>NC_069701.1:24007463-28807463 GCF_023699985.2 Odocoileus virginianus | reverse complement strand
TCCTGGAGGCCAGAGGCTGGTCCACCACCCTTTGGGTACACTGGGGACTTTGTTCCCACCCAAGAAAAGCAGACAGTACAGGTTGAAGAGGGGGACTCAATTAAGGGCTCTCTGCCCAGCTGTCTCTACTGCATCCAGGCCAGCCATAGGAACCAAGCCTGCTCAGGCTCCAGGGATGAGCCAGCTGTCCAGGTCAGTGAGGTGGAGGGAACGAAGCAGGCCTTCTTTTTCTGTCTTGTACTTTCTTCTCTTTATTCTCCAGCTCTGTGCTTCTTTGAGCGTATAGTCGCCTGATTCAGTTATGACATGTACATAGAGCTTATGTCTAGTTTTCGGGATTCTTTGCCATAGAGGTTATTTCAAAAGGTTGAACAAATTTCTTTCTGCCTAAAATCAAGTCCTTCTGGATTACTTACTAGAGATACAGTTTGCTTTTTTTTTTGTATTGGTGGAAGGAAGGAAGGAGATAATACTCGTGAATTATATGACAGAGATTTTTGCGTCTATGTTAGAGACACAGATTTTTGTTTACATTTGGATGAAAGGAAGGAAAAAGGTAATCCTTGTGGATTATCTATTACAGATACAGATTCCTGTATATATGTTTGTCTTGTCCATGGAATTTATCCCTGAGCCTTTGTCTTTTTTAGGGGAATTTCTTGTATTTGTTTGAATTCTAAGGGATTTTTTTGTGTATTAAATGAGTTCCTTTGTATATTTTTAGAATTTTGCCTGCAAGAGATATCATATTCTTTTCCTCTCTCTGGCTGACTCAGTGTGTGATCCTCCAAGGTCCATCCTGGTAGCAACCAAAGACATAATTTCATAATTTCCATGGTGGCTTTTCATGGCTGAGTAATAGGTATTGTGTATAGGTGCCACATTTTCTTTAAGCTTTAATTTGTTGGTGAACATTTTCTTGGGGCTGTGTCTTGGGTACTGTTAGTGCTGTGAGCACTGGGGTTCACATGTCTTTCTGAATGATGGTTTTCTCGGGCTATAGGCCTAGGTGTGTGTATGTGAGATGCTAAACTCTCTTGAAAGGTTTTTTTCTTTTTTTATGGCATGTGGAGGCTCTTTTCCAGGGGTTGTTGGCAGTATCCATTCCCGTTTCGTGGAGTTCAGTCACCTCTGGACTCTTTCTCGCGATTACTGTTGGTGGACTTGTGAGGATGTCCATTCTGAATGGTGGGGTTTGATTTCCGTTGTCATTTTGATCATCATTCCTCCTTTAATAGTTAGGGATGCTGAACATCTGGTCCTGTGGCCACTGGTGTTTTTTCCCTGATTTTTTTTTTCTCCATAAAGAACTTGGCAAATTTGCCTGTGGCAATTGGCTTCTTGAAGGTGGGTTGTGTTTGTAATTTATTTCTGCCATACCATCCCCAGGACACTTCCTGAGGGCAGCTGTCAATTAAGCCCCACAGGTACTGAATTTAAGCGGTCAGTAAGCACAGGTGTGTTCAAGTTGTAGTTAGAGGGATTGTCCACAAGGCGGCAGCACTTCCTCACGGCCAATTCAGGTCCTCCTGCGACCAGAGCCTTAAGGAAAGTCAGTGTCCCAGCGAACACTCAAGGCATCTGTCTCACTAGCTGTTCTCCTTAAAGCTTCTCCCCTCCCCTCCAGACTCGCCCCAACCTGTGCCACACCCCTGCTGAGGGGCAAAGGAGGTTGCACTCTCGGGGGGAGGACTGAACTGGGTTCCCAGCACCAGGACCCCTGGCGATTGGTGAGTTTTCCAAGGTCCTCAGAGTCAGAGGGTGTGCCAGCATCCTTTGGGTGCAGTCCCAGACAGTACAGGTGAACTCGGGATCTAAATTAAGGGCCCCCTTCCTGATGTCACCACCTCAGCCCAGTCCAGCCACGGGAACCAAGCCTCATCAGTGACGAGGTAGCAGCCCAAGTCAGGTAGGCTCGGAGTGGATAGTGCTTTTATTTCCATTCATCTCAAGCCATTGCTATTTTTGAATAGAGTTGGTGTGTGGTTTTGTGCAGTGTACAGCTGCTTGATTCAGTTTTGACATATACATCCAGCATATCTGTTCCTTTGTGGGTTCTTCTTCCATCGAGAGTATTGTCGAAGTTAGAGAAAAGTTCCCTGTGCAGAACATCAGATCCTTGTGAGTATCTATCAGAGATACAGATATTTTTTGTGTGTGAATGTGAAAGGAAGGAAGGAGATCATCCTTGTGGATAATTTATTACAGGTACAGATTTTGGTGCGTACCTTGGAGTAAGGGCTTTCTGTGGATTTGTTAGTTCCAACCTCCTAGTTTATCCTGGCCCTCTATTGTCTTAATTCTTGTTTGAATTCTTTCCTAGTGTTTGAATTCTCAGAGGCTCCTTTTGCATTGTAAATTAGCTTCTCATACTTTTTTTTTTTAATTTGCTGAGGAGGTTCATCATCTGCAATATTCCTCCTTTGTCTGGCTGCTTTCACTTAGGGTATGATCCTCCAAGATCCACTCTTGTGTCCTCTAGTGGCATAATTGCACAATTTTGGTGGCACTATTTTTTGTGGTTGAATAATAATCCATGGAATGTAGGTATTATGTCTTGTTTAAGTTTTAAGCTGGAAATTTTGTGGTTCTGAGTGTTGGCTACTGTAATTATGCTGCAGTGAATATTGGGATGCATGTGTCTCTTTGAATGATGGTTTTCTCGGGCTCCAGGCCCAGGTGTAATAAGCCCTAGGCTTACCTGTCTTAAAATTTTATTTTCTGGCATGCAGAGACTGTCTCTCTAGTAACTTGCCAATGTCCATCCCACCAACCGTGTAGGGGGCTCCGTGCCCTCTTGACTCTCTCCTCCATTTACTGCTTATAGACTTGCAGTTGTTCATCTGATTGCTATGGTTCGGGGTTTGCTGTCATTTTATTATTCTTCCAGAATCATCAGGGATGCTGAGGATCTTGTCCCGTGGCCGTCATTGTTTTTGTTTTGTTTTTCCTTTTCTTTTCCCTCAAAGCATGTGAGGGAAATTTACCTGTTGCAGTTGGCTTCTTGAAAATGGACTGTGTTTGGAATTTATTTCTGCAGTACTGGCCCTGGGCCTTTCCTGAGGGCATCTGTCATTAAGAGCCCCCCAGGGCTTGTGAATTAGAGGTGTGTGTCTGCCCCCTGATGCCCTCTCGCAACACCCACCGTCTAACTTGGGTTTCTCTTACCTCGGACGTGGGGTATCTCTTCACGGCTGCTCCAGCAAAGCGCAGCTGCTGCTCCTTACCTTGGACGAGGGGTATCTTCTCACGGCCGCCCCTCCTGACCTTGAATGTGGAGTAGCTCCCCTCAGCCCTGCTGCACCCCACAGCAGCCACTCCTTGGAGGTGGGGTTGCTCCTCTCAGCCGCTGCCCTTGACCTCGGACGTGGGGAAGCTCCTCTCGGCCGCCGCTCCTGCGCTGTCGCCGCCTGGCGTGCTCGGTCACTACCCCTGACCTTGGGCAAGGGGTAGCTCCTCACGGCCACGCTTCTGCGTGGTCCGTCTATTTCTGCTTTACTGACTACGCCAAAGCCTTCGACTGTGTGGATCACAATAAACTGGAAAATTCTGAAAGAGATGGGACTACCAGACCACCTGACCTGCCTCTTCAGAAACCTGTATGCAGGTCAGGAAGCAACAGTTAGAACTGGACATGGAACGACAGACTGGTTCCAAATAGGGAAAGGAGTACGTCAAGGCTGTATATTGTCACCCTGCTTATTTAACTTATATGCAGAGTACATCATGAGAAACGCTGGGCTGGATGAAGCACAAGCTGGAATCAAGATTGCCGGAAGAAATAGCAATAATCTCTGCTGTCTATGGGGTCGCATAGAGTCGAACACGACTGAAGTGACTTAGCAGCAGCAGCAGATATGCAGATGACACCACCCTTATGGCAGAAAGTGAAGAGGAACTAAAAAGCCTTTTGATGAAAGTGAAAGAGGAGAGTGAAACAGTTGGCTTAAAGCTCAACATCCAGAAAACTAAGATCATGGCATCTGGTCCCATCACTTCATGGGAAATAGATGGGGAGACAATGGAAACAGTGTCAGATTTCTTTTGTGGGGGCTCCAAAATCACTGCAAATGATGACTGCAGCCATGAAATTAAAAGACACTTACTCCTTGGAAGAAAAGTTATGATCAACCTAGATAGCATATTGAAAAGCAGAGACATTACTTTGCCAACAAAGGTCCATCTGGTCAAGGCTATGGTTTTTCCAGTGGTCATGTGTGGATGTGAGAGTAGGACTGTGAAGAAAGCTGAGTGCCAAAAAATTGATGCTTTTGAACTGTGGTGTTGGAGAAGACTCTTGAGAGTCCCTTGGACTGCAAGGAGATCCAACCAGTCCATCCTAAAGGAGATCAGTCCTGGGTGTTCACTGGAAGGACTGATGCTGACGCTGAAACTCCAATACTTTGGCCACCTGATGCGAAGAGTTGACTCATTGGAAAAACCCTGATGCTGGGAGGGATTGGGGACAGGAGGAGAAGGGGGCAACAGAGGATGAGATGGTTGGATGGCATCACTGACTTGATGGGCATGAATTAGAGTAAACTCCGGGAGTTGGTGATGGACAGGGAGGTCTGGCGTGCTGTGATTCATGGGGTTGCAAAGAGTTGGACACGACTGAACAACTGAACTGACTGAAGCACTGCTGGTCAAGTTGTAGATATGGAAAACATGCAGAGGTTTGCTGCCGTTCTTCATGCCCAACTCTGGTTCCTGGGGCAAGGAGATCCTTAGGAAAACTGGCTTCATGAGCTGTTTATTCGAGTGGAATGTACCTGAGCAAACACTCAAGGGCTCGTGTCTCACTACTCCTTCCCCCTGAAAGTCCGGTCCTCCCCTCCAGACAACACCCAACCTGGGCCACCACCCTGCGGAGGGGCCTGGGACGCTGCACTCTCAGGAAGGAGGCTTGAATTGGGGGCCCTGGCACGAGGAAAACTAGCACAGTGCTTAGTCACTCAGTCATCGACTCTTTCCAACCTCATGGGCTGTAGCCTGCCAGGCTCCTCTGACCACGGGGATTTTCCAAGCAAGAATACTGGAGTGGGTTGCCACGCCCTCCTCCTGGGGTTCTTCCCAAGCCAGGGATCGAACCCAGGCCTCCTGCATTGCAGGAGGACTCTTTACCGTCTGAACCACCAGGGAAGCCTGGAGGCTTAGGTGAACGTTTCCAGGGTCCTGGAGGTCAGGGCTGCTCCACCATCCTGTGGGAACGCCGGGGACTCTGTTCACCCCCGAGCACACCGGACTGCATAGGCTGGAGAGGCGGCTGCAGTGAAGGTCAGCCTCGTGCCCAGCTGTCCCCACCCATCAGCACAGCCCGCGCAGCCATGCGCCCGCAGCCGGCTCAGGCTCCAGGGACAGGATAGCACCCAAGTCAAGGAGGTCGAAGGGAGCAAAATAGAAGACTTTTCTGTCTCGTCTTTGATCTCCAGTTTTGTGCTTATTGGCAGTGTAGTCGTCTGATTCAATTACGACACGTAAAGAGCTTCTCTCTTCTTTGGGGGATTCTTTGCCATAGAGTTTATGGCCAGAGGTTGAATAAATTTCCCTCTGCCTAAAATCAAGTCTTAATGGATTATTTATTGGAGATACAGATACTGGCTTTGGGTTTGTTTTTTTTTTTTGTATTTGTGGAAGCATGGAAGAAAGGAAAGAGGCAATCCTCGTGATTATTTAAGACACATAAAGATTTCTGTGTATATGTTATGGACACAGATTTTTGTGTATATATGGAAGGAAGAAAGAAATAGAAATAGTCCTTGTGGCTTATCTATGACAGATACAGATTCCTGTGTCAATATTTGTCTTAACCACTGAATTTACCCCTGAGACTTTTCTGTTTCTTATTTGGGGATTGCTTGTTTGGGTTTGAATCCTAAGGGAGTTTTGGAGTTTTAAATGAATCCCTTCATATATTTTGAAATTGTTGCCTGTATGGGATATCATATTCTTTTTTCTTCCTCCTCTGTGTTCCCTTAGTGTATGATCCTTCAAGGTCATTCCTGGTAGTGACCAATGGCATATTTTCATAATTTCTGTGGTGGCTTTTCATGGCTGAGTAGTAGGCATTGTGTATAGGTACCACATTTTCTTTTTTTTTTTTTTATTGTTTCTCCCACATTTCTCTTTTTTTTTTTCCATTTGGTACCACATTTTCTTGAAGCTTTATTCTGTCAGTAAAAATTTTCTTTGGACTGTGTCTTGAACACCGTAAGCAGTGCTGCAGTGATCATTGGGTGTATCTGTCGTTTTGAATGATGGTTTTCTTGGGATGCAGGCCCAGGTGTGGGTATTTTGGATTCTAGGCTTAGCTCCCTTGAAAGGTTTTTTTTCTGGCTTGTGGAGGCTCTCTTTTCTAGGGGTTATTGGCAACAGCCATTCCCAACCACCGTGTCATGGGGTCCAATCAACTCCTGACTCTCTCCCACATTTACTGTGGGTAGACATCGCACCTTTCATAACGGACATCCTCGCATTTTATTTCCCATTCTCGTTTTGATTGTCATTTCTCTTTTAACAATTAGGGATGCTCGACGTCTGGTCTTGTGGCCGTGTAGTGCTTCTCCCCCTGCCCTTTTTTTTTCCCTCCATAAATGACTTCAGGAAATTTACCTATGGCAAATGGCTTCTTCAAGTAGGTTGTGCTATTGGAAGAGGGTGTTTCCTATGACCAGTGCGTTCTCTTGGCAAAACTCTGTTAGCCTTTGACCTGCTTCATTTCATACTCCAAGGCCAAATTTGCCTGTTACTCCCGGTATCCCTTGACTTCCTACTTTTCCATTCCTTTTGCATTCCAGTCCCCTATGATGAAAAGGACATATTTGGGGGGTGTTAGTTCTGGAAGGTCTGGTAGGACTTCAGAGAACTGTTCAGCTTCTTCAGCATTACTGGTTGGGCCATAGACTTGGATTACTCTGATACTGAGTGATTTGCCTTGGAAACAAACAGAGATCATTCTGTCGTTTCTGAGATTGCATCCAAGTGCTGCATTTTGGACTCTTTTGTTGACTATGATGGCTACTCCATTCCTTCTAAGGGATTCCTGCCCACAGTAGTAGATATAATGGTCATCTGAGTTAAATTCACCCATTCCAGTCCATTTTAGTTCTCTGATTCCTAAAATGTCGACGTTCACTCTTGCTATCTGATGTTTGACCACTTCCAATTTGCCTTGATTCATGGACCTAACATTCCAGGTTCCTATGCAATACTGCTCTTTACAGCATCTGACCTTGCTTCCATCATCAGTCACATCCACAACTGGGTGCTGTTTTGCTTTGGTTCTGTCTCTCTATTCTTTCTGGAGTTATTTCTCCACTGATCTCCAGTAGCATACTGGGCACCTACCAATCTGGGAAGTTCATCTTTCAGTGTCCTATCTTTTTGTATTTTCATACTGTTTATGGGTTCTCAAGGCAAGAATACTGAAGTGGTTTGCCATTCCCTTCTCCAGTGAACCATGTTTTTCCAGAACTCTCCAGCATGACCCATCCATCTTAGGTGGCCCTACACAGCATGGCTCAAGACGGGAAGTAGACTGTGGCTCAGATCATGAACTCCTTATTGTAAAATTCAGACTTAAACTGAAGAAAGTAGGGAAAACCACCGACCATTCAGGTATGACCTAAGTCAAATCCCTTGCCATTATACAGTGGAAGTGAAAAATAGATTCAAAGGATTAGATCTGATAGAGAGTGCCTGAAGAACTATGGACAGAGGTTCATGACATTGTATAGGAGGCAGTGATCAAGACCATCCCCAAGAAAAAGAAATGCAAAAAGGCAAAATGGTTGTCTGAGGAGGCCTTACAAAGAGCTGAGAACAGAAGAGAAGTTAAAGGCAAAGGAGAAAAGGGAAGATACACCCATTTGAATGCAGAGTTCCAAAGAACAGCAAGGAGACATAAGAAAGCATTCCTCAGTGATCAGTGCAAAGAAACAGAGGTATGGGAAAGACTAAAGATCTCTTCAAGAAAATAGAGATACCAAGGGAACATTTCATGCAAAGATGGGTTCGATAAAGGACAGAAATGGTATGGACCTAACAGAAGCAGAAGATATGAAGAAGAGGTGGCAAGAATACACAGAAAAACTATACAAAAAAGATCTTTATGGCCCAGATAATCATGATGGTGTAATAACTCACCTAGAGCCAGACATCCTGGAATGCGAAGTCAAGTGGGCCTTAGGAAGCATCACTAAGAACAAAGCTAGTGGAGGTGATGGAATTCCAGTTGAGCTATTTCAAATCCAAAAGATGATGCTGTGAAAGTGCTTCACTTAATATGCCAGCAAATTTGGAAAACTCAGCAGTGGCCACAGGACTGGAAAAGGTCAGTTTTTATTCAAATCCCAAAGAAGGGCATTGCCAAAGAATGTTCAAACTACCACACAGTTGCACTCATCTCTCATACTAGCAGAGTAATGCTCAAAGTTCTCCAAGCCAGGCTTCAACAGTACTTGAGTCGTGAACTTCCAGATATTCAAGTTGGATTTAGAAAAACCAGAGGAACCAGAGATCAAATTGCCAACATCCGTTGGGTCATCAAAAAAGCAAGAGAATTCCAGAAAACATTCTACTTCTGCTTTAATGATTACACCAAAGCCTTTGACTGTGTAGACCACAACAAACTGGAAAATTCTTCGAGATAGGAATACCAGACCACCTGACCTCCCTCCTGAGAAATCTATATGCAGGTCAAGAAGCAACAGTTAGAACTGGACATGTAACAAAAGACTGGTTCCAAGTCAGGAAAGGAGTATGTCAAGTCTGTATATTGTCACCCTTCTTATTTAACTTATATGCAGAGTACATCATGTGAAATGCCAGGCTGGATGAAGCACAAGCTGGAATCAAGATTGCCGGGAGAAATATAAATAGCCTCAGGTATGCAGATGACACCACCCTTGTGGCAGAAAGTGAAGAACTTAAAGAGCTTCTTGATGAAAGTTAAAGAGGAGAGTGAAAAAGCTGGCTTAAAACTCAACACTCAAAAAACTAAGATCATGGTTTCCAGTCCCATCAGTTTAGTTCAGTTGCTCAGCAGTGTCCGACTCTTTGCGACCCCATAAACCCCAGCATGCCAGGCCTCCCTGTCCATCACCAACTCCCAGAGTCCACCCAAACCCATGTCCATTGAGTCGATGATGCCATCCAGCCATCTTATCCTCTGTCATCCCCTTCTCCTCCTGCCCTCGGTCTTTCCCAGCATCAGGGTCTTTTCAAATGAGTCAGTTCTTCGCATCAGGTGGCCAAAGTATTGGAGTTTCAGCTTCAAAATCAGTCCTTCCAATGAACACCTAGGACTGATCTCCTTTAGGATGGACTGGTTGGATCTCCTTGCAGTCCAAGGGACTCTCAAGAGTCTTCTCCAACAACACAGTTCAAAAGCATCAATTCTTCGGCACTCAGCTTTCTTTATAGTCCAACACTCACATCCACACATGACCACTGGAAAAACCATAGCCTTGACTAGATGGACCTTTGTTGACAAAGTAATGTCTCTGCTTTTTAATATGCTGTCTAGGTTGGTCATAACTTTCCTTCTAAGGGGTAAGCGTCTTTTAATTTCATGGCTGCAATCACCATCTGCAGTGATTTTGGAGCCCAGGAAAATAAAGCCAGCCACTGTTTCCACTGTTTCCCATCTATTTGCCATGAAGTGATGGAACCAGATGCCATGATCTTAGTTTTCTGAATGTTGATAGATGGGGAAACAATGGAAACAGTGAGAGACTTTATTTTCTGGTTGTTGAGCATCATCACTTATGGCAGAAAGTGAAGAAGAACTAAAGAGCCTCATGATGAAAGTGAAAGAAGAGAATGAAAAAGCTGTTTTAAAACTCTACATTCAAAAAATGAAGATTATGGCATCTGGTCCCATCACTTCATGGCAATTAGGGAAACAATGGAAACAGTGACAGACTTTATTTGAGGGGGGAGTTCCACAATCACTGCAGATGGCGATTGCAGCCATGAAATTAAAAAGAAGCTTGCTGCTTCGAAATGCTATGACCAACCTAGACAGCATATTAGAAAGCAGAGGCATTACTTTTCCAACAAAGGTCCATCTAGTCAAAACTATAGCTTTTTCAGTAGTCATGTATGAATGTGAGAGTTGGACTATAAAGAAAGCTGAGTGCTGAAGAATTGATGCTTTTGATCTGTGGTGTTGGAGAAGACTCTTGAGAGTCCCTTGGACTGCAAGGAGATCAACTCAGTCCATCCTAAAGGACAGATGCTGAAGGTGAAGGACAGATGCTGAAGGACAGATGCTGAAGCTGAAACTCCAATACTTTGACCACCTGAAGCGAAAAACTGACTCATTTCAGAAGACCCTGATTTGGGGAAAGATTGAGGGTGGAGGAGAAGGGGACGACAGAGGATGAGATGGTTGGATGGCATCACTGACTCAATGGACATGACTTTGAGCAAGCTCCAGGAGTTGGTGATGGACAGGGAAGCCTGGGGTGCTGCAGTCTATGGGGTCGCAAAGAGTTGGACACGAATGAGCAACTGAAGTGAACTGAAATGGCCTTTATATTCTCAGTGCCTGAAGGGCTTTAAGAAAAAAAACACTTCCTCTCAAGAAATGTCCTAGGGGAGGTCATTAGGAAAATATTCAAAACAGAGCGGGTGTTCAAAAAGCCCATTTGAATAAGTAAGTTTAACTCACAGTGTTTAAAAATCTCATGAAAAGATGTCAACATTGTTAATATGAAAGAATGCAAATCGAAACTTCAAATACCTCACGGCTGTCAGAATGGCCATAGTCAAAAATGCTATGAACAATAAATGCTGGAGAGGGTATAGAGAATAGGGGACCCTCCTTCACTGAGACTAGAAATTGCTGAGACTAGAAACTGGGAGCAGCCCCTGTGGGGGACACTGGGCAGGTTCTTTAGCAAAGAAAATGAGAATGAAATTAGAATATTCCCTAATACCATATGCAAAAGTAAACTCCAAATAAATTAAATATCTAAATAAAAGTACAGATACTAGGAAACTGTTGAGGAAAAAAAGCAGAACACACTTTGACACAAAATGCGGCAAGTCCTTTTTTGATCCATCTCTTAGAATCAGGACAAATAGAGGTCCTAATAAACATTGAAAGCATTTGCACAGCAGCAGTGAAAGAAAAAGACGACCCTCAGAATGGACAAAATCCTTGCAAACGGAGATACCCACAGGGAATTTATCTCCAACACATGCAGACAACTCCTATAACACAATGTTAAAAGACAAACAATCCAATTTAAAAATTGGCCAAAAATGTAAATACACATTTCTCTGAAGAAGGCATAGATAGGGCCATTAAAGCTCAAGAACAGATGCTCGGCATCACTAGTTCTTAGAAAAAAGCAAATTGATTTTCCAATAAAGTATCACCTCACATTGATCAGAATGACCATCTCAAAAGCTCTATAACACTAAACTCTGCAGAAGGTGTGGCAAGAAGACCCTTCTCCTGTGGGTAGGAATGTACATGGATACATCGATTCGGGAGAACTTTCCAGAGATTCTTTAAAGAACTACACAGAAGTACCAAGTGACCCAGAAGTCCCATAGTGGAAGTGAAATCACTCAGTCATGTCCAACTCTTTGCGACCCCATAGACTGTAGCCTACCAGGTTCCTCCATCCATGGGATTTTCCAGGCAAGAGTACTGGAGTAGGTTGCCATTTCCTTCTCCAGAGCAGATGATAAAAAGACCAAGTAGATGAACACGGGGATCCGTAAGTACCATACCTAGGCATAAATCCAGAAAAAACCCAAACTTTTAAAAGACACCTGCAGCCCAACAATCAGGGCAACACTAAGTACAACAGCAAAGACAGGGAAGCAACTCAAGTGCCCAAGGACCGATGAATGGTTACAGAAGGTGGGGGATGTATACACAGCACAATATTACTTGGAAATAAACAAGGATGAAATAATGCCATTTCCAGTTACAGGGAAGAAACCAGAGGTTATCATACTAAGTGAGGCAAGTGAGACAGGAAAGACAGGTATCATAGGAGATTATTTCTGGTGGAATCTAAAAATGGATATAAATGAATATCATTACAAAAGAGAAACAGCCTCCGGACTTAGACAAGAATCTCATGGTTACTAAAAAAGAAAGTTGAGATGGGGCAGGGAGAAATTAGCTGATTCACATCAATATATACACCTTAAAACAGGTGCTGAAGGGGTCTTACTAGTCACAAGTCCCACAGGGCTGTAAATGACATCTGACCTCAAGAAATGTCCTAGAGTAAATCATCAGAAAAGAATTCCAAACAAGGCAAAGTTTCAAGAAGCCAGATTCAAGAGGTAAATTGTACTCACAATTTAGGTGTAAAATAATAAAAACACTGGGAAAGATACTCCATGTAAATAATCATTAAATCAACGCCAAGCAAAACTACAATGAGCTATCACCTCACACTGGTCACGACGTGTGCCGTGTGCTCAGCCGTGTCCGACTCCTTGTGACCCCATGGACTGTAGCCCACCAGGCTCCGCTGTCCATGGAATTCTCCCGGCAAGATTACTGGAGTGGGTTGCCATCTCCTTCTCCACTGGTCACAATGACCATCATCAAAAATATCTACAGAAATAAATACTGCAGAGGATGTACGGAAAAGGGAATCCTCTGAAAATCTTGGGGGGAATGTAAATGGTGAAGCCATGATGGGAAACATCACGGAGGTTCCTTGAAACACCAAACCCAGAGGTATCATACGATCCTGCGATCCCACTCCTAGGCTTACATCTGGAGAAATTTATCATTTGAAATGACATGTGCACCCCAATTTTCCAGGTAGCACTATTTACATTAGCCAAGACATAGAATCCAATAAAAAATCCACTGACAGAAAAATGAACACTGGTGGTACATCTATAGACTGGAATACCACTCAGCCATGAGACAGAAAAAATAATGACATTGGCAGCAGCATAGATGGACTGCAAAATTTTCATACTAGGTGAGGTAAATCAGAGACAAAAAGTCAAATATCGTAAGATAGCACATACAAGTGGAATCTATAAATTCATAACAGTGAACTAATTTACAAAACAGAAATGGACTCACAGAGTGATAAAACCAAATTATGATTATCAAAAGAAAGTTAAAAGGGAGGAATAAAGAGTTTCAGATTAAAATATACACACTAATATCTATCAAATTGATAATCAAATATGACCTACTTAACAGAACAAGGAGCTCTACTCAAAAAATTGTAGCAACCTGTATGAGAAAAAAAAAAAAACAGAAGAATAGATACACCTCTATGTAAAATTGAATCAAATTCCTGTACATCTAAAGCCAACGAAACAATGGAAATTAACTTGATTGCACTATAAAACAAAAATTAAATTACAAGTTAAATTATCTGAGTTTGGCGTAGGGGAAACCAGACTGTGTAGATCCTATGAATTAGATACGTGATATGCTATGAAATGAATGTGACACCACGAAAGTCTTTCACTCAGCAGAACACACAGCAGCGACTCACTCAAAGGTCCTGACCTCAGATGAATGTGACAAGGAGAGCGAAAAAAAGGACCACAGGTTAATCAGGCAACACTCTCAATTCAGAGGTTGGGAATCTCAGAGGGGACGAGACACTGCAGGTAAAGAGCAGATATGGGGTCTCTGGATACAGGTTCCTGACCCACACGGATGGGGTGCGACCTACACAATCTCCAAACCTGGCACCCAGGACGCATGTCCACAGTCTCCAAAGAGACACCACCTCCCCAGACTGTGCACCTGGGGTCATACAACCCTCGGTTAGAACACCATGTCTCTGCTAATTGGGCCCCCAAGATAGAAACAAGTGGGTTTTTGCAACCTCCAGGGACAGTAGAAAGAAGTGTAGGGTCAGTCTCCTCTCCCCACATTTATCCCAGAGAAGTTCTCTTCTCCCTTTGGTTCTGTGTGATATTGACTGTTTTTGTAGCATCATGATAATGTTGAACACCTACCTTGGTTCTGGTAGGCTTGGTCCTTTCTTTTCCCGCTGAAGTGTTGAGAAAATACACCAGACGCAGGGCTGGAAGACGAGGGGCAGGTCAGGTCTCTGCTGAGTAGGGACGGTTGACCTGAAGGCGATCACAGCAGCAACTCACCTGCTGCCCATTGACTTCTTGCCTGATCCATGTGCCCTGCAATCAATTCACCAGGTCAACCTGCCTCCCTATTCAACCTGAATGTGCTGGAAAATTGGAATAATTACCAGGTAGCCCACCTGAGGAGTCTCCAGAACCCCAAGGAAAGTGAAAGGCAGGGGGAAAGACTAAGAACCTACCGCAGCACTGCCCCTGGGAGGGCCATGGACCCACTCAGAGAAAAGCACGTCACCCAGAGAAGCCCACCTCAGCTCCAGACCCCAGACATCTGAGCTCTGACATTCAGATGCAGGCGCGGAGTTTTCCAGGACAGAGGCCTGGCCAGGTCTCTACCCAGGTCTCCATGTCCCAGTGCACACAGAACAGGGTCAGGTCTAAATGTTCTCATTGTAGAAAGCACACGGTTACATCTAAACATCATCAGTGTAGACAGGACTTGGAGAGGTCTAAACCCGCCATGTAGACAGAACTTTGTCAGGTTAGAAATAGCTTAAAGCTGCTCTCCCAGGATGCACAGGTCACAGACATGCAGGGTCCCTCACTGCTGAACAGGGGACATACCCTCATGTGGACTAGGATGTACATTTCTTGAAAAAGAAATAATCACTGGGCTCCACACTTCATCCACTTCAGAAAACTGAAAGAATCTGTGTCATTAAACATTTCAACAGGCAAAACAAAGCTGTTACCAATTTCTCTGGTCACATGATGGTCAGGATCCAGGGGAGAGCCAGGAATTTCTTAGAGCGCAGCCCAGTGTTCTGTACAGACAGACAGGAAGTGGCCTGATTCCAGGATGCAAGTCTTCCAGCAGGAGACAACCACACTGGAAGACTTCTGGAAAAGTATATTCTTTATCAGAGTAAAAATGTATCGTTGAGATTATAAGCATACTAGCTATTTGCAAACCCACAATATTCTTAAAAGTTTGACACCTTAATCTTTGAAGTTGCCATTGGTTCCTTTGGTTCAGATTTTCTAGGTAGAAGCAAGCCATCATTTCAAATTAGCTTCCTCTAATTCTTATTTGTTATTATATGAATGAAAGCACACAGTAGAGAAAAAAAAAATTCCTGCAAATGATTAGTAATTCAAAGAGCACATAAGCTGCAGGTACTTTTTCTAACAGTTTCATTTTTCTCTGTGAAGAAAACAGAAAAAATAGGCCCCCCGATTTTTTGCTTCTCTGTTCAAACTGAGCTAAAATGAAATTGATATTCATATCAACAGTAGTAGTTTTTGAGGTTTGAAATGTCATACCAGCATAACCGAGCTGGAGGAAAGAGAATTCTCCTACACTAATGGAGGGAAACATCTTAAAGTTGAAACTCAAATTGGATTTAATTATCATAGTATGTGGTTACATGCAGTATGAACCAAGAGTCTAAATATAGCAGGCAATATGTGAAGACAAATTTGATACTTCACATGTGAGAGTAAAGGTTTCTTGTCAGATCTGCAGCTGGTTTCTTGTCAGATCTGCAGAATGCACAAATTCTTCTAGAATACTGTATGAATTATAATATATAATAATATATGTAATATATAACACTTTTTGAATTATATCTTTGTCTGAATGTATGGCTAAGAATGGGATTGCTGGATCATATGGTAACTCTATTTTTAGTTTTTTGAGCAACCGCCACACTGTTATCTACAGGGACTGCACCAATTTACATTCCCACCAACAGTATAGGAGGGTTCCCTTTTCTCTATACCCTCTGCAACACTTTTTATTTGGAGATTTTTTAATGATGGCCATTCTACCAGTGTGAGGTGGTACCTCCTTGTAGTTTTGATTTGCGTTTCTCTAATAATTAACAGTGATGAGCATTATAGGATGAATCTTTAATTTTCAGATGTGTAAAGTCCATTAACTGTAACATGTCAACTTGACAATTTTTTTTCACAGATTAGGGTTTATTAAATATTTAGTTATTTTCTTTCTTCATAGTCTAACTGTAGAGACATGTATTACCATGTTACTCAAGGCATACTCAAGGCAAGAGACCCAAATTTGACCCATGGGTCAGGAAGATTCCATGGAGACGGGAATAGCTACCCACTTCAGTATTCTTGCCTGGAGAATTCCATGGACAGAGGAGCCTGGTGGGTTACAGCTCACGGGGTCCCAAGGAGTCAGACACGACTGAGCACACACATGCTTCTTTGAGCAGTTTTACAGACCTGTATTGATCCCTATAAAGGGACTGACCATTCCATCTGAGCTATAAGTTTCCCTTCATGATACACCTTGACCTCTTTCTGTATGACTATGTCAGTTGTTAATAACTTTTCAGGATTCTATAGGATTATTAGCCCTCTGATAGCAAAACATATGGTTTCAAGTTACATCAGGACATAGGGGTTATGAGCCTAAGGGAGTTTCTGCAGATTTTTCTGTCCTGACATCAAGGCCCCTTCCCAGTTTTATGACAACAATTTCCAGAGACTGGATGAACTACATCATTGGCAGGGATCAGTGCAGAATGAAAGCATCAGAATTCTCCTGTAAGAATTAAAAGAATGTGGATGCTGCCAGCACAGCCTTAAACCAAGCACAGAGCCCTTCTAAGTGCAGGAGCCCCCGACACTATGCGGGGTGTGTGTCCATGCAGACAGCCCCAGACAAGGCTTCTGTTTACACAGAGCCAATTTTCTGTAGTGGTGTGTTAAACTGATTTATAACTTCAAATATTTTTATCAGTGATATGTGGACTCTTCTTTTTTCTATTGAAAATGTGCATTTTAAATTGAGCAGGAGTTTTATGTTCTTGTGTTAGTTACATAATATTATTTATATAGGTATATATATTCCACATATAAACACAATGATATACATATTCTTTCTCAGATTATTAGGTTTCAGATTAGGTTATTACAAATATTGAACAAAGCTCCCCAAATTATACAGTAGTTGTTTATTTTATATATAACACTGTGTATTTGTTAATACCAAATTCCTAATTAATTCCCCACCTCTTTCCCCTTTGGTATCCCTAAGTTTGTTTTATATGTCTGAAACGGTTTCTGTTTTGTCAAGAAGTTTATTTGCATCATAGTTTAGATTTCACTGATAACTGATATCATATGGTGTTTGTCTTTTTGTGTCTTCACTTAATATGCTAATCCAAGTCCATCCACTTTGCTGAAATGGCTTTATTTAATTTTTCATGGTGAATAATATTCCATTATATACTCTGTGCTATGTGGAGTCTTGGTTCAGGCATTACAGATGTTAGGGCCTTACAGCTTGCAGCATGAAGGTCCTTTCATGGTGAAAACTAAACCACGATTCCCCAGAAGAATCTTACCTCGTGGTCTGGGCCTCCAGGGAGAATTCATCTTCTGACGTGGAGCTCCTTGATCACCTTCACAGCAACATCACCCTGCCCCTTCCACTCGCCCAGATGGACCACTCCAAGCTGGCCACTTCCCAGGCCCTTCAACAGGGTCATCTCTTCACTTTGGAGTGCCCAGATTCTGAATAAGGTAAGAAAGGCACACTTTAGGATGAGAATAGAAGGTTTGGGAGCTAACAGCTTCAAAAATGACTTCCTCTCCAATGAAAATTTAACACTGAAAATATGAAGGACAGCACAATTTTTTTTTAAGTTGCTCATTTAGAAAGAAAACCCTTGGCAATGTGGTCTTAGGATCTGTTAGACAACATGATATTGTCACTAGAACAATATTGCTCCTGAAATAGCTACAATTAGTAACATGAAAGGTTCAGTTCAGTCACTCAGTCATGTCTGACTTTGAGATCACATGGACTGCAGCAAGCCAAGCCTCCCTGTCCATCACCAACTCCCAGAACCTGCTCAAATTCATGTCCATCAAGTCGGTGCCATCCAACTATCTCATCCTCTGTCATCCCCTTGTCCTCCTGCCTTCAATCTTTCCCAGCATCAGGGTCTTTTCCAATAAGTCAGCTCTTCACATCAGGTAGACAAAGTATTGGAGTTTCAGCTACAGTATCTGTCCTTGCACTAAATATTCAGGACTGATTTCCTTTAGGATTGACTGGTTTGATCTTCTTGCAGTCCAGGGAACTCTCAAGAGTCTTCTCCAACACCACAGTTCAAAAGCATCAGTTCTTCAGCCCTCAGCTTTCTTTATAGTCCAACTCTTACATCCAGATGTGACTACTGGAAAAACCATAGCTTCGACTAGATGGACCTTTGTTGGCAAAGTAATGTCTCTGCTTTTTAGTATACTGTCTAGGTTTGTCATAACTTTTCTTTCAAGGAGCAAGCATCTTCTAATTTCATGGCTGCAGTCACCATCTGCAGTGATTTTGGAGCCCAAAAATATAAAGTCTGTCACTGTTTCCATTGTTTCCCCATCAATTTGCCATGGAGAAGACTCTTGAGAGTCTCTTTGACTGCAAGGAGATCAAACCAGTCAATTCTAAAGGAGATCAGTCCTGAATATTCATTGGAAGGACTGAGGCTGAAACTGAAACTCCAATACTTTGGTCACCTGATGCGAAGCACTGACTCACTGGAAAAGACCCTGATGCTGGGAAAGACTGAAGGCAGGAGAATAAGGGGACGGCAGAGGATAAGATGGTTGGATGGCATCACTGACTCAATGGACATGAGTTTGAGCAAGCTCCATGAGATAGTGAAGGACAAGGAAGCCTGACATGCTGCAGTCCATGGGGTCACAATGAGTCAGACATGATTTAGTGACCAAATAACCACAGTAAAGAATTTAAAACTTTCATAAAATCAGAAAGTTTCTTATAATTAAAAACTTCATGAAAATAAAAACTTATTCAAAATATTAAAAATTATAGAATTATTTATAAAATTAAACATTTCTACTCTATGAAACACCTTAGTCAGAAAACCAAAAGATGAACCACAGACTGGAAGAAACAATTTCCAAAAAACATATCATAGGAAGGGTCTGTATTCAAATCATACCAAACAGCCCTTAAAAATTGATTAAGATTGAAAAACACACTTTGGCAAGCAATATAAATATGTATCTAGATATTTGTATCAATCTATAGAGAACTGCTTATATTTCTGTGTAGATAGAGGTTTATGTCTCTATGTAGATATTTATACCTCTTGGTAAATAAATATTTATATTGCTGCATAGATATTCTGTAAAATTAGTAGCTTCCATAAAATTGAAATTTTCCATATAATTAAAACTTCCATATAATTAATAACTTTTGTAAATTGAATAATTCATAAATAACTTTCATGCAATAACATTCATACACTTACTGACTTCCAATTATTTACTTTATACAATTAAAAACTTCCTCAGAAAATTAGAAAATTCCCTTGAAAGTTGAATACTGCCTCAAAAAAATTAAAATCATGTATAAATTTAAAAACTTCTACTCAGTGAAACACCTATTCAGAAAATGAAAAAATGAACCACAAACTGGAGAGACTATTTCTAAAACACACATCAGATAAAGATCAGTACTCAAATTCTACAAAAAAAAAAAAAGCATCAAAATTTGGTAAGGATAGAAACTCACACCTGGCCAAAAATATAAACAGGAAATAAGGAAGGACAGACAGACTAGGGTGGGGTAGAGACAGGGTTGAGACAGTTAACCCTAGGATCTGACATTCCCACACCTGAGCGGATATCCAGAGAAAACCATCAATCAAAAATGCATGTGCACCCAACCTTCACTGCAGCACTACTCACAACAGCCAAGAGACAGAAGCAGCAAGAGACCCACCAGCAGACTACAGCTTAAAGAAGATGAGGTTCATATAGGTAATGGACTATTACTAACCAGGAGAAACTGCCACTGAAATTGAAATTAAGTCACTGCTAGCCATGTGGATGGACATGGAAGAGCATACACTAAGTGAAGTCAGCCAGACAGAGAAAGACAGTACTACATGATGTCCATTCTAGGCAGAATAAAAATGCAGATAAAAGGAACTAGTTGACAAGACAAAAAAGTACTCTGAGATTTCAAACACAGAGGAAGCCCAAAAAAATGAAGGACAGGGTTTCATCTCCTTCCTTCCTTCTTTCCACATGTGCACAAAATCTGTATCTGTAATAGATACTCCACAAGGACCTGATGATTAACACAGTGAACTTTGACTTTCTGCAATATCCTCTATGACAAAGAATTGGAAAAAAGAAGAAGATATGCTTTCTGAATACGTCACAACTGACTCGGGCGGCTGTACACTGCCAACAAGCACAAAACTGAAACTCAACTGTAATCCAGCAACTTATCCCATGAGATTAAAGAAAAGGAAGGGAAAGGAATTACTCGTTTATGCCCTGCCAATACAGGAGACAGAGGAGACACAGGTTCGATCCCCCGGGTCAGGAAGATCTCCTAGAGGAGGGCACGGCAGACCACTCGAGTATTCTTCCCTGGAGAATCCCATGGACAGAGGAGCCTGGCGGGCTACAGTTCACAGGGTCACAAAGAGTTGGACACGACTGAAGCGACTTAGCACACACGCATGCCCTGCAGCTCCTTAACTTGGGCTATTATCCTATTCCTGGAGACTGAGCAGGCTTCATTCCCAGGGCTGGACTGGGGTGTGGTCGACACAGCATGGCAGGGTGCCCTTCGCTGACACCCCTCTTAAACCTGTACTTTCTGGCTTGCCAGGCTGGGGACCAGAATCCCTCATGCACCCAAACAACGGTGGCCTGACCCTCTAGCCTCAAGGACCAGGGTAAAGTCTCCAAGTACCCAGGTCCGCTGATGCTGGGGTCCCCAACTGAAGCTTCGTCCTGAGAGTCCAACCTCCTAGGCACTTCAGCAGGGAGTACTGCCCAGTTACAGATGGATCTGGACGGGAGGGCTGACGTTTTAGGGGGAAGAAGTAGTGAGACACAAACCCTTTGGTGTTTGCTCAGACACATTCCATTGTAATTCCAGCCCAGGAAGCTGACTTTCCCCAATTCTCTGTTTGCAATTGGGATCAAAGAAGTACAGTCGCCTTGTGGACATTTCATTTTAACTACAACTTGATCACCAGTGCTACAAGCATCTCCAATTCACAAGGCCGATGGGGCTGTTAATGACAGCTGCCCTCAGGAAAGGTCCAGTGACGGTTTTGCAGAAATAAATTCCAACACAGCCAACTACCAAGAAGCCAACTGCAAAGGTAAATTTTCCTCACACCCTTTAAGGAAACAAACCCAAATGGTCACAGGACAAGCTGCTCAGATTCCCTAACTATTAAAAGAGGAATACCAATCAAATCGACAAGAAATCACATTGCATCTGACAGAAGGGCAATCCTGACTGTCTGCACACGGTAAATAGGTGAGAGAGCCCAGAGATAATGCAAGTCCCGTACATGTTCTATGGGAATGGACATTGGTAACAGCCCCAAGAGAGGACAACCCCCCAGGCCTGAAGAAAAAAATTTCAAGGGAGCAAAGCCTAGGATTTTAATACTCACATCTGGGCCTATGTTACAAAAAACTACCATTCAAACTGACAGATGCTCCCCAGCATTCACAAGAGTGCTACTTAAAATAGCCAAGACACAGACTCAAGAAAGGGTCCAACAACAGATGAAATCTTGAAAAAATGTATACAATTTGCTATTGCTCAGACACCAAAACCCGCCACTGAATTTATGAAATTATGCCACTGGTAACCACAAGGATGGACCTTGGAGGAGTCAGCAACAGAGGAAGATTATAGAAATGACGTCCCTTCAAGGCAAAATTAAGACAAGAGGTACAGGGGAGTAATTTGCAACAGAAAAAGACACTGTGACATTCAAACACAAACAATTCAAAAAAAGGGGGGAGGGGAAATAGATATGAAATAACATGTCGGTACTAACATATCCACAGAGATCCGGATTATCTGCTTCCATCCTTCCTCATGTGCACTGAAATTTGTATCTCTAACATAACCACAGAAATCTGTACTTGTATTTAGTAATTCACAAGAATTATCTCCAGCCTTCCTTCCTTCCATGCACAGAAATATTTCTAAGTTATACTTGGAAATCTGTCACCGTAATAGATAATCCACAAGGACTATCTCCTTCCTTCATTCCTTGCATGTATACAAAAATCTGTGTCCTTATTAGTTAGCCTATCTGTATTTCTAATAGTTACCTGATGTTCAGTACAGAGAATTTACTCCACCTTGCTTAATACCCTTTGTGGTAAAAGAATCTTTTTTAATGTCCAAATATGCTGTATGTATCTGTCATAACTAAGCCCACCGTACACTGAAGACAAGGACAAAATGCAAATTGACTATACTTCAACATAGCATTGGCATGAGAGTAAAGAACAGAAAAGGAACAAAAAGTAATGCATACTTTATTCCCTCTGAACGCCCCTAACTTGGGATGCTATCCGATCCCTGGAACCTGCGTGGGCTTGAGTCCCATTGCTGGATAGGGGTGGCATCAAGACAGCGTGGCACTGTGGCCTTCATTAAGACCCCACTTAAATATGCACTGTCTGGTTGGACCTGCCTGGGACCAGAATTCCTGGTGCCCCCCAACGATGGTGGGACCCTGTCCTCTGGGCAGGTGGGTCCTCTGTCCTTGAGGATGAGGGTAAAGTCACCAAGTGTCCAGGTCAGCTGTTGCTGGGGTGCCCAGATGAAGCCTCCTTTCTGAGAGCAGCCTCCTAGGAAGCTAAGTGTGGAACCAATCCGCAGGTTAGGAGGAGTCTGGAGGGGAGAAGCTTTACAGGGAAGTAGTAGTGAGACATAGGGCTTTGGGTGTTGTGTTTGCTCAGGCAATTTCCACTGTAATTCACAGCCTAGAAAACCAACTTCCCCTAAGGCGCTGGGTTGCATGTGGAACCAGAGTTGGGCACGAAGGAGTGCTGCCGCCTTGTGGACATTTCCTGTAACTACAACCTGACCTGTGGCACTTAACTGGCACCTTCAATTCATGAAGCTTGGGAAATATCTGCTTCTGCTTTACTGACTACGCCAAAGCCTTTGACTGTGTGGATCACAACAAACTGTGGGAAATTCTTAAAGAGAGGGGAATACCAGACAACCTTACCTGCCTGAGAAATTTGTATGCAGGTCAAGAAGCAAGTTAGAATTGGACATGAAACAATAGACTGGTCCCAAATTGGGAAAGGAGTACGTCAAGGCTGTATGTTGTCACCCTGCTTATTTAACTTCTATGCAGAGTACATCATGTGAAATGCCGGGCTGGATGAAGCACAAGCTGGAATCAAGATTGCCGGGAGAAATATCAATAACCTCAGATACCCTGATGACGCCACCCTTATGTGGCAGAACATGAAGAAGAACTAAAGAGCCTCTTAATAGAAAGTGAAAGAGGAGAGTGAAAAGTTGGCTTAAAACTCAACATTCAGAAAACTAAGATCATGGTATCCGGTCCCATCACTTCATGGCAAATAGATGGGGAAACAATGGAAACAGTGACAGACTTCTTGACAGATTTTCTTGGGCTCCAAAATCACTGCAGATGGTGACTGCAGCCATGAAATTAAAAGACACTTGCTCCTTAGAAGAAAAGTTATGACCAACCTAGACAGCATATGAAAAAGCAGAGACATTACTTTGCCAACAAAGGTCCATCTAGTCAGAGCTATGGTTTTCCCAGTAGTCATGTATGGATGCGAGAGTTGGACTATAAAGAAAGCTGAGCACCAAAGAATTGATGCTTTTGAACTGTGTTGTTGAAGAAGACTCTTGAGAGTCCCTTGGACTGCAAGGAGATAAAACCAGTCCATCCTAAAGGAGATCAGTCCTGGGTGTTCATTGGAAGGACTGATGCTGAAGCTGAAACTCCAATACTTTGGTCACCTGATGCGAAGAGCTGACTCACTGGAAAAGACCCTGAGGCTGGGAAAGATTGAAGGCAGGAGAAGAAGGGGATGACAGAGGATGATATGGTTAGATGCATCACTGACTTGACGGACGAGCGTGAGCAAGCTCCAGGAGTTGGTGATGGACAGGGAAGCCTGGCGTGCTGCAGTCCATGGGGTTGCAAAGAGTCGGAAATGACTGAGCGACTGAACTGAACTTCAGGGCTATTAATGACCACTGCCCTCAGGAAAGGTCCTGGCGTGGGTTTACAGATATAAATTCGAAAACACGACTGACTTTCAAGAAGTCAATTGCAAAAGTAAATCTTCCTCATACCCTTTAATTAAAAAACAAAACAGATGGCCACAGGACAAGATGCTCAGCATCCCTAATTATTACAGGAGGAATGCCAATCAAAATGACAACAAGAAATCAAACCCATCTGACACAATATCCTGAGTGTCTGCAAACAGCAACTGGGGGAGAGAACCCAGGGATTACACAAGCCCCATACACGTTCCATGGGAATAGACATCGGTAACAGCCCCTAGAAAGGACAGCCCCTTAGACTGGAAAATATTTTCAAGAAAGTAAAGGCTAGGATTTTAATGTTCACATGCGGGTCTATGTTACAAAAAACTATTCAAAATGACAAATGCACCCCAACATTCACTGCAGTGATACTTCCAATCACTGGAAGTATCAGAGCCCCAAGAAAAGTTCTATCAACAGGCTAAATCTTAAAGAAATGTGGTACATATATACATTTTGCTATTACCTAGACAGAAAAACTGCCACTGCAATTATGAAATTATGCCACGGGTTGGCACAGGGATCATACACTAAGTGAACTCAGCAACAGAGGAAGAAAATAGTGGATGATGTCACTTTTAGGCAACATAAAAGAGATACAGGAGAAGTAATTTACTATACAAAAAGAGATTCTGAGATTCAAACACAAAAAAAGAAAAAAGGAAAGTGCCAGGGATGAATTAGGAGGTTGGTACTAATGCACACAGAAATGTGTAACTGTAATAGAAGGAGTGGAATGAAAAAGGCAACTTAAAACAAAATATTAAAAAAAACTAAGATCATGGCATCTGGCCCCATTACTTTATGGCAACAAAAGGGGAAAGGTAGAAGCAGTGACAGATTTCCTCTTCTTTGGTTCTAAAATCACTGCAGATGCTGACTGCAGCCTTGAAACCAGAAGATGATTGCTTCTTGGCAGGAAAGCTATGACAAACTTAGACAGTGTCTTGAAAAGCAGAGATATTACTCTGCTGACAAAGGTCTGTTATAGTCAAAGCTATGGTCTTCCCAGTGGTCACATACGGTTGTGAGAGCTGGACTGTAAAGAGGGCAGAGCACCAAAGAATCGATGTCTTTGAACTGTGGTGCTGGGGAAGACTGCGGAGAGTCCTCTGGTCAGTGAGGAGATCAAACCAGTCCATCTTAAAGGAAATCAATCCTGTATACTCATGAGAAGGACTGATGCTGAAGCTCCAGTATTTTGGTCACTTGATGTGAACAGCGAACTCATTGGAAAAGTCCCTGATGCTGAGAACAGTTGATGGCAGAAGGAGAAGAGGGCATCAGAGGATGAGATGGCTGGATGGCACCACCAATGCAATAGGCATGAACTTGGGCAAACTCCGGGAGATGGTGAGGGACAGGGAGGCCTGCGTGCTGCAGTCCCCAGGGTTGCAAAAAGTTGGACACTAAGGGTGACTGAGCAACAATAAGTAATCCACAAGGACTGTCTCCTGCCTGCCTGCCTTCCTTGCAGATGTACACAGAAATATTTATGTCTAACATACACATGGAATTCTGTTGTTATAACAGGTAACCCACAAGGACTATCTCCTTTCTTCATCCCTTGCACATGTACAAAAAATCTATATATAATAGATACTCCACAGACCTGATGTTCAGCACAGAGAACTGTTCTACATCTTGTTCAATAACCTCTGTGGCAAATTAATCAAAAAGTACAAATATCCTGTATGTACATAAGTGAATCAGTCCACTGTACACAGAGGACAAGCACAAAACTGCATATCAACTATATTTCAACATCGCACTGGCAAGAGATTAAAGAAAAGAAAAGGAACAAAAATAATGCCTAGTTTATTCCCTCCAACCTCCCTGACATGGGATGCTATTACATTCCTTGAACCTGAATAGGCTTGAGTCCCACTGCTGGAAGGGATGGGGTCAAGACAGCCTGGCACTGTGGCCTTCACTGAGACCCCACTTAAACTTGTACTGTCTGGTTGGACCTGCCTGGGACCAGAAACCCTAGTGAGCCCCAATGATGGTGGCCCGGTCCTCTGGCCTGGAGGACCAGGGTACAGTCACCAAGTATCCAGGTCTGCTGTTGCTGGGTCCCCAGGTGAAGCCTCCTTTCTGAGAGTGCAGCCTCTTAGAAAGCTTAGCATGGATTTATTAAATATTTACTTATTTCTTTTCTTCTTAGTCTAACTCTAGGTACATGCATTTTCATGTGACTCAAGGCGATGAGCTCAGTCATGCATCTCTGAGCAGTTTGAGAGACAAGCATCCGTCCCTACACAGGAAAGGCTTGTGTTGGGACCAAGTCCACCTCTCAGTAAAAGCTGTTCCTTGAGCAAATTCAGTCGGGGCAGGGGGCCCATGGTGGGAGCACCATGTCAACTGACACTTCCCGCATCTCAGAGTGACCGTCCCATCTGAGGGTGAAAAGTTTGCCCTGGTGATAGAGCTAGACCTCTTTCTTTATGACCAGGTGAGTTGTTAATGACTTTTTCCGGATTCTACAGGAAATCAACCCTGCCTATTCATTGGAAGGACTGATGTTGAAACTCCAATATATGAATTATGAAGAGCCCTAATGATATGAAGAGCTGACTAATTAGACAAGACCCTGATGCTGGAAAAGACTGAAGGCAGGAGGAGAAGGGGACAAAAGAGGACAAGATGGTTGGATGGCATCACCAATTCAATGGACATGAATTTGAGCAAGCTCCAGGAGGTGGTGGAGGACATGGAAGCCTGGCGTGTGGCAGTCCATGGGGTCGCAAAGAGTTGGCCACGACTGAGCAACTGTACAACCACCACAGGATTATTAGCCTTCTAATAGCAAAATACATGTTTTAAAGTTACATCAGGACACAGGGTTTATATCCTGAGCCTACGGGAGTTTCTGCAGAGTTTTCTATTCTGACATCAAGGCCTCGTCCCCAGTTTTATGACAGCACAATTGCCAGAGACTGGATGAGCTACATCATTGCCAGGAATCGGTGCAGAATGACGATGCCAGAATCCCTGTGTAAGGATTATTAACAATGTGGATTCTGACAACACAGCATTAAACCAAGCAGGGAGCCCCCGACACTGTGCCCCTGAAGTCAGCCTCAGCCAGAGGCTTCTGTTCACATAAAGCCAGTTTTGCGTAATCCTGTGTTACATTGATTTGTAACTTCAAATATTAGTATCAGTGATATGCTGACTCATTTCTATGGAAAACTGGTGCATTTTAATTGAAGAGTAGTTGTTTCATGTGGTTGTGTTAGTTTCATGTGTATAGCAAAGTCATTCAGTTATGTATACGTATATATTACATATATATAGTACAGAGTATACATTATATGTATTATATATAACACATATATAAAGACACACCCACATACATGCTGTCTGATTATTAGGTTTCAGATTACTAGGTTATCACAAATATTGAATAGAGTTCCCTGTGCTATACAGTAGGGCCTTGTTTATCTGTTTTATATATAGTAGCGTGTATCTGTTAATATCAGATGCCTAATTAACCTCCTATCCCTTTCCCCTTTGGTAACCCTAAGTTTGTAACCTATGTCTGAGACTGTTTTGTCAAGAAGTTCACTTGCATCATAGTTTAGGTTTCACTCATAAGTGATAATAAACTATTTGTCTTTCTGTGTCTTCATTTAATATGCTAGTCTCTAGGTCCACCCATGTTGAGGAAATGGCATTGTTTCACTTTTTATGGCTGAGTAGTATTCCATTGTATATTCTATGATATATAGAATCATATCATATATGGACTCTTGATTCAGGCCTTACAGATACCAGGGATAGACCTGTCAGCATGAACTTCCTCTCATGGTGAGGGCTAAACCACGATTCCCCAGAAGAATCTTACCTCGTGGTCTAGGCCTCCAGGAAGAATTCATCTTCGGACACGGAGCTCCTTGATCACCTTCACAGCAACGTCACCCTGCCCCTTCCACTTGCCCAGATGGATCGCTCCAAACTGGCCACTTCCCAGGCCCTTCAACAGGGTAATCTCTTCACTTTGCAGTTCCCAGATTCCTAATGAGGCAAGACAGGCACACTTTAGGATGACAATAGGAGGCTTTGGGGCTCATAGCTTCACAAGTGACTTCTTCTCCAATGAGAATTTAACACTGACAAGATGAAAAATGAAAAGAGCTTTTCAGGTTGCTCAGTTAAAAAGAAAACCCTTGGTAATGTCTTCCTAGGACCTGTTAGACAACGTGATATTTGCACCAAAACAATATTGTTCCTGAAATAGCTACAGCTACTGACAAGAAAGGTTAGCATTAAAAAACCTTTGCCAACCAGAGGCTCTTGGAAAAATTTGATGACAAAATGTGCTATTCCCCTTAGCTTGGTAAAGGCTAGCGTTAGTTAGGTTAATTGGCTTGACTTGACTAATAAGTTCTTGGAAAGCAAAAGTTAAAAGAGAAAAGCTGCTTTATGTGATTCTTTAAATTCTCATCAAAATTAGTTTTGTGATGTAATTTTTTTGATTCCCATTTTCATTTTGCTAAATTTTCTTTTTGATAACTTTATCATTGTTGCAGATAGTCATCAACAATTATTTAAGTGGAAGTACAGTTTATCTACAACACTAACTTATTTTTATGTGTATAACATAGTGATTCAATACTCTTATGGAGTATACTGCATTTAAAGGTATTATAAAAAAAGGCTATATATCCTTTTGCTATATAATGTATCCTTATAGCTTACTGAAAAATATATATAGTAAGCTTCTATCTCTTAATCCCCTACACCTATCCTGCCTCTCCCGCTTCCCCATCCCCACTGGTAACCGCTAGTTCTCTGTATCTGTGAGTCTGTTTCATGGATAATTTCATAGGTGTCATATTTTAGATTTCTCATATAAATGATATTGTATAATATTTGTCTTTCTGACTTACATCATTTGTTATGATAATCATATGGTTATATTGCTGAAAATGCCATTATTTTAATCTTCTTTGTAGCTGAGTATTATTCATTATATATTTCATATATGAAAACCTAGGTATATATTTATATATACAAACCTAGGTATATATTTCATATGTACAAACCTAGGTAATACACATTTGTGGAGTGGATTCCTTTGCTATTGTTCTTTAACCAAAAGAATAAAAATTTTACTGTAACTTATAATGACACTAATTCCTACAACTCGGGCTTGGTAAAGTGTGTGTTTGGCCTGGACTTCTGGGGCAATAGTTGTCAAACTTCAGTGTGCTTTGGTGCTTCAGAAGCACCTAAAGGGCTTATTAACTCAGATTTTCAGACTGCAGTTCCAGAGCTTCTGATTTAGTAGATATGCAAATACCAGTCCATGAACCATAATGAAAATCATTGTGCCTTTTGAGTTATGCTTCTAGAGACTTAAGACAACTCTTCTAACTCAAGTATACAGTCTTTAGTTCAGCTCAGTCGCTCAGTTGTGTCCGACTCTTTGCGACCCCATGAATTGCAGCACGCCAGGCCTCCCTGTCCAACACCAACTCCTGGAGTCCACCCAAACCCATGTCCATCAAGTCGGTGATGCCATCCATCCATCTCATCCTCTGTCATCCCCTTCTCCTTCTGCCCCCAATCCCTCCCAGCATCAGGGTCTTTTCCAATGAGTCAACTCTTCGCATCAGGTGGCCAAAGTATTGGAGTTTCAGCTTCAGCATCAGTCCTTCCAATGAACACCCAGGACTGATCTCCTTTAGGATGGACTGGTTGGATCTCCTTGCAGTCCAAGGGACTCTCAAGAGTCTTTTCCAACACCACAGTTCAAAAGCATCAATTTTTTGGCGCTCAGCTTTCTTCACCGTCCAACTCTCACATCCGTACATGACTACTGGAAAAACCATAGCCTTGACTAGATGGACCTTTGTTGGCAAAGTAATGTCTCTGCTTTTAAATATGCTATCCAGATTGGTCACAACTTTCCTTCCAAGGAGTAAGCATCTTTTAATTTCATGGCTGCAATCACCATCTGCAGTGATTTTGGAGCCCAGGAAAATAAAGTCAGCCACTGTTTCCCCATCTATTTCCCATGAAGTGATGGGACCAGATGCCATGATCTTAGTTTCCTGAATGTTGAGCTTTAAGCCAACTTTTTCACTCTCCTCCTTCACTTTCATCAAGAGTCTTACATATTAATACAAACAGAAGTCTTAATTTGAAACTAAAAGATTGCTAAATAAGTATATTTACAGGGCACTGTGAAATGAAATCAATATGGAGACATCAAAACAATGAAAATAAAATGTTTTGTCAGAGAACATTGAGAGAAACAACTGAAGCATAAAAAAAATTTATCCTGTAATTATGTTAAGTGCCTTCCCTCCTTCCTTTCTTCCCTTCTTTCCATGCACATATACACAGAAATATGTGTATCTAACTTACACATAGAAATCTATCACTGTAATAGATAATCCACAAGGACTATGTCCTTCCTTTGTTCCTTGTCTGTAAGCAAAAATCTGTCTCTCTAACAGTTACCCCACAGAGACCTGATGCTCAGCACAGAGAACTTTACTCCACCTTGTTCAATAACTTCCATGGCAAAAGAATAAAAACAAGTACAAATATGTCATAACTGAATCAGTCCACTGTACACTCAGGACAAGCACAAAATGGCAAAATCGAGTGTACTTCAACATAGCATTGGCATGAGATTAAGAACAGAAAAGGGCAGAAAAGTTGTCTAGTTTATTTCCTCTAATTTCCCTGACTTGGGACGCTATCCCATCACTGGAACCTGAGTAGGCTTGAGTCTTGGGCTGGGCTGGGATGCAGTTGACGCAGCCCAGCAGGGTGCCTTTCGTGAGACCCCCCCCTCTTAAGCCTCTACTGTCTGGTTTGCCCTGGCTGGGACCAGAATCGCTAGTGGCCCCTCAACGATGGTGGCCCAACGCTCTGGCCTCGAGGACCAGGGTAAAGCCACCAAGGATCCAGATCCCTGGTGCTGGGGTCCCCAGCTGAAGCCTCCTTCCTGAGGCTGCAGCCTCCTCGGCACCTCCGCACGAAGTGGTGGAGCAGGTAGGATGAGTCGATAAGGGAAGGAGGACGCGTCAGGGGGAAGATGCAGTGAGACAGAGGGCCTTGGATGTTTGCTCAGAACATTCCACTCTAAGTCACACCCCAGGTATTCAACTTTTCCTAAGGCTCTGCTTGCAGAGCAGGTGGGACCAGAGCTGGGCATGAAGAAGTGCTGCCGCCTTGTGGACATTTTCTGTAACTACAACTTGGCCACCAGCACTTGATGGCACCTGCAATTCACAAGACCTGTGGGTCTGTTAAGACCAGCTCCCCTCAGGGAATGCCCTCTAGTAGGTTTTGCAGAAATAAGTTCCAAACACAATCAACTTTCAATAAATCAATTGAAAAGGTAAAATTTCCTCATACACTTTAAGGAAAAACTACCAAATGGGCACAGGAGATTATTCTCTGCGAGTTAAGTCACTCAGTCGTGTCCAATTCTGCAACCCCATGGTCTGCAGCACGCCAGGCCTCCCTGTCCATCACCAGCTCCCAGAGCTTGTTCAAACTCATTTCCATTGAGTCGGTGATACCATCCAACCATCTCATCCTCTATCGTCCCCTTCTCCTCTTGCCTTCAATCTTTCCCAGCATCAGAGTATTTTCCAATGAGCCAGTTATTCACATCAGGTGGTCAAAGTACTAGAGCTTCAACTTCAGCATCAATCCTTCCAATAAATATTCAGGACTGATTTCCTTTAGGATGGACTGGTTGGATCTCCTTACAGTCCAAGGGACTCTCAAGAGTCTTCTCCAACACCACAGTTCAAAAGCATCAGTTCTTCGGTGCTCAGCTTTCTTTATGGTCCAACTCTCACATCCATATGTGACTACTGGAAAAACCATAGCTAGATGGTTGACTAGATGGACCTTTGTTGGCAAAGTAATATCTGCTTTTTAACATGCTGCCTAGGTTGGTCATAACTTTCCTTCCAAGGAGCAAGCGTCTTTTAATTTCATGGCTGCAGTCACCATCTGCAGTGATTTTGGAGCCCCCCAAAATAAAGTCTCTCACTGTTTCCATTGTTTCCCCATCTATTTGCCATGAAGTGATGGGACCAGATGCCATGATCTCCGTTTTTTGAATGTTGAGTTTTAAACTCGCATTTTCATTCTCTTCTTTCACTTTTATCACGAGGCTCTTAAGTTCCTCTCTCACTTTCTGCTATAGGGGATGATGCTCAACAACCAGAATTATTACAAAAGCAATGCCAATAAAAACTACAACAAGAAATGAAATCCCATCTGACAGAATGGAAATCCTGAGTGCCTGCAAACAGTAAATTGGGGAGATAATGGAATACCTCTATATGTTCTGAAGAATGGACATTGGCAGCAGCCCCTAGAATGGACAGTCTCCATAAACCAGAACAAAAAATTTCAACAATGCTAAACCTAGGATTTTAAAACCCACACTTGGGCCTGTATCAGGGAAAATTGTCATTCAAACTGACACACGCACCCCCACATTCACTGCAGTCCTACCTTCAATAGCCAATATACAGACTCAACAAAACATCCATCAACTGACTGAATCTTAAAGAAACATGGTACATATATAAAATATGCTATTACTCAGACATGAAAACTGCCACAGAAATTATGAAATTATGCCTCTAGTTGACACAAGGATGGATCTTGGAGGATCAGACACAAATCGAGCCATCAACAAAGGAAGAAAAAATGATGTCCCCTCAAGGCAAAATTTTAAAAAGAGACACAGAGGATGTAATTTACAACACAAAAAGAGACTCTGACTCAAACACAAACAAAGAATCCCCCCCAAAACATGGGAAGGGTCAGAGATAAATTAGGAGGTCGGTTAAAGCGTACACAGAAATCTGTATCTGTTATAATTGGCAAGGATTTTCTCCTTCCTTTCACACATGCACTAAAATCTATAACTCTAACATACCCACAAGAATCTATCTGTATTAGGTATTCCATAAGGATTATCTTCTGTCTTTTCACTTTTCTTCCTTCCATGCACATATACACAGAAATACTTATCTCTCACATATACATAGAAATCTGTCACTGCAATAAATAATCTACAAGCAGTCTCTACATTCTTAGTTCCTTGCATGTATACAAAACATCTGTACATCCAACAGTTACTCCACAGGGACGTGATGTTCTGCACAGAGAACTTTACTCTATCTTGTTCAATAACCTCTACAGCAAAACATTTTTTAAAAACTACAAATATGCTGTATGTACATGTCATAACTAAGTTGTCCATTGTTCACTAGGACAAGCACAAAACTGCAAATTAACTATACATCAACAAAGCATCAGCAATATATTAAAAGAAAAAAAAGAAACATCTAATTAATTCCATCCCACCTCCTGGACATGGGATACTATCAGATCCCTGGGACCTGAGTAGGCTTGAATCCCAGGGCTGGACTGGGGTGGGCTGGACACAGCTGGGCGAGTTGACTTTTACTGAGACCCCACTTAAACCTGTACTGTCTGCTTTATCTGAGCTGGGACCAAAAACCCTAGTGTACAATGACGATGCTGGTGTGACCCTCTGGCCTCCAGGACCAGGTAAAGTCACCAAATATCCAGGTCAACTGGTGCTGAGGTCCCCAGGGGAAGCCTCTTTCCTGAGAGTGCAGCCTCCGAGGCCCTTCAGCAGGGAGCTGTGCCCCAGGTTTTGAGGAGTTCGGAGGGGAGAGTAAAGCTTCAGGGAGGTGATTCCCACAGGAATCTGTATCTGTACAAGGTAATCCACAATGGTTATCTCCAACCTTCTTTCCTTGCTTCCTTTATTTTTTCCTTTCTTCTATGCACATATACAGAGGTATATTTATCTCCAACATATACACAGAAATTGGTCCTTGTAATAGATAAGCTACAAGGACTATCTCCTTTATTCGTTACTTGCCATTACATGAAACATCTGTACCTCTAATAGTTATTCAACTGGCACCTGATGTTCAGCACAGAACTATACTCCATCATGTGCAATAACTTCTGTGGCAAAAGAATAAAAAAATACAAATATGCTGTATGCATATGTCATCAATAAATCACTCCATTGTACAATGAGGATGAACACAAAGATGGAAAATGACTATACTTCAACACACCATCATCAGAGGATTAAAGAAAGGAAGAGGAAAGGAATGTAATGCCTTCTTTATTCCTTCTGACCTCCCTAACTTGGGATGAAGTCTGATCTCTGGAAACTGAATAGGCTTGAGTCCTAGGAATAGATAGGCTTGGGGGAGTCTACACAACCGAGCAAGGTGCCATTCATTGACCTGACATTCCATTATCTCCCTTTAGGCAAAATTTAAATAGATACAGGGGATATAATTTGAAACACAAAAAGAGACTCTGAAGCAAAACCAAATCAGGAACAATAACAAAAAAAGGAATAGCCAGAGATGAATCAGTAGTGGGCACTAACCTATACACAGTAATCTGTAACTGTAACGGATAATTCACAAGGATTATCTCCTTTCTTCCTTCCACATGCGCACTGAAATTTTTATCTCTAACATACAACAGAAATCTGTATCAGTATTAGGTGCTCACAAGGTATCTACTTCCTTCCGTCCTTTCTTTCCTTTCATACACATATACACAGAAATATACATATCTCTACCTTATACGTGGAAATTTGTCAGTGTAATATATAATCCACAAGGACTATCTCCTTCCTTTGCTCATGACACACATATAAAATATCTGCATCTCTAGAGGTACTCCACAGGGACCTGATGTTCACCACACAGGACTTCACTCCACCTTCTGCAATAAGCTCTATGGCAAAAGTAACAAAAAGAAGTGCAAACACGCTGAGTGTATATGTCATACATGAATCAGTGCATTGTACAATGAGGACACTGACCCTCCTAGGAGCCTCAGCAGGGAGCGGTGCCCAGGAAGGCTTGCGTATCCGGAGGAGGGTTGAAGCTTCAGGGGCAGAGGTGGTGAGACACAAGCCTAGGGTGTTTGCTCTGGCATATTCCACTCCACATCCCAGCACAAGAATCCATTCTCCCCTAAGGCTACGGTCATCTGGAACCAGAGATGGGAATGAAGCAGCGCTGCCACCTTGTGGACATTTCCTGCAACTACAACTTGACCGCCCGCGCTCACGGGCACCTCCAGTTCACAAGGTCTGTGTGGGGATGCTGAGGACACTGCCATCACTTGGTTTGGCTGTCAGTGTTTTAGGAATAAATTCCAAACACAACGCACTTTCAAGAGGTCAACCGAAACGGGTAAATTTTCCAGAAAATCACACCAAAAAAGGCAGCAGGGAAAGACGCTCAGCGTCCCTAATTATCACAGGAGGAATGCCGACCAAAACAACAAGAAGAAATCAAATCCCATCTGACAAAAAAGCCATCCTGACTGTCTGCAAACAGTAAAGGCAGAGGAGCGCAGAGAGATGATGGAAACCCACTCCACATTTCAGGGAAATGGACGTTGGCAACAGCCGTAAGAACGGACAGCCGCCACAGGCCAGAACGGAAAATTTCAGGAGAGCTAGCCTCGGCTTGAAAAGCCCACCCCTGGGCCTCTGTCACCAAAACCATCATTGAAAACGACACAACACCCCAACCTTCATTGTACTGCTACTTCCAATAGCTAAGACACAGATGCAAGAAATGGCTGATCAACAGTTGAACTCTTAATAAAGGAATTTGGTATATATATACAAGGAGCAATTACTCATACATGGAAAACTGCCACTGAAATTAAAATATCATGCCACTGGTCACCACAAGGATGGACCTTGGAGGAACATACATTAAATGGAACCGGGAACAGAGGAAGGAAAAAATAGGAGATGGTGTCCCTTAAGGCAAAATTGAAAAAAGAGATATAGGGGAAGTAATTTACAATACAAAAGGAGACTCTGACATTCAAACACAAACAAATAATTCCAGAAAAAAAGAAACCCATAGGTATGAATTAGGATGTCGGTACTAACAAATCCACAGAAATCTGTATCAGTAATACATAATTCATAAGGATTATCTCCATTCTTACTTCCAAATATGCAAAATCTGTAGCTGAAAATCTGAAATCTGTAGCTCAACCATACCCACAGGAATCTGTATCACAATCCACAAGGATTTTCGCCTGCTTTCTTGCTTCCTTCCTACCTCTATCCTTTCTTTGATGCACCTATACACAGAAATATTGATTTCTAACATATGCATAGAAAATGGTCCCTGGAATACAGAATCCACAGGGACTATCTCCTTCCTTCATACCCTGTCTTTACATAAAATATCTGTACCTCTAATAGTTACTCCACAGAGATCTTATGTTCAGCACAGGAACTATACTTCACCATGTTCAATAACCCCTATGAAAAAAGAATAAAAAGCTATAAATAAGCTGCATGTATATGTCACAACTGAACCAGTCCATTGTACAATGAGGAGACACACAAAATCCCAAATCAACTATACTTCAACATATCATCCACATGAGATTACAAATAGGAAAAGGAAAAGAAAGCAATGCCTACTTTATTCCCTCTGACCTCCCTAAGTTGAGATGTGTCTGATTCCTGGTACCTGCATAGCACTGGTCCCAGGGATGGACAGGATTGGGATCTACACAACTGGACAACATGCCCTTCATTGACCTGATATTCCATTATCTGCCTTTTCCGGCAACATTTAAAAGAGGTACAGGGAATGTAAGTTAAAACACAAAGAGAGACTCTGAATCAAACCCAAATCAAGAATAAAAAAAAAAAAAGGAATGGCCAGATGAATACTAATCAGTACTAACCTATACATAATAATCTGTAACTGTAATAGCTAATTCACAAGGATTATCTCCTTTCTTCCTTCCACATGTGCACTGAAACTTTATCTCTAACATACACATAGAAATCTGCATGAGTATTAGGTAATTCACAAGGATTATCTCCTTCCTTCCTTCCTTCTTTCTTTCCTTTTACGCACATGTACACAGAAATACTTACCGCTAACCTATACATGGAATTCTGTCCCTGTAAAATACACTCCACAAGGACTACATCCTTCCTTTGCTCCTGGCATGTCTACAAAATATTGTTTCTCTAACAGTTACTCCACAGGGACCTGATATTCACCACACAGCATTACTCCATCTTGTTCAGAAACCTCTATGGCAGAAGAACAAAAACAAGCATAAACATGCTGTGTGTGTGTGTATATCGTACACGAATCAGTGCATCGTACGCTGAGGACAAACGCAAAGCTGCACGTCAACTGTACTTCAACATAGCACTGGCACAAAGTTAAGGGAAAGAAAAGGAATGCCTACTTTATTCCTCCAACCTCCCTGACTTGGTCTGCCATCCCACCGCTTGAGTTCCAGGGATGGACAGCCAGGGTGTCCTCAGGGAGACCCCTCCGAAAAGGGTGGTCTGGTTTTCCCTGTCTGGGAACAGAAGCCCCAGTGCACACAAAACACGATGGCCCATTTCTCCGACGTGCAGGACAAGGAAGAGTCACCCTGAAGCCAGGTCGCCTGGACCTGCAGACCCAGCTGGAGCCTGCTTCCTGACAGGGCACTCCGAGGAACCACAGCAGGGAGCAGTGCCCAGGAAGGCTGGAGTGTCGGGAGGAGGGTTGCAGCTTCAGGGGAAGAAGTGCTGAAACACAAGCCCTTGGGTGTTTGCTCTGGCATATTCCACTCCACATCACAGCCCATGAATCTAGGCTCTGGGATCTGCTGGAACCAGAGCGGGCATAGAGAAGTGCTGCCGCCTTGTGGACATTTCCTGTAACCACAACTTGACCACCGGGGCTCACTGGCACCTCCCGTTCACAAGGCCTGTGGGCTGTTAAGGACAGCTGCCATCACTTAAGTTTGGCGGTGGGGTTTCAGAAATAAATTCCAAACACAACAAACTTTCAAGAGGTCAACTGAAACGGGTAAATTTTCCTCACACCCTTAACGGAAAGAAAAAGAAAAAAAAACATGCAAAAAAGGCAGCAGGAAAAGATGTTCAGTGTCCCTAATTACAGGAAGAATGCTGATCAAAATGACAAGATCAAATCCCATCGGACAGAAAAGCCATCCTGACTGTCTGCAAACAGAAAATAGGGACGAGAGCAGAGATGATGGAACCCCTGTACACGTTTCATGGGAAGGGACGCTGGCAACAGCCCCCAGAATGGACACCTGCCGTAGGCCAGAACCGAAAATTTCAGGAGAGTTAGCCTCGGGTTTTAAAGCCCACAGCTGGGCCTCTGTCACCAAAAACCATTATTGAAAATGACACATCACCCCAACCTTCACTGTATTGCTACTTCCAATAGCTAAGACACATATCCAAGAAAGGGTTGATCGATTGAACTCTTTAAGGAATTTGGTACATATACAGAAAGAGCTATTACTCATACATGGACAACTGCCACAGAAATTAAATTATTATGCCATTGGTAACCAGAAGGATGGACCTTGGAGGATCATACGCTAAGTGGAGTCAGCAACAGAGAGAAAAGAAAAAAGCAGCAGATGATGTCCCTTCTAAGCAAAATTGAAAAAACAGATACAAGGGAAGTAATTTACAACACAAAGAGAGACTCTGGCTTTCAAACAAAAACAAATAATTCAAAAAAAAGGGAAAGGAATAGGTATGAATTAGGATGTCTGTACTCACATAGCCACATAAATCTGTATCTGTAATAGATAATTCACAAGGATTATCTCCTTCCTTCCTTCCTTCCACAGATGCACTGAAATCTCTCTCTCAACCATGCTCACAGGAATCTGTGTCAGATAATCCACAAGGCTTATCGCCTGCTTTTGTTCCTTGCTTCCTTCCATCCTTTTTCCATGCACATATACACAGAAATATTTACCTCTAAATATATCTCTAAATATGCATAGAAATCTTTCACCATAATAAATAATCCTAAGGAATATTTCCTTCCTTCATACCCTGTCCTTATATAAAAATCTATACCTCTAATAGTCACTCCCTAATAACAAAGGATGTGACGTTCAGCACAAGAATTATACTCCACCATGTTCGATAACCTCTGTGGCAATAGAATAAAAAGCTACAAACATGCTGTATGCCTATGTCATAACTGAACCGGTCCGTTGTACAAGGAGGGAACACACAAAACCACAAATCGAGTGTAATTAAACAGAGCGCCGGCAAGAGATTACATATAGGAAAAGGGAAAGAAAGCAGTGCCCGCTTTATTCCCTCTTACCTTCCTGACGTGGGATGGTGTTTGATTCTGAAACCTGAGTAGGGTAGGATCCCAGGAATGGACGAAATGGATCTATACAGCCCGACAAGTTGCCCTTCATTGACTGGACATTCCATTATCTCCCTTTTAGGCAAAATTTAAAATAGATACAGGGGAAGTAATTGCAAACACAAAATGAGACTCCAATTCAAACCCAAACCAAGAATTAAAAAAAAAAAAACAAACAAAAAAAGGAAATGTCCAGAGATGAATCAAGAGCCACTACTAACCTAGTAACGGTGATCTGTAACTGTAATAGATAGTTCAGAAGGATTATCTCCTTTCTTCCTTCCACATATGCACTGAAATCTTCAGCTCTAAGATACCCACAGAAATCTGTATCTGTATTAGGTAACTGACAAGGATTATCTCCTTCCTTCCTTCTTTTCTTCCTTGCACATAGACACAGAAATACTTACTCTAACTTACACGGAAATCTCTCACTGTAATAGATAATCCACAAGGAGTACCCTTCCTTCTTTCCTTCCTGGCATGGATACAAAAAATCTATATCTCTGACAGTTACTCCAAATGGACCTGATGTTCACTGCAGAGAACTTCACTCCATCTTGTTCAGTAACTTCTATGGCCAAAGAATAAAAGCAAGTACATGTATACTGCATGTATATGTCATAAAGCAATCTATTGTACACTTAGTACAAGAACAAAACTTCATATAGATCAGCATAGCATAGGTGTGTGATTAAAGCCAAGAAAAGGAAAGAAAAGTAATATATAGTGTATTCGCTCTGATCTCCCTGACTTGGGATGGTATAATCCCTGGAATCTGAGTAGGCTTGAGGCCCAGGGCTGGAATGGGTTGGGGTAAATAAAACCCAGTAGGGTGCCCTTCATTGAGACCCCTCTTAAACCTGAACTGTTCCTTTTGCCCTAGATGGCACCAGAATCCCTAGTGCACCACAATGATAGTGGCTGGTCCATCCTAAAGGAGATCAGTCCTGGGTGTTCATTGGAAGGACTGATGTTGAAGCTGGAACTCCAATACTTTGGCCACCTGATGCGAAGAGCTGACTCATTTGAAAAGACCCTGATGCTGGGAAAGATGAGAAGGGGATGACAGAGGATGAGATGGTTGGATGGTATCACTGACTCAGTGGACATGGGTTTGGGTAGACTCCAGGAGATGGTGATGGACAGGGAGGCCTGGCGTGATGTGGTTCATGGGGTCACAAAGAGTCGGACATGACTGAGCGACTGAACTGGAACTGGACCCTCTGGACTTAAGAACCAGGCTAAAGTCAACAAGTGTCCAGCTTCCCTGGTACTGGGTTCCCAGCTGAAGCCTCCTTCCTCAGGCACAGCATCCTAGGCACATCAGTGGGGAATAGTGCCATAGATACAGATGAGTCCAGAGGGGAGGGTGAAGCTTCAAGGGGAAGAAGTAGCAAGATACAAGCCATTGGGTATTGTCTCAGGCACATTCCACCTTAATTCACAGCCCAGGAAGTCAACTTTTCCTAAGGCTCTGACTGCAGGTGGACTGATAGGTGGGCACGCGGAAGTGCGTCCACCTTGTGGACATTTCATGTAACTACAGCATGGCCACCCATGTTTCCTGACCCCTGCAGTTCACAAGGCCTAACGGGCTACTAATGACAGTGCGCTAAGGGTCGGACACGACTGAGCGACTTCACTTGCACTTTTCACTTTCCTGCATTGGAGAAGGAAATGGCAACCCACTCCAGTACTCTTGCCTGGAGAATCCCAGGGACGGGGGAGCCTGGTGGGCTGCCGTCTGTGGGGTCGCACAGAGTCGGCCACGACTGAAGCGACTCAGCAGCAGCAGCAGCGCTCAGGAAACATCCTGTAGCAGATTTTGGAGAAGTAAAATCCAAGCACAACTGGCTTTCCAGAAGTCAACTGGAAAGGTAAATTTTCCTCACACTCTTTAAGGGGAAAAAAACAAAAAAAAAAAAACAAATAGCCGCAGGAAAAGATGATCAGCCTCTCTATTACAGGAGAAATGCCAGTCAAAATGAAAACAAGAAATCAAACCCCAACTGACAAAACGGCCATCATGACTGTCTGCAAACATTAAGTGGAGGAGAGAGACAGGAGACAGTGGACCCCCCCCCCCCTACACGTTCTCCGGGAATGGACACTGGGAACAGTCCATAGAAGACACAGCCTCCACAGGCCTGAACAAAAAAAATAAGGGAGCTAACCCTAGGATTCTAATGCCTACACCAGTCCTAATTACAGAAATCCACCTTTCAAAATGACCTACGCACTCTGATGTTCAGTACAGTGCTACTTCCAATGCCATGACAAAGACTCAAGAAAATGTCCACCGACAGATTAAATCCTACAGAAACTGGTACATATATACAACAGGCTATTACTCAGACATGAAAAATTGCCACTGAAATGATGGAATTAAGCCACTAGTCACCACAAGGGTGGTCCCTGGAGGATCATACACTAAGTGAATTCAGCCACAGAGGAAGAAAATAGCAGATGATGTCCCTTTTAGGAAATTTAAAAAAGAGATTCAGAGGAAGTAATTTAAAACACAAAATGAGACTCTGAGATTCAAACATGAACCAAGAATTCCTAAATTAAAAAAAGGAAAGAACTGGGAAGGAATTAGGAGGTCAGTACTGGACTTCCCAGGTGGTTCAGTGGTAAAGAATCTGCATGCCAATGCAAGAGAAGGAGAGATGTGGGTTCGATCCCTGGATCAGGAAGATCCCCTAGAGTAGGAAATGGCAAACTGCTCTGGTATACTTTCCTGGAAAATTCCATGAACAGAGGAGCTTGTGAGGCTACAGATAATGGGGCTGCAGAGTCAGACAGGACTAAGCAAAAAAGCACACTAGCGTATACAGAGAAATATGCATCTTTAATAGACAATCCACAAGGATGATCTCCTTCCTGCCTTCCATGCACATATACACTGAAATATTTATCTCTAACATATACATGGAAATATGTCACTGTAATAGGTAATCCACAAGGACTATTTCCTTCCTTCCTTGCACCTATATGAAAACATTTGCAAGGAGATCAAACCAGTCAGTCCTAAAGGAAATCAATCCTAAATATTCATTGGGAAGACTGAAACTGAATCTCCAATATTTGGCCACCTGATGCAAAGAGCTGACTCATTAGAAAAGACCCTGATGCTGGGAAAGACCGAAGGCAGGAGGAGAAGGCAAAGACAGGATGAGATGGTTGGATGGCATCACCGACTCAACAGACGTGAGCTTGAGTAAGCTCTGGGAGTTGGTGATGGACAGGAAAGCCTAGCAATCTGCAGTCCACGGGGTTGCAAAGAGTCGGACACGAATGAGCAACTTAACTGAACTGGATAGTTACTTCAGAGACCTGATGTTCAACAGAAAACATTATTCCACCTTGTTCAATAACCTCTATGACAAAAGAACTTTTTAAAAGTACAAATATGATGTAAATGTCAGAATTGAATCAGTCTGTTTTACACTGAGGACAAGCACAAAAACGCAAATGTCTATACTTCAGCATAGCATTGGCGTGAGATTAAAGAAAAGGAAATAAAAGTAATGCCTAGTTTATTTCCTCTGACCTCCCTGACTTAGATGCTATCAGATCCCTGGAACCGGAATAGGCTTGAGTCCCAGGGCTGGACGGGGGGGGGTGGGGGGGGGGGGGGTAGACACAGCCTAGAAAGGTGCCCCGCGTTGAAACCCCTCTTAAACTTGTACTGTCTGGTTCCTAGCTGGGACCAGAATCCCTAATGCACCCTAACAATTGCGACCCAACCCACTGGCCTCAAGGACTGGGATAAAGTCACCAAGTATCCAGGTCTGCTGGTACTGGGGTCCCCGACCGAAGCTTCCTTCCTGACCGTGCAGCTTCCTAGGTACTTTAGCCGGGAGAGGTGCCCCTGGTACGGATGAGTCTGGAGGGCAGGGGTGAAGTTTCAGGGGGAAGAAGTGAGACACAAGCCCTTGGGTGTTTGCACAGGCACATTCCACTTTAATTTACAGCGCAGGAAGCTGACTTTCCCTAAGGCTCTGGGGACAGGTGGAACCGGAGATCAGCACGGAGAAGTGCTGCCGCCCTGTGGACATGTCCTGTAACTACAACTTGACCACTGGCACTTATACTGGCACCTTCCCTTGTGGCTCAGCTGGTAAAGAATCCGCATGCAATGCGGGAGAGCTGCTTTCGATCCCGGGGTCGGGAAGATCCCCTGGAGAAGGGAAAGGCTACCCACTCCAGTAGTCTGGCCTGGAGAATTCCATGGACTCTATAGTCCATGGGGTCGCAGAGTCGGACACGACTGAGCAACTTTCACTTTCAAGTCACAAGGCCTGTAGGGTTGTTAATGACAGCTGCCATCAGGAAAGGTCATGTGGTGGGTTCTGTAGAAATAAATTTCAAACACAGCTGACTTACAAGAAGTCAACTGAAACAGGTACATTTTCCTCACATCCTTTGGGGGGGGGAACCCAAATGGCCACAGGACAAGATGCTCAGCATCCCCAATTATTACAGGAGGAATGCCAATCAAAACAACAAGACATCAAATTCCATCTGACAAAATGGTCATCCTGACTGTCTGCAAACAGTAAATGGGGGAGAGATCAGGAGAAGATGCCCCCCCCCATACATGTTCTGTGGGAAGGTACATTGGCAATAGCTTCTAGAAAGAGCAGCGTCCACTGGCCAGAACAAAAAATTTCTAGAGACCTAATCCTAGGTTTTAGTACCCAATTCTAGTCCTATATTATGAAAAACATCATTCAAAATGACACATGCACTCCTACATTCATTGCAGTGCTACTTCCAATAGCCACAACACAGACTCAAGAAATGGTCCATCGACAGACTAAATCTTAAAGAAGTACAATGGGGTATTACTCAGACATAACAAACTGCCACTGAAATTATGAAATTATGCCAATGGTCTCCACACTGATGGACTTTGGAGGATCCAACACTAAGTGAAGTCAGCAACAGAGGAAGAAAGTAGCAGATGATGTCCCTTCGGGGCAAAATTTAAAAAAAGAGATACAGGGGAAGTAGTTTACAGCACAAATAGAGACTCTTAAAATTTAAACACAAACAAAGAATTCAAGAAAAAAAAAAAGGAAAAGGTAAGGATGAATCAGTAGGTCGATACTAACATATATCCAAAAAACTGTATCTGTAATAGATAATCCACAAGGATTATCTCCTTCTTTCATTCCTTCCACATTTACATAGGAATTTGTGTAACTAACAGATAACTGCACAAACACCTGATGTTCAGCACGGGGAACTTTGCTTGAAATTCTGCAATAATCTCTAGGGCAAAAGAATCGATAAAGAGAACAGATATGCTATATGTAAACATATGTCATAACTGAATCAGGTGGTTGCATACTGCCGAGCACAAAAGGCAAACCAACTATATTCCCATTTAGCACTGGAATTAGATTAAAGAAAAGCAGAGAAAGTCAAAGCCTAGTTAATTTCCTCCCACCTCCCTGACTTGGCCTGTTATCCCTTTCCTGGAGTGTGAGCAGCCTTGGACCCCATGACTGGCCTGGAGTGGGGCGGAAAAGCCAGGTAGGGTGTCCTTAAATGAGTCCTCTCTTTAACCTGTACAGTCTGGTTTGCTCTGGCTGGGACTAGAGTCCCTAATTAAACCTAAGGATGGTTGCTCGACCCTCTGCCCTAGAACCTTGGAAAAGCAATTTAGACTCCAGATCTCTTGGTGCTGGGGTCCCCTGCTGTTATTTTCCCTGAGAGTGCAGCCACCGAGGCAACGCAGCAGGGTTCTGCGGGCCGGGTAGGGACGAGCCGGGAGGTGAAGAGTGAAGCTTTAGGTAGAAGCAGTGAAACACAAGCCCTTGCGTGTTTGCTCAGGCACATTCCACTTGAATTCGTAGCCAAGGAGGCGGACTTTCCCTAAGGCTCCAGCTGCCCTAGAAACCAGAAATGAGTATGGAAAGGTGCTGCCACCTTGTGGCCATTTACTGTAACTACAACTGACCACTGACTGAGCGACTCCCTCGGATCCCATGGGCTGTAGCCTGCCAGACGCCTCTGTCCATGGAATTCTGCAGGCAAGAATACTGGAGCGGGTTGCCATTCCCTTCTCCAGGGCATCTTCCCAACCCAGGGATCGAACTGGTCCTTAGTGGCACCTCCAATTCACAAGGCCCGTGGGGCTATTAATAACAGTCACCCTCAGAAAAGTATCTCGGCTGGTATTGCAGAAAAATTCCAAACAAATCCGATTTTCAAGAAGTCAATTGCAACAGGTAAATTTTCCTTACACCCTTTAAAGAAAAGAATAAAGGGTAAAGAAACTCTCACCGTGCAACAGGATAAGATTCTCAACATCCCTAATCATTATAGGAGGATGAAAATAAAAATGACAAGGACAAATCAAATCCCACCACTCAGAAAGGCCATTCTCACATGTCACAAGTGATAATGCAGCGGTGAGCCAGGAGGAGCAAGAACCCACCTACGCAGGACATGGGAATGGACATTGGCAATGACCACTAGAAAGGACAGCCTCCCCACGCCAGAAAAAAAACTTTCTAGAGAGCTAATCTGAGGATCTGACATTTCCACATGTGGGCCTATATCCCAGGGAAATCATCATTCAAAAATACCCATGCACCCCAAGTTTTTTGGAGCCCTCTGTTTGTGTTTGAAATCTTTGTTTTCTGAATGTTGAGCTTTAAGCCAACTTTTACACTCTCCTCTTTCACTTTCATCAAGAGGCTCTTTAGTTCTTCTTTGCTTTCTGCCATAAGGGTGGTGTCATCTGCATATCTGAGGTTATTGATATTTCTTCTGACAATCTTCATTCCAGCTTGTGCTTCAACCAGTCCAGCGTTTCTCATGATGTACTCTGCATATAAGTTAAATAAGCAGGGTGACAATATACAGCCTTGACATACTCCTTTCCCAATTTGGAACCAGTCGGTTGTTCCATGTCCAGTCTTAACTGTTGCTTCTTGACCTGCACAAAGATTTCTCAGGAGGCAGGTCAGGTGATCTGATAGTTCCATCTCTTTCAGAATTTTCCACAGTTTGTTGTGATCCACACACTCAAAGGCTTTGGAGTGGTCAGTAAAGCAGAAGTAGATGTTTGTCTGGAACTCTCTTGCTTTTTTGATGATCCAATCACTGTTGGCAATTTGATCTCTGGTTTCTCTGCCTTTTCTAAATCCAGCTTGAACATCTGGAAGTTCATGTTTCACATACTGTTGAAGCCTGGCTTGGAGGATTTTGAGCATTACTTTGCTAGCATGTGAGATGAGTACAATTGTGTGGTAGTTTGAACATTCCTTTGCATTGCCTTTCTTTGGGATTGGAATGAAAACTGACCTTTTCCAGTCCTGTGGTCACCAGAGTTTTCCAAATTTGCTGGAAATTTCCAATTTCCAAATTTCCATGTTGAGTGCAGCACTTTAGCAGCATCATCTTTTAGGATTTGAAATAGCTCAATTGGAATTCCATCACCTCCACTAGCTTTGTTCATAGTGATGCTTCCTAAGGCCCACTTGACTTCACATTCCAGGATGTCTGGTTCCAGGTGAGTGATCACACCATCATGATTGTCTGGGTCATGAAGATCTTTTTAGTATAGTTCTGTGTATTTTTCCCACCTCATCTTAATATCTTCTGCTTCTGTTAGGTCCATACCATTTCTGTCTTTTATTGTGCCCATCTTTGCATCAAATGTTCCCTTGGTATCTCTAATTTTCTTGAAGAGATCTCTAGTCTTTACCATTCTATTGTTTTCCTCTATATCTTTGCAATTGATCACCAAGGAAGGCTTTCTTATATCTCCTTGCTATTCTTTGGAACTCTGCATTCAGATGAGTATATCTTTCCTTTTTTCTTTTGCCTTTGGCTTCTCTTTTTTTCATGGCTATTTTAAAGGCCTCCTCACAACCATTTTGCTTTTTTCGCATTTCTTTTTCTTGGGGATGGTCTTGATCCCTGCCTCCCGTACAATGCCAAGAGCCTCCATCCATGGTTCTTTAGGCACTCTGTCTATCAGATCTAATCCCTTTAATCTATTTGTCACTTCCACTGTATAATCATAAGGGATTTGATTTAGGCCATATCTGAATGGTCTAGTGGTTTTCCCTACTTTCTTCAATTTAAGTCTGAATTAAATAGGAGTTCATGATCTGAGCCACAGTCAGCTCCTGGCCTTGTTTTTGCTGACTATAGAGCTTCTCCATCTTTGGCTTCAAAGAATATAATCAATCTGATTTCGGTGTTGACCATCTGGTGATGTCCATGTGTAGAGTCTTCTCTTGTGTTGTTGGAACAGGGTGTTTGCTATGACCAGTGCATTCTCTTGACAAAACTTCTAGCCTTTGCCGTGCTTCATTTTGTTTTCCAAGGCCAAACTTGCCTGTTATTCCAGGCATCTCTTGACTTCCTACTTTTGCATTCCAATCCCCTATAATGAAAAGGACACCTTTTTTGGATATTAGTTCTAGAAGGTCTTTTAGGTTTTCATGTAACCATTCAACTTCAGCTTCTTCAGCATTACATGTCAGGGCAGAGACTTGGATTACTGTGATATTGAATGGTTTGCCTTGGAAATGAACAGAGATCATTCTGTCATTTTTGAGACTGCATCCAAGTACTGCATTTTGAACTCTTTTGTTGACTATTATGGCTACTCCATATCTTCTAAGGGATTCTTGCCCACGGTAGTAGATATAATGGTCATCTGAGTTAAATCCACCCATTCCTGTCCATTTTAGCTCGCTGATTCCTAAAATGTTGACCTTCACTCTTGCCATCTCCTGTTTGACCACTTCCAATTTGCCTTGAATCGTGGATCTAACATTCCAGGTTCCTATGCAATGTTGCTCTTTACAACATCGGACTTTACTTCCATCACCAGTCACATCCACAACTGGGTGTTGTTTTTGCTTTGGCTCCATCTCTTCATTCTTTCTGGAGTTATTTCTCCACTGATCTCCAGTAGCACATTGGACACCTACCAACCTGGGGAGTTCCTCTTTCAGTGTCCTATCTTTTTGCCTTTTCATACTGTTCATGGGGTTCTCAAGGCAGGAATACTGAAGTGGTTTGCCAGTCCCTTCTCCAGTAGACCACGTTTTGTCAGAACTCTCCACCATGACCCGTCCATCTTGGGTGGCCCTACATGGCATGGCTCATAGTTTCATTGAGTTAGACAAGGCTGTGGTCCATGTGATCAGATTGGTTAGTTTTCTGTGATTGTGGATTTCAGTCTGTCTGCCCTCTGATGGAGAAGGATAAGAGGCTTATGGAAGTTTCCTGATGAGAGAGACTGACAGACTGTTCTGATGGCATGGGGGCGGGGCGGGGGGTGCATGTTCAGCAAATCTTTAATCCAATTTTCTGTTGAAGGTCTGTGTTCCCTCCCTGTTATTTGACCTGAAGCCAAACTATGGTGGAGGTGATGAAGATAATGGTGACCTCCTTCAAAAGGTCCCATGCAAGCACTGCTACACTCAGTGCCCCCAACCCTGCAGCAGGTCCCCACTGACCCACGCCTCTGCCAGAGCCTCCTGGACACTCACGGCAAGTCTGGGTCAGTCTCTTGTGGGGTCACTGCTCCTTTCTCCTGGGTCCCGGTGTGCACAAGGTTCTGTTTGTGCCCTCCAAGAGTCTGTTTCCCCAGTCCTGTGTAGGTTCTGGTGGCTCTACGGTAGGGTTAATGCTGACCTCTTCCAAGAGGGCTTGTGCCACACCAGGTCTGCTGCACCCAGAGCCCCTGCCCCTGCAGGCAGTCCACTGCTGACCTGGACCTCCTCGGGAGACACCCAAACACAGTTCTGTCTCAGTCTCTGTGGGGTCTCTGGGTCCTGGTGTGCACAAGGTATGCTTGAGCCCTCTGAGCATCTCTGGCGGGTATGGGGTTTGATTCTAAACATGATCTCACCCCTCTTAATGTCCTGCTGGGGTTCTCCTTTGTCCTTGGATGTGGGGTATCTCCTTAAAGTCGCTCCTATAGATATCAATTAGGTCTGACTGGTCTATTGTATTATTTAAAGTTTGTGTTTCCTTCCTAATTTTCTGTTTGGATGATCTATCCATAGGTGTGAGTGGGGTATTAAAGTCTCCCACTATTATTGTGCTACTGTTAATTTCCCCTTTCATACTTGTTAGCATTTGCCTTACATATTTTGGTGCCCCTATGTTGGGTGCATATATATAATTGGTATATCTTCTTGGATTGATCCTTTGATCATTATGTAGTGTCCTTCTTTGTCTCTTTTCACAGCATTTCAAAGTTTGTTTTATCTGATATGAGTATTGATACTCCTGCTTTCTTTTGGTCTCCATTTGCATGAAATATCTTTTTCCAGCCCTTCACTTTCAGTCTGTATGTGTCCCTTGTTTTGAGGTGGGTCTCTTGTAGACAGCATATATAGGGGTCTTGTTTTTGTATCCATTCAGCTAGTCTTTGTCTTTTGGTTGGGGCATTCAATCCATTTACATTTAAGGTAATTATTGATAAGTATGATCCCATTGCCATTTACTTTGTTGTTTTGGGTTTGAGTTTATAAACCTTTTCTGTCTTTCCTGTCTAGAGAAGATCCTTTAGCATTTGTTGAAGAGCTGGTTTGGTGGTGCTGAATTATCTCAGCTTTTGCTTGTCTGTAAAGCTTTTGATTTTTCTTTCATATTTGAATGAGATACTTGCTGGGTATAGTAATCTGGGTTGTAGGTTTTTCTCTTTTATCACTCTAAGTATGTCCTGCCAGTCCCTTCTGGCCTGAAGAGTTTCTATTGAAAGATCAGCTGTTATCCTTATGGGGATCCCCTTGTGTGTTATTTGATGCTTTTCCCTTGCTGCTTTTTATATTTGCTTTTTGTGTTTGATCTTCATTAATTTGATTAATATGTGTCTTGGGGTGTTTTGCCTTGGGTTTATCCTGTTTAGGACTCTCTAGGTTTCTTGGACTTGGGTGGCTATTTCCTTCCCCATTTTAGGGAGTTATCAACTATTACCTCCTCAACTATTTTCTCATGCCCTTTCTTTTTGTCTTCTTCTGGGACTTCTATGATTTGAATGTTGGGGCATTTAACATTGTCCCAGAGGTCTCTGAGGTTGTCCTCATTTCTTTTAATTCTTTTTTCTTTTTTCCTCTCTGCTTCATTCATTTCCACCATTCTATCTTCCACCTCACTTATCCTATCTTCTTCCTCAGTTATTCCACTGTTGGTTCCCTCCAGAGTGCTTTTGATCTCAGTTACTGCATTATGCATTATTGATTGACTGTTTTTTTTTATTTCTTCTAGGGCCTTGTTAAATATTTCTTGCATCTTCTCAATCCTTGTCTTTGGTCTACTTATATGTAACTCCATTTTGCTGTCAAGTTTTTGGATCATCTTTACTATCATTTGTAGACTCCCTATCTCCGCCTCTTTTGTTTGGTTTGGTGGGCATTTATCATGTTCCTTTACCTGCTGAATATTTCTCTGCCTTTCCATTTTGTTTAGATTGCTGTGTTTGGGGTGCCCTTTCTGTAAGCTGGAAGTTTGTGGTTCCTCTTTATTGTGGAGCTTGCTCCCTGTGGGTGGGCTTGGACTAGTGGCTTGTCAAGGTTTCCTGGTTAGGGGAGCTTGCATCTGTGTCCTGGTGGGTGGAGCTGGATCTCTTCTCTCTGGAGTGCAATGAAGTGTCCAGTAGTGAGTTTTGGGGTGTCTGTGGGTTTGGCATGGCTTTGGGCAGCCTGTATTTTAATGCTCAGGGCTGTGTTCCTGTGTTTCTGGAGAATTAGCCTGGTATGCCTTGCTCTAGAACTTGTTGGCTCTTGCGTGAAGCTTGGTTTCAGTGTAGGTATAGAGGCTTTTGGATGAGCTCTTGTCTAATAATGTTCCCTGGAGTCAAGAGTTCTCTGGTGTTCTCAAGGTTTGGATTTAAGCCTCCTGCCTCTGGCTTTCTGTCTTATTCTTACAGTAGCCCCAAGACTCCTCCATCCATACAGCATGGATGATAAAACATCTAGGTTAATGGTGAAAAAAATCTCCACAGTGAGGGACACCCAGAGAGGTTCACAGAGTTACATGGAGAAGAGAAGGAGGAGGAGGGAGATGGAGGTGAGCAGGAGGAGAAGCGGGGGAATCAAAAGGGGAGACAAATCTAGCCAGTCATCAGTTCCCTAAGTGTTCTCCACAGCCTGGAACACCCAGAGAGATTCACAGAGTTAAGTATAGAAGAGAAGGGGAGGGAGGAGATAGAGGTGACCTCGGGGAGAAAAGGGAGCATCAAAAGAGGAGAGAGCTATCAAGCCAGTAATCACACCCCTAAGTGAAAATGGATACTGAAGGTTAGATTCTTAAAGGTACAAAATTGATAACAAATACCAAAAAGCAAAGATTAAAAATCTAGAGGTTAGACTCTCAAAAATATAAATAAAAAATACAAGACAAAATCAATCACAAAAATTATAAAATATATATATATGAAATTTGCTTTAAAAAATAGGTTCTCGGAAGGGTCGCGGCGGCGCTGCCGCCGAGCGGGAGCCGTGCGGCGTGCGCGAGGCAGGCCTCGAACCCTGGCGGGGTGGGGGTGGGGGGGCGGCGTCAGCCCTGCGCCCGCCCCCCTGACCGCTGTCTTTCTCTCCCCTCGCCTCCCGATCCAGGATTCAGAAGGAGCTGGCGGACATCACTCTAGACCCTCCGCCCAACTGCAGCGCTGGTCCCAAAGGCGACAACATCTACGAGTGGAGGTCCACCATCCTCGGGCCGCCGGGCTCCGTGTACGAGGGCGGCGTGTTCTTCCTCGATATCACCTTCACACCGGAGTACCCCTTCAAGCCTCCAAAGGTGACATTTCGGACAAGAATCTATCACTGTAATATCAACAGTCAAGGTGTTATTTGCTTGGACATTTTGAAAGACAACTGGAGCCCAGCACTGACCATCTCCAAAGTCCTCCTCTCCATCTGCTCGCTTCTCACAGACTGCAACCCCGCCGACCCCTTGGTGGGCAGTATTGCCACTCAGTATATGACCAACAGAGCAGAACATGACAGAATGGCCCGACAGTGGACCAAGCGATACGCTACATAAACCGGGTTCTCACAGCACTTTACATTGTCTGTGTGTCACAGAGAGAGCTGCTTAAGGTTTTGAAGGGGTGGGGGAGGGTGGGCGTTGGTAAAGAGTAGGGTATTTCTATAACAGGTATTATTCAGTCTTATTTCCTAAGATTTTGTTGTAACTTAAGGTATCTTGCTACAGTAGACAGAATTGGTAATAGCAACTTTTAAAAACTGTCATTAGTTCTGCAATATTAGCTGAAATGCAGTACAGAGAAGAATAGACATTTGGGTTCAGTTGCTTGTAGACTGTAAATTTAAAACAGCTTAATTTCGTACAGGTTACACATGGCCATTTATGTAAAGTCCTTCCAAGACTACACACTTTTGTTTTGAAAAATTGGAATTTGTTTTCCCTTTTTGGAAGGGAACATTGATATTTAACAGCTTTTAGAGACTGTTATCTCATATATGAAATGGACACATGGCTATAAGACACCAATATAGAAAATGAGTAGTTATGTATTTTATTTTAAATGCCAATCTACTTGATTGTGAAGAGAGAAGAGGTTTGAACCAGGACTTTTGAAAACCTGTAGTAAAATACCTTAAGCTGTTAACTGTCAGGCGTGGAGTGGGCGTTGCTCAGTGGATTGGTTCTATGTTGTGGACTGCTTAAGTCTGCATTTGTTACTGTGCTAATAAACAATATTAAAACAAAAATAAATAAATAAATAAAAAATAGGTTCTTTTTTTTGGCAAGGTAATAGTAGGTTATAAAAATGTACATTAGATGAGTAATAAGTAACTTAAAATTTTTTAAAAATTTAAAAATGATAATAGTAAAAATATATCTAGGAATTTCTCTGGAGCTGTTGTAGGCAGTGTGGGGGGTCAGTTCAGTTTCAGATAGTTCTTGTTCCAGCTTGTACTTCTTCTCAAGGTCTATAGGCCCCTTCCAATGCTTAGTCAATGTTAACTACAGGGTTTTAATCTGTTGCACCTGTCACTTCCAGAGTGGTTCCTTCTTCTTTGTTTATTTTGGCTTCCTCTCTTTGCAAGTCTCTTCAGTATCTAATTTCCACCCTGACACAAGGGGGTGAAGGTGGTCACTTATTTAGGCTCACTTGTTCAGATGTGTCGTGGGGAGGGAGAAACGCTGAAAACAAATATCACTGGCATGTGTGGGGAGTGCTCGCAGTGTGTGGACCACTCTGGGTTTGCCCCAGCTCACGGCGTGTGTGCTTTCTGGGTCTACACTGCTCAGGCTGCAGGTTGCCCTGCAGGGACACTGTGCAAAACAGGCCCTGAGCTTCGTGCACTTCCCAGGTCTAAGTTGCTTGGGTTCAGGTCCGTGGGTACTCCACAAAGGCACAGCTTCTGTTGGGCCTGCGTTCTGTGCCCTTCCCAGGTCCGAGCAGCTCAGGCGACCAGGTGCTTGGCGAGTGGCACTGTCCCAGGTGGGACGTGCATCTTAACAACCTCCCCAGTCCCGGCCACTCAGTTTCCCATGTGCGGGTGTGCCGCACGAGAGCACCGTCTCTGCTGTGCCCTGTGACTCCTCTGGGACACTGATTTCAGGCTGAGACCCTCCTGGCTGATGTCAACCATCCAGGATCCCAGGAAGACGTGGTTAGCAACTGGGAGCCTGCTCACAGTTTGGTGGAAGATGCCAGTCTCTGGGGTTGAGATTTCCCCTTGCCTTCAGCTCTGGCTGTCGCCTGCCTGCCTCTCAGCCTCCAGCAGGGGGAAGGGCCCTGTATGCAGCCCACTACCTCTCCTCTGGTATTCACTCAATCCTTTATTCTGTGAGAGGGCCAGGTTGTGAGTTAGAGCTTTCACAGGAAAGCTCTCTCTCTTTTTTTCTCTCTGGACATCCCACAGTTTGGGTTGCTATCTCACGTTAGCTCCCTCAGATTGTCCTCAGGGCGTTCAGGCCCAGTCCTTACCTTAAGCATGCAGCCTGCGCCTGCCTGTCCAGCCCCCAGCTCTCGCTGGTGGCCAATGCTAGCATCTGGGCTACTTCTCCACTGGGAGTTACAGTTAGGCTTGCATTCTGTAGGTTTTGTTTGTTTGTTTGTTTGTTTTCTCCTTGTTATGTTGCCCTCTGAGATTCCAAAACTGCCCACAGACCTGCTGGTGAGAGGACTTCCTGCTCTTTGGAAACTTCTCCTTCATGAGTCCCCCCGGCCCCCCACCCCCGACCCCAGGACAGGTCTCCATCCCTTCTGTCTAACTCTTCTCTCTTTTTGTCTTTTATATTTTGTCCTACCTCCTTTCAAACCGAATGGGCTGCCTTTCTGGGTGCCTGGTGTCCTCCGCCAGTGTTCAGAAGTTGTTTCGTGGAAGTTGCTCAGCATTCAAATGATGTTTTAATGAATTTGTGGGGGAGATACTGGTCTCCCCATCCTATTCCTCTGCCATCTTGGGACCGCCCCTCCATTGTATATTCTTTGATATGTGGACTCTTGATTCAGGCTTTACAGATGTTAGGGACAGACCTGTTGGCATGAATGTTCCCTCATGGTGAGGGCTAAACCATGATTCCCCAGAAGAATCTTACCTCATGGTCTGGACCTCGGGAAAGAATTCATCTTCTGATATGGAGCTAGTTGATCACCTTCACAGCAACATCATCCTGACCCTTCCACTTGCCCAGATGGACTGCTCCAAACTGGCCACTTCCCAGCTCCTTCAACAGGATAATCTCTTGACTTTGCAGTTCCCAGATTCCTAGTAAGGTAAGACAGGCACACTTTCAGATGAGATTGTAAGGCATTGGGGCTAAAAACTTCGCAAGTGACTTCCTCTCCAATGAGAATTTAACACTGACAAGATGAAAGACAGCAAGGCTTTTTTTAAGTGGCTTATTTAAAAAGAAAACCCTTGGTAATGTGGTCTTAGGACCTTCTGGACCACATGATATTACCACCAAACAATATTGTTCGTGAAACAGCTACAATTAATGACAAGAAAGGTTAGAGGTCAAGAACTTTGTCAACTAGAGGTGTCTTGGAAAACTTGACAAAATGTCCTTAGTGCTCTTTGCCTGGTGAGGTTTACTGTTAGTCAGATTAATAGGCTTGACCTGACTATTAAGTTCTTGTAAAGCAAAAATTTAAAAAGTAAAGCTACTGGTTTATTGACTACACCAAAGCCTTTGACTGTGTGGATCACAATAAACTGTGGGAAATTCTGAAAGAGATGGCAATACCAGACCACCTGACCTGCCTCTTGAGAAGCCTGTATGCAGGTCAGGAAGCAACAGTTAGAACTGGACATGGAACAACAGACTGGTTCCAAATAGGAAAAGGAGTATGTCAAGGCTGTATATTGTCACCCTGCTTATTTAACTTGCATGCAGAGTACATCATAAGAAACACTGGGCTGGAAGAAGCACAAGCTGGAATCAAGATTGCCGGGAGAAATATCAATAACCTCAGATATGCAGATGACACCACCCTCATGGCAGAAAGTGAAGAAGAACTAAAGAGATTCTTGATGAGAGTAAAAAAGTTGGCTTAAAGCTCAACATTCAGAAAATTAAGATCATGGCAGCTGGTCCCATCACTTCATGGCAAATAGATGGGGAAACAATGGAAACAGTGGCTGACTTTATTTTTCTGGGCTCCAAAATCACTGCAGATGGTGATTGCAGTCATAAAATTAAAAGACACTTACTCCTTGGAAGGAAAGTTATGACCAACCTAGACAGCATATGAAAAAGCAGAGACATTACTTTGCCAACAAAGGTCCATCTAGTCAAGGCTATGGTTTTACAAGTGGTCATGTATGGATGTGAGAGTTGGACTATAAAGAAAGCTGAGCACTGAAGAACTGATGCTTTTGAACTGTGGTGTTGGAGAGGACTCTTGAGAGTCCCTTGGACTGCAAGGAGATCCAACCAGTCCATCCTAAAGGAGATCAGTCCTGGGTGTTCACTGGAAGGACTGATGCTGAAGCTGAAACTCCAATACTTTGGCCACCTGATGCAAAGAGCTGACTCATTTGAAAAGACCATGATGCTGGGAAAGATTGAGGGCAGGAAGAGAAGGGGACGACAGAAGATGAGATGGTTGGATGGCATCACTGATTCAGTGGACATGGGTTTGGGTGGACTCTGGGAGTTGGTGATGGACAGGGAGGCCTGGCGTGCTGTGGTTCATGGGGTCACAAGGAGTCGGACACACCTGAGTGACTGAACTGAACCAAACTGTATGTGATTCTTCTCATCCAAATTAGTTTCTTGATGAAATCTTTTATTTTTAAAAATTTCCCATTTTTGCTATTTTTTCTTTTTGATTACTTTATTGTTTTTTGTAGATAGCCATAAACAATTTTAAGTTAAAGTGCAGTTTATTTATAATACTATATTAGTTTTAGTTGTACAACATAGTGATTCCATATTTTATGGATTATACTCCATTGAAAGATATTACAGATAAAGGTGCTATTTCCTTGTGCTGTATAATATATCCTTATAGCTTTTTTATACATAGTAGTTTCTATCTCTTAATTCCTTACACCTATCTTGCCTCTCCCACCTCCCTCTCCCTACTGGTAAGTACTAGTTACCTATATCTGTGAGTCTGTTTCATTAAGTTCATTACTGTCATATTTTAGGTTTCACATCAGTGATAACATATGGTATTAGTTCTCTTTGTCTTTCTGACTTACATCACTTTTTATGATAATCTCTAAGATTATATTGCTGAAAATGCCATTATTTTAATCTTTTTTATAGCTGAGTAGAATTTAGCATATATTTCATATATGAAAACCTAGGTATATATTTCATATATGAAAGCCTAGGTATATATATTTGCAGAGCAAACTCCTTTGGTATTGCTCTTTAACCAAAGGAACTAAAATTTTACTATAACTTATAATGATACTAATTCTTACAACTCAGTTTTGGTAAAATGTGTCTCACTGGGACTTCTAGGGCAATAGTTCTCAAACTTTGGTGTGCTTCAGTTCTTTAGAACCACCTGGAGGGCTTACTGACTTAAGTTGTCAGGCTGCAGTTCCAGAGCTTCTGATTTAGTAGATTTGCACATACCAGTCCATGAACCATAATAAAAATCATTGTGCCTTTTAAGGAATGCTTTTGGAGACTCAAGATAACTCTTTTAAATCAAGTATACTGTATTACACTTTAATACATACAAATGTCAATGTGAAACAAGAAGATGGCTAAGTGACTTCTACTTATATGGCACTGTGAAATGAAATCAGTATGTAGGCATCAAAAATAATGAAAATAAAATGTTTTGTCAGAGAGCACTGACAGAAGCAGTTTGTTTTAAAAAACATATTTATCCTGTAGCTACTTCAATTGGCCCGACTTGACCGTTAAATTCACTGTAAAGCAAAATTAAATGAGTAATGTTACTTTACGTGATCTTTAAAAATTCTCATCAAAATAAGTTTCGTGATGAGGTCTTCTATTTTTAAAAATTTCCCATTTTTATTTTGCTGAGTAGTAGTCCATCTATATTTAATATATGATAATAAAGGTATGTACTTCATATATGGAATTATAGATACATCTTATATGAAAATATCAATATATCTCTTATATGAAAATATAGGTACATCTCATCTGTGAAAACAGAGGTATGTATTTCATACATGAAAATACAGGTATATATTTTTATATCATAAAATACCATATATTTTACATCATAAAATTTAAAACTTTCATAAATTAAAAACTTTAATTTTTCAACTTTCAATTTTTAATTTAAAACTTTCAATGAATTAAAGTCTCTGACTGTGTGGAACACAACAAACTGAGGAAAATTCTTCAAGAGATGGGAGTACAAGACCACCTTACCTGCTTCCTGAGCAACCTATGTGCAGGTCAAGAAGCAACAGTTAGAACTGGACATGCAACTATGGACTGAGTCAAAATTGGGAAAGGAGTATGTCATGACTGTATATTGTCACCCTGCTTAGTTAACTTATATGTAGAGTACTTCACGCGAAATGCTGGGCAGGATGAATTACAAGCTGGAATCAAGATTGCTGGGAGAAATATCAACAACCTTAGATATGCAGATGATACCACCCTAATGGCAGAAAGCGAAGAACAACTAAAGAAACTCTTGTTGAAGGTGAAAGAGGAGAGTGGCTGGTTTAAAACTCAACATTCAAAAAACTAAGATCATGGCATCTGGTCCCATCACTTCATGGCAAATAGATGGGGAAACAATGGAAACAGTGACAGACTTTATTTTCTTGGGTTCCAAAATCACTGTAGATGATGACTGCAGCCATGAAATTAAAAGACATTTCCTCCTTGGAAGAAAAGCTGTGATAAAACTAGAGAGTCTATTGAAAAACAGAGACATCACTTCACCAACCAAGGTTCATATAATCAAAGCTATGGTTTTTCTAGTAGTCTATATGGATGTAAGAGTTGGACCATAAAGAAGGCTGAGCACCAAAGAATTGATGCTTTGGAACTGTGGTACTAGAGAAGACCCTTGAGAATTCCTCGGACAGCAATGAGGTCACACCAGTCAATCCTAAAGGAAATCAACCCTGAATATTCATTGGAAGGATTGATGCTGAAGCTCCAATAGTTTGGCCACCTGATGTGAAGAGCCGAGTCATTGGAAAACACCTAGATGCTGGGAAAGATTGAGGGCAGGAGGAGATAGGGATGACAGAGGATGAAATAGTTGGATGGCATCACTGACTCAATGGACATGAGTTTGAGCAAATTGCAGGAGATAGTGATGGACAGGGAGACCTGGCAGGCCATAACTATGGGATCACAAAGAGTCAGACAGGACTTAGCAACTGAAGAACAACAAAGAATTAAAAACATTAATAAAATGAAAAACTTTCATAAAATTAAAAACTTTCTTAAAATTAAAAACTTCTTCATCAAAATTTCTTCATAATATTAAAAATTATAAAATTATTTATAAAATTAAAAATTTCTGCTCTAAGAAACATCTTATTCAGAAAACCAAAACATGAACCACAGACTGAAGAAACTATTTCCAAAACACTATCAGAGAAATGATCTGTACTCAAATTATGCCAAACAGTGCCATTTACATTTGGTGAAGATTGAAAAACACATCTGGCCAAAGAATATAAACATATATGTACATAGATATTTATATCAATATATAAAGAATTGTCTATATCTCTGTGTTGATTAACTTTTATCTAGGTAGGTAGATATTTATACCTCTTGGTAGATAAATATTTATATCTCTACCTAGACAGATATTCCATATGATTTAACAATTTCCATAGCATTAACTACAACCATAAAAGTGGAAATTTCTATAAAATTAAAACTTCCATAATATTGTTTCATAACTTTAATAATTATCATAAATTGAATAATTTTCATAAAATTAACAATATTCATACAATTACTCTTCCATACAATTAATGAGTTCCGTACAACTAATAACTTCCTCAGAAAATTAGAAACTTTCTCAGAAAATTAAGAAGATTCTCATTAAAATTAAAATTATAAAATTATTTATAAAATTAAAACTTCTACTGTATGGAACACTTTATTCAGATAATCAAAAAAATTAATCACAAACTGAGACTATTTCCAAAACAGATATCAGATAAAGTATCTGTACTCAAATTACACCAAATAGCTCCATTAAAATTTTTTAAGGATTGAGACACAGTTAGCAAGAAAAGATATTAAATAAGGAAGGAACGAAGAAAGGACTAGGGTGTGGTAGACAGGGTTGAGAGAGATAATCCTAGGATCTGACATTCTGAAGTTATTGATATTTCTCCTGGCAACCTTGATTCCAGCTTGAGTTTATCCAACCTGGTATTTCACATGATGTACTCTGCATATAAGTTAAATAAGCAGGGTGACAATATACACCCTTGATGCACTCCTTTCTCAGTTTTGAAGTAGTCTGCTGTTCATGTCCAGTTCTAACTGTTGCTTCTTGACCTGCATACATGTTTCTCAGGAGGCAAGCAAGGTGCTCTGGTATTCCCATCTCCTTAAGAATTTTCCAGTTTGTTGTGATCCACACAGTCAAAGGCATTAGTGTAGTCAATGAAGCAGAAGTAGATATTTTTCTGGAATTTCCTTGCTTTTCCTATGATCCAATGGATGTTGGCAATTTGATCTCTGGTTCCTCCACCTTTTCCAAATCCAGCTCATATTTCTGGAATTTCTCAGTTTAAATAATGCTGAAACCTATCTAGAAGAATTTGGGGTATTACTTTGCTAGAATGTGAAATGAGTGCAATTGTTTGATAGTTTGAACATTCTTTGGCATTGTCGTTCTTTGGGACTGGAATGAAAACTGAGATTTTCCAGTTCTCTGACCACTGCTGAGTTTTCCAAATTTGCTGGTATATTGATGGCAGCACTTTCACAGTATCATCTTTTAGGATTTGAAATAGTTCAGCTGGAATTCCATCACCTCCACTAGCTTTATTTGTACTAATGCTTCCTAAGGCCAAGTTGACTTCACACGCCAGGATGTCTGACTCTAGGTGAGTGACCACACCTTCGTGGTTATCCAGGTCACGAAGACCTTTTTTGTACAGTTCTTCTGTGTATTCTTGCCACCTCTTTTTCTTATCTTCTGCTTCTGTTAGGTCCTTACTATTTGCATCCTTTATTGTGCCCATCTTTGCATGAAATATTTCCTTGGTATCTCTAATTTTCTTGAATAGCTCTCTAGTCTTTCCCATTCTGTTGTTTTCCTTGCAATTCACAAGGCCTGGAGGGCTGTTAGTGACAGGTGCCCTCAGAAAAGTTCCTCTGACAGTACTGCAAAAGCAAATTCCTAATACAACCAACTTTCAAGAAGACAACTGTAACAGGTAAATATTCCTCAACACTTTAAGGAAAAGAAAAAAAGAGAAAAAAGAAATCCCCAACAGCCACAGGACAAGATGCTCAACATCCCTAATTATTACATGAAGAATACCAATCTAGATGACAATAAGAAATCAAATCACATCTGTCAGAATGGCCATCCTCACAAGTCTACAAACAATAGGACAGCCTCCATAGGCCAGGAAATAAAATTTCAAAAGTGCTCAGCCCATGTTCTGACATACCCACATCTGGGGCTACATCCTGAGAAAACCATCATTCAAAGAGACACATGCATCCCAACGTTCACTGCAGCACTACTCCCAGTAGCCAAGACACAGAACCAGCAAGATGTCTTCCCATAGATTAAAAGTTAAAGAAGATGTGGTGCCTATATACAATGCAGTATTATCCAGGCATGAAAAGTTGCCACTGAAATTATGGAATTATGCCACTAACTGTCACAAGGATGGACATTGGAGGATCATAGATAAGTGAAGTCAGACAGACAGAGAAAGAAAATAGCATATGATATCCCTGCTAGGCAAAATAAAAAAAGAGATACAAAGAAATACATTTGTAACTCCAAGAGAGACTCTGAGAATTCAAACACAAACAAAGGTGTTTCACCAAGAAAAGGTGAAAGAGCAAGGATGAACTAGGAGGTCAGGTCTAACACAGTAATCTGTACCTGTGATAGATAATCGAGGATTATCTCTTTTCTTCCTTCCTTCTTTCCTTCCAAATACACACAGAAATTTGTATCTCAAACAGATACAGAGAAATCTGTATCTGTAATAGATAATCCAAAATCATTATTTCCTATATTCCTTCCACATATACACAGATGTCTGTATCTCTAATAGATACTCAAGAAGGACTTGATGTTCAGCACAGGAAACTTTGCTCTACTTTCTGCAATAACCTATATAGCAACAGAAACCAAAAAAGAGCAGATATACTGTGAGTATATGTCATAACTGAATCTTAAGTGTACCCTGAGGACAAGCACAAAGCTGCAAATTGACTATACTCCACCATAGCACAGGCATGAGACTAAAGAAAAGGAATAGAAAAGCAATGCCTAGCTTATTCCCTCTGACCTCTGACTTGGGCTGCTCTCCCATTCCTGGAGCTTGAGAAGGCTTGGGTCTCATATTTGGACTTGAGTGGCATTGAGGCAGCTGGGTCAAGACAACCAAAATTTTAATATAAACAGGCAACCCTGAGATTTTGGTTCCACTATGAATAACAGCCAAGACAGAAAAGCAAGCTAATTGTAGAAGCACAATTGAATGGGTACATGATGGAGTACATGTATGACTATACAGTGGAAGTGAGAAATATATCTAAGGGACTAGATCTGATAGACAGAGTGCCTGATGAACTATGGACGGAGGTTCGTGACTTTGTACAGGAGACAGGAATCAAGACCATCCCCAAGAAAAAGAAATGCAAAAAAGCAAAATGGCTATCTGAGGAGGCCTTACAAATAGCTGTGAAAAGAAGGGAAGTGAAAAGCAAAGGAGAAAAGGAAAGATATACCCATTTGAATGCAGAGTTCCAAGGAATAGCAAGGAGTGATAAGAAAGCCTTCCTCAGCGATCAGTGAAAAGAAATAGAGGAAAACAATAGAATGGGAAAGACTAAAGATCTCTTCAAGAAAATTAGAGATACCAAGGGAACATTTCATGCAAAGATGGGCTCAATAAAGGACAGAAATGGTATGGACCTAACAGAAGCAGAAGATACTAAGACGAGGTGGCAAGAATACACAGAAGAACTGTACAAAAAAGATCTTCATGACCCAGATAATCACGATGGTATGATCACTCACCTAGAGCCAGACATCCTGGAATGTGAAGTCAAGTGGGCCTTAGGAAGCACCACTATGAACAAAGCTAGTGGAGGTGATGGAATTCCAGTTGAGCTTTCAAATCCTAAAAGATGATGCTGTGAAAGTGCTGCACTCAATATACCAGCAAATTTGGAAAACTCAGCAGTAGCCACAGGACTGGAAAAGGTCAGTTTTCATTCCAATCCCAAAGAAAGGCAATGCCAAAGAATGCTCAAACTACTGCACAATTGCACTCATCTCACACGCTAGGAAAGTAATGCTTAAAATTCTCCAAGCCAAGCTTCAGCAATATGTGAACTGTGAACTTCCAGATGTTCAAGCTGGATTTAGAAAAGGCAGAGGAACCAGAGATCAAATTGCCAACATCCACTGGATCATCAAAAAAGTAAGAGAGTTCCAGAAAAACATCTACTTCTGCTTTACTGACTATGCCAAAGCCTTTGACTGTGTGGATCACAATAAACTGTGGAAAATTCTGAAAGAGATGGGAATACCAGGCCACCTAACCTGCCTCTTGAGAAACCTGTATGCAAGTCAGGAAGCAACAGTTAGAACTGGGCATGGAACAACAGACTGGTTCCAAATAGGAAAAGGAGTACGTCAAGGCTGCATGTTGTCACCCTGCTTATTTAACTTAAATGCAGAGTACATCATGAGAAATGCTGGGCTGGAGGAAACACAAGCTGGAATTAAGATTGCTGGGAGAAATATCCATAACCTCATATATGCAGATGACACCACCCTTATGGAAGAAAGTGAAGAAGAACTAAATAACCTCTTGATAAAAGTGAAAGATGAGGGTGAAAAAGTTGGCTTAAAGCTCAACATTCAGAAAACTAAGATCATGGCATCCGGTCCTATCACTTCATGGCAAATAGATGAGGAAAAAGTGGCTGACTTTATTTTTCTGGGCTCCGAAATCACTGCAGATGGTGATTGCAGCCATGAAACCAAAACACGCTTACTCCTTGGAAGGAAAGTTATGACCACCCTAGACAGCATATGAAAAAGCAGAGACATTACTTTGCCAACAAAGGTCCATCTATTCAAGGCTATGGTTTTTCCAGTGGTCATGTATGGATATGAGAGTTGGACTATAAAGAAAGCTGAGCACCGAAGAATTGATGCTTTTGAACTGTGGTGTTGGAGAGGACTCTTGAGAGCCCCTTGGTCTGCAAGGAGATCCAACCAGTCCATCCTAAAGGAATCAGTCCTGGGTGTTCACTGGTAGGACTGATGCTGAAGCTGAAACTCCAATACTTTGGCCACCTGATGTGAAGAGCTGACTCATTTGAAAAGACCCTGATGCTGGGAAAGATTGAGGGCAGGAGGAGAAGGGGCCGATAGAGGATGAGATGGTTGGATGGCATCACCAACTCAGTGGACATGGGTTTGGGTGGACTCGGAGTTGGTGATGGACAGGGAGGCCTGGGGTGCTGCAGTTCATGGGGTCACAAAGAGTCGGACATGGATGAGCGACTGGACTGAATTGATACAGTGCAATACATCTCAACCATAAAGAAGTAGGAAAAAATGCCAAGTCCAGCATCAGGAAAGAAAGTAGAGATAATCATTCCAAGTGAAGGAAGGGAGACAGGGACAGACAAGTATCATATGATATCACTTCTAGGTGTAATCTAAAGGTGGATACAAATGAATTTACTTCCCAGAGACCCAGGATTACAGACTTAGAAAAGAAACTTCTGGTCACCAAGATATAATGACGTGGTGCAGGGAGAAATGAGCAGCTTCAGACTAATATATGCACACTACCTTTCATAAAATCAGTCACCAGGACCACCATGTAACACAAGGAAACTTACTCCACACTCTGTAATAACCTATAAAGAAAAAACCCCAACAAATCATATACATATATGTAGAAGGGAAACAAGGCAGGTGTTCAACCAGGCAATTTAAAGAGGTAAGTTTAACTCACTCCCTTTAAAAAATATCACAGGATGTCAGTAATGCTATTAATTAGAGAAATGCAAATCAAAACTACAGAGGCATTTCCTCACATGGTTCACAATGCTTACTGTCCAAAATATGACAAACAGTAAATACTGGAGAAATTCTAGGAAAAAGGGAAACCTCCTAAACTGTCAGCAAAAAGGTAAACTAGTAACAAACAGCCACTTGGAGAAAGTACAGGTTTATTTAGAAATGATAATGAGAATGGAATTAGACTACTCCATAACAGTATACACAAAAATAAACTCCAAATAAAGACCTAAATAAAAAGACACATATTATGAAACTCTTGAGGAAAAATACAGAACACTTTTTGACATAAAATTCAACAAGTTCTCTTTTGAGCCACATCTTAGAATCATGAAAAATAAAATAAAAATAAATAAATGGGACCTAATTCCCCTTAGTAGCGCTGCCGGCATGGCAGAGGAAACCAAAACAAAAAGAGGACTCTCCAAATGGAACTAATATTTACAAACAAAGACACACACAAGGAATTTATCTCCAAAACATACAAACAGCTTATGCACCTCAATGTCAAAGAAACAACCCAAATAGGAGCACAAGATTTAAATGGACATTTCTCCAAAGAAGACATAGAGATGGTGATTAAGCACATGAAAAGATGCTTAGCATCTGCAAGTATTAGAGAACTGCGAATCAGAAGTTCAGTGTGGTATCGCCTCACACAGGTCAGAGAGTCAGCATAAAAAAAATCTACAACAATAAATGCTGGAGAGGGTATGGAGTAAAATGAACCCTCCTACCTATTGGTGGGAATGAAAATCAGGAAATTCACGAAGGCAAACAGATCAAAGGTTTATTAAAAAATAAACAGACTCAAAAATCCCATTCCTGGGCATCGATCCAGAGAAAACCATAATTTTAAAAGACAGGTGCTCCCTTATCATTCATGGCAGCACTGTATACAAGAGCCAACACACAGAAGCAACCTAAGTGGATAAGGACAGATGAATGGGTAAATAAGATTGGGTACTCACACACAGAGCAATATTACTCAGCTATGAAAAGGATGACATCAGGCCATGTCCAGCTACAAGGAAGCAGAGACAATCATCCTAAGTGAAGTGAGACAACTGATGACAAGTATCATATGATAACACTTAGAGATGGATTCTAAAAATGGATACAAATTAACATCTTTACCAAACAGAAATAGCCTCACAACACAGCTAAACAGGTAATAGTTACCAAAAGGGAAACGTGGTGGGCAGTGAGAAATGAGCAAGTGGAGATGAACATACTCACACTACTCTTTATAAAATAATCAACAAGGACCCCTAATCAACACTGCATAATAAACTATATGGGAAGAGAACGCAAAGGACATGTACATGGCTATGTATAAGTGAATCATGTTGCTGGCCACCTAAAAAAAAACACACACACACACCCCCATAACATTGTAAGTCACCTCTACACTAATACAAAACACAAATTACAAAAAGAGAATGCTGACTCTGTTCCCCTCAGGCCTTAGTGGAGCTGGGGAGGATGTACCAGCCAACGAGCCCTGCCCCATGGACCTGGCGTGCCTGTTCCCCTCTGCACAGGCCCACAACCTTCAGATCCAGGTGGATCCTCCTGCAGTGAAACTATGCCTATTACTCCCAAAAGACGTGGAGCATCTGGGCTTTAAGAGCTTTGAAAAGCCCCGAGGGCTCCATGTCTCCTGGTGTTGGGGTTCCCACTCCAGGCTCCTTCTTTAGGGTCACCCCACTTATGGGTGAAAGCACCCTCCAAAGAGTGGTGTTGCAAGAATTCAGATGTGTCCAGGGGGTAAGGGTAAGGAAGGATGAAGGAAGGCGACACAAACCTTGGGTTTCTTCTGGCACATCCACTGTAATTGACAATCCAGGAACAGGACTTTCCCTAAGGATCTGGTTCTCCCAGTAACCAGAGCTGGGCGTAAAGACATGCTGGGGCCCTGTGGCCATTTTCATAATAACAACTTTGAAACCATTGCTCATGGACACTTAATATTCACAAGGCCTGCAGGGCTGTAAGTAAAAAACACCTGCCCTCAAGAAATGTCCTAGGGGAGGTCATCAGACAAATAATCAAAATAGGGCAGGCATTCAAGAAGCCAATTTGAATAAGTAAGTTTAACTCACATTGTTTTAATAGATCACATGAAAAAAAAAGTCAATGTCACTAAATAAGAGAGAAATGCAAATCAAAACTTCATACACCTCACACCAGAAAGTCCATAGGCAGAAACTCTACAAACAATAAATGCTGGAGAGGGTGTGGAGAAAAGAGAACCCTCCCACACTGATGCTTCACGTGGAAACTGAGAGCAGCCGCTGTGGAGGGCACCAAGCAGGTTCCTTAGCAAAGAAAATGAGGGTGAAGTTAGAATACTTCCCAAAGCCACACACGAAAAGAAACCCCAAAGAGATCAAAGAATGCAATATTATTCAGAAATAAAGAAGGATGAAATAATGCTATTTCCAGTTACAGGGAAGAAACAAGAGATGATCATACCAAATGAAGTAAGTGAGAAATGGTGACAAGTATCATAGGAGATCACTTTTGTGGAAAGTAAAAATGGAAACAGACTTCTTTAAAAAGAGCAACAGCCTCACAGACTTGGAAAAGAAACTCATGTTTACCAAAAAATAAAGGCAGAGGGACAGGGAGTAATTAGCTGGCTCAGATCAATAGACACACCTTAAAACAGGTGCTAAAGGGCTCATTATAGCAACATTGTCAACAGGGCAGTAAATTACACCTGCCTTCAAGAAATGTCCTGGGGGCAAAACATCAGAAAAGAATTCCAAACAGGGCCAAGTTTCAAGAAGCCAGATTCAAGAGGTAAATCTTACTCACAAGGTATAAAATAATAAAAGCACATGGAAAGATACTCCACATCAATAATTATTAAGTCAAAGCCAATCAAAACTACAATGAGGTATCACCTCACACTGGCCACAGTGACCATCATCAAAAAGATCTACAAAGAATAAATACCGCAGAGGATGTACAGAAAATGGAATCCTCCGACAATCTTGGTGGGAATGCAAATGGTGAAGCCACTGTGGAAAACTGCATGGAGGTTCCTTGAAACACTAAGCAGAGAGGTATCATATGATCCTGCAATCCCATTCCTTGGCTTAGGTCCAGAGAAAATCATCTTTCAAAATGACACATGCACCCCAATTTTCAGAGCAGCACTATTTACAATAGCCAAGACACAGAATCCACCAAAATGTTCACTGACAGAAAAATGAAGACTTGTGGCCCATCTCTAACTGGAATACTACTCAGTCACAAAACAAGAAAAAAATAATGATATTGGAAGCAGCATGGATGGACCAAGAAATTTTCATACTAAGTGAGGAAAGTCAGAGAGAAGATAAATATCCTAAGATATCACATACAGGTAGAATCTATAAATCGATACCAGTGAACTAATATACGAAACAAACAGACTCATAGCCCAAGAAAACCAAATTATGATTATCAAAAGAAAGTTAGAAGGGAGAGATAAATTAAGAGTTTGGGATGAAAATATACACAGTAATATATATCAAGTTGATAAAAGAACCTACTGAATAGAACAGGGAACTCTACTAGACAAACTGTAATAACCTATATGAGGAGAAAACAGAAGAAGAACAGATATATGTCGATGTATAACTGAATCAAGTTCATGTACACCTAAAACAAAATATTGATATCAAGTCTACCCCAATATAAAATAACATTTCAATTACAAATTATATTACATGAGCTCAGTCTAGGGGAAACCAGACAGTGATGATCCTATGATTAGACATGTGATATGTTATGAAATTAATATGACACCACCCAAGCTTTTCACTCAGCAGAACATGGAGAAGCAACTCACTCAAAGGTACCTGACCTCAAATGACTACAACAAGATGAAGAGAAGAAAAAGGGCCACAGTTTGATCAGTGCAACACCCTCAGTTCAGATATTGGGAATCTCAGAGGGGATAAGACACGCTGCAGGTAAACTGCAGATATCGGGTCTCTGGGTACAGGATCCTGACCCAGGCAGATGGAGTGAGAACCACACAATCCGCAGACCCGGCACCTGCGGATGCACGACCCTTGGTTAGGACACCAGGTCTCTGCTGGGTGGACCCCTAAGGTGGAAACGAGGGGGTTCCTGTAACCTCCTGGGACGGTAGAAAGAAGTGCAGGGTCGGTCTCCTCTCCCCACATTGTCCCAGAGAAGTCCTCCCCTTTCCCTTTGGTTCTGTGATAGTAACTGTTTCTACAGCTGTCCTGATCATGCTGAGCGCACTACCTTGGTTCTGGCAGGCTCGGTCCTTTCTTGTCCCGCTGAGGAGCTGAGAAAACACGCCAGACGCAGGGCTGGAAGACGAGGGGCAGGGCTGGTCTCTGCTGAGTAGGACGGTTGACTTGAAGGCGCAACCTCACCTGATCCCATTGACTTTTTGCCTGATCCCTGTGCCCTGCAATCAATTTACCAGGTGAACCTGCCTCTCACGCTTGTCCTGGTAAATTGGAATAATTACCAGGAAACCCACCTGAGGAATCTCCAGGAGCCCCAGGGATGATGAACCTCTCAGGGATAAAGACCAAACAGGCACAGACCTGTATAAAGTGAATACCGTAAAGTATTAATTCCTAAACACAAGTGAAGCTCACATGTATTTTTCCCTTTTCTCTGAGTTTGATGGTTTTCAAAATAAAAAGTTTAAAGAAAACATTAATGGTAAATGACTTTTGGTTCATGGGACTTTCTGAAGTTATTCTGTAGGGGGAAGGGTTAATTTTAATTTAAACTGGATCTGCTTCTGCAGCTTTAACGGCTTTTTGTCATTAGACACAGACTTAATAGCCTGCCCGAGTGAGACAAACTGAGCCGCCCACCTGTGAAGAACTCTAAGGAAGGGAAATTGACCCATTCCCCTGCCTGAGGCTTGCCATTCTAGGAGACATTTGCAAGGACTGAATAGTCTTTTTACTTTGTTCCCTCACCTCCCCTCATCTCTGATCCTTAAAAGAACCTGGCAACCAGGCCCTGATAAGAATGGTTATCTTGAGGTGCTAGCCTGCCATCATCTCAATCAGCTGACTCCCTGATTAAAATGCCTTCCTTGGCCTCAACTCCTTGCCTCTCGGATTCACCTACAACACACACCAAGTTGTATATCAGTGTTACTACAATAAGAAACAAAAGTGAATTTAATGAAAAGTGTGGGAATGAGGCACACACTTTTGGGTGTTTATGCTGGCATGTTCTCATTCTATTCTCTCATTTACAACCCCCAAACAGGAACAGTGAGGGTCTGGTTCCAGGCTAACCGCAGCAGCCCAGAGGCAATCCTGCCACCTTACGACCATTCTCCTCCATAGCAACCTGGCAATGATTATGGGCGCTTAATCACAACGGTGATTAGGTAAAGATAGCTACCCTCAAAAGCCTTTAGGAGTAACTAATCAAACAAAAATGAAAAAAGCGCAAGCAGAAGAAAATATCAATAGGAAAATGCAATTCACAAAGTTTACAGAGAAAAGCATATGAAAATTTGAACAATATGATAACTTATTAGAGATAGAGAAATCAAAATGACAATGAGGTATCACCTCAGGAATGTCGTTAACAAGGCCATCACCAAAAACTGTGCAGGCCAAACGCTAGAGTGGGGTTAAGGAAAGGAGACCATTTTACAGGGCTGGAAGGCTGTAATTGATAACAGCCAGTATAAGGACACTATGTGAGCATGCACGCGCACGCATGCATGTAAACCCAGAACTGCCCTATGACCTGGCAGTCCCACTCTTAAGAGTATATATGGAGAAAACTGAATTTGGGAAAACACATACACACAGGCTGACTGGTTCAAACTCGGGAAAGGAGTACGACAAAGCTATATATTGTCACCCTGCTTATTTAACTTCTATGCAGAGTACATCACGTAAAATGCAGGGTTGGTTGGATGAATCACACATGGAATCAGGATTGCTGGGAGAAGTATCAATAACCTCAGATGTGATCTATTGTGCAGTTATTTAAAAGAGTGAATTAGATTTGTATTTGTTGACCAGGAAAATAGTCAGAATGTATTGTTAAAGTTAGAAAGTCTGCAGAGTGGTGAGAGAGATTTCTGTTTTTCTTTGCAATAAAATATGCATAATGTAAAAATTAGCATTTTAACCATGGTCGTTTTACACTGTGGTGACATCAAGTACGTTCACATTGCTGTACAAACGTCTCTCTCCCCGAACTTCTCATCGCCCTGTACTGAAGCTCTACACCCATTCAACAGGACCTGCCCGTTTCTTGCTCCCCAACTCCCTGAAAACTGCGGTTTCACAATCTCTGTGAATTTGACTACTCAGGGTATCTCTTTTAAGTGGAATCACACCGTATCTATCCTATTATGTCTCACTTATTTCACTCAACATAATATCCGTAAGGGCTTCCTCAGTGGCTCATTGATAAAGAACCTGCCTGCCAATGCAGGAGCTCCAGGAGACATAGGTTCGATCCCTGGGTCAGGAAGATCCCCTGGAGGAGGAAATGGCAACCCACTCCAGTAATCTTGCCTGGAGAATCCCATGGACAGAGGAGCCTGGCCGGCTACAGTCCACAGGAGGCAAAGAGTTGGACACAACTGAAGCAACTTAGCACACACATACACACTGTAATACGGATGTTTTACAAAACTTGGAAAAAATAAACAAGAACTCGATTGCCAAGTATAATTGGATTCCAACCTGGACTATGTTGGAAACTTTGGAAACTGGATTTGAAGAGTGCTGGTGCTTAGAATAGACCCTGACATGCTGTGATCCAGGCCCTGGATCCCGGGCAGCGTGTGAGAACAGCACAGTGTTTTAAACGAAGCTCATTCCCTGTTGTTACAGTCCTCGTGCATTTAAGGGATGGGAGCTGTAGGGACCTGTCTTTTCTCCATTGTCCTGGATCTTGGCCACAGGAGACCTTCCAAAATAACTGTGCAGTTGTCATCATTGTTTGGGAGGCTGTTTTGGAACATTGGCTTAGTTCGGTGATGTGAGGGGATCCAGGAAAGGGCCAGCTGTCGGGAGGCCCCAGGACGCCAGGGAGCTGGGGGCAGATAGGAAGTCATGGGGGGCTGGGCTGCAGCAGCTTCTGAGGGGCCCTGGGGAGCACGATTCTGGCAAGTGTTCAGTCTTCATGGGGGGAATAGGGAAAGAGGGAGGAGAAAAGAAGGGGAGGATCAGGCTAGGTTGGAGGGAAGCTATTATTGGAGCTGGAAGAGGCAGAAGAGGAAAGTGTTTCACAGAGGAGGGGGAGGGAAGAGATGATGATGTTTTGTTTGGAGAGTAATTTCTCTGGCCTGGAGAGCTTGTCCAGGGGATGATAGAAAAGCAAGTGGGGCAAGGGGCCGTGATGACTAATAGCCTGGTGTTGAGTCAGATGACACCTTGCCAGCTTTAGCAGTGTGATTGGGGTCAGACAACCCACACCCTCCAGCGGGCTGAGTAGATCTCAAAGGTGTTGTGATGGAGGAGAGGGGCAGGTGAGTTTTAAAGGGACAAAAGTGTAATAATTCTCCTTTCTGCTGACATTTTCTCTTGACTTCATAGGCCTCTGGAAACAGCATAACATGAATTGAAAACATTCCTTTCACTGGTTCTTGCACTGACAGAGGCTCACAGAATCTCTAGTACCTTCAAAGTCTGCTCCAAGTGTCTGAAATTTTGTGACTTGTGATGAATAATTGTTATGGTTGTTTTTTAGTCTGTAAGTCATGTCCCACTCCTCTGTTACCCCATAGACTGTAGCCCATCAGGCTCCATGTCCATGGTATTTCCAAGGCAAGAATACTGGATTGGGTTGCCATTTCCTTCTCCAGGGGATCTTCCTGACCCAGGGAGTGAACTTTTGACTTCTGTATTAGCAGGCAGATTCTTTACCACTGAGCCACCTGGGAAGCCCAAGATTTATAATAAGACATATATTTGGTCTTCATTCCTTTACTGGCACAGGGTTCCTAAAACTCTTGGAATTTGCTGCCACAAGAGTGACAAAGGTGTCTTCTGTTATGTTAATGAGATGACTTTTGGAAAGCCTCCAGGTCACCTAGAGATGGGGGCTGGTTGCCTGGGGACACCACCATGTGATGAGAAGGTCAGCACTTGCAGTCCCACCCCCACCTCAGGGAGGGGAGCTGGAATCTGAGATCAGTCACCAAGACTGATGATGTAATCCACCATGCCTCTGTAGGAAAGCCTCCCCCAAGCCCCAAAAGGATAGCATTCCAGGTGTCAGAGGGGTCATGGAGCTCTGCCTGCTTCCCACATACATTGCCATCAGTTCAGTTCAGTTCAGTTGCTCAGTCCTGTCTGACTCTTAGTGACCCCATGGACTGCAGCACACCAGGCCTCCCTGTCCATCACCAACTCCTGGAGCTTACTCACACTCATGTCCATCGAGTCGGTGATGCCATCCAGCCATCTCATTCTCTGTCATCCCCTTCTCCTCCCGCCTTCAATCTTGCCCAGCATCAGGGTCTTTTCAAATAAGTCAGTTCTTCGCATCAGGTGGCCAAAGTATTGGGTTGCAGCTTCAGCATCAGTCCTTCCAATGAACACCCAGGACTGATCTCCTTTAGGATGGACTAGTTGGATCTCCTTGCAGTCCAAGGGACTCTCAAGAGTCTTCTCCAACACCATAGTTCAAAAGTATCAATTCTTCAGTGCTCAGCTTCCTTCATAGTCCAACTCTCACATCTATACATGACTACTGGAAAAGCCACAGCCTTGACTAGACGGACCTTTGTTGGCAAAGTAATGTCTGCTTTTTAATATGCTGTCTATGTTGGTCATAACTTTTCTTCCAAGGAGCAAGCGTCTTTTAATTTCATGGCTGCAATCACCATCTGCAGTGATTTTGGAGCCCAAAAAGATAAAAATCTAGTCTCTCACTGTTTCCATTGTATTCCTGTCTATTTGCCATGAACTGATGGGACCAGATGCCATGATCTTAGTTTTCTGAATGTTGAGTTTTAAGCCAACTTTTTCACTCTCCTCTTTCACTTTAATCAAGAGGCTCTTTAGTTCTTCTTCACTTTCTGCCATAAGGGTTATGTCATCTGCATATCTGAGGTTACTGATATTCTCCTAGCAATCTTGATTCCAGCTTGTGCTTCCTCCAGCCCAGCGTTTCTCATGATGTGCTCTGCATATAATTTAGATAAACAGGGTGACAGTATACAGCTTTGACGTACTCCTTTCCCAATTTGGAACCAGTCTGTTGTTCCATGTCCAGTTCTAACTGTTGCTTCCTGACCTGCATACAGGTTTCTCAGGAGGCAGCTCAGGTGGTCTGGTGTTCCCATCTCTTGAAGAATTTTCCACAGTTTGTTGTGATCCACACACTCAAAGGCTTTGGCATAGTCAATAAAGTAGAAGTAGATGTTTTTCTGGAACTCTCTTGCTTTTTCGATGATCCAGCAGATGTTGGCAATTTGATCTCTGGTTCTTCTGCCTTTTCTAAATTCGGCTTGCCCTAGCACCCATCTGATTCTTTCTGAGTCACATTCATTTATAATAAAGGAATGATTCTCTGTGAGCTGCTCTGTGGCATAAATACGTGCAGCACGGAAGATTCCAATCTACCAGTGTGATTGTTAGCTGGCTGGCAGACGTCCTGAATCGTTAACCATCATCCTGTTAATAGCTCCAGCAGGCTGCGGCCCCTGCATAGGTACACCTGTGTCGTGTTACTATTAGTCGCTCAGTTGTGTCCAACTCTGTGTGACCCTATGGACTCTAGCCAGCCAGGCTCCTCTGTCCATGAATTCTCCAGGCAATAATACCAGAGCGGGTTGCCATTCTCTTCTCCAGGGGATCTTCCCAACCCAGGGACTGAACCCAAATTGAGCCACCAGGGAAGCCCACCAGTGTAACCATCATCCAAATCAAGGCTTGGAATATATTCATCCCCCCACCAGTTACCTGGTGCCTCCCCTTGAAGTCAGTCCTCACCCTCACCCACAGCAAATTACTATTCTGATTTCTATCATCACAGATTAGAGTTTTGTATTCTAGAACCTCATAAAAATACAGTATACATATTTCAGTTTGTTTTTTTTTTCCGCTACGATTTGAGATTCACCCATATTGTGTTTGTCTGGTTATTTGTCTTTTCAATTGTGCGTTTGTATTTCATTGTATGGACAGACTACAACCTAACCCTTTGTTAATGGACATTTGGGATCTTTTCAGTTCTAACAAGTAGGTGAAATTTTCTATGCTAAAATTGTATGTGATGCTTTAAAAACCTAATTATGATATATATTATCTGATTTACTTTCTAAACATTTCCTTTTAAATTTATGTACATTATCTCATTTAAATGTTGCTGTCAGAATGCAAGATAACCCTCCCCCCCCCATTTAAAGATAAAGAAAACTGAAACTCAGAGATGTTAAGTAATTTTCTCAAGTTTACAAAGTTAGTGGAAATTTGATCTCGGTTGTCTGACTCCAAAATTCATGAGCACATATTATGGAAATAATTGCTGCCCATTTTGCTTGATTTCCATTATTCCAGTAAACACACTATATTGTATTTTCACTTTCTTTTTCAGTTTCACCAGTATAGGTCCAATAGCCCCAGCGCACATGTGCATGCTCAGTCGTGTCCGACCTTTGTGACCCTATGGACTGTTGCCCATCAGGCTCCCCTGTCCATGGGATCTCCAGGCAAGAGTACTGGCGTGGGTTGCTATTTCCTTCTTCAGCAGGCCCTGCGCTACCTCATTTAAGTCAGTAAATTGAATGTACCCGCAGAAGACTGTGCATTGGCAAGATAGCAGGCTGCAGAGTGCTCAGCAGGTGGCGCTGTTTCCATGTTATTGGGATGGCGTGCACAGCCATCCCGCCACTAGGCGGCGCTGTGCTGCCCCGGAGACGCGTCACTGCTAGACAGCCCCGTCCACTTTTCTTGAAGCTGGCACCAGAGCCCTGGAAAGATCTCAGCGTATTCTCTTCTCCAGCGTGGGACCCCACAGTCCCATCTGCCTGTGTCTTCATCCAGACAGAGCTCTTAGTTAATAGGCTTCTGGACCAAGTTAAACCCACGAGACAGGCTTATGTTCAGCTCTCCTAGAAACGTGGGAAACCGCAGAGCTCCTTGCACCAGCCTCTGGGTCCAACTCTCTCTTCTTACCCTCTTGTCTTCCAAGATGTAGTTTATTTTAATCAACTTTTTATTGAACTATATTTGGTTTACAATGTTGTGTTAGTTTCTGCTGAACAACAAAGTGACTCAGTTATAATACATTCTTTTTCAAAAATATTATTTTCCATTATAGTTTTTCATAGGATATCGACTATTGTTCTCTGTGCGATACAGTAGGGCCTTGTTGTTTATCCATTCTCTATAGAAATGCTTCCATCTGCTAACCCCAACCTCCTACTTCATCCCTCTCCCTGTCCCCTCCCCTTTGACAACCACTGGTCTATCTGTTCTTTATGTCCATGATTTTGTTTCTCCTTCACAGATATGTTTGTTTGTGTCATATTTTAGATTCCACATACCTGTGATATCTTATGGTGCTTGTCTTTCTCTTTCTAATTTATTTCCCTTACTGTGAGAATCTCTTGTTGCCAAAATGTAATTTTGATCCCACACATCCCAGGTCCAAGACACTTTCACAGCAGTGTTCTATCCTGGCTTCTCGGCATGAAAAGTATTCTGAACAAGCCAGACTCACTAATGGATAGAGGTGTCCCAGCTCCACCCTGGCTTTTGTCTGAAGCAGAATCCCGTGTGCGGTGCAGACACAAATCTGGATTCTGTTAACACACTGTCACTTAAGGCAAGTCTGAATTTCTTTGGCAAGTCTTTGTTTTCCAGGGTGAAAGGAGCACGCCCCCTTGTCCTGTTCTTGCCACCTTAGCGCCTGAAGTTTCATCAGAGCTGAGTGGGAACGTGACACCGGGGAGGCTGTGTGACCTCAGTCAGAGGTGAGTGCTGCAAGCCTGCCTTATCCTTTCCAAAGCCTCCTCTCAACTGGCCCTGGGCAGAGAGCAGAAGGCTGCAGGCTTCGAGACGCCTTGCCTCCTCCAGTTCTCCCAGCTGTGGAGTCAGCAGCTTACTGGAGTCCAAAAGTCTTTCGTTTCCCTGCACAGGTTTTGACATCCAGAAGGTTCCTCCACTCAGGCAGGGGCAGGAGGGAAGAGGGGAAAGTCTAGTACTGGAAGGGGAAGGATGTGAATCTGGTGGGAATGGAGTCAATCAGAATGTCAGAAGAAGGACTTCCCCAGTGGTCCAATGATTAAGAATCTGGACTTCCACTGCAGGGGGCATGGGTTCCATCCCCTGGTTGGGCAACTAAGACCCCACATGCCACTCAGAGGAGGAAGGAGTGGAGGAAATCTTGGGTCCAGAGGACCCAAAGACAGTGACGCCTTTCCTGGATCTTTGCTCTGTTTCCAGGGGTGATGTAAGAAGTGCGAAAAGGTGAAGAAGGCATTATTCCTTGAACTCAGGTCTTCAACCCTTGAAGTTTCTGGGCCCTGTGAGCCCCATGGCCATCCTGGGTGTAATGGAGGAGACAGAGCCCAGGCAAAGCAGACCTGAGTTTAAATCCCTGACCTACCACTTATGGGGCTTTGACTGCAGACTTGAGCTGGCTTTCTTGAAGTGCAGAGCATGGATAGTAATTTTACCCATTAAGTTTGTTGTATTAAATGAGATAAATATATAAATATTATGTAAACATTATACACATATTCACAGATATAAATTATATTACATATAGACATAAATATTATTTGGATTTCCCTAGCAGTCCAATGGTTAGGAAGACTGTGCTTCCACTTCAGGGGCTACAGGTTTGATTCCTGACTAGGGGGCTAAGATCCCACATGAATCGTAACCAGAAAAAAATAATTCTTGAATAAAAATAAAAATGAACCATAACAGTAACAAATAAAAATGATATCTATAATATATATAATTATGTGTATATATAAATATTATATGTATATGCCATTAGTACAAGAGCTTGCAGGTGGCTGACAATGAACAGTGGCAATCACTGTATTTCTCTGCCCTCGGTCAATACCTTTGTTCAACCATGTGGAACTAATTCAGAGAAAACATGGCCTACTGTCCACAAGGGATTGAATTAGAAAAGAAAAATCACAGAACTTTTGGCCAGTTAATATAGTGTGAAAAGTATTGGAAATCCTTGAACTTTAGGCAAAATCAAGTGTGTGAAGCTGCTAGGACCACAATGCGAGCCTGCCTCCGCAGGGACGGTGGTGATGCCTGGCTCCCTGGCTCCTTCCTGCCACCACCCCCCGGCGGGTCCCCTGGGGCCCATCTGCCATGGCCAGGCCTCCCTTTGTGAGTGGAGGTTGTTTTTACCCTTGAAGAAGCCCAGATAATTAATGCCACGTAAGGGAGACTTTGAATCAGGTCCTTGGGTACTTCAGATGGAGGTGCTTATAGGAGCTGAATTAATGCAATCATCCTTTAAATCCATGACCTGACTCCTGCCCACATCTCCAGCATTAATTGTCACTATATCCCATCTTTACCCCTGCTGCCCACCTCGTGGTCTCCTGACCTGTGCTTGGCAGGTATCTGCACCTTCCTGCCACTTCCAGCAGCACCCCTTCACCAGCCCACCCTTCTTCCCTGAGCCACTTTGCAGATGACTGTCCCCTCCTGGAGGCCTTCTGGATGGATGTTGACATCCACCCCAGAATCCTGACCCTTCACTGCACACGACTATTTATTTCTCCATCCATGTCTTCCAGGCTCTCACTTCCCTGAGGGTAGAGCCCCTTCCCACATCCAGCAGAGAACCCCAGGAAGAGCCCAGTCTGGGAGACCCCTGTAGGGGTTTGTTGAGTGAAGGAATAAAAGGAATAAAATGAAGGAATAAAAGCGTGTTTCACTTTGTACTTAGATTTTATGCACATAGAGATTTCCATAAGTACCATCCAAGCCAGTGTCTCTCTGAACTGTACTGATACTTTATGCCTTAAAAAGTTGGTCTGATGCTTTCTTTATTGTTGACATATCTATCCAAGAATATGCTTAAGTTGCTACCAGAGCAAGGAGTTCACTTTTACTTCACATATTCATGTTTTCAATCCTTCGAATAGTCACCACCTGCAAAGGAAAGGTTTCCCCACCTCATTGGATGTTTCTTGTCTGACTCCAGGAGGCAAGGTCCTTTCTTCTTCTTTATTTTTTTCTTCAGCTGGAGTATAGTTGTTTTATATTGCTGTGTTAGTTTCTGCTGTACAATGAAGGGAATCAGCCTAGTTTCTGCTGTACAATGAAGGGAATCAGCCATATATAAACCTTGTTGTTAAGTCACTCAGTTGTGTCCGACTCTTCGCGACCCCATGAATTACAGCCCGCCAGGCTCCTCTGTCCATGGGATTCTCCAGGCAAGAATACTGAAGTGGGCTGCCACTCCCTTCTCCAGGGGATCTTCCCAACCCAGGGATTGAACCTGGGTTGCCTGCCTTGCAGGCAGATTCTTTACTGGCTGAACCACCAGAGAAGCATACTAAAAAGCATTTTGCCAACAAAGGTTTGAAAAGTCAAAGCTATGATTTTTCCTGTAGTCATGTATGGATGTGAGAGTTGGGCCATAAAGAAGGCTGAGCACCGAAGAATCGATACTTTGAATTGTGGTGCCGGAGAAGACTCTTGAGTCGCTTGGACAGCAATAAGATCAAACCAGGCAGTCCTAAAGGAAATCAACCCTGAATGTTCATTGGAAGCACTGATGCTGAAGCTGAAGCCCCAATACTTTGGCCACGTGCTGTGAAGAGCTGACTCACTGGAGAAGACCGTGATGCTGGGAAAGACTGAAAGCAAAAGCACAGAGTGAGATGGTTGGATACCTTCACTGACTTAATGGACATGAGTCTGAGCAAACTCCAGGAGAAAGTGAAGGACAGGGAAGCTTGGCGTGCTGAAGTCTATGGGGTTGCAAAGAGGTGCACACAACTTACAGCTAAACAACAACAATACATACATCCCCTCCCTCTTGGACCTCCCTCCCACCCCATCCCATCCTTCAGGTCATCACGGAGCACTGAGCTGAGCTCCGAGTGGTGTGTAGCAAGTTCCCACTAGCTCTCGGTTTTACACACGGTAGTCAGTCACAATCTCCCAATTTGTTGCACCCTCCCCTTCCCCCAGTGTGTGCACATGTCCATTCTCTACATCTGTGGCTCTGTTCTTGCCCTGCAAACAGCCTCATCTGTACCATTTTTCTCGTGAGGCAGTAGACACCATCCTGTCTGCTGGTCCCGACTGAACAGGGGTGCCCTGGTGGTTTGGGACGTGGCCGGCTGGGGTGGGCTCAGAAGCGGGACTCGGGGACATCCCTGTCCCTGGAGGGCTTAAAAGCAAGTCTGTGGCAAGGGGCAGGAGGTGGGGGAGGGATGGTTTTAATGTGGGGGCTGCTTTTCTAGGGCACGGAGGGGTCTCCAGCCAGTCATGTTCTGGTAGCCCAGTCAGGGATCGCGTCCCCAGCAGGTGACTCCCAGGCGCCAGCTGGGGCTCTGATCTTGGTGACTGACAGATCCCACCCTCTTCTTCCCACCTTCCCGATCCACGAGGAGGCAGGAGGATCTCTGGGAGGTCAGGGTGGGCGAGGCTGCGGTCCATGGGCAGAGGGAAGAGCTACTCTTGGGTGGACTTGTCAGGAACAGAAGCAGAGCCGAGACTCGGAGAAGGCTGGCGGCCTTTTCGCTGCTGGTTGTCACAGACCAGGTTGGAGTAAAGGTTCTGGGAATCCAGTTTCTTTTTCTCCTGGGAAGCGTGTACCATCTCCGTTTCTCTGACCTCATCTGCCTCTCAGGTGTCCGTGGGGGACAGCTCTCCTGCAGTGTTGGGGTGAGCCTGAGTGCGTGGGCTCTGGAACTAGGCTTCCTGGTTTCAAATCCTGGCCTTGCTTTCAAATCCTGTGGCTGTGTGACCCTGGGCCATCCACTCAACTTCTCTGTGATGGCGATGATGATCTGTTGTCTCTTCTGTAATGTGGGGTTCACCTCCAAAGGGTGCTGTGAAAATGATAGAGTCACGTGTTAAGTGCTTAGAGTGGTACTGGCCAGCATAATGATGGATGCTCAGTACACACTGGCTGTTACTGTTTTTCCCCTTCACTGTGGTCCCTGGGCTCCTCAGAGACTCAGCAACCTTGCAACAGATGCGGCAGGAAGCGCCGAGGCCAGATGTGGTCTCTGCACTCAGGGCTTATGGTGTGGAGACGTGGAGACCAAAGCAAAATACTAAAAGTGAAGAATTAGCTTGTGCTGAAGTGTGTGCCACTGACACACACATGTTGGGGATTCAGGAGAGAGTTGTGAGTTGAAGTCTTCACGGAAGTAGAACTGGATTTGGGTCTAAAGGAGGGCAGAACATGGGGAATTGGTTTTATGACTTTATACTGGCCTCTCACTCCTGGCTCTCTGAGTGGTTCTTGCTTCCCCATCAGCGCAGCCAAACTGCTTCACTCAGGGAAATTCCCATGATGCCATTGTACCAGATCACTTAGTCATAGGCTTAGGCCACTGCTTTCTTTCTTTCTTCTTTTTTTTTTTTTTTTAAAGATGTTATTTATTTATCTATTTTTGGCCATGCCTTGTGGCATGCAGGATCTTAGTTCCCCGACCAGGTATCAAACCCACAACCTCTGCAGTGAAAGTGCAGAGTCTTAATAACCACTGGATCACCAGGGAAGTCCCATGTCTTTTTCTTTTTTTAAAGAATCAAGTTTTTATTTTTTTAAACTTTTTGCTTTTTATTGGAGTAGAACTGATTTAACAATACTGGGGTAGTTTGGGGGGGGCAGCAAAGGGACTCAGCCATACATGTACATGTATCCATTCTTCTCCAAATTCCCCTCCCATCCAGGCTGCCACATAACATTGAGCAGAGTCCCCTATATTATAACTAGGTCCTTGTTTGTTATCCATTTCAAATATATCAGTGTGTACCTGTCCATACCAAACTCCCTAACTCTATCTTCCCCCAATTCTTCCCTCCTGTAACCATAAGTTCGTTCTCCAAATCTGTGAATTGGTTCTGTTTTGTGAGTTGCTTTGTATAATTTCTTTTTAGATTCCACATAGAAGGGATGTCAAACAAGATTTCTCCTTCTCTGAGTTATTTCACTCAGCATGACAATTTCTAGGTCCACCATGTCTTTTTAACTGTGGAAAGATGGAGAAGTCCAGGGGTTCTGCCATCCCACTGGAAGGTCCCACCTCGAGGCTCAGTGCCGCCCTGCCCACTCCCCCAACCTGTCCCTGCCCATGGCTGTAGGTGACTGACCTCCCCTTGAGTGAATCCCAGGCCTCTCTGCTGCCCTGGTTCCACGCGGAAACTGCAGGGCACTATGCACTGTATTAAAATGCAAACAACCAGCAACCCAAAAAACGCCTGTCACTGTGTGTGCAGACCGGAGAAGGAGGATTGTCACCTCAGGGAACACTCAGCTGCTGTTCCCCTTGGAGCCATGGACACCCAGGCCTGGATTTTCCATCTCCTTCTGGCTCTGTCTTTGGTTTTCCAGTAGGCTCAGGCCAAGCTGACTGCATTTTGGTGGGAGTCCCGGCAAGAGCCCTGAGGTGGACCCCAAACTCAAAGGTGCATGAACAGTGTGTGCGGAGCTTGTGGACGTGGGTTGTGCCCAGTGGTTCTGAGTCAGGAGGCCTGGGGCGATGCCTAGAACTCTGCATTGTTAACAAACAAAAACAGTGAGGGTGAGTCTGGGATGACACTCGAACTGTAGCTAAAAGGGACTTTGTCCAAAGAAGAGGAGCCGAGGAGCAATTCTGAACAGAGTGAAGAGGATATAAATTAAGGAAAACTGTCAGCTCACAGACTCAAGAATGCTGAGCATAGGACTTTCCAGCTGTATTTGAAGGAGGTCCCTGGTCCTCTGGACTTGCCAATGTGGAACTGCTGAGGGGACAGTGGTTTGGGATCAACCCTACTTCACCCAGAGCATCTTTACTCTGACCTACTTTTGTATATGTGGGTTCTGTGTAAGACTTCGTTTGGAAAGTGGGGACTGCTAAAAGAGAAATTGCTAACCTAGAGATGAAGTTTCAGTCCTTGGAAACACCCCAATCTCCTCTGGTAACCTTTGGAGCATGATGCAATCAGGTGCAGCTTGTTAAATCTGCAAAAGCAGGATACCTTTGGACAAAATGCTTCTGTCTTCCCTGTTTCTCTTCTCTCTTTAAGCCACTTGTTCTGAAATGTTTGTGTCTTCCAGATCCATTTGGATCTTTCCTTAGAAAAAGGTGCACATATGCACACACCAATAAACTGCAGCACTCAATTTCAGGGGGGTTCTTGGGCTCCATGAAGACCATACATGAGTGTGTTAATCACTTCTCCCTCTAAACTTTCATTTTACTTTATTCCCCCCCCCCAAAGTTCCAGTGTTATTTTTTTCAAGTCTTCTCAACTAGACCATAAGTCTTTTGAATGTAGAAACTGTGTGTCCTCTATATTGGTGGTCTCTAAAGTGAAAGAACAAAAAGATCCATTGTAGAGGAAAACATTAGAACTTCTACTTATTTTTAACCCTTGCCCCTTTCAATTTCTACTTTTCTGTATGTTCTGCAATGCTCATTTTATTATTAGAATAGGTCACGTTACTTAAATAAATACTCCTTTACTGGAGATGCCTGTTAAAAACTTACTGATAAGGGACTTGATTTCAGAAGTTTGGGATATCCTAACTGGAAGAACTTCTGTGTTCTGTTGATGCTTGCACTGAGCATTCTGCTAGGCATTGGAGATAGACCAAAACTTAGTGTGACTCCTACTCTGGGAGCTTATGGTTTACACTTGCACACAGTAGGTGGAGCTGAAGTTGTGTCTAGTTTATTTGACTCCAAGTCAGTAACTACATGATGAGTTCATGTTTTAAAAAGAAGGGTCTCTCAGTAAATATTTAGAAAGTGCCTCTTCATATCTTGTGCTTATACTGCTGAGACGTTTGGCTTTAAGGAATGGTACCCCACAGGGATGCCTGAATTCATACAAGATGTGAATAAGAGTGTCTGAGTTTGTAGTTTTCTTGGTTAGAGAGGCACTATTGGTAGGAGTTCAAGAATTTTTACAGAGAAAGTGACGATGAGTGGCTGTCCTTTTGGAAGGACGAAGTTTGGGACTCATGCAGCGATTCGACTCCTGTTACTTAGATTTTGTTAGACTGGATCTCAGCAAATGATGGAGATTACAGGGTGGAGGTGAGTGTACAGCTATCCGAAGCCACTAGTGCTGCCTCAGGATGTCCTGAGAAACTGAAATAAACACTGGGCAGAGAGGTGGAGATGAGAACACGCTAAGCAGTCAGTATACCAGCAGAGCCGCGAGGACTCTGCAGCAGCCCCAAGGATCAAACCCAGAAAAGAGAATGTTTCTCATAGCAACCGCCAGACCCGACCCATCTCTCAACAGCTGTCAACCATTTATTAGTGGGTCTCCACTGAAGCCAAGGGCAGACGGAGGGAGAGCAGACAAATGGAGAAAATAAAATTGTGTTAATTACCAGTCCATTTCCATGATGCAAAGGTGACCTGGTCTGTCATCTGCCTCCCCAGGGCTGGGGTTTTGTTGGGTCTGACATTTGCGGCCAGCGCTCCCGGCGGGCATCTGTTGCCCCCATTGCCATGGAGACAGCAGCTGCAGCAGCATTTCCTTTGAGAATGTGCCGCCCCAGATTTCAGGAACTGTTCTGGAAGCATTTGCCCCGACAGTGCCTGCTAATCTCCCTTTCATTTGTAATTATTTTATCGCCTTGATTCTCGGCTTTGGCATCGTTCCCAAAGTGAACTCTGCTCCCCGACCCTGGGGTTCGTGGGGAGGTGTGAGCGCCCCAGCCCCGTCTGGGTGGAGATGAAAGGACCGTGGAAGGCAGAGGCTACCGGACCATTGCCGTCTTCAAACAGGCCCTGTCTCCTGTCCGCGGCCCTGGGAGGGCCCCGAGCTGATTGAAGTGGCCCGAATTATGAAGCCCAGATCCTTTGAGGCAAGCCGCCCCATCGAGGCCAAGAATAATTGAACAAATAGTTTATCTGGCTAACCAACAGCTGTAGAGCCTGGGCGATTTGGAGAGGATTAGGGGCGAGCCGAGAGAGGATACTCCCACAGAGCCCTTCAAATCCTCACCCTGAATTCTACCAGCGAAGAACACATGTCGAAACCCTGGAATTGCTTTTCAAGTCTGTTTCTCTCCCTTTCCAAGGGATGCTGTTCAGCGCCTCCAAGAATTTTAAGTGGCTCGAGCAATCAAATTCGGGGTCCCTGATATTGGGTTCCTTCAGTTGCTTCCTTCAATCCCCCCAAACCTTGTTTGATCCCAGACAGCTCGGATTCATACAGAAATTCTGATCCCTCCTGGAGATGCCCGAGGCCTGCTGCCTTCTCCTGAAGTCCGCATTGCTGGCAGCTGCTGTAATGTCTAAAGGTGGTGACAGGGCCAAGTTCAGGTTAGGATAGAAGGGGAGTGTAGGGGGGGCTGGATGGAGAGCGAGGACGCAAGGAATCCTCTTCCCTGTGTGATAAGTTGGAAAAAACTAAAGCTCCAAATGAATCAAAATTGAATGTTTAAAAAAATCCATATAAATACAAAGGAGAACTTAAGAGACTTTCTATGTTAAAACATTTATAACGCTGAAGTAAGTAATATGTTTCTCACTCTGGTTCAAAATCCAGAAATCACGAAACTATGGAAATCGTAGAAGATTGAGGAATTTAACAAAATAAAAGGTTCTGCGTGGCGAAACATCAGTTGCAAGTATGACAAACTAGGAAAAATATTTGCAACTCATATCACAGAGAAAGGCAGTCTTCCTAATGGGTGAAGAACACATAGCTACCAATTAGTCAAAGACCAAAACTCCCAAAGGAAATTGGGTGAAGGATGTGAACACATAGTTCAAGGGTGGAAAATGGATATGGCCCCTAAGTAAAAATGATATGCAATCTCACTAGAGTCATGCAAATTAAAACTACACCAAAATTTCATTTTTCACCTACCAGGTTGGAAAAAACCCCAAATTCGACAATGTGCTACATTGATGTATCTGTGAGAAATTAGAACTTTTTTACATTAATGCTTGCAGGTAAAATGGAGAGTAATTTGGCCGTATTTATCAAAATTACAAATACAGGTAAACTTTGACCCAACGATGACACTCTTGGGGATTTACCTTATAGAATATTGCACACTTGCATGATGATGTGCAAAATTTATTAACTGCCACTGGTTTTTAACTGCAAAAATTGGAAGGGAATGGTTAAAAATAAACTCATGAAGAGGGAAGTGTTTAACTAAATTATGGTACCTCCCTACAATAGAATACAATGAGACTGTGAAAAAAGATTGGAGAAGCTATCAGGAACTGATTTATAAGGAACATTAAGTCTGTTCCCTGGTGGCTCAGATGGTAAAGAATCTGCCTGCAACGCTGGAAGACCCAGGCTTCAAATGGAAATTGTCAGGGACACTCACATTGTATCAGAACCCAGGGCCTTTCTGCACCCCTGCCATTTACTTTTGCTAAAAGCGTATTTCTTCTTCTTCTTCTTTTTCTTTACCCCCTTCCCCCACCATGGTTTTTATCCTCATTCTTTTCATTTTGAGCTTCTAGACTAAAGTCACCAGCTGGTGACTTTCAGGTTGAATCTGATCTACAGACCTGTCCAGGAAAGCCCCCGCTGTCTTCAGAATTTTACCCGGAATTTCACCGCTGATCCAGAAGTTCATCCACTCCTCCTTCAACCAGGCCACCGTGCAAGGGTCTGGATAAGTAAATGCAAAGAGCTGAAGTGAGAGTAGCTTGATGTGGTCTGGAATAGGGAGCTGGGGGCTATGCTGGAACTCAGACTGGGGGGCTATGCTGGAACTCAGACTGGGGGCCCCAGCTGATGGCTAATGCTGGCCGTGGGTCTTTTTTAGTGCATTGTGAGCTGCAGAAAGGGTTTGGATTTTATTCTAACTGCAGTGGAATTAGTTAAAAGAATTTTAATATAGGAGATTAATATATTAATAACTTGATTTATTTATAGCTGCTATGGAGATAAGGATGACAGAGACAGACAAAATATTTTTGTTCATATATATTAGAAATGCAAACTGAGAAGTTAAAAAAAGTGTTAAATAAAAACAGCATTGAGGGACTTACTGGTGGTTCAGTGACTAAGACTCCATGGTCCTAGTGCAGGAAGCCCGGGTTCCATCCCTAGTTAGGGAACTAGATCCCACATGCTTCAATTTAGGGTTTGCATGTTGCACCCAAAGACCCCCACATGCTACAATGAAGATCAAATATCCCGTGTGCCTCAACTAAGACCTGGCACAGTCAAATAAATAAATTTAAAAAATAACATCAATAAATTCATCACATGTTAACATAAATACAATTTTTATAAAAAAATATTTTCCAAAGCAAAGAAATTTTAATGAGAAGAGTGTCATTGTTTTACCTGTTTACAACTCTGTCTAATGTGTGTTTAAAAGAAGATAGTTGAATTCTGGTATTTGCTTCTGAATAAAATGTGTTGTAATGCGTTGTTGCCATTTCAATATACAGAGAAAATTTGGTTTCACACAGATATGTAGTCATAAATAGGAGGAGTATTTAATAGATAATCAGGGATTTTTTTTTTTTACCCAAAAAATTGACAAGTAGTTGTTTCTTAAAGGTTAGCTGCAATGTGGAATCTGAAACCACATGGGTGAATTTCATGCTCAGATTATTAATAAAATCCAACGGTCAGTCACGCACTTGAGTGGATCTTCATCCCTGCGTGATTTAGTGACATCATTCCCTGGTCATTTGGAAAACAGTGACTCACTGAGCAATGAAAATAGTGACTTCCAAATGTTGACAGATTTCATTATACATGACAAAAAATCCCACATTTGTTAATGACACTGCTGACTCCACTGGAAAAGTCTTTCAGGGTTAGGAAGTGGTCTAGTTTACAATGGCAGACACACAGTTTCCAAAATTATACTTTTGCTGGAAAGGTCATTTTATTATTGGCAACAAATGCTGTCAACTGCTTTCACTGAAGTGAGAGGCTCATTTTATTTATTTTTGAGAAATAAATTTACTATAGAATATTATAGGAAGTTAAATATCATTTCCTGTGTTACACAGGAAATCCTTGTTGCTTATCTGTTTTATGTATAGTACTGTCTATTAATCCTATACTCATTTATGTCTCTCCTCTTCCCTATTTCCTTTGATAATCCTAAATTTGTTTTCTAATCTGTGAGTCTATTTGCTCTGTAATTGATACACTTGTATTGATTTTTAGATTCCACATGTGTGATATCATGTAATATTTGTCTTTGACTTACTTCACTTAATATGATAATTTCTGGTCCATCTGTGTCGTTGCAAATGGCATTATTTCATTCTTTTTTATGGTAATATTCCAATGTATACATGTACCACAATTTCTTTATCTATTCATCTGTTGATGGACACTTCCATGGCCTGGGTGTTGTAAACAGTGCTGCTATGAATAGTGGAGTACATATATTTTTTTTAATTAGAATTTTGTTTTTTCCACATGTATGCCCAGGAGTGGGACTGCTAGATCACACAGTAGCTCTATTTCTAGTTTTTTAAGGGAACTGCATACTGTTTTCCACAGCGGCCGCATCAATTTACATTCCCACCAACAGTGTAGGATGGCTCCTTTTTCCCCGTACCCTCTTCAGCATTTATGGTTTGTAGATTTTTTTGATGATGGGCATTACATCTCATTATAGTTTTGACTTGCATTTCTCTCATAATTAGTGATTTTTTTTTTTCATGTGCCTTTTGGCCATCCATATGTCTTTTGGAGATATGTCTACTCAAGTCTTCTGTCCATTTTGTGACCTGGTTGTTTTTTTAAAATACATATTGAGTTGCATGAGCTGTTTGTATATTTTGGAAATGAACCCTTGTTGGTGGTATCATTTGCAAATATTTTCTCCTGGTCAGTAGGTGACTTTTCATTTTGTTGATGGTTTCCTTTGCCGTGCAAAAGCTTTTAAATTTGATTAGGTCTTATTTGTTTATTCTTTGGTTTTAATTCTTTTGACTTGGGAGATTGATTTAAGAAAATATTGTGATAATTTATGTCAGATAATGTTTTGCCTATGCTCTCTTCTAGGATTTTTATGGTGTCATAGTTTATATTAATTCTTTAAACCATTTTGAGTTTATTTTTGGGTATGGTGGGAGGGAATGTTCTGAAAACATCACTCATTTTATCTTGTATGTCCCATAAAAGGTCTATAAATAAATATTTCTCATTTCCTATGATTATTAAGTTTGATCAGAGTGTTTCAGGTTTTTTATCAAGGGTTATGGAGGTCTGTGGAAATGAGGGTTTACAGTGCAATCCTGTCTAGTATGATTCTGGAAAAGAGATTCAGGAATCAAGTTCCTGGATGTTCCCCCACAAGAAGGAGCTTGGCTGTCACTTATTGCCTTAGACTCTGCCCTTGGCTGTAAAACAAACTCTCATTAAGGTCATAACAGTTCTTCACCCGTGTTGGAGAGGGAAGGAAAGAGGACGAGTGTCCATCCCAGGCATTTGTCTCTGCTTACCCTGAATTAATAGTTTTATTTTAATTCACATGCCCAGAAACATTAAGTATGATGTGCTGTGCTGTGCTTTGCTAAGTTGCTTCTGACTATGAGACTATGAACTATAGCCTGCCAGGTTTCTCTGTCCATGGGATTCTCCACACAAGAATACTGGAGTGGGTTGCCATGCCCTTATCCAGGGAATCTTCCCAACCCATTGAACCCAGCTCTCTTAAGTCCCATGCATTGGCAGGTGAGTTCTTTACCACTAGCGCCACCTGGGAAGTTACCCATGTGAGTGAGCTTAAAATGCCAGGGGACTGGGAGGGCACATCAGACCAACCATTTCACCATCTTTCCTCTTCGAGATCCTATTAGTCAAGTTTTTCATCTGCAGCTGTAGGCCGCTGGGCTAGCCAACACCTCTCAGTCCTTCCAGATTTACAGCTGCTGCTGCTGAGTCACTTCAGTCGTGTCCGACTCTGTATGACCCCATAGACAGCAGCCCACCAGGCTCCTCTGTCCCTGGGATTCTTCAGCAAGAATACTGGCATGGGTTGCCATTTCCTTCTCCAATGCATGCATGCATGCTAAGTCGCTTCAGTTGTGTCCGATTCTGTGTGACCCCATGGACAGCAGCCCACCAGGCTCCTCCGTTCACAGAATTCCCTAGGCAAGAGTACTGGAGTGGGTTGCCATTTCCTTCTCCAAGATTTACAGCTAGCGATTCTGAAAGTTGCTGATGGGGATCCAGGAAGAGACCCAGGCGACTTTACAAAAGTCGTCCTCACTGTCACCTCTAGAGGGTGCTCCAGCCCTCCCAACAGCCTTGAAAAATTAAGGAGCCAAATTTTCAGCATTTCTCAGTTTCTGGGAACTTCTGAGGTCTTTGGTGGGGTGGGATTTCCTGACTAGGAGAGGAATCCGAAGCTGAGTCAGTGACAGGGTGAGGAAAAGTGACAACAGCAGCTCCATCTCAGGGAAGTTTTCATACAACAGGTAAAACAGTCTAGAGTGATTGAATTAAAGGAGGATCCAGGTATGAAATGAACCTGGAGCTAAAGGCTAGCGCTGGGCAGGAGATTGGGGAGGGAGCAGAGAGGTGGAGATTCGCCACTGTTCTGAAATGATCACACTTATTGATGCAAGACTGCACGGGGCTGTTGCTAAAGCAGCAGCAGCAAACAAGCCCGACCAGGGCTGGCTGTCAGTCCTGTGGGAAGCCTGCCATCACAAAGCGTTAATGAGGGATAAGACGGACTAAGTTCAGACAGATGAGGACTAACTTCAGACGGATGATAGCACTCGATAGTATGCAGCAGAGGCGGTAACTTGTCTGGGGATCATTAGATCCCCTGTAGGCGGCAGGCTAGAGGGATGAGCTGAGTTAGTAGGTGAGGAGGTGGGTTGACAGCATCTGGAGGGAGGGAGGAATATGAGCTCTGGGGGATGTTGCCACGAAGGACGTTCTGCTCTACACAACCTGGAAGGGATGGGGGACTATTGTCTTGAAAAATGGACAGGAGTTGATAATGGCTGTTTGATCGAGTAAGAGACGAGGCAGGAGTGGTTGGGAGGGGTCTGGTCTCGTTAAGGAGAACTGAACTCAACCCTAAGGACACTGGAAACCATTAGACGGCTTTAGGGAAGGGATTCAGGCAAGATCTTTCCAGCTGGAGGGGCGAATGGATGGGAAGGTAGCAAGATTTCAGGGACACCATCCGGGACGGCTGTCGTCACCCAGATGAGAGGTGATGTGGACAGGAGTGGGGTGGAGAAAAGTGGAGGGAAGTGATCACACTGGGTTTTAGCAGAAGAACTCTGTGGAGGGGGAGATTTCAAAAGTACAGCTTCATTTACCAACAAGCACAATTAGTACTGTTCTGTTCCCCTGAAGCAATACAGATAATATGCAAACATACTTGCTCCCAGAGGACCTCCTTCCCCCAGAATCAGATTGCCGTCTCTCTGTGGATGGGTAGCTGTAGAGAAGGAGACCTGTATGATTCTCCACTCTAAAATCTTCACACTTTCAGCCTCATTAAGGAAAGAGAGCCTATGGTTCTTCTGCCTGAGGGCTGGAACTGTAACTGACTAAAGGACAGACGTGCTTGAAAAATTCTCAAAAGTGTCAAATGAGCAGACAAAGGTCATGAGAATGCCACTGTTTCCTCCTGAGCTTCAGCTGCATGGGTGTCAGGATTTAGTCCATCACCTAGGAAGTGGGAATTGGGGCAGTTATTAAGACTCTTCTGTGTTTGCTAATAATTATCATCTGATTCACAGTGGATCCTGCAGTGCTCCCACTTCCTTTAATTAATTTGTTATTAATTATTGGGGTGCTTTATTTTATAAGGGTGATGACTAAACCTGTTGGCAAGTCTAGAACTGCCCTGTTGGCACTTGACTGAAAAGGGTTTGGTCTCCCAGTTTAGCTCCATCCATTCAAGAAGATTCATCATTCTCCCTTGACATCAGGCATGGCCAGGGGGCCACTACCTGCCAGGAACTGGGCCTCCCGGGACAGGACCTTGTCGCAGCTACTGACTAAGGAAGCTCGGTTCTACTCCTGGCCATACTGAGCCAGCTAAGCAGCCAGAGAACAACACCCAAGGCTGGGGTCCCAGGAAGGAATGGCTTCGGGGCACGTAGTAGGTGACCTTCAAGCTGAAGGCCCTTCCACCAGAGGCTCCCTGAAACTCACATACTTGGGGAGCTTACGGCATTCTTTTGGAATTCAGCTCCAAGCTCCTCATGGAATACGATGGGTGTCTCTGCCTGGCTGCTTCTTGGTTCTTCAAGTTCTTTCCTAAAGCTGCTCTCTATTTCTCTGAGTCTATCTTGCAGTAAACTAAGATCATGGCATCCGGTCCCATCACTTCATGGCAAACAGGTGGGGAAACAATGGAACCAGTGACAGACTTTATTTTTTTGGGCTCCAAAATCACTGCAGATGGTGACTGCAGCCATGAAATTAAAAGACGCTTGTTCCTTGGAAGAAAAGCTATGGCCAACTTAGACAGCATATTAAAAAGAAGAGACAATACTTTGCCAACAAAAGTCCATCTAGTCAAAGCTATGATTTTTCCAGTAGTCATGAATGGATGTGAGAGTTGGACTATAAAGAAAGCTGAGTGCCGAAGAATTGATGTTTTTGAACTGAAGTGTTGGAGAAGACTCTTGAGAGTCCCTTGGACTGCAAGGAGATCCAACCAGTCCATCCTAAAGGAAATTAGTCCTGAATATTCATTGGAAGGACTGATACTGAAGCTGAAACTCAAATAGTTTGGCCACCTGATGCAAAGAACTGACTCCTTGGAAAAGACTCTGATCCTGGGAAAGATTGAAGGCAGGAGGAGAAGGGGACGACAGAGGATGAGATGGTTGGATGGCATCACCGACTCGATGGATGTGAGTTTAAGCAAGCTCCAGGAGTTGGTGATGGACAGGGAAGCCTGACATGCTGCAGTCCGTGGAGTTACAAAGAGTCGGACATGACTGAGCCACTGAACTGAACTGATTTTGCAGTAACTGCATTTCCCATGCCCCACCCCCCCACCGGAGTTTTTGCATTTTTATTCCAATCTTATTGTCAACTTCTACTTGAAATCCACAAAGTTTAAGATCATTGGGGACTTCCCTGGTGGTCCAGTGGCTAAGAAGATCCCATGCTTCCAAGGCAGGGGGCCTGGGTTAGATCCCTCATGAGGGAATTAGATCCCACATGCTGCAACTAAAGATCACGCAGGTCACAATGAAGATCAGAGATCCCGCTGCAGAAACTAAGACCCAGCACGACCAGATAAATAAAAGTAAATATCAAAAAATATATCATTGGCTTCACAATTGTGGCGGACGAGGAAAATGTGTGATGGACTGTTGATCTCCATGTGAAATAGATTCCAATACACAGCCCTCCCCACCCAGACTGTTGCAGAAGCTTCCAGATTCCTCTACCTCACCCAAACCCACAGCCCTCCTCCTCTGCAGGCCAGCCTTCCCAGGGAGAGTTTTTCTGGATCCCAATCCCAGTGTGTCCCTCCCATACTTAAAGTTCCCCAGTGGATTCCTGTCACCTCTGTAACAGATCTATAAGTTTCATCTTGGAGCTCAGTGCTTTCATCTGCCCCACTCCACCCCTGCATCACCTGCTGCCACTTTCCCATCGTTATTCAGTCTTAGAGGGGAATTTTGGGAACACAAGATGATGATTCAGCCTCCATACTTCTGCCCATCTTGTTTGCTTCCAGGACAATTAGGTCCCAGACTTGTGTCCTCCTTGAGCTCCCTGTGAATATGCTCAAACAAACCTGCCACTGGGAAGTCTTCCAGACTCGGGCCAGGTCTGATGTAACCCCAACTCCCTGTACTCATCCCACAACCCCTACATCCCAGAACCTGCCTGAGAGGTAGTTAATCACTCCGTTGCCTGCTTCCTGTATTATGCCATGCCCTCCTCTGGGCCTTAATTTAGCTCAGTAATTCTGGGCCTGCTGGAGTACTTTTCCCGGAGTAGCAAATGAGTTTCTATTTCTTGTAGGAATGAATGAATGAATGAAGCATGGGACTCTCCATCCATCCTTGCTCCAATAACAATGTTTCTCCTTTAAGAAACATAACAGTTTTCTCCTGCCCATTTTTTATGGAGGAGGGATTGGAGGGGAGGAGTGAGAAGTGAATTCTGAAAGCGCAGTTAACTGAGAGGGTTAAGGTGGTATGGTCTGGAATCAGAGTGGTTGCATGAGTACAGTGGATGGAAGAAGGAGATGGGGGTGGAGGAGCTGGGCGTGGACTCAGAAGGGGACAGCCATGCCCTCCTACGACGGGGGGCCTTGCCAGAGGCAGCCAAGGATGGTGCATCTGAAGCAGACCCCAGGCTCTGGGATTTGGGGGAGGAGGTGGGGACCAGTGGATAAGGGCAAACAGGCAATGGGTGATGCTGTCTGGCAGAAATACCTTCTAGGACCCAGGAAGTTCTGCATCAGGCTGGATTTAAAGGTACAATTCAGTATCTTCCAGAGTGGATCTCATATCCTGTGCTAGAGTTTCCTAGGAAACTGTCAGGCCTGGGTCAGACATTCTGAGTCTGGTCTTCAATCCATCCCTCCATCCCTCACCTGCTGGCCTCTGAGGATCCCATCCGTAGACAATCCTGGGCCCGCTTCTCCCCAGTTTCCTGTTTGCCTGACTTCAGGTTGCAGCCCTCGGAGAATGAATTAGGGCTTAAAGTGGTGGAGCCAGAACACCCAGTCTGGGCAGTATCTCTGCCTTATCCACCCCCTGAGTTCTGCCGGGCCTTGATTTTCCCTTTCTGTGATGTGGGCAACATGCTGCTTCACCTCCCTTGAGCTGCCCAGTTAATTATCACCCTGAGTTCCCAGGGAGTGCAATGCCCTGCAGCTCTCCAGTATGCAAATTTGTCATTTTTCTTTCTGGCCAAGCCTCTCTCACAGCAGCCCCAGTTTCATAACCTCGGCCACCCTGCCCCCGTCCCCTCCCTTCCCGCACGTACAGCACCCTCCCTCTCGCCCAGATGCACACCTGCAGGAGAAATTGGCACAGACTCCTTTCCATCTGTCACCGCTTCAAATAGCTTGAGTGCTCTGATGACGGATAAAGTAATTGCAGAGCATACGAATGACTTAATATTTGATGTGTTAAAATAATTTTTTAATGCCAAGCATTTGTATAAATTATAGCTGGAATCTACAGTTTTCCTCTTGCTTCCCACTGCTCACCTAGTCATTCCCCATCAGGGTGGCAAGCGCATTGGTCCCATGGCTCCTGTTTTTTTTTTTTTCGCTCAGTGTTTTACAGGGAGAAGGCAGGATGGGTAATATCACCTATGTATGGTGCTTACTGACTTCTAAATCCCTGGGCCTCATTCAGATCTTAGCATGTTAAGGTGCTTGCAAATATTTGATGAATGTATTTTTCAATTAATTTTTTGGCTGTGCTGCATTTTCACTGCTGAACACAGGCTTTCTCCAGTTGCAGAGAGCAGGGGCTACTCTCTAATTGTTGTACACAGGTTTCTCTTTGCGGTGGCTTCTCTTCTTGCAGAGCACAGGCTCTAGGGTGTGTGAGCTTCAGTAGTTGCGACATGCAGGCTCTAAAGCACAGGCTTAGTTCTTGTGGCACACAGGCTTGGTTGCCCTACAGCATGTGGAATCTTCCTGGACCAGGGATTGAACCCATGTTCCCTGCATTATCAGGCAGATTCTTAACCACTGGACCACCAGGGAAGTTTTGATAAATGCATTTTGATGAATAGAAGTTGGGGGGTCATTTGACATCTATTTCCTCGGAGCTTATATGTGCCAAACACCCTTCTAGGAAGTAGAACCCAGCGACGACAAGACGAGGTCCCTGCCCTATAAGGAGTTTGAAGTTTGGTGGGGAGTCAGAGCAACAATGCACGCTGAGTCAACAGTGGAGGAAGCAGGGTATCCTGGCAGTTTAGGCATCAAGGTATCACCTAAGCTGGAGGTTGGGAATTGAGTTAACTTCAAGACTTAGTGAAGAGTTTGGGGAGCTGAGGATGGAGGCAAAAGAGAGTCTGAGGTAGAAAGAAGAGCCCTTGGAAAGATAGGGGGCTAAGACAGAGTATGGTTGATTTGAATAGCTAGAAGCCCTTCATTGAGACTGGAATTTAGGTCAAAAGAGAGAAATGAGGCTGTAGTAGTGAGCAGGGGACAGACCATGAGTGACGCTGTCAATCGTGTTGAAGAGCTGAGGTGGAATGGAAGCATTTTAAGAGTAGTGACTTGCTTAGACTTTTCTACTAGAAAGACTTTTCTACTAGCTGAAACCATCAGAGAAGGGGGTCTGGGAGTGAAGACACCAAAGGACTTGGAAGTCTCCATTCCTTCAACTCTTATAGCTCCTTTAGGCTCAGATTCAGGCTTGGAGGTTAGGAAATAAAATAAATCAATTGCTTCCTTAAAAACGTCTTTCAGACAACAGAGGGCATTCTCAGTGAGCACCCTTTGCCCCCTCCACCCTGTTCCACTTATTATTCCTGTTACTTAAATGCCTCATCACTGATGGGTATGTGTGATCATGCCCACATGGTGAAGGACAGATAAGAAGCATATGGGTTGTACTACTCTCTGACCCCTCCTTTCTGCAGTGTCCTGTCCACTTCCCTGGTCCAAGGTCCTCCAAGGCTGGGCTGGAGCCCAGCCCACCAGCTTGAGAGAGCCAGGAGCCAGGTGCATGCCTCTCTTCTCAGCTCTACCATCAGTGACATCACCTTCGAGTTTGAAATTGAAAAGGGGCCGCGGTATTCACAGCATGGAAATCGAACAAGTGCTGCTACAATTCACAGCTTCTGTTTTTTTCTGGAGAGCTGGTTGTTAAGCATTTGCTAGCTTATCACTCATTTGTGAATCTACAGGGTAGCAGTCTAATGCCCGGATGGTGAGGGGTTTCTGTTTTAGTGCTTATTGTTGTTCGGTTACTTAGTGGTGTCTGACTCTTTGCGACCCCATGGACCGCAGCATGCCAGATTTCCCTGTCCTTCACTGTTTCCCGGAGCTTGCTCAAAATCATGTCCATTGAGGCAGTGATGCCATCCAACCATCTCATCCTCTGTCATCCGCTTCTCCTCCTGCTTGTCAATCTTTTCCAGCATCAGGATCTTTTCCAATGAGTCAGCTCATTGCATCAGGTGGCTACAGTATTGGAGCTTCAGTTTCAGCATCAGTCCTTCCAATGAATATTCATGATTGATTTCCTTTAGGATTAACTAGTTTGATCTCTTTGCTGTCCAAGGAACTCTCAAGAGTCTTCTCCAACACAAATTTTCTCCAGTTCAACAGCATCAATTCTTTGGTGCTCAGCTGTTAGAGTGCCAACGTGGCTGATTCTTTTCTTACTGAGGCAGGTGATTTCTCCCCATCTCAGCTTGGTTTTGAACTTGTCTCTGACTTTGAGTTGGTTTCCCTTTCCCTATCCACCTCAGCTTGCTGCTTCTGAAGGCAACACGGGTGAGGGTGCTGAAATGGGGGAAGGATGCATCTGTTGAGTCAGCCTCCCTTCTGTCCACCATCCAGTCTTGAGCTGGTCTCCTGCACGTCCACTGGTGTGAATCCTACTCTGCCTGCCATTCTTCAGCCTGTTGACGGATTTCCCCATATTTCCTCTGAATTCTTCTCCATTTCCCATGGGTGAGGCTTACTTACTGGAATGGAGACATGGGGAAAGTAGAACAAATTAGTCTTTCTGTGCACAGTGCCCTCCAACAGGTGAAAATATGGCAACCTCACTTGTCATCAAAGAATGCAAAATAAAATGGGATAACAGGAGTTCCTGGAAATGAACCTATGGAAAAATGCAAGTATGAAGAGATGTGTGCACAAAGATTTTATTGCAGTTTTGTTTATAGTGGTGAATAATTGGAAACGAAGTAACTGTATATCAATAGGGGAATGATTAAACATATTATGGAACATCTCTGCAGTGAATGCTGTAGCCGCCACCAGAGCAATGAGTCAGCTTTAAACGTCCCACAGAGAAAAATGTCCTTGCAGCACTCAGAAGAGCAAAGTTCAGGACTTCCCAGTGACTCCACACGCCCACTGCAGGGGGTGCTGGTTTGATCTCTCAGGATCCCACATGTTCCAAGACGTGGCAAAAAAAAAAGTAAAAAATAAAAGTTTTTTAAAAGTGACTACTGCTTAAAAAAAAAAAAAAGAGCAAAGTGCAGAACAGTTTATACAAAATATTCCTGCTTATGTGAAAGAATTCTATGTGAGGTATGTGTTTGTGTATATGTGTATATGTATATGTATAAAAGAGTGGAAGAATACATACCAAACTGTTAAGTGTAGACACTTCTGGGAATTGACATTAAGGAGGATGGTGTGGGAGGAGCTATTGATTTTTGACGTATAATATTAATATTCATTCCAGGCATACAATATAAGGATTCAGCATTTGTGTGTATATTGTGAAATGATCACTCCAATAAGTCTAATTAACATCTGTCACCACACATAGTAACAGGATTATTTTTCTTGTGATGAAGACTTTTAAGATCTACTCTATTAGCAACTTTCAACTATGCACCACAGTATTACTAACTACACTCCCCAAGCTATACATTACATCCCCAGGGCTTATTTCATAACTGGAAGGTTGCACCTTTTGACCCCCTTCACCCATTTCAGAGCTACTTCTTTTTACTTTGTATGCATTTTATTGTTTGAATTTTCATAATAAAAAATTTTTAAAATAAATCATTTATTTATTTTTGGCTGGGCTGGGTCTTCGTTGCTGTATGTGGGCTTTCTCTAGTTGTGGTAAGTGGGGGCTACTCTCTAGTAGCAGTGGGCAGGCTTCTCATTGCGGGGGCTTCTCTTGCTGCAGAGAAGGCAATGGCAACCCACTCCAGCACTCTTGCCTGGAAAATCCCATGGATGGAGGAGCCTGGTAGGCTGCAGTCCCTGGGGTCACGAAGAGTTGGACACGACTGGGCAACTTTACTTTCACTTTTCACTTTTGTGCATTGGAGAAGGAAATGGCAACCTACTCCAGTGTTCTTGCCTTGAGAATCCCAGGGACGGCAAAGCCTGGTGAGCTGCCGTCTATGGGGTCGCACAGAGTCGGACACGACTGAGGCGACTTGGCAGCAGCATCGGCTCTTGGTGCAAAGCATTGACTCTAGGCATATGGGCTGCAGCAGCTGTGGCTCACAGGCTTAGTTGCTCCGAAGCACCTGGGATCTTCTCAGACCAGAGATCAAACCAGTGTCCCCTGAACTGCAAAGCAGATTCTTAACCACTGGACCTCCAGGAAAGACCCTGAAAAGGTATTTACAAAACAGAATATGTCACTTCACTTTCATCTTGCTTTCCTAGAACTGGGAAGCCCGGATCTTAAAATAGTCTGCAGGGGCCAGGGAGGGGCCCTGGGACCATGCAGGTTGGGATCTGGAACTAGGTCTACTGGGGGTGGGGTGTGGACAGTGGTGTGAGAACAGGGCTTGGGTCCTGTAGTCCTGGGGAGCTCCTGTCTGGCTGGGGGGAACGTGTTATCAAGAGAGTGGGCCTCCTTGGCAGTCGTTTGGGGGTGTTCTGCTGTGGATCCTGGGAGTGTAACAGCAGGGGCAGTATAATTCCCAGATCTCAGAAGGCGACTCATTGGAAAAGACCCTGAGTCTGGGAAAGACTGGGGGCAAGAGGAGAAGGAGGCGACAGAGGATGATGTAGTTGGCTTGCATCACCAACTCAATGGACATAAGTTTGAGCAAACTCCGGGAGATAGTGAAGGACAGGGAAGCCTGGCATGCTGCAGTCCACAGGGTCGCAAAGAGTCGGACATGACTTAGCGACTGAGCAACAAGAAGACGACAGGCAGCCCTTGGAAGCTTGTCAGTATCACTAGCGGGTCCCTGGCTGGAGTCAGTGGTGCCTGGTTCGAGGGCAGCTGAGCACTTACTCCCAGAGAGTTCTGATTAATTCCAGGGGCAGGGCCTGGCCTGCACGTGGGAGTCAGACAGCCCCGACTGCTTGCAGGGAGGCAGGGCTGCAAGCCTTGGATGGAGGCCCCGCACAGCCAGGATCTGCAGGGGAGGCTCCCTGCCGCCATCTCTTGTGATGGAGCCTAGAGCTCTGGCCCAGAGGAGCCACTCCTGAGTGTGGACTGGGCTGCTGTTTGTATACTGGGGCTGCTGTCCGAGCCCTGCCCTGACTCCGAAAGGCCCCAGGGGTCAGAGAAGGCACAGCCCTGGGGGACTGCCCAGGGTCCCTCGTCTCTGCCTTCTGTTCATTGTCTCCTAACTGCAGGCCTGGAGGAGTCGTCCGGGTGGAAAGTCAGTAAAACAAGCTGACGGTTCTCCCTGGTGCCCTGACAGCCTCCGCACCACGGGAACCCAGGCCAGGAGGCTCTGGGTTTGGACTCCCAGCAGGCACCCAGGGCCAGGTTGCCTGCATGTCCTGCTTGTTCAGCAAGTTCTGGGCTTGCGGGGTGGGGAGGAAGGTGACACAGCTGCGGTGACAGCAGTTTCTCTGGGGCGAATCGCCTGGGGCTTTTCTCCCTTCCTCTTTTTGCAGAAGATAGGGAGAGAGCCCTGGAGTAGGGGTCAGATCCAAGTCCTGGCTTGACCTGTGCTGGCTGTGTGGCCCTAGAAGGTCCTCAGCCTCTCTGAGTCTCAGTAGCAAACTGTAAGGTGCAAGTTATAAGCCTGTCCACTCTGCAGGGTCACTGAGAGCAGGAGAGGGGTGGATAATAATGGCTGGTGTTTGGCCCATGCTTCAGAGGTACCAGGTGCTAGGGTCCCATCCACCAGCTCAGTTTAGTTCATACCCACATCACCTTCTAATATACAGTACAGTCCACTCAGTGGCCATTTTCTGTCCCTCCCACTAGAGAGAACATTTCACGGAAAGAAAATTTTTTGGCATAATTTGTTCCCTGTGTTTAGGACAGAGCTTGGCATATAGGAGCTGCTCAAAACTTTTGAATGAATGAATGAACGAGTGGCTGTCTCATTTAGTCCCCATACCGACCCTATGAGGACAGTATGATTGGCATTGCCATCATACAAGTGGGAAACCTGAGATGCAGGGAAGAAGACTGTCTTCGTAAAGTCATGGATGAGGGACTTCCCCGGCATTACAATGGTTAAGTCTTTGCCTTCCACGGCAGGGGTGCAGGTTTGATCCCTGGTTGGGGGATTACATCCCATAGGCCTCATGGCCATAAAAACTAAAACAGAAGCAATATTGTAACAAATTCAATAAAGACTTTAAAAATGGTCCACAACATGAAAATATTAAAAATAAAAAACAACATCATGGATGAGCACTTGGTAAGGCCACAGTTCAAACTGTGCAGCTGAACTCCAGGCCCTGGACAATTCCGTTTTCTAAAAGAAATGATGTTCATGCAAGCATTGGGTAAACTGTAAAGTGCTGTAGGAACGTTAAGTGTTGTAACAACTTCACCTTCCATTTACTTGATGATCTAAAAATAAAGGATACTTTTGCACTGCATCTCCCCACCTACTCCCTCAGCCCTCTCACTCCCCGATTTGAGGTCATAGAATCAGCTCTGACTCTCTGCTGGTCTTTATTTTGTATGTTATCCATGTTGTTGTTTAGTCGCTAAGGCATGTCTGATTCTTTGAAACCCCAAGGACTGTAGCAAGCCAGGCTCCCCTCTCTTACACTATCTCCTGGAATTTGCTCAGATTTGTGTCCTTTGAGTCAGTAATGCTATCTAACCATCTCATCCTTTGTCGCCCCCTTCTCCTCCAGCCTTCAGTCTTTCCCAGCATCAGGGTCTTTTCCAATGACTCGACTCATCACACCAGGTGGCCAAACTATTGCAGATTCAGTATCAGTATCAGTCCTTCCAATGAATATTCGCAGTTGATTTCCTTTAGAACTGACTGGTTTGATCTCCTTGCAGTTCAAGGAACTCTCAAGAGTCTTCTCCAGCCCGACAATTCAAAAGTGTCAATTCTTCGGCGCTCAACCTTCTTTATCGTCCAACTCTCACCTCCGTACATGGCTAATGGAAAAACCATACCTTTAAGTAGACAAACCTTTGTCAGCAAAGTGATGTCTCTGCTTTTTGATGCACTGTCTAGGTTTGTCAGAGCTTTCCTTCCAAGGATCAAATATCTTTGAATTTCGAGGCTGCAGTCACCATCTGCAGTGATTTTGGAGCCTAAGAAGATAAAACCTGTCACTGTTTCCACTTTTTTCGTTCTATTTGCTTTGTGGTGATGAGACCAGATATCCAGAGCCAATCCTAACCCAATGCTGATTGTCCAGACCACTCAGCACGTTCTCTGCCATCTCTTTCCCCGTCAGCGGGTGGGGAGTGCTCGGGAAGTTACAGAGCCTTTGTCATTAACTGCAGCCAGACTTGGATAGACAGTGGGGTGCTATAAGACACAAGCTGTATTCCAGAGCCCAGCAGACCTCTGATGTATTTTGCTAAGATGTGTTCCCGTCTTGTCACTCTTGCTACTGGGGATGGCTCGTGGATCTTCCCAGTGGCTTCAGAGGCGTCATGGACTGTGAGCACTGCCTCCTTAGTCACGACCTCCACTTTGACTCGCCCTCCACAACCTCCCAGCCTCGCTCAGATGCCTCCCTCCTGGGTGTGCACCACTGCGTTCCACCCCTCCCCTCTCACTTCCTCTCCCAATCACCCCCCAGCTTGTGTTTTTATCTGGCTGTCAGGAGACGGGTGTCTTTGGTGGGAGTCACTTTAGGGGGCAGGCGCTGAAGGTTGGCGAAGTGGAAAGGCTGATGGGGTGCGTGGAAGGACAGGCACAGGAGGGAGCTGGAGAGCGAAGCTTCTTTCCCGCTGCTCCTCATCAAGGCCTCTGGGAGACCCTGGCTGCCCCTGGGTGGTCCCAGAACCAGGTTTCCCTTGGGAGACAGTGATGTGGAAGCAGGGCCTTTGCCCTCCTGGAGGGGAGGGGTGACTTGCCAGCATCTTCCTGGGAACAGGAGTTCACCCAGACCAGTCCTGGGGGGTTCCCGAGCCTCACAGACCAAGGAGCAGGTGGTAGAAGGAGAACTTGGGATTTGGAATCAGCCTGGCTTTGAATTCAGCACTGCCCTCCCCTAGGGCTGAGGAGTGCTCACTTCATCCCCCACCCTACTTCTGCCTCTGCATCAGTAAAACCACACTTCCTAGGGTCCTGGTGAGGATGGCATGAGATGGCCCCGTGACAAAGTGCATTGGTTCAGTTCTTAAAACTGTAATGAGACAGAGATTTTATTCACCAGCATCTCCCTTAGAAGGAGAAAGCTGGATTTTTGGCAAAATACTTTGGCCAGTGCTTTGGAATAGAAGCTGGAATTTAGGGAGGGCAGAACGGGGAAGGGCAGAATGGGGAAGATTATGCTCCCTGTTGGTTCTAGCGGCAAAGAACCTGCCTGCCAGTGAAGGGGACAAAAGACGTGGGTTTGATCCCTGGGTTGGGAAAATCCCCTGGAGGAGGGCATGGCAACCCACTATAGTATTTTTGCATGGAGAATCCCATGGACAGAGGGGCCTGGGAGGCTACAGTCCACAGGGTTACGAAGAGGCAGACGCGATCAAGCACTCAGCACATGCTTCTACTAAGGATGTTTGGATGTGTATGAGGCTGCGAGATGCCGCCCTCTCCATAGCCACTGCCCCCACCCCCCATTGACTTTCTTTCAGTTCACAGAATACTTCTACAGAAGTGTATTTTTCATGGCAGTCCAGCTGGGTTGACATCCAGGTTGATGTGGGGCAGTGTGGAGATAATACACATGAATGAGATGCCCGGAAGCAGGGTCATCAATGGTAGGTGAGCCCAGAAATTCACGGAAACCGAGGGGAGGATTTCGGACCTCTAGAGGTCAAGGAATTGGAGTTTGGGCTACGTTTAACAAGACTTTTGGGGGTCGGGGGTGACAGTGTCCTGTAATTTCCTAGCCCAACATCATCATAATCTTTTAAGAGAGAGAGAAACGGATTTAAATTAAGTGCTTTCTCAGGCAAGGTCACATAGCACCAAAGGTGAGAAAACTGGTTTTAAATTCCCTGTTGTCTGCTTCCAGTCCACGGCTGAAGCCTCTGAGCCAGCCCACCTGTCCATCATGAAAGGCTGCGGTCTCAGGTAACAGACGAGGAAATTAACCTCAAGAGATTGCACAATCTGCCCAAGGTCAGACCTGGGCTTAGTGCAGGGCACTTGCAGCGGGCCAGAGAAGCCAGCAGGGATCAGGCCACTGGCAGGGCCTCCAGGGCCGCAGGGAGTTGTTTTCCTTTTGGATAAATTACTTCACTTATCTGGGATGATCACCCCTCCTAATCCCATCTGCTAATTGTACTGAGGTGCCCCTCGATGCCAGCGGAGTAGGACTCATGTGACAGGACTGGGCACAGAACCCAGCCATCCTGCTCCCACACCCTCGCCTTGGCTTCATGGCTGCACCTGTTTCATGCTTGCGGAGCCCGGTTTCATTTGGTCACACTTCAAAGCATAATCTTACATATAAAGGCTAAATTTAGCTTTAATCAAATAATTGCTGAACATGAAATCATCAAATGATCATTACCAACCTCGCTTATTGGTGACTAAGAAAGAATGCTCTAGGAAAAGAGGAATCGGTTACATAATTGAAACTTCCTGGAGATTACGAACATAATTCTGTGTGTGTATGATTGTTTTCTTATTTCAGAGAGCTTAACATTTATATCGGGTTCAGTTCAGTTCAGTCGCTCAGTTGTGTCTGACTCTCTGCAACCCCATGAACTGCAGCACACCAGGTTTCCCTGTCGATCAACAACTCCCAGAGCTTGCTCAAATTCATGTCCATCGAGTCAGTGATGCCATCGGGTGCCCTCTGAGAAACCGTGGAAACCCCACCGGCTGTGGAGAGAAAAAGGGTGACCCAAGAACGGTATGGTCTTCCCAGCTGGCACAGTGGTAAAGAATCTAGTTGCCGATGCAGGAGATGCAAGAGACATGGGTTCGATCCCAGGGTAGAAAAGATCCCCTGGAGAAGGAAATGGCAACCCACTCCAGTATTCTTGCCTGGAGAATCGCACGGACAGAGGAGCCTGGCGGGCTATAGTCCATGGAGTCACAGAGAGTCAGACACGACTGAGTGACTCAGCACACCAGAAAGGTATTGGGGTACTGAGTGGGGTCATAGTCAAAGTAATAGAAAAGGGAAAAGATTTAGGGTGGCCAGGATTTGGTCTTGTGGGAATAAACCATTTCAGATGACTTGGGAGATGAGCTTCTAGAGGTTGGAAGCTCTGCTGTATCACCAAGCATTGAAGAGCACGGCTTAGTGCTTGCTAAATACCCACTTGCCACCCTTAGCATCTTTGTCATGAAGATAGAAATTAGCCTAGTTAAGCTTGGGTTCTGTAGAGGCAGCTGCTTACGTGATTTTCCTACTCTGATCACCAGGAAGTCAACCATGAATGATCAAGCAGTGGCCGCCAGTCTAAGAAGATGACAACAGGATTTGTCCAGGATGGCTAAGCCGTCTCTGTGCTGAGCACCTGTACAGGCAGAGATGCCATAGGCAGCACAAACACTCAGGCATATCTCCTCCAACTCTGCTTTCAGCAACATCACTTTGGTTGCTTAAATTGGCCGCACTGGGATGATTTACACCATGAAAGTTAGTAATTCGGGGCTTTCCCTTATGCTGGAGAGCTGGTATTAAAAAAAAAAAAAATCTACCAGCAAAACACCCAAGAGAATGGCTAAAATCGAAAAAACTGACAACATCAAATGCTGGTGAGGATGTGGAGCAACACGGTCTTACCATGTGATCCAGAAATCAAATCTCTAGTTATTTACTCAAATGAGCTGAAAACTTGATCACACAAAAACCTGCATGCAGATATAGGGCATGATTCATAACTGCCAAAACTTGGAAGCAACCAAGATGTCTTTTAATAGGTGAATGGATCAACAAACTGTGGGTGCCATAAGCTTCTTTGCCATTAACACGGTCGCTGCAAACATTTTTGCTGCGTAACTAATTGGCCATAAGCAATTTTGCTGTAAAAGATAAAATAACTGGTTGACAGTTTTTGGTTTGACAGTTTAATTTCAACTGGTTCGTTATGTTATTGACCTTATTGATGATTTTATCAAGCTGACAGATGACAACAAATTGCTCCAATAGTTGGTTTCTTATTTTGAAACACATTACATACACCAGAGGAGAAAGAGGCTGAGAACTTGAAGGCACAAACTTGGACCCACATTTCCCACTGAACTTTGGAATGTCTTCCAGTGGACATGTGACAATATGCCAAGAGTACCCAGCAGTACAAAGCTCAGGTACAAATACTTTATTTTGTGGAATCTGATACCTCTCTTACTAAGGAAGATATTTTAGTTGAAAAAAAAAAAAAAACCTGTGCAAAGCCAAAGGAGGAGAAAAATCAGCAAGAAGAAAAAGTATAAAATACTGTGTATAAAAGACTTGGAAGACAGGTGCTTAGACAAGCAAAACCCAAAATGAAATCAGTTATTTATGGAGTATTGTCATGAAGCTACACACATTTTAAATGTATTAAAATCTTTTGCATTTCACAATGAAGTCTTTTAAATTTTGTTATTCATTTCTTACGTTTCATTATGTCCTTTATAATGTCCCTCTTTTATGTTTTGTTATTTTCTTTCTTTCGAGAAAATTGCCTTAAGGCCAGTTAGTTGTGTGGTGAAATGTTTGCAACCATGCTTATGGCAAGGATGTTTACAGGGCAAGAGCCTGGAACCATGGAATACAATTTGGAAGACAAACAATGGAACATCATTAAGTGATTTAAAAAAATGAGTTATCAAGCTGCGAGAGGACACGGAGGAAGCTCAAACATGTGTTTATGAACATTGTGAAATGAAAGAAGCCAGTCTGAAATGGCATTCAGAAAAAGGCAGAACTACGGAGACGTCATAAAACATCAGTTACCTGGGGCCGGGGAGAGGTGGAGAGAGATGAATAGTTGGAGCACAGGAGATTTTTCAGGGCAGTGAAAGTATTCTGTATGATACAGTAATGGTGTAAACTCACCATTATTTATTTGTCAAAACTCATACAACTGTGCACACAAAGAATGAACCCTAAGGTAAAACTATGGACTTTGGTTAAAGGTAATATGTCAATGCCAGCTCATCAGCCTGACCACACTGCAAGCTTATCACATGGAGGGAAGATGTCAATAACGGGTCTATGGTGCTGATTGGTTGGGGAGAGGGCTTCTGCTCAACTTTTCTGTGGACCTAAAACTACTCTGTGTGCTTGGTCGTGTCCAACACTTTGCAGCCCTGTGGACTGTGGCCCGCCAGGCTCTCCTGCACATGGGGTTTTCCAGGCCAGACGCTGAGTTAGAAGAGAAGCGGCCTGGCCCTCAGAGCTGGGTCATGCTGTGCCCCTACCAGACATAAAACACCAGCATGGGGGTCCTCCAATTAGCAATAATCGCACCTCGGATTAACCTCATTGGCTACAATACTGCCACTGCGCAAAGCTGAGGGTCCTCCAACACCGTGAGTTTCCAGGCAAGGCCAGGCCACTTCCTAACCGTGCTTGAACACAGACAAAGTCATGGCTTCACAAACAGGGCCAAACACCCCCTTTTCTTGTCTGAGAGGATTGCCTGCTTCGCCTCTCCTCCTTCCATTCCCTCTTCCCCAGAGAGATGACCTACTGGGATACCAAGTCATGGACTTGCCTACACTTTCTGAGGGCAGCCTGTCCCTTCTCCAAAGCACACATTAAGGCATACATCCTGCAACAGCTCTCTCTAACCGCCCCTCACTGACACACCCCAAAAGGTTGCCTCCTGGGGTTTGGCCTCTTTACCCGCACAAGTTATGAACCTAGTTCGTGTGTTTGGTGGCCTTTGGCTGAAGAGCTTTGACAGAAAGACAGCAAAAGTAACATTTAACCTCTTCTTACATCTAATTTGTGGCTCAGATGGTAAAGAATCTGCATGCAATGTGGAAGACCCAGGTTCAATCCCTGGGTTGGGAATATCCCCTAGAAAAAGACATGGCTACCCACTCCAGTATTCTTGTGAAGAATTACATGGACAGAGGAGCCTGGCAGGCTATAGTCCATGGGGTCACAAAGAGTGTGACCTGACTAAGCGACCAACACTTTCACATATAATTTGCCCTTGGCGCCCTTTTCAGAACTTTTTTTTATTCCACCCAGATTATAAACTTTTTCTTCTTTTCCTCCTTTCCTTCCTTCCTCATTTCCCCTAATCACAAAATATTGTCCCTAATACCTTACCTGAAACTCTCAGGGGCATATGCTTTGGAGTTCAGACATCTTTGGATATTAAAATGATATCTGTACTGGCTATAATGTGACACTTCCAGGAGTTCTGGACAGCATAATTTCTACAGTGAAATATAGGCTCAGTAACACTAAACGAGATAAATACAAACTCTTTAAAGACTAATTAGTATAGACTATATCCCAAAGAAAGGCAAGGTCAAAGAATGTTCAAGCTACTGCACAATTGTGCTCACACGATAGCAAAGTAATGCTTAAAATTCTCCAAGCCAAGCTTCAGCAATACGTGAACTGTGAACTTCCAGACGTTCAAGCTGGATTTAGAAAAGGCAGAGGAACCAGAGATCAAATTGCCTACATCCCCTGGATCATAGAAAAAGCAAGAGAATTCCAGAAAAATATCTACTTTTGCTTCAGTGACTATGCTAAAGCCTTTGACTGTGTGGGTCACAACAAACTACGGAAAATTCTTCAAGAGATGGGAATACCAGACCACCTTACCTGTCTCCTGAGAAATTTGTATGCAGGTGAAGAAGCAACAGTTATAACTGGACATGGAACAAAGGACTGGTTCCAAATTGGGAAAGGAGTACGTTAAGGCTGTATACTGTCACCCTGCTTATTTAACTTATGTGCAGAATACATCATGTGAACTGCCGGGCTGAATGAAGCACAAGCTGGAATCAAGATTGCTGGGAGAAATATCAATAACCTCAGATAGGCAGATGACACCACTCTTACGGCAAAAAGCAAAGAACTAAAGAACTTCTTGATGAAATTGAAAAAGGAGAGTGAAAAAGCTGGCTTGAAACTCAACATTCAGAAAACTAAGGTCATGGTGGTCCCGTCACTTCATGGCAAATAGATGGGGAAAAAGTGAAAACAGTGAGAGACTTTACTTTGGGGCTCAAAATCACAGCAGATGGCGACTGCAGCCATGAAATTAAAAGATGCTTGTTCCTTGGAAGAAATGCTATGACCAATCTAGATAGCATATTAAAAAGCAGAGACATTACTTTGCCAAAAAATATCCATCTAGTCAAAGCTATGGTTTTTCTAATAGTCATGTATGGATGTGAGAGTTGTACTATAAAGAAAGCTGAGTGTGTAATTGATGCTTTTGAGCTGTGGTTTTGGAGAAGACTCTTGAGAGTCCCTTGGATGGTAAGGAGATCAAATCAGTCAATCCTAAAGGAAATCAAACCTGAATATTCATTGGAAGGACTGATGCTGAAGCTGAAGCTCCAATACTTTGGCCATCTGATGTGAAGAGCTGACTTACTGGAAAAAAACTCTGGGAAAGATTGAAGGCAGGAGGAGAAGGGGATGACAGAGGACAAGATGGTTGGATGGCATCACTGACTCAATGGACATGAGTTAGAGCAAGCTCCGGGAGATGGTGAAGGAGAGGGAAACGTGGAGTGCTATAGTCCATGGGGTCAAAAAGAGTCAGACATGACTGAGTGACTGAACAGCAGCAACAAATAGACTATAGAAAGGCTTGTTGCCGTTTAGGCCAGGCTTTTGTTGCTAAGCGAGTTTGCACCAACTTTATGAGAAACTTTCATTTTAAAGCTTTATAAAAAAATTCTGAACTATAGGTAAGGCCTTATGGCTTATACAGATACATAGAGACATATATATTATATATATAGGGTGAAAATGGAAAATATAAAAAATCGCCAAAAAATAGTCACAATCCAACCATTCAGAAGTAACAGCCATCAACATTTTACTGTGTATACATATATAGAAATAAGCACATATATTAAAAGCACACAGATTTACACATGTTTGTTTACTCCCCCCTCCAGAGAAATAGGATTATCAGTCAGTCAGTTTAGTCGCTCAGTCATATCTGACTCTTTGCGACCCCATGGACTGCAGTACGCCAGGCCTCCCTGTCCATCACCAACTCCTGGAGTTTACCCAAACTCATGTCCATTGAGTCCTCTATCGTCTCTTTCTCCTCCCGCCCTCAATCTTTCCCAGCATCAGGGTCTTTTCAAATGGGTCAGCTCTTTGCATCAGGTGGCCAAAGTATTGGAGTTTCAGCTTCAACATTAGTCTTTCCAATGAACATCCAGGACTGATCTCCTTCAGTATGGACTGGTTGGATCTCCTTGCAGTCCAAGGGACTCTCAAGAGTCTTCTCCAACACCACAGTTCAAAAGCATCAATTCTTTGGTACTCAGCTTTCTTCACAGTCCAACTCTCACATCCATACATGACCACTGGAAAAACCATAGCCTTGACTATGCGCACTTTTGTTGGCAAAATAATGTCTCTGCTTTTTAATATGCTGTCTAGATTTGTCATAACTTTCCTTCCAAGGAGTAAGCATCTTTTAATTTCATGGCTGCAGTCACCATCTGCAGTGATTTTGGAGCCCCCAAAAATAAAGTCAGCCACTGTTGCAACTGTTTCTCCATCTATTTGCCAAGAAGTGATGGGACCAGATGCCATGATATTAGTTTTCTGAATGCTGAGTTTTAAGCCAACTTTTTCACTCTCCTCTCTCACTTTCATCAAGAGGCTCTTTAGTTCTTCTTTGCTTTCTGCCATAAGGGTTGTCTCATCTGCATATCTGAGGTTATTGATATGTCTTCTGGCTATCTTCATTCCAGCTTGTGCTTCAACCAGTCCAGCATTTCTCATGATGTGTTCTTCAGTTCAGTTCAGTTCAGTGGCTCAGTTGTGTCTGACTCTTTGCGACCCCATGAATCACAGAACGCCAGGCCTCCCTGTCCATCACCAACTCCCAGAGTTTACTCAAACTCATGTCCATCGAGTCGGTGATGCCATCCAGCCATCTCATCCTCTGTCATCCCCTTCTCCTCCTGCCCCCAATCCCTCCCAACATCAGGATCTTTTCCAATGAGTCAACTCTTCGCATCAGGTGGCCAAAGTACTGGAGTTTCAGCTTCAGCATCAGTCCTTCCAATGAACACCCAGGACTGATCTCCTTTAGGATGGACTGGTTGGATCTCCTTGCGGTCCAAGGGACTCTCAAGAGTCTTCTCCAACACCATAGCTCAAAAACATCAATTTTTCAGCGCTTAGCTTTCCTCACAGTCCAACTCTCACAACCACACATGACCACTGGAAAAACCATAGCTTTGACCAGACAGACCTTTGTTGGCAAAGTAATGTCTCGGCTTTTTAATATGCTATCTAGGTTGGTCATAACTTTCCTTCCAAGGAGTAAGTGTCTTTTAATTTCATGGCTGCAATCACCATCTGCAGTGATTTTGGAGCCCCAAAAAATAAAGTCTGACACATTTCCACTGTTTCCTCATCTATTTCCCATGAAGTGATGGGACCAGATGCCATGATGTACTCTGCATATAAGTTAAATAAGCAGGGTGACAACATACAGCCTTCACATACTCCTTTTCCTATTTGGAACCAGTCTGTTGTTCCATGTCCAGTTCTAACTGTTGCTTCCTGACCTGTGTACAGGTTTCTCAGGAGGCAGGTCAGGTGGTCTGGTATTCCCATCTCTTTCAGAATTTTCCACAGTTTATTGTGATCCACACAGTCAAAGGCTTTGGCATAGTCAATAAAGCAGAAATAGATGTTTTTCTGGCACTCTCTTGCTTTTTTGATGATCCAGCAGATGTTGGCAATTTGATCTTTGGTTCCTCTGCCTTTTCTAAATCCAGTTTGAACATCTGGAAGTTTATGGTTCACATATTACTGAAGCTGGCTTGGAGAATTTTGAGCATTACTTTGCTAGCATGTGAGATGAGTGCAATTGTGCAATAGTCTGAGCATTCTTTGGCATTGCCTTTCTTTGGGATTGGAATGAAAACTGACCTTTTCCAGTCCTGTGGCCACTGCTGAGTTTTTATCCATACTGTTTTTCTCACTTAAAATATATAATGAACATTTCTCCCTGACATTGAATATTCTGCACTAGTCTAATATCTGTTTCAAGTTGAATTGTACTGTTAAACCATAATTCATCAAAACACCTAGATTGACTACAATTCTTTGTATTATAAGTAACATTGTAATGAACATTCTTATCCATATATTTTTGGGTGTGCCTATGACTTCATTTCCAGGAAAAATTATTAGATGTAGAATTATTGGGTCAAAGGAAGTACAAGATATTTTTTTTAAACAGTATATTTGAAGTATTTTTTTTTTTGGTCATATGGTTTACAAAAGAAATTACTAAATGTTTTTCCTGCAGGCAAATGACTTTTCATAAACTTATTATTGATTTTACTCATTATCATTGTTTTAAAAGATTCACTTAAAATTAAAACTTGGATTCTGAATATATTCCTATTTGTTAAACATCATTAAAAAAATCCCAGAAAACAGGTCCCACATTCTATAACATTAATCTAAGAAAAATATTTGAAAAATTTTATAATGTCCTTCTAATTTTACACATATTGAACCTAAGATGAATTTCCTGATTTAAAAGCCATATGCATTATTTTTGTTTAAGCAGTTCCTTAGAAAATAATGTGTTAGACATCCATAGTGTATTGCTTTCTTCCCCTGGTGAATCTAAGAACATCAAAAATTCTAACAGCTTTATTGAAGTATAATTTACATATGGGCTTCCCAGGTGGTACTAGTGGAAAAGAACCCATCTGCCAGTGCAGGAGACTTAAGAGAGCTGGGTTTGATCCCTCGGTCGGGAAGACCCCCTGGAGTAGGAAATGGCAACCCACTCCGGTATTCTTGTCTGGAGAATCCCATGGACAGAAGAGCCTGGTGGACTATGGTCCATGAGATTGCAAAGAGTTGGACACAACTGTAGTGACTTAGCATAGCACGGCATGACTATACATATTTAAAATGTACATTTTGATAAGTTTGACATATGAATATACCCATCACCCCCAAAGCTTTCTTGTACTCTTTTATAATTCCTGTCTCCAACCCCTGTTCACCATCCTGTACAACCACTGATCTGCTTTCTGTCATAATAGATGAAGAGTGTATGTGTCTGTTTGTGCATCCTCTCCATTGAGGGGTCCTGGGAGCAATAACACAACAATAGCAATAAGCAGACTTAATACTCAGATCTTAGTTTCTAAGTACCATTCTCCAATATATGGAGCCAGAGCTACTTGGAGAAATGACTAATTCCATGAATGGCAGCAGGAAAAGACCACTAAGACCCTGGAATATTTTGTTGTACTGGGAGGTAAGGAAGTGCTCAGAGAATAACGGAGGCAGGTCTCAAGGACATAGAAGCCAGCTGCAAGAGATCCCATGACCAAATGTGGTGTAATTTGAACATGAAAATGATGTTAGTAACCATTTATATCCCACCGAGTAAAATAGACTTCATGAGTCTACACTGATACAAATGAAAAAGTGAATAAATAAATGAAGAGACAGCTCTTTCTTGCAGTGGAATGCCAACTAGTATACTGAGAAGGAATGATAAAATTAGATCACCATTTGCCAACCATCGTAACAGTTAATTCAGCTGAGAAACTCCACTAAGTGTTAGAACAAGTGGGTGAAAGTTTGATGAGGATTGGTGTATTTTCTTGGTCTCAAATAGTCTCCTAATTACCAAGAGAAAAGGAGCAACTTTAGGGGCTTCCTTGGTGGTCCAGTGGCTAAGACTCTGGACTCCCAATGCAGTGGGCCTGGCTTCCATCCCTGGTCAGGGAACTAGATCCCACATGCTGTAACTAAGAGGTCATATGCCACAACAAAGACGGAAGATCTGGTATGCCACAACTAAGACCTGGCAGAGTCAAATAGACACATGAAAGTGAAAGTCACTCAGTCGAGTCCAACTCTTTGCAACCCCACAGACTATACAGTCCATGGAATTCTCCAGGCCAGAATACTGGAGTGGGTAGCCTTTCCCTTCTCCAAGGCATCACTCCAACCCAGGGATCGAACCCAGGTCTCCCTCATTGCAGGCAGATTCTTTACCAACTGAGCTATCAGAGAAGCCCAAATAGATACATAAATATAAATAAATTTTTTTTTTAAAGAAAAGAGCAACTTTATAGCAGAGAAACCCAGCAGGCTTGTAATGGAGTGGTCAAAGTTAACTTCAGCTGTGATAAGGCAAATTGTGATCCCACACCATCTATTAGGACACAAGGAGATATAGAATCATTTCTGTGGCATTCCTGCCCTAGACCATCCCCTGAATAAAATAGAGGAAATTTTAGATAAATCCAAATGGAGGGATATTCTGCAAATAACTGTCATGAAATCTTTTAAGGTGTCCTGGCCATGAAAGTCAAGGAAATGTTTCAGGTTAGAGAGGACTAAGGAGACAGCTAAAGCAGTGTGTGATCCTGGATGTAATTAGGACAATTAGCAACACTGGAGTGGGTGTGGGATTTCATGATAGGAATGTGAATGAGTTAACTGCCTGATTCTTAGACTGCATTGTTATTACATAAGAACATGTTCTTGTTTGTAGAAAATACATACTAAAACATCAGTGCTATTCTTGGAACTGAACTGACCATTGTTTGACTCAGTTGCCTCCTAGTTCTAGTATTGCAGAATCTCCAGCGCCCTTCAGGAGGCCGAATCCTCCTCTTCTGTATGAAAGGGTCTCCGAAGGTCCCTGGGAGCAAGCCTGAGCTCCCAAGGCATAGATGTTGAAGACTATTTCAAAGATAGTACGCAAGTGGGAAGTGAAGCAACTGAACTTTGCTCTGTGCCTGGGACTTCCCCTACTCTCGCTGGAGTGTTGAAACCAGGAAATTTCTTCATGACATTGTATCGTATCAACACAGTATTAATATTAATACCTTGTGCGGAGGCTGGATTGAGTTAATTCTGGGAATTCCCCATTGCCATAGACACTGTCCCCAGGACTTGGCCATGGGCTGGAAGGTTATTAAAGCTATAGTCTTCACAGGTAAATATTCGTATCAGATGCTCGCTTCTCAAAGCTGTACAAAATCTAGCTATATCTGTTTTGTATTGATATGTTCCTCCATATTACATTATAAAAATTAGCCTAGCATCAATCACCAGAAACTTAAATGTGTTGAAACTCAGCGATCTTCAAGAGGGTAAGGCAGGGGACAAACAAGCCTCCCCCCTCTGCATTTGCTCCCCATTGCTCCCTCCACCTGGGCTACCCTCTCCACCCTCAGAACCCTTTCTGCTAGAGATCCTCCCTGTCACAGGTGAGGAGGCAGTGACCCCATTCTCCACACCCCACCCTATCACCCCTCCTTTTTTTGGTTGCAGCATGCAGGGTCTTCATTCCGCAGCCAGGGGTCAAACCCATGCCCCCTGACTTGGGAGCACAATGTCTTAACTACGGGACCACCAGAGAAGTCCCTTGATTTTCTTATTGGTTAACTGCTGGCCATTTGAACTGGTCTCTAAACGGGGTGGGCAATCCCAGGACCTTACCTTCCAAATCATCTGTAGAGAATGACTATCTGCTGTCATTTGCACTGGCCCCTCCGCCCATGACACCCACCTCTCCTTCATGCTCCCCTTGAGCCACATTCCTCACCTCTCCTCTAGGAATAGTCATGAAATTCTGGGTCCAGAAAACGTTTTCGGTTTCATCATGTTTGTTTGTGCTCTTTTCAGCTCAACCGTGGGTAAGATGCATCAGGAACTGTATAACTGGCTGAAGCTTGGGAGGGCATTTTGGTGCTACATCCAGATCCTGGAAGGGAGTTGCTATTTCATGACCGGGACCCAGAGCTCCCAGTCCAGTGTTCATTCCACACCTTCACACCATCCTCTCCTGCTCACTTACCCCCTCCTGGGGTACCCAGCCTCTGGCTGATACTATAGAGAGAGGGGAGAGTTTTCATTCCCAACTTTAGAGGGCTTGCTCTATGCAGGGCTTTGTGAAATAGGGCAAAAGCAAATGTGAGCTTAGTAAATTTTATGTGCAAAGTTCCTTTAAATGAGAAAAAAGGGGTGATGGCAGAGGGATAGAGAAGGAGAGAGCAGTGTCCCAGGGTTGGGGAAAAGCCCTGTATTATTGGGAGAGGATCCAGAGCCAGAAGGGATGAATGGGGAGATTGTGCATAAGACACTCCCAAACCCGCCTCCTCAGCCCCATCTCCCCATAAAAAGTGATTTGGGATAAGTGCTGAAAAACAGCCTGTGTATACTTGGGGAAAGAAACTTTTCATGACATAATGATTTTGGATACAATCCCATTAAGCTGTGCCCTGCGGCTGTTTTTTCCATTAAGGCATTTCACAATCCATGATCTCCTCCTTGGGAGAGGTAGAGAAAAGTTGGTCATGGGGGCCCGAGTGGGGAGATGGACAAGAACGGACTTGGTTCTCTTTCAGCACGGAGGTATCTCAAGGTTCTCCCGTGACGTGGGCTTTCCTCGAGCAAACACTAGGAGGTCCTTGGCTTGGCCCCGTGGGCTTAGCAGTCCTGGACTCTGCGCAAGTCCATTCTGGATGGAATACAAGAAAAACTGTCTTACAGAAAATAGAACCTTAGTGGGCTGGATAAACAATAGCACAACGGTAGCTGTGGCGCCAAACACTAACAAAAGGATGGCAAAACCCAAATTCACCAAGAAGGTCTTTATTCCTATTATAGTTTGGTTGGCTCTGTGGTTTGGGGTGAGAGGAAAATACTTAGGATATGACGGTGATGTTTCCCGCAGGAGACGTGGTGTCTTAAGGGGTGTAAGATTCAAGGGTTCTGGGGCCCCCCAGTGAGGGTCACAGATGCCTTCTCACAGTTGACTCAGGTAGAGGGGCCCATGAGCAGACATCACAGTGGACAGAGACCACCTCTGACTCCCAGAGCCTCTCACAGGGCAGCGGTCCCCAACCTTCCTGGCACCAAGGACCAGTTTCCTGGAAGACAACTTCTCCATGGAACGGGGAGGGGGATGGTTTCGGGATGATTCAAGCCCATTACGTTTATTGTGCACTTTATCTCTATTATTATCACATGAGCTCCACCTCAGATCATCAGGCTTTAGATCCTGGGAAGGGTTGGGGACCCCTGCCAGGGAGAGGAGAGGTGGATGGCCCGCAGAGGGCAAGAGGCAGGAAGCAGAGGAAGGCCATGTCCAACAGTAGTGCCAGACAGTTGACAAAACACCATGCTCATTGCCTCATGTGCAGAAACCTGTGAGGTCAGCAGGACAGATACTCCGTCTCCAATTTACAGAGGAGGAAGGCGAGGATCACAGAAAGTATGAAGTCTGTCCACCGAGCACACGGCAAACAAGTGCAGAGCCACGGCTGGAACTCAGAGCTCTTGACCCGAATGCAGATAGAACATGCTGGCGCTAGAGGGGCCTTAACGGCCTTACCTTATAACCTGTGCCTCCCCTTCCCTGCCCTAGAGCCGAGGTTCCCTCCCTGGACTCGTTTTAGGTTAAGGCCTTGTCTCCAGCAAAGGCCTCATTAGAGGCAAAATGCAGGGATAAGAGATCACACATTCCACAAGTCTTTGGCCCTGGTGATACCTTTTTTAAAAGTAATTAATTAATTAGGCTGTGCTAGGTCTTAGCTGCCTCAAGCAGGATCTTCAATCTTTCTTGTACGAAGGGTTTTTTCCTTTCTTTCTTTCTTTCTTTTTTTAGTTGTGGCATTCAGGATCTTTAGTTGTGGCATGTAAGATCTAGTTCCCTGACCAGGGATCAAACCTGGTATTAGGAGCATGGAGTCTTAGCCACTGGACCACCAGGGAAGCCCCGGCCCTGGTGATACCTCGAAGGATTTCCCGGCGTCACAGACATGCACGTGGCCCTCAGCCCCTTCATTCTTCACTGCTTTCTCAGAGCTGCTTGGGAAGGTCTCGTGCACTGCCCTGCTCTTCTGCCGACTTGGACTTCCTCTTTGTCATTTTCTGGGTATTCCTTCCCATTCTCCCATTCCTTTGTTCAAGCACTTCTGTTTGCCTTCGTTGCAAAGTCCTCTTTGTTTGGAGTAGGATGAGAGAACTCTGTAAGCCATAAAGGCCATCTCAGCATCCCATCTCTGAATATTCTGAAGTTCTTACTATGGTTTCCAACCAGTGGTGGATACCCAACTAGGGGCCATGGATTCAAGTTTGGGTGTCACTTGTCAAAGGCCACTTGTTTCATCCTCTTTGGTGCAACCAATTCGACTCCAGTTGCTCTAAGTTGTTGGTGACTTTCTTAGGGATGGGCAAATGTTTTACGTGACAGACAGAGTTGAATACTGCTAATAGTGTGGAAGGATTTTCAGGCTTGCAAAGGCCATACAAGATTTTTTGAATTGTTCACTCCACTTTTACCACACTGAAAAGAAATGATTCTGTACTCTGGCCTGGGGTCATCTTGCCATTTGGGGAAATGCCCAACTCATACTGGGATGCAGTGGTTGATGGAGAAGGAATTTAGACAGAGAGAAGAGCTCTAACAGGATAGTGTCTAGAAGCAGCAGAGAATAGTAAGTTAGGAGCAAAAGCTCTGTAATTGCTTAGAATCTTGCTTTAATACTTTAAGTTGATGATCTTTAAAGCTTCAGTTATGTTGTCTAGTACAATGCAGATAATTATATTAATGGCACAGAGTTGTATGAGCATCAGATTAGATAATTCATGTAAAGGGCTTAGCAGAGAGCCTGGCCCAAGATGAGTACTCAAAAGAGATGCTCTTCCTAAGGCATCCCCTGCCCAGCACCCTCGAGATGGGGCCACAGGGTCTGGACAGGGCTGCCCCGAGGAGTGTGCAAGCTCACCTCAGGTACATCAGCCCTTTTGGACCTCAGTTCTCCTGCCTGTGAAATGAGGAGCTCATAGACCTGCAGGGATCTCTCTATCTCAGACATTATAGCATCCTAGCCCTAACCTACCTTAAGAAACCTAAGGGCATGATGGTGAACCAGCACATCGGATTTCAGGATGCTTCCAATATGGGTGCAGAATGGTGTCTCTGAAGATGGTTCTAGGTCTGGGTATCAGAGTAAGAGGACCGCACAGATGATGATAACAATGAACTCTCATACACGGTTAGTGCTCCATAGCTTACAAACATTGTCTGTGTTCATCCTCTCATTGAATTCCAACAACAGCCTTACAAGGGAGGCATTTTTTTCAGATGAGGTTCTGGGGCTGGGAGAGGAGAAGTGACCTCACTCAGAGGCAGCAGAAGGAGTAGGGCTGGGACCCTGAGTGAGGCTCTGAGTGTGTTCGTCCCTTGAACCATGCACTAGCTGCATGGCTTTTCCCAGAGGGACAATTTCAACTGCTTTCACTGACCTTCTCCTTGGCCATTCCAACGGACACCCCAGCTCTTCTTTGCAGCCACACAAGTGCCCGGTGTATCTGACACACTGCCCTGTCGGGGCTTAAATCTTAATACAAGAAAACAAAGAAGACAAACTAGCCATTGACAGACTTTGTCATTAGGGTAATCACCAAAGAGCACTGAGGGGGAAGGGCAAGTCAGACATTGGGTGGGGGTGGTCAGACTGCTTTAAACTAGGAGAACTTCCTAGAGGAGGTGGCACAGTGGATTTAGGATTTTTTTTTTTTTTTAAGAATATAAAAGAGTATCTTACTAATTGGAGAGACATACCTAGTTCCCCACAAGAATGTTCCAGTATTTTAAAAGTATAAATTCTCTCTTCTAATTAATCTATCTATTTAATGCAATCCCAATCAACATCCCCAAATCCCTAAGAAGCCCATTCTAGATTAATATAAAGATAAAAGCTATGAATGTTTGTAAAAGAACAATGTGGTGGCACGATTTATGATTTAAAAGAGGAAAAATGTGGTGGTTGAGGCTGGGGGAACAAGGCCGTCCAGGGAGTCTTCCCTCCCTTCTAACTCTCCCCGTCTTGCCGCTAGTAGGCTGTCTTCAAATTCAGAAAGAGATCCCAGGATATTTGACATCCCTACTCTGAGACCTGGAGGGAGATGCTGCTGCTCTCTCACCCCATCGCTAATCTTGCTCAACCTCTTTTGCAAAATGGGAGTCTCAGCACCTAGGGAGGAGATGTGAGAAAAAGTGCCTGCAAACTTGCCGAGTTTCTGGAAGAAAGAGGCAGTGTTGGTGGAGGCTCAAGCACTCCCATTCATGCCCTGAACCTGGGGGCTGGGCAGGACGCCGATGTCACCGCACCAGTGAGCCTCAGGAGGAGCAGGTTTCAGCAGGTGGCGGATGGGGGCCAAATACCTCTAGGTTACAATGCAATAGATGATGGAAGGCCAATTAATTTTTTTACAGCAGGAGAAATAGCTAAAAGATGAACAAGCATTAATTATTTATTGAACTGCTGCCTATGCAAAAAATAGGAGGAAAAATTGCCCTGTATGGGGAAATTAATCTCTTCAATAATCTCAGCTCTGGATTACCTTTTCTTGGAGGTCATGGAATCATCTCCAGCCCATGGAATGAGATCACTCAGGAAGTACAGAGTCACTGTAGCAATCTCTTTCAGGGTTGTCAAAAAAAAAAAAAAAATCTGGTTAGTAATCAGGGGGTTGAACTTTCCTGGTGGTCCAGTGGCTAAGACTCCGCACTCCCAATGCAGGGAGCTCAGGTTCAGTCCCTAATCAGGGAACTGGATCCTACATGCCGACACTAAGAGTTCATATGCCACAACTAAAGTTTCCACATGCTGCCACAGAGATCGAAGATTCCCACATGCGGCAACTAAGACCTGGTGTAGCCAAATAAAATATAAATATAAATAAACATTTTATGAAAAGAAATCTAGGGGTTTTCACCTTTCTATCTTTCAATTTTTCCAATCCCTGTGCAGACAGAGCAAGCTCTAGAACCTGACCTCCACCCCAGGTCTGAAGTTCTGACCTCCAAAAGAGGCAAGTTTAGACAAACACCTGCATATTGCAGGTGAGTCGGGGCAGCCAGCAAGCCCAGGGCACATGGGCTCAGAGCAGGGGCAGGGAGGAATTAAGGACAAACTTGTTAGGCAGAGGCTGTCTTAGGATAGTTGGTGAAGAATTCGTTCATTCACTCAAGAATTGATATACTGAAAGCCTGCCTCTAACATGCTGTCTACAATATTACTACCAAAGAGATGAGACACTGTAGTTTACACTAGGATTTCTGTGCTATCCTTCTTTGTCAGAGGAACCGTACTATGCTATCTTGAAATAGAAAAGGCCCAACAAGGTCAAGCCAGAACGGGCTTTCCAAGGGAGCAACATTAAGGCAACTTGATGTCCTTTTGGTCGTGGATTCAGCTCCCGTGTGGGCAGGAACTTTGTTCTTTTCTTGAACCCACCCATCCTGCATATAAACCTCTGACCACCAGGGGGCCTGGTTGAGACTGGCCTGGCACCAGCAAGGCCCAGCAAAAAAATACCTTGCCAAGTGGCTGCCTTTCTGCTGGTGCCTGCAGGTGCCATTTTCCTCCAGTGGCCCAGGCCACCTTGAGCATTCATAGTGCCTGGTCCCTTCACTCAGGGAGGCTGGGTGTGGAGCTTTTCTAGTTGGGCCAGTCCTGATGTCTGAACTCTTGGTGGGGAGACCCTACCTGCCCTGGGACTTCTGCATGTAACCCCATTGTCTCCTCAGGTCACAGGGAGCCTCTTTAACACAGTTTTCCCAACATTTAGGCTGGCTCTGAAGGTGCAGAGTGGGATAGAGAATTCATATCTGGAGTAACTGACACTATTTGGGGCTCTGCTTCCAGCTTGCATCCCTGTGATGAAGTCCACCTTCCTTTCGGACTGCTGTGGGCACCTCCTTCCTGCACCCAAGGGAGGAAGACATCTGAGTTGTTCGAGGCTCCTGGCTGGAAATTAATTGTTTCAGGTCAGGCAGTGCCCTCACCTCACCACCACGTGTACTGTGCTCATTTCCTCAGTTGTGTCCAATTCTATGACCACACGGGCTGTAGCCTGCCCAGATTCTCTGTCCATGGGATGTCCCAGGCAAGAATACTGGAGCAGGTTGCCATTCTCTTCTCCAGGGGATCTTCCCAACCCAGGGATCGAATCCACATCTCTTGTGTCTCCTGCATTGGCAAGTGGGTTCTTTACCACTAGCACCTCCTGGGAAGCCCTCAAGGTATGCTTTAAAAATTACTAATAAGAGCTAACCTTTCTTTGCTGTTCTGTAGAATATAAGGTGCCCCAGCACCCCACCCGTCTGGAATGCTCCAGCCCCCAGGCCTCTTTTCTGCCTACACGGAGTAGCGAGTACCAAGACCCATTATCTTCTTTTCAAAAAAAAATGTTGAGTCTCAACTCTGTCATACTATTTTCTGTGATATTTAATGCTCTTTTAAAAATATTTCAATTATGTTTTGTATGTTTTTGATATTCAGAAGATATGTAATTTTTATATATGACTTTCCTTTATATTGATATTTTTATATCATTCTTAGTCCCTTTTCTTCTTAAGATTCTAATAATTGTTTTGCCCCCTTAAATAATTTCCTTGCACTTTTTCACTCATTTTCCAATGAATTAGCTTATTCTTTTCTCTTAGATTTTATAGTTCTCCTTTGTGTGAACCTGTATCGTAAATACGGTATACTGCTACCTATGTCCATACCTTTGTTATGGTTTTATTGTTACAATTTAATGTTGTAAATGTTCCCCATCAATTGTTTTGCAGAAGTGTCTTCATTAAAATTGTCAATGGGTAAATCTTCAAGATGCTTCTTCAGAAAGGGGTTGTGAATATAATTTTCTCTGAGTTATTGTATATTTAATAAGTTTGTTATTTTAGCAGTTGAACAATAACTTGGTTTGATATAAAATCCTTGGCTCACGGAAAAGAGATATAATTGGCATATAACATTATATTAGTACTAGGTGTACAACATAATGATTCTATATTTGTATATATTTGAAATGATCATCATAATAAGTTTAGGTAACATTTGTCACCACAAATAGTTACAAAAATTTTTTTCTTGTGATAAGGATTTTTAAGATCTACTTTCTTAGCAACTTTCAACTATGCAATATAGTATTATTAACTATAGTCCTCATGCTATACATTATATCCTAATGATCAAATTATTTTATAACTGGAAAATTATACCTTTTAACTCCCTGGATGCATTTCTCCCACCCCATCCTCCATCTCTGACAACCACCAGTCTGTTCTCTGCGTCTATGAGCTTTAGGGTTTGTTTTTGTTGGTTTTTGCTTGTTTGTTTAGATTCCACATATAAGAAAGATTATATGCTATTTGTTTGTCTGACATTTCACTTAGCATAATGCCCTCAAATTCTAACCATGTTGTTGCAAAGGGCAAGATTAAATTATTTTTTTATGGCTGAGTAATACTTCATTGTGTGTGTACACACACATATCTTCTTTATCCATTCATCCATCATTGGATGTTGGCTATTTACAATGGCCATCATCACTTGGCTATTGTAAATAATGCTATAATGAGCATCAGGGTGCATGTATCTTTCCAATTAGTGTTTCCATTTTCTTCAGATAAATACTCAGAAGTGGAAATGCTGAATGATATGGTAGCTCTGGTATGATATGACCTGACTCCTGAGAAATCTGTATACAGGTCAAGAAGCAACAGTTAGAACTGGACATGGAACAACAGACTGTTACCAAATAGGGGAAAGAGTACATCAAGGCTGTATATTGTCACTCTGCTTATTTAACTTGTATGCAGAGTACATCATGTGAAATGCCAAGCTAGATGAAGAACAAACTAGAATCAAGATTGCCGGGAGAAATATCAATAACCTCAGATACGCAGATGACAACACCCTTATGGTGGCGGAAAGTGAAGAGGAACTGAAGAGCCTCTTGATGAAAGTGAAAGAGGAGAGTGAAAAAGCTGGCTTAAAACTCAGTACTCAAAAAACTAAGATCATGACATCTAGTCCCATCACTTCATGGCAAACAGATGTGGAAACAGTGAGAGACTTTATTTTCTTGGGCTTCAAAATCACTGCAGATGGTGACTGCAGCCACGAAATTATAAGACGCTTTCTCCTTGGAAGAAAAGCTATTACCAACCTAGACAGCATATTAAAAAGCAGACATTACTTTGCCGACAAAGGTCTGTCTAGTCAAAGCTATGCTTTTACCAATAGTCATGTATGGATGTGAGAGCTGGACCATAAAGAAAGCTGAGCACCGAAAATTTGATGCTTTTGAACTGTGGTGTTGGAGAAGACTCTTGAGAGTCCCTTGGACTGCAAGGAGACCCAACCAGTCAATCTGAAGGAAATCAGTTCTGAATATTCATTGGAAGGACTGATGCTGAAGCTGAAATTGCAGTAATTTGGCCATCTGTTGTGAAGAGCTGACTCATTGGAAAAGACCCTGATGCTGGGAAATAATGAAGGCAGGAGGAGAATGGGACAACAGAGGATGAGATGGTTGGATGGCATCACCAGCTTGATGGACATAAGTTTGAGCAGGGTTTGGTGATGGACAGGGAGGCCTGGTGTGTTGCAGTCCATGGGGTCACAAAGAGTCAGACACAACTGAGTGACTCAAGTGAACTGATGATAATTCTATTTTTAATTTTTTAAAGAACTTCCATACTATTTTCTGTAGTGGCTGCATCAATTTACATTTTCACCAATAGTGCACAAGAGTTCCCTTTTGTGCACATCCCCTTCAGCACTTGTTATTTCTTGCCTTTTGGATAATGGCCATTCTGACAGGTATGAGGTGATATGTCATGTGATTTTGACATGTGTTTCCCTGATGGCTAGCGATATCTCTTCCTGGACCCCTCTGCCTCTGAGTGTGGCTGCTACTTATTGTTACAATGAGATATGATTTTCTTTGTTTAGGTAAGAACACTGTGCTTGGGGGATCATAAGACTTGAACAGACCACCAGATCTACCACTAACTTGGCCCAGTTGTCTTGAGCAAATTATTTGGTCTGTCTGAGCCTCACCTTTCTAATCTGTGAAATGAGAACGTCAGTACCAACCTAAAGGATTGTTCTGAGGCTGTAATGAGAAAATGCACAGAAAACGTTTAAGAGCCATGAAAGGTGGTGTGGGTGTGTGAGATGTGATGCAGCAATGCTTAGGGAAGAGGCAAGCAGAATAACCAAGCAGACAGGGGGGCTACAACCACGCCTCCACTTCTTCCTTCTGCACCTGCTCCGGGTCAGCATCTTCGACCAGGGCCCTCAGTGTGTCCCAAACAGGAGACTGTTCTTGTCGCTCTGGTCTTTTCTTTACTCCTCCTCTCTCTTCAAAACGACCTATTCTCTGCTTCAGTCCTTTTGATTCTCGTGCCTTCAATTATTTATTCTTGGAATAAATATTTATTGAGTGCCCTGCAGAAGGCAGCTTGGACTATTAGAAAGAACATGACTTTGCCTCTTTTGCTTTTCCCCTATTAACAATGATTTTCAGTCCAGTCGTTCAGGCTTGTCCGACTCTTTGTGCCCCCATGAATCACAGCACGCCAGGCCTCCCTGTCCATCACCAACTCCTGGAGTTTACTCAAACTCATGTCCATCGAGTTAGTGATGCCATACAGCCACCTCATCCTCTGTCGTCCCCTTCTCCTCCTGCCCCCAATCCCTCCCAGCGTCAGGGTCTTTGCCAATGAGTCAACTTTTCGCATCAGGTGGCCAAAGTATTGGAGTTTCAGCTTCAGCATCAGTCCTTCCAATGAACACCCAGGACTGATCTCCTTTAGGATGGACTGGTTGGATCTCCTTGTAGTCCAAGGGACTCTCAAAGTCTTCTCCAACACCACAGTTCAAAAGCATCAATTCTTTGGCACTCAGCTTTCTTCACAGTCCAACTCTCACATCCATACATGACCACTGGAAAAACCATAGCTTTGACTAGATGGACCTTTGTTGGCGAAGTAATGTCTCTGCTTTTTAATATGCTATCTAGGTTGGTCATCACTTTCCTTCCAAAGAGTAAGCGTCTTTTAATTTCATGGCTGCAATCACCATCTGCAGTGATTTTGGAGCCCCCAAAAATGAAGTCTGACACTGTTTCCACTGTTTCCCCATCTATTTCCCATGAAGTGATGGGACCAGATGCCATGATCTTAGTTTTCTGGATGTTGAGCTTTAAGCCAACTTTTTCACTCTCCTCTTTCACTTTCATCAAGAGGCTTTTTAGTTCCTCTTCACTCTCTGCCATAAGGGTGGTGGTCATCTGCATATCTGAGGTTATTGCTGTTTCTCCTGGTAGTCTTGATTCCAGCTTGTGCTTTTAGGCAAGGCTTTTGCCGTCTCTGAGGTTTAGTTTCCTAAAATAGAAGATGGAGATGACACCTACATTTCAGGATTGTTAGGATGATGGGTGGTACTGTGTGCGAAAATCAAGGCCAGGTGCTCAATAAACGTAACCCCATCTGCAGCCCACTTACTGTCAATCAGATAAACTCACCAAGCAGCAAGCAGCAGTGGGATGATGAGGACCCCCTGGGCTGATCCTCCAGAAATCAAAGCAAAACAAAACCCCGTGCGTTTTATTTCATTTTTAAAATTTTTATTTATCTCTTTGTTGGCCGCAGTGGGTCTTCACTGGTTCGTGGGCTACTCTCGAGCTGCAGGACACAAGCTCCTGACTGCGGTGGCTTCTCCTGTTGCAGAGCACAGGCTCTAGAGTGCGTAGACCCCATAGTTGTGGCTCCCAGGCTCTAGAGCACAGGTTCAGTAGTTTCGGTGCACAGGCTTTGTTGTTCCATGGTGTGTGGGATCTTTCCAAACCAGGCATGAAACTCGTGTCCCCTGCATTGGCAGGCAGATACTTAACCACTGAACCACCAGGGAAGTCTAATCCCATGTATTTTAATGGGATCCTGGGACCTCCCCCCATAAACCCTGGCCTGACAACAGCTGGCTGAATATATATGTGGGCCACCAACATGTCCTCCAAAACAAGTAAATGTGGGATGCATTCCCAATTCCATGGCCACTGGGGCTCAGTGCCTGGGTACCTTGTTGCCCAATGAGGTGTTTCGTCCTGTGCCCACCAACACCACAGCTGTCAAGAGCCAGCCCTTTCTAGCTCAAAAATACAGCACCTGTTCATCCAACCAAGGTCTCAGGCAGGGATAATCAGAGTTTCAGTTTTTGACATCCCTCTTTTGGGGGTAAACTTAAAAAGCAAGAGAAGCATTTGGTAAGTTTGTTACTAAGCCTCTAGGGGAAGTTAGAAAGAGAATAAATATATAGCACATGGACACTTGGAAAAGTCCATTTAATCATCAATTCAACAAACACTTGTTGAGTTAGGTACTTCTGTACATGCTGGGGTTGAGACAGGCTGGGACCTGGAACCCTTTGCTGCGGTGCTTGCACCTGGACACACCTCTCTTCCAGCAACAAAATATCCAGAAACTACATGGGATTAAAAATAACTATATGCATGCACAGTTGCAGGAAATTCTGGACAAAAGATACAAAGAGACCAAAAAATCAACTACCACTTTTGAAGAGCCTGGAGTAAAAACAGGGTGTCTGGAGCAAAATGAGGGTACTATGCATGCCCTCAGCACACAATACCACGTAGCAGTTGGGCAGAACACCTAAGCCACCCCTACAGCCCCACTCATGGACACACCCCTACCCTCACCCCCTGTAAGGAACCAGCTCACCTCCCCGATGGAGCGAGTGAGCAAGCGAACCTGCTGTTTGTTCTCGCTCACCTCTTTGAAGTAGTGTGTGTGTATGCATGTGCTCAATCACTTTAGTCATATCTGACTCTTTGCTACCCTATGGACTGTAGCCCACCAGCATCCTCTGTCCATGGGGATTCTCCAGACGAAAGTAATGGAGTGGGTTGCCATTTCCTCCTCCAGGGGATCTTCCCAAATCAGGATCGAACCAGTATCTCAAGTCTCCTGCATTGGCAGGTGGGTTCTTTAACACCAGTGCCACCTGGGAAGCCCTAGGGTCCCCGGTAAGGTCTTGCCTGAATTTCTTGTCTGGCCTCTGATCAGTTTCGATTGATTAGGGCAGGGAAACCCTGATCGAGATCAAGGTCACAGTAGTGAATGAAACAGACGCACACTGGCTTGTGGAGCTGGCACTCAGCGGTAGAGGCAGACAAGAACAGGGAACATCATAAATGAAGACAGTGTGTTTGGAGTGGGGAGTATTGAGAAAGAAGAAAAAGTAGAGTTGAATGAGGGTATCAGACCCCGGAGAAGTAAGGGGGATGGGCTGAACTGTTTAACAGGGTGTTGGGAGAAGCCTCATTGAAAAGGTGAGGTTCAGCCAAGACTTGAAGGAGGTGGGGGCAAGTGATGCTGATGTTGGGGGTGTGATGTAGATTGGAGCTCAGCTGCTATGCTCAGGGCCAACCTGGGTGGGGAGGGGGTGGGTGAAGGGAACAAGACAAGGGAGGCAGGCCGTGGGGTGTCTATTAGAGACTACCATCAGGACCTCAGCTTTTACTCTGGGAGAAGAAAGGAGCCACCAGCGGTTTTGAGGTAAGACAGGGTCTGCCAGGAAAACTCATTTCAGTGCTGGTAGTGCCAGGCAACAGCTTTGGGCCGATCAGCTCACCCTCCAGGGTGTACTTGCCTCAGCAGTAAGATGCCATGGATGAGGGTGTGTGTGTGTGTGTGTGTGTGTATGTGTGTGTGTGTTAGTCACTCAGTCGTATCCAACTCTGTGACCTCATGGACTGTAGCCCTCCAGGCTCCTTTGTCCATGGAATTCTCCAGGGAAGGATACTGGAGTGAGTTGCCATTCCCTTCTCCATGGAATCTTCTCAATCCAGAGATAGAACCCACGGCTCCTGCATTGTAGACAGATTCTTTACTGTTTGAGCTACCAGTGAAGCCCATAGGGTCATTTCCAAGGTCTCTCCTATACTCCAGTGGTGTTAGATGCAGACCAAGTCAAGCAAACTCTTCGTCGGTCTCTCTGCTCACCACAGTAAGCCCGGGCTCCCTGGCTCCGGCTCACTGCCCTCCCTCTCCTCCTCCAGTTGGCCCTCAGGCACTGCGGCTCTCCAGGTGCATCTGGAAGCAGAGCCAGGGGGCTGGGAGAGGCGGCCGGGTTTCCTGCCATGCCCGAGGGAGCTGAGTACCACTCCTTCAAGGCCCTTGCCTTTCCTGGCTGGGACCAGCAGGAGAGCAGCTTCCCATGGCGAGGCAAGCCCCTGGCCTGGCCCCAACAACCTCTACTGGGCTAGGAGGATTAGGAGAGGAGAGGAAGCAAGTGACGGGCCTGTGCGCGCCCCTCTGGCAGGAGAGCAGGCAGTGACCATTCCTGAAGAGTGTGGCAAGATGGGACGCAGCATCAGTGCCGGCCACCAGAAGTGCATCTATTTCACTTCAAAGGTGTGAGAGACCAGCATCTCAGCGAGGAGAGACCGATTTCAGGGAGCAACTGCCAATTTTGAGGCAGGTAATCCTGCCTTTGGAGAAGGAAATGGCAACCCACTCCAGTATTCTTGCCTGGAGAATCCCATGGACAGAGGAGCCTGGTAGGCTACAGTCCATGGGGTCGCAAAGAGTCGGACACGACTGAGCGACTTCACTTTCACTTTCACTTTCAATCCTGCCTTAGAAAGGAGGAATTTCTCCTTTTTCAGCCGGACAAGAAAGAATTGGGAACTCGGGGCCCCTTCTCCTCTTCTATCTCCTGCCCCACTCTGCCTTTGGTTCCACGGCCTCCACCCTCCAACCAAGCATCACCTCCTTGTCTCCTCCGTCACTAGCTAGTGGTCCCCATTCACCGAGTTTCCAGAACTGGAAACGTCCCCAACCTAGAGACTTCCTGGGAATTAAAAAATGTCATCTTGTCAAAAGCTTTCAAATGCACAGCCATCAGTGGGCATGGCTAAGGGGCTGTATGAGAAGAGATTCAAGTAACAAGAAGAGGTTAACTGCTGAGATTGGACCAGTGCGCTTGTGATTTTCCATCAGCATAGGCCAGCATCTCTGTGAGAAGTATTTTAAAAATAAGTTATTGAAGTGTAATTGACATAGAGCAAAATGAATTTTTTTAGGCGTGTGGTTCAAGGGAGTTTTGACCAATGTAAAAAGTCATGCAACCCCTACCCTAAACAAAATATAGAACATTTTCCTCACCCTCAAAGCTCCATTATGCCCTTTTGTCTTCAGTCCCTGCCTACCTACAACCTCTGCGAGGAATATTTTTCCTGAATCACGTTGAATCATACTCTCTCTTTTTTCCATATGTCCTTCTATCTGTCTCCTTTCAGTTCACATTGTTTTTGAAACTCATTCAGACTGCTTTGTGTGCCAGTAATTCCTTCTTATCATTTCTGTGCAGGGCAATCACACTGTAAATTTTTTTACTGTGGTAATATAACGTACAATTTACCTTTCAAACTGTTTTTAAGGGCAATTCAGTGGCATTGATTATAATCACATGATGTGCAACCTTCACCACTATTTCTAAGTGTTTGTTTGTTTTAAATAGCTCTCTCTATTTCAGCCTTTTTGTTTGTTTGTTTTTGGCTGCACTGGGTCTTCATTGCTTCCCAGGGGATTTCTCTAGTTGCTGTGCGTCGGGGAGGGTCTTCACTGTGTTGGGAGGGCTTCTCTTTGCAGTGGCTTCTCTTGTTGTGGAGAATGGGCTCTAGAGTGAGGACTCAGTAGGATCTTCCCAGACCAGGAATCAAGCCCATGTCCCCTGTATTGGCAGACAGATTCTTATCCACTGCACCACCAGAGAAGACCGTAAACGTTTCTAAAACTCTTTATCATCCTAAATGGAAACTCTGTACACACTGAGTAATAACTCCCCATTCCCCTTTCCCATAGCTGCTGAAAACCTCTGTCTGCTTTCTGTCTCTATCAATTTCCCTATTCTACGTATTTATGTAAGTGAAACCATGTACAATTTAGCCCTTTGTGTCTTGCTTATTTTGCTTAGCAGGCCTTCAGGGTTCATCCAAGTGGCAACATGTATCAGAATTTCATGCCTTTTTATGGTTGAGTAGTACTCTATGGTATGAATATACCACATTTTGCTCATCAGTTTATAAGTTGATGGACATTTGGATCATTTCTATCTTTTAGCTATTGTGAAAAATCCTGTTATGAACATTAGCAAACAAGTATTTGGATTTCTCTTTTCCTTCTTTATTTTTTCAGTATATACCTAGGAATGAAATTGCCAGGTCATATGGTAATTCTGTGTTTAGCTTCATGAGTAATTGCCAGATTTTTTCCACAGTGACTGCACCAGTTAACATTCCCACCAGTAATGCTTAATAGTTCTCTGCATCCTTGCCAGCACGTGTTATTTTCTCTCTTTTTTTTCTATGGCCATCCTAGTAGATGCAAAGTGGTAACCCATGATTTTGATTACATTCTAATGACTTTAATGTTGAGCATCTTTTCATGGGTTTATTTGAAATTTGTATATTTTCTTTGGAGAAATGCTTAATTTTGTTGTTCATGTTTGAATTGCATTTTCATTTTGCTGTTCAACTGTAGGAATTCTTTATATGTTCTGGATAGGAAACTTATCAGACATGTGATATGCAAATATTCTCTCCCTTTCTCTGGGTTGTCTTTTTATGCTCTTGATAGTATCTTTTGATGCACAAATTTAAAAAAAATTCAGTGAACTCCAAATTATCTACGTTGTTTATGGTGAATCATCTTTTTAATATGCTGCTGGATTTGGTTTGATATTATTTTGGGAAAGCTTTTTGCATCTATATGTTAAGGAATATTGGTCTGCAGCTTTCTTTTCTTGTGTTGCCTTTATCTACCTTGGTAATGCTGACTTCATAGAATAAGTTAGCAAGTGTCTCTTCTTTTCAATTTTTTGGACAAGTTGGAGAAGGACAGGTGTTAGTTCTTAAAATGCTTGGTAGATTTCACCAATTAAGTCCTCTAGAGCTTTTCTTTGTTGGGAGGTTTTTGATTATTGACTCAATCTCCTTACTAGTTATAGTTCTATTTAGACTTTTTTTTCCTCTTTGTGATTCAGTCCTGGTAGTGTTTCTAGAACTTTATCCATTTAATCTAGGTTTTCCAATTTGTTGGTAAACAACAGTTTGTAGTACTCTTTTATAATCTTTTTGGATAAAAATATACATACCTACATACAGAAGAGTTTAGAAAAGTGTGTGTGAGGGAGTATGTGTGTATGGGTGTGTGTTTGTAACAGCCTAACTGAAAATTTAGGGAAAGAGAGAGAAGGGTTTCACATTATAGAAATTTAGTGCTCTAGTGCTTGGTTGCTCAGTTGTGTCCAATTCTTTATGATTCCATGGACTATAACCCACCAGGCTCCTCTGCACATGGAATTTTCCAGGGAAGAACACTGCCGTGGGTTGCCATTTCTTACTCCAGGGGAGCTTCATGACCAAGGGATCAAACCCATGTTTCTTGCGTCTCCTACATTGGCAGGCAGATTCTTTTCTACTAGCACCACCTGGGAAGCCCCTTATACCAATGTAAATAATTTCTAATGGAACATTTGATATCCCCATGTTCAAATCATTGTTTTGCTGACTAGCCACCAGGGATTTCATCCAAATAAATTCCAACTTAAAAGCAAGGCACTGAGGTTTTATCTTCCTGTAATATGATGATGCCCGAAAGATATGTTCCAACCTCTCTGGAACCTGTGAGATTGATCTTACTTGGAAAAAAAAGCATGTTTAAGATGTGATTGTGTTGCGGATATAATTAAGTTAAGGATCAGATGAGGTCCTGGACGTAGGGTGGCTCTGATCCAATGACAAGGGTCCTGATAAGAGATATACAGAAGAGAGACACATAGGAAGAGGGAAAAGATGGTTACATGAAGACGGAGTTGTGTGGTCAAAAGCCAAGGAAAGCTTGGAGCCACCAGAAGCTGAAAGAGGCCAGGAAAGAATCTTCTTTAGAGACTTCGGAGGGGACAAGGCTCTGCCAACCGTTTGATTTTGGACTTCTAGCCTTCTGATCTGTGAAAAAAAACAGCTTTCTGTTGTTTTAACCTAGAAGTCTGTAGTAATTTGTTATGACAATCCTAGGAGACTAACACAAACATTATTCTTTTCCTATATGTCTTCTCATCTGTTTCTTAAGAGGAACAAGAACAGTTTCCTCTCATTGTCCCAGGCAGGATGGTTTTCCATTTGCTGTGATCACAGGATCTCATCCTCCTCTACCTGTGTTTCCCAAAGTGAGAGATTCTTACATGATGAGACATTACACTGTTTATTAGTAAGACTCAATAGTCAGAGAGAAAGTGTGAGCATGGTGGGAATAGGTATGTAATATTTAATACCAATCTCCCTTTTTATCAAAGCAAAAGCAGGCTTCAGGTTCAGCTCTTTAAAAGCTGGCGAGAGTATCTGGCTCGATATTAATAACATTGTTTTGGTTTCATTGAATTTACTTTTATGCCTGGCTATCTTCTATTTCTTGTCAGCGATCCCAATTTCTCTTTTAGGCTTATAATAACAGGTTTCTTTTTTAAACAATCTACATTAAAAACTGACTTATTTTAAAGAAACTTATTAAGTAAAAAACCATGGAGATGTTACACAGATAAGGAAAAGTCTGTGAAGGCGGGAAATACTGTACTACCCCCTTAACCTTATCAAAGTATCTTTTCCTAAGGAAAATTCCCTCTATTAGAAGAATTCTGATGCCAGAACTAGTCCATTTCTGAACTCTTTCGATTCATCTCTTGGTGGAGTGTGTTTCCTATTTATTTACAAGAAGAGTTTATGGATATTATGTTCCCTGAGTTTTTATATGTTCAACATTGTCAATTGTTTCTGTAATACAATAACTTATTTGGTCGAAAAGTCTTGGGTCCTACTTTCTTTTCTTCAGAGCTTTATGGATATTGTTTTACCATCTTCTTGCTTTAAATGCTGCCTGATTCACCTGCATTATATGAATCACTTTTGTAAGATCCTTTTCTTAGTTTGAAGTGTGGCAAATTCATCAAAATTTGTCTGAGGGTTAAACACTTGGTATCACTTTTTTTGAACTGAAGGTGCCCTTTCAATTTCTTATTATAGTCCTTTCTTCCTTTCCTTTTGTATTAGTAATTTTTTTTTTTTCCATTTCATGTGCTGTAGTATTTCCTTTGGGGACAGAAGGACCCATATGTCAGGTCATTTTCTATCCTCCATACCTTTATCTTCCTCCTAATCACTTCCACTTTGTCTTTTCCCTGTGCATGTACTGTGAATTACCTCGTTTTCCTGAATGTGATAAATTTAATATTTAGTTATATTCACTTCATTTTTTGCTGTTTCAAAATTAACTCTGTAATTATTATTTTGTTCCTCAGTTTTTGCTTAGCTCTATAATGACCATTTTTCATCTCATTTTATTGTCTGTCTGATCACTTATATTTGTTTCACTGAATTTGTTTTTCTAATTTTTTCCCCTAAATCTAAAACACTTGGATTTTTTTTTTTTTTACTGTTTCTTGGTGTTCTGTTATCTTACAGAATGGATCTTTCACTGTCCACTTACACTATGTTTCTTCCTTTCTATTTTTGCTTTGATGCTTTGGTATCTTTGCACAGTCTCCATGAATTTCATTCTTGAAAAAATTTAACATAATCAGCTCTTTGAATACATCCCATTTGCCTGTATATAGTATGAGTCATTTTTACTTGGTCTTCATCTCAGTATGTCTGAGTCCTGCTGTTTTCTCTTCAATAATGTTTGTTTCTGTTCTTAGAATATTTCTTGTCCTCGGCAAGTTACTTCAACTTTCTGCCTCACAGTTTCATCAATCTACAGTACAAGTAATAACAGTGCTTAATTGACACATTGAGCATTAAAGGAGCTATAAAGCGTTGATTGCTGGCAACAGTGCCTGGCATACACCAAGGGCTGATATTCCAAGGGGGGCGGGGTTCTTTCATCTCTCCAACTTCTAAGCGTTGGGCCCCCAGGTACTGAGTCTTCTTATCACCACTCACCTCCTTGGTGATCTCACCCTCTACTGGGTGTTAATATCACTCATAAGCTGATGACTTTCAAATTTCTGTTTTCACCTTGGACTTCTTTCTCTGGGCTTCTCTGCATAACGTTTCCACTTAAGCTTCTAATAGCCATCTCATAATAGTTTGCACAGAATCAAACTCCTCATCCCCAGTGCCCCTCCTCCCTTGAACCCACTCCTCTGGTGGTCTTCATTAACACAGTGCCTTCGAACTGTGGTGTTGGAGAAGACTCTTGAGAGTCCCTTGGGCAGCAAGGATATCAAACCAGTCAATCCTAAAGGAAAGCAGTCCTGAATGTTCATTGGAAGAACTGATGCTGAGGCTGAAGCTCTAGTACTTTGGCAACCTGATGCGAAGAGCCGACTCATTGGAAAAGACCCTGATATTAGGAAAGATTGAAGGCAGGAGGAGAAGGGGACGACAGAGGGTGAGACGGTTGCGTGGCATCACCATTACAATGGACATGAGTTTGAGCAAGCTCCAGGGGATGGTGAAGGACAGGGAAACCTGGAGTGCTGCAGTCCATGGGGTGACAGAGAACAACTATAACAACAACGAATGATCCTAGTGAATGCAAAGAGAGCACCTTCATCTGCTCAGGGCAAAAATGTGGGGATCATCTTTGACTCATGCCTTTGATACCTTATGGTCATTTCAGTCCTTCAAAATAGAATCCAGAAGCCTAACATCTCCATCACCATCTCTACCACTCTCCTTGTCCAGACCGCTGCTGTCTATTACATACCTCACTGGAAATGCGTCCCCAGTGGAGCCTCTGTTTCTGTCCTCACCCCCTCTAAATCTTAATACAGCCATGTAAGTGTGACCTGATTAACACTTAAAACAGTGTCATGCTCCTTCTTAAACCACCCCTGTGGCATTTCAAGTCACCAAGAGAAAGAAAATGCCTGAGTCTTCACAACATTCTCTGTGACCTTCCCCAGCCGCCTCTCTGATCTTACCTCTGCCTACTCTCCCCCCAGTCCTTCCATACCAGCCCCACTGACCTCGCTGTTCCTTCAGCACATCAGATAGATTGTCACCCATCAGGAATTCTTTTTCTGCCTATATTGAAATGATCATATTTTTTTTTTTCCTTTTGCTGGATTGTGAAGTAGTTTTTTCTTTCCAAAAAATTGTATTGGATTATAGTTGCTTTAATATAGTTGTATTACTTTCCACTGTACAACAAAGTGAATCAGATCATATGGTTTTTAAAACTATCCATTAATATAGTAAATGACATTGATTTTTAAAATTTTTATTTTATATTGGAGCATGGTTGATTAACAATGCTGTGTTAGTTTCAGGTATACAGCCAAGTGATTCGGTTATACATATAGATGAATCTATTCTTTTTCCACTTTTTTCCCCATTTAGGTTATTACAGAATATTGAGCAGCATTTCCTGTGCTATACATTAGGTCCTTGTTGGTTATCTATTTTAAATATAGTAGTTTGTACATTTGTGTGATTTCTTTTTTAAATATTTAATAAAAATCAACCAGTGAAACCAGCTGAGCTCATAGTTTTCTTTGAGATAAAGTTTTAAGTTAAAAACTCAGTTTTTTCCATGGAAATGTATGGTTACTTAGGTTATCTATTTCTTCTTGAGTGAGTTTTTGGTAATTTGTTTCTTTCAAGGAATTTTCCCATCCATTTAAATTGCAAATGTGTTGGCAAAAACTTTATCATAATATTCCCTTATAATCTATTTGAAATCTAAACAATCTGTAGTGAAATTATCACTTTAATTCTGAATATTGGTAATTTGCTATGTATTTTTTTTCTTGACCAGTCTAGCTAGTGGTTTACTAACTTTATTGATCTCAAAGAACCAACTTTTGGTTTCATTGACTTTTTTCTATTGTCTTCTATCTTTATTTCATTAATTTCTGCTCTGATATGCTTACTTTGGGTTTTATTTGCTTTACTGTTCCATTTTCTTAGGTTAGAAGCTGAAGTCGTTGATTAGAAATGTTTCTCTTTCCTAATATAGACATTTAGTACTATATATTTCCTTATAAGTATGCTTTAGCTGTATCCACTCTTTAGACATATATTTTTAACTTTCATTCCTTTTTGTTTTATTTTACCCTACAGATTATATGTCATTGTTTAGTCGCTAAGTCATGCACAACATTTTGTGACCCCTTGGACTGTAACCTGCCAGGTTCTTGTGTCTATGGGATTTCCCAGACAAGAATACTGGAATGGGTTGCTATTTCCTTCTCCAGTGGATCTTCCCGACCCAGAGGTAGAACCCGCATCTTCTGCTTGGCAGGTGGGTTCCTCACCACTGAGCCACCAAGGAAGCCCATAGGTTATATAGGAGTCCATTAGTTAGTTTCCAAATACTGGGGGACTTCCCAGAGAACTTTCCATTATGAATTTCCAATTTAATTTCATTGTGGTCAAACAACATACTTTTCATGATTTGAATAACTTCGAATTTGTTGACGGTTCCGAATATGATACCACATGGTCTATGTTGTTGAGAAGAATGTGTGTTGGATGGTGTGCTTTACAAATGTCACTTAGATCCCGATAGCTGAGCGTGTCATTCAAATCTTCTACCGTCTCCCTGATTTTCTACTTGTTCTATCAGTTATTGAGAGAGGGGCATTGAAATCTCCAAGTGTAATTGTAGATGTGTTTGCTTCTCTTGCAACTCAATCAGTTTTTTCTCTGTGTTTAAAGTTTTATTATTAGGGGAATAAACATTTAGGATTTAATGAATTAACTCCTTTACCATTGTGAAATGACCTTTATTATCTCTGGTAATATTCTTTCCCCTGAAACCTATTTTGTCTGATATAAATATAACTACTTCACCTTTATTTTTACTAGTATTTGTATCTTTTGTTACTTATTTCCTTTTGACTTACTTGTACTTTTATGTTTAAAGTAGGTTTATTGTGGGCAGCATATAGTTCCTTTTTTTGTTCAATGTGACAATCTCTAATTGTTATAATTAACAGTTTTTCCGTTGGGTTATTTAGACTACTTACACTTAATATATTTATTGATCTGGGTTGGTTTAAATGTGTCACATTGTTATCTGTCTTTTACCTACCCATCTGTTTCTTATTTTCTTTTCCCTTTATTTTCCATCTTCTTGTGGATCATTTTTTATGATTCCACAATATATTCTTTGTTGGTTTACCAGCTAAGACTCTTTATTGTATAATTTAATTTCCCAATTTTCAGCAAGTGTATATTAAAAATTCCACCTCTTTTTCATTGTTTACTGTCTCCTTTGGAGTTTCAACCATCAAGTATCAGATGGCAAGAGCCCACACCTGCTTTATCCTGGAAGTTTGTGATGGAGTAGTGAACAGTGTCCCATGGGGGCATAGAGGAGAAGATGGAGCCAGCTAACTGAGTGCTATTGCCTTTCCCTGCTCCCAGGATTCAGACATCTCCCCAGAGGGTTTATGTTCACCCAAGGCGGTGCTCCTGGACAAAATGAAAGACAGCTAACACTTCTCATTCTAAGAATTCTTTCCGGAAAGAGAAGCCCTCCTAGCCCAAACACTTCCTTATCAGAGAATTAGAAACTGTTCTTCCTACTGGTATCCCCTAGAGCCCTCCCTTTCACCTTTTAACTTCCCACACAGTCAATACTCAAAACACTTCAACGTGAAAATCTAGATTATAAACTCTTTTTCTGAAGGAGCTGCTTCGAGAGAAACAAGTGTCTGGTTTGCAGATTTGCAAGACACAGAAAGTGAAAGAGAAACAATACCAGTGATGATGATAAGAAAGGAAAAACAGCCAGGAGGAAAATTGCCTAACACTGATATATAACCCCGTCAATTAAATGTGTGTGTGGGTGTGTTTAATTTCAGCAAAGTGCAGGTGGGGAAGCTATTGGTGTGGACAAGTGCTTTGGCAATTCATTTGCTAAATGAACAACTGTCCCAGTCCTGGATAACAAACAGATCCAGACCTACCTTTAGGCTCCCTCTTTGTTAACACACCCAGTGTGGTGCTATCACTAGCCTCCCCAAAGATCTCCAAGGATTTGCTAGAAAAAAGAGAAAAGTATCAAAAGATTCATTCATTTGGTCTTGATCCATTGATTTTTGAAAAATTCCATGAGAGAGAAGGGTGAAAAAAAACTCACTATAGTCACTGAAGTTACATAATAAGTAATGAGTGTCCAATTACAGATGTTCCTCTTTATAAATAGATTTATTATTATCACTAAAAGGTATTAAATTTGATACTCTAGAGAGCAATACTGTCTAACAGAAATATAAAGTGAGCATATTAATAAGTTAAAATTTTCTAGTAGTCTCATTAAAAAAGCAAAGCGAAACAGGAGAAAAATTAGTTAAGAAAATTTTTTTAAATTGATGTACAGCTGATTTATAATCGTGTGTTAGTTTCATGTGTATGGTAAAGTGATTCAGTTTCATACATGTTCTTTCTCTGATTCTTTTCCATTATAAGTTATTATAAGATATTATATATAGTTTCTTGTGCTAAACAGGAGGTCCTTGTTGTTTCTCTATTTTATATATAGTTAAACAAAACAATAGTAGTGTGTATTTGTTAACCCCAAATTCCTAATTTATCCAATCCCATCCCCCTTGGTAACCATAAGGTTGTTTATTATGCCTGTCAGTCTGTTTCTGTTTTGTAAATATGTTCATTTGTATCATTTTTTTTAGACTTTGTAAATAACCGATGTGCTTAGTCACTCAGTTGTGTCTGACTCTTTGTGACCCCAGCCTGTAATCTGCCAGGCTCCTCTGTCCATGGGGATTCTCCAGGCAAGAATACTAGAGTGGGTTGCCATGCCCTCCTCCAGGGAATCTTCCCAACCTAGGGATTGAACCCAGGTCTCCCACATTGCAGACAGATTCTTTACCATCTGAACCACTAGGGCAGCCCAAATAAGTGACATCATATGGTATTTGCAAAGAGGATTCAATTACAGTTTCCAAATGTATGCATGTCTAAGACCAGTTACACCATGCCAGTAAAACATGAAAATCAGTCCACAGCCATATATGCAACCTTAATAAACCTGTTGGGCCATCATGGTATTAGCTCCCACTTTCCATTGTCCTGGGATTTGAGTTCTCTTTGTTTCATTTGTTTAGCTAAACATCTCTACAGTTAGGTATAGATGAAATAAGGAAGAAAGCCCAAGTGAACACAGGCAGGTTTGTTGTTTAAAATTGTACTGATATATATATATATATATATATACGTATATATATATATCTGTGTGTGTGTATATATATATACTGTATATATATATATATCAGTATGTGTGTGTGTGTGTGTGTGTGTAATAGTGCTAGCAGAGTAGCAGAGTTAAATCAGAGTATGAAATGGGAAGCTTGGGACAGGAGGTGCTCAGACAGCCCAGCAGCTTTACCGGGCCAGGGTCTGTGTCTTCCAAGTTAGCCTATATCTCTGAAGACCCGTGTCCCCCTTACTCCTGACTCAACAGGAAGGGCAGAGGTCAGACCCACTGCCTCCCTACTGCTTATCCTAACTCTATCAGTTGGTAGGGATCTTAAGCAGGCTGATTTCTGTCTGCTTATTTGAGAGCTAGAACCAGTTGGAGGCTTCTTTATGAGTTGTGTGGCAATGGTGTCCCCAGCTAGCTTGGGGTGCTGACAGAAATTGCCTTGGGAGAAACGCCTCTCTCCGTTTGCCATCTAAGTTGGCAGTAGAGTGGGCCCTGGTACTGCTCTGAGTGGGCCCCGGTACATCTCTGCCCCCACCCCACAGGCCCCATCCGTGCCCAGGGCTATGAGGTGCTCTGAGCTTTTGCTTCAGAGGAGCGTGTGAAAAAGACCAAAGGGAATATGAGTCAGAGAAGTAACCTCACCCTAGAATTGTTTCATTAAAAAGAAGAGCTGGAGAAAGGGGACCTTCTTTTGCCAAAGTCTCCACACTGTTCCAACTTGCCTTTGACGTGAGGACTCTGCAGACCCAGGGTTGATGAATCGAGAAGGGCTTGATTTACAGAGTCCTCCTCTGTCCTGGGAGGATATCAGATGTTGTAAGCTGGAGCTCCAAAGTGCTTGTAAACCATGTGAGCTGGTCCTGTGCCCCACCTCTGCCTAGCACCCTAGAGTAAATTTCCAAAAGGAGCAGCACAGAAAAAACATTTCTTCTCTTGGGATGCCATTAGGGGGGTTGGATGAATAACCCAGTCAGTTGCTGAGTTCTTCAAGGCATAAATCTCAAGTTCACCAGGGGAATTTCCTGCAAGCTCCCATCTCTCTGCCACTCAGCTTCCAGGGGTCTTCCACTGGGACCGGAGTGTGTTGTTTAATGATAGGAGCTTGGAGAGATAGCTCCAGTTGTCACAGCCTGGCCCTAACAACACAGACAACTGAGTTCCTACAGACTGTTTTTAGACCTTCTGCCTAGGGAGCAAAGTTCTACCTCACTTCCCTGGAGCACTGCAGTGTATGACTGGCTTCCCTTACAGTCTTCCCTCCAGAATTTCTATATAAGAGGGCCCTAGATGCCTTGATATTGAAGATGGAAGCTGAGGAATTTGTCTCAAACCTCGGTTTTCATGGACCATCAGAAAAGAAACAAACATAAAAGCATGACTCATGAAAAAAAATATATTTGTTTATATCAGTGAGATACTCCCTTGGGTTTTGTGGACTTGAAATCTGGGATTTATTTTTTCTTTCTTACCATCAATCAGTTATCCTAGTTGTATTTTGTATCATTTGCTTTTGCTTCATTTCTTCCTTCTAGATTATCCTGTGACCTCATTGGCTGAGAGTTTAAATAAGACATACCTTGTGATTAGCTGAAATTTTTGTATGTATTTGCTGACTTAATTTGTTGGGTCTTTGGGCAAAGGTGTAGGGTAGGTAGGTTTGGCCCTGCCACTGTTCCTTGGCTCCTTGGGGTCCTGAAATGAATGCTGTTGTTTAGAATTAGCCTGACTACATCTCTAGTAAAAGCACAAAGGATCAGATTGAATCCAAAAAAAGGGAGACTTTTCAATCTCATAAGAGAGCAAGTCACTATTCCTCTCTGGATTTCCGCTTTCTATAAAATGAAGATGTTGGCTTAGCTGACTAAGGTCCTTTTCAGCTAGCTCTAGCTAACCACCCTTTCGTCCTCAGCAGATCAAGTGATGGGGCCTATTACTCAGGTTATTTTCATCTCTCCCATCTATTGATTATAATCCCAGGTTGAGTTCTTTTGAGTCTCTCCAACCTCATGTCCTCTAACCGTGAAGTAGAGACACTTACACTGGCCACAAGGATTGGCAAGGAGTCTCAGCATCTCAGGCAGGAAAGGTGATTGGCCCGTCTTTCCTGAAGAATCTCCAGAGCAGAGCTGAATAGGGAGAAAGCCACACACAAGCACAGACGGACATTTCCTTTCTTGGGAGAAGGAAAATGAAAGAGAAGCTCAAACATGGGACCACTCCAGACCAGCTGGCCCACAGCAGTGGCAGCGGGCTCCACCCACCCTCCCCATGGGATCTTGGTCACTCTCACATTTACACTATTGGAGCAGGAAGGTCTGCCAAGATCGTCTCAACAACTATAATTTTGGAGGATGATATAAGCTGTGATCCATCTTCATTAGGCTGGAAGCCACCTTTTCCTTCAATAGTTAATCCAAAGAGAATCTGGTAAACCCACAAATTCCGAGCCAAACCAGATGAAATAAACAGAGGTGGCACCTTCCCTCTAAGAGTTTATGATCTAAATTAAACAGCATAAACTCCCAATGGGGAAGTAAATCTGGACAACCTTAAAGAGCATTGAATCCACAGTCAATATTGATTATCTGGCTTTTGATGTGTTTGGAGTGGGGTGAGTGCTGTGATTTGACATGGGGCTTTGCTCTCTCCAGGAAAGTCATAATGTCCTATAAGTCAGTCAGGGACATTGCCTGGCTAGTGGAAATAGCTTACAGTGAATGATGTCGGATTTGTGATCTCCTAAGATTTAGCATCAGGACCAGGGACCAGGCTTGATCACTCAAGAGATTTTGTATAGCAGAGTTTTATTAAAGTATAAAAAGGGACAGAGAAAGCTTCTGACATAGACATCAGAAGGGGGATGGAGAGTTCCCCCCTCATTAGTCTTTAGCAAGGGAATTACATACTTTTTTAAATTAGTTATTACAATAAATCAAAAGACTATCTCAAGGTTGTAAAGATCTTACTAGACCCACTCCCATAATTTACATTTTAGGATAACAGGATTAGAACTTGACAATAGAAAGATCCTACCAGACCCACTCCCATATAATACTAAGGTATACTATATACATATATATATGTATGTATATATACATAGTATATAATATACATAGTATACTAATATACAAAAAAATCTAAGATATCAGAATTAGTCATAAGGTTTTCAGAAAGGAGAAACTCCTCAAGCAGGATACATTGTTGTTATATAGTCCCTAGTGCAGAGTTTAAACTGAGTTGTTTGTTGTGTAACCATCAGTTCCAGGCTTAAAGAAAAAAAAAATGTTTTATGTGACAGACTAAGGAATGTAGAGAAAAAAAAAAAAAAAGACGTTTGTCCTTTCCTCCTCCTTGAGAATTCCAGACCCCTATCTCGGCTTTGAGAGCCCTGAACCCTTCTCTCCTCGGGGACTCGGGACTTCTTATCAACCTACCTAGGAACTGACTCTCTTAGTGGGAATGCTAGAAATTCAACAGGTTGACCTGGAAACTCAGGAGCCAAGGTGGTGCCCAGAAGAAGTTGAAGGAAGAGTGAATGAGCTCATTTAATGAGGACCGCATTTTCTAGAGCCTTAAAGCATGTGGTCGCTTGAACTGAGAAGCTGCTAAGTTGACTCGCTGTCTCTCATTATGCAGAAGTCTCTAGAAATCCCACTTCCTCCACTGTGCCTTTCCGGGATGCAGCCCACTGGATTCCGGATATCCATCATCAACTTACAGTGTTAGAATTCAGATGGATGTTTGAGTGCTCTCTACCTAAATTCACACTGGCCTCTGGCACGGATCTACACTTCTGTGGCTTAGTGAATTGTACCCATTGTGTCCTTTCAAGAGGCAGACAACATGCATTGTCTGTCCATAGAATGTTAGAGCAGGAAGAAGGGTTAGCTACTGCAGCCCACTCATTTCACAGATGCCAACACTCAAGTTACCAGAGACTTTGGAAAACTTGCCTTGTCAGTGACCTTGGGAACACAAATGTCGTATGTGTCCGTGTAGTGCTGGTGGTGTATGGCCTTGGGCCTGTCTTCCCAGTGCGCCCCATATCAGCTTCCCTTCCCTGTCATGGGAAGCCTCCTCCACCACCCCCATCCTCTGGTACTCACCTCCGCACTCAAAGACTCCTGTTAAGCTCTAGCATGAAGGTCACAGAGTAGAAGGGAAAACTGGAATTCAGTACAAAGTGGAGATGAGGAGAGAGACGGGGGGAGAAAAGAAAAGGCCGCAGACAAAGGATAATTTTCTTGTGAACGTAAAGCGGGTAAGACTGACCATGTTGATTATACCAGTTCATAAAGAACTCCAGAGATGTTTAGCCCAAGGCAGTCACTTCTGAAGACTACTGTATGTTCCAACGTGCTTATGCAGAAAAGAAGTGACTATTTTAGTACTTAAAAGTATTCTAACTTTTAGCTCCCTTTTAAAAATAATTTTTTATTTATTTTTGGCTTTGCTGGAGGGATATTTGTTTCTGTGGACCCGCACGGTTGCAATGAGCAGGGACCACTCTCTAGCTGTGCTGTGTAGGTTTCTCAATGTGGTGGCTTCTGTTGCAGAACATGGACTCTAGGGTGCATGGGCTTTACTAGTCGCAGTTCCCGGGCTCTAGAGCACAGGCTCAATGCCTGTGGCTTAATTGCTCTGTGGCACATGGGATCTTCCCAGACCAGGGATCGAACCTTTATCTTCTGCAGTGGCAGGCAGATTCTTTACCACTGAGCCACCAGAGAAACCCTCACTCTTTTTTTTTTTTTTTGAGTCTTTTTTCCTTTTTTAGTGGAAAGTACATTTCTCCACTAGAAGATTCAATTCAACTATAGCTGCACAATAATCTTTTCTGGACTCGAGACCAAACTAATGATGTATACTGGTTAGCCTGGTTATAATTTCAGGCCAGGAAGGGAGCATTCTTGATACTCAAAAACAACATAATAGGAGATGAAGTGATGGAAATTTCAGTGCAAACAAAGGTTAGGTCGTGCATCCTAAAAGCAAAAAATTCTTTAAGAAGTATGCCTACCACAAGATAGGATAAAGGTAGTAGTTAGTGCTTATGGAGTAGCAGTTCAGAAAGCAAAACAGAATTCAAATGCTAATGACCAATTACATGTTGCTTTGTATATTTGCCAGCTTCAAGAAAATTTGCACTAACAACTTGGCAGCAGGTGCATGCCTCATGGGATTTATTTCCTCCAAGTCATCACAAACCCTTGTCTCCTCAAAGTTCTATTTAAAGAATCTTATCAGAACACATCCAAAAATTGCTTAGGAAAGTGCAGTTTCACTTTCTACTCATTGTGGTAAGTATAACAAAAATCATGCTAAGATATTAAAGGTTTAATTGATTATTGTATAACAGTGGTTGACTTTTCTATCTCCCTGTTTGGTATTTATACATTTCATAAAGCTTTATACTGACTTGTGTACAGATATATAATTTGCATTCAGTTGATGATGGCATTTGTGTCATTTTCTAGACAAAGTTGGTCACTCAGCTGTTGGTAATGCAAGTGGCTTAGTTTTTGCTAGGAAATCTGATTCACCATCCAACAGTTTGACTTATGGCAACCTTGCCAGGAATGAAATTAGTGAGAGCAAGACTGCACTGTTTCTTCCCGGGTCAGTAGAGACTTGTTGTTTTTAATGGACTGTGTGTAGGACCCAAGGATGTGACTCATCTATCCACTTAGGAGTCATAAAAGTACACGAGCAACTCAGCTTCAGTCATAACATTCATTGTTCAGACCAGATTGAAGGTGCATTGCCAGGCAGTTCTTGTGACTTAAGAGGAACCTAGGCCTTGGTGCCCAGTGAACAAGCAGAATGTCTATAAAGTTCAATATACCATTAATGTCATTAGCATAAATGTTTCCCGTTGTCATAGGATAGATGTGCTGAATAGTGGGTTATAAACTGGACATCATTGAAATCCCCTTCTGAGGTCTTCCTGCCATGAAGAAGAGAAGCTGGTAGCTGCATTTCCAGGCACCTCTTCTCTGCCTGGCTCCAGGAGGCAACATCCTATGAAAGGCACTTAGGAGGAAAGGGGAGCAGAAGAAGGAATTATTATTCCCCAGAGGCAGATGGAAGCAGATACATAGAGAAATGCAGGTTCAAACTGCATTAGGTAGATTTTTTGAGAATCACCTATGTTATGCTACAGGCTGAGATGGCTGGTGGAAGTATCTCAGAGATTCATAAGTTTTGTAGTTTCCCAGGTCAGCTCTTGGAGATCACATGTTTCAATGTCATAGGTTGAGAATGCTTATGATGACCTTCTTGATCTTTGCTATCCCAGTGGTTGCGTAAGCCTTACTTTCTTAAAACTATTAATACTTGTGGGGCATAGAGAGTGGTTTCTCTTTTCCTAATAAAACCATGACTAATACAATAAGTTGGAGAAGAAAATGGCAACCCACTCCAGTATTCTTGCCTGGAAAATCCCATGGATGGAGGAGCCTGCCAGGCTACAGTCCATAGAGTTGCAAAGAGTCAAACAGTCAAACTGAGCCAACTTCACTTCACTAATACAATATGTAGTTATTAAAAACATTTAATACAAAGTTAGGGAAAACAGAATGCAGAATGGATGAGAGAAGTATATTGTGTATAGGAACACCTCTAAAGGGAATCTAATCCAGAACTGGGGATTGGGGAGAGAGACTTCTTGAGAAAATGGCCTCCAAGCTGAGACTTGCCAGATAAAAATGGATTAGGTAGTCAAAGTGCACAAGGTTGGGGAGACGGAGGTTATCTTATATTTGTGCAAAGACCCTAAGGCCAGAAGGGCCTCAAAGAATGTTGGGGGTGGCGATAGGTGGTGAAAGCTAAGAGCAGTAGAGAGATACTACAGGATTTTTAATTGTAGAGTTTATGATTTCAGATGATCACTCTGGCTGTGGGGTCAAGAATGGAAATTCAAGAGAGCAAGATTAAATGTAGGGAAAGTTATAGGTGGCTGGCTTTAAGGGTTCATACACGAGATGTCCATACCTTGGAGCTGGGAACTGGCAGCGGGGACAGAGAGCTGGTGGCAGAGACAAGAAATGTTTAGTAGATGCCTGGACGGGTTAGAGAATGGGAGAAGTCAAGGATGACTCATTTTGCATCTACGGAAACTGAAGCTTAGAAGGATTATACAGCTCACCTCAGGTCACATAGCTGGAAGCAGTGGAGTCAGGATTCAGACCTTAATTTTTCTGACTCTGGAGCTCTTGCTTAACTAAGAGCTCTATAGCATACAAATAAGAACACAGTCACAGATGGTCAATTTTTAAAAAATAATTAGAATGAGGACCTTGTGGCCCATAAGGTTAAAGGTAGCATATGGGCTAAATGCCGGGTTACACGTGAGATAATGCCAGGTTCTCTTCATCTCCTTTTCTCTACGACTTCCTAGTTGATTTACCTTATTTTCATAAGTTTTTCCTCTGTGTTTTACAATGTTGCAATTAAAAGAAAAAGAATGGGGAAATATTTCTCCTTCTCACTTAAATTGTGGTTTCAACTAAAGGAAAACCAAAAGGTATTTCTATTTCATTGTTTTAAAGTACATAAATCTGTAACTTCGGAAGTTCAAGAGGCTAAAAACCATAACCGGTTGTCGTTATGGTTTGTTTGCTTGCCAAAATGACTAAGATAATGTGTAAGGTTGGGAAAGCACTAAAATAATTATCCCATCCTGCTCCCAGACGCCCACCTCTGCTGTTATACTGTCAATGTCTTAAACAAGTCCCAAATAGTTGGAAGCAAATACCAACTTGCCCAGAGTTCTGACTCCTATTTGTTACTGAGTCTTGGACCTCTGTTTCTAGAACAGACCTCTTTGCTGAGCCCCAAATAGAGGAAATACTCTCAGTCGAATGACTCAGGCTCCTCAAAAGTTCTGTGTTCCAACAATCTAGCTGTCCCAAACAACTTCTCTTCCCAAAATCTTCACCACCCATGTCCACAAAACCAGACACTCCAGAAGTTATTCTGGACTCACTTCTTCCCTATTTCTCACGTTAAATCAGCCACTAAATCTGATGATTTACCTCTTAAATATCCTTTTATTTTTTCTTTTCCTCTCTACTTTCACTGTGTCTGCCTTAATACAGGACAGCATTTCCAAATTCCTGACAGATAATAATTTTTGTGAGGCAGAAACAAGAAATTGGAATTCCTAGGTATTCCCCAAATCATAATTTATTCTGTATTTTTCCATAACACTTTAGTTACATGTTTTTAAATAATAAAAATTGGCCACAATAATGAACAATGAACAGCTTTTCTGTGGTAGGGTTATACTAGATATTTGAAAAGTTTTCTGTAAAGAAGAAAATATATAATAAGTTGTTGACTATTACTATTTGCTGTTGTTGTTCATTCGCCCAGTCATGTCCCACTCTTTGCGACCCCATGGACTACAGTACGCCAGGCCTCCCTGTCCCTCACCATCTCCTGAAGCTTTCCCAAGTTCATGTCCATTGCATTGGTGATGCCATCCAGCCATCTCATCCTCTGATGCCCTCTTCTACTGCCCTCAGTCTCTCGCAGCATCAGGCTATTACTATGTGATCCAAAATACTGGAACAAAATTATTTGTTTCAGTAACATGTAAAAATTACATCTACCTAATATGGACATTTGATGAGAAGATAAAATTAAGGGTTTCCTCAATGGCTCAGTGGGTAAAGAATCTGCCTGCAATACAGGAGAGATCCCTGGATTGGGAAGATCCCCTGGAGGAAGGAAAGGCAAGTACTCTTGCCTGGAAAATCCCATGGACAGAGGAGCCTGGCAGGCTAAAGGCCAAAGGGTTGCAAAGAATTGAACATGACTGAGTGACTAAGCATAGACACACAGAAGATAAAATTAAAAGAGAACATTAACACAAAATAAATTTCAAGTAAAAAACCATTTTAAAAATCCAAAGATAATATCACAAATATTTAAGACTTAAAAATTACTCTTAAAATTACAAATCACATAAGCATGAGTCTTGCAGTCCAACAGTGAAATCTTAGTTTCAAGATAAGCACTCCAGATGCAGAAAAATGTCTTTCATCTTTTGTGAGGTTCATGGAATTGGTTGGTTGAGGGTGTGTTCAAAAGCACCTTCAAATTGAATGATTAGTGAGTATGTTGCTTCAAATCAGATCATTTCCTTTTTCAGTAACAAGAATATTTTGTCTGTTTGCCCTGGTTTTTGTTTCGCCATTGAAATGGCCATTGATTTTTTAAATTCAAATTTTAGATCAGACTCTGATCTCTTAGGTCATTAAATAGCAGCCTTAATCTGCTTTTCTCATTGTATGTATTTTGTCAAAATATTTGCAAAGAACTGTGGCTTTGGGTGTTTAAACACTAGAAACACCAATGAACATTTAGTAAGATTCATATCCTCTAATAAGGTGAACAGAACTTCACAGAATTATTTGCCAAAATTGCCCATGTAGAGACTTATTTTGGCTTCCAAAACTTGTTTCTTAGTACACACATACAGAATCTGTATAAAGTAAGCAATATGTATAAGCATATTAGTATTTATTTTATTGGCAAGAATGACATTATGATTAGCAGACAGGACCATGAAAACATTTACACCAGTGCCACTAGCCAGATCAAGGCTGAGTGCTTGTCTCTTTCCTGATGTTCCTCCCCTGGTTCCCAGGGACACCAAATTTAATGTTTAGCTCTGAAGCCCACTGTTCCTGGCTCTAGCCCTTGCCTTGATGTTGAGTCGATTCCTTTGAGCCAGTAATGTCCCTATGTTAATAATTAAGCTCTAATTCTTACTGGGAAATTATAATATTTTCTCTCATTTTTCTGATTTCTCAACTGATTATGATTCATGTTTTTTTTTAGGCTCAGAATTTAGCTCCAAACTGGAAACAATCCAAATGCTTATTTGGATACATAAATTTGTGGTATATTCATGCAATAGAATAATAGTCACAAAAAGGAATATGAATGAATCTCAAAATCATTGTGCTAAATGAAATAATACAGGCAAAAAAGTGTCTAGTGTATGATTCCATTCTATTTCATTCCATTCTATAGCTAAGTAACATTCAATTGTATGTATTGGAGAACAACATGGCGGAGGAGTAGGTAGATGTAGAGTACATCTCTCTCCATGGACACAGCAGGAATACACCTTCAGACACAGAAGTGCATGCAGGACACCAGCTGGGAGCTGACAGGAGTACCTGGCCAGCGGAAAAGAATATATAGAACCACACAAAACTCGGTAGGACTAAGGAACTAGGGGGAAAAACAGGAGTGTTAGTAGGACTGGACCTGCCCTCAGTGGGTGGGGGAACTGAAGCAGGGGTCTGATCCCCACATCAGGGCAATTGTCTGAGTCAGAGGAGAAACATTTAAGGCTGAGAGTCAAGCAGCTAATCTGCGGCAGCCTCAATGGAATGAGAATCAGACAGTCCTTGCCACAGCCATACATACCCTGGACAGGGACCCAAGTCCCGTGGAAGGCGCAGTGGCTGGGAGCAGGAGTTTAGGGATTGTGGAGCAATCCCAGGTCGAGGGCTGCTGTTGACTGTGGAGAGACGGATTGAGGGGATGGGAGGGAGGAGATTGGTATGAAAAATGCTTGTGGAGGAATGCTGGGCAGCCATGAAAGCAAGGCGATACTGCTGAGTCACACCTAGAGGGTAGAGCCATCACCATAGCCTCTCTGTCCCCACACGCCAGCATAGGCAGCTGAAGAATAAAGAGGCTTGCCCATCAAGAGCCTGACCCAGTGGAGTACAGAGCAGGAGCCCACCCAGGGTGCCCCTTTATGTGCCTCACGCACCCATCTACAGAGTAGGACCCCAGCCAGGACAGCCCCTCCATGTGCCTGATGCGCGGAACCACAGAGAAGGACCCCAGGTAAGGGAGCCCTCTAAGTGCCTGAAGGGGCAGAGCTATGGAGAAAGACTGGTCAAAGAGGCCTTCTGATCGCCAGCTGCAAGAGGCTTGAAAAGACTCTGATAGGCCATAACTCCTGGGGTGGAAGCAGTCTGTGTCCCTGCACACTTTGCGCCACCCGGGTCCCCACAAGCCAAGCAGCTGCATCACCTTCATGCTCAACTCTCACTGGGGCAGAGCTGCCACGGGGGGGGGGGGCGGGGAATCTTGCATCTATGCACACTGGGTTGCATTGGTCACGTCCAACTCTTTGTGACCCTATAGACTGTGGCCTCCCAGGCTTCTCTGTTGGGGGTTTCTGCAGGCAAGAATACTGTAGCATATTGGCCAATACTAGTTGCAATACCCTTCTAGACCACTACATTTCCTGCTTCCCTAGCCACCAACTCCCCTGAGTACGTGGTGCTGCCAGAACCCCTGTGACTCAAGCAGCTGCACCACCTCCACACCTGGCCCTCACAGGGGTAAACCCAAGCCCTCCAGGGCAGCCTCGGGAACAAACCCCAGTGTGTGACCCATATGCAAAGGTGGAAATAAAATCACAGTTGAAACCCAGTGGCAGTGTGGCTAAGGAAGAAGACCCAAAACCTTCCCACCAGCTGTACAAGCTGCAGATTAAATCCACGCGATCAACTAGGCAGACCCTGTGTCTATGGAATATATAAAGGTCACTGAGAGCTCCCTCAAAAGAAAACGCACTAGTTCTGAGAGCTGTGGACATGGGAGGCAAGACCACACACAGTAGGACCAAAATTAGAACCTGAGCTGCCCCGACAATAAGTCCAATGGCAATGTTACAGGGCATCCTAGGGAGGTGAGGTGGACTGTGACTCCCAGCGAGGGAAAGGATCCTGACAGCAGTGACTCAAGAGAAACATTTATTTTTCTTGTGTTTTGACTTGTCCTGTAGATTCTTTTGGATTGTTTTTTCTTTTCTTTTTCCTCCCTCTGTTGAAGTTGTGGATTTTATTGGCACTATGAAATCTAATTAAGCATTTAAATGTTTTCTTTTTCTCAGTCACATTTTTTATTTTTGTTATAAACCTCTGCCTCTACATTGGGCTTTTGCAGTTCTGTGGAGTTTCCCTTTTTTTTTCTCTTTATTTAATTTTAATTTTTAGTTTTTAAAACATAAAAATATGATTATTATTTTTATTAATATTTGTTTATTTTATTTATTTTTTAGTTTTATTATTATTTTTCAACATTTATTCCCTTGTTTGCTTTTCCTACTGTTCTTTTCCCCTTGCAGTTAACCTTTAATGTATATAAATCTTCATCTACCTCTATTTAACTTTGCATATCTATTTTTTTCTTTCTTTTCTTTTTTCCTTTCCTCTCAAATTATTTGTTAGTTTTATTTTCATTGCTTTATTCCCCACTTGGCACCTTGCTTTACTTTTGTTTTCTGGTTTGTGCTTTAGTTAGTTTTGTTCTTAACTGGTAAATATAATTTTTTATTTCCTTAGTTGGCTGGATCAATCTGCTGTACTTTATTTCTGTTGGACTGTTTTGACTTTGCTTATAGGTGTATATGTATATGTGTATATTCCATTATTTTAATTATTATTTGCCTGATTTTGTAACTGCCATTTGTCTGGGGTTCCTCTTTAGTTTCTCATTTTGGAGTATTTGTTTTAATCTCCCTTAATGCCATAACAAACCATTTGTGGAATCTTCATTCCTAACCAGAGATCAAGCCCTGAGCCTTTGGAGTGGGATCGCTGACTCCAAGACCCTAGACTACCAGAGAACTAACCCTGAAGTGAAGTGAAGTGAGGTCGCTCAGTCGTGTCTGACTCTTTGCAACCCCATGGACTGTAGCCTACAAGGCTCCTCTGTCCATGGGATTTTCCAGGCAAGAATACTGGAGTGGGCTGCCATTGAACCCTAGGGAGTATCAAATAGTGAGAACTCACACAAAGGAAACCACTTGAATACAAGACCCAGCATCACCCAACCACCAGTAGCACCCTGTGCAGGACACCTCATCTAAACAACAAACAGAACAAAAATACAAACCCAAACCTCAGCAAACAGATTACCACCTCACTCAGCCTTGCCCATCAGAGGAAAAACAAACAAACAAACAAAAACTCAGCACAAATCTAACCCTATAAGAAGCTTACACAAACCACTGGACCAACCTTAGAGGGCAGAAACCAAAAGGAAGAAAGAATTCAACCTTGAAGCTTGGGAAAAGGAGACCTCAAACACAATAATTTTTTTAAAAGGTAATGAAAAGGCAGAGAAATACTATATAAATGAAGGAACAAACTAGAAACACAGAAATCCAAATAAATGAAGAGGAAATAGGCAAACTACTTGAAAAAGAATTCAGAATAATATTAGTAAAGTTGATCAAAAACCTTGAAAACAAAATGGAGAAAATGCAAGAATCAATTAACAAGGACTTAGAAGAAATAAGAATAAGCATACAGAGACAAACAACACAATTACTGAAATTAAAAATACTCTAGAAGGAATCAATAGCAATATCTGCAGCAGAAGGACAAATTGGTCAACTGGAAGATAGAATTGTGAAAATAACTTCTGAAGAGCAGAACAAAGTAAAAAGAATGAAAAGAACTTAGGATAGTCTCAGAGACCTCTGGGACAATATCATATGCACCAACATTCAAATTATAGGGGGTCCAGAAGAAAAAGAGAAAAAGAAAGGGTATGAGAAATTTTTTGAAGAAATAATAGTTGAAAATTTCCCCAACATGGAAAAGGAAATAGTCAATCAATTTCAAGAAGTACAAAGAGTCCCATACAGGATAAACCCAAGGAGGCACATGCCAAGTCACATACTAATCAAACTAACACAGACTAAACAAAGAAAGACTATTAAAAGCAGCAAGGGAAAAGCAACAAGTAACATACAAGGGACACCCCATATGTTTAACAGCTGATCTTTCAGCAGAAACTCTGCTGGCCAGAAGGGAATGGCAGGAAATATTTAAAGTACTGAAAGGGGAAAATCTACAACCAAGATTACTGGCAAGTACCTGGCAAGGATCTCATTCAAAACTGATGAAGAAATAAAAAGCTTTTCAAACAAGCAAAAGTTAAGAGAATTCAGTACCACCAAACCAGCTTTACAACAATGTTAAAGCAACTTATATAGTCAAGAAATACAAGAGAAGGAAAAAGATCTACAAAATCAACCCCAAACAATTAAGCAAATGGCAATAGGAACACACATATCAAAAGTTATTTTAAATATAAATAGAGTAAGTGCTTCAACCAAAAGACACAGACTGGCTGAATGGATACAAAAATAAGACCCATATATATTCTGTCTACAAGAAACCCACTTCAGACCTAAAGACACATTTACACTGAAAGTGTGAGGATGGAAAAATATATTCCATGCAAATGGGAAGCAAAAGAAAGCTGGAGTAGCAATCCTCATATCAGACAAAATAGACCCTAAAATAAAGAAGATAAGGAAGGACACTACATAATGATCAAGGGATAAATCCAAGAGGAAGACATAACAATTATAAATATCTATGCACCCAACATAGGCGCACCTCAATGCATAAGACAAACACTAACAGACTTGAAAGGAGAAGTTGACAGTAGCACAATAATAGTAGGAGACTTTAACACCCCACTCACATCAATGGACAGATCGTCAAAACAGAAAATTAATAAGGAAACACAAGTCTTAAATGATACATTAGATAAGATGGACCTCATTTATATCTTCAGGATATTCCATCCAAATGCAGAAGAATACACCTTCTCAAGTGCACATGGAACATTCTCCAGGACAGACCACATCTTGGGTCACAAATCAAACCTCAGTAAATTTAAGAAAATTGAAAATGTATCAAACATCTTCTCTGACCACAACGCTATGAGACTAGACACCAATTACAAGAAAAAACTCTAAGAAACACAAAAACATGGAGATTAAACAATACAATTCTAAATAACCAACAGGTTACTGAAGAAATCAAAAGGGAAATAAAAAAAAATTCTAGAAACAAATGACAGTGAAAACACAACTCAAAACCTATGGGATGCAGCAAAAGCAGTCCTAAGAGGGAAGTTTATAGCAATACAATCCTACCTCAAGAAACAAGAAAAACATTCAATAGACAATCTAACTTTACACCTAAAACAACTGGAAAAAGAAGAACAAAAAAACCCCAAAATTAGAAGAAGGAAAAAAATAATAAAAATCTGAGCAGAAATAAATGAAAAAGAAAGAAACAATAGTAAAGATTAATAAAACTAAAAGCTGGTTCTTTGAGAAGATAAACAAAATTGACAAATCTTTGGCCAGACTCATCAAGGAAAAAAAGAGAAGAATCAAATCAACAAAATTAGAAATGAAAAGGGAGAGGTTACAACAGACAATGCAGAAATACAAAAGATTATAAGAGACTATAATGAACAACTATATGGCAATAAAATGGATAACCTGGAAGAAATGGACAGATTCTTAGAAAAGTTCAATCTTCCAAGGCTAAACAAGGAAGAAACACAATGAACAACCCAATTATAAGCACTGAAATTGAAACTGATCAAAACTCTCCCAAAATACAGAAACCCAGAACCAGATCACTTCACAGGAGAATTCTATCAAACATTTAGAGAAAAGTTAATGCCTATCCTTCTAAAACTCTTTCAAAAAATTACAGAGGAAGGAACACTTCCAAACTCATTCTATGAGGCCACCATCACCCTGATACCAAAACCAGACAAAGAAACCACAAAAAAAGAAAACCAAAGGCCAATATCATTGATGAACATAGATGCAAAAATCCTCAACAAAATTTTAGCAAATAGAATTCAGCAACACATCAAAAAGCTCATACACCATGATCAAGTTGGATTTATTCCAGGGATGCAAGGAGTCATCAGTACATGCAAATTAATCAATGTGATACACCATATTAACAAATTGAAAGATAAAACCATATGATAATCTCAATAGATGCAGAAGAAACCTTTGACAAAATTCAGCATCCATTTATGATTAAAACTCTTCAAAAAATGGGCATAGAATGAGCCTACCTCAACATAGTAAAGGCCATATATGATAAGCCTACAGAAAACATTATTCTTAATGGTGAAAAATTGAAAGCATTCCCCCTAAGATCAGGAACAAGGCAAGGGTGTTCACTTTCACAACTAATATTCGACATAGTTCTGGAAGTCCTAGCTACAGCAATCAGAGAGGAAAAAGAAATAAAAGGAATTCAGATCAGAAAAGAAGAAGTAAAGCTCTCACTGTTTGCAGATGACATGATACTGTACACAGAAAACCCTACAGATAGTATCAGAAAATTACTAGAGCTAATCAGTGAATTTAGCAAAGTTGCAGGATACAAAATCAATACACAGAAATCACTTGCATTTCTATATACTAACAATGAAAAATCAGAAAGAGAAATTAAGGACTCAATCTCATTCACCATTGCAACAAAAAGAATTAAATATCTAGAAATAAACTTACCTAAGGAGACAAAATAACTATACACAGAAAATTATAAGACATTGATGAAAGGAGTCAAAGGATAGCAATATCCTCTATGACTCACCTCCTAGAGTAATGGAAATAAAAACAAATGTAAACAGATGGAGAGATATTCCATGTTCCTGGATAGGAAGAATCAATTATTGTGAAAATGATTATTCTACCAAATGCAATCTACAGATTCAGTGAGATCTCTATAAAATTACCATGACATTTTTCACAGAACTAGAACAAACAATTTCACAATTCATATGGAAACACAAAAGACCCCAAATAGCCAAAGCAGTCTTGGGAAAGAAGAATGGAGCTGGAGGAATCAACCTTCCTGACTTCAGACTATACTTCAAAGCTACAGTCATCAAGACAGTATGGTACTGGCACAAAAACAGAAATACAGACCAATGGAACAAGATGGAAAGCCCAGAAATAAACCCATGCATCTCTGGGTACCTTATTTTTGACAAAGGAGGCAAGAACATACAATGGGATAAAGACAGCCTCTTCAATCAATGGTGCTGGGAAAACTGGACAGCTACATGTAAAAGAATGAAATTAGAACACTTCCTAACACCCTACACAAAGATAAACTCAAAATTGATTAAAGACCTAAATGTAAGACCAGAAAATATAAAACTCTTAGAGGAAAACATAGGCAGAACACTCAATGGCATAAATCAAAGCAATATCCTCTATGACTCACCTCCTAGAGTAATGGAAATAAAAACAAATGTAAACAAGTGGGATCTGATTAAACTTAAAAGCTTTTGCACAGCAAAGGAAACTATAAGCAAGGTGAAAAGACAACTCTCAGAATGGGAGAAAATAATAGCAAATGAAACAACTGACAAAGGATTAATTTCCAAAATATAGAAGCAGTTCATACAGCTCAATACCAGGAAAACAAACAACCCAATCAATAAGTGGGGAAAAGACCTAAACAAACATTTCTCCAAAGAAGACATATGGATGGCTGACAAACACACAAAAAGATGCTCAACATCGCTCATTATTAGAGAACTGCAAATCAAAACTACAATGAGATATCACCTCACACTGATCAGAATGGCCATCATTAAAAGTCTACAAAAAAATAGATGCTGGAGAGGGTGTGGAGAAAAGGGAATGGTCTTGCACTGTTGGTGGGAATGTAAATTGATACAGCCCCTATGGAAGATAGTATGGAGATTCATTAAAAAACTAGGAATAAAATCACCATATGAATCAGGAATCCCACTCCTAGGCATGTACCCTGACGAAACCAAAGACACATATATCCCATTGTTCATTGCAGCACTATTTACAATATCTAGAACATGGAAGCAACCTAGATGTCCTTCAACAGATGAATGGATAAAGAAGTTGTGTTACATATACACAGTGGAATATTACTCAGCCATAAAAAGGAATGTCTTTGAGTCAGTTCTAATGAGATGGTTGAAACTAGAACCTATTATACAGAGTGAAGTCAAGTCAGAAAGAGAAAGATAAATATCATATTCTAACACATATATAAAAAATCTAGAAAAATGGTACTGAAGAATTTATTTATAGGGCAGCAATGGAGAAACAGACATAGAGAATAGACTTGTGAACATGGAGAGAGGGGAGGAGAGGGTGCAATATATGGAAAGAGTAACATGGAAACTTACATTACCATATGTAAAATAGATAGCCAATGGGAATTTGCTGTATGGCTCAGGAATCTCAGACAGGGGCTCTGTATCAACCTAGAGGGGTGGGATGGGGAGGGAGGTGGGAGAGAAGTTCAAAAGGAAGGAAATATAGGTATACCAATGGCTGATTCATGTTGAGGTTTGGCAGAAAACAACAAAATTCTGTAAAGCAATTATCCTTTAATAAAAATATAAATTAATTTTTAAAATTATATAAATGTACCACATATTCTTTATCCATCCTCTGTTGATGGACATTTAGGCTGCCACCATGTCCTGCCTATTGTAAATAGTGCTGCAATGAACACTGGGGTGAATGTACCTGTTTGAACTAGGCTTTTCTCTGAATATATGCCCAGGATTGGGATTGCTGAATCATATAGTAACTCTATTTTTAGGTTTTTAAGGAATCTCCATACTGTTCTCCGTAGTGACTGCACCAGTTTGCATTTCCACAAACAGTGTAGGAGGGTTCCTTTCTCTCCACTGTCTCTCTCCAGCATTTATTGTTTATAGAAATTTTGATGATAGCCATTCTGATTGGTGTGAGATGATACCTCGTTGTTGTTTGATTTGCATTTCTCTAACAAATAGTGATGCCAAGCATTTTATTATGTACCTGTTGGCCATCTATATGTCTTCTTCTGAGAAATGCCTATTTAGATTTTCTACTCATTTTTGGATTGAGTTCTTTGTCTTTTTGATATTGAGCTGTTGCAGTACACATATTTTGAGTAGTTCCTAAATCAAAGGGGAAAACAGCTAGAAAGCATATACTTGGCACAACTGGGAAAATTTGAATATCACAAGATATTATTGAATTAATGTTGATTTTCCTAGGAGTGGTAATGGTGATGCTGCTCTATAAAAAATGTTATTGTTCTTTGGGAATGTGTTGAAATATTTGGGAGTGAAGTGTCCTGAATAGTGAAGTGTCCTATATAGCCAATTTTCAGAAGATTTAAAAAAAAAAAATATATATATATATATATATATATAATTATATGTAGGAGGGGGAGAAAGGTGGGAGGAACAAACTTGGTAAGAATTTAACAGCTGGTGAATCTTAGTATAGGCTTGTGTGAGTGCTCAGTCATTCAGCTGTTTCTGACTCTGTCATCCCGTGGACTGTAGCCCACCAGGCTCCTCTATCCATGAGATTTCCCAGGCAACAATATTGGAATGGGTTGCCATTTCCTTCTCCAGGGGATCTTCCCCACCCAGAGATCGAACTTGTGTCTCCTACATCTCCTATATTGGCAGGTGAATTCTTTACCACTGCCCCATCTGAGAGAAACAGGACTCCCCTGGTGGTCCAGTGGTTAAGACTTTGCATTTCCAACAGCAGGGTTGAGGGTTTAATCTCTGTTTGAGGAACTAATACCCTACATACTGTGTGGTACAGCCAAAAAAATAAAAACTACTGATACTTATCAGCCATCAGTATTTCAACCTTGAACATTGAGTCAAATTATTCTGTAAAAATAAACTACCTAGAAAAAATTGGGACCTTAATCCTCTAGGTCAGCTATTCTCAAATATTTTGGCTTTAACACTCCTTTACACTTTTAAAAATTGTTTAGGATTCAAAGTATTTTATGTTTATGTGAATTACACATATTGATAGTTACTATCACATATTATTATTCAAAATTGAAATTAAGAATGTTTAATAGGGCTTCCCAGGTGGTACAGTGGTAAAGAATCTGCCTGCCGATGTAAGAGACACAGAGTGATGGGTTTGATCCATGGGTCGGGAGGATCCCCTGGAGGAAATGGCAACCCACTCCAGGATTCTTGTCTGGAAAATCCCACGGACAGAGGAGCCTGGAGGGCTATAGTTCATGGGGTCATGAAGAATTGGACATGATTGAACACACACACACATACACACACTATTTTGTAAATAATTTTAAAAATAACATATAATACATTTGTATTGTCTGAAACAAAAATTTGCAAGAAGTGTCTGCTTTAATGCAAGATAGCTGGATTGTCATATCTGCACCCAATTTTTTACAGTATAATGTTTTGGTCAAAAGTATATGAAGCAACTCTTGCTTTTCTCATATGTAGTTGGAAAAGAAAGTAGTATTTTAATAGCCTTTTAAGATAGTTTTGAATATTCTTTGATACTACACTAAAATTTGATAACAGGCAGTTTCTTAAAGGTGAGTTGCAATGTGGAATTTGAAGCTGTATTAATGAATATTTCAAAATGTTACATTAAAACCCATTGGTCTGTCTCACACTAGAACAGATCTTTTTCTCCTTATGCATGATTTTGTAACATCAATCATTGGCCATTTGGAAAATATTGACTCACAGAGTCATGTAACTCATCTGAATGTTAACACATCTCATGATACAAGATCCAAGAGAAACTTCACATATTTGTTAACATCACTATCAATCTCATCAGCAAAGTTGTTAAGTATTGGGAAGCTGCCATGCTCATAGTGGCAGATGCATTTTCCAAAATTCTAATGTTTGCTTGTAAGATCCAAATTTTTCCACTGGCAGCAAACATTGTCAGGTATTTTCCTTAAAGTGACAAGTCACTTCATTAATCTTTAAGAATGTGCCTGCCAAATACCTATGTCTGAATAAGCACAGTCTGTCAGTCACACTTTCAAATAAAAATGGTGTTAGGTGAGGGGAAACAAGACTAGTTTAGCTTGCAACTCAAATGATCACACTAGTGTTCTTCTCTGAGACGACCATCACACTTTGGTACATAATTGCCTTATGGGTACTTTGCATGTTGTCACAGAATATTAAAAAGATGCTCATTCCAGGGCTGAGGTGAATAAAATTAATATTTTTTCTACTTCTTCAGGGACATTCATTTCATTAAATGAAACCAGCTTTTCTTTCTGAGAGTTCACAGTGTTAAGACTATAGTAACTACTAGTTCATAGTACCATTTGGTTCTGTGGCTATAACCTATGCTGAGTCACCCACTATTTTACCCACCAAGGCTTTTGCCCCATCAGTGCAAATGTCAGCACGATGAAAAGGGTAAGTAATGCTTTACTATTATTATGTAATAAATCTGACTTGTGGACTTCCTGAAAGTGTCTTGGGGTTTCATATTGAGAACTGCTGCTGGAGGAGATGAGAATATTGGGGAGGAACATGGTCAATTTTGCAATTTGGGGAAGTTACTCTGCTAGCAGAATGAAGAGTTGGATGAAATCAGTCTGGAGGCAAGGAGACTGTGGCAGTGTTGCAGAAGTGATGATGGGGGTCCTGCCTAAGACAGAGGCTGTCGGCTTTGGGAGCACAGGGATAAGAAAAGTCCAGGTCCAAATGTGAGAGTGATGAGCAGGGTAGTTAGGCTGCTTTGCCATCTCTATACAGTTGGTCAAATCACAAGGCGACTGCTGGGGCTGTGCTTTTTTTTCTTGTCCAGACACCTTATTCGGTACATCGCACAACATAGATTTTCATCTGAGAGCACATTTAAAAATATCTTACAGGGATTTCCTTGCTGGTCCAGTGGGTAAGACTCTACATTTTCACTGCAGGGCGCATGGTCTGATCCCTGGTTGGATAACTAAGATCCTGCATGCTGCATGGTGTGCACTCCCCCCAAATTTTATATATATATATATAAGTCTTACGAGTAAACATGTTCTAAGATATACAAATTTTCTAAGAGGTAAAAGAGAAAAATCACAGGTCCAGGGTGACTCAGTGTCCACAATCGCATAGCAGGATTCACTGAACTGTGAAACACAGGAGGAGGAGCAGAGTGGGCACACAGTTGCTAGAATCCAGCTGTGGACACCAGGTGGTGTTCACGTGGAGATGTATGGAGCGAGCTAATTATACAGGTATTGAGATACATATCTGACAAATAAAATCAAAGAGAAGGATAAAACCTTGGAGGATAAGTGTAGAGCCTAGAACACAACCTACTTAAAGTAAGGCTTTAATGAATAGATGGTGGTTGTGGTGGTTTAGCTGTTAAGTTGTGTCTGAGTCCTTGTGACCCCATGGACTGTAGCCCGCCAGTCTCCTCTGTCCTTGAGATTTCCCAGGCAAGAATAGTGGAGTGGGTTGCCACTTCTTTATCCATGGGATCTTCCCAACCCAAGGATCGAACCTGAGTATCCAGTGTTGCAGGTGGATTTTTTACTGACTGAGTCACCAGGCAAGCCCTAACGAATCAATAGAGAAGGAATGATAAAGAAGATAGAAGAATCACAGGAGACTGGTGAATGGAAAGCAAGAGAGTGGTCCCAGAAGGCAGAGTTCAATGATGACAAATGCTGCAGAGACCTAAGAACTAAAAGGAGCTCATCAAAAGGTAAACTCTGAGAAAGCCTTTACATTGCTGTATCTGCAGGCCAGGAACAGCACCTGATTCAGAAAACACACAGAACAAAGCTTTGTTGACTGGATCGATGAATGAGTCCATCACATGGCCATTGAAGGCCATTGACCACCTTTATCCTAGTGTTTCTGTGGGTGTAGAGACACAAGCCTGGCAGCTATGGATGGAAAGTGAATGAAAGGAAAGGGTGAGTGCATTTTGTGGAGGAACTTGGTTAACAAAGGAAGGAAGGAGTTAAAGGGAGAGCTTGCCAGTATCACAGGGTGAAGGAGGACTTGTATTTAGCTAGATCATTTTGTTAAGGATAAAAGAGATTTCTTAAAAAAAAAAATACTTATTTGGCTGTGCTGGGTCTTAGTTGTAGCACACAGGATCTTCTATCTTCATTGTGGCATGTGAAACCTTTAGTTATGGCATGTGAACTCTTAGTTGCAGCATGTGGGATCTAGTTCTCTGACCAGGAATTGAACGCACACCCCCTGCACTGGGAGAAGTGAGTCATAGCCACTGGACCACCAGGGAAGTCCCTGAAAGAGACTTTTAAGTATGTTTTTATAAGTCTTAGGGAAAGAGCCTTTAGGAAGGAAAAGTTGACCATCATGATGAATTCTGATCTTTTATTCACAACTCCCTGTCTTCTGCAATGTCCTTACTCCCCAAAGTCACAAGAGACTTGAAGAAAGAGAAGTTCCCTTTGACTCAAAACAAACTGGGGTCAAACTTTTGGCTGTGCCTGACACCCACAAGGAAGCACTGCTGAGAAATTATGCCCACTCTGACTGCCTCCTCCTGTTCTCCTACCAGACTCTCACTGACCTCCATCCTTCCCAGCCTGGGCCTCTTGTGAGTTCCCACCTGGATTTCAAGCATACCACTGAAGATGCAGACCGATATCTAGCCTGAATACAGCCCTGGGAACTACTTTCACCCCTTCCGAAATGCCTTCCTCTTTCTTACCCCCAAGTTTCCCCTCCCTGTTACCTGGCTAGCTGCTGTGCATGCTCAAGCTCTCGGCATAGGCAACCTTCCCTCCTTGTGCCTCTATGTAACATCGATCATAATAGATGGTGAATTCCCACCCACAACCCTTCCTTCTCCCACCAGGCTAGGAGCTCTGTGAAGGTAGGTACCACATCTTGCTCCCTGGGGATCCCCAGCACCCTAACACAAAGTTGGGCTCACTAATTGTGTGCTTTTATGAATGAGTGAATACATAGGCATGTTCCTTACCCCTTTTCATCCTGAATCTCCTCACGGAGGAAGAAGACCCAGGCAAATTAGCAGACTTAGGAGCAGAAATCGAAAAGTCACTTTAGGTTATGTGCACGCTCTCTCTCAAGTCTAACCTCCTCTTGCTGCAGATTTAGCCTTTGAGCAGCCTGCAAACTTGGAGGCAGTAACGACTACATCATAATAACTATCTATTAAACTTCAAAGGGAGAAAAACTTAAAACATGAATGGAGCTAATTGCTGGCTGCCACAAATTGGTTCCTGGGCATTCTAAATGGTTTAATAGTTGGTCTAGATACCATTGCAATAGGTGCCATATATAAATACAAACACAGAGATAACTGACAGGCTATGACCTCGTCAAGTCACAGCTATAGCCTAAAGGGGAGAATTTTACCTGTTCAGTGTGTTTGTCATAATTATCTGTCACAAAGTAGCCAAAAATGACTCTCTTGTTTAACAATTACATTACCTAAAGACTGGAGTCAAGGTGAAAGAAATTAGACAATTACTATTTTGGGCTGGGTGTCAGGATGCCTGGGGGTCACGCCAGGCTCTGGAGCAGCCAGCTGTGTGCCCAGGCCAGTCACCTGTCTCCATTACTCAACACACTTGTAATGATGCTTCGGCTCATGCATTCACTTATTCATTAATTCAATACATATTTATTAAGCACCTACTGTATTCCTGGCACAGGGCTAACTACTGAGAGTACCGAGAGGCAATAAGACTTAAGCTGCCGATCTTATCACAGTCCATTAGGAAGGTGATGCTGAGAAACTGAAGCCCAGGGCATGATGATGCTGTGGAGGTATGTCCTGGGACTGTAGGGGGACAGTGAAGAAGGTAAGTGGACTGCTGGAGAAGATGGGTGAAATCTTGAGACGGGGGAGGTCTTTGAATTGGGTTTTAAATGATTAGCAGGAGTTTGCCAGGTAGAGAAGAACAGAGTAATCATTCAAAGTAACAGGAGCATGGTATTAAAAACATGAAAAAGAAATGTTTAGGGAACAGTGAGTGTCAGGTGGATGCAGTTAGACTTATAAGGAACTGATGAGGAGGGTCAGTTAATCTTGAAGGCCTGTCTGGGTATTTTCTGGTAGGCTCTAGTGCAGTGGTTCTCAAACTTGAGTGCACACCGGCATTACCTGGAAGGCTAGTTAACACAGATTGCTGGGCTCTTCCCCTGTTCTGAGGTGGGGCCTGAGAACTGGCATCTCTAATAAGCTCTCAGCTATGGCAGATGACCTGGGAGGGAAGATGGGTTCAGCTGCATCTTATCCTGATAGCATGATGCTACCCAAGTCACGTCACCTCCCTGCGTCCTAGTCTCAGTTTCCTCCTTGGTGGGACTGGGGATGTGGACGCTGCCTGGCAGCCTTTTGTCTGCCAGCTGCATTAAGCAAAAGAATGTGTGTGAGCTCTTGGAATATATCAAGTGCTAGACAGTTGCTCATACTTAGGCCACCTGATGTGAAGAGCCGACTCATTGGAAAAGACCCTAAGCTGGGAAAGACAGAAGGCAGGAAAAGAAGGGGATGACAGAGAACAAGATGGTTGAATGGCATCACTGACTCAGTGGACATGAGTTTGAGTAAGATCCGAGAGATGGTGAAAGACAGGGAAGCTTGGAGTGCTGCAGTCCATGGGACCACAGAGTCAGACACGACTTAGCGACTGAACAACAAGACAGTTGGTGAAAAATGTTTATGTACACACACACAGACACATGTGTATCTTTTAGTACTTCTTTTAGCTACTGAAAGCTCCCTAAATCCCTTAACGACTCCAAGAGATCTGTCAAACCTGTTGTATGGTTACTCTGCGTGTGTGGGTGTGTGCATGTATGTGTGTACATGTGTGTGCATGTGAAGGAGAGAGAGAGACCTCAAGACACAGAAGTGAGATAGAGTAGAATAGATAGAGTGGGAAAAGGAGGCCAATGTTAATTCCATTTTTATCTTTGAGTTCTGGTCTAGTTTCTGATAACATCTTAGAAGATCTATAAATTGAAACAGATCTGGATTTAGGAATCTTCAGCTAGGAATTTCTCCCTCCTGTCAAATAAAAATCTTTCCTGGGACACTTAGGGACTTCCTGGGTTCTCTGAACTTTTAGCACTGTTCTCCATAAGCCCAGAAATAGGCAGTATTGATAAGGCTCAGACTGGATGCACCCACACTTTTAACAAATGAGTGTCTAGCTAGTTGGAGGCAACCTTTGCTTACCCTTGGTGTAATTCTCCACCTCTAAGGTATTGGGGCTTCCCAGGTGGCACTAGAGGTAAAGAACCCACCTCCCAATGCAGGAAATGCAGGAGACATGGGTTCAATCCCTGGGTCAAGAAGATCTCCTAGAGTGGGGCATGGCAACCCACTCCAGCATTCTTGCCTGGAGAATCCCATGGAGAGAGGAACCTGATAGCTACAGTCCATAGGGTCTCAAAGAGTCAAACACGACTGAAGCAACTTGGCATAGCATACTAGGGTATTGACTGGGCAGGTTGAAAGAGCTCCTTTAACTAAACATGACTGAAGTTTTCCTTTCATCAGGAAGGGCATAGAGGCTGTAATATGTTATTCTGGAGTGCGTTGGCAGGTACACCCCGGAACGGCAGGCTATCAGCTTACACACAAGGGAACAATTACCCGGGTGGCATGGTTAATCACAGGCACTTCACCATGGAAAAAGAAAAATAATACCCTTCCCATCTCATCCCACGGAAAAGAAAGGAGACATCTACCAATTTGTAAGAGGATAATTTCCTAATTATCCCATGAAGGTTGTTATTTCTGTTAAGTCCTTAAATCAGGTTGAGGAGGGTGAAATCTGATCCTTCCTTTAGTGATGAAAATTGTTATTGCAGGATTTGGTTTTCACACAGTGTCTCCCACAGCTGAAGGAAGAATTTACTAATCTCAACCAGGGCAGCCGTGCAGTCAGCTGGTGTGGGCAGAGGAAGGTCCACAGTGGAGAAGGGGAGCTGGGGCACTTCAGGTTGGTCCAACATGATTGTTTAATTACTTGGAAAACCTTTCTCCTGAGTGTGAGGAGGCCTCTGCAGAATACATGACTCATAGCATATTAACTTCTGAATGTTTTAGAAATGAAGCTTGCCTCAGTTTTCAGATACCATTAAGTCCCCCTCAAGGCATTTTACGAAAAAAAGGAGGGGTGTTTTGGCGGTGATTATCAAACCAGAACCAATCCCCAGCCACACACAGGGCACGCCCAGAATGTTGTCTACTCTTCAGGGAAAGGAACTAACATTTCTGGAGCACCCATTGCATGTTCCAGAATTTTTTTCTCCCACCCTTTGCTTCCAGAATGGGGAGTTCACCGGGCCACTGCTCCACTGGCAGAGCTCGGCTCCTCTGCGTTTCCCTCTGTCCCTCTCTGCCAGCGGAAGGCCAACAGGCAGGAGACAGGGAAACAGAAAGGTCAAGGGAAGAACGTGGAAGAATGGGAGTGGGAAAGAAAACTTGGCATCACCTGGATGTGGAGAAGGGCTGGCCTTGAGGGAGCGCCAGGGCTGGTGCCAGGAAGAATCGCCAAGCGGGTGAAATGTGGCTTTGTACTCACTCTCTCTGGTTCTAGAATGCCCTCCCTCCACCCCTGACATCCAGGCATTATTAGCTCAGCAACTATTTATTAAGAGCCTCCTAAGTTTTAGGTACCGTAACGGGCACTGGGGATATGGCAGTGAACAATCAAACACCAAGCCCCCCTCAAACAGCCTACATCCTAGAGGTTTCCATGCGGTGGTTTCAGGTAGTCTTGGGCTTCAGGAAGTCCCTATTAGGGCACCTCCTTACTGTCCCTGTTTACACGCACACGCCCTGCTCCCTGCCTCGCAGCCCTCTCTTGTGATCACGTGCGCACAGGTCTACGCACACGCACGGATGCACGCGCACACGCACGGATACACGCGCACACACCCGCGTACGCACCCACCCTGTGGGGCCAAGGGCGCGGCGCGGAGGTGCGGGCAGTAGACGCGCGCGTGCGCCCAGGGGCCGCTTATCCCGAGGCAGCCTCTGCGGGTCCCCTGCACCGTGCGGGCGGGGCCAGAAGGAGGCCGGCGCGGACCGGAGCCCGGGGAACGTCATTCCCGACCGGCCGTTCCCCTCCGCTCTCACAGTCGGGCTCCACGCTTCGGGCAGGTGGGCAGCGCCCCCAGGGTCCCGGGGTCCCGCTCCCGCTCCCTTTTCAGCGATTCCCTCTGGGTGCCCAGGTGGGAGGAGAGGACAGGCGCGCGCCCGAGCCGCGGGTTTGCGCCAGATGCGAGGGAAAAACAGTTATCAAGCGCTTTGGGAACAGCCTCGGCCCTGGATCCGCGGCAGAAACTTGGACTCCGGGCCCTGAAACCAGGACGAGGACACTGTCAGGAGGTGCGGGCCTGGCCCTCGCGGCTGATCCATTAGCTGCTGCTTCCTTCAGGGGCGTCTGAGTCGGTGGTTAATTTCCCACTGGGTCAGTCCCCGCGGCGTCTGCTCACAAACACGCTGGTTTCTTCCTGGGGCTCCTCTCTGAGCTACGGATCTGACTCCTTACCTGGCCACCTTTGTTTCCTCGGGCCAGTCGGCACTTGTGAGAATTTCTCCTCAGGCCACTCCTTCCTCCCCATCCTCTTGAGGAGAGGGAAAAGAGTGGCAGGGCAGGAGGAGGGACCCCCCCTCCCTGGCTGGGACCCCTGGCTTGGTTCAGAAGCAATCAAGTTGGAGGGTATCCCATCCTGTTCCTACGTGGTCAGGGGGAGCCCTGCTTCCCGGGGGAATGGGCCCCAGATAGGCTTCTCCTGCAGCCCCTGTGGATCAAGGTCAACAGCAGGTGATTCACACAGAGCCTGGTTCTCCCTCCTTGCAGGGAGAAGAGAACTTGGTGAACCTGAGTTGGAGTCACCTACCAGGGAGTTTGGGGGAGAATTGCCGTCATTACCTGCCTATTAGCCCTTGCCCCTGGAATCAGCACCTTTTACAGGGACAGTTAGACATGTATCATCATCCCCATTTCACAGGAGAAGAGAGCGACACTTGGGTGGTTAAGTGCCTTGTTGAAGTTCACTAATATGGGAGGCAAACTAGAACAAACTAGACGACCTTCAACTAGTTTTATTACTGATCAGAATTCATTTTCCTGGTTCTTTAAAGCAATGCTAGTTTTGGCAGTTAGGATGCACTCCTGCTCCAGACATGCCCAGTTCACCTCTGCCCTAGAGTGAGTCCTTCTTCCTCCTAGACCTCTCTCACAGTTTCCCCAGCTTGCAGTGCCACTCTCCCTTCCACCAGTGCAACTCCTACACAGCCGTCAGGGCCCAGCTAAGAAACCCTTTCCTGTGCCAGCCTTTCCACTCCCTCTAGCTCTCACCCATCTCCCTTTACTCCATGTGCCAGTGTATACAGCCCGGGCCATTAAATCTAACCTTCATTATTTCATTGCCTTTTCTGATTCTCTCATTCTGTCATTTTCATCTGTCTTATTCCATCAGTTGGGTGGTCTCCCTAAGGGCAGGGACTGTGGCCTAGGCACTTGCTTTACATACCCCATGGTTTCCAGCAGGGTCCTGGGCAACAAGTTGCACCCAGTGTCTCCTGCATGCAAGCTAAGTTGCTTCAGTTGTGTCCTACTCTTTGTGACCCCGTGGACTGTAGCCTGGCAGTCTCCTCTGTCCATGTGATTCCCCAGGCAAGAATACTGGAGTGGGTTGCCATGTCCTCCTCCAGGGGGTCTTTCTAACCCAGGGATCAAACCCCTGACTCCTGCATTGCAGGCAGATTCTTTGCCACTGTGGCACCAGGGAAGCCCACGCCCTGTGTCTCTTGTTTGGCTGATTGACCAGATACACTGTAAAGCTGGTCAAAGGTGGGCACAGGAGCTTCTGTTGCGAGCCTTTGAGGGGTGGTATTACTGGGCTTCCAGCCATTAATCAGCTATCTGCAACTCCCCCTCACTGAGTGGCTTGCCCGCCTGGTTCCTCCCGCCCATCAGGAAAGATTGCACCTGGATTACCTGAGAGGGAGAGACAGAGCTTAATTGTATTCTCTGTTCACATCAGGATATCCAAGGACTGCTTAGACCAGATGCTTCTTTAACAATGCCCTTGGTATGCAGTGATCGAGGATACGTCAATGAAATTCAAACAGTCTAGATTCATGACATGAAAGATCTGATCTAAATTGAAACAGGGGGCTTCCCTGATAACTCAGTTGGTAAAGAATCCGCTTGCAATCTAGAAGATCCCAGTGTGATTGCTGGGTTGGGAAGATCCCCTACAGAAGAGAAAGGCTACCCACTCCAGTATTCTGGCCTGGAGAATTCCATGAACTGTATAGTCCATGGGGTCGAAAAGAGTTGGATATGACTGAGTGACTTTCACTTTCAGTTTCAAATTAGAACAAATAAACAAACACCAGAAGGTGAATGTTTCTTTGAAGGAGGAATTCTGTGTTTAATGTCAAGGTGGGGGTTTGAGATTGTTCAAGTGCATGTCTGAGGCCAGGTCTCTTCCCCTGCTACCCTCTGTGCATGTATTATTCTTGTAGTTGATATCATATTTTCACATCTATCATCTTGTTTATTCCTCACAAAACTCTGAGAGGGAATAATAGTAATCACAATGTTTATAAAATGTCTATAATTACTGAACAACTACTGTGTGCTGGGTACCATTCTAAGGACTTTATGTGGGTTAAGTCATTTTTTCCTTCCCATTTTACAGATGTAGAAACTGAGGCACTGAGACTGCCAGCAGCATGCAGTGGTGGGAATGTTCCCAAGGCAGAAGTGAATCAAGATTCTTTGATGATGAGAGCTCCATTGAAAGAAAAAAGAGGCACTTAAGTGAGGAGACTGACATTAAACACCTACTCTGCCAGGTAAGGCTGCTCAGAGCTTTGTGGGCACTTTCTCACCAGATCTTCACAGTTACACATCAGGTTATTGTGTCTGCGCTGTGACCTGCCCCCACATTTGAAGAAACACGGCCTCATGAGGTCAGCTGGCTTGCCGCAGGCACCTGGCTAGTGTGTGGCTGATCCAGGACCTGACGCCAGGTCTGCGGACTCATGCCCATGTTCTCTGTGCCCCATGTCAAGTGCTTGGATGGCTTGGCCTTCTCTGGCTCTTTGTTTCTCAAGAAGAGGGGTGGGGGACAACGTTTATTTCACTGGCTGGGCGGTGAGATCGTTATCACCCTTACAAAGCAAGTATTAACTCTCTAATTGTACATGGCACTGAGCAGAGCAATGAACTATTTTGTACACAAAAATAATTAAGTAAAGCCCACAGGGAGGAATTCTGCCCTCTGGGAACAAAGAATCCCCAGTGAGTGAGGGTGTCAGGGTAGCCCGAAGAGCCAGCGTCCTAGCACACATTCTCCTTGGCAAAAGTGTGTCCTGGCTGACAAAAAGAAGTGGCAGAGAGGTGGGTGGCTTCCAAACCCATCACCGCTTCTGGGAAGTACCTCTGAGTGGTCAAGACTTTGGAAGCAGATAAAGGTGGGTTTGAAGCCTTCTTAGTAGCTGTGTAAGCTTGGACCAGTTCTGTGCCCTCTTCAAGCTTCATTTCCCATCTATGGAAGTGGACTGAACAGGTATGCTTCTGTCAAATGAGATGATATACATAATGCACTTAGCACAGTGCCCCACACAGAGTAAGCATGTAATCATCAATAGCTCTTGTTTCAGCTGTTGGGTAGGTGTCTTGTTCCCAGAGTGGATTTTAAGGGTGAAGGGAAGATTCGTTTTCCCAGTGGAATGGGGGACTTTGGACAGCACAGCAGAGGTGCCCCTTCAGTGGTCCAGGGCTCGTGGCTGTCACAGGCGGCTTGGCCTTTTGTTTCCCCCTCACTCCTTCTCCTGAGACAGCGGGGAGAAGGCGGTGGGGCTGGCCTTTCTGGGGCAGCCCCTCAAGACTCCTATTCAATGGTGGGTCTTTAGCTCTTCATTCGGGAGAGCCATGAAGCTTTCTAGGGGACAGGAAGTACACCTGGTGAGCAGTACACAGTAGGAATTCAGTAAGTGCTGACTGCCTGGGGTTTCTGGGGTCCAGTCTCCCCAGACTCACAGAGGGGGCTGCGGCCCAGGCAGTACTTGCTAAGGAGTAAAGGACAGAGGGTAAAGCGCATCTGCATGCGAGGGGCCGCCATGCCATGCCAGATGGGCCACTCTGCCTGCAGCCTGCGCGAGTCTCCGGAATGCACGCCCTTTGCTCACCCGGAGCTGGGCCAAGAGCGACCCAGGGTGCACCGTTGCAGAAAATCCCTTTTGTTTCTACCTGCCAGAGCCCCCCGCCCAGCACTGGCTTCCTGCTTAATGGCCCGTTCGGGGTGGGGAGGCGGGGGAAATGTGCAGAACTCGGGGAGAAAGAGATTAAACTCACAATAAAACCAAACCCAAACATCACCGCCTTCCCTCTCGTCCTCTGCAGCTCTGACCCTGAGCTGTCTCTCAGCCAGTTTCCCTCCCAGGCAAATAATATTTATTCCAGGAGGCCCTGACACGCGGGCCAGAACAAGACAATGCTTGATTGTTCTTCCTCTCCCCTGCGGCAGGCGATGCGCTGGAGGAGAGAGCGCGGAAAGGCAAAGGAGCTGCCCCCGCCGCTCCCAGTGGGACCGGCTCTGGGAGTTGTCAAAACAGGCCACGATCAGGGCTGGGGAGGGGTGCCGACCAGATTAGTGCGGCTGCTCTCGAAGTTTCACTCTTTTACCCCAGTTCCTGGCAGCTGTGGCCACTTAAACAGCTTTGGCTTCCATTAAACAGGAGAGTCATTAAGTCATGGAGCTTACTGAAGCTCTAAAGGGCCCAGTAGTCATCCCTCGGTGAAAAGTGCCAATTCATTGCTTGGGAGATAACAAACCTGGAGACTGTGACTAAGTCAGAGGTGAGCAGCTCCAGGCCCGGATTGACGGCTCACCCCAGCGTGACCCCGCAATGAGAACCAGCCTCGTGTGCTGGTGGGAAGAGGTGGGTGACCACTTGGAGGGAGTTGGACTGCTGGTTTCCCCAAGCTGCTCAGCTGTTGTTTGGGCTAGAAAAATCCAGAAATTTCTCCCGTGGTTACTAATTTTTATTAATCAGGGCTGACACAGAGTGTGTTGTCCTGAAGTGTATCCCCCACCTGAATCAGGCCACCACCATCAGGGGCTGGACCAGAGAGTTAGTCTGCTTCCCCCACGCTCCTAACCCTTGACATTAGGGATTTTGCCTCATCTGCTGCGCCTTTGAACAGTCCCTGGCATGGCGCTGGTAGAACATGTACAGGAAGGAGGGAGGACAAGTGAGAAGCCCAGGGCCACCTCTTTTACCTCCTTTGGGCTGGAGGACAAGTGACTTGTCATTGACTGGAAGTGACCATGCACAGGAGCTGCAGTGGAGTCCTTCCCAGCATATTCAACCTTTCCTTTATTCTGATTCACTGAATTCTCATACTTAGGCAAGGGGGGCAAGGGAGAGGTATTACTGTCCCCATTTTGCAGATAAAGAAACTGAGGTTCAGGAAAGTAAGTGACATTTAAGCAAGTGAACCCAGGACATCGGATTCCTGATCTAGCACTCCGTGGTCTCTCATGCTTATATGCAGCACCAGTGACCATTGGGCTACAGGACTTGGCTCCTTACCTGATCTTCGTCCTGCTCTTGGGAGCCCTCCAGACTGGGCCAGACTGCCCTCTTACTCAGAGGCCAGATATTGGACAGGACTCAGAAGAGGAAAATGGCCCAAGAGCCTGTCTTCTGGCCCATCTCCCCAAGGTTTGAAAGCTGTCAGAAGGATGGAGAGGTTTGGTTCTGAGGCCACTCTCAACAAGGGAGAGTTTTCCTTCCTTTAGCCATCTCATTCGTGTTTTCACTCTCTGCTTTCTTGGGGCTGGATGGGAGGAAGGGTCACACCTGCATAGAACCATGAGCACGCAGACTGTGGGAATTGGCAGGGACAATTGCCCAGGAGGGACATTTAAAGGACACATGACGGCTCCCAGGACTACCTGGCTCCCTGTGACTCCATGGGTGGGAAGGACATTCAGCCTTGCTCCTGCCCTGGGATGGCCAGCCTTCTGGAAACACCTCTCCTTATAGGAACAGGGCCTAGGGAGGCTAGTCCCTGGCTGGGAAAGCTGGCTGAGTGACAGTCTGGCTTAACCCATGTGGGATTAGTCAGCCTGTAAAAGTCCTGTTTATTTGTTAAGGGAGAGGCAGATCCATAACCCATCTGTTGACACCTGGACGGCACAGCGGAGGGAGCTGCACCTCTCTGCCCAGCCCCGCAGCCCCACTGTGGTTTTCCTGCCAAGCTGCAGTGGTTGCTGGGAAGAACACCTGGTGGGTGAGTGATGGGAGAGCTTCCCGCTGGCAGCAGCCACCTCTGCCGAGCCATGCTCATCACTGGGTGCCATGGAGGGCCCAGGCAGGAAGCCTGAGAACACTGTTCCCAACCCATCTGCCGTAGAGCCCTGCCCCAGAGTGAGCCTGACCACGTCGGTGAGACCCAGTTCACCATCTCCCAGGGGCGGGCTCTCCCAAGAACCTCTTTGCAATCTCCCAGCCTTTCTTCCTATGGCTATGTTAATCTTGGCTCCAAGACCAAATGAGTGGAAGATTCAGGGGGTTTTGAGTCTTAGATTGCAGGTCTGAGCAGGGCATGCCACCCTTTCACTCCAGGCTCCTCCACGCCACTTCAGTTCTAATGTCAGGAAAGCAGAGGAGAGAAGCTGGCTGCTGTTGACCTTGTTTCATGGTGTCATCAGAGGTCAGGTCATTATTGAAAAAGAACAGGGTCAACGCTTATGATACACGGGCTCCTGTCCTCGCTCTGACCTGAGCCAGCTGTGTGACCTTGAGCAGAGTTAGTCTTTCCGCATCTCCATTTCCTCAACCAGGAAATAAAAAAAGAAATTGGATTCATGTCTCCCAGGGGCCCTTCCAACTCCAACATTTTAGACTGTACAGCTGCTAACCTCAGGACTGATGTCGTTCATTTATAAAGAAAATGTCATCGACATCCCCTCTGCCCGCCCCCCAACAAGGAGGATGTGTTCTGAGTTGTTCTCCCTGTTGTGATGGTGGGTCTGAAGTGCTCCACACCCACCTGCCCATCCCCATTGTCTGCCTCGGTTCCCATGCAGGAGGGCTGACCCCCTTGCCTCTGCTGTCCTCTGAGTCTCTAGGAGGATGCTTTCCAGTAACCACTCGAGGCTGGTAGGTCTGGGCCTTGGTTCCCACCTCAGGAAATGACTTGCTGGTTGACTGCAGGCAAGACTTGGCTTCTCTGAGCCGCATCTGCCAAATGGGACAAAAAACCCTCTCTGGGAAAGTGCTGTGGGATGAGCACGGAGGCTGAGGATCCAAATCCCAGGCCCTTTGGGAGGCAGTGGACCTCTACTAATGGACCGCACACTCAGCGGGGCTTAGTGTCCCAGTATGTCTGGAACCTTGGCCTCCTGGCACGTGCTGGGTGTCTTGCCCACATGCATTGTGAACAGGGATCCATATGCCCTCTTTTTGGATTAGTTCTGCATCTGGTTCTGAAACATCTTGCTGGGACTGTGAATGGCTTCGCAGTGCATGTCAGTGAGCTCTTTTCAGCTTCACTCATCAGGCCTTGGGGAGCTCTGCTTCCTTCCAACTGACTCAGTGTGGTTGCTGAGCTGATGCTGTTGAGTCACTCGGGCAAGGCCCGTTACTTGCCAGACATGTCTCACTTAGACCCATCTTTCCAGGGTAATGAACTCACAGGATTAAACTGAGAGCTCCTTCCTTCTCCTCTACCTTCACCTCCTAGCTTTCCATCAGCCACCACCCCCAGCTTCTGGTCCTCAGGTGGGACCTCTTGAGCCAGGGAGCAATTAGCCAACTCAGACTTCAAGATTCTCCCTAGAAGAAGCTGTTGTTATTGTACAGTCTCTTAGTCGTGTCTGACTGTTTGCGACCCCATGGACTGCAGCACATCAGGCTTCCCTGTCCTTCGCCATCTCCCAGAACTTGCTCAAACTCATGTCCATTGAGTCAGTGATGCCATCCAACCATCTTGTCCTCTGTCATCCCTTTCTCCTAATTTCAATCTTTTCCAGCATCAGGGTTTTTTCTAATGAGTCGACTCGGCATCAGGTAGCCAACATATTGGATGCTGATGCTTCAGTTTGAGCATCAGTCTTTCCAGTGAATATTCAGGATTGATTTCCCTTAGGATTGACTGGTTTGATCTCCTTGCAGTCCCAGGGGCTCTCAAGAAGTTGAACACTGGCCTGATAATGCTGAGATGAAGCAGGCTTGCTTTGCAGGAACCCTTGGAAGGACATGAGTATTTTTTTCTTTTTCCCAGTGAGACAGAAATCTTTTTATTGAGTTTAAAAGCCAAGTTATGTTTTATTTTAAAAGCTTCAAAGTATATCAAATGTAAGAGATGACTTTCACTGTCATAAGCAATACTTTTGCAATGTCCAGCTCTCTCTACATAGAATATCCCATTTGGTTTATTACAGTATAGCTGGGTCCTCTGTATCTATTTTATGACCAGGCTAAAGCCAAACCCATGTTGCCTGACTGTAAATATTAACATGATTTCTCAAATAGTACCTTCCTATTAAACCTAAAATGCCATCATGAGGCATCTTATTTTTTGTAAAACTAAAGAAGAAAAATTGTTGCCAAATTAACTCTGATACAATGCTTTCTTGTTGTTTCATTATGTTTTCTTACTAAAATCTATACTGATTGAATAAGATCATTTAGAAATTTTTTTAATAAATTTAAAAGTTAACTCTTATGTGTATGTGAAAAAGAAAACAATTTTGAAAACAGTTAAGGTAACTCCTTAAATGGAAAAGACATGAGTATTAATGGGGAGGCTCCTACAGAGTTATTTGGAACTGCTTGTAAATTACTCTGCCACCCTCTGAGACTGCTGTGGCCTCAAGTTGCCACCTTCTCTGCTTAGAATCCTCTTCCATTCTCACCTGCCTGGTTAATTTTTACCTGGTCTTTAATATTCACTCTGTCCAGGAAGTAAAGCATTCATTCAATAAATATGTATTAAGCACTTACTAGGCACCAGTGACTCTTCTAGCATTTGGGACACAATATTCAAAATTCCAGACTTCGTAGAGACTGAAGGGAAACCAGGGCAGACAGACCACACAGGTAACAGAAAATATCAGCTGGTGATACATGCAAGGAAGAAAAATAAAGCCAATTAAGAGGATAAGGAACAAAGGAGTGGGGCTTTGGTCAGGAAGACTCCCTGAGGCAGCAGCACGTAAACAGGAACCTTAATAAAGTCAGGGAATGAGCCGTGTGAATATTGAGCACTGCAGGTAGAAGAAACAGTAAGTGCAAAGTCTCAGAGGCAGATGTGGGTATGACATGTTTAGGAGAGGCTAGGAGGCTGGTGGAACTGGAGATGAGTGAGTGGAAGGGATGGTAGGAGGCAAAAAGCTGAGAAGGGTGATGGGGGACAGGTCACATAGAGTCTTCTTGACCCCTGTAAGGACTCGACTTTCACTGAGAAGTTATCAGATTTTTTTTTAATTTTTTACTTGGCTGTTTTGGGTCTTGGTTGCTGCACATGGGCTTTTCCTAGGGCTAGCAGGGGCTACTCTTCATTGTGGTGCAGAGGCTTCTCATTGCAGTGGCTTCTCTTGTTGGGGAGCATGGGCTCTAGTGTGCGGGCTCAATAGTTGTGGTACATGGGCTTAACTGTCCCAGAATCTTCCTGGATGAGGGACTGAACCCATGTCACCTACACTGGCAGCTGGATTCTTAAACACTGGACCACCAGGAAAGTACTGTCGGATATTTTTAAATGGAAGGGTGACATAATTGGACTCAGGCTTTCATAGGATGGTTCTGGCTGCCATAGTAGAGGACAGGCTATAGGGAACAAGGGAGGAAGCAGGTAGATCAGCAAGAAGGCAACATCAGTAATCCAAGCTAAAGATAGTCACGGCTTCAGTGGGGCAGCAGCCATGAGATGCTGAGGGTCACTTAGTGTCTTGAAACATTTTTATGGTAAAGCCAACAGGATTTCCTGAGACATATAGGAGACATGGAAGAGTCAAGGATGGCACTAAGGTATTTGGTTTGAACAATCAGAATGGAATTGCATCACCTGAGGCAAAGATGATGAGTGAATTTGGGACAAGTAAGGCTTGAACTGCCTATTGGGCATTCAAGTGGAGATGTAGAGTGGGCAGAAGGTAAGTCAGTCTGGCATTCAGGGAGTGGTCAGACTTGGAGACATGAATGTAGGGTTGTTGATACATAGATTGTATTTAAAGAGGAAGGACTGATAAAGTCATCTGCAGAACAAAAGCACTCCGAAGACTGAAACTTGGGGGTCTCTAGTTTCTAGAGGTCAGTGGAATTGGGAAGTTGCTGCAGAGATTGCAGAAGATCAGCAAGTACAATGGTAATGCTTATGTTCTAAAAGTGAAGTGGAGAAAGTGTTTCTTGGAGGAGAGGATGGCTGACTGTAAGGTGTAGCTGGGAGGTCAAGAACCCAGGATTGAACTTTACATGTGGCAGCTCAGAGGTCACTGGTGATCACACTCAGAACTGTTTCAGTGGTTTGCAAGAGAACTGGGGAAAAGAAGTTCATATGAACAATTCTCAAAGAATTTTGTTGGGAAGGTGATCAGAGATGGAGGAAAATACAGGTTAAGGTGGGTTTTTTTAAAAATGAAATTAACTTATTAGTTAGCTAAGGAACTATGAGGGGACATCGATGTGAATTTTTGAGAGCTTAACTTGGAGCCAGGAGAGGAGATTTAGAAAGGCTATTTTCATCTTTTCCCCATTAGCCCTGTCATCCCAGTTCTGCCTCTGTCTTTCACTAAATGGTGAGGGGTATGTTCATTTGGGGGCTTCCAAGGTGGTGCCTAGTGATAACCCACCTGCAATGCAGGAGATGTAAGAGATGTGTGCTTGATCCCTGGGTCGGGAAGATCCCCTGGAGAAAGGGGATCCACTCCAGTATTCTTGTCTGAAGAATCCCAAGGACAGAGGAGCCCGGTGGGCTATGGCCCAAAAAGTGTCGCAAAGAATTGGACTGACTGAAGCAACTTAGCACATACACATGTTCGTTTTTGTATCAACATCTTGTGCAGATGTCTAGTCTCTCTGGTATTTAGCAGACCAGGGAGACCACCTGCCATTTTATATTGGATGCCTACCTATCATGTCATGTCACCTCTTTTCTAGAAAACTGACATCTGGCCATATAAATCATCAGATACATTGATAATGCATGATTCATGTATTATAACATAACCTGATGGTTGTATGGTGAAGTGATTTATCACTGCTAGAGGAGGCATAATAATGTTCATACTCTTATACAATAATCAATTAATAAGCATGTTATAAGCATGTTGCATCATGGACTATTTAAATAGTCTTTAAGGGTCAGATTTCTGACCTTTATACACAGAATATTCTTCTAAGTATGAGAAAGTAGGCACCAGAAGACTTCTCTTCACCTAACACTATATATAGTGAGAACCCATACTGATGTCTGATCATGTTTTACAAACTTGAGATGATTTCTAGAAGAATATAATAGTAACCCACTTTGTTATTACCATAGATAATAACATTAACATGGAAATGGCTGACTCATGGTAGAGCTGATTAGGAATGATTTTTTTTTCTCATGACAAGGCACATGGTTTTCCTTCTTAATAACAACACACAAATAGGCATCACTTTCCCCTTTCCTTCTTGGTGCATGCATGCGTTCTTGCTTAGTCATGTCCAACTCTTTGCCACCCCATGGACTGTAGCCTGCCAGACTTCTCTGTCCATGGAATTTTCCAGGCAAGAATACTGGAATGGGTTGCCATTTCCTTCACCAGGGGATCTTCCTGACCCAGGGATTGAACCCATATCTTTTGAGTCTCCTGCATTGGCAGGCATGTTCTTTATCAGCTGAGCCACTGAGGAAGCCCCTCCGTCTTGATAGTGTAGCAAAATAATAATAATAATAATAATAATGAGCTTTGGAGTCAGTCAGATCTACATCAAAATCCTTAGTTTATCTATACCATTTTTCTAGATGCCACATCTATGTGTTAATTCATAAATTTTGTTTTTCTCTTTCTGACTTACTTCACTCAGTATGACAGTCTCTAGGTTCATCGACGTCTCTGCAAATGGCACGGTTTCATTCCTTTTTATGGCTGAGTAATATCCACTGAATATACAGATGAACTTATTTTCAAAGCAGAAATGGAGACACAGATGTAGAGAACAAGCGTATGGATCTCAAAAAGAGAAGTGGGGGAGTGGGTGGGATGAATTGGGATTGACGTATATATATACTGTATGTGTGTCTGTTAATCACTCAGTCATTATGTATAAAATAGATAACTAATGAGAACTGACTTATATAGCACAGGAAATTCTACTCAGTGCTCTATTGTGACCTCAATTGTGCCCCTCCTGCCGTCTTGTTATGGCTTCTCCTTTGTCCTTGGATGTGGGGTATCTTTTTTTGTTAGATTTCAGCATCCTCCTATTGATGGTTGTCCAACAGCTAGTTGTGATTTTGGTATTCTCAAAGGAGAAGATGATCTCATGTCCTTCTACTCTGCCATCTTGATCTCCCTTAAAAAAAAAAAAAAGGATATATGTATATATGTAGCTGATTCACTTTGCTCTACAACAGAAACTAATGCAATATTGTAAAGCAACTATACTCCATTAAAAATTAATTTTTAAAAAAGCTAACCATATAGTTGTAGGTAATTGCAGCCAGGTGTTTCTCTCCTCGGATCTCAGACCCGAGTGCATGTCCCCTGGCTGTCAGTGTGTGTAGTGACGAGATGGCAGGAACTGGTTTGACACCAACATGAACCCTTCACCTAAAACTCAACTCAACCCCAGGGATTTCTGAGCTTTGAAGGTTTGATGGCTTTCCTTGCTTAATCAGTCTCTGTTAAGCTCCCTTGAGGCTAAAGAGGGAAGAAGGGGCCATGAATTTTGTGTTTTTCTGTGGGAAAGTACACTTCCAAAAGCAGCATCCCTTCCTTGAAATCAGTGTATAATTAAAGGAAATACAGTGTTCCCTGCTTTGTAAAACTAGTGTCAAAATGCCCTCTTGAGTGCCTTCTCCCATCTAAAATATGGGCCCTCCTTTTTATTAAAGCATACATTACCACATGTAAAACAGATAGCCAGTGGAGATTGGCTGTATGGCAGGAAGCTCAAACCTGGTGCTCTGTGACCACCTAGCGGGGTGGGATAGGTGGGAAGCAGGGTCAAGAGAGAGGGGACATGTGTATACCTCTGGCTGATTCATGCTGATGCATGGCAGAAACCAACACAGTATTGTAAAGCAGTTATCCTCCAAGTAAAAATAAACAACTTTAAAAAAAGAAATTGTGGAATCTCCAAGGCCTGATAGAGTAACAATATGCATAATAGTTTAAACATACATGTTAAATTAGGTTTCATCTGCCCCTCCCCCCCCCCCACTCAGTGATAGCTGCCAGACACTCTGAGAAAATCTGTCCCAATGCCCATGAAACACCAGCTTCTGTTTCTCTGACCCACAGGAATATCAGAACAGGAAGGTACCTTCTTAACAACAGTAATTAAGGACTTAGCGAGCTCTCTGTTTCACCAACAAACTCTTTAAGTCAACAATCTCCTACTCATCCATTGGCATATGTTTTCCTGAGTGATAATTGCCACTCTTCCCACAGGTAAGTTTTTCTGGAAAAAAATAGGTTCGTTATTGGATGACTTAAAAAAATAAACTTTTTATTTAAATTGAAGTATAGCCAATTAACAATGTTGTGATAGTTTCAGGTGGACGGCAAAGGGGCTCAGCCTTTCTTATACTTGTATCCATTCTCCCTCAAACTCCTTCCCATCCAGGCTGCCCCATCATGTGAGCAGAGTTCCCTGTGCTATACAGTAGGTCTTTGTGGTTAATACTGGATTGATTTTAGTCAGGCAAAGAATACCCAAGCCCTTACCACTACTCCATCCCTGTGAAAACTGCAGATTAGCTTCACCAGGAAAAAGAAGAGGGATTGTATGAAAATGAAACTGATTACACAACCTTCCTACCTAAAAAAAAAAAAAAAAAAGAAAAAGTATTTCATCATATACAGAGGCATTATCAGGTGGTCATAGCTATGTCAAAGTGTATGTCACAGCATAGTCAAAGCAATGCTTTTTCCAGTCATCATGTGGATGTGAGAGTTGGACCATAAAGAAGGCTGAACGCTGAAGAACTGATGCTTTTGAGTTGTGATGCTGGAGAAGTCTCTTGAGAGTCTCTTGGACTGCAAGGAGATCCAACCAGTCAGTCCTAAAGGAAATCAACCCTGAACACTCATTGGAAGGACTGATGCTGAAGCTGAAGCTCCAATACTTTGGCCACCTGATGTGGAGAGTGGACTTGTTGGAAAAGACTCTGACACTGGGAGAGATTGAGGGCAGAGGAGAAGGAGGTGACAGAGGATGAGATGGTTGGATAACATCATTGACTCAGTAGACATGAGTTTGAGCAAACTCTGGGAGACAGTGGAGAACAGAGAAACCTAGTGTGCTGCAGTCCAAGGGATCGAAAAGGAGTTACACACGGCTTAGCAACTGAAAGTGTGTAGTCGCTCAGTCGTGTCCGACTATTTGCTGACCCTGTGGACTGTAGCCCACCAGGCTCCTCTGTCCATGGGATTCTCCAAGCAAGAATACTGGAGTGGGTTGCCATTTCCTTCTCCAGGGGATCTTCCCAACCCAGGGGTCAAACCTGGGTCTCCCGCATCACAGGCAGATGCTTTACCCTCTGAACCACCAGGGAAGCCCTTAGCAACTGAATAACACAACAAATCAGGTAGTGATTAAAATCCTGGACTCTAGAATTAGAGCTGTGTATGGATTACTGCTTTAAACCAGTAACTGCTCATGTGACTAAGTAGCTTGGCTTCTGTATGCCTGCTTCACAGGCTGTTGTTAGACTTGTATGAATAAGACAATGTATTGCAGTGTTTTGATGGTAGATAGTAGTCAGTTGTTTAAAAGAAAACTATGTTAGATGGTCCTGATTACAGCTGATATGAACACAAACAGCCAACAGGGATTCACACAGCTCCATTGTTAAGAATTTCTGCTCTTGGAAAAGAAAAAAATTGGTTCCCATCGCAAAAGACCACATATTATATGGCTGTATTTACCTGTATGTGAGATGTCCTGAACAGACAAATCCACAGAGACAGAAAGTGGATTCGTGATTGCCCGGGGCTGGGTAGCAGGGCATGAGAAGTCATGAGGGAAAGTGACTGCTAATAGGTACAGGGTGTCTTTTTGGAGTGATGGAAAGCTTCTTAAATTGATTGTGGTGATGGTTACACAGCTCTGAATCCACTAAACCCCACTAAATTGTCAACTTCAAATGGGTGGATCGTATGGGATGTGAGTTATGTTTCAGTAAAGCTGTTATAAAAAATATATTAGTACCCATTTATTGCTCAGTTAATCTTTATAAGAGCTCATGGTTTTATTCCACAGTCGAGAAGACTGAGATTAAAATGTATTAAAGCAACTTCATCTGGCCCATATAAGTAGTATGTAATGGACCCAGGATTTCCTATTGATTGATTGACTGGATCTTAGTTTCACAAAATTGGATTAATCATAATCTTTGGTTCATGGTACATAATCCTCTTTGATCCACTGAAGGCCATCTTTTATTCTACTTTATTTTATGCATGTATGCATGCTGAATAATACAATAAATACGTCTGATACCACCCACCCCACAGCAAGTTTAGAATGTCACCAACAACATCCAACCCTTATGGCAGAAAGTGAAGAGGAACTAAAAAGCCTCCTGATGAAAGTGAAAGAGGAGAGTGGGAAAGTTGGCTTAAAGCTCAACATTCAGAAAACCAAGATCATGGCAGCTGGTCCCATCACTTCATGGCAAATAGATGGGGAAACAGTGGGAACAGTGACAGACTTTATTTTGGGGGGCTCCAAAATCACTGCAGATGGTGATTGCAGCCATGAAATTAAAAGATGCTTACTTCTTGAAAGGAAAGTGATGACCAACCTAGATAGCATGTTAAAAAGTAGAGACATTACTTTGCCAACAAAGGTCCATCTAGCCAAGGCTATGGTTTTTCCAGTGGTCATGTATGGATGTGAGAGTTGGACTGTGAAGAAAGCTGAGGGCTGAAAAATTGATGCTTTTGAACTGTGGTGTTGGAGAGGACTCTTGAGAGTCCCTTGGACTGCAAGGAGATCCAACCAATCCATCCTAAAGGAGATCAGTCCTGGGTGTTCATTGGAAGGACTGATGCTGAAGCTGAAACTCTGGTGCTTTGGCCACCTCATGCAAAGAGTTGACTCATTGGAAAAGACCCTGATGCTGGGAGGGATTGGGGGCTGGAGGAGAAGGGGATGACAGAGGATGAGATGTCTGGATGGCATCACCGACTCGATGGGCATGAGTTTGAGTAACTCCGGGAGTTGGTGATGGACAGGGAGGCCTGGTGTGCTGCGATTCATGGGGTCACAAAGAGTCGGACATGACTGAACGACTGACCTGAACTGAACTGAACAACATCCAGCTCCCTTTTTGTTCTCTTCTTTCACATCCCTGACTCCTCCCCAGAGATAAGCACTAACCTGAATTCTGTGGGTCTTACCTGATGGCTCAGCAGTAAAGACATCTGCCTGCAATGCAGGAGACAAGGGTTCAGTCCCTAGGTACACAAGATTCCCTGGAGGAGGAGATGAGAACCCAACCCACTCCAGTATTCTTGCCTGAAGAATCCCATTGACAGAATACCTGGTGAACTACAGTCTATAGGGTCACACGGAGTTGGACACAACTAAAGTGACTTAGCACGCACTCTGAATACTGTGCTTACCATTCCCTTGCCTTTAAAAAAAAAATAGCAATATGCATGCCTCAATGGCATATTTAGCTAGCTTAGTTTTAGCTTTAATTCTCCATAGTCTTTGAACTTTATAAAAAAAAGTCTATCAAGTTTTATGTGGTCTTCTGGGACTTGGATTTTTCATTCAACATGGATTCATCCATGCAGAGGAGTGCCTCTGTGGCTCTTTTGTTTTCATGTCATAGAGTGTTTCATGTTCTGCATACACTATGATTTATTTATGCACTCTTCTTTCAGTGGGTTTTGAGATTGTTTCCAGTGTTTTGCTAATATAGTATGTTCAACTGTTATTATTGTTTGTATATTGTCTCCTTTGTGCATGCTAAATTTTCTCTTAGGTATGTCCTTACAGAAATTGGTGTGTGTGGGTGCTCAGCTGTTCAGTCACGTCCGACTCTTTGCAACCTCTTGGACAGTAGCCCACCAGGCTCCTCTGTCCATGGAATTTTTCAGGCAGGAATACTGGAGTGTGTTGCCATTTTCTCTTCCAGGGGATCTTCTCCACCCAAGGATCGAACATGTGTTTCCTGTGTCTCCTGCATCGGCAGGCAGATTCTTCACTACTGCATCACCTGAGAAGCCCCACAGAAATTGAATATATACTGATTAGACTTGCTGGGTATGCAGGCATTCAGCTTTCCAAGATAACATTACATGGTTTTTCAGTTTCTACCAGCTATGTGTATGAGACCTTCTCCACATCCAACACCTTGGTATTGTCAAACTTCTTAAATTTGTCAATAAAATAGATGTAAACCAGTGTTTCATGGGGAAAAAATGTCATCCATCTCTTCCTGATTATTGGTGAGATGAGCGTCTCTTTGTTGATCATGTGTTTCTTTTTTAAAAATAAATATGAAACAACTTTTAGTTAAAACTTGAAGCAAACCTTCAAATATTGCCTAATTATATTTCATTAGCTCCTCCCTGTCTAGAGGCTGCATTGATTGGTTCCATACATATTCTTGTTCTATTAGATGCTTCTTTATGGTTTCTACCCATTTTTATGCTGAGCTGAGGTTTTTCTTATTTGTAGGAGTACTTTATATATTTTTGAAACTGATTTTCTGTTGGATGTATATGTTTCAGATATTTTCTTCAAGTTTGTAGCTTATATTTGTACTTTCATTGAAGACTCTCTTTTAATTTTTTTAACTTTTTTTTCAAATTTTAAACTTTTTATTTTGTTTGGAGGTATAGCCAATTAGAAAAACATCTACTTCTGCTTTATTGACTATGCCAAAGCCTTTGACAGTGTGGATCACAACAAACTGTGGAAAATTCTTCAAGAGATAGGAATACCAGATCACCTGACTTGCCTCCTGAGAAATCTGTATGCAAGTCAAGAAGCAACAGCTAGAACTGGACATGGAACAACAGACTGGTTCCAAATCCAGAAAGGAGTACATCAAAACTGTATGTTGTCACCCTGCTTATTTAACTTATATACAGAGTACATTATGAGAAATGCTGGACTGGATGAAGCACAAGCTGGAATCAAGATTGTTGGGAGAAATATCAGTAACTTCAAATATGCAGATGACACAACCCTTATGGCAGAAAGTAAAGAAGAACTAAATAAAGAGGCTTTTGATGAAAGTGAAAGAAGAGAGTGAAAAGTTGGCTTAAAACTCAATATTCAGTAAACTAAGATCATGGCATCTGGTCCCATCACTTCATGGCAAATAGATGGGGAAACAATGGAAACAGTGACAGACTTTGTTTTGGGGGGCTCCAAAATCACTGCAGATGGTAACTGCAGCCATAAAATTAAAAGACACTTGCTCCTTGGAAGAAAAGTTATGACCAACCTAGACCCATATTAAAAAACAGAGACATTACTTTGCAGCAAAGGTCCATCTAGTCGAAGCTATGGTTTTTCCAGTAGTCATGTACGGGTGTGAGAGTTGGACTATAAAGAAAGCTGAGCACCGAAGAATTGATGCTTTTGAACTGTGGTGTTGGAGAAGACTCTTGAGAGTCCCTTGGACAGCAAGGAGATCCAACCAATCCATCCTGAAGGAAATCAGTCCTGAATATTCATTGGAAGGACTGATGCTGAAAGCTGAAACTCCAATACTTTGGCCACCTGATGTGTAAAACTGACTCATTGGAAAAGACCCTGATGCTGGGAGGGATTGGGGTCAGGAGGAGAAGGGGACGACAGAGGATGAGATGGTTAGATGGCATCACCAATTCAATGGACGTGAGTTTGGGTAGACTCCGGGAGTTGGTCATGGACAGGGAGGCCTGGCATGCTGCAGTCCATGGGGTCGCAAAGAGTTGGACATGACTGAACGACTGAGCTGAACTGATAGCCAATTAATGGTGTTGTGGTAGTTTCATATGAACAGCAAAGGGACTCAGCTATACAGATACATGTATCCACTCTCCCCCTAAACCCCTCCCATCCAGGCTGCCACATAACATTGATTAAGAGTTCCATGTGCTGTAAAATAGGTCCTTGTTGGTTATCCATTTTGAATATAGCAGTGTGTACCTGATCTTCCCAAACTCCCTAACTATTCCTTCCCCCCAGCAACCATAAGTTCATTTTCTAAGTCTGCGAGTCTCTTTCTATTTTGTAAGTTCATTTGTATATCTTTTTAGATTACACATGTAAGGGATGTCACACAATATATCGCCTTCTCTTTCTGACTCACTTCACTCAGTATGACATTCTCTAGGTCCATCCATGTTGCTGCAAATGGCATTATTTCATTCTTTCTATTGGCTGAGTAATCTTCCATTGTATATATGTACCACATCTTACCTTTGTTGATGGGCATTTAGGTTGCTTCCATGTCTTGGCTATTGTAAATAGTGCTGCAGTGAACATTGGAGTGCATGTATCGTTTCAGATCATGTTTTTCTCCCTATACATGCCAAGGGTGGGATTGCAGGGTTATATGGTAGCTCTATATTTAGTTCTTTAAGGAACCTCCATACTGTTCTCCATAATAACTATACCAGTTTACATTCCCATCCACAGTGTAGGAGGGTTCCCTTCCATTGGAGACTCTTTGGACAAACAGAAATTCTCAGTAAAAATATAGTCAAACTTATGTATCTTTTCTTGTATAACTAGAAATGTTTGTGTCTTGACTAAGAAATTCCTATCCCAATGTTATTAAGATACTCACTAGTTCTTCTGAAAGTTTTCAAATTTTGCCTTGACATTTGTATTCTTAATTTATTCGGTATTGATTTTTGATGGTGTGAGATAAGGTTCCTTTTCAATGATTTCCGTGTAAAAAGCTACCTTTTTTCAGTGAAGCGGATATTTAAACCTAAACCTTTGTACCTTGAAAGCCCATGCTTTTAATCACTCTGCTGTTCCAAGGAAATAGTGGTGTGGTATTAGACTGTTTGATAAGCAAGCGTTAGACACTGGGGAGAAAAGTGAACTGAGGCACCCTCAGTCTATTGCTCAATATCAGGAGCTGAGGGTTGGATTGGATCTTTCTTTTCAAATGATTTCTGGCCCCTGTAAGTTTCATGATAGCATATTCCAGGTCATCTTTTGGCATTGGCAGTTCCACAGAGCAGTTCCTCTGGGAAGCTCTGGGTTGCATTTCTTTTTTAAATTAAATTTAAATATTTTAATTTAAGTATAGTTGGTATGCACTATAGGTTACAGATGTACAACATAATGATTCACATTTTTAAATATTTTTACTCCATGTATCGTTATTATAAACATTGACTATATTCCCCATATTGTACAATATAGTTTGTACCTCTTAATTCCTTACCCCAGGTTACCTCTCCTTCCCTCTTCCCATTGTAACCACTAGTTGTCCTCAAATCTGTGAGTCTGCTTCTTTTTTTTATATTCACTAGCTTCTTGTGTTGTTTAGATTCTGCATATTAGTGAGATAACAGAGTATTTGTCTTTCTTTGGCTGACTTACTGCACTTAGCATAATGCCCTCAAATCCATCCATGTTTCTGCAAATGTGAAAATGTCATTGTTTTTATGGCTGAGTAGTATTCCTGTGTGTGTTTGTGTGTGTGTGTGTGTGTGTATTCAATACAATACTTATGAAAATACCAAGGAAATAAAAGCAAAAACAAACAAGTAGGACCTAATTAAACTTAAAAGCTTTTGGTAGCCAAGGAAACAATTGATAAAATGAAATGACAACCTATTGAATGTGAGAAAATATTTTCAAATTGACTTGATTGATAAGGGATTAATAATACAACATGTATAAACAACTCAATGTCAAGAAGACCACTTGATTAAAAATGGGTAGAAGAACAAAATAGACATTTTTCCAAAGAGAAAATGCAGATAGCCAGCAGGCACATGAGACGATGTTCAGCATCACTAATCATCAGGGAAAAGCATATCAAAGCCACAATGAGATATCACCACACACCTCTCAGAATGGCTGTCATCAAAAACATCACAAATAATAAATGTTGATAAGGATGTGGATGGTTTTTCCAGTGGTCATGTATGAATATGAGAGTTGGACTGTGAAGAAAGCTGAGTGCTGAAAAATTGATGCTTTTGAACTGTGGTGTTGGAGAAGAGTCTTGAGAGTCCCTTGGTCTGCAAGGAGATCCAACCTGTCCATCCTAACATCAGTCCTGGGTGTTCATTGGAAGGACTGATGCTGAAGCTGAAACTCCAGTACTCTGGCCACCTCATGCAAAGAGTTGACTCATTGGCAAAGACCCTGATGCTGGGAGGGATTGGGGGCAGGAGGAGAAGGGGACGACAGAGGATGAGATGGCTGGGTGGCATCAACGACTCGATGGGCTTGAGTTTGAGTAAACTCTGGGAGTTGGTGATGGACAGGGAAGCCTGGCGTGCTGCGATTCATGGGGTTGCAAAGAGTCAGACACAACTGAGTGACTGAACTGAACTGAAGGGTGTGGAGAAAAGGAAATCCTCATACACTGCTGGTGGGAATGAAAACTGATGCAGCCACTATGGAGAACAGTATGGAGGTTTCTCAAAAAACTAAAAATAGAACTACCATGCATGTGTGCATGCTAAGTTGCTTCAGTCATGTCCAACTCTTTGTGGATCCTATATTGTAGCCAGCCAGGCTCCTCTGCCCATAGGATTCTCCAGGCAAGAATACTGGGGTGGGTTGCCATGCCCTCCTCCAGGAGATCTTCCTGACTTACAGATCAAATCAAGTCTCCTACATCTCCTGCATTGGCAGGTGGTTTCTTTATCACTAGTGCCACCTGAGAAGTCCAGAACTACCATATGACCCAGCAGTTTCACACCTGGGTACATATCTGAGGAATAAAAAACCCTATTTCAAAAAGATAACATGCACCCTGGTGTTCATAGTAGTATCATTTACAGTTGCTAAGATATGGGAGAAACTTAAGTGTCCATCAGCAGATAAGTGGATAGACAAGATGGATTCTGCTTCTTTAGTTCTCATTTCTTTCATTTTCTGGAGGTTAAAGTTACACCATGGAGAAGAGCACAGGCTTAGAGGGAGACAAACCTGGTTTCAAGGCTCAGTCCTCCCACGCAGTAACCTGGGGGAAGTTAAACCCTTATGAGCCTCAGTTTATTTGCTCTGTGTCCCCACTCTGCAGATCCTCCGCAGAAAAGCTTAGCTTCCTCATTTACTCCTCTGCTAGGGGTGAGGACATAGGAGATGGCGGTGGCCAGACCCTCCGGGACCATCTGCTGTGTGGGAGGCTGATGCCCCCACAGAGCTGACACAAATGACAGATGTCCACTATAGCTCCCTGGGATGTTACCCTGTCTTATCTTTCCCCACTCTGCTTGGTTGGAGGATCTCATCACTCAGCTGGCCTGTGAGCTCCTGGTGAGCAGCTCTCAGACCTCATTTCTTCCAGGGTCTCACCCGCAATGCTGTGTACACAGCGAAGTGTTCATAGGTGGTCTTTGAGGGACTGAGTTAGGAGGGGAAGGGACCCCACTCTTGGGGTCTGGGGCTGAAGGCCATGCCTTTTGGTTTCCCAAGGAAAACAAAAACAAAACCCAAAAGCCAACCATCAAAAGAGAGAAGAGAGGAAGGCCTTCCTCCACATGCCACCCCAGGTGCTGAGAGCCGGCTTTGAGAAGGTCGGGTGTGACAGGCAGCCTCCCACTCGGCCCCTCATTGGTCCCCACCACCTGGCTGGAGTGTTTATCGCTGGCACCTCTCACGCTTGGCAGGCAGGGTTTCTTGGCTCTGCACACACAGCAGGAGAGAGAAGAATGATCCCACAGCACACACGGCACCACTCCTGATTCCTCAGCCCATGTATGTAGCCTGGTAATTAATCAACCAGCGATGAGATACAGGAACATCGCTGGGTCCTGTCGCTGCCCAGGGCACTTTGCATTGTCACCGCATACATTTTTCATCCAAGCTAAACAGAGTGCTGGGTGGGGTGCTGTTTCTTGCAGTATTTACAGGCCCCTGGGATTTTTCCCTTCTCAAGGACTGTGAAGGGAACAGGCTGACTTCAGCAATTTCTGCTGTGAGGTCACAGGGCCCTAGGAGGGTAACCTGAGTCCAGGAGACAGTACCCAAGTCCACTGTAGGGCTGGGGTTAGAGAGAAAGAGAGGCAAGAAGGGGGGGACTTGATTCAACTAAATCTAAGACTCATTTGCAGTGTTTTTGGTAAGGTTCCAATTAGGCCTCTCAACAGAGCAAAGTTTTACAACATTCCAAATGTAAACATTGGAAAGAGGCTACAAAGTGAGAACAACCAGGTGACATCTCAAGCCAAAATGAAGCCCAAAGTGATCTTCACAATCGAACCACCTCAGGCTAAGTGGAGTTTGAATGATTGGCCTGCTAGAATCACATCAGTCTTCCTCTCACTCACACAGGAAACTCTAGAACTTGTCTTTAAGACACTGGGCTTGCATCCCAGATACACTGCCTGCTAGTCCCATGGTCCTGGGCTTGCAGCTGAACCTGTCAGTGCCTGACTGTGGGCATCTGTGAAGTGGGGACAGTCCAGCCCAGCTTCCCAAAAGGTTTGTGTGGAGACTCAAAATGAGCTACTGTGAACAGCAACTCCCTGGGTGTCCATGTCTCACGGGGGGTCCAGATGGCTCCAGTGTACACGGGTGTCCTTGTCTTTTCTCTCCGAATCCTTTATCTTTGCTTCTTCTTCAGACGCCCTGCTCTTCACCTCTCTCTCCTTTTTAAATATTGAAATAAATAAATATTTATTTGTCTGTGCCAGGTCCTAGTTGCGGCATGTGGGATCTTTAATTGCAGCAGGCATGGTCTAGTTCCCTGACCAGGGATAGAACCCAGGTCCCCTGCATTGGAAGCGTGTGAAGTCTTAGCCACTGGACCACCAGGGAAGTCTGCAGATGCTCCTTTTTGGAATTCCTCTTCTCCCATTCAGGCCTTGATTAGGATTTCCCAGGGGTGATTCATGGATTGCTGGTCCCCACCTGGCACTCAATGACAGGGCCTTCTGAAGACAAATCAATTTGGAAACAGAGCTCTGTAACCCCCTCTGAAAGTTCCGGAGACCTCATCCACATCTGCTTCTTCATTGCTTGGCACCTCCCTCCTGAATCTGATCCCAGAACCCATTTTCTACATATTGCCTATTAATCCTTCTCCCCAAATACAACTTGGGACTCCATACAACCTAGATGATGCTGGTATGGTGACAGAATACACTGAAGCTTTTGACTTGTCAAGCACAGTGGTGGTTCTTTGAGTGCGTGAGTACTAAGTTGCTTCAGTCGTGCCCAACCCTTTGAAACCCTATGGACTATAGCCTGACAGGCTCCTCTGTCCATAGGATTCTTCAGGCAAGAATACTGGAGTGGGTGGCCAAGCTCTTCTCCAGAGGATCTTCCCGATCCAGAGATTGAACCCACATCTCTTATGTCTCCTGCATTGGCAGGCAGGTTCTTTACCACTAGTACCACCTTATCCACATTTAACTCCCAGGCAGCCCAGCAAGACGGGTGCACGCCACGTAGGCATGACCAAACCACGGGTCTACTGTCTCTTTTATAAATGAGGAAAGTAAGACTCAAGGGAGGCTAATATCTTGCTCAGAGTCACAGAACAAGCTAAGTGATAGAGTGGGGCATGGCCCAGGCCTCCCTCCAGGTCTGTCCAGCAGGAAAGGGCAGTGTCCTGCCTGTCCCTAGCTGGAAGGACAGCATCCTGCCTGCCACTGTGCATGTGGGTGTGTGGCCAGTGGGCCTTTGGACTGGAGTGCTTACTGGTCTCTGAATCCTTGTGATGGAAGTCAGAGTCGCATTGGTGGACAACCAACCCAGTGTATGTGGCCAGCATGCCCGGGGTCTGTCGGGCACACCAAATGGGATGACAACATCATCTCCATACACAGACAGGAACTCAGGCTCAGGAGATGGAGTGGTGTGGCAGGGTAGCAGCCAAGCTAGAGTCCCGAGTGTTCTAGATCCAACCTCACCCTCCATGCTCTGGAGCTGCTTAGATTGCCCGGCTGTTCTCACTAATTGAAACCTCAGGGCGCTGTTGTGGTGCCTGTTGCTATAAACACTTTGCCAATTTGCATAAGTATGTGACATTATAAAAGTTCCTGAAAGATCTTATCCACCTTGCTGGCACCCAGCCCAAGGGAAAGCCAGGTAGAAAGACAATGTGTGTGTTATTTAAGAGGAAAAAAAAAACACGTTTCTTGTTTTTGTTCCCCATGCAGGTGAACAGGGTAAGAAGTGGAAAACACCCCTGGCCGAGGCAGCGCCTGCAGCTTGCTTTGTTTTGTTTTGAAATTGAGAGAGATCTTCCTTGTACCTCCTAAGATGCCTGTCATATGTGAAAAGCCGGAACGGGACTGTTAAGATTCTATAAATGAATTCGTTTTGGAACACAGGGTTCTTTGCTGAGGGGGAAGGAACTGTAGCAATCGCTGGGTCCAGCGTGTCACTTACAGATGTGCAGAATGAGGCCCGTGACCTGGACCGGGCAGCCACAGGCCAGCCTAACCTCGGCCCCAGGGCTCTCTCACACTTTCCCAAGCACTCCAGGCTCAGCTGAACAGCTCACATTTGTTTTCAGCAGAGTGAAACTCGACTTGATGCATCAAGACACAATCGATAGCTTCAGAGCCGGGCCCAGGTGAGCCCTCCCCAGACTTCCCTGGCCTCTCTGCTGAGCCCCAGCCAGTCCCAAGCACCAGCCCCAGGCCAGTAGGGTGCCTTCCCTCCAGTCTTTATCCCTGGAGCTCCTTCAGAAGATGGGTGCTGTCATCCCTCCTTTTCAACGTGGACATCAAGGCTGGGGGAGGTTAGTGTGTCTTGGGTCCATAGCTGGGAAGTGAGACCGACCACAGCCTAGGACTGACTGGCTGGGTGCTTCAGTGTCATCGACTTCCTGGGTTGTGGGAAAAAGTAAGAAAAAGCAAGACCAAAGTCTAGCCTGGTGTCTCATAGTGGGTGCTTTCAGAAAGCTCGGTCCCATCCCTGTGATATCTTCTCTGAGTCCGCCTTCATCATCATTTAAACCCGATGGAAACAGGGTCTATAACATCCAGATTTATTACCTTTTGGTTCACTTAAGTAACCTTTCCTTCAGAGGGACTTGGTAACCCAGCGAATGAATTTCAAACTTTCTGGCATTTGAGGGGGTGGAAGATGGTACTTTGCAACTGAGAGTCCAAGATGCTGTTAAACACTTAAAATGTACAAGGAGGAATTGTTCATCCTATCCCATCTCCTAGCCAGGAAAGAATATATGTATCTTCTCTCTCCATCTCAAGCAGCCTTGCTTGAGCAAAGTTCTTCATATAATTGCTTGCCCCTCCCAACCAGTCTCCCTAGACATATTTTTGGAGGCCTCCTATTGAATAATTAAACAGCACAACTTGGTGTATAAGACAGTTTGAATGAAGGCAATGTATGTTGAGGGGGTGGGGAGGCGCGGTGTGTGCAAAGGATAAGAACCTCAAGAAACCCAGAAACCCAGGAAGTCAAGGGCTTGGGCCACGGAGGGGTGAGTCCATGGAGCATTAGTGAGGTTCAGCTTGTGTCTTTCTGTTGGTCCATTTGTGGATCTTTCTGCATTTCCCCCTAAGCATGCATGTTCAATCAGTCACTTGTGTCTGACAATTTGTGACCCCATGGACTGTAGCCCACCAGTCTCCTCTGTCCATGGAATTCTCCAGGCCAGAATACTGGAGTGGATTGCCATTTCCTCCTCGAGGAGACCTTCCTGACCCAGGGATCAAACCCAGGACTCCTGCATTGGCAGGTGGATTCTTTACCACTGAACCACTGGGAAGCCTAAGGCGGGGAGCAGCTTTGTCCTGCCACCCAGAAAGCCCAATTCCCCTCACACTCCCCCTCCACTCTACCTACCCTGGAGTTACTTCCAGGGCTGGATAGCAGAGCCTGGGAGGAGACATGGCCGAGGGGAGGAGTTGCAGCCGCAGGACCGTAGAAGGTGGGATCAAGGCTCCTGCAAGGAAGGAGATGGGGAGGGGACCAGTGTTGACTGAGCATGTACTAGGTGCCAGGAATGTGACACATATAATCTTATTTAATCCCCACAGAAGTCCTGTAAGATAGGAACTATTATCCTCTTTGTACTGGTGAGGATACAGAGGATCAGCAAGGTTAGGTAACTCACCGGAGGTCATATGATGACTGAGGTGGAGCCAGAATTTGGATACGTGTCCTTTGGTTGGAAATCCTGTGTTCGTTCCATTAGCACTAGTACCTGGTGAGATCAGTTCCAAAGTGCTGACTGCGTCAGTTGTCCTTTTTCCCTTGTGAACTTGAGCAAGCTGCTGAACTTTCCGACTTCCTGGTCTGCAAAATGGGCATCAGTAGACTACCTACTTTGGAGGTATGGTGTGGATTAAGTGAGGTGTGCAGCTAAGCTGCTTGGAGCAAGGCTCCCAGGTCTGAGTTCTGTAAACGTCTGCCACTGCGTTGACTTTTACTACTGATGCCACTGTTCCTGCATCTTGGGGAAGACACGCACACCATCTCTGTGCCTTGGTTTTCTCATCTGTGAAGTGGGTAGGTTGGACAAGAGGATGACTAATCTATCCAATAAAATTGAAATTTTGTTTCCAGCTGTAAGATCTGATTACCCTGCTTGGTATTCAGGCTCCCCTATTGGCTGGTCCAAGGTTTCCCACCTGACCTGGACTCCCCTGTGGGGTCCCTTATTTCTTTATCATGTGCCCGAAGCCTGGCACCCAGCTGGTTTCAGCCACCGCCTGATTCCTCCCAGCCTCCAGTCGTACTCTTTTACCTTCCCTGATGCTCCTTGCCGTCCTCTGCCAACTTGACTTCTGCACTTCTTTCAAGGCCCGGATTAAAACTCAACTCTTCCATGAAACTGTCTCTGGCAAACCCCACCCTGCGATGACTTCTCCTTCACTTAAAACTCCCTCAGCTCTTCTGCCCACAGTCTGAGTCACACGGATTTTGAATGGTTTATATTGTCTCATTTAAGTCTGTTTGATTTGCTCAATTCCCTAAAAGTAAACTCCCCAAGGGCACGGCCCTTGTTGGCTACTTTGGTGTAGCCTCAGTAATACCTGCGCTGTTCTGGCTGCCTGTTTGGTGAACTAGTGGCCCTTGTGCTGGCCATTCCTTCCTCAACCAGTGGCTGAGCATGCCTGCTGGCGGGAGGTGGGGGGACTTTGTTCAGGATGCTTATGACGGAGGGATTACCTCTGTCCTCAGGGAGCTGCAGAAGAAGAGGCAGATGTCTGGGTGTAAACGACAGGCTGCAGGATGAATAATTGCATTGCAGAGGTGCAGGGAGGGTGGCCCTCTGCCTGCAGAAGGAGGGGAGCCCAAAGATGAGCAGGAGCCACCAGCGAGGACAGGGAGGGCATTTCTGAGGGCACAGAGAGTGGGAAGACACACGCACTCTGGTTTCTTGAGACTTATTAAAGGGTATACTTTAGGGGAGGGAAGCAGGTCGCCTTCAGCAGTAGGGACTAAAGTTGGAAATGTAGTTTTCAGTTATCCAAAGGCATATCCAGAGACCCCCAGTGGAGTCTTTATCCCCTGTCATTGGACTGTGTCCAAATGAGAAAATTAACAGCTACATAAAAAGCTTTATTTATCTATTTGGCATGAAAGTGCCCCCTTTTTAATTTTTAATTGGAGGGTAATTGCTCTACAATGTGGTGTTAGCTTCTGCTGTATAACAGTGTGAATCAGCTGTAAGTATACCCACATCCCGTCCCTCTTGAGCTGCCCTCCCACCTTCCTCTAGGTCGTCACAGAGCACTGAGCTGAGCTCCCTGTACTATAAGGCAGCTTCCCACTAGCTGTTTTATACATCGTAGTGTACACATGTCTATGCTACTTCCCAGCTTGTCCCACCCTCTTCCCCTGTTGTTTCCACAAGTCCATTCTCTACATCTGCCTCTATTCAAAAGTGCCCTTAAAAAAAGAAAAAAGAAAGAAATCATGGTGATGAGAGGTATTTGTTTTTCATTTCATTTTGTTTTAGCAAAATGTTTTATTTATCTTGACTCAACAAAATAAAGATCTAGCAATTCTGTGCCAGAAGGGAAGTTTCCAGGTCCAAATTCTTGAAGCTGCTGCAAGAGAGTCATTGAGATATATGGAAATAAGGAGTAGGTACAATGTTGATTAATCTCTTAGGAGGACAGAGAAAGGTTTAGAACTTCTCGGCAATTTCCACTGATGAGGATGGCAGATGGAACGATGCTCACGGTGGAGGCTGTAGGGGAGCCAAGGGCAGAGACAGTTTGATCTGTTTTGATGGCTTTAATCCCTGCTCTCCCTCATGAGAGGTGTGAGCTATTCGAGCCGCCTCCTGGTCCTCCTCTGCTCTTTGCTCTTGCCCCCTCCCTAGGAGGGAATAAAAGGTGTCCAAGCTCTGCATGCAGCTCGGACTTGATCGCCCGTCTTTCTGCCTTTCAAAGAGATGGCTGACAACTGTGATTTCTCATCTCCAGGTGCAAAGGAAATTGCCCCTTGTAAGTGTCTGCATGTCTCAGGCCCCCACTCCCCCATCCACCGCCAGGGTTGTTTCGGTACCTGTCAGTTGAATTTGCACTAATGAGATTAAAGTCGGTGTGTTGGAACGTTCACACATTTTTGCCCAGATCCGTTCAAAATTCCTAAGGTAAGAACTTGCCTGAATCAATATAGTAGTCATTTCAAATCTTGAGCTGTCCCTTGTAGGGCATTTCAGTCATTTCGTTGAAACAAGAGAGCAGCTGGGGGCCCTGGAAACAAAGATGTGAAGAGGGATGAGGGGTGGGGGCTGGGTAGGCTGCTCTGGTGGAAAGGGCGCTTCAAGTCTATATGGCAACATTTGGTTAGTTCAATAATTTCTTACTCTATCTGGGGTTTTACTCTACAGAGGATTTATCCAAGGCCTTACAGCAGTTTTGGTCAAAAAGGTAAGCAATCATGACAATAGGAAGCGGGGGATCCCAGAGAGCAAGAGCAAAGATGCAGCCTGGGGAGGCAAAAGGGGATGGTGACAGAGGGTTTTCAAGTCTTTGGCCCCTGGAGTCATGGACAGAGGTACTGAGTCAACTAGAAGACTTAGAGGCTGGCAAGGAGGGGGCTCATGCGAATTTCTTGTTATTGAAGCAACCACAGCTTGGAAGAAGCAGCCAAGGCTTAAGGGAGTAGCAAAGACCTGAATTCTTGTCTTAGGTCCACAGTGTGAATTTGGGTCAGTGGCACCACCCTCCTGGGCCTTGGCAGGGCATTACTGAGATTCCTTCCAGTTCTGTCCTATTCTGAGACTCTAAGCAAAAGAGTCCTGCTCCCCGCTTTTGTTTCCTCATGAGATGAGAGCTCCCGGAGCTGGGGCTGTAATCCTGTGTCAGGCTGTTTGGGGTGAGTGGCGGGGAGGGAAAGAGGAAGGGACTGAGCCAGGTGAAAGCAACCGGGGATGCGGCTGCACATGTACTGATGACCGCCGACCGGAAGACCAAGGACAGCCAGGTGATGGACGGCATTCTACACGCCGGTGCCCTGGAAGAGATGGTGCCCAGAGTCCAATCTATGTGCTCCATGGATGAGCAGGCGAAATCCGGGAAGCTGAGTCAGCTGTGGAAGAATATTCCCCCTCATTCCTACACACACACACACACACACACACACACACACATCACGGGGCCTCTTCAATTTTGGAAGTCTACTGATCTTTTGTCAGTTACTACCAGGTTCTCCTGTTTGCTTAGTGAATAGAGCGTGCTGACACTTGACTTGGTTTTACATCTTTGATGTCGTTTACATATGGTGGCCACTCCTGGGTCCCTCATGTCTACCACTACACACAATGGTGTCTTGCTCGAGGATGTGGCTCAGTGATACAGGAAGCTCAGGTTAGGACTTGGAGGGTGAAGTAAGAGGCCAGAGTAACTGGGGTTGATAGGAGTGTGCAGCTGTGCTCTAATGGTTGAGGAAGTAACAGAGAACTTCGGGGAAAAAGAAATGGGAATTTGGGAGGCCAGTGTCAGAACTGAGCACACCTCAGTTGGAGGTGGCTGGTTCTGAATGTGAACGGCTCATGTTTGTCATCCACGGCATCAGAAAGGTTTGTTGAGACCTTGGGAAGTATGAAACTGTCTTATCTCTTCTACTCTGTCTCTGATTCCTATTGACTTATGTCACTTCCCATCATCCATTTCCATTGGCCCCAAAAGCTTGCCAAGGGCACCCTGCTAATTAATTCCCCATTGCCTGTGAGCTCAGGTATGCTTTGGTGATGATTTCTAGGTTTTGGGAAAAACCAGTTTTGGGCTCTTGTGGTATCTCTGCTGGTCATGATTTCTGCCTTGGACTTTCCTAGGGCATCAGATGACTGTGCCATTATTTCATTTAGCATTTATTGGAGACCTACTTGAGAGCAGGAAATGACCTTGTTGTTGGTTAGTCACTAAGTCACGTCTGGCTCTTTGCAACCCCATGGACTGTAGCCCTCCAGGCTCCTCTGTCCGTGGGATTCTCCAGGCAAGAACACTGGAGTGGGTTGCATTTCCTTCTCCAGGAGATCTTCTGGACCCGGGGATGGAACCAGTGTCTCCTGCACTGGCAGGCGGATTCTTTACCGCTGAGTCACTCAGCCACCCTCACTTCCTAATAATGATATGTATCGAGGAGCATGCCAACCAAGCACACAGGGCCTGTGGTTGACTGTGGCAACCCAAGTCTGGCTTCCCTCTGAGCCTCACGGCGTTCTAAGGCAGGGAAGGTCACAGCTAGATTTTCGTTCTGAACCTCCTCCCACGGCTGGTTTTGACTGGGATGCAGTGCTGACCAATGATAACCGAGGGGCTTCAAGACTGGAACTTTCTCAGAGTTGCCACATCATCGGGCCCTGAGAAAGGAGCTGGACCTCTTCATTAGCAGACCTTGTCATTAGCCCCCGGGGCAGCCCAGCAAGCACCCACGGATTCAGATGCCTCCCTGCCGTGCTCGTCTAATGCTCAGGAGGCGGTATCATTTCTCTGGACCACCCCCTCCCCTTTTTCGGACAAAGCCTGTATCAGATGGGCTAACTGCTGCTGTCAGGACCTCCCAGGATGCCGCATTTTGTCACTTGTTTGACTTTATCAGGTTTCCAGAATCTGTGTGGTTCTGTGTGTTATCTGTCTCAGACTGGAGGAAATAGGCAGATTCCTTTGGAAGCAGTTCAGTGATTAGCTGGGCTCAGAATGAACTACTTCCTAAATCAGAACATTTCTGCTTACTATGCTGGGATGACCAGCTGCACTGGGGCTGCAGGGAACTGTTCTGGACATACCACACCACACCACACTACACCATACCACACCACACCACACCATGCCATACCACACCACACCACACTACACCACATCATACCACACCACACCACACTACACCATACCATATCATACCACACCACACCACACTACACCACATCATACCACACCACACCACACTACACCACATCATACCACACCACACCACACTACACCATACCATACCACACCACACCACACTACACCACACCATACCACACCACACCACACTACACCACACCATACCATACCACACCACACCACACTACACCATACCATACCACACCACACCACACTACACCACACCATACCACACCACACCACACTACACCACACCATACCACACCATACCACACTACACCACATCATACCACACCACACCACACTACACCATACCATACCACACCACACCACACTACACCACATCATACCACACCACACCACACTACACCATACCATACCACACCACACCACACCACACTACACCACACCACACTACACCACACCATACCATACCACACTACACTACACCACACCATACCACACCACACCACACTACACCACATCATACCACACCACACCACACCACACCACACTACACCACACCACACCATACCACACCACACCACACCACACCACACCATACCATACCACACCACACTACACCACATCATACCACACCACACCACACTACACCACATCATACCACACCACACCACACTACACCACATCATACCACACCACACCACACTACACCATACCATACCACACCACACCACACTACACCACACCATACCACACCACACTACACCACATCATACCACACCACACCACACTACACCACATCATACCACACCACACCACACTACACCACATCATACCACACCACACCACACTACACCATACCATACCACACCACACCACACCACACCACACCATACCATACCACACCACACCACACTACACCATACCATACCACACCACACCACACCACACTACACCACACCACACTACACCACACCATACCATACCAAACTACACTACACCACACCATACCACACCACACAACACTACACCACATCATACCACACCACACCACACCACACCACACCACACCATACCACACCACACCACACCACACCACACCATACCACACCACACCACACTACACCACATCACACCACACTACACCACATCATACCACACCACACCACACCACATACCTACCCACAACCACACCACACCACACTACACCACATCATACCACACCACACCACACTACACCACACCATACCACACCACACACACCACTACACACCACACCAACCACATCCACCACACCACACCACACTACACCACATCATACCACACCACACACACTACACCATCCATACCACACCAACCACACTCACCACATCATACCACACCACACCACAACCTACACCCACATACACACCACACTACCACAACCACACTACACCATACCATACACCACACCACACCACACCACACACATACCACACCAACCACACCACACCACACCACCACACCACACCACACTACACCACATCATACCACCACACCACTACACCACATCAACCACACCACACACTACACATACCATACCACACCACACCACACTACACCACATCATACCACACCATACCACACTACACCATACCACACCACACCACACTACACCATACCATACCACACCACACCACACTACACCATACCACACCACACCACACCACACTACACCACACCACACTACACCATACCATACCACACCACACCACATCATACCACACCATACCACACTATCTATATCATACCACACCATAGCATACTACACCACACCACACTACACCACACTATCCATATCATATCACACCATATCATACCATACCACACCATACTACACCACATCATGCCACATTACACACCATACCACACCCTATCATACCACACAACACCATACCACACCACATCACACCACACCACACTATATCATACCACACTTTTCGTAACTGACCAGAAGGGTGGTGGGCACTGCTCATTGTGTTTGAATGCCCATCGCTCAAGTCAGTTGTGACCAGTCAACCACCCTGAGTTGCCTGCAGCTCTTCATTAATTTTAAAACCCTGAAGCAAGGAAAGAGAATAGCCCATAAATACATGCAAAGATGTTCAATGTTGTTAGCCAACAAGAAAATGTAGATCAAAACCACAATGAGATACCACTTCACACCAACCAGGATGCCTAAATTAGATGATAACAAATGTTAGTTAAGATGTGGAGAAATTGGAATTTATACATTGTTGAGAATGTAAATGGTGAGTGTAAAATAATGCAGCCACTTTGGAAAACAATCTGGTAGTTCCTCAACACGTTAAATATAGGATTACTATATGACCCTGCATTTTCACCCTGTGTATATAATGCAAAGAAATGAGAACATAATCCCCACAAAAACATGTACACGAATACCCACAGCAACATTATTCATAATAGCAAAAAAAGTAGGGGAAAAAACCCTGATATTAAATAGATAAATAACATGTTCTATATCCATGCGATGGAATATTATTCATCAGTAAAGAGAAATGAAGCTTGGAAAGACGTCCCATCCTCATAGATTGGAAGACAATACTGTTAAGATGGCAGTAATTCCCTAAGTAATCTGTAAATCCAACACGTGAAAGTGAAAGTGTCAGTCACTTAATTGTTCATTTCTGACTCTTTAAGACCCCACGGACTATAGCCCACCAGGCTCCTCCATCCATGGCATTCTCCAGGAAAGAGTACGGGAGTGGGTTGCCATTTCCTCCTCCAGGAGATCTTCCAAACCCAGGGTTATTAACCATGTTAATATTTTAATATGCTTATTAATAAGCATATTAACCATGTTGCAACCCACCAGTGTTTTTGGATGATTTTTCATGGACTAGCAATCACAAAGCACATTCGGGCTAAATCATGTGTGACTCTTGGTCTTGAAGCACATACGGTTTACAGGGAACACACATTTCCAGGCACAAATGACTAAAGAGTCAGAAAATAGAAAAATGGTACAGGCAAACATGTTTGCAAAGCAGAAATAGAGACACAGACACAGAGAACAGACAGGGACACCAAAGAGGCGGGTGAGATGGATTGGGAGATTGGGACTGACATATATCTATAAGTATAAAATAGATAACTAATGAGAACCTACCATATAGCACAGGGAACTCTTCTCAGTGCTCTGGGGTGACCTAGATGGGAAGGAAATCCAAAAAAGAGGGGACATATGTATACATATGGCTAATTCAGTTTGGTGTCTAGCAGAAAATAACATTGTAAAGCAACTATACCCAATAATTTTTTTTTAAAGAAAATTCAGAAATGGCTAGCTTCCCTTGAATCCTTTGGTTCAAATAAGTTCCTTTGTTCTTTGCACCCCAGAAGTCCTTACCTGCCCTGTCTTAACACTCCACTTGCCATTTATTGTTTAATCTGTCTTCCTGCTAGGGCAGGAGCTGGGTCTTCCCTCCTGCCCTGTCTCCAACATCCACCGCAGTTCTGATCAGGTGCTCGCTCAATCCTGCATACATTGAACAGACGGACTGAATCTCACGTATAAAGTGCAGCCTCTGCTAGACCCTGTGCCAGAGGTAAATTGTTAGAGAATTCAGGGAAGGGAGGGCTGTCCAGGGACGCTGAGATGTCAGAGGGTCCTGTACAATTGGGGATGAGTTGAGAAAGGTGAGGGTCGTTCCTGGTGGCTCAGACGGTAAAGAATCTGCCTGCAATGCAGGAGATGCACGTTCGATCCCTGGGTCAGGAAGTTCCCCTGGAGGACGGCACGGCAACTCACTCCTGTACTCTTGCCTGGAGAATTCCGTGTTCAGAGGAAACTGGCAGGCCACAGTCCATAGGGTCACAAAGAGTCAGACACGTCTTAGCGACTGAAGTTCCACCTCCTCCTGGGGAATGGGGGAGGCAGACATACAGAAGCCGGTGTGATTCTCCCTGTGCTGGAACAGACACTGCCCCGCACAGGGCTTTGGGCTTAACACGTGCTTTCTGAGCTCAGCTTGGAAGCGTTTCCTTGATGTCATTAAGAGGAGCATGAAGGAGAAGCAGAGAAACAGCAGATGGGGGAAGGGGCTCCGTTCAGTCTCCACTCTTTCTATCACACCCGACTCCCCGACCCCATGGCCCCACACTCGGAGTCCAGCTCCATAGGTAGCTCTTGCCAACAGGGCTTTAACCTGCGACTGGCCTGGAGCAGCAGGGGAAGCTGCAGGAGCCCGTCTGGCAGGCTTGGCATCTTCAGCTGCTGGCAAAGGGAGGATTGATACAGTAATTAGTCTCGTTACAGGAAAACCCATGGCAAGAAAGTGGGAAAGCCATCAGCTCAGCTAGTGGGGAGTTGAGTCCCACAGAGGAAGCTCCCATTTCTTCAGACTTCCTCCATCTGTGACTTGGCACCTCTGCCTTCCACTGAGAAGCCCGCTCACCTGTGCTCTATCCACAATAGCCTTGGCTACTTTGCTCCATGTGAAGCAGCCAACTGAATCCAGCATCACCCTTGCAAAGGCACCCATTCTCCTTGGCTCCACTGCTGGCCAGGTATGTGACCTTGGCAGATTACAGCCTTGAGTCCTGTGCCTGGAAGAGAGTAAGCATTCAGTAATTGTGGCTGTGAAAGTTATCAACACTGTCTTTTTATTTTGGCCACACCACGAGGCATGGGGGATTTTTAGTTCCCTGACCAGGGATCAAACCCATGCCCCCCTGCAGTGGAAGTGCAGAGTCTTAACCACTGAACCGCCAGGGAAGTCCCAACAATACTCTCATTGTTATTGTTGCAGACAACTCTAGAAAAACAGACAATAGGGGTTTAGGACAGATAACTTTTGTGAAGTTTTTGTGTCTGTGTTTATCTACCCTGACACAAGCTCTCTGGGTGAGAGAAAGGACTTTTTATTTCCTTAGAGCATCTTCAGAGACAAAATAATGGCCAACTAGAGCGCTTTTCCTTCTAGAGTGAAAATGGTGCTAACAGAATAGCAGAAGGATAGTGTAGGTTGTTTGAGCTGAAAGGCACCCAAGGCTTTGCTTCTTGAGTGTCTACTCCACTAGGACTGGGAAACAGATACTCTCTTTCATCCAGAGGTTCAGTCTACGGAGGAAGATGGACATTAAAACAAGGGCCCCCAATGAAAGTTGGCAGGATAGCTTCTTACTTCCCCTGGGCCTCCCTTACTACTAAGAAAGCTCCTATTTCTGATCCAAAGCAGACCCGCTCCATTTCCTGTCTATTGTTTTCCAAAGGTCTGAGAAACTTGTTTCTTGCCATTTGCAGAGTCATGCCCTCAGTACTGATGGGCAGTAACATCTCCCCCTCGGGGATAATCATGGCCCCTCTGCTCACCCAGTGTTCTACCTTCAACACCAACTTTTAGCTCCAACTCCAGACACAGAAACTGCCGCCTTATCTCCTCTCTCCTTAGACATTTGCAGATAAGAAGATGGCTCCTAGTGCCCTTTTCCTATCACTCTGAGCTTTAAGACTCTTTTCTGGTGGTTCCTGAGTTCCTCAATCCCCACTCCTGTTCTCCTCCTTCCTTGGCTTCCCCCAGGTAACCCATCTATGGCGGTCAATCCTTCATTTCCACATTATTCTCACCTTCTCCCTTATAACATGCTGTTCTAGGAAAGCACAGTTTGGGGGGTCAGACTAGACTTTGAATCCTAACTTCACACTTTACTTCGGAAACTCACCCAATGTTTCTGAGTTCACTTCCTGGATGATGAAATGAAGAGAGCACATTCTTGTTACAGGGAATGAATGCTATAGTCTGTCTGAAGACCTGAGCCACAATTGGATGATTTCCTTCCCTTGCATGAGTGCTAAGTCACTTCAGTTGTGTCTGACTCTTTGGACCCTGTGGTCTGTAGCCTGCCAGGCTCTCCTCTGTCCATGGGATTCTCCAGGCAAGAACACTGGAGTGGATTGCCATTTCCTTCTCTAGGGGATCTTCCCGACCTAGAGATCGAACCCAGGTCTCCTGTGTCTCCTGCATTGGTAGGTGGATTCTTCACCACTGAGCCACATGGAAAGTCCTACATGTGATAAAACCCTGTTCATTTTGCCAGAACCCCTTCTCTCCTCCACTTCCTCCTGCGCTTCTTCCTTCCTTCCTTCTGCCCCATTCAGAGTTGGCGGGAAGCACTCTGAGGTTCTAGCCTCGTTTCTCTGTGCTCATGGTAGCATGCCCCCTGCTGTCTCTGGGCTGCAGTGTCTTCATCTCTACAAGAAGGCGCTGCGGTCCATGACCTCTGAGGTTCTGATCCTCTGAAACCTGCTGAGACAGAAAGTCATTCTGAAATCCCATTTCCTCCACAGAGACTTTTCGACTGTTCAAAATAGTGGCAATTCTTTCTCCTTTACCCACATTCCACTGCCTTGTTGGAACATGTCCCTTCTGTTTTATTTTTGCTCTTTACACTATAAATGTTTATCCATAAGGATTTATGTCAGAGTGGCTAGGGGCACGGTGGTGAAATGATTTTTGCATGTTGATAGGGAGAGTCTTGGTGCTGCAGGAACAAAAATGTTGCCCTCAAGGGGGAAAGCTGTCCTTCACGGAGGTTGTGTCCTCTGTTCTCACCCTCACAGGAGCCTGAAGACAATACTTGGCTGAGTTCAGGACACAGGGAGTTGTGATCACCCTCCCTCCTTCCACCTCCCTCCTTTCTCTCCTTCCTCCCTTCTTCAGTGTAGACTCACATGAAATATACTCAAATATTTTTACCAAAACTCATTTCCATCTATCAATTCAATTCAAACTATTTATATGTTCATGCATTCTTTCTTTAAGATGTTGTTATTGAACACATATTCTGTGTGAGACACTGTCTTGAACTTTAAGGTTGTCAGCATGAATAAGACATAGTTCTCCCCTCCCAACCAAGGGCTTCCCAGGTGGCTTGGTTGGTAAAGAATCTGCCTGCAATGCAGGAGACCTGGGTTTGATTTCCTGGGTTGGGAAGATCCCCTAGAGGAGGAAATGGCAATCCACTCCAATACTCTTGCCTGGAGAATACAGTGGACAGAGGAGCCTGGTGGGCTACAGTGCATGGTGTCTCAAAGAGTCGGGCATGACTGAGCACAGCATTCCATTCTGTCTCGCTTCACAGGAACTCACTGTCTACTTAATTTACTCATTTAACAAATATCTTAGTATAGCGTGCCATGCTGAGTTCTCCAGAAACAGTCAGTGAGACCAACTTGGAGTGTGAGTTGTTTATTAGGGATCAAAATCTGTGAAAGGAGGAAGGAAGAAAGCAGACTGCATGATTCAGGCCTGGCAGAACCCCAGGGACCCAGCAGTGAGCTCTGGAGCAGAAACTGGTCATCGGTGGCCCAAATGCAGTCCTTTATGCCCGTGTGTTGGTTTCTTAGGGATGCGTAACTAATGGCAACATCAGAAATGCCTTACCTTTCAGTTCTGCAGGCTGGAAGTCCAGCATGAGGTGTCAGCAAGGCCGGTGTGCTCCCTCTAAAGCTCATGGGGAGTAACCTTCTATGCCTCTTCCAACTTCTGGTGGCTCCAGGTGTCCCGGAACAGCATCCCTCCAGTCTCTGCCTCTTTTTTTTTTTTTTTTTGGCTGTGTTGGGTCTTCTTTGCTGCAAGAGCTTTTCTCTAGTTGCAGCAAGCGCGGGCTACTCTCTAGTTGCGGTGTATGGGCTTCTCATTGCTGTGACTTCTCTTGTTGCAGAGCACAGGCTCTAGAGCACAGGCTCAGTAGTTGTGGCACATGGGCTTAGGTGCTCCTCGGCATGTGGGATCCTCCTGGATCGGGGATCAAACCCATGTCTCCTGCACTGGCAGGCGGATTCTTTTTCACTGAACCAACAGGGAAGCCCTGCCTTTTTCTTATAAGGATATCTGTCACTGGAGTTAGGTACCCCTCTAAACCCCAAATGACCTCATTTTGAGAACCTTAACTTAAATCCATCTGCAAAGACCTTTTCTCCAAATAAGGTGTCATTTACAAGTTCTGGGGGTTAGGACACGGATGTATCTTTTGGGGGTCACCATTCAATCCACTACCCCCTGCTCCACTCAGTCACCACTGTGGAGTGCCCTCCACCTGGGAGGTATGACCTTCAGAGATGCTGTTCTGCAGATGAGCCAGACCCTAAAGATGCTGACAGCAGGAGGCTATGTGCTGACTATGTTCCCCACAGGTGGGCAGCAAGTTCTCCCCTGAAGCAGATCTGGGTGACACCCTGGGTGGCACATCTTAACTACAGACGAGTGCCAAACTCCATATCAGGCAGCAAAGAAAATGCCAAGGACATTCCTGTCCTGACCATACTTACAGTCCAGCAAGGGAGGCAGATGTTACTCAAGAAGCCCCACGACTCCAGGTAAAGTCACCTCAGGGGTAGGTGCTGCCAAGAAGAGGTGCACATTATCGAGAGAATATGTAGCCCTGAGGATGCTTGATTCAGGGAAAGAGGACAATTGCTAGAAGGCAGTTTTTCATGATGTCTTTTATTTTCTTCCTCCTTTATATGGGTTCTCACCCCTGGAAAAATTGAAAAGCTCCAGAGGTAGCACCACACTCTCTTACTGAGAGCCAACAATTTCTCTCCCACTTTTGGACACCAGTTTGATTTGAACAGACCCAGACATGAGGATTTTGGCTATTCCTCACACTTGTGAAAGTGAAAGTTGCTCAGTCATGTCTGACTCTTTTTGACCCCATGGACTATACAGTCCATGGAATTCTCCAGGCCAGAATACTGGAGTGGGTAGCCTTTCTCTTCTCCAGGGGATCTTTCCAGCCCAGGAATTGAACCCAGGTCTCCCTCATTGCAGGCAGATTCTTTCCCAGCTGAGCCACCAGGGAAGCCCAAGAATCCTGGAATGGGGAGCCTATCCCTTCTCCAGAGGATCTTCCCGACCCAGGAATCAAAGCAGGGTCTCCTGCATTGCAGGTGGATTCTTGACCAACTGAGCTATCAGAGAAGCCCATTCCTCACACTTGGGACCTTTTATATTTTTTGAAATGCACTGGGGGAAGGGGGGAAGGTGTTAGTGGAAAACAGAGATGGGCATTTGATGGTAGTGAACTAGCCCCTAGACCTATATCCTAACACCTTATCTTCTGGCCCTTCTCTTCTGCAAAGTGCTGCATTCTCCAGCACACATGTGGGCTCTTCTTGGACCAGCACACAACTAACTGTAAAAAGACTCAAGTTCTAGTTCAAGTTCTGTCACTGACAAGTTGTGGGATCTTAGGCAGTTCACCTAACATTCTTGTTTTTTGTTCCTAATAAGAAAAAATGAGGGGCTTCCCAGGTGGCCCTGCAGTAAAGAATCCTCCTGCCAATATAGGAGATGTAAGTTTGATCCCTGCGTTGGGAAGATCCCCTGGAGAAGGAAATGGCAACCCACTCTAATATTCTTGCCTGGCAAATCCCATGGACAGAGGAAACTGGTGGGCTACAGTCCATGGGGTCACAAAGAGCCAGACACGACTTAGCTACTAAACAACAACAAGAAAAATGAGAGGGACTTCCCTGGTAATCCAGTAGTTAAGAATCTGCCTTGCAAGGTAGGGGTCGCTGGTTCAATCCTTGGTCAGGAAACTAAGATCCCATATGCCACAGAGCAACAAAGCCTGTGAGCCACAGGTAGTGAGTCTGTGAGCCCCCTGCATGCCACAACTAGAGTCCATGTGCCACAACGAAGGATCCTGCAAGTCATAACTAAGACCCAACGTGTTTTTTATAGTTTTTTAAAGAAAAATGAGAAATTTGAGTTCCACTGTAAAGTCTTCCCTAAGAGAAATAATTTATGACTCTTATGACTATAAAATGTCTTGCCTGTCAGACCATCTGCACTCTCCCTCCATCAGCAGCACATCAGCATCCTTTCTTTCTCCAATTTGTTTTCCTACCTTCTGACCCTCAAGGCGTCGGTTACCTGGCTCCTTCTCATCCCCACCTTCACCACTGGCTTAGCCCCAATTGTAACAGGTAAACTACTCGAGGGTGGAGTAATATCTGTATAGAGTCCACAGATTAGTAAATGATTATCATTATTAAAGTAATAATGACACCTTTGTTTTTACCCTGATCCTTTGAGCTCAGATTAATTCTGCCCTATCCTCCCAAGATGACAAGTAAATAATTGCTTGGACTCTCCTAACTGAGGGATTTGTATTTTCCAAACACCTCCACATGCTCTGTGACATCTCACTGGTGTCCTCCCTAGGTTGCCAAGGAAATGACAGACACAGATGAGAGAAGGGGTTTTTCAGAGCCTTGTAGGGTTTCAGTCCCTCCCCCCACTTTCTCTCTGATGGTGACAGGAAGCCATGAACGGCGTGGAAGGAATATTTGACTGGGTTTTTGTGCTTCTGGGATTAGTTTTGCTGGAGTATCTTGGTATCCTTGGGCAAAGGCAAGTCACTACATTTTCCAAAGCTTCACTGTCTTCATCTATTATAAGAAGGGATTAGACCAGATGATTGGTGAGCTTGGACCTTAGAGTCACAGACATTGCCATACTTTGTAGTTGTTCAGTCACTAGGTCATGTCTAACTCTTTGTGACCCCATGGAGGGCAGCAAGCTAGGCTTCCCTGTCCTTTACCATCTCCCGGAGTTTGCTCAAACTCATGTCCTCGGTGTTACCATCCAACCATCTCGTACTTTGTCATCCCCGTCTCCTCCTGCCTTCACTCTTTCCCCAAATCAGAGTTTTTTCCAATGAGTTGGCTCTTTGTATCAGGTTAACCAAAGTATTGCCATACTTAGGAGTCTGGAAATTGTTCTGAAAGCAGTAGGGAGCCATTAGACCAGGAAAGAAATATGATCAAGTTGTGTAGTCGAATGAAATTCTGGTCCTGATTTGCAAGTTAGATTGAAGGACAATGAGATGTTAGATCAGGAGATCATTTAAGACCATTCCAGTAACCCAGACAAGAGGTCACAATGGCTTGAATCCCTCACTATTGATGCAGAGGGGGTGGGGAAAGGGACCAGTGATGCTCACACAAGTGTCTGACTTGAACAACCAAGGGAATGGTGGTCCATTTACTTAGGTTAAGCATGAGAGTAGTTTCCCAGTTTTCCCCATTGGTTCCAAATTACTTTTCGTATTTTCTTTCCAGTCATCCCTTTTTTTCCTCCTTCTGCCCACTTCCAAATGGTGGAGGCCAGGATGGTAAAGTCTTTCCTATATTGATTATGTTGGAGCCTAGAGACAAAAACCTCAAAAAGAAACTTCTTAATCCCTAACAAGGTCCCTGGATGGAAGCAGAGAAAAAGTGGAGTGTAATGGGCTATAGAGAAAAACTTGTTGATGGAATAAAGATTTATTTGGAAAGCACTTGAGAAACAAGCATAGTCTCTCTTTTTCCCTCAGTAACTCAAGTCCTGACATGCAGTTTCCCTGGAGCTGCCAATCTGTCCAAGTCAAAACTTCCCTGGTGATGGCCATCCTTGGCCATGATTGTCCCATCTTAGTCCAAGCCGCGAAGGCCCATTTCACTCCACAGGAGCTTGCCACACAAAGAGCCATTGACAAAAGTAAATCTAACAGGTGAGAACCTTGAACATGACGGATTCTTTCTGACCTTCCCTTTTTGTTATGGACCAAGGGGCAGGCATGCAGCCCACTTCTTGGGATTAAGGGATTATCTTCAGAAAGGGAAAGAAAAATAGTGTTAATTAATTTTTATTTGCGCCTCCGCCCTTTTCCTGTTCTCTGTTCCTCCTTTGTCTAGTCCCAGGGAAGGCCTGTGGGAGAGGCCTAGCCTGTCAGTGGAGCTGGCTTCTCTGCGGCTGGGGACTGACTGCAGCCACTGTGAGCCATCCTGAGCCAACCGCTCCTCTTCCCCTTGCAGCTCTTACACAACAGCCAGCCAGGCAGATGGAGAGTCCAGATCGTGGTTTTATTTCTGGGCTCCCAGGATTCTCAAAGGATCCCTTTGTTAGTGAATGTCAACCTCTCCCCAGAGGCCTGAAGTGGGAGCCAATGAGGCCGAGCCCAGATGAAATGGAGGATGGGGACTTGCCGGTGGCCTCTGGGGTAACCTTGGCATCTGTGTGTTTTCCAGGGTGAACGTGGTCTAGTACATTCAAAGTCCTTGGTAAGACTCACCTACTAAAGGAAGCCCTCCCAGATTACTCCTATGCCTGCCTGTTAAGTTGCCTCAGTCACGTCTGACTCTTTGCAACCCTCTGGACTGTAGCTTCTCCGCCCATGGATTTCCCACGGAGAGAATACTGGAATGGGTGGGCATTTCTGTCTCCAGGTTTACTCTTCGTCTGCTCTGATTGTGTCTGCACTGGGCCTCCTCTTGGGCTGCTGGGCATGTAATGCCTCTCTTGACACACTTGGAACCATCGAAAGGGAAACTTGAGACCATTAAAAGGGAGGGGGAAAGACACATGCTTGGGGCAGAAACAAACTCAAAGCCAAGATTCAGCTAAATCCTGCGCTCTTTCTGCCACACTCAGCTATCTGGTCCACACAAAACTCTGGGATCAATTACCTCAGTTTCAGATGCCCCAGGGAGAGGTCAAGTCCAAGTGCAGTGTTCACTCAGAATTCTGTCTTTCTGGAAGCCTGGGGTATTTTGGAATATTTGAATGGAGGCCTTCATTGTTCTAGGACTTCCCTAGTAGCTCAGATGATCAAGAATCTACCTGCAATGCAGGAATCCTCGGTTCAATCCCTAGGTCGGGAAGATCCCCTGGAAAAGGAAATGGCAACCCACTCCAGTCAGTATTCTTGCCTGGAGAATTCCATGGACAGAGGAGCCTGGTGGGCTACAGCCCATGGGGTCACAAAGGGTCAGTCATGACTGAGCGACTAACACTTCTTTCCTCATTGCTCTAGGCCATGACACACTCTGCTTTTCCCAGCAGGCACTGTCAAGGACCTCTGACGTAGTAACATTCAGGTTAGGGTACAAAATAGCCAACCCTAGGAAAAGCATTAAGACAGGACACTTATGTCACCACATGTGTTCTCCATCATTTACAAGCTCTCACTGTCAGAAGTAACAGAGGGGCAGCTGGGGGAGAGGAGCTGCACAGAGGGGAGCGTTAGAGCATGAACTGAAATCAGGGGCATACATAGGGCTACCTGTTCTCCAAATCCTCACCAACACTCTCCTCTTGTCTTTTTGATGACAGCCACTCTAACATGTATGAGGTGATATCTCACTGTGGTTTTGATTTGTACTTCCCTGATGATTACTGATGCTGAGCACCTTTTCATGAACCTGTTGGCCATCTTTATGTGTTCTCTGGGGGGAAATGTCTGTTCAGATTCTCTGCCCAGTTTTTAACAGGTTGTTCTTTTTTTTTTTTTTTTTTGCTATTGGGGGTTGTTTGAATTCTTTCTGCGTTTTGGATATTAACCCCTTATCAGATACATGATTTGAAAATATTTTCATTCCATAGGTTGTCTTCATTTTGTTGGGCAGAAAATTTTTGGTTTGATATAGTCCCACTTGTTTATGCTTGCTTTTTGTTAGTGTTGTCTTTGCTTTTGGTGTCAAATTTTTAAAAATCTTTTCCAAAACTGATGTTTAGGAATTTTACTCATTATGTTTTCTTCTAAGAAGAAATATGGCTTTCTTATGGTTCCAGGTTTTACATTAAAGGTTTTAATCTATTTTGAGTTTGTTTTTGTGGATAGTGTAAGACAGGAGTCCAGTTTTCTTTCGCGTGTATTTGTCCAGTTTTCCAGCACCATTTATTGAAGAGACTATCCTTTCACCAGTGTATATTTTAGGCTGTGCTTACTGGCTCAGTCGTGTCCGACTCTTTGCAACCCCATGGACAGAGCTATCTTGTCATAAATTGTCATCATTGTCATCAGTCAGTTGCTAAGCCATGTCTGACTCTAAGATCCCATTGACTGCAAAATGCTAGGCTACTCTGTCTTCTGCTGTCTCCCAGGGTTTGCTCAAATTCATATCCATTGAGTTGGCGCTGTGTAACTACCTCATCCTTAGCTGCCCCTTCTCCGTTCGCCTTCAGTCTTTCCCAGCATGAGTGTCTTTTCCAGTGAGTCAGCTCTTAGCATCAGGTGGCCAAAGTGTTGGAGCTTCAGCTTCAGCATCAGTCATTCCAGTGAATATTCAGGCTTGAATTCCTTTAGGATGGACTGGTTGGATCTCCTTGCAGTCCAAGGGACTCTCAAGAGTCTTCTCCAGCACCACAGTTCTATAGCATCAGTTCTTTGGCGCTCAGCCTTCTTTATGGTCCAACTCTCACATCCGTACATGACTACTGGAAAAACCATAGATTTGACTATATGACCCTTGCCAGCAAAATGATATCTCTGCTTTTTAATACACTGTCTAGGTTTATCATAGCTTTCCTTCCAAAGAGCAAGATCTTTAATTTCATGGTTGCAGTCACTATCAGCAGTGATTTTGGCCCCCAAGAAAATGAAATCTGTCACTGCTTCCACTTTTTCCCCTTCTATTTGCTGTGAAGTGATAGGACTGGATGCCATGATCTTAGTTTTATGAATGTCGAGTTTCAAGCCAACTTTCCACTCTCCTCTTTCACCCTCATCAAGAGACTCTTTAGTTCCTCTTCACTTTCTGCCATTACAGTGTATCATCTGTATATCTCAGGTTGTTGGTGTTTCTCCCAGCAAAGAATGTTAGGGAGCTCAGCAAATTTCCGGGAAAGCTGGAAAGACAGAATCTGAGCTGGGCAGCAGCCACATGCAATAGCTTCTCTAGCAAAACCATTACAACCAGATGCTGCTTGGCCCCTCTGATGCCTGGAACCAAATGCTGGAAAGGTTACCACTGCCCATGTGAGGAATCTCCTGCCTTCATGAAGCTTGCAGTTTAGATAAGCATCCCCCTACATGTAGCTGTCTCCTCGTGGGATTCACTTCTGAATTAAAGTCCCAGCAGTGTGGAGCTGGTTGGTAAAATCTGGATCACATTTCTCCAGGTACCTTAGTTGGCTTCTTCCTTAGAATAGTAGGTCTTAAAATAAAGGAGAGTACCAAAATAGTGAAAGGATATTTTTTCAGTGCTGGCTGCTAAAACAATCTCTACTCTACACAAACCAAAGAGCTGAGTGAAATGGGAACAGACAGGAATCACTGCACCTGCGTTTTTAGTCTTTAGAGAGACACAAATTTCTGTGATGTCCTTGGAGCTGAAGAATTGCTTGTGTTTCAAACTTTGAGAACAGGGAATTTGTTAAGGTCCCATAAAACTTTATGGTAATTGATAAAGACACACCTCTTTTCATCAGCCCTAGGATTTGTTTTCTCTTCAGGAGTTCAAACAGAACATGAATGAACTGACTATTTCAGTTCTTGAGAACCTATGGTCAATTAGTCTCTGCTAATGATCACTCTAGTTACTTCTTTAGCCCTGTATTGACGTAAAAAATATTCACACCCTAAAAGTTGAGAGTTATGTTTTATTAGGTACAAATTTTTAGGACTTTAAGCCCGGGAGACAGCATCTCAAGTAACTCTGAGAGAATGGCTCCAAGGAGGTGAGGGGAGGAACCGGGTTATACAGAAGTTTTGCAACAAAGGGGAGGTAGTCTGAATGTCAAAATATTGTTGTTAATTAAAGAAAACCAGATATCCCAAGTTAAGGAATTTAGCACTTTTCTATGTATGGGATTCCCAGGTGGCTCAGCGGTAAAGAATCTGCCTGCCAATGCAGGGATCACAGGAGACACGGGTTTGGTCCCTGGGCTAGGAAGATCCCTTGGAGGAGGAAACGGTGACCCACTTCGGTATTCTTGCCTGAAAAGTTGCATGGACAGAGGAGCCTGACTGGCTGAAGTCCGGGGGGGGGGGGTCACAAAGAGTTGGATGCGACTGAGCAACTGAACATGCACGCATTACTTTCCTCCAGAACAATGGAAATACAGGTGACATAAAGTGGCGAAATAAGACCACAGTGCAGTCTTTCCTGAGACAGGAAGTCTAGATCTGATGCAAAAAATGTCCCTCGTCCAGAAAATTCCATTGCTCTGTCACCATGCCACTGCCTCAGTGGCCCTTCCTCACCACAGGCTTTCATACTGGTTCCTCTGTTTATAAGGCAGAATTTCTGGGTAGAAGAGCCTTGGGGAATATCAGGCTGCCTCTGTGCCAAGCTAGGGTTAAGATTCTCTACATCTCCATCACACCAATTGCTCCTAGAGAGACAGAGGCATGCTGTGGCTTAAATGACAGTGTCTAGCCCCACCGGACCAGCCCATTGTACCCACTTCTGGAACAGCTAATGTTCCCTGACCCTTCTGAGGATCAGGTGGCTGAAGACTGCAGCCAGGGCTCATCTGTATGATGATGTGGACTCCAGGGTTTGTAGCAGAAGCAATATCGCCTGGGATTAAAGGATTGCTGCTTCTTTAAATCTGATCTCTTTGAGTTATTAGTAGACTGTGCTCTGGCCCATTTTCTCCTACCCTCATTCACCCAGGACTATACTTTGATCCAGAGAAATACATTTCTGGGTTCAGGAGGGTCTTTTCAAGCCAGAAGGGTTATGTGGAGTGATCATTATTAGCAAGATAAATCAAATACCTTATTACTAGCTCATCTGCCAGGACTCTCTGCATACAGAGAAGCATAAGGCACATCTCCTGCCTCAGGGACATATAGCTTGGTGCAGACACGGGGGCTTGGGCAGGTCTGTAAAGGACAGACCTGTGATGAGAAGAGCAGGGAGGAGCTTCCCTGGCGATCCAGTGGAGAAGAGTTCTTCTTCCAATGCAGGGGGTGCAGGTTTGATCCCTGGTTGCAGAGGTAAGATCCCACATGCCCCATGGCCAAAAAGAAACATTTAAAAAAATAGAAGCAATATTGTAACAAATTAAATAAAAACTAAAAAAAGAAAAAAGTCCACATCAAAACAATCTTAAAAAAAAAAAAAAGAGAGAGCAGCTGACTCCTAGCCAGGCCACAAGATATGATGCTGTCCTGAAACCTACTGCTGTTCACCTCCTGCGGGTCCTCATTACTTCCTTCTGGATATCTGAATGGCCTTCTCCCTGGTGTTTCCATCTTCAGTAGTTCCCTTCCTTACTTCACCCTGAGCATCCATTAGTCTTCTGCTCAAACCCCCAGGATTGCCTTTTCACATTGTTTCATATTGTTGTACCAAAGCTTTTAAGTTTGATGTCCCATTTGTTGTTTTTCACTTTTCTTGTTTATGCTTTTGGTCTCATCTCCAAAAAAAGCATTGCTAAGACCAATGGCAAGGAGTTTCTTCCCTTTGTTTCCTTCTAGGAGTTTTAATGTATCAGGTCTTAGGTTTAAGTCTTTGATCTATTTTGATTTATTCTTTGTGAGTGGTATAAGGTACAGGTCCAAGTTCAATGCTCTGCATGTGGTTATCCAGTTTTCCTAACACCATTTCTTGAAGAGAATATACTTTCCCCACTGGGTATTCTTGCTTCTCCTGGTGAACATTAGCTGACTGTATACATAGAAGTTTAATTTGAGGGCTCTATATTCTGTTCCATTGGTTTCTGTGTCTGTTTTTATGTCAGCACTTACTGTTTTTATTACTATAGCTTTGGCATATAGTTTGAAATCAAGAAGCAGGATACCTCAAGTTTTGTTCTTTTTTCTCAGGGTTTCTTTGGTTATTCAGGAGGTATCTGTACCCCCATGTTTATGGCTGTATTTTTTTTTTTTGCTGTATTATCTATAGTAGCTAAGACATGGAAATAACCTAAACGCCCATTTTATATATATGTATGTGTATATATATATATTTATATTTATAAAACATCTATATTGAGTCCCTTGATTATGTATTGTACATTCTGGTATGTAAAACAGAATACTACTCAGTCTGAGAAAGAAGGACATCCTGCCACTTGCCACAACATGAATGGACCTTAAGTACATTATGCTAAGTGAGATTAGTTAGAGAAAGACAAGAATTGTATGATATCACTACATGTGGAATCTTAAAAAGCCAAACTTGTAAATCAGAGAGTAAGATTATGGTTACCAGTAGATGAGGGTTGAAGGGATATGATAAAGGTTAAGAGTACAAATCTGCAACAAGTTAGGATATAAGCCCTAGAGATCAAGTGCACAGTATAGTTAACATAGACAATAATAATGTACTATAATCATCAAACTTGTTAAGAATAGAACTTAATTATTCTAACCATCAAAAGAGAGATTAATTATGTAAATTGATAGAGTGTTAATTATTGCTACAATGGCAATCACATTACATTGTATAAACATATCAAATTAATATGTTGCATATATTGATATGTAAAATATATTGCAATACAAAAAATTAATAAAAGAATGATACCACCCAAACAATGGAGAAGGAAATGGCAACCCACTCCAGTATCCTTCCTGGGAAATCCTATGGGTAGAGGAGCTTGGCGGGCTACAGTCCATGGGGTCACAGAAGTCAAACACGACTTAGTGACTAAACAACTACCACCAAACAAACAAACAGGGGGTCCCCTTGAATCCACAGCCCTTCTCAATCTTTTGGTTAAAATAACTCATAGCATCTCACATCATGAAAATTGTACTCTAAGATCTGCTAAAAATGACCAAACATTACCTAGAATTCAGGAAAGCTTTTCTATATATTAGTAAGTTATGTTTCGTTAATCCAAACAATATCCATTTAAAATAATGCAGGGGACATTATCTGTTCTGCCCAAAGACAATGATTGTTGCATGTAAGGAATTCAGTAATTTTTCTTTCTTCTCCCTTGGAGAAGGCTCTAGTATTCTTGGTAAAGGTGCAGTTTGTCACAATTGAACCACCACCTACATTTTGGCCAGCACCTCGTCTGCTCCCTTGTACAGGCCATCTATCTGGTCTGTGTGGTCCACTGGCCACTCCAAAACTTGCTTCTCCTCTTTTCTACCTTTGCTCACACATTCACTCTAGAGGCCTCTTCCTGCCAGTACCCACCTCCAACACCCCATGTCCAAACTCTCCCCAGTGTTTGAGGCCTAATTTAAATACCACCCACATCAGAATAATCTGCATGATTTTTTAAAAAATAGCTTTCCTGAGCTCTCATTTTCCAGTTCCTTGGGCCTGCGACAAGGTCCAGGAATCTATTTTTTATTGTCCTAAATGATTCTTAAGTCCCACAGACTTAGGGTTCATCCACTAGAGCTACAGATCCAAGACTTTTGGATTTCACAGGCCAACAAGGTTGACATAGGAACACACACAATCAAGGGACTCAGTGTTGGTGTCATATATATTTTGCTCAATAAGGATATTATAAAACATCAGGAGAAAAGGACATTGTCATTTCTTTCTCTTGGATGAAGCTATCACCCCATCCATCAATGTTACTTAGTGGAGCCTTGAGTGTGGGCTCAGCCCTAGCCCAGGTCCTGGGGGTGACAGGCACTGCAGGACAACCCCTGTTGAAGAGGCCAACAGCCTGGGAAAGGTAGGGGGCACGGGGTAAGAGTCATTGGCTAAAGAACAGCTCATGTCTACTTCAGTGCCAGGGAAGGTCCGAGCAGGAAGAGGCTCTGCCAGGCCAGGGTCACAGAGCAGGACTTCACAGCTGAGGCCCTGAATGGGAACCCCAGAGCTGGGAGGAGAGGGCGATATAAGGGTGAGGAAGCAGCCTGGACAAGCATCACCAGCCCCCAAAGCCTGTCTCCTCAAGTGTGAACTTAACTAGCTGTCTCCCCAAAGAGCTAACTCAGTAAGGAGGGAACTAAAGGCAGGTATAAGCTAAAGTCCAAACCTGCGCTCTATCTCTGCTGTGTATCTATAATTTCAGTTCAGTTCAGTCGCTCAGTCATGTCCAACTCTTTGCAACCCCATGGACTGCAGCACGCCAGGCCTCCCTGTTCATCACCAACTCCCAGAGTTTACTCAAACTCATGTCCATTGAGTCAGTGATGCCATCCAACTATCTCATCCTCTGTCATCCCCTTCTCCTCCTGCCTTCAATCTTTCCCAACATCAGGGTCTTTTCCAATGCATCAGTTCTTCACATCAGGTGGCCAAAGTATTGGAGTTTCAGCTTCAGCATCACTCCTTCCAATGAATATTCAGGGCTGATTTTTTTCTTTAGGATGGACTGGTTGGATCTCCTTGCTGTCCAAGGGATTCTCAAGAGTCTTCTCCAACACCACAGTTCAAAAGCATTGATTCTTCAGTGCTCAGCTTTCTTTATAGTTCAACTCTCACATTCATACACAACCACTGTAAAAACCATAGCCTTGACTAGAACAGACCTTTGTTGACAAAGTATTGTCTCTGTTTTTTAATATGCTATCTAGATTGGTCATAACTTTTCTTCCAAGGAGCAAGCATCTTTTAATTTCATGGCTGCAATCACCATCTGCAGTGATTTTGAAGCCCAGAAAAATAAAGTCTCTCACTGTTTCCACTGTTTCCCCATCTATTTGCCATGAAGTGATGGGACCAGCTACCATGATCTTAGTTTTCTGAATGTTGAGCTTTAAGCCAACTTTTTCACTCTCCTCTTTCACTCTCATTAAGAGCCTCTTTAGTTCTTCACTTTCTGCCATAAGGGTTGTATCATCTACATATCTGAGGTTATTGATATTTCTCCTGGCAATCTTGATTCCACCTTGTGCTTCATCCAGCCCATCTGTTTCTCATGATGTACTCAGCATATAAGTTAAACAAGCAGGGTGACAATACAGAGCCTTGACATACTTTTTTCCCTGTTTGGAACCAGTGTGTTGTTCCACATCCAGTTTTAACTGTTGCTTTCTGACCTGCATACAGATTTCTCAAGAGGCAGATCAGGTGATCTTGTATTTCCATCTCTTTAAGAATTTTCCATAGTTTGAGGTGATCCACACAGTCAAAGACTTTGGCGTAGTCAATAAAGCAGAAATAGATGTTTTTCTGGAACTCTGTTGCTTTTTCGATAAACCAACGGATGTTGGCAATTTGATCACTGGTTCCTCTGCCTTTTCTAAAACCAGCTTGAACATCTGAAAGTTCACAGTCTATACTTCTACTACCTAGAAAACTGTTCTTGAACGTTAATAGTCCAACTTATTGTGTTAGATGATATTGATGACCAAAACACCACATCTACTTGCTAACTACCCTCCGCGAACATTTCTGCAGTACACAGAGCAAGTATTCCTACTTTAGATGCAATAACATAAAGCCTATCATAAAAATAAATATCATAATAAATGAATAATATCTAACATACAATTATAGAAGCTCTCATATTTAACTATTTATGCTCAAAATTTTAAACTAACCTTATGGCACAATCATAAACATCTTTAGAATTCCAAGCCCACAGAAATAACCAGCTTTGTTTTATTGAATGAAAAATTCGACATTTTCCCACACTGCCCTAATTGTGTTCTGTTGAGTAATATCAACCTGAAGTTCTAGCATCAGATAAAAAATAAAGCAAATTCTTCCCGGGGGAACTTCTTAAATTAGTCTGATAATCAGAGATATGTTGATGTTAAAGAAAAACCACTGAATAATGCTTTTAAATTACTTATATATATATATAAATTTAAAATTATTATGTAGTCATCATAAAAACACACCAGAATTATAAGGACACAAAAAAGTGAAATTAACATTTGACTGAAAAATCTATATTAGATAAATACTTTCTTATTAATTACACATATAATATTTATAAAAATTGACTACTTCTGTATTCCTGAATAAATCTTAACCAATATCAAAAGAACTGATATCACAAGCCATGTTCTCTGACAGTAGTAAAAGTACTTCTTAATATTTAAAATATGTTTTTGTTTCACATGTCAAAGAAAAAGTAAAGATTGAAATTATAAAATAATTAAAGTAAATCATAAGAAAAACAGGATAAGAACAGGAAAACCCATTACCTAACTTATATATTTGTATACATGTATGTATAAAATAGTGAAAGATAGTCTAAACATTAATAAGATAAATAGACAAGTTAGAAATAATGCAGGGGACTAAACATACACACATAGGCATATAGAGGGGAAAAAAGAAGAAAGTATAATAAAAGAAAGAGCAAAACTTGAAAAAAAGTTTAAATACAGTAAGGAATACCAGGAATTTTAAAAGTGAAATAAATACAAATAAAATAAGATTTCTTTTTAAATTTAGGAAAATTCTATGGAAGCAATAGGCCAACCAGTTTTTTTAAACCAGTCATTCTTGACATTGGTGAAGACTTTTGGGATCTGACATCAAAACTAAAGGCAACAAAAAGGAAGCCTAAACAAATGAAACAACATCAAGCTAAAAGGCAAAGGAAACCACCAATGAAATGAAAAGGCAACCTACTGAATGGGAGACTATGTTCGCAAATCATCTATCTGACAAGGAGTTAATACACAAAATACACAAAGAACAATACAACTCAATAGCAAAAAAAGTAATCCAAACAAAATGTGGACAGAGTATCTGAACAGACATTTTTTTTCCAGAGAAGACATACAGGTGACCTGCAGGTACTCAAAAAGGGGCTCAGCATCTTTAATCATCAGGGAAATGCAAATCAAAGTCTCAATGAAGTATCACCTCATCCCTGTTACTATCAAAAATACAAGAAATAACAGGAACTGTTGAGGATGTGAGAAAAGGGAACCCTTGTGCAGTATTGATGGGAATGTCACTTGGCTCAACTACTATGGAAAACAGTATGGAGGGTCCTCAAAAACTTAAAAATAGAAAATAAAAATAAATAAATAAAAATAGAGCTAACATGTGAACCAGAAATTCCTTTTTTGGGTATTTATCCAAAGAAAATGAAAACACCAACTCCAAAAGATAAATGCTTTTTAAAATATATGCTTTTTAAAGTAAAAAAAAAAAAAAGGTAGATTCCGGTAGATTACTATGGTAAGGGGAAAAAAAAGATATATGTGTCACCCTGTTCATTGCAGCACTCTTTACAATAACCAAGATATGAAAACAACTTAGGTGCCCGTTGATGGATGAATGGATAAATAAGGTGTGGTTTATATACATGCAATGAAATATTATCCAGCCGTAAAACAAAATGAAGTCTTGTCATATGACTTGAGGGCATCAGGCTAAAGTGGAATAAGTCAGACAAAGACAAATGCTGTATGATCTCATAAGTAATAGCCAACAAAACAAAACCACACAACAAACAACCTTATAAATATTAACAGATATGGGAGACAGATTGCTGATTCCCAGAGTGGGGAGGTGGGGGGGAGGGGCAAAATAGGTGAAAATGGTCAAAACGTACAAACTCCCAGTTATAAAATAAATAAGTCCTGGGAACATAATGTATAACATGGTGACTATAGGTAACAATACTATATTGAACATTTGAAAGCTGTTAAGAAAATTGATCTTAAAAGTTCTCATCATAAGAAAAAAATCTCTTAACTATGTATGGTGATGAATGTTGTTAACAAGACTTATGGGGTGATCATTTGAAAGTGTATACACATATCTAATCATTATGTTGTACGCCTGAAACCAATATAATATATGTCAATTATACCTAAATAAATAAACAAATGAAATAATTTTAAAAGGTTGGCCAAATAGGCAATTTTCCAGGAAAATAATTTTTAAAACTAATTCAAGAAAAAAGAGAACATGAATCAACCTAGAGTCATTAAAATTGATTGAGTAGGAAGAAAGGAGATTGAAAAGTATAAAATGAAACTGCTATTGTTCTCAGAGGATATAATTATTTAGAATACTTGAGAATGTCTATAATCCTAATATTAGAATTTTAACAAAGTTCTACATAAAATGAGTATATCAAATCATCAGTGTTCTTACAGACCAACAGTTATCAAATGGAAAGTATAAATTTTGAAAAATGATGTTATTTGCAATGGGGCTTCCCTGGTGGCTCAGACAGTAAAGAATCTGTCTGCAATTTGGTAGACCTGGGTTTGAACCCTGGGGCAGGAAGATCCCCTGGAGAAGGGAATGGCTACCCACTCTAGTATTCTTGCCTGGAGAATCCCATGGACAGAGGAGCCTGACAGGCTCCAGTCCATGGAATCACAAAGAGCTGGACATGACTGAGTGACTAACGCAGACACACCATTTGCAATACCAACAAAAACTATAAAGTACCTAGGAATAATTCTAACAATGATGCATAAGACTTTTGTGGAGAAAATTATTTTTTAATTATGAAAAGGAACTTAAAGGACTTAAAAAACAACTTTAAATAGACAATATATCTTCCAAATTAAAGTACAAATTCAGTGCAAAATATAAAACTACTGATAGAGTTTTTCCCACCTAATTGATCATCTAATTCTAAATTTAACATTTAAAAATAGGCGAAACAATTGTGTAGATGAAGAGTCTATGGAGATGAATTAAACTTACCAGTAAGACTCACTAGAAATTAAAGTAACTCACTTGAAAGTAAAATAAAATGAGCATGGTATTATAACATGGATAGACAAAAGGCAAATTGAGAGAAAAGAGACCCCCTAGACACAGATCTAAGAATATATCAATATATCCATAAGTTTGGTGTCATTACAAGTCAGTGGAAGATGGCTATTTAAGGCATGATACCTGTCCATATGGGAGGAAAAATGTGTCCCTACCCTACAGTGACTCAGCGGTAAAAGAATCTGCCTGCAATGCAGAAGACTCGAGTTTAATCCCTGGTCGGGAAGATCTCTTGGAGAAGGAAATGGCAACCCACTCCAGTATTCTTGCCTGGAGAATTCCATGGACAGAGGAGCCTGGCAGACTACAGTCCATGGCATCGCAAAGAGTCAGAGATGACTTAACAACTAAACAAAAATAACAACACCCTACATGATATATAAAAAATATATAGTCTAAAGATGTTAATTTTTTGAAAAGAAACATTCCAAATTTATAGAAGAAAACATTAAAAACACAAAGTGAAAAGTACAAAATGGGAAAATATTTTTGTAACGCGTTATAACTGAAAAAGAATTAATATCTATAATACATAAACAACTACTCAAATTAGTAAGTAAAATGAATGAAGGATATATATACACAATTCACAGAGGAATAGATCTGAACAATAAATATGTGGAAATATGCCACACCTCTCTAATAAACAGAAAATGCAAATTAAAATGATAATTAAATACCATTTCACCCCAATGAGATTGCAAAACATTACATCTGATCACACTGTCATTCACTGCTTTCAGTTGGGACATGTAGGAGAGTGATTTGGCAACATCTATTATGTTGGCCATGTGCACCCTAGCAGACGCTAGAAGAATTAGGTGTCTATTCTAGAGATGCTTGCAAACATGCCCCAGGAGATGTATATAAGCATCTCTCTCATATTCCTCGTGTTCCAAATTTTCATGACAGTTGCCTTGATGTGGGTCTTTACTCATTCGCACTAAGCATAAAGTAGACTTTCTTCATCTAGAAATGAACACACTCAAATTCTTGGAACTATTATCACATTTATTTCTTTGATAAATGCCTTCAGTGCAAACAACTTACAAACATAGGTACCCCCTGCCCCCAAAAGAGGCCAGGTCCAAGCCTGAAAGCCCTATGGTAAATAAAGCCCACCAATTGATAATTCTACCTGCAGTCTCCATCAACTACTTCATGCATCATTTATAGAGTTGGGCAAGGATCATGGATGAGAAAAGCTGCCAATATGAAAAACAGATAAGCCAAAGAAAAGAAGGCAGAGGGAAGAGATAGCGAGGGGCAGGAAAGAAAGTTCTTCCTCTGCAGCCTCTGAATTAGGAACTGCACTTGGGACTTGGGGTGGGAGTTACTCGAGGATCTCCAAAGAAATAGAGCCAGTGGAAGATAGAGATCATCTATGGATAGACATGATAAAGAAAAAGATAGGAGAAAGAAATGGCAACCTACTCCAGTATTCTTGCCTGGAAAAGTCCATAGACAGAGGAGGCTGGCGGGCTGCAGTCCATGGGGTTACATGACTGAGCATGTGTGCAATGAGGGTGGAAGGAGATGGGTTGGTAGCAATAAAGTGGTAGAACTGAAAAAAAAAAAAAAAAAGGAAAAAGATAGATATGTATGGGCTTATGCAATTGTGAGACTGGCAAGTCTTAAATCTGTGAGGCAGACTGGTGGGCTGAAAATTCCAGCAGGAGTTGATTGCAGTTTTGAGTCGTCAGGAAGCATGGAGGCAGAATTTCTTTCTTTTGACAGCCTCAATGTTTTTACTTGCAGCTTTCAAATGATTAAAAGAAGCCCACCCATATCATGGAATATTATCTGCCTCACTCAAAGTCTGCTGCTGATTGTAAAACTTTTTTTAGTTTGACTATTTTTACAATTTTTTTTTCAGATAGAACTGACATGTAACATTGTATTGGTTTCGGGTGTAAAGCATAATGATCTGATATTTGTGTATACTGCAAAATGATCACTCTCGAAAGTCTTCTTAACATCTGTCATCATATATAGTCACAAACTATTTTTCTTGTAATGAGAACATTTTAGATCTACTCTTTTGCAGTTCAGTTCAGTCATTCAGTCACATCCGTGACCCTTCGTGACCCCATGAACCACAGCACGCCAGGCCTCCCTGTCCATCACCAACTCCCGGAGTCCACCCAGACCCATGTCCATTGAGTCGGTGATGCCATCCAACCATCTCATCCTCTGTGTCCCCTTCTCCTCCTGCCCTCAATCTTTCCCAGCATCAGGGTCTTTTTAAATGAGTCAGCTTTTAGCATCAAGTGGCCAAAGTATTGGAGTTTCAGCTTCAACATCAGTCCTTCCAATGAACACCCAGGACTGATCTCCTTTAGGATGGACTGGTTGGATCTCCTTGCAGTCCAAGGGACTCTCAAGAGTCTTCTCCAACACCACAGTTCAAAAGCATCAATTCTTCGGCACTCAGTTTTCTTTATAGTCCAACTCTCACATCTATACATGACCACAGGAAAAACCATAGCCTTGACTAGACGGACCTTTGTTGACAAAGTAATGTCTCTGCTTTTTAATATGCTATCTAGATTTGTCATAATTTTCCTTCCAAGGAGTAAGTGTCTTTTAATTTCATGGCTGCAATCACCATCTGCAGTGATTTTGGAGCCCAAAAAAATAAAGTTTGTCACTGTTCCCACTGTTTCCCCATCTATTTCCCATGAAGTGATGGGACCAGATGCCATGATATTAGTTTTCTGAATGTTGATCTTTAAGCCAATTTTTTCACTCTCCTTTTTCACTTTCATCAAGAGGCCCTTTAGTTCTTCTTCACTTTCTGCCATAAGGGTGGTATCATCTGTATATCTGAGGTTATTGGTATTTCTCCCGGCAATCTTGATTCCACCTTGTGCTTCCTCCAGACCAGCATTTCTCATGATGTACTCTGCTTATAGCAACTTTGAAATATGCAACACAGAATTGTTAACTGTAGTCACCATACTGCACACTACACCCCCAGGACTTATTTATCTTATAATTGGATATTTGTACCTTTTGGTTACCTTCATCCATTTTGCTCACTTCTACCTCTGGAAACCACCAATTTGTTCTTTGTATCCATGAGCTCAGTTTGTTTTTCTTTTTTCTTTTTTGAAGGGGGTGTATGTGTGGTTATTATTTTTTTTTTAGATTTCATACATAAGTGAGGTTATATGATACTTGATTTTTGTCTGATTTATTTCACTTAACGCAATGCTCTCAAGGTTCATCCATGTTGTCACAAATGGCAATCTCTCATTCTTTTTTATGGTTGAATCATATTTCATTATATGTATTATACATATATATACATACCACATTTTCTTTATTCATCCATCCATCAGTATTCACTTAGGTTGCTTCCATGTCTTGGTTAGCATGTATAATGCTGCAATGAATATGGGGGTATAGCTATCATTTTTGTTGTTTTGGTTTCTTCAGATAAATACCAGAAATAGAGTTTCTGGATCCTATGGTAGTTCTATTTTTATTTTTTTGAGGAAACTTCATACAGTTTTCTAGTGATTATAAATGGCAATCATGTCTATCTGCACAGCTGAATTTAAACTGATGTTTGACCACACAACAGAGCCATAGCTTAGCTAATTTTGACACACACAGTTAATCATTACAGGGTCTCACTGTTGTCCATGTCCCACATATCAAACATTATTTAGCACTTACTTTCCCTTTTGGAGGGTAGGTTGGGGGTGTTTGGGGGCTTTTAAAAAAAAATTACTGAGAATAATTGATTTACAATGTTGTATTAATTTCTGCTATAGAGCAGTGACTTAGTTATTGAGACTTCTAAATGTGATTGGTTTGAAGAACATCTGAGGGATTTAATTTTATGGTAGACGCTAATGCTAAAAACCTGGAAAATGTGATTTCTCATACAAAATCAAAGAGAGAAGCAAGTATAATAATATAGCTTAGAAAATGTGGATACCCAAAACCCCACATTGGAAATGAAAAGACTACCTTGATCTAGAATTAAAGAATGGTATGTAGAATGGAGACTCAGTTTTCAGTTTGGTGAAATCGATACAGATGTAAAGTAACTAGGTAGTATGAAAACTTCCAGGTTCTTATGTCTGTGCAGAGTGGAGGGAACCTCCAGGTTCTACCTTGAAGCGTCTTTGTATTATTTCAGCAGCACTGATTTAATGCTGACTTACTCTGGATAAAGGTTTCCATTGATAAGCCTTCACTGTTCTCTTGGGAACTAAATTGTTTCCTCCAGGGTTTTGCACTTGACTTGCTGAAAGTAACTGGCGTGTGCCAGAGTAGTTATAGATTGGAAACTACCCCAAATGGAAGATAATTACTAAATCTTGCTTTTAAGCCAAAAAGGTTGAAAACTGGGCATTTCCCTTCACATATTCCCATTCACCAAAAGAGTCAGATTCTTTTGGCTGAGAGAATATGACCCCAAATAAATTTATTTATTTTTAAGAATTTTTTGACTATTTTTAAAGACTTTATTGAATTTGTTACAATGTTGCTTCTGTTTTATGTCTTTTGGCCCTGAGGCTTATGGAAGCTTAGCTCCCTGACCAGGAATCAAACCCACACCCCTCGAACTGAAAGTGAAGTCTTTACCAGTGAACCACCAGGGAAGTCCCAAATAACTTTAAATTAGTGCCTTTTGTTTCAGTATATATAAAAATTTAAAACATCCAGTGAGCACTTTTTGTAAATCTTGAAAGAAATTTAAAAAAAAAAACTGAGGTAAATTGAACATTGGAAACTTACGTGAATTGAGTTCATAAAAATTCTTTTACACTATTTTTATAAATACTTTTTCCACCTTTATGAATAAGGCTAGCTTTGAAGCACACTGTGTCAGCCAGTGTTTTAAATGGTTAGAACCTGACACCCGGTCTAAAACCAGCTTGATTCTGGAAAGCCTGTGTGTGCAGCAGCCTGTTTTTAGAAATATGCACTCATTGAATTCTTCGGTTACCTTGACCATACTCTGGTGTTCCAGGGTCCAGACAGGCGTATAGCCTTGATAACAAAAGCAAATATTTGCCATTCTTAGAAAACAGTATGAAACAAGCATCTCCAGCACATCTCAAGCTTTTGTATGCCTCGTGAATACTCCTCTTGTTGCTTTATATTCGCATGTGGAACATCTGCTTGGATCATCCTTGTATCTGTGTAACGATGCTCTGATTCAGTGACTTTCTCATATTAGGGAATTTGTTTGTCTTAAACACATACTACAAATAAAGAGAAATAAATGGCTGAGGGAGAAACCAAGAGGAGGAGGACAGGGAGGAGCAAGAAAAGGAACACTAGCTTTGGGATTTCTGGGTCCAGAAGGCAATCTCCAAGGCTGACCTAGACCTCAGAGGGCACCCAAGACCGCCAAGAAGGCACAGCGTCCACGTCCGGAGCCAGAATAGAAGTCTCGGGACTCCACGCAGATCCTCCCGGGGGTCTCCCAGCTTCTCTGTGCCCCTCCCACTTCCGGGTGGAAGCCGGTGTCCCCGGGGAACTGCCTGCCACTCGGTAGCGAGGACTTATGCTGTCTCTGTGCTTCAGACGTGATCCCTTCCACCGAGCTTCCTCCAGATGCCAGCACCCCTTTCCAAGGTCACTGCCAAGGACAACACACCCTCGAACTCTGACTCTTTCCAAGCCTCTGAAAACACAATAGAAGAAGTGGGAGAGGAAACCGGGTTTTCTCCATCACAGGTGGGTAGATGGAGGACTTGATCATTCACACCGGAGGGGAAAACTGTGGTCTGTTCTCTGTACCCCACACTGTAACAGCATGCCATGATGGGAACCCCAGTGACAGCTATGCAAGCTGGGCAAGGGCATCTGCAGGGTGCTACTGCCCTCAGATCAGACTTGGTAACCTCAGCCTTCCTAGAAGTAAGCCCAGGCGTGGTTTGTGGGGGAGGCAGACCCACAGTTGTGTTGGGGAGAGCTTACCATGTTGGCCTCGGTTCCCCGTCTCTGAGCCGAGATGCTGATAATGTCTCTATCACAGGGTTGCTGAGATGTTAGGTGTGATGATGTAAGTGGTCCCCACTGCAGGGCCTGGCATCTGGTCAGAGGGCATCGAGAGACACAGACCAGGGTCTGCTACCCTCTGTGTGTTTAAGGAGCGGGTGCTTGAGAAGAGATGCCAACTGAATGGAAGAAGGGAGCCCTGGCAGAACTGGCCCATCCACCGAGGACGCCCAAGGGGTACCGACTCACCCAGCAGGCCTTGGGGTTCTCGGGACCACTCAGAGCAGGCACACACAGCCGAGACAAAGGAGTGAGCTCTAGACCTCGCAGTACCGCCGGCGCAGTGACACCTGTCTTGATGGACAGTGTGAGTGTGAGGCGGCTCCAGGCGCTGGCTGCATTCTTGAGCTGAGAGGCCGCACTCTGGTTTCGGTCCCTCCTGGCCTCCTCACTGACCCGGGGCGTTACTTCCTGCTCCTCTCCTCTCCCCACCTTCTTGTTTAAAAAAATGTTAAAAGGTTTTGTCAGTGAATAATCTTATTCATAAAGCAGGGGTGCTGACAGTTTGCAGAGCTAAATGGGCACTTAACTGCGTGTCTAATAAATCTGCAGCCAGAGTAAACAGAGGGAAGAGGGTTTGGGAAGGAAAGGAGGTCAGTATGAAAAGGGCCTGTCACGGTGACTTACCAGCCCTCAGCAACCACAGCATCCACCTGTGCCCTCCTGGCCACCACTGACCTGGAGCGGCCAGGGGCCGAGAGTGTGCATGGCTGGATGAGCACACACCTGCACAGGCACACACACTTGGATAAGCACACACACCTAGTTGGGCTCACACATCTGCAGGGACACACAGCTGGATAAGGGAGGAGGTGGGGATGACTGGGGCACAAAACTGCAGGGGCACACATACTTGCACGGGCACACACACCTGGATGAGCACACACACCTAGATGGACTCACACATCTGCAGGGGCACACACAGCTGGATGGGGGAGGAGGCGGGGAGGACCAGGCATCCTCCTGTTCACAGGAGGCAGGGAGGCCGAAGCAGGCTGGTGCAGAGCTCCGTTCTTTTCAGCATCTGCACCCGGATTAGAGGCAGTGTTACCAGGACCTTTCTGCCTCCCAAACCATCCTCCACCCAGGATTTGGGCAACAATCTGGGATTAGAGGCAGGTTCAGGTGACTTATCACACACCTGTTGTTCCAGTGTTAATCACCCTCCCAGGTGCACAAGGGTCCAACCTAAGGATTCAATGCTACCTTAGCGACCTAGCCTGGTAAGGACATGGTGGGGATGTGCCCTCCATGAATCACCTTCCTTGTCCACAAAGAACACCAGTTCCTGGGTAGGGGCAGGGCAGAAACACAGAGATCTAGCTGGAATCCCCACCTTTGCTCCAACACTCACTCAGGTGTGTCTCCGGCAAGCTTACCGAGGACAGAGACATGTTCCTTGGCCCCCTCGCAGCTCCCCTGCCCTTGGCACCAGCCCTGGGCAGGCACGGGAAGCGCCTGCTGACTCCAATGGGGCTGACACTGCTGCTGGGCCCAGAGGCCGGGACACCCCGCTTTCTGAGGGCAGAGATCGCTGCTGGCTTCCCGCCTGAGTGTCAGGCCTCTCTCTGCTGTCTCCCCCAGCTCTCCCTCCCCACAACCTGCAAGTGCTGCCAGCCCCAAGGCTTTAGACTTGAGCCCTAGGCGCAGCTGCCATCTCCCCCTTCCCTGTCCCCCCAATCCTCCAGGACCAATGTCTTCCCTTCAGCCACCTCCCACATCACCTCCGGAGCCAGATCAGACTGCCTCACCCACCCGCCACCAGCTACAAATACGATTTGCGTCTAAATAGGAGATTAAAGGGAGAAGGCTATGGAACCCCTCCAGTACTGTTGCCTGGAAAATCCCATGGATGGAGGAGCCCACTCCACGGATGGAGTAGGCTGTGGTCTATGGGGTTGCTAAAAGTCGGATACGACTGAGCGACTTCACTTTCACTCATTGGAGAAGGAAATGGCAACCCACTCCAGTGTTCTTCTTGCCTGGAGAATCCCAGGGACGGGGGAGCCTGCCGTATGTGGGGTTGCACAGAGTCAGACATGACTGAAGTGATTTAGCAGCATCAGGAGATTAAAAAATTTATTTATTTATTTATTTATTTTTGGCTTGTACTGGGTCTTCAATGCTGCATGGACTTTTCTTGAGTTGCGGTGAATGGGGGCTACTCTCTAGTTGCAGTGCTTTAGCTTCTCATTGCAGGAGCTTCTCTGGTTGTGGAGCACAGGCTCTAGGGCGGCATGTGGGCTTTGGTAGTTGGCGGCATGTGGGTTCTGTATTTGTGGCTCACGGGCTAAGTTGCTTCTCAGCCTGTGTGATCTTCCCCAACTAGGGATCAAACCTGTGTCTCCAGGACTGGCAGGCAGATTCTTTACCACTGAGCCACCAGGGAAGCCCTAAATAGGATTTTAATTTTGCTTTAGACAAATACCTCTGTATGCATCTTTTTCGCAGGCTGCCGGCTGCATCCTAGCCTGTGATCTGGAGAATCTTCCAAGAGTTTCTTCTTCAAAGCCGCTTCAATGCTCTTCCCCTCAAAAGGTTAGCCAAATGGAGGTGAGTTGACCCTTGGCCCTGCAGGCCAGCAAGTGGGCTCCCCATCACCCTACCCAGTGCCTCTGTCCCTGGAGGAGCAGCCGAGCACCATGTCCCTTGGCTGGTGGGACTCTTTCTGCAGACAACAGATGTTTTGCTCGGCCTTCTCTCTCGTCTCTGAAAAGTGCTGGCAGCCCCCTGCCCTGCCGCCAGCGAGCTAGGTGCTAACAGGGGTCAGTGATGGGAGAGGCAGTGCATGGCACAAAGCCAGACCGACCCTCCTGCTGAGAACACAGAAGCCCTGGGCCAGGAGCGGTGTCAGCAGGTCCTGATCTTCCAGCGCCTGTGTGTGGTTCTTGGGAGCCTCTGTGCAGAAACTCTGAATGTATCAACTGGAAAACAGCCTGGAGGAATTCATGCTCTAACAGGGAAACCAAACAAATCCGTGTGCTCTTTGGAAGAATGGCAGGACCACAACGATAGTGACAAAAGATGCATTAAAAGGAAGCAGGGAGAGGGAAGGAACAGGTTAGACTGGCGTAGAGGAGAGCTTAATGAAAGAACGCGAAGACGTGGCTTCAAACTCTTGTGCTGGAGGAGGGGAAGGGAGAGGGAGCCAGCGGGGAGGAGGACATTGTCTCCTGGGTAGGGAGGGGTGCAGCCTCGCGGAGCGGGACTGGAAGGGTCCAAAGAGGAGGGAGAAGCCTCTGGAGAAGCCTGGATGACGCAGCGCCTCCCTCCACGAAGGTAGCAGAGAGAGGACCACCAGGGAGTCTGTGTGGACACAGAGAAGCAGCCCCCCGCGCTTTAGACAAACAGGCATTCAGCATATAGAAATCCTGAGAAACAGGTGTGGGGTGTGTGTGTGGGGGGGTGTAAAGCACATTTCAGCTGTCTAACCCCAGTACTTTCTGGTCTTCAACTATGATGGGGTAAGATTTCTGTGGCACCTACAGAAAATGACCAGGGGCTCAGGCAATCATCCAGCGGGTGACTCAGGCAGGAGCTCTCTAGGGTGAGCCCCCAGGGATAGTCTTTAACCCAGTCCTGTAAAGTCCCTGGTTATTTTCTGCTGAGTGGACAACATGCAAGCAGGCTGACAGATCACGGTTTCTTGAGGAAAGAGCTTCCTGCGCTGCAGTCCAGTTCCAGCCCCAGCCCGGCTCAGGCCATGGGGCAAGGCCGGGCGATGAAGTTGAAATATGTGAGAAGTGCAGGGGAATCTATACTCAGATTGAAGGGCAGATCACTGAGGTCTACAGACTCCCTTCTCTAAGATGGCTTTAGAACTGACCAGTCTCTGAGACAGACTGGATTCCAGCCCAGTTAAGGCTGGTTTCTGATAGATCTGCCTGGGCTAGTGTTAGGGCTCAAAGCTCACAGCGTGACCCATTGGGAGACTGTGTGAGTCAAGCTGGGTGAGACCTTTGTAGACCGTGGAGAAGCCACAGGGGTGCCATGCCCCAGAACATGAATGCAGAGCTCGGCAAGCAGGCCTGGGCACCCTGGGAGGCTGAGACCTGCCCTGGGAATCCAGGTGGTGGGAGCAGAGGCAGGGAGGCCGCCTCCCAACCCTGCATTAGGACGAAGCTGTGTGCAGGAGAGGACTGCTGCTGGAAGCAATTTCCCCACCACCACCCCGAGAAGGCGCAGGCGGTTTCCAAGCGGGAAGAGGGGGCAGGCCAGCCATGGAGACCCTCTGCAAGGACGAAGCCCACCAGGCTTGGTTCTCAGTGTGGCTCCCCACCAGCTGCATAACCAGGGTTAGACGATCAACCTCACTCCAATGAATAAGCTTCCTGTAAAACTGGAAAAAACACTCCACACTGCAGCCCAAGGGGCAGCATCAGCTACAAGTGCTTGTAAGAGACTCCTCCATCCTCACAGGGATGCAGGAATCTCGTGTGGTCAGCTTCCCTCCGTGGTCAGTTTACTCAGCTCTCTTCCATCCTTTGAAAAACAAAAGGCAGCAGGTGAGCAAGCCCCGAAATAAGACCCTGAACCCTCAGGGGTCACCACCCTGGATGTTGGAGGGGAGAATGCTTTTGTTCAGCAGCGTCCTCAAATGTAGACATCCAGTGGCTGCTGATAAAGAGAGGAGGCAGTCCCCCACAGGGACTTGTGGAGCTGGTTTCTGGGTGCCAGTCATGAGGCTCGAGACCTGGAAGGAAAAGGGAAGGATGGATGTGGAGAAGGAGCTTGACTTGGCCCCTGAATCTGTGCCCACCGGCTTTGGAAAGGCCCAGCCCAGACCCACCTCTGGACCATGGGGCTGAACTCCAGAGCTGAGGCTGGAGGACAAGCTAAAGGCTGGAAGACAAGCTCAAGGCTGGTCAGTGGAGGTGACATTGAGCTCGGGGCCTCGAAAACAGGAGGGAAGATAACCCACGCTCTTAAGACTGTCCACTCACCCCCTCCAACCTGCAGGGCAAAGTGCTGTGCTGTGCTAAGTGGCTTCAGTCATGTCCAACTCTTTGTGACCCCATGGACTATAGCCCACCAGGCTCCTCTGTCCATGGGATTCTCCAGGCAAGAATACTGGAGTGGGTTGCCATTTCCTCCTCCAGGGAATCTTCCCAATACAGGGATCAAACCCCTTACATAGGGCCAAGAAACAATACCAAAGATGACGGGCCAGGAACCCAGGGCTGGAAGTCAGAAACAGTGCCCAGAGCCAGGCTGGGGGAAACCATCTCTCCCTGAACTCTGGTGGTCACTGTCAGACACCTATGAGAAGGCCAGCGTGAGAGCCCAGACCAGAGACCGAAAACCAGCCTAAGAAAGCTGCGTCCTAATGAGGGCCTTCCCGGGGCAGGAGAACGGGACAGAAGGATTCCTCAAGCAGGACACCCAGCTGGCAGGACTCACCTGCTTACTGTGGCCGTGGGGACGCCGCCTGGTGGGCAGATCCTAAAGCCCTGGGTGGTGGCGGCGGGGGCAAGGGGGAGCTCAGGTAAGGGAGGCAGTGGCCGACAGCTGGGTGTGGGCTGCACGAACTGGTTTTCGGAGGCCAAGTCCTTACCTCCGCGTTAAGAGAGAGACTGCTTTCTCTTTGTTGATCTCAAAGGCCAAGGGAAGGCACGGCCTTAGCAAAGTCAAACTGGCCATCACGACGCTTGAATCCAGTCCTGTCGAAGGAGTTGTGTACTACAAGCTCTCAGGCTTACGAGTTTTTTTTTCTTAACTTTATTTTTGGCTGTGCCGAGGCTCTGGTGCTGTGTGTGGGCTTTCTCGAGTCATGGTGCACGGGTTTCTCACTCCACTGGCTTCACTTGCTGTGGAGCACGGGCTCTAGGGAGCTCAGGCTCCGCAGTTGTGACACACGGGCTGAGCTGTCCCTTGGCATGTGGGATCTTCCCAGACCTGGGATCGAACCCAAGTCTCTTGTGTCTCCTGCACTGGCAGGTGGGTTCTTTATTACTAGCACCACCCTCTTTCCATAGGATGTATTCAAGAATATCTAAATACACTCCCTGGAAGAAACAACACACCCCATCCTTTTTGAAAGATTTATTTTTAATTAAAAAATAAAAGTTATCTTAACATATCTGCATTGCAGCTTCAGGGATGGCAACTGAATGAAGCGAGAAAAACAAGGTTTATCAGTTCCTGGGTCACCTGACTACCATATAATGGGCATAAAGGCACACATGTCTTCAAACAAACAAACTTTATTCTATTAACTCAAAACTCCCTTCCCCCAACTCTTATCTGCCTGCCCTCACCGACCACCCCTCCCCCCCAAAAAAAACAACAATCAAAAACATTAAATTCTCTTTTAAAACTACAGAAATAAGTGCTGAGTCAGCAAGGAACCTGGGCATGCTGCCCACTCCTCCATCTCTCTCTGCTTTGATGGCTAGCTGCTCCGAGGCTGGTCGCAGTGTCCCCCATCATGCCAGGGGGAGCTTGGACCCGGAGAGCTCCACGGCGTCACCCCCACTGGGGCCGGCAGTTCCAAGGCACTGTGTCCCTTAGTCGGGGCTTGTGTGGCTTAGGCAGCCTTTCAGGAAGAGCAGGCCAAGGTGAGCAAGTCTTCCTCAAAAGCTGGAGCTGAGAGCCACGGGCAGGAGGGAGGGAGCCGGCCGTGGTCTTCTCCCCCAGGTCTTGGGCTCTCGGCAGCTTTCTTCTCCCTGGTCTCCCTGCCCTCTCTCTTTCCCTTCTTCCCAGTCTCCCCCTTCCCCCCCACCAAGAGTTTTATTTTAGCTTGATGGTGGGGGTTCCGGAGAGGCTACTGGCAACTCCTGGGCCTGGCCTGGGGACTCGGCCACCTCCACGGGGACACCGCGTGCCTTTGGTTCCTGTGTATCACAGAGCCCCTCCAGGCCCTGGGAGGGCTCCCGGAGCTCCTGGCTCTGAACCTGGCTGTTCAGCTTCTCTTCAGCTTCGATCTCTTCTGATGTGGGGATGGAGTTCTTCTTGGGACGACCTTTGGGTTTTGTGGGTGCTTCCTGTCCACCTTTAAGAACCTACGTTGGAGACAAACGAGATCAAATCTAAAAAATAACTTCTTCCCTCCACTTTCCCACTCCCCCACCTCTAAACCAGTGGTCTCCAACATTTTGGCACCAGGGATTGGTTTTGTGGAAGATGGTTTTTCCACAGACTGGGGAGGGGAGGGTTTCAGGATGATAAAAGCACATTACATTTTATTGTGTACTTTATTTCTATTTTTATTGCATCAGCTTCACTTCAGATCATCAAGCATTAGACCCCAGAGGTTGGGAACCCCTGCTCTAAATCATTCCTTCCCAGCAGTGAAGTTGCAAAGTTTGGCAAAAAATATTCTCCATGAGTCACCTGCAGTCTACAAAGACAGCTTCATTCATGAAAGGTTCGATGCACTTTTAGTCAATATCATTTCTATTAAATACAATGATCATAAATACATTAAAAATCCAACTTCAAAAATAGGGAAATAAATGAAAATTAAAATATGAATGTGACAGCAAGTTGATAAGTTAAAAGAAAAAAAACATTATTTGTCACAAACAGGAAAATACACTCATATGTCTGTGTAAAGGTGTAATTGGTACAGCTTTTTCAAAAGACAACCTGGGGATGCAAATTAAAAGTCTTTAAAAAATGTGCATAATGTTTGACACAGAAATTCTACTTCTAACAATTTAGCCTAAGGAAGTCATCAAAGATTGGGACAATGATTGATGTGCAAAAATGTTCATCACAAAATTGACAACAAACAGCAAAAAAAACATACTCTAAAGTTTCCACCATATAACGGAGTCCATAATTATAGTATACGGCAAAGAGAGAAAACTTAACAACCATTATAATCGTTATATAGGAGAACATATAATAACATGGGAAATATTAATACATTTTTTGTGAAAATGGGTTCTAAACCAGCATAATTTAATTTGGTGGCTAGACAGCTACACACTACCCTTCTTGTAGTCTCCAGATCAAGGATAATTTCAATTCTTTTTCTTTTTTTATGTATTTTTTAATTTTTCAATAATGATCATGTATAAGTATTTTTGTAATCAGAAAAGGAGATATCATGAAACATACAGTTTTATGTTGTTTGAAGAAGCAGTAACGCATAGGAGAGAGTGTATTCTTATTTTGAAAGTAGAATAACTAGATTAAATACCAACTGTGTCCCTTGTCTACTTTGTTTTTGGGACAGTCCTTTGAAGACTCTGGGACTCAGTTTCCTATTCTATAAAACAGCAATGCACACGTGTGTGGTAAGTCACTTTAGCTGTGTCCAGCTGTTTGCAATCCTATGGACAGTAGCCCAGCAGCTCCTCTGTCCTTGGGATTCTCCAGGCAAGAATACTGGAGTGGGTTGCCATTCCCTTCTCCAGGGAATCTTCCAGACCCAGGGATAGAAACTGGGTCTCCCGCATTGCTGGCAGATTCTTTACCATCTGAACCACAGGGGAAGTCCAAGACTGAGGAATTTCCAGACTGTTCCCTTAAAGCAGGAGCACCATGTTACATTCCAATCAGCAGTATGTGAGGGCTCCAGTGCTCCACATCCTCTGCAAAACTCATTTTTTTAAGGGCTGTTTTGATGTGGACCATTTTTTAAGTCTCCATTGAATTTGTTACAATATTGCTTTTGTTTTATGTTTTGTTTTGGTTTGGCCTCAAGGCATGTAGGATTTTAGTTCTCCAGCCAGGGATGGAACCTGCACTCCTTGCATTGGAAGGTTAAATCTTAACCACTGGACCAGAGGGAAGTCCCAATACTTGTCATTACCTGTCTTTTTGATTCCAGCCATCCTAACAGTTGTAAAGTTGTATTTCACTGTGGTTTTGATTTGTACATCCCTGATAATTACTTAAGTTGAGCATCTTCTCATGTGTTTATGGGCCAGTTGTATATTTTCCTTGCATAAGTGTCTATTCAAATCCTTTGTCTATTTAAAAATGGGGTTGTCTTTTTTAATTACTGAGTTATAAGTTCTCTATTAATACTAATAGTTGGATGAAAGCCCCTTATCCGGTAGAAGATTTACAAATATATTCTCTAGTTCTGTGTTGCCTTTTCACGTCCTTTCTAAAAATGTTTATTTATTTATTGGCTGCATTGCTCCTTGGCATGTGGGATCTTAGTTCCCTGACTAAGGATTGAACCCATATCCCCTACGCTGCATGGCAGATTCTTAACCCCTGGAAAATAAGAAGTGAAGTCCTACCTTTTCACTTTGTTGATGATGTCCTTCAACAGAACAAAAGTTTTTAGTTTTCATGAAGTCCAATTTTGTTGCTATTGCTTGTGCTTTTGGTATCTTATCTAAAAAGGTTTTGCCTAACCCAGGGTCATAAGCATTTACTCTAAAAGAAAATATTTTCTTCTAAGGATTTCATAGTTCCTTTTTCCTTTTTTAATATTTAAATTTAATTGGAGGAAAATTGCTTTAGAATATTGTGTTGTTTCTGCCATATATCAGCATAAATCAGCAACAGGTATATATATGTCCCCTCCCTCTGAGTTTCATAACTTTTTTTAATCTATTTTTTAATTGAAGGATAATTGCTTTACAGAATTTTGTTGTTTTCTGTCAAACCTCATCATGAATCAGCCATAGGAGTTTCACAGTTTTAATGTTTACAGTTAGGCTTATGATTCTTTTTGAGTTAACTTTTGCTTACGGTATAAGGAAAACCATAAATTTGCACTAAACACCTCCATTTAGCTGGGCATCTACTCAGCCACTGTACTTTCAACCTAAACAGCTAACACAGAGATGTGAAGGGGACTTCTAAAAAGATAGAGATGCTGACAGAATCAATCTCTGGGGAAAAGACATCTCTATATTCCTTTTCATATTCCTTTTCTGATTTTTGTTTCAATGTGAACACAGGCTGTTGAAAGCACCCAAACGTGCCAAGATGAAATTGACATGTTGAAAGCAGCTCCACTCGGTATGAAAGAGGTTATACAAAATCGAGTTGCCCCATGTAGTAATCAAGTTATAAAAGAGCAGGTCTAAGGAAGCCACCTAATTGGCAAAAGAAAGTCCAGCCCAGCAATTAGGGAACACCACCCACACAGCTTGGCTAGACCCCACCTGGCCGTTTTCCTACAGCATGAAGAAAAAAAAAATCAAAACAATCAGACCATTTTCTAAATGGAATAAAACATTCCAGCACAAGCAATAATTAGGATATAACTACACTCTTGGCTGCTTTCTGCACCTGACCTCTGGCCCCTGCCTCCCAGCACACCTGAGACATGCAATTGTCTCGCAACCACCCCACGCTAGGACTACACACTCACATGCACTCTGCAGCCCTTCTCTCAGGACCCCTCCTCCCTAGGCATCTCTGGAGCCAATTTACTTTCCTTCATCCAGAGAGGCCAGGCAATCGGTTGCACGTGAGGTCACATGCCTCTGGTAAAAACACCCAGCACACCACCTACTTTTATTAACCTGGCCCGCTGGCAGCCTTCCTCCAAACTCTAAAACTAGATTCTCCCGTGCCCTCCTGCTGGGGATGTCAGGACCTTCCTTCTCAACCTGCACAGGTGGGCGGGTGATGGGCACATTGACGGGAGGGCCCAGCTGTCAGTGCAGAGAGGAACCTTCTACCTCCCTCACTTTTCAGGCAGAAGTGGTTTGTCATTGTGAAAAAGCAACCCAAGGCAGAGCTGGGATTTGAACACAAAACCTCAATTGTCTGAATCTAACACTCATATTAGTATTTCATTGCACGTAATGTACAAGGGAAGGGTTCAACTGATATTTCTACCACATTTATCTTACCGACCTCCTAACCTCCCAAGAGATCCTAGACCATGGACTCATGAACCCACTGCCTCTTTGCTCCCTCTCTCTACCTGCAGCTCTATGGGAATGATGAGAGCCATGTTGTTGGTCAGTTTCTTCAGTCGTGTCTGACTCTTTGCAACCCCATGGATTGCAACCCACCAGGCGCCTCTGTCCATGGGATTTCCCAGGCAAGAATACTGGTGTGGGTTGCCATTTCCTTCTCCAGGGGATATTCCTGAACCAAGGATCGAACCTGCATCTCTTGCATTGGCAGGTGAATTCTTTACCATGGAGCCACCAAGGAAGTCCGGAGAGCCATGTACCTGATGCTATTTCTCTGAAACTGAGGCGTTCACCATCTCCAGCACAGATATTTCCCCAGCTCACTGTTAAGCAGATTTTCTGCCAGAAGATGGGATGTTCCACTCAACTCAAGCCTGAATGCTAAAGCACCAACAGACTGGGGAAGGCTTGAAAGTGGGGAGGATGCAGAAAAACACCTGACTGTCTTAACCAGCATCCCAGAAGCTTGCAGAATTCATTTTCAGATTATCTCTCCTGGCCACCAAAAGTTTAGATTTTCCAGAGACATGAATTTTGTGGACGGGTAAAGAAATTTAAAAAAAAAACAAAAACAAAAACACCGAGACAAACAGCAGCTAACACTTCCTGACTGTATCCTATGGGGCAGACACCGTTCTAAGTCCTACAGGGACTGGCTCAGATTGGCTCACTGACCTCATCTGCATCCCTGTAAGGTGGACATCAGACATTTACTGATGAGGAAACAGGCGCTTGCCCACAATTACATAGGTAGAAACAGGTAGCAGTTTCACAGAATTGTTGACCAGCTGGAGACTTCCAGTGCACAAGATGACCGCTGTGCGTGGTATGTGGCCCACCCAGTTCTGTGCCTGGGAGAGGAAGATACCAACCATTTGGACCCTCTCACAGAACAGAACCCTACTTTGGAGATGAAAAGTACCCCTGAATGATGAGGGACTTCTGGCCCACTACGAAGCCCACTGGACCCCACTGGAACCCAAGCCAAGCAGACACAGAAGGGAGGGTGAGCATCCCACCGAATGTGGGAGACCACATTTACCCAACCTGCTAAAGCTTCTACACGCTGACTGGTAAAAACTAGTCAGAGATGCTATCTCGGTTCTGGCAGCATGCGAGTAACTCTGAGAAGCGAATGCTAATCTTTTTCCAGTTCCACTGAGGTTACTTGCCTTGAGACATCTTTATTGCTCAATTATTCTTTTCTTCCCCAGTCCTTGAGGAGACAGCCTTGAAAGTTTTACCAGGGGAAACTATGAAGCAATCAGGATCCCAACAATGCCTCGCTGTTTTGGGAGAGTCAGAACGTGACCCACGCCTGAGCTACTTGTTCTGCTCTTGACTCCAGCTGTTCTGAGGTCCTTGCAGTGCCCCTACATGCTTCTGCTCCTTCCTTCAGCCTGTGACGCCCTTTCAACTTCATCTGGCAGGTGTCTATTCATCCATTAAACCCAACTTAGATGGCACCTCTTCCAGGAAGCCCTCCCTTCTCCTACTGATGCTGAACCTTTTATTTCCTTCCACTGTTGCCCTGATCAATCTGAATAATGAGTGACTTACAGGTCAGCTACCCCCACTGACTGAGTACCTTTTTTGAATTTTTTTTAATGGATGGCCTGGTATCTTACTCATTGGAAAAGACCTTAATGCTGGGAAAGATTGAGGGTAGGAGGCAACAGAAGGGGGCAACAGAGGATGAGATGGTTGAATGGTATCACCAACACAATGGGCATGAATTTGAGCAAACTACGGGAGATACTGAAGGACAGGGAAGCCTGGTGTGCTGCAGTCCACAGGGTCGCAAAGAGTAGGACACAACTTAGCAACTGAACAACAACAACTGGTGTCTTATAGCCACATCTCTACTGCCTGGTGAAAAGTAACTGCTCATAAGGTGAAATGAAGTGGACTCGAATTTCCGGAAGGGGCCTGCATTCAGCTGACTTGTGGACTGCTTGGAGATTTAAATCTGTGCAGTTACTTCCATTTTGTTTTCTATGACACTGATAACCATCAACACGCGGCCTGCGGCTGTGCCAGCAGCGCAGAGGCTGGTGGAAAACAGCTGACGTCAGCGGCAGGGGCACATGTGTTCCCCACGGGCACTGGGCGGTGCTGGCAGAGCCAGCGGGCTGTCAGTGCCTCCATCGTGTGACTCACGAAAAGATCGCTGATAACCAACTCAAACAATGCCTCTGCCACTCAGGAGACATCAATTTTGATGACGATGATGGGACGGGGAAGGAGGTGGGTGGTGGAACTTGCACAGAAAGCAGAGAAGAGACTTGCCCAAAGCCAACCAGGGAGGGGCACGCCTGGAAACACAGCCCAGTGTTTCCAGGTCCCAGATCTGGTTCCCTTAGAGATCAGTCCCCTGAAAGGCTCCATGGGTGTCTGAGCATTCTAGAAGTTGTGGAGAAGCAACACGTTTAATTGAATCTTATCTTTCCATTTCAACTTCTCCCTGCAAGCTGTCCCAATATTTCACTTCTCCTCCAGCCTCTTGCTTGTGGGCGCTCAGTCATGTCTGACTCTTTGCGACCCCATGAACCGCAGCCCATCAGGCTCCTCTGTCCATGGAATTTTCCAGGCAAGAATACTGGACTTGGTTTCCATTTCCTCCTCCAGGGTATCTTCCTGACCCTGGGATCAAACCTACATCTCTTATGTCTGCTGCACTGGCAGGCTGGTTCTATACCACTAGCGCCATCTGGAAGCCTATTAGCAGGCAATAGCAAGAACCAAAGTTTTCAGAGAACAAAATAGATACATTGGATAAAAACACAAAATGGAGAAAACTCAAAATCTATTACCCATTATCAAAAAGTGCCTATTAACTTTTTTTGTTTCTGAAAACTAGGTGGCTGGTGCAGGGGAAGGGGGTCTTAGTTATTTGGTCATTGTAGAAAATTCATACACCAGCCCTTGAGACACCAAGGCTTGTGACCAGATAGCTTAGCAAATAGGACATCATGCAGGCAGGCCCAAGATGTTCGGTCCACAGGACAGGAGAGGGGCCCAGAAACCCAGCGAGAACATGGAAAGGCCTGGGTCAAAGGTTTCTTCCCACTCTCTTCTCAACCCTCCTATTTTCTCTGGGCTTTGACTTTGACCCTTGGAGTTTTCAAAACTGGAAGTGAGACAACTGCTTTGAAAAATCTGGATTTAACTGTTGCTTTTTTTTTTTTAATAAGAAAAAGAGAGCGGGCTAAACCATTATGAAATGAGTTCCTTAAAATGTAGAGATGTTTCTTTTTTAAAGAGATGTTTACACTAATTTGTTGTTGTTGTTCAGTCACTAAGTTGTGTCCAACTTTGTGCAACCCCAAGGACTGCAGCATGCCAGGCTTCTCTTTCCTTCAGCATCTCACAGAGTTTGATCAAATGCATATCCATTGAGTCGGTGATGCTATGTAACTATCTCATCTTCAGCTGCCCTTTCTCCGTTTGCCTTCAGTCTTTCCCAGCATCAGGGTCTTTCCCAAAGAGCCGACTCTTCACATCAGGTGGCCAAAGTACTGGAGTTTCAGCTTCAGCATCAGTCCTTCCAGTGAATATTCAAGACTGATTTCCTTTAGGACTGACTGGTTTGATCCCCTTGCAGTTCAAGGGACTTTCAAGAGTCTTCTCCAATACCACAATTCTAAAGCATCAGTTCTTCGGCGCTCTACCTTCTTTATGGTTCAGCTCTTATATCCGTACATGACTACTGAAAAAACCATAGCTTTGACTTTTATCAACAAAGTGTTATCTCTGTTTTTTAATATGCTGTCTAGGTTTTCCATAGCTTTCTTCCAAGGAGCAAGCGTCTTTTAATTTCATGGCTATAGCCACTGTCCACAGTGATTTTGGAGCCCAAGAAAATAAAATCTGTCACTGCTTCCACGTTTCCCCCTTCTATTGCTATATAAGTTCATTTAAAAACTAAATAGGGAACGGCTCATCTGTAAGGCACTAGAGTGGTATTTGGGAAACCAGAGTCACTATACCATGTGCATCAGAGGAACCTGGGTGCTAGTTAACACGCCCTGGGCTAGCAAAGCAGAATCTTAGGAAGGGCCTTGAGTTCTGCATTCATACCTGCCACCCAGGTTCCTCTGATGCCCACTGGAGTCGAGAATCCCTGTGTCAGAAGACACACAGCTACAAGAGCAGGTGCACCCTGCATGTCCTCTAAAAATACAGAGGACTGACTTCTATTCTTAGCTATTGGTGGGAGTGGGAAGGAAGTTCTTTGAAAAGGCTAGCAGGTGGGGTTAAAAGCAGCAACTGACAAGCCTGGAGCCTTTCTTTTTCTTTTATTTCCAATGAAACTGTGAAAAAGAATATCCTTCTGGTCAGGAAATCCGAGTCAGAAAGAATTGCTTATCCTTTTGTTCAAACGGCCTCCCTCCCAGCCAGCATCATAAAAGGCCTTCCAATCTCTGGAGTTCAACTCCCCAAAGGGTCCTTCCTGCCTTCTTCACCAGCCCTGTAGTAAGAATTTTTCCCATCATGATGGGCCTGTGGTTAGGACTTACTCTCCTTCTTACCATTTTTTTCCATTTCATCCTGCGGTTCTGGTACCAGGTCTTCACCTGCAGTTGAGTGAGTCCCAGAGACTGGGCCAAGTCCAACCTAGAAGGCACGAGAGACAGGGGGAGGATGAGGACGAGGGGAAGGGGCAGCAGAGGTGGGGGCCTGTTACCAACACGTGGACCTCCCCCTTAAAACATTTTCTCCCAAGGAGCTCTGCTTTCCTTCCCAGAGTCCTGTGGAGGAAACTCTGTGAAGCTAAGAAACAGATGCCCAAACCTAAGAACTGTCTACATTGAACCTGAAAAGAATTTCTGAGCCTTCACTGCAAAGTCCTCTCCTTGACCCGACAGACTCTTTTCTCTGAACCTGCATAAAATGAACACTCTGACCCCAAATCCAAACTAGGGAGGAAAGGTAAAGTCGCATTTTTCAGGGGGGTGAGCCCCCCGCCACTCCCTCCCCCGGCCCTGCTATCTCGCCACACCCCCTTGAAGGTTGCTTCCTCTGCACAGGTCACTTCTCACCCCAGGGGCTCTGAGTTCTCGCTGGTCTCTGCTTCTCATGGGTTATTTCTGCCTCCCTAACTTCACTGCTTGCTTCTTTCACAATCACCAACGTGCTTACCGCATTCTACATCAAGAACAAAGACTCAAAAATACGTTTTGACAGGTTGACTCATCCTCCATCCCTGCCCTCAACTGTTATGATGCCAGATTCCAAAAGGAACATTACATCCGTACCCCTCCTGCTCCCCATTCCACGGCTAAGGATGGTCTGACATTTCTCTGTAGCCTGCAGAGCCACCAGCCTGGGCCACGGGGACTTGGGTACACATCCGCAGCTGCACCCAAGCTTCCCTGAGACTTCCCTGGTAGCTCATCTGGTAAAGAATCGGCCTACAATGCGGGAGACCTGGGTTCGATCCCTGGGTTGGAAGATCCCATGGAGGAGGGAATGGCAACCCACTCCAGTATTCTTGCCTGGAGAATGCCCATGGACAGAGGAGCCTGGCCGGCTACAGTCCACGGGTCACAAAGGGTCAGACACGATTGAGTGACTAAGCTCAGCACCTCAGCTTCAACTTTCTCTACCTGAGGAGTAACAAGCGACACCTCACCATCAGGGAGACCAGTGGGACAGGAGTGAAGGTTCCAGGTGTGGCTCCTGGAGTGCCAGGCGCACTTCTCAGACCCCCCGCTTGGACCAGAGTGCCCAATTCAATCTCCAATAATAAAAACCATTTTCCGTCAAGGACTTCAGCTCCTGGCTTCAATCCCCATTCACACCTATCTGCTGCCCGTAAAAGGGCTACTGTAAGCTGACAGTTTTATTGAAAGTCATTAACAGACTGAAGCCAATAAATTCCTGGTGCTAGCAGTCCTCACCCTCCCCACTAATGAAGCCCTGCATCCCAGGTGTGTGTGCGTGCTCAGTCGTGTCCGACTCAGAGACCCCATGGACTGTAGCCCACCAAGCTCCTCTGTCCATAGAATTTTCCAGGCAAGAAGTACTGGAGTGGGTTGCCATTTCCTTCTCCGGGGGATCTTCCTGATCCAGGGATTGAACCTGCACCCTTTGTGTCCCCTGCATTAGCAGGTAGATTCTTTACCACTGGCACAACTTGGGAAGCCCAAGAAGCACATATGAGAATCTAAACTTTTCCTATTAAGGTAGACATAAAATTGAAAAAGTGAAAATAAGACCATTTTTTCTCACTCTTTTGGAAATGTTTTTTAATTTAAAAACTGACACTTATGTTAATGTGATAGGCCTAATATTGTTACCCCATAATGAATAACTAAATATTTTTGAACTTTCTCAACTTTAATACTTAATTTGGTAAATATCAATAGTTTAACCAACAAAAGTTCTCTGGGGGGGGTGGGGCTCAAAAATTTTTAGGAACGTAAAAGGGTCCCAAGACCAAACCCTTTGAGAACTGCTAATGTAAAGCACCTAACAGTGTCTGTCACCCAGTGGGTACAGCATAAGCAATAGTGTTTTTAACAACCATATAGCAGTTCATGGTATCTCTGGATAGCTCTTTGGGGGGCATAGGTAAATTCTGCACCATAACCTTTCTGGCCATAATTTGGCATCCCAGATAGCTATTCATTTAAACACCAAGAGCCCGGGAAGGCCATCCCATGGGTCTCCCAGACCTCCCTGGAGGCAGAGGGCTTCCCCCTCCCCACAGCCTTCCCGGCCAGTTCACCTAAGGCCGTCAGGTGCATCAGTGAATGGAAGGATCAGTTCACAGCTCTGCCACGGCACTGGCCAACCAGGATGAGCTCACTTGGGAAAAATGCACTCCTGACTCATGCTGGCCCCAGAAACACACTTCGCTGTCATCAGCTCTCTCTCATTACCTGCCGCGGTTACAGATTCTCACTTCCCTGCGCAAATTCGCTTCAATGGGGTCACCTAGGAGACTGGAGAAACAAACACAGGGGAAGAGGGTGTGCGCCGTGGGAGGAGGCGTGCTCATGGCCCCGGTCACGTACGAGGTGAGGAACAGCTGGCGGGGCAGCTCGGGCGGCAGCCTCCACGCCAGCCAGGTGGTCCTCCTCTGCAGGCAAGTAAATCAAGCTCACCTGAGAGGTGCCTGGGCAGGTAGCAGGAAGCCCCGGGAGGCTGATTTGGAAGTAACATTTCTGCTAAAAAAAAAATTCTCTGACTTCTAAAATAAGCCTAGAATGTCATCTTGAGTGTGCTGATTCATAAATCCAGATGCCCACTCCACCTCCTCTACTCCATGTGTGCTGAGCACAGGAGGCGCTTCCTTACACTGGGGGCATCAGAATAGCAGAACACCGTGTGTGTGTGCGCGCGCACGTGTGTGCTTAGTCACTTAATTGTATCTGACTCCTTGCAACCCTATGGACTGTAGCCCGCCAGGCCCCTCTGTCCATGGGATTTTCCAGGCAAGAATACTGGAGTGGGTACCCATTCCCTTCTCCAGGGCATCTTCTCAACCCAGGGATAGAATCCAGGTCTCCTTCATTGCAGGTGGATTCTTGACCATCTGAGCCACCAGGGAAGCCCAGAGATCTCATCTATTAACCCCCAAATCACAGAACTGCCTCCATCCTCTGCCTGAAGGTGCCCCAAATTACACATGTCCAAAACAACGTGCTCTTTCCTCACCAAACTCACTCTGCCCTCTGCCTTCCAGCTTCAGTTAATGCTTCTCCCTCTTTTCCTGGTGGCCCATGTAGAAGCCACAGAATTCTCCACTCTCTGCCTCATGCCAATGGAAATTCTGTCTGTTCCGGCTTCAGAACAGATCTCCGATCTATTCTCTCATCTCTGTTCTGTCTCCACCTTAATTCAAGTCTTCAATGACCCTCCCTGGACTCTGTCCACCTGCTTTCCCTGCTCCATCTCTTCTCACTCTTCTCTCTCTGTTGCTTATGGGGCTACCAATATGAGGATTCCGAGATGTAAATCTCAGAACTTCCCTGCTAGTCCAGTGGTTAAGACTTCATGCTCCCAATGGAGGGGGCCCAAGTTTGCTTCCTGATCAAGGAACTAAAATCCCACATGCTATAGGGCATGGCCTAAATTTTTTTAATAAACAAAAATTAAAAAAAATAAAACATAAATCTGGCCACAGCACTTGCAGCTCTTCACGGCTGCTGACGCACAGCCTGCACGACAAAGTTCACATCTTTTGGTCAGACATACAGGGTCCTTCCCATCTCTGCAGCCTCATCTCCCCCCACACCCCCCTCCCCCCTGAAGCTGGAGATGCCCGACCACCTGCAGGGCCCTCAGCATGCCCAGCAGCACCTCTGTGCCTTTTGCATGTTGTTTCCCTCTGTGGGATGCCCTCTCCCTCCTGGGATCAAAGTGCTTCTGAAGTGCTGCCTCCTCTGAGAAGGCTTCCCGGCTGCCACCGGACACAATCAGCAATACCTTTGTGCTCCTGGAGCCTTTGGGAACATGTTGGCATCCACACCCCAAGTCATGATGTGGTTACCGCAGCCACATACTTCCCTGTGACCTCCTTTAGAGCAGGTCTCTTTTCTGCTATCTTCTGGACCCATAATCCCTGCCACAGTGCCTTACACACAGCTGCTGGGAGCTCCACTAACTGAATCAGTAAACAAATTCCCTTTTAGTCAATGACTTGCAGGCTCCTCTCTCAAATTTTTATTGAGCAGCTAATAAACAGCTTGAGATGCCTTTGAGTTTCCTTTCCTTCTCTTTAATAGGGTCAGACCTGAAATGGACAAAGCAGTAAGCAAAGAAAGAAAAAAGTACCTGGAAAATCCTTCCAATAAACAGGGTCACACATTAGGCCAGTCATTCCAGAGTGAGTTTGAAAGAACAAGGTAGAACACACACTCTTGCAGCATATTTCTTTGCCAAGATGCTAAATTAAAGAAAGTGGGGAGGTACAGAAGCCTCTGAGTAAAGCAGGGGTCACAGCAACCTTCACTGAGATCTCAAAAGGGCTTAAAGAAGAGACCTTCATCCAGGTCCTCCTTGGTCTCAGCCAAATGGTTCTGACTCGCTACCTGTCAAGTCCATCAGGACATCTGACAGCTCCACGGCCCCATTAATCCAGGCTGCCATGCAGGAGCCAGGTGTGCCTGCTGAGCCAGTTGGGGGTTAGTGGGTGGGGAGAAGCCTAGGAAGATCATGGACCTCAACTCCAGGTCTAGTCCCAGTGCATCTGATCCTAAGTGTCAGTGGTTTTAAACGCCAAACCTGTTTCCCCGCTGAGTGCCTGGGCAACCATTTGCTAAGCTCTACCATGCTTGTTGTATGGTAAACAAGCTTGCTGGGCTTCCCCTGTGGCTCAGCTGGTAAAGAATCTGCCTGCAATGTGGAAGACCTGGGTTCGATCCCTGGGTTAGGAAGATCCCCTGGAGAAGGGAAGGACTACCCACTCCGGTATTCAGGCCTGGAGAGTTCCATGGACTGTATAGTCCATGGGGTCACAAAGAGTCGGACACAACTGAGAGACTTTCACTTTCATCATGCTTGTTGTACTGTAGTAGTTAACATACAGAGATGCAGTGAGGAGTAAAACTTCACATCAGGCAGGCTTCCGGGGCTAAGTATGATGGAATTCAGGTGAGCTATGTGTGTGCTTAATGGCGCAGTCGTGTCTGACTCTTCTGCAACCCCATGGACTGTAAGTAGCCCACCAGGCTCCTTGGTCTGTGGAATTTTCCAGGCAAGAATATTGGAACGAATTGACCATTTCCTGCTCGAGGGGATTTCCCCCACCCAGGGATCAAACCTGGGTCTCTTGCATCTCCTGCATTGGCAGGCGGATTCTTTACCACTGCACCACCTGGGAAGCCCTCAGGTGGGCTGGATTTTGTTTAACCAAGGCTGAAATTACATGAGCCAAGACAGGGACAGACTCCTGCCCTTGTGCCCTGCACAAACCCTAGAACAGTCCTTGTGGCTCTCTGTGCCACAGTGAGAGCAAAAAGAGTCTCCCTTCTCAAGGGCCTCACCTGGAACAGTCCCTTCCCCGTGTCCTCACCTGTCTGGGGTGGACAAGTACTTCTGCTTCTGAAACTTCTTCTCCAGGCCCATGAGCTGCAGCTCGGTGAAGATGGTGCGACTCCGGCGGGGCTTTTTCTGCCGGGGCGTGGGCTGCTCCGTCTCAGACTCACTGCTGCCGTGGTTCTCGCCTGGGGCCTCCGCAGAGGCAGCTTCAGCGGCCGGGTGGCGGGACAGAGCCTGGGCAATTCCCGGGGTGGTGGGGACCAGATGGGAGATGACCGTGGGCTGTCGGGTGATCACCGAGAGGAGAGGATATGCCCGGAGGGAAGCGGGGCCTGGAAGACAAACAGGGAGGTGGGTCACATAGGGGCAGGGGAGAGAAAGGGGGCCAGAGATCTCAGAGGACCCACACTGAGACCCGTCTGCCTGGCAGAGCCTCCTGTTCACAAGCGGGTATAAATGGGGGAGGCTGGGTGGGCAGGACACATGCAGGTTAGATCAGCCTGATGAGTGAAAACATTCAAGTCTTCCACGACAAAGAGGGTCCCGAAATTCCTCTGGTTTTAAATGACTCTTTCCTCATCTCTTCCAGTTGAATATCTAAATTCTGGTTTCACAGATATGGGTCAGTGACACAGCAGATGGAAGGAAGTAGTCAGATAAAGCAAGGAACTGAAGACTTAAGGAATCCGAAATAGATTCGTAATATACAAAGTACCTGAGAACCACCTCCGGTCTTTATAAAAAATACATGGTTGTAAGTATAAATTCTTCCTGGGAAGTCTGCAAACCTTGAATCAGAACATTTTTCAGAGGTAGAAAAATGCTTAAAAGTTACTTCAACTCCCTCATTTCAGAGACAAGAAAACCGTTCCAGCCAGAAAGACTAAAGGACTTAGATGGTGTCACAGAGCTAGAAACAAGCACATTTAGGAGTCAAACTAGGTTCTTCTGACTTGAACTACGGTGCATTTACCACACCATGAATCACACAGATGCATCATTTAGAAGAGGGGCCCAAAATATTTTAATTTACATGACAATTCAGATCTGTTATAGTGGATGCCTAGGAATCTCAGGCTGGGTCAGAGTCCAGCTGATGGAAGCGAGCTGGGGTTGATTAGCAATGTCTGGCCCGGGGTGGGCAGGGGTAGGGGGCGTGGTAGTTCCCACAACAGTTCTGTGCCTCTTCTGAATTTTAAGAGAGGAGACCTTTCCTGTCCAAAAATATGTTCTCTCTTTTGTTGACTGAAATGAATTGCACAACCTAAAAGTTGAGAGTTATGTTTTATATTTTAGGGACTTTCTTAAAACATGAAGCACAGGAGCATCCTTGCAGATAGCTCCAAGGGACTGCTCTGAAGAGGGAAGGGAGAAACCAGGATATACAGGAATTTTTGCAACAAAGTCAAGGTGGTCACAACATCAAAGGATTACTATTAACTAAAGAAAACCATGGACAGACCTAGAGACTGTCATAGAGTGTGAAGTAAGTCAGAAAGAGAGAAACAAATATCCTATAAGATCACTTATATGTGGAATCTTGAAAAATGGTACAGATGAACTTAAATTTCCAGAGTATGAATAGAGACACAGACATAGAGAATAAATGTATGGACGACAAAGGGGAAGGGTTGGTGGAATGTACTGGGATACTGGGATTGATATACGTACACTTCTATGTATAAAATACGTAACTAATGAGAACTGACTGTATACTACAGGGAACTCCACTCAGTCCTTCATGACGCCCTAAAGGGGAAGGAAATCCAAAAAAGAGGGAATATATGTATACGTATGGGTGATTCTTTTTGCTATACAGCCAAAACTAACACAACATTGTAAAGCAACTATACTATATAAAAGTTTTTAAAAAGAGAGGGAGAGAGAAAACACAGACATCTCAAGGTAATGGATTTAGCACTTTTCCACACAAGGAAAAAACAAATCTGGACTCACTAAAGTCATTCCTTTGATATGCACCTTAGCTATCTGGGACCAGTATCTGGTTCCTTCTTCTCCTGAGTCCCCTCGGGGTGCACCTTTGGGGGCAGCTGCAATGGTCAGGGACCATGGGCAGCCTGCAGCCTGTTGGTCCCCCTCTTGAGTTCCCTCAGGCTCGCCAAGGGGTGGGATTAGTGGCTGAGGGCTGAGTGGCTGGAGGGCTGCACCTTTTTTTGTTTGCTGATACTTTTAAGACTCAAGTGAAAAAGTTCTTCCTTTCCATTATTCCATAGAATTGCGTTTAAAATGTCACTATCATTACCTATGGCAATCATTTTATCCCTCTGGGCCTCAGTTTTATCAGCTGTACAAGTGAGTAAAAGGAGATAATTTCAAAGAATTCTTCAAACTCTTCCTCCATGGAAGTCCCTCCATGGGACTTCCTCGACGGCTCAAATGGTAAAATATCTGCCTGCAGTGCAGGAGACCCAGGTTCGATCCCTGGGTTGGGAAGATCCGCTGGAGAAGGGAATGGTTACCCACTCCAGTATTCTTGCCTGGAGAATCCCATGGAGAGAGGATACAAGACTGAGCGACTAATACTTTCACTTTTACACTTTCATACTGATGTCATGAAAGCACCTTTCATCCCAAGCCAATCTTGATATATGATGAAAACAGAGGAAGTTCTGGGGTGCCCTTTGGGACTCAGCCCAGCCCCGACAACTCACTATAAGAGCAAGGCGAATATCTGAGCCAGATAACACTCATACTCATTTAGGGTTAAAAACGAACATCACAAAAGCTCCCGGGTGTTATGTGTATACTCTCTCCTCTAGGCTGGCATTTCTCTTCTTACTCGTTTCCATGCTCCTGTTTTGGACCCCAGTCACAGCTATGAAAACAGGTAACTTCTCCTATTCTTTGACCACATGTCTGATCTAAGACCCAGTAGAAACCACAAAGTTGTTAAACAATAAATCATCAAGGGCTACTACTTTCAATAACTATCCAGCAAGGCTAACACTTAAGGTTTTCTTTTTTCTTTTAATGGAAAAAAAAATCTGGGAATGATATTTTATAATAAAAGTAGGATACCTAGTACAGTGGTTTTGCATCTGTATACATTATGAAATGATGCTTTTTCAAAAAGAAACTATCTAAAAGCTTCTTATACTATTATTTTTTTAATTATTTCTTTTATTTATTTATGGCTGCACTGAGTCTTTGTTACTGCGAAGACTTCTTCTCGTTGCAGTGAGCAGGGGCTACTTTTCCTGGTAGCGGGCAGGCTTCTCATTGCAGCGGCTTCTCCTATTGCTAAACAAAAGCTCTAGATGCATGGACTTCAATAGCTATGGCACATGGGCTTAGTCGCTTCGAGGCATGTGGAATCTTCCTGGACCAAGGATGAAACCAGTGTCCCCTGCATTGACAAGAGGATTCTTAACCACTGGACCACCAGCAAAATCCACTACTTTGTTTCTCATTACCAATGTAACACAATTTATTATAAAAGAACTTCAAAACAATCGGAAATATATAAAATAGAAGTCTCCTCTCTCACTTTTCAACCCCAAATCTTAGAGGTAAACTTCCATAACTGCCCCTGTATATACACAAACATGGGCTTCCCAGGTGGCGCTGGTGGTAAACACCCATCTGCCAATGCAGGAGACTTTAAGAGAGACGGGTTCCATGCCTGAGTCAGGAAGATCCTGTGAAGGAAGGCCTGACACTCCATTATTCTTGCCTGGAGAATTCCATGGACAGCGAAGTCTGGCAGGCTACAGTCCATAGATAGGGCTGCAGAGAGTCAGTAATGACTGAAGCAACTTAGCACGCACATATTCACAAACATACATAAGTTCCAAATCTAATCATGTATATTCTAATCTACTGAAACTCATAGTTACAAAGTGTTTATTTGGTAAAATATAGACATGTCACTTTATTTTTTCCAAGCAGATAGCCAACAGTTTCCCAAATCCTTTACTGACTAGTTCATTACTTAAAATGTCAGCTTTGAGACATTAATTTCCTAAAGAAATGAAGTTGGGAATTTCTGTTTATCAGAATTCTGAGAGTCTACTGGGGAATTTTAGTCACCATAAGTATGAGAACTTCCTGCTTTGTAGAAAAGCAGCCAAACTAGGACAAGAACCACCCTTCTAGAGGGCTGCCCTCTATTAGTATGGTTACAAATAGGTGTAGAGCTGCTACATGAGGGCGGTGGGTGTGTAGGAGAAGGGCTTGGGGAGGTTAGAGTTAGGAAACCAGGTGGAGCAGAAAGGGGCAGATTTTGAGGGGGCTGCCAAGAGTCTGCAATTTGGGGAGAGTGAAGACTACTTGGAGAGGATTTCTGAAAAACATTTTAGAGGTGCACTGGGTAAAATCCTTGAATATATTCCTTTAAAAAAAAAACTAAAGATCTTCATGTTCAAGGCTTCTGTAATCAGATTTCAATTGTCATTGAGTAGAATTCTGCAGATACATTGGGTCATATGGGGCCTTAGAAATAGGTGGATTACTTTATATATACATGTATCTGTTTCTGGACTCTATCTACTGAACTAATATATGATCCTGTTATAAGACCATTCCACTTTTATTATTGTGGGGTGTTGGGGAGTTTTATTCTATAACAAATTTCCCCTTTTTATTCTTTCTACAAAACTTTTTGGCTATTGTCATTAATTAATTTTTTCAGTTGAATTTTAGAATCAACTTGTTAGTCTCTAAAAAAGCAAATCCTACTAAAAATGTATTAGACTTCCACTGATCTTATAGATTACTATAGGGAAGAATGATTCTTTTGACAATCCTGGTCTCTGGTAGGCTGAAAGCAATTGTGGGTATTTAAAAATGGCTTTTGGGGATTTATAATATTTGGTTCCACAAAGCTTAAACCCAATGAAAACCTCACATTAAAAAACACAAACAAAATAAAAAACTTCAGAAGAATAGTAGGTATTTAAGGCAACGTTCTTTTTTTGTTGTTGTTTTTTCAGGCAACATTCTAATCACCAAAGTTTATAATTTCAGGAATCTTTACCCAATACTCTGATGCAGATTCAGTGACAAAATTGTACTCCCCCACTAGGCTTCCCTGGTGGTTCAGAGAGTAAAGGAACCCCCTGCCAATGCAGGAGACACAGGAGATGCAGGTTCGATCCCTGGGTTGGAAAGATCCCCTGGAGAAGGGAACAGCTACCCACTCCAGGATTCTGGCCTGGAGAATTCCATGGACAAAGAAGACTGGGGGGCTACAGTCCATGAGGTTGCAAAGAGCCAGACATGACTGAGCAACTAACAGTTTCACTCAGTGGAAAGAGCACCTTCTGATGTTGGAGATACCCACAAGGCCTCTGGGATGCTGATAAATGTTTGGAGGGTTCAAGGAAGCCGTCATTGTAAATAAACACAATCGCAGTGAGGCACCACGTTGTGTTTTTAGTATTTGATGTGTGTCCCTAAGGAAAGAACAGCGTGGCTGCACCAGGACACAGGGTGGGTTCTGTGTGTGCAGCAAAGTGGTGCGTCTCCTGAGAGGCAAACCAATGGGAGCAGAAAAGTGAGACCATATATACTCCAGCCAGCTGCTCCCTGTCTTTCCTTGTTTTAATATATGACCTGATTTCCAACAAAACAGTACCCAGAGCTTTCATTCCACAAAGCATTTACACACTCCCATTTCACATTCTCACAGAAGTTCTGTGAAATCATCCAGTCCCCTATTTATATTTTGGCTAAAAAATCAAATTTAGGTTTTAAAAATAGAGGGGAAATAATAAATGAGCACATACAATGGAGGGGGGTCACCTGGGTTACTGAGAAGGCAGATAATGTATAACACTATGTATTAAGTATGCCTTTCTCTTTTCCTGAGAATTATCGCTATGTGAAAATGTTGACGGAAGACAGCTGCCCAGCCACTCTGGATCATTTACATACACTTGCGAAATTCGAGCACATTATCTGCTACTGAGAGGGAGTAATGACTGTCATAAACCAAAGACTTTGTTTAAACAAACACATTTTAGTTGACAAAAGGAGTATAAACATGGCCACAGTGAATGCATCTTCTAATAGCTGTTTTCTTCAACCCAGCTCTCTGACCAATAAGGCTGTAAGATGGGTATCACGTAACTGCGTGTACTGTCGACCTAGAAATAGCTGCCTGCCAAATGTTGGACTGTTTTGAGAATCTGCTTTGGGATTAGAAAACCTGAGCACATTTGTGATAGGTCGATGCTCAGGGACATCCCCGGCAGCCTGGGGAGAAGTGGAACATTCAGGAGGCTAAACAGAATGTTCCATCGCATGGATTCCACAAGTGGTTGTTTAGCTGCTCAGTCCTGGCCAGCTCTTTTGTGACCCCACAGACTGTAGCTGAGGCTTTTCTGTCTGTGGGATTGCCCAGGCAAGAATACTGCAGTGCGTTTCCATTTCCTCCTCCAGGGGATCTTCTCCACCCAGGGATCGAACCCTCGTCTCCTGCACTGGCAGTTGAATTCTTTACTGCTGAGCCACCTGGGAAGCCCAGGTGGATTCTGCAAACTAAGAGGAAGTGACGCATGTGAATGCAACTAGGCGAAGTGTGGGCACAGTCCAGAATGGCCAATTCCAGGTACAGCTCCCCATAATTCCTCCTTCCCCACAAAGACTAGTCTACCCCTAGCTACAGCAGGACTTGAACCCCAGAGCACCGTGCCAGCATCCATACACCTCCTGGGGGCTCTTCTTCCGTTCCTCCAAGACACCAAGTCCCCACATTGGCTCTCTTCACCCACATTCTGGTTGACACAAGCCGCGAAGGTCAAAGGTCTGAGTGGATAAGGATCTCTAAGCTGCCTGCTTGATTGATTTATGTCCTGGGAATGTGTGACCTATATACCCGCAGAAAGCTTCCGAGGAACAGAGGCAGCATACACAGAGGCATGGGTAGAGACGTATTCAATTAACCTAAAAGACAGACTTGATGGAACAACTGGGAAGCTCTGGCTGAGTTTCCTGGGAAAAATCATAAAACCACCCACACCAAATGGCTTCCATGGACTCACATACCTACACATTGGTTGGTAATCTAGGACAATGGAAAGAAGGGGACCTCATTGATTCCTGGAGTGACCTTGAACAGGTCAGCAAAACTTAGTTTCAATTTCCTCTTCTGTAAAGCAGGACTAATAATAGTTTCTCCATGTAGATTACTGTAAAGATGAAATGCATTTAATTGCCATTAGCTTGCTTTCTTTCCTCTTTTTGCTTCAGTGGTTTGATGCTCCATGAATGAGCTCAGTGGAAGTTGGACTTAATCAAGAAAGCAGACTTACTTGTGAGCTACCCATGTGTTATCTTCTTATCCTCTGCACATTTACATGAAAAGCAAGATTCAGCAACAATATGTCAGCTTCTCTTTGCCAAATGGTGGTCTTCAAATGCCCTAACAGCAAAACAAGGCAGCTAGAGTAAATCAGTGAGAGGGCTAATCTAGCCAGTGCATGCGTGCTAAGTTGCTTCAGTCATGTCCAACCCTTTGTGACCCCGTGGACTGTAGCCCACCAGGCTCCTCTGTCCATGCAGTTCTCCAAGCAAGGATACTGGAGCAGGTTGCCCGGCCCTCCTCCAGGGGATCTTCCCAACCCAGGGACTGAACCAAGGTCTCCTATGTCTCCTGCATTGGCAAGTGGGTTCTTTACCACTAGTACCACTGACATCCCCCTAAAACCATCAAGGAATAACTACTGTGGTTTTGCACACCTGGATAAACAATTCACAGCCCTTTCCAAGATCAGTTGCAGGCAAAGAAGGATGAAGGTGGTAGCACACAGGACTGTACCAATTTCTAAAAACTGCAGAGCAAACAGAGATGCATGGTTAAAATTAATGTGCCTCGTCTTATGTTGAAAAGGCTGAGCTGAGGGTAAGTGGCAACCAGACTTGAAAGTTCAGTGCTTGTTTGTCTATAAGAATAATCTTAAGATTCTTTTTAATGTGGACCATTATTTAAAGTCTTAATTGAGTTTGTTACAAATTTTGCTTCTGTTTCAAGCTTTAGCTTTTTGGCCCTGAGGCATATGGAATCTTAGCTCCCTAACCAGGGATCAAACCAAATCCCCTGTGTTGGAAGGTGAAGTCTTAACCACTGGACCACCAGGGAAGCCTCCTCCCTTACCATTCTTGAAGATTATCCATATAGGGACTTCCTTGGTGTTCCAGTGGTTATGAGTCTGCCTGACACCGAAGGGGACACAGGTTAGACCCCTGGCCTGAGAGGATCCCACATGCCGTGGGGCAACTGAGCCCATGCACCACAACTACTGAAGCCCGGGCAACTACAGCCTGAGCTCCACAAGAGAAGCCACTGCAATAAGAATCCCATGCACCTCAACTAAAGAGTAGCCCCTGCTCACTGCAACTAGAGAAGAGCCCATGCCGCCAATAAATAATTTTTTAAATTATTTTTCTTAATAAAAACACACATAAAGAAAGAAGATTTTCTAATTGTTTACAGTGGGTGAAAGTGAGTTTATATCTATTAAAATAGTATCATATGTTAAAAATCGTTCTCTGTTGATAATTGATGTAATTCATCCCAATACCTAAAGATACGCTTATGTAAACATTTTAAATGCAGCCGTCTACACTGTGATTGCACCTGATGCTTATTCAGTCATTCCTCCCTTTGTGGACATTTAGGATAGTTGTTTTTGCTACTACATGTAACACTGCAATGAAAATCTGTCCCTGCTGGGTACATTTTAAAATGTAAGTTTCTGGACCAAACGGCATGTGAATTTTATTTAAATATGTGCTTATCTATTTCTTTGACTGTAGAGAAAGAATGGCAAGGAAGGGAGGAAATGGGATATAATGAGGCTGAATGCCCATTTAACTCTTTGACACACTAAGTTTTTAGCCCAGTAAGAGTTAATGGAATACACGCTCCCTTTACAGGTTATGGCTTTGTATTACTAAAGAAAAAAGAAAATGTTTTAAGAGCCCAACTCAAAGGCTAACAAAACATCTTAGCCATTAACTACCTCATAAAAAAAAAAAAGCGTGTGGGCATTTTGATGAGTTAAGTGTAAATGAATTAGAAACATGTGGAATAAATTTATTCCACCATCCACATGCAACTGCCATAATGTCGATTCTGGAATAAGCATCTAGTTAAATTAAAAACTGAAGAAGGTTCACAAAGATTGACAAAGGGATGGAGTGAGGAGAAGACATTTTGGGTATTTAGAGCAATGAAGATTTGGGAAACAAAGAGGAGACATGAGAGCAACCCTAGCAGGCTGGACTGCATCATGCCATCTTTTCAGATTCTTGATTTCACAAAGAGACAAGCTCGGTCTTACCACATTCAACCTCCAGCATTATCAAAACGACAGACGCCCACAAAAACACAGGGCTTCACAGGGAGCTCCATGAAATCAATTAAGCTGGAAGATAGGTGTGTGGACCTTCCCATCCTGCCTAAAGTGACCCACCCAGATGTGGTCATCAACCACCCTCTAGCTGTCACTGCTCTACATCCTCCAGCACCAAAGCGTACATAAGAAATGACACTGTCTTTCTCCTCCTGGCCATTCTGCTATCTCCGTACACCCACACCTGCTTTCAGCCATTCCTCGTAACCACTCACGGATGGAAAGCTTCCCAGAGCAGCTGTTGTTTAGTACAGAGATTGAATTCATCACTCCCACCTCCAGGCACCCCCACCCCAGCTTTTTGTATGTGTCCTTATTCACCCTCACTTAATTCAAACCTTGGAGCAAGAGTTAATGTGTTTACCCATCCATTGCTCACTAGATTGCAAACTTCTTCAGGACAGAATTAAAAAGTGCATCCTTTTATGGACATGGGTTGGGGCGGGGGAAGGAAGGAGAGGGTAAGATGAAGGAGACAGTAGCATGGAAGCATATACACTGCTATATGTAAAATAGACAACCAATGGAAATGTACTCAGGAAACTCAAACCGAGGTTCTGTAACAACCAAGAGGAGTGGGAAACGGTGAGAGATAGGCGGGAGGATTAAGAGGGTGGGACATAGGTATACCTGTGGCTAATTCAGGTTGATGTATGACAAAAACCAAAACAATATTGTACAGCAATTATCCTTCAAATAAAAATAATTTTTTAAAGTGCATCTTCCCAGTGAAAATTCCATGCCTGACTTGAACTGATTTTGCCTGGTATCAGAAGACTGGGGCTGGAGACATGGTTCTTACACATTTGGGGTCTGTGGTCTTGGTCAAACCATCCTTCCAACCTTCAGCTTTCTTTCCTAAAAATGACACTAATAATACTTCTCCCAAGCTTGTTGAAAGATAGCAATGGATAATGAGTATAAAACAATTTTGTAAACAATGAAGAACTATACCAAAAAAAGGCAGTTTTTTTTCCCCAACAGTCAAAAAAGCACCAGCTTTCCAAATTTCAGAGATGCCTCTATTTCCAAAGAAATCATAATCCTGGGACTTCACAGGCAGTCCAGTGGTTAAGACTCTGTGCTTCCACTGCGGGGAGCATTAGTTCAATCCCTGGTAAAGGAACTAGAATCCCACAGGCCTTGTGATGTGGCCCAGAAAACAATCAAAAAAACAAATGTTAATCCGGCTTTCGGTGCCAACCTAATCCCCCCTTTGTCTTGTCTCTTGTACGCTGTCATTTCCAGTTAAGGCCCTATTGCCACAGGGATAGAGGCTACACAAAACTGACCAGGAGGGGCCCTCTGGTTCACTGTCACCATCATCCGTGAACCCCACCGAACAGCTCTGCCTCCAGAAGCTAATTATCCCACTGGAGACATGAAGCATTACAATAAAAGTTAATAAGTAGACAAAGAAGTGTATGGTAAATGCTGGATGGCAGAAGACTCATGGGAATTCAGGATGGATCTCTGTGCTCCAGAGTGTACCGTGGCTGGTCATGAAAAAAGAAGGAGCTAGGGTTCTGAGAAGGAAGGAACAGATTCCAGAGTCACTGTCTACAAAGAACCCACAGGACCTGGAGAAGCACTGGATTGGGAAGAGAGAGGAGGGCAAACAGAGAAGATGCTGGAAGATTCAATACTGCAGCAGAACTGCTGGGATCAGAGAGCTTCCACCTCTGTCACGTGACAGTGTTTCATTAGAAGAGATATGGCTTGCAGAGGTTTATTTAGTTTGTGGTAAAATCATACACTGATTTTGACATATGATTCCTGGCAGGCGTGCATGGTCACAAACTCATTTTTGCTGAAGGACTCAGAGATGAGTCTGTGGATTTTACATAGAATAAGAGTTGAAGAGCTGACTCACTGGAAAAGACCCTGATACAGGGAAGCAATGAAGGCAAAAGGAGAACGGAGTGGCAGAGGATGAAATGGTTTAGATAGCATCACCAACACAACAGACATGAATCTGAGCAAACTCCAGGAGGTTGTGAAGGGCAGGGAAGCCTGGCAGGTTGCAGTCCATGAGGTCACAAAGAGTCAGACATGGCTTAGCAAGTGAATGACAGCAACTCTTTCCACCTCTGTTATTACCAAGCTATAACCCAAGCTGCTGTACCTGGGCCATTGTGCTAGCAACTGCCAGAATGATGTAAAATGCAAATTTAAACATGTTACTTTCATGGTTAAAACTGTTCCGCAGATTTCCACTGAATTTAAAACTAAACCCAAACTACTCACAAAGGCCCATAAGGGCCCTGCAGAATCTGGACCTTGCCTGCTTTCTGAATCGTGGGACATTCTTCTCACTCCTGTGCTTTGGTCTCACTAGTTTTCAGTCAGTTCCTCAAAGACCCTGAGTTTTTTCCTCAACAAGTCATTGACCTTTGGTCAGCACATAACTGAAGGGTTAAAGTAGAATTCATCTCCCCAAGAAGAAAGCTTTAAGACTAGCAGGGGATGAAGGACTGGGCCTTGGGGTACATCTTCATCAATGGAGCTGGGAAAGGAAATAGGACCGATAAATCAGACAGACACTGTAGCGTAAGAAGCAAGCAGCACAAGCAGGAAGACAGGGTCAGTGGAAATGGCCAGAGAATTTCAAGAAGGATCTACTTTCAATAAGGTTACTCACTAGGAAATTTTTTGACCTTAAAATTTCTCCCCTTCTCTGATACTTCAGACCTATCTTCATGGTATAGAAATCTCCCGGCAGACTGGGAAAAGACGCGTTGTGCTAGGACCCTGAGCAGTGTCAAGGAGAAGCCACTGAAGATTGCTTTCCGTCAGGGGTCCCGTGGGGCCCAGGCAAGCTCTTGATTACCCAGGAGGAGAAGCAGCCGCCAAACACTGAGCATCTCATGCCAAAATGTAATTTTCTTAGTCCAATTTAGTTTTCCTCCTCTCCTTATACATTCTCTGTGTGTGTACTCAGTTCTATCTGACTCTTTTCAACCCCCTGGACTGTGTAGCCCACCGGGCTCCTCTATCCATGGGATTCTCCAGGCAAGAATATTGGAGTGGGTTGCCATTTCCTACCCCAAGGGATCTTCCCGACCCAGGGATCGAACCCACGTCTCCTACATTGGCAGGTGAATACTTTACCATTGTGTCACCTGGGAAACCCTGGAACATGAAGGCAAATCATTAAACTGGAGGCCTCTCAATCCAGTGCCCGGTAAGCCTCCAATACAGTCAATGACCAGCACATCTCTCTCTGCTGTGATAACCAGCATAATGCAGGCATTTCCATCAAGAATCTTTGATGTCCTGTAGATAGTCATGTGATTTCAATGGTTAAATCTCCTCTTCCTGGTGCCCCATTATTTTCTGATAAAAGTGTAATCTTGAAGTTTATGCAGATACAGAACTGTGTTGCAAAATGCACTCAAACTTTGGAGGAATCTACTAATTGAAAAGAGAGGGATAGAGTTCTGTTATTTAGTGGAAGGCTCTTGTTAGAATGAAATAATTCCTCTCCTTTTCTCTTCTGTTCAAGGAGTTCAGATCAAATGGCAGCCAGCGTACCCCCAAACAGTAGTGGGAAAATTATACAACAGATATCAATATTTACTCATGCTTGAGTCCTGCTCTTGCAGGTAATAAGGGAAAACAGTAATAAAATTCTGCAACACACTGAATGTGAATCATGTGGACCACGGTGACTAACTGGTCAACTGGGACCAAAGAGAGTTGTTTCCTACAGCAAGATGCTCCCTGCACTGAGCCCCATCCTGTCTAAGATCCAACTCTACTGGCAACAATGCCATTCCCCTTGCCTTAGCCTCAGTCCGTGATGAGGTCTCTCTTTCTCTGAGTTTTCCTCATCAGTAGTTGGGGGAGTTGATTGGTTTCTAGGGTCCTTTTCGGTACCAAGATACAATGACTTTATGAGCAATAACCACACTCAGACACACGGAGTCTCTTACATTTGTCAACTCGATTGTAAAGTCTTTGTCTTATACTTCCTTTCCCACGATGTACTTCCCAAGCTTTGCAAATGGCATCAACTAAATAAATATTAGCTGCAATTAATGAGTGAGCTAAGAGCCAGAGTATTAATGCCTGTAAACTTCCCCAGAACCACTAAAGCTTGTCAGTTCACAAGGGAGTGGAGTGATGAACTATTTACTCATCTGATATCCTCATAGGTGATCCAGATTTTAACTATAAAGGCAAGAGACTATCTTTGAATAAATCTCACCACGCACAATTAAGACTTCGACGCTATTTGATTTATAGGGAATGACACGCTGAATAACAAAACACAGAGAGTAGTTTTTTCTAACCCGGCCTTTGACAGGATAAAGTCACACAAAGTCGATGTCTGAACTAGGACCAGAGCCCAGACCTCCAGTTTGTTATTGTTGTCTAGTCGCTAAGTGTGTCTGACTCTATGTGACTCCATGGACTGTAGCACGCCAGGCTTCCCTGTCCTTCACTATCTCCCGGAGTTTCCTCAGATTCATGTGCATGGAAGAGACAAATGTTTGGTTAACGCCACTTTTTTCACATCACGTATTGCCTTTCTAGCCAAGAGCCTGCCAAAGTGCTGAGTACTGTTTGGCTTCAGATACTTATTCTTCCTCATTCATGTAGTCTATTTATTTTAACAGTTAACGCTTTTATTCTGCAATCTAGTGTTAAGAGCACTATGGTTTTAATAATCTGAGAAGACATGGTAAATATTACCTTGGAAGTTACTAAGGTTTTGCAATTTCACTTCTTTTTCTCAAGCTTTACTGAATTATGATTGACAGATAAAAACTGTATCTACTGAAAGCATATGACATGATTTTATATAGTTTTGTATATGTACACATTATGAAATGATCACTGCAATCTAGCAAATTAACACATCCATCACCTCATACTGTTTTCTTTCAGGTGCGTGGTAAGAATCCCTAAGAGCTACTCTGTTAACAAATGTCAAGTATATAATACATTATGATTACCTTAGTCACCTTGCTGCACATTAGGTCTCCAGAAGGTATTCATCTCATAACTGAAGTTTGTACCCTTGGACCAACATCTCCCCATTTCCCCCACCCATTAGCTCCCTACAACCACTCTTTTTTCTCTGTTTCAATGAGTTATACAGTGTTTAAAAAAAAAAAATTGGGGGCCACACAGTGCAGCATGTGGGTGGGATCTTAGCTCCCAGAGCAGGGATGGAAACTGTACCCCTGCAGTGGAAACTAACAACTAGACCACCAGGGAATTCTCAGTCCTACTATTTTAGACTTCACCTATAAAGGAGATCATGCTGTACTTGCCTTTGTCTGACATTTCACTTAGCATGATGTCCTCCAGATTCATCTATGTTGTCACAATGGCAGGATTTCCTCCTTTTTCAAGACTAATATTTCACTGCATAGAGAATGTTTATCTCACATTTTCTTTATTTATGTGTCAACGAACACTTAGGTTGTTTCCATGTCTTGGCTGTCGTGAATAACGTGGCACTGAACATGAGGGTACAGTTGTCTCCTTAAGATAGTGATTTTACTTTCTTTGGATACACATCCAGAAGTGAAATTATCACATCATATGATCTATCTTTCATTTTTTAGGAACTTTCATACTATTTTCTGTAATGGCTATAATCATGTGGTCCAGTTTTTAGGAAGTTTGAACATATTAGAGATTAACAGCTAATAATCTGATATTTTTATCAGCCAGTCTGAAAGACTTCTGCTTGGAAATTTTTCCTAAATTGGGCTAGTAGATGTTTAGGAGAAAGGTGTAAATAAGTGTAGATCTCTGACTATATTACAGCTCAATGGCCTGAAACATTGACATTGATTTGTTCATAAGAAAAAAATAATAACCCAATCTCTCCAAAAGAAGAGAGGCCCAACAGATGCTAAGTTAACCCCACATCCCTTAAATCCCACCCATAACCTCAAGGTGATGGACAGATGGAGGGGACAAAGGGAGGAGGGGGCAAAGGGAGGAGAGTTTATTGGCACCACTACCACGGGCTAAACTTTGCAGATACATATCTCTTTTACTTCTCACAAAGATTATCTGATGATGAAGGCAAATATCTGCAATCTGTACATAAATTTGTTTGATACATGGCCATGCTCATTATTATATCATGCTACCTTTCAAAATCCTAAAATACTTCTTACCAGGGACTTTCCCTTATGGTATTCTATTGTTCCACACAGTTGATGCACATTCTAGCACAGTTAAACCTCTGACTCTTCTAGGGTGTGCTTGTGAGTAAGGCACTAATATTGACTCACATGGGCTTCTCAGGTAACACTATGGTAAAGAACACACCTGCCAATGCAGAAGACGGAAGAGACATGGGTTTGATCCCTGAATGGGGAAAATCCCCTGGAGAAGGGCATGGCCACCCAATCCAGTATTCTTGCCTGGAAAACTGCATAGCCAGAGGAGCCTGGAGGGCTACAGTCCATCAGGTCTCAAAGGGTCAGAAACAACTGAAGCAACTTAGCATGGGGCACACATGTTGGCTCACATGACATCAAAATAGTTAATTCTTATCTTAAGGCTCCATAATTTTCATGACTCAGTGTCCTATTACCCTTCTCCAAAAGAAACAGGCAAAGGATATCTTTTGTTTCGTCTTAAATCACATTAATTTTTTCCCAGTAGGAAGCAACATGTTTCACTGTAGAACATTTAAATCTACAGAAACACAGACACCAAAAGAAAGCTGTGTACATTCCCTCATACAGAAAAACCAGCAAAGCTCACAGATTTCTGAAAGACACAGGAGGTCCTATTTGGATAGACTCTGTTCTGCCTGGAAGAAAGATGGTGCCATGGTTTTAGTCCAACAAGAAAAAGAGGACAAACAGTTGTGTTTCCCGGGAAACGGTTTGGATGGAAACAAAGTATGACATTCTGAAATCCATCTAACATAGCAATAATGAGCCTATTACCGAGACCAAAGAACTGAGCCAAGCCACACACATGGCAAGGAACTCAGATTTGTAGTCAGATGCCCAGGTATTTTCTCATTTTCCATGAGCCATTTCTCCACTGACCATGTGAGAAGCAGAGGGGCATTTTTATAGAACGTGCAACTCTTATTCCTAGAGATATACATCAACACTGCCTCTCCCAATTAGTCAAATTTATTTCCAGAGCTGGGAACGAGTTAACAATTGCTGTAGAAAAGTTGTACAAGCACAGATAAACACTACTTCTCACTAGATTCTAAGCTCAGGACTACTGGTTCAAAAATTGTCAATTATTAACAGAAAAAAAATAAGGTCAATAAACTGCAGTGTAGAATTCTACCAAGATATCTCAAAGCACAGAATTTTTTAAATTGAAGTAGAGTTGATTTACAAGGGCACAAATTTTTAAAATCAAGATATATAATTCAATATCCTGAGATAAACCATAATGGAAAAGAATATTTTTTAAAAAGAATGGCTATATATATACACATATGTATGTATGTATAACTGAATCACTTTGTTGTAGAGCAGAAATTAATACAACATTGCAAATTCACTATATTTCAACAAAATAAATTAATAAAATAAGGCTATATATATACTAATTGAGGATCTCTTCTGCCTATAAGATGAATATTAGTATAAGATTTTGAAATTTAATCAGAAAATGGAAAATCATACAAATGTCAATGTAATAATTGATGTACTTCATTTACATATACTATTTATACTATTATACTACCATATATACTATTCTAAACTGAAAAGGCAATACACCTATAGACTGAGAGTTATCATCTGACAGGGACCCCCAGACAGGCACAGTCCTCCCCAGAACTTCTCCCTTCTTGCCGTCAACATGACAGAAACCAGTTCCCACATGAAGCATAACTAACTACTAGCTCAGACTCAACGGGACTCTGCAGTGGGTTCAACAGTCAAAAAAGATTCATCTCCACTCTTTAGATTCAACACAGAAAAGAGAGTTTTTGACCAAAGCAACTCCGGCCCCAGTGAGAAGAGCCGAACACACCGTGTGTCCTGCAGACACGCACTCTCTTCAGTGGCCCAGCCCCGCAGGCCCTGCGCCCAGCATCCCTGGGTCCTTATTTCAGGCCAGAACCCGTCTCCCCTCTCTCATCACACATCTGAGAGCTATGCTGAGAGCTGCCCCAGGAAGCATCTTCTCAGTCCTGGGAACGGAGCTGAGAGAGTCAGAACACAGCGGGGTCCCTCGCTGGTCTGTTGCATCCATATCATTACCCCACAGCTCATTAGAGGGCTGGCAGAGGCAGGAGTGTGGTCATGTCGTTTAAAGTACAGATAAAGACCCTGGTTGGATGAACTCCTTGGACACTGCAAAAGCCTCCCAAAATAGCCTCATGCCAACCTACACCCCACCAGGATCTCAGTGGCAAACATCCATTCACAGAGAAGATGAAGAACCGCAGTTAGTCTTTTATATTTTTAGGCCTATAGTGAAGTTATTAGAGTCACGCTCAGGCTGTCACTTTTCTAAGGTAGCAATTAAATACAGACTCGTGGTGACATCTGTTATCCTGCTCACTTAACTGATGAGAGCGCCTGGCTCGTCAGAGTTCACAGGGGAAATAATCAGTGCGAACACACCAACTCCAGTACAGGTCATGGGCGCCACAACCAGCAAGGATCGCTATAATTCTGAGTTTCAAAACTCTGGGCATTACAGTCAAAGATATATAGCTATCATAGCTTCCTTCAGAAGCACCAAGCCAGCTCGTTTCTACTAAGGAATTTCTGAGAAAGTTCATGCGGGAAGAGCCTGTCCTGCCAAACTTCTCCATCCCCTACGTGGCTCCTCCACTGTCCACACACTAATGTTTGCTCGTCTTTCATAACCAGCATTTCCACCTCCACCCCAGCCATCCCCTACTCTCCCCACAGCCACCACCAGTGTCACCTCTCATCAAGGCCGGTAAGCAATCTCAGAATCCACACACAGCATGATCCCAAGCATAAGAGACAAGATACCCAACTCAGAGTCAGGCATAGGATCAAAAAAGCAGCTCCAGGACTTTCCTGGTGGTCCAGCAGTTAAGGCTCTCTGCTTCCAGTACAGGGGATGAGGGTTTGATCCCTGGTAGGGGAACTAAGATTCCCACATGATGACAGCTGTGGCCAAAAAATAAAAAACAAATGAAATTTCAAAAAAGCACGCCCCAGCCTTACCCTCCATGCCAGCCTCGGCCCTGAACCCACCTGCAGACCAAACAGAGTGTCTACATGGAGGTCAGCCAGCCATCTAATCCAACGTTTCCCACACAAAACAAAGATGAAACAGAGGACAGGAGATTTCTGGGCTTCCCTGGTGGCTCGGTGGTAAAGAATCTGTCTGCCAACGCAGGGGACACACGTTCAATCCCTGGGTCCAGGAAGATCCCACATTCCTCAGGAACTAAGCCCATGTGCCAGTCACTGAGCCTGTGCTCTAGAGCCTAGGAGCCACAACTACTGAAGGCCACATGCCCTAAAGCCCATGCTCTGCAACAAAAGAAACCACCACAATGAGAAGCTCACGAACCACAACTAGACAGTAGCCCCTACTATCTGCAACTAGAGAAAAGCCTGCACGGCAACGAAAACCCAGCACAGCCAATAAATAAATAGATGTGCATGCTTAGTCGCTCAATGGGGTCCAATTCTTTGCAACCCCATGGACTATAGCCCGCCAGACTCCTCTTTCCGTTGGATTCTCCAGGCAAGAATACTGGAGTGGGTTGTCATGCCCTCCTCCAGGGGATCTAGCTAAATAAATAAATCTTTTTTTTAAAGGGGGAGAGACAGGAGATTTCTAAAAAAAATCCCCATCTCTGAAACCAAAGGGTCTCTCTGGGTGTGAATTCTGAGAAGCCAAAAAAGGAGAGAAGAGCCCAGGGGAGGCTGGACCTTGGTAGAAGGGGGCTCCAGAAACAGAATCTTTGAAAGATTCAGGGAAATTAGTGGGTCTTCAGCCACACGTTTACTTCAGAATCAGTGAAGGTCAGCTAAGGCTTCAGAGAAGACCTAAACTGGCCTATTAACCTCTTTTCTTCAGAAGGAGGAGAACAAAAAAAAGTTAGGGTGGGGGGAAAGGAATTTGTTCAACCAAATCTTGATAAATGTCTTGTGCAAACATATCTTGTGCAATAAAGGACACGATCAGTCCTCAGCTTACGACTCTTTGAACACTTTAGTTATGGAAAGGAGCCCAAAGTTTCCAGGACTCTGCTCTGTGGCCTGAGAAATGGTTTGCAAGCAATCTGGTCTTTCTTGAGGAGAAAGGATAGATGCCGAAGGTGAAGGGAGAGGCACTTAATATACAAATTAGGAGAAATGGGCTCCAGGGAGCAACCAGCATTGCTTGTCTGGAATCTCTGGTTAGTTGCAGGAAGGGAAGCTTGCTGCCTGGGTCAGTTGTGTGCCCGCAGTTCCCACGACATCCTGGAGGGCTGGCTATGAAAGTAAGGTGAAAGGCTTTTCCCGATGCTTCTGGATCTAAAGGGAGGAGGAAATGGATATCTAAAGGCAGGTCCAAAAATAAATAAATAAATAAATAAATAAATAAATAAATAAAGGAAGGTCCAGCATACAGCATGCTCAGTTGCTGAGTCCTGCCTGACTCGTTTGTGATTCCATGGACTGTAGCCCACCAGGCTTCAATGCCCATGGGATCTCTTGCCCAAGCAAGGATACTGGACTGGATCATCATCAACACACTAAAACTCTTATAGGACCTTCATTATGGGGGCCTATCACAGGGAAGGAAATCAGAAAGTTACAAAGTACCAAAAGCATTCTTGCTTATAAGGTGTGTGATGGGGTGGGTATGAGGGATGGAATCTAATTTTTTAATTAAAATAAAAGACTTGGGACTTCCCTGGTAGTCCAGTGGTTAAGACTCCATGCTCCCAATGCAGGGGGCCTGGGTTCGATCCCTGGTCAGGGAACTCAATCCCACATGGTCCAAGTAAGAATCCGAATACTGCAACTAAGACCCGGTGCAGCCAAATAAGTTAATAAAATAAAAGACTTGATATTAAATTAAAAGTAAAACTAAAAGAAATGAAAAGTAAAATAACTATCAAATAAAGGTATACAATAATTATTAAATAAAGGTATAAGTGAGCAATATTACTACTAGTTATCATGACAAAATGAAAGGCTTAATGCCCTGGAGCCAAAAAGAAGAATGAGCCGGTTCATTAACTGCCATCTCAATATCTGGTTGCTCTTCTGGTAGCTCTATTGTTCACTCTAATTATTTTTGGCCCAAACACTTCGGCCCTTGTGAAAATCATTAGTAATAATGCTCCTGGCTCACCTAGTCTTTTCTCACAACCAGGATCCCAGTAATCAAGGCACAGGGTCTTTCTTACGCCAGCACAGGGCAGCAACAGCAGACAGCTCCAGGCAGACTCTGAACTGTCCCCTGCTTCTCCCTGCTGTCACCCCAGGGAGTATGAGCACAACACTTGAAGACACAGGTGTCAGCACAGCATTAGGAAGCCCAAGATAAGACCTGGAAAGGCTTCCCATCCAAGACTTGGAGAAGATCTTATTTGGTAAAGTCTTAGGCTATTAAGGAAAGATCTGTACACAACCCAGAGGTGTAATTAATACTAAAGAAAACAGGGGAAATGAGAACTAAGGCTTATTGGCTCGCTGAGAAAATACTACCAGTTCTACATCAGAATGAAAGGTTGAATTTATGTAATCCCTTTATCTCAGAAACTCTAAGATAAGCCATGTGAAGTAGCTTAGTCTCAGGGCCTAAATTAAATAATATCCAGGACTGAATTGAATCAAAGGTCATTCAATCCTTACAAGCCTAGAGCTAATTTAGATAAAAGTTAAACAATTTCAGAAAAATTGCCATTGGCCTTTTTCTTAAAAGGAGAGACGTGCTCAACTCCAAAATCTCCCTTTCCTTAAAGTGAAGTCATTCAGTCGTGTCCAACTCTTCGTGACCCCATGAACTGTAGCCCACCAGGCTCCTCCATCCATGGAATTTTCTAGGCAAGAGTACTGGTGTGGGTTGCCATTTCCTCCTCAGGGCATCTTCCCAACTCGAAGATCGAACCCGGGTCTCCCGCATTGCGGGCAGATGCTTTACTATCTGAGCCACCGGGGAATCCCACCTTTCCTTAATGTAATGTAAGGAAATTCAAACTCAAATCAAACCAAAATAAGCCCCAAGGTACTTACTGTCCAATCCCACATGCCCTGCCATCTTTGGACATGAAGAACAGATATTCTTCTCCAAGGTGCCCCAAATCAAATGCTTCCTTGTCCCTCTGTCACTGACCTTGTTCAGGCCCTTTGGCCTTCATGCCTTGACTTCTGAGACATTTTTTAAAATTTATTTTATTGAAGTATGTATGTGTGTGTGTGCTCAGTAGCTCAATCATGTTCAACTCTTTTGCAACCCCATGGACTGTAGATTACTAGGCTCCTCTGTCCACGGGATTTCCCAGATAAGAATATTGGAGTGGGTTGCCATTTCCTACTCTAGGGAATATTCCCAATCCAGGAACTGAGCCAGCATCTCCTGTGTCTCCTGCATTGGCAGGTGGATTCTTCTCCACTGTGCCACCTGGGAAGCCCTTATTGAAGTATAGTTGATTTAAAATGCGGTGTTAATTTCTGTTGTATAGCAAAGTGATTAGATATAAATATATATATGAAAATAGTTATATATATATATAATATATATAAAGTACTGAAAATAGTTCCGTGTTGTATAGTAGGACCTTGTTTTTTGTCTATCCTGTATATAATAGTTGCATCTGCTGATCTCAAATTCCCAATCCAACCCTCTCCTGCCCCCTTCTCCCAGGCAACCACAAGTCAGTTTTCTCTGTCTGTGAGTCAGTTTCTGTTTTGTAAAACAGTTCATCTGCATCATATTTTAGATTCTACATATAAGTGATATCATATGGTATTTGCCGTTCTCCTTCTGACTTACTTCACTTAGTATAATAATCTCTAGGTTCAACCACATTATTGCAAATGGAATTATTTCATTCTTTTTTTTACAAGATATTTTTTGACGTGGACGATTTTTAAACTCTTTATTGAATTTGTTACGGTATTACTTCTGATTTATGGTTTTGGTTTTTTAGCCATGAGGCATGTGGCTCCCCAACCAGAGTTTAAACGCACACACCCTATATTGGGAGGCAGAGTCAACCACTGGATCACCAGGGCAATTCCTATTTCATTCTTTTTTATGACTGAGTAGTACTCCATTGTGTAAATGTACCTCATCTTCTTTATCCATTCACCTGCTGAGAGATCTATATACAGTTACATTCCATGAAATGGACATCAAAATCCCTGATAAACTGAACTGGGCCCCAACTCACTTTTCCAATCAAAGGTCTACTCAACCTCACCTGCTACTTACTCAACATGCAAGAAATGTACTTTGCCTACCCTGGCCTCCCCTCTCTGCTCATGCTGGTCCTATAGACATGAGTTCAAGCCCAGTCCAAGGGCCACATAGCCCTGGTTTTGAATTTAACTCTTGATACCTTGTGAGGCCTTTGACAAATGTCTTCCTCAATAAGCCTTGGTTTTGCCACCCAGAAAAGAGAGATAATAATAACATAGCTCATAAGTATACTGTGATCACTGAATGAGATAATTCCTGCAAAGTGGTTAGCATGCTGCCTGGGAAGAAGTATGTCCTCCCTGTTTGCTCTTTAAACTGTAAAATTAAATTATTTGCAGTTCTCTAAGGCAAAACTCAAATTCTACCTCCAACTAGAAACTTTCTCCAAATATATTTAATGGTATCTCTTCAGTACTTTTCCAGGGGGGGTGGGGTGGTCAGTGGGGTACAAGGCACAACTTGCACGATCTTAGTTCCCTAACCAGGGATTGAACCTGCATCACACAGTGAAGGCACCAAGTCCTAACCGCTGAACCACCAGGGAATTCCTTTTCAATATCTTAATGCACTTAAATTCCCAACCATAATTTAGCATAGCAAATAACATTCTGGTTTTTTCAAAGTTGTTAATTCTGTTTTCCTCTATATAAAACAGATGTTTCTTGTGTGTTATTCTCCTCTGTAGCTCCTTCAGAATTTATGCCAAGGCTGGGTACATAACTGACATTTAATTGTCCCTAAGTATCCCAAGGACAAAAATATGTCCCTACTGTAACCTCATCTATGCATGTTACAAACTGCTCACTTGGCACAAGCTTGGTGTTATCACTTGAGTTGTCATTGTTAAATTTCAAGCTCCAATCAAGCCCCTTAAGTAAAGGAGTCCTGTTACACATCTGATTATCTTCCAAAGACTCCATGCCTGAAAGTCTCAATCCCAGCTGCAAATTAAAACGATCTTGGGAGCTTTTAAAAATACCCATTCCCAGGCCCCACCCCTAGAGGTTCCGATTTAAATGGCCTGAGGTGGGTCCTGAGGAGTCTGTTGTACAGCCAGGGTTGAAAAGCAACTTATCACCAAGTTCAAACTGTAAGTCAACAAATGCTTGTTGATTTACTGATTGACACGCTTACAAACTATCATGAAGCCTCCCAGTCTTCCCGTCTCTAAGTTAATAAACCTCTTTTCTCTGAATTCTGCCTTACAGGAGCCTCATGGCAATTCCACTCCTGATTTCACGTAGCTCATCACCCCACGATTCCATTACTGAATCTCCATGTAAACATGGCTCTGCCATATTTAAAGGGCAAGTTATTGAGCATAATTCCATCATGTCCATATTATTCTCATTTATATCTACTCTCTGCTTTTTTTTTAAAATCATATTTATTTATTTTGGCTGCACTGGCTTTGCACTGGCTTTTTGCTTTGCACTTTCTGTAGTTGCAGTGAGCAGCGCCTATTCTCTAATTGTGGCTTATGGGCTTACTGCAGTGGCTTCTCTTTGTTAAGAAGCATGGGCTTTAGGGTGCACAGGCTTCTGTAGTTGCAATTTGTGGACTCCAGAGCACAGGCTCAATAGTTGTAGTGCATGGACTTAGTTGCTCCAGCAGCATGTGGGATCTTCCCAGACCAGGGATTGAACCCTTGTCTCCTGCATTGGCAGAAGGATTCTTTACCACTGAACCACTAGGGAAGTCCCCCTGCCTTTCTTTATAGACTCACTTTTACAGGGAGGGTCACCATAACATAACCAGAAAGGTTGTGGCATCCCCTGAATCACAGACCTACTTCAAGACTGTCCAAGAATATACTTGGAAAGAACCTTGCTATAATTTAGCCTCATCTATAATATGGCCATCACTCTGGATTTTGGATAGAGATTAGACTCTCCTTTGGTCAGCCTGAGGTCAGCAAAGGTCACTGCCCATATGCTAGGGTTCATGTTCCACCATATTTGATGGGTGTTCACGTAGAAACCTCCACATTTAATAGCACCTACATATTTCCTGAGCACCAGTGGTAGACAGAGAGACCTGGTCTCTCCTCTCAGAAAGTTTACAGCCTATTTGCTGCATGACTCAGGGAACTCAAATTGGGGCTCTGTAACAAACAAGAGGGGCGGGAAGGCGTGGGAGGTGGGAAGGAGCCTCAGGAGGGAGGGGACATATGTACACCTATGTCTGATTCATGTTGATGAATGGCAGGAACCAGCACAATATTGCAAAGCAATTATCCTCCCATTAAAAATAAATAAATTTTAAAAGAAAGCTTACAGTCTAGAGAAAGAGACAGAAGAGGAATAAATAATACGGTAGAAAGTTAACAAATATATAAGCATACTCATAATAAGTATACGCAAGAAATGTTCAGGTGGAATGATGGAGAATATCTAGGTGGGGTTTGGGATTAAGAAGTCTGAGATAGTGTTTGAAAGACCTTTTAGAAGAAATTTCAAGGTTGAGGAGAACCAACCATAGAAAGAATGAGTGTATCAGGATGTGGAATGACTGAGGAACAGGACCAGAAACAGGGAAAAGCTTAGCACGTCCCAGGGACAGCTGAGAGGATGTGTATGAAGCAGAGCAGGTGTCGGGAGACAGGAAGGGCCAGGTCAGGAGAATGAGCAGGTTTTGTAAGACCTGCAGCTGCTCGCTGACCACCCATATTCAGTGCTGTTGAAAGGCTACCTTCATGTCAGGGGCCTCTGTCCATGTTTTATTATTCCTTTTCCAATATTTTTATCCAAAATTTATCTGGAAACAGAAAAGGTATTCTTACTAAACCATCCTCTCATGCCACAAAAAAGTAACACGCTGCATGATATTATCAGAATTTGTAAAGCTTGACATGGGCTAAATTCCACAGACATAAATAAATCCTTCAGTAGCTTTTCAGACAAAATCCAATCTCTCTAGCGAGGCATGCAAAACCTGCCCACCTCTGCAGCGTCTTCACTCATCACAGAACCTGTTCTGGTCAGTCCTCCAAACACCCTCAGGCTTTCTCAGCCACCCCCACACACACTCTTACAAAGATTGTCCTATTTGCCCTGTTCTCCTCCTTCCCCTGGTTAAGTTACTTTTTTTCTCTTTTACTGCTCTAAGCTTTCACAGAATTACCAAATCCCCAGGAAGCCTTCTCTGCACTCTCCCCACCTCCTTCCCTTCCAGGGAATATCCCTCCTCTGTGACTGTATGTGTGTGTGTTAGTCACTCAGTTGTGTCCAACTCTTTGCAACCCCATGAACTACAGCCCACCAGGCTGCCCTGTCCATGGAATTCTCCAGGCAAGAATACTGGAGTGGATCGCCATGCCCTCCTGCAGGGGATCTTCCCAACTCAGAGATCGAACCCAAGATTCCTGCACTGCAGGCAGAGTCTTTATTTACCACTGAACCACCAGGGAAAAGGCTTGTGACTATATAACACCTTCCAAACACATTTCTGTCACAGCACTGTCACACTCTGTGGGTAATTTCTATTTATCTATGTCTTTCCTACTAGACTGCGTTCAATTTCTTTGTAAAGAAATTTTATGTATTTATTAATATTTTTATTTTGTATTTTTGGCTGCTCCGGGTCTTCATAGGTGCATGCAGGCTTTTTTTCCCTAGCTGCGGTGCAGGGGGGCTACTCTCGAGCTGCAATGCACAGGCTTCTTGCTGCAGTGGTTTCTCCTGTTGCAGAGCACGGGATGGATCTAGGGCGAGGGCTTCAGGAGCTGTGGCACATGGGCTGAAGGTCTTGCAGCATGTGAGCTCTTCTCAGATCAGGGATCAAACCTGTGTCCCCTGCATCGGGAGGCGGATTCTTCACCACTGAGCCACACAGGGAAGTCCCTGAGCTCAATTTCAAAACTGCATCTTAGTCCAGAATTAAATCTTAGAGACAGCATCTGGTAGAGTACTGAGCATTTACTAGATACTCAAAGTTTACTGGGCTTCCCGGTGACTCAGCGGGTAAAAAAATCACCTGCCAGTGCAGGAGACAAAAATTCGACGGTTCGATCCCTGGGTCGGGAAGATCTCCTGGAGGAGGGCATGGCAACCTACTCCAGTATTCTTGCCTGGAGAATCCCACGGACAGAGGAACCTGGTAGGCTACAGTCCACGGGGTCGCAAAGAATTTGACACGACTGAAGCAACTGAGCAGGAGCAAAGTTTACTGAATGAATAAATGAATTAAACAGATATAACACAGAAAACATGAGTTAACAGCTGTCTGTGGAGCAGGTATGGGTGAAAGGGGGGGTGTGAGTTAATCACAGTTTGAATCGCTAAAGACCGATCTCACAGAGCACTGGGCCCAATTGTTGAAAGCATCCTTTAAATGAGACTTGACTCTCCAGGAGAGGGTGATGGGATCAGGGTAATTAGAAATAATGTTCTGTCAAGAATTGCTAATTGAATCAGGTTATGAGCTCCTGGAGAAAAAGCCTGGTCTCAATAAGGTTAGGAAAAGAAATCATGGGCACAAAGGCACAAAATGATGGGCATAAAAATATTATTTTAAAAAAAATATTATTTTTTATTTTAACTTTAAATTACTTCTTATTGGATTATAGTTGGTTTACAACTTTGTGTGAGTTTCTGCTATATAGAAAAGTGAATCAGTTATACATATACATATAACCATTCTTTTTTAGATCCTTTCCCCACATAGGTCATTACAGAATACTGAGCAGAGTTCTCTGTGAATACAGTAGGTCCTATTATTAACAGTTATCTATTTTATATATAGTACTGTGTATATGTCAACCCCAGTCTCCTAATTTATCCCTTCCCCCCTCCCAAGGAATATTAGATAAATGTGTGAATATCATGGTTGGTACCATCCATCTGCTTTTTAAAGTATTTGTTTAGGGGTTACCTTATGCAGGGCACCAAGCTATGCTCTGCAGGTAACAAATATGTTTAAGGGGAAAAAATATCCAACAACGGATGACTAGTTTAAGGTGTGGTACAATGGGATATTACTGAGCCATAGAGAGAATGAAGTAATGCCATCTGCAGCAACATGGATGGACCTAGAGATTATCATTCTAAGTGAAGTAAGCCAGAAAGAGAAAGATAAATATTATGTAATATCACTTACATGTGGAATCTAAAAAAATAATATAAATGAGCCTATACATTATATGAAACAGAAAGGGACTCACAGATATACAAAACAAACATAGTTACCAAAGGGAAAAGGGAGGGAGAGGAGGCATATATTAGGAATATGGAATACCACTAATACACACTGCTATACAAAAAATAGATAAGCAACAAGGATATACTGTATAGCACAGGGAACTATATTCAGTATCTTATAATAGCCTATAGTGGAAAATAACTTGAAAAAATATCAAATTACTTTGCCCTATGCCTGAAACTAACACAATGTTGCAGATCAACTAAACTTCAATTAAGAAAAAACACAGTAAATAAAATAAACCCCCACTTTGGTCCAGGAATCCATAATCTAGTAAGGAGACAGGTAAGAAATATACACAAGAAACTAGAAAGCAAGGTATTCAATTAAATGTGGAATAAAGCATATAAGAGTTCTGGAAATTCAGTCAAGGGAGTGAAGATTTCTGCCTGGAATGTTCAGGAAGGACACGCTATGAGCCACTCTGATTAACAGAGAGGATTTTGATCAGCAGAAGGGACCAATGAATGCCAGCATTCTAGGCAGAGGGAGCATTGTGACACAGGTACAAAGACAAAAACTTGCAGGACTGGTCAGGGAAGAAAAGCCATGGAAAATAACTAGAGACCAGCATTAAGTAGTGAAACGCTTCTGAACATTTAACCACTGCCGTCTTTTGAATGTCATTGTCTCTTCTCTGTTCTCCCGAGCGTCTAAAGTGTATGAGCTTTCCACATCCTATCATATTATTATCCAAAATATCTTATGTATGTCGTTAAACATAAAGTTATACTATCAGTTAGGAAACTGTTGCATTAGTTCTGATCAGGTCAATGGCCTGAACTCAGGGTCAATGAAGAGAGAGACTAATAGAGAACATTTATGGAGACTGATTGGAGGTTGAGAGCAAAGGAGACTAGGTCACCCAGGGTTTTGTGCCTGTGAGCAGGCAAATGGTGGTCCCATTAAAAAAGTGATAAGTGTCAGAAGAAAGATCTCCTTGGGAGGGAGGGGCACAGAAAAGAAGATGAATTTGGCCTCAGACTTGCAGGCTCTGTTGTCTAAGTGTAAACTCATCACCTCTGCTACTCAATCAAGTTACCTGCCGTCTACAGTGTGAGTAGCCTGCTTTTGGCATATTAAGGAAGGCTGTCTTATTACACTTGAAATGATTACAGTTGGAATGTCTCAGAACTGCTGCATGTCCAAGGGAGAGAAATGCTTCTGCCCAAGTGCTCTGAGTCCTTAAACTCCTCAAAGCATTAAGGGACTGGATTTTACTGCATCCGATGGAAATCTCTCTCAGATCCAGTGATGGTCACAGGGATGCAAGACCAGATCAAGAGGATATGTGTACGAATGTATATATAACCCACATATTTTTTGCATACTTCCAAATTGCATTGTTTATGCAGCTGTCCACAAACTCAGCTTCTCTGTTTATTTTTGTCCTTAGAGGAAAGAGAGAAGAGGGTTCTGCCTATTAGGCGAAGCGAGATCAAAGAGTCCCCTTCCCAGCCCAAGAGGGGATCCCACTAAAGCCTCCCATCTGAGTGAAGATCAAAACAAGCCTGGTGCCCCCCGAATGGACCAGAATGCTCCCTCAATGGCACCTGTTGGCCTCCTCCCTCCACTGCTCGCACCAAATGGACAGGCTCTGTGTGCTCCTGGGAGGGAAGCATGCAATAACAGTAGTCTCTCCAAAGAGAAAAGCATTTCCCACCAGATTCTTTAGGACTAAATGACTCTCACTGAGCAAGTAGTAACTCTGCTCTTTCAAGAACCAAGGGGGAGAAGAGCCCAGAAAGGTCAGCAGACAAGCTAAAGGTGTCCAACAGTTTACAAGGGCACTTGTGAAGCGGGCAGATGCAAATGCTTGCTCTCTTTCTTGGGCCAAGAGAAACCAACTGACACTCTCTCTGTTTTCCTTCTCCATCTCTGCTATGTGTCACCCTCTTAATTGGTTCTAATCACCTGAAGCAAGATCAGAAGAGTGACATCTATCCCGGGCACCATTTTGCTTGGCGCAGGAGACAGGCCCGCCCTTGTAACCTGTGAATGGGGCATTGTTCCCCCACATCAGCCTGCAGCCTCTCACGATGACCTCTCCGATCTGGGTTTACTTAAGGATGTGGCAAGAGCAGTCAGAACTGTAACAAAAATGGCTGTGTTGGCAGGTGTGCCTGTGGGTCTCAATAATGCTCCTTCTGGAAAATCTCAGGGTGAAATGGACACTGGATTCTCTCTCACGGAAGTCTGGATCAAATCCTTATTTAGAACAGGTTCCTGCAGATATGTAGCTGCCAAGGATGGAGTGGGAGTTTGGGATTAGCAGGTGCAAACTAGTATACATAGGATGGATAAACAACAAAGTCCTACCATATAGTAGGGGAACTATATTCAATATCTTGTGATAAATCATAATGGAAAAGAATTTGAAAAATAATGTATATACGTGTATAACTGAGTCACTTTGCTGTACAGAAGAAATTAACACATTGTAAATCAGCGTTTGTCACTTAGTCGTGTCCAGCTCTTTGCAATCCCATGGACTGCAGCCCACCAGGCTCTTCTGTCCATGGGATTTCCCAGGCAAGAATACTGGAGTGGGTTACCATTCCCTTCTCCAGGAGATCTTCAGGACCCAGGGGTCAAACCCGAGTCTCCTGCATTGCAGGTAGATTCTTTACCACTCAGTCACAAGGGAAACCTCCAAAAAAGCAATGATCCTTGGTACAGCATCCTGTCACTTGTTCTGATGCAGTCCTTACTCCTACTGACCTTTCTTTGCCTACAGAAAAGTACAAAGTTCCATTGGATCCAAATCCACTTGCAATGGAAGCAATCAAGATAGATCTCAGCAACAAATGTGTGGAGGCTCTATTACTGCTTTCACATCCAGGCACCCACCACTCCACATCAACTCTACAACACAACATGGCAACTGGTCATACAGGAAACATACAATGGAACCTCATGTGGTAGTAGTACTGTGCCCTCCACAGTCACCACCAGCTTGGGAAATACGCATGCTGAGCGAGCACCGTGACCCAAGGTGCAGGGTGGGGGGTATACTGAGAAAGGGTGGTCCAAGAGTGGAGGCTGCCACTGGGAAGCCGACGCTTGAGAAAGCAGGAGCAGCCTCACAGATGAACTGTGCACAACATCTCCAGGCAGATGCAAATTTCACACAGCCTTCAAGGGTGTCCAAGAAGACAAAGCAGCAATCACCCAGTTTCCATGATGAAAATGAAGTTCACAAAAAAAAAAAAAAAATGAAGTTCACATTCTGTTACATCCTGTTCTATTTCATCCTCTTCTATTACAATCCTGTTACATCCTCTTCTATTTCTCCCACCACCTAGTCTGTATATAAAAAGCAGTGGAAAGGAAGACATTTCAGAGTAATCAGTGACCACCATTCCAAACGAGCTCGTTCCTGAGTAAGAAACGTAAAGAGGCCGAGGAAGCCGCTGGGGTCAGAGCTCCTTGAAGTTGCAAAGCTGCCAGGGAGACTACTGCAGCTCAAGGACTGGGATTATTCCAAGGGCACCGCTGGTCTTAGCAGCTGCCATTTCTCCAAACATAGCGCATCTGCAAAAAGATGCAAATGCTCTCCTCCTCTTCTGAACAAGTTCCTGACCGTGAACTGTTGGAGCTCCTGACATGACTAGAATCACGTCTACCCTGGAACATCATGTCTTTTTGTTAGACTTGAAGGTCCTCATGGACTTTTGTTGTTGTTTGTTTATTGTGGCTCTCCTTCAGTGTCTAGAATGTTCTCTTACATACATTAGACATTCAATGAGTCATTGCTGCCTGGAGAAGGAAATGCCAACCCACTCCAGTATTTCTGCCTGGAAGATCCTATGAACAGAGGAGCCTGGCGGGCTACAGTCCACGGGGCTGCAAAGAGTCAGACGCGACTTAGTGACTAGGCACATACGCTTGAACGATCGCTGACTGACTGATGCTTGACTGATTTCTCCTGTGGAGGCTTTACAAGGAAACTGACACAGAAAAAGATAACCAACCAGTTAATCGTCAGTACTGTGAAACGTTTCCTTTAACTTCCGAAGTATTAAATTTCATACAACTGTTTCATAAATAGCTCCTTTTTCTCTTAATAAAATTCTATAAATGAAAAGGTGCTATTATTAGCCCTTTTCCACAGATGGGGAAAGTGCAACATTCCAATATTAAACAGCCTGCCTAGTCACGTGCTGATTTTTACATCAATTCTCTTAGTCATTCCTTCAAACAGTTGCTGAGTTCTTATCCTGTCTGTGCTAATACGGGACACCCTAGAGTTTACATACACACTTTCTCATTTAATCACCACATTAACTCACTACAGTGGATATTATTATGCCTTTTCTAGAAATGAGGATACAAACGCTAAGAGTATCTAGATGATTTGCTCGTGTTTACACACTTAGTGGTGAGAGACTTGGAATTCAAACCAGGTCTGTGCCATAAATAGCTATGAGCTATTATTGATACACAATGTACTATTTTTTAAACATATGGGATTTTTAAATATTTATTTTTATCTATTTATTCCTTTGACTGCACCAGGTCTTAGTTGCAGCATTTGAACTCTTAGCTGCAGCATGTGGGATCTAGTTCCCTGAGCAGGGATTGAACCCAGGCCTCACAAATTTGGAGCTCAGAGTCTTAGCCACTAGACTGCCAGGGAAGCCCTGCAACGTACTATTATTCATACCCAAGATTTCTCAAAGAAACCTTGAAAACCAGAGCCAGAATTAAACCCCATGCCTCACAACCCCAAGGCAACAGCCATTTCTCTCAATCCCACTGTAATTTACATTTGTTTTTACACTGCTATGAAAGGATATGTATGTCTTTTACATATTTATTTTTCTTTAGCCACCTCCTTACCATAAACCTCAATCTTCCTACTTTAGACTAAAAAAAAAAAACAAAAAAACACAGGTGCTCAAGACTTAGCCATGCTAAGAAATGTGTCTTCTTTTTTTTAACATCTAATTTTTATTTTATTTTATTTTGGCCATGCTGTGTGGCATGTGGGATCTTAGTTCCCTGACCAGGTATCAAACCCGTTCCCCCTACACTGAAAGCTCAGTCTTGACCACTGGACCAGGGAAGCTCCAGAAATGTGCCTTGTTGACTTATATCTATCTCTAACAAAGTCACTTTCCTGTTGAGGTCAAGCTTCTTTCAAGACAATATTAGCTCCACTTTCTCATTTTTTTTTCATTTATTTTTATTAGTTGGATGCTAATTACAATATTGTAGTGGTTTTTGCCATACATTGACATGAATCAGCCATGGATTTACATGTGTTCCCCATCCTGAACCCCCCCTCCCACCTCCCTCCCCATCCCATCCCTCTGGGTCATCCCAGTGCACCAGGCCTGAGCACTTGCCTCATTTCTCATTTTATATTAACTCCCAAATTGTCTGCAGTGTTGATCCTGTCCCAGCCACTCCAATGAAGATGATGTGTCCAGATCATCAACAGCCAACTCTACATCCACACTATGTCTCTCAAGTGTGGGTCACGAGTTTGCTCTTGTAGCCAGCCCCCGACACTACTGGCACTGCTGGGCCCTAGACCACCACTTTGGACACTTCTCAGTCTTTAGCCAACTGGATCTCTCAGCTACATTTAATACCTCCAATCACCCACTGCTTCTGAAATCCTCTTCTTGACATTCTTTGCTGATTTTTTTTTATCTCTCTGGGGTTTTGCTTAGGCTCCTAATTTTCTCCTGCCTGTGAAGGCTCCACCCTTGGCCCAATCCTACCACTGTTCTGTGTGCGTTCATGTGTGCTCAGTCGTGTCTGACTCTCTGCAACCCCATGAACTGCAGCCCACCAGGCTCCTCTGTCCATGGCATTCTCCAGGCAAGAATACTAGTGGATTGCCATTTCCTCCTCCAAGGGCTCTTTCCAACCAAGGAACTGAACCTGCATCTCCTGCATAGGCAGGCAGATTTCTTACCACTTGAGCCACCTGACAATGGGAAGACACCACTGTCCTAGTCCATCATCTTTTCCCTGGATGATGGCAAGAACCTCCTAACTGGTCCTCCTATGTTCAGTCTTGTTCCTGCAAAGTCATCTCCCATAGTGATTCTCCCCAAACCCAAACTCAATTGTTCTTCCCTTGCTTAGAGCCAGGCAGGGACTCCCCAGAGCCTACAAAACAAAACTTCTACGGTGTGGTCCTTTCCCACCCCGCCTCTCAGCACTTGCCCTCTGCACTTCACTTCCTATTACTATTGAGCTGCCCGCAGCTCCCAGACACATGCTATCTCACGCTGCATCTTTGGTTCTATTTCCCCTCTTCCCAGGATGCTGTTAGCCTCACCCCAGGACTCTCATACCCCTGGCTAATTCTTTTCATCCTTAAAGATTCAGCTTAGGTTTTCTCATCCATAAAGCCTCCCCCAGCCCTTCCCGCTGCCTCCTACATGGACGGGGCTGAATCTCTTCCTTTGTGCTCCCACGGCGCCTCCAAAGAGCATTTAAATTGACTTATGTTTGCAGCCCTTTACTGCTCAGGAAGCTCTATGAGGGAATAATTCATCATTGTAGCTGCTCCTTCAACCTGGCAAAGAGTGGGCGCTCCAAGAATGTTTTCTGAGCTGACACACACCTGTTTCTCCTACGCCAAACAAAGGTCCTTAAGATGAGCAGCCTCAGTACCTTTCAGGTCTATAGGTCTACAGTTCTAATCAAAGAGCCACAGACTCTCCATGATTGGGACAAGCAGCAGCTGGCTTACAGTCTAATCTGTTCTCCTGGCTTTCTAGAGCCAGTCCTCCCACTCTGCCCCGCCAGTCAATCTGCAAGTCTTCCCATGAGAAAGGTAATCTCAAAAATAAGCTGCCTAATTAACTCTACTTCAGGAGAGCCTATAGCGCCAAAGCCCTATGTGTTATTAATGCAATCAAGAAAAAGGAGAAAGTGTCAGTCACTCAGTCGTGTCTGACTCTTTTGTGACCCCACAGACGGTAGCCCACCAGGCTCTTCTGTCCCTGGAATTCTCCAGGCAAGTTTATTAGAGTCATTCCCTTCTCCAGGGGATTTTCCCCACCCTGGGATCGAGCCTAAGTCTCCCGAATTGCAGGCAGATTCTTTACTGTCTAAGCTGCCAGGGAAGCCCCTATAAGTGCAATACTGACGGACTACTCCACTAGGTGGACATGAGCGGACCCACAGACTGCCAAGTGGTCTGTATGAAGTTCCTCGAAGAGCTACTGAACACTGTAAAGCAACTATACTCCAAAAAGATAATTTTTTTTAAAAGGACAGAATATAAAGAGCAGTTGGTAATAGCTTGAAATGAGTATGAGGAAATGTAACTATACTTTCAAAATGATTTAAAAAAAAAAAAGAAGAGCTATGGGGAAAGGTGGCTATATGTTTTCTCTTTCTGAAAATATCCCAAGAGTTGAACTGTAATTCCCAAAGTAAGTTAGGGAGGTAGTCAGAAATGGTTTTCTCCGAGCCACTATATTGCCAAGGAACAAAACAGTTATCCTAAGCCTCTGAGGATAAGGAAACTCGTAGCTACACAGCCCCTTCTCTCACAAACCCCAGCATGGTCACTGGGATCTCTTGAGGTTCCATAAAGCAAGTATTAGAACTCAAACTTAACTTTTGCAAATGGTGCTGAGCTGTGTCCTGCACAAACCGAGCTAACATATTTCCTGACCTCCCATTGCAGATTCTGATGAACTGAGCTAACCAAATGATGAATGGACCAGAATAAAAAATATTCACACATCTATGCTTTCACTGCCAAGGGCCGGGGTTCAATCCTTGGTCGGGGAACTAATATCCCACAAGCTGTGTGGTATGCCCAAGAAATACTCTCACAAGATGCTCTCAAAGTCCATTAGGAATATCAGTGAGATTTTTTTTCACCTGCTGCAACTAGGATTCCAAAGCTTTACAATGAACTATGAATGGTTAAATTCTCTATCAGACTTACTTCAGGACATATTTATCATACATCTGCTTGGAAGAGACAAACCCATTTGTATGTAAAGAATCATACTTTACATTTTCCTAAGTTTCCTGTTTGATATTTAAGAACCTCCAAGCACTTGACTAATGAGCATATTGTGTCTGTTCTAAAGGAAAAGAGTTCAAAAGGAGTGAAACAGCTTACCCCTGTCACTCCAGGGGCTCACTATAAAATTAAAAGTAAACCCAGTACATCAATGAGCCTTCATTCCTGGTAAAACACAAAGTCCTAACTTCATCAAGAGACATGAAAAATATTCTGACCTTCCAAGGGGAAAATGATGAAAAGGGAGGAAAAAAATAGATTTATGAAGCAACAATAAGTCATAATTCAAAAACACACAATTCACCCTAATGGTTTTCACTGTCTTACCACACTAGTATTAAGTTATTTTATTTTTAAAATACAGCTTCTAAAGATGCATTTCAGACCATGTTATCATTAATATTACTACATTTGATACAATTTCATCTGCAATATTATATAAATACTGATGATAAAAATATTATTCTTGGGTTTAGCAGATGCAAATGAGTATATTTAGATAAACAACAAGATCCTACTGTACAACACAGGAAATTATACTCAATATCATGTGATAAACTGTAACAAAAAAGAAGGTATAAACATGTGTAACTGAATCACTTTACTATGCAGCAGAAATTAACACAGCATTGTAAATCAACTATACTTCAATTTTAAAAATACTAAAAAAATAATAATAATTACCCTGAAGGTCATAAGATCTTCAACCATCAAAAAAAAAGTTCAATTACATTCATTACAGCATTCAGGAACATGAACTCAGTTTAGCAATGTTCTGCCTCTGTCGGGGCACTGCTTTCAGCCTGCTTCTTCATCCTGCAGTTTGATCTTAACGCTGCCTTCCGTAACTGCTACGCCATCCCAGCCTGGGTTAGACGCCCCTCCGCACACCGTCCTTCCCCATCACAGAACGTGTCATGTCTTGTTGCGCTGATGAGATGACTCCACATTTATTCCTCCGCGTATTTCTCCCACAACCACAAGGGCAGAGCTCTGAGGCTCTGTCCCCAACATAACCACAGTCTTAGCACAACACCTGTTTTGTTTTTAATGAACTCTAGTTGAAACAACAAGTGCTATTTTCTTTGTTTTAGCCAGAAAGTTAAGTATGGATCACTCCATCAATTAAGGGTTAGATTGAATTCACTAAGGTTTTCAATGTAGACACTAAGTTTTTGATAAACTTGTTTAGAATCTAAGTTTGTATAAAATCCAAAAAATAACAGCCATCGGCAAAATTTCCTGTGCACAGAAAAACAGGCAAGCAAGCTTATTAATAATTTTTATTTCCAAATAGGTCCACACTCTTTATTTAAATCTATTTTTAAACTGGAGTATAACTGCTTTACAATGCTGTTAGTTTCTGCTGTACAACAATGTCAATCAGCTATAAGTATATATATATATCCCCTCCCTCTTGGGTCTCCCTCCCACCCCCCACCCCCAGGGCGTCCACCCTCTTAAAATGATGCTTTCAACATTTTTAGGGCATTTTTCGATAGCCACTAACTTAGACTAGATTCTTTCATGAAAAAAATGTTGAATGCCAGTTACGTGCACTGGGTGAGTTCTTTCCATTTCTTATCACTTTTCACCTCTGAAAGTTTTAAAAGGTTTTGCAGTTGGTTTGATCATCAGCCTTACGGTTCATGAAGGGAGCAAGTCTGTATGTCTCTATCACAGGGAACTTGAAGGAAGAAAGGAACGGATGGTGTGTGAGGACAGAGCCTAAAGGACCAGGGAGCTACAGCGGAAACTCGCTGGTAACCCCAGCAGCCCTTCTTGGGGGCACGGCGGGGCGGGGTGGGGGAGCTGCAGGGCTCAGGAGCTCTCACTTTGGAAGCATGGTCATTGTCTGCAACTGCAAGTTCACGTCCCCTGTCCTGTAGCACGCAGTGTCCTCATCAAATTCCAGCATATTCCATTACTCCGATTCCTTTTTCATGTTTAAGCCCTTGTGAGGAGTTGCTATGCACTGTTTAACAGCTGCCATTTAACTCTGATCTACCATCAAATAGGCTACAGTTTAGTCTCGTAGATTAACTTGAAATGAACCGTTAGCCCTCATGGTGAAGTACAATTAGGGTGAACTAAGAGAATTAAAAAAACAGCAGACACTGTGAAATAGACAAACAAAGCCTCCAACTTAAGGATTCTCACGCTGAAGCAGACCATTCCAGATAATAAAGCCTATTAGCTAAGTGTGGCAAGCTACATATTATAAATTTTTTTAGACCCCACCCAAAAAAAAGGAGGTGTACAAAGGAGCAGTAATGTGTGAAAACTGCATGTGTAGGATCTGGGTGGTCCCCAGACTGGGGAAAAAAGTCAATTGTGTGGAGGAAGCAGGGAAGGCTGAGTGAGAGAGAAACCCATTAAGTACCATAAGAAAGATTTCTGTAGGGGCTTCCCTGGGAGCTCAGTGGTTAAGAATTCTGCACTTCCAGTGCAGGGGATATGGATTTGATCCCTGGCCAGGGAACTAAGATCTCACATGCCCTAAGGTGTGGACAAGAAAATATTAAGGAAAAAAGCAAGTTCCTGTAAAGAAACACCAGGGACAGACAATTCTCAAGAGTTCGTTGCTGTTGTTCAGTTGCCCAGTCGTGTCCGGCTCTTTGCAACCCCATGGTCCAGCTCCTCTGTCCATGGGATTTCCCAAGCAAGAATACTGGAATGGGTTGCTATTTCCTTCTCCGGGGGATCTTCCCGTCCTAGGGATCGAACCCTCGATTCTTACATCTCCTGCACTTGGCAGGCTAATTCTTTTTCACTAGCTGGGAAGCTTAGTACCTATCATGAGCCACTAATATGTTAGATGCTAGAAGCACAAAGAAGAATGAAGCAAAGACCTTGCCTGATGGAAGCTCAGAGCCCCAGAGGAGGGACAGTCTGACAGTTTCAGTATAATATCCCCACTGAGTCACTGCTGCTGGAATGCAGGAGAAGGGCACGGTTGTGTGACGGGGCTGGACAGGCTGTGAGCCCAGCAACCAACCACTAGCCCTCTGGCCTCTTGCAAGTGTGTTCCTGGTTTTGATGTAGAAACATAAGGAAATATGTAGGGTTTTTTTTTTTTTTTCCACTCAGATGTATTTCAGAGGTGAAATTATTTGTGTAAAATGATGGAGATTCAGCTCAAAAAAGCAGGATTGGTGCTATTATACCTGCTTCACAATCGAAAAGGAGAGACCCAGGAAAGGCTGGTGGCTGGTCCAGAGTCACCAAGAGAGGAACCGGGCTGGCCCCTCGGTCTCCGTGGTGGGCCGCCACGCTCTGTTACATTCCTATCAGGTCTTTAAACAGATTTTAAGCTTTCAGATTCTCCTGAAAGGAAAAGAAAGTCAAAAGCCACCCCAGACCAAATGCAGGGCTCACTGGCAATCCCCCCACCCCCCACTGAATTAGGCTATTTCACCAGGGGGCACAGGGTGGAGCTTCGTGGGGCGCTGGAGGGAGTGACAGGAGGGCCAGGCAATTCCAGAAACACAAAAAGCCTCACATCCAGCCCCAAACACCCGGTATCCACTGCCTGCGATCGCAGCCTGATTCAGATGATCTTGCTGCCAATCCAGGCGGCGCAGGTTCAATCCCTGGTGAGGGAAGTAACAGCCCGCGTGCCATGCTGCACAGTCAAAAGTTTAAAAAAAAAAAAAACACAGAAGAGGGTTAATAAATTTAAAAAGGAAAAAAAAGAAGCTGTGGCTTCTAATTTAGAAATGAAATTATAGCTTACAACGCTGTTTTAGAGAAATCATGTCTAAAAGGCTAGAAGGGCTTGCTGTGACGGTGGTGAAGTCATCTAATTATTCGGAGCTTTGGTTTTCCTTCCAGTCAGAAAAAAAAAAAAAGCAGAGTGAATTCTAAATCCTTCTCTGATTAAATCTCTGTGCCTGTGCACAATTCTACCAGTGATTTCACAAGTTTTTTCAGTCCTATCTTTTTAAGTTGGAAAATGTTAAAAATTTCTTTTCTAGTCTCCAAATAAAAAAAGGGGGCAATGACCCTCTGAGCTACATAATGGAACATTGTTTGTTTGTTGCTCTGGATGACAAAAGTTTATTTCATGTTTAATTTAGAGAAGAAAGTCCTTCACATTCTAATTTAACTACTATTTTCAAACTTGTTTATCAAAATATTTACAAAGCCTTTCCTCTAAAATTGGGGAGAGTTTTTTACAATCAATGCTTCAATTTGTTTATCAAATAAAATACACAGATAAATCATTGTCAATTCGGGAAAAAAATTAACCCAAAAAGCAACTAAAAATAAACCCATGTAATATGTAATATGTGCCCCCAAATGAAAACTACATTTATCTGTGCAAAGAACAGACATTATAATTTTCATTAAGCTCTAAGGCTGTTTTTTTAATAAAAAAAAATGAAATGAGTCCTCCTGGTCATTGTTTTTTAAAAAAGACTTTAGCAAGAATATTCAAGTAGCAATATCGGTAATAAGAACTGGAAACAATGCAAAAGTCAATGGAGTGGATAAATATATTGTATAATATTTATATACCGGATTCTATACAGTAACAAACACGACTGAATTGCAGCTACACACAGCATAGGTAATTCTTGGAATCTATATGATTCCAAATCTTGGATGTTACGTGAGAAAACAAGTCACAAAAATACACTTATAACAAGTTCAAAAACCAGCAGAGCTAAACAATATGTGATTAAGAGATGATGACTCTTTCTGCAATCAGTTCATTCGCATTTTAATTACACTGTGGTTTAACTGTAAAACTTGTAATTTGAAAGGGAATGGTGGGTGTGAAACCCAACAGTATTTCTCTTAACAATTTTATTTTATTCTTTCCATGGACCATTCTCTCACAATTAAAATAAGTAATTGATTTCTTGACCTGTCATAAGTCTCTGATGAATAATCAATCAACTGACCCAGTGATTTTATTTTGCAGTTCACATTTAAATAAAAAGGGAAGAAGGAATTCGTCCAAGAAAAAAAAAAGATAAATATTCAGTAAAACTAAAGTGATTAAGAGATATAAATATATGATGTGCGTGTGTATACACTCAGTTGTGTCCAACTCTTAGGATCCCATGGTCTGTAGCCCACCAGGCTCCTCTGTCTATGGGATTTCTCAGGCAAGAATACTGGATCGTGTTGCCATCTCCTTTTCCAAATCCAGAAAAGAGAACTTTCATCTCTGGCATCTCCTGCATTGGCAGGCTGGTTCTTTACTAGCTGAGCCATCAAATACATGGTAAAACTACAGAAAACCACAAGGTGTGCATAGAGAGCTGAGATACGGGTTCCTTAATGGGCAAAGGGCTGAGGACAGAGTCAGGGAAAGGGCATAAGCAGCCTGAGACAAAATGCCCTTTTTCTTAAACTGAGTGGCGGGTACACAGCTATTCACTGTTACCTTTTTATCAAAGTGTAGTTGATTTAAATGTTGCATTAATTTATGCTGTGAAGCAGCGATTCAGTTATGTGTATATATATATATATATATATATATATATATATATATTCTTTTTCATATTCTTTTCCATGATGGTTTACCACAAGATACTAAATAGAGTTCCCTATGCTATACAGTAGGACCTTGTTTATCCATTCTCTATATAATAATTTGCATCTGTTAATCCCAAATTTCCAGTCCCTCCCTCTTCTAATCCTCTGTATTGTTATTTTTTCTATCCTACATATCTTATATAAATATTTTTATCTACCTGATATATATATTAACAATATTAATAATCAGGTGACATTTATTTATTTAAAAATTTTATTGGAGTATAGTCACTTTAAAATGTGTTATTTTCTGCTGGACAGTAAAGTGAATCAGTTATACATACACATATAGCCTCCTTTTTTTGGATTTCCTTCCCATTAAGGTCGCCACAGAGCACAGAGTAGAGCTCCTTGTGCTATAGTGCAGGTTCTCACTAGTTATCTGCTTTATGCATAGTGGTGTATATATCTCCCAATCCATCCCACCCCTCCTTTCCCGCCTTGGTGTCCAACAGTCAGGTGAAATTTATTTAAATCATACCCACCCTGGAACAATACCTAAGGAAGTGAAGCATAATGAACAAAATAGTGAACCTCGTCCATCACTAGCACACCTGGCAAATTTGGACATCTAGACATTCCCTAGGGCTCCAGCTATGTAAGAACTTTACTGATCCTCGGGGGGGGGGGGGGGGGGGGGAATGTCCTCATCACTCTAGGGGTGTTTTTATAGCCCAGAAATAAAGAACTAGGTAAGGAAAGTCAAATCAGTTGTAATAAAAGAAAAATAAATTTAAATATTGCTGAAGACCGACTTTGTATCCAGCACCATGCTTTTGAAAATAAGCTCTTCTTCAGGTGTTTAAGCTCCAAATGAGGCGACACAGTTCCCTATGCATGATAAGGTTTTGATTTCTCCTCTGCCTTCCCTCATATATTTTTTGAGTAGAGTTTTTGTCTTTCTATATTAGCATCATAGAGCTCAGAGATTATCCCTTAATGTAGTCAATCGCTATACAACCTAGAATCCTGCTGTCTCTCCTCTTCTCTCCATAATCTCACACCCAAGAAGAGGTCTATCTCCCTACTTCTTTCTATCTGCTTCCTCCTCTATTAGGTGCTTCCCTGGTGGTTCAGTTGGTAAAGAGTCTGCCTGCGATGCAGGAGACAAGGGATCTATCCCCAGGTTGGGAAGATCCCCTGGAGAAGGAAATGGCAGCCCACTTCAGGACTCTTGCCTGGAAATCCCAAGCACAGAGAAGCCTGGTGGGCTACAGTCCACGGGGTCCCAAGAGTCAGACGCGACTATTAAATAGGAAGAATAATAGCGTTTCAAATGCCACGAGGCTGGATAACAGCAATTAGGAGAGTCATTGATTCTACCCTCTCCCACATTCTAAGTTTCATTTCTCAGCTGCAAGTGAAAGAGGGATGATAAGAGAACTAGTCTGCACAGGAAATTACATTCAATATCCTGTGACAAACCATGATGTAAAAGACTATGAAAAACAGTATATGTGTATGTATAACTGAACACTTTGCTCTACAGCAGTAATTAAAACAACGCTGTAATTCAACTTTACTTCAAAAAAAATTTTTTTTAATAAAAAAAAAAGTCTCATATGATTGTATTAGGAATTTAATAAGTTAATTCAGGTAAGTCATCCAGAGCAGTGCCTGGTAAATAGGAACAATTACATAAGTGTCTGCTATCATGTGTATTTGTTTTTATAGTTCTTTTGTTTATTATTGTTATTACTGTTGCTTTGTGACTTCACCTATGATTTGGTGTAAGAAAGTCAGATGAAGCGCGTCCCACACATACTTCTCTTCCAGGTAGAATTTTACCTGCAACATCAACCACTTCCTCCTCTGAAGTTACTCTGCTTTCCACTTGTCCTCACACTCTCCACTCCATCCCAGTGGGAAGGGTTAAACCTAAAAGATTCTCAGGCTGGTGGCTAGAGAAACCCAACACAAATAGGAAGTTAGCACCTCATCAGGTTAATTTCAGTCTCCCATTCCCCTAACACTTCATGGCTGCTTTGGAACCCAGAAGCCTCACCGGAACTCAAGTGCCCAGACAAAAGCAAGGATGGGACAAGGCACCAAGAGAATCACCCTTGGTCCCTGCAGAGAGGCCTGGTGGCCCTGACCCTGGTAAGCTGATGGTTCTGACAGACACACACAGATGTGTGCGGAAACCATAGCAGAAAGGACCACAGCAATTAAGCACATCATCCTGCGATACACACCCTTCCAGGTGGGGTTGTGCTACCGTGATTGCACAATGTTTATTATTATTACTATTACTTCAAGGGCCAGGCAACAAATTAAAGTCAGAGAAGAAGCATATAAAAGTCACCCAAACCTCAAACGGAAAAAGGCCAGTAATTTTGCTGCTCCCAGCCTCTCATCATTTGTCATCCTCATATTTCCTCTGGGAAATCTAAAGATTTCCTCTTTAGAACTATAAAGAAAAGTCCCCCCAGTTCAGTGGAATCCCAACCACTTTCCTGTAAATATTTTTGACCCCTGTCTCTGCGCAGAAAATAATCTAGTGTTATTTCTATAAAGGCATGGAAATGTCTCCATAGAGCCAAGAGCCTGATCCTAAGTTCAGAGAGTCTGTGTAAAATTCCCCACTAAGCTCCCACTTTCTGGCCTTCACACATTTCAAGATGACTATACAAGCCTGGTGTGTGAGGCATCAGATTGTAGCCTAGCAGGACATCCCACATGTGGATGGGTAACAACCTCATTTCACAACCGAGGGACTGTGTTTCCAACAGTCTCATTCAAGGGTCTGCAAACTCTTCCCATGAAGGGCCAGGATAGTAAATATTTTAGATCCTGTGGACCACACTCTCTCCATCGAAAGGACTCCGTATGTACACAAAGGGGAATGGCTGTCCCCAGTAAAACTTCATAGACACCGATAGCTGGACCTGATAAAACTTTCACACATCATGGAATATTGTTCTGACTTCTGTGCACAGATGTAAAAGCCATCGTGAGCTCATGGCAACAGGAAGACAGGTGTTGGTCCAGGTTTGGCCTCCCTGGGGTCTAGCCATTTAGAAAAACAGAATGATCCTGACACTGAACAGCTGCCCCCACGTGGAGACTGTGCTTGTTCACTGCACCTTGATCTTCTCAGGGCATTAAGTTAATAATCCTTACTTAACCAGTCTTGCCCACACACCGGGGAGGTAGGTCTGTCTTATCGATGCAGAAACTGAGACACTGAGCCGACCCAGAATGAGCCCGGAGAAAGGGGCCCCCAGAGGAAGTTTTCTTTTTTAAAAAATTTTATGTTTATTGGGTCTTAGTTACGGCATGCAGGCTCTTTGGTCTTCGTTGCAACATGCAGGATCTTGTAGTTGCGGCACGTGAACTCTTAGTTTTTGCGTTTGGGATCTAGTTCCCTGACCAGGGATCAAACCCTGGCCTCCTGCGTTGGGAGCGGAGGCTTACCCACTCAACCACCAGGGAAGTCCCGGGGGACGCTTTCTGAGAGCAATTCCATCTCGAACTCTGTGCCCCTGTTGCCTGCTTATCTTGAGTGCACACAGAGCACTGCAAGAGTGCTATTACTGCATCCTAATGGGATAATAGTATCTTCCATGACCCAGGATGGTGAAACTCTCTAATGCATCATTAATATATATTATCATAATATATATGATAATGAGGCAACCTATGTGGCTGAGCAAGTCCTGGCCCAACCCCAAGTCATCACTGCTGTCAGTTCTGAGTTACGCCTCTGAGAAGCAGCACGTACTCACAGGGCAATTTCCCAAATGAAATGTTCCATTCTCATTTTCAAATCTGGACAACAAGTGCTGAACAAGCACATAAGGATCCACGCGTCAGGAGAATAGCCTGTTTAAGCCTTCAGCTGACTCCTCTCTCCCCACCCCCCTCATTCTTTCTCACCCCCCACCCATCCCTACCTGCTCCCCTCCCGCCAGAGTAGAAACACTTTGCTTCTCTGAATTCACCGGGAACAGGGTATTATCAGCAAGCTGCCACAGATCCATATCTCTTTGGTGTCCACCTGAAACTATCACAATATTGTTGATCGGCTATCCTCCAATACAAAATAAAAGGTTTAAAAGAATAATGAAAATAGGGACTTCCCTGGTAGTCCAATGGTTAAGACTCCTCATTCCCAAAGCAGGAGGCATAGGTTCGATCCCTGGTTGGGGAACTACATCCCACATGCCACAACTAAGGCACAGCGCAGCCAAATAAATAAATAAATAATGGTCTTAAAAAGTAAACAAAAAAAGGGGGGGGAGAAAGATCCATATCTCCAACTGAGTCCTATTTCTACAATGGTTCTGAAGAGCTTAAGGGACCACTTTGGCATTCTCTCTGCAAATTAATACCACCCCAAGGCACCAGGGGGATACCTCCCCCTTCCTATCCACCTGCTGCCAGCCAGCCCCCACCCGCTGAACCTGGATGACGTCACTAGAAACTGCCTACAGGAATCACCACTATAAACAGCTGGACAGAGCTGCTGCCCTGGTCACTGTGACTTTCTTCAGCCCATGGGAGAACTTCAATCACCCTTCTTAATCTAAAGGATTTTTCTCACCCTATGAAGGGGATCCACCAGTTAGTTTCATTGGCAGATACTTGGCTTCCTAAGATACCAGTGACTAGTTAAGAAACACAATTCCAGGAAAAATCCATGCAGAACCCTGTGCATTCAGCCCCTTCTATACAGCGGTCATCACTACTGATCAGAAGGCAATCATAAAAGATCCCCATTAGCAACTGTAAGCTGAAATACAGGGGTTTCGTTTAGAATTCCCCCTGAATCACAGACTCAATAATATGGGAAGACAAGGATTACCCTCCAACCTGCCACCTCTTTCCAAAGCACCAATTAGAAAGAAAGGTATCAATTGCATTTCTTTCTTTCTCTTAGTACTCTGAGATAAGAAAATAAAAACACTCATATTCTCTTTCAAAAGTAAAGACTTTTCCTAACTCTATTCTTCAAAGGAAAAAAAAAAAAACATGCTGAGAAATTCTGCCACTTTTCTAAAACAGTTCTTGAGATGCACAGCTGTATGATGAAACATTTCCTAGGGGTAAATGAATCCCAAGCAATTCTTGTAAAAAGTAAAGTAACAAAGCACATTTTGTGATGCCGTAGTGTTTGACTTGTTTGTGCCACTCATGTATGAATTCACAAAATTCTGAATTCACACTATAAACCAGAATGGTGGAGAGAATGAAACATACCTACTCATGAAGACTTAAACAGCTCACAGACCACCCAGGTTGCAGAGGACTTACGAGGCAGCCAGTGCAATGACATAACCCACAAGAATGCCCTAGAGTGAAGTGGTTTTTAAAGGATATTTAATTTTTCTTGAGTTTCATTCACCAGGAATAGTAATCATTCTCTAAACGGTTGTGCTTCAGCCAACCAAGATGAGGTTATTATTATAAGACAATTATTTGTAATAGAAGCTATCAATTACCAAGTACTTACGTGCCAGGAACTAATGCTAACTGCTTTATACACATTATCTCATTTAACCTATATGACTAACCCTATTAAGTGGTTATTACTATCTTCCTTTTACAGATGAGGAAATTGAGTGTCAGAAGGCTAAATGACTTGCCTAAGGTCACACCAATAATAAAACACAAACAAATCCAGGACCATCTGACTCAAAATCCATCCAGCAGGATCATTCTGCTCAACAGCTTCATATATTTGAGTCATGGATATAAATTACCTCAATCTCATCCTTAAGCTGCCATCTACTACAGTGATTCCCAAACTTGACTTTTCATTACAATCTCTTTTTCAAAATAGAGATTCCCAGAACTCACCCCAACCCGACTGGATAGAATATGAAAGAAATGAATCTCTTATTCTTTTGCTTTCAGCAATGCCAAAAAAATGGCCAGATTTTTTTTCTCTCACTTTGAATTTCTCTTGGCTCAGTAATACTGCCCAGGCTTAGTTGCCCTTTGGCATGTGGGATGGTAGCTCCCCAACCAGGGATCAAACCCAGGTCTCCTGAATTCCAAGGCAGATGCCACTGGACCACCAGGGAAGTCCCAGATTTCTTTTTTTTTTCCATTGAACTTAATAATGAGTATTTCATGAAAAATATTCCAAATCTTAACTCTCAAGGCAACTGGCTAGCATTCCATTGTTCAGTACTTTCTCTCTGGTTCACAAGAATGAATAAATGAATGAACACAGGCATGCCTGGGAATTCTACTCTGGACTCCCACAGAAAAGCTTTATCCAGAAGAAGAAGCTTCCAGGGGCTTCCCCAGTGTTCAGTGGTTAAGACTCTGCATTTCTGATGCAGGGGTGTCAGTCTGGTCCCTGGTCAGGGAATACTGATGTCCAGAAACAGTGAGAGATGAGTTCAGGGTGACCCAGCCAGACGGCAGCAGGCCCAAAATCTGCCCACCACCCACTTCCTCCAAAGATGGCACTGCTGTTTAAGACTCATCTGGAATTGTTCAGAAACATGTGACATGATCATAAATACATTTGTATAATACATGTGTAAAGGAGTTAATGCATTCAAAATAAATCCCTAGGGAGTTGGCACTCACTGGACCTTTCCTTACACAGAGCATGGTGCCTCCACGCAAGAAGGCATACTTGACTCCTAATTGACACATCTTCATATGATCATGAAAAAGGTGTTGGGTTTTATTTTCTTGGGCTCCAAAATCACTGCAGACAGTGACTGTAGCCAAGAAATTAAAAGGCGCTTGCTCCTTGGAAGGAAAGCTATGACACACCTAGACAGCATATTAAAAAGCAGAGACATCATTATGCTGACAAATGTCTATATAAGCAAAGCTACGATTTTTCCAGTAGTCATGTGTATATGTGAGAGTTGGACCATAAAGAAGGCATAGTGCCAAAGAACTGATGCTTTCGAATTGTGGCGCTGGAGAAGATTCTTGAGAGTCCCTTGGACTGCAAGGAGATCAAACCAGTCAGTCCTAAAGGAAATCAACCCTGAATATTCACTGGAAGGACTGATGCTAAAGCTGGCCACCTGATACAAAGAGCAGACTCATTGGAAAAGACCCTGATGCTGAGAGAGATTGAAGGCAAAAGAGGAAGGGGGCGACAGACAGCGAGATGGTTAGATAGCATCACCGATTCAGTGAACATGAGTCTGAGCAAACTCCAAGAAATAGTGAAGGACAGGTAAGCCTGGCATGCTGCAGTCCATGGGGTCTCAAAGAGTCAGAAACAACTTAGTGACTGAACAACAACAACATATGATCACAGGATGAAACTTGATATTGAAAGAGACAGACCTGAGTTCCAGTCTCAACTCTGCCACTTCCTCACGGGATCGTGTTATGATTTTCTTAACCTCTCTAAGTTTTATTAATACTGTCCTCCTCTGAAAAACAGTGATAACCATAACTACTTCCTATAGGGTCTCCATATAAGTTTAAATTCCTCAGTATAGAGGAGCACCATTGGCTCCTCTACAAATGGCTCACAGTTACCATTTATAATTGTTATTATTTTTACTTTCCCATTCTCTGAAAAGTGAAACACATTTTGTTTATGCAGCTAACTGCCCGGGCTCAATGTCCCATTTAAAAAAAAAAAAAAAGTAAAAATCCAGCCCTCCAGTAGGACATTCTTTTCTGCCGTCCTTCAAATTGAGGGTTGAGAGCATGCTTCCAAGACACACAGCTGTCTAACATGCTAAGAGCAATAATGAGTTGCCATGATATCCAGGGATAACAAAATTAACAACATTCTCTCCCAAAAACATCTCTGGGGTGAGTTACCAATTATTTCAATCAAATGTTCAGTGGTGACAAAGAAAGGACTTGGGTTGGAACCTTAGTAAGATACATCCCCTTCTGTTAGTGAAACTTGTTCAAAGTTACCATAAATACCCCAAATCCTTGTTCATCCTTTCCCAAGTCATTCCAAAGAGAAGATCAAAGGTGGAGCCATTAGATTTGCTGCCACTAAGTGGGCAGTCAGGGCAGCAGGAGGAAGACTTGCATTTTATCTTCCTTGGACAGCCCCACACAGCCCGTGGAGTGTGTTTCTCGATAGTATTCATTCCAGTCAGAGCCTGAGCCTGGAAAGTCCATCTTAAAAGAATAAGATTTCACTGGAGAGACCCAGGAAGGGGATAGAGTGTGGCACAAATGAAGTTTCAATCTATTCTTCTCACTGCGGCTGTTCTGTGCTTCCATACAGATAAGGTCAAATGCAGAAGGCCTCGCTTCTGTAGCCCTGAAAGTCTGTCTACTGGCAGCAGGTCTGCTAGATCCATCGGCCTTTCAATCATGTCCCATTTGGCCACCACCCTCCAGATGCGGTCACTAATTCCTGCAGACCTCGCCACACTGCCAAGAACCAAAGATAGCACAGCAACCCTGGCTATGGACGGTAGGGATGGGATGTGGGCTCTGGGTGCTTTAATCTATTTGCTTCTCTGTTTATATATGGATTTTGGAGAGAGGCTTCCCAGCTGGTGCAGTTGGTAAAGAATCTGCCTGCCAATGGAGGAGATGTAGGGAAACCCAGGTATGATCCCTGGGGCTGGAAGATCTCCTGGAGGAGGAAATGGCAACCCACTCCAGTATTATTGCCTGAAGAATCCCATGGACAGAGGAGCCTGGCCAGCTACAGTCCATGGGTCGCAAAGAGTCAAAAATGACTGAGCACTCATGCACCCTGTACCTTCCTTTGGACAGAGGGGTAGTTTCGGAAGGAGAAATGCTTTGGCAAACTCTTGACTGTACAGACTGTTTCATTCACACCAAGGAGTGCAATCCCTCTGAAGGGACATAGAAAGATAGAGCTCCCAAAGTGTCAGGTTTTTGTCACAGTACCTGAAAGCAACATTTATACACTGCAACTATTCTGCAGAGAAACGAAGAATGTGTGGGCTGTTAAGAAAGGCTGAACAAAGCACCTGCCACCACAGTTGTCACTGGAGAGTAATGTGGTTCAGGTTAACCTCTCCAAACCACAGGACGACCATCCATCACCCCTAACAGACAGCGCACTGTGTGATTACCATGGTAATAGTTCTCATTCCTTCCTAACAATCCCTGACACCACACATCAAAGTTTTAAAATCAAATCATGGTTAAAAATGGTTTAAAATCAAATCATAAAGAGAACTCACCAGCTTATGTGCCAACATCCACATAACTCTTCCCAGCTAAGAAGCTACATTTTTTAAAACAGTTTTGGGTTCTTTGGACATTCACCAATGTCCCTAGATAAATTTTAAGTTAAACTGTTAATAGCAATGACCACTGGTCAAAAGCCAAGGGTGGCATATCATTTGAGCAGATAAATAGCAAAGCAGGATGCAATCAAAGGCAATTTACTGGGATTTTGAAAACATCATTAAGAGGGGAAAGAACCTCACGACTCTTGCTTGCATGATCAATGACGGGTATTTAGAGAAAATAAACACACAGTTTATCAGCAATTCCCTCCTGCCTCCAAGCCCAACTCAGAGCCCATTTATTCAGATGCCAATGCATTACTTGGGGGAACAGCAGTTATCTTGGTGATAAACGACATCCCCATCCAGCCAGGGTAGGTGAGTGAGATCCAAAACCCAATTTCAGAAGCCACTTTGGTTGTTTCAGGATGAGCGGTACATACATGTCTAATTATAAAGTTCTTCTTTCCCTACTATGAGTCTGAATACAGGAAGCTTGTATTTAAAAGTTTCTGTTTCAGGATAGAAAGCTATTAAGAAAACCATCAAAAGTCCCCAAGATCAAGAGGTGTATGAATATGTGGAGTCTCCTATACTATCATTTTCAAAGTTTATACTATAGAAAATTTCAAACATGCAGAAAAGTCCAGAAAATAATGTAAGGAACATTTTTGTGCCCGTGACCAAGCTTTGTCCAATATTTATGCCTGGCTATACCGACATTAGGCCTTTTATTTTCCTTGATGAATAAATAACTACACAGGAAAGTAAAAAAATCTCTGTGCAGCCCTCCCAATTCCATGCACCTGCTTTCCTAAACAATATAACAGTATCAGTCTGCATGTTCTCCAGCATTATACACATGGTATCAATCTACAACTTGTTTTTCCTCAGCCTTGTATTTCTAAATCTTATCTATCTTAATACAGTTAGATCTGGGACATCCATTTTCAGGATTCCTTAGTGGCGCAGTAGGAAAAAATCTGCCCAGAAACGCAGGAGACAGGAGACGAGGTTTTGATCCCTAGGTCAGGAAGATACCCTGGAGAAGGAAATGGCAACCCACTCCAGTATTCTTGCCTGGAAAATTCCATGGACAGAGGAGCCTGGTGGGCCACAGTCCATGGGGTCGCAAGGAGCTGGACACAACTGAGCACACACGTGCACACACACACACGTTCATTTTCATTATTGCATGAATTTAACTGCATGACTATAATACACATGATTTTTTCCTCTGAAGGCAGTTAGACTTTTTGATATTTTTCACTAGCATAAACAACAGAGACATGAACACTCCTCTCCCAGTATCCCGTTGCCCACATGCAGTGATTTCTCGGGGCATAAACAGAGGTGGAAGCGCCAGATCGAGGGCTTCTGTGTGTATGCGCAGTTTCAAGTGCTGCCACATGGCTCCCAAAGTAATTGTACCAAACAACACTCCCACCATCAGGGGACACGAGTGCCTACTGTTTGCACCCTTGTCATCAAGCGATAGCATCAGACTTGTTTGTCTGATGGGTATGACACGGTACCTCGTTTTCATTTGTGTTTTCTTGATTACCAGGAAGAAAAGTCCTTTTCATGTTCACTGGACATAGATCTTCATTTCTATGAATTGCCAATTTTTCTACTTGCATTTTTTCCTTTTTTTTAAGCTGTCTTTTTAAATTTATTTTGGGCTGAGCTGGGTCTTTGTTACTTTTGGTGGGCTTTTCTTTAGGCGCAGCGAGCAGGGGCTACTTTCTAGTTGTGCAAGAGCTTCTCATTGCAGTGGCTTCTCTTGTTGCACTGAGTCCAGTGCCTATTACACGTAGAGCCTCAAAACAAGTCACTATTTCCATTATTGTGATGAAGATGAAGAATGAGGTTTAGAGTGTGCATTTGTAGCCTTCCTCCCCAGTTCACAGCTCCTTTGGGATAAATGCTGTAGGACTCAGGAAGGGGACTCTGAGCATCTCTTACTCCAACTTCCCCTAGATACAAGAACATATCTGGATTCTGTTGTTTACAAGTTTCTGTGAGGAACGTGTGCCGTGCTGATTCTCCCAGACAGAGCTTAAATGAAACATCAAAGTGACACATCCTCCAATCTACAAGTGACAGTGATCTTGTCTGCAAAAGGACCATGATCCTGAATTTCAAGTACCTGCATGAAAAGGGAGGAGGGCAGGAGGTGGTAGAAGCTGGAAGGTAAGGCAGTGCTAGAGACGTGTTGGTGTTCTTGGGATGGAAGCACACCTTGACTTCATGAGATGCCACCAAGCCCAAGACCTCTGCATGTCCCTCACATAAGAACAGCAAAAAGACAATCATCCTATCACGTATCAAACACACAAGTGTTTTTTTTTCAATAGTGACCAAAACTACACTGACATTACCTCGGTTGGCAAGCACTCTGTGAAAATACTTATCTATCCCTACTATCCAGAAGCACATGTTTCTAAGGGCATGGTGGTGAGCTAGAGAGATGCAATAAAAAGGAATCACGTAAGCCTCTCTGCTCAGACTCTTAACATATTTAATTTTGTGCCCAGGTTGGCTTCTACTCAGTTGCATCTTGGCTTCTCCTTGAAGAAGGGCCATGTTCATCTTCATGAACGCTGCCAGGGGATTCAGGGAGCATTTACAGCTGATCTCCAGGCCGATCAAGAAGTCCTGACATCAGCTTCAACCGGTGACTGGCACCTCATATCTCCCTCCAGATTCAGTTTCCACCGGCACTCAAGAAACCAGAGACTTTCCTCAGTGACCCTACTCCTGCCTTCTGCAGAGCAATTATGTGTAAGCGTCAACTCCAGCCCAAATATAATTAGACCCTCTTCTGATATCTATCTGGGTGTACTGCTTTCTTCCTTAAATGTGTGCCAAGTTTCCGCTTCCAAGAAGTTAAATCGCCATATAAAAATGCCCTGGTGATGATAAGTAATTAGACACTGTAATGGAAAATTAACTGTGTTTTTATTTAGAGCATTCATTTTAACAAGACATTTCTTTTTCTAACTGTTATTAAACTGCAATAAAAATAAATCAAATTCTGAGGGTGTGCAAGGCATTTCTGGTGAAAAACAAACAGCTCTCCTCCTGGACCAAGAGTATTTCTGATTTTATTAATGTCACTAAGTTGGTGCATGATCCTGGTCTGTACCCCACTCTTGATCAATCCTAAGGCCAGTTCTAATCCTGTCATCTGTGTTACAGAAGGAGAAACAACCATTCCAACATCACAGCAGCTGAAACGGAGGCAGGCATGCCGGGTGGGACGGAGGGCCTTTGCCTCACATGGGAAGTCTATACCCGAAGGTTCTCTATTTTTCTTTCTCTCTTTCCTCCTCTTTGTTGTACTGTTCCCAAAAGACCTGCAGCCCAGAGATTCGCAACAGGCCAGAGAGCACCTGTTGGTTTTGGCAAGTTCTGGGTTAGAAGGGGGTGAATCTAGCAGAGTCGGGGGTCCATGAGAAAAACTCCACCATCTCAAGATCAGAATGGACACTGACACTCCCCAAGAGAACGCAGAATGAGGCCTCTATCTAGCCATCTAACCAAAGCCCCAAGGCCTCTAATCATATTCCAGCTAAGAGGTCAGCAACGGTGTCACCAGGGGACCCAAAGCGTCTTCACTCTGGATGGATGAGTGGTGAGTGCGGCCTGTAGGCACCAACACCAAAGCCCCCAAGCTCCTACAAAGAAGGGCGCTTCTGGTCCGTGCCCTGCCTAGCTGCCACCCCCGATCCTCTTCCTTCTGACCTCAAAACAAAGTGCAAACAGCACCTAAAATGCCCTGGGTTCACACGGGCTCAGTCCTGCACTGTAAGGCCTAAATGCCAGGCAGGGCACTGTCGCCAAGCTCTTCCCCAACGGGTCTCCAGGGAGGTGTCTAAGTAAAATCCGCGTTGGTCATTTCCTCTCCACACAGGAACAGAAGAATCTTAGAAGCCACCTTTGGGTCACCCCTACGGTCATCCTGAAGGACACTGTGCTACATACAAGGTAGAATCAAGTGGCTTCAAGAGTTTCAAAGAAACCTACTCTTTTTCTTTTTCCCTATTCCATCTCTTTTCTCATTTTCATCTCTCTTTACAATCTCAACAACATCTTACCATCCTTACTGCTTTTTACATAGATTTCTTGGATGTAAAAAAGTAACAATCTTTTCATTTAGATTTCCGAGGTATGTTAAAACTAGCAACTGTATACGGGCTATGCTGGGATCACAAATTCTATTTTCAATCCAGAGGTACAACTGACACTGCAGGAAACTGGTTTCATAAAAGATTTATTATACATACAGGGTCAGTTGAGCTGCATTTAAGGAGGTTAATATGACAATTTTGGTGCTGATAATACCCTTCAGGTGGAGCTCAGAGAGAAAATTCCTGATGGTAAGCAAAAGGATTTAACTGTCATGCGTGCGTGCTCAGTCGCTTCAGTCATGAAGTTCAGTCATCTCCGACTCTCTGCAACCCTGCCGGGCTCCCCTGTCCATGAGATTCTCCAGGCAAGAATACTGGAGTGGGTTACCATGCCCTTCATGTCCACAACTCGAAAGTGCCCAAACAGACTTCAGAGGACCACGAAGAAAGGTAGGCAGTGGCTCTACAGGTGCTTCAGAGAAAGGTTTAAAATATCCCCACTGTTAGTCAAGACTTAAAATAAAAATAATGGAACTGCCGTCATCAACCAAGTGTAAATATTTGTTGAATTAAATTACTGAGTTAAATGATACTGAAGATTATAGACTTTTGGAAAGGCATTTTTAACTTGCTAAATTTGGAATCACTTTCCCATTTCCTATTAGAAAAAGCAGAACCAGAGAAGAAACTGCTAATAAACTCCTTAAAACTGACTCCTAAGGAATCCCCTTAGCCTCTCTATTTAGCAGAGGCATTATAAAATTTAAAGAGAAAAGAGACGACAGCTGAGGATCCCAAAAGAGCTCCGCTCCAAATATATTCTGACCCTGAGTCCTCTACCACACGCATTCCTCAGTTTATTTACCCTGAGAATGGGCACAGGAAAGACAGAGATGAGTAATTTCTAATAAAAGCCCATTTGCCTCTGGCAGAAATACAAATGCCTGTTGATAAAGACTATTTTCCAAACCCACAGCTTAAATTTCTCCATCAACATCTCAGGGCCCAGCAGCCAGGCTCCCAAGATCCAACGGGCTTGGGCTCTAATTTTAAAAAACTGAGCTACAATTTGGGGACTCATTAGAGCCAACTCACGAAGCAGCAGCCAGCTCCCTAACTCCCAAAGAAGTCATCACACATGTCCACACCTCATTTCATTCTTAACCAGGATGACACTCAATCTTTATGATAAAAAAATGAACCCAAGGACACCACCCAAAAGAACTTGTTTCTCTTAGACCCACCAAAGAATAAAATGTTCTCAAAGCCACCTCCTAAGATAAACACCCTTCCCCACATGCCCCTTTTAATTGACTGGTTGATTGTCTCTTGGGTGCGACTGTGCGGATTTATCCCGGGTGTGTAACTGAGTTGGAAAAATCTTCCTGAGTTCTGAGTACCCTAATATGAAAGACAGCAGTGTACAGTGCAGGCTGAAAGTACGTTTAAGTTGTCATATGTCACTGATGTGATCACAGCACTTTTTTTTTAACTTTTAATTTTGTACTGGGTATAGTCAATTAGCAGACAATGTTGTGCTAGCTTCAGGTGAAATGAAGGGTCTCCGCCATATAATACATGAAACTCTTCTTCATATTGTGTGGCAGCCTGGATGGGAGGGGAGTTTGGGGACTTTGCAAAAAATAAAAGTATGTCTCCTTGGGAAGCTTGGTCTGTTATTGATATGTTTCCTTCCAGCTCTAAAACTCACCAGTCAGCTCTATAAGACTGGCCACTGAAGGTCCCGGAGACAGTCAACAGAACCCAGAGAAGAGAAAGGCAATTAACTATAGGTTTCAGTAAGATCACTAAAAGTCATATAGTGGTCACGAGTTGTAAAATGTTCAAATATCATAGTCAGCTCCCCCTAAATGTGAGTGTCCAAGACCTAGGGTAATTCTAGGTTATAAATATCAATAATTATAATGCTATATGTAATTATGCACAGTACCCTGGTTTCTCAGTATCCTCGTATGAAAACTCTTAGGGTAAATTGCAACAACTCATTTTTGTGATGCAAGTTACTCATTTTTTCCAAACACTCCTCAAATTTAGAAACTCTGCCCATTTCTAAAGATCAAACTGAAACAGAGATTCTTCCAAAGGAACCGTGACGATACCTCTGCAATGTTCTGTCCTGAGAAGCCAGTTCAAGCGACTCTCCCACCAAGAAACAGTCATCACAACCAGAAAAATAAAACAATGCACCAGAGAGTTAAATATGATATCATACACTACAAGTCATATTTCACTTCAATCACTGTCAACATTCTAATATTCATAAGAGATATCACTGGTTTCTAAATGACAATATCGTTCCCCTCTGAATAAAGATTACTGTTATCAGATTTTAAAATATGAACAACATGCTATAAACTCAATTCTAAACATGTTCCACATTCATCAATGGTCGGAATAACAATTTTTTTTTTCAAATGGAGACTGAGTTATTTCATTTTAAATTTAGTGACAAATGTTCCTTTAGTTTGGCTTTAAGAAAAGGATTGCTTCACTCAGTATCTATTATATGATGTAAGAGATCTATTAGGAAACTTAAATCCATTTAGAAATTGCTTTCTAAAACTAACCTTACTATATTTTAATAAGAAAAGACCTGTTCAAACAGTTTTTTTGAAGATGAGTATTCCGTCAAGGTTAGGGTATCTAATAATAAATTACTGTCAAGCGATTATCTGCCTGATGAAAAACATTTCCATTTCTCATTTTACTTGAATACATGCTCTTCTGCCTGAGGAGATCGGTATCATAAATTGACATCTGGACTGCTAAATCTAAACAACACATATTGCTTAATTATGTAGAGGCTTTTAAAATGCTGTAGCTTTTTCTCTACAATTTTATGTACTTACTGTGGAGGGTGGTCACTTTACTATCTTAGTTTTCATTATTTTATCTGACAAAGTTCACTTCTCTTAGTTATTTAAATCTTAAAACAGCAAAACCAAAGGATGAGACAGTTCAGTAGCTTTAATTCCAATTTATGCCTTTCACTTGATTTGAACATTTTATTCATTGGTTCCACCAAAAGTGCTAAGGTATTTATTTCTATCCTATATATACATATATATAGTTTCATTATGGATGCCAGCAACTTATTGCTGTTTTTTTCAATAAAAATTAAGTTCAAAAAAAAATTAAGTTCATCCAATCTAAGATTTGTGAACCTGAATATTACTGTTAAAAGCAAAACTTTCAAAGCATGGTATTTGCAAAGCCTTTGAGAAGTCGTTAATGGTATTCCCATGATCTAATACATGTAAGGCTTTAACTGTAATCGTAAACCCACTGAAAGCTTATGATCTGAAAGGATGGACTACTGTAGCCAGTTTTCTTGAGTTTAATTCCACTGGCCAAACCCAGTTTCTATATTTTAAATCTCAACTAGAGCAAAATCATAACACACTTTTCAAAAGAACAACCTAAAAAAATCAAGAGCGGGAATGATAGGGAAAGAACGTCAGTGCCAACAACCATGCTTCCGGACAAACCATCAAAGAACTTCAAGAGCACAAGACTGAGCAAAACTTTTAGTTTGTGAAATATGTGCAATTCACTCTTAACACTCACAAAAGTACATATGAATCACTGTATTTTTCTCTGATTTATGTCCCGCACAAGGTTCAATAAAATGAAGAACTTACTCAGCCTCAACTGATGACTGGATCATTGTTTTTGGAGGCTATTTATTACTCTTTTTCTGGCATGATTTCTTCTCTGGTCCAACTCTGTGACTGCTAAAAGCCAGGAAAAGCTGCCTTCAAGTCAACGCATGGTACAAAGTGACTAAAAAGTTTGCAGGCATCAGCCTATGCCAAGGTGCTTAGGAGAAGCTGTTCTGCTTTGTCCTAGGGACCCCCAGGTATGCAAAGTCTTTGCAGGGTTCATGGAGATTTATGATTAAAACAGATTCTCTCTTTTTCCTTTAAGGGATTTGAGTTTTTTCAGGAAATGATTCCACACACTCAAAACAAGGTTCAGCCTACCTCCTCTCTTCAAGATCTATGTGGACAATTCATCCCAGGGTTAACGCACAACAGACACACAAAAGTAAAAACAACATCAACCATATCTGTCTTGTTTCTAAAATTTCTTCTTCATTTCTTGTTTCACAAATTTCTTGGCTTTTGAAATTCAGTATTTCAAGTCTTGCTCTGGGCTATCAGACCTAACTCCACCTAACACACAAATTGTATTTTACAAAGGAGTAACTGAATAGAATATTCATTTATTACCAAACACATGTAGGAACAACTTGGTTGTGAAAGAACTTTACTGTATTTATTCACACACTTATTTACTGATTTCCCTAAAGAGCCTATCAATGGAGCCAACAGAAAATGTAGTATTCCAAGCATTGTGTACCAGCAGTTGGTCCGAATATTACAAAATTGTCTTTAAAAACCACTGCTGACACTTCCCTTTACTTTTTCAATGTTAGTACAATTAAATTCATTTATTTCATATCACCCATGCAACAAACATAACCTCAAAGGGTCTTTCAGTTTGGAAATACTGAACTTTTTACCTTCAGTTGAAGGCACAGTCAACAGGTTTTTTTGATTAAAAAAAAATTTTTTTTTTTGCTATACCCACGTTTGGATAGTCTAAATCCAAATTATAATGATTTTATAATTATAATACCAGGGCACTATGAAACTTGGAGCTTCTCTTAATGTAAAGTTTTTTTTTAATACCTTTGGATTTATTTTCTACATAAACCTACGACTTCTAAAATATATTTATTAAGTGCTGTTTATCTTTCCCAAGGGTCTTAGCTCTTATGGAGAAAGGAAACCAGACCTGAGGGCTGTTTTTATTGTGAGCATTGTTTCCCATTCGCTTAGAACTCAGGGGGCTGACCTCAGCTTGCCGCACAACGCCACACTTCCCCAGTACTACTTCCCCAGAAGGCGATCTTTTAAAAGCAAACTTTAGTGGATCCACGATTTTTCTGGGAACCTCAGGATACTACTGATTTACATGTAAAATTCTCACTGGAGACAGGAGGCGGTTGGACGAGTTAACTCAGGTGAGAACACCACCACTTCCTGAAACAATGATTTAGGCGCTGAACCAGGTCAGCCCTTTGTGCCTGAAAACGAGCCTTTTCTGCCGGAAAACCACAGCGGCGCGGGAAAGAAGGAAGGTTCTCCTGCCGGCGGATCCCAGGCGCGGCGGATCCCAGGCGCTGCGGAGCCGCCGTTTCTCCGGGGCGCGCTGCCGTGACTGCGTTTCCAACCTGGCCATCGACACCTTGCGGGGCCTTTCCCCCAGCTGCAGAGGCCTCTGCCATGCTAGCCGCGGAGAAGCCTAGTTCCCTTGCAGGGGCCCCGAGTTCCCGGCTTGCTTCCTCTCGCCCTCGGGTGGGAGAACAGAGTGGCCAAGCGCCCGACCCCGGTGCCAACGCTGCCGCACCCCACGGCGCCCCCGCGGGCCGTCTTACCGGTACAGGAATGCAGGGGCTTGGGTCGCACGACCAGCGACGGGCACACGGAATACAGGGAAAGTTTCTCAAAGTAATCGCAGGTCTCCTTGGAGAGGATCTCGTCGATCATGAAAGTCTTGTAGCGCCGCCTGGCTGCTTTGAGTTGGCCGGGCGAGCTCAGCCTCAGCTCCGCGTGGCAGTGCATGGTGAGCCCGGGCGAGCGCCCGCCAGCCGGGGCCGTGGGGCTGGCGCGCCGGCGGGGGCCTCGGCCCGGCTACTCCGCGTCCGGGAGGCGGCGGGGTTCAGGAGGGGTGCGGAGGGGAGGCGGCACCCGGCGCGCCGGCCGCGCGTCTAGACCCACCCGCGGATCAGCATCTTCGCGGAGCCTTTTGGGGACATCGCAGCTGTCAATCAGCGCGCGCTTCCTGCGGGGCCGGGTGCGGAGCTGCGCCGAGGGCTGGCCGCCGAGGGGCGTCGGCGCCCACCCCGCCCAGCCCGCCTGTGCAACCCGGCGCGGACCTGCGCGCCTAGTGCCTGCCGCTCGCGATCGCCTCCTCCCGCCTCTCAGCGTCTAGCGCTCTTCTGCCTGCCTATTTTAAGACACTTGCTTTGGCTGTCCTCCCCGCCCCCCTCCCGGGACGAGCTCCAGGTGCGTGTGTGCAGTGTGCGCGCCTGTGTGTGCGCGCGGTGCGGGGAGCGCGCGCCGCCCCCGCCTGCCGGCCCGGCCTCGGCTGGCCGCTGCCCTCGCCGAGCCCGGCGCTCCGGGCATGCCGCGCTCCCGATCCGGCTCCCATCGCCAGCACCCAGCCGGCCGGCACGTCCTGGTCTGTTAGTAGAAAGAAGTGGAGACCTCGCCGTGGCTCCCGAGACTGCGGACCCCTGAACCGCGCGCCCCCCAGCATCTGGTTGCCTTCTTCCCTCCCCATCTGGACTTCCGGAGGCCGTTTCCCGAGGACCAGGGCATCCCTCGCGTTCCTTAGGCTCGCAGCCCGCGCGCTCCAGCACCCGGAGTGTGCGCTGGAATCGCGAAGTTAATGGTTCCACGGAGATCCCAAGCCAGCAATGACCCTAGCGCTGTCCGTTATCCCACCAGTAAACTTAAAAAAAAAAAAAAGAGGAATCAGTAAAAACATGTGTTCTTTTTTTATTCTTTAACTCTGTTTATAAACCTTTTTTCGCCTCCAGGAGGGCCAGCGGAGCGCGACTGCGGGTGCGGCCGGTCCTCGGGCAGCCGGCCGGGTGGTGGCTCCTGGAACCGAATACTCGGACACCGCGGCGTTCCTCCCCCAGGTCCCTGGCGACGCGCAGTGTTCGGGGAGTCTCGAGGACACGCGTTCATGAAGTGTTTTGTCTTTTGCCTCCTGGATGCCTAACTTCCGAGTCTGTTACAGTTATTAGCTGAACGAACTTTTGTTTTCAGTTGAAATTGTTGGGCGAGGGGACCCCACCCAGCCTAGGCACCCAGACTGACAGTCCTTCTGCCGGCATCCTCCCCGCGCGCCCGCGCTCTGCAGAAACTGTCGGTGCTGCCAGTTCCGCGCGATTTTGTCTGGGAAAAGGGTTGTGCGGGGCCGGAAGGGGTATTAAGAATTACAGATGCGGATGGCCTTCGCCGAAACCGAGTTTGTGGCTGGTGACATCTCGCGGTCTCGATCGCGGCGGGCTCCCCGCGGAGCTGCTTGTCCCGGAGCCCAAGTCGCCGCGAAGCAAGTGAACGCGCGCGCCTGGGCGAGTGGTTCGACTCCGAGGGAAGCGCCACGACTGGAGAACTAATAACGAGGCACTTAGAAAAAAGTAGTAATAAACCGAATTATAGCCTTACATTAGACGTGGCCCGCTACGCGCCTTTGAGGAACTTCATTCCCAAAGTGTTTGCGTCCACCCTGGCTCCCCTCCGCCCCTCCCCTCCATTTAATACGATTTTCGTTTATTCTCATATCTCCTTATCTCGTATCTCTCATTCTCATATCTCCTTATGCTCATTCTTCTCCCCTCAAGAGAGACAGCTCGAGGGCCCGTGGGAGCTGAGGCCACGTGTCCGGGTGGCGGCGCGCGTCCCGCCGCAAGGCCTGAAGGTCGCCCTGCTGGGCCCCGGTGCGCCCCCGGCCGTGGTGGCGGGTTCCACGGCCTGTCCGCTGTCGGGAACCGGGCCGAGGATGCTCCGGGCTCAGTCTGGGCAGCGCCGCAGGGCGCCTTCCGAACGCTGGCGGAGCAAGGACACGCTGCGCCACGAGCTGGGGACCGTCCCAGGGGTGCGGCGTTAAAACAGAGGACGTTGTTGGGTGCGGAGCTAAATTTCCTGCTGGAAAGTGCAGTGCTGTCTGCAGTGACGAGAAACTGTTTGGTGGGAGCGGAGGGCTCAGCGTTGGGGGGAGGGGGGGCGGGGAGGGTGCTCTGCATCGCACCCAGCGACCCTGGAGAGGGATCGAGCGTTGGACTCTCTGTCGGGCTTTCACGGAACACGCGCGCCCTTTGGACCCTGTCTTTTCCTCCACCTCTTGCCCCGTCGTCCCCTGGCCGGCTCTTCCTGGCCCTTCCACCGCCACCGCCCCTTTCCCCTGCTTGCGCCCATTTCTCCTTCCCCCACGGTTCCCAGCCCTTCGGGCCTCCTCGGCTCGAGCGAACTCCCGCTTCTCCCCTTCTCCCCATCTGTCAGCCTAATTTCTTTTTCTTTCTTTCCTCTCTTCCTTCCCTGGCTCCTCTGAAGCCGCGCTCCTGTGCCCGTGTATCGCCGCTCTGCCACCCGGACGGCTGCGGGTGGCTCGCGGGACTGGACTGCGCCAAAGCTCCAACCGCCGGGTCTGGGGGGAGCCGGCCTCGCCTCTGCCCGCCGCGCCCTCCAGCCCGCGTTCCTCCCGGCGTGCCCTCGACCACTGCACAACGTTCGCTCAGACTCTCTCGCAACTGGTCCTGCCATTGGAAATCTGCAGCGTATCCAAATAGCTACATAATAAATTAAGTAATAATTCTTGGACTTTCCGTCTTTTCTATTTTCTACCACAGACGCAAGAAATCTCAGAAGGGGTCTGACCGCACAAGTCTCCAGGTGGAGAGGAGAGGGATGCCCATTCTTGGAGTCTGGAGCCTCCAGCTCTGTGTTGTTTATAATCAAAGACAAGCCTGTTTTCTCATTTGTACATGACCGTCATAATATCTATTTCACAAGGTTGGCATTTCATGATCCGTGCCTTTTTTTTACAGCTCTTGACTTCAATGAGAATGTCCAAGGCACCCCATCCCCTCCCTCCTTCTTTGCCTGAAAAAGTAATTCAGGGCCCATCTCATATGTCACCTCTTCTGAAAAAATATCCCCCACTTCTCAAGAGTGTGGTTGCTATTCCTATCTTAGGGGTTTCTTTACCAAATTACTGTCTTCTGTGTGTTAATGTCACCCACTGAACAATTCATCTTGTATCACCAAGACCAGCATAGTACCTGGCACATAGTAGGTTCTCAGTACATGTCATGAAAATGTTAATGCATGACAGTTTGGATCATTATATAATGTGTGTAAGACTCGAGAACTTGGTAGGACTTCAGATCATAACTAGTTGTACTGAATTTGTCTTTCTCCTTAAATCCATCTCTCCTTCCTTTGTAGTTTTGATTTTTCAACAACGGCATCCAGCCCAGCTCCCATTTTGCTCTCATCTCTCTCTTTTCACTCCCTTTCTCCTGATCTCAGACTGTAAAGGGCTTCCGTAGAAGGAAGCACACCCCAGCTGTCAATCACAAAGTGAGGCTTTGGTCAGGAATAGTCCCCGGGTTTAGTTTCCAACATTAATGAAGTGGCTGGAACAGCAAACATCTGCCAAAGAGCCTCAAACCTTTTCCAGCTGCTGGAGACCCACAGACACTTCCCAGCCTCCTGTGACGATGGTGCCCCGGCGGTGTCTGCCCCTCTGCCGGGAGGAACACACACGGAGAGAAACAGACCCGTCTGTACCCAGCCATTCTTGCTCAGGCAGGCAGGGAAGGGGATAAAAATGCACACCCCCAGGAGGCTTCAGGAGCTCGGCTCCCCTCCTCCATCTGGCGCCTGATTCCTGGGGATAGGGCCCAGCCAGAAACAAGGGGCCAAGACACCTGTGTAAAGTTTAAGGTTTTTGACAACTAGAAACCAAAGGCCTGCTCTTTCCCATTTCAGCTGACACCCAGTGTCTCTACTCAACTAGAATACATGAAAATTTAACAAAACAAAACAGTATTTAAAAATCCTAGGGTGGCATTTTAATTGCCTCTAAGAGCTAACCCTAGGTAAATGAACTCAGCCTCATTTTTTGTATAACTATCATCTTATAACCTTGGGCAATGTGTCAAGGTAGATACAGAAGTGGCCAGTGCATAAATAAGTCTTCTGAGTAAACAAATTCATTCCCCATCATCTTTTCTCCAAGTAGGGGGAGGGGAACAAAAGCACTCCTTACACTCCAGTAAAGTGTGTTTAATAACTTGTATTTCAGTCGCTAAGTTTTGAAATAGTTTCAGACATGTAAAAGCAAAATAGGGAAAGCCTTGTAAGTTAATATTCCCCTGGGCTCCAGGGCCATGCCAAAACTGCTGCCTGCAGCCCGGCCCAGCAGTCTTGCACAAGAAGTCAAAGGAGGCAGACAAGAAAGCCAGCTTATTTTTAATGATGATATTAATTTACAAAAACTGCTCTCATACTCTGTAAAGCATCTTTTTAAGAGAGGTACAAATGCAATCCACTTGACAAATGGGCTTGGAAATGTCTGAATAGGTCCTTCTTTCTCGAAACATCTTTCTGGTGGAAAAGTTTAAACTGAAAAAAAAAAAAGACGATTGCTGTATCTACAGGGCACCTAACATTTATGTGAAAAGTGAAAATGCAGTGAATCATCCAAATGTTTCCAAATTTTTAGAAGCTTGGTATACAGATTTAAAAATTAAAACACACACACACAAATTTGTTTTGAGGACCTACTGTATAGCACAGGGAACTCTGCTCAATGTTATGTGGGAGCCTGAATGGGAGGGAAGTTTGGGGGAAAATGGATACATGTATATGTATGACTGGGTCCCTTTACTGTCCGCCTAAAACAATCACAACATTGTGAATCAGCTATACACCAATATAAAATAAAAAGTTCAAAAAACATTTGTTTTGCTGATTATTTCCTTTTTTAAATTGCTCTATCCTAACATTAAGTTCTTCTATTTCTTTTCTTTTTTTTTTTTTACTTTTTATTTTATATTGGAGTATATCCACCTAGCAATGTTGTTATAAATTTTAGGTGAACAGGAAAGGGATCCAGTCATACATATATGTGTATCCATTCTTCCCCAACCTTCCCTTCCATCCAGGCTAAACAGTCTTGTTTCTGCCTATTTTTCTCAATTATCCCATTGGATATAGCCAGGAAAATAAAATTTAAGCACTCCTATGTTTTTCACAATGTTGTAGAAATGGATACTGATGTTTGGGACACCACTGGTTTTGATTTGTTCTTTTTTTGTAAATGATATCCCTCACTCATGAGGAAGCTGCCACAAGAGAGGAGAATCATTTTTCAATATGTCAGGGAGCAGTGCTCTGAGCTTGGGGTAAGTGGAAAGAACTTTTGAATCAGGCAAATATGTGTTCCATTCACAGCCCAATTAGTTAGTAATCTCCCTGACCTCTTGTCTTCACCCACAACGTGGGATGATGGTAGCCAACTCAGGTTTGCCGGAGGGTTCCATGGAGGACTGTATGCATTGCACTAATTCATGAGAAGCCGGTGTTGCCACTGCCTTTACTCTGAGTTCAATAAAATAAGCTATTCACTTTCAAAAACCATCACACATACAACTGCATTTTTCAAAAAGCATCCGAGCCACTGCTGTTTCATGTGTGTGGGGAGTTGGTTGGTTTTCTGTTCAATGTTCAGAACCTAGGAAGCAATTTGCTTTCCAAAACCATCACAGGGCTTCCCTGGAAGCTCAGTGAGTGGTAAAGAATCCTCCTGCTGATATAGATCAGATTCCCTGATCTGGGAAGATCCCACAGGCCTCTGGGCAACTAAGCCCATGTGCCAGAAATATTGAGCCTGTGCTCTAGAGCCTGGGAGCTGCAACTACTGAAGCCCATGCACCCTACAGCTTGTGGCCAGCAACAAGAGAAGCCACTGCAATAAGCAGCCCGCTCACCCTAGTGAAGAGTAGCCCCCACTCACTGCAACTAGATTAAAGCTTTTGTGCATCAGTGAAGACCCAGTGCAACCAAAAATAAATAAATGAACTAATATATATATATATATATATATATATATATTTTAAGAAGTCACAAAGGGATTTCTCTGGCAGTCCAGTGGTTAAGACTCCAAGCTTCCAATTCAGGGGGAGTACAAGTTCGATCCCTGGTCAGGGAACTAAGATCCCACACGCCTTGTGAAGTGGCCAAAAAAAAATTTTTTTTATAAATAAACAACAAGGAGTAGGGTAAGAAACCATCACAAAATACAACTGCATATTTTAAAAAGCGTCAGAGCCACTGTAGTTTCATATATGTCTGGTTTAGGCTTTTGTTCCATGTTCAGAACCTAGGATCAACCAAGAAATGAAGAGTGAGAGGACCCAGTATAAAAGCAAGGGACTGTCGCTAACTGAGGGGATGGTGCTGGCCACTCAAGTGTCCCTGAGTGCTGCTCAACATCTGGCACCTGCAGCCCAGACTCAGCACATCTGTAGGTGTCAATCATCCTAACCAGCACTTCACAAGAGACTGGCTCATTTATCGTTGTTATGTTTTCTGTCTGCAGAAAACAATGCTAGGATCCTGCACCCACTGGGTGACAGCTCACCCAAATCATCTCATAAATCATAAATCATCAAATCATCTCCTCTGCTTCAAGCAGGCCTCAGTTAGGTTTCATGTGAATTCTCCATAATCTGCCCTAACACAGGGCCAGCCAGCAACCAACCCAGAGAGGCCAGATTTCAAAGAGAGCGATCAGTCGTTTGGCTGTTGGCATGGGCTGTTATCAAGGACAGAAAGGTTCCTGTGTCAGCCAGCGCAGGGAAAGACTTGTGGAGCCAGTCTGCCTCTGACCACATGAAGGGAAAACAACGCTCGAATGATTAACTTTCTGGTGGGATGGTTATTATGCTCTTACAGAACAATATTTACCAAGAACACTGGGTGCAGAGTGCCAGTCAGAATGTAATGGCCTCTGCTCTCCAAGCTGGTAAGGAAGAGGAAGTTTGCTCAGACTCCTGGTCACAGGTGCTAATCACCCACTTAGTTCTAAGTGCAGAGGAGGTGGGGGTGCAAACCTGCCAGAGCCCAGGTTCTATACATTTTGTAAAATATAGGAATGAATGAGTGAGTAGGAAGCAACAGGAAAAGGAGGAAATAAGAGATACTCAAAAACCTTGTTTCCTAAATAAATTCAAGAGGAATCCTTAATCTTAAAGGAGAGGGAAAAAACAGGCTTTAAAAAAAAACAAAAAACTGAGGCCAAGTGAATTGTCCAGCCCAAAGTTTGACGTTTGTTTTCCTTCTGCCCTGTGCTCTTCCTGGGTTGGCAGGCTTTTAGACACAGAAAGACGTGTAGACTGTTCCTTTTTTTTTCCATTAGACTGTTTCCTTTTCTAAGGAATAAACCACAATTTAAAATCTTTCTTTTGGTTATAGGCTTTCAAGAGAAAGTTGACTTTAATGAGTTATTTATGATGAATATTTTTATTACCAGTAGAGATTATAACACAGAAGTAAGCTCAAAGCAAAATGGAGAATCAAAAAATAACATGGAAAATTCTGGTATTAAATATTTTCTCAAAAAAACACTCAAAAACTTAAGGCAATGCAATTGTATCATTTTCTAGATAATTTGAGTCAAATGAAATTCTGCTTCAATCTTTTCATCTGGGGATTTTTATGCAAAGAAGTATTTCATTTCACTTGAGCAGACAGCCTCACAGACAATTTTTATAACTCTCTAATGCTGAAGCTTTTCCTTGCTTTTTTTCTGAAAGTTACAGAGATGCTCAGATCTACATAGGCTATAAATTACTAAAGTAAATGAATGAGATGATGCCAATCTCTGTTGTGCATTTCAATTATACAAGCAGCCTTCCTTTTAAAGAGGGATTTGAAGTCATCACAGAACAGAGAATCCCCAATTCTATTGCCAGTCCACATCCTGATACGTTTACTTAAGTCAATTACTGAGTTTCTTAGATTATGTCTACATAAGCTGCCAAAACATCTGGTCATTTCAATCAGTTCAATAAAAGATTCTGCCAAGTCAGGGGAAAAAATTAGTCAAATTAGTCATTTGTACAGCAGAACAATGGGTTGTTTTCTCAGAGTAGACAGTAAGTGGATACAGCTCAAAAGGTTTTAATTTTCTCTTCTGAAACCGGTTCCTGAAGGAGGTTGCGATTTTTATCAGTTAATGTTTGGGAGGTGTTCTGACAGATCTTCAGTCCAAAATGTCATGGGTATGAAGATGGCTTAGCCATGTCTCTGAGACAATTCTGTGTTGATTTGAACTCGACGTTCTCGAGGTTGGGATCATGCTAGAATTAAGCCAGACTGGTGTTTGTTAAATGTTGAAAATAAAAGCAGCAGTATTAGAAATCACCGAATAGTGTTTATTCCCCTGGAATTTACCAGCATTCCTGTCCGCCTATGTCCTCACTTAAAGGAAATATGATACGTTATTTGAACGACACATATATGAGAATACAGCCTTTTCTTTGAATCACTGCTGCATAGAATGCTTCTCTGTAAAATCATCAAAACAATGAAATCCTTTTATTTTTTTCAGCCTCCTATATGGAATTGTCAACAAATATTTGTGATTTCAAATCACTACCTTTCTAGATCACACAGAGACAGCCCCAAGGAGAAACAAAATGCTCAGAGAAGGGAAGAGAAAGTCAGGACCTCAGCCCAACATTCTGCTTGTACTAACCCGTCTTCCTTTCACATTCATGTTCTCATTCACAGACTAAAAACCTTCTGATCTGAAACAGTTTATAAAATAATTTGGTTCAGAAAACTGTATCAGAACGAAAGCTCTCACTTGCATAAATGCATTAGAAAAAGAAGACATTTTTATATTCTTTTGGGCAAAATGAAATCCAGATAACCTACCTATGTTTAATTTTACAGGGCTTTATTCTCTGTTCATAGATTCAAATGTTTGTTTGTTTTTTAAAGATACATATAATTAGAAACAATTACTGTCATAAATGAATAATGTAAACTTTAAGTCTGAGATTAACTCACCCTCCTACTGAATTTTCCAGAATACATGGTCATTTAGGGGCTGTCTGTGTATAACTTGTGAAGTGTCCCTATCTTAATTGTTAAAGGTTAATTGTTAATGAATGGGTTTTAAAAAAAAAAAAAAAGTCTGTCATCTTTAGGAGAGAAAATAACTCTTTACTTTGAGAACAAAGAAATTCAAAGAAATCCAGTTTCCTAGGTAGGAAGAAGATGGTTTTTGAAAAGGAGAAAGGAGAGAAGAAGTTTTATTTAGGACTTTAGTACAAGGAGAATCTTGCTTCATAAACTCTGGAATCCAGTAAAGGAATGATGTTCACGTAGCCAAGGGGGAGAACTTTAGTTCTGATGTGGGGAGACTGGAGGTTGGTAAGATCAAAACATTTTGGAGAATTTGGCAGGACTCTGGGTTAAGAATAGGATAAACAAGGGAGATCAAACAGTGGGGCAGAAGGTAGATTGTAGTTGACTTCTTGTGGAAATAACAAGAATCTTTTTTCCACCTGGAGGTACTAATTATGCAGTTTATACTTTCATTTAGCCAGTAGGATTTAGCAAAATATGTTTTACAGCCCTGAAGACAATGGCTTGGAGACCAGAAAGAGAACAGCATGAGGCAAGGTGTTGAAGAGATGAGACAGGAAGAGAAAGTAGCATTTGACAGAATATGCACAAAGGTTCCTGAACTTCAAAATAATTAACATATTTCAATACAAGTGCTCAACCTCAAATTGAAACTTTAGCAGACACACACACACACACGCTAAAAAGACAAGTAGGTTACTGTCCTGATGACAAACTAGGAAGCAATTTATAAGATAATATTGTGGAATAGAAAAAGAGATCCAAGCAAAAGAGCCTGAATTAGTCACACGGTTTGTGGGAATGTAAACTGGTTGACATTTCTGGAGGGCCGTTTGGCATTATGTCTCAGATTTAAAACTGATCCAACAAACCCAACCTAGGAATTTAAACCAAGGTTGTGGTTCGCAAACATGATTGTACACATAACAACTTCCAAGGAGAGCTTGTTTAAAAACTTCTCAACCCCTAAGTCTCTTTCCCCAGAGATTTGCAGGTATGAGATCGACGTGTTAAATAAGTAGCTCTCTTGATTTGACTACCAATAAACAGGGTGCTGAAGACATAGTAATAAAAGTAGAAAAAGCCATAAGCAGAAGCAAATATGTTAGTTGTAAGACTCCTTAAAGTGGCAGGAAATTGGAAAATATGTTATTTCACTTCTCTGAATCTCAGTTCCCCATCTTTACAATAAAAGTAGATACTCAATGCCACTGCTCTGAGATTAAATAAGGATTCACTTAAAAGGCTTAGATAAAGGCTGACACATTATTAAAGATCAATAAATATTAGATATCATGCAATAGAGTGGAGGAAAAGGCATTTAAATAAGAGAATGTGGAATACAATTTAATTTTTGAAACACTGCTTACATACATACGTAAATATGGACATGCAGAGTTGTCTGAAAACATGTTCAAATATTAACAGTGATAATTTCTTGATAGTGAAATTTTGAGGGACTTACTTTCCTTTCTGTAGTTTTGCATATTGTTTGAATTATTTTTCAATTAACATTTCTCATTTTTCCTCAAAAGCATTTCATTTAAGTTCAAAAATGCTGTGCACTTTTAAAACATCTTACATGTGCAGCACACTTAACATTTACAGAAAATTTCCAAGTAGCTTATTTCATTAGAGGCTTACAAAGTCCTATGAATGAAAAGAGATGTATCTCATCATTTGTATTTCAGGTATGAGCAATCCGTGTTTTACCTGAGGACCCCACCCACAGCTAAGAATGTTGCAGACCCTAACCTCAGAGCCTCAGGCTCCCCAGGGGGCTCCGTGGTAAAGAATCCGCCTGCCAGTTCAGGAGACAGGGGTTCAATCCCTTGGCTCGGCAGATCCCTGGAGAAGGAAATGGCAACCCACTCCAGTATTCTGGCCTGGGAAATCTCATGGTCAGAGGAGCCTGGCAGGCTACAATCCATGGGGTCACAAAAGAGTGAAGCAACCCAGACCCAGGTCTTCTGAGTTCAAGTTCACTATACCTTCCACTGGACAATGATTCTTCAAGAATCCCAGTTTATTTTTCCAAACAGGAGGGAAGGGGGTGGGAAGAGTTATAATTACAGTTATACAAATATCTGTTTTTCATCTTCCACATTAAGAATAATGCTCAGCACTTTATAAAACTGAGATGTACTGAATACTAAGGAGGCTGATGTGAAAACATATTAAAGTCAGGAAATAGCAAAGTTGGTCTCGGATGGTAAGCCGAAGCATCTCATGTGTCCCGCAGCTTCGGTTACTCTAAATATAGACAGTCCCAATCACCTGTTGAAAGTTAACAGAAATTTCATGAGCAAGGAAAATGAGTTGATAATCATGTAGAAGGTAGACTGTCAACGAGCTTTCTCGGAGTTCTCACAAGTTTTTCACCTCCCAGCAGTCCTTCCCGACGCCCCTAGCGGGGCCGTAGGGCCCAAACGCCTTGGCTTTCGGAGGGACCCTGCCGGGAGTCAGCCGCGGATTGTCCCGGAGCCCGCGGTGTGGCCGGCACTGCCCCCTCCCGGATGAAAGGCAGAACTGCGTCTGTGCTGTGGTGCCACGTCTCCCTCTATTGGCAGAAAAATCTCCATCGGCCAAGACTGGCTTCGGAGCAGGCGCCGGTGGGCTCAGAGCATCGCCTGGGCCCAGAACAGCGCCCGAGGTCCTCAGGAGGTAACATTCTATTGGATTTCAATGCAGACGTTTAAGGAAGCCCTCCCTGGCTAACTAGTTCCCCAATCCTCCACTCCAGGGGCTCCCAGACCTCAGGGCTGTCTCAGAAGTACCACAAATCGCTATCACACTCTGAAATAGGGAAGATCAGGCCTCCTTTCTGGAAGACGGAAATGGCAACCCGCTCCACTATTCTTGCCGGGAGAATTCCACGGACAGAGGGGCCTGGAGGGGCTACAGTTCATAGGGTCAAAAAGCGTTGGACACGACTACATACAGCGGAAGTGATGGTTTTGGACCTGGCTCTTCGGAGAACCGGCGATACCACTTTTTGTCCCTTGGAAAGCACGTAGTGTGCAAGAAATCCAGCTCCCCTGACAGACCACAGACCTGTGAGGAATCCCAAACTCCTGGGAGGAGAGTGGCCGTGCAGATGGGTCTCAAGGAGCCAGGCATGTGAGTGAAATGCTTTTGGATGATCTCGCCCCACCATGACCTCACAGCATGGAGACACGGCAGGGAGCTCATGCACTCCCCTGCCAACTCCTGCCTGAATTCCCAGCCCACGGAATCAGGAGGAATAACAAGTCATTGTTTCGAACCACTTAGTTTCTTGTGCGGCAACAGAAAACGTGCCTCCTGGACATGTTCAGGCCTGACCTCATAGATATTGGTTCCATCCTATGCTGACATGCTGCTCTGTGGTTGTATTTAGTTGTATGACAAATGTAGTTTAGTCAAACAGTTCAGGTTACAAACTCATCTTGTATCCCATCATCAGACATCTCGTCTCTGCCAGGACCCAGCTGTGAGGTGGCTGTATTTGCAAATACAGTGTAGTTGTTCACAGAACAGGCATGGCTTTGCCCCTGGGGTCTCCCGTGGGAGCTGGGTGGAGGTTGCATCTCTGTATGCCAGAGATGCCATAATTTTAGGTCTTTTACAGTGGATTTTACAGTGAAACTGGTAGGATAGTTTGAAATGAAGCCTGTAGCTCTGCCAAGGGTTCTTATATCAGGCTCCACTCAAAATCAGCGGCCTAATGGGGGACCCAGTACGTGAGTCAAAGTAGCACAGCCAAATGTCAGATGCGAAGCCCCACAACCCAAACAGTCCTGCAAATGGGGTACTTTTCCTTTGCAGTGAGCATGCAAGGTGCAGGAGCCTGTGCCTCACTTAGCAGTGGCTGTTGAGCCCCAGACCCTAGGAGCCCTGGAACTGTCACTGATGGAGCAAGCACTTCTGAGCTCCCCTCTAGCGTGCATCCATCTTGTCAGAGTGCTCCCTAATTCTTTCTTCCAGATTCAACTAGACAAAATATCATCAATGTCAGGGGCCAGCATGATGTCCCATGGGAGAGCAGGATGGTCAAATCCTTCTGGATTTTATCTGTCAGAGAGCTGGAGGTGTGGCGAGGCTCTGAGACAGGACTGTATAGGTCTTCCTTCGTTCCACCCAGGTGAGGGCAGACTGCTTCTGCTTATCTTTTCTGATAGGAGTGGAGGTGGAGGGGGGCCTGGAGGTGTGATCGGTAATTGTCAACCAAGGGCCAAAATCCCTGGATAAGGAAATAACAAACCACTCCAGTGTCCTTGCCTAGAAAATCCCATGGTCAGAGGAGCCTGGCTGGCTACGGTCCATGGGATTGTGTAAGTTGGCCACGACTTTACAGGGAAACTAAATGATAAAGTGTCCCCATGAACTACAAAATGCAAGCAGTGAGGGCAACCCACCCACAGCACAGACGAGTAGGGCATTGCCACCTGTGCAGATGGAAACAATGGGGTATCTGAGAAGTTGACAAAAGGTGAACCCCAAAATAGCTAATATTCCCTAAAATCTGTGATGGTCTAACTTGAGAGCAGCACCTGACACTGAACAGTTTTAACTGCATGGTAATACCATTTACATGGGTAACAGGTGAGTGCAAGGAGTCCAAGGCGAACACGGAAAGGTCTAGAGAGCCTAGCCTCTGAAATTCTCAAAACTGACCTCCAAGACTCCCTCCCAGGGACTTCCCTGGTGGTCCAATGGTTAAGACTCTGAGTTCCCAATGCAGAAGCACTTTTTAAGTGACTGTACCATTAAAAAAAAAAAAGACTGACCTCCAGAACAGAACCTGTACTGAGGAGAAAGTCCTAAGAGTGAAATCAGATTTCACAGGACAGGGATAAAAAAGACAATGGAAGAAAAGGCCCAGACAAAGTTGGGGTGGATGAAATGAGATGGGAAATCTCAGAAAGCAAGCTACCATGTTTGTTAATGCTTTTGGAAGTAAGATGGGCCTCTCTCAACTCTGCCTATTTCTAAAAATTCAGAGAAACTAACCTCACATAAAAAATAGCAATAAAAAATAGCAATAGAAAAGTATCAAAATCAAACCTTTTGGAAATTCTTACAAGGAAAAAAAAAAGAATAAGGAGCAAAATAACATCCTTACAGATAAGAACATGGCATAATCTTACAACAGAGAACAGAGAATCTCTATTTCAAGATAAATTTAAATCCATTTTTTAAATAATACAAGTTTATTTCCTTCTTAAAGAATTGAAGAGAAGAGCCACTGGTGCTCAGTCATGACTGACTCTGCGACCCCATAGACTGTAGCCCGCCAGGGTCGCTACCCTTGGGATTTCCCAGGCAAGAATACTGGAGTGGGTTGCCATCATACTCCAGGGAATCTTCCCAACCCAGGGATTGAGCCCATGTCTCCTGCATTATACGCATATTCTTTACCACTAGCCGCACCTGGGAAGAACAATTGGGTTACCCAAGCAAAGGAGATAGGGCGGAGAGGTGGCTCAGCAGGGGGTTAGGACAGAGTGAGGAAAATGGCCAAGTGAGACCCAGGGGTCGGGGGTGAAAAGATTGATTGCCTTGGGTGACTGAGCAAATAAAGTAATTTTGAGGACAAAAATCATGAGGACAGCAGGAGTCATAGTTTTCATTGTCTGAGATTTGAAATGAGGGAAAGGCAAAAGGAATACTCTGTTGTTGGGTTGGAATTGGGGGTGTTGATGTGCACTCACAGGTTTCTATATAAACAGAATATGTAAATATAGGTATGTGTGTGTGTGCGTGACCTTGTGCACCCGTGTGCACACACAGTCACACAGACACATGTTAGTCTGCTTGTGCTGCTGTAACAAAATACCATAGATTAACCACAGGCTTAAACAACAGACATTTATTTCTCACCACTCTGGAGCTTGGAAGTTCAAGACCAAGGTGCTGGCCGATTCACTTCCTGGTGAGACCCTCTTCCTGGCTTTCAGACAACCACCTTTGAGAGGAAATCTTAAGTGTTCCCACAACATACATATGCAAAAGGTGACTACGTGAGGTGATGGATGTGTGAATTAGCTTGACTGTGGTCATCATCATTTCACAGTATATATATAGATATTATATATAAATATGTATCAAATCATCCTATTATACACTTTAAATAAATACACGTATTGGGGATGTCTCTAGAGGTTCAGTGGTTAAAACTCCACGCTTTCACTGCAGGGGTCACAGGTTCTATCCTTGGTCACAGAACTCAGATCTCACATGCTGCATGGAGCAGCCAAAAAATAAATTAATTAAAAATAAATAGTTCACCGGGAGGGGACGTGTGTACACCTATGGCTTGTTCTTGTTGTATGACAGAAACCAATACAGCATTGTAAATCAGTTATCCTCCAATTAAAAATAAATAAATATGTTTCATTTGTCAATTATACCTCAGTAAAGCTGGGAAAAAATAGAGGTCCTCAGCACCATGAACACAGAAAAGTAACCCCAAAACTGATGATGAACATTAAGCCTACTTGTAAATTTAAGGCTAAATGAAAATTAAAAGGGAGAGAACATTGTGTAATGGTAATATGCTCTATACAAATATAGTAGAGCTATATGAGGAAAGTATAAGGAAGAGCTTTCAGCCTTTTTAGTGATTATATGATGAAAATATTCCATTATGTAACATCGTTGGTAGTTTCAGTGTTGTTATTCTGGTACTGTAAACTATATAATGAGGGATAAACTTTACTTGGTCTTGTCCACTAAAGAAGCTAAAAGTGATCACCAATCCAGTAACAATGAGCATCCCAAGCATATTAGTCTGCTCAGGTTGCCATTAAAAAAAAAAAGCACTGGTTGTATGGCTTAAACAACAGACTTTTATTTCTCCCAGTTCTGGAAGCTTTAAGTCCCAGATCCAGGTGCTGGCTGGTTCACTCCCCTTCCCAGCTTATACATGGCCACCTTCCTGCTGTGTCCTCACAAGAGAGAAAGAACTGTCTGGTCATCAGAGTAGGGCCCACTCCTTTAACCTCATTTAACGTTGGTTACCTTTGAAAGGTCCTAGCTCCAAATGCAGTCACATTAGAGGGCTAGGGCTTTGACACATGAACTTGGGGAAGTAAGTGGACACAATTCAGACCATAGTACCTAGTGCTCAAGCTCAGTAGCTTCAGTGGTATCCGACTCTTTGTGACCCTATGGATTGTAGCCCGCCAGGCTCCTCTGTCTATGGGAGTTTCAGGCAAGAATACTAGTTCAGTTCAGTTCAGTCACTCAGTCATATTTAACTCTTTGCAACCCCGTGGCCTGCAACACGCCAGGCATCACCAACGCCTGGAGCTTGCTCAAATTCATGTCCATCGAGTCGGTGATGCCATCCAACCATCTCATCTTCTGTCGTCCCCTTCTCCTACTAGAGTCAGTTGCCATTTCTTCCGCCAGAGGATCTTCTCAACCCAGGGATCAAACTCATGCCTCCAAGGAAACCCATGATACCTGTCAATTGAAACCTGATACCATTTGCACTATTAATTGAAGAAATTAGTACTTCTTGGACTTCCCTGGTGGTCCAGTGCTTAGGGTTCTGTGCTTCCCCTGCAGGGGGCACAGGTTCAATCCCTGGTTGGGAAACAGATCTTACATGCCATGTGGCCAAAAAATAAAATAAGTTTTTTAAAAAAATAAAAGAAACTAGTACTTCTTGAAAAAATGGCTGACTTTCAGGTCTAGGGAAGGAAATGCTGTAAGACTAGAACATCCTGTCTTTCTAGATAACAAGGAAGGTATCAAATATTCCTAGGATCTTGCCAGAAAAAATCAAGAACCAAGATAAAGGGACTCTCACTGGCCAAAGAAAATCCAACTGGAGCTTCAAAATGAAAATAATTGCAAGTCTTCGGAGCTCCTCAAACAGGTTTAAATCTATGAATTCGAAATTATATTTTAAAAAATCAGTGAGTTATCGATGAGAACAACTAGCTCCCTGGATCTCCAAATCTATGGATCTGCAGAGGGGTGACTGTCCAATGCCATTTTAAAAATGAAAGAAGAGTCATCACGACTGATACCACACAAATAGAAATGATCATAAGAGACTACTATGAACAAATTGAACCATGCAGAAGTGCATAAAATCCTAGAAATATGCAATCTATCAAGACTGAATTTTGAAAAAGTAGAAAATCTAGACAGACTAATCGGTGATAAGAAGAATGAATTAGTAATCAAAAACATCCCAACAAGGACCATGACCAGATGGCCTCACTGTTGAATTTTAGCAAACTTTTAAAGAAGAATTAATACCAATCTTCTCAAACTTCCATAAAATACAAGAGGAGAGACTACTTCTAACTCATTTTATAAAGCCAGTATTTCCCCAGTACCAAAATTAGACAAGGACAGTACAAGAAAATCATAGGCCCATATACTGATGAAGTGAAAAAGCATTAGTCACTCAGTTGTGTACAACTTTTTGTGACCCCATGGACTGTAGCCCACCAGGTTCCTCTGTCCATGGAGTTCTCCAGACAAGAATACTGGAGTGGGTAGCCATTCCCTTCTCCAGGGGCACTTTCTTGACCCAGGAATTGAACCCAGGTCTCCCACATTGTAGGCAGATTCCTAACAATCTGAGACACCAGGGAAGCCCCATACTGATGAACATGAACGCAAAAAATCTCAACAAAATACTAGCTAATCAAATTATATTTATTCCACTTAAAAGTTTATTTTTTGTTCTGATTTTAAAAGAAATTGAAACATTTTCATAGGTCCCTAAAAATATGAAAGACTCCAAGCACTGGGCCTTCTGCATCCATGAATTAAGTTGGCCCTGGTCTTTCCACCATCTCTGTACCCCTAGTTCTAATATTGAGCAAGTCAATACTCAGTAAATTTTTGTTGCGTGAAGGCAATATTCTAGACATGGCTACTTCAGAAAAAATTGAAGCGAATGAGAGAGTAGTTTCAGAAGAAATTTCTAAACTGTGAGCTTTATGCAAATAAAGGGGATTTGAGGAAGGGAGAGAGTTAACTTGGTGAATGGAATTCAAGTTTTCATCTCCAAACCAGGGAACACCAGGCTGTTAGCATCATTGAAAGGCAAAACAGGAGAAAATTGAAGACCGTTTTTACCTCCTGCAGTATTTTACAAAGGCCTTGGCCTGCATGGGTCTCAGCCCTGGATTTGGACAGCTGTCAGAAAAACCAGCAGGAAAGGGAAACAAACATATGTCAAGACACAGGCAACACAGACTGTGAAAGACGGTCCACAGGCCTCGCTCCACCAGATGGCAGTATGTCAACAGGGAGTCGGACAGCCTGTCCAAGAGGTACCAACTACAGGAACTTGTGCTGATGCCAAAGCAGAGGCACTGTTTGTTTGAATTATTGCTGATAGATTTTCTTTTTATTATCTAATGAGGATTTTTTATTGACATAAAGAACACACAAAGGTGTACATTATTATAGTCCTTGCCAAGGATAAGACATGCAATCAAGATAAAGACATGCAAATACATCAGTAATATTTATGGATAGTCACTGTACAAAAGTTAAATCACTGGGGACTTCCCTGATGGCCCAGTGGCTAAGACTCCATGCTCCCAATGCAGGAGAACTGGGTTCAATCCCTGGCCAGGGAATTCATTCCCACATGCCCCAACTAAGACCCAGAGTGGCCAAATAAATAAACAAATAAAAAGAAATATTTTTTAAAAAGATGAAGACATGCAAATACACCAGCAATATTTATGAATAGTCACTGTACAAAAATTAAATCACCATTATTTTTTTTCTTTAATGTGGCTGCACCAGGTCTTAGGGCAGACTCTTCATTGTGGCATGTGGGATCTTGTTCTTATATAGAGAGAGGATAAACAACAAGTTTTGACAGTATAGCACAAGGCTTCCCAAGTAAAGAATTCTTCCCAGGAAAGAATCCACCTGCCAATACAGGAGACACGGGATCGATCCCTGGGTCAGGAAGATTCCCTGGAGGAGGAAATGGCAAACAACTCCAGTATTCTTGCCTGGAAAATTCCATGGACAGAGGAGCCTGGTGGGCTACAGTCCATAGGGTCACAAAGAGGTGGACACAACTGAAAGACAGCTTATACATACTGTAGCACAGGGAACTATATTTGATTCCCTGTGATAAACTACAATGGAAAAGCATATTTTAAAAAAAGAATGTCTATTTATGCATAACTAAGTCACTTTGCTATAGAGCAGAGATTAACACAACACTGCAAATCAACTCTACTTCAAAAGATTAATAAAATTTAAAATGTATATATCCTCTTTGTAAAGAGACTCCACTCATTTTGGATTAGGGCCCACCCTAATGACCTTATTTTAATTTGATCACCTCTTTAAAGGCGATATCTCCAAATACAGACACATTCCAAGGTCCTGGGAGTCAGAACTTCTGCATATGGACTTGTTTGACACAGCTCCTCCAATAACAGCATGCCAGTTCTCATCCTGGTTCTCCCACTAAGTAACTGGGCGATGTAGTCATGCTGAGCAAGTCACTCTCTGGGCCTCAGGCTTTGGCTATAAAATGAGGTCATTGGATGATGTCATCTCTGTGGTCTAGAAGTCTGTGATCATGACAATCAATACAAGTCTGAAGTTTGCAAGACCGGGAACACAATGATTTCCAAACCAGCCACAAAGGACAATTGTCTCTGTGTGTAGACATTGGAGTGTGTGTGCATACAGATGTCCTCTCTACTCTTGTAGGTATAAAGACAGCTTTCATCAACTTATGGGAGTTATCTTCCCCATGTACACGGGCATTCAGTGCTTTCAAGACCACAGCAGCACAAAACACAGAAACATGTATTTTCTCCAAGTAAGTTGGTCATTTTCCCTTTACTGCATCTTTGAAAGAAAGGAAATGTAGTTAAGGACCTACAAGTAATCCGTGGACTGTGTTTTCCAGTCACCCCATCCTCTTTCATGAGTGTGTGTTCATGCGAGTGATCTTCTCCCGGCATGAATCACCCTCTCTTGTACCTAATCCTGCGCTATTTCTGCCAGCAAACAGCTATATCAAGTGAAAGGGTTAGTCACTCAGTCCTGCCCGACTCTTTGCCACCCCATGGACTGTAGACCACCAGGCTCCTCCATCCATGGGATTTTCCAGGCAAGAATACTGGAGTGGGTTGCCATTTCCTTCTCTGGGGGATCTTCCCGACTCAGGGATCAAAACCGGGTCTTCCACATTGCGGGCAGACTCTACTGTCTGAGCCCCCAAGGAAGACCAAACTATACCAAGGCTCAAGTCAAATGTTGCCTCCTTCATAAAACCTTCCACCATCATCTCCTCTTTCCACCTTGCTCATCTAGCACATGGTATGCATGCCTGCTAAGTCGCTTCAGCTGTGTCTGACCGTTTATGACCCTGTGAACTGTAACCCGCCAGGCTCCTCTGTCCTTGGGATTCTCCAGGTAAGAACACTGGAGTGGGTTGCCATGCCCTTCTCGAGGGGATCTTCCCAGCCCAGGGGATAGAACCTGAGTCTCTTATGTCTCCTGCATTGGCAGATGGATTCTTTACCACTAGCGCCACCTGGGAAGCCCCAGAACATGGTGTGCTCAGCTGTAAAAATAGTTATCGTTGCCCACACATACATAGCACTTACTTTGTGCCAGGCAGAAGTCTATATGCTTTATGTCTAACTCATTCAATTCTCACACCTACCAGATGAGGAAGAAAGACACTGTTATTATCCCCATTTGATAGATGAGAAAACTGAGACACGATGAGGTTAACTGACATGTCCAAATATACTCACAAAGTGATAGAGTATGATTCAAAGTCACACACTCCAACTCCAGAGGCGGAGCACTCCATTCAGTATTAGATTCTATACCACATTGTTTTGTAATTAGTATCTATTTAGATTTCTGTCTCTCAGTAGATAATATGCTTCTTGGTGACAAGGACTGACTCGTTTTTCCAAAACAAATAACTTTTTTTGAAGGATCATTGATTTGTAATGTGTTAGTTTCAAGTAGACAGCAGAGTGATCCAGTTATATATATATGAAACTTCTTCAGATTCTTTTCCATTATAGGTTATTACAATACTTTATTGCATATAGTCCCCTGTGCCATACAATAGGTCCTTTTTGTTTACCTATTTTGTGTGTAGTGGTGCGTATCTGTTCAACCCAAAATCCTAATTTATCCCCTCACCCTCTTTTCCCCTTTGGTAACCATAAATTTGTTCTCTATGTCTGTGAGTTTATTTCTGTTTTGTAAAAATGTTCATTGGTATCAGTTTTTTAGATTCCATATATAAGTGATATCACTTGATATTTGTCTTTCTCTGTCTGACTTACTTCACTTAGTATGATCATCTCTATGTCCATCCATGTTATTGCAGACAAGGACCATTTCTTAGTCATCTTTTTTCTTACAGCCTGATACAGACCTGGCCCATGATAGATAGTTTAATAGTGAATAAGTGTATTTGTTACTTGATCTCTCTGCTGTTTACTGAGCACGTGGTGCCTGGCACCTCCCTTCTCCCTGGATCTCCACAGCTCCCATCCTTCTCTTAACATCTACTAGAGCATTTCTTTTCCAGCCTGTGTTCCTCAAGTCCAGATAAACTCTGAGGTGTATCTGTCTACCACTGGGGCTGTCAGTGGGATAGAGATAGGCCCAAATGACTTCTAATAAACACAGCACCTAACGTGCATATCTCAGCTTCAGGTTTAGATGTGACCCCTCTTTCTCCCATTCTCTTTGGTCCCTCATCTGCTCATTTCCACCATTACCACAAGCTGTCTGCTCAGAATCACTGGAATAGAGGAGGGGAACAGACAGGTAAATGGGATGCTTATCCGTGGGTCTATTCATTCAAAAAGAATCTGACACGAATGAAAAGTCTTGTCCCATAGCCCTCAAATACATGTTTGAAACATGTAGTTTTGTTAAAGAATCATACCCCTAAGCTTTATACACAGAAAATATAGACATGGCTTTCACAATATACATTCTCTTTGTCTCAATACAATAAGTGGCTACCATTAACATCCAACCACTGTACTAAGCCCTTTATATGCATTATCTTTTCTAATTTTCACAAAAACCAATGAGGGAAGCTGTCCTTTTCATCTTCATTTTACCAGTGAGTAACCACAAGCTCAGAGAGTTTAAATAATTAGCTGGGGCTTCCACAGCTAGCAAAGGTCAAAATCAGGACTCCAGACTCAAGTCCGGAGCTGAAGTGCTCCACACTTCTCCCTGTGGCCTCTTGGGTCACCCTCAATTGACTCCTAATTTCTCTATCTCTCATCTGCACAGGAGAAAAACATGGGGGAAGAGAAAAGAGGAAAAAACAAGAAGGATAGGAATCGAAGAAGGAGAAGCAGATTAAGATGGAAAGGAGAGAACAAGGGGGAAGACATGGGAAGAAAAAGAGGAGACAGAGCGTGGCTACTGGCTACCCGACTTGTAGTTAAGTTCAATGTCAGGTATGAAACTGCTGAGTAAGTCTTTTTCCGCTTGTTTTATTTTTTAATTTTTTAAAAACATGTTATTTATTATATTTTCAGCTGCACTGGGTCTTCGTTGCTGTGTGCGTACTTTCTCTAGCTGCAGTGAGTGGGGGCTGCTCTAGTTGTGGTGCTTGGGCTTCTCTTTGCGATGGCTTCTTTTGTTGCAGAGGAGGGGATGGACAGTGCACAGACTTCAGCAGTTGCGGCACATCAGCTTAGTTGCCCCACGGCATGTGGGATCTTAGTTCCCAGACCAAGGATTGAACCTGTGCCCTCTGCACAGGAAGTGTGGGGTCCTTACCACTGGACCACCAGGAAAGTCCCTCCATTTGTTTTAAATAACAAAATTCAGTAAATGCACCTCGGTGGGACATGGTAAGGCTGTGTCCCATATGAGCCAAGGCTGTCCATGCAGAGATATGGCCTGTGGGCAGGAAGAAGACCCAGATGCAGAGAACCAGAGGCGCTGACCAGCAAAGTTGATGTAGTTGTTCTTCCTTTCCATTTTTTTCTCTCTTTCTCTTAATGTGAATGCATGGAAGTGTAAAATTGACTCATTTAGTTAGCAAAATTAGGATTAATTTATGTAATCTTCTGTTTAGCCCTGCAGGGTTAAATCAGTAAATGTAGTAAATGTGTGTGCATGTGTGCTCAGTCTCATCAGACTCTTTGCAACCCCACAACTGTAGCCCACCAGGCCCCTCTGTCCTTGAGATTTCCTAGGCAAAAATACTGGAGTGGGTTGCCATTTCCTCCTCCTCCTCCTGACCCAGCGATCAAACCCGTGTCTCTTGCATCTCCCATGGGCAGATTATTTACCATCTCGCCACACAGAAAGGCCAGACATTAAGCTTAATCAGATGCAAACTAGCCTATTCTATGCCCATCTTGTATTTTTCTCTCGGGCGTCCTCCCCACCAATATTCCCCACCTGATTTGGACAATGTGTTAGAAATAGTCCCTATGTTTCTCTGTGTATGTAACCGAGCAGGACCCTATGGGGCCTTCCCTCCACCCCAACATCATCTGCTTTAGGTCCTTTCTGAAGTGCCTACTGAATAGATAATAGTATTGGATGCACATTTCCTTAGTTATTTTGCAGCTGTAAAAAAAAAAAAAAACCACCAAATGAAAGAACTATTTGATGAGCCTCAGCACACAGCCCCAGGCCTCCTGAAGCAGGAGGACTGATCATGTTCACCCCTGTAACACCACCCTGCTCCCTCACCATCAGCAGATCAGAGAATTGGGTTTGATAAGATCCATTTAGCACCCTTCGACCCCTATCTCCCTCGCCTGACTTTTAAAAATGCTTTGCGGAAACCCTCCAGGGAAACCTTTTATAGAGCATGAGCCACCCATCTCCTTGCATGGCCTTGCAGTAAATCTTTCTCTGCTTCAAAGTCCCAACATTTCTGTTTGTTTGGCCTCACTGTGCATTGGGAACACAAACTTGCATTAACACGCGTCTTCACAATTCTCATGGAGGAGGGAAAGCTTGTGTTCATTCCAAGTGTGTACACTTGGAATTAAGAGAGGCAACACTGGAGATCAAGGGGAGAGAGGAGGCCTGGGAGTCCTGGCCAGAAGACAAACTGCCCAAATAAATGCCAGAAGTCCAAGAAAAGGCAGAATATAACACTCTTTAAGGGACTAACAGTCAGTCAGCAACTAGCTGTGTGACTGCAGATATGTTAATCAGCAACCTCTCTGATGCTTTTATCTGCAACAAAATAAGATGTTGAACTCTAAGATCACCAAGACAGTCATCTAGCTATGGAAGCCAAGTTCTGCTAGTCCATCCCAAGGAGATTTTTCTGAAGAAAAATAACATCTTCAAGACAAAGGAGAAGAGTGATAGATAGGAAATTACAGCCTCACTGCTTTCTCTTGATGAGAAGAGACCAATTCACAACAAATTATCCTATCTACTGACCAGGAAAAGAGCTCTAGATATAAGCCACTCATTTATATTTCAGCTTTTCACTAGTGAAAATACTTGTCTATTTTAATTGAAGATTGAATTTGCTTAACTACTGAGTTCGTTTAATAGGCTGGCATTAGAATAGAAGATCTAACATGTATCTCTGTAATTTATCGTTTTTCATTATGAATTCAATCATACATTTTGTATAAGTGCAAATGTAAAACATTTTGATGCAAAATTCATAGAGCAGAAGTCTATTAAAATGAAATTAAAATGGAATCCTTTCTCTTTGACAGCTAAATTCAATAACTTTAGTCTCAGATTTATTGGGTTGGCCGAAAAGATCATTTAGGTTTTTCCATAAGATGTTATTTTTAAGCACTGGACTATAGGTGGGGGTTGGATTAGGGGTCTGGGTGGGGGGAGTTTGTCTCAGCACCCCCTTCTTTCCCCGCCATACCACAGGCCTCTCCACTTAGCCTCCAGGTTGGAATGACCTCCCCAGTCACCCCCACTCCTATTTTATATTTGATTTTTGAGGGAAGGGAAGGGGTACTTTCCCTCCCTGCATTTTGCCACCTGTGATAACTCCCAGCTCGACTCTGTCTTTCTCCCAAAACTCCAGCTCCCCAGGTAGCTCTCCACCCTATTTGCATCAAAACTCAGCTGCCTTGTCCTCCATTTCCTTAGGGCTGCATTCCTGAGAATTCGCAGTCGATTGCGGTGGCCTTCTAAAGGCCTGAATGCCCTGCAGGTGCATTAATAGAAAAGGAAAGCAGGGGGCAAAGGAGGAGGTGACTGTCCAGGATGACTTTGCCCTCTGCCCCAAAGCCTGGAGGGCAATTCCTGGTGCTCATCTTAAAAGGGTTCTTAATAAACAGGAGTGCTTTCAGGGGCAAATACTCTAATGTATGCTCATAAATACGAACAATTATTTGAAGAGAGTCACCCAGGCAATGAGCACTAAGAAAGCTTGTCATACAAGAGAAAATTCAAGGATTTAGAAATGTTTAACATGGAAAAGAAGTTTCTTAGAAAACCAAATATCACCCAGGAAGAGGTATCTGATTTGTAATTTTGACTCCAAAGAGCAAAGTAGAAAGAATAATGGCAGATTTCAATTCCATTTAAGAAAAATCTCTGAAAACGTTAAGAAGTACCAGTTAGTGGGATTGAAACAGGAGGGAAGAGGGGGTAGGGCACAACCTTTGAAAGAATGACATGGCCACAGGACCTGACAAAGACGGGTTGGATCCAACCAGGTCCAAGATGGTGGGAGATTTAACTTCCTGTGGACCTTGAGACTCGTTATACACGCAAGGTAATGCATTAGCTAAATGACACACCCACAGGTTTCACAACAGTTCTTAGGCCAACCCTAAAAGGCAAAAAAACCGGGCAACCCTAAAAGCCCAATTCCTGGAAATCTCTGTCCCTTCCCCAAAATAGTTGAACTAATCCTTCCACTTATTAGCCTGTGAAATTACACAGCCCATAAAACCTAACCACCTCACATTTCAGCCCCTTGGCCTTCCGACATAGCCCACACTGTCTGTGGAGTGCATTTCTCCCAAGGCTGCTCTCCCTTTTTGAGAAAGACCACATTCTGTCTCTTATTGTTCAGTAGCTAAGTCATTTCCAACCCTTGGTAACCCCATGGACTACAGCATGCCAGGCTTCCCTATCCTTCACTATCTCCCAGAGTTTGCTCAAACTTATGTCCATTAAGTCAACGATGCCATCCCACCATCTCATCCTCTGTCACCTCATTCTCCTACCCTTAATCTTTCCCAGCATCAAGGTCTTTTCCAAAGAGTCAGCTCTTTGCATCAGGTGGCCAAAGTATTAGAGCTTCAGATTCAGCATCAGTCCTTCCAATGAATATTTAGAGTTTATTTCCTTTAGGACTGACTGGTTTGATCTCCTTGCTGACCAAGGGACTCTTAAGAGTCTTCTCTAGCACCACAATTTGAAAGCATCAATTTTTTGGTGCTCAGCCTTCTTTATGGTCCAAGTCTCATATCCGTACATGACTACTGGAAAAACCATAGGTTTTACTAGATAGACATCTCCATGCATTCTGTTTGTGGAATGGACATCTCTCAATAAACCCTCTTCTTACCTATTGTTTTGTCTTTTATTGAATTCTTTCTACATGAGACTTAAAGAATCTTTTTTTTTTAATTTTTAATTTTATTTATTTATTTTTTGACTATGCAAAACAGTACATGGGCTCTTAGTTCACTGAACAGGGATGGTACCTGTGCCCCCTGCTTGGAAAGCACAGAGTCTTAATCACTAACTGCCAGGGAAGTTCGACACTAAGAATCTGAGCTTCGTTAAGTCCTGACCCCAGGTGTGTGATTTCAGTTAAAAGATTGTGGGTTCAAAAAAAAAACAGATTGTGGGTTCAAATCCTGATCTGGGTTCAGGCTGGGTTCAAGTCTGGCCCATTGGTTCAAGTCCCATCTGGGTAGTGTGGTTTCAGCAAGGTCTACTCTGTGAGATCAGAAATTTGTCTCTGCTCCAGATAATCACATAGAGTTAACCAGTCACACTGAGGAGTTATTTTTGAAGAGGGAAATGTGTTCCATAACCATTCATTGAATGATCTCTATGGTCAAGCACTGGGCTAGCTTCTGAGGTTGTAAAACTGAGTAAGGTATGGTTTCAATCAGGTAAGAAAAGAGATATCAACAAGTACCAATGCTCACATCACTGGCCTCACCAGCCTATAACAGAACGAGATCACGCTTACTTTTTATATACTACACTTATTTCAGTACCAAGCCCCACCTGCCTAAATTCCAGAAATAAGCCTCCTTGAAATGTCTCTCCAATTATTCTCAGTCTCCTAGGATAAAGCTTTCTTATCTGGCCAACAAGGAAAAGGAGCCTTAACAGTGGAAAAGCATGGCAATCCTCGCAGAGCAAGCTCCAGAGTGACAGTCACAGCTGCAGGGGGGAGCTTGCTTGGGCACTCGAGTGGGAGTGGAGGCTCCTGCTTGAGGCTGATCAGGAGCCTTGCAGGGTGGAAAAAAAGCTTCAGAATTCAGTGGCTGAATAGATGCAGTTTGACCTGGAATTGATCTGGTATCTGAACCCCAACCCCCAAAGGACCTGGTTTGCCCAGAAAACGCGGCCAAGAAAAGTTGGATTCACAGGGGAGAAGTGTGTACCCAAGAAGGGCACCCGAAGTGGTGAGTTTTGTTTAGAAGACGGTTTCCAAGCCAAGGATAGCCATGGATCTGTCTGTTTAACTCTCCCTTTTTTGTGCATTTCTTATAGCCAACCAACCAGAAATATGCTGATGACACTGTCCTGCTAAGGAGGGAGATGAGAACAGAGGGCTTCCCAGGTGGCTCAGTGGTAAAGAATGGGCCTGCCAAGTGAGAAACACAGGTTCGATTCCAGGGTCAGGAAGATCCCCTGGAAAAGGGAATGGCAACCCTCTCTAGTATTCTTGTCTGGAAAATTCCATGGACAGAGGAACCTGGAAGGCTACAGTCCATAGGGTCACAAAGGAGTCGGACATGACTGCGTAATTCAACACACAGAAATATGTTGATGACACCATGCTCCTAAGGAGAGAAAAGAGAATAGACAGGTCTGAAGGATGAGGAAGGTTTTCAGGAGGAGTCTCTCTTTGCATGAGAGTTTCTTGCCCAGATTTAGGACCAGCCTCAGCAGTTCATTCTCAGTTTCTGAATGTCAGTGGTTAACACAATCTTGTGGCCTCTGGCCCTCCTTACCTGCATTTACTCACATCACAATGCAAACCTGAACCTGCAAAGTCAACATCACCTCTGCCAGTCCCATTTCCCTTTCCAGTCCAGACACGTCTCCCGGGTCAAGATGCCAACCAAGGACAGATGGAATTCCTTCTGCAGAAGTGACCCTAAGCCTCCTTAGTGATCTTGAGCGGGGATTTTACTTCACTGTTTGCTGTGCAAACAGGATGCCACCTATTTCAAGCACAACAGAATAATACACCTCACGGAAATGCCAAGAAGTCCTGGAGGGGGAGGAAATAGCCTTGATTCTGGAGAAAAAAGAAAAATTGTACTAATAATACTACCCCCAAAGAAACCACTTAGAGAAGTCAGATGACTTTCTAACGCAGAGAGGCTGAAGTAAAACACCACGGACTAGAATGGATGCCAAAAGGAGGTGTCTTGAAAGAGTCAGTATTGCAACATTAATACCCAGACGGCTCTCTCTAGGGCACGCAAACTCTGCTGGAGAAGGAAGTGGGTAGGAGGCAGGGTGAGAAAGGCAGCTTCACACCAAGAGCAGAAAGGGAAATATGCATTTAATTTTAAGCTGTCTTCCTGGGCTCCCCACTGTGTGAGCCCACCAGCGAACAGCAGAAGGGAAAACAGTAACATTCTGGGCTTTGTGCGTGCGTGTGTGTGTGTGTGTGTGTGTGTGTGTGTTCTCCCCTCTGTGAACTGTTTATACGGTTCACACGTGTTACCAGGGCAGTGGATTCCAGAGGGGTCCTGCTGAACAGAGGCTCTTCTTTGAATTACTCATCTGGGGGAAGAAGGGGAGGGATGTCCTGTGATCAAACTATTTCAGAAGTACTGGATTCATCAAAATGTTAACTGTTTGTTTACTGCAGAGTTCTTAGAGCAATTTACTCTGTTAATGTACATTATGACTTTCCAAACAGAGAAATATGTGGTATTTCTCCAATTTAGATGAATGGGTCCTTCTCTTGGGGTGCTTTCTGGAACTAGAGTTCTAGAAAATGCTGCCTTGAAACATTACAGAAGCAATCCTTTATCCCCATATCTGACCTCCCATTCAGTCTTGAGATCTGCCTCGAGGTCACCCCATCCCCACACCCTGATCCCAGCAGCAGCCACCTGGCTAGGCTGCCTGGGTCTGAATCTTCATCCCAAATTCTATTCTACACGTTCCCCAGGCTTTGTCTGACCAAGCCCAGTCTGACTCCTCCATCTGCCTTTGAGATCCTGCAAAACCATCAGCTTTCCTTTAGTCTTATTCCAAAATGAGAATGAATATTTCTGGAGGGCTATGTGCACAGCTGGAGAATCCCAGGGATGGGGTCACACAGAGTCGGACACGACTGAAGTGACTTAGCAGTAGCAGTAGTATATGCACAGAACTGTTTTCACTTTACTTCTTTTTTAAAAAATGTATTTGTTTTTAACTGCTTTACAATATTGTGTTGGTTTCTGCCACACATCAACATGAATCAGCCATAGGTATACATATGACCCCTCCCTCCTGAACCTCCGTCCCACCTCACACCTGTTCCCACCCCTCTAGGTTGTGACAGAGCATTGGATTTGACCTCCCTGAGTCATATAGCAAATTCCACTGGCTATCTATTTTGCACATGGTAATGTGTATGTTTCAATGTTACCGTGTGCAACCATGTGTTACCCAGCCCCTGCTTGCCCCCCTGTGCCCACAGGTCTGTTCTCTATGTCTGTGTCTCTATTGTTGCCCTGCAGATAGATAGGTTCATCAGTACCTCACTTTACTTCTACTAGTTCATTAATACCATCCCTCCTACAGCCTCTTTTAAAACTTGACAAATGGGAAGCCCAGATAGAGAGAAACTCAGTTACACACCCCAGGCCACCAGGCTAAGAGCGGCTGAGCCACAGTATGAACCTCGCAAGCCCAGCTGCCAAACCAAAGCTCTCTTGCAGCCACAGCTGCCTGCCTCTACACCCACCTGCTTGTCTCTGCTTCTCAGGGAGCTTTCCCAGCTGGGGGGCCCTCTCTCCCTGGCCTTGTTCCACTGCAGAAAACGGATGAGACTGGGTCCAACCCTGAAGGCTCTAGTTAGCCGCGTTGAGGAGTTTGGACTTTGCTGGGCAGGCCACGGAGAGCAATCGGAGGATACAGGAAGGTGTGTGCCAGCATTCAATGTGTGCTGATGATGGTCAGCTCCAGAGAAAGAGTACCAAATAAACTGGGCTGTTTGACAAACTCAGAGGTTAGAGGCTCAGGCTAACACACACAGACCGTAAATGAATGAATTGATTGCATTCTCACAGCCCCACCTGTGCCCACTCTCATTACCCGCCCACCCCCCCCAAGCCCCATTTCACAAGTGAAGACTCTAAGGTACAGAGCAGTCAAGGAGTTTGCCCTATGTGACCTAGCTGGAAAGTGCTAGAACCAGGATTAGAGCTGAAACTGTTTCTAGAGTGATCCTCTCATTGTATTTTCCAAGTGAGCCTTATTGTGCCTCTCCTGAGAGTTTTCATACTGTTCTTTAAACTCTTCTCTGTGCTCAAGATATTCTGTGACTGATTTTTGGCAGACTGAAAGGGGACAGGTTGGCTGCAGCGAACCTGTGCGAAGCTGCTGCAGGTGACCCCTCCTAGGGATGTCCTCACATGGTCCTAATTTCAGGCAGAGGTGGGGAAGAGGCAGACAAGTGGGCAGATTTGAGTACCAGCCAGGAGGGAGACCCGACAGGGACTGAGGTTGAAATTGGGGTGAGGAACGGGGAAGGAGAAGGAAGACTCACCCCCAGTGGTCAGGCTGGAAAACTGGGGGCTCTTCAGTGCTTATTGGACTTTCTGGATGGTTCAGATGGTAAAGACTCTGCCTGCAGTGTAGGAGACCTGGGTTCTATCCCTGTTAGGAAGATCCCCTGAAGGAGCAAATGGCAACCCACTCCAGTATTCTTGCCTGGAGAATTCCATGGATAGAGGAGTCTGGCGGGCTACAGTCCATGCTGTCACAAAGAGTCAGACACGACTGAGTGTGTCTAGCTCCCATTTCTTCAACTGAAATTCTATTCTGAACACAGCTGGCATCCTTTTCTTTACCAAATGGTGAGTCAACTATGAGTACTTATAATTCACCCCTTTATTATTTTTCTTTCTAACAGAAATAGAAATTACCAGGAGGCATATACTGTATGTCACACACAGTGCTAGGAATTAGAGACGATGGGAGAAGACATGGATAAAAGTACTTAAAAAAAAAACAAAAAAACTGCTCTATTGATAGCCCAGAAGGTCCATGAGAGACATGGTGGCCTACTTACGATTTGAATGGGAAGTTTTCTCTGCCTCCAAGTGTCCCCTTGTTGATGCCTGAAATCCTCCAGATGAGTCCCTAGACCCTCCAAACAGGAGATCTTGGAGCACATGGAATCTGATATTCTAATTATTCATATGAGGACACTGGGCCCAGAGAGATGATGTGATAGGTTCAGCTCACCCAAACTCACAATGAACCAGGATTTAGAGTACTTGAATTCCCTCAACATTCTCTCTCTAAATTTATTTATTTGGCTATGCTGGGTCTTACTTGAAGGGATCTAGTTCCCTGACCAGGGATAGAACCCAGGCCCCATGCATTGGAGGCATGGAGTCTTAACCACTGGACTACCAGGGAAGTCCCAACATTTTCTCTCTAGAATCTTCTTGGATAAGGGAAGGTGAGGCAATACTTTGACATTCCCAGGACTTTGGCGTGAGTTCTTGAGCGGCTTTCCTCTGTTTCCAAAAAAAAAGGTTGCACAGGAAACTGCTTAAGACAGGGGTCCTCAACCTCTGGGCCGTGAACAGGTACCTCCTGTCAGATCAGTGGTAGCATTAGATTAGAAATAAAACACAAATAAAATAAATGTAATGCTTTTGAATCATCCTGAAACCATCCACCGGCACAACTCCCATCCATGGAAAAATTGTCTTCCACAAAACAAGTCCCTGGTGCCAAAAAAGTTGGGGACCACTGGAAGAGGCCGCCAGTATTTCATCAAAAGAATTCCTTTTTCTGCATCGAGCAGCAAGGATGGTGCTCCCGGTCCTTCTCCAGGTTGCAAAGGGACATTGTCCTCAGAGTCGCCATTACTCTCTCTGCTCAATCCTTTAGGGAGCAGTCTACAGAGGGTGAGATGGTTAGACAGCATCACGGACTCAATGTCCATTTGAGCAAATTCTGGGATATAGTGAAGGACAGAGAAGCCTGGTTTGCTGCAGTCCATGGGGTCACAAAGAGTCAGACACAACTTAGCAACTGAACAACAACAACAGGCCTCATTTAAATATCCAGGAGTCCAACTCTGTCTTGGCCGAAGCAGATGGGCCCCAGTCCTCAAATCATAAATCCTTAGCAGGGAGGGATTCTGTCTAGCCCAGCTCCCTGTCTGGAGATAAGATTTTATTGTCCCTAATTTTTCAAACAAGGGCCTGAATCCCAAAGAGGTTAACCGACTTGCCCACGGTCACACCTCCAGTAATTAGAACAGTCACTTAAGGTTATTACCTACTTAGACTCCTAGTGGCATAGAATGTCAGTGCTGAAAGTGATCCTACGAGAACAGGGACCATATTTTCAGAACCCAAAACTAGGACATTTAGTTTGGCAAACCCAAGTGCCCTTATGGGTGCAGAGAACACATTATTAGAATTGGTGATGGCCCAGAAAAGGGGGGATGTATGGCTGTGGTTCTTAGACACCATCCAATCCAGTGCCCCTCATTTCACAGTGGAGGCGACCAGAGCCCAAAGAGGCTCAGTGACTTGCCGGAGGTCGTAGGCAGAAACGTTTTCTGTTTTCTCAACTCTGAAGGTTGAGTCAACAGGGCGTGGGTGGGGGAGTAAAGAAGGGTCCATTGTTCCAGGCAGCTTGCCCTCCAGTGGACTGACTTGACCCCACAGTGCCTGCCTTAATTCAGAGTGGGTGCGGCTGTCCCCTACACACCAGAGGAGTAACATTCAAAGTCAGGTAAAACTTGGGGTCTTGAGTTCTTCCAGACCTGGGCAGCGAGGCCGAAAGGAATCTAGAGAACTAAAAGCCCTTTTCCTTCAGGCAGTAACATTCGACAGAAAGAAGATGCTACTTTCTGGGGTTTTCTTTTTAATTTCCTCCCAGAAATAAGATGTTAAAATGACAAGATATAAGCTAATCACTCCTCCAGCTTTCTAAATTCTAGTGTAAATCAAAGAAACAAGTCAAGTTGACACATATTTAATAAGGATCTGCATAAGCCCTGTCATGAGCAAGGCACTATAAATACGTATTATTAAATCTTCAATTTGCCCCTAACCCTTGCCTCGTGCACTGCATGACCTCATTTTATATTTAGTAGCAGAAAAGGAAACCAAAGAACCAGCTCGAGCGCTCAGGGTGAGTCCATTCCCAGCTAGTTCCTTTGGCCTGGAGGCCCTCAATCTCTAGATCAACATTCCTTCCCACATTAAAAAGTGCATTTTGTCGTGTCCTTTTAACACCGTGGCCATCCAAATGAGGACTCTGAGCAGCAGATGGAACCCTTCCAAGAGTCTGCCTAACCTCTCCTCTATGCAAATGCTGATACTCTGCTGATGGAGAAATTGCTCCCGGAAAACCAATTTCCTCCTTATCGTCCTACAGGCTTCTGGGATACACCCTGCTGTGTAGGGTGGGCTGTTACCACACCACCTCCCCCCCCTGCCCCCGCCCGCCCAAAGAAAGAGGAATTGCTGAGAACGGCCTGCCCAGACTGAGATTTCAGACATGTTTGAATGGGAGCTGTGTTCCCACTCCCCAGTTTAGAAACTGTTTTCCTGAGGCTTATTTTCCAGTGTTCTAGTTGCTTTGCACCCTCGGGGCCCTGGAGCTAGCATTCTCAAAGCCTTGCCACCCACAATCCACCCGCTATTGTCAGGGTTCAACAGGCGTTTCATTCATTCCTTCCTTCATTCATTTCCTCTGAATTTGTTTCCGAAGGACCGTAACCTGCCATTCAAGCCCACCCTCTATTTCACTGGCAAAGAATCAAGACAGGAGGTGAATGGCCAGCCTGCACAATGGGCTCCCCAGCTCTGTCCAAATGAGAGCACGTTTCCATGTCCTCCGTTCAGCCCAGGCTTCAATCCTGCCTCGGGTGAAAGCAAGTGACAGCGAACTCGAGAAGAGCTAATAACAACCTGATCTCCCAGATAGCATCTTCTTTAATTATTTAGAGAAAGGGACAGTCAGTTTAAAAACCCGTCCTGTTCCAGTTCTTTTGTTAAACCCTCTTAGAGTCAGTGACAGGTTGTGCAGCTGAGACTAGGAAGGGGCTGGTCCTGGGGAGGGAGTCCGGCAGGAAAGATGCTTTCTGAATGCAAAGGAAGGATGAGGCAAAAGACCCTCTGTTTACAAGACAGTTATGCACACGGTTTCTCTGCCAAAAATTCCAGCAAACACAGCTTATGGATTGTATTTTGCTTTTTAAAAATATGTATTTATTTATTTGGCTGCACCGAGTCTTAGTTTGGGCACACAGGAACTTTAGTTGCCACATGCAGACTCTTAGTTGTGGTATATGGGATCTAGTTCCCTGACCTGGGCCCCCTGCATTGGAGTGCAGCATCTTAGCCATTGGATCTCCAGGGAAGTCTCACCTTGTATATTTAAAAGAGCAGATTAGAGAAAGTCAAGAGGACAGCCAAGTCTAACTTCCATGGAAATTTGTTGGTGCCTGTGGATGTAACAGAGGAAGCAAGATCTCTGGAAGCAGCTTTGAGGACCAGCTCTGCCACTGTCTAGTTGTGTGATGTGTGTGTGTGTGTGTGTGTGTGTGTGAGATGTGTGTGTGATGTGTGTGTTATGTGTGTGTGTTAGTCACTCAGTCATGTCCGACTCTTTGCAAACCCATGGACTGTAGCCCACCAGGCTCCTCTGATTGTGGGATTCTTGCCCAAGCAAGAATACTGGAGTGGGTTGCCATTTCCTTCTCCAAATGTGATGTGGGATGGGTTATTTTGTTATGCCCGATGTCCGAATCCCCGAGCGGGAAGAGAGAAAGCCACCAACAGACAATGCAAAACGCAAGAAGGAAGTTTATTGCTAGCTCGAGCTAGGGCCCCCGCTGTGTCCAACGCAGTGGCACACAGGCTGAGAGCCCCGAGCCCGGTTTTCTACCCATATTTATAGAACATCCAATTTCAAACATAAGCAGGGGTCATTTAGCGAAGCGGATTGGTTACATGTTCGCGGGGGTCTTTTCATTGGTCAGACATTCGCGCGCGCGGGATCTTTCCGTAAACAATTTCTGGTTGGCTGGAGCTGGGTGGCCTGATAGTCTCTGACTGGTTGTCTCCTGGTGACCTGATAGTCGCCTCAGTTGCCAGAGTGGGGGCCTGGTCTTCCTGCTTTTGCCCCCTATCATGGCAATGTTATTTTCTCTTCCTACATTCCCCCCTGTCTTTTGATTACGGGGAGGAATCTTCCTCTTCTTTGTTTTGACCTATCGGCCGGTATTGTTGTCTTAGCACCATAATCTGGATAGTATTTAGCTGTGTCCTGATAAAGGTGATCAGTTTATTTAAAATACAGGGCCCAATTGTAAGTATTAGTATTAACAGTAGAAGTGGGCCCAGGAGGGTTGAGACCAGAGTAGTTAGCCAGGGCGACCAGGATCCGAACCATTCCCACCATCCCCGCTGTGCTTCTCGTTCCCTCTTGCGTTGGGCTAGTCCCTCCCTCACTTTTGCCATCGAATCCCTTACTACACCTGTATGGTCCGCATAGAAGCAGCATTCTTCCCCGAGGGCTGCACAAATCCCTCCTTGTTGAAGAAAAATTAAGTCTAATCCCCTCCTGTTCTGTAATACCACTTCAGACAAGGAGGTTAAAGACTTTTCTAGGTGGCTAATTGATTCCTCTATGCGGGTCAAATCCTCGTCTATGGCTGCTCGGAGGGAGGACAGTTCCTTGGTTTGTAGGGACAATGAAGCTATTCCTGTCCCTGCCCCTGCTAACCCTAGACTGAACAGGGCTGCCACGGTAATTGCGCTAAGTGGCTCTCTTTTTTCTTTACGTATTCCTCGGTCCCAATGGGAATACATAGCTTCTTCTGAATGATATAAAATCTTTGGCATTATAGCAACTAGGACACAAAATTCTTGGCTCTGGTTAAAGACCTTCACATTCAGACATGGGGTTAACCCTGTGTGCGAACACATCCACCATCCTCCGATCCCTGGCAAAATCCAGTCCCTTCCTTGAAGGCTCAAATTACTTTCGGTTTGGGCACAAAGGGAGGTCTTGTCCCGTGGTACTGTGCCTAGGCAAAGTCCTTGTCCCCATACCTCCTTCATCGTAAGACCAACTTTACGTTCTTCCCATCGGCATTGGGGTGGGCTCTGTTCTGTGGACGAGTTATAGGAGGTGTTGAGGCCTATGGCCTCATAGTAAGGGGGACGAAGGTCGTAGCATAGCCAGCAGGACTGGGTCGCATTAGGGTCGGTATTGTTTAAAGTTATAAAAGCAGCACTTACTAAAGCCCATAGAGGATCATAGGAAGGCCGACTATCTGTCATAGGCACCTTTTGAGATTGGGGCCAGCCGGGGGAAGGGTCGGGACTAACTGTGGATGTTCCCTGGGAACTAGCTGTAGAAGGGCCACGTTTCGGGGTTCTTCTGGTATGGGGGTCAGGTGGCGTACGCGTGGCCGGGGGTTTTGGGGCTATCACCTGATTTGGTCCCATAGCTACCTTGGGGGCCGAATAGAATGGTCCCGACCTCAATTTGAGTTCAAACCGGAACCCATCATCGAACCCGGTTTTGTAAAGACGGAGGCCCCAGGCACGGCCAAAATCCCATCGGGTGTATCTCTTTCCCTCATCTGTGAACTCAATTTGTAATGGGAAGCATTGCCCAGGTTTGGAGGACAGCGTTTTACAAGGGGGGAAACCCGGGGGTGTCTTTACCTTGATTAGGTCCTTGACGGGATCGGCGAGCCAATGGACCGTTCCGGTAGTTTCACATCCCCAAGCGGCGCAGTAAAAAGAATCTGTTCCCCCGCATCTGGCCCGATCGCGAGTCCCCCCTGGACAGACATATACAGGCTTCGGCTTTGTGCATGGCGTGTCTCCCTGAAAGGCCCAGTCAAAAAGGCCGAGAGTCCCAAACTGAGGACTCGCAATAAAATCGCTCAGTTGACTTGGGCCATGGAACCCGTATCTATCGGCTGCCAGGATGCATAAGTCAAAGGTCAAGACAGGCCACCATGTTCCCCGAGGGGCCACACTCGAGCTCGCGTTAATCAATTCCCCAGTCTCCGGGCTGTAGACTGTCCAAGTCATGTTGATTGGATAATGGGGATTGTCCATGTAGGTCGTTCCAGGATGGACGATGACTGCCATCAGCAAGAGGACTAGGAGACCTCCCGGCGGGTGAGCTTCAATTTCAAGGGATCCGACGGATGAGCATTTGCCTTCCATTCTGTCTGTGCCTTATTTCGTTCTTCCGGCGTGGCCTGTCGCACGTGGTTGCAGTGAACCCAGGGTCCAATCCCGTCAACCTTAACAGCGGTAGGGGTGGTTAGGAGAACAACATAAGGACCTTTCCATCTAGGTTCTAATACTCTAGATTGGTGTCGTTTTACCCAAACCCAATCACCCGGGCTAATATTGTGTGTGTGGAGGGCCTTCTCATTTTGGTCCTCGTATACCTCCCGGATCAACTTCCAAACACGGTTATGCACCTTGCTTAATGCCATTATTGTTTGTCGGAATTGTCCCAGAGCAGGGGGTGGCAGGCACTTTCCTTCAAAAATAGGATACACAGGAGGGGGTCTTCCATACAAAATTTCAAAGGGGGTAAGGTTCAGCTTGTATGGGGTGTTACGCGCCCGGAAGAGTGCGAAGGGAAGGAGGGTCACCCAGTCCCCGCCAGTCTCTATTGCCAATTTTGTCAGTGTTTCTTTTAGGGTCCGATTCATTCTCTCAACTTGTCCTGAGCTCTGGGGATTATATTCGCAATGTAACTTCCATTTCGTCCCCAGAGCTCGGGCCAGCCCTTGTACAATCTGGCTCACAAAGGCAGGTCCGTTATCAGAGCCCATAGTCACTGGCAGCCCGTACCTAGGCACTATTTCCTCTAAGATCTTTTTAGCAACCACTATGGCTGTCTCCCCCTTAGTGGGGAAAGCTTCCACCCACCCCGAGAAGGTATCTACCAGAACCAACAGATAGCGATACCCATACTTCCCTGGCCTTACCTCAGTAAAGTCTATCTCCCAGTGTTGCCCGGGCCCCTCCCCCCGGTACCTCACTCCTGAGTGTTGCTTCTTCTCTGTTCTCATTAACTGGCACGCTTTACAGGCATGAATTATCTCCCGTACAGTTGCCTTTTGTCGGGGGAACCTCAAGCGGGCCGTCTGGAGAAGAGTCAAAGTCTTTTTCTCTCCCAAATGTGTGGTTGCGTGTAGGTGTTCACACAAAAAGACGACCCCGGGTGGTAGGCAATATCAGGTTGCTGTCTTGGTCCCGGTACCATCCATCTTTCTCCCCCTTCTGAAGGGGGGTTTTTGGGCCAGTGATCCAGTCAAGATAAGGGGGGATACTCAAAAATTTGGGCCGGAAAGGGCCCAACCGGGGGGGGGAAGTTAACGGGTAAAATAGGGGGGCAGCTTTGGTTTTGGGCTGGCTGCCCTTCGAGGGGCCCGCATCACCCCCCGGGTTTTACCTTTGCCTTTGGGTTTTCCCCCTTTTTGGTCCCCCGGGAAACTGAAACTATAGTTTATGGGGGGGGAAATTTGGGACAGCTTCTGGGCCCCCTGGGGAATCCCCAGGCAAATTCTTAAACTTTTTTTCCCACCCCCCACCCAGTCCGAAACCCCCTTTCTTTGATATTTTGGGGCCCTTTGGATTTTGGACATGCTGAAGGCGTTTCGACTTGGGTCCGTAAAATGGTGACCTTTTCCCCTTTTTCCCCTCGCTCAAAGAGCTTGTATTGGGGCAACCCAATTCGGTTTTCTGTGCAAAAAGTATTTGGGGGGAGTTTTTCACCCCATACGTTGCCCAGACCATAAAATAGGGCCCCCCCCCGATTTTCTTTCCCCCTTTCCTTTAAAATAATGCCCCATCGGTGAACCATACCACTCACTGTTGTTTAGTGGCCCCATCAGTTAAGTCTTTTCTTTGCCCCCCAAAGGGCCTGGGCCGTATCTCACGCACCATGGAGGGGGCCCTTTTCTGGGGGTTGGGTTGGGAGCGTGGGGATTTCGGGAAACGGGGGTTTAAAAGGCATCGGGGGCATCGACCCGAAAAACCCGGGTAATGTGTCAACGGGCGTTGGAGATCCCACTTACCCGGGGGCTGTTTCCCAAAACCCCTTTTCGTGGGTGGGGGGTAAAGCCCGAGAGTTGTGCCCCATACGTCGCTTTTTTCGGGCGTCGCGGACAAAGGGGGGCAGTGGCTGCAATGATACAAGGAAAGGGGGGACCCAGGGGCCATGGACTAATCGTTTCGCCCGGTTATGTACCCCCCGGGGGGCTTCCCTTTTTTTCCCCATTTCCCTGCGCAAGCCCCCCCTTTCCATTCCTTGCTTCTCATCTAAAAAACAGTTGGAATGGTTTTGGGGGGGTCGGGGTTTAGGTGGGGCAAGACGGGGGCTTTAGTAAGGCTGGGTTGGGGTGTGTGGAAACCCTTTTTAAAGGGTTTCATTTCCAGCCCAAATTTTGGAGTCTCTTTGCCCCCTTCCCCAATAAGGGCCCCGGCCCCCTTTCCTGAAAAAACCCCATGATCCACAGTCTACAATACCAAAACGCCCCCAAAACTCCCTAAACCCTGGCGGGGGGCCCTTGGGGCCCCTTGGACCCTAGTTTTTTGGTTTCCTTCAGGGCCCGGGGTTTACCATCTTTCCCCCCCGCCTGAATTTATACCCCCAGATAGGTACCTCTTCCCCGGGCTATCGTGCCTTCTTTGCGCTGGGCGCGATACCCCAAAGTGTGGGGTTGTAAAAGGTCCCCGGGTGGCCGGGCTGCATGCTTCCCGTGGTTCCCCCAACATAAAGGGCCCATCAAACTTTTTGAAAGCAAATGCCCTTTTCGGGAGGGCGAGCCCATATTCAGGGGGTTTTTCACTGGGGCCTCTTTTAAAAAAGGGGTAGGGAGTTCCCTTGCCCCCCGGGTGGGGGGCGAGTCCAAGTTAACGTACTCCCGGGTTGGCCCTCCCCCTCGGCCATAAAAGGGCAAATTTTCCCCTGGCCGGGGCCCGGGGGGCAGGCTGAAAAAGGGCCCATTTTTAAAGCCCCGCATGGTACCAAGTGTACTCGGGGCCCCGGGAACTGTCAGGGGGGTAATGGGTTGGGGAAACGGTGGGGGGGGAATGCCCACTCCCCCCGCTTTTTGATTCTTTTAGGCCCTGGACGGTTTTTGTAATCTTTTCCCCCGGGCCTTCACCGGCGTACGGGGGTTTTCCCAAGGGGTTGACTTCCCCCTGAGAATTCCGGCACCCCGGGCCGCCCTATGTGGGGAGTGACCCCCGCCAGCCTCCGGGGCCATGGGGTACTTTTTAAAACCCCAAAACGGGAAAAGCCTTGATTTTAACCGAGGGACCGTCGGGAATTCTCTTTTGGGGCCAATCCATTCCTGCGGGTCTCTCCCCGGGCCCAAGGGGAAATTTAGGGACCCAGGTTTGTATTCCCGGTCCCTAGGGACCTCTGGGGGCCCCTTAGGCACAAAAAGCCCGGTTTCATCCCTTAAGGTAGGGATAAGACAGTATGGGCCCTCCCCAAGTCCATTGTGACTGAGTTTCCCCCCAGGTTAAAAATGGATCGGGAGCATTAATTTTAGTCAACAAGTCCCCTTTTTATAAAGGGGCTGGGCATTCCGGGATCACCAAAAAAAAGAATGGACACCCCGATTGGGGCCCCAGATTCACTTTTCGTTTTGTGGTCCAAAAATATCTTTTGTCCCTTGGTCCTTTTTACTATGCTGGTTTTTTTTAGACATTTGGGCCCACCTTTTTTTAAAAAAAGAGTGTTGGGGGGGCCAGGGATCTACCCTAAGCCCAAGGGTTTCCCCTCCACATTTTTGGTTCCCCCGGGCTCGGGGGGGGGTGCCCCGGCCCCATTTCCCAGTCACAGGGGCTTCTCCCCTGTAAAAAAGGCCGATTTTTTTTTTTTTTTTTTGGGGGGGGACTTTCTTTCCCCTTTTGGGGCCTTTTCCCTTTCCCTTTAGTCTTCTTTTGAGCATTCTTTTTTTTCCCAATTTTCCCAGTTCCTTTCAGTAAGCACATTTTATCTCTTTTTTTAAAATCGGGCTTTTTAGCCCTCTTTCTTGCCCCCGGGTTTTTCCGGGGGGGGGCCCCACGGGGTCCCTTTGGGGGTTCCTTTAATCAAGGGGGGGGTTACTCCCCCTTTCCCCAAACAAATTCTTGGCTATTTTTCCCCTTGGGTTCCCTTTACGGTTTCCTTTGTTCTTTTATTTTTACTTCCCCCATCTTTTTTCCCCGATTTTTTCCGCTAGTTTTCCTTTTTTTCTTTCCCCCTCAATTCCCTTTTTTCCCTTTCCCCTGTAGTTCTCCCCTTTATTTTAAAAACTTTTCAGCTACTTTTATAAATCTTTTACTGTCTGCTCTCCCAGGCCCCTATTTTCTGCAATTTCCCTTTTGATGTCTGGGCTGATGGTTTTTCAAATTTCTTATTAAAGGGGGCGGGGCGATTGTCCCAGGGGTTTGGGGAGTTAGGGGGGTATTTCTAAAAGGGTTCCATTTGCCTTTTCTAAGAAAGGGGCCCGGGCTTTTTTGTGGGGCTCTTGCCCCCACCAGATTTACCTTTTTCCAAATTTGGTTTTGGGTTCCTTGCTGCAAACCCCCAGGCCACAAAAAAAAAGGGTTTTGGGGGACATCGGGGACCTCCTACCCCCACCCCCTCGAAAACCCCCTTAGGCCCCCAGCAAGGGGGAAACCCCCAAACCACGAGATGGGTGAGCAGTAGGGCTCCCCCGACCCCCGGGGGGGTTTTCGGCCCCTGCCAGGATTTGCCCCCTTCCGTTTCAACCTTTTTGGGAAGGTACCTTTTTTTTTCAACCGTTTGGGGGGGGCCGGGTTTTTGGGGGAATCACCCCGGTGGGTTTAAAGAGTGAAACCCGAATTTGAGTCTAAAAATTTAATGGGGGCCCCGGGGGTTCTCCGAGAAAAGGGGGGGTTTTGTGTTTTTTCCAATTGTATAGGTCACTCGTGGGAAAAAGGGGCCAAATACTGATATGTCCCTTCCTCCGCTCGGGTTCCGGGTGGTCCCCCCGGCCCGGGGAAATGCCTGAAAAAGTAGTTTACGGTAACTCTGGGTCCCCAGGGTCTTGCATACTCCTATCTCCCCTAGTCCTTCCCCGGGTCCCCAGTGCCGGTCCTCCCTCGTGGTCGCCCCTTGCCGCCCTTCCTGATCCCTCCCCTCCACCCGGGGGTTCTAAGGGGGGTACGTAAGGGGGGGGCCTTGCTTCTGTTTCCAAGTCTATTAGGTTTGGGCAAGAGGCATCCTGAAAAACCGGTTTTGAGCTCTCTTTCTTCTTAGTTTCTTCCGAAGTGAGTTCCATCACCAGGACCTGTGGATCAGAAGTTCTGTGGACGAAAGGTTTTAACCAGTTAGGTGGGTTTTCTACCAGATCTTGCCAGACCACGATATAAGGGACCTGGCCTGGATGGCCCCTGGGGTCTGGCGCCATTATCTTTTCTTTCACCGCCTGTATTATGGAGGGCTGAAACGTACCCTCCGGGGTCCATCCGACCTGGAAGGTAGGCCATTCTACAGAACACAAAGTAATTAATTTACTTTTCTTGACTGACAGAGACAAGTTATGAGCCCTGGCTCTCACATCCGGAAAATGATCAGTCATGAGAGAGAGTGGAGTAGATTCTCCCTGACCCATAGTTAAGGAACAAGAGGTATGGAAGAAGAGGGAGAGAGAAGTCAATGAGAACAACCACCAAAAAATCCTATCAGGAGTGGTGGCGGCCAAGAGGTTGGGCTTATGGTATGCTTTTGGAACTGTTTATGTGCCTGTGTCGTTGCACGGAAGTTTTCTTGCTGGGGGCGGGCACCCTAGGGGTTTCTGGCCCGTTCCGTGACCCCCTTATCCTTTCACGGGAGTCTTCAAGTGGCAGGCGCCCTAGCGGCTCTTAAGTGCCTGACCCGTGCCCACACCAAGAATTTCAGGCCACGTTCTCAGTTTGAGGTATTAAGGGGGAGCTTCACCCGGTCGGGCCCTAGTTACTTAGGCTCACTTTTGTTGGGCCTTCAGAGTCCACCAGAGTGTAGCCCTGGCCAGGACTCATCAATTGCCCCCACAATCGTTCGCCCGTTCACTGAAGCTCCCAAAGAGATTAGGAAATTGAGATCAGATCAGACAAAACGAAATAGCAAATGACACACCAAAAGAAGACAAGAAGCGAGACAATGCCGGCACTCACACAAACACGGAACGGCGTAGACAAACACACGGACAGACAATTGTCGGCCGACAACCAAGTGCTAGGTCTCTGGGGGGGTGCACTCCCCCGTATCAGACTCAACTTACCAAACAGTGTCCACTGGTCAACGGTCGCGGGATCAGGGGACGAAAGACCCCTTTCTCCGCAAAACCGGTCGCCCTCCAGCGTTTTCGCTGGCCTCGGTCTCACACCGGCCGGAACGTTCCCTGCACCAGTTACCTCCCTGCTCTCCTAGCAGGCCCCGGTTTTACACTGGATTTCCCTGCACCAGTTACCTCCCTGCTCTCCTAGCAGGCCCCGGTTTTACACTGGATTTCCCTGACCTGACTGGGTACCGGTACCGTTCGGATTCTTCCTTCTGTCTCGGGAGGTTTCTCTCCTCGCCAAGGGATCCCGGACGAGCCCCCAAATGTTATGCCCGATGTCCGAATCCCCGAGCGGGAAGAGAGAAAGCCACCAACAGACAATGCAAAACGCAAGAAGGAAGTTTATTGCTAGCTCGAGCTAGGGCCCCCGCTGTGTCCAACGCAGTGGCACACAGGCTGAGAGCCCCGAGCCCGGTTTTCTACCCATATTTATAGAACATCCAATTTCAAACATAAGCAGGGGTCATTTAGTGAAGCGGATTGGTTACATGTTCGCGGGGGTCTTTTCATTGGTCAGACATTCGCGCGCGCGGGATCTTTCCGTAAACAATTTCTGGTTGGCTGGAGCTGGGTGGCCTGATAGTCTCTGACTGGTTGTCTCCTGGTGACCTGATAGTCGCCTCAGTTGCCAGAGTGGGGGCCTGGTCTTCCTGCTTTTGCCCCCTATCATGGCAATGTTATTTTCTCTTCCTACAATTTAACTTCTGTAAACCTTCTGTTTCCTCACCTGTGAAATAAATATCATAATAGCTATGTGATTTGAGGATGAGATGAGAACAGCTTACATAGTAAAGGCACCATAAATGTTATCTTAAACATGAATTTTGTTGGTGTTGTTTTTGTTGCTAAGTTGTGTCTGATGCTTTTACGATCCCATGGACTGTAGCCCGCCAGGCTCCTCTGTCCATGGGATTTCCCAAGCAAGAATACTGGAGTGGGTTGCCATTTCCTTCTCCAGGGGATCTTTCTGACCCAGGGATCAAACCCCTATCTCCCGCATTGGTAGGCGGACGCTTTACCACTGAGTCACCAGGGAAGTTAAACACGAACAGGGCAATCCATGAATCAGGGAGAAAGAAAGTCAATCAAGTGACTATGTGGACTGTTCTAACATTGTTACTGGTGGATTTTTTTCCTTTCTGGACTTCATGCCCTGGAATATGCATTTGAATTCCTCACACGAATTTAATAAACATGTGCTTAATGAGGATTAGATGCAGCATTCAGTGGCGCTCTGGGTCTTTCCATTTGAGGTCACAAAAGGAAATTCAGATAGAGATCTGGACACTCACATGCTTTCTCAGTTGATAGGGGAAGCCTGTAGTCAGCTGCTGTTCCTTTCATGAGAGATGAAGTGGGGAACAGGAGAGAAGGCTGATAGGAGGATGCAGACTAAGGAATCAGCAACATTAGAATAAACCAACAGAACGGAAAAAGAGAAGTGTGTTCCCCAGTGAAATCAACGCCTCCTCCATCATCTTTCCTGAGCCCTGGGGCTGCAGCGGACTTGTGTCTGCCAACACTTAGCACAGTCCTCGCCTGGACAAGGTGATGTCCAGGTGTTGCAGAAAGTGACAGAAGGATAAACTTTACTTACTAACACCTGGACAGAGTTTAATCATGTGTGTGGCACCTCTCTAAGAACTTTATAAATATGAAGTTGGTTAATCTTCAAAACAACTCACCAACATGGATATTTTATGGTCCCTATTTTACAGTTGGGGAAACAGAAGCCTGACTGTAATAGCTATGTTTATTAAGTATCTCATATAATAATAATAAACATAGCTATCATCACCCTGCTTATTTAACTCATATGCAGAGTACATCATGTGAAATGTTGGCCTGGATGAAGCACAAGTTGGAATCAAGATTGCCGGGAGAAATATTAATAACCTCGGATACACAGATGACACCACTCTAATGGCAGAAAGTAAAGAACTAAAGAGCCTCTTGATAAAAGTGAAAGAGGAAAGTGAAAAAGTTGGCTTAGAACTCAACATTCAGAAAACTAAGATCATGGCATCCAGTCCTATCACTTCATGGCAAATAGATGGAGAAACAATGGAAACAGTGAGAGACTTTATTTTTTTGTGCTCCAAAATCACTGCAGATGGTGACTGCAGCCATGAAATTAAAAGATGCTTGCTCCTTGGAAGAAAAGCTATGACCAACTTAGACAGCATATTAAAAAGCAGAGACATTACTTTGCCAACAAAGGTCTGTCTAGTCAAAGCTATGGTTTTTCCAGTAGTCATGTATGGATGTGAGAGTTGGACCATAAAGAAAGCTGAGTGCCAAAGAAATGATGCTTTTGAACTGTGGTGTTGGAGAAGACTCTTGAGAGTCCCTTGGACTGCAAGGAGATCCAACCTGTCAACCCTAAAGGAAATCAGTCCTGAATATTCATTGGAAGGACTGAAGCTGAAGCTGAAACTCCAATACTTTGGCCACCTGATGTGAAAAACCCACTCATTGGAAAAGACCCTGATGCTGGGAAAGATTGAAAGTGGGAGAATGGGACGACAGAGGATGAGATGGTTGGATGGTATCACTGACGAGATGGACATGAGTTTAAGTAGGCTCCGGGAGTTGGTGATGGACACGGAAGCCTGGCATGCTGAAGTCCAGGGGGTCGAAAAGAGTCGGACACGATTGAGTGACTGAACTGACTGATTAAGTATCTATGATGTGTCCGGGTTTTAACGTGTCTTCAATATAGTCCTCATAACCCTATAAAATGAAGTTATTATTATTACTCCATTTATTTTTTTTATTACTTAAATTTATTTTTGGGGGTTTTCCATGTGGCATGTGGGATCTTCCCATACCAGGGATCGAACTCATTCCCCCTGAGAATTCTCTATTACTCTATTTATTAATTCTTTTTTTTTTTTTCCGTTTTGCAGTTTTCCCCAACATAGACAATTTATTTTGCCCATCCTCTGGCTAGTTCACCTTTTGTGTCATCATTTTCTTTTTTTTTCTTTTTTTTTTTAATTTTTTTTTTCCATTTATTTTTATTAGTTGGAGGCTAATTACTTTACATCATTGCAGTGGTTTTTGTTATTTATTAATTCTTGTCTTTTGCAGATGAAGAGTGAAGTTCATGGAGGCTCAGTGACCTGCCTGCAATGCAGAAGACCCAGGTTTGATCCCTGGGTTGGGAAGATCGCCTGGAGAAGGGAATGGCTACCACTCCAGAATTCTTGCCTGGAGAATTCCATAGACAAAGGAGCCTGGCAGGTCCCAGTCCATGGGGTTACAAAGAGTTGGACATGACTGAGAGACTAACATTTTCAGTGACTTGCTCGTGGTCACACAGACACTAAATGGTCTGATTTCACTGCTCCAGACACCCCCTGGACCTCCAGGACACATCTCTTCTCTCAGGTGGTGAGGTGAGACCAGAGATAAGGCTCCATCTAACATAGACACAAGTGACATCAAAGTAAAGCAAAAATATCCTAAGCTCTAGCCTTCCCTCCCTTGCCCATCACCACTCCATTGTGGGACTGAAGCCCTGCTTTGCTGGGTGGTTTGGAGATAACCAGACTTAGAGAAAAACCTGAAGTGAGATTCTCTCTCCTCCTCCTCAAACTCCCCCAGTTCTAGACATTTAATGACAGACATCCCACTCTGTTGCCATCACCCTTGTGACCCCAGCCTCTCACTCCCCACCCCAGGCTGTGTCTGCCTTTACTCTGCCTTTATCTCAAAGATGAAAAAACAACCACCTCTGGGAAGGAAGGGCTCTGAATGAGGTGAGAGAGATGGGAGGGGAGACGTGACTGGGGAGCGGGAGAAGGATGAGGACCAGGGACCCAGAGGTGGGACTCAGAGGCATGTTCCCAGAGCAACAGCCAGCCCATGCAGGGTGAGACCGCAGCCCGGCTTCTAGAGCTGAAGTTGGCGACCCGCATTGACAGGTGCCTTCTCCAGGGCAAGACGCTCCGCAGTCTTGGGGCAGGAAGGATGAGCAGATGGCTAGGGTCTCCGATGAGACAGGGGTACATCTCCATCTCTCCTCCCCTCTGGGCCATAACTAGAGGTCCAGTGTTGGGCTGGTGCTGCTTGGAAGCCTCACCTTTTGTCCATTCCGGAGGGCTGAGGCACACCTGGCCCAGCAGGTTGGAGCTGGGTGGAGCCCTGAGACTGCCCTGACCCAGGGCAACTGTTACCCGGAACAGCCTGAGCGCAACCATCAATCACATCTCACCTGCGGTTGACATTCCCTTCCCCCCAGCTCAGGGGCTTGGGTCCTTCTGGGTGGGGCTGGAACCAGGAGAGCCTCTTAGCCAAGGCTTGGGGAGGATGAATTGAGACATGGGAAAAGAGGCGGCCTGCAGCAGCAGGTGGGGAGTTAGCAGGGAGTAACCAGTCTGGGACAATTGCCTAGAATAAACACTGTTGTCTGCCACAAGCTTTTCTGTGCCAGCCGGGGCCCGCTGAGCTGACCGTGCTTAAAGGGCCAGTTGCCGAGCTAACAGAAGCAAGCTGAGATCTGTCCTGGGGGAGCTGATGGTGAACCTAAGGGCATGAGCTCATGGGAGCAGGAGTCAGGGGATGGGAAGTAAGTCCGAAGGCAGAGCATCCTGCCCCCCAAGGAAGGCTGGGAGTCAGGCTCGGTGACAGACCGTTCTGACCCAAGTCTGGCTGCCTGCTGTCATCTGGGATTGTTCAGGAGAAAAAAATGAGACCGAACCAGAAACAGAGCAGCCTCTCTCGATGTTTCGGGCTGAGTCTGCCTTTCACCCACTGCTCTCTCACGCCCAGGAATTCACGTGCTGTTCCATTTCCCCCTGTGGTCCCTCCCAGTTTCTATCCACCTAAGTGCTATCCTTTTCTATCACAGGAAACTTGCATCTTTCTATTCTCATCTTCACTCCTCTGAAACCCAAACTGTGAAAACGAAAGATTTAACCATATTAAAATCCACACTTTACCCTCATTTTACCAGCAGTGATGTAATCCATCTCCTACTTCCTGGGGGAGGGTGCATGGCCTCCTTCTTCATCTCCCTGTATATCAGGAAACTACTACCTGGATTCAAGGCCACCTGGACGAGGGAGCTGTGGTTACCTGGAAACTGATCTGCAGTAAATACGCCTCCTGATCTGAGTAGGGACTGTTTGGTCTTCTGGGAAACTGGTTCTACCTCTCTGCCCCCTCCGCCTCTGCTCCACCCTGAAGGTATTTGAATTCAGGACCGGTCACAAGGATGTCCTGGAGCAAAAGCTTTCAGGACCCCAGTCAGTCAGGTGGAAGTTCATCTAGAGGAAAAAGAGGTGTTCTCTAAGGGAGAACCAAGATCTATTCGTTTCGTAAGAAGAGTGAGGCAGAGAGGAAGGAAGGAAGGAAGGAAGGGAGGGAGTGAGAAAGAAAACAAGCAAACGAGCAGGAGTAGTTGGGGTGCTGCAGGCTTCTAACTGGTCTGCCTTTTCTTAAGGTGCAACTTTCACCTGGGAGGGAACTAAACAGGGCAGAATGAAACTGTGGGGGCAAGACTAGCTGGGGTGTACGTGTGGTCAAAACAGTGGTGGTATATCTCCCTTTGGGGGTTTCCCTGGTGGCTCAGATGGTGGAAATGGCCAGCAATGCAGAAGATCTGGGTTCGATCCCTGGGTCGGGAAGATGCCCTGGAGGAGGGCATGGCAACCCACTTCAGTGTTCTTGCCTGGAGAATCCCATGGACAGAGGGCTTGGTGGGCTGCCATCCATGGGGTCACAAAGAGTTGGACTCAACTGAGCGACTAACACTTTCACTTTGTACCTCCTTTGACTTATTTCCCAGCCAAAGGCCATTCAGAAACACACTTACTGATTTCTTTCAGGAAATGTGTAGCGCTTGTTCTCTGTCAGCTTCATCTTTACATCTCTTCAGGGCAAAGGCAGCCTGAATACAAGTTCCTGGCTTCCTTGAAGGCAAAGGCCCGCCTGCCTAACCTAGTGCATTGCATACAAGGCATTAATGAACATTTCTGACTTGACTTTTCCCGGCTCCCTGGGCTCCTCTTATTTGGTTTCATAGTAGCCTCTGTTATGACATTCCTTGGCAAAGGCTCTTAGCCTCCTTGCCATGTCTAATCAGGAAGCTCCTGACAGAAGGGGTAGCGAGGGTCCTCATTAAACCTTTTTGCAGTTTCCCACCTACCCGGGGAGGTACCACCAGCCCAGAGGCCAGCACCAAGACACTCCGGGAGAAGCACCTTCAGGATTTTTACCATAAGTTCTGGCAGAAGCAGCTTCCCAACGGACCTACGTGCTGGTTATTGTACTAAAGTTTTGCACTAAAAGGAGGAAACTAAATATGGTGTCTGATGCCCCCAAAGGCTTTTGGAAAAGTTTTCGCTGCCAGAATTGGCTCTTTCCTTAAGGATAGTACTCAGCCAATCAGAGCTTTCTCTGATGATGTCATACTCTGCCAACAAATTTTATTGGTGGGAAGGCTCTGAGGTGTTGTGAGGGTGTAGAATTTCCACTGCAAGCTCAGGGGAAAATTGTCTGTGGCTTCGTTTAAGGTTCTACAGAATTCCATGGTGCTTATATTTCCAACCAAGCTGAGTTTATACTTGGCACTTGTTTAAAATTTGGGAAATTGAGAAACTTTCCTTTTTCCCTGTTGTCAAAAGTTGCTGATTCCTCAGTGGTTGACTATTTTCCTGTACATACCTTTAGCAGAGGCCTTGGGACGATGCTCAGCAGAGAATCAGTCCATGACGGTGGGTAGGGAATGACATCACCGCAGGTTAGCTTGTAGAAAGGCATCTTCCGGTGAGGACGTTAGCGAGCAGGCTGTATGCATGCATATATTTCCATCTGATGGATTCCCAGGCATGCACGTGCCTTAAGTTTGCTCTGCACAGAGATGCAGAACTGAAAATAGCTCAGAGTTTTTTTTCCCCTCCTTTCCATGTGTCCCCAGCTTCCCCAAGTGAAGCCCCTGCTGTCTGCCTGTCTAGGCTGGAGTTAGCACACCAGCGTCTGTACTGAAGGCTAGTGCTGGTACAGTTTACCTCGAGCTGTGGGGGAGTTCCTTGGTTACCTGCATCCACGCGGCTGGGAGCACCCACCCATAACCACACATTAAAAGGATGTCGCGGACTGACTCACAGTCTCTGTTATTTCAAACAGCAGGCCATTCCCGCCCCCACCACCTCTCCCTCAGGATAATCGACTCCACCCTCACCTCATCCGGGAAACCTCAGAGGAGCCCCACCTTGCCTCAGCCCTCACCATCTTCAGTCCGGTCCTCTCTTCCAGCTTTTATCCTTGTCACCCCTCTTCCCAAATACATGACACCTAATTACACTGTCTCAAACTGTGTTAGTGACTCATGAGCATGCTTACATATTTTAGCTCTTCAAGCTTCTATGTACTAACTATATTTACTTTCCCCCTTGTCACATATTAGAAGACAGTGCTAAGCATGGACTTGAATGCCCTGGGAATAAATACTGAAATAGGGACTTCCCTGTGGTCCAGTGGCTAGGACTATGTGCTCCCAATGCAGGGGGCCTGGGTTTGATCCCTGGTCAGGGAATTAGATGCTTCAACTAAGAATTCGAATACCACAATGAAGATTGACGATGCCTCATGCTGCAACTAAAACCTGGTGCAGCCAAATAAATAAATAAACTGGGATAATAACACTTGTGTTGTTATTGTATAGGTATTTTATAAGATTAAATGAGATGATGGATGCTTGACATATCATTGGAGCTTGGTAAATAATAGCTGAATCTGAATCCTAGCATATAAACTCTTTAGGAATTATATATGATGGTTATTTAGTCACTAAGTCATGTCCGACTCTTGTGACCCCATGGATTGCAGCCCACCAGGCTCATCTGTCCATGGGATTCCCCAGACAAGAATACTGGAGTGGGTTGCCATGCCCTTCTCTAGGGGATCTTCCTGACCCAGGGATTGAACCTGGGTCTCTTGCATTGCAGGTGGATTCTTTACTGACTGAGCCACCAGTCATCCCCCAATGCCTAGTTTTTGAGGATAGAGACATTTAATAAATGTCAACTGGCATACCTTGATTTTTATTTATTTATGGTCAAGCCTCATGGCCTCTGGGATCCCCATTCCCCAACCGGGGGTCAAATCCCAGCTCTTGGCAGTGAGTCCTAACCACTGGACCACCAAGGAATTCTCATACTTTGATTTTTAGGATGCCTTTCTAGATCAGACATATTCAGCAAATGGGTAATTTGGGGCACCAAGGAATTACAATGAGAATGAGTTAATACCATTTGATATTTAATCTTCATCCGATGGTTCCCCCTAGTCTGGGAGGCGGGGAGTCAATTACTTTCAGTGGCATATTCAGGACCAAGGCAAGCAAGATCGTAATAAGCACATGGTGACACACTTGTCACTACAAAAGACCTTTGTCCAACTACTTCCTCCATACTTCTGACAGTTCTTACTTTCAGCTGACACTCAGCTAATTAATTCCTACAGAGGTGTTAACAGATAAGACATGACTGATAAAACATTTGCTGATAAAGGTTTGAGGACCCAGCCTGACTTGCTTTGGTAGACATCCTATCATATCTGCAAAGTGGCTTCTAAAATGTCAATGTGTTTCTTTACAGTCTCAAAGGAAACATTTTACTTGAGTCGTAGACGAGGGCTTCCCAGGTGGAACTAGTGGTAAAGAACCCACCTACCAACGCAGCAGACAAAAGAGACATGGGGTTGATCCCTGGGTCAGGAAGATCCCCTGAAGAAGGAACCAGCAACCCACCCCAGTATTCCTGCCTGGGAAGTCCCATGGACAGAGGAGACTTGTGGGCTACAATCCATGGGGGTGCAAATTCTTACCATCCCCAGCTACTTGCCGGGGTCCTGATCCAGCCATTGAGATCACCGGCAGTCACTGCTGCCTTCCTGAGGTCAGCCATGTATCCCCACTCCCTTCACAGTGTATGTCTGGAGTGATGCCTGATCCAGCCTTCAGTTTTCCACGAAGCCCTGGCCCCTTGTTTATACTGTAGGCTCTTTTTGTGGGCCATGGTGCTGCTGAGTTGGTTTCTGTTGTCTGTCTTACCCCTGCTAAGTTGCTCCAGTTGTGTCTAACTCTGTGCAAGCCCATAGACTGTAGCCCGCCAGGCTCCTCTGTCCATGGGACTCTCCAGGCAAGAATACTGGAGTGGGTTACCATGCCCTCCTCTGGGGGACCTTCCCATGTCTTACCCTCTAAATAAAACTGATGACAAGCCACAGTCTGCTCTTTCTTGAGAGCAAGACCCAAATGATGGTGCACATTTGAAGCGAGTTGTTCCAGTCTCACTTCCATCCGCACTCCACATTCTTGGCTTTTTATTCTAACATGAATTCCCACCTTTGGCACTGTCTAGCCCTGGCAGTCTTCCTAACTTTTTCCATCCTATTTGGACCAGCTCTCCTCCCCGATTTCTAGCCAGCTCACGCTTCTGCCTGGTATTTCCCTGATTTGGGGGGACAGGTCCACGTTCTACCTCCTACTCCCTCAGAAATCCTCATTCTTTTTCCCGGCAGCCGTGTCCTGTCTCAGTCCTGTCTTTCCTCCCTCCACTCAGGCCACAGCTGAGACTTAACTTGGTGCACTAAAGAACATAGGAGAGGGAGGAGGACCCCTGTAATCTTGGCCTCATCTTTTCCCAGTTTCCTCCTCTTCCTCACAGCCAAGGCCATTGTTGATCATTTAAAACTCTGTAGCAAGCCTGCAACCATATATTCTGTTGTGTGTCTGTTTTTACATTTTTATTTATTTATTTATTTTGGCCACACAGTGAAGCAAGTGGAGTCAAAGCCACCCCGCCTCCCCCCTCCGGCCCTGCCTTCCCACCCTCTCCCATCCACCCACCCTTTCTCTGCATAGTGGAAGTGTGGATTCTTAACCACTGGACTGCCAGGGATATTCCTGTGTGTGTATTTTTAAAAATCAGGTTTAAAGTCTATTGTCCACTTGTCATTCTGTAAACTGGGGGTTTGGGATGAGGAAATGTAATCACCGTATGTGTATGTGGCAGAGACAGTGCTCATGAGAAACTCCATATGCTCCCCCTGTTTCCCAGCCTCCCTTGCAGGTAGCTGAGGGTTATGAGCACACTCTGGCCAGTAAACTAGAGACTAGACAAGGAAATGTCATTTCGACCTCTCTGTTCCCCTGCATTGACCTTGAGAGCTGCGTGCTGAGATGGCTGCCTGAGCCACAGCTGATGACAGTGGGTCCCCACTGACCCACACCGGCTTTTACATGAATAAGAAATACACCATTGGTGTGTTAGGGCACTGAAATTTTAGGGGCTTTTCTGTCTTCACAGCATAGCTTGACATCACTCTGACTCATGCAAGTGTGGAGGTTTATTCCTACCAACACCCAAGAACTGCTTTTTAGATAACTTAAAATGTATATAAATTATCAGTGCTGATCATGGAAAATTATAGAATACAAATAAGCAAAATGAAAGAAAATTAAAATCATCTATAATCTTATTAGCCAGAGATAAATACTGTTAACATTTTGGTGTCTATACTTCATGTATTTTTTTCTAAGTCTATATAAATATATATTTATTTATTATTCTGGAATCTATTTCCTTACTTGACAAAATATCCAGTACATTTCCCCAAAGCAGTAAATATTACTCTATGACACAATCTTTAATCATTGCATAGTCTTGCATTATGGCTGTATCATAATTTATACACTGTTGGTGTCTGTATTCCTCTGCCTAAATTTTTTCAGTAATGTCTCTGCTCCTTTTCCACATATTTTATCCTTTACTTCCCCTCCCACTCACAGACTGACTCTTAATCATCTACATTCCTAGAATGCAAATGAGACATTCCAAAAATAATTAAAATGGCCATGAAATTCACAAGGTGATATTTTTGGATGGGGAAGGAAGAAGTAAAGTTTTTCCAATGTACTTATCCTTCTAATTATTATTGTTATTATTAATCTTATTTGCTTGGGAAATTCTAGTTTTTATTCTCTGAGTAGTAATAAATGACATGGAGATGGCAAAGGATATGTCAGGATGGGTAGCAGGAGGAAGCTATTTAAGTTAGGATTAGGTGTGGCTGCAAGAAACAAAACCACATCAAACTCAAACTAACAGTAGCTTAAACAAGCAGAACTCTATTTCACTCTCATAGAAGAGTTTAGAGGTAGGCACTCTGATACCGTACTCTATGGAGTATCAAAGCCAGACTTGTTCTACTTCCTTTCCTAAACATTTTCTTCCACTCCTAGTCACCTCACAAAGTTCATATGATTGCTTTAGCTCCAACCATTACATATACATTCCACCATGAGGAGAGGATATTTTTAAAAAGGAGAAGAAAATGTCACTTTTTTGGGAAATTGAACATATTATGTCTCTTTAGTCATTTGGTCAGAGAAGGCAATGGCACCCCACTCCAGTACTCTTGCCTGGAAAATCCCATGGACGGAGGAGCCTGGTAGGCTGCAGTCCATGGGGTCGCTAAGAGTCAGACACAACTGAGCGACTTCACTTTCACTTTTCACTTTCATGCACTGGAGAAGGAAATGGCAACCCACTCCAGTGTTCTTGCCTGGAGAATCCCAGGGACAGGGGAGCCTGGTGGGCTGCCATCTATGGGCTCGCACAGAGTCAGACACGACTGAAGCAACTTAGCAGCAGCAGTCATTGGGTCACCTGTGGATGCATGAGAAGCTGGGAAATACAATAGTCTTCATCCTCAGTATTCATGTGCCCAGCTAAAATTCAAGAATGTTAGGGCCAAAAAGTAAAAAAGAATGCTGTGGACTTCCCTGGTGGTCCAGAGGTTAAGACAGTGCTTCCACTGAAGGAGGTACAGTGGGGAACTAAGATCCCACAAGCCCCATGGTGCTGGCCAAAAAAAAAAATGTTATTGCCATAGAAGAAGAAGAGAGTGGATGTTGGATATTGGTAGACAATCAGATATCTCTGCCATTTGAACCACCAGATGATTAATAAATATCCACGTTTTTCTAAAGTAAATAATTTAATTTAACTGAATGTAACTATGAAACTATTTTAGTCCCTCATGGAGGAGGATCAAACTCAAGGAAAATATAGATTACACTAACAGTCAAATGTAATCAAACTCTCGCTTTGAATGGCTGGGCTAAGTAAATACACATTCAGCACTTTACTCCCTGCAGGATTTCTGAAATCAGCCAGCTTCCTCTGAATGAACAAGTATTAACAGAAAGAACTGATAGCCCTGGGCATCTTCATTGGCACCTGGTTCCATCCAGACGGAGCTATACAATCCATAATGAGCTGAAGATTCTGAGGCACATCCAGGTCCAATTCTCAAATCCCTCAGATAGAGAAAGGAGAGGAGTTGGTGATGTAGAGAGATGAAGAAAGCCAGAGCCTTTGCTCCTGCTGCTTTGACTATCTAAACTCTCTTGTCCCTTCTCTACATGAAAAAGAGCTGCAGGAATTCCCTGGTGGTCCAGTGGCCAAGACTCTGCACTCCCAATGCAGGGGGCCCGGGTTCAATCTCTGGTCTGGGAACTAGATTCCACGTGCAACGACTAAGACCAGACACAGCCAAATAAGTAAATATTAAAAAAGAGAGAAATATTACTCTTCTTTCTCATCATTTAAGGTGCCGTTCAAATCTTTGCTTTTCATGATGCTTTTTCTCTGACTTTAATTTTGGGGTCTATTCATTCATCCATTCGGCAAACACTGAGAAGTCTATCACAAACCAGGATTGGTACTTGGTATAGGGTCGGGAGACTCGCCAGTGAACTAGACAAGTCTGTGCCCTCAAATCAATAGTAATTAGGATGGCTAGCATAGCATTACCCCCAGTGTGCTGGGTTATCTGTCTAAACAAAGGATAGAGAGTTTCTGGAGAGAGGAAACCTGGAGTTTTAATGAACAAACACAGAGTGCGTACTATGTGCCAGTTACTATTCTGTTTTATGCATATTAAGTATATTGATTCTTTCAAGTCTTGTAACAATCCCATGAGTTATAGTCTCATTGTTACTTTGAGTGTGTGTATACTTAATTGCTCAGTTGTGTCCAACTCTTCTGCTACCCCATAGACTATAGTCCATCAGGCTCCTCTGTCCATAGGATTTCCCAGGCAAGAATACTGGAGTGGGTTCTATTTCCTACTCCAGAGGATCTACCCAACCCAGGGGTCAAAGCATCTCCTGCTTTTCCTGCATTGGCAGGTGGATTCCTTACCACTGAGCCACTTGGGAAGCCACTGTTACCTTATTTAATAGATAATGAAACCACAGCATAGAGAGGTTAAGTGACTTTTCACAAGGTCACAGAACTAGCAAGCAGTGAAGCTAAATAAACACACATTGAGTGCTTTACTGTGAATTTGGCTCCAGTGTGCATGCTTCGCTAATATACCATGTTTTATTATGATTCATGCTACCTGAATTCCTAGTATTTAATAAATGCCTGGAACATAGTAGATATTCAGTAAACATATGCTGAATAGAAATGAGCCAGCTGCTTGACTTTAGGCAAGTTATCCTTTGTGAAGTAGAATTTCTACAGAGAAGAAACTGGACTTGGAGATATTCTGGAATTCCAGAACAAAAACTCTGTATTTGTTCCCCATTCATGTAGTAAATAACAGATCTGAAAGAACTCTTAAGGGATCATCGAATGGAGTCCTAGAGTTCAGCCTAATTTCATCTATAGCAGGTTAGGTGGGAATTCCTATATTGATCACGTTTTTAGGATGTCTTGCATCTAAGGAGTAGATGATTCATAGATTCTATAAATGATGTACTGTACCAGGATAAATGCGGTTTCCCAGGTGACGCTAGTGGTAAAGAATTTGCCTTCCAATGCAGGAGACACAAGATATGCAGGCTCGATCCCTGGGTTGGGAAGATCCCTTGGAGTAGGAAATGGCAACCCACTCCAGTATGCTTGCCTAGAAAATCCCATGGACAGAGGAGCCTAGTGGTCTACAGACCATGGGGTCGCAAAGAGTCAGACATGACTGAACAGGCACACACATTCCAGGATAAATAAGATATCTAAAAAGTTCCTTCCGTGGGTGCAAAGGTAAAGCGCTTTTTTCTTGCATGGACAGTTTTGTAACAGAGTATTTTGGTCACATTTCACTTCAGTTTTAAGCAGCATTGGATTATGTTCTGAACCGCTGTGGACTCGTAACAGATGGAACAATGCTTCTAAGACCTCCAGTCTTTGTCAATGTGGCTACAAGCAACGCATTATCCCCAGTAGACTGCCCTAAATGACCTTTTTTCAGATTTCACATTGGGCCCCTAAGACCTCAGGATACACTGCCAGACCTTTGACCAAAGCCAGCAAGATCCCCATCTTCTGACCAAATGCCAGCTTCGGTCACTACAATTTGGCCCGTCTTCTTCCCCCCGCAGTCAGCTGGCCTTCACGTTAGCCTTCCCCACCCAGCTCCTGCTGCCCGGTAATCCCTGAATTGGCAGGACTGCCATCTCTGGTGAGTAATTGTCAGACAGGGGCAGTGCACTGGGCTAAATGTGACTGTAAGGGAGAACATTAGTGGTCATGAACTTCCCTAAAACTCCATCAACAGTTGTATTATTTCTCTGTGGAACAGGGCTATGTGCCCTTGCACTTGAGGATCTAATGTATTTTCATTATTCGTTTCATTCTGAAAGCTTCTGATGTAATGACTTATCATTTTGCTGAGGCAAGAATTGAACACATGCCCCATGAGTTAAAAAAAAAGTTCAGAGTGGATATAAAGTTCACAGTTAAGTCCTTTTGCCAGTTAGTAAGTTTAGTCAAATGCCTAACATCTTGTCATGGCTCCCTTTGGGCATCTAAGATTTTTAGAAAAATTTTTTTATTCACTTATTTGGCCACATTGGGTGTTAGATGCAGCATGTGGGATCTAGTTCCCTGAGCACGGATCGTACCCGGCCCCCTGCATTGGGAGCACGGAGTCTTAGCCACTGGACCACCAGGAAAGTCCTTGGGCATCTACGATTTGGTCTCCATTAATTTTCCTGACAACCCAGTGAGATTCTTTTGACTATTATCCCGATTTTATGCAGGAGAGAATTCTATGTTCTAGTACTAGTCATCCATATAAAAATAGTTGAATGTCTAAGAATGAGTCCTTCCCCCTGAGGTTTCTTTTGTGGGGAGGGGGGAAAGGGGCGACCTGTGGGTATAGAGGTGAGTCCTAGCACACACCATTGTAGGAAGGCTCTGCTCTTGACTCATGTATGGATTTCATCCCTTCATCTCCAATCTCAACTTTCACTCCTTTCCTCCTTGAATTCTTATAAGTAACACAGTGTTCTGTATGTATGTGTTTTCTATTTACTTATATGGCTTATTGTGCGGACATCTCATTTTCCTCCTTAATCTTTTGAATTTTAAAAAAATGTATAAATGGAAAGATATCTATTTTTTAATATTTATTTATTCATTTTAGTTTTTGTCTGTAGTGGGTCTTCAGTGCTCTACACAGGCTTTCTCTAGTTACCAGGCGCAGGGGCCACTCTTTGCTCCGGTGTGCTCAGGCATCTCACTGCGGTGCCTTCTCTCTTGTTGTGGAGCATGAGCTCTAGGGCATGTGGGCTCAGTCGTTGCAGCTGCCAGGCTCCAGAGCACAGGCTCAGTAGTTGTGGAGCATGCGCTTAGCTGCCTGCCCTGTGGCATGATCCCTCTTTTCAGACCAGGGATCAAACCTGTGACCCCTTTATTGGCAAGCGGATTCTTTACCCCTGAGTCCCCAGGGAAGTCCCTCCTTAATCTTTTTAAATCAACACTATGTTTTTAATATCCATCCACAGCACTAACTGTATATCTAGTTCAATGCTTCAATCTGCAGCATGCTATTCCATAGGATACATTCTCAGTATTTTAGTTATCCAGTCCCCTTGTTATGGACACTAGGGGGATTATATATATAAACCATATATATATATTTATATCATATCTATATGTGTAGAAGTGATGTGTCACAGCACATATGTAAACTCCAACTTCACTAAGTACCTACAGATGGCTTTCCAAGTGACTATACCTGTTTTTCCTCCCACCACCACCAAGGTAGACCATGGCATTATCCATCAAAGTATTATTTGAATTGGTTTTTTGATTTCTTAAGTTTTTGTGTGATTGGACACTTACTTAGAAGTATTAGCAAAAGAAAGGTAGGGGAGCTGGATGAGTTAGGGCCCCCACTTGGGCCTCTCCCCCAGTGATTTACCTCTCCCATCATCCTGTCTTCCTCAAATACCTAGAACCTACTGGAAGAAATTCCCTCTCTGAAAGTGAAAGTCACTCAGTCATGTCTGGCTCTTGGCAACTCCATGGACTATACAGTTCGTACAGTTCTCCAGGCCAGAATACTGGAGTGGGTAGCCTTTGCCTTTTCAGGGGATCTTCCCAACCCAGGGGTCGAATCCAGGTCTTCCACACTGCAGGCGGATTCTTTACCAGCTGAGCCACAAGGGAAGCCCTCCCTCTGAATCTTCCCCCCAAACAGCTTTTCCCTTTTTTCTCAGAGTTTTTACCACGCCTCGACCGAGTGTCTTTCCTGTTTTCTGCTCTCAGAATCCAAATTCTTCCCACTTTGACAAGGTCCAATCTAAGACCTAGTTCTACCATGAAGCCTGTCTAGTGATTCTCATCTACATGTGTCTCCTCTCATTTTGATTATCTCTCTCTCTCATTTGAGGAGTTTTTAAATATTTAATGTAACTGTCTTATGTTCCAAAAAGAAAGATCAGGCAAATGAAATATGTCATATCTGGTCAGCCTCGTCACTGGTTTCTTTCTTTCTTTTTTAAATTTTTATTTATTTACTTGGCCACCCCGCACAGCACATGAAACTTTCCCAACCAGGGATCAAACCCATGCCCTTTGCAGTAACAATGCAGTCTTAACCACTAGGACACAAGGCAAGCCCATCACTGGTTTCTTTACTTCATTTGACTTGCACTCTCCCAGCACCTATGGGAAAATCAGATATTCCGGGGCAGTCTCACCTACCCCCTCAAGTCAGTCCTCATAGGATTATAGAAAGATTTCACTAACAGAAAACACCTAGAACAAGCATTACACCTGCAAAGCATGCATGCAGGCGTCTTGCAAAATTCCTCTCACTGGTTACACGTGTCTTTATTGACTCAGAGTTTGTGGAGTTAAAAATGTGAGGTAAGTTCCAGATGCATCTGTGGAACTCTCTGCTGAGCTTCGGCCTGACCCCTGTGGTGCTGTCATCACTGATCTTTCAACAACCACCTGCTCATTTCCTGAGCAAACACGGTTCCTGCAGAAAATGATCTCTATCTCTTTCCCATCATCCACCCACCGAAATCAAACGAATTGGGAAACACACCCTTTCCCACCACTGATACATGATCCTGTTTTCCATTCTTAGTTTTCCCATAAAACAGTTTGCAACAAAAATTGCCAGTTCCTAAACTAAAATTGACTATCTTCTTTCTTACAGTCAAAATTTTGACATTATTCAGGATGGCATGAATCTAGCTTATAAAAGTACATTTTTCAAACTGTTTGGCAGCTGGAGTTTTATATGACGGTTGTTGTTGTTCAGTCCTGTCCAACTCTTTGTGACTCCACGGACTGCAGCACACCAGACTTCCCTGTCCTTCACTGTCTCCCAGAGCTTGTTCAAACTCAAGTCCATTGAGTCGGGGATGCCATCCAACTATCTCATCCTCTGTTGCCCCCTTCTCCTCCTGTCTTCAATCTTTCCCAGCATCAGGGGCTTTTCCGGTGAGTTGGCTTTTTCATCCGGTGTTCAAAGTATCAAACCGGGGTCTCCTGCATTGCAGGAGCTTCTTTACCATTTGAGCCACCAGGGAAACCCAAGTGACAGTTATTGCCATTCAAATAAAAGCCCAAGTTACTGCCTAAGACTTCCCATGATGTTCTTTAAACAGAAATAACTCAGCAGGTACTCACCAAGGCCCCTGTCCTTTCTTTGTATTCCTCCTAGACTGTGATCATGATGCCTGGCAAAGAGAGTGCCACTTGGGTAACATGAAGATGACTGAACAGAAAGAAAACTGGGTCTCTGATGATGTCATGCAGTTACCATACCCACCTTGGACTCAGTTCCTCTAGGTGCTTTGTAATGTAAGAAATAAAACATTATCTAATTTGCTCAACCACTGGTTTGCGGGTGTTATCAATTACATGCTGTCAGACTCAAATCCTAATTGTCATTTGTCTCTGACAAACCTCTTCTCTTGAACAATCTTGCACTGGATCCAAGGCAGCTTGGTAGGAAAACAAATCTGATTTTTCTTACAGAGAGCCCAAAGGTTCTCCAGGTCCTTCTAGTGCCCACTTATCACGATGTGCGCTCTGCCTCTCTCTCACCTTATGAACCTTCTGTAGCTGATATGAGAAATCACTCAGTGGCTCAGACATATTGGTAACTCTTCCTTGCTGGTCGAGAACTCCTCCAAGGATAAAGGCTGAAAATGCAATTCTTGCTTTGCTAAGTTTCTTGCTATGAGGGTATGAATGTGCGGCCTGCTTCTGTCCAGGGAGGTTCAGAAGGGAAAGTCACTGGGACACTTCTGTAATAAAGAGGGACCGGTGAAGAACAAATATCCCTTCCTCTTCACTGGAAGCATTGCTGAGAAATGCTGAGTCATCTTGTGTTCAGCAACACGTGAGGAGAACAAAAGTCCTGGGTGGGAAGGCTTGGGTCCCAGACATGCCTCCAATGTCTGGGACACCGATTCTGGGCATAAGCTGCCTTTGAACATCTGTCTTTTGTTTATTCCACTTTTGAGTATATTCTGTTACTGGTACTTGAGAGAACTCTAAATGATATAGCAGTGTCAGAATAGGACTGGCTGCCATCTTCAGAATTTCTAGGTCTGTTTATTTTTTTAAAAAACTTTTTATTTTATATGGGAGTATAGCCAATTAAAATGTTGTGATAGTTTCCGGTAGACAGCAAAGAGATTCAGCCATACATATACACGTATCCATTCTCCCCTGAGCGCTAGATCTGTTTCTTTAAGTTCCTCGTTTCCTTTGCCATGTAGATACCTGAACAGTCTGTGTTGCTGGTCATCAAACAAGTCCAAGCAGGTCTGAATCTGCAAGGAGTGTAGTTCAGGCATTATGCTTGGACTCTACAATGTAATTCCTATTCTAATTTTTGACTTTTTTCGTATTATAGGTTTTAATAGAATCACCACCTTGTGGTATGTTACTTTAAAAACAGTAAAAGAATTTGAATGCTTGATAAAAAGTCCTTACAAGGGAAACAGGATTGCTAGTAAATATCAGAATTATATATAAAAAATCCACAAATAGGAATTAAAATATGTGGAGTCAAACTTTTATTACCTAATTGACATGTTTGAAAATATTCTGCAGGGTTTTTTTTATATCAACAATGAATAGCCTTCAAGCAAGATACCAAAGAGTAAATATTTTATTTGCTATGAATAAGTATTGTCTTATTTCTATGGGTACATCCTAATATACTAATATTTGCAGATGAGATATTTGCTCCTAGTTAATCTGGTGGTATTAATTTATGTTTTAAATCAGGTAGGGACTGAGGCTTCCCTGGTGGTCCAGTGGTGAAGACTCCATGCTCCCAATGCAGGGGGCCCTGGGTTCAATACCTGGTCAGGGAACTAGATCCCACATGCCACAACTAAGGGTTTGCACACCACAACCAAAGATCCCACACGCTGCAACTAAGACCAGGAATAGCCAAATAAATAAATACATTTTTTAAAAAAATCAGGTAGGGTCTGCAGGAAAGATAGGCTGAATATTTAATATTTCCATCCAAATCCTTAAGATACATATAAATCTTAACTGGTTCTTTGCTCTGCTTTCCCACAGTGGCAGAAGGGCTGTCTAGATGGTCAGTGCTAAACCAAGTTAGGGCAGGTCTATTCACCTGCAAAGAACACTTGAGTGAAAAGTGAGCATTTCAGTCAATCATCTGAATAGTCTCAGACTCAAAGACAAAGCACTGGAATGATAATAAAACTTCTCACAGAGATTTGGGCAAGTCGGTGTTGCAGTCTTTGTTTTCTTCCTGAAGAAGATACCATATGACCAAGAAGAGTGCTCTGACCTGTTATAATTAGGAAAAATAATCCAGTATCTCTGTGGGCTACAACCATACATCGTTACAAAGAATGTTCAGTTTCCTGAATGGCAAAGTGGTATTCCAAGAGGGAAGACTGCTGGATAGAGATTGGGAATTCTCTTTTAGATGTGAGTAACGAATTTAGTTGGGCAAACTCCGGGAGATAGTGGGGATAGGGAAGTCTGGCGTGCTGCAGTCCATGGGATCTCAAAGAGTTGGACACAGCTTAGAGACCAAATAATAACAGCTAATTTAGTAAGGAAATAGTGGGTTAGCCTAGGATTCTGGGTCAGTCAGAAACCAACCCTGATCTAAATAAGATTTAGAATTCTATGTGTAGTTATTACTAGAGGACTTTGACCACTCTTTGATTTTTATTCTACTGGCAAGAATCCCAGGGAGGTGGTAGATGACAGGTGACTCTAACCCAACCCCCAACAGCGACTCTACCAATATTAATCTCTGTTCAAGAGGTGCTGGAGAAAGGAGAGATTTTGTGACTTGAGTGTACTGTGCTTTCCTTGGCAATACTCAGGCCTTGGGAGAGCACATGACTGAAGCACTACAGCTATAGAATCAGAGCAGAAAGGATTCAGAAGAGTCCAATCACCTTCATTTCCACAAATGAGAAAGTACATCCAGGAGTGTTATCCAGGCAGCTTCTACATGAAACCTCAGATCGCTTGATTCATGTACTTCCACATTCTTCCAGTACATTATTGGACCAAAAGGCTATTAAGAGAGTAAGTAATGCAGAAAAAATGAGATGCTCCAGGTTTGGATATCAATGATGTATATGAATTTACTCTGAAGAACACTGGAAAATAGAAAGGAATTTGCTACAGGTCTCAAAATCTAGGAAGACTTCACCAAAAATGCCAGAGGATTCCCCAAATAGTCTCAACTTGGGTGTGATGAACTGTAAGGAAGTTGTTCATACCTCCCCATCTTCAGGGTTCTGGCCCATAGTATATAAAAACCAAGGACCGGGCAGCATGGGGGTCAAAGCCTATCATTATTAGGACTTTGGGGATGGCTAGATTGGAAACGGTGGGGCTGGATATAGGGGGAGGGGTTTGCTTGACGGCAGCAGGTCTAAAAGAGACAGAGACAGCTAAGAGCAAACACGTATTGGGCTGGTGTGTGTGTGTGAGTCACTCAGTCGTGTCTGACTCTTTGTGACCCCATCAACTGTAGCCCACCAGGCCCCTCTGTCTGTGAGATTCCCCAGGCAAGAATACTGGAGTGGGTTGCCATTTCCTTCTCCATTGGGTTGGTAATGAAGTTCATTTGGGTTTTTCCATAAGATCTTACGGAAAAACCTGAACGAACTTGTTGGCCAATCCAATATGTATTGCCCAAGTTTCAAAGCTGGGACAGTTGGTGAAGATGGATGTCAGAGTCTCTCTAGTTGCACCAAGGTAAGGCACTCCTCCTGTTCATTATAGGTATTAATATTATTACTTACTATTTTAATAGGTATAATAATTTGCCTTTCCTTTGTTTTTGCTGTTTTTTAAAAATTACTTAAACTCTTATAGACAACCAACAAGGATCTACTGCAGCACAAGGAACTTAACTCAATATTCTGTAATAACTTATATGGGTAAAGAATCTGAAAAAGAATGAAAATATATGTATGTGTGTGGGTTAGTTGCTCAGTTGTGTGATCCCATGGACTGTAGCCAGCCAGGATCCTCTATCCATGGGATTCTGCAGCCAAGAATACTGGAGTGGGTTGCCATTCCCTTCTCCAGGGGATATTCCCCACCCAGGGATAGAACCTGCATCTCCTGCACTGCAGACAGACTCTTTACCATGTGAGCCACCAGGGAAACCCATACACAAGCGCTCACACACATACACACACACATATGTATAACTAAATCACTTTGCTGTACATCTGAAAATAACACAACATTGTAAATCAACTATACTTCAATAAAATTTAAAAAATACATATGCGAAATCTTTTAAAAAAAATTACCTAGTAACTCTTAGGGTTACTCTTCCAATGACATTTAGAATTTTCAGAAAAATCATTCAAATCCTGGAAGTAAGACAAAGATGAGCAGGATGTCTTTTTAAGGTCATCTCACTTTAGGACTATAGGGAACTGCTTAGTTCATTGTTTACTGTTGATGAAAGGCCCCAGACTTAGTGAATTACTTGCTAAATTCTAGATTTTTATCTGGTAAAGATGCAAATAATTTCTGTCCTATGAAACATATCATCTTTAAGATTTACAGCCTGTTGAGAATTAATCAGTTTTTTTTTAAATTGAACTTAGCAACCTTATCTTAACACTTTTGTTAAATTGATTATGTCTACTACATTTTTCAGATACTCTCTGAATCAATCATAACTACTTACTGGCTGCCACATTAATGATCTTTTACATGTATTCATTTTGTATTTGCTGGGTAGTTGATATTATGTTTTTGAAAATTATTCTTTAATATAATTTTTTCTCTAGTATTCTTCCTAAAATGTCTTGAGATTTTGATTGGAACTTATGTCATTTATAGATTCTTTTGGGGAGAATTTTACACACTTACAATCCTGAGATTTACTACCCAACAGCTGGTATTTTTTACTTTCCTTAGTTTTTTTCATTTAGATACTACACTTTTTTTTTTTCCAGTTTATTCTAGGGTAATTCATTTTCTGTTGTTAAAGGGAGTTTTTTTTTTTTCCATTTTTATTTCCTAACAATTTTTAGAACAGAAAAATAGAAAGTGTGTGTGTTTATCCATTACCTCCCATCTTACTGAACACTTATAGTATTTCTTTTTTTTCTTTTAGTCACACAGCTTGGCATGCAGGAGTTGGGGGGGGGGGGTGGTGGTCTTAAGTTCCCTGACCAGGGATAGAACCCATAACTCCTGCAGTGGAGGCTCAGAGTCTTAACCACTGGATTCCCAGGAAAATCCCTGAATTCCTATATTATTACAAATAGGTTTTTTTTTTTTTTTTTGGAGTTTTTCCAGATACACAATGATATATAATCAAATCGTGATAATTTTGTGCTGTCCCCTTGCCAGTATTTATAATTCCTTTTTCCATAAAGCATGTTTAGAACACTATTGAATAATAAGTGGAAGAGTGGGGACTCCTGTTTTGCTTAACATTATCATAGTTGGAGGTGCAGTTTACAAAGGCACTGAAGAAAGAGCCTATTTTTAGTAAATTGGCACAAAGAAAAGATCTCCTTTGATAGTGCAATCTTTATTTTCACTTAGTCCTCATTTCCTGTTTAATCATATCTCAAACGTTGACTGCTCCTCTCTATTGAAGATAGGTCTGGCTTTCCTGGTGGCTCAGATGGTAAAGAATCTGCCTGCAATGCAGGAGACCTGGGTTCAATCTCTGGGTCAGGAAGATCCCCTGGAGGAGGAAATGGCAACCACTCCAGTATTCTTGCCTGGAGAATCCCATGGACAGAGGAGCCTGGCAGGCTACAGTCCATGGGGTCGCAAAGAGTCAGATATGACTGAGCAACTAACACACTTTAGGAGCTATGCTAATGAAAGCTAACATACTAGATTTAATACTGTTAGATTAATAAACTCCATATGAGCAACTGTGAGTGAGTGAGTGAGTGAAGTCACTTTAGTTGTGTCTGACTCTTTGCGACCCTATGGACTGTAGCCCACCAGGCTCTTCTGTCCATGGGATTCTCTAGGCAAGAATACTGGAGTGGGTTGCCATTTTCTTCTCCAGGGGATCTTCCTGACCCAGGGATCGAACTCAGGTTTCCCACACTGCAGGTAGACTCCTTACCCTCTGAGCCACCAAAAAATCCCATAAGCAACTGTGATGCTGTCTCAATTTACCTGGCGTCTCAAAAAAAAAAAAAAAATTGCTGCTTTGGGAGGAAAAAGGTTTTTTCAAGAAAAAGGTGGACCTGCACTTAGAGGAAATGGAAGGAACAGAACGCACCATGCCTGCTGCTGTTTCTACCAGGGTGCCTCATCCAGGTGAAGGGACAGGGCCAAACAAACAGCTTTCCAGCGTCTGCCAAATGGCCCTGGCCACCGCTGCGGCCTTGCCAAGGGTAGGGCTCTGCTATAGACTGTGTGGAGTTGAGAGCTGAATACAGATTCCTTTTCTGTGCCTCTGGCCCGTGGAGCAGGCTTGTCTGGCCCAGATTGCACTTGAATAGATGAAAAGAATCTGTTTTCGCCTTGGCCTGGGGCCTGCAGTCGAGACCACAAAGGCTAGCACAGACACACAGGAGTGGAAGGGCAGCTAAGAAATTGGAGAGAGGAAACTTAGGGGATTTTGAGAAGAAATAAACAATCCCTCAAGAACCTTTCCGGCTGATGTAGATTATGAGTTATTCAAATGGCCCCTTTGCTCTCATTTGGAGAAATGAAAACTGCAAAGATACTAGTTACAGCCTCTTGTGGGTTCACCAGAATCCAGTCTCGCAATCTTTTAAAGAAAGTCTAGGTAAGAAGAAAGCTACGGGGGAGTTCCCTGGTGGTCTAGTGGCTAACACTCTGCACTCCCAGTGCAGGGGGCCCTAGTCTGATCCCTGGTCAGGGAGCTAGATCCCATATGCCACAACTAATACCTGACACAACCAAATAAATAATTTTTTTTTTTTTTTTAAGAGAAAGGTTACAGGCCTAAAGGTGGGACCCTGAGAGATGAGAAACATCGTGAACAAGAAGGATTTCTCCCCCCAAGCTTGATCCAGGAATGCAAAAGTTTAACCAAAATTAGAGAAATGCTGGTCCATGCATGATAAAGAGCTTGGGAAAACTGGCAGTGATTTTTATCAATGTGCTTTGTTTGGTGGGTAATTATGAGAACCAGTCCCTTTGTTTAAAAAGAACTGTCTTTGGAATAGCTGGGAAAGCAAGTCCTTACTCTCTTCCTATTTTGCTTAGAACAAATGAGATGGGTTTTTTTTACATGGGAGCAATGACTGTGCCTGACGTTTCTGCCTGGAGGGCTTGGTAGAATACAGTCCCAGGTGTAATCTAGAGGCTCTGTCTGTAGCCCAGACCTGGGATGCAAAAGGAAGTGGGGTCTGCAAGGCCTAGGCTCATGAGGAAGCTCCATCCTTCCAGCTATGAGAATGGTTACTCTTGACTATTTCCACATGACGGGAAACACTACGTGTTTGGGGATAAAAATATGTAGATGATCAGGACTATCAGAGACCATCAGGTGAGAACTCTTCCATGTTTTTCTCCTCCAATTTATTTCTGCCCTTGCTGCCTATATGCTTGTTCCTGGCCTTGGCTACTGTGTTGTTGTCGTTGTTGTTGTCATTGCTACTTAGTTGTGTGACTCTTTGCCACTCCATGGACTGTAGCCTGCCAGGCTCCTCTGTCCATGGGATTCCTCAGGCAAGAATATTGGTGTTGCCATTTCCTCCTCCAGGGGATCTTTCCAACCCAGGGATTGAACCCAAGTCTCCTGCTTGGCAGGCAGTTTCTTTACCACTGAGCCACCTGGGAAGTCCTTGCTGTTGTGTGGGGTAGTATTTTTGTATGTCAAGTGTGGGAATTACTGTGCTACCACTACCCAGGGAGTGTGTTAAAATGCAGACTCCTAGGCCCTACCCCAGAACTATTGAATCAGAATATATGGGAGGGAGGAAGGTGCATCTTTCATGATCTCAAGTTTGAGAAGAACTGGACCTCTGAGGACTCAGAGACATGACTCTAAACCACAGTGTTACGGAGTATTACACGGTCTTAGGCAAATTATTTAACCTGTCTCAGTTCTCTGGGCTGCAAAACAGAACTCACTATACCTACATGATATTGTTATTGTAAATATTAATGACTATATTTTAAGTCAATGTACATAGGATAGCATGGGGCAGAGTTAGTGTTCATTCTACATCAGAGATTGTATTTGCTCTCATCTGGATAAACCTTGAAGGTCAGAGCCTCCCAAGTGGCTGCAGGTCAACTGGTTTTAAACCTGCCATGTCTATCCCCCTTCACCCTTCATTACCCAGTCCCCCCAAACACTCTGCCTTCATGAGCCAAGAAGAGCCAGCAGATAGAAGCCCTGGTCCCAAGGTCAGGACAGAATTCTTCTTTGCTCTTGAAACTGCTCCCCCTGCCTTGGTCTTCTTGTTTCTCTGTGCCGGCTCTGGTCTCTGGCTTCCGCATCTGCTGCATTGCTCAATGTGGTGGCCTCCTCAGGCTGCCTTGGATGGCTCAGGATTCTCATCTCTCTGTATCTGCACACTGTCTCTGTTTGGCATTACTCACAATTCTCTGAGGAAGACTCCCTCATCCATTCTCTTTCCTGTGGATCTCCCAGTGGTGTGACTATGTTCTCTATCAGAGGAAGAGAATCTGGACAAACCACACCTTAAGTTCCAATTCTCTGTGAATAGACACAGACCAACAATAGAAAACAACTGGAGTATTTGTTTAAAAATACTGGCCTCCTGGAGTTACAGCCTTTGGTCCTTACTCCATTTTATGGAAGTCTTTGTATGTTCTTTTAAACTACATCCCACCCTTTTGGGCTTTCCTGGTGGCTCAGTTGGTAAAGAAACGGCCTGCAATGCAGGAGACCTGGAGTTCGATCCCTGGGTCGGGAAGATCCCCCGGAAGAGAACATGGCAACCCACTCCAGTACTCTGGCCTGAAGAATCCCATGGATAGAGGAGGCTGGTGGGCTGCAGTCCATGGGGTTGTAAGAGTCGGACATGACCGAGTGGCTAAATCATCACCACTCTTTTGCCTTTCACAGCTGAAACGTAGGTTTGTGCTGTGCCTTTTCAGGAAGGAAGGTGTGCTCAGTAGGGTGTGTGAGAACAATTAAAACAGCACTGTGAGCAAGACAGCTTCCAACCAAAGGAGACGGCTTTTAACTGCTCAGAGCTTGAAATGCCAACTACTTGTGAGTGGGTGGTTATGATTTCTTTCTCTTTTTTCTTATAATTGTAAAGCTTCAGTGACTGGGTACTCTTCCCAAGAGAGCAGTCTAGAAAAGAAACATCTCCTGCAAAGTTGTTCTTCCTTAATGGCTGAGTGAAAATGCAAGCTATATAAAAGGAACCTGAAGTAAGAACGTCTTCATTGAATCTCAAAACACCAAGTGTAAATGGATTCATTCTTTTATGTCTCTGTAACGGAAGGAGTTGTAAAATATTAGTGTCCTTGGTGTCCAGGTGTGAGATGGAACAAATGGATGCATTCAGTCATTTCCCCAAGGTTGCTCTGTGTGAACCTCTGGTGGAAGCAGAACTTACGTAACAGCAGCAATTAGCACTTAAATACCAGTCAGCCTTTGACATCGCTGACCTTCAGTCTCTGGAGAAAGACGCCACTTCTCACGAGAAATAACTTTTTCTCTGTGTCTCTCTCTCTCTCACACACACACACACACATACACACCCACACAGTTGCACAGAAACAGGAAACTTCACTTCTCCTTAGGTTCTGCCTTTTACAGACTAACCGGTACATGCTGATCACATGCCTCAGAGACGCACTGATTGGGACACGTGAATAAACAGAATTATACCATCTCTTAGGCTTCACTGACGGCTCCGTGGTCAAGATTCTGCCTGCAGTGCAGGAGACCCAGGAGACAAGGTTCAATCCCTGGGTGGAGGAAATGGCAACCCACTGCAGTATTCTTGCCTGGGAAATCCCATGGACAGAGGAGCCTGGCAGGCTGCAGTCCATGGGGGTCCCAAAAAGCCAGACAGGACTGAGCACGCATGCACACACATACCATCTGCACGCGGATCAGAGTGCACCAGACCAGAATTCTGGAGACCACCAACCAGTTATACTGCTTAGAAGTGAAATAAAAAGTGAGGTCTCAGGTCAACTCAGTGGAGATGCAGTAATGAAGACAGACTGTAAGGTAAATAGATTTATATTTACAGAAAACAACAACAACAAAAAATGTACAATATAAGAAACATGAGAATAAAATGAATGAGTATCTGGATCAAGTATTGAGGGAATAAGTATGTTTCCTATAATAAACTAAATTCAGGTAATAATTAGTACCGGATAGCACTAAATGTGTTTCCAACTGCTCAAGGATTTTAGTCAATTAAAAAGTGTTTCAGTTCTACAACCTGAGTGGACTCTGGAACTTTTCTTGTTTGATAAGCCAAAACTTGGGGCTAAGGCGTGAGCCTGGAACCCAACTTCGAGACCCTTCTCAGGACTTCCTGGGCTTCCCAGGTGGCGCTAGTAGTAAAGAATCTGCCTGCCAATGCAGGAGATGCAAGTGATGCAGGTTGAATCCCTGGGTTGGGAGGATCCTCTGGAGGAGAAAATGGCAACCCCTCCAGGGCTCTTGCTTGAAAAGTTCCATGGGGAGAGGAACCTGGTGGGCCACAGTCCATGGGGCCACATAGAATTGTACACAACTGAGTGGCTGAGAATAAGCACAGTCTCAGGGTTTCCCAAACAAATGTTTAAGTTGGACAGCATTTAGGGGGCATCTCTCCTGATAGTCTCACTTTTTAACCAGACAAAATTCTTAAGCCACCAGCAGGGGCGCTGAGCATGGAATTCTAGGCATCAGCTAGCAGGTGAGGGAAGAACTCACAGGTCCAATAGTAAGAGAACATTAGAGGAAGGATGATTGGGACAGATGATCATACAAAAACGTGGTAGATAAATATTTATCGACATGGAAAGTGAAAAAAAAAACTTGTTAAAGAGAAAAGCAGATTGCATACATTATTTTCAATATGATCTGTTAAAATTTTTATAGAGAGACATGTTTATAAAGATACATAGGAGAAATATACCATAATCTTAGTAGGGAATATCTCTGAAGTGTAGAATTACAGATTTTCCTATGTGTCTGCCATTCCTAATTTTTAAACAATGAGCTTGTATTGTTTCATCTTTTAAAAAATCTTTTATTTATTTTCAAATATAAGACACTATTCAAAATGTTCCTGAATAAAAAGTCCATTTTTATTTAAAATAAGCACTAAGGCCCATACTTCCTTTCATCTCCTCAAGTAAGGAGAGATTCAGGGGCAGCTTTATAATTCATCAATCGTTCAGGTCTTCATTCACAATCCAGGTGTCGGGTATAGGAATTCAGGCTAAATAAAGCTGTTCTACATCCCAGGTTCCTGCATAGAGAAGGCAGGAAATTTCCATGGTGCCGGGCTAGCAGGCAGAATCTCCGAGGGCAGTCAGCTACTGTAGTTCCTTTCATTTCACCCCAGGCACATCCAGAAGATACTTTTTGAGGTGGGACTTTTCAGGTCACCTCCTTGGGTTCCTCCTTGGCCCCTACTACTGTGGCCTCTGACCCTTTCAATTGATTCCCTGACACAGATTCCTAGAAGCATGGTCTGCTCTATAACAGTATAAATTTTTGAGAAACAAAGTCACTTTAGCCTGAAGACCAGGTTTTGAGGCTGTGCATCAGTCGACAGCGGTTACGTAACGGTTTGTCTTTGTTCCTCTGGCCATCTGTGACCTCTCCTCTCCTTCCTGCTGACACCATCCCCAACAGAAAAATACAATCTGTTTAGCCTAATGTACCGCCTTCTCTCCTGAGCCTTCGCGGAGAATAATAACAGCAGCTGCATGACTTTTGCTTAATGTAAATACTTTATTTACTTTTGTATTTAATTTATGCATCTGTCCAGTGTTTGCACAGCTGTTTGATGTCTGTGTGCCCATAGATTAGCCTTTGCTGATTTGATCCAGCTTAAACTCTAAGTGCTGAGAAACAGAGGGGGCTCTCAGTGCACTTTACCCAGCCTCCAGCATGATACCATACAGATGAAAACTTAATTAAGAATCCCGGAGGTTGAGACATCTCCTTGAAGGCATCTTTCTCCCTTGATAAGAAGAAAGACCAATTTTACCTGATCTGCTCAGACAAAACGTGACTGTTGTACCAAGGTGACTCTTGTGGAGGCTTTTTCTCTCCCCAAAACTGTACCAAATTATTTGGGGAAGTGTAGGATATGAGATTCAGCCTGGATGCAGGGCTAGTAATTATGGGATGGGTTGGGAAAGAAAATTGCTCTTCCTGAGGTTTACTTGCCCATCAAAAAACCAAGAAAGGACTGGGTAGTGTAATGACAATGGTTTGGTTAACCCATACACTTGGAACTTAGTTTGCATGCCCTTACCTGAATGTGGACTAGCTTTCGATGTTGTCTTGTGGAAAGAGTTGAGGTCAGCTGCACCAGGTATGGTTACTGGAGGCAGGGGTGGGAATGCAAGGGCAAGGACCACCCACCCTACTCCTCCCCAGCCCGTCTTTTCCCCTCCAGTAGGAGAGTGGGAAGAAAAAACAGTGGACAGGGACTTCTGTTTGGATGGGCTCTCTCCTATAATGTACAGGTATCATTATCCTTTAGTAAAATTTTTGTCCAGTTTTATGTGACCTGACCATTAACACCCATTTTTTTTTTTTTTTTTAAAGATAACGGACCTCCCTGGTGGTCCAGTGACTAAGACTCAGCGCTTCCAATGCCAGGGACCCTGGTCAGGGAAATAGATTCCGCATGTCGCAACTCAGGCCCAGTGCAGCCAAATAAATAAAATAAAAAATAAATATTAAAAAAATTAAAAGAGAGATAATAAAGATCAAGTACAGGTTGAATTTTAGGCAGAATTTGAATCTCTCTTTGCCTCAGTCTCTCAATGTAATTAGTGCTTCACACCTGTTGATAAAGCCTTAGACTGTCTATTGAAAGGTGAACCACAAAGAACAGAAAACTGAATTACCTAAAGTATAACTTTCTCAGTGGCTTGACCCTCTCTTTCACTGTTGTAGAATTTTGCAACAAACTATTTTGTTGCCATGGGTAAGATGATTGCCACTGCTGTTTTGTTAAAAATTCACCAAGAAATAAAGAGAAATACTTTTAAAATTAGATCATGACCCAGGAAGGAAGGAGTGAACTGGTAAATTTGAGTCTGTTATCAACTTTGTTTGAGACTGGCCTTTTATATCACTCTGAGGAGTACTACTGTTTGTTTTCAGCATGAAACCCATAAGAGAAAAAATTGAGTGGGGAACAGGGGGATAATATTTTGCTAGGGTTGTTTTATTGTTTTGTCTGATGCATTATGACCTCTAACCTCCAACATATTTAAGGATCATTCATACTTAAACACAAAATAACTTCCAAAGCCAAGTGCAAATGGATTTTTTTTTTTAACAATAAAATGGCATATTGGATTATGCTTCTCGAGTTGCCCAGGAAACTTAGTGTTGACTGCGGTAAGTTTCAGAAACATAGGTGCATTCTCAGCCAACGTGTATTTTGAATATAGCAGAGAAACAGATGGTTTAGACCTTCTGAAATGCATTGAATTCTGGAAACTGGAAGCCAGAAAGGACAAAATCGTGGTAGGGGAATGGCAGGGAGCAGCATCCTGGGAAAGCAGCAGCCCTGGAGTTGAATGACCTTCCTTTGAACCCAAGCTTTCCCAAGTCACTTTCCCATGCGCTTCCTCAACACTGGTTTCAGTTCTTTAGATCTCATGAAAGGCTTGGGGCTGGGGAGCATCACCACACAGCTGACTGGAGTGCTGATTCAGGCAGGGCTGGGAGGGAGGGCTGGAGACGCAGTGTTTACAGTGAAATACTGTGTGAGCGTGAGTGAGCATGCATGCGTGTGTGTGTGTGTGTGTGTGTGTGTGTGTGTGTGACTGTGTGTGCGTGCTTCTGTGTGTGTGTTTTCTCATAAGGAGTAGTGACATCTCACCACTGCCACCGCTGCCAGTGGGAGATTTAGCTTTCTCCAAGTCACCTCAATTAAACATACATTTTAAATAAAGCAGCATGCTTGAGAGATACGGCTTCAAAAGCTCCTTGAGACCTGATTCCTCGTCTAAACATTTCACTGTCCCTTCAGGATCTCATATAGAGAAATGTTAGAGTTGTCTCTTTGTTCATTCTTTCATGAGCCGCTACGGAAATTTTGCTTGCAAAGAAGTGGAATTAATGCTTCTACAAAAGCTTACATTTCAGTGTGGTTCCTTTCACTTCCTGGTCTAAGTTCACATCTTAGACATGGACACTGTAGAGCTCAGACAGTGGGTGATACATTCATATGACTATCTTGCTTTGCTATCTTAGGACATCTTTTCTGATCATTTTAGAAATGTTGAGTGATTTTCATGGGTCTTATGGGTTCCATCCCTGGTCAGGGAACTAAGATCTCACATGCCACTCATTTCATCTTCATTTCAAAACATTAGACAAAAGGAGTTTGGAAAACATAATACTCCTAGGTAACTTCCAAATTTCCTTTCTTCCAAAGCTTTTTCATAATAATTTAATTTTCCTACTTTTATGATACCACACTAAAGAAGAAATCAAGCAGGGCCATTTTGCAGATGGAAAAAACAGATGTTAATTGACTTATTTAAGGTTGCATTGTGGTACAAGATGAAAAAGGAAAGGGACAACTAGTTCCTTAAGTTTACTACATTTCTTTCCAACATGTTATTTCAGTTGGAAATGGAAAGGCACTTCATATAATTTGCCTTTGATTTTCCGTGTCTTTAACGTTTATGTATTAAAAATCTAATTGCAAGGTTAGACTATGATTTTCCCTTAAAGTCATTAAATTATTCATTAATACATACCCTTCTCTGCTGATTCTTGATATAAACAGATTTTTGGCATAATTTGTTTTGATTAGATTTGCAGTGAATTGCAAATAATATAATTTTTTAATTTGCAATTTTCCCACTTGTAATAAAGACATATCTATAGTAATAAAGAACAGCAGAAAATAAGTCAAGATATAGATTCTTTACTCTGACAATATCATTTATGCATTTATTTGGCAACATGGACACAAAGGTGAATAAAAAAATTCCTGCCCTAATGGAATGTTCATTTTGGTGAAAGAGATAAAAAATAATCAATTACAAAACACTAATCATGGAGTGAAGGGGACAGAGAAGATAGAACTATTTATTTTATTTATTAATTTTTAAAAATTTATTCATTTGGCTGTGCCAGATTTAGTTGCAGCATTCAGGATCTTTAGCTGCAGCATGTGAACCCTTAGTTGCTGCATGTGGGATCTAGTTCCCTGACCAGGGATCGAACCCAGACCCCTACATTGGGTGCATGGAGTCTTAGCCACTGGACTGCCAGGGAAGTCCCCAGAACTATTTTAGACAGCAATTGAAAAGGTTAATTTAAAAGTCAGGAGAGGGTGGCCCTCCCTGGTTTAGGGACTAGCTGGAGGCTGATCACATAGCTGGAGCAGAGTGAGTGGAGAGGTGAGTAGTGGCTAAAGTGTGTGCTGTGATTAGAAGCACAGAGCACAGAGAGTTTGAGCAAAAATAATCACATCTCACTCATGTTTTAAAAGGAATTATCTGGTTGCTGAGTTGAGACTGTACCATGTTGGAGTAAGGATAGAAGGAGCCAATGCAGGAGACTGGACACATGTGGCTTCAATCCCTGAATCGGGAAGATCCCCTGGAGGAGGAAATGACAACCTACTCCAGTATGCTTGCCTGGGGAAGCCCACAGAGGATTCTTAGGGGCTTCGGTCCATGGGGTCGCAGAATCGGCCATGGCTGAGCACACATGCTCACACTCATGGCTACCTAAAATAAGGAGTCCAGTTAGTCAGCCAGGAGAGAGATTGAAGGAGGCAGAGGTGGGTGTTGGCAGTTCGGAAGGAGGGATGAGATTGGATTCAGTGTATGTTTTGAAGGTAGAAGTGGAAGGTCCTGCTAAAATCAATGTGGTGTTTGAGAGAAAGAATTGTTTTTGTCCTGAGACAGGGAAAACTTGAAGGAAGCAATTTTGGGCTTCGGTTTTAATGCTGAAAGTTAATGAGTTCTGCTTTGGACGTATCAAGTTTGAGATATTCAAACAGGGGTGTCACTGAGGCAGCTGGACGTAGGAGCCTGGAGAGCTGGTGAGAGGTCAGGGTTAAAGATGTCCAACAGTGAATGGAGGTTATTTAAAGGACAGGGCTGTAGGAAACTGCCCTGGGAGGGGGCAGAAAGAAGAGGAAAGGCACAAGGTCAGAGCCCTGGGGCAAGTCGACATTTAGAATTCTACAAAGGGAGAAGGAACCTTTTAAGACAGAAAAAGAGCTACTATCTGGCTAAACATTCAAAAGTAGATATGTAGATAGGTACAGCTGGTGTTAAAGTTCAGAGTCTGAAAAACTCTTTGTGGGAGTGCAGCCTTAAGTTCTAAATTATTGTAACAGAGGCTAATGAAACAAAATATGACCAGGAGAGGACAGAAGATGGCAAGTGTATCATTTTAAGGATTGCCCTGAAGATTTAGCACTACTGACCACTTCCTAAAATGTTGCCTAAGAGTAGTTTATTCTTGTAAAGGGTTCAGTGTTGACAGAGTTTACTTCATGGGCATCCAGATTAGCTGGGAGGATGCTACAGGCAGACAACATACCTTTTTTCAAATATCTATTTTGTTGTCCTGGACAAGGAAATGGCAACCCACTCCAGTCTTCTTGCCTGGAGAATCCCACGGACAGAGGAGCCTGGTGGGCTGCCATCTATGGGGTCGCACAGAGTCGAACATGACTGAAGCGACTTAGCAGCAGCAGCAGCATTTTGCTGTCCTGTTTAACGGGGACACAATATGGAGCTGGTCCCTTTGGCCAGGAAGAAAATACATTAAAACGGCAATGTCAATGGAAGTGCCAAAAAACAAAACAAAAAATAAATAAATAAATAAAAAAGCAATGCTAAGGGTCACTTTGGGAAAATTCTCTCCTAAGCCTGGTTGGCTTATTTTTCTCAAGCCAGCTGCTGAGCCTTCAATTTGGGGATGAGAATAAGCTCCTTCTCCCCCTCTTGTTCAAATTCCCAGGCTCTTTCTAAAACTCAAGGTTAGGCAAGTAATGCAGTTGTCTCTGTGGCCGCCCTCCGCGCTGGCTCAACTTGTCTGCACCATGACGCTGCTTCAGTGCCTGGAGGGGACCGCAATGCAACAGATCCTAGATGCCAGGAGTGAGCCCAGATGCTACTGTCCGGAAGACGACAGTGCCAAGGCTGAGAAAGGAGGCCAGGCGGAGGCCTCCCACAGCTCCAAAGACAGAAAGAATTTGCCATTTCCCCCCACCCCAACCCCCGCCTCTCACCTTCAGAATACTGAATCAAACCAAAATGATGCAGTTATTAAGCATTTTACATTCAGATAGGCTTATTCTTCTTTAGGGAATGTTGCAATTATTGGAATATATGTCTTGAATCACTAAAGGTGTTCTTAGGACAAAGGTAATCGGTTACAAACTCTGAAACACGAAGTTCAGATGGCTGCAGAGTTGCCCAGAAATCACAGCGTTCAGTTTCTCTGCAGGCATAGCAAGAGCAACTACTTATTCATAGGCTCTCTGGATGCTTCTTTCCAAGGAGGGGGAGTGCTGGCTTAGAACCAGAGTAAGGAGCATCAGCACCCTTGAGCTTGCTCAAACACCCCTGACATCTGGAACACACAGGGGGAATCCATTTATTCTTTCTCTGAAGTAAAGCTACCAAGATGTTTAGAGACTCTAAAATGGAATATCTGTGTCATCCAACATGTGCATAGATCCCAGTTCCTGTAGGTATTACTCACCCTCTCTACCAGCTGAACATATACCATTCAATATTTGGCCAGTAGAGCTGAATCCCGGGGTATTATGGCCAAATTCTGGGATGTGAGGGCTTTCCAAAAGAATTTAGAATGTCATGATCTTAGTTGAGAGTAGTCAGGGATATCCTTCGGACCATAAGGAGATCAAATCATTCAATCCTAAAGGAAATCAACCCTGAATATTCTTTGGAAGAAATGATGCTGAAGCTGAAGCTCCAACACTTTGGCCACCTGATGCGAAGAGTTCACTCACTGGAAAGATTGAGAGCAGGAGAAGGGGGTGACAGAGGATGAAATGGTTGGATGGTATCACCAACTCAATGGACATGAGTTTGAGCAAACTCTGGGAGACAGCGAAGGACAGGGAAGCCTGGCATGCTGCAGTCCATGAGGTCAAAGAGTCAGACATGACTAAGCGACTGAACAACAACAACAAAGGGATGAGAGCCTTGTGCAAAACTCGTCTCTCATGGTGGCTTAAACCAAGCCACCATCCTGACCTCTTGACATCAAAGGAGATTTCTCTTTCATGCTCACCAATCCCCTAGAAACAACACACGCCATTAAACCCTCTCTGCATACTCATCCCTCTCTAGCAGAGATAGGTCTCTGTGGTCAAAAGGTGAACCCATGAACTCCTGCAGTTTGGAGAAAGTAATTTTTAAACTACGAGCTTGGAAAAAATAATAATAATAAACAACGAGCTTGGGTGAAGCTGCAGGTCTCTAGTTTTCTTCACTCACCTGGCTGTTTCTCCAGCACTTAGGAAGTACCCCTTAAGACCATTAGAGATCCTAAGTCTACCTGTTTCAAGTAGATGGCTACCAAACCAGGATGCTGAGTTGTTGTTTAGTTGCTAAGATGTGTCTGACTCCACAGACTGCACCCTGCCAGGCTCTTCTGTCCATGGGATTTCCCAGGCAAGAATACTGGAGTGTGTTGCCAAGCCCTCCTCCAGGGGATCTTCCCCACCCAGGGATAGAAATCCAGTCTTCTGCATTGGCAGGCAGATTCTTTAACGCTGTGCCTACCAGGATACATTTTTTAAATGTACGTGTCTTTAAATTTCCCCATCCAAGTCTGTGCCTCTATGCGAATCTCATTCCACCCTTTCCCTCCTCTGCTAGAAAACATTCTGAATCTTGGTCCTTAAGAGAAACCTTGGTTATACTGAAGCTGGCAGGAGTGAGATTATTGTACATGTTCACTCCATAATTTCTCTCCAGGATGTGCTGAAATCCTGCTTCACATCTGTGCCCTTGAAATCGTGCTAACTGTGATCAAGGCCACGTTTTATATTCAGTGACTCCCACTGACAGGAGTATATGCTGAGTGGACCCGAATCACTGCAGTGACATTAGACGATGCAGTATTTGGCATGGGTGGATTTGAGTACTGAGTTACATTATGTAGGCTAACCCCCTCCCCAACACATTCAGATCCCAAAGAAGTCAGAAGGAGTGAATGTTACATATAAGAAAGAAAAAGATCAAAACAGAAAAGGGTAGCATGTCAAGATCTGTTCTGTTACACAGACAGCTTGTTGCAGGTCGAAGTAATGCGCAGCCTTTCGAGGTTGAACAAAAGGAGTAGGAGGGAGAACCAAGGGCAGTGCCATACACACGCAGGGGTTCACGTGTCTCCTGGCCACGGACTTTCCGGGGTTGCTGCTCTTTTACCCTTTCTTGTCCTTCCGCTCCATTGCCAGGTCACTTCCAATCTTCTAGTCCACAACTCTGAATGAAGAAGACAACCAATGGAACTTTAAGGCCCAGATTCCAAATAATAACCGATGCGAGTTGATTTTAGACCAAAACGCGCAAGGGATGGAGAGATAGGGAGCTTCCCGACTTGCGGCAACGCCCCCCTCTGCTCCGCGGCGCGCTGACAGCACCCCGGGGTCAGCTGTGAGTGGAGAGGAGCCACTGCCGTAGTCTTGGAGGATGGCTCTTCCCGGCGTCGCTGCTGCTGCGGCAGGGTTTGTGTTTTTGCACCGCAGCACGGTGCAGAAGCCAAGGCGGCAGACCTCGCCCGAACCCCCTAGGGTGCATCCCGGCATCCTTCCCTCACCCTGCGGACCCCCGGAACTCCCGGGGGAGCGCGAGCAGCCCACCCCTCGCCGCCCCCCCGCCGCGCACGTGCGCTCCCGGGACAACAGCAGGCGAGGCCCGGGCGCGCCCCCGCCGCCCTCGGCCACGCGCGCGCTCCGCCCGCCCTCCTCGCGCGTGCTCGTGCCCGGGGGCCGCGGCCGCGCGCCTCTTCTCCCCGCTGCGGGCGTCGCGGGCACAGGAGGAGGCGGAGCGCGGGAGGCGGAGGCCGGGCTCGGCGGCGGGCTCCAGCGGGCGCGCGCCGCGAGCGGGGCGGGGGCGCTGCGGGGGCGGCCCGGAGGCGGCGGGCTAGGGGCTCGGAGCCCAGGACCGCATCCCCGGGGCCGGCTCGGCCGGGGGAGGGCGATCGCGGTGCGGGTCGAAGGGGAGGACGACTCCGAGGCCGCGGCCGGGAGCCCGGCGTCCCCGCCCCCGAGCCTGACGGGGCGGCGCGGCGGGATGAGGCGCTGGCGCTGGGGGCGCCCGGCCGAGCCCCCGCGGCTGCCCCGGGCGGCCAGGCTCTAGGCTCGGCGCGCGGGCGGCGCTCGGCGGCGGCGAGGATCGGGACCAGGACGAGGACGAGGAGGAGGAGGAAGGGGAGGGCGTCGGGCCCGGCGCCCCGCAGGGCAGACACGGAGCGGCGAGCGGGGCGCAGCGACGCCGCGGCGGCGCGGCGGGGCCGCGGGTCTCGGTAAGGCGGGGGCCGCGGGAGGGCCGGGGGCGCCGGTGACGTGGGCAGGCGCCGCAGGGAAGGGCTGCGGGGGCCTGGCTTTCCTTTTCGGGAGAAATTCTTTTTAAAGTAAAGGTTCGGGATCGAATGTTCTTGGAAGGCCATCTCGGGTTTCCCCCTTCCTCCCCCCTCCACCCCCCCAAGCTGAGGGTTCCCTCCTCGGCCTCCCGGGGCGGACCGCGATCGGGCCGCAGCCGCCCGCGCCCACCACTTCCCCGCGGCCTCGGCGGACCGGGCCGGGCGGTTCCCGGCCTGCTGCGGCGCTCCGGGCCCGAGGCGCCGGGGCTCCTGGGCGCCCTGGCCGTGCCCGCTCCCCGCCGTGCTTGCTGTCGCGCCCGTGGAGTTTTCCCTCTCATCTTTCTAATTGGCTGAAGTTGCCTCTGCACATTGGACGGTGCTGGTGACTCTAGTGCCTTTTTCCTCCCTTGGTCTCCCCCGCCACCCCATCCCCGTCTTGCCTGTCTCATTTTGGTGACTTGATTAAATATTCACGTTAAAAAAATTTCGCAAACAGATGAACAGAAACGGTAGAGCGAGAAAGTCAAACCAGATTGCTTAGTTATAGTCTACTTCTGGACCCTTTATAACTCCACCTTCTGTGGCTGAAGCTTTAAGAAGGTGGACGGGAGGAGGAGACCCCAGGAGGATGCTTGGGTTGCAGTTTGATAGTTATCTTTTAGGAAATAAAATTTGGATAATTATAATTTTGATCTGCATGTAGAATTGCAGTCTGCTTTTAAACTGCTTGGGGCACTGCATGATGTTACATGGATAGCTGGCAGCTGGGCCACATTGCATTGTTGTCAGCATCTCTTTTATTTTCCATTCTTTCAGAGTTTTACTTGGCACAGATTTAGACCTTTTAAGTCAATCTGAATGGGAGTAACTTCTGATGCATTGGTTGCTTTTGTAAACGTTGTCTATATTTGTATTTCTATTGGAAGAAGCAAAAGCATATGGTGCTAGAGTATTGTGGGTCTTAGCATCCAGAAAATATGCTAGTTTGAATCAGTAATTGAATTTGTTGTAATATTTTTGGGTAGTGATGATCGTGATTCATTAATATATTTTTCTTTATTGGGTAAATTGGACTCAACTCGGAATATTGACATTTGATCCTTGTATTTGAGAAATAGAAGCTTTAATTGCTGCTACAACATGACCTCTAAGTTTTTCAAGCACTCATTGATGTGAATTCCTTCTTAATGCTGCTCTTTGTGAAGATGGGATATTATGAGGCTGTGATGTCCGTTTTCAGGATTGTCTGGAGTTGGCTTCATTCCTAAAATTTAGTGTGTGGTGATTCTTCATAGAATAAGTCTCTAGAATGGCGTGAGGTTGGAACTGTGCTCTAGCCGGTTGTGTTCATACCATTGTCCCTATAGCAGTCCGTAGAATAAAGCAGCACTTTGGACAGAGACCTGTCCAGACCTAGCTGGGGTAGAAGCCCAGTTTACTGTATGGTGATGCACACTGAGATGGGCGATAGGGTGTAAGTGGGCCACAGAGGAAGTGTTAGTTGGAAGAATCTTCTTTGGTTATGTAACTTTTTGTTTTCTGGGGAGAGACCAAGAAGCAGCCAGGCAGGCTCAACTGTCATTAGAGTCTTTGATGTTGGCTTGAGTTCCAGTAGTTATGTTCCTTTTATTTTCTTTTCCTAACCCCCACATCATTTTTCAGTCACCAGAAGCTATGCTACAGTTGGGCTCAGACTTTAATGGGAATTCATTCATCTCTCTTTCTCTTTCTCGTAGTCTCTCTTTATTTTATTTTTTAAAAGATGATTTTGTGAATGTGGGCCATTTTTCTTTTTCTTTTCCATTTTTAAAGTCTTTATTGAATCTGTGACAGTACTGCTTCTGTTTTGTGTTTTGGTTTTTTGGCCACCAGGCATGTCGGATCTTGGCTCCCTGACCAGGAGTTGAACCAACACCCCCTGCATTGAAAGGCAAAGTCTTAACCACTGGACCACCAGGGAAGTCTTGTCTTAGTCTGTCTTTAGAGGGGCTTGTTCAGCAGTGTTTTCCCTTTCTGTGCTGGCCTTAGTGTGTTGTCTGCACAGCATACATAGATTCACTATTGACTGTAAATGCATCTTGACGAATGTCAGGATTAGTAGCTGTTTTCTTCAGAAGACTTTGATAGCATAAGGAAAATTGAATGAAATGAACTAAACATTTTCATTGCTTTTAAAGACTATGACTAATAATTCTTGAAAATCTTTAGGGTTTAACCCATTAATGTGAAATTTGATGTCTGTGGAGGTAGTTAAGAGGCAGCAGGAACTTGAAATCAGGTTGTGGTTGCAGTTCTGCCACTTAGTAGCTGTGTGGCTTGGTCCCTGCTTTGGGCAAGTTATGTACATTTCTGAGCCTGTTTTTCTTAGGTGTAAAATTGAGATGGGATTTTCCAGGTAGCTCATTGGTAAAGGATCTGCCTGTAATGCAGGAGACATAGGTTTGATCCCTGGATCGGGAAGATCCCCTGGAGAAGGAAATGGCAACCCACTCCAGTATTCTTGCCTGGAAATCCCATGGACAGAGGAGCCTGGCGGGCTACAGTCCATGGGGTCGCAAAAGAGTTGGACACGACTTAGAGACTAAGCAACAACAACAACAAAATGGGACATTGCAAGGAAGCTTGCATTGTCTTCCTTGCAGAGAGGTTAGATGAAAGAAAGGATATGAACATACTTTGTATTGCTTCTTTTATTCATAATCCATTACTGTCATTACCTATAAACTTAGTGTTTAGCTATTTTAAATGTCTTAATACCAGTTTTTAAAAATGCACATAAGGAATGAGACTGTGTTAGATCTTTTTGAGTTCCAGAATTTTGTGATTCTGTCTGATTCTTAGGAAATCCATATGCAGCTGCTGCTGCTAAGTCACTTCAGTTGTGTCCAACTCTGTGCGACCCCATAGACGGCAGCCCACCAGGCTCCTCTGTCCCTTGGATTCTCCAGACAGGAACACTGGAGTGGGTTGCCATTTCCTTCTCCAGTGCATGAAAGTGAAAAGTGAAAGTGAAGTTGCTCAGTCTTGTCTGACTCCCAGCGACCCCATGGACTGCAGCCTACCAGGCTCCTCTGTCCATGGATTTTCCAGGCAAGAGTACTGGAGTGGGTTGCCATTGCCTTCTCTGAATCCATATATAGTGTCTACAGTTTTGGACTCAGAGTTTTTGATTATCTGGTGACAGATGTTTAGTTTATTGAGACTTTGAGCTTCTGAAAAGTATCAATCAGTTCAGAATATTAAAGGAGATTACAAGTTAGGAGTATGAAAAGAGCTGTTTACTAAAATATATTTGTCTGCATTATTTAGTATAGATATTGACAAAATTCAGTATGTAGGCCAAATCTGGCCTGCAGCTTATATTTTGTATGGTTTATGAACTAAGAATGATTCATTTTCAAATGGTAGAAAAAATAAAAAGTATTTCATAGTGTGCAGGTTACATGAAATTCAGATACTAGTGCTCATAAATAAAATTGTATTGGGATTACAGTCACCTTGTTTATGTAGTGTCTATGGCTGTATTGGCTGTATAACAGCAGAGTTGATTCCTTGCAATGGTGATAGTATGACCTGCATAGCTTAGCAGTTTTATTACCTGACCCTTTATAGAAAAAGTTTGCCAGTCTTTGTTGTTGTTGTTCAGTTGCTAAGTTATGTCCTACTTGTTGGCGACCCATGGACTGTAGCCCCCCAGACTCCTCTGTCCATGGGATTTCCCAGGCAAGAATACTGATATGGGTTGTCATTTCTTTCATCAGGGTATCTTCCCGACCCAGGGATCAAACCTGTGTCTCCTGCATTGGCAAGTGGATTCTTTACCACGGAGTCACCAGAAAGCCCTGTCTTTGCTTTAGGATGTAAAATTTTTTCTCTGCTTAGCACAAGTGTGGTTTCTTGTCATAGCATTATAGGGATTAGGACCCCTAGAAAGGTACTGATTTTTGCTTTGGAATCAGACAGACTTGTGTTTGAATGTCAGCTGTGGTATAAACTTTGATCCTGGACAAACAAATTAACATCTTGGTGTTTCAGGTACCTCCTTTGTAATCAGAGAATATAGAATCCGTCTTAGAAGATTGTAGTGATGGTTAAATGAAATGTTACATGTGATGGCTTAATACGATATTGTTGTTCAGTTGCTCAGTTGTGTCCGACTCTTTGCAACCTCACGGATGGCAGCATGCCAGGCTTCCCTGTCCTTCACCATCTCCTGGAGCTTGCTCAAACTCATGTCCATTGAATTGTGATGCCATATACAATATAGGCATATAAATACATAGTAAGTTATAGATGATGGTGATCATGAATTCTAGTGTAAACAGTACACCTAAAATGTTGTACATCACCTTGCCCCAATATTACAGAGTTGTTCTCCTTAGTGGTATGTTACTTGTTACTGAATTTTTTCCTTTACTGAAACCATTAGTTTAGTTAAGAGCTGATAAATGGAATAACTTGATAAATCTCTCATATGTTGTATTTTTATTAATCCCTTGCTTATTTCGATGATTAAGGATGGGTGGAAAGATAATTCTGCTCTGTTTTTCAAAGATCCTGGTTCTTGATAATTTCTTGGTACTAATGTATATTTGCAAGCTGAATTTAAATACTGGTTCTATTTCGGTTTTGATATTTCCTGTTTTTTGTTTTTTCAAAAAGATATTTAGGAAAAGAACATTAAATTAGGCCAGGGTTAGGTGACTTTTTAAAATGTGTGTGACACCCTTTAAGTCCAACTTAGGATTTGTGTTAGCATCTCTATAATAGCCTCTTCAGAGGCGGAATAATAAAACTTATATTTTTTCCATAAAGATAGGCCTAGTGTACTTTCTGGAAGCTTCGTTGTTAAGCTGCTTTCTGAAATATTTGGTTTAAGTTATCTTACCATGGATAAATTGGTTGTACTTCCCTGCTTCAAATGCTGGTTTATTTAACATTAATCCCAAAGTCAGAGTGAGCAAATAAACAAAGGCCATTGTTCTGACTGAGTCAAACAGAACAGGGCTGGGGCCGGTGTGGCTCTTGCCATCCTACAAATAGTGCAATTTCACGCCTTGGGTGTTCTTTACAGGCTGAGGGATAATCCCAGGGACACCTTTGGAGGGTGCTGATGTCCCCATGCTGTCCTTGGGGTGTGTGCAGGGGACCTTTCATCAAACTGCAGAGCTGCAGCCCCTGGAAAACGATGTTTGCGGCCCCATAGAAACAGCAGAGGCCTAAACAAGACCCTCCATCTCGAGGAGACAGGATTTTCTTTCGAGGTTAAAGCATATAAACGACAAAACCAACCAGAGAATTCCTGTTTGAAGAGGTGAAGACCGAGTGGGAATATTCCCCATGGTAGCAAAATGTAAAGATTTGGTAAAATAGATGTTTACAGGTTCATAGTATAACCTGAAGAAGGGGGCTTCCCTGGTATTTACAGGAGGCGTTTTAGGTAGGTAAAATGAAGTGAGATATGAGGTGTTTGGTTTAATTTCTCATATGCAATTTATGAGCCAGAATGTTCAGAGTGGAAGTAGAATTCTGATCTTCAGGGAGAGTGCATCCATTTACTACTTTATTTTATGCCCTGGATCATCTGAGGCTGTGGAGATGGAAAGCACTGAGAAAAGGCACGCGTGGCCCATGCACCCTGGACACGGTGTGATAGGTGTATGTTGTCTCTGTTACCAAAGATAGGCACTGCGCTCTGGGGAGGAATTCTGAAATAGACATTCCGTTCCTTTGCCCTTGAAAAAGTATTAATAAAATTTTTATTTTGTGGGGTTCAGCCTTGTCCTGAGCAGGCCATGTGATTGCCCTGTTTTTATCCCGTTGTGTGTAGGATGGGAGTAGTAATTCTTGTTCTCTTTTTATTGGAGAGTTATATGAGAGAAGGACTCTCAAGATGAGTAGGATTTCCAGTGACTTTGAAGAACATATTATGTGAACTTTAGTAATTACCCGGTTTATTAAGGGCAGGCAAAAAAGGTAAGGAAACTTTAACAGAGAAAGGAGATTTGAACTTGAAGTCAGAGGACCTGGGTTCTCATCTTGGCTCTCCTGTAAATAAATCTGTGTCTTCGGACTAGTAAGTCATCTTGCTAAAAACCTCATTTTCTTTATATCTGTTGATGAAATGAGGGGTCAAACTAGAGGTCTTTAAAATTCTTTCTTGCTCCAAAATTCTATGATCCTGCGATTTTTTTTTTTTTAAAGTAGGGACTATCCTCTTATACTTCTCCAGTTTCTGTTGACCTTCTACCTGAGGAGAACCTGACAAACAGTGGTCTTCAGGACTTAGTGACAGTCCTGCTCTGGTAGGGTGCAGGAAACCAAATGTCTTTCTCAGTGAACTAAAAGGTATCCATTGAGTGCAAGTGAGGTTTTTTGGTACCACGCTAAATGCAGTGGAGCCTAGATGCGAAAGAAGTTGGCATCGAGTCTCTTCCCTTAGGAAGTGTTCCATTCCATTGGGAGGATAAACTGTATAATGAAGAGGAATATTATGAAAGAGTGGACAAGGGACAGTGGGATAATCATCCCTGATCCGGCAGTGGCCATTGAAGGACTTGGGTTTACTGTTGGAGTGGATGCTTTGTGGCCTTGGACATTTGTTAAATGAGCTTTATAGACTCCCTTTAGCTCTAGAAATTTGGTCACATTCTCCTTGAAAGAGCAGCAGCATCTTTGAATCAGCCTGTTAGGAGACAGAGTCAGCCTGTTAGGTAGGTGACAAATCAAGTGAGAACTGTTCAATCCAGGCCAGATTTTTATACTCATTCTATGTGATTGCTTGATTTACTAGATAGAAGGAAGGGATTACTTTAATTTTCTGGAAATGCATTCAAGGGGCAACAATTCTTCTGAAAAGTCAGGCATGTGAGAAGTGATAGGAGACTCAACGTATCTCTGCTTCTTGGCAATAACTCTGAGCCCTGGATCTCATTCATTTTCCCCTTCTTAAGGATTTCACTCCTGCCATTCTTTTTTCCCTTAAATTATCATTCTCTGCTTACTGGATCATCTCTTTTAGTATGCAGACATGCCCTATATTACTTGGAGCAGTGATGATTAATTGTTCACCAGATGCCACTCTCTTCAGCTTCATTTCAGTAATAGGGCCCTCAGGTTTTATCTGGCACATGGATGCCCAGCTGGACTGCATTTCCTAGCCTCCCTCTTACACGTGGATGTGACCGCATGATGAAGTTTAGGTAAATGGATATGACCAGAAGTACTGTGAGTGATTTCTGTGTCAGGGCCTTAGAAAGGGAAAGTGAGTTGCTTTCTGCTTGCTCTTGCTTTCTGCTTGCTCTTGCTTTCTGCTTGCTCTTGCTTTCTGCTTTCCTCTTGCTCCCTTTCTGCCAGGAGAATATAGTGCTGGTACATATTCAACCTTGCAGTTGAGAGCAACACTTTAGGGGGAGGTAGATCAGTAAGATGGGTCCTTGGATGATCTTATAGAGCAGAACCACCTACTACTGTTCATTTTTCTCTGGATGGTTAAGTGAGAAAGGAATACAGTGTTGTCTTGTTGGAGCCACTAATACCTTAACAGGTATTAGAATAAATCACCTCTGTTAAACCATCCTTTCTCCTCCACCTTATGATTCCCTTCAGCTGTTGCCCAGTTTCTTTGTTCCCTTTTGCAGCAGGAGATATTTGTGTTTGCTGTGTCTACTTCCTTACCACTGATTCTCTCTTTAGCCTGATCTATTTGAGCTCTTGTTTCTCCACTCACTGACATTGCTTTTAATCAAGGCTGCAGTGATCTGTATCTTTCAAAGCCAGAGGTCATGCAACATCTGTATGTTACCTTTCATCCGCATTTCCCATTGGCCAGCTATCTTCTCTGATCTCATAGCTACTCATCCTCTTTGTCTTTTTTTTGCCGCTTATCTCTGCCCACCTCCCCCTCTAAAATTTGGAGTGTCCCTGGGCGCTCCTGATTTCATCCATTTTCATGGTTTCAGGTACCGTTTATATGCTGAGGGGGCTCAGATTCCTGTCTCTGGTACTGATTTCTGGAGCTCTAGACTCATCATCTAATGTCATTCCTCTACCTGGATATGTCATGAAGAAAGCAGAACTGTGAATTACTTTCTTTCATTTACTCCTCCCTCCACTTCTCCCACGTCTTTACTGTTTCACGTGAAGCGGCCCCACTGTCTACCCAGTTGTGCAGGCTCCGAGGTCATCCTCCATTTTTTCCTTCTCATCCCGTGTTAATAAGTCCCATCAACTCCACCTTCGGTATACCACCTGGACTTGAATGTGTCTCAGTTTTTTCATGGTTAACTCCTAGGCTAGCTGCCTTTGTCCTCTGGAAAATTATCTGCAGACTTCCCTGCCTCTCTCCTTGCCTTTATCCCCTGTGCTCCGCCTGTGTGTCCCCCACCTTCCTCCCCCTCCCATCCCTTGGCTACTCAGGATCTTTTCAATGATTCCATAGTTTTACCATTTCCCCATGTCTTATAGTTGAAATCTTACAGTATATACTTTTTCGATTAGCTTCTTTCACTTTGTAATAAATATTTAAGTGTCTTCCATGTCTTTTCGTGGGTTGATAGCTTATTTCTTTTTCGATTCAGTTCAGTTGCTCAGTTGTATCCGACTCTTTCCGTCCCCATGGACTGTAGCACGCCAGGCCTCCCTGTCTATCACCAACTCCCAGAGTTTACTCAGACTCATGCCTATTGGGTTGGTGATGCCATCCAACCATCTCATCCTCTGTTGTTCCCTTCTCCTCCCACCTTCAGTCTTTCCCAGCATCAGGGTCTTTTCCAGTGAGTCAGCTCTTTGCATCAGGTGGCCAAAGTATTGGGAGTTTCAGCTTCAGCATCAGTCCTTCCAATGAATATTCAGGACTGATTTCGTTTAGGATGGAGTGATTGGATCTCCTTGCAGTCCAAGGGACTCTCAAGAGTCTTCTCCAACACCACAGTTCAAAAACATCAGTTCTTCGGTGCTCAGTTTTCTTTATAGTCCAACTCTCACATCCATACATGACCACTGGAAAAACCATAGCTTCGATGAGATGGACCTTTGTTGGCAAAGGAATGTCTCTGCTTTTTAACATGCTGTCTAGGTTGGTCATAACTTTTCTTCTAAGGAGCACGCGTCTTTTAATTTCATGGCTGCAGTCACCATCCACAGTGATTTTGGAGCCCCCCAAAATAAAGTCAGCCACTGTTTCCACTGTTTCCCCATCTATTTGCCATGAAGTGATGGGACCGGAAGCCATGATCTTAGTTTTCTGAATGTTGAGTTTTAAGCCAACTTTTTCATTCTCCTCTTTCACTTTCATCAAGAGGCTCTTGAGTTCTTTTTCACTTTCTGCCATAAGGGTGGTGTCATCTTCATATCTGAGGTTATTGATATTTCTCCCGGCAGTCTTGATTCCAGCTTGTGCTTCATCCAGCCCAGCATTTCTCATGATGCACTCTGCATGTAAGTTAAATAAGCAGGGTGACAATATACAGCCTTGACGTACTCCTTTCCCTATTTAGAACCAGTCTCTTGTTCCATGTCCAGCTCTAACCATTGCTTCCTGACCTGCATATAGATTTCTAAAGAGGCGGGTCAGGTGGTCTGGTGTTCCCATCTCTTTAAGAATTTTCCAGAGTGCTGTTTCTTTTTAGCACTGAGTATATTCCATTGTCTGGGTGTACTATAGTTTATCCACTCATCTGCTGAAGGACATCTTGGTTGCTTCCACGTTTTGGCAGTAATGAATGAAACTGCTGTAAACATCTATGTTATTTGTAAACAGGAGTTTTCAGCTCTTTTGGGTAAGTACCAAAGAGGGTGATTCCAGGATAGTATGATAAGCATAATTTTGAATGAGAGCTCCTATTGCCCCACATCCTTGTCGGCACTTGGTGGTATGAGCATTGTGGATTTTGGCCATACTAACAGCTGTATAGTGGATGATGCTCCTTTTCATCCCTTGACCGAGTTAAGCATGTACCTCTTCAGGGATTTACAGTCACTGTTCCTTTTGCCTGGAATGTACTGCCTTCACATCTTTTCGTCTTCTGCTGCCCCAGAGAGGCCTTTGTGCTTACCTGTATACAGGCAGTCTCACGGGCTTTGTCTTCTTTATTACCTACCTCACTTTATTTTCTTCATTTCAGTTTGCCTTTATTTGCTTTTATCTTACATTTATAATCCCATTTTCTGAAGGCTGTTTGAGAGGCCTGGGCTCTTTTTAGATATGTCCTGTAACCCCAGAATTTCTGTAGAATACCTAATTCTACAGAGAGGTGTCATCCATTGTGGGGACCGATGACAAGGTTTTCAGTGATAATGATAAATTGCGGGACCCTGGGAGCAGCAGGGAAGGTTCTGACTTCTTGGAGGATGAAAAAGTCTCTGGAGACAAAGCTGCTCTAGTCTTTAAGTAGTTAATATGGTAGAATGGAGGAATTTACTTCAGTTTTTGTGAGGAGGCAAATGACAAGAGTGAGCTGACAGCAGGGACTTTTTTTTTTTTTTTAGTAGTAAAAGTACTTTATTTTCCTCTTATATTTGCTTTATATGTTGCTTTACAAAGTTAGGAAGTTCACAGCTTTATACCAAAATGTTAAGAAGGCTAAGCTATTTGATTGGTGGAGAAGGAAGCAAGGAGGAAGGGCTATTGAGGATCTTTTCTCCTGCTTCAGAGAAGTGCATGCCCTCGAGCTGCGCCAGTGCCCTTGGTGTCTTGATTTTTTTTTTTTAATTGAATATGGGTTAGAAGACTGAAATCATATGACATTTGACTGCAAAATGTTTATAATCAAACAGCAGGGACTTTTTAATAGAGAAAGGGTGCTTCAGAGTTTAGCTTCCATTTGCCTCGTGTCTCAAAATACTTGTCTCTGCATATAGAGCTACACGTTCACGTTGAAGTTACATAGGTCTCCTGGTCATATGTGGTCTTTACCTTTTCCCGGTATCAGAGTTCCTTCCACATTATCCTTGGAAGGGCAGCACATACCCTCTGCTTCTGTATTTTCAGTGTCTGACTTGTTACTCAGCTGACAGCCCAGTTCTTTAAAAAAAAAAATTATGTATTTTTACTGATGTATAGTTGATTTACAGTGTTGCTTACAGCAGAGTGACTCAGTTATACATATATGTGTGCATCCTTTTTCCTATTCTTTTCCATTACGGTTTATCACAGGATACTGAACATAGTTCCCTGTACTATACAGTATGACCTTGTTGTTGCCCAATTCTTTTTATTATTTTTTTTTAATTAAATTTTTTTTTTTTGGCTGTGCCAGGTGTTAGTTGCAGCATGTGGGATCTAATTCCCTGATCAGGGATCAAACCCCAGGCCGTCTGCATTGGGAATACGGAGTCTTAGCCACTTGACTACTCGGGAAGTCCCCCGATCCTTTTTAAAAGGAATTCTTACTGTTTAACATTCCTCATTGTATTAGAGTGGAATGTACCTGCCTTCATTTCCAGCACCACACAGATCTCTTCTGTTTTTCACATGACGGCCTTCATCTGTCACGTGAAAAGTGGCTGGTTCTTTGATCTTCCCACTAACTTTTTTTCTTCCCAGGCTAAATGTACTTATTTTCTTCAACTGCTCCTCATGTGACTGAGCTCCTTTTGCAGGCCCATCCCCAACATTTCTGGAGCTCGGGCAAGAATACAAATGGAAGTCCATATGCTGTATGTCTAAACATTTGCACATTATTAATCAGGTGAACTGATACAGATGTTCCATCGCGTACCTTAATAAAGACAACTTCGTAATGACCTAAATCTGTGTCACAGAGGGAATTCTCTGACTCCTGGGGGTTCTATTCAACACCATGGTAAAGGGCAGGTACCCTTCTCCCTCCAGGCTCCTTGCATGAGGGACTTTTTGCATGTGCTTATGTATGGGCTCTTGAAACTGTGCATGCCCATACCGCTTTCAGATAGCAGCTCTTTGATCATCCCTGGGTCCAGGGGATATAAATACTGATGGTGTGGTTGTCTGCTGTTGGGAGGGTCCACTCAGGGAAGAAGCCTGAGCAAACTCTAGAAGTAGTCAGGGAATTCTAGGGTCCTGGTAAGAAGAGGGCTGGGGTGTGTGGACTGCAGTTGAGCATACCTTTTAGGTCCTGCGAACAGTTGGCCCCGTGGTCAAGCGGGGTGGTCAGCGGGTACCCCAGGAGCAATGTAGTACTGTTCTGTCCTTGTCAGATTCTGGTCTTGATTCTATTTCCCAGAGCTGGTTATTGTGGAAAAAGTTAAATCCCCTCTTACAGTGTTCCAAACTAGACATTGCATTTTAGTTAGAGCTTCCTAAGTGGTGTGCCAGATAAGACTCTAAATGTGTTACAGATAGAGCAGAAACATTTCCTCATTCCTTGGAGAGGATTGTCAGTGACAGAGAGGCAAACGCTTCTCCTGACCTCTAGTGACTGCCTGCAGCCTGGTTTACTTGCCATGGTGTGCCCATATCAGTACTGTCATCTTCTTGTGTGTCCTGAGTGCAGAAGAGAGAGAAACCCTGCTCTGGACTGCTGTCGGGTGACTGCAGGGCTCGTGGCATAAAGCATTTACATACGGCTTCGAGAGCATTTCTATCATCATCAGTATCTGGTCCGCCTGACTGTTGGAAGTGTCAAAGTAGGTTTGTGCCCTTCTTATTAATGAGGATATGGATCCAGGTTAAGTGGCTTAGTGTAGCTACACATTCTCACTCAAGTAGGACAGTTGAAACTAGAACTCTATTCTTCTGACTCTTATTCTGGTATATTCTCTCTACTAACCCAAATTCCTTTTCTTGTACGATTTTATTTTGGACAGCCTATCACTTCTGATTCATGTAGGGCATGCAGGCAGTTGCATTTTTTAGAGTTTTTCTGTCCCGACTTCTGTTATGTTGTTTCCCTTTATTGTTACTTCTTAACCTAAAGATTCCACTTGACAATCCCTATTAAGTGGTATCATTTTTATCAGGTTCAAACAGTTCATCCAGTGTCTTGCAATGTAATTGCATATTATCCATTTTGATGGCTCTCTGCTCTGGATTTGTATCATATTTAGTTGTTACAGTGATGCTTGTCTGAAATGGTCACCCGAGTTGTTTATAAAAGGTTAGATTATGTTAAAGCAGGAAAATGTGTAGTACATTTTAGAAATATTTCTTTTCTAAACTAGTTATTATAAAAAAAAGTTCTGGGATGTAAGTGTAAATTCACTTCTCTTTTCATTTAGTGCCCATTTTTCACTGATCTTTACAAATGTTATTTTATTTAAACCTCAGAAATTTGTGGTCACTTACTCAAATGCTGGATTGATTTAGAATTAAAATCTAGGTCTGTTTAACCTCAAAGTACCTGTGTGTTTTCTTAGCATTAGTCTATGAATAATGAGAAATAATTTCTAAACATTTAATTTGAACCTGAGAAAGGGATGTTTGCCAGATTCATATTCTTACATTTGGAATAAGTAATTCTCTGGTCAGTTCAGTTCAGTTCAGTCGCTCAGTTGTGTCTGACTCTTCGTGACCCCATGGACCACAGGATGCCATGGCCTCCCTGTCCATCACCAACTGCTGGAGTTTACTCAAACTCATGTCAACTGAGTCAGTGATGCCATCCAACCATCTCATCCTCTGTCGTCCCCTTCTCCTCCTGCCCTCAATCTTTCCCAGCATCAGGGTCTTTTCAAATGAGTCAGCTCTTCGCATCAGATGGCCAAAGTATTGGAGTTTCAGCTTCAACATCAGTCCTTCCAATGAACACTCAGGATTGATCTCCTTTAGGATGGACTGGTTGGATCTCCTTGCAGTCCAAGGGACTCTACTCATGCACAGAACAGGCTTCCTCACCAGCCCCCCTCCCCATACCTTATCTGGTATAAATGTCAATAGGGCCAAGTTGAGAAACCCTGCCCCAAAAGTTCTAAGTAGTCAGGGTTTTACTTTGAATATGTGTGCTTGTATATTTAGCCAACCCCATCATGGTGATGGGTCCTCGAATGTGTGAGAGAGAACTTGTACTCCCCACTGGGGAACAGGTTGTCAGTGATATTAGGGCATGATGTTTATTCACTTGTGCTGCTTCTGGAGGATCTGGGATTTAATGCCAAAGGCTTCCTGAGTGACGAAAGGTTAGGCTTTTTATATTTAATGCTTATCTTTATTAGAACTGTTGATGGGTGTAAGAAAATGAAAGTTGCTCAGTTGTGTCCAACTCTTTGTAACTCCGTGTACTAATACAGTCCATGGAATTCTCCAGGCCAGAATACTGGAGTGGGTAGCCGTTCCCTTCTCCAGGGGATCTTCCCAACCCAGGCATCGAACCCAGGTCTCCCTCATTGCAGACAGATTCTTTACCAGCTGAGCCACCAAACGTGAAATATATGATACCAACTTGGCAGTTAGGTATTGACCTGCTAACCAACATAACTTCTATGAGGAGTTGTGTTTATTGATTAAAATATAGATTTGAAGGGATGGTTGCTTAGCATTCTAAAACCAGGTTTCTTTTCCTTTATTTTTGCATTCCAAGGCGTGACTGGAACATCATTGCAGCACCTTCCTTAGTTTCTTTACATTAATTTTACAGATTTGATTTTGTGTTCCTTTATTCTAGATTGCCAAAACTATGTCCTTAAACTAATGTTTCATTGTGTTTACTCTAACTGATCAAGAGCCATCAGAGGTTCTGTATTCCTACTAATTAAATGCTCTTGTTCCTATGTTTACTGAACTCTCTTGCTTCATTTTCAAGGAAAGTCTTTTTTTCTTTTTAAATAATCCTCAATTCACAACTCATTGTCACTGAATGATACATGTCTGTCTTATTAATATTATCAGTAGCTACTGTTACTACTAACATTTATTTATTATTGATATGCTAGGCTGTGATAAGCTCCTTACATGTATTATCTGGTTTATCATCACAGTTGCCTCATGAAGTAGTTACTCATACTTTTTTTTAAATTATGGTAAAATTTATGTAAACATTTACCATTTTAACTGTTTTTAACTGTCCAGTATATTCGCTGGATATACAATTTACGTATACTCACGTTGTTGTGAAACATCTCCAGAACATTTTCATCCTGCAAAACTAAAAGTCCCTGCCTATTAAAGAACACCCCATTTCTGCCTCCTGCAGCCCCTGGTCCCTACTATTTTAAGCATCCTTTCTGTTTTTATGAATTTGACTCCTTTAGATCCCTCATATCAGTGGAATCATGCACTATTTGTCTTTTAGTGACTGACCTCTTTCACTTAGCATAATGTCCTCAAGGTTCAACCATGCTGTAGCATGTGACAAGATCTCCTTTCTTTTTAAGGCTGAATAATATTCCATTGTATGTATATGTCACATTTTGTTGATTCCTTCATCCTTTGAGGGGCACTTGGGTTGCTTCTGTCTCTTGGCTGTTGTAAATGCTGCTGTGAACATGGATATGCAAGTACTTCTTTGAGATCTTGTTTTCACTTGTTTTGTTTATATACCCAGGAGTAGGATTTCTGGATCATGTTGTTATTTAGTTGTTAAGTCATGTCTGACTCTTTAGGACCTCATGGACTGTAGCCCACCAGGCTCCTCTGTTCATGGAATTTTCCAGGCAAGAATACTGGAGTGAGTTGCCATTTCCTTCTCCAGGGGATCTTCTGTATGTGCAGTGGTATCTTATTGTGGTTTTGATTTGCATTTGCTTAGTGGTAGTGATGCTGAGCATTATTTTCAGAAATCTGTTGTCAGTTTTTGTATCATCTTGGAGAAATATATCCAAGTCCTTTGTCCATTTTTTATTTTTAGTTTTTTGGCCATGTTACATGGCATGTGGGATCTTAGTTCCTCAACCGGGGATCGAACCCATGTTCCCTGCAGTGGAAGTGCAGTGTCTTAACCATGGGACTGCCAGGGAAGTTACTGCCCATTTTTAAAAATAAAGTTTTTTGTAGATGACTTGGCATTATATATTTCAGATATTTTCTGAAATATCTGGTGGTTTCAGATATTTTCTTCCATTTTGTGGGTGGCCTTTTCAGTCTGTCCATAGTATCCTTTGATGCACAACAGTGTTTAATTTTGATGAAGAGATGGAAACAAAAAAATGCTTGGTTTTAACTGGCTTTCTGTCTTTTAGCATTACTGTCTAACCAAAATAGAGGCCTAAGCTTCAGCATATGGAGAACTGAGTTCATGTAACTGTAGCTGATCTGTTTATAGGCTAACCTCTTGGAAGTTAGAGAGGAGAGGCCTGAAACAGGAGAAAGGGTTTAGAAAATCCTTTAGCTTAGTCTTAGCTAGATTAGTGATATGAAAAATATTATGGTATTCTTAGTGTTTAGGATTAGGGACTTTAGCAGAAGTGGAAAAAAAGAAACGTTGGTTAAATGAGCTGATAAAGGCCCTAGTGGTTTAGAAATATTTCTGAGTTACTGAAGTTCATGCAACAGGATCTGGAATAACTTTCCTGTTACTTTAGACCCTCTTCCTTTGTGTAGGCCTGTTCAGAGCCACCCCTTCCTCCATTTCAACAGTATTTCTGTATTCCTGTGATCTCTGTTATATGCATTTGTCCTTTTTCCTTCTTTCAGCTGTATTCCTTTCCACTGTATGCTCATTAAACTTTTTTAAAAAAAGTGAGATAGGACCCATTTGCTTTGAGGACTGTGGTGTTTAGCATACTCTTGGGGGCTCAGTAAAATTTCAGAAGTATGTTCAGCCTTCTAGATTATTTGCCTTCAGTAGAAACAGTTACAGAAAGTTTTCTTGGTGGAGGAAACTGTCTCTTATCTTGGTACTGGCAAAGTCCTTCCTGCATCATGCTTCAGTTGATGTGTTCATTTAGTTCTCAGCTCTGCTGCTAAAAAATTTTTCTTAAAAAGAAAGGCGAGGGTGGGATGTTTCAAGAGAACAGCACTGAAACATGTATATTATCTAGGGTGAAACAGATCACCAGCCCAGGTTGGGTGCATGAGACAAGTGCTCGGCTGTGAAGACCCAGAGGGATCGGGTGGAGAGGGAGGTGGGAGGGGGGACCGGGATGGGGAATACATGTAAATCCATGGCTAATTCATTTCAATTTATGACAAAAACTACTGTAATGATGTAAAGTAATTAGCCTCCAACTAATAAAAATAAATGGAAAAAAAAAATTTTTTTTCTTTAACGTTGTTCATGTAATTCCCTTTTTAATTACTTACTGGTTAATTTTTTTGGTAATTTTTTTGATTATTCAGCTATAATAGTATAAGAATAGATTTTGGAGGTTGCTGTTACCACATAAAAGTAGTAGGAATTTATTTAAACATTGTTTTAAAAGGACAGTTTTAACAATTAAATGTTTAATGCTTAAAAAGTTGTGCAGGTATATGCATAAAGGTAAAATTACCTGTAGTATTATATTTATATTATTTTTCCTAACATGTATTGTTTAGACTCTTCTGTTGTAAAATAATATTTTTTTAACTTTGAGACTTCTTATTTAGATATATTTGTTATCACATTGTAAGAAAGAACTTGTGGACTTGTAACTCTGTATAAAAGCCCATAATAAATTTCTGTACTTTTTACCATGCGGGTATGGTTTAAAGTAGAGAAAGGCAACAGGGATGAGCAAAATCCTGAAAAACGAAGGTCTTTAACAAAAGCTTTACTAAGTCCTGTTACAGGAAGTATGATAATTATGACAAGAAATCATAAGCCCATTAGTGTCAGTGATGTTCTTTGTGTTTGGCTAGAATCAACATTTATTTGCCCCCAGGTAAATAAATTATTTTATTTCACAAAAGAGATTTAATAATATACGGCTGAAGTGTAAATGAAATACTATGGCCCTGCAGTTGAGTGATGCATATGCAGCCCGCAGATGTAAAAGTTCAGTCAGTTTCGTTGTTGCAGCCTGTGTCATTGAAGGAACGGGGACAAAAGTTTGTTTGTAACGACCATGGAACTGAGCACAAAGACGCCAGTGACCTCTGACCCTCTGAGACTGTGCATCTGAACAAGGAATTGTTTGAGGATGGGAAAAGCTGCCCGTAGACTTGGGGTGTGCTTTTCCCTGCTTTCTGTGGAATTGTTGAATGACCCGACTCCAGAAAAACAAAAAAGCAAAACCCCCCAAACAAAAAGCTTAATTGGAAGAACTTCTTATTAGTCTCAGAGGAATCTCATGTCCACACAGCCAAATCTAATTAGATATTCCTTTCCCAAAGTGATAGTCTCTATAAGGATGTTGTCCCCACTCACAGAGACTGCCGTGTGAATTGCTGCTGTTCTGTGCTGACCGGGCTGGTCTCCTGCTCTGCAGTTCTTGTTATCTTCTTTGTAAAAGCGATCCTCTAGCTCTCATGGTTGAGCAGTCCTTCTGCATCTGGATCACACTAATACCTTAGCTTTCTTTTCACAGTGTTTAAATGCTGGGCATTATTCAGGCACCGAAACTCATAAATATTTGTCAAATGAATGAGTGGGTTAATACATCCACAGGAAAAATTTTGTGTTTTTTGTGTGAGAAGGTAGGAATGATGGCATTTGCAGTAGTGTTTTTTTTTTTTTCCTTTCTCCCATGGTGGTCAATAAAATTTTTGTAATATCTCTGAATATGAGCATACCATAAATGCAGTGTCTCTTTTGCAGATATAGAGTAGCTCAGCCTTTGAGTTACCTGTCTTGGTTGCACTAGCCAGTGTTCAGACTGGACTCTGATTATAAGGTTTTTCTTCAGATCTGTTGTCCTTGGAAAGACTGAGGGATCAAGACTAGTATTACCATTTTGGTGAAAAGCTGGCTCTGGCTTATGCTGTTGCATAGTTCTTGTGGTTGTTCATTCGTTAATTTGTATCCAACTCTTTGTGATCCCATGGACTGCAGCAAGCCGGATTCCCCTGTCTCACCGTCCTCAGATTCATGTCCATGGTCAGTGATGCTGTCTAACCATCATCCTCTTTTGCCCCTTTCTCCTTTTGCCTTCAATCTTTCCCAGCATCAGGACTTTTTCCACTGATTCGGCTGTTGGCATCAGATGGCCAACGTATTGGAGCTTCAGCTTCAGCATCAGTCCTTCCAGTGAATATTCAGGGTTGATTTCCTTTTGTATTAACTGGTTTGATCTCCTTGCAGTCCAAGACACTTATTGTATTGTGAGGAAAAGTTTGTATTCTGATAACTATATTTCAGCAGAAAAGTGCCATGTTACTTGACTTTCTGAGATGGCAGATGCTAAGTTAATTTGGAAGAATGATAAATAGTGCTTTAGGTCAGGCTGAGAATTCATTGTTCATTCTGAAAAAATTTGTCGGGAAATATTCTCTTTAGAATTTAAGTTCTTTTTTTTTTTTTTTTTTTTTGAGGGGGCATTCATTATTAACTTAGTACATCTAAGAACTGAGTATTTTAGAAACTTTATTCAGCTTTTTGGTAACTTCCTGTTTAAAAGATTAAAGTTGAAGTATGAAAGGAAAGCAGTCTAGGCATTGATCTTTAGCTGCTAGCTGAAGAAATGGTGGCTGTGCCTGACCTTTTAATATTATAGAGCTGGAGCTTGTACATTTCTTCCTGAGAGGATTAGTATGAAAAATGCTTTGGAAAAATAGCTGCCAGAGTTCTACCACAGAAAATTGTCTCTAGTGCCATGAGCCACAAACTTGTAAATTGCTAGATTAAAAAAATATATTCAGCATTAGTAAGAGCATCAAGTACTCATCATAGCTATGGCAGAAGTTCCTAATTTGTCAGATACCCATTTCCCCATATCTTATTTCTAACAGAACTTAAAGTTTTCCTAGAAGCAGAAGTGTGCCTAGCTGAAAAACCCCATACATTTCTTAACCTCCTTTCCAGCCAGAGCAGCCATGTAACATAGTCCTGGTCAGTAAGGTGCAGGCAGAAATTTCTGGATGAAGATCTTTTTAAAGACCTTTTACCTGTTTTTTTTTTTTTCCCTCCTGTGTAGAAATTAGACATGATGCCTAGGGCTAGACCAGTATTCTGGAGGCCTTCAGAGGAAAGCCAGGAGATTTACAGATATCTTCCCCTATATATCCCTGAGTTGCCAAACCAACGTCAGCACATGCCCCTCTGAACTTCCATTTGATGAGAAGAGTAAACCCCTGTCTTCCTTAAACCACTGTAATTTGGGCTTCCTGTTAAATGCATCAGAACATTATTCCTGGCTGATAACAATTATTTGTATGCCCGTTATGATCTCCTTTCTGGAGATGTGGAGTCTTCTGATTATAATTCAACAAGAGATTTTATCTGACTTCAAATCCAGAAGACCCTGAGAGTTTTGGAATTCTTTCTGTCTTTAGACTTGATTGGATGAGCTGGATATCCAGCTGGATAGATATTGGTTACCAAGGAGGTTTGAGGAAATGCATGGAAATATTCAAAAATAGTCTATCATCTCCCATTATCACTTCATCCTCTCTTGCATTTAAGTCCTGGCTTCATCTGACCACATAATCTGTGTTGAAACTACTGGTGCTCCCTCTGAATGGAGGGGGTTTCAGGTAGTTATAGCACGGTTAGGAATCTGACTGATGACCTCATCTCCCTCCTTGCCAGGGTTAACTATGGAGGATTTTTTCTGGTTTTTAAAAAAACTTATTCAGGTGTAATGTACTTACGGAAGAAGTGCTCAGATCATACCTGTACAGCTTTATGACTTTTCACATACAGCTTTATGTATTTTTCACAAACCGAACCTGTCTGTGTAACCGGCATCCTGATCAAGAAAGAAAGAAGTCCTGCTGTGGCCCTTATGGGTTATCAGCATCCTTCTAACAGCGTCGAGTAGTTTTTGCCCGTATTTGTGTTATTTACACATGGACGGGTACAGGATGTACTCTTTTGTGTTTGGCTTCTTTTTACTCAGCGTTTCTGTGAGATTAGTCTATACTGTTGTGTATAATTATAGGTCATTCTCATTGCAGTGCAGCATTCCATTGTGTGACTGCATCCCAACTTATTTATCTCATCAACTGTTGGTGGGCATTTGGAGTGTTCCCAGTTTTGACTCCATTTATGAATACTGCTGCTAAGAATATTCTTTTGTTAAACTTAATGGAGGTGTTCTGTTGGGTATGTACTTTAAATGAAATTGCTGGATTGTAGAGTGTCAGTGCTTGAGAGCGTTAGCTCCTCTGCGTTCTACCAATACTTGATTTGTCTTTGTTTTTAGCCTGGTCATTCTGGTGGGTGTGTGTATTTTGTGAAGAGCCTGGTTGTTTTTTGCCCATTTTTTTTTTCGTTTGCCCATTTTTCTACTGAGTTGTATGTCTTTTCTTATTGTTTGTGGGATACCCTTTTATATTCTGGGTACTAGTCCTTTGCCAGATATTTATATTGTGAATATCTTTTTCTATTCTTTGATTTGCTCTTTCCCTCTTTACCTGTTTTTTGAGAAATGGGTCTTTATATAATCCAATTGATCAGATTTCCCTTTGTGTTTAGTGCTTTTTGGGTAATGTTAAAAAATATCTGCCTGCTCCAACATCACAAAGATGATGATCTGTATTTTGTTCTATAAAAGCTTTATTGTGTTACCTCTCATATATAGATCTTACCTCCACCTATTAATAGGATTGCTTTTTATCTAGATGTGAGGGAGGGGGTAACAAAACATTTTTTCTGAATAGTTATGTAGTGGATTCAGCACCATTTATTAAAAATGTTATCCATTCCCCACTATACTGCAGTGTTAGGTTTCTCATAAATCAGTTAACCAAATATCTGTGGCTTGTTTCTGGACACGATTCTGTTCTGTTCCATTAGTCAGTTTTTCTCCTCTTGTACAAACAGCATGCTGTTTTAATTATTATAGCTTTATAATAGGTTTTGTTAACTGTTGGTGTCAAGTTTTTTACCATCTTTGTTCTTCCTTGAGATGACCTTAGCTAACTGGTGACTGTCAACTGAGTATGTGGAGTTAATACTCATTCTGTGTGCCTTCTGACCTCCACTGAACACATGCCTCAACCTGCTGAGTGTGCTGGCTTAATCCATTTAGCTGTCAAGTGAATCCAGCTCGGACCTCTAACCTCTTCCTGGATTTTCAGGTCTATTGAGTAAACAGAAAATAATTTCTTGGTACACATATAAATTTAAACTCAGTGCTCACTTTTAGCAGAAATCACTGCTGTGTGCAGTAATCAAATATTTAATTCAAATGTGTATATTTAATTGCACTGATGCTTAATTTCCTCATTTGTAAGTAATCAGCTGTTTTGTTTATTATGACCAGCACTGTAAATGCTGTGTTTGGGATTTTTTGAAGCAAAAAGATGAAACAGGAACAGTAAAATAAAAATAAGACAATTCCGTCTGGAAGACTCAATCATCTGTGCGTGACATTTAAAGGCAGTGATCTTTGTAAGTCACAGTGTGATATTGTCAGTTGGGAAAAATTTCTCAGAATCTTGCATTCTTTCCCCTTCCATTTCATGCTGTATCAGTTGGGGGAAATCCCAAATTTTTAAAGTAAAGTAATAGTTATTTTTCTTCAAAATCAGTCATTCCTAACTTATTTCCTTTGGGGGCTGGGGAGTAGGAAGGAGTCAGGGAAGTAGGAGGCCTTCCGGTGAAAGTGAGTGCACTCCAGACTCCAGTAGGACATGTCGTCATATGTGATATGTTACAGTTGATCCTTGAACAGTGCAGGCGTAAGTTGTGGATTCACTTACATGTGGATATTTTTTAGTAGTAAATACTGCAGTACTGCATGGTCTGTATATTGGTTGAATGTATGGATGTAGGGGGTACATATAAATTATATGCTGATTAACCCTTGCATTGTTCAAGCATCAGCTATATTTAAATTTGAGACTATCTTGGGAAATTGAAAATATATGAATTATTATAATACCTTGGGGGAATTTTTTTCTCGTTTTTAAAATGGGACCAAGTGATCAGAGATCTGTATACCTGTGTGCTGCATGAACTTTTAATTTTTACCTCAGTTGATAGTGAGTTGCAAGGGTTCGTGTTTGATTCAGAAATTGGAACTGACTGTGAATTAGGTACATAAGGGTCCAACCCCGCCTGTTGGCTTTTAATTACAAATAAGGAACATACCATTTCATTGATAATATAATTAAGCTTAAGAGTAAAATGTCGCATAATTATATGCCCTGTGAGTTAGAATAACCAACCCAGATTTGCTCTGATCCCTGGTAGCAGCCCATGCGTACAGCCATGTAGTAGGCAGTTCTCCTGTGTTAACAGGTCTGGTACAGATTTCTGCCTAGAGATCTCAGTGGCAGCATTTTTTGAGCAGGTATTTACTGGGTGCATATTGATTTTCACATACTTTGTAAGTTCTGGCAGTAAAAGGTGAGCAGAATGGGTTCCTTTCCTGCCATTGCAGAACTTTCCAACTAGAGTTGTATGCCTCAGGGTTGTAACTTGGTATCTTTGCCTACTGGTAACAAGAAATTATTTTTCTCCAACTTTATTGAGATATAATTGACAAATAGTATTGTATAAGTTTTATGTGATGATTTGATGCACATATATATTGCAAGATATCTTTACCACATAAGGTTAGTTAACATATCCTTCACCTCTCAAAATTACATTTTTTTTTGTTATGGTGACAGTATCTAAGATCTGCTGTCTTAACAATGTTTAGCTATTGTTGTTGTTGTTGTTTAGTTGCTAAGTTGTGTCCAACTCTTTGTGACCCCATCGACTGCAGCACGCCAGGCTTCCCTGTCCATCACCAACTCCTGGAGCTTGCTCAAACTCTTGTCCATTGAGGCGGTGATGCCATCCAAGCATCTCATCCTCTGTCGCCCACTTTTCCTCCCGGCCTCACTCTTTCCCCGTGTCAGGTCTTTTCCACTGAGTTGATTTGTTGCGTCAGGTGGCCAAAGTATTGGAACTTCAGCTTCAGCATCAATCCTTCCAATGACCAGGACTGATTTCCTTTAGGATTGACTGGTTTGATCTCCTTGCTGTCCAAGGGACTCTCAAGAGTCTTCTCTAGTACCACCATTCTGAAGCGTCAATTCTTCAGTGCTCAACTCTCACATCCATGCATGACTACTGGCAAAATCATAGTTTTGACTATATGCAGCTATGTCGGCAAAGTGATGTGTCTGCTTTTTCATACGCAGTCTAGGTTTGTCATAGCTTTTCTTCTGAGGAGCAGCTATACAGTACAGTACTGTTGTCTGGAGTCGCCATGCTGAATAGGCCAGAACTCACCTTAAAACTGAAGTTTGACAGCATCCTGAAAATGCACAGGTACCATCTACTAAATAGCTGACCACTGTTGCCTCTTAAGCAGTTTGGTGACAGATATAGGCTGGTGGAGTTTGTTGTTTTCCTCCATTGATAATCAGAGATTAACTTCCCAGATGGCTCTGTGTTAAGAATCCGCCTGCTAATGCGGGAGACACAGTTCGATCCCAGGTTTGCAAGATACCCTGGAGGAGGAAATGGCAACCCACTCCAGTATTATTGCCTGGAAAATCTCATGGACAGAGGAGCCTGGCAGTCTTCAGTCTGTGGGGTCGCAAAGAGTTGGACATGACTTAGCAGCTGACCAGGAGCATGAGCGTGAGACATGACTACAGTTGGGAGAAAAGCTGTTAAACCGGAAGTAGACCAATTAGTGTCAGTGATGGTGAAGGAGTTAGAGGAGATAAAAGTAGACTGTAGTTGTAAAGTTAATGTTGGTTTGGAATTGGTTCTAAACTATAAATTATCTCCCTTTTCTGTGGTGGTGATAATACAGGGGTAAAGCATGTAAATACACTGGTATGTTTGAGATAAATGTCCTTTGTTCTTGTCTTTAACCTTCTGTAATTTTTGCTCTATTTCTTCGATCATATTTTAGTTCACATGGAATTCACATATTGTTGATATATTTCATTTAGTAAGTTTCTGTCAAATATAATTTTAAAGTATAGTTGTATTTAACCATTGAGCTTAAGCAAATTAGATGTTAGATGTTTCCTGTGTTTTCATGAATGAATTTATAGGTATTCATAGGTCTACTTAGTTTTAAAAGTTTATTCTTTTCTGCCACATTTTTTTTTTTAACTTCCAGAGGCACATATTATTCTTAGTGAAACTGTTTGGATATTTTGTGATGTAGGCTGGTGGAAAAATGATTCATTCAGCAGCATTGTATTCTACAGTCAGGGTTATTGGAGCATATCATATTTTATTACAGGAGGGATGCCTGAGAAGAGGAGACTCTATAAACTAGATAAAAGGAACAGTGTCTGTTAACTTCATTATCTTATCACCATCACCTGTTACTTAGTGATGCCTCATCAAGATAGGATCCATTTACTTTCTTATCTGCTGTTTTAGAATCCTCTTAACCAATATCTAAGAAATCACAACTTGCTGGTTTAGATTATAAGGTATTTTCTGCATCTAAGACAAATTCGAAGATGGATTTTAGCATTCAGTATAATTTTTAAACATCCATTCCTTGAATAAACAATTCTTTAAAAGGCAAAAGTAATGGAATAGAATTCATATACTGCTATGGGTGTGTTAAATGGTGTGATTTTTCTGTGGGGCAATTTCCCCTCCCCCCGTGGGGCATTTTAGGAATATGTATTAAGAGCCTTGAAATGTTACCCTTGACCTAGTAATTCCACTTTGAGGATCTTAAAGATTTAACCAAAGATACTCATTGGAGTATTATATCTAATGGTGAAAATTTGGTAAATCATTATGTCCAACAAAAAATAGTTATATATTTGTATAGAAGAATCTTACTTAGCCATTATAAAGATTATTTACTTAAGACTAACAGAAAGTCATGATATAAAAGTGAAAAAGGTATGAAGAACTCTATAAGAAATTGAGCTCAATCTAACAAAAGCTAGCAGTTAAAAGTATGAGTCAGGCCTGTATATTACAGACCTGGAAGGATCATCAACTCACATAAAATGCAGAAAAGCAAGGTGTAGAATAATATACATATACAGAAAAGTGAGGTACTTAGGAAAATACAGCAAATTGATCATGTTTATATTTGTATATAAGCATATACAGATACGGAAAAAAGTCTCTTTGTTAAAACTATTAATAATGACTAGAACTAGAGGCAAGAAAAGGCTTTTACTTTGACTCCTACTTGAATTTTAATAATAAGAGTGTATCCATATGTTAATTTGTAATTAATGTTAAAAAGAAATCCAAATTTTCTGTTTTATGAAGAGAAAAGTTCTCTGAAATCTGAGCAGTGGTTGTCTCTGGAACGTGGGAGCTCATATAGTTCTTAACTTTCTTTGTATTTTTCTCTGTTTCCCAGAATTTTGGCAATAAACAGGAATTATTTTTATAATCTGAAAAAGCAGTGAAGTGTTTTAAAAAGCTGAGATTACAGGTAGTAGCGTGGTCTGGACTAAGGATTGCTGTGATTCAGATCGCAGCTGTGCTACTATTCTAGAGCCTCGTGACCTTGGGGCTGGGGCTTGGGGGAGCCGCTTTACTTTTCTCACAGGATTTTTTTTGAAGATTAAATTAGGTGTGACATATGTAGGTTAGTTTTTATGTGTCTGCCACGCATTTGGTGCTCGATAAATGTTAACTTCCTTCTTGTTTTTCTCATTCATGACATAATAAACTCTTCAAAACAGATGGAAACTACTGTAAAAGTATTAACCAAAACACGACTGTATTCAATAATTAGACAGTTGAAGAGCTTATGGTGTGATAGTTTCAGAAATAATCCTGCTACAGGATAGAAAGTGAGAATATTCATTAGAGGAAAACAGAGCTGTGGTATTTCACTTCTGATGACAGGGAGAGGCGGGTATGAGTCCTCATTTTTCTGTACGAATCAACTGTTAGTCAGCACTAATTTGTTTTCTAAGTATGATTTAAAAAATTCTGCACAGGTTCAACTTGAAGAGTGTTTAATAGCTATGTTATAGATACATTGCTGTTTTTATTCAGCATAGCTATCAATATTAAGAAATAAACAGTCTTGTATTAGTAAATCAATATGTAAAATGAGATACCTTAATTTCAGGGACATAAGACAATTAGGGGAAATAGATATCAACATGAAATTCTCAAAGCAGTTAACAACTCTATTCTTTCTGCACGTTTGTTAGACGAACAATAGAAAATATAGGCATTTGCTTTTCCCTGTTTTGCAGAGGAGGTATCACAAACTTAGGGCTTCCCCAGTAGCTCAGCAGTAAAGAATCTGTCTGCACTGCTGGAGACACAGGTTCAGTCCCTGGGTGGGGAAGATTCCCTGGAGGAGGGCATGGTGGCCCACTCTAGTATTCATGCCTGGAGAATCCCATGGACAGAGGAAGGAGCCTGGCGGGCTACAGTGCATAGAGTTGACTGAAGTGACTGAGCACGCACATCACAGTTTAAAGAGGAAGATTGATGTTAGCAAGTGAGGGCAAAGTAGGATGTCATACTAGGCGCATAGAACTTAAGAAGCACCAGCATTGCTGTCTCTGGTATTGCTTTGTCTGATGTTTTCATACACGGAAACAATTTAAAAAAACACTAATTCAAAAAGATATGCACCCTAATGTTTTTAACAGCATTATGTATATTAGCCAAGATATGGAAACAACCCAAGTGTCCATCAGCAGATGAATGGATAAAGAAGCCTGGTATGTATATACTCAGCCATAAAGAAGAATGAAACTATTGCCATTTGCAACAACCGGGATGGACCTAGAGAGTATTATACTTAGTGAAATATTTATAAATCAGGCGAGAAAGACAAATACTATATGCTCTCACTCATGTTTGGAATCTAAAACATGAAACAGTCAAATGTATATAATAAAACAGACTCCCAGGTATAGGAATCAAACTATAGTGGTTACCAGTGGGGAGAGGGAAAAGAGGAGAGGCAAGATAGGGATATGGGATTAAGAGGTTCAGACTACTGTGTATAAAATAGATGAGTAACAAGGCTGTGTTGTACAGTGCAGGGTTATATAGCCATTATTTTATAATAATTTCAGATGGAGTATAATCTATAAAAATATTGACTCAAGATGCTGTACACCTGAAACTAATATAATATTTTAAATCAACTATACTTCAAATGGGCTTCTGCCTGCTGACTCAGGGGACGCGTTGGCAAAGGAAGATCCCCTAGAGGAGGAAATGGCAACCCACTCCAGTATTCTTGCCTGGAAAATCCCATGGATGGAGAGGAGCCTGGCGGGCTACAGTCCGTGGGGTTGCAGAGGGTCAGACATGACTGAGACTGAACACACACACACACACACACACACACACACTTCAATACAAAAAGAAACTTTTTTTTTAGGTCTAAGAGGTTTGCATAGGTATCAGGTGTTTCTTTTATTTCATTTGTTTCCTTATTTAACCGTTTTTCTCTAAAGGATGAAATTTGATATCATGTATAGCTGGCTGTGTTCCTGCTTACAGGCTTTCTCTTGCATTGCAACCCTTCGGGAATGCCGCAGACTGAGAAACAGCTTGGGATAGGTTTTCGTGTGGTAGAGAGTGGGTATACTTTGGGAAACCACTCTGCTCTGTGACTCTGAGTCAGCACGGGGCCTCGGCCGAGGGCCCGCACTCATGGCTTGGCGTGAGCACCTCTGTTCTTGAATGTCTACTAGTAATAAAAATGTCAGTATCAACGCCAATTCAGTGTGTGAAATCCTTTAGAATCGAGTCCTCTGAGTTCGTTTCCACTCTGATACACATATTTTCCTTTATTCTGTACAAACTTTTTTCAAAAAGCTAAAAAAAAAATCTTGAAATTTACTCTCCTTTCGTACCTATATCCGCTTTACTTTGTAGATGTCATCAGTGGTAGTGTTCTTTTGTGTCTCAATAGTGTCTTTATGTTTTTAACCTTGTAGTTGTTTTAACTCATAGGTTTCCTAGGACACTTTGTGCTGTTTTAAATGAATTTTAGAATGGTTCTCTTTTGACTCTGTCCCTTAGTTTAATGGAATCCTGTTACTTTCCTTACCTAATTTAGTGTGGTGTCCTGGCCCTGCAGCATTTGCTGGAAGAGCGAATCTGAGAGGCACTGTGTTACCCTCTTGTCTAGGTTTGCTGAATGACTGTGAGAGGCAGTACCCCCAGGCTCCAGGGGGGCAGAGACCCCTCTCCCACTGTGTGCTGTGTCTTGCACAGCAGCGGGGACATTAGCCACACAGGACATCATGAGGGTGTATCTAAGCTCAGACAGAGCAGAAGAAACCTTAGGGTCAAAGGTAACTACAGGCTGAGTCATCAGCATATCGTTGAGGGTGTGGAGCGCAAGAAAAGGTGGAAAGGGAAGAATCAGCCAGGTTTTTATAAGTGTAGAAATGAGTGTTAGCGATAACAGTATTTCTGAAGACTTACATTCCAAGCACTCTGCTGTCATTTATATAAGTAGTATCTTATTTAATCTGTAGAGAGTACTGTGGACAAGAAAAGTTGCCATCTTTTGATAATGGTCTTCTAAAGAAGGATGAAAAATTGCTGAATCATGCTGTTTATATATTGTGAAACAAAGTCTTTTTCTTTAGTGTAGAATTAGAAGATGAAATTAACTGATTTTTAAGATCCACTTCTTTGAAGGCATATTAATAAAATTTGGTACACTTTTCTTGTGGAGTAAATGTCAAAATATTTGTATTTTTCTCCTCTTTTGATATATACTGTTTCTGAGGACTCTTTAAAAAATCCTGGAAAAAAGTCTTAGAGGTTACTTTGAAGTCATCAAACAGGAAGGGTGAATGCATGAGAAGATAAAACTATGAATGAATTTAATTAATCAGTTTAAAATGACTGCTGGCAACTTGACTCATATCCAGCTTTGAATGATGAATAGAAGAACTAGGTCTGCACATCATTTCTACTGTCAGTGTACAAACACCCTTGGTCTTTAACCATGGGTTGTTTACGTGGGAGTGTGATAAATTTTCTATTCTGAGAATTGTGGAAAAAGCACTTTATTGCTATTTTTAATCTATAATGTACATTAACCATTTGTTGTATTCAGAGTGCTGCTGGGCCTGTAGGGAATGACCGATAAGATTTTAGGCTTCTCTGGTGGTCCAGTGGTTAAGAATCCGCTTGCCAGTGCTGGAAACACGGGTTTGATTGCTGTACCGGGAAGATACTACATGCTGCAGGGTGACTAAGCCCGTGCGCCGCAGTTACTGAAACTGTGCTCTAGAGTTTGGGAGCTGCAACTTCCGAGCCCACGTGCCACAACTGCTGAAGCCCAAGCACCCTAGAGTCCATGCTCTACAACGAAGTCACCCCAATGAGAAGCTCATGCACCACAGCTAGAGAAGGTCCCTGCAGCAACGAAGACCCAGCACAGCCAAAAACAAACAAAATTTAAAAAGGAGAAAAAATGGGTGAGGACTTAACATACACACACAAAGAATTAACCCTCAAATATTTGCAGTAGAGTGTGGTAGACCTGAGTGAAGGGAGAAAGGGGGCCACAAGAGGGGAAGATGTTCCCTTTGAACTGAAAACAAAGTCAGCCACCACAAGTTTCAAATGGAACACTGATGTTGTGACACATATCTTCTTTAAAAGACCTGTTTTAATAGCACGGTAGATAGTAGAGATGAGTTTGGGAGGAGAGCAAGCTGAAGATCCTTTAAGTCTCATCCCAGTGTATGATTGATCACCCTGGGAATTAGTTTGAAATGCCTTCAGAGCCAGGGGTTTGAATTAGAAATTGCTAGACTGGATCAGGCCAAGGGTTTAATATCAGCATTTGATTGCTACTAGTGACCTCCAGTTAAAAATAGTTCTGCTGCTGAGGAACAGTGTGATTTCCATCTCTGATAGGACCCGAAGGGTTATGTATTGCCCGTTTCTTTGTGCAGTGACTTACAGCTTTGTCTCAGTTTTTCCCAGAACCTTTTGGGTTTATTTTATACCTCTGTTAATTGCACTTTGAGGCATTGGTTTTCATAACTTTCTTTCATACTGTAGGAAATAAAACTTCTGCCTTTTTCTTATTTATCCTAGTCATCATCAAAGAATCCTACCAGTTTAATGGTTTTGGATTTGATGATCTCACATTTGTACTAGTCATGCCTTCATAGATTGTTTTATTGTAACCATTCCCTTTTCTAACTGAAGAATTATTTATGGATTTCCTTTATTTGATTATACCTTAGTTGAGCTTCTTTGACCTTTCATTAGCTCTGTCATGTTTGAGTGTTTCTCTGTGTGAAATTTAAACACTTCAAGCTGGAAACAGTACTCAAACTGACTTGATAGCGACCCCTCTTTAAATCAGTTTCTGATTCCTGAACCAACTCATCCAAACTCGAGTTGACTTTGATGTTTAAAGAACTGTGATCCTTTCAAAGGCAGAGATTGTATTTTATTGATTTATGACCAGGGACTACTATCATACCTGCTCTGGGCTGTCAATAAAGGGGTGTTGAATAAATGAATGAATGGAGTATTGTCAAAGGTTTAATGACTATTTAAGTGGGTTAAATCATTTATGACAACAACAATAATAGCAATAGTTAGAACCGGACATGGAACAACAGTTAGACCCAGACTTGAAACAACAGACTGGTTCATAATTGGGAAAGGAGTACATCAAGGCTGTATATTGTCACACTGCTTATTTAACTTAATATGCAGAGTGCATCATGTGAAATGCTGAACTGGATGAAGCACAAGCTGGAATCAAGATTCCCAGGAGAAATATCAACAACCTTACGTATGCAGATGACACCACCCTTATGGCAAAAAAGCAGAGGAACTGAAGAGTTCTTGATGAAGGTGAAAGAGGAGAGTGAAAAAGCTGGCTTAAAACTCAACATTCAAAAAATGAAGATTATGGCATCTGGTCCCATCACTTCATGGCAAATAGATGGGGAAACAGTGGAAACAGCGACAGACTTTATTTTCTTAGGCTCCAAAATCACTGCAGATGGTGACTACAGCCATGAAATTAAAGATGCCTGCTCCTTAGAAGAAAAGCTATGACCAACTTAGCATATTAAAAAGCAGAGACATTACTTTGCCAACAAAGGTCTGTCTAATCAAAGCTATGTTTTTTCCAGTAGTCGTGTATTGATTTGAGAGTTGGACCATAAAGAAGTCTGAGTACCAGAGAATTGATGCTTTTGAACTGTGGTATTGGAGAAGACTCTTGAGAGTCCCTTGGACTTGCAAGGAGATCAAACCAGTCAATCCTAAAGGAAATCAACCCTGAATATTCATTGGAAGGACTGATGGTGAAGCTCCAATACTTTGGTCATCTGATGCGAAGAACTGACTCATTAGGAAAGACTCTCATGCTGGGAAGGATTGACGGCAGGAGGAGAAGGGGACGATAGAGGACGAGATGGTTGGATGGCATTAGTGACTCAATGGGCATGAATTTGAGCATGCTGTGGGAGATGGTGAAAGACAGGGAAACCTGGCGTGCTACAGTCCATGAGGTTGCAAAGAGTAGGACATGACTGAGTGACTGAACCACAATAATAGCAATAACTACCCCAAAACACAGGTCTTAACCCTAAAGAGTACTGAAAGACGGGAGAAGAAATTTGTATGAATAGTGCAGAATTATAGTTGCCTGAAAAACTACAAAATGCTGTGGGGTCTCTAAGAAGGAAAAAAATCGATTTTAAAGAAAATTGTATGTGTGTCTTGCAAGTTTGGGGGGAAAGTGTTCCTGAAGAGGGAGTGGCTTTTGAGTCGGATTTTAGAGTGATGGCTTGGTTTGAACAGATTGAGGCTGGTTTGATGGATTAATGTGAGAACAGACATAGGTGGAATAGTAGCATATTTGGAAAATGACCAGTAGTCAGTGTTGGCAGTAATGTGGAGGATGAAGAGGGTTAATTGGAGATGACGTTAAGGCTAATATGCTAAGGAGTTCGGACTCTTGTCTTGTAGGTCTTTAAAAACATTTGAAGGTATTTTATTTGAGCAGGAACTGATATCCAGTTTGTGTTTTAGGAAGGTCTCCTAGGTGGACTAAGTGATAGTTACTGGTAGTTTTGAGAGTGAACTCTGGCGCCCTTAGTATGGGACACCTCCTAGCTCTGTCACTTGTGGTAATCTGATCAATCTCAGGTTTACTCATCTGCAAAGTAGTGGTAATGATAGAGAGAGAACTGTTGTGATGAATAAATGACATTATACAGTGGAGTACTTGTTACAGGTCTTAACACAGAGTAAATGCTCACCCGCAAATGTTTGCTACAGAAGAAAATGACAATTTTGGAAAAGGACAGAAACTAGAGGTAGAAAGAGCACACCGGAAATAGGAAAACCAGTCTGTACTAACAAGATGTGCTGTATGCTGGGGCTTTTTAAAATTGTGGAGATAACATTTTGTTGCACTACTGAAAAGCCTTAATTGTGCTTCGTTAGGTGTGTGTGTGCTCAGTTGCTTAGTCATGTCCTCCTCTTTTGAGACCCCATGGACTGCAGCCCGCCAGCCTCCTCTGTCCACAGAATTTTAGAGGGAAGAATATTAGAGTGGGTTGCTGTTTGCTAGTCTAGTAGATCTTCTCCAACCCTGGTGGCGCAGTGGTAAAGATACATGTGTGCATGTGTTTAACAAGTTCTCTGAAAGGGCAGTTGGTTATATTAAATCTTATCTGTCTTTTGTATCACAGTGACCTTAAGCCTGCATGTACACACCTGTTAGTGACTTGTAGATATGTGGCAGTGGTGGAACAGGAGAAGCAAGCCTGGCTGCCTGGCAAGTCATTGATTGAAGAATGACCATCTCTGGATTTTTCACTTAGTGCTTCTTCACTGTGCAGCTTTTTTTCCCTCCTGGTCATGAGAAAGAAGAGGGTAGAAAAGAAAGGACATGAAAGGACAAAGGCACCATTTACTTGGGTTAGTTGTTAGGAGTTATTCCCTGGGAGGGTACGAAAGTTAGAAGGAAGACTCCTTTAACATAAGTGCACTGTGTCCTCTAAGGGACTATGAATAATTCCATGATTGTTTGGCTTTAAGATGGAGATTCAGGGCGAATTGACTTTACCCAAGCTGATGGGAAAAGTTAGGAGTAGTCAGAATGGTGATTGAAAAAATTGAAAATTACCCTGCATCATTAAAATCCTTGGGATCAGATGTGACTCCGCTTTTTCTCCATCTCATGCCTGCTATGTCAGCAAACTCAACAGAGTTGAGTTGTCCCTACCCACAGCATAGATCTGTCTTGACTTGGGGCATTTCTCACTCCCTCTGTTGCTCTGACTCTAGCACAAAATCACCCTTACCTCCTTAACAAGATCAAGGCAACAGCCATAAACTGGTCTCCTTGTTTGACTTCTGTCCTGCTCGGGACTAGTCTTTGTATAACAACTGGATTAGTCCTCTTAAGTATAAGCAAGGCCATATTCCTCTTTCACAAAATCTCCTAGTAGATTTCTATTTCAAGGGTTCTCAGTATCACTACATCTTGGAAGCCCTGCAAGGTCTAGCCCTATTTCTGGAGGCTTTTCTCTGTCATTCCGCTCACATAGCCACCAAGCTGCTCTTGCCCCAGGGTCTTTGCACTTGTGGGTCCCCCTGCCCAGATGGTCTTTCCACAGGTACCCGCATAATTCAATCTATTTTTTTCAGGTGTCTGTTCACAGGCCACCTCCTCACAGAGGCTTTTCTGGTTACCGCTTGTGAAACAGGCATTCTCTGTTCCCTTTAACAGGCTTAAGTCTTCCCCACTAGGACGTAGACTCTAAGAGAGCAGGGATTTTGTTTTCTGGAGTATTCCCGCCAGCTAAGACTTAATAAATGGCCAGTAAATATTTGTTTAATGGATGAATGATTTATAAGCAAAGGGGATTTATATTTCTTTAAATCTGAAATTTACTGTTTTCATCAGTATTTATTGACAGCTATGTACTGGAGCAGGCAAAATGAAAATATGAAATATTTAAGAGGAACAACTAGGAAACCACAGGATTATATTATGATATCCAAGAAGCTTTTGCTTAAGGTCACACTTGGTGGTATAAAGGATATATTCTTTAGAAGTTTCTTTCCCTCTAGCTGTGAATTATCTTTCTTATAACATCGTCTGTGCTAAACTTGAGGGCTGACAAAAATTATTTGATTCTTACAAGTTATTTAGGAGTTTACTGATTTTGTAACTCTGGTTAATAGCATGCTCTCAATCTTGTATGGTTCTTTTTAAAAATGTAATTTTTTAGGGCTTACAGTATCTAGAAGTTTTCAATCTTAAAGTGAATTTCAGCTCTAGACCAAGTTTTGACAAAGATTCAAACTCTCAGTTCCAAATGTCAGAGAATGATACTGAGTATAAATGGCTAAGTGAAAAACAAATGTTGCAAACACCAGAATGCTCTTTGGAATCATTGGGAAAACCAGCATGCTGTAGTGCATAAAACTATTGTAAGTCATACTTAAATCTGAATTCTTTCTTACCAGTATTATGATTTTGCACCTTTTTTTTTTTTAACCTTTCTTGAGTCTGTTTATCTGATGGGTAAAATGAGTATAAAATTACCTAGCTACTGTACAGGGTTGATGTATGAATTAAGTAAGAATATATTTGTATCATATAGTTCGTATATAACAAATGGTAGATAATATTGTATATCAAATTAATAGTATACACATGGATGGCTGTGAGTGCATATATTTTTGTATCATGATAGTTGTGATATATTATTTTTAATTTTCCAAAGGTATCTGACAGTATTAACCAGCATATTTTAAATCCATCCAGTTATCTTGAAATCCAGTCAATTTGTTTTACCTTTTTTGTTATAAAAGGAAGATGTATTTTGAATTAATGGGTTATTTAAAATAGTATTAGAAGTTATTAATATGAGAAAGTGAAATAATTTCTGCTTTTAGAGGTTAAAACAGTTTTAGGATCTATATTTTTGAAGCTCTGTTACTGCATTTTAAAATTATACTGTGGATGTGCTTGATCATCTCGTTGACATTAGTGTAGGACCAGCTCATGGTGTGGCTCAGTAAAATAAAATTGCATGTGGAGGTAGCAGATTAAAAATTACATATTTCAAGTAGCAGATTCTAACTTTGTTAATCTTTTTATGCTTCTGTAGGCTTTTTATGGTATAGTTTTATTCCTTAGATGTTTCCAGCTCTCAGATGAGATAACTGGCTTCATTCTATTAAATACAGATTTTAATGAACCAATAGGCAACAATAAGAAAAACATTATTTCTCCTGAGTCCTCTGAATATGAATTAAGAAGGCAATAAGATGCACATAATAGGCTCATAAAAACAGTGCTGCAATAATGACTGATTAAAAAATCCAGTTGTATACAATTTATTTGTGGTATTTCGTATGGCACTCTTCTGGTCATTGCCTATAGAATATACTTTACTTAGAAACGTCCTCCTACGCTTCATACCCTACTCCTGTCTCCTTTCTAGCTGTGTGGAGAAGTGTAAAAATACATGGTTAAGTAGAGTCAGTGGGTGAGAAAATGCAATAGACATTCAGCAAGTAGGGCAGTTAACTTGAAAGTTGCCTTAGAATAAGCTGAATGTGCTGTGCAGAAATTTTGCAAATTGTCATTAAGATTTGTACAGATGTAAATGCAAATACTGGGTCCCTCTGATAGTTGGCTCTTTCAGATACTATACAGCGGGGTACACTGCAGGGGGCTGCTGCACCAGAAGTACTGTTTGAAATGTAGTCTTGTGCAGAAACACGGAGAACTGGAGAGCAGAGCAGGGTGGAAAGTCCAGCAGGGAGTAGCCAGTGTTTACTTAGAGGAAGTCATTTGACGAAATGGGGCTAAAAGAAACCCCGATTTCAAGCTACTTGCTTTCTCTCTGTGAAATGATTTATCATTCCTGTATTTGATGTCTACATAGACAAACATAAAGGAGGTCAGTCACCAGTGGTCACCTATGCTACGAAGCAACTTACACGTTGTATGTGAATGTCAGCGGTTATTCACCAGACAGTGGCATGAAAAGGTCAGACCCAAATGTGTCATCTTTAAAGGAAGCTCAGGTAGTAAACACGGAACCCTTGTCCAGTGTAGCAAGTCAGCAAAAGGTTACTTTATTTTTTCAGTGTTTGCCTTAATACCTGCTAAATATTACAGACACGTGTGGTAGTTACTCAGCCGTGTCTGACTCTTTGTGACCCCATGGACTGGAGTCCGCCAGGTTCCTCTGTCAGTGGAGTTCTCCAAGCAAGAATACTGGAGTGGGTTGCCATTCCCTTCTTCAGGGGATCTTCCTGACCCAGGGATCGAACCCGGGTCTTCTGCATTGCAGCCATATTCTTTACCATCTGATTCAACAGGCAAAACTGTCAAGTAAATAAATATGTCATCATCATTTAGTGGTAATTCCAACTTAGTGAGAACTGATGTCCAAAATCAGGAATATTCCGGAATACACTAGACATTTTAGTTTATCTGTTATCTTAACTGCTTTCAAATTAAATGCAAATTTCTGGGGGGAAAATAGGGATCTTGTAAGTAACACCCTATTTTATTATTTGTTTACAGTTTTACTAAACTGGAAAAACACCAGCTGATGGTAGGTTAGTGAACTACACTCTGTCAAGGTACAGCTGATGTCACATATGAGTTAAGTAGCTCTAAATGTCTTTGAAATTTCACATTTCTCTTAAAAATTCACATGACTTTTACAATGTCCACATCATAATACATTTAAATTTACATAAATATAATAATATTTGAAATTAACCTCCTCCAAAAAGATGTGCCATTTTAACTTTTTGTATTCCTTGACTTTGTTATAGTACTTCCATTTTGAAAAGTAATGTGAAGATGATAGGTTTTTGATATAATTATCTGGTTTGAAATTTACTAGTTTGAAATGTCCCACACAAGGAAGTATAGTCAACATTTCACTTCTGGCGTCTGTGGTGGGGTATACAAAGCCAGTTGCAGGTTACATTTAAGCTAAAAATACTGTCTAATGCTAAAACCCCACAATTCTTCTCCCCTCCGCCACAATTCTTATCTAAAAGTAAATAGGGCCAATTTTTTAAGTTTCTAGTTAAAAAGGTAAACTGTCTTACTAGTAATTCAAAAGATGGATATGGATTGATGCTGGTTGTTGGTACAGTTTTGGTAGTATCAATAATATGAATCTTTTTCAAGCAGAAGAAAATGTAAATAAAAGGAAAAATAAGCCAATCTTATTTTTATGTAGGTAACATTTAGCATTCAAAACATGAAAAGTGTTGTTAAAAAAGCTTCAAATAAGATCTGTCAGAACCAGTGAACAGTGCACTCTTTGTCAGCGATATCCCTGTCTTCTAGACTGTGAGTATGCACAATTATGATGAGAAGAATAGCTCCCTGGAGTACTTTCTCTTAGAAAAAGTTTCAGTGCTCTTTGGAATGTATTTGTTTTTTATTGTAGTCTTCTTTTATTATTTTAAAATTTGGAATTTACTTTTTGAATAATAAATACATTCAGATGTTCAGTGTTCAAAATAGAAGAGTTTATAATATTCACGCCTTGTGTCTCCTAGAGATATTTTAAGCGTTTCCAAGTATGAGTATGTATATATTTTTCTTCTCCTGCATTTAAGCTGAGATTGTAGCCCACTATATATATTGTCCTGTACCATTTTGTAAAACAATTCTGTATCGTTATGTTGTGTCTCCCTCCTGGTTCTTTTTTCAGGACTGTCTGGTAATTTCTTGAATGGCTGTATCCCATTTTTGTAACCAGTGCCTTTTGTTTTTCTTTCAGATTGTTGCTTTACTGTCTTGATTCCAGAAATATTTTAGTGTTGAAAATTATTTGTTTCACACTTTCAGGCAGAAACATTGCAGAGTTATGAAAAGAATAAAAAATGTTAGGAACTGGGTGAGGAAGGATAGTCTTTAGCCAGTGTTTGATTGTTAGAGGTAAAGAGTTCTTGTAAGGACTTTTGTTTTTTCTATTTAAAATCAATTTCTTAATATGCTTTCATACATATCTGCACATAAGTGATAGCATTTTATGGAAAGGGCTTAAAAAAAAAATAAAACCTTGAACAGTCCTGGGCAATATTTAGGCATGCACTGGGAGAACCATGTGTCATAGAGCCAGAGATTTGGTTTATTTTTTACGTAGTTATTTACTTGGCTGTACCAGGTCTTAGTTGCTGCAGGGGAGATCTTCCATCTTCCTTGTGGCATGTTGCAGCATGTGGGATCTAGTTCCTCGACCAGGGATTGAACCCAGGCCTCCTGCATTGGGAGTGTGAGACTTAGTCACTGGACCACCAGGGAGGTCCTGAGATCTGGGTTTTTATTCCCATTGAATTGGGAATGTGGGCAAGCCCGGAATTCTGAACTGACTATACCTTTTAAACTTTACTTCCTTTATATTGTTTTGTAATAATAATAATAATAATAATAATAATAAACCCCTAGTTGTCGACAACACAAGAGATGACTGTACACTTGGACATCACCAAATAATACCCAAGTCAGGTTGATTATATTCGTTGCTGCCAAAGATGGAGAAGCGCTATACAGTCAGCAAAAACAAGACCTGGAGCTGACTGTGGCTCAGATCACCAGCTCCTTATTGCAAAGTTCAGACTTAAATTGAAGAAAGTAGGGAAAACCACTAGGCCATTCAGGTGTGACCTAAATCAAATCTCTTATGGTTATACATTGGAGGTGATGAATAGAATTCAAGGCATTAGATCTAGTAGACAGAGTGCCTGAAGAACTATGGACAGAAGTTCATAACACTGTATGGAAGCAGTGACTAAAACCATCCCAAAGGAAAAGAAATATAAGAAGGCAAACTAGTTGTCTGAGGAGATTTTACAGATAGCTGAGGAAAGAAGAGAAGCAAAAAGCAAAGGAGAAAGCGAAAGGCATGCTCAACTGAATGCAGAGTTCCAGGGAATAGAAAGGAGAGACATGGAGGCCTTCTTCAATGAACAATGCAAAGAAGTAGAGGGAAACAATAGAATGGGAAAAACTAGAGATCTCTTCAAGAAAATTGGCGATATCAAGGGAACATTTCATGCAAGGATGGGTATGATAAAGGACACAAATGGTAAGGACCTAACAGAAGCAGAAGAGATTAAGAAGAAGTGGCAAGAATACACAGAAGAACTATGCAAAAAAAGTCTTAATGACCTGGATAAACATGATGGTGTGGTCACTCACCTGGAGCCAGACATCCTGGTATGTGAAGTTAAGTGGGCCTTAGGAAGCATTACTGTGAATAAAGCTAGTGGAGGTGATGGAATTCCAGCTGAGCTATTTCAAATCCTAAAAGATGATGCTGTGAAAGTGCTGCATTCAATGTGCCTGCAAATTTGGAAAACTCAGCAGTGGCCACAGGACTGGAAAAGGTCAGTTTTCATTCCTATCCCAAAGAAGGGGAGTGCCAAAGAATATTCAGATTATCATACAGTTGCACTTATTTCACATGCTAGTAAGGTTATGCTCAAAATCCTTCAAGCCAGGCTCCAGTAGTATGTGAACTGTGAAATTCCAGAAGTACAAGCTGGATTTAGAAAAGGCACAGGAACCAGAAATCGAATTGCCAACATTTGTTGGATCATGGAGAAGGCAAGGGAATTCCAGGAAAACATCTTTTGTTTCATTGACTATGCTAAAGCCTTTGACTGTGTGGTGGTTGGTGGTTTAGTCACTAAGTCATGCCTGACTCTTGTGATCCCATGGGCTATAGCCCGCCAGGCTCCCCTTTCTCTTGCCTGGGATTCTACAGGCAAGAATACTGGAGTGGGTTGTCATTTCCTTCTCCAGGGGATCTTCTTGACCTTGGAACTGAACCCAGGTCTCCTGCATTGCAGGCAGATTCTTTACCAACTGAGCTACAAGGGAAGCTGCTTTGACTGTGTGGATCACAACAAACTGGAAAGTTCTTAAAGAGATAGGAATACCAGACCACCTTACCTGTCTCTTGAGAAACCTGTATGCAGGTCAAGAAGCAACAATTAGAACCTTAAATGGAACAAGGGACTGGTTTCAAATTGGGAAAGGAGTACAACAAGGCTGTATTTTGCCACCCCGTTTATTTAACTTATAGGCAGAGTACATCATGCAAAATGCCAGGCTGGATGAATTACAAGCTGGAATCAAGATTACTGGGTGAAATATCAAAACCCTCAGATTTGCAGATGATACTACTCTAGTGGCAGAAAGTGAAGAGGAACTAAAGAGCTTCTTGATGAAGGAGAAAGAGGAGAGTGAAAAAGCTGGCTTGAAACTCAGCATTCAAAAAACTGAAATCATGGCATCAAGTTCCATCACTTCATGGCAAATAGAAGGGGAAAAATTGGAAGCAGTGACAGATTTTATTTTCTTGGGCTCCAAAATCGCTGACAATGGTTAATGCAGCCATGAAATTAAAAGATGCTTGCCCTTTGGAAGAAAAGCTGTGACAAAGCTAGACAGTGTATTAAAAAATAGAGACATCACTTTGCAACCAAGGCCCTTATAGTCAAAGCTATGATTTTTCTAGTAGTTATTTACGGATGTGAGACGTGGACCATGAAGAAGGCTGGACGCCAAAGAATTGATGTTTTTGAATTGTAGTTCTGTAGAAGTCTCTTGAGAGTTTCTTGGACTGTAAGGAGATCAAACCAATCAGTCCAAAAGGAAATTATCCCTGAATATTCATTGGAAGGACTGATGCTAAAGCTGAAGTTCCAGTATTCTGACCACATGATGTGAAGAGCTGACTCTTTGGAAGAGACCCTGATGCAGGGAAAGATTGAAGGCTGGAGGAGAAAGTGGAACAGAGGATGAGATGGTTAGATAGAATCATCAACTCAATGAATATGAATTTGAGGAAGCTCCGGGAGATACTGAAGGACAGGGAAGTCTGGCGTTCTGCAGTCCTTGGGGTCGAAAAGTGTCAGACGTGACTAAGGGACTGAACAACAACAACAAAGTCGTCAACAGTCTAGGCAGTGGTTCCTATGTTCATTTTCTTGTTTCTTTTTAATATAGTCTTACTGCATCTACATATTCCTAAAAATATTTTTTAAAAGCTAGTTTTAAATTTTATAAAAAATTATGCTTTGTCTAATTTCTATAATTTCTTCCACTTAATATTGCCTTGCTAAAATTCATCTATATTATTATTTTCACTAAGATTTATTTACTTTATAATATGTATATATTTCATATTATGATTATGACTACAATTTATTGATCCAGTTTTCTGTTTGTGGACATTGGGTTGTTTCCCAGATTTTGTTATTATAAACAGAGCTTCTAAGAGTATTTTTGTACTTGTTTTTTATTTGTACTTGTACAGGAGTTTCTCTTAGGTATAGAAAGTAGGTAGGTATGTACCTAGGAAATTAGGAAATTCTTAGGTGTGTATCTAGAAAATTAGTTGCTAGGCATATGTGAATATTCTTCTTCAGGAAATAATGCCAGACTGTTTACCAAAGTGCTTGTACTTCTTTCAACAACTGAATTTCTTCTCTGTTGTGCATACCAGTCGGGTTCTAGTTAAGAAAATACAAGATAATTTCAGAATTAGTGCAGTGTTATGCGAAGGATAGTGTTGGGAGCTGGGTGCTGGATGGTCTTTAGCCAGTTTCTAATTGTTAGGAGCAAAGAGTGATGGCTGGTGATGAGGAGGGTTTGTCTTAGTTATGGAAGGCCTGGGGAGGCGGTTGTTTGAGGTGAGACTTGGATGAAGGGACAGTTCAGTCAAAAATCAGGGACTTCATGAGTAGAGAGGGCAGAGGTGCTTGGGAAGAAATGAACAGGGTCTGTAGCAGGTGCAAAAACACCGTTCTCTTTGGACGGCAGTGGACCAGGAGGGAAGTGAGAGGAGTACCTGAGCATGACATGGCAGTGATGAGCCATTAGAAATTTACATAGGTGAGTGATTCGAGCTTCTTTAGATTTTGAAAATAGTACTCTCACTACCAGCTTGGCCATGAACACAGGACCACGGTGCTTCCCCAGCGGCTCAGTGGTCAAGAGGCTGCCTGCACTTCAGGAGCCGCAGGGGATGTGGGTGTGATTCCTGGGTTGGGAAGATCCCCTGAAGGAGGGCATGGCAACCCACTCACTCCAGTCCTCTTGGCTGGAGAATTCCATAGACAGAAGAGCCTGGTGGCCACAGTCCATAGGGTCGCAAAGAGTTGGACATGACTGAAGTGACTTAGCATGTACGCACCAGATTATGATGTGTAGAAATAGAAAACAGGAGATGGATTAGAAGCAATGGCTAGTCCAGTTGAAAGATGATGATGGCTTAGACTAAGGTAGCAGTGCAGAGGAGAGAGAGAGTGAAATTCAGGATATGTCTGGTAGGTAAAAACTGAAAGTTGCTCAATCGTGTCTGACTCTTTGAGACCCCATGGACTATGCAGTCCATGGAATTCTCCAGGCCAGAATACTGGAGTCGGCAGCCTTTCCCTTTTCCAGGGGATCTTCCCAGCCCAGGAATCGAACTCAGGTCTCCCGCATTGCAGTGGATTCTTTACCAAGGTAAAGAGCTACAGGGGAAGTATTTGCTGATAAGTTTGTTTTGGATTTTTAGGGAGATACAAGCTTTTAATTTCTAAAGCATGCTGTTTAATGGTGGAAAAAAAGAAAAGAAAAAACCCAGTGTGTTGTTAATGTGGGTCTTTCCTGGTGGCTCAACAGTAAAGAATCTGTCTTCAAGGCAGGAGAAGTGGATTCAATCCCTGGATTGGGAAGATCCCCTGGAGAAGGAAATGGCAACCCACTCCAGTATTCTTGCTTGGGAAATCCCACAGACGCAGGAGCCTGGCAGATTGCAGTCCATGGGATCACAGAGAGTCAGACATGACTTAATGACTAAACAATAAATGTTGTTAATGTGACCAGAATTCCAGCAGAAAGCCACAGTCTTATTTGCTGGAGGTGTCAAATGACAGAGCGTGGGGTCACCAAAGGGATAGTACCTGTCAGAATTTCTGCAGAATCCAGTTACTTTTGCTTCTGTGAAATCAGAATCAATAAGATGCAGCAGATTGATAAAACTGATGTTAGGTTTAAACACATTTTTTAATGTAGCCTTCACATTTTAACTCGGTTAGTTTTTGTAAATCACATTGTGTTTTACTTATGTTCAGAAGGTCTATAGTTGCTTGTGACTGGAGACTCTGTACTCCAATAATATCACTTATTCCTGGTTCTCTTTATATTGCCACCGCCCAGGGGTGGTTTTCTCCTATCTGAAGACCATGTTCAATGATACTTTTTACTCACATATCTGCATTTGTGTGTGTGGTGTCCTACCAGTCCTTTAGTTCTAGCAGATAACAGCAAAAATGATTCAGACCTAGTTTCACCACAGATGATGGAAGTTTCATCATACACATGAAGTTTCACCACAGATAATGGAAGTTTCATATCTACACATATAGCATCTAAGGATAGGGGCTCAAGCAGGAACTTGGGAAGGAGCACAGGAAATGTGGCCTGAGATTCTAGAGAAAGTAAAGCTCTGGCAGGAGCTATGTTAGATAGCTGGTTGAATTGGTGGGGAGATGTTTGGAAAAGTGAGTTGTAATGGTGTCTGGAGGCTGCTGTCACAAATGACCACAAACCCAGTGTCTTAAAGCTGCAGAAATCTATTCTCTCAGGGTTCTAGAGGGCAGTAGTCTGAAATTGAGGTGGCCGCAGGGCCCCACTCCCTCCAAAGGTTGTTGGATCCTTTAGCTCTTCTGCTGTCTTTCTTTGGGTATTGATTTGGTTCTAGAAGGCAGTAGAAATTACTGGGTGATCTCATTGAACGTTTGGTATCTTGGTTCTTTGCTGTGCCAGGGTGGGTTGGTTTTGCCTTAGTCCAAGAGGACCCTTTCAATCCTGGGGCATATAGCCTTTATTCTTAAGGAAAGTGCCTCAGTGTGAAGCCTGAGGTTTTTGCCCGGCAGCTTTTAGGCTTAGTTCAGATTCTGTTTCCCCTGGCGTGGCAGCAGCCGAGATGCCTTCACAGCCTCCTTCAGCCTGCCAGCTTTTGCTTTCCGGTGGGCTCCATAGAGTTTTTCTTGCATGTGTGAGTTAACGAGTCAGCCATGAATTTGAAGTGACCTTGTTTTTAGACTTCAGGTCTCCCATAGCCCTCTTTTTCCTGGAATTTCCACCTTCAAAGGTACTATCCCTTTGGTGACCCCACGCTCTGTCATTTGACACCTCCAGCAAATAAGACTGCGCATTTCTATTAGAATTCTGGTCACTCCCACACCATGAGAACTGGGATGTGCTCCCCAGAGGAAAAGCTTAGCGACGTGGAGCTCACCCACGAGTGTGGTTGTTTAAGTGGTTGAGTCTCGGATAGTTTTGCCGGTGTTCGGTTGCAGTCGCAGATTGGGTTAGCAAGGGAAGCAAGCAGGGAGTGGTGTGAAGGAAGTTGATTAGTGTATGACTGGTATTGACATTTGAGGAAGAAGGGAAGGAAGAGAGAGGTGGGTGGGGAGAGAAGGTGAACTATGATGCATTTCTAGAAGGGCCACAGCTGACGCTGAAGGGGGCTCTGAAATGCGTTGGTCCTTCACGGCTTATATCTGTTCATTAGATGTTCTTCTGTCTTTTCAAGTACTTGTCTTATATTTTGTTCACAAACAGTTTTTAACTGTTGGAGATAGACAACTTGGTGGAAAAATGTAAGCAAAACCAGGATTTCCCTAGGTTTTAAAATGGAAAATTATGTATCTTTGATTTTCTGGTAGTGAATCGTGCTTATGTTTGACAGTGAAGACACTCCAGGTGATTTGCATTTAATCTGAAAGACTTCGTTGTTAGTGTGTTTAATTTAACAACAAAAAGAATGCTTCTCGACTGAGCTTTCATCTGTAATCAGAAAATACAGTTGTTTGCTACATGTGTAATAGCTCTCTAAAATAAGCCAGGATTCCTTAACACAAAACAAGGACATCAACACAACAGTAAATATTTGTACAGGAGCCATAAAATATGTGCTATATAACCATGAAAAATTATTTTATATATTGAATACTATATGAAGTTTTAGACTCTTGTTTGATAGATTTTCATATATATATATATATTTTAGATTTTTATATTTTAAATGTTAGCCAATCATTGAATTGAGTTGATACATAGTTTATGATACCATTTCTGTTGAAATCAATTAGTCCAAAGATATTTCTTATTTTAAAAAAAGTTTTACAGTCAGTTCTCTAACTTGAGAAATATTACTAATGAGAAATTTCATTTAAAAAGCATATTCTACTTTAATTTTGATTTAACCTGGAGAAAACAAAAATGCCTAAGCAGTTTTTTGCTTTTCTGTCATTTCCCAACAAAAATCCTTTACCTTAAGATGTTTGGTACCAAATTAAAAAAAGAAATGAAGCAAATTGAACAGACTAGTAAATATATTGTGGAATATATACATTTGCATCATTCATCATTTGCTTTACTTGTGTCCTTGCCGTAAACTTAAATGATAGACATTAGGGAGAGCAAAGATGAAAGCTGCTTGACTGTTGTCCAGGCTCTAAAAGAATTACTTTTTTCAGTAGCATCTGCAGCATTTCCTCAAAGATATTGTATATTTGGGGGAAAAAATTAAGTAGTTTCTTTTTAAGTATGTTTTGAAAAATAATCTAGATTGGCCAGGCAGTGTAACATTTGTTAAACTCAAGGTTCATGTTCTCAGCCTGTGTTACCATAATCATTTCTTTTACAAGAGTGCCACCTGACGTTCCAGTTCTTTAGTAGCAGCTAACTGTATGTTCATTTAGCAGCTTAGACATCAGTTTATTGCTTACTGTCTATCTGGCCACATTAGTGGCCATGTATATGCACATGAGTGCATATACGTGCATCTCATTATGCATTTAAGGTGATAATTTTTGGTACTATTTAAGGTGATAAGTAAAATCCTTAAGTAACTCACTTTTAAAAATTGACTGATTTTAAGCGATTCACTTATTTTATACAATTCTTTTCCTGTGTCCCCAAATCTTGCTAAACCTTTCTGTATCTTACCTTTTGTGCTCTAGCAATCTCTGCAAACTTCTAGTCCTCAGTTTGGTCTCTGAGTCAAATCAAATAAAGACAGCTGTGCAAGAGGGGTGTTCCATGGGGTCACCAGATAGGTCCCTATATTGAGAATTCCTTGGGAATGAAGCTTTGAAACATCTCCAAACTTCTGGTGTCTGCCCGGCTGCTTGTTTTCATGGGTTGTAGGTTGCTGGTTTTCAAGGCTACCATGGAAACTGCGGGGCAGGGGTGGAATAAGGTCAAGTTAAAACACCACAAAACTCACTCTTCCTACTGAGATTCAGCCTTTATTGAAAAAAGAAATCATGTGCTCTGGATTGCTGCAAGCCTTTGGTTAATATTCAGAACTTTTTAAAAATTGAGAAGAGGATTTTCAGAGGTTCTTTCTTCACCATTTTTCACTGATACAACTCTCTTGGCTGGTACTTAAACCTCAATAAATGTGGCTTCCTTTCTTTGACTCACATTGGTTTGAATTACTGAGGTTTTAATACGTAATCATTTTTTGTAGAGCTTTTGCAATCTGAGTGCAGGGACTAGAGCTTTTTACAATTTGAATCTCTTGGCACATCTTCTAGTATACTTCTGAGAATCCTACAGTGATGATAGGGTAAGGATGGTGTGGTCCCTGGTACACTGGCATTGACATCTGTTGTCTTTACATCTTTTTTTTTTCCCCCAGATGTAAAATTTCAGTTAGTATATAATAATGCAGTCAGTTCATCTGTTTTCTTGGTTTGCATTTTATTGCTTCACTGTCACCATGCCTTTGAGCTCTTCATATTCAAAATGAAGGCCAGTAAACGGAGTTGGGGCTTCCCTGGTGGTACAGTGGTAAAGAATCTGCCTGCCAATGCAGGAGATTGGGGTTCGATCCTTGGGTTGGGAAGATGCCCTGGAGAAGGAAGTGGCAACCCACTCCAGTATTCTTGCCTGGTGAATCCCACAGACAGAGGAGCCAGATGGGCTATAGTCTGTGGGGTCGCAAAAGAATCAGACACGACTTTGTGACTAAAGAACAAGTGGAGTTGGCGTCTTTTTATTTCTACACAGAAATTTCTGGTGTTGGCCCTTTTTATACTTTGAGACAGTGCCAAAATGTGATTTGGTTTAAGTGGCATATGTGGGCACATTTCCAACTGATTCTTTCTTTGCCTGAAACTTTGTTTCTGGTGAACGTGGTTGACATTATTAGACTTAGTTGTTTAACTTTCTTTGTGGAATCCTGGCATATGGAAACCTGCTTTTAGAGTTGAATTTACCTTTCATTTTGTCAGCTTTTGCTTCCTTAACTGTTTTTTAAATAAATGTTTGATATTTAAGTTTATATTTAAATGAAATCTTTACTTCAGATTTTTAAAAAGTCAATAAAAAGCCTGAATTCATAAAAGTAAGCAGGTATCTTTTTCTTTTTTGTTTCCTAAACTGTGCCAAGATTACATTTAAAAGTACCATCACTTCTGATTTTTGTGTTACCTGTTACTGGTGTTACTCAGCCTTCCACCTTTTCTCTCCCTGTAATGTGAATATCTACTAATTATCATGTCCTTCCTATGTGTGGCATTCAATCATGGGTCGTCTGTCAGCTTGGGCCGAAGAAAGACGTGAAAAAAAAACTGAAAATAAACACTCTTCTATTCTACTGATACCACAGACTAATAGCTAAACTTAAAGAGTTGGCTTATGAGAAATTTTCTAGCATTTTAAACATTTCTAAGTGAGTTAGAGGTGAAAAGTGAAAGTCGCTCAGTCATGTCTGATTCTTCGAGGCCCCCTGGACTATACAGTCCATGGAATTCTCCAGGCCAGAATACTGGAGAGGGTAGCCTTTCCCTTCTCTAAGGAATCTTCCCAACCCAGGATTGAACCCAAGTCTCCCATATTGCAGGTGGATTCTTTACCAGCTGAGCCACAAGGGAAGCCCAAGAATACTGGAGTGGGTAGCCTATCCCTTTCTCCAGCGGATCTTCTGGACCCAGGGATCGAACTGGGGTCTCCTGAATTGCAGGTGGATTCTTTACCAACTGAGCTATCAGGGAAGCCCTGATAGAGGTAGAGTAGCTAGAATTCAATAATACGTTAGGTCTGTTCTGTTCAAAAAGTAGCCGCTAGCCATTTGTGATTATTGAGCCCTTGGGCTATGATTGTTCTGAATTGATACATGTGCTTTAGTGAAAGATTTACATGGGATTTCAAGGACTTAGTATGAAAAAGAAATGTAAAATAGATAACTAATTTTAAAATATTGAATACATGTTGAACTGATAATGACTTGGATGTATTAGAGTAAATAAAATATATTATGAAAAATTGATTTCACTTGTTTTAAAAAGTTTTATTATCAGGCTAGTAAGAGATTTTATATATATATACATATATATGTGTGTATATATATATATATATATATATATATATATATGTCGCTTGCATTGTTTTTATAGGGGAAGTCATCATTGCACTAGACTCTTGCCAATGGATGTGTCTGAAACATCAGTGTAGTCAGTTTCTAGAAGTTACTTTTTCATTTTTATTTTCTGTATTACACTTTCCACCTGAATAGAATGTACAACATCATCTGTGTCAGTGAATTTTAAACATGACCTTACATGGGAATCACCTAGGAGGCTTTTAATAAGTACTGATGCCTCACCTTATCCTTTGAGAGTTTGATTTAGTTGATGGGTCTCAGGCTTTGGTATGTATGAAAAAGCTCCTCAGATAATGCTAACATATTGTTAGGTTTGAGAACTATTGTACCATTTGGCTCAATTTTATTTGTTAAATAGTTGTAGAAATGAACAGATATAACTTGGAGCAAATATAGGTTTTGATATTAGACAGGGTTGAATTCAGAGCACATCGTTTTTTCCTCTTTTGTGCGTCTAAAGTTTGGACAAACTCCAGGAGATGGTGAGGGACAGGGAAGCCCGGTGTGCTGCAGTCCAGGGGTTGCAAAGAGCTGGTCACAACTGAGCCACTGAACAACAACATCAGATTACCATAAATTGGCGAAGGGACTCTGAGATATGATTCAATTAAGAAGACATTATCTTGGCTACCTGGATGGGCCCGCGGTAATCACAGGGGTCCTTAAAAGAGAGAAGTAGAGAATCATTGTGAGTAGCAGAAGTGAAGACAGGAGCAAAAGGTTGGAGTGGTGTGTGAAAGGGGCTGTGTGCATACATACAAGTGGTCTCTCGAAGCTTTAAAAGGTGAGAAATAGATTCTCTTCTCCTCCCAGGGGACCAGTCCTGCTGACACTTTGACTTTAGCCCAGTGAGACTGATTTTCTCCTGAAATTTAAGATAATACATTTGTGTTGTGTTATGCTGCTTCGTTTGGGGTGATTTATTTCAACAGCATTTGGAAATGAATTCAAAGATCAAAGCAAAAAGGAATACATACAGAAAGCATTGTGTCCTAGGATGTGTTCTAAGCAGTTTGCATACACGAGCTCATTTAGTTTACATCATAACCTTATGAAACAGGAACCACTGTTGCTAAACTAAGGCACTGAAAAGTTATGTAACATTTTCAGGACATGATAGATCTAATTAGAGAGGTTAAAGAAATGTTTTGTTTTAGAAAGCAATGGAATAACCCATCTGTTATGTCTCATTTGGAAATGAACATAGGTACAGAAAAATTTAAAAAAGCATTGAGTTTGCTCAGTTCTCTGATGAAACAAATATGAGAAACTTAATGAATTGATTTTTTTAGGAAAGTTGTAACAACCAATCTTTACTTAGAAGAGAGAGAAGATGGAAGCGGAGTAATTACCATAGAAGAAATAGAAAAACTTGTTAAAGAGAAACCCTCCCTTCTCATATTCTAATCTAACAGATTTAGATGATACTGGAGGGGAAGTCTGCCATACTTTTATGAAATGGGTAATACCAATGCAGTGTAAACAGGTAGAATAGAAAATAGGGTTGCAAAAGTTTTACATAATGCTAGCAAAACTTGACAGAGATTGTACATTGGAAGCTTGATCAGTCTCACAAATGAATATCAGTATAAAATTGCCATAAAATTAAAAAAAATTGCCATAAATAAATATTAGCAGAATCAAAGCTCATTAAAGAATAATACACCATGGTCAGATGTGATTATTTACTGACCTCATGAATGCAAAGACAGTTCCTTTTGTAAATCACCACATAAATAAATGAAAAGTCTGATTTAATCACTTCTGTAGATTTTGAAAAGCTATCTCATGAAAAGTGGAATATGACTTAGCAACTGAACAACAACAACAAAAGGCATTGATGGCTATTTGCTTTAAAACGATATCATCTATGTGTGTGTCTGTGTGTGTGTAATGTGTGTGTCTGTTTCTAAAGCTCCATCATGATTACTGGGCCACCACTGGAAACGTTATCATTAACCAGAATAAAACGGCGATAATCAGTGATAAGAGGACTTCGAGAGGACAAGTTGCTCAAGTCGAGTCTTGAAGGATGAGTCATTGTTTTCCTAGCAGATGAGTGAAAGTCTGTTCAAAGGAGAGGGGCTAAATAGTACACAGTCATGGCAGTGTTAAAAAAAAAATGGTGAGTTCAGGGGAGGAATTTTCAGAAAAAAAGAAGAGATGACTTGAGTGGAGCTAGTGAAGGGAGGTAGTCATCCCTCTGTGTCCTCAGGCTCAGCACCTAAGGATACAACCAAATACAGGTGGAAAATATTCAAGAAAAAAAATTCCAGGAGTTGCAAAAAGCCAAAGTTGGATTTGCTGCAGCTATTTACATAGCATTTACATTGTATTTACAACTATTTACATAGCATTTTGTTGTATTCGGTATTGTAAGTAATCTAGAGATGATTTAAAGTAAATGGGTTATACTTGTTACATGCAGACTCTACTCCATTTTGTCAAGGGTCTTGAGCATCCTCAGAGTTTGGTATCCAGGGGAGGTCCTGGAACCAGTCCCTCAGGGATACAGAGGGATTACCAAATTTTTAAAAATCCTTTCATTGTGGCTTTTAAAATCAGTATATAGTGTTGTTGTGCTCAGTTGCTCAGTCGTGTCTGATTCTTTGCCACCCCATGAACTGTAGCCTGCCAGGCTCCTCTGTCCATGGGATTCTCCAGGCAAGAACACTGGAGTGGGTTGCCGTTTCCTTCTCCATATAGTGTTGATAAGAGGAACTAATTGGACTTAATGCAAGTTTCCATTGTTCTTAGGAGCTTTAAGAATAGATTGTTTGGAAACTTTGATTGCTTGCTTCATTATCTGTGAGCTTCACTTAATCCATGGGTTAGTTCTGAAGTCAGTGGATAAGGTGAAATGAAGGCCTAGGTGAAAGTATCCTTGAAAACCCTTTAAATTTACTATGAAGAATGAAATGAAAGCAGATTGTTTCCACTAAATTCATTGTAGTTTTTTCCCAGCAATGAAGCAGGTTTGCTTTTTTAAAAAAATATATAGTGAACTATATTGAAATCAGATTTTTTAGCAGCTCTTTTACAATAAAAATGCATGTCTTTACTTGGAATCAAACCCAGTTGAATAGATATTGTTGAGTTAGCATAAATGAATCACGTGAAACTGTGCCACTCTCTAGCTGTTGTACTTGGAGGTTGTGGTAGATGCTTGTTTTCTTTTCTCTGTCTCCCTCTTCCTCCACCTCCCCTTCCTCTCCCTCATCCTCTTTTTGCAGTAGCCCTTGATTTTGCTTTGGCAATCCTTTCTTCCCCTAATCTTGGTTCCTTCGGGACCAGGCAGGATTCCACCTTTCTGTTGCAACAGTGAACCTGAAGCCCATGACTCAGACCCAGGCCAGTCAGCCGAGTGTACCCTCTTTTGGACACAGTGATTTGTTTAGAAGTGGTAGGGAATCTAAGATGACCCAATTAAATGGACTGTGTGGTGGCTACCAGAGGAGCAGGTGGTGGGGGACTGTGGCCCCCTTTGGGTCAGGCCTGTAGCTTGTGCGTTACGTGACGTGACGTGGTGGGAAGAGGCTGGTCAGAGGTCAGATGGACGTGGTAGCAGCACATGTGTCCTAGGGAGTGGGGTGCGGGCCCTGTATTCCCAGGGGCGTGGTTCAGCTGGGTGCAGCCTTCTATGTTCACGTGGTGCCTGGCTGACAGTCTAAGGCCTTGCTTGTTTCAGTGAAGTTGTGTTGGAAAATGGCCATGCCCATTCATTTACTCTTGTCTGTGGCCCCTTTCCTTTGATAGAGGCAGAGTTGTATAGTTGTGACAGAGACCATATGGTTTACAAAGCTAAAATATTTATTATCTGACCCTTTACAGATAGAATTTGGTGACTCTTAACCTAGTGCTTCTGACATGAAATTTTGCATAAGCAGATGCAAAATTCATGCTAGGTGTAAATTGTTCCTTAATATATCAATCACTGTGGAACACATTTGCCTTTTCGAAGCAAGTGTTAATGGTTGAAATGTTTGTACGTGAAACCTGAGACTGTAGCCAACATCTGGGGAGACATCTTCCTGAAGCAGTTAGAACCCTTGAATGCCTTCATACCTTAAGTGAGAGCACTCTTTGGGTATTTTCAGTCATTATGATCCATATGATCTTTTATGTTTAATCTGGTTTGAGTTGCATTTTCTATTCCTTTTAATAGAATTCTTTAGGAAAAAAATCTTTTTAGACTAGTTTTAGATTTACCAAAATGTTGCAGATAGTATAGAGTTCCTATTTATCTCATATCCAATTTCCCCTTTTGTTAACATCTTACATTAAAATGGCACTTTTGTCACATGTAGTCAACCAAAACTTACACACAGTTATTATCTAAGGTTCATATTTTATTTGAATTTTTGTTTCTATTTAATGTTTTTTTTTTTTTTTCTATTCCAGGATACCAAAAACCTTTAGTCATCATTTCTCCTTGGGCTCTTCTTGCTTGGGACAGTTCTTAGACTTAGCTTATTTTCAGTGCCTGTAGGTTATTTTGTAGAATGTCCTCAGTTTGAGTTTGTCTGACTTTTTCCTCATGCTTATACCAGGGTTCTGGGTTCTTTGGGGGGAGTACTACTGCAGTTCTTGTTTAAAACTGGCTTTTCAGGCAACAATCATGGACATGAGAAGATAAATATGAATTATTGTTCTTCCCTGCGAGATTTTTACACTTTTTATTTTTAAAAAATTATTTAAAACTTACTTACCTTCTACCTGCAAAACTAGAGTGTAGTCTCTTTCCTTGTCTTGTCCTGCCCTCATTTAATGCCTCATTTATCTTTCCTATAGCATCTTCATGTAAGGTTTGTCATGTTGGGCTATTACAATATTTGAAATAAATCTGTTTTTAAATGGCTTATCTAGGCTTATAAAAATGTTGCACTATTAAATTGTTATCTGAAACATGAAAGTTTAATTCAAGATAAAGAAACCTGTCCCACTTTCAGGAGTTTTGCTCTAATATCTGTATTTCCATAATGCAGAATTCTTCATGCACCTGAGCCAGGCGTGCTGTTTTTGGCATGTCCTGCAGTACGTTACTTAATGTGGATTACTGAGTGCTGTGATGTCTCAGACTCTCACATCCATCACTTTTCTCCATTACTGTTCCCTGCTGCCAATTGCAGGAAATTTCAGTACATTATTACATTCTGTCATTTGCCTTTGGCAAGTAGTTCTGACAAATGGAAGATTAAAATTTAGCTGCTATAGGTTTAAACCACATCCTTTGTGTTAGATAAAAATACCTCCTGGCGTATTTTCTTGGTTTAACTGAAGCAGTCATTTTGTCCATTTTCAATGAAATGGGAGTTTCATTGAGCTTCACAGCGTGGTGTGCCTTGGGGACATCTCTTGATTACCCCTTATCTCAATTTACATCATTTAAATTTCAAATAGCAGCACTTCCAAAGTGAGTCAGAACATTTGCGGCTTAGACCAATGAAAACTCATTGATTCCCTATACTATATTTTATTTGAAATGTACTGTTATGAAATATAAGCCTTTGATGTGGTTTGGAGAATAAATAAGATACACACACACACACACACACGTATTTTGGGGACAGCTCAGTAAAGGCCAAATTAAAGTATAATTTGCGATTCAAATCAATCATGCTTGGTAGCCCAAATAAGGTTTCTTTCTGTGTAAAGTGAGCAGTATTTTAGCCCCCCACACTAAAACTTTGTTGCTTTCCTGTGAGTATCCTTGATCACAAATGTTTTTGTTCAGTTGCTAAGTCATGACCAACTCTTTGGTGACCCCATGGACTGTAGCCTGCCAGTCTCCTCTGTCCGTGGGATTTCCCAAGCAAGAATACTGGAGTGGGTTGCCATTTCCTTTTCCAGATCTTCCCTGTCCAGGGATCGAACCTTCATCTCCTGCACTGGTGGGCGGATCCTTTACCGCTGAGCCGCATGGGAAGCCCTGGGTCACGAATATTCAAGTACAGTTGCTTAAGTACATAACCTGCCTTGAAGTTTCCTCGAACGTTGGGTGTAAGATACTTTGCTTTAATTGCCATCTGGAATGTTTCCGGTTGTACTGCCTTATGCCCAGTAGTAGCTATTAGGTGCCACCCACTGTGGTAGATTCATAAAGCATTTAAATAAGAAATATTATTTAACATACCAGAAATGGTGTGAATTCTGTTGAGGCTTATTAAGCAGCATGGTTAGTAATGATTAGTATTGGTATAGCCTTAATGAGAATCATCTGAGTTCAGTTCACTTGTTCAGTCTGATTCTTTGCGACCCCATGGACTGCAGCACACCAGGCTTCCCTGTCCATCACCAAATCCCAGAGCTTGCTCAGACTCACATCCATCGAGTCGATGAGGCCATCCAACCATCTCATCCTCTGTCATCCCCTTCTCCTCCTGCTTTCAGTCTTTCCCAGCATCAGGGTCTTTTCCAATGAGTGAACTCTGCATCAGGTGACCAAAGTATTGGAGTTTCAGCATCAGTCCTTCCAATGAATATTCTGGACTGATTTCCTTTAGGATTGACTAGTTTGATCTCCTTACAGTCCAACGGACTCTCAAGACTCTTGTCTAACACCACAGTTCAAAGCATCAGTTCTTTGGCACTCAGCTTTCTTTACAGTCCAACTCTCACATCCATACATGACTACTGGAAAAACCATAGCTTTGACTTGACGGACCTTTGTTGACAAAGTAATGTCTCTGCTTTTTAATATGCTGTCAAGGTTGGTCATATCTTTTCTTCCAAGGAGCAGGTGTCTTTTAATTTCATGACTGCAGTCACCATCTGCAGTGATTTTGGAGCCCCCCCACAATAAAGTCTGTCAGTGTTTCCATTGTTTCCCCACCTATTTGCCATGAAGTGATTGTCTCAAATAAATCAAAGAACTCCAAAATTAATAAGGCCAAAGAAGATGATGTGCTTTCTTCTTTCAGGTTGTCAGAATTCTGAGCCAAGAAGTGACAACTTCCTCCTTGTCATACATTACAGACACCACGCTTTTCCTTCCATTTCCCCACATTGAGAGATGGTAACTAGTTAGAGGGTATAGTTGATAGTTATATTAGTATCTCATTCATTCAAGCCTCTTATTAACCACTTATATCTTGTGAACAGCCCTTCCATATTTAAATTGATAAATTCTGAGTTATAGGATTAAAAAGTGATTTTTATACTCTTCATTTAAGAATGCTGATTCGTTCATTTGGATTATTGATCATTTCAGATAGTAAAAGCAAATCATTTTGGGGGCTTAATTTTTGTTCTTCTTGCTTTCCTATGTGACCACCTGATTATTACACAGCTGGGCAGTCAGATAAATAGAATCAGCTGAAGAACTTCAAGTGCAGATTCTAGAATCAGGGCTCTAGAAATCCAGTAGGTCTTATGGGGGGTGGGGAGACCTGTCTTTTTTAAGCTACTCATCTTGTTCTGATGCCCAGTGGTGTATGTTCGTGTAGTTCTCTTACATACTCTCTGAGGAGTACTGCTTTTGGCTTCTGTAGAGGACCCTGAGATGTGTAGGGAATGAAGAACTGTTCTGTTGTGTTGGGTGTCCAGTAGTTCTGATGGTATCATCTTTATTTCATAGTAAAACTCAGAATGGCTGAAATGGAGTATGTAGTAAATATTGATACTGGTTTTAAAACATTATTTTTTATTCACTTGTTTTTGCAGTAATGTGATATATGCATTTTTGAAAAAATCTTGTGATGTTACAAACCTTGTACTGAAAATAAAAGGTCTGGTAAAAAATAGGGTTGCACAAATCACTCAAAATCTATACCACTTTCTACCTAGAGCACTAATAAAAGCAATAATGATTCTAGTAACAGGTCAGTTTAAAAGATACATCAAATCGTGAGTCAGTGGAGAAGTAATGCGGTAAATGTAGCATTTTCCCTTTAAAGAAGGGTAATGGATGCTTGATAGCGCGAGTGGCAGAATGACGGGGCTGAGAGTGCTGAATCATGGACGCAGAGGAAATGTGCATCAAATGGAGGAAGCACTGTGCAAAAGGCCCGGGACTCAGGATGGGGCCAAACTGAGCCCGCAGCACAGTGGCCAGAGTGGGCATCACGTACAGTTCGCCAACCCCCGAATTTTGCCACCACACTCCCCCAGGTAGTGAATGGTGTTAAACTGGACATACCTGGCTGAAGACATAATACGTGGGAAAAATTGTTACATACAGTCTGAGTCATAGTGACACATTGCCCTACTTACCAACCTCATGTGAACTAATTCACGTTACAGAAACCTGTTGGAGCAGGAAGATCATACTTGGTGCCCGTTTTGGGGCAGACCTCGTGGTTAAGTGTGTGAGTTTAGGCTCCTCCTGCCCTCGTGTTCCTTAGGTAGATCACTCTCCCTCTTTATGCCTGTTTCTTTTGTATTTTTAAAAGTATTTTGAAAGTGTTTCTGTAAGTGCTATGGGAAAACAGAAAGAAGAATGCTTGGACTGGGAAATAATTTGAAAATTTCCTTCACAATGAACCTAAGAGGTTAGTACCACTTACAAATTGTGTGACTTTTGGGAAAGCCTGTTTCCTCATGTGTAATTCAGGGACAATGTTTTGATCACAGCATGTGACTAGAATTAGTACGAGATGCTATGTGAAAATTTACCATCCAGTTGTAAATTAGAAGAAGGAAACATGGATTTCTGAAGTTAAGTTTCCTAGGTAACTTCAGAGTAGACGACATTCAGATTACTTCTAACTTCAAAAGTACTGGGATCTCTGAAGTTTGTGTAAGTTGCTAGTATTTATTTTCAGTTCCTGTCACAAATGTTTCTCTGACCCTTCACTCTTTTCAGCTGTAGGTAGCCACTGGCCAAATTTTTCTTTACTATCATGTTATAGACATTTGCAGCAGATACTCATTCAGGTGAATGTTCTTAATTTCGAGAAAATAGCCTAAGAAAAAACATCAACAACAGCATAAGAATTACCCCCGTATCAGTTTACAACCTGTGTCTACGCAGTTGAGCCTTCTGACACTTTGGCGTCATTTGCTGAATGATTCGAGGAAGGGTCTTAGTACCCTGACTGATAGCCCCAGTTTTTCTAGTTGATGATTTTCATCTATTTCAGGTTAATCTTTAAGAAGTTAAGACATTTACTTTTTGCCCTCCTTTTTGCCCTCATATTGCCCTAGCTGATCAGAGACTTCATTTCATCCAGCTCTTCCTCCCTCCCCATTCCTCCTATAAAATATTTTTTTTTTGCACTGCTCATTTCAAGTAAATTAAGTTCTAATTAAAATAATTTTCACCTTAAGGTTTGAATGCTCAATAAGCTTGACACTCTCAAAGATAATTTGCTTTTCAGATGGTTGTTTGTCAAAATAAATCTCTAAGTAGGTTATGAGTCATTGTTCCTAATGAGTGTGTGCAGATCCTTGAACTGTTTTGGGGCAGAGAAAAGGACTGAGGATCTCTGTTTTAAAGCTGCACTTGCAAAAATAGCCTCAGTTTTTTCCTTGGAAAACAATGCTGTAAATGACCATAGCGTCTTGTTTGTTTATTCCCAGTGTTGCACCTGTGTTTATTATTAAGCTATTTTATGTTAGACTATGCAGTTATTGAGATTATAATGAATTCAATTCTCAGTGCTTTTTCTTAGAAGTTTATAGTTTTCTAAAATCTGTTATTTCAAATGTAAAATTCCTACCCTTCACTTAGTTTCTTTTACTAAAGTGTTATTCACTTTGAAATATGTCAGAGTGCTTTGAAAATAGTAAATCACTTTAGTGATATAAGATGATGTTTTTGTTTTGTTGGTAGGTATCGTCTTTGTATTTTATGTTTGAACATGACAGAACGGGTGATAATCACTGGCGTGTTATTGGATGTTGGCAGAAAAATCAGTGCATCCTGAATTGTCTTTTCCATTTGTTCACTTAAGGGTGCCTTTTTAGTTTGTGGATATGCTTGCTATTTGTAGAATCTTTCACTGTTGTGATAGTTCTTTGACTTGGAGATTCTGAAACACTGGCCAAATCGTTAAGTGTTTTCTTGTGCGGGAAGGGGGTCGAGAGGAGATCATCTAGTTCTCCTTGGCAAATCTATGTTACTTGATACTAACATGTTGGCTTTCCAACCTCATGAAGGTTTATTAATGTTTATTCCTCTGTATTATCATGAGTCCATATTTTTTCAGATGTGCAGCCTTATAGATATTTCTTTGATCTCTTGATTCCTGCTAATCAATTAATGTCAATTGTTTAAGAGCTGGTGAACTAGGCTTGATATACTAGAATGTGATAGTCCTGCATTTCACCTATTTTAACGTAATTGGTAATTTATTCCAGAATATCAGTTGTTCCTTTTTCATGCTCAGATAGGAGTGATTTTAATGTTTCTGTCCTTTTAAGAATATTTTATAGTTCACACAGCTTTTATGCTGCCTTCTAAAATAGTAGGAACTAATTAGTGGCAGACATCTTGGTATTAGTCATAAACTGTTCAGATGTGTGCAGGTATCGCCATTGTCCTTAGCAGGTTGTGTAGGAGGGACGTGGAATGTCATAGTTGATAGCAGAGATTGCGAGAGCCCTTCTAGGTTAGAAGTTAAACAACACATGCAGCCTTTTAATGTGCTGTACCTTGGAGAGCTACCCTACTATGCCTGGTGAAGTCATGCAAGAATATATTATCTATGGCACTTTGCTTACTTTTGTCTTAGCATTTTCTATCATTTTACCACTTTGATGTTTATTTGATTACTGTTTATTTTAGAAGGCTGGAGATAAGGCAGAAAACATGAGACTAAAGCAGTCAATATAGCCTTTAGGAATTAATGTCTGTAAAGGAAATAAGAGCTCAGGGAACCGGTAGAACAACACTACTGGGAGAGAGAGAATCGGCAAGGCCTGGAATGCTAGAGATCATACAGGACCTGATTTCTTCAACAGATATGTAACAACAAAGGAGGAGAGGAAACCCTTAAATGTCAATATTATTAACTAAAGTATTAGCTAAAATATCATGTGTGGACTTCCTGATTGAAACAAACCATGTTAAAAAAACAAAGGTTTGTGCACTGACTGGGTATTTGTGATATTTCTTCAAGTGAGATAATGATATTTTAGTAATTTTAAAGGAGCCCTTATGAAAATTTTGTTTCCTGTTCTAAAGAGTTTAGCATTTTTTACTAGATCCTAAACCTCGATTCATGAAACATTTTTAATTATACCTTCCATTTTTTAAGCATCTTTAAATTTACAGATGTTGTGTTCCGTGGGTACTTTATGTATACTGTTTCATCTAATCACTTTGATTGCAGTATGATTGGGCATGTTTATTCTGTTCATATGAGGAAATTGAGCTTCAGAGATCTTAAGTAAATTGCCCATATTCATACAGGTAATAAGTGGCACCGAAGGAATTTGAGTTATCTGGTCTTCATTAAATTAAAAAAAATCCAACATTATTTCTAAAATGGAAACCATAAACTCGAAGTCAGTACTGTTGTTTTCAGTTGCTTTTTGTGTTTCACCTCAGTGCTACTTGTAATAGTGAAATGGTTGCTTAATGAATTGTGTATCGATTCACCCAGTAAACATCAAGTTAGTTCGGTTTCTGCTTATCACAGCAAAGGCATAATGATATAACTTGAAGGTTGTGAATTGACACTTAAAGACAGCTTTATTATTTTGCAAATACTGCTTGAGACAGCATAAAATGTAGTTTTTATCATTATATCTTTTCATTATATTCATTGATATCTATGATATGTTGAGATGGAAACTTAGCCTTCAACTATTCAAGAGAAGAAACTAGAGTAGATCTTTTAATTCATGAAGTTAATTTATTTAAAACTAAAAACTGAAATAGCTAATACATTTTTATATTAAAAATTAAACACTGTGGATAAATTTAAAGATGAAAGTAAGAATTGCCCACAGTCTTTTGTTGTGTAGATTACCAAGCTCTTTTTCTATATGTGTGTGTATTGAAAATATCATTTTTCTTACAATGGAATCACATTAAAAAAATTTTTTTATAGTTACTGATTCCAAACAAATATAGTGGTTAAAAATTGCATTGGAGGAGTCTAGTTAGATAGCCTGTCATGTTGAAGTATTTTTCTTCAACCAGTATTGTTTATATGAGATGATTCTAGAATGTGTAATAACTGATGGTAGGTAGTGATTCAGATTTTATTTTTTGGGCTCCAAAATCACCGCACATGGTGATTGCAGCCATGAAATTAAAAGACACTCATTCCTTGGATGGAAAGTTATGACCAACCTAGATAGCATATTAAAAAACAGAGACATTACTTTGCCAACAAAGGTCCATCTAGTCAAGGCTATGGTTTTTCCAGTGGTCATATATGGATGTGAGAGTTGGACTGTGAAGAAAGCTGAGAGCCGAAAAATTGATGCTTTTGAATTGTGGTGTTGGAGAAGACTCTTGAGAGTCCCTGGGACTGCAAGGAGATCCAACCAGTCTATCCTAAAGGAGATCAGTCTTGGGTGTTCATTGGAAGGACTGATGCTGAAGCTGAAACTCCAGCACTTTGGCCACCTCAGGGGAAGAGTTGACTCCTTGGAAAAGACCCTGATGCTAGGAGGGATTGGGGGCAGGAGGAGAAGGGGACGACAGAGGGTGAGATGGCTGGATGGCATCATCGACTCGATGGACATGGGTTTGGGTGGACTCCAGGAGTTGGTGATGGACAGGGAGGCCTGGCGTGCTGCGATTCATGGGGTCGCAAAGAATCAGACACGACTGAGTGACTGAACTGAACTAAACTGAATGATTCAGTGAAAGCATAGCCTGAGATTATATTTATTGAAAGTAATTTTCTACATTTATAATGAACATTTTATATATGTATATATTTAAAATTTGAATACGAGAAAGTATGCCTTTAATCTTTGCTTATTTGGATAAAGATGTAGAACTTAATTTAAAATGATAGACCATTTAACTTGAGTTTTGAGAGAGCTTTTCATATACTTGTGAAATTTCCACCTAATATCACTTATTAAGAAGATTGAAAGTATCATGCTGAATTGACTTAAGATCTAATTTTATATGCACTTACTTTGTAATGCATGAGGGATATGAGCTTTTAGTTCTGATTTTTGATTTTGCATTCTTCACATTCAGAAAAGGGATTCAGGTAATTAGAAAACAACCTCTTAATTTAGTTGAGTTTGGTTTCCTTTTACTTACTAAATTACTACTCTCTTTTAAATAATGGTAAAAATTACAGAGTTAAGCCAAATGTTTGAAGATTGAGCTATCTTACTCTTCAGTGTTTGTATAGTCACAGTGATGAAAACATTTTTATGGCTTCAGCGATTATGACGAAAATGATGGCTGTCATTTCTGGGGGGCGGGGTCTTATCTATACTGTGCAATATGATAATTTTATTACATACATTATTTTTAATCCATACATTAACCTTACAGGGTTGTCATTACTCTTTTAGAGATCACCAAACTGAGACTCAATTTAAGTTACTCTCCCCAAACCACAGGATTTGTGAACAACATGGTTGAGATTTGAGTCTATGTCTGACTTCAAAATATTGATACTTCCAGTTCTATTTTTTTTTTTTTTTTACTTCCAGTTCTATTGAAAACTGTTTTTTCCTTCTAGGTTTTATAGTCAACTTTTTGAAATAAAACTTTTTTTTTCATGAATATATTTTTGTGATGACATATTCAGGTAGCCATTTTGGGGGGAAATTTCATTTAGTTCTTTTGAACAGCTCAGAGTTAGCGCACTCTCTAAATATGTGTTTCTAATAAGCAAAATTTTCTCTAACATGAAATGTTCCATTTTCTAGCCATGTAGACAAAGCTTGTCTACAGAATGCTTCACAGATATGACTCTACAATAGATATACCACATGGCTCTTCAGAAATTTATGTATTCTAAACGTGAAGTGTCTGACTGTAGTGTATACATATGTATCAAATAATTGTATTAGAAAAATTGAACAAGAATCCTTCTAAGATATTTTCAGTGACTGAAGATTTTCCTGTAATGTAAAAAGTGCCATATGTAAAGTTCAAATGTCATCCATTATCAACCATTCTTCTACTATGTATTCATTCTACATTTTAATGGATTTATAACTTTAAATTGTTTTTCTCTTGAAAAAAAAAATGCATTAAACTTTGGGATTCTTAAACTGTTGCTAAGAATGCTTTTCCCCTTCCTGTAGGAATGGGAACTTCTCTTTCCCTCAACTTCTTTGCCTGTTGGTCAGTAGAAGATGAAGAATCAGCTGGTTCTAAACTACTGATGGTGACTTTTGGGTTTTAGGTCAGGGACTTGTGCTCTGAAAAGCTTGCAGTGGGAGTGGAGTCTGGTCAGATTTTAAACCAATCAGGTAAAAAGGGTTAAATCCCCGCTATGGTCTGTAAGAATGGCCCTCTGAACCTGTGGTGGCCACGGGTCCCACTCTGCTTGCTTTCTTTCCTGCCTCAATCTTTGATTTTTGCTAGATATTCCTAAGCTACCAAAGAAGACAACAGAGAAGAACCACCACATGTTGATCTGAATTTAAGCCCCCCTTTTTTAAAGCTTCTGATAGCATAGTCAGAACTGTGAGAACAAGTCTTGAATGACTCTTGGTGCATAAGTCAGCTTGGGAGGACAGGGGGCTCCCCCTGCAGCAGGGGTGCGGGGTGGAGAGGTGGGCGGCTGATGTGACAGCAGGACTGGAAGAGGGGCCTTCCTGATGCTCTCACGTTAGCCAGACTGCCCGTGGTGTTCGGTGTGCAAATGCCGCTTACAGTGTCCTTTTTCATGTTTGAAAGTGCTTGAGGAAGGGAGGTAAATGAACCGTGAAAGAGTAAAATAAATGATTAGAAGGAAAGATAATTAGGATCTGTGAAAGCACATGATTTTTTGCCAAATTGCCCTGCACAGAGGTTATACCAGTGTATATTCCTACCAACAGTGTATATTCATTTTCCCACATCTTCTTCCTAACAGCTTGTTAAAACTTTAAAACATCTTTGCCTGATAGATTAAAAAGGGATCTTATTGTGTTTTTCTTTTTCATTTTTATTGAGTGAAGTAAATAAGTTTTATTATGTTTTTATGATTCTTTCATGTCCTTCTGTTATTATTCTGCTTATGCTTTTTGCCTGTTTATCTTTTGGGTTGTTGGATTTTAAAGATTTATAGGCACCTTTTATATACATATTAAAGAAATTAACCCATTGTGATAGGTTCCAAATATTTTTACTTAATTAATTACATTTGACTTTATTCATAATTAAAGACTTTTTTTGGTTAGGAAAGATTTTTAAATTTGTATGTAGTAAAATGTATCAGTCTTTTGTGGTTTTAAGGCTTCTTAAAGTTATATTTTGAAAGGACTTCCTTACAGTGAAGTGATCTAAAGATTTCTCAGATTTTCTCTTTTGGTTTTATCTTTACATTTAAATCTTTGATCCATTGGGAATTAATTTCAGTGGATGAAATGAGAAAGGGGTTAAATTTAATTCCATCTTCTCCCTATTTCTTTGGAATGACTAAGGTGGTCAGTAGATTAAAACTATATAGTTTTTGGAGCAACAAAATTAAAATAGTAACATGTAGTATAAGTTATAGTTTCGTGGAAAGGAAAGGTACCTTATAAATAAAGTCAGCTGCATGGTTCATTTCCTTTATTTTCAAATATGAAAATTCAAGGGTATCCCAGTAGATGCCTTTTAAACTTTTATCTGGTCAGATTTAGTGCAAAACGAGGCTTGTTAGTAAAAGGCAGATACCCGTACCAGGTTGGTACGAGCATGGCTGTTTTTTAAGTAACAGTTGTGCTATTGCTGGTTTTGGAGATGCTGTACTTTTCACTCATTTCCCAGCGAGTCATTTTACTGCTCCTCTAAGCGTCTTTAAGTTATGTGTAAAAATGTTGCATGCTTCTGTCTCTGTAATTGTCAGCACCTTTCTATTTATGACACTTACTTTTTTTTTTTCCTTTAAAAAGCCATGGACAGGCCCAGCTGTTGTGTCCCACTTTGGATACCTGAGCAAAGGTGTATATGGAAGTTATTATTGAAGGGAAGGAAAAATGGGTGTTATATTAGAAGGCATGAAGATGGGCAAGTCCCTAGACCTTGCTTATCTTCTCTGTATGTTGTGGTCCTCCTTAACTCTGAGATATATAACTGTGCCTCTCAGTGTGCTGGGTCCAGAGCCCTTTCTAATTTTATGTTTACCTTTCTTAAGTCAGAGATAGAACTTCTAAGTTTAATTAGGTCACATCTGTTTTTTTTGTTTCCATTACTCTAGAAGGTGAATTTAAAAAGATATCAGAAAGTGTTTTGTGTTTTCCTCTAAAGGTTTTATAGTGTCCAGTCTTACATTTAGGTCCTTAATCCATTTTGAGCTTATTTTTGTATACTGTGTTAGAGAATGTTTTACCAGCACCACTTATTGAAGAGACTGTCTTTTCTCCATTGTATGTACTTATCTCCTTTATGGAGAAAACCTATATGTCTCTGATATTCTTGTTTACTCCTCTTATGGAGGAAATCATAAACATATGAAAAGACAACTTACAGGATGGGAGAAAATATTTGCAAATAATGCAACTGACAAGGGATTAATTTATAAAATACACAAGTAGCTCATACAGCTCAATATTAAAAAAAAAAACAACCCAATCAAAAAATGGGCAGAAGACCTAACTAGATATTTCTGCAAAGAAGACATGTAGATGGCCAACAGGCACGTGAAAAAATGCCTGACATCACTAATTAATTATTAGAGAAATGCAAATCCAAACTATAATGAGGTAGGTATCACTTTACTCTGGTCAGAATGGCCATCATCAAAAAGTCTACAAATAATAAATGTTGGAGAGGGTGTGGAGAAAAAGGAATCATCCTGCCTGGTTGGTGGGATTGTAAATTGGTACAGCTACTATGGAGAACAGTCTGGAAGTTCCTTAAAAGACTTCAAGTAGAGTTTCTGTATGATCCTGTAGTGCCACTCCTGGGCATATATCTGGAGAAAACTATAATTAAAAAAGATAAATGCACCGCATTGTTCATAGCACTATTTACAATAGCCAAGACATGGAAGCAATCAGAATGTCCATTGATTGATGAATGGATAAAGAAGATGTGGTACATATATATAATGGAATATTACTCAGCTTAAGTTAAAAGAAGTAATGCCATTTGCAGCAACGTGGATGGACCTAGAGATGATCATACAGAATGACGGAAGTCAGACAGAGACAAATGTCATATGGTATTGCTTATATCTAAAAAAAGAAATACAAGTGGGCTTATTTACAAAATTGAAATAGACCCACAGACTTAGAAAAAAACTTTATAGTTACCAAAGGAGAAAAACAGGGGGGGAGGGATAAATTAGGAGGTTGAGATTAACGTATACACCCTACTATATAAAATAGATAACCAACACCTACTGTATAGCAGAGGGAACTATTCTCAATAATTTTGTAATAGCCTATAAGGGAAAAGAGTTTGAAAAAGAACACGCAGACACACACACACACATTTGTATAACTGAATCACTGTGCTATACACCTGAAACTAACAGGACATTGTAAATCAGCTGTATTTCAATTTAAGGGGAATGTGAATAGACTTTGTATCCTACTGTTGTGTGAAAATTGTATAAATTTTAATTATGTTGAATTGGTTCACAGTGCTTTTCAGGTCTACTCTATCTAATAAAAATTAATAAAGTCTGAGGTAGAAAAAGGATATAGATAAGAAAAGTCTGAATCTTGAAAATTTCTAATTTGAACTTAATAGCTAGAAACCTTGAGAAGAGAGAAACAATGATTAAATGACTAGGAACTGGTGCAGACTCCCCTGCGTTTGGGTTGAGTGTTTGGCTATGTAGGTCATGCAGCCTCCCCAGTGGGAGGGGTCCAGTGTCCCAGGTGTAGCAGTCTGACACATTGAAGGCGCTTCGTGGGACTTCCTGTCTTTGCCTCAGCTGTAATTAACCTTGCGCGTAATAGCCTGTGGCCCGGCCTGATCACATCATTACTGGCGCCCCGGCCGCACACCTCTGTGTACATCAGCAGAGCTGAACGACCTGGACCCTGCTTTGTTTTTTGCCCATGCCTTGAGGTTTAAACTTCTAAGACGCACGATGGAGACCGAAAGTGAGGGTAGTACATCGGGAGATGACAGTGTGTTTTGGCTGGATTCGGAAGTTATAACCCAGGAGACTGGCAGTGAAGAGGGAGAAGGGGAAGAGCATTTCAGGTAAATACGGAATTCACAGTCCGTTCTTTCTCTCTGTCTCACCTTTGTCCCTCTCTTCACCTCCCTCACCTGTGCTCCCCAACCCTCCCATCCTTTTTGCTTTAACCTCCTTTCAGTAAGGTTTCTTTTCTCTGGGGGAAGATTTGGAGCTGAAGAGGACGGGTTTCTAGTTGTGTATATAGCATTCTTCATTCCACAACTTGCCCTGAGCTTGTAAAAGGCATTTTAAATGACTTGTTAGAACACCAGGAGGAGAAGGTGTTAGACAGGTTTTGTAGTAGCATTTCAGGAATTTCAGGTAGAGACTCATAATGAACTATTACCCCTTCCTGTATCTGATTTGCACCTGACAGAAGTGACTTGGATCTGAATCTAAGAGATTTTTCTTCCTCTTTTTCCTGGGAATATGTTTGTGTGTGTGTGTGTGTGTGTGTGTGTGTGTGTCACTGGGGCTGTTTTTGTTCCCTTATTCTTGGGTATGAAATATTTTGATTATGTCCAGATTAGTTATTTCATGGATCAAAGTCTCTGACCTTTTATTTCACTTACCTTATAGCTCTCCGTGTCCCACCTGCCCCTGGTATGATCTCTAATTGTATCTTCATAAATGAAGTGTTTGGGAAGGCCACCTGATTAAGCAGCTCTCCAAGTTCAGTGCATTAGTGAAGAAAGAGGTCTCACCCTCCTTGTACTTACAGTACCATTTGTGTATTAATTTTTTGTGTGTGTGCTGTTATAAATTTTAGGAGGCCTTATTCTGGCTTTTCTTTTTCAACAGGTGTAACAAATTAATTCTTTTGGAGATACTAAAAAAAAAAAAACCTCGAGGAAGTTTGTACTACATATTATCACTGCCACCCACATGGGCAATTAAAACACCTTTTACAATTTTATCTATGGGTAGTTGGGTAGGAGACCGGATCATTATTTTCATCAGATCTTGTCTTTAGTGTTCTAAAAAGAGTCTTTCCTTTCTCAGTGGATTTCTTTATTCACAGATTTTACTTTTAAAGTCTAGGTCAAATGACAGGCGAGATTGACTATTGGGGCTTCCTGGTGGCTCATTCTGTAAAGAATTTGCCTGTAATGCGGGAGACCTGGGTTCTGACCCTGGGTAAATCCTCTGGAGAAAGTATTCTAGCCTGGAGAATTCCATGGACAGAGGAGCCTGGGGGGCTACAGTCCATGAGGTTGCCAAGAGTCGGACATGCCTGAACAATGCCTGACACTTCACATATATCACATTGAATGTTAGGAACTCTTGATAACCACTGATTAGCAAATTTAGTGTGGGTTAAAATGAATAGGAAGTATGTTTTAAATTTTAAAGAATAATTCACAGTGTTCAAACTATGAAAGTATGAAAATGAACATTTCATTAGCATGTGAAATTCTTTTTTTGTGTCAACTTTCTCATTCTCTCTGTAGTTTTTATTTTAGCCTTTCTTACTGGCCTCAGCTACTTCTCTCCCAAGGTGTGCTGATGTTTCGCATCACATATTCCATAGTTTTAAATGTGATCTGTGTGTCATGAACAGTCAGTGGGAATAAGCTATTTATTGTATGAGAACTGTTTGGCCTAGTGTTAAAGTCGTGGAAGTTATTTCGGCCTATTTGTCAAAGGAGGAGACAGCCTGGTCCTTGTTGTGATGGACTGGGTTCCAGGATCCTCCATTTACTTGCGAGGCAACAGGAGGCAGTCTGAGGTTTTCTTTTGACAGTTTATCTGTGTAGGCCTGAGTTTTTCTTCTCCTTAGGACCATGGGACCACATTTTCATTCCCAAGAAACTGAGTTAGGTGGTGCATTGTTTTAGGAAACCCTGACACCATAGGGCATTTGTCCTGTTGACAATATTATTTCATATCTGATTGTCATCATGACTCTCCCAAACCAAGTATGTCTTTGAGATTTGATCTTATTTTATTTATAAGGGTGACAGAGATCAAGGCAAGGCCATGTCTCATGTAGTGTTTCTCACCTATTCAGCAGTCAGACATGAGGAAATGTGCAGCAGAGTGCTTGCATAGTGTTCACCCTGATGTTCCAGCTGAGATGCCTTGCAGAAAAAATGTGTGTGGGTGTTGAAGGTGAGGGTTCGATAGTGGAAGTTGTAGCTGTAACCTTGAGAAAAGCAATGGTAAACTCAGTGTTGTGTGTGACAGTTGTTTTTGTAAAATCAGTTTAATAGTTAAAAAATACAAAAATGTTTTACCTGTTTCTTTAAAATCTGTGCTGATATACATTAACTAAAATGTTGTTATGATTACAGTCTAATTTCCATGCATGCACACACTCAGAAAAAAGGCAGAAGATTGTGTACTATTCTTTTTCTCCGAATAACTTAGGAATTAGATTTAAAATTCATTCTTTTTTTTTTTTTTACATTTTTTAAAAACTTTTAAAATTTTGTTTTAGGGTATAGCCAATTAACAAGTAGGTATTGTTATTTCTCATTTTCCAGATGAGGAAATTGTAGCTCAGACAGCCACATAAACCATATTGTCAGTATGTGTAGATAAGTGTAACTAATTTTGAAAGTAAAAGACTTCAGTTTGATTAAAAAAATTTTTATATCTGCTGCTAAATGTTATTTTCTAGTAAATAACAACCTTTAAGAAGCTACAGCTTATTTCTCAGTTCTGAAATTCCTTCTTTGAGGAATTTTTGAGCACTAATGATATATCAGTTATGTAGCCAACATAAAAGTGAAATAGTGCATGCAACAATGTGACCTTTTAAAGATATGACCTGGAGGACACCTGGGAATTGTTACTGACTCATGATCATGAGAGGGTCTAGTTTTTTGGCATTTGAGGGCAGAAAGGTTTATCATATGACCTTGATTAGTGTTCTCTAGTATCACATTATTGTAGATACATAGCCTAGTATGTATGACAAACAGTGACATAGAGTTTGAAACATTTACTGAGATGATATGTGTGTATAATTAAACCACATTTTTAGAACTTCTATACCTTTAAAAATCAGAGTCTACAGATGCCCAGATCTCAATCAGATCTTCACTTTTATCTCCATTATAAGACAGTTGTTTTTAAGAAGAGAAGCTTCTGATTCTAGTTAAGCTAGATAATTTGGCGATACTTTAATTTTTTTGAAATGTGTTTGTTGGTTTATAGCATCATAAAGCTAATAATAAATGGTTCATGCATTTGATTGGTTGGTTAGTTGGTTGCTTTATTCATTCTCTGCCTTATTTGAAATGAGGTAAAAGTTAGAAGATTTTGAATTAAAAGATTTTGCAGCAGTCCAAATAGGTAACAAGGAATATGTTAGTTCTTTTAGATCTTTCAGATCTAGATCTTCTTTCAGATCTAGGATGGCTATTTTATTTTATTTTTTAGGGTGGCTATTTTAATGGCTAAATTCCTCTGGAAACTCACAATTCTTTGCTTTTAATATGCTTACTGTTCTTTTGTCTTCTGTAGAAATTTCTCATTTTAGGAATCCCAGGATAGAGAGGTAGCAATAACAGCTTATCATTGACATATATATCAGTATCACACCCAGACCTATTTTAAACTCTGTGACTTTTCATAGTCATCACACCCTTAATAATCTGTTATGTACAATACCCACCCCCCAAAATGTGCATTTTGCAAAAAAACCAAAAGAGATATTTCTATTACTCTGTAACTTTGGATTTGTGATCTGGAGTATAATTTACTCCCTGAAATATTCTTTCAATATGAACTATAACTTTCACCCAGTCATCTCATCAGTGTCACATAAAGAGTAAATTTAATGGTAATCGGAATCTGATATGAACATCGCTTAATCTCGGAAAATTTTGTTCAGTCTTGGAGTCTAGTCATTAGGCTGTCCTTTTTAATGGGTGAAATGAGTCTGTCTTAACCGTGAAGCATGCTAGTACAAGACTTTCTTGGTATTTCACTAATTAAACTCTTTGGGATGGAATCCAGGGTGAACCTTTCTTACATCTGTCTGTATGAGTTTTTGTTTTTTTTTTAAATATACAAGAAGGGCCTGAAAGCACAGAAAATTATAAAACTATATCAGAGTTTCTGATTATTAAGTTGTGTACTTAAAGTTAAAAATTTTTAATCTTATTTCTCCTTAAGTTTTGGATTCAGCTTAAGCATTAAGCCCCTGCAAATAGTCAATTGCACGTTCAAACTTAGTAATTAAAATTCCTTGAAACACTTAAAGCTCTGTTTATAAATGTAGTACAGTCAGTATCCTTTAAAAATATATATAAAGTGACAAACCTGGGAAGACTGCAATCAGAACAAGGAAAGCCTTTCTAGATAGTTAATTTTAGAAGTTTCCTGTTACACTTTTACTTTCCATTAGTGATTAGCTTCCTTTCCACACGCTCATATTTTCAAATCAGTTTCTTTCACTCCCATGTGCTGTTTCCCCCATCTTAGCTCTCTCTTTTCTTCCCTGTTTCCCTTCCTTTTAAGATAAGGTCTTTAGAGTACTTCTCTTAGTCCCCTAATCCCGGATGAGTCTTTTTATCGCCATTTTGCCCCTGCTTACCTGGTGGCTCAGGTAATCCTTCCTCCTGCAATGCAGGCAAAGCAGGTTCAATCCCTGGGTCGGGAAGATCCGCTGAAGAAGGATATGGCAACCCACTCCAGTATTCTTGGCTGGAAAATCCCATGGACAGAGCAGCCTGTTGGGCTATAGTCCACAGGGTCGCAAAGAGTCAGACATGACTTAGCGATGATACAACAAATTCTGTCCCCAAGCCCAGTGTTTCACTGAAATGATTTTACTGTTTTGCCATTCAGTCAGATTTAGTTATATGTGTCATTGTTTCCTCTCCTTTTTAATCATATTCCATCTTAATGTGTCTGTTCTGGTCCATTTGTTACTTAGTTGATATTTTCTTGAATCTTTTGTTCAGATAAGTTCTATGAGTGATGTACTCTGATTTCTTGCATATACTCACTGCTATTTTATTTTATTTTTTCTTTTCCTTGGTAGGTAACTTATTCTTTCTGAATGCTTGTAAAATTTTCTTTTTATTCTTAGTTATGTGTATTTTGTTATTAAATCTTCAATTGGACCTCAGTGACTTTCAGTCTGTAGACTTAAGTCTTCATATTAGGAAAGATTTTTAGAATTTTATTATTAATTTAATTATTACCTCTTTTATCAGTAATAATTTTCTCCTCATGGAATCTGTTTATTGTGTATTTTATCTCCTTAGTGTTTCTTTCATGATGTATCTGTCATTGTTGTTTTTCAGTCGCTAAGTCATGTCTGTCTGTGACCCCATGGACTGAAGCACGCCAGGCTTCCCTGTCCTTCACTATCTCCCTGAGTTTGCTCAAATTCATGTCCATTGAGTCGATGATGCCGTCCAACCATCTCATCCTCTGTTGCCCCCTTCTCCTCCTGCCCTTCAATCTTTCCCAGCATCAGGGTCTTTTCCAGTGAGTCAGCTCTTTGCATCAGGTGACCAATTTATCTTCACATTTTGATTTTATGATTTGAGGTATTTCTTATACTTCTTCTTTAGGCCATTAGTTTCATCTTTTTCTTTAATCTTTCAGATTCAGTTTGAGTGGAGAAGTAATTTTTAAGTGTTCTTGTTCTTATGTATCACTGACTTATTATTTATATAATAATCAATTTAGGTTATTGTCTTTCTGCTTTAACTTTGCAGCCTGTGCACTAAGTATGCATGTTCTCTTTGTTCTGGCTGAAAGAATCGTAGCTTTTTACTGCTCAGGTCAATATCGCCCTTCTCTGTCTCCCCACCCCCACTTCGGATTTTGTCCAGTGGTCCCATGATGCTATATAGCTTCTGCCTTTCTTTTCTTAGGTGAACACACCCTTGTTAATAGCCCTAGTCCCTCTAATTGATTGTTAAATTTATTTACAGAGTAATTTTCCAGTTTTTATTAATTCCTTGGGGGCAGGCACCTCTTTTGTTGTGGGGAGAAGTGGGAGTATAGCCTCCTTGAACCTCTTTATTCTCCACTGGTTTACCAGTCAGCGTGATCCCATTTGCTTCTTTGTCTTCCAGAAGTTGAAGATTTCTGGCCTGCTGATCCCACCCAGTGTTAATCTTTTAAGGATTTATTTTCCTTTTATTTGGCTTACTGCCTTTTCAGAGACTTAGGGAAGGAAAGCTCTATTTCTCAACGTATATGCAGTCTTGAATGGGAAGTTCACTGGTAGTTTTCTTCACGGCTTTCGAGGGAAAGCTTCTGAGGGGCGCATTCAGTGAGGCAGGATCTTGGTGTCCGCCACCCAGTCCAGTGGGTCTCCAGAGGTGAGAACTGCTTGTTTCAGGGTCCTCTTCAGGGAGGGGGATCTTCTAGTAGAAAGTGGCCCATCACATCTGGAATGCCTGCGATGTGTTAATACATTTCAGTTTTCCCATTTGCAAAACAGGGCTACTAACAGTATATCCAACAGTAACCAGTTAGAAGACATATCGGAAGAAAAGGTGCCATTTTTAAGAGCAACAACAAAGATGAAATGCTCGGAAATAAACTTACTAAAGAGTTCTTAAGATCTATGTGAAGAAAATTTAAAATATTGCTGAAGGACATAGAAGTTTGGAACAAAAGAAAAGATATATACCTTATTCATAACAAAATAGGCAATATCATAAAGATGTTAGTTTATTATAAAGTTAATGTGATAATAACAGTGCTTTTTTAAAAACCTAGGTAAATTGGTTTTGAAATAAATTGACCTTGACTAAATAATTGAGTCAAGAAACTTTGGGGAGAAGAACAAAGCAAGGCTAGGAAGAGGATTAGTGCAACCAGATATTATGGTATGAAATCTCAGTGATTAAAACCTTGTGGTACTGGTATGAATAGAGGGCATAAGGGGGTGAAATGGGAAGCCTAGAAATTTACCTTAATATATGGGAAGATATGGTAAAGATGGCCTCTCCAAAGCCAACGGGAACATTATGTACTAATCATTGAATTCTTTGGGGGGGAGAACTGAATATGCATCTGTGAAAAATAAGGAAAATTGGAGACCTGCCTCATACCAAGGATAATTTCCAAATAATTGAAGAAGGTACAATGTATTAAATGAAACCACGAAAAATTCAAAAGAAAACATGGGAAAGCTTTAAAAAAATAGGTTTTGGATCAGGGATGGCATTTTGAAATGACTTAAAATGTAAAACTCAGGGTTGTGGAATTTAGCTACATAAAATATAAAACATCTGCATTATAGAGAACAAAATAAGCAAGGACAAATGACAGCCTGTTAAAAATACTTGGAATTCATATTACAAATGAAGAACTGATGTCTTTAAAGAACTTAAAAAGAGAGAAGAAAAAGACCAAAAAATCCAACAGAAAAATGGGCTACTTTATAAAAGGAATTTTTTTCATCATTGAGTGTTTGCCTTTCATATATACTTGAACATATCTTGAAATGACATCTTACAAACTTGTAGTATAGTTTGTAATAGTGAAAGATTGGAAATAATTGAAGAATTCACTAGTGGAAATAATTGAAGAATTCACTAGTAATAGATGAGTTAAATTATGGAATATCTATGATATTCCACAGTGGAATATTGCACAGTTGTAAAAATAGCAAAGAAGCTCTTTATATTCTGATATGGGAAGTGCTTCAGAAAATATTAGAAAACTACACAACAGTGTGAAACATGATACTTTTTATGTAAAAAGTATTGCAGTTCATGGGGTTGTGAAGAGTTGAGCACAACTTGGCTGCTAAACAACATGGGCTTCCCTGGTGACTCAGTAAATAATCTCCCTGCAATGTGGGAGACCATGGTTTGATCCCTGGGTCAGGAAGATTCCCTGGAGAAGGGAATGGCTACCCATTCCAGTATTCTGGGGGCTTCCCTGGGGGCTCTCATGGTAAAGAATCTGCCTGCAATGTGGGAGAACCCTGCAATGCGCGAGACACAGGTGTAAAGAGTAGGGTGGAGATGAAGGAATAAAGTTATTCTCCTATTTTTTACACAAAGAGTAGCATATTTATACATTGCTTTTATACTTTGCTTTTTGTGGATATAGTCTTTAAGAAAAATATATATTCTTTATGAATATATATTTATGAAAAATTATGTGTATGAATATATATATATTCATAAAGTCTGAAAGAACATATAAAGTGGGGAATTTAATGGGCAGACTGGAGACAGGGAAGGGAGGAAGATTTTTTGCTATATACCTATTGATACTTTTTTAGATTTTTGCATGATAAAATTGTACGTACTAAGAATTTTATCAGGCATTTTCATTTGGAAATCACCAAAACTCTACCTTCAGTAAACCTCTGTTCCGTTTTCACCACCAACATAGCTAACCCTGTTAGTGTCAGAAGTTCAGTTTCTTTATTTTCTGGGAATTCTGGGAATATTAGATTTATGTAAGCACTTAATAGACCATATAAATCAGATGAAACAGAGCTTTAATATTTTAAGGGGCTTTACAATCTAATATATTAATATGCTCAGAAGATAGGGAAGTATAACTCCCTATGATGACAGATACTAACTTTTATCACTTACAGACACATAGCCACCTTGTAGCTTCAGTTTTACAACTTAAACAGAACACCAAACTGACCACTTCACGTGCGTCTCAGAGATGTTCTTCTCTTCAGTAGAATTTAAATATGTTCTTTCACAAACAGACATAAATAGACTAAAACCAGAAATAAACAGAAACAAAGGCTGTGGGGAATGAAAGAGAAAAGCAGAATTGTATTGCTGCTTGGAATTTACTCCAGAGATCAAGAAAAGATATGCTTGTGAGTAAGCAGCCCCTAAGGTCACTTCTCAAGCAATGTGTTTCTTAGACTTCTCTTGGAACTTTTACACTATCAAGTATAGTTTTTTATGTTATGAACAAGAATCTCAAAAAATAGAAAATGAGTCTGTGTCAGAATCAAATAATTTTTTAATGAGGGAAAAAGCAAGTTGGTAAAGCTTGTTCCCACAATTTAAAGAAAGTGGTGTTCTCTCTTTTTCCTTTGGATTGGAAATATCCAGGTCTGGACGTATCCTTTGGATTGTAGTCATTGGAAGGCTTTCTTAGAAATGGGAATTCTTATCACAGTCTTTCATGTTTTGGTCTCTAGGAAGATGAAGTCCTCAGTACATTCTGAAGAGGATGATTTTGTTCCAGAACTACACAGAAACGTTCACCCTCGAGAGCGGCCTGACTGGGAGGAAACACTTAGTGCAATGGTAAATCAGTTCTATGCATGTGTGTGTGTGTATATTTTACTTACATAAAGAAAAGGAAAAGAGGAAGCATTACTCACAAAAATAAAGTTTTTTGCTGTTGCTTTACTCATTTATTCAGGAAATACCTGTTGAGCAAATAATCTATTCAAGGCACTATTCTAGACTCTCAGGCAGAGCTGTGAGTAAAACACACATTTCCTGCCTTTATGGAGCTTATATTTTAATGAGGTAGGAGAAGTAGCAAGTAATTACATGTTTAGTATGTCATGTGGTGGTACATGCCATTGTAGAAATGATGCAGAGTGGTGGGGTCGCAGAGTGGTGGAACGCAGTTTGAAGAAGGGTTGCTCGCTATATAGTATGGCAAGATGGCCTCTAGGGAAAGTTAAGATTGGAGCAGACACCTGAGGGGTGTGAGGGAGTGTGTTTACCTGGGAATAGCTAATTTTAGGCAGTGGAAGAACAAGTTAAAGGCTGTGGCATAGAATTAAAAAGCAAGTTGGAAGAAACATGAGTAGGATGTGGCCGAAACTGAACTGGGAAAAGATGAGATCAGAGAAGCGGTTTCTTGTCTTCCATTATATGAGGACTTTGGTTTTTTATGCTGAGTAAGCTGGGAAAACGTTGAATGATTTTTAGCCAAGAAGTGACATGATCTGGCTTAAAATTTTATAGGAAATCTCTCATTGCTGTGAGTAAGCTAAAGAAGGAGGCACAAGAGAAGGAGATAGGAGATCAGTTGGAAGATTGTTATAATAGATGGACAATGATGGTAGCTTGAACCAGGATGGTAGATGTAAAAAAATGGTTAAACTCTGGATGTACCAATAGTTTCATAGATAAAGCCAACTTTTTTTTTTTTTAAGCTAATGAATGAATATAGAGAATGAGATAGAGATGTCAAGGATGACTTCAAGTTTTTTGACTGATCAACCTGAAGAATGGAGTTTACATTCACTGAGATACTGGAAAAGCAGTTTTTGTTTGTTAATAGTTAGGTGGAAAAATCCTTTGCAGTGTAGTTTTTCCCCATAAGTTTGAGTTATCCATTTAATCTTTTATAACTTTTTGTAGTTCATATCCATCAATAAGAACAATGAAATTTGTTTTGTGGAGAATAACATTTTACTTAATTAAAGTTAAAAGTTAGTGATTCTTATCCAAATTGAAGGCAAATGTTCATTTGTCATTGTAGGTTTGTGAAAAGATTTTACATATTTTATTTTTGAAAATGCCTTTTCACTCAGTGATTGCCGAATACTTACTTCAGTTTATTAGCATATGATTTTACTTGAGCATATTCATTGTTTATAAGGCATTCATAGAATTCTGTTAGTTTCTTCTCTTGATATTTTCCTTTTAGCATAATGTTCCATTGCAAATTTCTACTCTAATAGGTGTGAAATAGTCTAGTCAAAACAAACAGGCCCCACACAGCTCCCTATTGAATCAAGTAATCCCTGGAGGTCCCAGCATGCCATTGAAAGGCTATTCAATAAATTCTTTTGTCCATGTAAAAATCTTTCACAGTTTTCTTCTGTATTTTGATAAACTACATTGAGTTTATTGAATGGGAAGAAAGATGATATTTGTTGTGTGGTAGTTCATTTACTCTATATTAAAATGTCATATGCTGTATACATGGAAAGTGACTGAATTCTGTTTCCTGGAGTTCCCATTGGTTTGTGTATGGAAATTACCATTTGTATCATATGTTTTTAGCATCTTTTATTTTTACATTGGTACTCTAATTTTTTTATGTGTAAACTTCTTGAAGGCAAGTGCTATAATTCTATGTTTTCTTTAAAAATGATTATGCTCAATAAATAGTACATTGCAGGGTTGCAAAAAGTATACAGTGAATGATGAAAGGATATAAATGAGATTTGAACTGCTGTTTTACTACACTTTCTCTAGAAAGTTATATTAATTTTAATGAGGAAGTAAGAGTAAAGAAAGTTGGGAACCTTTTTCTCTTTCAATAATAGTCTGTACTAAATATTATGTTGAGGATAAAGTTTATTATTAAGAGAAACCCATATAAATGTTTCTCCAAAACAATTTCATGTATTTAATGTTTTAGTAGCTTTAGAAATAAACATGTGTAAGTGTAGAACTTTTATTGATTTGTGTTGTGTGGCCTGAATATTAGTTTTTTAATACATATCTAAAAGAAAATCAGAGATTACTGAATTAAGAATTTTAAAAATTTTGTAAATAATCATTTTTAAATTGAGATATAATTGTTATGTTATGAATTAGTTTCAGGTATACAATATAATGTTTCTGTATATGTGTATATTGTGAAATGTTCACCATAAGTCTAGTTAACATCCATTACCAATACATAGCTGCAGATTTTTTTCTTGTGATGAGAACTTTTAAGATTTACTCATTTAGCAACTTTCAAATACACAATACTGTAAATTTTGTGTATTTACTATAGTAACCACACTGTACTTTATATACCAGGACTTACTTATTTAAATGGCTGAAGTTTGGACTCTTTGACTACCTGAATCCATTTTGCTTACCTACCTTTATAGCCACCAGTCTGTTCTCTGTATCTTTGGTTCAATTAAATTAATCATATTTTTAAAGCTTCCACATATAAGTAAGATCATATGGTATTAGTCTTTCTCTTTTTCACTTATTTCACTTAGCATAATGCCCTCAAGGTCCATTTACGTTGTCGTAAATGGTAAGATTTCTTTCTTTTTTATGGCTGAATAATATTCCTTTGTTGTATATATACCACATTTTCTTTATCCATTCATCAATCAGTGAATACTTAGGTTGCTTCCATTTTTTGGCTGATGTGAATAATTCTGCAGTGAACAAAGAGGTACAGATACTTTTTCAAATTCGGGTGTTTGTTTTCTTAAGATAAATACCCAGAAATGGAATTGCCAAATTATATGGTAGTTCCAGTTTTCATTTTTTGTGGAACCTCCATAATGTTTTCTGAAGTGGCTGCACCAGTTTGCATTTATACTACAAGTGCACAAAGGTACTGTTTTCTCTTTTCTCCACATTCTTGCTGATGCCTGTTTTTTATCTTTTTGATAGTAACTGTTCTAACGGGTATGTCATTTTGATTTGCATTTCCTTGATGGTTAGTGATGTTGAGTGCCCTTCCATGTATGTGTTAGCTGTTTGTAAGTCTTCTCTGGAAAAATGTCTATTCAGAGCCTGTGCCCATTTTTTTAATTGGATTTTTTTTTTTTTTTTTTTTTTTGCTATTAAGTGAGTTCTTTTATATTTTGAATATTAATCTCTTAACAGATAAATGATTTATAAAAATTTTCTCCTATTTTATAGGTTACTTTTTCATTTGGTTGATGGTTTCCTTTACTGTGCAGAAGCTTTTTGGTTTGATGTAGTCTCACTTGTTTATTTTTGTTTCTCTTGCTTTTGCTTTTGTCAAATGCAAAAAATTGTCTCCAGGACTGATTTCAAGGAGCATGCTACTATGTCTTTTCCGAGGAGTTTAATGGCTTCACATTTTATGTTCACGTCTTTAATCCTTTTGGGTTAGTTTTTATGTGTGTCATAAGATAGTGGTTCAGTTTTGTTCTTTTGCATGTGACTGTTCAGTTTTCCTGACACCATTTGTGAAGACACTGTCCTTTTCCCATTGTATACTCTTCATTTCTTTGTTATATTTTATTGGCAGTATACAAGTGGATTGATTTCTGGCTTTTTATATTTTTCCATTCATCTATGTGTCTGTTTTTATGTCATTGTCATACTGTTTTGACTACTGTAGCTTTATAATATAGTTTGAAATCAGGAAGCATGATGCTTCCAGCTTTGTCCTACTTTCTCAAGGTTACTTTGATTCTTCCATGTCTTTTGTGGTTCCATACAAATTTTAAAACTTTTATTTTTGTGAAAAATGCCTTTGGAATGTTGGTAAGGATTGCAGTGGATCTAAAGATTGTTTTGAATACAGTAAGCCTTTTAGCAGTATTAATTCTCCTGATCCATGAGCATCTTGCTTTTGTTTGTATCTTTTTTACTTTTTTTTCACCCATGTCTTACAGTTTTTAGTGTTCATGTCTTTTACCTCCTTGGTTAAGTAAATTCCTGGGTATTCTTTTTATTCAATTTATTGAATCTCAGTTGTAAATGAAATTGTTTTAATTTCTCTGTTAGTTCACCATTAGTTTATAGAAATGGAACTGATTTTTGTATAGTGATTTTTGCATCATGAAGCTTTACCAGATTTATTAGTTCTAACAGGTGTGTGTGTGTGTGTGTGTGTGTGTGTGTGTGTGTGTATGTAGTCTTTAGGATTTTCTTTATATAATAATATCATGTCATCTGTAAATAGTGATTGCAAAACTATCACTTTCCAGTTTGGTTGCCTTTTATTTCTTTTCCTTGCCTAATTGCTCTGGCTAGTACTTCCAGTACTGTGTTGAATAGATGTGGCAAGATGAGCATTGTTATCATATTCCTGATCTTATGGGAAAAGTTTTTAACTTTTCATTGTTGAGTATGATGTTATCTGTGGCTGTGTCAGATACGGCCTTTATTATGTTGAGATATAGTTCCTCTGTACTTGGCTTTGTTGAGAGGTTTTTTTTTAATATCATAAATGGATGTTGAATTTTGTCACATGTTTTTTGTCCATCTATTGAGATATCATATGATTTTTTAATTCTTCATTTTGTTAATATCATGTATCATGCTGATTGATTTGCAGATGTTGGACCAGGCTTGTATTCCTGGATTAAATCCCACTTGATCAAGGGTGTGTGATCCTTTTGATGTATTGTTAAATTTGCTTTGCTAATTTTGTTTGCTAAATTTACTTTAGCAATTTTAAAATTGCTAAATTTGTTGAGGCTTTTTGTATCAGTGTTCACCAGAGATATTGGCCTGTGATTTTCTTTTCTTGTTGCATCCTTGTTTCACTTTGGTATCAGTGTAACTGTACTTTTAAAATGAGTTTGGAAGAGTTTCCTCCTCTTTTATTTTTTGGTAGAATTCACTGGTTAAGCCACCTGGTTCTGGACTTTTGTTAATTGGGAGCCTTTAGTTACTGATTTAATCACCTTAGTGGTGATTGATCTGTAGTACATAAGTCATTTTTAAGTCAAAAGAGGAGTAGTAATAAACCCTAAGAGAGGCCTCTGTCCTTTTGTGATTTATGGCTTATGATTTATTTATTATTCTTCATAAATTTTTAAAGAAATCTCTTAAAAACTATATAATTTTTCTAAATTACTGATTGAAATACTTATTTGCAGTTATTTAACAGTGAAATCATTTAGTAAATAAACATTAGGATCTTAAAAAAATGAGATCAAAAACTTGAAAAGAGAGACTTTCACCAGTTTTGAATATTTTAACTTAAATTGTCATTTAAGTTAAATTCATTTAATTTAAATTCTTAGTGTTTTTCCATTCACTTTATTTTTAGTATTGATCATTGCAAAATTCTCAAAATGGATCCTGTTAATTCTTGAAATTTTTTGTTAGGAACAATTTCTCACTTCAGTTTCCTTTTCTACTTTAAAGTTAATGTGTTCAAGGCTCAGGGCTAAAAGCAGGTCATGTTGTAGCAAATGAACTTATTATTGATAAAATAAAATCAATGGTCTTAGTTTCAATGGTCTTAGTTGAAAATGCTCACACACATGCTAACAGCCAGAGTCAAGAAAATTAAAACCAGTTATAAATTCTGAACTTCCAAAATACAAAAAAATTAAAAAGGAAGACAAAAGGATGCTCAGTGCTGTCCGCTTTGCTTGTGCTCAGCCACATTCTGTCTCCTTCCTCTGCGTTTTCTCCCCCTCTCAGCCCTCTCCCGGATTCTCCCCCCCAGCCATCTCTCTCTCTCTCTAACACACACACATACACACACGCAGAAATTCACTCTTGCATACTGCAGTCGCATTCACTCCTGAAGGGTTGACCCTTTTCCGGTCTCTCTCCTTCCTACCTGCTGATTGTTGGCGTTGACAGTGCCTATACTTTATCTCTGTGTTAATTTCTTGCCAGATCTTTACTGTTCCTGCAGGTTCACTGTCATCTTTGTACAGATGACTGCCACATCCATAACTCTAACCTGGTAAGAATTCATTTCCCACTAGAAGGTCCTGTAGGAACCACAAACTACAGATCTTCACGAAATCCCGTCTTTCCTCTCCCTGAAGTGAGTTACTTCTTTTTAACTTTAACAGGTTACATTAGTAACGCTGACTGTTCTAGTCCCCCCAAGTTCAGAATCTTGCATTTGTTATACATGATTTCATTTCATTTTTCTTAAAAGCAGGACCTTGATCATTTTGCTCCAGGCACACTGGCCTCCTTGCTTTTTCTCAAATACCCCGAGCATGCCCCTCCTTCTGGGCCTTGCATTTGTGTTTGCTGCACCTGGGAGGTGCTCTTCCTGCAGGGTCTGCGCAGCCTGCCCGTGCTCTGCCTTCAGAAGCCCTTCGCGTGTCACGCTTCAGGCTGCTTTTCTTGCACCTCCAGTGAAGTCCCAGCCCTGTCCTCCTCTCTCTCTCTTGCACTGTTTGAATTTTCTCTGTGGTACTTGCAAATACTGAGTATTTATGATTATTACCTTTCTTTTTCATTAGGGTGTAAGCCCGTTGAGTATGAGGACTTTATCACTGTTGTTTACTGTTTTAGCGTCTGTGACCGGCATAGTAAATTATAAGTAAATAATTTTTGAATGAATGAAATTGTCATTCTCTGGACAGATTGAGCTATTTGTTTCTCCTTGAAAAATATCCTGAATTTTCCTACTTCTTTATATCCTTTCTCAGATATTGAAATGAATTCTTGTCACTTTTCTTTTCTCCTTTTTCTTTTTTTCCCATTTCTCTTTCTTTCTTTTTTTTAAACAAAAGTGAGGCCATTGGTACATTTTTCTTAGACTTTTCAATTTTTGGCTTTTCCCCTTTCTACTACCTACTTTGTCTTAATTGATGTATCATTGACTTACAGTATTCTGTTGGTTTCAGGTGTTCAACAGAGTGATTTGATATCTTTATACATTATAAAATGGACCCCAAGATAAATCTCGTTAACACCTGTCACCATGCAGTCACTAACTGTAGTCAGCCATGCTGTCTGTTACATCCTCATGACTAACTTAATTTTATAGCTGGAAGTTGGTACCCCTTCATCCACTTCACTTGTGTCATGCATGCTGCACCCTCCTCTCCTCTGGTGACTGCCAGCATGTGCTCTCTATGAATCTGCCTCTGCCTTGTTGTGTTCATTTGTTTTGTTTTTTTGATTCCATATATAGGAGAGCAGTTGTCTTTGACTTATTTCACTTAGCACTTTGAGGGCAAAGTTCCTTCATGTTGTTGAAATGGCAGGATTTCATTCTTAAATTTATGGATGAGTAATACTCCTCTTTGTATGTGTGTGATTGTATGTGGGTGGGTGTTTGTTCGTGTGTGTTCTGGGTTAGGGAACATAGACAGGATAAAACATTGCCAATTCTTATTTTTTTCAAGTTTTCAGTATCAAATTATGTTTTCCTGAAATGGATGCACTTTAATCTGTGTGGTTTAACTGGTTCAGACTGTGGAGAAACAAATACCTTCCTTATTACAGATGGCATTTTTTTTTGTTTTTTTCCCCAGACTGTATTTTCTTTTTAACCAGTGAGGATTTCTTTTATGACTTATATTTAATTTGTGTGTGTGAAGTCGCTCAGTTGTACCCGACTCTTTGCGACCCCATGGACTGTAGCCTACCAGGCTCCTCTGTCCATGGGATTCTCCAGGCAAGAATACTGGAGTGGGTTACCATTTCCTTCTCCAGGGGATCTTCCTGACCCAGGGATCGAATCCGGGTCTCCTGCATTGGAGGCAGACGCTTAAACCTCTGAGCCACCAGGGAAGTCCTTTCCAACCTTATAGGAAGTCAGTTTATTGCTAGAGATAGATGCATAGGGAATTTAATTGTAAATGGTGGGTGCTTTTCTGAAAATGGTATGTTCATTAAGTGGTATGTTCCATAGCCTCTGTTGTCTCTTTAATTTTCTGTTGATGAATGGCACTATTTGTGTGACATTGATATAAATTCTGTTTTGGAAGCATAAATAAGTGATGATTATAACATGGATAAACTGGGAAAATTGTATTTTCCAAGAATGAATGTTACTTAATGAATATTTCCTAAAGGAGAAATTTCTTAACTTTTGATTGAGAGTGACAGAATAGAATGGTTCAATCTAGGTACTTTCAATAGAAATATAAGAAAATCTTTTATATAAAAAAATAATATGTAGGTGAAAATGTTAGTTTATCAGACAATTGAGGAATAGTGCTATATTTTCCTTTTAATTTTGTTTACTGATTCTTAAAAGAGTTAATGATACCACTTTTTATGCCTGGTACATTTCTGGACTATGGGAAAATATTGCTGGACAAAACATACATGGTTATAGGTATGTTTGAACTGTTGATTCAGTGATTGAATCAACGCAGCAATTTCACCCGAGTTACTAGAATCTCACGTGCTGCATGCTGTTTGTTTACATCCAACATTTGATGCGTCTAATCATAGTAAAAAATCTTTGTCAGTTTTCTCTTTTCTGTTATGGATGAAAAGTGGAAAATAGGGAATTCTTACATATATTCAATGAAAACAAAATGCCAAAATCAGCAAACTTTTAAAGTATTTTTTTTTTCTACTGAGGTATAATTGATTTAAAATGTTATATGAATTTCAGGTATACCACATAAAGTACCTTCTTTAAAGATGATGCAACAATCTGGGCAACATAACATAAAAACTAGATAATGATTTATTTCACTACTGTGTCAACATCATAGGTCAGTGGTTGACAAATTCCACTTAGTGGCTGCCTGTTTTTGCAAGTAAATTTTTTTTTAGCACGAATCTATATTAAATCATTTACACATGGCTGCTTCTGTGTTGTAAAATAGTTGAGCTATGGGAAAGACAGTGTGGTCCATAAACTTAAAATATTTACCATCTGACCCTTTAAGAGAAAGTGTGCCAACTCCTTTTCTCGGTTGGTGTTTCTTTTATTTTCATTTTTTTTTTAAAGCTGTATTTTTAAAATTTTAGACTTTTCTAGTGTGGTAGGATTAAGAATGATGAGAGACACTGATGAAGTAATACCTAGGAGTTTGAAGGAACTCTGTCTCAAGATAGAGGAAAAATAATACTGAGATCCTATATTAGATTTATGAAAAGGTTCAATAAATCCATAATGTAATTGCAAGATGGAATGAGTTCTATTTCATTACTAAAGCGTATAATAACATTTTTTCCCTTTGGAAGACCTGTAGGACAGAATAAGAAGACTCTGAACAATTGATGATGAAACATCAACCCTTATAAATAAACTAAGGAAGTTTAACTGTTGTTAACTATAGCAAGTTTATCCATACTAAGGACAAAAACCTCAGACAAAATGGGTCCAGTTGTTCCTGATGGTGTTTATATATCCAGTGTTAATTCTTGTAAGTTCATACATCGTTACCTCATATTTTTCAAAAGTCATGGATTTTAACATTTAATCTGTCTTGACTAGTTTTTTTTTTAATAAGAAACATTTTAAAAAGTTGAGATATTATGAATCTCCTCCCTTTTTTATTTTATTGAGATATAAAATTGAAGTATAACACTATATTAGTTTCAGGTGCACAATAGTGTGATTTGATATTTGTATACACCGAAAGATCACAACAATAAGTCTGATTCACATCTGTAACCATACATAGTTAACAAATCTTTTTTTCTTTTTTTTTCCTTGTGATGAGTACTTTTAAGATCTACTCTCTTAGCAATTTTCAGATGTCCAAGACAGTGTTATTAATTATAGTTACTGTGCTGTACATTAAGTTCCCATGACAAATTTGTTTTATTGCTGGAAGTTTGTGTCTTTTGACTTCTTCACCTTTTTCACCTACTCTGTCCCCATTCCCACCTCTGGCAGCCACCAGTCTATTCTCTGTATCTATGAGCTTGGTTTTGTTTTGTATTGATTTGATTTTAGATTCCACAGGTAGATGAGCCCATACAGTATTTATCTTTTTCTGACTTAACTTGACTTAGCATAATGCCCTCAAGGTCCATCTATGTTGTTGCAAATGGCAAGATTTTGTTCTTTTTAAAGGTTAAGTAGTAGTCTGTTGTGTGTATTTATCTTCTTTGGGAATCTCCTCTTAACTCATTTTAAATGCTCAATCCACTTTATTCTCCCCTACTGCATTATTTGACACTGGCTATAGCAGTTTTTTTTTGTTGTTGTTGTTAACAAGTATAGTTTGTATAGCATAAGTTTGTTTTTTTAAGATAGATATTTGGATTTGCTGTTTGCTTTCTCTGGAGTGTGAAGAATCTTTTGGTTTTCCAGTTTCTGTTGTTAAAGTGATGCAGCTGAATGTATCACTAAAATTAAAAAATCACTAAGAAAACTGGCAGACTAAGGGTAGTTTGGAGGTATTACATAGATGTGTCAGGTGAGTGTATGCTCCCCGGTTCTTCGTTTCATCACAACAAAGATTTGGAGTGGTGGACATTAAAGCCCCTTGGCGGGTTATAGCTCTTGGAGGACAGACCGTGTTACAGCTCTTAAATAAATCACTGTTACAGCTCAGTGTTACAGCTCTATTTATATAGATGATAGCAGGGAAATCCATCTTCGAGGTGTGAGGGCACTTCCATCCAAAGAGGGGAAGAGAAGAGCGCCCCATCGTGTGGGGGAGAGAGAGCGCGAAGAGGGCTATGGCTCCTCTTTTTATATGTTTTTTTTGTTCCCCCTGGGCCTGTCCTTTGCAAATTGGGCTTAGGACGGAGTGCTGTTAGTTTTACCTGAGGTTCTCACTCCGGTCCTCGGACCTTCCTTTGTTCTATTTTCCCGGGCTTTCCCTTCCAGGTCTTTTAGCCACCACCATTTTGGACTCCTTTTCCCTATTCTAACTACCTAACAGATGGAACTTCCAAATATTAGTGTGAAAAATGTATGTTGTGATCTCCTAATTGTTCATATTATCACTTAAATTTTTGTTAATCATCATAACCAGGGTTATTTTGTTCCAACAGCTTTGGGGGGAGAATTTAGTTTGTGCTGAGGCACATAATACAATCATTGATTTCAAAATGTGATTATAAGAGAATGAAAATTCTTAGTTTGACAGAAAATTTTTCCTCTTACAGTAAGGTTAAGTATTTTTAGGTGACTATTTTTCCTTGTTCTTAGCAATTAAAAGTCAAGTAAGTTTTAATTTTAAGAGATTATTAAATAAGTATGTATTTCTTTTGGTATGGAGTTAGCAGGACCATTAAAATGAGCTATAATCTGCTTTTTAAAATGTATTCATAATAAAGGGAAGGTCATAAATCTTTTGTCTTTGTTTTTTTAAGGCCAGAGGAGCAGATGTTCCAGAAATTACTGGAGACCTTAGTCTTAAGACATGTGGCAGTACAGCCAGTATGAAGGTTAAACATGTGAAAAAGTAAGTATAATATTACAGTGAGTTTTAAGTGAGTTCCAATAAATGAAAATCAGTTCTTTAGTTCTCCTAAAACTTTTATCCAGATTTCTTACTAAATGAGCTGTTACTGTCCATACGTTGGATAATACTGTTGTGACTCAACTGTTAGCAGAACAAGTCTGAAGATTACATGTCTAAAAATATACTTTAATTTTGTTCTTGGAATAACTTTCATGTCATTTTCCGTTAGGTTGCATTTGTTCAATAGTAACAATCCAAGTATATCTTTTTTGGTACCTTTAATACATGCTCTCAGTCATTTCGAAAAGTCAGTTTTGGTATTTTGAGTTAGGATATCGCTGTTTCTCAGCTCTGCATTTGAGAAAGCCTGACGTGGATGCCAGTGTTTGACTCTGAAGTGAAGTATCTGAGGGTATCCATTTCAGTTTTAGATAGAAAAAGCATCTTTTCACCTGGTAAAGGGTTAGGTAGCTATGTTTTTATCCTAAAGTGGAGGAAAGACAAGGATAAAATTTTCATTCTGCATCCAGACCCACCAATCCAGGACTGATGGGCTGTGACAACATTCACAGGTAAACGCTGGTTTTGTGTTTTGTGGTGGGAATGCTGCTTCTGCTTAGAGCAGGCTGTTCACAATCTCCATGACATTTATTAAAAGCATAGTTTTTCTAGGGCCATTGACATGGGTCAAGATCAGGAGAATACTGTAGCAATGCTTTTTATTTTATTATTTTGTTTTGGTTTTGACCTGTGCACTGAATGTAATTTCCATTTGATGCTCTGTGTTTCTGAAAAGGTTTGAGTGGATATATGTGCTCATGCGCATGTGCTTATTAAATCGTTTTGCTTGTTGCATGAGCTCTTAAACCTGTTTTATTTCCTCCTCAGACTTAGTAATTTTGACTGTTCCAGGATCTTGTATCTCATGTATTTCTTTTTTTTAAATTTTTATTCTTTACGTATTTCTTGTACTTCAGGTTACCCTTCACTAAAGGTCACTTTCCGAAGATGGCTGAATGTGCACATTTCCATTATGAGAATGTTGAGTTTGGCAGCATACAGGTATATTTGAGATACTTTCTACATACTAAAGTGAGGCGTATTTATGTCTTATCTGTATATCTCATAGGTGACACCTGGAAGTAGTTTTTCCTATTGATGTCTTGTTGGTTGATGTGAAAATTTCTGTTCTTTTCTATTGACCCGTATTTGACATGTGATGACTGCTATTTCAAGTAATATTTCAAGAAACAGTATAATCCAATCAGTATAAATTTCAGAATTTCTATCAGATTCCTAGACTGTTCTGCAGCATGAACTGCTTTAGTTGTTACCTGACTCCTGTGTTGGGTCATAGTGGTGATGGATTAATCAGAGTCAGGATGAAGGTAGAGTAGGATTAGGGAGAGAAGTGCTAATGGAATTTGTTTTCAATGTTTTTCTTATTGTGAAGCATATTATGTGTAGCCATGTATATAAAACACATACATTTATACATATATAGTATATACATATTTATGTACATTTTAAAGTCCAGGTTAAGAGAGAAATTTCTTGTGTCCCTCTTATTATTGCATTTGCCTTCCCTACCCCAGAGGTTACTTATACCATTACTTTTGTAGTATTTATTATCTTATATCTTTTAAATAGTTTTACTGTCTATATGCATTCCTAATCAATATGGTATTTAGCTTTACTTGTTCTTGAGCTTTTATATAATTGGAATTATTCTAATTTTCTCAGCAAATATTTACTGAGCAAGTACTATGTATGAGGCACTGTTTTAGGTGCTTTGGCTGTGCTAGTGAACAACAGCAACCAAAATCAAAGGCCCATTCTTAAACAGCATAGAAGATGTCCAGGAACATAACAGCTATTGTAAAAAGAGTAGAGCAGGGTAAGAAGGGTCAGGGGTCACTGGGGTTGGGTGGGTAGCCCACCCATCAAACCAGGGTGGGCTTACTTACTGAATGTATTCTTTCTTGCTTCTTTCATTTAACATTGTGAAATTTATTCCTGTGGATGTATATAGATATAGTTTGTTCAGTTTGTTCAGAGCTGTGTATTAATTCATAGTGTGCATATGTCACAGGTAATTTACCAATTCTTTCATTTGTCTGAAATTTGGGTCATTGTCAGTTTTTGGCTTTAAGTTTAAACAGCATCTCAGTGAACTTTATTTTACATGAAACCTGATGTACAAATGCCAAACTACTTTTTAAAGTGGTTTACAAATGTATACTTCCATAAACAGTAAACAGTAGTTGTCCCACATTCTTCCCACATTCTTGGTTGTTTGATACTTGTTAATTTTTACCAATCTGATGGGGACGTAGTTCTCTCTTGCAGCATTTTAATTAGCAGTCTCCTAATTTCTGATCCAGTTGCTCATCTTTTCAAATGTTTATTGGACATTTGAGAGTCCTAGTTTTTTAAACTCTAGATCAGCCTTTTGCTTGTTCTGTTTTATAGATTTGCTTATATTTTTCTTATTCAGTCATGGAAATGCTTTACATATTTTGGATGTTAGTCTTTTCATGTTGCATCTAGTCCTTTGTTGTTTTTGTGTGTGAACTGAAAATACTTTCTCTCACACTGTGGCCTGTTTTTTTTTTAACTTTATTTTGCTTTTAATATGCAAATTATTCTATTCTTTATTTTATGTAATTGTATAAATCTTCCAACTTGTGGTTTCCCTATCATATTTCACATATCTTCCCTACTCTGAAGTTATGAAGATAATGTCCAAATTTTTTTCCCTAAAGGTTTCATAGTTTTGACTTTAACATTCAAGTTACTTGTAATGGTTATATATGAACTTTGTTTATATATGAACAAGTTACTTGTATTGGTTATATATGAACTTTGTTATATATGAGCAAGTTACTTGTTATATATGTATAGTGTAAAAGGAGCAATGTTGATAGTTTAGAACCCCTAGTGTGACAACCAGTCAGTGGACATAAACTATAAGCACTGGAACTGAGCCCTGATGCCCTTCTCCTGTGCAGAGAACTGTCCCTACAGTAGTATGGGTCATTGGTGAAACAGTATTTCAATATTTTAAAACTGTGGTACCGACCAGCCTTCTAGAAAAGAGTCCTACCTTATTTTAAAGTGTGACCAGCTATATTAGTCAGAGTTCTGTAGTGAAACAGAACAAAATTGTGTGTGTGTGTGAGTGTGTGTAAGGATTGTGTGTGTGTGTGTAAGGATTGTGTGTGTGTGAATGTGTGTAAGGATTGTGTGTGTGTGTGAATGTGTGTAAGGATTGTGTGTGTGTGTGAATATGTGTACAGAGAGAGGCTTTAGGGAGTTGGCTCATGTGGTTGTAGAGATTTCATGGGTCCAGACTCCCCAGAGCAGGCTAAAGACCAAAGGAAGAGCTGGCATTGCACTTTGAGTCCTAGGGTAGGTACTCTGCTGTGAGTTCCCCCTACTTCATGGGAGGCCAGTCTTCACTTCTGTTCAGACCTGCAACTGACTGGAGGGTAACCTTTGCTCCCTCCCCTTCTCCCCTTCCATTATGAAGGGTAATCTACTTTACTCAAAGTCTACTGAATTAAATGTTAATGTCATCTCAAAAATAGCAGTAACATTTGGAATAATGTTTGACGAAAAGTTGTACACAAAATTAAGTATCACAGTCTACCCCTTTTCAGCTTGGCACTCCTTAAACCACACTTATCACCAAAGAAACAATAATAAGGTCATATTTCTGTCTAGCGTGATTAGCTATTTTTTATACAACTGAAACCACTAACCTTTTTCCTAGAGAAGGATGCAAAGTCCGTGGGTAATGTTTGCTCTTCTTGATAACCCATAACTAAAATACTATGATGTAAAGTTAAAAATACTTAAATACCATGATATACATTTTACATCATATAAGGCAATAAGAGGGGGGAGAAAACAAAAGTATTTGCTTTTTGTGCATGCATGCCTGCATGCGTGAACAGACATACACAAAAACATATTCATAATAAAATAAGTAGTAAGTACTCGTGGCGAGTATAGTTCTTGGTTCTGTAAATGGTCAGGTTGTAGGTGGTGTTACAGTTGCCTTTATCCACTACTCATTCTATATTTTCCTCAGCAAGAACTTCAGCTGATTGTGTTCTTTACCTGGTAAGGTGACCCACATCTTCATTCTGGGTTTGGCCATTAATAGTCCTGCATGAATTGGGTTCTTGTTATTTTCCATTGAGTTTATGATCGGGCATGGTGATACTAAGAGACACCCTGGGGGGTCCCATATATTCAGACTACTCTGCATTATTTCCATCACAGTACAGTTGACCAGTTTCCCCCATAGTGAGTATCAGTCATACCAGCCAACAGCATAATTCCCTTCTCTGCTTCTTGATTTAAAGGTGTAAGGAACCCAGAGGAGCTCAACAACAGTCTTAACTTCCAGTTCTGTGTCTTCTAGCGGAAACATTCATCCCTTTGGAACTAAGACCTCTAGGCCAGCAGAGTATATAGTTGTGATGACAGGAAGCACCAATTTTGCTAGTGAGTCACTAAGAGTAACACTTGAGTGGTGCCACTCCCATTTTCCACCCCCTTGATTCCTGGTTCTTCAGTCTGACTAAAGACATGAATGACTCTGTATCTAATAACAAAGAGAGCATGGGCCATCCATGGCTTGAGGGGTCTATGGAGACACCCATTATAGTGCCCTTGGGTACTTGGAGTCAAACACTCATGAGAGACAAGGTTTCTGGACTAACGCACATACGATATCTTTGAACATTTTTGTCAAACCAATGAATATAGTAAAATTTTCATTTCCCTAATGATTAGTAATGTTCATCATCATTTCATATACTTACAGTCATTTGGTAATTTGAAATCATCTTTGGAGAAATGTTTAGAAATCCTTTCTGCATTTTTAAATTGAGTTGTTTAGTTTTTTTGGTGGTTGAGTTTTAGAAATTCTTTATATAACAGCCTGTTGTGCTTTTAATTTAAAGTGAGTCTTCTTATAGGCAGCATTATAGTTGAATCATGTATTTTTTTAATCATTGTGTCCATCTTTGTCGTTTGATAGTCAAGTTTAATCTTATTTCATCCATAGTAATTACTGATTAGAAAGAATTATTTGTCATTCTGCTATTTGTTTTCTATATAATTATAGATTTCTTGACCTTTATTTCTGTATTAGTCCTGTCTTGCTTTTAGTTAATATTTTGGTAGTGAAATATTTAAATTCCTTTCTCATTTCCTTTTGTATCTATCTATAGATATTTTCTTTGTGGTTACCATGGGGATTACATTTAACATCCAAAAGCTATGACACTAATTTTACCAGCTTAACTTGAATGACATACACAAGTTCTGCTCCTTTACAGCCTGATCCTCACACCTTTCAGTTGTTGATATATAATTACATCTTTTTACATTGTGTGCTCTAAAACATAAACTAATAATTCTTTTGAATACATTAGTCTCTTAAGTTATGTAGAAAACAAAATGTAGGGTTACAGACTAAATTTCCAGTACTCACTTTTAGACATAATTTTGAAAAGTATTAGTTTCTTAAGTCATGTAGAAAACAAAAACTGATTATAGAGTGTTACACAATCCCAGCTTTTATGGTTGCCCATGTGTTTACCTTTACTGAGGTTTGTCTTTGTATGTTTTGTAATTCTTCTCAAGTGTCCTTTCGTTGCAACCTGCAGAACTCCCTTGAGAATTTCTTGCAGAATATGCCTGATGTTAGTGAACTTCTTCAGCTTTTGTTTATTTGGGAATGTCTTATTTTATATCTCACTTTTGATGGGTGATTTGCCAGATATAGTATTTTTGGTTGACAATTTTATTCTTTTAGAAATTTGAATTTGTTGGCCCACTGCCTTTTGGCCTCCAGAGTTTCTGATAAGAAATCTAATAATCTCATTGAAGATTCCTCATATGTGACTAGTTGCTTCTCACTTGTGACTTTTAAGATTCTCTCACTGTATTTGGCTTTTGGAAGTTTGGTTATAATATGTCTTGTGTGGGTTTCTCGAAGTTCATCTTACTTGGAGTTTGTTGGGATTCTTGGCTGTTTATATTTATATCATCAATCAAGTTTTGTAAGTTTTCAGCGAGTATTCAGATACTCTCTCTACCCTTTGTCTGTCTCATTCTGAGACTCCCACAAGTCCCTTAGACTCTATTCACTTTGCTTCACTCTTTTTTCCCCCTATGCCTCAAAATCAGTAATTTCCATTGAGCAAACCTTATCTTCAGGTTTACTGATTCATTTTCTAATTACTCACATTTGCACTTAAGTCTCTATTGTGAAATATTCACTGTAGTTACTGTGCTTTCAGGTGCAGAATTTATTTTTTGAAACTTCTCTTTGTTGGTATTTCCATTTTGTTCATATGTCATTTTCTTTACTTTTTCCACATTGTCCTTTGGTTTTGGAGAGCGTTTTTAAGGTGGTTGGCATAAAGTGTTTTCCTAGTAGATCTTTTTTTTGCAGATTGTTTCTGTTGATTTATTTTTTTGCTTTGAACTAGCCATAGTTTCTGTTTCTTTGTGTACCTTGTGGTTTTTGTTGATTTGGACATTTGAATCTTAAAAATAGCAAGAAAGAAGCAGCTAGTCACATACCAACCAGTCCATCCTAAAGGAAGTCAGTCCTGAATATTCATTGGAAGGACTGATGCTGAAGCTGAAACCCCAGTACTTTGGCCCCCTGATGCGAAGAACTGACTCCTTTGAAAAGATCCTGATGCTGGAAAAGATTGAGGGCAGGAGAAGGGGATGACAGAAGATAAGATGGTTGAATGGCATCACCGACTCAATGGACATGAGTTTGTGTAAACTCCGGGAGTTGGTGATAGACAGGGAGGCCTGGCATGCTGCAGTCCATGTGGTTGCAAAGTGACTAAGTGAACTGAACTGAGTCACATGCGAGTAGTAACGTGGCAGCTCTGGAAATCTGATTTTCCTTTTTCCCTAAGGTTCTCTGTTTTTGTTTATTATTATTTTTTAAAACTTGTTGGCTCACTGTGTGCCAAGGACTAGCCTGATGGTTAAACTTAAGGTCTCCTCAGGTATTTCCTGAGTCTTCACTTCCCTATCGACCTGTATGTGGTCACTTCCTAATTTCCCCTATATATGCAATTGCTTTAGAATGTCCTAGTCTACGTCTGGCTTCCCAAAATGGAAAAAGAAAAATTAAGAAGAGGAAGGGGCACTGGCCTTTAAAATTCTGTGGAAGTGGCTTCTACCTGTGGGGGGGCGGTTTACAACAATATGGGGGTGTAACAACAATGACTGTCTGCCTGTTGGCACCTCTGCTCTTTGGAGCAGCAGTTTTCAGAGCGTGGATCCTTCTCATTTGTGGGATGGGGCCCTTCTGCCCACCGTGGTTCTCACAAGCTGCCTGCAGGCTGTTCCTTTAGTGTATGTGTCATGTGCTGTGGAGTGCTGGGCAGCTGCTTCTCTGCTAAGAGCTAGATGGACCATGATTCACCACAGTTTATCTCTAAGCCTCCCCTGGGAGTCCCAAGCCTCCAGTGGACTCCAGAGTTACAGAAGAATTGTATCAGATTCTGCCAGAATCTGGGAAATTCCTGGTGCTTCCTACTCCACCATCTTCCCAGAATCCTCCTTCTCAGAGTCCTTATTTACTTTTAACATGGGATTGACAGTATGTTCTGAGGAGAAAGTAAGTGGGTAAACTTAGTAAAATGTGTCTGGAAGAGGTGATTAACCTCAGACTTGGCACCTCTGGTTTATCCTAACAGGTATTCATCATGACTGACTCAGTTGTTGTCTATTAATGTGTCCCAGTGTTGGGACATTCTGTAGTAGCATACCTTCTTCTTTTTTTTTTTTTTTTTTTTTAAATTCTGATTTGTTGAATTTCTGTTAGACTTACAGATTTCTTGTTTTCATATTAATAGCTCTTTCTCTTCCTCAGATAGTGAGAATTTGTAGTTGCAATAGGCCATTGTATCCTAGAAAATATCAGTGTCCCCTAAATATTTAAAATCTGATAGTATTATATTTAACTTTAAGGCTTTGATTTATAAAATGAACATAATTATTCTTAATCCCATATGTTATAAGTTCTGATTCTCAATTTTATTTATATGGAAAGACACAATTGCTTATAAAATAATTAAGATGTAAAGATTAATTTGGACCAGTAGTGTCATTGGATCATAAATAAGGCTGAGCACTGAAGAATTGATGCTTTCAAACTATGCTGTTGGAGAAGACTCTCGAGAGTCCCTTGGACAGCAAGGAGATCAAACCAGTCAGTCCTAAAGGAAATCAGCCCTGAATATTCATTGGAAGGACTGATGCTAAAGCTGAAGCTCCAATACTTTGGCCACCAGATGCGAGGAGCTGACTCATTGGAAAAGACCCTGATGCTGGGAAAGATTGAGGGCAGGAGGAGAAAGGGATGACAGAGGATGAGATGCTTGGATGGCATCATCGACTCAATGGACATGAGTTTGAACAAACTCCGGGAGATGGTGAAGGACAGGGAAGCCTGGCGTGCTGCAGTCCATGGGGTTGCAGAGAGTTGGACATGACTGAGTGACTGAACAGCAAAAGCAAATGCTTTAGATTGCACGGCTATGCTCAAATCCTACTTCAGCTCAATTCTAGCAGACCTTAGCGCTTACTTCACAGCTCAGTTGGTAAAGAATCTGCCTGCAATGCAGGAGACCCCAATTTGATTCCTGGGTGGGAAAATCCCCAGGAGAAGGAATAGGCTACCCACTCCAGTATTCTTGGGCTTCCCTTGTGGCTCAGCTGGTAAAGAATCTGCCTGCAATATGGGAGACTTGGGTTCTATCCTTGGGCTGGGAAGATCCCCTGGAGAAGGGAAAGGACTACCCACTCCAGTATTCTGGCCTGGAGAATTCCATGGACTGTATAGTCCTTGGCATCGCAAGGAGTCTGACACGACTGAGCGACTTTCACTTTAGCCTATCTCTGACTTTCCAGTTCAAGAATCAGTTCACTGTCTTCAGTCGTAATGTGTGGTAGAAGATGGCATCGTCCTGTTGAGGAGTACAAGGATACTGGTGTGGGGTGGAATGGGTGCGGCACTCACGGTGCTGTACAGTCTTGACCTCAGTGGAGACTATTAGTTATGCTTGGTCCTGTTTACCTTAATTCTGGAAAGGAAGTACGGGTCCTGGATACTCTAGAATAACTGGATGACAGCTGATGTTCCTTCTGGCTAAGGTGAACTGTGAGCTCTGACTTAAATGAGCTGGGATGTGACCAAGTGAAGAAGTAAAAGCCTGTAGTGACATCGGCAGAAGAGGCTGTACCATGTCATGCTCTTAGTTTAGTCCACTTTCATATGGAGCAGGAGGAAGCTGTCTTTAAAAATTAGAATCATTACTCTAGTCATAGAAATAGGTTGCTGAAACATCTGTATTCCTGGAACACACCCTACTTCCAGGCTGTATATTTTAAGAATAAGTTCCCTTTTTTACTCAGTCAGGGTTTTATGATTTTTATATCTGTGTTCATTAAGGATGTTGGTCTGTATATTGTACTTGTTCACTAACCTGAGTTAGAGAACTTCCCTGCCCCATGACCTTTTAAAAATAAATGTCTTGAGATAATTTGTAGAAATGGAAATTACCTGTTCTTTGAAAATTTAGAATTTTCCTGTTTGGTTCCCAGGAGGCTTAATCTGTACCATGTCAGTTTGTCGATATAATTTGATTATCGGTCTAGTCTAGATTATTGGTCTGGTTTTGCTTATTGGTTTCTTTTTAGGTCTAGTCAGTGTCTCCTTAGTTCAGTTTTTATCTTCTATATTTTCTTAGAAAAGTGTCCATTTAATGTAGATCTTCATGTTTGCGGGTATAAGTTGTTGTGTACAGATATTCTTAACACTTGATCTTATCAGGAAACCTACTTGGAATTTTACTCATCAACTTGAGACTTTTTGTCTTCTCCCTCCCTTCGTTTCTCTCTCCCTATTATTGATTAACTTAAATCCTAAGCAAACTTTTTTCCTTAGATAAATAAAATTTTATAGATAACTCTTGATACTTCATTTGTTTTTGGCCATTGTTTTTTAATAAGTGCATTTGAGTTTGGACATTTTTCTCCCTAAGTAAACTACAGAATTTGACATTTAAGTTTCAAATTTTGTTTAGAGAAATTGAAACCTGAGAAAACAAGATAAACAATACTTACTAGAAAGAGCTGATTATTTATTAACTAAAACCGCATGTCATTTTAAATTCTGTAAATTTATTATCTTTATTGCACTTCCCTTTGTGGATCAAGTCCTTTGTCCAAAAAAGAAAGATTTATTCGCATTCACAAGCTGTTTTTCAGTAAGCAGGAAAAGCATCTCTTGCCACGTGTAGATAGTTTATTCAGCTTTACGCTGTTGAGGCGTTAGTCTCTGCTGGGCTTGGTGTGACAGCGCCATCTAGTGTGTGGTTTACGTTCTTTTCTCATTCACGTATCTGAAAGTGTTAGTCACTGTCTTGATTCTTTGTGACCCTGTAGACTGCAACCTGCCAGGCACCTCTACCCATGAAATGATGAACCTGTGAGTTAATATTTCTTTTTATTCAATTTCACATGAAGCATTACATTAAATTAACCCAAATGCAGGAGCTCAGATTTTAACTCAAATACAGCACAGAAAAAGTATGAATTTAATACCTGTCTCCTGAGGGTTCTCTGCTAAAGCTGCTATGCATGGGACTCAGAAATGCTACTGTGGTGTCATTCTTAAAATTTAGCTCCATTTTCAGATAGAATTAAATCTATAGCTTAGAATATTGAAATTGTAATGTATTTCTAAGGTTTAGGGTTTAAAAATAAAGGAAACCAGAGAAAACACATCATTGTATTTTACGCTATAGAATAGTAACACTGAGGATCATATATATGGATTCCACATTTTCAGTTTCAGTATGTCAGTATCAGCTCAGTCACTCAGTTGTGTCTGACTCTTTGTGACCCCATGGAGTGTAGCATGCCGAGCTTCACTGTCCATCACCATCTCCCAGAACTTGCTCAAACTCATGTCCATTTGAGTTGGTGATGCCATCCAACCGTCTCATCCTCTGTCGGCCCTTTCTCCTCCTGCCTTCAGTCTTTCCCAGCGTCAGGGTCTTTTCTAAAGAATCGGTTCTTTGCATTAGGTGGCCAAAAGATTGGAGCTTCAGATTCAGCATCAGTCCTTCCAATGAATATTCAAGGCTGATTTCCTTTAGGATGGACTGGTTGGATCTCCTTGCAGTCCCAAGGGACTCTGCAGAGTCTTCTCCAACACGACAGTTCAAAAGCATCAGTTCTTCAGTGCTCAGCTACACTGGTCTAATATTAAACAGTTTCAGTAGACTATTTTGGAAACAGATTGAGTTTTCTTCCTGATAAGAATTCCTCTAAATTAGCCATTGAAGTTTATAGAAACGTGTACCAGCAACAAATTTCGGTGCCTATCTGTGAGACTTTCAGACATCAATAAAAATGAAGTAAATCAATGAAATGCTCATTTCCCCATCTTCTTAATACTACTTTCAATTTCAAGATTAGCTTGTAGATGTTTCCAGTTAAAAATTATCATATTTAGAAGTTTATATTATTTGTATGTAACCGTTTGAAACAAAGGACGTGATAATTTTACTATTTCTATCCCTACCAGAAAGTCTTCTCCCTCAACCCAAAACATAAATTTCAACCCTACTTTTCTGCATATTCTGTAGTAATACCTCCTGTTATGCCTGGAAATCTTTGTCATTTAAGGGGAGGATTTGAAACGAAGAGTTGACATAGTGAGTTATTAGTGCTGCCATCAACCAAGTCCTGGATTTCGACTGTATCTCATTTGAGATTGTCCAGTTTAGAAGTTAGGTGTGTAAAACTGGTTGATATATAGATATGTTGGAGTCACATTACACATGCAGTTCACTTCCAGGAGTTGGACTGAATATGCTTACAAAAGTAATATTAACTCTGAAACTGTGAAGGGTCTGAGATGTTTCTCTACTTAGAGGCTAACAAGCCAGCTTGTCAGGGTTAATCTCTCTCTCTCTGTGTAACAGAAAAGTGAGGTCTCTGCATCAGTAATCAGACCTTTTATAACCTCATAGTTTAACTCGTGTTGGTTCTTTTTGCCTCAGTTCTCCATGATGTGATGCAACGGGAGCCAGATGTATACCACATGTAGACAGTGGGTTTTTTTTATCACAAGAGACAGACTCTGAAATTTTGAAACTTGGAGTTTCCATTGAATAGCTGATACTTCTGTCCATTTGCCTTTCTGGAAGTGGAGGGAGGGACTCCGCTCTGGAAAATAAATGCGTCCTCTCTGGGAGAAGAAGCAAAGATGTCTGTTTTATGAACAGCTGGCCTTGAGAAGAGAGAAGACTTTCTCCAGAGGCTCTGGGATTCGGGATTCCCATTCAGTCTTTCTTTAACCTCAGTGCTGAAGTCTGTCTGTTCAACGTGTTCTGACCATATAGAAATGTGAAAATACTCACGAAGCTTTGTTTCCCTACAAGTGTATATTCTGGAGTGAGCACCTACAAGATGAGACTGTGATTCTGCTGTTCTGTCGTTTAATCTTACTTCCATTTATTCTTCATGCTGGAGACCTCTTGTTGAGCTGAGGATGGTTCTGGTGTTTAAGGATTAACAAACCAGTTCCTTCTTCTGATATTCCCCTGAGGAAACAATGTTTTTTTCCCATTCTGGAAGGAAAAATTGACTATTAAGTTTATTAAGATGCATGTAGTTCTCTAGCTTTCTCCTAAGAAATTTGAATTACAATTTTGTCTCATTGATTTTAGCCTTATGTTCTGAAATTAGAAATTGCTTCACTTATTACCTACCTAAGAAGTAATATAGGTTACATGTCAAATATAGAGTTATTCTTCCACTTGATGTTCTCAACTCAGTAGTTTTGAAGGCGCATTTTCAGTGTTGACTATTAGGATGTTGATTGTAGGTGTGAGCAGACCACATGCAACAGAAATTATTTTTCATGTTTACATGTCTACTACAGTCTACAGAGGTGAGGAAAACTGTTTACAAACTCCACAGGTATGTCATAGTGAAACTGCAGTCATAATAGCATTATAAAAGATGAATAAAAAGAAAAGAACTCTCTTTGCTCGATTTGCAATCTGTTGATTAAACTTTGATGAATGGTTTTTATGTGGGTGGGGTGATATATTTTTATACAGCTTTACGCTGATTTCCGTTCTCTATGCAGAGAAAGGACTTTTTGAACGGTTGAAGGCCTGCTGAATAGAGTTGTATTTTTAAAGATCCTAACAACACTAATTTCAGCTTGGTTTCCATGGTGATAGAAAAGTGAATATAGGAAAAATAACTCCAAAAATAGATTTGTAAGAAATCCAGGACTTGAAAGTTCTGTTTTCTTTTTCTTATAGGCAAAGGATTGAGATTAAGTCAAAGGAAGTAAAAATAAATCATCATGTTCCTGTCATAAGTTTCTATAGGTAGTCTCATCTTTCATGGTGTGTATACTCTAGGTATATGTGCTTCGTGTACTGTATAAAACATCCTGGTGTTCAGACTTGTGTAGAGGTAGTCTTAATAACTACAGACAATTCATTCAGAATGGTTTTTACTGAATGCCTTGTCTGTGGCAGGTACTCTGTGAGTGCCATTGACGAAGTAGATAAGAGAGTCTTTCCTCAGGGGAAATAAGCAATATACCAATAAAAGTAGTAAGATTGTTGGAGTTCTTATAGGGATTCAGAGGTAGGAGAGGTTATTTCCTGTGGTATTCAAGGAAGGCTTTGTTGAAGACTGAACAGGTTTTGGATATGCACAGATAGACGTGAAGAGCATTTAGACCAGGAAAAATACCACAGACCAAGGTCCCTGGAAGGAAAGGGGATGGACGGGTTAGAATGATGGTGGAAAAACAGGGTTTAGAAAATAATCTGGAGAAATGCCATCCTTCAAGGCTCATCTAAGGTGTTTGGACTTTGGCTTTAAATTAGTTTCTTGGTAGGGACTGACAGAGTATTGAGGAATTTTGAGAAGAAGGTACCGTGAGCAGTGTGTAGTAGGAAGTGGAAAGAAATCAGTTAGAAGACCGCTCTACTTATTCATCTAGTCTGTGTGTCTGGATCAGATGCAGGGAAGCCCAGAACTAGGGAAACAGCAGTGGAGAGTGGGGAAGAAGGAGCAGGGTTGAGAGGCAAGTTTTGGGAGATAGGAGAGAATAATGAATTAAAAGTGTAGGTTAGATCTTGACCCTGGGAATATTAAAAGAAAGGATGTGTGCAGAGGAGGAGGTGATAGAGGAATCTAGGGTAATTATGTTGGTCAGCTGGGGGAGTAGTTATGTTACTTTGGGAATTCAAGAGGAAGAAGAGACTAGACAGGCAAAGAGAATGTATTCAGTTTTGAAAATAAGTGTTGTATTCCGGTGAGACTGTGTCTGCTTATTCAACCATTCATCAGATAATTACTGATCCCCACTTAAATTTTAAGATACTAGGGTAGGTAAACACCCATCTCATTTTTTTCATTATATATTCTATTTTAAAAAATCTGTCCGTGTATATTGTAAATACTTTACTCCCATTTTGACTCATCTTTCACTTGGTTTGTTGTACCCCATTGTGATAACTCTAAAAACTTGGATAGATAGTTGCTAGTACCTATTTTCGTGAAGGGGTCTAAAGTCGGTGTTCTCCTATTCTTCTGTCTTCCTAATATCACTCCTCGGATAATCTCCTTATGTCTTTCTCCTTCTGAAATTCCGATAATGTATTGTTTTGGTCCTCTTTATGATGTCCTCCAAGTCCCTTAGGTACTTTTCATTTTCCTTAACCCTTTGTTTCTTTCTCTTCTTTGGACTGTATATCTGTGTTTGTGGGGAGGGTGGTGGCAGGCACCACGCTGAGTGACTGGCAGAATCTTCGTTCCCTAACCAGGGATTGCAGCTGGGCCCTTGACAATGAGAGTGTGGAGTCCTAACCACTGGAGCCACAAGGGAATTCCCTGGGCTGTATATTTTTATTTACCTTTTCTTTAGGTAACCTGATTCTTCTTCCTGCCCAAATCTGCTGCTGTTCTCTTTTGGTGAAGTTTTCATTTTAGGTGGTGATTTTGTCATCCCCCAAATCTGTGTTTGGTTCCCTTTTTTTTCTTTCTTTTCATTGACATGCTCATTTTTTTCATACATTGTTTTCCTGCTTTCCTTTAGTTCTTTGTAGTTTCTTTAAGCTCTTTGAATGTGTCTTATATCATTTATTTAAAATCTACAAACTTGGGACTTCCTTGGAAGTCCAGTGGTTAGGACTTTGCACTTCCACTGCAAGGAGCACAGGCTCCAGAAGGGTTTTGTTAGGGAATTCCTTGAATGCCAGGAGCTAAAAATAAAAAGTAAAACAAACAGAAATCTACTTCTCCAGCCTTTGCACACTTCCTTTGTGTTGAGTGTCCATTCAACACTTAACCAAGCTGCTCCTGTCTCTGCCTTAGCTAAAGATGAAGTAGAGGTTAAAGCTCAGGATCTTCGTGTCTTTGGTGTGCGTGTGTCTCACCCTGAGCAGATTCATGAGTTTCTGCTGTTTCTAGAGCAGTGAGAAAGCTGGGTCTCACTCTCACAAGAGAGTTTTTGCTTGTTTTTTTCATGTTTCCGTGGAGTTTGGAGCTGCCCACTGCACCCTCTTGTTGCTGCCATTTGACTATGCTGTTTTGCTTTTCCCGCATCTCCTTGCCTTAATTTGGAAATCTGCTCTCTCCTTCTGTCTTCTTCCTTCCTCCTGCTTCTGTTTTGCTTAGGAAGGTTGATTTTGCTTCTATTCATAGTTCTGTTACAGGTATTGACATTAAAAATTTTTTTTACCTCTTTATTGTTTCAAAGCTGAAGAGGGTTTTTCTGTCCTTTTAGTGGTTATCATTAAAAATTTAACTTGAACACCTAATTTTTAGTCTAAAGTTTATCAGTCTCTTTACTCTCCTGTCAAGCAGCACCAGATAGAATGATTTAAGCAGAATTACTCTTTCTTGTCTTTCATGGTTGTGTTGTTTAGGATTTATAGTTTCATCTCTTTATCTCTTATAATTACCATTTTTGTTACACATTAAGATTTGTTTTGATACAGTACTTATTTGCTGAATTCTTTGCTCAGTATTTCTGCTTTTTACCATATTTCTTTATCCTGGAATTCTTTTTCATCTTTAAGGACACATTTTAGAAGTCTGTTGAAGATGTATTGATGGGAATTATTTGTTTCTATTCATCAGAAAATGCTTTTTTTCCCCCTCTTTTTCTTGTATGTTTAGGTTTGAATAAAACTTAGGTTTATTTATTTTCTTTTCTCAGAACTGTTAAGTTAGTATCAAACTTCTGCTGTCTGTTACTGTTGAGAATTTAGGTGTTGTATGTTTACTTACATATTTACCCTTTCTGATGTTGCTTATCCCTTTCTGAAGTTCTGGATTTTTGTGTGATACTATTTCCCTTCAATCTGAGGAAGTTGTATTAGCTTTTATTGTTGCACTAGTCTGTTAGAGGCAGCTTCTCTCAGCTGTTGTCATTTGTAAGTGTGTTTATATTCCTAAAATTGCTAAAGCTTATTTTCATGGGATACAGAATTGGCAGTCTTTTTCTTCCAGCACTTTAAAGTTGTTTCTGTTTGTTTTCTGGGATCTCTTACTTCTGGTGAGAATTCACCTGTCATTTATTTATTTTCCCCTTTAAGTTACATGCTTTTTTTGTCTGCTTTCAAGATTCTTGTCTTTATTTCATTGTTCAAACGTGTGATTATGATATGCCTTGTTGTGACTTTTGAAATTGATTCTACTTGAGGTTCACTGTTTCTTGAATTTGTTAGTTGATATCATTTACCAGCTTTAGAAAGTTCTCAGCTTTTGTCTCAGTAGATACTTCTCCGCCCCATTCAAATCCCATTTCCTTCTGGTACGCCAGTTGTACATGTTGCTTGTCTCAGAGATCTCATGTATACTGTTATTGATGGGTTGATCATTCTTTTTTTCCTCTCTCTCTCAGCTTGGATACATTCTGTTGATCTGTTTTCAAGTTCAGTAATTCTTTCATCTACTATGTTCAGTTTACTATTAATATCTGACATCATAGTTTTTATTTGAAGCATTTTATTTTAAATATATTTGTAGATTAGTCTCTGCTAGAATTCTGTGTATTCTTATTTTCTTACATAGTATCTTTTCAAACTAAATTTTAGAATTTCTACCATAATTAATTTAAATTCTTTTTATTTCAATATCTGGGGCATTTCTGTGTCTGTCCCTTAGGTTATGTCCTCTGTTGACCATGGATCACAATTTCCTGCTTCCATGTATATTTTGTAATTTTTTTATGCCAAATATGTTATTTAAGAGATAGTAGAGACTAAAATCAATAATTTTTGCCTCCAGAAATGGGCTTATCCCTTCTTCTTCCATTCTGTTAGATTCTTGTATTAGATTGTGTTAGTCATGTTTGAAGTGGGCAGAGTCAGGCTGATCTGTGGTTGATAAAGACCTTGTGGTGGTGATGTGGTGTTCAGTCATTCTGTTGTGTCCAACTCTTTGTGACCCCATGGATTGTAGCCCGCCATGCTTCTGTGTCCATGGGATTTCCCAGGCAATAATACTGGAGTGGGTTGGCATTTCCTCCTCCAGGGGATCTTCCCAAGGCAGGTATCGAACCTGAGTCTCCTGCATCTCCTGCATTGGCAGGCGCGTTCTTTACCACTGAGCCACCTGGGAAGCCTGATATAGACCTGGCCTTTGGCAGCTTTACTTTGCTTTTGTTCATCGTTACTTCTAGGTATTCTGAGTATAAGTTCAGGAGGTTTTTGTTTGTTTGTGTAAGCAGGGAAGATTGAAAATTGTTGAGGTCTGTTTGTGCTCCGCTGTGAAGCCAGCCGTTTTCTGAACTGAGGGAGAGCAGCCCCTCTGGTTCTAGTTCCCTTTGCCCTCCAGCTCTTCCGGGCTCCCCTTGCCCTCATTCTAGTGTGGAGCTGCCTATGCTCTTCATGCAGCGTTGCCCCAGTGGGGTTTCTCTCAGCTTTTCTATGCCCCTCCGGTCTCTCCTTACTACATGTTCCCGGGGCCTCAGCTTTCTTGCCCTCTCCATCTCCAGTGCTCAGCTGTCTTGTGCTTGGGGAGGCTCTACACTCGTCACACACAGGTTCATCTCTCTCAGTTCTCCCGCGCTCCCCCTGGCCCAGCTTTGGTGTGTTGATCTACTTGTTGATACCTGAACACCTGTGGGAGTCACTTGCTGGGTGCCCAGGTCTGACTGTCTGCCGCACAGGGGTCTTTGGAATTCTAGTGCCTCACTCCAGTCCACAGGCAGTCATCTGAGGTTTGGCTGGTTTCTCCCTGCCCTGTCTAAGGCGGGTTCCTCATCCTCCAGCATCCTTGCCAGGCATCCAAGCACATCCATAGGAATCTCTTCTATCTCAGGAAAGTCTTGTCGTCACTGTTTGCAACTTAGCTTGTGTAGGTTTCTTTTCAATTTTTAAGGAACTCATTTTGGATTTAATCTGGCTAGTTTTGGCTAGTGTGAGAATGATTGTTATCTTCCAGATTTCTTCTACTTAATACCAGGAGTTTGGTTTTTTGTTTTTTTTTTTTTAATACTTTCAGTGATATTCCTTTCAAAGTAGAAAATATATTCTCGTCAACTTTATTTTCTTATAATATTAACTATAATGATAGGTAATGATTGTTAAGTGCTTACTGAGTGCCATGCACCTTGGTGAACACTTTATTTTTTTTATTTTTATTTTTTTAGTGTATACAACTAAAAATATTTTATTGCCATTAGAGAATTGTATTTATATTTCTGACAATTTTATTTTATTTATTTATTTTTTATTAGTTGGAGGCTAATTACTTTACAATATTGTAGTGGTTTTTGTCATACATTGACATGAATCAGCCATGGATATACATGTATTCCCCATCCCGATCCCCCCTCTCACCTCCCTCTCCACCCGATCCCTCTGGGTCTTCCCCATGCACCAGGTCCGAGCACTTGTCTCATGCATCCAACCTGGGCTGGTGACCTGTTTCACCCTAGATAATATACATGTTTCAATGCTGTTCTCTTGAAACATCCCACCCTTGCCTTCTCCCACAGAGTCCAAAAGTCTGTTCTATACATCTGTGTCTCTTTTTCTGTTTTGCATATAGGGTTATCATTACCATCTTTCTAAATTCCATATATATGTTATGTGTTAGTATACTGTAATGGTCTTTATCTTTCTGGCTTACTTCACTCTGGAAAATGGGCTCCAGTTTCATCCATCTCATTATAACTGATTCAGATGAATTCTTTTTAATGGCTGACTAATATTCCATGGTGTATATGTACCACAGCTTCTTTATCCATTCGTCTGCTGATGGGCATCTAGGTTGCTTCCATGTCCTGGCTATGAAAAAAACATGGAACGCTTCACGAATTTGCATGTCATCATTGCGCAGGGGCCATGCTAATCTTCTCTGTATCGTTCCAATTTTAGTATATGTGCTGCCGAAGCGAGCACCCTTGGTGAACACTTTAAATGCATTATCTCATTTGCACAGACTTGAAAATGGGTGTTATTGTATCATTCCCATTTTCCAGATGTGAGATTAGGTAGGTAGGTTAACATTATATAACCAGTTAGTGGTACTTTTGAACTCACGGTTGTCTGTATCTGGAGCTGAGTTTGCAAATTCACATCCCTAGATGGAACAGATGTGTGAGTGAATGAGTGAAGTGAGTACAGTGTAAAAAAATAACAAAGCAAGTAGCATGATGAGTGGTAATTAACATTCCACCTAGATATCAAAAAATAAATCAGTAATTGCTTCTGCGACAAAGTCTCTGGGAGAATACAGGCCTCATTCAAAGGGATGGTCACTTCTCAGCTCCAGCCAGTTGTTGCCCATGTGAGAATATGGGTCCAATAGTTCAGAGGTTCAGATTTTTCAATAGGAGCCAGAAATTTGTATTTTTTCATATGAAATCGTTCAGTTTCTAAATGCTAGCTGTGGTTCAAATAAAAATAAAATAAAATCCAGTGTGCAGACCTACATGATGAGTCTGAAATAAAACATGTCTGCAGGCCCAGCCTGTTCCCTGGGCAGCCAGTATGCAGTCCCTGTAATGGACCCTTTGCTCTCTGAGACCACTGGTCATACTGTCTTTTGGGGCCCACTTGAACTTCTTTCCATATTTGTGCTATACATCAAGGACATGAAAGCCTGCTATAGAACGAATGTACTATTTTATTTTTTACTGCCGTTCTGCAATTGTGCTTGTGTAGATGCATGCCACAAAGACAATTTTTAGGATCATTTTTATTTATTTATTTTTTTTAGGTTGTATTTTATATTGGAGTATAGTTGATTTACATCTTACGTTAGCTTCAGGCGTACAGCAAAATGATTCTGTTATGCATATTCATGTAGCTATTCTTTTTCAAGTAGAAACATTCTTTAAAAATCCTGACTTCTTCGTTTTATCTATCTGCTTTAAGCAATAAAGTTCTAACATAAGGCATATGTTACAATAAATTGATGTGAGGGCCCAAGTATCACTGAATGCTGATTATATTCTGGTTCATTAATCATGACTTTCTTTCCCTCTCTTTTACCCTTTCTGCTCAACACAGCTTTCACTTTCAGAAGAACAGAATGAAGTAACAAAAAATGGCTGCGAGCCTACAGAGCTGGTCTACCTCGTGCACGTTGCTTGTCAGGTAATGTTGCGGGTAGTTCTCCATGTCACATAAAATGTAATAGGAATTACATACAAATCAATAGTATTGAATGAATAAATATGAACAAATAACATGGACTATGGTAACACAGGGATTTTATTTTATTCTTTCTTCCAGTCATATTGGCATTTCTGCATGTACTCAGAGTTGAAACAATCAATAGAGTCCATTAAATAGATATTTATTTTACAAACTTGAAAATTCTTATAAATTTTCTTGTAAAGGAAACATATCCTCTATTGACGAGATTAAATGGTTCAGCTACTGCTTGCGATTTACAATTAAGAGAACAGACCAAATAGTGCCTGCCTCAGAGGCACATTTTTCTAACCAAGACTTTAAGTTCCACTGTGGTATAACAGTAGGATGTGTATATGTTTTAGAAGTGTGCTCTTTCTTAACTCTCAGTGTTAGAACTTTTTTGAGGCTTATTAGTGTGACTCGCTCTTAATGAGATTTCAAGTATGTCACTTGTGGCATCGAGTATTTCCTCCATCAAGTAAGCAGTTCCTTGATTTATTCTTTGTTCATTGAGCCATCTTGCCTGTCTTTGAATTAGTCATTGTAAAGTAAGTGTTTTCGAGGAAACCTTTCTTATGTACAAACTTTTCAGTTTCCTTTGACAGAGAGTAAGGTAAGGAATTTACATGTTTTTTTCCAAAAAAGTATTATTCATGTACCTGAAGTTAAAAATTAAATAATCTGGAAAATGGCTATTTCATATGGGAAATACTAAGTTCCTAGTCTTGAAGTGACTTTTAAGGGCAAACCTTTCAGAATTAAGTGCTTTTATTTGTAGGTGAGAAAATATGAGGTTAGAAATTGAACTTAGCTTATATATATATCTTCTAAGTTTTATACTGTTTATACATGTTTTATTATATGTCATTTTGGTTCCTCTGAAGAAGTGGGCAGCTCTGAGTCCGTGTTTCATGTCATATTTCATAAAAATGCTTTTACTTGATCTTTACATGAAAATATCCAGTGCTTTTATGATGAACCATTAACAGGTGATTAGAAAGCATTTCTTCATTATCTAGAGTACATGATTGACATGTCAGTCATGAACTTCTTATCCCATCAAAAATCTAAATCTTTTAGTGCCTTCTCTTCTTAGCGGTGATTTCCATTTGTTCCGACAGTGCAAATATTTTTATTCTTTCTCATAAGCAAAACATGTCAAAAATACCCATGCTGTCTGTAAAACATGACCTTCAAAAGGTAAGCGTGGCATTTTGCTACCATACATTAGAATGTGTAATCGTTACTTGATTATGCCTCCGTGAAGTAGTGACCTAGATAGTTAGGCTTTTTCATGGTTGTAAGTATCTTGTCAAGCTGCTTAAAAAATTTCAGATTGCTTGTTATGTTTTTATTACATCAAGGTAGTAATTTACTGCATTGTAATAATGCTGTCGTGTTTCTCCTCTGCCTCCTCACTGGAAGTAATTGTTGATACTTTCTCATTGCTTGCCTTCTGTATTCTTGCCATATATGTCATCCATAAACCATAATAGACCAAAGTCATTTTTTATAGCCAAGATAGACTCAAAACCAAACATTCTAATTTTGCAAATGAGGAAATTGAGGCCCAAATTATGAAAGTTGCTTTCCTAAGCTATATGAAATCTTAGCTGGAGCTCCTAAGGACTTCAGTTTCCTGATTACTAGCTTTTCTTACATCTCCTGGGAATTTGCAATATACAACAGATTTTAGAAATTGTATTATCTTCAAATGAGATGTGATCACCTCTATTCCTTGTAATCTATTCATTATAGAAGCTAATTGCATATTTCATATCTTTGCTAATTTCTAATTTTTAATAATGTGCACTTGAAATTTATTTTTATTTAACCAAAATTCTTGGTTCTGCCTTTTTAACACACTTTCTTCCCCAATTCTTTTTTCTTAGAAAGTGTCCAGTTAAACAACTGAGATCATTTCCCTTTCTGTAGGCTGTGGGGTATTAAGGTTACATTTGAATCTTGTAAGGTGTCTTTGCCTCTGCCTCTTAAAGCTTTAATTTCTTTTTAAATTGTGAACCCAGAAATGTAAACCGTGTGTCCCATACTGCATAGATCCAAATTCAGTAGGCATTTTTTGATCTCTTGTATGTCTGGTACACAAATACTGTGGCATACAGAGTATCATTTAATCTTAAAACATCTCTGTGAGGCAAATGGTCTGGTTTCCATCTTACAGATGATGAATGTAAGACTAAAGAATGTCAGTAACTTCCCCACGGTCATGAAATTAAAGACCAGGATTTGAACCTCAGTCTTGTGGTTTTGTTCTGTTTTTCCATCATAATTCTAGTTTTATTTATGCTTAGTTGGCCACTCTGAAGTCTGCAGGCATAGTCTGATGTTATTAAAGAATTAGAGAAATACATCGATGCTAATAATCTAGTTTCTTTGCATGACTTCAGTGGACAGGACCTGGATAGCATTCATATATGTGAAGATGTATCTTCTGTCTACCTTCCTTTACAAAACTTTAAGTGGAAGCCTCTGAAAGTCTAGGTTAACTGGCTGCAACCCTAGGCCAATAGGCTGTATGTGTTAGTCACTCAGTTGTGTCCAATTCTTTGTGATCCTATGGACTATAGCCCACTAGGCTCCTCTGTCCATGGGGATTCTCCAGGAAAGAATACTGGAGTGGGTTGCCATTTCCTCCTCCAAGGCATCTTCCCAATCTAGGGATCGAACCCTGGTCTCCTGCATTACAGGCAGATTCTTTACCATCTGAGGCACAGGGAAGCCCAATAGACTGTATAATCTGGGCAATAAAAAGGGGACAACATAAGATGAGATGGTTGGATGATATCACTGACTCGATGGACATGAATTTGAGCAAGCTCTGGGAGTTGGTGATGGACAGGGAAGCGTGGCGTGCAGTAGTCCATGGGGTCGCAAAGAGTCAGACACAACTGAGCTACTGAACTGAACGGATAAAAATATTTCCTAGCTGGTATACTGGGCCAAAAGCAGCTGGAGCAGATACCTGTCACTCAGATCTCATTCAGCCATATCTGTGTATCTCAGCTGAACGTTAATCATGGACAAAGCAACTTTCTCAAATGCCTTGGAGACAGGTCTGCATAATGCCCTGACTGAGCTCTCAAAGCTCTCCCTCTCCTACTGATCATTATTTAGAATAAGTTGTCTTGACCAATATAGCCATGTGCCTTACGTGTTCCTTCCTTCATGTTTTAATTCTTTTCTCCAAGGAAATAGACTTGAGGGTGGGGGTAGGGAAGTGTTACATGGAACAAACAGATGAAGAAACAAGTGTGAATGAAGAAACACTCTTCTGAGTTTGTATCATGATATTGATCTGAGTGGGAACACTTTCTTTTCTGCAAAGCATACTAATTTTTCCTCTGTGTATTCCTTGCTTTTCAGGAAATATGTATTTAGTTTGAAATCGATGAAAATTAATAAAAATCCTAGGATATTCAAGAACAGGTCAAGGTAGATATGGAAAAACTTTTAATGTCTCTACTATTGAAACTTCAATAATTAGAAAAAAACAAAATTAGATAAACCTTGACACTAATTACCTTGAGCCCCATTACATAGAATAAAGCAGTGTATTGTCAGTGGTAGCGAATCTTAAAAGCGTTTTGTAGTCTATTATTTATTCACTAGCAGATAAGCAGATATCAGTTTTTAAGTGTTAACTTTAAAATAACTCATTTAAACCTAGCTATTGTAAGAATTTAATCTGATATGTGCCCTGATGAAAATTGTGTCTGATCTTTCCCCCTCTAAGTGTAGTTTTATTAGTTTAAGAAAAATTGTTTCTTAATATTTTATTGTCCCATAGTAAGCTTTAGAGTAGTTGAAATGAATGGTTCTTATTGAAGTTGGATTTTATGAACTACCTTTTTATTTTTACCAAAATTCATCAATGTATAATAACTCATTTTTCCTGAAGTGTTTTGTAAATATTTACAATACCATGAAGCCTTTTTTAATGTCCCAGTTGATGGAATAAACAGTTGCTTTTAGGGGAATGCCTTTCTGCCTCAAAATATCTACTGTACTCTGATGCTTGAAATTCCACCATCAGCAGTGCATTCCTCAGTATTAAATATCTCCTCCACTTGGTCCATTTAGCATATGCTGTTACTAAGGGGATGGAGTTGATTATTAATGTTTGAAGAGCACCTGTATATGGGCACAGTGTATAAGCAGATGGCAAACTTCTTATTTAAGTGTGAAAACTTTTTTATTAAATTTAGGTGTTAACTATTCCCATTATGTGCTTGATCACTCAGTCATTTCCAACTCTTTGCAACCCCATGTACTGTAGCCTGCCAGGCTCCTCTGTCCACAGGGATTCTCTAGGCAAGAATACTGGAGTGGGTTGCCATGTCCTCCTCCAGGGAATCTTCCCAACCCAGGGATCAAACCCAGGTTTCCTGCATTGCAGGTGGATTCTTTACCATCTGAGCCACCAGGGAAGCCCATTCCCATTGTATAGAAGAATAAACTGTCACTCGTAGGTGTCAAGTAACTTGTGTAAAGTCCCCTGTTCAGGATAAGGTCAACCTGAGATTTAAATCAGGTCTTTCTTTTTACTGAACTTCATCATGCATACAATTAATTCATAGTATTAATTCTGTTGCATGATAAACGTTCTCATGATTAAGGATCTTCAAAGGACATGGGTGAATACTGTTCTTCTCAGAAAGAACTGCAAATATATATTATAGATTTGTTTAAAGGTCCATATAATTAAAGCTATGACTTTTCCATTAGCCATGTACAAATGTGAGAGTTGGACCTTAAAGAAGGCTGAGCGCTGAAGAATTGATGCTTTTGAACTGTGGTGCTGGAGAAGACTCCTGAGAGTCTCTTGGGTAGCAAGGAGATCAAACCAATCAATCCTAAAGGAAATTAACCCTGAGTATTCATTGAAATGACTGATGCTGAAGCTGAAGCTCTAATACTTTGGCTACCTGATGTGAAGAGCCAACTCATTGGGAAAAATCCTGATGCTGGGAAAGACTGAGGGCAAGAGAAGGGAACAACAGAGGATGAGATGGTTGGATGACATCACTGACCCAATGGACATGAGTTTAGCAAACTCCCGGACATCATGGAGGACAGGGAAGCCTGGTGAGCTGCAGTTCACGGGGTCACAGAGGGTCGGACGTGACATGGGGACCATACCGCAGCAACAGCTCATGCACCTCTGTTATTACCAAGCTGTAGTCAAGCTGCTGTCCCTTGTTGGGCCATTGTGATAGCAACTGCCAGAATGAGGTCAAATGCAGATTTAAACATGTCACTCTCTTGGTTAAAACTCTGCCATAGATTTCCACTGAGTTTAAAACTAAACCCAAACTACTCACCAAGGCCTGCGAGGGCCCTGCAGGATCTGGACCTCGCCTGCTTTCTACATCGTGGGACAGTCTTCTCACTCCTGGGCTTCGGTCTCACTAGTTTTCAGTCAGTTTAAGACCCTGAGATTTTTCCTCAACAAGGCATTACCTTTGGTCAGCCCGCAAGTCCATTCACACATGCACGTGCTGTGTCTGGTGCCTGCGCAGTTCTCAGGAGGCCGTTTAGACGTCCCCTTCACAGAAGGGCTTTCCCTCACCACCTTGACCCGAGTAGGGTCTTGCTTATTTCTTCATAGCACAGAATTATCATTATTTTATTTTTGTATTTATTAACTTAAGGGCTTCCCAGGTGGCTCTTTGGTAAAGAATCTGTCTGCCAAGCAGGAGATGCAGGTTGGATCCCTGCGTTGGGAAGATCTCCTGGTAAAGGAAATGGCTACCCACTCCAGTATTCTTGCCTGGAAAATCCTGTGGACAGAGTAGCCTGGAGGACTATAGTTCATGAGATAGCAAAGAGTTGGACATAACTTAGCAACTAAACAACATAACAGTTTATTAACTTAAAACTAGGATTTTTTTTTTTCCTTCTCATTTGAAATACATTCTAAGAAGTCAGAGGTTTGATGGTCCTTTCTCTGTTGCATTTAATACTTACTCCAGGGCTTGATACTATGTAGATGTTCAGTAAATATCTGGTGAATGAATGAGAGAAAGAAAAATTTTGTCTTAGGAATTTGATCTTGTACACACTGGGATTTTTCTTTTTTCTCATCCTTGTTAAGAATTATTATTCTTTATTATCTTTGTTAAGAATTATTGATTTTTGTTATCCTTGGAGAACAATACTTACTGATACATTATTCAGGTTAGAAATTAGCTGCAAATTAAAATTTAGACATGTATAATGAATTTTTTGTTTTGTTCTTTATAATAAATAATTGAATTTCTGGACTATTCTGATCATTTACTTTATTCAGCTTATTTGGAAATTGCATGATTAAGGTTGTTTGTACATATAAAATTTAAAGTTCTTCTCCCATATTCACTAAAAAGATAGGTATTTTGCTGTTTTTAGAATTTTACTCAGTGACTTTAAAGCAACTTTAGAGGATTTGAAAATTATGTTTAAGCTTTTAATTTCCTGTGTGTAAATCTGTATTAAAGAGCAGACATTTTAATTGCACGGAACAGTTCTTAAAAGTTGAAAGAAATCAGTTTATTGATGTATGAGGAAAGCAATTTTTAAATCCAGTCCTCAGTCTTTACCTTTTGAGTCTCTGAGTCTCTGAGCTATTGCCTTTATGTGGTTGCTTGGTATTTATTTCTTTGAGCAAGAGTCTCTAGAGAGAAGAGAACATGATTACTTTTTATAAATTTAATAAACTTGATTTTTTTAAAGACTAATTTTAGGTTCACAGCAAAATTGAGTGGAAAATACAAGGTACCCATGTATCCCTTGTCCTCATACATGCACCTCCTTCTCCACTATGGACATCCTCCCACTAATGTGGTACATTATTACAACAGATGAGCCTCCACTGACATACCATTGTCATAGGGGTTCACTCATGGCATGGTGGTGTTCATTCTCTGGGTTTGGATAAATTTGAAATGTGTGTCCACCATTATAGTATGCAGAATAGTTTCACTAGCCTTTGAGTTCTCTGTGCTCTACCTATTCATCTCTCATTGCTCCCTAGCCCCTGGCAACCGCCAATTTTTTTTTAAATTGTCTCTATAGTTTTGTATTCTCTATGGTGTCCTATGGTTGGAATCGTATAATATATAGCCTTTTCAGGATGGTGACTTTCACAGAGTTCGATGTCTGTTCGTGGCTTGATACTTACCTCATCTTAGTGCTGAGTCATAGTCCATTGTCTGGATGTACCAAAGTTTATATATCAATTCACCAGCTAATGGACGTGTCAGTTGCATCCAGGCTTTGGCAATTTTTAGTAAAGCTGCTGTAAACCTTTGTGTGCAGGTTTGTGTGTGGACATAACTTTTCAACTCATTTGGGTAAACACCACGGAGTGCAATTGCTGGATCCTATGGTAAAACAGAGTATGAGTAATTTTGTAAGAAAGTGTAAAGTCTATGAAAGAAGCCATACCATTTTGCATTCCTACCAGCAAGAAAGGAAATTCCTGTTATATAACAGGAATTTATATAACATCATTTGGTGTTATCAGTATTCTGGATTTTTGCTACTCTATTAGGTGTGTCCAGTGTTCTTGCCTGGAGAATCCCAGGGATGGGGGAGCCTGGTGGGCTGCCATCTATGGGGTCGCACAGAGTCGGACACGACTGAAGCGACTTAGCAGCAGCAGCAGCATTAGGTGTGTAGTGTTATCTTCTTCTTTATATTTGCCTTGCCCTGATGACATATGATGTGGAGTGTCTTTTCATATGCTTATTTGCCATCTATATATCTTTCTGGTAAGGTGTCCATTTTTAAATCAGTTTTTTTGTTTTCTTATTGTTGATTTTTAAGAGTTCTTTGTGTATTTTGCTTAATAATCCCTTATCAATAGTATGTTTTTTGCCAATATTTTCTCCCACATCTGTGGCTTTTCTTTTCATTCTCTTGACAGGGCAGAAAATTTTAATTTCAGTGAAGTCAAGCTTATCAATTCTTTTTTTCATGGATTTTACATTTGCTCTTATAGCTAAAGAAAGGCATCACCAAACCCAAGGTCGTCTATATTTTCTCCTATGCTCTATTCTAAGAGTTTTATGGTTTTGTGTCTTATTGAGGTCTTTTTGAATTAGTTTTTGTGAAAGGTGTAAGGTCTGTGTCTAGATTTATTTTTTTGTCTGTGGGTGTTCAGTTGTTTCAGTGTCACTTGTTGAAAATTTAAAACAAAACAAAACTATCTTTTCTCCATTGTTTTACCTTTGCTTTTTTTTTTTTTTAATCAAACATTAGTTGACTGTATTTAAGTGAGTCTGTGTCTGGGCTTTCTATTCTATTTCATTTATGTATATTTCTATTCCTTTGCCAGTACCATATTGTTTTGATTATTGTAACTTTATGGTTAGTCTTGAAGTTACATACATAAGTCCTCCAACTTTCTTCAGTATTGTGTTAGCTATTCTGGGTCTTTTGCCACTCCGCAAACACTTTAGGATCAATTGGTCAATATACAGAAAAATAACTTGTGGGGATTTTGTCTGGGGAAGCATTATGAATCTATAGATCAAGCTGGGGAGAATTAACATCGTGGCAATACTGAGTCTTCCTGTCCATGAACATGGTACATCTCTCCACGTTTAGCCCTTTGACTTCTTTCACCAGAGTTTTGTAGGTTTCCTCATGTAGATCTTCTATATATTTTGTTAGATTTATACCTAACTATTTCATTTTGGGGGCAGTTACGTAAATGGTACTGTGTTTTTAATTTCAGATTCCACCCGTTTATTGCCTGATATATAGGAAAGCAGTTGATTTTTGTTTATTAACCTTGTGTCGTGCTATTTTGCTATAATCAATTACTAGTTCTAGAAGTTTTTTTGTTGTTGTTTTGTGTTTTCTACCTAGACGATCATGTTATGTGTGTATAAAGGCAGTTTTATTTCTTGCTTCCCAATCTGTATATCTTTTATTTCCTTTCCTTGTCTTATTGCACTCGCTAGGAATTCCATACAGTTTTTAAAAACAGTGATGAGAGAGGATCTCCTTGCCTTGTTCCTAATCTTAGTTGGAAAGCTTCAAACTTCTCACCAAAAATCAGTTCCATGTCTATGAACTATAATAACAGATTACTAGAAAGAGAAATTAAGAAAGCAATTCCACAATTGCATCAAAAATAATAAAATACCTAGGAATAAATTTAACCTAGGAGGTAAAAGATCTATTGTTTTGTAATAACCTATAGTGAAAAATAGTCTGAAAAAATAATATATATAGTATAACTGAATCACTTTGCTGTACAACTGAAACTCACACAATACTGTAAATCAACTATATTTCAATTTTTAAAAATCCAGAGCTTTGAAATAAAAACTCACCATCTGTTTAATCTCTTTGATAGAAATATACATATGTTAAAATAATTTTGATAATTTTCTGATATTTGAAGGGTTGCATAATTCTTGAAATGTATGTGTGAAAGAAAAAATATTTGTAACTATGCAATAAGTTGTTTTTCTTTTTCTGTGCCTTATTGTTCATTTTTATTTATTTCTTATTTTTGCCATCCCAAAGGAACAAGTATTTAACCCACTGTTGTGACTCAGAAGTGCTTTGAGTAGATGGCAGCTATAGAAGTGAGAAAACAAAGGAGCTTACTTGAGCAAAGAGTAAAAGAAGGACTTTGCATAGTAGAAGAACAGCACTTAAAAATCGTGTAGGCAAGAAAAGGAACATTTTACAAATGGAATAAATGCAAGTACTTGAGCATAACTGAAAGCAAAGAAAGATGCACATGGAGGAGTAGTGAGTGGGATCACACTGTAGATTTAGACAGGCCCAGATGATGCAAGTCCTCATATGTGCAAGTATGTTTGGATTTGATTGATCAGTGGTTCCCAAATCAGGCTGATCATCAGATTAATGATCCCATTCCAGAGTTACTGAACTAGCATTTCTTAGAATTGGGACCCAGGGACTGTTTTTAAATTTTCTGCCACATCTGTTCTCTTATTTCATTCTAACAACCCCCTCTGAAAGAGGGAGGTGGTATTGCTCTCTGTGTAATGGAGGATTGCAGTCCAAAGTAGGATTAGGCATATTTATCCTGTTAGTTATGGGCAATACCTGTGTTTAGAATTCAGCCTCTCGCCTGTGAAGTGGTACCTTCTGCTTCTGCCCCATCTGACGGAGGCAAATGGAAAAGAACTACACTAGAGATTTTTCTTCATTTCTGAGATGGTTGCTTTTTCTCCCAGTTCCTCCAAATTCTTATGAGACTAAAGCCCCCACATAAAAATTAAATTGTCAAGCCAAATGGTGTGTAGTGGAGACCGATTCATCACTACCGCCCACAGGAGCTTTTGAAGGCCTTCTGTCAGTGTGACCTGACAAGCTTTGTAGTTCTTATTAGGGGAGGGGAGTGGAGGAGGAGACCAGAGGCAAGGAGGTCAGAAGTGTTGTGGGTCCTCACTAAAGCTCAGGCTATGAAGTGATGGATTTGAGAGAAAATGAGAAGACAGTATGTGATAAATATGTTCTGTGACTAAATTTTCATATCTAATGAGCTTTAGAGCTTAGGCAAGGAAAGGAAGAAAGACTGAAAACTGGGGAGATACAGGGGGTTCTAGATACGATAAGCACCCTGAAGGCTTGCAGATGAGATTTTAGCAGTGTTGATTGTCAGTGCATTGCTAGTGTCGGTCACAGAAAATGTTCATGGTAACTGATCAGTAACCCAATTTTATTTTTCTTTAATTTTTGGTGGTAGTCTTCCACACAAAATCATTTAATGGTTCTTTCTGTGGGTTTAAGATCACATGCTATCTTCCTTCTACCAGTTATTATTCCCAGGGAGAACCAGTGGGCTTGACCAGTCATTAAGAAGAGGCTTAGTGGACAGTTCTAGCTTATTTTCCATTATTAATGCTTTCATGTTGTACAACTCACTAGAGGGTTTCAGAGTTTAACTGTTTACTGTCAAATTAATTAGTAAATATAAAATCTTATGAATAACCTATCATTATGGAATAAAGCCTGGTACATGACCACTCCCAATAGAGACAAATTATAGTGGTCTTTTTTTTCTTACTCGTAGGGCAAAAGTTGGATTGTTAAAAGAAGTTACGAAGATTTTCGGGTACTTGATAAACATCTTCATCTTTGTATTTATGACCGACGATTCTCCCAGCTCTCAGAGCTTCCCCGTTCTGATGCTCTGAAGGACAGTCCAGAGGTGAGCATTTAGTACTTTGCAGAAGTAATCACTATTATGTAAATCAGCAGAAAAGTTTTGCTAGTATACTAAGTAAAAGCTTATTTTGAGGACTCAGGAAGATTTGTGGGATTATTTATTTCTTAAAATAGTAGAAAAATTAGTAATATTTTAGGATATTTAAAATAGGTTTGTTGTATAATTTTAGAAAAACTCATGTCTTAATATACAAGTAGGTGATATATGTGAGCAGATCATTTTTCAGAGAGAATATAAACTATAGAAGCAAAAATATGGAAAAATGTTGACCTCACTAGTAATCAAAGACATGCATATTCAAACAATGCTGTTTATTCAGTTTATGATGGCAGGCTGTGTCCATGCACTTATTTGCTCGCCTGTCAAAATTTTCTAGTTAAAGTATAAGAGAGTTTTTTTTTTTTTTTTAATTTAGGAGGAAGGAGATTGTTTTATAACATTAGAAAATGAATATAACCATCAGGGAGTCCAAAATTGTGAGGAATCTTGGAGAGTGGGCAGGATAAGATTTATGGGGGTAAGATAATACAGTTGGAGCAACTTCTGCAGGAGGACTGCAGAGGGACAGGTAAACTAGAAATCTTCAGTGTAAAAACTGGAATAAATGAAGTAACGGAAGAGCCGACAGAGGGCTTTCCGAAGCGTGATTACCATCCTGAGAGAAAGCAAGTCAGTCACATTCATGGAATAAGGATAGAGTTTATAAAAATAAAATAATCAGAGCTCTTAGAAATGAACATATGGTCATTTAAGTTAATTTTAATAATAACAAGCATTAATAGCCGGACGACATGCAAAATGGACTTAGATGAAGAGAGAATTAGTGAGCAGGAAGGGCAAACTCTGTAAGAACTCAGCCCCAAGGGGATAAAAAGTTGTGAGAGAACAGTCAAGAGTCCCAGAGAGCAGATCTAGAAGCTCCTGCAAGTTCCTGCTGCTTTATAGAAGTTGTTATAGGAGGAGAGAGTGGATGGAAGTGGCTAAAAACATAATGGTGGTGGTGATTTAGTCACTAAGTCATGTTCGACTCTTGCGACCCCATGGACTGTAGCCTGCCAGGCTCCTCTGTCCATGGGATTTTCCAGGCAATAATAGTGGAGTGGGTTGCCATTTCATTCTCCAAAAACATAATGTTTCCCTAAATTAAAAAAGAGCCTGTTTTCAGATTAAATCAGTCCATTAAGTGTTAAATATAATAACAGCTAGAAACATTGTAAAATTTCAAAATGCCAGAAGCAGAGAGGAAACCCAAAAAGCCTCCAGAGAGCAAAAAGGAGATTTTTCTCAAAGGAACAAGGAATGTATTGGCATTAGACTGCTTAGCAGCCACAATGGATGCTTGAGAATAGTGCAAGTCCTGAGGGGAAAACCCTTCCAAATCTGTAATTAATTCCTGGGCAATTACATAGTGGAGGCAAAGTAGAGGCTCCAGTCATGCGAGAACTGCCACTGTGGCAAAGCCTCCGGAATGTCCTGAAACCACAGTTTCTGTCGTATGATAGAAAACCTGGATGTCTCTCTGCCTCCATTTCCCTTCTCTGTTGGTTTTTCTTTCTCAGACTGTCTCAGAACATGACCGCTCCCAACAGGTACCGGGTTCTTGTCTCTTTGTAAAATAGCAGCCAAACGGAGCTGAAATTAGGACTTCCTGCTTCCTGCAGCAGCTCCTGTTAGGTAGGCTACGGCTGGGTCCCGTGCCTGGACCATCAGCTGACTTGAGGTGGAGGACCACGCATGAACTGTCCTGCCATGGCTGGGTGGGCGAAGACTGCAGCGGGCCTTGGAGAAAGTTTCAGAGTAGTGGGGAGAAGCTGGGAAGGAAAGTAATTATGTCTGTGCTATCATTTTACATTTTCAGTATAAAAATAGAAAGAGAAGGCAACCAAATTAGAAGCTATATGACCCCTGATGATGAGGGGCCAGAGTGAAAGGGAATTATGCAACAGATAGGAAATTATGTTAAGTGCCCGTAGGTCAGTTCATGGAGCTGTGAAGCCTCTGTGAAGATCCTCTGTGACTATGAAAATGCCCGAAAATCTGCAGATTTTTTTCTCCCAGAAACAACCAGTTTACACCAGTTTCTTTAGCAGTGAGAAGCTGTTACCACTGAATCTTCTCTTTTTCTTTAGTCGGTCACTCAGATGCTTATGGCTTACCTGTCCCGCCTTTCAGCTATTGCTGGGAACAAGATCAACTGTGGACCTGCCCTTACTTGGATGGAGGTATTAATCTAGTTCACTCTTTATTAGAGTTAATTACCTACGAAAGAAATCCCATGTGAATTTTGATAGCTATTGAGTTTCAGGAATCGAATAAGTGGGGCTTATTCATGTCTTCTGGAAGATAGAGATGGTACATTAAATATTTTTATCTCAAATCTTTTTTGATAATCCAGGAAGCTATTTTTAATATTATTTTATGTATCAGAATGACACCTGTTGTTTTGGTGTTCAATATATTAATGTTTATACATTTAGCAAGGGGTATGTGTGTGTGTGTGTGTGTGTGTATTTAATTGACTTAGTAATGAAAATAGTTTTTAGTCATTTAGAAACAAGAGACAATTAAATCCTTTTAAAGGATCTGATTTAAGAATCTCTTGAGTGATAGAGTATCCAGTCAGTATGTTAGATTTTTTTCTTTAATTTGCATAGGTAAAGTTACTTTATTTTCTAAGTGAAAATTGGGAAGATGATGAAAAGTAGAAAGAATATAGAACTTAGAGCCAGTACAACTTGCATTGAGATCTTGTTTCTTCATTATTGACTGTGTGATCTGGGACAAATTATTTAATCTTCTGTAATTTACATAATCTCTTTGGCTTTAGCATCTTCATTGTTAGGTACTGATAATGATGATAAGTATCTTTTAAAGTTGTGAAGATTCAATTATATATATATAATATATGTACAATACAATGACTGGTATATAGTAAGTAGTCAGTAAGTGGGGTCTTTTTTTCCTTTTACGATTCTTTGGGTTATAGTTTTTCTAAATCGAGTTGAGTTATATAGATACACCAAGAAACTTGCAAGTCCCCTGTCTTTAACCATCTCATAGTATATTTTCTTTGTTCTAGATTGATAATAAGGGAAATCACCTTCTAGTTCATGAAGAATCCTCTATTAACACTCCTGCTGTTGGTGCTGCCCATGTTATCAAGAGGTACACTGCTCGGGCCCCAGATGAATTGACCTTAGAGGTAAGTGACCAAAGATACTCTGTGTTAGCTCATTCCGTGCTGCCTTTCTAGTCTCATCTTTGTGTCAATCATTTACTTAACAAAAAGCACCAGGTGTTTCTGCCCATTATTGTCTTTCAGCCTGGCATGCCATCTATTTTTATTCTAATGACTATACTTATTCTTAAAAATTCAGCTTAAATGTCCCCCATTTCTTCTAGGAAGTCTCCCTGATTTTCTTCCTTCTACTCCAAGAAATACATACCCCACTTCTCCCCCCACCCCCACCCCCTCTGCCCCCCTAACTCCCGCCCAGAGCCTGCACTGAATGTCATTCTGAGCTGTTCTCAAGGCTTATCTCTGAGAGTCACTTATTACATTCAATCAAAGTTGTTCTCCTGTTTGTCTCTATGAGCTTCTTGAAAGCCAGATCTTCTTGTCTTTTGTCTTTTTTTTTTTTGGCACCTAAAAACAATACCCAGTGATACTTTTTCTCTTTGTTCATAGATTGAGGTAAAGACCAGATGAAAAGTGAAATGAACATTTCTTGCTATCAGATACAAAAAATGGGGATTTAAGTTTCTTCTGTTAATACTGGCTGATGAGAGATCAAAAGAAAATGCTGGCAGTTATTCAATTTAAGAGAAAAAAGTGTACATTTTTACTGTACAGAATTCAAATAGTTCTCAACTAAATTTTTAGCTCTATACACAAAGAATCCTTGATCTTGAAAGATACCGTGTCTGTTAGCAAATATGGTTTTGTGAAGAGGATGTTCATGACTGGAAAAATTAGTCATGAATATACCACAAAAATTCGTGAAGCAATATTGTGTACACTAGCAACATTGTTCTGCAGTGCCTAACTGGTTTATCACAGAGATCATCACTTATTTTGATTGAAGAATACAACTTCCTTTAAGTATATTATTAAAAACTATTCTTGCTATTTTTATACTTAGGATTTAGTAAAAGTTTGTATAAACTCATTAGTTTGTCTTTTAGGGTGAACAAAGTCAGCTGTTCAGTGGGAATGTTATATTGAACTGCCTTTTGAAAGAAATGTAGCTGTCATTCAATTTTACATGTACTAAGAATAACCCAGTAATTGTAGACATCTTAGAGCGTTCCTATATAATGAAATAAGATACATGAATTGCTCAGCCCAATGCCTGGCACATGGCAAGCAGCTCACTGAGTGTATTAATAGAAGCTGTTGTTGTTCTAAATATGGTAATTTAAAATTTCCTTTTATAAGTGAATCTGATTACCTTTAGTAGCAGCAGTAATAGTTTTTTAACTCTGTGATGATGCCTAGTGTTAAAAAATCTCACACTGTCAATCAGGCTTTCTGAAGTTACTGCTCGTTACTTGGACCACAGTCTTTGTGCTGCTTAACTTTTTATAAACCTCTTCTTAACAAATGGTTAAGATTATTAAATTCTTTACAGAAAGAAATATAATGTTTTTCCAGAAATAATGAGCCAGAGAATAAGATACAGTTCAGATTTAAAGTTTAACAGTTTAGATTTAAATTCTAGGCAGATGATTGCTTTACAATTTGATTAAAAACATTTCACTTAAAATGTTTTCTCCTAGGTGGGAGACATTGTTTCTGTTATTGACATGCCCCCCAAAGTGTTAAGTACATGGTGGAGAGGCAAGCATGGATTTCAGGTAGGCAACAAAGAATTCGGTGTGAAAAATTCAAAGAACATGTTCTCTTTTGGTAATAGTTCTGTTTACAGCGGTGTGCTGGCAGTGGACTTTGTTATCAGAAATTTTGTCTGCAGTGGTAAAAAAAAAAAAATGTAGATGACGTTAGACTTGGGTTTCCTTTTCTAGTTACTGCTGTGGAAGAAGGTCTCCTCTTCTGTCCCACATGGTGGAATAGCTGAAGTGTGAGCAGAGCCACCTGCCTGCTGACCTCTTTTAGATTATCGGGCCTGTAACTCTGGCTCACTTTTCATAGTGGTTTAAAATCATGAATCACATATGTTTTCCCTCTAGTTAAGTCAGTTTGATCAGTGTCTTTTAATGCATTATAACTGTTAATGTAAACAGTGTGTTAATAGCTGAATAACAGCAGCATCTAAGGCTGTCTCTTTCTTTTTCCTTATATGCCTAAGTAATTTGGGACCTGACAACAGCATCTCTTAGATTGACTGTCACTAATTTCCACAGAATAGAAAAGTTTCCTTTTATCTTTTAAAACTATCACTAGAAGAACATCTAAAAATGCCTTAAAATTGTATCCTTAGTATATAACTCGTGGGTTTTAGTTGCCTATTTATAACAATGTTCCTAAAATGCTGGGTAGATTAAATGCTCATGCTGTACAGTTGGAAATGTTAATGGCTGTTATATAAATACAGCTTTATATGAATATAAAAACTATTAAGTTTCTATAAAATATATTTTATGAAAAAAAATCATACAGTTTAAAACAGGACAGCATGGTGGCTAAGAACATGGGTTCTGGTGCTATATCTCTTGGGTTTTAATCTTGTGTTATTTTCAGCAAGTTGCTTTACTTTTCTGTACTTCAGTTTCTCCATTTGTAAAATGGGAATTGTAGGATTGTTGTTAATCTCTTAAGATTATCGAGAAGATTAAATGTGTGAGGATAAAATATGTAAAGTACCTAGAGCAGACTTGATGCATATTTCTCACTCAATAAATGTTGATTTTTAAATGTACATAATTCAAATAAAACTTGATTTGATTTACACCTCAATTTGTTATAAAGCATTCATAACAATTTAATTTGTTAACACCAAATTGATTAACCTTGTATCTTTGTTACCCACAAATTTTCTCACATGTATTAATTGTAGTTCTACTTTAGCTGTGCTGATTTCTTAATTGCTATTAATAATTGGTGCTTCTGATTAAATATAAAGCTAAATGGAAAGCTGGTCTTAACCAGCTCTTTATTTAGGGATCTTATTAAGGGATAAGGGATCCCTTATCTTATCAAGGGATCAATTCTTCACATTCATGGAAATGAGCTATAAATGGTAGGGGCCCAACAGGATAAAAAAGTAAATTTGGCTTTTAAATGACAGTTGTGTTTCAGTCTTGCTATTACTTCCTCTCTTAACAGTCTTAGACCGGTCACTTGCTTTCTTTGGACTACAGTAGCAGGAGACGAGGGGCTGGGCTTGGCCCTGGGGTAGCTTGAACAGTGGTCTGCCTGGGGATCAAGGCCGTTTTGAACTGCCCTCTCTCAGGAGAGAGGGTGGAGGGGATCAGAGATGTGGGCTGTTGCTTCCCAGGCTGTGGGCCGGCCTTGCAGTGTGCTGCTCTGGCCCTGGAGGAGAGTGTTCTGGAGATGCGTTGTCAGCATGTGGGCCCCGCGTCTCCACCGCAGGTCTGCTCTGCTCGATGTGTTTCTGGTGTGTTTTGTGGGCTCCCCTGTTTGCCCCTCAGTCACAGGGATTGTCTCTGGCCAGCTGTCGGGACACGACAGAGTGCAGGTGGCATGCGGAACCTTTCCCTTAAGTCCAGCGAGCTGATGCTGTGCAGTTGCTAGCTTGTGACTTTGTTTTATTTTTTATTATTATTTTCAAAATAATTAATAGATTCTTATCGTTTAGTACAAACTTACAGAATAATTGACCAGATAATACACCAACTTTCATATGCTATCTATCCCACACACATAGTTTCTTCTATTAACATATTGCTTTATGTTTTATAATTCACTGAATGGAATTGGCAAAATGCTGATCTTTATTAACCACAAGCTGATGAACAGAGTTTACCTACAGCGCAGTTGTAACCACTGTTTCTGGGAGTGGTCCGAGGAACACCAGGGCCAGAATCACATGGATAAGAGTACAAAGTGTTAGTGTCACATCCTCCACCACAGTGATGGAAACAGTGTTGGGGTTTGCTTTTTGTTACAGTTAATGAACCAACATTTGCACATGATTATTAACTATAATCCATATTTTCATTAAGACTCACTCTTTGTGATGTTTGTAGTTCTGTGGGTTTTCACAAAATGCATAATGACATGGATCATTCATACAAAGTGATTTCCCAGTCCTTGAAATGTCTTGTGCTCTCACCTGTCCATCTTCTCTCCTCCTGATCTCTGACAAGCACTGATTACTATCTCCATAGATTTGCCTTTTCCAAAGCATTGTATAATTGGAATCTTATGGTATAATATGGAGCCTTTTCAAACTGGCTTTCAAGCTGCACTTAAGGTTCCTCCAGATCTTTCCATGATTTGATAGTTCCTTTGTTATCATTCATTTATCATTCATGGTTACGAATGTGCCATAATTTTGTTTTTCCATCCACTTATTAAAATGCATCTTGGTTGCTTCTAGTTTGAGGCATTTATGAATAATATTGTTCTATATATCCACATGCAGATTTTTGTGTGGATATGTTTTCAGCTCCTTCAGGTAAATACCACAGAGTACACTTGCTCTGTTGTATGGTAAGATCATGCTTAGGTTTGTAAGAAACCACCAAACTGTCTTTTAAAGTGGTTGTGCCATTTTGCCTTCCCACCAGCAACTGTGGTGATGCTGCTCTGCATTCCCATCTACATTTGATGGTTCTCAGTTGGTTTGTTTGTTTTCAATCATTCTAATAGGCGTGTGATGGCATTTATTACATTGTTGTCAGAATTTGCAAATAAAGTCAGTCCAAGGAATGGCATTTACTAATACAGATAAGGGTGTTGTACTGCTGTCTTCATTTCTCTATTACTAATAACTCCTTCTCTCTTCACTTCTGATTCTCAAACTTTGCTTAGTGAGCTTATGATGTGTTGCATAGGGAACATGTCAAAACATAAAATCCTGTGACATAAACCCTCAGGTTCTGTCTCAGTGGTTGTGGAATAGGGTTAAGATACATTCTTATCCATGTGATTCTAGCCCCGGTGTTCCTTAGACCACTCTGCTGGAAGCAGTGCTTACTCTGATCTGTAGGTAAATCAGTCAATCAGCTGGTGGTTGATAAAGGTCAACATTCTGCCAAGTTCTCATCTGTATGTTGTTTTAGCCTAGACCATAATTTAGCTGTGGGGACAGAAGGATTAGTTCATCCATGTTTCTAAATTATACTGTGACTGTGTTTCTTTTCTTAAACTTCTAGCAGTAGGAAGTGTGAAATTATATTAACTATAGTAATTTGAAATGCTGAAATCTTTTTTTTACTTGTCTTCTAAAGAGTATATTGAGCCTTCTACCTTTGTTTTCTGAGGAGTTTCATCATATAATGTATATTTCAGAAAGAAAAAAAAAACCTTTTTTCTTGTTAAAAATACATGGCCTTTTTGTCTCTGCTGGTGGACTGTGGTTGGAAATGTGAGGTGAGGTGTCTGGAAGGTCTTTTTTTTCCTTATATAACAGGCATATTACAAATGTAAAGTGTTAATGTCTGAGGATTATTTGTTTATGCCGTGTTTCTCAGAATTTTATCTGGGAGCCGTAAGTATCAGAATGACCTGAGAAACATATTAAAACCAGATACAACTGATCTCTGGAGATGGGGGACAGAAATCTGAATTTTATCAGGTTCCTCAGATGATTATTAAGTACAAAACGTGAGAACCACTGACTCAGCCTCCCTGTGTTTATCCTGTGCAGGTAGAGAAAGAATTAAAGCTCTGCTTAGTGAGTGTTCTCCTTTTCCCCCAGAAAAGCTCCCAAGACATATTTGGGATGCAGTCAGCCTAATGGATAAAATACCACTTAGAGGGTGACAGAATCCTATTCAGTCATATTCTCTCGGTTCTCCGCAAGATGGTCAAGGGTCACTGGATTTATTTTCATAGTTACCCCAGCCTGTCCTGTGAGGGTTTCCATGCACGAACGGCAGACAAGCAGCTCTTCAGCAATAAGCATTCCCTTACCTCAGGAGTTTAACGTGGTTCCAGAAAGCTTCCTTTCAGAAAAGCCTTCTTTATCCCACGGGGAAGCTGTTTGGAAACCTTGGCTCTTGCAGTAAGTAGTTTAATAGAGGAAGACAGTTCACCCACTTGTTTATATGAAGACCATCATTTTATGTGCGGAATTCAAAGCTGCACCTTTTCATTACTCAAATAAGTAGAGCAGAATATTTCCTCTCCAGTTGAGTCATAGGAAAATTACATAATTTTTCATCTGTAGTGTTTAAGGATTTCAGGGGAAGGGGGAGTCAGAGTGTGGTGCTACAAATACAAGGCATGTGTAACACTTCTTGGTTCTCTTCTGTGTGCTTCCTGTTAATGTTTAATTCTCACACTAGTCAAAGATACTTTTATTACCTCTCTTACTGACAAAGAAACTAAAGCAAAAGAAGACTAAGCTACTGGCCTGTTATTATTTCGCTGCTTAGCGTCAGGGCTTAGGTAGAAACTTAGGTATTCTGGGCAAAGAACAGATCATTAGTAGTAGTGCAGTGAACCAGTAGTGGCTTCTACTTGTCTACATGTGTGAATCATCGATTTCTAAGGTAAAAAAAATGGCAGAGGATCACCTGGTCCTAAACTGTCACCTTACAATTGAAGAAATCAAAGGAATTTGGAAAGATGGTTTTGATTCATAAAGACAGTAAGTCAGTGATACAGCCAGACATGAACTCGGTGAGTTCTGGTTTTGTATTTCTCCCCCTTGGATCACATAACATATATAAATTTTCTGAAATTATTTTCTTCTTATTGCTGTCTTTATTTTTCTTTCTAGTGCCATTAGTAGCTGCCATTGACATTTAGAGAGAAACTAGTTTCTAGATAGCCTTTTGTTAATTTATAACTTCAAAATAAGTCCTACCAAATGATTCTTAAACATTCAGTTTCTTGGAAATTATTGAAAAAAATGGCTTACAGAAGTAGTTCTTAGCATCATCAAACCCTACACCCATTTGTTATGATAAATAATTTCTAAAATCCTTCCTTAGAATTCAGAAATGAAATTTACAAATGACATAATAAGATACAAACACAATTTCAAAAAAGTCAATATAATTTTTCACATATAATATAAAAGAGAAATAAAAGTGAGCTGCATACTTGAAATACATAGTTGTGTATATTAGGGACAACTTCGTGGAAGTCTTGTTACTTCAAATGTAGTGCGCTGACCAGTAGCATTAACCTCAATCACAAAACAGAATAAAACTTACTTGTAATAGTATCAAAACTATGAACGACTTAGGGATATATCAGAAGAAAGATACAAAAGATCTCTGTACTGAAAACTACAAAGCATTTCTGAGATAAAGAATATTTTAAAAATGAGAGATATATACCCTTTGTATGGGTTGGAAGTCTTTATGTTGTTAAAATATCATCTCTTCTCAAATTAATCCCAGTCAAAATCCCAGCAGGTTTTTTTGTAGAAATCAACACACAGATTTAACAATTCATATGGAAATACAAAGGACCTAGAAAAAAGCAGCCAAAACAAATTTGAAAAAGAAGAGCAGAGTTGGAGAACTAGCACTAATTGATTTGAAGACTTAACTGTAAAACTGCAGTAACAATAGAGTATGGCATTAGGGGAGAGATGGACAAGTAACTCAACAGGACAGAGCAGTTAGAAGTAGACCCATCCATACGTGGACGCTTGTTTTCAACAGAGGTTCAATATCCGTTCAGTGAAAACATGATCTGTTTCACAAATGATGTTGGGACAGTTGGATATCCATATGCCTTCATAAATCCTTTTCTTTCTTTCTTGTGCCATCTGCATGTATTAATACAAAATAGGTCATGTACCCAAAATGTTTATCTTAAACTAAAAAGCTTCTAAAAGAAAACATAGGAGAAACTTTTGTGACTTTGGATTAGGCAAAGATTTCTTAGATATGTTATCAGAACAATTCATAAAATAATAAATTTCATCAAAATTTAACACTGCTGCTTTTTGAAAGGCGTTATTTATAAGACAATAAAAAGATGCACTACAGACTGGGAAAAAATATTTGCAGTGATTATATCTGATCAAGTACTTGTATCTCCAACATATAAAGAACTCTCAAAATTCAACATGAAGACAGAACTCAATTTAAAAAAAAAAGCAAATATGGGAACAGTTAACCAAAAAGATACATGACAAACCTGTCAAGAGACTCTTAACTACAGTGATTCAGTTCAGTTCAGTCGCTCAGGTGTGTCCGACTCTGCGACCCCATGAATTGTAGCACGCCAGACCTCCCTGTCCATCACCAACTCCTGGAGTTTACTCAAACTCATGTTCATCGAGTTGATGGTGCCTTCCAGCCATCCCATCTTCTGTCGTCCCCTTCTCCTCATGCCCCCAACCCCTCCCAGCATCAGGGTCTTTTCCAATGAGTCAACTCTTTGCATGAGGTGGCCAGAGTATTAGAGTTTCAGCTTCAGCAGTGATTAGAGAAATGCAATTAAAGTAACAGTGAGACCTTGCTATATACTTACTAGAACAGCAAGGATGTGGAGGAATTGGAACACTGCCATAGTTGGGGCAATGTAAGATGCTCCAACCAATTGGAAAACAGTTTGTCAGTGTTTTAAACATATACCGATGGCAGGATCAAGCCATTCTGCTCCTAGGTGTTTATCCAAGAGAAAAGAAGATGTGCCTTCATACAGAAACTCACATGTGGACAGTTCATAGCAACCATATGCGTAATGGCCCTAAGCTGGAAGCAACCCAGTTATCTCATCAGCAAGAGATCAATGAATAAACGAACGGTGGCATTTACACAATAGAATATTACTAAGGAATGAAAGGAAGAATTAGTGATAAATACAGCAACATGACGATCCTCAAAATAATTACGCTGAATGAAAGAAAAAAACAGCAAAGTACATTCTGCATGGCTCTATTCATATCAAAGTGTAGGAACTGCACAATGATGTGTAGTGGTAGAAACCTGGTTCCCTGTTGAGCAGGGGCGAGGGCTGCTAGGGAGAGGGAGAAATTACAGAGAGTTACAAGGAAACTCTGGGGGTTGATAAGTATATTCATAATTTTGAATGTGGATACAGTTTTATGGGTGTCAACTTATCAGAATGTACATTTTAAATGTGCACAGCTTGTTTGTCAGCAATACCTCAGTAAAAGTGGGAAAGAACTGCAGAAGCATCTGACTTAACTTTTCATGTGTCTAACCCTATGACAGTTTCCATGTCTTCTGCCTCTGTGTCTCTTACATCCATATACTCTTCTTTCTTCTTCATGCCAAACTGACTCAGGGGAAAACTATCAAGATTGAAGGTTCTCTCTCCCTCCTTTAAGCCCATCTCTCAGCCTTGTCTTTTTTTTTTTTTTTCTGTTATTTTTATTAGCTACTCCTCTACCCTTGTGGACGCTGGATGCTCATCTTTTCTTTTCTTTCCCTCCTCTTCCTAGAGTAGAAATTCATTTTGACTCCTGCCAAATATACTGAATTCCTCTCACCTTTCTCAGTCATTTAAATTAGAGCTTTACAAAATGCCAATTCTGCAGAGAACACAATGCAGGAAACAGGAAAATGTAATTCATAGCTCACACTGTTGGAATTCCAGTCACTTTTAACATTGAGCATTTTGAGTTTATTAGAATTAATTTATATTTGGTAAAATATTGGCTTAAGTATGCACTATGTTTTGTCAGACCTCTTCACTGTGACCCATCCTTCTTGGATGGCCCTGTACGGCATGGTTAATAGCTTCATTGAGTTACATAAGCCCCTTCGCCATAAGGCTGTGATCCATGAAGTGGCAGAAAATTTTAAATGTTCATTAACTGTAATTTTAGGGTTAGTTATGTGTATATTTTCAATGGAACACAGTTTCATTTTTTTATGGTTGAAATTTTATAGTAAGAAAATACAATCTATTGCTTTTCACAAGTACACAGAATTAGCTCTTTTAAGTAAGAGTTATCTTAACTGTCTACTTAAAAGAGTTACAGTTAGAAGTGCTTTTGGCTTCAAGAAACAAAAGCAAACAAAAAGGTACCATTGCTGCAGTTGAGTCAGCAGCTGAATGAAGCTAGGCAGAATTACCCAAGATTCTCTTGGCCTCTCTTTAAGATTAGATGATTGCTGCTGCTGATCCACTCCCAGCACCTGGGTACACAGCAGAAAGAAGAGACAGGATAGTAGTAGCAGAGCTTTTCACATGTGCCCTGGCTACAGCCTGAACGCAAGGAGTCTGGAAAACTGAGTGTTTAGTTCAGCTAGCGTTTAGTAATCAGAGAAGGCAATGGCAACCCTCTCCAGTACTCTTGCCTGGAGAATCCCATGGATGGGGGAGCCTGGTAGGCTACATACAGTCCACAGGGTCGCGAAGAGTCGGACAGGACTGAGCGACTTCACTTTCACTTTTCACTTTCATGCATTGGAGAAGGAAATGGCAACCTTCTCCAGACTCTTGCCTAGAGAATCCCAGGGGCGGGGGAGCCTGGTGGGCTGCCGTCTATGGGGTCACACAGAGTTGGACACGACTGATGTGACTTAGCAGCAGCAGCAGCCTTTAGTAATATTGCACTTTATACTAAAGGGAGATAGGCGAGCAGGGATGGGAATTAGACGTTGGGTGAACCTCCCATGGACCTACCTCTGCATAATACACAGCAGCTTTCCCCCCGTATACCTGGACCTTGAGACATTTAAAAGGTGAAAGTGCAACAAGTATGTACCAATTTGATATAGTTCTTTAAAGAAGATCATTAAGCTTTGTTGAATCTTGTGAAGAAATAATAGCAAGCTATTTTTATTTGCTGACAGATATTTGAGTTTAGAAACTAGACTAGGTGCTTTTACACAGATTATTCAGGTAGCTAATGATGTCCCATTTTTATGAATTAAGAAACAGATATTAAGCAGTTTACTGCAGATCACAGAGCCTAGGAAATGAGTGGTCTTTTCTCTATAGCGAATTGCAGAAGATGTTTATAAATGGAAATGAATTAGAATTTTATGGAAAGAGTGATATTTGATAGTGAGGAAACTTAAGTACATGCAGGCAAAAGGTAGTAGGTATTACATGTCACATCTATACATTGGAGGAGCCAAAACCCTCTAGGTCTTCTAGTGGCCAACATACTGGAATAATAAAGAACAGATAATGTTGCACAAGTGCTTACTACATTCGTTTTGCTTATAGTCATCTGTTTAATCCTCATAACAAACCTTATGAGTTAGGCACAAGATCATTATGTTTAGCGGAAGAAACTCAAATGGAGCCTAAGTTATAAACCCAGCCTAGTAAGTGGCAGGCCTAGAATAGAACTGAGGCCCTCTTAATCCTGGGGCTAGGTGCATGCTCAGTTGCTTAAGTCGTGTCCAACTCCTTGTGACCCCATGGACTGTAACCCACCAGGCTTCTCTGTCCATGAAATTCTCCAGGCAAGAATACTGGAGTGGGTTGCCATGCCCTCCTCCAGGGGATCTTCCTGACCCAGGGATTGAACCCATATCTCCTGCATTGCAGGTGGATTCTTTACCCACTGACCCACCTGGGAAGCCCCAATCCCCGGGTTACACTTAACCATAAGTAATTCCCTTAGAAGTGGTTTGTGTAAGAGAGAATGAGAAGGATTTTTCAAATTGATTCTCATCTGGTTCTAACCAATCTTGGAAGAATTTCTACTTGTTGGTTAGTTAAATAGGAAGTTGAGTAAAATATGGTATAGAATTTCACCAATAAAGCAGATACTTACAACATCATTTTAGAAGGCAGTGCATATAGGAACTTTAAGATCCTTAATCAAATCTTTTAAACAAGCTGATAGTTTATTAATAAGCCTTTTCAACTCATGATAACTGGTTTCATCTTCATAATTTCAAGAGCTAACGTAGAATATCGATCAAGAAATTGAAGTAAGAATGCAACAAATTAGTATGTGAAATACTCCCACGCAGATGAAAATTATACAGCGCAGACCTTCACGATGAGTCAGACTCTTGGAAAGCTGTTCCTTTCTTCCCCAGAGTCTGTCAACAGAGGGATGTACAAAGTGATGTAGTTTTCTTGTTTCAGCTTTAACATCTGCTGCTTGGCAGCCCAATCATATTCCTATCTAAGAAAACATCTATAAATATTGGTAAAAATTTCCTTTTTACTTTTGTTTCCCGGATCTTCATATCTGTATTCATTCTGCTGGCTATGTAGTATCTCTGGGTGATCTGGAGCTCAGTATTTTCCTATCACAGCTCCTTGGGGGGTCTTCCTAACACCACAAGCAATTTGCTACCAGGTCAGTTTGGTGTGCTTTTTCAAAGCCGAGATTGGTTGTTTTCTTCTCTTGCTTCCCCACTTATCCACACACTTCTGACCCTTTACCAAGAATGAATACCAGGATTTTAAGTGAGCAATCGTTTCGTCAGGTTACTTTAATTTAGTCTTGTCATTTTTCACTGAACCTATGAGAGAATGAAGGAAAAATACACAAAAAAGTTGAATGTGGTTTAGTGTTGCTTTGAAAAAAAATCATAGAGAAGTCAGTAAATATGAAAGTGGGCAGTAGAAGTGTTCACACAACTGGATTGAAATTTCAGCAAAGTAAATTATTAACAGGTATAAATTATACCTCTTGCCATGCATAGCTTAATATCAGACTAAATATTTTAATTAGAGTAAAAGAAGTTTGGGAAATTAAAAGCTAAAACTAGAAAAGAAGACTTTTTTAGGCAAATAAAACACATGACTCTATATACTCATAGCAACAGCTTGTTTTATTTGTTTGTATAATTGGCATCATCAGTGATTTAGAGTCTTGGGATAGCAGAATCGCTGGGAGGGGCTATGGAGCACATTACTGGAATTGAATTGGCAATGCTCACACACTGGTCTGTTCCCTGGTTTAGAATCCTCTCTCTGCTGCCTTTCTTCTTTAGGTGGGACTCTTCCCTGGACACTGTGTTGAGTTAATTAATCAGAAAGTTCCCCAGTCAGTGACCAACTCAGTGCCAAAACCAGGTGAGTACTCTTTCTCATTAGTGTGGTTATTTACCCACTGCTTAAAGATCCAGATTTTCTCTTCCAGTCAGGCACGCAGCTTGTTTAGCTGTTGTGTTCATTGTCATAATATGCATTCTTAATTTTAATGTGGTTTTGATTTTTAGTGTATTCTTTTTTCTCTGTTGATCATTTCACAAAGGTTTACATGCATTGAGAATTTTAGGCGATTTTAAGAACTGTTTGCTCCATTAAGCTTTGTCATTATTTGCTTTTGCAATTATATAGTAGGAATGTGGCTAATTAATGAGCAAAATGATAAAAGAAAATGCCAGGTGTAAGGACCTGACATGGAGATAATATGATTAGCTGAAAATTAATAAATGAAGGGAAAATATATCATCAGTGCCTATGAACATCCAAACTATTTTAAACAGCATTTCTTATTACTTATATAATGTATTTACAGTGCTGCATAAGTGTGTGGAATATTGTACAGATATGTAAAGCAGTGTGTTGCAGGGAGTAAAAATAAAAAACAGTGGAAACTTTTGTTTTTATTGGGGTGACTTAATCTGGACGAATTTTACAGAATACTTCATCAGGAACTTTTTAATCTGATGTAAATTTTTGGAAAGAAAATAAAAACAAAGAATAAAGAATTTAGAAGGAGGAGAAAATGATCAAATGAATTTCTCCTTCCGCCTTACTCTCCCCTCACCCTGAGATTCTCAGTCTCTTTTCAAGGCATTTTTATCCTCTATTAAATCCCCCTTCTTTGACCAAGCTTGTTAAGCATCAAACAACACTGTCAGAGAGAACTTACTTATTCATTAGTGGTTGTGATGGCTGTAGTTTTCTTTTCTTTCTGACACGTCGCATCAGTAACTTGAAAAAAAAAACTCCTGTGCCCACCAGCAGACAATGCTTCTCCTCTCCCTCACCCCAGCTCTAAGCAACTGCTGATCTACTTTCTGTCTCTAGAGTTCTCTGAGCTAGACCTTTCACACAAATGAAATGAATCATACAAAATGTAGTCTTGTTGTAACTGGCTTCCTTCACTTAGCATAATGTTTTCAAGGTTCATCCATATATCAGTGCTTTATTCTCTCTTCTGGCTAAATAGTAGTGCATTGTATGGTTATACAGTATTTATTTTATCCATTCACTTTGGATTTCCATTTTGGGTTATTTTGAATAATGCAATAATTAGTATACAAGTTTTGGTACATATATATATGTTTTCATTTCTTGACTATGTGTGTAGCAGTAGCATTGCAGGGTCATATGATAACTCTGTGTTCAACCTTTGGTGGAACCCCCAAACTAGTTTACCTTTGTAAACCAGCTGCACTGTTTTACACTTCCACCAGCAGTATATATGAGAATTCAAATTGTTCCATTTCCTTGTTACTATATTTTTGGTTATTGTTGTCTTAGTGGGTATTAAGTGATGCATCTTTATGGTTTTGAAATGCATTTCCCTGATGGCTAATAATGTTGAACATCTTTTTATGTGTTTACTTATTACCCATTTGTGTGTCTTTGGAGAAATGTTCAGACTTTTGTCTGTTTTTTAATTTGGTTGTCTTTTTACCATTGGGTCATGTTATACATTCCACATACAAGTCCTTTATCAGATAATGTGATTTGCAGACATACATTTCCTCAAATTCTGTGTTTTGTCTTTCATTTTCTTGATGATATCTGTTGAAGCATAAATATTTTTTATTTTGATGAAGTTCAATTTATTTTTTTCTTTTCTCACTTATGCTTTTGATGTCTTATCTAAGAAGGTGTTGTTTAGCCCAAGGTCAATATTTACTTCTGTATTTTCTTTTAAGAAGTTTATAGTTTTAGATCTTCCTTTTTAGCCTACTACCCATTTTGAGTTAATTTTTGTGTATGGTTTTAAGGTTCACGTCCATTGGATATCCAGTTATCCGAGCATGATTTGTTGAAAAGGTTATTTCTTCCCTATTTAATTGACTTGACTCCCTTGTAGAAACTCAGTTGACCTTAGACACATGAAGTTATTTCTAGATTTTCAGTTCTGTTCCATTGATCTATATGTCTGTTCTTATTCCAATACCATCCTGTTTTGATTACCATTGCTTAGTAGTAAATTTTGCAGTTGGGAGGTCCTCCTACTTTATATTTTTTCAGGATTGATTTGGTTTTTCCAGGTGCCTTGCAATTCCACATGAATTTTAGAATCATCTTGTTAGTTCTAAAGGAGATGGTTGGGATTCTGATAGGTATTTATTGAATCCACATATCAATTTGGAAAGTATTACCTTCCGGCCAGTATTTAAGTCTTTCAGTCCTTGAACGTGGGATTTTTTTTTCCATTTGATTAGATCCTTCACGTCATTCAACTTCTTGTAGTTTTTTTTTTTTTAAAGTTCTGCATATCTGTTGTTAAATTTATTTTTATTCTTTTGATGCTTTTGTAAATGGAGTTGTTTTCTTAGCTTCATTTTCTTATCATTCATTGTAAGTGCATAGAAATACAATTAATTTTGTATCTTAATCTTGTATCCTGAAACTTTTTTTTTTCCATTTATTTTTATTAGTTGGAGGCTAATTACTTTACAACATTGCAGTGGTTTTTGTCATACATTGAAATGAATTAGCCATGGATTTACATGTATTCCCCATCCCGGTCCCCCCTCCCACCTCCCTCTCCACCCGATCCCTCTGGGTCTTCCCAGTGCACCAGACCTGAGCATCCAACCTGGGCTGGTGATCTGTTCCACCCTAGATAATATACATGTTTCAATGCTGTTCTCTTGAAACATCCCACCCTCGCCTTCTCCCACAGAGTCCATAAGTCTGTTCTATACATCTGAGTCTCTTTTTCTGTTTTGCATATAGGGTTATCGTTACCATCTTTCTAAAGTCCATATATATGTGTTAGTATACTGTAATGGTCTTTATCTTTCTGGCTTACTTCGCTCTGTATAATGGGCTCCAGTTTCATCCATCTCATTAGAACTGATTCAAATGAATTCTTTTTAATGACTGAGTAATATTCCGTGGTGTATATGTACCACAGCTTCCTCATCCATTCGTCTGCTGATGGGCATCTAGGTTACTTCCATGTCCTGGCTATTATAAACAGTGCTGTTATGAACATTGGGGTGCACGTGTCTCTTTCAGATCTGGTTTCGTCGGTGTGTATGCCCAGAAGTGGAATTGCTGGGTCATATGGCAGTTCTATTTCCAGCTTTTTAAGAAATCTCCACACTGTTTTCCATAGTGGCTGTACTAATTTGCATTCCCACCAACAGTGTAAGAGGGTTCCCTTTTCTCCACACCCTCTCCAGCATTTACTGCTTATAGACTTTTGGATAGCAGCCATCCTGAGTGGCGTGTAATGGTACCTCATTGTGGTTTTGATTTGCATTTCTCTGATAATGAGTGATGTTGAGCATCTTTTCATGTGTTTTTTTGCCATCTGTATGTCTTCCTTGGAGAAATGTCTGTTTAGTTCTTTGGCCCATTTTTTGATTGGGTCATTTATTTTTCTGGAGTTGAGCTGGAGGAGTTGCTTGTATATTTTTGAGATTAATCCTTTGTTGCTTCATTTGCTATTATTTTCTCCCAATCTGAGGGCTGTCTTTTCACCTTGCTTATAGTTTCCTTTGTTGTGCAAACGCTTTTAAGTTTCATTAGGTCCCATTTGTTTATTTTTTGCTTTTATTTCTAAAATTCTGGGATGTGGGTCATAGAGGATCCTGCTGTGATTTATGTCGGAGAGTGTTTTGCCTATGTTCTCCTCTAGGAGTTTTATAGTTTCTGGTCTTACATTTAGATCTTTAATCCATTTTGAGTTTATTTTTGTGTATGGTGTTAGAAAGTGTTCTAGTTTCATTCTTTTACAGTTTTCCCAGCATCACTTGTTAAAGAGGTTGTCTTTTTTCCTATATCCTTGCCTCCTTTGTCGAATATCCTGAAACTTTGTTGAAATGTTTATGAGTTCTGATAGGTTGTTAGTAGATTTCTTGGTGTATTCTATATGTAAGATCATGTCATTTGTGAATAGACATGTTTACTTCTTCCTTTCCAATATGGATGTTTTTTATGTCTTACTCTTGCCCAGTTGCCCTGGATGTGTTACAGTGTTGAAGTTTTGAGAACAGGCATCCTTGTCTTACTTTTGACCTTTTAGGAGAAGTCATCTAATTGTTTATTGTTATGCAAAAATTTTTAACTGTGTGTTTTTCCTAGACGCTCTTAGTCAAGTTGACAAAGTACCCTTCAGTTCCTAGTCTGTTCAATGATTTTATTACAAAAGGATGTTGGATTTTGTCAGCTACCTTTTTCAGTGTTATTTTGTTTTTGGCTGTGCTGGGTCTTGGTTGCAGCGTGCACTCTCCTCTAGCTGTGGAGAGCGGGACGACTCTATTGTGGTGTGTGGGCTTCTTGTTGCTGTGGCTTCTCTAGTTTTAGCAGCATGGGCTCTGGGGCGTGCGGGCTTCAGTAGTTGCCTATCTCAGGCTCTAGTGCACAGGCTCAATAGCTGTGGCGCATGGGCTTAGTTGCTCCATGGCCTGTGGGATCTTCCCAGACTAGGGATCGAACCCATGTCTCTGGCATTGGCCGGTGGACTCTTCACCACTGAGCCATCAGAGAAGCCCTGTCTGATACTTTTTATCCATCTGAGATGATCATGAGTTTTTGTGGTCGCTGCTTTAAAGTTACCAAAATTCTATATCAAAAATTTACTGTTATTTCTTGTATATTATTTTCATGTATTTCTGCTATAATAAACTTAACTTTTATTAATTATAAAGTCTTAGCTTTGATTATGTTACCTCAGATATACTGTAAACTGTTTTTAAAAATTAGCTTAATATTGGGGAGGGAGGTGGGAGGGTGGTTCAGGATGGGGAACACACGTACACCCATGGCTGATTCATGTCAATGTATGGCAGAACCCACTACAATACTGTAAAGTAATTAACCTCCAATTAAAATAAATGAATTTTTAAAAATTAGCTTAATATTGGTATTGTATCAAATGCTTTCTCCATGTTCTGAATATGAAAGTGAATTTCTAGTAGTGATAACCTCCAGCACTTTTAAAACTTGAGAAAGTTAATCAGTTATTGACAGTCCTGGAAAATGGGTTTCTGTGAATAGACCTGTATGGCGTTGTTAATTCTAAATTACTAGTGATGTGTAATGATAGCACACCTTCAAAAGCTAATATTTTATCTTTGGTGAGCAACATTGCAGGGCCGGCATAGGGAAATGTGCATTCTTAATACATTTTGAAAAGGATAATGTGAGTTCTATCAGCCTCAGGCTTGTTTCACACTTTAAAACTGTCTTTGCCTTCAGTACAAATAACTTGAATGTTCTGTTTATTTTTAACATTGCCATCTGTCACTGTGAGATACCAGGTCTGAAAGATGGAGCTGTAGTTTGAGACTGCAACTTAAAGCTCCCTATATTATTGCACAACAAGGGCAATAAGGAACATTTTCCCTTTGGAACTCTTCTTAATGTTCTCAGCATGACCAATTATTTGTGTCTGTAAAAATAAAGTTAATGAATCACCATGTCCTGACCAAGATAGCACGTATCCATGGTACCTTAAGGAAAAGGGCGTGTGTGGGGTTGGGAGGTGGGGAGGAGAGTTGAGAGGAAGCAAGGTAAACGCTTGTTCCAGAGAAACTGGCGTTTGTTCCGTCCCCGCAGGTCCTGCTTTGACAGCTGATGAGGCTGAGGTGAGTGGGAGGAAGAGGAAGGAAGCGCATGAGGACTTCTGTGTGTGTCCCCTGCTTGGCATTTACTGAGCCGTTATTTACTGATGTCTTTCTTCAAGTTTTCAGCCTTCTCAGCTGTTGCCTCCGCAGATGTTTCTTTTGCATACGTCTCTCCTCCTCCACCCCTTCCACGTCACTCACCTCTCTGATGTTGGCTTACCATCCCCTCTCCAGCTCCTGTGCTTTCTGCTGACCTCTTTTCTCTGTGCAGCCTCTCTTAAGCCCATGAATTCTCCAGTTCTCGTAGCAGGTGTTTTCTTTCTAGGGTCAACATGTGGTCTTCATTAATTTCCATGGTTGAATCCCCCATCTTCCCACCTTATCCACCTTTTTTCTTCTAGGAAAAAAAGAAAGAGGGAGTTTGGGGAGGGAAGGAGTGGGCAGAAGGTGAAGAAAGAGTGAAGAGAAAAGAAAAGCAAAGCTTACTTTATGGGCATGAGCTTCTAAAAATGGAGGACTAGAGAATTTAAACAAACCTCCCCTCTGAAAATAGAAAATCTGGACAGAAATATAAAAATATAATATAGTCTCTTTGAAGCATTGGAGAGTTAATAAGGTACTGAACAGTTACTGAGCTAAGATGAAGCAGAAGAAGGAGATCCAGAGAAGTGACCCCAGTGTGTGGGGGCCTGAGCCCTCAGGGTGTCAGTTGATGGAGCAGAGAACGTCCTGGTGCTCTCAGAACAACACATGAAGTTAAGAGCCCAATAGGGCCGAGTTGTTGATGATGCCCCAAGCTCTAAGTTAGGAGTTATGTTGAAATTGACAACTGATTCTAAATCGATTCTAAAATTTGTATGGAAATGCAGAGCCCAAAATACCTAAGACAATGTTGAAGAACAAAATAGTGGAAACTTAATATTATAGATATCAAGACATATTATTAAAGCTTCACTCATTAAGATACTGAGGTTGATACAAGGATAGACGAATAGTGATAAAGAAGAAAGTCCAGGAACAAACCTGTGTACATGTGTTAATAGATACTTGATTTATGCACTGCAGAGCATTGTGAAAATGACAGTCATTTCAGTAAATGGTGCTGCTGCTGCTGCTGCTAAGTCACGTCAGTCGTGTCCAACTCTGTGTGACCCCATAGATGGTAGCCCACTAGGCTCCCATCCCTGGGACTCTCCAGGCAAGAATACTGGAGTAGGTTGCCATTTCCTTCTCCAGTGCATGAAAGTGAAAAGTGAAAGTGAAGTCGTTCAGTCGTACCCGACTCTTCTCGACCCCATGGACTGTAGCCTACCAGGCTCCTCCGTCCATGGGATTTCCCAGGCAAGAGTACTGGAGTGGGTTGCCATTGCCTTCTCCGAAATGGTGCTAGATCTTGAAAATTATAGATCTGTATGTGAAAGGTGAAACAGCAAAACTTCTAGAAGAGAATACAGTCGAATATCTTCATATTTTCATGATCTTGAAGTGAAGAAGTGAAGTGGAGTGAAGTCGCTCAGTCGTGTCCAACGCTTTTCGACCCCATGGACTGTAGCCTGCCATGCTCCTCCATCCATGGGATTTTCCAGGCAAGAATACTGGAGTGGCTTGCCATTTCCTTCTCCATTGTGATCTTGGGTTATACATAAAGCAGTAATCCTAACTGAAAAGCTTAATTATTAAACTTAAAGTTCAGAAAGTAAATTGTAATATACTATTAAGATAGTGAAAAGGGCAAATCACTAAGTGATAAAGATATTTGCAGCACACTTATCTGACCAAGGTCACATAACCAAAGTATGTAAAGAATCAGAAAAGGAGAGATAAACTGATTTTTTTTTTTTAGTTGCATGAAAACTTGAACAACAGATATCATGATGCTGAATAAACACACCACAAGTTGTTCCACATCATTAGTCTTTAGGGAAATGCAAATCAGAACTTTATTAACTCATGAAAACACACTCACCAGAATGCTTAAAATTTAAGAGTAGCAATACCCAAAGTTGGCAAGGGTGTAAATCAATGGGAATTCCCATACACTGCAGGGTAGTGTGATGGGACAAGCAGTGTTTGGCACTGCCTGCTAGGTTGTACACGTATATACCTTGTGACCTAGCAGCTCCAGTCTTGGGTGTATATGTAGTATGTTCATAGCAACCTTATTCCTAATTGTCAAAAAACTAAAGAGTTTCAAAGGTATATCCACAGTGGGATAGATAAATAACGGTGTGTTCATTCAGTGGATTCCTCCAGTGAAAATGAGTCATGGCTATGTGCAACAACATGGATGAGTCCCACACAAAAATATTGAGGGAAAGAAGCCTGATTTACCTACGTACTTACACTGTATAATCCCGTATATGTAAGGAGAGAGTTCAAAGTCATGGAGTTCGGCAATGCTGTGTGGTGATAAAGTTTAGGCAGTGGTACTTCTGAAGAGGGGAGTGAGCAGGTGGGTAGGAGGGAGGATCTGGAAGTGCTGGTAATGCTCTGTCGGTCCAGGTGGTGATTATACAGAGGCGTGATGACATGGAGCATCTTTTCCTGTGCTTATTGGAGAAATGTCTATTCAAGTCCTTTGTCGATTTTTAATTGGTCACTTCATGTTTTTTAAATATACCTCCCATCCAGGTAAATCGTCCTTACGGTATTGCTTTAATACACAAAGGTTGAAAATCACATTCTCAAAATAGATGTTTTACTTCCGGACTGTGAAGTACTCTGCAGCCCTCAAAAGAATGAAGTAGAAGCATATGTGCTCACCCAGGGTTTTTTTTTTCCTGTGATGTGTTATTAAATGAAAGAGCAAATCACAGAGCAGTACAGTCCTGTTGTAAACTCATAGAGGGTCAGGAGGATGCATCCCTCACTGGAAAGGCGTGTGAGATTGCAAATATAGCAACAGACATTTCTTTTTTTTTTTTTTCATTTGCTTCTGTACTATTTAACTCCTTTACACTGATCATATGTTACTCTTTATAGACTATAATCTCCCCTTCGCTCCACCATGTCCAAATAGGTAATTTTTAAGGTCTTAATGCAGCCACCCCATAAATAGATATTTTGTGAAAGCAGATTTAACGCAGAGATTTTATTTAGTTTATATACCTATGTAAAAGCAGGACAGACAGGCGAGAGCACAGGCTTCAGCCTTGGGTTTTAATCCTTGCGCCATGTTTTACTGTCCCTATGCACGTCATTTGACTTCTCTGATTTTTAATTTCCTCATCTAGGAAGTGAGCCAAGATTCATTTGAAAATTAGATATAAAGCATTTAAAGCTCCCCGGATACTTAATTACTATCAGCTATTATTATTTTATCAATTTATGGTTATCTACTATGTTATATCATTTAAATTCAGGAGTGTCTAAAATTAGGTCTACATAGTTTATGTAGATAACTTATTTAATGTGTTATTCATTGGTATAAATTTACATGTAAATATTTCACAATATACCTGTAACAAACAAATTGCAGTTGCTTTCATGGGCCCATGGTATGGAAGGCAGCTTCTTTGGATGGTCACTTGAATAGAGTTTGCATCATAAATTTTTTTGTTAGCAGACATAGAAGGAGCTGAGGTTTTCATTTTGGGATAAGACAGTGATCAAATGTAATGCTAATGAAATCCTTACATTCATTTAAGAAGTAGTTTCTAAAGCAACAGCCTGGATTTTTTAGAGTAATTTTGAAATTAAAAAGCCCTTCTATTCTTTTAGAAAACTGGCGCTTCAGAATCTTGTTTTTGTTGTTGCTGTTATTTTATTTGCAATTTTGCCTAATTATAGTTTTTTTCCTTTATGTTCACTTGTTTGTTTCTGGATTGTTTGTTTTCTTCTTTTGAGTGTGCAGCACTTTGCTCTTCTGTAACCCTGCTTCCTCGCATGTCACTTTAGCATGAGGCAACCACTCTATAGCAAGTGAAAAGGTTCCGGGTTTTTACTTCACCCCACGTGGAACATTGTATTGAATATTCTTCCCATTGAACACATGCTTGCTTTATTGCTCTGGAGGCAAATGTCTTAGAAATCAGATATTAAAATCAGTGCCCTAGGAGGCATTGCTGTAAGATTTAAAGGAGTTCCAAAATGCTAGAATGCCCAGGTGTTTTTCTCTCCAAATACATCGATACATCAAGATAATACTTTTCTCACTCTCAGGGAAAAACAGAGAATTCAAAACACCACATGTTTGTAGTTGCCTTAGACTTTTCAAATACTGAATTTTTATTAAATTGGACCTTGAATCTCGATACAGCCTTGCAGGATACTAAGTATGCAGAGTGTATTTCTGTTCCCCACACACCCCTTTTTAACTAGTAGAGCAACTCAGAAGACTTCCACGATGTGCCTGAGGTTTCACAGCTGGCCTTGGGAAGTCTTCTGACCTCTCCTGGTAATCACTGCCCACACTGGCCTTGTACCAGGTGGATTAAACTCATTTGTGATTGTTAAACTCAAAAACCAGAATTTTCCCACCGCAGAACACTGAATAGAGGTAAAGTTTATTGTTTTGTCTCCCCAAACATTTATTTAATATCTTCTGGTTTTATTACAACAAGAGAAAATAAAAATGTAATTCTGTAAATGAACAGAACAGTAAGTAGGGCAAAAGAGGTGTTAAAGGGGAAATAAAGATGAGTGCTTATCAGAACCTAGTTCATTTGCTAGTTTTGTTTCAGCCATCATTCTAAGCCTCTAATTAATTAAAAAAAAATCTTTCACTGCGTATAAATATCTCCTCACTGCACATAAAACGGACCTCCAGACTCGACTCTGCTGCGTCATTTCCAGCCCTGCTCCTCCTCTGTCCTCTGGTTCTGCTCTTTCTCCTTGTGCTTGCAGGGCTCTGCCCTGGTGTCCTCAGAACAGACCATGTGGTCATGCAGCTTTCCCTCTGCTCCTGCTGCCCCTACAGTCGAAATGCCCTCCTTCCCACTCCCCCCGAGTTGACATTTTCCTTGTATTTAGACTCAGGCCACAATCTTCTTGTGCATGAAAGCTCCACTGACCGGCTCTCCCTGGCCCATCTCTCCCTGACCATTATCCCCAGGCCTGCGTCCTGTTTGCCCCCATGTCAGATCTAATAGCAGCTGTTTTCCTTGCTCACTAAGTTGCCATCTCCTCACTGGTGACAAATGTGACTCATTCATCCTTATTTCCCCCACAGGGTATGTGCACAGTGGATGCACAATTAATGTCTGTGGATTTAGTCTTTCTTAATATTTACTACTAAAATAAAACTTTAGAATACAACCTTTATAACGTGTAATCCCTGACTTCAGAAAACCTCAGTGATTACCCTTTGTGCCAGAATTATATACTAAACCTTTAGTATGGAATTTTAAGATGCTCCATAAAATACTGGAACATTTATGTTTGTAACCTGTTTTTCCCCTTTCTCATCTCTACTCGGCATCAATAATATGTTTCCTTATTCTCTGCTTGGTTGTACTTTGATTTCCCCTGCTTCTCTGCCTGTGGTCTGTCTTCTGCATGAGATGACTTTCTCTGTTCTTCACAGAGGCTCCTTGGGCCTCTGCTTCACAAACTTGAATGTACATTCAGTCCACCTGAGAGAGAGAGTTAAAAACTGTAGCTCTTGATTCACTAGGGTGGGGCCTGATTTCTGTATGTCTAAGAAGCTCCCAGGTAACTCCTTAATACTGGTCCTAAGACTATGTTTTGAATAACAAAGGACTACAGCCTACAGTAGCTGTTCCTTGTGTCACTTATTTGGAAACAGAGTATAGTAATAAGTTAGCTTATTTTGAATTTTATACGTCACTTTTTGTGTGTCTTTTTTCTTCACTTAGATTTGCTTCTGGATAGATATTCTATTGTATGTTAATTTTCACCTTTTATACACAGCATTTGTTTTAAAACAGTTGATCAATAATTATGAATAAGAATAATTTCTACTACTAGTATCGAAGATGTTTCCTAAACTCCCATTTAGGCCTTAGCCAGTGTTTGGGGTAGGTGCAATCTAATCCTTGCCATATATAAAGCAACTTTTCCATTTCTGGTTATTTCCACTGTTCATTCATTCAGTGATCAAACATTTACTGAGTGCATGCCGAGTATTAGGGCTAAAATAGTGGACACAACAAACAAAAATAGTGTCATTTTGCTGTTTGTATTCAAGTTGATGAGAGGGAAGGAAAAAAGGCAAACACATTAAACATACACTAAGGTAGGTAAGTGCTGTGGAGAAAAACGAAGCCTAGAAGTGAGGTTAGAAAGTACTGGGATGTGGTTCCTGTGGGGCTGTAATTTCAGAGGAGGAGGGTGGAGTGGTCAGGGAGGGGTTCATTAGAAAGTAATGTGAAAGTCGCTCAGTTGTTCTCTGTGACCCCATGGATAGTCCCTGGAATTCTCCAGGCCAGAATACTGGAGCCTTTCCCTTCTCCAGGGGATCTTCCCAACCCAGGGATCAAACCCAGGTCTCCCACATTGCAGGCGGATTCTTTACCAGCTGAGCCACAAGGGGAAGCCCAAGAATAGTGGAGTGGGTAGCCTATCCCTTCTCCAGGGGATCTTCTTGACCAAGGAATTGAACTGGGGTCTCCTGCATTGCAGGTGGATTCTTTACCAATTGAGCTACCAGGGAAGCCCCATTAGAAGGTAACTTTGGGAGCAAAGACCTAAAGGAGATGAGGAGTAGAGATGGGAAGAGCTTCCTGGAGAGGAAACTGCAAGTGTAAGGACACTGAGCAGCATGTGTCCGGGCTTGTTAAAGACTCAGCAGGAAGGCCGGTTTGACAGGAGCAGTGAGTGAAGATGTGGGTGACGTCTGGAGGGCGGAAGGGCATCAGATTCTCCTCGGGGCTTGGGTGCCACTGTGTGGATTTGGACTTTCGTTTAAAGCTAGATGGGAAAACGTGAGAAAGTTTTGAGCAGAGAAAATTCAATCATAAAAATTACCCAAATTATTAAAACCCTTGACAGTTTGTCTGTAAATTCTACCAGTTTCATGGTCAGAAACATCCAGAATCAGATCACATCTTGCTCCTTCAACAGTAACCCTCCTGGTAGAATGACTAGAAAGTAGCCTTTGCCTTCCCAGAATTCTCTTGCTTTCCCCACTAGCCACACAGACCCACCATAGTTCTTCACAGGAGAACCTCCATTTTGTAAAATGCAAGAGGAACATAACAGGTGACCTCTCCTGTGCCATCAGCAGTCATTGAAAGACAGAGCATGACGCTTGTTTGTGAGCCCATTTTAAACTTTGTATTTTGGAACAACTATAGTCTCAGACGAAGTTAACCAAAATAGTTCAGAGAGGCCCCATATCTTCAAAGCCCAACTTCTCCCAGTTGTCACATCTCACAAAACTACACTGCACATCCTCAAAACCAGGAAATGACACTGTCACCATGCAGTGAACCAGCTTAGACTTGAGTCCACTTTCACCAAGTTTTGCACACACTCATGTTCTTACCTGTATTTTTACATGGCAGAAAGTGCAGCCTCTGAGTTTCAGGTGAGGCTTATTTTGTCATTCTGCTGCACTCAGGCGAGCTACCGTCGTATTTACTCATCCCATCTGTGCTCGTATGTTGGGGAGCATGAGGGGCTCTTGAGTTGCATGGAGTGTCCCCCAGCTGGCTTTTCCACAGCAGGGACTCCCCTTCCCCTTTCTTCCCTCTCCCCTGCCTCTTTCTGTTGGGCCCCTGCCCTTGTGTCTTCAGTGCTGAGGAAGGGAGCGGGGAGGAGGGGTGGCTGTGCCTTTTCCACCATGAATAAACTCTTGGGAGCCTCATTTCCTACTCATCAAAATCCATAAGTCCACAGCTGTTCCAATGGTAAAAAAAATCCACATGTTTTGTTCCTGCCATGCTCTGGATTTCTCTGTAGTCTCTCATATTGTGAGATCACATCAATTCATTGTTTTTCTTATTGTGGCCTACCATTTATCAACACTCCTTTGTTCAGAACTGCAACCAGAGAGGAATGATAAATACTCCCCAGGCATCTTAAATTCAACAATTCCTACTTGTGTGACCTTGGCTTCCTCATCTCTAAGATGGGAATAGTGTTCTAATCAACTTCATAGTGTTGTAATGAAGACTGTCTATACATTATTTAGAATCTTTCTGACAAATGAAACATCATTTCCTTTACTAGAAACAAGTGTCTGAACATGGATTTATATTGGTATTGATGAAAAGTCATTTAGAACAGAAAATATTAATTTAATATGGAAGATATTTAATATTAATAAATTAATATTAAATTGTTATATTAATTTAATATGATTGGAAGATATTAATTTAATATTAATATTTTAATATCTCCCAATTCATTTAATTTTTCAAATCTAGTCGGGTTAACAGTGCAGTACTGCTATTTAGTATAAATATTGAATCTTTTCTGGCAGTGCATAAAGGAGGAGGTCATAATCAGAAACATTTAATTCTGGATTTTTTTTGTATTGAAGTATGGTTGATCATATGCAATTCTTATTTTTTAATTCTGAAAAAAACTTTTCAGGTTTTAAAACTTTTCATATGCATATTAAAAAATTGTGCATTCCAGTCTCAGAATTTTTCATGCAAAGGCAGTATACATTGATGATTTTTTTGTCTTGAGTAGAAAACATTCACCACTCATTATCAGCAAAGATATTCAGAGTTATGTTCTCCCAGCCTGTCGCTGCCAGTTTAATGATTCAGCCTTTTGTAGACAGTACTTCCTGCTAGATCAGTTTTTTTTTTTATTTTAATTGGGTGTAAATACCATCATTTTTATAGGATACACTGTCTCCCATATGGATAGCAAATATAAACAACTGAATAGTCAGTGACTTTTTAAAAGGTTAAAGTCTTAATCAAGTATCAGTTTAGTCCTAGTGTTTTCTGAGCAGAAGATATGCACCTGTGTGAAGTGGGTGGGTGGAGTTATCCTGGCGAAGCCTGTTCTGCAAGTGTAGTTGGGCTGGGCGTCTCTGCTGTGTTAGAAAGCAGGACATGCAAAGAGAGGATTAAGCTCCTGCAGGCAGAGCTCTCCCGTGCACACAAACCACTCTGCTTGACTGAAGACCAGAAACCGGCGCTGAGGAAACTGCTGGGAGCAGAGCTGGAACCTCAGCGTGCTGGGAAGGTCTGAGTGGGAGTCACCCCGTGGTGGTGGATAAGTCTGAGCCGGTGTGATTGTCATTCACTCTGCACGGAATGCAGAGCCACGGTGTCCTGATGAGCCTCCTGCCAAGTGCAGCCATTTGGAATAATTTTAATTATTGACCCTAAAACCTGTACCACAGCAAGAGGTAAGGACATCTCAGTCAATTATTCAAGTGTTTGACAAATATTTCAGAGACTATTTTTTATATTGCATTTGGGCACATATTTCCTTGACTGCTCTTAGGTGACTGGCTAATTATTTAACTCTCCACAAATGGAATAACTGAGCTTTAACCTTTGGCATGGTTGTAGAGAGGTGATCATTTTCTGAAGTAGATTTAACTATGTAGGTAATTATCTCTTACTTTCCTAGGTTCAGGAAATACTTATTTTAAAATTTCAGATCAGCTTATTTCTTAATGCTTTCCAGACCTCAGGTTAATGTACAAAAGTTTGCATGTTAAAAGAACATATCTGTTTCATAAGCAGCAAATATATATTATATTTAAATTTTTTTTCCCTGCTGGGTAAATAACATCTCAGTTATTGACAAATAGAAAATAGGTAACACTGATTTACTGTAAAGAATGTGGTAGTCTGTATAGACTGTTCAAATTAGCACAAGGAAGTAATCCTTTTGCCCTTTTATCTTCAGGCATTTTTTTTTTTTCCTCGTTGGCATTAGTAAAGATAGGTCTCTGTATCCATGATATATTTGCATTAATTTTTTTTTCCCTCTTCGCACAGACTTTCTTACCATCAGGGTAGTACTCCATATTTATATGGCATTTCTTCAGATCTTGGTTATAAATACTTTTCATTAAGCTAACATGGAGACCACAGTTTTCTCTGAATCACAGACTAGCCCTGTTAAGAAGTTGACCATTTTTCTTTTCTACTACTGTTTAAATAATATTGATGTTTTGATTTTCAAAACCACAAATGGAGAAAGCTCAGAATTCAGAGCTCCTTTTCATGGTCAACTTTTAAAGAAGCACCAGTTGCTCATATGAAAATGGTTTGCGACTGTAACTTCTTTTTTAGCATATTATGTAGTAGTATATGATATTCAAGATGAGAGAGCAGAAATCTAAAGTTTCTTAGGTTAAGTTTGCACATAAGACAGTTAACACAGAAACTAGAAAGTGGTCCTGTGTTTATTTGCACCTTTCCTTAGTGACCTCAGCCCTGAATTTAGGAGGTAAAACCAGATATGATCAAACCTGGTTTGTAAAGCCGACTCAGGTTCTGGTTGGCCCTGTACCTCGGAGGATTCTGCAAGTGTTCAGAGAGATTGCAGTGGTGAAACAACTCCTGTTTATTGACACATGCAGAGTTAAATGGTTGGCATCTGTAATTGCATATCAGCATTGTAGTAACCCTGGGTGATAGATATTGTTATTGCCATTCTCACTGTGTGTTTGAGGGAACTGGACTTAAATAGGTCATTTGCTCAAGACCTTGCATGTGGGAAGTGATTAGAGAGTGGATTCCAGCCCTCAGGTCTCTCTGACTCCAAGGTCCAAGTTCTTATTTCAAAGGTCAGATCTTCCTGGGCAGGCTTCTAAGGCATCTGCCTTCACATCAAACTTCATAACTTAATAAAGTGCACAGGGTTTTTTGACATCAAAGTGAATTAGATTACATGGTAATCTAATAAAAAATAAAAATTTCAAGAAAAGAATTTTCACACTGTTAAGATTAAGGTTCAACATGTGCATATTCCTAGAACTTCAGCAACATAATTTAATTTTTATTGGAGTATAGTTGCTTTACAGTGTTATGTTAGTTTCTACTGTATAGCAAAGTAAATCAGCTATACGTATGTCCCCCCTTTCTTGGATTTCCTTCCCATTTAATTTTTTTTATAGTTCTCTTACTTTTGATGTTACTGAATTCCTAAGAATCTGTGCTTATTCCAATCTAATTTATAAGACAGATATATAAATCAGTGTTCTCTTAAAATAGTACTAGTTTTTAAGCTACATGTCAAATAGTACTAGTTCACCTTGGAAAAATGAGAGCCCAGATTATTTAAAAATCCTCAGCAGAGATGCTTCTACAGTCTTTTATTATAACCCATTCTAGTATTAGAATTCTTTAGTGTCAGGAATTTATATCCACCTCATGTTTCCTCCCACTCTCCTCTGCTAAAATGCAAATCTTTTTGTTCTGTATTTAGAAATGAAATTAGTCAAGAGTCTTTTATATAATAACTAAGGTGGTAAAGCTACTGAAATAAAAAAATTTTTTACTTTGTTTTTGTACAGAGTTGAGGAACAAAACCAATCACATTTATTGTTTTAATTTGTAATTTAAAATTTAAAAATAAAAGTTAGTACCAGTTTTAGCAAGAAAAATGTAAAATTTATTTATATTACCCTAAAAATCACATAAGCTAAATTTGAGCCTTCTATCATGTTTGTTACTAAAATTTCTAAAAGTAAATGTATGATGTAAATAATAAGACTGTCCTAATCATACCCTGATGCCCATTTTCCCAAGGAAACAGTGATTTTTGAAGGTCTTATCATAGCGTACCCTTCATGGTTTATCTGTCACTGTTTATGTCCTGCCCTGGGAAGAGCAGCAGTATGAAGTTGCTTTAGTTTCACTGTTAACCCTGAGAAAGAGATATTTTTATTCAAACACCTCTAAGGATTTTAGTGGAACACAGACATGCTGTTCCACCTAAGAATTGTGTTGGATATTCTGAAGAAGCAGTTTGTTGCCAATTTTCTGCTTCTCTTTTTCCTAATGAACTGTTCTTATCTCCTCTGTGTCTGAACAGCTCTTCTCTAAAATTTACTACAGATTTATTTTCTAGATCTATTAGTTTCATCCACTTGCATTCCTGTCTGTTATGCCTTTTGAAATGCCTCCTTCTCTTTGCTCTGAGTAAATGGAGACCTGTCTGACTTACGTAACTGTTAGTAGCTTCCACTCACTCTGTGTGCACGCAAGCTCAGTTGCCCAGCTGTGTCCGACTCTTTGCGACCTTGGGGACTGTAGCCTGCAAGTCTCCTCTGTCCATGGAATTCTCCGGGCCAGGATACTGGAGTGGGCTGCCATTTCCTCCTCCAGGGGATCTTCCTGACCTAGGGATCTCTTGTATCTCCTGCATTGGCAGACAGGTTCTTTACCATGGCGCCACCTGGGAAGCCCCATCAATAGCTTTCCAGGTTTTCAAACAAGAGCCATTACTGTCAGAGCTATTTTATATTCAGCATTGCATGTACAGGACATTTCTCAAATACCTGGTTTCCTCCTTTGAGGTTGGAATGTACAGATGCCAGAACTCTTCCAGCGGCCACATCCCAGAACCTCATCCTTGCCCTGGGCTGGTCCCCGGTGTTACTCCAGCAGCTGTCACACACATCAGACTGAGAACTGTGTTTTTTCTGTTACTTCCAAAATTGTTTATGATAGATTGAGCAAAAATGATTCTGTACTTTCTTATTCCATAATAACTTCAACAGTATGTTATGATTTAATACTCAAATTTATCTACATATTTTCTTGGACATCTACTTTGGGATGGGTAGGGGCCAGTGAATCCCAAGGCTGAAATTGCTTTATTCTTGCTTTAAAAACTAGCAGGAAACTCAGTAGTTCCTAGAGAGACAGTAAATATTTTACATTTTGAATATATCAAGCTGATAGAATATAAGTTTTCAGAAATGCAGGATGTATAGAAAATATTCACATTTTTTTCTCTTAGTATAGTGAACTCCTGAAACCTAGTTAAAAAATTAATCTTTATAAAATACATGGCACTTTTTCTAGTAAAAACAGTATTATAAATGGCCACTGTAGTGCTCACCAGGGACTTGCTAACAGATCAGAGAAACAGTGCATCGTATGACATGAGCAACAACTGTTAGTTTTTAACAATTAAAGATAGTATGCCTGTGCTTCAGGTTCTGGATATAGTTACAAGCATGCTGTATAAATGATGTACGTAAGGACTCCTTATTTCTAAATTTTCATGGAGAAAAATAAAGCAATTTAACTTAAAAAAACTAAACTTGATATACTGTGCTTGAAATAGTAACATTTAACAATGGTCTATTTTAAGTTTTTATAGCAGCCTTTTCCAGGATAATTTAGAAAGCTGAATGTATTTTGTTATTTAGCTGTCCAGTGGAATTTTAAATTATGTCCTTTTTCCCCTCCTGATAAATTTTTCTAAAGCAAAGACATTTCCCACAGACTCTAGCGCTTTCTCTGCTTTTTTAACTGTATACTTTCTCAGAGTGTTTCTTGATTCCTCAAGTATTCCCATTGAAATCTAGAATTTATATACTGCCTAGTTGACCTTCTCATGCTTGATATTATTAAACTGAGATCTAAACTAGCTAATTACCTTGTCTGAAAGTTTGCAGCAACTTTTTGGCAAATCAGGACTTAAACTACATCTCTGCGTTCCTGGTCCAGTATGCTTCCACTTGCTCTTGCCTGCCCAATAATAGGCATGTTTGGATGGGCAGCCTTCATTGGACCGTTTTATTATTGACAGTTGAAAGTTTAGTTGCTTAGTCATGTCCGACTCTTTGCAACCCCATGGACTGTAGCCTACCAGGCTCCTCTATCCATGGGATTTTCCAGGCAAGAGTACTGGAGTGGGTTGCCATTTCCTTCTCCAGAGGATCTTCCCGATCCAGGGATCGAACCTGGGTCTCCCACATTGTAGGCAGACGCTTTACTGTCTGAGCCACTGGGGAAGTCCTTGTTTTATTATTAGAAAGACCTGAGAGCTTTCAGTTTCTGAGCTGCTGGTTTAGTATGGTTTCTCAATCTTCAAATAGGATTGCTAACATTTTATCCTTGCTGAATATTTTTACCACGTACAAAAGCTATATATGTAGATATTATAGAATAGCACCAAATAAACTAAAGAAAAGGAATTGAATTATGAGATTAGGTCGAGCTGGATACAGGAAAGGTATAGAAAGAAAAGGTATGAAGTATCATTATTCTGATAACCTTATTATATTTGTTATTATTTTGAATGTAATGGGAGATGAATTAGATTTTATTTAGTATACCTCATCTGACAGAAAATTTGAATGATCAGATACTGGTTTGTATTTGAATTTAAATCATTTAGAGTGTGAGGCTAACTGAATTTAAATTAGCTCATATAAAGCACTGAAGCATAGTAGACCCTCAATACATGTTAACTATTCTATAATGTTATGATATTACTCTAATTTCTAAGTTTTCCTTCAGGTTTCATTGGAGATTAGGTTTAGGGTTCAGTTTGTCTTTTTCTTGGCTTTGTAGGACTGGGAACAGGCCAGTGAGACGGCAGGTCTAACAAGACCAGAAGATGTATAGAAATAAAAATAGAGTCAGTGACAGAATTTCTTAGATGCGTCCTTATTCCATCAAATGAAAACCTACTTTGAGTTTGGTTTGCAAGAAACTATCAGAGGGTGTTTTTTGTAAGACTAAAAAAGATACAACAACAGAATTATTCATGCGTATTTTCAGTCATTGGATTAAAGAAGTTCTTTTATATCATTATATCTCTTTATTTATATTAAAGCTCTTCTATATTATGAGAAAAGAAAAGTTAGAAGAGGTTCTATGCCTCAGTTACTGGAAAAAGTGGGTTTTTTTTTTTAGTTCTGTTTATTTAATATTTGAGTCACATATAATCTAGCTCATCCAGAATTTTTTCTCTAAAAGTTTGTCAAATTATTACTCTAGTGAATCAGTTTAATTTCCAAGTCCATTTATTTTCAAATAAAAACTTTTTTGGTTTAGTGTAAAATTAATTGATAAACTCAAAGCTATAAACTAAGTAAGAATTATGTCATATTTTTTCCAGCATGAGTGCTAACTTAACTGATTCAAAAGTTATGTTTCTGAGTTGCCCACAGATCCTTTCAGGACATAGGACAGTGCATGCTAAAAAATAAGTTGATTTTGACAACTCTTCCCAATATTCCTTTTAATAAATTTGAAAATATTAAGCAGCATAGTTCACCTCAGCTATTTAAGACTGTCACTGGAAAGATATGGCATGTTTCTTTGCTTCTATTTAAGATCATGAACCTATTATAATTTTTCTATGTTTAAAATTCTTTATGTACACTTGTACCGTGTAGAATTCTTTTATGTTTGAGTTTTTTATTGAAAGGCACTGCTGATATGTTTACAGGATTCTTGTGTTTATTACCATTTCTAAGGGAGAATTTTGCCTTGGCTTAAGGCTTTAGTGTTTTATGTTGCCACTTGCCTCTCCAGTCTGGTGTACTCATTTACATCCCTGCAGCAGATACGGGGCAAGCGGGAACACAGGAGGTTTATCACCTGAGTATAAAAGCAAAACTTTAAACGTACCTATGGTTGTCCCCAGTGGCTCATTGATAAAGAGTCTGCCTTAAATGCAGGAGATGTGGCAGGAGCCTCAGGTTCAATCCCTGGGTCGGAAAGATCCACTGGAGAAGGGCATGGCAACCTACTCCAGTATTCTTGCCCAAAGAATCCTATGGACAGAGGAACCTGGTGGGCTATAGCCCATAGGGGTCACAAAGAGTCTGATGTGACTGAAGTGACTTAACACAAGCAGGATGGTTGTCACATTCAAAACTTAAAAATTAAACAAGGCAAACTAAATGATTATCTTCATAGATACAGAGAAATCATTTGATCAAAGTCAACATTTGTTCGTTTTATGTATTTTGACAATTAAGAATAGGGAGTTTTTAAAAAATCTGTTTACGGTTTCTATCCAAAAACCCAAGAAAATTGTATTCTTAATAGTGAGATATAAGCAGTCTATTTAGATCAAGAACAAGATCATCATTTATTCAAGGTTCAGTAAAATTAGACAAAAAGAAATGGAAAGGAAGAAATAAATCTGTGTTACTTGCAGATAATTGTCTATAAATCCAGAAGGATCTCCTATCAGATCATTAGAAGTAATAACAGAGTTGAGCACGGTTGCTGAATGAAATATAAATTAATACAATGACAACAGCAGCACCTAAATTTATTAAGTTTTTTTCTGTTCAGCAGGAGAAAAAAAAAACTTTATATTTAATTGTCACAACAATCCTGTTAGGTAGAAGAAGAAAATGAAGGTCTGAGAATTGGGTACCTTGTCCACGATCACACAGCTGGAAGCTGCAGAGGTGTGATTGGGATCCTAGTAATCTGACATACCATGATACCTGTGTTTCTGTATTGTCATTGTTGTTGTTCAGTCACTCAGTTGTGTCTGCCTCTTTGTGACTCCATGGACTGCAGTATACCAGGCTTCCCTGTCCTTCACCATCTCCCGGAGTGTGCTCAAACTCATGTCTATTGAGTCGGTGATGCCATCCAACTATCTCATCCAGTAGTCAGTTATTAGATTTTTTTTTTTCTTTTTTGCATTTCCCAGTGGTAAAGAACCCACCTACCAATGCAGGAGACTTAAGAGATGCCTGTTCATTCCCTGGAGAAGGACATGTCAGAAAGATCACTTGGAGAAGGGCATGGCAACCCACTCCAGTATTCTTGCCTGGAGAATCCCATGGACAGAAGGAGCCTGGCAGGCTCCAGTCCATGGGGTTGCAAAGAGTTTGACATGACTGAAGCGACTTAGCATGCACACACATACACATCATTTACAAGTAGTGTACAAATCATTTACAATAACAATGAAAATCTCTGAAGAATGGCTATAACAAAAATAAGTAAGACCTTTATGGAGAAAGATTAGAATAATTTACTGAAGGGCATAAAAATATCTTAAATGTAGAGATATACTGAGTTCATGGACAAGAAGACTCAATATTGAAAATAAGTCATTTTCCTCAAAAATAATCTGTAACGCAATGCAGCTTCAATCAAATTCCCCAAAGTGTTTTTTTCCACCTATAATTAGAGAAGCAGATGCTACAATTTATATGAAAGAGTAAAGGGCTAAAAATATAAAGCCAATTTTGAAGAATAAGAAAAGTGGAGGGGCTCATTTTTCCAGGTATCAAGACCTGTAAAATGCTAAAAATCAAGCAAGTGGGGAATTGATGAAATGAGAGACTGATAGAATTGAGAAAACTCAGAACAGACCCCTCACACTATACACATTTGTCATGTAAGAATTAACCTTACAAATCAGTGAAGAAAGGACTGTCCAATAAAAGTGATGAAATGATTGTGTAAAGAAAAAGGTAGTGTGCTTATACATTGTCCTAAACATACAAAAAAGCTTAAAATCAGCTTAAAAACCTTTAAAAAGTGAAAAAGTTTAGGAAATAAAAACTTTAAAAGAAATAGGACAGTATGTTTATGACCTCGGATAAGGAAAGATATCTTAAAACATAGAACCATATACAAAGACATGATTAAAACTGTATACAGGACAAGCCAAAGACTGGGAAACATGTTTGTGACAAAAGTAACTGACAGGGGACTCATTTCCAGATTATATAAAGGTCTCTTGCCCATCAGTAAGAAAAAGACAGCCAGATAGTAAAATGGGCCAAGAATGTAAACCGTTATTTCACTGATGAGGAAGACAGAATGACCAGTGAACATGGAACAGTGCCTAAGCATTAGTAAGCATAGAAATGCACTTTAAAGTGGAATATAATATGTCATACTGATGAGATTAACAAAAACGAAAATGTCTGATAGAACTAGATAGAACAAAGAAATGAAGAGTGAAAAATGTAAGTATGTCCTATGGGAATATTATGTTGGCAAATTGTTCTAGAGACTATTTTAGCAAAGCTGAAATATGGTTGATAAGTAACATGCTGTACGGTCCAGTTATCCTCCTCAGCGTGAGTGCCAGAGACATTCTCTCAGAATTATGCATCCCACCTCTAACTTTGTCTGCTTGGCCATCTGAACTCATTAGAAATCTCAGAACTCGAGGCATATAAGCAAAGAAACCTAATGCAGAGCCCCTTATCTGGCACAAATCATCTTCTTTTAATTTCCTGAGAAATTCCTTCAAGCTCAGACTTCTCTCACATCACTCTAGAAGATTCCTAAGACCCAATTCAGAGAACTCTGATTTAAGTGAAATATTATAAGAAAAGAAGATTTCTTAGGATTTGCTGGAGAAATACTGTACTTATGTGGTTAGAAACACCTGGTGCCCGCCTCTCTGTGTCAAGGTTTCCTGAGCCCCTATGAGCTGATTGTCGGTATCATAAAGCTTTACCTTGGAGATACTAAAGTAAATACTGCTAAAACTTTTAACTACTGGAAGGACTGGTTGGGTTGGGTTTGTGTCAAGCCTTGAAAGAAGACTGCAAGTGTGAAATCATGTCTAAATGATATGGAAGAAGATAGCCTTGTGGCACATGCTGCATTTTAACTCTTGGCTAGGGAATGGTGGCTCAGATTGGTAAAGAATCCGCCTGCAGTGCAGGAGACCCAGGTTCCATCCTTGGAGAAGGGGATGGCAACCCACTCCAGTATTCTTGCCTGGAGAATACTATGGACAGGGAGCCTGGCAGGCTATAGTCTGTGGGGTCACAAAGAGTCAGACATGACTGAGCAACTCACACTTTGCCATTTATAGGGAATTTGAACAGACGGTGGTGTGATTTGCTTTTGTGTTGTGTTTTATTTTTTATGCATTTTTTTTCTGTGAAAATGTCACTGTTATCATTTTCATTTCTCGAACCCAGCATATTTGGTGGACTTTAACCCTAACACACTCCCCACTGCATTTCAGGTTCCTCTGCTGAAGTGGGTTTATAAGCACTTACCTGTCTAAAGCCAGTCCCGACTGCTCCTTCCTCAGAAGTCTCCTGGTTTCTCTGACAGTAGTCCAAACTCTTATTCCTATAAAGGGAGTTTTACTGAGCAGCCTTGGGTCAGGAAGATCCCCTGGAGAAGGGAGCAGCTACCCACTCCAGTATTCTTGCCTGGAGAATCCCATGGACAGAGGAGTCTGGTGGGCTACAGTCCATGGGGTTGCCAAGATTGGACACAACTGAGTGACTAACACTTTCACTTTCACTTACTAGTTTAAGAGAATGGTTGGAGGCAGTGCAGTGTCCAAAAGAAAACTTCTTTTAGCCATTTTATTGTCTAAGAAATGGGGAGGAAATATAAAGTGAAGAAAAAATTAGTGTGAAGAGACATGTATATTTGGAAGTGTTTGTTAGATTTTACACAGACCGTCTGATTTTGAATCCTGGTTCCATGACTTAGACGTGTTACTAAGCACTCTGTGCCTGAGTTTCTTCCTCTGAAAAGGGGGTAATAGTAGTCTTTTCCTTATAGGGTCCTGTGAGAAATGAATGGTTAATAAATATAAATGCTTACACAGTTGCTGGCATGTAACTAAGCATAAAATAAATGCCAGCTGTATCTGTGTTATTATTTGTTCAGTATATTGATGATAATATAATCAAATAATAATACTGGTATTATTATTTATTTGTGCTCCTCTGCTCTGTGAGCTCCGACAGCAAGGAGCTGGCCTCACCTGCTCCCTGCCATACTCTCAGGGCTGAGAACAGTTCCTGAAATGTGGTAGGCACTCACGTGCTTGTTGCTAAATGAATACAAGTTAAAATTCAGTTCCCATCCCTTTGAAACATTCCTGGAAATCTGAGACTAAAAGAATTCTTCTCATATACGTCATAGGCAGTTGTTAGAGTCAACAGATATTTTCACCAAATTCACCGTCAAAATACAAATGCCTGCTTTTTAACATGTATCTTGGATGTTCTGGCCAATTATTAAAATCTAGAAAAGAAATCAGAAATTATTCCTTCAGAAACAGAATGGAATTAACTGTATTTGCTCTGATACAATTATATATCCATGAAATCTGAAAGGATCAACTAAAATCCTTCTTAAATTGTTGAGATTTTACAAAATGATCAGATTTGAGCCATACATAAAGAGATCATTTTCTAATGTACCTACCATAAATGAAGAAGACTGCTTTCTACAGAAGCAGCAAAAAAAGTAAAATAACTGACAATATCCCTAACAAATATGTGGAATGTGTCTTTTCATAAAGAAAATTAGAAAACTTTGTTGCAAGATTTAAAACTTTAGAAACATTATGACATGCCCTATTTCCAGGTAGAAATACTGAATATAATAGAAATTAAAATTCTTCCAAATATATAATGTTACATTAATGCAAATTTGCTTGTTTTTATGTGTTCATCTTATAAAAATTATCCTAAAATTTGTTACAAAATGTTCAGAGATGGTTTGATGGCCACACTTTAAGAACAAAGATTCATAACAATCTACTAGAAACTGGGGAGAATAAAACTCATACAAGTTCAGAAACTTTTAGTATACTAATATGATATGTGTGACATCGTCTCAGTTACCCCAGTGGGTACAAATGTCTCATTAGCAGATAAGAGATCATATCATTTAATTTTATAGCAAAAATCTCAGATATAAGTGAGGCTGTAATTTGCCCAGAGTGTCACACAGCATGTTAGTGATGGCATCAAAATTATACTGATGATTCTAGGTAAACTGTAAGTGGTTGGTATAGAAAAAATAAATTTCCTCTTTAATCTGTGTACAAGGATGACAACCTTGTCCCAGTTCACTCAGGACTTTCCTGATTTTAGCACTGAAAATCTCATGTCCCAGGGAACCTCTCAGTTATAGGCAGGCCGGTTACAGTTGATGACCTTTGTACAGTTTATACAAAAGATGCTTAAGTCTGGAAGTAGTGTTTCCCATAAAATGTAAAGAAAATGTTTAATCTGGTCCAAGTAACCCATCTAGTGGTCCATTTGGGCCACAAGTTAATCTCAGTGCACAGAATTCCCACAGAAGGATTCATCAGTTCATGGGCTTTAGGATTTGGGTTCACTCAAGAAACTAGAGGGGGTTCAGTAAGACCTGTAATCATCTGCGGACTGAGCAGGAGGATTGGGGCCATGTGGCTTAGTCTTCTATCCTGCAGTTAATCTCTGAGCTTACGGTAATTTGTTTTATGTTGACTTCCAGAGTAATTTCCCCTGCAGGATGCACTTCTCAGCAAAAATCATTTTTCTAAGGATTTGTTTGCTTTCAGATCTTTCACTGTTGTCTTTCTAACTTATGTAAATCAGTGGAAATATCTTCCTGTATATAATTTGCTTATCTCTTAACTTTTATCAACAAAGGTCTTTAAGGTGATGTATTATGTGATAGATGAATGTCAATAAAGATCTAATGCTTTTTTATGGGTGTGTGTGTCTTGTACTTAACATAGCTGTTAGTTTGATAATTGTGTGCTATTTCATAATGGGATTGTCCTCTTTATAAAATGAGGAAGAGGGAATTGTTTCTTTTTTAAGTTTTATTTTCCAGATTATAAATGCCATGAAAATTTCTAACACTAAATAAAATACTTTAGAAATTAACAAGAAATGCAGTTTCTTAAATTTCTACCATGTTAAGTCTTACTTATCATGAAGATCTCTTAAAAAAAAGCAATATATTAAAGTAAAACTCAAGTCCTAGTTATAATCCTGTAGCATGCTTAGGTAGCATTGGGAAGTTGGCTGGTTTACCATGCTTAACTTAAAAGTCATAAATTATAATACTTCAGTTTGCACACCGTTCCATCAAATAAGACCACAAGCTGGTGAGAAGAACCTGCAAAACCATGCTTTTATTTATAAAGCAATTGTTTCTTCAACTTCTGCTGAAAATTTCCTACAGAATATATGGTCTGCTTGTAATAGATTATTTTGTAGTTATTGTGTTGAGATCTGCACTTCATTTCCTCGTGCTACAACTAAGATATTTTCTCTTATTATTTTTTAGTATCTAAAAAGCACGGCAAGCTCATTACTTTTTTACGCACATTCATGAAGTCTCGTCCAACAAAACAGAAATTGAAGCAGCGTGGAATCTTGAAAGAAAGAGTGTTTGGCTGTGACCTGGGGGAGCACCTTCTGAATTCTGGTTTTGAAGGTAAACATGAAATTTAAAATCTCATAATTTCAGTTTCTGACCTCTCCCTGTTGATCTCCTATAATCAGTTAGATACGGCAAGCAGCACCTGTTCCATTTGAGTTCAGCAGCACGTACTGAATGTTCTCAGGTACTCGCCTGACTTCGGGGTAACTGAGAATCACGAGGGGTCTAGGGATGCACTTTGGCATTAGAGATGCTTGTCATCTGTTCAGAAAGGTGAAGACATTCTCACCAAGGGTACAGTAGCTCTGCTGGTTTGCATTATTTTCATGTCTTTCCAGATAACTTCCTCACTTTTCCTTCTCACAGTTTGTTCTGAAATGTTAATTTCTCTTTTGGAAAAAAGTCATCGTTTTGAGATCGTGTATTACCAAGACCAGCTTCCCAACTTTTATAGCTAAAAATTTAAATTCCTTTCTCTATAAATTAAATTCTTATTCAAGAATTCAGTGCTAGGAAGAATGGATGGAGGGGCTGAATGGATAGAAAGAAAGGAAAAATTGAGTTTTTCTTTGATTTTTTTAAAAAATAGCACTTTGCCATCTCTTTTAGATGCTAGAATATTAAGGAAGTACTTAACTATAATTTTGATAAGTACCAGAAATAGGTGATTTGTGAAATTCTGAATCTTGATGGGCAACACCCATTATATACTTTTAATGAAGACCACTAGTGAAAGTTAGTGTAAATATCAATAAATATCAAGTTAAAATTAAGGCCTTACTCATTGCCTAAAGAATACCAATATACTTATAATATGGATTTAATACAAACTATACCATGTTTCTTGCGGGAGAAGACACAATATTACTTTAAATAAGTGTTAGTCCCAAACTAATATCAACTTACGGCAATTACTGAAAATTAAACAGAAAACAGACAGACAAACCAAAAGCCTGAGGATTATTTTTGCAACTAGTCAAAATGCACATGGAATAATAAGCCAATGAGAAGATCACAGAACATTATGGAGAGGGAAATCAGGGATAGGAGACGTCTAACTTTGCCACTATTAAAACAATATTCAAAACTAGAATGTTACTGATGTAGAGGATGAGATATGACTGATGAATGAAATAGCCTGGAATGTTCAGAAGTAGCCGTTCTAGATATGAATCCATGCTGATAAAGTGTTTTTTAAAAACCAGCTCATGGGGAGGAGTTCATTATAAATACATACAGAAACATGAAAGAGCAATTTTGAAAAACTTAATTCTCGCTTTATGACCCTAACAGTTTCAAATGTATGAAAGGGTTAACTATTTTTAACTCATAAGTGTTAATACGAAATGATTTTGTTTTGAGATCAAAGAGGAAAAAAACCATAAATGAAGAGGTGATCCAAACAAGCAGTTTCCATATAGAATAAGTCCCCTACATACGAAGAAGTTCTATTCTGAGAGCACATTCCTAAATCGAGTTTGTTAGTCCCAACAAAGTTATGTAGGTATCCAACTAACACAGTCGGCTATGTAGTACTGTCCTGTAATAGGCTTATAGTACTTTTCACACAAGTAATACATTTAAAAAACAAAAAATAAAACATTTTTAATCTTACAGTACCTTGAACAGTACAATACTGCAGTACAACAGCTGGAGCTTCCTAGTGGTACCAGCTGCATCATCGCTGCTTTGACGCTGCTTCCAGATAGCCTGGGCTTGAAATAAAGATGCTACTATATTACTGTTCTACTATACTCTATATAGTACTGTACAGTACAGTATGTGGAAGCACAGCCACTTGTGGAGGATGCAGGCGCCTGACAATATGCCAGACACACGAACTAATGTGTGTTTGGACATGTGAGTGCATGTTCACATCTTTGAAAGTTCACAACTTGAAGGTTCAAATGTAGGGCACTTACTCCAAATAGAAAGGACAGGTGCCACAAACTGGGAAAGTCCTCTTTTCTTGGGTATGGTGAAATGCTCCTAATATAGTAAACGAAAATATCATTCAGGCTTGTGAGAAAATTAAGCCCCTGGGTAGAAGAATAGAAAAAAAGATATAAATGTATAATTTTGACAGGGAACTAAATAGTAAGCAAATGCAAAAAAATGCAAATTTTCCACTGTAAACAAGTGGAAAAAAAAAGTGTCTCTGCTTATTTGCAATCATGGAAATGTATCTAAGCAATTTTGAGACACCATTTTATATAAGTAAATACTGCTGATATAACAAAGCTATTTTTCTAAATTATGATATCCAGTGCCATTAAAAACAGCAGAGATTTTTACCAGCAGGTGAAAAATGTTGGTTTCAGGTAGCTCTGGGAATTACTGCCTTTTTGAAAAACATTTTGGCACTCGAGAGCAAGAGACCTTACAGTATTCCTTTCTTGTAGCAATTCTCCCTCAGGATTATCCTAAGGCTATAATCCAACAAAAATAAAAATGTTCGTTATAGTATTATGTATGAAAGCCAAAAAAATGAATATTCAACTTTTTAGGGAAATTGCTATATAAATTAAGAAGCTATTCAAACTGTAAATTTGAATACAGTATAGAAATTTCAAAGATGCTGTATTTTTCTTGCTTTATTGCTCTTTGCAGATACTGTGCTTTTTTAATGAACTGAAGGTATGTGGCCGCCCTGTATTTAGCAAGTCTATTGGTACCATTTTTCCAAGTGTTTGCTCACTTCAGGTCCCTGTGACACACGGTAGTTCACATAGTATTTCAAACTCTCCACCAGCAGAAAGATTACAACTCACTGCAGGCTCAGATCATAGTTAGCATTTTTTTTTTAGCAATAAAGTATTTTTCTAATTAAATGTATGTACATTGTTTTCAGACATGATGCTGTGGCACGCTTAATAGACTATAGTATAGTATGAACATAATTTATATGCATTGGGAAACCAAAACTTTGTGTGATTTCCTTTATTGTGATGTTTGCTGTATTCTGGTGGTCTGGAACTGAAACTGTAGTATTTCTGAGGTCTGTCTGTGTATAAAGAGTAGGTATGCTTTCTTGTGGTTTGCTGTTGCTATTTAGTCACTAAGTCATAGCTGACACTTGGCAACCCCTTGGACTGTAGCCTGCCAGGCTCCTTTGTCCATGGGATTTCCCAGGCATTGAACCCATGTCTCCTTGGGTCATGAAGATGCCCTGGAGAGGGAAATGGCAGCCCACTCCAGTATTCTTGCCTGGGAAATCCTATGGGAGAGGAGCCTGGTGGGCTATGGTCCATGAGGTCACAAAGAGTCAGAGGTGACCGAGCAGGCATGCACTCAAGAAGGAATAATCATGGTGTAAACAAATAAATATTAATTCAAAATGACATAGTTCTGTTGGCATCTAGAACCCGCTACCTTTGCTTAGGGGTATATTCAAAGAAAGCTTGCCTAGGAGTGAGAGTTCAGTTGGGTTTTGAACAGCAACCAAGAGTTTTCTATAAGAAGATGGTAGCAGAAGGAGAATCCAGGCAGAGGAAGCTGACTTCTGGAAATTGATGGACTTAGAGCATGGCTGGTTTGTTTGGTAAAAGATGAGACTTAACTTGGCCTAGAGTTGTAATACTAAAATAAGTGCAAATGGTGAAGGACCTTAAAATCCAGGCAGTGTATTACCATAGTTAAAGTGTGACTCTGTGCTTGGACAGCTTGAGTTTGATCCTTATTTGTGCCATTTGTTTACTGCTTTTCCTTAGGTGTAAAATTTCACCGCTCTAAGATTCAGTTTCCTCTCTGAAAAGGGAGGTAATGATATAATTTCTCTGAAAAGTAAATGAGAGTATCCACTGTAAAATACTTAGTCTGGCACCTTTTGCTTGCTCAGTAATATACCTGCTTTCTAATAAAACTATTCAAAGCTAAGGAGTTTATGTTTTAAATAGAAGTTACAGGATCTGACAGAATTTAAAAGACAGGATGCAGGAAGTACAACACAAGGCAGGAAAACCGAGGAAAAACCTTTTATAATAATAAAGGAATGATATACACATTTAGAGTAGATAAGACTATCTTATTAAAGTATCTTAGTTGTTTCATTCACCTCTCTTTCATCCTTAATAGAGTAGTTTCTTGCAGACCAAATAATGTTCTTTCAAGCTATTCTTTTCATGGATTGTAAATAAAAATGATGAAACGAACATAGTTACTGAAGCCTGTGAATTCATCAATCTGCAATGCAATATAAATGAAGTTCAAATTTCAATTACTGTAGATTTTTGGTTTAAAAAAACATTTTCTCATAAGCTTTGAGTGTTCTGTTCTAGAGCGTAGGCCCGGAGTAGCTGGCTGTTTGTGTCAGTTGTTCAGAGGTAACCAGGGAGCCTTTCTTTTCTTCCTGCTTTTTGTTGAAGTGTGTTTCATGACCTGCTGATACTATTGAGTCAGAAGTCAGTAATTTTAATATAAAGATAGGCAGGAAATTAAAAGATTCCATTTACTTGAAATTGCTTTGACCTTTGCATTACCTTGATGTTTATTGGATATAATTAGAATTACCATTAACTATGAAAAAGATAAAAGAAACTTTTAAAGGTGAAAAATTGAAGCACTTAAAGTAGGTAATTATCATGTTGGGATAAACATTTAAGTTTGCGTATCCATTTGCTGAGTATGAAATTCAGCTGAGTAGCTGAATCTAGAATGATGTTAGAACTAAACAGTTCACCTTGCTATTTTAATATAATTTAAATGAGTCTATTGCAGAAGATCTTAGAGAATGTATCCCAAAAATTAATGAACTCTTCCACTTACCTCAGTGTAACAGCATAGAGCCAATCTTGATTATTCAGGAACCAGTTATCTAGTTTAGATGTGAAATTAACATAAATATGCCCTTATCATTTTTTGTGGTAGATTAATCTCCATGCCATATAGTTTTAGTTTGCAACTTTCATTTTGCTAAGACATTCTTACTTTTTGTGACTTTGTTTCCATTGAATACTCTCAATTTAATCCATGTCTTCCAAAATTCTCTCTAGTGCCCCAGGTTCTTCAAAGCTGCACAGCGTTCATTGAGAGATATGGCATCGTGGATGGAATATATCGTCTCTCTGGCGTTGCCTCCAATATCCAGAGACTACGGTAAAACCCAACATGGCTTTTTCTTTTTTATTCCTACTGTAATTCATTAAAATGAAACAGTTTCAAAATTAAGTCACTTACATCGATAATCATTATTTTCTGTAAGATAGTTTAGATAAAGTAAAAAACAGTATCTATATTGTTCTCTGTGTATGTTTTCGACATTTCTTCATTTGTAGTGTCAGAAACCATGGCCAATCTCAATACTTGTATTTTCTCTGCAATATTTGAAGATTTTTAAAAATTGAATTTGAACCTGTGACAACTATGATAGTTGAAAATTTACATTGTAATAGAATTATTCTTTAATTAAATTGACAAGAGTGAACCTGCTTATTTATTATTATTTTTAATAAGAATGAAGCTTTTTCTAATCTTCCTTCACCCAAGTTCTGTAGCATGTGCTCAAGTGTGTTTATGTGTCACATATTCCACATCCTTTCCCATTAAGACCCCCAGAGACAAAATTAGTGGTATCTTTTATACCAATAGAAATTTTAACTTTTTCTCAATCTCTTAGATTCTTGTCTGTTCTTAACATGTTATTATCTTTTATTTTTCGCTGTGGTACATGGTCATTGCCATTATTCTGTAAGGATTTTAATATTCTAAATTGACCACAGAGTTGATTTCTACTTTCAGAATACATGTTTGGAAAATACTTAAATTGATTCTGGTACTGAAGACAGTATAGTCTTTGACTTCAAACACATCAAATCTTGTATTCAGATTAATCCTCTAAGTTGACAAGTGGCCTCTTGTCTGTAGATTAATATTAGTCAACCTCCTGGAGAATAAGCTTAATCTGCCTCAGTGTTCTGAGCACAGTTTTTATTTCATTCACTTTCATGCTGTGGGTTTTACTTTCCGTGTTGGCAGAGAATTGTTTTATATTGTTTCTGTCTTCCTTACCCCTCTATCATATCACATTCCTGAACTGTGCTTCTTGCAGCTGAGGAATTTCTGCACATAGTTTTTCATAGACCAGCTGCCATTCAACTCTAATTTTCAGAACTGCCAAAATATTGGGCATCTAAACAGTTAGGAATTAGAAGTCCTATGTTTTGATCTGTGTGGTAAGAGCTGCTCTTTCACACAGGTTTCAGAGATATCTGTCCATTTTAATATTAAAACTATGCCCTGAATTTCTACTTAGAAAAACACTTGTCTCATAGTCAGACATTCAATTACTGCTGAATAACTTCTGCAAAATACAGTCATTTGAAGTAAATATTTGCTCACTGAGCTGGAGGTTAATACTTTGGACCTTTTCTTTCTGTTTTAAAGTCATATTTGCTTTTCTTTGAAAAAAAATTAGTTTTGTTGTCTCTCTTCTATCTTTTTAGCCATGAATTTGACTCTGAACATGTTCCCGACCTGACAAAAGAACCCTACGTCCAAGACATCCATTCCGTGGGCTCCCTATGTAAGCTGTACTTCCGAGAGCTCCCCAACCCTCTGCTCACCTACCAGCTGTATGAAAAATTTTCTGTGAGTACCAGTCACATTTAAATCAAGTTCTGTTTGCAATTTTGCTGTGGTTTTAAGTTGATTTCTCCATGAAAGAAATAGTTATATGAATAAAAGAGCTCCTTTAAAGAGAAAATATTGATAAAGAACACTTAACTGCTAGTTGGTCCACAGTCTTCACTGTTTGCACCTTTTCATCCATTCAGTCTCTGACTTTGAGCCACTAATCTTACTATAACCCTTGGTTATATGTTGGTTATCATAAAGTTTTAAAAATATTGTCTTGTATTAGATTTCAGCATCCACATAGCATGTGAACAAAGTTTACTTCCTTGGTACTACATTGTTTTTCCTCATCGTTCGGTGCCAAAGAGCAAGGTCAATGAATTTCAAAGTGAAACTGAATTGTAAGTGAAGAACTTTCATGGTTACCAACACAGCCTACTAGTTTATTTTGCATTATGGTTGTTCCAGGACGCTGTTTCAGCAGCAACAGATGAAGAAAGGCTGATAAAAATTCATGATGTTATCCAGCAACTCCCTCCACCACACTACAGGTAAACCACATGCTGTGAAATGCCAGCCAAAAGTAGAAGTCAGTTGTGTGAACATGGGCTCCTGGGGTTTCTAACTGTTTAAATTTCCTTGGAGTTCTGACTGTCTAAACTTCCATTTTTCCATACATTTGTATTTATATTTGTCATTATGTTCCCAGGGTCTGGGCACCATGCTTGGCATCCAGCAGGCACTCTGGAGCCCTCTCTTCTGTTTCTACTCTCACAGCCCAGTTTAATTTGTATGTTAACTTGGACTCTTGGAAGTAGTTTGGAGGATTTAGTTGTAACTTTCCTCTCCCCTACTGGCACACAACCACACACAGCCCCTTTTCTCATCTTCCTAGAATGGTTTTATGAGTGCTTGGTGTTGATTTTCTACATTGCTGTATCTGTGTAACTGTTATTTAAAACTACATCTAATAGTATGCATGTGTGCATGCATGCTCAATCAGGTCCAACTTTTTTGAGACCCCATGGGCTGTAGCCTGCCAGGCTCCTTTATCCTCTGTCCATGGGGTTCCCCAGGCAAGAATATTGGAGTGAGTTGTCATTTCCTCCTCCAGAGGATCTTCCCGACTGAGGGATTGAACTCATGTCTCCTGCACTGGCATGTAGATTCTTTACTGTTGCACCACCAGGGAAGCCCAATCTAATAGTATACCAGAATGTTTTTCCCCCTTCTGGGGTAACCTTGTTTTTTTCATGGAGTGATGGCCTGTTTGGGGTTTGCTGAGTTTCTTGTTATCGCTAGCTTGTCTCCTGACTCTGTCACAGAATGATGGGTATTCTCTCAGTTGTGTTTAAACATATCAAGTTACCTTTTAAAAGAAATGTTTCCCTGTGAAAACACCCCTTGTGGTGGCTTCAGTCCCGCCACTCATCCAGAGTGCCTCTCGCTAGGTCTCCTCCACGGAGCGCCGGCTCTTTCCCTCCTCCTGGAACCTCCCTTCATCACTTCCTTCCTGACTTAGACCCCTTCTCCTCTGGACCACCTGCCCGTCACTTGCCCGTCACTAGGGTCCACTCCCTGCTTTCCTAGTGTCCATCTTTGGCAACTGCCTGAGAAAAGGTGTGTGGGAGGTGTATATGAGGAGACTTTGTTATGAAAATGCTCTTATTCTCCTCATACTTTTGACTGACAGTTGGCTATAGAATTTTAGTCTGTAAATAGTATTTTCCCATAATTTTGATGGTATTGCACCACTGGCATCTAAGCAAAAACGCTGCAGCAAAGTCTGATACCAGTTAGAGTGCCACTTTTTTACTATGACCTATTTTGCGTTGTTTAAATCCTTTCGGATGCTTTTAAATTTGGAACCTACCTAGTGGCTCGTTTCTACGGTGACTCATCTTGGAGCAGGCTCTTTTTCACTCTTTGCTCTGGGCACTCATTGGGCTTTCGTCCTCTGGAAACTTCTGAGAAATTTTCTTGTGTTATTTCCTCGCTGGTTCTCACGGCAGCTTACGCCTCATCCCTTTTCTTTATTCTCTTTCTAGAATTGTTTTTATCTGCTGAACTAAACTCTTTTGAGTTTCTTACCTTTTCTTTGTCAGTTTCCACGTATGGATTTTCTCCAAACCATCTCATGATTAAGAACACTGAATTCTAAGAACTAACTGCCTCCCCTCCCTCTCTTTCTCATTTCTCTGAATGTTTCTACTTTATGTGTATAATCTCTTCTCTCTGTGAAAATATTACCGGTAATCATAGATTTGGTTTTGTTTTAAATTGTTCTCTCCTTGTCACAGTATTTGTTTCTTCCTCATGTGGCAGCTTATCTTCCTTTCCTTCTTGAGTCACTGTCAGGCTCATCTGAATCCTGAAGACTCATACATTGACCACAATTTAACTTTCATTGCTGTTTCAAATAATACTCTTAAACTTCTATCTTCCATTTATTGTCTTTAATAGTTTTAATCCCTATAAGGTAAGGACATTTTGAGAGATGTATCGGTAATACCTTGTGTTTATCTAACTTAACTTACATTTAAGCTGATAACTGTTTATTTTCCAAGATACTCTGCCCTATTGTTAAATCTCTCTATAAAAAAATTGTTTACATGAATCACACTTGAGAATATATAAGATAAACCAGGAATTAGGATTTAGAGTAAGCTTTCTGTTCCAAGAGCTTGTTATTTGCTCAAATAGTCTCCTCATTGGTACCTGCTGGAATTTTTCTTTTAACTCTTTTTAGGCTTGTGAAATCTTGTCATTTTCTTTTATAGAAGAAAAATTTAAATTCCCTCATTAGCATATCTGCTGCAAATAGAATACCATGACTTCATGATAGCGTTTGTCTGGAAACTGAGTTTTGGAGGATTCACTTCACTGATGTCTCTGAAACCAGATGTGTAACAGGCAGGAACAAATATTCCTAAAGATTTCTTTAAAACTAAGGCTGTTTCATTTTCTGAGCAAATCCTATCAAAAACTTTCATTTCTTACTGCATCTGCCTTAGACAATTTTTTCTTGATATTCTGTGAATGTAATTGCTATATATAAAATCCATGTTACTCTGACAGTTCTGTAGAAATAATAATATTTAAACCTTATAGGCAACAGAAAACTTAGATGGGATCTATAGGGTTTCTTTTTCCATTTTTCCATTGAAAACTTACAGATTAATTAGTGGAGCTTTTCTGCTCTATACTACTACCTGATGATGTTTCTTTGTGTTAATATGTTGCATTTCATTTTCCAGAACACTGGAGTTCCTAATGAGACACTTGTCTCTTTTAGCTGACTATTGCTCCATCACAAATATGCATGCAAAAAACCTAGCAATCGTTTGGGCTCCAAACCTGCTAAGGTAAGTTGCATTTGACTCATGACCTAAAGTAGAAACAATCAAGTAACAGTCTAATTCTTCAGTGTTCTCTTAAGGAGAATTTTCATTTATTTATTTTAAAAGTATTTATTTATTTGATTGTGCTGGGTCTTACCTACAGCACGCGGGATCTTTAGCTGTGGCATGCAGACTCTTAGTTGCAGCAAGTGGGATCTAGTTTCTTGACCAGGGATTGAACCCAGGCCCTCTGCCTTGGAAGTGCAGAGTCTGAGCCACTGGACCACCAGGGAAGTCCCCAGGATAATTTTTAAAAGTAAAGCTGATCTGTTGTTTTCATGAGCGTCTTCTTTAAAACAGGCGGTCGAGGTTTAGCCAAGGCACTGTCAAAGTGTGCTTTCTTCCTGTGGTTCACTTGTAATTTACACACAAACTGAAAGATAATGCTCTTCAGGATTACTGTTCTGGGGACCCTCTGATAGTAGTGTCGTTTACGCCACAGATCAAAGCAGATAGAATCTGCCTGCTTCAGCGGGACCGCAGCTTTCATGGAAGTGAGGATTCAGTCTGTGGTTGTAGAGTTCATCCTCAACCACGTCGACGTGCTCTTCAGCGGGAAGATCAACGCAGTCGTTCAGGAAGGGGCAGGTAGGCCCACATGGACGCTCTTCCCCGCTGGGAACACGTCTTTAAACCTCCACCGCTTCAGGGAACAGCGTCTCTTATCGCAGTTTAATAACTCTGTCTCCAGAGAGAGCAGCTAATTTATTCTGCTTCCCAACACTCACAATTTAGCAGTTGCGTTATGTGTTTTTAGTGAATACTAAATATTAGACCTACCATGATCTAAGTTCAGGGAATATAAAAAGTGTATCAAGTCACCTATTACTGATGTGTGTAAAAGTGTAATATAGAGCAGCAGAAGAAAAACTCCTCCCAAAATTAAAAATGCATGACTGACTCTAGGCCTTGTCTGCAAACCTTTAAGAAAGGATAGTTAAATTATTAGTTAAATACTTAAGGAATTTTATACTTGTATCTATCACTGTTAATAACATAGTATGTCATTTTCTATTCCTCAGTATAAGGCTTGGTTACTTTTGCCATTTAAAAAATTTAATAAAGAAAATTTAAAACAACACAGAAAGGTAGATAGATAGACAGGTAACCAGATTGTTATGCACACACTCACGGATATTTATATTTTTCCCTCATGTCAGAAAGTTTGAGTCTCGTCATTGCTTTTTTCTTTTTTTCCCTTTTCAAAGCTTCTCTATCAAGACCCAAGTCCCTGCTGGTCTCGTCTCCATCTACCAAGCTGCTGACCCTGGAGGAAGCCCAGGCGCGAACACAGGCTCAGGTCAATTCTCCAATTGTGACCGAAAATAAATACATTGAAGTAGGAGAAGGACCTGCTGCACTCCAGGGGAAATTTCATACCATCATCGAGTTCCCACTCGAAAGGTAAAATTCATTTAGTCCACCTCAGAACTGTGCGTTTCATGACTATTTGTTGTTTTTTTTTCTTTTACTTTGGTATTTTAGTATTACTATACTGATTCTGTCAGTCCCAGAAAAACCTGTTCATTCGACTGTGGATGTTACTTCATGGGAACTGAAGCGAAGGGTTATCAAAAAGCATCACATCAGATCTTAAGAGAAACAGAGAATCAGAACTGGGGAGGACACAGACGGAATCTGAGAACCACTGCTGTTCACTTTCTCAGCGTCCTCTTCAGCTCTGATTCTGTTTCTCTCTAAAGAAACGATGAGCACGTGGTTTCTGTCACTTCTTTTCTGGTTGTGAGCAGACTAGTGTCCATGAGTTAATTTTGATCTCAGGTCGCTGCTCTGGCTGCTCCATAAGAATGTCAGGATTTCAGCTCCCTGGGTTGGGTCGCACTCATAGAAGTTCATTTCCATATGTTAGTATACCTTTCTAAATTCTTTTCACTTCCCTCGACCGAAATGTCCTGACAACAGAAAGTTAGAACATACTCTTTTACTTTATCATTCTGAGTTTGTCTTCAGCTTCTTGAATTTTTTACTCTATAATTTCCTCAAAAACCTTTTTATAGAATAGTAATCAAGAGTGTCGACGCTGGGTGGACCTGGGTTCCAATCTTGACTCCATCATTTACTAGTTTTACAACATTAAACTTCTGCTTCTTACTCCCTCAGCTGTACAATGAGAATAGTACTTAAAATGACAATAATAGTACCTACCTCAAATGGTTTTATATAACTTAAACGAGATACCATGTAAACCAGTTAGCATAGTGCCTGGCATTCAGTTTATATTAGTTACTTTTCTTAGTGCTTTGCTTCTTTTTTGGCTTAATTCTCTTTACCCACACCTAGAATCATTTTCTTCAACTCTGTTTTATTTTTGGAGATTTAATATTTCCTCTTCCTAAATATGTTATTCTCACTTATTTCACAGACTGTGAGGTTAGCTCTCAGTATGAAAATCTGGTGAAGTTATCTTTGTGGAACTAGTGACAACCGTTCACGTCCACGCGTTTAATCCTCATGTCCTGCTTCAGCGGCACAGCTCAGCTGTGCCGGGCGGCGCGCGCTCTGTGGAAGGCGGATGTCGACTCTGTCCGCCGTGCCTCTGCAGGCTGCTTGCTCTTTCCATCCTGTATTCACCTTCAGTGAGGAAAGATAGCCTCTTGGATGTCTTAATGTAGACCGTTTTCCCTCTCCTAGGAGGAGGCCTCAAAATAAAATGAAAAAGTCTCCTGTGGGCAGCTGGCGTTCCTTTTTCAACTTGGGGAAATCCTCGTCTGTTTCTAAACGGAAGTTGCAGCGTAATGAGAGTGAGCCCTCCGAGATGAAAGCCATGGCTCTGAAAGGTGAGTGTTCACGCCTTCCCTTCCCTCTGGCCCCCAGGAGCGGCCTGCGTGGGGCTGCAGCTCCCGTCCTGTCACACGGCTCTTCTCTCACCAGGACACACGCTCAGCACGTTGTTGTCACAGGTGCCAACAGGATGTGTCCTCATTGTGCTGTTGCGGGCGAACCGTCCCCTACCAATGCTTTATCCCCAAATACATAGTATATATAAGTGCGTAGAAGTTCCGTTTCTTTGGAAACTATACAGATTATATATAGTGTCAGTGTGTTTAAATATTCACAGCTATTTGTAATATAGTTTGTATATGGTTGGTAATAAAAAGTAACTGCTATGGTATTTAAACTTGTTAATCTTATATATTTATAGATTTTTAAGAAATGACGAAATCAGGTTTCAACATGCGTGTAAGAGTTTTAAATCTTATAACCAAAGAAGGTGTCTTTTTCCTAGATGATACGTTGAAATGAGAGTATCTTATGGGATAGATAAATCTATTTCTATGTTGTTCAAAGTACTGCTCTTTTAAAAATCATTTAAATTTACTGTTGTTAACAGGTTCTGAATCTGTTAGTGTTTAATTCTCAGGCAACGCTAGAAATACAGTGTTCGATTCATTTAATTCATCATTCTTTCAATTTGCAATCATGTACTAAGCATGTGCTAGATATTTTGATAGCAGCCTCTGCAGAAAGAAAGAAAATTAAGACAGTGCTCCCAACCTTCATGTCTTACTTGGGACATATGTGTAAGAAAATTTGTGCAGAATCATAGCTATTGAAATTGAGGCTTATGTGAGGCATTTATGGCAGGAGTGGTCAATTCCTATGGGGAGAGAGGTGGGTGGTCAGGAAATAGAACCTGAGACTTGGGTTTTGAAGGATAAGTAGGGATTCACCTGACCAGCAAGGGACTGAGAAAGGTGTTTCGGGAAGTGGTAAGCAGAGTGTGTGTTGGTGTGTGGAGCAGGGAGCGTGAAGAACACACGGGTGGGATGGTACACACAGAGGTCCAGGTCTCGGGCCCAGGGTGCTTGTTGGGGGTGTGGTTTTGTTCTGCATTCCTTAGGTGTCACTCAGTGGCTGCAGTATGTAACATGATCAAGTTTGGGTTTAAGAAAGATGACTTTGGCAGCAGTGTGGGGAATGTGCAGGAAGAGGATAAGCCTGGAGTCTGGACGGTAAGTCAGGAGACAGTTACAGCTGTGCAGACAGGAAACGAAGAGCATCTGCAATAAGCAGTGGCTGTCGGAGTGGGAGATAGATTTGAGAGGTATTTATGAGGCAGAATCGACGGGTGGGCAGAAAAATGGTTGTGAAGAATGAGAAAGGTAATTGTCAGGTGTTGATTAAATAGTCAGGGAGTTGCTATAATTCCCGAAGGGAGTAGGTTTAGGAAGAAAAATGATATGTTAATTTTGGATGCAGTGAATTGGAGCTGCCCAAAAGGTGATTAGTAGTGGGGAACGGGAATTCAATAAAGGGGTTTAATCTGACTAGAAATACAGATTTGAAACTCATCAGCAAACCAAGCGTGAGAACCCTAGGGGTATTTTTTTTATGGCCAAGGGAAAGCCTGCTGAGTGAGAGGAGCAGGTTGGAGGCTGAATCCTGGAGAACAGTGTTTAGAGGGTGGCGGAGGCAGAGCTGTCACGAAGGAGAGTGAGAAGAAATGGCCCCTTGGCAGGGACAGAAGACACGGTGGTGGTTGCGCAGTTGCTAAGTCATATTTGACTCTTGGCGAACCCATGGACTGCATGCTGGCGGGGACTGCAGCACGCCAGGCTTCCCTGTCCTTCCTCATCTCCCAGAGCTGGCTCAAACTCATGTCCGTTGAGTCGGTAATACCATCCGACCATCCCATCCTCTGTGATCCCCTTCTCCTCCTGCTCTCAGTCTTTCCCAGCATCAGGGTCTTTTCCAGTGAGTCGGCTCTTCATGTCAGGTGGCCAAAGTACTGGAGCTTCAGCTTTATCATCAGTCCTTCCAGTGAGTATCACACAGGAAGGGCTTTATAGGGAAATGTCAGCAGCGTTGAGCTCTGCTCAGAGATTGAAAGAGGATGAGGATATTTCACAAATAAATCCAACACTTGTAATCAATTAAACAACCTCTGTTAGTTTCCTAGGGCTACCATAGCAAATTATCACCATCTGAGACAGATTGGCTAAAAACAACAGGAATTTATTTCCTCACAGTTCTGGAGGCTAAAAACTGAAATCCAGGTGTCAGCAGGGCCATGATCCCTCTGAAGGATCCAGAGAATCCTCCCTGGCCTCTCGCAGCTTTGGGGACACCTGTGTCCCTGGCTGTGGTGGTACCACTCCAGTCTCTGCCTGTGTCTTCACGTGGCTTCCCCTCTGTCTCTCTGCAGCTTTTCTTGTTAAAAGGACACCAGTCATTGGATTTAGGGCTCACTCTAAATTCAGTATGAGATCATCTCAAGATATACCAGTCTTTAGGAAATATAAAAGCAAGTTTAAAAATTCATCTCTATTCTGAAGTTTGTTATTCTTTTAGAAAAGAGATTTTTCACATAGGAAACCACTTGAGAAGAGTACAACACATTATATAAAATGAAAAATTGAATACAGTTGTAAAAATTAATCATTCTTGAAAGTTTAAATACATGTACAGAAAAACACTGTCCCCTTTGACTACATATGTAAGAGTGAATAAAACATCACACTGTTTGGTTTTGATTCTTCAGGTGGCAGGGCAGAAGGGACCCTCCGCTCAGCTAAAAGTGAAGAGTCTCTTACTTCTCTCCATGCAGTCGATGGTAAGACTAAAGCATCAGTTGTTTTATTCTAGAAATGTATTTCATAAAAAGATACACTGCTTAATAAATAGGCTGTAGATTATAATTTCCTAAAAATACTACTTGTTGTTTAGTCACTAAGTCACGTCCAACTCTTTGCAACCCCATGGACTGTAGCCCATCAGGCTCCTCTGTTCATGGGCTTTCCCAGGCAAGAATACTGGAGTGGGTTTTCATTTCCTTCTCCAGGGGATCTTCCTGACCCAAGGATCGAACTCATGTGTCCTGTATTAGCAGACAGGTTCTTAACCACTGAGTCACCAGAGAAGCCTCAAAATACTAGTATCTACTTAGTATTGTCCATTGATGCTTTAATATGGTGGGCTTCCGTGGTGACTCAGAGGTTAAAGCATCTGCCTCCAATGCGGGAGACCTGGGTTCGATCCCTGGGTTGGGAAGATCCCCTAGAGAAGGAAATGGCATCCCACTCCAGTACTCTTGCCTGGAGAATCCCATGGACGGAGGAGCCTGGTAGGCGACAGTCCACGGGGTTGCAAAGAGTCGGACACGACTGGGTACTAGTTTTTAATTTCTTCACTTTTGACATGATTGTGATTCAGTTTACATAAAAGTAGCTAAAGTGTTTAAGTTAACCATTTATGTTTATTAACGCCCAGTAAAAGATGGTGTTAAGAGTATTTCTTTAAATTTCAAAATGAGAGCACAGTGCTTGTCACAGAGTATAAAATTAAGCAGTATTGATGTTCAGACCAGTGACCTTTTGTCTTGCAAATTTAATGTGACCTTAAACCTCATATATCACTGGTTAGAGATAGCCCTCATTATCTGAGGAGGATTTTCTACCAGGAGAAGGCTACTGAAAGTGAATCTGCTTAAAATGGGGACCAACATGTTACGGTTAATAGTACAAAAGGATTTGACTGCAACTTGGACAAAACTAAAAATGTTGAAAATAACTTTTTAAGCTTCCATTTAGCATAAGTCGGGTTACAGTTGCAGTTCTGTACTAACTTCCAGAATGAACAAAGGTTACATCAGTGCTGACCTGGAAGGAGGCAGAATTTCTTTGACAAAACCAGGTAGCAGCAGATAGGACTTCCCCCACATCAAGACTGGACTGTGTGGGAGGATGGGAAGAAGGCTTTGTTGCAGAAGTGATCGAGAGCTGCATTGATTTCCTGCAGACTTTTCTTAATCCGTTGGTTTTCAAATTGTGCTCTTCTGAAGTTTCCCGGAGGTGTCCTCATCCCGGTCAACTTTCTCATGCTCATTTATAACTTCTAACTGCCAGGTCCTATTGACCCATGGCTCTACTTGGGATTCAACAAATCCCTGCCTTTCATGTCAGTGGGGTGTCTGCCATCGTCCTGATTTTCTGGGATTTTCCATTTCACTGCAGTTGAGAGTGGTTCTGAAAAATAGTGCAGTGGACTGGCTAAGTGCTTGTAGTGAGGTGAAAATAAAATTTGAGTAGGGATTAATTTTATAAGTGGTCAACACATTAGTGGATGTATTTGTGTTAAGACAATGTCTCTTTATGGTACTTGGTCACTATGGGTCATCACTGTAACAGAATAATGAGATTGAGATAGAGGACTTCTCTTACCAGTTGGATGTTTAGCAATATCATAAAAAAAGGTAATATTATTACCACTCTTAAGGCCTCTGCCTGACAAGCTTAAAGCCTGTTCTTGTTGAAGAAAAAAATAAAATTATTTTAAAATATCTGAAAGGGATACATTACTAAATATAAAATTATACTTTACTAAATATAAATACTTTTTTTGAGAAGTTCAATTTTGTAGAAATGTGGGTATGAGGATATTTCCCCACAAAAACAAAAGAATAAAGCAAAAAAAAAAAAGCCCTCTTTCTGTTGCCTATCCGAAGTACCATTTAAAGTGAGTAGTTGTACCTCACAAGTCATGTGTGAAGTCAGTGATAAAACAAGACAAAAAGAAATAAAAACTTGCCCAAAGTCACAAGAGTCCATGTTGCAATAGTAATAGAATCTAAGAGTTCTGAGTCCTTTTTCCTATTGAAACCATCCAATGCATCCTGCCTCCAGTGGTATCGAGTGAGTCTGTTATTGAGTGTTTGCTTTGGGGGTTCCATCTGTGCACCCCAAGAGACGGTTGCGTTTCCTTACTGTATGTAGTGCATCTCTGCTGTACTAAGTAGTTGACTCATAGGGCACCGTGTGTCCTGGGACATTCATATTCTGACACTGCTACCCATTTTTGCCAGGTGACTCCAAGCTGTTCCGACCCAGAAGACCCAGATCTAGCAGTGATGCCCTGAGCGCCTCTTTTAACGGCGAGATGCTGGGGAACCGCTGCAACTCCTACGACAACTTGCCCCACAACGGAAGCGAGGAGGAAGTTGGGCTGCTGCACATTCCGGCTCTTGTGTCTCCGCACTCAGCTGAGGATGTTGACTTGAGCCCACCAGACATCGGAGTGGCCAGCCTGGATTTTGATCCAATGTCATTTCAGTGCAGTCCTCCTAAGGCTGAATCAGAATGTCTGGAGAGCGGGGCTTCCTTCTTAGACTCCTTGGGCTACTCCAAGGATAAACAGAGTACCAGTAAGAAGGATACAGAAACAGGCGGTAGCCAGTCACAGACTCCAGGAAGCACTGCAAGTTCTGAACCTGTGTCTCCTCTTCAGGAGAAGCTGAGTCCATTCTTCACCCTGGACTTGAGCCCAACTGAAGAGAAAGCATCGAAGCCATCCTCGTTCACCGAAAAGGTCGTCTATGCTTTTTCTCCGAAGATTGGACGGAAGATAAGCAAATCACCCTCTCTGAACATATCCGAGCCCATTTCAGTGACCCTTCCCGCCCGGGTGTCAGAAGTCATCGGCCCCGTCGCAAACACGGCAGCTCAAAATGCACCTTCTGTAGCCTGGAACAAAAGTGGTGAAGAAAGTGATGTCATAAATAGATCCCCAACCCAGGTAGTAAAGAAAAAAGCAAACGAGAGAGAGGCCCAGGAAGGGTGTGAGTGTGAAGCCCAACCCCCGGACCAGGGGGCTGCCGCAGACGTAGACTCACCAGGGAAGGAGGAGCCTGCCTCAAGCAGTCAGAGTAAGGCTGTACCTTCTGGACAGACTCAGACAGGTACCATTTGTTTTCCTCCATTCTTGCTTTAAGCTAAGCGGGATCTTCCACCAACTGTGCCTTTTAGGAGAGAAATTTACTCCACAGCTAGCCTTTTATCAAAGAGAATGTTTTTTTCTAGGTGGTGCTGATGGCTCAAAGCCCTAAATTAAAGTCAGCAAAACATCCCCCAAAGGGCCAGCAGTCCTACTTCAGATCTTGATAAAGTCCTCTTGTCCAATCAGAATTCCTGGATGATTTTTGCACAGCTTCATAGCTCTTGATTCTGAGTTCTCTTCTGATAAAATTATCAATATTATAGCCTTACACGTTAACTAGCCAGCCTACACCATCAAATGTAAAAAGTATTCTTAATAACATTCTGCAAGCACTTGAAGCTTGTTTTCTAAGCAATCTTTTCTGAGCTGGATGAGGGACCGGCTCCCCACCTCGCCCATCTCTGTAGCAACCCAAGAGGAGATTGCAGTCTTAAACACTCTCTGGTTTAGTTTTCCTTCTGAACCAGATGTGTTTTCTGCAGTGTTTGCATGTGGGATAGAAGATTGCCAATGGCCATTTTGAAATACGGAAGGCACTTTTTTTTTTTTAGTGATCAAATGGGGGAATGTTTGGCTTTCCATGTAGGATAACACAAGCTACCTTTTCACTTTCTTTTTTCCCAATTTCCCCCCAGGAGCAGACACACATGACCCCCCTCAGGATTCCGTTCCTGTAAGCTCAGTCTCTCTTATCCCACCACCACCGCCTCCGAAAAATGTGGCACGCCTGCTGGCACTGGCATTAGCAGAGTCTGCACAGCAGGCCTCCACCCAGTCACTGAAGAGGCCAGGCACGGGCCCGGCTGCCTGTGCACACTGCGGGGATGTAGCGGTGGCCACAGCCGAGGACAGACCGCCCGCTCCCTACTCTAGCGTTACTCTCGAGAAAGCCTATTTCCAAACCGACAGGCCAGCAGAGCAGCCCTACCTCCAGAACAAGGGCCCTGGGCATGGTGACCAGCCAGTGCCAGACACAGCAGCTGCCAGGGACTATACCCATTCCAGTGCCACGGACTCCATGGGGCAGTCCCCCCCAGCAGACCTACCAGGCGATCAGCCACATCGGATCTATCTATCTGGGGACGCAGAGAAGGCCAGAGTCACTTCCGTTCCCTTGACAGACTCAAAGTCTGATGACCTCATCACTTTCCCTGAAGACCAGTCTGTGAAGACCAGTGGGCCAACCGTCTCCTTTGTGGAACACGATCAGCTCCATTTCTACAGTGGGGATGAGCCTCCTTCTTACCTTGGTGCAAGCGTGGATAAGCCCTATCACCCTTCAGAACTTGCAGACAGAAGTCCCGCCCCTTCTTATTTGCCTCGGGACAAAATCTGCCCTCCTTCCGGGCCCCCTGAAGAGAACACCAGCGCAGCCCCCCTGGCGTACGTGGCACATGCTCCAGCAGCGGCCATAGCGAGCGCCGGCGAAGCCAGCTGGGAGGTGGCGGAGCAGCCCAGCGCCGTGGAGTATGTAACCGCCACCCTTCAGCGTGCCCAACGAGCCAGCCGTCCCCTACCCCTACCTCCTTCCCAGAGACCCGCAGAGCAACCCCCGGTCCTGGGGCAGGTGCAGACCACAGCCAGTATAGGACTAACCAATCCCCACAAGGTAAGAAGTGGGGCGGGTCAGTGGCATGCAGTGTTTTTCCAAAGGTGTGCCACTCTCCATCAGGGTGTGCCGTTACCTCGAGTGAGATCTGACATCTCTTTTTAAGTCGTATGGCAGATTTCCATGAAACACTTCCTGGTTGAGATTGGGATCCGCCTTTACCTTGATGATGGCTTTTCTCTGAAAAAGGAGCAGCTTCTCCGTGGCTGTGGTTTAACTATACCCTCTCCTTTTACAGAGAGATTGTGAGCGCACGAGTCCAGCTGGCCCTTGGCTGTCAGAGTTGTGGGGTTTTCCTGGCTCCCTCACTGACTCAGTGCGACTCTGGGCAAGTTGTCCAACCATCTCGGCCAGTTTTTCATGTCTGAACGACCAAAGTGCGGTAGTCTCAGGACATTTGGAAGACTATATGCCTTACCAACTTTCTAGAAATATCAGAGATGACAGTGTCTTAGAATTTTTTGTTTTTTCAGCATTAGCCAGCACATTGTTGAATAGTCAAGCACCTGTTTTGATGCGAGACTGTTATATGCAGACTGTGAAGGTTTTTTGTCGTTGCCTTGGACTAAAAGGACTTCACCATCTAGTCCTCTATGGAAAACGCTGTTTCCAGCCACTTGTTTCTCGAGGGCAGCGTGTCCGCAGCCTTGCAGTGAGAACCATGTTTGTCCTTTGCTGCCACAGGCCCACTGGAGCGGGAGGGAGAGGCGGGGGCTGTGTTGACTGCCACCCGGACATGTCCCTTCCTGTCCCTCCCTGGACCGGGGCCTGAAAACTGCCTACTGGGTAGTGGGTGTCACTTCAGAACACTTTTCAGGTAGAACCAGCACTGCTTGTTTCACAGAATGTTCTTGGTGTTGAGACTGAGCTGCACAGATAGACCAGGTATGTGTTTTCAAGCCTAGTGGTCTTTTAAGCAAATCAGATCTGTCATGGTCCACCCCATCTCTTGAAAACCATCCTAAATGAGAACAGCTCTCCAAAGATGGGCTGGCTGCCTCACCAGGTGGCCACACAGGCCTGCCTTCTTTTCCTGACTGTAGGGACAGGTAAGCCTCTGCCCTGTCCAGCACCTCTGCACAGCTTGGGAAATTTCCAGCTGCTGCCCACATGGCCTCAGCTTGTGAGTTATGAATTCAGTAATGTTTGATTCCGTAGACGGAAGCATAAAAAAAACACTCACAGTACTATCATCTTTCAACAGGTTCAAGGAGCAGTTCCGGCTCCAGAGAGGCCACCTGAACTCAGGGGCCTGGGTGACCCTGCACCTGTCCTGGTTGGGGATGGTGGGGCCGCTGCGCAGTGTCCAGCCTCCGCTCCAGCTCCCCAGCCCGTCCTTCCTGAAAAGGTGCGGGAAGGCACCAGGGCGCCCGCGCTGCACCTGCGCGCCGAGTCTGTGCCCGCGCACGCCTCCTGTGGCTTCCCCACCCCGGCACCCCCCGCCAGGACCGTGGAGAGCAGGCTGGCTGCGGCCCTCCACTCGGGCAGCACGGACGGGGCGGGCAGCGCCGGGTACCACTCCTTCGTTGCCGCTGCCTCCGCGGAAGAGGCCTTGCCTTTGCCCCTCCCCATCCCACAAGCCAAGCACACCTCTCTGAAAACTGCTTACCCCACGTTCGCCAGGCCCGACCTCACCACGGAGCCCTTCGGTCCGGAAAACTGTCTGCATTTCAGTATGACCCCAAACTGCCAGTTCCGCCCCCAGAGCGTGCCACCCCATCACGGGAAAGCAGAACCGCACCCGGTGTACGCGTCCAGGTCGGAGCCACCAGCCTCCACGGGTCCCCGGTACAACACGTACGTGGCCCCTGGGAGAAGCGTGTCTGGACACCACCCGAAGCCGTGCAGCCGGGCCGAGTATGTGTCCTCGCTGAACTCGTCCGCCAGGGGCGGCTGCTACCCCGAAGACATGCCGCCGTACCCCACCATCCGCCGGGTGCAGTCTCTGCACGCGCCTCCGTCCTCCATGATCCGCTCTGTCCCCATCTCCAGGACAGAGGTGCCCCCAGATGAGGAGCCCGCCTACTGCCCACGACCCCTGTACCAGTATAAGCCATATCAGTCGTCCCAGGCCCGCTCGGACTACCACGTCACTCAGCTGCAGCCTTACTTCGAGAATGGCCGGGTGCATTACCGGTACAGCCCCTACGCCAGCTCGGCCGGTTCCTACTACAGCCCCGACGGCGCCCTGTGCGATGTGGATGCCTACGGCACGGTGCAGCTGCGGCCCCTGCACCGCCTGCCCGGCCGCGACCTGGCCTTCCTCGCCCCGCGGCTGCAGGGCAAGAGTGTGTACGCGTTAGCCGGGGGCGCGGCCGTGCGCCCCCGGCCCAGCGTGGCCAGCTACTTCCCGGCCAATGACCACAGCGTGGTCCATATGCCCCCGGTGGCCGATGCGAAGCACGCGTACACCTCGTGGGACCTGGAGGACCTGGAGAAGTACCGCCTGCAGTCCATCCGCAGGGAGAGCCGCGCGCGGCAGAAGGCCAAGGGGCCCGTGGTGTCCCAGTACGACAACATGAGCCCGGCCGGCGCGCCGGACGACCTGGGCGGCATCTACGTCATCCACCTGCGCAGCAAGTCGGATCCTGGGAAAACTGGACTCCTCACGGTGGCCGAGAGCAAGGAGGGGCGGCACCCGGCCAAGGCCCTGAGCCCCGAGGGGGAGGACCGCTTCTACCGGAAGCACGTGGAGCCGGAGCTGGAGCGAGCGCCCCACCACCAGGGCGGGTACGGCAACGGGCAGCCGGAGAAGCCGTGCCTTCCCCAGAAGCAGAGCAGCGTCAGGAACCGAAAGCTGCACGACGCGGGCTGCAGCTTCCCCGAGCACAGGCCGCATCAGGAAGCAAGCCATAGGCAGCTGTGCGACCCGAAGAATGGACCCCCTTTCCCCCAGGGAGCCGGCCCGCTAGACTACGGGCCCAAAGGGCTTCCAGACCCTGTCGAGCCGGTCAGCTACCTTAACTCTGGAGGGAAATACGTGCCGTCAGGGCCGGAGTCTTTAAGACCGAGCCACAAAGAGGTGCGGCTCCCCAAGGAGCTGGAGCGGCCCCGGGCCCGGCAGCCCCCGGCCGCAGAGAAGCACCCCAGAGACTGCTACAAGGAGGAGGAGCACGTGTCGCAGTCCGTGCTCCCGCCGCCTAAGCCAGAGAGGAGCCACAGCCTCAAACTGCACCACCCTCAGAGCACGGACAGGGACCCCGGCGTGGTGCACCACTACCACACCCACGGCAAGCGCCCGGGCCGGGGGACTGCCGGGCCCCAGTACGATAACCTGGAGGGCTACCACTCCCCGCCCCAGCACCAGCGAGGGGCCTTCGGAGCAGCAGCAATGGGCCCATACATGCCCGCCGGCTTCCCCCACCCCCAGAGCAGGACATACGCCACAGCTCTGGGGCAGGGCGCCTTCCTGCCCACAGAGCTGGCCTTGCAGCCTCCTGAAACGCAGGTCCATGCAGAATGAGCCCCGGGAGCAATAGAGTTGACGCAGCCTCTGCTGGACAGTGGACTGTTCTATTTTTTTTTTTCAGTAACCAAAAAAAAAAAAGCTACAAACCGCCTCCCCACCACATTAAAAAAATAGGAAGAAAAACAAATCACCATCTTTTTCCCGCCTTCCCAGCTTCATCACCACCTCTTCCACCTACAGACTGTGTCATTTTTGTCATTTAAAGATCTGAACGATTGTGAAGCACTGTGTTGAAAACCTAGTAAAGAAATTTGTTACACACCGTACTTGCCACATAGGGCTGGTTTGTAAGAGCCTGAGGACTGCCTTTAATGGAATTTGAGTTTGACCTTGTCCTTTCTAGCATTTGCTGCATCCTTCAGAGCAGCTGGCGCCCACTTCCTGAAGGTTTTGTGTGCCCTGTCCTGTCCTGTTCCCACTGCTTTCCCAGTAGCCACGGCCTTGCCCAGAGGGTCACCTATTTTCCTTGTCAAGTCATACCCCCTGTCTTAGAAGGGGCTGTGTGTTAAATTAGAGTGGAGAGAAACTCCCTGAGCCTTCACATAAGACTATTATTGGACATTTAACAAATTATAGCCAAAAAAGAAAAAAGGAATTAGGACTTTATGCATTTAATAGTCATTACAAAATATCAGACCCATTTGATTCAGGCTGAACCATGCTCTTCTCCTGGTTGCTCCACACACTTCAATGAACAGGCTCATCCCACTAAAGAAACTTCTTAGGTGGAAGTCGGTGACCTTCGTTAGCACCAGAAAATGACATCAGTGTTTCTAAGCTGCTGCCTGTCTTCAGTTTTTTTTTTCCTCAATAGTATTTGATAAATTGTGATCCTAGTGAAGTATTTCACACCATTTGTTTTCCTAAAGCAGTTTATTTTTTCCCCCCTCATTTAAAAAACAATGAAAAACCAGCATGGTTTGCCTGGATAAACACACATACTGTCACATGATTGTAAATTCACATGTTAATTTGTTTCTAAACCAGGTGTCCTGGGAATTCTTACAGTAGGTACAGGTTATTATTATCTGTTAGTAAACTGAGCATTCCTGCAATAACACTTAGCACAGCCCATTAGACCTGCTGGAATTCTGGGCAGTGACCCTTTAGGTCCCGAGGAATTACCGTGTTGTGTCTTCCCTCTGTCCCTGGGCGATTGCAGTCTTAACTGTATTTGCCATCCACACCAGCATTTCAGGTTTAGTCCTCGCAACGCTGCAGACATGTCAAACATGTTCCATACCCAGGACTTTCTTTTGAAAGTTTGCATTCCATTTTCTCAACCCACCCCACCACGAACGCCAGACCAGAAGGCAGTCCTGTATTTATAAAACGAGTTGAGATAATCATGTCATTCCATAGCTCTTAATAATACTTGATTTTTATACATTCACATATTTTAAATGCTCAAGTTTGTAGAAGACACTAGGAGAATTCCATTCCATTTACTGGATGGTTGCTGCTCTGGCTTTTTAAAACTTGGAACTAACGTTTATTTAGAGCAAAGAAAAATCTTTTAAGAGGCTAAATTGATGCTGCTATTATTGCTGTGAAATTGTATAAAGATTAGGATTCATGCCAGTTTTTTTAAATCTAAAAAACCATGTGATTGCATTTTAAGGGTTTATATTTAGAAAAAGAAAATAAAGTTTTAAGAGCAACACATCTACTTATTAATATATGTGGAAATACTCTGTTAGGTGTTCTTTTGTTCCCCCAGAACTGATCAGAGAGATTCAATAAAGATCATGGAGGAAATCCTGAAATTATAGAAAAGGTCTGTGAAATTCAGGCCTCAGTACAGACCCTCCTGGTCTGTAGTCCCAGTGCTAGGGAACCTGATAGGATACTTCCGTTTAGCACACACATCAGGAGCTCCGTGCAGGAATTTGCTCTTTGGTGAACATGCAGCACTAATTTTTTTTCCAACCGTTACCATCTTTTTGTCAGTAGGCGACCGATGGCCGCTTTTAGGGAAGACAAGCCATCTGAGCTCTCACAGGCAGCCCGGAGATTAGAGAAAGGAGCTGGTGTGGCCCCGAGACACAGATGGCTTTAGGAGCTGAGAGCCTAGAAAGATGTGGCTGAAGTCTGTCCAGTGTTCATATCTGTGGATTGGTCACACACACTGTTTATTCCTGAAACTAAAGTCTGTTTTATAAACACTAAGGTTAATTCTTTAAAGCAGTTACTTTATTAATGTCCTATGGGTTTGGAAATATCAGGCACATATTTTGAATACAGAAAAATGGCTCAAATTCCTGGTAAAAGTGTGAAACACAATTTAGCATTATTTCACCGAGTCTAGATCCAGCCTTAACTTTGGGTGCAGTTACTGAAGGACTTTGCCTGCATCCTTCCCTTCCTAGTTATCGCAGGTAGATGGCAGGTCACTGTGAGCCAGCTTACCTCAGCACAGTTCACCTTGTTGGTGTATGACGTCGCAGATTGAGTAACCAAGTGTCAGCACTTTCACACGTTGACATGGAGCCTACGATCAAGGAAACGGAGCTGCCTTACTCGTGAAACCCAGAATTTTAATTCTGTTGGTATTTTCACAGCCATGTCTCCAGATTTTATCCTTTTGTTTGGCAAAATTCTGATGCCACAGCTTGGTTTGATTGAAATAAATATTCCCTGGATGTCTCGTCAGGGACTCTGCTGACAGCCCCAGAAATGCCACCTCCTTCCAGTAGATTTCATCTGAGCCTTATCGACAGCTCACTGTCTTCAGTTTCCTTCTAAAAACATGAAAGTCCCTGGGATGGTCCCAAAGACAGGGCCTGCACATTTTTATAATGGCAAGGCATCTTTTTAAAAAGGTCAGGTTGAAATATCTAGGAATAATCCTGTAAAGAAGAGGGACCATTAAAGTGAGCAGAGACAGACTAGGTCATTACCACACCTGAAGTAGCAATAGACGTATACAGTGTAAATTTGAAATCCACCCTTTAGTTTAAAAAAAAAAGGAGCCTGCGAAGTCCATTTATCTGTTCCCAGCCCCATCAGTCACCCATCCAATGTGTTGGCAGAGTATCGTCTGAGCAGTGTGTGTGAGGAGTAATAATGAAAGCAAAAGTATGTCAGAAAGTTACTTCCAAATGGTTAGAGGCATGTGACTTTTAGTACTGTGTGTTAATGGAATGTCAGGAATGGTATATTTTAACTGTGTGCAAGATAATGTCAGTGTGCACAGAGGGTCTTTTTTTCCTTTTTTGATTAGTGCTGTTAGTGTTCAAAGAATAAAAATGGTTGTTTTACAGTTTAGATTCCAAGATAGCAAAATCTGATTTTTCAACCATGACCTGCATGAGAGAAGCATCCTAGGAAGTCTTAGCTCATACTTCTGAGTTCTTAACTTTAATTTATATAGTGTTTTTTTTTATGTTTTAATATTTTTGTGAACTGGTGTAAATTGTTAATGCATATAAGCTTGTGTATTTTTGTAAATAGTTTGTGATTTATTTCTTGACCCATATGTAAATATTTAGAGTCTCATTTCTTCAAAGCTTATTTGAAGCTGAGTTGTGGGTTTGGGGTTTTGTTCGTTTGTTCCTTTGTTTGTTTTGGTTGGGGTGGGGGGCGGGGAGAGAAGGGATTTTGTATTCTGATAATCCAGACGGAGATATCTTGTGGTTTAAAGCAAATGTCCCACTGAAAGCAATTCAAATATCAAGAAAATTATTTCAGGTTAAAACACACTTCCTGTGTACGTGTTTGCTTTCTAAACCTAATGTGAGTTATAACAAAGTAGATGGGTAATCAGGGTTAATCGGGGCTATTCTGGCCAAAAGATGAGTGTTTGCATGACATAAATTGTTATACCAAAAAGCTACTTTATTTGAGGGAAGGGGTTTAATATCTCCTGTTTTCATCTTTCACAGTAGGCTGCCCGGCTGAATTTTTTCCCAGGTCAGACAGTATGAGGTCAGAGCAGACCTTGGCCCGCTCTGCAGGGTCTGTGCAGACCTGCTGCTGGTCGGGCTGCCTGCAGGCATCTGTGCATTGGGCCGCCTCCTGGCTCCCAAGCTTACAGTGCCCAGGAGACTGACCTGCCTCCTTAGGGTTCTCCAGATCGGGGCTCTGTATACAGCCACTTCTCAAGATTCCCACAAAGCATCTTAGGCAGCCTGTGTACTTTGTGGAGTGAAATGACCAGAAAAGAATCTCCTACACTTGGTCACCTGTTTTCAGCTGGTGTGTGGATAAAGATGGAGCATTCTAATGGGTCAAATGCTGTCAGTCACCCAGCTGCCAGATGGGGGTCCAGACGCATTCCTGTGCCAAAGTTCTTCTCCAGTGCTTCTATATCAACCAGAAATTTTTGAAGGAAAAAACAAACCCAGTATCAAGTTATTGAAATTCTAGTTTTCCTACTAGGAAGGATAAATTACAAATCATTCTTCGTCCTAAAATATTAGGGCCTCTCACTTTTTTGCCAGTCATATGGAAGGAAAGTCCCCTGTTCAGTACAGGTGACCCTGGCGTGCCCACCACATTCTGTGTACTTGCTACCACACTGCAGAGTGGAAGCAAGGTGTGACATCTGCTTCCAGTAAACACTCCCAGCCTGAACACACGTTCCCATGGAGACTGCTGCTCAGAGGGGACAACAGACATACATGATAGCTCCACTGGGTCTTCTACTGTCCTTAATTTCCTGAAGTTGTCATTTCCATACCAGCTACTACCAAATTTCCTTCATGCTCGTGAATATAGAGTCCCTTCCTCTTAAAATGTGTATTTACTTATCACTGAGGAATCAGTGGTAAATACCTTGGTGGTGGTTGAAATTTTCTTTTGTGGTTCTACGGGAAAAGGGCACACTATAGTAATATTGACTCCCTGTTACATTAAAGCTTCGAATACCTGCAACCACCTGAAAAAAGACGTTTTATTCGCCATGTTTCTCACATAATTGCATAATTGAGAATGTATGTCTTAAAAAGAAAATTGAGATTTAATTGTTATTTTAATTATTTTAGTTAATTATAGTATTTCCAGAATATATTTCAAGCCAAAAACTTCTTTTGCTGTTAGTATACCTAAGGACTCATCATTTACACCTATGGATCACTGTCCCATAAGATAGTGATGTGGTCAGGACACATTGAGATAAAAAGTGTTTGCTTCTACACATACCAAATGCTCTATCATGTCAGTCTATACATAAAAGAATCCTATCATGGTCTTGTGGTTTTTTTTTTAATTTCCTAAATCCTCCTTTTGAAGTCACTTCCTGCCACTGTCTACATGCTACCTGTCAGACTTCCTCTAAATAACCTTTCAAAATAAATAAGCTTGTCAAAATGGTGAGCAAAATTCTGAAAGATTGGGGCTTTGCATCATCTATATTTCATTACTTAGAGCCTCTGATTCTTTTCTCTTAATAAGATACTTGGGTAGCCAAGTTTCAGAAGGTGAGATTATTGTGTAAAATGCTTAGAAGGGAGAATAAAATAGACTCTTATAGTTCTCCCTACATTTGACCTTTTGTAAGAAAGCAATATGATTAGACACAATGGCATTTTCCATGCTAACAGCTCTGCAGAGAGGAATGCTGACCCACAGAAGACATCCAGCTCCTCCATGAACTCCAGGGGGAAGAGAGAAAGGAGTGCCAGACACATAGTTTAAGCTGTCACACAGCCATTCAGTTAGTGCCCTTTTTTCCATTTCCTAAAAACATTTTGCAGAACATTCTGAGATTTCTCAGCCACATGTTCATGCTTTAAACTGGGCAGATACTTCTCAAACTTTAGACTCCATATAAAGCAGCTGGAGGGCAGTTAAACATAAGACTCCTTGGGCAACCACTAGACAGTCTGGTGTTGGACCCAGGAATCTAGAGTTTCAGCCACCATTGGGTGATTCTAGTATAGGTGGTTGAGAAGTACTCGACAGCAGATGGAATGGGCCCCTGTCGGAGGGAAACCGATTCTGGTTTCCAGAGCTTTGCCACTTTTTCTCATTCACACCATGGTTCCCCATCTCTTTAGTGATTCCAGAAGTTAATCGTTAATTTCTCTATCCCTGTGAATAAATATTAAGCCCAGATTCAATTACTTATAGCAATGAAAGATAGAAAAATTAGGTCTAATTGACCTGACAAGCAATACAGAAAAAAGACATTCTCTAAAACTGGTAAGATGCTCATGACCATTTGTAACATTGTCTCCTATTATACACCTACATAGTCAAGGTCTGTATCATTGTCTCCTATTAAACACTTGCCCTGACAAATACACTTACATAGTCAAGGTCTGTACCATTGTCTCCCATTATACACTTACACAGGCAAGGTCTATACCATTGTCTCCTGTCATAGAGTTACATAGTCAAGTCTCATTCGTGAAATATTCAAGCTGTTAGGAAGTGTAGTTCATGCATATTGCTATTCACACAGTCAACTCAAATACTGTATTAAGGGATAACAGAAATAACCCTTAGAACCAAGTGATCTGCCTGCCTTTCTCATCAAAACATTTACAAGAACTACCAGCACATAATTCACATACTTGACTCTTCAGTTTTGTGTATTTTAGCAACTGTGGGCAATAGTATAGAAGTGTTCTGAACGCCCATGGTGACACTGTGCTTACTACACACTACAGTACCAGCCGCTGCTGTAAGCCTTGTACATCATGAACTCATCTGTTCCCCATTAGTTTACACATGAAGCCGAGGCGCACAGAGGTTAAACCCCATCACCACTGTCGTATACAGCTAGTGAAGACTGAGGGAGCTGAGTCAGACCCAGGTGCTCCTGACAAGCTTATGCTCTAATAAAAGCAGACTTTAGAGTTGAGTAATTGAATCCTAACTGCTACAAACTCTAAAACCCTTAACTACTAAGCCTTTCTAAAATTCATACTAAGCCACGCCTTTCTCATCTCTAAAATGGGAATAATAATAATAGTACCTACCACTTGGGGTCGCTGTGAGCACTAAAGTAGATAGTGTCCCTAAAGGGCAGAGCAGGAGAGCAAGTCCCCAGTAAAAGTTGTCCAGGCTTTGTATTATGGGCTGGTGCAAGATTGTGCAGAATTAAGGATATATTTATATAATTATATCATTAAGAATTCAATCAGTTGGGTCAACCTTTCTGTAAAACTGGAGGGTTTCACATAGTTGACATGTATCTTGCAGGAAGAAAATCTTGACTGGTAGAATAAATGCAAGACATAATTTGGTGGTTAAAAGGAAACTTCAGAGGGAGACTGGTAGTGCAGAAAGTCCTTGCTTTCTGTCCCGAGCCCAGGTTCCCTGCCCAAGCCGTACACTCAGCCGAGGATGCCCTTCTCACGGGAGGCCATTTCTCTTCACTGGGTTCTCACTCCATCAGAGAGCCTTCCTTGAGACCCAGTTCAAGATCACTTGATCCTCTCACCCTCTTAATTCTCTAAATAGCACTTATTCAGAAATGGTCTGTATTTTTTGCCTACTAATTGTCTGCATCCTTTCACTGGTTTCTAAGCCCTACGATTCCTTGACACACAATATGTATGCAAATAGGCTTAATGAATGAATGAAAAATGTTAAAGAAACAGACTACCATATGACCCAGCAATCCCACTATTGGGCATATATCCTAAGAAAACCACAATTCAAAAAGGCACATGTACCCCCAGTGTTCATTGCAGCACTATGTACAATAGCCAGGACATGGCAGCAACCTACATGTCCATCCACAGATGAATGGATAAAGAGGTTGTGGTACATATATATGGTGGAAAGGTGAAAGTCACTCAGTCATGTCCAACTCTTTGCGACACCACGGACTATACAGTCCGTGGAATTCTCCAGGCCAAAATACTGGAGTGGATAGCCTTTCCGTTCTCCAGGGGATCATCCCAACCCAGGGATTGAACCCAGGTCTTCCGCATTGCGAGTGGATTCTTTACCAGCTGAGCCACAAGGGAAGCCCAAGAATACTGGAGTGGGTAGCCTATTCCTTCTCCTGGGGATTTTCCGACCCAGGAATCAAATTGGGGTCTCCTGCATTGCAGGCGGATTCTTTACCAACTGAGCTATCAGGGAAGCCATGGTGGAATATTATTCAGCCTTTAAAAGGAATGAATTTGAGTCAGTTGAACTGATGTGGATGAAACTAGAGTCTGCTATACAGAGTGAAGTAAGTCAGAGAAAAATAAATATTGTATATGAACGCATATATATATATATATATATATAGGATCTAGAAAAAGAATACTGATCAACTTATTTACAGGGCAGGAATAGAGACACAGACATAGAGAACAGACTTATGGACACAGCAGGGGAAGGAGAGGGTGGGATGAATTGCGAGAGTAGCATTGAAACATACACACTACCATGTGTAAAATAGCTCATGAGACACTGCTATATAACACAGGGAGCTAAGCTCAATGCTCTGTGATGACTTAGAGGGATGGGGTGGGGGCAGGGAGGGAGATTCAAGAGGGAGGGGACATATGCATACTTAAAACTAATTCACATTATTGTACAGCAGAAACCTACACAACCTTCTAAAGAAATTATCCTACAATTAAAATAAAATTTTAAAAAAGAAAGAAAGAAAGGGGTCATAGAAACAATAACTCTAGAAAACTCCTGTTTTGCCCACGCACAGTCCTGCAGGGAAGAGCTGCCTTGGTAACCAGTAGACATCTCTAGACGCGGAGACCTGATCTTCCCGTGGCCTGGAGAGCAGGATTTCAAAGAAGCCACCAGATGGCGCTGGTGACGCGCTGATTCCTCGAAAGTGTCCTGTGTGTGGACCAGGGACCTCTGGATGCTCCCTGGGCTGCTTTCTCGCTCTTCTCTTCTCACCCACTTCCACAAGGGCACTTCAAGGGCATGGGCCCGGCCTCAGAGACTGGGGAGCTGATGTGAAGAGCCAGCCATTAGAACAGGAGGGTAAGACTGGAGCTGTGACACACAGCACCTGGATGAAAATGCCCTCTGTCCCAAGAACGCTAGGGAGAGGTTGCTTTCATTAGGAGACTTGATAACTTCTAAGGATGATTTCGTGGTTTTCAATCCTCAGATATTGTTTATTGCTATTTTTAGGAAATGGCATAAACGTATGGAGACAGACATCTCCATTTTCATAGGCTGAGTCCTGGAAGGGTTTCTGAGCTTCAGCAGAATTTCCAAACCTGGACACAACATCAGAATTCCCTGCTGAGTTTTTTAAAAAAATATAGATTTCTATGCACCACTAAATGAATTTTCTTTTTGATGGCCAGAGAACTTTTTTAAAAAACTTTTTACTTTTTATTGGGGTATAGTGGGAAAGCCCCTGAGGCTGGGAAAGATAGAGGGCAGGAGGAGAAGGGTGACAGAGGATGAGATGGTTGGGTGGCATCACCGACTTAATGGACATGAGTTTTATTAAACTCCAGGAGATAGTGGAGGACAGAGGAGCCTGGTGTGTTGCGGTCCATGGGGTCACAGAGTTGGACACGACTTAGTGACTGAACAACAACAGTAGCTGATTAACAATGTTGTTATGGTTTCAGGTGAACAGTGAAGGGACTCAGCCATATGTAGACATGGATCCACTCTTTCCAAACCCCTCTTCCATCCGGGTTACCACAAAACATTGAGCAGAGTTCCCAGCGCTATATAGTAGGATCTTGTTTGTTATCCGTTTTAAATATAGCAGTGTGTACATGTCCATCCCCAAATCCCTACCTATCCCTTCCCTCATCCTTCCCGTCACCTCTGCCGGCAACCGTAAGAACCTGTATTTTTTAAAGGAACTCCCCACCCCCCAAAATAAATAAATAAATAAAAGGAACTCCCCAGAAGAATCAATTTCATCCATGATTTAGATGCCATCGTTCTTGGAAATCATCTTGGTCATCCTCCAGGCTCATTCTAGAACCAGCCCTCTCTGCCCAACACTCCCTGGCCTGTCGGGGGCTCACCAGCCTCACACGGAAGGAAAAAGCAAGGGTACTTTATAATCCACGTGTGTGCAGCATCCTTCACTGTTTCCCTTAGCCTAAGTGGAAAGCCAGCCTCCAAACTGAGATACTGAACAGCCCCCAACTTAACCCACCATATAGTCCCAGGCTTCTTAGGTTTTGGATTAGGGAACAAAGTTTGCAGACTTTCCTATCCTGAATTGAGCTTTTAGATTTACAAAGGGCTGGGAACATAATCTAGAACAGCTGGTTCTGGCTTTCCCAAGCCCAACAGTTCCATGGGGCCAAGAGCCATGTCTGCAGCTTGTTTCACTCTCTTAATGATGTGTTTTGAGGAATAAAGGCTTAATTTTATGTAGTCAGGTTTATCAATTTTTCATTTATGGTTGGTGAATTTTATGTCCTATTTAAAAAGTCCTTCCATACCATGAGGCCACATATTTAGAAATTTTATTGTTTTACCTTTTATACTGTAACTCACAATATAGCTGAATTGATTTTTCCATATAATACGATATGGGGTCAGTTTAGCTTTTTTTCAATATGGATATAATTGTCTAACACCAATTATTGAGAAAAATTTCCTGTCCCCAAAGTTAATCAATTCTGTATTTATTATAAATCAAATGTTTGGATAGTCATTTAGATTCACTCATTTATCATTTCCATTGCTCATTCATTACTATATCTTTGAACTTCTATGTGGGATCTTTTAAAAATTTATTTTCTTAATGTTTATTGGAGTATAGTTACTTTTTCTGCTTCCCTGGTAAGTCAGCTGTTAAAGAATTTTCCTGCAATGCAGGAGAGCCCAGTTCAATTCCTGGGTCAGGAAGATCAGCTGGAGAAGGGATAGGCTACCCACTCCAGTTTTCTTGGTCTTCTCTAGAGGCTTAGCTGGTAAAGAATCCACCTGCAGTTTGGGAGACCTGGGTTCAATTCCTGGGTTGGGAAGATCCCCTAGAGAAGGGAACAGCTGTCCACTCCAGTATCCTGGCCTGGAGAATTCCATGGACTGTATAGTCCATGAGGTACAAAGAGTCTGACAAGACTGAGCGACTTTCACTTTCATAGTTGCTTTACAATGTTGTGTTAATTTCTACTGTAAGCAATCAGCTATGTACCCTGTGTGCATGCTCAGTTGTGTCCAACTCTGTGACCCCATGGACTGTAGGTCCTTCATCTGTGGAATTCTCCAGGCAAGAATACTGGAGTAGACAGCCCTCTATTCCCTTCTCCAGGGGACCTTCCTGACCCAGGGATCCAACCTGGGGCTCCTGCATTGCAGGCATATTCTTTACTATCTGATACACCAGAGAAGCCCTTAAATATTTTACAGATGGTATCAATAGTGAATATGTATCAGTTCCAATCTCTCGATTCCTTTCACCACTACCTACCCCCTTTCCCCCTAGTATCCACACATTTGTTCTCTATGTCTGTGTCTCTACTTTTGCTTTGCGAACAAGATGGTCTGTACCATTTTTCTAGATTTCACATATATGTGTTAATATATGAAACTTGTTTTTCTCTTTCTGACTTACTTCACTCTGTATGATGGTCTCTAGGTCTATCCCTGTCTCTACAAATGACCCAGTTTTGTTCATTTTTATGGCTGCGTAATATTCCATTGTATATATGTACCACATCTTCTTTATCCATTCATCTGTCAATGGACATTTAGGTTGCTTCTATATCCTCACTATTGTAAATAGTGCTGCAATGAACATTGCAATGCATGTGTCTTTTTGAATCATGGTTTTCTCTGTGTATGTGCCCCGTCATGGGATTGCTGGGTCACAGGCATAGATATTTTAAAGTCTGTGTTCAATAACTCCTATTTCTGTAGTCCCTCTAGGTCTGTTTCTATAACCTATTTTTTTTCTCTTAGCTTGTTTTCTTCTTGTGTACTAGTTATTTCTTGTTATCACAGACTTGATAGATACGAGTTTGAGTAAGCTCCAGGAGTTGGTGATGAACAGGGAAGCCTGGTGAGCTGCAGTCCATGGGGTTGCAAAGAGTCAGACACAACTGAGCAACTGAACTGAACTGATTCTTTTTGAAAAACTGTTTGCTAAAATAACTTGAGGACTAGAATGATATCACCTTCCTCCAGAAGGGATTTATGCTCATTTCTGCTATCTATCTAGGGATGCCAACAATTGAAGTTTCCAAATCCAGCTCCAGACATGGAGAGAGCTTGAAGCTGAACTGCAGTCCCCCTGAGAACAATCTGGTATGTTCAGTTTGCTCCTAGGGCAGACTTTCCCAACCCAAGGAGAACTGGCTTCATCAGGTCACTCTCCTATATCCAGTTCATCCCTACCCTGATAAGCTCACACTCCCATTCAGGGGCAATAAGCCCAGCAATGTGCCACCTGCAATATGCGATGTGCCCTTCAGCCAGTTCCTGTAGAACCAACAAATACTCTGAAAGGGGAAGTGGCCCCAAATGCCACCCTTACGTCTCTGGGCTTCTGCTCTCTGTCCTGGGTCTTCGCCCCATAGCTCATCGTGATCTTGTTAACTTACTGCTAACAGCTAACAGTGCCTTTGAGAGCACTTTTTTTGTTTGTTTTTTTCTGTTAATACCTTTATTGATACAACTCACATGTAATACAATTCACCCATTTAAAGTATACAATTCAGTGGTTTTTAGTATATTCATAGAATTATGCAACAATTACCACAATCAATTTTAGAACATTTTCACCACCTCAGAAAGAAACCCTGTACCCTTTATCACCTACCAATTCCCTTGATCTGTGCTAAGCATCCATTAATCTACTTTCTGTCTCTATGAAATGCTTATTCATGACATTTCGTATAAGTGGAATCACTTAATACAGGATCTTTTGTCTCTAACTTCATAGCATGCTTATAAAGTTCATCCATGTTGGAGCATCTATCAGTTTTTGATTCCTTGTTGTGGCCAAATGAGATTGCATTGTGTGGAAATACTACATCTTGTTTATATATGTTCTTGATGGACATTTGGGTCATATTCACCTTATGGCTCTTATGAATAATGTTACTAAGAACATTCATGTTGCTGGAGAAGGAAATGGCAACCCACTCCAGTATTCATGCCTGGAGAATCCCATTGAGGGAGGAGCCTGGTAGGCTACAGTCCACGGGGTCGTAAAGAGTCGGACACGACTGAGCGACTTCACTTTCACTTCATGTTGGAGATTTTGTGTGGACATACCTTTTCACTTCTTTGGGGAGTGCAAATCACTGGGTCACATGATGACCTGATGTTTAACTTTTTGAGGAACTGTCGTGCTTTTCCAAAGTAGCTGTACCACGTTACATTCTTGCCAGCAGTGCATCAGGTTTTTGATATGAGAGAAGTTTGCTATTTTAAGATTTTTGTCTATCTTTCATATTTGTTCTCAGCTGGATTGTCCTTCTAAATTACTGAATCTCCTTCACCAAGAGCAGAAGCCCTCTTAGCACTTTCAGCAGAGTGGCTCCAGTCACCAGTGTTTATTCTTTAACATTTTACATCAGATATTTCCAGTAGGTAGAGGTTGTACTTGAGTGTATCCTTGATGGAAAGAGAGAAGAGCATTCAGTATGCTGGTTCAAGAGTTTGGGGTAACTTTGGACCACAGGCAACCTTCACTTGTAGCCCTTTGGTTTACAGACTGGCTCAAGTAAGAAAGTTTATTCTTTTCTTTTTTTAAAAAAAAAGCTCTTAATACTCTGGATTCCATGGAATCCTTTCAAAATGAATTATGTCTTTATGGATACATTTCTCTTGAAGTCATAAAAATGTATTTAAAATATCTTCTAAAAAATACCAAGCCCTAAAACATATTTTAAATTTTGACTTCCCAACTCGGGCTATTTGGAAAATAACTGAAAAATATTTATGTGACTGCAAGAAGCTCTTTCAAGCTCCCCTTCATTACCTGAATCATTCATTAAAAATGCATCAATAGATTTTCATTGCTTTCCTGGGATAGGCTCTGAATATGAGGAGTTTGTACTTCTTAGCCTCAGAGAATTTATAATCTAGCTAAAACCAGAGAGGTGAAAACCATCTAAAGTGATAAATATGCATAGGGTCATGTAATGAAATGTACATATATTATAGAGCCTAACAGCAAGAGAGAACATTTATGAGTTATTCCGTTTCACTGATTATTTATCAGAAACCCTCATGGCAATTCCTAGTTGTTGATTACCTTGGATTCACTCTGAGAAAATCAAAAGTAACTGTGTAATCTAAGTGGCTTCTATTTATTAACAGTCACTAGGCCTATGAACTAAAAGTGGTATGAAATCCTAGACAAGGGGACAGACACGGGACATAGACTGCCTGGGCATGAATTCTTATGTGGGTGTCTTCATTGGATGACTCTTGTTAAGTCACTGGACCTCCCTAGCCCTCTGTTCATCCTTCTATAAAATAAGGATGAATGTACCTAGTTTATAACATGCTTGTGCAGAACAAATGAGTTGAGGTCAATAAAGCACTGAGGGGACTTCCCTGGTGGTCCAGTGGGTAAGAATCCACCTTGCAATGCAGGAATCGTGGGTTTAATTCCTGGTCAGAAAACAAAGATCCCACATGCCTCGGAGCAACTAAACCTTCATATCGCAACTGGGAGTCCGTGCACCACAACAAACATCCAGCAGCTGCAACTAAGACCCAAGGCAGCCAAATCAATAAACACAAAAACATTTTTTTTTAATGCACTAAGAACCAGTTCTGGGACAAGGTAAAGCTCTCAAGCTTAAGTTCTTATTTTTCTTAATGTGTAATCATGGTTAATCATTTACTTGGGGGAACTGAGGTATAAACAGGAAAATACTTTGTGAATTATTAGCAACAACATACACATAAATGGGGAAGGAAATGACAACCCACTCCACTATGCTTGCCTGGAGAATTTCATGGACAGAGGAGCCTGGTGGTCTATAGTCCGTGGGGGTCACAAAGAGTCGGACACGACTGAGTGACTAACACATACACATAAAAAAGGAAAGGGGAAAATTCATTTTGCTCCCAGCCAAGAGACACTTGAACCAATATCCTTCCAGCCCTCACTCACATGTGAGGTATAGAAAAGCAGTTTCCATTTTCTCCTTACAAAATATCTTCTTGATTTTTCTTACACTCCAGGCTGAAAGAATTGGCTGGTGGCATTTCTTACTGAAGGCAGTTTTACTGAAAGCCTTTTTACTTTGTGTCCAGCCTTTAGTAGAGAGGGTTCAGTTGTGTCCGCATCACCTGAACTCTTCTTGGTCATACGCTGTCCCCCCACCAGCTCAGTCCTCAGGCCTCTCCTCCTGCACCTAACTGCAACATTTAACTCTGCTTATTGCATTCATCTCACTACATTTATTAAATAGCCTAGGATAGTACTTGAATGGAATTGTATTGATATTTATCAATCACTGGAGAAGGAACTAGCAACCCACTCCGGGTTTCTCTCCCAGAAAATCCCATGAATGGAGGAGCCTGGCGGACTGCAGTCTGTGGGGTCGCAAAGAGGCTGACACTGCTGAGCGACTGAGTACTGTGTGCCCCAGCATTCCATCTCGTTAAAATCTGTGTGTCGTGCTTAGTCGCTCAGTCATGTCCGACTCTGTGCCCCCATGGACTGTAGCCCGCCAGGCTCCTCTGTCCATGGGATTCTCCAGGCAAGAATACTGGAGTGGGTTGCCATGCCCTCCTCCAGGGAATCTCCCCAGCCCAGGGATCGAACCCAGGTCTCGCACACTGTAGGCAGATTCTTTACTATCTGAGCCACCAGGGGAGCCCAAGAATACTGGAGTGGGTAGCCCATCCCTTCTCTAGGGGAACTTCCCAACGCAGGAATCAAGCCAGGGTCTCCTTAAATTGATCTAAAATGGACATTAAAAAATTACTTTTCCTAATTTTATTCTTTCATTAAAAAATTTTTTTTTAACTTTCCCTAATTTTAACTACCATTCATCAGGCAGCTTTTCTTCTGCCTCAACTTTGATGTTGATATTTCTAAACATTTTGTCCTCAGGTGTTTTATTTGCCCTCACTTTCTTCCTAAGAAATCACATCCATGCCAAGGGTTTCCTTCCCCACTTCTCTGCATCTTTTGTCTAGAATTTCCTCCCGAGTCCAAACTTCCATCCAGCCTCCTGCTGGACTATTCCCCACGGCGTATCACACAAGCTCCTCAAATTCAGCATGTCTAAAGTGACTAAGACTCTTCCTCTCCAAATTGCATTTCCCTTGAAATACCCTGATTATCCTTTACTGACTGAATCACTCAAGTGGGAAACTCCAGAGTTCACCTGCTTATACAACTGTAGATCCACTGCTGGTGGCTCAGTTGAGAGTCTCATCATTCCTCACCTGGAGTATTACAGCAATCACTTGTCTTGCCTCCAGTTTTTATTTTTGTTTATTTTTAATTTTTAAAAACATTTTTATTTCTTTATTTATTTGGGTGCCTGGTGGTGGGAAGAGGGCACCCTCCCTGCACACGGGTCAGGCGGCTGCATCCCACACCCAGGTCAGGCAATCCTGCCCTCACCCTGACCCCCCAACTCGCACCCAGCTCCAGAGACTGTGCTATTCTGGGGGCTCCCCTGTCACTCAAATCCCCTAATCACCCTGTTGGAAGGTGCGGTCTGTTTCCTGCTGGGACTCCACAGGGCCAGGCAGGCCCTCTTAGGGTGGACTCAGAATCCAAACTGTTGACATCAAAATCATGTCTCCATCCTCCTAGCTATGATTCTAGGTCCCCCATCACTTCTCTAGGCCTCACTTTCCTCATCTGTGAAATGGGCACAAAACTGTTACCACCCCCCCATCTCCTCTCCCCTCCCCCTGCTCTTCTTCCTCCTTCTTTACCTCCTCCCCCTCCTCTCCCTCCCTCTCCCCGTCCTTCCACATATCCTTCCCCACCTTCCCCTCCTCCTCCTGAATTTCCCCGGCTTTCGCCCCCAGGAGTCTCCCTTCACAGCTCTCCATCTGGGCAGCTGACGAGTGGTCTCTGGGTAGATGTGCAGGGAGTTTAGGTTCAGGCTGGCAGCTTTCAGCTCTAAGCCTGGGCCCTGATGAAGAAGTGAATGTTAATCATTAATATAATTTCTTTCCAGAGAAGCATAAGATTTTACAGCTGGAAGTAGCCTTAGAGAATCGTGATAACGCACAAGTTACAATTGTGGAAACAGCGGGCTCTTGCCATGCCTAAAGTCAGGGCTGGTCGGCCAGTTGCTGACTGTGCTAGTCCCACCATCCCAAGCCCTTCTCCTAAACCCTTTTTAAGCTTTTGAGTTTGTGAATGCATCTCCTAGACAGGTGAGAATAGCCCAGCCCTGCAATTTTACCCTGGGTGGATAGACCTCTCCCTCGGTGAGCTAAGGAAAACCAACCCTAACAGTAATAATCATTATTGCCCTAGTGCTTCCACCACTGCTTCTTTTGTATCCTGCACTTTTTCTAACCTCTTAAGAACTGGCAAATGAGGAGAAGCCAATTTCAGCAGAAAGGATCTCCCAGGGAAACTCAGAGATGCTCAGGCTTCAGATAATGGGGTCTGGAGGTAGGGCCTGGGCTGATGGGAGACCCAGAGCCCCATGGTGATGCCGCAGGCACCTGACACAATTTGGAGCCCGATGTAAACGAGCAGTGACTGCATGGACTTGTCTTTGCCAGTCACTGCCAGAAAACTCAGAACCATTAAGTCATTGGGTCTCTGAGTTCTGTACCTGGACGCCCAGCCTCATGTGACTCGAGGACAGGGTACTCACATTTGGTGACCTGTTCCCCCATTCCCCAACTCTGGGCCTGGACAGATCTGGGGGTGTCCAGACCTGATAAACAGCTCCAGGGGAATGGCCAGCCTTGCTCTGAAGCCTGGACAACTGGGAGACAGAAAGGTCTTTTGTTAAGGCTTTTAGAAGGAAGGAGAAGTTTGGGGCTGGGGTGTTAAGCAAGGAAGGGCTGAGGGCGTTCTGAGCAGACAGACACGTGGGGAAGCTTGGGGAGAAGGCAGGCAGGAGGAAGACGGTTCAGCATCCTTGTGGTCCCTGAGTTTCCTGATCAGGGGATCCTCAGAGTGGCAGTCCCGGACTCCAGGACCTCTTCCTGAAGCTGATAATGAATATGGAGCTGGAAGCTGAGTGGCTCTGAGTCAGGTTAGAGGGGGCGGGGGCACATGAAGACAATCATTCATCTTCAAAACTTGCAGCACACATCTTCTGTCTCCCGGAAACCAGATGCAGGGCTGGACCAGGAGGCAGGAGGACCAGCCCCCACCCGTAGCCCTATCCCAGGCCACTGCACACTGCCGCCTGGGGCCCCAAGGTCATGTTGCAGACAGAGCCTCCTGTTTCAGGGATGAGAGGGAGGAAGAACCCCCGTTCTTTGCTGTCCTTGTCTCCACTCTCCTTGCTCTGATGACCTTGAAGAGCCTTCTGTTCCTTCTGTCCCAGTTCGGTTTCCATGGGAACCTGAGTGGCAGCATCATCATTCTGCTGAGGTGAGATGCCCCCAGGATGCTGTGAATACCCAGGAGAAAATGATCAGAGAAGAATATACCATCTCAGAAATTACCCTGCAGGGCGCTTCCTCATATTCTGCTTCCGACATCTCCTGGGTTAGGTCTTCCGTTTGTTGTCCTCAAGCTAAGGGAGCCCCCTGGGAATGGGCATTTGATCTGGATCTTTGGTCCTGAGTATCTGTTCTGCTCCTGGTGGGTGTGATAATCACTTACTCTGTGAATTCCTGGGTGAGGATCACGAGAAGATGAAGTCATTTGATATCCTCTCAATAAATCCCAGGTGGCACAGTGTTAAAGAATCTGCCTGCCAATGCAGGAGGTGTGGGTTTGACCCCTGGGTCAGGAAGATCTCCCGGAGAAGGACATGGCAACCCACTCCAGTATCCTTGCCTGCAAAACCCCCATGGACAGAGGAGCCTAGTGGGCTATAGCCCACGGGGTCACAAAGAGTGGGACACAACTGAGCGACTGAGAACCACAAAAAATTCAGACAACTAAGTGTGGTGCCTTGAGGCCTGTCCTCTCCCCAAATTTGTCCCCTGACCAAGTGACTTTGAGACAGTCATGAATGGCTGTAGATATATTTTATTTGAACTTCTCAAAAAAACCTAGTGATATGTTTAAGAGTGGTCACTTACAATCAAATTGATTGACAGGCACTGGACTTTCTGGAATGAGCCATGGGCTGCTCAGCAGGTCCCTAGACAATGGGACAGATTCAGAATAAGCCATCTCCTAATCATGGTTCTTGCAGAGTAGTTGAGAGCGCGGACTCTGGAGCCTGTCTGCCTGAGTTCAAATCTTGGCTCTGCCATTTAGGAGCTGGGTGAACCTGGGCAGGGCACCTAGCCTGTCTGATTCTCAGTGTCTTCATCCATAAAATAGGATGATGATGGTTTCTATCTAATAAGTGACTGTATTAAAAGAATTAATACACACAAAATGCTCAGAACAGTACTTGTACATGGCAAGTCTTAGCCATCTTATTATTATCATAATTATCCTACTTTATTCATTCTGAGATGCATTTTTTCCCATTTTGATATCTCTGAAATCTGAAGGTGTGTGTGTGGTTTTTTTTTTCTGTTTCCTGTGAACATAAAATATTATGTACCTATAATGGATTGTGTTTCAGATTCAATTAAATTTATTATAATCATTTTTAAGATCTCATCTCTAGCACAGTGTCTGGTCAATAATGAGGACACCATATACTTTTGCAAAGACTAAATAAATTCTCTCTAGGTCTTTTCTTCCTGGAGTCCTAGTAATGAAAGGTTTGCCATTGTGACCATCAGTGTGGGCCCAACTGTCAGGCAGACAGATAGCGCTGATAGTAGAGGTGCAGTCATCCCCTTTCCTTCTCCTTGGCCCTCAGGACAGACATTCCAGCTGGTTCTGCAACACTGGGGAGATAAGGAATCTCAGTGTCTGTACCATCTGACAACCAGAGGGAGTTCTGTGTCTGTGTTAGAGCTCTTCGGATAAACAGAACCAATAGGATGTGTGCTTAGGTTTATTTTAAAGAATTGCTCATGGGATTACCTGGCTGACAAATCCAAAATCTGCAGAGTAGGTTAGCAGGCTGGAGCCCCAGGAAGAAGACAATATTCCAGATCAAGTTTGCTGCAGAATTCCTTGCTTGGGAAAGGTCAGTGCAGTGCTTCAGCTGACTGGAGAGGCCCATCCATGTTACAAAGGTCAGTCTGCTTTGCTCAAAAGCCACTAATTTGTGGAACTTCCCCGGTGGTCCAGTGGTTAAGACTCTGCACTGCCACTGCAAGGGGCATGAGTTCGATCCCTGGTTAGGAAACTAAGATCCCACATACAGCACAGTTCAGCTGCAAAAACACAGCAACAACCAAACACCAAAGTCTGCTGATTTAAATGTTAATTTCATCAAAAACAGCCTCACAGAAACATCCAGAATAATGTTTGACCCAATATCTGGATGCCTTAGCCCAACCAAGTTGATATATGACTTCACCATTGCAGAGACTTAGAGGGGAGATTTCTTGAGTGAAGGGCCTGCATTTGTTAAGGACCATCCTTTCCATGGAGAGATCACGCCTCCTCCCTTGTGAGTTCCTGATGGGCTCAGTGAGATTTCACAATAGTCTCTTCTGTAATCTCCACAACAATCCTGCACAGTAGGCAGGAATAACTTCATTTTTCAAATGAAGAAAAAGAATCTGAGGCTAAGTGTCTTATTAGTAGATACCTCTGGGATCTCATTCAAGAAGAATGAGATTGCCTCATTCAAGCCAGGTTTCTCTGACTCTAGCTCTTGCTTGTCAAGGGTACTAGTAGTGTTTACTGCTGCTATTACATTATGATATTAAACACCAGTGCTTACTTTGTTTCAGGCGCTGTTCTAAGCACTTTACATATATTAACTTTCTAAATTAACTCAATTTCCTAATCTGCTCCTAGAATTCCGAAGATGGATGTGACAAACAAGTCATCTGGAGGTGAGAAATGCCTGCGGTCAGCATTGCCTGGGCATGGCCAGGGGAGGGCTCTTTGCTTCCTGGGGCTAGTTATCTCTCTCCCTCCTGCCAAGCTGCTTTCCTGCTATTTTCACTGAGCAACTGATTAATGCCTGTGCAGGGCAGACATGCCCACTCCATGGTGTTCTCACCTCGTCACTTCTTTGCACCCTCTAATGGCTTCTGAGATTAACTCCTATCTTAGTTTGCCACCTTTAATGAGGAGTGGGGACATTGACAGGAACCAGGGATGCTGTCAACAGCCCTGGCTCTCCAAGGTCCACCATCCTGCTCTCTAGTTTTGCACTTTTTTTTTTTTTGGCTGTGTTGTGTGGCTTGTGGGATCTAAGTTCCCCAACCAGGGATTGAACCCATGCCCTTGGCAGTGAAAGCATGGAGTCCTAACCACTAGACCACCAGGGAATTTCTGCACTTCTTAATTGCCAGTAGCTCAGCCCTACCATCCTCCTAAGAAATGAGGACCTTGTTTGCAGGACCTACATCTCTGAGCATCACTTAAGGGCTGGAGTCTGTTGTGCATAGGGGAGCTGTGAGGTGTTCTCCTTACCTTGACTCCAGTATAGGTTCATTTCTGCCATAAAACCTCTTTATCTTTCACATCAGACCAGAGTTCTGTGTTGAGGGAATCACAGTGAAGGAGAGGAAAATGCTGCCTTGATGGACAGGCCAGCTGGTAGATATTCAGCACATCCAGAGAACAAAGTCATCATTTGGTGTGAGTGATGAGTGCCACAAAGCCCCTAGCCATTAAGTGGGAAGAGGAGGATGGAGGTCTGGTTTGGGGAAAAAGAAGGCAATTGCCTTTCATCTGGGCAATGAAGGATGAACAAGATTTTACAGGGGTGAAGGGAAGGGAGAAGAAGGCAGTGGGAAAAATCTGGGAAGAGTGAAATGTCCCGTGAAGAGGGTTTCTCCACTGTACCAAGCATCCTACCCTCCCCTTTTTTTCTGGGGTCCTCTGAGGATCCCTTCAGTGGTGGGCGTCCTCTGCTTTCTCTTCCTTGGTTGATGTTTCTCATGAGCATTTAAGCATGCTGAGTCTCTATTATCTTTAAAACAGCTGCACACAAATCACAACTCTTAAACTGTCTCCCCCAACTCCTTTTTTCTCCAGACAGCCACTGCTAGTTACCACTTTCATCCAGTAGCTCAAGCCCCGAAAGAGGGACTCAGTCTTTACATCCCTCACTAGTCTGTCCACTTGTCTCATTCCTTACCAGGTCCTGCCAGTTTAACTCTTAAATATCACCTGAAGCTGTCCACTTTTTATAGTGATGGTTAATTTTGTGCGTCCACTTGACTAGCTACAGAAAGTCTAGATTAAGCATTGTTTCTGGGTATGAAGTTGGCATGTGAACTACCAGACTCCATAAAGTAGACTGCCCTCCCCAGTGTGAACGGACATCCTCCAGTCCAGCAAGGGCTTGAATAGAGCAAAAGCAGAGGCAGGAGGAATCTACCCATTTTTCCTGCCTCATTGATGACCTGGGACCTCCCACACCATCCTCTCCTGCTCTGGGACTGGGGTTGATGCTACTGGCTCCCTTGGCTTCCCAAACGGTGGACTCAGACTGAATCATACTAATATCACCAGCAGATGGCAGCTCATGGGGCTGCTCAGCCTTCATAATCACATGAGCCAATTACTTACACACACACACACACACACACACACACACACGTCCCCTGCTGATTCTATTCCTCTGGAGAACCCTGACTAATGCAGATGTGGGTACTGACAGTGGTGGTAAAGAAACAGAGTTTGAAGGATGAATTTTCTGAATTGGTTGTGGGTTTCTGGAATTGGTTCTCTAATTTGATTGGAATTTAAAATGCTAATCACTCTATTTCCAGAAGTAGAGAGAGCACTGATAGTTCATGACATGAACTGTTTACAAAGATGTGCAAAGCATCTGCATTGGAGACTCCTAGTCAGTGGCTCAGACTGTAATGGATCCACTTGCAGTGCGGGAGACCTGGGTTGGGAAGATTCCCTGGAGGAGGGCATGACAACCCACCCCAGTATTCTTGCCTGGAGAATCCCCATGGAGAGGGCAGCCTGGCGGACTACAGTCCATGGGGTCGCAAAGAGTCACACATGACTGAGCGAATAAGCACAGTCGAGTAAGATACAAGATCCTGGGTGAGTGTGTCTGTGACACCTTTGAACATTTTTGGAAGACATTTCTGGAGATGAATATAATAACCTCATCTGGCTGCTCCTAACATCACTGGACAAAGAGGAAAAAGAAAAGATGAGCTCTGGGGTTTGAATTCCCAGCTCCAGTGCCACAGGTAAACCTGAGAGTGTGTGGGTGTGCCCTGATGAGACCCTCAGCTCCTGGCGCTGCAGGGCAGAGACAGCTGGAAGTCCAATTCGGATCTCATTCTGCTGACTTACTTCCTAAGCTGAACTCCCAGCCTCCTGGGAGTGTCTGTTGTTAAGGTGAGGGCCTTGGTCGGGGAAGAATAGGATCCGGAGTTGGAGTGGAGGAGGTCATGATGAAGCCAGGACTCAAGGTCATCTTTACCAGTGAAAGAGGACTCCCCACCCCCAGCGGCAGTGGCATCCTCATCCTGAGGATGTCAGTCTTTCCACCTCCTTCTGAGGGGAGTCACCCTGCATTGCTTGAAGGACGCATGATGGCTCCCCTGAGGCATTTGTCTTGCAAGACAATATGATCCTCTTCCTGCAACCCAGCCCCGCCTCATATGCACACAACACCCAAAGTATGTTGCATTAATATATTTACAATATATTGTATATAGGTGTATATCTGTGCAAGTGCTCAGTAGCTGAGTCCTGACTCTTTGCAGCCCCATGGACCGTAACACCAGGCTCCTCTGCGCGTGGGATTTTCCAGGCAAGAGTACTGGAATGGGATGCTACTTCCTACTCCAGGGGATCTTCCCGACCCAGAGATGGAAACTGTGTCTCTTGCTCTCTTGCATCTCCTGCATTAACAGGCAGATTCTTTACCACTCATGCCACCTGTGAAGCCCGTGTGTGTGTGTGTGTGTGTGTGTGTGTGTGTGTGTGTGTGAACACGTCTTGTGCAGTCGCCCTCTGGCTGCCCTGTCCAAGTGGTAGGGTAGGGGACCCCTCCCCTCCAAGATCAACTGATGGTGGTGGCTGAACAAGCAAGGAGGTTGGAGGGACCCAGTGGGGCCTCTGAATTACTCTGAACTGTGGAAGCTGAGCCCTCCCTCGGACCCGTCCCCCCATGTGCAGGAGCAAAGGGGACCTGAGCCCTGTCGGCCAGGAGGGGCCCCTGCCTGGCTGCCCTACGCCAGAGCGTGGGTATGAAGCATGGCTGGGTTGTGTCTCATAACCCCACCCCAAACCCTGAGCAAAGACTTTGCTCGGTGCCGGGCCTGTGCTCCGTACATCCAAGGAGAATTAGGGAGTGAGTGAAGAAAAGGCTGAGATCAGTTGCCAAGGAGGAGGAAGCAGGCAGGGGAGGTGGAAGGCCCTCGCAGTCAGGGGCAGCCCTGCTCAGAGGTCCAGCCATGAAACAAGGCCCTCAGGTGCAGAAGCCAAAGGTACCTCGGCCAGGAGGTGCTTGGAAGGCCAGTGATCCGGTGGAAAACACTGGGATGGGGAAGTGTAAAGGAAGAGGAAAGAGAAGGGAGTGAGTGAAAGGTGGGGGAGGCCAGGATGCCTCCTTTAGAGGCTAGCTCAAGGGAGGGCAAACCAGAGGGGACAGGAGGGTGGACAAAGAAGGTTCCCTTCTCTGCAGCTGTCCTGCGATTTCCAGGGAGGGGAGCCAGTCTTTAAAGAGATGCCACTTTGAATGAGGCCCTTCCCAGGAAATCTCACAGAATTCTGTGACATTCCAGGAGGTGGTTAGCTCTGTCCTCCAGCAGGGAGAGAGATGTGGAGGCTTAATCTGGCTGAAAAGGCTTTTCTTTTCCCAGGACGGTGTGCACACTCCAAGTTCAGGCAGAGATGCTTCCTGCATTCGCACCTTCTGCTCCTCGGCTGTGTGGCATTTAAAGATAATGGTGAGGTATTAATGCAACCACAGGATATTAATGTTCGTGCATGGCTTTTTTTCTATTTATAGCTCTCACTGGAATCTCTGAATAAGACGATGCTTATTATAATCAACTCAGAGGTCAGGAAGGAAAAAGTGAGTCAAAGAATTAAGAATTAACAGTGGCTGCAGATCTTGGAGGGGTGTATGTTTTGTGTATCTGTGTGTAAATGGTGAGTGAAAAAAGTCACCATTGTGGACTTGAAAAAATATCCACTACCTAAGAGTTGAGAGTTATGTTTTACTTGGTGGGGAATTTTTAGGACTTTAAGCCTGGGAGAGAACATCTCAAGTGACCCGCTCGAGGAGAGGAGGAGAGGAGCCGGTTTATATAGAAGTTTTGCAACAAAAGGCAGGTAATATGAACAACAAAAGATTATTGTTCATTAAAGAAAACCGGATAACCCAAGGTAAGAAATTTAGCGCTTTTCTATGTATGGGAAGATGCAAGAGTCTGGGCTCACTGAAATTGTTCCCTTGATATGCACCTGATCTATCTGGGGCCAGTATCCTGTCTTTTCACATCCTGAGTTCCTCAGCACTCACCGTAGGGAGTGGCTGAAGTCTGATGGCCACTAGATGGCAGGTATTTTTTCCTTCCTAAGTTCCCTCGGGGCTCACCAGCTCACCTTCCTGGTGGCTACAATCACTGTGACTGTGACATCCTTGTTCAGGATATGGCAGGAAATATTCCATTTCTCACTATCTATTGGGATTTTTTCTAAAATATGTCTGAAGGATTTTGCTACAGAAATTTGAAGCACAAATGCCATGGAAATGGAAGGGTAATGATGGGTGGTCACCCTGGAAACAAAAGCATGACTCGTGATACAAGAAGACCATCTTTAACTGAATAAAACAAATAAAATGAAACTCCTTGGGACAGTTCATTGAGGTGTAACCAAGGGTGCTTTGGGTTTACCTTCCAGAGCAGGCTATTCTATGTATAGTGATTATAAATTAAGATGAGGGGAAGTAATATAGGAATCTAATTTTAGATGATGTATTGATCAAGTTCTCCACCCCTAGTTAATTTCTTAGCTTCTCTTCCCTGAGGTCTCAGACAGCAAGAGAAGCCCATTGTTTCTTTTTTTTTTTTTCCATTTATTTTTATTAGTTGGAGGCTAATTACTTTACATCATTACAGTAGTTTTTGTCCTACATTGAAATGAATTAGCCATGGATTTACATGTATTCCCCATCCCAGTACCCCTCCCACCTCCCTCTCCACCCGATCCCTCTGGGTCTTCCCAGTGCACCAGGCCTGAGCACTTGTATCATGTACCCAACCTGGGCTGGTGATATTCAATGTACCTTTCTGCCCACCAGCTATTTCAAAGAATTCAACAATCTTTTCTCCAGTTGATGTGAAAAATGCAAATTTGTAAGGAGAATATGGAAATTCACTCTTTTAAGCTCGCTACATGTCAGACATCACAATATAAAGCAGAGAGGTGACATGGAGTTTAAAAGGATGCTTCAAAAATGAAAATAGGGCATTTAAATGGGCAGTAGAAATCAAAAGAAGTTGCAAAGCTATAGTGTGAAAAAGAAGTAATTAGGAGAGAAATTCAGAGTAATCTAGGTCATGTGACACACAAGAAAGAAAGAATAACAGGCCAGATTTAGAGGGAAAAGAAGAGGTTATCAGCTTTGCAAATACATCATCTATACCATTTTCCTAGATTCCACATATATGTGCTAATATACAATATTTGTTTTTCTCTTTCTGACTTACTTCACCTGTGTGACAGTCTATAGATCCAGCCATGTCTCTGCAAATGGCATAATTTTGTTCCTTTTTAATAGCTGAGTAATATTCCACTGTATATATGTGTCACATCTATATCCACGCCTCTGAAAAAAAGAGGGAAAATATAGGAGTTTTGGAACAAAGGGTAGGTAGTCAAGAACATCAAAAGATTACCGTTAATCAAAGAAACCAGATATGTCAAGTTAGGAAATTAAGCATTTTTCTATGTATGGGAAGATGTAAGAGTGTGTGTGTGTGTGTGTGTGTGCACGCATGCTCAGTTGTGTCCGACTCTTTGTGACCCCATGAACTGTAGCCCTCCAGGCTCCTCTGTCCATGGGAGTTTCCAGGCAAGAATACTGGAATGGGTTGCCATTTCCTCCTCCAGGGGTTCTTCCCTACCCAGGATTGAACCCACATCACTTGAGTCTCCTGCATTGGCAGACAGATTCTTTACCACTAGAGAGTCCCTTGGACTGCAAGGAGATCCAGCCAGTCCATTCTAAAGGAGATCAGTCCTGGGTGTTCATTGGAAGGACTGATGCTGAAGCTGAAACTCCAGTACTTTGGCCACCTCATGCAAAGAGTTGACTCATTGGAAAAGACCCTGATGCTGGGAGGAATTGGGGGCAAGAGGAGAAGGGGACGACAGAGGATGAGATGGCTGGATGGCATCACCGACTCGATGGACATGAGTTTGAGTAAACTCCAGGAGTTGGGGATGGACAGGGAGGCCTGGCGTGCTGCGATTCATGGGGTTGCAAAGAGTCGGACACGACTGAGCGACTGAACTGAACTGACTGAACTGAGTGCCACCTGGGGTTGGACCAAGATAAGAGTCTGGGCTCACTGAAATAATTCCTTTGATACGCACCTCAGCTATCTGGGGCCAATATTCTGAGTTTCCTCAGGGTTCGCCAGCTCACACAGATGACTGTAGTATCCTTGTTTACTGCTGTGGCAGGAAATATTTCATTTCTCAGTCCCATCTAAAACCATTTGGCGTGGACCCAATGTGCTCATGAACATGTAGATAAGACTGAACTTCAAGGACTTTCTGGTATGAACCAAATGGCTCATGGGGGTTTTCGACAGGATGCAAAGTCCTGCAAGGGGCCTCAAGGAGCAGGCTTCCACCTGCTTTTCTTTCTACCTCTTCTTGCTTCAAGGGCAATCTCATCTGTGAACCCAGCTCCAACTCCCACTTTTATGCTGACAGAATCTACTGTTCTATCCTCTGGGCTCCAAACATATATGTTCAAATGGCTAATTCTGAGTGTCCTCTAACATGCCTTGAACTTCCCTGGACCTCAAATGGTAAAAAATGTGCCTACGATGCAGGAGACCAGGGTTCGATCCCTGGGTTGGGAAGATCCTCTAGAGAAGGGAATGGCAACCCACTCCAGTATTCTTTCCTGGAGAATTCAATGACAGAGAAGCCTGGGGGGCTATAGTTCATGGGGTTGCAAAGAGCTGGATGCAGCTGAGCGAATAACACACAGACATGCCTCAAAAAAGGCAAAGGCACAAATGTAGTGGTTTGGTCTGAAACTAAACACCTACTCATCTGTCCCCTTCCATCGCTACCCAGGTTAGTTAACTCTGAAAGCCAAAGGCCTGGGGCTCCTCCCTAACCTACCTCTCCCCAGGGTCCCAGCCTTCTGTTCACTGCTCCTCGTGTATTTTCTCTTCGACTCACATTGTTTCAGATCCTCCGCTGCCTTGTTAGTTCAAGTCACCACCATTTCTCACGCCACTGGCTTCCTAATACATCCTCTTGCTACGCTCCACTCTTAATCAAGAGTAATTATTCTAAAACTGATCCTCATTTGATAGTGTTGTTACGGAGTCCAAGCTCACTCTGCTCACTACACAACAATGAACTGGAGACAAGGTGTTGAGGCAAAGAATGTGACTTGATTCAGAGAGCCAGCTGGCTGAGAAGATGGCAGACAAATGCCTTAAAATAACCATCTTATCGGGGTCTTGGTGCCGTGTTCTTTTATAGATCAGAGGTGGGAGGAAATGAGGAAACAAAGTAAAAAGGCCATTAATCTTGCAAATATCTCCTAGAGATAGGGAAGGCCTGGCGTGCTACAGTCCGTGGAGCTGCAAAGAGTCAGATATGACTTGGCGACTGAACGACAACAACAATATCTCCTAGAATGACAAGCCTCAGGTAGGAGATGTGTTCATTTCTTTCTTCCTGCCATCTACAGGTGGACAGGGTTCTGAACAAAGGTGCTTTAGTTTAACAGTCAGGCAGAGGGGCAGGGTCCTCTGAGGCAGGCCATTATGTCAGTTCAGTTCAGTCTTTTAGTCATCTCTGACTCTTTACAACCCCATGGGCTGCAGGATGCCAGGACTCCCTGTCCATCACCAACTCCCAGAGCTTACTCAAATTCATGTCCATCAAGTCGGTAATGCCATCCAACCATCTCATCCTCTGTCATCCCCTTCTCTTCCCTCCTTCAAGCTTTCCCAGCATCAGGGTCTTTTCTAATAAGTCAGTTCTTTGCATCAGGTGGCCAAAGTATTGGAGCTTCAGCTTCAAATTCAGTCTTTCCAATGAATATTCAGGAGTGATTTCCTTTAGGATTGACTGGTTGGATCTCCTTGCAGTCCAACTTCTCCTTAACACTCTCAAGGTCTTCTCCAACACCACTGTTCAAAAGCATCAGTTCTTCAGCACTCAACTTTCTTTATAGTCCAACTCTCACATCCATACATAAATACTGGAAAAACCATCGCTTTGACTAGACGGATCTTTGTTGGCAAAGTAATATCTCGGCTTTTTAATATGCTGTCTAGGTTAGTCATAACTTTTCTTCCAAAGAGCAAGTGTCTTTTAATTTCATGGCTATATTCAACATCTGCAGTGATTTTGGAGCCCCCAAAATAGAGTCTCTCACTGTTTCCATTGTTTTCCCCATCTATTTGCCATGAAGTGATGGGACCAGATGCTATGATCTTCCCTTCCTGAATATCGAGTTTTAAGCAAACTTTTTCACTCTCCTCTTTCACTTTCATCAAGAGGCTCTTTAGTTCTTCACTTTCTGCCATAAGGGTGGTGTCGTCCACATATCTGAGGTTATTGATATTTCTCCCAACAATCTTGATTCCAGTTTTGCTTCATCCAGCCCAGCATTTCTCATGATGTACTCTGCATATAAATTAAATAAGCAGGGTGACAATATACAGCCTTTAATGTACTCCTTTCCCGATTTGGAAACAGTCTATTGTTCCATGTCCAGTTCTAATTGTTGCTTCTTGACCTGCATACAGATTTCTCAGGAGGCAGCTCAGGTGGTCTGGTGTTCCCATCTCTTTCAGAATTTTCCACAGTTTGTTGTGATCCACGTAGTCAAAGACTTTGGCATAGTCAATAAGGCAGAAGTAGATGTGTTTCTGGAACTCTCATTTTTTCGATGATCCAGCAGATGTTGGCAATTTCACCTCTGGTTCCTCTGCACTTTCTAATCCTGCTTGAACATCTGGAAGTTCTCAGTTCATGTACTGTTGAAGCCTGGCTTGGAGAATTTTGAGCATTACTTTGCTAGCGTGTGAAATGAGCACCATTGTGTGGTAGTTTGAACATTCTTTGGCATTGGCTTTCTTTGGGATTGGAATGAAAACGAACCTTTTCCAGTCCTGTGGCCACTGCTGAGTTCTCCAAATTTGCTGGCCTACTGAGTGCAGCACTTTCACAGCATCATCTTTGAAATAGCTCCACTGGAATTCCATCGCCTCCACTAGATTTGTTCATAGTGATGTTTCCTAAGGCCCACTTGACTTCACATTCCAGGATGTCTGGCTCTAGGGGAGTGATCACACCAACATGGTTATCTGGGCCATGAAGATCTTTTTTGTATAGTTCTTCTGTGTATTCTCGCCACCTCTTCTTAATATTTTCTGCTTCTGTTAGGTCCATGCCATTTCTGTCCTTTTTTGTGCCTATCTTTGCATGAAATGTTCCCTTGGTATCTCTAATTTTCTTGAAGAGATCTCTAGTCTTTCTCATTCTATTGTTTTCCTCTATTTCTTTGCATTATTACGTATGGTTATACTAAGAAGAGCAACAAACAGCAAGTCAAAGAAACAGTTCCAACTGTTTGCAGTCAGAATTGGCTTTTCCGTGCAACACTGTTATCTGCATCACCGTGGTAGCCTTGTTCAGCCCAGATCCTGCCACCCTCCAGCTCCGAGCACCCAGAGGGTGCCTCCCATCCTCCCTTTAGGTCTTCCAGAACAATTTTCTCCCTTCACAATGTGAGTCTTCCTCAAAGCAATCCCACCCCCTAGGGCTTTTCTTCACCTTCTCTTCCTGATTAAGTCCTTCTTATGCTTCAGATCTCAGCTCAAATGCTGCTTCTGCCGACCAGAGAAGATCCCCTGGCATATGCTTTTTATGATTTGATTACAACATATACACAGGACAGATAAAAAAATTCACACTTTGTGTGAACTCATTGGATGAGCGCCTGCCTCTCCGCTGGAATGGAAGCTCCTTGACGACATAAGTTGTGTGTCTTTTGCACAATGTGGGGACTTCAGTCTTGAGTGTTGTCCTGGGTCCACAGTGTCCTCACTGCCTGGGACGGATGCTTAGTGGAGTTTGCTCAAGGCTGGGTGTGTGAGTGAGAGGACTAGCTCCCTCTGTGGCCTTGAAGTTCCTGTTGGGAAACACTGCCTCCCTCTGGCCGTCCTCGGGGATGTGAAGGAACGAGGCGGCAAGGCAGGGAGCAGGGTGGCCTGAGCTTTTCCAGGTCTGTAGAGGAAAGACCGTGGTTCCTGTTTTCACTTGGAGAATCGATAACAACCTAGAAACTGTGCTCACAATCGTAACATCAGAAAAAGAGGTGAATGGATCCAGTCCATGCCTATGTGTTAGCCTGGAGGAAGTCAAGAAAAATCCCAATACTCAGACTGTTCTTTATAGAATAAACTGAAGACAGTGACCATGATCTGAAAGTGATCGGTGTGGAGGGTATAAAGGTTTAGCCTGGAATGCCTTTTAATAGCAAATTCTACATGTGCTAAATCCATTAATACTCATTTGATGGCAAATCACTAATTTTATAGCCAACACCGGCATTTGGAGTCTTTCAATAATTTTTCATGAATGTGTTCATGTATTTCACCTCATCCTTTCCTCTAGTCACCAACATGGGCATTTCTGTGTCTATAAAACAGATTTGAGATGAGCGGTCAGTGAGATGAATCTGAGAGCAACTTCCACTCAACTTGGCTGTGGGTTTCTAAAGGGCAGGGGCCGTGGCTCACTCAGCCATTTCCCCAGTTCCTGGCAAGATGCTCAGAACATAGGAGGCACTCATAGGAGGAAGTGATTATAATTATGTCTGGCCTGAAAGGATGCCTAGAGAGACTTCTGGGGACATCCTAATTCCACTCGTATAGAAGCATCTCCTAAATCCTCTCATCTGTAAAGGTTTCAGTTTTGTTGCTGTATTAAATGCAGTCATCATCATATGCAGAGAAGGAAGTAAGTTTAACCTGGGGGCTAATATCCTTGGAGGAGCCTTTAGAGAAACAAATCTAGGGAGAAACAAATCTAGGGAGCAACTCTGGAGGGGGGTGAGGAGGGTGGGTGTCTCTGTGTTTAGGTTTGAAACTGGAGAGGGAAAGCCTGCAGTGGGGAGGGATCTGGAGCAGAGTGAGAGCCAGGTTTCTCTGGGCGTCACACAGGCACCAGTTTCTGAGGTGTTGCACGCATTTCATTCACGCGAGCAGCCCTTTATGGAAAGAAATTTCCTTCTTTAAAGTGGAAACTTTAAAGGCTTTGAAAAGAGGCAAGTTTTCCTTTTCGGATGCTGCCTGCAAAGTTGCAGAGAAGAGAGCCTACTGTGTACGTGAGATGAATGGGAAGAGCTCAAGGTCAGAGCAGGAGGAGGGATTTCCTCATGTTCTTTTTTTCAAAAATTATTTGTTTTTTCATGTTTGGCTGTGCTGGGCCTTTGATGCTGCCCGCGAACTTTCTGCAGTTGAGAGGAGCAGGGCTGACTCTAGGTGTGGGGCTCCTCTTGTGGGGCAAGGGCTCTAGGGGTGGGCCCAGTGGTTGTAGTACATGCGCTGGGCTTAGTTGCCCCTCGGCATGTGGGATCTTCCCCAGACCAGGGATCAAACGTGTGTGTCCGGCATTGACAGGAGGATTCTTTACCACCGAGCCGCCAGAGAAGCCCTGATGCGTAGTTTTTAACCTCTAACTGATGAGATGGTGTTGGAATGCCTAGCACGCCTCTACCAAGACTGAAGGGAGCGGTCAGGATGGACCTGGGTCCAGATTCTCCTGCTCTCGTGGACCCACTGGGACCCTGGGAGGCTTGTGGAGAAGAACAGCTCCTCCATGGGATTCTCTTCTTTCCTAGTGGAGAGGCCACTGGGACCCCTGAAGGTGGGGCATGTCCACAGGACAGAGTTCTCATCTGGCACTTACCCTGAAGAGAGGAGGGTGAACCCGGGCTGTCCCCGGATGGGAGCCACGGGCAGGTAAGCAGCCAGGTTTCTGCCCATCAGGTGCATCTGCGTCGGCAAACATCCCTCCCCTGGTTCCCATCTGTCTCCATGGACCAGACCCAGCTGGACTCTGTGAGCAGACATATGGTGGGTGGATTCCTGAATGGCCATGGCTGATTGCCTCCTCAGCAATCAGGAGAGACAGTGGTCACTGCTGAGAAGGGTCACATCACACAGGGCTGGCTGCACTTCTGAGCGGGGTTAATTCTTTTTCTTTTTATTTTTTTTAACTTTCCTTTTTTTAAAAAAAAATTAATGGAGTATAGTTGATGTACAATGTGGTGTTAGCTTCAAGTGTATAGCAAAGTGAATCAGTTATACATATCACATCTGCACTCTTTTTTAGATTCTTTTCCCATTTAGGTCATTACAGAGTATTGAGCAGAGTTCCCTGTGCTATACAGTAGGTAATTAGCTGTCTATTTTTATATATGTAGTATTGATCACTCAGTCGTGCCCGTTTTGCGACCCCATGGACTGCAGCCCACCAGGGTCCTCTGTCCATGAGATTTTCCAGGCAAGGATGTGGGAGTGGTTTGCCATTTCCCTCGCCAGGAGATCTTCCCGACCCAGGGATCAAATCCAGGTCTCCTGCACTGCAGGCAGATTCTTCACCAACTGAGCTACCAGGGAAGCCCCATTTTACATCTGCTGCTGCTGCTGCTAAGTCACTCCAGTCGTGTCCGACCCTGTGCAACCCCATGGGCGGCAGTCCACCAGGCTCCTCCGCCCCTGGGATTCTCCAGGCAAGAACACTGAAGCGGGTTGCCATTTCCTTCTCCAATGTGTGAAAGTGAAAAGTGAAAGTGAAGTCGCTCAGTCGTGTCTGACTCTTAGCGACCTGATGGACTGCAGCCCACCAGGCTCCTCCGTCCATGGGATTTTCCAGGCAAGAGTACTGGAGTGGGGTGCCATTGCCATCTCCAATTTTACATATAGTAGTGTGTAAATGCCAGAAGATGCTCAACATGGCTAATTATTAGAGAAATGCAAATCAAAACTACATCTCATTGGTCAGAATGACCAAAAAGTCTACCAACAGTGATCTAGTGGTTAGGATTTGGCATTTTCATTGCTGTGGCCCTGGGTTCAACCCCTGGCCAGGGAACTGAGATCCCATAAGCCACAGAACATGGCAGACAAAAAGAAAAAATGTGAAGAAATAATCTACAAACAAATGTTGGTGAGGGTGTGGAGAAAAGGGGACACTCCTACCCAGCTGGTGCGAATGTAAATTGGTACAGCTACTATGGAGAATGGTGTGGAAGTTCCTTTGAAAACTAAAAATAGAACTGCCACATGATCCATAAGCATGGTTATTTAAGAGGAGATTTAGAATGTGAACATGACATTTGGACTGTGCACGCAAAAGGATCCTTAATGCATGTACTTATCAACCACGTTCTTACTACCAGCAGCCTCACCCCTCATCTCTGGATTTCTCCACTTACCCTGTTGCACTGGATAGACCAATGATGCTCAAACCCTCATTAATTCCTCCCTTGAGATTTCTGATGTTTGTCTCCTCTAAGGGAATCCAGGTTATTTTACCAGCAGCTTCTCAGTAAAAGTAAAATAGTTCCTTAGAGAAAAATGTTTCTGTTTCTGAAACTCCTTCCTTGATACTGATCTGCCCTCAGGCAGCCAGAACACTTTATGGCTGCCCTAAGGGACTAAAGGGATAGGCGGGCACACATCTCACACTGCTGCTCTGACCGCTGCAAGCAAAGCCTGGACCTTCTACACAAAGGTGGGTTTTTGGAGCATAATGTTCAGATTTTTGCCTTTTACTAGAAGCGGGTGTGTAGTCCTCCTTACCCAAATCGTAATGCAAGCTGTGTGTGGCAAACATGTCTACTGAGGGTTCTTGCCCCCTGACTTGGAGTTTTAAAATTATTTATTTTTGGCTGTGCTGGGTCTTTGCTGCTTTTGCTCAGGGTTTTGTCTACTTGTGGTGAGTGGGGGCTGCTCTCTTGCTGTGATGCATGGGCTTCTCATCGCGGTAGCTTCTTTCGTTGTGGAGCACAGCTTCTAGGGATTTCAGGCATGTGGGATCATCCCGGGCCAGGGATCAAACTTGCATCCCCTGCATTGGCAGGCGGATTCTTAGCCACTGAGCCACCAGGGAAGTCCTGCAGTTTCCCTTCTGATGCTGAACAATATTTACAGTACAATCCCCAGTGAAGAGGCATCCCCACGGGCCAACAGCCAATGGTTCCCGGGACTCCCTGACCTTGGTGTGTGAGTTTTTTGTCACACCATCACCATGAGGCCGTCTCGGCCTCAGTCTTACCAGGTGCTTTTACCCAGGGCTAATTTAGAGGCCCTGAACTTGCTTTTGCCTCGGTCGCATGCGCTAATCTGCTTGTGCTCTGTTACAGACTGAATATTTGTGTCCACTCCAGATTCATATGTTGCAATCCTGACCCCTAATGTGACGGTGCTAGGAAGTAGGGCCTTTGGAGCTGACTAGGTCATGAGGGTCCGTAAAGATGCAGAGCACCAAAGAATTGATGCCTTTGAACTGTGGTGCTGGAGAAGACTCCTGAGCGTCCCTTGGACAGCAATGAGATAAAACCAGTCAATCCTAAGGGAAATCAACACTGAGTACTCTTTGGAAGGATGGATGCTGAAGCTGAAGCTCCAGTGTTTTGGTCATCTGACTCATTGGAAAAGACCCTGATGCTGGGGAAGATTGAGGGCAGAAGGAGAAGAGGGCAACAGAGGATGAGATGGCTGCATAGCATCACAGATGCAATGGACATGAACTTGGGCAAACTTCAGGAGATGGTGAGGGACAGGGAGGCTTGGCATGCTGCAGTCCATGGGGTCACAGAGTTGGACATGACTGGGCGACTGAACAACAGGTCATGAGGGTGAAACCCTCCATAATGACACAAATGCTCTTATCAAAGAGACCCTGCGGAGCACCCTCACCCCTTCCACCACGAGAAGATACAGTGAGAACACAGCTGTCTGTGAACCAGGAAGCAGGCTCTCACCAGACACCAAATCTGCTGGAGCCTTGATCTTGGACTCCCCAGACTACAAAACTGCGAGAAATAAATGTTTGTTGTTTAAGCCACCCAGTCCGTGGTATGTTTGTCAGAGCAGCTGGACCAGCCTAAGTCATGCCTGATCACCATAGGCAGGGCCACAGAGTCAGACCAGCAAGATGCCTCTACACATCAGGGTTGCCCTGGCTCCCACAACTTAATATACTGTTTCTTGTCCTAAATCAAAGCCCCAGAGAACGGTTTTATCCTTTTGGAATGGTTTAAGTGAGGGATCTTTTTGTTAACCTCCTTTGTAGATCTGAGCTGTTCAGTTCCCATCCAGGGGACTGGAGCAGAAGAGAAGGCAATTCTAAATCCTCTGACATCCTCAGCAGAAACTGTTTCCTTCACTTGAAAATCCTGAATTCCTTTGCCTATATAAAGACACATCCCAGCTTCCCCCGTCCTCCCCCCATAATTTAGTAATATCAACCTGTGCTAATTAATGCCATGAATGCAGACGGTCAGTGCAGGGACTCTTTAAGGTGGATGCTTCATGTTGTTTAGTTGCTAAGTCGTGTGTGACTCTTGTGCGACTCCATGGACTGTAGGCTGCCAGGCTCCTTCGTATCCATGGGATTTCTTTTAGACACTCATTATTTAGGTAGTGTAGTCTGAATATTTAATGTAAAAACATGTGTGAGAATGATGTGGGGGATGGAATGAATGATCTAACAGGAGAAGGCACATAGCTTGTATGCTCTGGGTGGTGATGGCCTCGCCCCGCTCTGTGTCTGGAGATTGGGCGCTGATTCCTGTCTCCTCCCCACCTTGCCCAGACTATCACCTCCACTCCAGTTAAGATACTGATATCCCCTGGAGAAGGGCATGGCAACCCACTCCAGCATTCTTGCCTAGAGAATCCCAAGGACAGAGGAACCTGGGGGACTAGGGCCCATAGGGTTGCAAAGAGTCGGACACGACTGAAGCAACTTCTGTGTTTCTAGGGGCTTCCCTGATAGCTCAGCGGGTAAAGGATCTGCCTGCCATGCAGGAGACACAGATGTGGGTTTGATTCCTGAGTCAGGAAGATCCTCTGGAGGAGGAAAATGGCAACACATTCTAGTATTCTTGCCTGGAGAATCCCATGAACAGGGGAGCCTGGAGGGCTACAGTCCAAAGTGAAAGTTTAGTCACTCAGTCGTGTCCGACTCTTTGAGACCCCATGGGTTATAGACTACCAGGCTCCTCCGTCCACGGGATTTTCCAGGCAAGAGTACTGGAGTGGGTTGTCATTTCCTTCTCCAGAGGATCTTCCCGACCCAGGGATTGAACCCGGGTCTCTCACATTGTAGGCAGACACTTAACCATCTGAGCCACCAGGGACGTCCCAAAGGGTTGGATCAAAGGGTTGGACATGACAACACACGCACTAGTGAAAACAAGAAGGACAAGTTTGCTTAAACTGGCAGTGAATTGAATGGCAACCAACGGCTATCTACTTAAAATGAGAAAGAGTTCTGTAAGATCAAATCCACTTTATTGGATGAATTTTCAGCAGTGCAATGCTGTTCTTTTTAATGAGAAGATTGACAAGTCCTACACAGAGAGGAAGAGATTTGACATAGGAGTTAGGGAGATGTGTTTAGTAAAAACCAAGTTGAGCAGAATAAGTGGCTTCTCCCACAAAGCAATAATTCCCCATCTAATCTCTTTTCACAGCTCATTAATTCCCTCGGAATCAGAAAAAGGTGTTTCCCAATCATCCTGCCATGGGAGAACATTGCTGGTGGATGGAAGCTGATGTCCACAGCACGGCACACACAGGGGCAGCCAGGAGAGGTGGGGCTGTCTTCCTTTCTTCTTCCTTCCTTCCTTCCTTCCAGGGAGCCCGGGAGCTGCCCTGGGGGCAGGGGTTTATGCAGGACGAAGGCTCTTCTGTGTTTGGGAGGCTCTGCTCTGGGCCCCATGGTCCTCTGATTATCTATGGCCTTGAGCAACTGAATTACCATCTCTGAACCTCAGTTATCTCTTTGACAGCAAGGGGTTCCTAAGAGTTTCTCAGCAGGCTTTTGAGAATTAAGCATCATCTTACAGGCAAAGGCCTAATCCATGGGCACATAGTAGGTGCACAGTAAAGGGTGTTTGCCCAAAGACGTGTTCAGGGCATATTTTTAGGTGACAGCAGGTGACTTTAAAGGGGGGGGATTGTTTTAGTTTGGGGCAACTTCAATACAGAAATTTCGAGTGTCTGTGGCTTCCAACTCTCGGGAGACACAGGGCTGAGGCGTGCTGGAAGCCAGGCATGGGGCCAGAGTGTGACAGAAGGTGCTGGCTATTACCGGTCACGAGCAGGAGAGCTCTTCCCAGATGGACGAGGGCTCCTTCCCCTCCCTCAAAGCCAGCTGCTGCAGCCAGGACCTCGACCAGCAGAAGGAAATGACAGGAAGTGGGCTAACTGCACAGGGAGGGTGGTGTCTGGAGGGGAGAGTCATGGGCAAAGCTTGTTCAACCTGACCTGGGAATGGGGGTCTTTGGGCAAGGCTGTGGAGACCTAGCAGGTGTCAGACGGATGCTGAGAGGATGAGTGGAGCTTCTGAGCTCCTGGGGGCTTCGCCCTTACAGGGGATGGTTCCAGAGCAGAAGCACATGGAAGTTGAGGCAGGACGTTAGCTCCCAAGGCTTTAGGGTCTGACTGATGAGAATTCTTTGGGATTTTGGAAGTGCTGAGGCTTGTGAACAGCCACCTTGCAGCCAGCCTGGCTCACCTCTCTGTGACCCATCAGAGGTGATGTGTGTGCTCAGAGCCATGTGGCTAAGGGCTGGGACTCATAGGTAGCTTGTGGGTAGATGCAGTGTTTTTAAAGTGATCCTCTGAGGTTCCAACCTTCATCAGACTCTACATGTTGATATGAGAACGACCAGAAAATGACTTGTGGAGTGTTTCAAACTTTAGTTCGATCAGTTGGTCACCAAGAAGGATTGCCTGGGGATACAAAAGGCAGCCTTCTTGCCTTTGAATTTTCTTGAGAAATAGCAGCTAAGGTGCACAGTGGGATTGCTACCCGATTCATACCAGTGCAGGGGGCTCGGCCCCTCTGGGGAGTTTCCAAGAGGATGGTGCCCATTGCTTCCTTTTCTGAGGCTCCACCATGTCTGCAGTTGGTTGAAACATGATGTGGCCTGGGTTTGTGGGGGCTACCGCAGAGCTAGGACACAGGGGAATGACTCATGTGGCCACTTGGGGTTGCTAGGTGCAGGCAGGTGTGAAATAGCCCAGGACTCAGCCCAACTGCAAGCCCTACTTCTCCTATGGTTTTCCCATCCTTGCTAACCTGCCTCACTGAATGCTCTAAACCTGCAGGCATTGATGGGTTTTGACGAAGGCAGCATTTAGATCTGGTGGGGGCGGGGGCGGGGGCGGGGGGAAGGCAACAAAACAGTCCTGCAGTGCAAGCCTTGGATCTGGTGGGCTGAGGATGGGCACCCACTTCACAGTTCCAGCTATAGCTCCTCAAGACCCCCAAGGCATCCAGTCTTAGTGCGCCAGGTTCCCTGCTCTCCTTTCCTTTCCCTGGAGGACAGGATTCCAGCCCATTCCTGGTTCCCTCCACGACCTGCTTCATTACAGAGGGATGCCTGCCTGGAGTCAGGACTCACCACCACCTTGTAGGGAAGACCCTATTCCTCGCTGCTTCCTGGTCCCCCTCTCCAGATCCAGCCCCTTGCCTGAGAACCGGGTCCCTTCACCTGTATGCCGCCTGCCTCCTCTTCTCTGCAGCCCCAGCACCCGGAAAATCCAGCCTGCGATCCAAACCCAGTTCCTCTGGCTTGGCCTTAACTTCCTACTCTTACTCCTTGGGGAGGTGCTTTGCATTCGGGGCAGGAAGAGGCGTCCCTTTTCAAAGGTCAGCCAAGAGCTCTGCCATGGTGGTGGGAAGGCCTCCACAGTTCTGTGACCGGAATTTCTGCATCTCTCCAGGTCCAGGTCAGCTGATCAGAAGCCTGTCAGCATCCACAAGCCAGATGTGCCCCATCACCATGACAGCTGCAGCGTCTGTCCATCCTCTTTCTGCGCCTCCAGGCTGAAAGGGAAAGCCTTCTGCCATTGTTGGTTTTTTTGGCAGCACCACTTGGCCTATGGGATTCTAGTTCCCCAAGAGGGATCCAGCCTTCAGCAATGAAAGCGCAGAGTCCTAACCACTGGGCCGTTAGGGAAGTCCCATGCCTTGCTGTCTTTAAGGCTCTTCTCCATTCAGCGCCCTCTTAATGTTCACCCCTTCTCTGATTCTCCACGTTTGCAAGGTGAGGATGGCCATCCTTCCTGCCCTCCCAGCCCAGCCACCTCATTAGACCCCCAGCTGTCAGAGAGGAGACCCAGGGCAGCAGCTCCAGCTCAAAGTCCCCCACTTCGGCTGGAAGGTGACACCAGCCCTATAGCGACTTCTCCCCATGGCTCATGTCCCTGCTTCACCTGGTAGCAAAGCTTGAAGTCAGCGATCTTGGTGACAGCTGGTGCCGCTGCTCATTTTAAAATTCAGGTTTTGTTTGCCTTTCTCTGTGTGTCTTCCCTCCCCCTCCCTGCTTCAGCAGTGACTGGCTCATCTTGCCCTCTGACCACAGCGTTCTCCCTGGATGGATCACACCACGGGCTCTGAGACTGTGCGGGAAACCACAGTGAAGGTGAGAAGCACTTTGAGATTCTTGGGGCCAGACGTCCAAGCACAGGTCCAGCTGCCGGGGTTCTCTCTTTGGTGGGAGGTGCAGGCACGGTGTGGCTGGGGTGGCCAGGAAGTGACCCCCGACTAAACGTCACCCTAAGGAGAGCAGTGGTCTGCAGGCTACATTGGACCCACAGAACACGGCGGGGAAAGCACGCACTTCACAGGTAATGCTGAGATCTGGTGGCGAGGTCCTTAGCGCTGAGTGGTCACTGGTGGCAGATTTGCAAAGAATTGCTATGTGACCTGAACCAACAAGGTCTGTGAGCTCCACTGGGGACCGGGGATTGGAGCTTCCAGACTGGAGGGGTCTCTCCACCCTGAATCCACAACAGGCTCCACAATGGCCAGAATGAGGGGAAGGGGGCAGCAGCCTTCTCTGGGTGTCAGCCCTCGGTGGGACGGGGCTTGCAGGTTGGTCTGTGAAACCCCAGGAGGAAGGTGATCCGGGCCAGTTGGCAGAGAGGTGTGAGGACAGAGGCCACCTGGGCATTTCACTGTGAGACAAGCCCTCCTGGCCTGGCCCTTAGCCTGTGTGACAGAGGCCAGGGAGAAGAGACAGCACTGCCATGGGAACCAGCTGGAGGCCATCTGCTCCAGTAGGTCCTGCCCCGGAGGTGCCAGGACTGGGTTACTACTCCTCCCCGTAGAGCCTTAAAGGCTCCTGGCCACCCCCACCCCCAAAACAGCACACTCAGCACGTTCACCCAACCCAGCCCACTCAGCCCTTCAACCCCAGCCCTGCAGCCTCGTGCTCATGAGAAAGGAGCACAGGGGGGATGAGGGGAGGTCACGGGGAGAGTGCCGTCCTCACGCAGAGGCCTTGGTCTCCTGGGACCCACTCAGACCCTCAGGCTCTTCCTCTCCCTCCCGCTCCGCCTCTGCACCCAGCTCTGCTCCAACGCAGCCCCCCGGCAGTGGGGGGCTGGGGAGGTACTGCAGGAGCCGGCCTTCCCGCTTCATTTCCGCCAGCTCCTTGGCACAGCAGCTGGGAGTGTTGGTTTCATAGGTGTCGTGGAAGGTGTTGTAGTCCACCTCATAGAAGCCCTTTTCCAAGGTGAGGACTGGTGTGAACCGGTGGCCCCAGAGCACCTCGGTATCCATGTAGGAGCTCCGTGCTTGGCAAGTCATGCCTGGGTGAGCAGAGGGCACGTGTATTAGGAGTGGCCACAGCCTTCCATCCATTATCCATCCATCAGCCCATCATCCATCATCCTTCTATCCATCCATTCATCATCTTTCATCCATCTGTCCATCTGTGCATCTATCCATCATCCATCCATCCTATCATCCATCCATCATCTTTCATCCATCTATCCACTCACCCATCCACCCACCCATCCATCCATCTATCCATCATCTTTCATCATCTCTCCATCATCCATCCATTCATCCACCAATCCATTCATTCATCACTGATCCATCAATCCACCCATCCAGTTATCCAACCAGTCATTCACCAAGCATATGTTGAATATCGGCTTTGTGCTAAGCATGATCTAGACATAAAGCTGAATGAGACACAACCCTTGCCCTGAAGGAGCTCAAGGTGTGATGGAGGCAGAAAATTAGAAATTAACAATGCAAGGTTGTGGAGTAGGTTTCTGGAGACTGGAGTGAATAATTCAGGAATGGACATGGTTCCTGCACATGCATTAAGTTCTAGAAGACTGAGACAAGGAAAGACGAGGAAAGTTTGAACAAAGATAAAATCAGAGTGGCTCAACCCAGAGAAGCTGACTGGCATTTATAATACACGGGGTTGTTTGGGGTGGATCCATATGGGCAAAAGCCTACACATGTGTACACACACACACACACACACACACACACACACACACAGAGCATGACTCCTTGGTTGGAGCATGCTTCAATGCCCCCATTCCCTGTCGACTTAGCCCTGGCATGCCTGTGTTATTTTTAGGTGTTGCTTTCTCTCAAGAGAGGACAGTTTTGTTTATGGACGAGGACGCCTCTGTCCTCAGGGTCACAGGGAAGCCGTTTTCTGATATTTAATCTTTCGGCTGAGGAAGGTCCTAGCTTGTGCTCTTTGGAAACTGAAGGAAATGTCTGCTTAGCACCACCGCCCCCTCCCAGTTTAAATGTTCTCTGGCAGGGGTCTCATGCACCCCAGACCCACAGAGCGCCAGGTAACCCCAGTGCACCCCACATGCTCTCGGCTTGTGGGGTCCCGCCTGCTCCAGATGTCTCCCCTTGGTCCTTGGACAACCCCCAGCTCAGCAGAGGTGTAGAAACCCATGCTGGGCACTGACCAGTCCAGACATGAGCCAAAGATCATGAGGCTTGGGGGCCTCAGGAAACACAGTGAGACGGGACCTCCGTGGGCGCTTTGGACCAAACCTCCTGGGGTCTTCCTGCCCTTCTTCTGTCCCACGTCTTGGAAGGGGGCTGTTCAAAGACTGAAAACCCACCAGTGTGCCTGGCAGTCATCTTCCAATGCATTTGGAAAGGACAGAATGCCTACTCTGGGTGGCAGGCATTGTGCTTCACATGCACTCCACCGTTTCATCATTTAACTCTCCTCTCTTGAGAGTCTCTGAGGTTTGTTATTTTCATCCTGCTGGCGAGTGGAGCCACCTGCCCAAACTCACACGTGCAGGCTGCGCAGAGCTGCGCTGGTCAAACCTCCTGAACTCACAGCCTGTGATTGGTTCTACGAATGTGGCAACCAAGCTGCTAAAGTGGCTGAGATCAGAGCCCATGTGGGTGGCGGTTTCCCTCTCTTTTCTCCCCACAAAACTGGAGTGACCAAGGTCCTGGGAAGAGAGGAGGGCAACCAGATGGGGCAGGTCAACTGAGGGACCTGCCTCTGAGGAGTCACGCCGGGAGAGGTCAGCGAGTGGCAGTGAAGGGCTGGGGGAGAGAAGTATGGTACGGCACTGCTTTCCTATCTGTCCCCACATTTCTGAGCTGACCTGTGTGGCCTCGAAATGGAGCTCTTTTCCCAGAATCTCAGCCCATGTTCTGGTCTGACCCTGGCTCCAAGGATGGCGTGACCTGCAAGCTCCCAGCGGTGAGAGGAGAGTCTGCCTGCACCCCCATCCTGTCCCCGGGGTTCCCCGGCTGCCACCATATGCCGCCTGGCCAGCCCGGGTCCCCGGCAGATGGCCGAGCAGCTCCCCCCGCCCGGGTCCCTGGAGCCTGTTCACACCCCAGAGGTTTTGCTCCGCTCGGGAAGGTCTGTCTGTGGCTGCCCCATCCGAGCCGCCCACCTATCCCCCCAGGGAGACCAGGAAGGCTTGTATGGCCACCTTTGTGCCAGGCCCCCAAACTTATGGGGGACAGTGTGGTGTGGCTGACAAACTCTAGATGCCTGAGTGAAGCCCCAAATATGACAGACCCTTCTGTCTGCATGAAGCAGCATCCACATCTGTGAAACAGGGTCGAAGCCAGCCCTCCAGTGCTGTTGCCAGATTAGAAAAACATGTATAGTCTCAGCTCCAGTGAGTTTTCTATGAGTCATCCTTAGGGCCAGGCCAGGTGCTCAGATGCCTCTGTGAGTGAGAAAGGAGGGCAGGAAGAAGGGGGGAAGCAGAGGAGAGCCCACAGTTAGCGGGGCTCCCTCGTCCAGGGAGTGTGGTGGGGATACAGGCTCCCCCAGGCCTTGGCCTCCCTGAGCCCCACACAGAGCTAGGAGGTGGGACGCGCTCGGCTTCCATGAGTCAGTCACTGGGCAGGGAGGTGCTGACCGGACACGGGTGGGTGTGATGCACTGTCTTTTGCACACACCCGTGTTCACAGAGCCCCTTCCGCAGGGAAGCTGAGTGGCAGCCTGCCCCACAGGGGCCCAAGGATGTGGGACTTGGGAGTCTCTCCCAGAAGAGGATTCTGTGACTTTGGGAATCACCCTGTCCTTGCCTCAGGTGGCGATTCACATGTAAAGAACTGCCACATCCTCCTGCAAGAAGCCCGTTCACCTTTGATCAACCCAGAGTTTCTCAAAGTTATGTGCTCACAGAACCCCCTTTGGGTGACACCTGCTCCAGGATGGGGGGAGGGAGGGAAGGACAGGTGCTGTAGCCTGTTGGAAACCAGTGCTGGCTTTGGATCACCTGGCTTTGACCTGCATCCTGGCTCAGTGACTTAGGAGCACTTGCCCTTCTCTGTCTGTTTCTACACCTGTATGTGAAGGAAAACCATCTCACTCAATGAGCTACTGTGTACTTAAGAGTCTAGACCATGCCCAGACATTGGGTGGGTTCAACACACATCGTGTGCTGCGTGGGCGCGCGCTTAGTTGTGTCTGACTCTTTGCGACCCATGGACTGTAACCCACCAGGCTCCTCTGTCCATGGGATTTTTCAGGCAAGAATACTGGAGTGGGTTGCTATTTCCTATTCCAGGGGATCTCCCCAACCCAGGGATCAAACCCACATCTCCTGCATTGGCACTTGGGTCCTTTGCGACGGAGCCACCAGGAAGTCCCAACACACATTATCTGCTCTCATAATTCCATCCTGAAAATCACCATTTTGGGGGTGGGGCTGACTGAGCTGCTGCCTTCAGGCTGCACCTTCTGGAATCAGCAGGGTCTGAGCGCCAGGGTGGGGGAGGGGGTTGGGAAGGAAAAGGAGCTGGGAAGGCTCACCTGTGGCCTCCACCATCCCTTCCAGGATGACCACGACCTCAAACTCCTCCTGGGTCAGCTGGGCCCGTGACATCTCCCAGAAAGGGCTCTTCTCGTTGATTTCGTGACAGATAATGAGTGGGGAAACCAGGAAGAGGCGGTCGTCCCCCGTGTCGAAGCCCACGTTGATGTCAGTCTGGTTCAGGGGGATGAATTCGCCCTCCTTGGTCTGCCGGGACTTGATGAGCTTGGCGCGGATGGAGGCCTCCACGATGTGCGAGTTGCGGAGGTCGCCCACCCGGAACATGAGACAGAGCTTCTCGTCTCGCAGTGAGATGACGGCGTTGTTGGAGAACATGAGGGTCTCAGCTCTCTTCTTGGGCTGGCTGATCTTGACGAACATGCATCCCACCATGAAGGCATTGACAATGGAGCCGAGGATGGCCTGGACCAGCAGGAGGACGATGCCCTCCGGACACTTCTCCGTGATCACCCGAAAGCCGTAGCCGATGGTGGTCTCCGTCTCGATGGAGAACAGGAAGGCGGACACGAAGCCGCTGAGGTTCTCCACGCACGGGATCCATTCCCGGTCCCCGACGTGGTCCAGGTCACCCCGGATGTAAGCAATGAGCCACCAGATGAACCCGAAGAACAGCCAGGTGATGGTGTAGACCATGGTGAAGACAAGCAGGTTGAAGCGCCACTTGAGGTCCACCAGGGTGGTGAAGAGGTCGCTCAGGTAGCGGTAGGTCTCCTGGACGTTGCCGTGATGGACGTTGCACTTGCCACTCTTCTCCATGTAGCGCTGCCGCGGCTTCTTACCCTCCGACAGAAGGCGCGTGCGGTCGGTGGCAATGGGGATGTAATCTCGGGCCTGTTTGGGAATCTTCTTAGGGTCCCTGGGAGTGACCCCAATCTCCATATCCTGGTTCATGGCATTCCTAGAATCGCCAGCCATGACTGGGGTGCATTGAATTAAAAAAGACATTGTCAGATGGCCAATAAGCAATGAAAAGATCCTCAATGTTGCTAATTGTAAAAGACACGCAAATCAAATCTACAATGTGGTACCACCTAACACCAGTCAGAATGGCCATTGCCAAAAAGTCCATAGATATTAATAATAAATGCTGGAGAAGATGTGGAGAAAAGGAAGCCCTCCTACAAAGCTGTGGGTGGGAATATAAATTGCAGTCACTATGAAAAACAGTATGGAGTCTCCTCAAAAAATTAAACAAGGAGCTGTCATACAATCCAGCAATCCCATGCCTGGGCATATACCTGGACAAAACTAGAATTCAAAAAAAGACATGCACCCCTATGCTCAAAGCAGCATTATTTACAATAGCCAAGATACAGAAACAACGTAAATGCCCATCAGCAGATTAATAGATAAAGATATGATACACACACACACACACACACACACACTCAGGAATATTACTCAGCCATCAAGAGTGGAATACTCTTTTGCAAAGTGTAATACCATTTGCAGCAACATGGATGGACCTAGAGATTATCATACCAAGCAAAGTAAGTCATAAAGAGAAAGGCAAATACCATATCACTTACATGTGAAATCTAAAATATGATACAAATGAACATATCTATGAAGCAGGGTGGTTGCCAAGGAGGGGCGAGAGGGGTGGAAAGGGAGTCTGGGCTTAGCAGGTGCAAACTATTATATATAGGATGGATAAACAACAAGGTCCTACTCCGTAGCACAGGGAAATATATTCACTATCTCGTGACAGACCATAATGGAAAAGAATGTATATGTATATAACTGAGTTACAGAACTGAATGTATATGTATATAATTGAGCTGTACAGAAGAAATTAGCACCCCATTGTAAATCAACTATACTTCAATAAAATTTTAAAAAGACATCCTCGGTGAAGTAGACTGTTCTGATTCACAGAAACCCTAAACTTCAAGGTCACTCTGCCTTTGTGCGCTCAAAGGGCTCCCCTCTACTGTACAGTGGACCAGTATATGTGGACCAGTGGCACTCGGGGAATGTTCAGGGCAGGGAATCCTGTTTTCTGGATCCTGTATTTGTTTTTATTCCAGGTGCCTAGTGCAGGTCCTACCATACAATGGAAGCTCAATAGTTATTAACTGAACAAACAAATGAACACATTCCAGATGCAAACTTCACACTTACTGTTTAAAGGCTTTAAAGAAACCTGGGAGAAATTATTTTATTTTATAAATATTTATTTAATTGGCCATACTGAGTTGTAAGTTGCAGCATGCAGGATTTAGTTCCTTGACCAGGGATCGAACCTGGGTCCCCAGCTTTGGGAGCAAGGAGTCTTAGCCCCTGGACCACCAGGGAAGTCCCTGGGAGCAATTTTTTTATAGAGTAATTGCAACACTTTATTAAACACCTGCTGTATTCCATGCTGGATAAGTACAGCCACCTGTTATCACCACAACAACCTGTGGGAGTGAGAGCTTGTAATCTCCTTTATAGAAACGCCACGTTGTTTGCTCAGGCATCAGGCTTATTTCTAAGTCTCTCTCCCTCCTTTAGAATGTAAGCTCCCCCTGCCTCAGGCTCAATTTGGGGCCTGTTTTGTTTCCTGGTACATTCCAAGTACCCAGAGAATAGCCTGGCACATATTATGCACTTAAAAAGTTCTTACTGCATAAATGGATGAACAGCTAAGAACTATGAGTCCCAACAGTCCCATATAGTGAAGGACAGGGAAGACTGGTGTCCTCTGTGTCCATGGGGTTGCAAAGAGTTGGACATGACGCAACGACTGAACAGCAAGAAGAACATGAGTCCCAAAGAGGATAAGTGACATCCAGGTGGAAGAGCTGATATTTGGGTTCCAGCAGGTCGGGCCCAAAGTCTGTGCTCTTTCTTTTATCCCTCCCTATCTCCTTTCTTGTCATCTGAGATCTTAGCAACAGACAGAAAGGAAAAGGCAGCATGTGTCTGATTCACCCTGTGGTCACTCCAACCATCTGAGCGGGAAGTCTGGCTGTCTGAGCACTTAACCAATATAACAAATTGCTGTTTAGACTCGCCATTATAAATTCTGATACAGTAATTCCTTGCTCTGTGAGAAATTGAGACAGTCAGGATGTTAATGCCCCAAGGCTTTCAAAAGGGTTGTAAAATATTTTTGGAATATATCAGTGCTAAGTTGCTTCTGTCATGTCCAACTCTTTGTAACCCCATGCACTGTAGCCCACCAGGCTCCTTGGTCCAGGGGATTTTCCAGGCAAGAATACTGGGGTGGGTTACCACTTTCTACTCCAGGGGATTTTCCAGACTTAGAAGTCGAACCCAGGTCTCCTGTGTAGGCTAGTGGGTTCTTTACCAGTATGCTGCACTTTAAAGAAACACCTAGAATCCTGTAGAACTCCATCTACAGTTTTTCTGATATTTTGCTCACAGACATTAAAATGCTCTAACCCAGATGGGAAGGAAATCTAAAAGAGAGGGGATATATGTATATGTAAACTGATTCACTTTGCTGTACCACAAAAGCTAACACAGCATTGCAGAGCAATTATACTCCAATAAAACTTTTTAAAAAGGATGCTCAAAGACTCTCATGAACCTGGGTGGAACCATAAGACTCTGAAGTCAACAGCAATAGTTTCAATCTCTGCCTGGTCCTGAGCCAGTTACTGTGTTAAGAAATCAATATTGTACGATCTCACTTAATCCTCACAACAGAGCTCTTACACTAGTACTGTTATCATCCTGTTTTCAGACAAGGAAAAGGAAGCACAGGTGGTAAGTGGCCAACTGAGGTTTTGGACCTAGGTCTGTTTGGCTCCAGCCCAGGGGCTCACAGTACCCACCAAACAATGGCCTGCAGTCATTGAGATTCTAAGGCTCTGGCTTAGACCGATGAGCTGTTCTTTCTAGAAAGTTCTAGGAGCTTCTAATTCTGGAGATACCATCACTCAGCCCTTCTTCTTTCTAAGCATGTTCTTGATTTTGCAGTAACTCTCCTTCCCAGGGAACCAGGTCCCCGGTGGAACAACCTGGATGTATGTTTTATAAACCATGAGCTAACTGCCTCACTGACTGGGTGAGGAAGATCTCACTGCTGCCTGGGTGACTGCTGCAATTTCAAGATGACCTTTCAAATATCATATTGAAGGGTCCTAGGAAGTGCTGTTTGTCAGAGATATCCACTGGCCATTTCCTATTCTGCACAGGCCACCTGCTCCCTGTCCTCTGCGTGGCAGTTACAGAGATAAATGAAACGAGGAGGAACGGTTGGTGCTACTTTGCAGGAATCCAAGCACAATCTCACTCTGCCCCTTAGCTAGGAGACTGTTTAGTAAATCCCAACCAGAGATGCCCAGAAACAAGGAGAAATGCTGCTGATGCTGAGGTTCCAGGTGCTCCTGGGGACCCCAGCTGCTGGAACCCAGATGGGGGGTCCACTGGGAGTGCTTCCTGTGACTTCCCCGGCCTCTGACACTGGGCAGGGCAGGCTCTGCACCCGCAAGAATGAGTCACGGACAAGAAAGCACACTCTCTGCCCTCAGCTCTTTCAGGAAGGCAGTATTCCACTGATTTTCTGCACTGTTTCCTTCTTTATTTTTAAACCTACTTTCATACATTCTCGCAGGAGAAAGCCTTGTTCTGTACTGTAAACAGGAGGGAAAAAAAAAGAGAGAGACTTTCTGGGGCACCTCCACCCAGATGGGAAAACTTCTTGTGCCCAGCAGACAGGAAGAGAGGTCAATTTCTGATCTGATGCTGGCACCCATTCTCCAGGTGAGCACGAATCATCACAGGAGGGATCATCCGCTCAACCCAGGGTGAGACCTGGATTCCAGCCTAACATCCAACACACCTGCTCTGGGATCCAAAGAGAAACAGCCTTAACTTTCTTTGCCTCAGTTTCTTTTTTTAGGTTGTTTATTTATTGTTGGCTGTGCTGGGTCTTCATTGCTGCACACGGGCTTTTCTCTAGTTGCGGTGAGCGGGCTTATCGTTGTGGTAGCTTCCCTTGTACAGCAAGGCCTCTCGGGCTCTTGGTTTTCAGCAGTTGCAGCCCCCAGGTTCTAGAGTGCAGGCTCAGTAGTCCTGGTGCACCGGCTTAGTCACTCCAGGGCATTTGGGATCTTCCGGGACCAGGGATCAAACAAGTGCCTCCTGCCCTGGCAGGTGGATTCTTTACCACTGAGACAACAGGAAAGCCCTGTTTGCTTCAGTTTGATCATGGACACTCAGGGAAAGAACATATGGAAAAAAAAAAACCATAAACGTAAGCACAAACTCTCCTTGAATTGAAATTTAATGCAATTGCACAATAACCTCATTTCATTTTATTCTATTTTTAAAGATTTTTTTTATATGGACCATTTTAAATGACTTTATTGAATTTGCTACAATATTGTTTCTGCTTTATGTTTGGTTTTTTTGGCTGCAAGGCATGTGAGCTCTTAGCTCCCAGACCAGGGGTTGAATCCATACCCCCAGTGTTGGAAGGTGAAGTCTTAACCCCTGGACCACCAGGGAAGTCCCATAACCCCATTTTAAAGAAGACAGAGGCAGGGAGCATCTGAGTCTGATACTTAAATGCCCCGTGTTCAATCTGTAGGGCAGGTGTCAGGCACGGAACCTCAGCCACCTGATTCCTACTTCGTGTTAGTGGCTCAGTCATGTCAGACTCTCTGCGACCCCATGGACTGTAGCCTGCCAGGCTTCCCTGTCCATGGGATTCTCTAGCAAGAATACTGGAGTGAGTAGCCATTCCCTTCTCTAGGGGATCTTCCTGACCCAGGGATCAAACCTGGGTTTCCTGCATTGCAGGCAGATTGTTTATTGTCTAAGGAACCAGAGAAGCCCCAAATTACTTAGGGTAAGCCAACTGCCCACACTAGAAATCTCAGTCTCCAGTGCTGTGCCTTGAGCTGTGGGCTCAAGTCAAAAGGGTTTTCATGGACAATGAAGATTCTTTAATCAGATTTTCAAGATCCTCTGTATTAATTTATGCATTCACTGAACAAGCACTAATTGAAGAGCTATTTGAGTCCAACACCTGTGCTCAGAGCTAGTAATAAAGCAGTAAGGTGAATGCAGGCCCAGGCCTTACATACTTTGCATTCTAGCCTTCCCTCTTTGAACCCTGATGTCTGTAGAGAAAGAGGCAGGGAGAAGGCGTGGGCCTGGCCGAGGTCAGCCGAGTGTGGGCACTGCTTTCTGTAGGGCCAGGGAGAGGCCTTGACGTGAGCAAATCCTATTCAATCTCATCAAGGCCAATATTGCTCTTCATCTTTCATCCTCTCCTACATCCCGAATGGAAAGCTGTGCCAAGACACGATTAAAGCTCCTGGGAGAGGCAGAGCTTCAAGTCCAGCAAAGTGGTTTAATCTCTTTGATATAAAGACACAAGTGGAGAAAGAATCAAAAGAGGAAAACTCAAAGAAAGTTGTATTTCAGAGGATGCATTCGTTAATCTGACATCCATTTAAATGCACCTCTGTATTAAGAATTTCAAAAAACACCTCCCACCCAACCCCCAGTGAAGAAAACTCTGTGTCATGGGATGCTTTAGGAAGTCATGGACACAGTAGCTTGATAGAAACTGCGCGTGGGGACCAGCAGGGTATCCTGAAGACAGCACTGGCCTGGGAGCCTTGTCTCAGACTCAGTTTCCGACTGTGAAATGGGCATAGCAGGCATCCTTAGCAATATCCTCCTTTCTCTCTTAGATGTGTTGGGTCAAATTCTGAGTTCCCTCGGATCTGGGATGAGATTGGAGAAAGAGTATTGGGGGCTTCCCAGGTGGTGCTAGTGGTAAAGAATCTGCCTGCCAGTGCAGGAGATGCAAGAGACATGGGTTTGATCCCTGAATCGGGGAGATCCCCTGGAGAAGGGAATGGCTACCCACTCCAGTTTTCTTGCCTGGGAAATCCCAGAGGAGCCTGGCGGGCTACTGTCCAGGGGGGTCACAAAGAGTTGGGCATGGCCGAGTGACTGAGAGTTGGAGGAACAGTATTGGAGGGGAATATATTCACTTCTCAGACTGAGATAATTGCTATACTATATGAACCTATACAGTTGTACTGCTTACTAAGTGTGAAAAGACTCCAAACTGGCTGATGAATAAGTTGCCCCAGGGTCCTGAAGGGCCCTCAAGGTAAGCAGGGAGTATATAAAGTCTAATCAGCAGGGTGCACACTGGGAAGAGAGGACACATGAAAGCGGGCAGAATTCGGAGAGGCCCCCACGATTCCTGCCCCCAGACACTCCCAGTGCATCCCCGGGTGTAGGAACAGGATTCTCACTCCAGTGATAGGGCTGTGTCCTGGTTCAGTTGACTCTAAGCAAGGAGGATCATCTGGGGTGAGCCAGACCTCATCAGATAAGCTCTTAAAAGGACTGAGCTCTTTCTGAAGCAGGAGACTGAAAGCACAAGAGGAATTAGATGGACAGACATTCCCTTTGTGGCTTTAAAGATGGAGGAGGCCACATGGCAAGGGATGTGGGTGAACCCCAGGAGCTGAACGCATCCCCTTGTTGACAGCCAGCAAGGACTTCAGTCTGACAACCACAAACAAGGAAATCTTGCCACAACCACAGGCGCTGGAAGAAAACCTGAGCTCCAGAGGAGATGCACCTGCAGGCTGCCTGCCTGGAGCCTGGTGCAGAAACAGCAGTGAGAGGCTGGGGCCAGCGGAGAGCAGAGTCCAGGAGAGGCTCAGGGGGGTTGCAGGGTAGTGTGGCAGTGGCGCTGGCTCAGAATCTGATAGCAGAGCTCCTCTTTGCCCAGAAGGAATCGGCCAGTGGTCCCTGCCAGTCAGAGCCTGGGCCCAAACTACACGGATGGGCTGGCTTCTCCCAGGGGGCCAGCCCTGGTTTCCCAGCTTTTGTAATTACTTACTTAAAGCAAAAAACAAAACAAAGCTTAATTTAGTGCATTCTGAGACTTAATGGCAGACAGCTCAGAAGTAACACATCTTAAAAAAACCCATCAGGTATTTTGTTTAAAAATCCTCCCATTTTGCAGCTATTTTTTTCTTATCAACTTAGGTGGTAGACTATTTTTTATTTCCTGGATGTCTGGTGATTTTATTCTTTGAGTCCGTGTTCAAAAAGCATCTGGGTGACAACATATGTGATACCACACATGTGAGAGCCCATTGGAAACTGACACACAAGATTCATTCATTCATTCATTCAGTGAGTCACTGACCCTCCACTGAGCATCACCTGCAAATGTGCATGATGGCTCAGGAGTGGGGGTCGAAGGGGATGGAGCAGCACATCACCCTTTTTCTTTGCTTTCCATGCATAAATGTCTTGTTAAAATGCAGATTCTGATACAGTAGGTCTGGGGTTCCTAAACTCTGCATTTTTTTCCAGCAGCTCCCAGTGACCCTGATGCTGCTGGTCCTCAGGCCAATCTCCCTGTGTGCCCCTGTGATCAACTGGGAGCTGGATGCCATGCTGATTGATGCCTGGGTCCTACACCCTGGGAGCCCGACCCAGGCCATTCTAATGGGTAACAGAGACTGAGGACCCCTGCTCTATATTCTGCCCTCACAGAGCTCATGCACTGGTGGGGACACACAGGCAAAAGATGCCACAGAGAGTGACAGAGGGACGAAGGCAGGGTTCTTGATTCAGCCTGGCCTGAGTGGGTAAGGAGGGCTCAGGAAAGACTTGGCAAAGAGGGTGCCCAGTGAGTGGAGTGAGGTGAGCCTTCTTGACATGAGATACAGGAGCGAATAAGCACAAAAGTTCACATACTGGGAATTTTCTGGTGGTCCAGTGGTTAGAACTTCATGCCTCCAGTGCAAAGGGTGTGCATTTGATCCCTGGTCAGGGAACTAAGATCCCACATGCCATGTGGCATGGCTAAAGAATGAAAATTAAAAATTGGATCTTTAAGTAAAAATAAAACAAACAAAAAAAATGAAGGAAAAGAAAAGCTCACGTACTAAACACCCGTGACTGGCCATGTCTGTACTGGGTGCCTTTTATGCAGTGTCTCATTTAATGCTCAAACACATCTATTAAGTCAGTTTTAGCAGCCTCATGTTCAGATCATGAAAGCAGAGTGATTAAGTAACTTGCTTAAGGCCGTTCAGTTATTAAGTGGCAGAATTGGACACATTTGATTCCAAAGCCTCTAAACGGAGCTCTGAAACACCTGGCCGAGGAGGAAGCTGACGACACATCCTGATCCGTGCTTGGAAACCAGTTCATGATTTTGCCCAGGCTGCCGCTTAGAGCTGGGGCCGACACCCCTCTCCTCCCTCCACCCTCCGGCTTTTGTCCCCAGCTAAAACCCCCTGTGAGATTGGGGGCAGGAGGAGAAGGGGACGACAGAGGATGAGATGGCTGGATGGCATCACCGAGTCGATGGGCATGAGTTTGAGTAAACTCCGGGAGTTGGTGATGGGCAGGGAGGCCTGGCGTGCTGCGATTCATGGGGTCACAAAGAGTCGGACACGACTGAGCGACTGAACTGAACTGAACTGAACTGAAAACCCCTGTTTATGCTTACAACGGCTCCTGGACTTTTTCTCACTACAGCAGTATTCACTCACACAGGTCTCTAATTGCTCCAAGGAGACAGGGTGCCAGGCAACACATGGTGTCCTGACATAATCCCTGAGAACTCCTTTGACTTCCAGAAGCATCTCTGTGTGGACCAGAGACCACGAGCTGGCAGTCACTGATCTCACCTTGAACGACTCTGGCTGGATGTTCCTTCATTTCAGGTGTGTCTGCCTCTGCCAGGAGTGGGGTGAATACCTGAGTGAGGAGGGCACGCTGTGGTGACCAGAATCCAGGAGGCTGGTACCCAACTTTGGCTGCCTCCAAAGGCAGGTGAGTGAGGTCAGGGAGTGGAGCTGCTGCCTCTCTGACCACAGACACACCACCTGTGCGTGTTGACCAGACAACCCGCTTGCTCCTTGTTTTTGTTTCATCGTGTCTGACTCTTGTGACCCCATGGACTGTATGTAGCCTGAGGGTAGGGTCGTCTCCTTAGAAACCAAGAACTCCAAAGTCAGGGAGGATTCTTACTGGCTTGCGTGCATGCGTGCGTGCTCAATCACCTCATTCATATCTAACTCTTTTAAGACCCCATAGACTGTAGCCCACCAGGCTCCTCTGCCCATGGGGTTCTCTAGGCAAGAACACTGGAGTGGGTTCCTATCCCCTTCTCCAGGGGATCTTCCCAACCCAGGGATGGAATCTGGGTTTCCTGCATTGCAGGCGGATTCTTCACCATCTTAGCCACCAGGGAAGCCCATGGTAAATGCAATCACTAGGGAAATACAAGGTAACCGCAACCAAAACTTCCTCTGGGTTTTGGGGACACTATAGGGAGTGGTGGGGACTGCGGTGAGTACATGCTCGGAGGGCAGCCTTACTCAGCTCCAGCTAATACTCTCAGACAAGACTGTGGAGCTGCTGCTGCAAGATCTTCTACTTTCTTTTCCCAGAAAAGCTAGAAATGAAGACTTTTAAACAAGAAATCTGTTTTTCAAGGTTGACAACTAATTCAACAATTTTTGAAACAGCAAGCGAGCCAGAGAAAATCCATCTGTGAGTCAGATTCAGTCTGTCAGCAGCCAGTTCATACTCCTGGTTTCCTCCTTCAGAGAGAGGCTCCTCCCCATATGGACACGTTGGCTTGAACTCTGAGTTAGGCTGATCGTGGTGTTAAGGGTTGTGGTAATGCCAACAAATTCTCCTCCAAGCTCCCTTGTTTGCACTAACAAACCTGCTGTGAACACAGCCTGTCAATCGTCAGTACAAAGGAAGCCAGGAGGCCAATACCGGTGTCACACGGGAGAAATGGGGCACTGGCTCAGTTCCCACCATGCTCCTAACCAGCCCCATCTCCCCTCCCACAGCCTTGTTCCTCCTCAGTCCCCTCTGTTGTGCAGGGGGGCTGCCATGGTCCCGCTCTTCTCACCATACATCCTCTGTCTACCTGCCTTCTCCTCCCAATCACACATCTTGCAAATATGCTGCAGGGAGCAGGGACCCAGAGAGGCATTACATCCTCTGCTTCACTGATGGCAGAAGTGGCTCCCAGTGGGAAGAGATGCTGACTACAGATGCTTCGAGAAGGCGGTGGGAGTGCCCTGGGAGGGTGCTTTGGGGGTGGGGCACGAGGTAGTTTCTGGCTGGGCTGTAGTGGGTGCTGATTCCCAGCCACTAGGAGATCTTGGAATAGAAGCCTGTAGGGCTCTGCAGGAGCAGTGGGGCAGACCCAGGTGCTGGTTTGGGCCTAGGACGTTCCTTGCTCTCTAGGGCTCACGGAAAGTGTGAATCCTTTTAGCGCTGCTCCAGGGCTTCCCTGGTGGCTCAGATGGTAAAGAATCCACCTGCAATTCAGGAGACCTGGGTTCGATCCCTGGGTTGGGAAGATTCCCTGGAGAAGGAAATGGTAACCCACTCCAGTATTCTTGCCTGGTGAATTGCATGGACAGAGGAGCCTAGTGAGCTACAGCCCATGGGGGTCCCAGAGAGCTGAACCCGACCGAGCGACTAACATTCTCACTTTTCATTTTCAGGCCCAATGCTCAGGAAAGAGGATGCCACAGCTCACTGGATGTTGGCACCCCTCTTCTGGGATGCACAACTGTCCTGTGACTGCATGGGGGGCGGGGCACATGCCAGGAGAAAGGCAGGGGACTTCCAGTGGGATACTGACGGAGGAAGAGGCCCTGCTGAGTGGGACCCTCGGTCACTGCAATGACCTGCAGACCGAGGTCCTGACCGCTGAGCTGCACAGGCCACGGCAGAGGGGCTGCTGTGTAAGGTGGGGGCGCTCAGGGGGGAGCACCCTGCTGCATCTGACTTTCAGAATGACCTTCCCTGGGGAGCTGTCACAGACTCCCAGGTCCCACCTGTCCAGGCATCCCTGCCTCCCTCCCAGGGAAGCCCTTGAATCTGGCCCCTTAGCATGAGTGGGACTGCTGTTTAGAGCAAAGTCAAAGTTGGTGGGGGGTCGTGTGGTTGCAGGGCTGGGTTGCTCCCAGGGTAAGTCAGCTGTCCCTTGGTTTGACTGGGACATGCCCTGGCCAGAGGCAACTCCTTGGGGAGCATGCATCCTGTGTGGGCTGCTTCCCCTAGGCCCTTCATACTCATTTTGTTTTTGTTTTCAACCTGTGTTAAAGTTACTTCCTGCAGTGGGTTATGCTGACTTGTTTCTTTGGGGACTATCTCTGGAAGTGATGTGTTTACCTGTGTGTGTGTGTGTGTGTGTGTGTGTGTACCTTACATGTATGAACTTACCTAATCATCTCCCCAACACTGTGGAGTAAGTGCAATGCACTTGTTATACAGATAAGGAGACTGAGACTCAGGGAAAGTAGGGCACCTGCCCAAGGTCACATGGCTGGGAAGCTGGAGGACTCACACTCTCCCATTCTTCCACCTGACGTCCAGCTAAGCCTGGAGCACTACACAGAGGGCAATCTTGGTACTGAATTATCCAACTCCCGTGGTCACATACCTTGCCTTGAATTACACACTGCTTCATAGATCCCAAACCTGGGTCTCTTTCCTGTATGAGAAATGGAAATATCCACAGGAATCATGATGTCAATGAAACACCTGCTATCTGATCAAGAAAACTGTACACCACCAAACACCAGTATAAGGCACTTGGTCCCCTAATCCAAATTGTTACTATCTAAGGGCAGGCACAGGCGCCCCAGGTGGCCCTAGTGATAAAGAATCCATCTGCCAACGCAGGAGACGCAAGAGATGCAAATTCAATCCCTGGGTGGGGAAGATCCCCTGGAGGAGGAAATGGCAACCCGCTCCAGTATTCTTGCTTGGAAAATCTCATGGAGAGAGGAGCCTGGTGGGCTACAGTCCGTGGGATTCAAGGAGTCAGAAACGGCTGAGCGACTGAGCAGGAGCATGAAGGGCAGGTATGAAGTGTGAAATAATAGCAGTATTGTTACTACATGGAATTATTATGGGATAATGATGATAATAGGCATCTCCATGGGGCCTTTTCAGAACTCTTGGACTGGCTCAAGAGAATCCAACGGCTTTAATCCCACTTTATAGTTGGCTAGTTGGCAAAGGACACACACAAGTTGGTTAAGTCACTCCCACAATGATGACACTGTAGACATGGAAATGGCCTGCAATGTTTTGAGTAAAACAAATACTAAAAGGTTTAACAATAGGCCAAGCAGGTGACCCTGGCCCTTGGCTGCACAGAGAAGGGGGTACTTGGTGCAAAAAGTGTGAGCTGGACCCTCAGAACTTCGGGCAGCCCAGACTAGCATCTCATTCAGACTGCATTCTCGGTGGTGGGGTTGGGGGAAGGGAGTGGGACTCCTCCATGACTGCAAGGAATAAATAAGCTCATGCATTAGTTTTTGGTAATTGGAGAGGTAATTGTGCTTATTTGAAGCACAGTAGACTAATTCTAACTTACTTTGGTCATTAAAGACACAAAAATACGAGGAGTTCATGATACAGATAATAAGTAAAGAGAAAAAGATTAAATGGTGTTTCATTGAGGGGTTTTTAATGGAAGATGGAATTCTCATCTGAATTGAGCATGGACAGATCTGGCATTTGAGTGAGTTCAATTCTTTGGCGGAAATAGAGACAAAAATACATTCATTAACTTTTAAAAGGGCAAAAATCAGGACTAATTCGCTGTATGGATTATGGATTTGAAAGGCTTAATCACATGTACCTCTCAAGCAATTTAACATTTTGTAAGTACCTAACCATTGGGCTGTGCATCTATGGAACCGCAGTAGTAACTGAGGTTCTCAATTGCCTAATATGCAGCATGCAAGCCTCCTTGGCATGCTGCTGTGGGCCCTTGTGGGTCCTTGCATCTGTATGTGCTAAGTTGCTTCAGTCATGACCAACTCTTTGTGACCCCACAGACTGTAGCCTGCCAGCTTCCTCTGTCCATGGGGAATCTCCAGCTAGGAATACTGGAGTGGGTTGCCATGTCCCCTCCAGGGGATCTTCCCAACCCAGGGACTGAGCCTGCATCTTACAATGCAGGAGATCCTGCATTGGCCGGTAGGTTCTTTACAACTAGTGCCCCCTGGGAAACCCATCCTAACATCTACTCATCTTAATACTCTGCTATGGCTTACTGGTCACAATCCAAATTCACCCTCCCAGCCCCCTGGAGGAGATACATGAAAAATCATAAATAAAAGCCATGAAAATCAAATTAATTGCTTTTACATTTTCCCCACATTTGTGTCTGTCCAGTACTTTCTCCTTTTAAGCTGGCTAGCCCTCTCAAAGTTAGCAGAATCGTGATAATGCATCCTTTTCACCATAACCCTGCACTGTGAGGATATTTTCTGCATTAAATACTAAAGTAGATTAATAATTAAATCAAAATGAAAAGCCACTTGTTTCCTCTCAACAACCCCAGGGACAGATTTCCTGGGTTGGTGCCAGTTTATCAATGACGATCAGACAATGTGAGATACCATAGCATGGAGAAGACGGTATCAAGAAAGCAAAATAATGTGAATACAAGTAGACTTATATACAAGTGAAAAAGATGGGACAGCAACAGAAGGTGAGAGGAACATGAGAAAGGACCAGGACTCAAAGCGAGACAGTGCTGAATCCCCCTGGGGGCGTGCCGTGCACCAGATTGTATTCTAAATGCTGTGTTCTCAGTTGCTCAGTCTTGTCCAACTCTCTGTGACCCCATGGACTGTAACCCACCAGGCTCCTCTGTCTATGGGATTCTCCAGGCAAGAAAACTGGAGTAGGTTGCCGTGCCCTCCTCCCAGGGATCTTCCTGACCCAGTGATCAAACTCGTCTCTTATGTCTCCTGCATTGGGAGGTATGTTCTTAACCAGCTGAGCAACCTGGAAAGCCCTCTAAATGCTTTATACACATTTAGCCACTTCAGAAAAGATATGACAAAAGTCCTGCTTCCCCTGTTTATAAATGAAGAAATACAGGCATAGGGGAGAATGCATACACTGCCTCAAAGCTAGTGTCATAGGTCTGGACTTGAACCCAGGCTGACTGGCCACAGGATCACTTGTTATGTCCGAGGAAAGCAAGGAAAAGTGAGCTCCCCACATGATGCAATAAAGAGGAACAAGAGGAACATTACGAAGGATTAGTGATCAGGAGAAGCGGCGAGAATAAGAGAGACAGAAAGTACTGCAGAGTAAGGAGCTGAGCATGAAGGTGGCTAAGACCATCAAGGATGAAAGGAAAAGATGCAGTGATGAGACTAGAGTCGGGGCAGGGGGCATCATAACAAGAGTTGGGAAGGAGAAAAGAAAGAACAGAGAAGACAATCAGTCTATGGGAAATAAGTCTGTCTTACTTACTCTTTGCTATGTCATTATACCCATTTCACAGAAAGTAACATGAGGTCTGAGTCACACAGTTTCTGGCAGATCAAAAAGAACTGTGTTAACTACAAAATGGGTTTCCCAGGTGGCGCTAGTGGTAAAGAAACCACCTGCCAATGCAGACAGGTGTAACAGACACGAATTGATCCCTGGGTCGGGAAGATCCCCTGGAGGAGGGCACGGCAACCCACTCCAGTATTCTTGCCTGGAGAATCCCATGGACAGAGGAGCCTGGCAGACTATGTTCCATAGGGTCGCAAAGAGTTGGATACGACTGAAGCGACTTAACACGCAGCATGCACAATGACAGAATACCAATGCAAGAAACCGAAGAACATCTGGAAAAATGGAGACACATACAGTATTCATGGATGAAAAGACAACACAGTAAAGATCAATCCTCCTCAAACTGACATATAGATTTCATGTCACTCTTAATCAACATCCTACAGGTTTTTTGTAGATACAGGGAAAATTATTCTGAAATTTAGATGAAAGGGTGAAGGAACTAGAATACAGAAAACAATTTTGAAAAAGAATAAAATGAAAGTAGCTAGTTTACTGAATTTCTCAACTTACTATAAAGGCACAGTGATCAAGACCATGTGGTTTGTGGAGCCCCTTGGAAAGCTATCCTTGGCCCTGTGGGCCCTCTTGGCCCTTGTATCTGTCTGGTGGTGCTTCCCCTTTGTCCCCCCAAGTGCTGTGGCATGTCCACCTCCCCTAGTCAGTCCTGGGAGAGAGAGAGAGCTCTGGCCAGGGAAGGCAAATGAACCACTCTTCTATCACCAGTTCCTGCACAAGATCTGGCCTGTGACAGGAGCTCCATACACAGCTTTGCAGCAGTCTATGAGAGACCTTTTAAGTCCATAGAGTAAAGAGCACTTTCCGAAGTGCAGGGCAGCCTGATTTGGGGCTAGGGGGTGGGGGCCTGTGTCCCCTGATGTCTGGCAGGGTCATCTTCAATAGCCCAGGTGTGCCAGCTGTCATAGCCTTGCTTGTAAGATGTCTTGCACCTGGGCACCCGTGGACCTGATCCCCCGCTGGAGGGCAGCTTCCTTGGGCAAAGGCAGCACCTCGTCCCTGCTGGTCTTATGACTCTTCTCTCAGCCAGGCTCTGGGTATCCAGCACTCAACAGCCCAACCTCGGGAGGGGAGCAGAGTCTAAGCTCAGGACGAGGGGCACAGGTTCAGCCTCGGACGGCACTTCTCTGCTCTTGACTTTCCCCTTCTTCATTGATGAGCAGCAAGAAATAACAAAGGAAGGCAGCAGTAGGGTCTTCCTGAGTTTACAGCTGGGAACCTGAGGTGTAAAAGGACGAAAGGGCAGGCAGAACATGCAGCCCCAAACAAGCAAGACTCAGGACATGAGAACGGGAGCCTGAAAGCTTGACTTTGTCACCATCTCTCTCTGAACCCCCTCCACTCTTCCCACCAACCTCTCTGGCCACCATACGGGTTGACCTTCTTGACCAGGAAGTGCTGCTGCTACCTGCCAGACTGATCAGACATCCCCAACCTCTGCCCCTCAGCCTGCTCTGGTCTGGAATGATGATGGAACCTAACGTGGATGCACAAGCCAGGATCTCCAGGGTCATGTGTTAAAGGTTTGGCTCTGACATTTAGCTCAGCACAGCCCTTGGCAAGTTTAACTGCCGTCCTGGGCTCTGTGGACTAGAATAGCTCACTTATCAGAATGTCAAGGTAGGAGGCACCAGATAAGCTGGGCTGCCCTGGCAGAGGCCAGCCCTCCGCCCCTCAGCAGCCGGGGCTCAGCAAGGGGAAGCTGTCCCCTCTGTTTTAAAATTAGTCCAGAGAAAGCCACTCCAGGTCTCTTAGAGAAATATATTCAGCTTTTTTACTTTTCCAAATGTCTCCCTGCAATCCTTCACGTTTGAACTCCTGTTCTTCTAATCTTTAGGAAAAACAGAACAATTCCTTCATGGCTGCCCAGTCTTCCAGACATCTGAGGATGGCCCCCTGGTTCTCAACGACCCGACTATAGCTCCGACACGGTGAAAATTTCATCTAAAAATGGCTCCTTCCAATCACCTAATGGTTTGTTGTGCCCCACCCTTCTCTCTATCACCCTCCCATTTGCAGCCTAAATATTCAACCAGGGTTGCTCAGAAAATGCAAACTTCTGCTAACATTCTCCTAAGTGGAAAGCATAACCCTTCCTGCCCGAACGATCATGTTCCAAGATTTTCAAAAATTAATTATTCCTGGAACATGCTAGGAGATCAAATCAATGGTTGCTGAATTGATTTAAAAACAAACAAACAAAAAAAAACAGACCTGGGTGCAGTTTTCAAGTACGGGAATGCATAAGATGTCGCTGATGGCTTTGACCACCTGAGTCAGGGAGAGCCTGGCCATTTAAGGAGCAGAGAGGAGGGAGGAAGATGGTGCCCCCACTGTCTGTGTTGCGCTCAGCATCCTCACGGGCCAGCTTGGCACCTCTAGTGTCTTCTGGACAGGAAACCCAGGCAGGCACAGGGAGAAAGCCCCAGAGGATTCCCACGGTACCTCCTGATGGGTAGGAGAATGCTGGTGACAGGACCACACTGATTCTGCTGGGCCCAGAGAGGAAAGAGCTCTGCCTGGCTCAGGATGTGCCCAAAGACTCAGGGGAGCCCAAGGCAGCGAGTCCCACTGGGATCTGACTCTGTGGTCAGAGAAGGCAGCAGGGGCTCCCGGGACACCCTGGGGCAGTGCGGGGGCCCTTCTCTCCCTCCCATTTCATCCTCACCTCATCCTCCTGCTGCCTGCCGGAGCTCCCCATCTCTGGTTAATGCCGGCAGGCTGCTGTGTAGACAAGAGAGCCTGTATCTGAGTGATGTCCTCTCTGTCCGAGAGCCGGACAGGGAATCTAGAACATGGTTCAGGGAGGTTGGGAGCCCCGTGCTTTTGTGGAAAGCACAGACCATTTCTCCTTGGGATGCTTCCTCTTTCATCAGTGGCCCTGGTGCTGTTCTCATCGATGCTGTTGTAACAATTTATTATCAATCTAGTGATGAATGAAGAGAGCCTGAGAAGTAGTGGACACTTGATAAAGCCCCCAAACATTCCTTCCCAGGTAAGAGAATGCTTGTCTTTTTTCTAGCCTCAAGTTCCAAGTGAAGTAGGTTTCAGATTGTGTGGGTTCAGAATGGTGGAAGGGGGTGGGATGCCATGAGGTCGGAGGAGGCTGGGAGGAATAGTTCGAAAAGCACTGAATGGAGAAAGAAAAACAGAACCTCATCATGTACCTAAAATGCTTCAGGTCACACAGGAAGTGTTCCAGACTCCCTGATATTGTTGCCAAGAAGCATCCCCCACCTGCACTCCAGGACTTCCTCTGAGGTCCCTGCCTTGTGCCTCCACATCGGAGCAAGGCCATTTCAGGCTGGATCAGTAGTTGAAAATCACAGTCAGACCCACCAGGCTTCTCACATCAGAGTCCAGCCAAGGGGCTTTCTCTCCAAGGCTCACTTCGTTTTCCCACCAGATTCTGGGAAGCCCCGGGGCCTCAGCCAGCCAGTTGATGGGATTTACTCCTGGGTTTTGAGAAAAGTGTGGATTTGGGAAGGCTGAACACCTTTCGGGTTTGGTGTCTGACAGTGGAAACTATTTGGATTTGAAGCCAGAGGACAAGCATCTAGAGTTCAGCGGCTCTGCTACTTACTAGCGCTCAGAGCGCTCCATGCCTCGGCCTCTCCTCTAACACAGGTTAGATGAGCACGTCAGGGGAGAATGCACAGGACTGTGTCTAGCTCAGTACGTGCTTCCTAAATATTAGCGTCTTTTCACTGATTTCCTCCCACATGGAGAAGTACTTTGTGAAGCGAAAAGCCCTACAGTACATAGCTTAGTGATGAAACAGAGTCTCTTACCTGTAAGGTGTGTGACTTTGGTAAGCTACGTGGCCTCGCTAAGCTGCCTTTTCTCACCTGTAGGATGAGGATGTTGGTACCTGCTCCATTAAAAGGCTCAGAAGAGGGCAGAGAGCTGGGCACAGAGTTACATAAAGCCAACACCAAGGGCCTGCGGATCTGCTGGAGTTCGAAAGGCCCCCAGAACAGGTGCTGGGCTGGCCTTGCCTGACCCAATGCCTGGCACAAGCCCTGGAACTTTGGGGGCCAGAGCTGGTCCAAGGAGCCGGCAGTGCGTAGGCTACCACACAGGCCGGAGAGGAGAGCCCTGGCTGGTGGGGGTGGGGGGTGCGCCACAGGTTTTCAGGGAGACACGCAGGGTTGGGGAATAATGATGCCACTCTCTAGTCCCTAAGCTTGACCTTGAAGCTTTGACCCCTGGCCTTTCTGAACAGTTTGAAAGATGTTTAAAAAGAGGCAGGCAGGCATGCAGGAAGTGACCAGGGCCCAGGCGGGTAGAATCAGCAAGGCCCTGTTGCCAATTTGGCCAGACTTGAAAGAAAGCAAGATTAAGCCAAGGATCTAAGGCTGGGGGGGGGGGGGGGGCTTACTGCCCCGCCGGGACTCTTCACACCCCCCACTTGAAGGCAGAGCTGCTGCCCGGGATGGGGGAAGAGAGATGACCCTTTCCCACTGCCCTGGCCTCTCCCCCACCCAGCCGATGGTGGCTTTGGGCACCTGGGTATCATGCTCTAGAACAGAACAGCCAAGTTCATAGCCCTCTGAGGGCTAAGCTCCCAGCCCAGGCTAGCCTGCCGGCTCTGGGGAGCTCAGATCTCCTGGCTGAACTTTGGATCCTCCCAAAGCCCTTCCCAGTCCCTGCAGCTGGCTCCCAGGACTGCCAGGTGAGGGTGAAGCCAGCTCCCCCCAGACAGTGCGCACCCTGAGAGCGTGCACCCCGCCTTCCAGAACCAGTGAGCTGGGGGAAAATGGAGGAGGAAAGAAGACAACTTACTTGTTGAGATTGGAGCTTCCAAGTCCCACTGATGCTAACTTCTAGGGTGTCCCTCTGAGGCGGTGCAGGGGCGCTCAGGGTCCTGGAGGGGACCCGCCAGCACCAGCCATCACGGGCTGCCTCGGACTCTGCGGAGAGCCTCTCCCTGCGTGGGTCCTGTGGGCAGAGGCTTCTAAGCCATCCCGTCTCTCGCCAGCCCCCTCCAGTCTGAGCCACTAGTCACTCCCTCTCTCCAGCGACAGCGGCGGGAGGCGCTCAGTCTCTCTCCCTCCCTCCCTCCCTCCTTTCCCGCCCTCCCTCCCCTCCGCCCTCTTCTCTCCCCGGCTTCTCCTCCCCTTCTGCCCCCTGTATAAGGAATCTGTGTAACAATGTGTAATAACCTTTGTAAAGGGCCACAGGCGACGCGGTGGGGGGTGGGTGGGGGGAGCGGCAGGGCGGGGGTTCCCTGCGACGTGTTGGGGACACCATCAGTTCTGAATGACTCGGATGGGGAAGGCGGAGCGAGACCCCGGGGGAGGGGCTGGCGGCTCTGCGCTGGGTTCCCCGCCGGCCCCTCTCCCTCCGTCCGCACCCCCCCCCCCCCCAGCCCCCCAGACTCCCGCCACCTCCCTGCCACCCCCGCTTGTGGTACGGGGGCGGGGGGGTGGGGCAGGATTGTGCTTCTGGTCGTGCAGGTGCCAAGGGCCGAGATCCGTGCGCGCGCAGGTGCGTGTGTGGGAGCGTGTGCACGCGTGAGAGCGCGCGTGTTTAGTGGGTGCGGTGCAGCTGACCGCAAGAAGGAAGAAACGAGGCGAGCAGCAATCTTGCTTCAGCTTTGGAGGGGCTGTCTTTCACTCCGCGGTGCGTTGAGGGGGCAGCTGGCAAAATTTAGTCGCACTTCTTAGATGGGAACCTAGCAGGCGGGAGGCTTTCCTTGGGATGTTGGAGGGGCCACAGTCCTGGCACTGCATCCACAGCCCCGAGACCTTGCTCCGGTGGTGGAGTGAGGGTCCGGGGGGTGGTTCTCGTGGCTCACAGGCTGGAGATGGAGCCGGTCTAGAAACAGGGAACAGCCTGCGGCTCCTGGGCTGTCTGCTCTCCCCTGGCGGTCCTCTCGCCCGCGCTGGAGGCAGGTGGCCGTAGCAGGAAGCCTTCCTTTGGAGCAGTCCGGACGAAGAGCCGTCGCTTGACAGCCGCCTCCCTTCCCTCCCTTTTAGGCTCCTCCTCACCTTGGGGAAAGATGAGTCCCTGCCTTCCGTCTGTAACGTCTGTGAGCTGTAGGGAAGCCAGCTGGGAACCTCAGACCCCCTCAAAGGGAAGGCTGCTGTCTGGACAGTGCTGGCAGGCTTCTCTCAGGACTGGTCCACGGAGGTGGTGGTGGGGGGCCTCCCTGGCCCATCTCTGCTGTTGCCCAGGCTTTGGGGACCCACGCCCCTGCCCTGGACCCTGAGAGTGTCTCCCCACCTTGGGGACAGGTGCACCCGATCAGGTGCGTGAGACCAATGTCTACCAGGGCAGGGACTGTCACTGTCCTGTTCTCTGCTGTGCCCCCAGCGCCTAGTACAGCTCTGCCATGAATATTTATCAAGTGAATGCTGTCAAAAACAAGAAACCTGGCTTATTGACTACAAGGAGATGACAAATGCTTGTCACTGGGGCCCGATGCACCAAACCTGCCCTCTCCTGTAAGCACAGCGACATGGCAGCGGCTGGGCAGTTTAGTCTCATGGTGGCAACCTGATGGGCCTCCTCTTGCCCTGGATCCGTGTTCACACAGCCCACCGCCCAGGCACCCTCCCCAGGAGCAGAGCTCAGAGCAGCCGGACTGGTTTCCTGGACCTCCCTTTCCTCTCTCCGTTACTGAGTGAGGCTGCAGTGGTTCTGACTAACCAGGAAATCTCATCCCTTAGGGGATGTAGCCTGTCTTCCTGCTCATCCATCACAAGTTGATCTGATGGTTTATTGCTCTGAGAAGAAGATTCTTCAGCCCTTCATTTTCTAGTTCTCCAAGAGGTCTTGATGGTATACTTCTGTGGACCACATGACATACACTTTAAGCATGTCCTGAGCCCAGGAGATGCTCTGTCCTGGTTCAGCATAAAGACCATGGAATTTCTTCTGCCCTGATGGGGGAAGCCTGGCTGATTGTGAAGCAGAATGTAGGGTAATAAAATTTTATTTTGTAATTATTCTGACAGTGATAGACCTTGGACCAGGAGGCAGAAAACCTGGATCCAGTTCTCAGCTTAGACCTGAAAAAAAGAGAAATAGGATTCTATTCCTGACTGCTTGTTACAGATTGAGGTGAACCTTGACTTTTTCATGCTCAAATCCTTCAAAGAGCACAGGTGACATTTGAGCATGGGGGACACAATTGAAGAACTACTCAGGGGGCTTGGAAGGTATAAGTGCATCCTTCATGGTCTGAAATTGATGAGGCCAGTGCTCAAAAGCAATGGAAAATTCTCGTGTGTCGTCATGGTAATTAGTGCACCCTTCCTTGCTTCTTACCTTCCTCCATCACGCAATAGATGAATTCACAATTAAAGTTTTCTCTTCAGAGTATGACACACAGGAAATTATTTTTTCTCCTATTTATAGAAATTCCATTTGCATTTATGAGGCTGGTAATGTCTCATAAATATTTCCAGTCAGATAAAATATTAATTAAAAGAGTTTGTTGAGTTATACTCTGAAGTCCTAACTAAGACTCTTCTAAGACAAATATTTTAAGTATTTTTCTCTCATGTCAGGAGAATTCTTCATACGTTAGTTGTGGATCCAGCCCATCCATAAATAGCAGATACGTATCAGTCAATGATATGTCTCTTTCTCATGGTTTCTTTATGCTAAAATCACCACTCCCCATATATACATTTTATATGTGTGTGTGCACACGTGCATACTTAGTCGCTTCAGTCATGTCCAACTCTTTGTGACCCTATGGATCATAGCCCACCAGGCTCCTCTGTCCATTTTCTTTCTCCAGGCAAGAATAGTGGAGTGGGTTGCCATGCCCTCCTCCAGCTGATCTTCCCAACCCAGGGATCAAACCCAGGTCTCCCACATTTCAGGCAAATTCTTTACCAACTGAGCCACCAGGGAAGCCAAGGAATACTGGAGTGGGTAGCCTATCCCTTCTCCAGAGGATCTTCCCAACCTAGGAATCGAACTGGGGTCTCCTGCACTGCAGGTGGATTCTTTAGAGCTTAGCTACCAGGGAAGCCATATATATCCATATCTATATCTATATCTATATCTATATCTATATCTATATCTATATCTATATCTATATTCAATGAATGAATATTGACCGCATGTAAATTAAGGGCCATTATGTTTGGAACACTTTGATAAGCACTAAAAATTATAATGATGAGCTTTGATCTAAAATACCTAACAATCTAATTGCGAGAGTCAGCCTATGTGCAGACAAATTAACAACTTGGGATTTTAATTTCCAGGTGCTAATTGATGGAATAGTGTGTAGAATTGATCATAATACTAACAGAGCCTGGGGGCTGGAAGGCTCTCTGACTACAGCGGGGAGTGGAGCAAGAAGAAGATTAGAACTGGAATATGAGGAGGGGGCTTGAATGAAACACACCTTGGAGAGGTAAGTGCTCAGGAGCCCACAGTGAGGGAGAGATTGCTACTGGGATGAGGGGCAGGTCAAGTGTGACAAGTGATGACAGGTGGCTGTAATTAACTGAGTGACTGCTATGTGCAAGCTCTTCTGCTTCACAGAAGACAGTGCTTTTAAGCTTCTTAACAACCTCCTGAAGGGGGTAGTGTTATCATCATGCTCAGATGAGAAAAGGGAGGCTCAAACAAGAGAAGTAGCCTCTCATTGGCACAGATTTTTTTTAAAAAGCAACATATTTTTTAAAGGCTTTATTGAGTTTGTTATAATATTGCTTTTGTTTTATGTTCTGGTTTTTTGGCCCCCAGTCATGTGGGATATTATCTACCCGACCAGGAATTGAACCTGCACCCCATGCATTGGAAGGTGAAGTCTTAACCACTAGACCACCAAGGAAGTCCCTCACTGGCACAGTTTTTAACAGTGAATTTCAGAACCCAGTTTTGTCAGATTACACAATCATATTCCTAACTGCTAGGGGCTGAATTGTGTGTCTCTGCCCCAAATTCAGATGATGAGGCCTTAAGCCCCAGTCCTGCAGACTGTGACTGTCTTTAGAGACAGGATGTTTGAAGAGGTGATTAAGTTAAAATGCATCTGCTGTAATAAGCCCCAATCCAGTGGGGCCTGGATCTTTATAAGGAGAGGAAATTGACACATATTGTGGCACACAGGCATAGTCAAGGCTGTATGAGGACTTAGGAAGAAGACAGCTGTCTGCAAGCCAGGGTGCGAGGCCTCGAGAAACTGAACCTGCCCACGCCTTGATCCTAGACCTCCAGCCTTCAGAACTGTGGGAAGTTTCTGTTGTTGAAGCCCCCAGATCTGGGGGTGTTTTGTTAGAGGGACCCTAGCAAACCAATGCAGTAACGTGGTGGATGGAACGCTGCTTCTCACAAGGATGTTGCATGCCAAGCTATGGAATTTGAACTTTATTCCACAGATGGGAAGTATCTGTTGATTTCTGAGTCACAGAGAACTATGAAAGCCATTTCTGTGAAGATTTTCCTGGAGGTGGTTTGCACATTATTCACTCATTCACTCATTTCAGTGAGCACCTATTTGGTGACCCCCACCATGGCAGAGACAGGATTTGCAAAGGTCACCTCTGAGCACCACTGGTTCCCAAGCTTGCACAGCTTCTGGCACATAGACAGTAAGAAACTAATAGTTGTCAAATGAAAGAAGGTTAGATTCTAAAAATAGAAAAAGAAAAAAAAAAACCATAGCAAGATAAGTGCAGAACTTGCCTTCAAAGGGCTTCCAGTCTGGTGAAGAAAGCAGTATATAACTAGTTTCACAGTGTAATCAGTTTAGTTGGAGCAGAGATGAGACAGCATCATTCAAAACAACTTTTGCAATGCGAGTGATATTGTGCATGTGTTCTGTTGACTCTGGCCCGTGTTGAATGTGTAAGATGTGGTTGCTGCAAATAAAACACTGAATTTTTAATCTTATTCCATTTTCATTGAAATAAGCAGGATGGTTGGCAGCTACCATGTTGCATGCTCCAGGATAAGGGGCTGGAAGCACATTTGTAGGCTCCGCCCAGATGCTGCCCTGTGGTGACAAGGGCAGTGGGTGATGGGACCTGAGGCTGTGCAGTGTGGGGCACAGTCCAGCTGCATCAGCACCACTCCTGGGACCCATGTAAGAAGCACAGAATCCCAGGCTCCACCCTAGTCTAGCTCTAAGAGAAGTTTCACTTTAACAAGCTCCCCCCGAGTGACTCCAGTATTTTTGCCTAGAGAATCCCACGGACAGAGGAGCCTGGCAGACTACAGTTCATGGGGTCGCAAAGAGTTGGACACGACTGAAGTGACTTAGCATGCTCCCATACACACACACACACATACACACACACACCCCCCAAGTGACTCTCATGCACACTAGAGTTTGAGAGAGAGAGAGAGAGAGAGAGAGAGAGAGAGAGAGATAAAGCTCCAGGTAGAAGATGCAACCAAGAAAGATTCAGCAGATGTCTGTGCCTATCAGGGGACCAGGGACAAGAGCTGGGCTTGGAGCTGAGCCAGGCTAAGCTTCCTGGACTCTCTAGGGACCCTGAGACCTGCCTCCTCCTGAATACACGGTACCCCTTCTACTCCCCTCCCTAAGGCTCTGATCACCATCCGCTGGGGCTTCCGTTTTCTGGCTTTCTTCTCCACCTGCAATCTACAAGTTCCTTGTAGAGGTGGGGTGACCTTGCTTTTTCAAATCCTTGAAATTCTCAGTGCCTGGCATCCTCTTATTCAGCAAACGCTGATGAATGCAGGTGTATCTGCTGATGGGCCTACTAAAGGCAGGAGGAGCAGGGCGCTTGGAAAGCATAGATGCAGAGTGTGATTTCAGATCAAAGGCTGGGTGAGTTGCCCACTTGGAACTGTTGAGAAGAGGAAGGAGTGGATGTCTGGGGTTGAGGGAGTTGGGGACAGAGGCATAGATTTTGGAATGCTATCTATGGAGAGGAGCAGGGGCTCTAAGTCCAGTTCAGACACCTGGAGGAGGGCAGAGAGGGAGAAGAGAAGTCAGACCTGGAACCTCTTGCCTGGGGGTGGGGGAGGATAACAGGGAAGACTTCATTTTAAATTCTCACTGGATCGCCTCTGTGACTTTAACCCTTTTCTGTTATTATAATGCCCTGCCTTGGGGATATAACCTGAGCCACACCTATGAAGGACTGTTAGGAAGGGAAACTAACACACTCCCCTGCCATCCTAGGGGACAGCTGCAAGGATCAAATAGTCTTTTTGCTTTGTTTCTTCACCCCCTCCCCCATCTCTGACCCATAAAAGAACCTGGCGACCAAGCCCTGACACCATGGTTATTTCGAGGTGCTAGCCTGCCATCTTCTTGGTCAGCCGACTCCTGAATAAAGTCCCTCCCTGATCCTAACACCTCGTCTCAGATTCATTGAATTATCTTGCAGCCAACCGAGAGAGCCTGGACTCAGTAATGGGAGGAGTAGGCAGAGGTGGGTCCAGAACTGGATGGAGAGTTGTGATCAGAAGGACTGATGTAGCAGCCCCACCCCAAAAGGTTGAGGGTGTCAAGAAATCAGAGTGGGCGCCGTACCACATTCCATCTTTAATAAAGTATTTATTTAATGGTACTCATCTCATGAAGAGTGCTTGTGCTCAACACCGCAGGGATGGATAAGAAACGTGTGCCCGCAGCTCCCTGCTTATACAGAGCCAGAGAAATCAAGGACAGTGGAACCAAGGAGAAAAGCCACTGCTCTGCCTTCCAGACACACTAGTGACCCTGCAGGTCGCACTGTGCCTCCTGGTCCTGCCTGATAAACAGGCCTGTGGCCCTGCTTCCCTGGGTAAGCATCCACCTGTTGAGTGAGAATCCCAGGGCACCTTTCATGGACTTTCATGGAACTCCGGTTGTAGCACAACTGTAGCTTCAGCTTTTCCATTCCTTCGGAAACCAGCTTCCTGTTCCTGAATTTCTTATTCCTGAATCCGGGCCCAGGTGCCCCAGGTCGACATTTATCACAATTGGCCACACAGTCGATTTTATTGAACCAGCCCCTGTGCACCTAGGAGCTAGGGCACTCAACATCCAGAGGAGTCTGGGTTTTGTCCCCAGCATCCAGCTTTCAATTATTGCAACACTAGGAGTGAATGATTTTTTTTCTCCTGCTCCACAAAGAGGGATACTATTTGAAGATAAAAGAGAACAAACAACTTTACTTCTTTCTTAAGTTTATTGATCAAATCTCACTTTATTCTGTTTGGGGGAAAACCCAGTAGAATTACTGACCAGCAAGCCCTGGACCGGCCCTGGTAGATTCCACAAGGGGCTAATAGCACCATCTAGTGGTTGAAAAGGATTTCTCAGTAGACAGAATACATTATTGCCTCATTGATCTCAACCTTCAGTTTTGGTTGTATTAAAGTTGCAGATGCCTTTATTCACAGCATCACGTTGTTCTAACTAGTTTGATATGAAAAAGTCAGACCTCCTCCTCCTCCCCCTTCTCCCGGAAGCTACCATCTTTCCTTTTGTTTGGCTATCTTTTCCCCGGGGTTTTACCCCTTATGTAAGTGCTGCGTGTGTGCTCACTTGCTAAGTCATGTCTTACGCTTTGGGACCCCATGGACTGTAGCCCACCAGGGTTTTCTGTCCGTGGGGTTTTCCAGGCAAGAATACTGGAGTGAGCTGCCATTTCCTTCTCCAGGGGATCTTCCCAATCCAGGGATCAAACCCAAGTCACCTGTTTGGCAGGCGGATTCTTTACAACTGAGCCACCTGGAAAACCTAAGTGCTACGTCTGTAGCAATACTTACAAGGTTCGCTCTTAGAGACTACCACTGGAGATGGGAACTTTTTAATAGATCTCTCCTCTCCATCCCTACCACCTGTGCACACTCTTCCCATCTTCCATGCTCCCAATAGGTATTTTTTCGATAAATACTCAGGTTCAATGTTATCATAACTATAAAATTCTACTCATAGCTGATCCATGCAGTAAATCAGACTACTTTTTATTTCCTGCACAACCTTTTGTTGGCATCACTAATTTTCTTGGTTTTCTTTGCTCTCATCATCAATCTCAAGAAAATGTCTTCATCTACAGCTTCAGTCTCCTCTCAAAATGTCCAGTTATGTGAAGTGAAGTGAAAGTCAGTCATGTCTGACTCTTTGGGACCCTGGGGACTGTAGTCCACCTGGCTCCTCTGCCCGTGGAATTCTCCAGGCAAGAATACTGGAGTGGGTTGCCATTTCCTCTTCCAGGGGATCTTCTCAACCCAGAGATCAAACCCAAGTCTCCTGCATTGCAAGCAGATTCTTTACCATCTGAGCCACTTTGTCTCTTGGGGAGATCTCGCCAGGAGCCGCCCACTCCCTTTGGTCCAGACGGGTTACTCTCTGCTGGTGCACAGTTGGCCTCTGGCATCTCCTTTCCCTCCACCCCCTACCCTCCCACTGCCCCCACCCCCGATGCATCCACTGTTTCATGTGTCTCCTGCATTTTTCTTTCTTGGTTCACACTTCCACTTTGGAGGGACACATTCTGCAGCTGTTTCTTGGGAAAGAGCATTCGAAGTAAATTTTTTGAGACTTTGCTTATGTGAAAATAACTCTGTTCTACTTGATTGACAGCTTGGGTATACATAGGACTCTAAATTGGAGATCGTTTTCCTTCAGAATATTACACAGATGTCTTGATTTTCTTTTACCTTTCCATCGTGTTGTTGAGATGTCCACAGCAGGTTTCATGCCTGGTCCTTTTACCCGTCCTCTCTTTCTAAAAACAAGCGAGACCCTCCCTTTGTCTGTGGTGCTCTGAAATTTCAGAGAAATGGGACCTGGTTGGTGTAGAAATATTTATACTTTTTGTGCTAGACATAAAGCAGCTCTTTTCTTTTTTAAGTTTTTGGCTGTTCTTCATGGCATGTGGGATCTTAGTTCGCTCAGAACGGATCAAACCAGAGCCTCCTGCATTGAAAGTATAGTCTTAACCTCTGGGTCACCAGGGATGTCCCAGCGAGGCAGTTCTTTTCATCATTGCCTTGCATTCTGGGAAATTCTCTTGCCACATTTCTTTGATGGTTTCCTTCTTCCTATTCCACCCCCTCACTCTGGAATTCCTCTCACTTAGATGTTGAAACTCAGAAAGCCCTCATTTCCTTATACTTTCTCTCCCAATTTCATCTCTCTGTGTTTTTGTCTATGCTCCTGTAGATTTCCTCAACATTTTCTTTCACACTTTCTTCTGAGATTTTTGGTTTTGCTTTCATATTTTTAATTTCCAAGAACTGCTTTCTCTCATTCCAAGTTTCACTATTTTGTCAGTGTCCTTTCCATTTGCGGTTTCTTCTCCCTGCATAGTCTTCAGTTCCTTCAAGATACTTCTTCATGGCTATTTGTCTTCATGTCTGTTTGTTTTCGCTCCTCAGACACCTGGTAACCTGCGCCCCAAGGATGGGGCTTGACAGCTCTCAGGCTATCTGGAGGACACTCTGTCTGGACCATTTTAATGCAGGACCCCCTGTTAGTACTTTTTCCTTTTGGAGATATTCGGATTCCTCAAGATCAACTCTCTCAGTCTCTGGCTTGGAAGGTCAAGTCCTGAATGCTGGCTGCTGGAATCAAGTTGGGGACTAGATCTGGGGACTTTGATATTTGGGTGTGTTTACTGAGCTTTGCTTTTCTCAGAGGATGAAAGCCCATCCCGAGTGGTGACGTGTCTTCCTCCACCCAGAGGCCATTTGCTTTACCCTAGAGAATAAACCTCCAGTCTTGTGCCAGGGAAGCCGGGAGAGACTTCTTGCCTGGGCCAAGTCAGGGAGAGGATCCTTCTTAAGCAGACTCAATCAATCCTCCTCCTTCTATCTGCCTGTTCACCCTCCACCTCCAGTGATGGACTGTGCTACACTTCTTGGGATTCTGATGTTATGATTGTGCTGGTCCTGATTTCTTCCTGTCCAAGCATAGAATGAGTCAGTTTTCTGGTTTTCAAAAATATTGCTGTTATTGTCTCCTGTCTGGTTCTTTTCACTTTTGAGGGCTAACAACAGTTGAAGAACTGTTATTGTATTAGGATTTCAGATGAAAGTACACGCAGAAGCATTTCTTTAAATCAGTCTCTTTATGCTCAAATCATTCATTCATTTTTAATCATCCATCCTGCAGACATTGGTTGACCCCTTGCTCTGAAGCAGATACTGTGCCAGGTTCTGAATGTGCAGTGATGAATAAGATCATAGCCCCTGCCCAGAGCAATGTCTCCCCTTATGGGAGCAGATAAATAAATAGTGATGCAAATTTATAGAGAAAGGGTACACAGCTAATGGTGATGCTTGGGTATCTCCATGGGTGTAAAGTCAGCTGTCTTCCAAGAGACCCGAGAAAGTGACATTACTTACTAAGTGGTCCCCAACCTTTTTGGCAGAGACTGGTTTTACGGAAGATAATTTTTCTACAGACTGGAGAGGGAGGATGGTTTGGGGATGATTTAAGTGGGTTACATTTATTATGCACTTCATTTCTATTCATATCCGGGAGCATCAGCTCCACCTCAGATAACCAGGCATTTGATCCCGGAGGTTGGAGATCCTGACTTAGAGCATTTGCCAAGACCCCCACTGCAAGTTCAGTCACCTGATTTTTGAGCACAACCATCTCCCAAGAACACTGGTTCAGTTCTGACTTCCTAATGTCTAGACGAGAACACTAACTCATTAATTTGCTGTGAGCACTCTGTGCTGGGAACTAGAATTCACATGAAGTCAACACACCTCTCCTTACACGTGGGGAGCCAGAAGGGAGGCCAGCTCGTGATGGGAACCTTGCTAGGTGAGCCTGGAATCCAGTAAAAGGCATGAATTGTAGATCAACTAGGTGATTATTGGTCTTGGCTATTGAACAAGAAGGCAGGTCATGGTCAGTGGACTGGAATGTGGGAGTCTATTGAATGAGCTTTCCCTTCCCTAGAAAGTGCCTGCTTGACAGTGCACCTGGGGATGTTCTTTCATTCACATCCATCGCTCACTCTTTGCATGAAGATCCCACGCAGTGGGGATTTTTCTCGAGGAGTTCAAACTCTCCCTGTACTCCTCCTCTCTCTGCCCACAGCTGCTCAAACCCTCCCCAGACACTCTGGCCACGTGAGATTGTACTGAGCCAGGGGACCATGTCCCTTGCTAGATGACAGGCTCTGAATGAATGTCCTGAATCTCTCTGATGATGCTCACACCTTCTGTGGGATTGAAGAATCATGTAAGGTGGCTGTTGAGCAGTCACAGAAAAAGACTGCTCTGCCTCCTTTTCTAGTGACCTCAGAAAACACCCAATGGGCACTTGTTCTCAGCAAATTCACCTCCCCTCATCCACAGAGAACCTATCCATCACACGCTCCAGTGTCTTTTTGTAAAAGAAGAAACCAAGCCCCGAAGCTGTTGGAGAGAGAGGTGGGTGGGACCTTTCTCCTCCACTGAGGATTTGCAAGTGAGGACTGGAGGGGACCTGGGGAGGGCACTCACGGCTTCTGGTTAGAGAACCAGGGAGGAACGGCAAGGTCAGGATGGGGCTGAGGAGGGGAGGCTTGCATAGATAAGGGTGGTGATGAGAATAGACCACATTACCTCTATTCCAGGGCAGCTACCGTATCGAGGGCATGATCCTTAACTGGACACAGAGACACGAGGCCAGGAACATCACTCGCCTGCTTCTGTAGCTACTTGCCCTTGTTTAAATGATCACACAAGGCCATGTTCACAAAAGTGCTTTGCAAAGGATCAAATTGAAGAAGGGAGGCTACTGTGATGGTTGTTTTACAGGTAATGTGGAGACGCTTTTAAAGAGCAGAATTCACTGGGATTCTCTCTCTCTTTTTTCCATTTTATTAAGAAAGGACAGAAATGGTATGGACCTAACAGAAGCAGAAGATATTAAGAAGAGGTGGCAAGAATACACAGAAAAACTATATAAAAAGATCTTCATGACCCAGATAACCACGATGGTATGATCATTCACCTAGAGCCAGACATCCTGGAATGTGAAGTCAAGTGGGCCTTAGGAAGCATCACTATGAACAAAGCTAGTGGAGGTTATGGAATTTCATTTGAGCTATTCCAAATCCTAAAAGATGATGCTGTGAAAGGACTGCACTCAATATGCCAGCAAATTTGGAAAACTCAGCAGTGGCCACAGGACTGGAAAATGTCAGTTTTCATTCCAGTCCCAAAGAAAGGCAATGTCAAAGAATGCTCAAACTACTGCACAATTGCACTCATCTCACACACTAGTAAAATTAGTAAAAATTTTAAAACTGGTAAAATTCTCCAAGCCAGGCTTCAGTAGTATGTAAACCAAGAACTTCCAGATGTTCAGGCTGGTTTTAGAAAACGCAGAGGAACCAGAGATCAAATTGCCAACATCTGTTGGATCATCGAAAAAGCAAGAGTTCCCGAAACATATCTATTTCTTCTTTATTGACTATGCCGAAGCCTTTGACAGTGTGGATCACAACACACTGTGGAAAATTCTTCAAGAGATGGGAATACCAGACTACCTGACCTGCCTCCTGAGAAATCCGTATGCAGGTCAAGAAGCAACAGTTAGATCCTGACATGGAACAACAGACTGGTTCCAAATCGGGAAAGGAGTCCATCAAGGCTGTATGTTGTCACCCTGCTTATTTAACATATATGCAGAGTACATCATGAGAAATGCTGGGCTGGATGAAGCACAACTGGAATTAAGACTGCCGGGAGAAATATCAATAACCTCAGATATGCAGATGACACCACCCTTATGGCAGAAAGTAAAGAAGAACTAAAGAGCCTCTTGGTGAAAGTGAAAGAGAAGAGTGAAAACATTGGCTTAAAACTCAACATTCAGAAAACTAAGATCATGGCATCCTGTCCCATCCCTTCATGGCAAATAGATGGGGAAACGATGGAAACAGTGACAGACTTTATTTTGGGGGGCTCCCAAATCCTGCAGATGGTGACTGTAGCCATGAAATTGAAAGACACTTACTCCTTGGAAGAAAAGCTATGACCAACCTAGACTGCGTACTGAAAAGCAGAGACATTACTTTGCTGCCAAAGTCCATCTAGTCAAAGCAATGGTTTTTCCAGTAGTCATGTATGGATGTGAGAGTTGGACCATAAAGAAAGCTGAGCACTGAAGAATTGATACTTTTGAACTGTGGTGTTGGAGAAGACTCTTGAGAGTCCCTTGGACTGCAAGGAGATCCAACCAGTCCAACCTAAAGGAAATCAATCCTCAATATTCATTGGAAGGACTGATGCTGATGCTGAAATTCCAATACTTTGGTCACCTGATGTGAAGAACTGACTTGTTGGAAAAGACCCTGGTGCTGGGAAAGATTGAAGGTGGGAAGAGAAGGGGACGACAAAGGATGAGATGGTTGGATGGCATCACCGACTCGATGGACATGAGTTTGAGTAAGCTCCGGGAGTTGGTGATGGACAGGGAAGCCTGAAGTGCTGCTGTCCGTGGGATCACAAAGAGTCTGCCACAACTAAGCGACTGAACTGAACTGAACTAACCATGCATCAGCGTTCATGGTACACAATTGTTCCCAAGCCTAGGTCAGGCCCTATCTGTGCTCTCTGTTCTCTGAAGAGCACCCCAGCCACCAAGCATCTCCACTCCCACAGCCCCTGAAGCCCCCCAACCCCGGACCACCAGGGACAACTGTCTCTATTCATGCCTCACAGTGTGGGGAGCATGACGTGACCTCTGCTGTGCATTCACTGGTGCAGGACTTAGAACTAAACCAGGATTCCTAGTTTCAGGTTCTATTTGATTTTAGTATTACGCATAATGATGAAATAGTAGGTAGTGTTTATACAGCACTTAGCAATAACAAGGTACTTCTACTTGTAAGGTGAGTGCAATTTGTCTCTTTTTCAAATGAGGAGGCTGAAACTCCGCAAGGTTATGTAACCACCCCAAGGTGACAGACAAGCTCAAACCCAGATTTTCTGATTCCAAGTTCAGTGTTTTTCCTACTACCTGAGCTCTCTGAGGCTGCACCCTGAACTTGAGGCTCTTATTCTAAGGCACGTTTCGTCCTCCTGAATACAATCCTCATGACCTAGCACCCAAAGTCGCTGTGAGGCTGAGAGACTGCAGGGACCCAGGCTGGAAGGCCAATGCCACCTGCTTTTTGGAATCCACATTTTTGAACACTTCCCTGGCTGTCTAGTGGTTAGGACTCTGCGCTTTCACTGCCGAGGGCCTGGTTTCAATCCCTGGTGCGTGCGTACTAAGTAGCTCAGTCATGTATGACTCTTTGCGACCCTTTGGACCCCAGGCTCCTCTGTCCATGGGTTTCTCCAGGCAAGAACACTGGAGTGGATTGCCATTTTCTGCCCCAAGGTCAATCCCTGCTGGGGGAACTAAAATCCCACAGGCTGCGTAGCACAAAGAAAAGAAAAACAATGTTGGTGAGTGAAATCCAAGTTCTTAATGTGCTGGGAGAGTTTGGGCTTCATGGTTTGTCCTGTAGGCACGACAGGTTCTGACAACTGTCCCAGGGCATGGGTCGTGGGTGGATCTTTGAGCAATGAGGTGCAGGGCTGGTCACCCCATGGTAGGAAATGATTGTCACATTTGCCAATGTGGCCACAAAGGCATCAACTTCAAGGTCGCTGGACTGGCCAGGGCACCTGTGCTGCATCAGTGCAGAAGTTGGCAGTTTCCAGAGCCAGGGCTTGCGTGCCTGAGGCAAGAAGCTGACCCTCATAAATGTGAGAGCCTGGGAGAAAGTGCCTGCCAAGTCCTGGCTTGAGGGGCATCTGCTCCCTGGGCAGCCCTCCCCGCCTCCCCAGGCATTCAACAAACACAGGGGTGACTGGCTGGGATCGTGTGAACTCATTTGTCTTGACTTCTGATTTTATGGCCACAGGTGTGAGCAACTGAGAATCTGGAACAAAATGTCCAGGACACTGGACTGAAATCCTAGAAAACCTCAGGCCAGTGTTGCTGCCACGTCGAATGAGGGGGTGCAGTGGGCCCTTCCCTCTGGGCTTCCAACAGATCTTGGAAGGACCCCTGGTGTTATGCCCACCCACCTGCCCCAACTCACCTTTGCTCCTCAGGCTCCAAGCTACTTCTCCTTCAACCACTCCCCACCTTCCAAGACCACCTGGTATAATCCTACCTACCCCCTGCCACCAATAGCATCCTGCTAAGCACCACCAGCTCTTGGAGGCTCCCCCAGCTAAAAGTAAAGCTCTTCTTCCATTTATTCATGATGTTTCCCATGCATTTATGCCTTATTGTGCCTGTGATGTCTTTTCCGCTATAAAGTCTTAAACTCTTGAAGGCAGGCGCCACGTTTTATTCATGTTGTAACTCCCCAAGTGCCTGGTGCTATGGATTCTACAGAAAGGCCCTCAACAAGCCTTTAGTGAATTAAACAATTGTCAAAATTCTCCCTTTGTTCCATCCTATTTTTTTTTTAATGTCCCTTGACCTGGAATTTCTGACAGGGCAGTGGATGTGCTACCCTCTTCAAAGGCAGTCAGTGTTTCAGAGGAAAACTCTTCATCTCTCACACACAGGCTTCTCAAAACCTTTCCTTGGGAAGCCCGTGTAATGGTGCTTTTGCCTTTTTATCACCTCAGTGGGATTACCTACTTCTCTGGGGCAGACATGTTCACATTGTACCATCTCTTTCACCAGACACTCGTTCTCTAAAATAAAAAAAACAAAACAAAACTGAGGCACAAGATGAAAGAACACCTTCCAGCAGAAGTCCCTCTGTCCTCCCCACTCAGGAGCTGGAGGCCGATCTGAGGGGTGATGTGTTGGCTTGCTGTGGAATGGCCTTTCCTGCGCTTCCTGAATCAGAGGACGCCAGCCACATCTGTAGGAGGCAGTGGCCTGGGACACAGGCAATCCCCTACCCCTTATGTGCAAGGGAGACAGTTTGCAGGTTTATTGTTGCTGTTGTTTAGTCGATCAGTCATGTCTGACTCTTTGAGACCCCGTGGACTGTAACCTGCAGAGCTCCTCTGTCCATGGGATTCTCCCAGCAAGAATACTGGAGTGGGTTGCCATTTCCTCCTCCAGGGGATCTTCCCAACCCAGGGATCAAATCTGGGTCTCCTACATTGCAGGCAGATTCTTTTAACCACTGAGCCACCTGGGAAGCCCCTCCAAAGACCTACTGTTTATGTAAGTTGCTCCCCTTGGAATATTAGTCATGAATGGAATAATATCTTTGAAATGCTCTGAATTTCTTTAAAGAAAAGGAAAAGAAAACCAGTCCATGAGCTCTGGTCCCCCAACTCAGGTGTGGAGGTTGGGGCTCCAAGCTGTGTTTGAGGAGTTAATTCCTGTGAGCACCAGCAAAGTGGGACCTGGGTAAAGCCAGGGAGAAAGGCCCTCTGCTCACTGTCCCAGGCTACTGGGCCCAGGAGGACTGTGTCTGTGACCACGGAGGTGGGAGAAGCAGCAGGTGGTGGAGTAGGAGCAGGACTTCCCCGTGAAGGCAGGAGGAGAGACTGAGAAAACGATCCATGTTGGTTCTATGGAAGAGGTGATATTCCATCTGATTCACCTTCCCTAGCGCATTATGACCAAGATGCCTGGAACTGGGAGAGGCAGCAGCCCTGCCCTCCTCGTTGCCTAGCAACAGCCTCTTTCCAATTCCCAGCTGGTCCCCAGGGGCCGGTCTGAATGGGGGGCAAGGAGAGAGGGGGAAATGGAGGTAAGATAGCTACCTGTTCTCCATAATAATGAGATGCTCTGGCTCCATCCTGCAAGGGACCTGACTTGCAAATGGATGAGGCACTTAAGGAACCATTTGTTTTCTTCATTTTGAGTTTGTTCTGTGCTGACTGGAGAATCAGCGTTTAGCTTTGCAAGAGGTGTTTGTTTGTGTTTCCAGTTATCTGGAGGCTGATTGGGAGAATGAAAGGCATCTCTGTGACTCATGCTGATCCAGGGACTCAGTGTGGCTCCTTGGCCTCCTGCTCTAAAACTGAAATTCAACCATCTGAATTGTGGAGGACAGAGGGGTCGGACAGGGCTGAGTGACTGAACAACAGCAACAACTGTCTTGTGAGGTGTTGAATGGAGACCAGAGGGTGAAGGGTGCCTGTACTGACCTCCCGATACTCCATGAGTGCCGGGTGCAGAGTGACTAGGGGGACCGCTGTCTGATGATCCGGTGGTGACCAGCAGTGGAGTGAGTGAAGGCCCACAAAGGCCACCAGGGCAAGGGGAACACTGACCCCAGTATCACACCCACAAGAGTGTGTAAGACACGATGTGTGAGCCAGAGTGAGATGACCCTCAAGGGTAGGATGGGAAGAAAGAAAGAAAACAGACCCTGGGGTGTGTTGATTTCAGGAGCATTTACTCAGTGCCAAGTGCGTGCCAAGTCCGTCACCTCCATGACCTCACTCTCCACTGTAGACTCCCAGGAGAGAAGCTAGGGCCTTGTCCCCAGGTGAAAAATTGGTGCTCTAGGGCTTCCTTCCCAGTTGGTTCTACTGTAAATCTTTGGCTACGGAGTTCTACATTGAACTGGAACTAGGGTGGGAGATGATGGCCAAGGGACAGTCAGATCAGCCTGAGCTGTGACCACAGAGGAATCATGAAGCAGAAGCTTGAAGGGCTCCTCCCCAGCCTGGCAGCATCTAGCCTTCGTGCATGTGTTTGTCTGGGACACTCAGCTGCAGCACACTGGTTCCAGCACAGTTCCATAAACAGATCCCTTGTAATTAGCCCTGGCGGCTCAACACCTCTGCTGTATCCTGCCCTCTTACCCACCACGCCTCCTCTTGCTGGATCCGGTTCTAAGTAAACTGTGTTCTTTGAGAGCCATTGCATACAGATGAGTTGGCAGCCGGTCTGAGCTGACCCACAGACTCATAAAAACTAACAGGGCCCAGGGCCCCTTCACCCATGCCATCCAAACTCTTGGGACCAAAGGTGCAAGGACTCATTCACATCAGGGACCTGGCTGCTTTCTCGGAGACCAAGGAACTGAGCTTTTGTCTCTGCATTCATGCTGGCAATCCATGAGGTAAGCAGAGAAATGCCATATTGCCCCTTTGGGAAAAGAAGTTAATTCTGGTGGAAATTTAGTCTTCATTTCCCCATTTCAAATCTAGACAGGACTGTTCTCTGCTCCCAGATTATAAAGGTGTGACTTTAACTCCCTCACTTGATGCTGTGGGTCTCCTGTTTGCAAGTGGATGATGAGCTGTGAGCTTCGTCCTGGCTGCCCTTGGGGGTTCCCAGCCCTGAGTGTCTCTTCGTGGTGGTGTGTCCCTGGCAGCTTTAGCCCCTGCAAGGGCGGACCTCTTTCTGCCTTTGCTGTCATTTTGGCAGAGGGTAAGGTGCTAGTCCTGGAGGAGGGCATGGCAACCCACTCCAGTATTCTTGCCTGGAGAATCCCATGGAGAGCAGAGCCTGGTAGGTTAAGTCCATAGGGTTGCAAAGAGTCGGACACGACTGAAGTGCCTTAGCACGCATGCACAAGGTGCTAGTGAATTCCACTTGTCTGGGTGGAGCGTGTTAGTATTAATATGACACTTGGCTTACCTGCACCCAAATGCCTTTCTTTCATTTGATGAAATGTTGCTTGATTCCAAGGAAGTGCCACTGGGATCCTCCAGGTTTGTTCAGTGTCGGCTGTGATGGGTCCTCTGATGATGCACAATACCTGTTCCCTGTGCTCTGCTTTCTGTGAGCCTAAGGATAAACCGAGCTGCAGACCCCTTCTCCAAACAACCATGTTGTACAGATGCTGTGCACAGCGGCTCCAAAAATATTTGTCTTTAGCAATTGGCAAGCTTTAGGAAGAACGTGTTTGCTTTTTACTGCAGTTGGGCACACAAAATGAAGCCAAGCACAGTGACAGGAAGCATGCTGTTTCTGACAAGGACTTAAGTTAGCCCACTGACTGATGCCCTTCGGTTGTGGGCTTAGCTTGTCTTGCCTTACTCTGCCCCAGTTTTTGAAAATGTATGCTCACTAAGTTAGCTTCAGTTTTTCCAAACATGGTGGCGAGGGAGGGGTGCTTTATGAAGTCATGAACCATCAGAAAAAAAAAATTTTTTTTTGAATATACATAAAGCACAAAGATGCTTCCTGCCCCCTTCCCCATCCCCCAGTAAGGAGGACCTCAAGTCAGCTCGGGTGTGGGATGAATCTGCAGATCAGCACAGGGAGCGGATGACTTGTAATTGGTTCTCTGAGCTTTGATGCTGTTGGTGGTGTTTTTTCTATTTTTTGTTTTTTAAATACATAAGATGCTGTAATTGCCAAGAAATGCTCTGTAGAGCTGAGACTCAGGATTTCTCATGCATATCTTTTTTCCTTTTCCCAGCAATTCATTTTTTTCTGTGCCAGGTTACAAATCTACGCTGAACTTTTTCACAGCTCAGTGATTTCCCAAGGAATCAGCTTTGATCACATGCTTTGCCTCTTACTTGTCCCGTGGTTTCCACGGCGTGAATGCTGCTTAATTATTCCTCTTAAGAGTTCTCCCTGGGATTGCGTATAGGGCCTGAATTTGACCCAAATCCTACTCCCCTTGGTTCTACAATTCAAGATGCTCATCCTATTTTCTTCTCTTCATTATCGCCCTCTTCCTTACTAATAGTCTTAGACATACAGGTACTTTTTCCTCATTTGCCTTTCAACAAGCTTAGAATGAGCATCATTGTGTTCTGGGAGCTCTGCGAAGTCCTGGGAAATTGTTGAATAGCCCTGGTTCTCACGGCAGTTATTGTTTAGGGCGTGTGTACATGGAGATAGACTGTTACACTTGAGCTGGGCAAGTGCCCAGTGTCGTAATGATATAATCACTGCCTGTGTGGAAGAGTGGTCCTCAGCTCCCTGGGTGGGCAGGACGGGACTGGTGGGGGCAAGAGGAAGGGCATTCCCGAATACGAGGTAGTACTTACAAAAACACAGAGGCATGAGGAAATGTGACATATGCAGGGGATGTGGGGCTAGAGTGGCTGTGGTGGGTGGACGGGGAGGGGAGAAGAAAGATGAGGCTGCAGGGTGAGCGCCCGTGATGAGGGACCCGTGATGAGGGAGAGCAGCACTGTCTTGAAGGCAGTGGGAAGCCACATGAGGTCATATTTACAAAGCTGCTTTGTCCGCAAAGTGCCAGGTGGGTTGAGCTGGAATAAGACAATTGCCAGGCAGCCAGTTGGGACATTACTATAATGCAGAACACTCAAGATTTAAGGCATGCTGGCTGTGAGGATGAAGGATTGCCCTGGACGTGGGAACCTGAGGGTTAGCTGGTCTCATTCTGGAAATTTCCCTGAAGTCCAAATGATGAGCAAACTGAGTAGAAAAAAAGCGTTTTCTGTATACTTACCCTCAAACACCCACCATGGCCTCTTGGGCCCAGAGAAATAAGTTAACAGGCTTGGACGTCATGGGAGGAAGGCACCGTATAGGCTAGGGGGCTGGCCTTTCAGGGACGCCCCCCCACCTCAGAAGTGAAATCCCTGGTCATTTGTTTTCCTCCATTACCAAAATGAGCACCTGCCTGTCTGCCGAGAAAGCAAAGTGAGCCTGTGTCGCCTTCTCCTCATCCCGAGTGCCCAGCCCTAGATGCGACATTGCTCTGGGTCTCTGCTGAGCCCCACTGTCAACCCTTAGGAGGCAGGGCGGAAAATGTGTCCCTTCTGAGTGTGGAGCAAACAACTGAGACAATATTAGAAATAATAACAGAATCACCAAGCATTAGAGGCCTCTGTAAAAGTTCTTAAAAGGTTACTCTATGCACCATTAATTGCTGCAAAGCATTTCCCACTCACACTGAGCAGATGCTGAGATGAGTCTTTCACGTGGGTTATTCCTACACATGAATGCATGCTAAGTTGCATCAGTCTTGTCTGCCTCTTTATGACCCCATGGACTCTAGCCCACCAGGCTCCCCTGTTCAGGGGATTCTCCAGACAACAATACTGGAGTGGGTTGCCATGCCCTCCTCCAGGGGATCTTCCCAACCCAGGCGTCAAATCTACGTCTCTTATGTCTCCTGCATTGGGAGTCTGTTTGTTTGTTTGTTTGTTTTACCACTAGTGCTACCTGGGAAGCCCTATTCCTATGAGCTGGTCTATTTTCAGGCCCGTTTTGCTGGGAAGTATGGGCTTCTCTGGTAGCTCAGCTGGTAAAGAATCTGCCTGCAGGCGAATGGATAAAAAAGCTATGGTACATATACACAATGGAATGTTACTCAGCCATTAAAAAGAATACATTTGAATCAGTTCTAATGAGATGGATAAAACTGGAGCCCATTATACAGAGTGAAGTAAGCCAGAAAGATAAATACCAATACAGTATACTAATGCATATATATGGAATTTAGAAAGATGGTAACGATAACCCTATATGCAAGACAGAAAAAGAGATACAGATGTATAGAACAGACTTTTAGACTCTATGGGAGAAGGCGAGGGTGGGATGATCTGAGAGAACAGCATCGAAACATGTATATTATCAAGTGTGAAACAAATTGCCAGCCCAGGTTGGATGCATGAGACAAGTGCTCGGGGCTGGTGCACTGATGACCCAGAGGGATGGGATGGGGAGGGAGGTGGGAGGGGGGTTCAGGATGGGGAACACATGTGAATCCATGGCTGATTCATGTCAATGTATGGTAAAAACCACTACAATGTAAAGTAATTAGCCTCCAGCTAATAAAAATAAATGAAAAAAAAAAAAAGAAAGAATCTGCCTGCAATGCGGGAGACCTGGGTTCAATCCCTGGGTTGGGAAGATCCCCTGTAGGAGGGCATGGCAACCCTCTCCAGTATTCTTACCTAGAGACTCCCCATGTGACAGGCGGACCACAGTCCATGGGGTCTCAAAGAGCTGGACACAACTAAGTGACTAGGCACACAGTCCAGCAAAAATGATGGAGAGGAAGGGAGGGTGAGTGAAGTCAAAATTCCTGAGTTTCTTTCCAACGGGCTACAGGGAACAGAATGACGTTGGTAAGATGATTACCCCTTACTAGGGTCAGTGGAGGCACTGACATCTCAGGCCTGGTCACTCACTCTGGGCCCTCCTGGCCATGAGGGGGAGAGGACAACATCTGAGTCCATGGAACCCCCATCCTATCACAACATCTGAGATGCTCAGGGCTGGTTCCACAGGCAGTGAGTCCGTCTGACCCCAGGATCCACCCAACGTCCTTCTACTCGACAGGCAGGTGACAGGCCTTGGAACAGTGAGATCTCACAGCTCAAAATACCTGGAGAAAGCAGCCCAACTGGAGTTTAAGTGTGGACACATTCATGTCAGAGTAGCCAGCTTCAGGCGCGACTAGGACTTCTCTCCCTGGAGATGAGGTAACTCATGGGGCCCCAACAAGGACTCAAAGTGTTCCAGCTTAGTTTCTGTGAGGCCTGAGAAGAAGACTATGCCAGAATATACTTCACGTTGCAAGTTCAAGCCCAGTTGAGTGAATTTATTGGCATAGAAATTAAAGTTTGCCCAATAGTTAACTGAGGATAGTTGACTATGTTAATCAGTTGTAACGGCTCTATTTGCCACCGTCACTTTCCTCCACATCAGCTCAGCCTTTTCAGAGGTGAAGGTGATGGTCAGCCTTATAAAGGGGTTAAAGAATAGCTCCAAGGGACCATCCATCTCCCTTCATCTCAAGGCCAATAAGATCATTAAAATTATGTAGGTTGAGAAGAAAAAGTACCAGGCAACGATGACTTAGTCTAAAGCCAAAAGTAAAGAGAAAGAACCAGGGACTTCCCGGGTGATCCAGTGGTTAAGAATCCGCCTTCCAGTGCAGGTGATGTGGGTTCAATCCCTGGTTGGGGGACATGCCAAAGGACAACTAAGCCTGCAAGCCACAGCAAGAGAGTCAGTACCAGAAAAAAAAAATCTAAAAAAAGAGAGAAAAGGATCAGATCTTCCCAGTCTGCTGGGTCTCCTGGATTATGTATGATTCATGAGTAATTCTAGCTCTGCTCCAGACAGCAAAAGTGATTTGGCTTGATCATGTATTAATAGTTCATAATCTTCATGAACAAGCAGGGAGCATGTGTGGAAATTGGGGAAAAAAATTGGAATAAAAGCAAATACCTTCAAAAAAAGAAAAAAAAGATGAAGGAAAAATTCATGGGGAGACATGTAGGAGGTAGACCTAGAAAAGTTAACAAGAAACAAAACCCAAGGTCACTGGGCTCAGAGAAGTCTATTCCCTGCTCCATATGGGGGGGTCCTAAGCCATCCTTGCTGGCTTTGTGATGAAGGATGTTCAGAGAATTCTCCCCATCATTGCCCATGCCTTGTCAGAACCTGTAAGCAGACAATGTACAAATTCAAGACCGACGAGCATCTGAAGATGATCTATACCAAGGAATAGTTGCTTCTCAAAAACTCTAGAAGGATTTTGGCTGTTATATAAAACCCAACCCAGTGCCATCCCATTAAAAAAAATAATGCATGGGAACTAATTTTTTTGTGTGTGTGGCAGATTTTTATTTTGTAGTGGTGTGTAGTTGATTCACGATGTTGTTCATTTTAGGTGCAGCAAAGTGATTTAGCAAGGTGGTTTCCTTACACATATACACTTATCTCTTCTTTTTCTTATTCTTTTCCCATATAGGTTATTAGAGAGTGTTGAGTAGAGCTCCTCGTGCTATCCAATGCAGTGCTTGTTAATTATCTGTGTTATATACAGTAATGTATATAACTAATTTTAAAGAGTCATACTAAGGGTTCAAGCACTCCAGCTCACTCATGGTATGAAAGAAGAAACTAAGGCCTAAGAGAGTCCCAGACTTTCTAGAATCCACAGGAAAAGCAGAAATCTGAATTCACCCTACAGGGCTTTTGATTGATGACTTCCTCCCTCAAGGTGGCCTGTCATTTTTCCCCTAAATTGGTCCCCCTGTGTGGTCTGCCCTGGTGGCCGTGTGTCTGCCCAGGCTCTAAGCTGCAGTTACCCGGACTCCTAAACACTCACAGAGACAGGTCACCCTTAGGCTTTAATAGAACATTCTTTTTGAGTACTCTGAAATACAAACCAGAAAATTCCATATATTCAGAATTTTCCGATGTCCGTCTGTGGCCCCTCCTTCTTTTCCAACAGGACAAACATCAATGTTTCTTGGCTCAGGTTTGGGACTTACATCTATGGGGGTGGGGGTATATCAATGAGCTACTGTATCCCTAGGGGGCAGATTTAAATATGCAGCACAACGCCAGTGAAAGCAACAGGTTAAAACGTCTTTGCAGCTGGAACCACCATCGCTCTCTCAGGTGACTACCCTCGGGGGAGACTCATGCTTTGCTGCCCTTGATTAAATTCTTGGGAGCTTTCTGGCTCTGTCCAGATCTGCCATTTGTCCTTGAGGGGCTTGACAGAGCTCGGAAAGTATGAATAACTGTTGCTAGCTTCTCACAGGAAAAGAATTCTGTGCCATGTGGCCTTTTGGAGTCCAAGTCACTGATGAGATGCTGGGAGAGATAAGAGTAATCCCAGTCTTTTGCTGGAAGGCATTCGACCAAGTCAGGGACCAGGGGATTCGGAGGCTGGCTGGGAGGGGTGGGACAGCTGATGAATCATGCTGGAGATAGTCAGAGATAAGTCACAGGAGTGGTCAGAGGATTACCTAGGAAGACCTCTGGGGAATTCCACCATGTGCTGTACTTTTGCAAAGTGTGAGGACCCTGTCCCTCCCCTGTAGAAATTTCAGGCTCCTGGGAGTTCAGACAGGAAAGAACAAGGGAGGCATGAGTGGGGCCATTTTGTCTGGAGGGGCTGGGCTGGGCTTTCCCCTCCCACCCTGTCTATTTCCCAGGCTGCCCCAGTGGGGTGGAGGTGAGAAGGTCAAGAAGAGCATCCTCCTGATGCTGCAGGAGGAGAAGGGGGCGATAGAGGATAAGATGGTTGGATGGCATCAGCAACTCAAGGGACCTGAGTCTGAGCAAAGTCCGGGAGATGGTGAAGGACAGGGAAGCCTGGCGTGCTGCAGTCCACAGGACTGCAGAGAGTCAGACACGACTGAGTGATTGACCAACAACAAAAGAGGATACCTCTGAGAGATTCTAACTCAGGCTGCTTACTGGCACCATTCTGAGCAATGCTTTGAGACTAGGTTCTCACGCTCCTTTGTCCTAAACCACTGGGAGTGAGAGCTGTGTGGATGCTCACCACTGTCAAGACAAGGACGAGATGAAGTCTCCTGGGGAAAGGGACTGGCTGGGAAGTAGAGAGAAGAGTGTCCTAGGTTTGGATTTTATTTACCTTTTTATCGCACATGCCTTCCTCTGGCCTCTGAAGCTGTTTGCCGTTTTGGACTTTTTACAGGCAAAGATGCCTCTTTAAGGAATTTGTGAGTGGGAGTGTGGGGAGGGGAGGGAAAAGGGCCCAGGCCAGGCCTGTGCCCAGAGCAGTGTGAGCAGAGAGATTCATCACTCAGGGCATGAAGTGGGCAAATTCCTTCCCAGGAGTTGACTCTAGTGACAGTGAAGGGAAGCTGAGAAACAGGCTGTCATTTGAGAAGGTCTATGAGAGATGTGGGCTAAAACTGCTTTCTAATGGAGAGGGCTGGTTTTCTCACACCTACTGAAGGTTAGGTGAGAGTAGATTCAAACCTCAGCCTGAGGATGTGGGTTAGGCATCAGGAAGAAGCTGGGTGTCCAGGTGCTAGGCGGCAGGGATGTTTCAGAAGGAAGTGTTCCTTATACAGACAGGAACTCACCCCTGGCTCTCAGGGGAAGGTTTCAGGGGCTGACCCCCCTCCAGGTCCTGGGAGGGAGCAGTTATGAGCCCCGCACTCTTGGTCTCACGTTCTTCCACCAACTAGGTGAATCCTCCACAATCCCACTCTGGTGTTCTGAAGGGGCAGGTATCTGCTTCTAAGCTTAAGCCTGGACCAGGGAGGGACAACCACTTCTGACCACCTCCCCTAGCTAAGTTTTACTTCAGGCAGCCTGGGTCTACCCCATAAATGAGCCACCTCAAAACTTCCTTCCTGCCCTAGAGATCCCAGAGATGCTTTATCCCCTCTCCGGGCCCTCATTGCCTTGTTGTTCTTGTTCAGTCACTCAGTCGTGTCTTACTCTGCAACCCCATGCACTGCAGGGAGTTATCTCCTGAAGTTAGTTTCCTCAGACTCATGTCCACTGAGTCAGTGATGCCATCCAGCCATTTCATCCTCTGTCGTCCCCTTCTCCTCCTGCCCTCAATCTTTCCCGGCATCAGGGTCTTTTCCAGTGAGCCTGCTCTTTGCATCAGGTAGCTGTTACTCTTGCTCTGTTCCAAAGGCTCTGGCACGCTTCTCCCCAGGGTGCCAGTCCTGGCGACCCCACCCCTGCCTGGACCATCGTCCCCCTCCTCAGCTCTCAGGGGATGCTGTTCTGGGAAGCAGGCCTCTGTAATCCCCTTGGCCGCCTGCTTCACTGTGGACAGAGCTTGGGTGGGAGTTGACGGTGCAGTGGGTGCTGTCTTTGCCGGCTTAGCCCTGTGAATGAGGGGACTGCAGGGATGCCAACAGCCAGACCACAGACAGGCTAATTTCCAAATGTAGACACTGTAAAGGCCATGCATATTTTGCTGGTGACTAGCGACCAGATGCTGAACCATTTCCAGGCCCGGCTGTGATGGGGGATGTAGAGAAGGCAAGACACCCACAAAAAGATGCTGGTCTTGCCTCTGTGCTGTGGACACTCCCCACTCCCCCGCCCTGGAGTTCATGAGAGTAACCTTGGGCAGTGGGGCTGTGGCCGGCGAGGTGGAGTGGGTTGGGGTGGGGTGGGGAGGGGCCCAGGCACATCTCCACGGGTCCTGTGTAACACCTGGTCCAGTGGGCAATACCTTCACTGTTGTTCATATAGAACCTTCTAGAATCCCTGATGTACTACTAGCAAAGAGACTTTCTGAGTTTTTTATGTTGCCTCTTCCTGCAAGTCATGTCTATATTGAAAAATTCTTCTGTTTCTGCATTGAAAAATTCTGCATTATTTTTATTAAAATGTATTGAAATACATAGTTGATTTACAATGTCTTGTTAATTTCTACTGTACAGCAAAGTGATACAGTTACACATATAGGTGTGTACACATAGGCGTGTGTGTACACATAGTTGTGTGTGCTCAGTTACTCAGCCGTGTCTGACTGTTTGGGACCCCATGGACTATATCCCACCGGGCTCCTCTGTCCATGGGATTTCCCAGGCAATATTACTGGAGTGGGTTGCCATTTCCTTCTCCAGGGGATCTTCCTGACAGAGGAGCCTGGCAGGCTACAGTCCATGGGGTCCCAAAGAGTCAGACATGACTTAGCGATGAAACAATAACAACATATATAAGAATATTTTAAAAGAAATATATATATATACATACATTTCTTTTTAAATATTCTTTTCCACTACAGTTTGTCCCAGGATATTGAATATAGTATACTATATATGGTGCTATACAGTCAGGCCTTGTTGTTTATCCAGTCTATATGTAATAGCTTACATCTGCTAATTTGATTGCTTTTATTTTAAATGGCCCACACGGAGAAGATTCTTCATTGGAAACCTGATGCACATCGTATCATCCTTTCTGTCAAAACGTTCTTCTTGTGTCTCACTGAACCCTCTCTTACTACGATTGTAACCCTCATACAGTTCGTCACTCATCCACTTGAATGCTCCCAAACACCACATCGTTTCATTGGTATAATGGCCCAGGAAGTATGTGTGCTATGATTGTCATTTGACAAATGGGAAGACTGCAGCTGGGTTTGTGCCCATCCTGGAGCAGAGGTAGGCGAGGTCTCCTAGTTCTGCCTGAAATGCTAAAAGTCTCCGAGCAAAACCCTGGGCTGGAAGCAGCAGGTGAGGTCAGCACCCCCAGCCTAGAGGAGAACCTGCACTCTCTCCTCTTGACATTGCTACCCCCACCATCTTGGGCTTTCAGTGGCCTTCTACTTATTGCTAACGTCAAAGTCACCCCTTGTTGCCGCAGCTTTCTCAGCTCTTATCTCCATCTATAATGACCCTGTTTATTTAGTTCCTTTTTGTTATCTGTCCTGCACTCTCCACCTCCCTGAACACCAATCTTGTTCATGCTCTATCCCCACTCCCAGCCTGGAGCTGGGCATGTGATAGACTCTCTGTAAATATTTATTGACCAAAGGAAAACAAGGAATGAATAAGCCAAGAAAGAGCAAGCGAGGAAGGAGTGAGAGAGAGGGAAACAGAGGGGGGGTCTGTCTCTCCCCAAAGCTCTCCTGCTTCTCCTTAGATCAGAATTCACTGTCTTCATGGAACTTCCGGTAGGAGGATCCAGGAAGGCTTGGGTTCCCATCTCAGCTCTGCCACCTGAGCTGTTTAACCTCTCCACACCTCAGTGCCCCCACCCCATAAAATAGGAACCATTACACCTATTTCATGAGGTCACTGTGAAGATCGAATGGACTAGTTTCTGCCAAGCCCCCACCTCAGGCTCTTGCATGTGCAGACATGCAGCAAACATGTGTTCTTTTCCCTCTGGGCTGATTTCAACCTTCCCACCCCCATTCTGTAAAGCAAAGTCAAACCCTTCAGTCTGCCTCCAACCACATTAGAGAGGAGCTCTGCCTGGCTGGAATGGAGACCTTTTAGGGAATATACCGTCAGCTTTCTGTCTGTGCGACGGAAAGTCACATTGAAAGAGATGCATTTTAATCAGTTTCTTCCAATTATTAAGACAATGGTGGACACATATCACAGCAGAGAAAGCTACAGTGAGCTGAATGCTTAGTTTCTAGGTCTGTGAACTCTGGTTTCCTCTGTGGCTCATTGTTAAAGAATCCGCCTGCAATGCAGAAGAGTCAGAAGACATGGGTTTGATCCTGGGGTTGGGAGGATCCCCTGGAGGAGGGCATGGCAACCCCCTCCAGTATTCTTGCCAGGAGAACCCCATGGACTGACGAACCTGACCATCTACCATCCATGGGGTGGCAAAAAGTCAGATACAATGGAAATGACTGAGTGCCAGCAAGGCACTGTGAAATTGGGTTGATAACTTGGCTTCTCTGATCTTTTTCTTCTCTACCTGGGGAAAGTTGTAAGAGTGAGGAGAGAGAGAGACAGCAGGCTATTTCTGTAGCCAAAGCAAGAGTGATGGTGGTTTGGACTACAGTGGGACTGGAGAAGAAGGAGCCCAGAGAGCAGAGAGGTTCTGAATGTATTTTGTAGGAAGAGCAGAGAAGACTTGCTGATGGATTGACTGTGGGGATGAGAGACAGAGAAGAATCAAGGTTGAATGAAGTTTTCCTTTATGGTTGTGCCATTGACAGAGCTGAGGAAGGCACAAATTCAACAACATAAATATATAATAAGCTGTAGCCAGTGCTAAGAAAGAAAAGGGGAATCTAGAGACACTCTTTGGGAGTAAATTTCAGCCCAAGTTGCCCGGTGGAGATGCACTCACATGCCCACCTGGGGGGTCACAGGACTGACCCCCCGCTAAGTGTTCGGAGGAAGGACATGCCAGGCGTCAGTCACAGCCCTGCACCCCAGCTGCCTCTGCTTCTGGAAGGCTGGTCACGCTAACCTCAGAGGAAATTCAATTGGCCTGGCATAATTAGATCTCCGTGGTCTAATCTAATCTGATCGTTTTATGGGCAATGTTTTTCTTTTTGATCTTCACTCCTTTCCCCCCAGTTTTGTTGTTTTTCCCAAGCAACCAAATAAACAAAGTCTTGTCCCTTTGGGTTTCTTGTATACAAAAATGCTCCTTACAGACCCCTTAAAGCAACCCAGAGCCCACTGCCTCCTCCTCCCAGAGATTCTGAGGGAGAGCCTTCTTGAAAAGCCAGAGAGGACAGGGCTAGCAGAGGCAGAAGAACGCTTCCCACGGCCGGCATCTCCCCCAGGCGGCACCACACGCCCGCCCCTGCATTTCCTTTGCAGCTCATGGGGTCCTTCCGAGCCCGTCCTTGGGTCTGGCAGGAGAGCCAGCCGCCTGCTCAAATCCAGACCTGGGAGTTCCAATTATTCCCCAAATGCCAAGTCAACCTCTGGCCGTCTCTTCGAGGAGGCTCCTCATCTCTGCCAGGCACGGAAGGAAGCTGACCTCATTGAGGTTTCCACGTGCTGGATCCACTATGGGGTGTTCTTACCCTGGGCCCTATCTCAGCCTGAGAAATGGGCGTTCTTAACTACACGTTCATGGAGAACACTCTGGTTCAGAGAAGCAAAGCCATTTATCCTGTTCACAAGTGGAAGGAGTCCTACCTTTAAATCAAGTCCTTTAAATCAAGTCCACATCACCTTACAGCCTGACCTTCACTACCACGGGGACACCTGTTCATCCCCACATTTGATTTGCCAACACCACCCACTGGCCTTCTGCAATGATGCTCTTAGTCTCAGCACCCACAGCTTGGGCCCCACGGCCTCACAGACCCACAGCCCCCCAGGTGCCGAGAGCCAGCATTCTGGTCAGTGCTAAGCCCCTGGTCCATCTCTTCGCAATTCCCAGTGGCCGTCTTTCTGGCTGGTCCCAGGGGCAGAGCAGGGGAACCCAAGTGAGGGGGACCAGACGAGAACTAAAATGATGTTGTGAAAACCCATTGATGAAAAAGGGTATAGCTATTAGCCATGTGCATGGACAGGAAAGGTGAACCAGAAAGCAGAGGCTTCGGCTCTGCAATTTAGGGCTGGACAGAGAAGCAAGATAAAAAAAAGAAGAAAAGGAAGGAAGAAAGAAACAAACATAGCTCGCAGTAAGCTCTAGGGTCTTTATGGCTCCTAAACTTTTCTCAGTGATTTTCTGTTCTGTTTTTCTCCAGGTTTAATCGATTCCCTTGGGAAATTTGCTCTGTAAAAACACAGGCAGTTGGCTCAGACAGGCATCCAGGCATCCGTCAGCAGCAGAGCTGGAATTCAAGTCTGACTCTGGACCTCGTGTTTCAAGCCCAAGGAGTCGCGGACACCTGCCTGTGCTCTCCAGGTAGACTGGCCCCTTTTTTGGTTAGGAATTAGCATTCATCACAGCACAGGGGTTGTACTTTAGTTTCTTTGCCCTCAAAATATCCTTTATTTATCACGGTCCAGGCTTGGTCCTGATGGTGCATCATCAAACAGGTCATTGTGATCTGTAGAGACAGAAATGGCCCGTGTTCCATCTCTTCCTTGCGAGGCCCCCTGAATTTGGACTCCACGCGGCTCTCCCTACAGCTGTCACCAAGGAAGCAGCCAAGACCCCCCATCCATGCTTCAGGCCCCCTTCTCCACCCTCCTCCATGTGTGTGCAGGGCCAAGGGAAGGAATACTACGGGAATGTGGGGCCAGGAGGGGTTTATATGGTTCCGTGGGATTCTGGCTAATCTGTGAGGTTGCCGAGTCTCCAGAGAGGTCAGTCTAAGTAAGAATTTTATAGCTCAGGTTACTAACTCCAGGAACAGAGCAAGGACCATGGGCCAGGAAAAAAATTCCAGAAAACAATGAAGATTAAAAAGGTACCGAGAGAAGGGGAGAGCGGGAGGGAATGGAGTTGAGCTCCTGTGAGTGTGAGAGAGAGGGTCAGGGAGTGTGGGCGGGTGTGGCCCGCATGGTGGGCCTCGGTTCAGCCTGACAAGTTCAAGGTTCCGCGCATCCCATCAGATAGAATGAGTCCATGCACCTGCCATGCTTCGGGGACAGCAGACCCGGCTTCCAAGCCAAGCCCTTGGCTGGACTTCCAGCCCTGGGAGCTGTTCAGAAGAGTGGTCAGAGTCGACACTGGGCTTCAGACTGAACTGCCAGCTCAGGGTCATGGTGCGGGGAGCCCAGGCAAAGGTGGACGGTGGGGCGGGATCTCACTGTACCTCGGCTGCTCCAACGGTCACCACCGGCCGGGAGGCAGGGGCCGAGGATTTGTCCCACAGATGCCGGGAGAGGCGTAGTCCCTCCTTTTGCTGCCAGCGCCTGTGTGGAGGGGGAAGATCTGCAGAAGCATCTTTCTGTGCCTCCAGGCTCTTGTGACTGAGGAAATATTTTGGGTGTGGTACCTCCAGAATCACCATGGCCACTTGCTGTAGGAGGAAGGGGCCAAGTTCAGCTGAGGACCCCATAAGGGCCCAGGGGGTGCTTCTGTCTGGTGCTGGAGGAGGGAGGAATGGGATTAAGAAATGGAGAGACGGGACGCAGATGGCAGACAGTTTGCTGAGTCCCCGCCATACAAGAGGTCCTTGATGTGGATTTTTTCTGTACAAATTCTATTGAAATAATACAATAGGATATGATAGGATATGTTACAATACAGTACAATACAATACGAATGGGTGTGTGCTCAGTTGCTTCAGTTGTGTCTCTTTACAACCATATGGACTGTAGACCACCAGGCTCCTCTGTCCATGGGATTCTTCAGGCAAGAAAACTGGAGTAGGTAGCCATGCCCTCCTCCAGGAGATCTTACTGACCAAGGGATTGAACCCACGTCTCTTACATCTCCTGCATTGGCAGGCAGGTTCTTTACCACCTTGGAAGCTGAGCAATACAATACAATACAATATAATTCCCATACCATGCAATCCATCCATCTAAAGCTACAACAGTGGGTTTTTGGTATAGTCACAAAGTTGGGCAACCATCACCACCAACAATATTAGAACCGTTTCATCACCTCAAAAAGGAACAGGGTACCCATTAGCAGTCACTCTACATTTCCCTTCCCCCACCCCTACTGGGAGCTACCAATCTAACTACCTCTGTGTCTAGATTTGTCTATTCTAGACATTTGTACAAAGGGAATAATACTATATCTGACTTCTTTCACTTAGCACAATGCTTTCAAGGTTTTTCCACATTGTAATATGTATCAGTACTTCATTCTCTTTTTATGGTTGAATATTATTTCACTGGGGCTTCCCTGATGGCTCAGATGGTAAAAATTCTGTCTGTAATGTGGGAGACCTGGGTTTGACCCCTGGGTTGGGAAGATCCCCTGGAGAAGTGAACAGCTACCCATTCCAGTATTATGGCCAGGAAAATTCAATGGACAGAGGAACCTGGCAGGCTACAGTCCATAGGGTCACAAAGATATGACTGAGTGACTTTCACTTTCACTTTTCAATATTTCATTGTATGGACAAACTTCATTTATTTATTCGTTCACCAGTAGATGGACATTTGTGTTTAACTTTCTGGCTGAGATGAACAATGCCTTACCAACATTCATGGAGCAGTTTTTGTGTGGACGTGTGTATTTTCCAGTGAATCCCCTGGGCAACAGATAAGTGTTATAATCACCGATTTATTAGGAAAAGTTGCAGCTCAGAGCGGTAAAGTACCATTTATGAGATGGAAAAGCTTCTTGTGATTGGGTTTGATTATGCTAGAAGGGCAAATAAGAGGAAGTAAGGTGGAATTTCACTTCACCTTTTGCAGGACATTATACACACCACTGAGTAAAAAAACAAGAAAGGACCGAGGGGGCATGCGTCAGCAGCGCCGTGGGAGCTCCTGACCCTCTGCGGGGCGGGTCTCGGGTCTGCCTGCCCTGGCCTGGCTCTGAGTCTGGGAGATGCTCTCTTTCATCTCTCACTCACCATCTTGTTTCGGTGGCAGACTCTAGTTAAGAGCAGCTCAAGACAGCTGCCAGAGTCTCCCGCCAGTCTGTGAGGAGGCAGGTGGGAGGTCTCTGTAACCTCATCCCCACTCTGAGAGGGTCTCCTGGGATGGGCCCTGCCCGTGACAAGAAGAGCCCCAAAGAGAGGAATTCAGCAGGGGCCCCGCAAGGGTGGTTCCAGGGCAGAGAGCAGCCGGCTGCTGGCTCTGCGTCCTTCTGCCTCCAGGGCTTTCCCAGAAAGTTCTTGGACGTGGGAGGCTGGCTGGCGTGCAGGCGTGCCGCCCCATTAATGCAGCTCTTGTGCTCGGCGGAACCCAAGCCTATGCTGGTAATCATTGACCCTCCGAGCTCCCCCGGGCGGAGCCACGGCGTCCTATGGTAGAGCCTCGCCCTCCTCAGCACCCTTCTGGGAAGTGCAATGCTACTGCAGCATGGATGCTGGAGCAGAGAAGCCCAGAATTCAAGGCATCTCAGATAATGACGCGTTGGATCTTTCATTCAACGTCTGGCTGTAACTTGAGAGAGAAATCAGAGCTGGAGATTGCTTTCTTGAAGGTATTGGTGGCTGGATCACTTTCCAAGTTCAAGGACTATCTGAGCTCTTTCTATCCATTGTAATAGACATGGATGGGCCCCTTTTTCAGATGAGGAAATTGACACCCTGAGAGGTTGGGTGGTACCCAGTGTTAGGGCCACAGAATGATTGACCAACTCCAGATTCGAACCCCACCTCTTACATCCTGCCCAAATAGCCCCTTCTCAGGACTGTGACAGGAAACATAAGCTGGAATACGGGACCGGAAGACATCCAGTCGCCACCTCCAAACTCAGGAACCTGGGGTTCTGCGCCTTCTCTTTGCATGTTTCTTGGCGCAGGGCTGGACCCACAGGAAACCCTTCACCTGTGGCTCCACTTCATGACTACTAGTCCTCCAGGGCCAAGCTCAAGGCATCAGTTGAATTACTCCACTATTTTACAAGGCTTTGAGGTTTGAGTTTCTATGTGTTTTCACAAAAACAAAGTGTACTTTCTTGATGCAGACACTCAGTAAAGCATGTTCAAGGCCCTTAGTCCACATAGAATTCATTCCTTTCTGGGCTAGAAAGACTGAATTGATGTGCTATCAACCCAAACCATAAAGAACTAGAAGGATCAGACTAATAGCAGGGTCTCTGAATACATAATAAATAGAACTCTTGGTAAACATCAAAATTCTTTTATCAAATGCCAGTGCCATTTGAGGTGCTTGAGAGAGGTGACTTAACAATCATTTTCTCACAGATGTGTCCAATTTTCAGGCAAAACAAACTACATACCCCCACAACACACGGACTTGTACAAATCACATAAGTGAGAGCATGATGTTTTCATTTGCAAAAATGATTCTTTTCTATATAAACTATTATGTAATATAACATATAGTATATTATATATTAATATATATATATATAGCCCACCAGAGGAACCTGATGGGCTACAGTCCATGGGATCGCAGTTAGACACAACTAAGCAACTAACACACACACATGTATAATAAAATATACTATAAAAATAAAAATACATATATAATCACACAACATAATACATAATATTTATATTATAATATATAATTATACATTATAATATATAATATAATAAATAATATATATAATATAATCACACAAATATAATGTGTAATAATTCAGTAGAGGATTCCTTTAAATGTCTAACAGCCTCTGTAATGGCCTTCATGGGAAAAGAATCTAAAAAAGCATGGATGTATGTATACTTACAGCTGATTCATTTTGTTGTAACCTGAAACCAACACAATGTTGTAAATCAACTATAGTCCAATAAAAATTTTTTTAAAATTCAAAGAAAACAAACAAACAAACACATGTCTATAGTATCCTAGGGCATATATAGTATGTTACATGACTTACTATATGCAGTAATTTCTGTTCACATGCTGTCTTTGTTTTTGACCACTCAAAACATGAGGCAGAAACATGCAGGACCTTATGTCTCCGACCAGGGATTGGATCTGTGCCACCCCTTGCAGCGGAAGTGCAGAGTCTTAACCACTGGACCACTGAGGAAGTCCCTCACATACTGTCTTTTGAGAACACCATCTATTGATATTGGTTTCAGCAGGAGATTACATTGGTTTCCCAGGTGGCTCAGTGGTAGAGAATCCACCTGCAATGCGGGAGACTCTGGTTTAAGCCCAGGGTCAGGAAGATCCCCTGAAGAAGGAAATGACAACTCACTCTAGTATTCTTGCCTGGAGAATCCCATGGACAGAGGAGCCTGGTGGGCTACAGACCATAAGGTAGCATAGAGTTGGACGTGACTGAGCAGGCACACCCTCATAAGATTATATACCTAGACTTGTATAATGATATTTTCATTGTAATGGATTTCTTTTGAATAGTAATTAGAATAAAAGGCCATGAAACTAGAAATGCCTTTGAATCCTTGTGTTAATGTTCAGCTATAGGTTCACCAGAAACTAGAATTCAACATTTGGGACAGTGACTCTCAGGAGGTGTGGCCCGAGTGCATGATGGAGGTTTGAGAACTGACCTTTTCACCCCTTTTTAGGTGGAGGGTCCCCTGTGGTTCTGGGACAGACTGAAGGGAATTTCACCTGGGATTCTCTAGGGACCCGTCCTCCCTCTAGACAATGACCATGCTTCTTGTGTGTTCAGTTCAGTTCAGTCACACAGCCGTGTCCGACTCTTTGCGACCCCATGGACTGCAGCACGCCAGGCCTCCCTGTCCATCATGAACTCCTGGAGTCCACCCAAACCCAAGTCCATTGAGTTGGTGATGCCATCCAACTATCTCATCCTCTGTTGTCCCCTTCTCCTCCTGCCCTCAATCTTTCCCGGCATCAGGGTCTTTTCAAATGAGTCAGCTCTTTGCATCAGGTGGCCAAAGTATTAGAGTTTCAGCTTCAGCATCAGTCCTTCCGATGAACACCCAGGACCGATCTCCTCTAGGATGGACTGGCTGGATGTCCTTGTGTTAGTAGGTATCTTCCCTACTGTGCTTTCACCTCCAGTCTGCAACCGGCCAAGGCAACTTGGTGCATTCCAAGCTCAACAACTGTAATCCCAAAGCCAGCGATTCTTGTGTTACTGCAAATTCCAGTCACACACGAAGCTTTAAAATCACCTCCTGCACTTCTTCAGACAGAGGCAAGTGGCTTCACCTCCAAACTGGCTTCTTAGTAAACAAGACTGTGGACGATTCAGGCTGCGCTGTGGGCTTCCTGCCCCCAGAGGTCCTGCTTCAGGGCACCGTCTTCACCGTGCTCTAGAGGGCGCTGTTGGCACGGGATGTCGATGGGGTTTCCTCCACCCAGGTCTTAATGGCCATTGCACACTCCGCAGGGGCTGTTCTCACCCCTGGGCTTCCCTTCATTCATGCTGAACTGTGCCTCCTCACTTCCCCCTCAGCTTATCCTCTCAACTCTGACTCAATCCACGCACACCCAGCAAAGCAATGCCTTCCCTGGGTAAAGGGCAGAACTCCCTGAAGTTGAGAAGATAGACTAAGATAGACTACTTAGAAAATCTTTAGCATAAAAGGCAAGAAGACCCAACTTTGTGACTGTGAGTTCCATGAATTCCTCTCATCCTCTGGGGCTCTCTCGCTCTGCAGTCAAAACTCCCCACAGCCCCCAAGGGTGTGTGCTTTCCCTTCAAAACTCAGCCAGGCAGAGATGAAGCGAGCCCCTTTAGGTCTTTTTTTTGCAGAGTTGAGACATGCTAGCATTTCCAAAACACTTGAAAAAAAATTTTTTGAAGGACAGCAAGAAAACAAAATCAAAATTGCACGTAAAATTGGTGTCAGCTCCCAAAATGCAGGTTTCTAAACTCCACAGCAAAGGCAAGTTCCCACTGAAGACAGGAGAGACACCTGGCTTGGGGTGGGCCTCCCAGACCCCCAGCATGGCTGGGAAATGTCACATCTCCTGATGCTTCCTGCTGGGTCCCCATCCAGGTGCCAGGAAGTGATGCAGGTCTTTGTAGGAAGAGCAGAATAATCTTAGGATGACCAGCAGCCCTTATAAACTGGTTATTTAGATGGAACTCAAAGCCTGAACTTGAACATTTTAACTCCTTTTAATAATGTTTTTTTTTGGCTGAGCCATGAGGCATAGGAGAGCGTAGTTTCCTGACCAGAGATTGAACCTGTGCCCCTTGCTGTGGAAGTGCAGAGTCTTAACCACCGGCCCACCAGGGATGTCCCTTCACGACTTTTCTTTTTTTTTTTTTCCCCATTTATTTTCATTAGTTGGAGGCCAACCACTCTACAATATCGTAGTGGCTCCTGCCATACATGGACATGAATCAGCCATGGATTTACATGTGTTCCCCATCCCGATCCCCCCCTCCCACCTCCCTCCCCACCCCATCCCTCTGGGTCTTCCCAGTGCACCAGCCCCGAGCACTTGTCTCATGCATCCAACCTGGGCTGGCGATCTGTTTCACCCTTGATAATATACATGTTTCGATGCTGCGCTCTCAAAACATCCTTAAATACTTTTCATATTTAAATTTGGTCCTTCATTTTCACATCCTGATACGAAAGCATGCACTGTGTACATATGTGAGTGTGACTTCTGGAAGAATGGAATCACTAATTGTTGTAAAAGTGGCTTTGTCACCATCTCTTCTTGTGCTTCTTCTGCCTTTTGGGGCATCAATGTCTTCCAGCAAAAGATCACCAGGCACACTGCAGTGGTTGAACAGGTTGTCTTGTTGCAGCTAGAGAGAACACGCAGCTTGAGGAATGGTGAGGAGCTCCGCTTGAAAGAGTTTTAGAACGCACATATATAGAATTTGGGCTTAGTCTAGGTGATTTGGAAGAGTAAACGGAGCAATACTCTGCTCAGGATTCGATGCTAAGAAGTAGGGGTAATTCCGTGATTATGTTAACAAGCCTCATTATCAAAAAGGAGAGAAGAGTTGGTGTAAGGCTAACGCTGTTATTGGCAAAGGAGCAATGATCACTCACAGTGCCAGGATGGGGGCAATGTTCAGTCATTTTTGTGGTTTGGACCGTATTCATGTTTCTGTGTGTTCAGACATGATTCTGATGTTGATGTCTTGTGAAGCTGTGTTCAACAGGAGAACACAAGACTTGGCTGTGAGCCCCAGAACAGCCCTCAGCAACAGCCAGATCAAGATGTAGTGCCAGGCTGGCTCCCATCTGTCAGGAGCTGCTTTCTCCTCTTTGACTGCATCTGTAGATTGTCAGTTATATGATCGAATCCTAGTCAATGTCTGTGGTAAGAGAAGCAGAGCATTACCCCTGGTTGCATGCCTCTATTCAACCCTGCCAAGGAAAATTCTCTCTCTCTCCTGTTCCCAAGGCTTCCCAGGTGACACAGTGGTTTAAAAAAAAAAAAAAATCAACCTGTCAATGCCGAACACTAGAGTTTGATCCCTTGTTCGGGAAGATCCCCTGGAGGAGGAAATGGCAACCCACTCCAGTGTTCCAGACTGGGAAATCCCATGGACAGAGGAGCCTGGTGGGCTACAGTCCATGGGGCCACCGAGAGATACAACTTAAACAACTGAACAACAATGACAGCAATTGTGTTCTCACCTCTGCAAGATAAGTCTTCTGCCCTGATGATGCACAAATCCTTTATAGAAATGTTAAGTTTTCTATAGGTTTTCTGTTCCACAGGGCAGGACAGGTTCTGAAGTCAGGACACTTCACCAACATTGACATGCTGTCAGAACATTTGTCACCCTCTCTCCCAGGAGCCTTGTGCCCCACCTGGCTGTCATCTCCCCCAAAACAGCCCATTTGACTCTACAGAGCAGACCCTAAGTAGTCTGGGTTGGTGACGCCTGATTAAGCTGCTGTGCATGTTTAAATTTCTGAACCAGTAATAACGGTTGCTACTATTTATTACATAATTGCTCTGTTCTAGGAACTTTACATATGGGATTGCATTTAAAACATAGGACAGCCTTTGAGAATATTTTACAGCCATTTTACAGGCAAGGAAGTTGAGACTCGGTTAGCCTAAGTGACTTGCTCAGGTTGCCTGGCCATCAAGTGACAGAACTGGGGTTCAAGTACGTGTTTGCACTTTCCTAAGATGGATTTCCTCCTCTCTTCTGCTGCCTTTGGTTCTTCCCTCTGCCATGAACATCCTGCACCAGGGCTCCTACCTGCTCTTGATCCCCATGCATTGCAGACCTCTGCAGTTATTCAGGGGATGCTGCTGGACTGGTAGGCCCCAGAGATGCCTGTGAAGGTGGTGGGCCTTAAGAGAGTACCAACACTCCCAGACCCTGTGATTCCCTGGCTTTTGTTCCCAACCTCTCTTCTCTGGAGGGAACCAGGTGCCCCAGAAAGTCTGTGCCACATTCCCACTCTGAATACAGGATGAGATGGTTGGATGGCATCACTACCCAATGGACATGAGTTTGAGCAAACAGACCTGTGGCTTCACAGGGAAAGGGGTGAATATTCCTCACATGGGAAAGGTGAGTGTAGCCCCAAATCAGGCCTGGAAGAGTCCTAAGGCTCATGACCTTTCACATGCCCATGAAGCCGGAAAAATCGTTTCCAATGGCCTTGGCAAGTTCTTTGTAAGAAGAACTCAGGCTGAGCCCAAGTGAGCAGCCTGCTAGAGCTAAAGATAGCTGAGGTGACTTCTCTGGGAATACTGAACAGAAAGGCAATGATGCCCTCTGTCAACAATAGTTCTAGATGTCAGCATCCTGGGAGGTGGCTAACTGGATGCTCCTTAGGCACTGAAACTTTGCAAATTTAGCTGGGTGGCCATCCTCCAACAGCTTGAGGCCGTTTTCATAGAAAACAGGAAGTTCTCTGCGGTACCAGTCAGATGCAATTTGTGCTGAAGAGTATAAACTTGACCTTCAGCCTCTTGTATCTGCTCTCTGGTGTCCTCAACCCCTTCAGGGAAGCAAAAATGCTGCCCTGCAATGATTGGATAATGACAAGTTACTCTGTATCCCTGAGCAACTTCACAGTAGGAACTGTTGCCTCTTTTGCTTCCTAGTGTAGCACCTGGCAAGTAGTGAGTTCAATCAGTGGAGAGTTTTCTTGATTTCATTTAGAAAGCCCATAATCCCATTCCATGCCCTGCTACCCACAGGTCATCAGGAAATGTTAGTTCATGTGGTTGACCGGCAGGCTGAATCCAGTGAGAATGAAAGTTGCTCGGTCGTGTCCTACTCCTTGCAACCCCATGGACTGTAGCCCACTAGGCTCCTCTGTCCATGGAATTTTCCCGGAAGGATACTGGAGTGGGTAGCTGTTCCCTTCTTCAGGAGATCTTCCCAACTCAGGAATTGAATCCAGGTCTCCCACATTACAGGCGGATTCTTTACTGTCTAAGCCATGAGCCACCAGGGAACCCCGGCTGAATTCAAGCTGTCTGTTTTCATGGAAACTTGAATTTCTTCTCCAGCAACACTGCAAAACATCTATAGAAAGTCATTGGACTTCTGTTCTCAGGCTCCATAGCTTCTATTTTCTACCTCTAATAGATAATCTTGACTCTCAGGAATGTCCTGAGGGAACTCAGGCTGTGTGTGAGCTGTGAGTGGTTGGACCAAAAGGCAGGCTACAGTAGCCGTCTTTTCATCTATAGAGAGTAGCGATAGCCTTTGTAATTCTAAAGAAGAGATAATAGAAGCGATGTCTATTTTGCCATCTTCTCTCGGGTACAGTGGCTGCTGAGCCTGCTGGGGTGAGACAGAAGCAGCATTATATCAACCATGGGGAAACCCCCAGCTCCCAGTGGCTCCTCCTTAGGGGGTTGCCTGCAAAACAGCCTGGGTCCTGGCTCTTTAATTGTCATCCAGGAGCCCAGAAGGCAGGCATCTCACTTCGAATACAGAGGGGTTTGGTGACCGGGCGTGTTGTATGAAAATGAAGCTTGCGTTTCTATGGAGAAAAGGAGATGCAGGAGGAAAATGTGTTTATCTTCAAGACTTTGCAGAGTTGTTCCCCGGAAGAGAATGACACTTATTTAGAAATATCATGAGTGGTCCTTGAGGCAGAACTAGATCAGAGTTCTTGGTATCAGTTTCTCCTCTAGGTCTAGACGAGAATATCTCGCAAGGCACACAGGCGCTGAGTGCACTGGCCCTTGCTGTCGGCCAGCCAGGTGTCTCCCCCAGCTCTCTGTCACCTATGTACCCAGCAATTCTTTCAGTTCCTCCATGCCACTGCCCTGGTCACAAACACAACTGCAGTTACAGTGCACAGAAATGTCTCTTCCAAGTTATGGTTGGAAGGGGAACCATGTAAGTGATGGCAGATTCATCACTTTTGCATGCATTGTCTAATTGACTGAGTACCATTCAATGAATCATAGAGTTCCCATTATGTGTGACTGTGATGCCATCTCCAGGCTTTGGGTCTCCATGGCACTTCTCTGCCCTTCAAATAAGATGCTCCCAGAACATCTGCTACCCTGGTAGGTATCATATACTGTTTTCGATGGTTTATCAGCTCATTTGTATCTCCCACCTTGATTAGAAGCTTCTTCCGGATGACAGGGACTGTAGCTATTTGGTAAAGGATTGTCTGGCACACATTAGAATCCACACATCCCTGCTGCTTAGTTGTTGTTCAGTTGCTTAGTCATATCTGACTCTTTGCGACCCCATGGACTGCATTATGCCAGGCTTCCATGGCCTTCACTATCTCCCGGAGTTTGCTCAAACTCATGTCCATTGAGTCAGTGATGCCTTCCAACCAACTCATCCTCTGTCACCCCTTCTCCTCCTGCCTTCAATCTTTCCCAGCATCAGGGTCTTTTCAAATGAGACAGCTCTTCCCATCAGGTGGCCAAAGTATTGGAGCTTCAGTTTCAGCCTCAGTCCTCCTAATTAATATTCAGGGTTGATTCTTTTAGGATTGACTGGTTTGGTCTCCTTGCAGTCCAAAGGAATCTCAGAAGTCTTCTCCAACACCACAGTTCAAAAGCATCAGTTCTTCAGCACTCAGCCTTCTTTATAATCCAACTCACATCTGTACATGACTACTAGAAAAACCATAGCTTTGACTAGAGGGACTTTGGTCAGATAAATCAATTAATGGACACAAAAGTAAGTTTTCTGTTGGTTGAGGTATTTTTGCAGGGCGTGGATGCCCATCTAGTAGCGACCTTCAAGCAGAGATGAGCCCCCTGGTGTTATACAAACCACATGACCTTGTAATTGCTCATTTACTGAGCTCACCTCACCCTTTGTGAGCTCCTTGAGAACAAGAACAGATTTCTATTTGTCTTTGAAATCCTACACAATGAGCATACACTCAGTGTTTGGAAAGTTCATACCAAGTCTGTTTTTTAAGAATGTACTGTTGACCAAAAAAGAATGCTGGAGCCCTGAAGAAAAAAAAAATGGCAATAATAAATCCACTTGCTTTGCCAGGCCATTAAGAAGACCTTGGTAAACACTAGCTAATAGACAGCCCTATGCTTGCTATTAAGATTTACTGATTTATTAGAAAGTAACCTAGAGACTGTGCATGTTACATAATCTGGGGCCAATCTCTAATAACTCAATAGTTAAAAAAACACATATTGGTTCTGTCTAGGGTGGGATTAAATGTCATTGTCTAAGCAAAGGAAGATGTGGGCTGTGTATAATGAGCTACCATGAGAAAGATGGGGTTGGTCAGAGAAAGAATTTATCCTGTATTCTCATATTCTCTAGGTATAATTCCTCTTACTGTTTGAATACATAAATCAACAGCATTGACTAACTCAGTGTTGCCAGGAGCCAGCACATGAGATCCCACCCATGACAAGGTCATGAGGAGAAGACCTGACAGGCAAGGCAAATCAGGACTTCAGGGATTTCGAAAAGCTTCCCCAGTGCTCACCTTAAAGATGATATCTGTCTTTCTGATGCTTGCTATATTAGACTACTCCCTAATTTCTGTGACACGGGTAGAAGGCCTTCCCCGACCTCTTTCCAAACAGAATCAACTTAGAACTTTAATCAATATGTCCCCCAGACAGCGGTATCCTGTAAGATTATCTAGGATGAAAGGAGTGTTTCAATTTAGACCCCTTTTCAGGCACTCTAGCCCGCTTGGCAAATGCATACTAATGCACGTGACTGCTCACAACACCCTAATAATAAATGGTATAAAGAACCTGATCACATAAAAGGCCCTAATAGGCACAGAACCCTTTGGCAGGTGAGGAAGCCCTATTAGAGAACACAAAAAATATTATTCTAAAAGTGGTTATTAGGTCAATGCTTTCTTACTGTGTTTTTGCTCTTAACGTGCTGAGGTTGTGCAGTGAAAACTATTGTTAGTACAGTTAAATATTTAGAAAACTAAGAGTTTAGCCTTAGTGTGGAAACAATAAGTTAATTGTTAATTTTAACCAGGAATGCTAAACAGGGGCTGCCTCACCGGAGCTACAGAATCTTTGTGTGGTAAACCTTTTAGGTAAATAACTTCTGCAAAAAGGACTGACCTTTGTGTTAACAGGATTGTATTTCTACTATGTTGCAACCTGCTGTACCATGAAACTGCAACTTTTCTGTTTTCTGTTAAGCTCAAGGCAAAATGGAACAATAAAGAATAGATTACGGAAAACAGCTTTGCATTCATCTAGGTCATAAAATGTCAATAGGCCCCAAGGCCAGAAGATAAGGTACAAATGTCTACTATGGAAAAAGACTCTCATAAACAAAGAAAGTATGCAGAAAAACATCCTGGTTTCATAAAGGGCAAACTGACGTAATGTTAAACTAACTCTATGCTTATCTTTCACCTCCCCTTAGAAATGTACTAACTTAAGATATAAAAGCTATGGTGAAAAATAAAGCGCCGCCAGACCCTGCTGCACACCCCAGTCTTGTCTCTCTCTCTTCTCTCTCTCTCTCTCTCTCTCTCTCTCTCTCTCTCGCTGACGCCGTTCATCCTGAGGATCCAGCAGTATGGATCCTGCTGAGGCTGGACCCTGGCACAGTGCATATACAAACCATTTTTAGTAAGTGCCAGATTTTACAAGATCAATCCAACAATAAAGTTTTTGGGCGTAGACACGCTCCAGCCATGGTGGTGGTTGCATCTGCGCAGAGCCTGGCCACCGGGGCTCCTAAAGTACTGCTTCTGTCCAGCCAGCCCGCTGCTGCCACTAGAGCCCCAGCTGGCTGGGCTCTGCCAGTCATGGTGCCAGGCCATCAAGGGGCCAGCCCGGAGGGGGCTAGTGAGGGGCCTCCCCAGGCACGCAAGTGACAGCGCCTCACGCACCTGAACCCCGAAGAGAAGGCACTGCGGGGGAAACTGAAAAACAGAGTAGCAGCTCAGACTGCCAGAGACCGAAAGAAAGCTCAAATGAGTGAGCTGGAGCAACAAGTGGTAGATTTGGAAGAAGAGAACCAAAAGCTTTTGTTAGAAAATCAGCTTTTACGAGAGAAAACTCATGGCTTTGTAGTTGAGAATCAGGAGTTAAGACAGCGGTTGGGGATGGATACCCTAGTGACTGAAGAGGAAGCAGAGACCAAGGGGAATGGAGCGGGCCGGTGGCCGGGTCTGCTGAGTCCGCGGCACTCAGACTACGCACCTCTGCAGCAGGTGCAGGCCCAGTTTCACCCATCCAGAACATCTCCCCATGGACTCTGATGGTGTTTACTCTTCAGACTCTGAGTCTGATATCCTGTTGGGCATTCTGTTCGACTTGGATCCAGTCATGTTCCTCAGATGTCCTTCCCCAGAGTCTGCCAGCCTGGAGCAGCTCCCAGAAGTGGACCCAGAAAGACCCAGTTCCTTACCGGCCTCCCCTTCTCCATCCTTGGGGACGTCATCAGCCAAGCTGGAAGCCATTAATGAACTGATTCGTTTTGACCACGTATATACAAAGCCCCTTGTCTTAGAGATGCCCTCTGAGACAGAGAGCCAAGCTTATGTGGTAGTGAAAATTGAGGAAGCACCTTTCAGCCCTTCAGAGAAAGATCACCCTGAATTCACTGTCTCAGTGAAGGAAGAACTTGTAGAAGATGACTTCATTCCAGAGCTGGGTATCTCAGATCTGCTTTCAACCAGCAACTGCCTGAAGCCATCTTCCTGCCTGCTGGATGCTTCCAGTGACTGTAGATATGAGGGTTCCCCTTCTCCCTGAGCAACATGTCCTCCCTGCTTAAGGGAGGTCCTCCCTCCCTCCCTCTTGGGAGGACCCTTTTGCCAGTGAACTCTTTCCCCAGCTGATTAGTGTTTGAGGAGTGATCCAGTACTGATGCTCTTTTCTTGACTGTGACACTGCCGGGAGGACAGCCCAGAGGCCTGTGCTTCATCCAAAAAGCTAAAGTAGAGGGGGTGTGGTCCTGGAGAACTCCTCTAAAGTATTTGTTCAAGCCTTCTGGGTTACCCCAAGTATTGCCTTTTGACCTTTAGTGGCCGAAGGTACGTAGATACATTACTATGATCGAGAATTACAGCTTCTGAGGGTGTACCTTTATCTTAACGGCGGTGGTTTGCCTTGAAGTACTTACACAAGGGTCACACAATAAGTGTTTCAGACATGGAGTTAAGGAATGGTCCTTTATCAATTTCTCTTTTCCCTTCTTGGCAACCCAGGCTTGCCTCTGATTTTCGGTCCTTTAGTTTGCTTCTGCAAGCAGAACGCCTACCTGAGGGGGCTGCTTTTCCCTCATGTACAGTTCAAGTAAAGATCAAGAATCTTTTGTAAAATTACAGAAAACCACTATGTAAATGCTTGATGAAATCTTTCCCTGCTAGTATAACTTTTGGAAGGTGCTTTCTCTATTTATTTAAAACTACCTGTGCAATTAAAAAGTACAATGCAGTGTCAAAAAAAATAAATCTCAGTTTCTTACATAACAGTGAATGCTGTGTAGAGAGATTAACGGGGTATCTTGTTGCTTCCTGGTGTGATCTTATCTTTGCCTTACAAACCTGTGCTTATCTTTGTCTATATAATCCACCTGTATGTTTGTGAACACTTGGAAATCTCAGTATCCCTGTGTGTTTCTGAGATAGGCTGGGAGATTGACAATAACTTGATTGTTTCTGGTGAAAGATATCAGGCACAAGCTAGAAGAAAAAGCGAGAGGGCTACAGAGAGTGGCAAAGGAGAAGAGGGAAATGCTGGAACAGAATCCATGCCTGCTGCTCAAGGACCTTAGCTGGCAGCTTGTCATGTCTTAGCATGACGGTATTCAAGCCACGTGACGTCTGGAAAAAAAATACATACCCAGCTTAGGGCTTGGCCTGAGAACAACCAATTGCCTTGGTTTAAACCACACAACTCCACTATCAAATTAATGTTTTAAGGCTAAAACAAATTATCATCAGTTCACTGGCCAAAGCATACAATAAATTAAGCTGGGTTTAGAAGAAATCAGCCTGCTTACGGAGACCAGTTCCCAACATTTTTCCTTGCTTTTCTCGGCTGTGGACACTTCGGGACGGAATATGTTTAAGATGGTGTTGGTAAGTGCATGTGGGTTTCCATGTGGGGAAAACTTTTTTAGCTGGTTGGTTTTGGTCTGGCTCTTTGCATGGCCAGGCAGATAATATTTTCTTAGGAGGGCAAGCATGGAAACTCCAGCTTTTCTGAGAAATTAATCAGGGGGGATTCATTCACTCTACAGAAATACTCTCATCAAGATTAAAATGAATTTAGGTAGACCTGAAGGACAAGAATGGTCAGGCAGAAAAACCCAGAGTTTAGTGTGTTAGGAGTTACCACTGGAATTATAATGTGTGACAAAGAGGCTGTGGATTTGACTGATGAATGTTGACTTTAAAAGAAGTTATTATTTTAGGTGAGATCTACCCTATGAAGAGCTTTTGGAAACAGTCTGAGCTTCCACAAACCTGGGAAAGGGAGAACATCCCCAGTGGATAGAAGCAAAATTAGATGAGATGTGTGCAGAGAGAGGGAAGGATTGAGGAAGAAAGAGACCATTTCCCTGGCTGAGTTGCTCTTGGGACCATGCACTTGGGACTCTTTGGGGGCTTGATGTCAATGAATATTGGGTGGGATGAGAGCAGGGCCCCCAGAGAGAGTGAACTTCTGTCTGCTCTCTTGGTAATATTTTCTTTTATTTCTATATATTTGTTTTTTTCTCTTTACCACTTCTACTTGGTATCCTCTTGTGTTTTCACATGGTTGAAGGCCATGGGCAAGACGCGGTAGAATATCACTTTTGTTTAACTTTTATCACTAAGTTGGTTTCGCTTCCTAGTTTGTATGAATAAACACATTTTTGAAGGGGGATTTTGAAATCTATTTTAGAAACGTGTTTGCATTTGATTAAAAATACCACGAAGACACTGCTAACCACAACAGGCACACCTTGGGAGTGGGGTGGGCACACCTAGAGGAGGGGGCCGTCTAGAGTTATGACCCCGGGATATTGAGCCGTGTTGGCTGTTTGGGGGAAATCCCTTCAGTGCTGTGCTGTAAAATGGAAGCTACAATTATGTTTTTAATTAGACCTTTGCCCCCATAGTATTTTGAAGCTCTTAATTCATTCCCAGAATGATTCCATTGATGCTGATTGAATAAATAGTAAGCCCCCATGGTCTGTGCTAACAGCTAGGATAGAGGAGTGAATAAAACACGCTTCTACCTTATGTAGGATTCGTTAAATCACAATGCTCCATCTGTCGGCTTGGGAGCAGGGAAGAAAGTGGGAGACACTGACAGTGACCATCTTAGTGTTCCCTTTGGGAATCTTGGCATCCCAGACTTGCGATCCATGGAGAAAACATCTCAGATCTTATGATAGGACTTGACTAAACAGTGCTGAGGAACTCTGTTTCAAATAGTGTTGAGCACAAAATAAGGAAGTTGATCAAAGTTTGTTTTAAAATGTTCCAGAGAAATCTCGCTTTAGAATATAAACAAAGTAATAACTGAGACACAAGTGAAGTAGAGATTTCCCTGACCTGGAAGCAGAGAAACTCATGTTCTGGTTGTCATCCTGCCACTGGTCAGGTTCCTGACTATGTTGTTGTTTTTAATTTTGATTGAATTATAGTTGACTTACAATGTTGTGTTCATTTTTGCTAGGGTACCTGACTTTGGATATGTCACTGAAATTTTCTCAATTCCTTCATTAGATAAATGAGAGAATTGAATTGGATTATAATTTCTCTAGCTACAAGGTGATTTAGGTAATATGTTGTGAAACTTTCCCCCATAGTTATTTATTTCTATATATGAACCAAAAATGTAAATAGGGCATTAAGTTTCTGCTGTCACAGATATTTTTGCTTAGCTTAAGTCTAAATTTATTAAAGTAAAAAGGAGAGTCAATTTAAAGAATACTATCAAATAAATCAGAGTACAGGTCATAATTTGTTATCATAAACTTTTTTAAAATTTTATTTTATTGAAGCTGTTAACTCACAATGTTGTGTTAATTTATATTTCACAGAAAAGTAATTCAGCTATACAGACATACATATGTATATATATAGATAGATAGATTCTTTTTAATTTTCTATGCTGTTATGGTTTATCTCAAGGTATTGAAGAGTTCCCTGTGCTATACAGTAGGACCTTGCTGCTTATCCATCCTATATATACTAGCTTGCATCTGCTAACCCCAAAATTCATCTCCATCTTTCCCCCACCTGACCATCCCCTTGGCAACCAAAAGTCTGTTCTCTATGTCTGTGTTATCAGAAACATTTTTAAGGTTGAGCGTGACTAACGTCAGAAAACACGTGGATATATATTCTCTTAGGTTCCTTAGCATGTCTATCTCCCTGTAATTATTTTGCCTCTTTATCTTTAAGCCATTTGGTCTTTTTTTTTTTTTTTTTTTCCACTCGCCATTTGGTCTTATAGTAGAGTTTTTACTGTAAATAGCATTGCAGGATCCAGAATAAAGTTGTCAGCTTGCCCAAGTGATCAGTCACACAGATTGTACTGAATGGCCTTTTCATAGACAGCTCTTCATGTGAGTCACTGAGCTCATTAGTGCAATGCACATAATTTTCTACTGTTTTGTCTTTCTTTGATGTGTTTTCAGATCAGTGTGTTGACAGAAAGAATGTTCAAGCATCTTCGGAAATGGTTTGTCACTTGCTTTTTTGGGCGTTCTCGGCGGAGAGCGAGGCTGGTCTCCAAAGATGGAAGGTGCAACATTGAATTTGGCAACGTGGAGGCACAGTCGAGGCTGATATTCTTTGTGGACATATGGACGACTGTGCTGGACCTCAAGTGGAGATACAAAATGACCATCTTCATTACAGCCTTCTTGGGCAGCTGGTTCTTCTTTGGCCTCCTGTGGTACGTGGTCGCCTACATCCACAAAGACCTCCCTGAGTTCCATCCCCCTGCCAACCACACCCCTTGTGTGGAACACATTAATGGCTTGACCTCAGCTTTTCTGTTTTCTCTGGAAACGCAAGTGACCATTGGCTATGGATTCAGGTGTGTGACAGAACAGTGTGGTACTGCCATTTTTCTGCTCATCTTCCAGTCTATACTCGGAGTCATCATCAATTCTTTCATGTGTGGTGCTATTTTAGCCAAGATCTCCAGACCCAAAAAACGTGCCAAGACCATTACTTTCAGCAAGAATGCAGTGATCAGCAAGCGGGGTGGGAAGCTTTGTCTCCTGATCCGAGTGGCTAATCTTCGGAAGAGCCTCCTCATTGGCAGTCACATATATGGAAAGCTTCTGAGGACCACCATCACTCCTGAAGGAGAGACCATCATTTTGGACCAGATCAATATCAACTTTGTGGTTGACGCAGGGAATGAAAATTTATTCTTCATCTCCCCACTGACAATTTACCATGTTATTGATCACACCAGCCCCTTCTTCCACATGGCAGCAGAAACCCTTCCCCAGCAGGACTTTGAACTAGTGGTGTTTTTAGATGGCACAGTGGAGTCAACCAGTGCCACCTGCCAAGTCCGGACATCCTACGTCCCAGAAGAGGTGCTCTGGGGTTACCGTTTTGCTCCCATAGTGTCCAAGACCAAGGAAGGGAAATACCGAGTGGATTTCCATAACTTTAGCAAGACTGTGGAAGTGGAGACACCTCACTGTGCCATGTGCCTTTATAATGAGAAAGACGCTCAAGCCAAGATGAAAAGAGGCTATGACAACCCCAACTTCGTCTTGTCGGAAGTCAATGAAACAGACGACACCAAAATGTAACACTGAGTTTTCAACATGATTAGAGTGAAATCTTGACGATACCTAGTTGACTAGAAACATTATGAAACAATCAACAATTTGAGGTATGACAGTAGGACAAAAGCCTTTAAAGTCTCCCTGCACAGTGTCCCTGAACCCCAAAACCGTGATCCTACAAGACACACAGCTCTACAAGTTAATTACATGAGAACATGAGATGGATTTCTAGGAAACTGAAATATGGGAGCCAAGTGCTCAGTTGCTCAGTCATGTCCAACTCTTTGTGACCCCATGGACTATGGCCCTCCAGGCCCTCTGTCCATGGGATCTCCCAAGAAAGAGTACTGGCATGGGCTGCCATTCCCTTTTTCAGGATGGGAGCCATAGGAGCTCACATAAACTCTCCAATAGGATTATTTGAAATCATGCAGTGTTGATTGGCACAGAAAAAATCATTGGAAGCCTCATGGACAGGCCAAATGAGATCTTTTTAAGAGTCTCCCTAAAGCAGTTATGAGCTTTATTGAGAATCAGGGGAACACTATATTCTTACTTTGATTCTACTGGTAAGAAAAAAAATCACTTTTATTTTAACATTGGCTCATATCAAAGGAAAAGTTGCCTCCTGAGTTGGGGGAGATGAACCAATCAATGACAGTGAGAAAAGACGGATGCCCAGTGAACATTTGTGAAGCTCTGATCTTCTCCAGCCCTGGTTGTTGGAGCTTTTGTATTCGTCTGGGTCATGCTGCTTTCCCAGAGCAGGGAAGACCCAGTCCATGGACCCCACATCTCTAAGTACCCAATGAGGAGAGGAGCGTGGGATGCAGCCTGCTCCATGGCATCCCGACATCCTACAGTGAAGCTAGGGTTTTGGCCCATGTACTTTTAGACAGACGCTAAAGCACCACTCTAGGATCTCAATGAACACTCTCCTGTAAGAAAGGATGCTTGTTTTGAAAATAGGTTTGATATTTCTTCCCTTTTGTGTTTGATGGGAGAAGGCACTGGCTTCATGTCTGTTAAAACAGCATTTGCTGATCTTCCAAGAAGACAATGAGGAGTCTAACAGTGGAAAAGCAGTTTAGAAGGGAAAACACTGCTAATGCTTCCAAGAAAAATATGTCTTATGTTTTTCACCCGAGGGTTTGTAACCGAAATGCTGTTTCTAAAGGAGAAGTATGGAAGGGTGGGGAATGGGATATGACTCCCCCATAAGAAAAGTGCTAGGTCTCCCTGCCTCTGACAGCCAACACCACATCTTCCTCAAAGAGACCACTGTGATATCCGTATATTATGTGTATGTTAGTCGCTCAGTCTGTGTCCAACACTTTGCGACTCCATGGACTGTAGCCCACCAGGCTCCTCTGTCCGTGGAATTCTCCAGGCAAGAATACTGGAGAATTCCATGGACAAAGGAGTATTTTATTTTACTCTGAAGGAGAAGATTTAATTGTGAATGTCTTGTTCAATTCCTTACACCCCACGTTATTTTGAATGTATTCTGGAGAGGACAGTACCCAAAACTGCATAAGAATCAAAATGTTTTCCGTGTGTTGATTAACATATTAAATCTCTGAAGTTGTTACGTCCTTTCCCCAAGTGCCAGTCATTGTACCTTAGTGTGAAAGACCAACCAGTGACAGTCTTCTTGGGGAGGGTGGGCTTTCTCCCAACAGGTCCACACGAAAGATCACTCCATTACTGTAAGGGTGTTGGCATTGCCATTCGATCTGCTGACAGAGCAAAAGGAAATCAGGTGTAACAAGCTTGAGGAAGCTAGAATGCTCTGGTGACCCATTGCTATGAAGGTTTATGCATGAGGGGTGGCCTGCTGTCTTGACTCCAGCGTCCCCAAGAGGACATGACCTCAAGTGCAGATGTGCCCCTTCCCTAATGGCCCCTCAAAAATCTCCATGTGAGTCTTGGCACACAGTTGCAGGTACTGATGGCATTGTTTCCCAGGCCTGGGGTGGAGTTTGTACGGATGCACACACAGTCTCTGCTCCTTCTGACGAAGACGAGTGAGGAGTCTGCTGGGTTCAGAGTTGCACACTTTGTCCATGGCCGTAATGCTTGCTGGACCCAACAGGTCCACACGAAAGATCACTCCATTACTGTAAGGGTGTTGGCATTGCCATTCGATCTGCTGACAGAGCAAAAGGAAATCAGGTGTAACAAGCTTGAGGAAGCTAGAATGCTCTGGTGACCCATTGCTATGAAGGTTTATGACTCCAGTGTTTCTATAGATTGGAGGGTCTGTTCTGCTCCTTAGCAGATGCTAGGGGATGCTGGCAGTGAATAGGCGATCAATAGGTCATCATAGGCGATCCATTCCTCTTGATTGTTGAAAGAGCAGAACAACCAGAACCTTTGTGAATGACCTTTCTTTCCAGGTTATTCGATGGAAGACTGCCTGCTTCCAAGTAAAGCTTCTTTAGGATTAAGGCATTCTACCACTTGAAGTCTACTCTTTAATGCAAATTCCCATTGAAACTTTTGTTGTGGTCATTGTTGTTTGGTTACTAAGTTGTGTCCAACTCTTATAACCCCATGGACTGTAGCCCACCAGGCTCCTCTGTCCATGGGATTCTCCAGGCACAAATACTGGAGTGGGAAGCCATTTCCTACTCCAGGAGATCTTCCTGACCTAGGGATTGAACCCACAGCTCCTTCCACATTTCTTGCATTGCAACTGGATTCTTTACTGCTGAGCCACCAATGTAATCACATTGAACCTTTAGCAACTGTTAGCATACTTACATCCATCAAAGCCCAGATGAAATAAGTCCCTGCAGGCAACATGCGATGATCCTAAGAGGTGGCTGGAACCCCAAAGCAGCCTAAGAATTGTGGACATACGGAGAGAGAGATTTATGACAGGCACAGGAACCCAGTGAGTAAATAAAGTGAATGGGAGACAGAATGTTCCAGAGGGCCAACTTGCCCATAGTTTAATGCCAATGTTAAAGGCATTAAACATTTATTCCAAGGTGGTAGCAGAGTTCCCAGCAAGGCCTGAACATACAGGGACTGCTATTGCTACAGGTGTGCTCTGTGATTCTATTGACTGATTTATCCATTTTAAAATGTATTCAACATTTCTTAGTCCTTTTGAGAAAAACTGAACCACATGGGGCACCACCGTATTCAAAGTGTTTTATTCGGGGGGTGGGTGGGTACTGATTCCCCTTGAATGGCCTGCCTAGCTATGCTGCCCTGTGGTTTTGACTTGCAGAGTCTGATCCTGGTTTAACCTTCCAGGTCTTAGGGTGGGTCAAGCTCCAATATGTAGAGTTAAGATGTGGGGGACCGTCTAAAGTTTTATTCCTCAAGAGAGAAAAGGTGGAAGGAAAAGATCCTCTCCAAGTTGCCAAATTTGAAGAGCGAGATGCTTGGCCTGTCTGTTTCTATGGACAGCAGAGAACTTCCCTGTGGATCACGGGGACAGTTGAGGAGGTGTCTTCCTTGGAGATTTTGCATGAAACGGGAGATGGGTCCTCAATAGGGTGACTGTGACTAGCAGGGGGTCGCGTCCCCTGTGCTCAGATGATCAGAATGCAAATAAGGCCCTGGCCCCGCCCCCAGGCCGTTGTCCTCCCCATTCCAGGAAATGCATGTCAATCAAAGCATGACAGGGGAGATAGAGCTTTTTATTTTGGAAGCCAGAAGTTTGAGAACAATGACTGGAATTTCCTCTTTCTGTCCAGCAAGGGCTGTTTGTCACTGGGGAGATAAAAGTCCAGGGGTAGGGAATAAAGGTTATCGGAATTTGTGCTGCACAGAGCCGCGTGGGGGGCGCCACACCAGGAGGGGTTACGGAGGAAATCTATTTCAATGCTTGTCATTAAGTTTCCATTAAAAGAACATTCAGTTAGGAATTCAAAAATAATTTAATCTCCCCAGCCAGATGCACCCAGCTGGACTCCTTGGAGCTGAGCCCTGCAGAGAGGGAGACTTGCAAGGGGGCTGAGGTTGTGGGGGCGCGAGGCGGGGTGAGGGCGGGTATGGGTCCTTTCACAAGTCCATTTCAAGCAACTTCCACAGCCCTGGGTGTTGTCGAGACCAGAACATCTTTCAGGCGAGAAAGGAACCCGAAATTTGTCTTGTGCTATAGTAGAAGCTTAATACAGGGGCTACTTCCTGAGTTCTTACTATGTCTGGGGTTCTGTTTAAAGCACTTTGTACACACTATCTGGTCTTCCCTGGTGGCTCAGATGGCAAAGAGTCTGCCTGCAATGCAGGAGCCCTGGGTTCGATCCCTGAGTCAGGAAGATCCCCTGGAGGAGGGAATGACTACCCACTCCACTATTCTTGCTTAGAGAGTTCCATTGACAGAGGAGCCTGGCAGGCCACAGTCCATGAGGTCACAAAGAGTCTGATATGACTGAGCAACTAACACTTACGTACTTACACACTATCTAACTTAATTTTCCCGATGACCCAGTGAGGTGCTATTATTCCCCCTATTTTCCACAAGAGGCAGCTCAGGTAAGGAACTTGTCCAGAGTCACTAGCTAGTCAATGGCAGAGCTGGGACCCAAACCCACATCTGTCTTGAAAGCCCATGGGTTTAAAATCACTCAAGTCTACATCCTCTAATGTTGGTCACCTGCTGGGAGGACTCGCCAGGGCTGCCAGACATCTACCTGGATCCTATGGATAGTCAGCACCTGTTTCTGGTTCTGTCTCATGCTTTGAGAGAAATCCCACATTGTTTGGCACTGGACTGAGGCCCTGGCCAGTGCTTGACAAGCACCTCTAGACTTGCGTGTTCTAGGAATAGTGGTATCTCTTAGGTCTACATATACCCTAAGTATCTGCACTAACTAGATAGATGTTGGTTTATTTCAGTCTCTCAGTAATCCGTCATTTGAGGTAGAAACAGATATTTTCATTTTGATAGATGGCTAGATGGAGCTTTGGATACCCCTGGAGGGCAGTGTTTACATTCCGTATTCACCTCTTTGTACCTATAGCACCAACACACTGCCTCATGTAGTCAGTAAGTGGGTTTTGAATCAGTAAATGAATGAATGAATGATTTGTTAAAGACAACATGGGTAACGGCGGCTTTCATCCTACATCTGTCCAAAGAATTTCTGACCAAGCTACATTATTCATTTGCAGAGGGTCCTTGACAAAGGATTTAACTTCATAGAATCTCAGTTTCCTTATTAGTAAAAGCGAGCTTTGAAATAGGGTTAGGCAGAGGATTAGATTAAATAACAGGTGGAAAATTTTCTTTGTAAGAAGTAAATGACTACTGATGTGGCATAGTGGAGTAGGAGCATGGGTTTGAAGCTGGGAGCACTGGTGACCGGGGTAGACCCCTGGCCACCTGATGCTTCATGGGCAAAGGACGCAGAGAGGTGAGTGGGGCTGTGACAAAGACCAGAGGCCTCCTGGATAAGGTATAGGCTATGAGTTGGGGGAATTTGAGTAGAACCCTGGTGCCCTGAACTACATTTCAACCCAGCAGATATTTGTTGAGGACCTCTTGTGAGTCAGGCACTGGGGATGCGAGAGTGAGGATGCAAGGATGGTTTCTGTTACTGGGATAAAGAATCATGAGGGGCTTAAATCAGCCTGGGGACCAGAGCTAAATGGGAGAAGTGCTGAGTGTGGAGAAAGTTTATTTTTTTGCCTTATGAAACATGCTTATAATAGTTTCCAAAAAATGGTGTTGACATTACTGCTAACAATAAGACTATTGATTATGGAACGTATAATTGTTGGGAATTTAAAAAATTCTTTACAATATATCCTACTGGAGATGTACATTCAGCAAAGTTCTTGTAAAGTCACTTGTGGGAGTTCTTTTCTCTGCGTGACCATGCAACAATCTGACACAGAGTTAGGTCCTTTTATTTAAGCTTATTTCTATTTACTATTATTGCTATTTAACATTTTTTGGCTGCATGGTGTGTAGGATCTTAGCTCCCCAACCAGGGAAGGAACCTGCCTCCCTTGCATTGGAAGTGCAGAGTCTCACCCACTGGACTTCCAGGGAAGTCCCTGCCTAAGCTTATTTCTGAAGATGAGAGCTTGTGCATTGTTTTCCTCGATGGATTTAACTGATTCTATGGTTTCAAAATCATGGAACAGGATTTAGAACACTCATTTCTATTCCTGTGGCCTCTCCTTTCCCTGCCTCATATGAAGCTAACCATTCTTTTTTTTTAATTACGCTGCTGTTTCTTTTTGAAAAATATAAGCAGTACACATATATCTATACTCGCCCCCATTCTTAAACAAAAAGGTAGCATTATAAAAACACTGTTTACTTAATAATTCATCCTGCAGATTATTGTGTAAGGGCCATTGCTGATAGATAACACCAGCTCCTGTGGGATCTCCCACCACCCCACCCCTCCACATGCCTTCACTGCTCTTCCTCACTTGCTGGGATCTTGCTCCAGAGGCCCCCTACTCTGCTGTTATGTGCCAGAGATTCTGGCTGGGCCTGTTTTGCATTCTTCTTCCATTGCAGAGTGCCTCCAGCTGCCTGGAAATGAGCTGGTCTCTTGGAACCAGGGTTTTCAGTGGAAGCCAACCTGCTTGGATGAGCAGCCCTTTAAGAATCAAAACTCCCACAGTCTTTGGTTGGTGAGAAAGTCAGAACTGGTGTCCTCAAGAGAAAGAGCCTTGTTCCCATAGTACCTAGTCTGGGGTCTCTGCTAGGACAAGGGGGGATTGTTTCCAGGACTTCTGGGTCATCAGCTTTTGATGAGGATCCAGGGACCCTGTAGGGGATAGAAGTTGTGGAACCCATCACTGTATGTGAAATTTTGTGCATAGGTACTGAGTTCAATGAGTGAAAGAAATAAGATGCTACAATGGAAGTAAAAAGAACGTGCCGAGGGAGACAGAGAAAGGGGAAGGCTTCCCAGAGGAGGTGGCAGCTGACCTGAGCCTACTGGATGGGTAAGACTTAAAATAGGGAAAGGATGGGACAGAGAGCTGGGCACCGGTGGGCAGGTGTCCCAGACTAACAGAGCAAGACGCATGGTTGTCTGGGGCCCCTGGGAAGTGATGTATTGTTTCCATGGCCACAGCACAAGCACAGGAGGGCGGCATCACTCTATGGTCAGAGGAGGCTCGTCGTGTGACCCAAGTGTGCATCCTGGTTCTGCCAGTCCACCACCGGAGTCCTTGAAGGGCAGTGACCTGATTACATGGGTGTTTTAGGAATCTGTCTCTGGTGTTGATCCACTGGGTAGAGTGGAGAAATCAGAGGCAGAAATTAGCTTCCAGGGGCTGGGAAGGGAAGTGTTAGCATTCCAGTTTTCCAAGAGGGGAAAACCTGCTCAGAGACCACACGCCCAGGTCACCAGCGATGAGGGGGGAAGCAGGGGCGAGGGCCCTGGGCTTCTGCTTTTGAGTCACTTCAGGGCTCTTTCCTGGAGTCACCCATATTCCTCATGCCTGGGGGTCACCGTTCTTGAAGGAAAATTCACCAGGAAGGTGGAAGCCAAGGTCAGGGGACTACTCACCAGGACCAGAGGGAGTGAGTCTGGGGACTGGAGAGGCACATCCTTTAACTGCTTCCTTGGGGACAAGGACGCCACATACATCTACTTGGCACTGAGCAGCCAAGGAGCCTGAGAAGGTGAGCAGCTTGTCCACTTCACAGGGCGATGTGAAAAGTAAGTGGTTCACTGATGAGTGGGTTCTGCACTACCAGCCCAGCTGGTTCTGGTTGCGCTCTGAGTGGCAGTGAGAGACCGCCATGATCCCAACAGCTCTCTCACTTCCCCACGTTGCTAGTGGTGACCACACCCCACCCGAGCCCGGGGCCATCTCTGAAGGACATGCCCTGCTGATAGCATGGAAGAAAAGACGGAGGTGATGAAGAGGAGAGGTGAAGGCGGGAAGGCCAGTGTGAAGTTCAGAGGCTTGGAAGACAGACATGCTTGATCAAACACAGCTTTCCCCATTGGCCGTTGTGGGCAGATTCTGTACCACTGAGCCACCAGGGAAGCCCCAAACCAGTTTTTAGCCTTTTTGAACCACTTAAAAAATTTCTAAATTAATTTTCACTGGGGTAGAGTTGATTTACATGAACCAATTTAAAAAAATCTTAAATAACAATTATCTCCCATCTTAGAGGGTCCCTTACTGCAAGGGCAACCATATGAAATAATACACAGTGAAATAGTATGTAAAGTATCCAGCAAAAAGCCTGATACAGGCTCCCAGGAGATGGTATCTTGAGTGATGCTGCAGCTGAGGGATGATTCTGATGATGAAGGTAAGGTGTGCCTGGCCCTGTGGTTGGTCCCACACTGAGCCTTGCTCCCATAGCCTGAGCATCACCACTGCCCTAGCTTTCTTGATCTTAACTGGAGACAAAATAGCTCCCCTTCCTCCCATCACTGTTTCTGCTTCTACTGCACACACACTGAATCCTAGAAGCTTAGTGGTGATAAGACCTTATGAAAATCCTGCCCGACCCAGTCATATGTGGAGAGACAGGGTCACGGGAGGAGATGGTGTGTCCAGTTGGACCTTGTGTCTTGATGGACCTCGGAAAGTGTAGGTTTCTGACTTCACCTGTGTTTCAGACACTCTACCAGGTGGCCAGGGGAGTAGAAACAGGTGTTATTACAGACCTACCTGGAGAGGAAGTTGATAGGGAGTGGGGCACACACAGGTCAGTGGGCCAGTTGTAAGCAAGCCGGTACCTTCCACTTAGTGCAGCGTGCTTCTGGCCAGCAGGTGGCGCCATCCACTTCCAGATCACAAAAGTGAAAGTGAAGTCGGCCTCCAACAGTTAGCGGCTGGAGGGAGGGCTTTGGCCGACCCAGAAAGCTCTTTAATAACCATTTTGTTGTTGAAACATTGAACAGAGAGACATAAAATATCTGGGTCATCTAATCATTATTGGGCTGTTAAAACGACTGTGAAAGCCTTTGAAAAAATAAATGTGATAAAAGTAGAAGTTTATAACTCTAGGGAGGTTATGGTGGCAGAAGAGAAAGTCATCATTTATGAAGAGTCTACTAGAGTCCAGTTGCTTTTCATTTTCTCTACAATAAAGCTGAAATAATATTATTATCTCCATCTTAAAGATAAGAAGACTGAGGCTCAAAGAGATCAAGATATTTGCCCAAGGTCCATAGGTGGCTAGTGAGGGCAGAGCTTGGTATATATCTACATACTAAACACCTTTGTCTATTTACTCATTTAATCCTCTTAGCAATACTAGGAGGTAGGAACAATCCAGCCATGCAAGTACAGGTCAAGTTGTGTCAAAATTCATGGCTATCCTGTCTCTAGGGTCCAATCCTGACCCTTCTGGTTGTTTTCCTATGAATTTGGCAAGTCACTCACCCTCTCCAACCATACAAGGCTGTGGAGATCAATGGGTATCTTCAGTGTTCATTACAAAGCATGATTCTATTTTACGGGGTTATTTTTCCTACAGGTATCTAATAGCTCAACTGACATAAAAACACATACATAGACATTTGTCACAGAATTATTTGTAGTGATGAAAGACCTCAACGTTCCACAACAGGGAGAGGCTGTGTGGACCAGAATAGGGTGAGATGCTAGCTGCTTTCAACAAACATCTGGGCACACAGCAGGGCCCTGGGAATGGCTGGAAACAAAACGCACCTGGAGAACCATGCAGCTCAGATTCCAGAGGCAGCAGGCTGGAGCGCAGATGTCCAAGGAAAGAGCAGACACAGGGGGTCCCAACCTTGTTGGGGGCACCAAAGAGAGCTGCCTGAGGAGCAGACACCAAGATGGTGCCTGTGTGGTAAGGTAGAGTCAGGTGACCGGGAGTGGACGAGGAAGGACCATGGCGGGGGAGGGGATGCTCCAGGGATGCACCCAGAGTCCCAGATGTGACACCACGCTTGGGCATTAGGATTTTTCACTTTCATGGTGATTTTTCTAAGCTTTCCTAGTTACACTTAATACACAGTGAGGCTGAGGACCAGTATCTAGGTGGTAGCAAGTGTATCTGACCATCTTTAGATGGTAGCCTAATGGTCATTTTTACTGTCATTTTTTAATATTCTGTATTCTACAGATTTTCTATTATAGCTATGCATTTCTTTCATAATAATTTGAAACAAAAGATAACTCAGACAATAAACAAATGAATATAACAAAAAAAGCAGACTCACAGATATAGAGAAGAAAATAGTGGTTACCAGTGGAGAGAGGGAGGGGGAAGGGCAGGATAGGGGTGGGAGATTGAGACCCACAAGCTATCATGGATAAAATAAATACAGGGATATATGGTGGAGCACAGGAAATTATAGCCAATATTTTATAAACATCCCAGTACTCTTGCCCCCAAAATCCCATGGACACAGGAGCCTGGAGGGCTATAGTCCAGGGTGTCACAGAGTCGGACACTACTGAGCAACTGAACATAAACACACGCATACACACACACACACACACACACACGGATAACATAAGAACTGTGAAGCACTCTATTGTACACTATTGTACACCTGTAACATATATAATATTGTACATCAACCATACTTCAATTAAAAAAGGATAGCTTAGAGGTAGTACATTGTAGTGTCTAGGAATCTAGGTGAAGATCTAGGCCTGGACTCAATCTAGAAAATTTGCATGCTATCTGCTGCTGAATGAATAGATAGCAGTACAATCTTGGGCAAATTCCGTTACCTCTCTGGGCCTCAGGTTTTGCTCATCTCTAGAATGAACTCGACAATTTCATGATTCTCGGAACTAGAGTTCTGAATGAGGAAGAACTAGCAGACACTTAAACAATTACAATCCTGACTTCATATAAGTGAACGTCTCCAAAAACAGCCAACTCCAAACTTTCAGAGTTTGGGAGAATCTCATAAACTGTTTTTGTTCTTTCATGGAGTTTGCATTTGAACTTCATTTCTGTTTTCTGTTTTTAAAAAATTACTTATTTGGCCACATCAAGTCTCAGCTGCAGCATGCGGAGTCTTTGGGGCGATGCACAGACTCTTTATTGGATCACGGCTTATTTGCTCCTTGACATGTGGGGTCTCAACTCCCCGACCAGGGATTGAACCTGTGTCCCCTGCATAGCAAGGTGGATTCTTACCACTGGACCACCGGGGAAGACGCTCTGCTGTTTTCTTATGTCAGCTCTGAAGGAAGCTCTTCATCCCGACTCTCCCAGCATGACTTCACTCTTCTGCCCACCCCTCACAACACCACCGACAATGCTTCTGAGGCCCTGGTTAGAATCATCCTAGGCCAGCTGGCAAATTGCCTTCTATTCGGTTCCCACCTTTAGCAAGACTACCCACACTTCTCAGAATCACTGTCTTGCTTCTTTTGCTTCCCCCCCCAAAGAACAGGATCCCCAGGAGTTGGGCACTCAGACTTCCCCGGCCACCCCACATTCTTAGGAACTTCATCATCACAAGGTGAAGAGGAAGGAAAGGCAGGAGGCGACACTGTTTGCTTCTTGTTCTGCTTCCTGGTTTCGTTCTGGCTGTGGTCAAAGGCACCAGGGTGTGAGACTCACCCCAAGGCTATGTCACCCCAGGGCTATGTGGTCAAGATTTCTGCTGACTAAGGGGACAGCCAAGCTCTGCTGTGGGCAGAGCCCTGAATTCACATTCCTCTCCTGACTCCAGCCCCAAGGGGCCGTCACTTCATTGCTCTGGGTCTCAGGGGAGGTCCAAGTGACAAGAACCAATGGGGAGCATCTCTTCCTGGCTCTGAGTTCAGAGTTTTCACGCTGGTCACCTGAAATCGGCCACATAAAAGTCTTTATACTCTGGAGACCAGCAAATGGTATGGATCAGGGCCCCTGCTGTACCTCGTCTTCCAATGCAGGGATCCCTGGTCGGAGAACTAAGATGCTGTGTGCCGCGGGGCAACTAAACCTGCAACTAGCGAAGTCTGCATACAGCAGTGAAGACCCAGCACAGTCAAAAAAAGAGAACACAAGTGCAGAATCACTGGACCTCACTGCCCACCTCTGGAATCAGAACTTTCCAAATATCTGTACACTGGAGTCCTAGAATCCACAGATTACACGTCCTTCAAGGTTATTTTTAGCTCTAAAACAATCTGCTTCTGGTTGTCCCCTGTTCACAGACTGGAAACTGTGACTGCAAATATCAGACGTCGACTATGCCATCTTTTTCTTGCAATTCTGGAGACTGCCTTGCCTCAATGGCTGAGTCGTGGTGAGGTCTCCACCTTGACCAGTAATTCCTGCTCACTAGTCTTAAGTGGGTCTGATCCTGGGATGGGAGGACTTGTAACCAGCCCGAACCTTGGAGGGGGAGCAGGAGAGGTCACCAGGATTTCCTTCGGAAGAGGCTTCCCAAGAAAAAGCTGAAGAAGCAAAAGGCACGGTGAGGCCCCCTGTGTATCCTCCAGGCCCTGGGAAGTGGTCCTAGCTCTATAGGGGCTGGTCTGTGGACTGATGCTGATGCCACGTTGGCTTCAACGGCAGCCCTTGCTGTGATCTGGGGAGCAGAAGGAGTCAAAGACACACAGAGATGCCCTGAAGCAGACACCATTATACTGAAATTCTACCTGAGCACTCGTGTTGGCTCAGACGATAAAGAATCTGCCTGCAAAGCAGGAGACCCAGGTTCGATCCCTGGGTCAGGAAGATCCCCTAGTGAAGGAAATGGCAACCCAGTCTCTCGGCATTCTTGCTCAGACAATCCCACGGACAGGAGAGCCTCGTGGGCTATAGCCCAAGGAGTTGCAAAGAGTTGGACACAACTGAGTGACTAACTCAGCACACTCGAGAAAACAGACCACAAGCTGAACAGCAGCCCCCAGGAATGTATCCTTCATTGACACGAGGGGCTGCTTGGGTTGTGGGGGGTCTATGGCTGAGCGCGAGGGTAGCAACGGGTCTGTACCCACCTCCATGGCTGTGGAATTCTTTCTGGACCCCTTTTGGTCCCGGACAGGACAGCAATCTGCCCTCCTGTGATTTGACCTTAACAGGAAAGCCATACTGCACCTTAATTCTATGTCTTTACGTTATCCCGTTGTCTCTCTTTTTCTGCCCCTAGCTGTTCTACCCGCCCTCCAGATTCCTCTGAGTTAGGCCTTCCCTGCTTCCTATGGCCCAGGACTTTTCCAGCCTCCAGCCCTCCACCCTTGACTTTGGACAATGACCTCGGGACAGCCAGGGGCACCTTCCCCAAAGCCTCTTCAAGATGCTGGCTATGGCCCCAGGCTCTGGTCTCCCTACACTAAGAAGTGGGACCCTCTTTGCTTACTTTTAACCTTCACCCACCCAACCACCCTTGACCTTGAGAAGCAGGGGAGGTTTGGGATCTGAAGATGTAGTAAAGATTACTCAGAGCCAGGAGGAGCACTCCCGGTTGGGGTGGGGGGATGTCAGTGCTGACCCTGGGCAGGAGGCAGGGACCTCATTTGCCCAGAGAATGGGGAGAGGGGACCCAGTAAAAGTCAGAGGAGGTTTCAGCTTCCTTCTGATCTGTCCCCCAGGTTTCACCTCCAGTCACCATCGTTTTTCCAAGAAAGCCACATTATCACTGCCAGGTCACGCACGTGAGGCGGGACTCGGAGTCCAGCCCGATCCCAGCGGCCCCACCCGGCGGGGCAGCAGCCTGGCACCCGCGCCCTTGGCCAGACCTCCCCGAGCGGCTCCGGCTGTCTGCGCGCCGCGCTCCAAGGCAGCGGGGAGGATGGCCAGCATGCAGCCCCGACCGGCAACTTGAAAATACAAATAAAACAGAGGGAAAAGAAATAAATAATAAGGAGCGCGCCAGAAAGCCAAAGAAAATACAGTTCCCAGGCTGGGGCAAGCTTGGGGCCTGCAGCCTGGCCCGGCCTCGAGCCTTTGGCACGGGAACCGGGGCCCTTTGTGCAGCCTTCGGCCACCCCCTGCGCGCCCCTTCCTAATTGCAGAAACACAATCCGGGTTTGCGCCCGACGCGCCCGGCGGCCGCGGGGCCGGAGGGGCCGGGAGCGCCCCGCCCGCAACAGGGCCCGGCTTGTTCTTTGTGCGGCAAATATTTATTTTGGTTCGAGTGGACCCCTTTCCACAAGGACCACCTGGTTGTGATCAATAACACCTATTTTCAGATAATCTGCCGCTCTCTAGGCAGAGCCCACGGAACTCACCCAAACAGAGACCTTTTCAAAGGGAATTGTAAATGGGCTGGATTCACAGCGGGCTGGAGCGGGGGCCGGCTGGGGGCCCCCAGTGAGGGGAGGGGGAGCCCGCGGACCTGGGTGGTCAGGCCAGAGCTGGGGGAGGCTGCCGGGTGGCGGGCTCTTCTCAGGCCTGGCTCTCCACCCTGGGTAGGGGGATGGGGCTGCCCGGTGTGGGCGGGGACGGCTTCCTGGGACCTTTCTCAAACCAAATTGCAAACTTTTCTTTGGTGGTCAAATGTTACTAGGGAGGTAGGTAAACGTCTAGAAACTCTGAGAGCAACTTCCTCTTCCAACCCCAAAGAGCATCTCACTTGTCAAATTAGGATTCAGGGTTGAGGTGGCTGTGGGACTTCCCACACTTAGGTGTTAAGTGAGCCTGATCTCTCCAGACAGCCACTCATACAAAGATGCCCCGCACCCAGGGGTTCTCAGTGGTGAAGCAGGGAACAAAACCCAGAGGCCCTGCCCTCGTGGAGCTGAGATTCCGGCGGGGCAGGCATGTGGGCTCAATCATTAAGCCGTGCCTGACTTTGCTACCCCATAGCCCAGCCCATCAGGCTCCTCGTCCATGGGATTTCCCAGAGAAGAAAACTGGAGTGGGTTGCCATCTCTGATCCAGGGATGGAACCTGCATCTCCTGCACTGGCAGGTGGATTATTTGCCACTGAGCCACCTGGGAAGCCCTTCCAGCGTGGAGAGACAGACAAATCAACTGGTAAAATATTTAGTGATGAACAGGAAGAAGGAAGCTGGTGATCCCTGTGGGCTAGCTGGTCCCCACTGCAGATGTCAGATGAGTTATGCAGATGAGTCCCAAGAAGACTCAGAAGGTGCTGCACACTCCTGATGTTTCAGGTATGGGCCCAGCAGGCCGGAGTCCAATCCAGCTGCTAACAAATGAATTTCAGAACCTCTGAATCCTCAAGAGGGAATTGGGCTCAAGCCCATCTCGTGGAGTATCGTGAGGTGATGTGAAAATTGAAATGAAAATCAATACCACACCTCACTCTGTGTTAGTTCCTCCCAGCCCCAAATGCCATGGTTCAGTTTGGGCCCGGTGGAGGTACAGTCCCTTTTTGTAATTGACAGTATCAGAGCTTCTGGAATAGAATTTAAGATTTGAGGGTACAAATTGGAGATCAAATAAGTCCTGGACACTGGGCCTTGTCATTCCTTCCATAGGAGATGCTATTTGAGGTGGTCCTGCACTCAGGTCGTCATCACTCTGGCATTAGGGGTGGCCCAGGCTGGTCAATCCAGTTGGCTGCCATGCCCACTGCCCCACTTGCTTTGGAGACGACTGGGCTGCTGAAACAGGTGCCCCTTCCCCTCCCCGTTGCCACCCTTGGGCCCTGAGCTGAGGATAGTCACTCCATAGACTTCAAGTGAACCGTGAGGGGTCAGAGTCAGGTGACAGTAATTTGCTTGGTAAGCCTTCTCTCTCAAACATTTTTTTAAAGATGAAATTCTCTCTCTCCTTTTAGAAAAATAGCATTTGTTTATTTTTAACTTTTGGCCACAGCCTGTGGCATGTGGGAACTTAGCTCCCTGACCAGGGATCAAACCTTCACTCACTGCATTGGAAAGCAGAGTCTTAACCCCTGGACCACCAGGGAAGTCCTTCTCTTAAACACTTCAACTTGGTTAAATGGAGAGGTTGAGGCCCGTGGTAGTGGGGTGACAGGTGGGAAGATGTGGGGATAGTCATGGGAATGTAGGATGCTCTCTCTCACACCTATGGGACCCCGGTGACTTTCTTGGTGCGACTCTAGGAGGATGTCTGTTCACTTTTAGGAGGTTCCCATCACCCCCATCACCGTGGGTGTTCTACAGTCAATTTCGAGTTTTCCAGGAAGCCTGAGTGAGCGCCTGCCTCTTGCAATGCACAGAGCTTACCTTCCCTGAAGTCTGTCTCAGCAACACATGGATGCTCTTCAGCCCTTTGTGGCCAGGCTGGGGAGAGGCGAGGGCAGACCAAGGGTACGATGATTGTAAATGACTGTATTAAAACTGCAGCAGGTAAAACCATTTCAGGAGTGTTCCTTCTTTGTAAGGGCCTCCGTCAGGGGACCCATGTAAAATCCTGAAAAATCACTTCTTGTATCCTAATGCTTTCTCCATCCTGGGAGATGGCTGCAAAGAGTAGGCAGGACTGATGTACTTCATCTTTGTGCTGGTTGGGTCAGACTGGGGCTGCACTGATGTCGCTGGTTGACATCAAGAATGTGGCCTTCTTGATGTACAGATGGCCAAGAGGCATGTGAAAAGATGCTCACCATCACTAATTATTTGTTGTTGTTATTTAGTCACTAAGTTATGTCTGACTCTTTTGGGACCCCATGGATTGTAGCCCACCAGGTGCCTTTGTCCTTGGGATTTCCCAGGCAAGAATGCTGGAGTGGGTTGCCAGTTCCTTCTCCGGGGAATCTTCCTGACCCAGGGATCAAACCCGTGTCTTCTGCATTGGCAGGCGGATTCTTTACCCCTGAGCCACCAGGGAAGCAATACAAGTCCAAACTGTAATGATGTATCACTTTACACTGGTCAGAATGGCCATCATCAAAAAAGTCTACAAGCAATAAATGCTGGAGAGGGTGTGGAGAAAAGGGAAACCTCTTACACTGTTGGTTGGAATGAAAATCGATACAGCCACTATGGAGAATTGTACGGAGGTTCCTTAAAGAACTAAAAATAGAGCTACCATATGACCCAGCCATCCTACTTCTGAGTATATACCTGAAAACTATAATTTCAAAGGATTAATGCACCCCAGTGTTCACTGAAGCACTATTTACATTAGCCAAGACGTGGAAGTAAACTAAATGTCCATCAACAGAGGAATGGATAAAGAAGATGTAGTACGTATGTACAATGGAATATTATTCAGCCATAAAAGGAAGGAAATGTTGCCATTTGCAGAGACATGGATGGACTTAGAGACTGTCATATGGAAGGAAGGAGTCAGAAAGAGAAAAACAAATATTTATATTAATGCATATGTGTGGAATCTAGAAAAATGGTACAGATGAACCTAGTTGCAAAGCAGAAAGAGAACTAGACGTAGAGAACAAACATATGGACACCAAGGGGGATAAGGGGCTGAATTGGGATGAATTGGGAGATCGGGATTGACATACATACACTACTACGTATAAAATAGACAACTAATGAGAACCTACTGTATAGCACAGGGAATTTTACTCAATGCTCTGTGGTGACAAAGAGGCGATAAATGGATGTGTATGGCTGATTCACTTTCCTGTACGGCAGAAGCTCTCACAACATTGCAAAGCAACTAAACTCCAATTGAAAGAAAAAAAAAAAAAGAATGTGGCCTTCTCCCTCTGATGAAATGTCCTCCCCTATCTCTGAATTTGCTGAGATTAAACTTGGGCTCAGACAAGCCAGTGGGGGTTGATGGCCCAGGAAAGATTATGATAAGCAAGGGGTAAGGGGCAGGAAGGAGGGGGGGTGTGTCGGAATTTGGGATAATTGAATTTGCTGTGCAGCCAGCACAGTTATGACCTGGGTCATCTGCTGCTGCATCATTGGTTGTAAATCCGCTAAGACCAGGAAATTCCACCATTAGGCCAATCTTTCCATTTTTTCTCAAGAGACCAAGAGGCTTGAAGATTTAACTAGGGATGGTTTTCATGTTCTAAAGATATAGACACTGTGTGAACTAAATGTTTTTACACTAAGATTATTAAACTTATGTCCTGGAAACCAAGTGTTCGTCCCTGTGTCTTTTTGTCACAGTTTCTCCCAAGAAATTCAGCAGACACTCATAATTAAAGGATATCCATCCATCCACCATGATTACCCAAAATGCTGGAGTGGGGAAGGGCTTCCTCCAGGGAACTCCTCCGTGTGCCATAGTTTTGACTCCAGGTTTCTTTCCACTGCCTTCTGGACACTTGTTAATGCAAACCTGTGGGGTCATTTGTAATTAACTCAACAAACTGAATAACTGATCTCCTGAAAATGATTATTTCTTGTAAAGCAAGATATAACCTACATGCACATTGAATGCAAATACGGTGTTTATGGCACCTTGAGAGTTTTCTGGAAACTCTGCAAATACTCAGGGTTTCCCTCTTGGACTTAGCCAGAACCCCCAGAGGTGATGAGCTTGTATCTTTAGGAATACCATCTCCTGAGTTTGAAGTTAAAAGACAGTTGTTCCTTAGAAGAAAAGCTACAACAAACCTAGACAGTATATTAAAAACAGAGACATCATTTTGCCAACAAACGTCCATATAGTCATATAGTCAAAGTGATGGTTTATCCAGTAGTCATATACGGATGTAAGAGCTGGGCCATAAAGAAGGCTGATCACTGAAGAATTGATACTTTCAAGTTGTGGTGCTGGAGAATACTCTCAAGAATCTGTTGGAAAGTGAACAGATCAAACCAGTCAATCATAAAGGAAATCAACCCTGAATATTCCCTGGAAGGACTGATGCTGAAGCTGAAGCTCCAATACTTTGGCCACCATTGGGAAGAACTGACTCATTGGAAAAGACCTTGATGCTGGGAATGATTGAAGGCAGGAGAAGAAGGGGTCGACAGAGGATGAGATGGTTGGATGGCATCACCGACTCAATGGATATGAGTTTGAACAAACTGGGAGACAGTGAAGGACAGGTAAGCCTGGCATGCTGAGTCCATGAGGTCTCAAAGAGTCGGACATGACTTAGTCACTGAACAACAGCAATACATATACATACGTATGCATATGTACATATATATATTCCTTTTCATATTCTTTTCCATTCTGGCTTATCACAGAATATTGAATGTAGTTCCCTGTGCTATATAGTAGGACCTTGTCATTTATCCATCCTACATATACTAGTTTGCATCTGCTAATCCCAAGATCTCAATCCTTCCCTCTGCCACCTGCCTTCCCCTTGACAACCACAAATCTGTTCTCTATGTCTGTGGGTCTGTTTCTGTTTCATAGATATGTTCATTTGTGTCCTATTGTAAATTCCACATATAAGTGATATCATATGGTATTTGTCTTTCTTTTTCTGACTGTATATTCTTGGTTCTGTTTCTCTGGAGAAACCTGACTCCCACAGCAAATGTACGTCTACAGAATTCTATGTGTGTAGACATGGTGTTTATGCATGTATACACACAGGCTTCCAAGTTCTGTCTACTAGAGAGGACCTGGAAGCAAAAATACTGCAGGAGCATTGAGCAGACTCAGCACGCAGATATTGACTTTTGAATATCATTTTCCACTAAAAACAGCCAGTGATCCTTGGAGAAGGTACTGACTCCAGAGCTGAAACTGGGAGCCCCAAATATGCAGTTGTTCGAGAAAGATTCAGGAGAACACATCAAGGCACACAGAGGCCAATGTGAATAGCGTCTTACTCAGACAATGTAATCATCAAAATAAATAAGAACTATCATACCCACTGAGTAAAATAGGAAGCCACCAGACTTTAGAGATACCTGACTGAATACACTGACATCTGATGATAAATGGCATATTTACGTAATTTCAAAGTACCTCCCCACAAGATAGTTAATTACAAAGGGGGAAAGTGTAACTTTACAATGGAGAAGACTGGCAGACACCATTCCTTAGTCACATCATTGAAATGAGCATCATCAACCCTGGGGTAAGTTTCTGTGATGTCAGAGACGCCTAGGCTACATCGTAATCATGAAGAAACATCCGACAGCCCCAGATTGAGGACCATTCTGCAAAACAGCTGGCCTGTAATAGTCAAAGTTGTCAAAGTCCTGGAAGTTAAGGAAAGTTGGGAGTATCCCAGACTAGAGGTATGTGATAGCTAAATACAATATGTGATTTTTAAATTTTTTTAAAAAAATTGTTATTGGAGTGTAATTGCTTTACAATGTTTTGTTAGTTTTTGCTGTACAACAACATATGTGTTCAGCCATATGTATACATACATCCCCTCCCTCCCACTTCCCCATCCCACCCCTCTAGGTCATCACAGAACACCCACCTGAGCTCCCTGCGCTTTATAGCAGCTTCCCACTAGCTCCCTGTGTTACACATGGTGCGTGCATATGTCAATGCTGATCTCCCAGTGCAGTGTTTAATTCTGTATGAGATCCTATTGCAAAGGACTAGACACTGTCAAATGGTTCCCTGAATATGTTCTTTGTGCTGTCCCAGCTTATTTGTAAGTTAGTGACTGCTACAAACTTTTACTCTTTTATGGTTAAAAAAGATATGCTTGTAACTGGTGAAAAAATAGAGAGAAGTGTGATTTACCTCTCTGTCGTAGGATGACAGAGGAGAGACCAGAGTTTTGAGTGACACAGGGGGACTGCTCATCAACCAAGACAGTATCTGGCATTTCTGTAGTTCTTTTCAACATACAGAGTGTTACTCATACTTAACTCCTGTGATAACCTTGCGTGGTTGTGGCTATAATCATTGTACAGATGGAAGTCAGGCTCAAAGACAGTAGTTATAATTAGTGTGGTGGAAATGCTGGGTATATGTCCAAGTTCCCCTGACTCCATCCCTGTTTTTTACCTATTCACTCAGCATAGAGGTAATGACTAATTGCCGTGCGGTTAGGAAGGAGGCAAACAAAATAGCCTCTTCTCTCCAGGAGCTGAGAGGCTCTTTGGATCTGCAAAAAAATCTGGATCCAAGCTTACTAGGAATGAAATCCCAGCTCCCAGCCTCTGTTTCTTAGCTGATTTGAAAACCCAACCCAGCATTTCTGACAAAGTGCATTTTTAACATTCCTTCACAGCAGTTGCAGTTTATTTGTAGCATCCTGCCTCTCGGAAGCCTGGTGGGATGACTGTAGGTGTACAGAACCAGTGAAAGGGGGAAGCCCAAGTAAGACGCGATGAGGACTGGGGATGGAGAAAACCCAGTTTACTCCCACTTTTCACTCATTTGGAAAATGCCTTTCTGACTGTAAAACCAAATCCATACTGCATAGAACTCCCTCCTAAACAGAGTGCTTACTGATTTCCAAGGACTGAATAAAAGTTCTTGGAAAAACTTAACAAATACTAACAGATAACAGTGTATATATATCTGTATACATAAACAGTTTTATGTATGTGTGTATATACTTGTGTGTATGTATATAATATATATTATATATATACAGTAAGTCCCCTAGATTCGAAGCTTCAACTTGTGAACTTTCAAAGATGTGAAGGTTCATTTGCATGTCCAGTCACATAAGGTGAGTCACATGCTTGCATTCTCTACAGTGTACTTCACTGTTCAGTACTGTATGGAGTACGGTAGTACAGAATCTTTATTTCAAGTCCAGGATGTCCAGAAGCAAGTGGAAACACAGTGGTATATAGCTGATTGTGTTAGGTATCTAGGCTAACTCTCTTGCACTTATGAAAAAAATTGGATTTAACGCACTCTCAGCATGGAACTCATCTGGATGTAGGGTACTTACTTGATTTTACTTTTTATATTTTATATAAAATAGTATTTAATAAAAATATAATATATATATATATGATTATGGGCTTCTCAAGGAGCACTGGTGGTAAAGGACTGCCTGCCAGAAGAAGAGATATAAGGGACATAGGTTTGATCCCTGGGTCAGGATGATCCCTTGGAGGAGGGCATGGCAACCCACTCCAGTATTCTTGCCTGGAGAATCCCAAGGACAAAGGAGCCTGGACAAAGGCTACAGTCCATGGGGTTGCAAAGAATTGGACACACCTGAGCGACTGAGCATGTATATATATATAACATATATATATATACACACACTTTTTGTACAGTATTTTGTAAAGGGTTTTCCATATGTATCATCTAACACCTCACAGGAATTCTGGCCGGAGGTATTATTCAGCTCCCTGATTCGTAGGTGGGGATAAGTTGCCTGGTAGGTAGAAGGGCCAAAATTTGAAGCCGGGGCCTCTGGAGTTACATCTCTGCTCAGTTATCTGCCTAAATCGCCTCTCTCCTCCCACTAAGAAAACATACAAGGTAACAGTTAAAATCCAGAGTGCTAGTTGAGCAATGATAGGTGAGTGGTCTCTCTGGAAACTTTTTCAGCTTCCCCCTAGAGCTTGTAAGCAAAGTGTAAATTGACTATGTGCTTAGGAATTTACCAGCTCAGACAGACTGAAACAATTAGACAGGAGGCCAAGTAAGAGTGAGAGAGGGAGGCAGACCCCAGGCATGTGAGCTGAGCCGACATTCCTTTTAAAAGCTTCCTTTGGCCCCTTTCTCGATTGGCTGAAACCCTAGAGGGTTGACTGGCTAAACCACTTCCTCTCAGAAGTGTCTGTCCTCCCCAAGGGAGCTTGGGATGTGTAGTCTTGAAATCAGCTGAACTTTCAGAATCCTTCAGCCGGACTCCCTGGTTGAAGAAGTGCAGACTGGATTTCAATAGCTTTTCTGTATGATGAAGTGACCAGTGTGCTTTTTGCAAAAACACAGAGTTCTTCCAGGCTAAGAGTTGAAGCCTCTGTTTATGGATCAGAACCCCGCCCCCTGTCCCCTGTTTCAGTTCTTTATTATCTCCCCTCTCCTTCCAAAGAGACTAAGCACCATTGGCAGCCTCATCAGCGCTGCTGCTGGAGGTAGATCCCCTATCAGACGGGGAGCAGTTCTCAGCAGCAGAGGAGCCCTGCCCAAGGGCTGCTCCCCAAAGTGGCACCTTTTGAGTAGTTTCTAAGGGGACCTGTTTACATGATGGCTGTTAATAATAGATTTTAGAGGAAGTAAGAGTACGAAACCAAGCCCACAGACCACTTACAGAAAACACTGCATATTGTTTTGTTTTGTTTTCTAATTTCCTCCCTCCCTGTTGCCCAGGCCTGGCAGCTCCTTGGCTTAGGGCAGTCAGGTGGGTTTTTTTTTTGGCCCTGGCATTCTGGAAACCTCATGCTCTCATTTGGTCTAAGTTAGTAACAATCCATGTGAAGGTCCACACTTGATGCAATACTCACAGACTAAATAAACACTGTACACACAGATGGCTCAGGAGCATGTAGATTTCATTGGTTTAATAAAATAGCAATCAACTTAGGCGTCATTACATTTCTAGTGGTCACTGACCATTAAGAATGTTGCAAAACAACAGATATTGAAAATATGACTTCCCTTGTATGGGAGTCAACAATAGTTTTTGACACCCACCCCCACCCCGCTCCCTGCCCGCCACACACACAGAATGACTTCTTATTCGAAAGGGCTGTTGAGCAGTGTCTCAAACTATGGGGAAGACGGTTTCCATTGGAACTTCCCACAGGCTTGCCATGCTCCTCTCTGCTTGGCCTGTGTTTTTGCCTCCTTTTAATTGCTTTCCTTTCTTTTTTCTGCTTTCCAATGTTGTGTTCGTTTCTGCTGTACAATGAGGAAAGTCAGCTATATGTATACATATATCCACTCCTTCTTGAGCCTCACCATCCCTCCCACCTCTTTGGGTCACCACAGAGCATGGAGGCGAGTTCTCTGTGATGGGCAACAGCTTCCCACTAGCTATGTTTTACAGATGGTAGTGTGTATGTGTCGAGGTTACTCTCCCAATTCACCTTCCCCAACACTGCCATGTCCACACATGCATTCTCTAAGTCTGCCTCTATCCCTGTCCTGGAAATGGGTTCATCTGTACCACCTTTCTAGATTCCACATATCTGCATTGATAGACTCAAAGCACTTCATGACATCTGTACAGAACGGTTGAGAAGGGGAAAGTTGGATTAGTAGCCAAGACGGTGAAGTTCCTATTTGTCCTCTGTGTCGAATCAGCCAGCTCCCTTGCAGTAAGTTAGTAAATCACAAATCTGAGCATTGCAGGGAATAAGTGCCAGCCCTCACTCCATACAAATGCTTCTAAGGAGGAAACGGTGTCCTGGTCCTGTTATAAGTGGACCAGGTTTCTAAGTGTAGAATAAATGTTTGGGAAACAAATTCTAGGGGCGATATTAGATAAATTCTAAGACTTCGTAAAGATGATGGACCTTAGCCAGTGCTTCAATAGCCAGGGCATATTAAGAAAACCTCTTAAAAGCATGACCTCCAATGCCTCACCATCCCATCTTTCTCACAGAAGTCAGAAGTGTGTGCCTTGATTTTCCCTAATGACTACTTAGCAGGTTTCAGAATTGGTGAGAAAACTGCTTGCCTGAGATAAGAGATTTGCAAGAAAATCCAGCTGGAATATTCTGAAACATCCCTGGCCTTTATCATTTCTCTTTCTATGCTTAGGTCACTTATATAAAATTTTTATTTTCTGCTTTCTTAGAAGTCCACTAGGAAACCCCTATAGAAGTATACATACAAACTTATTCCTCTAAAGACTAACATCCTTGTTGAGTGTTGACAGTGAGAGAAGTGCAATACAATGAGAATAGGAAGAAACAATTAGAATTCCATCTTCAATTTTTTTCCATCACTCTTAAAAGTTTTCTATTTTGTATTTGTTTTATAAGCTAAATAATAACAAGTTTTATATATGCTTTATAAATTAATGTGCACATAACGAGAATGGTAACTCAGCTGGTAAAGAATCCACCTGGCCCCGGTTCAATTCTTGGGTCAGGACAATCCCTCTGGAGAAGGAATAGGCTACCCACTCCAGTATTCTTGGGCTTTCTTTGTGGCTCAGCTGGTAAAGAATCTGCCTGCAATGCTGGAGACCTGGGTTTGAACCCTGGGTTGGGAAGATCCCCTGGAGAAGGGAATGGCTGCCCACTCCAGTATTCTGGCCTGGAGAATTCCATGGACTGCATAGTTGATGGGGATGCAAAGAGTCGGACACAACTGACTGACTTTTACTTTATACATGCCTTATAAGTTAACGTGCATATAATGAGAATATTTACTTATATTTTTTAATGGTAGGGTGCACATTAAAATATTTAGACACATCGCTTCTTGGCCTTTTGGTTAAGATCAAGTATCAAAAATTTAGACACTAAAATTTGAAACGTGTCTCCTTTTGTTTTGTTGTTGGAGTTGCTCAGTTGTGTCCGACTCTGTGACCCCATGGACTGCAGCATGCTAGGCTTCCCTGTCTTCCTCTATCTTATGAAGTTTGCTCAAATTCATGTCCATTGAGTCGATGATGCCATCCAACCATCTCATCCTGTCACCCCCTTCTCTTCCTGCCCTCAACCTTCCCTTTTGTTTAAGTAGGTAAGTTGTCTAGAAGGTACTCAGTGTCACCCTAGGAAGTCTACTGGGTGACCAAGGCTGTGAGTCTAATTTTTTCTCACAACATCAAGGACTTTCCAGGGCTCATTCATTTTCATTGTGAAATAGAGGAAATGAAAATGAGCCAACTCACAGTGAAACAATTTGAGGCGAATTTCTTCCCTGGGAAGAAGAAAGATCTTAAAAATCTGCATGAGCCATAAACTCCTGGCACAGGACCAGAGGAAGCTGGACCACCTTATTCTCTGCTGGAGGATCGATTGGGGGAACGACCACTTGTGCTGGAGATGCTCAGAGGAGGCAAGAGTGAAGTCCAAGGTATGAGGTCTACCCTGGATGGATCTGCTTGCTTTGTTCTGGTTCCTGGATACATATCCATGGCCTTGGCTGTCCTCCTTTAAAACCCTTTTAGGCTGGAGGAAGATTTAAATAATATTTTTAAAAATCTCTGCAAACATCATCAACAATGTAAAGGTTAATTTTAAGTATCAGTTTGACTGTGGCCAGATTAAACAGTATTTCCGGTATGTAAGTGTGGGTGTTTCTGAATGAGATTAGCACTGAATGTGTGGATTCATTGAGGAGGTCTTCTCTCCCCAGTGCAGGCCAGAGGGCCCCCTCTAATCACGGAGGGTCTGAATAGAGCGAAAAGCAGAGGAAGGAGGAATTCACCCTCTGGGCTCTCTCCTTGTCTGCCCAAGCAGGACTTTTCTCCTGCCCTTGAGCTGAGATCTACACCATCAGCCGGTTTCCCTGATTCCCTTGAATCACACACTACTGGGTTCCCTTGAGGGCTTCCCAGGCAGCGTAGTGGGTAAAGAACCACTCCAGTATTCTTGCCTGGAGACTCCTTTGATGAGAGGAGCCTGGTGGGCTAGAGTCCACATGGTCGCAGAGTCAGACATGACTGAAGCAACTGAGCACGCTACGCATGGCTTCCCTAGGTGACCGACTTCAGACCGGGGGAATTCTTCAGCCCTCACAATTGCATGAGTTAAGTCCTCGTAATAAAGTTCCATATATATATATCCGCATTGGTTCTGTTTCTCTGGAGAGAGCTAATACAAGCAACACTAAAACCCACATAATTCTATACCTTCTGCTGTATGTACATGTGAAAAAGTTTTCACGGTGCCAGAAGAGATCAATAGGAAACTTTCCCTGGGAAAACCCTTGGACCTGGGGTAGGGGACAGGGGACAGAAGGTTGGTTGTAAATAAGAAAACGTTCTCCTCAGTTCTGAGAGAAGAAAGAACAATTTATTTAGTCAAATTATTTTACAACAGAGTCTTCACGGACAGCTCTCAACTTAACACTTAATATAGTTTAAAAAAAGTCAATGATTACCTGCAAAATTATATATATTTTAATATCTAAAAAATATATTGTATATATAAGGCAGAAAATCCCTCGTATCCACAAGGGAAAGTTTGGTTGCTGTTTTCCAAGTTGTGATGATTGTAGTTTAGTTATTTACAAACATCTCCAAATCAGTTAACGGTTTAAAGGGGTTGCCTTGACTCGCTTCTGCTCACTTGTTAAATAATTACAGTGATTCTCTTTCGGGTAAGTCAGTGACTTCAAAGTCCTGTTCTCTTTTCTGCAACACGTCACATTATGCTTTTTTTTTTTAAAAAAAAAAAAAACCAGCTATAAAAACGTACAAGCAGCCCAAATGTACAGATTGACAAAAAGATGTACAAATTACATTTAAAAAAAAATAACGACTGATCTGATAGGAACACTGTATCTGTGACCGAGGTCAACTCGTTTCTTTACTTTTTTTCACTTTTTAATTATTTACTTTTAATACTGTGAGATATATGAAAATAACTCTGCATAATTTATACAGTAAGTTGCTTTGTGGTTGGTGGACCCTGGACTGATCGTCTGACAAGCGCACAGCACTTGCGAATCTGTTTGTGTTTAAAAATCCCTAGGACTTTTCAAAGTACTGGGACCCACTGTCATTATTTTTTTTTTCAGTTATTTAATTCTTTGACTTTTCAGGAAAGTCTGTATTTGCATTAACATCTCTTAGTTCATATCTTGACTACTTCTAGACAGAATGGTCAGCCTAGCGCATATTTACTGCCCACTGAGAGGGATTCTGCAATGCCTGTGGCTTCTTAAATACACACTTGTTTCTTTCTGTTAAATTCCAGTTGGGTGAAAACTTCACTGGCCTTACAACCAATGTTCCAGTTGCCCTCCACTGAGTTAGGTCTTCCTAAGATAAGATGATAAGCTTCCTGCCTCTAGTTCACTAAATCTCAAACCAGAGCATAACTGGTTAAGTCCATGATTCTTTATCCTACTGAACCCTTCAAGGTTCAAGATGAGACCCGTGTGTTGGTAAGAAACTGCTTTTGGTCCTAAAAATATGAATCTATATACAGTTTCTTTCCCAGAACCATGACACAACCATTCCAGTAATCTAAATATTCAACTCATAAGTTGACAGGAGACTGGGACTCCAAACTGACATACTGGCCCATGAAATTATCCATCTCTTTGTTCAAGGTAGAGAAAAGCAGGAGTTACCAATGTTAAAAAAAAAAAAAAGAAGAAGAAGAAGAAGAAGAGTTGTTTTTAAAGAACAGGTACAAAAGTTCTATTCAACAAGAAAGAGCATCCAGTTTTGTTTTCTCTCCAAAGCCACGTAAGTCCAATGGGAGGTGTAAGGGAGGGGGCTTCAGCGAGAAGGCCACCGATGAGGAAGCATCTAGTAGTAGCTGCCTAAGTGTGAGGGCACGTGGGTGTTGGGGTGGCGGGGGACGTTGGGGTTGGGGTAGATGCCCCCCGTGGGGGAGGTCCAGTATTGTGACGCCGCTCCGAAGAAGCTGGAGGACGTGACCGGCATGGAGGACGGGTGGGGAGGGACAAAGTTCACCTTCTGTTGGTGGGTGTGGTAGGAAGGCACGTAGGAGATGTCCGAAGGGTACTTGTACATGGACGACTCAGTGGGATGCGGCTGCAGAGCCTGAGCGATGCCGTGGAAGTCAAATTTGTAGGCATACCTCTTGCCGTGCACTTTGGTCATAATGTTTTTATCGTAGTAGTATCGGAGGGCCCGGCTCAGCTTGTCGTAATTCATGTTGGGTTTGCTCTTGCGCTCCCCCCAGCGCCGGGCCACCTCGTCGGGGTCCGTCATTTTGAACTCCCCGTTGGTCCCCTCCCAGGTGATGCAGCTGGCGTTGGCGCTGTCCGAGAGCAACTCCAGCAGGAACTGCCACAGCTGGATCTGCCCGCTTCCTGCAGGAGAGAGCAAACAGAAGCTCCGCCTGAGAAATCAGAACCCGATCCCCAAGTGCAAGGGTCCAGCTCACCCCGGACAGGAACCCCAGGATCTCCTTCTACAGTCAGAGTCCACTTCTCACCGAGACTGGCATAATCAGCAAGGTTAGCTCTTTAGATAAGCTGCCCCCAGCCTGGTGACATTCACCCGGAGCCAGCTGTGTGGCTTGGGGCGAGTCACGCCCCATCCCTTTGGGGGAAGATGCTTGCCTCTCTTCTTCTGTAAAGGCCTGGATCACTGTCTACTCCTTACTCAGTGCTGGCCTCCCTCAGAGTCCCAGGGGAACGTGTGACAGCACTTTAGGCTGAAGCATCCTGAACTGCTCCTTAGCCTTTGTGCTTGGCTCTCGGCTCTAAGTTCCACAGAGAAGAACATGGGCAGAGAGAAAAAAAAAAGAGGAGAGAGAGCTGGTGGCTTTCTCACCCTCTGAGCAGAAACGGCCTGGAGACAGGATCAGTGAGACTTCCCTGGTGGGATGGTGCTGGCCTCGCAATTCCAAAGGGCCTATTAACTCACACAGGAGGTGCTCTTAGTTCAGAACTCGCTTGAGAGTTACCTGAATCACAAACCCTTAAAATACATACACTGTCAAGTTTATTTTATCTGCAACCTCTTTTATGAAGCCAGGTAATGCTGCAATACTACCTAAAGTGAAGACTGAGGCAGCTTTAGAATATGTATTCACCGAGAGCTGGCTAGAACTTGTTTCTTGCCCTTCCACACCCACCCCCATCTTTCCCTGCTGAAACTTATCTCAACCTCAGTGCACGTATATGGGGCTAAAATGTTTGTGGTCCAGAGGCATCTTCAGCTTATGGATATCATCACCACCTACTGACAAGTCCTGTTCTTTCCTTGTGCACTAGAGAAACAGGGGTCAAACAGTTCAAGGAAAGGCATACATGTCCCTCCCCAGTCAGGTGTCTGAACTGAGGACCCCTAAGTGATCTCATAAAGCTATAGAACATTCTGGAACACAACCTTTCAGGCCAAAGTAAACTCACCAGGATTGGCTAGGCGACTGCTGGTTGGGCCCAGGATCTGATATGGATCTAAGGAGACAAGAAAGGAAATTTGCTTCACTGTTATGAAAAATATAAAAACAACAGCATTAACAATAAGAATACCCCTAAGGGTTCTATTTTTATTTCGATATCACAGGAAACCCTGATTTCAGAAAACTGCACTGCTTTTATATGCAGACCTCAAAGATCATGATCAGAGTTATGGTCTATATCCCTGTTATCACAGAAACAACTCGAAATAGTGATAGTATCATTTTTTCATATTTAGTGTCTGAAATTTATAGATAATGCTGCCATTACCTACAAGAGAATAAGAAAAAAAAAATGGAAAGGAACTAGCTGATATCCAATCACATGAATAAGGTGAAGTATGGCTTATTAAAGGAGCTTAAGGTCTAACAGTGTCTTTGTGCAGGTCTTACAACAGTCTTTGTAAAAATTTATTTATTTACTCCTGACCATGCCATGCAGCCTGTGGGATCTCAGCTCCCTGATGAGGGAAGCGCTGAGTCTTAACCACTGGACCACCAGGGACTGCCTTTGTTCTGTTCAGTCACTCAGTAATGTCTGACTCTGTGATTGCATGGACTGTAGCCCGCCAGGCTATTCTGTCCGTGGGATCCTCCAGGCAAGAAAGCTGGAGTGGGTTGACATTTCCTTCTCCAGGGGATCTTCCTGACCCAGGGATCGAATCCATGTCTCCTGTGTCTCTTGCATCGGCAGGAGGACTCTTTATCACTGAACCACCTGGGAATCCCTGACTGGTCTTTAATAGCTCTAACTATTAGGAACAACTTTACATGTCTTTCTTTCTCTGATGCAGCATAAAATACACATGCCTGGAAACCAAGTAGCCTGGGTTCTAGCCCAACTAAGTTATCAGCTAAATAACTCAGTGGACAGTCTCTAGGTATTGCTTTTCTCCTTTGCAAAATGATAGGTGTGGCTCTTGGATTCTCCAGTTCCCCCGCCCAGTACAGCCTTCTATGATTTTAAGCTTGGAAATGTTGGCACCAACCAACCAGAATTTGCATTTTAGCCATAAAATGATTATATATTTATATATATACATTTTAATTTCTTTTTTAAGATAATATCTCTTTATTTTATTTATTTATTTTGGCCTCACCATGTGGCATGTGTGATCTCAGTTCCCTGATCAGGAGTCAAACCCCTGCCCCCTGCAGTGGAAGCGTGGAGTCTTAACTACTGGACAGCCAGGGCAGTCCTTAAAATGATTATTCTTAAATCTTAGTTTACGTAAAACTTATGTGATAGTTTAGCCATAAAAGAAACCTTTGCAATACTGACATAGTGAGGACTGTCTTCTTTTCAGCTGAGATCATGGTAGAGAGCTGGATCACAGCTTGGTGATGATGTCATATGTTTGATACAATTTTACAATTTCTATAACTATAATTTTAAAAAATCAAAATAATTTTGGGGTTTTTGCTCACAACCACAAATTAACTTGAAGAGTCCTTAAGACCTCTCAGTCTACCCCTTTCTATCCTCATGCTGTGACAGCTAAAGTATTTTGGGGAAGGTAATTTTGCCACTTGATGTGAAGAGCTGACTCACTGGAAAAGACCTTGATGCTGGGAAAGACTGAGGGCAGGAGGAGAAGGGGGCGACAGAGGAAGAGATGATTAGAGAACATCACCGACTCAATGGACATGAGTTTGAACAAACTCCTAGAGACAGTAAAGGACAGGGAAGCCTGGCGAGCTGCAGTCCATGGGGTTGCAAAAGTCAGACACGACTGAGCGACTGAACGACAACGTCTAATTTTGTTGTTGTTGAGGATTTCTTTAAATCCTCCATGTCAGATCCTCTCTATCTGACTTGTGTTTCATGGTCAGCAGCTTTCCTGAAGAAATGCAGGTCAACTTTCTACTGCTTATCTTCAGTGGAGATGGGAAAACCAAGTCTGTTAACCCAAAGCAACAGCGTGTTCAGAGCTTACGCTAAGCTGTGTCCCATAGAGAGACTGAGCTGGGCTTGGGAGGGCACACATGACTGTCTTCAGATTCATGAAGAACCTTCACAGAGAACAAGAGGAAGACTTTTAAACAGGGCAAACTGGGAAGCTTGAATGGAAGATACAGCACTGGGAGAACTTTGGCTCAAATGGTGGAATTGAGCCTAGTCAGGTATTGAGCTCCCATAGCTCTAAGTATTCAAGTGGAGATGGTGCAATCACAAGACTGAGATGTTACAGGAGGATGTTGTAGACTTAGATGTCTCTAGGTTCCCTTGCCATACGAAGAGTCTCCAATTCCATGGTTTTCAAAGTTGCTCTGCCTTAATTGTTAAGGAGATTCATTACAGGGATGGAAGAAGGTGAAGCAACTTGGGAGCCTGGGATGATAGCTCTCGTATTCCCCGAATCCAGCCGTGTGGCTTCTGGCAAATCAGTTCACCTCTTTAGACCTCCGTTTCTTTATTTTACAACATGAAGCATGTTAATCTTGAGGTTCCTTTCACCTCTGATATGTCATGAGTATCTCCATGTTCCAGGGCTAGGTATGCCATGCACAGATCTAGTACAGTGTCAAATAAAAGATTCTATGAAGAAAAACAGGGATGACAAACACAAGATATTGTCTAAATCCTCCTCTGCTGACCACGTGGCACCAATGGCCGCACAGGAAACAAAAGAGGGTTCGAATATCATGGGCAGGTACCTGGTTGGGGCCGCTGTTCAGTATTCTTACTCATTGTTTGTGCTCCAGCAAGAGGGGGACCTGCAGCAAGAAGAGAAATATGCTAAGTGGAGCCATTCTCCATGAAGGGGGAGGGAATGTCTCGTCAAGCACATCCGCACCCAGGAGGACAAATGTGCTTTCTCATTCATTCACTCACTCAGTCATTCTACTCATTTATTCATTTTATGTTATAAATATTTATCCAGAATCTATGTACTGGCACTGTTCTCAATGCTAGAGACCCAGCACTGAGCAAGGGGTTCCTGCCAGAGCTTACGTTTTAATGGGGGAGACAATGATAAACAGCAATAAATACGTAGAAGGAGCATGTCTGATGGTATTGGGGCTGTGGATTTCATTTTTAAATAGAAAACCAAGAAAGGTCTTTAAGGAGAAGGTGGTATTTGAGTGCCAGTCTCCTGCTCCTGTGTTTCCACGTCTTGTGAGCTCCCCTCTTTGCGGCATCTCTTAGGACACCCTTGCTGCTCCTGCCACCATGTCACATCTCCATGTTAGAGCTGTGCTGCTTCTTGTACCATCTTTGGTTTCATCTGACTGGCAGCCTCACCACTCCTCTCTCTTCTCACTGACCCATCAAATGCTATTTAGCCAGTTTAATCTCCATAAACCACTTCACCCCACCATCCAAAAACCTCAGTGACTCACTGTTGACTAAAGCACTGAGATCTACGGTCCGAGCATCTTTGAACCCCTTCCTTACCCTTCCAGACTTTTTTTTTCCTTCATGCACCCTAAATTCCAGGAACCCAAGTCCTCCCTGACTCTCAGACATGTTGACCTTGATGTCTTTCCCTGACCCCGCCTCTTCTGGGAGGGCATCTTTCCCATCTCTCTGGGTCCAAATCCTGCCTCTCTTTCTAGAACCAACTCTAGAACCAGGTCCCCAAGGCATTCCTGACACAACCCGGAAAGAAAGGGGTGTGTGTGTGTGTGTGTGTGTGTGTGCATGCGCACACTCGACTCCTCTCCCCTCCTGGAGAGACTGGTCCATACCTGGTTCACCATGTGAAACCCACACTGCCCAAGGCTGGAGGTAGAGTAAACAGATAATACATATTATTAAAAGGGCTTGTGGCTATTTCCTGGGCATTAATTTTCAGCCCTAACCTCTATCTTGAAAGAATTCCCTTCACCATCCATTTTTGTGCTTGATATTTTACCTCCTAGAGACAGCAAGATTGACACATTCTGGGTCAGGACTTTATGAGTCATTCTTTCCTCTGCACTCTCCACAGGAGATTCTGGGTCAGATTTCAACACAAATTGATGTCATACCACTAGCATCTTCTCATCCGGTTACCACCCCACCTCAGCATTCCATGAAATGGGGTAGAGATATTGGTATGATTATATCTTGACAATTAGGGAAGCAGGCGAAGTCATGGAGGGTCATTGTTGAAACTTAAATGGCAGAATCCAAATCCAGGGATTTTTCATTCACACAGAACCTTGTCCTAAGAAACTTGACAACTTTAAACATTCTAAAGCCAAATGCAGTAAAACAAAACTCAAAGGTCTGAGTGAAAGTTCCATTATCTTTCTGGGACTAGGTATCAGTCACAGGTTCTACACTGGCAATTAATTTTGATGTCCACTCAGAAAGCAGAAAAAGAAAATGCTTGCTCTTCTCTTTGTTTCTCTTATGACCCTATTCTCCACCCCACCCTCAGAAAAAGGTTTTCCTCCCAAAGAACAGAGTGACGTTTACTTACTTTTGTTGAGGCCAGAATTCATGTTACTGCCCCAACCTCCTCTCCTGACTGAGTCATAGGAAGGGTCTAGTGGAAAAAACAAATAGAGATCCATCAGCCTCAATCGACGTGGATTTGAGCAAACTCCAGGAGATGGTGGGCAGGAGAACCTGGCATGCTACAGTCCATGGGGTGGCAGAGTCAGACACAACTAAGTGACTGAACAACGACGACAGCATCTCCTGCTCTTCAGAAAGGTTGCCTCAAGATTTTCTTTTAGTGATTCAGAAAAGTTTAATTTAGCAATAACTTCAAGCATCACTAAATTCCAGAAGTGCATTTCCCTGGGGCAAATGGGGACGGACGGAAGGAACATTGACACACTGATTGGGAGTCAAAGAGGTGGAAAGAACCCTGAATTAAAAGTCACAGGGCTGGTTCAGGTTCTATTCTTCCACCATCTGTTGTGAGGCCTTGGATGAATCTAGACATCCTTGGGCCTCAGCTTTTCACCATATGTAATTAAGAGTCTTCCCTGGTGGTCCAGTGGATAAGACTTCGTGCTCCCAATGCAGAGGGCCTGGGTTCAATCCCTGGTCAGGGAACTAGATCCCACATGCTACAACTAAGAGTTCACATGCTGCAACTGGAAAAAAAAAAAAAAAAAGATCACACATGCTGAATCTAAAAGAAACCCTGCATGCCACAGTGAAGACTGAAGATCTCGTGTACTGCAACAAAGACACGGCACTACCAAACACTTTTTCTTTTTAAATACGGAAATAAGATTTTACATGATTTAATCATCTTAAAGGATGTGCGAATATTATCAATTGAATATCTGTGTCCTCCTCAAACTCATATGCAGATGTCTAATCCCCAGTGTGATCGTAATAGGAGGTGGGGTCTTGGGAGGTAATTTAAGTCTTCAGGGTGGGGCCCGTATGAATAGGATTAGTGCTCTTATAAGCAGAGGTCACAGAGGTAGCTTGCCTGCATGCCTCCCGCCATATGAGGGCACAACAAGAAGGCAGTCATCTGCAATCCAGATGGGAGGTCCTCCAACACCTGACCGTGCTGGCATATGACCTGACTTTCAATCTACAGAACTGTCAGAAGTTAGTGTTGTTTATAAGCCTCCCAACTTATCATACTTTGTTGCGGCAGCCCCAAGGGATGAAGGCAGGTAATGATGAAATGAAATAACACATGTGAAGCCTCTTACAAGGCATTCTACAAATATAATCTTAATAAATAATCTGACAAGTTTAGAAAGAAAAAAAGTGTCCAAAGCCTGTGTTGCAAAACCCTTTAAACAGCTCTGCAGAGATGGTCATGTCTAGATTAAAGGCTCATGGACAAACTGTCTCATAGCCGTGCCTCAAGGGCCCAGCGGTGGCTTCAGCCTCTCATTCCAGCACATGTTTGGGCACATTCTGGACTCTCCTTGGCCTCTCAGCTTTTCTGTTGATAGTAGAGAGAGCTGGGTGATGACCACAGCAAAAGGAAAAGGGCCAGAGGTGTGACTGGACCAAGAAACAAGGGGCTGGAGAGACACTTCCCACCTGGACTGCAGAGAGGCTTCTAGATCACCTTGGTGGACACTCTACTGAACCTGAACATTCATGATCCCAACCCTTTTCTTGAAAGAATCCACATACCTCCTTAACCCTGTGCAAAAACTGCTTAACCGACTGGCTGGAAATGTCTTTTTCCTTTCTCACGCTGTGAGTCCCGTGGAGACACGGAGCAGGAATAGCAGAAGAGCTTAAGGATATAGAATTATGACTTTCAAAGTCTTTCCACGGACAACAAAGAAACCATAAAAACCATCCGGACAAATGGAGTGCAAACCTCATCAAACGACTGTCAGACAGGGTGAAACGCAAACCATCCCCCTCCGCCCCTTCTGAGCCTCACAAACAAATTAGAATAAGAACTGTGAAGATGGGCTGGCTGGTCCCATGGCCTGTTCTGATTGTTTCTGGCCAAGAACCACCAAACTACAGGAACAGATTTTTGGTGGAAAAATCCACGTGCAGATGTACATTCCTCCTAGTTTTGGAAAAGCCAGGGCAGTTTTGAAATTACAATCTTTAGCAATTGGCATGAAAAGCAAAACAGAAAGTGAGGGGATGGAAATGGGACGAAGGGGAGGGAAGGGGACAAAAGAGACAGACCTGGCTCATTTGAGTTGTCTGTTTATATTTTTTACTTTCTTTCACAATTCCTTCTGCAAATAGATTCCCGTGCTTGCTTAAAAACAAAGCAAAACAGAAACAAACAAAGAACCTAACTTGTTTACAAGCTGGGGTATGTGGTTGAAGGTTCTCATGGGTATTTTCTGGACTGTCTACAGGGGGCAACAGTGTGTATGAAGCTGGGGGACCCATGAGGAAAGGCCAGGTTCTTCCAAAATTCTTCTTTGAGGGGGGTTGGGGTGCTGGTTAGGCCTCCAGGCATTTGTCTGGGACTGATTTCTGCAATGGATTGTGTATTTGGCTACAGAGTGCAAGTGAAAGAATATGAAACAAGTCCACTATTCTTGCCTTTATTATTTTTATTAAATTAATTAGTTAGCTAAAATTTTTATTGCAGTATGTTGTGTTAATTTCTGCTGTACAGAAAATGAATCAGTCATGTGTATACATATATCCCCTCTTTTTTATATTTCCTTTCCAATTAGATCACCACAGAGTACTCAGTAGAGTTCCCTGAGTTATAGAATAGGTTTTTATTAGTTATCTGTTTTATACATGTGTGTGCTGTGTGCTCAGTCATGTCTGACTCTTTGCGACCACATGGACTATAGCCCACCATGGGATTTTCCAGGCAAGAATACCAGAGTGGGTTGCTATTTCCTCCTCCAGGGGATCTTCCCTACCCAGGGGTTGAACCCATATCTCCTGCACCCCATGCATTGGAAGGCAGGCTCTTTTACCACTGAGTCACCTAGGAAGCACCATTTTATATACAGTAATGTATATATGTCAATTCCAACCTCTCAGTTCATCCCACCCCTCCTCCATCCCCCTTGGTATCCATACTTGTTTTGTTCTCTATATCTGTGTCTCTATTTCTGCTTTGTAAATAAATAAGCTCATCTATACCAATCTTTTCAGATTCCACATATATGTGTTAATATACAATATTTGTTTTTCTCTGACTTCACTCTGTATAAAAAAACATGATTCAAAAAGACACATACACCCCAGTGTTCACTGCAGCACTGTTCACAGTAGCCAGGACATGGAAACGAAGTAAATGTCCATCAACAGAGGAATGGATAATGATGATCTAGGACATATACACAATGGAATATTATTCAGCCATAAAAAGGAACACAACTGGGTCACTTGTAGAGATGTGGATAGACCCCTGTCCTTGCCTTTAAACAGGAGAAGACAACAAATAGAAGACTGTGAGGATGTACAGGTCATGTGCCAAAGGAGTGCTGGAGATCCTGGGGGTGAAGGAGGGAGAAGCGAGTCTAAGTGGGGCCGGGTGGCTTGAGTGAGGCCTATTTGGAGAAAAGAGAGCACACATCAGAGGTGGGCACGTGGCAGATGTGAGCAGTGAGATGGGAATGTGGCGGGTGGGAGACAACCACCTGTGGGTCTGCAGTGGGGGGATGAGGAAGACAGGGTTGAGGTTAGGCTCGAGACCATGTCCACAGCCGATCAACAAGCTTAGTGGCCCTGGGTCACCGGCAGTAGAAACCAGGAGAGGCCCGGGGCAGGTGGCAATACCGTGAACACAAGGTGTGGTGGAGCATGCAGCCTGTGGTGGATGGATGGAGTGGGTACCGGGGGGACGAGAGATGAACCCAGCAGGAACGGAATAGAAAGTGGAATAGAAAGTGATAAATTCATGCAAAGAGAAATAGCAAATCACTAAGTTCCAGGAATTGGTGTGTGTTATCTGAAGTTCTGACTTGACTTCTGACTTACTCTGCACTGATAAGATCTCTGACTCAGAGTTTTCTAAGCACTTTTTCTTCTAGATCCTTAGTTTACTGGAGGAATCCATCCTCTCTGAAAGCTATGTTATATTTGTTCAGAAGAAACTTTTTTTTTAAGAAACTTCTTAAGGCCCACCTTAAGGCTATGGCTATAATTACCATCGACTTCTTACTAGCTATTCCTCCTATTCTTTTTTTTTATTAATTTTTTTTAATTGAAGGATGATGGCTTTACAGAATTTTGTTGTTTTTCTGTCAAACCTCCAAAATGATTCAGCCATAAGTATACATATATCCCCTCCTATTCTTTTATTCTAACACCAGAGGCATGCAAAAGTTACATGACGCCTGGATGAAATCCCTGTAACCAACAGAGGGCAGGTCATGGCTGGATTTTTCTCTAATGGTTGATACTCTATCAGAGGAGTGTCTGGCAGCCCTGTCTTTTCCTGCAATGCCCTGGGGGTCTGGGGGAAGCCTGGTTGAGAGAATTTTTGAGGTCCCCACCAACCCTAAAGTCCTACAGTAGGTACAAAAAAAAAAGTGACAGAAACAGAGAGGCCACGAACAACCAGCCTGAAGTGCACCCTCCAGCGAAGGTAACAGAGCAATAAACAGCATCGGTCATGCCTAGAGCCAAGGGTCCCAGAGTAGAGTGTGAAATCAGAGCCGCAAAGGCCACAAGGCTCCCTTCCCAGCTACTCTTTCATTTCCACCCACTTGCATGGAAAATCCTGCCCCTGGAATCTGAGTCCACGAAGGACACCTGGATCCATTTACTGAAGAGTTTAACAAATGCTGTCTGTGAACACTGGGGTACATGAGGGCACCTACTAAATGGAAGACTGAAATGAAAACCAGTGTTTTGGGAGTAAGTCCTACTTCAAGGATAGAGCTGAAGATGGGGAAGGCAAGATCATGAGCTAAGATCTGGCATTCTGCCTTAGAGGTTAGAAGCACTGGGGCAGCCCTGCAGATTAAATGAGATACCCAGGCAAACAGCTGGCACAGTGCCTAGCACAGAGTGAAACTCAGTGAACATTAGCAAGTAATATTATTGCAGTTATTGCTATATTTGCATTATTAAATACCTTATGAATGTTCAAACCCAGAAACAGATTGGCCAGCCCTACCGAATATACATTAACCTCCCTCCCTTTGCTTCTATCCATCTTACTTTGCTCTACTTATTTTTCCATGTATCACCTAATTTAATCAAGTAGTCTATGGTTTTTCCAGTGGTCATGTATAGATGTGAGAGTTGGACTACAAAGAAAGCTGAGCACCAAAGAATTGATGCTTTTGAACTGTGGTGTTGGAGAAGACTCTTGAGAGTCCCTTGGACTGCAAGGAGATCCAACCAGTCCATCCTAAAGGAGATCAGTCCTGGGTGTTCATTGGAAGGACTGATTTTGAAGCTGAAACTCCAATACTTTGGCCACCTGATGCGAAGAGCTGACTCATTTGAAAAGACCCTGATGCTGGGAAAGACTGAGGGCAGGAGGAGAAGGGGACGACAGAGGATGAGATGGCTGAACGGCATCACCGACTCAATGGTCATGGGTTTGGGTGGACTCCGGGAGTTGGTGATAGACAGGGAGGCCTGACGTGCTGTGGTTCATGGGGTCGCAAAGAATCAGGCGCGACTGAGTGACAGAACTGAACTGAACTGAATCCATGATGGTTATTGTCTGCATCTCCCACCTGAATGTCAGGTCCATTAGGGTCAGGACCCCTCTTTGGTTCTCTGATAGAACCAAGCACCCAGCCTAGAGCAAGCACACAATAAATATTGTGTTGAATGAAAGAATGAAGGCCCGGCCAACATTTTCTCCTTCTTGCTAAATAGACACACTTCCTCTTGTTGTTCACTATTTTCCTAGCTGATGGGCATTCAAAGCCTCTGCCCAGATTTCTCCCCACTAAATGAAGTCGCCAGGTGATTCCAGTCTGTGTGTGTGCTAAGTCACTTCAGTCGTGTCTGACCCTTTGTGACCCCATGGACTACAGTCAGGCTCCTCTGACCATGGGGCTCTTCAGGCAAGAATACTGAAGTGGGTTGCCATGCCCTCCTCCAGGGATGCCATGCCCTTCCCGGCCCAGGGATTGAACCTGAGTCCCCTATGTCTCCTGCACTGACAGGCAGGTTCTTTACCACTAGCACCACCTGGGAAATCCATTCCAGTCTGGGTGATGGGTGATATATGAGTGTACTCTGAGCAGAATGGCCTACAGTCCTCCTACAACAAAGCACAGTCAGAAACCTGTCCCCACGGAAGCCCAGGACTAGATGCCACTCATTCAGGTGACCTGCCGTGTATCCTCTATATATTTTAACAATGTCAATGTTCAAACGAAGACTTGTTTTTTGTTCCTAAAAGTCATACAAGTGAGAACTCAGCATGATGGTCAGTTCTGGTACCAGACACTCAAACTGAAATATGTCTACAACCAAAATGGAAAAGCCTGGACCCAAGAGCTACCCAACAACTCAGAGTCCTGCACACTCTGCCTCCCTGGTGCCCAGCTGCCCATCAGCATGTAGGCCGTTCTCCCGTGTGGCGTGCCTGGCTCAGGAGGCAGCCTTGAGTGTCCCCTGGGCCCCGCTGTCTGCTTTCTGAGAACTGACTTCTGAAAACACGCACTTAAGCGGCCAACCGAGGGTGTGTGTGTGCATGCTAAGTTGCTTCAGTCATGTCCGACCCTTTGTGAGCCCATGGACTGTATGTAGCCCGCCAGATTCCTCTGTCCATGGGATCCTCCAGGAAGGAATACTGGAGTGGATTGCCATGCCCTCCTCCAGGGGATCTTCCTGACCCAGGGATTGAACCCACATCTCGTGTCTCCTGCATTGGCAGGTGGGGTCTTTACCACTGGCGCCACCTGGGAAGCCTCTGACTAAGGGTACAACAGGTGAAAATGTGACTGTTAGGGACCCTCAGAGCAGCTGGTCTCAGAACTTTCGGGTGGCGGCAGATGCTTGATCAGCAAAAAATCACTTTTTACTTCAGTGATGCCTTCTACCCCTGGCTTGATAATGAATCTTATTGTAATAAGCTTTTTCAGAGGATCTTCCCAGAAGGGCTCTGCCTGGAGCTTATGGTTTCAGGCAGTCCTGACATCCACTCTGGCCAAAGCTGAGAAAGATTGAGCCTCATTCTGGGCACTGCTAGGCATTGTGGATAATTCAGCTTCACGTATATAATGGTCTGAACAGTATCTTCATTATAGCATGTCTGGTGTGGCTCACTTGACCTTCAATGGCCTCTTAGATTCCAGGGGAGCCTCCTGGAGTGGAGAAATATGAGCATAGCGATTTTTTTTTTTTTTTCTGAAGACTCCTTGTGGGAAGGGGAAGACTTTCTCTGGACATGACCTTCTCACAGACATCCCAGTGTTAACTCAGCTTCTGTGTGAAGCTGTTAAACAGGTCCTAGAAACCCAGCCAAACATCTCAGGAAAGCTTTCTTTCTGCTCTGATGCCGACGGTTCGCTGTCTGAAGGCCCAGTGTCCCAGGCAACACGCAGCTCCACACTTTGTCATGACCTCACCCGGGGGCCAGAGATGCAGGAGACGTGGGCACAAAAGCCTCTCTCTTCCTCCCTTCCGGCATGAGCCTGTGCTCTCGATTACTTGATGGAAAAAGATGAATATTCCCTGAAACTTCTCTTCGAGTTTCTGGTTGGCAGCACCTCACCCTGTTTATCCTTGGAAAGCCCGGCTTCTGAATGCAGACCTTTCAGCAGGACAGGCAAAGCGGCTCCAGCTCAGGGTAGAGGCTTCTCTCAGTCTGATCCAGACCTCCTTTCTTGGAAGAGCGAGGTTGCCCAAGGAGAAAAGCTCTAAGAAAGGGAACCCCTGAGTCCAAAGCCCCAAGCTTCCCAAGAAAAGAGCCAAACCATCAGGAGGAAGACCCATTGCCCAGACTCCCCCATCTATAGATAACGTGGGTTGTTTTTTTTTTTTTTTGGCAGGGGGCAGGGGGTCATGAGACCTGTGGGATCTTAGTTCCCTGACCAGGGATCAAACTGGCACCCCCTGTTTGGAAGGTAGATTCGTAATCACTGGACCACCAGGAAAGTCCCACATACAGGGAAGACTGTACATGAGGACAACATCCTTGCTGTTGGCAGAGGACTCAACGAGATGGTCCTCCACACCCCCCATCCCTCTGAGGCCCTGGGGAACAAGAGGTCCAGCCTAAAAAGAGGAGCAGGTCTGGCTTGGCCACCAGCCCAGCTCTGCTTCTCTCTGGGCTCTTTCTCCTGCCCTGCCTGACATGCCGAACCTCTCAGCCTCAGGACCAGCCCTGTGCCCGCCACGATCTCCATACAGCCCCTGCCAGCCTCCGTAGCAGACATCTGACCAGCTGGCCTGGCCTCCCACTTTCAAAGTTGTGTTAAGGCAATGGGCATCTGAGCTGTGCAAGGTCATACAGTGCGTGGGCCCCCTTGGGCACACACCCTTTCTCTCCAGAAGGTTGATGGTTATGCTTCAGATCCCAGCCCTGGCGAACAATCATCGTCAAAAGGTTACTCTGCCTTTTTGAACCCCATGTTCTGCTTCTCTAAAACTATTAGTAACAGATGCTGCACAGGATTGCTAGAAAGATTAAATAAGGATTTGATCAGTGGAAATTTAAAAAATACACACAATATACACGTAGTCTATACAATCTTGCTTGCACCTCTAAGATGTCGGTCTTGGTGAAGTGAGGTTAGAAAACTCACCAGGGAAGACCCTGAAACAGAAGTAAAGGAGGAAGCAGAGTCCTATTCCTGTGCTCTGAGATCAGTGATTCCCAAACAGGAATAAAGTCTGGCTCTCTTTTAGAAGAAGAATGGATGACAGCAAGTCTCCTACATATGAATGAGTTCCTTTCCGAGAGCACATTGTTAAGTCCAATCTGTTCATGAGTCCAACACAGTTAGCCTAGGTACCCAACTAACACCATCGTTATCCCTCGGTGCATCTTAGCAGTACCGGCTACATCACTGCTGCTCTTACTCTTCTTTCTGGACATCCTGGGCTTGAAATAAAGATGTTGTGTTACCATATTCTATACAGGGCTATACAGTAAAGAACATGAGAGCACAATTACCTGTAGAGGATGCAGGCATGTGAACTAACTTATGTGGCTGGAAATGCAAACACAAGTTCACATCTTTGAAAGCTCACAACTTGCAAGTTCGTATGTAGGGGACTTGCTGCATCCTGGGTCCCAGTTTAGAATCTCTGGCCTAGAAGCTGGTGAGGGCCCGTGGCTCTGGCTGCCTGCTGGTCTATCACTAGATGAGGTTTTACCCAGCATCCTTCCCGCCATCCCCCACTGTCAACTCCCCCAGCTCCCTGCCCAGCCAGCCTTGGAGCTCTGAGCTGGGTCCTCACCTCTTTGCAACCTCATCTAGAGGGGCAGCTCAGCCTTCGCCTCAGGGGCATCCTATATTCTAAAGGGCATCAGGGGATCTTGGCTTCCACGGAGACCTCAAGAAGAGGGAAATATCTGGGCAAGGCTTTCCTCAAACTTGGAATGCACGGAGAAGAAAAAAGAACAAACATCCTGGATCAGATTTCTTTTGCTCAAGGATCTGTCCTGGAATCCAAACAGCCTCTGAGCCTCGGAGCCAGCCCCGCTGCGTGGAGGAGAATGAAGCTACTGTTTCAGATATTTCATGTGCAAAGAGAAGAAAGGACACATGAGAGAAATGCTTAAAGAATGGACGGCTTTCAAAGATGACGGCTGGAGAGCCCAGTGGTACCTTCTCTACACAGCCTCACCCCACTCCCACGAGGCTGGACCTGCTGAGGCCGGCCCCTCCCTGGCTCCACCCCCCCCACAGCGCTGTGTCTGAATGACACCCAAGTCTCAATGACCTCTTTATTTTGATAAGGCCTCCAAGTGGGATTTGGAGGCCAGCCTTGTGTGGAAAAGCAATTCATACTGACTCGATTAGTTGGGCGTTTGCCAGAACTCCCCTCTACATTAGGCTGTGTAGACACAACTAAATTGCAGACTTCTTGGGTCAAATCTGCCTCAGGTTTAAGACAATCCCAGGTCAGAACAAGAAAACCTAACTGGCTGCTCACTTAGGTAACAGGCTCGAGAAGAATGAGCGGCCGTCTGTATTCAGCTCCCTGGATCCCCTGAGAGCCCGGATCTGATGCTCTCCTGTCTGCTTTCTTGGGGGGGTCGCCCTCACTCTCCCTGACTATTCGGGACACAGTCCTGCATGCGACGCATGACTCAACTTTTGCATCTTTTCCTCCCAAAGCTCTGCACAGGCTCGCTGGTGAGGGTCTCGTGGTTATCACCCTCGTTTCGTTCAGCCTCCGGCTGTGATTCTTGGTGCACTTACGCCTCTCGCTTGGTGAGCATCTTTGGGAAGGGAGGGACTGTATCTTATCACCCGGTTTTCCTTTCCCACCCCCAGGTTCCTCTTCTTTCCCAGCATGAGCTATTGGGCCTAGCTGATATCTCACACTCCACATTCGTTCAATCAGCAACGTTTTAGTGAATGCGTATTATGGTGCTGTACCCTCTTCAGCGTGTGGAGAATGCATCGGTGGCCAGACACACAACCTTGCTCTGGGAGCTGACATTTAAAACACACAGTGCTGCTATGCTTAGTCCTTCAGTCGGGTCTGACTCTTTGCGGCCCCATGGACTGTAGTCTGCCAGGCTCCTCTGTTCATGGGATTTTCCAGCCAAGAAAATGGGAGTGAATTCCCATTTCTTTCTCCAGGGGATCTTCCCAACCCAGGGACTGAACCCAAGTCTCCCGTGTCTTCTGTACTGCAGGCAAATTCTTCACCCGCTGAGCCATCAGTGAAATGAAAGTCAGTCGTGTCCAACTCTTTGTGACTCCATGGACCATACAGTCCATGGAATTCTCTGGGCCAGAATACTGGGGTGGGTAGCCTTTCCCTTCTCCAGGGGATCTTCCCAACCCAGGGATTGGACCTAGGTCTCCTGCAATGCAGGCGGATTCTTTACCAGCTGAGCCATAATGGAAGCCCCCAAAACACATAGTAAACTACATCATAAATTAGAAGGTGGTGAGTGCTATGAGAAAAAGAAAACAGGCAAAGGAGAGGGCCTCACTGATAACACAGTTTTGAACAAAGACTTGGCCTGTCTAATGTTAGGAACATAAAGCTCTCCATAGTGCCATGATTTTCTTATGGAAAGTGACTGGGTCATCCTAATTGATCTCAAAGCCCTTCCAGAAAGTTAATCCCTCAGTGTCAGTTCTTTAGCTGGTGAGAATTATTTTATGATAGAAGATGAAAAAAAATTAGCTAAAAAACTCAATAGTATCTTTTGTATGTTTGAATGAGAGATAGTAAAAGGCAAAATAAGTCTACTCTATTAAAGAGTCTGGCCACCTAGTGTGAAAGGTCATTGGAAAAGACCCTGATGCTGGGAAAGATTGAAGGCAAAAGGAGAAGGGGTTGGCAGAGAATGAGATGGTTATATAGCATCACTGACTCAACGGACATGAATCTGAGCAAGCTCAGGGAGATAGTAAAGGCCAGAAGAGCCTGGTGTGCTGCAGTCCATGGGGTTGCAAAGATTCAGACATGACTTAGCAACTGAACAACAACAACAACAATTAAAGAGTTCACCAATTTTTGCATATTTAGAATCAAGGTATTGTCAAATCTGTGGTCCCAGACTCATACTGACATAGGAAAGCCATTTAAACAAAGAAACTTAAAATCCCACACTTCCTATGCCTTCCTTTTGAGTCGCCTCTAAAGTGGACTGCAGGAAAGGGCATTTCTCTGGGGTCACTGTGAATGAGAAATAGATAAGTGAGCTCTCCCCAGTAGAACATTCCATCTTTGTGGCCAGCCCAAGAGCCCCAGAATGCTCCCACCTCTGTGTTCTGCGTCCACACATCAGAAGCACAGGGATTAGGGTTTCCCTGGAGTTCCAGTAGCTGAGACTCTGAACTTCCAATGCAGGGGTCATGGGTTCGATCCCTGGTCAGGGAACTACATCCCACATGCCACAACTAAGTGTTTGAATGCTGTAACTAAAAAAAGTCCGCGTGCTGCAAATAAAAGTAGCAATTAAAGATCCAGCATGCCACAACTAAGACCTGATGAAGCCAAACAAATAAATAAATATTAAAGAAAAAAAAAAAGCACAGGAGTTAAAGACAAAGAACCATAAGCTTTGGGCAGGTGGAGTGTGGTCTCACTTACATAATAGAATCTGAGGCTTCTTTTCAGGCTGGAAGGGACTTCAGACATTATCTAAACCAGACATGCAAATTAGCACAGGCCTGGAGGCCCAAAGCCTGAGAGAAAGCATATGCGACCATATAAGAATTTTAATAGAAATCGAAAGTATGACTCACAGCAGAAAAAACTGCCTTTCTCTAAATTCCTCCAGGATATTGGGCAGGACAGGATCATTCTTTTTACAGGCGGCCAAAGACTTGGGAAGCTCAAAGAGTTTTCAAAGTTAGAGTGAGAACAATTTTCATCTCTTTGGAAGAGGGATACCTAAATCTTATCGAGTCTAAGGTCACGTGTGATGCAATTAAGGACTCTTAGGGATTTTCACAGGAAGGAATTCTGTGATTCCTCTTTTACATTCCCATCAGGGAAACAGTTCATTGCCATGGAAGGAACTCTACATGAGGCTTCAGAACTTCTCGGGTTGCTTTCCATCTCTGCCAGTTACCAGCTGTGTGAACTCAGGCAGGTGACAATCTCTCTGAATCTCTCAGTCCACCTATCTGTAACAGGGGAGAAATGATTCTCCTAAAATTTAAGAATTTGGAAAAGCAAATGGCTTATTTAATCCTCCCAGAGTTCTTTTGAGAATAAATGCGATCATGCATGTGAAAACACTTTCTACACTCCAAAGTAACATTTCAGATTATAGCTGCTATTCTTTTCCAGAGTTTTATTCTGTGGAAATAAGTTAATCTTTCCTGTGTCAACCAAGGCTAATTTCTTCTGGTTCTTTCCTTAGGGAAGCAGAAGGATAGAGTATATATTTAATTAAATCGACAAATCAGATTTTCCCTCCCCAGTGAATCCATCAACTGTCAATGGTATTTACTGAATATCTACAGGGGTGGGAAAAGGGATACAGAACAAAACTCAGAATTAGATATGGCAAGGTAATCTGTAATTACCTTATCATGGTAGTTAGGTCCACATATGGCTTGTGAGTAAGGTAGGGTCCTGGGAAGTGAATGCATGTCGTCTTGGCGAGTAAAGAAAAAAATATCTTGAAGAGGATGGAACTTGAATTAGGCCTTGAAGGATGTGTTGGATTTTGATAAAGTAGTAACTCCATTTAGTTTACCAGTCGCTTTTTAGAATATGCCTAACACAAGAATTTGAATTTCATCAGAGGCATGTTAAACTTTTTATTGATCCTCATGTGTGATTGCTTCCAGATCCCTGAGGCTGGAGGGGAGAAGCTCATGTGGGTCCTGGTTAGTGTTTCTAACTATGGCATTTCTTCCTCAAAGACTTTAACGTCTCCCAAAAGGATGCTTCACGAGAAATAATTATTTATTATCTTAGACATGGACTTCTCTGAAGAGGGTTCATTGTTACCTCTTTAAAAAGAATTTGGGAAAGTTTTTACGATAAAATAACAAATGATGCTATCTTTGCCTTGGCTTTTCACTAGAAGATTTCCTAAGTCCCTTCACCTCTGTCTGGCATAAGAGAAGCTTCATTTTTTCCCTATTTTTTAAAATTTAAACACTAAAAAATAATTGTTACAATGTTGTGTTGGTTGAGAAGCTTCTTTCTTGAGAGAAATTTGGTTTATGAGCATGAGAATAAACAAGCACCTTTTAAATACTTTTCAGCAACCACTGTTCCTCCAAACAACCGCTGCAATTTCTAAATCTGTGTATTTTGCAAAACAAAGGCATTTGGAATGTTCTATGTGGAGACACCCACCAGTGGGTTATCTGAAGCACTTGTGGACTTAGCCTTTTCTTTCCAAAGTACTCCAGGACCTGACTCCTCAACAGAGAGGTCACTTCTAGTTTCTATTACAAACCAAGACCCCGTGGTCATGGAAATGGAGTGACATCAACCGAGGCCAATTTCATTTTGAGTCTTAGCTCTGCTATCTGGAATGGGATGACACGTCTGAGTCAAAGTGAAACCTGGTAGAGATGCGAAGTTTAAAATAGTAACAGTTAAGTCTGGAGATGAATTGGAAATGCAAAACCCAAACGGCCCACTCAGTAAGTGTGAAACGCCTGAGAAGTGGGCGGGCTGGGTGGTGCTGCGCCTCGCCCACTGGGCACCCCGCCCGCAGGGGTGGGTGGAGTAGTTTTCTGGCTGAGTCCAGTTGGAAGGTGCTCTGGAGGTCAAGGTGGCCCCAAATACCTTTCCCACAGCCTCACGCCTCTTTCCCCGTCCTGAAGTGTACTGAGAGCACTTTTCTTTATTAAAACACATCAGGGCTCATGCCTTCACTGTCACCTTCACTTATGTTGCAGAGCAAGGTGGTGCCTATCAGACTCTCGGTTTCTCCAGGGAGCATGTAGGAGCAGCTTTGACAGACATGACTACAACAGATAAGCCGAAGTAGGGTAGGGGCAGGAAGGCCAAAGTGCGCATTTCTAAGCAGCCCAGAAGAGTACCAGGCGCCGGAACATCTGCGGGCACAGAGATGAGGAGAAAACACCGCTGCAGAATGATGCTGATACAGAGCAACGTGCATCTCCAAAAAGCCTGGGTCTGCGGCGGGGTGATGGAGGGGTGGAGGATTTGAGAAGCAGTGGGAACACTCAGCTCCAACCTCGCCCACCAAGGACACCTATGAGAAGGGGGTGTGGTCTAGGATGCTGCCACAGGCAGCTTCTGTCTTTAAAATGGTCCAGGTGATGCGGACATCTTTCCTTCTCCTGGAGAGCCATGGGTCAAGGAAGCTGACCAAGGCAAGGCCTTGGTTAACTCCTGTAACTGAGGAAGTTTCACAACTAGACTTATCAAACCAACATCCACCATCCTTCTTTTTTTAAAGTTTACTGCACTCCTCCTTGGTCAACAGAGTGTTACTCAAGATAGCATTTCATTTTCTAAATCTCTTCTTTTCCTCTTTGATTTAAAAAAAAAAATATTTTTCTTATTTAGTTTTTTTGGCTGCACTGGGTTCTTGTTGTTGTGGGAGGACCTTTCTCTCTAGTTGTAGTGCATGGGCTTCTCGTTGTGGCGATTTCTAGTGCAGACTATAGAGCTTGGGCTCAGTAGTTGAGGCACATGGGCTTAGTTGATCTGAGATTTGTGGAATCTTCCTGGACCAGGGATCAAACCTGTGTCCCAGGCATTGGCAGGGGGATTCTTAACCACTGGGCCACCAGGGAAGTCCTTCTCTCTGAACTTTAAAAATGTCATGTTAAACACACATAAAATGTATAATGCTGTGCAAATTATCAAGCACAGTAATGAAAAGAACATCTGTGAGGCCATCTAATATGCTTCTGGAAATGTAAGATCTGAGTACCCAAGTGAGAGTCCTAATTTGCGGGGGGGGGGGGGGGGCATAGTGGTTATCAGTGAATCTCATCATATCATCTTAACAACTAGATGACTTCAGCTTCCTGAAAAATACGGGCCATTCTACGGGGTGGAGGATGGAACAGGGAGATGCAGCCATACAGCCTGTCACTGCTGGGTGGGGAGGGAACTGTGAAATGGGCTCCATTTTGCTTTAATTCCTACTATACTTTATGATTTGGGCTTAACCTATCTGTGCCCCAGTTTTCTCGTGTGCAAAATGGGAAGAATAATTGTGTGTGTGCTGAGTCGTTCGGTTGTGTCCAACTCTTTGTGACCTTTTGGACCGTAGTCCACCAGGCTCCTCTGTCCATGGGATTTCCCAGTCAAGAAAACTGGAGTGGGTTGCAATTCCCTTCTCCAGGGGATCTTTCCAAACCAGGGGTTGAACCTATGTCTCCTACATTGCAGACGGATTCTTTACTCACTGGGTCATCGGAGAAGTCCTGATAATAACTGTACCAACTACATAAGGTGATTATGAAGTGTAAAGATGAAGTGAATAGAAGAGTTCTTAGCACAAGCCCTCAGTGAAAGGCAGCTGTTACAGTTATGGGACAAGGGAAGGGGTGATAACAAAGGTCAGGAAAGGAGGTCTGAATGAGCAGGAGTTAACCTTTCCTGCAACATGACTTTCCCTTGTTCTGGTTCTGCCCTTGGCCTCTTTCTCATCAGCACCCATAGCAAGAGGACCCAGATCTAAAGGGCCTGCAAGGGGAGTCTAAGCCAATAAAAAATGGGCAAAAGGGTAACATGGAACCATCACCTTGCGACTGAAATTGGTTCTCAGCAGGCTCTTCCCTCTACTTCTGCCTGGAAGGAATCATGTTGGAGTCAAATGAAGGGGAAATTATGGCAAACAGAGAAGGAAAGGCAGCCCTGAGTTGAGTTCCTCAGTGACCAAGGCCAAAACCTCACTCTTGTCTTTAGAAACATCACAAAGGGTGAGTTTTACAGTAAACTCTTAGGGAGTCGTTTAAGGCATTTTGTCTATAATTTTCATCCATCCATTCATCCATCTACCCATTCATCCATTCATCATTGATCCATCCATCCATCCACTCATCCATTCATCTATCTATCCATTCATCATTGATCCATTGATCCATCCATCCATCTATCCAATGGCCTTTTCTAAGGTATAGTCCCTGCCTACAAGATGCTTCAAGACTTACAAGACCAAAGGCTGTTGGCGAGACTATCGAGATGCTGTCCTGGGAGGACAGTGGCCACAAGCAAGGTGCCATGCGGCAGGGGTGGCTGAGGAGACATCATCTGACCTGGACCGTCAAGAGTAGCTTATAGAGTGTGGATTGGGTGGGGGTGAGACAACCAAGGAAAGTATACCAGGCAAAGTGAGAACAGGAAATACTCAAAGTTCGGTTTGAAAATAGTCTAGACAGGAATCCATTCACATTTGAAGGATGCAATTTGGGGGCGGGGAGAGGAGTCAGAACTTGAGTGTGCAAGACTTTTGCTGGCCAAGCTGTCATGCCCTAGACCCTGAATTGACTTCAGCCATACTAGATGGTGCCTCTGGCCATCCTGCATGGCCTTGACGGCCTGCAAACATACACACCCTGCAGAAGGTGGGTTTTGCCTCACAACCCATCTGTGACCGTGGCAAAGTCAAGTGATGTGAGCAGCTGGGGGAGACAGGACAGCAGTGCCTGCTGGACTCCCAGCAGTTATCCAGTTGTGCCTGCCTGGCCCTTCACCCCCAGGACTCAGGGCTGATATGCATCTACCTTGGAATTGTTCTCTGAGCTGAGAGAGACCTATGATGGTGGATTTCTTTAAAAGTCATCAATTAATCAAACAGAAACGGAAGGGAATGTTCATCAGAAGGTATCTTTGTTTATATGTTCGTTCCAAAAAAGAAATCTTCAAAGGAATAAAATGTACAAAATTGGAACTATTCCTGAGATGTAGAAGCTCCTTCAAGTAAGTGGGTTCCAGCCTTAGCTGGAACTAAAGACGCCCCAGCGAAATCCATCTCTTACCTGCCTCTAACAGGGATGGTGTGACACGGCAAGTTGCTTGCTTCATTATCCTGGAACAAATTTACACTTGTCTGAGGAAACGGGCTAAGTGTTTCCAATCATTTTAGAGAAAGCGTGTCCTAGCTGCCATGGAACCCACACATGTGATAACAGCGCACACAGCACACCCACGGAACAAAATAACAGTTCTTTTACTCAGAGAAAGGAAGGGTAATGGTTACTTAGAAAGTGTCCCAGACAAGCTGTCAAATTGAATTCGAGAGCTGGAGTCTGACTCCAGGACAGGGCTGGCTGGCTCAGGTCTCTGGGGACTGGGGTTTCCTGCCTGCTCCAGCTTACAGACAAAGATTCTTTGTTTCCAACCCTCTCTCTCTCTCCTCCCTCTCTCAATCTCTCACTGGTGAACACACACACACACACACACACACACACACACACACAACATGCAGCTTTCCAAAGAGGGTCAGATCGAAAGTAGACAAAACATTAACTCTGGAATTTCAAAGGAAAACAATTTTAAAAAAATAAAACAGAGAGAGCAAGCTACCGTCTGTTCTAGAATCATAAATCTTGCCTTTGGATGCAGAAATAGCACACACTCACACACACTCACACACACATGCACTCAGCAATCATCCTTGCTAAAAATGGATTAGGGCTATTTCATCATAAAGGAAAAACATATAATGACAAAGTTCTTAACAGGCCCTCCCGGGAGGCCTCGATACCCTCACGTTTTAAGTGCACGTTAGTGGACACAGACAGAGCCTGTGGAGCCACATAACCTGCTCCATGAGAGATGTTATTTACTCCCTAAAAATAACAGGCCATTACCTCACAGCATTACTGGCCTTTTCCTTCAGGCACACGTGTTCCAGACCAACCCTGTGCAGGGCAACGCGCACAGACCCAAGGCCCCGCCAAACACACGCTCACCCCGCCTAGACTCTCACTCAGGATGCTGCCTCGACCCCACCCCCTACACTGAACCCCTAACCTGCTACCCTTGTTCACAGCCACACACACAGGGCACGGGAATCAATATTCTGCATGCATCCACATCTTCTCCATCAAAGCAAAACTTCTTGCGGCATCTTTTAAATCATGGAAAATGTCAAAGATGTAGGAAAGCAGAAAGAAAGATGTATTGCACCAAAGAGGGCCCTTCGGCTTTAACAGGCGTGAACTCACGGCCAGTCTGACTTCAGCTCTCCCCGCATCCACCCACGCCCCCTCTTCGCCCCGACTACGTTGAAGCAAATCCCTGGTTCTTTGCTAAGCTTCCTTCTCACAGAGTGAGACTGTACCTGTCTACTGGTTTCATGAAAACCACCGAGAGTCCCTCTTCAAGCCTCCCCCATCATGCACCCATCACAAACCCGGACCTCGGTGCTCTCACGGGGCACATTCAGGCGCACCGGGGGAGACCACTGGGTCCTGTCCCCCAAACCCAGCCCGTGCACATGCAGCCCCCCCCACAGGACAGACCCAGATGCGCTGACTGGTGTCTTTGATGCCCACCTTCTCTTCTTCAATACCCATTTCCAGTGCCACCATGCTGGGTCCTTCCAGATCTTCTCCCATCTTTCATTACGACCTCTACCATTAAATCATGAAGGACACCCCATAGGGGCTGAAAATGCAGGGGGAAGTGGTGAGACGTGGTGTTGTATCAGCCATAAACAACACATAGCATTGACGTACTGGCCCATCTGTCTCTGACTACAACGCCTTGAGGGTAGCTGGCTGGGTACCACATTTCTGAGGCTCAGTCTGGCATCCCATACATAGTAGGTTCTTAAAATATGAAGAAATGTGTGAATGGGCAGAGGAGTGCACGAGTTCTGACTAAGGTCCCAGGTGAAGCTCTTCACCCTGTGTGTGGTCTTGGGAGGACCCATGCCTTCTCTGGCCTCACACTACCTCTGTCCCATGAAAGATTCAGAGTGAATGGTTCACTTTAACACTGAATGATTCCATCTCTACATTATTCTTAGGGAACTTCTTGTAGGTCGCATGCATTTTTCCATTTGATCAGATGCAGTTTCATATTACTCCTTAATCATTCCACATGCGAATCTCCCTGCTGAGATTTTAAACACCTTGGCCATCTCATCTACCATTGTTACCATACCATCTAATATAGTGTCCTTCACAACCCTGGGCATTATGTCAATAGGTGGTAAACTCGCAAGAATATTCTGATGATTTTGTGATAATACTGCCAATTACTACTGTAATTCATGGAGCTAAGACATTGAACGCTTACTGCTATGTCAGATACCTGGTAAGAAATTTATGCATATGATATTACCCCTGAAGCGGCCTTAAGACTGTCCTCATTCTACCCATGAGGAAACTGAGGTAGAAAAAAGTAAATGACTTGACCAAGCTCACCTAGCTTGAGCCCAGAGCCTGAGTTTTAAATCAATATGCTACAAGGCTGAAATACGAGATGAACACCTGCTTTGGGGAAATTGAAAGCATCAATTAAAGAATGTTTAAAATGTCAGATGCTTGATGCAAACTCTTAGATAAAGAATGGATAACCAACAAGGTCCTTCCGTATTGCACGGGGAACTATATTCAATATCCTGTGATGAATTGTAATGGGAAAGACGAAAAGATTGTATAAATGTGTACAACTGCGTCACTATGCTATATAGCAGACATTAACACAACATTGTAAATCAATGAAACTTCAATAAGATAAAAATTTTTAAAAGACGTCAGATGCTTGAATACTTAGAGGAGAAGCAGACCAGAGGGAAGAAAGAATAATAGGGACGTTATGTTTGAGTCCTGCTCTGTCCCAAGACATGGGTGACTTCAAGTGAACCCTGTAGCCTCTCTGTGCCTAGTTTTCATGATCTGCAGATCCAGGGTGATAATAATAACAGCCCTTCCAGCTCACAGGGATGGAAGGTGAGAGGTGCAAATGAGATAACAGACCAGCAACTGATCAGCAAACAATGAGGGTCTGCAGAATGACGGTGCCGGCTTCAACCCAGGCCCCACCATCTGGAAATCTCCTCGAGCCAGCAGGGCTCTCCTTAGCATGATCTTCAGCACTGGTTAGGCATTTCACTCTGAAGGACACGGAAGGCTGGTTTCTACCCCTCTCCCTCCTACACTCAGCGTGCAAGCAGACAGACTTTTTATCCATCAGCTCAGGTGACGGCAGGCCAGGGCTGTTCCGCAGGCCTCCAGCGACCCACATGGAGGAGGAGCAGTTTGCATTCCACAGCAGGTCCTGAAAGGCTTCCCGGGCTGAGGATAGAGGCTCAGGCTCCAAGGGCTGGGCTTATGGTTTATGAGTTCCAGGAGTTCATAAACAACGAGCTCAGTATCCTCCGACTTTTGGAGAGTCAGAGGCATTTAAATGGATCCGGCACAAGGAGCTGAGGACATGAGGGTTTAGGATGCAAGGCAGCATTTCAGGGGATGCGCTGGGAGGGCCCAGGGCAGGGCTGCTCTGACCTGCATCCTGAACAGACACACTCGCCCCTGGCCTGGGCATGGACGTCAGAGGATGAGGCTGAGCGAGCCCTTGGTCACTATGTGCTCGAAACAGTCATTTAACTTCCAGAACCCCCGTGCCCTCCTGATAAAATCAGGTTGCCAACTCCAATCCCAATCACTAATTTTTTAGAAAAAAAATTTTTGGCTGCGCTGTGTGGCAGGTGAGATCCTAGTTCCCCGACGAGAGATCGAACCCTCACCTTCTGCTTTGGAAGCATGAAGTCTAAACCAGCGGAACACCAGAGAAGTTTCCCACTTACTATTTAGATACACATGGTGAGAACTTATAAGAAAGAGATTTCTGAGGGCTGAAGTGATGGACTCAGGTAAAGCTCAGGTCAAGATCAATAAAGATTAACCTCATCAATGACAAGGATAAAAAGAACATTCCTGTGGTCAAGTCAACCTGTTCTCCCATAAGTACACCAGGAGGTCCTGCCCTTCCTTTTCAAGGTTGGTTTGGGGCCAGGAAAGATCAAGATCAACCATCCAGTGTGTCTCCAAGAAAACCTGGGTGGCTAGGAGATAGGTCTCCATTTCTTCTCTCTGGTTCATGTCTACCCTATAGGACAGCACTGCTCAATTGTGGCTACCGTTTTAAAAAGAGTAACCTGAAGAGCCTGAAAAAATTCCCAATCCCACCTGTCACTCCTAGAGATTCTGAATCAGTAAGTTGTGTTTGGGACCTGGGCATCAGTATTTTAAAACATTTTTTATTTTTATTTTTCCAGTATTTTTTTACAGTTATATAATATATATTCAGATTACATACATACATATGGAGATATATATATATATATATATATACACACACACACACACATATATATATAATTCATAGGCAAAGAAGACAAACTTAGGGTTACCAGAGGGGAAGGGATAAATTGGGATTATTATACAGTAAATTCCTATTGTCATTTTATACACAGTGGTATGCATCTGTTAATCTCATACTCCTAATTTATCCCTTTCCCCTTTGGTAACCAGAAGTTTGTTTCTCTATGCCTGTGAATCTGTTTCTTTTTTGTAAATAGATTCATTTACATTATTTTTAGATACTACATGTAAGCGATATCATATAATATTTGTCTTTCTGTTACCAATTCACTTCACTTGGTTGGATAATCACTAGATCCATCCATGTTGCTGCAAATGACATTATTTCATTCTTTTTTAATAGCTAATATTCCATGGTATATATATCACATCTTTTTTATCCATTAATCTGTTGATGGGCACTTGGGTTGATTCCCTGTCTTGGCTACTGTAGATGGTGATGCTATGAACATTGGGGTGTGCATATCTTTTCGAATTAGTGTTCTTGTCTTTTCTGGATTTATGCCCAGGAGTGGAATTGCTGGATCATATGGTAGCTCTGGATTTAGTTTTTAAGGAACCTACATACTGTTTTTCATAGTGGCTGCACCAATTTATGTTCCTACCAACAGTGTAGGAGGGTTTCCTTGTCTCCACATCCCTTCCAGCAGAAGTAGATTTTTTGATGATGACCACTCTGATTGTTGTGTGGTGGTACCTCACTGTGGTTTTGATATGCCTTGCTCTAACAATTAGCAATGTTGAACATTTTTTCATGTGTTTTTGCAGTTTTCATTGTGGTAAAACATACGTTACATAAAATTTACCATTTTGCTCATCTTTCAGTGTACATTCCAGTGGCATTAAGTACATTCACATTGTCCAACCATCATCACTATCAGAACTCTTTCATCTTTCCAAACTGAAACGCTGTGTGCCCATTAAACAATAACTCCCCATTCTTCCCTCCTTCTAGCCCCTGGCAACCACCCTGCTACTTCTCTAGTCTCTATGAATTTGTTGGCTTAAAGTTCTGCCTGTGAGTGGAGTCATACAATATTTGTCCTAGGGCATCAGTTATTTTACGAAGTTCTCCAGCTCATTCTCTGCTCGGTTAGGAAGAGGGAATAAGCCAAGCGGGGGCTCTGTATGAAGTCACTTTTCGGAAGAGAGGACAACACATGGATGTGGTTGGAGATGATAGTGAGAAAACTGCAGGGACAGGGAAACATAATGGAAAAAATTCAAGTCTCCACCCACACTATAGTTAGACAAGGTGCTGCTTTTATGAAAAGCCAGCTAGAAGGGAAATGCTGTGTTTGTCAGGAGGACGATCTGATGCAAGGGATTCTGAATCCTACAACCTGGGTTTGAATCCTTGTTCTGTTGTTAAATAGCTGTGTGTCTTTCAAGTAAGCACTAACAGTCCTGAACCTCAGTTTCTCTATCTGAAAAACAGGGCTGATTCTGTCTACCTCGCAGGACGTTGCCTGCGAGGCAAAGCCTGTGAGAGCACCGGGGGCACTGCAGAGTCCCGGACAGGGGACAGTGGAGGCTGCTCTTGCCAACAGGTAACAACTGTCACGGTTGTTCAGGAATTGCGTCATGTCTGACTCTTTGTGACCCCATGGACTGCAGCATGCCAGGCTTCCCTGACCTTCACTATGTTCTGAAGTTTGCTCAAGTTCATGTCCATTGAGTCAGTGATGCTAGCTAACCATCTCATCGTCTCAACAACTGCTTCCATTCTAATTTATTTTCTAAGTGCATTAGCCCTGGTAACAGGTAGAGAGAGCATAATTGTTCTCGCTGGGTCCAATCTGTGACCACAGAATACTTAACTTTAAAAAGTTAAGGGACTTCCCTGACGGTCCAGTGGTTATGACTTTGTCTTCCAATGCAGGGGATGTAGGTTTGATCCCTGGTAAGGGAGTTAAGATCCCACATGCCTTGGGGCCAAAAAACCAGAACATGAACAACAGAAGCAAAAATTGTAATAAGTTCAATAAAGATTTTAAAAATGGTCCACATCAAAAACAACAACAATAACAACAACAGCTTAAAAGAAGCTTAAAGACTGTTACAAATTGATTTTTAAAAGCTAGTCTTACTTCCCGGGCACCAATAACCCTTAGAGAGTACAACGGTTTTCAAGGGACAAGCTGGAAGGGTGATTATGCCATTTTAATGTAAAAAGGCATTCTCACTGGATAAGCACAGTGAAGAAGCATTCACAGAAGCATTCACCTCCTTAACTTCTTTCTTTTGTGCTTGATGCCAGCACCTGTCCTTTGTGAAACACACTCACACATATACACAGAGCTCCGGATCTCTTGAGCGACTCTGGGTTTCTTTGGGGTTGTGTGTGTGCCTTATTCAAAGAAGGCGGAGCTAAGGTTGCACCATGCCTTCTCTTTATTTTTCCATTTAAAATTTTAAGAACTCAAGATTGCTCTTAGAGAAAAGCAGAAGAGAGAGGGGTGGGGTGGAGGGTGAAAGGGAGGGAGCGAGGAGCGTGGCTAGCTTTGTCTTGCTAATGTACTTTTGTTTTGTGGACCCTGGGCCATTTAGACAGATCGGACCACCTCTTGAGGGGGGAGCCGCTGGAGCAGCAAGACATCTCAAGTGGAAAGCTTTACGGGTGGACAAAAGATGCACCTGCAAAGCGCAGACGTCTCCAGAGACCAGGGCCAATGCTGGGAGATAAATGCCCGGCGCCACCTGACTGAGGGTCTGGCAGCGCTCGCTTGCCTGGAGACCGCAGTTCATTCATTTCAGAAGAGGAGCTGCTCCTGCAGAAGCCCCAGAGGGCCCGGCCCGGCACTGTACAGACACAAAAGGACCCAGGAAAGGAAGGGGCGTGGTGCAGGTAGAGGACAGGCTGAGCGCTAAGACCCCTGCAGGAGTCATGAGTCAATAACCAGCACAATAATAATCAGTCAATAATCAGTTCAACCCAGACACACTTGCTTCTTCACAGAAATCTGTATTTAAAGTCCAATAATCGGATTCCTCTCACTGTGTCTGCCCCACAGTCTCACTGGTTAGTCCCGCTGTCATCAGCAGGTCTCAGCCTGTAGCCCTGCACGAGCTTCAGGGGTCTCCTGACTGCCTTCTTTCACTCTTTCCTTCCTCCCTCTCTTCCTCCTTCCTTGCAAGAAGTGGATCCCTACCTGCAGGTGAAATGAAAGCTCAGTAAGCAAACCAGATCAGAGCAGAGGGGGGGGCCCTGGATGGAAGCAGAACCTCACCTGGGGCTGCAGGGTGATCTCCTTAAAACCCAGGAACTCCAAAGTCAGGGAGGATTCTTCCTGGCTTGCCTGTGTGCTGCAGCGTGTGCAACTATTTTGCGCCTCTGTGAACCGTAGCCTGCCAGGCTCCTCTGTCCATGGGATTCTCCAGGCAAGAATACTAGAGTGGGTTGCCATGCCCTTCTCCAAGGGATTTTCCCAACCCAGGGATGGAATCCCAGTCTCCTGCATTGCAGGCAGATTCTTTACCACTGAGCTATCAGGGAAGCCCTCTTAATGGCTTAATTTGGCCCTTTTACTTGACAGGAAGTTGAGGTTCGGGGCATGAAGTGATTTCCCCAAAGTAAACCAGAGGTGTTCCGACCTCAGTCTAATGTGTTTGTCATTGTAGCACATTTTCTCTTTTATGGACGTCTGCAGTGCGACGGTTAAGTGGGTCACCTAATAAAATGTGGCTTGGACTGTACAATGAGTCAATATGACTTCAGGTTTTTTATGGCAAAAGCCAGTAACTCTGATTTTGAAAGAAAACAGTAGCATAAATAGGACTGGCCCAGGGTGGAGTAGGAGGTGAAGAAAGTTGCAGAAAACCAGGAAAGTTCACAGATTCATTAGGTTGAATACTTCCTCCACAGAACTGTCTGGTCATCATCTGATTATAAATTGTTAACAGGAAACAAGAAGTCTCACGTGACAGAAGGTGTGAACTTGGTCAAAACACCCAAGCTCACTGGGTCTGTTTCCTCCATGACAATTTTGAACTATAAGATTCTATAAGATTCTTCCTGTAGAAGAGCCTTATGTTTCTCTGCAATTTTATGCTGTGCTAATTCCATGCAACCAATATCAACAACTTCTGCCTTCATTCATTCTATGTGGCAGGTGGGCATTAAAGGAAAAGTATTGAAGGAGACAGAGCCAAGGAAGAGAGTGCTCATCATGCTCCTACTCATCCTTCAAGGCCCCACTCAAAATGCCCCTCCTCCATGAAAGTTTTCTTTTGCCTCGGGCAGATATTTTTTCATTCACATTTTTTTCTCCCTTAAACCAGGTACTATGAATTATTCACTTGTTTAAACGCCCAGAATTTAACAGCATCTGGAGCAGGAAATCTCCACAATACTGTTCCACAAATAGAGATGATGAGAAATGTACTATAATGTTTGTTAAAACCCTCACCAGCGAAAACCATTTGCTGAGATGATTTTCTTTCTCTCTCAACCAAACCAAACCAAGCGAACTAGACCATATCCCCAAGTAAGCACTTTGAGAATGAATTGGTAGTGCTAAAATGTCTTAATGAAAAACCCCTGAAAATGTGACATTGCAAGAATCCTCGAAATCTTCATTTCCTTCAACAGAGAAAGCCCCTGCCTTTCAGCTTTGAAAGTGAGTAGCATCCATTTCCTTCCAAGAGCAACAGGCTTTCTTTCCTTCATGGAGTAACAGGTTCAGGTCGTATTTTTATGATATTATCACAAGGTATTTTACACCCCTGTCATGTTTTTGCAATGAGCAGCTCAAAGGGGATCAGCTTAGGCTTCTAAAACAGCTGAGTGGACAAGAGACTTGGGGCCCACAGTTAAGGTTCCCCACCCGTCTTCCCATCACAGACAGTGCTGGACTGGTACAGAGGACATTTCTACAATTCTCTGTGCCTGAGAGAACCACTCACCTTCTTTGACATTCAGCCGTGAGGACGGGTCTGTGTGGGAGGTTGTGTTATAGGCCAACAGTGAACCTGAAAGGTGAAGCAAAAACATCAGGTTGTGTCCCAGACAAACTTCCGAGATCAAGACCAGGAAATGGGATGGATGAGAATGAATTGGGGAGCAGAGGAGACAGGGAGAAGGATGGTGGGACAGACAACTCCTCGAGAGAAAGAAAAAGTTAATGCCAGCCATTTGGGGGGCCGATCATGTAAGACTGTCACAGGTTCCTAGAGTCAGGGTCCGAGGAAGCTAGGACAGACTGCTCGTGGGTGGGTCACACACATGCCCTCGCAGTGGCCATGACTAAGGATCTGGAGTTCTTGGGTCCACATTATAACCCAGCAGGGACACACGGCTGTGGACGGTGTCCTGGTCCTGTGACTGACTCCCTGTGGTGACCATGAATGAGGGACTTTACTGGTCTGCACCTTGATTTCTTCATCTTGAACTGCAAGCAGCACTGGCAAATGTTTTATCAAGACCAGAGAGTAAATATTTCAGTCTCTGTGGGCTGAATACCACCTCTGTGGAACATCTCTCTGTTTGCTTTGTCCACGGGCAAATGCTGGCCAGATTCACCTGCTGCTTGCACTGCCATGCCCTGGAGGAGAGGCCTGGCCAGGTCCTTCCTGCTCTGATGTCCTTTGGGTAGAGAGGTGGGCGAGGTGCTTGAAAGGTCACATTGGTGGAGAGAGTGCTGGAAGCTGGGAATGGGGTGGGGGTGGCAACGCTCCTCAGAGCAACTTTTGTTTCCCTTTACTCACGTCTAAGAGAATCTAGACATAAGCCATAATACACTGAATTTCCTGTCATCAAAGGTTGCTGATATACAATCTTTTAAAATTCAATGTTCATGCAGAACTACTCTTAGCAAACACTAGTCTGGGCATTTTCTAGATTTTTCTTACCTTGCATGTAAAAAAATTCTCCCCTTTCTTAAAACCTAGGCTTCCCAGGTGGCACTAGTGGTAAAGAATCTGTCTGCCAATGTCGTAGAGGCAAGTTTGATCCCTGGGTCAGGAAGATCCCCTGGGGGAGGAAATGGCAACCCCCTCCAGTATTCTTGCCTGGGAAATCCCATGGACAGGAGGAGCCTGGAGGACTAAAGTCCATGGGGTCGCAAAGAGTTGGACATGACTGAGCAACTGAGCCCATTCCTAAAACTGGGCTTGTTCCTCTGTTTCCAGCAAGCTCAAGAGCTTTATTTTGGGAAATGCAGGCATTTTTGCCCTCCGCCTTGAGCCTCTGAAGTTTGATCCAGAGGGCTAGAATCTGTTTTTACAAAGGACACAAGAGGCTGGACAGGAGTGTTGGAGGCTAAAAAGTCTTTCTGAACAATCCTTTCCCTGATCCCTGGGACCAAGTGGACCGACTTAGGTGCCAGGGCTCAGAGCAGGGAATGGGCTGCCAGACATTCCTATTTTTAGCCTCAAGTCACGGAAGGGACACGGAGTGGAGCGCCTGCCTCGCCCAGACGTGGGCGTTTGGTTGTGTGCCTCAGAGAAGCCGTGGGCCCTTTCAGGCTGGGCGACCAAGAAAATTTTGGAAGAACCATCCAACTGGCTAGATCACTGACTCTGGGCTTGGGCGACTATGCCTTTCAGCTCTGAAATGGTTCCAGGCAAAAAAGAAAAAAAAAAGGTAGAGGGATGCTGGTGGGATTGAGACAGTTCTGTGCCAAAGCGTGGCTAGGTGGAGATACTTTTAGAAAGAAGGCAGTCATGTGCCTGGAATATCCGAGAACCGGATGCATTTGGTTATTCCATTCTCAAAGAAGTCGAGCACAAAGTGATTTTTACACTTCATCTAATATAGATCTTTATATGAATGAGAGTTTAGAGTCAGACCTGCCTCTCACCACTTGCCAGCCTGGTGACCTCCATCAATCTACCTTATCTCTCTAAGCCGCAGGTTCCTCCTCCATGAAACAGGATAATAATAACACCTACCTGATATGGTTGTTGTGAAGACCGAATCAAGTAATACACACAACTGCTCACAACAGACCTTGGCTCACAATGAGTGTTCAAAGCACGCTAGGCCCTAGCACGATTATTTTTACATTCCTTCTCCCGCAGACACCACAATGACATACAATAAGCTCTTTATAAAAGAGCTCGCTGGGCATTTGTCTTGTCCTCTGGAACTAGAGTTATGAATGAGTTCTGCTGCAATAAGAAGTAACCCTCCATGACTGGAAGGAGGCTACAGAAAGAAAGCAAACGTTCCGAGGGAAGCGAAAACAGTCTCCCGAGTAAGACCAAGAATGTCTGCCTCTCTGTCCCCGACATTCTCTGCCTCGGGCGGAAACCTCATGGCTGGAGCAAATAAAGAAAAATGATGGTCTCAGAGGACTGAACTGCCTGAGTCATTAGCGCAGATGCAGCAGAGAGCACGAAGCTTAGATAAACCGCATTTATTAAATTCTCCCCTTGGTGAAAGTTCTTCTTTGGGCACACGTGAATTCCACAGGAAACTCCCAGAAAGCCTACAGAAAGGGTCGTTTGACCTTGGCAAAGCCTCCATGAAATACATATTTCACGGTAACCCCGGAGAAGGATTCTACCCTGAAGACTGTTCTTGGTTCACGTTTCCCCCCTAGAAGGAGAGACTGCTTGCCTGCCCATTGAGGGCTGACTCGGGGAGTCTGACCTCCTTCCCAAGGGACCAACTTTTCCTTCTCTCCTCCTGTTTTCATTTAACCAGTTTATTTAGCCAGTTCCTCAGGCTACAGAGAGTGGCAAGGCACACTCTTTCCTTAAAGGGATTCATTTGGAGGCAGGAAGGTCCTCCCTGGAGCCCAGCCTCTCCCTCCCTGGCTTGGGACTTCTCCCTCCTGCTTTGGGGCCCCTTCTGTGTGCGGTGAACGCCACCTGGTCAGAGGAAACAGGCTGGGCGGCAAGGAGGGAAGCCTATGCTCTGATGCCGTGTGCCGGATGCTCTCTCTATGTTCCCTCACTTAATCCTCATACAGATGAGGGAATCAACATTCAGAGAAGTCAAGCAATCTGCCAGGGTCACACAGCCAGCAAGCCCAGGAAACAGGATATCCATTCTGGTCTATCGACAAAACCTGCCCTCAGTCCAGCAGACCTACTGCCTCCAGGCTACAGCTAAGAGACAGGCAGCACTCACTGAAGGTGCTGGAATCAGGACAGTGGTTGCTTTGGGGAAAGAAGGTTGATGGAGAGGGGACACATAGGGGCTTCCAGCCTCCTCCTTGACATGGGGGTGCTCATATGAGTGAGTGGCTTCACACTGTGATAATTCCTTGACTTGTGCATTTATGATTTTTGCCCTTCTCTCTGATCAATACTTTAATTAAAACGTTTGTTGCCTTCTCTGTTGATGTCTTTATGCATGCATGCAGGCATCCATGTTTATCTACGTACTGGGGGCCCTGGAAAGCGCGGAGCGGCTGCTGCTAATGGAACAGGCTTCCCCACGTGAAAGCACAAGGACAAAATCACTTCCCATTGTCGAGTCCATCCGTCACTGGTACAGTATTTGGGATCTGAAAGAGGATGGAAATGAACAGAGGGAAGCTTGCAGGTGTGGGGAGCCCAACAATCGGGCTTTCTTCAGCCCCGTGCCCCCCCGCCCCCCGCAACGGACCTGGTCTTCATCTGGGGCACCTGCAGTCGAGACAATGACTGTCTGAGCGCCAAAGGCTTTGTCTCCCGCCTTGCAGAGACCCCGCCAGCCCCGCTGCCAGCCTATTGAAGCTGGACTCCCTTTTCTCTGCGTTGCCATCAATGGCTCTGGCTGGAGGGTGCAGGTGGGGAGGGAGGAGGTAGCAGGCTCTGTGCTCGAAACAGCCTGGCTGACGGCTGAATCTGGGGAAACCTGGCCTTTTGTTCTCCTTCACCGGTCAGACCCGGCCTGGAAGGGGTAATACTTCAACCGCTTAATTGCCGGGACCCATCACCTTTGCCCGAACATCTGAGGCGGCTGGTGTGAGCGCCACAAAACGCAAAATGTGTTTTCCATTAAGTTTAAATTAAAAATGGGAATCAAGATAGATACCTTTGCTGTGGTCTCCCTGTCACCCAATATATTTCATGTCTCTAGCGCTGCCACTATTTCACAACGCGATTTCTTAAGCCTGTTTCCCAGGTCAGACACAGATAGACAGACAGAACACAACTTGCCGTAGAATGAAAAAAGGCTCTTCTTCTGCCTCCAGCCACCCCGCTGGGGACCTTTCAGGCCCAAACTCCCCCCAGTGGCCCTGGGTCTGAATTGCCGTTGGGGACAGCTCCCACTTCCTCTGAGGTCCGTCCCAATCTTGCCGTATGACACCCAATCTCATTTCCTGCAGCCCGAGACTGTAAATATGGCCTCTGCCAAGCGGGGTGTGCCTGCAAGAGATACTGATGGGGCCGCCTGGTGGGTCCAGAGTGCGGGGCGCCCCGCGGAAGGCAGAATGGCAGAGCTGGTACCCAGATAGGTTTGGCCTAATCGGCCTCATTCCGGGAGGCCACAGGGAAGTTTTTCAGAAAGCATTTATCTCTGGGTACAAATGAAAACAGAAAATGCTGTGGGGAAAGTGGCCTGGCCCTCCAAGGGTGTGTCTGTGTGTGTGGTCAGGGCCTGAGGCTAACCCCACAGCGAGAGGGAATATGAGGTGGCCCAGGTGAGCGGGCGCTCTCTCTACGGCCTGGCCTCTGACTTAGAGTGTGGGGTCATGAGCCTGGCTGCAGCCTGGGACTCATGAAGCCTGGGTCTTAGATACACCACGCTGCTCTCTACGGGCCGGGTGCCTTTGAACCAATTTCTGAAGCACTCCAGGCCTCAGTGGCTTTGGCTTTAAAATGGGAATTTATAACAAGTGGTGCTGGGAAAACTGGTCAACCACCTGTAAAAGAATGAAACTAGAACACTTTCTAACACCATACACAAAAATAAACTCAAAATGGATTAAAGATGTAAATGTAAGACCAGAAACTATAAAACTCCTAGAGGAGAACATAGGCAAAACACTCTCCGACATAAATCACAGCAGGATCCTCTATGACCCACATCCCAGAATTTTAGAAACAAAAGCAAAAACAAACAAATGGGACCTAATGAAACTTAAAAGCTTTTGCACAACAAAGGAAACTACAAGCAAGGTGAAAAGACAGCCCTCAGATTGGGAGAAAATAATAGCAAATGAAGCAACAAAGGATTAATCTCAAAAATATACAAGCAACTCCTCCAGCTCAACTCCAGAAAAATAAATGACCCAATCAAAAAATGGGCCAAAGAACTAAACATACTTTTCTCCAAGGAAGACTTACAGATGGCTAACAAACACATGAAAAGATGCTCAACATCACTCATTATCAGAGAAATGCAAATCAAAACCACAATGAGGTACCATTACACGCCACTCAGGATGGCTGCTATCCAAAAGTCTACAAGCAATAAATGCTGGAGAGGGTGTGGAGAAAAGGCAACCCTCTTACACTGTTGGTGGGAATGCAAATTAGTACAGCCACTATGGAAAACAGTGTGGAGATTTCTTAAAAAGCTGGAAATAGAACTGCCATATGACCCAGTAATCCCACTTCTGGGCATACACACCAAGGAAACCAGATCTGAAAGAGACACGTGCACCCCAATGTTCATCGCAGCACTGTTAATAATCGCCAGGACATGGAAGCAACCTAGATGCCCATCAGCAGATGAATGGATGAGGAAGCTGTGGTACATATACACCATGGAATATTACTCAGCCATTAAAAAGAATTCATTTGAATCAGTTCTAATGAGATGGATGAAACTGGAGCCCATTATACAGTGCGAAGTAAGCCAGAAAGATAAAGACCATTACAGTATACTAACACATATATATGGAATTTAGAAAGATGGTAACGATAACCCTATATGCAAAACAGAAAAAAGAGACTCAGATGTATAGAACAGACTTGTGGACTCTGGGAGAAGGCGAGGGTGGGATGTTTCAAGAGAACAGCATCGAAACATGTATATTATCTAGGGTGAAACAGATCACCAGCCCAGGTTGGGTGCATGAGACAAGTGCTTGGGCCTGGTGCACTGGGAAGACCCAGAGGGATCGGGTGGAGAGGGAGGTGGGAGGGGGGACCGGGATGGGGAATACATGTAAATCCATGGCTAATTCATTTCAATGTATGACAAAAACCACTGCAATGATGTAAAGCAATTAGCCTCCAACTAATAAAAATAAATGGAAAAAAAAAATGAGAATTTATAATTAGCTGTCCACGGTGTCCAGAAGGGGGCATCTTGTCCCTGTAAAGTGGATGACACCTGGGCAGATGCAGCATGAGCCCTGGTGTCCCCAGGGGACAGTAGAATGATCCCAAGCACTGTGGGTATCTCCCCAGACCTGTCCTCCCATTTCAAGAGCAGGTGACATTACGGAGGGGCGGTATCAGGTACAGCCACTTCATCCAGGCTGGTTGAAAAGCCAGGGTAAGAACAGGAGCCTCTGGGCAGCCAGGTACATCCTAGCACGCTAGGCAGTGCTTAGGACACTGATATTTCTTCTCCACCATGGAAAATACATTTTAATTTGAAACTTGGTTTACAAAATTTGAAAGTATAGCTCCTCTCCCTGACCCCCAAATAAATACTCAAGCACCTTTTGGGAAAGAGTAAATATTACGTTGCTGTTGCTTAGTCACTAAGCCCTTCCGACCCCATGGACTGTAGCCCACCAGGCTCCTCTGTCCATGGAATTCCCCAGGCAAAATACTAGAGTGGGTTGCCATTTCCTTCTTCAGGGGGTCCTCCCAACCCAGAGATCAAACCTGCATCTCTTGCACTGGCAGGCAGATTTTTTTGCCACCGAGTCACTGGGGAACTTCTTAATTCAAGCTTGTCTTTTTTTCCATTAAAGTCCAGAAAGCTCACAGACTTCTGAGAGGTTCCACTGTTTTATAGTCTTCCGACCGAGGCTAAGTTACAAGGACTTTGATTCTCTTCCATCCTTGTTCCTTAGCCCTGCGGTACTTCCTCCCTCTGTGCTGAGAAGCTCAGCTGTTTTCCTTTCACCTCCTTGCCAAAGTGGAACTGTCTGAACCTTATCCCCTCCTCCATGAAAGGACAGATGACAAAACAAGAGGAATTAGCACCCATCTCCTGGCCTCTTCCCTGAGGGCTGGCCTCCTTGCCTCCACACAAAACATCCGCTGGAAACAAGTCTGGGAAAACAAAGCAGTGTTTGAAGGCAAGTTGCTGGGCCCTGGGGAGTTCCCCACAATACTGAAAGGGGACAGTCACCACAAACATGACCTCCTGTGGGGGTGTCAGTGGACCACCCACCACCAGGGGTCCCAGGGACTAGACACCAATGAAAAAGAGGCAAGAATCAAAAGTTATTTCCATGACAGGGGATCATTTTAAGCCTAAAGTCCTCAAAAGGCCTCCAGACTACAAGGCTATGCTGGGGCAAGTTTTTTTGAACCTTAATACAAGTATTTTAATTTTCACTTTTGCAGGCTGATATGGTTTTCTATCTCTGCACAGACCCCTTCATATTTTGCTGTTTCACCCAACATTATATCCTATGTGTGGTTTGTTCATCTCCACTCAGCTCTAGGAATTTGCTCTGCTCTTAAGTTCCTTTCTGGAAATTTCATATTTTTATTGCTTTGGAGCTATCTTTTATAACGTCTACAGATATTCTGAGAAGGAAAGAAGAAATCCATCCTTTTTCATGCTCTGCTACCTACAACCTCCAAACCAAACTGTCTGACCTCCACTTCTCCTCAGGCTGCTCAGTCCTCTGCCCTTTGTTATCTGCTCTCCTCCGACAGGAACCCTCCTGAATGGTTTATCCACGACCACCACGTTTAACTCCTGGGCCTTCTGAGCAGAGGCTGGTTTTGCTTCAGCATCTCTGGCTTGGGTTCTTCTGTGAGAGGAAGTCCTAGCGAGGACCTGCGTATGTTTATGGACCCACCAGAAGGCAGGGGCTGGGATCACACGGCATGAATGGCATCTCCCCACATTAGTCAGGGCTTCCCAGGTGGTACTCATGGTAAAGAATCTGCTTGCCAGTGTAGGAGACAGGACAGACCTGGGTTCGATCCCTGGGTGGGAAGATGCCCTGGAGGAGGGCATGGCAACCCACTCCAGTATTTTTGCCTGGGAAATCCCATGGATGAAGGAGCCTGGCGGGCTACAGCATAAGATCGCAAAGGGTTGGACATGACTGAAGTGACTTAAAATGCACAGCACTCACATTAGTCAGAATGTGCTTGAACACTCCCCATCAAGGGAATCTGATAACTGGGCCCTTTAAGGGCCCCACAGTCACTGTCCTCACGACCATCCATCTCTTCTCCCACAAACAAAGAAAAGGGACCAGCGATTCCTAGACCGTCCGCTGTATGAGGCCAGGATGTGCAGAACGGCAGAATCGGTCAGTGCTTCTGCTTCTCTGGCAGTCTCTCCTGGTCACGCATCATGCTCAGCTTCGCTGTGCCCACTTCCACCCCCGCCCTGCCTAGCGAGCATCACTGCAGGACTCTGTGCAAAGATCCTTCCTTAAAAAAATCCTATAAACACTTACAGAAATACGGATTGTTAGAAAATACTCATTCTCCAAAGCTCAGAAAGACTGGGTGGAAAATTGCCCCCTTTTTTGAAACGATCGTTTCTTGGGCTGACCTCATGTTGCAGCAAGACTCAGACATGAGGTAATTCCTCTGGTGTTAACATACACTGCATCACCCACACAATCCCACTGCCTACCAGACGCCTCGGAGGGGTGACCGGGGAGCCCGGAGGCACCAGTGGAAACTTCCGAAGGCATTTTAAAAGTTCTTCGTTTTTACAGCCAGTGTGTGTTGCCCCCCACCCCACCCCGCAGGGTGCACTGGTGCAAAAGGAGATAGAAGGTTCCAGGAATGGCGAGCTGAAGATACACTGAACACGGAAAACAAACAAAGAACTAACACCCAGAGCCCAGGAGACCAGGAAAAGAGGCCTTTAAACGCTGTCCAGGGATTTCAGTTTTAAAGGGGCTTTCAAATCACCAACCTCTTTCACTGTGAGGCTGAACCCCTGCGGCCCTGACCGCAGACAGCAAGCCCGGCATCCTGAGGCTGCCGGTGGATCTTCGGGCAGGGCTGACTTCTAGAAAACCCCTTGGAGGATGAACCACCTCTGTTCTCCTGTAGCTTCCACTTCCCCATCTTAGTACCATCTTTTCTGGTCACAGAACAGTCCTTTTGTACTTGGGGTTATCGATGTTCCACCTGCTTGGGGCTTTCCTGGTGGCTTAGACGGTAAAGAATCTGCCTGCAATGCAGAAGACCTGAGTTCAATCCCTGGGTGGGGAAGATCCCCTGGAGAAAGGAATGGCTACCCACTCCAGTATTCTTGCCTGGAGAATTCCATGGACAGAGGAGCCTGGCGGGCTATACAGTCTAATGGGGTCACAAAGAGTTGGACATGACTGAACGACTTACACTTGTCTGGTAAAGAGTTAAGGCTGAGGTTATTAGTGGGTTTATCAAAATTCTGTTCCTATCTCTGTGTATATTTCATATCAAATGAAATTCATATCAAATTGACGGGGCTTAGTTTCAGAAAATCCTCATACTGGATAAATCCTTTGGACAACTGCGCCTTTTCTTTTACAGATTCTCCCTTTCCAAAGCTCTTTTCCTTCTCACTCTGCCAGGAGAGTCTCCAACAGATCCTAACCCATCCATAGCATTTGCTACTCTTCCTGTTTAGCTGAGAAGGGTGTGTAGGTAACAGCGGGTAGTGCCAGAGAAAACCCAAGAATAAGTAGAACTTCATGTGTAAATATTCAAAAACGTAAATCCATGAATCTAGAATTTTGTAGGAACCTGAAATCATTGCTCAAGATAGAACCAGCCAGGGCATCCATCTATCTATAATGTGGGGCAAAGTAGCTTCCAGAAAGGGATTCTCTTGGGAAGGGTGCAACCAGCCTCCAGCAGACCTGCCACTCAACACACACAGACATGGCGGCAGTTCCGTAGTTTTTCCTCACGTTTTGTTTTCCTTCCTTTGACATGGCAGGACTGGGTCAGCCCCCTCGCAGAGTCCCTCAGACCCAGTGTGACCTTGGCAACATGACACCCAGAGGTGCCGCTCCTATAGCACCCGCCCAGCATAAACCGAGGCAGGGACCCTATCTCCTTGCCCTGGGCTGTCACTGTGGGAACCAGTCTGCATCCTGAGAGGCCAGGCAGAGTTTTCTCCAGCCCTGGGGACTTGGCACTACAGCCTCTGGGGGTGTTTCGCTGCCCAGAAACGGAAGGGACCAGGCACTTACTTTCCCTGAGGTAGCTGAGATGTGACAATAGCACTTCCGTGTTGTAGAGGGAGGTGGCTCGGAGGAAGTCCTCCTTGTTCAGTTTACACAGTTCCTTGCCGTCCATATTCTGAAAGAAAGATGTGTCGATCTCCATCAAGCCATACTCCTTTATCGCCCACTCCAGCCACTGCCGCACGTGCTCCTGTGTCCACAGCGTGGGGTCTGCAGGAGAGACAGGCTGTTAGCAAGGCTGCCGGAGGCAGAGCTCCTCCCCTTCTCAGTCTGGCTATCCCTTCTCTCTCTCCCCACCTCCACCTTTCTCCTCCCTCCTCAGAGCCCCTCCCGCAGAGGGAAAGTGGTCCCCTCCGACCTCTGCCCCAGATGGTCCTCCCAGAACACCCACTGGCTCCATCGCATCTGGTGCTGCCTGAACCACTTAGCACTCTGAAAAGTTCTTAGTCGCAAAACTATGCACCCAGACAGGATGTTCTCTTTGAAGTCATTGGAGGGCAACTGAAACCTCTGCCTGAGAAATCATGGCATCAGAATGAAAATAAGCCCAGTTGCCTAGAGCAGGGACCAATGGCTCTGGAAAGGGCCACCATCCATATCTTAAGAACATCAGTGATTCCATGGAGCAACAGCAATCTCTCCTATGGCTGCAGAAAAGACGTGCATGGACACTTAGACCGCAATTCCATCTCTGCAGGTGGAAAACCAGTGGTGTTAAGCCCTCAGCTTAACTCCAATTGGGTTTTCTCCTTTTGGGGACAGTTGTATTGAAAGTTCTTTAAAATCATCCCCCCAGAATTTTTAGGATCCCCAAAGATGGGAAATGGTGTTGGAGGGAGAAAATGTTTTCACTCTTGAGGATAAATAATGTAAGGGCTGAGGTCCTAGGAACTCAAGGAATTAGATCTCCACTTGGGACACTCAGACTCTTTCTTAAACAGGTGTGTGTGTGGCGGGGGGGAACGTGTGTACTCTGAGTGCTGTGATGAGTTCTAGCAGGTTCCACAGTAGGTGGAGCCCTTATATCGTTACATATCACAATTTGATAACCAGCTCTTTCCTTAGCATCTAATTATTACAGAGTCCGACAAACAGTTAAACATGCTCATCAGAAAAGAAAGCTACATGGGTCTTGCCCTCTTGGAAGACCCATGCCCATGAAAACTCAGGCAGGAAAGCACAGAATTAGGCAACAGATTTTTGTGGTGGCAGTTTGAGGACTGGTCAGCAAAAAGGGTGACTATGAATTTGCAATCATGGAAGGTTTCCTGGAGGAGGGGAGGAGACTTACTAGTCCCTAGCTTCTACTGAACCTGTTTTATTAGCCTGCTCATTTTGTAGGAATATCTATGCTACCTCTCCACCACCTCACTTTCTCATTCTAAGGGTCTGTTAAGCCTCTTGGTAAAAATGGGAGTAGGTTTGAATGATTAGGAAGGGCCGTGGGGCGAGAAGCAGGGTTCATACTAACCACCCAGTGCCCAGAAACTTGTAACAGTCTGGATTTTGAACACTTTCTAGGTGTCCACTGCTTCAGGTGTGCTATTTTTCAATGGCTGTTATCTTCATTTCACAGGTGGGAAGTGGAGTCCTGAAACATTAAGTCCTCAACTTGACCTTTAATCCCAATATGAGCTGGGGTTTGACTGAAAGCCTCCCAGGACTGCACTTAGCTGAGGGTTCCTGCACCCCAAGTCTCCTCCCCTCTCCCCTCTCCCCATCCTGTCTTAGTTCATTCAGGAGGTGCTTTGCCATCACTTCCAAAAGCAGAGCCACTCAGGGCTTCATGGTACAAGTCTGGAGCTCTTTCCTTCTCTGTTTCACACATAAATTTCTTGCTTTGTTTCACTCTTTTACTCTCCAAGAACAATTAGGCATGGACCATTGGTAAATGGAAATGATTTTGCACCGTTTCAGAATTCTAAAGAAAAATGTCTTGGGGGACCTTGGATTATGTCACATATTATTTCATCAGCTCTCCTCTGCTTCTCCTAATTCCTCACTTTGAATATCCAAGGCCTCCAATTCAATTTTACACTGTTGGTTTTATTTATTTTTATTATTTCCGCCCTTGCTTTGGGCTCTATCACAATATTATTTCTCTCCCTTTACAGCACAATGAATTATAAATCTTCCACTCTGGAGCGTGCTAAGCTCTTCCAAATGTATTTCCTGGATGATTTAGTCCTGGTTTCTTCCCATCTGAACTTGGAACTGGTGATGAACTAGGGCCCTCGTTTATGCTTGTCTTCAAATCCCACCATAAATCCAATGGGTTGTTCCACCGATGTTTTATGGCCTTGATTTGTGAGACTTTCTCTTATGTCTAGGAGGCTGACCAGGAGTAAGCCAAAACGTGTGAGGATAATGCTGCAAGATCCCGCCAGGAGTAAAGTAATGAAGTGAAGCCTTGGCTAGCGGATCCATGACACAAAGTGCTTGGAACATTCTTTGATGGGAATTTATGCTATTTTCACTATTACTGCTCTGGTGACCTCGGCCCCCTAAGACTGCCACCTTGATTATCTTTTCAAAAGTACTTCAACACCACTTCAGAGTTGAAGGGTCAACAAGTCTGGTCATTCTCCCTCCTTCTTTCCCCTATCTTCTCCCCAAAGTGACTTCAGAAATGAGATGCTGTCAACATTTGGTTCAGAGACAACCTCTGGCCCCCTAGCTCTTCTGTCCTCAAGATTTCCTCCCCATGTTGGCCACTGTTGAGAGAAGCGGGGGTGAGGGGGGGTAGAGTTTGGTTCCAAGTGAGCAAATGCTTGGAGAGGCTAGGTTCCAATGTGGGGAGTCCAGAAGTTTCTCTCCAGGCCAGTTTTAGCTCAGTTTCATTTCTGCCTTCTTTCTAAGAGAAGGGAGAAGGCACAGTTTTCTTGGCTCTCACAGATGCACCTGAGCTAAACATGCCGAGCTGGTGTCCCGAGGGATGGGAGATCAGATACAGATGCTTCTTTCTCGACGTTAGAGACAGAAGTAACATCACAAGGATGAAGCTGTTTGCAGAGTGCCCAGCACCAGGAGGCACTCAGTATATGGAGCTATTCTTCCTCTTCCTCTGGGAGGCCAAATGTTTATGGAAGAAGGAAACGAACATGCTTTATGAACAGTTTTCAAGTCCTGCAGGGCACAGAGAAGTTCCTGAGAGCCCACCCCTCCCCTGCCTCACCTGTCCTCACCCTTCCTGCCCCTGCCACCTGGAGTCTGGCCTGGAGCACAACATGTGTCTATAGTCCTAGATGGTGACACACAGCTTCCCATGGAAAGGAAATACAGAGGGCTGAGGACGGAGTGGCCTGTTACAGAACCACACCTTCTAGACCGACCCGCAAATTCCTCTGGATTACCTCAAAGGGACATCTAATCCTTGGCTCTCATCCACAACTGCATTCACACTTTCCCAAATGGAAGCGGTTTGCCTTTCGGGTAAACTTCTTTTGGTAAGTCACTGACTGCCTCAAATTTGAACACTCTGGCTCCTTCTACCTGGAACGGACTCTACACGGGGCAGTTTCTCCTTCCTTTTCAAGCAGGCAACTGAGCTCGCCAGCCGAGGCCGGTGTCCAGCCAGCACACAGAAGGCCTGAACAATGATTTTATTTTCTGTGACCAACAGCACTGATACCTATGGAAAATAGCCTATTTTTACAGAATGACAAAGTGTGCTGCACACATGTTCAGGCACTCCTTGTGTTAAATATAGTTGTTTCTATTTTGGACCTGGAAGAGATGGCTGTAATTCTGGAAAGGTGGGACCCTGCGGGTGCCAGGAAGTGCATGCCTGATGGACAGGACAGACCTCCGAGACACTCTTGTCCTTAAAGGCAAGGGTGGGCATGTCTGGGTGTTCCCAGGATTCCTTTTGGGTTCAGAAGATCTTGCCTCTCCTCTCTCGGCAGGCCTCATCCGTGGAACCAGGCACGGAGGGAAGAAAGGAGAGGTGACCTGTTGAGGGCGGGGCTTCCCGAATCTGTGCATCAGGGTTCCAGTGACATTTGGGAAACTGTCTTGGAGGACGGCCAGGGAAGAAGGTGCAGCTTTCCCAGGTAAGCATTTCCATAGAGAACAGGGTACCAGGTGAAGATGTAGATGCCCCCACCCCAAGGACAACTAGCTCAGAAGACGGGATGAGGGTGGCACCCAGTGAAAGGGTTCCCAAAGTACCTGCAGGGACGATGACCCTCCTCTCGTTGGTGGTCATGTTGGGGGGAGGGGGGCCGTTCTTCTCGTCCATGTAGCTGTTGTAGCTCATGGTGTTGGACTCGCCTCCGCCCACGAGCTTGCCGCATTTGCTGACGCTGCAGTCCACCGGAGACTCCCTGGAGCGAGAAGAGACAACACCCAGAGGAAGTCATCAGTGTCACTGTCGCCTCTGCCACCGGCGCATCCGTGCAGCCTCTGCCCAGCCCTACCGGGTGGAACGAGGGCAACAGGGGTGCTGCTGACGCTGCCTTATTTCTATCCACACGGCCACTAGTTTTCTCCAAATCCCAGCCCCATCCTATAATTACGGTACTTAAACACTTTCTGGCAGCCTCACTGCACTCAGACTGGAGTCTGGACCTCTGAGCTCGGCTCTGCCTGCAGCTGACACTTTTAGCCTTGTTGCCAGGTGACCTACCCTCCCTAGGCGCAGGCACTGGACCTGGCTCCCAGACAGGCTCTCCCCACTCCCAATGCACCCTGTTTCGGCCGTGGCTCACAGACTTGTCACACTGTGGGATGGTTAGCCTGGCAGGTGCCCTTCCCCTGGCTGAATTGGTGCCATGGCTTTCTTATTTTTTTTTTACTTCAAGCATCCTGTCATAGTGGGCTTCCCTGGTGGCTCAGCAGTAAAGAATCTGCCTGCCAGTGCAGGAGACTCAGGTTCGATCTCTAGGTTGGGAATCTGGAGAAGGAAATGGCAACCCTCTCCAGTATTCTTGCCTGGAGAATTCCATGGACAGAGGAGCCTGGCAGGCTACAGTCTATGGGGTTGCACAGTCAGACACATTTTAGCGACTAAACAACAACAGCAATCCTCTACAGTGCCTTCCAGAGGGGTTGAACAATCACCGAGTCCTGAATCACTCATTACTATTGCATGTATATCATTTCAATGTGCTTCTCATACAGTGTTCTACTTGAATCTCCCCATCACCCTCCAGGTCAGACATGACAAAGGTTAGCAGCTCTTTCCTATGGTTAAGAAAACCAGAGAAGTACATGGTTAGCCCCTGTTATTTTGCAACATGGGAGCACAGGGCTTCAATTCAGCAAGGAGCACCTATGTGTCTGGAGATGGAGCTGACATCTCCCTTGTGGCCACCTGGGGCCTCAGCAGGCTGGCAAAACACACCACCTACCGAGAGCCCGGGTCACAGACTCTGCTGGTGTGCCTAGGGCTGTGCTATCCTGCCCTGCCACTTCTGCTCAGCCACTCCCCTTGTGCCAGGGCCGAGGGAGATGACTAGAGACCAAGGAGAGGCTGCCGCTTTCCCACCCCACCCTCCTGGTTATCCAGAGCAGGAAGCATCAGTTCTGGCAACCTGGGAGACAGCCAGTCTTCACAAGAGCTCCAAACCAGGCCCTCAGACCCAGGAGTTCAGATAAGGTTCAGATTACAGCCGGCCAACTCTGGGCTGCAGAACCTCGAACGGCTTTCCAGAGGTCTGGCCGCTGCCCTCCCTCTCTCTGCTGTGGGCAGGAACAGACCATGCCAAAGTCTAAAGAAGCAGGCGAGGAGCAGGGTTGTGCCAGATGGGCCCGCCCATCCTGAAAAGGCAGCAACGCGGACGGCAGGCAAGCAATGGTCGCTGAGCCTGAGAGGAGAGGGGAGGGAGCCCATGGGGACACGGCAGGGGAGGGGGAAGGCCAGAGCACATTCAATAAAGAAAATTAAATGAATTTGTTTCTTAATCTGAAAGGAAAAAAATATTGAAGATCACTTATCATAGCTGGGAGATAAATGCTCCACTGAGATATTAGAAGTCAGACGGTAATTTTTTCCTGATGTCTTACAGAGGGGAACATGGACTGAAAATGAAAATAAGATGTATAACTTACACATGTTAGAATTTAAGGTTTTACTATTCGCCTACTGTTTTTCCAGGCAGAGAACCAAGAACCAGCCGTCGGAGCCCCAGATTGTTGAAGGTTTAATGTCCCCATGGCAGTCTGAGGGGCGGCAGTAGCACTTCGGGGCTTTGCACCAGGGTTTGGCCCTTTGGCTTCTGCTGAAGCAGGACTTGGCCTGAGATGAAGCAGTCCCGGAAAGACCCCGGTCCCGCGTCTGAGCTGAGCTCCGGTGGAGCTGGCCGGGTCCCCCCCTACCCCAGTCCAAGCAAACCGCAAGTGGGCGCATGCGCACACAGGCGCCGACGCCACCGGTGCAGTCACACGCACACGGGCACATACGCTACCCATGCAGGCGCGCACACACGCATGCACGCATGCACACGCCCGCACCCGCACACACACACACACACACTCACCACCACGGCCTGGCAGCCTTCCCCAGCATACTTGTCCATTGTGAAACAACCCAAGTGCAGCCGAAGTTTGGAGGATTAAGTTGGCCTTTAACCAAGAGAGCAACGTTTTCACCGGCTGGGAGAGGCCATGCCGAGGGTGGGGCGGCCAGAGCACACGCTTCCCGGCGGAGCAGACAAGAACACTTTTCTGCAAGGGGGCGGGGTCTGGGGGCGGTGGGCGGTGGGCAGGCGTGGCGGAAGGGGACTTGCCTTCCGTGGGCTGCATCTCTCTTTGGGAACATCGGAGAAATAGATGAGCTGTGAACATTCTTTTCCACCATCAGCTGGGCCTCTGGGGATTTCTGAGCCCAGAACACAACTCTGGCCACTCAGAGGTGAGAAGTTGGACCTCAGAAAGCATTGCAATGAAATGGCCCCTTATGCCATCGGTGCCCCGGGGCAGGGCCAGTCACTGGTACCAGGAGGAGAGAAAAATAAAAATTTGAATAAAGGAATCGTTTAGTAAAAGCTGCCTGGTACCTCTCACTGTAAGGAGTCTGAGCACCTTGGTGAGAAAGGCACCTGCTGGGTGGGGGTTTGGGGGGCCTGGGGAAGACGTCTGAACAGGGTCAAGCCTGGGGCCTTCCAGCTGGGGTGACCACGGGGGTCGTCCAGTGGTGGGGACCTCTTCGTTTCCGGTCCCACAGACGCTCCCACGCTTCTGTGTCCTCCTCTCTCTCCACCCACTCCCGTGTTCTCAGCTGCACGTGCTCCCCAGCAGGGCAAGGTGATCTGCTTGCTTGCCACCCACCTGCCTGGGTGCTTGTCCTCTGGAACAAGACTCTGTCTTTGATCCCAGACTCTGCAAAGGGGTACCCTAAGAGAGACGTCCTGGCCCTCACCCTGGACCTCCGCCTTGTGCAGGCCGGCCCTCCTCTGACTCCTGGGAGAGAAGGAAGGAGAGCCCAGCCTTCCCCATCCACCTGCCGCCCTCCATTCCACTCTGGGGTGGCGGGACTCTGCGCCTTGGCAGACAGCACAGGCCTCCCAAGGGCCCAGCCAGCTACTGGAAGGAGCCGGGAGTACAGGTGAAGCACAGCATAAAGGCTGCTCTAAAACGAGGCAGCTGGCGCCTGTGGAGAGGACCAAAGAAAACAAGGGGGGCACGAATGGGGGGGAGGCTTTGCCATTCAGCCTGGCCACTTTGCCGCTGACTTGTATTGAGACCTGCGCTTACAGCTAGCATGGGGCTGGGGTCTGCAGGCAGCTCACAGCACTGGGACAGGTGACAGGAGAGCCAGGGGCTGCCTCAATGGAGCAGGGAGGAGGTGGTGGCTCTGAAAGTGTACCTCAGAGCATGTCCTGCTCAGCCGTGGCTCAGAAAGCCACACGCTGGAGGCCACGGCAAAGGCCATGTGGGCCCTGCAGCCTTGTCCTTTATTTTCACCAAAGGACATAAGGTCTTTACTCCTCTGGTTTTATTTCTGTGTTCAGGAACCATTGCTTTCAAAAGTCGGCTGCTGGTTTCCAAAAGTGCCTCGCAGACTCTCAAATGATTTAAAACACAATGAGAAATCTTTGAGCATTTGGATAACAGGAGATTTCAAAGGCCTTGTCTGAAGATTGTTGTTGTCGTTCAGTCACTAAGTTGTATCCAATTCTTTGTGACCCCATAGACCATAGTCTGCCAAGTTCTTCTGTCCATGGGATTCTCCAGGCAAGAATACAAGAGTGGGCTCCCGTTTCCTCTCCCAGGGGATCTTCCTCACCCAGGGATTGAGCCTGCGTCTCCTGTGGCTCCTGCATTGGTGGGCGGACTCTTTATCACTAAGCCACCAGGGAAGCCCAATTACCTGAAGATAATCCCATTCAAATATGCGAACATCTTCCCTACCTTTTGGTTCAACTGAGAGCAACTTTATTCAGAGTATGGGATCCAGACCCACAGGTCTGCAGCCCAGGCTTACAGTGATGGATACCCAATGTCCACACAGCTAACAGGAAGTCCCCAGGGCTATTGGAGCATTAGCAATATCTGGCGTGCCTTCTACATCATGTGTATAGTGCGGAAATCGCACCAATCTGTGTTGTCTTCAGGATTTCTGTAGGAGCCATGGAGAGATGTGTATATGTGACCTTTTTGCTTTTGAAAAGGAGATGCAAAAGCAAACTTCAAGAAAAGAAATCACCCATAGTAAAGCTCTCACTCTATACTTAGTAGATGCTCACAGCTTCTCCAGAATCCTGAGTACCCCCTCCTCTCAGCTTTCTGCCTGACATGCTTCTCATTGCGAGATTCAGAGTGTTAGAAGGCACTTTAGCACAGGACTGTGCCGTCAGAAGCAGAAGTGACCGGGTGTGTGAGGCTGGCCCTCCTGTGTGTGGAAGTTAAGTCTGTAGGTGTCTAATAAGGGCATTGGATCCTGCTGGCCAGCCTAGACAGCGTCAGGGCAGACTAACAGTGAACTCTGGTCCAGCAACTCTGGCAAGCAAGTCTTTGCCATTCCCCTCCGTAAGTTGATATATTTTTTTTTCCTTCATGGGATGTTTTCCCCCAAACCCGTGGTTGAGACAGGATGCAGCTGAGAGTTAGTTGCAGACCACAGCTTGGATCATCTTGCTAAAGTCTACATCCAGCACAGAGCCTATGGGTCGCGCCGTTTGAAGAACAATTCATGGTAGCAGATTCAACCACAAGCGGAAGGCAGGGAGGAAGGGAGTGAACCTGCCCCAACGTGGGCAAGCTCGAATTTCTGTGAGCTCCTCATATCTCGGTCTCCCCACTGGCCCTTGTGCCTTGGCCTGGATGACTTACTGGCAGCATCAGAAGCAAGAAGGACCTTGTAGCTTTAGGCACACAGAATACCTCCTCTAGAGACATGAATACCTGTAGGGTCTCTGATAAGCATCAAGTAACTCAGAATTTCAAGTTATCGGAGAACGTGGGGAGAATTCACTGTGAATCATGAAAAGAAGAGAGAAATACATCTTTGGGTACTTTGTTGATCGGCTAGGGCAGCCATAACAAAGTACCACAAATGTGTTAGTGGCTCAGTCACGTCCAACTCTTTGCGACCCCATGGACTGTAGCCCACCAGGCTCCTCAGTCCATAGAATTCTCCAGGCAAGAATACTGGAGTGGGTTGCCATGCCTCTTTCCAGGGGATCTTCCTGATCCAAGGATCGAACCAGGGTCTCCTGCGTTTCAGGCAGCTTCTTTCCAGTTTGAGCCACCAGGGGAGCCCTGAGTCGGTCCAAAACACTCTAGCCCAGCCCTGTCCAGTGGAAGGGGCCACATATACAATGTAACATTTTCTAGTAGCCACATTTTAAAAATAAAAAAGGTACAATTAATTTTAATGATATATTAAAATATATTAATTCAATACAGCCTGAAGATCATTTCAACATCATCAATATAAAAAAAATAATGACATATTTCACTTTTTTCCTACACTAAGTCTCCTAAAGCCAGTGCATTAACCTACACATCAAGCACATGCCCATTTTGGATAGGTCATACTTCAAGTGCTCCAAAGCAACCAATGTGAGCAGTGGCTACTGCCTTGGAGAGCATAGATTCAGTGTGTGAGCCAAGAAATCCCAAGTTTTACACTCTGGTTTTCTTCACCTGAAGTTAGGAACTATCTTCTGCATTAAAAGCACATCATCAGTGGTACTGAGAGGACAGAGGCACAGCGTGGCAGGTGAGAGATTTAAAGAGGGCGGCATCTGCTTCATCATGCCGCTTCTTTGTTGCGTGATCCAAGAATGGGATCTGACCAGGTTCCATCCTAAGCAAAGACATTTTTCCTGAAAACCCTGGCTCCCTGCTGCCCACCACTTCAGCATCCATGTGAGCACTGAGGAGATGTTTATGAGGTGCTGGTGATGTCTAGACCTAGCCTGCCTGATTCTCAAGAGTCCACTGCATCATCTTGGTTTCCCAGGAGGGGCGAAGAGACATCAGTTTCTGAACCTACGCTGTCACCAGCTCCTGGCCCTGGTCAAGACCGGCAGATCAAAAGCAGGGGCTGCTTTGTGAAACCAGAGCCAGGGAGATACCACGTCTGGTCTCCGGGGTCTTCATGCAGCTCCCCTCCAGCTGGTGTCTGGTGTGATGGGAGGAGCCTCGGTGGAACTGGTGAGGGGGTTCTGAAAACTGATTTCTCTGGGGGGACCTCCTCTGCCCCGGATTCATGTATTGCAGTGCTTGAGGCTTCCCTGCAGCAAAAGCCATTAAAGGATTTTGAGCAAGAAAGGTAAATGTTTTGAAAAGAAGACTCAGGCTGCTGTCTGATGAGGAGATGTCAGAAAGACAAGAGGAGGAAGGGGAAGAAGGACGAGGCTCCCAGGTGGCCTAGAAGGAGAGGTGCTGCTGGCTTTGATGGGTGGGCGGTGGAGGTGAGCGAGGGTTGGATTCAGGCTCCAGCTTGTTCAAGGGTGAGTCTGGATTGTCAGCAAGCACTGGGCGCTGTGGTCAGGCCCATGTGGGAGGCCTTGCTGAATGCTGTCCACGTGTGGGGTGGGTGCAGGTGGGTGGGGAGGGGATGGAAAGAGTGGCCACGGGGCCAGGATCAGAGAGCTGGGGTGCAGGGCCAGCTCTGCACCTTTGAAAAGGATTCACTGCACCTTTGAATCCTTAGGCAAGTCATTTACCCCCTCAAAGCCCAATGTGTCTCTCTAGTTGTTCAGTCACTAAGTTGTGTCTGACCCTGCGACCACACGGACTACAGCATGCCAGGCCTCTCTAGGTCAAGATGTAAATACAACATGGACCTCATGGGAGGCAGATGGAGAGCAAATGGCGTTGTGGAAAGATTGACAAACTCTTGACTTCCCTCCACAGAGAGTGAGTCAGTACCCTCATCATCTCTGTGGAGGGACTCACCAGAAGGGCTCCTGGCTCAGGACCCCTAAGCCTCCCTGAAATCCTCTAGGCCAGCAAGGTGGCTGGGATCCCAGGGGCTGGTGCTGGTTAGTGGGGTTGGAGTGTGATGGGGCCAGGTGTATTCACAGGCAGGTCTGAGACGAGGACCTTCTAGGGGGTTGCCCACCACACGAGCACCCCCTTCTGCTTTCTCTAGTCTTTTCTGCTCCATGACCTCATCTGCCAGCACAGGTAGAACTCTTTAGTGATGATGCCCAAGTCTAAATTCCAACTGCATCCCCAGTAGTATCTGATCTTCTGTTTCTAGTGCCTCATAGACAGTTTTATCTGATGTCCTACTTACTGATGGCTCCTGATGCATCTCACAGGGGTGCTGACATCCTTTCTCAAAGCTTTTCCTCCTCCCGCCCCTGGGGATGCCACCGGCACCATCTTTGGAAAACACCCAACCTTTGCTAATCTTCGATTCTTTCCTCACACAAACCCCTTCCCCCCGCCCCCAGTGCAATATTTATCAACCTGAGTCCTGTTAATTATCCCCCTGATATGTCCCTCATGTGTCTTCCCCTTTTCATTTCCACAATCAGTGCCATGACTCTAGTTCAGAATTTTGTAATTTTCTACCTGGAATATTTCACTAACTTCTTATCTTTCTGACTCTCCCCACGCCCCTCCCCCACTCTCTGTATACAATGATGCCCAGCTTTCAAGTGTTCAGTCACAGGTCTGATGATGTTCAAATGTCATGTCAAATCAGCATCTGCACGTGGAATAAATGCCCTGTTTTCTTAGCCAGCCAATCAGGGCTCTCTTGGTCTCTGTTTTCATCTCCCTGCGCTTGCCTGGCATTCTGTGAAGTCATTTTCTTGACTTTCAAACTTCAGTCGTGACAGTCACCCTCAAGATAGCCCAGCACTTTCTGAGTCCTGGGATGGGTCACTTCCTGGGCCCTGCCCTGGAACACTTCTCCTATAGTATCAGGGTCGACCCTTGCAACAAGCCTATGGGGAAGTGATGCTCGAGCCGTGCAGAAAGGAGGCAGCTGGTCCTCAGAGGGAGCAGTGACTGGTCCACAGGCAGAGCCAGGACTCCAGCCTGGGCCGCCCAGCCCCCGGGGGTGCTGTCCCTCTCTGCGGTCCTCTCCTGTCCATCTCTACGAGCAGAGTCTTACCGGCCCTGGGTAGCACTGACTCCCAACCCACTTTCCAAGCGTGCCCTCCCTCACACAGGGAGCCCTCGGATTTGTTCATCTTTGTCATCATCCTAGACTTTAAATCAAAGGATGGTTTGCTGATCTTTGACCTGATGAGACCCACCCAGAGAGGTGAAATATCTTCAACAAGAAACAGAAGAGTATCTTATTACTGAATTATCCCCAAGAGGGGCTGTGCCTGGGTCTGACATAAAGCAGGTGTTACAAAAGTGCCTGTTAGTGTCGTGGGCCTGAGAGCTGCTTTGAGGCCCAGAGAACCAGAGGGCTTCCTGGCTCTGTGCTGCCCCACCCCAAGTAGCCCTTTCACCCCAGCTCACTAAAGCCTGGCTCAGTCGCCCGGCCCAGCACCAGAGCTCCATCTGCCGCAGACAAACTTCCCGCCAGATCTCTGACTCAGCTCCAGGCCTCCAGCCTCCCCCGGCCCCATCCCGGCAGCGCGGGCCCAGCGGGCTTACCTGGACCCGTTCATGTGGTCGTACTCGCGCTTGACGTTGACCCTCACGGGCTGGTTCATCCACTCCTGCTGCGGGGGGAGGGGGTTGATCTTGTGGGGTTGGCCGTAGTCGGGGCTCCCGGAGGCGGTCATGTCGGCCTTGGGGAGGTGGGCCGCCGCTCCGTATGCAGAGTCGAAGAGGGACTGGTCGTCGCTCACCACCGACAGAGCCTCCTGGAGGGCAGAGAAGGACACAGAGCCCAAGGTCACTCTTTAGTTGGCATCACTCTTCACTACCCTCCTTGGGGACCGGCGGGCTGGCCCAGGGCTACCAGAGGGGCTGTCTGGCTCACAGTTATGCAAGCTTGATGTGTTCTTTGCAGGTGACCCTGGGTGAGGAGGGAGTCTGGGCCATGGAATGGAGATGGGGAGTGTGTGCCTCTGTTGGTTCTGTAGGCTGGGACCCCCAGAAAGGAGGGTGGAGTGGCTGAGGCCAAGAAGAATGGTTACACAGTACACACATGTGATGTTGGGGTGGTGCTGGAAACAGATAGACGGAAATGTCCCTTACTGGCCAGGAAGCTGCCAAGCTACAGGGCATATGAGAGGGAGCATTGCTCTTATAGGTGAGGCCAGTGAGACCCACCCAGGGAGGTTAAGTATGTGGCTCAAGGTCACACGGGGGGAAGGGTGGGGCCCCTCTCATTTCGGTTTCCTTCTCTGTAAACAGGCATAAGAATAGCTTTTTCAGAGGTGATGGGTGATTAAATGAGAAGACCTTGGTACAGGTGTCTAGCTTGTTTGCTCAGAGGCGCTCCAGGATGTGCTGAGCTTCTTACATATCAGAGATCCCGGTAGGGGACTGCATGCCTCCCTGGCAGAGTGCGCCATCATCCTTTCCTGCCTGATTCCTTGAGATAACAGTTTCCAGTCTTAAGTGGGATGATTCTGCCCGCCCAAGAAAGAGGGTGGAGTCTCTGCTCTGTGGATGTGAGGGAGTGGGGGTCAAGGCTGAACTTCTCACGTGTGCTGTCCCATCACCTGCTGGGACAGGGGGAGATGACAAATGGAGAAAGGCAGCGTCGCACTTTCCAGACATCTACCAAGCAGAGCAGGGTAATGAGGCTCTCCCATTCATCCTGGTCACAGCAGATCACAGGGACTAGGTCATGTCCTGGGGTGTGGTGGTCACTAGGTCACACAGTTCCACCAAATTAAGCTGACTGCATTTCAGAAAAGGAGGTCACAATCTATAATCTAGGATTAATTATAATTGACACCAGATGGTGACTGCAGCCATGAGATTCAAAGACACTTACTCCTTGGAAGGAAAGCTATGACCAACCTAGATAGCATATTGATAAGCAGAGACATTACTTTGCCAACAAAGGCCCATCTAGCCAAGGCTATGGTTTTTCCAGTGGTCATGTATGGATGTGAGAGTTGGACTGTGAAGAAAGCTGAGTGCCGAAAAAATTGATGCTTTTGAACTGTGGTGTTGGAGAAGACTCGAGAGTCCCTTGGACTGCAAGGAGACCCAACCAGTCCATCTAAAGAAGATCAGTCCTGGGTGTTCATTGGAAGGACTGATGCTGAAGCTGAAACTCCAGTACTTTGGCCACCTCATGTGAAGAGTTGACTCATTGGAAAAGACCCTTTTCCAATGGATTGGGGGCAGGAGGAGAAGGGGACAACAGAGGATGAGATGGCTGGATGGCATCACCGACTCGATGGGCATGAGTTTGAGTAAACTCTGGGAGTTGGTGATGGATAGGGAGGCCTGGTGTGCTGCGATTCATGGGGTTGCAAAGAGTTGGACACGACTGAGCGACTGAACTGAACTGAACTGAACTGATAATTACACAATCTGTAAAAGTGGAGATGAGATGTAATATTACAGGAGAAATGCCCAGAACAGTCGCTGACACATAATAACACCCAATAAAGTTACCTTTGATGGTTATCAGCTTCAAGTAAAGATTCCGTTAGGCCACCTGGCAAGGTCTGAATTGTTACCTTAAAATTCATATGTTGAAACCCTAACCCCATTTCCTAAGAACCTGTGTTTGGAGATAAGATGTTTAAAGAGATGACTGAGTTGAAACAAGGCCCTTTGGGTGGTTCCTAATTCAATATGGCTGGGAATGTAAACTGGTACAGTCATTATGGAAAACAGTATGGAGATTCCTTAAAAAACTGAAAATAGAGCTACCATGAGAGTAAATCTGATGCAATCATACTCCTGGGCATGTATCTGGAGAAAAACATGATCCAAAAGGATACACGCACCCAGGTGTTCACTGCAGCACTGTTTACAATAGCAAGACATGGAAACAACCTACTGTCCATTGACAGAGGAATAGATAAGAAGATGTGCTCCATATATACAATGGAATATTACTCAGCCACGAAAAAGAAAAAAATGATGCCATTTGCAGCAACATGGAAGGACCTAGAGAGTGTCATATTGGGTGAAATATCAGACAGAGGAGAAATATCATATGACATCCCTTATATGTGGAATCTAAAAAGAAATCATACAAATGAACTTTGTATCAGAAAGAGACTTGCAGAAAGAGACTCACAGACTTAAAAAACCAGTTTATCATTGCCAGGTGGAAGGGATAGTTAGGGAGTTTGGGAACGTCACAGAAACACTGCTGAATTCAAAATGGATAGTGAACAATGACCTACTGTATAGCACATGGAACTCTGCTCAATGTTATACAGCAACCTAGATGGGAAGGGAATTTGGAGGAGAATGGATACATGTATATGTATGGCTGAGTCCCTTCACTGTTCACCTAAAACTATAATAACATTGTTAATCCGCCATACCCCAAAACAAAAAGTTTAAAGTTTGAAAAAAGAATTTTTTTAAATAAAAATTTTTCCTATGAAAATAAAAAAAAAAGAAGAAGAAGAGAGTATCTGGACACACAGAGGGACACCAGGGGTGGTAGGCACAGCAGGACCACCAAGTGGAGAAACAGCAAGAAGGCAGCCATCTGCAAGCCAAGGAGAGAGACCTCATAACCTGCCAGCACCCCAACTTGGGACTTTCAGCTTCCAGACTGCGAGAAAAAAAATACATTTCTGCTGCATGAACCCTGTCGGTGGCATTTTGCTGTGGTAGCCCTATGACACCTTTGCCCCCAGACCTATAAAATTACAATCCGCTCTACCAGCTAACTTTCTCTGAGGACCATTTTCAAGCCCAGCAGGAGGACAGCATACTTCAAAAGGAAAAGCTCTTCTGTGGCTGTTTCCGGCTGGGATCAGGGAAGAATTACTGGAACTCAGTCCAGGAAGTCTGTTCCTGCACAGGAGGCTTTGCAGAGTATAGACATGGCCAGAGATGGCAGTTTCAAAGCTGAGCTGCTGGCAGAGGGTGGAAAGGACAAGGGGGTCCCTTGACTCAGACCCGAAACCGGCTGGGTTCCTTCAATTTCCACCAGCTGTCCTATGCCATGCTGTCTTCTGTTGCCACCTCTTTGCTGTGAGCCCTGGTTTTGCCATCTGCTTGGTCTGCTGACTTGACAACCTGTTTCTCTGCTTCCTGACCTGCCCTCTGCAGGGATAGATGGTTGTTGTCTTCTGCCCCTCACCAGAGCATCACTATCCCTGGTCCTGCCTCCCAGGCCTCCTGGCCTCTGTTATTTCTTCATCTTCTCCCCTAATCCAGAGGAAAGGAGATGGAAGGAATGCTTTAACTGGAAACTCCTAGATGTGTGCATGATTAAGAATGCATGTAAGCCACTCTCCACGGCAAAGATACCTGGTTCCATGTTCAGAGGAGAGCTGTGCTTCCTGGAGCCATTTGTCTGTTGGTTATTATACCCATTGTTCTTTTCAATGAGGGAATCCGCCCTGACTGCACAGCCCAAACCAGGGGTACAGGTAGCCAAGCACATAGTTGTTCCAAGTTGAAAAGTGTGGCACTGTCATCTTGCAGAGGGCTGAGTGTGAGCCCATGAACTTCCTGGGGTTCTTTCTACACCAGGACCCAAGACCCATTACCAGCTAGAAACTATAAATGCCCTTTTGGTGACAGAGGTGGTAAATATTCACTAGTTCTACTACAGAAAGAGACTATACCTAAGGAATCAGGCATTGTCTTTGACCACGGAGAGTGGCTCACATGCATGCTTGATTGTGCACAAATCTAGGAGTTTCCAGTTAAAGCATTTCTTCCATCTCCTTTCCTTTGGGTTAGGGGAGAAAATGAAGGAATAACGGAGGCTTGGGAGGCAGGACCAGCGATAGTGATGCTCTGGGAAGGGGCAAAAGACCCCTAGCATCAGTATCCCTGCAGAGGACAGGTTAGGAAGCAGAGAAGCAGGGTTGTCAAGTCAGCAGACCAAGCAGATGGCAAAACCAGGGTTCACAGCAAAGAGGCTCCAATGGAGGACAGATTACACCAAGCCAGCGTTTCCAGAGGCTGACCATGGAGAGACATCTCAAGTAGATGAGAAAGAATACTCTATAGAACAAAGTGCAGTGTGGTAAATGGTACAAAACTGGTTTGAACTCATTTCGGAATAGAAGTTTCCTGCAGTACACAGTGAAAGAAAACTCCAGTCAAGGGGCCACGTCATGGGAGGAGAGGACCCTGGTTTATTCCAGGACACATCTCCTGTCCTCTGTCCAGTCCTGCCGGCAATTCCCTCTGCTTTTCTCTTTTCGCCTCTTTCCTCTGTCAGCATACGCCCCCTCACCCAATTCACCCTGCTCCTTCCCCTGCCAGATCCAGCTCCCTTGCCAGCTGTAAACAACCACAGCTCAGAACCCTCCCAGGGCATCCCTGACATCAGTCATCACAAGTCTGTTCTTGTCTGCCTGTCGTCCCAGCACTAGGTGTCGTCCCAGTTGCCCACCATCCATGGTCCCCGTCCATGACTTCTCCACTGCAGCTCCTGCCCCGGGCTCACTGTTCCCACGGCTCCACTAAACGGGCCCTTGGTGCCCCCTCTGTGTGTTTGATTTTGGGAGTTCTTGCGCTGGGAGCATCCTTTCTTTGCCCTCTTGTCTGGGCGCACATCCAATTCCACCCATTTTGTCGGTGAATGAAATCTCCCTTACTCCATGAGCTCTTCCTTGATAATAACGCCCTCTGACTCACACGAACTTTTAAAGGCTTAGTGAGAATACTGCTTGGGTAGACGTACAAGTGCGCATGTGCACACACACACACGTACACACGCACACAGCCCTGTTTGCAACCATTCATGGCAAGATGGCTTTTTTAAACAAATTTCATTTGCATAGAAAAGAATTGGTGACTGGGAGAAGCTGGGAAGAGAGAGAAAATGCAGGAGAACGGTTCCTTGCCTGGCCTGGACTGAATCAGAAAACCCAACACGAGCAGGCGAGGGACCTGAGGACCATTAACGTGAATCATACATTTGGGGAGACCAGGGCCCAGACAGGCTGATTTGGGATCCAGGTAGAGCATGAGCACCAGGGAGAATATTTGCGTCTGAAAGGAAATAGCAGCGCTTTGCCACACAAGACTGAGGGCAGGGGCTTCCTGGTGGTCCAGCAGTTAAGACTTTGCCTTCCAGTGCAGAGGGCGTGGGTTCAATCTGTGGTCAAGGAGCTAAGATCGCTCATGCCTAGGGCCAAAAAACCAAAACATAAACAACAGAAGCAATATTGTAATATATTCAATAAAGACTTTTAAATGGTCCACCTGGAAAAAAAAAATCTTAAAAGAAAATAAGGCTGAGCGCTTTGAGGGTGTCCAGAGACCACACCCACAGTATAGTCTCTGTGGCCAATGGCAGGTCTCTAAACTGCTTTGATGGTGGTGGGTGCATTTCAGGGAGACAGACATAGAACAGGAAGACACCGCAGGGCCACGATATAGACTGAGGGCTGCCATCGTGTTGTGCGACAGCTTCGTGCGTCCTCACTGGGGGTCCCAGAAGTCCCTGGGGGTGATCTGATGGGGTGCAAGCACCAAGGGGCTGCTTTTCTCAGCTGAGAAGCTGTTGAGCTGGCAGATGGATCAATGCTTCTAACTTATTACCTATGTGTGGCTGTTGCTATTTTCTCCATGTCTTAGAAGCTGTTTTGCTTTATTGTTGCTTGTTGTATAGTCTCTCAGTCATGTCTGACTCTTTGTGACCCCACGGGCTATAGCCCACCAGGCTCCTCTGTCCACGGAATTCTCCAGGCAAGAATACTGAAGTGGGTAGCCATTCCCTTCTCCAGGGGATCTTCCTAACCTAGGGACTGAACCCACATCTCTTATGTCTCCTACATTGGCACGTGAGTTCTTTACCACTGAGCCTCCAAGGAAGCTCAGAAGCCTTTTGCTTAAATACTTAAAACTTATAAAAGTTTCAATGTGAAACTCTTTACTAGTACTTAAAATTCTTTACAGGAATGAGTCTACAGTTGGTGTTTAAGTCTTTAATACTGAGGGATGGTTTCTAAATGTTTAACTCTGGGAGGATGGGCTGAATATAGAAAGAGCATCAGCATGACAGTTCACACACTGCTCTCTGAGTGGCTGGGTTCCTTCACTTCTCCATTTGACCTTGGAAATGACACTGATCCCTTCATTCAGAGGGTGACAAGTGACTCTTCAAAGACTTGTTGAGTCCAGGTTGCCGTAGAGCACCCTGCAGGGAAACTGCCTTTAGTGGGAAGAACAGAAGGCAGGGCCCTAATCCCATGTGTGGTCTCAGTCGGAGGTCTCTCGTGGTCCCCATCACTGTCCCTGCGAAGTCAGCCCTGAACTGCTTAGTAACTGAATTCTACGAAGCACATGCCTTCTCTCTGCCGCATGCTGGGAACAAATTGCCTGTTCATCAGGATGCTCTGGTCTCTCACCACTGCTTCCTAGAGCCAGAGGGAAGTCCTAGAGTCAGAGGGAAGCACAGGGCTCCTGGACTCCAAATAGGGAAGTAGCTGAGCACGTCAGTATCCTACTTGACCCATTTAGCAAAGCACTCAAGCAAAGGCAACGTCTTTGAGCTGCAGCTTGAGTTCCAAGCTAATAGGATGGTAATACCGGCTGTAAAAACGCTGACCAAACCATGTCGGCCTCCCTTCCCAGGATCCCCTGCTGGCTCTGGGAGCACGTGGACATACACAGCCAGGGGGCACTTGTCTTGGTGCAGATTCTCCTTTTTACCCAATTTGGGTAAGGTTGCCTTAAATACACATCACTTCTAATACATCTCAATACAGAAGAGAGATCAAAGTAGCAGACGATTATTGTTTTATTTATTAAGTGCATGTTTCCTTGAGTGATCTAATTTAATCCTCCCTGCAATTCTATGAGGGATGTGCTGTTATCACCTGTTTTTTTCTGATGAGGAAATAGATACTCAGAGAAGTGAATTAACTAGCTCAGGTGACACAGCAACTGAATGTGACCTGGGATTCTAATTCAGATCTGCTATCTGGGCATTGAACTACTACCACCCACCTCCCGGTTAGACTGTCACCTCTTTGAGGCTAACCCTTATATTTGTTGAAACGTACCCAGAGCCCGATCTTCAGAGTCAGAGAGATTTGAGTTCCAATCCTAGTTCCATCAGTTATTCACCAATACACCACCCAGTGCAATTCATTTACACTTTACAAACATCATTTTCTCATCTGTAGAATGGGGATAATAACAGTTCCTAAGCTGGCAGATTTAGAATAAGTATAAAATTAGATAATATAAATGAACTCCCTAAATCAAGTGCCTAAAGTTCTCCCAGGTGGCTCAGTGGTAAAGAATCCACCTGCCAATACAGGAGACGCGAGTTCAAATCCTGAGTGAAGAAGATCCCCTGGAGAAGGAAATGGCAACCCACTCCAGTATTCTTGCCTGGAAAATCCCATGGACAGAGAAGCTTGGCAGGCTACAGTCCAAGGGGTTGCAAAAGAGTCAGACGCAACCGAGCACACACACATTACTAAAGTTCTTAGGACACAGCAAACAAAAAAAAATTTTTTTTAGGGACTTCCCTGGTGGTCCAGTGGCTAAGACTTCACACTCCCAATGCAGGTGGCTTGGGTTCGATCCCTGGTCAGGGAACTAGATCTTGCATGCCATGACTAAAAGATCCCACATGCCATAAGTAAGACTCCAAACAGCCAAATAAATATAAATACAAATTTTTTAAAACTTCAAAAAGAAGTACAATGCTGAGAGATGCCATGGGAACCTCTGAGTTGGAGATGGGGGCTGGAGAGGGGAGACAGATAAAACCAGAGAGGTACCTTCTTCTCAAATGTGTTGGCTACTTAAAAGCAACCAAGTTTGCCTAGGGTTCAAAACGAGCAGGTTTGGAGATAATAGATTTGAAATGTGGATTTCATGGACTTCTAGAGAAGAGAGCTTACTTCTTACTCTGTGTTTCTCCTCCTCCATGCAAACCATCAGATTGTTTCCTTGCAGCCTGTCTGCTCTCTCTTTCTAGTTTCTGAATTCAGGCCTCTAGGAGGCACAGATGAGGCTCAGAAATAATCCTGCAAAAGACAGGAGGCAGTAGCAGCACCCACTCATCCCGCTGTCCCTATATCAGTCCTGCAGTAAGTATCAGAAGAATGCCACATGCATGACTGTGAATTCATAAATAAATAAACTTCCCTTATTTTGGAATTTGACATGTATACATTTTGTTTCTTCTTTTTTCCTTTTTTTTTTTTTAAATACCAGCAGATGTGTCTCCCACCATTTGTTTTCCTTAGATTAAGTCCAGGCTTATTTTCCACGCTCACATAAGTTGAGCGATCTGGGGGATGTGGTCAGGGCCTGGCCACATGACGGCCTGACTGACATTAGCGATGAACCAAGGACCACGTCCCCAGACAGCTTAGCAGAGATGGAGGCAGAGAGGGAAAAGCCTCTGGAGCAGGCAGCAAAGGCTGAAGAGGGTGATGTGAGATGTCCCCTATTCTCTGCAGGAGGGCAGGGAAGAAGTGTCTGCCATAGTCTATGTGCAGGAAGGACACACAGGAGCCACAGCGATGGGCCAGATGGAGTCAGAGAAGGAAGAAACCCTGATTCTTACAATGAGGCTGAGTTTTTGTTTCTAGCACAGGGAATGACCCAAAAGATGGGGCCCCAGAACAACCAACCCTACACTGGTTCGCTGCCCACCTCTCCCCGGTGCTGCCCCAAGTCTTATAAGGACAACTTTCGGTGGCCAATGAGCTGTGCTAGAGGCAATTTGAAAAGATGTCAAAATCAACCAGACTGACTTCCCTGCCGGTGGCTGCCTCTGCTCCAGGAGTCCAAGACTCCCAGACCAGGCCTCTGGAAAGCTAATCCCTGGGTCACCACAGGAAGCCACGAGTTGTGGCTTTTTATTGCATTCTTTGCATAATGACATAAAGTCCCTTCTCCTGGCAGCCAGAGAGCATATACAATGCAGACAGGATTCCAGGGAGCAAAGTCCTCCGGCTTCACTGTTTTTGGAAACCAGCAGGCTCCGCAGCAGTGTGTGGGGGGGGGCAGGGCAGGGCAGGGCGGGGGCGGGGTGGGGGTGGGCGCGGATGATGCTCAGCACAGTCACAGCTGAAGTGTCAGGAGAGGTGGCTGCTATGAGATCGTGCTTCTCCCTTCTTTTCAACAGCCAGCCCTGTGCTTGATTCTCTCATCTTTTTCCAGTGCAGGGAAGACAGGTGCTAAAGGGAAGAGGAGGCACATGACTGGCAATGATGGATCAGGAAGAAGGTGAAGACATCGATCAGTCACCCAAACTGATCTGGAAGCTCTTTAGTGCAGAGCAGAGCAGGTGCTCTCACCTAGATCAGGAAGGTTGTTTTTGCCCCAAAACGGCCACAGCAGTATTTCCAATCTTGGCCACTCCCCACCAACAGGCCATGTCTATTCCCCTCCCTGTGAACCCAAAGGTGACTTTACAATACCTCCACAAGTGGAAGGTGGCAGGGGACTTCCCTGGTTGGTCCAGTGCTTAAGAATCTACCTTCCAATGCAGGGAATGTGAGTTCAATCCCTGGTTGGAGAATTTAGATCCCACATGTCACAGGGCAACTAAGCCCACACGCCACAACTAGAGAGAAGCTCGCACACCACAGTGAAAAATGCTGCATGCTGCATCTAAGACCCGAGGCAGCTGAGTAAATTAATACGTGTGATATGTATGCACGCGTGCTCAGCTGTGTCCGATTCTTTGCAATCCCATGGTCTGTAGCCAGCCAGGCCCCTCTGTCCATGGAATTTCCCGGGCAAGAATGCTGGAGTTGGTTGCCATTTCCTTCTTCAGGGGAATCTTCCCGACCCGTGTCTCTTTTGTCTCCTGCCTTGGCAGGCATGTTCTTGACCACTACTGCCACCTGGGAAGCCCGAGGATGTTAGGATCCTCCCACTATTGAAAAGAAACTGAAGTGTCCAGAGGCTCAGCACTTGCCTTAGATCCATCAACTAGGGATTCTCCAACCTGTAGCCCAACTGCAAAGCTTAACCTCTTCCCCCAAACTGTTCCCAGTTTGGCAACTCAGTCTCGCCCCATCCTGGGTTGTGTTGTATAGCCAAAATGGCCCTGGAAACTCAAGAGTGCCAGGCTGATTTCTAAAGTAGCTTACTGAAATTTCTAATCCCATCCCCACCCCCACCCCAGTCCTCCACCAGCCACCCTGTCACTTAAATCTTCACTAACTGGGGAAGGGGAAGGCTTCTGCCATGACCCACCCAGCGAAAGGCAGTCAGCCAAGTTCCTAGAAGATGGAATGGGAATCCTTTGCAGATGAAAGTACTTTATTTAATGGAGTTTAATAAATTAAGGGAATGAACTTAAGTGCGTTCGGAGGAGAGGGTCTTGGCGTTCCATACAGGCAGGCCACGTAACAGAATCCAGAGCCGGAGGCCCCTGTTAATCATGGTCTCCCATTAGAGGCTTCTCCACGTCTCCCGTGGGTCTCTACCTTTGCCTGTTGACATTGAGTTTTCACAGTCACTTTTTTGACCATAACCACATTTAAAGGGCATCTCTAAAGATCAAAGTGAAAATCTCCTCCCACGGAGAACGAGTCTACTGCTGAAAAGAACAAAAGTGCTGAATGTGGAAACTAACAGGAAGGCGGATTGAAGGTTAGTCTGAGCTCCAAGAAGGGAACATTTTACAGTGTGTTGACCTTTCTGTGTCTTTACAGTGGGTCTGGCCACACTTCAAGCTGCTTTTTCTCAATGACAATGGGAAGCGCAAAAAGGCCAGCCATGATCTGTTGTGTACAACTTGACAATCCAGGGACCACACCCCTCTCCAATAATAAAGAGTGACCTGATCACAGAGGTGGACCCCACCGTGCCCAAGGGACCAGGCAGCATGAGGGTGGGATATGAGGGCTCACCCCGGTTGGAAAGCTTATGTGGAGCCCTTGAAATTGCGCCTGTGTAATCAAGCCCGTGTTCTCCTGCCAGTTTTGATGGGCTGGAAGGGTTAAATAAAGACCTGCCAGGTACAAAGGGATGATGATGAAGAGGGAACTGGCAACCATCAAAACACACCCGCAGAAGCCACGGGAGAAGCTGGTAAGGAAGGCATTCGTCCTGGATAATGGACCATACATAGGGTCCCAGTAGATTTCACAGCTCATCACTTGCACTGGGTCTGTATCCTGCCTGGTTGTATAGCTGTGGCTGCACTCGTCATTAACAATACTGGATGCTTCCACATCGGTGGCTGAAGGCCGCTGCTCTGCTCTCTTCTGCCCTGGGGATGAACTAAAGGGTCCAGGATTGGCACAGCAGGTCCTCCAAGACTCAGCTCCAAGACAGGAGGTTGGTGCCTGGTGCCCCTATGGCACCACACAGGTGGTGATTTATCAGAATGCTTTCCCGGCCCTGGAGCGCACTTTTCTGACTGCAGAGGTGGCGGCACAAGAGGACAGTTGAGGACCTGGATGGGCTGGGAGCAGCCTTGTCCCCCAGAGGAACCCTGAGCAGGTCTGCTGCAGGAGAGGTCAAAGGTGAACGGGGAAAGGAAGCAAACCACTTCACCACTCTCTTCACTCCATAGTGTGACGCTGCAAAGTCTGTTTCAATAAAAGGCAGAGTGTGCCAGCTGTGACAATGCGGGGTTTTATTGGCTGTGCAACTTCGGGCAAATTACCTAACCTCTTGGTTCCTGGAAAATTTTAACTGTCTTCCACTGAACGTTTAATGCTCTTTGACGATGATGAATGGCTGCAGTGCCCTGACCACAGAAAGCTGAAAGCTTGGAAGAAGCAGCCTGGTGGGGGGTGGCTGCAGTATTTCCTCGAAGCATCTGAATTCCCCCATCATGGGGGTGATGGAACAGCCTGGGAGATGGGACATGGTCCCCTTGGGGCTTGGTCTTCATGGCTCTGGCCTGGTAACTGGACCAAGAGGATCTCAGTCTGGTCTGTGATGACAAGGGAGGAGGACTTCTATGACAAAGGGAAGAGGGGGCGGAGGCAGCTCAGATCTGAAGGGATGGGCTCCCCCAGGGGGAAGCAGACTTTTGTCTACCAGCCGAGAAGACACTTTCTGCCATTGTTTGCAAACTCGGGGAGAGGAGGAAATGTAGGCGGTGTGTCAGGAGCTTTTCCAATTCTAGGGGTCCTGGGAACTTTCTCATCCTTTCTCTCAAAGACCAGAGAAGCAGCCCAGAGAGACAGATCATGTCTACCATAATCACTGCTTGCATCTAGCAGCTTGCATAGTTCCTGGCACACCTAGTAGGTGTGCAAAAGATTTTTCTGATGGATAAGGACCCCAGAGCATGATGGGAACCCCAGAGCACAATGAGAAACACTGAGAGCCTCCCTCCCCACTGCCAGCATCTCTGCTACCAGCCAGACTTCCCACTTGCTCTTGGCCACGAGACATTAAGCCTTGCACCCAGGCTTGTCCATTTTTTTAGCCAGCCACACCCAGTGACCGTTTCTTGTTCATGTTTAAACATGAAGCCACTGACCGCTCCCCCAACCCGCCACCCCCGACAAGCACTTCAGGCCCTTTTCCTAGAAGCTGTGATCTTATCCGCTGATGTCCTCATGTGATGGTTTCCGTGGCAACGGGTGCCCTCATAATCACAGGAAGCCCAGGAGGAAACAGGGGCCCTTTGCTCTATTCTTCCAGCTACACCCAGGGAGCGTCCTGGCAGGAGGATGAAAACAAAACCAGCCTCAAGGAGCAGGGTGTCAATGTCTGCGAGCCCCGCTGACCCCGTCCAAGGAGAGAGGAGGCCACTTCACCTTGATGGAGACCCGGGTCCTAGCACAAGACCCCTTTTGACTTCACTTCCCTCAGGGCACTGGGCAAAGAAGAGCCCAGATCCATTTCTCGGTTCTTCATGGCTATTTCCTCTTGGTGACTTGTGCCCAGGAAGCCACACTGGGTGACCTTAGGCCTGTCCCATCCTGAGTGTGCAGGATTTCTAACTCTCACATCTGCATGAGCCTCTCTACCTGAGGTGTTTAGTCCTTCTGTGGTCCCAGGGCATATGGTTACCAGGTTGCTGCAGGCACAGGAGAGTGGGAGTGACTGGAGGAGGTGCCCACGGAGCCAGGCTTCTGGCCTGGCTCAGATGCCCCTGCCCTGTCTCTGCCCACCTCTTGGGTTGGCTGTACTCTGCTCCTCCATTCCATTTGTCCCCTCTATTCCTTCTTGCCTTTCTCATTTCCTTTGCTGCATTTTAATGTCCTTAGTAAATGGTTTTTCTTCAAATAAGACCTCTTACCTGTTTCTTCCTAGCACTCTTGTCTTGTAGATGTCTCTATAATACACATTTCTGGATTGTTCTTTGGGTGTCTGCAAACCCTTATGGGCTTTCCAGGGGGCTCAATGGTAAAGAATCCCCCTGCCCATGCAGGAGACATGGGTTTGATCCCTGGGTCGGGAAGATCCCCTGGAGAAGGAAATGGCAACCACTCCAGTATTCTTGCCATGGGAAATCCTGTGGACAGAAGAGCCTGGTGGGCTACAGTCCACGGGGTCGCCAAAGAGTAGGACAGAACTGGGCAACTAAACAACAACAAACCGCCGCTGTGAATGCCAGCTTTCCTGTCCCTTTGCTCAATCCAGACATCCCACAGAGCGACCTTCCTCGTCCCTGTTGTTTCACTGAATCTCAGCGCTTCACCAAACCTTTCTGGAGGACCTATTACAGGCCAGCATTTGGTCCAGGGGATGCAAACATAAATGAGCCCCAGGTGCTTAGTCTAGGGAGAAGGCTGATATGGGTACAGGGGCTCATGTGGGGAGGGGGTAGGGGGCAGCAAGTAAAGGCTCAGGGGAGGCCCTCCTGGGACAGGAAGGGCCCAAGGTGGGTGGAGGGGACCTTCCAGAGAACCTGGACTTCCATCACCTCCTCTAGGAAGTGTCACCCTCCTGCAGTCCCCTGCAGTAAGCTCTCAGTCTGCTGAAATTTGTAGTACTTATTTTAAGATTTTTTTTTTATGTGGATCATTTTTTTAAACTCTCTGTTAAATTTGTTACAATATTGCTTCTGCTTTATGCTTTGGTTTTTTGCCCAGAGGCATGTAGGATTTCAACTCCCTGACCAGGGATCAAACCCAAATCTCCTCCATTGGAAGGTGAAGTATTAACCACTGGACCATCAGGGGAAGTCCCTGTAGTACTTTCTAACTCATCACCGATTTAATACTTTATTCTAGACTGCCCTGTCACATCGATTTTACTTTATTATTTATTTATTTATATTTAACTCTTTCTGGTAGTTTTTCGTACGCTGATATTCCGTCTCTCCAGACAGCAAATCCCACGCGGGGGGATTTTCTTCATGTTTTCTGTAGACATTATTCACGCTTTCAGACACCTTGGCTTCCTCACCCCTCAAATGAGCACAAGGACAGAAATGACCGCAAAGGGTCCACGTGAGGACGAGTTGAGGTGAGGAGCTCCTCACTGTGTCCCCGCTCTGAGCGGAACCATGCTGTCCCCTTTGAGATGCGGCTTCTGACACCACTTGTCAGTCTTGAGATGCTGTTATTCAGTCACTAAGTCGTGTCCGACTCTTTGTGACCCCACGGACTGCAGCACGCCAGGCTCTGGCCTCCACTCTTTCCCAGAAAGAAAATGAAAGTCGCTCAGTCGTGTCCGACTCTCTGCGACCCCATGGATTGTAGCCTGCCAGGCTCCTCTGTCCATGAAATTCTCCAGGCCAGAATAATGGAGTGGGTACCTATTCCGTTCTCCAGGGGATCTTCCCAACCCAGGAATCAAACCCAGGTTTCCCACATTGCAGGCAGATTATGTACCAACTGAGCCATCAGTGAAGCTCACTATTTCCCAGAGTTTGCTCAAACTCATGTCCATTGAGTCAGTGATGCCATCCAACCATTTCATCTTCTGTTGCCCGCTCCTCCTGCCCTTAGTTTTTCCCAGCATCAGCATCTTTTCCAATAAGTCAGCTCTTCACCTCAAGTGGTCAAAGTATCGGAGCTTCAGCTTCAGTCCTTCCAATGAATATTCAAGGTTGATCTCCTTTAGGTTTGTCAGTCCTGTGACTCTAGGCAAATTCTTCCATCTCTCTCTGCCACAGTTTCCTTTTTGGTGAGACAGAGATGATGACAAGACATTCTAACTCATGCCTGGCACATTATAAGCACTCTCCAAGCTTAACCTTCTTATTCTAATTCACAGGTTTTAAGACAGGAAAAGCACTTCATTTCTCTAGGCCTGTTTCTTTTGTTTGTTCTTTAGTCGCTAAGTCATATCCCACTCTTTTGTGACCCCATGGACTGCAGCCCTCCAGGCTCCTCTGTCCATGGGATTTCCCAGGCAAGAATACTGGAGTGGGTAGTCATTCCCTTCCCCAGGGGATCTTCCCAACCCAGTGATCAAACCCAGGTCTCCTGCAAGGGCAGGCAGATTCTTTACCATGGAGCCACCAGGGAAGCCCTGTATCTTTATCAAAACACAGAAGACTGAACTAGGTAAGAGCAAGATGCCTATCATCGATTAGTAGATGGATCTGACAGCCCTGTTTGTCTGGAACTGTCCCGGTTGATGCCTTTTGTTCCAGAAAATGTTTAATAATGCCTCCTTTCACTCTCAAAATTATCGCGGTTTGGTTGATGCACTGTGGGGCTGCCCCACCTGTGGGTAACTCAGAGATGGCAGTGTGTGCCTCAGCTCCATGGACCCACTGCTCATCATCCCCGCCCTCTCCTCCGAGAGGAGGTGAGGGGATACGAGGACAGCCTGCTCCCCACACAAGAAGCCAAGCATCGCCCTCTCGGAGCTCAGACTGTCTCCGGTACACAGCTGGCCTCTCGGCTGGCAGCCACCCTCAAAGCCGTCGCCCACTGGGTTGGCCTTCATCCTCATGTGACTTGCGTGCCAAGCCTAGGCATGCTGGCACCAGGCCTCCTGTCTCTCGGCGTCCATCTATAGGAAAAGCAGATATTTTGTGAACAAGTCCTGCCAAGGGCTTCCAATGAAAACATCTCTGTGGGGTTACATGGAGGTATTTCCTTTGTCACTCTCAGTAAAGCTGGTTGAGCAGAAACCCCAGCTGAAGCCCCCTGACAGTTCCTAGGGCCTTGGGACTGATTCGGTTACTCTCTCTATAAAAGGTACTTAGTGTTTGATTCTTGGAAGCTTCAGGAGGGACCAGCCTTACCCCTTAGGAGCCAGGCATCTCTGTCTGTCTCAAGGACAGGAGTCCTGATGGCTGTGAAGCTTAATCCTTGATGTTCCAAAACCTTATGGGAAATGGGAAACCCTGTTCCAAGGTGGTGAAGCCATGAGGACGTGTCCAAACCTCATCAAAAAGCCGCTCAGCTCCTCTCCCCACTTGGGTCCCTTCACTCCAGGATCCACTGTCGACAGTTGTCAGTTCTGATGCTGTGACTTCTGCACCAATGGGGTGTCCCACGTTCTGTGGGGCTTGGTGATTCTTATGAAAAGGCTAAAGCCAATGATGTCAACTTTGCCCTTCTTGGAACCTGTGGTCACCTTGCTCCTTCTAATCCTGAACCAAGAAAGGTCTTCTAGCCTGACTGTGTTTTTCCTTTTTTATATGTATAAAACCACTTTTATATCAACTTGTTCCCTCAAATTGTTTTTCCCCCTTTTTTGGCCTGGTTTTAAACAATGTTGTTACAAATATTTGCAGCATTTTCTTCTGGTAGATGAATATTCGTATAAACTGAAAAAGGGAATTTTATGAACAGACCACATGAAACACAAGAGTCCTGAAGGACTTTCTAAAAAGGGTTAGAGATTGTGAAAAGGAGCAATAGGTACACATATACTCTTCAACCTCAGTCTTGTGATAAACTCGGAATTAAGAAACAGGGACTTCCCTGGTGGTCCAGTGGCTAAGAACCCATCTTCCAACGCAAAGAACACGAGTTCGATCCCTGGTCCGGGAAGTAAGATTTCATAGACCATAAGGCAGATAAACCCGCACATCACAACTGCTGAGCCCATGTCCGCCAGGGCTGACACTCCTCAACAAGAGAAGCCCACACACCACAACGAAGACCCAGAACAGCCAAAATAAAATAAGGTGTTAATAAAATTCTAAAAAAAGAAGAATTAACAAACAGAGAGCACTTATATAAAACCTGTGATCCTTCCATGTAGAAAGAAACTGAACTCTTGAATTTGGTCCTTCAGATCAGCACTGTCTAGGAAAACTTCCCACTACAGGAAACCATTCTCCAATCTACACTGTGCAATGCAGAAGCCACAGGCCCCGGGTGGCTACAAACTTTGGAAATGTGGCCCATGTGACTGAGGAACTGAATTTTTAGATTTTAGTTCATCTTAGTTAATTTAAATTTATATAGCCACATTGGCTAGTGGTTACTATATTGACCAGCACAGGTTCTAGACATGTGTGCTTGCTGGCTGGACTACATGCTACTCAAACCATGTGACGGTCACTTTGGATATTTCTTGAACATGTCCTGTCTCATTATGGGATCATGAAACATATTTGTCACAAAAAGCATTCCTTCACTGAGGCATTCATTCATCTGACAAATATCGACTGGAAACATGCCTTGTACTAGGCACTATGATAGAAGTCGAGAATGTGTCCATGGAAAACGGCAACTGAGAGTTTTAACAGCACTTGGTGATTACTTACGGTGAAATTAGGAGATTGGTAGAAACTTTCTCCCACTGATCTGGTGTGTCTCTGCAGTGAAGTAAATACCTGCAGGCGATTCTGTGAGCAGAGGGTCCCCTGACAAGCAAGCAGCCTCTCCAAGTCTGCTGTGGAAATCACTGCCGAGGGCAGGGGAGTTGGTGGTAGGAGAGAGAGGAGGGAGGAAATCCTGAATTAAATAGGTAGGAATTACTGTCTGTTGTGAGGATCGAATTAAAAAGGAACAAAGTCTGCAAAAGAAGTCTGGAAAGTGTAAAACGCTGCCTTTCATACAAGAATCCAAGCCAATGGCTTTCCCAGACACCCCAGTGTAGCATCCCTGAGAAAGTACTAGAACAGCCGCGGAGTGCCTCCTGAGAAGGTGGCAGCGCGTGAAGCAGAGAGATGGCCACTGCGGAGGCAGGGGGATTTCAGGGGAGGGGAGGGCAGTGAACTGAGCAGGAATGTGGTGAGGGGAGGGCGTTAACACTTCATTGCCTGTCAACAAATGTACAGCAGGGACTTTCCTGGTCACAAATAGCCAGTGAGGACCTCACGAAAATAATTCACCTCGTGTCTAAAGAGCACGCTGCAGGGAGAAGGGGGTACAGACACAGCCCCTCCACTCCTGGGGGCTTCTTCCTAAGGATTTGGAAGGACACTTCTTCCCTTTAGTAGAAGGTGGTGGCTCTCACAGCAGGGTCTTCATTTTTGAGCGCTCTGGAAGCATGGTGGGAAGATCAGCAAGGAGATGCCGGGTATCCTGGCAGGATGCTCAGCTCTGGAGCCCAAGTCCCAATGGGCGGGTGACTGTGCTTTAAGCCAGAGCTTCAGACTGTGCACTCTTGGCCCCAAGACATTTCACAGATGTTTCTCAAATGCTCAGCCCTTTGGAGAGCGGCAGCTCTGACGGGTGCAGCCTGGGACTCTGGGTGCCCACTCTGCGTGCCCACTCTGCCTGGGAGTGCCTCTTCCCACAAAATCAACATTTGCATGAAAACAGGATCTCTGTAGCCACACCTTCTCTTCCTCCCTGATGCCACTCCTCCTATCTGGCCTCCTTGTCCCCATCCCTCCCAGGCTGTGGCCCTACATCAGCCAAGCCACCATCCACCACCCCAACTTTAAGAGGTGGCCTGACCATTAGGACACCTACAGCGTGGATTCACCCCAGGTCCCCAACTGTTAACACCTGATGTTCTGAGCTCATTGAGCAAGATTTGATCTAAAATATTCACTCTTGTAATCCAGAGATCTCTGAACCACAATTTGAGAGGGGTCTCCTCTTCCCTCTGAGCAGTTTAACCCTCTTAAGTATTTTTAATTTAAGCAAATGTTTTTTAAAAAATGCATTCTCTAAGCACATAGAGGACTTCCCTGGTGACTCAGTGGTAAAGAATCTGCCTGCCATGCAGGAGATGTGGGTTCAATCCCTGGGTCAAGAAGATCCCCTAGAAAAGGAACTGGAACCCACTCCAGTATTTTTGCCTGGGAAATCCCATGGACAGAGGAGCCTGGTAGGCTACAATCCATGGGGTCATAAAAGAGTCGGACAGACGTGACTTAGCAACTAGACAACAACAACGCTCACAGAAAACTAAGATGAGAAGGGGAAGAGCGGGGAGGGAAAGCACGATGGGGCCGCAGTCAGGCCAGCGGACAGGAAACCAGGTTGACCACATTCACGGGTCTTGGTCTTTGACAACCCAACAAAGTTCAAGGATTTCTGGACTTCAGGACGCCCAGTGAGCTGGAGCTCCCATAAGCATCAAACGTAAGCTCCAAGTGAAAAAGATAGAGAAGATATTGTCTTTAGACACCAGTATTGGAAAAGACCCTGACGCTGGGAAAGACTGACAGAAGAAAAAGGGGGCGACAGAGGATGAGATGGGTGGATGGCATCACTGACTCAATGGATATGAATTTGAGCAAACTCCAGGAGAGGGTGAAGGACAGGGAAACCTGGCATGCTGCAGTCCATGGGGGTCACAAAGAGTCAGACACAACTTAGCAACTGGATAACACCAACAATTTGATATGATCACAGATTTACTCTTACGGGACCTCTGTGGGTCGGTCCCCTGAGAGCTTTCTGAGCACACCTTTCAGATAGAGACCTCCAATCATGCCCTCCCTGTATGTGTATGCACATTCTCGAGCATTTATTTCACTATCCAGCTGCTCTTCCCACTCCAGGCCACAGGGTTTCTTGGGAGATTACTCTCTGCACTCCTGGAGCACAGACACGCATAGAAGTCGATAGCAAGGACACCTCTACTTCCCTGTAACATCAGGGCAAGTGACTCAAAACCCACGTGTCCTTCACATGTGGGGACAAGAGGCGTAGCAGCCAGAGGTTTGGGCCAGACCTGATGCAGCTCAGACATGGCCCCTTGCTCCTGCAGCAGGAGGGAAATCCTGTCAAAATGGCTTAACGATCTTCTAATATTTCCATGCAATTAAGGCCACATCTGCCTCCCAGGCCCCCGCACTTCTCTGCCGGCTCACAGACATGAACCAAACAGTCTGTCTTGTCGATCTGGAAGGTAACAAAGAGCTCCATTCATAACTGGAGGCACTTTCACCATTTTTTTTTTCAAAGTAAAATAGAGTTTTCACTTTGAGAATAACCTGTGTGGCAAGCAAGCGAAGGATTTTTCCCCCCTAATAAATCAAATTCAACAGCCTAATAAAATGCTGCCTTCCCCTTCCTCCCCTCCCCCTCCTTCCCTCCCAGGGTCCCCCTCGGCTGACCACAGCTCTGCCTTGAGAGTAGTGGGCGCAGCCAAGGAGGTAGGGGATGGTGAGCTGGGAGCAGATGAAGGGAGTTAAAACACCTTTTGAAGGTGTGATGGGTTGTTTGGCAGATTAAGGACTGGGGTGGGTGGGGGTGAGGTGGAGTTGGGGGGGGTGGGGGGCAAGTGTCTGTAGGTGGAGGTAGCCTGCCTTCCCTTCCCCAGCTTTACTTTTTCAGCCTTTCAGAGCTTGTTTCAAAATATTCCTTTTTTTAATGCAGCTCCCTCTACCCCATTACCCATCCTCAAACATTGGGTAAACCTCCTGCTTCCTTCTTCTGCACTAGGAGGAACAAGAAAGCCGTGTTCCAAGGATGGAGCTAGGGCTGTGGAGCCACACCTGCAGCCCAAACCCTGCAGGAGCTCGCCTTCCCTCAGAACAAGGCTGAGAGATCTCCCCACTGCTTTGAAGCCTCCAGAGAGTGAGTTTGCAAGAGATAAGTGCTGATAAACATCAGGTTGGGTGCTTATCCGCAGCGAACACAATCTTTTGAGGTTCTCTCTGCGCTCACAGGCCGTAGAGACGCTAATCAGAAAACAGAAGGGAAAATGCAAAACCCAGCAGTATTTGCTGCTGCTTTTTCTTCTTCTTTTTTGTTTTGTTTGGTTTGGTTTCAGTCTACTCACTGGAAAGCCCAACATAGATACTGTAACACAGGGGACTCCAGAGCAGAAACGCAGCCCTGGGGCTTGGCTTTGTTCAACGTGTTTTGTTCTGACATCAATGGAAGAAATATTTTCAGTCCTGGATATAAGAGGATGAGTCAAACGTTGATAATAATGACAAATCTATCTGCAGCATTTTCTTTTCCAAAGAGCTTTTACAGGCACTGTGTTATCTGGCCCTCCTGACAACCCTCTAAGGCAGGGCAGAGAGTTTGTGTGTAAAGTGAGCTTGTGCTGGGTTGTGTGGTTTGTCCAATGCCACACAACTTGGGGTGTAGTGGCAGGGGGAAAACCCAGGTTTTCTTTGGCTATCAAGCTGGGTTCTGTCCATTCCATCCCATGCAGTGGCTCAGCGGCTAGAAGATGCTCAGAAATTAGAATGGCCTTGAGCCTGGGCATAGCATCTGGAAGGATTTGGAAAGCTTGGGTAGCAGTGGATGAACCAGGGTGAAGGGGAACTCTGAGCTTTGCAGCACTTGAGAAATGCAAAAAAGGTAGGGCCTTAGCCATCCTACATTTCCATGTATTGGTAAGGGCTGATTTTTTAGTATCGGATGTTAGCGAGAAGCCCACATAGAAGATGTGGTGAGAGTAGAAGGAACCCTGGAAAAGGGGACCCAGAACTCTGGCCTCTGCTCTATCAGTGATCAGTTATGGTGGTCTTAGGCAAAGACCGCTCCTCTGATTTTTCACAACCCCTTTCATAAAATGAAGGAGTGGGTCAAGATGGTACCTAATGCAGGAGGGGGGAGGCTAGTGAGAGTAGCATGGAGCATGTTTGCTTCCTCATGAGCACATTCTCTTAAAAACTGTACAACCACGTGATACAGTTGAACTTATAAAACAGAAAGAGACTCACAGACTCAGAGAACGGACTTGTGGTTTCTGGTGGGGGGATGGGGGAAAGGGATCATTAGGGAGCTTGGGGCGGACATGGACACACTGCTACGTTGGATATGGATAACCAACAAGGACCTACTCTATTTCACAGGGAACTCTGCTCAATGTTATGTGGCAGCTTGGATGGGAGAGGGGTTTGGTGGAGAATGGATACATGCATATGTATGGCTGAGTCCCTTTGCTGCTCACCTGAAACTATCACAACACTGTTAATTGGCTATACCGCAATACAAAATAAAAAGTTTTTTTACCAAATTATACCACCACAGTGACAACACTAGGGTAAAATATTGACATGACTTACTAGGACTAAGATGGGAAGCACAATGGTAGAACTCTGCCCGCCCCCAGCTCCCAAGTTCTGGGGTTCTGATGTAGAAGTCTTTCACTTAAGGAACTATGGATGGCTATTTACATCCATAAAGATAATAAGTTATTTCCACACAAACTTCAAGTAAGCAGTTCTGCACCTGACTGCCCAGGCTTCAGTATTAGACATACAATATGGACCATCTGCATTTGGGTAGAAAGTAAACTCTCCACAAAAGCCTCACAAGTCACATCACAGCAAAAGTAACTGGAACTCAGCCAAAAAGAAAGTTTCCTGTGGGAAAAAGTGATGCATCATTCAAACAATGTATCTGAGGCCCTCAATAAACCCTCCATGGCCACTTCTAGGATGGGAAGTGAGACTGGGTGTGGTCTCACCTCAGAGTCAGGGGGCTCTGACTTTACCTCTATTTGAATTTTTTTCAATAATGTATTTGTATTATTTATTTGACTAAAAATCAAATTGAAAAGAGGGGTTAAAAAAAGAAAGATCTTGTTCATGGTTGACTTCATGGTTTGGAGACAGAGTGCTGGATGAGATTCCCATTTAGGACTGAGTTCACTGACCCTGGAGAAGTCCAGTGCAGAAGACCAGTGAGCCAGTGTAGTGGGAGTCTGGAGAAATGCAAAATACGGCCAGGTTATGTCTATCCTACCAGTCTCACTCATGAATACCTGACTTTGTGCTTCATAGTCTGGATTTTCAGCTCCAAGTTAAGACATGCGCATGTGTACTTAAGTTGCTTCAGTCTTATCTGACTCTTTGCAACCCCACTGACTGTAGCCCACCAGGCTCCTCTGTCCAAGGGATTCTCCAGGCAAGAATACTGGAGTGGGTTGTTATGCCCTCCTTCAGGGGATCTTCCTGACGCAGGAATTGAACCTGCGTCTCCTATGGCTCCTGCATTTCAGGCAGATTCTTTACCACTGAGCCACCAGGGAAGCCCCAGTTAAGACAGACCTGAGGAAAATGCTGGGAGGTGATCAGAGCATGATCACCCTCCCTCTACAGATGTGGGGACAGCGCTGTGCTGGCCCCAGGCTCTTTCCTTCCCTCTGTCTCTATATCCTGCTCCCACTGAGAGCCCATACCATCATCACTAAGAAACTGGCTAGATTCAACAAATTCAGTTAAGGGTTTTCAGAAATCCTCATCTATTTAATGAGTTAAGTGTGCATCTAGAGCGCAGATGCCCATGTTCTTTTACATACACTGATGGATCCTTTAGAATATGTTTGTTTGGGGCTTGGAGAGGGATTCATCTGGTTAGTATCGTCCTTTGGAACTCAGACTGGGCTGGACTGGTCTGGGGTGCTGAGTCAGGTTCTACCCCCAATGACAAACGGCCCTTGTCTTTTTCACCGTCCCCCCCACACACACCTGCACACACTCAGATACCCACAAATTACCATGCATTTGGAAAACTACTAAAAATTGAGCTATAAATATTTAATGTATGCAAATAGTATTACAGAAGAAAGAATGCACATAGGCAATCGTCTATCTCTTCTAGAACAAAAAAAAAAAAAAAAAAACTCTTTCTAGCTGTCTTTTGATCATACAGTATTTGCTGAACATTTGCCCCAGAAAGTCAGTAAACAGTTTACTGGTGGACGATTAGCCATAGGCTTCTGGTTTTAGATGAGTGAGCTTCAGAGGAGATTTTTATCTGTACATGGCATGTTTTGGGAGTGTCTGAAATGGATGTGTCTCAAGAAATCTCTCCAGGTTCCTGCCTCTCCAAAGTCGATCAAGTGACAAACCAATTCAGGATATCAAGTCAACGATCAGAACTTTAAATGTGATGCACCCGCTACAAGCACATGCCCTAAGAATTTCTAAGTATCAAGAACTGCTAATATCACCATCAAAAGCTGTAGCTTATCAATTCACAGGACCTCTTTGGTTGGAAGTTTCCTGAAGGTAAGATATCCGAGGGTAAGAATTATGACCCGGTCTTCTTTTTTCTAACAACTTCTAACTGATTGCCTTGCATCTATGAAATGAATGTACACAGCTCATCAAAATGAATGGAAAGCAGAGAACAAAGTACTTATGCTGGGTGGGGTGGGGGTGGGGCCCAGGGGGGCGGTTGCTTGTTCAGCTCAAGTGGTTTGCATTTCCTGTTTAGTGGGGTTGGGTGAAGGACTGAAGGAGGAAAGTCGCAGTCTCAATGCATAAGCAGATAGATGGCCTCCTTGGAGATGTGTGAGGAACTGACATTTGGCCTTTGATACCAAATGGAGGTTTTAGTATCAGGAATCTTCAGAATCAACCAGTCCCTAATTCTAACTGCTTCTTTCAACTGGCCTTTGTCTTATTCTTTCCAAGGTCCTCCCTTTAAAGTGGGATTAAACAATTTCTCAGACCAGCACATGAGCTCCTTAAAGGAAAATTTTTAAAAAATTATTCTCAATATTATTTTCTGTTTGTGGGAATCATATGAATTTCAAACAGGACGTAGCATATAAGGGAGGAGAAGACTCAGAAAGGCCTATGACATTCATTAGTATTTCACAATTAATTCTCCAACCATAGCCAAATACAGTATCCTGGTTCATCTAGCTACCTGTGTGCTCTGTGCTAAGTCACTTCAGTTATGTCCGACTCTTGGTGATCCCATTGACTGTACCCCACCAGGCTCCTCTGTCCATGGGGATTCTCCAGGCAAGAATACTGGAGTGGGTTGTCATGCCCTCTTCCAGGGGATCTTGTCCACCCAGGCGTCAAGCCTATGTCTCCTGCATTGCCAGGCGGATTCTTTACCACTGAGATAACGGGGAAACCCATCTAGCTACCTAGAAAATGACAATCACATAGATGTCATAAGGTCACCCTATATTTGCCTCTCTTATCTAGATACCTAACAATACTCATAATCACTATGATCATTTTTTGATCATCAAATGGCTCTCTATGGAATTTACACCAACTGCACAGTCACAAAATTCTCCTGAATTGAAGGTAGCTCCGTGAAAATTAAAACCAAGTGATATCTTAGAAAGCACATGTTTTTTTGGGGGTTTCTTTAAATCTTAGATGTGATAAGTTCATCTTAAATCTTTCAGTACAAATGATAACCATGATTACCTTTCAGTAATGATACAGGAATTCTGAGCAGAGTGAGGGGGCTGGAACAGAGTCCTGGGCTGGTTTAATCCCTACACTCAGCTCAGTCTCTACTCCTCTCTCACTTTTTAGGAGAAATGGTTGATGATGGATGTTCTACACTGATTCCCCTCCATGCTGTTATTGTAGCAATAATAATAACTGAACTTTTAGACAATTTTATAGTGTAAGGCATTTATCTTACTAGAAGCCTTCCCATACCTATTTGTTGTTGTTTAGTCCCTAAGTTGTATCTGACTCTTTATGAACCCATGGACTGTAGCCCACCTGGCTCCTCTGTCCATGGGATTTCCCAGGAAGTAATACTAGAGTGGGTTGCCATTTCCTTCTCCAGGGGAATCCTCCTGACCCAGGGATCCACCCTGTGTCTCCTACATTGGCAGGTGGATTCTGTACCACTGAGCCACCTGGGAAGCTTCCCACACCTATAACCTTGTTTAATCACCAGAATAAATTCAACAGGTAGGTAGTATTATCACCCCCCTCCCCATTTTGTTGATGAAGAAAGGGAGGCACAGGAAGGCTCAGACTGCATTTCTGGTCACACAGCCCATCAGTGAAAGAATGTGAGCCCACGTTCTGGACCCCAGACACCCTGCCCTCCCCATGGGCAGCCCTTTCTCTGACTCATGCTTTGCCCTAAAACACTGTAGCAGTGAGTGCATTTTTCTGTTGATCCCATCTTTCTCTCCCTTTTGATCTCACACCCTCGGTTAGATGGCAGGCAGTCTTGAGGCAAGATCTTGGTCTTCGCACTACTGTTTTAACTGGCAGTGGGCTCCTTGGGGGTCCAGAGCCATTTCTGATTGATGGCGGGCACCGGACCGGGGGCTGCTGGCTTTGACATTTTAAAAGTGCACACTTCCTGCACTGACAGTGTGCCCAAGCGACAGGCCACACTGCCATTTTCGCAAAACCAGGAAGTGAAACTGGCCACCAAGAGCAAATGACCACCAGCCAAAGGATTAGTGCAAACCAAGCAAAACACACCAAGATGCAGAATGTGTGGGTCAGAAAGACAAAGCACTGTCAGTATGCAGTCATCTTGAAGGAAAGGTACTTCTCTCACCGTGGTGTCAGTCACAACCATCCTCAACTTTTAACCTGGTTCTGTGTCTGTGTTCTCACACAAAACTCATCTTTAGACCTGCCTCGCACAAAAGTTTTGTATGTGTGCGTGTGTGCTCAGTCGTGCCTGACTCTTTGTGACCCCATGGACTGCAGCCTGCCAGGCTCCTCTGTCCATGGGATTCTCCAGGCAAGAATACTAGAGTGGGATGCCCTTCTCTCCTCCAGGGGATCTTCCCAACCCAGGGATCAAACCTGAGTCCCCTGTATTGGCAGACAGATTCTTTACCACTGCACCAACCTGAGAAGCCACACACAAGTACAGCTTTCTCTAAATTTTTTTGGCTGCTTGCTCTGGAAACGACAAGGCAGGGCTATTGAATGTGCAGGAAAACACGATTTTTCTCACATGTTTCTTTCTGCATCTCCTCTTCCCATCTCCAGGCTCTCTTTTAATCTACTCAGATCACTGGCACATTAGTCTTTGGAATGCTTTCGGGGTGTAACACCGAACGTGTTTTCGTCTGCAGCCGTGGAGTACTTGGAGCTCTGGTGGATGGGGGTTGGGAGTTACTGGGGCCCAGGTGAGTAATCTGAACCTTGCCTCTTAGCAACAAGCCTTGTCTGATCACATGCTTGGTCCCCCCTCTCCTCTGGACATTGAATGCAACCCAGATAGAAGGTGCCTGGGGATTCCACACCCTTTGCAAAGAGCCCATTTCTCCAGCCTGTTTCCTTCTGGTGGCCAGGATAGAAGGGAGAGAATAAAAGACACAAACTTCTGTGCATATGAATGCATCCAGAAGGGTTTTTCTGAGTACCTGTGTTCCTTGGAAAGCAAGGGAGGTAGCTAAAGAGATGGAGCTAATCAGACAAAGGCAGGTGGGTATATGCTGCCGAAAAAAAACTTTTGATGGACCCAGTATTTGCACAGCTTCAGGAATTTTTGACGCACAGAGCCTCATAGCACACATGATGCTCCAGCCAACCTGAGTCCAAATGACCAAGGTGGCCTTTGTAATCCCACATGGGACACCGAGGAGATTCTAAACCAAGGGTGAATTTGCTGTCTGTGACTCATTTTACTTATTATTATTATTACTTTCAAAAAAGTCTATGCTGGGACTTCCCTGGTGGTCCAGTGACTAAGACCCCACACTCCCAATGCAGGGGGCCTGAGTTTGATCCCTGGTTGGGGAACTAGATCCCACAGGCCTCATCTAAGATTCGGCACAGCCAAATACATAAATAAATGATTTTGTAAAAAGTCTATCCTGGCCCAGTAACTTAGTTGTGTCCACTCAGCATGAACCAGGTCTAAAGGAGCACAGGAGAGCCAGGTCAGTCAGTCACAGAAATGAGAAAAGATGGAGATGCTCCATGGAATTCTAGTCCTATTAGTTTTTCTTGAAGCATGGTTCCTGTATTTCCTGCCTCAAAATCTGTTGAGGTGTTGGTTAAAAAGGAAGCTAGCCAAGACCATTCTAGATGGAAAGAACGAGATTCTTGGTTTCACCATCTATTATTCTCCCCAAGAGGGTCTTAGGCAGAATCATATTTCAGAACCTGGTTAGGTGCTCATGGAAAAACTGTGCCACCATGACATAGTTTTGGAAAACACGGCAGACCATATCAGCCCTCTCCTCCCCTTAGAGATTCATGATCTATGTCAGCATGTGCAGTTATCTGATAAGTCCTGAGACATGGGCCTCTGGATGTGTGCATAAGCCAGTGCTTCCCACACTAATTTGATCAGACTCCTGTTTGCATAAAGCACCTGTGAACATCCCCCAGACTGACTCTGGAAGCAGTCAGTGCCCTAAGAGAACCTTCATCATGAGTCACCAGTGGACCCTATGTCCCTGCGTTTCATTTTTCCCCTTTTGTCCTGCCATAAACCACCTCCACCACTGGGAGGAGGAGCCATGGTTCCCTCAATAAAGACAAATGCTCTTAAGCTCAAGACAGCAATCCACCCACCCACTCCACCCCCTATTTTTTTCTTTTTTTGGTAACTAGTTGCTTCTTAGAATCATAACTGGCTTTGGTTTTGTGTTGAAAGACTAGTGATGCACAGTCCTTCTTTCCATCTTTGTCATTTACATGTAAATATCCTATCTTAAGAAGGTCTTGCTTTAAACCCTCAGACTAACTTACATCCAGCCTTGAGTTATTCTCTCCACCCTGTCGTCATCACACAAACCATATTCAGAAATATATGTGCAAAACTAAACTGTATCTGTTCAAAACTGGGATTAGTGTCTCCTCCACTAGAGAAAACTCTTTAAAGCAGAATCATTGGTCTAATCTGTTCACTTCTGTACCCAAGACTCAGCACCAAGCCTGCAGACAGTAAGCACTCAGTATTTGCTTACTGCCTCGGTAAATTACAGCATTCTAATTTAACAATTCATGTAGAACATGTCAGGCCAAGCGATTAAGACCCATGGTGATTCTGTCTGCACAACAGAATTTCCTGAAAATTTTTAAAACGCCAAACTTAAAAAATGACACTTCTGAAAAATGCCAGGTTCCATCCTGGACCTCCCACAAGAAGAGGGGGGCAGCATCTGGGAATGGGGTGGCAATCCCTGGCTTAGCAGATGGAAAACAGTGAGTCCTGGTGATTTTACTCCAGTCTCTTCTCCTGACTTGCTCTAGGTGTGGGGCCAATCTCTGCATTTTTGGTGCCTACATTTCACTGCTTAGTAAAGTGGGAGTCTAGTCTGCAACTCCAAAATTACACTGTGAGATGTCTACTCAAGCATTTTGAAATCCTAAGATGAGAGGCCACTCTGAGAGTCCAATCATGGTTGCTATTCCTGGCATTGTGGGTTTCTAGCACATGGGCTGTGAGCCTTGGGTTTCACCAAAATGATTTTTAATACAACCTCACTAAGGATTTTTTTTTTTTTACTGAAGCCGCCCCTTTAACAGAACAAGGGCCGCTCATCTGTTACCACCCTTTCTTCCCAGACCTCTGGTTTCGTGGTGCCGAAGTTACACAAGCAGACCGTTAGACATGCATGCTGGCTGCTGGCTCCTCTCTGCAGCGAGGCAGCCGGTTCCCAGGGAGAATGGGAGTGCACCTCACAGACACAAACAGACACCCCAGGTCAGACCTCGGGGGCTCCCTGCCTGTGGGCCGCTCTGAGCAGTGCCAGGCTGGTCCCCCTCAGGCGATCAGCAGCACCGGAAGCAGAGGGCACAGCTAATGTACATGTCACCATGCGGCTTATGGCCGCAGCCTCACCCCACCTTCGCCGTACAAACTGCAGAGCAACAGGAAACGACCACGGTATATATATATATAGCCACACTGTGTTTATCCAGAGGTGCTGTTTTGCACAGATTATTATGTGCTTTTTCACCGGGAGACGACTTGGCATTTGCGTTTTCCTCGGGGCCTCCCAGGTGCTTGTAAAACTAATCAGTCCACCTGAGAAGGAAGAGGGACCTTTTGCCTCTTTGGTTTCTTCATTTTTCAAGGTGAACAGACCCGTGCATTTTCCTTCCCAAGGGATTTCCGGATCCATTCAGCTGAGGCTTGGAAAGGATGGGAACCAGCGGTGGAAAAATGCAGGATTTCCAGGAGCCTCTAAATACAGCCCATCTGGGAAAATCATTGATTCCGTAGATTGAAACTCACTAATTAGGCTTTACTTCCCCTCACTCCCCACTGCATCCTCCTGGCAAATAACTAAGCAGACTCCCCACCCGCCCCGCTTCGTGGTATATTCAACACACAGGCTTGGTCTGGTCCCCCCAAACCCTATCAGAGGCAGAGTCGACAGGGTAGCAGTGGTCTCAAGACTCAGGGGGTCACCCCTGTCCTCGCAAGGGAGTGGCCAAAGGGAAGGAGAAAGGCCTCCCACCCTGGGTCTCTCCTCTGAGAAGAGCCCTTCTTCCCCACTTTGGAAGTGGCTTCCTGGGAAGGCCAGCTTATTTACCAGCCTTCTAGTACATTCTTGAATTGGGCCATGGCTTTAGTAGCGGTGGTCTGCCCTCTACCACACTCCTCTCTCCGCTGAATGAACAGTGGATGAGTTTTAGGACAATGTATGTGTGTGTGTGTGTGTGTGTGTGTGTGTGCACGCACGCTCGTGTTCAGCCGCTAAGTGGTGTCTGACTCTTTGCCACCCCATGGGCTGTAGCCTGCCAGGCTCCTCTGTCCATGGGATTCTCCAGGCAAGAATACTGGAGTGGGGTGCTGTTTCCTCCTCCAGGGATCTTCCAAACCCAGGGATTGAACCCATGTCTCCAGCATTGGCAGGAGAATTCTTGATTGCTGAGCCACCAGGAAAGCCCCATTAGGACAGTGGAGCGACTGAAATACTGTTTCCATGAAGCGGGAATGGAAGTACTTTGCTCTAATGTGTGCACTGGCAGGTCTTGGGCAAGTCAGGAGACATTTCTGAGACCTGGGTTTTCATCTGTAAGATGGGGATCATGAGGTGGTGAGGATTAGATGAGCGAGGATGGGTAAAGTTTTCAGCACAGTACCCACACAACCAAAGACACACACGGCAAGCAGAATGGAGGTGGTGAGAATAAGACTCAGAAGAGGGACTTCTGAGTAGGAAGAATCCTGTAGAGTACAGACCCTGATTCCAAGATCATCAATGTTGCTATGACCCCTTATTTCTAAAACTGACTCAGTTGGCTTGGCCAACACGAATGAACTCTGTGTAGGAAGATGAGAATAGCTTAGAGGTCAGTAGAGCAGACAGCTCCCGAGCAGCGTGCCGCTCCATAAAGGGACCCCTGAACATCTTGATTCTGCCTTCTCTGAGAAGATGTTGAAGTTAATGAGGAATTTTGGGGAAAAAAAGGGGGAGCATCCTTTGAGTACAAGCATTCTGGAGAACGGTTTACAAACTGTCCTCATATCCCAGCCCTCCCAGCTAATGTTGGGGCATGCTCTCCAGCCAGTTCAGAAGAAACCAGCTTGAGAAGCAGAAGTGACTGCCTCCCGTTTCCGTCCTTTAAAAACAGGCAGTAGGGATGTGTGTCTCTTCTGTATCCTTTCTCTTTGCCACAGGAGGCCAAGGGTGTAAAAGAGATCCTGCTTGGACCGCAGCAGTGTTCCTGCTTTGCGGGGCCACATCTCCCACGGGAAGCCCCGCATCCCTCCAGCCTCACCCATTTCTCTTCCCACCTCTGTAATTGTCCCGTGGCCCGAACCATTGTTCAGTCTCATTACTGAAAGTCGAGCACACGGTGGCAGGGCCCAAGGCCTGCGGCTGTGTGTGCCTGAGATTAAGGCTTTTATCTGATCTTCGACAACTTGCAGAGGAAATCCTGTTCCAAAACCCGGAGCCCCGAGCGAAAGGTTGCCAGCAGTTCCTCCCTCCCACCTGCGAGATGAATCAGGACACCTGAAATGTGAACATGGGCTTATTGTTTATAAATATAATAAGCTCACTTCCTGTCACTCCATTAATCCCTCCCCCTCCCTCTTTTCTTCTAAACTCAGAGCCTAATAAGGCCTCTGGACAGAGCCTGGTCAGGCACCCTTTGTGTCCTTATCCACACCGGGTCACAGAGCGAGGGGCCCAGCTGAAGGCAGGTGCTCGCTGCAGGAAGCACCAACGCGGCCCATCTCTAGCGCACTAGGATTCCCCCAGGAGTCCAGCCAGCTCCTTATAGATCTAGACGGACACCGGCAACTCTGCATCACCGTGGAGCCCAGCATGGGTCACCTCGAGGAACGAGAGCGCCGCAGGCAGAAGGCGTGGCTCTGGTGGTTGGAACAGAGGTTTGGGGAGTCGTGGGTTTTCCCCTCAGCCCACTCCCCAGCTAGGGAGCTCACTGACTGTGGTTGGTTTTACATGGCATGCTGTATCCCTCAGCATGGTGTAGGTGGTACAGACCCAGCTGATGTTCAGGTGAAGTTGGTGATACCCACTGGGGTAAACAGGGAGTAGAAGTAAGATATTAATATTTCTTGTAACTGAAGGAGGGAATCCAAAGATGGAATTTGCCAGGGAAGGTGCCCCGACTTTTTTTTTCCTTTTCCCACCACTCCCGTCAGTTCCTTCATTCCAAATAGGAGCAGATCAGTTCATCAGCTAGTCCAGCGGTCTGCCTAGCACTGCGCTGGGTGCCTGTGGGGAACGCACAAAGAAGACGAGGCTTGCCCGATGGAGTTCACACCCGCAGGGACCACAGGAATGAGGAAGAAATGGTTGAGGAAAATGTGTGCACATCAGCACAGGCCAGAAAAGAAGCGTGGGGTGCAGACCTGCCCCATCTGAGGGGCTCGCCCCCGTCCAACCTTCACGGCAGTCAGTGGGCACCCAGACTATCCCTGACATCTCCTGCAGCTCCGTAAGCCTGTGCTGGATGCTGCTGGATAATCCAGAGGGAGAAGGCAGATGCTGCGGTCACTTCCTAAAGGACGTGAAGCCTCATCTGCTCCTGGGGTGGCCACTCCACCTCAGAAGGACCGCAGCTCCCAGAAGGAGGGTGGTAGGTCTGGGGGCTGCACCTGCTGGTCCTTCTTAAAGCAGAGCTGAAGGCCCCCTGCAGACAGCTCTCGGCTTGTTTTGTCCTGTTTGGCTTGTGAGCAAAGTGAACTTGCTAGTCAGGATGGAAGTGGCCCAAGGGGAAGTGGGTCCTGGGAGGGAGTCTTTACTTCTACCCAGGGGAGGATGGAGGAGACGGCAGGGACGCTCTCTTCCTTTAACGCTCACCCTCAACAAACAAACAAGAAGCAAAACCAGGCTGGCCTGGAGGACGGGGCATCTTTCCCCGCGCGGGGCGTCCTTCCCCGCGTCTGGACAGAGCCGTGTGAGGCGGCAGACGCTGGTCCAGGGTTACCAGGGGAGACCTCACCTTGCATGCCTTTTCCCAGCCCCAGGTTCAGGTTCAGTATCACTGGCAGCCTGCAGTTGGCCAGTGTGGCAGTGTTTATACCAGGGAAACAGGTTTCGTACATCAGAGAACTGGTTGTTAAACAACTAGGAAGGCTTCCAAGGTGGCTCAGGGGTAAAGAATCTGCCTGCCAATGCTGGAGACACAGGAGATGTGGGTTTGATCCCTGAGTCGGGAAGACCCTTAGAGAAGGAAATGATAACCCACTCCAGTATTCTTGCCTGGGAAATCCCATAGACAGGGAAGCCTGGTGGGCTACAATCCATGGAGTTGCAGAGTCAGATGCGCCTGAGCACACATGCAGGTGGGTGGGTGTGCCTACTTCTCAATCAGACAGACTTGAACCCATGCCTCGAGGCCTCTGGCTGCAGCAGGCCAACGTTCGAAGCTGATGGGTCAGCCCTGTCCATGACCACTGCCATGGACCCAGCACTCAAAGCTTGGCTGACTTCATCCCAGTAAAAGGATGACACAGGCCTGACCTGCTGAGATGCGACGTCAAGAATCTGAAAGCCTTACACTCTAGGGACTTTAAGCAGTTTTCAGTGGCTGCCTTTCTAAACTAAGCTATAAAATATATACTACTGACCACTATCGATTTAGGAGCTGCTCTTTGCCAAGTACAGAACCCAGCACTTTGTGTAAGTTATTTCATCTCATTTCATTGTTGCCTTATGAAAGGCTATTATGCCTCATAACCTTATGAAACAATTTCCTCATTTTATAGTTCAGGAAGGTGAAGCTTGGGACGTTCCCCAGCTTATCAGCAGCAGAGCTATGGTGTGAACCCAGATCTGTCTGATGCTAAAACGTGCTTCTTCCCAAGTCTACATCTTTGCCGCTACACAGCAGGTCGGTTGTTATAAACCTTATTCTTCCTCCTTAATATACCCAAATGGGACTTCCCTGGTGGTCCAGTGGTTAAGACTTCGCCTTCCAAATACAGGGGCGTGCAGGTTCACTCCCTGGTTGGGGAGCTAAGATTTCACATGTGCATACGTGCTTAGTCACTCAGCTGTGTCCGACTCTTGGCGACCCTATAGCCCGCCCAGGGATCGAACCCACATGCCCTAAGTCTCCTGCACTGGTAGGTGGATTCTTCACCACTAAGCCACCTGGGAAACCAAGATCCCATATGACTTGTGGCCAAAAAACCAAAAACGTAAAACACAAGCAATACTGTAACAAATGCAACAGACTTCAAGAATGGTCCACATCAAAAAAAAAAAAAACACTTAAAAAAAAAATATATATATATATACAAACACACCCAAATGATATCAACTCTAAGTGGGACCCCAAGTGGTCCAACTCTAAGTGGCCCAGCTCCCAGGGCCAGCAGGAGAGCACGTTCACCCTTCCCGAAGGCCAGCCCTCCCCCCACAGGACACACTTCCTCTTCCCCCTCCTCTGGCCCAGCCGTTGTCCCTCCCCTCCTTCAACCTCTACTCAGAGCTTACTTCCTCCTTGAAGCTTTCTGTCATTAACCCCACCCAGTGCTGATCACTTCGCCAACTCTGCTTCTCCTCGAATACTGACACACTCACCCTAGATTCCTCTGTCTTGCTTTCACAACTGGAGTCCACTGGGCTCTTGTGCATTGAGCTGGGTCGTCTCCCCTCTGTTGTCCTTCCCCACACCCTGGCAACGGGTGTGCTCCACGTGGGCCTCTTGGGGTGGTCTCTGTCTGCTGGTCTATGAGTGGCCTGCTTGGCCATCCACAGATCTCCCAGTGATCTGGCCAAACGACCTGAGCATCCTCTGGGCTCTGGTCAAAGGGGATAGTCATGTGGAGTTTGGGCAGGAGGTCAGGAGAAGTAGCCCAGGCCTGTCAAGGTCACTCAAGGAGCTCTCCTGTCCAGCCTGAAACTTCTGAGGACTTCTTTTTTCAAACCTGGGCCAGACCAGGACTCAGTTTCCTCTGAGAACGTCTGAGGATCTCCTGTCAGGTCCTTCCTACTTCTTACCTTGAGTGGCAGGCTGAAACTAGCAACGGAGTCAGAGTTTGAGGCTGGGCTAGGGGAGGTGCCTTTCTGCTTAATCAAAGTGTCCCAAAAGGTGTGAACACACTGGTGAGTGTGAGTGGGTGTTAGCTGGGGGCAAGGCGACTCAGGACTCAGGATGCAGGTACAGGTGCTTCCCCAGCTCCCGAGTGGACCCAGGAGAGAGGCTGGACCTTGGGTTTTCAGGAGGAAGATGCCAGTGATGTGGTGGTGACAGCTGGTGTGATTTGCATCTGGGAAGCCAGGCTGTTTCAAACAGCTCCTCCGAGGCAGACAGTCATTCCTGACGGGCTCCCAGCCGGTGTGGAGTCCACCCTCCTTCAGAGGCCTCTCCTGCCTTGTCCCCCACGCCCCCGGGCCCGGGACACACTTCAAGTCCTGCCTCAGTGCAGACCCAGTCGTGATCCCCACACCCTGGCGGCTAACACGTGAGCAGGTTCTCCTCCCGCACGGCCTGCCGCTTTTAGACTGGCACACACGGTTTTCACAAGACGGGTTTTTGTGGTTTGGGTTTTTTTTTTTTTTTCCTTCATAAGTTTGCAGCTGCTAGTTTTGAAACCACCAGCCCTGAGGCAACTCAAGTCAGAAAGAGAGCAAGAAGAGAAAAAGAAAAGAAAAGGAGGGTGAACACATAAAGGGAAGACAAGCCATCTTTCTATAAGCTGGCCACTGCACTAGCTAGGTCTGGGCTCAGCCTTGGCCTTGCTCTGCCAGCCCCACAGGCTTCTCTTGGGACAGTCCCCTGGGGGCATGCGGGCAGGATAGATTTGAGGAAGTGAGTCTGAATCCCCTGCCCCTGACTGCCTGTGGTCACAGGTGAGTGTGAGGGGCCGAGACGTGGGTTATGATCTGAAGGGGACTGACCAGCTCCCTGGTACTGCTTGACGACACGAGAAAGTGTGGACGCGGCATGGTGTGCAAGCTGGGATTGGAAGGGGAAGGAGGAGGAGGAAGGCCCAGGAAGACCCTGATTGAGTTTCCCAGGAGGGGATGCTATTCAGGCCTACCTAGGGGGTTACTTTGCATATGCAAACTGAAGGATTTAGCTGAACACAGACTCCAGACCAGAAGAGCCAGAAATAAAGGAACCCAGAAACAACCACTCACATTCAAGTCTTCCCATCCCCCCTCCCATATCCACCGGCATTTGTGGCAGCTAATTATAGTTTTTATCTAAACCAAACACCTCGAGTCACAGCCTGGAGTCATAGCCCTGGGCCACTTGTACTGAGTGGCTTTGGGGAGTCCCCCATTTGCTGGCAGTCCGATCTGAACCCCACAGTTCTCTCTGGGGCTAATAAATGTAATTTTCCTGGAGGAAAGAGTGAGAGTCCTGGGGATAATTACCAAGGAAAGAAACAAGAAATGGTGGAATCTCCAAATTGAGCCTGAGTGGGGTTCTGGGGATCTCTGCCTCCGTGAACCTCTGTGCTTCTTCCTCAACAATCTTGCATTAGTTGTTTGTGGTCTTTTCCTCACTGTCTCCATTGCGCCTCCCCAGATTTACTGGGGGTCCCTTGAGGGCTAGGAATATCCAGTACAGTGTATGTTCTGCTTGTAGTAGGTGCCCTATAAATGCAGTTAATGGAACTGAATGAATATTGCTGATCTGACTCCCTTACAAAAGCAAGTATTGATCTTCTTGTTGGCCACGACATAAAATTCAAATTCTCTGGAATCTGATATGAAAGTGATAGCTTTTGGGGTCAAGCCCAAGCTACTTTCCAGCTTCCCTGCCCGCTGCCCTGTAAATGTGGCACACTCACTGATGTCCTTCTTCCCTTCATGCTCCCTCGTCCTGGAATATACGTGTGTATGTGTGCACATGTTCAGTCATGTCTGACTCTATGCAACCCCATAGACTGTAGCCTGCCAGGTTCGTCTATCCATGGGATTTCCCAGAAAGAATACTAGAACAGGTTGCCATTTCTTTCTCCACGGGATCTTCCCAACCCAGGGATCGAACCCGTGTCCTGGAACATCCTGCCAGCTAAATCTGAAGTCACTTAAAAGAGCCAACTCCACCAAGAGTTGCCCTCCACAAAGCCCTCCCCAACTCTCTCAGCTATTTCCAGCAGAGTTGGGTGTTTCTTCAGTTGGTATCTTATGACATTTAGTACACAGTATTGTGAAAGAAAGCACTTGCCTTCCTTCAGAGTCTGCCTGTGTCCATCACTGTGAATTTATCAAAGACAAGAACCACACCTTACACATCACTGCATTCACAATGCCACACAGTGCTCAATAAATGTCTGATGATGAAACTAATGAAAGAAAGAATGGGCTCCATCCACCCCTTCCTTGGAAATCTCCAGCAGAGTCTTCCTGTACCCATTCTTCTTTCCTTCCTTCTCTTTCCCACACCATGCCAGCTCCTGGTACTCAGCACATAGATGGCACCAGGAACACAATTCTTTTATTTCTACTTCTGAAATATCTCTACCCTTGTGCACAAGCTCCATAGAATCACCCACAGCCATTGATACTTACCACTGCTCATAGGCCGCCAACGCTTGTAAAGACGTTGATTCTGGCCTTTTATTTCCCAATGATGTGGACACTCATGAAGATGAGCCTTTCTGGATCACAACACACCTCCTACAGGAAGCCTTCTTGCACTAGTCTGAACCCACAGGGACCTTCCTTTTCTTCTGTTTTCTTTTTGGCTTATCCACATACACTGCCTGATCCCCCACCTGTTCCTCTGTTCCCTTTCATAATTCCACTGTTACTCTGAACTTGTATGCAGTTGTTAGCAGATATGTTTTCATCCTGGTTTTTCAGAGACTTCCCCCACCATGGTTCACAATACCTAATACACAATCAAAATACAAAATAATGCTCCTGCATTGACTTTGTGCATTGACATTCACATTCCCCGCACTATGGGCTTTCCCAAGGGAACTTTACCTAGTCCAACTAGCCGCTGGTCAGGAAGCAGTAACCAGCAATATCTCAATGCCTGTAAGTTCTGTGATGGAATAAATCTTCAATAACTGACTACCTTTTGCAAAGAGCTGACTCACTGGAAAAGATCCTGATGCCGGGAAAGATTGGGGGCAGGAGGAGAAGAGGGCGACAGAGGATGAGATGGTTGGATGTCATCACTGACTCAATGGACATGAGTTTGAGCAGACTCTGAGAGATGGTGAGGGACAGAGAAGCCTGGAGCGCGGTCATCCATGGGGTCACAAAGAGTCAGACATGACTTAGCGACTGAAGAAGGAACAACAACTCACACTGTTGCACTTTCATATGTAAAGCCACACTACGTAGTCCCTTGGTTCAAATATTGATAAAACTGTGGAATCTTTCCCAGCAGAGAAAGCGCTTCTCCCAGAAGCTTCATCAGGTACAGCTCTGCAAGGTGTGCTGGAGTCTGGGGGCCACAGAGAAGAGATAGAATGCCCCAAGTGAGGGCCACCTGTAGCCAGGTGGGTCATGGGGCTTTCTGGAGTCTACACTCAACCAAACTGGTGTCGCTAGCCTGTTATGCTCCTTGTCTGAACATCCCACTCCTGCGCTCCCTTCTCTGGGTTGGGCTTCTCTGAGAAGCATCCTCAACATCATCTCCTGTCCTGCCCTCCTCCACACCCTGTCAAAACTCGACAGATTTGCCATATTCACAGGACCTTGCTATGGTTGGCTCAGACAGTCATGTCAATGAGTAAGTTGCATTCTGACGCAAGCTTCCCAGGGCTCAAAGGAATCAGCTCATGGTGATCATTTCAGGCAGATGGGATGTTGGGGCTGGATCTTTCAGAGCATCCCAGCTAAGCTACCTGGGATACCCACTTCTAAGGCCAGCCGTGGACAGGGGAAAGGTTCCCCCACCCCATGATCCCTCCAAAATGATCAGGGAATCTCTAACCTGAAGGCCACTTGGCAGGAGTTCAGTTTGGAAGGGTTGGAAAGGAGCCCCACCCCCCACCCCCAATAAATACCTAGTTTGAGTCATCTGATTTGGAACTCAGGGTTTGGAAAGTCACTCGAATGCCTCATTCCCAAATCTGACCTTCTAGAGAGTCTGAAGCTGGCAAGTTTCAGATTCATTTGCGTCAACATGTTGTTTGGTTAATGCAGCTGAGCATCTAAGCCCATTTTCTTAGAAACAGGAAATCCCAGTGTGCCAAGAGTAAACAGATCCCAGCCCCCAAAGTTCGAGTTCATTTAGGAACTCTCTGACCACAAGGGTCTGTGGGGCTGTGTGCTCGAGCCAGGCTCCTTTCCCGGCCATAACTGATCTTACCCAAAGCAATGGTCTCTCTACAGCTCAGCGGCTGGAAGAGCTGTGTGCTCAGGAGAGGCTGGGGCTGGACTCAGGGCAGGATTCCACTGTCAAACCTAAGACAGGAGTCTCAAGGGTCTTACTTGGGAGGTATCTTCTCCGAGACTCCCACCATAGACACTTTGGCTCTAGTCGCTTCCCTTTATGTTTTTTATGTCTTCCACGAGAGCAGGTGTGTTGCCTGTTTTATCCTCCATCCCATTATTAGCCCTGCAATGTGCTGCGTCCCTGCTAAGTCACCTGTCATGTCCGACTCTTTGTGACCCGTGGACTACAGCCCGCAAGGCTCCTCTGTCCATGGGATTCTCCAGGCAAGAATACTGGAGTGGGTAGCCATGCCCTACTCCAGGTAATCTTCCCGACCCAGGGATGGAACCTGCATCTCTTATGTCTCCTGCATTGGCAGGCAGGTTCTTTACCACTAGCGCCACCTGGGAAGTCCAGTCCTGCAACAGGAGGCACTAAATATCTACTAATGGAATGAATGAATGATTGACAAAGCAGGCCATGTGAGTTCAAGCTTTGATGAAGGGCTTGGCTGACTCAACTCTGCAAGGCATCATGCCGGGATAAACGACACAGCTGATGGTCCTCCCAGAAAATTCTCCCTCACAGACTTGCCAGCACCCGGTTGGGAAGGACAGATTCTCTGGAAGCTGCCAGGAGGTTCCAGCTTCTCAAGGCTGGCCAAGCGAGCTCTCATAGGGGCTGGAGGAGAAGAAGGTCATCGGCTGGGTGGAGGGGGACAGGCAGGGGGTGGCCAGAGGGGCTCCCGCTGTAGAGAGGTCTGGCTCCCCCGGCAGACAAACAGCCCTCAGAAATCTACCTCCCCTACCTCCAGCACACACGGGGTGGGCAGGGAGGCTCGGCCTCTTTCTGACAAGCAAACCGGCTGACCCTGCTGCTAGGAGGGCAGAGGTGTGGCAGACGGCCGCCGCCCCAGACGCCGAGTCGCTGAACAGCCACTGCAGGGCCTGACGACGGAAGAGGCAGCTCTTCTGTTATTAGTGGCTGCTTTTCATGACTGTGGAAGTCAAACAGCCAATGCCAAAACGAGGCCTTGTGGTAGCAGCAAACTCAGAGATGTGGGTGTCCTGGTGCTGTCAGATTGGGCCCTGGACTGGCCTGCAAGTCTTCAATCCAGTCTCCCTCTGGGTGACCCAAAGGGGTGAACCCAGGCTCCCATGCCTCCTGATTTCCAACTGAAGGGGGAATCCTGTGGCTGCTTCAACAGTGCTTTTTCAGCACTTCATGTGAGATCATTTCTAAAGCCCGTTTAAAACAGAAAAGAAAGAATTCTAGCCCTCTTGGGCTTCCCTAGGGCTCAGATGGTAAAGAATCTGCCTGCAATGCCAGAGACCTAGGTACGATCCCTGAGTCAGGAAGATCCCCTGGAGGAGGAAATGGTTACCCACTCCAATATTCTTGCCTGCAGAATCCCATGGACAGAGAGGAGCCTGACAGGGTACAGTCCATGGGGTCACCAAGAGTCGGACACAACTGAGCCACTAACACTTCTCTAGCCCTGTTATAAAACACCCTCCCAGCTCCAGAAGTTGAAGAGTAGCAAGATGACATATACTGTCCAAAAACGCAGCACTTAACACTCATGGAGGGTTTATCTGTCAGTTCACAAGACACAGTGACCTACCACAACGCCTGATGATACAGGGAAACAGCCATAATTAAATACAAAGAGAATAAAAGGAGGTTGCAAAACAATACGATTCTGGTTATACAAAAACCAGACATGGATGTCTATATGTCTCCACTAAAAAGATTGGAAGGAAACGCACCTGAATATTAATAGGTTGTTTTTTGGGTTTCTAGACTGCAAGCACTTTGGCATTTTCCCGGATTTTTCCATATTTTCTAAATTTTATACAAAGATAATGTAGTACTTTGGAAATTGCTATTTTAAAAAATATTTGAAAATAACCTATACATCTATATGAGTAAAAGAAAAATGTAAGCCAAAAAACAGAGAAGCAAAGAAGTCACAGTCTATGCAGCGTAGGCTTGCCCAGGGAATGGATTAGCAGCGTAGGGTGGGTTAATGCACCTCTCATTCCAGTCCCTGACTCTCTGTGTCTCTCCCCTCATTTCACACCCCCACCCAGCTCTGCTCCTTCCAGTCGATGCCTGGGCAGGGCTCCGATCACACCTTGCTTTCCTACTGCACCCATCTGCCTGGCATTCCTGCTAGCTTATTGCAGGAGAGCAAGACACCTTAGAAGCAAAAGCAGATGTGATGAACATAACTCAGCTCCCAAAGTGCAAGGTAAGTCTCACTTGTCGCTCTACACCACCCAAGATTTCTCCGGCCTCACAGAGTCTCATCCTTTCTGCATGCAGAGGCCTCGGTACGTGTGTGTGAGGTGCCACTGGACAGTGAATCAGGGAGATTTCACTGACCTCTACATGCAGCTTCTGTCAGAAACTGGCTGCCCTAGATCCCCAGGGGAACATATTCAAGGTAAAAGTAAGTATTAATAATAAACATACATGCACACATACCTCTGTTTGGTATGTGTGGGTGCATAGATAAGTATGCACCATACAGACACATATGCATATGTCATATGCAAGAACCTGAACTGAACAAACAGGGGAGAGTTTGAGAGCACACACACACACAGAATTTTGTCCTCACAACATTATGAAATGGTATATTTTCTTCATTCAACTGATGAAGAAACTAAGCATCTAAGAGGTTAAGTCATGGCCGGAAGTGGCAGGGCTACAATTTGAACACTGATCTCCCCAACCTGGACCCTTCGGCAGAGGGCCCTTCCCCCTCCTCTATGGAAGTCCTGGCAGGCTGTTGTGGTCCTAGTGAGCCCAAAAGCTCCATAATTACCGGGTTGGACTTGGCCTCCAGAATAACCATGACAAAATTTGTGGAAATGTTCACAACAGCTCTTCACTTCCAGGTTCTGAGATCAGAAACGGAAGTTTCAAAATACCGAAAGTTCGTTTATGTTGAACATACTGCTTGGGCGAAAAGCAGGAAGTCCAAGAAAGCCTGATCTCATGAGATTTTTCAGCCCAATTTGGATCCACATCTGCACTTCTGGATTTTCCACTGAGTCCAACCTCAGCTGCTCTGAAGCTTCTCCCATTTCACTGACTCTCCACCTACAGGGGTACAGATAAATAACACAGTCTGTGGCCACTAACTAAGATTTATCCAGCAATCGGCCAGTGGCGAGGTGGTCAGCTGGGCCAGGCAGTAGACAACAATTGAAATTTGAAAAATCTGCATATTTCTTTCTGTAAAGGTTTCTTAAAACCAAACCAAAACAAACAAAAGCTCTAAACAATAAGTCATCCAAATAATGGCCTCTGTGCTTGTTTCCAGGTGCAGGAAACAAGTGGAAAGGAATCTTGCCACCTACTCCTTCCCGCAGACCTGGCCTCCCTGTGGGTCAGACCCTGGCCAGGCTGGGAGAGGATGGGAAGGAAGTGAACCAACAGCGGGCCTGGGTCACCAGCTTTGAGGGAGCCTCAGAAGATGGGGGGGGATCATTTCTGTATCCCTTTTAGTTGATGGCACGAACTGGGATTAGAACCCCGTGGATGGCTTCTGGCTGCCTCTCTTTCCAGCTATAGTTGCTGCTCTAGCCACCTCTCTGCATTCAGATGAGTTCACAGCATCACTGAGTTTCTAAGTGACTGGGTATAAAGTGAACGTTAGCTGTTACAGTGTTTACAGAAGGGTGGTTACTACAGCTGATGCTATTTTTAATTGGAGTCCTCTTCCATTCCTGAGTTCCCTGGGCAAGTCAATATCTATGAGGCTTCCCTGCCAGAGGATTTAGAGGGTCCCAGGGACACCCCACTCCCACCACCCCCGCACCACCTTAGATGCCCCCACATCAACATCTGGAAGATTTCTGCAAAGCAAGAATCTGCAGCGCCGTGTGGTCTGGCTCCTCTACTCACAGACTGGAGCGTACTCTCTTGCAGAGCAGCTTTGAATCAGCCACACCCAACTGAAACAGTCCAGGAGAAGGGCAGGCCACACCTTGCAGACCCCTCCTTCACCCTCTTTTCACTCTGAGGAGCTCAGGCACACGTGGGTTCCTGCCTCGCCTTGTGAACCTGCGCACACTGTGCAAAGGAGGTGTAGCCTAGCGAACACAGCTGCTGTGTGGCCTTGAGTGAATCACTGAACCTCTCTGGGCCTCAGTCTCCCCCTCATAAAATGCTAATTACAACATCTGACTCGTGGGTGGCTGTGGGCCCAACAGGGACGTTTCTATAAAGCCCCAGGGCACACGTGGGCGCAGGCACTTCCCGCCTGCCCTGTGGTCCAACCCTGCCCTTTGGGGGGGGTAAACCCTGGGGGCCTAACTGTCTTAGAAGCAGGCCTTCTGAGCTCTAGAACAGCCAGAATCTAGAAGCACAAGTCCTCAAATCTGCAGTGCAATTTTCGGGGGAGGGCAGCGGAATTTCTTACACTTAACCGTCATTAAATAAATGCCACCTTAGAGCAGAACCTTAAATGAGACGGCTCTTCCATTCGATATAGCCTTCCGGGCATCACTTCATCCTGACACAGGTTCTGCTCTGTTTCCTTGGCCAACCTGCAGGTGCACATGCTTTGCTGGGTACCCTGGCTGGGGTGCACTTGGAGCAAGCCCCCCCCACCCACCCCATTGCTGGAAGCTGCAGCGGGAGGACACGGGGCCTTTCATGTGGCAGGGGCGGGCGTTTGTGCCCCGGAAGCCAAGCTGGTGGGCAGAGGCCACGGCCGCCGCCGCTTCCTCCCCACCTTGGAAAATTACACAGAGTCCCGCTCTGCCCACTGGCTGCCAGGAGATGCCCTGCTGGGTTCTGAAACGATCCCACCTCCTTAGAGTGAAAAACAATAATGTGCCCACAGTGGCCAGCTTGCCCTTTCCTCCCCCTCCTCCTCCCTGCCCTGGAAAAAGTACAGGATCTGTAAACAAGTCATTAGATTCGAGATCCTGCCCAATTTAGACCTTTGTCTCAGTTTTCTCCAGAGTAAACTCGTGGTCACACCCACCCAAACCAAGCAAAGCCCAAAAGGAATGCAGAGTCCTGCGGCCAGGCTAACCACAGCTGACCCCACCATGCCCAGGGCTCGGCGCGCTCCCGGGGCTGGGAGGGGACAGAGGGGAGGCCCAGTGCTGGCCTCCGTCAGGGCCAGAGCCAGGCTCTCGGCCGGGCCAACGGCTAAGAGCTCCGTCTCTGGGTTCAATTCCCCAAAGCAGTTTTCATTTTGCAAATGCCTCCCCGAACTATCAGAAAACCAAAAGTCCACCTCCTTTGAAGTCTGGCAAGAAACCCCCCCACCCCCACCCCAGATCAGCTTCTCTTTATTCCTGTACTTCCCGTACCGGCAGGCTTCTAGAAAACAGAGGTTGGAGAAAATGAAAGTCAATGCCAAATACTAACCAGACAGAAGAATAACTGCTTTTCCCCACAGCCCCCCACCCCCAGCTCTGGCATTACGGGCTGGGGGACTGGGCCCCTCTCCTGCCGCCGTAGATCTGTTTATTCTGCACTCCATAAAGGGAAACCAGGCCCTTCGCTGACATTTGGGCTTGGAGGGGGTGGGGAGAGAAGGAGGTCCAGAATTTAAACTCAAAACCAGATCAGCTTCGCTAAATCTCCTAGTGCTTTTTCTGTGATTCCTCAATGGGCCACATTGTACGATTTGGGCTTTTAACTCTCCCAGCCTGCGCGCCCCCATCACTAACAGTCTGGCTCTGAGCTACGACGAATGCCATAAACTTCAATGACCCCTTTTTGACTTCCAACCCCGCCGGTGCTCCCCAGATGAAATTAGGGAGCAGCAGGCACGCGAGGGTCTGGGCTGCTCCCCGTTCCCACCGCACTCCTGGCTTTTCTCTGCCTCTTCTGTCCCTGCGGCAGGGAAATCTGTGTCTATGCCCCAAACCTGGCTCTCCCAAGTGGACCGGGGCTTCCTTTAAACAATGAAACAGGGAATTTCCTTTGTCCTGGAAATGTTCCGCTTGTCATCCATGTTATCCTTATCAGCAGACCACAGTGCATGGAGCAGAGGCCCCTCCACGCTCGGGACCCAGGGGGTATCATTGCAAAATGTTTTCTTCGCTTTTTCCTCTGCCTCGAATTCAAAGCCTGACCTTTATGGGTGGAATTCAATCAGGTCATCGCTCAGATTCCCCAGCGGGGAAATAAAAGTAGCACAGGCAAATCCTATTGTTTCCATTTCAAGAAGGTTAGAAATGCGTTCTCCCCCGTAGCATCCCACGAAAACGGGATGGGGAGGGGGATAGAGGAGGTGAGAAAAAGACCCTCAGAAACAGTTTAAGATCCTGGGAATAAAACATCGACTAGAATCCCCCACTCTCTACTTACACAGTCTGTTCTTCAGCACTGCTTCTGCTAGTTTTTAGGCAGTTCATTTGTATTTGAACAAGTTCGGAAAATGTTTTTCCCCTTTAAACAACACAAGAGTAGTACAGACATAGCTTGCTTACTGGGCTTCGGAGAGGCTGCTTTTCTGACACATTGAAGGCTTGTGGGCACCCTATGTCAGGCACGTCTCTCCGTTCCATTTTTCCAACAGCGCTTTGTGTCTCTGTGACACAGTGGCAATTTTCGCAATATTCCAAACGGTTTCATCATTATCATATTTGTTATTGGGATCTGTGATCAGGGATCTGTGATCAGGGATCTTTGATGTTGCTTCTACAACTTGCTGAAGGCTCAGATCCTGGTTAGCAATTTTTGGAAATAAAATAATTTTTAATGAAGGGTTTCAGACACAATACAGTGGCACACGTTTAGACTAAAGTATAAACGCAACTTTTCCTAAGAAAAATTGAGAAATTTTGTGACGTGCTTTATGGTGATGCTGGCTTTACTGCAGTGCCTGGAACTGAACCACTGTCACCTCGGAGGTCTGCTCGAGTCGTTAGGAAGAGGGGTGGAGGCATGTGGGAACGCCAGAAGGCCAAAGGAATTGCAAAAATCAACTGCTAATGTTAACACTCTTGTATTCTGGGGCAGAAATAATTAATTGTATATGTTTAGTCACTTAGCAACCCTGAGCCCTGATTCTGAAAAGTTCAAAATATTTCACATATGTAGGGGGTAAAGTCTCTGAAATCAGACAGACCCTATGAGTTGCATAAACTTTGACAAGAAACTTAAGTTTTCTGCACTTGGTTCCTCTTAGGTAAAGTCTAATGACAGATGTAACCTACGGGCTGTGGTGGAAATGAAGTGCTAACGTGCACTGAAGGGCTCAGGACAGTGCCTGGCTCGTCTATAACTACTCAGTTAATATTATTATTATTGTCATCATCATCTTTTTTTAGTTGCAGCATGAAAACTCTCAGTTGCGAATGCAGGATCTAGTTCCCTGACCCGGGATCGAACCTGGGTCCCCTGCACTGGGATTGCTGAGTCTTAGCCACTGGACCACCAGGGAAGATCCCACCATCATTACTGACATTACTGAAATCTCCTGGAAAGTTGTTTTAAAGTAAATAAATAGGTAGAGGACACAGCCACTCCAGAAAAGACCTTAAAAGCCAATCCCAGTTCTTAACCTTTGTAAAGTTTTACACCAGACGGCTTTCTCTCAAATTCTAGCAAACACTCGATATAGACAGCATGCATCTTCAGCAGGGGTTTTTATTTTCTTCTCTTTGTTTTTGATCTTGCAAAATGCACTTACAGCCATTTTTATTACAACATCACTTCGAGGTAAAATTATCATTGGCAGAATCTCTTTGCTCTGAAGTTGAGGAAACCAAAGCATGAGAGATCCAGGACCTGCTGAAGGGCTGAGGGCAGCTCACACCGAGGCCGGTGAGCATGACTTCTAGAACCCTGTGTGCCCAAGAGCAGCTTTACTCTGCCAGTGAGGATGTCCGCCAGGCTGAGGACAAGTCCAACCCATATGCTGTGGAAATCATCAAAGATGGAGAGAAGCCTTCCAGAATCTTCTTGCCCTTGACATTTCTGGATGCACTGCATATTCAAAACAAATCAATCCTCCACTTAAATACCCTTTTCTTTAAAAGTCTATCAACCAATACAAAAGAACTCTATGTGCTCAAATACTACTCTGATCATGTCTTTGAAACCTTGAACGTCATTGTCCTCTTGGGATATTCTTTGTTCGCTTTACTTGCTTTTACTGAAGAAAATGGCTTACAGACCCACAGACAATGCCTAGAGGCACTAAGTGTAGCAGAGCGGTAGCAAGGCAGCATTTCATTCATTCATTCTGCGAACACTGCTCGAAGGCCTCTTCTCCTTCATGCCAACTCATGCTTATCGTTCAGGGTTCAGCCTAAATGTCACTTCCTTGGGGAAACCTTTGACCTCTGAGACTGGTCAGGTCCCCATAGTACACGCTCCTGAAGCATTTTCTACTTCCTTTTTCACAGAACTTTTTGCCCTTATAACACACTGTCTCTTTTTCCCACCTTGACTACAATTTCTGTACCAAAAACTGCCTTGCCTGTCTTTTTTCTAACCACTGTATCCCAGGACCTGGCACATAAAAAGTGCTCAATAAATACATGAATATCACTGCCATATTTAAAATGGATAACCAACAAGGACCTACTGTACAGCACAAGGAACTCTGCTCAACGTTATGTGGCAGCCTGGATGGGAGGGGAGTTGGGGCGAAAATGGATACATGTATACAAACGAATACATATGACTGACTTCCTCTGTTGTCCACCTGATACCATCATTACATTGTTAATTGGCTTTACTCCAATATAAAATAAAAAGTTATTAAAAAAAATAAATATGTAACTATGTGCCAGGAGCTGAGGTCTCAAAGACAAATTGGTGGCGTGTCTGCCCTCAAGAAGCTGACAGCAAACAGTGAAAAACCCACACTTCAATGCTTGCCATGATATACCAGGGGTCACTGAATTATCACCACAGAATTATATTCTGCACACACATCTTTACTTTATTCCAGATGCAATCTGAAAAGAACAAGGATGGAAGATTTCAAACTGCAGAGATTTTTCTGAAAATGCATGAGCCATAGAAGTATCTTGATGGATTCTATACATAATCAGCATGAGATGATCCACGACTTAAATTGGGCATTCACAGGTGCCTGGGAGTTGATCTATACTTTCTCCTTTCGAGAGGGCAAGTGTGAGAAAGAAGCAGGACCACAGTGGTTCATCACCCCTAAAACCATCATGTAGTTAGCCTGCAGGGAGCTCTGCTCTATTTTCTCTGTGGCATCTGTCCATCTTGATTTCAAACAATTCAGTTCAGAAACGCATACCACTGATTCAGGGGCAGACACAGGATGAACCTTCTCAGTGATTCCAGTTGAAGACTTCCAAAGCAAAAGCCACCACATCTCTGCTCATGAAGAGGCCGTAGGGGGACTTCCCTGGCAGTCCAGTGGTTAAGAATTCTCCTTCCAATGCAGGAGGTGTGGGTTCGATCCCTGGTCCAGGGAACTAAAGACCCCACATGTTGTGGGGCAACTAAGTCTACAAGCCACAACAAGAGAGCCCACACAGACCCCCTCCCCCCAAAAAAAATCAGGCTTAGGAAGGAGGTCAGATCTCCCCAGAGAAGAACTAGGTTTTTATTCCTTGTGGTCATTCCAAATCCACAGCAGGTAAAGCATGTCATCTGATTGATTTTCCATGGGTCAGGGTCACGAAGGATGGAAAGAAATTGCTCCATGTCTTGGACATCTCAAGCACGTGGGTCCCGGTAACTGAGGACATCACAAAGCAATGCAAGTCCAGGGAACATGCACTGGAGGGACACTGGGGTTCAAAGTCACCATTCTACCTACCTGTTTGCTAAATAAGTCGCTTTGCTCACATTTAAACTTAAGGAGAAATCTACTTACAATGAATCTTGGAACTCAGAGAGCCAAGTCTCTGTTAAAAGAATGGAATCTGCTTTCAGAGAAAATCATATATTCATGGCAGGACAAAGCATTAGAACTGAAAATGACCTTAAAAACAATTGATCGTCATGCCAGTATTGTACAAATAAGGAAAATGAAATCACCATGCTCTGGAAGATTCCCTGTGGCTGAGGTCATTTTCAATGAAAAGGTCTACCGGAAAAGCCCACACCTTTCTTTGACAAGCCTGATATACATTTAATCATCATTTGTGAATATCCCGGTGACAGATTCCGAGTGCACCCATTTTATAGATGGGGAAAGACATTATTCTCTTAAAGGCCAGTGCAGAATTGGCAATGAAGCCGAGAGACTAGATGGTAGCCTTAGTTCCAGCCCTAGGCCAGCACTGGTAATACCTGGGTAAAGATGGACATCCACTTTTCCTTTGATTTTGCTTTAATGTCAGTCATAAGAATCAATGGAAATGTTAGTCTCTATGTGGACCAACATATTGCTGACTCAAACAAAAACAATTTACATAAATACACTCTCCAACTGAATTCAGATTTTAAGACTGTTTTTGACCTGAAATATACAGACTTGCATGGTTTAATACGGGAGCCACTAGCCACGAGTGAATTAAATATAGATTAACTAGGAGGAAATGGAATGAAATAAAAAACTTAGTTCTTCTTTGCACCAGCCACATTTCAAGGCCTCAGAAGCTAGTTCAATAGCGAGGTTAGTGGCTACTAAAGTGGATGGTGCAGAATAGGGCATGTACCTCCTTTGTAGAAAGTTCTACTGGACATCCCAGATGAAGACAGTTTGCTTAATCTTCCACTTTGCCTTTAAGATCAGGTTAAGAAAGCTGAGAAGTATGAATGAAGTTTCCCAAATCTTTTATCCTAAAAATTATATAAGAACCACATCTCTCATGAGGTTTCCAATGCATCAGTCTTTTCCAAAAACAGATATTTAAGTCTTCCAGAGCCCAGGAAAATATCTCTCTCCCTTCCACTCAAATCAATTTAAAACCAGAATGTTAGAGTTACTTGAAAAAGATGAGAACGTGTTAATTAGCTATTTCTAAATATAAAACATCTTTAGGTAAGACATTGGACATAGCTAAGATGGTAGGATAGTAAGTGTGTGTAGAAAATCTTTATACAATCTAACCTCCCAAAGATAGATTACCACTGTCGAACAAAACAAATTTTCTGCAAGGCTGAGTTAATTTCCATGTGTGAGATGTTCTTCATAGTTTGAAATATGTATTTGAGATGCTCTCGAATCTCTTTACCTTCACTCTGTGGTTTTGGTGTAGAAAAAACACAGAATACTCCTTCAATACAGCCTACAGATCTTGGTGGTCATTTGCTTTCATGGAGAAAGAAGCGGTGGGTTTGATCTTAGCTGGATTGTGGTTCCTAAAGAACTAAACAGATCAACGTCTGAGCAGCTCAGTGTCCACCCTATGGACTTTGAAATCCCAATTCTGTCGGCTAAGAAGAAAGCCCTAATACCTAATTCAACACGTTCAGAAAAAGATGTCAGGAGAAGCTTTTCATCAGAATCCTAAATGTCTGGATGAGCCTTTTAAAACAGAAAGAGCCAACTTCATTTTCCTTTTTTGTGTGTCTCATTATCACTTAGTTGCCCCAGTGTGGGTAGAGCAGGGGTAAACATTCTCCCCTTCATTCCACCTCTGGTCACACAGTCATACTGGTTGTGTAGTGTAACACGGGGAGAGACAAGCTTTCCTAAAATGTTACTGATGCAGGATGAGAACAAAGACACCGCTTGCCTGTCGAGTCTCCATGCCTGGAGGAAGAGCCACCATCATCTCTGCCTTCTGCTCCAGCAGAGAACCATCTTCAAAGTAGATGACTTCTCCCACACTGTCACCCCTTCACTCACACTCGAGTCAGTTCAAGCTTTCAGTTACGTTCACACTTAAACCATCACATTCCAAACCAATCCAGATGCCTTGATCAGGAGCGTTCAGCCCTACAGTTCCTCCTAGGTTGGAAGACTCTTCTTTTTGGAAGTGGAAGGTAAAGCGGAGCCTATGGAAGGGCTGAAATGTTAGCTCCCTCTGAGTCAACCCACTTCAGGCCTGGTCCTGCGTTCCCACAAGAGCAGGGAGGAGACAGAGGAGGTGGTACAGGTGGACAAGTGGTGGGGGCAGTGGTTGCTCACTAGACGAGCATCGAAAAACCATTCACAAGGGGAAGTGGTACAAGATACATGACTTATATTCTAGGAGGGTTTTTGACTCTTTAAAGGCAGAGACAGAAGTTAAACAACAAAACCTGAGTAGCATAGTTAGGACAAGGGAATTTTGTTTCACTGGTGTTTTCAGTTGGACACAACTCTTTATCAGCAGCACAAGCCTGGAATTCCTGAAGCTGCACTCACATCCTGCCATCGGGTTTTACGTAAAACCCCCATTGATGGGGATGGGAGTTTCACAAGGAGAACAATGGCCGGATATGAGGGAGGGGAGAGGAGGAATATGGGATGTTTGGTCTGTTCTGGTGCATTCATAGGGGAGAGTGTCTCTACTGGCAAAAAGATATGAATAAATAACTGACGAATTTCACCAAATGAAAGTAAGTTTTGGGAACCATGAAAGTCAGAAAAAAGTAACCCATGGACTCCATTTAAGCAACACTTACTATCTGTTAGGGCTTCCCTAGTTAGTGGCTCAGATAGTAAAGAATCTGCCCATAATGCAAGAAACATGGGTTCCATCTCTGAGTCGGGAAGATACCCTGGAGAAGGGAATGGCAACCCACTCCACTATTCTTGCCTGGAGAATTCCATGGATAGAGGAGCCTGTTATGTTCAAACATCCACCTGGATGAGAATAATAACTAAGATAATAATAACCAGTATTTACATTGCTATTTACTCACTAACTCATGTCTGACTCTTTGCAATCTCATGGACTGTAGCCCACCACGCTTCTCTGTCCATGGGATTTCCCAGACAAGAATACTGGAATTGGTTGCCATTTCCTTCTCCAGGGGATCTTCCCAAACCAGGGAATGAACCCATGTCTCTTGCTTGGCAGGCAGATTCTTTACCACTGAGCCCCCTGGGAAGCCCATAGCTCTTTACAAAGTATTTTTCCCTCCATACTTATTTTGATTCTTATTATTGGTCAGTATGGCAGGTAGGAAACTTCATATTACTTATGACTGGTCTTATTTTACAGACAGGAAGGGAGGAGATGAGAGAATATCTGGCCCAAGATCACACAGCTAATCAGCTGCTTTCAAACCTAGATTTTCACACTTTGAATTGCACAGGAGCCATTCTGCCAGCATCATGGTAATCTGCAAAACACTATAGCATCCCACTGCCCACCAGAATAAAAGGTTTTTGTCACCTTTCTCAGCCAAGAAGCCCCACACCGCATCCCCACATGACACTGTGTGAACACGAAGTTACACTGTGTAACTCCGGCTTAATAGGGCTAACCAGCCTGTAACAATAAAGAGAATAAGTTGTCCAAATAAGACTCTGAATTGGAAATGATGCTTGCTTTATAATTGACAACAAGAAGCACCATGTAAGGAGTTGCTGAGTTGCTCGGCAAATGGCAGTAATTAATTAATGCTTTTCTTCCAGAAATTCAAAGCAATCTAGCAGGCCAGATTTTCACCAAAGCCAAGAGAGAAGAGAACTGACTATTCCTCTTCTTTATCCTTTTGGGTGGATGGAGAAGAGAAGTTAAGAAAAGGAGAGAAACTTGTCCAGCGTCACCCAACCAGCCAAAGGCAAAGCCAGGAGCAGCAATCAGATTACCCGACACCCCATGCTCTCGTCAGCACTTCAGAGGGACCGGTACACAGGTAGAGCCTGGGACTGCTTCCACAGGTCCCAGGGGGCCTGCTGCGATGGTCTCTTTTGCATTTAGTGCAGAAGTGTGTGCAGGTAGGTTCATCATCAAGGCTTTTTAACGAGTATGAAGAAGGAGGCGAGGGATGCACTTGCTGTCACTGCAGACAATGGACTGCCTCCAATCAGAGGGACCAGCATTGGCATTGGAACACCAGTCCACCTGGTCCATCTCTCATGAGACTAACCGTCCCACCGATAACCTGTAGATGCAGACTGGGGGACTGCAATAAGAGGGACTCCTGTGTTTCCCGTAACACGCCCCTGGCCATTCCGGAGGAACTGAGCTCAGAGCACCCTGCCCTCCCAGTGGTGGGGACACCAAGGTGTTCACCTTCCATTATATTCCTTATTTTCCCATAAGAGTCACCTTCACCAAGCCATCTGGCTCATAAATATCCTCATTTTGTGCACATACAGCAAACATTCTCTCCTGTTTCCAATTATTTTGAACAATTAAGCATGCAAATGCCTGAGCAACATTTATTAAACTTCTGTGGACTTTGAGGAGGAAAAAGAAAAAAAAACAAAGATCAACCAACAAGAATCTGAATCATCAAAGCACTCTTACAAAACCAGCATTTTGAGCCTTTAATTGGAAGTGAATCAAAAACAGGCGTGTGAAATTTTCCATGAAATACACACAGGGCCTAAATAGTATTTTTAAAAGGTGCTCTGGGCGGAACAGAATCTAGGTCCTGCCCAGTCCAAACTGATGAGAAGAAATGATTAATTTCAAGGTGATCCAAACCCAGCCCCACTGACTGATCGTGGCTCACCTGTAACACCTTGTAGGGCAAACTCTGGGAAGGCAGAGAAGGAGGACTGCGATTTCCCTTTACGACAGTACAGATCAGAAAGTAGAAAGGAACCACAGATCTGCAGAACCAAGGACTTCAGAGGCCCCCATGGCCAGAGTGGCAAGTCCACATGCCTCGATGCCTCTTCCATGAGGCACCCTGGGAAAATCCTCTGTACACCAAGTTTCCTGAAGCACATTTCCAGACAAGCAATCTGCCCCTTCTCTCTTTCTTGAGAAGTGCATAAAGTACAGGTGTCCCTCAAGTCTTTGATCTCAAAGGAAGTCCTATGTTGCAGCAAAGACCCTATTTGATCAAGACTGCCTATATCTGTTGCCCCCAATATACTCTTATGGTAGAGAAAACCAAGGTCAGTACAGTCTGTCCTTTGTTTCCAAGGGTTCCTCATCCCTACATGCAACTGATCACGCATGTGTTATAATAGTATTTCTGATCTGTGGTGGGTTGAATCACCGGAATGGAGAAGCCGCAGATGTGGACAGCAAAGTGTAAGGGACTTAAGCATCTGCTAATTTTGGAATTCTGGAGACAATGCACAGGGTGGTACCAGAGGTGGACTGTACACATATGGTTTTCTACAGATAGCATTTTGGGGACTGAGAGAGAGAATGCATGGGTCTTTGTTCCCTAAGATTCCTGACTGGTCATAGACTTAGGTACAGGGCTGGTGGCAGAGCTGGGAAAAGAAAGATCTCGTGTTTTTCTGTATCGGTGCAGAAATTTTAGCCCTTTTCTCCTGTCATCCTCAAAGCAGGATATGTGAGGCTTAGCATCGTCACTGAGCCCTTATCTACCCTCACACACTCACTTCATACTATATAGTTTCTGAGTGATTTTCCTCTCTGAGATCACCCCTTCAAAGCATTTACATCTAGAAATGATTACACTGAGTATTAGGTTGGGAAAAATCAATATGAATTGTCCATGATAATTCCCATTGTCTGAAAAATACATCTTTTGTCAGGGGAGCTACACTGCAGTTTCAACTGTTTTCCATTTCAAATCAGTGATCTCTGCAAAGAGAAAGGCTGCATTTGAGTGGCTGCATGACTGCTTAGATGCCTCAATGGTTTGTATGGAAAGTGCCCTGTTTGATCCCACAGGAGAGTTATACAATGGCCAGGAAGTAAAACTGAAAGGCAAAGAAAGCAGGTTCGCCTGTGGATCCAATGAAGCTTGATGCCTTTGCTTGTGGAAACACTCTTACCGTGAAATGTGTGGCTTTGGGGAATGGATACCTGCGTTCTGCTGTCCAGTTCTCATCTTTAGACACATCACATCTTGAAGCCTAGATACTTCTTTGGTACGATGGCCTCTTGTGTTCTAACAATCTCAAGGGTGGGTACTCAGTTAGCAACGTGCGATGTCTGCCTTGGGCAATATGACAAATACTAGAAGTGTTTTTTAACTTGACTGTTTTGTGCAACCTGTGGGGTCTTAGTTCCCTGACCAAGGATCGAACTGGGGCCTGTACCTTGGAAGCACAGAGTCTTAGCCACTAGATCACCAGGATGTCCCCAGGCAGCTCTCTTAGTAGTGTTCTCTGCTTACCGGGAATTAAGCTAAAGCCCTTTCAGAAATAAGGTGTAGAGTATGAGGTGAAACCAAGTGGAATGGGTAACATGGAGTCCTCTAAGCAAAAGAGGGAAGAAACCCGTTTATCCCAATTTCTGGAACTTCCTCTTCAGTTAACGCCAGTGATCCTTGGGATACAATTTGAAGTTTCTTTTCTTATATGCATGTTTCTAGAGTTAGAACGTCAAACAAAGATAGGCTGACATCTCTAAATAAGAGAGTTTCTTTGCTGACAGATTATGTTGCATTAGGGTGACAAAAACCTAAACCCTATACACAGAGGTCTTCATGTGACTCCTGGAGGCATATGTGTGTATGGGGTGGAGGAGGTGCTCGGGCAGCCTTAAGGAGGAGAATGGGTTAATCTTCCCTCTTGGAGTGAAATTAAACTACAACTACGATGAGTTCGAGTGCCTCCTTGAGCCCTGAGAGTTGTACCCGAGGTCCATCATGACGACATACACAGGGCGGGGGGCAGCGCCAGAGGGGGTAAAAAACCCAAAGCCAGGCACACCGCCTCCACATTGAGAATGAAAATTTTTAAATAATAGGTTCTTCAGTGCTAAATGATGTTTGGTTCCAAGGATCCTTGGAGCTACGGTTTTCTTTGTTCTGCCAAAGGAAAAAGGAAATACATCAGGAAGCTGGGCCAGTCCACAGGAAGTCTCACTTGAGCTGATAAAAGGAATTGATGCGAGGTGGCTGGGGATGCAGTTATAAGTCAATCAGCCTTGAAATAACAAGAAATGCTATTCGGGAGAAACTGGAGCCTGAAGTTAGCCTTTCTTGATGACTCCCTTTTAACCTTGCAAAATGTCCCCTTCTTTGTGTTTTATAGAAACACATCCCCCCATCAGATTTTTTTTCTAAGTGTGTGCAATTTATGTGTGTGTGTGTAAGTGAAAGAGAATGAAAAAGACAGCCAGAGTTAGAGCCAGAGAGGAGAAGAGAAAGCATAAAAACGTACAGAAGGAAGCATCATTAAGTCAAAGAATATGCTATTCTCCACTGAGCTACAAGAGCTTTTTTTTTTAAAAAAAAAAAAAATCAAATCATCTTGATAGCTCAGGGAGGGTGGGGCGATCTGAGGGAGTAGCACTGACATATACGCACCACCATGTGTAAGACGGAGAGCTAGTGGGAACCTGCTATATAGCACAGGGAGCTCAGCCTGGTGCTCTCTGAGGACCTGCGGACCTGGAGGGGTGGGCTGGGAGCGGGTGGGAGGGGGGCTCAGAGGGAGGAGATGCATGTATACATACAGCTGATTCACGCTGTCATACAACAGAAACGAACACAACATTGTAAAGCAACTAAAGTCCAAGAAAAACAAACTTAAAAAGTAAAACAGAACCCATCGGTTTCACCTTCCCTTGCCCGCCTGCTACCCAGGCCACCTGCCAACAGAGTCAGGCAGGGACTCTTACCTGGGGAACAGAGGGCTGAGCCTTCCTAAGGACAGGATGCGGAGGATGGAGCGAGGCCACAGACCCGTCTAGAGCAGAAGGAGTCACTTAGACAAACACTACTGCCTGCATGCTCAGATGCTCAGTCGTGTCTGATTCTCTGCGACCCCATGGACTGTAGCCCACCAGGCTCCTCTGTCTGTGGGATTTCTCAGGCAAAAACACTATAGTGGGTTGCCATTTCCTACTCCAGGGGATCTTCCTGACCCAGGGATCGAACCCACGTATCCTGCTTTGGCAGGTGGATTCTTTACCAGTGAGCCACTTGGGAAGCCCACCACCACCTGCACAGTCTTCCATAGATGGACTGAGTTTGGAGCCTCAGTTTTATGGATGTGCATGTGTCAAACTGGCAACGGATCACAGAAGCTAAACTCTATGAACTTCGGAGGCAAACAGGATAAGGTTCAAATCATCGTCTTTCCGCTTTCTGTCCTCTTGGCCTCGGGTAAGTTTCTTCACCTCTCCAAAATGAAGAGTACATACATCATAGGGTCATTACAAGGATCAAAAGGGACTAGGTCCTAGAGAGCAGACTTGTGGTTGCCAAGTGGAGGGATGGATTGGGAGTTTGGGATTAGCAGATGCAAATTATTACATAGAGAATGGATAAACAACAAGGTCCTATTGTATAGCACAGGGAACTATATTCGACATCCTCTGATAGACCAAAATGGAGAATATGAAAAAGGATGTACATATATGTAAAACTGAATCACTTTGCTGAACAGCAGAAATTAACTATCCTTGCATAAAAGAAAAAAAATTTTTAAGTGAGCATGCCCCCCCAAAAATAAATACATAAAGCGAGCATGCCCATAAAAGCAAAAACAGCTATTGGTACACAGTCAGAGCTCAATAAATTGCTCCTTCTCTTCCTTCTTCTGATTTTGATTGTCTGCCCTTCACACTCTTCCCCTCAGGTGGAAGGTGAGTGTGTCTGTTACTCTCAGGTGAGGAGTAGGAAAAGAAAGGCCTTAGTAAGGGCCATTGGTACTCATGCAAAATGGTGGGTGATATGGTTTCAAACTGAATTGGGGCTTTTCAGGGTTCACTATGTTTGCCCAAAGCCTAGCACCACTTCCTGTTTTAAGAAGAAGAAGAAAAAAGCCTCCCAGAAAACTCATTAAGAGGCTCAAAATCCTTCCTGGACATCAAATATGTCCTCAAAATATTTTTTTTTTTAAGAGTTAAGTGTAAATGAATCAAAACCAGACAAATTCAATTTCCCTTCAATGAAACAGAATTTTTTTTTAAATCCAAGGAAAAGGCACTTGGGACCAACTGTGTTTTGGGTTTTAAATGAGACCAAATTTTGGGAAAGAGCGTAAGACCCCAAAACAGAGTCAGGCCCTATTCTTCGTTTACATTAATGCGAAGGGATTAACACAGCTCCAGTGTTGCTTGGTAATAAAAACACCAGCTCCCAGAAATTCAGGAAGGGCCTCGAGAGACCCAGCCCCTCCCCGCCCAGCCTCCAACTGGCTCCCAGATCATTCTACGAATTATCCTTGGATTATGAAGAAGAACCACATGGGCTAGACAGAACTTCTGTGAGAGCTTCAGTCATCCAAGCTCTCAAATGAGAAATGTTTTTAAAGTCTGCCTGGGATTAGACTCTTATAAACATGGGAGGTGAAAGGGACTTTTGAAATCATACCTTCATTTTATACATGAGAAAACCTTTAACACGAGGAAATTTACATGAATACTGATGCAAGGAAATGACTTGTCTAAGATCCCAGAACTCCTTTGCGGTAGAGCTGGGGCTCGAATTCAGGTCCCCAGATCCTTGGCTGGACAATTTTTCTCTGTATTTTACTGCAAAATGGAATCCCAGAGTCTCTGAAAGCAACACAATGGGGAAAGAACGATGGTGTTCAGCTTATTCTTTTTTACAAATCTATTTCTAGTCCCTCTTTTACATCAGTTTTTAAAAGGATAAGAGTAATATACATCAGTGATTTACAAAGTCAAATATTGCATGTTTATAGTGTGAAAAGTAAAAGTCCTGCCCATTAAGTAGCCACTGTTAAAATGAAAACACACACACACATACACACACACATCTATCTAATTATTTATGCATAGACAACTTCTGGAAATGTATATCCATAAAGAAATAAATAAACATTTTCATCTTTTTTCCACAGAAATGGAACCACACATTTTGTAATTTGTGTTTTTCCATGTATTAATATACTTTGGAGAATTTTCTAAGTCAGTGTGAATACACAATTGATTTTATTCGACTTAACGATTACATGATATTTTTTACCTGAGTCTTCTAAAATCAATTTGTCTAGTACCCTACTGATGGATATTTAGAGTTTTCCCAATTTTTGCCCTTACCAACAATGCTACAAAAGACATCTTGTACATTTAGCTTTGGTATTTGACTATGTCTGATAAACTTTTAGAATTGGAATTATCATCAAATTTGTATATAAACACTTCACATCTCAATACATGTTTCCAAATTGCCTCCCAGAGTGAGTGTACCAAGTTAGAGTCCCACCAGCAGGAATACTGAGAGCCATTTCCCTTTACTCTTTCTACCATGAGGCAACGGTAAGCTGTTTTCATCTTTGCTATCCTCGTAGGTGATAAATGTTGGCATTTCATTAATTTCATTTGAATATATAGATGCCTGAGATTCTTTTCATATGCTTCCTGAATATTTATATTTTTTCCAGCATTTATTTACAGCATTTTTGGTCTATTCTTCTGCTATGTGGTCTACCTTTTTCTCATTAATTTGTAAACAGTCTCCATGATTATTTTGTAATTGACTTTTATCGGAGTACAGTGTTGTTCTAGTTTCTGTGGTTGTTGTTTAGTCCGTAAGTCGTGTCTGACTCTTGGCGACCTCACAGACTGCAGCCTGCCAGGCTCCTCTGTCCATGGGACTTCCCAGGCAAGAATACTGGAGTGGGTTGCCATTTCCTTCTCCAGGGGATCCTCCCGACCCAGGGATCGAAACTGCGTCTCCTGCATTGGCAGGCAGATTCTTTACCACTGAGCCACCAGGGAAGCCCTGTATCAGTTTATATATATATACACACATATATCCCCTCGTTTTTGGATTTCCTTTCTATTCAGGTCACCACAGTGCTTGAGTGGAGTTCCCTGTGCTATACAGTCAGTTCTCATTAGTTAATGCATTTTATACACAGTGTCAATAATGTATATATGTCAATCCCAACCTCCCAATTCATCCCACCCCACTTCCACTTTGGTATGTTTGATCTTTATGTCTGTGTCTCTATTTCCGCTTTGTAAATAATCTATACCATTTTTTTAGATTCCACATACTCTTTGTGTTTTAAGACATGTGCCCTCTGCTTGATGGATGGGAAATAGTCTTTCTCGGTGTCTCATTTGTCTTTTCACTTTACTTATGGTATTTTTCTTGACATTAACATACAAAAGGAGGAACTCGAGCTGAGAAAGGGAGAATAATAATAAGAAAGTTTCCTTGGCTGAAACCCTGGATTTCCAAAAATGTCCATTCCAGGACTAGAATCACCCAGAGTAAAAGTGCAATTAAAAAATTATAGGCTGGGTGTTACCCTTGGGAAAATGTGCCTACATTTCCTGATAATACAAAGCCATGGCTAAAGAGGCCCCTAGTGAGTACTGCTCCTTTTGGAAACTTTAAAATCAGTGAGCAGAGAAACCTTTACCCTCTAGATGCCTAGAAGAAACAGTAAAGACATCCGGCTCTTGTTCGTTTATGTAAAGATTTGTGCCTGGCAATAGTTTTCAGTGTTTAGTTGAATAAGTAAATGCATGAGTAAGAATTAAGTGATAAATCCCTAAAGACAAAAGAACTCTTCAGGTATAAGAATTTCAACCTAGGGAACTTCTCTGGTGGTCCAGTGGCTAAGATTCCACGGTCCCAGCACAGGGGGCCTTGGTTTGATCCCCAGTCAGGGAACTAGATCCCACATGCTGCAACTAAGAGTTTGTAAGTTCCCGCATGCGACAACTAAGACCTAGCACAGTCAAATAAACAAAAATTAAAAAAAAGAATTTCCGTCTAAATATATGCATCGATATAGATTATAACAGCATTGACAACTCACAAACTGGGTGATTTTATAATATCAACCTATTTGCTTTCACATTTCTTCTACATGAACAATACCGCAAAACTGTTCACTCTTAGACTCCTTCTCACGGAACATCAATGAATTCCCATATATGAGACCTAAAAAGTCTCCTCTTGGATTGTTAGATTCCAGTAGACACCTGAAACCCATGGCTGTCTAGAAATGCAGAGTGGAAGCTCCCGTGGCACCTGTAACACTGATTACCTGCACATGCACACTGGGGTGTGACACACAGTCTTTCATTCCCGGAAACGCATGGCGCCGTCTGAGAAAATGGGCCCTGCTGTGGGGAGTGCATTTCACATTTTCAAGCCTGCATTCTCTTGGAAGTGAAAACTTACATACGCTGGAATTTTGGTCATGACCTAAAGGGCAGGCCCATTGTTCCCCAAAGGGGGAAAATATCTCAAATATTCAGTATTTTGGTTCATTTTTGTGGGTAGAAGCCATTTTGAAGCTGTTGTGAAGTAGATCTGAGGGATCTGAAAGGCATATGAGCACCTGATTTCTAGCCGTCCTTGGAAAGATAGTGATAAGTCACCTAGATTTTGGTTTGCGTGGGTGAAATGTCAGTATTTCTAAGTGAGATGATGGGCTTGGCCAGTCTATGAAAGTATGTCAGATCTGTCTGAATTTCCATAGAAATTGGATTTGCGTTTCAGGAAACAGCTTTTCCTTTTGTCTCTTCTCATTTACTATCTGCTGACTCATTCTAAAAAGGAACTAAGCTGGTAGCCCAGAATGGATGGCCTCGTTGAAAAGACAACTTGTGGTGAAGTCTCTAGTACACTGCAAAAGAAGACACAGTCAGAGGAGGGAAGGAGAACCATATTTTTATCGGATCTGGTGAAACAGAGTTCTCCTCTTTGCCTTGACTCCATATTTAATAAACAAACAGCTGACAACATAGTCTGGTGGCCTGAATCTATGACTGGTTGTCTAATCCTTTCTGATACTTAATTCTTGCGGCCTCTGACAAGTGATAGAGCCACTTCCATCTCCATTTCTTTTTTTTTTTCCCATTTCTTTTTCTTTTCTTTCTTTTTTTTTTTTTTTGTTTTCCATCTCCTAAGGAACAGGATGAGACTAGGATGAGATTCCATTCTTGACAAATTTTTACAGTTATATAGATCACCCCTCTATTAAAAATTTTGTGATTCCTCCTTTCCACGTGTTTTGCAAGACCCAAATTCTTTCTTACAGTATTTAAGATCATCCCATAATCTATTCCATCCAATATTTCCACTTTTACCTTCTCCTTCATATGCTCCACACCCACAGTATTCTACTTTCCTAGAAAGCCCTTGACCCGTATCTTCCTATGCAAGTCCTATCCATCTTTCAAAGTCAAGGTCTACCTGGGCCAAGAAGCACTGCGGCTGGTGTGAAGAAAAAACAAACAAACAAGCATTCTGGAAACAGAAACACATTGGGCTTGAAAACCAAGTATGCCACCTATTCTCTGTCGTCTTAGGCAGGTCACTTAACCTCTCTGAACTTTCATTTCTCCCTGATAAAACAGAGATGTGATGATACTACCTCCGAAAGGGTTGCTGTGAACATTAAATGCAAGGATGTGAAAGGCAAGTATGTGAAAATGCTTTGTAAACAGAAAGGGGTAAACACATGACTACTTCTGTGTTTTCTGTGTCTCTCCAGTTGAAATTGCTCTTTCCTTCTACTATTGCACACACACTACTGCATTCTGCTGGGTGTGCATGCACACACACACACACAGCTTCTCCTCCTGCTCTGTCTCTAGGGCAGGAGTCCTTTTGCCACCAGCTTGGTATCTTGATAGCATTAAGAACCTAGTTCAGCCCCTGCCTAAGAGCCATGCAGCAGACCTCCTGATCTGCATTAATACAGGTGGCATCAGCTTATGATGCCCATGAGACCAAGGTGACAAGTTCCCATAAGACCAGCTAGCTCTGCGCAAAAAAGGGTTAGTCCATGGACTGTCTAATTCTGTCAAATGTCCAAGACATCTGTCAAGATGTCCCTACGGGTGACAATGTGGGGATAGACAAACCCCATCCATTGCCTCTGGGGGAACATCTCAAAGTCTGGGCCACTGATGTTGGGTCTATCAGGTCAGTAGAAAAAGTAGAGTGACATCATTTAGCAAAACTGTCCCACTGTTTTGCTTTCTTGTGAATGGGAAATATAGATAAACATCAAATGCATCCCATGAATGGGATGAACACTATAGATAAATATCACTGAAGCAACAGAAAATGAAACAAGGTATAATTTTCTGCAGAGAGAAAGACACCTGCACAGCTCTGAGATTTCAAAAAGCCCATTACGGCTGGTTGAATATTTTGTGAGACTGTGTATGAGAGAGAGAGTGTGTGTGTGTGTGTGTGTGTGTGTGTGTGTGTGTAGATAGAGGCCAATGTCCTTTAGTCTTTTCCATTTGTCACAAAGCAACAAACAAAAGATAAGATTTAGAAAAACTGTTTCAAGATAGGCCAAAGAAGAAAGACTTGTTATTCAAAACAAAACAAAAACATTATTCTCTACCTACATAATGCAATTGCTTTTCTCAAATAAATAAAAATAGTAGATGTTTTTCATTCCAACCCTAGTTAGTTAGGTCCTAATCTGAAAATCTTTTTATCAAGCTTCAGGCAGGATAATGCTTTTCCCAAGAAGACAAGGGACCTTGCTGAGGGCCTGAGTGTTGACTTACAACATGGGGATATTTTCTGACATTTGAGGGAAGATAAAGGCCTCAGACCATTAGAAATCCTGCCTGGTGGTTCATCATCATAAAAAATTTTCCAACTTTTTTATTTTGCTGGGGCAACTCAATGCTAACATTTGTCTAACGTTGCATTTCTTAAAAAAAAAAAGATTTGGTTTAAATGAACCATTTTTTAAAGCCAGTGCCAAGTTAACCGTTTGACCCCAAATAAAAAGAGACATTGAAATTCTAAATCTTATATAATGCAGCTGTTATAACTACTTACTACACAGACTAGAAGGTGGACCCATAAGATATGTTCTAATGCATCTGAATACATTCTATTTCAAAAGTCAAATATTCAATTATTAAAACAACTGAAATAGTAATTCAGCCCACCTGTTCTGTAAAGGGGCCTATTGGCTATTTAAGCAAAATACTCTATTTCTTTTCGTCTCCTGGTAGTGGAGATCTTGTTTGTCTACAGAAAGAGGAGGATTTGTTTTGGAGAACAGTTATGTTAAAATCCTATACAAACATTTGAGATTTTTTCCGAAGTATGGTAATACATTTCTATTAAACAAGAGAAATAGTCCCTAGTCCAAACTTTCAGATTCTCCATGATTTTTTTAACGGCTTATCTGCCTCTGTCTCTCTTTCTCACACATACACACCACTTCCAGGATCCTACAATTCATTATAATGTAATGAAAGCAAATGAAATGTTCCTGGTAAGTGGAAAGAACACTGGCCTGAGGGTGAGGACCTGGCATTCGAAGCCTGACTCTGTCGCTAGTCAGCTGTGTGATTTTGGATAATTCAGCAAACACCTCTGGGCCTCAGTTTCCCTCCCATAAAACAAGGATATGGAGCTAAATAACCAGTAAAGCTCTAAAGTCGCAGTCCTGAAAGCCTGAAGTGGAACAGCAGCAGACATGGGAGGAAGATTTTTTGGTAGAAATTATTCAGGAACAAAACAGGATTCACCGCTTGGTGACTCCCCGAGGGAGGCAATTCACTGTGGTCACCAGACAGAGAAAGACACAGCCTGTCATGCTCTGAGTTTGCGTCAGTCCAGGTGCCATGAAGGTTAATTAAAGGCACAAGTGGGGGAACGGCTCACTCCCAGAGTGAAGGCAGCATCCATCTTTAAGGACAGAAGTAAAGCCTTTGTTCCCGGGTACTCCTCACTCTGCTGCTTTCTTCCAGCAGGCCCATCCTGAAGTTTTCCAACTGGACACGCAGTGTCCATGGCGACTTGCCGCCTGGACCAGTATGGCTTATGGACTCTGATGGTTTTCAAAGCCCATCTGACACCTCAGCCTTCCTTTCCCATTTTGTTCTCCCCACATGTACTATTGTGTGGTGCAGTGCTTTCCCGAATGATGAAACTGACTATATCTCTGCTCACCTGGGGCTCTGTTGCAAGCATCCTCCTGACCATCCTGGCTATCTAACCACATCCCTGTGTATCCCCTAACCCACTTTATTATTCTTCAGAAGACGTATCATGTTGGACACACAATTATTTATGTACGTGTCTGTCTTCTCTGCCAGAGCATAAATTCCAGCAAGGTTTTGATTCCGATCTTGGTAGCTCAGACAGCAAAGAATCTGCCCGCTATGCAAGATGTGCAGGTTCGATCCCTGGGTCAGGAAGATCCCCTGGAGGAGGGCACAGCAACCCACTCCAGTATTCCTGTCTGGAGAATCCCATGGACAGAGGAGCCTAGCGGGCTTCAGTCCATAGGGTCGCAAAGAATCAGACACGACTGAGCGACTAACACTTTCACTTTTCACTTTAGCCTCAACACATAAAGCAGAGCCTTGGAAAGTAAAAGACACCTAATTAATATTTGTAGAATTAATGAAAGACATATATAATAAATCCAGACCTATGATCTAATTTTCTGGCCAATTGATCCCTACAAGCCCTATCCCCAAGGAGAAAGTAAACTAACATAGAGTCAAGGAAGGTACCAAACTTTATTAAATCCTTGCTGTTACTTATGGCAAGAAGGTACTTTGGCTCCACTTTACAGATGAGAAAACTGAGTCTCCCAGAATGGAGACTGAGCCCGGGTTTTCTGACTCCAAGTCCCCAGTTCATTTCCCTATTCCATTCACCACATCTACATTTTCTCTGATTGTTTCCCCATCTTTAATGGTAGCATATGACTGACTGAATCAAGCTTCCATAAATGAAATAAGCAGATTCAGCTGAAGACTGCCTAGATCTAAGATGCAGTATTTGAAACCAGGTCATTCTTAAAGCAGCAACCAGTATCACGTGCTTTTCAACAACTGATAGCATCACTGTGGGGGAGCAGGGCGGGGTAAGGTGTTGTTTAATATTTAGACGGACTTGCCTGTGGCAAGTGAAGAGTGGAAGGGCTCCAGCAAATGTTGGTGTTCCCAACGTGATGTGCGGAGCCTTCCCAGGAGACATTCTTGGAGAGGAGAAGAGAGCCTGATACAGAAGGACTTATTATAACAAGGGTGATGAGGCTGAGATTTTGTAATCACAAGATTAAAAGCTTCTGCAAAGGAATCTAGACTTCCCTGGCAAGCCGGACCAAATAGGTTCCCCAATGATGAGACCCAAAGGTATTCTGAAATATCAACATGCTTTATAGATGAGGAAGAAATATGCAGGTGCATAAAAATCACATCCCCAAATCAGTCAGAGATGATGTGTCAAGGCCACTCAAACTGGGAACACACATTCTGGATTTGTGTCTACAAATTCAACAGGGTATGTGCTGTCTTCTGAGCTCTCTCAGTCTAGAACTGGATTTCCTGGACTTGGAGTTCCATGTTCTTGCAAGAGCATGTAAGCAAGATATCTTAGGAACTGAAAGGATTGGAAAGATACTATTGCAGAGGTAATTCAGTCCCACTGTTTCACTTTTTCAGAGCCTGAAGCTCATACGGGCTTCGTGGACTGTGCATCCTCACACGGAGACCTGAAGTCCCGGGGCCTCTCCTTGTCCACGTCCTCTCCACACAGTGTTTGAACCCCTGTGGGAGTGGGGTCTGGGAACCCCAAGATCCAAAGGTCACACATGAACAGGAAACTGTGGCTTTCACACAACTTAAACACCAAAGTATACACTAAAGACTCGGTCCTTCAGAACGCCGGGCAGTGAAGATGACGACTTGAAAAGTCACTGCTCTGCTGGTCCGTCTCATATTCAGGCAAGCTGGATGGGAGATGGAAGGTGCCCCAAAGGAGGATCTGGACAGACTGACGGGCTCCCATCGCCCCTGCAACAAAGAAGCCTGTCACCCCCACCAGAGTCCTGGCCTAAGCTTGCTCTCACTGCTGGCCATGCCAATCCCTGCGTGTGCATCTAAAGAGGTTAGCACATTCTGGGTACACAGACCGCAGCTTCCTCCCTACCCTCAGGGCCTGTGCTGAGAGGTCTAAGCATTGGGGAGACATTGCTTCACTTCTCCTTAGGGTGTCCACATCAAGACCCTGGAACCATCTTGCCACCCTTCCGGGTCGGGGGGGGGGGGGGTGCCTTCTGGGCCAGTGGCAAGTGTCCTGGTAAAGGGACTTTTCTAGACTGGAGCATCTTATTACTAAATCAGACATACCAAGACACTTGCACACACCCACCGCAAGAAGGGAGACAGACATTAAATGACCAGTGACAGGACCCCCATCTACTGGTTCCCCCCTACAGTAACCTCATCTCAACTGACTCCTCACCCACACACTTTAAACTGGAGGAACCCAGACTCACAGAGGCTCCTTTTAACCCAATACAATCAGTAATCTCATCTCCAGATTTTCAAGTTCCTGCTGTTGGTGCCTTTTACTTAAGTCAGCATATTTCAAACTCTCAGAAGAAAAAAAAAAAGAAAACTTAGAAAATAAAACCACTACCCCACCCAAATGATAAAAATCTCTTGAATTCTCCAAGCCCAACATCTGAGCCTCCTCTTAGCCCTGAGCAAAGACTTGATTCCTTTGAGTTCGGGAATGGTGGGCTCTGCCAGTCCCCTCCTCACCAGCCTAATAGATTTTCCAGACCGGCTCGGGCTTGCAGTTGTGGGATAGCCTCGCAGCCAACTCCTGGTCCCATTCATTCCTCTCGGTCCTCTAAGGCCAGTCACATTAGGGGCTGTCCCTCCTCTCTGCTCCTGACCCCACTTCCCCCTTCCAGAGGGAGCAGACAGTGAACCCTCCTGAAGTCTGCGGTGAAACCCAGACCCTCACCCGTCCCTCTGGGCTGCACTTGGCAAGCTGGACCCGGGCGGGAGACGAGGGTAGGGGTGGGAGTAGGAAGGATCTGGCCACCTGGCAGTCCCCAGCGCGGCCGGCTCAGGGCTGCTCCCTTTAGGAGGAGCGGCTCCGCAGGCGAGGGACCCTCCTCGAGAGGCTGGAGGGAGTCCTGTCCCGGAGCTGGCGCAGCCCGGGCGTGGAGTCCGGGAGCCGGGCGTGCGGAGAGCCGCGCGGGCCGTCCGGCGAAGTGATGCCGGGCGGAGGAAAGGCAAGGCGAGTCCGGCCCGTTAGTCCCGGGGATCCGGCAGTTCCTGAGCGCCAAGAACCCGGCAACAGAAGGACCAAGAGGAAGGGAAACCAGCCCGCGCTGACATGTAAACAGGGCTTCCACCCGGAGGAGCCCGCGCACACAGATCCCCGGACACACTCGTACCCCGATCCGCCTGCAACCAATCCACTTGCCCGCCCCTGGGCCCACCCGGCAGGAGACCCGGCTGCTGGCTGCTGCGCGCCCGCCCCCGCCGCCTTTGGCCTCGGGGGAGAGGAAGCCGCCGGCCGCCGGGCGGGTGCCTAGAGTTGGGACCGGGGTGCCCGGCTCGCCGGGTGGGTTAGGGGGCCCGGGAGGTCTCCGACCCCCGGCTACGATGGGCCCCCGGCTCCCCGGTTTCACGCCGCCGGCCCCTCCCGCACGCAGTCCGGCCGGCAGCGCCGTGGGCGGGGGCCGGGCTCCGCTCCGGGGCAAGGGGTGCGGGGGAGATCGCCCTCGGCGCGGAGCCCGGCGGGTCGCCCCCGCCTGCGAGACTCGCCACCGGAGCGCGGGAGGAGACGGCGCGAAGCCGGGGTGCGGAAGGAAGGGAGAGTGGCCACGTCTTCCGGGACCCCGGCGCCCCGCGCCCAGCCTGCCCGCCGCCTCGCCGCCCCAGCCGGCTCCGCGCCCACCGACCGGTCGCTTACCTTAATAGTCCCGTCCATTTGGCCAAGTCTGCAGCCGAGCCCCCCAATATTCCACACATTGACCCGGTTACAGCCTGACCTCGCAGCCCCTTCGGATTAGCCCGGCGCGGCCTCTCTGGCGCCCTGGGCCCTCCCTGCGTGCCCCCCGCGAGCGCCCTGCCCTCGCTCCCCGGTGCACGTTTGTTGTTGTAGCGGAGCGAAAAAGAGACAGTTAACCGGATGAAACTTTTTTTCAGCTAATTTTGGGAAGTGACTTCACTTTGCGAATGGGGAGGAAGTCCTATCTCTCTCTCTCTCTCTCTCTCTCGGTCTCGCGCTCTCCTCTCTTCTCTTCTCTCCCCTCTGCTCTCCCTCGTCTTCCCTCCCCCCACACCCCCTCTCCCCCCCGCCCCGCTCCTGCTTTTCGCATCACACATACTATATAAATATACGCGGAGATGCCCAGATACATTCATGCGCTGCGCACACAGGATACTTGTTCCCGGGAGATAAGAGTGAGCTGGGAACAATGCCGGGGTCCACGCCCGGCGCTCGCGCCCTGATTCCCAAAGTCTGCACGAAACCCCCCCGCCCCCCTCCCCAACCTTCCCCCAAAGTCCAAGACCGAACGCCTTTGGCCTCCTTCCTTTTCCCGGGGCCGTTGGCCGAAGGTGGCCCTCCTGACTCATTCACTTTCCGTTTCTTCCCACAGATACGTTCATTAATGTCTTTTCCAGCCGGAGTCAAACTTTTTTGGGGGGTGGGGGACGGAAGAGTTTACTGGGGCTAAGGATAACCTGGAGCCTACCGCCCGGGAAGATCCGGACGCAGACCGAAGCCGACCGACCATTCGAAAGTGCATCCAATGGGAAGTTTTCCACTCCGGGCCCTCGGCTGCGGAGTCGCGCAGACTCGCGGAGCAGCCGCTCACCCAGCGACGCGGACGCCGGGAGGTTGCGGACCGACCCCGGCCGTCGGGGGCGTGGACTCGGCTCCGATCGCTGCGAGCCTAGGGACGCCCTCGGGGCGGCGCGCCTCGGTCCTGGGCTACTGGAGAGCTCCCGGCGCCCGCCGAGGGATGGTCCCTGCGGCACCCCAGGCCACCTCTCCGCGCCTTCTCGGTCAACCCCCTGGCGCATAACCCCGACCCGAAGGCCCAAGCCCTGGCGCCCGGGTCTCAGCCGCCCAGGCAATGCCACCTTGGGCCCCAAGAAACCTACGCTACGACGAGATGATCCGTCCAGGCTGGCCGGCGGGTCTGCAAAGCCCAGCAGGCAGCATCCATGAACCGCCCCAGTCTTCTCGCGGGGAGACCCCTGGGGACGATACTCCAGACTGTCACCCCATCCAGCCCTGAGGCCAGCCTCCCCTCGGCCCGCCCTACAGGGCCCTGCGACCCGGAGGCCTCCCGAGTCCCCCAGCACTGCCCCCCTCCCGCTCTAGCTGGGGCACCGATGGGGACCCTCGGGTGCTCTCGGCCTGACTCGTTTCTTTCTCCCCGACTTCCGAAACAGGTTACCTTGTCCACGCTCTCCAGACCACGCTTTGGACTTTCGCACTTTTATTTAAGAGTCCATCCGGAGAAGGAGGGGGGGAAAAATCCAGAGGAGATCCGAGTCAATTGGAAAGAAAAAATTTCAAAAGGGTGTCCACAGCGGCGAAAAAGGTGACTTATTAATTCTTTATTTCTTCAGGAGCACTTGAGCCCGAGAGCTCGTTGGCCTCCCTCCCTCCCTCCCCCCACCCCCCTCTCGAAATTAGTCTCATCAATTCAGCTCCAATTTTGGGTTCGAATACAGACACGGGTCTGAACGTGACCAGACCTGGAGTGGCGGGTGCAGCTTGCCAGCAATTGAGTCTTGGTGTGTGTAAGGGGGAGTGGGGTGGGGGGATGCGGTGGGGGTTGGATGGGGGCCGGGCCGGCCCCCCCACCTCCTGTCTGCTTCTCAATCCAGGGGTCTGCTCGGGGGCTCCCCTGGGACCGCCACATCTGGTTACCGCTAGCGGGGTCAGTCCCCCCCTTGCCTGGGGCCACCAGTTCTGGAGTTCAATTAAAAGAAATCAGGCTTAACCCTTTCCTCCCCTCAGCCCCGCCACCCGCCCTCTCGCTCTTCTCTTCAGCATTTCCACATGCTTTCCAGAGAGGAAAGAGGTTAAAGGGAAAGGAAGAATGAATTACATCCTTTCAAACCCCAAATTGTTTCCTTTTCAGCCCAGACTCTGCCGACCTTCAAACGACAACAAGGCTTTCAGGAGGGCGCAGGGAGACGGCTTCCCACCCAGATCCGACCAGAAACCGGGCACCCTCGGCCGCATTCCCCCTCTTGCAGGCCTTGAGAACTCCACTCTACCACCACCGGAGGCCCCCTTGCTGGCACTGGGCAAACACTCAGGCCCTAATGGCCACCGCAGGCCAGCCAGTGGCTCCCCTTTCTACACCCAGTCCTCCCGACACTTGAGAAGCTAGGCCAGGCAACTCTTCCCAGCTCCTATCCCAGCAGCTTATAACAGACTGCATTCACTGCTCTGGTCAGTAAGTCACCCCAGCATCCCTCGTACCCCCTCAACTCCTTTTAGCAGAAGCTGCCTCTCCTCTTGGGAGAACTCAATGGGGGACGAGATTAAAATGAAAACTTGCCCTCCTGTCTGAGCTGTGGAACTCAACAGCACTTTCTTTTTCTGCCTGTAAAACCAGAGCTTCTGGCAATTTTGTAATTTTGAAGGTGGCGGGGAGGGGGAAGAGGCTGGCATTGGCATAGCTGTCATCCTTTAGTGAGTCACTGACTGGCACTGATGTCCTAGCTTTTGGTATTTACCAGCCCCTCCATGAGGAGCTCCTGTCGGTTCACAAGCTAGTCTTCCCACAAAGAAGGGCCCCTGCCCCAACTCTGAACAGCCGTCAGAGAGAATCTGAGCCTCCTCGCAACCGGTGTTGGCATGGTGGTGGGCAAAGCTGCCCCCTTATGTAACTCTGGGTTTGAAGTCCCACTCCATGGCTGCTGCTGCTTTTTTAAATCCCGAAGGGGGAAAGAAGCCCTAACCAAACACAACAGTAAACAAGTCTGCCCTGTTTAATGTGGTTACCACCAGACATCTGGAAAGATGGTTTGATCCTGGCAGCTCACATTGTTTTCACGAGCAGCCAAAGAGAATATTTCGAATGTTTGCATTGAGACAAATTGATAGAGAGCCTGTGGTGAGGCGGCTGCAGATGAAAACTGTCTTGAAGCTGGGCAGGGGGGAATCCTCTCCCCTTCTCTTGCCTCTCCCCACCCCTTCTCTATCTTGACCCCCTCTTTTGCCCTTTCCCTTTTCCCCCTCCTCTCCTTTCTCCAGGCCCGGCTAGGGGCTGGTTGGTTATCCCAACCCACACACTTGCTCACACCCTTTTCCTGGCTCACCAGAGACTGCCCTGCCTCTCCTTTTTCCAGACTGGGCTGGGTTGGTGAGCTGCACCTGGTGCCCGCTACCATCCTGCCCACCCCACCAGCCCCGCTGGCTTTCAAGTCCGAGGAAGCTCACAGCCGAGGAAGCCTTGGACCAGCGCTTAAAACAAAAACTATCCACTGGGGGAGCGAGGCAGGGGGATGGGGAGTGGACGGACCAACAAAACAGTCCATTACACAGTTCTAAGTCTAAGGTCACTTGCAGAAAGCATGCGGGGGGGGGGGGGTGGGGGGGCCGCATATTCAGGAAACTTTAGGACTTGGGGCATTTTTCACTGCAATTGTGGTGGGGTGACTTGCCTCTAACCATCCGCACGCACTTGACAATATTTTCAAAGATGCGGAAGTCCTGCTTCCCCCGGGAGGGGAGCGGCGGGGGTGAAACGTGTCTTGGCTCGCTCAATGTCAGCCCTTTTGACCCGGTCAAGACTTTTCCAGACGAAGCTTCCCCGGGTTTCTTCGGCCCTGGCCCGGGTTGGGGGTGGGAGGACGCGACAACCGGAGCCGGGTCCCTGGGGTGCCTCCGGACCTCGGGACGGCCGGTCACTTGAAACCCCCGAAAGATGCCAGGCTTGGCAGAGCGTGTGGGGCGGGTCCTTCCCCCTCCGGCCTCCCTCCTCGCGGCCCCTCCCGTCCGGCCGCCTCGGCGGGTATTCGAACGGGCAAGGCGGGTGGGGGAGGGGGGCGCGGGGGAGGGATGGGCGAGCGAGCGCCAAAACTCCAGACTGCACAACTGCAGCTTCAAGTGTCTGGCCCCTCGCTCGAGGCCATAATTAATTTGAGATTTATTTTTATTGGAGAACTCGAGTCTCGTCTGACCTTAGCCAAACAAGGCAGCTCGAGCCGCCCCCTGGACGCGCTTGAATGCCGGGGAATATTTCTGCAGGAAGGCTCTGCAGGCGCGCCTGCTTTGAATTTGTTTCTCAGACTTCATCTACTCACAGATTGAAGGAAGATTTAGAGCCTCTACCGGCCCGGCCCGCTCCCCACGCTCGTTCTTGCCTTAGCGCCAAGAGGGTTCAAAACGCTACGTGGGAGGCCGCGGCGGCGGGAGGGCCCGGAGGGGGAGGGTCTCTGCGCCCCGAGCCCGTGGCGCTCCAGGGCTGGGTCCCCAGACCACGCGGCGTCGAGGAGGAAATCCCAAGGGAGTCGGAGACTGACCAGAGAGCGCAGACTGACAAGAGGTGGAGACCAGCCAGGTGCCGGGACCCTCACCCGGTGGCGGCGCCTGGATGGGGGGCTTGGGGGAGGGGAGAATTCGCCCTCTCCCAACCTCCAGACGCCCGGCCTCCTGGCCGCTCCAAACAACGTTCTAAGTACAGACCTGTGTCCTTGAAACGCCGTTTCAGGACCTGTCGGCCAAATGCTGCCCCTGGGCCGTGCCGCTGCGAACATTCTGGGGCTGCCAGCCTCCTCTCCTCTGGCTGGGGGGGCAGGGGTGTCTCCCCCAGAGTGCGGGGTGGGCTGAACCAGCAGGCGGGTTGGTGGGGGAGCGAGAACTAGGTAGGAGTCATAGACGGAACGTGCAGGACCCTGCCAGTCTCGAGTGGGGCGGCTTGAGGCCTTCAGGGATGGGCTCCCGGCGCTCGGACTCTCAAGTGCCTTGTCCCGTGCGGGCACCTCGCGAGGACCGGGTCCGGGTTACTCCAGTGGGTCTCCTGCCCCTCCCCGCTATCAGCAAGTGGAACGTCCTAGTGGACGTTCGCACTGGGAAGCCCGGCTCCGTGGGTTTGTGTTCTAGCTGTGCACCTACCCGCTCTGTGGCCTTGAACAGGTTGCTTAACCTCTCTGTGCCTCGGCGTCTTCGTCTGTGCGTCGGCGTTTTAAGAGGATCTACCTCAAAGGGCTGTTGTAAAGCTGAGGTGAGTGTTTAGACCTCGCCTAGCAGTCTGCACAACTTTGCCCTCCTTGTTTGTATCTTGGCTCTGTCCCTGGCAACCTGTGTCACAGTCATGTCTCAATGCCTCAGTTTCTCATTTACAAAATGGACCACCTCCTAGGGTTGTTGTTACTATTCAACAAGTTAGTACAGATAAAATGCTGTCCCCCTTTCCCTTGCTCTTTCCAGCCTCAAGCCCGCCTTACGCGCTCTCCTGCGCGGTCTCCTTTGAGCACCTGGAATCTAGATCGCTGCCCTGGTGCAGCGGGCACCGTTGGTTCCCCAGGGCCCGGCTCCTGTCCTGACTCCTGGGGCCCGGGTGCCTGGACCCCCGGGGTTTGTCAACAAGCTCGGAGCCGAGTGCCTGAGGCGGAATGGCAGGGGCTTGGCAGCCGGGGACTGTTTGTGCCCCTCTGGCGAATGGCAGGCGTAGGGAGCCTGCGGAACAGACCCAAGATTGTCCGCGCCACGCGGACCTCTCGCACTCATCAATGCACCCCTTTGTGCAACAATACAAACTTTGTGGCTGCTGAAAAATCCATTTTTTCCCCTTGAAAAGAGCTCCTGCGGCGAGCGGCTCCCCTGGCGGCCAGAACTCATAGACTGCCGCCCCCAACCCCTCCCCAGCGGTCCCCTCCCAGCGGCCGGGACCGTTTGCTGTCTCTCTGACTCTTGGCCTGGGGTCAGGCTCGCGGGCTCCCTGAGGTTTTGGGTCCCCGGGTGTTTTCACACTCGAGGGGTCCCAGAGGATGGGAGAGGGACGACAGCTGCCCGCCCCAGGGCCCTTTGCAGCCTTTGGGGCAGAGCCGGGAATGAGAGCTGGGTTCGCCGTGCCCTGCGTCCCGGGAGCGGCGGGCTGGGAGGGGTGACCGCGTCCTTAACCTCTCGGGAAAGCTGGACACCGCGAACCCAGCACACGGTAGTCTAAGTCTGCTCTGCCACCTCCTGGGAGACACCGGTCCACCCTGCCGTTCACTGACTAGCCATTCACTGATTCAGTCGTTTTTCATTCATTCATCACCGAGAGATTAAACACCCCTTCCCCTCCAAGCCTCCAAAACCTGGCTTCCCCAAAGTGCCTTAGAGACACCTTCAGACCGCAGGCGGGGAAGGCGCTACTTGGTGTGAGCGGATTTCCTTTAAGAGAAACAGGAGCAGCGATGGACGCATAACCGGCGCCCCCAGATAAGACCCGAGAGTGCCCACGCCATGGAGGTCCCGGGTCCTTTCGGGCGGTCACTCCACGCAGCATTAGCGGACACTGGACGCAGAACGAGGGGGCGGGCGGGGGGGGGGGGGGGACTCTCAGGGCGGAGTTTCGAGAAGGAGGGGGCGGGGTCGAGACCCAAGAAGCTGGGAGTACTTTTGACAAACCGCAGTGGTCCTTCCTTTTCCGAGCTGGGGAGGCTCTGGGCCGCTACCTGGAAGGCGGGAGGTCGCGCCTGGGCGGCGAGAGGACCTCCCCGCGGTCCCCACCCCGGGCGGGTCCTCACCCTCGGCCCCGCCCTGCTGGCGGATTTTCACTAAACGTGTAACCCAGATGTCCTGGCCTCGGTTTGTTTACATTCTTGGGAACTGTTGTGGAAAAGGAAAAAAAAAACCTAACTCCTTTCGACATACTGTCAAATATAGGAATCTGCGCTTTCGAGAGGCCGGTGGGGCCAAGGAAGCTGGGCTTGAGGACTGGGGGCTATCGAGCTCATAGGAAGAGCGCGCCGCGATCACTCGCCTGCATCCACACGCACACGAGCGCACGCCCACACTCACACTCGCGTCCACGCACACCCTCGACGCGGGGGAACCTGCCGTGAGCGGCGCGGCGTGGGGCGCACGACCTACAGGGGCCGGACGCTGGCCCGCGGGTCCCGGTGCGGGTCTGGGCTTCCCTGCAGCGCGCTCGCACACCATTCTCCCAACCGAAGCGGCCGAGAGTCTTCGTCCTCAACCAGGCATCCCCCATCCAATTTAGTTAGGGCCCCTGGTCTAGACACACCTGCAGAGAGAGCGGTCCGTGGCCCCCACCTCTTTAACGGGAGAAAGGAGAAAGGGGCTCTAGGTCTGGGCAGAAGGTGGAGGGCGGGCTGGGGTGGGGGTGGGGGTCATTACCTGTTTAAAGACGCTGTCTTGTCTTACCTTGACGTAAGACGACGTGTCAGGGACTGTCTGAAACATCCTGGGTTGGTGAGGAAGGGTCAGGAAGGCCCAAGGACCAACCTGTGTGGAAGAAACCTCAGTCACTGGCGAGTGGCGCAGGGTGAGTCCCTGGGGGTATGAGGGAGAAGGAAAAAAGAGAGAGGACAGGAAAGCTGCAGGGTGGGGGGTGTGACTCCAATCCATCTGGACCAGAGAGGGAGGGGGTACTCCGGTATCCTTGCCTTTCCTTGGTTCTATCCCCCAGGCGCCAGGCTAAGGGGTGTCTCTTTCCTACAGACCTGTAACCTTCATCTATAGGCAATAGGAGACACCCTTCACCCCCAGGGCTTTCCTAGTCTCCTACCTGGAGGTGCCGGGGGGGGGGGGGGGGGGGGGGGGGAGTGGCGGGGAGGGGGTGCCTTGGCCAAAGAGGTGGCAGCTAGTATAGAGGTAGACCCCCTCACCGGTGCCACTGAAGGCCCTAGGAAACACATCTATAGAGTTGCCAGCCCTGGGGCCCTGGGAGCACAGACCTGCTTGACCTACCACCCCTAGGGCTCCACCAGCAACCCTCTGTCTCCCTCTTCCCTGCTGGGGGGCCACTTACAAAGGTACCCTGGCTAAGGTTCCAGAGGTCTACAGAGGCCCCTTTCCCAGAGTGACTCCCCCCACCACTTTCAGAAAGAAAATTGGGCTTCCTGCAGGGACAAAGACAATGAATGAGGTGGCCTCATTTCTAGTGGCGGGGAGGTGCTGTCGGAGGCTTGAATATTGGGACTGAAGGGAGCAAAAACTGCCCTCGGATGCCAGGTGCCTCTGCGTGAGTGAGTCTCTGCTTGGCCAAGTCTGGCCCCTGTCTCTCTCCTCTTTCTTCCCTTCCTCTCCTAAACCATCTCTAACGTGGCAGGGTGCAGCTTCTACGGCAGCCAATGTGTTTCTGATAAAACACTTTTCTCCCCACTAACAAATTCCAGCTTTTTGGCTCCTGAAGCCACAACAGACATACGCGTTCAGGGACCAGGTACGCCTCTCCAGGCTCCCACATTCACGGTTCTCCCCCGCTGCCCTCGCTCCAGATTCGCCCCATTCTCTTTGAAAGTTGGAGGGAAATCTGCAAGAAGAGAGAGCAGGAGAGGGGGAAAGGACAGAAAAGAAAACCTGGGAGAGAGTGAGAGAAAGAAAGCCCAGAAAGCCTCTTGGATGCAACTCGAGCAGGCAGCTGGGACCCTGCATGGCCCCCAGAGATCCCGCACCAACAGACACCCACCTGCGATACTCCTTCCTGCTCCCCTTCCTGCTCCGCCAGCGGGAGCCCGACTCCGGCAACTCCAGGGTGTTCAAGTTCTTGGTGCGAATCTTCTGCCCCTGGACTCCGGACCCTTGGCAGAGCGAAATTAAATCTGCTGGCTCTGACTCGTGCCTTTATTTCCAGCATACGCAGACAGGCGCCCTCAACCCCAGCACATCCTCGGGGCTTCAGGAACCACTCAAGTCTACGCGTCTCCTCCCCTCCAGTCTCTTTCCAGCTCTCTTGGTCCCACTCCCGCTTCCTCTCTCTTTTCCGTCTTTTAATTTGATTTCCGTTTTCTTATCAATAACTCAACTGCTGTCTGATGAATTGTCCTAATGGACAGCCACCCATCTGCCTCCAGCTGCTTTTCCAGAGACACTCCCCCCCCGCCGTGTTACTTGGAAATGTCCAGGATCACCATAAACCACCGTATTTCAAAAATGTAGAGACACACAGCTGAGTCCATCCAGGAGGGGAGGTGGGAACCAGGACCTTCTTTAAGCTGTCTACTTACTTTCGAGTGATTGCAATGCAAAGAATTAGTCTTTACATTTAAATAAGACGAGTGACCTCTATTTTTCGAGACAGCAAGAGAGACACAGATGTGTTGAACAGTCTTTTGGACTCTGTGGGAGAGGGCGAGGGTGGGATGATATGGGAGAATGGCATTGAAACATGTAAATTATCATATGTGAAATGAATCGCCAGTCCAGGTTTGATGCATGATACAGGATGCTCGGGGCTGGTGCACTAGGATGACCCAGAGGGATGGGATGGGGAGGGATTTGGGAGGGGGGTTCAGGATGGGGAACACATGTACACCCATGGCGGATTCAAGTCAATGTATGACAAAACCAATACAATGTTGTAAAGTAAAATAAATAAATAAATAAATTTTTAAAAAATAAATAAATAAGACAAGTGACCTCTATTTTGGTTTTTCAAGCCCTTAGTTACTTCTTTCTCTTGTTTGGTCCTCCTGATTCACATTTTCTAGGCAGCATCTCTAAGAGCAAAGTGGATTGTGTTAGGAAAACAATGCTATTATGGGATTTTGATTTTAAAATACACATTTAAAAACACTCTTACTCTAGCATAACACTGTAAATCAACTCTACTTTAATAAATAAATAAATAAATAAATAAATAAAAGATACGCTGGTTAAGGAGTGGTTTCTGGGTCCTCAGATTTGTGTTTCCTTGAAATTCGGAAGGTTGCTCATTCCTTGCCTTGCACTGGTAGACCAGGGGGTCAGATTTGTGGGTTCATGCTCACAGAGCCTTTCAGTTGCCCCATCCCAGGGCCACTCTCCGCAGACCTGGCCTGGCTAATGGTCCCCTCCAGCCTGGGCCATTTTCCACATCCTGGGCTCCTCTCTCCAGAGCCTCCCGTAAAAGGGAACACAGCTCACCGGCCCCAGACCAGAACCTTGGGGTGGGGGTGCGAGTGACAGAGGAAGGAGCAGAGGTCACAGGTAAGAGTAGAGACTGTGTCAGTTTGTAACAGCGAAACCTCCAACTCTGTGCACCTCTGAAAATTAGTTTCTTCAGCCTTTCCCTCCTCTTCCTTCCTGGAGTATCCAGATTGGGGGCTACTTCGGTTCTGGACACTGAAATTTTGTTTAGTGCCAGCTCCTTCATCTTTGCCTCCCCGCTTCCCTCAACTGACTCTGGAAATTTCTGACCAAAAGGCAATGGCTTGGATTCCGTTTCTGGAGAAAGCACGCTTATCACCCAGATCTCCCCATGTGGGGGGTATGGACACTGGCGGCAGGGTTATTCATTATTTCCTTCTCAACAATATCCCGATTTTTCTTTCCATCCCTCCCCCAAAGCTCAACATATTGAAACATTTTGCTGCTTAATAAGAGCGGCCAGGGAGAGCTGGGAGGTGAAAGGCCAACCCTGGACCGTGACTGGGGCTGCTGGGGCTGCTGGGCTCGGCGCTGACGGCCAGGCTGCCCCCGCCCAGCACATTCCTGGCCACGGCTTAGGAAAACAAGGCAGCTCTGGGGAGGGGAAGGGGCCGAAGTACCAGGGCCATGGCCCCGTGCTTCGGTTCTTGGGATTCTTGGAGAGCTCGTCTTCCCTCCCAAAGGGAATAAACGCTACTGCACACAGCCATGAACAAAACAGAAGGTGCTCCTCCGTGAGGTAATAATCCTACACTGATGTCATGCATTTTAAAGTAAGTTCTTTTTAAGAAAGTTAGAGATTTAAAAATGAAGAATGAAGACTTCTGCTGTCATAGAGGAGATGAAAATCTAAACAGATTGTCTAACTAATGCCTCACCACCCAGGTTAGGTTTTTCCATCGTTGGTCCTTTTTATTTTTTTTCCTCCCTCCCACTCTTTCTCCTTCTACATTCCTTTTCTTGAAGGTGATTTCTAAGAGATCCCTTGAGTACCTGTCGCTAGACTTTCAGCCCTTTCTTTGTGTTTTCACAGTTTGTGTTGCATCTTTATTTGTAAAGATCCTCTGGAGTAGGAAATGGCAACCTGCTCCAGTAGTCTTGCCTAGAAAATCCCATTGATGGTGGCGCCTGGCGGGCTACAGTCTATCGGGCTGCAAAGAACCAAGACACCACTGAGCAACTGAGCACATACATACACACATACTATCTAAGATTTGCTCCCTTCATTAGACTAAAAGTTCCCTGAAGGCAGGAATTGAGTCTGTTTGGATACTCAGTTTCCACACTGCAATTGATCAGCAGAGAAGTAGAAGAATTATTTAGCTCATGCAAGCTCAGTCGCTCAGTCGTGTCCAATTCTTTGCAACCCCATGGACTGTGGTCCACGAGGGTCTTCTGTCCATGGGGTTTTCCAGGCAAGAATACTAGAGTGAGTTGTCATTTCCTACTCTAGGGGATCTTCCCAAGCCAGGGATCAAACCCATGTCTCCTGTCTCCTGCATTGGCAGGTGGATTCTTTACCACTGAGTCACTTGGGAAGCCCAGTTTTTTTAGCTACAGCCCTCCTTTCTGACCAAAAACTGAAGAACAAATGCCAAACAAACAAATGAAACCATCACATTGTTATTAAGGAAAAAACTCACCTGAGTGAGCAATCCTGATTCATTTTCTGCTTTGCAGGATTACATGAAATCAGTGCTCATGTATTGGTTTCATTTTTACATAAATGGTTTAACTAAGGAGCATGCGATCATCCCTTTCCCCAAGCACTCTGGGTATGGTCAGCTGGTGGAAGTATCCTATCTCTGGGTTTGGTACCAAACTCATCAGGGTTGTGTGTGTGCATAGATGGTAGGGATAAGGAGGTGCATACTCATGGCTTGAGCACGTTGTCTTTTTTTCTACTTTTCTGGTAATTTTAAAAGCCAATAATGGGCATTCATCCTAAGGGTCGTGCAAATTATAAAATCTTGTTGGTCCTGGGGAAACAGATGAATTGAGAATGAAGTGAAGAATAACCTGGAGTCCCTTTCAGAAAGGGTTTCAGGGCTGGATGTAGACCTGGAAGCCTGCCTTGTTTGTGCAGGTATGGGGGTGGGCTGGGGAGGGTTTGGGATGCCTAAAGGGGAAGTGCTGATGGCCCTAAACATGCAGTCTGGGAGCAAAGGTGGGATGGAAGTAGACCCAGGTTCTCTTACCCTCCTGGAGGATATGACCAACTCCCTTTATCACTTGGAGCCTTCGACTGGCCAGAAGAAAATTGCTGAAATGGTAACAGCTGCCTTAAGACGGCATGAATGAGAAGAGGATGAGGTGGGGAAGAGGCAGGAAGACTCAAGCAAGCCAGTTTCTCCCTCCAACTGTTTTCAAAGGAGAAGGGGTGGGAACTTTCTTGCTCCAGGTACCAGCCTGCACCAAGCTGCTTCCTTGGGCTGTAGATTTACAATCCAGAGCCTTGGTGGCAGGTGACTCTGGTGTGGAATTAAGAGATCAGACCTACCACACTGGGCCATCCATGGGTTGTAAGCAAGACAATTTGAACTAGCTTTCTTATTTGGCAAATAGAGGGATACAATTAGATCATCACCCAATGCCTTCCAATCAGAGCATGCTATAATTCTGTGAGATTATTTAACCCAGGAAAGGCTATGAATCAAAGGCAAATTCACATGCTAGGGTTAAAAAGTCAGTTCCAGCCCTGTGCTGCTCCTGATGACTGGTGTTAGGAGCTGAATGGTGTTCCCCTAAAATTAATATGTTAACACCCTAATTGCTTTTCAGAATGTGACTGTATTTGAAGATGGGGCCTTTGAAGAGATGAATAAGGTAAAATAGATGGGCCATAATCCAAAAGGGCTGGTGTCCTTATAGTGGGGCTTCCCAGGTGGCACCAGTGGTAAAGAACCTGCCTGCCAATGCAGGAGATGCAAGAGACAGGTTTGATTCCTGGGTTGGGAAGATTCCCTGGAGGAAGCATGGCAACCCACTCCAGTTTTCTTGCCTGGAGAATCCCACTGACAGAGGAGCCTGGAAGGTTATAGTCCATGAGTCGCAGAGAGTCAGATGTGACTGAAGTGACTTAGCACGGACACACGTCCTTTCAGTAGAGGAGATTAGGACACAGAAATGTGGGAGCACAGAAGGAAGACCAGCTGAAGACACAGCAAGATGTCCAACTGCAGACCAAGGATAGAGGCCTCAGGAGAAACCCAACTTGCTGAAACCTGGATCTGGGCCATCTAGTCTCCAGAACTACGAGAAAAGAAATTGTTTAAGCCACTAAGACTTTGGCTTTTTCTTATGGCAATCCTCCCAGACTACTACCACTGAGGAATGGTATTTTGCTATGATTTGGTTTCTCCAAGCAGGTAAAAGGAATTGACTATGTTGACTCAATGTTGCTAGAAACTGCTGTGATGATCAATATCTGTTTATTGTATATCCACTCTGTTTGGGGCCATGTATGGCCTTGTGTATAAAGCAGTGCTCTTGTCTTTGGGGTTCATTCTGCCCATGATAAGGTCCAAAACCACACTGAGTTTCAGTGTCCTGTATGGATTTTTTTTTTTTTTTTTTGCTTTTGCTCCTAATAATGAGGAAGAAAGGAAAGAAATTGCTCCCTGCTCTTCCAAGACGCAACTTCAGATTTTAAAGTGTAGCCAGTGAGGGATTCTGCCCCAGATAAGATCCAAAACCACACTGAGTTTCAGTGTCCTGTATGGATTTTTCTTTTATTGCCTTTGCTCATAATGATGAGGAAGAAAGGAAGGAAGTTGCTTCCTGTTCTTCCAAGACGCAACTTCAAATTTTAAAGTATAGCCAGCGAGGTGCCATGCACCTTATCTCTCAGTGTCTGTGTTCTCTGGTGGACAGACTGCAAACCTAGATTGAGCTCCTAGAAATTACAAGGAGAGAGAAGGGGCGGGAAATCTGCCCAGGGAGATAAGTCCAGGAAATAGAGGCAGTGAGTTGAACAGAATGCATAAGTAGAGAAGTCAGACTGACCAGGGCTCTTTAGGTTTGTGTGGTTCCCATCACACAACAACACATACACACACTCACACACAAAGGCACATTCTTACATATTCTCAGTGTAAAAGAGGATCTACCTTAGCATGAGCAGCGTGAGGTGCACAGCAGAGAGCATCCAGAGCCAGAGTGGAAGATGACTGGGCCTCAACCACCCAAACAGGTATAAGAGAAAGCATCTCCCCCAGCTGACAGACTCACCCCTCACCCCCACCTATACATCAAACATGTGGAAAGCTTCCCAGGACTGGGGACGAAGAGGTGAGGTTATTGGAGAATGAATGGGACCATGCTTTAAAGTGAAGTGGTGCTCTGAAGACCAACGATTTTTTATACCGTTTAGATTCATTCTTCTAAAGCCCTAAGCAAATTTTCCCTCCCTTTAAACTTATCTCTTCATGGATATCAGTTAACTAATTTTATTTTAGTAGATAATCCCTGAGGTCTTTTCCAGCTTAAATTTTCATAACTCTAAAGAACCCTAGTGTTTCAAACGGTAAAGAGTCTGCCTGCAGTGCGGGAGACCCGGGTCTGATGCCTGGGTCGGGAAGATCCCCTGGAGAAGGAAATAGCAACCCACTCCAGTATTCTTGCCTAGAGAATCCCATAGACAGAGGAGCCTTGGGGGGGTGGGGGCCGGCTACACTCTATGGGGTCACAAAGAGTAGGACACGACTGAGAGACTAACTTGCACTTTCAAGGAGCATATCACTAATCCCATCTATGGTTATATTTTTCCAGGTTATTGGGAGATGGTCTCCTTCCTTGCTTCTGTTTAAAAACTGTAGAATGTTTCCTTTTTTAAAAAAATAATTCCAGTGTGATTCCAGATAGGGTAATGTTTATTCATCACATGAATTAAATCTTTCATTCATTTGTCAGGGGTGGGAGGATGAGTCATAAGAAGGACCTGAGTAGTATCACTTTGCTATTTCTGAGAAGGCAAAGGCTGCACAGACTATGTCATCTTTGCTCTATCAGTCTGGTCTCTGCTGCTGCTCAGTCGTGTCCAACTCTTTGTGACCCCATGGACTGTAGCCTGCCAGGCTCCTCTATCCATGGATTCTCCAGGCAAGAATATTGAAGTGAGTTGCAGTCTGGCCTTACTCAACCCTAAAAAAGCGGAAAAAGAATAGAATTAAAAGAAAGCATCAGGTTCAGGACCTCTTGCAGAAAGAGTTGCCTTCACAATTTAGGGGGGAATGAATTGGTAACTAAAGGGTTTGAAACATAATTACAGAGTGGGGCAGCTGGTCCAGCTCCTTGCAACTTTGGTTGGAAAAAAACAACAAACCTTTGGGGTACTCCCTGAGAAAAATGTCACAGAAATGAGAGTGGACTTACCCTGACTGCCTAGGATAGGATAGAGAAATAGGATTCCGTATTATTTGCCCTCTTCCTTCCTTAATGACCTTAATTTAATAAAAAGAAAATATATCTGTATATGCATAACCAATTCACTTTGCTATATAGCAGAAACTAGCTCACCATTGTAGATCAGCTGTACTCTAGTAAAAATTAATTTTAAAAAAGAAAAGAAAAAAACACATAAAAAGCCAAGCTGGGCCAAGGCCAATATTGTTTGACTTGAAGGTCTTTGGCAGTTTTTTTAATGAATATGATAGTAGTGGGGTGATGAATAGAAAATTGAGGAGAGATATTAACAGTATTGGGCTTTCCAGGTGGCACAAGTGGTAAAGAACTCACCCACTAATGCAGGAGACATAAGAGATATGGGTTCAAGCCCTAGATCAGGAAGATTCCCTGGAGGGAAGGCATGGCAACCCACTCCAGTATTCTTGCCTGGAGAATCCCATGGACAGAGGAGTCTGGTGGGCTACAGTCCATGGGGTCCCAAAGAGTCAGACATGACTGAAGCAATTTAGCACACGCGTATAAACAATATTCCTCATATTTTAATGCCTGAGGAGAGTCTTTAAAGAACCGAGAGACTTTTGGCCAACCACTTCCAACTTCAAGAGGAAAAAGATTCTATGTAAATACTTGCCTGATCAAATAGTGGTCTGAAGTGTCATTATTATTATTTTGGTGACCTTGACAGACAGTGGACATTGGGGTCCTGAAGAGCGCATGGCGGTCTCAGCATCACTTCAATGCACGCAAAACAATGTACCCCACTAAACACAATAAACACTGGAGACCCATTGCCTGCCTTGTGAGTTCCTCTAGGGAACCTGGCTTTCTTAGATAAGAGATCAAAAGTGGAGGTTATGTTTTCATTTTCTTGGTGTGTGTTTTTAAATCAGACTTTGTGAAATAAGATGTCTCCTAGAATTCTGGCTGAGGGCAAGAGGAACATAATGTATTTCAAATCCTATTTTATCTTTGTAAAAGATCAGACTGGTGGGTGGCACGTAGATGAACTGAGTATTTGATTCAGGAATTCTCATTGTTTCGAAGGGATCTGTAAGCTGGCCTTGGAAAAAGAAGGAAATTATATGTCATTCTCTTGCAGTTTGCATGATGCTACCTTGGTTCTCTTTTACAAGAACTGTCCAGAACACGACAGGGTGGCGTGGAGTGGACCTTGAAGACACAGGGCTCCCCTTCAAGTGGGTAGTGTTCCCTCCTGCCCCCCTCGCCCTCTTCCCCAAGTTCTGACAAGAGAGTGAGATGGCCTGGGTGCGGCAATCAGAACTTGCTTGATTTTAGTGCAGCTAGCCTCAGTGTCCTTTGTTAACTCAGCTGGCCACCTCTGCTCGCTGGCTTGTCCTTTGAGGTCCCTACCTTTTTCAGTCCAGGAATATTTTTATCTAAGGGACACAAGCAGCAAAATATCAGAACCAGGCAGCAGTGTGCCCACCAAACATTTCTCCAGTTAGCTGGACAAGTGGCAAATGGGCAACATATCTTCAGTTACTAGCTAGCGGGGAAGGCACCCCAATCTTTTTACACACCCCCAGCTAATTGCAGTGTGCAGCTACATGGAAAGCCAGTCTTTTCATTGCCTTAGGAATTCCTCAGATCAGAATACCACCCAGGGCGACCGTTCAGCAAGTTGTTTGGCTTGGTTTCCTTGCAAGGACTGACAGGAGAAGGTGATGATCACATTTTTTTTTTCAGTTGGGCAGTCCTCTCGATCTGGAACCAAAATAAATTTTGGCCTGCATCTCGAGCAGAGAGACTAGTCATAGCTATGGGGCCCAGGACCCAGTGATGATAAGGGCTAGCAATCTTGAGTGCTTATCTCCTCCTGTATCTGGCCTTCTTGCTTCTATAAAGTAAATCGGGAAATCTCACCACAACAGGCTTTCCTGTGAGGAGGCTGGCATTTCCTGCCTGCCCCAAAGGGGACAAGGATGGAGGGAACACATTGCTGATGCTGAGGCCACCAACTAGGTGATTTTCAACTGCACCCACAGAGATCAGCAACGGTGTGCGTTTGAGCTACAGAGGTGGTTGTTTTCCAGACACATTTTCCATATAGCTTTCCTATACATGGAGTAAGAAAAGAAGAATCCATGGTTACTTGCTTGAATACACACACACACACTCAAGCTTAGTCACACAAAGGTACTGCGTGAATATTCATAACTGATGAAACTGACATGCTCCGACAAACTTCACACCATTAAATTGGTGATATTAAAATTAGGTCATATTTTAATGCACTGGGGAAGCTGTTCTATAAACTTCATGGTTTAGCATTTTTTCAAATTTTGTAAACAAATATTGCTTCTGCAAAGAGAATTGTCTCTCCTCACCTCTATTTTTATTCCAGTCTTAATAACAGTGCTATTGAAAGGACGTTTATGCTAATAAAGATTTCACATATTACTTCTATCAAAGAGACACCAGTGTGTATAGGCAACTTGACTTTGTTCTACTATCAGAACATTTACATGGTATGTTTTATGCAGCCCTTAGAGTCATATGCCATCGGAAAGGACTCTAGAGAATTCAAATTCAGTAGCCAGATGAAGAAACAGAATCTGAAACAGAAATTACATTTTTTATGGCAATATTTAAATATGCTCTTTCAGTACGTGACATGATTATTGCTATCACCATCTTTTACTTGCACTTGATGAAAAGTGAATCACAAGTGAGAAACCCGAGTCTCTTGGAATCATCTTTTACACATTATCGAAGTAACGTGTTTTAGACATTATCTAAGTAATTACATAAGCAGTTTGTCAAACTTTGCAAGGGAAGCTGCAGAGCCTGGCTAGAACCCAGATCTTTTAACCTCTAATCTCATATTTCCTTGTTGAATTTCTATCAACGTGACCCTTGAAATAAAGTACTTTTCCATCTCCTTTAGGTGGTGTTGGAGGTTGATTTTTCACTAACAATGCCAATTCACTGACTTCATCACTTCCTTTTCTCTTTCCAAGTTTAAGGTACCCAATGTGACCTTCTACTTCCCTTCCCTTCATCCCTAAAGGAAGAGTGCAAAGATAGTAGAGTTGAGCTTGCATACCCTTCCCCAAATGTCCCTGTATTATGTAAATAACCATGGCATGACTAAAAAATTTAGCATCAGTATAATACCATTCACAAACTACAAACTATTCCAAGTTTGTCGGTTTTCCTGCAGTGTTCAGGATCTGCTCCAGGGTTCAGTCCAGGACCCACATGACACTGACCTGTAGGGTCTCTGGAGCCTAGTCCCTCTGTCCTAGTAACTCAGGCCTTCCTTCTAGTCCATGACCTTGACATTTTGGAAGAGCACTTGTGAGGTTTTAAGTACAATGTCCCACTGTGGGTTTGTCTGAAGTTTTCCTCATGATTAGAGTGAGGCTATGTGTTTTGGGGAAGAACACATAGAGATGAGGTGTCTTCCACAGGTCATCATTCTGGGGGATCCATACACTGCTGGTGATGTTGATCTTGAGCACCTTGACCAGGACCCCCTGTAAAGTTACTTTTTTTCCCCTCTGTAATTAATAAGTTTTTTTTGGGGGGGGGATACCTTGAGATCTTACTTTTTGCTCATTAATTTTAACATTTCACCTTAAGCAATAACTATTTTAGTGCCTCTATGAAGCCCCAAGTCCTCATAATTTAAATGGAGACATGTCATCCTACAGATTATTCACATGTGGAACACTTGATCAAAGGCAGAATTGGCCACAGAAAGGAACCTTTGAGTGAACGATGTTGATAAAAGTTCTCTATCACTGTCTCACCATCACGAGATTCTGTTCTTCCCACAGAACCATCCTCGGAGCTGGTGAACCCTGGTGACAAAAATGAAGCAATTTGCATTCAGTTTTTTTTTTGCTTGATTGGGAACCAGGCTGGAACAACATCACTAGATTCTCAGTCCAAAGCGAGGTGCATTCCTTGATCCTATGGAGTCAGTTTTTCAGGAAGCGGAGGACAGCATCAGCAAGTGGGGACCCAGACACAGGTTCACAGGAGTCCAGGAAATGCAGTAGCCTCTGAGCTCGGGAGATTTGTTCAAGTGCCAACCTGGTGGGGCTCAGGGATCTGGAATAGCTGAAGCACCCGTGGCTCTCCATGGTGGGTAAGTCTTCGTCTTTCTTCTCTGATTCCATTTCCTGCCTCTAACGGCCACAGCTTGATCGTTGAGACTTAGCCACCCGTGACTGTTGAGGGAAATAGAGGGAAAATTGAGCTGCTACATTCATCTCCTCCTGGCACAACGAGCAGGGCCCAGTCAGAGACCATCACTCACTGTCACCCTCCGTTTTAAAACCATTCTCCAAGGATCTGGGAAAGAGACTCTGAGAATCTTACAGAAGAGATCCTTTTGCATTTTTCTTTTCTGTCTTTTTTGAGCTTTAAGGATGAGGAAGTCTGTCTCTGATGGAGAAAGACAGAAGTCATGCCCAACCAAGGGGCAGTGTTTAATTCTAGGGAGGGAGCCAGAATAGCAAGCAAATATTGAGAAATGGATTTGAAGAATGATGCAAGTTGGAGTCCCAGCATAAGAGCTATAGTTATCCGGGAACTATCCTGTCTAGATCATCATCTCTGCTATTCAACCACTGGAAACCAATGCTGGTCACTTCCCTTCATCTGGGCTTCTGTTTTCCCAGTCTTTCAAGTGGGGTGTCAGCCACTATTGAAATGAGGTGAGACTAGCCAGGGATAGCAGAGGTCCTAAAAAAATCCCACCCTAGGTCCATGTACAGAACACCATGCCTTATGACTTGATTCTAAAAATTCACTGATAGCTAAAAATACCCTGTTGACACAGGCCTGTCTGCACCCTCTGATTTTTTTACTTTTCATGCAAAAATTTATGTTTTTCCATTTTCCTTGGCCAAGGTTCTGTTATTTGAAGGTAAGGTGTGGGAAGTCCTTTAGAGGTTCAATAGGAGACAGAGAATCGGATATAGTTTTTCTCTCTGGAAGGAACTTTCATCGAGATTAAAAAAAATGTTTAGGCTCTGCTTGCTACTGTAACCTCTAGTCTTCTGCCAAATGGCAATACAACAAAGAAATCCTCCTTTTCAAGTTCTGGTTAATAAAACAACACAATGCAAGACAAATAAACAGAAACAGAAGGCTTGAGCTCTCAGAACTTAGTGAGTCCATGTGTGTGCATCGGAAAGGAGCCACTGTGCCTGGCTGGGCAGCCAACGTCTCCAGGAGACCACGGTACCCCAGTCGTGGGCTCAAGGTCTGAGACCCACCGTGCATGCACGTGGGTCCCCAAGTCAACAATATGGTGGACTGGAAAAATCTCACCAACAGCATCCCCCCTTTCTCTCTCTCGCCTCCTTGCTCTTTAGCTTTGGTTCTTCGGCTCACGGGGACTTGAGCTGATGGCTTAGTTTCTGAATGTTGTGGCTCCAAACTTGTTGATTGAGTGGATAGTACTCAAAAGACTGGATGTCCTGCAGGGGTGATGGTGACTTATCATTTGGGTGCTTTGGGTAGAACTGAATGGGCAACTGAGTTATTGAAACTCTAAGCTCAGCCTTCTCAGGCTGCTGGTCTTTCCTCTTCATGATGTTATTTCTCAGGGTTCAGCTGGGAGTGAGTGAGGGCTTGTGTTAGGTGAGACGTGGGGGGCAAGGTGCAGGGGAGCTGGTGGCCTGCAAGGACCTAGAGGATTCACGCAGTGCTTGCAGTGTGAGCTAGGGGCAGGAAGGTGGCCGCTCAGGAAGCCCTGTAGTAGCAAAACCCACCCATCACTTCCATGCTTCTCTTTTCTCTTCAACCTGTGAAAATGCTCTCTCCCTTCTGCCTGCACTGGACTCCCTCTCTCTGCCTCCCACCAGCGGCTTTCAGCACAGGATTGAATATAAGCCCCAAACCCATGAGGAAAGCATTTCCTAGTAGCCGTCTTTCCTCGGCTCACAGGGAAGTGGTTTCTCAGCTCCTCATCCCTGTTCTCAGGGGACATCTTCAGGCCATTAGGAGGCCGTATCTATGGATCAGCTGCTGCTAAAACCTGGAAGCAGAGTAAACCCAACACTTGAAGAACTGCTAAGGATTTATGATGTTTCAGAGGAGAAACTGTTCATAAAAAGCCAGCCAGCCAACTTCTCTGCAATGTGTTAAATAACAAACCGAAGATGGAGAGCTGGTTTTTGTTATTTGGAGCAAATTAAATGACAGGAGAGACCATGAAGCAGTTGGTGGGATGTCCTTGGAATTCAAGTACATGGAATGTTCACGTTTGGGGGGATTTCACGCATTTGGTTGTTTTTCCTTCAGACTCGTTACTTCTCCTGTTTTTGATAAATGTCTCTAGGAGATCTTCTGGGGTATATGATTCTTGCAGATTTTGCGGAACTCTCCCCCAAATTCATTTTCTTGCTGAGTGTTTTATTGTGCTACATGCTAAGTTGCTTCAATCGTGTCCTACTCTTTGCAACCCCATGGATTTTAGCCCGCCAGGCTACTCTGTCCTTAGGATTCTCGAGGCAAGAATCCTGGAGTGGGTTACCATGCCCTCCTCCAGGGGATCTTCTTGACCCAGAGACCGAACCTATGTCTCTTGCATCTCCTACATTGGCAGGCAGGTTCTTTACTAGATTAGATTCTTCTAGAACTCTGTTTTTGTGGAGGGCGATCATCCCAAAGAAGCAGATCTGGACGATGCTCTCAGTAGGAAGCATTAAGTTTTGGACACCATAGAGGGCCTGATGGCTGCCTACATGCCTTCCTGTCCCTCCTCCTTCTTTGGCACTGGCCATATCCTGCACTGTTGAGCCACCCTCCACTCCAGGGATGGGCCACCCTTGACTCCAGGGTAGTTCCCTCCTTGAACACGGTTGGCTCAGGAGTGGTCATGAGACCTTATCCTGTTTGAGGCCAAGATTGCAGAGACGCCTAGGAACATTCTTTCTCACTTTTAAGACAAGCAGTAAATACCCCCTTTTCTCTCTCTGCTTCATTTTCTGTCAATGGCCTTTTTAAGGTCGTGAAGGAAGCTGGTCTGAGAACAAGGCTGATGCCCTCAAGGAAGGCAGCTTGAGAGCCTCTCAGGGAAACGTAGCCAGAGTCTTGACTGCATGTTCTGAGAAGCTGCCTAACCTCTGAACATCCCACTATAGGAGCAAATAAAATTCTTAATTGTTCAAGCCATTTAGCTGAAATTATCTCAGCTGATCTAGGGGTATAGACTCTTAGCACAGAAGGCTTCTCCTATGGCTCAGACAGTAAAGAATCTGCCTGAAATGCTGGAGACCTGGGTTCGATCCCTGGGTCAGGAGGATCCCCTGGAGAAGGGAATGGCTACCCAAATTCTTGCCTGGAGAATTTCATGTACAGAGGAGCCTGGCAGGCTACAGTCCATAGGACAGCAAAGAGTTGAACATGGCTGAGTGACTAATACTTAGAGTGCACCCAGGGGAAGAGAACACAGGAATCTGAGGCTCTAGCCTGGAGTCTGGGGCTACTGCGTACTAATTATGGGCCTGGGAGCAAGATGGGTCAAACTTCCATGTTTGATTCCCATGTTAAAGGAATGTGATCATCTTTGCAACAATGTCACAAGGCCACGTGTGGGTCAGATAAGTCAGAGCTTTAAACATAGAGTGTCAAATGTTATTACCACCCTTTGTCAGTTCAACTCTATCATTCCATCATAATGAAAATCACAATGGCTAATTACACTGAGGGGTGATAAAGTATCAGGCCCTTTGCTAATTGCCTTAATGACTGAGCTCATTTAATCCTATTGCAATCCTATAAAGTGTGTTATTATGTTCCCATTTAACAGATGAAGGAAAAGTATTAGAAAAATTAACACTTTTTTCAATATTATTCATCTGATATGTGGGGTACCTTCCTAGTATCTGAGGATAATGATACTTGCTAAAAATGTGTCAAAAACTATGACCAACCTAGACAGCATATTAAAAAGCAAAGACATTACTTTGCCAACAAAGTTCTGTCTAGTCAAAGCTATGGTTTTTCCAGTAGTCATGTATGGATGTGAGAGTTGGACCACAAAGAAAGCTGAGTGCTGAAGAATTGATGCTTTTGAACTATGGTATTGGAGAAGACTCTTGAGAGTCCCTTGGACTGCAAGGAGATCCAAGCAATCAATCCTAAAGGAAATCAGTCCTGAATATTCACTGGAAGGACTGATGCTGAAGCTGAAACCCCAATACTTTGCCTACCTAATGTGAAGAACTGATTCATTTGAAAAGACCCTGATGCTGAGAAGGATTGAAGGCAGGAGGAGAAGGGGACGACAGAGGATGAGCTGGTTGGATGACATCGCTGACTCAATGGATATGAGTTTGAGCAAGCTCTGGGAGTGGGTGATAGACAGGGAAGCCTGCCATGCTGCAGTCCATGGGGTCACAAAGAGTCGGACACAACTGAGTTACCGAACTGAAGCATGTGTTGAAGAAATTGTCAGTTGCACAAAAATTGCTACCAATTCTCCATTCTGTATTAATCTTGCTCCCATTTTCTGTGTTTTGCCATTGATGCTGTCACATCTAGTTTCCTGCACTGGTCCTCAAGTTCTGTGCTCAGTCACTAAGTTGTGTCCAAGTCTTCATGATCCCATGGACTATGGCCCACCAGGCTCCTCTGTGTATGTGATTTCCTAGGCAAGAATACTGGAGTGGGTTGCCATTTCCCACTTCCCAACTCCTTAAGTTAATACAAATTTCCCTTTCATGATAACTATCTACTTATTTACTTCACTTGTAAAATGAATAGTTTTGTGCTGGTGGTGTTTTCATCACCCCTCTGTGTGTGTGTGTGTGTGTGTGTGTGTGTGTGTGTTGGAGTATTCATGAAAATAATGGGTCTTTCCAATATTTTGAGACTGTTAAAATAAGTGCACCTATCAAGGTGTCTGAAATAGTGGTTTACTGATCACAAATTTTATCTGTAAGTGGTCAAATATCTTGCTTGAAATCTTGGAGGTGGGTATAGATTCCATGTAATAAGGGCGGGGACTTCCTTACTGTCAAGACCAGCGGTTTGCAAGTGAGGACAGTTTTGCAACTGTCACTCTCTCAGGACACTGTCGGCCACGTATGGAGACATTTTGAGCATCAAAACCAGAAGGTGATGATGTGCTATTGACATCTAGTGGGTAGATACCAGGGATGCTTTCAAACATCCTCCAGTGGCACATGACAGCCCCCACAACAGAGAATCATCTAGCCGCATTTGGCAATCGTGCTGAGGTGCACCAACCCTGGTCTAGACTTCCCCAAGGTCCAATGCTAACCTCTTCTTTCCATGCCATTCCTGCTGAGTTAGGAGTCTGGCAACTCATCCTGTTCTGAGGATCTGTATGAAAGGAATGCTCACAACTTGATATCCACATTCAGGCTCAGCAAAATCCTGGAACCTGGTCAAGGGGCCTTCTACTGGAGTATCCACAAGCTTTTTGCACAAAACTGATGATGAAAGGATCTTGCCCCAGAGTTGAGGTCAGCACCTATTAAACAAAGAGGGATGATTTTCGGGCTTTCAGTTCCTACAGCCCCCCTTCACCCCGCCCTGGGCACTGAGCTTCCTACGATGCTTGACTGTCTCTTCATAGGCTCCTTCCCCTCCTTGTGCCCTCAGGCTCACTTCTATTGACACATTCCAAGGTCCTGACCTCAGCATCTTTGCTCCTCTATTGCCAACCCAGGTTCCCATCATCAAATCTCTTTACAGCAAAGTATACGATCACTTTCCTTTCCTTCTGATTTATACACATCATGATAATACACATGATTTCCCATTTCACTCAGGACCTTCCCTTTTCATTCATAGGAGTTTAAGTTAGAACTTTCAAAAGAACAGGCTATAAGAATGTCTTCTTTTAATCTTATGCTGAAGTTGAAATTTTTCTTACAGCCTGTAAATTCCTCTAAATCACAATGAGGGAGTCAGGACACACAACAAAGAAAGAAAAAAAAATGAAAACAATGAAAATGTCAAGATCTTATTTCACTGCATTCGAGATTTCATACGTTTTTCTGCTCCCCGCACTTTGGAGTTACGAAGGAGCTAGTGGTGTAGAAGATAGTTTTATGGGTTTAGCCAGATGTTATGGACATCTGGTGACTAGATGTTTGTTTTTGAAGCATTTCTGAATGTTATGCTCAGAGGATGGGAACTGGGAGTTGAACGGTGGCTGCTCTGACCGATTTAATCAACAGTATTTGCTCTGAGAGCAGAGATTAAGGAGAACAGAGATTAGGGGCAGAAGTAAGGAGAAGTGGTTCAGGCTAGGCAGAAGCAAATTTTTGCTCCCTGTGCTTCCATTTGTTAATTTGAAGGTGAGACTACCTGACACAATAGCCGTAGCTATAATTCACAGAGTGTTTAGTGTAAGACAGGCATTATGCTAGTCCCTTTGCTTATGTTTTCTTATTTACATTTAGCTTTCATAATGTTCATCTGCTCCATAAGGATATCTTGTAACACTTCTAGAATTCACATCATTCTTTTTCTCCATTATCTGGATCCATGCCATTCTTTAGACTTAAACATGTGGTTCTCACATTTAGGAATTTTACTACTACCAATCCTAATCTTTTTTGTTTGTTTGTTTCCCATGTGGTGTTGATGGGTTGTCTTAAGTTGTCCATGTTCATTGGTCCAATTTGCTTAGGTGTGAAAGTCTTTATGGGAAATGAAATTCTCCACCCCAAAGTCAAACCTTGGACTTCTGTTTCATAAATTCTAGGGTGCGACTAGTGAATCAATTGATATCTTTGAGGAAAGGGCTAGATTTTTCTGGAGGAGTAGCTCTTGAACTTGAGCTTTTTGGAGGAATATCTCTTGGACTTGAGTTTTTTGGAAGACTATCTCTGGGACTTGAGTCTTCTTTCTATCAGAGACAGGCTGAGGAAATAGAAGATTGCATTTGGTGCTAAAATTCATATTTCAGAAAAGGAAAGGCTGCTGTAAGGACATACTTGGTGAGTTGATTTGAAGGCTAATAGAGAAGACTATGAACAGAATTCTACCTCTACCCAAACACCATGACTGACAACTGTGACTGTCATCCCAATGAATTAAGTTGTCTCCTGATGGGAGATTTTCTAGAGTTGGACCAAGGTTGTCAGTGGCCTTAACGAGAAGGATTCTTAGGTAGGTATTCAAAAAAAAAAAAAAAAAAGGGTAAAGACAGACAATATATGCTGAATGGAACAAAAGATCCAAAGAGTCTTTCAAGGAAAAGAGCAGGGTGTTGAGATCAAGAATTCAGGAGGTGGGCAGAAACGATCTTAATGTGGGAGCCAGAGACTAGTGGTCTAGTTATAGTCCAGAAGAAGCTGGGAGATGCAGACTCAGTTAGCCCTTGGTGAGGGGTCCAGAGCTGGCCTTCCAGACCCCACACCCCAGTCCCAATTGTAGCAGTGGAACAACCCTGGAAGGTCTCAGAACAGCATCTGCCATGGTCAGTGATAAAGGTCTGGGGAACTGGTGATACAAATGAGCAATCCTGTACCCTGACCTAGAGGCTTCAAGAACACCTGTCCAAAATTAAATTTATGAAAATATAAAAAAAATTATGAAAGTATATTTATACAGTCAAATAAATTAGCAAGTTTTTTTTTTTACATGTAAAACAAAAATTTTCTAATTTAAATACAACCAAATGTAAAAAATCAAGTGTGTTTCTTTAGGTTTACTTGGTAGAAATTTCTGTAAATTGTATTTTATATTGCAAAGTATTATATCACTGTACATTTAAACATGGAACTTCATAGCTTTGTTACATGAAGTAGAATAAACATCTACAGAAAGTTAAAAAAAAAAAAAAAAAAAAGAACACCTGTCCATTATTTGAAGACTAGAGACGTCTCACAGCTTAGAGGACTCAGAAGGGATTTGCCTGTTGCCTTGGAGTGAGCAGGCTCGGTGTGCTAAGAGAAGGCCATGGCGTCTTGTTTCACTGAGTTGGTGGAAGGATTTCATTTATCAGGAAAGTCCTCAGCTTCAGAGAGTGAGGAGGGACACAGAGTGGGGTGAGTAGGAATAAGTCATACACTGGAAGGTAGAATGTGTTATAGAAGTGTCTCCAAAAGACGGTATCCTCATACCTCATCTAATTTTAGGATATTATACAGATTTTAAACAGGCAAAACTAGTGTAGGGAGTTTTCAAAAAGCTTATAAAGCAACTCTGAAGACCATAGAGCCCCCAAATAGTTTACATCTTACTTCACTTTTTCTACAACTTTTGCTTTCAGGATGGAGCACTCAATGATATCAAGATGGGGCTGGGAGCCAGGACTCTTCTCCGTCACATTCTGTTAGTTAAGTGCAAAAATAATTGCAATTTTACATTATTGAACTTTGTCATTTGATATTTGAATATATTATTAAATAAAGGTGGTTATGTTATACATCATTTTAATGAACATCTCTCACTTTGTTTTTTTTCTAATGACATTACTTCCATTAGCTTTAATAACTTAAAATAAAACATTATTTTATTTTAGACTATAGAAATTATATTAGACAAAAAGCAAATTCAAGTGACTTTTTAATCCAAACTCAAAATGGACTGTAAAGCCACAGAGACAACTAGCAACACCAACAACATATTTGGCCCAGGAACTGCTAATGAACGTACAGTGCAGTGGTGGTTTAAGAAGTTTTGCAAAGGCAACAAGAGCCTTGAAGATGAGGAGCCAAGTGGCCGGCCATTGGAAGTTGACAACAACCAACCGAGAGCCGTCATCGGAGCTGATCCTCTTATAACTAGTGAGAAGTTGCTGAACAACTCAATGTCAATCATTCCATGGTCATTCAGCATTTGAAGCAAATTGGAAAGGTGAAAAAGCTCACTGAGTGGGTGCCTCATGAGCTGACCAGAAATATTAAAAAAATTGTTTAGGAGTGTCGTCTTCTCTTATTCTACAAAGCAGTGAACCATTTCTCTATCAGATTGTGATGTGCAATGAAAAATGGACTGCATATGACAACCAGCAATGATCAGCTCAGTGGTTGGACCAAGAAGAAGTTCCAAAGCACTTCCCAAAGCCAAACTTGCACCAAAAAAAAGGGTCATGGTCACTGTTTGGTGGTCTGCTGCCCATCTGATCCACTATAGCTTTCTGAATCTTGGTAAAACCATTACATCTGAGAAGTATGTTCAGAAAATCAGTGTCATGCACCAAAAACTGCAACACCTGTAGCCAGCATTGGTCAACAGAAAGGGCCCGATTCTTCCCCATGACAATGCTTGACTGCATGTCGCACAACCAATGCTTCAGAAGTTGAACAAATTACGCTACGAGGTTTTGCCTCATCTGCCATATTCACCAACCCCTTGCCAACTGACTAACTCATCTTTAAGCATTTCAGCAACTTTTTGCAGGGAAAACACTTCCACAACCAGTAGGAGGCAGAAAATGCTTTCCAAGAGTTCACTGGATACCAAAGCATGGATTTTTACTGTACAGGAATAAACCAACTTATTTCTTTTGGCGAAAATGTGTTGATTGTCATAGTTATAATGATTTAAAATTCATGGTCCGAAACTGCAATTACTTTTGTACCAACCTAAATACAAAGAAGAAAGCTTTTTAAAAATTTGGAAATCTTCAAAATAGAAAGAATAGTTTGTAAATGGATCGTCTCAATAAACAAAAAGAAAGATTACTTTCTATGATATCAAATTTCAGGTACAGTTTAAGTATCTTTACCATACAGGGCGAACCAAATACTTTTAACTCTATAAAGTTTCCATTATTTCATTTTGCCAGAGAAATCTTCCAGCAAATAATTTGCTCAGCTTGGAAAAATTTTAACTAGCCCTTTCCATATTGATCAAGTTCAGGGACAATATATTTCATGTATCGGCACTCTATAAAATTTAGTCTTAGAAATGTGGATTATATTTTTAATATTTATTAAAATTTTTCCTTTGTCGGCTGACTTATTTTAGGTCCACAGGCATGCACTTTTATTGCATTTATTGTAGGCTTAATTCATGTGTTCAGGCGACTCTAGCATCTTTCTGTTCACGAAGATCATTTAAGATGAAAGGCATTAAAATAAGGTAGACTCTGGATAGCAAAGCATCTGTTTAATACAACCCTTCTTTATATTACTTATTTCTGGTGCTGGGCATCAAAGAAAAAAAATGAAAAGTCGGCAATGTTCTCTTAAAAATACGTCAAGGGCCCCAACTCTTTAACAACACAGGAAATGTCAAATATTATATGGATATAAATAACTCAGTAAAACAGGGTTACAAGAACATCTGGCTTTGCACAGTTCCACGCACTCGGCTGGCGCAGAGATATTTCAGTAATACTATCCAGTCGCTGGGTTGTGTGAGACTGTGGGGCACAGAAGGGAATTTGAGTGTCGAGTGAAAAATGTGCTTGTAAAAGGGTCTGAATTGTTATCTGTCTAATCCATCCTAATCTGTTCAGTCATTTGTTCCGGGGGCTCCAAAGAGGGAATACTGACCCCCTCTGGAAGCTACCCTCTTAGATGGACACTCCCAGAGGCCAGTGTGAGGGGTGGAGGGTGGAAGGTTAATGATCCTTAAGACACACACTGCCCCGTTGATAACTGGAGAGATCATTTTTAAAAGGGACATCTCAATTTTCAGGGGAAATTGCAGCTTTACTTCAGCTCTAACATTGGGAAATCGTCGGCAGGGAAGGATGGGAGCACATGTCTCCTTTGTTTGGGTCAGTTTTGCCTCTGACCCCATAGGGCTCTGCTCCGTGTGTTCCCCACTCTCTCTACTGCTTCTTGGTACCCAGTGAAGGCTTCCCTGGGGTTGGATGGGCTGGGGGAAAGGCGGTTTGTCCAAGCTAAATCCTTGGGGATTCACTTCATTACGCGCACTTAAAAAAGAAAGCGAAATCCTCACCTCAAATATGCACAAAGCCTTCACACAAGGCACTTAAGGTATACGGTTATCCTCTCAGTTACGACATTCAGCATTATAAAGAATGAGAAAGCGTACAATACCATCCACCTCACTGGAGGGCAAAGACAAATATAAATGACCGGTATGTCTTAGATTTTTTCAGGCTCGTTCCCAAATAGCTTTCACTTGTTTATTCTGCAAATATTGAGTAACCACCATGCACCAAGCTCTGTGGTAGGTAAAAAACTCAAAATCCTTCTTTTGCCTTCAAGGAGCTTGCAGTCTGAAGAGGGAGGCAACACTTGAACCCTAACAGTTTCAATCAGATCCAACCCAATCCAGTCCAATCCAGTTCATTCTGGTCCAATACAGTGTATTCTAAAATAAAGTAAACCGTTGAAAGAAATTAATTACCAGATGAAGTACTTGCTTAAATAATTCCCACCAAACTTCTGAAAATCTAGTTATACTGATATCTTTCTACATCTCCAAGAGTCTTTTAGGAAATTAGCCGATCATCTGTTAAAGTCAAGTCTATGCTGGAGAAGCACAGGTGATTTAACTGAGCGGTAGTACTGACCAATACTGGGACAGGAAGCATAGGGAAAGCTGATTTCCAGCTGAAGAAATTGTCTTGAGGCAAAAGAAATTCCTTTCTGGGGAGTATGATTGGTAAGTGTGCCAGACAATCTGGCTTGTTCAGTGGGTCCTGGAGACCCCAAATGTGTGTGTGCTCAGTCACGTCCAATTCTTTGCAGCCCCACGGACTGTAGCCCGCCAGGCTCCTCTGTCCATGAGATTCTCCAGTGCCATGAGCTTCCCAGGTGGTGACAATGGCTTAAAAAAAAAATCCGCCTGCCAATGCAGGAGGCAGAAGACATGTGGGGACCCCAAAGTGCTAACCTTATGGCATATTTTTTGTTCTTTCTCAAATGTGTGTGTGTGTTAGTCACTTAGTCGTGTCTGACTCTCTGTGACCCCATAGACTGTAGCCCACCAGGCTCCTCTGTCCATGGGATTCTCCAGGCAAGAATACTGGAGTGGGTTGCCATTTCCTTCTCCACCTTTCTCAAATAACTTTATTCTATTCACCAATTAATTGGTTAATTCAACCAATGTGTTTCTATGGAGCATCTTCTAGGAGTGAGGGTCTGTGAGAGATGCTAATTCGTTGCTTTCAATGAGCTCAATCGGGTGGAAGATCCGTGTAAATGGATACGAGCAACCTCATCTCCCTTAGGGAAAGAAACTTCTGGTTTAAAGGTAAAACCGCAAGGAGGATGGGTTGGAAATCATTGGATGGGTCAGAATAATTCTCACACTAAATATTCAGAGATTAAGTTGAATTTTTCCTTTCAAATTATCCTGATTGGCTGTATACCTTGTTTGTATTAACTGGATAATTTCCCAGAAACCTTTTACTGTGTTCTCTATAGACTTGACTTGAAAGAAAATAGTCAGTCACCTGAATTACAGGCTTTGCATAGACTGGGAGATTGGTTCTTTAGAATGTCGAGAGGGTGCCCCCTTAGGTTTATTTGTTGGCGGGGTCCCAGCCCCCACACACCAGCCAGCCCTAGATGAGCCCTGCTGAGCATCACTTGCCAACTTGCCCTCCTGCTGTTTTCATGCAAGAAGAAACTGCCTCCATACACCACTGAGATCGTGACAGGGGCCAGTACATTTCAGGAAATTCAAGTTGACAGAAACTCCTGCCTTCTGCTCTTGCCCAAGTGGCGTGGTGTAGCAAGACGCCAGCTTAGAGCCATGGGCTGCCACCGAAGGTTCTTGACCCTCTCTGCAGAGATGGAAATGCCTGGGGGGCTGAAAGCTTTGGCAGAGTTGAGATAAACACTCAGGTTACGGCATTTTTCATCTGTTTAACCAGATCTCATTATGTTGTCAAACAAGACGGTGGGGCTTGCAAGAAACAGCGACAGTATTCTTGTTGAGAGTTGGGACGAGATGTAAGAATTTATTTTTTCCATGGAGGTTAATTTCCCTAATGCTGGGATGCAGGCAAAGTTTTCATTGGGATGGAAGTGGGGGTGGTGGTGGAGAGGGTAAACTAGAGTCTTTGAAGAAAGTTTGATGGCACTTCATAGAGCCCCCCACCTTGCCTGGTGGAGAAATGAAGATTTTAGTGATCATCTTGCTTGAATCCTCTGCAGAGGACTTTCTCAAGGCTCCCTACAGAACCTTCCCCTAATCATACACTCCCCTACTGTGGCTTCCCTCACACACCCCTTCTGTTGATTCCAGGAAAATACCACCTTATTTGTATTTAAAGTAACTTCTCTGTCTTTCCCAGGTGGAGTTAACTTTAACAATTGCTTAGTCCTGATGGTGCTCAAAAGCTAGGTAAATTACCGTGCTACGTAGACATTTGTCCGATTTGTATAGGAGTCATATGATCCACGTGAAAATCCTTACCCATAGTCCTATAAATGGACTCACTGAAACAGAACATCTGCATTTTAGAAAATCCAGAGCAAATGTCTGGTAAGTGAATCCTTTCATTCACCACTGACTTCTAGCATGATGCTCTCTATATTTGTGCCATGTATTTCACATACTAAGCTCATTTTTGTTTTAATCATAAAACTCTCTGATATAGTTTAACCTTTCAAAGTTAATTTTCCCTTTATTTAGAAAATATACGAGTCACTGGTTTGTGAAGGTGATCTTATGATGTTCCTCTCCCACATTTGCATGACTATTTTAAAACTTCTCCGATGGAGAATGGATACATGTGCATGTAAGGCGGAGTCCCTTTGCTGTCCACCTGAAACTATCTCAACGTTGCTGATCAGTTATATTCCAATATAAAATAAAAAGCTAAAAATAAAAATAAAAAAACATAAAAAATCTTTGTATACTTAAAATGCACAAGTTTTGGTGGTGTGGTGGTATTTAGTCACTAAGTCATGTCTGACTCTTCTGCAGCCCTATGGACTGTAACCCGCCAGGTTCCTCTGTCTATGGGATTTCCCAGGCAAGAATACTGGAGTGGGTTGCTGTTGCCTTCTCCAGGGGATCTTCCCGACGCAGGGATTGAATCAGCATCTCCTGTATTAGAAGGTGGATTCTTTACCACTGAGCCACCAGGGAAGCCTTGGGCAAATTTTAGAATATGGACATTATGACTCAATTAAGCTGTTTTCCAAAACCCGAAAAATCACAATTTCACTTATATATTTCTTACTAATAAATGAAAGCAATATGTGTTCAAGGAATTTAACCTTTCAGTTTTCAGATTCATTCAACAGTTAAGAGGAAAGTGGGTCCAGAAACATTCAATAAGTGTACTTGTCCAAAGAATAAAACATTTCCCACTTTGTAGTTTCGGGAAAAAACGAAACTTCTCGGCTCTCCTACATCTCTAGTGCTCTCGCTTCACCTCCTGCCCTATGGAGGTGGTTCTGCTTCACTGGGAAACAGGAAGCCATCAAATGGGAATCCCTTTAACTTCTGCCACCAGATCTGCATCTTATATCTGCCTCGGTATTTCCCTTCTTCCTTCCTATGGCAGTGGAGAAAGGTTTCTTAGGTAGTTGTTTTACAAAGAAGGAAACATAGAGCATGACCAGAAGAGCTGTCTAAAATCTTGTACCCAGCAAAGAGCAGCAACAGAATTTGAACTCAAGTCTCCAGACGCTTTGGTCTTACTGCCCTTTGTTTTCCTCTTTTTTCATTTTCAATAGACTTAATTATTTTAGAGCAGTTTTAGGTTTCCAACAAAGTTGAGAGGTAGCTATAATTTTCCATACAACACATTCCCTGCTCCCACAAATGCATAGCCTTTCTTAAGAGCAACATCACTCACCAGAATGGAACAATTTTTTTAAAAACCAAGGATGAATCTACATTGACACATCATAATTACTGAAAGTCTGTAGTTTACCTAGGGCTTCCCTGGTGGCTCAGTGGTAAAGAAGCTGCCTGCCCACGCAGGAGACACAGGTTCAATTCCTGGGTTGGGAAGATCCTCTGGAGAAGAGAATGGCAACCCACTCCAATATTCTTGCCTGGAAAATACCATGGACAGAGGAGACTGGCGGGCTACCACCCATGGGTTTCCAAAGAATCGGACAACTGAACAACAGCAACAGATAGTTTACCTAAAGGTTCATTCTGGATATTGCATGTTCAGTGCTTTTAGACAAATGTATAATGACATGTATTCATCATTATAGCACCATAGAGAGTATTTTCTCTGCCCCGACACTACTCTGGGCTCTGTCTGTAACATCACCACTGCCTTGCCCTGCTATCTGCCTGCTGTCTGGCCACCGCTGATCCCCTCAGCTTTGCCTTTTCCAGATGTCATACCATTGGAATCATATGGTATGTAGCCTTCTCAGATTGGCTTCTTTCACTTAGAAATAGGTATTTAAGCTTCGTCTATGTCTTTTCATAGCTTGATAGCTCAATTTTTTTTAGCACTGAATGATATTCCATTCATATTCTGGATGGACCACCATATATTTTTATTTGTTTATTTTTATATGTATATCTATGGCTGATTTATGTTTGATATATGGCAGAAACCATCACAATATTGTAAAGCAAGTATGCTCCAATTAACAATAAAATAAAATTTAAAAATAAAAATCATTTGTTTTTAAAAAGAACATACAAAAGAAGATAGCAAGTGAAAGCACATCGATGAGCATATAGTTCTTTTATTTCAATACTCTCCATAAATACTCGGCCAATCTTAATTTCTCTTTCCCTGTAGGTTACATGGTATCTTGCCTGTATATTTGTAGGCTGTTTTCCTGTTATACTTATGTTTACAATAAATTTCTGTATCAAAGGGTCATAAGATATACTTGCAGTTTTGAAGCAGTAGAATAATTTTCCTCCTGTAATATGGAGATTAAATTGATACTATTTACTTTCTTCATATATTACAAAAATGGAGATTTCAGCCCAAAGCTGGAATGAATAGAAACATTTGAATAGTGGAGAAGACCTGAATTAACGGCAGGTTTCTGTAGCACTTTATGTCCGCAGAGCCTTTTTGCTTGTATATTGCCAAGGATACTATTTTGAGTATTCAAGATGGTTGGGAATGAAAAACTCAGTTTACAAGCTTTTTGTAGTAGCTCGGACTCTGTTTAACATGAGGGGTCCCTGTCAAGTCCTTCAGCACATTGTGGCTTGCTCATCTTCCTGCCTCCAGTTCTGGAATAGTTGATACAGAGCAAATTTTTGCTGAATTGGAAGATCCTAAAAGTTACAAGCGGCAGAGCTGTGGAACTCCGTGAGCATCACTTCTGGAGCCAGACAGTCTTGGGTCCCAAGCCTGCCTGTGTAATTACCTGGGTGATTTTGGGCAAGAACTCCATCACTTCGTGCCTTATTTTTCCTGCAAGGAGAATACTAGTATACCTCAGAAGGTTACTGTAAAGATTAAATGAGTTAATACAGTCAAGTGTACCAACCAGCTGGCCTTAAGAAGTATTTGGTATTATCTTTACACAGGGCCAACATTTGACTCAGATATTAATTGAATATCTGTCCTGTGACAGGTTGACCGAGGGCAGATGTCTCTCTGTCATGTGCCAGGCGATGTTCTCAGCTGTGGACAAAAGTATAAACAGGATCCAGTTTTTACCTTATTTATACAGTAAGGGGTTCAACCAAGTAAGCAGGTGACTGTGTGTGCATATGTGCTAAGTAGCTCAGTTGTGTCCGACTCTTTGCAGCCCCACGGACTGTAGTCCGCCAGGCTCCTCTGTCCATGGGATTTCCCAGGGAGTGGGTTGCTGTTTCCTACTCCAGAAGATCTTCCTGACCCAGGGATTGAACCTGTGTATCTTGTGTCTCCTACACTGGCAGGCGAATTCTTTACCACTGAGCCACCTGGGAAGCCCAATCAGGTGATTACAACAGTGATTTTACATATATATCTATATCATATATATGATACATATATAGATAGATATAATATATATGATACGTATATATGATATATATATATATGTTATTTTATATATAAAATAACAATAGTAATTATTTTATAAAAACTTGGTCCTGGGAGCTTTGGGAGCACATAGCAGGGGGTCCCTTCCCCAGTCTTGGCAAGGATTTCCTGAAAAAGTGGAGTGGAAACTAACCAAGACCCTTCATACCTATGGAGGAAAGTGAGGACTCAAGATCCATTCAGCTCCTCGCTGCCTTGGATTTCCTGGAATCTTAGTGATTTAAGGACAAAGCTATTAGCAGATGTGCTTATTCATTTAAATAATCGTCTCAGCGTCCTTCCCTGGGCAACAGCAGTGACGGCTACAAGGCCTCAGCCTCTGGGGGCTATACGTGGCATTTCAGGGATTTTTTGGTCTCCTGTTTGTCTTAGCCTGTGCCCAACTGGGCACCGTGTCTGGGTCCACAGCGTGCTGGTTTATCTTCTGAAACACTTCTTCCTCTTCTGGACACTTCCCCGTAAGTTTCCTGTTTCCGTCAGAACTGACGTATCCTAAGAGACTGTGGGCTCATGAACGAAGCAGATGCACCGGAGAGTCAAACTGCTCTGAGCAGTCTACAGAGCAGCTCTTTTTCCTTCCCTTTCTTTCCCTTGGTTCCTTCCTTCTTTCCACTTATCTCTCCACTCCATTCCCCACTTGCCCCAAATCCTCTGACTTCCTCTGTTGATTCCAAAGGAGGATTTCAGACACCTTGTGATCCGGGGCCTCTATTAGGGACAGGGAGCCTCTTGAGTCCACTTCAGCTTTGGACAAAGCAACTATCTTGGTGTAAGCAGATGAACAGAATAAAATCTGCAGGTCATTCAAAACCTCCAAAATCTCCCCTCTGCTTTACAAAGCTAGCAGAGCATTAATTGCCCTAGCAGAACATTAATTACCCTTACTCACTGAGGCTAAGGCAATAAAGCCTATTGAGATTTCAGGTACTAACTAAGAAGAAGATAAATATTGGTCACTGATCCCACAGTACGAATTAGTCCTCGGCTACCCTACCCCAGTCCTGAAGGCATAAAACCCAAAACATGGGATTTTGTTTGTTTGTTTTTGTTTTAATTTTCATCTTATATTGGAGCATGGTTGGTTAACAAGGCTGTGCTGGTTTCAGGTGGACAGCAACGTGATTCAGTTATACATATGCAAGTATCCATTCTTTTTCAAATTCTTTCCCCATTAACATGATTACAGAATATCGAGCAAAGTTCTCTGTGCTCTACAGTAGGTCCTTGTTGGCTGTCTATTTCAAATATAGTACTGTGTGTATGTCTATCCCAGGTTCCCAGTGCATCCCTCACCCCCACCCTCCCCCATAAATTCATTCTATAAGCTTGTGAGTCTGTGTCTACCCAAACATGTGGTTTTTATAGGAACTAAAAAATCTGGAGAATGGGGGCTCTTACCTGAAGGACAGAGGTTTTGCCACAGCAGAGGCTTTGTTGGCATGGGCTTTGAGAATCTGGAGATAAGGGTGCCCAGTTACTCCCTTCCTTCTTCCTTCCTTCCTTCCTTCCCTCTCTCTCTCCCCTCATCTACCTAGTCAAAGAATACCTATCTGTGAATGCCCCTTGCAGGCAGGTGATGCTCTGATTGCCTTCAGGGAATGTGAGGATAGACAACTGAGTGCAGCAGGATGACAGAGGAAACAAATGATGAGCCTGCCCAGTAAAAAGTGTTATGAGAGCTAGAGGCACTCCATACATATTCTCATGGGATCAGAGACATTTTCTTGGGGCATTTGAGCAGGAACTTGAAGATGAAATAAAATTTTTCCACCTGGACTTGGTGGGGGAAGGACTGGAAGTCCGTTGGACAGCAAGGAGATCAAATCAGTGCATCTTAATGGAAATCAATCCTGAATATTCACTGGAAGGACTGATGCTAAAGCTGAAGCACCAATATTTTGGCCACCCGATGCAAAGAACTGACTAACTGGAAAAGACCTTGATGCTGGGAAAGATTCAAAGCAGGAGAAGGGGCTGACAGAGGATGAGATGGTTGGATGGATCACCAACTCAATGGACATGAGTTTGAGTAAACTCCAGGAGTTGGTGATGGACAGGGAAGCCTGGTGTGCTGCAGTCCATAGGGTCACGGAAAAGTCGGGCATGACTGGGAAACTGAACTAAACTGAACTGATGCAAACAGACAGCTCATTGAAAAAGTCCCTGATGCTGGGAAAGACTAAGGGCAGAAGGAGAAGAGGGCATCAGAGGATGAGATGGCTGGACGGCATCACCGATGCAATGAACATGAACTTGGATAAACTCCAAGAGATGGTGAGGAACAGGGAGGCCTGGCATGCTGCAGTCCATGGGCTCACAGAAGAGTCGGACATGACTGGGTGACTAAATAACAACAACTCTGGATGAAGCAGATCAGGAGCCTGAGGTGGTCTGGGAGGAGCACAGCCCCCTGAGTCTGGGGATGGGGATATTGGTGGGGTTGGGGGAAAGTGGGAGACAGGGTGACTATGGGAGGTGGGGGGCGATGAGGCTTGAGAAGGGCTTTGTGGACTTCTTTACGCTCAGGCGCTGAGGGAGCTGGTTAAAGCAGAAAGCACTGGGTGACCTCTTAGCAAGTATCTCCACTGTGTGGAAATGCACTCAATGGTCCTCATAAATGGTCCTTTTCTAATAAATCCATGTTTCACAAAGGAAGACCGAGTGCTCTGAGTGAGGAGAGCGCTGAAGACGGAGGAGGCCAGTCTGCTGGGAGCTGTGGGTTTTTCCTTGGAGCCAGTTTTTGAGGGAATAGGAAGCACAGAGGACCGCTCCCTCCAGCCCAAGGCTGCGTCAACACAGTCATCAAACACAGTGAAAATATGACCAATGGGGAACTCATCATCAACACGCTAATTAAAACCAAAATCCATTTGACTTTTCTTAGATTTTCCTGTTTGGCTTTGCACAAGTGAAGTATAATTTGCTGGAGTCTCCCTTCTCTCCAGGAGTCTGGTACCAATCTTGGCTGCTTTGAGATTCATCTGTTTGTAGAAGAGAAGCAAGGGGAGAGGAGAGATTCAAGGCACAGGAGCTTCTCTGGTGGCTCAGTGGTAAAGAATCTGCCTGCAAATGCAGGAGATGCAGGTTCGATCCCTGGTCTGGAAAGATCCCACATGCTGTTTTGTGAAGCAACTAAGCTCACGCCCCACAGCTACTGAGCCTGTGTTCTAGAGCTCCTGAAGCCCACAGGCCCTGAGCCTCAACTAGAGAAAAGGCCCTTGCAGCAATGAAGACCCAGCACAGTCTAAATAAATAAATAAAATTATTTTTTTAAAAGGTTCAAGGCACAGAGGACAGACAGTGGACAGAGGTGCGGGCGGCCGGCCTTATCTGCTCCACTTCTCTTGATACACTGGAGACTTTTTAGGAGAGGACCCCGTGAATTTTGTGGGTCTCCTAAAAGCAAAGCCCTGTGGAGGGCTGGAGGTAGGGGGAATAATCCAGTGGGAGGGACGGGAGACGCAAACGTGTGTCTGCTTAGCACCTCCCATTTGTTGCTTTTGGTCCCCAGGAGTGAGACTGCTAGCTGCCTGTGGGTCTCCAGCATCAGGAGGAACCTGGGGCCGGGGTGGGGGGCTCCCTCCTTCTCCTCCAGGACAGAGTCTATAGTAGGAGATAGAACAACAGCAAATGGGAGGATATTGCCTGAGGGACAGAGGCGGCCTTGCAGACCTTGTGTTTACCTGAGGCAGGACCTAATTCTGGCAGGACCTAATCCTAGGTCAGTTCTATCTCCAAAATCACTGTGGACCAAAGCTCAGGTATTTGAGGTCAGCTGTGGGCAGCCAGGCTGCTCATCCCTACGACACAGTCATGGCTGGCAGGGCCCCTCCCCGCCGCTCGGCCAGTTTGCTTTCTCTCTCGGACACATGGGGTCCTGATGCTGCTCATGCCTCCTCCTGTCCCCTCCCTGACCCTTGCCAGTGTGGCCTCAGGAACCCTCAGTCCAACTCTTCATCATCCTCTACCACTTTTAAAGGGCATTTAAAAAATACAAGTAGAACTTTTCAACCCAAAGTTGTGGTCTCCTAACTCCGCTGAGCTCAGAGCTTTCCATCCACTCTGTCACCGGTTTGGGGTCATCTGTCTTCATGCCCTTCCCCACCTGCTTCTCCCCGCTCTTCAGGCTCCCTTTAAATATTCCAATCCCTGATTCGCATGGCTGCCCTTCCCATTTCACAGAAAGGAAAAGAGAGAGAGAATATACGTCCCCCCACGCCACTGGCTGCTTACACACGTCTCTGCAACTTTCCATATGGCAGTCCCTCCTTCCGCTCAGCTCCAAGCAGAAGGGATTAGACTGCTGCAGTGCAGGGCTTGTCCATCCAACGCCTCTTGGACCCCTGTCGACCTGACTCTTTCGGTGTTTTCCAGGAATCACAGCTTTCTCTTCCTGTGTCTTAGCATCTCTCTCTGTGTTGCTTATCCCCCTTGGCTTATAAAGGTGCCAAACTCCTCCCCACCTTTCACTGCCTCTTTCAAGGACACCCCCTCCCCACCGCCATCCAAGTCCGCTTGCTCCTTGTGCCCACTGTCCCCAGAGCAGTTTTCCCTGGCATCTTCATTCCCTCTCCTGACCTATACTTCAGACCCACTCCAAACCCTGTCTTGTCAAGGGATGTCAGCTCATCCAGGAGCACCAAAGGGAAACTTATTTTACAGACGAGAGCTGAGGCTCAAGACAGTCACCAACTAATAAATGGCAAAGCTAGAATTCAGAGGTAGGTTTTACTTATTCTAACATCTGTGCTTTCTCCTGATGCGATGCTGATGGGAGGAGCCGACTGTCGGTACCTAGATGCTTCTCTGGATGTGTTCTAAAAAGCAGATGGTGTTGCGGGTAGGTGGGAGGGAATTTTAGAAGTCAGAGGCAAGGTAACTAGTCAAAACAGCTTTCTAGTTATGGCGACTCCTACTTATCCCCCTCCAATGCTCAACCCCCTCTCTCAAGCACACAGTCACACACCTACAAAGACCCACATGTGGCATGGTTAGCAGAACACGTCATAAACACCCAGTGATTATTTGCCAAGTGAATGAAAGCCCAGGCAGGAAAAGAGGGAAATGTCCACGATATTTGATCCTCGATTGTGAGTCGGGGGGAAGCCCTGTCCTGACTCATTACTCCTTTGGCCTGGAAGGAGGCCATTCTCCAGATTGCTCCAGCAATGCCTGAGACCCCCTGGTGTACCGGGCAAGGAGGCCGTGTCTCTGAGAGGCAGCACACCTGCGTGCAGGTGGCAGGTGGGTCTGGCCTCCTCCGCAGTCATATAGCCACTTCCTACCGGGAAAGGGGGATATAGACGTGTTTACTTCATGGGGCTGCTGGGGGGTTTCAGCAAGCTTTTGTAGCCTGGCATCTAGGACACGGGGACTGTGTGATGAGGATGCTGAAGGTGGTGAAGAAGACGTCGTACCCCTGCTGTCAACTTAGTGTACCCGGTGAGCAGTGCTTGAGCACCTACTGCATGCTGAGAACCGTGCCGGGTGGGGCGAGTGTGGGGATGAGCTAGCCCCTGGATGGGAGGAGACTCGGGGCTCACTGTGACAACCCCTGGACTCTGGGCCTTGAGTGGGCGGCCTTCTTAACAAGCGAACACTTCAGGTCTGGCAAGAGTCTTTGAGGAGGGACTCCTCTGGGATCTCAGGGCCCCCATTTCCTGCTCCTTCTCAGAAAGAGGGCTGTCTTTTGAGCCTGAGTGCCCTGGGGCAGCCAGGGTTATGAGAAAGCCATGGGGTGGGGACCTGGGCAGGATCATGTTACCTGCCTGGGAGCCCCTGCTTGGTAACAGGAGCTTGTGAGAGCCAGCGAGGCTCCAGGCTTTGGGGAACCCCCTGGGCTTGGCGAGATGCAGCACTCTATGAGTTTTAGGTGAATGGTGCTCTTTGTAAATGAATCATGCTGAGGCAGTCTCTCCATTTGGTCCTTTTTGCCTTTGACTTTTTGCTTTTTGACTTTGTCCTTCTTCTCCCTTCCCAGGATGGTGAGACAGAAGGGAGTGCCCAGAGCCCAAGGCATCAAGAGCAAGCAGCCCCTCTAAGTATCTGCTGAGCGAGCCACATGAGGCCAGGGTCTGCTTGAGCTGGGATCGAAGCTTCTTATTCCTGCTCAGCTATTCCATTTGGGTCTCATAGGGACCACTCTTCATGGGCATTAAAAAAGAAAAAAACTACAGAGATGCTAAAGGTCTGGGCCTTTGGGGACACAAGTCATTTCTTTTCTGGCTCAACTGTCACCTCTTCTTTCACAAAGGTCACCCGGTGTTGCTGGGTGGATGTGATTTTTCTTTCTTAAAAACAGTGCATGTTTTAGAGGTTAATTTAATAGTGTTTTTCTTTCTCAACATTTTTTTTTTGTTCCTTTCCCTCTATTTAGTTGCAAGTCCCCTCCTAGTTGGATTCTGGTTGTCCCAGAATCGCATAGTGGGAGCGGCTTTTATTTGGTGATTATGTGCTTTAGATCAGGAGTTGACTGGGGCTCCTGGCTAGCTCCTTCGTCATCAGTGCAGCATGTTGTGCCCAGGAAAGAGGTGATAAATGACTTTTAAACAGAAACTCAGGCTAAGAGAAGATGTTGCTGGCTCCTTGGGAGGTCACTGCCCTGTCACTTTGTCCCCACATCATTCCAGCCCCAGGCCAGGCAAGCCTCCAAGCAGAGGTTCAGGTTTCTGTTATAAATCTCCAGCATCTTCTAAAAAACCAAAGAGGCTAGGACAAATTGTTAACCCTCGGCGTGAGTTCCCACCACATCCTTCTCATCCTGCCTTTTCCACCATGTGTTCCCTCCTCCCCCGTGCCAAGTCCCTCCTCCCAGTCTCCAAGGCTCTCCTTTGACCAACCACTCTTCTCCCTGGTGTATTTGGCTGATGGTCCTTCCCAGTAGCTCAAGTGGTTCTTCTTCTGATAAGGTTCTGTGTGTGCCTCCAACAGGGTGGTCACTGCCCAGCTGGCCGGGACCCTCCACCGTAGCATTGTCACGCACGCCAGCTCTTGCCTGCCACAGGCCCTGAGCATCTCAGGGAAAGGGTCCTCTTGTCCGCCCACTTGTGGGGGTGGGAGCGCCCAGAGTGGGAGCCTGGCTGAGCTTGCTGGATGATGCGTGGTCCACGGTGGACACAGCAAGGGCATCGTGGTGCCTGACGCACCAGGGACCAGAGGGGCTGCCTGACCTCTAGTTTGGGCCTCGCCTGTTTTTCAGCATCTGCTGTGAGATCTCAGCCTCTCCTGCGTTGCACCACCAGCGTTTGAGCAGAAGGGGTCTCTCCAGGCGCAGATCACAGGTTCCCTGCGCTAGAGCCTGGGAAGCTGCTGAGAGCAGCCCTGTATAGTGAGGAGCAAGAATCAGGCTTCCTGGACAATCCCGGCTTCACTGCTCTACAGAGAGGAACTCTGTGCCTCTCCTGTCTCCAAAGAAAGGCTCCTAAATTTGGCCTCCAGCTGGAAAGCGTGCTTGCAAGACCCTTCCCCGTGGAAGACAGCCTCTCATCTCCCTCCGAGCCCTAAACTCAAGTGTCCTTTTTGTGAAAATAAAGTACACAGGGAAGGAGTTTCTCTCTTTATTTTTTTCCTACATTTTAATTATTTTTAATTATTTTAATTTTAATATTTTAATATTTATTTTATTAAATAAATTAATTACTTAAATTATTTTATTTTATGGTGGCAATTATCATGTACTGTAATCCCAAGTGGGGTAAGGTAAAACATAAATAAGACTACATGATTTATTTTAATTGAAGAAATACTTGACTTGCAATGTTAATTTCTGCAGCACTTTCTGCAGCAAAGTGATTCTATTATATATACATATATATATATATATAAATATGCACATTCTTTTTTAAAATATTCTTTTCCATTATGGTTTATCATAGGATACTGAATATAGTTCCCTGTGCTATGCAGTAGGACCTTGTTGATTATCCATCCTATATATAATAGCTTACATCTATTAAGAAGTTTCTCTTTATAACAACATTTATATGTGTGTGTAACATGTATCATTGGGAATTTCTTCCTGAACTGAATTTTTCTCCTATTGTCACAAGTTAATATCAACAGTCAGCATACTAAGAATTTATAGTAAGAGTTAATTATATGTTTTTGAATCATAACATAATTTATCTGGATGTGATATGCCAATTGACCAAGCACCGTCTACCTGTTTATTTTCCGGTTAATTTGACACATCATTCTCGTACTCTATTTTCCCACACTAAGATACCATCTCACATCTGTCAGAGTGGCTGTTATCAAAAAAACAAAAAGACAGAAAGTGCTGGTGAGATGTGGAGAAATTGGCAGCCTTGTGTACTGTTGGGGGGAATGCAAAATGGTACAGCTATTATGGAAAACAGTATGAAAGTACCTCAAAAATTAAAAATAGAACTAACATACGATCTAATACTACTACTTCTGGACATTTGTCCAAAAGAATTGACATCAGGATCTTGAAGAAATATCTGCAGTCCCACGTTCATTGCAGCACTTGTCACAGTATGCAAGATATGCAAACAACCTAAAAATCCATGTGGTTCCCCTAGTGGCTCAGCAGGTAAAGAATTCGCCTGCAACGCGGGAGACCTGGGTTTAATCCCTGGGTTGGGAAGATCCCCTGAAGAGGGAATGGCTAGTATTCTGGCCCACACCAGTATTCTGGCCTAGAGAATTCCATGGACTTATAGGGGTTGATGGGGTTGTAAAGAGTTGGACACGACTGAGTGAGTTTCACTTTCACTTTAAAGGTCCATTGACAGCTAAGTGGATAAGGAAAATGTGGTATGTCTGTGTATACAATAGAATACTATTCAGCCTGAAAAAGATGACATTTGACACCATGGATGAACCTGGAGGACAGTGTGCTAAGTAAAATAAACTGGTCATGCAGGAGTTGGAAATAAAAATGGTAGTTGTTCAGTCATGTCTGATACTTTGTGACCCCATGAACTGACGTCTGCCAGATGCTTCTGTCCGTGGGATTTGCCAGGCAAGAATACTGGTGTGGGTTGCCATTTCCTTCCCCAGGGAGTCTTTCCAACCCAGGGATCGAACTCGTGTCTCCTGCATTGGCAGGTGGATTATTTACCACAGAGTCCCCAGGGAAGCCCAAGCATCTTCTTATTTACCCTTTTTTACCAGTTCCCTGCATGACTGGTAATTGTTACTGCTGAGTATTAACTCGCTTTGGGTTCTGCCTCCCACTTAAGAGTGGCAAGGGGAGCTTGGTCCAGCTAACGAGACTGTAGCCCGAGTTCTTCCCCTGATGCCACATCCTGTTGAGGTGAGGGTGGTGGAGAGCATTGACTCTGTGTTACAGGATGGACCCATGTGCCCAGGGGGTCAGGACACCAGTGAGCCCCTGCACCACCCTCTCTCCAAGCCTGCGTCCTTATCACATCCTGAGGACTCCTAACCAGCCTTCCTGTTACAAAGGGTCCAAGAACCCTGAGCATGGGTCTTGGCTTTCATGTCTGTAGACATGATGCATTGTGTCACTCTCTAGAGTCAACAGAAATGGCTGAGATGTCACTGAACCTGTGGCATTCTTTTTTTTTTTAAGAAGTCAGGATTTATTAACTATCTTAATGGGCTAATGATACTATGAGACCTTATAATAACTTCTGCCAGTTATATTGACAGGTGTTTACAAGGTGAAATATTGTGGTACCTGTAATAGGAAAGATGAAAATCGTCATTTTATTTATCTGGGAGAACAGTCACCTCTGATGTGCCTATTTGGGTTTCAGGATGCTGCTGGCCTCTGTTCTTCTAAGACTTTGGCTTGTAAGAACACAGATATGAACCACTCTAGGTGAGTAACCATCTCCTTAATGCCATCTATCTCTTCTTCTTCTTCTTTTTTTTTTTGAAATTTGGAAAATTTTATAAACCTTTATTTTTTAAATTAATTTATTTAATTGGAGGATAATTTCTTTACAAAACTGTGGTGGGTTTTGCCTTACATCAACATGAATTACCTAAGGGTGAACCCAAGGTATTCTTAAGGACCACTCTTCACTTTTTTTCATTGATCAGGAGATACCCTGATCAATGTGACATAGTTTTGTCCTGTAGATTCTATGAGAATTCTCCAGATGAAGAAATTGAGTTGACTAAATATAGGAACCTAATAGGAACCTGTTATATAGTGGGAAATTCTGAAAGAGATGGGAATACCAGACCACCTGACCTGCCTCTTGAGAAACCTGTATGCAGGTCAGGAAGCAACAGTTAGAACTGGACATGGAACAACAGACTGGTTCCAAATAGGAAAAGGAGTACATCAAGGCTGTATATTGTCACCCTGCTTATTTAACTTATATGCAGAGTACATCATGAGAATCGCTGGGCTGGAAGAAGCACAAGCTGGAATCAAGATTGCCGGGAGAAATATCAATAACCTCAGATATGCAGATGACACCGTCCTTACGGCAGAGAGTGAAGAGGAACTAAAAAAGCCTCTTGATGAAAGTGAAAAAGGAGAGTGGAAAAATTGGCTTAAAGCTTAACATTCAAAAACTAAGATCATGGCATCTGGTCCCATCACCTCATGGGAAATAGATGGGGAGACGGTGGAAACAGTGTCAGACTTCATTTTTTGGGGCTCCAAAATCACTGCGGATGGTGACTGCAGCCATGGAATTAAAAGACGTTACTCCTTGGAAGGAAGATTATGACCAACCTAGATAGTATATTAAAAAGCAGAAACATTACTTTGCCAACAAAGGTATGTCTGGTCAAGGCTATGGTTTTTCCAGTGGTCATGTATGGATGTGAGAGCTGGACTGTGAAGAAAGCTAAGCGCCGAAAAATGGATGCTTTTGAAATGTGGTGTTGGAGAAGACTCTTGAGAGTCCCTTGGACTGCAAGGAGACCCAACCAGTCCATCCTAAAGGAGATCAGTCCTGGGTGTTCATTGGAAGGACTGATGCTGAAGCTGAAACTCCAGTACTTTGGCCACCTCATGCGAAGAGTTGACTCATTGGAAAAGACCCTGATGCTGGGAGGGATTGGGGGCAGGAGGAGAATGGGACGACAGAGGATGAGATGGCTGGATGGCTTCACCGACTCGATGGGCATGAGTTTGAGTAAACTCCGGGAGTTGGTGATGGACAGGGAGGCCTGATGTGCTGCGATTCATGGGGTCGCAAAGAGTCGGACACGACTGAGTGACTGAACTGACCTGACTGAATAATTATTAAACCTCTCTCCTGTTTATTGAGCATTTACCCTGTGCCAGGCACAGCGTGCAGCAGTTGTCATTTCTTTTCCCAGTGTTCCAGGGGCCCCGCCTGGAAGTTTACAGGGCCGTGGGATGAGTCTAGGCTCCCAACCACGCCACCCAGCTTCCAACCTGGTTCTGCCAGTTACCAGCTGTGAAGGTTTCTAACTCACGCTGGGCCTCAGTTTTCTCATTGGTATGAAGTGGATAATAATAGCACAGAAATCATAGGGTTTGGGGGAGTATGAAATGGGCTAACACATGACAAACACTTCCAGCCTGCTGCACAGTAAGCCATCCAAAAATGTTATTTGCATCCTTGTTATGCAGAAAGGAAAGTAGAGTCAGAGAGGTGAAGCAACTGATCTTTGCTGGAATTTCATCCAAGCTTGTTCTATGCAAAGCCCAGCTCTTTCTGACCTGCATAGCCAGCTGGGTGACCGCAGAGCTGAGGAGGAAAGAAGCAACTTGGGAAAGAGCGTCTTTACTGATTCCACCTTCCTGCAGAGACCCTGTCTTTCCAGGCTGGTTCCTGCAGCTTCCTCACTCTTGCTGCACTCCTTCCTATTGGCCTTCAGAGGGCACCATTGAGCTGCATTCACCCAGTTTAGGCCACCGGACCTCAGAAATTACACAGGAGGAAAGGAAGAGGAAACTCAGGCTGAAATCCCAACTGCTAAGACTTCTGTCTTTGTGACAAGCAGCGCTTACAAAAACAAAATTTCCTCCTTGCAGGAAGAAGGGGACTTTTCAGAAGTGAAGGTTATTACAACGTGTGTTGTTTTCTTTCCTCCAAGTACTTTAAAAAGGATAAAGCTACCTTAATACACAGACACACACACACACACCCCTCTGAAAACAGTGTCAGACTCGGCAGCCTTAACCTTGTCAAAGACGGAGTCTTAGCCTGGCTGACCACGGAGAGAAAAGACAAATGTTTGTCTCTGGTTAATGCTAACAGGAATCTAACCCGTCAGAGAGCATGGGAGTCCTGCAAAATAATTGAGAGCAATTTACCCTTTGCTTATTTGCCAAACCTGAAGTGCTGAACTGGGTGGCTTCCCTGGAAGCTTTCAACAAGAAAGGCCAAGAGTCCGGATGCTCCAAGAACCAACTGTGCTCACCTGGGGCATTAACAAGTCCACCCTCCTGCTCCCTGGACTGACCCCTGATGCTGTCTCTGCCAGCAGCCTCCTGGAGACTTGTCACAGTCCCCATGATTACCCTTTTATCCCATAAATGGTGCATGCTCGTGTGGTCAATATTTCCCTCTCCTCCCAGGCATAGGCTAAGTGTGGAAGAGCTCCCGGCTCCAGAGAAAATAGTTCCAATTCCACTGCTTCTGGATGTGACTGACAAGCATTTTCTGCCCAGCTCTGAACGGAGACATCTTCAAATGCATTACACCAGGGGTCCCCAACCTCCAGGCTCCAGACCGGTACCTCCTGTCAGATCAGCAGCAGCATTAGGTTAGAAATAAAGTGCACAGTGAATGTGGTGCTCTTGAATCATCCCTAAACCATCACTGCTCCCCCCCACTCCCAGCCACCATCCACGGAAAAACTGTTTTCCACAAACAGTCCCTGGTGCCTAAAAGGTTTGGGACCTCTACATTAGGCCATTCTGTCTCTGCCAACAATCTCTGTGACCATCTCTGTACCCTGTAAATAATCTCTGTACCCTGTTAAATGGTACAGAGGGATAAGGTGGCCAGAATGCCACTCAGCTATGAGGGTTTGGGGAGGTTCTAGGTCCTCTGATGTAAGTCCAGGAGTCTTTAATGGCCAGATCTTAGCTGAGGATGGATCACTCAGCTTCACTGGCTCTCTCTCCTCTCTTCTTGCAGGGCTTTCCAGGGTCGCGCTGTTAAGATCTCTTCCCATGTGGTCTCCCCCTGCTCCATCCCCCAACTCATGCCTCCTCTCACCCTCCAAAGTTCACCTTTATCCAAAGGTCCTCCCTTTGGGCAGAGCCATCGGGGGCCATCTGGCAGAGTCTAGGGTGCACACAGAGGCCTCTGCAGGTCACCCCTGGACCCTGACTCTGGCCTCGGCCTTCCTGACTTCATGTTCATGTCCATCTCATGCAGCCCTGGAGTGACTTCCGCTCTGTAAAATACAAATGCCCCCATAAGGGATGAATGACTTCATCCCTAACATCTTTGTGTGATTCTAGTTTATAGCTCCTTTGCTGACAAAAATTAGGATTGGGAAGTGGAAGGAGGAGGAGCAGGGACCAAGGCACCGAAGGGAGTAGAGCTTAGTCCTGAGGATGGGTCCCCAGCCTACCTCGGTGAGTCCTGAGGATGGGTCCCCAGCCTACCTCGGTGATTTGAGCTGTGCTTCAATCCAGGCCATCTACATTGTTTCAAAACACCTCCCCGCCCCCCTCACCTACCCAAGTCCCAGAGAAGGGTAGACACAGCCCTGAATATTAGCGGTTCGCCTCCTAAGCCCTTTGAAGGCATTGGTGAAGTCTGACAGTACGTTCTGTTTCCCGTCGTGCAGTCGGTGACCATGAAACACTCCTCAGGGACACAGAAAATCAGATTTGACTCTTGAAACCACTTAATTCTGTTCCTGGAAGGGTCAGTTGTAAAAATGGAGCTTTCCTTCGAAAGGACTTTAGAGTGAAAAAAAATCAGAGATGCAGTTAATCTTTTACAGGCTTCTGTGGGTTTTTTTTTCCTCTTTCATTTGTTTATGAAATGTTTCTGCTCCTCACCTTTGGGAAGAAATTTCACACCCCCTCTGAATTTGCCATTACTTGAAGAACTGGGCTAAACTTTGTCCTCAGTTCAGCTCAAGAAAACCCTTGGAGGAGCTCTCCAAGTTCATCTTTTGGACTTCAGTCCTGGAGGATCTTCAAAGGTCTGTACCTCACTGTTCCATCAGTAACCCCAACACAGAAAGAGCACCCTCTGGAGACCATTGAGGCATGATCCTCTGGGAGCCATCTGAGCAATGTCCAGGTCACTGGGCAACCCCAAACACGCATAGCCAGGCTCCACGTGGCTGGGGTCTCTTCCCCTCAGGCAGGAGGCAGCTGGACTCTAACTTCCTACTAGCAGCTCATAGTCGGTGACCAGGAGCACAGACGTGCCCTGTCCTCACCCAGCCCCTTTCCTCCCTTAGTGTTCGGCCTGGGTGGTCCTGAAAGGCTCCCTGCTGCCACAGCCTGTGTGCAGTGTGGCCCCCGAGGTCATGGGGTGCAGGCCCGGGGAAGGAGGAAGGAGGGCAGCAGCCCCTGATGTTACCGGGCAGCCTCCCCATCGTCCTGCTCTCTCTGTCCCTCTTTCTTTCCCACTCCTCCCACCTGGTGACTTTTGTCGTGAATCTCCTTCCTCATAGGTGATAGAGTCCCTGATCCCCACTCTCCCAACATTTCTGGAAGGTTGGAGGAAGACAGGCAGACTCCCTATGGGTGTCATTCTTTGCAGGACACCAGCGAAGACTGCTCCTCAAATGAGCGAGAAGAGAGCCATTGTCTTTTGATCTCTGCAATGAGCCTGGCCAGGCTCAGAGCTTCCATGGGGCCCCGGGCACCTGCAGCCCCCAGAACATCTTACTGTGGGGGACGGCAGCGCCAGTTTGGGTAGGGAGGGGGGCTTGGCAAACGCAAAGGCCTCCTCCCTGCATTTCTTCTGTCACATCTGCTGAATTCGAGCCTTGGAACCAACCCCACCCACTTCCCAACAATCCGCGGCATCTAATTGCTCCTTCCTTTTCATTTTATTTAGTAACTGGGTTCAGCCCAGGAAACCCTGGCTTCCAATCTTTGAGTGTTTTGACTCAGGGACCGTAAACTGTCTGATTTCTTGGACAAACACAATCTTGAGGAATTTTTCTCTTTACACAATGGCCTGGCTGTGTGAATGTCATGGTTCCCCATTCAGGCCTTGGTAGGTTTTTATTTTTTTTCCCTTCCTACAGACGTCAATCTACTTAAAATAAATATTCCCTTTGGTTTTGGGGGCCCTTTCCTTTGGATTACTCACGTTTATCTCTGGGATTAGAAAGCAGCTGGGAAGCAGAGATAGGAGGGCAGGAGAAACTGGCCACACCAAGAAACCCAAGTCATATTGGAGATTTTTAGCCAGTCTGGAGCTCACCTTTGGCTTTGTGGATTATACTTATTGACTGTATGGGGCCATCAGCCTGTGTGGCTTCCTTTTAGGAAAGGCTGCTAACTCCCTCTGCCCCTACTTCCCCTCCCCTGGGACTCCTCCCTCACCCGCACATCCCCCCCACCGAACAGAGTAGGAAGCAAATCTGGTCCTGTTTCCCCTATTGCCCCATTGATGTTGTTTAATCGCTAAGTCTTTCCAACTCTGCAACCCACAGGCTATAGCCCGCCAGGCTCCCTTTGTCCAAGGCATTTTCAGACAAGAATACTGGAGTGAATTGCCACTGTCTCCCCCATTCTCCCACCAGAAATCTCTGAAGACTTGAATTAAAGTCCCATTGCTCAGGCAAAGTGGGCCCATCACAGTGTGGCCATGACGACGCTCTTCTGTTTCTTGTGGCTTTCCCTCTGTAGACCACGATACGGGCCACCCGAGACCAGGGATCCCGCCTTGGCGTTTGGCATGTGTGATCCCCCCTGCCTGAAATACATTTTCCTTTTCTTGTTGGATTCCTCCTCATCCATAAAGACCCACTTCAATTTTCACTGTGTGACAGCCTTGGAGCCTTGCTCGTGGCTACCAATTTTCACCTCGCACAAAGCTGCTGGCTGACTACTGTTCTTATCATTTCAGCCCAGATACCCTGGTCAGTGCTCTTTTCTTCTTCTCTTTCTCCCTCTTTGTCTTCCTCTTCATGTCTTCCCTTTCTTGGTAGCTTATAAAATTATCTTTGAAATCTCCACTGGGACCCCTATGGTACCTGGCATTCTACCAAAAAAAGAAAAAAAAGAAAGAAAGATTGCCATGCTGACTTTTGCTTTATCAAATATCTTCCACGCCTTGACACCGACCCCGGCGCCTTCTGTTAGCTATCTCACTGAAATATCACACACACCCGGGGAGCTAGATCTTATTTTCTTGTTTTCACAAGAGATTGACTGAGGTTTAGTGAGTTTAATTCCTTTTCAAGGTCACACTGTTAGCAAAGGTGGAGTTCAGACTCAGGTCTCTCTGAGCCCAAAGTCTGAGTATTTTTCTGCTGCCCTTTGGCACCAGCACAGGGACTCCAGGGTTGAGAGGACCTGGGCCCCAGGTTGGGTCTCACGTGAGCCCTTGACCTTCCAATCCTGAGAATGACATGGAAGTGTTAGAGTGCAATGCTCGGGATGGTTGCTAAGTGCCAAGCAGTTTCATCAGAAAATGATTGCCATAGTTCAACATCAGAAGAGAGTAAAATTCAGAGGGCTTTTACCCCCTTCCCACTCTCAGTTCCTATCACAGCCCAAATGTATCATGCTTTCTGCTCAGAGAAGCTCATTCCTGGAGAAAGGGGTGCAGTGAGCCTGGATTGCTGGTAAAAAATCAGGCTTTTGTGTTTTTAGATGTTGATCAGGCTGGAGTGCGTTCATGGATTGTGGTCCAGTTAGAACTGTACATGGAACAACAGACTGGTTCCAAATCGGGAAAGGAGTATGTCAAGGCTGTATATTGTCACCCATGCTTATTTAACTTATATGCAGAGTACATCATGCGAAATGCTGGACTGCATGAAGCACAAGCTGGAATCAAGATTTCCAGGAGAAATATCAATAATCTCAGATACGCAGATGACACCACCCTTATGGCAGAAAGCAAAGAAGAGCTAAAAAGCATCTTGATGAAAGTGAAAGAGGAAAGTGAAAAAGTTGGCTTAAAACTCAACATTCAGAAAACTTAAGATCATGGCATCCGGTCCCATCATTTCATGGCAAACAGATGGGGAAACAATGGAAACAGTGACAGACTTTATTTTGGGGGCTCCAAAATCACTGAAGATGGTGACCGCAGCCATGAAATTAAAGACGCTTGCTCATTGGAAGAAAAGCTATGACCAACCTTGACAGCATATTAAAAAACAGAGACATTGCTTTGCCAACAAAGGTCTGTCTAGCCAAAGCTATGGTTTTTCCAGTACTCATGTATGGATATGAGAGTTGGACCATAAAGAAAGCTGAGCACTGAAGAATTGATGCTTTTGCACCATGGTGGTGGAGAAGGCTCTTGAGAGTCCCTTGAACTGCAAGGAGATCCAGCCAGTTCATCCTAAGGGAAATCAATCCTGAATATTCATTGGAAGGACTGATGCTGAAGCTGAGACTACAATACTTTGGCCACCTGATGTGAAGAACAGACTCATTGGAAAAGACCCTGATGCTGGGAAAGATTGAAGGTGGGAGGATAAGGGGACGACAGAAGATGAGATGATTGGATGGCATCCCCAACTCAATGGACACGAGTTTGAGTAAGCTCTGGGAGTTGGTGATTGATAGGGAAGCCTGGCATGCTGCACTCCATGGGGTCGCAAAGAGTCGGACATGACTGATCGACTGAACTGAAGTGAACTGATGTTCAGGTACTCTGTGGAGACCAGGTAATGCTGAGTGAAGGGTGGAAACACTTATGTAAATGGAGTGTTGCAGGAAGGGGATTGGAAGTTTGTGGGGGAGAGGAACACACAGCCTCAGTTGCTCTGAGCTGGAGTCAGACTGGCCTCTGGTATAGAGCTGTTGAGTGAGGGATTTGAAGGTGGGTGCATTCTCGGAAGGACTCAGCATGATTCCCGCCTGCCTGGCTCCTGTTCTTTACTCCTCTCCCTTCTTTCAGGGCTAGAATCCACTAGAATCAGTCTGTGTCTGCTCATTAGAGCGCCTACTGTGTGCAAGGCACTAGGAGGTACACAATTGTAAGCTGCAGGCCCCATTCTTAAGCTTAGGCTGGGGAAGGATAAGGTAGCGCTAGTGGTAAAGAAGCCTCCTACCATTGCAGGAGACATAAGAGATGCAGGTTTGATCCCTGGGTCGGGAAGATCACCTAGAGAAGGGAATGACCACCCACTCCAGTATTCTTGCCTGGAGAATCCCATGGACAGAGGAGCCTGGTGGGCTACGGTCCATAAGGTCACAAAGAGTCAGACACAGCTGAAGTGACTTATCACGCACGCACACGGACTTACTCCTTTAACCGCTATTGAGTGAACGCCTTACTATCTTCAGGGAAGAGGTGGGGGGAAGACCCACACGGCATCACTGCGGGTGGTGACAGTGGCTGTTGTGTGTGAGGAGTGTGGAGAGCAGGGAGTGTGTGTGGAGCTCACACCATTCTCCAAGGAGCCATTGGGAAGCCTCACAGAGTGGGGCATCCCTGACCCACAGCCAGGTCCGAGCTGACCACCAGTGCAGCCCTGGGCATGGCGCTTCCCTCCGCTATGGCAGAAGGACCTGTGATCTGCCAGTTGGTTCTGCATATGGACCATTCAGACAGCAAACTGAAACTGGCTCTTGCCCAGGAAATCCAGTAGATCTGTTGTCCTGCAGATCTGATGGTGCCCTTTAGTCCCAAGGCCCCTGCTCAGGTATCCCCATCCTCCCTTAGATCTTTTCCCGTGATTAGTGAGACAGCAGCTCCTAGCGTGAGTGCATGTCTCTGACCTGTCACCCTCTTTCAGCATTGCTTCCTTTGTTCCCCAGCTGTCAGCCGGGAGCTCATGGGAGGCCCAAGACCTGACCCTGTCTTGGCCTCCTCCCGTCTCAAAGAAAGCCCATGGCCACCTGGCTTTAGAAACCTCTTGTGTGGGGCTAACGGCATCTCACCAACAGCATCAGCCCCAGTGATGCTGACGCTGGCGGTTAACAGTGGTGTCACAGTTGCCTGATGCCCAGATCTCAGCCCTGAGTGTCTATCCACCTCGGTTCTTCAAAAACAGGAAGTCACCCCAGGCTGGTGTAAGTCAGCCCCAAACCCAGAAGCTTAGATCTCATTAGCGCTCAGAAAGTTGGTGTAAAACTTGGCAAGTTTGCTGTGTTTTTACCTCTTCCAGATGCCTGGGTGTTTCTTCCTGTCCTTACTCTCAGCTTCCGAGTCAGACTCTAGCTTCTTGGTGGAGACCTGGAGGAAGAGACAGTGGCAGGGAGGCTGAGCACCCCCAGGGGTTTAGAGACCTCTCGCTCTGCCCACAGATGGAGGATAAGGTCTCAGATCCTAGAACCTAGGGGTGCTTGTGTGTCATTTGGTCCAAACAGCAGGCTTAGAACCAAAGTGACACATCCATGTATTTCACCATCAGGAGTAAAAATACCCTAAAAATGCCAGTTGTGCTTTTTAGGAGGAAGGCTTTTCACTTTGTCCTAAGCTGCTATTTTGGGGGTAGATCAAGATACAGACACGATGACTCAGGCTGCTGCTGATCAGGGCAGGAAGAAAAGAACAAGACCAGGGGGTCACGCCTGCAGTCTGTGTTCACGTCAGGACAAGAGCATCCTGCGTCAGACATGCAGACTGAGCCTGGATCATCTCCCCCAGATCAGGTGACAGGTGCAGCCCACACTTTTAACCAGCATAAGCCTTCTCCCCCCTGGTCTGCTGCAGGCACACATGCCCTCTGCCTTCCTTCTCTTCTAACCTCCGTCCAATCTGATCTCTCCACCTCTTCTGAATCAGAAGTCCTTTCTGTGGAAATGAGTGGCCTAGAGGTCTGAGAGAAGGAACATATAGCAAACAAATGTGTTACCTTGCTGGCTGTCGCTGAGATGTGGCTGCCACCTCCCTTGCATTTGATGATCAGCTGCAGAAGTCTTCCCAGGTGGCTTGGCAGTAAAGAATCCGCCTGCCAAAGTAGGAGATGTGGGTTCGATCCCTGGGTTGGGAAAATTTCTTGGAGAAGGAATGGCAACCCACTCTGGTATTCTTGCCTGGAGAATCCCATGGGCAGCAGACTCTGCAGGCTATAGTCTACAAGGTGGCGAAGAGCTGGACACGACTGAGCGACTAAGGAGCAGCAAAAATGTCATAACCTGGAAAGGGCTTCACAGGTGAAGCTGGCTTCTGGGGAGAGAAGGGGGGATTTGAAACCAAGATCCAAGAAATAAATCCAGGAAAGGGATGTTGTGGGAAGGATTCATGCTGGATGATCTCTGAGGACCGCTCCCTACTGGGGGAGCAGACTTGCTTCCCCCAGCTCTCTCTGCCCCTCATGTGCCCCAGGACCATCCCCAGGCTCCCCATGTGCCATCCTGGAAACAAGCATGCAGCAAGGACTCCAGACTCCTCCAGGCTCTACTGTGCTTTGGGGCCCAGAGGAGAGTGACTGGGTGGGAGAGAAGTTGAAAAACTTTACGGTTTTGTCTGGGGACATTTTCGAAGTCATGTTTTAAGAGACAGATCACATCCGATGCAACACGAACCCATGGCCAAGCCGTGAGATGCATATGTTCTCAGGCTCTGGAACCCTATGGGAAATTTTCTATAGGCCCCCACAGCCTGGGAAACTGGCCTAGAGGTTTTATAGAGTGACTAATATCCTACAGGGATCCTCCGGGTCCTAGGACTCGCACTGAGGTCAGTAAATCAGCCCCTCTTAGAGCAAAACCCCTGGGACCGTCCGTGTCCATCTGGAAGAAACTAGTCACAGAACGGATTCTGGACTTAAAATTCTCTTTCCCACCTCTCACCGAGCCATGTGTTTACACATCATTTTATATCTTCTGTTGGGCAATCCCAAAGCATCTAAAAGGCAAACAGAGATTCTCAAGCTGCAGGCAAAGGTATAAAAATACTGGATGAAGGAAAGGGAGTGGTGCTGAAGAAAAAAGGAGAGAGAGAAACAGAGAGAAACGACACAGAAAGAAGTGAAATGGCCAGGGAGAGGCTGAGATTCCTCTCAGCATTATAATGCTGTAATATTATAACGAATGGTCCAGTCAATCCTAAAGGAAATCAACTCTGAATGGTCATTGGAAGGACTGATGCTGAAGCTGAAACTTCAGTATTTTGGCCACCTGATGTGAACAGCTGACTCATTGGAAAAGACCCTGATACTGGGAAAGATTGAAGGTGGGAGGAGAGGGGGAAGCAGAGGATGAGGTGTTAGATAGCATCACCATGAGTTTGAGCAAACTCTGGGAGATGGTGAAGGACAGAGGACCCTGGCAGACTGCAGTCCTTGGGGTCGCATAGAGGAGGACATGACTTAGCAACAGAACAGTAATCCTGTCATGTTTGACACTACATGGTACCATTGTAGATTTTTAAGTTGTAAGATTGGGTGAAACATTGTCACAGCAACACAATTTCTTTCTTCCCCATTTGGGGATATTGACCAGCAGGGGATGTGATGTGTTTACTTGTTTAGCTGGTTGTCACTAACCTGGGGGCTCATCCCCACTGCCAGACAAACACGGCATCTGCTCCGTTATTGTCCAGAGGGGAAGGGTCTCCCACCCCCTCATCACCATGAGCTGCTGACACCCTGACTTCACACTGTCAGCCTGAGTCCCTGGCAAGTGGGTACATTTGTGACTCAGTGTGATTCTTCTGCATCAGCACAGGTAAAGCTTGAGGCTGGGAGAAGTCCGGGGAGGCAGAGGGGAGACAGAGACCTGAAAATGCCTGAGATTTGGTTGACACAACAGGGCTTCCCAGGTGGCACTAGTGGTAAAAAAAGCCACCTGCCAATGCAGGAGACGTAAGAGATGGGGTTCCATCCGTGTGCTGGGAAGATCTCCTGGTGGAGGGCATGGTAACCCAGTCCCATATTCTTGCCTGGAGCATCCAATGGACAGAGGAGCCTAGCGGGCAAAAGTTCACGGAGTCATAGTCAGACAGTAGTGAAGCGACTTAGCACAGACACACAGTGATTCTAAGTCCTAATTTGTTGCTTTATGGTTCTGTTAACTCTTTGAGTTGGAGTTTCTCCCTGAGAATAATGTCAGAGCATCTCTGAGGATCTCGTATGTTGCATGTGCATGCTTAGTTGCTCAACTGTGTCCAACTTCTTGTGACCCCATGGACTGTAGCCCACCAGGCTCCTCTGTCCAGGAGATTCTCCAGGCAAGAACACTGGAGTGGGTAGCCATTTCCTTCTCCACGGGATCTTCCTGACCCAGGGCTCGAACCTGGGTCTCCTGCATTGTCGGCAGATTCTTTTACCAGTGAGCCACCTGGGAAGCCACATGTTTGCGTAAGGAAATCAATCAATAACAGCTCTTCTTAGAATCTAGTATAATTGTCTCCTTCACCCAGATGAAACTAGAATCCACACTGGCGATTTGCACAGGAGGGAGATTCTGTAAATACTTGTTCAGTAACATTGACAAACTATTCAGGACCCTAAAACCCACATCTCCAGACTCTTATCCAAGGCTCTTTAGAGTCAGTTTCACCTTGTCCTTCTCTAAACAGGCTTTTTCTCTGCTTTCAATCCCACAGACAACAGCAGCTCCTGAAAGATCCTTTTCTCTGGAACTGACTCTCTCGGAAAATGCGATCTGGACCTAGTGAGTTTAGCTCAAGTTGAGTCCTGGGGACCAGCAGAATTAGCTGCTTCTTTGACGGACTAAGAAGCTGAGCTGGGGGCTCCAACCAGAAGAGGAACTGGCAGATTACGCTCTCGCCCCTACTGATCTGGCTAGAGATTGATAAGCGATCTGCAGAGAAGTGGGGGGAGCCGTCTGTCCCTGCTTCCTTGCAAAACCATGACTCAGGAATAAGGTTCACATCCTCAGGATGGCAGAGGAGCTAAAAATAAACCGTGACCAAAAAGACCCCGGCAAGGGGCCGGGGTGGGGACGGGAGAGGGCGGGGTGGCAGTGGAGATGGGGGAAGGAGAGAAAGAGGAGAAGGGGAGAGGAGGAGGGGAGAGGAGACCACACAGGGAGCGGGAGGGGTGGAGTGGAGCCTGGACTCAGAGCAGGACCGGGGGAGGGAGAGAGAGTCCTGGAGAGACTTGTCTACTGCACGGACAGGAGGCTTAGCTTTGAAATTGTGACACAGGCTGGACGCTTGGCTGAGGGTCACCTCTGCTCTCTTTGTCCCTAAATGGCAAAGTGCCACGCTCAGCATTGGACTCCATCTCCCTCAGTGACCTCCTAAACGTCTTCAGTCACCAGTCCTGTGCTGGGAACCCCAAATCTTCATCTCTGACTCTAATTTCAACCAAGTCTGACCAGTCTGTTCAACTACCCCCAGCAGTGGGTACCAACACTCCTCTGAGGGCTCCTTGGGATCTGAGGTGTGGGGAGTGCGGGGTGTGGAGGGGCTAATGACTGGGGGCCCGCCTAGTTCAGTCCAGCATATCTCCCTTTGATCTATAGGGTTGGCCAAAAAATTCCTCTGGGTTTGTTCAGAAGATGTTATGGGAAAAACAGAGTGAACTTTTTGGCCAAACTCATATTTTATGTATTAAGTTTCCTCCTAAGATTTTTTTCACCCACTTAAAAAAATAAAATAAAAATTTGCCAACCTTTGACTTTGGGTTGAAACTGTCTTTGCTGAAATTTAAAATATCCCTAGTTAAAGTGCCCCACCCCTATCTGCTCCCCACCGCCCCTCCTCCTTTCCTTCAGTGTCTTAGCCATCCTCCCAGCGTGCAGACCCAGATCTAAGAGCATGGGAGGAGCACGGTTCCTGCCGACACCAGATCCCGCCTGCATGCATGTGGCCTGCTGAGCCGCTCAGCCGTGTCTGACTCTTCGCGACGCCATGGACTACGACCCGCCAGGCTCTTCTGTCTGTGGGGGATTTCCCAGGCAAGAATACTGGAGTGGGTTGCCATTTCCTTCTCCAGAGGATCTTCCCGACCCAGAGAGCAAACCCATGCCTCCTGCATCTCCTGCATTGGTAGGCCGGTTCTTTACCAGTTAGCCACCTGGGAAGCCCATGGATTCTGCCTGGTGCCGTGGAAATGCCTCTGGGCACTTTCTTGCCCACCTGCTGTGGTCCAGAACCCTTGCCCCTTGCCCCCTAACTCTCCCCACCCCACACACCTGTTAGGACCTAGATGGCTGTGGCATCTAACTAGCCTCTTTCCCCTCTCCTGCTCTGATTATGTCGCTGTCTGACAAAACCTCTTTCACCTACACTTATGCTGGTGCCCACCTTTTGAAACCCCCAGTGCTCCCGTGGCCCCTCATGGAAATCTTCTGACCTGAAGTCCAAAGGCCCTGGGTGGGTGCCCCAGTGGTTTGACCCATCACTCTATCTGTTCCTCCCCTTTTGGGTGATAGACCTCCTTCATTTCTCCCCCCCAACCCAGGAATGTCCCCCATTCTTTAGAACTTGCCCAGTTTTGCCCATCTTTTGCTTTTAAAGTCTAACGTTCTCTATGTCCTTCTCCAAGATGCCACTATTTATTTCAGCCTAAAGATTTTTGCAAATCCTTGCAGTCTCTCCAGTCTGCCTTGCATAGCTTAGTATTTGTTTACACACAGCTTATCCCCAAGCCTGGCCCAGGCTCTAATGCCACACAAGCAGCTCCCAGCCCCTAACTGGGAGGCCCTCCAGCCTCTGGCTCTGTGGAGCTGGCCCTCTCTCCTGCCCCCACGCCTCACCGAGGCAGAGTGGGCCACTTAGGCCCACTAGCCTTGTTTCTGAGCCAGTCTCCCGGGTGGGGTGGGGGGTGGTGGCAGTCAGGCCTCGGCTTGACATAACTGCAACATCTATTGCTGTTTTGGATTAGTTCCAGCATCCTCCACCTTGATGCCACTAACAGGAGTGTCATCATGGCCCCACACTTTCTTTCTTTCTTTTCTTTTTTTAACTTTTTTGGCTGCACCGGGTCTTTATTGCTGCGCTGGGCTTTCTCTAGTTGAGGTTCCCAGGCTTCTCGTTGTGGTGGCTTCTCTTGTTGTGGCTCCTGGGCTATGAAGTGCAGGCTCAGTACTTGTAGCACACAGGCTTAGTCGCTCTGCAGCATGTGGGATCTTCTTGGACCAGGGATCGAACCCCAGACCCCCTGCATTGGCAGGCAGATTCTTTAGCGCTGCACCACCAGGGAAGTCGTTCAGCCTTTCTATTTTCCTTCCTCAGTGGAGGCCCCTGGGCACGTTCTTATTCACTGCACTGGAGCCACTCCAGCCTCTTCATCTCTCGGAGGCTGCCTCCGCTCCACCTCCCTTCCTGCTGTATTGGGCTGGGTCACTCCTACTCACCCTGCATATCCCTGGGGGACCCTAGAAGTCACTTCATGGGGAGCACTTACCCTACTGGGTCAGATCCCACAGATACTTGCTCTCAGAGCATCCTGTGCTTTTCTTTCACAGCACTTTGCACATGTGCAACCATGAGCTTAGTTCCTTGTTTACACACTTTCCCCCAGTGGCCCTATGCACCATTTGGATGAGGTCCTAGCTGGTATTATTTTCTGCTTTGTCCCTAGCGCTGAGAACATACAGTGTCAGGCCCAGGGCAGAAGCTCTTGATTGAAATCTACACAAGATGTGCTGTGGACGTGACTTGGAAGTCAGAGGCCAATTGGTCCAGGACCCAAGGGTATGGCCTTCCAAACACACTGTGAGCTTGTTTGCCTTTTGCCTTGTGTTGAGCCAAGAGTCAGCTTGGAGGGGATGTTCTTGCCCTCCTGTGTTTTTCTCTCAGTCTTTGCAACAGAAAGTCTGGCTTTGGCTCAAATTTTCCACTCCTCTAAATACCCATGGCAATGTTCCCCTCCCCATCTCCCGATCTCCCCCAGCCCTGGCACAGACTGGAAGCTGGCAGATGAACAGACACAGAAGACAAAGCTTCTGCCAGCCCTCCCCTCAAATCTCTGGGCCAGTTCCCTTTCTGTCTTCTGGATCTGCAGGAGACTCTTCACACCAAGGACTAGGAGAGGCAGAGCTGGAAATCAGGAAGGGGTGAGAAGCAGTCGTCCGAACAGGAGCACAGTCCTAGGAAAGACAGCTCGGAGCCTGGGGGTCAAGGCTGGTGTCTGAGAGGTAGCTGCAGAGATCAGTGCATCATCCTGTTGGGCAAAACAGCTCCACTTTGTGTTCATTTACCCATCCATCCATCCCTCCATGCATCCTTCCAACTCGTGTTTACTGAGTGCCCACCATCCCTTATGTTCTCACAGAGCTCACAGTCTATTGGGGGTGTCAGAGCCCCGAACAAGTCACCAGATCATGAGTTACAGATTGATCTTAGGGCCTGGAAGGAACAACAGGGTTCAGGGTGGAGAAATGTGTGGCCTCTGCTTTGAACTTGGAAGGTCAGTATGAGATACATCTAAGGTGATCAGGTTCATCTTGCTTCCCTTCTTCCACCCCACCCAAGGATTATTCTATCTTTCAACAACTTTTCTTTCTTTTCTCATCTCTGATCCACTCTCATATATTTACATCCCAATTTTCTGCCACTTTCTCTCTCTGCTAGTCCTTGGTCTTTTTATGTCTTTGGTTCCTATTTATCAAGAAGTTTGAATACCTTGAAGCTTTCCTTTTCTTTATCATTTGGCTTATTCCAATGAAAGCCCTGGAGTCCCATGTTCAGGGTCATCCCCCCAAGCCACTAGGTCTCACACAATTGGAAAGTTGGACGTGAGCTTAAAGGTAAATGTACCCAGTCCTTTGATCTTCATCTTTATCCCCCTCCCCCAGCCTTTCCCTCTCTCTGTCTCTCCTCTTTCTCCACCACTCCATTCCTTTGCTCTTTCTCACCTTGTGGTGTTTCTGTCCTGTCTGTCTTGCGGGATGACAAGTGGTCACAAGATATGAAGGAGAGCCTTTCTGCTTGAGCAATTTGGTTTTTTTCCAGGCACGTGGAGAGATCTTGTTTCAATTATCGCCTTTTTGATATGGGTCAAGTTGATTTGCCACAGTTCTGTGCCTCTCACTTCATCATTGTTGGTTTTTGTCCTGTTGTCTTTGTTCTGTGAAACTCGTGGGAGAAGGAACTGGGTAATTTATTTTTCTTTTGCTGGAGAAGAGAGGATGCAGAGATGGGAGGATCCAGGAACATCTGGACTGTGCTTTTTGGTAAGTAGTACCTAGCTTTGTTAAATCTTCTCTCCCTTTCTTTCTTGATGCAAAATACTTGAAGAGTAGAAAAATGACATGTAATATCTGAGTGATCCTTTTCCCCTGAATATCAAGGGATCTAGGCTCAGTGGCTGGCTAAGGTAGCCAGCCTGGGGATACCATGGAAATAGCAGGAACCACAGTGTGGTCATTAATTAACCGGGCAACCTTGGGAAACTTACCTCATCCTTCTGAGCCCCATTTTCTCCTTGGTCAAATTAAAACAGACTAGTAATGACTTCCTAGGTTGTGTGTGAGGATGGACTCTATGAAGATATCTAGAACACCCATCCAGGTGCCAGACATACTCCCCTCATTCCAGTTATCAAGAATATACATAACCCATCACATTTGATTCTGCAAATTGTACAGAGCCTGGGCCATGCTTTTGGGGGTGCAGCGAAGAAGCAGCCAGGATTGGGGGGATCAGGTTGCAGACATGGTCCCTTCCTCTGCCTAGGGGGCTGGCTCTGAGCTGGAGGGTCAGGGCCCCTCTCCCCAGGAGCTGTCATAGCTCAGGAACTGGCCCCTGTGCCAGCATCTGGATCTTCTTAGATTTAGGTCTGGACTCCTTCTGCTTGTCTTGCAGAATCACTTCGCAGCAGCAAGCAGGCAGGGCTTTGACTTTCTTCTCTGTGGTCCAGCCCGCCGACTTCCTACCCATAAACAGCCTGGAGTGGGGCAGGAAAATTACTCCTGGGGCTGTGAGTTCCCTCTGCGCCTTCCTGACCTCAGGTGCTGCCTACCTGATGCTAATGCAGGGCTTCCTCTAGTTTTCCTTCCTTCTTCCTCCCCTTAGCTGAGAGGTGCTTAGGCATTGGATGGAAGTTTCAAAATTGTTTGAAAGAGTGAGTGTGGAGGGCTGTCTCCACTCTCCATCCCATCGCTATTGAGATTCTCCTGCCAGCCACCCCCTTCCCTCAGGCTTCTTTCGACTTCTTTGCAATCCTTCTCTTCCATTTGTGAACTCATGAGTCCATGGGCAAAGGCTGGTTGCAGTTTTGGAATCTGACCTTCCATTAGTGGCACCGTGGATATAACACCCATCCTTGTTCTGTGCTGGGGGTCTTCTGTGCTGCAGATCTCAGGTGAGGGTGGGGAGGGTACCCCCAGGAACAGGCAACTGTTTGGGGGAAGAGGTTTGGAGGCTTTCAGGTGACTCTGGAAAAAGAATGCCCTCATTTTTGTTTTCCGCTTGAAATGGCAACCGACTCCAGTATTCTTGCCTGGAAAATCGCACAGACAGAGGAAACTGGCGAGCTACCATCCATGTGGTCACAGAGAGTTGGACATGACTGAGCATGCACGCACATACCCTAAGTGCCATGGGACACCATCCTTCCCTCCCTTCCTCCTTGCTGGGCTTTCTTTCCTGGACCGCGGGGACACGGTCTCCCGTGTCCTCTTGTCTCACTGGCCTGCATTCGGCCCCTTCTGAGCTTCCTCTTGATGTTGGAGGATCCCCAGTTCTCCTTTTTAACCCTCTTCTCCTTGGTTGAACCCAACCAGGCTCACACTTTTGGGAGCATCTAGAGCCGGCAACCTCACACTGATAGTCCCTCTGACTCCAGACACATGTGGACCTCCCAACATGAACATCTCAGGATTCCTGTGTCCTCAGCTGGGTGCTGGGCCTTCCAACTCAGCTTCTCCTGGCTTCCAGGTCTGAGGCTGAGATCCTCGGAGTCTTGCATAACACTTCTGTTTCTCCCGACCCACATTCAGCTGTTGGTCAGCAAGTCCTGCTGCCTCTGCTCTTAAGCTCTATCTGGGGCCCCCACTGCTCTGAGTCCCCTGCTTGGCCACCCCTGGGCTGGACTCTCCTGCCTGGACTCTCCTCCCACCTCCCTACTCGGGCCCCGATGTTGGCATTGCAGAAGCTGGATTGGACAGACCTGGGTTCCCTTCCTTCCTCACCTTCCTCCAGTCTTCGCCCAAATGTCCCCTCCAAGATACAGCTGCCCTGACCTTTCTATGGAAACTGGCATCACTCCCTTCCCCCGGCTTCCAGCCCACTCATCTCTGTCACCTGCTCTATTTTGTCCCCAGGGTGCTTAGGTCATTATTATGTGTTTAAGAAAATTTTGCTTTATTTTTCTTTTCAATCAAATTGTCTTTTTTTTTTAATTGAAGTATAGTTGATTTAAAATGTTAACATTTGCTTTACAGCAAAGGGATTTGGTTATACATCTATATATATTCTTTTTAAAATATTCTTCTCCATTAGAAGTTATCCTAAGATAATGACTGCAGTTCTCTGTGCTGTACCATACGACCTTGCTATTCATCCATTCTATATAAAAAGCTTATCTCTGCTAACCCCAGCCTCCCACTCCACCCGTCCCCCAGTGCCGCCTTGGAAATCACCAGTCTGTCCTCTATGTCTGTGAGTCTGTTCCTGACTCAGGTTCATGCGTGTCATATTTTAGATTTCACCTCTAAGTGATAGTCTGTGGCATTTGTCTTTCTCTGTCTGACTTACTTCACTAGTGTGATCCTCTCTAGTTGCAGCCATGCTGCTGCCAAGGGCCTTCACCACCTCTCTCCTTCCCCCGGTGGGGCGGCACCTTTGTCTCCTAGCCCCTAGAACTTAGCAAGGCATCCCAGGAGCTCTGCAGTGGATGGAGCTTTGCTGTTTTTGGAGGCTGGCCTCCTCTCACCTGCAGATCTGACCTGAACCCCACTTCCCGAGCCCCTGAGCGGGCAGTGCCTCCCCACCCCACCCTCCCGCGCTGCCTGCCAGGCCTCTCCTTCAGGCCCTTTGTCCCAACTTGTAGGTTCACAGTCGCCTGTCTGCTCCCTTGTTTGTTGTCTGTCTCCCCAGCTGTGACCCCGTTCCAGAGTGTCGGCTTTGTTCTCTGCGGTGTTCACAGCCCTGGCAGAGGCCTGCGGAGAGTGGACTCTTGATCCGTTTTGGGTGAATACTGTGAATACACATTCTGTGTGTTATCTTACTTGATATGAGGCTCAGAGAGGCTGTGTATTTGGCCCACAGACAGAGAACCAGGTGGCGGAGCCAAGCTTGAACATGGGTCTGCCTGACGTGTGTGTGTGTCTGTGTATGTCTGTGTGTGTTTGTCTGTGGGTGTGTCTGTATGTCTGTGTGTGTGTCTGTGTATATTTGTGTCTGTGTGTCTGTGAATGTCTGTGTGCGTATATGTCTATGAGTGTGTCTATGTCTCTGTGTGTGTGTGTCTGTATGTGTGTCTGTGTATGTCTGTGTGTGTGTGTCCGTGTATATTTGTGTCTATTTGTCTGTCTATGTGTGTATGTCTATGAGTGTGTGCCTGTGTATCTCTGTCCGTGTGTGTGTGTGTCTGTGTGTCTCAGCGTGTGTCTATGTCTCTCTGTGTGTGTCTGTATGTGTGTCTGTGTGTATGTCCGTGTATATTTGTCTGTGTCTGTGTGTGTCTATGTGTTTGTATGTCTATGAGTGTGTGTCTGTATGTCTCAGAGTGTGTCTATGTCGCTGTGTGTGTGTCTGTGTGTGTGTCTGTGTATGTCTGTGTGTGTTTGTCTGTGTATATTTGTCTGTGCCTGTGTGTCTGTGAGTGTCTGCGTGCGTGTATGTCTATGAGTGTGTCTGTGTATCTCTGTGTGTGTGTTTGTACGTGTGTGTATGTCTGTATGTCTCAGTGTGTGTCTATGTCTCTCTGTGTGTGTCTGTATGCGTGTCTGTGTGTGTCTGTGTGTGTGTGTCCATGTATATTTGTCTGTGTCTGTGTGTGTCTGCGTGCGTGTGTGTCTATGAGTGTGTGCCTGTGTATCTCGGTCCATGTGTGTGTGTGTCTGTGTGTCTCAGCGTGTGTCTATGTCTCTCTGTGTGTGTCTGTGTATGTCTGTGTGTGTGTGTCTGTGTATATTTGTCTGTGTCTGTGTGTGTCTGCGTGCGTGTATGTCTATGAGTGTGTGCCTGTGTATCTCGGTCCATGTGTGTGTGTGTCTGTGTGTCTCAGTGTGTGTCTATGTCTCTGTGTGTGTGTGTGTGTGCATGCACGTACACGAGTGTCTGTGTGTGTGTCTGTGTATATTTGTCTGTGTCTGTGTGTGTCTGCGTGCATGTATGTCTATGAGTGTGTGCCTGTGTATCTCGGTCCATGTGTGTGTGTCTGTGTATCTCAGTGTGTGTCTATGTCTCTGTGTGTGTCTGTGTGTGTGTGTGCACGTACACGAGGGTCTGTGTGTGTGTCTGTGTATGTCTGTGTGTGTCTGCATGCGTGTATGTCTGTGAGTGTGTGTCTGTGTGTCTCAGTGTGTGTCTATGTCTCTGTGTGTGTGTGTGTGTGCATGCACGTACACGAGTGTCTGTGTGTGTGTCTGTGTATATTTGTCTGTGTCTGTGTGTGTCTGCGGGCGTGTATGTCTATGCGTGTGTGCCTGTGTATCTCGGTCCTTGTGTGTGTCTGTGTGTCTCAGTGTGTGTCTATGTCTCTGTGTGTGTGTGTGTGTGCACACGTACACGAGTGTCTGTGTGTGTGTCTGTGTATATTTGTCTGTGTCTGTGTGTGTCTGCGTGCGTGTATGTCTATGAGTGTGTGCCTGTGTATCTCGGTCCATGTGTGTGTGTGTCTGTGTGTCTCAGTGTGTGTCTATGTCTCTGTGTGTGTGTGTGTGTGTGCATGCACGTACACGAGTGTCTGTGTGTGTGTCTGTGTATATTTGTCTGTGTCTGTGTGTGTCTGCGTGCATGTATGTCTATGAGTGTGTGCCTGTGTATCTCGGTCCATGTGTGTGTGTCTGTGTATCTCAGTGTGTGTCTATGTCTCCGTGTGTGTCTGTGTGTGTGTGTGCACGTACACGAGGGTCTGTGTGTGTGTCTGTGTATGTCTGTGTGTGTCTGCATGCGTGTATGTCTGTGAGTGTGTGTCTGTGTGTCTCAGTGTGTGTCTATGTCTCTGTGTGTGTGTGTGTGTGCATGCACGTACACGAGTGTCTGTGTGTGTGTCTGTGTATATTTGTCTGTGTCTGTGTGTGTCTGCGGGCGTGTATGTCTATGCGTGTGTGCCTGTGTATCTCGGTCCTTGTGTGTGTCTGTGTGTCTCAGTGTGTGTCTATGTCTCTGTGTGTGTGTGTGTGTGTGCACGTACACGAGTGTCTGTGTGTGTGTCTGTGTATGTCTGTGTGTGTGTGTCCGTGTATATTTGTCTGTGTCTGTGTGTGTCTGCATGCGTGTGTGTCTATGAGGGTGTGCCTGTGTATCTCGGTCCATGTGTGTGTGTGTCTGTGTGTCTCAGTGTGTGTCTATGTCTCTGTGTGTGTCTGTGTGTGTGTGCACGTACACGAGTGTCTGTGTGTGTGTCCGTGTATATTTGTCTGTGTCTGTGTGTGTCTATGAGTGTGTGCCTGTGTATCTCGGTCCGCGTGTGTGTGTCTGTGTGTCTCAGTGTGTGTCTATGTCTCTGTGTGTGTCTGTGTGTGTGCGTGCACGTACACGAGTGTCTGTGTGTGTGTCCGCAGTGCCACACTGCGCGGGGAGCTGCATCCCGTGGGGTGGTCCGTCCACAGCTGGCTTCTCCACTGACCCCGGCACAGCAAATGTTGGCGGGAGAGACTCCTTCCCTCCTCTTTAGGGTTCTTTCTCAAGAAGCCTACTCTGGAGGCCCCGGTGCCCAGCCCCATGAGGTGCCATGACGACCTGCAGCCCTCTCAGCCCCACCAAGCCCAGGGCCTCCCAGGGGATGAAGGACCAGAAGTGCCGCGTCCGTGGACGCAGAGCACGGGGCCAGCCTGGAGGCTGGGAGCCTGCGGGGCACGGGCGGTCACCGGAGCCCCCTCCCACCGCAGCGACCTTCGTGTCCAGACCCCGCAGCCGAGCCGCAGCAGCTGCCCCCGCCCCATGAGGCGAGCCCTGGGGGGCACAGCTGAGGGTGCCCAACGGCCCCCGAGCCTCCCGCCCGCAGCAGGTGTCAGGCCCACAGCTGCATCCCACACGGACCCGCGGCTCTTTTCTGCAGCAAGGGCAGGGCGAGGCGGATGCACTGCAGGCGCCTCAGGAGCGCGGAGGACCGGGCTGCCCTCGCCGGCCAAGGGCAGGGTGTCCTGACCCGTGACCCCGAGAGACTGGGGGGCACGCCCCGACCCGGTGCCCACGACCTGGCCCCCATAAAGACTTAGGGGATAAAGTCTTAATCGATGTCATTTTTATGAAACTCTTCTCAGAATGCTGATAGCAGCTGACATCTACTGAGGGGGGAGAGAGAAGGCAGGAAGGCGGGTGGGAGAGAGGAAGTAGGAGAGAGGAAACAAACAGAAAGAAGGAAAGAAAGAAAACGGGAAGAAAAGGACCTCGGCATCTCTCTGGCTCTGCTCTGTGCTCAGGGCAAGCCCACAAACCATGATGAGGGCACACAGCTCCAGCTCCTGGTTTTGCTTCTAAGACCCCAGACCCGGCACCCACCAGCTGTGCCCACAGACGAGACTGGCCAGCTTTCCTGGTCTCCCGAGCCAGTCAGAAGACGGTGAACCTGGAATCCAGGGTCCACACAAACCTGCTAGGGCCGTTCTGGGAGAAAGGGGAGATGGCACACAGACCCACAGGGAGCTGGATCCTGAGGGCGGGGGCGGCCACAGCCCAACACCCCCAACCCCACCCCCATCAGCCTGGCACACCAGGGTCCGCCCAGGCCCACCATCCACACCTGTGCCTGCAGCTGGGTCCCCGGGCCGTCTCCGCCCCGAGCTGTCTGACAGTGACACGGGATCGCCTGTTTCAGGCAGTATTACGTCTTGAAGCCAGAAGCATGCACTAAGGGAGGTCAGCAGACACCTCACAGGTGAATCCTCTGGAACCTCACGGTCACATGTCCTCTCACCTGTTGTCCCGACTGCTCCTTGATGCCAGGAGGTTGACCTGATCCTCGACTCAGCCACAGAGCCTGCAGGCCCATCCTGGAAAGAAGAGTTTTCTCCCCTCCATCGCCCCCTCTCTCCCACCCACTTCCACCTTCTCTTCCCGAGGGAACCGGATCCAGCTCTCTGTGTCCCCAGCCCCAACTGGATCTTGGACAGGAGCTCCAACGTCTCAGCACCCAGGACAAGCTGGCGATGTCGGCTCTGCCCCGATCGGCCCCTCAGCGGCCCTCCGGGGCTGAGCTGCACTTGAGCCCGACCTCCCAACTGCTGGACCGGGCCAGTCTGGTCCTAGGCAGCTTCCCAGGCCACATCACCGCAGGCCTTCTCCTCTTCCTCCTCCTCCATCTACCGCAGTCGCCAGTCCCAGAAACTTTCATGTCAATGCTTGTTCATGTTAGGGTGCCCACACCTCAGAGAGGAGAAATGTCTTGCCCGGGACCCTGGGCTAGCTGGAGCATCGTCTGGACAGTACCTACTGTGTCTTTAGACCTTCTGTCTGTGAGCTTTCCCCAGTTTTCCCCTGGACCAGCAAACCCCCACATCTGTGCAACACGAACCGGTGGGCACCTGGCATCTACTGAGAACCCAGAGCCAAGTCCGACCCCACAGTCAGACACCAGCTCCCGCCACCCTTGGCTCCCCAAGCGGCTGTTCCTGCCAACCCAGCACCAAACGTTTGCCATCTCTGCTCCTGCAGGTGGCAATTTGCATGGCGGGGGTGTACCCTCTCCCAAGAGGTTTTGCCTATCCGAGTTTCTTTTCTGCTCTTGGGAGGTGAACAGCTTCTTTAAAAAGAAAGAAAAACAAGACCCCAGTAACTCTGCTAGGTCGCCGGCCTTAAGGTGTTTCAAAGCCTCCGTGGCTATTTCTGGCTCCATTGTCCTCGGGTCTGAGAGGAAGGCCTCATGGCAGTTCTCTGCTTTCAAGGCAGAAACAGGACATTGTTTCTCCCAGCTTTGATTTAATGGCCAAAAACAGTTATAGGAAACTGTTCAGCAGATGTTTTATGAAACTCAGAAAAAATTGGGTCTTTGAGAGGGTTTATTTTTAGACTAATGCTTCCTACCATTGGGGGTTTGGTGCTCACAAAAGGAACAGAAAACGGGAGAGAGAGAGAGGTGGAGAGAGCTTTGAACATTTAGACCATCACATTTTATTTTTTCTGCCATTTTCACTATGAATTAAATGTACGTGGGAATCCATGGAGGACAGGATACAGAGGAGGTTCCAGGGAGGAGTTGTGCATTTTGCAGTTTCCTTTCTAAAATGAAAGTTTACTGAGTGCAAGGAAAATCCCTATTTTTCATCCTTCCCCACCTGTTTGATGCTACATAGAGATGTGTTTTTCCTTGCCACTTTGTTTTCTTGTCTCTCTTTGCCTGAAGTAATCTTTCCTTCTCTCATCACGTCCCTGCTTCCTTTTCTCTTCTGTTTCTTTTACCTATTTCAGTCTAAGGCATCATTTATACTCAGGTCAGGAGCTTCTTCCTCCAGGAAGTCTTCCCTGAACTCTCCAGGGTGGATTGCTGGACCTCCTCTGAGATACACAGACCATATTTCAAATACTGCATGTACTGCCTTGCTTTACAATTTATTTATGTATCTGGCTCCTTTCTCAGGCTGTCAGCTCGATGAAGTTGGGGACTCTGTTTTAATTATCCTTGTGTCCTCAGCATTTAGCACTGTTTAGTTCAATAACAGTCACAGAATAAATGTTTCCTGAGAGAAGGGACTGATGAAGAATAAAGGGATTGAGCAAGTTAGGGAGTTTCATCCAGTTGGAAAGGTTTTATTTAAACTACAGAAGCAGAAATGAAGTTTGCTTGGTTTTTTTTTTTTTTTTGGTCTTTGCTATTCAAATCAAACCAAAATCTGTTACTACTATAACGTAATCAAGTAATTATTATACTTTGAGGTGGTTATTACGATTTCCAGGAAACAGGCTTTGGGACAATAAACAAAAGAGCTGACGTGAGAGCACTCAGCTTCAGATATTTAATTAAAGCCTTTTGTTTTCTCCACTCTATGGAGAGAGTCATGTTTAAGACAGCCTTGGATGCCTGGGTCCAGGTAGGATGTCTTGAAAGGGTACAGAAAAGGGAGGCTGGGAAACTAAAGCAGACTTCTCCTCCTGCTTTTCTGGGGCCACTTCCAGCTGGAACAGGAGGACAAGTAGAGCCCCAGATGAGGAACAAATGACCTTTCACGTTCTCACTTGTCCTGAGGCCTCTGGCCAGTGTTTCAAAGTCAGGTGAACAGAACAAAGGCTAACGGCTTCTAACTTTCTGGAACTCAGCCCGGGGAAAATGAGGTTCTCCCTTGATTTAACTCCATCAATCATTATGGTCTCCCTCATTTCTGAAGACCTTATCGACCACTTCCCAGCTTTTCGCTGGTGGAGGTGGAGGTAGGATCTGCTATCTGGAAAAAGCATCATCATTGCCTGTGCGTGGGCCAAAGGCCACATCAGTGAGCTCTGGGCAAGAGTGTTCGAGTTTCCTGGAAGCTGGGCTTGGGCAGAGTTCCCTGTCATGTTCCAGGGCCCTGGGTGAATGTTTCCACATCCTTTTATTTCCTTAGACCTTTTTTTTTTTTTTTTTGAATGCTAACTATGCTGTAGTTAGTTATTATGCTAAGTGCACTAGAAAATGATGTCATTTATCTTTATTTAAGCCTTTTAAAAAAATCACATGTTTTTTTCCTTATTTTTAAGGAACATTATTTTCTTACATCTTCAGTAATCTTAAGAACTGAATTCTATTCTTACCCCCATTTTCCAGATGAGAAAACCTGAGTGGATAGAGAGGTTGAAGAAACTTGCCCAGAGTCACCCAGGGGATGAATGAAATGCTGGAACTCGAGGTCAGGTTGGGCTGACACCATGGAGTTCAGTGTCCCAGTGGGTCCTGACTTAGGCCCCAGTGGGTTCTGACTGAGGCCCCGGTGGTTTCTGTCTGAGGCCCGGGCAAGCTCTCTGGTGGAACCTTCTTCCCTTTTCAGTCTTCGCACACTCCCTCAGACAGTCTCTCTATTTCTAACTCTCCCCAGAGTTCTCTGCCATCTTCTAGGACAACTTATGGCATTTCTTTACTCTGACTTTTAAATTCTGCAGGCAAAGACAGAGACCCTCCCTGATAAAGAAAATAGCCTCAAAGTGAAAAACATGCAGAAAAATATGAAATGCCAGTGGCTTTGAAAGGCTCTTTTCTAGAAAGAGAACAAGACTGTATTAGACAGACCTGGCAAAATCTTTTCCAGTGGCGGTAGCTTTCCCCAAGGTGTTGCCAACCTAATTTATTCACCTCCTGCTTAAATCAGCTCCAATCCAGCAGTTGGTATAGAGCTCAGGGAATACTTGTGGAACACTTCTGTACCAGCTGGGCCAGGCTAGGGGACGTTGTGGTGGCAAGTGCCAAACCTCAGCGCCTCAAGCCACGCTTGCTACTCAGGCTATTTGAGCACGGCAGGTTGGCAGGGGCTCTGTGCCATGGATTTGAGTTACTCAGGGCCACGGGTCACTCGGCGGCTGTCACCTGACACAAGCCCAAGAGAAAAGGAGAACGGTTGAGATTCTTCACGGGTTCTCCAAGTTTCTGCCAGGAGAGCTCCAATTTCATCACTGCAAACAAGTCCTAAGGCCACTCCCGACGCCAGAGGCGCAGGGAAGTGAGGTTCCACCACACGCTACACTGAGGAAGAAAAGCCCGCTTTATGTGGTGAAGAAACTGGAGGTGCTGCTGACAAGTGTAACACAGATAGCTAACGGGAAGCGGCTGTATGACGCAGGGAGCTCAGTCCGGCGCTCTGTGATGACCGAGAAGGCCAGAGTGGTGGGGTGGGTGGGAGGTCCAAGAGGGACGGTGAACATGCATACGTATGGCTGGTTCACTTCGTTTACAGCAGAAACTAATACAGCATTGTCAAGCAACTATACTCCAAAAAAAAAAAATTGGACATGCTTAATTTACAGGAACTGACTGAACTGAATTTCAGGTTTCCCAGTCCTGCCTTCAGAAGCTTTATATGGAGTTGAGGAACTAGGACTTACCATACATCAAATAGTAAAAGAACATTATGAGTTGGTGTATTAATAAAATAATATATCCTGCCAAACTACAGGGTTGGGAGGAATAGTAGGGTTTTAGATACAGGGTTTCAGACCTCTAAGAAGAAAATGAGAATAAAAATTCTCCTGATCTATTAAATTTATTATCACATTTTATATTATAAAATATTTTATATTTTATTTTTATTCATTATGTCTATTATTTATTGAAGTTATCTACTATAATTTATTAAATTATATTATAATTCATCTATTTAATTATATTCTAATCTATTAAAAATGCCCTAGATAATAAGATGTTCAAATAGAAAAAGTAATTATACAAAATTTGAAAATGAAAGCATCCTCCAAGAAGATCAGATTTAGCATCCCTAATTCTTCCCTCCTCTAACTCCATACAAGCCTCCAATAACCATTTAGATCATCTTCTCACTCATCCCCCTGATAAATGTCAAGCTCTAAGAACAGATCTGACTTTATCTTTCATTTTCAGTTCTTATAAAACATCTGGAGCCCAGTTGTTCGGGTGAGTAAATCCTGCTGAGCCCACGGTGTCACAGGTTTCTTATAAGGAAGAGTTGAGGACCACCCACAGAGAGTCATGGGCATCTTCAGCTGGGCTGCAAGGAGTCTTTCTTAGGAGAAGTGTCTCTGCATTTCTGTCCTTTGTCCAGCAGACCAGCTCTCTCACATCAGCCCCACAGGACACCTTCTGTTCCTTGGGCATCTTCTTACCTCCACCTCTCACCTAGCTATTCCAGAAAGAAAACATCTTCCTTTTCTATTGCTTCTGCAATAGCGATTATTCAGAACAAAACTTCTTCCTCTGCTCATCAGAGCCAGCATGGCCAGAGGTCTTTAAAATGCTGAGATTTTAAAGCTGAGAGGGCTCTGGAGGGACCCACCAGCCCACCACTGTTGTTTTCTTTGCAGAAACTGAGGTTGAGCGAGCTTAAAAGACCCTCTCAAGGCTTGCTAACAATCACTGGGAAATCTAGGCCCGAATCCAGATCTTTTGAATCACATTTCACTGCTTTTCATACTCTATGTTTATAGATGCATATTTCTGTTTGGGCTTTTGATTAACTTTACATTGATACCTGAGACGTTGTATTTTCCCCTTTATATCAAGATAATGTTTAAAGCAATGCAGAAATGACTAAAGGAAATGAAAAAATATTGTTTACATGCAAGGAAAAGAATAATCCTGTGCCCAACATAAACACGAGAATCTCACAGAAACCTCTTCACCAGCTCGAATGACACCAGTGCTACAGGGAGTGAATCTTGAAGTCCACCAGAGGAAGTAGACCATTGCATCAGGATGGTGTCAGTGGGCAGGCACTGATTCTCCTTAAAGGTTCTTGTAGTTTTGTAGAGAACCAATGAGATCTGGAACCAGATTTGACTCAAATCCCAGCTGTAGGGATTTCCCTGGTGGTTAACATTTGATCTTCCAATGCAGAGGGTGCCTGTTCGTTCCTTGGTCGGGGAGTTAAAATCCCATGTGCCTCACGGTCAAGAAACCAAAACATAAAACAGAAGCAAGATTGTAACAAATTCAATTAAACCTTTAAAATGGTCCACACCAAAAAAAAACAAAAACAAATCCCAACTATATCTTATTTTTGAGCTTCAGTTTTTTTATCTGTAAAATAGATTAATAATCCCACCTTAGAGTAGGAAATGGCAACCCTCTTCAGTATTCTTGCCTCGACAATACCACAGACGGTCAGCCTTGCAAGCTACAGTCTATGGGGTGTCAAAGAGTTGGACACGATCCTGCCTAGCTTAATTTAAATGATTGTGCTTTCCATCCAACAAGACAGTAAGAATGAAGTGAACACAAAAATTGAATTAAACTCTGATTCACAAAAGTTAGTGTCCAGAGGATTATTTCTTCTCTTGAGTTTGAGGCAGGGATGGAAAGAAAGTGATTTATCAAGGTCACTGATCATGGCCATGCTTCTAGCTCACCCATCATTTAGGGTTTTGATAGAAAAGAGGCTAAAAAAGAGAGAGTAGAGCAATGAAAGTCACGGTGAGGGTCAGATGAGGACCAAGACGGGGGGAAAGGAGGACAGGTACCTCTCAGAAGTGAGGGCCGAGTTAAAATTACGTGATGGATAACAGCAACGATACTACCTCTCACTTCTCTTCTCTGAAAGCACCGCTTCTCCAAAAATAAACCAGAAGCAGAAAGGCAGTACCATATTGTGGTCAATAATACGGGATGAAGAGTCAGACTGACTTGAATTTGAATTCACATTTGCTTGGATGTGACTATAAGCAAATTATTGAACCTCTTGGAGCCTCATATTTTTACTTTCAGCAAAATGAGAATAATAATACCCCCTCCCTGAAGGACTGTTAAATGAGATAATACAGGTCAAATGTTTAGCTCAGGGGCCTTCCCTGTTACAGCAGTGGTTAGGACTCTGTGCTCCAAATGCAGGGAGACTGGGTTCCATCCCTGGTCAGGGAACTAGATCCCACAGGCTGGAACTAAGAGTTTGTCTGCCGAAACTAAGACCCAGTACAGCCAAAAAGTAAATAAGTATTTTTTTAAATGCTTAGCTTAGGACAGAACAAGTAGGAAGTGTGCAGAGTGTTAGCAGTTACTAATATCAACCAGGTAGTTATTAGAAGGAGAAATTCTTTTTTAATTTGGGCTCTTACTCACCTAGACATTCCCCAGATGAATGAACCCAGAATCTTTGTGTCCTTTTCCCCTTCCTCTCCTCTCTGATAAATGTGTGCTCCTTTTCATCTAGTCTTAATTAAAATTCTGTTGAGTATTTTAAGTTTTGGTAACAATCAAAGGCAAATGAGACAAGGGACTTGCCCATAAGCAGTTCTGTGAATTAGGACCAATTTAGGAACTTCACTAGCTGATACAATTTTCTTTATTTCTGATCAGGCGCCCATCTGACAAGATGTGAAAGTAGGAATATGCAATACTCCCAAGATCCTATGAGGATGATCAGAGATGCAATTTCAGGTCCCTGACAGCCAATGAGGTTAAGAGCCTTGCCTGAGAGTGCAGGCTTGGCTTCTATGGAGCCTCCACTGCATTGTTATAACTGGTATCATAATTAGCTGAGGTGAGGTCTTGTTTCCTGTTTTTTGAAGCCACGTTTGCTGTAACCTCGAATAAATACCCTCCTAAGCAGTCATTAGACCAGGAAGCATTTTTTAGGGCCTATATCCTGTTCTGGCAGAGAGATGGGATCAGATGAGCTAATGGGTCTTTCCATGACTAAATGCTGTGACAACTGCCATGTTAGCAGTGGCGGGAACAACAAAACAGAGAGCTGTCCAGTGTGAGAAAGGTTGAGTTTTAATTTCCACCAGCATAGGAAAATAAGGAATCAAGGCCACCACGTTTATTGTTAGTGTGGAAATAAAAGTTAGAATGGAAGCTGTCGGACCCCATCTGTTATAGGATGTGTCATTGACTCACAACCAGAAGAGATAAGTAAAAACAAATAATAGTAATAATAGCAACAATAACAGTAATATAAAAATAACCCCCTTGGGATTATATTTCAGGTCTGCAGGGAAAACATGTAGTCCATAACTCCCCCATTTTGGTGGCGGGGCTTCAGATAAGTAGAAGATCTGAATGGTGCTGAGGCCATTCATTCATTGAGTATTTGTAAAAAAAAAAAAAAGAAGAAGAAGCAGTCATAGTGATGGGAGCTGATATGAGGTCTAGTCCCCCAACTCTGTGTGGGGAAGATGGGGCTCAAGTCTCTCCCTTCTAGCGAATATCCTCCCCCAACTTTAGCTTCCAGCCAAGTGGTTGGAATTTCTATTGTCAAGCACTTGTCTGCTGGTCAGATAATGACATCTACTGGTAACGTGGCCTTGGGAAAAGACCAGAAAACAAGCCGACCAAGACACAGAGTGCAGTCCTGTCTGGGCAAATCAGCTATGATCTGAATCAAATCTGAGCTTTGATGTCATTCTTTATTAAATGGAGAAAATATGGTCTTGCCTTCGAAATTTACCTGGAGGACAAATGAATTAAAAGTGTAAGTACTTTGATAGTTCAGGTAAATAGTGAAGGGACTCAGCTATACATATACGTGTATCCATTCTCCCCCAAGCCCCACTCCCATCCAGGCTGCCACCTAACATTGAGCAGAATTCCACATGCTATACAATAGATTTTTGTTGGAGTCCCTTCACTGTCCACTTGAAACTATCACAACATTTTTAATTGGCTATACTCTGGTACAAAATATTGTTGGTGTTAAAAATTTAAAAAAAATAAATCAAGCCATAAAAAAACGTGTAAGGATTTTGAACCTGGAAAAGAATCAGTGATTCTCCTTCTCTTCCAACCCCGAGGTCTTGTTTCTTTTGTTTGTCTGAATTGTGGAATGTTTCAGGTGGCTGCTTCAGCTCCATTTGGCTGCAGGGTGACTGGGGACGGTTGGTTTGACCTCAGAGACAGTATCCAGCCCGAGGATGTGGGTGACACATGATGAGCCAGAACAATTGCTCCTGTTGGCTGCCTTCCTCTGTTCCCAGGTCCCTCCAGGGACCATTTTCTCACCTCCTTCCCAATTTGGGAGGAATGCATAGACACTTCATAGAGGTTGCTCCTTTCAGAAGCCTGACCAAAGGGGATCCAGCCATGGGGTCACCTTCTCATACTCTTTCTAGTCTGATGGGAGGAGAATGGGTGTCAGGCACATTTCAAAGCCATTTTCTGTAAAATCAATGCTGCAAGTCAATGAGAAGCCTGCACTCAGCGTTCCAGGCAGGGTTTGCCAAGGAATAAAGATCTGATTCATACTAACCCTTTTGACTGCTTTATTTGTAATTTCCCCCTTAATATTATAAATGCAGTTGGCTGGGAACATAGGCTTCTGAGATGAGGACTGGCAGAAATCATTTTTATTTTCTGTTTTCTGTATATTTCTTGTCCACCCACAGCCCAGCCCAGCATACCCTGGTGGAATGGCCATCACTCCAGCGAGGGGAGCCGGAGAGTCCTTTGTTTAGAAGAGTGGGGGAGGTCCTAAAGGCACCTTTGCTGTCTTTTAGAGCCCAGGGCACTAGAATGAGTCTTTAAGAAAGGAGAGTCTTTAACAAAGTCTTTAAGAAGACTACCCAGAGTCTTTAAGAAAAGAGAATGAGGCTGACTGCCTGTGAAGTAAGTTTCCCATCCACTCCCCTCCTCACCACTTGTTTCCCAGGTGTCCCCTGAATCGCGTGGGTGGCTGGCTGTAGCATGTTCAGTACATCAATACCCTCCTCAGAAGATCTTCATGCAGTAAGATCTTTGGGGCTGGTGACTCAGAAATCATACTGAGTCCTTTAAACAAAGCTATGATTTTTCCAGTAGCCATGTGTGGATGTGAGAGTTAGACCCAAAAGAAGGTTAACTGTCAAAGAACTGATGCTTTCCAACTGTGGTGCTGGAGAAGATTTTTGTGAGTCTCCTGGATTGCAAGGAGATCAAACCAGTCAACCCTAAAGGAAATCAACCCTGGATATTCATTGGAAGGACTGTTGCTGAAGCTCCAATACTTTGGCCACCTGATGTGAAGAGCTAACTCATCGGAAAAGACCTTGATGCTGGGAAAGATTGAGGGCCAAAGAAGGGGGCTGCAGAAGATGAGATGGTTAGATAGCATCACCGACTCAATGGACACTGAGCTTGAGCAAACTCTGGGAGACTTTGGAGGACAGGAGACCCTGGCGTGCTGCAGTTCTTGGGGTTGCAAAAGGTTGGACACAACTTAGTGACGGAACAACAACAACAACCTTTCAACAAAGTCTGGCATGTTCATTTGCTTGTTTGAAATTCAAAAGAACTAAATTTTCTTCTCCACAGTTTCTGGCTGATAGAGTCTGAGAAAAATGTTGTCAGGGTTTCCTATAGCTTAGAGTTTGCACATCTCATCTCTTTGGAACCCTGAATAAAGGAGTAGAATGTTATGGGCAAAGCCACCATTGAAGAGATAGAAGATGGAGGCATATAAATGTGTTAAAAGATTTTTCTAGGATTACTGTTTCTTTCGATTCCTAATTCTACAGTCTTTCAAAGGTCCTCATAACTTCCTTAAAAACCAAGTCAGAGAGAAAGAAAACAAATTTTTATTTTTAAAATTTTCTTGGTAAGAGATTTTTCTCATCCCGACACACCAAATGTCACAAGGGACATGGTTACAGGCCAGCATCTCCCAGTACAAATGGTCTTTTCTTTTAAAAGTCAGAGGGATTTTTGTTGTTTTTGTTGTTTCTTTTTTAAGTATAAAAATAATATATTCATGTGATACTGAAAAGTCCAACTTAACAAAATATTATTAAATACAATGTGAAAGTCCATAGACTCATCCCACAGCCAGTCACACCCCATAGAGGTAACAACTGTTCATATTTTCAGCTTTTTGCTAGCTAATTCCATATTATATGGAATACTCTTCTACTGCTATTTCTTGGTTTAACCACTTAAAAATACCAGTTGACCATCAATATAAAACAAAATATGTCACTCAGTTACACTACACCCAACCCCATCAGTTTCCCAATGCTTAAATGTTTTAGATTTTTGTTCTCTTTCAGTTATCATTATAACTTTGAATAATACACCTCAATTTTTAATACCTTGATTCATCATCTTCAGACAACGTCTATGACCTTATGCCATAGGAAGGAAGGAAATTAGCATTCCTATGTTTCTCTCTGCCTTTTCACAATTTTAAACAATTCATTTATTCACTCACTGATCATTTACTTGTCTAGTAAATGTTTGTTGAACCATTGGTATATGCCAGGCATTCTTCTAGGGGGTAGAACAATGAACAAAACTTGCAAAGTATCTTCTCTTTTGATGAGAGAGGAGGCAAAGAAGAAACAAATAAACAAGTAGATACACAGTACCTTAGATAGACATTACTATGGAAAAAAATGAAAGCAGATGAAGGTAGCTAGGAAGTACTGAGAGTTGGAATGGATGGTTTTATTTTATAGAAGAGTCAAGCAAGAACTCCACTGAAGAGTCACCATCTTCACGTGATATGTGTGAAGCAAGGGAGGGAACTTCATGGAACTGCAGCCAAATGAGCAAGTGCAAATGCCCTGCAGTAGACATTCCTTGCTCTCTAATCCCTTTCTATCTTAGCCAAGAAAGGCATTTAGGGGATTCATGAACATATCTTAAAGTTTGTACTTATGTTTTGTTGCATTGAAGGTTGTCAGAGGATTTGCAACTAACTTTCTAGGCTCTAAAATAAATGAAAAACCTATGCATGTTTTCAACCAAATGAAGGTATACTGAGACACTCCTAAGGGCCAGGCACTAAGGGAGATGCTGGAGATACAGAGATAAATGAGCCCTAAGTGTAAACAAACAACCAACACGTAAGGGGCTTCCCTGGTGGCTCAGATGATGAAGAACCTGCCTGTAATGTGAGAGACCAGGGTTCAGTCCCTGTGAAGATCCTCTGGAGAAGGGAATGGCTACCCACTCCAGTATTCTTGCCAGGGAAATCCCATGGACAGAGGAGCCTGGCGGCTGTGACAATGTCACAGTCCATGAGGTCACAAAGAGTCGGACATGACTGAGTGATAACACAAGGCAGCAAATACTTATTGGATTTATGGACAAGGTAAATAGCAATGTGAATACCTGATCCTGTAGTGATGTTACTGGTGAAAGGGCAGATCTGTCAGGGGAGATCCAGAGAGGAGAGGAGATGAAGACCGAAGAAGATTTTGCTAAGGGGAAGGCAGAGGAGAGCATTCTGAATGGCAGCGACCATATGCGATACCCACAACAAATACAGCATTCTCATCAAGAATTTTTATTCAATTCAATTTAATTTCTATAGATCTAAGAGTAACACAAGCTAATTACCTTTATTTTTCCCGGAAAAAGAAAGCCTAAGAAAAGGAGTTATAAGGTAGCAGGACCAGAGGAGGACTCTAAGCAAATGGTCACTACACATGACTTTGTTCTGATTTTTAAAATACAGTGTGTGTGGCCTTGAATTGGAGGAGACATGTGAAACAGAAAAACTGGAGTTGGATTAAACATCAGGAGTTTGTGGTCTAACCTTGGTAGGGTAGCTGTTGTTGCTGTTGTTGTTCGGTTGTCAGTCGTGTCTGACTCTTCGCCACCCCATGGACTATAGCACACCAGGCTTCCCTGTCCTTCACCGTCTCTCGGAGCTGGCTCAAACCCACGTCCATAGAGTCGGTGATGCCATCCAACCATCTCATCCTCTGCCGTCCCCTTCTCCTCCTGCCTTCAATCTTTCCCAGCATCAGAGTCTTTTCCAACATGTTGGATCTTCACATCTACTTGACCTTGAAACAATTAATTGTGTAGCATATCCAAATGTTTGAATGTTGTTCCTCTGCTATGTGCAAGTTCATCTTCCTATAAATTCTATCAACAGGGCCTGGTTTGATGCATTTGAAATGAACTACTTCCTCTTTTACATGACGGTCCTTTATATATTTAAAAATAGCACTAGAGCTCATCAAAAATAGAGGAATTACAGATTCTTAGAGCTGGATGGAACCCTGGATGTCATCTAATCCTGTGGAAGAAACGTCTCTACAGCTTCCCTGCTGGCTGGCCCTCCAAATCCAAAGCTTTTCCAGGCTCTCATTTCTCATTTGAATGGCTCCACATCTTTAAAAGCTCTCCAAGTACTCAAAAGCACTCCATCATTTTGATCTGAAATATGCTTCCCTGTAATATTTGTCTACTGATCCAAGTTCTGTGACACTTGTCTATTATGAGGCAATTTCAGTTCCCACAATGAAATATGACAGTCTGCTGCAGGGAGACAAGGCAGGATTCATCGGAGCTATCATAAACAAAATCTCCAGTCCCTTTCATATGCAAAGCATGTCAGTTTCAAAGCATTTTCTCTATTATCTCATTTTATTTTTCAACATCTCAATGAGAAAAGACCTGCTAGGAAGGTAGGCAACAGCAAGGAGAGATGTCTAGTTCCATGAAGATTATTGATACATTTAGTATCAAGGAGGAGGATGGGAGAGGAATCAAAAAGGAAACATCTCAGAGGGTGCTCAGTGATCTGATGCCACCACGCTTTGTAATCCTGCTTGCTGATATGCAGGAATACCAGTGCCTCCTGAGATATCCAATGCACCAGGGCTATTCCTTGCTCTGCTCTTATTTCATACCAGAATCTCAAGTCTCTGGGGTCAATGGCATTCAAGATAAAAGCAAAACATCAGAAGCTCTGTCATATCTTCTCTAGATGTGCTGCAAAGGGTCTCTGATGAGATGCTTGGCTCTTCTTGAGATACCCAAATTGACAGGCTCCAGAAAGTAGGCAGAGATAAAACTCAAGTCTGTATTCCATCTCTTGATCTTTGTTGGTCTTGGGCCAGCTCCATGAGCAGCTTGGTTAGACCCGAAGGGTAGGGAAGTGAAGAGGGATGTCCTTTCTTTCAGGCCACGGGCATGAGAAACACCTTAAGAACTCAGTAGTGCAGGATTGTATGTGCAACTCAGGAAACTTGGCACAACTGTGAACTACTGTTATCAGACCTCAGGGATTCCTTTGAATTCCAAATGACTGGTGAATCAGGTCCCCCATCCATCTTCATCGTCTGTAGTGGAAAACACTGTCTCTTCCTTGCTTCCTTTGGAAGTGAAATACAGAATCTTTACTAGCCTCTTTAAAAGAGAAAGATATTTATGTTTCTGTTTCTGGTCCAAAGAAAATGAATGTGTCTTTAACATTTTCTCATAGTCTCTCTCTGGCTGGAGTCTTCAAGAAAACAGAATCTTCAAGTTCTGGGAGTCAGTTTCCACCCCAGGGGCTCAGAGCTCAGATGATCCCCCAGTATACACATGGAAGTACCTGCCTTAAGCTTGGGGCTCAAAACAGACCTTGTACTTCACAGCAGGAGACTGGTGCTGAGTTTGCAGAAGCAGGGAAGAGGCCAGTCACCCATCTTCTGGTGAGCAGATCAAAGGCATCACATTTCATAGTTTCAGGGGAAAGGAAATGGAAAAATAAAGGGAAAGCAAATCACGGAATGAAGGGAAAGGGGAAACCCTTCTCATATGGAGTGTCCATAATAGGCAATGAGGAGCAGTTAAATAGTCCATTTTATGACTTATGTATCGGAAGTCCTCTTCTGGGATTTCTAGAAATTAACTATATAATCTTATCTCATGGATAAGAAAACCAATGCCTAGAGAACTTTCCTCCAAACACACAGCGACTTAGTGGAACTAGGAATTGAATCCACATCTTATGATTCTTTTCATTGCTTAAAGAGTCAATATAAAATGAAGGCTCAATCTTATACTAAATTTCTAGATGTTTTTAGGAATACATGTGAGCATACCACATAAAATACTGTAAGGACAGCCATTTAATGGCATGAAAAGTAGGTTTAGGATTTATAATTAAGAAAAAATAAGCTAAAATACCATGTGTAATATCTATTATTTTTTATTTTGTGTAAAATAAAAATGCCTATCTACACAGAAAGACTGGAAAGAAGTTATCCATGGAAATGTTATTACTGACTATCTCTGGATGGGGGGATTATTATAGATAAATTTAATCTGTTTTTATTTTTTCCATATTTCTCAATTTTTAAACAACAAACATGGATTAGTTTTGGATTAAAAAGGATAATAAGTACTTGGAAAAAGAGATAGAAGGAAGAATTGTTCTTGGAGTCAAGGTTAAAGTCCTTGAATGTGAATCTTGGAGCATGATTTAAGAGTAAGAGTATAATTTCAACATAAATTCTTTTAGCTTCCTTGGATTTTGCAAGACTAGAGCGCTGACCTCTACAATCTGGACAAGCACCAGCCCTTCTGTACCTCTGACCCATCACAGGACTTTGCCCTACTTTAAGTTAGAAGTAACAATGCCTTTTTCATTTTTATTTATTTTTTGTTTCTTTTGGACCTCTTTGGAAGTATCTGTTATCTGAACACCCAGAATTTCTAAAAACTCACTTTTGAAATGCCACAAAAATAAGATAAAGAGTGGTGGACTGTGTCCTGCTATACTCTGGCCAAGGATGAACTGTGAAGCACGTTGCAAGAAACAGCGCTAATTGGGAGTTCAATTTCATTAGATAATGAGTCTGATTCTCTCTGGTCACAATCTTCTCTCTCCCTAGGAGCAAGGTCAGCATCTTTGCTATTCCACCCTATGGATGGTGCAAAGGCTGAGTTTAAGCTTTTGTGATTTCCTTCATTGCCTCCTTGAAAAAAACAAATGGTGCTGTAAGTAACTCGTTTGTGTGCTTATTGGGGAGTTAGAATACTGGATTGTCAACCAACATGTTTCTTTCCACTTTTCATGCCATTCCAAATTCGTATTGAGATCCCATTTCTACACACCTCTATGCTGTGAGGAGTTTTCTTGGCCCATAGCCATGGATAAGAATGAGTAAGATATTTCAGGAATTTTTCCGACCTGTAACTCTTAGAAAACAAACTAGGAGTGAAAAAAAAAAATCCAAACTCTAGATTCTCAGTCCAGCAATCACAAGTCAATTGCTTCCATTTTGCTTATCCTTAAGGAAAAATAAGATGAAAGATGCATTGTGGCAACTACTCGAGTGGTAAGGGAAAAACACACCAGCTGTAGACTGAATTACCCAGATAACAGACAAAAAGAAATCTGGTGCAAAGTGGTGACTCATTCTCTCTGTTTACACAGCCTGAATCTTCTAGTTAATTGTCCGTTTTTCACTTTGTGCTATGTAAACGATAAATTATTCTTCTGACATGCTTCTTTTTGTGTTGATTGAAAAAAAAAAGTTCATGTTGGAACAGTGGTGTGATGTGTACTCTAGAGAGAGAGTTGGGTGCCAGAATTTGAGATCATGTTATGTGACAACAGAAGGAGCAATGGGAGAAAGATTTAAGGTCAAAGAACCGAATTAAGAAACTATGAGTTAATTAGATAATATAAAGTCAACATTTAAATGTCCATCTATCCATCTGTTCATCCATCCATCCATCTGGTTATTCATTCATCCACTTGTTACTCCATCTGTTCATCCATCCATCTATCCACTCATTCATCACCCCCATCAGATACTCATACAGTCTTCAGTTTTCTGGAACAATGATAACAGTTACAGGGACAATGGTGAATGAGGTTGATCCACTTCTTGCCCCTATGATTATACAATAAAATAAAAGGAGATGGACATTACACAAATAATTGCAGTATAATTTATGCTACAATATAGAAAGTCATGTGCTATTAAAACATAATGAGATGACATAGTCCAGTGAGAGAAGAGACAGGGGTGTTCAGAGAAAGTCTCTTTGCAGAGGTAGAATTCAAGTTGAAACCAGATGTAGATGAATGTCTGGGACATCTGGGTCTTCCTAGCTTGTCTCTTTGGTCCCTAAGTTCAGGGACCATCTTGGCTATGCTGAAGAAGAGAGGGAAGTATCCAGGGTAAAGATGTCAGCAGCAACCCTGGCATTTGATTGAAATTATATTCCAAAAAAGCTCAAAAACAAACGAGTCTACTGCTAATCATTCATGAGCACCTGGCCAAAATAAAGAGTACATTACCCACTGATGATGTTGCTTTCCATAAATCTCTCAATGACTTTACGGCTGTGGCTGACTGTGGTTATTGGATTTTTGGTCCTAAGTATGTTTTGAAATAGCAAAATTCATGATGATCTTTTGTGGTATCTGGATCACTTTTCCCCCTTCCTGGCTTAGTGGGAACTGAGCTATCAACTGAATCCCCAGGCACTTGATGTGAAAATGAGAGAATTAATCCATCAACAGTTCAATTAATCTGAATTTTGCTCCTTCAGTCCTGGTCCCTCTAGCTGAAAAAACACAGACTTCAACTCACCCAAGATACTTCATACACAACTGACAATGGTTCCTACAGACAGGCTAATCATTTAGCTTTGAAGCTGTGTGGTAAACTTACCTATTAACATTCTCTTAACCAAGAGGTTGATCTCTCTGATTCTGTCTGCTTATCTAAAAAGGCAATGAAGCTGCAAAATCCCTAAAGACTCTTCCCAGCTCACGATCTTATAGTTTCTAGAATAGTAGATCATGATGGTCTGGTTCAAGGAAGTGTATCTTGTCTGAGCAATTGATACTGGGTTAGGTTGCTTCCATGTCTTGATAACTGTAAATAATGCTGCTATGAATGGGTTCATGTATCTTTTCAAATTAGCGTGTTAGTGTTATTATGGGATTATATGAAATCATGTGTGTGAAACTTTTGATAATTGTAAAATACTGTAGAATTCAAAGAATCCTTCATTCAATTAAAAAAGAAAGAAAGAAATTGATTTGCCTTCTAAAGCAAGACTAGAAAATGTGATTGGAAGCTTCAAAGGATAGCCTTGCTATAGTCTTTGGGAGGTGAGTCTGACTCCAAGACTGGCCTCCATCTGTAATCAGTGCAGTTTCAAAGGGACATTAACACACTCAGTGTTACTTGGTGTGACTCCCCAAGCTGCAGCTGCTGCTGCTACAAACACAGGAGGACTCCTCTCTCAGCAGCATCTTATTGCACTAGTGGTGGCTGCATCAGTCTCTTTCTTCCCAATCAGCAGGCAGCACTGCAGCCAGGAGGGACGATCAGGCCCTGGGCTCTCCTCTTAGGGTTCATGGAGTGTAGGGAGGATGGTGCTGGGCTGGGAAATGGTAGCCGTGGGTCTAACTCTGGCCATGCTGTTGATATTGATGGGTAATATTTGTTGAGTACCATAAAGAAGGCTGAGCGCCAAAGAATTGTTGCTTGTGAATTGTGGTGCTGGAGAAGACTCTTGAGAGACCCTTGGACAGCAAGGAGATCAAACCAGTCAATTCTAAGGGAAAGCAACCCTGAAAAGTCACTGAAAGGACTGAGGCTGAAGCTCCAATATTTTGGCTCTTGATGCAAAGAGCTGACTCACTGGAAAAGACCCCGATGCTGGGAAATATTGAAGGCAGGAGGAGAAGGGGATGACAGAGGATTAGATGGTTAAATAACATCACTGACTCAGTGGAGATGAGTTTGAGTAAACTCAAGGAGATAGTGAAGGACAGGGAATCCTGGTGTGCTGCAGTTCATGGGATCACAAAGAGTCGGATTGAACAATAACACCACAATGCAACATTTTAAAGCAATTATCTTCCAACTAAAAATAAACAAATAAACATGAAAAAATATTGAGTACAGGGCTTCCCTGGTGGCTCAGTGGTGAAGAATCCGTCTGCCAATTCTGGAGACACAGGTTCAATCCCTGGTCCCAAAAGATCCCACATGCCACTACGGAGCAACTGAGCCGTGTGCCCGCTTGAGCCTGTGCTCTAGAGCCCAAAAGCCACAACTACTGAGCCCACCCACAGCAACTAGTGAAGCTTGCATGCCCCGGAGCCCGAGTTCCACCACAATGAGAATCCCGGGCATTGCCACTAGAGAGTAGTCCCTGCTCTCTGCAATCAGAGAAAAGCCCATGCGGCAGCAAGACCCAGCACCGCAATAAATAAACAAATAAAATTATTTAATAAAATATTTACTGAGTACGAACAATACTGAGCACTCATTACCCTGAGATGCACGCATCATTGTCCTCACTTTCCATATGAGGAAAACAAAGATTAGAAAGTTTTCATGAAATGCCCAGGGTAACACAGAAGGAAGCAGGGCTGGGATTCAACCTCAGAGTCTTCAAGAGATGGGAATACCAGACTATCTTACCTGCCTCCTGAGAAATCTGTATGCAGGTCAAGAAGCAACAGTTAGAACCGGACAGGCAACAACAGACTGATTCCAAATTGGGAAAGGAGTACGTCAAGGCTGTATATTGTCACCCTGCTTATTTAATTTATATGCAGAGTACATTATGTGAAATGCTGGGCTGGATGAAGCACAAACTGGAATTAAGATTGTCAGGAAAAATATCAATCGCCTTAGATATGCAGATGGCACCACCCTTATGGCATAAAGCGAAGAAGAACTAAAGAGCCTCTTGATGACAGTGAAAGAGGACAGTGAAAAAGTTGGCTTAAAACTCAACATTCAGAAAACTAAGATCATGGCATCTGGTCCCACCACTTCATGGCAAATAGATGGGGAAACAATGGAAACAGTGAGAGACTTTATTTTGGGGGGCTCCAAAATCACTGCAGATGGTGACTGCAGCCATGAAATTAAAAGATGCTTGCTTCTTGGAAGAAAAGCTATGACTGACATAGACAGCATATTAAAAAGCAGAGACATTACTTTGCCCACAGAGGTCTGTCTAGTCAAAGCTGTGTTTTTTTTTACATGTGTAGTCATGTATGGATGGGAGAGTTGTCGTATAAAGAAAACTGAACGCCAAAGAATTGATGCTTTTGGAGAAGACACTTGAGAGTCCCTTGGACTGCAAGGAGATCCAAAGATCCAACCAGTCCATCCTAAAGGAAATCAGTCCTGAGTATTCATTGGAAGGACTAATGTTGAAGCTGAAACTCCAAAACTTTGGCCACCAGATGGGAAGAACTGACTCATTGGAAAGGACCCTGATGCTGGGAAAGATTGAAGACAGGAGGAGAAGGGGGTGACAGAGGATGAGATGGTTGGATGGCATCACCAACCTAATGCACATGAGTTTGAGTAAACTCAGGGAGCTGGTGACAGACAGGGAAGTCTGTATGCTGTAGTCCATGCGGTCGCAAAGAGTCAGACACGACTGAGCGACTGAACTGAACTGAACTGAACCTGAGTCTGTGCTATTCAGTCTGTGCTTTCCTGTCATCTTAGGCCAATAAAGTCACATATTTAAAAATTAAATGCCCTTCTTTCCTTCACCTGAATGGGAGAGGACATTGTATAAGAATCAGAAAACACAGACATATAACATGAATAAAATTTTTTTAAAAAAGTCTCACATGCCACCAGAAAAGACTACTTAATACTTAGGTGATCTGTGCATTTAGATCTCAAAAAAAAAAAAAAAATGACGTCTTGCACATACTATATTTTGACCTGTCAAGCCGTAACCCTATACCCTCATCCAGTCCACATGAACGTGCATTATGTTGAGGGAGTATGCTGAAGAGGGCTTTTACATGATGTGGTAATGGTTGTCCTCCCAGAATCACATTCTAGTTCAGGAGATAAGCAGGAGGACCTAAGAGGGAGAGATGAGCGCATCCATAGCACCTTGTGACAACATACGAGCAAGATGATGCCTCTGTGGAAAAGAGGAGGAAGAGAAGCCTGGGGCGTCGAGAAGACACAGAGGAAAAAGCACTCGAGTTGCAACTGATGAAATACGATGAAGGGTCAGGACTTGCTGAAATGAATGCGGTCACTCAGATGGGGCCAACACAGAAAGCTGACCCTAGTAAATACACTGCCAAGTGCTTGACAGCATGCCTAGGGAAAATACCTATAATAAAATCCTACGGAAAAGATGTGGGAAACAGTTCTAGAGGGCTGCACGTCACACTGTGCACAGTAGTTAACTTTGGAGTTTGGGTGGAAGGGCGCAGGGCTTCTAGGTGAATTTCAGCTTTCAATTCATCCTCTCCTGTAATGTGTGAATAAGTTAGGACCACATACCAATTTTGTGATTAAAAGCAGATTTTAAAATGACCTGGTAGGAGTTCGATTGGCAGAGGGAAAAAGTAAAGGTATTTTGAGGGAGAAGGGAATGGGGGCCAAGTGACAAAATTACAGAGCAAGGAATAGAGTCAAAGAAGGAGGTGGTTAGAGATGGGTGTTCAGCGGGCTCTAGGGCATGCTGCAACCATCCATGATGGCTCTTCGTGAATTCGGAATCTAAAGGAGGCTTGGTGGGTCCAAGAGAACCAGAAGAGAAGCATGTTAGACAGCTTTAAGCTACTTTGCAGGGTGTCCCTCTGGGGCTCCTCTCCCACCCCTAAAATGTCAAGTACCTTGTCGAGAGCTAGGAAAGAACAGAAGGCTGGTTCAAGCCCTAATAGAGCGGCCTGCCCTAATGTTACTCTGCCAAGAACCCCAGCCTCTCCACAGGCGCCCTGGCCCACAGAAGGCCCTGCACCTGGGCGCCAGATGTGCGCGCACACGTACGTGGGCCACTGCTGATCTGTCTGGCGCGAGACAAAGGCTTGGCGTCTGATCCTGGAAAGGAGATCGCTTCATTACAGAGAACAGGATAAGGAGTCCCAGAGCTGGGGTGCCAATCGACAAGGGTTCTCTGCTCTTCGCGTCCCTTTCATCTTAGAGTCTGCGGCCTCCTCCGTCTTTGGTGACGACTGCGCTTGTACAGGTCTCTGGGTTTTACGCCTCCTCAGTTTTCGTAATTCATTTAGATACTGCTTCCCTGCATGTATGGAGCCTTCTGAAGCATCAGAAGTTTTTCCAAGAGAGCTGGAAGGAAAGAAGAGATAACATGTGAAGGCAATAAAGGGCGATTTCGTTTTGTTTCTCATTAAACTGAACGCCATTGTTCAGTTCGGAACTTACTCCTTTTTATGTGTTGATAGTGGGTATAAAGAATCACGGTATATACATGCACACACTACTATATTTAAAATAGATAACTAACAATATAGCACAGGGAACTCTGCTCAACACTCTGTAACAACATAAAGGAGAAAAGAATTTGAAAAAGAATAGATGAATAGATGCATCTATATGAATCACTTTGCCGCACACCTGAAACTAGCACAATGTTGCTAATCACCTACCCTCCCATATAAAATTTTAAAAAGAATTGAAGTAGGTCTCTGTGAAGGGCGTTCCTGCATTTGGGGGCTTGGAGTGGGAGGGAGGGAAGGTTGATGGTGGAAAGGTTGAACATCCTGGGAACTCTTAAGTTTCTCAGAATTTAAATCCACATTTTTCCTCTTAGGAGATACTAACTTGCAGGGTTCCGTTGGAGAAGGGATAGGCTAGACTACCCACTCCAGTATTCTTGGGCTTCCCTTGTCTCTCAGTTGATAAAGAATCCGCCTGTAATTGTGCCTGGATTACCGCCTGCAATCCAGTATTCTGGCCTGGAGAATTCCATGGGCTGTATAATTCCTGGTGTGGCAAAGATTCGGACTTGACTGAGCAACTTTCACTTTCACTTTCAACTTGCAGTGTAGTTTGTCATGCTGAGAAAAGGAAAAAAGATTTCTTCACGGTAAAAACAGTAAAGAGCTTGGTGGTAATTGTTCTAGATTCATTCAGGCTCTATTTCAGCTGTGTCTAAATGATATTGAACATACCAACCTTTAGACTAGGGTATGAAGATACTCTTTCAGAGAAGTCAACAATTTCTTTCTTTTATAGTTGCTTTACAATGTTGTGTTAATTTTTGCTATATAGCAAAGTGATTCGGGTATAAATATATATGTATATTCTTTTTCATATTCTTTTCCATTATGGTTTATCACAAGATATTGAGTATAGGTACCTGTGCTTTATGGACTTCCCAGGTGGTTCAGCAGGTAAAGATTCTGCCTATGATGCAAGATACACTGGAGATGCATGTTCGATTCCTGGGTTGGGGAGATCCCCTGGAGGAAGGCATGACAACCCACTCCAGTATTCTTGCCTGGGAATCCCATGGACAGAGGAGCCTGGTGGGCTACAGTCCGTGGGGTCGCAAAAGAGTCGAACAAGACTGAGAGTCTGAGCACATATACTCACTGTGCTATACAGAGGACCCTGTTGTTTATCCGTTCTCTATGTCACAGCTTGCCTCTGCTAACCCCAACTCCGATCCATTGCTCCCCCTCAGCTTGGCAAACCACACGTCTGCTCTGTGTCTGTGAGTCCATTTCTGAGTAAATGATTCTTTTAATATAAACCTTTCACATGGGAGCCAAAATGGATACATCTCCCCAAGACCCCAGGCTTTAATTTTTTTCTTAAAGGTTTTAAACCATATAATCATCTCAACCAAGGTCCTTCTCTGTAGAATGTAATAGTGCAGAGCATGGCAAAGAACCACCAATATCGCTTTTTCAGTTTACTGTTTCGACAATCATCCAATAATACAGTAATCCCAACAATCTCATGCGTGCAGTTGGGCTGGTGTCATTAGCCGCCTTTGGACTGATGATGAAGCTGGGGGCTCTGTGTGTGGGGTGAGTTGTGTTTCTGCTGTGAACCCAGACCCTCTTCTTTTGAGGGTCACTTACCTTTGCCCTGTACCATCCATGTAGCAGAGAACACCTTTTCTCTGTGGAGGCCTTCTTAACCCTAATGCTATGCATTTTTCCTTCAGGATATTATATATGTTAATATATTTTTCTTTGGTTAAATATGCATAATTTAAAATGTACCATTTTAAGTGTACAGTTTGGCAGCATGAAGTAACGATCCTCATCTTCCAGATCCAGATTCATCATCCTGATCTGAAACTCGGTCTCCGTTAAACTCTAACTCCCCAGTCCCCCTTTCCCTCAGACTCTGGTAACCTCTATTCTACTTCTTGTCTTTATGAATTTGATTATTTTAGATATCTCTTATAAGTGGAATACATACCATGTTTGTGTTTTGTGTCTGTCTTATTTAATTTAGTATGTTAGCCTCAAGGTTCATCCATGTTCTCAGGTTGAAGAATTTTATTCCTTTTCAAGGCTAAATAATATTCCACTGTTTGTGTAGATCACATTTTGTTTATCCATTCATCTGTCAAAGGACATTTGGGTTGCTTCTACATTTTGGCTATTGTGAACAATCCTGCTATGCATATCAGTGTACAAATATCTGTTTGAGTCCCTGCTTTCAATTCTTTTGAGTATATACCTAGAGTTAGAATTCTAGATCCGATGGCAATTCTGTGTTTCACTTTATAAGGAACCACCATACTGTTTTCCATATTGGCTGCACTGTTTTACATTCTCATCAGCAATGAACAAACCTTCCAATTTCTCTACTTTGTCACCAACACTTGTCATTTATTTTATTGGTTTTTTTTTTTATACAGGTGTGAAATATATCAAATTTCACATCCTTATAGGTGTGAAATGGTATCTCATTGTGGTTCTGATTTGCATTTCCTTAGTGATTAGTGATGTTAACTATCTCTTCAAGTGCTTATTGGCCATTTGTATATCTTTGGAAAAATATCTATTCAAGTCTTCTGCTCACTTTTTAATTGAGTTATTTCTTGCTGTCATTGTGTTGCAAGTGTGCCTTATATATTCTGTAATCCAAATTGTAAGGGACTAGAAATTTTTTTCTCTTTCTGTGGGTTGCCTTTTCACTTTGTTAATGGTGTTCTTTTATGTAACAATACCAACGTTTTTCATTTTGATGAAGTCCAACTTGTCTATTGTTTCTTTTTTTTTTATCTGTGCTTTTGGTGTGATTCTAATAAATCATTACCAAACCCAATGTCATGAAGTTTCCGTCTGTGTTTCCCTTTAACAGTTTTATAGTTTTAGCTTTTATTTAGGTCTTTGATCCACTTTGAGTTAATTTTTACATAGGGGGTAAGGTACGGGTCTCCCTTCACTCTTTTGCATGTGTATATTCATCTGATGCTATAGCATCAGTTTATAACACTTGTTTGGTAACACTGTTGCTCTCCTAGGTGTTCTTCAGGCCATCTTCAGCAGGTGTGTGGCTTATTTTCCGTTCTTTAGATTTTTAGCTTATGCTCTTGGCCACCCTGATGCACAGGGGCAGAGGATGGCCCTAAGGTTCTGAAGGTCTATGTGAACTCCAAGTGGACAATGCCAGACTCCAGAGCTCTTCAAAAATTACACTGTACACCCACGTAAGGCAAGAATCCAGTTCTTCTCTGCATTGTTTTCTCTTTTAAAACTCTCTTGCAAATATAGTGACTACAATTATAATTGGTTGTGACTGGTTCAGTTGGCCATGGGCTTTTGATACGGGGGAGTGTGCTGGGGCTGACAGAGCTTGAGGGCACAGGCTGAAGCTTCTGCAGCTCTCTTCACAAATGCTCTCCTAGCATGTGTTACACTTGATTGAGATGATCAATTTATGTGATGGTCTTTCCACTCCAGTGTGAACTTGACATGTTTCCCCATGTCTATCACAGTGCCTAGCACAGATATTTATTAAAACTGAACCAGTACCACTATCTCTTTTTTCTTCTAAGCCACTGAATGTGCAAAGGCAAAAGATAAGCAGTAAAATCTTGTTTTCATGACAATACCATCTTCATTGCACTACTGCCTTTGTACAACAAAGGATAAAGATGATGTTGCCCTAGGAAGAACATTTACTAGATTTTCATAATTTTTCAAACTTGAGCATTTGTGTCTTCCTTAGAAAAGGTAAGGAGTCAACCATGGCACATTTTAACTCTCATCCATTCCTCAACATAAATGGAAATTTTTAGGATAAAAGCCTTAAACTATGCAGTCAAATACTGACTTTTCAAAAAAAAAAATCTCTATTGAAATAATCCTATTCAGAGAAATGATGTTACACTGTAATATTTTTCTGAATCTGTATATTTTCACTTAGAATAAGAGTTTCTCACTGTTTAGATTTTCTCTAAACGAGGAATATATCAATATTTCTGCCCTTTTATTCCTGAACCATGGACTAGGAGTCAGAGTCACTGCGACTAATCTATTTTAGAGATCACCTAAAACCAGACTTACATGGAGAGGGTAACTTAGCTTAGTTTCAGAATTCCCAATTCTCAGTATGGTCTGCTCACTTCCATAGAGTTATTTTCATTTCCTTAGGAAACTTCGCATTTCACATCAGGTTACTAGAGATAAAGCCTGGTTCCTAGAGATAAGCTCAGCTGGTGATGGGGTGGTAGACAGTCAGCTCTCTGCCAGTCTGCCCTGACCCTCACAACTCTCTCCTGACCCCTGGTCTAGGTTAAATGGGGTCTCCATTGAGAAAGTCAAGAAATGTGAGTCATGAATATTCACATGTTCAGTAGAGACTAAATCTAAAGCTAGAGCAAACGCTGAAAGTTATCCCATTGAAGGAGTTCGCTTTAGCTCACAAGTCTCCAGGCTACTCTCCATGGCTGAATTACATTTAATTGAAGGGCAATTTCAATGATATGAGTTAAGGTGTGATCTGGTGTTATCTCAATAAGTAATATTATTTGCTTTTCCTTCTAGACTGCAGAGCCTATCCTAGTGGCTGCCTTTGTGGAGTCAGGGGCCCGTGGAACACTGCCTTTTTTCCAGCTTTTCTGGGCTTGACCACACCCCCCAATTTAAGGAGGCCGCTCTATTAGGAACATTATGGTCCCTGCATCCTCTTTAGCCTCGGAGCAGAGGATTCCCGCAGGTAGTTGGGAAGAGACCATAGACTTTGAGGGAGCTCACTCTGGACCCATTCTTCACCCAGTCTCTCCGGCAAAGTAGTAAGTGAGTGGGGTGTGAGTTTCTGACTAAAACTTTGCGGTCCATTTTCCTTTTTTTTTTTTTTTTGTTCATTTGGTGGAATTAACTGGTAAATTGATGGGGACTTTCAGGATACAAGCGGCTTTCTCTTTCTCTTTTCATATTTTTCTATATTTTTCATTCAACTGCTTAAGAACCATTTTCAAAAATACTTCCTAACCTTGTTAGAATAGTCTGAAATCAAGACTGTCTCCCCTTTCCTCCTGTTTCATAAAAGCAAAATCACACACATTTTAGACACTCGCCGATTACTTGTCAGAAACTGAATTTTCTTCACATCTTGGAGCGCTTCCAAAGAAATAAAGCTGTAGATAAATGTAGACATTTCTTTCCTTTTTTCTCTTTCACTCCTAGTGAGCCATTGTTTTACTTCTGAAATTTTTGAAAAATTTTCTTTTAAGCTCAGCAGCTTCATGAATTGCGTATATTGTGAGAAAATTGTTACAGGTTTGAGTCTTGCAAATCAGACTAGGCTTTTCGGTGTTTTTTTTACCTGTTTTGTGACTCAGTTTTCCAAGGGACTGTACTTCTTTTGGACTGTACCTGAGGCAGGAGGAGTTTGAAAGTCGAGGTGGGTATCTCATGGAGCTTGAATCCCTGGGCACCTCTGCACACAGGCAGGGGGTGTGGTGTGGACGGCCACCCGCTTCCACTGGTGATTTCTATATCTGGCAATCCCATTTTGTTTGGGGCTTTTCATCTATTATGAAAACATCTCTGTCACCCCCTTTTAAAGTTGCGTTTCATGTGGGTGAACTGTTCAAAAGATGCTGGGTTACCGAGATTGAGGCATTTGATTGCAGGTTTTCCTAATCACATTTCGGATAAGATTTTTTTTTTTTAAATCACAAGGCCATTTTCCTTCCTACTTCATACCATTCCTGTGAAACTGAAAAGAGAGATATTTGTTAAACAACGGGAAATCCAGGTTCTGAAATGGCAACTCAGGCAGCTCCATTTGATTTGTAAAATGCCTGGCACTCTGACTCTTTCGACAGCTGTTAAGTCTGGACGGCAACACCTTCTTTTTATCTAAAGAGAAACCTCTTTGCTTCTGCAGGCTTGGGCCGGGCAGGGGCGGGGGCTCTGGAGATTCTTCCTTACCTGTTGTTTCTGAGTGGAGGGGAGAGAGAGCTAATGAGTTAATGTCTGCAAAGTGCTTTGAAGATGAAAAGGCCTTTTCATGTGTTCAGCATCGTCGTTATTAATATTAATATTTGAAGAAGCACGCTGCTCCTAATTGTAAATCAACAACTCCCATCCTTGCCAACTCAAGAGTGAAAAAACAAACAGCGAAGGCAGCCAGGCCGTCTCTTCCGTCCTGGTTCCGCCGCTGAGGATGTGGGAAGCCTGATTCCAGAGAGAGCTGCTTACACGGAGGTGCTGCTTATTAGAGGTGCAGGGAGGTCCCGGAGCAGAGCCTGGGGGAGGGTGGGGAGCAGGGTGTAACCCTTCAACATGGGGTCACCTGTGACCTTGGAGGATGGGTTGAAAGCATGGATCTGGACCAACTGCCTGCCTCAGATGATAATGGAGTTCAAAGGTGATGGGGTCAGAACTGGCACTAGTGCAGGCTTTGGTCTGTTAGAGATTGGCTTTGGAAGTGAGAACAAGTAATTTGATGTGACTGCGCTTTCTTTTCTTTCTCTCTAAACTGGGAATACTGGGAAAAAAAAGTGACTAATGATTTGTGCTCCACCTACTTCATGAGAATAAAAGTAAACAGCCTAGAGCTTTGAAGAATGAAAAGAGTGCCAGTAAGGTTGAGGGAGAGTCTGAAGTAACCTTGTAACAAATTGGGTGTGTGGGTGCCAGGCCCCCAGGGAGGGTGATTCAGAGGGCAGACAAATGCTCCCGAAACACATCGTTGGCTCTGCCAGATCCCTCAGTGATGGCATCACAGTGTTGCTTGGTTTCTTACTGATAATTCAAGCTCTGCTGTATCTCCTGGTTTTATTGATTGGTGAACAGATCTGTTTCTTAACAGCAATTCTCCTCCTCTAATTACCCACTCAAAACTCCCATTTCTGTATTAAACAGCAGAAGGGAGCTGGGACATCCTTTCCCTCCTCCTCTCCCTCCTTCTCTCCCCATCCCCACCTTCCTCCTCTCGCTCTTTCTCTCTCCCCTTCTTTTTGGAAATGAAAACATATTTAGCATTTGAGCCCCGTAGGTGGGGTGGACAGCTATTCAGTGACATTTGAGAGGAATCTTCAGTCCTGGGCCAATCCAGATGTGAAGACCACTCATTTATATGTCCTTGCATCTCCTTTGTCCTCACTGTACTGCAAAAGCAGCTGTAGGGAGCTCAGCCTTTTAATCCTGATGATTCTCTAGGTGTAATACCTGTCTTCTCCACTTCACCAGAGGAAGGATAATCACCCCTGAAGTTTCCTGAGCACTTGGCAAGTCCTAGGGCCCTTGCGCTCTGCATGGGCTGGGCTGTTACTTTAACCTACAATGAAGTCCGTGAGGTGGGCACTCTTGTTATTCCCATTTAGCAGATGAGGACTCTGAGGCTGGTACTCAGAATATTTGGTTGGTGGTGAGACCTGATTAGAACCAAAGGCATATATATGTATACTGATTCACTTTGTTCTATAGTAGAAATGAACACAACATCGTTAAGCAGCTATACTCCAATAAAAAAATTTTTTTTAAAAAGGACTAAAACCATATGGGTGCAGAGCTGTGGCTAGAGTCATGTCTCATAGGAACCTAGTAACTTTGAGGCACTTATACAAATTCAGGCTAAATTTCTCTGCTTAGCCCAATGGTTGATTTATCTGGAAGAATACCATGGCTTATGCTTCTTTTCCAAAGGAGAATCTATAAATGAATGATTCATTGTTAGGAAGACACTGACCCTGAAGAAATGCTACAAGGTCTAGTTGACAAGATCAGTAAATCTCTCTCTTGATCCCTCTTGGGACAAATTTTGATGGAATTTCTTGGGACAAATTTTGATGGAACTTCAAAGAGTTGCAAAACAGCGCAAAGAATTTCGATAAGATTTAAGTCCTCTTTTAAGTCCAATGTGCATAAAATAAGACTTCCCTGGTGGTCCAGTGGCTAAGACTCAGAGTTCCCAATGCCTGGGTTCTATCCCTGGTCAGGAAACTAGATCCCACTTGCTGCAAGCCAGTGCAGTCAAATAAATAAATAAATATTTTTAAAATGTGAAAAATACAGTGCCCTTTGGAGCTCCTAGAGATCCTGAAGCCAAAAGGATTCCTCTGGGTGGGGGAAGAGCAGTGATGCCAGTTTCTTGACATTTGAGGTGAAGTAATTCAAACCCTGGCTTCTTAGGAAAGGCAGGAAGCCCTGTCAGATGCTGCCCTCACCCTCACCTGGCACAAGGCTTGAGACGGAGGCACGGCTCCTGGGCTGCGCCTTCTCCCTGGCTGGGCTTGCAAAGCAACTAAGATAACAACCAACCTCTGCTCAGCTTGTGGTCCAGACTCTTCTTGCCTGTGCCTCAGTGGGCTCTGCCTTCCAAACACCTTGTTGTAACCACTCCTGTATTTAACCGAGGGAGTCCGGACACTGCCTCGTTGCTCAAAATGAGCATCACAGGGGATCTTGTCGGAAATGCAGACCGTCTGGCTGTACCTTGAAACCTGATTCTCAGGTGATTCCTAGGTGATTGCTATGTAAATCGGTTTGGAAAGCACGGTTTAAAAGCAAAAGCAAAAACAAAAGCAAAAATGTTGTAAAAAACAGAACAAACAAAAACTCTTGTTTTCCACAGCAGCTTACAACTTGATTATATTTATATCTCGTTGCCAAAGTGTAAGGCCACATAAGATTCACATTTCTATCAAAGGAAGCTGGATATTTCCCCCGTTTGCTACGCAATCTTTCAGCCCGTTTGTTCCCCAAGGTAAGAAAACTGCTTACTTCTTGGTTTTATGCATAACAATGGTACAAGCAGACCGCCATTCAACAGAAATTGTGGCGCTTTTCTCTTGTGAAATTCTTGGCTAAGGCTACTCAACCTGTGATTATGGAAGGGAATCCTATTTTGATTATTTAAATGAAGTCTTTTTAGAAACAGATAAGGTATATTGGCCATCTGGGTTCTGCTTCTAATATCTGAATAAATAACCTCTGTAGTAAAAATCACAATTACTATTAATTAGTCAATGCTTACTAGTGCCAGGCACTGTGATAAAATAGCAATAATAATAATAGCCACTATTTATTGACCATTTTATCATGTGTAAAATAATATGCAGGGGTTTCATTTTATATAACCCTCCTCAATAAACCTGAAAGGGTTGATATTGTTTTTCCATTTTGCAGTTGAGGAAATAAAGACTTTGTGAGATGAAGAAATGTGTCTTCACACTCAGCAAGGGCTTCCCAGGGGACGCTAGTGGTAAAGAATCCGCCTACCAATGCGAGAGATGTGGGTTCCATCCCTGGGTGGGAAAGATCCCCTGGAGGAGGGCATGGCAACCCACTCCAGTTTTCTTGCCTGGAGAATCCCATGGACAGAGAAGCCTGGTGCGCTACAGTCCAAAGGGTTGCAAAGAGTCAGACCCAACTGAAGCGACTTAGGCACACCCACACTCAATAAGGAGGTCCCAGTCAACCATAATCTATCTATCTTTATCACTCTGCTAAACACTTAACCTCTCTGGGTTCAGTTCATTCAAATAAAAAATGGACGGATTTGATGAGATTTTTTTCCAACTCTAAAATTCATTGACTTTACCAAATCCCTTTTTATATAAGCATGCCAGGAAGCTGTTTAGCAGTATGCTGAGAAATTTGAAACTTACAATTTGGGCAATAGAACAAATAAAATCCCACCGTGAAAAATGACCATCAGACATAGTCCAAGAAGTTGCTCGCTGGATTTGAGAGATTGAAGGCAGCTGGTGTGCTTCGTTCAGTGTTAAAGGGCATTATTAAAACTCTCCGGACTCCATTCATTCATTTTTCTCTCAATAGCTATGTCTATATTTACGGCATCTCTCAGTTTTGTTGAGAGCTTCTTAAGAGCCAGAGCCATATCTAAATTCTAGATTATATCTGACATAACTCCACACGCTGTGGGTTGAAAAGTAGTTCTTTAAACTTATAGGCTCCTTGGGGATTTTTTTGGCAGTCACCATGGGGTTAGAGTTGACATTTTAGCTTGAAGCTCTCTCTGGGTTCAACGTGGCCAAGAATCTCATATACCATGACCTCTGCTATAGCTGTCCTTGACGCCAAGATGCTTCACATCATTCCTCCAGCTTACTCATTTTTGTTTCTAGTTTCTTAGAGAAAAAAATCTAATTTTTTAATACTAAACTATATTTCCCCCAGCACACTTTTTTTAAATTAAAGTATAATTTGCAAACAGTAAAAATCACACTTTTTAGTGTATAGTTCTACAAATTTTGGCTAATGTATAAATCAAGTATTTATAATGTATAAATCAATGTATTAAAATCAAGATATAAAACAGTTTCATCATTCAAAAAAAATTCCTTATGCTTCTTTATAGTCAAATCCTCTTCTCACCTCCAGGCCATGTTCTTTGACCCTATTGTTTTTCTTTTTCAAGAATATCATATAAATGGAATCATATAGTAGGTAATTTTCTTTCATTTAGCATACTTTATTTTAGATTCACTCATGCTGCTAAGTGTATCAATAGTTCTTTCCTTTACATTGCTATGTAATATTCCACTACATGATATACCAGTTATAACTTTAATTTTGATAATATATTATTGTTAAGTTTATTACTACTACTATTGCTATTTAAATCTATATCTATACTAAAAAAGTCCAAGCTTTTAGTTTGGTAATCTTCCCTAGAGGGTCTTTCAATTCCATCTCCCACTTCCCTATAATCCATTTGACTACTGGGTTATTCTTTGTTCGCTAATCTACTGTTTTCTTATTTCTGAGTCTTTGTGCATACTTCTAGCTACCCATTTTTCAAGGCCCATTTCAATGCCAATTCCTCTTGAAGTTTTCCTTCAGCATCCTTCCAGAAGTCATCTCTTCATCTTTTATGTTCCTATAATATATCACTTACACCAGCATTTCTCAAACTTTAATGTTCTTATGGATCATTTTGGAATGGAACCTGAACTCTGTAGTTCTCCTAGCTCCCAAGTGCTTGTCCATGCTACTGGTCTGAGAGGAACCACCATACTGTTAAGTAGCAAGGTCTTATAATTGGCTCATTGTCTCTCATCAACTAGAAAAATAACTATATAAAAGAGAAAAGTGATTTATTCTCAGCCTGGGAATTGCCATAGCATCTAATACAGAGCTATGCAGCTGGTCAATCCTAGCTAACTAGATCAAATCCCATTTTTTTGGGGGCCATATTTGAGTTTCATTTTATTCATTCAAAGTTTAGGACTAATCTAAAAATGTTTGTTATTCATGTAATTTTGGAGGCATGCATGTAAATTTGATGAGCTCCGGCATGTTCAGGGTGGTATGGCCACAGACATGCATGCATGTAAATTTGGAGACAAAAAGAAACAGCTGTCACTCATAACTTTCTCTTGTATATAATTAACATCAATAGTATGGAAATATAATTTGATCCTGATAATATTTCATACATTTATTCTTTCCCACATTTACTATAATAGCTTTCTTGCTCTTATAATATAAATTTTCCATGTAATTGCTTTTGTAGTTGTTGTTTAGTTACAAAGTTGTGTCCAACTCTTTGTGACCCCATGGACTGCAGCACACCAGGCTTCCCTGTCCTTCACCATCTCTCTGAGTTTGCTCAGACTCATGTCCTTTCAGTCGGTGATGCCATCCAACCATCTCATCCTCTGTTGTCCCCTTCTCCTCCTGCCTTTAATCTTTCCCAGCATCAGGGTCTTTTCCAGTGAGTCAGCTCTTCGCATCAAGGGCCAAAATATTGGAGCTTCGGATTCAGTATCAGTCTTTCCAATGTAATTGCTTAGATTCTACCTAAAAAGTAAAAGCTATGAAGAAGAATATTTCACTGTTAATATCTGGCCTGTAATTATCCTTGAGTCTACCTTTATCTGATTCTGTTAGCCAAACCCTCATTTTGCCACAGGGTTCTGAATGATGCAAATCCAAATTTTTTATTTAGTTGTTTATTGAGTGCCTACTGCACGCATGGCACTGTAGTGTGTCTGAAGAACAACCATGGTTATTTTCTGAATTTCAGGATTTGACAGAGGATGAGGAATGCCATTTGAGGACAAGGCTCTAGCCACTTTTATTGTCAGACAGCTGATTGAATGTCACCTTTAGTTTTGCAGAGGATGTTCCCATATAGAAAGAGCACAGCCTTAGTTTCCGGAAAGTTTTGGAGACTTAAGACTGGCATTGTGCTCATAAAATTCCTAGACATAGAAGAGCAGGCAGGGTTTAATATACTCCCTCGAGGTTTACGAGAGATGCCCCCTTCTGCCTCTGCTGACAGCACCATCCCAGCAGAGTAATGGAGAGGTATTTGTTTCCAGGAGGAGGAAACATAAAATGGTCTACAAGGCACTGTTAGCCCCTGATTATCCCAGCTCAGCAAACGAAAACCATCTTATATTCCCTGTTCCTTTCGGGAGATGTTAGTGAGTGACTTTTGTAATATTATAATAACAGGAGTCCATTTTTAGTATTCTAAGAAAGATTGGTTGAGCTGTGTCAATTCATACAGAATCTGAGAGCGTTATGGTTAATTAGAAGATGACACTTGTTCAGAGAAGTAGGAGATGGATATAAGTCATTTTCAAGCCTGTGTTCAAGTAAGAGTTTGGGGACTCATTAGCAGTGAAGCTGGGGAGAAACAAGACTGATATGTTCATTAATCTGTGAGTTGATGCTTCATGAACTTAGTGAAAGGGTCGGTGAATTGACTTTAAGATGCAGAAGCCAGTAACCCATGGATCAGAACATGGTCTTTATGGGCTGGTTCTGACTCTTGAAATAAGATGGAAGATTTATTACCATCAGTTGGAATACTCAGTCAAGAAAATCAGGTTCCTAAAGAATTAGGAGTGACAGAAAGAATCCATCTTCAATTCTTACCAATTTCTTTTCTGCTTATGGCGACCACGGTTTCTTTGGGGGACTGAAGCTTGTTCAGCTATCTAAATCTGCTTCCAGTTCAGTTCTTGGAGAATTAGACGTGGTAACTTTTGTTACACTGGCAGATCAAGGAAGAGAGCGTCTTAAATGGTTTGAAAACTACAAATGGACTTCTCATGAGAATTAGAAAGAAAATAATGGGAGACAATACACTCATCAGTGGGCTATGTCCATTAGTTCAGAGAAGAATATGATCCTGCTTGCAGTTACTATTAAAGAAATCTAACCTCATAGTTGCATATGGACACATCATCACAGGTGATGTCCCTTTTTTCCTGTCTCAGAGATATCTTTGCTGTCTTGGGTATACTCAGGCACTGAGACATAACTCCTGCATGTGTTAACTATATTCACATACAGGTCTTTTCTTTGTTCAGTCGGCAAGCATATTGTACATCTGTTAATACAATGTGTCAGCTAAAAAGACACAGTCCCTACCCTCTAGCAACTTATGATGCAGGATCAGAAACAGAGATGCAGGAAGTACTCTGAACTTTGTTAGGTACATTGTGAGAGTGAATCCCAAACCTGAGGATCGAGAATGTCCATCTAATTGACAAGAAGATTTAGAGACTGCTCCCTAGAAGAGGTAACACTCAGTCTGAGTCTTTGAAATACAGATTTATATTCAGAAAGAAGACATGCAAACTCTCTCTGTTGTAAATGAAAGATGTTGCTTCGGTGACGTGGGTGACAGTGTTGCCTCTAGTTTGGCATGTATGTGGATGATCATTTTCTCAGTCATATCCCAACTCTTAGCACCGCCATGGACTGTATCCCTCCAGTCTCCTCTGTCTATGGGATTTCCCAGGCAAGAATACTGTAGTGGGTTACCATTTCCTTCTCCAGAGGATCTTCCTGACCCAGGGATCAAACCCATGTCTCCTGGGTCTCTTGGACTTCAGAAGAATTCTTTACCTACTGAGCCACCTGGGAAGCCCTTGGTTTGGCAAAGGTGCTATTGTTTAGGGAAAGTATCTTTTGAACGACTAATCCTATTGGAAGCCAAATTCTTTTTCCCCTGCATTCCAGGGTATGCTTGGAATATGGGAACTCTAAACTGTTGATATTAAAAGAAACATTTATTGCAAATCTATTTAAATTATGCACAATTTGCAAAAGAAAAAAAAAGGAAAAACCTGCATCATCTATATTTTCTGTGACAGCTTTCTTATACTTTTGTATGTCTCATGTGTAGTCTTCTTACCCTGGGTATGTTATAGCCATAATTCTTGACCTAGAATACTAACACAAAGACCAGAGGGCAAGGTCAAATTTAAATCACAGTGGATTTGTTGGTAGCACTTTAATTTTGGCTTTTAAAAAGCATATTAAAAAACAGAAACATCACTTTGCCGACAAAGGTCTGTATAGTCAAAGCTATGATTTTTCCAGTAATCATGTATGGATGTGAGAGTTAGACCACAAAGAAGGCTGAGGCCAAAGAATTGATGCTTTCAAATTGTGGTACTGGAAAGACTCTTGAGACTCACTTGGACTGCAAGGAGATCAAACCAGTTAATCCTAAAGGCAGTCAACCCTGAATACTTATTGGAAGGACTAATGCTGAAGCTGAAGCTCTAATACTTTGTCCATCTAATGTGAAGAGCTGACTCATTGGAAAAGACCCCGATGCTGGGAAAGACTGAGGTCAGGAGGAAAATGAGGCGGCAGAGGATGAGATAATTAGATAGCATCACTGACTCAATGGACACGAATTTGAGCAACCTCTGGACATAGTGATGCACAGGAGAGCCTGGTGTGCTGCAGTCCATGGGGTAGGAGACAGTGAAGGACAGGGCAGACTGGTGTGCGGTGATCCATGGGGTTGCAAGACAACAGCAACAACAAAATAATAACCCCAATGAAAACCATAAGTGACATCACAGCTATCACCTAGAAGCAGAGCAGAGCAGGGGGCAGAGTTGAGGGGAACTGGTTTCAGCCTCCACTGAGCCTGGTCTCCCCGGGGCCCCCTGCTCTTCTGCTGCCTTGGCCTGAAACACCCCTCTGAGTCCCCCTCCTCCCTTCCTTCCCTGTGTCACTCAGCCTGGGCCTAGAGTGACCCAAATGGAAGCCAGTGTCAGCCTGCGCTCAGCACTTGTGGAGGGTGGGACTCCAGAGGCCATCACATGCTTTAGGAAGAACCAAGGGTCCCCAGAGTCCCAGAGCATTTTATTGGACGCAAGATGCCCACATAAACCAATCTGCTGCATTTTTTCCCTCTGCATGGCACGCCCATTTTCATCCTGAAAGTCCAGGGTGGTGAGGATGGACAGGCGAGGTGGCGGGTGGGTTAGTGGTGGGCTAGGGCAGTGGGGTGGTGAGCAATGGGGCTGCAGTGGGCCTGGAGGCTGGGGTGGACCAAAGCTGGGAGCCCACTGTCTCCTGAGCACAAAGTCGCTGCAGACACTTTTGCTTGGCTGCTTGGGCACTGTGGCGCCCATTCAAGGAAGTGAGCTCAGCTCTTCTCTGCCCTCTGTTACCAAGAATTCAAACCATTTCTGCATTCACACAAGCCCATGGATGCCTCTAGGCTGGGGAGTAAAGCTGAATTCACACAGTTGTTTTGTGTTTAGGCAGAAACGTTTATAATGCCAAGACAAAAACGTTGGTCCAGCCGATATCCAAATAGCTGTCATGTAGGAGGGAATTCTCCTTGGCCAACATGTCAATTTTTTTTTTTGCCCCCACACAGTCCTTGAGCTTTTTCTGAAAGGATTTACGTCTACAGCAGCTGGTCTCTGTCACCATCCACAAGTGGAAACAGGGAGGGTTCTTTTTGTCTTTCTCCAAAAAATAATGAAGCGGTCATCCATTTCTGTCCCAGAGTTATTTCCTGAGATGAGAGCCCTCCAGAGCCCTGGCAACTCCCTCTTTCCAGCTTCCTCTGTGGGCAAAGGGCTTCTCCCCAAGGGAGTGTCAGTCACGGAGAGTGAAGCTTCATGAATTCAGGCCAGCTCAGGCTGGACCCTGTGTGGGGTCATGGAGTTATTCACTCTCTCTCTCCATCGGAAAGAGAAAACACATTTCCACTAAACCTTTTTCCCAGCTACGTGGAAGTTTGGTAGGAGGAAGAGTGTTGCTTTTGATGCCTTTGAGCTAGGCTTCAGGATAAGGCAGCTGATCCCCAAAGCATTTCTTTTACAAATGTCTAAGTCTAGCAAGAATTCAGAAGGGCAAAGACTTGCCCCTGTTTGTGGAGTCCGGGGACCATCCATAAGGCCAAGTACACTGTGCAGTCTTCCATGGCTTCCTATTCCCCAGGCTTTGGCAGAACTGTTTTCGGTATTTTAGGTAAACTCCTCGTCATCTTGTATTCTAGTTCTCCATGAGTCTGTCTTCTCCACTGCCTGCAGATGGAGATCCAGCCTTCTCAGCTTTATCCCAAGTCGGATAGAAGGGAGGGGTCTTTGTTTACCTGTGTGTCTTGAGCATCCAAAACAGTGCCTGGTGCCCAGGAGGCACAGAGTAGCTATTTACTGAATGATTAACAAGTTCCTGGCAGAGGAAGCCTTGATGTGCCTGTTGAATAAATAATTGAGATCTGTGATGACTCAGGGGACACCGGGGGCTTTCTGGAGGAAATTGAGGGCTAGATGGCTTACAAAAAGCAGCATTCTCCACACCTGGACATTCTCCTAAGATTTAGGTTGTCTTTCGGGACCCTGGAGGGATGGGGCAAGTTTTCCCTAAGGAATCAGATCTTGGTTAAGCCATTGTCAGTATAACACAATCTGTTTTGTCAACTTTTAAATCTTGTCTATGAGTAGAGATAAAAATTTGAAGTGAGGATGGTTGATGACTTATTGGGACTTTAAAATTTGAATTTGAGATGAAGAGCAGGAGCACTTCTGTACACTATATGCGCTGTGTCCACGCTGACCAGGCCCTTTCCCCTAGTGCAGAATCTGATATTTGCTAGCTGCTCACTGTTTTTAGAAGCAGACGCTGAATAGGGGACCACAACTCCAACTCCAGGTGGGAACAGTGTTCCTTGGACTAGAGTAACTTTTCCAATTCGGCTCTACCACCTGGGAGTTCCTCCTGGGAGCCATTTTTTTGCAATCAAGTCCCTGAAAAAACTAGAAAACAGCATCTTGATGAACATAATTGTTGGTGTTCAGTTGCTACGTTGTGTCTGACTATGCAATCCCATGGACTGCAGCCCACTAGGCTCTTCTGTCAATGAGATTTCCCAGGCAAAAATACTGGAGTAGGTTGCCATTTCCTTCTCCAGGGATCAAACTCATGCTTCCTGCACTTGCAGGCAGATTCTTTACCACTGAGCCTCTAGGGAAGCCTGATGAACATAGTTACCCTTAGCTATTTTACATTTTTAAAATTAATATTATTTTGATTGCATCCTACTTTTGAGGAGAAAAGACATCATTTAAAGGTGATATTTTAGTTAAACACAATAAGCACAGTTCTGGGATAAGTTATGTTTTCAGAAGATTTTTAACTTTTTTCTCAACTGTGTGAAAGTAGTTGCTGTGTGATGGTAGACCTTAGTCAGTACAACTTTGCATTGTAGAACTTTATCTATGTTATCCAAATACACGTCATATGAAAGAATATGTATATGCTCATTTGCTGTCAAGCTGTATCCAGATGGTGAACAGAGTTGCAAATTGAGCATAAGACCTACATTATTCTTGATATTTCTTGAAAGGAGGTCAGTGGCTTTAATTGTCCTCAAGAATAAAGGAAAAGGACAGACAAATATAAAGTGGAAAGGAGCTAAGTTGAAACGCAAATGTCACTCCCTAAGAATAGGAATTTGGCCTCTGAAAGACATACCCAGGAATTTAACCTTCTAAATCATTCAAGAAAGACATTTTTTAAAATGTGTAATATTGAACTCATGAAAGTGTATGGACTAGTGTACTTTAGAGAGTGTTTGGATCAACAGAAATTTTTGCTATATAAATGATTTTCCTGATGACTGACAGCTAGCTGCAAAATCCCTTTAGCCAGAATACTCCTCAAGTGTGATGGTCATTCAGACTTTGAATGGAGATAATGGCTCTCAACAAGAGTTATTTAATAATAGCCCTTCTCCTTTGTGAAATGGGTAACATGCATTCCCTTTTGGGGCTTCTCTCTGTTTATCTGTCTCGGGGTCCTGGTTGTCCTGCCTTCTCAGTAAAGGTTTTCCACCCCGCCTCTCTCCTACCCTTTCTCTATTTGGTCCTTCACCAGTTTATAAATGCCACACTGCATGTGGAGGGCCAGGCCGGGGTCGGGGGTGGAGGGAGTGAGATACAGGGATGGGAATGTGACTTTAAAAGACCTATTCCTGTCCAGAAGCTCTCTAAAGGGTCTTTTTGTAGTCTCTGAGTGCTTACTGTCTGCAGCAGGCACCACCATTCAGGCCATCTTGCAGTCAGGAGCTGGCCTTACTCCCTGTTGGTCGCTTTGTTTTTCTATAATTATCTTTTGAAATATTTATGTATTTATTTGGCTTCATCCTGTCTTAGTTGCAGCTCTCGGGCTCAGGAGCTGTGGTGCCTTGGCTTAGCTGCCCTGAAGTATGTGGGATCTTCGCTTCCTGACCAGGGATCGAACCAGCTTCCCCTACATTGGAAGGCAAATTCTTAGCCCCTGGACCACCAGGGAAACCCCCTCTTTGTTTTTCTACATTTCCATTTCTTTCTCTATAACACAAACAAGTGACCTCGATGCTTCTAAGGAGATCTGATCCAAGGCCCTCTTTGGTTTCTCATCCATTCATGTTCTTCGCCCAGTAGCTCAGTGAGTGATTTTTCCCACGCAGGTGCTGACGGCATGATGAGCTACTTTGTGGATTCTGCAGTGAGTGGCCCTGCCACCTACTCAGCGGCTCGACCTGCAGTGCTGGTGAGTAGGACTCCTCCCCGGCCCTTCCCTGGCCCATCCTTCCCTCCCTGGGTCTCCTGCTCTCTGATCTCTCTTAGACAGAAGCAGCCAGAACCCAACTCCAAGCTGGAATCAGCTTTTGGAGGGACTACATTGCCAGATTATCTGTCTTTTCATCACCATATAAAGTGAAACATCCAAGACTGATGAATTTGCTGAGGAAGATTTTTTAGCATGCTTGTGTTGCAGAGAATACGACTCAAACTTGAATAATGGTTAAAGCCAGGTGATTTTTCACAGCCCAGTTCATTTGCTGAAGATTTTTCACACGTTGATGTACGTTAGACTATTCTTAGCATAATTTAGCTTGTTTTGGTCCTCATACATAAAAGCTAAAATATACAAGTTTTTCTAATCACAGAATTTGAAACTGGAAATAAAGTGTGACAAGTTGATAGGGGAAATTCCTGAGTCCTAGAAAAAGAGGGGTAAGAGGAATTTTAAAATTTCTTTTTAAATAAAGTTTTTTGCTCTTAGGGAAGAAGGCTTTTACCCAAGTTATATGCTGATCTGTAGAAATATTTAGCTAAATTCCTTATAAATTTGATGTGTGAGAGATCCCCAAATGCTGTCATTCATCAATTTCACTGTTAAGTGAAATTTTAATAGCAGCTGATGAATCATTAACTGTTAATTCTAAATTCTGTGTGTATTTTTACGGAGGTGGCCATCATTTATTACTTACTCTGGAAATGGACAAATAAGTTTAGCGTTAATCCTTCCAAATACATTTATCTATCTAAATAGACCCCAATTGACCAGAGTGCTTTTCTGCCTCCGCTGCAGAGTTTTTCACCCTGGTACCCCTCAGTTTGCCGTGACCTCTCACTATAATTGTCAAAAGATCTGATGTGTTTTAATCTATAATATTAAAAAAATAATTACTTCAAAAGCAATTCCACATTCAAGAAATGATGAACACATCTTTCTTCCCTGACTGTTCTGTGACACCTATTTCTTCTTTTTTAAGTGGCTTCTGTTTCCATATAAACAGTATTCACTATATTTAAAAATTAGAATCAGGGAAAAGTTTAGAGTACAATTTACATCAGAAATATATTTAAAACACACACACACAAGTTCAGACCAACAATCCCTCCATTCTGCTTAGTAGAAATTGCCAAGGGACTTGTTACGGTCCATATGGCTGGAGACTTGGCCAGGGAAAAGACTGCTTCTGCTTCTCACAAAGAAGTTATCATCTAAGGTCAGCACAAATGACACTAAATCTTTCTTAAAGATGATATTGTAAAGATTTGTTAAATAAGGATACTGTGATTCCACGGCACACCGTGTCATTGACTTGGAAAAGTGGATTTAAAAGCAGCTTACCTTAATTCTCTTTGCCAATATTGTAATCCAATTAAATAAGATTAATAACTTACTTAGCAATGCCATGCAAATTTGTGTTTATTTTATTTTAGGCACTGAGATAAATTGCAGGACAAGTACATAAGCTGCAGGTATAACATTAAGTTATCCTAGACAGGGCATCTGGAAATTGTATGAGATTGGAAAAAACTAAAGAACAACTCTAAGTGTGTATTTTCAACTAAAGACCCCACCCTCAACTGAATACACTTGGTATTTTTAACGCATTTTGAATTGTTTCCACTGGTTTCAAAACAAAGAACTCATTTATCCCCACCCCCAATCGCTATATCTGAAAAACATTATCAACCCTCGGGATCCTTTTCAATACGATATTTCAGATTTGCTCGGGTAAAAGCAGAAAGTTACGTAAGCGAACTGCTATGTTATTGTTACAGGACTTTTGCTCTCAACTTCTTTCTGGGGCTCAGCTTCTCCACCACTGGAGCTAGTTGGGCAAATCTCTCAGAACCACTGAGCAACCAGGAAAGTCCTCTGCCTTCTTCATCTATGTCTTCTTTATTTAAAAAATTAGATAAATAAAGCTGAAGGATCCAAGCTCAAGTTCAGTGAACTAGTTCTGACAGATAACCTTCAACTTCAGGCTGGGCTATAATGACAGTGAAAGAATTTGTAAATCACCTTTAGAATATAAGCTCCGGGCATTAGCAGGAGAAAAACTAGCAAACCTCATACTTTCAATCCCAATCTGAGATCTCCTGGGGGGGGTGAGCCCAGCTTCATGAACTTTCCCAGACAAGAACGTGAACGTCCCAGGCACCTGAGTCTTCTCAGTTCTGTTGGAGTCTTGTCCTCTAGAGCTCAACCAGTTGTACTTAATCCAATCAACCAAGTCCTGCCTGGCGCCCTGGTCTCTGCATTAGTTAGCCTGGGCCACCAGGAAGAGAAGCTATCCCAGAATGGGAAGTTTGAGGGTAAAAGGAAAACCAGTGGGTTTTTTTAATCTAGGGGTGATTTTGTTGGTGATATTTTTGATGGTCAGAACTTGGGGAGTGGGGTTATTGCTGGCATCCAGAGGAGAGTGGTCTGGGTTGCAATTAAGCATTCTACACTACACGGTACAATGCCCCATGAGAAAGAATTATCCAGCCTCAACCGTCAGTAGCACCAAGGTTGAGAAGCTGTGCTCTAGAATGGACACAAGATCGGGTTTGAAGGAGGGGTAGTACTATGTGTTGTTGTTTAGTTGCCAAGTTGTGTCTGACCAGGGACTGTTCCAGGCTCCTGTGTCCTTGGGATTCTCCAAACAAGAATACTGGAGTGGATTGCCATTTCCTTCTCCAGGGTATCTTTCTGACCCAGGGATTGAACCCGCATCTCCTGCATTGGTAGGAAGACTCTTTACCACTCAACCACCTGGGAAGCCTGGTACTGAGTGTAACTCCTTGTGTTTGAAAGGGTAATCTTAAAAAAGAAAAAAAAAGTGAGACTATGTTCATGTTACCAGGGTTTCTGCTAAACAGACTGCTTTAGTTGTCCAAGAAACAATCTAAACCAAGACAACAAATATTTTCTAGACTCTTAAAGACCACTCAGTCTCAGAGTCCTTGACTGAGAACTGGAGCTGGCGTTAGTATGATTTGATTATTTGCTCTACCAGGAGAAGGCTTAAAATAATCACAGCAACAGTTGCAAAAATTCATCCCATCCCTCGGGTAAAAGCCATTGTATGCAGAACTCACGTAATCTGTCTCGAGCCCCTTTGTCCAAAGCAGGACACAAGTTCTCCCCTTCGGAAGGTCAGGCTCCTGGGAGACCTTCATGAAAGAAGTGATGTCACAGCAGGGGAGGCAGGGAAACAACACTTCTGGAAGCTGTCTGGCCATTGTGTGGGAGTGGGGTGACGTTTGCAGGTACTTATATGGGCTGTGTGTCAGGGGCCCTTTCATGCAGTGGGAGGAAGCACTCCTTCCTGTTATGCTGGCTGGAGAGCTTGCCGCCTTGCGCCTGGAAGTCCCTCGCACCCCTGGTCCTCTCCTGCGTCATCCTCCCCTTCACACTGCTGAGCCTTGAGAGCGGGGCAGGGCAGCAATGGGCGGGGCAGGCTGCCCCTGGTTTGGACCACGCACATCCCTGTCCTTGGCTCCCTCACCAGTGTGTGGAGGAGGTCCTTGGGTCACTCGAGCTTAGAAAGCACCTTGAACTGTTCAGAGGGAAGGAACACACACACCTCCTCTCGGAGCTCAGGCCTTTGGGCATGCAGTAAGTTCCCTCACACAGTAAGTCCCCTACAGATGAATGAGTTCCGTTCTGAGAGCGAGTTTGTAAGTCCAGTTTGTTTGTAAGTCCAACAAAGTTAGTCCAGTACCCAACTAACAACCCACTCTGTAATACTGTATTATAATAGATTTATAGTACTTTTCATACAAATAATACATAAAACATAAACACAAACAAAAACAGCAGTACCGTACAAGAGCTGGCATGCAAGGGCTGGCATCGGGTGCACAGGCAGGAAGAATTACTGCCTGGAGGATGGAGACGAGGCGGGGGATTGCAATAGGAGACAGGGGGCAAGCTGTAATGTCACTCACGCCTGACGATGATGGAATGCACGCTTGTGTCTTTGAAAGTTCGCAACTTGAAGGTTCCTATGTAGGGGACTTACTCTATAGCAATATGCCAGGCAAGGGAGACTGTTCAGAGTGTCAGGCCACATGCAAGGCCCTGAGCCTTCTGGCTTGGGCCAGACAGCTGTGGAACATAGCCTGGCCACACACTGGGTTGACCAAAAAGTTCCTTCAGGTTTTTCCATAACAGCTTATGAAAAAACCCAAAGGAAATTTTTGGCCAATCCAATAGCACGGAAAGCACTTAGGCTTTGGAGTCAGAAAGACCTGAGTTAAATTCTGGTCTGCTACTCCTCACCCACGTGACCTTGGGCAAATTACTACCTTTGAACCTCAGTATTCTGGCCTGTAAAACAGGCACAGGGTATAACTTACCATGTCAGGTCATCGTGACACCAGCCAGAAATATGACCTCAGTTAATTCCCTTTCCCTGTGTTTACCATCACTTCTCTGTTTCTCTCTGGACTTTTCTATTGCGTGAGATGGACACGGGGAGGTGGGGGTGATTCCACTGATTTTGTCCTTACAAGGGTGCGGCCAGAACAAGATGGGGCTTTGGGTTGAGTGGAGCCATTCTTATTTCTCTTATTGAGAATCCTCCCTGCTTCCTCTCTACCCTGGACCAGAAATAGCTCCCCTGCCACCAGATCAAAGTTCTCTTGTAATGGGCTGGTGGTTTACAGCCCCATTGTGTAAACAGACTTGGTTCTCTTATCTCGAGTAATTGCAGTTTAATTGGGCTTCCTTGGGAAGCAATTCTCTTCTTAGCCTTTGCTGTTGGCACTCTTCACCTCCACCCCACATGCCTTAGGATGTGTTCACAGGGATGTCTGTATTGTCCCTGCAGTTCTGGGAAGTTGGGAAGGGCTGGTTCTTGTTTCTATGAAGCTTACCATGCATACCTTTTCCTTCTTTCTGAGGATCTTGGAAAGGAATGGATAAGATATCCCTGATTAGAGAAATGCTGCTGCTGCTAAGTCACTTTAGTCTTGTCCGACTCTGTGAGACCACCCCATAAACAGCCCACCGGGCTCCTCTGTCCATGGGATCCTCCAGGCAAAAATACTGAAGTGGGTTGCCATTTCCTTCTCCTGGATTAGAGAAATGAGAAGACAGAAAAGGAAATTTAGAATGTAAATGGAAACCAGAAAAGCTTTTTTTTTTTTCTCGCTGCTTGGGGTGGTGTTGGCTTTACCTCTGGGGAGTTTGCTGGAACATGATGTATAAGAAATAACCTATAACCATAACTCTTAGTGATAGTCAGAAGAAGTGAAGGAAAAAAGAGATTTTTCCAGCATCTTAGAAAGTGGGGATTTTCTAAGATATGGGGTTCAGTCAGCACAAGCTAGAGAATTTCAGAGCCAGATCATAACCTTGAGACCATCTCCCAGCATCAGGAAATTCAGGTCCTAAGAGAGTAAATGAAGTTGCCCAAGTTTACAGGATGGTAAAGGATGGAGTGTGGTCTGGCTCTTCCGGTTCCTGGCTTGGGACACTCCTTATCAATAAGTGCATCCTGATCATATTTTTTAAAGATTTTTTTTAATGTGGAGCATTTTAAAAGTCTTTATTGAATTTGTAACAATATTGCTTCTGCTTTGTGTTTTGGGTTTTTGGCCATGAGGCATGTGGGATCTTAGCCTCCTGACCAGGGATCAAACCTGCACCCCTGCATTGAAAGGTGAAGTCTTAACCACTGGACCACCAGGGAAGTCCCTATCATTTTAAAAATAAAATTTTTATATGTAATTTATTTTTGGCCTGGCTACACGGCACTTGGGATCTTAGTTCCCCAACCAGAAATTGAGCTCAAACTCCCTGCAGTGGAAGTAGAACCTTAACCACTGGGCCACCAGGGAATTCTTGGGAAGTCCCCATCTTGACCATTTTTAAGAAATGTGGGGATGGATAAGAATTTATGCCAACTCATGCATCTGTATGATTGAAGATTGAAGGCGGGAGGAGACGGGGATGACAGAGGATGAGATGGTTGGATGGCGTCACCAACTTGATGGACATGAGTTTGAGTAAACTCTGGGAGTTGATGATGGACAGGGAGGCCTGGTGTGCTGGTCGGACGCGACTGAGTGGGAACTGAACTGATGCATCCGTATGCTTTGTTCATGGTGTATTTACCCTCCTTGGTTTATGGTAAAAAGACAGAACTCCATTTTGTAGACCGCTGAGCAAATTGAAATTCCTGTCCAGGTTTTTCTCCATGGGAGGTTCGCTCCATGTCTCAGGGGGCTCTGAGTCAGGCCCACCCTTCACCTCCAAGCTGTGGGCTGGATGCCTGAGGCTGGCACCCCATGGAGTCACTGAGAGTCTCAAGGCTTCCCATTAATGAGTAGAAGTTGATGGATCACACAGGATCTCACCGGATGCCTCTCAGCAAGGGAATGTCTTTTGAGTGGAGGGGACTGTGGTCTCAGACTGGTGTGAGGAGCTGCACCCTTGGTCACCGTCCCCTCCCGTGACTTGATCTGCAGCCCCAGGGTGGGGGGCATCTCGGCGGCGTCAGCTGTGGTCCAGGTGGCCCTTCTGGAGGCTGAGCGCAGCTTCCCGTGGAGAACGGAATCTGACAGTCCCATCTCTGCTCTGTGCTTCAGATTCATTTCTCTCTCAGGAATCTGCAGTGGTCCGACCTGCCCTTTTGCCAAGACCCAAGCCCATCGCTCTTATTGTTTTAAAAACAATTTCCTGGCCTTGAATCTAAAATTAAACCGCCCTTTGAGAGTTTCCTATTTTGTCTGTTCCTGCCTCTCCTGTGGCTCCACCACCCTGGCCCCCTCCCCTCTGGTGGGAGAGCTGAAAGTGGGGGGCATTTCCGTGTTGCCTCCTTCCCTTCTCCAGGGAGCAGGTCATATGTGTCCCCCTGAAGCAGAGGAGCCCCAGTGTTCTTCTGAGGGCCAGATATAGTTTGCCCCAAACTCCTCCCCTGGGAAGGCTGAAAGCACTCCTCTGTGAGTAAAAAGAAGTGCTGGCTGGTCTGACATCCTCTGAAGATGAGCAGTCTCAGACGCAATGACATGTCTGTGGAGTTGGTCAGGCTGGCCTCAGGGGGCAACTGCCTACAGCAAAGTGAAAGGGTTTAGGATGAGAAATTCCCCACTTACCGCACAAATTTGCAACTAGTATGTGAGAGCCCCTGGACAGCTCGCAGCTAGGCACTTCCTAACCTCATTTTTCTCTACTGAAAAAGCAGGGGATGTGGGGGCAAAATGGTGTGTGAGCATATTCCAGGGAAGAATGAAGACAAACGACGTGAAGGCGTTAATGCATTTGAAGGGGACATGGCCTGGCATGAATCTAAATGATGACGAATTCTGGTGCTTTAGGCTTTCCCACCCTGGCGTCGTTATTTATCAAATGAAGGTTGTCCGTCACAAGGTCAGGAGAAAGAATGTGGATGGATCAGCAAAAATGAGACTTGTATTTGCAAAGGAACTTGGTGATCATTGGGGCCAGTGTCCTCAGGAAACAGAGGCTTAAGGAGGTTAAGAAACAGGCTGGAGACTAACCAGCTCTTTAGGGGCAGTCTTTGTTCAGTCACTAAGTCGTGTCTGACTCTTTGTGACCCCATGGGCGCAGCACTCCAGGCTTCCTGTCCTTTACCATCTTCTGGAGTTTGCTCAAACTCATGTGCATTGAGTCAGTGATGCCATCCAACCTTCTCATCCTCTGTCGTCCCCTTCTCCTCCTGCCTTCAATCTTTCCCAGCATCAGGGTCTTTTCCAGCGAGTCGGCTCTTCACATCAGGTGGCCAAGGTACAGGAGCTTCAGCTTTGGCTTCTGTCCTTCCAGTGAATATTCAGGATTGATCTCCTTGCAGACCAAGGGACTCTCAGGAGTCTTCTCCAGCATCACAGTTTGAAAGCATCAGTTCTTCAGCACTGAGCCTTCTTTATGGTCCAACTCTCACATCAATACATGACTACTGGAAAAACCATAGCTTTGATTATATGGACCAGAAAGTGAAAATGAAAGTTGCTCAGTAGTGTCCAACTCTTTACAACTCCATAGACTATACAGTCCATGGAATTCTCCAGGCCAGAATGCTGGAGTGGATAGCCGTTCCCTTCTCCAGGGGATCTTCCCAACTCAGGGACTGAACCCAGGTCTCCTGCATTGCAGGTGGATTCTTTACCAGTTGAGCCACCAGGGAAGCCCAGAGCAGGACTCAAACCCAGGCTTACTGATTTCCAGTCTCTCATCTTCTTACTGGAGTGTATGAACATCAATTCCAGGCCTAGAATGATACAGATTTACTCCTGTGGATTGTAGACTCCCTTACCCATCCATTCAGTGTTAAGTCAGCTTTGCCTCTGGGAATACACTTTTTTTTCTTAAGCTGCAGCATCTAGAAGTATTTATCTGTCTGTCTTGTATGCTTATGGTATAGTACTAAGGCTAAACCCCAGGATTGTGTAGTTGGTTAAAGAAAATATAGATTTACTTTGACAGAATTTTTTGTAACACACACACACACACACCAGAAGGATCAGGAAGGGTTTGAGGAGCAAACACTTGGACAATTAAGGCTGCTTGGCTCAAGACAGAGACGGACTCCTATAGACGCACAGCCTCCATCTGTTTTTTATTTAGTGTTGAAAATCTACTTCCCTTTTCCCTCTTTTCTAATTGTGGGGATCTTTGGGGGCAGAGGGGAGGAAGACTCTGAGCAGAAGCAATGCTGTGAGGTTTGGCAGGGCTGGGAGGTGGGTGAAGAGCAGCCACAGAGAGGGAACTGGGTGGGTGGGGAGGAGAGACAGGTCCCTGATAGAAGCATAGGGCAGGTTTTGGGGGGAGGGTGGTGGTCAGAGTGATGTAATACAGTAGATGAAGCCCTGACTTCAGAAGGGGGCGGTGGTCACTATGGTGGTGGCGTCAGGGGTGGTTTATCTTGGAGCAGGAACAAGTGTGTGTCCATCATCCTAGTAGATTCCAGACTTCAGAACTTCATGGTATTTCTTTCCAGGATCAGAAAAGTGAAGCCCTTAGGTTGCAGGCTCATGTCCTCTGAAGCCTCCACAAGGATTACTGGGATTGGGGGAGGGTGCTCATCACAGATTGCCGCAGAGCCGGGGAGGAGCACATGGCCAGCATAAGGCTGCCTGGATACCACCCTCTTCTTAGTGTCCGCTTGCTGAAGCTCTGCCCTTTGCACTGAACACTTTGGTGTTTTTCCTCCTGTGTCTTCAACTGACCCTTTTTTTTTTTTAAAATTAGTTGGAGGCTAATTACTTTACAATATTGTAGTGGTTTTTGCCATACATTGACATGAATCAGCCATGGATTTACATGTGTTCCCCATCCCGATCCCCCCTCCTGCCTCCCTCCCCACCCCATCCCTCTGGGTCTTCCCAGTGCACCAGCCCGGAGCACTTGTCTCACGCATCCAACCTGGGCTGGTGGTCTGTTTCACCCTTGATAGTATACTTGTTTCAATGCTGTTCTCTCAGATCACCCCACCCCCCACCCTCACCTTCTCCCACAGAGTCCCAAAGTCTGTTCTGTACATCTGTGTCTCTTTTTCTGTTTTGCATATAGGGTTATCGTTACCATCTTTTTAAATTCCATATATATGCATTAGTATACTGTATTGGTCTTTATCTTTCTGGCTTACTTCACTCTGTATAATGGGCTCCAGTTTCATCCATCTCATTAGAACTGATTCAAATGAATTCTCTTTAATGGCTGAGTAATATTCCATGGTGTATATGTACCACAGCTTCCTCATCCATTCATCTGCTGATGGGCATCTAGGTTGCTTCCATGTCCTGGCTATTATAAACAGTGCTTCGATGAACATTGGGGTGCACGTGTCTCTTTCAGATCTGGTTTCCTCGGTGTGTATGCCCAGGAGTGGGATTGCTGGGTCATATGGCAGTTCTATTTCCAGTTTTTTAAAGAATCTCCACACTGTTCTCCATAGCGGCTGTACTAGTTTGCATTCCCACCAACAGTGTAAGAGGGTTGCCTTTTCTCCACACCCTCTCCAGCATTTATTGCTTGTAGACTTTTGGATAGCAGCCATCCTGACTGGCGTGTAATGGTACCTCATTGTGGTTTTGATTTGCGTTTCTCTGATAATGAGTGATGTTGAGCATCTTTTCATGTGTTTGTTAGCCATCTGTATGTCTTCTTTGGAGAAATGTCTGTTTAGGTCTTTGGCCCATTTTTTGACTGGGTCATTTTGACCCTTCTCTGTTATTTCCCCTTCATTTCTCCTCCCAATGGCTGGCAACTCTATAGATCCATTTTTTCCCAAAATTGAAGTATAATTGAATTACAATATTATGCTAATTTCAAGTGAACATAGTGATTTGATATTTTTATACGTTACACATGAAAAGGTCACCACAATAAGTCTAGTAACCATCCCCATATAAAGATATTACAATATTGTGGACTGTATTCCCTTGGCTGTATTTTACATTCTCATGACTTATTATCTGATAATTGCTCTAAGTCCCCTTCACTTATTTCACTCATGTCTCCCTGCCCCTCTGGTGACCACCAGTTTGTTCTCTGCATCTGTGAGTCTCTTTCTGTTCTGTTACTGTTTATTTATTGTGTATCATTTCTTTTTTTAGATTCCACACATAAGTAGAATCACACAGTATTTGTATTGCTCTGTCTGATTTGTTGCAATCAGCAAATATCCTTTGGGTCCATTCCTGTTGTTGCAAATGGCAAGATTCCATTCTTTTTCTATGACTGAATAATACTCCAGTGTATGTATATGTGTGTGTGTATAATTCTTATCCATTCATCCATCAGTGTACAGTTAAGTTGCTTTCATATCTTGGTTATTGTAAATAATGTGGTAGGAAACATTGGGATGTACATATCTTTTCAAATGAGTGTTTTTGTTTTCTTTGGATAACTACACAGAAATAGAACTGCTGGATGGTGTGGCAGAGCCATTTCTGACCCTTTCTCTTTTTATTTTAACTACCATTTTCCCTGACTCTACACTTTAAGTAGATCCTTGATGTTTATAGATCCACCTTTATCCTTTCCTGTCTTCTGTCACGCAGCCACCAAGGGAACCTTCCCCTAGTCGCTCTGCCGTCTCTCCATCTGAGCACAACCAAGAGTGAAATTTTCTTCCAACCTCTTACCTATGTACTTAAATTCACCATTTTCCCTATTATAGAAGCAAGCAATCTAAGCCTTTTTTTGGATCGTTGCCCCCACCGCTTTCCTTCATCTCCTCTAAGTCATAAAACCATGTTGACTCTTTCTTCAAAACATATCTTATATTTCTTGTTTCCTCTTCACCTCTATACTCATGACCCTAGTTCAACTCTTCAGAACTGGACTGTTGGGGGTGGAGATCAGTGATAGAGCATTTGACTGTATAACTGGCTTACCGCTCAGTTCACGTGGGGCCAAAGCCTAAGGGCTGCCCTCGGACTCAATACTCAAGCTAAACAAATCTGAAGGTAATCTTTCTTTTTTTTTGATGGGTGGGACTGTGTTCCTGTCTCACTATTTGTTTGGCCTTAGGTTTCCAGCTGTGGAATCAGCAGGCAGTTGCGTAGAGCCAAGTCTTGGTGTTGAGCTGTGGACCTCTGAGATAGCTCTCTCTGATTAATATTCCCTGAATGTAATATTTCTGACCATCAAAATTAATGCAAAAATTATTATAAGAAATAAAAAATTTAAATACAGTTAGGATCAGTAATACTGATTTTTCCCCTTGTACCGAGGCCCCAGTATGGCTCTGCAGGGCACGGCTGCTGCCTTGCCAGCCTCCTCGCCTGCTCCTGCTCCCTCCATCCTACTTAGCCCTATCAAATGTGTCCTTCTGGAACATCTTGGCTCACCATGCCACTACCTTTAATACCACCTTGAATTCCTTTCTCTTGCAGCCAGATTCTGGTCTGGTTTTCATGACCCTCAACTCTGTCCCTCCAGCTTTCATTCTTACCAACTGCCCTCCACTTCAGGTGTTATCATTGCCTGGCGGGCTACAGTCTATGGGGTCTTAGAGTCAGACAGGACCGAAGCGACTTAGCACACACGCATGCACGCATACAGCACTGTCCCTCCAGCTTCCATTCTTACTAACTGCCCTCCACTGCAGGCGTTCTCATTGCCTGGTGGGCTACAGTCTATGGGGTCTTAGAGTCAGACAGGACCGAAGCGACTTAGCACACACGCATGCACGCATACAGCACTGTCCCTCCAGCTTCCATTCTTACTAACTGCCCTCCACTGCAGGCTTTCTCATTGCCAAGAGCATGCTTTCCCCTCATACTTGTCACTACCAAGTCTTTCTCTTTCTCTGTCACCATTCTGAGTCTTTTTTATTCTTCCTTAAATAGGTGTAGGTGTTCCTTGGCACTTTTAGGAGTGTCATCTGTTTTTCTCTAGACTCTTCTCCAAATGTTCTAGGCTGAATCTTACTTGACCTTTCAGTTATTACCTTAATCTGCTTCCTCCAGGAAGTCTTACCTGCTGCCACTCTCCTCGCCCATACACATCAGTGCTTCACTCTGTCACATCCCCTCGCTGTAATTTCCTGTTTACTGGTTTGTGCACTTCAGAGGGTAAAGTTCATGTCTTGCTCATACTTTATTCTAAGCATCTAACATAATACTTGGCATAGACTGGTTGTGTGATACAGATTTGTTTCATGACCGTCCATTGTCATAATCCATTTAGTACTTTGTCATGGGACAGCGGCCTCCCTTCCCGAGCCACCCAGGCCACAGAAGATTCACGGTGTGCAGTCTGAAATCAAGTAGGTCTCAACTAGAACTCTTTCTTTAAAAAAATGTCTATTTATTTATTTGTTTGCCTGTGCCGGGTCTTAGTTCTGGCACATGGGATCTTCAGTTTTTGTTGCAGTATGTGGGATCTAGTTCCCTGACCAGGGATCGAATCCAGACCCCCTGCAAAGGGAGCATAGAGTTTTAGCACTGGATCACCAGGGAATTCTATCTCCATTATTTTACTAACTGTGTGGCCTTGGATGTTTACTTGCTCTCTGAGAAACCTCAGTATCTTCTTCCATGAAATGGAGATAAAAAAGTGAATCTTGCACAGCTATGAGGATTAAATGTGAAGATTAAATGTGACCATCTCTTCACCATGTTTAGCTAATCGATCAGCATGGATCAGTGTGGGACCTGCATTAGTTCCTTTCAGTAATCACTTGTGGGATGAATGACTGAGGACCCATCAGATGGGTTCTCTAAACTATGACAGGGTCGGGAGGGTGGCTGGCATCTCCTGAACTCACCTCCGTTCACCAGTAGCCAGGAGGAAGATGTTGACTTGAACTTGTTTTGGGTGGTGCCCTTTTTCAAGCATGGAGGTGGGGCTTTGCTGTCCAGATTTCTGACCTGTTAATAACCTGCTTCTTTCTCCTCAGCTGAGGTTTCATAATGAATTGGAACTGGCTCTGTGGTCCTCTTGAGTAAAAATGTCATTCTCATACTCTATGAAATAGGTATTAAGTCAGTTGGTGAAATATCAAACAAAAAGGCAGGTGTCTAGGTAACAAGTGTCATGATGCTCCCAAGAGCCTCTGTGAGCAAAGATGTTTGTAGTTCATGTTATGTTTGATGCATTATCTCCTTCTCGTTCTTAAAAATAGGGTCCCCTGGCACCACTGAGGACAGTTAAGGAGGAAATATATCTTAAAAATAGACTTTCCTGTATAAAATAATAAATGAACCCTCCCTGACAACAAGGAACCTGGTGTGGGGGCAGGAGGCACTCCACTAAAAATAAAGCCAATCACAAAACTCAAAGAGATGCTGTACATGGTTGTTTGTCAAAGCTGCAGGCTGACTCACCGTACAGCCACGTGGTGAGGGCCCAGGTCTAGAACCCAATATCGTCTTGCTTACCCATAACTCGCCACCTACTCCTGCCCTCCATCTTCCCTTTAAAGAGCACTCATCATTTTCCTTCAATGCCTCTTTGCAAACCATGCCTCACCTTCTGAGGTCTTTCCTTAGCAGAGAAAACCTCAACTTTGACACTTGAGTTCAAGTTCTCCTCTTGTTCCCACCACTTTAGCAGGGCCTGGACCAAAGCACCCACCACCTGTCTACAAAGATCCTACGGGTACCACCCACTGCCTTCTTATAAGGACTTTCTGGTTTAGGCAAATCATCTAAAGAGGACAGGGCCAGGTCACTTAGAGTCCTCCTTTATACCACTTAATGACAAAATTTCCCCAGCCAGACCCTGTTTCTAAAACTCTGATACTTGAAACTGAATTTGGAGAAAGACTTTAGAGAAATGTGAAAAAAATGGGGATGGATTTCGAGAACACACAGCTCATTTAGAAAATGTGCTTCAAGCCGATTCTCTTGTAAAGAATTGTTGAAGACCTGCTTATCCTCGGGGTTCAAAAGAAAACCTTAATGTAGTTGCTGCAAGAGCTTGCAGTGTTAAAATACGATGTCAGCAAAATGTTTTTTGCTGTCTGGAAGCTCAACTGAAGTGTTCTTGCTGATGATTTTCCTCAATCTTGGTCCCAAACTCAAATGGCAGCACTGCCACTGCTCTGTTTATATTCACAGGGTTCTCACAAGAGCTGCCTGGTAACAGAAGCCAAGGACATAAGCTTTTGATATTCAGTAATTTGGAGCTTCTCAGGTGGTGCTAGTGGTAAAGAAGTGAAGTGAAGTGAAGTGAAGTCGCTCAGTCGTGTCTGACTCTTTGCGACCCCGTGGACTGTAGCCTACCAAGCTCCTCCGTCCGTGGGATTCTCCAGGCATGAATACTGGAGTGGGTTGCCATTTTCTTCTCCAGGGCATCTTCCCGACCCAGGGAAAGAAGCTGCCTACAACTCCAGTATTCTAGCCTGGAGAATCTCCATGGACAGAGGAGCCTGGTGGGCTACAGTCCATGGGGTGGCAAAGAGTTGGACACGACTGAGTGACTAAGCACATAGCATACAAATGCAGGAGATGTAAGACACATGGGTTTGACCCCTGGGTCAGGAAGATCCCCTGGAGGAGGGCATGGCAACTCACTCCAGTATTCTTGCCTGAAGAATCCCGTGGACCAAGGAGCCTGGTCCTGGCCAGAGGGTCACAAAGAGTCGGACACATCTGAAGCAACTTAGCACCCACACATATAGCAAGTCAGGGTGACCCTGTTCAGTCCCAGGGTCTTATTCCATTCTCAGTACCTTTAACCCACTGGGAAGAAGAACAGCCCTGGAGTAAACTTTATCCAGTATTATTTTCTTACATGTATTATTTCATTCACTCCTCCTACCTTATGAGGAAGGTATTATTTTTCCCATCTTTTAGTTGAGTGAACTGAGGTTTAGATAGAAGAACAGGCCTAGGTCCCTGTTAGTAAGTGATGGAGCCAGGATTTGAATCCATGTATCCATGCCTTCAAAGAACAGGGCCTTAAGCACTGCAAACCATGGTCTCCCACATACTGTATTTGTCCTTCTTAGAGAGTACTGGGTAGAGAGTATATTTTATGGATTTTCCAAAAACTGAGAATTGAATAAGTGCCCAAGTGGGAAAAATGAAAATTCTAATATAGCTATCGATATCATTAAAACTTAGGCACGGAACTTCCCTGGTGGTCCTTCCCTGGTGGTCTAGTGCTTAAGGATCTGCCTTCCAGGACAGGGGATGCAGGTTCAAGTCCCTGGTCAGGGAACCAAGATCCCGCATGCTATGGGGCAACTAAGTCCACATGCTGCAGCCAGAGAAGCCTGTGCACTGCAGTGGGGAATCCCACGGGCCTCAGCTAAGACCTGACACAGCCAAAGAAACAAACATTTTAAAAAGAAAGAAACTTAGGCACACTGATTAACTAAAAAAGAGCAATTTTATTAGGTAAATACATTTTTTGTTTTTTTCTTTGGCATTTGTCACCTATGGGTTCTATGATACTGGAATGTCTTCTAAGAATATCTTTCACGGCATTTTTATAGACTAAGGTAACATTAAAAAAATAAAAGACAAAAGCCAGGATTATATAAAGATGACCAAGATTCTGCCTTGCCATTAACCATGGATCCTTATTTGAAAATTTAAAAAATTCTTCAAATGGTTGAGGAAATGTATGAAAATAAATGTATACATAGTCCAAGTCAAAAATCTTTCCCATTCCTAAGTCCTTTTTTTTTTTTTTGGATGGGGGAGGGTAGTGATCAATATTTGGTTCTGCATAGTGTATTGCACGGGGAATTCTACTCAATGCTCTGTGGTGACCTGAACGAAAAGGAAATTCAAAAAGGAAGGGAATATATGTATACATATGGCGGATTCATTTTGGTGTACAGTAGAAGCTAATACAACATTGTAAAGCAACTATACTCCAATAAAAATTAGTTTAAAAAATAGTCTTTTCTTACCTATGAATAATTCTTACTTATGGATGATAGTTACTGTTCCATTAGGGAATCTTAATATATTTCCTTTTATTTCCTGGCCACAGAGGCAGGGACCTCTCAACTCTTATGAAGATCCCCGAATGGCCTGTGGTTTCCAGTCGGCCTATCATCCACCAAGAGCTTGTTACCCGTTCTGGGAAGAGACAGCTACTCAGGAAGTGCCCACCGGCCTTGAACACTATGGCTCAGGTAGGAACATAAATGGAGGCTGAGACTGAGGATGGAGTTGAGGGACCGAGGCAACTGGATGTGGGCTGCATCCTGTATCAGTTGCCATCACAGCGGCCCTGGCTTAGGTGGGTCCTGGATGTTCTTGTTCTATGGGAAGTCCCAGAGCTTTTCAGTCATTTTGAAAGACTTTATTCTCCGGGGACAGAAAGACTACACTCTAGGAAAGGGCCCACGGGGGGTTTCTTTATGTCTTCATTTTGTATATAGTTCTCTCCACGGTGCCGGTCCAGAGTTTTATCCCCTAAAACTGGCTGTTAACAAAGGACCTAGAAGGTTTTTAATTACGAAGTGCGAACCAGATGGACAGAGGGCGTGTGAACTAGTCAGCCTTTGCTGATGTTGTTGTTGTTTTAATTTTTATTGGAGTATGGTGGTCTTAGTGTTGTGTTAGTTTCTGCGTGTGTGTGCACGCGTGCTAAGTTGTGTCCAACTCTTTGTGACCTATGGACTCTATCCCACCAGGCTCCCCTCTCCATGGGATTCTTCAGGCAAGAATACTTGAGTGGTTACCATGCCCTCCTCCAGGGGATATCCCCAACCCAGGAATCCAACTACATTGGCAGGTGGATTCTTTACCACCAGTGCCACGTGGGAAGCCCTATCATACAGCAAAGTGAATCAGCCATATGTATACACATATCCCCTCTTTTTTGGATTTCCCATTTAGGTTACCACAAAGCACTGAGAATTCCCTGAGTTAGGTTCTCCTTAGTTACTTATTTCATGAAGTGAAGTGAAAGTGAAAGTTGCTCAGTCGTGTCCGACTCTTTATGAGTCCATGGAATTCTATACGGTCCATGGAATTCTGCCAGCCAGAATACTGGAGTAGGTTTCCTTCTCCGGAGGATCTTCCTAACCCGGGGATTGAACCCAGGTCTCCCGCATTGCAGGTGGATTCTTTACCAGCAGGGAAGGCCAAGAATGCTGGAGTGGGTAGCTCATCCCTTCTCCAGCGGATCTCCCCAACCCAGGAATCGAACCAGGATCTCCTGCATTGCAGGCGTCCTTCACCTGAGCTACCTATTTCATACATAGTATCAACAGTATATACATGTGGGCCCCAATCACCCAATTTATCCCACCCTCCTTTCCCGCCTTGGTGTCCATATGTTTGTCCTCTATCGTCAGTCTTCTTACAGGACGTGATTTCTTTCATTTGTCTTCTCTTTCCATCATCCTCTTTAGCTCTGCCCTGATCCGCGTTTGGCTTCTTTCTTCTCGTCTGCTGCCTCTCTCCTCAACTCTTCCTCACAGAAGCTCCTCTCAGAATTCCTTTCACTCCGGACATGCTGCTCACAGTGCTGCCCTCTGGTGAACAGGAATCAGTCTCCCAAGGAGCAGACAAGTTCAAAGTCCATACCCCCGTTCTATTGTGCCAGAGTCATTGTGTTTCTCACAAATTCCCCTGGTCCTTGCTAACCGGCTAACTTTTTTTTTTTGGTTTATTTGTGATACAACATGTAAAACTTTAATTTAGGGATCCTGAAATGATCGATTCTGACAGTAAGTTCAATTTTTCAAGAGATCAGGTTATGATAATATATCCAGGTACCAAAAAGCCACATTTGTTTTCTCCCAGGACGAATCTTAGCATAAGAAATTTCATGACGCTTACACGCTGTGTGTGCGTGTTTAATGCTCAGTTGTGTCCAACTCGTTGCAACCCTTTGGACTGTAGCCCGCCAGGTGCCTCTGTCCATGGGATTTTTTGGGCAAGAATACTGGAGTGGGTTTTGTGACTTCCTCCTCCAGGGGATCTTCCTAACCCAGGGATAGAACCTACGTCTCCTGTGTCTCCCATATTGCAGGCAGATTCTTCATCCTCTGTTCTGATGAAGTGCCTAGGTGAAAAGCCACTGGAAACTAACTTAAATGCAACTTTTTTTGGTTCCATATCTCTTTACCTGAGAACACTATACGGCAAGGTATTTTTATAATAGTGGAGAAATAAAGAAAAGATGTTTTGTTGCCTATGCTGTATCTTTACCGAAATACACTGACAGATGCAGAGTGAGATGTGGCAACACTTGATTGGGGCTGAGAAGGCTGGGAGTTGGTTTGCAGTTGCCAGGTTCTCTTCCTGGGCAGGATGAAGTTGACCTTGTGTTCCCTGTCTTGACTCAACAGCCCTTGATCTTGGAGGTGTTCTTTGGCACTACCTTGGATCTCAGACAGGATAGCATTTGTGTCATCACTTTCTGCTTGGCGTCTCAGTTCCCCCCAAGGATAAACACAGAGGTCTCGGCTATTGACCCATTTCATGAGGCGGCACAGAGGATTTTATAGTTGTTCACAGGTTAGACTTAAGGACTTAAAGTTTTAAGAGATGATAAAAGTGATCCTTTAAACAGATAAATAAAAAAAAAAGATTTTGTTTGTGTAAGCAAAAGATCAAAATGGTTTTGTCTATATTTGTATAATTCTTCAATCCTATTCACACCACTAGGCTTTGAAGTCTTACATCTCCCTATGCAACAGAGATTAAAGCTGCCTTGCCTTAACGCTTTCAGCTCTGGATGGTGCTTCTGCGTGCTACCAATTTACAGTTTATTACATTTACTTAATACATCTTCTTAATAGTTGAGTTCATTTCCACACTCACTTGTAGCTTCAAATCAGAACACCTAATTTTCATCAGAAAAAGACATGGCCCATCTCTTTCTTAGCTAAGAAGTGAAGATGATTTTTCATTCTCCTCCTTGTCAAGTTTCCCAAAGGTAAGAGTTTTTACTTCAGGGCCAGTGAGACAATGTCTGTGAAGATCTTTAAGAACCTCAGGATGAAGCTTCTTTATTTTTAAAAATTTTTTATTTTGTATTGGGGTTTAGCCAATTAAACAATGCTTTGATATTTCAGGTGAACAGTGAAGGGACTCAGCCATACATATACATGTATCCATTCTCCCCCAAACTTCCCTCCTTTTCAGGCTGCCACATATTACTGAGCAGACTTATCTGTGCTATACTGTAGGTCTTTGTTGGCTATCCATTTTAAACACAACAGTGTGTACATGTCCATCTTAAACTCCTTAACTTATCCCTTCCCCCCATTCTTCCCCCCCTGACAACCGTAAATTCCTTCTCTAAGTCTGTGAGTCTCTTTTGTAAGTTCATTTGTATCATTTCTTTTTAAATTCCACATATCAGGGATGCCATATGATACTTCTCCTTCTCTGATTTCACTCAGCATGACAATCTCTAGGCCCCCCCATGTTGTTGCAAATGACATTAATTCATTCTTTTTAATTGCTAAGGGTCATTGGAAAAGACCCCAGTGGAGGAGAAGAGAGCGACAGAGTATGAAATGGTTGAATGGCATCATCGACTCAATGGATATGAGTTTGAACAAACTCTGGGAGATAGTGAAGGACAGGAAAGCCTGGTGTGCTGCAGACCAGGTGTCACAAAGACACAAAGAATTAGACATGACTGAGCGACTGAACAACAAATAGCGAGTAATACTCCGTTGTATATATGTACCACATCTTCTTTATCCATTCCTCTGTCGATGGACATTTAGGTTACTTAGGGGGAAGCTGTTTTAAAAATGCTACGACTGATAGTCGTGTAAGAGAGTCTACTTTCCAGTCTACCTCTTTAAGAAGGAAGCAAGAGTCACCTAGATTAGTGGCTCTTGGGTAGGATGGGAAGGTGAGGGCATATAATAACCAGTCCTAAAATGACCTGGATTGTCACCAGCTGCAGCTCAGAAACTCTAGCCAGCTTCTATGAGGCAGTGGTGCTTTGGTGGCGAACGTGATAGCTATAGTTCCCTGTATCCTAGGCTGCTTCTGATGGAAATATCCGGCAAAACCCCTGAGACTTCCCAGCCCCTCCTTTGCCTTCTGAGCTGTCCAGATGAAGGAAGGGGTTGCAGTGATTATTTCTGGGCTGTGGTCCAGCCCTCCTCAGTGATGGGTGTCCTTTGGAAGGAGATTTTGGGTTATAGGGAAGGGAGATGAAGACACGGACCAGTCGATGATTTCTCCAGCTGCAGTGCATTTCCTTGGAGATGTGTTGACTAAGAAAAAAAGAAAGAGAAAAATACGCTCCTTTTTTTTTTCATCTTCTTTTATCCTATTTATAACTTCAGTTTCCTTCCCGTCCTCCTGGCCACTCCCCAGCCCTGCTTCCATCTCACATTTGTGCTCTGAGAAGGGACATAGGCTCTTCTGTCAGGACTACGAATCTGTCAGTGCCTGGGCTGCCCGGCAGGAGGGGCCATCGAGGACCGATGAGGGTCCTTCCTCTGAATGTTGTTCCTGTTCCCAAAGGGACTGAGGCCGAGAGGGAGGGGAAGAGTGGAGGGAGGGAGGAGGGGGAGAGAATAAAGCTTAGAGAAAATGTGAGTGGGGAGGGGTGGAGGTTATCAGGTGATGGGAACAGAATGCTCAGCAATCCAGACTAGTCACGAATTAGTTGGACAGAATAGCTGGTGAAAGAAGAAGAAAGAAGAGGTGTGTGGAAATAGAAAAGAAAAGTGGGTGTTAGTAGAGAGACAGAGGAACTCTAGGACAAGAGACTGAAAGATGAATGGGAAGGGAAAAGAAGGGGAGGGGCAGATACCATGAAAGAGAAAAAGAGATGAATCTGAGGACATTAACTCTACAGCTAAAAAGGGAAGCCACATTTGCATGCAATTGCCTATGCAGCTGTACATCTCTTCATGACAATCTTGTAGTCATCATTTTCTTTCATTTCTACCTCCTCCTCCCGCTTGCCTCTTCCCCCTCCTTCCCATCAGCCTGAAGCCATTAGCGACAGCCAATGGGGACAGAGAGTGGGGTTCTGCATGAATGAATGGGCTCTTTCTATCTTAGCCTCTCCTCATCCCTCTGTTGGGGAGCCTGGTGAATCAATGGAGCCCCTTACACGAGACACGGCTGAAATGTCTGTTGCTGTTTATAGTCTGACTGGAGTGGAGCCCACTGGCTCTGCCTTCCCTCTGTTCCCTTCTTCTATGTTGTCCCCCCACCTCAGCCCTTTCTCTCAATCATCGTAGCAAGAAGCATTTTTGTAAATGTCAGTCTCTTGTTCCCCGTCTCTGAGAACTCACTAACACTTTACTGCCTCTTACTGTCATGACCAGCTCCCATCCATGGCCCTACGGAAGGGATGGAGTAGAAATGGCAAACTATTTTTAGACACAGACAGTGAGCTCAGAGTGGTGCCCAGACCCAGCTGGAGTCATGCAATGCCTGTTTCCCACTGGGAACCAGAAAAGTGACATCAGAGACCCAACTGAGCACCCAGGCCACACGCCCGCGGTCCCTGCCATCCACTGATAGATGTCCACGTTTGACTTGAACCTCATAGCTCTGATGACCGTGAATGATAATAATGTGTACCAGAAACTATGACACACTTTCAGAGTGACATATTATCAAAGCATTTTTCATTTCAGGGATGGGTCTGTCTTGAATCAGCTAAGCTTACACAGGTGCTCTTTGACCAAAGTTCACTGTTGCAAAATAGTTGTTATGAGTTGGAAAGCATCTGCAGGTTCAGAATACAGTAAACCCAACTTACCCTCATGGGAACGGACCTATGGCCTCATTACCATGGTCTTCGATTTGATGAGACAATGCTTTTTTTTTCTTTTTGGATCATGCAATTTGGAATGTTTTTGGTCCTGGGTCACAGTAAAGACCTCATCTACCCACAGTCTTATTTCTCATTCTTCAAGAGAGAGGTGAAGTCTATGGTGAGGACTCCAACCTCTAGAATCCGATGGCTTGGATCTGCCCATCAGCCCTTTCTAACTGTGTTGCCTTAGGCGACTTACTTTAAATTTCCATTTCCTCATCTAAACCAGTGTTTTCAAAGTGTTTCAGAGTCACTGGAGGGCTTGTTAAAATGCAGGTTCTGGGGGTTCTATCTCCAGGGTTTCTGATTCAGTGGGTCTAGGGTAGGGCTCAAAATTTGCACTTCTCTCAAAGTCTCAGGTGGTGCTATGGCTGTTGCGGTCTGAAGACTACACTTTGGGAACCACCAAGTTAATATATGACAAGTGTAAAGCAGTGCCGTCACTAAGCAAGCACGATATGAATGTTTGCCACTGTAACTCTTTGTCCTGAAGTGCCCAAGCATCCAGAAGTGTCTGGGTATCTTTGAGTCAGAAAGTGACCCAGTGATGGGATGAACATTTTTGGTGGCCAGTGCATGCCCTGGAAACTGAGAAGAGACAGAAAGGGGAAGACTCATGTCTTGTCTCTTAGCAACTTTTATCCAAATGTGTATATGAGACTACATTTATGTGACGTGAAGAAATGGTCCCTAGATGAAATATCACATTTATGAGATAAAGGTTAACCATTAAGTGTGTGACTGAATCTTGCCACAGTATGTAAAATTTCTAAAATACATTTACAAGCAAAAGGGTTGAACAAAAGAGTGTCTTTCCAAATAAACTTTGGAAGTTCAAGTGGGAGACCGTACTGAAAGTCTGAGTTCACGGTCTCTCCCGAGCCAGACGGCCAGGCGGCTGGGAGAGATCAAACCTGGACCAGTGTTTGGAAAGGGCTATCGACAACCAGGTGGGAAGTTTCAGCAGGAAAAACAGATGCCTCTGACTTGGCTTTTAAGTGTTGAGAACATCGAGGGAATGCCAGAGAGACTTGTTAAATGGAGATTCACCTTGCTCTGAAATGTTTATTCTGCTAGCAGTCTGTTCTTTCAGCTGATCATCTCAGATGGCCCTGTGGTTTAAAAAAATGGTATTTTAAACTCTATCTGCTGCCCATATCTGTTCTTCCCTCATTCGGGGTATGTTTTCTTTTTTGAAAGGACCTGTTCTAGGTTCTTTGTTCTTTAAAAACTGTTCTGATCCTGTGTGTGTGGGTGTGCAGGCATGCATTTGTCTGGGATGTAGTAATATGGACCACTCCTCTCAGTGAAAATTTTGACCTCAGAATCCAACTTGGTAGTTGTGTCTGGAAGAGGGAAGCTGTAAGCCTGTCTCAGGTTTTAGCCTTTCACGGAAGGGGCTACAGTTGGGGCCAAGCTGCCGGACAAACTGCTTCCAGGGGATAGCGCTGCCAGAAGCTTAATGCAGGAAACCCTCTTCCCACCTGCATCTTATCTCTGAGAGGACCAAAAACTGCTAGGAAGAGAGGCTTGGGGAAAGAGCAGCAGGTCTGCCTCCAGCTAGGAGCGCATTAGGAGAGCATCCATGTGCAAAAACTAGCCTACACCCTGGCTCTATCATTTTGTTCTTCTGATCATGAGATCTTTACCAATGCCTGAACCTCTTCTCCATAAGTGCAAGGTATTTCTCTGGCTATGGATTGAATTTGCTCCTATTTGCCAATGTTATATTGTCCCATCCATCCTATTAACCCCCAACCCCATCACCTTGGTAGCTTTTCCAGCTTGTGCTGTTTCATACGCAGATTACCATCACTTCCAGTTTAAGTTTTTGAGTATAAGCTGAAAGGTATTGAGTGCTAGCAAAGGGTTAGGGCAACCGTCGCCAACCTTTGTGGCACTAGGGACCAGTTTCATGAAGACAAATTTTCCTTGGACTGGGGGCTGGGGGATGGTTTCAGGATGATTGAAGTGCATTATACTTTTTTGTGTGCACTTCTATTTCTATTTCTATTCTATTCTATTTCTATTATTACTACATCAGCTCCACCTCAGATCTTCAGGTATTAAATCCCAGAGTTTGGGACCCCTGGGTGACGGGGCTTGGTGAAAAGAGCAAGAATACACCTGGAATCTTGTTCTCTAACCTTTAACAGGCCCGATCATTACACTCATTTCAGAGTCTTGTGCTATTACGTGGAGTGCTATATTTCTACTTCAAGAGGTGTTATAATATGTGATCAACAGATGCTACCTTTTCCTTACACCACGATCTAAGTGTGAATTTAAGTGACCCAAAGAAACCTGGTGCCCGACCCTTAAGTCCAGAGTCTTGCCCACATTCATCCAGCCCGACTGATTTTCTGACACCTGCCAATTTTTCCTTCCCATGTGTCCCAGCTTATGGAGAAATGAGAAGGGGGCCTGGTGAAAACCAGAAAGAGAAGCTACGGGTTAGAGTCCAGCAGCCCAGGGCAGGAAGGACTGTAAAGACCTTCCTAAATGTAAAACACCCCTGCAGTTCCTCTGAAGGGAAAGAAACCGAGTGGGAGAAACCTGGGCAGGGGTTAGTGAATTACAACGGGGATGTGTGCGCTCTTTGGCAGTCCTCCAGGGCCTCCTCTCAAAAATCCTAGGAAGTAACAGCATTGCACTGGGAGTCCCAGGGGGCTGGGGAGAAAAAAGTTCTCTTAACTTTTTCAAACCACAAATATTTGATCCGAGTTGGGAAAAGGTCCCTGGGGCACGGAGTTCTTATTGGATTCAAGCTGTCTGACCCTTCTTCGGGAACTCGGTGTGGGGAGCGGGGGCTGGGGACCCCGGTGGAGGCCGCCTGGCGTCAGCCCTCCCCTCCCCACCCCGCCGCCCCCGGTGAATGAAGTGCTGGTGGGTGAGGGTGCGGGGGCTGCTGGCCGGCGGGGGGAGGGCCCGGGCGGGGGAGGGATGCGCGGAGGCAGCCTGTTGTTCTCAGCGTCTGGCCGCCTGGAGACTTACTCTCTCCAGATGTTCGCTGTGTTTATAGCTGCTGAAGCAAGAGACCCAGCTCCTTCATTAATAAGTTTCTTTCCTGCGCTGTGGCCAGGGGTCTCAGCTCAAGGCTGCAGCTGGGGGAGGCGCGCTGGGGGGCAGGGACGAGGGGAGGCGCCCCTCCCCAGCGCCCCCGCCTCCACGTCCCTCACCCCCCCCCCCACCCCGCCTTCCTCCTCTGCAATCCTCCCAAAATACACGAGCACACAAAAAGAAAAACACCAGCAGATTTTTTATTTCAGAGAGTAAACACTTGGGCCGTGGGGGTCTGGAGGTTATGGGAAAAGAGGAAACCATCAGGCTAATCAGGCCGGCACACACTTCCCCTGCTGAAATAAAACAGAAATCATTGCTCCGCAGGCCGGCGGGTTAACCCCGGCGCTGCCAGCGAGGCGGGCGCACGCAGAATCCGCCCGAAGGGAGAGGCACTGCGTCCGGGGCACGCTGCAAGACGCGGCTCCCGGAGCGGAGGAAGCGGAGGAAGCGGAGAGGAGAGGAACGCGCGGCTTCGGCCACTCCATTCGGTCGGGGGAAGTAACGACTGCCCCGAGCCCGGCTTGAGAAAGAAACCGTTGGAACAGAAGAGATTGTGGGCAGAGATTCAGTTTTGCAAGAGGCTGGAGGGAGTTCTAGATGGGTCGAGAGAAGATAGCGGGATGGGTAAGGGGGCGAAGGCTCTGTGGACTTCTCCTGCGCACTGATTCGGTTGGGAAATGAACAAGGGAGTTGAGACTGGCCGGGGCCCAGGTTCTAGCCCCGCTGCCTACCAGCTGTGCGACCCTGGCCACCTCACTGACCCCTTCTGAGCCTCGTGACCTCATATGTGATAGAATAATGCCTACCTCCCCGAATTATGGGGAGGAACAGAAAACCGCATCGACGGCGGACTTGGTGTGCTCCAGGGCACGGCTGTCGGTTCATGATTTCATAGATGACTTCAGACTGACCAAGGCCTTCCTCCCTCCCGCTTTCCTTCCGTTCTTCCTTCCTTCCTCCCTCTCTCCCTCCCCGCCGTCCTCCTCCTCTGTTAAATGCCTTCAGCTTCCATCCTCACTCACTTGCCCCCTAGGCTGGCTGTCTGGAGATCGTAAATATCTCCTGGGCCAGAGGTCATAGGTCAAACATGAGACCTAATTGCACTCTGAGAGAAATTACCTTCCCACTGATGTAGAGGGCAACCTTTGGCTGTCTCTCAGGCTGCCCGTGTAACAGGCCCATCCTCTCTGGTTCGGTCTCTGCCCCGCTTTCGGTGGCCCAGTGAGCTGACCGTTCCCTCCACCCCATCACTGTGAGAATGAGGAGTGGTGGGTGCCTTCCCCACTGGGTTCCCCAACAGCCCCAGTTTAAGAGTCATTCCCCGCATTTTTGACTCTTTCGGACTTTCTTGCACATCTTTAGGATTTGTGTTCATCCTTGAACGGTGACATTAAAAAAACAAAATTCAAAACTCCCAATGCCTGTGCCTCCTCAGACTTGCTAAACTGAACCTTGAGAAACAGAGGCAGTGATTTTCAGTATCTACAGAACCAGGGTTCTAGTTGCCTTTGCAGCTGTCTCGTGATTTCTTACCTGTTTCATACATGCTTTTTTAAAAAAAATCAATCCTGACAACTTCTGCTGAGTCTTAGGCTTACAGAGTCTCATAGGGCAAGGGTGCTTCATGCAGATGTCTCAGAAACATGAGGTCCCTCTGAAGTTGTGTGCAAGGGTGTTTTTAAGGGTCTGTAGCTTTCGTTGGATTTTCAAAGTAGTCTGACGTCCCCCAGGAGGTGAAGAATTACCAAGGGAAAAGGTACCTTTGTAGCCCTAGCAGCACTTACCCTGTTATACTTGGCGAGTGTGCCAAACACACTTTATTGAACTCACTTGAATTCCCTGCTAAAGCTTCCTTCCTATCAACCCCTTCTCACCATTCTGGTCAGTCCCAAGAGACTGTCTTTAAATCTGGAAATGGTTTCCATCCTATAGTCTTGGAAACACTGGGTATGGATGCTATGCCTGAATTCCAGCCACTTCTCTCCTGTTTCCTTTTAAACACTCCCCTTTTACTGCATGCTCCTTAGCGTGATCTCTCCGAGTACCATGAAGGGTGGGGACCTGTGGTCTCCACTGGGAGCTGCAGGTGGGATGGGGCAGAGCCCTTAGGATGACTCCGTAGGGGTCTCACACTGTGATCTGTTTCTCAAGGACTATCCAGTGCATGGCAGATTTTCCCAGCATCGCTGTCTCATGCAGTGGGGGAAAACGAGCTGGAGGAACAGGGCCTGTGAAAGGGGGTGGAAATCCTGAGCCAACACCCCCGCCCACAACAGATACAGAAACTAGGATGGCACATAGAGGTCCTTCACTCCTCAGTCACTGCCTCCGATCCTGGCTGCCCTTTGGCATCTTCACCCTAATTTGTTCTTTGCCTTCTGGTGGAACCACTGGCTGTTACATCCACTGCCACAAACTAACTTAGACAAGTGGAGACCACTTTCAGGGTCTCAAATTGCCCCACCATGGTCACCAACTTGGAGCAGCTGAGACAGCTCGGTGTTTCCTTGTTGGTCAGCCCAGATGGACATTTTTCACCAAGCAGAACCAACAGACAGCCTGCACCCTGATGATAGACTGAACATTGGGTTTTATAATGAAAGTGGCTGAACTGCCTGTATCCTGTTGCTGGTCTGTTGAGACAAGACTGGAAATAATAGAAAAGTTGTTGTGAAATAGACATTTCATCAGTATTATGTGCTTTGAACAATTAAAGTACCTGAACAGCAAAATCAACCTACCATGATGCAAAGTTTGGTTAACATTTAGTGATATTTTTGTGTTGTTTTGTTTTCAACATGGTCCAGATCCCTCAGACTTTTCAATGAGATATCTATGCTTATCTCTCTTCCTTGTTGCTTTTCTGCTGATCAATTAAGAAATTTAGAATGAAGAGTAAAAATAGTTCCTGTCTCATTCTGCTTCAATTTTAAATAATCTTACTGGAGGAAGTCCAACAATGACAAACCTAGACAGTATATTAAAAAGCAGAGACATTACTTTGCCTACAAAGGTCGGTATAGTCAAAGCTATGGTTTTTCCAGTAGTTATGTATGGTCCATGTGAAAATTGGGCCATAAAGAAGGCTGAAGAATTGATGCTTTTGAACTGTGGTGTTGGAAGAAGACTCTTGAGAGTCCCTTGGACTGCACGGAGATCAAACCAGTCAATCCTAAAGAAAATGAATCCTGAGTATTCTTTGAAAGGACTGATGCTGAAGCTGAAGCTCCTATACTTTGGCCACCTGTTGTGAAGAGCTGACTCATTAGAAAAGACCCTGATGTTGGGAAAGATTGAAGGCAGGAGGAGAAGGGGACGACAGACGATAAGATGGTTGGATGGCATCACTGACTCAATGGGCATGAGTTTGAGCAAGCTCCGGGAGATGGTGAAGGACAGGGAAGCCTGGTGTGCTGCAGTCCATGGGCTCTCAAAGAGTCGGACACGACTGAGGGACTGAACAACAGCAGGAAGTCCGGGAAAAGACCTGCCTTCTTTCTAGACCAATTTGAGAGGTAGAATAATGGCCATTCATTAAACACTTTCTGTCTGCTAAGGATCACACATGTGATATTCCTAGGAAGGAAATATTATTCCCATTTTACAGATGAGATGAATGAGGCTCAGAGATGTCAAGTCACTTCCCTCAATAAATCTAGCTATACTATTGGGAGGAGGGGAGAGTGTCAGTTAAACTGAGATCTTCCCCCAAAGCCCATGCTCTTAACCATAATACAAATTTTGCTGCCTGATATTTTTTTAAATTACGGATATTTATCTATTTAAGTCTGTGCTGGGTTTTTGTTGCTGTGTGGGCTTTCTCTAGTGGCAGCGCGCGAAGGCTCCTTTCTAGTTGTGATGGGCAGGTGTCTCCTTGCGGTGGCATCTCTTGTTGTGGAGCATTGCCTCTAGGTGCTCAGGCTTCAGTAGTTGTGGCTCATGAGCATAGTTGCTCCGCAGCATGTGGGATCTTCCCAGACCAGGGATCAAACCCGAGTCTCCTGGATTGGCTTCCCTGCTGGCTCAGGTGGTAAAGAATCTCCTTGCAATATGGGAGGCCCAGGTTTGATCCCTGGGTTGGGAAGATCCCCTGGAGAAGAAAATGGCAACCCACTCCAGTATTCTTGCCTGGAGGATCTCATGGATAGGGAGCCTGGCGGGATACAGTCCATGGGGTCCGAAAAGAGTCGGACACAACTGAGTGAACACTCACTCCTGGCTTGGCAGGTGGATTCTGGAAGGTGGATTCTTAACCACTAGACACACCAGGCAAGTCCCCAAACATTTCTTCATTGTCACCTCAGTCCTGGTGGCTGATGTCCACCCTGTAGAATGAGATAATACACGCATTCATAGTTTCCCCACAAACTGGGAACTCCTAAAAACCTTGCCGGAGGAAATGGGTGTCTGCGGTCTGTATTTTGGACCCTTCTCTCTGGTTTCTTTTGGTTCAGCTGTGGTTCCTCGGGGGCACGGAAGGGCAAGGCCATTCCTAAAGCTGCAGTGGAGGATGGTGTCTTTCGCTGGCATTCGCTTAGGGTCTGTCACCAAAGTTTGGCCTCCCTGTGCCCCCTCCCCGCTTCTTCACCAACTCGAGTCTCTGAACCTGACTCCACCCTGAGAAGTTCCTGAAAGGTTTGTCCCCCTGAAGCTGTCCACAGCGTGGGCAGCACGCGCTGAAGTTTACACAGACTCTCCCGACCGCTGAATAGAGGGACTAATTGTGGGGAGGCTGCTTTTCAGCACACAGGATGGGCTGTTCTCTATGGGTTTTACTATCAAAAGGCTTTTAAAAGTGCAGCGAAGCCATTGTTGAATATTTCACAATGAATTAAATACCATTTCTCTCCTCACAGCTGTTCCATGTGAGCGAGTGGAGAGTGCTTTTTTTTTTTTTTTCCTGGCAGAAGACGTCTGCTGTATAAACCTCAGCACTGGGGTAATGAGATTATTTGTGTGCGGATTCTTTAGGAAAAGCATTTCTTTATTTTAAACTCAATGTGATGTGGGACTGCTGCTGAGGAGCCGAGAGGGAGAGCCTGGGAGAAGAATGGGATTGAAATATCTCCAAGCAGGACTGGGAAAGGCAGGGGTGAGGGGCCCTGGGACCAGGCCTCCAGCCTCGGTACATTCATCTACATTTCCCCAGGGCCACCTCATCTCCCAGCCCTACTTGCTGGGCTCTGGAGGAGGGAAATTCCGTCTAGTTTTTTTAGTAACAATTAATCACTTTTCCATCTGCCCTTTCAAAATTCCTTCCTGATCTCACAAGTTTTTAATGGCATTGAAGGAACTTTGTTTTGCCTTCTACCTATTTTTGTATCAAGGAGGATTTAGAAACTTTTAAGTTGTAAAAGACACAAAGAAAGCAGCTTTCTTGTAACATTGACAGCGGTTTCCACAATTAGGACATATTTGACCTTACTGTTGCTAGAACATAAAGTGCTAGAACATAAAATACTCCATGGGGTATCCACTCATCTCCCCTTGCTTGAGTAACATTTCCTTGCCAATGGCCTCTTCATTGCCTTCATAGACATCAGGCTTCAGGTAAGCAGTGAATTGCAACTAAGTATAAAATTGATTAAGATTAAATACTAGCATAGCCTTAACTCTTCTTAAAGTATCACTGAGGAGTTACCAGCTGTTCTTTAGATCTACTGAAGATCAAGTGAAAAACAGGACAAAAATGGTAAAAGGAGGGATTTAGATTAGCCATGGTGAAATTTAACTCTGAAATCCATTATTAAAGGACTTTTCGATTTGCTTCTCCCTTCAAATACCTTTCAGGATATTTCAGAAGCAGTCTAAGTAAATTTTATTATTATTATTATTATACTTCTGCTTCTATCACAGAAGACAAAAATTTTAAGCCTTTTAAGAGAATTTCAAGGAAATGTTTAAGGACATTATCCAAAGGGAAAGAGCAGGTTGGATAGGAAAAGAAATCTGTTGACTTCAAGACTAATCTTTTGCTTCTGCTTCAGCTGGTGAAGCAAAAATTGGACTCAGGCTAGACGAGCTAGCATGACAACCCACTCCAGTGTTCTTGCCTGGAGAATTCCATGGACTGAGGAGCCTAGTGAGCTACAGTCCACGGGGTCACAAAGAGTCGGACACGACTGAGAGAGTAACTACTATGACCAGGTGTGCTGGCTTGAGAACCCCGTAAGATTTGGGGGCAGAGGATAGAAAGTTTGAAATGTGATTCTGAAATTCTCCCATGTTGATCACTTACTCTCTTCATTTCTCCCGTTTCCCAGCGCCTATGACAGAATGGGCAGATGAAAGTTAATCATTCTTTCCTCCCTGTAACAGATGGAAAGACCTGCTGGAAACGCAAGAGAGAGCCTATGCTGTTTTAGTTGCTTTGAGAAGCCGGTTCTTTTGTGTACTCTGCTATGTGTGCATATACCAGGCTTTGTTTACTTTTGTGTAATAATCACTATAAAAATAATACATCTCTTTAAGAAAATGTGTCAATTGAGGAGTGGGTGGAAGGGAGGTTCTACAGGGAAGGGATACATATATATACCTGTCTATATCCTGATTCTTTGTTGTACAGAAGAAACCAACACAATATTGTAAAGTGGTTATACTCCAATTAAAAAAAAAGAAAGAAAAGGTGTAAATTAAAGAGTAGGAAGAATGGTGGGGCTGCAGGGGAACGCAGTTTAGTGTCATCACTAATGGTTAACATGTTGAAGTCCCTTCTGTATATTTTCCTGTGAAGACCTCCCCTGGATATCACAGGGACATCTCAGTATCCCTGAGTGCATCACTTGCCTCTGTAGGAAACCCATCTTTACCCTCTACTCCCATGTCCCCAGGCTGGAAAGCAGAGAGTTTCTGCTCCCTGCTTTGTGCCTTAACCCCTATGTTGGTCAAGGCTCTTTTTGTTTGCAAGTGGCAGAAACCTGGTTCAACTGGCTCAATTTTAGCAGGGGATTCATTGAGTCATAGAACTGAGAAGTCCAGTAGTAGAGTCAGCCTGTGGAACTCTAAGAAATTAAGTCATCTTGTCAATTCATCCCCTTTCTCCTCCTCTCTCTCCTCCTCCTGACCCCCTTCTTCCTCTCTCTCCTCCCCCTCTCCCTCTCGGGGGATCCTGTACTGGCAGAAGAAGACGAACCTCTCGAGAGATGACCATTTTATCCCTCAGATTTAGCTTAGTCACAGGTCTGTCCACTTTATTTTCTAAACATCTCCTGTATTTATCCCATCTTCTCTTATGATTACTGTCAATGCCTTCAGGCCCCAGAGTTGAGCCCCTGTAGTGTAGAGACCATCATAAGTACACTGCAGTCCCTAATTTGTCTTCCCTTTTCGTGATGGGACCGGATGCCATGATCTTCATTTTTGCATGTTGAGTTTTAAGCCAGCCTTTTCACTCTCCTCTTTCACTTTCATCAAGAGGCTCTTTAGTTCTTCGCTTTCTGCCATTAGAGTGGTATCATCTGCATATCTGAGGTTGCTGATATTTCTTCTGGCAATCTTGATTCCAGCTTGTGCTTCATCCAGCCTGGCATTTGGCATCATGTACTCTGCATATAAGTTAAATAAGCAGGGTGACAATATATTGTCTTGACATACTCCTTTCCTAATTTGGAACCAGTCTGTTGTTGCATGTCTGCTTCTAACTGTTGCTTCTTGACCTGCATACAGGCTTCTCAGGAGGCTGGCAAGGTGGTCTGCTATTCCCATCTCTTTAAAAATTGCACTGCTTTAGGGTCTCAGTTTTCCTTGGTTGTGCATGCTCAACCATGTCCTACTTGTTGCAACCCCCTGGAGTGCAGCCCACCATGCTCCTCTGTCCATGGGATTTCCCAGGCAAGAATGCTGGAGGGGGTTGCCATTTCTTCCTCCAGGGGATCCTCCCCACCCAGTGATCAAACCTGTGTCTCCTGCATCTTCTTCATTGGCAGGCAGATTCTTTACCACTGTGCCACCTGGGAAGCCATACCTTGTTTAGAGCTCTTTTGTTCTGTCCTTCATCTATCAGCACGTACATATTGAGCTCTTATTCTGCACAGAGTATTGGGGCCACAAAATAGAGTGACTTCCTTTTTCTCAGGAAGCATCAGCAGAGCCTTGGTGGGGAGCTAAGGAGGACATGACTACACCTGGACAATTGGTAAGCCCTGGAGAATAGGGATGATAAAGACAATGTTTCTGCTTTAGACCCGGTAAGGAGTGTTAAACACAGCAGGGCTCCCCATGTCCTCTTTCAAAACTGTGTGGAAAGGAAGGTGGGCAGGGGGACTTGGTCTTGAGTTTCATTCATTTGTCCAAACTTGGTCAGCAGAACGGGACGGGGAGCTTGATTTGAAAAGAGGTTGCTTTACTGATGTTTAGAACAGTGGCCACTCCTGCTCTGCTTTATGTATCTTGGTTCCTCGTTCATCTTTCCTCCATTCCACCATGCTGATAGTCACCTCTCTGGCCCAAATCTGCCCGCCTCAGGGTGAGTTTACACACCACCCAGGCTTCCAACCTGAGTGAAACGTCCCATCCCTGGGGTCTGTGGCTCCTCACTTCATTAGCGTTGCCAGTGTTTATAAAGCCAGGAGATAATATTTTTAGGTTCCATTCGGAGTTTCCCGGGCAGCCTCTCTTTAAGCCACTTAGAAAGTTTAGAAAAGAAGGTCACAGAAATGTTAGATGTTTTTCCATTGAACTTTGGTTAAGCAAATGGTCTTGGGATGATGTTCACAGACTCTTCTGGGCAACCGTGAAGACTGAAAATTCTTTTTCTCTTTTGTTTGTCTTGCTTCACCTCTGGAAAAGCAGTGTTTTTTTTTTTTCTTTTTTTTAATTGAATAAGCTTTATTGAGATATAATTCATATATGGTACAATTCACCCATTTAAAGTGTACAATTTAAAGAGTTTTAAAGATATTCACAGTATCGTGCAACCATCGCCATGAGTTAATTCTAGAACATTTTTGTCCCTCCTAAAAGGAATGTCATCCTCATTAACAGTCAAACCTAGTCTTCTTCCCCCTCCCCCTCCCCAGCCCCATGCCCTAGTAGCCACTAGCCTAATTTTGCCTTTATACATTTGCCCTTTCTGGACTTCTCTTATAAACGGAGTCATACAATATGGGGGTTTTTGTGACTGATTCTTTCACTATTTTCAAGGTTCATTCATGTTGTAGCATGTATCGGTAACTCATCCTTTTTAAATCGCAGAATACTGTTCTGTTACATGGATATGCCCCAACTTCTGTGTCCATCATTTGATGGACATTTGTTTGCACTTTGTATCTGTTAGAAATAATCCTGCTATGAGCATTCATGTGTACTTTTTTGTGTGAACATGTTTTCATTTTTCTTGGGTTTATGCCTAGAAGTGGAATTGCTGGTCATATGGTAACTTGATGTTTAACTATTTGTGGAACTGACAGACCGATTTCCCAACTGGCTGCACCATTTGACATTTCTGCCAGCAATGTACAAGTGTTCCAATCACTGCATATCCTCACCTAGACTGGTAATGTCTGTCTTTTTGATAGATCTCATAGAGGTTATGAAGTAGTGTCTCACTGTGGTTTTAGTTTGTGCTTCCTTAATGATTAGGAGGAACATTTGTTCATACGCTTATTCACCATTTGTGTATCTTCTTTGCAGAAATATCTATTTGAATATTTACCCATTTAGTTCTTTCGCCCATTTCAGTTCCATACATGTGTGTGTTCAGTCCCTCAGTCATGTCTGACTCTTTGTGACCCTGTGGACTGTAGCCCACCAGGCTCCTCTGTCCATGGAATTCTCCAGGCAAGAATACTGGAGTGGGTTGCCATTCCCTTCTCCAAGGGATCTTCCAGATCCAGGAATGGAATCGCCATCTCTTGCATCTCCTGCATTGGCAGGCAGATTCTTTACCACTGTACCACGTATGTGTGTGTATGTGTGTGTGAGATTTGGAACTAAATATTTTCTCTGCTAATATGAGTTGCTGTTTTAGGTTCTTGATGTTATATTATGCAGCACAAAAGTTTTTAGTTATGATTAGCCCAATTTCTTTCTTTTGTTTATTTTGTTTTTCATTGTTGTTTGTGCTTTTGGTGTCATATGTGAGAAATCATTGCCTAATGCAATGTTGTGGAGATTTATGCATTCTTGTAAGAACCTTATAGCTTTAGCTCTTAGGTTCAAATTGAGGATCATTTTGAGCTAATTTTTGTGTATAGTGTGAATAAGGGATCCGATTTTTACTTTTGCATATTTATATCTTATTGTCCCAGCACTATATGTTAAAGAGACTTTTCTTTCTTTGTCTTGGCCCTTTTATAAATAGATATTTTAAAATACATAGGCCACTTATGTTTATGAGCTGTCTTCTTAATCTATGGCATAAATAATAACTTGTATTAAGTGGTCATTCAACATTGTTCACTGCAATAAATGAGTATGTTTTGATTTCTAGTGAACTTAGTGGGTTGCAGATATCTGAGTTCTGGTTTGGAATGCAATTTTTTTAACCTGAAAAATATCCCCAAATTTCCATTTATTATTTATTTTGAGCCAGATACTGTTCAATATTTTACATATATTATCTTATTTAAATATGACCAGAATATCCTGTGTTATTATTAGCTCCATTTCATAGACGAGGAAGCTGAGCTTTATGTAGTTGAAGTAGCTTGCCAAGAGGTACACCATTAGTAAGTTACAGATTTCAGCTCAGGTCAGCCTGATTTTGTAGCTTAGTATTAAACACTGTGCTGGGACTTGGGCAAGCTATGTAGAATAATAATAACCAGGAATAAAAACAGAAAGCAACCACTATGTGTGCAATTTGTGAAGAATGCAAAATCTGAAAGTCTAGTTATGTTAAATGATGCTCAATCTTCACATCTCTAGGAACATAATACCTTCCCCTGACCTTCTCTATTGCAGTTAAACCAAGACAAATCAAGTATTTAATTCTGAAGTTACTTCAGTGTATTTTAACTCCAAGAAGGGGAAAAAAAAAATTCAGCAGACTCTTTAAGGAAAAAGTCATCATGATTTTATGCACTACTTGTATAAATCTCAACTTAATGCAAGTGTCTTTGCCAAGAAATCCATATTTCTTTTTTCATCTTTTTGGTTTTATATTTGATAAGTTTTTAAAAAAAGTCACTAACAGTTGTCTGGAAAACACCCCAAGCTTACAGAGGTGTTCACACGAAAGACTTTTAATAAAATTAGTATGTTCAGTTTGGGTGTTTTGAGGGAATAACCATTGTGAACCCAAGGGAAGTAAAAACGCCGGTAATATTGAAGGTGTCAACACACAGAAGACCTGAAATCACCCCCCATGTCCTCTTCCCTATCCCTCTTCTCTTTCTTCCTTCTTTCCAGTGCTCACTTGCCTTTGGTGGAGAATTTGGGGTCTGTGACTTTACAACAATGGCGCGTTTCCCAGAAGGCATTCTTTGTATGTTTATAATGCCATGTTCTACTTGTCATGAAGTCTCTACTGGAACGTGTTATTATAAAATCTCAATAAACATATATAACTGGTGGGAAAAGTATCAGAAAGATGAGTTTTGTGACCAGCTGCTCTTATTGCTGCTCCGTCCGCACATTTTCCTGCAGCAGCTGCAAGGAGACGCGAGGTGTCCAAGCAGAAGTCCTCCTCTTCATCTCAGTCTCTCTCACCCCTGCGTTCCCATGGGAAGGGATCTGACGCCTTCCTCCCCTTCCTCTTCATCCCTAATCCAGACCTGACTCCTCTGGCTTATCCTTGAGCTCTGGCAGACGCATCACTTGGGGCCCTACTGTGTCCTCCTCCCGAGGCGGCTTTGCTTGGTTCTCTTTCGAGTAGAGATAGGTGGGACCATGGGTCACAAAGAGTTGGACACAACTCACGACTATCACTTTCACTTTCATGGGTAGGGATTAATGCCTGAATCATCTTCTCTTTGCTGCCCTATGCCTTCCCTCCTTCACCCCATACTTTTTTGGTGGGAAAATCATGACTCGCTTTGTGATGTGTAAGTGATAAAAGGTCGAACAAGAAATTAGAGAAATGATAACACAAGACTTGGCAGGAGAAAACCACATTTGAAAGTCTCTGAGTGATAGAGGAGAGTAACTTGGGACCCAGGAATCATCTAAAAGAATTGCATGAATGTGCACCTTCAGTATTTTGCATGCTGACTTGGGTCAGAGTCATGCAAACTTGGAAAGTCTCTATACCCTGGACAAATGCTCTCTGCTGAGAGCCTGAATGCCTCCCTCCTCCTGGACACCTCTCAGAGGTGCTAGGAGGTGCTGATGGAAGTGACTTTCCAGGCTGCAGAAGGTAATGAAAGAAAGTGAAAGTTAGTCATTTAGTCATGTCTGACAGAAGGTAATACTTAGCTGTTATTTCTGTCAGAGGAGAGAAGCTATGCCAACTCAATTTTGGTTCTGAGATTTGGCACATAAAGGACTTAAAATGACCCAAACTCTGTGAATAGTGTGAAAGGGGTGTCTCCTAATTGCTTAGAATCATAAGGCAGCTTACCCTGAAGTCATTGCTTAAATAACCTGCTAACTGAAATATATTGATATGAACTATCAACACAACAGCTCCCTACAGTCCATTCCTGCTCCTAATAAGAGGTTTCTTGTGTGTCTTGCTTTGTCTATATTATGCTTTCTAATATTGCTCCAAACCATAATTGGATTTAGAAAGGGGCTGTTGGTATCACACATAATGTATGCTATTTGCTAAGACTTTAATCATATTGTGTTTACCCCACTGTACTTAATTCTTGTACCCAATGTCTTCATGACAGTAGTCATCATAATATATATTTCTTAGTAGGCATTCACAATATCTATTTCTTATCTTTATGTTCCTATTCTTTGATTCAAATGTATTGATCATATTCCTCTGATAGTTCTACTTGATGAATGCTATGGCATTCACGTTAGTGGTAAAGAATCTGTCAGCCAATGCAAGAGATGTGGGTTCCATCCCTGGGTTAGGACTATCCCCTGGAAGAGGAAATGGCAACCCCACTCCAGTATTCTTGCCTGGAAAATACCATGGACAGCAGAGCCTCGTGGGCTATAGTCCATGGGGTCACAAAGAGTCGGACATGCCTGAGCTACTGAGCACATACACATACATACATGTGGTATTCACACCTACCTTCATTTCTTCTCTTTCTACCCTGTTTTTTATTTATTTTTGTGGTTAACTGTTTATTCCTGCCATGTAGTTTATATAATCTGTCCTTGATAAAGTAACAGTGAGCTCAACGCTAACTGGCTGCTTTGTAGTCATACCAAATGATACTTTGAGGAAAAAGATCACAATGAAAATGCAGGTTGATTTGTCTTTGTTTATTATCCTACTTTATCCATATCTTCGAGGTTGTGGATGACTCTTCCTTAAGGCAAGATCTGAGAATGAAGTCACACTGTGATAAAGGAGAGTAATAAAGAGCCATTGCTAGCCAGAATCTAATTTTATAGCTTTCAATCCATTATGATCATTATAAAGTGGGCATTCCATTTAGCAAGTAGGAGGCTTGCCAGAACAAAGGGACTATCAAAGGAATGGCAGTGTTTTCTCCCGGGTCTCAGGTTGGAGGTTCTATACTCTTTTGTTGATATGATTACTTACTGTTATAGGATCGTGGACTCTTTCTCTATGTCTTTATCCCTTGCTTTCTCTCTCTCTATAGAAGGCACCCTCAAATATTAGAAAAACACAACTTTCTAGAAGTTGAGATCGTGATGGTAAAATGACAAGGGAAGAACTGACCCCAGATGGCATTGTGCACGGAAGTGAATTTACACGAGAACCATCAGGGAGTGACTTTTGCTATAAGGCTTTATGTTTTAAGGATGGGAATCATTCAGTGACTTTGGCTGTTTTTAAATGTTTGTGGATTTGGCAGAGTTCAAAATCTGTTTTGCCAAGTGCTTTGTTTTTCCTGCTAATTTTGAGGTCCATGAGTATTTCATGGGAAACTTAAACTGCATATGGGATTGCTTTATAATTTAGTCATCCATTCATCTGTATAGGACAATCGAGAAGATTGGTGAGTCTTCTTAAAAATACTTAGAAGGAAAGGTTGGTATGGTCTGATGATTAAATGAGCTACAGTCCTCAAAGGCTGGAGCTGATTTCAAAAGTTAATCTCTATAACTATTAAACAGACTTAGAAAAGGGCTGGTCTCCTTTCATTTTATTATTAAACATTTTTGTATCTGAAAAGTGTGTATGTGTGTAATTAGACTAGACAGTTTCAAACGGAGAGAACCATGTCATAAGATAATAATGCTCTTTTCCAAGTGTGCAGGGCTGTCTATGGTGAAGCTGGAAGTGGGCCTGATTTTACCATTACCATCTTAGATCACTTTTAATACCAAATGGCTGTTTTATTCATTCCTTCATTTATTCATCATTTCATTCATTTATTTAATTATTCTTTCAACAGTTATTAAGCAGCATTTACTATATCACGAGGTCCAAATCACCGTGTTTTAAGCTTTGTGGAAATTAAAATTCGAATAGAATATGACTCCTGCCCTAGAAGGGTGGAGATTACTTATTTGTTTTGTTTATTTGGCTGAATCTGGTCTTAGCTGCGTCATCTTTCATTGCAACACATGGGCTTTCTAGTTTTGGCATGCATGCAGGCTTGGTTGCTCCCCAGTATGTGGGATCCTAGTTCCCCAACTAGGGCTGGTACCCTTGTCCCCCACACTATCAGGCAGGTTTTTAACCACTAGACCACCAGGAAAGTCCTTGGGCCGAGGCTATTTTAAACCAGGTAGCAAGCCACTCAATCAGAAGCCTGTAACGCTGACTTGAGGGCAGTTTGTTAGGAGGTGCAAAGGAGGAAGTGCCTGGTTTTATCCAGAGGCCCAGGAAACCTTCAAGGGGTGGGGGTGGGGTGTTGGTGATGTTTGCTGCTGTTTCCTGGTGGATGAACGGGAAGGGTGGAGCAGGGCTTTCCAGAAAGGTCTGAGAAGCACGTAAAATGGTGAAGCACTGGGGCACGTTCAAGGGGTACCAGCAAGTCCAGGACTGTCAGAGAGCAGGGAAAGAAAGAGAAGCAGGGTTGAAAAATGGGCAGGGGCTAATGTGAGCCATTTGGGCAATGCTTCGATTTTATCTGATTAGCACTAAAGAGTCTTGGTAGGAATTTGTTATTTCTACATCATGTTTTTAAAAAACTGGGTTGAAATGTTTTCTTGTATCTCTGTTTTACACTACAGTGGCCTTTAAATTTTTTTTTTTTCAATTGAAGGACAGTTGCCTTACAGTATTGTGTTGACCTCTGTCATACATCAACATTCCTCTACAGTATTGTGTTGACCTCTGTCATACATCAACATTCCTCTACAGTGTCTTTCCGAGAAATCTGTGCTTCTGTTTCATGCAGGTCTGAGCTGGAGGGCCGCTTGTACAGTCCTGGCTGTGTCTTATCCAGCCTCCCCGACTTCTATGAAGAGCCCTTCAGGAACGTTACACTGCTGGGATAGCAGCTGCAGGCTGTGATAACGGTGGTTGAAGAGTCTGTATTGTGACAGAAGTGTTGCTTCCCCAAGTTATTTTTTTTTTCTTTTCGGCTGCAGAGTACATGAGATCTTAGTTCCCTAACCAGGGATTGAACCTATGCTCCCTGCAGTAGAAATGGAAGTGTGGAGTCTTAACCACTGGACCGCCGGGGAAGTCCCTTATTTTTAAAATAATATAAAATTTGTCTCTTCCTTTAAGTTGGAGAACTTACATCTTGAGCTCTGGATGAGCTTGTCGCCTGAACAAACCCGACAATAGTGACGAGGTGGCTTTTTCAAAGCCCAGCGATCGGTGTTGGGGGAAAGTCAGAGAAGTGGAACATTAGCTGTCTATCTCTAGGCGCTTTGCAGACGTTCCCGGCAGAGGAAAGCTAATCAGGAGACCTGCATGGGGAGAGAGGCGTGTTATTTAATTAGCTTTACAATGGGCTGACTTGAAGGCACGTGGTGGTTTTAATAGAGGCAGATAGATGTCCTTTTCTGCAGGCCTAATTGTTGGGGAAAAGCAGGGTCTTTGTTCAGGCACAGCATGAGGGCTCTGATCTCTTGGAGCCCAGGGCCGCCCTGCTTATAATTTTAGACAGAGCCATTCAGGGCTGCCCTGTAGAGAAAAGAAGAACAAGAACAGTATTGTGTGTGCAGGATCCATGCCCAAACCTCCCCAAAGTCACTAAGAAAAAAAAGAGAGAGTAAGTGAGAGGACCAGCCTTGTGCATTTTAAGAGTATTTCTTCATCATTTCTTTGCTCTGGTTGTTGGAAAGGGCAGAGCTACACTTTAATCAACTTGGAGCTGAGGTGGGATGACTTAACACTCTCAGAAATCCAATTAAGTCCACTTTCCCAATGATACGGCGTTCATCTTGCCAAATGGAGCAGGCAACTTGCGAGGAGACTCTGTGTGTTCCGCGCTGCCAGCCTTTGCCGGCCAGATGCCAGGCACAGGCGGTGCGAGAATACAAATTATGTAGCGGATGCCCCTAAATAGCAGAATCTGTGCTGCTGACTGGCGGCGTGAGGGGCAAGGTGGGATGTCTTTCCTTAGGTTCAGCTGGTCAGCACAAGTGGTGACACAGCAAATAGAACACTTCATCTGAATTCCAGGAGGCAAGTCGGAGCTGGGCGGGGGGTGGGGGGTGGGGGGGTGCTTCGCGGGTCCAGAATTGTGTAACTAAATATGCTTGAGTACAGCGCAGTTGGGCTTTCCTGATAGCTCAGTGGTAAAGAATTTGCCTGCCAATGCAGGTGACGAAGGTTAGATCCCTGATTTAGGAAGATCCCCTGGAGTAGGAGATTGCAACCCACTCCATTGGGAAATCCCGTTGTCCATGGGCAATCCCATGGACAGAGGAGCCTGGCGGGCTAGAGAGCAACTGAGCATGCAAACACACATAGTTAGAAGTCCAGGTTTAGAGTACAAGTTGTTAGGAAACTTCTGGCTGTCAGAAAGATGGGATAACACAAGAAAAGACTTCAGAGAAGTGAATGCAGTGGTATACTGGCAGTAGTTTGGGGAGAACTCAAGCAGCAAGGCACAGGGCATGACCTGAAGCATGTCTGTAAGATTCTGCTAACTTGGTGACCAGCCCCAAAGCCAAATAGTGAGGCCATTTGCTTGGGATCTTATTTTGCTCAGTTTGTATGAAGTCACTGAATGGGTATCAAACATACAACCCAGAGCGGGGAGAACCCAGGATTGCAAGGAATCCTAGAAGGCGTTTGTTCCTCTCTGCATGGCTAGTGTGTAACGTAGCTGTGACCATACATTTAGAACTTCCAGAACCATATTTCACATCTATGTAATGGGAATCAACCCCCTTTCATCCAAAGGGGTTGGTGTCTGGATCCATGTGATTTACATACTCAGACTTAAAATTATATTTATTTTAATACTATGTCATGACTTTAATTCCTGGAGAAGAAAATGGCAACCCACTCCAGTACTCTTGCCTGGAAAATCCCATGGACGGAGGAGCCTGGTAGGCTACAGTCCATGGGGTCACAAAGAGTTGGATACGACTGAGCGACTTCACTTTCACTTTTCATGACTTTAATGGGACCACTATGTCTTCATCTCTTGGATTAACTTCCATGAAAATTTTATGGTCACTAAATCCAAAGTCAACATCTTGATTATGTAAAATGAATAATAGCAGCAAAATATTGTTGGGTGCTTATTCTGTGGTAGACACAGTGCAAATGACTGAACACAAATTCATTCCATCCTCAGATTAACTCTGTCAGTGGGCACTATGATCACCTCCATTTTACAGGTGAAGAAACAGGCTTTCTCAGGCCAAGGGATTGAGAGGTGTAGAAAGGCCAAGCTGACTCAAACTTTTGTCCACCTGAAGCCAAGCTTGTACCCTTAACCACTCTACCCCATGCCTCCTCATTTCTTGTAGAGATTAAGTGCATTCCTTATAGTTAGAAAACCAAAGCCTGATAGCTGATTTGGCAAAAAACTACAGGTCTTTGTGTGGGATATATATATATACATATACATAGACACATATATATATATTTTTTATGAGGACCACTTTTTTTTCTTAAGTCTTTATTGAGTTTGTTATAGCATTGCTTCTGTTTTATGTTTTGGTTTTTTGGGCGCGAGGCCATGTGGGTTGTTTGGAATTATCCCTTACCTCCACACCTCAGCTCCATCACATTCAATTTAAAAAAAAAAAAAAAACGCTCCTGGAGAGAAAATGTTTGCTCACTGAAAGGGGAGTGTATGTGGATGCTAGGTCTTTCCTGGGTCTGGGTTGGTGGTTGCCAGCCATCTGGTCTCTTTCAAGACTGTGGAATTCCCTGAAAGAAAAGTCCATAATCTTTTTGATTTTTCAAAATTCTGAACATTATTTAGAATTTTTAATTCCTGGAAAGGGACCTCTCCTGGGAACCTGCCACAAGAGAACCGCCCGCCGGTTGCGCTTTCCTCCCACGTCCCCTGCCAGCTCCCCAACCAGCTGCACGCCCTCCTCCCTGCCCCCTCCTCCTCCCCAGCGGGTCCCTGGTGGCGCTTGCTTCCACCCAAAGCCTTTGTGGGATGAAGTCTTTCAAGATGGTTTCCCCGTCTGGGGAAAACACATGTTTCTGATCAGTCTGATGAAATACACTTCCATTAAGGAAAAACTTCTCTGTTTTCTACTTTCTTCCTTCTCCACCTTACCTATCATCTCAGAGCCCCCAACACTTGAAAGGACTTCTCTGGCCGACTGATTAAATGGCGCCTTCTTGCACGTCACACACACCGGGTTAGCCTCTCCTGTCTCCGTCAAGGCAAAGGGAGAAAGGTTTTCATTGTATGCTAGCCAATCCATATAGATGAGATGTGAGCCGAATCTCTTCCACCTCATGCGTCATCACCAGGACCATCCGCTCCCTTCCAACTCCTTCGCTCTGGGTGACGCAATGAGCTGAGTGAGCCCAGCTGTCTCTTTGTAAGTTAAAGAAGGCTTCGTCTCTTTGGCTCTGAAAAACAGAGAATTAAATGGGAGCTGTCATCCCGGAGAAGAGTTGATATATCCCTTCTTGAGGTGGTTTTTCAACTGTCAACCCTCTATCAGTGGCATATTTGGTGCTCAGTACATTGTAAATATGAATAATGACACTGGACACCCTAGATTTGTTTTTGTGGATATATGGTCCTGTGTATTCATGAGACTCAGCTTCGGCACTCGTGTTCTGGGAACAGCACACATGCAAAAAGAGACTTGAAACAGCAAGGGACTTGAATAAGTGCTCTGCGTTCCACTTTCTCTGTTACTAGGTTTGGCATCAGCTAAGGGAGGACTTGTATAAATTCATTATAACCCAGTGATATGGTGAAGTGGAGGACGCTGAAGTGAAGGGAGGAGTAGATGCCTGAGTGAGATATTTGTAGGTGATGGCTTCAAAGAATGTTATATTTCCTGACTAGTAACATGTTCTCCGTGTAACACACTTCATTTTTTTTCCGGGGCCAATTCTGTATAATTAGCCTGGAGGAGGTGATGTAAAATGATGTGTGTTCCTGATTCTCATGGCAGCTAAAAGGCAATGGTGGACCCCAACCAAACCCATTTTTTCCTTGATTTCTATAGTTGAAAATTAGCCTGCTTTTCCATGACAGCATAGTCAAGACCCATCAGGAGACATAACTAATTTAGTGCAAGGAGGTGTCCTCTGCCATGGTGCAGCCAGCCAGAGAGGTCAGGCATTCTCTGTGTCTTTCTGCCACCTGCTAGGTGGTAACAGCTCAGTTGAATTTCCCTATCTTGTCCTTCTCCATCTCCTCCCAACACATCCCCTATCTCACCAGAGGGGATGCCTATAGTATGGTCAAACAATTTTTAAAAAATGCATTGTTTTTGGGAACCTGACAAATTATAAATTTGAGAAGGTGAAGGGGATGACACTGGACTCCCTATGAAGTGTCTAGCTCTTCTTCCTCACAAAAATGGAGAAAATTGGGTTCATCTCATGTGTTCTCTTATCTGAGTCATGGATACAGGGACTCTGAATCTTACCTTCATGATACAGTGAAATAAAAGATGCAACTTAAGTTCAGGAATTTCTGAAGACTGCTTCTGACAATATGAACAGTATGCTGTGTATAAGTTCAGACCAACGACAAAATGATTGGTTTGCATTTGTGGTTAAGCCAAACACCATTTATTTTTTCACAAACAACTATATCCGTGAATACTCTCATGAAAAATAAAATGAATATGGTGACCTTAGCAATATTTTCCTTTAAGGGCATCAGAGCCAGGCGATGAGAACAGGAGAGTTAAACTTGATAAAGACCTTTTCAGTTAAAAAGAGTCACCTGTTTACCTCTTTATCTTAAATGTTGGGTAACTTTGAGTCTCACATTAGGCTGAAAAAAGAAGACTGATATTTGAGTTCAGAGATCTGTATTTGAAATTTTAGGAAGTTATTTGTTCGTTAATTAAGTAATCGGTGACATTTATTGAGCTCCTACTGTCTTGAGCTGAGCACTGGAGGTGATGACAGACTAATCGCTGTCTTTAGGGAGTGTGGGAGGCAGATGTACATATTTAAATATTCCTTTGGGGTGTCCTGGGCACAAGAGGGCACCTCGTGGTGGTGGGGTGGAAAATTCTTTGTATAAAGAAAGTGCCCATGTCTGAGAAAGACTGAGAAATGCCCTCTGTGTTTGGTGTAGGTTTTCCTCTTGACCTTCCGTTGCATCTTCTGTGCAACCTCCTCCTTTCTGCTCTGAATCCTCTTCCAGCTTGAGGACCACCTTTGATTTGTTTGATTGTTATTCCTTGACTATTGGCCACGCAGGTCAATGAAATCGACTCAGGCAAGGTACCAGATACAAGACCAGGCCTCAGTTTCATTTTGGAAACTTGGAGACTTAAGTCCCAGAATGACAAGGACATAGAAATTCTGTGACAGTACCTTCTTGTGTCCCCTCGCGCCCATCCTCCCACTGTTGTCAGAAAGGTGCTCTCTCCTGCTTCCTCGGGTAGCATCTCCCCTTTTCCTCTAGAGTTAGTCTTCTACTGCCACCTGCTTCCTCTGCCCAACTTGCAGCATCGAAAACAGAATGAAGACATTCTCCACCCCACCTCCTCTCCTTCATCTCTAGGGTGGTAAAGGTTAGTCCTTTGGGGCAATTGACTTGGCATTTCCAAATGAAAGGGGAAGAAGAAAAGGGAAGATGCCACAATAAAATTATCTTAAGATTCATACGACAACTGCAGAGAACATCTGTTTTGAAGCCTGGTGTTGTCTTTGTAACCCAAGAGAAAAGCAGGGTGAGATCAGATGGGGGGCACTTAGCCTGCCACCAGATGAAACCACCTGCAGTCTGGTTGCGGGGGGGCTCAGGATCTTGTTCTTCTGGGGTTCCGAGCTCCCCACCAGGAGCCTGGGTCTCTGCTCCCGCCATGATATCAAAGAACACTGGTTCTTCAACCATTTTTGCACACGCCATCATCCCTCTCCACCCTCCAGGGACCAATTTAAGACAGCTTACATTAGAAATCATACTTAGACTACATGAACCCAGCGGCTCCAGGGTAGCCAGCATTCCGCATGACCCAGGCCCGGACGGGGCCAAAATTCCGAGACAGGTGCTCAGTTCACCTCAAGGAAAGTAACTGTGGTGTGGAGGGAACCTCAGATCCTGTAGCCTTGATTGGCAGCTCCTCACCACCTTCTGTGTGAGCAGAAGTCTGAGCTGCTGCGAGTGAAGTACGTGCTGTCTGAACTGGTGGATTTTCAAATGTCGCCTGGTCTGTGGATGAGGCCCATCCATCCCACATTGTTGGGGCTGCAGATGCAGCTGAATGGGTCGTAATTACAGCCTAAAGAAACGGCAGACAGCGATGAGCCAGCCCAGACCCTTTCTCTCCTTAAGCCCATGCCAAGCTGTCTCCCGCAGAGAATGCTAGTGTGGTTACCCTGCAGCGTGTGTGCCCGGAGACAACATATCCAGGGCAGAGGAGACTGTTAGATTTCTAGAAATCGAGTCTGAGCATCTCTCTGTTCCTATGTACGCTGTATCTTGCTTCGTTTCTCAAGGGTGTCTGGGAACAGACCTAACCGAATGACAGTGAGTGACTTCCCCTGCAGTGTGGTATCTACAAACCCAAGAAGACGCCCAAACTGTGAGCAGGGGATCCCTTTCTAGAAATGACAGTCTTTTCTGAACTGTTTGGCCTTGGGCAGAATGACTTATTCTCTCAGAGTCATTTTTTCCTCTGGAGATAGCAGGGCTGAACTTGACTATCTCTAAGAGAGTCCATCTAACTATAACATGTGACGGAGCCAAGACCTAAGGTTTTGTCTCCAAAGAGGCACTGCAAACATGATATTCCTTCTGAACCTGACATACAGCTTTGCCGTGACTTTTAAATACAAGTCTGCAGTTTCCTCTCCCGACCAGGTAGTGCCGGAATATCTAAAGCAAGGTCCAAGCTGGGCAGGTTCTGAGGGAGTGGGTTGGAGCAATTTTTTAACATTAGATATGATCGTTCTCCTAATCTGTCCATAAGACAGTTCAGGTAAATAGAGAGTCCACCTTACTCTGCAAAGGGGTTCACCATGGAGAAGATTTTTTTTGTGATTTCTCCTACGTCCTAGCATCTACATGTGTGTATGCTCAGTAGATCAGTCATGTCTGACTCTCTGCAACCCTGTGGACTGTAGCCCACCAGGCTCCTCTGAGATGTCCCAGGCAAAAATACTGGAGCTGGTTGCCATTTCCTACTCCAGGGGGTCATGCCTACCCAGGAATCGAACACACATCTCCTGCATTAGCAGGCGGATTCTTTACCACTGCCTGACCTGGGAAGCTCATCCTACTGTCTATTGGCTCTTAAAAGCAGTAACTTTAGCAGTGATTAAACTTTATTTGAGCTTTATTTCCTGACTGTGCTAAATTCTTTCCTGCATTATCTCACGTAATCCTCCAAGCAACCTTACTTTCAACAGGGAAGGACTGAAGTTTGGGATTGTTTAAAGGACTTCTGTGGAGTAATTCAGCTGGTGAGTGGGTCAAGCTGGAATTTCAATCTGAGTCTTATTCCAGAGTCTGCACTACTCAGGCTCCTCGGTTTTATCCTGGAGAACTTTCCCAGGGCAAACAGGCCCCGAGTCCTCCCCTCTCTGCAGCCCGCCCTCTTCTCCCGGCTTCCCCCCTTACTTATCGCTCAATTGTTTATTGTACCTTCTAAACAATAGTTAATGAGTCTGTATTACACGGTCAGGGGAGAGCCAGGGGTGATTTTTATTCCCTGAAACAGGGATGAGGTTGTGACACAAAAAGGTTAAGTGGCTTGGGTGAGGTCACAGAGCCAGCCTGCAGTCAGCGACAGCCCAGCTTGAGTCCCCCACTTGGGTTCCTGAACTGACCCTAAGGCCTTTGGGCATCCGAGTTTAATTAAGAGAGTTCTTTTCATTTTCTCCAGTTTTCCATTTTATGGCAGCTTGATAACGGTGGATATGGAAGCCCCAGGCATCTTTCTCCCTGCAGGGTGCTTTTCAGTGACTCAACTTATCACATAGAAACCACTTGCTTTAGAGTTAAGCTTTTAGAAGCCTGTTTCTGTGTGCTACAGGGTGACTGTTGCCTTTCTTTCTCAGAGAAAAACAACCACAAACGCAAAGCGGGAAGGTTGTTAATTGAAAACTTTTTTTTTTTTCAATCTTACATTTAAACCAGCAAATCATCTGTGAGTCATAAACTTGCTCTGGATTAGCCGTTAGCGGTCTGAATGTTTTTGCACCTACCTTTAATAAAGCGTATTTTAGCTCACAACTCTGAGATTCTTTAGTTTTTGGTCAAGATGCGAGAAAGAGACAATGTATTCCACTACACTTCTGGAGAGGGACAGTCTTCAGGATCTTCCAGGATTGTCTAAAATTAGATGTATTTTTATATTTCTTTTTTATTGACATTGGAGTACAGTGGAGGGAGGGAGGGGGATAAAAGAAGAAAGTTTATGTGTTTTACATACTCCATGTTTAAAGTACTGTTTTTTTGGTGTCATTCATGTCTGACTCCACACCCCTGCCCCTTGACGCCTGATGTCTGTTCTGAACCCTTCTGACATGATGTTTCTAGTTTGAGGAATTTCAGCGCTTGCTGGGTGTAATTCCCTAAGTCTTGGGAATGTTTGAAGATACAATTCTGTTTTCTGTCAGGTGTAGGAAGAACAGACTGCTGCATTACAAGCAAAAACAAAGTCATTCCTGGTTGAATTCTCTTGAGTGCCTTAAAAAGCAGATAGGGTCTTGAAACAACCTGCCCAAGGGGCTGGAAGGCAAAGCTCAGCTGACCTTGTTTTATTAATGGAAAAAGTGAGGCACTAATGAACTGGAGTGGACAGGAGTGCTGGGGAATAGAGCTTGTGATCAGCCAAGCCAAAGGTCAGACCTAAAGGCAGAGTGGTTCACATTGTTTAGCTCATTTTCAAAAGCCCTAAGTATCACACTCACTCACCCTTTGTATTGAGAAGCTTTGGTGGCAAAGTAAAAGTCCCTAGTGACCAGGGAGGTGATAGTTCACTACTTATTTACTTGTGTGTGTGCTCAGTCTTTTTGTGTGTGTGTGTGTCCTACTCTCTGTGACCCCATGGAATGTAACCCTCCATGTTCCTCTGTCCATGGGATTATCCTGGCAAGAATACTGGAGTGGGTTGCCATTTCCTCCCCCAGGAGATCTTCCCTACCCAGGGATTGAACTCATGTCTCCTGCAGCTCCTGCATCGACAGGTGAATTCTTTAACACCTGAGCCACCTGGGAAGCCTGATATTTCACAATTCAGTGAGTATTTATTGAATGTCTACAATGTGTCAGGCACCATGCCAGGCACTGTTTTTTAGGATATAGTAAGATACAAAGTGTAGGGCATGGCAACCCACTCCAGTATCGGCACCTGGAGAATTCCCATGGACAGAGGAGCCTGGCGGGCTACAGTACATGAGGTCACAAAGAGTCAGACACAATTGAGTGACTACGCACAGCACACGAGATACAAATATCATCTAAAGTCCACAGGAACATTTAGGAAAAAATCTGCTTGTGTCCTACAGAGAATAAAGATTTCATTTATCAAAATTATCAGATTAACCAAGTGGGATCATAGCAGGCCTGACTGGGTTACTCAAATCCCAAATACATAAAAAATACTTTAACTCTGTCCGTATTAAGTGCTCCTTGTCCTTAGGGAAATTTCATCCAGTTGGGAGGTTGGATGTATAACTTCTGCTAATGTCAATATTCACAACTGGTCTCCCGCAGGGTAACTTTCCTGGAAGTCGGTGGTGGCCCCTGGCTATCTCCCAACCCCATCCCCTGATTTGCACAGTCAAACCTTTCAAGCTTCTGTGCTTCAGGACTAGGTTATAAAGGATGACTGACAAGTTGAGTTGTCATCATTGAGGAACTGAAGGAATAAACTTCCCCCACGGCTGGAGTGGACAATGTTTTTGGATCTATCATGGCAGGCTCTTTGAGTGTCTAATTTGCAGGGATGGGGGTGGTCAGCAGTGTTTAGGCTAGCCTGGAAAGAAAGCTGAGAAAAGGACCGAGGGAGAGAAGGCAGGACTTGCTCTGAGAACGCTGCATTTGAAATAGTATACTCACACCTGGATTAAAAAAAATGCCAGCATTTCCTTAACATAACATTGATAAAACAAAATTCCCCAAAGCAACTCCTGATTTGCACAGTTCTTTTTGCTGATGTATTCACAGTGGGTAAGGCAGGATTGGTTCAAGATCTCTTTCTTGGCTGCTCATTTGAATGTGCAAATGCACAATTCATTCATGCGCTGTTTCCCCCAGCTTTCCCCAGGATCTGATGGGTCTGTTCTTGTCATCTGGGGCCCAGTGCTGTTTTCTCATACCTTTGGGAAACACAGCTGGATGACAACAATCCTTCGTCTATCGTACAAATACTTCACTCTGCAGAGTCACTGGAAGACGAGCATAATCTCAAGTTTGAACCAGGAGCCCGAGATTTGAGATTTATCTTCTCTTCCTGGCTCCTTTCTTCCCTGGTTGTGGGAAACCTGTAAATTACCATACTTCAAGAGGACAAAACTGGAGTTAGATGAGGTAAGCAGGTGTGTTAAGACTTATCAGAGGCTGAGGTTACAGTTATAACCATGTGGTGGGAGTTAACATATGCTTAGAAATCAGGAAACAGGATTAAAAATAGCTTTCTCAGAGGTTGTTCAGAGAGATTTATGTTTAATCTTTTAGTTCATCAAAGATAGGTCAATGCCTGGCTCCCGATATATGTACGTGTGTCTAGGTGCGCACTTCTATGTCTACTGCTTGATTTGTTAATTAGGACCAACTCTCTCCTTTTATAACCAATGCACCAGTGGCAAACTATTAATTATGCAGGGGTCATGTTAGGGTATCCTAAGTGTCTGGGCTTCCCAAATGGAAAAGGGGGCTGAAACTGTGATTCTGTCATGGCTGAGAAAGATGTACTCCAGAAATTTCAAACCACAGAGCTGTGCATCATGTTTTAGACGGTGGCAATAGGAGGACTGTCAGTTTTATCCAGTAGAGGAGTTTGTGAAAGCAAAGACAAAACTTTGGCCAATGGTGACATAATTAGAGGAACAGAACCACTGATGAAGGGAAACTGGAAGTTCAAGGAAGCCCAGGACTGGATTCCAGTTTGGGGGCCCAGTTCTTGACTTTCCTAATACTATAGAAGTCGTTGGGCCTTTGTTCTGGGGTCTCCAGGAGGCAGCCTTGGGCTCCATCCATACCAGTGGCAGCTAGATTCTTATCAAGGGCAGCTCATTTCTTAACTGATTTCTTAACGATGACGCGGGTGGGCTCTGGAAAAATCGAAGGCTCCTCCAGCAATACAACCCCGATCCCTGAGTCACCAAGCGGCCGGAGTCCAGTATTCCCAGAGCCCTTTGAGGACACTGGCTCGGAGCCCCTTGCTCTCACGCACGCCCCTCCAGCCGCTGCCTCACGTCCTGTGTGTCAGTCTTTGTGAATGAATGATGGACACGCACTTAGAAAACTATGCCGCTCCCGGGAGGGGGCGGGAGCGGGTGACCAAGTCCTCAAGAATGCGTGGAGAATCAGATGGACTTTCCCAAACGGACAGGGTGGCCCGGGCACCAGCCAGCCCGTCCGCTCCGGGCTCTTCTCCCCCAGGTAGGGGGCTTCGCGGCCCGCCGGCTCTATGCGCGGCTCCAAGGCGACCCGGCCGCAGGGCGCCGTGAGCCGAGGGCGCGGCGGGCGCGGAGGGCCCCGAGCTCCGCCCCGCTTCCTTTCGGTTTGGGCCACCGCCGGCGATTGGCCAAGGGTCCAGGGCCCCGCCCCCCCCCCCGGCCGCGCCCGCCTCTCGTCGCCCCGCCCCTAGGCCCCCCCGACCCCCACCCTCCCCACCGGCAGAGATCCTGGGGGTGGGGGCCGAGCGCGCAGACCCACGGCCCGGGCCCGGCGCCGCGAGCTACGCCCCAAAGAGGAGGGGAGAGCGCGCGGGCGAGGGAGGGAGTCGGCTCTGGAGAGCTAGGGCGAGGGCGAGCGCAGGCGGCTGCCCGCGGAGAGGAGGGAGCCGGGCGCGGACGAGGAGGGAGCCGGCGGGGCGCAGGCGAGGCGGGGACCCGGCGCGCGCGCACTTTCCCGCAAAGTGCCAACTACCCCGGAGAGAGTTCCGGGCGCTCACCTTCTGGGCGCGGGGCAAAGTCAGCGGAAATTTGAGATTTTAAAGAAGAAGGTCCGATTCCCCCCGTCCCCTTTCCCCCGTTACTCATCCCTATTAAAAAGAAAAACAAGAATAACAGCAAACTCGCTCTAGCCCCGTCTGTCCCCCCTCCCCACTCCTGGCACCATGAAGGCGGCCGTCGATCTCAAACCGACTCTCACCATCATCAAGACGGAAAAAGTGGATCTGGAGCTTTTCCCCTCCCCGGGTGAGTGGTGACTGCCGAGGCCCCCCACCCCAGCCCTCGGCCTCTGGCCTGGCTCCCCTCCACTTCTCCCCGTGTGATCTTCTCTTCCAGGCAAGTGGTGCGTTTTTGCCCCAGCTTCTAAGCAGGCGATGCTGGTGGCAGCTGGAAAGAGGTAGACAGGAGGAAGAGCTAGACTGTTGGTGGCCCGAGACCCTTGTTTGGGGGGTGGTGGTCGTATTTATTTTCACAGCTGTGTTTTTGTGAGTGGTGGGAAAAAGCTTTTAGAATGTCCAGCACCCCCATTCCTGCTTTTTTATTTTTCCAAATGAGCGGGAACCCTCTGGCCTTATTTCTTAATGTTAGTGAGGGTGGACACTGCTGCCTAGGGCATCATCCCCTGACCCTGCCGACATTGCCCAGAGTTGGAGCTAGATGGAGGGTCCTGGGAAGTTAAAGCCCAAAGGATGTCTAACTGGCAAGCACATCTTCAAATGTCTTGCCTTCCTGAGCTCGCCCGTCACATGTGCCTTTGCTGTCTAGTGTCTCTTTTTTGGGTTGAGGGTATGGAGATGGAAGCAGAGCTGAGTTGACCATCTTACCTCTGGGAAACATCCCCATTCTGTTTATGCACGTTATACTTCATCCATCTTTCTAATCTGCCATAAATTTGTCCCTTGCTACCTAAGATCTGTGAGAAGAGGGAAAAACCTCCCAAAACCAAACGTGACTTTGAGTCTTTGGCTGGTGTGTTATCCAGCTCTTAGATTTGCAGAAGAAAGGTATAGGAAAGAAGTTTCAGTTTGTCTTAGACACAGTTTTTGGTGCTAAGCAGTTTAATGAACTCTGGCACTCTAGAATTTCTGGAATAAATGCAGTGTGGAAAGAAAAGATGCTTTCTTTCAGGATAGGAACTGCCAGCCGTCCTTAAGAGTGTCATGATTTTGGAGGTAGAGGTATATAGAAAGATGTAGAGAGACAAGCTGATGCTTTTGGAAAATAATTAATCGCAGTAACAGGCAGCTCTGTTGTATCTGATCAATAAATAAGTTCAGCAGCTGCTCCTGTTGGTTAACACTTCTTTGCCTCCACCGTAATTAGTTGCATATTTTAACCCTTTCTTAATCTCTTTAAACTTTCAACACAAGCCACTTTGGATTTTGTCATTTGAAGAGCTTTCAGAGACCTTAATGAAGACACAGCAGTGGGTAGTGACTTCTCTTAGACCCCCTAACACTCAAGTCCAGGGTTTCTGGGTTGCTCCCTGGAAGGTACAGAAAGACTAAGACTGTTGTCAGAGAGATGCTGAGATGAACTAGAACCTCGGAGACATTTCAGGCACAGAGAGCTACAGTTTAGAAATGATGCTGGTGTGATGGTGGCCTTGGGGGCGGGGGGGCGGTGTTAAAGAAGCCAGAATTAATTCTCTTAGTCCCAATTGATGCTAACCATTTATAGAGGAAGTGAAAGGAGAGTTCCCAGCAAAGATAGATCTCAACTAATGCCTCCTTTTCTTAAGTATGGCTTGTTTATATGTGTGTTTATGGGGAAGAGACAGATTTGGTCGTCTGGGAAATAGCGTGTGGATCTGTCAGTTCAGAAACCTACAGTGGATTTGGTGTGCTGGGAAGGAAAACGGGCCCCCTAGCAACACATGTTTTAGATCACAGTAAACAGCGGAAGCATTTTGGGGGAGTGTTTTAGTAAATATTAGAGGTTTTAAGTAGATGATGCTGTTCTGTTGGTTATTATAAAAATAAATCCTGAGCAAGTAACTATTCTTAGCTTTCTCATCTGTAAGATGGGGACAGTGAGGCCTAATGCTGCAGTCATCACAAGTATAATAAGCAAATTTACAGTGTCCTTCTTTTGAAAAATGGTTTACATGCCTCTGATCTGATTTTGTCAACAGCCTTCAGTACAACAAAATTTCAGCTGATCAAAGAAATTGGGAAGTCTTCCTCCATTCATTGTAATGAGATTTGATTTCTGGTGCTATCTTGGGAAAACTAAATAGAGAATCTTAAAAATACAGAGCAAATATAATATCTAAATTTGAGTTCGTTTGCTTTTCTGGAGGGTTAGTAGCATATATGTGGCTATTATACCCATACCTCAGAAAGAGAAATAGAGGCACAGAGAAGGTAAGTTACTTACCTAAGAATGTCTGGTGAGCCAGCAGCTCAAGTAAAATGTATCCCCGTATCTACCTTCTCAGTGTACGGTTGCCTGCAAGTTGCCTCTGTAAAGCTTGGCAGAGAAACTTCAGTTGATACCTGAACTTGCCGGTGCAGGGGGTGCAGGAAGCATTGGCTGGGCTGCCGGCTTTTGTTGGTGGGAAAAGACACTCACTGGCAAAGTGGGGATTTGCTTTGCCTGTGAGACCATACAGGACATTTTAAAAGTTAACTTCTCATAGCATGGCTTTGTGTCTGCAGCTGTGACTTAAATGTTTGTCAGAATGACTCTTTGGCTTGTTTAGTTTATTACGTGTGGAGACAACTATTTGGGGAAACTTAACTTGTTTCATTAATTATACCAGCTATCTTCCCCCTCCCCACCCCACTCAATGTATGAGAGCTGGAGAGAGGCAGGAGTGCCCCAGCAGGCGCCCAGGGTTATTTGCCAGTCTCAGTGGCTAGGGTCTGACCAAGTACTTTTATTCACTTTTATTCTGGATTGAGGCCTCATAGGAGTTTTGACAGCTTTTAAGGCCAAATGAACATATACTTGGAAATAACATTGGTGTTGAACTTCCCTTGTAAGTGTAAAGTTGCATATATCACTTTGATTGTAATACATGATTGCCAGGTTCTCGGAGCTTAAATGGGTTAAAACAAACCCGACCACAGAGTATCCGTCCGTGGAGTTCCCTCCTGGTGTGGAGTTTGCTGAGAAGGGGTGGAGGCTGGGTGCCAAAGCAAATACATCCCAGCCGCTTAATTTTTTCTCTCCTTCCCCACTTCACCTTCTTAGTGAGGTGAGCAGTAATGCTCAGAGAAGAGCAGGAATTCTAATTCTGAATGTTTGATATTTTACAAGATTGAAAGCATCAGCCCCCTTTGTACCCTAGAAAAGGCAGTCCATCCCTCTGACCTGTATTGCCTTAGGAGACAGGAAGAAGCTCCGTCTTCTCCCAGCGCCCAGAAAAGGTTGTCCATCCCTCTGACCTGTATTGCCTTAGGAGACTGGAAGAAGCTCCGTCTTCTCCCAGCACCTTCGGTCAGTCTCTGTAACTTCAACTATGCAGACAAAAAGCGCAGAGCTGCCGCGCTCTCAGGATCACTCTTTCACGGTGTTTCCAGACCCCCACAGACCATTCTCCTTTCAGAGCAGGGTCTCTGGAGCCAGCCTGTCTGATTTTGAATCTCAGTTGTACCACTTACTAGTTTTGTGACTTTGAACAAATCTCTCCATGTTCCAGCTCCTGCATCTGTCAAATGAGTATGATCACCGTTCGTAGAAATAAATCTGTTACTGTATGCATATCCTAAAACAGTGCTGATCTGTAATAACAGCACAAAATGACCTGGGTGACTGTAGAATTGGGTGGGGGGTGGGTAGCTTGAAGTGTTTTATAGGGGCTACAGCCGTCTTACGCACCTCTCCTAATCTCTTACTTGAGAGGGAAAGAAGAGTGAAGTTAGAGAGGACCGTTTCACCTGCCTCCCTGAGATCTCACAGTCTATTCTGTGCCCCCGACAGCAAACTCAGTGAACCAGGTGACGCCCAGAGGGTCAGGGCGTCTCTGGGGCTTGGTTGTCATTACGGGCTCAGGGACTCAGTCAGTTACTGTGGGTGATGGAGGTTGTCAGTGCTGCCTGGGAGTGGAGGCCAGAGCACATTTGCAGGGTTGATGGAAATGCACAGATTTTCAGTTATGCAGGGTTGAGAAAAGCATCACGTCCAGTTATTATAAAGTATCTCACATCTTATTTATTTATTTGGTTGGCAGAGCTTGCATTCCTGGCATTTTTGGTTGGTTTGTATTGCTGTTGTTTTTTTTTTTTTTTTTTTGTCTCTGTAACTTTTTTTTCTTTCTTAAAGAGACCAGACCACCCTGTAGGGGGATCACCTCCTCCTAGGAGACAGACCAGCCCGAGATCTACCCTACCAGAGCTTGGCTTGCTCTGGGCTCCATCATACTCTATGCAGAACCGAGAGCTGGTTAGCGTAGGTCAGTATTTTTCAGGAAAGCCAGGCTCCCTATTGCAAAGAGCACAGCTAACTCTGCGACGGCGACAGCGACAGTGTAATTACAGTCGTCGCTGGTTTGCAGACTGAATCACCCAGGGCTGTGGTGGCATTCCCTGAGTTCACAATGAAGGTAGATTCCTGTCATTCCCAAGTTGCAGGGGTATTTCTGAAACATGTATTGAACCTGTGTTTTGAACCAGGCTCTTTCCCACGTCATACCCTGACTCCAGAGTAGGGGATGTATTATCATATCCCTTGTTTAGATGTGGAGGAGGATATTCCAAGATATGCATAATTTCCTCAAGGCTCAAGGTTAGAAATTAACAAGTCGATGAGCCTTGCGGAGCATTTTATACCTTACGTAAAACACCATGTTATTCACAGAAAGCCAGGGAATTAAAAGAGGTGGCTCTAGGGGGGCGGGGTCGGTGCTTTGGGGGTTCAGGGGGCCAACGGTCCCCTGTCACTCTGCACGACTCTACTGGGCAAGGGCCTGTCTGTCCCTTGAACTCCCTCCAGGGTCAGCAGTCTAGGTGTGTTGCTTTAAGAAGATGCGTAAAGATTCTAGTAATGCTTGCCTGAGATCACCAAGCAGAGAACCAGGCTTCTTGTTTTTCCAGTGCCTTCCAGACGGAGTTCCTTTTCTCACAGGTGAGGACGGGATTGTGTTTACTTCCAAGGTTGCATCCTTCCCGGAGCTTCCCCATTTGGCCTGTTTTACCTCTTTCATCACGGACGCTGCTCTGCTTGGATCTCACTCACAAACAGGGTGACGAGAGACATAGATCAGTAACTAGCTTGTTTTCTTAGTACAGATGTAATTTAATTTTTCTTCTTGTAAGGAGGCCAGAGGTACCTGCGTTTTTTGTCTGTACAGCAAATACATTTTACTTTTTTTTCTGCCTAAGTGTAGAGTTTTCACGCCCATGTCATGGGTCAGGACGTGTTGTTTTTGTTGTTGTTCAGTCGCTAAGTTGTGTCTGACTCTTTGCAACCCCAAGGATTGCAGCATACCGGGCTTCCCTGTCTACCACTGTCTCCCAGAGTTTGCTCAGACTCCTGTCCATCGAGTGGATGATGCTATGTAGCCATCTCATTCTCTGCCACCCTCTCCCCTTTTACCTTTAATCTTGGGTGTATTCTGGTACGAGGGAAGTTGAGCCACAGGATGCTATGTGAGACCTGCTCACCCTACTCAGCCTACAGCTCAGAGGGAAGCCAACAGATGCCCTGGCAGCTTGTCCATGGGTGAGGTCTCGGTTCCTCTATCACTGCCTTATGGGGAGCATTTTCTCCATACAATACCCCTGGGCCCCCACAGTTATCATAGAGAGCAGTTTGTCCCCATGTTTTTATCTGGCTGCTATAGAATGAAACATTGATTCCCCTGCTCAGACGGAATCTCTGATGGGATTTATCACCCTATTCACAGCATTCTGGGCTTCCCTGGTGGCTCAGCAGTAAAGAATCCGCCTGCCAATGCGGGAGAAGCAGGTTCAGTCCCTGATCCAGGAAGATGCCCTGGAGAAGGAAATGGCAGCCTCCTCTAGTATTCTTGCCTGGAGAATCCCATGGACAGAAGAGCCTGGCGAGCTCTTCTCAGTTCATGGGGTTGCCATGAGTCAGACTTGACTTTGCGACTAAAACAACTCTCAGCATTCTTGGTTTTTTTACTTACAGCTGTTAAGCTCTCCTTAACTCAGGGTTCGGAATGTCAAGATAATCCCCCAGTCTATCATGCTTCTTTGTCATGTATCTGCAGCTCCATTTTGCTGGAGTTGGGTTGAAGAGATCTTTTTCCAGAACATTAGTACATGTTTTTCAAGTTGCAGGAACAGGCTATTTCTACTTGGCCACTTCTCTGAAGCCCTATGCCTATCTGTGTTACTGTTTTCTTTTTAATTGTGTAGTTTATAGTCTCCATGCAGATACAGAAAGAAATTGGCCTGTAGGGTAGGTTACAGCAGATCCAATTTCATTGGCAGGGAGCCATGCTTACAGAAACACTCAAAATATTGCTGTTTGAGCCATAAGTGTTTATTGATTATTTGGCCAGGTTCTTCATAGTCCCTAAGTTCTTTCCAGTTTCTGCTGCTTGCGACCAGGCTTGTCACTAGGCACTGGACAGGTGGCTTCCAGCTGCCCATCAGCTGGTCTCCATTGTCCTTTTTCTGTAGCGTTTCATTCTGTCTCTGAGAACTGTAAGATACTGGCCCAGACGGTGCTTCAAGACCAGTGCAGCATTGGAAAGGTATAGGCTATTGGACTTCAGGTCTTGATGGTGTGTGCTTAAAATTTACCATCCAAACTGGGACACTCTTGAGAGTATAAGGGTGCTCTTGATGATTATACCAGAATGAAAGGTAAACATAGAGTAGGACTCTCCCCGGAAACTGGGTGAATACACATAGACACTGATTTTGGACAATAGTATTTTTATGATATCTGCTCTAAGTTGCTAATTTTAGGGTTTTAGGCCATCCAGAGTAAGCTAAAAGAACAAGATTCAGAATTCAAGCTCTGTGTGGTTTCCCCCAACCGTGAGTTATATTTTTAAACGTGTTTTTGACACATAATAGAATATTTCTCAGCGCCTGGGAAACAACTAAAAAATCAACCTCAAACAAGTTCGCTCTAAGCATTTGAAACCTCTTGGTAGCTTTGGGGAGCTATGCTGAGCTGTTGATTTCTGCTTTGCAAGGTTCTGCGGAGAAACTGTAAGCTCTAAGCATGTAGGGTGTGTGTGTGTGAAAATGAACTTTTGAGTTCATTTCATTACACATGTGAAGACGATAACTTTTTTTGTGTAATATTCATCCAAGATGAGAAGTTTTACATTGGGATCAAAAGGGGCAAAAAAAAAAAAAAAAAGAGGTTTTTTTTTTTGGTACCATTAACAGGGGTAAAAACAAAGGGTAAAAATACAACCCCTTCATTTTTTAGGATGGGAGGAAGGGAATTGGTGCATTTTTCTGGAGTATCTCTTTTCTCTAAAAAAAAGAAGCGAATGAAGAGAGGTGAGGGAGAAAAGAGTAAGAAATTATGGAAGGCGAAATGAAAGAATGAAAGGAAATAGCAAAAAAGAAATTTTAGTGATATTTTATAGACTTTTGGGAAAACCCCCATATGGACCAAACATGGTGCTTGGGTAGGAATTCCAACCCAAGTGGCTGGGTGGGTAGTCTCGGATCTGCTGTTTCCACTCTGTCTGTGCCGTCTTTTCTGAGCACTTTACATCCTGCACAGGTCAGGGCAGCCCAGATGGAATAGTCACTGTGCTCCAGGTGCTTTCATGGCCAATAGTGAAGGAGGACCATTACTTGAACTTGCAGAAGTACATGGGGGTCAATGATTGTTTATATTTTCTGTCTGTTGGGTGCTTTCTTCCAATACTTCTAGGCTAGAATAATTTCCTGGGTCAGCTTCAGGGAGAACATGGGTATTTCAAAAGCATTTGAAAGAGGTGCTAAAAACATGGAGAGGATTATTTTAAATAGAATAGCATGGGGAGAATGCTGTAAGTTTGGAGCGAAAGAAAGGCTTACATAAATACGAAGAAAAATACCTTGATTGTAGAAAGAGAAGAGAGACAGAATTGTCAGGCCAGGAGCCGCGTGAGAGCCTTTTGCATCTCAGGATGAATTTTGCCTTTGAAAATAGGGAGCTTTTAAGAAAAGAGCAGTGTTATTAAAAAGGCTTATGAGAGAGCTGTTGTCTTTTTTTGGGGGGGAGGGTAGCATTAGTTTACCTCCCACTCATACTGTTAGTTGCTAAAACCTCTATATCAGTTTATCAGAATAAGCGTTAAACCTCAGAGAAGATGACAGAATCAATCAGGTACATATTTTCAAGGTACAAATGGAAAATAAGAATCTAGGTCAGGCCAAGGGTTCCTAACCCTGGTGAGTGTTTGTAGATACATGGTTTTTGAAGTGTGTATTTAGAAACTCCTACTGTGTGCTGATATTATACATGCTCTCAGTTAAAGATATTTTTGTGCAGTTACAGTTTTGTACTCAGATAATCACTATGATTATTCATGAGAGTGTGCGATTGAGTCTTATGTTCAAATACCTTTCAGAAAATCCACTACAGGGAATTTTCTGTGGGAAAGTTTCCATGTATTGACTTCATACATCTAGTATTAATTTTCTTTCTCCTATCTATTTGCGGTTCCCTGCCTAGGGGTTTTTCTTGTTTTTGGTTTTATACATTATGCGTTGGTTATCTTATTTCATTAAAATGCTAATTAAATGCCTGGAATGCAATGAGGATTTATGAATGATAAAGGGAAACCTCTCAGCCTCCTAGGATTACATTTTGTGTTCTAACTAAGTCACATGTCCACTCTGGGGGACCCATCACTGCCTGGAGAGCCAGGAAGCCTGGATTCTAGCCATGGTTTTGCAACCATTTGTCTATGTGGCCTTGAGCAAGTAATTTCCTTTCTCTGGACCTCAGACTCTTCATTGGTGAAATAAAACTCACTGGAGAAGACGACCTGTTAGGTTTCTGTTAACACAGATAGTTTATGACCCTAAATAACATTTGAAATAACTCAGGCTGTGAGAGAGCATGAAATGTCATTCAAGAGGTGAGCAAAAACGGAGATATTTTTCTCTGGATCCCCAGATTCTGTTAATTGCAGTTCTATCCTTGAAATGATTTTGAGTACATCTGCGAGGATTACCGTTCACCGAGAGAGGCATTGGGGGTTGTCCCAGGCCTTGCTTACAGTTGGAGAAACGCATGTCTCTGGGGTGATGCTGGACCAGGCATCACATCACCCTCTTGATCCCCATCCATGAAACAGCTTCCTATTTCCATCAGCCTTTGCTACCGCTACAGCGGGAAGCAGCTCCAGTCTGGCCGGGGTGGGATGGGGGTGGGGTCTGCTCCCAAGGAAGGTGATATAGTCTGGGGGTCCATGGTCCCTGCTGCATCCTGGGAGCTGAGCCAGAGCTGCTTTATCTCAGCTGCCCTTCTCAGGGCACTACTCTGGGCGTAAACAGTCCCCTCCTGCAGCAGGAACGCCTTCTGCTCAAAGCCACCCCGGTGAGGTCCCAGTCTCCTGTTTGTACCCAGGGAGGGGCCCGGTCCCTGGCTGCTGGGCGCTCAGGGGTTGGGGGTCTGGCCTTCCTACAGGGCTGACTGCCTGGGGATCCCAGCTGCTCTGGTTTCCCCAGGTCCAGGAAGCTGTGAGTATGTGCTGGGGTGTGGTGAGCGTAGGCCACTGGCCTTTCAATGGCAGTGGAGGCATGGAGGCGCCTGTGTACAGCTGTTATCTGAAAATCAAGTTCTTGATGTTACTGCTGCATTTTGGTGCACCCAGGTGCCCTTTTCTTTGAGGAGCAGGGGCCTTAGATCAGCGTGCAAGTTTGGGGGAAAAACTGATCAGAGGGCAGAGTTGATCTATGTGTACTTGTGTAGGCATCTCTCATCTCGTTTTTATCTATTTCTTTTTTTCTTTTCTGTTAGTTGTTTGTTGCCAGCTTACTCATGTGCCAAGAATCTCATTCTTTTATGTCATCTCTAATAGCTGAGTATTATTCCTGTCTCCCAGATGAAGCATCTGTGAGGCTAAACAATGTGCCCACAGCCACACAGCGGGTGAGTGGAGTTTAGATTTAAGCCCAGCTGGAGTTCATGCCAAAGCTCACCCTTCTCAAAAATATTTGGGTGTTTGTTTACTTTGGGGAGATACTAAGGTCTGTTTGTGCATATTGTTTACTATTTCACTTCTTTCTTGGTCCTGATCCCATAGCATTCTGGAGTTTGACACGTGACTTCCACCTCGTAGAGGTTCAAGTCATCCCTGGAGTTACCATTGTGTTGCAAGTGGGGAAACTGATGCCCATTTGTGATGGTAGGTTTCTTTCCCAAGGTGACTTGGTGAGTAAGGGGCACAGTTAGAACCAGAAGCTGGGGTTCTCCAAACCCCTTGACTTTCCCATTTGGCCATACGCATTTTAAATCTTTTCTTGAATTGATGAGGACATGTTATAATAACATTCACATTACTGCTACGGCTGCTGAAGATTAGCTTGAGATAGAAATGTTAACAGAACATTCTCGGCTCTTTTGCTAGAGAAATTTCACCGCATATTTTCTATATGCTTAGTGGGTCGCCTGTCCACAGTCGGCTAATTACTGAGCTTTGAGTAGGTGGCACAGGTTACTATGACATGGGATCTGGAAAATATGCCCAGCTTTCCATGATGCAAACACTGGACAGACTTTAAGTAGGATGGTAGATTAGTTAGTTCTTTCTCAAGAAATTTAAAAAAAAGGTGAGTTACCCCACAGACTTCTAGACAAATGTGAAGTTCTCCTCTAGGGGCAGGCTGAACCTTGGACTTTGAGAAATATAGTTTATTATTTTTTTTTAATCTAAGGAGTTTGGGAAAGAATTCCTGTCCAACCTCTGTTTTGCTAGGTTGAGACATAAGCACCATTGCTTTGGTCTTCTAAGGCTCAGTTTAAAGCAAATGAGGTCCATTTTAATGATGAGCAGGAATTTCAGGTAGCCAGAGGATCACTTCAAGATAAAAAATAACACTTTGCCTCTCCTACTGTGTGCTATGGGAAAGAACTCTGCCAAAGAGACGTACAAGATTTACATTTTTGATTTTCTTCCCTATTAGTTTCCACTTGGGACAGGGTCATTTGTTCTGGCACTAGGCATATATACACTTGGAGTTGACTGAAGTTATATTAGATTGTCCCCTTAAAACAGTGTTGTTCCTTAGCAATAAAAATAAATGAACTCCCCTTCCTTGTTTTGGTCATTCTGGAAGCCAGAGCATTCCAAGACCAGATATTACGCAGGGGAAATAGCTCCTTGGCATGTTGCTGTTTCCTTGGGAGTGAGTTTAATCCTAAATGGCCAGCAGTGTCCTGGCCAGGGGGTGGGGCAGGGTCTGGATTCTCAGAGAAGAGGAGCAGGTGATGGGTATAGAGCCTGGCATACCTGATTGTAGCAAAAATGGAAACAATAGGGTTATTTGGCATTTTTGAACTTGGGTGCTAACTTCAGTCTTATCAGGAAGATTTAGTCTTGCAAAGCAAATGTTCGTGTGATTGCCAAGGGTGTCACCTCTTCCAGATGGGGTGCAGGCCTCCACTTTTGAGTCATTTTGGTTAGACTTATGGAATCCTCGGTCATCCCTTTTCCTGGTTGAGCATTTTCTGTGCTGAGAGCCAGACAGGTGTACCCAGATAGGGGCTTATCCCCTTTTACCTTTTACTGCCTGGCATGAGAGTCAGGACACCTGATTTGCTCTGAGCTGCCGGGTTGAGCCTCCTGTCTGTGTTAGTTAGCTATCAGCTCCGCATTCCCTGGAAGAAGCAGGGCGTTCCTGGGGAGCAAGCTGCCTTTGCTTGGAAAGACTGGGAGCATTAATGAGCTAACCTTTGCAGACTCTGGAGGCATGGGTGATGTGAAGAACATTATTAAATCACTAGAAGAGTTGATACAGCGTGGCCATGCTGAATACCTAGGAACTCTGTGAGGGTGAATTGTGTGTGTGTACAGGAAATGCATCCTTGATTTCACATCAGATCACGAGGTCAATCTTACACCTGCCTTGCCTTCTAATGGGAACCAAACGTGCTGCCAGATGCTTGTTTTTGGTCTCTGTATGTATCTGCACCTCAGTTTGGGGGCACGAGAGAAGTGAAACTAACAGTTCTGCCGTACCTACTATGTGCCAGGCACTTGCAAAATGTTTGCACAGATAGCTGCATTCTTTAAATAACCCTGAGAAGTTGGTATTTTATTTTTTTTTAATTTTTCTTAAAAATTGTTTTTATTGAGGTATGGTTGATATACAATATTATGTGAGTTATGGGTGTACCGCATAGTGATTCGTAATTTTTCAGGGTCGGAGGTCATTGATAATGATTATGAAATGTGGGCTATGTGCCCTGTGTGCAGTATCTCCTCGTCCCTTGTTTTATACATAAGAGTTTGTACCAAGACTGGTGGTTTAACCTCCCTAATGCAGGTAAGAAATGGAGCTCCAGAAAGGCTGTCATAATTTCCCCAGGCCCATAGAACTTTCAAGTCATACATTTAAACTTAGATCTTCCTAATTACAAAGATCTACCAACTTAGAATCTGTTTGGAGAGAAAATTTCCTAACATTCTCATCAGAGGCTTTGATTCTTGACGCATCCTTCTCAGCCGGGTGCTCTTTTGGGCTTCTCATTAAGCTCAGGCTAAGGAAGAAAACATCCAATCTATCTATAAATATAGACCCTTGGGCTGTGAAATAGAGAGGAAGCCAAAAAAACAAAGTGCCCATCACTTCCATGTGCATTTTCAAAAGTGGACAAATGAAACATGGGTACCTAAATTTACTGAACTTGTATAAGGAGAGATGGGGCATCGGCCTCCATTTTCCAGATTGGGAAACCAAGGAATAATGATAGCCTCCCTGCCACCGACCCTGTGCTTGAGAATCCTCTAGGTAACGGATATTCAGAGGCACACATCTAACTCTTGAGTGCACTTGATGCAACAGCAGTGTTTATAGAAAAATAAACACACGCCTGGAATGAATCAGTGTCTACATGATGGACCTAGCGTTCACCTCTGATTCAGTTGGAGATTTAAAAAAAAAAATAAAGTATCTCTTTATTTCTGGATTTCTGAAGGCCTCTCTTAGGGGAATCTTGTGGCTTTTGCATGCCCTCACCTGTGATGGATGGGCTGATAGGAGAATTGTGAAAAGTCCAGGCTGGCTGCAGTGTCTCTAAAGGGTTTGCAGCGCTGGATGAACAAAACAGCAGTTTCATGTTTTAGATGAGATGGGATCCTGGCAACTTGTTTCTGGCTTCATAGGGTCGGGTCAAGCCTGCGTTGCTCACAGGCATTGACAGCAGACGGCAAGGGGAGACCAAGGGTAAGTCCAGTATCCCGGGTCCCCAACCACTTGCTTTGTAAGAAAAGACTATCAGTGTTTTTATGGGCAAACTGGTTTCAAGGAATTAGTGTTTGAATTTCCAAAAGATGGTGCACGATATATAGGAGACCCTTCCCACACAAACAACCTCATGAATCTATTTGAGAATCTTCTTCAAATTCCTGTCCTAACGGAGTCTACATGCAGTCCGCCCTTTTAGTCATGGGTGTCTGGTTCTTATATTCATCAGATGGTCGGTTTATGCCAAAGGTTTCTTAGCATCATCTTAAGATACAGATGCATTTTCTTCTCATTTGGTAGAGGAGACCTGATCGTTGCAGGGGAGGGACCTATCGATGGATGGCTCCACCAAAAGTCGTCTTCATCCGTGAATCCCACAGCCTCTCACTCATGATGTTGGTTGTGATGTGGTCTGTCCCTGCAGCCCCTGGAAAGAGCAGGGTTTGGAGGTGAGACAGCCCAGTGCTTGAATTTTCCAGCCCTGTGCTTGAATTTTCTGCTTGCTAATGTGCACTGAGGCAAAGTATTTCACTTCCCGGAGCCTTCCTTTTATTATAAACCTTACGAAGGGGGTCACCCTAAGGAGCTTTCAGGGCTCTTGTACAGGCTTGAGAGAGCTCCTGTAGGACACCTGTCGGCTGACACAGGGTCTCGTGAACGGCGTTGTTATCCTCTGCCTCTCAGGCTGCTGTGTCCGCACAGATGTTCTTTGCTGACAGTGCTGTCGTTGCTCTGGTGGTTGTCAGGACTGTGGTTACTTCGGTGGTTGTCAGGACTGTGAATCTGGTTACAGAAAATTTTCCACTCGACACCCCCATAACCGAGGGGGCCAGAGCAGTCCCTGTGGCTGCTGGCAGTGTTTTCTTTCTCTCACGCAGACTTAACCAAACTTGAGCCAGGCCTCAGGTCTCACGGGTCCAGCTCTCAGGCAGCATGTTCAGGCCCTGGCCAGGTCAGTAAGGGCTGGTTCTTGGAATTGTCGTTATCAGGATGTTGAATTATTTTAATGGTCCTCCTCCTCTTTCTTGGGAGTGACCTCAGTATGTGAGGTTTGGGAGGAAACCTCTACAAACCTGTCAGTGTAGGCGGCCCAGAGTAGAGCTGCCTCCTCCAGGCTGCCCTCCAGGGGTGAGCCTGCCACTGGGAAGGGCCAGGTCAGTGAATCCACTTGGCAGCCTCTTAAAGCTAATAAGCATTAGATCAGAAAAAAGCCCACCGGCTGTGCTTTCTTCACCACACCCCATGTCCTGACTGTCCCCCAGCAAATGCTCAGCAGACCTCACCCCTCTGCCAGCACTAGCCGACTTTTCCACTTAAGTGCTTTGCCCCTGAAGATGCCTTCAGTACCCTGCACCTCTGGAGTCTGCCTGTTGCCAATTGTCATGGTTGATTTACAGCCAGAATCTGGCAGCTGGAAGAGGAATCCTGTGTCTTTAAACAGCTGGGCTGCAGTGTGTTTAAATGTGCTTGCTAAGCCAGTGACTAATTCAGTATATTATAAAGCAGCAAGGAGCAGGCTGCCAGGGCAGGGCTGGATCCAACTGGAGTGGTGTGTAAGACTCGGAGAATTATTTCTTGAATTCCGCCACCGCACCAGTCTCTGGAGCAGACTGGACTTCTCATCTGTCTGTCCCCTGCACCAGAGTCAGAGCTTGCTTTCCCGGGATTCCCAGGCTGCTCCTGCCTCCCCTCCTGGCTCCCTCCCTCCAGTCCTGGGTCAGTTTATTTACTCATCCGAGGGTGGAGCCGAGGGTGGGGCAGAGTGGGTGCGCAATCTGAGTCAGGGTCCAGGGAACCAATCAGAATTGCTCTAGGGCATTCCAGGGGCCCAAACTCAAGATCCCTCCTGGAAAAAGAATTTTCCAAAAGGTCCCTTTTGGTCACAAGTGTTGTGACTGCATCTTTCTTGTTCGGGAGCCTGGTCCCGTGTTTGTTTGCCTGAAGCCTTTTCTGTCTACCCTTCCTTTTCTCACCCCCCCTACCCTTCCCGGGGTTGGGAGAAAAACCTCCAGAAAGAGCCAGGTCTGATGGAGACTTCCTTCTTCTGAAAACGCACAGATGCTCCTGTCACCTTCAATGAGCACGCAGGCAGCCTCTTCTGGAGACAGCGTGGGGTGAGGAGAACCTGGGGAGATCTCTGCTTGTCTCCTGGAGTCCGTGGCCTCCCTCTTGGTCCCCGTGTAAACGCTCCCAGGAGTTGTAGACCCCAGGCGTCCGCCTCCCGAGTGTCTCCCCTGTCTGCCGTCTCCTGAGGCTTTCCTGGGGCTGAAGTCACATCCATGTCTCGTCCCTCTCACGGACGCCATCCCCCTGGCCTCGGCGTTGCCCTTGACACCTCGGCCCCCTCTCCTTCCTCACCGCCTACGCTGGGACGTCAGCACCCCTGCCCCAGTGCTTCTGGACCCCAGCCTGTTACTCGGCCTCTGTCATCCCCACAGCTTGTCCTGGGCAGTAGGTGTGGAGTGCTGTCCGTGTGCTTCTGTGGGATTGGTTTATCTCATTAGATAGAGGAAAGCTCCTGGGGTAGGGTCCCCGTCTCCCCATCATTGACTTATTCCCACTGCTTGGCTCATAGCAGGCGGATTGTTAGCTCTTTGAAAAAAAAAATACTGTTTTTTAAATTGAGATATAATTCGCTTAATATAAAGTTCTCCATGTGCAAGTATACAGTTCAGGGGGGTTTAGTCCATTCACAGAGTTGTGCAGCCATCACTGATCACTGACTCTGGTACATTTTCATCACCCCGATAGAAGCCCCACGCCCATCAGCTGTCAGTGATTCTTTTGGATTAAAGGTGTGCTGGTCAGACCATCCAGCAGGGCCCAGGGGGACGTGGACCCGTGTCTCCTGTTGAGAGCCCCTGCTGTTCTTCCCTGATGCTGTGAGCGAGCACGCAGCCACACGCCTTGGAGAGCTGGGGGCTCGCTGGCCGTGGCTCCGCCGGGCAGGGAACTGGTGTCTCTCTGGGCAGATAGTGAGCCCTTTCACTAGCAGCAGGGCTGTTCCGTCGTCCGACTTGGGGCTGTGGTGGCTGCAGTTTCCTAATGGCTTCCTGATGTGGCCGAGCCACTTGCCAGGAGCGGATGAAGGCTGCGCATCCCTCATCCCACGCCCATCTCTGTCTTTCCCACCTGAGGCCTCGGATGGAGAGCGGCTTCTGCTCCCTCCCCTTCGCATTGATCCTGGCTCCTCCGCTCTCCACCCATTGGCCTATCGGTCCCATCGATCTGGAGATGGAGGTTTGCCTGGCAACTTTTCAACCTCTTGAGTTTGCCCCTGAGACAGGCCTCAGAGGTTGTCTGCTCCGGGCCAGGAGACGTGGGCGAGACTCCAGGGCCACTGAGGGGCTGTCAGAATGCCCCGGGCTGGGTATTTGGAGCCTCATTCTAAAAGGAGAGAAAAAAAAATGTGGAGGTTACAAGAGACCACAGCACAACCCTTAGCTCTCTGCGCTCTGAGTGCATTTGTCGTTAGAAAGCGGCCTGCTTGTATCGCTCCGGGTCCTGGCCTTTTTGAGTTAGACCTGTGGCCTAGTTAATTAGATGCATCAGGTTCGATGTTCAGGCTTAACGCCCCTGATGTTTATGCTCTGCCTTTTCAGTGGGGATTGGTTGTAACGTCTCAACGCTGTCACCATGCCTTCCTTCCTGTACCACTGGGGCTGGAATGGACCCAGTGGTGATCTCTTCATTCAGTGCTTTTTAGAGGGAGGTCCCTGGATCACTGAAGTTAACTGCCACCATCACTCTTTCTGGATCGATAGGAATAGGACCTCAAATTTTAGAACCGTTGTGCATAGAGGTTTGGTGTAGCTGAAGCTGGGTGTTGGAGATTCTTGCTTTGTGATGCTGGGGATTCAGCTAACATCCCTGCTAGAAGGGAGATCTTCTCCAGGGGATTCTGATCATTGTGGTTGAAAACATAGCATGGAGGAGGAGCCGATCCCATCATGGGCCAGTTATATCCCAAGTCACGTCTATTAGACCTTTGGGTGGCTTGTTCCTCTGTGGTCAGTGTGAACCTGGGAAGGAGCAAAGTTTGTTGAGAATGATGACCAGGGCTTGTTAGCAGCAAAGAGGAGAGAGGCTGTCTCCCTCCCAATCCACTGTGAAAAGGGAACAGAGTGGTACAGAGGATGGAGAATACTGGCCAGGGAGCCAGGAGGTCTAGTGTTAGTAACCACATGACCATGTCACCTTCCTGAGCTTTGTTTGCCCATCCCTAACAGTCAGGGGTTGAACTGGGTGATGTCGGAAGCCCCCTCTAACCCAGCGTGTTCTGGGAACTGGGTCTTACGGGTCTCCTGACCAGTGTCTGTACTCACCCGCCCCTGATGCCTACGACCGCTTCCTTTCATTCATCTTATAATTATGTTGAGTTCCCTGGAAGGGGGAACATCCCTCCAAGGGCTTGTTAAAGCTTTATAGCAAATTCTGTGAATTCCTCTTGCCCCCTTTTGTTCCTGGATGAGCTGTGAGCATCAGGTAACCACAGGGAGGGTAACAGAGAGGAAACAGAGGCGAGGAAAAGTGTGAACCCGCCAGTAGGGTGCACGGGGTGCCTGTTCCTGCCCGAGGCTGTGGAGAAGGCCAAAGCAGGATAGATCTCAGGGCTGAAATTCTAGATCAGGAATAAATAGACCTGGGAGCAGCCTGAGCTGCTGGGTTTAGCAGGGAACCTGGTGGTTTAGGGAGAGGACCCAGATTGCTTGAAGCTCTCTCTCAGGGCCCTAAGTACCTTCTTAGCAGCTCGGGAAACCTGAGCTGGGACGCTGAGATTAGTCCCTAAACCCCTTAAAGCAACAAGATTTCTGATTCCTCATTAAGGACGGACATTTGGATTTCCTGAGCTGACCGGGGCCATTATTTCATGAGTGGTTGAACATCATAAAGCCTGATGCTGTGAATTCTAGATGCTCCACGCTAGGCTTTCACATTGGTTTGGGGTGCATTTAGCTGGTGTGTGTTTTGGTGGCTTTAGCAGGCGTCTTGGAAGACTGTGATAGGTCCAAAGAAGGGCTGTCTCACACGCTTGCCAGTTACACTATGGGTGGGAAGTTCTGCCTCTTCTCTGATATCAGCCTCTTTGGGGTGGGAACAGGCACTCCTCTGCCTTCTTCCTGTTCCTGCCACGTGGCTCCCACGTGGTTCTCTTGAATGACACTGGGATGATTCAGCAGGGCCCTTGGAGAAGAAGGAGTTTACCTTGTGGTTCAGCTGGTAAAGAATCTGCCTGCAATGCAGGAGACCTGGGGTTTGATCCCTGGGTTGGGACAATCCCTGGAGAAGGGAAAGGCTACCCACTCCCATATTCTGACCTGAAGAATTCCCATGGACTGGGTAGTCCATGACAGTCCATGGGGTCGCAAAGAGTCAGACACAATTGAGCGACTTTCACACTTTGGAGAAGGGGATGATAACTTAGCCTGTTGGGAGCAGGGATCGGAGAGGAATCAAGGAAGCACTGTTTGAATGAGGTCTGGACCAGGTTCAGTGACCCCAGCACCCTCTTCGTCCTTCACTGTTCAGTGCGTTTTAGGGGGTCAGGTTTCACCTGGGTTTCAGTCTCCACCATCTGCTTAGGACAGAAATGTTTGCGTGTCATGGCCTTGTAGGTGGTGTTGGTATTTCAAGTTCATGAAACCACTCTACAGGTGGTCTGACATGAATGTCTGGACCCCTGCACTTTTTAAAAAAAGTATCACTTCTTTTATTTTGGGCTTCCAAAGTCAAAAGGAAGATTAGAACTAATACTCAGTCTATCACAGATGTTTACTATGCTCAATGCAATCATGCGCCTGGTACTTCTGAAGTCAACAGAGTGAGTGTGGGCCAGGGAAGGAGCCCAGTGCATCATTTCTGACCTTTCTGTGGTTACAGTGGCCCCGGCCCTGAGCACACTGGCCCTAGCCCTGAGCCCTACTTGCCTGCTCTGTGCTTAAGCTTTTATTTTATTTAACGCAGTCTTTTTTTTTTAAGCTGGGCCGGGTCTTAGTAGTGGCATGTGGGAGCAGGTTCCCTCACCAGGGATCGAACCCAGGCCCCTGCCTTGGGAGCACGGAGCCTTAACCACTGGACCACCAGGAGAGCCCCTGTTTAAATGATGAGACGTTTGAGTGCCCACCTCCAGCTCCCTCTCCCTATGTGCCCTTGTTATATAGTCGCTAAGTCATGTTCAACTCTTTTGCGACCCCGTGGACTATAGGCAATGGAGCCAGTGTCCTCTGTCCATGGGATTTCCCAGGCAAGAACACTGGAGTGGGTTGCCATTCCCTTCTCCAGGGGATCTTCTGGACCCAGGGATTGAACCTGTGTCTCCTTCAATGGGAGGTGGGTTCTTAACCTCTGAGCCACCAAGGAAGCCCTGTGGTGACATTACTTGGGATATTCTCAATGAAACACCCTGAGCTATTTAAATGAAAGGAAAATGATCTTGGTCGCTTTCTTTCTACCTGTTGGTTTTTCAGGAGCAAGGAGGTCGGTGGTAAGAACTTGGAGGCATGAGTGGGGGAGGTTTTTCCTTGGGGGGATGCGCATCTAGATGAATCCGTGGCAAGATGAATTCTTGCCTTTGGGACGTTCCATCTTTGCATACAGGATTCAGAAGGCTGTAGGGCTGGACTGGATCCAAGGGAGCGGTTACTGATTCTGTGGGTTACAGGAGGGCTGCCCACAGGATGCACTCCTGGGTCTCCATGCCTCTCCCCCGGCCCAGACTCAGCTGGTTTTCTTCAGTCTGGTGTCTGTCACAGGCTTATACCACCATGGCTGGTCCTTGTTAGGAAGCCTTCTTGAAGGATTAAGACTATAAGTAACACAGATGGGAAGGATTAAAATTGTCACTCCAAAGTTCTGTCAGAGCTGAAGATGGCATTTCTAGAAAAGAGAGAAACTGTTCAAAGAGGATGAAGTGACAGGCATTCTGAGGCCTTTATTGAGACATGGCGTACACATATCCATGAAGATCAGCTCTCAACTTCTTTATGCTCCAGAGAATCGAGGAGGGAGCTTTCCCCTGGAGAATCTCTCTTAGGAGGACTCCAGCCAGGTGTAATGAACAGGCCTATGGGGCTGTCGTCTCAAGAACTGTAGAGCTGACCGCCCAGTGGTTAGGCTTCCCGGGGCATCCTCCCCACTTCCCTCCTTGCTCTGGGCTGGGCTGAGCGGCAGTTGCCGTCTGGACCCACCCCTTCTCCGCCTGTCTGTGTTTTTAGCAGTAGGCAGGCACACTTCTTCACTTGGCTAAAGAGAGCCTTTAGGCTAAGAAGGAACTACTCTGTGAGCAAAAAAAAAAAAAAACCCAACAAAAACGGAGCCTATTTCTAAGCAGGCAGCATTCTTGGTGACCTCATCTTCCTCCCAGCCCAGATCCAGTTGGAGCTGCGCGCACAGGGCAGAAATCCAGTTCCTCCTGTCTGGGACTCACAGTGGCAGATAAAAATAGACCAAGACTTTGTCTGCAGCCATTGTTCTCTAAGTGCCCATTGTTTCTGGAAGCGGAGTGGCTGGAGCTCTAGAGTCTTAGGCTCTGCGCTCTCTCTCTCCCTCCCTCTCTTGTCTCTTCCCCCACCCCCTTCCTCCCATTTTCCATCTTTCTTTCATTGTGCAGGTGTCTGAGTCCCAGCTTCTGCATTTCTTCAGCCGCCTTTGCACTTGTCTGGAGCTCCCCAATGGGTAGATAAACAGACTCCACTGAAGTTTTTGTCCAGCTCTTGCTGTTATGTATTTGTGGCCAGAATGAGTACCTGTGGATCCAATGACAGGAAAGGCAAGAGGTTGTGTAATTGGTTGAGCAGCTCGACCCAAAGAGTGTTGATCAGCGTGTCAGTATCAAACTGGTGTTATCTCTGGTGTTATGCTATGGCTCACAGAACTTGGTCATTGACTTTCCAACGTTTATATTGGGGCCTCAGATGAGAGAAGGATGCAGAAAATCTGCTTAATAAATTTCAAATGGGGCAACTCTGATAGGATGAGGACAGATTCATGGTCTGAAAAAGAGCTCTATATGTGGAAATGTGGATCTGAACAAGGTGAAGTTTAGTATGGGTAAATGTAATCTCTGCCTGAGGTTAATAAGACTTAGTCAACAGCTGCAGGGGCTTCTCAGGTGATGCCAGTGGTAAGAGAACCTACTTGCTAGTGCAGGAGACTAAAAATATGTGGGTTCGACCCCTGCGTCGGAAAGATTCCCCTGGAGAAGGAAATAGGGTCACAAAGAGTTGGACACAACTGAAGCGACTTAACATACACGCACACAACAGGTGCAGAACTGGCTCAACCTTATGACCTTTGGAGGAGGTCTCGCAGGGCACTTTGAGCGGTTTTTGCAGTGTGGCCTTTAGAATGATTGAGGTTGGTCTGCACCAACAGAATTGCAGGAGCAGGCTGGTCATCTCCATGTTCTCATTTGTCTCCTGAGAAGTCTGGCTCCCCCGGGAATGTTTGCGATGCTCTGTAGGGACATGGGCATACGGGAAGGCTTCTGGTGGGGGCATGGCCAAACCAGGACATCACCAATGGATGAAGGAGCCAAGGAATTTTAATAGCTGGGTGGAATTGATGACACAGGGGTGAGTAAAAGTACTGAAAAGCTGATAGATAAGAAAGATTAAAATTCTACTGTGTCATTTCAACCATCCGTGCTCAGGCCAATGGGTGGACATAAGAAGGCAGATTTTAAATTCAGTGTGTACATGTGTTTTAAAATAATTATTGCAGTCCTAGAGTGAAATGCAATGGCTCAAAAAGTGCAGAGTGGCTGATTGTTGTGAGGACCACTCTGGGCCTTTCTAGGGAGTACGGCCATCTTGCCCCAGGTCAGGCCTTTTTCTGCTTGTCGTTACTCATTGCAGATAAGCCTTTGTGGGTGGGAAGCTTGGGGGGTGATGCACACAGAGCATATTGCCTCAGTGCCTGTGGTTGGCATTTTGAGAACAGTTGGCATTTTGAGACCATTTGTCTCTGCACTGGGAAAATGGACTTAGATATTCTTATTTTTTCATTGTGGTTTCGCTGGGTTGAAAACAGACAGTTGCACTGTGTGAATGTCTAGAAGTATGCTTTTCCCTTCTCTGTCCAGATTTATTTATTAAAAGAAAAACACATCTGCATAAAAAAGCCTTAGAACACAGGAAGAATGTCCACTTTGTTTTTCTTTCTGCAGCACCGAGACATGTGGGGTTTTAGCTTCCTCCGAGGGGTTTTTGAAGACTGGCTTTCATCTCCAACAAGGCTTTTTTTTTCCCATTGGAAAAAAGCAGCCCCCTTTTTTTGGGGGGGGGGGGTGGTTTGAAAATGTATTTATATAATGTATAAATAAATAAGAAAGACAAGAGCGAATTTCCTTTCAAAATTTATGGAAAAAATCCTGCTTTTTGAACATCATTAATTGGGAGTAAGTCACTGACTGGTCCCAATCCAGTTCCACTCAGCCATCTGTCCCTTTATTCTGGTTCAAAATGTTTCAGTATTGCCTTCTGCTTTTCCCTTTCTTTCCCTCTGTTCCCTTCTCCGCCATCCATCCTTGCGCATCTTCACGGCCCGCTCTGTCTCCCCCTCCTCTCCCAGCTCCTCCCTGCCTGCCCCCTGCCCCCCAGTCCTCCCGCCTTGCTCCCAAGCCCTCTTCTGCTTTGCCCGGGTAGCTCTCGGTGACCGGAGCCCTCACTGGAATAAGCCTGTCTCTATGCTTGTTTCCTGCGTGGGAGGGAGAGGCCGGCCTTGAGAAAACAGTTCAAAAGTGCAGAAAAACTCTACCTCTTCCAGCCTAAATAAATGGGCCCCACTCCGTTTGTTTGTCCAGATTTTTCCTTTGCCCACGGAGAAAACTGCCCGTCTTCCACCTTGACCAGCCCAGTCTTCCGATGATGCTCAGCCAGCCCCTCCGTGCCTGTCTTGCCCCCAGGCCGCGTATAGAGACGTCTTGGGCCTCTGACTTGGGATTCTGGGTGGGATGGGTCTTGGAGACTCAAGCTCTGGTGTTGCAGCTGCTGTCGGCCGAGTGGCCCAGGAATTGAGGCACTTCCTTTGTCCAGAAAGAACTTCCTCTGTAATGAGAATGATGGAGAAAATGAAAGGAGATGTTCTTGTGTCCATCATGTCTCCCTCCCCTGCTTTTAACTCTATTAATAGGTGGAAAGTACCCAGCTTTCGTGTCTGAACATTGGAGTCTGAGTGCTGGTGAGGTCACTTGAGTGACCTGGTCGCCTTGGTTCAGTCACTTAAGGGCCCTTTGTGAGTCTCCACCCCCTCACCTATGTAATGCAGAGAATACTGAATGCTTGATTGTTTTCAGGCTCATAGTAGCATAGGGGAGAATACATTTTCCAAAATGTAAACGTCTTCTCAGACAGCAGCACCGAGAATGATAGGTGGGAATCAGGTGATGTGGAAATGAATTGGGCATCCTGATGAGCGATCCTCACAGAGTGGAGTATCAAAGAGTCGTGTGTAAACTGAAAGAGCAGAAGCTGGGACAATAGCGAGATGCAGGATGTCAAATATTTTCCATAGTCTTCTTGAGTGGGTTTATCCTTTGCCACATTGTTGCCAAAGCCTTCTGACCTTGTCATGAGTATTTTATTTAGTTGAAGGCAGGGCAGGAGTTTGCCCTGGCCCAGAAGTCTAAGATAGGGAAGAACTAGTGGGGTGCACCGTGTCAAAGTGAAGCGAAAGTGTTAGTCACTCAGTCCTGTCTGACTGTTTGCGACCCCATGAACTGCCTGCCAACCTCCTCTGTCCGTGGAATTCTCCAGGAAAGAATACTTGGGGTTATGGTTCCCTTCTCCAAGGGATCTTCTTGACCCAGGGATGAAACCCCGCTCTTCTGCTTTGCAGGCAGTTTCTTTACCCTCTGCGCCACCAGGGAAGCCCTGCGTTGCACCAGTTTGGTTGTCTGTAATCTTTGGAGCTCAAGGTGCCCAATGAATGCTTTCCTCCTGAGTAATGTGGAGACCCCGCCTCTGTGTTTTCCGTGACAAATGGAGTGACTCTGTTCTGAGACGTTTAGGACTTATAAAATGCCTGGTGTGGAGTCAGGTGTAACTGTCTGTATAGGAAATGATTTGAAACCTGTGATCTGCTCTGTAAATGGCTTTGAATGATTGTTTAGGAAATGTATTCTTTAAAGTAGACCTCTGTGGTGGCTCAGATGGTAGAGAATCTGGCTGCAATGCAGGAGGCCTGGGTTAGGCAGCCTTCCTTCTATGCAGGAATCTTAATCTCAATAATGAAAACATTCTTTTAAATTGTGAGCATGCTATTCATTTACAGGCACGTGCATGACTTGGGTAAAATGCAGGCTGGGTTCTGGCAAATGACAAACATGGAAAAAAGTTTTGAGCACAAGATTTGTTTTGTTTTGTGCGATACTGACTCTGAGCTGGCATTCTTAGGAAGTTTTTAAAACCAAAAGATGTCTTAGGTCTTCTGGCTCCTGGAGCCGTGAGGTGTGATCATGGCAAAATACATAGATGATGATTGCTACAAGAAATATTTCCCCCTAGCAGATTGGAGGATACAGAATAGGTAAGGAGTTTTTTGAGATAAAGATTTGGCGGGGGGGTGTCAACTTCCACGTATATCTCAGAATCTGATTTTCGCATTCGTTTTCTCAGTTACCTGGTTGTACGTGGGGAAATCGCCAGGTTCCTTCTCCTAGCTGTCTCTCTAAGCTTTGGGAAATAAAGTTGTGTGTATGTATACTTAGTTGCTCAGTCATGTCTGACTCTTTGCAACCCCATAGACTAGCTGCCAGACTCCATTGTCCATGGGGATTCTTCAGGCAGGAATACTGGAGTGGGTTGCCACGCCCTCCTCAGGGGATCTTCCCGACCCAGAGATCGAACCCAGGTCTCCCGCATTACAGGTGGATTCTTTACCATCTGAACCGTATATGTGTATATATGTATTTTTTCTATTTTACAAGACCATTTCTATTTTACCATGTATGTGTGTGTGTGTGTGTGTGTGTGTGTGTGTATATTTATATGTCTTTCTATTTCACAAGACCTTTTTCAGTTCAGTATAAGTCACTAATTTATTGAGCACTTCCTGGGCTTTGCACACCCAATGGCTCAGTGGGTAAGAATCCATCTGCCAATGCAGGAGACGCAGGTGTGATTCCTGGGTTCAGACGATCCCCTGGAGAAGGAAATGGCAACCCACTCCAATATATTTGCTTGGAGAATTCCATGGACAGAAGAGCCTGGTGGGCTATAGCCCATGGAGTCACAAAGAGTGGGAGAGGACTGAGCGACTAAACAACAGCCACAGCTGTGGAATTTTCACGTTTGATTTACTCCTTGCTGCCAAGCAGGTAGAGAATCCTGTATGCTCTTGAGCTCTCGGTGATCCCTGAGGCCTGTCCCAGGCCCCCTCTCTCGCCAGGGCTGCTGGAGAAAGCACTGAATCAGGAGCTGTTCCAGCAGGGCACGCTCATTCAAGTATTTCTCCTTTCAGGCCCTGCACCCAGTGTTTGGGGTGGGCGATCTGAACTGTGCTAAGGAAAGAAAGAGCAAGAAAACGTAGCTGCGGGACCCAGGGGATGGTTCAGCTTTCTGGCCCAGCTCCTGGAGCGGAAGTACCTCTCTGGGTTCCCCTGAACACCTGGGATTGATTTGGGGTTTGCTTCGACATGGAAACATTTGCTCAGGTGGAGGGGAGTGGGGGTGGGGGGGGTGGGGAATAAATCCTGTGATTAAAAATCGCTTGTGTGTGTCAGGTGCCTGAACGAATTGGGAAACACGCCCGCCGTCCCTTTGGTCTGGCAGGTCTGAGCTCCGCGCTGCCGAATTACAACCGCTTTCGTTTGTCTTGCCTGCTCTCCTACCATGTAATGGTCAAGGGCTCATTGGAACCGTGTGTGTCTGGTGAGTCACCAGATCCTCAGGACTTCAGCGGTAATCATGTGTTAAAACTCCTTTTGGGGGGTGGGGAGGGTGGGGGTGGGTGAGGGGAGAAGGGAGGGACTGAAGTCACTTCCTACAGATGTTCTGATGCTCATCTGTCTCTGCAGCCTTGTTTCTCAGGCCGGGCTTCCCCGGTGCAGTCTGAAGGCTGCTTTGCCTCTCAGAGGACCAGCCCTTCTGTCCTAGGATAGCATCTCTCCGAGAAGCGGCATCGACCTTTGGGGTTGGCGCACTGCACCCTAACAGTGTACAGTATTCCCCGAGGCGGCAGGACTGGCTCCCAATTTTGTTCAGTCAGGTCATTGGAGGATGAATTGGGAATTTTCTGTGCAGCTGCTTTCTCTTTCCTTCCTTCCTTTTTAAAAAAAAAAAATAAAATAAAAATAAAAAAACTAGTTGGTGACTTCAAGGGTGTTGGTAAAAGCCCAGTTGGTTTTTTTCTAACTGATAAGGAGAATCTGTTTTGGGGACAGGGTGTCCCATTGTTTGGGACAATGATGGACTGCCTGGTCAGGATCGTCAGCCCATCCAGGGGACACCGAGCTCTTGCTTTTTGCTGGAGCCAGGAATCCTGCCTGTCTCTCATTGCTTTGTCACTTCATTAGGCTTGTGAAAGTGGGGCCGAGGGACAGAGGAGGGACATGGTTCCCTTCTTTGCATTAACCTCAGCCAGCAGCTTTGTGGATTCTACTGACTCCCTCAGCAGGAAGTTCTGGCTTGCCAAGTTTCTAGTGCCTGTAACAATTAGGAGTGTAGGACAAAGGGGACCCTTCCTTCCTAGCTCCAACCCATCCTTCCATCAATGAGAGAGAGTTTGAGCAAGATTCCTTATTCCTTAATATCTCCTTCTGAGATATTAGCGTCTTGTTAGGGTAAGTTTTCTTAGGGGCCAGCAAGGATTTTCCAGGGACAAGTAGCTCCAGAGATAGGCATAGCCATGGCCCTTTTGCTGTCTCTGTTGACCTGAAGGACTAAAGGCGCCTCCTCTGTTGTTCCAGGCAGTCTGACATCTGCCCTTTGGGTGCTGGCCAGAATCCTCAGCCTTTTCTGCCCACTCCTAGTCATTCCTAGTGAGTTCGTGAGGACATTAGCAGTCAGGAAGGATTATCTCTGCAGTCTTCTACTTGGAGGACATGAGGGTGGAAAGGGTGATAGCTGACCTCTGAGCTTTGCAGTCATCCCTCTCTGATCCAGCTTTGTCACTCTCCGGATCGTGGTTGGGGTACTTTTTAAAAGAAGCCTTGTGGTTCTAGTGGGCCAATGATGAAATGTAGACCTGGATTTAAGCATAGTGGAAAGTAATCTGAAGCCTTCTTGTCTTTTTCTGTGAGCTTATCTGTTTCTTGTAAGCTTTCATAGTATGATCCTCCTTTATCTCAGAAATATCCTCGTGACAATAAAATATTTGTGGGTGAAATGGCATGTTGCCTAGGATTAGCCTTACAGTTCTCCTGTGTGTGTGTGTGTGTGTGTGTGTGTGTGTGTGTGTAGGGGAGATGAAGTAGAAACTGATAGTGTTGATGGATTTTAAATAGGGATTTATTTACACTATTCTCTCTGCCTTGGTCTATGTTTAAAAATAAACCATAGGGGCTTCCGTAATGGCTCATTGATAAAGAATTCGCCTGCCACGATGGCCGGAGACATGGGTTCTATCCCTGGTCTGGGAAGATCCCACATGCTTTGGAGCAACTAAAGCCCGTGAACCACAACTTCTGAGCCCACGCGCCCTAGAGCCCATGGTTCACAAGAGAAGCCACCGCAATGAGAAGCCTGTGCCCCGCAGCTGGAGAGTGGCCCCTGCTTGTCACAGCTAGAGAAAAGTCTGTGCAGCAGTGAAGACCCAGCACAGCCAGAAATAAAAAAAAATTAAAAAAATTTAAACCCCATGAGGGGTAGACACTGCATATCCACAGACCTCTTTTGAGCAGTGCATTGATTGAGTGACTTTACCCAGGGTGATTATACTAGTGGTAAAACTGAGAACCCATAGATTTTGACTAACAAGCCAAGGCAAGCCCGGTGCATGTCCTACCATGTCTGTTCTGCCTGTCTTAAGACTCTTCTCTTTCCATTTGTGACAGTTGTCCTTTTTTCTTCTCCGGTTGAATGAGGTTTCTTCTTGATCCTTTCACTTTAAGAAACCTATTTCATCCAGACTTTGTGTAACTAATTAACCTTATATTATGCACACAGTTGCACATCAGGATGACTGAGGGGTGAGCGCAGACAGGGAAGGGGGGGCCAGGTTGTCGTCTATCATGTGTCACTTTGTATGTAAGGAAAGAAGCCTCGCAACCCTTAGTTCCAAGAAAGGACAGGATTACAGTCAGTTCTGTAAATAGCTTTTGGTTATGCCTTTATGGGGTGAGCCATATGAAATCTTGGATTTCTTTGGTCTGGGAATGGTTTTATTTAATTTTTTAGCTTTTATTGGTGTATAGTTGACTTACATTGTTGTATTGGTTTCTGCTGTACAGCAGAATGAATCAGTTATACATATAGTTACATCCACTCTTCTTTAGATTCTTTTCCCATATAGGTCATTACCGAGTCTTGGTAGAGTTCCCTATGCTATACAGTAGGTCCTTATTAGTAAGCTGCTTTATATATAGTGGTGCCTATATGTCAATCCAAGTCTCCTAAGTTACCCCCCTCCCCAGAGTTTTTTTTTTAATTGCTTGTGCTCAGCTTGCAGGCTGTTAGTCCCTGATCAAGGATTGAACCTAGGTCCTTGGTGGTGAAAGCAGAGTTTCTCACCACTGCCTCAATGTATTGGATTTTCAAATTGAGGAATGAAAGTCCCATTTTCTTTGTCTGAGCTGCAGAAATTTTTCTCTTGGATTTCTGATTTCTCTTGGATTTCTGGAGCAACTAAAGCCCATGAGCCACAACTACTGAGCCCCCGCTCATTCCAGTTTCCAGCAACAGCAGAACAGAGTGAAAAGACTGTAGATGTGAGTCAAAAGATGCGAGTTTAAGCCAAGTTCTTGATCTCTTGCAGTCTTGGTTTCCTCATCTGTGAAGTGGAGGTCCTGTAATACTTTCCCAGTCCCGCTCCTCCCCACCCCACCTCCACCCCATGCCACTTCATGTGGCAGGGATATTGGGGAATAGTCTGAGGGAAAAGTCTTGGTGGACTGTAGTAGTTTTCAGACATAAGACGTATCATTCATTCTCCATGTTTCTCTTCTGCTGCTATTGGTGGGGACAGTACCCGCCTCCCATGGGTGGTGTAGTCATGGTAATCCACCAGGCGCTGGCCAGTTCAGTGGCTGCATATGACTGGAACATGCACCTTGGATTTCTAATCATCACCTAACCCTCGGGTCCCAGATGTTCCCGTCTTCCTGCCATTTATGTGAGGAGGGGGAGAGGAGGAACCTCTCAGGTCAGCAAGGCCATTTGTCTTGAACTTCTGGAATCAACGCCACTTCAAGCTTAGATTCTGGGTACCATTGTTGATATGAGCCATTTAGTTTCAAACAACTTTAAAGAATGATATGAAAAGTCAAGTGAGTTGGGTTCTTGACATTGAGCAGGCCTTAACTTTGAGTTCCGTTTGAGTGAATTGAAACCCTTGTTTTGCATTTGACTTAAAACATCCTTGAGATGTGTAAGCTTTTTTTTAGGACGAGGTCACAGTGAACAACAAGCAGATGTTTCTCTGTGTTGAAAAAGGCCACAGCTCGTTGTGTCCCTCCTGATTCACTGAAAGCTATCTGTCCATTTCTGCTCCAATACTCTGCAGTCTTGATTGGACAGAGTTTGGGACTATTATTTACTCTGTCTTCTGTACAACTCTCCTCTCAGAAACATGGGTGATTCTTATAAATATTAACTCAGATTTGGGGTCCTAGGGAATATTCGCTGGGTCAGAAAGAAGGCTGAACACTGAAGAACTGATGCTTTCAAACTGTGGGGCTGAAGAAGATTCTTGAGAGTCCCTTGGACAGCAGGGAGATCAAACCAGTCAATCCTAAAGGAAATCAGTCCTGAATATTCATTGGAAGGACAGAAGCTGAAACTCCAGTACTTTGGCCACCTAATGGGAAGAGCCAGCTCATTGGAAAAGACCTTGATGCTGAGAAAGATTGAGGGCAGGAGGAGAAGGAGATGAGAGATATGAGATGGTTGGATGGCATCATCACCTCAATGGACATGAGTTTGAACAAATTCCAGGAGATTATGTAGGACAGGGAAGCCTGGCGTGCTTGTAGTCCATGGACTCACAGAGTCGGACACAACTTAGTGACTGAACAACAGCAGAAATCTAATACACTTGTAACATGGTTGTTTCAGAAGTATATTTACAGTCTCCACTGTATCATCTTACTATATATTTCCAGGTCAAGCACTTAACATTTTGAGACAAATGTGTTACTGCAATTTAAGATTTTGCCATTGGAGAAGGAGATGGCAACCCACTCCAGTATTCTTGCCTGGAGATTTCCATGGACAGAAAAGCCTGGCAGGCTGTATGTAGTCCATGGGGTTGCAAAGAGTTGGACAAAACTAAGCAACTAACACACATGGCAGTTATTGGGCTTCCCTGGTGATTTAGTGGTAAAGAATCCACCTGCCAATTCAGGGGACAGGAGTTTGATCCTTGTGTCAGGAAGATCCCCTGGAGAAGGAAATGGTCAGCCCACTCCAGTATTCTTGCCTGGGAAATCCCACGGACAGAGGAGCCTGGTGGCCTGCAGGCCATGAGGTTGCAAACAGTCAAACACAACTTTGTGACTAAACAACAGCCACCACAATTACAATTATCAGCACAGAGGCAATTTTAGTACTTGGCCATAAAATACATTTAGTTAACTTCTGTGGAGCCTTGATTACTTTCTGGCTGCTGTTGCTAACATTAGAAATATTTTTGGTTCCTAATGCAAATGTATTTTAATAGGTAATGGGACAAAGTATGGTAGGCATAACAAAGGTGCCTGCTTGGGCTAAACCATGTCACCTTCTCCACCTGTGTAATGATTTCTTTATTGTTGTTGGTGATTGACATTGACATTGGTCATTGACAGAACTGGCACGGACATAAATGAGCAACATAGAGGACTTTTTTGCATTATATTCTACATGATAAGACTTTAATATTTTATATTAATATCCACTTTTGAATGTGATTATTCATCATCATTTAAATGGAACTCCTGTGCTACTGAAAAACTCAATCCTGCCTGTTTGTCCATTCCCTTATGGAAGAGTTTAGGGGTTTTTTTTAACCCCAGATTCTACACTTTTAAGAAAATAGATGAAGCTCTGACATTCCTGTCTGAGTCCTTTGGGTCCAAGGACAGTGGTAATGCCTTCCTCCGAGCTAATCAAGTGCAGGTGTCCTGAATGTGTGGGGTTGACTTTCCCCAGCTGGTCTGTGAGCACCTTTTCAAGAGATCTGGCACTTTGAATCCCCACCCAGGGGCGCAGCCCATGAGCGCCCTGCAGGTGCAGCTGATGGCATGTAGATCAGGCTTTTGAAGATGGCATCGAGGTGGGCAGGCATAAGTAAGTCCAGCTGCTTCCCTTGGAGAGAATTAAGCCAGAACCCAGAAGTGCCAGCTCCCAGACAGGAAGCTGAAACCTGCGTGGGGTGTTGTCAGCCTAGAGGCGTGCACATCATCCTGGCATCTGACTGCCCAGGCTTTCCTGTTTAGAAGTTGCCTGGGACCTTCTCGCCAGTCTCATCCTTCAGTTCCAGTTCACAGAATCATCACTGCCCATCCATTTGGCCTGGCTCTCATCTTCCACATGTGCTCTCCTGGCCAGTTTCCGCCATGCATAGAGTCCTTTTCATCGAGTTATAAATCCAGTGGCAGGAACAGACACACACAACAGAACCCACACAGTTCAAGTTCATGGATTCATGCTGGGTGGGGGCAAAGGGAAGGAGAGTTGATTCGTATTCAGAAGACACTGAATTCATCCAGCCTCTGTTGACTCCTGTGGTTCGGTCAGAAGCCATACTCTTGGTTAAATAAAGAGTCCTTTTCTCTGAATCAAACTGACTTCCACTCTGAGGGGAGACTTCCTGGACCTGTCTCATAGCTGTTCTGGGGCAAGGAGAGTTGGGGACAGGCGGCGGGGGGGGGGGGGGGGGCAGGGGGGAGCACTAATGTCTTTCTTAGTGACTCATTTGATGATTACTCCATTGTTCAAAGGACTGGATGTTATGTAATCAACATTTTATCCCCTCCCCCCACTTTTCCCCCTGTAACAATCTGGGATTTTCCATCATTTTGTCAGTCTTCCTGGAGGCATGTTGATTTTTCCACTAGGTTTTTTTGGGCATGACCCAAAGCAACCCAAACTCTCTACTCCCTGGAACTTCAGATCCCCCTCGGTGCAGGGCCTGGGAGAGCCACGGCTGTGAACCCTCCTGTCCTTCCAGGGCAAGAGGGTTGACACTGGGCGGTTTCCTGACAGCCTGGCTCAGAGCAAGCTATGGGAAAGTGCTGCCTGCCCTTTTTTCTCGCCTTGTAATTTCCATTCATTTTGACATTCAGAAGCAATAGACTTGCTTCTTTTTTCAGAGGTCATCAGTTGTCATTTTTTTGTCTCTCCTTTGTGTTTCCGTGTTATCCAGCCAATAACACATTGTGTATATCCAGGGAACTTTTTGGACTTCCCAGGTGGCGCTAGTGGTAAAGAACTTGCCTGCCAATACAGGTAGACCTAAGAGTCGCAGGTTCGATCCCTGGGTGGGGAAGATCCCCTGGAGGAGGGCATGGCAACCTGCTCCAGTGTTCTTGCCTGGAGAATCCCATGGACAGAGGAGCTTGGTGGGCTACAGTCCATGCGGTCACAAAGACACAACTGAAGTGACTTAGCCCACTGGGAACTTTTTAACCAGTCAGAGATGGCTGGTGGAGGAACTTCTCAGTGGCCCTGCCTGGAACTCAGCCATTTTATGTCCGTTTCACATGAAACATGGAAGATTCAGCGAGAGTAGGAGGACTTATGTAAATGACTGCAGTGAAGTGCATTGATGTCTAAAGGTCACAGAACAGCTCGTAGGAATTCTCGTCATTTCTTTTTCGCTTTTTGTTGGAAATTGTGCCTGAGGTGGATTTGGAGGACTTTTAACTTGAACCATAGCTACATGTCTTGGCTTTGAACATGGTCTGCAAGTACAAGAGGGATTGGATACAGCAGAGATGAAGGTACATGTGACAGTAGCAAAGGACCCATTTGTGATTCTACAGATGTTGACACCTCACTCTTCTTCACCACCTACATAAGTCAGGTTTGTAGTTATTGTCTCCTCTATGCACTTCACATCTGCCCACTTCAGTTTTTCTGTAGAGCCACCTTCCTAAGTAAAGCCCCCATCATCCGTCACCACAGCTGATACAGGAGCTTTTTAACAAGGCTTCCTTCACCCATTCAGAAATACCTCCTAAACCATATAGGGCAGCTAAAAAGGAGTTTTTTTTTTCTCATTTTTAAAAATTGTGGTAAAAATGAATATAACATAAAACCTACCAACTCAACCATTTTTAAGTTAGAGTTTGTGCATGCGTGCTAAGTCACTTCATTTGTGTCTGATTCTTTGAGACCCCATGGACTGTAGCTTGACAGGCTCCTCTGACCATGGCATTCTCCAAGCGAAAATGCTAGAGTGGGTTGCCATGCCTCTTCCAGGGGATCTTCCGACCCAGGGATCAAACCCATGTCTCTCATGTCTCTTGCATTGGCAGGCGGGTTCTTTACCACTAGCACCATCTGGGAAGCCCTGATTACAGTTTAGTGGGGTTAAATACATCCATGTTGCCATCACCACCATCCACCTCCAGAACTGTTTTCATCCACAGAACTGAAACTCTGTTCCCAAGACACAACTCCCCACCCCACCCCATTCCCTCCTCCTTCCAGGCCCTGGCAGCTAACAGTCTACTTGCTGACTATAAATTTGTACCTCATATAATCTGTTTTTTCGTGACTGATTTATTTCATTTACCATAATGGGAAGTCTCATCCATGTTGGAGTGTGTGTTAGAATTTGCTTCATTCTAAGGCAGAATGATATTGTGTAGTATGTATAGACTATTGGTGCATTTTGCTTGTCCTTTCATCTGTTGATGGACAGTTGACTGCTTCTACATTTTAGTGCTTGTGAATAATGCTGCTATGAAGATAAATGTACAGATATCTCTTCAAGACTCTCCTGTCAATTTTTCTAGGTATATGGTGGTGGTTTAGTCACTAAGTTGTATCCGACTCCTGCAACCCCATGGACTGTAGCCTGCCAGGCTCCTCTTTCCCTGGGATTCTGTAGGCAAAAATACTGGAGTCGGTTGCCATTTCCTTCTCTAGGGGATCTTCCTGACCCAGGAATCGAAACCGAATCTCCTGCATTGCAGGCAGATTCTTTACCAACTGAGTTACGAGGGATATAGAGAATGCCTAAAACTCAACAACAAAAGGCAAATAACCCTATTAAAAATGATTAAAATGCTTGAATAGACATTTCTCCAAAGAAGATACACAAATGGCCAGTAAGCAAATGGAAAGATGCTCAACATCACTAATCATTAAGGAAATGCACATCAAAACTACAGTGTGATACCACTTCGTGTGTTTTAGGATGGCCGCTATAAAAAAATGCAGAAAATGGTGAGCGTTGGCAGGGAGGTGGAACTGTTGCACACTGTATTCTTGTTTAGTCCCTCGGTCGTGTCTGACGTTCTGTGACCCCCTGGAATGTATCCTGCCAGGCTCCTCTGTGCATGGAATTCTCCAGGCAAGAATACTGGAATGGGTTGTCATTTCCTCCTCCAGGGAGTCTTCCAAACCCAGGGATTGAACCCATGACTCTTGCGTCTCCTGCATTGGCAGGTGGGTTCTTTACCATCAGACTACCTGGGAAGCCCGATGTGCACTGTGGTGGGGTAAAATCATGCAGCCACTGTGAGGAAAATAGGATGGAAGCTCCTTGAAAAATTAAAAATAGAATTCCCGTAGGGACTTCCTTGGTGGTCCAGTGATAAAGACTCCGTACTTCCAATGCATGAGGAGCAGGTTCAATCTCTGACTGGGAAACTAAGGTCCCACGTGCTGTGCAGTGAGGCCAAAAAAAAAAAAAAAAAAGAATTAATACAAGGTGATCTTCTTCAGACAAAATATAATCATGTCATTCCTCTGCATACAACTCTCAGTGCCTTTCTGTCTTACTCAGGACACAATTATAAATTCCTGAACACCCTCCTTATTTACCTTTTCAACCTCCTCTCAAGCTGCTCTCCCCAGTCACTGCGCTCCAGCTCCCTGACCTTTTCGATACTAAAGCAACCGAGCTTCTCCTCTTCCCTCGTCTCAGAATCGTCAGCTATGCTATTCCCTTCATCTAGGATCTCAGTCCTCTAATATCAGTGCTCATGAGGGTTGCCTGGATTCTGTGTTGAAATGGATTTCCGGGCTCCGCCCCCTCAGAGGTTGTAATTCAGGAGGTCTGTGTGGGGCTGAGTTCCCAGGTGATGCTGATATGGCTGGTCTGGGGACCACACGTTGAGAACCACTGGTCTGGAGTAATTTTCTTAAATTCCTGTATCCTGTCTCCTTCAGATCTCAGGTCAAACATCTGTCTTCTGAAGGAGGCTTTTGCTGATTCCTTCAGACCTATAGGGCACTCTATTATGGGTTAACACTTCATTTCCTACTCCTGTGAAGCCCTTGTTGATGTTGTATTTGAAGTTAAATTGTGCAAATAGATTTTTACTAACCGATTTCCCTGCTGGAACATGATACCCAACTCCATCAGGGTGGGAATCATTTCTGTCTTGTTCAGTGTTCTTTCCCTAATCTCTTGCATGTAGCAAGGGCTAAGTAATTACTTATTGAATGAATGCTGTTATTTCCTTTTCAGAGGTAACAGCAAGTGTGCAGAAGCATTAATATTCTCAGTGAATGTGAAGGATGAATAGAGGCTATGGGGAATTGGTAGAGCTATTCAGAAAGAATTAACATATTTTGTCAGAGATACAGACATTCAAGGCAAGAGTCAGGAGTTTTTTTTTTTTTTTTACAGACCCTACGACACTATGGAAAGCCCCCCAAATTTTACCTGCCCTGGTGATGATGCTACTACAGTTATTTCTCAGCTTGCCTCTTTCAGCCCATTCATGCTCTATTATATTTTATGGGTGGTTAATTATCTATTTAGTTTCATTTTTAAATTGAGGTATAACTGACATATATTTATTACTTTCAGGTGCATAGCATAATGATTTGATATTTGTATATATTGCAGAATGATCACCACCATCAGTCTAGCTTACGTCCATCAGCTTTTTCATTTTTGTTTGTATTCATATGATATTTTTTGCCTTGCAGATATGGAATGTGCAGATGTCCCGCTCTTAACTCCTAGCAGCAAAGAAATGATGTCTCAAGCCTTGAAAGCTACTTTCAGTGGTTTCTCTAAAGAGCAGCAACGTCTGGGAATTCCAAAAGGTAGGTTTTGTAGTTGGAAGGAGAGAGGATGGACCAGACTTTGAGATACAGTTGGTTTTCTCACCTGTTGGTTGAGATAGACACTATTACTCACTACCCTCAGTCAGCAACCACAGACTGGGACAGACGTCTGTTGGAACAAGTGTAGACACATGCTGATGCTCCCTCATCTCCCAGGCTTGTCCCTGCCATCTTGGTCTTAGGGCAGTGGTGCCCAAACTTGTTTGAACATTAGATAGGGGATTGTCAGAAAATTCCACAGCCCAGGCCAGATCCCAGACCAATTAAGTCACCCTTGCTGGTCACATCAGTAATTGTAAAGCTCGAGTGACTCTGCTGTACAGACAGGTTTGGAAGGCCTGGTCTTGGTGTCATTCTGGGGTGCCATTAGGTGAACTCCATGAGCTACAGTTCTGGGAATTTACTCTTTCCCATGTCCTTTGGTGAAATGTGTTTATACTTGGGTATTCTCCTCTGAGGGCATTCCAGGTGCTCTAGTGGTAGAGAACCTGCTTGCCAATGCAGGAGGTTTGATCCCTGGGTCGAGATCTCACGGAGGAGGGCATGGCACCCCACGCCAGTATTCTCGCCTTGGAGAATCCCATGGACAGAGAAGCCTGGCGGGCTGTGGTCCACAGGGCTGCAAAGAGTCAGACACAGCTGAAGCGACTTAGCATGCACGCATTCTCCTCTGAAACGGCTTATTTGGGAATGTAAAGGGAAGTGAATTGTAGTGGTCAGAAAGGAAAAATGACTGGGGAAGACTTAAGCCTTGACCAAGCGACATTTCCCGAGCAACTGAGAGCAGAAGGAACGTGTTTCTATTGAGTAAGAGAAACAGAGGCTGCCTTTGCACCCAGCCAGAGTTACTGCTGCGGGAGCGGCTTCCACCCTGCCAGACACAGGCCTCAGGGAGATTGCATGAATGAATCTGTCTACCTTTCCACAAAGAATAATAATCTGCTTTCCCACAAACCTCCGCTGATAGCAGAGCCCAGTCATAAAGCAGAATAAAGTGAGTTCTGACCATCCACTTTTCCACCATCTCATAAAGTCATCTTCTAGATTGAAGGGGATAACAGTGAGAGGAGGTGTGCTGTAGGCACCACACCCTGCCATCACCTGAGCCCTTTCAGGGTCATGAGCTGGTGTAGTCATGTTAAACCAGGGCCGCACATGAAGGATACATATCGTCTGTTCTACCTGGCTTCTCAATGCAGGGCCTGTCTTATGTATATATTTTGCAGGTTATCTGGTATAATACAGGTACCTAATAACATTGTTGGGCTTCCCTGGTGACTTAGTGGTAAAGAATCTGTCTGCAATGCAGGAGACCCGGGTTCAATCCCTGGGTTAAGAAGATCCCCTGGAGAAGGAAATGGCTACCCACTCCAATATTCTTGCCTGGGAAATCCCATGGACAGAGGAGTCTGGTGGGCTACAGTCCAGGGAGTTGCAAACAGTTGGACATGACTGAGTGACTAACACACACACAGGGTAATGTTGTTACTACTAAGCATCACTTGAATGGTGCACTGTTGTTACTAATTGCTATGATTACTATAGTTGGCCCTCCACAGCCAAGGGTTCCATATTGGTGGATTCAGACAACCACAGATCCGATTCTGTTGGCTGAATCTGGGGATGTGAGAACCCACAGACACAGAGGGCTGAGTGCACCCCACCCTTTTGTATATATGAGGGAACATGCATCTCCCCAGATTTTGGTATCTGGGCGGGGGTCCTGAAACCAATCATGTTGGATATGCAAGGACAACTGTACTGTCATTAACTAAGATAAGAATAATTAAGCATAATGGCCACAAGTAAATTACATGAGTAAGTGGAGGGAGAGGTGAGTGCAACGTCCAGAGCACACTTGACTTTGTCATTATTGCCGTTTAAGGAGTCATTTGTTCCCTTGTCCCAGGCTTTAATGAAGTCTGATGGAAATAAGGCAGTGAGAGAGGAGATTCCTGGAACCTGTCAGAAGGTTCCATGGGTGGAGAATACTCTTTGTTACTTTTTGGCCAATGGCAGTGATCAGCTAACTGGTGGGAGGGAGAAGATGGGGCTGAGCTGGATGCGGGGAGGAGGGTTGTGGAAGATACTCCATCAGGCCTTCCTCATTCCGTGAATCTGAGAACGTCCTCAGCGAAGGTCAGGTGCTTCCGTGTAGTGTCTGAGGCTCGGGGAAGAGTTGAGACCCTGATCTGCTGGGACATCATCTGATCTCTCCCCGCAGACCCCCGGCAGTGGACAGAGACCCACGTTCGGGACTGGGTGATGTGGGCTGTCAATGAGTTCAGCCTGAAGGGTGTGGACTTCCAGAAGTTCTGTATGAATGGGGCAGCCCTCTGCGCACTGGGAAAAGACTGCTTTCTCGAGCTGGCCCCAGACTTCGTTGGGGACATCTTATGGGAACACCTGGAGATCCTGCAGAAAGGTAAATGCATGAGGATGGGGTGGGGCGGGGGAGGTGGGACCTGCCTGGGGCAGCTTCCGGAGTAGACTGGGGAGCGAGGTGCCACATCGAAGTAGTCATCTGGGTGTTCAATCACAGCACGTACGGTCTATGGAGACTTGCTGTATGGTGCCTGTTAGGGAGCAGGTGCTCCATAAACGTTAGTTTCTTTTTCTTCTATGTACTGGATGCTCCACTTTTTTTTTTTAATGTTTATTTATTTTTAATTGATTCTTGGTTTACAGTATTGGTTTGATTTCTGTCACACATCAACATGAATTAACCACAGGTATACATATGTCCCCTCCCTCTTGAGTCTCCCTCCCACCTCCCGTCCATTCCCACCCCTCTAGGTTATTCCAGAGCCCCAGTTTGAGTTCCCAGAGTCCTTCAGCAAATTCCCATTGGCTGTCTATTTACATATGTTAGTGTATATGTGGATGCTGCACTTTTCATCTCTACCTCCTAAAGCTTCCCGGGTTGCAAAGTTCTAATCTCAGCCCTTATCTTAGACTCACATACTGCTTGAACAAGCAGCGCCCACAACCAGCAGCAAAAGAGTATTTCTTTCCTTTCTTTTTTTTTGGCAATCGTGAAACGCACTCCCTGGATCCACGGCCACATCCAAACTCAGTGTTTCCGAGCTTCTTAGTAAGCAGGCTTCTCTGCCCACTAACGGGATTGGAGTTGCAGTCGCGAGGTGCACCTTTTCCATCTGAAGCAGAGCCGGGGTTATGTCGGGACGCCGTGTTGCAGCCTCGTAATGACACGGCCTCTCCTACCAGCCTCTTCCAACCTTTTTGGATCAAGTGACTCATGCACCACAGTCCGGGCTGAGTATAGAAACAGCAGCAGGCGGCAAACTTGGGTGTTTTTGCGCTTATTTTTCTGAATTTCTTCTTAAAATAAATTGCAGTTACCAGCAGTCAGCAGTGCCCTCCAGCTGACTGTAAGCCTAGAAGCCCATTGCCCTCTCTGACCCAGGCCCACCCTTTCCCTGTGGTCTCCAGCTCCAACCCCTGGCGCAGACGCGGGGGGCAGGGAGCAGAGCTCTGGCTTAGCACTTTTTATTCCATATAATACCTTCCTTTGTTTAAGGATATTTTCCATTCTGCAATGCCCAGGAGAGACCCAAATTAGACTCCTCTGGGCACAGAAGTGTTACCCCCCCCTTTCTCCTTAGCCATAGCTGAAAAATAAATAAGCAGAATTGAGAAGTAGGTGAATCTGGCCCAGGACTGCTGGGCGGCGGTACTGGCTTCCCCGAAGCCACGCCGTGATCTCGGTGTAACTGCACACAAACCACTCATAACGTGTTGACGTGAGCGCTTGTTTATAGAGGGAAAGGATACGGCAGGCTCAGAGTAGGTCTGATGCAAGCATTGGCTTAGAAACATGGCAGTGGACTCTACCAGACCGTGTCACCCAAATATATGCTGCCAAAGCACCGCTTCCCTCTCCTTAGCGCCCCAGGGCAGCCAGGTGTTCGGGTGTCTCAGCCGGCCTCTGATCAGTTACAGCTCATCTATACAGCATTTCTTGTTTCCGAAGCACTTGAAAATACGTTTTCCTTTTCTTAAGTCATGAAATTATGATAACACATTTACAGGAGACTTGGACAATACAGAGCAAAGGTACATAGAGCTCCAGTCTGTAATTATTTTTTAAGTAGATCAATTAAGATCTTTAGTTGGAGTTTCAATATCAAACTCTCAAAAATTAATAGGATGAATAGATGAAAAGTTTGCACTGTGAACCAGTCCATTTGGATTCTAAAAGCATCCCTGGGACACAGGAAGGGCATGTCCTCTTAGAGTGAGTCCTTGTCTGTACAATGAGGACCAGTCAGGTGGTTTCCTCAGCATCACTTGTTTCCTTAAACCTGGGGCTTTTCAGTCAAACTTCCCTTCCTGTGTTCTTTGTGTAGTGATATGGACTCATGGGGGAGCTTCTGGCTTTGTTGTTGTTCAGTCACCAAGTCATGTCTGACTCTTTGTGACCCCATGGACTGCAGCACGCCAGGTCTCCCTGCCCCTCACCATCTCTCAGAGCCTGCCCAAGTTCATGTCCATTGAATCGGTGAAGGCATCCAACGGTCTCATCCTCTGTTGTCTCCTTCTCCTCCTGCCTTCAGTCTTTCCCAGCAACAGGGTCTTTTCCAGTGAATCAGCTATTTACCTTGCTGCAGAGGAATCATACCAGTGAATTTAGGAGAATGAGAGCGTAATGGAGTGAGTTTGAGAACATCTCACCCATTGTCAAGGGAGATGGAGGACTGTGCTTCTGCAGATCCTCCAAGAGCTGAGCGTGATGTTTGTATTGAGGCTACAGCTTTGTTCTGTGATTAAAGTAAGGCAACCCAGTGCTGAAAAAAACATAGCTGTTCTGGGTGGGGTGGCAGGCCAAAGGTACAGGGGATGTTTCAATCTGATAAGCTGCTGAAGCAGAGTTTAATCATTTTATCTCAGCTGGGAACTGTTTTTCTGTGCAGGCATGAACTTGTTTTCCCAGCAGCCTCTGCTCCCAACAAGCTATCAAATACCCGAGGAAAAACCCAAGCCAGCCCCCCTCTGTCTGCATCTGATTCTTAAAGTGAAATGTAATCCGACTGTTCCATACAGTAGTCAGGGTCTGCCACCAGATTCCAGGACCATTAGGGGATCCACAGGATTACTTTCGTTCAGCGGAGAAGTTTCTTTGCTTGGTTACCTTCATCTGCATTCTACTTTCATTCCTACGGAGCTTGGCACCCAGACAGAACTTTGGTTATATGGCCCTTCTGTCATATTTCACCAAGTAAAGTCACCTTCCTAGTGTCTTATCTGGTCCCGAACTTGAAATCTGAGGGCAACGGAAAAAACACCAAACACCAGGTATCTGTTGGAAGAAGTGGAGGCTCTGAAATCTACCTGCTTGGACTTCCCTGGTGCTTCAGTGGTTGGGACTCCACACTTCTGGTGCAGGGGGCTGGGGTTCAATCCCTGGTTAGGGAACTAAGATCCCCCGTGTGGCGCAGCATGGCCAAAAATAAATAAAATAGGAATAAGAATAATAAGAAAATAATAAAAATCTTCCTGCCTAAAAAGATTGTCCCGTGTTTCTGAAAACCTTTGGACCTGATCTGTTTGAATATTGGCGACTGACTTTGGTAAATTCCCAAGGTGTGGGGAAGATCCCCTGGAGAAAGAAATAGCAATCCCCTCCAGTATTCTTGCCTGGGAAATCCCATGGACAGAAGAGCTTGGCGGGCTGCAGTCCATGGGGTTGCAAAGAGTCAGACACGACTGAGCGACTAAACAACAACAACAATAAGATGTCTTCAAGCCTTGGAGGCTGGCGGCACATGCATGCATCAGAAAGAGGGTGGATGCCTTCCCAGCCCTTCGAGATTACTCATGGGCGTGCTTTCCAAGATATTAAATCCCCTTTTCCAGCTACTGAAATCATAAACTTAGCCATACTTTGGTGAGCTCATCTGTAGACAAGGCTCCAGTCAGGGGAGGCTCAGACACTAGCTCAGTTAGGGAACATGCAGATTTTCTCTCAGAGGGACTGAGATCACTGTGGTCCTCGCCTCCAGGGTCCTCTTCTGCTGAGCATTGCTCGCATGCTGACCTCTTTGTCCCCTTCCTTCCTGGTCTGTTGCAGAGGATGTGAAGCCATACCAAGTTAATGGAGTCAACCCTCCCTACCCAGAGTCCCGCTATACCTCGGATTACTTCATTAGTAAGTTCTTTTCAGCTCCTCTTCTCTCTTCCAGCTCACTGTGATGGGAATTTAGGAAAGGAACCCTGTCCTAGGCCATCTCAGGCTCCTGCCTGGCAGTTCTACAGAAAATAATAGCTTCGGACATGTCGACTCTTGGGGACTTCCCTGGTGGCCCAATGGTTAAGACTTCATCACCATCCAATGCAGGGGGTGCAGGTTTGATCCCTGGTTGGGACACTAAGATGCCATGTGCCTCGTGGCCAAAAAACCAAAACATAAAGCAGAAGAAATATTGTAACAAATTCAATAAAGACTTGAAAAATGGTCGATAAAAACAAAAACCTTAGAAAACATGTAGACACTTGCTTATGTGCTTTGTTATTCCTGCAAAGCGCAAGGTTTCAACCTGTTGAACGTTTTATTCACCTGCGTGCTCCTACACTGGGGGGTTGCTTATATGTTCAGCGTGACAGATAGTCACAGAGAGACTGCGATTTGCTTCCCTCCCGTGGTCCTGTTTGACCCTGGGCCATGTGGTGGCCCACAGAGGTTCAGGTCAGGGATTTTGATCTTGTTCTTTCCTTTTTGCCAGTACATAGCGTTCCCTTTGAAATCTTTCCTCCAGGGCACGCTCTGCAGCTTTGGGTTCTGTCTCTGAGCAGAAAGCCTTGTCTTCCTGGTGCCCGATCCCTCACCAGGTTGCAGGAATGACCGGAGGAAGATAATTAGTGTAGGGCTGGGCTTATCTCATGGCTTTGCTTTCAAAGGGTGTCTTAAGTAGGTTTGTTTTCGCTTTATCGTTTTACTTTATTATGATCTGTATACTCACAACAATGAATTTATTGTGAGCTAGAAAGGTTGGTTGTGTGCTGTCCTTGGATCTTCATCACAATGCCCTGGGGAAGATTGCCATCATCCCTATTTTAGAGATGAGAAAATTCAGTTAGAAAAGGGAATTGTCTGTCAAGGGCCATGGCCCTTAAGTAGTGGAGCAAGATTGAAAACCCAGGCCCTTTTTACTTCAAGTATTTGTCTTTTATTCCCTAAGCAGTCAACTTGGTCAACATTATGGGGCCGTTGTAAATGGGAAGGGAACAGCCTGTTTTCGGTACTCACCTCTCCTCTCTCCAATCGCACACTCTGTGTTTCCAGGCTACGGTATCGAGCACGCCCAGTGCGTCCCTCCCTCGGAGTTCTCCGAGCCCAGCTTCATCACAGAGTCCTACCAGACTCTCCATCCCATCAGCTCGGAGGAGCTCCTCTCCCTCAAATATGAGAACGACTACCCCTCGGTCATCCTCCGGGACCCTCTGCAGACGGAGACGTTGCAGACTGACTACTTTGCCATCAAACAGGAAGTGGTGACCCCAGACAACATGTGCATGGGGCGGGCCAGTCGTGGTAGGTCACATTTCTGCTCTACAAGTTTCTAAGAATTGTCTCACTTGGTGTATTGTCCAGGTCCCCCGTTTTTTTTTTTTTTCCACCCTCACTGTTAGCCACGGGCATTCCTGAGTTTTTTCCTTTTCCGTCTTAAAATGTCTAGCTGTTAAGGAACTTTGTATCATGAAGTCTTAGCTGAGGCTTTCATGATGACAAAGACTGTGGGTCCATGGTGGAATTGAATTCCAGCAGGAAGACCAGTCACATTTCTTAGTTAGGTACAACATTTCACCAAATAATAACTTTAGGCGCATGTGCGCTTTATTTTCCTTGAGAGGATTTTGCTTAAGGAGGACACAGTCACCTAGAAATGATTCTGAGAACCCTCCCGGAGAGAATTGATCTCCGCACCGTCCTGGTGTTGGAATATTCCCCAGTCAGCTTGGTGTCTGAAGACCTCTGCTTCTCAGCCTGGGCTTCCCAACCTCCTGTGACTTCTTTGGTTTGGGAAGATAGAAGATGGTTAACCAACAGCTTATTTGGAACCAGTCATCAGCAGTGTGGTCTAAGTGTGTATTTAGCTAGAGGACCAGGGAAAGAGGTGGCCAGAAGCTTCCAAAACTAGATACTCTCTCTTACTGCCGTGATTGTTATGACAAAGGTAACATATTCATTGACAGTGAACTACAGGGTTCTGAATAGAGCTGACTGACCTTATAAAGCCAAAAAAGGTTAAATACACTCAATTTTAAAGATCAGGACCTAAACACTCAGAGACACAACCTATCTAGTGACCTGTCCAGACTGTTTGCTCTGATAGAAGGACAGTCCTGTATAAAGACTGACTTGTTCTTTGGGGAAGAACTAGCTGACTGATTTTTTGTGTTGTTGTTGATATTCTGGATGTTACCTTTTATCCAAAATGAAACAGAAATAAGACATGATTTCAGATATTATAGAACTCTTCCTAAAATCAGAATAAATTAGGTTTCAGAGAAAAGGGAACAGAAGCCCAGAAATGTTAGGTGACACATTTTTATTATTATTATTATTATTATTGAGTTTAAGTGTCCTGAAATTTTCTAATTCAAATATACAGAAGCTTACCCAGGTTCCTGCCAGTCCTATGATCTACTTTTCTGCCAAATATTTGAAATGATGCTACAGATCACTCACAGAACTGGCTTGACTGTTCTGATGGATAAACTGGAAAGAGTTACAGACAGGAAGAGGAGCAGGAGAAAGTCTTTCCAAGTGGTGCTTGCGAGGCCTTTGGTCATAGAAGTCAGGCCTGGCCTGCCCCACGTGATTTCTGCTCAGTGCTGACCCCGGCCCCTGTCCTGAAGCCAAGACCTTGCGGGCCTCACATTGTCAGCTCCTTCGAGTGTCCAAGCTTCCACTTCCTCCCAGCAGGGCTGCGGAGGGAAAGTCCCAGCAGAGTCGGAGCCTGTAATCTGCCTCTTTAGGGCCACAGGCTGTTTGTGTTCAGACAGAAGGGGATGGGTGGGACCAGCTTTACCTTCCCCTTTCTTCTTTATTTTTGGATGCAGGTCTATTTAAATACTTACACTCACATGTGTACCTTTTTTCTCAGGCGGGTCACAGCAACAGAACGCCTGTCTTTCTCATGGGGCTTTCTGTGAGTGTGCAGTGAGGCTGTGCATGCGCGCACATGTGTGTGTGTGTGTGTGTGTGTGTGTGTGTTTGTGTGTGTGTGGTGGAGGCCCAGCCTCCCGTCGCTTTGGGCAGGACTGTTGCAGGTTGTTTTCCACTTGTGTCTGGCTTTGCTCTGTGTAATTGGCCTCTTCCCTCTCCTTCTCTTGGTTCCTGCGACCCCAGATGAAGGATGGTGGGCCAGACGGTGAACTGCACAGAGAGCAGGAAGGCTTGCTCTCTGGCCTCTTTCTCCTTTGCTCACACCAAGCGTCTCAGCACACAAACTTGGGGGCAGACCGTTTTGTTCACGGTTGCTTTTTTACGAGTGAGAAGTGCTGCAAACAGGACGTATTCCAGCGGGGCGATTGACTCTGCCATGGCAGGGCTGGGGTAGACTGAAAGCATCACTGTTAGTTGAAGATGATGAACAATAATCTCAGTGTTCCCAGATTGCATTAGGGTAGACAGAGTGTTTCTATTCCACTTCCTTGGACTCAGAGAGCTGTCTTCTTTGTGCTGGTCTGTTGAGTGGGCTGCCACGGGGCTCCCCCACCTCTTGTTTTGGGTGCCCTGAGGTCTGTGTGGTGGGGTCAGGGAGGTTTGCAAGGATCTCCCCGAGACATTTCTCAGGAAAGCTGGCCGATGGATGTCTTAGAAGACATGAGCTTCCCCGCCCCTGAACACAGTAGCCTAACTGAGCGACTCATCTAGTTGGAACCAACCCATTTGGGGAGAAAAATACCCGTAAATGAAGGTTCCCAGCTCTAGGATTGTGAAAGAGAGCTGAAATGAAAGCAGCCTCCTGCTATAAACCGCAGTTCTCAACAAAGTTGCATTTGGCTCATGTTTGAGAGGCTGCCAGGGGGCGGTTATGGCCTTGTTCAGTGTCCCTGCTTACTGGGGCTCCTTGGAGCCTCAGCTGTCCAGCGAGTGGAAATTCCAGCCTCCACACCCTCCAGATATAAAAATGACTGACGGAATCATCTCAGGGACTTTCGAGTGTAAATGCAGGGGACTTGGTGGGGTGTTCCTCATGGAAATATAAACTCTTTCTTAGGCTTTTGGTATGTTTAAGATGGACAGCTGTAATGAGCAAACACCTTTTTATGGGAGGCCACAAAATTTCCTGTTCTGTTGAAAAGAGGCTGCTGCATTCTTGGTTGGGGTCTGTTTTCTTGAGACTTTTAATGTGAATTTCTGGAAGGGACAATCCCTTCTTTTTAAAGTTTTTTTATTTACAATATTTTTGGGGAGTATAGTTGTTTTATAATGTTGTGTTAGTTTCAGATGTACAGCAAAGAGAATCAGTTTATATATATATATATATATATATATATATATACACACATATATCCACTCTTCTTTTCCCATGTATTAACTAGATGATACTAGAGTATTAACTAGATAATAATAATAATAAGTTGTAAATATGACAGTGGACTTGGCAAATGGGGCCGACAGCTCCGAGGCTTTCTGGGGATTGCTGTTCTTTGAATGAGTGGTTGGAAGAAGGAATGAGACAAAGCAGATAACTAACTATATTTTTGTTCCAAGCAGTGTTGGAAGGGATAAGAGGTTCAGGAAATTTACAAGAGTAGATAATGCAAAAATTACATATTTAACTTCTTTTATCTGGGGTTAAAAATCTTTTTTGGAAGCGATATATCTTCCTTCCTAATTACTGTATATTTAATTTTGGTTTGGACACCAAAATTAAATATTTGAATTTCATTGTCTTAACGAATTTCCTCTGTTGTGAAGGGGAGGATACACCAGAAATTTACTAGTGTTACTTTGTATATATACCAGCTTTCTTCTGGGATTTAAACGTCAGAGTAGGCCAGCCAGCCTTGACTCACAGGTATTTCCGCATGCACATTTGTCACATCCTTTGGCCTCTTGACTTTGCTGGACTCAATCAGCCATTTAATCTCCCATGATTTAATTGAGGTTGCCTGGAAAGTATCTGGAAATAAAACATAAAAAATATTCCTGTGAGCCTTTTCAGCAGTTAGCTGCTTTTGTTTTTGTCTCCCCCGTTTTCAGCCTCCTTTTAAATGGCATTTTTTGCCAATGGAAATTTCTCTAGGAGCTATTATGCAATCATAGCAGCTGTTTATAACCTGGTTTGGGAAATTAATGAACTTGCATGATCTTGTGGTCAGTTAAGAATGCCTTAAGCAACTCACAGAGTAAAGGATTTCTGCCATTGCTACGGACCTTAACTCTTTAATCAGCTTCTTTGTTTTTTTTAATTACCTTCGTTTCCCTAATAAAGCACACATTTCAAGTACAGATAGTGCTTGGTAAAGAATATGGCTTTCTATTTAGAAGAATGATAATTTTTCTTTTTTAACCTCCTGGAAAAAAAAGATCTCATGACTTCTTTTTCTATTTGAGAAGGCATAGAGGCAGTATGATGTACATTTCAAGAGTGTTTGGAAAAAAGGCTAAAAAGTAGTCTTAGTTCCAAGGTCAAGGAAGGTCAATCCTCCTAGTGTAATGGAATTTTTTTTTTCTTATGACCAAAATATTTTGCCAAATGGAGCCTTTTGAAAATCTCCCTGGCTTGAGTTAGGGTAGAGGGTGAGTTGAGCCTGATGCAGCTCAGATTTCTTCATCCACTCATTGGGTCTAACTCATCGGCCAGAAATCTCGTCATAACAGACGTGTTTCTCAGCCTGTAGGTTTCTGGTTCTGGAATTCTCGTTGTTCCAAACACTGCCGTCTCCCCCTGGCAGAGATGAGTAGCAACACCCGGCTCCGAGTCTCGGTCCTAGGGGCTCTGGAGCAAGACCGGACCCTGCAGGGGGCTCCTGTTCCCCGGAGCAAACATGCGCACCTCCTTTCCCGCCGGCCGCTCCCTCTCTGTATCCCTCCTGCGCATCCTCAGCGAGAGGGTTTCACAGTGTCTCTTCCCGTCCCTCCTCCCCGCCCTCCTCCCTCCTCCGCCTCCTCCTCCAGGTAAGCTCGGGGGCCAGGACTCCTTCGAGAGCATAGAGAGCTACGACAGCTGCGACCGCCTCACCCAGTCCTGGAGCAGCCAGTCGTCTTTCAACAGCCTGCAGCGCGTCCCCTCCTACGACAGCTTCGACTCCGAGGACTATCCAGCCGCCCTGCCCAACCACAAGCCCAAGGGCACCTTCAAGGACTATGTGCGTGACCGCGCTGACCTCAATAAGGACAAGCCCGTCATTCCTGCTGCGGCCCTAGCCGGCTACACAGGTAGGATGCCTGGCTTCCTCCCGCCCGCTGGGGTGGACTCCCTGGACACTTCTGTGCTGTCCCCAGTCCCTAAGGTCACCCCCTTTCTTTCTGGGGGAGACGTAGACTCTGAGAGGTTGGATCAGCCTCTCAGTCCCCTCTGCAAATAGCCATTGGGTTTTGGAAGCAAACTGTATCATTCTATTTCAAGGGAGTCTCTCAAGGGAGAGAGGTAGGGAAACTGATATCTTGGATCTGTAACTAGGGGACGGGAATTCTGTCGATCCGGTGCTTCTGAAAATTCTGCCTTCTGGCCTAGCATCAAGGGGCTTCTCCTCGCCTGCTCTTGGCGGTCTCTCTGAACACAGAGCCAGCAGCAGCATTGCTCAAAGCCATCAATGAATGGGTCTTCTCCCTGGACTCATCGGCAGTAGAATCCTCATTGTCAGGCAGGAGTACAAATGGGAAAAGTGCTCTCAGTCACCCTACACTCTGGCTAGATCCTGGGCTCTCGAGGAAACTTTTCTTCTCACTGAGCTTTATTATTGACTTTTTCCCCCCAGGAGTGAAAGTTGTAGTCATGGTGAACAAAAGAAAGATTGTAGAGAAAGGAAGGTGTATGTTGAGAGCTTGGGCTTTGATTGAGAATCTGATTATAGAGCAAAATGATTCATTGTCCAAGCGAGGTGGGGTGCAGAGGCTGTGTAACCTTGGGAAGGTGTGAGGAGTGTATCTGAGAACTGTCCAAGGAGTAGGAATATATTAATGATCAGACGTTTTCTGGAAGACTGTGCCTGTTCAGTCGCTTCATCCAGCACTTTGTGACCCCATGGACTGTAGTCCACCTGGCTCCTCTGTCCATGGGATGCTCTGGGCAAGAATCCTGGAGTGGGTTGCTATGCCCTCCAACAGGGGAGCTTCCTGACCCAGGGCCCGAACCCCTGTCTCCTGCAACTCCTGCATTGCAGGCAGATTCTTTACTGCAGAGACACTGGGGAAGCCTGTAAGATTGTAGTATTTTCTAAAAATCAGAAATTGTGTTGTGAGTGGAGCTTGTTTTAAGCTTCGAGTGCACAGTGGTGGTCTTGGCCTCTCTTGCAATTTATCTACCCTGGACGGGTCACCATGTGGGGACCCTTTGTGTGGATGAAGACAGACACCTCAACCTGCATTTCTAGAGAGGTGTCTATCTGATCTTAAGACTGAGCTCTATCCCTGTTTTTATGTGAGGGAAAACTCAAGGAAAAGACCTTTGAGAGCAACTCACATGCTTGGAAAAGTTCCTCCTCCTTCATGGATCACGGGTGTTGCATCCCTCCAGCTCTTCATGGAGTTCAGTGCATGCATAGGTGCTCAGGAGTTAGGTTTGGATTTCAAAGTAGTGACCAGGACTATATACAGAGTCATGGGCCAGAAAGGGGCTTAAAAGTCACCTACTTTTTTTTTTCCTACAATATTCCCCAATCCTTGCTTGAGTATCACGAGTAGATGGGAAATCACTGTTCTGCAAGGGGGCCAGCCCCTTCCTTTCTGGGCAGCAGACAGTAGAAAGTTTGTCCCTTTTATTAATGACATCTGGAATAAAGAAAGTATGTCAAGTGTTTTTCAGGGTGTACGAGAGTGCTGTGTGTGCGCAGTCGTGTCCGACTCTTTGTGACCCCATGGACTTGTAGCCTGCCAGGCTCCTCTGCCCATGGGATTTTACAGCCAAGAATACTGGAGTGGGCCACCATTTCCTTCTCCAGGGGATCTTCCCGACCCACGGATCAAACCTGCATCTTTTGCATCTCCTGCATTGGCAGGCGGGTTCTTTACCCCTGCAACACCTGGAAAACTGCTTATAGTAACCCTTAGGTATTTTGAGAACTGGGCTCCAGTTGGATACACTGATGGAGGAAGAGAAAAAGTTTGCTTAGTTAGGAGGGGGAGAGGCAGAGGTGAAGTGAATTTGGGCTGTGGAGGTGGCAGGCATCTCTGAGTGGCTGTGTTCGCCTCTCTAATTGTGATGCAAGTGCTGTCATTTGTCCAAGTGTAAAGGCTACCAGCTCTCCTCCCCCTGCCACCCTGACTTCCAGGGCCAAATACTCAATGTAGCTTCTCCTTATTAAAGTTCTTGCCTTATTCCCTCTGACATAATCTCTACCGTAACCACTGTCAGCAGGCATGATCATAATTCTTCTCCTGTAACAGTTTTCATCATTTTGTTTTTGCTTGGTGTACAGTTCTGAAAATTTTGCTAGTTAAGGTGGTTTGGTGGATAATGACATTAAATATACTGACTTCCTAAGTTCTAAAGTTTGGGTTATGGCCAAAGAAAGCCTTATGATTTAAGTCAACCTACATGGAGTAAGATTCTGGTAAGGAATTGTGGCTACTCTACAAAAAGTTTAGAAGTTTCTAGAAATGGTGAAAGCCTGATCTCCACCTCAAATAGAAACTCTTCTGAAAAGGGCATGTGTATAAGTTATTGGAGTCTCTTCTCTGATGGGAGAAGCCTGCAGAGCTCATAGTCTACAAGAGTGGTTTGAAGAGTTTCAGCTAAGATGATCTTGACAAGAATTATCTGAGAGTTGGAAATCTCTCCAAATGTCATAGATTCAAGGAGAGAAGGAAAAGGATGACGTGGATTGTTAAGACCTACGAGTACGAATTTGTACCTGAAGACAACCATCAGGAGAGCCAACACCAAAATGCCACCTGTGAGCCTTCTCACAGGTGGGCATTTCTCATCCAAAGCCAAACAGATCAGAACATCAGAAGCTCTTTTCAGGACAAATACAGGAATGTTCTGGAAGTCTGAGTTATGTCTGATGTCATCCCTTATTTGGGCTTCCCAGGTGGCTCGGTGGAAAAGAATCCACCTGCCAATGAGGAGATGTGGGTTCCATCCCTGGGTCAGGAAGATCCCCTGGAGAAGGAAATGGCAACTCAGTCCAGTAATTTTGCCTGGAGAATCCCATGGACAGAGGAGCCTGGCGGGCTGCATCCAGTCCATGGGGTTGCAGAGGAGCTGGACATGACTGAGCACGCATGCACTTCTTTGGGTGGATTGTTTTAATGATTGCTTCTTCCTTCCATCGTTCCTTCCATCCTTTTCTTCCTCGCTCTCGTTTCCTCTCTCTTCCTCTGTTTCTGTCTCTAAGGGAATAAAATATTCATTGAATGGAACAAAGGAGAAGATGATTATCAGTTAATGATCTCAAAAACTCATTTGAACTAAAATACAATTTTTAAAGTATCTTACCATTCAGCTTTTTCTTCTTTATAACTGAGGATTTTACTTTTCAAGCCATCTCAGATGGAGGTGCAAACAATAGCCCAGAAAACAGAAGTCCTCCATGCCTCCCCCAGCCCTAACACACTGTGTGATTTTAGGCAAATTTACCTTGTACCCTCTTCTACTTTTAGTGAAGTGGAAGTGTCCCTCCCTCTCTTGGTAGGAGATCTGTGAGCATGTAATTGAACTAACTCAGTTAATGAGACAGATGAGCGCCAGACAAGTTGCTAGACGCAGGAGAGAAAGCTCAATCGTAACAAATCAATTATTTCAGCAGATGTTTCTGAGCACATGTTGAGTACAGATAAGTGCTTGTAGGCCTGGAAGGTTCACTATCTTGACGAATTCAAGATATTGTCATTGTCCTTAGACTTGAACTGGATTTTCTTATTGCTGTGGTTTGATGAAGGTCAGGATTTGTTTGGCCTGTGGTGTTAGTTGCTCAGTCATATCCAACTCCCTGCCACCCCATGGTTGGCGTTTGGGGATTGGTCCAAATTTGGGTGGCTTTCTCCCCCTGCCCCCCAACCCCTTCCCCCCCTTGCCCCACCCCATGTTCACTGTCTGGTAAATATCTCCTGTCCACAGTGAAAACTATATCTTGCCCCTCATTGTGACCCCTTATCATCTCAGATACATCCTAGGGAACGGGCCAGGGAACGGAATGTGCTTCCCTAGGCCCCTCCACCACCTGGGAAGTGTGCAGTGACTGGAGTTCTTATAAATGGGTCCCTGAGTCTATGCAGACATGCCAAGATGACCTGAAGTTTGGAAAAGTACTTTGGAGAGTGGAAATCATTGTACAAGTGTTGGCAAACTCTTTATTGCTCATAAACATCACACCAATTTTCTATCTCAAGTTCTATACTCTTTTTTTTTAATCTGTTTCCTTTAAATTTGCTTATCTCCAGGGTATGTGTAGCCACACAGTAGGAGTACGTGTATACCTTGTATGTCACTATTATTTGACCTGAACTAAAGGATGTCTGTATAGATTCCCTGAACTGGGATGTGAATCCATTTTCCTGCCTCTGGGAGCCCAGTTCTCTGTCCATTTCACCCTCAAAGGAATACATTTGACTTCTTCTGATGCTGTCTTAGTTACCGCACTGTAAGTGTGGAAATCAGTTAGAAACTGAATTTTCACATTCTCTTGCACAGTTACATTCTTCCTCCCAAGATAAGAAAATTGCATCAACCTTCATTGGGCTCCCATGGCAACTTGTTAAATTAGGTCAAGATGTGGGGGCAGATAACAGGGCTTGAAAGCCTGCCTGTTAGCTGAGTTAAGAATACATCAAATGCAACACTGGCTTCCGCCAGAATGCACCTTACCTTGCTGGGACTGCTTATGATTATCAAACTGATACAATCAGAAAGCTCCATTTTCTTTTGTTTGAAGATACATTATGAACCCTATCTGATACAGAGCCATCTGAGAGAAGTGTCCCAGTGCTTTCTGGGTATTTGATGGACCTAAACAAAATGCTTTCTAGATCCTTGACAAACATAGGCATCCCTGATTTTTTTTTTTCCTCCATTTTAGTAGGTGTAGAATAATATGCTGGATTTTCAGATTTTCCCTTCCCTTCTCTGCTCCTCCAAGCTCCTTTTATCAATGACAAAACTGAGGCACACAAAAAATGACTTATTCCAGGCCTTCTGCAGGAAGGTAGCTCTTGAACTGAACCTTAAGTGCCGGATGTCTCACCTGAGTATGAAATCTTTCTTTCTCTTTCTTAAAGAATGAGAACACTCATTGGTTATCTCAGTTACTCCCAAGAGAGTAGATTAAGGGCCTTGTCCCTTGCTTGTCACTCATTAACACTCTGCAGGGGATGGGGCGTGGCATGCAGGAGGGGGTGGAGCTTTGGTCTCTAAACCACCTTCATAGAACTCCACTCCAGATGGCCAGACTTCGGTTGCTGCAGATAAGGAATTCTTTCCTTCCACTCCTGCAGTTGGTATGGAGCAGTCCTGCTGGTAATAGTTGTGCTGTCAGTGTGTAGGTGTGGCCCCGGCTTTGTGTTGCAACTATTGTATGAAGTGCTCAGGATCTCTTCTTTATCACGGAGCCTGGGCATAGGCGAAGCTCCAAGCCGTTCATTACCTGTAATGAAATTATGATTTACTATGCTGTGCAGACTTATGAATAGCTGATCCTTCAGCCCCTGAAAGACTGAGTTTGAGACCATCAGGAATTCAGCTCGCAAGGATTTTTGAGTGAGACATTGCACAAAGCGGTACCAGCCTTGTAGAAACGGAAGCTCTAGACAGTCCCCCGTTGCTTTTAGCTAGAGATAAACCTTCTTCTCATTTTGTAGATAAATTAGAGCCCGTCTACCCTCACACAATAACAGAGTCCAAGGGCCACACCCAACACCTGGGTATTCTGACTGGTCATTGAGTTGTAGGGTTCAAAGCATAAAGCTACTGCTAAGACATGTTTTTGAGAATAAACAACGTTCCTGCAAAAGGAAGGGCTTCGAAGCCCTTCAGTTCAGAATGATACCTGAGCTTGGGCGGCTTAACCTGAAATCACGATTTTCTGAAGGAAAGCTGGATTGCAGAATCATCTCCGTGTCCTCAGGTACAACCCCCTGGGGAAGCTTCTCCTGTGAGCCTCAGTCACTGATGAGGAAAGGAGAGAGGGTCCCCAGAGCAGAAGAGGACTGTGGTGTGAATTTGTGTAGGAGATTCTAATTCTAGCCTATGCACCCATGGAGATGTTATTAGGAACAACTTGGATCTTTATCTTTGGGGGTGGAGGGATTATTCCCTAAGCCAGGTTCTGGAATATAATCTCACCATGTCAATACTGTGGCAGTAAGGTTTTGAGTTGACTACAGTCTTTCCTGACATAAGCGTTCAACCCTGGTGCTCTTTTAGTGCAGTCCTGCCATTTACAAGGGTCCTGAGGTTCTCAGCCCAGGCCAAGCTGGCCTTGCCTCAGGCTACATTACACTGTCTCAGGGTGGAGCATCCGTGGGTAGCGCCTGGATGGCTGGGAGAGAGAGTTTGGCAGTCAGAGAGGCAGAAACAGCATCTGCCCTTTCTTCCTCAGAGGCCCCTGTGAGTAGCGGGTTGTAGGAAGCCAGACAAACGCCCTCAGCCTACATGGAGCCTAGCTACCAGCCAGCATCTCAGAAGCTGGGGAATTCTGATTCTCTGCGCTGTGTTTGGCGGTGGGTCTTCAGGGTGCTCATGGAATGTGAGTGGGCTCTCACTGGAGTAGCGAGTTGACATGTTGCTCAGTTATGAGACTGCTGGGGAAGTACGTTGGAGCTCGGGGGCGGGGGGTCCCCAGCAGCTCCGAGCTGGAGGGATCAGAAGCCCCTTGGTATTGTTGCCTGTGTGGAGGTCCCACTGACTCTGCCTCCTGACTGGTTTGCGTGGGGACAGTTGCTCCTAGTCATCTGCCACCCATGGAGAAAATCACATGGTGGGAGGACTCGGTCTTGCTGTTCGTTTTTTCCCTTCTAAACGGCTTTGAAGGTGTGGACAGGGAGACGACAGCTGGCTGAGCCACCCCGGGATCTGGACACAGCCCCGGTAGCTCCAGGAAGCTGCCTTTGGGGCAGAGGGACCCCTTTATACTGTACAAAACAGATAGTAGCCCCTGGTGTTTAAACCACCTGAAGTCTGTGGGTGCCTGGATTTGGAGTCAGGAAACTCACAAGGGGACTCATCTTTTTAGAGGACACAGCACCCCCCTTCCCCTGCCAACCGCCTGCTTTCGAGGCGTCTCTGGGTCTCCCATTTTCTGGGTGGCTGTTTCTTTAACAAACTCTAACTCCGTGTGGTAGAACTGGGTGGTGACCCTGCTGGAATGCCACTGTCTCCTCTTGGAAGCTCCACCTTTGTGTCTTTGAAGCCGATGTTTCCCCTGAGCAGAATCCAGCTCATGTGTTGCTGAGGCAACCATGCAGGTCCTGTTGGTCGTGAGCAGCTGGCCTGGAAACTCCCGCAGCCTCAGCTGCTAAGGGCTCTGCCAGTTGGTCCCTTGATTGCGCCCCTTGGCATTGCCTTCCCAGCTCGGGGTGATGTCGGACCAGTGGGTCCTCAGCATGGAGACTCCTTCCATTCAGCAGACGCTACAGTCCACCCATCCTTGAACACACGGGGGTGAGGGGCGCCGACCTCTGTGCAGTCAGAAATCCGAGTATAATCCCCAAACTTAACTACTAGTCTGCTGTTGACCTGCTAGCATAAACAGTCCACTTACACACATTTTCTGTGTTTTATGTACACCTACATGTATTTTATGCATTCCTGACCTCCCTTTTTTTTCTCTTAATGTTTTCATATTTCTAGGCTATGTGGTTTGTTTGAGGTTTTTTTTTTTTTTCTTTTTTCAAACTGCTGCAAATCTACAAAAAATATTTTTAATATGTTTATATTAAAAAGAAATCCTTGTATAGGTGGATCTGTGAAGCTCAAACCTGTGTTGTTCAAGGCCTCTGTGTATCCCTCCCTAAAGTGACTTTTTTGTGAGATGGGGTGGTTATAATCACCCTGTCTGCTCCTCTTATGCCTTCAGGTTTAGGGTCAGCTTAAGCTCATGAGAGGTGAGAGGCTGTTTGACCTTGGGCTACGTGGCAGAGGCTTCTCATTGTGTCGGGGTGGAGAGCGGGGACCCTGGAGCCAGGCAGCCAAAGTGTGTCCTGGTTTTGCCACTGGCCAGCTGCGTGGCTGTGGGCAAGCGGACTTCACTGTGCCTTAGTATTCGCATCTGGAAAATGGTCACAATAGCAGTTTCTGTCTCTTTGGATTGTGGTGGGAATTGCATGAATAGCTTATGGAAGGCACTCGGCACAGTGCTAGGTCCATAGGAAACCCTCTTTAGGTTCTAATCGTTACTGGTGTTTCATATTATTCTCCAGACCTTTTGTTTTTCCAGTACAGTTCTACATGCCTTAGGGTCAGAGGGTGATGGGTTTAACTTAAAGAATTCCAGTCATTCCTGGCAGTGTCTTGAGGGGCACAGCTGATACTTACTTAATTTCAGTTTAGGTCACTTTGTAAAGTCTCCCTAGTAGTTCAGTGGTGTGAAATACCTGCCAGCCAATACAGGAGACGCAGGTTCGATCCCTGGGTTGGGAAGATCCCCTGGAGGAGGCAATGGCCACCCACTCCAGTATTCTTGTCTGGAGAATTGCATGGACAGAGGAACCTGGTGGGCTCCAGTCCATGGGGCGCAAAGAGGCAAGTGGAACCCAGCATGCACACACCAGCACCACCTGTCACTTCAGCTTTTCAGCTCAACCCACATGTATGCTGAGCGCTTACTGTGTGCTAGACTCTTTAATATGCGTTCATATTTTTTAAAACTGTCACCAACAACCACATGGAGAAAGATCTGTTATCCTCACTTTATGAAGGAAGGAATTAAGGGTTCCCAGGGAGGGAAGAGGTCTAGCCCGGAGTCACACAGCAGACAACAAAGAAGAGCACAATTTTTCACAACGTCAGACAATTGGGAGGAAAATATCCAACATTAGTAGCATGTTAGTTTGGGTCTGCTGAGCAGCAGATGTCGAGACATGATTGGACTTGTAAGAAATGTTTGGGGGAGGTGGGGGACGTCTGAAGTACAGAGTGGCAGAGAGCAAGAGAAGGTGGAGGGCTTTCAAAGAGAAGGCGGGGACCTTTCAGGCCCGGTGGCAGGCAAGAAGGAAGGAGACTTGTGAGAAGAACCTCCAATGGCACAACAGTTCCAAGGAAGGGAGGTGTCCAGGCTCCTGGGAATTTTGGTCAAAGTTGCCCAGTTGGGGAGCTCCCCGCCTGGCAGGAGTGGCCTCATGTGACCTCCATGCCTGGTCCCTGACTGCAGCAGCTTCAGAAAGCATGATCTTGGTGAGGACCTGGTGGATGGAGTCACAGATGCTCCCTATGGCCAGAGGGTGGAGCCTCACGTGGCCGTGGCCCCATCAGCCCTGACTGACGAGTGCGGCATCGGGCGGGTCCTAGAGCAGGATGCTGGACCACGATCCCAACGCTGCTGGTGGCCCGTGACTGGCTTCTGGATTCAGTGCCTGCTGTTGACATTGCCTTATCCAACTGTATTGTTTGCTCTGTGACTCACCTCTCCTTGAGCGATAATGAGAGTGAAAGTTGTCCTAAGGTGGGTGAATGTGAAAGTTTGAACTTGGTGTGGAGGCTGGGACCTGCTCTGCCAGAGAGGTGCTCTCAGGGCTGGGCTCTGAGGGGGTGTTTGGTGACCTTAAGAGCCAGGATGGGTGCAGTTTCTCGTGAGGGCCCCTCCAGGCTAGGTTCTTGGTCCTTTCTTCTTTAAAGGCGTGGGCAGTCTCTTTTCAGCTTCTCCCATTACAGTGGAACGAAAGTGTTTCTTCTGCTGCCTCCTTGCTGCTCTTAATACTCTCTTCTGTTATTCCACCCAGGCTGGCTACCACACTTTACATCTGAGGGGTGCTCAGAAATTATTTATTGGATAAAGGCTTGAAAAGTTGTGTGCTCCAATGATGGTTTAAGATATAGTTCACCACCCCAAGAATTTGAATACGTTAACTAGTCATTTCTCTTATCTTTGGTACAAGGGGGAAACTTTACTCCTAGGATGAAATAAAGCTCAGAGATTGCATGGAAAATCTACTAGGAAAGGTCCAGGCTTCAGAACTCTCAAGTCTTTATTTTCTAGTCCTAATCAGTGAAGCCATCTTCCTTCTTATGACCTAGATGCTTAAGAAGGCATTTTCTTTTTTTTTTAAATTGCCTGTAGTATAGATATATATATATATATTTTCATTTTTTAAAAAAAGTTTTGCTTTTCTCATTTTTACAGTGTTGTATTGGCTTCTGCCATATAGCAATGTGAATCAGCCGTGATTATACATACATCCTTTGGATATTTATATTAGCTTGCTAAAGCATCTTTTATTTCTGAACACAATTTGCACCTTTACTGTTCGGTCACCCACTCAGGTCTGACTCTTTGCAGCCCCATGGACTGCAGCAGGCCTGGCTTCCTTGTCCTTCACCATTTCCTGGAGTTTGCTTAAGCTCATGTCCATTGAGTTGGTGATGCCATCCAACCATCTCATCCTCTGTCACCCACTTCTCTTCCTGCCCTCAGTCTTTCCCAGCATCAGGGTCTTTTCCAGTGAGTCTGTTCTTCTCATCAGGTGGCCAAAGTATTGGAGGTTCAGCATCAGTTTGCACTCTATACCCTCAAATCCAGACCTCACTCATTTCTGGTGACTTCTTAAAACAATCAGTTACCTAGAAGACATTGGAAGGAAAAGCTCTGAAGAAACCCACTTCCTGGCTTGCGCTTAACCAGCTCGCTGTCCAGGAGTGTGTCTGAGTGGCAGGGTGAACATGATTAGACAGAATTCTTGAGTTTGGAGGGAAGGTGCCTGCCTTTGAGGACAGGCTGCCCCTTTAAGAGAGGAACCGTCTCTTCTCCCTGTAGCCACCCCCACACGTGTGTCCTTGAACACTTGCAGGTGTGAGGAGCGCAAGCAAAAACAAGGGCCTTTCCTTTAGACACTCAAGTGTGTAACTGTCTTTTGCGCAGGCCCCAGGCAGACCCAAGTGAGTCTCAGTTAAGTCTGCCCCAAGTAGGGGAGTCTGGCTAAGCTAAGGCCAGCCAACTAGGCTCCTTGCCAGGACGGTCTTGGACATTGATCTCTGGACAAGACTTTCTGCTCTTCCTTCGATTAATACTGATGGGATCTGTCTCTTGGGCCAAACTACAGACATTTGTGGGGAATGCTGGACTCGGTGTAGCTCAGCCCGACATCATTATTAGGTGGAGTGGGCTTCCTGTGGAGTATAAGTGATTAGGGAAAAAAAAAAGTACATTGGGGGAAAGAGGATCTAAGTCTGTCTGTGGCCAAGATTTCCCCAAACCGTAAATGTCGGCTATACTTTCACTTGCAAAGCAGTTTGCATCTGCTCTTTCTGTGCCTGCCTACTTTGAATTAGAGCAGGAACTTCAGAGTTATCCCTCACTTGAAAAAACCTTAACTGTTTTCTCAGCTACAGTATTTAAAACATTTTATGTTTATATATGTTAATCATTTTGCTTTCCCTTCTAACTTTCTCCTCGTTCAAAGTTGCCGTATAAAAGGCCAATTGAATTCTTGGAAGAATAATTGAATTTTATTTAGTGCTTTTGCTATTTTGTTTTTCTGTTCCATCCTGTTTTTCTTTTGAAAAATCTGCTTTTAAAAATATTTTTTCTGTTGTCGAATTCTTCTGTTTAATTCTACTGTTACGTTTTATATTCCCAAACTGTTCTACACTGTGGTCATATATGGTCATATATGTCTATAAAGGAGGAAGGAGCTATGATAACTATTTGCATTTTAGAGATGGATAAACTAAAGCCCAGAGAGGTTAAATGAGCTGTATGAAATCGCTCAATGAATCAGAGAAGTGGGGTCAAGGCTCTAGACATTGGGCTCCCTATGTTGGGCATTTCCTACCATCATGTATATATTTTCATTTTATAGGATACTGTCTGCTGTCATCTCAGTCAGTATGCCCAATGTCCGACATATGTATTTGTTTAAATTTTTTGAAACGCTTCCTCCTTTCTTTTGGTCTGCTGTTTCAGAGACGTGGACTTGACATCAAAGACTGGTTTTGTTTTCTTAATTGTTTCCATTGTTAGATACTGGCTGTTCCAGCATCCATAAATGCAAGGGCATGAACCTGTTGTCTTTCATGATATTCACAAGAGATAGTTTTCAAGCACCTGTTAGAATGTTGTTTGTGGTTTTGAGTTGCGTTATAGGAACTTAAATCCTGGATTGCTGTCCTTGAGTTACTAGCCATTGACAGAGAAGAAGTATATAGAACATAATGGTTTAGAGTGATTTGTTGAACCAAGGCATTTCAGCCAGTTACAGAATGGATTGTGTGTAGATTGTGGTGGGGATGAAGTGAGATTGGGTTGAGTTGGGAGAAAAGGAGGGATGTAACTCAGAAGAAATGGGGAAAGGCTCTTACAGGCATAAAACCAAGCCAAAGTACCATGCAGTCTCTGCTCTTCCTTCTTTTGAAAATCTTCCTGGTGCCCTGGGTACCGACTCCATCCTTAGGCAGAGGACAGTGCAGCTTCATGTTGAGTTTGGCCCAGAGGTCAAGACACTGTCAGGATGCTTTCTGTTCAGTTTCTCATTAAACGTCATGTCATAAGAACTGAAAGGAAAAAGAGGGACTTCGGGATCATTTGTGAATGATAATTTAGAATGGGGTTGACAAGAAGTGGGTGACACTTAGATTCTGGGGTCACCTGCCCACCCCCAGAGGTGGGCACCCCTGCACTTGTTGCTGTTCATTCAGTCGTGTCCAGCTCTCTGCGACCTCATGGTCTACAGCACGCCAGGCTCCCCTGTCCTTTACTATCTCCCGGAGTTTGCTCAAACTCATGTCCATTGAGTCAGTGATGCCATCCTGCAGTAGTTTGTAAGAAAGATAAACTTGTGAACAGATGGGTCATTTCTGGATTCGAGTGTTCTGTTTTTGCCACCATCGTTTGGCTGTGGGCAGAGACACCTGGGTGAGCGGGAGGGGCCGTATGTCCCGTTGCCCTGTTTTAGGACCACCTGTCAGATGTGTGCTATCGGGGCCAAGTGAACCCTGCTGCAAGGGTAACCAACCATGAGAGTTTCATAGGTTAAAATAAATGCGGTGTCCTGCCCACACTGAGGTGTTTGATTTGACTTGGAGAGTCGAGCTACAGAGATTAGATTCTCAAAGTAGCAGATGAATCCCCAAAGGACCAGAGGTGTGGTCGTTTTTATTTTGGGGTGCATGTTGATGAAATGTAGCCTGGGAGTCCCCCATATTGTTTGACCCCAAATATAGTTTAATAGAGAGAAGCAGTTTGGGTCACCTTTTCAAAACCCTGATACCTTTCCGCACAGGAGGATTGCTTGAGTAAGGCAGTTCAGTAAATGTTTACAGAGCTCACCTGTCCAAGACCGGGTCCCAGGCCGGGCACTGACTATGCCTGTAAGGGTCAATCAGATGCAACCCAGGCTCCCAGGGAGCTGACAGCTGGATCATATAACAGCAAGCAGGTTTTTTGATAGTTGGTATTTGTTGGTGAGGCACCATCCCAGGCTTTGGGTTACAGCAGTAACAACACATGGGCCCAGCCCCTGGAGCATGTGTTCTAGTGATGAGAGAGATGCGGGGAGAGCCAGCCGTCGGGGCTGGCCCTGCTGACAGCAAAGCATGATGGGAGGCTGCCCGAGACAAGACGCTGGCTACCCGGGGCCTGACTCTTGCATGTTAGCCTTGCGCTGGGCACAGGTGACGGAGCGAGAACGTGCAGCTGAGCTGGAAAAGCTGAAGTCCCACTCTGACCGCGGTTCACGAGCAGTGAGATCATCGCCATGGCTGGCAACCCCCACGCCTAGAAAATGAGAAGAAAGATACCCACAGGTGGCCTCATGGAGAAGGATTATGAACCAGAGCACCTTCATCGGGAACACCTTGCTAACATCCTAGCCTGTGCCTTTCCTTGTACCCAAGTAGCTCACATCTTAGCCTCAGAGTAATGAATGGAAAAAAAAGCAGGGCTTTTAAATAACCACCCCTCATCTAGATAGATGGGGACCTTCTAGTCCCTAGACAAAGAGAAGGGGTGTAATCAACTCAATGAGTAGAAATTCACTTCAAGTTTTGCCTTAAAAAACAGAGAGAGAGAGATTATATTCTTGAATTTGACATGCTTTAAGGGTTCCCCTGGAGGGAGGCATTGTCCTGCGACTTGCTTTGCTGTCCTGGGGTCCCTCCAGGTACCCACCTGATGTTATCTGTCTGGAGGCCGTGTCCCCGTTTTCAGATTGGGGCTGTCAGTGTTGTACTGAGAATTTTCCTCTTCCCCAGAAGCCGAGAAGAACAAAGCAGTCAGAGGAAATTCCCCACTGCAGCCGTGGAAGGGGGGAGTCCCCCCCCACCTCCCCGCCCCGCCTGCGAGAGAGACTTCCTTCGAACAGGGACCCTCTGTTGTTGTGGTTCAGAGCTTCGACTTGAGAAGCATAGTTTCCCAATGATGCCACTGGATTCCTGACGTGTGACACCCCAGGGCGGCCTGGTGAAGGCCGCCGTTGACTGCCCTAGGCCCCTGGACAGGGACAGCATTGTGAGTCACACTCGGTGTGTGAGCTCCCCTGCCCATGACTGGCACTATTATTAGTACCATTCTCCGCTCCTGGGACAAAGGTCACTGGGATCAGAGTCCGGTTGGGTGGGTGGAGGGGGCTGGGCCCAGGGCCGAGAGGAGGTGTGAGTGGAATGGAGGCAAGGAGAAGGCTTTTCCCCATGAAGATGCGTTGGAGGGAAGGAGGCAGGGATGGAGCCCGGGCCCCTCAGATTTGGGCAGACTGATGCCAAGCGATCCAGAAACAGCCCCTGCAAGAGCTCAGATTGAGCGGGCCAACCTCAGCCGGCATGTAGGCAAGTCTGGGGCTTGAGAACTTCCCTTGGGCCTGGACTTGGGTGCTGCCATCAGGTCAGAGTCACCAGTGACCCCAGAGTCAGCTCTGGGAGTGGGCCACCCTGAGAGGTCCTGATCTTCCCTCCCAGACCCAAGGGGAGGATGGATACATTGTCATGGAAACAGGCTCCAGCGTGGGGCTCTCCACTGGTCCAGCCTGGGGACCAGCCACCCCGACGCCCATATTCCGCTGTCTGGCGGGGAAAAGAAGCCCATGTCTGTCCTATCACTGATGCCCGCACAACCTTAAAGAGGGTTGGGGTGTCAGCAGAAATGTATAAGAGAGAAATGTATAAGAATTTCTGGGAGGCATCATGGATCCCTTTTATTCGGGGTCACAATGCGGGCTTTCTGAAAGGTTAGCAGCAGCTTCCAGAATGCCCCAGTGGGAGCGCCCTGCGTGCCGTTGGTGGGGGTAGGCTGGCGGGATCTCTCCTCAAGAATAAGGGAAGGAAACTCGCCCTGACATCACTGCTGCTATGACTTCGCTCTTGTGCAGCCCTGCAGACACGTCCCTCCCTGCCTCCCCATCCTGCGCCCTGTCCTTTCTCTTGGCATCTGGTTTTCCTATTTACCCTCCCTCTTCCCTTCAGTAAATAGGACAAAAAAAGAGGCGCCACACCTAGGACTTGGGCTCCCAGTTCCCGAATTTCAGTTTTGTGTTCCTTATGAACAAAGGACAACTCACATGGAGGGAAAAAAACACCCATGTGCCAGGACTCACTCCGCCCCGGCCACATCCACAGACCCCAGGGATCAGATGTACACGGACACCGGGGTGTGGCTCTGAAGTGGGAGCAGGAGCGGCGGGAGTAGTTCCATCTGACATCCCTTCCTTGTGAGCTGGTCCCTGTGACGCTAATCCAAGCCCCGTCCCCACTCCATGGCTGCGCATCTGAAGGGTGGGGGCCAGAGGTGGCTCTTGGACCCCCCTCCCCGGGAATCCGGATGTGCATGCTTCTCCCTGCCACTGACCACAACTTCCCAGGGAAAAGAATCCCCATAATTCTTCCTCTTTACTCAACCTGGTATAATTAGACCTCTTATCCCTAAAGGGATTTTAAGACTAGTGGTATGAAAGAGGGCTTCCCCCATAGGCTCAGCAGTGAAAAATCCGCCTGCCAATGTAGGAGATGCAGGAGACTCAGGTTCGAGCCCTGGGCTGGGAAGAGTCCCTGGAGAAGGAAATGGCAGCCCACTCCAGTATTCTCATCTGAAAAATCCCATGGACAGGGGAGCCTTCATGGGGTCTCAAAGAGTTGGACACGACTGAGTGCGCGCATGTGCGTGCACACACACACACACACACACACACACAATATGAGAGGTTTGAAGACAACTAGTGGGGGTGAGAAGTAATGAAATTACATGGCCTAATGGTGACCATGGGGGGTTCAGATGGAGTTGGAAGTGCCACCTGCGTAGGGGACACCAAGGTCCCCAGTGGTCAGACTGACAGGGGAACCACTGGCCATCCGGTGTCCTGGACTGCTTACTGTGAGCCATGGGGAAGAGATGTTTTTCACATGCAAGGTCCTTTTACCCCCAGGACCATTGCAGCCAGCGGGCAGGTTAGATGCCAGCTCTGGGTTGGCCTTCCCTGGGGGCTTTGCAGTGTTGAGATGGAGATTTACGGGGTCAGGCTGCCTGGGTTCTAGTCATACCACTTCTGACCTGCACAACCTTGGACAGGACACACAATGGGTCAGTTTTCTCTGCTGTACAGTGGGAGAAACAAATGTGATAACAGTAGTATCTACTCATGGATTTATTGTGAGGGATAAATATTGGGTTGGTCAGAAAGATCATTCGGATTTTTCCATATGATGTTACGGAAAAACCCGAATGAACATTTTGGCGAACCCAATAAGATGCTCTAAAACATGACATATTACTGTGGTACATAGTAGGTGGACCATAAATCCTAGCTCCTGTTCCTGCTTTCCTTTACCAGGTGTCTGAAAGCAGACCTCTGTCCACCATGTCTATGGTCTGTGGTCTTGACCCAAGAGAGGACCATGAACTCCCTGGCTTATTTTCATAATTTTGGGTTAGTTGATTTTTCCTTTCATGTCTCATTTCAGTGGTTCAGTGGGTATCTGTTCTACACTTCTCCAGGATACCTATTACGCCACAAGGGCTATTGTAACTAATTCTATAGCATTTCTTAATAGAAATTTGTTTTCCTCCTGCCCATCCGGATGGCTTCTCAATGGATTCCTCATAGGAAGTCACGACAGGACATTCTTCCTGGCAGAAGGTTGTAGCCGGTGACTACTTGGCTGCCAAGGAAACTGCAAATGTGTCTGAGCTGTCTAGAAAATGTATTTTTTTTTTTTTCATTGGAGTAGAAACAGAAAAGGGGGTAAGGCTTTACCAGTGTCATTCCTGGGACTGTTTCTTCAAATGTTAATATACTTTGCAGGCATTGGCTGAATTATTTAATTCTAGAGTATATGTAAGGTATTTCTTGCAAGATGGTTTTAAAGTACTCGGGGGGGGGGGGGAGGGGGGATCGGGATGGGGAATACATGTATATCCATGGCTGATTCATGTCAATGTATGACAAAAACCACTACAATATTGTAAAGTAATTAGCCTCCAACTAATAAAAAAAAATAAATTAAAAAAAAAAAGATACTGGAAAAAAAAAAGTACTCAGGGTTCATAGAAGGGTGAGGTAGAGGTATTTCATTTTCCTTGCTGAGCTTGGGCTGGGTTGAGGAGGGACCACAGGGATGCTGTTATTATAGCCACGGCTTCCTTGGGGTGTCCCACCAGTGATGATGAGCACCAGCCGCTGTTTGTTCATAGGCGTCCATCAAGATTACCCTGGGACCTGGAGTCAAGGTCCGGGGATTGGCCCACTGTTTTCTAACGGTGCCTAGACCAATGTCACATCAATTTTTTCTGAGCACCTTACTCTGCACCGATAGAATGGAGGCAGTCAGCCCAGTCTACCATGCCTATAAGGAGACTGGGGAGTTGGTTTTAGGAATAAGCAAAATGGTGAACGTGAAAATGTCTTGTAGGTGTGTCCAAGATATGACAAGAGATCGCCCTCCTAGATCATGAAGGGCATTTCTTTATTAGATCGAGAGGCAACGCAAGCTTGTTTCCTACTGCATCTCAGTTTACTTAGGATCAGACACGTTTGAAACTCAGGTTAAGGATTAGAGCCTAACAAACTCAAGTTTTCTTATGTGAGTCAGAGCATGCCAGGCTTTGTCTACACGGACTGGGTCTCTCCAACTGCACTATGTCCAGATTGCTTCTGAGATGGTGTTAATAAGGCCTATACGTCTACACAGTGTAGACGTGTAACAAGCAGTGTGGACTGTTGAGCCCGTATCTGTCTCTGTAGCTACACCCATAAATCAGATAGGAATCTCTAGCATCATTTTCATTTCTGAATAGAAAACTATCCTAGAAGGAAATCTATGTAGCATAAACTCTTTTAGTGTAAGATAAACTGACAATCAGAGTATGTCAGGCCTTCCAGAACTAATGTTGGCAGTGTTGATGACTAAGACGAGAATTGTGTGTGTGTGTGTGTGTGTGTGTGAGAGAGAGAATTAGAGTCTACTGAACTGTGGTGAATCTCTGAGACAGTGCTAACCTGACCTTTGAGGATTTCATAGCTGGCAAGTTAATTTCCTCCGTTTCTTAGTTTGGATGCTTGCCTGTAGGCATCTTGGGGATTGTGGTAGAGAGGAATATTATGACCAAGAGAAATCTTAATTTCTCTTCCCTTGTTAGATCACCCTAAGGTAATGATTCTTCTCGAAAACCAGGGACCAAAGGGTCCTTACTGAGGCTTTGCTTTGGGGCTTTGACTTCTGCTTGGAGCTGGCAAATACACTCCTTGGTTCATACCTTGAGTACTTTATAAGGCAAAAATAATGACTTTGTTTTTGAAGGCCAAACAGACCATGTTGCCTTAGAATATATCAAAGGAGGGATCCAGGATTTTCTTTCTAGAGTTTGCTTGGCCATAAAAAATGGACTGACTTTTAAATCGATCTAAATAAGGCAACTGATACTCCATCCTAAAGGCGGTTTTGGTGGGAATTCTTCACCTTTTCCATCTGTTCCACAAGCTCCTGCAACTCCTGTGCTCTGGGTTGCCCTCTTTTCCCCCTGGCTGATGGGCTGGGAGGGGAGCGCCCTGTAGTGGGATTTGCTGATTCACCGTGGCTTCTGTCCCCAGGCAGCGGACCGATCCAGCTGTGGCAGTTTCTTCTGGAATTACTCACAGATAAGTCCTGTCAGTCTTTCATCAGCTGGACAGGAGATGGCTGGGAATTCAAGCTTTCTGACCCAGATGAGGTAAGGAGGGAGTGACTTAAGAGTGTTGTGTCCAGGGAGGGTGAGAGCTCTGGGGATGGGTTGTATGGGGCTTGATGGTGTTTTCTAGGGTTCGAATCCCAGCTCTGCCACTTGCTACTTGGGGGACCTTCTCTGAGCCTTAGTTGCATCATTTGGAAAACAAAGAAAAGACCTATGTTGCCCGTTCATTTTTTGGCTTAACGGATAGGATGTGCCTACAGTGCCTGTCACATGTTAGGCCTTTTGTAAACACAAGTTTCCTGGTCTCTCAGTGGTAAAGTACCCACCTGTCAGTGCAGGATACTCGGGTTCAGCCCCTGGATTGGGAAGATCCCCTGGAGAAGGAAATGGCAACCCACTCCAGTATTCTTGCCTAGAAAATGCTATGGACAGAAGAATCTGGTGGGTTGCAGTCCATGGCGTCACAAAAGGAGTCAAACCCGACTTAGCGACTAAACGACAAAAACACAAGTTGCCTTCTCTGACTTTGTTCCCTTCTTGGTCTTGTGGCATCTGACAGTTTGAGAGGCCTTCAAAGTTTGGTGCGATTCACTCATTATTTCGTTTTTTTCTTCAAAAAACAGTGACAGAGGGAGGAATACACTGAGCTTGAGATGAACATATACACATTGCAGGCGGATTCTTTATCAACTGAGCTATAAAAGTTGGTAAAGAATCCGCCTGCAATGCAGGAGACCCTGGTTCGATCCCTGGGTCGGGAAGATCCGCTGGAGAAGGGATTGGCTACCTACTCCAGTATTCCTGGGCTTCCCTTGTGGCTCAACTGGTAAAGAATCTGCCGGTAATGTGGGAGACCTTGGTTTGATCCCTGGGTTGCGAAGATCCCCTGGAGAAGGGAAAAGATACCCACTCCAGTATTCTGGCCTGGAGAATTCCTTGGATATGTATAGTCCATGGGGTCTCAAAGAGTTGGCAACCAGTAAGGACCTACTGTATAGCACAGGGAACTCTAGTCAGTATTCTGTGATAATCTATAAGGGGAAAAGATCTGAAAATATATGTATGTAGAAGCGAATCATAACCTGAAACTAATACAACATTGTAAATCAATTATACATCAATAAGAAAACAGAAACAAAAAAACAAATAGTGAGTGGTCGCTCTATGACACGCCCAAATTCGGAGGATGCACAGCAATGAATGAGAGAGAGACAGGCCCTCTGTTCCAGCTGAAGTGAGAAGCCCTGTGCCTCGGGAAAAAAAAAAGAAGATGCTTCCTGTTGAGGAAAGGCAGGTGTGACTGTAACTCAGTCCTTCGTCCCTCACGTCAGATCTCATGCTTTCAAAGCAAAGACGTTCTATCAATAATACGGGGTAAGAGGAGACTCTGTAGCATCTTCTATGAAAAAAGACTCTTTTTAAAATATCAAATGCTTTAACTCCCGTTCCATAGCGGTTCAGGGTCTCTGTGCTTTCATCAGCTTAAAGAATCCACTTCACTGCCAACCTGGGCTAGCCCTCAAAACTTGGAATTCAGAAGAGTAACTTCTTTGTCAGTGAATCTCTAGCCATCTTTTGAGCATCATGGGTCATCACCAATGAGTGCAGGCATATTAACATGTATCTTTGGCTTATTCTGGAAGTGTTCACCTCCTCTTCTTTTTTAAAAATTAAATTTCAGGTGGCCAGGAGATGGGGAAAAAGGAAAAACAAGCCTAAGATGAATTATGAGAAACTGAGCCGTGGTCTTCGCTACTATTACGACAAAAACATCATCCACAAGACAGCGGGTAAACGCTACGTGTACCGTTTTGTGTGTGACCTGCAAAGCCTGCTGGGGTACACGCCCGAGGAGCTCCATGCCATGCTGGATGTCAAGCCCGACGCCGACGAGTGATGGGCACTGAGGGGCCGGGGAAACCCTGCTGAGACATTTCAGAGAACAACCATATCGGTCGGACTCTTTAATTTTTTAATTGTTATTCTATTTTTAATTTTCCAGAACTCTTTTTTTTTTACATTCAGGGGTGGGAGCTAAGTGAGCTGCAGCTATAATCCATTGTGCGCCGTTGAAGGAGAGCCAGGACTGGTGGGGTGGGTGGGACAAGAAATTCTGGAGCGGATTTTCAGGAGACAAGGGCCTTCTTAGAAGCTTGAAGAATCTGGCTTAAGGGAGGAAGAGACTAACACGTCCAGTCATTTATATTAAAAAAAAAATCATCCACGAAAAAAAATATGTCTTGAGTTATGGACCTATTAGCAAAAGAAATTGATGCACCAGGAGTCTTGAAACTAATGAAAGGCAATTAATTTCCTTTTGTCTTTAGGTCTGGGAGGGCAAAAAAGAGGGAGGTAGGATAAAGCCTTTTGTTTGCAGGTGCACTAAAAAATCACGGACTATTGACCTTTTTGTTCTACTTTCGAAACAAAGATGGACTTCAGTAGGGAGGGGCTGAAACTGTTTTTGTGTTAAAATTTATTCTATTAAATTTTGTGCCAGTATTTTTTTTTTTCCTTAAAAATCGTCTTAAGCTCTAAGGTGGTCTCAGTATTGCGATAATCATGCAATTTTGTTTTTATTTGCCGACTGAGGATTCTGACACAGTGAAAGGAAACTGTTTATATAGACCCCACTGGAAAGACAAAGCGCCATCACTGAGATTTGGGGATCCCAAGTTCATGTGACTGATGTGTTAAGGAAAAAAAATGATGCTAATTTGGGTACAAGGGAACTGTGCATGTGAGTTTCTCCTTTAATTTTTAAAAATTATGATCACACCCCTCTACTTATTTGTTATGAGTGTATTCTCAGAGTTTGGACTTAACATTGAGCTAAGAAGCATTAAGTCTTTGAACTGAATGTATTTTGCAGCCCTGCTTTGGACAATAGTAAGTGTAGGAGCACTGTAGTAGTCTTATGAAAGAGGGAGTGAAGGGAGAAGATTGACCTGGTTCTCTACTGGTTTTTTAGACTTGTAACATACATGACTTGGAATAAAATCTGTATGCACGGGCATTACCCCTCAGGTCTTAGGAAATAAGTCCTGAATGCATGTCCTTCCCAGCTAACACTCTGTACTTTGTCCTTTGTGTCTTATTTTTCCAGCATCCCACATTTATCACTTTTCCCCACTCTGTTGTTCAGTAGAAGGAAATGTACAGCTTTCTGATGGGTGAGTGAAAGAGTAGCCGCAGACAGGTCATGAGTTGGAGAGTGTCTGATAAAGCCATTTAGATGTCCTGGGTTTTAGAAGCCATGGAAACTGAGGGAGCCTAGGAATAAAATGCGGCTCGGCTGTCTTTGGGAAAAGTGCAAGGCTTTCCTTTGAAGGGTTTAAGGCAGCTGAGTTGGGTGTCAGGTGAGACTGGGTGGGCAGGCAAAGGTGCACAGAGCAGATGCTATAAGGGCCCTGTGCTTGGATCTGTTATCCTGGCACAGGCTAAGGGAATGTTGGTAATCGCAAAGGAAGGAAGCTTGAAGGCATAGGAACTATAAGGAAAGGAGCTTGGGTGTAGCAATAAGGTGGTCCATGAGATTCAAATCTACTTTTACTTCTCCCAGAGTTGAACGACAAACATCATCAACCGAGGCCATTGTAAAGGGTCATCCGAAAATGGAGTTTGGGAGAGGGGACCAACATCTGACTACTAAGGAAAAGTGCCTAATACAATTAGAATCCCCTCTTCCTCAGCTCGACAGGTGCCGGATTGAAAAGGAGGGTGACAGGGATGGCTTTCAGCGAGGGAGGGCAAGAAATCTTCAGTACGGGCTTCTCGGGCTTGGCCCTTATTGGGCTCCAGCTGAGAAACTGGAAGTCTACTAACTACCTTCTAGCTTCAAGAAAGTGGATCGTTTTCTCCCAGGTCTTCTTGCAGACCCCGGATTATCAGGAACTTAACTCTGTGATTCACGCGCTTCCTCATACCGAGAAATCGGAGCATCCGCTTGGAAAGCAGAGGCAGCATTTCGCCCAGCTGTGTATTGTGATCTTCTTCCGGACGCAGGTGCCTTAATGAAGCTCTCGACATATTTTAGGAGCCGCTCAGGGAGTGTTAGGCGGAACTGTTTGGACTACATTGTTTTCTCTTAGATTATGTGATCTTTGTTGGGCACTGGCAAAGATGTGTGTGTGCGTGCCTGTGTGTGTCTGTGTGTGTTTGCAGACGTGCAGAACTGCAGCTGAGAGAATGCTGGGGCTTTCTCATGATGTCTTTCCACATTTCAGTGATGGGTGAGAGTAGAACCAAGGCCAGACCTCGGTCCTTGCTTCTTTGCCACCAGGCATATCACTTTCTCAGCTCAACAGCCCTTTCCTTTTAAATCGATGCTGAGACCCCCTCCCTGTGTATGTCTGACTCCTGCCATAATTCCCCAGCAGAGAAGACGTAAACAGGTGCCTCCTCATGCTCCTCAGCCGCTTGTTTGCTAAGATGCACCCCCCTCCCCCATCCTGCTCTCTCTCCGTCCACCATTTTCAGTATTTGTAGATAGCGTCTTAGTTCAAACAGCTTTGTCAATCTGGCCAGATGCTTTTTTTTTTTTCCCTCCTTCTGTCCAGAGACCATCCCAGGAAGAGTGGTGGGTGGTTTATACACTGGAAATGGAGCAGAATTGTTGGATTTCTGCTTTAAAAAAATAAAAACACATGCTAACTTCAGAGGAAGGATGGGCAGATCTGGTTGAGTTGGGTGAAACTCTGTTTTCCTGGAGATGCATCTGTTAACCCGTGTTGGTTTGGGCTGTAGGGTTCAGAGTCACTTTGGTTCCCTTTCACTTTCAGGGGAGGGACTTCCCTACACAGAGCCCTGGTTTTGTGGCTATGGAGATTGGAGGTAACATTCAGAGATCAGATATGCTTTTCCTCACTTTGGAGCTGAACACTCTGGGTTTTAGAGCATTAACCTGCCTAATCTTCATGGTGAAAACGACACCTTCTCTATCCTAGTCATGCTGTGCATGCTGCTTTCTCTGTTGGGGTCTATATAAATGGGTTGAACTCTTATCTACATTCCAAAGAAGTTTCGAGGAACCATAAATATATGTATACATATACATATATAAAATATATATATTAAAATGAAATTTATCTCTATCAGGAATACTGCCTCAGTTATTGAACTTTTTTTTAGAATACTTTTTTTTTAAGCTGAGAAGTATAGGGGTGAAAAAGATGTTATATTGTGTTTGACTATTTTCCAACTTGTATTTTCATATAATTTATATTTTTTAAGAGCTGAAAATTTAAAAGCAAGATGAAAAAAAAAAAGGAAAAGCAGGTGCTTTTTAAAAAATCAGAACTGAGGTAGCTTAGAGATGTAGCGATGTAAGTGTCTATGTGTTTTTTTTTAAATGCAAAAAAAAAATTTCTTATGGGGGAGTTTTTTGTTCGTTTATTTTAGTAGCTGATGCTGGCACATCATTTTGCTGGAGAATTTTTTATATACTGTAGCCTGATTTCATATTGTATTTTAAACTGTGTGAGATTAAAAGCAAAGAAATTCATTCATAACGATGTGGGTTTGGCTCCATTCTTTTCTGTCTGGTTCATGTGTGAAAGCAGGACAAATTAGCCAATCAGAGACAGGCACAGGAAGGAATGCAACTTCATCTGATCTCACTAGCTCTGCACCATTTCAGATAAAGATTTCCTAATAAAGTGAGAACTAACATAGGAATATGGGGAAGTGTCATCTGACATCCCAGTTACTGAAGATGGAGTCATCCTTTGTGGAATGTCCCCGCCTCATCATACCGCATTTTGATCGTGTCTGAGGACTAAGAGGCACAAGAAGAAACATCTTAATGACTCAACGGATAAGCATTTGATTTCGGCTAGGTAAAGTTCCTGATATTAACACAGGATGTTGAGCATCTTTGGTCCATGCTCAGGAACCGCACTCTTCTCCCTCCTTCTTACACTCATTTTGTCCTGTGCCGATTCAGACCCATCACATCCATCTTGGCCCCAACTCTTTTGGGGGGGCTGAAAATAAGGAATGGTCACATCCAAGCCCTCAGCAGTCATAAATACAATCGTATTTATAGGTGCTTTGGGGAGAAGGGTTAGGAACACATGTTGCATGGTGCCTTTCCTCTTGTTGTTAGAACTGTAGAAGGTGGATGTTTTTAATTAACACCAGCATTCACAACATGAATCCCGACTCACAGCTGGAAAGAGAATTTTTGCTGAATTGGTCACAAAGAGAGCTCTGTTTTTGGAAAATTGGTTTCTTCCAGCCTGGAGCTTGAGGTTTCCTGAGTGCACATTAAACACTGACTGTGTGGTCCAGTGGTCAGGGAGCCCGACTGGCCGAGAGGAGGGCTCCAAGTCTACCTCCCAGTTAAGCCATCACCACTCACTGGGGGACTGTGGTGAGATGGCTGGAGGCCCTTATATTTTTTAGTCTTCATCTGCCAACCTGGGCAAAACCACAACTCCAGAGCCAACCTGAGGCCACATCTGAGCTCTTCTCCCCCTGAATCCACAGAATATAGAGACCAGGGCTTCGTCTCAGTCAGGGATCTGGTCAGAGAGCTTTCCATCACTGTCAAGATGCTGTTATTCATACAGAATATGTTATTTCATGCTGGCTAGGTTAAAAGATACCAGATACACTTGACTGAATCAGCTTAGACCTCTGTTGCTCAGACTAAGAGTTAGCGTTTGGCTGGGGAATTCTCAAACACCTAGGTCTGAGACACCTTTGGTCAACTCGATGATCCTGCTGAGATCACCATATAGAAGCTGGGGTGATGGAGGAGGGACAGTATCTTCTAAAACTCCCTCCAGACCTGGGGTAACTGGGTTTGGACAGAACAGAAGGTGGTGCAGGGAAAAAAGGAATCGTTCAGAAACACCTGGTATTTTCACTTCTCACACACTTCTCACACAATGTCACACTGTAGACATTGTATATTTATTTCACTGTCACGTTGATTTAGAATTGGCCATATGATTAACTTTGACCTGTGAGTTGTTAGAAGAAATAATGCAGGCAAAGACTTGAATTGTGTTTGCCTGATAGCAGTGTGCCCTCTTGCACCTCTGCCCATGCAATGAGAAGATCGTGCCTCAATTTCCCCCTTGCTCCAGTGAGAATCAGAGGAGCACTGTCCATCTAACCCACCGTCCTGAGTTTGGAATCAAACTCCGCCTGGTTCAGCCTAGATCATTTCATCCCAAGCTGGCTGGGAGGCTTATAGTGAGTTTAAATAATTCTTTTAAACTTTCCCATTGTTAGAGTGGATATTATACAGCAAGAGCTGCCTGTAACAGGGTTAAACATGGCAGTCTCTGGGTTGCAATGCTTATTCATTTACTTTCACATTCTTTACAAATGTATTGTTTGCTTTTTTAATAAAGATAATTTAAAAATAAACCATATATGAAATTTTTTTTAAATGAAGCTGATGGTCAAACATCTACAGGTTTTGACAGGCTTTGGGCAGTTGTAGGATAGAGTAATTGCCCAAGGCTAGTCTAGCTCCACACTGCTATGACCTTGGAGCAATCTACAATACCCATGCCAAAAATAAATGAATACCTGGTGACCAAAATTGAGCAAAAGAGCTTACCCATATAATGAAGTGTAACTATTTTAACCTAAAGAAGTAAGAGGATTGTGAGTGAAACGAGCCAGGCAGTGGAGACTACAGAGCACACACAGGTTGTCTGTGGGCTGCGTCTATAACAGAGAGATGATCAGTATGTCCTTGACAGTGTCAGGACTTGCCTCTGAGCTCAAGTGTCTGGCAGTAAGACCATGGGGTTGTCTCGGAATCCTGCAGAGCAGACCCCCCTTGAACTGGCTGAGTGGAGGCTGCCCCTCCAAGATGCAAATGAATCTCCTGTCTTGTCTCCTGTGGCTCAGCCCCACATTGCATTCCTGCCTCGTCCCTGTAGAATTTGAGTTTGCCAAGCCCTGTGACCATCTCTCCACCTCCCATGTGTTCTTGAAACTTAAGGTTATTCTGGAAACCTACCTTGGAAGAGAGCGCAAGAGGTCACCGAGTTCATCAGAACCAGCTGCTTCTGAGCCCTTGCTGTTTCTGTGAAGCCGTGTTGCCACCAGGAACTCTGAAAGGTCCCTTTTGAGGCTGCTGCTGATGGCTCACCCTCCCTGGGAACCGCAGCCCTGGTTACTAAGAGAGATGCTTCATACACCCAAAGGGGACAAGGACAGTCTTCTTTCAGTAAGGAAGCTTTTTCCAGTCCCACACCCTTTCCAAGCCTCGCTTCTCCCCAGTGCTTCTCTGGGCGGTGGTTTGTGGTGAAAATGCCAGTTGTACAGAAACCTTTCTGTAGCTCAGATGCAGGGCTTCTTGACCCTCCAAGGACTGGCCTGTGCCCTTTAATGGGTTTACTGCTCAGCATACCGCAGATTGTCTTCTGGTCCTTGAGATTCCTCCCAGTTAGGAGAACCCTGCCCAAAGAACAATGAGGAGCAGAAGAGAAAAGGTCTTTTTAAGGCCCCTCTTGCAATGAGGCAGGGGTTTAAGAAAGTCTGATAAAAGCAGCTGTTGATTGATCAGTGAAAACGTTAAAATTCTTAAAATGGAAGTGAAAATAAAACATTTCTTCGGAATCGAGAACTCCAAATTAGCTGAGGAGGGGGACTCTGGCCCCTCTGCCTCTTGGTCAATGCAATTTCCTGCTTTACTGAATGTTGCAGATCCTTTCTTTCTTTCTTTTTTTTTTTTTTTCCATTTTCCTGGAAAATATTTCTATCCTGGGAAAGCCAGTTTCATTTGATTGCCTGGTGTACCTCAATGTGCTGACGCTCAAGGTGATGACAGTGATGACCATCAGCCTGGAGCAGCCCTGGGGGCTCAGCAGTGGCCAACTCTCACCACCTGCTGGGCAATCCCCAAAACCTAGTCCTGCATCTCATCTCTCCTGCCATCCGGGTTCTAGTGGGCTCTCAGCCGTAGCATCTTTGAGAGCTGTGATGTCAGGTCAGCTCGGGTCCCTCCATGTGGCAGCGCGTGGAGAAACGAGGTTGTCAGCAGCCACTTATGGGACCTACAGCGGTCAAGAGACAGCCACCTTCTCTCTGCCCATGCCTCATTGTCAGCCCAAGACATGCCCTGGCAGGAGCAGGCTGCCTTTAACTTTTCTACAGGCAAATCCTGAAATTCAATCATGACTCTTAACGCCTTTTCCTCCCAGCTCCAGTCCCCTTTCTCTACTCCGTTTGGCTCTCATCCGTTTTCCGAGTAACACATCCTGGTTTAAAGTTGACCCCAGCTGACTCCCTGGTAACTCAGATGGTGAAGAATCTCCCTGCAGTGCTGGAGACCCGGGTTCAATCCCTGGGTTGGAAGGATCCCTTGGAGGAGGGCATGGCAACCCACTCCAGCATTCTTACCTGGAGAATACTCATGGACAGAGGAGCCTGTTGGGCAAAGAGTAGGACACAACTGAGTGACTAAGTGCACACACACACACACACACACACACACACACACAATTTCTATCAGTTCTAATGGATTCCAACAGTCTGCTCAGTGCTGATTTTCAGGTTGGGTTCTGTGGTGGCAGAAGGCTTTTAGATCCTGGTTTTCAGAAACTAAAAACACGGGGTCTTGTAGATCACAGTTCATGGGCTTACAGGATGTTCTAGCTGGAAGGTACCCTACACAATGACACTATCACCCAAATTTATTCAGGTAACAGACATTCACTGAACCACTGCTATGTAGTTCTCAGTGGGCCCAGTATTAGGGAAACCAGAAGGGAAATACAGATGCAATTTTCCCTTTGCTCTGCTTTTAGTGGATGACTGGTTCTAGACAAGTAACAGGGAGAATTCCTATCCAGTGGAATAATGGAGTGCTTTGATATCAGGAGAAACACTGAACCTGGAAGAATTTATATCCTAAAGGGGAGTCTTCTCATCGTGTAGATGACTTGTGTGAGGTCACATAGCTAACTGGTGACAGAGGTGACAGGTTTTAGCTCTGCTGATTCTTAGGCCATACCTGTGTATTCAGTGAAGGTTGAGGGCGTGTCCCTCCAACACAGGTGAGAAATAGTCCATCTCTTCCCTCCCTAACTCCTTTCCTTCTCTCCTTCCTACCCTCCCTTCCAGCTGAGAACAATAGCTATCCAGCTTTCAGACAAATATGACAGGTCTCCCTATGTGACTGATGTAGACTGTCTCCTCTCATCACGGCAGTCTCCATGGAGCCCTGGACACCGGCTTCCACTCCAGGCTGCAATTGAAGCGAAAGAGGAGGTGTTATTTCTTCTGCTCCAGCAGCCTCTCTCTGGCCTCCCCCCTTCTACCCAACCATCCACCTTCCCCCTCGCCCCAGCGCCCCCGGGAGCTGTCTCAGCGCCACTTGCTGAGCATTATTCCCAGGATCCTGTTTGGGGCAGAGGAAAGAGCTGGTATCTTTTGATCAGCTCTGTGACAACTTCCCTTCCCCAGCCAGCACTTCTTGCCATCTTTAAATCTTGATCTCACACACCTCTCCTCTGAGATTGACAGCCTTCTGTTTGTTTTTTTTTTTTTAAATCTCTCTATTGTCCCAGTTCTTTGTGACTCTTCCTCTTTTTCTCACCTGTTCCCTTTATTCTCCATCTGAATTTCCTCTGTCTGTCTCTCTTATCTAGAGGGGAAATATCATAGGCTGGAGACGAAAGGCAGTGTGACATTCAAGAGCATGGACTCTGGAACACATGTAAATCCATGGCTGATTCATGTCTGTGTATGGCAAAAACCACTACAATACTGTAAGGTAATTAGCCTCCAACTAATAAAAATAAAGGAAAAAAACAAGAATAATGGAAAACAAAAACAAAAAAATAAAAAGGTTGAAGCGAAAAAAAAAAAAGAGTATGGACTCTGATGCCACTTTGGGGCTGTGTGACTTTGGGCAAGTTAATTAACCTCTCTGTGTCTCAATTTCTTCATCCATGAAATAAGGATGAATAACCTCTCTGTATCTCACTTTCTTCATCCATGAAATAGCCTCACAGGATTGATGTAGTGTTTGCTGTTTAATATATCTTGAAACTTGATACATATTAAGTGATATGTAACGGTGTTTTGTTTGTTTAGTTGCTAAGTCCTGTCCAGCTCTTTTGTGACCCCATGGACTGTAGCCTGCCAGGCTTCTCTGTCCATGGAATTCTCCAGGCAAGAATACTGGAGTGGGTTGCCATCTCCTTCTCAAGGGATTGAACCCGAGTGTCCTGCTTGGCAGGCAGATTATTTACCACTGAGCCACGAGAGCTAGTAATAAATGAGAAGCTACAGCTCAAGAAAGCTTTTCTCTCCCTCCTGGGAAAACCGTTTTCCCCCCTGGATTCGTGGGACAAGAGAAGTCTTGGGTGTTCAGGGTAAAGGCTCTGAAGGGCCTGTCTGCAGAGCCTGGAGTGTCTGCTCCGCTCTCCCAGGCCTTGGGCGGGAAGGTTCTGGTGCCAAGGCCCCTGCCTGGCACGGCCAGCTCGCTGCCGCAGTCGCAGGTGGGCAGAGCGCTGGCTCCGGGCTTGGAAAGGCGGACGCTGTTCCGGCCAGCTCCAGGACTCAGCGTTTTCCACTACTCCTCGCTCTGTTTGTTTTCCTCTCTGGGCTCCCCCCGCCGGGTAGGGGCTCTTGAATGAAGTCCAGCAGCAGTGCTGGGCCCGCTCTGAGCCCTCCCGCTGGCAGCGGAGGGCCCCGGGCTGGCAGCCCCTGCCCAGGGCTCTCTTGCTCACAAAGTGCCATTGTACAGGCCGGTCTGTGGGAGACAAATGGAAGGGATTTCAAAATCAACGGTCAAGTTATTTTTATCTGTGGAAGAGCTGAAATGCCTTTGTTTTCCATCTCAGAAAACGAAACTTAAAGGATCTCTGAGCTGCGGAAGCATCTCCATTTGTCCCAGGAGTCAAGTTCACCATGGAGGCTTCTGAAAGGATGCAGTTTAAACCCCAGGCTGCCAGGGCCCACGTGGCCGTCCCAGGATGGGTTCTTCCAGGTTTGGTCCCGAATCTACGTCCGGTGTGAACTTTAAGCCCTGGAGCTTTGCTCCTACTGGTGACTGAGCACTGCCTCTGCTCCGCCAGAGTGGGTGCCTTCTTGTTCCCCCACCACCCGCGCCCCCCCAGTTCTTCATGGGCTGCTTCTCTCCTCCAGGCCCTCAGTCTTCAGCTGGGCCCAACTCAGGACTATCCTGTCCACTTCTCAAGCGGGAGTCTCACGCGGGCGTGTGCACACTCTGGGGATCACACAGAGTAAGACATGGACTATGGGAGGACTGTGACTCCCATTTATTTTCACTCTAAAAATAGGAGACACATTTTTATTTATTACTATGGAATACCCTTATCCATCTCAGTGCTTTTGGTCAGCCTTCTTTGGCTCCTATGCATGTACTCAAAGCACTATAAGGGGACTTCCCTGTTAAGAATCCACCTGGCAACTCAGGGGACTGAGGTTCAATCCCTGGTCTCAGAACTAAGATCCCGCGTGCCATGGAGCAACTAAGCCTGCACACCACAGTTGGAGGGTTGGTGCCCTTCAACAAAAGATCCCACATGAGGCAACAAAGATCCCTTCAGGCAGAACCTAAGACTTGATGCAGCCAAATAAACAAATATTTTTTAAAAAGCGCTGTAGGTCAAGCATGGATCATGCAACACAGAAGGGGGTCTACACCACTACCGTTCTTTCTCTTTTTGCTTCCAGAAAAGTACAATGTTTTAAGGTTTACATGTACACAATGAGCAGATTTACAACCCAGAATATCTAATTTTAACCAAACAGCCCTCACAAAAGAGACAAGTGGCTTAAAATGTTTCCTGCAATGAAACCGGATTATAGATGATAGGAACAGTTCAGGCACACGAAGACAAAAAAAAAAGGGGGGGATTATGTCTTTAACTCCTGGAACAAATTATTTGTCAGCCATATGCCGAGGTTAAGACAATAATTTAATTATATTTGGCAAACATTTTTTCCAAATTATCAACACTATATTAAATATAGATGTAAATCCATTGTCGTTAATAAACAGTGTCTGGGAACTAATATTATTATCAATCAATACTAATAGACATTAGCTAGTGCATCTAATCCATAAATAAATATGCACATATTGGAAGTGCTCCTCGAAGAATCTTTGCTGATGGGGGTAGAGGGTCAGAAAATTTTTGAGATGATGGCTGCAAAGGAGTATTTTCTGTGAGCTGGCAATTTTTCTGCTTATGATGGAGAAAGCTCATTTGCAATCAGTTAAAATCAAGGTTTCAATTCTGACTCCATGACTCAGTAAACTACTCAGTATCTTTGAGTCTCAGTTTCCACAAAATCACAATAATGCCAGTCCTTTCGCAGGTCCATTTTGAGGATCAATATAATAATTTATATTAATTACACAAGTTTGTGTGCATGCGTCTGGCTCATTTTGGACCCCCTGGACTGTAGCCCAACAGGCTCCTCTGTCTATGGGATTTCTCAGGCAAGAATACTGGTGTGGGTAGCCGTTCCCTTCTCCAGGGGATCTTCCCGACCCAAGGATCGAACCCAGGTCTCATGTCTCCTGCATTGGCAGGTGAATTCTTTACCACTAGAACCACCTGGGAAGCCCGCTGCCTCTCCCTCAGAAGTACTTAACATACAGGAAGAGCTCAGGGATGCGTCTCCTTTTCTTGATCTTTCCCTTGCTTCTGCTAGAACTGGGGAAGATCAGAGAGTCCATAATGGAACGGAGTTCACTCTCCAAAATCCCCCTCTGACCCTCAGGGAGCATTTCCTTGTGACTGAGAAAGTGAGCCTGCAGTTTTCAATACATGACTGGCTGTTCTTGGCTGTAAGAGGAGAGAAGATGTGAGTGTGTCTGTGTTTAAAAACCAGCCTGGGGAGGCCCTTCCTGGTGGCTTCCTAACAAGTGTGCAATAAATGGTCCTCTGTTGGTTTTAGTCGAGTTCCCAGCAGACCATTTTTCTACATCAGAAAGTAGAGCTCAACAGTGCTGCAACTGGCAGTAATTAGCCCCCCATGATGCAGCTCAGCCACAGATCTCAGATGTGAGTGAGCCATGGAGATGGGGAAACCCCCACCCAGCCTGGGCCCCTGGCCTTTGGCAGAGGATCAGACACCACCCAGCTGTGTTACCGAAATGGCAGGGTGTGGGGGTAGGCTGCAGAGTGAGGCTCAGTCTTCTGGTTCATCTCTCCAGCTCCCATTTTGCACCTGAGGATGCAAGATAAAGGATGGTGGAGCCATCAAAGTGTGAGAGCCACCATCTTCCTCTCCACCCATAAGTGTTTCTCAGACTAGGATTTGGATGAGCAAATCCATTTGGCATTAAAGCCAAATGCCAGCTTTGAGAGAACATTGACTGACATGGACACAGGGACGCCCCTTAACCCTCAAACCCCCCCATTCTCAAAGAGCTTCAGGCTCAAGTCTGAGTCCCAGCTCTTCCATCCCATTGTAATTGAACCTAGGAGGACTTTACAAGAAGTCAGAGACTCCATTTCAGTCTCAGAGAATGATCCGTGAGTGTTTCATTCACAGTCCTAAAGTGGGTGATGCAAGAAAGAGCAAATGAGGTGGTTCAAGGCCAGCGTTCCAAGTGTGATGTAGGTATTGAAAGAGATTGACTTCACACAGAAACAGCCTCCAACCAAAGGTGGAGGGAGCTGGTGTGACCTGAGCGGTTGACACAGAAGCTGTTCCAGTCCACTGCTCTGTGGGTGACCTCAGCGTTGAGCTCTCCCACCATCCATTCCAGACAGGTGACCAACCTGTGAGTCAGGCTTGCCTGGGCAGGAGGCAGCTGATAAAGAGAATACACCTCTTCCTGTAACCTGACAGCCACAGCCCTTGGCCTCTAGGTGGGGGGTACTTCATCTGGGGACAAAGCTGCCTTTGTCCTACTAAGCTGCCCATAGTTTGGAAGGAAGAGCTCCTTCCCTCTCCTTCTGCCTGTCACCCAGGGTCTGGAGCTCACGGATTTTTCCCTGAGCCACCCACTTTTTTTTCTTTCTCAGGCCAGACTTTCTTGAGTTTCAGATGAACTGTGCTTGATTTGTAACTCTGCCTTCGTGAAAAATTTGCTTTGTCTTTTCAAGAGGAAACTCCTAGAGTCTACTGTGTCAACTCCCAAGCCTGCAGTCAGTGATAAACTTCTGGGACTTTTCTATCCTTCTCAGTACTCTTTACTTTCTGAATTTTAAAAACTCCATCTCAGCAGCTTAATTCTTTAAAGTCCGAAACAAGGACTTCAGAAGTAGGCAGCCTTAAGGTCAAGTTGCGGGACATTTGACACATGACAACCTTTCTGCAGCACCGTTTCTTTTTTTGCAAACTGGATAATACCAACTTAAAGAACCTGCCTGCCAATGCAGGAGATGTAAGAAACTTGGGTTTGATTCCTGGGTCAGGAAGATTCCCTGGAGGAGGGCATGGCAACCTACTCCCGTATTCTTGCCTGGAGAATCCCATGGATAGAGGAGTCTGTCGAGCTGCAGTCCATGGGGTCACAAAGTCAGACATGATTGAAGCAACTTAGCACACAATAGAGTTATTATATCAATCAAATGGAATAATGTAATAAAGTGACTTTTAAGAGACCTGATATATAGCAAACACTCGGTAGAGAACTCCCCCAAGATATTTTCATTCTTTTTTAATGTTAATTTTACATTTTCTAAAAAGGTAGTATATTTATCGAAAATTTAGATAACTGAAAAATACTCAGAAGATAACTTAAAAACACCTCATAGTCTTCACTATTGAAATTTTGGTGTATATTCTCTCAGAATTTATACATATGCACATACATTTGATTCTAAACATGTTTTTTTATTCACGAAAAATTTATATACAGTGACAGGCACATATCTTAATTGTCCCTTTGACAAATTTGTATAAGCAACGCATCCAGAAAGTTCCCATCTCTATACCCTGTAGGTGTTCACTATTCTAGTTTCTATTACCATAAGTTAGTTTTGCCAGTTCTTGAACTTCACAATTCATGGGGCATTGGGTGGAGTACTGAGAAAGGTTTTGCATCAGTCCTGGAACAAAATTAGCCCTTGACTAAATACTGTTGTACTTCTGCCTAATAAAGCTGAAAAGTAAGACTCAAAAGGGTCAAACTATTTCCAAGTCACTTAGCTCAAGAATATTTTTAGTAATATAAAAATACCCAGAAAATCCATAATGTCTGGCATCCAGTAAAAAATTACCAGGCATTCAAAAACACAAGAAAATATGACCCCAAATGAGGAAAAAAATCAGTTGAATATTTCCCAGGAATGACACAGATATTAGAATTAGCACACAAATATATTAAAAGAGAGTAATGATTTCACGTGTTCAAAGAGCTATGAGAACATGATACATAGAGATATGAAATATATTTTAAAAATAACCCGAGTCAAGCTTCTTGAGATGAAGATGATAACGTATGAGATGAAAGATACACTGGATTGTATTAATGACACGCTTAAGACTGCGGAAGAAAAAAAATGATGAACTTAAAGTCATAGCAATAGAAACTATGTTAAACTAAGCATATAAAAAAGAAAGACTGAAAAGAAAATGAGCAGACTGTTAGTGAGTTGTGGGACAAATCTAAGTGTCTGCATAAACATGTAACCAGAGTCTCCAAATGGCCAGGAAATGTGATTAAAAAATACATTTTTAAAAAAAGGATTAATGACTGAAACTGTTCCAAATTTGATTAAAACTATCAATGCACAGCTGTAAGACACAGAAGCCCAACAAACTCTAAGCACATGAAAATTGAAAAAAAAAAATACAGTAAAGCACATCAGGATCAAATTGTTTACAATTTACAATTCTTTCTTACAAAAGAAACCTTAAAATTAATTAGAAAAGAAAGGCACATTACAAAAAAAGGACAAAAGCAAGATTAATAGCATATTTCTCATCAAAAACAATGTAAGCAATAACATAGCACATAACATCTTTAATGTACTGAAAGAAAAAAGAATCAATCTAGAATTCTATACTTAGTGAACACATCTTTAAGAAGCAAAGGCAAAGCAAAGACTTTTTCAGATATAAAATATTGAACGATTTTCATTACCAACAGAACTGCACTATAAGAAATTGTAAAGAATATTCCTCAAGCAGAAGGAAAACAATACCAGGTGGAAATCTGGATCTCATGATGGAATTAAGAGCCTAGAAATTGTAACTATGTGGAGAAATGGAAAATAAGTTTTTGTCTTATTATTTAAATTTCTTTGAAAGAAAATTTATTGTTTAAAGCAAGCAAAAGAGCAGTGTAATGTGAGGCTTATCACATGTGTAGAAATAAACTGTGATAACAGTAGTTAAAATTCAGGAGGCAGATAATGGAAGTATATTGTTGTAAAAGTCTTTTAATATATGTAAAGTGGTATAATATTACTTGAATGCTGATTGCAATAAGTCAAAGGCATAATTTATGAACCTAAATCAACCATTAAAATAATACAACAAAAGAGATAAAATGGAAAAATGAAAAGATATGCTATTAATTCAAAAGAGAGCATAAAGAAAGGGGAAGAGAACAAAAGATGGATAGAGTAAATTAAAAAGTCAGTTGGTAAATTTTAAATCACCATATAAATTAGAAATAGTTTAATTATCCCAATTAAAAGATAGTGCTATTATGGTGATAAAGAGAAAGACACAGCTCTAAGAATATACATCATATACCCAGCTATGAAGTGAAGTGAAGTGAAAGTCATTCAGTCGTGTCTGACTCTTTGTGACCCTGTGGACTATACAGTACATGGAATTCTCCAGGCCAGAATACTGTAGTGGGGAGCCTATCCCTTCTTCAGGGATCTTCCCAACCCAGGAATCGAACTGGGGTCTCCTTCATTGTGGGTGGATTGTTTACCAGCTGAGCTACCAGGGAAGGCCATACCCAGCTATAAGAATATATATCAAACAAATAGGTGAAATTAAAATGAAAAATTATTTACAATGTTAATTAGTTAATGTTAGTCAAGATTAAGTCAGGATGGCTATATTAATATCAGAAAATGTAGATTTTAGAACAAAAAAATACTACCAGTCATAGAGAGGGTCATTTAATAATGATAAAGTGGTAAATTCACCAAGTGATACAGTGGTCAATTCACCAATATAACAATCTTAAATGTTTATGTAACAGATAATTGAGCTTCATTATACATAAGACAAAAAGTGATAAGGTGAGAGGAGAAAAACAAATCCACACTTATTATAAAGTCAGAGATTTTAATAATTGATAGAAAATGTAGACAGAAAGTATCTGGAAGATTTGCACAACACTGTTAATCAAATTAACTTAATTGAGAATTTTAGAATACTATACCCAACAGTGGCAGAATACACTTTCAAAGATCAATGAAACATTTACCAAGGTAGACAATGTATTATAATAAAACAAATCCTAATAAACTAGAAGAGTCAAGTCATAGAAAATCAGTTCTATAACCACATGGAATTAAATTGTAAATTAATATCAGGAAAATAGCTGGAAACCTCTAAGTAGTCCAAGCTAATATTCATAAATAACTCATAGGTTATAGATAAATCCAAAGAGAAAATTTAAAGTGTGTTAAACTGAATGAAGGGACTTCCTCAGTGGCTCAGATGGTAAAGAATCTGCCTGCAATGCAGGAGACCCAAATTCCATCCCTGGGTCAAGAAGATTCTCTGGAGGAGGGCATGGAAATCCACTCCAGTATTCTTGGCTGTAGAATCCTATGGACAGAGGAGTCTGGCAGGTTACAGTCCATAGCGTTGCACAGAGTCAGATGCAACTGAAGTGACTTAGCACACACACAAACTGAATGAAAATGAAAACCCAACACTAAAATAAGTGGTTTCAAGCACTACCTAAGAGAACATCTATAGCCTCAAATGCCTTACAGTAGAAAAGAAAAAAGGTCTAAATCAATGAACTCTAATTCTGCCTTAATGAACTAGAAAAGAAAAGCAAATAAAAGTAAAGAAAGTCAAAGAGATGTAAGAAGATAAGTCAAAATCAACAAATTAGAAAAGCAATAAAGAAAATCCATGAAATAAAGAGATGGTTCTTTGAAATGATTCTTAAACTCAATAACCTTTTAGCTAGACTGATCAGGAAAAAAAAGAGAGAAGATCACAAATTACTAATATCAGGATTGAGAGAGGTGGCCCAGTATGAGTCACACGCTTATCCCCTGAACATTAGCTCCAATGATGGCTAAGTCACCCTCTAGCTGGGACCTCCACTGGGGTGAGTGGGTCCAGTGAGCAGTATCTGGGCAGGCAGCTCAGTGTTTCCACTCTACTGGGTCAAAGTTTATGTACGTGACTATTTTAATTCCTTCAAACAGCTGACATTCCCATAAAGAGTACATATGAGCAACACTCTCTAAATCAAATTAACAGAATGGAATAACACCATTTGCAACAATGTGGATGGACTTAGGTAAGTGAAGTAAGTCAGAGAAAAACAAGCATCAGATATCAGTCACATGTGGAATCTGATTGAAAAATGATACAAATGAATTTATTTACAAAACAGGAACAGACTCAGAGATTTCAAAAACAAATTTATGACTACCAATGAGGAAGAAGGGGGGTATAAATTAAGCGCTTGGGATTAACATACACACATTACGGTATATAAAATAGATAACCAAAGAAGGATGTACTGTATAGCACAGGGAGCTCTACTCAATACTCTTTAGTAACCTATATGGGTGAAGATCTGATAAAAATGAATATATGTATATTGCAGCACTTTACTGCACACCTGAAACTAACACAATGTTGTAAGCCAACTATACTCCAATAAAATGAAATTTTAAAATAAAGACCACAAAAATAAATAAATGAACCACTCATTTGTCTGTTCCACAACATCCAAGTTTTGCAAATATAACATTCAACTTCAGTTCAGTTCAGTCGCTCCGTCGTGTCCAGCTCTTTGCGACCCCATGAATTACAGCACACCAGGCCTCCCTGTCCATCACCAACTCCCAGAGTCTGCCCAAACCCATGTCCATTGAGTCGGTGATGCCATCCAGCCATCTCATCCTCTGTCGTCCCCTTCTCCTCCTGCCCCCAATCCCTCCCAGCATCAGGGTCTTTTCCAATGAGTCAACTCTTCACATGAGGTGGCCAAAGTATTGGAGTTTCAGCTTCAGCATCAGTCCTTCCAATGAACCCCCAGGACTGATCTCCTTTAGGATGGACTGGTTGGATCTTCTTGCAGGCCAAGGGACACTCAAGAGTCTTCTCCAACACCACAGTTCAAAAGCATCAGTTCTTTGGTGCTCAGCTTTCTTCACCATCCAACTCTCACATCCACACATGACTACTGGAAAAACCATAACCTTTAAGACGGGCCTTTGTTGGCAGAGTAATGTCTCTGCTTTTAAATATGTTATCCAGGTTGGTCATAACTTTCTTCCAAGGAGTAAGCGTCTTTTAATTTCATGGCTGCAGTCACCATCTGCAGTGATTTTGGAGCTGAAAAAAATGAAGTTTCTCACTGTTTCCATTGTTTCCCCATCTATTTCCCATGAAGTGATGGGACCAGATGCCATGATCTTAGTTTTCTGAATGTTGAGCTTTAAGCCAACTTTTTCACTCTCCTCGTTCACTTTCATCAAGAGGTTTTTTAGTTCCTCTTTACTTTCTGCCATAAGGGTGGTATCATCTGCATATCTGAGGTTATTGATATTTCTCTAGGTAAATAAAATATTGGAGAGGGAAAATCTAATGTTATGTCTTTTCCTGAACATGGAGCATGTCTCCTGTTGTCTTCCACTCAATCCTTTATCAGAGTCTCCTTTTCTTCTGCCCCTAATTTTGGGGAGGTCTTAAAGATCTAGACTTCGCATCCTGGGATTGCCCCCTCTTAGGGAGTTCACAAACTTTCATGATTTCATTTAGTACTTTTGTAATAACAATCTTCAACATCTACTTTCTCTTCCTAACTGTTCTTCTAAGTCATAATATTTGTGGCCAGAAACTGAGACATCAACCTCGACTTGTCTTCCCTCTTTTGCTATATCCAATCTTTTGCCAAATTTTTGGCTATCCATGTTGGCATCTTTCTTTCTGATCTGCTCACTATCTATCTCTGTTATTCAGACCACATGAAGGCAATGAATGGCAGATTCTCAGCCCCCAAGTTTAGATTTTACAGTCTAAGGCCCATAGGAGGATGGACTATATATTTCAGTCCCCATTCCGAAGTCTCTGAGTGGATCACGTTCTTATTTATGAACAGTTACATATAGCCAGAGGTCAGAGTCACACAGCAGAAATATGAGAGGTTATCAGCCCAATGGGTGGGGGGTGTTGTTCCCAGAAAACAGAGTCTGGGAGGAAAACTCTATAGCTGGCCTTCACATGAGTCCTTGAAATTTTATGGAAAGAACTTTAAGTGTTATCTGAAGTCAGAATTTGGCATATATTCCATACATTGTCAGTGAAGTTAGGTTCGGATATGGGCTTCTTTAATATTAAGCTGAAAATATTTACATAATTATTTTCATGGAAAAAAAGTTCCGAATGTGCAAAGAAAGGAAATATCATCCCATCTTCTTGGTGTTCATTTAAATAGAAAACTCACAGCACCAGCCATCAGCAGCCTTTTCAGACCCTCATTTCTCATTATCCAGATGTGTGGCATGGAATTTCCCTGATGCCAAGGTCGGTGGCCTTCAATTTCTTGCTGCTCCATGCCATTGGGGTGACATCAGCATTCTGGGCTTTCCCAGATGTGAGCCCAGAGACGCTTAGTTCCCTTAAAACGTGTTGTTTTTGATTCCAGAGTAAGCCGACAGGCCTAGAGGAGACTTCCCTATGGCTTAGAATGTTGTCCCTTAGTGCGGTAACGACTGGGACTTCCCAGGTGGCGCAGTGGTAAAGAATCTGCCGGCCACTGCAGGAGATGAGGGTTAGCTTCCTGGGTCAGGAAGATCCCCTGGAGGAGGAAATGGCAACCCACTCTAGTATTCTCACCTGGAAAAATTCCATAGACAGAGAGGAGTCTGGTGTGCTACCGTTCACAGAGCCGTGAAGAGTCGGACATGGCTGAGCATACACACTGTACCAGGGACTAAAGTTCAACTCAAAGCAAAACAATAAACTCAAGGAGAGTCACTCTTTTGGCTATTAGGTATTTGGGTATTTCTATTAAGTATTCCAAAGTGAAGGACTGCCTCATCTCCTTCCTATCTTATCTCCCATATTCTGTGCTGTTTGTGAAGGATTCTTTTGCATCCAGGGATTTGCTGTACCATCTCATGCCTCTGGGTTTATGCAACTGTTGCCTTTGACTTCTCTGTGTAGTTGGAGTCTACTTGTTCCCCAAAGTTCAGCTCAAATATTTCCTCTTTTATTAAAAATTAATTCAGTAATCAATTTGGCTCTGCGGGGTCTTCCTTGTACTTCTTGGGCTTTCTCTAGTTGAGGAGCATGTTCACAAGCTAGAGCTCTAGAGCTCACATACTCAGTAGTTGCACACATGGGTTCGGTTGCCCTGCAGCCTGTGGGATCTTAGTTCCCCTGTCAGGGATAGAACCTACGTCCCCTGCGTCAGAAGGCAGATTCTTACCCACTGGGCCACCAGGGAATTCCCTCCTCTATTTTGAAGTCTCCTACCCCAATTTCCCCTTCTCCATTTCTGCTGTTAAAGCTATTCTTTCATAAGTGAACACTTCGGCTGCTCTCTCTTCAAGGACTTTTAACAAATAGGTTGAACACCTATTTTGTGCTAAGCATGAGTGTTTGACTTGTACAGGTTGAAGGTATAGGATGAAAAGACATATTTCTTGACTACAAGTATATTTAATCTCATGGAGAGGCAAAAAAGAAAATAAAACACCGTATAAAGTGATGGAGAGTTATAATGTGTGCATGAGGAAAGGAACAGGCCATTTTCTTCTCTGCTCCTGGTGTTTCCTTTAAGGTGGAAGGAGCTCCATTAGCCTAACACTCTGAGCCTTTCTCTGAGCCTGACAAGCTCTGTGCTAAGGAGCGATATGTTTGATTGGTAAATTTTGAAGGAAGAATTTTAATCCTGTTCATAAGGGATTCAAATTCTCTTCTCTTACCCCATCCCACAAATCTTCCAGTGCGGAAGTCTGACCCTGTCCATCTGAGTGTGTGTCAGAGGGTAAGTTAGCTAAATTCTGAGTCTTTAGGAAGATTTTTGTCCACTTATCTGTCCATAGGTACAAGCTCCTCACTATTAAGTCAGCTTTATCAGTAATAAGGGTGATATTTTGGTATTCTGTACCATCTACTTTTTGGGAGGCTGTTTAAAAAAATTTTTCAGAGATTTCCCTGGTGGTCCAGTAGCTAAGATGCTGCACTCCCAATGCAGGGGGCCTGGGTTCAATCCCTGGTCAGGGAACCAGATCCCACAAGTCACAGCTAAGACCCAGCACAGCCAAATAAATAAAAATAAATACTTAAAAAAAAATCTCTTTCAGACCTCATGTTCAGCATGTGTTCTTCCGGGAACGAGCTATTTTACCTAGTATGATGTCTTCCAGATCCATCCACATTGTCACAAATAGTAGAATTTCCTTCTTTTTTAAGGCTGAGTAATATTCCATCGTATATATACACTCTTATTTTTTAATCTATTTGTCTGTCGATGAACATCTGGGTTGTTTCCACATTTCAGTTGTTGTAAACAATGCTACAATGAACATGAGGTTGTGGTTGCCTCTTTGAGACACTGATTTCAATGCTTTTGAATATATACCTAAAAATGGGATTGTTAGATCATACGGTAGTTCTGTTTTTAAGTTCTGAGGAAACTCCCTACAGTTTTGCACAAAGGTTACATATTATAGAGTCCCACCATCAGAGTACCAGGTTTCCGACTCCTTCACATCCTCGCCAACACTTGCTATCTTTTGGGTTTTGTCTGTGTTCTGTCTAGCCTACTCATTTATTTTGGCTAAAATTAGGAAGAAATGACCCAACAAGGTAGACACCCATGTGGCAGGTCTCCAGGGTGAGCCTTGACAGATGGGAGGGGTTGGTGGGGTAAGAGGGAGGGAGGTCAGAGCGGGCAATGGAAGAGTCTGCTCTCAGGGACTAAGCCCTTCTAATCTCACGAAGAGAGGGGGTCGAGGGGGAGAGTTCCCAGCCAGTGAAGGCTCCAGACATCTGTTTCTCATCTTTTTATCCATTTATGATTTTCTCCCTCTTCCTCCCTCTGACTCCTGGGGTTGGCTGCAGCCGGAAAGCCCATGCGGAGGTAAGGTTTTCGGTAAATCATCGAGAAGGCTCCAGGGCTTTGGGGCTCATTTTTCACTGGAAAAAGCCCAATCCAGGGCAGGGTGGCGAGGACTGGTAAAGAAAGCTGGCCTGGGATGTCTCCGTGTCCTGTTGCTTCTCTGCACAGTGAGTGGGGAGTGAGGGGCAGTGGGTGGTGTTCATGTGTGTGCATGCATCCAGGGATGGCTCAGACCCTTGCTTGCCACTTTCGGCAGGCAAAACTTCTAATTGGCTGAAGCTTGGCAGTCTTGTCCACACTCCCTGGCCCCGTACAGCTAAAGACAAGGGTGTCCTTCCATGAGAAAGTCTCTGCGGAGCCTGGTCTGAACCCAAGCTCCTGCTCTTCACTTGCCGCCCACAGACTTCACAGGGAAGTGAACGGGGGCAGGGAGATCACGCCCAGATGATGAGGGAATTGTGGCCAAGTGGGAACAGAGCAAGGCAAAGGAGACTGTGAGCCCGTAAAAATTAAGTAGTAAGAAATGCCAGCTTCTGGGATCTCTTAAGGGCTGGAATCTCTTAGTCTCTCTAGAACAGTGTTGCCTTTAAAATTTAAGCTGCTTTCTTCAATTAAGCTATTTTGCATCCATATTCAGGTTAGAGAGCCAGGTTAGGACATAAGTCTCCACAGGCTAAGAAAGTCACAGATGAACATATGAGGACAATCAGGTTCTGGTCTGAGCTCTCTCACAGACATGGAAACTTCGCATAGGTCATTTAGCCTCCAGCCTTTTGTTTCATGAGCCTTGAGAATTCAGGTGATGCTGTATTAGAAATAATTCGATTTTGCTTTGAGATTCTCAAGAGATGGCGTTAATAATAATTCTTTATTATGAGCTCCATCATTCACGGGGTAGGTTTTCCCTGGGACTTCAGGACTTCTGAAGGCCTTGGAATCATCTGGAATAGGCCTTTGTGGTGTAATATTTGTTTCAATATTTTTTTTTAAAGATTTTTTTGTCATGGATCATTTTTAAAGTCTTTATTGAATTTGCTACAGTATCACTTCTGTTTGATGTCTTAGTTTTTTTGGCCAAAGGGCCTATGGGATCTTAGCTCTCCAACCAGGGATCGAACCTTCACCCCCTGTTTGGATGGTGAAATCTTAATCACTGGACCACCAGAGAAGTCCCTTTATTCAGTATTATCTGTGGTCTCTTCCACTTGCCAGCCCATCAAAATCCTAGAGTTAGTGGTCCTCTGTCTAGGGTTCTTCCCTTGAGTGACTCAGCCCACTTAAACAGCCTAATTTGAGACTTGCATGCATGAAAAAGGATATCTGTAACATATTCAAGTGTGAGAAAAAGCCTGGAAAATGTGGTTTCCAGAAAATGTGGCTGGTTTATGAGAATAACAGATAAGATGATTTAAAAATTGAGACCATTCCTGACAACCTAGGACAAAAGGTTCCCATTGCACAAATACCTTTCTAATTTATTTTTTAGGACTCCGAGAAGAACCTCTGGCTTTCCTCAGTGTTTACCACATACCTTCATTTAACTCGTAGAATATTTTTTTCAACGCTTCTACTGAGAAGGAGAGGCAATAGTCTGGTAGAATTCATACTAAAAGGTACATGACTAATATCACAGCCTGAGAGCAATAGGGAGAGAGTTTGTCTGAACTGAACTGAACTGAACAGATAACCCCACTCCCTACTATAAACAACAGTGCAAAATCCCATTCGAGAGACCTTCCTGCTTCTGTTTATAGCAACATCTGGGAATTTCCCCACAGTTTGTTTAGCTAAAGCTTTGCTCCTGGGACAATTTACAATACCTGTACCTAGCTTCAGCTTTTCTTAGAATGAATTCTTTCCCAAAGACTCCACAGAGCTAGTAAAATGAAAGTTTTTTTAAGATGACCTCAACTATGAATTGGACAGAAATGCACAAGCATGCTTGAATTTAGCAGAGAATGCAGCCTGTTAGTTGAGTTCTTACTATGTACCAGGCAGTGTGCCAGTCACTCGGCCTAACCTATATTATCTGTCACAACAATGCTAAGAGGAAATTACTCTTATTACTCCATTTTGCATATGAGAAAACTGAGACTCAGGGAGAGATGTTAAACCACCTGCCCAAATTCACACAACTGATGTGTGTGCTCAGAGGCGTCTGACTCTTTGTGACTCCATGGTCTGTAGCCTGCCAGGCTCCTCTGTCCATAGGATTTCCCAGGCAAGAATACTGGAGTAGGTTGTCATTTCCTACTCCAGGGGATCTTAGAGACCCAGGAATCGAATGTTTGTCTCTTGCACCTCCTGCATTGGCAGGCAGATTCTTTACTACCACACCACCTGGAAAGCCCTTCATACAACTGATAGGTTCTGATTATTTGTACCTAGGCTGATTGACTGCAGAGTCTATATTTGCCCTTATTGTGTTTGCTGATTCTCTGGGAACTGGGAGCCTGGGATTAAATCAACATGTATCCCAGCACATGCTTAGAGCATCACTTAACATCCCTTAGCTGATCTAACTAGTCAATACAACTGATACTTGGAGTGCTAAGAGGACAGGTCTCCAGGACTGGGATGTGAAGTACCTCTCTTCTTCCATCTTCCTGGGAATCACTACTGTCAATGTCTGTGGTTCTAGTACTCATGTTAATTCCATTTCGGTGTCTGGATGTGAGTGAGAAGGGAAAAGTGTGGACATGGTTATTGGTACCCCCTGGAAATGTGGGAAGGAGTATCAGCATTCCTGGAAATGTCAGACTGCAACATTCTCTGAGCAAATCCAAAGCAAAGGTGAGAAGCAGACAGGTGACTCCATCTCTCCCACTTTTCCCTAGCAGTTTGATGTGATGGAGCGAAGGAAACGGCTCCTGTGATGGAAAATGGTGACGGATGTGCCAGGTCTGGACTGACCCAGGGGAATGTGCCAGCTCAGTCAGAGGCACTTGGATCCTCCCACACTTTGGACAAGGAGTCCGTCGTCTGCACAGAAGCACTAGGCCTGCCCTCTTCCTTTGGCCCTGATGCTCCACACTTTGATGGTGAAGCCCCTGTTGACATTTTGGAGAGAGGATAAGGAAGTGAGTGGGTGGGTGGGTTGCAAGCCCTCTTCTTGCAGCTGTGACCTTTACACAAGCTCTGCATTCTCTGCCTTGAGCCCATACGAGGCTCTCTCCACGTGTGATCTGCATCTCTTTCAACTGCCTTCACTAGAACATGGGTGGGAGGCAGGATCTGGGGCCTGGAGGGAATCCACCCTCGGACAATGGGTGCTGGGAGGCTTGTCTACCTAGAAGACAGCACAGCTGGAGTTTCAGAGATGGCCTGAGGGTCTTCCCACTGCCTGGTTTGAGACACGATGTTATCTGAAGGCTGGTCATTCAATGGTTCAAAGAACTTCTCGGAGTTCAGAGCCCTAGGTTTTGAGTCTAACAAGTGGCCAAATCTTCTCAAAGCCCATCTATAAGCAAGAGCAGTGCTGACTGTGTGATAGGTTAGCTGAGACTCAAATGAGGCCCGAGTGCCAACAGGTCCTGACCATCCATGAGGACTATCACTGAGTGAGGGATGACCGCTGTGACTACCGAAATAAGGGGTGTGCTGTTAGTTAAAGATATGTGTTCCTTCTGTTATCAGTTCATAGTATAAACAGTATTTATCTAACAGACACTGCATTAGATATTTTTATTCATTTTTGTAAAACCCATATTTATTTTGGGCCTATTAGATGCCAGCCCTCTTCTTCTCCATAAAAACACCAAATGGCAGATGATGCCAGTGCTGTGGGAGGACCCAGAGGCCCCAGGGACCCTGGAATGAGAGGCTGTGGTGGCTTCCGTGGAGGCTTCAGGGTCTGGAGGCCAGAGTGGAGGCTAGGGAAGAGGCCACGGAACTCGCAGAAGCAAGAGGTGCCAGGCATTGTCCTAAGAACTGGCAATTCAGTTGAAAATGAGATCCTAGCTCTTCCGGGCGTTGTGTTCTCCTAGCAGAGACAGACGGTAAACAATTATATGAAGGTAATGACCGTTTTGGACATTAGTGAGCACTATGAAGTGAATAATATAGGAAATGGGACAGGGAGTCTCTGAGGACACATATAGCAGTTTTATATGGATGGCTGCCTTCCGAAGAACTGATGGATGTGCTGGATCTGGGAAAGGTGAGGATGGAGCCAGCCATATGAGTTGGGGTGTCTTGTGGGGGGTGGTTTTTCCTGAGAGAGAAGAGCCATGTATAAAGGTCTTGATGTTAATTCAAGTTCATGTGCCTGATGCATAGTGAAGCCAAACAAATGGAAACGTTGGGGTTTGGAGAGAAAGGTTTATTGTAATGCCATGCACAGAGATTTGAGGTGGCTCATTCCTTAAAAAGCCTAGAGCTCCCTGAAGGGTTTTGGGAAAGCATTTTTGAAAGCCAGGTGAAGGAGGGGGTCACAGGGTCTGTGATCAGATTGTGCATAATTCTGGTCGGCTGATGGTGAAGGAACAGGGTGGTATCACAGGGGTGAACATTAGCAGTTCTTAGGCTCCTAGAGGCCTGGGGCTATGTGCTCATGGTCGTCAGGTAGTTAATAGCTTCCATGGCGGGGAGGCGGCTTATATCTGCAAAACAACTCAAGAAATGTGCAGCAAATGCTATTATCTAGATACTTCGGAGAGGAGGCAAAGCAGAGGGTATGGGGGAAGGCTCCCTGAGGTCCTGCTCGGTTACACTGAGGCAGAAGTGAATGCAAGAACCAGAAAGAGGGATGAGAGGTTGGAGGTGGTCTGGGCACGGGTCTGGAGCAGGAGATGAGCTTCGTGAAGCCTCCAGTGGTTGTGGCCTTGAGGACTACCATGAGGATCCTTTTGGAAACCCGTAGAGGCTTTGGAAGCAAAGCATTGCTATCTGATGCATCTTTTCACAAGAGAGAGTGCTGGCTGCTGGTTGATAAGCATCAGAATGAGGCAAGAGAGGAATCAGGAGATCTGTTAGGAGGAAACTATTATCTCAACTGATTATCGTAACAACTTGGTGACAGATGATGGGTTATCACCTCAATTGGGAAACAGGCTTTTGGGGACATTGAGTGGCTTTTGCCAGGTCCTACACTGGTAAGTGGAGGGCCAGGAAAGGAGCCTGGGCAGCTTCATCAACCTTTGGGAGACTGCTTTTCTTCCCCAAAGGCTTTGTCAGCTGCTCTGAGTGATGTTGTTCATTGTGACTGACCAGTGAATGCAGAGAGAAGAGGGGATGTGGAGAATGGTCCAGCTGGGGCGGGACTGAGCTGGTGGTGGAAGAGACCAGGCAGCTGTTCCTCACATTTCTGGCTGGACGGTCAGCCTGGCCACAGCCTGGGGCTCCCTCCATGCTCCCAGGTGGGGGCAGGGGAGAGTTCTCATCTCATCACAGGGTCTCCTTTCCCATCATAGCTGGGCCCAGGCTTCCGTCTGTGTTTGTATCGAGCGCTCCACCGAGGCCTGTGGTCACGGGACAGCTGCCCTCCGCGATCTGCCTCAGGGTTCGAGCCACAGGGTGAGGATCGGCCAGTTCTGTTTTGCCATAACAGCTGCCTCCATGGCAACAGCCTGCGATGTCCCTGGAAAAGCGATTTGTGGGACTACCGAGCAGGATGGAGGGAGGCGAGGGGGCTGGAAGGAGCTGCAGGGGAGGTGGAGGGCAGCTTGCACGCCAGGGCTCAAAGGTGTTACACACATGTCCCTCCCATGGGCGCTGTCATGTCCTGTCTCCTGGGTCAGGCTCAGCAGGCCCAGATGTTCTTTGGAGAGCTCAGGCATATTTGGCCCCATCATAAACGTCTCTTCCTTTTTCAGCCAATATGACAAATACTTGTACTAGCCTCATTCTCTGAGTCCCAGGACACCTCAGGACCGGAGGGGGTTAATGGGAACAACCACTCCTCAGGGACTGTCCCTGTCCTGTGTTTCCACCCCTTGGTCGGCTGGCCCAGGAGGACTCACTGTCCAAGGGACCTCGTAAGACATCTAAGCTGTCATCTGAACAGTCTTTTCTTAGAAACAGGAAACGATCCTCAGCCAAGTACAGATGAACTGAAGCACCCAGAAACCTGAGGACTGCTCCAAACTCAGAGGCCTGGAGGCAGACAGGGAGGGGTGAGCTCCTGGCCGGTCTCTGCTTCATTCTTTCATGAATGGAATGGATCTCAGCTGTGTCTCAGCCATTCTCCCTTGCACTCAGCCCCTTCTGTCTGCAAGTGCTGGGAACACATTTGTTGAAATGGCTTTAGCAAAATCTTTTTCACCCCTGAAAAGAAATGCATGAATCAAGACAATATCTGATGGATCCAGAGATTATCATGCGAAGTGAAATAGGTAAGCCAGACAGAGAAAGGCAAGTATTATAGGATATCACTTATATGTGGAATCTAAATATATATATATATATATATATATATATATATATATATAAAATAGAAAATAAACTTGTTACTAAAGGGGAAAGCTGGGGAGGGTACAAATCGAGAGTTTAGGATTAACATATACGCATGCATGCATGCTCAGTCATGTTCAGCTGTTTGAGACCCCATGGACTGTAGCCCACCAGGTTCCTCTTCCATGGAATTTCCCAGGCAAGAATACTGGAGTGGATTGACATTTGCTTCTTCAGGGGATCTTCCCAACCAAGGGTTGAACCCTTGTCTCTTGCATTAGCATGTAGAGTCTTCACCAGTACACTGCCTGGAAAGCCCCTAACATATACATACTGGTATATACAAAACAGATAACCAAGAAGGACCTATAACAAGACTTTTAGTATCTACAAATATCATGATGATAACATTGGGATGAAATGAGGCCTGGATGGACAGAGCCTCATAGTGTCCAGCCCAGGGCCTTTGCACACACTTTCAGTTCATTTCAGTCGCTCAGTCGTGTCTGACTCTCTGTGACCCCATGGACAGCAGCATGCCAGGCCTCTGGGCCGATCACCAACTCCCGGAGTCCACCCAAACCCATGTCCATTGAGTCTGTGATGCCATCCAACCATCTCATCCTCTGTCATCCCCTTCTCCTGCCCTCAATCTTTCCCAGCATCAAAGTCTTTTCAAACGAGTCAGTTCTTTGCATCAGGTGGTCAATGTGTTGGATTTTCAGCTTCAACATCAGTCCTTCCAATGAACACCCAGGACTGATCTTCTTTAGGATGGACTGATTGGATCTCCTTACAGTCCAAGGGACTCTCAAGAGTCTTCTCCAGCACCAGCTCTACATATACATGTATCCCCTCCCTTTTGGACTTCTTCCTATTTAGGTCACTACGGTGCATTAAGTAGAGCTCCCTGTGCTATACATTATGTTCTCATTAGTTATCTGTTTTATGCAAAGCATCAATGGTGTGTATGTGACAATCCCAATCTCCCAATTACTCCCACTCCCCTCAATTTCTTTTAAGTGTACCAGGAGGTTGGTTGGTCTTCCCACCGGTGGAGATCAGTAAGTATCTTCCAACCAGCCTGGGTCCACTCTCCTCTCACTGTTTTTTCTTTTAAGCCCAGAGCCAGCAAGACTCTCTTGTCCGGAGTGAGCTGCTTCTCCGTGAGGGTCACCTTCCCTGGGTGTCCGAAGTCTTCTATCGATGGTTCCTGGAATCAACGAGGCGATGAGTCTGAGTGAGCACCTCACAGAAACTTCAGAACTTTGTGTGTTTTGGGAGCTGTGGGTGTGGAGTATGGGAGGGTATTTTTGCTGTGCTTTTTGCCTAAAATCAGGCCTGGAACCAGCACTGATGACTGTGCTTTATGAGCAGCAACAGCCCAGGCTGTGCGGAGATCTAGGCCCTGGTCCAAGCCTTGCCTTGGTTCCATGCTTCTCTGCCCATCCCCGCCCCCACCGACACGCCGGGCACGGCCCTTCTGGAGGGCGCCTCCCTCTGCCAAAGCGCTCGGGCTTTCCGACGGGCCCGCCAGCCAGCCCAGGGAGTGGTTCCTGTGGTTCGGTCCCCACAGCTCATTTTCCATTAGGGTCACCAGGCAACCACCAGAAAGCGACTGCTCCTGACGCAAGCCCTGCTCTGCCCAGCGACGAGCACTGTGTCCGTTACTGAGCCTGGGCTGGCGCCAGGGCTGTGGGTGTGCCATAGGCGTGCTGCTGGTCGGGTTGGCCTGGACAGTTCCAGCCCTGCTCTCTGCAGAGTTGGGGGGCTGGGAGCGTGGGCCAGGGGCAGTGAGGGCGTGGCGGGAGGGGGGAATCAGGTAGGGGCACTAAGGCTTAAAGTCAGACATGGGTCCCGCGTGACACCTTCTCCTTCGCCCCGTTCTGCTTGGGCTGTTTTTCTTTTCAGGTGCACCCCCCCACCCCCACCCCAGGAAATGAACTGATGGGTTACTTGAAAAAACGATGCATCACATTTTTACATAGTGATGGACAGTGTTCAAGAGGGATATATTTCCACACTTGAAACTGATCATCCCATACACTGTTTGAAGTAAGTTATTCCTGTGTCGATTTTAGAGATGGGGAGACTGAGGCTCAGCGAGAAATTTACTAGCCAAGGGTCACTTTGGTGAATACAGTATTGACTGAGACCAATCTTAGGACTTTTTATCACATTAAGCTGAGTCGTTCATATGTTCTTTCCCAAGGACTCTGCTGTAGCTTGAAATACAAGTTAGTGAATCCAGTCATTTACTTATTTGTTCATTTTACAGATGCTACAGAGTGCTACCTATATGACAGGTATCCATAAAGCAGTGAATAAAACATGCAACTACCCTGTCCTCGTGGCATCTAAATTCTGAGAGGAGACAGACAGAAAAAATACATATGAGATGTTGAGTAGGGTAGGAAGACTGGAGAGAAGTAAGTCAGAAAGAGAAGAACAAATATAGTATATTAATGTATATATATGGAATCTAGAGAAATGGTACAGATGAACCTATTTGCAGGGCAGGAGTAGAGAAGCAGATGTAGAGGATAGACTCATGGACACAAGCGGGAAAGGAGAGGGTGGGACGAATCGAGAGTAGCATTGGCATCAGCCACTTAATGGACATGCGTTTGAGCAAACTCCGGTAGGTGGTGAAGGACAGGGAAGCCTGGTATGCTGCAGTCCACGGGGTCACAAAGAGTCAGGCACAACTGAGCAGCAATACCATGTGTAAAATAGCTAGTGGAGAGCTGCTACATAAGCTTCAGTGCTCAGCCCTGTGCTTGTGATGACCTAGAGGGTGGGATGTGCAGGAATGGGAGGCACAAGAGGAAGGGCATATGTGCATACTTACAGCTGATTCACGTTGCTATACAGCAGAAACTAACACAACTTTGAAAGCAGTTATACTCCAATTAAAAAATAAATTAATAAAAGAGAAGACTGGAGGAAGTGATGCAGGGTTGGGGGCTGGAAAGAGCCAGGTCTGCCTGTGTTGAAGAAGGGGTAGAGCCCCTGTCTATACAGATTGATAAGAGAAAGCCTTTCAGTAAATTCCCATTGGAGCATAGTCTGTGAGAAGTGAGGAAGTGAGCCCTCCTGGTGGTTCCTGGGTGTGCACCGGATGACATCACATCTTAGGGTCTGCACCCTAGCTCTCCCCAGGGTTGATACTGTTACCCCACTGAGAGATGAGAAACACTCTGACCAGCTTGCCCAAGCCCCACCTCTCTGAGCAGGGAAGACAGGGTGCAGACCAAGGTCTGTCGTCAAAGCTCTGCTTTTAACAACCCCCAACATCAGGCCGAGAGGCATCTTATCAGGTGTGGAGGTTTGGGGGCAGGATCCTCTTTCCTTAGATGCCTTAAGAAACATTTGGTGTTTGCCAATCTCGCCTAGCAGATTTCAACAAGACAAGGCAGGCATAATAAAAGCAGTGGCCTGTTTTTTATTATTTGACTTCCTTTCTATTTCCTGTTTATATGTCACATCAGGCAAAGGACCAGAACCCAGAGATTACAATCTACATCCAGCATGCTGTAGCCAGAGAGACTGGAATAATGATGATAACATTTCTGCAGATGTCACCACCATATGCCAGGCTCTATGCTAAGTACTTTATATCTAGTATCTCACCAAACTTTCACAAAAAGCCTATAATACAGGTTCTACCTTTATCTTCATTCTACAGATGATTAGCTTGGGTTGTGTAACCCAGCCAAGGTTACAAGACTATAAGAGAAGGGTCAGACTCAGATTCAACTTATCTCATACCATAAACTGAGCTCTGAAGTCCTGAGGGATCGGTGAGGGAAATCTTAAGTGGCAAGAGCTGATGAAACGGGGCTTAAGGGCAATAGGCAGAGAAGACTGTGGGTCTACTTTGTTGGGCTTCATGTTTATTTAATACACCCAAGTGGAGTAACTTGGGATCAGGTCTAAGTGAAAGGTTTTGTGTCTAGACCTGTACTATAGAATTATGACAAAAAATTTATGAACTCACTAAGAACTTGGGGGAGATTCTTGACATACTTAGCATTTGATTTTTTAATTTCCTTTTCTTCTCATTATTAAAATATAGGCCTGGAACTTCCCTGGAAGTGCAGTAGTTAAGACTGCACTTCCACTGCAGGAGGCAAGGGTTTGAGCCTTGGTTGGGGAACTAAGATACCGCATGTGGTGCAGGGCGGCCAAAAGAAGAAAATTAAGATGGGGAGTGATAGAAAAACATAAATCTTAAAATATTGGCTTATGGATAATAAATGAGGGCGTGCAGAAAAGAGTGAAAAGAAATGAAAGCATCTCTATTCTGACCACTCCAAGAGAATCACCATTACCATTCTGCTGTCTAAGCATCCTGGCTTCTTTCTAGGCCTCCTTAAAATATGTAACTTCGCTGAAAAATTCTTCACATGTAATGATGCAGGATCACCTCCTTCTGTGAATGGAACTCTGCCTGGGACCCCAGCTCCAAACACGGAGCAGCTGGGGTTCAGCCTCCCCTCTTCCCATCACCTATGAGTTCCTCCGGAGTCTACTTAAAGCCAGTTTCCTGGCTGGGCACTGAGGTCTCTGGAAGAATTTCTGCTGACCCTGAGCTCTGGCACGGCCAAAGGGCATATGCCCCAGCTACTGAGCTATACGTTTCCCTGACAGGTACTCTTCTTTGAGCTCTCTAGACGGAGGATTCTCGCCAGCAGACAGCAAGATTCACGGCTGTCTGGCTTCTCCCTCTCCTCCCCGACAGGAGCTGAAGCCAGATGACAGCGCCTGAGACAGACCCGAGGAGAGGCAGCTGGAGGACGGATGGCAAGCCCAGCAGAGGCAGACAGTATCTGGTCCCCACTCGGCCTTTGGCTTAGTCGTAATCACGTGAGCTGAGTCAGGGCTGAAGATCGGAGCTGTGACTAGAGGCCAGTCTCCTTCGGGAGACTGATGGGGATGAAGCGATTACTGTGTGAGACCCTATGCTGTTGCCAACGACATCATCCTGGTAACGATGTAGCAGCAACTGAGGTCCACTGAGTGCTCATCATTTGCTGGGCACGGTGCTCAGTGCCCTGGGAGGAGCACCTCATTAGTTCTCAAAACACACTGTGCAGGTAGGTGTTACTGCTGCCCTCCCTGTGGAAATGAAGATGCTGAGTCTCAGAGAGTAAGTAAGATGCCCAAGGTCACCCTGCTTGTTGGTGGTCGAGCTGTGCTTTGAGACAAGGACATTTTACTGTCAATCCTAAACCTCTCCCTTGAGGTTCAAATTCATTCATTCACACACACGCATACTAATTCGAGCTACTGTCCTCTCTCACCTGCACAACAGGCAATAATAACTTCCTAAGTCTTTCCTTTCTCTGATAGACAGGTTCAAGCTTGGCTGTACCTTGGTTTCGTGTATGAAAATTTCACCACTACGGGTGCCTAATCTCAGAGAGGCTCATTTAACTTATCTGAGATATGGTCCAGGCAGAAGCTAGGTATATAAAGTGTATGTTGTTGTTTAGTCACTCAAGCATGTCAGACTCTTTTGTGAGCCCATGGACTGTAGCCCACCAGTTCTATTCATGGGATTTCCCAGGCAAAAATACTAGAGTTTGTAGCTGTTCCCTTCTCCAGGGATCTTCCCCACCTGCATCTCCTGCATTGAAGGTGGGTTCTTTAATGTTGAGCCACTACACACACACACACACACACACACACACACACACACACACACACAAGAAATTCTGATCATGCCCCTCTTCTGCTTTAAACATTTTCCTGGATTTCCTGGAATGTTCTAGGCTGCCTCAAGTTCTTTACATGCTGACCACAATTCTCTTCCCTGTTTGTCTGATTGACTTCTACTTACTTCTTTAGGACTTAACATGATGCAGCTGGTTACAAACATAGTCACAATTCTCCACCCCTCCTCCATGTGCACTTTTTGCCATGGAACTTCCCGTCGAGGGGCAGAGTCTCTTTGCGCACCTCTGGAATTCTAGCTAACCTGTGACTTGCCTCCGTCAGTAGGCTGCTGCAGAAGGGAGGAGCCTGAGCCTCAGCAGTCTTGCAGGCATCTGCTGCTCTCTCAGAATCCCACTGTCACCGTGTGAACAAGCCTGGTCTGGTCTGCATGCGGATCCTAGCTGAGGCCATCTTAGATCGGCTGACCTGGAAGGGAACCACAAACTCAGCAGGAGGCCCAGTTGAGATCAGAACCTGGCCCAGATCAACAGAACCTCTCAACTGATCCACAGACTTGTGAGCAATAATAAATGGTGGTGATTTAAGCCACTAAGTTTTGGGTTGCTTTGTTATGCAGCAATAGATAGCCTATACACTTCAATATTACTTCCTATTTCTCGTCTAGCCCAGATCTGCTTCTCCCATTTGTCCACACTCATAGCACCTTCTAGTCAACTGCAGCATTTATGATAATTGTTTCAGAGTTAAAAATTATGCAAGTAATAATTTCTTTTTCTGTGATTAGAGTTAAAGTCCATGAGGTCAGAGACCATATCTGATTTGTCCCCTGAAATACTCTTATCATCTAGCCCTGTTTTGTACAGAGTAAATGCTAAGTAAATATTTGTTATAAAAATGTAAAATGAATGAATATATCCACTCAACATTTATAGCACCCTCTACATATTGGAAGACACAAGAATGAAAGTCTTTGCTTTTATGGTTCCTGCTTTATAGGCTGGGACATGAATATGTAAAAACATTGTAGCCCAAATCAATAAGTATAATTGAGGATGTTTAAATGTTGTTGAGAGAAGGGTAAAGTACATCTAGAGAAATGAATACATATAGAGAAAAAAGGAGCAATGGGTCAAATACATCTAGAGAAAAAATAGTTTCTGGAAAATGCCATATGGAAATATTCGAGATGATGGTTCTCTATCTGGTGAGTGTGTAGCAGCAGATATTCAGATGCTATAGGTGGTGCTACCCTTAGCAATGTGACTTTTCAGAATGGATAAAAAACTTGTTAATTTTTCATACAAGACAAAAAAGGCTGTCTTCCCTTGATTTACATAGTAGTTGCACTTATAGAAAATGCAAACTGCACAAAAGTATGTTTTAGAATTGTGCTAAAATTAGGTCCTCTGTGTTTATATGTAAGTGGAATAAAGTATTAGACTCAGATAATTATAAATAGGTTTTCACCCACATGAATGTCTGAAGGGACATCTGTAAACCAACCGTGTGGAATGCGGGGTCACTTTTCCTGGCCTGAGAATGTCCTCTGTATGTATTGGAGGGTACCTAGCTCCCCTAGCCCTTTCTCACTAAATGGCAGTATTGTCTAATCCCAATAGTGTGACGACACAAAATTCATTTTCAATTTCTAAGGCTGTTTTTTTTTTTTTCTTCTTTCCCCAGTGTGTAGCCACAGCTGCACTGAACTACCGGTATAAAAAAAATTGCTTTGACTAATTCACATTCATGTTTTATGAAACAGTGTTATTTGAAAGGCCTATGCTTTCTACACATGTGTTCTAACACTTTCAAATTACTTTGGTATAATTGTAAAAGAGGATTCAACAGATTTCTTGAAGAAGAAAGAATTTGAATATACCATTTCTATCTCTGGAAGCAACTGCTCTTAGTATCTGTGCCATTCTCAAGAAGGATGTGGTCAGGAAGTCCAGCAAGCCCATAGTTCCACAGTAGTGGGAACAGCCCAGCTAAAAACTCATTTCATGGTTCTCAGTCAGTATCAGCATAAAACCTGTGAAATTTCCTGGAGACTTTATTCTGAATAGAGCTAGTCCTCATCTATTTTTAGTGATGGGAGTAGTTTGGATTAGTGAAGAATCCTAGCTGTTAGACATCTATTTAACATTTAACAAATAATTTTCAAGGGTACTTAGTTCAGTTCAGTTCAGTCGCTCAGTCGTGTCCGCCTCTTTACGACCCCCTGAACCACAGCATACCAGGCCTCCCTGTCCATCACCAACTCCCAGAGTCCACCCAAACCCATGTCCATTGTGTCGGTGATGCCATCCAACCATCTCATCCTCTGTCATCCCCTTCTCCTCCTGCCCTCAAGGGTACTTAATCAAAGAGCAAATATCTGAACACATCTATTAGGTGAAAGGGACTTGCCAGGTGGCGCAGTGGTAAAGAACACATCTGCCAAGGCAGGAGATGCAAGAGACATAGGTTTGATCCCTGGGTAGGGAATATCTTTTGGAGAAGGAAATGGCAATCCACTCCGGTATTCTTCCCTGGAAAATCCCATGGACAGAGGAGCCTAGTGGGCTGCAGTCCATGGGTGGCAAAGAGCTGGACACAACTAAGCAACTGAGGACAAACATTAGGGGAGATCACTGTGCTGGCTACTTGGACAAGGCAAAGTGTTAGTCGCTTAGTTGTGTCCGACTCTTTGCAACTCATGGACTGTTCCCTAAATGTTTCTGATCTGTAAGGAACCAAAAGTCTAAATTTGGAGCTAGGATATAACTGTGAAAAATTTATTGACAACATAAATGGCAAATGTTGAATGAGCCAGACAGGCACTAAAGGCTTTTGGAGTTCAAGGGCAAAGAGGTCATTGATAACCAGAGTCATCAAGGAAATTTTCACGGAGGCTAGAGAAGACCAAAAAGGGCATTACTGGTGGAAGCAATGGCATGGGGAGACAAAAGGAGACAGCAACGTGAATGTCATCTTCTAGAAACTGTGAATAGATGAATCTGGCCAGAGTGATTCTAAACGGTAGCTAGTAGTGATATTACCACAGCAGCTTATGGCCAGATAGCTAATCATCTCTCATACCAGAGCAAGATCTCAGTCTTGGTGCTCTAAGGCAAGAGGGGTCATTGAACATTTTGATCAAGAGGGTGAAAGGATCAAAGGTTATTTAGGTAAAGGGAGAAAACTTTTGGTTTCTTACCCTTTTAAAAAATAAACCTTTTTAGTTTATACCTGGTGGTTCAGATGGTAAAGTATTCACCTGCAATGTAGGAGGCCTGGGTTCAATCCCTGGATCAGGAAGATCTCCTGGAGAAGGAAATGGCAACCCACTCCAGTATTCTTGCCTGGGAAATTCCATGGACGGAGAAGCCTGGTGGGCTACAATCCATGGGGTCACAAAAGAGTTGGACACAACAGAGTGACTAGCTCTTTCACTTTCACTTATATCTCATTGCAGATAAATCTCTAGTACAGAAATACTCGTGGTCTCTGAATCCCCTAATACCAGCATCAATGAAAGAAGAATTCTTTTTCTTCTTCTTCTTTTTTTTTTTTTTTTTTTTTGCTGCACTACCTGGCATGCGGGATCTTCATTCAGGGATCAAGCCCATGCCCTCTGCAATGGAAGTGCAGAGTCTTTACCATGGGACTGCTAAGGAAGTCTGAAGAATTATCTTTCTGATTGAGGATTTGGGAGATACACCTGGACATGTATTATTTAGCCCCTTCCTTACTCCTCTCCGGAGATATCCCTGAAGAGTGTATATCTTTGCTACTTACGCTCTGACTTTTGCAGGAATAGGTCCCCATGGAGAGGTATGTGTCCAGACGTGCTTGTGATTGGGTTAGTCACTGTCTAATTCAGAATGAAGTATTAGCATGTTCACTTGGCTGCAAACCTCATCTGCATTCTCCAAAATAGATTTTATCTATAAAAAAAAAGTCTGACATTTTTATCCTTACCTGTCTAACTCCTGTGTTTCTCTCTTAATTAATTCCAACTTGGGTGAAAGAGTGCTGGTGCTTATTAGCTTCTGCCACATTGAAGATAAAAACATCCATTTAGGCAGAGGTGGAGGAAAAGCCTCATCAACACAAAGGCCCTAAAGGAGATTCACCAAAGAAAGCTTATGCTTGAAATACTTTAGACTTAAAAATCAGGTTGGCACTGGAATAGTTAAGATCCCTGAGTGGAGAAATCTCAGGATACTGGAGATCGGGTGTTGACAAACTACAGCTCACTGGATTAGATCAGGTCCAACACCCGTTTTTGTAAACAAACTTTTATTGGAACACAATTGTTGTCATTCAGTGTGAAGTCATGTCCTCCTCTGTGATTCCATGGACTGCAGCAAGCCAGACGCCCCTGTCCTTCACTATCTCCTGGGGAGTTTGCTCAACACTAGCAGACATATCACAACGGAGCATCATTTCCGCTTTGGCCCAGCCACTTCATTCTTTCTGGAGCTATTAGTAATTGCCCTCTGCTCTTCCCCAGTAGCAAATTCGACACCTTCTGATCTGGGGGGCTTATCTTCCAGAGTCATATCTTTTTGCCTTTTCATACTGCTCATGGGGTTCTCCAGGCAAAAATACTGGGGTGATTTGCCATTCCCTCCTCCAGTGGACCACGTTTTGTCAGAGCTCTCCACTATGACCCATCCGTCTTGGGTGGCCCTACACAGCATGACTCATAGCTTCATTGAGTTACGCAAGCCCCTTCCCCAAGACAAGGCTGTGATCCATGAAGGGGTGGAACACACTATTTACATGTAATCTATGCTTCAGTATTTAGATATATTCATCACTTTATTTATTTAGATATATTCATCAGAACTGGGTAGTTGCAAACAAGACCATATGGCCTGCAAAGCCTCAAATTATTTCTGAGTTTTGAATGGTCACTGGGGATCAGTTACCATTTACACATGTTCTTATTTTAGTTTACGAGAGTGTAGTTTACTAAATTTAAAGTTGGAGGTAGATTATAAAGGAAAAGGAATGACCTTCCTCATTATTTCCATCAAAACATAAACATTCACAGATAAATCACCTGCCAAATAAATAGCCATCACTAAACCTCCCTCATCAATTTATTCTGTTCATGAAATTAATTCTAGGGCTGCCAGATTTTGGACAGCAGTCTAGTCTATGTTCTTGAATTCATCCGTTTTTGAAGTAGAAAAATTCCTCAGTCCCAAGATACAGTGTGACAATTGACTCAGCATTATCAGCTTTAAGCTCTGAAGCTTGTCTTTAAGGATTTCTACCCCTTGAAATAGCAATAGTTAAAACCACTTGGTAGAGTCATTTGCTTGAAGTTCTAAGATTGTTCTTTGTTGAAACACACACACAAAAAGCTGTGAGCTTTTAGATAAGCATCTGAGTAAAGCATAAAATATGCATGTATAAAATTAACAATAGTTTGTGTCCTTAATTTATTACAGTCATCAATAATAGCCAAATGGAAAGTGCAAAATTCTCTACTGGGGGACAATATATAACCATTTCATAAGGGTTTGACAGATGTTTCTCCTGGGGATAAGAATATGTTATATGGAGTGAAGGCATTAATAAATTTCCAGGTATTTCCAATTCATAAAGTGTATAGTTTCCCTGGTGGCTCAGATGGTAAAGAATCTGCCTGCAATGCAGGAGACCTGGGTTCAATCTTTGGGTCAGGAAGATACCCTGGAGAAGGAAGTGACAACCCACTACAGTATCTTGCCTGGAGAATCTCATGGACAGCAGAGCCTGGGGGGCTATTGTCCATGGGATCCCAAAGAGTTGGACACCACTGAACAATTAACATTAAATTTAAACAATCTCAGAAGCTTTTATATTAACAACATTTTACCCACATAAAATTATCCTTTGACTTAACAACTCTTCCCCTATAGCTTGGGAAATATCACTGAACTAATTAAGAAGTACAGATCATACCAAGTGTATCTAATCATTTATAGTGTTTGTAGTTACAGAAGGTGAAAGGACAAATCTGTGACTGGCCAGCCCTTTCTGGGAAATCTCAAAAATAATTTTGTGTATACAATAAATTGTAATTTCTCTCTTTTGCTCAAATTTGGGATATACTCTTTAAATTCAAACAAGTTCTAAAAGTAGATTCTGTACATTATGCTAGGATCACAGGTACCCGAGAATCAAGTGTGAAAACGTGTACCTGAGAAATGGCTGGGCCAAGGTGCCCAGAGAATTGGCCAGATGTTATTCTGAATATTCCTGTGAGGGTGTTTCTGGATGAGATTAACATTTAAAGTGGTGGATTTTGAGGAAAGCAGATTGCACTCCACCATGGGAGGTGGGCTGTACCTAATCAGCTGCAGGCTTGAATAGAACAAAAGCCTGACCTCTTCTCAACAAGAGGGAATTCTGCCAATAGGTGGGACTGAACTGCAGCATCAGCTCTTCTCTGGGTGTTGGCACTGCTGGCTTATCCTCATGTTCTTCTTGATAAACCACAATGCATTCCATCAATATGCAAACACAGTTGTATTCTCATGCCACTGTCTCTGCTGGTGCAGTGTTAACCATGCATATTTACTGTAACTTGTAACTAAATTAACTAACTTCTAGTTTCATAGGAGAAAAACTGGGAGGGAAGTGACTGATAATTATTTGTCCATTCTCAAGCATTTAAGCAGAACTGCAAGGATAGGATATACATGGTACAACTGCTTGCAGTCACACACACCCATCTTAGAACTTTTTTAAAAGTTGTTTTTAGTTTATTTTATTTATTATTTTTGGCTGCACTGGGTCTTTGTCGCTGCACTTGGGATTTCTCTAGTAGTGGCTCTCAGGCCTCTCTTTGTGGTGACTTCTCATCACAGAAAACAGACTATAGGCATGCGGGCTTCAGTAGTTGTGGCACACAGGCTTAACTGCCCCACCATATGTGGAATCTTCTCAGACCAGAGTTGGAACCTGTGTCCCCTGCATTGGCAGGTAGATTCTTAACCACTGGACCTCCAGGGAAGTCCTACAACTTTTTACAGTGACAAAATGAACACATTCATTAATATGACCCAAAGGTACAGTCATTCCATAACTTACAAAAATAGGAAACAAAAGTATATAGATTATAATACATATTATCATCAATGTTTTAGTATTGTATTTTATTTTGAAGCTACCTAGGGGAACAGAGATTAATAATTAATTTAATAACAGGTCTAGTTAAAGTTAACTAAGAATCTTGCAGCTTATTTTTAAATGGAAACATTAAAGAACATGTTAAAACTTTATTGGAATTATATTTTAATTTAGTTGAACATCAAATTTTATAAAAATAAATTATATGCTTATATTATATGTCTAACACTAATAAAACCAAGATTTGAAAATATAGCTATTTTCAAACAAAATGACCAAACCAGAATGGATTCACTCTAATTATGTAAGCTTAGATTTTTACATAAAAATACTTCTGGGCTAGCTGTTTCTATGAAAAGAACTTTTTATTCTATTAATATATATATATGTAAAGTATTAGGTATTTAGTTTCTTTATTTTCTAGAAAAATATTCTGAATTCTTGGAAAATATTAGATATATGTAAGCATTTATTCTCTCTAAACTTAAGCTCTTTTAATTAAAATACATTATGATCTAATTTCTTAATAGATTTTAGAGGTAGAAAAATATTTTACATTCACACACTGAGAAGTAAATACTTTCCTCCCTTATACACAGATATGCCCTGGCTTCCGTTTTACAGCTTTAGCCATGGGTCAACATAAACACAAAAACTCACCACCCTAGATCTGAAAGATTAGTTCTCTTTCTCAGAGGATATGTAATTTTTATTTGAACTCAAAAGTAGGCAGAAAGATACACAAAAATTAGCAAACCACATTCTTTGCTCTTCTCACCTTAGAATAGGTGTCCATCATCCAAGGGAAATCACCAAATGGTCAGTTGATAAAATTAGATGCCCAATCTTGCTACCATCTGTAGGGAATAACTCATCAACCATGCACAGTACAGACCCAGAACCAAACCTGACTAAGTATAGAAACAAAAAAACACAAAATCTGGGGGTAAAAGATCAGAAAAGGAGTCAGGACAGGTTAAGTTGCCATGCCCCTTGAGAATCACTCCAAGAACCAAGAAAAGACAGTTTAATTCATGAAATGAACTTTAATTCATTTCTGGACTTAATTCATGAAATGAATATTTAGACAATTCTGTTTAATTAGCTCTGTAGGCATCTCATTGGAACCTCCACAACTGTTAAAGAATAATTTTCAAAAAGTTAAAAACAACGTCTTCTCAGTGGTGAAGAATCTGCCTGCCAATGCAGGAGATGCAGGAGATTTGGGTTCAATCCCTGGGTCAGGAAGATCCCCTGGAGGAGCAAATGGCAACCCACCCCATTATTCTTGCCTGGGAAATCCCACGGACAGAGGAACCTGGTGGATTACAGTCCATGAGACTGCAAACAGTCAGACATGACTGAGCGACTGAGCACACACATACAGGACATTTTGAACAATATTAAATAGCGAAGTTTCAAAAAAAAGTTAAAAACATGAATCTCATTCATATATATAAAGACTATCTCTCCAACATTATTTGTAATTTTTCACCCCCGAGAGAACCAGTAAGATGGTAGTGCTGCTTTAGAGAGGACAGCTTCAAGGAACTGGATATTTTATAAACATTAAAAAAAAAAAAAAAAAAAGAATGTTAGAATAAGCTTTCTAGGATGGGGCCCAAATCAGTTAATGTCCATGAGGACAAAAAACTGTAATCTTTCAGATTTTCTTCTCTACTAGACAGAAATGTGCTAGTTAACCTGAAACTTTATAGCATCTGGGCTCTAATAAAATTGCAATAGGAAAGTCAGACATACACAAATTTCCCCAAGGGAATGAAAGTGTCCTTGGGCAGACCTATTCAAGAACAATTGAAAGAAAATGCTAAAATATGCTAAAATGCTAAAAATGCTAAAACAATTGAAAGAAAATACTCTTCCTTTTGATTTTTTCCAGGTTTTGGGCAATTTTATTAATATTTGATTACTCCATTCTGTTTGTGTGACTCAAAAGCATTTTGATTTTTCAAACGATTCCAGTTGCTTTTGAATTTCCTAGGCAGGCCGGATTGCTAGAGATCAAGTCTTTGAGACATAGTTATTTCAAATTCTCTCCTAGCATTTGGGTTTACAATGATTCCATTATTTTTGTTTTGTTTTGTTTTTTCTCTTTATGTCCTCCCAAATAATGGCATATTCTTTTAATAATAAAATCTCTCCTTCCTTTTTCTTCATTTCCTAAGACAATCTAATATTCTTCTGTGGGAGAAGTTGTTAGCTTGGGACTCCAATGTCTAAAGCTTCTTTCTAAAAATACATGATTGACTAACTTATGCCATTTACTCTGGAGTAACTCTTGCACTTCTGGATAAGCTATTTCTTCAACATTTTCCTCTTTTGGCTCTAAAAGAGCTTCAAAGCAACATGGAAAGATGAACAAAATTATGGGTACTTGATCTAAGACTAATTATTCCTGGTTTGAAAAGTTAAAGCTTAGCATATCATATAATGTTCTGTAGCCCAAGTGGAGAGCTTGGGCTTTTTAAAAATATATTTTTTTGTATTTATTTATGTACTATTGAAGTATAGTTGATATATAATATCAAAAATGTTGATACTCGCATACCTGTTCCATATCATACTAGAAACTGGAAAACAAATATAAATAAGATTCAGAGAGTTTCAACTCTCTTAGAATTTCTAATTTTGATGGAAGACATGAACAAATGCTTGCCCATATCACAGCTGCCAAAATGCAAGAAAACACAGGACTTTCTCTTGAACATGAGAGTCCAAATCAAGTTGGCTTAGGGAAAAAAAAGAATTCTCTTTGCTTACATGATTAAACAGTTGAAGTCTTTAGGTATATCAGGCAGTAGGGTTTCCAAAGCCATCCAATGTGGTTTCTCAGCTCTGCTCCTACGGTGTGCATACCATGCACTGTTTACGCAAGGCTCTTGTAGATACAGAGGCTTTAGATCTTACATCTCAACCTCAAGGCCGGTGGAAAAGGCTGAGGATATTTATAGAAACATTCTCAGAAAATAGTCTGGTTGGGTAATTAACCCATTTCCATGGCAACCACTTAGGCTTTGGCCTTGGCCTGTGCTCCTTGGAGCCCCATCAGAATAAGATGTGGGGTCTATGAGTGAAGGAGAGCCTAGGCCCCCAATAGGATGGGATAGGCTTATTATTAGAAGGTTGAATGGACGCAGGGACACAAAAGCCAAAGGTGTTCACCATGAATTAGTCTGGGGACAACAGAGAAGGCTTCTCTTTAGAAGACATGGTATCTTTGTGATCTGAAGATGGTATGGTTGCCAGTTATAGTTTACAGACGGCAAAGAGCATTCCAGGTTGAGGGAACAGTGTGTGAAAGATTAGCAGGGAAGGAAATTATATATTTCAGGCCACATGATCAAAAAAATGATTAAAGGGAGGGGGAGACAGAGACAGGAGAGTAGGTTGGAAATGTAATAGGTATCAGATTATTTCAGGTCTTGTAGGTCATAGCAGAGCCTTTATTCTTTTGGTTTTTAAACTAGCCATTTGGATCAAGGGATGGTAGACAAAGGGGAAAAGAAAGAAAGAAAGAGGGAAAAAGAAAGAAGAGAAAGGAAGGGAGGAAGGAAGAAGGGAGATGAGGGAGGAGGGAAAGAAGGAAGAAAGGAAATTTACCTGGATTACTTTATATTCCTTGGACAACATTCCATTACAAACTCAAAGTTCTGTGCATTTTTTACAATGTCCTTGAATGTAGATGTATTTAATACTTCTTAAAATAAGTGGTTCCTTAGGTGGGCATTAGAAATCACTGTGCTCACCAGAGATGTGTGATAAAAAGATGCTTAGTGGGAATGGGCTGTGATTTAACATACTGGAAAACAAGACTATCACCATTCGTTTTGGTTCGGACTCACTCTTCTTCAAATAACTTTTTATCTTTCAATGGTTGGAGCCAGGTCAGTTCTAAGCAATAGTCATGTATTAATACTAAGAACAGGAGAATGTGTGTGCAGTGTCTCAGCTCAGCTGTAATTTCACCAAACATGGGGTGTGGGGGCTGAATCATAGGGTCAGGGTGCCCGGCTGCATTCTCCTTGGCTATCAAGATTCCTTGGAAGGCAGAAATGTTTTAGCAAACAGAAGGCAATAGAAATACCAGCCTGCAAATTCTCTTCATTTTGCTGTCAAGTTTTGTTTTGCTTTTAAGCTACTCTATTATTTATTTATTTACTCTTGACTGTTTTGGGTCTTTGTTGCTGCGTGAGCTTTTTCTCTAGTTGTGGTGTGCGGACTTCTCACTATGGTGGCTTTTTTTGCTGTGGAGCATGGGCTTTAGGTGCGTGGACTTCAGTAGTTGTGGCACATGGGCTCTAGAGCACAGGCTCAATAGTTGTGGCCCATGGGCTGAGTTGCTCCGAGGCATGTGGGATCTTCCTGGATCAGGGATCAAACCCGTGTGTCTTGCTCTGACTGCTGGATTCTTAACCACTGAGCCACCAGGGACATATCAAGAACTTTTGCAGCTGACATTGTAAAGAGAAAGTTAAAGACTGAAAAATATTTGTATCCCAACAACATCGAGATGAAATAAAAGACTCCTTTCTAAGGGAAACTGAAGAATAAGAAGGAAGTGTTACAGGCTGGAAGGAGTTTAAATCACCGAGTGGATCCTCTAGTGAATCAGGATTAGCAATGGTGACTTCACAATGTTTTCCTAAGCTTTTCTTTACTGGAGCAATGGCAGAAAAAAATTAGGGGTAATGCTCTAACTGGCAGAATCTGTCATCTCACAGAAAAATATGTATTTATGTGAGATGATGGATATTAACTGAACTTATTGTGATCATTTTACAATAAATACATGTAGCAAGTTATTGTGTTGTGCATCTTGTACTAATAGAATCTCTCTTTCTCAAAGTCACTTAGTCATGTTGACTTTTTGTGACCCCATGGACTGTAGCCTGCTAGCCTCCTCTGTCCATGGGATTTCCCAGGCAAATTTACTGGAGTGGGTTGCCATTCCCTTTTCTAGGGGATCTTCCTGACCCAGAGATCAAACCGGAGTCTCCGGCATTGCAGGCAGATTCTTTACTGTCTGAGCCACAGGGGAAGCCCACTAATAGAAAGCTATATGTCAATTATATCTCAGTAAAACTGGAGAAAAAAGCTAGGAAATGTCAAATGAAAAAAAAAATGTCTTGTGTATGCCGACTGTGTACAGCTGCTGATTCAGAAATATAGGAAGTTTTGGACAAAGAAAAAAAAGGAAAGAATGTGTATTAATGCATAGATATGTTTCTCAGGAGTAGAAAGATGTTGACTGGAGCCCCAGCTTCCTAAGAATCAAAAATGTAGAAAACGTAAGTTGGAAATCTTAAAGATGTAACAAGACCTAGATAAGAGCTACCTTAGTGCTGATCCACGTGGAGAGAAATGTACAGAAGATCCTTTCTCTTCTGTGTGCTAAAGCCTCCAGTTTAGAATGTTTCTGGTGAAGTTATGGAAATTTTGAGACTTTAGGGTTGTGTGCAGAAGAGCCTTGGTGTGAGAACAGGTGTGTCTAAACCTGTTACTATACAGTAAGTGTCTTTGCTTCTTGTGGTAAGGCTACACCCTCTGCCAACTTGTGAGCTAAATAAAGAAACTATTCTACCATCAGGCCTGTTGTTTCAAAGTTGGTGAGAAGAAGAGATAGAAAAACATTAGATTTGACTAAAAGGAAATCAGGCTGTGATGTTTTTGAATTTGGGTGAAATTCCAGAACTTTGATACTGAACTCCTTTGGGCCATTTCTATCAGATATATCAATTCTGGCTTGTGTTCTAGTGTCAGAAGAGATTTGTAAGCCTTCTGTGGGCTAACAGAATTGAAAAATTGCTATCAGGCTGTTTGAACCAGTCTTTCAAGGATGAGTACTTCTTTTCATATTTCTTTTGGGGATTCCAAATGCCATGCCAGTGACCAGCAGCAGTCCTAAATTGTTTGGGGTCAGATGAAATCTGGCAGAGCAGGGATGGACTTTGGTTTTGCAAATTGATGATCGTACAACTTGAGGAAAGGCTTGCAGTTCCCTCTTAAAGAATAGCTTTCTCGGCATATGGGAACTACAGAAGTTACAAAGATCTTAAAGCAAACTGCCTGGCAGGAGCAAGCTCCTAGGAAAAACACAGTGAATTGCTGGAACTCTCCTTTCTATAAGCAAGAGTATCTACCAGATTTTATACGCTAATTTACAGCCTTGCCGATCTTTCTTCTACCTTTCTCAGCCTTGCTCCAAATCGGAGATTTGGTCTTTGGTGCTTGGGTCCCTGGAAAAATAGTTTCCCACCATTCTTTTGGTTTTTATCTTCAGCAGAGACGGCAGGAGGCAGACAGAAAGAGGTCTGTCTGCAGTCAGCGTGTCAGTGAGAACTGTTTACATCTGTGTGAGAATATGGGAACGACGCTGTTCCTTTACGAGAGTGGTTACTCAGAAACAGAATATGAGATGTGGGTGGAGGTTATGGCAGAGCCATGGGAGCAGGAAGGAAGGGTACCGAGGGTGGGTTCCTCTGCTTGGAGAGACGAGGGAAGGGCTGTCGCAGAGCTCAGCCTGCACATCAAACGTAGTCTGCATAGGCCAAGAAGAGGCACTTACCTCTTCTGTCCGTCCACCTTAGGCAGCATTCCCTCTGGTCTCTTGTCTCCCCTCCCCTTCCCTTCTTTCTCCTCCCCCTCTTATTCAGCTGGCCATTCATTCTCAAGAATCTTCTCCTGTGACCTTTTACCTTTTTCCCTTTCCCCACCAGTGCCCAAGGCAAAGACAAAGTGTGCGTAGAGGCCATTTAGTGAGCAGGAGAGTTGGGATGTGGTGTGGGGAGTCAATGGAACACCACCATGACGTGGAGACCACGAGGGGCCTGGTGGATACTAACTTCCCTTTCAGTTGTTTGCTATTATGCTCTTACATTTGTGTGATTGTTTATTGGGTAATTATGTTACTTTTCTTACCTTTGGAAGTACACACACTTCTCTCTTCAGAGAAAGAAAGAATTATTCATATCAAACAATAAGGTAAGGCATTCCAGGGGTGCATATTTATGACATATCTGTTAACGCATCTCTATATACCCGGCGTCATGCGGGCAGTTCTGATCCACTATGTCTCTTTCCCTTTTGTCTGAAATAGGTACCATTTCACATGCTTCTGGGCAAGTGCATGCTGGGAAATGCAATGCGTTGGCTAAAGCCTTACGTCCTTTGAAGACATAAGGAGTGAGTCTGACCTCCTCTCACAGAACTTCTGGATGCATAAGATATAAAAATACTTCAGACTTCTGTAGGTCATAGTTTCCAAGCCTCTTCATTTTACAGAAAGAGAAACTGAGGATCAGAAGTGACGGAGAAGTGACTGATCCAGGACTCCTTTTTATGGTAGAACCAGGACTAGCATTTTAAATCCTGATTCCTTGTCCACGACTCTTTTCAGTCAACAGCAATACACTTAAGGCTACTCACTCCCCTTCTAAACCCTGGAGTTGTGGGGGGACAGATATACCAGTTGTTTCCTTCAGTTCTCAGAGCCATCAGCTTCTTCATGGGGGATTTATCCGCAATTTCTTCTCCCTGTCTCCTGAGATTCCTGGGTCACAGCCCTGGCTAATCCCAAAGAGTCCCCTCCCAGGAGCATCCAGTGCATGTCAGCAGTTCCCATCTTCTCTGGAACAGAAGTGGCAGGACCTCAAGAGCTTTCGCTTCTGAAGACTCAGCTCAATCTCCACCTGACTCAGCAGAGGTTTCTGGAATCTCCCCTCCGTGTGCCGACCAAGTCTCAGATGGGCACTAACCAGAAGCGGTCGGTTGCCTCTCTGTTCCTGTAGTGAGAAGTCCAGAAAAAGCTGACGATGAGCACTGAGAAAGAAAACATGCAATGCATAAACACAGCATTCTCTGCTCTATAAATAACCCTAATTAAAAGGAAAACACCCGCACAGACTCATCTTTTTTTTATTTTTTCTGCTGGACACCATGGGAGGTCCTTGCTGCAGAATCTCTAGTGCTTGCCAACAATAACTAGGCTCCAAGAACGAGAAGCTTCTATACTTCCATTTTTCTGGCCAACTCGACTCTGAATCCTTTCTGAGGCTCAACACTGATCCATCTTTCTTTCCCCTATTGTCTTTTTAGGTGACTTTCAGAGCCCCCGTGTCTGACTCTGTATTCTCTCCTAAAGTTCCAAGTTGATTTATGAGAGCAGTTCAGCAGGGCTTAATTCATTACCCGGTTAAAATAGTGCCAGGAGGGCTTCCCTTGGAGGGAGGAGTTGTGGTTATTCTAGGCTCATTTTTAAAAGGGACCAGATAACATTAGACATTGCACAGAGGTCTCTTTCTCTTAGAGGCTAGCAGGCGTGGGAGAGGTGCCTTAGCTATCTGAGCCACCCAGTTTATTCTGGTAGCTTATAATCTAGTAAGAGGCATAAGAAATAAATGTCTGATCCCTTTATTTCCTTATACAGGAAGATCTTAAAAAATCACACTTATATAATTCAGATACTTTAACTTGATGGCCAAAGTGGTCCTCTCTTTGGTTCCATCATCTTCTTACGCCCTTTACTCATCTACACGTGTTTCAATCGCATAGATAATTTTAGATGCCCTGAAAAGTCCCTGAGTTCCCGATTCTAGTCACTTTCCATATGGAGTATATCACACCCTATGTCGACATCCAGCTTATCCTTCAGGATCCATTTCAACAACTTAAAAAAAAAAAACTTATTGGAGTTTAGTTGCTTTGCAATGTTGTGTTGGTTTATGTTCTACAGCAAAATGAATCAGCAATACATACACATATATCCCCTCTTTTTTGGATTTTCTTCTCATTTAGGTCACCACGGAGCATTGAGAAGAGTTCCCTGTGCTATACAGTCAAGATCCATTTCAGATACTTATTCTTTCTGATCCATTTTACCCACAAGTCATTTCAAAACTACTTCCACACACTCTTTGTCCCTTATTGATATGACAGGGCCTTTTATATCGGTTTGGCTGGTTGTATGAAGGGAATTGTATATCCGTTTCCTTCCCCAGCCTGCATGTTCCTCATAGCTAACTGATTTCTAACTCAGCAGCTGGCAGTGCCTAGATTAAGAAGTGCAAATAACATGCTCAATGCAAGTTTATGGAATAGTTTAATAAATCTACCTTGGTAGGCCGAAATGACCTTAGGCTGGGATGATACCATTGCATCCTTGTCACATGTATCACAAGGTTTTGTTTGTTTATCCAGTAAATACTGGTTTCATTATGTTTGTTGATTGAAAGAACAACTAGGAATTACAAAGGAGCCAAAGTGCCCAAGTATAGAGTGTTTCTTAGGGTACTTGCTTAGGAAGCTGAGTTAGGCAGTAGAAATGCTATGCTCCCTTGATAACGTGTTTCTGAGCCAATATCTAGTGGGGAGTGGGGAAGGTAGGAGGAGAGTATAAAGATGGAGAAAATCAGAGAGGATCAACAAAGAGAAATCAGCCCTTTGCATCCCCCCAAAAAGAGCCTGGAGAAATCAATGCCACGCTCACAACTCGCATGTCAGTTCTTCAGCAGATGGGAAAGTCAGTGGGAAGATACTGGTTTGGGGGTCAGAAGTTGTTTGTTTACTTTGAACATGCATTTTCTCATCTATAGAAGAATAATTTGTTTCAGGCCCACTGGATGGATCAAATGAAAGAATATACAAATATAAATCTGAGCTGCTTCTCTTTCGACATTTGAAGCAGCTTCTGGCATTTTTCTCCTGAGAATTCTCCTCCACTGGATCTATTTTTCTTGTTTGTCCCTTTTCTCTGATTAAATTCACTAAAGATCTTTCAAAAACATTGAGACATAGGAAAAGTGCTCAAGGAGCCCTTGAAGTCATGGATTAGGAGATAACCAGCTATGGAAGAATCCTCCAGGATGAAGGGTGAAGCCACATCTGCGATCAGAGATATCTCGTTGCTGGCTCTGGAGAGTGGGGTTCATACATAAGCTGCTTTCAGATTATTTTATCTCCATCACCATCAGGGTTATTTGTGATTCTGAGCACATTCTATGAACAGAGCCACCCTAAGCTCAGAGACCATCAATCCACCATTTGAATGAGCCTAAGCATCTGTAAAGTGACAGTCAGCAGTATTTCTAAGGAACCAAATTCAGGGGCTAATAGAATACAGACTGGGGACAGTTGAACAAATTTATCTCCTGGATCAAGTGGCACAAACCCTGTGTCTTTGGATCAAGGGTCAAATAGCAGAGACTGAGACAGAAGAATCTCACATGGGTCATTTGCCTTCTCACTCCTCACTGCTGTCATCACGGACCACATCTTCCTGAAACATCTTGCATTCAACTGGGGTTGTTAAAACTACGCACTTGGCTCCCCTAAAGTAGGAAAACTCTTATGTCAGCCGCAATACCTCTGGGATGAACAGATCCTTCCAAGAACTAGCTAGATTTTAGAGTCTGAAAAGAGTTCCCTGTGACTTTCTTATCCCCCCATGAGGAATCTCCCCATCACAGGGAAATACTACTCTGCAATCAGTATTGGAAAAGATGACTTAAAGCATTGCTTTTTTAATTTCTTTTTTCTTCTTTTTTGGCCATACCACGCAGCATGTGGGATTTTAGTTCCCCAACCAGGGACTGAAACTGCGCCCCCTGCATTAGAAGCATAGAGTCTTAACCACTGGATGGCCAGTGAAGTCCCAACATTGCTGTTTTAGGTATTCATAAATTTTTTACCGAATAAATTGGAAGGATTTTCAAGGGAAAAAATACTTCAGTTTTCTCTGAGTAAAATTTTGGGTCTATGATTAGAAATCTTTGTAAGGACTGTATTTAACCCATTTTATTTTTATCTGACTTTATGCTACACTGAGTCTGTAAGATTGGGAAATTTTATCTAGTAACTTCCATATAGAAGCTAAAGCAAAATTATTCAAAGAACAAGTCAGTCTATGTAGTATCAACCCTTCTGGGTCTCAATTGCTAAACAAGTTTAGCAAACTAGGGTTCTTTTGTGAGAAAAAGACCTTGAATTCCAGTTTAAATTGAATGAAAAGGAGGTAAAAATCACATCTAAACTCTCTTTAAATGCTTAAGAAGTGTACTATTGGGACTTCCCTGGGAGTCCAGAGGTCAAGACTCCACGCTGCCAATACAGGGGGCATGGGTTCGAGTCTTTGTCCAGGAACTAGGATCCTACAGGCTGCAAGGCCAAAAACAAATAAAAATAAGAGGTGTACTGTTGTTTTCTACTTTTGTCATAACATAGATTGCTTCTCAATTATTTGACCATCAGGCATCTCGGTAAATGAAACAGAAAAGTTCCAGCAAACTAATAATTCCAATTTTATTGTTACATGGTTTGGTTATTTCCTTCGGAGGTACATAGTGAATACAGGAAGAACGCACAGAGAAAGAAGCAACACAGACAAAATAAGAAGATAAAAAATGAATCCTTTAAATAGGTGGAAAGATAAAAGAAAATGAATTTCCTCATGAAACAAGAGGGGAGAGCATGGGAGAAAGGATTCTTTACACTATGGAATTGTATCCTCACTGGGCTAGAATCCGAGTGACCCTCTTCCTCACCACTGATTAATGGAGGTTTCTTTCCAGTCCATGAAAGGTCCCTCCTCGATCCCTGGGATCCCTGGAGTTGGGGAGAGGGTAACAGTCTTACCGTTGCCTGGGCAGGACAGAGTCAGGCTGTGTGGTCCAGCCCATCAGACCGCCATGCAGAACTTTTCTGCCAGCTCACTGTCTGGGTGTGAACCACATAACTTAGAGCTCATCCTCTGAGTCAGACCATCAGATAAAATGTAGCGAGCTCCTATTGTGAATGATGGGAAAAGATGCAGAAACAAGGAAAGTGCTATTTATTGCCAAGTGCAGTCCTTATTTGACATCTGAAATGGAGATTGTCACGATTTATCAGCTCAGGATCAGGATTTTCATAAAAGGATCCCAGAGAATGTCCCTGATAATTGGACCCTGTGGGAGAAGTTAATCTTTTTCCTTTTTTTCTTTCTTTCTCCTCCATCCCTCTTTTCTTCCTTTCTTCCCTTCTTCCTTCCTTCCCTTCCTTCCTTCTCTCTCTCCCTCGCCTCTCTTTCTTTATTTCTCTCACTCTTTCTCTTTTTGATCATTAATTTTCACAAGAGAATTTAAGAATAATGTGTTAAGGCAGATATATCTTCTTCCTTCTCAAGGAACATTACTGGGCAGCCAGCAGTGGACTTGAGAAGGCAGGTGATTATAGCAACCAGGTGGATCAGCTTTGGAGTCAAACAATCTGTATTTAAGTCCCATTTCTCCCTTAAAATTTGCCTAAACCTGGGCAAGCTATTAGTTTCAATGTCTCAGTTTTCTCAACTATAAATCAGGGTATTGGTAAAATCAGTCCCCACCTCAAAAGGTTGTTGTGAAGAGTAAATGAAATGATATTTGCTGGGCTCAAAGTGTGTTAACTTGCATTATTATAAAAGCTATGCCAAGTTACAGCCACTCTTGCTCCATCATTTCCAGACACTTCAGCTGAGGTTTAGACTTGACATTTATAACTAGGATCTGCAACTTTTCACTCAGAAGAGGAGAATTCTGGCTCCAGGACATCATTGCGGTTCTCAGGCTTCCTGAAAATCTAGTGTAGACATCTTTGAGGGGCCCCAATCTTGTTTTTTAGGCACATCTCATTGTGTGGGTTGATCTCTGCTGGTTAGTAATGAAAACAGGACCTATTTCCAATGCAGATAAGTACCCTGGCATAATAACAGGGTTTAAAAAATTAGCTGAGTTTCATATGAGTCAGAAGTAAGATATGGTATCAAAAATGGCAATGTAAACTCATCATAATGATGGACATCTGGGAACTAGAACAAAGAAGTGCTGTGCTTGCTACATCCCATGCTGGTCAGAACTCCAAGCAAGTATCTTAATTATTTCTGAGCACCACACTTTAAAAGGACCATTGACAAACCAGAACCAGTTCAGAAATTTGGAACCAGGTAGCAAAGAGTCTTGGAACTCCATAAATAGGGATAGTTGAGGGAAGTAGACAAAACCAAATGGAGGGTTTCTCTGGTGACTCAGTGGTAGAGAATCTGCCTCCCAATACAAGAGACACGGGTTTGATACCTGGCCTGGGAAGATCCCCCAAGCCGAAGAGCAAGTAAGCTGGTGCGCCACAACTATGGAGCCTGTGCTTTAGAGCCAGGGAACTGCAACTACTGAAGCCCACGTGCCCTAGAGCCCAGCACTCTGCAGTAAGAGAAGCCACCGCAATGAGAAGCCTGCCCACCGCAACTAGAGAGCAGGCCCTGCTCTCTGCAACTGGAGAAAGGCCCGGGCAGCAGTGGAGACCCAGCACAGTCAAAAACAAATACATAAAATGATATATAAAACACCAACCAAATGGAGACACCATCATTGTCTTTAAATATTTACAAGAGAAATAATTAAACATTTTTTATCCAAAAAAGAGGATCTCGAGGGTTATAAGTAGCCCAGTGGGAAAGAGGTTTAACCAATTTATGACTTAATGTAAGGAAAGCCAAGTCCATTGGGGTAGAGACTTTATTTTGGTTTGTTTGCTTGTTTACAGCCTTTCTCTAGTGTCTAAAATAGAACTTGAACACGTAGTTGTCTCAATAAACATGTGTTGAATGAATATGAATAATGGTTTTTAAAACAGTAAGAGTGCCTCAAAATGGGACTGGGCTTCTTTGTTCCTGGAATTATCCAGATACGATCTTTGATGAGACATGATAGAAGACATTCAGGCATGAAATGCAGACTGGGCTAGGTGACCTTCACGGTCTTTATCAACCATGAGATAGGGTTATTCTATAAACCATCGAAAGGGCCAGTGCCCAGAGAACAAACATGAGCTTCAGTGCCTTTCCAAAGGAGCCTCTCAACAATTCATTTATCCCCCAATGCCCCACCCCAACTCCTGGGTTTTGGTTGTAATGAACTCATGGCTGGTGGAGGGACTCATTCATTAATGGCACAACGGTTATGACTCCTCTAATCTGACAAGGACACAGCTTTCAACTCTGACTTCCATCATCTTTCCCTTAAGAGTGTTGCTGAATGGAGTCTGGCAGTCATCAAAAACAGGCAAGTGTGCATGTTCCCTGAGAATCCAGGATCCGTGGGTTGCTCCTTCCTGTGCCCATCACCTCTCACCCCTATGGCCAGTGAAAGGCCTGCAGCCCTCTGTCTAGCTGCTCGGCCCCATACTGCCCACACACCCCACCTCTGCACATTTTTTTTTTTTTTTATCAGAGCTGGAACTAAATTCCCCAAGCCCCTAACTGGTGTGTAGACTCCGAGTATAAACACAATCCCTGGCATTAATCAAGGGTAATAGAAACCAGAGATGAACTGTCACGTAGTTGGCTATCCTGTTGCTGAGTCAATGCAACCTTTTAAAAACACACTAAGAAATACACACGCCGGCTGGGAACAGAGCATGAAAGAAATTCCAAAGCATATTTTTCTTCCCCCATCCCCACCCCTTTGCTTTTCTTTTTTTAATTGCACAGGAATTCAGTAACCAGAAAAACATAAGAATTAAAAATAGAATCAGGACTTCTAAGGATCTGCACTAGAGGAGTATGTCGAGAAAAAGCTTTTTATTATTTATATGTCATTCTTGTAGCAAGAGGTTTAACTATTTCAACATGGAAAATATACATCTCCATCCTCAGTCAGTTGCTCCTCTTGGCAACATTGTTGTCGGCCACATGTTGTAGAGGAGTCTATCTGAGTTTAAATTTTATGCATCCTTTATTATTTCTGAAACTTTAGGTGAATTATTTACCTTCTTGCTAAGTTTTATCGAGCTCGTCTACAAAAATAGAATTGGAATATTCACCACACAGAATTTTAATGAGGATTTAAAGACATAACCATCTCTCTAGTCCAAACTCTGAAACAGAGCAGGCACTTGACAAATATGGGTTGATTCTATATCTTATTTGGAAAACACGTCAGAAGCATGAAGTCTGCCTGACACAACCCAAGAACACAATAACTGTTCTTCACTCAAACCTCATGCATAAACATATCTGATAAAAAAAATTTAAGGATTTTCTAGGGTATTTCACATAGACAAAATCATATTCACCATGATATGAAATCACTTTGGCCATTCTAACACTTTGTACTGTTAGGATCAACAGATGCCCAGCAAAGGATGGAAAAAATACAGCATCTGGCCCAGTTGGTTCAGCATTGGTCATTTCTAAACCTGTATACAGGTTAGGAAGCAACAGTTAGAACTGGACATAGAATGACAGACTGGTTTCAAAAAGGAAAATGAGTGCGTCAAGGCTGTATATTGTCACTCTGTGAAAAAGTTGTATTAAAGCTCAACATTCAGAAAACGAAGATCATGGCATCTGGTCCCATCACTTCATGGGAAATAGACGGGGAAACAGTGGAAACAGTGTCAGACTTTATTTTTTTGGGCTCCAAAATCACTGCAGATGGTGATTGCAGCCATGAAATTAAAAGATGCTTACTCCTTGGAAGGAAAGTTATGACCAACCTGGATAGCATATTTAAAAGCAGAGACGTTACTTTGCCAACAAAAGTCTGTCGAATCAAGGCTATGGTTTTCCCAGTGGTCATGTACGGATGTGAGAGTTGGACAGTGAAGAAAGCTGAGCGCCGAAGAATTGATGCTTTTGAACTGTGTTGTTGGAGAAGACTCTTGAGTGTCCCTTGGACTGCAAGAAGATATAACCAGTCCATCTTAAATAAGATCAGTCCTGGGTGTTCATTGGAAGGACTGATGCTGAAGCTGAAACTCCAATACTTTGGCCACCTCATGTGAAGAGTTGACTCATTGGAAAAGACCCTAATGCTGGAAAGGATTGGGGGCAGGAGAAGAAGGGGATGACAGAGGATGAGATGGCTGGATGGCATCACTGACTCAATGGACATGAGTTCAGGTAGACTCTGGGAGTTGGTGATGGACAGGAAGGCCTGGCGTGCTGCGATTCATGCAATCACAAAGAGTCGGACACGATTGAGCAACTGAACTGAACTGAACTGAAAGAGAAGGTGCTTAGAAGATGTATATATATATATATATATATATTTATTTATTTATGATTAAATGACATTCACTTTGTACAGATTTGGACATCCATCAACTACAATCTGTTAAGCTATATTGCTAATTAGTACTTAAGCATTTTGTTCAATTTCTACCCAGTTCCTAAGCCTCATTATTTGCTGGACTATTATTTGCTACCTGGTGTAGCAGGATTGAAGCAATTATTCCCATTTCACAGATAATGTGAGTAAAGGAGAGAGGCTAAGTAATTTCCAGAAGCCACCCCGTGTCTACTGTGGAGTTAATTTGAGGACGCAGACAGGTTTTGAGTTCTTTTAGGATAGAATGACTGGTAATATGAGGCTAACTGTACCTCATGACCTCTGTTAAGCCCTGACCACAGGGCCATATGTGAAAGTGGCTCTCTAAATGTTGACTGTAAATGAGTAAATATACTCCATATGGCTAGGATGACTATTTTATAATTCACTGTTCAAAGCAGAACACTTTTTAAAAATTGAGATACAGTTTATGTACAACATTACATAAGTTACAGGTGTTTAACATAGTGATTCACAACTTTTCATGGTTATACTCCATTTATATTTATTAAAATATTGACTATATTCTCTGTATTGTATAATATATTATTGTAGTTTATTTATTTTATACATAATAGTTTGTACTTAATCCCCTATCTCTGTTGACCCCCTCCCTTCCTCTCCTCTCTGGTTTTAGTTTGTTATCTCTATCTGTGAGTCTGCTTTTTTGTTGTTACCTTCATTTGTTTTATTTTTTAGATTCCACATATAAGTGGTATCATTTGTCTTTCTCTGACTTATTTCACTTAGCACAACACCCTCCAAGCCCATTAATGTTACCACAAATGGCAACATCTCACTTTTTTATGGCTAAGAAGTATGTCATTGTATGTGTGTGTGTGCGTGTGTGCATATACATATATGTATACCACATCTACTTTATCTGTTCATCTGGTCTCCATTGTGGATAACTTGCCATAACTCCATAGTGGCAAGTTAACAATACAAATGAATACAATTTCAAATGTTCTTCATAATTTAAAGGTACATAAAAGATGAATATTGTTCCAAGAGATAAATAGCATCTACTCTAAAAATGTCTACTCTTTATGAGAAATCAACCTTATTTCCAGAACTGATATTCAGCGAGCATGCACTTGACAATGCGGAAGTTTTGATTGGTGGGTTTCAATTCTAATTGCATGGAATCTGTGCTGATTGACTGGTGGCTGTTGGACTATTACTGCTGAGTTTTTTCAAAGTGAGAGTTTTCTCCCCTTCTTGCATATATTGTTGAAGAAACATCTGGCTAGAGGCAGTGTTGTTGAGATCTGATGCTGCATCATGAAGGCTGACCAAGAAGGGAAGCAAAGTGATAAAGAGTAGTGGTCATTTGGCTCCTTTGGAGGGTGGGGGTAGGGGTCAATATCATTGTCATGTTTCTCTATGAGCCTTGCTTTATTTGCTGAGCTGAACTTAAATATTCTGTAGTTATCTTTTTATTATTTTTTGATTCATAACTCCCTTAGTTTATTTTTTTAAGCCTACAGTTCAGTGTTTTTTCAATGTATTCACCGAGTTGTGCAACCGTCATCCCAATCAATTTTTTTTTCATCCCAATCAATTTTAAATCACTTTTTTTTTTATGATCCCCCCACTGCAGAAACCCTGTATACATTGGCAATCACTTACCATATACTCTCTCTCCTCAGGTTAGGCGGTTAGTAACTTAACTCTCTGTCATCACAAATTTGCCTATACTGAACTTTCATGTATATGGAATCTTATGTGGTCTTCTGGGACTAGTTTCTTTCACTTAGCATAATGTTTTCAAGTTTCATCAGTACTTCATTTCTCTTCGTATCTGCATAATGTTCCATTCTATGAATATGTCACATTATATGCATCCATTCTTCAGTTGATGAAACATTTAGGTACTTTCTGGTCATTGTGAATCATGTTCCTATGAATATTCTTGTACAAGTTTTTGTGTGGACACATGTTTTTGTTTCTCTAGTTATATGCCTAGGACTAGAATTTCTGGGTAGTTTGTTAACTACATTTAAACTTCTAAGGACCTTTCAGAGTTTTTCAAAACAGCTATACAATTTTACACTGTTGTCAGCAATGGACAAAGGATCCATCTTCTCTACATTCTCACCAGCACTTGATACTATCTGTATTTTTGACTCTAGCCATGCTAGTAGGTGTGGAGCGGTATCTCATCGTGGTTTTGATTTGCATATCTCTGATGGTCCCTGTAAAGAATATTATACAGTAAAGATAAACTGAGATACATTAAAATCTTTGAGGCTTATTTGAGAAAACATCGATTTGAATTGGGTAGTGCCGAACCAGGGGCACTCTACCAACAGGAAAGCCTTTACAGAGCAGATTGGAAGCAAGGCAAGGAGTCATCTGATTGGCTGCAGCTTAAATGGTTGCCTAATTTGGTTGTTTGTTATTGGTCATTCTTTAAATTTCATTTTTTTCAGATAGAAGTGCATTTATAGGAGTTGGCTCAGGCTTAGGTTTTGGTTTGCAACCAAGGCATTGGAGTCTGCTCAGTCTAATTCCTAACGATACCCCTACAATCATTTGTCCTCATTGAAGTTAAGAATTATGGAAATTACGAGTATACCAAGAGCTTCCCACGTGGCTCAGTGGTAAAGAATCTGCCTGCCATTGCAGGACTTGCAGGACATGGGATTCGATCTCTGGTTGGTAAGATCCCCTGGAGGAAGAAATGGCAAACCACTCCAGTATTCTTGCCTGGAAAATCCCAAGGACAGAGCAGCATGGTGGGCTACAGTTGATGGGGTCACAGAGAGTCAGACACAACTGAGCAACTGAGCATGCACGCACACACAAGTTTATCAAACAGTCCTAAGTGTGGGTTGGGTGAATAAGTGATAGTGAGAGATTTGTTTAAAGTTTAGCTTTAATCTGCAGAGGAAAACTTAATTAGCTGAATCCTTGACTGTACAAGAGGCTGGCAGTCTCTGTCGAGAAGGATTGGAGTGTAAGATATTCCCTTTAGACTGGAGCCTTTGCCTGCCAGCTGGCTGATGTCCATCAGTGATCAGCACATTAACAGAAGGTGCCCAGTCCAGCACCTCTGCACTTGCTCTGAAGGTTTGTTTGTCTAGCAGCTCTTCCCCAACACGAGAAGGAGAATCACATCTGCCTTGGACATGCATCCATCTTTCAGTGCCCAAAATGACATTTGCTTGCTCTGACCTTGGCAGTCTGTCTCTCTCAGCCTCTTAAAATATCAAATGGGTTGTGTTAAAGCCCAGTGTGAGAAGAAATAGAAAGCAAGAGAAAAAGCTGTCATTTTGCAAGACCCAAGACCCATCCTTTTAAAGTAACTAACACATCTGTGAAGGCAAATGAGAGGACAATGGATTCAGAGAGTGTGTTCTCATGGGCCCAATTTACTTAGGTAGTTCTCAGTTTTCGTGTGTGGAATTACGTGTGAAGATCCTTTTCTCTGCATGGAAATACCTCTGAAGATTTTTTTGAAGCATGCATGTCTCTTGATCTGATTCAGGGTGGGGCCTAAACAAAGCTAAAAAAATAAATTCCATCATTACCTATGTTGTTGGAACTAAGCAGAAATATGAATACACAAGGGTTGGCTCACGGGTAAAGAATCAGCCTGCAGTGCAGGAGATGTGGGTTTGATCCCTGGGTTAGGAAGATCCCCTAAAGAAGGAAATAGCAACCCACTCCAGTAGTCTTGCCTGAAGAATCCCCACGGACAGAGAAGTCTGGCGGGCTACACTCCATGGGGTCGCAGAGAGTCTGATACGACTCAGTGGCTGAGCCCAAGATCATCGTGTTATGGGTTAAAGCTGGAGAGGCTGATTAAGATTCACTCCAAAATAATTATTTGTTTATATCACTTATCTGCTCCTCTAAGAGAAAAATCTTGCTTTATTCCTATTTCTGCTTCCATGAGAAGTGCAGCAAGAACACTGGAGAGATGGATGAAGCTGAGTGGACTGAAGAGCTCCACGGGGCTGGAATCAAACTTAACTGAACAGTCCGCGTGGAAGAAACATGGATTTTCACACAGCATTTGGTTGACTTTGAGAGAGGATGTTGATTTCATTCTTTCAACTCCCTATTTCATCCATTTTATTACCATATATTTCCTAAAGAGAAGGCCTGGCCAGTATCAAAACAAAGCACTCTACTCTGCTTTTAATTACCCTTTTCAAGGCTGCACTAGGCAACGCAGATGTTGCTTGGTTTAACTTGAACTGCAAACAGAAATGTTTTGTCCGCTTTCCTTGAAAGCGCTGGACGGAGTGTGTGAAGCTTAGAGTGATAAGGATTGAATTTTCAGGTTTATCTTTTAATAGGGATGATAAGATTCTAATGCCTCAGCGCTCCATGCTATCTGGATGTTGGTGGTGGGAACCATCACCAGAGGGATGTACCGGGTGGTGGGGGTGGGGGTGGGGGGCTGGGTTAACCTCAGAGAAACACAAACATGAGTGGGTGGAGTGCTCCCTTTCCATGAGAATCGCCGTCCGTCTCTTTCACAGCCTGGCCCAAATGATCAGGCTTTATGCCAGTAAGCAAAGCAATGGATTATTTTTTCCATTGGTCAGAGGAAGTTTTCTTTCTTTCTTTTTTTTCTTTTTGTGAATGGAGATAAAAAACACTCACTGGAAAAGGGAACTATAGGAATTTCATTTTAGTAAATTGAAAGGCTGCTTAGGTTCCCAAGAAGCCCTGGAGGAAGGTGCAAAGCCCAAGGCAACAAGGGTCCTTGGAATCCTGCAGATGTGCATATAAATCCTATTTCTGTTGCAGACCAGCTGTGTAGCCTTAATGTGGCTTTACCTTCATGAACTTCAGTTTTCTGGACTATCATAAGGGGAAAATTCTAGGTAAATAAAGTGAAACGAGTGCAAGTAAAATATTTAGAAGACACTCAATATTTATTAGTTTCCTTCTTTTGCCTTTGAACTGAGACAAAAGATTACACAGGCTTCCCACCCATCTTCTGTGTATTTGGGAACAAAGTCATGAATACAAATATAGGAAGCCCGAGGGACGGCTCTGCATATACAACGTCTTATCCTGCCAGCTGATCTCATTCACTTCAACTCACCAAATATTTATGAAGTGTATGCTTGTGCTTAAAGCTGCTTGGGACTGTAGAGTTTACAGTTGAATGAGAGATAGTTACTGACTTCTGTCTTCCAGAAACTTCTCTCTTACACAACGACAAAGCTTTGTATGTCAGGCAGGTTAATAGTACATGATGTGTGTGCGTGCGTGTGTTTAGGCATGCACACACACACACACACGTTGCACATAAACAGTTTTGGAAGGGAGATAATCCACAAGGGCTGAAGGAATGAAAGGGACTTCTTAATTTTCTTGGCTGGGATGGGAGGGGCTCTACAAGGAGCAAAAATATCACCCCATAACTATTCCTTTTGGACCAAAGTCAGGGGCCTCTGAATTTCACAACTACCCAGATAATTCCCCTCTTAATGCTATCCAGTATTTCTTTAAATGCCAAGAACATTGGAGCCTCCATGCCTCCAGGCTTCAGCTATTTCTTCTGGCTGGAATTCTCTCTTCCAACTTTAGAAATCTGACTCATGCGTCCACTCCCAGCTCAAAGCTCTTCTCTCAAGCCTTCTCTCCTTTTGTAGCTCTATTACCTAATGTAGTCATGATACATATTTTAGGAGTGAATGAAATCAGTCTTATAAATGGTTCTGGAAGATAATTTCTGCCAAAAATATTCCACTGGCCCCCAAACTGGCTTGAGACCTTTCATAACTTGCCAATAACCCCACTCTTGGTTCTTCTAGCCTCATTTTCTCCCTTGTTCCCCTTCTTATCAACTCACAGTGAAAGCTTTGATGGAAGCATGAAGTTTTCTCTGCTATTAGCTTCTCTTGAGTATCAACCCAACAAGCAGAAGAAAAAAGCAGAACAGCATTTGTGACACACAGCCCTCTCTCAACAAGCCCATTGGTACCATATGGATCAGCAGTACAAATGGCAGTGAAAGTGTTAGTCGCTTAGTTGTGTCTGACTCTTTGCAACCCCATGGACTGTAACCCACTAGGCTCCTCTGTCCATGTATCCTCTAGGCCAGAATACTGAAGTGTGTAGCCATTACCTTCTTCAGGGGATCTTCCCGACGCAGGGACTGAACCCAGGTCTACCATGTTGCAGGCAGATTCTTTACCATCTGAGTCACCAGTAAATTAAAGAAGGACATGAAGATACATGTATATGTATGGTTGAGTACCTTTACTGTCCATCTGAAACTATCACAACATTGTTAATCGACTATACTCCAATATAAAGTAAAAAGCTGAAAAAAAGAAAAAGGATATGAAGAACAAAGTGTTAAAATATATGGAGTCCCAACATTGGTTTCTTTCGCAGGGAACTGACAAGTGAGAATTCACTCATTTTGTACCAACAGGTTTATTGTTGTTATTGTTGCTTAATGGTTGAGTCATTGTGTCCAACTTTTTGTGACCCCATGGATGTAGCCTGCCAGGCTCCTCTGTCCATGAGATTTCCCAGGCAAGAATACTGGAATACTGGAGTGGGTTGCCATTTCTTACTCCAGAGGATCTTCCTGACCCAGGAATCAAACCTGCATCTATTGCATTGCAGGTGGATTCTTTACTGCTGAACCACCAGAGAAGGCCCTTATAACAACAGGACAACAAACCAAATAACTGAAAACGGAAAAAAAGAAAAAAAAACTAACACTATTCTGCCAAGTAATTAATCATGCTGCTTTTCTCCTGTGATGTGTGAACTGATTTAAAGGATTTTGGGAGTTGGTAGATACTGTGAAATGCATGCATCCCTGGTGGCTCAGAAGTTAAAGCGTCTGCCTGCAACATGGGAGACCCGGGTTCGATCCCTGGGTCTGGAAGATCCCCTGGAGAAGGAAATGGCAACCCACTCCAGAATTCTTGCCTAGAGAATCCCATGGACGGAGGAGCCTGGAAGGCTACAGTTCACGGGATTGCAAAGAGTCAGACACGACTGAACGACTTCATTCACTTCTTCACTCAGATACTGTGAAATGCATGCTCAGTCGCTCAGTCATGTCCAACTCTTTGCAACCCCTTGGGCTGCAGTCCACCAGCTCCTCTTCCATGGAATTCTCCAGGCAAGAATACAGGAATGGGTTGCCATTCCCTTCTCCAAAGGATCTTCCTGACCCAGGGATCAAACCTGGGTCTCCTGTATTGCAGGCGAATTCTATACTAGCCACCAGGGAACTGTAGTAAACATTCTATCTCTTCCTCTTCTCTATAATAGGAATGATCTCTAAAATATGGATAATGATAATATAACCAGAAATGATTCATGGCCTGGCAAGGCTTTGGAGCTTGGCAATGAATCCTTCAAAATATTCTCAAAATTCAAGTGAGTCCAACAGAACCACTGAAATTCAGTAGGGTGTTCTGGTATTTATAGAGAATTGTTCAGGAAACACACTTCTTTGGGGAGCCAAGAGTAGGGTTCAAATTCTTGCTCGGTTTTTGATAAAGCTGAATTGTACTCAGGCCACCCACATCCCCTCCCTGCCCCGGTTGACCCTGTTTATCCCTGAGAAATTTAGGTGGGAGCAGGGTGGCTGCAGGCTTGTTCTCCGGCATTTCAATTTCTATCACGACTTACTTTCAGCCCTTTATTAATTTTTTTGCTTTTCTTTTCTCTTTTAAATTAGTAGCAACTCTAAAGTGCCTCTAAGGCAGGAGACAGATGGTTTTTGCCACATTGCTGATTGAGTTCATCAACTTTTCTCTGCCTCCCCCCTCCCCCCCAAATCCAATGGAAAGTCACTGGCAATGACATGAACCATTTATTCTTTTTCCACCTCTTTTTTTTATCGGGAAAAACATTGGAAAAACAGATTGTATGCCCAGGCTGTTGGCTCTTGACATTCCCTCTCTGTTCAGACCTATTATCACAGTAACAAAAACGGTTTAGATAACATAAACCTAACCAGAATTCCTGGAGAAGGAAATGGCAACCCACTCCAGTATTCTTGCCTGGAAAATCTCATGAATGGAGGAGCCTGGTAGGCTACAGTCCATGGGGTTGCAAAGAGTCGGACACGACTGAGCGACTTCACTAACCAGACTTCCCCCAAGACAAAAAGGAGGGGAACTCTCCCTCCTCTTTGGGGCAGAAACTGGACTTTTCCAGGAATTCAGCTCTGCCCGAAATGGAGCAGGAGTGTGATCCATACTCTATATGGATCATTTCCAAAAGAAATGGACTTTTGGGGGATATATTAATACATTCAAGGGAAGGGGGGACTCAGCATCACTCCAGTGTAGGCTCTAGGACCTGTTTAGAAGACCTCTGCTCTGGTCCTGTACCCGGTACTCACACTACCCCTCTGGGTTATACTTGGAATAGTCACGGCCCTGGGATTCCTTGCCAGAATAGCCTTTAGCCTGCTTAGGAGAGGTTTTTTTCCTGGGTCTCTTGCTTGGCTGTGCTCTCTGGAAGATGGACGCTGCGTATATCTTAAGCAAGCAATGTGTAGCCCTTTGTGGCGATGCAGATGGAGGCCTAGCTTCCTTGCCAGAAGATAGAGAAAATGGAGGGAAAAGAAGGGCGTGGACCCGCGCGTGAGTGCTGTGCTGCGCATGCGCTCATGTGCTCATTCTGTCCTCTGACTGTGACCCCCCGGACCGTAGCCCACCAGGCTCCTGTGTCCTTGAGATTCTCCAGGCGAGAAAACTGGAGTGGGTGGCCATTTCCTCCTCCAGGGGATCTTCCCAACCGAGGGATGGAACCCGCGTGATCCGGATGGGAGACGGGACTCCCAGTGGTTAAAGGTGGCTTCTTTAACCGCTGAGCCACCGGGAAATCCCTGTGGGAACCGGGTGTGGACTCTATTCATGTTTCCAGGTCCTGGTGCAGACGTTGGAGGAGGCTGAGAACTCAAGCTAATACAGCTTTTGTAGGCTGTTAGGGTAAAATGTGATGGATAGAAGGATGGGCCGTCAGTTCGTTTGATACTTTACGTCTGCATATTTAAATTTACGGTGTGTTGCCCTACATTTACATTATTGCTCAAGGTCCTCAAATGGTAAATGAGAGCCTGGGGGAGGTTATCACTCAGGCCCCTTCATCTGCTGAGCTGATTAGAAGGAATAGGTTGTATATACTCTCTGGGTGAAACTCTCTCTGCTTTCCCTTCAGGAGTAGGGACAGAGTTTTCTGTTGTGAAAAGAACCTGGAATTTGGAGCCAGATGGATGTTGATTTAACAAACACGTTTTAAGCACCTATTACTGTCAACCAGAGGTAGACACCAGGATCGATAAAATGAAGCCGAAATTCTCAGAAAATTTATAGCAGGAAAATGGATGGTTGTGTGAAAAATTAGCAACAAGACAATCTGTTGAAGTCATTGTTAGCCATTATTTATTATTTTATTGTTGTTGGTTTTTTTTAATTAAGGTGACATTGATTTATAATAATATGTGTTTCAAGTATACAGTATTACATTTCTACTGTGTCGCTTGCAGAGGGCTCACCACCAAAAATTTAGTTTCCATCTGTCACTCTAAATTTGGGTTTTGCCCTCCTTCCAGCTCTCCCCTGGCTTTCCTGGTGGCTTGGATGGTAAAGAATCTACCTGCAATGCAGGAGACCTAGTTCCATCCCTGGGTCAGGAAACCTTGGAGAAGGGAATGGCTACCACTTCAGTATTCTTGCCTGGGGATTCCATGGACAGAGGAGCCAGAGGGGCAACAGTCCAAGGGGTGGAAAGGAGTGTGGAAAGGAGACAGATAGACTGATCGACTAACACTTTCACTTTCCAGCCCTCCTCTCTGGTAACCAGAACTCTGTTCTCTATATCTATGTGTTTGTTCTTTGTATCTATGTTTTTGTTTGGTTTGGTTCATTTAATTATTTTGTTTTTCTGTTTTTTTGTTTATTAGGCTTTTATCTTCTATGTATGAGTGAAATCTTAAGATGGTTGTCTTTCTCCGTCTGACTTATCTCACTTTGCATAATACCCTCAGGTTCCATTTGTGTTGTGACAAATGGCAAGTTTTCACGTTTTTTATGACTTGAGTAGTATTCTGTTTCCCACATCTTATTTATTTATCCATTCATTCATTGATGGGCACTTAGGTTGTTTCTATATCTTGACAAATGTAAAGAGTGCTGCAATGAACATAGGGATGCATATTTCTTTTCAAATTATTATTTTCTTCCTTAGACAAACATGCAGAAGTGAGATAGCAGGATCATGCGGTAGTTCTATTCTTAACTTTTTGAACAATCTCCCTATTGCACCAGTTTAATCTGTACTAATCATGTATGAGGTTTCCATTTTCTCCACATCCTCTTTAACACTTGTTATTTCTTGTCTTTTTGATAATAGCCATCCTGACAGGTGTGAGTTGAGCTGTCATTGTGGTTTTGATTTGAACTCCCCTCACAGTGATGTTGAGCATCTTTTCATGTGTCTGTTGGCCATCTGCATGTCTTCTTTGGAAAAATATCTACTCAACTCCCCTGCCCATTTTGCACTAAGATTATTTGTTTTTTGTTGTTGTTGTTGTTGAGTTAGGGCTTCCCTGGTGGCTCAGATGGTAAAGAATCCACCTGCAATGCAGGAGACCCAAGTTCAATCCCTGGGTTGGAAAGATCCTTGGAGAAGGGAATGTCTACCCACTCTAATATTCTTGCCTGGAGAATCCCATGGACAGAGGAGGTTGGTGGGCTACAGCCCGTGGGGTTGCAAAGAGTCAGACACTATTGAATGACTGACACTTTCACTTTTGTTGAGTTATATGAATTCTTTATGTATTTTAGATATTAACCCCTTATCTGATACATTTCAGATATTAACCTCTTATCTGATACTAACCCCTATCTGATAAAAATCTTCTCCCATTTGGTAGATTGCCTTTTCGTTTTACTGATGGTTTCTTTTGCTATGGAGAAATTTTTACGTTTGATTAAATTTCATTCCATTTGTTTATTTTTCCCTTATTTCTCTTGCTTGAGGAGACACACCCAGAAGGATGCTGCTAAGACTGATGTCCAAGACACACTGCTTGTGTTTTTTATTTTTCTCCTAGGAGTTTTATGATTTCAGGCCTAACAATCCAGTTTTCTAATCCATTTTGAGTTCATGTTTGTGGATATTACATGAGATAGTTTCAATTTTTTTGTTTTTTGGGCATAAGACTACTCAGTTTCCCAACACCATCTCCTGAAGTGACCATCCTGTCTCAGTTGTAAGTTCTTTGCTCCTTTGTCATAAATCAATTATCCATATATGTGTGGGTTTATTTCTGGACTCTCAATTTTGTTCCATTGGTCTATATATTTGTTTTTCTGCCAATACCATGCTGTTTTGATTACTATGTCTTTGTAATATAATTTGAAGCCAGGAATTATGATGCTTCCAGCTTTGTTATTTCTTCTCAGGATTACTTTTCTGTTTGGAGTCTTCTGTTGTTCCATGTACATTTTTGACTTTGTTTTTTTTCTATTTCTGTGAAAATTTTCCTTGGGATTTTGATAGAGATTACATTGTATATGTGCTTTAGGTAATATGGACATTTTGACAGTTCATGAGTGTGGAATATTTTTCCATTTATTTGTGTCTTCTTCAGTTTCTTTCAATAATTTCTTATAGTTTTCAGTGTACAGGTTCGTCTGCCTTCCTGGTTAAACTTATTCCTCAGTATATTATTCTTTTTGTAGTGATTGTAAATGAAGTTTTTTTTTCTTTTTAAGTTTCTCTTTCTGCTAGCACATTATTAGTATATAGAAATGAAGCAGATTTTTGTACATTGGTTTTTACGTCCTGTAACTTTAATAGGTTTTTTTTTTTTTTTGGTATTTGTGGAGTCTTTAGGGTTTTCTATATATAAAATCATGTCATCTGCAAATTAGCCAGAATACTTTAAACCAATAAGGGTGCAGATCTAAAAGTAGAAACAGGTCTTTGGAGAAAAAGTTGAGCAAGTTTTTGCGAAGGTGACACTTACCCTGGGTATTCAGGCTGGGATTAGTCAGTGTCAGCTAGGACAAAGGAGGAAACCATGACTGGAGGGAATGATTTGTGCAGAAGAATGGAGGCCTAGAAGGACCTCTGATCTAGATTTTAGAATTAACTTTTCCAGCTGTTTATGGGGTACATCATTTAACTTTCCTTTACTTTAGTTTCCTCTTCTGTGTAACAGGGATAGTAATACCATAGCATGACCATCATGTGAAATAGTGGATTTGAAACAATATTTAAAATTCTAAATAAAGCACTCATTAAATCTTAATGACTGCTGAAAGTGGGACTTCAGGCCTAAATTCCTCTAAATCCCAGATGGAGAGTACTTGGCGGATTTTGGCCTGAGAATTGGGATGTCTCCTGGGGGTCCTGTTGGCATGCATCCTGAGAGTAATTGTAGTAATCTCTGGTCTTCCCCCCCCCCCACACAATATATTGTTAAGTTTAAAAAAAGCAGTTTATAAAGTACCATATGCTACAATCCCATTTTCTGAATATATCCATTTTTACAGTATCCTAAGTTTCCTAGGAAATGCAGACTCACTGCATATCCACATACATGCCTACCGCCATTTCAGCTATGACAGGTCCTAGACTAAGGTGGGGCTCGCCCTTGCAGCTTTTCCTTCCCCCGGACCCTCACATCAGGAAAAGGTGGGCTCCTTCTCCCTGATGTTCAAAGCCATCACAACCCCTCTTTCTCTCTCACCTGGTACCCGATGTATCAGTTGGTATAAACTTGAAATAATCTTCTGAAAAGTAGATTGCAACGAAGATAACTATACGAGACAATAAATAAGAAATTAGAGGCTCAGCTAGGAAGTCTAATGGCTTAAGAGGTCTAATAGGTACTCCGTGGGGGAAACAGGCAGAAAATGAGTTTGTTACTTTAAAAAAAATTGACATTAAATGTTCCAAGGACTGATAGATCTGAGTGTCTAGATTGAAAGGTTTTTCACAAGTACTCAGTGTGATTGAATGAAAATAGATCCACGCCAAAGCTCAACACTAAGAAATTTAGAACTTAGAAATGAAGAAAAGATTCTGACACTTTCCGGAGAGAAGATGCAGGTCACCAACAGAAAGTCAGGATCTCTGGATTTTCTTATGGAAGGAACATTGGGTCCACAGTGAACTGGCTCAGGGTTGGTGTAGGAGGAAAATCAGGAACGGAAGGGCTGCGTTCATTTTTTTTAAAAAAAGTAAGCCAATGCTTTACTACACCTGGAAGTAAGACTGAGTTTCTGATCTGTAATCAAGCAGTTTAAATTATAGGACCTTCTAGATCTGTGGTCAGCCCTCACCAATTCTCCCTTGCACAGCCCTCACACCCCTCAGATGCAGTTTTCTTTATTATTCTCAGGCAAGAGGCAGCAGTTTCTAATTCTTCTATTGTCACTGGCATGGCTGATTAATAAATAACCTGAGGATAAAGACCGTGTCTTATAATTTCGGAGTCCCCGTGATCCTGAACCAATAATGAGCACAGCATATATTTGTCAAATGAATGAGTTACTGGGAAGGAGGTTGCTCTTCCAGGCTCTTATAGGGTATCTTCCCCTCCCTGCTGATTTAGAAAGACAAAGTGTCTTGTGTGCTCTGGTCGGTTCTTCAAGCCCATGGCTCTCCAGCCTAATTGCCAAGTGCTGGCTCAGTGAAGCCTCGCCAATGACAGTGCGTCTTCATTGGGGTCGTCTCCTTCAGGGCTGACTCCCATGGCCCACAGGACACTGACAGCTTCTGTTTCACACGTGTTTTTACTTCTGGCTAAGCCTTCTGGGTCACTGCTTTGACACAGCGATCTCCCCTTTCACCTTGGATCCCACAGGTCAAGACAGGGAGACCTCCTCTTCTCTTCCCAGCCCCCGAGGCCTCGCTCTCATCTCTATCCACACTCTGCGGGTCCCTGTCAATTGTCCTGTGATCACAGAGTCTGAGGCTGTCCCCCTGCCCCAGAACGTTTAGCTTTTACCAGGCTGAGCCCATTCTTGTAGCTCAATGAGAGCCTGTTTGATACTCACATGTGCTCATCCTGACCTTTGGGTCTTGGAATGTCACCTTGCACATGCAGCCAAGGAATCCAATCTGCTAGAAACATTAGGTCTTCAAGTAGTCATAACCCAGGGAGGTTTCTTGACACCAGCATTGTGTCTGCTGCATGTTTTCCAAAATTGTTACCCTAATCCTCCCACTTAATCATTTGGGTCATGGGTGAGGGTACATGCCTAGATATAGGGGTGAATTGTTTGAAATAAAAAGGGGAGGGAGGCAGAGAGTCTTATTCCATCTCCTGGTCCTACTGTGCAGTTCATACTTCATCTCCAAAGGGCTTTCAGACAAACAAATAAACCACATTCATTGCAAAAACTTACTGGTTGGAGGGATAAGGCAGCCCACCGTAGTTACACGAGTGGTTACTAAGGAAACACGGTAGGAATAAGGGAGGTACTCTGTGATCTCAAGTAACTGATAATCCAGTTATGAAGACAGAACTAACCCATGTGAAACCATGGCTAACCATGTTAAAGAGACTGTTATTAAATGCTTATGTGGCACTTAGTAATTAGAGGTGCCGGAGGCCATGGAGATCTGAGGAAGCTGCTTGGAGGGGATGGAGCTTGAGGCAGATCTGTAAGGATGCAGTGTGTGTTTATTAAAACTTCAGCATCCAGTATAGTGATTGGCAACTCATAGGTGATCAATGTACATTTTGTGTGAATTAATGCACCAGCAAGAGAAGAAAAGCTGAAGTGGGGGATGATGTAAACATGGAGTTGAACGTGACATGTTTGGAACCCAATGACAAGGTGTCGAGTGAGTGAGAATCAGACTGCATAGCAAGGCTGAGGGGAGCAGAAAGTAAACCCTTGCTAACTGGCAGGGAAAGTCCAGGCTGTCTGATGTCGCCGACCATGTTCATCAGGGCGGTACGTGCTACACTCAGATCACTTTTCACTTTCTCAGCCTGTTTTCCAGTGGGTTTTGGGAGAGTGCAGCAGATATCACAGAGATCAAAAACATGGAGCTTCAGATAAGGGGGTGGGGTGAGTGCAGGGGAGCACCAGGGGTCACTGAGATAGGCCTCTGTTGTGAGCAAAGCCAAACGATTCAGACCTTTCACACGCACAAGATCAAACCCAAACAAAGCTGTAAAACGGGAGGGAGGGGCCATCGAAAGGGTGGCACCTGCTGAGCCAGAATGACAGGCTGTCCTTCAAACAGTGTTGCTCCTCTGGTAAGTGTAGAAATCTGTGGAAAATTCTGTCCTCTGTGTGAGGTTCAGAATAAATACCAGAGTATCCCTGTTGCCCTTTGAGACTATATATGTGTCTGTTTGTTTATACCATAAACATTTATTGAGGGTCTATTATGTGCTGGCCTGCGTATCTGTACCTTGGTGATTGTATTTGAGCTGTGGACTCTGTCCTTACAGAGCTTATAGTTTACTGGGGAGAGGGATGACAAAGAGGTAAATGAAGAAACAAGCAGAAAGGTAGAAAAACTGATTTCTTAAGAATATTCAGATGGATAAAGAATGAGGAACTGGAGTTCAAAAATATGGCATAATTGATTCTCCTTCCAGAAATTGCCCTGTTCTGGCATAAGAAGTAAGTCTGAATTTAAAAATAAAAAAAGCCCAAATCAGAGTGCACCAAAACTATGACTAGAGCTGCTTTCAAGTAGGTTATTTGTCCTAAACTAAATGTGAGGACACATGGACCAGCACAAAGGTGCTAATGGAGAGATTGGTAGGGGATGTTTGGCAGTCGGTGTGCTGAGGGAAAGACATCTTTGTTGAATGGATGGATACACATGGGTAAATAAGTGAGGGAGGCAGGGAAGCAGTGCTAACTAGTAAAATCTTCAGAGTCAGAAATACCTGGGCTCCTACTTCCCAGCTGTGTGAACTTGGAGACATTTAGCCTCTCCAAGCCTGTTTGCTCATCTGTAAAACAAAGTTATTACCTACCCCATGGACTGTAGCCCACCAGGCTCCTTTGTCCATTATTTTTCCCAGGCGAGAATAATAGAGTGGGTTGCCATTTCCTACCCCAGGGGATCTTCCCGACCCAGGGATCAAACCTGTGTCTCTTGCATCTCCTGCATTGGTAGGTGGATTCTTTACCACTCTGCCACCTGGGAAGCCTCTAAGTAGGGAAAGCCTTCTGTTAAATATAGAGGCCCAGTTCCATGGATTTATCTCTTTTATTTCATCAGAGTATCTGAAACTTAGGATAAAACACTTTAAAAGGTAGAGAACAGAAATAGAGTTTCAGGGATTCTTGCAAACTTCTGGAAGATGGAAAGCATATGTCAGGGGAAGAACTGATGAAGTCAGGGAAGAGAGCCACAGTGAGTACACATATTTGTGAAAATGCATGAGGATACAGTTATTGGCCCCTTTGGATCACAAAGGATCTCAGGTATTGGGAATGTGGTGAGCAAGAGTGAAACACTGGCTGAACAGAGAAATTAACTTATAGTTTGTGTATAGAATAATTTCTTCTCTTCTCAGATGAATGTAGCCTACATAAGTCAGGTCCTTTCTTCTCGACGAGAACCAATAAACAAATGTGGGGAGGGTTTCTTTCTGAAGAAAGTTAATGGACCTACTGCAGGAATTCTTAACTCAGCACTTTTGGCATTTAGGGCTGGAGAGTTCTCCTTTGCAGTGGGTTGTCCTGTGCATTAGTAGCATCCGTGGCCTTGTCCACTGATGCCAGTGACATTTATTCCTCATCAGTCTTGACACTGAAACACATCTCCAGACACTGCCAAATGTCCCCTTCAGGGCAAATTATTCCTGATGAAAATGACTTCAACATCCTTTAACTTGGGAGACCCCCAGTGGAATGTCCAGTTTGTGCTTGATTACCTAATACAAATATCAGCAGTCTTCAGAACATCCAATCAGGGTTGTTATTTTTTTAAAAGATGGTTCTTCATGTGGACCATTTTTAAGTGTTTATCAAATTTGTTACAATATTGCTTCTGTTTTTTAAGGTTTTTTTTTCTTTTTTTGCCCTTTAGGCATGCAGGCTCTTAGCTCTTCAACCAGGGATGGAAACCACAGCCCCTGCATTGGAAGACACAGTCTTAACCAGTGGACTTCCATGGGAGTCCCAGAGTTATTGGTAAATGGCTTTTAAAAATTAAATAGGGGAGGGGGGGATCGGGATGGGGAATACATGTATATCCATGGCTGATTCATGTCAATGTATGACAAAAACCACTACAATATTGTAAAGTGATTAGCCTCCAACTAATAAAAAAAAAAAATTAAATAGGAAAAAAGAAATACTTGAGGACATGTAGCACAATACAAGAACAAGTGCTGTGATAAAAGAAATAAAGAATAACTCTCATTACTTAAAGCTATCATTTTATATAGCAAGTTTAAAAAATATGGAAAATAAAGTCTAAGAAATCTCCAAGAGTGTGTAATAAAATGCAGAGATAGAAAATACGAGGAAAAAGGTCAGAGATGTGGCAGATAAATCCAGGAAGTCAGCATCTGATTAACAAGTTTCCTCAAAGAACTGCATGCATAAAGGGGAAATTATCAAATAATTCATTTAACTATCCACATCTAAAGGATGTATCTCAATTACAGTGACATCTGAACATCTAGCACAATCAATGAAAAGATGGCAGTGCTTAAACATATCAGTGTGAAATCACAGAACATGATTTCAAAAGGAGAGATTTTAAAAGGAGAGAGAGAAAATTAATGAATAATTTACCTCACAAAGAAACAATATAGAAGATATTGGAGCAATAGCATTAATAGCAGTATACATCTTAGGGAAAATGAGTTTTCAACCTAGAGTTCTATACCCAACCAAACTAACACTAAATTGTTCTGATAAAATAAAGATAATTTTTCAATTTAAGGAAGAAAATTTATCACACATGCTCATTTTTAGGAAGTTTATTGAAGAAATGCCTCTACTGGATAAAATGTCTTTTAGTGCCAGATCAAATAAATCCAGATCAGTTGGCTTATATAGAAAGACATATATTATCTCAAATAACAAGAAATCTAGAAGTGGATGCCAACTCAACTGAACTGTTATAGAACTTAGGTCTTACTGCTCGGTATTTGAAAGACAAGTATTGGTAGAAAGGAAAATTTCCTTTATTCCAGTGACCAGCAACTGGGGGAGAAGATGGGCTCCTGTCCTAAGGCCAACTTCCCCCTGTTGATCAGTGGACAAGAGCTTTTAAAAGGGAGTTTGTACAGGTGGAGGGAGAAGACTGCATGAAGAATAGCACAGTTGGCTCTGACAATCATCTGAAATTAGTCATGTGGTGGTCTGACCAGCAATCATCTTGGTTGTTCTAAGTCCAGCTAATCTTCAGTTCTGAGGTTGGTTTTTTTCCCATTTCCTTGAGGCCAGTTCTTAGACTCGTGGCAGCTAATGCCATGGCTACAGTCTAGTCATCATGTAGTTAACTTCTTCCAGATGATGGGGGTTTCAGTATCTGTAAAGAAACCCAGATGATATAGCTCAGCATATTATCTATAGCTCCTGAGAAGCAACTGAATGTCCTTGACTTTGCTTAATAACTGAACTATGATTATTTTTTCCTGCTTGACAGCTTTTATTTATGTATTTTCTCATTTCTCTGCCTAAATTTATTCTTCAACTAAAGTTTTTCTATGGGTAAAAGACAGGCTGAGGACATGGGGTAGAAGGGGGTTCTGTCTTGGGAAGGGCCCAAAGGGTCCTTTTCTGTTTCACAGTTATATCACCAAAGTTATAAGTTCTTCACATTTTTCTATTCTGTCATGCTCAATGAGCTGCATAGTCCTCAGAAAGCTCATTGCTATCTCATAGCTTGTTAGATGGTAACTTCTAACAAGTAGAAGTTAGATAGCTCATTGCTATCTCATAGCTTGTTAGATGATAACTTCTGCCTCCAGATATTACATATGGCTGTGATAATGGATGCAGGACAGGAAGAAAGAGCATTCTATCCTGTGGTTTTTTGTTTTTGTTTTTTAATTAAAGATGTCACTGGAAATCTCTCAGCAATTTTCCCTCATGTTGCATTGTGCAAAATGAAGTATATGCTCACTCTTAAACTGATTATTAGCAAGGTGAGAAGTAGTAACATGACTAACTCAGCAAAGTATAGGAATTAGTAAGAGGAGGGTGGGAATAAAAAATAAGATTTCATTAGAAAGATGGAGGGATGTGTGTTCATTGTAACAGCAGCAAATCAGGGGTTAAAAGAGTAAAGAAGATAGGATACAGCTATGGTGGAACTGATCCAGGAAATGAGAAATCCTAGGAAGAACAATGCACATGGGTTTGATTGGATCAGAAGGACCAAGGGAGCTAGGTAGGAGAGAGCCATATAAAAAGAGAAATTAATTTTTTTTACTGGAGTATTGTTGCTTTACAACACTGGAGTTGTTTTTGTCATACAGCAAGGTGAATCATCCATCTATATGTATATATGTATATATCTATCTATCTATATATCTATATATACACCCTCTTCCTTGGATTCCCTTCCCATTTAGGTCCCCACAGAACATTGAGTAGAGTTCCCTGTGCTATACAGTTGGTTCTCACTAGTTATTTATTTTATACATAGCAGCATACATATTCCAATCTCAATCTCCCAATTCACCGCCCCCCCCATTTCCCCTTGATACTGATGTTTGTTCTCTACGTCTGTATCTCTGTTTTTATTTTGCAGATAGGTTCACCGTACCATTTTTCTAGATTCTGCATACATTTTTGATAAAAATTCTTATGATAAAGGCAAAAATAGGCATTTGAAATTCTAGAAAAAGTGTTATAAGAACGGACTACAACCACAAAACGCTACTTATTTCTGCTGTGTTCAGTATTGGCATGGTCATAAAAGCAGATACACTGTTGGTTGCTTTCCACTTCAGAATCAATCCATCGGTGAGAGCCGGTTGCAGAAGAAAGGTAACAGTATCACTTTGGACAGTGTAAAAGAAGTGTGCTTGTGAGAAGTTGGGAAAGGCAGATGGAGTAGAAGAGCTGAGAGCTCAAGGAAATATCAGGGATGCTAGTATTCTTACTGACAGAGGGACCAGGTAAGCAGTCCATACTCTCTTTTAGTTAGTGGAATGAGAAACAAGAGAAGAATAGCAAGTAGTTATAAACAGATAAAAAATAGGGCTACCCTAGTGGATCAGTGGTAAAGAATCTGTCTGCCAATGCAGGAGACACGGGTTCAATCTTTGATCTGGGAGAATCCTACTTGCCGAGGAACAACTAAGCCCAGCTTCACAATGACTGAGCCTGTTCTCTAGAGCCCAGGAACCACAACTACTGAGCATACATTCTGCAACTTCTGAAGCCCGTGCTCTGTAACAAGAGGAGCCATTGCAATGAGAAGCCCTCTCACCAGAACTAGAGAGTAACCCTCTCTCTCTGCAACTACAGATAAGCCCACGCCACAGTGAAGACCCAGCACAGTCAAAAATAAAAGTAAATAAATAACATTTTTTTAAAAAGAGGATTTTTTTTAAGGTAACGAATTTAGGACATACCATGATTTATTAAGATATTGGGATGCTGGGGAAGATAGGGTGAGATTATGTGAGCTAGATGCTAATTTATTGTATCTGGAATTCAAAAGATAGTGTACAGAAAGAATAAGAAGTAGAGGTAAAACATATTATATAGAGATAAAGCACCAACTCCCAAGAGAAAACAGCCCAAGAGTTAAAAGCATTGGCTCCAGGACAGAGAAGGGGGCTAGTGCTTGGAAGAGACGCCTCTCCTTGTAACCCCTTTTTATCATTTCTTTGTTTCAATCTTGTGCACACATTATCATGTGATCAGCTCAGTGTGCGTGCTCAGTCGTGTCTGACTCTTTGCAACCCATTGCTTAGCCTACCAGGATTCTCTGTTCATGGAATTTTTCAGGCAAGAATACTGGAGTGGGTTGCCACTTTTTCCTCCAGGGGGTCTTCCCAACCCAGGATTGAACCCGAGTCTCCTGTGTTTCCTTCATTGGCAGTCAAATTCTTTACCACTGAGCCACCTGGGAAGCCCTTATCATGTGATTGCTGCACTGAAAATATATCGTAGAAATGAGTTTTTAAATTTTCTGCCATAGTCTAGATACATTTTGTATTACGTGTTTTCCACTTACTGCTGCCACCTAAACATTTTCTTTGATATTACATAACCTTTATAATGACTCAATTAATGGCTATATATAATAATATTTTGCATGATTTTTTTGTAAGTCCAGATCCATTCATTCTTCTCTCAGTCACTCCATGTCTATGAAGAACCAAATGAAGTTGAAACTTGGGGGAAGCGGCTGATATCCAAAGAAGAGAGGTTTGTGTTTTTTTTCCTCCTCTGAAAAGAACTAAAATGTAAACTGACCCCCATTAGCCCTGGTGCATTAACCAAGTTCAAAGCCTGGGCAGGACTGTGCAGTGCTCCTCACTCACAGCAGTGGCCCTGGGGGAGTACGCACACCCCCTGAGACCTGCATGGCCAGAGGGTGCTCCCTGGCAGACTGGACAACGTCAACCCACAGCTGCCCTTTGCCCTGACACCACCTCAAGTTCATTTGTAATGGGGGCTGCCAGAAAGACGAAGCTTCATTTGCAAAGCAAGGGCATGGCTTTAATTATCCTTTCGCTCCATACACAATTGGGGGTGGGGGTGGGGATAGATTTATGGCTTTAGGTCTCTTCTCTGCTGTTATAAACCAGTATTTATCAGGTGTGGGGCACATGGCAGTTCTGGGCATGCCAGACAGGATCAAAAGCAAAGCATAAAAACCTTCCCCTTTCAACAAACCCAGTCTCTCCCTTCTGTCTATAAATGGCCACATTAACCTCATGGCTCAGCAGAGAGACTCATTCTGGTACTTTGCTGTTTAAGGAATTGGGAGCAAGTGAGAGGCTGGCTTCTGTGTGCCAGGCCTGTCTTGCCTCCCCCTTTGAAGTTCCCTTCAGAAGAACCGATTTGTGGCCAACAGCTCTGGGGCTGAGTGCTCTCCACACCCATGGTCCTGAGAGTGGCCCTTTCCTGGGGAGGCATTTACGTCTCTCCTGGGAGAGCATCAGATGGGGAATGGCTGGCAATACAGCCATCAATCATTCATTCATTCAGTGCATGTATAGTCATCTCCATATGCCTCACACACTTCCAGGTGGTAGTAGATCCTAAGGAAGCAGAAGCTATGATTTATTCCATTAGAACACGTCAGCGTTATTTGGCGAGAAAGTCCTTTTCATGATGGACTCAGATCATTAAAGCAATTTTTGGTGTTGAATTTTGAGAAAAATTTGTTCATCATTGAGGCTTCAGAATGACTTGGGTATTGCCTAGAAGATGTGGTGTGAGCTAAGCTCTGAAGGCTGGGTATAAAAGAGAGATGTAGAAATCATAAACAAAAGCCTTGATGCCAGCATAAATGTGGCAAGCTTCCAAGAGGAGAGCAGGGAGCAGGGGGTCCTGGTAGAAACATCTTTGGGACTCTTGTTTTTTTCTGGGTGCATGTCTCATTCTTCTGAACTGTGGCTCACTGACCAACACAAACCTGCAGATTCAGGAAGCATAAGTCCTTTTGCTTCTCCAAAACAAAGTAAGCTTTTTCTTGGTTCTCCCATTTCCATAACTCTAGAAAATACATTGCTTTTGTTCTTTCTGCAATTTGGAGGTGTGTCATCCCTGAGTTAAGAGTATCACAGTGCAAAATCTTAGAAGCACAGAAACCTTGAGGTTCTCTAGAATGAAGATTTTGTTGGTTTTCTTCTGTCAGCGTCTACAACATCCCCTGACACAGACCAACAACATCTCAGTGAGTCCTTTACTGATTAACGAACGAGAACCTAGCCTTTGACATAACTGAAGAACATCTGGCTTCTGTACTGAGAATCAGAAGGCTCAGTTTCTGGTCTTTCACTTTGACTCTTAGCTTGGGGCCCATCATCACCCTTCAGGACTCAGTTTGCTCATCTTCTAAATTAAAATGTTGAAATATATTGAATACTTTTTACATACACACCCAAGTGAGAACAACGATCCTCTCAATGTGTTATAATCGATTTAATTGCTCTGTACAAGGCTCTAGGAATATGAAGTGACCTTAGCTTTCAAGGAACTTAGTCTAGTGGAGAAAACAGAAACCAAGCAAACAAAAAGATTGCAAGACCACGTGATAGGGTTTAAGATCGTGATGGTGGTGGTTTAATCGAATCTGACTCTTTGCAACCCCATGGAGTGTAGCCTGCCAGGCGCCTGTGTTCATGGAATTCCCCAGGCAACAATATCTGAAGGGGGTTGCCATTTCCTTCTCCAGGAGGTCGTCCTAACCCAGGGATTGAACCCCTGTCTCCTGTGTCTCCTGTATTGGCAGGCGGATTCTTTACCACTGAGCCGCCTGGGAAGCTCATACGATAGTGATAGGTACAGGGGACTGTGAAAGCAGAGGGGCAACCACTTCCACAGGCTGGGGGTGCAAGGAAGGTTTTCTAGACATGACAGTTTTGAGGGTCCCTTGGATCAGGTAAGAGTTACCTAGGGCAGGTGTAAGTGAGAACAGCATTTCAAGGCAGCAGAGATGGGTGAATGCCCAGATGCATTTACTATATGAAGTATGGATGGGAAGGAGATGAGACTGGAAAAATACTGATGGCAAAGAAAATTAATTAGGGAATTACCGAAAGGTTTATAGGAAAGATAAGCAGGAAACAGAGGATCTAAAATCGTGTTAAGAGGGTAGAAGAGTTGATGGGTGGATTAGAAGAGATTGAAAAGGTGGACTTAGTTGTGACTGACAGATTGGGACAAAATATCATTCTCAGGTTTATGATTTAGGTGACTGTTTGGGTAATGGTAAATGGCAAATAAATTGGGAAACAGTGGAAACAGTGGCTGACTTTATTTTGGGGGGCTCCCAAATCACTGCAGATGGTGATTGCAGCCATGAAATTAAGAGACACTTACTCCTTGGAAGGAAAGTTATGATCAACCTAGACAGCATATTGAAAAGCAGAGACATTACCTTGCCAACAAAGGTCCATCTAGTCAAGGCTATGGTTTTTCCAGTAGTCATGTATGGATGTGAGAGTTGGACTATAAAGAAAGCTGAGTGCCGTAGAATTGATGCTTTTGAACTGTGTTGTTGGAGAAGACTCTTGAGAGTCCCTTGGACTACAAGGAGATCCAGTCAGTCTATCCTAAAGGAGATCAGTCCTGGGTGTTCATTGGAAGGACTGATGCTGAAGCTGAAACTCCAATACTTTGGCCACCTCATGGGAAGAGCTGACTCGTTCGAAAAGACCCTGATGCTGGGAAAGATTGAAGGCAGGAGGAGAAGGGGATGGCAGAGGATGAGATGTTTGGATGACATCACCAACTCAATGGACATGAGTTTGAGTAAACTCCGGGAGTTGGTGATGGACAGGAAGCCTGGCGTGCTGCAGTGCATGGGGTCACAAAGAGTCAGACACAACTGAGTGACTGAAATGAACTGAACTGAACTGAAACCAGACTGTTATAGCTGGATGTCTCCAGTGGTGAATAAGGTAGCACCCTGTCAAATAGATCTATTTGTTTGGTATTTATTGGGGGGCTTCCCTGATGTTTCAGATTGTAAAGAATCTGCCTGCAATGCAGGAGACCCAGGTTCGATGCCTGGGTTGGGACAATCCCCTGGAGACTTAGGGAATGGCTACCCACTTCAGTATTCTTGCCTGGATGATTCCTCAGACAAAGGAGCCTGGCGAGCTAGAGTTCATAGGTTTGCAAAAAGTTGGATACCCCTGAGCAACCAACAGTTCAGTTCAGTCAGTCAGTTCAGTCGCTCAGTCATGTCTGACTCTTTGAGACTCCATGGACTGCAGCATGTCAGGCCTCCCTGTCCATCACCAACTCCCAGAGTTTACTCAAACTCATGTCCATAGAGTCGGTCATGCCATCCAACCATCTCATAATCTGTCATCCCCTTTTCCTCCCGCCTTCAATCTTTCCCAGCATCAGGGTCTTTTCAAATGAGTCAGCTCTTCCCATCAGGTAGCCAAAGTATTGGAGTCTCAGCTTCAACATCAGTCCTTCCAATGAACACCCAGGACTGATCTCCTTTAGGATAGACTGGCTGGATCTCCTTGTAGTCCAAGGGACTCTCAAGAGTCTTCTCCAACAACACAGTTCAAAAGCATCAATTCTACGGCACTCAGCTTTCTTTATAGTCCAACTCTCACATCCATACATGACTACTGGAAAAACCATAGCCTTGACTAGATGGACCTTTGTTGGCAAGGTAATGTCTCTGCTTTTCAGTATGCTGTCTAGGTTGATCATAACTTTCCTTCCAAGGAGTAAGTGTCTCTTAATTTCATGGCTGCAATCACCATCTGCAGTGATTTGGGAGCCCCCAAAATAAAGTCAGCCACTGTTTCCACAGTTTCCCCATCTATTTGCCATGAAGTGATGGGAACAGATGCCATGATCTTAGTTTTCTGAATGTTGAGTTTTAAGCCAACTTTTTTACTCTCCTCTTTCACTTTCATCAAGAGGTTCTTTAGTTCTTTGCTTTCTACCATAAGGGTTCTGTCATCTGCATATCTGAGGTTATTGATGTTTCTCCCAGCAATCTTGATTCTAGCTTGTGCTTCATTCAGCCCAGCGTTTCTCGTGAGGTACTCTGCATATAAGTTAAATAAGCAGGGTGACAATATACAGCCTTGACATATTTGGAACCAGTCTGTTGTTCCATGTCCAGTTCTAACTGTTGCTTCCTGACCTGCATACAGATTTCTCAAGAGGCAGGTCAGGTGGTCTGGTATTCCCATCTCTCAGAATTTTTCACAGTTTATTTTGATCCACACAGTCAAAAGCTTCAACAAAGTCAATAAGCAGAAATAGATGTTTTTTTGGAACTCTCTTGCTTTTTAAATGATCCAGCGGATGTTGGCGATTTGATCTCTGGTTCCTCTGCCTTTTCTAAAACCAGCTTGAACATCTGGAAGTTCATGCTTCACGTATTGCTGAAGACTGGCTTGGAGAATTTTGAGCATTACTTTACTAGCGTGTGAGATGAGTGCAATTGTGTGGTAGTTTAAGCATTCTTAGGCATTTCCTTTCTTTGGGATTGGAATGAAAACTGACCTTTTCCAGGCCTGTGATCACTGCTGAGTTTTCCAAATTTGCTGGCATATTGAGTGCAGCACTTTCACAGTATCATCTTTTAGGATTTGAAATAGCTCAACTGGAATTCTATCACCTTCACTACCTTTGTTCATAGAGATGCTTCTTAAGGCCCACTTGACTTAACATTCCAGGATGTCTGGCTCTAAGTGAGTGATCACACCATCATGATTATCTGGGTCATGAAGATCTTTTTTGTACAGTTTGTCTGTGTATTCTTGCCACCTCTTCTTAATATCTTCTGCTCCTGTTAGGTCCATACCATTTCTGTCCTTTATTGAACCCATCTTTGCATGAAGTGTTCCCTTGGTACCTCTCATTTTCTTGAAGAGATCTCTAGTCTTTCCCATTCTGTTGTTTTCCTCTATTTCTTTGCACTAATCACCGAGGAAGGCTTTCTTATCGCTCCTTGCTGTTCTTTGGAAATCTGCATTCAAATGGGTATATTGTTCCTTTTCTCCTTTGCTTTTCACTTCTTTCCTTTTCACAGCTATTTGTAAGGCCTCCTCAAACAACTATTTTGCTTTTTTGCATTTCTTTTTCTTGGGGATGGTCTTCATCCCTGTTTCCTGTACAATGTCACAAACCCTGGTCCATAGTTCATCAGGCAATCTATCTATCAGATCTAGTCCCTTAAATCTATTTCTCACTTCCACTGTATAATCATAAGGGATTTGATTTTGGCCATAACCTGAATGGTCTAGTGGTTTTCCCTACTTTCTTCAATTTAAGTCTGAACTTGGCTATAAGGAGTTCATGATCTGAGCCACAATTAGCTCCCAGTCTTGTTTTTGTTGACTGTATAGAGCTTCTCCATCTTTGGCTGCAAAGAATGTAAACAGTCTGATTTTGGTGTTGACCATCTGGTGATGTCCATGTGTAGAATCTTCTCTTGTGTTGTTGGAAGAGGGTGTTTGCTATGACCAGTGCATTCTCTTGGCAAAACTGTGTTAGCCTTTGCCCTGCTTCATTCCGTACTCCAAGGCCAAATTTGCCTGTTACTCCAGGTATTTCTTGACTTCCTACTTTTGCATTCCAGTCCACTATAATGAAAAGGACATCTTTTTTGGGTGTTAGTTCAGAAAGGTCTTGTAGGTCTTCATAGAACCGTTCAACTTCAGTTTCATCAGCATTACTGGTTTCGGGCATAGATTGGTATTACTGTGATATTGAATGGTTTGCCTTGTAAATGAAGAGAGATCATTCTGTCATTTCTGAGATTGCATCCAAGTACTGCATTTCGGACTCTTTTGTTGACTATGATGGCTACTCTATTTCTTCTAAGGGATTCTTGCCCCCTGTAGTAGATATAATGGTCATCTGAGTTCAATTCACCCATTCCAGTCCATTTTAGTTTGCTGATTCCTAAAATGTTGACGTTCACTCTTGCCATCTCCTGTTTGGCCACTTCCAATTCACCTTGATTCATGGACCTAACATTCCAGGTTCCTATGCAATATTGCTCTTTATAGCATCAGACCTTGCTTCCATCATGTCACATCCACAACTGGGCGTTGTTTTTGCTTTGGGGCTGTCTCTTCATTCTTTCTGGAGTTATTTCTCTGCTGATCTCCAGTAACATATTGGGCAACTACTGACCTGGGGAGTTCATCTTTCAGTGTCCTATCTTTTTGCCTTTTCATACTGTTCATGGGGTTTTCAAGGCAAGAATACTGAAGTCGTTTGCCAGTCTCTTCTCCAGGGGACCACATTTTGTCAGAACTCTCCACCATGACCTATCTGTCTTGGGTGGCCCTACACGGCATGGCTCATAGTTTCATTGAGTTAGACAAGGCTGATTGGTTAGTTTTCTGTGATTGTGGTTACCAGTCTGTCTGCCCTCTGATGGAGAATGATAAGAGACTTTTGGATGCTTCCTGATGGGAGAGACTGACTGAGCAACCAACACTTGTTATGTATTGTATTCTCCGGTCCACGGAGCGGAGAAGTAGGGAACCTCATGAATGCTTTTCTCTTCTGTCCTAAGCAGGTCACTTCTGGCTTCAAACCATCTTATCCCAGCCAAACTAAGGAAAAAAAAAAAAAAGACAGCTATTAAGCAACTATCCCTCTTCGGAAAGACATTCTATGAGCATCTTTTTTGACTAGTTTTGTTTGGAGAACTTACCTTACCTTACTTTCTACTCAAAGAGGTGTGTTTGACATCTCTGTCTGGGGAATCTGATGGGTATGGATTTTCTTTTTTTTTCCAGTAATGTTTTAGTTGTTGCAAGATTCTTTCTCTCACACACTGGTGGTTGCCAAGAGGGATGGGATTGGGGGAAGGATGGAGTGGGAGGTTGGGGTTAGCAGATGTAAGCTTTTATAGGATGGATAAACAACAAGATCCTACTGTATAGCATAGGGAAATATATTCAATACCCTGTGATAAACCATGATGGAAAAGATTATGAAAAAGAATGTATATATATATATACACATACATATATGTATAACTGAATCACTTTGCTGTATTGCAGTAATTCACACAATGTTGTAAATCACTTACACTTTAATTTTTTTTTAAAAGAGTCTTTCTCTGAACAACTTTCTGTCTGGTCTGCTGCATGATGGTTTGGATTATAGTGTTGTTTGTTAAGACAGGGATAGTGGGATCGGCAATAAATATGGTGGTGGGGAGGTGAGGACTGGGGTTTGGTAAGGGAAGTCAGCTTCTGACCTGTTATCCTCTGGGACATCCATGGCATGTCGAGAGGGCAGCTGGATGTTTACATCTGGAGCTTAAGTCAGTAGAGTCCAAAGTTAAACACTGTATTAAAAAGCAGAGACATCATTTTGCTGACAAAGGTCCATTCTAGTCAAAGCTGTGGTTTTTCCAGTAGTCAGGTACAGATGTGAGAGTTTGACCATAAAGAAGGCTGAGTGCCAAAGAATTGATGCTTTTGAACTGTGGTGTTGGAGAAGACTCTTGAGAGTCCCTTGGACTGCAAGGAGATCAAACCAGTCAATCCTAAATGAGATCAACCTTGAATATTCATTGAAAGGACTGATGCTAAAGCAGAAGCTCCAATACTTTGGCCACCTGATGCAAAGAGCTGACTCATTGGAAAGGACCCTGATACTGGGAAAGATTGAGGGCAGGAAAAGGGGGCAACAGAGCACAAGTTGGTTGGATGGCATCACCGACTCAATGGACATGAGTCTGATCAAACTCCAGGAGGTAGTAAACGACAGGGAAGCTTGGCATGCTGCAGTCCATGGGGTCGCAAAGAGTTGGACACGACTTAGAGACTGAACAACAGTGTAGATGAAATTAGGGACATTATGCTGAATGAAATAAGCCGGTCACAAAAGGCAGATGTTGTATGATTTGCAGCACATGAAGTACCCTAGTGTAGTCAAATTCATAGAGACAAAAAGTAGAAAGGTGGTTTCCAGAGGCTGGGGAAGGAGCGGGTGGGGAGTTATTGTTTAACAGGTTTGGCGTTTCAGCTTGGGAAGATGAAAAATTTCTGGTGATAGATGACGGTGATGGCTGCATAGCAGTGTGAGTGAACTTGATGCCCTTGAACTGTTCACTTAAAAATGGTTAAGATGGTAAATGTTATGTGAACTTTTACCATAATTTTAAAAAATGTGTTTCAGCTGAAATAAGCCAATCAGAAAGTTTTACCTGAAGAACTCTTTCGACACCACTAGCTCTTGTGATATTAATGGAAACGTTTGAAGACAGCAATCAGTGAGGGATCAAAAGATTCCAGGTCTTCTCTTTTCCAGACTAATCTCCCCAGTCAATTGCCTATAAGCTTTCCTACATAACCTGGTTTTTTATTTGACCTTCTCCATCTGTCATCCAGTTTGGGTATGCCAGAGAATTCAGAATTACTGGCAATGTTCAACAAGCAGTGAGTAAATTTTTCAGTGTTTGTTTTATGGAAACATTAATGTACCTCAAGACATTGTAAGGTATTTTTGGAAATGAAGAGTTTTGTGGTCAAATGAACTAAACAGCTATTGCTCATTGTTATTGCTTTTGTAGGATTTTCCGGAGTATTTGCATGCTAAGTTGCTTCAGTTGTGTCCAACTCTTTGTGGCCCTATGGACTATAGCTCCCTAGTCTCCTCTGGCCATGGGATTCAGGCAAGAATACTGGAGTGGGTTGCCATTTCCTTTTCCAGGGGATCTTCCTGACCCAGGAATCGAACTTGCATCTCCTTTGACTCCTGCATTGCAAGTGAATTCTTTACTACTGGGCCACTGGGGAAGCCCCTCCAGATTATTTAGTAGGTTTTTATATACAGCCAGTTTCCAAAAGAAGGATACGGGATTTGGGGCTTCTCAAGCATTTTCAGCTGCAGTTTTTCTATCTCAGAACTTTTTTCCATGGAACAACATTTGGGAAATTTTTCACTAGTGTAATTGTTAATTCTGTTGTACGTACTGAGTACCATCGGTTTGGGCTTCCCTGGTGGCTCAGAGGTTAAAGCGTCTGCCTGCAGTGCGGGAGACCTGGGTTTGATCCCTGGTTCGGGAAGATCCCCTGGAGAAGGAAACGGCAACCCACTCCAGTATTCTTACCTGGAGAATCCCATGGACGGAGGAGCCTGGTAGGTCCAACGGGGTCACAAAGAGTTGGACATGACTGAGCGACTTCACTCACTCACCATCGGTTTATGAATTTTTGTAAGTGTGTGCTCCAAGTGCAGAAATACTTCTGGATCTAGGCTATGAAACTTTTGGATAGAATTCCTTCCAAAAAGACTTTCAGTTCTTGGGGAAAACTTCCCTGCAATGCCCTCTGAGAAAGTCAATGTGATTTCTTCTTTTCTGATACAGAAACATATGCTCTGCATACATATATGGAGACTATCACCCAAAATAGACTTTTGCAGAATAGACTTTTGCCTTTTCCTGCTCCAGGGGATCTTCCCAATCTAGGGATCGAATCTGTGTCTCTTGCGTCTCCTGCATTGGCAGGCAGATTCTTTACCACTAGCGCCACCTGGGAAGCTCCAAGTTATTGGAAAGTAAAGACACGAAACAGAAAAACAGTGATGATCAAATGGTTGTGGTACCTAAGGTGACACTGAAAATCCAGGGTGAAACTTTCAAAAGTCATTATTGTTTAGTTTATGTAGTGGATGAACCAAGGGCCAGAAATCAGAAAGTATGGTACTCACCACCTGTGTGACCTTTGGCAATCGCATACCCTTGATTGTTCAGCTTTCCTTTCTAGACAGTGAGGATTGAGCAGTCATTTTTATGGTCCATTTAGTATCTCTAATCAGGCTTCCCTGGTGGTTCAGTGGTAAAGAACTTGACTGCCAATGCAAGAGACCTGGGCTTGATCCCTGGATCAGGAAGATCCCCTGGAGAAGGAAATGGCAACCCACTCCAGTATTCTTGTTTGGAAAATCCCATGGGCAGAGGAACCTGGAAGGCTACAGTTCACGGGGTCGCAAAAGAGTCAGATTTTGATTAAACAACAACAGTATCTCTAATCAAAACAACCTTATCTCCAAACAAGTTAATTACAGGGGAAGTATCTATGTTGTGCACAAACAAACAACGAATAATGGTGTTTTCTACTCTTGGAGGATCTTCTGGAAAAGAAAGTTACTCTGAAAGACACTCATGGAAATTAATTTTCTCCATCCTTTTTGAAATCTTAGTCTACTCATAGCATATTGAGCTATATCCTAAATGTCTGCAATAAGGATTTCATTTAGTTTTAATAAGTCAGAATTACAAACATTAATGAAATGCTGATAGACTGATTAATAACACATGCTTTGAAGTTCCTTAAATATGTACCAAAAAAGGAGAAGAATTTATAAGAAAAATGTCCAGATATGGAACTTTACTCTGCATTTTGTTTATTATTATTTTTTTGAGTTGAAATATCTCTCAAATGCTTAGTTCTGAATAAACAGAAAAACAGCAGGAGGATTAAAAAAAATAAAACAAGGCTGAATTTCAGTCACACAGATCTCAGCAAGAAGTAAAAATAAACTCTTAAAATGATGCTCCTTTTCCACAGTTCCCAGAGGCAGGTTTGGTAAAAAGTAATTTGAAAATAGATTCATCTTTTTGCCTTTCCCTGCTGATTCTGTAACTTCTTCCATATCAATTAAAGATTTCTGGGATTTTGCTTTTTTTTTTTTTTTCCTTTCTCCCTTTCTCAGACAACCACCTAAAAACACAAATAGAAAAGAAGCTGTCTGGTAATTTTGCAATATCTTCATTTCAGGAAAACAGCACAGACTCATCACCTCAGAGTTTACCAGGTCCAAGCTCCCACTTTATCAAAGAAGTCTAGAGAATTGGGGTGCCCTGTTGGGTGGCATAACTGATCATAGCTCATTCCAGTACCTTTTCCCCCAATACTGCAAGCTGCCTGCTGTCCCTAATCAAGGTAAGACGGTGTCCTTCATAATTCACCATTGCAATAAATGCCTCTGTGATTCAGCATAGAGTTAGACGGTTCAACCATGACAAGAGCTCCGTGCAGTTGGGTTCTTACAAGTTCAGCACCTGAGAAAAATTAAGTGGGGAATTGATAATCATATCCAGCTGGGCGTTAGCATGTGTTAAACAGGGTTTTGATGTTCAAGGGTTTAAGTGCGTGACTGGTACACCTCCGGGCAAGGCCTAGTCTTCCCTGAGAATCTGTTCTTGCTTTTCTTTCTTTTCTCCTCTAATCAATCCCAGTCAGTTTTCAATTCTCTTTCTTACTTTGCAAAGTGCCAGACAAATTACTGGTATCCTCTCTGAACCTCTGGTTTCTTGTGGGTTTCAGAACTCATACCCACTTGAGGATATGTCAAGGTAAATCTCACTCAAGACACATTTAATAACATTTTAGGAACATAATTAAAACAAAGACCTTCATATAATTTTTATGGCTCTTCATCTTCCATTTTCTAATTTTCTTCTGGAATGTGGGTATTTTCTTAATTCTTTATGTTTTCTCTAGTGTTCTTCTGTTCTTCTTTAACAGCACATCTTCTGAACTATGAGTGGTCTCAATGTCTTAAGATTGCGAATACAAAGATGCTGATATTCAACTGTTTTTGAAGCATAAAAATGGCAGCTTCATTGGGTTCAACTTGATACATTGTAAAGCAATTTGGAATATACATATTTAAACATAAGATTTTTTTTTCCCTTAAAGTAGAGAAACTGTGTAATAAAACCCTGATTTTTTATTGGAAATGGTAATATAGGAACTTTAAAGATTTAAAAAAAAATTCTGCCTAAGTGATTTTGCTTGCTTGCTTATAATTAACCCTATGCCTCAGTTTGCCCACAAACGTCCTCGTTTTGACTATTTAATGGTATTCTATCTGTTTTAGCATTTGCTCTGAATTTTGCTCAAAGTGTTAGTATTAACTGTTGCATAAACAGAATAATGTCACCTTGTTAGCTTGTTTTTGGTAGACCTCTGCTTTGTATCTACACCTCTGCTCTGACCCTTTCTAGTAGGTGTGAGCTACATGCAGAGTGAACCGAGGTCTTAGATTAATGTGCAGTCAATTACTTTTTTTAGACACAACTAGTACATGTGTCCATTTCAAGGGAGGGATGTCAGATGATCATCGATAAAATGAAAGGTGTTCAGATTTATATCTTTCTGGTGTTGAATGATGCTATGAGAGCCATTTGAATTTGCTGCTTAGGTGGCCACCTGGTTTGCTAGTCACTTGTGACCTGGCCTTGCCAGAAAGTGAAAGTGTTAGTTGTTCAGTCGTGTCTGACTCTTTGTGATCCCATGAACTGTAGTCTGCCAGGCTCCTCTGTCCATGGAATTCTCCAGGCAAGAATACGGAGAGGGTTGCCATTCCCTTTTCCAGGGGATCTTCCCAACCCAGGAATTGAACTCAGGCCTGCTGCATTGCAAACAGATTCTTAATTGTCTGAGCCACCTCTGCCAAGATCTGAGAGATGCTCGAAGCTGCCAGGCCAGCAGTTGGCAGGACTGATGACAAACATGGGAAATTCTATTAGGCGTGTCTGAAATATGTGTGAGCTGGAAGCTGGATGGTCCTGTGTAGATTGCATAGGATGTAGGGTGAATGCCTTCCCATGGAGATTTTGTCACCTTGTATCTCTTTGTTTGGTGATGCTTTTTAAATTATTATTATTTTTTTTTGCCATAAGCCTTCTTGACAGAAATAAGTTTAAAAGGAAGAAAAGTGCCTGTGTCATGAAAATTTTAAGTACTAACTTTCCATTTTCAAGAAAGATGATGATGAATGTGTAACATTCACAAACTGTTTGTCCACAATTACCATCTACCCCAGAGGCTGTGTTGCCATTGCTGACCACATGGAAACAAGAAAACATGAATCTGTTGAGTAAGCATCAATCCCTAGGACAGAATGAGTAGTTTAAGAAGACTGTTCCTGAATGCAATGATTTAATATTAATAATTGAAGTCTAGACGGTGTGTCCGCATACAATAATGTGAAACTTGGCTTTTGATGTGCACATTGTAAATTATTGTGCATCTGAATTAATTTCTCTTATTTTTCAATTTCAAGTTTTCTTCTGTGTGTAATAAAAAATTGAATTAATACTGTTCCTGTGTTGGCTCCATTGACAGAAGAAAATACTCTTTGTTAGATGACAGTTTTTTGTTAACTGTGATCAACTGGTTTCTTTTCTGAGCCATAGAATATAGAAAATTTGAGAGACTATTTTCTCAATTCTGCAAAAATGGTACCTAACTAGTTCCATGCCAGATGTGCATATAACCAGAAGTACATATAACCGTGCAGCACTAGCGCTCCATTCTCTTAAAGTCCAAGTTGAAAAGTCCAAGTCACATGTTTCAAATTGAAAATCCATAAAGATAATAATACCCTGAATCACTTTCCAGCTAGTCAAAGAATCAAGTAAAGCTTTTTGATGTTCAGTCTTTCAATGGTGAAATTTCTGACATATTTTGGATACTACTATAAATTCAGTTAAAAATTCCAACATTGAGACAAAATCATGTGCTTTGTGATGGTATTACAATTGCAAAGTTTGGCGAAGAATACCCTCATAATACAGTCAGTGTTGTCATTGAATGGAGAAATCTATAAAAGAGAAATGTAAGTAGAATCAATGGACATCGTATTCTTCAAATTGTGTCCATTCAAAAACAAGCCACAGTGTTCTACAGTCAAAACAGAAGCTATTACTGACAACATTTACAACCTCTTATAATCATGGCTATAATAATTAAGTTTATTTTTTCATTATGAAGCTGATGCTGAATATAAAAATATAAATAAAAGGAGATATTTGCTTGCTATCTCTCATAAGTCAAAACTCACAAATGTTTAAACCTATGTAATTGACTTATGTGTCCCATGTTGTTAGTCACTCAGTCATATCCCCCTCTTTGTGACCCCATGGACTCTAGCCCACCAGGCTCCTCTGACCATAGAATTCTCCAGGCAAGAATACTGGAGTGGTTTGCCATTCCCTTCTCCAAGAGATCTTCTTATATCAGGGATTGAACCCAGATCTCTTGCATTGCAAGCAGATTCTTTACCATCTGAGCCACCAGAGAAGCCCTGGTAAAGAGAAACCATGTGAATTGACTTATGTGTCCCATAAAATTATTGAATGTTTTTAAAAATGAGTTCTTTCATTTTAGTTGCATTTTGTTCTCAATCATTTGGACATGTTTTACTAAAGTTTTCACTTATTGGCACACCACAAAACTTGAGCTTCTGAAAACTCAAAAGCTTCAGCTTTTTTAAAGTTTAGAAAATTGCAATTACTAAAATCAAAATTTGCAGGCAGGAAGATCTTGAACATTAATGCAAGTGCAGAAGAATTGATATTGAATACAAATGTAGGGGCACATCTCATCCAGTGGAATTGTGAGAGCTCAAACTGTATAAGGTTTAATTCTGAACTTAAATGAGTCCTTGAAATATTTCAATTTTGGGGAAGATTCTTTTAAAGGAACTTTTATCTTTAATTAAATGCATTCATACTTTCTACCTGAATGGAAATGAAGTTGAGAAGACTTAAAGCTTTTCAGCATTTATGCTTAGTGAATCTTTTTTTGTAAATATAAAAATTTAAGGTGAATCATTATTAAGTGTTATAAATACAGACATCTTATTTGAAGAATTTGGTCCCATAAAATATTTCTCGATGAAGTTAATTTAAGTGGAAACCAAAAGACTGAAACTTTGAAGATAATTTGAGCTGAAATGTTTGTACATTATCTCACAAGGAGTTAGAATTAAGGCTATCCTCTATGAAATGCAAATCAAAACTACAATGAGGTACGCTGGTACCTCTGAACACGCTGGTCAGAATGGCTGCTATCAAAAAGTCTACAAACAATAAATGCTGGAGAGGGTGCGGAGAAAAGGGAACCCTCTTACACTGTTGGTGGGAATGCAAATGTATAGCCACTATGGAGAACAGTGTGGAGATTCCTTAAAAAACTGGAAATAGAACTGCCATATGACCCAGCAATCCCACTGCTGAGTGTACACACTGAGGAAACCAGATCTGAAAGAGACACGTGCACCCCAGTGTTCATCGCAGCACTGTTTATAATAGCCAGGACATGGAAGCAATATAGATGTCCATTGGCAAACGAATGGATGAGAAAGCTGTGGTACATATACACAATGGAATATTACTCAGCTATTAAAAAGAATGCATTTGAGTCAGTTCTAGTGAGGTGGATGAAACTGGAGCCTATTATACAGAGTAAAGTAAGTCAGAAAGAAAAACACCAATATAGTATACTAACACATATATATGGAATTTAGAAATATGGTAACAGTGACTCTATATGCGAGACAGCAAAAGAGACACAGATGTAAAGAACAGACTTTTGGACTCTGTGGGAGAAGGTGAGGGTGGGATGATTTGAGAGAATAGCACTGAAACATGTACATTACCGTATGTGAAATAGATCACCAGTCCAGGTTCGATGCATGAGACAGGGTGCTCAGGGCTGGTGCACTGGGATGATGCTGAAGGTTAGGATGGGGAGGGAGGTGGGAGGGGGGTTCAGGATGGGGAACACATGTACACCCATGGCTGATTCATGTGAATGTATGGCAAAAACCACCACAATATTGTAAAGTAATTAGCTTTCAATTCATATAAATAAATTAATTAATAAAAAGAATATCCTCTGTGTACCAGAATTTTCTCTGACCTCAACTGAGTAACCAATATTTTTAAAATAATATGGTAAAAAGAGACAATCGACAGTTCCAGTGATTTCAAATTTATTTAATAAAAATTCAACTTTCAAGATGACTGCAGAAAGCTTACAACAAAATTAAATATAATAGTACCACCTTAAGAAAAGTAAATTCTCCAGAAACATATTTGTGACACAGTTTTAGAGGCTGCTATAGCTAAGAAACTGATTAAAGTATTTCAAGATAAGCCAAGAATAAGATAAGTCAAACTCTGCATATGTATTTTTCATGTTCAGAAAATTGATTAAAAAAAGGTTTAAAGTCTTTGCTTTAATGGACACAAATTCATGATTTTTTTTGTCTTTCAGGGAAAAATTTGAAGGTATTTTTTAATAGAACTATTTTATGTATCTTTCAGTATTATAAAACTGATTTTTTAAAATCAATAACTAGCCTGTGGAGTATTTTGCCTCTTTTTTTTTTTTCTGGCTCTGTACTTCTTTCAAGGCCAATTCAAGCCTGGACTGGGCAGGAAAGGTGTCTCTGAGTCGTTACTCATCACAGAATACTCTTTACCCGAATCACCTTTGACTCCATTTCCTTGCACTGAATTATCTTTTCATACTGCCTGTGGCTTTTAGGTGATGTATGTCATGGCTTATAGCTTTTGTGTCCCTACATAAGGGTTGGTGCTCAAAAAAAATGTGTTATTAAGAACTATATTCCATACTATAGTCAAGGAAGAGATGCTAGATAATCTGGATTCTAGATGAGGTGGGGGGGGTGGGCAGGATATAAAAACAAATCTATGAGTGTGTCAAATTAACAAATCAGCTCTGTGTATAGTCTTCTTTCTAGCAGCAGAAAGAACTACTGCAATAATTCTGGTTCACAGAAGACAGGAAAGGCCAGTTTGGAGTAAGGGTGGGAAAGTGGGGAAAGCAAAAGCGGCTTTTACCCTAGTTGATGAAAAGGGATGAAAGATCAGGCGAGGAGGGAAATAGATAACATGATCAACCTTGAGAATAGATGTATTCTAAGATAGCCATTCAGTTTCTCAAATGGCGCCAGTGGTAAAGAACCCACCTGCCAATGTAGGAGACGTGAGAGACGTGGATTCTACCCCTGGGTCAGAAAGATCCCCTGGAGGAGGGCCATGCAACCCACTCCAGTAATCTTGCCTGGAGAATCTCGTGGACAGAGGAGCCTGGCAGGCCCACAGTCCATGGGGTCACAATGAGTCAGACACAACTGAAGCAACTTAGCCCACATGCATGCAGGATAGTCATATTGGTGTGTGGGTGTCTTAGTCACTCAGTCATGTCACTCAGTCACTCTGTGACCGCGTGGACTGCACCCTGCCAGGCTCCTCTGTCCATGGGATTCTCCAGGCAAGAACACCGGAGTGGGTTGCCGTTTCCTTCTCCAGTGCGAATTTTAGTAGTAGTAGTTTTGTTGCTAAGTTGTGTCTGACCCTTGCGACCCCACAGACTGCAGCCTGCCAGGCTCCTCTGTCCATGGGATTCTCCAGGCAAGAACACCGGAGTGGGTTGCCATTTTCTTCTCCAAGTCATATGGTAAAAAATGGTAATTTATAAAAATATGGTAGGTAAAAGAAAGAATCAAAATCAAGGATATTAGAGAAAAGGAAGAACACTTTTATTGCAACAGGAAAATATGGGAGAGAAGCTCAGATGGATGTTGAAAAGTTGTTTTTATTTTGATAGTATTGTATCTTAGTATACCTAAAATGTGATGTGTTAACATTCACAAATAGAAATTGATTGAAAAGTTGTCAATGGGACAGTAGTGCAGAAAGGAAAGAATGGATTGGTGTAAGTAATGCTACATTATTTTTTTGTTTTTTAGAGTCTCCTGCGGGTACGTGGTGGCTTCCCTGGTGTCTCAGACAGTAAAGAATCTACCTGCCAATGCAGGAGACCTGGGTTCAATCCCTGGGTCTGGAAGATGCCCTGGGGAAGGAAATGGTTACCCATTCTAGTATTCTTACCTGGAGAATCCCATGGACAGAGGAGCCTGGTGGGTGGGCTACAGTCCATAGGTATGTTACTTCCAGCATTGGCTTTCAATGAAGCAACAATAGTAAGAGACCCTGGTGATTTTAAAATGAGGTTACTGATACCAATGTATGCTGGCAATCAAGGCATAATTAGCATTCAAAGATTTAGTATTAGGTTAAAAGCATTTTGAATCAACCATATCTTATGTTCATAAAAGATAATATTTTAAAAGGCATTCTCCCTGGAGACACTGATTTTCTGATATCTTCATCTCTCAGCCATCTACAAAAGCATGGGGAAAAAATAAACCAAAGTATAAATAAATGAGAGAGAATGAATTTTATCCTCATCTAGATATGGAAAACATGGAAATAATAACACATGTCTTTTCTAGACCACACTTTCAGATTATGAAAATGAGTGAGAAAGGAGAGAAAGTGAACTTTGGCAAATAAATATGCTTGGAGTCTTTCAAATTTCTTGGCTTTTCTTTTTTTCAAGTGATTATTAAGAAAGGATTAAGGAATCTCAGTATGTTGTGGGTAAGGCTTTCAGAACTGGATTTAGGAGACTTGAGGGTTTTTTTTAATCCCAGGCAAGATAGCAGTGACCCTGAACAAAGCAATTCAGCCCTGGATCTCAGTGTCTTCATCTCCCAAAAAAGAAGTTGTGTTATATGACAACTGAGTTACTTTCTGACATGTGATTTGAAAACTTGGGTAGTGATAATATGACCCACTTATCCAAATGGGAAGACGCAAGGGGTAGAAACCGTGAGAGCAAAGGAACTGTCCAGGGTGCTTAGAAGCACTTGGGTCCATTCATTCTCTGGAATTATGACCAGAAGCCACAATAAAACTCCATTTGTTATTCATCCAGCATTTCTACTATGTTAAATACGTAACAAACTATTCTGTCAGTATCAGGTAGATATAATTCAATATGAGTCTATTTCCTTTTGCTTAAGGGAAAAATTTCATATTTAGAATCATCTTTGTTCTGTCTCCAATTAGTTGCTGGCCTTCAGACCAGTCATTCCATCCATTGGTTATTTAGAATAAGATCATTTCAGTTCAGTCCCTTAGTTGTATACAACTCTTTGTGATCCCATGGATTGCAGCGTGCCAGTCTTCTGTGTCCATCACCAACTCCTGGAGCTTGCTCAAACTCATGTCCATTGAGTTGGTGATGCCATCCAACCATCTCATCAAGATATCACAGTAGATTTCATGGCATGCTTGCAACATTGATTTTTCAAGAGTAATCTTGGGAGAGGTGAGAATGTGTATACTCTTAAAGAAGTGAAAGGGACAGAGATGGGAAAACACACCTTTGACCAGGGTACAAAAATGAAGATAAAGGAAATCAGAAAAGGAAGACTTTTAAGACAGACAAGGGAGCTAATTGTAATTAAGCAATCCTCAGTTGCTTGACCAGACCACACTGAAGGGGGTTGTAGATGAGTGTGCATGGGGTGTGTTAGCTTGTCACAGCAGAACCTGGTACTCCAGCACGAGCTGCCACAGCTTCTTGCTGACAGCCTACTTTGGGCCAGGGAAAGGTGCATTGGGAACCTGCTGCTGGCGAATCTTAATGAGACATAAGCCTACTGGGTGGAAAGCGGGGATGTGAGAATTCCTTGAAGTTGCAATACTCGTACCAAATCTGTATCTTATTCCTTTCTAAGAGTGAAGAAAAGGTGCATATGCAGTCATCTTTGGGGCAGTGTCCAGGCTAAGGCCTAGGGACTGGGGATCTGAAGTTGGCATAGTGTGACTGGTAGAGATCTTAAGAGAAGTGTGATGCTTAAAGTGACATGGCAGCATCACTGAGGTCACACTGGCACAGAGGACTCCAGGGGAGAGGAGTTTTGTACAAATTAGACAGTGTCCGAGTCCCTGATTAGCGCAGATGAACTTTGGCCTTAGCAGGTTTGGAGAGTGCATAAAATAACCAAGACAGAAGCCCTGCTACATGGACTCATTAAATGGGAAGAATGAATAGGAATTTACCCTATAGGTGTATGGATGCCAAGCCTCTTCTCAGGTCTGCTGAATACCAGGTTACAGCAGAGAACTAGGGAGGAGGAAGGGAAAGTGTGCTCAGAAATTATGAGAATGACCCACTGAAAGATTTGTGATTCCATTTGCTTAGTCTGAGAACCAATGCGAGGGGATATTTGGAAAGAGAGCTGTTTAGCGTTTTCTTTTTTAGCATATTGAGTTTGAGGTTTTTACATTGTCAAAGAAGACTATGCAGCAGGTGGTCAGAGTATGAATTTGGATATTGCTTGAGAAAACAGCCTCAGGATGATATAACACCTTGAATTCTGACTTTGATTTTCCTCCTACCTGTACGTCTCTTGAGTGTTTTTCTCTGTTTTCTCCAGCAATTTCTTTGATATTTATCCAATGTTTTAGGGTCTTTGTAGCTGGGAGGTTTTCAGATTCTCAGTTGGTCAAATATTTGGAAGCAGCTTTGGCGCATTGGGCACGTAATCAATACTATAGGGTAAATGAATAAATTGAAACCGAGGGTTATGAGTACATTTGATGGGAAGATTAAGTGAAAATATCTGGCTTATAGAAAAGTAAAAATACCTGGCAGGGTTACCAGCGTTGCTGAGTGACAGAAAAGAAGGGGGAGGACATGGGGGTGTGCGGATGCAGTGAACAAGGAAAGTGATCTGAGATTTGGAGGAGTACTGGAAGACGGTTAGGTCAGTTTTTTTTTTTTTTTAATATTTATTGGAGTTTAGTTGATTACAATGTCATGTTTCTGCAGCATAGACAAGTGAGTCAGTTATACATATCCATATCTTTTAAAGATTCTCTGCCCGTGTAGACCACTACAGAGTCCTGAGCAGAGTTCCCTGTGCTATACGGCAGGTCCTTATCAGTTATCTCTGTTATATATAGTAGTGTGTATGTATCAATCCCAGTCTTCCACTTTACCCCTCTCCCCCTTACCCCGTGGTAACCATGGACTTGTTTTGTACGTTGTGACTCTATTTCTGGTCACTTTTAAGAAGCCCAGTTTCTATAGGTGATGAAAGAAGAGCCCGGTGACAAAGGTTTGGGGAACGTGTGGGAGGAGAGCGAGAAATGTGGCTGAGAAGAGAAGGTGAGAGGTGAAATAGCAGTTTGTGTGGGAAGCAGATCTGGGGAGAGTTTCTTGAAGATAAAGGAGACCAGAAATTGGAAGTTTTATTCTCACCACCGCTAAGTGTTATCTAGAGTTTCAGGATAAAGCAAACTTTGTTGATTCACTGACTTCTTTGTTGATATTGGATCTTAAATAATTATTAAAAGTTTGTGGTGTCGTGCGTGAAAAGATGACACCTAAGGGCATAGATTAGAAAATACGAAAGATATCTAAAACTTGTAAAGCTTTATACTGTTTAAAAACACAGTTAAATCCCCTACATATGAGCCTTCAAGTTGCAAACCTTCAAAGGCGCAAACTTGCATTCATATGTCCAATCTCTAAGTTAGCTCGTGTGTCTGACGTGCATTGTCACGCATGTGCAGCCTCTACAAGCACATTCTCTACATGTGCTTTTGTTTACTTTACTGTACAGTACTGTATACAGTGGGCTTTGCTGGTGGCTCAGCGGGAAAGAATCCGCCTGCTAGTGCAGGAGACACAAGGTCGATCCCTGGTTTGGGATGATCCCCCTGGAGAAGGTAATGGCAACCCACTCCAGTATTCTTGCCTGGGAAATCCCATGGACAGAGGAGCCTGGTGGGCTACAGTCCATGGAGTCACAAAAGAGTCGGACACAACTTAGTGACTAAACAACAACAACTGTATGGGGTACAGTATAGGGTATAGGTGCAGTATCTTTATTTCAAGCCCAGGATGTCTGGAAGCAGGCATAAAAGCAGCGGTAGCTGGTACTACTGTACTTTACAAGGTTCTGCACTGTAAGATTAAAAAAATGTTTTCTATATTTTTTGTGTTTTTTTTTAATGTATTACTTGTGTGAAAAATATTATAAACCTATTACAGCACAGTACTATATAGCCAATTGAGTTAGTTGGGTACCTAGGCTGACTTTGTTGGGCTTCTGAACAAATTGGACTAAGGAACGAAGCTCATTCAAATGTAGGAGCTCAAATGTAGGAGACTTACTGTCCCCTTAGTACTTTTTATCCTCTTTTGTATAACTTACAGATGATTACAGAACCTCAGAGATGCTGGTGAATCTAGCTGTATACATTTGAACCATCCTAATTTTAACGTTAAAATGCATACAACATCTAACAGCAAGGTGCTAAGCATGGGTGAGCTAGAGGGTTTGGAGAAGAGCCTGTATTCACTTTCCTGAGCTCTCATAAGAACCCTTGAATATTTACTCAAGGGGATGTCATAGTTTGATTTTGTCCAGGAATATTTAGTTCTACTCAGAGTTCATTAAACCCAGCTGTTTGCTCAAAGCACCAGCTGAAGGAAGTGGCAGAAGTGGTGACAGAAAGGCAGAAATAGAAGACGAGAAAAGGTGAGAAAGCAAGTGTAAAACAAGAGGGGTGATCACAGGTTCACGCTGTTTATATCATTTGTTTACTCTTGAGTTCTCCAAGTAGGTGATTTATTAAATAAGGCACTTTGCAATCACACCACCGACTTCTTCGCCAAAAATAGGATGGGACCGGTTTGAACTTTCTGAAAATCTCATACAAATTAGCATCAGATGCCTCTGTTGTCTTCTGACTGTGAGGTTTTGGACTCTGTCCGTTCCTACTAAGCTCTTCGGCTTCAGGGCCACTGACACAGTCCTCTCACCATCAGCCTGGCAGAGCCCATCAGGGCCCAGTCTCTAGTGGGTTGGCGAGGCCCCCAGTCTATCTGGTGATAAACAAAGCCAAGTGTCACAAGGATTCACCACGCCATGTGGTGTCCAAATGTCGTGAGACCTAAAGCTGCTTGTGGCAGTCTGCTGTTTGCTAGGATAAGACTAATTAGGGAACAGGATAAACACGCACGTTGCTTTGGGATAAGTGGAGGGCAGTCAACTGAGGCCAGGCTTGTAGCCTGTCTCACAGCCATCGCTTACTCCCAGGGCCCGTGTAAACACACACGCTCATACATGCTTAATGAAAACTTGTCTCCAGCCCCAAATTGAGCCAGCAGAGAGTACAGAAGCCAAAGACACAGTAAAATTCCTTTTCTGCAACTCTCAAATTCCGTTACACCATCTAAAGAAACAGATCCTATTATAACCTGTGCTTGAAAGTTGGATAACAGCAAGTTGAAGTGGCAAATGTATTTCTACTTAGGATATAAACTGGAGAAAATAAAAAATAATTTTCCACATGGAAAAATTGATGTAGAATATATGAATTCTTTCAAAGTTATTTGACAGTGGTGTTACTGTTTTTTTTTCGGAGGCTGGGGGGAGGGGCATGGTTATTCTCAACACTCTGATGAAAAACTATGGATAGTTTTTCCCAGACATATGCATTCAGACTTACACACACACAAACATACACACATAGATGTAGATGGAGAGAGAACTTTGGATGCTATTTCCAAGGGACTGTTCTTTCTCTGTAGCTTATTTATGGACCAATTTATGGGCTTGGGATAAAAGTCCTGGCATAGTATATTATGATTAGGCACTCGATGGACATTATTTCTAGTTTTTGTAACCATACTGAACAGTAGGGACCACATGTGGTCAGTCTGACTCTTTGGGACCCTGTGGACTGCAGCCCTCCAGGCTTCCCTGTCCATGGGATTCTCCAGGCAAGAATACTGAAGTGGGTTACTGTGCCCTTCTTCAGGGGATCTTCCCGACCCAGGGATCGAACCTGTATCTCTTATGTCTAACCTGCATTGGCAGGTGGGTTCTTTACCACTAACCCCAGTTTTATAGAGGAGAAAGTTGAGGCTAAGGGAGAGAGACTTAGTTGGGGGGAAAGAGTATTTCCTAGTGTTTAGGAGCCCGGACTGTGGGCAGATTGCTTGGGTTCAAATCTTGTTTTCCCTCCACTTATCAGTTAGAAAATTCTGGATGAGTTTCTCATCCCTTGGTGTTTTTGTTTCCTCAGCCATCAGGAGCATAATGATGGAGGGTAACTTTCTAAACTCTTGCTGTTAGTGTTGAGTCACTAAGTTGTGTCCAACTCTTTTGTGACCCCATGGCCTATAGCCTACCAGGCTCCTCTGTCCATGAGATTTCCCAGGCAAGAATACTGGAGTGGGTTGCCATTCCCTTTTCTAGGGGATCTTCCTGACTCAGGGATTGAACCTGGGTCTCCTGAATTGGCAGGTGGATTCTTTCCCACTGGGCCACCAGGGAAGGTCCCAAAAGGTCTTATGAAGATTCAATAATACAAGACCTGCCAAGTGCTTAGAACACTGACTGGCATGTAGTGAGCACTAAATAATTGTTGTAATACTGTGGTTAAAGACCACAAAACTAGTACATAGAGGATCCAAGAATCAAACTAAGTTCTGTCTGGCTGGAGCCAGACCCCTACTGCCACCACACACATTTTCAAACTTGTTTTATGTTTGTCCTTTGGCAAATCATATAATGTTTCCAAAGTTCAGTTTCTGCATCCATTAAGATACAGATGATGATAGGAACAATAAAGCACCTCCTTCCTTTTGGGGAGGATACTATAAGACACCCAGCTTCCCAGGTGGCTCAGATGGTAAAGAATCTGTCTGCAATGTGGGAGACCTGGGTTCAATTCCTGCGTTGGGAAGATCCCCTGGAGAAGGGAAAGGCTACCTACTCCAGTATTCTTGGCTGAAGAATTCCATGGACAGAGGAGCCTGGCGGGCTATAGTCTGTGGGGTAGCAAAGAGTTGGATAGGACTGAGTGACTAACACTTTCAATTTCACATATAAGATACCAGTAAGTCCAGTTGGCCAAACTGTTAGGCACTGTGTCAATATTCATTGTGATTAAAGACCAATTTGTGGACTTCCCTGGTGACCCAGTGGTTAAGAATTCACCTTCCAATGCAGGGGATATGGATTTGATCCCTGATTGGGGAACTAAGATCCCATATGCCTCTTGACCAAAAATCACAACATAAAACAGAAGCAGCATTGTAACAAATTCAATAAAGACTTTAAAATACAAAAAAGAAAAAAAAGAAAAGAATTTGATTCAAAGCGAAGAGTCTTAGGTCTCCCCTTCTACATTTATTGTAAATAAATTAAATTTGCATCATGTGCACTCACCTCTAAATCTACTTAAAAGACACAAATCACTGGAGGTGATCACAATTATGAAATGAGCACTCCATCATCTTAATGACTCTCAAAGTGGGATAGAAAAGAGAGGTCAGCATTCCTCTGGACCTTCAATAACATTTGCCTAAGGTAGGTAGAAAAAAAAGTGCTTTTATTAAACAAATATTTGGGAATCACATTTATGTTTATTCCCAAACCAAGAGAACACAGTAGTATCCAACAAGTTCATTATGTTGGCAGAGAAACTTATATTTTGTTAAACATCGAGTTCATTGTCCTCAGCTGGAATGCATGATTTCAGTTAGCTTTCAAAAGGTCAGTTTATTTCTGGGAGTAATATTTCTGCAATGCTAAGAATCAGAGGCCAAAAGGGGAAAGAGGACATGGCCTGTAGAATAGATTACATCCCTTTCTGGAGTCCCCGAGGGAAGCTTAGAAATGAGAGCTTAGCTGTGCTAAAGTGGAGACTTCCACAATGCAGTGGAATGACGATGTTGCAAGAGACTCATTTAATCAAATTTAGTTCTATCTTACTTACAGAGTCTAATTCCCTAGACATCAATTCAGGTCTTTCTGCCAATTCTTGTCCATCAGCCCCTTTGAAAAATAATTCCATCTGATGACCAGGTGTATGCTTGCATGCTAAACTACTTCAGCCGTGTCCGACTCTTTGCAACTCTACGGACTGTAGCCTGCTAGGCTCCTCTGTCCATGGAATTCACCAGGCAAGAATACTGGAGTGGGTTGCCATGCTCTCCTCCAGGGCGTCTTCCAGACCAAGGGATTGAACCCATGTCTTCTGTGTTGCAGGTGGATTCTTTACTGCTGAGCCACTGAGGAAGCCCCGACCAGTCATATACTGAGTGTCTAATACGTATCAGGTGGGAACACTAGTCCAAAAGAAAAGACATGTTTTCTTTCCCAAGTTGTCCAGCCTGGCGGAAGAGACCATCCACCATCCAAAAACCCATCTCAGGACTTGCAGTGTGGTAGGGATGCAGGACATCTCTGTTGAAGGGTTGAATCCATAGCAATAAAAGTATAAAGTGCTATAGGAGAAATGTTGCTGGGAAATGCACTGCTTTTGTGGCAGGTGGTCAGGGAAGAATTTCCAAGGGCAGCAACATGTGCATAATGTTGGTAATGTAGGAATTTGCTGGGTGAGAAGTGAGTGGGAATTGGAGTGGAAGAGCGCCATGGTGTGAACCTGCAGGTTGGGCCAGCACTCACCTGAATGGGGGCCAAGTGGCTGCTGGAACCAGCATCTTCAGGAAAGACAGGCGAGAACCACAGTGGCTGGTCTGCAGCCAGAATACCTGGCCATAAAGTGGATGAAAAGGAAGGGATCCAAGATGGGAAACTAAGTGACCTATGGGAAGTTTGCAGAGGCCATTGGAAAGGATGGAAAGTCTGGAGGAATTTCCTGGGCTGGTTTCGGATACTTGTGATGCTTTTGAAGAATTGCCTGAGGCCTCCTTCAGGGGTGGAGGAGACCAGTAAAGGGATTAATTTATACACTGGATGGTTAGAACCACTTTTGTGAGCTTCTATGCTATGATACCCTGTGAGTGCCTATCAAGCTAGTAATCAGTTCTTTTTTTAAACTTTGATTTTGTATTGGAGTATAGTTGATTAACAATGTTGGGTTAGTTTCAGGTGTATATCAAAGTGATTCGGTTCTACATGTATATAAATGTATCTATTCTTTTTCAAATTCTTTCCCCATTTAAGTTGTTACATAATATTGGCAGAGTTCCCTGTGCTATATGTAAGGTCCTGGTTGGTTATCCATTTTAAACATAGTGATTTCTTAACGCCTGTATCCCTAACAGCAGGAACTGTATCCCACTGCACCTTTGAGGTTATGTTCTCAGTACTGAGCTCCATAGGTGCTCAATCAGTATTATTGAACAATTCATGGGATGGGTGGGTGGTTGGCCTGGCTCTCTCGTCTAGCCCTGCAGGTATGTAGTTGGTGGTTTCGTTGAGATGGGAAGTAGGGGTGGAATCTTGATTAAAACTTGGATCCATTGGAGCTCTTTTCCCAAGGAAAGGAAGCTGCTGCCTTTTGAAGTGGTACTGAGGGACCTGAAGAGAACCTTGCCCATTCATCGTTCTACCAGAGAACATGATCCTCCCCTGAACTTCCTGCTCCCACAGATGAGGACTGGGGTTTTTTCTTTGTGTAGCAGACACTCAGGAAATGCCTGTTGATTTGACTTTTCAATGTGCCATACAAGAAAACAAAAGGCAAGACATTTGAGATTTTTCTGAAATGAAGGAACCAATTTGGATAAAGGTCATAAGAAGGAAGAGGACTTTTTTACTAGCACAAATTTAGATTTGGAAGTTAGCCTCACCCTCATTTCATTGATACATGTGGGGATCCTGAGACCCAGTGGGTGAAATTCTCTCATCTACACAAACACATAATGTTTGTGTGTCTGTGCACCACATCAATGTTGGTTTGTATTTGCACACCCAACACTTGAACCCAACACCCTGATCACCTCTTAGACTCAGACTTCCTCGTTTCTTAGGAGGAAGAAAGTAGGCACGCCTGTCTATGACCAAATGTGGTGAAGGTAGCTGAATAAGAAGCCCAGAATATGCACCTTATTAGCTCTGATTTCCTCTTCACTTTGAAGTCCTCTCCAAGGCTTTGAGAGGCTTTCTTTTATTCATCCACATGCAGCTCTGTACCCCCAGACAGCTCTCCAGCTCCACACACACACGTATCTCTGATTCTAAGACAGCTTTGATGGATATCCGTGAGACCACATGTTCCTTCATTCATGCTTTCCCTTCTCTTAAATATTTATAATGGTTCACAAGCAGAAATAAAAGTCCTTCAGATTCAGAGCCATCTAAAAATAGCACCTCCATTCCTTGCCAGGCAATCTGGCATCAATCAAGGCCATCGAAAAGATGCTAAGGAGGAAAGAAGAGGAGCTGATAACCTTTTTATCCAGTTTTTTTTTCTTTCAGTTATCCCCCTCTGTTATTAATAAGTTAGCAGGACAGACAGCTTGGGATGCAACCCAGATGTTTTCTGTGTTCCCACTGCTGAAGATAGCTGTTGCTTCAGGGTTTTTCTGATAAAATGTGTCCATGTGGAGAGAGGGCTTTGAACTAGCTAACTGCCAGGGGACTCTAGTTGTTGGGCAAGGGTGAGGATGGGTGGAATCTTCAGTATAGGGTGGGGACCTTGCAAATTCTCTAGATAAACCCTTACTTCTGTTCATTGGGTTTAGGCTTTCTTTGGGCCATGTATCTGGAGAAGGGAGTGGCAACCCACTTGCCTAGAGAATCCCGTGGACAGGGGAGCCTGGTGGACTACAGTTCATTGGGTCACAAAGAGTTGGACGTGACTGAGAGTTGGACTCACTCACTCACACTCGGGGTCATGTATACGGAGCTGTCATTGATTCAGTAATGGCTATTTTATAGCTCACTTGTCAATACTGGGCTTCTTTTTCAGTCTTGCGGCTTCCCAGGGCTAGAACATTGGGAAACTGGACAGTCATTCCATCTGCTCTGGGATTGCCCCTTCATTAGCTCTAGCAGACAGTTTTGAAGTTTTCCCTTGGAATTCAGGTCTCTTCCTCTTTCCTTGAGTGCTGATATAGTTGGTGAAGGTCCTTTTCAGAGAACTACCAACCCTAAATTTCAGCCACCTTTCTCTGAAACATTATTTTTGGATTATGATGTGTTCTTTCTGATTGTTTTCTGCTGCTTCTCAAAATTTTGGTTTGTGTGCTCAGAAGTTTTGACTTTTGATACACTTATCACTGACAAGGATTTTAAGGGCAGATTTGCAAATTTAATGCCTTGAATTTGACTCTTAGATTTGACCTCAATCAACTAGTCTCTGTGAGTGTGCTAAGTCACTTCAGGCATAAACAACTCTTTGAGAACCTATGAATTTGTGGCCCACCAGGCTCCTCTGTCCATGGGATTCTCCAGGCAAGAACACTGGAGTGGGTTGCCATGCCTTGGTCCAGGGGATCTTTCTGAAATAGGAATTGAACTCATATCTCATGTCTCCTACACTGGCAGGAGGGTTCTTTACCTCTTGTGCCACCTGGGAAGCCCACTCTCTAGCATATAATTATTACTTCTGCCTGAATGGTAATAAAACAGAAAGGACAGAGAGTGATGAGTACAGAAGAAATAGCCCTAGGTAATGGCTCACAGTTTTATCCTGTTATACAATCAATAGTACCTTTCTTTTATCTATTTATTCCTTTTAATTCAGAAATAGCCACTGAGAAGGAGAAAGGAGAAAAACAATTCTTTATATGTGGGTGGATATGGATCTGTAGTGGGGAAAACAAGGAAGTTTGAAACCAATTCAAATCTGAACCAGGTAAGTGACTTTATAAACCATCTGCACTGTATACTGTATGCTTGGTTTTCCCCTCAGGAACGTTTATTTCTTTGGCTCCAGCTGGATTGACTGAAGGAAAGAAGAGATGCTTGCAATCTTTTTCACTATTTCATTTGCCCCCCCCCCCCAAAAAAATACATATATATATATATATATATTTGTTGTTGTTGTTGTTGTTGTTCAGAAGTTTAAATGCTTTTCATGGTCACAAATAAAAGTGAAACAGGTGAGGGGTTCTTAATTATACCTACTTCCCATTTTCCATTACATGAGCTGTTTAAAGCCAGAGAGCACATGGTCGAGACCTTATCTTTATGGTATTTTCTGTTTGTTTCCCTACAATAGAAAAAAAGTTTACTTAAGCTTATAAATTAAAGGAAGATATGGGTGGGTGTGAAAATGTTAAAATGTTAAATGTTTTAAATGTTTTAAAATGTTAAAAGACCTAGAGAGCCATTTCCTTGGAAGAAAACTAGTGTGGTTGTTATTGGTGAAGCTAATCACAGAAACACGCAGGCTTAAACATATTGGAACTTCTCTCTGTGCCACCTATTGTCCCCTCACTGATGGATTTCAGCTCACACCACTCCTCAGTGCCTTGGGGTTATTTCACAACATTACGTGACACTTGCTTTTGTGCAAATACAGGCTTCTGTTGTCTCCTTTATGTAGACTGGAAGAGCTGTTTATTGGTTTCACACAGGCCACCTCTTGTGTTGAAGACTAGTAGAACTACTGCCTTTCCCTCTGACTCTCCTTCAGATTCCTGAAGCAACGTCAAGCAACGTCAGGTTCTTCATGCATCTGTAGGACTCACAAGCATGTTACTTTCATTTTCCCAATTTTACTGAGAAATAATTGACCTGCATCATTGTATAAATGTAAGGCATACAGTAAAGTGGTTTGATTTATGCTTATTGTAAAGTGATTACAATAGGTTTAGTTATTCATCAACTTATATAGAAATGAAAAAAATAATTCATATTGAGAACTCTCAGAGTCTACTCTTTAAACAACTTTATACATACCACAGAGCAGGTTAATTACAGTTGCCATGCTGGACATTACGTCTTAGCATTTATCTTAAAACTGGAAGTTTGGGGGACCGGGATGGGGAATACATGTAAATCCATGGCTAATTCATTTCAATGTATGACAAAAACCACTGCAATGTTGTAAAGTAATTAGCCTCCAACTAATAAAAATAAATGGGGAAAAAAAAAACTGGAAGTTTGTGCCTTTTGACCACCTTCCTCCAATCTTCTTCTTCCCTCCATTTTACCTTTTGATTATGTGATCCATGGATAATTTCTTCTGCTCTAGAAACCCATCCCCTCGATATACTGTTGTCATTCATTCACTCAGTCATGTTTGACTCTTTTGCAACCCCATGCACTGTAGCCCACTAGTTTCCTCCGTCCATGGGATTCTCTAGGCAAGAATATTGGAGTGGGTTGCCATTTCCTCCTTCAGGGGATCTTCACGACCCTGGGGTCGAACCTGCGTCTCTTATGTCTCCTGCATTGACAGGCGGGTTCCTTACCTGGGAAGCCCGTTCTCAACAGTTAGCATATATAATCCTTTCTCAGAGTTCTCTTGTACCCAGATCTCAGCAGGAAACAAAAGGAGTGCTTGAATTGGGCAGTTAGAGGGGAGTAGAGGACAGCTCATAAGGGTGGGCACGGAGTGTGGGAAAAGCACAAGAAATGTCACAATACTTTCGGCTTCAGAAGAGTAGGTTGTTGGCCTCCCCAGAGGGGTGAGGGTGGTAGTGGGTTCTGGAACCCAGGCACAGAGAGCTGAAGTCAAGAATGATAGACCCTCAGCCCTGCTCCTGTTGATGCCACAGGAGTAAAAAGGAATCTTTATCGGGATTTCCCCGGGGGTCCCGTGGTTAAGACTTTGCCTTCCAATGCAGGGGGTGTGGGTCCGATCCCTTGTCAGGAAGCTAAGATCCCACATGCCTCATAGCCAAAAAACCAAAACAAGAAACAGAAGCATTGTTGTAACAAATTCAGTCAAGACTTTAAAAATGGTCCACATCAAAAAAAGAAAAACCTTAAAATAAAAAAAGAATTATTACGTTGACCTCATTCTCTTCTGTATCTGCTCCCTGATGATCAAACGAGAGGAAGTCTGAGGGGAGGTGAGCGTTGGCGGTGGTGTGCACCATTTAGCCTTCCAGGGCACAAGGTGGGGTGGAGAAGGGTAAAGGGTGAAGGGGGTGAAGATGAAGGGGGAAAAAAATCCATCTTCATTCCTGGCCAGGGATGGGATGTACTGACCTTGAAAAGTCATTTGGCAGAGATATTTACAGTTTCCAGAAAACACATGTGCTCCCTATATTTCTCAACCCCTTTTCGCCAGGTGAGGTCATGTGGGTAGTTCTGAAAAATGGAGTGAGTGGACTTGTGTATGTTACCTCTGGGCTGAAACACATCAGGGACAGCACTGGACCCTGTGGCTTCCTCTCTCTTTGCTCTGCAATGTGGAGGCTGTGTGTGCTGTAGAAGAATGTTGGAGGAACAGGTTGGAGCTTGAACTATCTCCCGAAGGAGAGTCAGCCTGGAGAGATGCTGTACCTGCAGCAGACTTTGCATAGTTAGAAATAAAACTTTGTGGGTGGACTACTGAGATTCTGGGGGCTAATTTCTTCCTGCAGAATAACTTGATCATCCTGACTAACACAGCTAGGAAACTTCTGGCCTCAAATACTGACCTCTCAAAAATGAAATTGACTGGTACCATATACTGAAGAAGACTTTACCAGTACAGGAGGCTGAGTGACCCATTAAGAAAGAAGACCGACCACTGCCAGCTGGATAACTTCTTTCCATGAGACTGCCAAAGGCGTTTACTGATCCTTGAGTTCTTATCCCCCGGTTTGTTTGATTATCCTGTTTCTGAATGAGCTTCTTCCCCAATTTCCCCCTCCTCATGCTTCCCATCCAGATGTAAGCAAGTTAGGTACTGCTTCAGAAATCCCCACCTCCTTTTTTGAGGTTAACGGTTACTATTTTCTTTGTTTAAAATGTATTTTATCAAAGTGTAGTTGATTTACAATGTTGTATTTATTTCTGCTGTACAGTGAAGTGATTCAGCTATACACATGTATATATACTCTTTTTCACATCCTTTTCCATTATGATTTCTCACAAAGTATTGAATATAGTTCCCTATGCTGTACAGTAGGACTTCATTGTTTATCTGTTCCGTATATAATAGTTTGTATCTGCTAATCCCAAACTCCCAGTGCCCCCTCCCCCTTGAGGACTAGAACCACGTCGTCTATTCTCTATGTCTGCAGAATCACCGCCTCTTGAAATATACCTGTCAAATTCATTGCTTGATGATAACTTAGAAACAGATTATAATTTGAAATCCTAGAATCTCCCTACCGACTATGGGAAGAACTTGGATTTTGCAGCCAGACCTCTCTGTGTTTGAGTTTCATTCCAGTCACTTATTAACTCTGTGACCTTGTGTATATTATTTAACTGAGCTTTAATTTCTTTTTCTCATCTGTCAAATGAGGCTTTATCACTTTTATCAAAGTAGGGTAAAATCTACTTTGCAAGGTTATTGTAGGCATTTAAAAAGATAAGACATAGAAAGCAGACTTATGGTTACCAAAGGGAAAAGGGAGGGGGAGGGATAAATTAGGAGCTTGGGATTGACATAGACACACTATTTTATATATATATATAAAATACCAGCAAGGTCCTACTGTATAGTATAGGGAACTATGCTCAATATTTTGTTGTAACCTATAAGAGAAAAGTATCTGGAAAAAAATATATAACTGAATCACTTTGCTATACACCTGAAACTCAGGCAGTATTGTAAATTCAATAGACTTCAATTGAGAAAAGAGAAAATAGCACAGTGGTTGCCTGATATATTTTAGAAACTAGATGATTGAAAATCTTTATTTTCAGCTTGTGAGAATTCTGCTGAGTTTGTGGCCGATGGTAGCTGAGTTTACCGTAACATCATCACAGGTCTTTACCTCGTGTTTGGTTATGTTGGTTGGGCCATGTCATGGAGCTTTGTGGGGTTCTTGGAAATATAACATAGATGTTTTAAACTTGTGTGCTAATTTAAGACTGCTGATTTTCTGAGAGCGTCATTCTTATTGGCAAGTTATAACTCCTGACTCACTGCTCTGAACTGAGAGGTTATGGAGAGTATTCTATAATGAATAATGTTCTATTAAAAATGCAAAATACCATTTTTTATTGAGGCTATTTGGAATGTTGGATTAGAAATTAGTCTGAGAGTCAAAAGATGTGGTTGCTCCCATATCTCACAAATTTTAGACATGTAATCATTGCTAAGTCATGTATTCTCATCAGTTCCTAGTACTATTCTCTTTATTAAAAAGTGGAAACAGGCATGTTTGACTTGCCTACACTCACAAGGTTATTAGGAGACTCACAGAAATAGCACATGTGCCAGGCTTTGAAGAATGATTTGTTATCTAGCATAGCGCCTTGCATTTGACTAAATATTTGCTGAATGGAGAAGGTTGGATAAATAAAAACTGAATCAAAAGAAATAGAAAAGACTCAAATTACAGTCAGTTTCCCCTGAGGATGGAGAAGCAAACATAGACATCCACAAGCTAGAATATTGAAGTCCTACCAACATGACTGAACTTAGTGACTTGGAGCTACAAAATTCCACACTGGAGAGAATTTTGAAAGTCAACAAATTCAATCCTCTTTATCTATGAGCACATCAAAGGGAAAGTGGCTTGTGGATAGTGGTAAAGTGGGAGTCCCAACCTTTGTCTTCTAAATGTAAGATGAGTGCTGGATTCACGCCACCACTTGGCATCCTTCCAGGCTTGATGACGTCCCCTTGAGTCCTGAGACTGTGCAGATTCTCAGGGAAGGTGTCTGATCCTTGTGAGCACACATACAGATGAGATCCAATTCACGTGCTTCGCTCTGATCCACAAACAACACAATCCTTAACCCACACATGTTTTGTCTCAAATAAGCCCCAAGGGTGTTTATGGTTGTATTCTGAGAATTTAAGGGTGATGAGGAGATTTTACCATTCTCTCAGGCTCCTCCCACACTCTCAAGGTCCCCATGTTCATCTTCAAATGAATAGAGGCTTTCACATGTTGACAAAACCTGTTCCATGTGGTCTGGGTTTCCAGGCATAGACAGAGGTTCAGCTGCAGGGGTGATGTTGCCTTCTGTCACACGGCTGTCATAAATGAACTCTCCATGCTGAACCACTCTTGCATGAGGGGTCCTGAGACATCAGTGGGGCTTGCTTCTGTCTCAGACCACCCCATGGCCTGTAGGGCCCAAACTTCTGTACCCATAAAAGTTGCTGTTTCTGACAACATCAGTCTTGTTGGCAAGTAGGCTGTGAAGTTACCGCTCCTGACTCACCACTCTCAATTGAGAGTGTGAAAGTACACGTGGGTGTGGACACAAGATCATTTGCACCACGCCTGGAAATGGATTATGAATCGGCTTGTGCTCTTTCTTGCGATCGGTGGGTAATTACTATAAATTGGAAGCAGCCCAATGCTGGATTTCAGTGTAGCTCTGGAGTATTTGCTACCTAGGAAACAGAAGTTCTGCTCTGTGGGTTCTTTACTTCCTTCAGGCCTGAAGCACGAGGGGAAAATTCAAGTTTTTCTTTACCTTGGATAGGGTTCCAGGTTGTCTGTTCCAATAAAATTCCATTACTTGATCACAAGGGTCTTTACCCTGAAGTGTGGATTGCACCTGGGTCTCCAATGCAGAATGCAAGTTGAAAGAATTTCAAACATCCTCGTGGAAAAACAGGTTCACTTTCATTTACTCGTAGGCGTGGGTGTCTTTCATGAAAACATGTTTTAAGTTGAAAACATTACAAACAGTTATTCTTGATTATATAATTACAACAGTACTTTCTATAAAATACCCCTTCTTTGGGTCAAAATTCCCCTTTGGTGTCTATAGGTTTGACATGGTAGATGGATAGGGTGTGTGTGTGTGTGTGTGTGTGTGTGTGTGTGTGTGTGTTTGGGGGAGGTAAACATAAAACTGAACACGGGTCCATTGGGTGGAAAAAATTGATGAGATATGAAGCACCAGAAAAGGAGCAAGGTAGATTTGTGTGTTCCTTATGCCTGGTAGAGAAAAGTGGATTTGAAGAAGTGTGGACATTTTGGTTAAATTGGACTGAAGGTAGATCATTGAACAATCCCTTTTTTTGCTCTCCATCTAAATATTATGAAAACACAGTAAATCCAATTCCATTTTCGCTTTTTAACTTTGTTTCAAATTTTTTTCTCCTTATAATTATTTCTAACCTTTTACTCAATTGACTTACTGGAGCTGAGGATAATAAGGTGGTAGTCTTTCATTTTCCCATATTTTGTGTCCCTGGGCTCCAGTAGCTGTGAATTTTACTTCCTACTTTTGCTCCTCAGTTGCTGGGTGATCTCAGTTAAGGCTTTTGATCTTCCTTTGGATCTGAAAAAGAAAAACCAATGAAATTAATCTATATCTCAAGTGTTCAGTCCCCTGAAGTAGTAAATTTCAACATTTCCCCTGACAGATAAGTCTGAGGTGAGGCAACTTTATCGTCCACTTTGCAGGGAAGCAGGAAATGTAAAGACAAGGACAGAAAGAGACAAAAAGATGAGAGAGTGAATTAAAACTTTCTTTAATTTTAAATTTTCAGCAGTTTGATTTGAGAATTAGGTGAGCATGCACGTCAGTGCCTTTAGTAGGGACGCGCGTGAGAGAAAAAGAGTCAGCTTGTGGTGAATATCTTTTGATGAGAAAAAAACAAATTCAGGTATCTGTGGTAACACTGTTTGTCTCCTTGTTTATCTCCTGAAACATCCCTCGATCTACACAGAACCACCAGAGAAAAACCACTGCCCCAAATAGATCTTAGAGAGCTGACCTGAAAATTGAGATGAAAATTCTGTGACTGGACCAGAGTGCAGTGCTTACAATGTGATCTCGGTCATTGTTGAATACCCATCCCATCTCAGATGTGCACACATCCTTCCTACTGAATTTTCTTCGATTTGGGAAAGCTGGCCCGAGCCCTAATTCAGAATCCACCCTCTTTACTCTGCTAATCAGGTCATCCTTCCTACTGAATTTTCTTTAATTTGGGAAAGCTGGCCCGAGCCCTAATTCAGAATCCACCCTCTTTACTCTGCTAATCAGGTCAGGCAATTCACAGAAATGGTTCCTGACAATAAAGGGATTATACAAAATATCAAATACATTATCTAATGATTACTCTGCTGTTGAGAACAAAATCTAAAATTCCCAACAAAGTGTCTGAAAAGATGTTCCTTTGCAGGGTTGAGGCTTAGAATTCTGCCCCTACTTAATAGATGGGATGTGGAGTGCTGACATTTTAGAGCTGAAAATCACTAAAGGCTTAGAGGAGAAAAACATACATGAAGCCTGCTGATTTTCAGTTTTGTGGTTGCATGGCCTGGAAACTCCCATAACTGTGAATTTTGATGCCATCCCCAAAAGGGGAGATTGTAGATCTAATATGAATGAATGCTCTCCAAACTTTTTCTGAAACAAACAAACGAAAAAGCCCAACGAAACACACATCAGCCTAGTTTTACTACTAGCATGTTGTCCGGAGAAGAATTTAAGGTTTTCACAAGTGTCCAAATAGATTATTTTCCTAATTTTCCCTGAGTCTACCAACCCATATTCCTTCCACAAATACCTGTTTTGTGCCTGTTCTGTACCGAGTTGTGATCTAAGGCATTGGATATACAAGGAAATGTGATGATTCCAGGGAGCTTAAAGCTGGCATCATTTTTCTTTCTATACTAAAGAAAATCTACTGCAATTTCTGTACCCTTTTCCCTGTCTTGGTCTCATGGACCAAGTTTCACCTTGGTCTCCCATCATAACCTCCACCGTTATGTGAGTGACTTTTAAGTCTTTTTCAGGACTTTTGAAATCTCTCCTAAGCTGGGGTCTAAGATTTTCAACTTTCTGCTTTTTGTGCTTACATTCATCTCAAGCTCAAACTCACTGACACGGTGCACAGATACCTTCCTTTCTCGTCTGCCAACTATATCATTCTCATAACTTTTCTTGTTCTCTTAAAGGCACAGTATTTCCCAACTGCCCAGCTGGGTTCCCCTCTGTGGGCCCTTACATGGCAGCACGTCAAATGGTCCTTTAATTCAGCCTCCCCTATGTGTTCCCCATCACTTCTTCACTCCCATCACCATCTAATTCTGGTTTGACTTATTATCTCCTGCCAGCTCTGTGACAGTTCTTCAGCTTGTCCCCCATTTCCCTCTCTCTTTTCTGGTTTTGGCTGTGCTGCGTCTTTGTTGCATGGGCTTTCTCTAGATGCTTCACGTGGTCTTAGATGCCCCTAGGCATGTGGGATCTTTGTTCCCCCACCAGGGATTGAACTCATGTCCCCAGCTTTGGAAGGCAGATTCTTAACCACTGGACCACCAAGGAGGTTCCTCCTCTCTTTTTCATCTTAAACATAACGCTCACTGCTGATTGCTTTTAACAAAGCATTGTTTCTTCAGCACTCAACCTTCTTTATGGTCCAGCTCTCACATCCATACATGACTACTGGAAAAACCATAGCTTTGACTATACAGACCTTTATCAACTAAGTGTTGTCTCTGCTTTTAATACGCTATCTAATTTTGTTGAATAATCATTTTGCTCCTATCGACTTCCTTTTAGCCACAAATAAACCCTAAACTAAGTATTATTCTTTTTTATGTCTATCTTAATTTCTCACATAGTGTCTAGCCAAATATCTTGCCATGTTAGATATTCTAGACTATTTGGTGAATTAAAAAAAGAGAATTCCTTAGTCAATTGATTAATGGGAGATAGTAAGGGAAGGGGGTAGATTAGGGCTCTGCAGTCAGAGGTCAGGCTTCAAATACATGCTACCATCCTTTGACTTTTGTTGTTCAGTTCCCAAGTCGTGTCCTACTCTTTGTGACCCCATGAACTGCAGCACGCCAGGCTTCCTTGTCCTTTACTTTCTCCCTTAGTTTGCTCAAACTCATGTCCATTGAGTCATTGATGCCATCCAATCATCTTATCCTCTGTCACCCCCTTATCCTCCTGCCCTCAATCTTTCCCAACATCAGGGTCTTTCCCAATGAATTGGCTCTTTGCATCAGGTGGCCAAAGTATTGGAGCTTTAGCATCAGACCTTTCAATGAATATTCAGGGTTGATTTCTTTTAGGATTGAATGGTTTGATCTCCTTGCTGTCCCAGGTACTCTCAAGAGTCTTCTGCAGCACCACAATTCAAAAGCATCGTTTCTTTGGCACTCAGCCCTCTTTACAGTCCAGCTCTCTCATCCATACATGACTACTGGAAAAACCATGGCTTTGAATATCTGGACCTTTATCAGCAAAGTGATGTCTCTGCTTTTAATACGCTGTCTAGGTTTGTCATAGCTTTTCTTCCAGGAGGTACTTACATGTTGTTTCATCTCTCCATACTGCGGTATGAAGACCCATGCAAGGAGGATAGCGTTAACAGATTGAGGTTGTTGGAGGAGGAGTAGCTATGTTAATTTATGTGGAGTGTTTAGAATAATGCCTGGTGCAGGGTGGACACTCAGGAAGCCCCAGTTAGCCATTTCTACTACTGTTGTTTCAAGTGCCGTTGGAATTCAGAGAAGAGCAAATTCTGTGCAAACTGGAATAACTGGAAGAAGCTTCCTGCAGAAGGTAGGACAGGAGTTGGGATCCTGAATGATGTTCGGGAGGAGAAGGTGCATTGCACTTTGTTTTCAAGATCGCAGAGCCAGTCGTGCAGATGGTGCAGTCCGTCATCAGTCACAGAAGTGGTGTTGCTTTTCAGCCTGTAAGTCCTTTTGTTCAACAAAACAAGGACTTTTTAGGGCATTTTTATGTCCCCTGCACCTGGCCCACATTTTCAGTGAAGACCATCAGGACGCAGAGTTCAGGGCTTCCTCCCGGTGCCAAAACCTCTGCTCTCAGCCTTGCTCCAGCCCATCAGCCCAGGAAACATCTGCGAGGGCGGCTGCTCGGTGACACATTCTCAGCATCAGCCAGACTGGCCCAGGGCGGCCTGCTGGGCTCACCTCCTCTGGACCGCAGCAGGGAGGCCTAGGAAAGAGAACTGGGAGGCCGGGCTTGTCACCTGGACACAGACGGCTCTGATGACGTGATCCTATTGTTTAAAGAGCAGCCGTCTGATGCTCTGTTCCTGTTAGTAAAATAAATAGAGCCTCCCATTTCTATGGTGGTGCCTGAGCTGCCTGCCCAAAACAGGCCTGATGGTCCCACCTGGATGCAGTTGCCTGGACTCTCAGTAAGGAGCAAGTGGGAGACTAATGACTTGCACAGCTCTGGCCTGATGAATAGCTCTGGAGGGAACTTCCTGGAGTGGGTGGGGGATGCTCCACCCAGGCATCTTGATTGCAGAGGCTATTTTGAAGCTTTTTTCTTTTTGACTCCCAGAGGGACAACCAGTTGATAGAGAGAGATTTTCTTTGGAGGCTGTTCATGGCTCACTCACCTTTCACCTCAACACGGAGCTGCTGGGCCAATGCTCCTCCCACTGCATCAGTGCTCCCCCTACTCCATTAGTGCTCCCCTATCCCACCAATGTTCCCTCCACCCCAACAGTGCTCCCCCATTCCATCAGTGTTCCCTCCACCAGTATTCCCCCCCCCACTGGTGCTACCCCCCACATCAGTGCTCCCCCCACTCCATCGGTGCTTCCCCCACTCCATCGGTGCGTCCCCACTCCATCAATGCTCCCTCCACCCCATCAGTGGGTTCTCCCCAAGGAAGCCTCATCTAGAAGAGAGGGTCTGGGTGGTACTCTCAGTGGCCTGGTTTCCTGCATCCAGCCTGCTTTCTGCTTCTCTTCCAACTCTTGTCATTCTTACTGTGAATGGGTTCAGCCACAGCTGGAGATGAGGAAAGATTTTTGTGTTCAGAAAACCAATTCCTTTTCCATCTCCAACATCCCATGCCTGTGAACAGCGGAGGGAAAAGTCTTCTGTTGCCAGTGGCCCCGGAAACCACTAGTTTTCCTTTTGAGACTTGAAAGGTAGAACAGAGCTCTGTCTTCTGAGACGTTTTACCTTCTCTCTGCTCATGGACTATGTCAATCAGTACTGAAATACATTTCCTAAAGGGTATGAATGGCAGTGCCAGGGTGGGATGGCATGATGGGTTGGTCAATAGGTGATTTGTAACTGGGGATGAGAGAAATGAGATCTGAGGTGCTTGGGCTCGGAGTTATTTGTAAACATGTACCCAGGAGCCCATCACTCGCTTCTCTCACTGGGGACCCCTGTGATCCGTGTGTGTTTCCCTTTGAAATGGAAATGCGCACATAACTCCAGGCTGGAGGCCAGGAACTCAAAGCTCCAGGAGGAGGCTCAGGTTGAAAGTAGGAGAGCAGAATTCATCTGGTCTCTACTTCCACTTCCTTCCTCCACACTTTGTCTGAAGTTTTGTTTCTCTTCTGGTGTTCTCTTTCCCAGGTCACATTCTCTCTGGTGCTTAGGGATCTCGTCCCATTTTCAAAAGAAAATAAACGAAGCCACAGAACAGGCTTACTCCACTCTTAAAAATACCCAGGAGGTGGGGATGGGGGTAAACATGTCTTAATCTTAAACCTAAAGTGTGATTTGGGAGATGGGTGCTCTATGCTCTGCCATGAATAATTCAGAGCGATAAGGAGATTCTGCTCTGAATGGCTTTAGATGAACTTAAAGAACACGTTGGCTGGGGTGTCAGGCAGCAGAACCAGGGCGAGGAAACCCAAGAAGACAGTTACCGGGGACTTGTGCAGCGTTTCCTCCAAGTGAGAGAGATCACATCTGAATTCGGAGGCTTTTGCATAATGGGACTAACGGTTGTTTTCTTTGTTGTTTGCAGTCTTGTGTTAGCTTTTCTGTACAACAGTGTGGATCGGCTGTAAGTATACACATGTCCCGTCCCTTTTGGGCCTCCCACTCCCTTTCCCCATCCCAGTCCTCCAGGTCGTTACAGAGGTGAGCTCCCTATGCGGCACAGCGGCTTCCCGCAAGCTCTCTAGTTTACACATGGTCGTGTATATGTCAGTCCCAATTTCCCTATTCCATCCTCCATCCTCCATGTCTACCAGTGTATGTGTGCATCTCTGTTTTTGCCCTGGAAACAGTCTAGATTCTACATATATGTGTTAATGCAGAGACGTGAATGGACCTAGAGCCCATCATACAGAGTGAAATAAGTCAGAAAGAGAGAGAAAAAAAAAAGGTTGTTTTTCAAAGTGCAGTCTTCATTTGGGGAGACTTTCTACTTACTCCAACTGTGGAAATCTAAAATTTTCTGGGGCCCCTCCTTTGACAAAACTACAGACAAGGTATCACAGTTGTGGTGTCCCTGCAGTCCTAGAGTTTTGTAAGGCCCTAGAAGATAATATTTAAGACTAGAAAAAAGTTCCTGTTTCTCCAATTAAAAAATAAGACTGTAAATAAAAATAATAAGTTTATTACTTATTATGCCAAATAATCTACAGCAATTCAACACAGAGATGATCTATTAAGCTCTAGTTATTTAAAATGTAGGTACACTATTATATGTTTGATGTATTATGATGTAGTGCCTCCAATATTTAATACGTTTAATTTGTACGAAGTTTGTATGATGACCCTGCTTCAGGCCTATGTGATGAGACATCAGTTTAAAATTTTGAATTGCAGAGGAATAGAGCAGCATAACAGTAAAGAGCTCAGGTCCTGGATTCAAACCCAGTTAAAATTCAGAATTTTTATCTGATCTAGGGCAAATTCTTTACCTCTCAAGCTTCTTTTTCTCATTAATTAAGTAGAAATCAAAGTAATTGTATTTTTTTTATAGAATTTTTTGAAGGAGAAAAGTCCTTTTGTATAGTAATTGGAACACAGAAAGCACTCTTAATTGCAATTCTTGTTTATCTGTTGATCAATAATGGTTTGCCCAGGCGATTGCTATTAGTACTCTTTACCCTGGGCTCTCATTGTCATTTAGGCTGCCTCTAGAAAGCAAATTCATACCTAAAATAAAAAAAATGAACCAGTAGTGGGAGTTCCCTGGCAACACAGTGATTAAGATGCTACACTCCTAATGCAGGGGGCATGGGTTTGATCCCTGGTCGAGGAACTAAGATTCACATATCACAAGGCTTGACTAAAAAAGTAAAAATAAACTAAAAAAAAATGAACCAGTAGTAAGAAGATTTAGAACAATGAACTTCAGATCTTGATGACAATGCTGTTATCATTTCCAACTGTCCTATGTAATGTGAGCACCTCTGAATGACATACCTAGAAACATGTCTCTTAGACCGGAAGTCTCTCACTTGGCCACTTTATTCTAGTACTTTTGGCTTAAAGAACAAAACTCCACATAATAAAGAAGCTATGTTTATTGTTTCTTGGAAATATTTGGAATAATAGCTGTTTCCATTGTCTAAGTGTCCTCTTGAACTCTAACAAATCCACCACACTGTCTCATCACTTTCTCGTGACACAGACATCACAGCCTTCCTGGACTCTGTTTGGACCTATTGCCGTCTTTCTTTATCTGACTTACTCCTCTTCATCCTTCCAAACCTGCTCAGATGTGTCTCCAAAGAAGCCTTGCCTAACTCCATCAGTTTGCATTGGGGACAGTGTTTTCAGCTTCCTGTGATAACATCCAGTTTCTCTTATGTCAGACTGTGTCTGAGTTCAGTTGAATCAAAACAGATAAATGCTTTACTCAATATCTGTTTGTGCATGCTCAGTCACTCAGTCCATGGCATTCTCCAGGCAAGACTGTTGGAATGAGTTGTGATTTTCTCCTCCAGGTGATCTGTCTGACCCAGGATTTGAACCCGCATCTCCTCTGTCTCCTGCATTGGCAAGTGGATTCTTTACCCTTGATCCACTTGTTGTTCAGTCACTCAGTTGTCTCTGACTCTTTGTAACCCCATGGACTGCAGCACGCCAGGCTTCCCTGTTCATCACCAACTTCTGCAGCTTATTCAAACTCATGTCCATTGAGTCGGTGATGCCATCCAACCATCTCATCCTCTGTCATCCCCTTCTCCTCTGCCTTCAATTTTTCCCAGCATCAGGGTCTTTTCCAGTGAGTCAGGTCTTTGCATCAGGTGACCAAAGTATTGGAGTTTCAGCTTTAGCATCAGTCCTTCCAACAAATTTTCAGGACTGATTTTCTTTAAGATTGACTGGTTGGATCTCCTTGAAGTCCAAGGGACTGTCAAGAGTCTTCTCCAACAACACAGTTCAAAAGCATCAATTCTTTGGTGCTCAGCCTTCTTTATGATCCAGCTCTCACATCCATACATGACTACTGGAAAAACCATAGCTTTGACTAGACAGACCTTTTTGGTCAAGTAATGTCTTTGCTTTTTAATATGCTGTCTAGGTTGGTCGTAACTTTTCTTCCAAGGAGCAAGCGTCTTTTAATTTCATGGCTGCAGTCACCACCTGCAGTGACCTGGAGCCACCTGGGAAGCCCAGTTAAATACCTGCAAGGTGTTGTATTAATATTACTTAAACCTAGTCAGTTGCAACTTAATTCACATAGCTCTGTATGTACTATATTCAGTGTATGATTTAGGAGTGTTTTAATATGAAACATAAGAACAAATCTATGAAAATAAAAACCTCCCAGGCATGTGAAGATCTTAAAAGACAAAGCTATTAACAATCAAGCCCTTGAGAGTTCTCACGAAGAGTAGTATAGAGTAGGGAATATCTCTGTAAGACTAGGGACAACACTGGGTTTGAATCCGTTTTCTACTAGTTAGTAATTGTATGAATTAGGTGAGTCATTTAATTTCTCTAAGCCTCAATTTTCCCACCAGGAAAACCGGAAAAATAATAATAGTAATGAACATTGTGGTTTCTTCTGAGCCTGAGTGCCATGTGACATTAATGACCGCATCTAATGGACAGAGAGTTCCCAGGAAGCGCCCTGCCAGGAAGACTGTGTCACTCGGCTGACCACTTCGTGTACCGGGCCCGGAACCTGGCCTGGGAATGCGGATCTTCTCGTTAGTGTTGGTTGCCAGCAGTGCTGGTACCCATCAGACATTCAGCGAAGGGAAGTTCATCTGGACTGTTCCACAGCCTCCTAGCTGCCTGTCTCACCTCACTTCATGTTTCACTCAAGAGTTGGAATGTTTGTTCATTGCAAACTTAATCCTAGGATTCCTTTTAGCCAATTATTTCTTGGAGCTCCAGTACTTTGAGGATAATGTTCATGCTCTTGGGCATGGCCGTCAAGCCTCCTGGGGTCTGGGCTCCACCTGGAGAGGCGTGCTCCTCTCCTGCTCCACTTACGCTGCTCTTCTCTGGTCTCTGGGCAACGTGAGACCCCTCTTTCCTCTGCTCCTTCTGTCTGCTGAGTCTCCCACCTCCCAGCCTACACCCTGGAGTGTGTCATCATTAAAAACCCACTCTAATACTATTTCCTCTCTGAAGGTATTTTTGATATTCTCCTTGTCCATCCCAAGCAGTTTAAGGCTCTTTGTGTACATCACTATTTTATGTATGTGTGTGTGAACATATATGCATGTTCACATCAGGCTGTACTGTTTTCACTGTCTGTTATCCCCAGCAAACTTTAAGCTCCAATGTGTCAGTCTCAGAAGAATTACCTGACACTAGTAGAGTGTCTGGCATAAAGTGCATTATAAATAAATATAGATCGACTCTTGCTACATCTCTTTGTTGAGTCAAGGATTGGGTTGAGGGAATGACTGACTCACTGATTGGATGAATCAACGAATAGTCTTATATGGCAAAGGCTTCCCTGGTGGCTTAGTCGGTAAAGAATCTGCCTGCAAGGCAGGAGACCCCCTGCAGGAGACCCAGGTTTGAGCCCTGGGTCAGGAAGAACCCCTGGACAAAAAAATGGCAACCCACTCCAGTAATCTTGCTTGGGAAATCCCATGGACAGAGGAGCCTGGCAGGCTAAATTCATGTGGTTGCAAGAGTCAGACATGACTTAGTGACTCAGCTACCACCCGGCAAGGACTGTAGGTACAATCTAGTTTGAGTTGAGGGCTGTTGGTGTGATTACACAGGTAGGGACATAATTATGGGTTTAATGAGAGTTTTTTGGTGATGGTGTTGTTCTTTTTCTCTTTCTAGTATTCATTGCTATGGCTGTATGACCCTAGCTTTTTAAACATTAATTTTTAATTGAAGGATAATTCTTTACAATATTTTTTTGGTATCTGCCATACATCAACATGAATCAGCCATGGGTATACATATGTCCCCTCCCACTTGACCCTCCCTCCCACCCTATCCCACCCCTCTAGGTGGTCACAAAGCACCAGTTTGAGCTCCCTGTAACTCTAGCTTTATATAGTATAGACTAGGGTGAGGGGGAGAGAGGAGACTGGTCCCCAGGCCTGGTGCTTACAGTCTACCTTTTCTCCCCACCTGCAAATAAGGATGTGTCTATTTGTGTGGGGAGCTCTTTTCTGACATTTCACTCTCTTATTCTTTGGAAGCTCATTTGAGAAACAGGGAGAGCCCAGTGTCTGTAGCTCATATTTGCAACTTCTCCCCCTGCTGCCCAGGGGGGCCTTTTCCAGACACGGGGACATAATATAGTTGAAGAGGTCACTGGGGTGGGCAGGAGGGTCGGGTGCAGATTCCAGCAGGCCACTTGAGCCCTCTGGGCCTTCTATCCCTCATTTATTAAAGGAGAGGTCACTGTGCCCCCTCCAGCTTGGACCTTCTAGAGTTCTGAGATGACTACGGTGCTGATAAGGATGATCACCTACTGGCGGTGGCCTTAGGAGGGGGTCAGTGATGGGTTCAAGTCCTCTAGGCAAGCTCTGGCCCTCGTGGCATAAAATCAAAGAGGGCACGTTTTGTTCATGTGCTTTATCTTGCCCATCAGCTCTGGGAACTCATTCCACTGGGTGATCACAGTGAGGCGGCCTCCTCATGTAAGGAGACTCAATCCCAGGAGCAGCTGCCCTCTGACCCCGAGCATTACTCACCCTGTCACTAGTCCCAAGACTGGCCCACTGCCTGTCGGGAGCTGCAGCTGGGCCAGGAATGAAACAGGATGCTTGCTGGGAGAGGGGGTGGGGTGGAGAGCCACGGACTGGAGGAAGATGCAGCCTGGACCAAACACACATACATGCTCAGCTTGAGGGCTTGAGGAAATGTGACTGCATCGTGATCTGGGACAGAGACGTGGCCAGACGGGCCCCTGGGAGAAAAGTGTCTGGATGCTGGTACCCAGACAGGAGGAAAAGATCATAGCTGCGCCAAACCAAACAGTCAAGCATGAGGGGCAGCCTTGGCTGATGGGTTGGTGGCTCCAGTCACCTCTGCCTGTGTTTCTCTTCTAATGCAGAGATCTGCCTGCAATAACAAACAACAGGGAGCAGCCCAGATCTCAGTTCCTGACGGGCTCCGTGGTGGGAGAGAGAACAAACATTACAAAAAGCCAGCCCGGGCTAGGGCCACATTTAACAAGGAGCAAGCTCATTCCAGTGGACGGAGCCTTGAAAGTTCTCCAGCAGCTGTGGGTCTGGAGGGCTCAACAATAAATCCTTCCAAGAGGAGGTCATGCACTTTGGTAGATGTTACCCCAGGTACCCTATCCTGCTCCCAGAGACTAAGGAATGGTGAGAGGAGGTGATGGGGAGATGCTGCGGGCACAGAGGGAAGAAAGGTTTGAGTAACATCAAGAAGGAGTCAGTGATCAAAGCTCTAAATCACCATGCTTTCAGGTTGGACCTGGGTTCTGCAACTGGCTCGTGACCTTGAGCAAGTTCATTAGTCACATGGACTGAGCTTCAGTTCTCATCTTGCTTGTGGGAAATGGAAGGAAATCCCTATTGAATTAAGTTTGAAAACAGACGGTGAACTAAGACGTTGTTCAGATATGATAGCCCCAGATACACAGTACTGCTCTTTCTTTTACCAGTGTATGTGGCTGAGTTCATTCTTCTCACATTGCAGACATCCTTCTATGGAGAGCAAAGACAAGAACTATAAGAGAAAGAAATGCCATATTTTTGGAAAGGACATGTTTGCCTTCCCTGATGTTTGCCCACAAGGGCAGTGATTTTGAGGGGGGTAGTTAATGATCATTCTGGTAGGACACACCCTAAGAGATTCTCATACACTTGAAAATAAAGTGGAGATTGCAATGGTCACCAGTTCTGTATCCTAAGAAACAGAAGGAAATAGGCTGTGTGTATGTTATCTCTGCAAGCCTAGCCTCTTAGATTCGGGTTTTGATTCAGGACATCAGCAACTTAACCCAGAGACTGAAACACCTTTCGAGATTCCAGCTCAGGACACAGGGGCCCTTCGCTCTTCCTTCTGGTTTAGTGTCGCAGCTCTGCTGGGCTGAAGGCAGGGCTGAAGCAGCGCTGGTGGACTCTGCCAGAGGAGTGGCCAGAGCGATGCTCATAGAACACAGTAAACAGGACATGGAGGAAATCAGGAGCTGGACTTGGGCTGTTACCGAGCCCCCCCACCTCCCCCCAGCTACCCTGCTCATTGTCAGGAAATGGGGGGAGCTGAGAGCCACTGAGCATACAATGATGCTGCGGGAAGTGGCCTTTATAAATACGCAGGGGTCAGGGCCGAGCCCGGCAAACAATAGGGGGAATGGTGATGGAGGGCAGTGGGTGTGGAGTGTAGGGAAGGCCAGGATGACTCCATCAATGACAATAGCTGAGCAGGCAGTTGGTGGGGGTGGAAGTGCAAGGGGAGGCTGGGGGTTGGGGACCAAACAATACAAATTGCCCGGCGACCCTGTAGCCACAACAAAGGGCAGTGGACGCTGTAAATAGTCCGCAGAGTGTCCCATTGTTCCTTCGAGAACTTCTCCCTGGCCCCCACACGGCGGAGATCTCTGTTTTGCTCTGTTTACCGGAAGCTGCCCCTGATTCAGAGGATGCTGCTCCTCACCAGCGGTGAGCAGTGTGGGCTGTTTGGCCACACTTTCTGCCTTGAGTTCATCCTTTTAAGCAAATAGGCACCAAAGGCAGCTTGGGAAGCCTGGTGTGGACGGGACAGAGAGCAGCAGGCAGTGCTCCCCGACATGCTCTTTGATGTAATCTCCCTCGACTCACTTGGATGGATAGATGGAAGGATAGATCCATGTGTTGCAGGAAGGGGACCCCTTCCAGGGCTCGAAACTGGGCTTTTGTCTAACACTTGGAAGTGAATTGTCCGAGGAGACACATGTGCTGACAAAGCAAGAGACTTTATTGGGAAAGGGCCCCCGGGCAGAGAGTAGGAGGGTAAGGGAACCCAGGAGAACTGCTCTGCTGCGTGGCTCAAAGTCTCGGGTTTTGTGGGGATGGGATTAGTTTCTGGGTGGTCCCTGGCCAATCATTCTAATTCAGAGTCTTTCCTGGTGGCACACGCATCACTCAGCCAAGATGGATGCTAGCGAGATGGATTCTGGGAAGTGGACGGACAGGCAGTGTCTTCTTTCGACATTTCCCAAACTCTTCCAGTTGGTGGTGGCTTATTAGTTCCGTGTTCCTTATTAGGATCTCCTGTCATAAAACAACTCATGCAAATGGTTACTATGGTGCCTGGCCAGGGTGGGCGGTTTCAATCAGCGTGCTTCCCCTAACACATGGGGATGGATAGATGAGAATGTCACCCTCATTTGCCATATAGGGAGATGCAGCCACCAAGTAGAACTTCCCTGGTGCTTCAGTCAATAAATAATCTGCCTGCCAACGCAGGATACACGGGTTCGATCTCTGCATTGGGAGATACATAGGTTCGATCTCTGCATCGGGAAGATCCCCTGGAGAAGGAAATGGCTACCCACTCCAGTACTCTTGCCTGGAGAATCCCACGGACAGAGGAGCCTGACAGGCTACAGTCCACGGGGTCGCAAAGAGTCAGACAGGACGTAGTGACCGAGCAACAGCCGCGGCCACCACACGCAGAGATGGCTGAGTGGTGATGGCTCAAGTCGAAACTGTAAACTCAGCAGAGCGAAGGTTCTGTCCATCCTCCATTATTCTGTTTTCCAGTGCTTCATTGTAAATATAACTACATGTTTAATTGGGTAATGAATTATTCCATGGTCGTCCCTTATCTCTGAAATGGGAGCTTTCTGAAGGCTGGTGCTAGATCTCTCCTGTTGATGTGGTTTTCCCAGGGCTCAACACAGTTCCTCCCATGAAATTGACCCAGAGTTAATATTCATTGAGTAACTAGAGGATGCATGCTTTTTTGCTGGTGAGTTCTCTCCCTTTACAGCCTATACAAGGAGCCAGCTGTACCCTGTGACCTGGGCTGGCTTTATCAGAGGGGCCTTAGTACAGGTCATGTAGATCTAGGAAGACTTGACCATGGATGTGTCCTCAGGGTGCTCTCTCAGGACAACGGAGTTGGCTGTGCCTGCAAAGGAGGTGCTCCTTGAAATATCTTGTAGCATATATAATTAATTAGAATGTTGTCTCAATTGGGGTGAAAATAAAAGATATAAGAAATTCAGATGGAGATTAAGCCACTTTTTATCTATTTTAATAATTGTTTACAACATGCATTAAAAAAAAGAACATAGGCTTTGCCTTTTAGTGAGAAAATACTAAACAAAATGCAAATTTAGAGCTTGCTAAAGGTAGCTTAACTCTAACCTGAACCTTCACATTCTGCTGGTGAAAGTAGAAAGAGCCATATACTTCCTAGCAAGCCATTTTGTGTAAGGTATCTCAAAAGTCTGAAAATATTCAGCTTCTTTAAACCAGCAGTTTTATTCCGGAACTCTTTCATGAAAATGCAGACAAAAAATTATAACCAAAGATGCTTATCATAGCTTTATAGTAATAATGTTTAAAGTAGGAAATAATTTTTCTAATAATGGGGGATATTAAATTAAATTACTAGTGTGAAAAAAGAGTAGAATATTATGATGCCATTGAATTAAGTTAATTAAATTAATGCTGTGCTGTGCTGTGCTCAGTCGTGTCCAACTCTTTATGATACTGTGGACTGTAGCCCACCAGGCTCCTCTGTCCATGGGGATTCTCCAGGCAAGAATACTGGAGATGGTTGCCATTTCCTCCTCCAGGGGATCTTCCCCACCCAGAGAGTTAACCCACGTCCCCAGTGTCTCCTGCATTGACAGGCAGGTTCTTTACCACTAGTGCCACCTGGGCAGCCCCTTAATTAAATGAAGGATATCTTGAAAACATACACATACTTTGGGTCAGTGATGATTGTTTGACTAAATGAAAACATGTAGGTGCGAAATTTATACAGCTTATATTTTCAACTATGAAAAAACACATGCAAATCTAAAAAAGACTGTAAGCAACGTTTTAAACTATTAGTGGTGATGCTTTCAAGATGTCAGAATAGTGGTTTGCTATTTTTTTCTTGATGTTTTTCTGCTTTTTATAAAAGTGAAAATGTATTTATAAACATGCATTTTATAATTGTTTTTTGTAGGTTTCGCTTTGGTAAGTTTACTTTTTAAGTTCCAAATTTTCTCTGTGAGCCTCTGGAAGGAGTGAAGTGTAGGACTGGGTCTCTCAAAAAAAAAAAAGCAAGAGAGGAAGAGAGAGGCTTAGTTGTTGAAGGAAATATTCTTTTGATTTGGGGAAAGATCATGAGGGAATCACTATTGTAATATAGGAAGACAGTCTAAGTGTCCACACTCTTTTTTTCCCTCCCTGCTTGCTGCTAAGCTCTGAGTGAAGAATGTGTTTAGTAGAAGCTGTGCAGAGTGCAGCCCATGACAACTTGAGGTGAAGACGGCATGGTCTCAGCTGCTAGAGGTTGTCGTGGTCTTTGATATGAGAAGGCTTTCGGGTAGAAGTCTGTTTTGATGAAAGGGTGAGGTAAACAGATTATAAACAGGCAGACACCATAGGATGAAGCTGACGAACCAAGGTTAGGTCAAGAAATAAAAACTAACATTGATTGTGTACCCACCACATGCCAGGCACTGTTTTGAGTATATAGTATATGTCAATTCCTTTCATCTCAGTGGCAAATCCATGAGCTGCGTGCTATTACTATCCTCATTTTAGAGATTAGTAAGTGGAGGCATAACGTGCAAGTAATTTGCCCCAGGTCACAGGACTAATGGATAAATCAGGAATTGAATTCAGGAAATCTATCTGGGAGCCTTAGCTTTTTCATCGTGATCTCATCCCTCACTGTAAAAGCTCTGAACAATAGAAAGGTAATGCATGAGTCCCAGGTGTTTGCATTCTCATAGGCCCACGACGCATTCATCAGGACGAGAAATGGCACTTAAATAGAAAATAGTATTGTAAAAGGAAATAGCTAGTGTTCCCTTAAGACCTCAAGTCCCATTCAATACTTATTTGTTTAATAAATATTTATAGAGGGCAGGATGTCCTGCAAGGGGTGATAAAAGACTGACTCTAGAAAGACAGACGGACAAGTAAGTAAATGGTGAAGGGCCCTGAGAGCCCTCGGTGAACTGACACAGATTGATGTGATTATGTGGATATTTTAGAGAAGACACCGACAATCAGTACAGCGGCTGGGAGCCAACAGGGAGACAGATCAGGAAGCGATACAGCAATCAGGTCAGATGTACTGAGGGCTCCAAGTGCAGTCATCTGAGTTGGATGGAAAACACAGTGACCATGTAGTAATTGGGGTATCATCAGGAAAGAGATGGCACAGTCTATCTGGGGGTTGTTATAGTTTAATGTAGAGATAATTTATGATCCAAAAGGATATATGCACCCCAATGCTCATTGCAGCTCTGTTTGGAGTAGGCAAGACTTGGAAGCAACCTAAATGTCCATCAACAGAGGGATGGATAAAGAAAATGTGGTTGTTGTTCAGTTGCTAAGTCGTATTCAACTCTTTGTGACTCCATGGTACATATATATGGTGGAATATTACTCAGCCATCAAAAAGAACAGAATATAAAAAATGAAATAATGTCATTTGCAGCAACATGGATGCACCTAGAAATTGTCATACTGAGTGAAGTAGGTCATACAGAGAAGGAGAAATATCATATGACACCCCTTACATGTGGAATCTGAAAAGAAATGATGCAAATGAGCTTACAAAACAGAGACTCATAGACTTAGAGAAAGAACTTAGTGGTTGCCGGGGGGAAGCATGGGTGGAAGGGATAATTAGAGAGTTTGGGATGGATGTGTACACTCTACTATATTTAAAATGGATAGCCAACAAGGACCTACTGCAGACCACAGGGAACTCTGCTCAATGTTATGTGGCAGCCTGGATGGGAGGGGAGTTTGGGGCAGAATGGATACATGTACATGTATGGCTGGGTCCCTTCGCTGTTCATCTGAAACTATCACAACATTGTTAATCAGCTTTACCCCAATACAAAATAAAAAGTTTTAAAAAATATATAAGGATGATTTATAGAGTCTGAGAGTGGGGATTGAGCAGTACCCGGAGGCTTTACTTCCTCCGAGTTTGATGGGCGACAGAAAGGGATGGTTATCAGAACCCAGAACAAGCCGTGTGGAAAGGAATTGTGATGGGATCTAGCCTTATGTCCAGAATATAACCAGTCCATGGGGACCTGACAGGGAAGGAGAAGGGAAATAAGTAAAACACCTTTTATCTCCCCTTTCCTTCCAGTCTCTGGCCTGTGCTTACTAAAGGCCAAGTGCAACTGGCAGCCAGAGTTCAAAGGAGCTCAATGGTTGATGTCACATACATCAGTTTCCTTGGGGGTGTGTTTGGGAGGGGGAAGTGAGCCTGGATGGAGGGTGTCTGGAAGGTGTCTGGCTCACTTATGCATGAGCTTCCCCGGTAACTCAGTTGATAATCTGCCTGCAATGCAGGAGACCCCAGTTTGATTCCTGGGTGGGGAAGATCCCCTGGAGAAGGGATAGGCTGCCCACTCCAGAATTCATGGGCTCCCTTGGTGGCTCAGACAGTAGAGAATCCGCCTGCAATGCAGGAGGCCTGAGTTCGGTCCCTAGGTTGGGAAGATGCCCTGGAGGAGGGCATGGTATCCCATTCCAGTATTCTTGCCTGGAGAATCCTAATGGACAGAGGAGCCTGGAGGGCTACAAGCTCGTGGGGTTGCAAAGAGTCGGACACGACCGAGCAACTAAGCTCAGTGCATACTATTGTATATGAGTAAGTACTCATAGATAGTAGTGATGGTGTGGGTTGAATCTGTCACAAATCCCAGGTTTCTCTGATGCTTCATTATTTCTAGGTCCTAAAATAGGGAATATAGGAAGATGTACAGAGTGAGGATGAACGTGGTATGTTCTGCTTGGAATGCATTTTTGAAGTGCATGTGACAAATTCATGTAAAACATCTAATACATAGTTATTATATACTCAGCTAAGAAGACAGGATGAGGAATGTGGAAACTGATAGTCACCATAAGTTATCTAGGTGAGAGTTAAAGCCATTGGGAGGTAGTTGGAGAGAATATGCAGAGTGATGTCTAAGGGATGGAGGATCTCCAATCTTTAAAGATGTGATAGAAGCAAAGGCACCCAGAAAAAGCTTCCTAAGAGGAACAGAAGCTTCCAGATCCCTCTTAACCTGGCCGCTGCCCATGTGCCAGGATCCTTGGGTTTGTATTTCTGTACATGGACTCCTGCCATTCCAAGGGCGTGGGATGCAGAGTGATGGGATCGTAAGCTGAGAAGGTTAAGACTTGAGTTTGTCTGCTGGGCCTCGGTATAGAAACCCAAATGCTGACCTTTCCTCTTAAAGCCTTCCTCACTTTTTGGGAAGAGCACTGTTAGACCACATCCTACCTCTCGGGGTGTTTTTAAGGATAAATGAGATAACGTCTGTAAGGCCCCTGGAGAGGAAGTACCAGTGCAGATAAGCATATGCTTGGGTATTTTTAGCCAAGAGCATTGGGTGTTCAGGACGTGCCATTTAGCAATTCCTGGAGCCTTGAAAAGGAAAGAGAAAGGGGTGGGGAGACAGGGAATCAGAGGCAGACAACAAACATTGTTTTTCGAGAAATCCCTCCTACTCTGAGTGTAAGAATCCACGTCAAAGGAAGCAAACACCATGTGTAGATAAAACAGGAAGGTGACAGGTTTGCTTGCTTGCAACCAAGACGGGGTGATGCCAAAGGGCCGGTCCTGGCAGTTCGTTTGCCCTAGGGAGTGGAGGTCCAATCGCCGGCTCCTCCACTGATAATGAAAGCAAGGTTAAGTGACTCTCTGTCCTGTTCAGAATGGCAGGAAACACCTTCATCACCCATGACTCTTGGAGAGAGTGGCTCGGGTGGGGGTGGGGCGTGCATTTCCTGCCCAGATTCCAGAAAGGGTGCTCAGACTGTTTGGAGGCGTGAACCTGCTGACCCAACACATGCAAGGCTGTGGAGTGACCACAGGGCCTGGCCTGGCCCACCCGTGTCAGTCCATATCTGCTTCATAAGCACAAAGCCTTCAGAACGTAATAACAGGAACCTTAGCAAGATAACTTACTTGGAGAAAGGTCTTAGAAGAGTTCATTTGACTGTTTCTTTTTTTTTTAACTTTTATTTATTGATTTATTTTATTTTTGGCCTTGCTGGGTCTTCGTTGCCGCTGTGGGTTTCTCTCGTTGCGGTATGTGGGCTTCTCATCCTGGTGGCTCCCCTTGTGCAGCGTGGGTTCTAGGACATACTCGGGCTTCAGTGGTTGTGGTGCACAGGCTTAGTTGCTCTAAGGCATGTGGGATCTTTCCTGACCAGGGATCAAACCTGTGTCCCTTGCATTGCAAGGCAGGTTCTTAACCACTGGACCACCAGAGAAGCCCCATCCAACTGCTTCTTCAGTGCTCTTTTCCATGCTGCAGTGAGATCTTTATTTTAGAAATAATGCATGCCCTCTGTAGGCAGCTAAATGCCATGCATTAGGGAAGGCAAAGAAGCTTGAGTGCCTATTATGCCATGGGATCTGAGTTACACATTTTATATACGTCATGTCATTGAACTCTCTCTACAAAACTGTAGTGTAGTTGCTGTTGATGCATCTTTATAGGTAAGTCGGCTGAGGTAGACATCCAGAGTTGATTTGAAATAGTTAGATCTGGGTCCAAGCCCTATCTCTACTCTACATAGTGGAAGTGGAAGTCACTCAGTCATGTCCGACTCTTTGCAAACCTATGGATTATACAGTCCATGGAATTCTCCAGGCCAGAATACTGGAGCGGGTAGCCATTTCCTTCTCCAACTCTACATAAGCAGTGTGGTATTTGGTAAGTAATTTAACCTCTCCAGGCTCAGTTTATACACAAATTGGGGGATATAACTTTCTTCATGAGATTATTATGAAAGTTAAATGCTAACAGACAGATTTTGAATTTAGTTTTATATTATGTCTATGTTCTTTCCATGACTACCCTGTTAAACACAGAAGTCCAAAATGACACAGAGTACCATTAGGATGCTTTTCACAAGCTACTTTGCCCCAAGATGCAAGTTTATTTCAGAATAAAATGGATGGGAAGGTATAATTTTATTTAGAATATGGTCATCAACTAACAAGTTTTGTTTTCTTAAAGTGGAAAGAGTGTGCCCTCTGTAGACATCTTCAGAGATATCTAGACAGGTGTTTTGTTTTTTGATTGTGTAAGATTATTGCTTTGTTTGTGAAGGAGTGACAGACAGAACGTATTGTAAAGAGACTGGGGATGAAGCTCACATCACATGCCCAGATTGAGCTTTTTGATATCAAGACAGCAATCACCTGCAAGATAAAGGATTGGGTGATATACAATTTCCTTAGAAGATGGGAAGGTTTTAATCACATGAAGCCATAAAACATTTGCCTTACCAAAGACCCAGTTCTCTTAATTACAAATGAAGAAGTTAGAAGCCAAGTCAGTCTTGCTCAAATTCTAAGTCAGCTAAGTGCAGAACTAGGATGAGTATTCCTCACCCTTGATCCAAGGCTTTTTATACTGCATCAAACATCCCTTTGCATTTTATATCTCTCATATCTTCTCTTAGCTTCTCCTCTCCCCTTTTCTGGGTATTTACCCCTAAAACAGTGGATGGGGTTTGTAATAGTGCCTTGCCATGAGATGTGTTCATAAAATGTTTGTCACAAGAATGAACAACAGCATACCTGGAGGCATTTTATTCAAATGTTTTCTCAAATCTCTGACTGGCTTTCCTCTTTGGTTTGGGTTTGAATCAGTTCATATAGTGTAAACGACAGTTCACTTAGAGTTAGAAAATGAAGGAAAATTGTTCTTTTTTTTAAGGATTTTTTTTTTTCATGAGGATTTGTTACAATATTGCATTTGCTTTATGTTTTTGGATTTGGGGTCACAAGCCCTGTGGCATCTTAGGTCCCCAACCAGGGGGTCAAACCTGTATGCCCTGCTTTGGAAGGTGAAGTTTTAACCACTGGATTACCAAGAAAGTCTCAATTGTTCCTTTTTAAAAAATGTTCCATTCTTCTTATACTCTCAGGATTATCTCTCATTTGAGGAATATTAAATATTATAATTGCCACCAAAAGCCAACAATGATGCCCCCAGTGCCAAGTCTCTGGCAGTGACGGCTTCTTACCAATGGAGAATTAGATGAAATGACAGGGTTAATTCCAAACAGGACACCAGGCATTGGTGATGAGAAGCTATTGCTGACCTGGGAGACGCATCAATTACTCTCCTGACAGTCTGAATGGAGTGGAGGAAGGGTTTCATCTGTGCCTAGCATATTACCTCCTTTCATCATTTATCAAGGCCTTTGATGTTCTTCACGATGTGAGTGGGAGGAAATCAAGGTGCTTTCTTCCAACCCAAGTTTGGAAATTCCATTTGTGCAAAGTTTGCAAATGACTGGGCAGAAGCGAGCTCTTCACATGAAAAGGAGAGACCAGCATCAGCGTACCCCATATAACTTGAGTCTGCTCTTCTGGAAGGCCTCACCAGGATTCATCAAGCCCCGAGGGAACTTGTGGCCTATGGAGTGGAAAGGTTAAATGAGTTTTATCATCTTCTCACAAGAATGACAATCCTTGTGTCAAGTCTCATGTGGGTGATAAATGTCATGGTGGGAAAGGACAGCAGTGAGCCCACCACCTCACTCATCAGCCTGCCCATGAGATGGCCAAGTGGAAGGACGTGGCGGGGAGAGCAGGCTATGAGCTGGAAGGAACGGCAAATAGCCAGCCGTGCTCTGGAAGAAGGGTCTCATCAGATGGTACCTGAGAGATCTCTGGACTCAAAACACAGCTGTGTAGAGTTCCAGACCAATCCCTGTCATATAAATGTATGTCCGCATCAATATATGTTCCCCACCCCCGAGAAACCATTGACAAGGACAACAGATCCAGAAGTCTGGATACAGACATTGCCATCTTGGTTGATTTCCTTTCACAGATTCTCTAAGTATTTATACCAGATATAAAATGGTTACCCAGCTTCCAAACAATTGTAATCTGTGAAATTAGTTGTCTGTGAACACTTTTTTTTTTTTCTCAGTAAGGAAGGGCTGGTGAATGTTTAGTATGAGCCAACTTCATGGTAGATACTCAGTAAATTTAGGTGGAATGAAAGAAGCTAATTGAACTTCATGTTACAGAATTTGATTGCTCCTTTTAAGATCGTGCCACTCGAAATGTGGTCCAGCATTCTCATTATCTGGGCAATTGTTATCAAAAGTGCCGAATCTCAGGGCTCACTCCAAACCAACTGAATGAGTGTCTGCATTTTAGCCAAATCCTCAAGAGATGGATATGCACATTAAAGTTTGAGAAGCTTGGCTTTAAGGTGCTGAGCCTGTGAGTTGGGTGGTTTCCACAGGGCCAATGATGGTGCTTTTTACGTCTTTTAATCTCAGTGATAAAGACCCTCCCAAACCTAGATAACTGAAACAAGCAAGCATCTCTGTAGCACAAAGTCAACTTGTGTTCTTTTCTAGGAAAAAAAAAAAAGTGTAGCTTCTAAAATAACTTAATACTGAATCTCTCATTCCTCCTTTTAAATATTACAATTCTTTATGTATCAACCTGCCTTAGTCCCTTAAAAAAGTTTTGAGCTCCTGGAAAGTAAGGGTCATATTTCAGATATTTCTATGTATCTGTACATTTTAAACATAATAGCTGGTTTTTAAATGCTTGTTTAATAGTATCAGAGCTTCAGGTAAAAATAAGATATTCTCCCTCATTGCACTACATAGTCTCTGGGAAATAAAAATTAACATTTCTAACTATGTATTTCAGTCTCTAGTTTCTTAATGTCTTCTCCCCCTACTAGATACAAAAAAGTTATATGAGAATAAAACAAGGTATGTCTCATTCACTTTGCTGTTATATTTGCCAAATAGATAAATGCACAAGGGGAGCAAGCCGACAGATGTTTCAAAGGCTAATTAATCAAGTCATGATTCACCTTTCTACTTCAAGAAGCAAAAAAAAAGAAAAAAAAAAACCAAAAAAACCAAAAAACAAACCTTCTGTATATACAATCTTTCTATAAAAAGATACCTAATCTGTTTAACAGATTGAAAATATCCATCCATCGCCTCCTTGAAGACCTGAATTCGGACCCTTCTTTCTCCATGAACTTCATCTTCAGAAAGAAATTGTTTTCGATTCTCTGAAGTAGAAAGTCTCAGTTTCAAGTCCTGAGAACTGTCGGTTTTATTTTCCTCCCAGAACTACCCTCCCCAAAGGAAGCCCTGTAGCATTCATCCCTCTGTGGGGACACCTCTGTGCCCCAGTTCCTCTGCCGTCCAGCCAGCCCTCCGTCTCCATTTTTGGCTTTTTTCATGGGCACACGAGCCGACCTTCTGGTGTGCTGAGACTCTGGGGTTAAACTTTGTCTTGGGGTGTGTGTGTGTACGTGTGTGCGTTGCTCTGTGTTTTGTGGTGTCTCTCTGCAGCCCTTACCCTCTGTGGGTGTTTTCTCCATCTGCCTTGGAACCACTGACTCTCGGCAGCCGCGGCTGTTTGTGCAGTTCTCTGCAAGAAATGGCTTCAAGTGTTACCTTGCCTGCTCCACTTTGGGGCGACCACAATGATGAACAGGCACGAACCCCTTGACACATGCACTTCACCTCCCCAGCGGGGCCGATAAGATCAAGTATGAGGGCGGTGAGCGGTCTGGCATTCTCTGCGTGTTCTGCGCAGAGCTGATGCTCAGCCCCCCATATGCCTTCTCAGGGCTGCTGGTGTTGCCAGGCTCCCCGGCCCCCCATTTTGGTCCCCCAGCTGGTGAGGGCCCCGCCTGACTTTCCAGGGGGGCCTTAGGGTGCCTTTCAGACACAGAGAAGGGCCTAGAAAATCTCATATCTTGTCACTTTGGTTGTTTACTTTTAAATATAGACATTTTACAATTTCTTCTTTTTTTCCTTTTTTTGGCCACATGGCACAAAGGATCTTTGTCCCCCCCACCAGGGATCCATTGGAAGCCCAGAGTCTTAACCACTGGACCACCAGGGAAGCCCCCACTCTGACTGCTGATGTCCATCCCTCTGCTAATAACAATAATGAAGACAAATTTCTCACATGGTGAGCATTTATACTGAACCAGGTTCTGCGCTGGGGCATTTATAAATATATGTCTATAAACATTCCCTGTCAGCCACCTCTCTACCTCTGAGCTCACAGGCAGAGCCCCCCACTCACCAGCATCTAAACCAGAATGAGGAGAGCTGGCTGTCCTTGCAGTCCACTCAGGGACTGCTGCAGCTGAGTGGTATTTCTGATAGGCTTTTCAGGCTTTTATTTTTCTTCTAATAAGAATTCTGTCTGACTCGAAAGAGACAAGCAACCTGTGATGGAGGCAGTGTTAGATCGTAATCGTGTTGTGGGCAAAAATCATCTGGGTCTAATCTTTATGACCAAAGACATACTCAGTAAACTCTAACTGACACTGTTGATGGTGCAACACTCAATATGAAGAATCTGATGACCCTGGACACAGGATTCCCTGAGAATCACTTGTCCTTGGGAGAAGACATAGGATCCAGGGCTGAGTGTCCTGGACAGCTCAGGGAATTTTGTTCAGTTGAACTGAAGATGGTAGGTGGTGGGGATTTTTTTCCCCCACAGATGAGAAAGTAGAGGCAAAGAGCAGAAAGTGGACTGGATCAGGAACTGCAGGGAGTCAGCCATGGAACCAGTCATCAAGAAAGTCACCATGGCAAGGGAATTGTTTTTCCCCTAACTGCAAAAGATGGCTATTCATGAAAAGAAGTTATTCATTTTCTTTTCCAGAAAGATGCCGAAAAACAAAATTATCAAGGGTCACACAGAAACATACAGAAATGCCTTTCTTGAATATCTGTGATGTTCTAGATTCCTTAACTCTTTTTTAATGTTTGTTTTTATTTATTTGGCTGCACGGGGTCTTAGTTGCAACATGCAGGATCTTTAGTTGTGGCATGGGAATTCTTAGTTGCAGCATGTGGGGTCTAGTTCCTTGACCAGGGATCAAACCTGGGCCCCCTGCATTGGGAGTGTGGAGTCTTAGCCACTGCAGCGTTAGGGAGTCCTGTGTTTCTAAACTTTGAATTGAGGTGTTTTGAACTTTATTTCATAGATGGAGAATTTGAAGCTTGAAGAAGGTGAGTAACTTGCCCAAGGTCGCCCACACAATAAGGGATTTGATGAGGGTACTGCCATGTGTGACGGTCACTCGGGCTGCCTCCCCACGCCTGAAATGCAAAACAGAGACTGGCTCTAACTTGGCCTGTTGAGAGCTCGCAGCCCATGGTAGGGCCTCTGGTCATCCGTGTCCCAGCCTGTGAGCTGGCCCCTCTTCCTTGGGCATATTCTGGCGCCTGGGAAGTTGTAGCCATTCCTGCAAGGGGGATGCTGAGGCCTTTCATCCAGTCTTCAGCTACCCGCTTCTTCCAGGCTGAGCCCCTCTTCATCACAGATGGTTGGCCCAGTGTTTTCACCTTTGGTCCCCAGAGTCAGAGAAATAGTGTGGCCTGTTAGTAATTGTTAAGAGCACCTGCTGCCCCTCCTCCAAGTCCAAAAGACGCCCACGAGCCATCGCAGCAGTCTCGGTTGCAGCAAGGATGAAATCCAGCCCCCACAAGCCGGGTAGCATCATCTTCGACTGTAAAAAAGAACCAGAGCAGCAGGAGGAGTGATGGGCAGGATTTCGGAAGGTGTGGGGGTACCACTCTACCCCAGAGCCCAGGAAGGAGAATCTGGAGAGACTTCATGTCATGGTCTGTATACAGGTTTGAAGAGGATTTCCAGACACAGAGTATCTCAGAAAGAAGTGAGTTTTTTAAGAACAAATGATGACATGCATGTGTAGTTGTGTCTGACTCTCTGCAACCCCATGGATTATAGCCCGCCAGGCTCCCTTGTCCATGGGATTTTCCAGGCAAGAATACTGGAGTGGACTGCCATTTCCTACTCCATGGGATCATCCCGACCTAGGGATCAAACCCACACCTCTTGCATGTCCTGCTTTGGTAGATGGGCTCTTTACCACTGAGCCATCTAGGAAGCCCATTAAGAACAGAGAGCAGAGATAATGTGGGCATTGCAAGCACCATGCCAGCTGACCTCCTGAGAGATCAGAGAGAGCTGATGCTTTTTGTGGGTTATTAGCCAAGTTTTATAGCCTCAAGACAAAGAAAATTCCTGCTGGAAAGTTGATATTAGGTGATTGTTTAGGGCACTGTAGGGTGAGTACCTGGGTGGACATTTCTACCTAATAAGGCATCAAGGAGCTGGATCATTTAAATCAGATGGGCTCATGACAGTGTTTGCTCTGGGGCTCAGTCAGTTCTGAGATGAACTTGATTCTGGGCTCCTCGTCTGTGGCCTTGGTACAAGGCCTCGAACCTGTGACCTTGGTCTGGGTCACACAAGAAAGTTGCTATGCTCTGATCACTGGGCTCATCTTGAGAAGGGCAGCTCTAGCAAAGGGGGCCTGCTGTCCCGAGCGTGGTGCATGCTCTCTCGTCCCTTCTCCGCTGCCTCTGGGTCACCTGGCAGGCAGCCGCTTTCCCTCTTTCTGGGCTGCTTCCAAGTGTCAGAATCCCAGATTCCAAAGTTCCAACGACTGTGTCAGCTTAATCAAAGTCATGAGTTTCTCCAGAGGAGTTTTTGTTTGCAAAAAGGATCAGGAATGACGGGTCGGGAGAAAAGCGGGGAGAGAACATGGAGGCATCAACAGCCCCACCTCCCCCATCTCCTCTGAATACCCAGCTTGCTCTGGTCACATTTTCCTTTGCTTCAAGCATAATAAGTGATAGGACGGGGACCATTCACACACTCATGAAAGAACAGAATCACTTCTGACTGCCTCTCAGATACCACTTTCCTCTCAATACTCCCCCTTTTCAGAGGAGTGGAAAAATTAAGTCATATCATTTTCTGGCTTTCAGAAGCTTACTTTGAGTCATCCTAGGGCCAGACCTTTATTTAAAAAATTTGAGCTGCAAAAAATTGCAGCTGCAAAAAATTGCACACACCTAAGGAGTGTGGCCATTCAAATATTTTACGACAGGATGGTCGTGTTTTATTCAGTAGTGCAGTGCTCAGTTGCTAAATCATGTCCGACTCTTTGTAACCTCATGGACTATAGTTCCTCTGTCCATAGGATTTCCCAGGCAAGAATACTGGAGTAAGTTGCCACTTCCTTCTCCAGGGGATCTTCCTGACCCAAGGATTGGACCTGAATCTCCTGCACTGGCAGGCGGATTCTTTACCACTGAACCACCTCAGAAGCCCTTTATAAAGTCACAGAGTTTCAAAGCTGGAGAAGCCCTTAGAGTCTCTCCCTTCTAATTCTGTCCCTTGACAAATGGTGAACGGAGGCAAGAGATGAAAGTGACAGGGCTGTCACGTAGGAAATGACTGGTCCTCTGGCCTCAGACCCCCAGCCTCACATGTGCCCAGGATCCTTCTTTCTTTTTATGGGGTGTAGCATCAGAACAGGAAGGCTTTGCAGCAATGCAGCAGGGCTGGACATTCTTGTCACCTTCTCCTGCCTATTATTCTTGTATTCAGTTACAAATCTGGCTCTGACCCTTGTTGAAAGGGGTCATTGAATTTAGGGAAGGGCAGAGAGAGCTACAGGCTTGGTCATGACCAAATCAGTCCATGGTTACTTAGTTTCTTGGGACTGGAGCCTCTTTTTACAAGGTCGAGACATGGAAGTGGTGGGAAGGCAGGGGCTGTGGACAAAGGATCCAGGGGAGGGGGTGGACAGCTGGCCACGCCATTAGTTCTGGGATCACGCAAAACCCCCATGGCCCCTGCTCAGCTCTCAGCGGCAAAGCAAAACCCACAGAAGAAATTGATTGTCCAGCAGTTTCGGTGTAGATTTCACTCTGTCACTAACTAAAACAGGCAGGAAGAAAGAAGATAATCTGAAAAACAGTTGCTAGGAATGCCCTAAAAATAGTTGTTCTTAAATTTTAGGAGTTATTAAAATTATGGCTTGTTATACCCCTGTACCCACACTCCAGAGATTCTGATACAGTTAAGAGTAGAGGCCAGAAATGTCATCTAATTGCCCAATAGTGGGTTTTTTTGTTTGTTTGTTTTCTTTTTTTTGGGTTTTTTTTTTTTTTTGGATGTGGACCATTTTAATGTCTTGACTGAATTTGTTACAATATTGCTTCTGTTTTATGTTTCGGGGAGATCTTAGCTCCCTGACCAGGGATTGAACCTGCACCTCTTGCATTGGAAGGCCAAGTTTCATCCACTGGGCCCCCAGGGATGTCCCCTAATAGTGTTTTTATGGTTATTTTTTTAATAAACCTTTTTAGGGAGAATCATTTTAGATTTACAAAAATGTTGCAAATACAGCATCAAGAATTCTGTGTATCATTCATCCCATTTCCCCTGATGTTAATTTCCTTTTTTAAAAAAAGTTTTGGTAAGATACACATAATATGCAGTTTACCACTTAACCATTTTAAAACATGCAGTTCAGTGGCATTAAACAGATTCACATGGTTGTACTAGCATCATCACCATCCGTCTCTAGAGCACTATTATCTTCCCAGTCTGAAATTCTCTCCATTAAAGAACAACCCACCACTGCCTTCCAGCCCCAGAGTGACCCCTGACACACCACCTTTCTTAAAAGCTTATAGAAAAACCCAGATGAACTTTTTGGCCCACCCACTACTTTCTGTCTCTATGATTCTGACTAGTCTAAGGACCTCATATCAGTGGAAATCAGGAATATGTGCTAATTGCCTGTTAATGTGTTAATTAATGTGTTAATTAACAATGTGTTAATTAATGAGTTAATTGCCTATGCCTGTTCATTCCATAGGCAGTTTCCTATGGCAATATGTTGCAATTCCTATGCAATATGTGCTATTTTGGAACTGGTTTATCTCACTTCACATAATGTCTTCAAAGTACATCCATGCAGTAGCCTGTGTTAAAATTTTCTTCCTTTTAAAGGCTGAGTAATAATCCACACACACAGACACACACACACACACACACACACACACACACGTCATTTATTCTTTCTTCTACTAGTGGACACTTGGATGGCTTCCACCTTTTGGCAGCTGTATATGGTATGGTACGTCTATAAACATGGTGTACAAATATCCATTTGAATCCCTGTTTTCAGTTATTTTGGGATATTACCCAGAAGCCTAATGTTAATTTTGTTACATAACCATGGCACACCACTCTTTACTCACCTACAGACTTCAGATTTCACTGACTTTTCTGGTAAAACATAATCTTTTAATAATCTCTCCAGATGACTCTGGTTTATTGGGCTTTTAGAAACATTCATTTTTATTTTTATGTTTTTAATGTGAGATTTACTCCAGAAAACAGGAAACTGTTGGACAGCAAGTCAGTCTTACACTGGGGGCTTGTATGCTGGATCTTATTTCATTTCAGTGCCTTTCACTGGATGTAATGTTCACCAACTTTCAAAGAAGAATGCTAGACTAGATGGGTTGGAATTATCTGGAGTGTTCTAGAGAGAAGTTCTGGGATATAAAGTTCTTCTCAAGGTAGAAATTTCCAGACAGCAACTGGCAAAGGAAAATTTTGCCAGTGTTTCTAAAATCCTAGAAGCAAATTCAGTAATAGAAAAATAACTTTGAAAGAAATATGACTGGGGGTTTTCTGTATTTCTTGTTTGTCTGGCATCGTCTAAGCACAGGGTCGATTCAGATATGTGACATCTGCCTTCCATTGCCACAGAGGACAGAAGCAGAAGAAATGTACTTGGTTGCAGTGGTTAAGATATACATTAGCCTTGAAGCTCTTTCTGATGTGAGAGTGGGTGACCCAAATCTTTTGTGCCCTGATTTTTCATTCCCAAGTGAATGAATCTTCTGTAGTTTCTCAAGTGACTAAAGCTAATTTTATTTTTTAATTTACACAACACACATTTATTAATTAGTAAGTATATACCAGAGCTTTCCTAGGTGATGAGGATGCAGAGGTCGCTTCATAGAACCTCTGCCCTTAAAACACATGCAGGTTGGTGGAAAAAATAACGGTCCATGTCAGTACCCTGGAGAGCAGCGGTTATTTCAAATTGCAAATGATTTTTGCTTGAATTAAGCATGGTTTTGACTAAATGTCAAGAGTTCTCGCCTGCCAATGCAGATCTAAGATGTGGGTTCCACCCCTGGGTTGGGAAGATCCCCTGGAGAAAGGCATGGTAACCCACTACAATATTTGAGACTAGAGAATCCCATGAACAGAGAAGCCTGGCGGATTACGGTCCATAAGGTCGCGGAGTCACACATGACTGAAGCGCCTTAAGACGCATGCACAAGAGTTCTAGGGTCCATTGACAGATACACTGGGTCCTTACAAAACAGCATGGGAGTATTTTTCTATAGGAACCAGCCCCACATAGCCCTACCACGTGGAGCCTTTCCAGATGAGCACTGAGACTAAGTATGATGGAGAAGAGCAAAGGTCTAGAAACATGTGAACCAGCTTCCTTAGGACTGTCCCAGGCATGTGGTCTCCAATTGTCCTTTTCACTCAGACTTTTCATGAAAAAGATGTAGGAGAAAATGTAAATTGAACCTGGGGGGGACTTTTTTTAGGTGTAGCCCTGAATGTATGTCTTTCGTGGTGGAAGCGCATGAAGCCTAAACCAGGCAACCCAAGATACTCCAAGGAAGTACTAAAAACAGGGAAGCGGGAAGTACTCAGCAAGAGAGGAGGACCTGGACCAAAATCTGGTTTAGATTCTCTTAATCTCAGTGGCTTGGGAAAAGCCCTGGAGGGCCATTAGCAAAGGGAGGGGCGGTCATGACCTCAGCACTAACATCTTTACATCTTTTCGGAGTGGTGTCAATTCCTGGGGACCCCCTTGTGGCAGCCCTGACTCAGAAAGAAACTCACCAGCTACTACATCACATCATCTTAGACCACTTCCTGAAGGGCTCTGGGTTTTCCCTAGAAGGCATGTACAGGTCCTGTTCACGCACAGATCCTGCCAGGAACAGACAGGGGATCAAGAGGTAGGCAGGCCAATTTGAAACTGAGGCCTTCTATATAATAAACATACACACCACAGCAGATAGCTCTAGAGATAGGGAGATAAAAGGCAGAAGTCGTTCCTTCCTGTGTGTTTATGTGTATACACATATACACATGCAGGGACTTTCCAGGTGGCTCAGCGGTAAAGAAATCCACCTGCCAATGCAGGAGATGCAGGTTCAATCCCTGGGTCAGTAAGATCCCCTGGAGAAGGAGATGGCAGTCCGCTCCAGTATTCTTGCCTGGGAAATCCCAGGGACAGAGGAGCTTGACAGGCTACACAGTCAGACATTACTTAATGACTAAATAGCAACAGCAATACACACGCAGACACATCCATACTCACAATTTATTTAGTATCTGTGCTTTCTAGTATATATGTAAAAAGTAGATTCAGAAGTAGAAAAATAATCCCTCTAGAAAAGGGAGAGAAAAAGTCATTCCATGACCTAAGTCAGGCTTTCCCAACTTTCTTCTGTGCTTCAGGATAATTATGCAAAAGCAGAACTCTATAATCAAATAACCTTAGGAGAGGTTGGATAAAACAAATTCAGGCTTTGATTGCTGGGCTTCTTAAGATGGTTAATATGCTAGCGGAATTGTAAATCTCTTTTCTCACACTTGTTGCCGTTAGATGTGTTTTGTGAAAAACATCTTCAGAGGTGGTCTACAGGGCATCATTTTGGCAAACACTGACCTGCTCTGATGCAGCTGCCTTATTAGATGTTAGCTCTGCCAGGGCTGTCTGGCAGGCAAGGCAATGAAAAGAAATATGATGGGTCATAGTTTTTTCATCAGATAGAAACCTATCTTTTTCACACACTCCACTGAAATGGAGTTTTGTATGTAAGGAGGTCATTGAACTACAAAATGAATTATCTAGTTAACAATGGCTTAAGGGAAAATGTAGAATAATAATAATTATATTATTAATTACAATAATAACATTATTATTATTATATGTATTTTAACTATATTAAATGTTAGGCATAAGCCAAGAATGTGGCCTAAAACCTTAACTTAGGAAAAGACATTTTGTGCTGGGGGAAGGAGAGTAGGCCTGTTGCTTTCTGATAATCCTATGTAATAAAAATTATTAAATTGAGAATACCTTGAACACTCATTCATTTAACTATGATTTGGAGAGGAGTTGAAGTTCAACAATTAACATTTCAAATCTGTAGCTGGATCCAGAGCTATTTTTTTTAATGTAATCTTTTTCATTTAAAAATATTGAATAATAATTGCTTTATAATATTGAGTTGGTTTATTCCATATATCAACATGAATCAGCCACAGGTATACATATGTCCCCCATGTCCTGAATCCCCCCTCTCATCTTCCTGAAGTAAGTCAGAAAGAGAAAGACAAATACTGTATATTAACTCATGCATATGGAATCTAGAAAGATGGTACTGATGAACCTATTTTCAGGGCGGCAGTGGAGATGCAGACATAGAAAACAGGCTTGTGGACTGCAGGGGAGGGAGGGGCTGGGTGATAGCATGGAAACATAAATATTACCATATGTAAAATAGACAGCAAGTGGGAATTTGCTGTGTGACACAGGTAGCTCAACCCAGAGCTCCTTTTTGATGAAGGAGTAATTGGCACACCTTTTTAACAGGATATGCAGATGACAATGTTTGCACATTCTATTAGGCATTTGAGAAGGTGGCCTCTTCTTTCACCAAATAAAAGTCCTTCCAACCCCTCCATGGATGAACCTGTGGGGAATCCTGCAGGCAAGACCATGACTCTCTTCAGAGCCTTCTTAGATCTTTCTCCGATGCTCAGAGAGATGCTTGAGTGGCTGAACAGACTGATAGGGTGGTTGGCTGAATAACCATAGTACCATGGCATCGAAGTTAAGGAAGAGAATTTCCCTTTTTGGATGGCAGAGTTTCTTAGAAAGTAAAGAAGTGTAGAGAATCTTCATCACAGCTGTCTTATCCCCTTGATCTCTTGTCTTTATTAACACAAACCATTTGGGACAGTTAGAGTGAAAGTCCTGATAAGCAGGAAGTCATCACTTTCAAACTAATCTAGCACATCTGTCTTGAGATGGTGATAAATAAGAAAGGTCTAATTATTAAGTAATCAATAACATAGATCTGTATTTGGAGACAGACTACTTGTTCCTCCTTGACTAGCTCTCCCATCACCCCTACCACATAACACACACATGCACACACACAGACTTTAACCAAGCAGAGTCGGTTTTTTTTTTGTACCCATGGTACCCTGTGTTTTTGTTTATCAGAGAACTTACCACGCGAGGTTGAAATGAACTGTTTATGTGTTCACTAAACAGAAAATGTTGCCCTCTTCAAAGATAGGCTCAATATAATCATCTTAAAACCCTACTAACCTGTGGAAAAAGTTCTTACAAATGTGTTAAGTATCTTACTTCTAGACAAGTTCCATAGACACTCATTTATGCCATACTTACTGGTGGATTTGACAGATGTTTTCTTCCTTGAAGTAATAATCCACTCTTTTTTAGATGAGTAGTCAATGAGAAAATAAGCTTTTAGTCCAGATCGTCAAAATGAGGTAACACCTCCAAAGAACCAACGTGTATCTTTTTAGGAGAACTATAACTCTGAAACATGACAAGAATAAAAAAAAAAAAAAACTGAGACAAACTAGGTCAGTCTTGTTGGTGAATTCAGTCAAATTCAAGAAAATCAGAATGATTGTGTGCTAGATAATGGAAAAATAAATTAGTCCTTTTATCATTATCTTACTCCCAAGTCCACTCTGTGTTCTAGCAAAATTCCTTTCTTTCATATCTGATAAAGAATGGAATTAAAGGTCCATGTAGGGACTGCCCCGGTGGTCCAGTGATTAAGACTTCACCATCTAATGTGGGAGGTGCACATTGAATCCTTGGTCTGGGAGCTATGATCCCACACTCTTCCTGGCCAAAAACCCAAGAAATATAAAACAAAAGCAATATTGTAATAAATTCAGTAAAGACTTTAAAAAAATGGTCCACATCAAATTAAAGAAAACTTCATGTAAAAGTGAATTTATTTTCTAAAATCTTCCTTCCTTACATGCAAATAATATGAACTCTTTTGAAGAGAATCAAGAGATTGGGCTCTTTACATTTTGCTTGCATCCTTAAATTCACCCCCGCCCCTCAAATATTTTTAGGCATGAGGGTATTATATTCAAGAACAGCACTGTTCAGTATAAATATAATTGACCCACATATGTAATTTTAAATTATCTAGTAGCCTTGTTTAGAAAGTAAGAAAATGCTTCAAGAATTTATTTTTTTTAACTCAGTACATTCAAAATGTTATTTTAACATGTGGTCAATACAAATTTTATCATGAGATATTTTGCAATCTTATTTCTGTACGACTTCTTTGACATCTAGTGTATATTTTATATTTACAGCACATCTCAATTTGGACTGGTCACATTTCAGAGTTCAGAAGCTCGTGTGCAGGTGGTTACTATTTTGGACAGTAGCTGTCTGTAAAACCCATCACATCAGAGCAAAGATCTCTGCTTTTCTTATGGTATCTATGGTTTTGTTGAGAAGATATTAGTACCTGAATTGGTGAGTCTAATTGTGCTGAGTTGAGATACAGTATCTGATAACAAATATTTATTGAGTTTTTAATGTGTTCTTAGCTTTGCTCTAGGCATTGAGAATGAGAATGTGAAAAAAAAAAGTCAAAATTTCCTCCCTCGCAGAGCTAGTGTTCTATCAGTAGGAGACAGACAATAAAATAGACAAACTTATTTAAATATCAATAAATGGTAAGGAAAAAGCTTAAAGTGGTTGAAGAGGTGTAGAGAGTAGTGACGCAGGAATTTAAGTTTTAGGAACAGCTATCAGGCAGATTCACTCAGAAGATAGTGTTTGGTTAAAGACTCTCACGTTGGCAGTATTTCAGGAAAATCATGGTCTTGGGTAAATTTCCATTTTATTTTAGTAAAGAAGATTGATGATGCAATTAATCTGGTTAAAGTTTTTTAACTAAAAAGTCTTATGTATCTATAAAACTGAATGAATTGGGACAAAAATTCTTTCATTCAACAAATAGCTTGGGAAAGGTAACCACATGCTAAAAAGTGTTGGGGATGCAATAGTGAGAAAAACAAACAGTTTCTGTTCTTCTGGGGTTTGTATCCTAGATAGAGAGAGAATTAATGTACTAATTACATATTTGTGCCAATAAATATGTAATTAAAACTGGGGTTGGTACCGTGATCTCATACCACGAAAGGACCCAAAACAAACCTAAGCGAGAGTGGACAGACGCCCCAGTTCCTGAGACTCAGGGGAGACGTGGAGAGGGCATTCTTGGAGGAAGGCACAAGATGTGGGAATGCTCTTAGCAGTGAATTGAAAAATCAAAACTGTAGCTTGTCTGTCCAGAGCAATTGTCTACAGAATGAACCTGAGATTTAAGCTGGGATTCACAGGAACTTGTAGGCCCATTTCCTTCACAAAAATTCCACCTTAAGAGTCCCAGTCCGTTGTGACAATGGCTAAAAAGAATTTTCAGTTCTAAGGGACCAAACTGAGAAACGCTGAGGGTGATCTTCAAAGGGTCTTTGGATAGTGCAGGGCTCCTCTGGTGCCTCACATGGTCAAGAATCTGCCTGCAATGTGGGAGATCTGGGTTTGTCCCTGTGTCAGGAAGATCCCCTGGAGAAGGGAATGGCAACCAACTCTAGTAGTCTTGCCTGGAGAATTCCATGGACAGAGGAGCCTGGTAGGTTATAGTCCATAGGGTCGAAAAGAGTCCCACATGATGAGCGACTAACACTTTCATGTTCTGGATGGTATAAGATATAAAAGACCTGCTGAGGCAAAATGAAGGAAAGAAAAAAAAAGTTTACAAAAAGTTTAGTTATAGAGGGTGGCAGTTACTTGCTTTGGGACTCCATTTGAAGCCGCCATTTAGTCTAACACACTCCACTCTGTCAATTACCCTGTCTGCAGACTCTTCTTCCTTCAGCCTGTGGCTTGGTCCAACCCGTGGCTCTCAGACCTGAGGTGGGGGCAAGGGTGGAGGTTATGTAACCAAGAACAAAGGGGAGAGAGGTCACTTGTAAGAGATAAAGATGGGGGCGCTGGAAGCCCAGGCGAATTTCTAGAAATAATCCTTTACTTGCTCTTATTCTTGTCAGACTCTTAAGCCAGACTCATAAGAACTTTTTGTGTGTGCTAAGTTGCTTCAGTCATGTCCGACTCTTTGTGACCCTCTGGACTGTAGAGTCCTCTGTCCATGGGATTCTCCAGGCAAAAATATTGGAGTGGATTGCCATGCCCTCCTCCAGGGAATCTTCCTGACCCAGGGATTAAATCCAAGTCTCTTGTTTGGGTCTCCTGCATTGGCAGGTGGATTCTTAACCACTGTGCCACCTGGGAAGACAAGTTTCCATTGTAACCAGAGTTTATTGAGACTGCATCTTCATTTGTTGTTTGTATCTGTTTAATAGAGTGTAAGCTTCCAGAGGGCAGGGCATTGCCTTGTTATCCCTGTATCCTCGATGAGCAGAATGCTGCCTAGCGTATAGTAGATGCTCAAGAAGCACTGATTAAATACACACTTATGTAGCTAAGATTTAATTAGCAAATGATTGAATGCCCAAATGTATCAATTTAGCACTCAATTTATCATTGAGCTGTCATTTGTCATTGTCATACATCAGTAACTTTGAAAGTGTTTCATAGATTTGAGGGGAAAGAGAGAGAGAGAGGGAAATGAAATTGAGAGCATTTGTGTACCAAAGTATTATTTTCTAATTTTGTTCATAAAGTCCTGGGTAAAGTCCTGAATACTTCACCCTCAGGTCAGTCTCACACTTCCACAGGCTTGAGACATGTGGTGAAAGTATCAGTACAGTGGCCCATTTTCCTTTCAGAAGCACCACACCAAGAGCTTGTGGCAGAGTGAAAGCACATCCTCTCCCACGGCACAGAGTCCACACCAGGGCAAGGTGGGCAGCCCTCTGTACTGTGTGACTCCGCAGGTCCTCAGAGTGTTGTCAACAACTGATCTTGTCTGCCAGCTTGCCATTAGGTATGACATTTCTGCAACTGAAATTGTTCCTTTCACATAAGATGGTATCTTCCGAAATTCATGTGTTACACACAAAGCAGGTGCCCAGGATGGATATCACATTCAAGGTTAATGAACATGATGCCTTGGCAGAATTAGCTCCTACCGCTAGAGAACCCGCCTTAAAGAAGGTGCCCTACGAGAATGGGCCATGAGAAGGTTCTTGGTGAAGAATTTGATGTCGGGAAATTTGAGCCTGAAGTACCGAGAGCAGGTGGTGATGGGAGACTCAGGTGTGAAGCTGAGTTGTGTGCAGTAGCTCAAAGGCTCAGGGGTCCATTTGAAAAAAAAGGGGGGGAAGTGGATCCGGATGGACCTGCTTCTCCGAGTCTTCACAGCATGTTCCTGTTTGCCCCTAAGTTGGGCTTTCAAGGTTAGGACACATTTTTCATGATGTTAATGAGATATCACAAGACATCTTGGTTTCTCTGTTTTCTTGCAAAAGTGTAAAGCTCGCTCTTTCCAGGGTGTGTCTGGTTGCCACAATTGAGAAGTGTGACGCTTGACAGCAGCAGCACCTTTGATAATAAAATGGAACTTTGTGGCCACTTATCTCCTATGATTGTGCTGAAAGAAAACAAAAAACAGGCTCAATGTTATGCAGGAAAGGCCTGAATCAAGCAACAGAATATTTTTTGGAAGAGGTGATTAACATGGCAGGGTCACAAGCTTTCATTGGCCCAAGCAGAGGAGCTCTGCTAAATCCTGTCCTATAAAAATGCCTTACCTTTTCTACAGCATAACATGGGAGGGATTCTGTGTAAGCATTTTCCCCTAAGAGCAAAGATACTGATGAGATGTCCAGTGTAATTAATAACCACAAATAATTGAAACATGGGACTGGAAACTTAGGATCTCCATTCCCTATAAATTTCTAGGTTTATTACCTGAATTGTCAGCCTTGCTCTTTAAAACCCACTAGTTCCTGCTAATCGTCTATTTGCTTATCTGTGCCAACCTGGAATTGGGAGTTTGAGGAAGACCTAATTTTCCAGATACTCACCATGTGGTTTTTTTTTTTTTTTAACTTAGAAGTGTAGACTCAAAACAATTTGTTGTTGTTGTTGTTCAGTCACTAAGTTATTTCCAACTCTTTACAACCCCATGGACTACATCACGCCAGGCTTCCCTGACCTTTACTATCTCCTGGAGTTTGCTCAAACTCACGTTCATTGAGTCAGTGATGCCATCCAACCATCTCATCCTCTGTCACCCCCTTCTCCTCCTGCCCTTTGTTTTTCCCAACATCTGGTTCTCATCAATCATTTGTCTTTCTCTAGAACTTACTGGAAGCCCAAGAAGTATTTTTTTTAAGACAAAAAAAAAAAAAAAAGATGTCTAATGCAAGGAGTGAAAAATGAGCTTTTTATGTTTTACACTGACCACAACAAACTTGTGAAAGAGTGCTTACCCCATTTCAGATACGAGAGACTGGGGCTCAGAGAAGTGGAACAGTGAGAAGGCCACACAGCTCAGAAGGCATTGAGCTGACACCAAAACTCAACTGTAGGTTCTGTGCTTTCAAGTCTCACCAACAAGAGAGACAAAGATGTCTTGGGCACCCAAGGGTTTATTTTGATGCATTTTTATTTTTTTCCATTTATTTTTATTAGTTGGAGGCTAATTACTTTACAACATTGCAGTGGTTTTTGTCATACATTGAAATGAATTAGCCATGGATTTACATGTATTCCCCATCCCGGTCCCCCCTCCCACCTCCCTCTCCACCCGATCCCTCTGGGTCATCCCAGTGCACCAGGCCCGAGCACTTGTCTCATGCATCCACCCTGGGCTGGTGATCTGTTTCACCCTAGATAATATACATATTTCCATGCTGTTCTCTTGAAACATCCCACCCTCGCCTTCTCCCACAGAGTCCACAAGTCTGCTCTATACATCTGAGTCTCTTTTCCTGTTTTGCATATAGGGTTATCGTTACCATCTTTCTAAATTCCATATATATGTGTTAGTATACTGTAATGGTCTTCATCCTTCTGGCTTACCATGCTCTGCACAATGGGCTCCAGTTTCATCCATCTCATTAGAACTGATTCAAATGAATTCTTTTTAATGGCTGAGTGATATTCCATGGTGTATATGTACCACAGCTTCCTCACCCATTCGTCTGCTGATGGGCATCTAGGTTGCTTCCATGTCCTGGCTATTATAAACAGTGCTGCGATGAACATTGGGGTGCACGTGTCTCTTTCAGATCTGGTTTCCTCAGTGTGTATGCCCAGAAGTGGGATTGCTGGGTCATATGGCAGTTCTATTTCCAGCTTTTTAAGAAATCTCCACACTGTTTTCCATAGTGGCTGTACTAATTTGCATTCCCACCAACAGTGTAAGAGGGTTCCTTTTTCTCCACACCCTCTCCAGCATTTATTGCTTGTAGACTTTTGGATAGCAGCCATATTTTGATGCATTTTTAAACTCCAGGCCAACAAGCAGACAAACAAATCTCCCCACTGAACACTGAAACATCCCCAACCAAACTCAAACAACCAGAAATGGGAATGACTTTTTCCTTAGAGGAGGCAGATAGAGATGGGTACCTGCCTGGTGGGTATCAACAACACTCAGCTCCAACTGAAGGTCTGGGAATTTATCGCTCTTCCATCAGTATTCTTGCTGACGACTGATTTAAAGATATGAGTCTCCTTGATTATCTAAGAGTTAGGGAGAACTGAATCCAAATTTCACTGACAGGGAGATGAGAACCCAGGGCAGTACCTAAGACTATGACTGGCAATTAATTAGACAGATAGCATCTTACTTTTGGAAAGGACCTTAGAGGTTGAATCCAATCTCCCTCCTAGTGCAGGAAGCCTGACAGATAGCCATCAGACATTTGCTGCTGGGACAGGAATTTTCCTGTATCTCCACTATTGTTAGTTGGGCCCTTGTGAGAATATTTTGCCTTCATGGAATTGAATTCAAACCCCTCTTACACTGTAAGTCTATGTTCTGACCTCATTCTGCACTCTGGCACTTTAACGAATATGGTTACTTGTCCATTTGTATGTTCTTTCCCGGATATTTGAAGTTAGCTGTCTCGGCTTTCTTAAAACATCTCTTCTCCAGCAAAACATACTCAGCTTCTCCAACTGTTTCTGTATTTGCTGATTTTCATGACTCTTGACTCTCTCCAGATGATCCCTTGTTTGGATTTTTTCTTCCAGTGAAATGTCTATAGCTGATTAAGGTTCGTTTTTTCCTGCTTAACTTGTCCCAGTATTATTGTACTTTTAATACCTTTACTGGTCATGAGCTCACCAGTGGGGCTATGTATATGGTGGTCAGTGATAGGATCTGTTCCCCAGCTCTGTAACCCACCGGAGATTACCAAATGAGAACTGGTTTTCTTCATGTAATTTACCTCAGAAGCCACACCATCAGCAAGAGGACCAGAACGAATTGTCATGTGAAGGCCACAACTAACACATAAGTGTCACTTAGAACCAGTTTTTGCTTCCATAAGCAAAACCAGCTTTTTTGTTTATCTAGTACTGCATCTCTCAAAATACAGAGAAAAAACAGGTAAGAGACTAGTTTACCAACGACTTGACAAAGGGCCTATGAGGGAGACTGAGTGACGTTTGGAAAGTTGGTAAAAGCCGCCAGACTCAAAGCAACTTCTGAAAAAGAAAAAAAGAGAAAGAAAGATTGTGGCTGCGCTCTGCTCAACCAGGCCACACCTGTTTTCAGAAACCACCAAGTGCTCTGCAGATAAACAAAGATGCCAGCTCTGACAGTCTCTAAGGCAACGAGATACAGATCACGCCTGCACGCGGACGAGATGGAAAGAGACACTGGTGACAGGGCCCCGTCTTAAGACTGCTCAATGGCGCAGTAACAGCTGGAGTGAATTCTGCCCCAGGGGCTCATTCCACGTCCAGTCTCAAACCCTAAACTCTAGTTGTAATGGGGAGAGCCCTGCAGTTAGAGAAACACCTGCAGGATCTGGACCCCACTTCTTAAGCAATCATCCCATGACTCATGTGAACCTGAAAATGAGCTTCTGGGTGAAGAAGACATGATGCATCTCTTTTCTGGGTTCCCATTTCCTCACCTGCAAAATGATGTTTTGTTGTTGTTCAGTTGCTCAGTCACGTCCAACTCTTTGTGACCCCATGGACTGCGGCACACCAGGCTTCCCTGTCCATCACTCTCTCCTGGAGTTTGCTCAGACTCATGTCTATTGAGTTGGTGATGTCATCCAACCATCTCATCCTCTGTCATCCCCTTTTCCTCTTGCCTTCAGTCTTTCCCAGCATCAGGGTCTTTCCAAATAGGTCAGCTTGTCACATCAGGTAGCCAAGTATTGGAGCTTCAGCTTCAGCATCAGTCCTTCCAATGAAAATGATGTTTATGTGGCTAGGATTCATGAGGGTCTGCACTTGGTGGTAAGCCAGTGAATTTGGCTCCCTAATGAGCGGGTTGGATATAGGAAATCACCATTAAAATATAACAATGTCTCTGATTTCTGAGCATTTATGTCTATTAAAGATGGATAATACCAGGGTTTCCCATTTTGTGATATTTCCAACTTGAGATATTTTAAAAGCAGTAAAGGAAAGAAGCAGTTTGTAAGAAGTTGGCAGAGACACAAGATGGATCCAGGAGGTGGAATGGGGGCTTGTGCATTGTCTTGAAATCACTGTACTGGGGTTGTTTATGCCTGTTTTTCTTGGTCCCTAGATTTTAAGTTGCTATGTCTTGTCCCCTGATGTGATTCCCACTCTCTTGATTGGTATGTTTCTCACCTAGCTGGTACCCAAGATACAACCATTGAGTTGAATCACTGTGTTGCTTTGAGGAGATACAGCTTGAAGATCATGCAGATGAACTGGAATCTCATGGCTCATGACATGGGAAACCACACTGCAAAGTCAGAATAATTAATAATTTAATGAACTTTGAGAAAATATCAGAATCATAAATGTCAATGACAAGTATTAGTTTAGGAAGCCTAATTATAAACAGCAGCAGAAGGAGTAACTTAAATGATCAAACGGCAACTATCTTTAATTAAAAGGCCTGGCTGGTTGGGATAAGAATTGTTAAGTGAAGATGACTGAGGGGCAAAATGTATAGAACTAATTATGATGGTAATATAACTAGCTTTATATCAACACCAAGGTGTACAGTGGAGACATCAAAATAAAATTCTAAATCTCACCCTGTCAGTATTTATAGTTTATTGTCAAAAACTTATAAAATACAAACAACCAAAGAGACAAAACCAAAATTCACACAAAGGCCTACCAGCAAGAAATAAAATAGCTGTTTTAGTATTATGAAGGCATACATATTTTTTTAGTTTGTCTCTCTCTGTGAGTATCACAATATATATCACACATTCATACACACGTTTTTGTTTTTTGTCTCTTTAAAAGTAAAACTGATACATACAATTAGTTTTGTAATTACTATGTCGCTTAGTATAGCAGGGCATATTTCCATGTTATTTAAATATTCTCTACCTTTCATAGTTGTGTATTATTTCATTATATTTATGTATCATAACATATTAATGGACATTTAGACTGACTCCAAGGTTTTTCTTCCCCCATTGCTTTTTGGTTGTATCTGGTCAAAATTTCTGCAAATATTGTCTTCCGGAAAGTTCATGCATTTTATTTTCCTTCTAGCAGTATATACAGGGCCTGTTATCTTCTAATTTAAGAGGAAGTGTGGCTATCGCTTTAAATGGCATGACACACATCTTCCTAATAATTAAAGAGCCCTTGCTATTAAAAATGACAAGAATTTAGAGCAAGTGACTTAGTCATCAGATTGATCTACATTGATTAGACCCCCAAGGTTGATGGTTAAAACACTCCAACAATGGTTTTTAACATAAGATTTAAAATCAGGTCAAAACAGTATTACCCCAGGATATTTTTACATCATCAAGAGTTCAATGAATATTATCACCCATAAGAGAAAAATTTCTCAAAGATGTTTTCTTATATTTAAAAAGTGATCAAAGAGAATTGAGGTGAAAATAATGAAATATGAAACAGTCTTCAGAGAGTATTTCTGCCCAGTGGTTGCACTCCCTCTGTGGTCTTACCACTGCTGTCTTTTCTCCAAATACTTTCCATAAGTATCTTGCCGGTGGTCCATGCCCCAGAGACTTCACTGGCTACCATCTCAAAATTTCTCTTTTCCTCTTCTGCTGTGAAAGCCAGAGCGACAGTTTAGCTGATGAGAACACAGGACTAGCGAGTGCAAAGCTGCATGATTTGGGCTATTTAGCTTTGAATAGGACAAAATAAATTAAAGCAGGAGACATAAGAGATACAGGTTTGATCCCCGGGTTCGGAAGATCCCTGGAAGAGGGCAGGGCAACCCACTCCAGTACTCTTGCCTGGAGAATCCCCATGGGCAGAGGAGCCTAGCAGGCTACAGTCCACAGGGTCACACAGAGTCAAACATGACTGATGTGACTTAGCATGCTTGCATGCAGGACAAAATAAAACACTTCTCTATAGACCCAGACCATCTATCTCTCACTCATAACAGGTCAACAGAGAAAAGATGGTTGTTGGATGGCTCAGGACAACTTGTCACAACAGCTAGGAAAAGTACTTACTGTCGAAGCCTGATTGCACTGGGTCAGGAATGTGATCACATGCAGAACACAGTAGCTTTCTCCCTCCACAGTCTTCCTGCAGGTCTTCCCATGAAAATCCTTTGAAATATGATGACCAGCCAAAAGCCTATAGCTGGCAACTATATTGAGATAGAACATAATTATTATGGTCAAATACCCCCATTTGTAAAGGGGAGAACCCTTACTTGAATTTGAAGACTGTTTCATTTCTTTAACTAGTGATGTTAGGCTTGTTGTTTAATCACTGAGCTGTGTCCAACTCTTTGTGACCCCATGGACTGTAGCCCACCAGGCTCCTCTGTCCATGGAATTTCCCAGGTAAGAAGACTGGAGTGGGTTGCCATTTCCTCTCCAGGGGATCTTCTTGATCCCAGGATTGAACCCACATCTCCCGGCAGACCGATTCTTTACCACTGAGCCACCAGGGAAGCCTTGATGTTGGATTTAGTGTGAATTAACTCTTAACTCTGACCTTTCTCCATGCTTGACTTCCAGAATATAGGTAGAGTTTAGAGGGGCTGCGACCTGATCGTACAGACCTGAGTCCTAGCTCTTCCACTGATTCCTGAGCCCTAGCTCTTCCTCTGTGTGGCCTTGGCGAGTCTCTCAACCTCACTGGGCCTCAGCTTCTAGGTTAACCAAAAATGAGTGATGACAGTACTTACCTCCTAGGAGTGTCCTGAAGATGAAATCAGCAAATGGACAGAGAGCGCTTAGACCAGCGCCTGTTACGTGCTCACTGCTCCCTAAATGTTAGGGGCTCCCGTGGTTGTCCCTCCCCTGTTCTGACCAGTGTCTGGACACACGGCTTTGTCTAGGATTGCCCTGGCAGCCTTGCTGTTGTCTCACCACAGCTCATGTGAGTCTAGGAATATTTACTGAGAGCTGTAATTCTAAACCCCGAAGGGCCCCAAGGCATGAGCGAAGGCTGTGGGAAATGTGAACAGGGCACCAGAGAGTCATTGCTTTCACTTAAACGGTTGCTGTTTCACCAGCCTTTTCCCACCCATCAGCGCAAGACACATCCACAGGCTAATAAGAAACATGCCCAGCAGTTGGGTCAGCAGAGAGGAGTGGAATGGAGTCCAGCCACAGACCGGCCAGTGCTGCTCAGCCTGCGAATACCTGGGGTGGCCACCCCTTCTCCTTCCTCCTGTGATGACACGAGCAGGCCACGAGCTTGAGAACACGTGTGCGCACACCATTCTCACAGCCGCTTCGAGCAGTCCCGGTTCCTGATCTCGGGGAGCAGCTGCTTGGGTCAGACAAGGTGATTCCATGATTTTCCTGGTTCCAGGCTCTGGGGAGAGGTGTGAAGGGAGAGGCTTCAGGGCAGGGCCCGGAACAAGGTCTTGCCTGGAACATGTAACCTGCCCCCCACTTCTTCTCCTGCAGGCTCCCCAGCTCGAGGAAGCCAGGGCATGAGAAGAGTTGGTTAACTTGGTCGTGTCCCCACCCTGCTGTGTATCATTCCCTTCGAAGCCATACACCATCTATTGTGCTGACAATGTCTGTCCCTGGAGGCCATTCCAAATAGGCTTAAGAACATATTGTTCCTAGATTTACGGTGAGTGCAGCCAATCAGTTGGAAAGAATCCCATTACATCAGAAAACACAGTTGGGAATTCAAATCTCTTTCCTTCAATGTTTGTCAGGCAGCGTCTCTTCTCACCTAGGTTCAACTTCCTTTCTGATATTAAATGAGATAGAGTAACACTGAATTTTCAGCCAGATGAATGGCCAGAGGGACCAGGGAGATGATAGAATGTTTGTGAAAGGCCAGCACTGACCTGGAGCTGACTTCTCCAGAAGAAATAGAAACAACAGAACCTCAAGCCTAATCTTAAGAGTTCGTCAGAGCTCCACCGTTCTGCCAATGCAGGAGACATAAGAGACACAGGTTCAGTCCCTGCATTGGGAAAATCCCCTGGAGGAGGGCGTGACAACCTACTCCAGTATTCTTGCCCAGGAATCCCATGGACAGAAGAACCTGGCGAGCTACAGTCCATAAGATCACAGAGAGCTGGACATGAATGAAGTGACTTAGCACATCCTCATAAAAACTATCAGCTTTAAGAACCCCTAACCTCTGTGTTTACTGCAGCACTATTTACAATAGCCGAGACATACAGGCAACCTAAATGACCATCAACAGAGAATGAATAAATGAGGTATGGTACATATATACAATAGAATACTACTTAACCGTTAAAAAAAAAACAATGAAACAATGCCATTTGCGACAACACGGATGGACCTGGAGATTATTTTACTAAACAAAGTAAGTCAGAGAAAGACGGATATCACATGATATCACTTATGTGAATCTAAAAGGAAAAATGATACAAATGAACTTCACAAAACAGAAACAGGCTCACAGACTTTGAAAACAAACTTATGGTTAACTGAGTGGAAAGGTGGTGGGGAGGGATAAATTAGGAGGTTGGGATTTACGTATATACGCTATTATGTATAAAATAGATAAGCAATGAAGACCTACTGGATAGCACAAGGAACTCTATTCAATACTCTGTAATAATCTATATGAGAAAAGAATCTGAAAAGGAGTACATATATATATATATGTAAAACTGAGCCTCTTTGCTGTATGCCTGAAACTAACACAACATTGTAAGTCAACTGTACTCCAATATAAAATAAAAATTAAAGTAAAAAAGAACTCAATACTTGTTTTACACTTTACCTCTACACGAAACTTTCACATTCATATGTATCTCATCTTCACAAGCCCAGTAGACAGACACACCCCGCATGCCAATTTAAAGATGGTGGCTCAGATGGTAAAGAATCTGCCTGCAATATAGGACACCCTGGTTCGATGTTTGGGTACGGAAGATCCCCTGGAGAAGGGAATGACAACTCACCTCAGTATTTTTGCCTGGAGAATTCCATAGACAGAGGAGCCTAGCAGGCTATCATCCATGGGGTCACAAAGAGTCAGATACGACTGAGCAACTAACACACACACACACACAGACAATCTCACTAACACACACACACACAGAGACAATCTCAAGGGCTTCCCTGATGGCTCAGCAGGTAAAGAATCCACTTGCCGATGCAGGAGATGTGGGTTTGATCCTTGCTCCATGTTTCCACTGCAGGAGGGTGCAGGTTCGATCCCTGGTCTGGGAACTAACACTCCACATGCTATGCAGTGAGGTCAGAAAAACAAAACAAAACAGAAACATATACTAGAATGGGGAAATGGAGGCATGCATGTTTTAACAATTAGCACAGAGACTTATCCAAGGTCAGAGAGTGAGTCAGAGGAAAAAACTGAGCCCCTGGTGATCTGATCCGGTCCTAAAAATTCCCTGGGGAGAACCATCTCTGCAGAAATACGTGCATGGCCAACACTTGCGCCAGCAGATGTTTTATCAAGCCTACTGTACAATGGGGCCCGCCCTGGCCTATCTATTCCTATCTGCTTTTATTATGCTTTGGGGCTGTAGCACGATAAGACCTCCCATATGGTACTTGTATTAACATTAAATAATGACCATTGTGTTGTGTATACTATCACCATAGAAATATTTACTTAGTGGAACACAGACACCGGTCAGGCATGGTGATTGAAAACAAGCTAATCATAAAAACCATTCATGCTCACATCTATTTATAAAATCTGTTTCTCTTGTGCCAGTTAAGCACAGGCTTTGTGCTAAACAAACACACGCAAACCTTCCGCACACCCAGGGACATGAAAGACAGCCCATCCCCCCTCGGCCAGCGGGGGCCCTGGGGTGTGGCCGCTTGTGAAATAGCAGGCGTGTTTCTGAGGCCCGGCAAGGTTCCTCGGAGGCTGAGGCTGGCCCATGCTTTCTGGGCTCCTTTCTTTTCTCCTGGTGCTGACGTCCTGCCAGGGGCCACCCAGGCCTCGGTTCTCAAACCTGGGTGTGCTCAAAAGCAGCAGGGGTACCTGTTGCGATTGCAGTTTCCACTGCACACCCGAGAGCCCCTTTGAGTTGTGATAAGTGGGGCCTGGGAAACCCTCTGGTGGTTCTGGTTTTGACAGTCTGTTTTCTTCACTTGAAAAAGGATCCTGTCCTCTGGGCTGTGAGAGCGGGCCCCTGCCTGCTGCTCCTCCTTGCCTATAGTAGATGCTAGGGAGTTCTGAGACCAGGCTCCTGGGGGCTTCTTTTGTCTTTTTTTTTTTTTTTTTTTAAGATCAGTTTTATTAGTTTTGGAACAAACTAGTATCAACCAAACTAGTGAGTACATTTTCACTTTTGTTGCATATCCCAAATACTCAGATTCATTGATTCTTAACAATGAAATGATGCAGAAAATGGAACATCATATTGATGAACTTGAGGTCTGCTTTATTTTTTTGGTTAGTTTTTTATTTTGTATTGGGGTATTAACAATGTTGTGATAGTTTCAGGAGAACAGCAAAGGGACTCAGCCATACGTATACATGTACCCATTCTCCCCCAAACTCCCCTCTCATCCAGGCTGCCATATAATATTGAGCAGAGTTCCCCGTGCTTTACAGCAGGTCCTTGTTGGCTATCCATTTAAAATACAGCAGTGTGTCCATGTCCCTCCCAAACTCCCTAATTGTCCTGCTGCTGCTGCTGCTGCTAAGTAGCTTTAGTTGTGTCCGACTCTGTGCTACCCATAGATGGAGCCCACCAGTCTCCCCCGACCCTGGGACTCTCCAGGCAAGAACACGAGTGGGTTGCCATTTCCTTCTCCATTTCATGAAAGTGAAAAGTGAAAGTGAAGTTGCTCCGTAGCGACCCCATGGACTGCAACCCACCAGGCTCCTCTGTCCATGGGATTTTCCAGGCAAGAGTACTGGAGTGGGGTGCCATTGCCTTCTCAACTGTCCTGAGGGCTGCTTTTTGATGCCCTTGAATTTTGTTTCAAGAGATACCAGCAATTTCCATTAACGCAAACTCTTTTAAGAACAGTCAAGTGGCTGAGAATCTGGATTTGGAGTCAGTTTGTATCTGTATCTGCAACTTACTAACCACATGGCCTCTGCAATGATGGAGGCCCCTCCAGACACCATATTTTTTTTTTTAACTTATAAAATGAGGATAATGATACCACCTGTCCCATCAAGTTGATGGGAGAGTAGAGGCCATCATGAGTGTTTGGCACACAGCCCCTGCCATGTGCTGTTCTGCTTCAGAAATAGATTGGGCATGCCTTTCAGGTCAAGGCATGTGGGAAGATGCCCCCTGAGAGAAGGCAGTGTAAAGAAAAGGGCAGAGAGCCTGTGCTGATACCTGACCCTGCCACCAAAGGACAGTGACTGGGGGCTGGTCCCTGTCCTTCTCTGGGAGAATCTATGAAATATTACTTGTGACATGAGTGGGCTGGTCCACAGTAGTCATGTACAAACGACCTGAGCAGGGCTTGCCTTTAGATGTGAAGAAAGTAACAGAGTATCTGCTGGTGTTCATGCTCTTGTGTTCACTGACACATAGTGACAAAAGGTTTTTACATATTCTGTAATTTTAAATTTTTATATTAATATTTATTCACCCCAACCCTATTTACATTAATTTGGGAAAGAGGCTTGTTTTGCATGACAGATGTTATTGATCAGACAACAGACAATGTTTGACCAGTCATTAATGACACCCAGTAGTTATGATTGTTTCAAGTGGGGGTCACCGGGTGCAATGATTGTTTTTTAAAATCTTTCAGCCACACCACATGGCACATGGGATCTTAGTTCCCAGATCAGAGATTGAAGTCGCGCCCCCCTGCACTGGCAGCATGGAGTCTTAGCCACTGGACCACCAGGGAAGGTTGCTTTTTACTAGATCACTCTTGGTTATGTAATGGGATCTGAAAGTCCAAATTGTGAAATGGATTCCCTGGGAGCTCCTTCACTGTTTCTCCCCCTCACTTCTGATTTTCAGCCAGGAAAGATTTGTCGGGTGCCTCTGTTTACTCAATAAATCATTTCTGAGCACCTACTGTAGGGAGGTGCGGTCCCAGAAGCTTGGGGCATGTCAGAGACACAAGCGCCACCCTTCCTAGTGACTGCACACCTCTCTAGTCTCTCACAAGGGGTCCCAGGTCTCTGAGGCTGGGATGCCTGGGAGGACCCCGGGGGAAGAAGTGAGGCTTGCTCAGGCCACTTGCTCTGTCCTTTTCCCCCTTCCACCCTTTTCAGTTACTTCTTTCTCTACCTTACTCTTTTTTTTTCTTTTTAAACAAATCAGGAGCTTTGATAGTGACTAGACAAAGATCTTTCTCTCTCCAAACTTTAGTTTCCTCATTTATAAGGACAGAGGTTGGCTTCTCAGATGCCAAGCTCCCCACTAGCTCTGTAATTGAGTCTGATTCACTCAGCAAAAACAAAACACTCCATTTACCTCAACTGTCTTGTCACCCTCTCCCCAATTGCCCCAATAAACACTTTGTGGTACCCTAGAAACAAGCCAACGATATTGATATAATTTTTTTTGTTTTTTTTTTGCCACATCTTAGAATCTTAGTTCCCCAGCCAGGGATCCAACCCAGGTCATGGCAGTGAAAGTGCCAAGTCCTAATCACTGAACAGCCAGGGAATTCTCAGTGTTGGTATAACTCTGAAGCTATGTTTGTTCGCAGAGTTTAGGACTACTTCTCTCTCTAAATGTCAATCTCTCAGTCCTGACAATAAACACTCAAGAACATCTTTTTTCTTAGGCTCAGCCAGGGGACTGATGGGAACTGAGGCCAAGGTCTTGACATCAAGAGTTTCTAAGGTAGTTGTGTATTAGATGCAAAATGGGGGGGGGGTGCTCCCCACCCCCAGTTCCAATCACACTGTCCTTAATTTTTTTCACTGGTATGGCATCCATGTGCCTGTGTGGACTAGGTTTCTAGCATGTGGTAGATGCCCAGTTGGGAATATTTGTTGAATGAATGAGCAGACTCTAACATGGTTCATTTTTTCCACTTGCTTTTCCCCACGCTTCATCAGCTGGCTCTGCTTTGGAAGGGAAAACACACACTATTAGGCAAATTCATCTGCAAAAAAGATGGAGGGTGGCTGAAGCCAGCCCCGTCTCTGTTCTGGTCACTCCACGCTCTGCTTCCTTTTTGCACTGTGTTCTTACACATGCCCTGTTCAGCATCAGAGAATTCAGCCAAGGGTTCTCTAAGGGGACTAGAACTTTATCGAGGGCTAACGTCCTGGCCTCATCCTCATGGGAATTAAGTGGCAAACCTTCAGATGGATGGTAATACACTCGATGCACCCTCCAGGTCTGCCCATGAGAGCTGCTCAGGCTGGTCCCCCAGGAGCAGTGCCCGCACACATGTGGTCTTGAAATTGTGTGAAGAGCTGATGTGCCTGGGTGTGTGTCTACTTCTGCAGCCAAGAGCATCCTGACCAGGAGCCTGTTTTTGTAGACAGTTCTGTGGATTCAGAGGGCTTCCCAGGCAGTGCTAGTGGTAAAGAGTCCGCCTGTCATTGCAGGAGACATAAGATACGCAGGTTTGATCCCTGGTTCAGGAAGATCCGCTGGAGAAGGGCATGGCAACCCACTCCAGTACTCCTGCCTGGAGAATCCCATGGACAGAGGAGTCTGGGGAACTACAGTCCCTAGGGTCGTAAAGAATTGGACATGACTAAAGCGAATTAACAACACACCCTTCTGTAACAAGTGAGGGTGGGGGGGCTTTGGGGGCACATAGGCTCAGCCCATGCTGACTTCCACCTGCCTCCAGGATCAGCATTGATCCACTTCATGTGCCCTGTCTCTGGCATTTCCAGGGGAGCAACCCCTGCCTCTACCCCACTGCGAGATGCTCCCACCCTGGAGAGGAATCTGATACATAAACCCTTGGGGCAGGCCTAGTGGACGCAAAGTGGTTACATTAAGGATTGGGGTTCTGTTTATTGACGAGGTCATGGCCTCTCCTGGTTATGACCCCCGAGGGACCCCGGCATGGAAACGGGATTTGTAATGTAACACTAACAATAACACACTAGAGACAGCCGTGACAGGGCCCGTCTCTCCTACATGCTGCAGCTGGTTCAGGAGGAGGATGGAGCAGACGGGCGGGCAAGTGGGCAGCAGACAGAGGAGCGGAGATGGAGTCGCTGTGACTGGAGGTCCTGGGGCCAGGAGTCCAGTGGGGTTTTGGGATCCCTGTGGTTGGAGAGCTTGCCCCCTGCTCGTGAGCCTCCGTGGGCCCATCTCCTCCAGCATCTGGGGATGCGCTGCTGGCTCTGCGCCCTCTCACCTGGCTTCCAGCCACCCTCTCACCAAACAGGCCTGCTCACGGGGCCACCTCCCTCTTGCTCCTCATCCTTTGTTTGTGGATGTATTTTGTGTCTCAGGGGTCGGGGAGGGAGTGGGGCAGGGCAGGGCAGGAAGAGGGCAAACATGAAGTCCCAGGACATTCTCGTGCCTTTCTTTCTTTTTTTTTCGTCCACAGGCAACCTGGACAGAACTGGAATAGATATTTTCTACAATTTCTGTCCTTGCCTGTTAGGCGGAGGACTTGGGGGGAGTGCTGTGACATATTTTTGATGGGATATGACATAAGGGTTCTCTGAAATCCCACCATATTGGAAATCCCCTCTTCCAGTGTTTCATCAACGACTTCTCCTCTGGTTCATGTGAGATGAGAAATCCACGTGCCCACGTGGGACCTGACCCAGGAGGATTTTCCCGTTAGCCGATGACTAGCCCTGGACTCGGCTATTTTTCTTCCGTCAGGGCTGTGCTTTACCTCTCAGCCACCCAGCGGGCCAGAAGCACCAGTGAGTGGAGATTCTAGAAGAGCCTGGCATCGCTTCAGGGGTGATTTCCAGAGGAAACAGTTAAGAACTCTTTTCTTCATCATGTGCTCTAGGATTGTCCGTTTCCTTGAACTGAGGTATCACGGTCCTCGTTGGCAGCACCTCAGACAAGGCCTTCCCTTCCTGAAATCCTCCAGGAGCTCAGGTTTCCAACTGGTCTCCTCTTCTGAGGTTGTTTAACCAAGCTTGGTGTCCCAGGTGTCACGGCAACCCTCCTTCTACCACATGCTCTTGTCCTTTTGATGGAGATGCCAACTAACTCAGTGCTATGTTTGAAATATTAAAAAAAAAAAAAAAAGAAACTCAGAAAGGGTATCCCTGGAATTGCCTATACACATAGCATCATGTTACATGGAGAGGTGATAATAGTGACCTGACCCTTTATCACCCAACTAGGCACAGGCAAGCTTCACAGACAAGACGAGGGAGATTCATGCCCAAGTCATTTTGTCATCTCACCAGTTTTCCACATTCAGTGATTATAACTTGAACTGGAAGAGACTTCTCTGGGCCCTTTCCAAGTTACTATGTAGAGATTTGGGCCACAAAGTGATACATTATATGTCTTTGGTTGGCTAAACGTGACAGGAGGAGCCGGTTGACCAAATGTGATATTTTTCATGATTTCTTTTTCAAAACACAGCTGTCTGCCTACATCAACTCACACCTACTTCAGCACTCAATTTCCATCTCGTTTGTGAACATCTTCTAGACCACTGTGGTTCCATCTCTTCCTATCCAACCTGTATAAAATCTAGCCCCTGCGTCACCCTTTGCACGGTTGGGTTGACCATTGTCCACTGTTTCATGTGCACTTTCTACTTCCCTCCTGGCGGGCAGAGGCTTTAGGAACGTACACATCTCATCCTGGCATCATTCCCAGCTGGCTGACCCATTCGTGCTTCTCATCACGCAGACAAGCCCCATGTTCACATAGAGTGTCGTGATGACTTGAAGTGCTGTGTTAGTTCAGAACGATAGCCAGGGATTGTCTGCAAGACAGTCAGAGAAGAAAGTCCCAGATGACATGTCATTTAGATAATATTTGCCTAATCTTTTGCATGAAACCTACACGATGATTGTCTCTTATGTGCATCAGTGTTTATCTTCTTTCGGTCACTCTCGCTCACTCTCTTTCTTCCTCTGTCTCCCCCACCCCTTTTGCCCCTCTCCCTACCTCCCTTTTTGTAAAAGTGGAGACAAAAGTTACCGGAAGTCTCAATTGTCAGACTTCAAAGTCTCTGCTAAACATTTGACATTTGACAGTGTTGTCTCCCTCCCCTTCCTCCTCACCCTCGGCTCGCTTGCATGGGCATAGTCTCACAGAGATAACCATATCGGGCAGAATAAATGAAGCCTGTTTCCTTCTAAATTTGCTTCCTCCCACACACGGTTCGACTGTGTACCCTGGGGCTGGCAGGCACTCTACCCGAGACTTTTCCCTCCTGACTTCTGGGTGGAGGCGGTGGGCTGGATGCGGTCGGAGACTCTTCATTCACCAGGCAGAAATCGTGGAGTTTTTTGAACCAGAAAAAGATCCCACACAGAGTCTCATCTGAACACTCTCACTTTATAGATGGCGGAGTGGAGGCTGGGAGGAGTTCATCGAATTGTCTGAAATCAGAGTTAGATACCAATAGAGCAAGTCCTGGGAGCCAGAATGCTTTTATGACCCAGGCTGGTCTTCTTTCTGCCTGAACACAGAGACTCCGACCCGCACATGTCAGCAGTTAACACTCGAAGCTCAGAGAGTGGGCTTCTCCAGTCTCCTGGTGGACTGAATCCTCCTGGGGGTTCCTCAGGGTGAATAGAAGGCCTGGCCTTGGCTCCCTGCCCGCGAGGAGACCCGGAGACCCAGCTGCCTACGTGCCTTGAGGTCCGTGGGAGAGGGAAGCAGCTGGTAGAAGGTGGTCTGTGCACTGGATCCACCCCCGTGCTCCGCAGAACCACCCAGAACCGAGCCTGGGGCCATCCCCCGTCCCCAGCCCACAGTACGGCCGTCACAGTTGATCCTCCAGGCGAAGCAAACATGGCGGTGGCAGACAGGAAGGGAAGGCGGAGCTGCTGAGGCAGAGGGCTGGGCATCTGAGGAGAAATAGGTCCCCATGGGATGCCTGGAATATCGCCCCCTACACGCTTCAGAGGAAGAGAAACTCCACTAGTGAGGTTCCTTAACTTGAGGTCTTCAGGGGGTTTTAGAATGGAATCCATAGAAAATCACAAATGCTTTTCAAAATGGTAGCGGGAGGTCCCTGGTGGCTCAGAGAGTTAAGCGTCTGCCCGCAATGCGGGAGCCCCAGGTTCGATCCCTGGGTCGGGAAGATCCCCTGGAGAAGGAAATGGCCAGCCACTCCAGTACTCTTGCCTGGAAAATCCCCTGGACGGAGGAGCCTGGTAGGGTCGCAACGAGTCGGACACGACTGAGCGACTTCACTTTCTTTCTTCTTTCTTTCTTAAAAATGGTAAGACTTTAGTAGGAATTGGAAGGTTGAATAGAGAGACAGGCTGGGCGAGGAAATTGCAAAGAACCTGTAAAATCTTGACTTTCTCCTCTTGCCACCTCCTAGCATGTGCGTGAACACACACACACACACACACACACACACACACACACTCACACACACTCCCCCCCCAGCACAGGTTGGCAAAGCCCCCTTCCTCTGCCACCGTCTGGCTGAAGCAAACGTCTCACCAAGACCCGCCCCCGTTGCCACCTGTGACAGGCACCCCAGCCTCAAATTGTTTCCTCCTTTCTGGGGGCTCAGCAGGGCTGTTCACACCTCCCTTCTAGCAGGCTTGGTGGCTTTGGCTTGCCACCCTCCTCGTGGGCACCTGCAGCCCTCCCCGCAGGTCAACTAGTTTTAAGCCTTTTTTTTTTTTTTTTACTGCTTTCTCATCCGGCACCCCCAGCCTCCAGGGTTCCTGCGGGGCAGGAGTACTTCCCACTTGCTCACCGCTCTGCCTGTATGCTTCCCAGCCTACGAGGGCAATTTTTCAGAAAACTATTTTTAGAACTAGTAACCTCAGAATAAACACAGCACACCAGATGCTGGTGTTTTTCTGGGGCAACTGAGCTGAGAATCATTTGTTTAAAGAGAAAGGTAAAACAGCCGACCTCGCTGTGCCGGCAGGGCCACGGGCTGCAGATGGCTGGGCTTTACGCCCTCTAGCGACGGGATCTTAGATGGCAATGAAGCCGCCTTGACTCAGACTAGCAAGACTTTATTATGGACTGTATTTTTACATGAACTCAATTTTACATAAAATTGTTTGATAAAAGTTTCAATAAACTTTTAATAAAAGTTTCATAAAAGAGCATGTGATGGATGACAAAGGATAGATGGAATCCTAATTTTAAGGGTGTGTGCATGTGTATAAACTCGCTTCAGTCGTGTCCAACTCTTTGCGACCCTATGTTCTCTGTCCATGGGATTCTCCAGGAAAGAATACTGGAAAGGGTTACCATTTCCTCCTTCAGGGGATCTTCCTGACCCAGGGATCTAACTAGCATCTCCTGCATTGGCAGGTGGGTTCTTTACCACTAGATCCACCTGGGAAGTCCAATTTTAAGGACACAAAACTCAGTTTTACTTGATATTCAGGCTTCTAGTTTAATGAAAAGTTGGGTTAGATGGTATCCTAATTTTAAGTGTACAAAATTATATTAGGACAGTTTCTCTGCATCTTTTCCTTATTTCAAGAAACGTTGATCACTGTATAGAACTGTACTTTGAAAATGAGGCTATGGTACAACTGCTGGAGACCTTTGGTTAAATAAAATGTTTTCCCTGAACAGAATCTGCCTGTAACAGGAAACTATTAGAGCAAATGCTGCGCTATATGCCTCTTCCCTAAGCAAGGGTCAGTCGTTCTGCCAGTTCCATAGAAGATGGGATAAATAGGGACAGGTTGGAAGGTGCATTTGTTGGTCTAATGTTGGAAAGAAAACAGAACAAAACAACAACAAAGTTTTCTGATTGTAAAAGCAGAGACCAGACCTATTAACTGAAAGCACCAAGACTGTCCCTTTCAGAAAGTTTCAAGCATATTTCTTAGTGAATTTGGTGCAGCCTGCAAAAAGACATTAAAAAGAAACTGGAAGACTTTTGCAGACCTTCTGAATTCTAGAACTCTACAATGTACAGCCTTAAGAGTCTTCTAACTGGAAGAAAGCTGTAAGAGAAAGGTCTTCACTGGCCTGAAGACTTTAGTGCTCAGATCAAAAATGCTTCTCAGTGTGGAAAATAGCTGGTGGACAATTATCTAGTCACATTGTCAGTGACAGGGTTTCTCCTACCACTGGCTGTGGCTTGTTGGTATCAGGGTGATGGAGGAAAACCAAATGGCTGTGGTTGACAGAAGGGAAAACGTGCTGTAATCGATCAGTCAGATCAGGCTCCATCTCTCAGCCCATTTTGAGTCAGACTTTGTGAATTATGGAACTGCGTTCATTCATTCTGCAGAAAGCTCTCCATTCACAAATAGTTCAGCTGAACTGACAATCGAAGCATTGAGTTCTTTTGCTCGAGGGCTGACAGTTTTCCAGAGTAACAGCCTACTCTTTGACTGCCCTTTGCTCCCCGTTCACGTTCACTGTTTTCACTCACAACTTACCTAACTTCTAGCAACTCCTGGTGGAGAGACCAGCGCGTCCTTCCCCCCACAGCCAGGAGCACCAGCTGACACCATTTGTTCCCTGAAGTGACAATCACAAAGAGCATGTACTGCTGGTTTTCCTATGTATACCCACAGAGAGAGGGCTTTCATCGTGGGGACTTGTAGCTTCACTGCAGGCAGGAGGGACTAGACTTGGGGTTAAGATGAATTTCACAGACATGTTTTGCTCATTAACCATATGCCTGAGCATAACGATTAACAAGACAGGCAAGATCCCTGCCCTCATGGAGTCATATTCTAATAGTGGGAACAGAAGGCAGGGAGAGACAAAGAACAAAAATGGGGAACACTTTAGGAGGTGATAATGACTGAATTAGAGTGACATGATGGCAAGCCATAACCACACGCTGAAGGGATAAGGAGGGTCTCTGAGCAAAGAACATTAAGCCAAGATCTGAATAACTGGGTGGAGGCAGGCAAGGGAGAAGTGGTCACAAGGGCATGGGGAATCCAAGGAAGAGAGGCCTCAGGGCTGACTCCTATATGCTTGGCTCAAGCCACAGGTTGTCATTTGTATTAAGAAGGGGAAAACTATAGAGGGGTAGATTTTAAAGGGGGTGAACAGTGGCAGAAAATCAAGAATTCTCTTTTGCCACAGGAAGTTTAAGCTGTCCAGGGGTGGCCATGAAAATGAAGAAATTCTAAGTGTGAAAAGAGCACTAGGGGAGGCTATAGGTGATGACGTTTAAAGAGTACCAAGGACGAAGTCCTGCAGGTTGTAATGGGTCATAGACACCCTCCTGGGACTCTCCTGATGCTCCAGTGGTTGAGAATCTCCCTGCCTATGCAGGAGACCCAGATTCGATCCCTGGTCTGGGAAGATTCCACCTGCAACTAAGCTCATGTGCCACAACCACTGAGCGTGCACTGCCGAGTCCACGTGCCACAGCTACTGAAGTCTGCACACTCTGAAAGCCATGCTCTGTGGCAGGAGGAGCCACCACAATGAGAAGCCTCTGCACCATCCCTAGAGAGTAGCCCCCACTTGCCCCACATGGAGAAAGTCTGCGCAGCAACAAAGATCCAGGGCAGCTGAAAATAAAATAAATTCATAGAAAAATAAAACAAATGTTCAACTTAAATATATCCTCCTTGTGCAGGATCCTTGAGGGTATTACCCAGAAGGGCAGGATTTGGGCTGTAGAAGAAAAACTTAGAGAAGGAACTGAAATATTAAGGACTAAGGGCAAGCTTTCTTGATAGATTCCTAGAAGTTAGCGGACGATGAGGATGGTGAGGATGAAGTAAAAATAAACCCCAAAAGTAGTTTAAGATGGTAATTGATGATGACAGTGTATATTCTTGATAATAATTACAATCATATTTTAGCAATTGAGCAAAGATGCTCTTTAGCACAGACTGCATCAAAGAATACAATGTAAGAAGTGAATGACCCTGAAATATATAGTAATATCCTTATCTCATTAAGTGTACCAATTTCTTGAGACAGAGTATTAAGAGAGATATTCAGATTATATTACCAATAATAATAGCAGTGAAGATCCAGTCTGACTTGGAGACTTCTTAACAAATTCAACCTAAGAATTCTTCTTTTCTACATCTACTTTTCTGTGTGTGTTTTTGTGTGTGTTCTCAGCACAGATTTTGGCTACTATTTCTCTAAGCAAACATGTGATTCTAATGAAATTGCTGAATTTCAAGCAGCCACACGTGTATGAAAGCTGCCCAAGTTGGATATTTGTGGAATGCTGATTTTCCATACATATCAACATTTGGTAATTATCATCAGAACTATTCATGCAAGTTTAAAAGTGGAAATAAAATTAAGAGAGATTCAACAGGGACCTCAGATGACCTAACGGGTAACCCTTGGAGGTAATCAGTCCTTTCAGTGAGACCTATGTGAGCAGGCAGCCTTCCTAACTCAGTTTCTCCTGGAAATCTTGAAGGAAACACCTGATATTTCTTCTTTAAACCACACACTGGGTGGACTAGGAAACTACAAGCGGATTATAATAAGCATGCCTCAAAATTCTCAAAAGCTTGTGTTTGTCATAATTTTGTAAGTTTCCCAAGCCTTCTTCCTGTTTTGTTTTTTCATTCATCTCTCTCAAAGGCTTAGCATTTAGGTTTTAAATGAGAGTACCCTGGTAGCTCAACTGGTAAAGAATACACCTGCAATGCAGGAGGCCCTGGTTCAACTCCTGGGCTGAGAAGATCCCCTGGAGAAGGGACAGGCTACCCACTCCAGTATTTTTGGGTTTCCCTGGTGACTCAGTGGGTAAAGAATCCACCTGCAATGCGGGAGACCTGGGTTTGATCCCTGGATTGGGAAGAACCCCTGGAGAAGGAAACAGCTACCCACTCCACTATTCTGGCCAGGAGAATTCCATGGACTGTAGAGTTCGTGGGGTTGCAAAGAGTCAGCCACAACTGAACAACTTTAACTTTCACTACTGGTGAAGTGCATTGGTTATTGATCTCTATACAAAGCACCCCCCAAATCTAGCTGCTACAAAGAATAAACACTTATTTTCTATACATTTCTGTGGGGCAGGAATCTCTAAGTGTATTATTTACATGGTTTATGACATAGGATCTGTCAGGAGGCCACAGTCAGGTGTTGGCAGGGCCTGCAGCATCTCAGGGTTCATCTCTGAGGACCCAACTCCAGGATTGCATGCACGGCTGCTGGTAACCCCCAGTTTCTTGTTCACAGGGCTGCCTCTCCATAGTAGCTGACTTCTCCCAGAGGGAAATGATCCTGAAGAGATGAGAGGGAGAACCTGAGAGGGAAGTCAAGTTCTGCTTATAACCCAAGCATGGAAGTGATATTCCATCATGGCTAGTTTTCCATTCATTAAAAGCAAGTCAGTGACTGCAGCCAATGCTGAAAATAAAGGGAATGCACAAAGATGTGGATATGAAAAGGTCAGGGCCATTGGGGACCATCTGGTGGCCAACCACACACAGATAGCATCACCGAATCAGTGAGTATGAAGCTGAGCAAACTGGGAGATAGTGGAGGACAGGGGAGCTTGGCGTGCTGCAGTCCATGGGGTCACAAAGAGTGGGACACAATTCAGTGACTAAAGAACAACAATAAGAATGACTCACATACACTGAGTGTGTCAGATTGCCTTGCGCTGCAGATGAGGAAACTGATTCTCAGGATTTTAATTTGTCCAAATCCACAGGTCTTACAGATGGAGCAAAAATGAATGCAAAATTTTGCAAAAGATACATCTGACAAAGCACTGTTATCCAAAATATAAGAAGATCATTTAAAACTCAATAATAAAAAAAAAATTAGAAAGTGGACCAGAAACCTTAACAGATACCTTTGGAGGGTATTGTCACAGAAAACTGATCTGCAGCTGTGGAATTTGAAATACCTTAACAGAACTTTTGTTAAAGATTTTAGGCTGAGCAGAAGTAGGAATCCCTCTGACTTCCTTTCAAAGTCCTAAGACTTCTAGATACACTTTTAAGCATTAAATATATAACATGTTGTTGTTTAGTTGCTAAGTTGGGTCTGACTCTTTTTCGACACCATGGACTGCCAGGTTCCTCTCTCCATGGAATTTCCCAGGCAAGAATACTGGAGTTAGTTGCCATTTCTTTCTCCAGGGGATCTTCCCAACCCAGGGATCAAACCCAAGTCTCCTGCATCGAAGGCAGGCTCTTGACTGCTGAGCCACCAGGGAAACCCAAAACAAAGAAATGGAAAATTTGTGAAAAATACAGAAAATGATTATCAGTGCTGTCAAGATGATCACAATTAATGCTGATGTCAAAATAAATCACTACCACTTTACAATATAATTTTGTAGCATTTGTCTAGGTTCATATAGTCTTTATAAGTTTTGATCTTCTAAACTCATTGGGGAATGTGTTTAAATAAAATCTTCTGAGAAGAGGAAAAACTATATATGTTAAATGTTCATTTTTATGTGTGTGTTACTCTATCAGCTGTGTCCGACTCTTTGCGACCCCATGGACTGTAGCCCGCCAGGCTCCTCTGTCCATGGGATTCTCCAGGCAAGACCCCATGCCCTCCTGCAGGGGATCTTCCTGACCCAGGGATCGAACCTGAGTCTCCTGCATTGGCAGGTGGATTCTTTACCATTGAGCCACCTGGGAAGCCCCCATCATCCTTACAGGGGAACAGGAACTCATGTGTAGCTTTTGTGTTGTGAGACTGATGTTAACTCTGCTTTTGCAGACTTCAATCCCCTCCCCGCCTTGAAAAACAGACTATGTCTGAATCTCTAACCTTCCATGAACTTTCTAGTCTCCTACAGCATTTATAAGATTACAGATTGCATTTTGACAGTCACTCTTCCAAAGGCTTTCTATTTTCTGGGAAGGGGTTATTCTAGGCATGAATCTACTAAATGTAGTTATAGATTCCTCCATCCTTTTCTCTCTCATTTAAACTTCTTATCCTTTTTTTCTGATTTTTAAGTGTCTTTTTCAGTTAGAGCACCATTTATCCGGAAGCAAAATGTTACTTGTGAAGTCTTCCCTTTTCTCTGCCATCTGATAACTTTGTATCATTACTCCCAGCTAGTTAACCTCCTACTTTCATCTTCCTGTTCCAAATATAGCTTGAAAGGCCCTTTTGGTTTCCTTTGGCCTTAACCTTCCTGATTCTATTGTTGTCAGGCCATGGTCTCTGACATTCTACCATCCACGATTTTGCACCCCTCTCTTTCATTGTTGGTATGCATACAAATGTAGATTTCTCATACAGTGACGTACACAGGCATGTTGAGTTTGTTCAATATCTCTCCTCTTGTTAATTATCCTCAGCTCATTCCCCTAAAGGGAGCTTCCTGAGATTTGTGATCTTTTTCTAAAAATAAAACTTCAAGCAGTGATATCACATCTGATTGCTAGAGTTTTTGGAAGAAAATCCAGTTGAGAAAGAAGAAAATGGGAAATATGATTATTTTTAATTCAAAACAGTTTCCTTAAGGACATGCCAGTGAGCAGTACAAGAATATGTCTTTCTTTGTATAACAACAATCATTGAAAGAAGAAAGACTCTATGGGCTTAGTTTCTCCAAGACATGTGGGAATCTTCCCAGATCAGGGATGGAATCTATGTCTCCTGCACTGGTAAGTGGACTTTGCACCACGAAGTTACCATGGATACCCATTACCAACTGGTTTTTATTCATCTGGGACACAGCTCTGCACAGATGCACAGTTAGGTGATAAAAAACATTGTCAGGGAATCATGACACTACTGAATTGTATGATCTTTTTTCAGGTCGCTTATTTCTGATTGCATTGGCAAGTGGATTGCCTTCTGACTCCTAAATAGCTTTTTAATGCAGGGAAAACTGTTTATTTTGAAGATGCTTGTCAACTTCTCCTCAAGCATGTGTCCACAGATCAGTTTGATTAAAAGCAAAATAATGATATAGTGACTATTTTGTTTAGAAATATTCAGTATTTTAAACAAATAAAATAAAGCTTTGACTACTGGGAATGTGCATTGTCTCAGGCTATTCAAAGAGCAGTGGATGAATAATTTTTTTTTTTCTGTGTGCCTCCAACATCTGTGTCTTCCTTCAATAAGAGCTCAGTTTAAAACAATAGACCTCCGGAGGCTTCTCGCCTGCCCCTCTTCTTATTTGCCAATATTACCTGATGAACCAAGTTCTCCAGCACTAGGACTTACCTCCATTTGTAAGGTCTGTTGTGCGTGGTTCAGCGTTCGGCTTCACACCAACCTTTCCATAGGGCACACTCGGCCCCAAGACCCGCCCTCCCCGCGGAGCCTCGGGGACCCCGTGGGGCGCCGCTGATTGCTTCGCGTCGTTTGATTTGTGACCTTGACATAAATAGATAGGCTTGTGGTTTGTTCGTTTTTTTTTTTTTTAATTTAAAGATATTAAGACTTAATTCACTAAAATTTATTCTAAGGGGATATTTATACTTTTGTACTTTTTTAGGTATCTGTATTTTATCAGCTTACAGTTTAATGCCTAAGTTTCCCCTGAAAATAGCAAATAAAATTGTGTATTTATGACTGAAAAAAAAATAAAAAATAAAACAATAGACTTCTCTGAGTATAATAAATTTATTTTGATGTTAATGTTTAGAGAGCTTATTCCTAAGGAATATTTTCCGACATTTTCTGCTTCTAGTATAAACTCATTAACACATGTAGTAATGTGCTCTTCTGAATATTGGAGGATTTCATGATACATTTGATCATCCTATAGGACATTGAATTTGTCATAGCATCCAAAATTTCAGTGTCACATGAATTCAACATAAAACCTTAAGTAGAATTTAGTAGGTTAATGCTATGTTTTCTAGGGAAAACATAGTAACTCATGAAATAATTTCCACCCCTCTGCCAAGATTCCAACCTAAATTAAATTTCTTTGATGATCAGATATATTATTCCCCTACTTTTAAGCTCGTGGAGAGGAGATGAGTATCTGGGTTACACTGTATTACTAACTCAGAGAGCATTGAGGTGTTTATGTGAAAGTAAAAGCCAATGGACCTCATGGATAAAGAGATGACACATATATACAAATATACATATTGAATACACACATACATCTATGGGTAGTTATATAGCTATAATTTGTTGTTGTTTAGTCACTAAGTCGTGTCCTACTCTTTGTGACCCCATGTACTATAGCCTGCCAGGCTCCTCTGTCCATGGGATGCTCCAGGCAAGAATATTGGAGTGGGTTGTCATTTCCTTCTCCAGGGGTCTTCCCAACCCAGGGATTGAACCTGCGTCTCCTGCATTGGGAGGTGGATTCTTTACCACTGAACCACCTGGGTAACTCCTATAGCTATATATATACTTTTATAGCTCTATTATAAAAATATAAATATTTTAATATACTTATAATTATAAAAATATAAATATTTTTCTATATACTCCATTGGAGTATAGTTGTTTTGCAATGTTGGGTTAGATTCTGCTGTGCAGCAAAGTGAATCAGCCATGCGTATGCATATATGCCCTCTTTTTTGGATTTCCCTCCCATCTGGATCGCCACAGAAGAATGAGTAGAGTTAGGCAACTAAGGAACAATCATCTCTAAGAATATGTGAGCCGCCTGAAAACACTAACAGACAGTGCTATTCGGGTGGTCCATGGAAGAAAGGGGTAAAAATTGTTTGCTCTTTGTCAAATTATTACCTGGCTTTTAGGTATCATGGGCTTCCCTGGTGGCTCAGAAGGTAAAGTGCCTGCTTGCAATGCGGGAGACCCTGGTTCGATCCCTGGGTCGGGAAGATCCCCTGGAGAAGGAAATGGCAACCCACTCCAGTACTTTTGCCTGGAAAATTACATTGACGGAGGAGCCTGGTAGGCTACAGTCCATGGGGACGCAAAGAGTTGGACATGACTAAGCAACTTCACTTTCTTTCTCTCTTTCTTTTCTTTTTAGGTGTCATTGAAAAGCATTCAAGAGCCTCCTCCTTTCTCCCATAACCCTAGGAGGTAAGAGAACAGATGTTAAAGGAAGCAAGAGATGGAAGGAGAGAGGGAGAAGAAGTTGAGGTCACCCCCACCTCCCTGGTGGGGCGCTTTTGGAAGTTTACTGAGTGAAGAAAGTCTTATGAGACTGCTGAAATACAGAGAGAACGAGGGCAATCAGAGACAAGGAGTGAACCCCTTTCCTCACTAAGCTTCAGTTCAGTTCAGTCGCTTAGTCATGTCTGACTCTTTGTGACCCCATGAATTGCAGCACACCAGGCCTCCCTGTCCATCACCAACTCCCGGAGTTTACTCAAACCCATGTCCATCAAGTCAGTGATACCATCCAACCATCTCATCCTCTGTCGTCCCCTTCTCCTCCTGCCCCCAATCCCTCCCAGCATCAGGGTCTTTTCCACTGAGTCAACTCTTCGAATGAGGTGGCCAAAGTACTGGAGTTTCAGCTTCAGCATCAGTCCTTCCAATGAACACCCAGGACTGACCTCCTTTAGGGTGGACTGATTGGATCTCCTTGCAGTCCAAGGGACTCTCAAGAGGCTTCTCCAACACCACAGTTCAAAAGCATCAATTTTTCGGCTCTCAGCTTTCTTCACTAAACTTAGTACACATCAAATAACCTTCCTGTTACTGTGTTGAATGATCTGTTTATGGTCTCGTTGGCAACAGGCTGGCCTCACAATGAATCATCAGACTGACTCACAGGGGTGATCCCCAATGTGAGGCAACCATTGCTTCTAGGTGATGGATTTTCCTATAACATGTCTTAATTCCTTTAAGGCTGCTAACCTCTAAAGCTGGCTTCGTGTCTCATGATGCAGACCTGACAATGCCTCGGTTTTCTGTTGCTTCATCAAATGTCTACTATTAATTTTTAGTCATTCTTTTGGTTTGAGGCATGGAGAGTTCTTAAATAGATGCATACTATTTTTTTTTTTGGCTGCCCTGGGTCTTCTTTGCAGCTCACTGGCTCTTGAGCTCAAAGACTTAGTAGTTAAGGCCTCCAGGCTTAGTTGCCCTGCAGCATGGGAGATCTTATTTCCCAGACAGGGAACAAACCCACGTCCCCTACATTGGAAGGCGGATTCTCAGCCACTGGACCACCATGGAAATCCCTAGATGCATATTATACTAATAGAACTGACTGAGTTCTATTCAGTCTTTTTAGAGGTGAGAGGACCCTGTCCCAACCTGACAAGCAACTTATCATGACCTAGTTTAGCAGATCTAAGCTGCAAGATAATGGACCAAGTCTAACTGAGTTCATTTCAGTCGCTCAGTCGTGTCAGACTTTGTGACCCCATGGACTGCAGCATGCCAGGCTTCCCTGTTCATCACCAACTCTTGCAGCTTGCTCAAACTCATGTCCATCGAGTCAGTGATGCCATACAACTGAGTAGGTGAGCTTAACAGCAAGAAGGGTGGACAGTAACAAGGTAGATTTCACTGTGGAGCCTGATACTCTGCCCAGGAGACCCAACCTGAGTGTGGTACCACCTACAGGGGGTTAAGGGCAGCCAACTAAAAGCATGTGAAGTCACCATGAACTAAGTGTACTTAGAATTGGAAGGAGCATAAAACACCTCTGCCCTAGGTCCACAGATGTTAAATGAAAAATAATGAAGGCTGAGAAAAATAATGTCTTGCTTATGATCACTCAGGTTGACATCAGGACTAGAACTTCCTTGTCCTGATACTCTGTCCAGATTTCTCTATACAATGCCTCACTGCCTTCCTTCTCTCTGGGGGGATGCCCAATGTTCTAAATCTTATTCTGTGGATCTCAAAAACATTGTTTGGTTACTGTGAGCAATAACCATAGTTATTTTTTTTTAAGCAATAATCATAGTTGCTATTTTCCTCTTTGGTTAGAATTCAGAGACTGACAGAGAATTGTACAGTGGTCATGGTGTTTTTAATTTTTTTAATTAGTTTTTGGCGACACCCCATAGCATGTGGGATCTTAGTTCCCTGACCAGGGATTGAACCCAGACCCCTTGCACTGGAAGACAGAGTCTTACCCACTGGACCACCAGGGAAGTCCCAGTCTTGGTGTTCTTTATGTCTCTAATCAACTTAAATCATCTTAGAACTCAGAGTGACCCACATAGGGGAAGGGAGCAGTGGAAAGTTTGTCTCTTGAGTCAGTTGGTAGATAAAGATTTAGACTGGATTTGAGCTTACTTCATTCTCATGGACTAGAAATTTTTCTGCTTGAATAGGTGCTTCGATTCTTTTTGGGGGGAATGGGGCATTATTGGGGTGGCTGAAGAGCTGACAGGCACATGTTATCTAAGGTGCCTAAAAATATTATTTGCTTTGAACAAGAAAAAAAAAAAGAATGATGTGAAGCACAGATCCTTTATTCTTGCATTTCCTATCACTGGCACCAAAGCCAGTAATCACTACCCATGGGGCATATATTCCGTAATGTAAGATGTTATCATTTAAACCCAAATCACTGGGTTCTCATTTCCTGGAGATCTTACAGAGTCTGTCTGTGAGAATTGTTGAGAAACAAGAGGTCCTCTTGAACCCTGTCACTTTGTAGGGTGCTAAGAATGCCTTCTTGTAATTTTACTGCTTGATATTGCTATAGCTATCATGAAAGCTGTGAGAAAAACTAGAAAACTGAGAAAATAAGTACCTGTTCTTGATTATATTAAATATTTTTTAAATGATAAAAGTGATAAGTTAATTGTAGGGAAGAAAACACAACTAACAGGGACCTTCAGTGATTAAAGTAGGTGTAGAATAATTTCAAGTTATTACATGAGGCAGGAAGCAACAATGACCAAATGCATGGGTCTTCTCAACTCATTTCTGGTGACAATTGGAATAGAAATTTAAGTCTGAAGAATGTTTAAGTGAATTGTTCCCAAAACAAACTCATTATCAGATTTGAAAATGAAATATATTTCATAGATGAGAGAGAATTCAGATAGCTCTGTTTCCTACTAGAAAACTAAAGCAATTTCAGTACAGAGGAAACAACAAAAATTACTGAATTGCTAAGCAACAGAGATCCTGTTTACATGCAAATATTGGTAGTAATAACAAAAAAGAAACAGTGCATGAATAACACAGGAAATATGATCTGAAAACAAAAATGCCTATAATAAAATATTTGGCCTTTGTTTTGGACCAGTTTGATTTTCTACAAGTCAACAGCTATTTATGTTGACACTATGTGAATTAGCCTGCTCCAAAGCTAACCTGATGTTCAGCAATTTGTCTAAATGTCTGAAAATGAAGTTTATCTTGACAAAGACAGGGACCAAAAAGGTGTTTTTGTATCAGCTTATCTTTACAAATGATCTTAACAAGAAGGCCAAGTTTATGGTGTTTCAGACACTTCTTATTTACTCCCCAAATCTAACGAACATTGGAGCATTAAATATTTACACTGTGATGTTGGTCCTTATACTATATTGTTATATTCTTTTTAGGATAGACTTTTTACCTTCCAGGGGAATTCACAGAGGCTAAGTAATTTATCCTAAATTAATTTACATATTAATTTCAGAATAGATCTACTCTTGATCTAAGACATCCACTTAGGACTCTAGTATTTAGGATGCTGTTGCTACTGATAAAAAACATTACAAAAACATTTATGCATCATAACATCCATTCATGTACCAGTGTGAAACCTTGAGGTTAGCTGGTCCTGACTAAATTCACACCTGCACTTTTTTATCTTTAACAGTACTCTGTTCTCCACCCACCACTTCTTGATGGAAAGAAAGACAACCTCTAAAAAATTATCTTAATCTATTATATTGCCATACTTTCCAAATAATTGGTATATGATAAATGTTTATTGGCTAAATCATCAGATTCTTGACTAACCTAGTATACTGAATGCACTCTGTCTCATTCATAGGTATATTCATATACTCAGTAACTACTTACTGACCACCTACTATGTACACATAACAAGTGAGGAGTTGCTTGCCCATGATGGTAGGATTTTATTGGGAGGACAGATAAGCAAATAATCATTAAACATGAATGAGTGTTCATGACAAGGTACAACAGAAACATACAGTAAACATTTCAGAAAGAAAGAGTTACAGAAGCCAAGATGGCAAGGATGAGTTGGAGTTGTTTAAGCAAACGGGACGGGAGCTGGTAGAGGAATAGTGGCAAAAATTCTACAGGATTTTCAACAGCTGGAGGTTGGGTGCCCCTAACTCTTACATTGTTCAAGGGTCAATTGTATAAATATTTTATGTACTTGATTATTTTAAAGATTTTTTTGCTTGTGGGCCATTTTTAAAAAAGTTTTTTATTGAATTTGTTACAACACTGTTTCTGTGCTTTTATGCTTTGTTTTTTTTGGCCGTGAGGCATGTGGGATCTTAGCTCTCTGACTAGGATCAAACTTGTGCTCCCTAAATTGGAAGGCAAAGTCTTAACCACTGGGCTGCCAAAGTGAAAGTGAAAATCGCACAGTCGTGTCCGACTCTTTGCGACCCCATGAGTCACAGCACACCAGGCCTCCCTGTCCAACACCAACTCCTGGAGCTTGCTCAAACTCATGTCCATCGAGTTGGTGATGCCATCCAATCATCTCATCCTCTGTCGTCCCCTACTCCCCCTTGCCTTCAATCCTTCCCAGCATCAGGGTCTTTTCCAATGAGTCAGTTCTTCACATCAAGTGGCCAAAGTATTGGAGTTTCAGCTTCACCATCAGTCCTTCCCTCCTCATATCCTCCTTGTAGAAATCACAATCCTTTGGTGGGAGGGGGGACCGGGATGGGGAATACATGTAACTCCATGGCTAATTCATTTCAATGTATGACAAAAACCACTGCAATGATGTAAAGTAATTAGCCTCCAACTAATAAAAATAAATGGAAAAAAAAATTAAAAAAAAAAAAAAGAAATCACAATCCTTTGGTTTTAACTTAGACTGGCCTTTTTAAAAGACCTATTGCAGTGAAGGGAAAAAAAGACCTATTTCACATCCTGGCACTTTCCTTAGATATGATTTTGCCAACTTTAGATTCTCTCTTACTGCTCATCTATGTTGGATGGACACCTTTGTTCACTTTGTTGACATAGTCTCTTGTTTTTTTTTAAGATTAAAACAACGGGTATTTAACTTGTAATTAGAGCTCATGACTGATAACTTTTAGTTAGGTCTTGGTTTCTGGAGAATCAGTATAACCTGGTCCTTTTTTTTTTTAACATTCATAATTTCTCACTTTATTCCTCCATTAAGAGTATGGTTCTTTTATAAATTTTTAAATTAATCTATTAATTTCAGTTGGAGGCTAATTATTTTACACTATTGTGGTCATTTTTGCCAGATGGCTCATATTTTCAGCAACATTTTCTGAAAAGCAAGGGTGGGAATTAGGCTTTTGCTTTTTAAACTTTGTTTTTTTTTTTAGACATTTCATATGTGAAAACATTGTTTTTATGCTCTCAGATGTGTTAGGTTAGTGATTATAAAATGTTAGCCTAAAAATCAATTTTACTGAAAATCTTAAGGGCCTTGTTTTAATGCCTTTTAGCCTCTAGTAGTACTGTTTAGAAATCTGAAGATCATTCATGATTCTCAGATTTATTGTGGTTCTTTCTTCTTCACTTGTTTTCTTTCTTGGTAAGATTTTAGAACTTCTCTGTATCCCTAGTATATTGAAATTTCATAAGAACATACGTTAGTTTGGATTTTTTGAAAATAATTTGCTGGGTGTCTGATGTCACCTTTCAATCAAGGGACAAATGTTCTCAAATAATAGAAAAGAAGTTTTGTAGAATTTCTTTGATAGTTTATTCATTTATCCCTGAAAATGAAATTGGTTCTCAATAAGATATTGTGAATTGATACTCCATTTTTTTCCATCTTTCCTATCCCATTTTCCTAGTAATGAATTTGCCTAATAGTGTGATCTCAAACTCATATTTAACAGTTTTTAAGGATATTTTTTATTTTTGTTTTTTTGTGTTGAATTTTCGAGAATTCTTGCTTATTCTCAGATAGTTCTTTTATCATCATATTCTATTTTTGTTTCTTAGGTGCCAGGAAAATTTTCTGAGGCTAGATTTTTGGCTTGAGTTTTAGGGCATTTATATTTTAGTGTGTATAGGGGCAGACAGACAATAAACAAAATACATAAAAATACTCAGAATATGAGAACATATATCTAGGTGCTAACTTTATATAACTAGTATAGTAGTTATACTATTATATATAATATGATATAATATATATACTATCATATGTTATATGTGGGGGGGACAGGGAAGCCTGGAGTGCTGCAGTCCCTGGGGTCACGAAGAGTTGGGGACATGACCTGGCTACTGAACAACACAAGTATAATAGTGAAAAGTGCTATAAAATTAATGAGATAAGATGATAAGATGAAAAATTGACCTCCATTATAATAATGAGGAGTTCCATCAACCCATACCTCAGTGAACGTTGTGAAAATTATAAAACTATAAAAGACTTATGAAGTTTGCCCTAAAAGAAAAGAAAGAATGAAGGAAAAACATCTATTTCAGAAAATGTATGAACATTCTGTAGAAAGGCAAGACTCTTTGTTTTCTCTTTTCAAATGTTATTTTATGTTGGGGCATAGTTGACTAACAATGTTGTTAGTTTTAGGTGTACCACATAAGGCAAAGTGAGTCAGTTATACATACACACATGTATCCTTTTTTAGATTCTTTTTTGGAACCAGGATGCTCCTTCTCTCCCACCATCCTGCTTGGTGAGGTGGAGATTCCACTGCAGACTTCTGAAACCAAGAATACAGACTTCCTTCTTGACCCATCTCCCAGCCAGAGGGCTTTATGCCCAGAGCAGTAGGACTTTGGAATTTCTCACCCTGATATTCATGGCCTATTATAACTGAGGCTGTGGGCTGGGTGAGTGTGGCTGAGAGGCTTAAGCTCCCTTCTTCTATCCAATTCCTAATTATGACAAGAAGGCTTTACGAATGACATACTGATCATCCTGGGGCCCCATTAGTCCTTCCCCTCATTTTTGAGGCAGTGGATTCATGCCAGGAGAGGCAATCTGAGAAGACCTCAGGCTGCTGCCTTTTCCTCCACTGATTTGTTCAGCTCCTAGAGAAACTGTCATGCAGAGAAGACTGCAGATTTTCTTCTACCCCTGGCTCTAGCGCCCTGGAGGAAGCAGATTCTAAAAGATATAGCTCTTGATCTTTCTCCAAAGGAACTGATTTCATTTGCAAAAGAGGATAAAACAGTTTAATCCTAAAGGCACTCAGCAACAGTGGTGGTGTGCTGAAAGGCAATTGGAAGGAGATTCCTGTGTCTGATGAAAATAGAGCCCAGTCTGTAGGCTGGCTAGTTTGCAGTAGAGAAACTGGGAATAAAACAGCTGGGAGGAGCCCTCTTGGCCCTGGAACGAATATCAAACACTGGCCTCAGAAACAATTCTTTCGAAAGACCCACGCTTAGATTGGGTTAGTTTATAGACAAATATGTACTCCAGAATGTTATTGAAGATAATAAAACCATCAGTTGGCAAATAGTGTAGTTTAACAGCAGGGTGTGGTCAGGGAAAGGGTTTAAGAGAGTCTTCCCAGTACCATGGCCATCCCAGGGTGACTGTGGGCATATCCACAAATTACCTCCCCGAGAAACAAATCAGGGCCCTCGCACTATGGGGATGAAGAATAACTTCATTATGTGTGTATATAGTGTACTCTTAGGCCTACAGCATATAGAATTATAACAAATGTGTGATGTTTTTGCCAATAACAATACAAAGGAAGTGGATATGAATAAAGTTTTAATTAACGAAGGAAACAGTAACAGATGGTAAACTAATAACAATATTTTTTGTACTTTGTAATATTTACATATATATACATTTTATTTACAATTATAAATTTAGAATCTATAATATGTTATTATATATAATATAACAAAAAGGAGGAAGAGGAAGTAGAGATATATAGGACTAATGAGCCAACATATCACTAGAATTAAGTTGATATAAATGTGTAGGTGATTATCATAATTTCATACATGTATAGTAAACTTGGGCCACTCCAGTACTCTTGCCTGGCAAATCCCATGGACAGAGGAGCCTGGTGGGCTGCAGTCCATGGGGTCTCGAAGAGTCGGACGCTACTGAGTGACTTCACTTTCACTTTCAGTTTCTATATTAAACTTGAGAGCAACCACTAAGAAAACCCAAAATATGTTGAAAAAATTATTAATGGACTTAAAATGCTATGCTGGGAAATATTCACTGAACACAAACCAGGAAATCAGAAATATGAAACAAAAAATGTATGCAACATTTAGAAAACAAAAAGTAAAATGACAAGCCCAACTGTATCCATAATAACAGAAATTTGAATAAACAACCCAATCAGGAGGCAGAGACTGTTAAGCCTAATGAAAAATTAATTCAGCTCTATGTTGTCTCCAGGATACACACTTTAGATTCAAAGACACAGTAAATTTAGTGTAAAAGGATAGAAAAAGACATATAATTCAAACAGCAATCACAGGAAAACTGAAGTGTCCATACTGATGTCAGACAAATAGACTTTAAAATGAAAAATATCACCAGACTAGTATTTTATTATAAAAAGATGTCAATTCATCAGCAAGGTATGAAAATTATAAATACATCTACACTTTGTAACAGAGCACCAAAATACACGAAGCAAAACCAGACAGAAATGAAAGTAAACATGAATGAGTCAAGAATAATAGAAACTTCAGTACTCCACTTTCAACAACAGATAGAACAAATGGACGAAAAACAGCTAATGAATAGAAGACTTAATACTACAAACTAACTGAACCTATAAGACATCTACAGAAAACACTACCCAACAATAGAATGTACTTTTTCTTAAGTGAATGTGGGTTAATCTACAGGATAGATTATATGATACATCATAAACCTAACCTCAATATGTTTCAATTCAGTTCAGTTCAGTTGCTCAGTTGTGTCCAACTCTTTGCAACCCCATGGACTGCAGCACACCAGGCTTCCCTGTCCATCACCAACTTCCAGAGCTTGCTCAAACTCATGTCCATTGAGTCGGTGATGCCATCCAACCATCTCATCCTCTGTTGTCCCCTTCTCCTCCCGCCTTCAATCTTTCCCAGCATCAGGGTCTTTTCCAATGAGTCAGTTCTTCGCATCAGGTGGCCAAAGTATTGGAGTTTCAGCTTTGACATCAATCCTTCCAATGAATATTCAGGACTGATTTCCTTTAGGATTGACTGGTTGGATCTCCTTGCAGTCCAAGAGACTCTCAAGAGTCTTTTCCAACACCACAGTTCAAAAACATCAATTCTTCAGTGCCCAGCTTTCTTTATGGTCCAACTCTCACATCTATACATGACTACTGGAAAAACCATAGCTTTAAGTAGGTGGACCTTTGTTAGCAAAGTAATGTCTCTGCTTTGCAATATGCCATCCAGTTTGGTCATAGCTTTCCTTCCAAGGAGTAAGCGTCTTTTAATTTCATGGCTGCAGTCACCATCTGCAGTGATTTTGGAGCCCAAGAAAATAAAGTCTGTCACTGTTTCATTGTTTCCCCATCTATTTGCCATGAAGTGATGGGACCAGATGCCATGATCTTAGTTTACTGAATGTTGAGCTTTAAACCAACTTTTTCACTCTCCGCTTTCACTTTCATCAAGAGGCTCTTTAGTTCTTCTTCGCTTTCTGCCATAAGGGTGGTATCATCTGCATATCTGAGGTTATTGATATTTCTCCCGGCAATCTTGATTCCAACTTGTGCTTCATCCAGCCCGGCATTTCACATGATGTACTTAGCATATAAGTTAAATAAACAGGGTGACAGTATACAGCCTTGACATACTCCTTTCCCTATTTGGAACCAGTCTGTTGTTCCATGTCCAGTTCTAACGGTTGCTTCTTGACCTGCATACAGATTTCTTAAGAGGCAGGTCAGGTGGTCTGGTATTCCCATCTTCTTGAGAATTTTCCACAGTTTGTTGTGATCCACACCACCAAAGGCTTTGGCATAGTCAGTAAAGCAGAAGTAGATATTTTTCTGGAGCTCTCTTACTTTTTTGATGATCCAGTGGATGCTGGCAATTTGATCTCTGATTCCTCTGCCTTTTCTAAATCCAGCTTGAACATCTGATGAAGTTGATGTGTACAGTCTTCTCTTGTGTTGTTGAAAGAGGGTGTTTGCTGTGACCAGTCCAAAGCTGGAAAAACTCTGTTAGCCTTTGACCTGCTTCGTTTTGTACTCCGAGGCCGAATTTACCTGTTACTCCAGATATCTCTTGACTTCCTACTTTTGCATTCCAGTCCACTATAATGGAAAGGACATCTTTTTGGGGCATTAGTTCTAGAAGGTCTTGTAGGTATTCACAGAACCGTTCAACTTCAGCTTCTTCAGCATTACTGGTTGGGTCATAGACTTGGATTATTGTGATTGATATTGAATGGTTTGCCTTGGAAAGGAACATAGATCATTCTGTTGTTTTTGAGATTGCATACAAGTACTGCATTTTGGACTCTTTTGTTGACTATGATGGCTACTCCATTTCTTCTAAGGGATTCTTGCCCACAGTAGTAGATATAATGGTCATCTGAGTTAAATTTACAAATTCCAGTCCATTTTAGTTCACTGATTCCTAAAATGTTGATGTTCACGCTTGCCATTTCCTGTTTGACCATTTCCAATTTGCCTTGATACATGGACCTAATGTTCCAAAGTTCCTATGCAATATTGTTCTTTACAGCATTGGACCTTGCTTCCATCACCAGTCACATCCACAGCTGGGTGCTGTTTTTGCTTTGGCTCCGTCTCTTCATTCTTTCTGGAGTTATTTCTCAGCTGATCTCCAGTAGCATATTGGGCACCTACCGACCTGGGGAGTTCATCTTTCAGTGTCCTATCTTTTTGCCTTTTCATGCTGTTAATGGGGTTCTCAAGGCAAGAATTCTGAAGTGGTTTGCTATTCCCTTCTCCAGTGGACCATGTTTTGTCAGAACTCTCCACTATGACCCGTCCATCTTGGGTGGCCCTACACAGCATAGCTCATAGTTTCATTGAGTTAGACGAGGCTGTGGTCCATGTGATCAGTTTGGTTAGTTTTCTGATTGTAGTTTTCATTCAGTCTGCCCTCTGATGGAGAAGAATAAGAGGCTTATGGAAGCTTCCTGATGGGAGAAACTGACTGAGGGGGAAACTGGGTCTTGTTCTGATGGGTGGGGCCATGCTCAGTAAATCTTTAATCCAATTTTCTGTTGATGGGTGGGGCTGTGTTCTGTCCCTGTTGTTTGACCTGAGGCCAAACTATGGTGGAGGTAGTGAAGATAATGGTGAGCTCCTTCAAAATATCCTGTGCATGCACTGCCGCACTCATTGCCTGCGACCCGGCAGCAGGCCACTCTCGACCCACGCCTCTGCTGGAGACTCCTGGACACTCATGGGCAAGTCTGGGTTGGTCTCTTGTGGGGTCACTGCTCCTTTCTCCTGGGTCCCGGTGTGCACAAGGTTCTGTTTGTGCCCTCCAAGAGTCTGTTTCCCCAGTCCTGTGTACGTTCTGGTGGCTCTGCAGGTAGGGTTAATGCTGACCTCTTCCAAGACGGCTTGTGCCACACCAGGTCTGGTGCACCCAGAGCCCCTGCCCCTGCAGCAGTCCACTACTGACCTGGACCTCCTCGGAAGACACCCAAACACAGTTCTGTCTCAGTCTCTATGGGGTCTCTGGGTCCTGGTGCATACAAGGTTTGTTTGAGCCCTCTGAGCATCTCTGGCAGCTAAGGCATTTGATTCTAAACATGATTTTGCCCCTCCTATCATCTTGCTGGGGCTTCTCCTTTGCCCTTGGATGTGAGTTATCTTTTTTTTTTGGTGGGATCCAACATTCTCCAGTCAATGATTGTTCAGCAGCCAGTTGTAGTTTTGGAGTTCTCTCAGGAGAAGATGATCACACAAGGGAAGCCCTCTATATGTTTAAAAGAATAGAAATAATACAAATCTCTGGCAACCCCTGAATGAGATTATAAGTCAATAACAGGGGAAAATGTGGGTAATCCACAATCACGTGAAAATTGAATAATATATTTCTAAATACTTCAAGAAAATTAGAGATACCAAGGGAACATTTCACGCAAAGATGGGTTCAATAAAGGACAGAAATGGTATGGACCTAACAGAAGCAGAAGATATTAAGAAGAGGGGCAAGAATACACAGAAGAACTCTACAAAAAAGATCTTCATGATCCAGATAATCATGATGGTGTGATCACTCACCCAGAGCCAGACATCCTGTAATGTGAAGTCAAGTGGGCCTTAGAAAGCATCACTATGAACGAAGCTAGTGGATGTGATGGAATTCCAGTTGAGCTATTTCAAATCCTAAAAGATGATGCTGTGAAAGTGCTGCACTCAATATGCCAGCAAATTTGGAAAACTCAGCAGTGGCCACAGGACTGGAAAAGGTCAGTTTTCATTCCAATCCCTAAGAAAAGCAATCCCAAAGAATGCTCAAACTACCACACAATTGCACTCATCTCACATGCTAGTAAAGTAATCCTCAAAATTCTCCAAGCCAGGCTTCAGCAATACGTGAACCGAGAACTTCAAGATGTTCAAGCTGGTTTTAGAAAAGGCAGAGGAACCAGAGGTCAAAGTGCCAATATCTGCTGGATCATCGAAAAAGCAAGAGAGTTCCGAAAAACATCTATTTCTGCTTTATTGACTATGCCAAAGCCTTTGACTCTGTGGATCACAATAAACTGTGGAAAATTCTGAAGGAGATGGGAATACCAGACCACCTGACCTTCCTCTTGAGAAACCTGTATGCAGGTCAGGAAGCAAAAGTTGGAACTGGACATGGAACAACAGACTGGTTCCAAATAGGAAAAGGAGTACATCAAGGCTGTATATTGTCACCCTGCTTATTTAACTTATATGCAGAGTACATCATGAGAAACACTGGGCTGGAAGAAGCACAAGCTAGAGTTAAGATTGCTGGGAGAAATATCAATAACCTCAGATATGCAGATGATACCACCCTTATGGCAGAAAGTGAAGAGGAACTAAAAAGTCTCTTGATGAAAGTGAAAGAGGAGAGTGAAAAAGTTGGTTTAAAGCTCAACATTCAGAAAACTAAGATCATGGCATCTGGTCCCATCACCTCATGGGAAATAGATGGGGAGACAGTGGAAACAGTCTATTTTTTTGGGCTCCAAAATCACTGCAGATGGTGACTGCAGCCATGAAATTAACAGATGCTTACTCCTTGGAAGGAAAGTTATGACCAACCTAGATAGCATGTTAAAAAGCAGAGACATTACTTTGCCAACAAAGGTCTGTCTGGTCAAGGCTATGGTTTTTCCAGTGGTTATGTATGGATGTGAGAGTTGGAATGTGAAGAAAGCCGAGCGCCAAAAAATTGATGCTTTTGAACTGTGGTGTTGGAGAAGACTCTTGAGAGTCCCTTGGACTGCAAGGAGATCCAAGCAGTCCATCCTGAAGGAGATAAGTCCTGGGTGTTCATTGGAAGGACTGATGCTGAAGCTGAAACTCCAATACTTTGGCCACCTCATGCGAAGAGTTGACTCAGTGGAAAAGACCCTGATGCTGGGAGGGATTGGGAGCAGGAGGAGAAGGGGACGACAGAGGATGAGATGGCTGGATGGCATCACCGACTAGATGGACATGAGTTTGAGTAAACTCCAGGAGTTTGTGACAGGGAGGCCTGGCGTGCTGTGATTCATGGGGTTGCAAAGAGTCGGACACGACTGAGAGACTGAACTGAACTGAACTGACTGAAATACTTAATGGATAAAGAAGCAATCAGTAGAGAAATTTAAAAAATACTTTGTGGTGATTAGAAATAAAGATACAATGTACCAAAACTTATGGGATACAGCTAAAGCAGTGCTTAGGGAAAGTTATTGCTATGAAAACTTTTAGTAAGAAAAAAAGGTCTCAAATCAATAATCGAAACTTCTACATGAGGACTTCCTTGGTGGTCCAGGGGCTAAGACTCTGTTCTCCCAATGCAAGGAGCCTGGGTTTGATCCTTGCCTCTGGGAAATAGATCCCACATGTGGTAACTAAGAGTTCTCATGCCACAGCTCAGACCCAGTATAGCCAATAAATTAACAAATGTTAAAAAAGAAAACTTCCACATGAATTCACTGGGCACAGAATACCCAACTAAATATAAATCCAGATAATGAAGGACATAATAAAGATTGGATCAGAATTAATAAAAAAGAATAGAAAGTAATAAAAAATCAAATCAAAAGCTGATCTTTTTTTTAAAGTTCTACAAAATTGACAAACTTTTATCCAACTTGACCAAGAGAAAAAAACAGAGAAAAAAAGAGACTCAAACTGAAATAATCAGAAATGAAAGAGGACATAACTACTGGCCTTAGAAAAATAAATACTATGAAGAATTTTACACTAATATAGAAGATGAATTAGATGAAATGGACAAATGCCTAAAAAGACAGAAACTACCAAAATTGACTCAGGAAGAAACAGACAATCCTAATAGACCTACAATAAGCAAAGACACTGAAGTATTAGAAACAACAAAACTACCTATAAAGAAAATCCCTGGACTAGATAGCGTTACCATTGAATTCTACCAAACATTAAAAGAATCATTAATTTCAACTATTCATGAACTCCTCCCAGAAATGTAAGAGAAGGAAAGATTTTCCGACTCATTCTACTACCTTCATGCCAAAATCAGTCAAAGACATCACAAGAAAACAACAGAGCAATATCTCTTATGAATATGAAGGCAACAACATAAACTAAATATTTGCAAACCAAATCTAGCATCATATAAAAGGAATTATTCAGCATGATCAAGTGGGATTTATCTTAGAGGTGTAAGGTTGACTTATAATCTGAAAAATCTATTCAGTTAATACATCTTATTAATAGAATAAAAAAATCAGAAGTTGCATGATTATCTCAATATATGCAGAAAAAAGAAACTCTTGTGATAAATGACAATAAACGAATTAAGAATATAAGGAAACTGCCTCACCCTGATAAAGAGCTTCTTTGAAAAATATACATCTGATGTTGTACTTAATGGTGAAACATTGGACAGTTTCTTTCTAAGCTTGGGAAAAAGGCAAGAATGTTTGCTTTCACCACCTCTGTTCAATATTATATAGAAAGTTCTACCCAGATAATTAGGCAAGGGAAAAAAAACAGTCAAATTTGGAAAGAAGAACTAAAACTAGTTGTATTCATGGATGGCTTGATTGCATATATAGAAAATCCTTACAAATCTACTAAAAACCATGAGAACTAATAAATGACTTCAGCAAGGTTGCAGGATACAAGGCCAATATACAATATGTAATTCTTTTTCAATACACTTGCTTTGAACAATAACTAAAGTAAAATAAGTCAATTCCATTAACAATAGTATCAAAAGTAATAGGACATTTAACTAAACAAGCTATTGTTGTTTAGTCGCTAAGTCATATTGGACTCTTTGCGACCTCATGGACTGTAGCCTGCCAGGTTACAGAATCCCTCTGTTGACGGGATTCTCCAGGCAAGAATAGTGGAGTGGGTTGCCATTTCCTTTTCCAGGGGACCTTCCCAACCCAGGAATTGAACCTATCTCTTGCATTGGCAGGCTGATTTTTACCACTGAGCTACCAGGGAAGCCCCCAACTAAACAAGTAGAGAACTCATATTTTGAAAACTATAGTAAAAATTGTTTAAAGAAATTATTATTAGTATTTTTTTCATTTATTTTTATTAGTTGGAGGCTAATTACTTTACAATATTGTTTAAAGAAATTAAAAATCTAAATGGAAAACATTTTCACAGATTGAAAGATTTAACATTATTATAATGATAATTCTCTTCAAACTGAGTTACAGATTCAAGACTGTTTCTAATCCAAGGCATAATCCAATCTGACTTCTTTGTAGAAACTGACAAAATAATTACAGAATTCATATGAAATTGCCAAAGTTGTGGAAAAGCTAGAACAATTCTAAAAAAGAAGAAAATAAGAAGGCTCATATTTATGTTTCCTGGTTTCAAAACTTGCACAGAGCATCAGGAATCAAGACAGTGTATACTGGCACTATAATATTGCCAACTGACTTTCAACAAGGATGCCTCAAACTGTTTGTACTGAATAAAGTTAAACCCTTGTTCAGACCATATACAAAAATTAACTCAAAATAAATAAAAAAGCTTCAATGTAAGAAAAAGAACTATGAAACTCTTTGAAGAAAACATAGGCATAAATCTTCACAACCTTGGATTTGCAAAGGATAACATCAAAAGCATAAAAAGCCAAAGGAAAAAAAAATAATTAGATCAAAGCAAAACTTGTGCCTCATAGGGAAAAGAAAGTGAAAAGACAACCCACAGAGTGGGAGAAAATATTTCCAGATCAGACATCTGATTAGTTGTATCTAGAATATATATAAATCTCTAAAGATTTAATACCAAAAATATAATCAACCCAATTTTTTTTTAAACAAGGGGTAAAGAATCTGAATAGACATTTCTCCTAAGAAGATATTTAAATGACCAGTAAGTACATGCAATAAGCACATGCAAAGAACTCAACATTATTAGTTATTGGGAAAATGCAAATCAAAACCACAAGCAGTTACCACTTCACACCCACTAGGATGGCTGGAATAAAAATGAAACCTGAATTCATTATGCTACGTGAAAAAAAGCCAGTAACAAAAGACCACATCTTACATGATCTCATTCTTATGAAAGTCCAGAACAGAAAAATCTATAGAGACAGAAAGTATTAATAGATTCACGGTTACCTAGGGCTAAGGCTAGGAGGCAGTTAACAAAGGTGATATTTAAAGGGTACAGAGTTTCTTTTTGAGGTAATGTAACATTTAAAATTGACTGTAATGATGGCTACACATACTTGTGAATATGCTAAAACTTATTTAATTGTATTTTTTGATAGAATAGGTTTTCCTCAAGAAATTGAAAATAGAACTACCATTTGATCCAACATTCCCACTACTGGGTATATATTCAAGGGAAATAAAATCACAATATTGGGATATCTGGATTTCTTGTGTTCATTGTAGCATTATTCAAAATAGCCAAGGTATAGAAACAGCCTTGGACTTTGCTGGTGACACAGACAGTAAAGAAGTTGTCTGAAATGCAGGAGACCTGGGTTCAATCCCCAGGTTGGGAAGATCACCTGGAGGAGGAAATGGCAACCCACTCCAGTATTCTCACCTGGAGAATTCCATGGGCAGAGGATCCTGGTGGGCTACAGTCCATAAGGTCACACAGAGTCGGATATGATTGAAACAATTTAGCAGGTACGCACAGAAACAGCCTTAGTGTCTGTCAATAAGCGAATATATAAATAAAATGTAAAATATGTATCTATTTCATCTTTCATATATGTATGAATATTATTTAGCTGTAAAAAGAAAGGAACCCTGTTATTTACAACAACATGGATGGAACGAGTATATTATACTAAGTAAAATTAGCTGGACAGGGAAAGAGAAATACTGTAAAATCTTATTTATATGTGAAATATAAAAGAGTTGAACTCACAAAAACAGAGAGTAGAACAGTTATTCCCAGGGCTGACGGGTGGGGAACACGGGAAGAGTTTGGGCAAAGGATACACACAGTCAGACAGAGGACGAATAAATTCTAGGAAATTGATATGCACTGCAGTGACTATAGTTAACAGTACAGTATATACTTGAAATTTGCTAAGAGAGTCAATCTTCAATGCTCTCATCACACTAGGAGAAGAAAAATAAAAGGAAACTCTCATATGATAGATGTGTTAATTAACTTTATTGTGGTGATCTTTTCACAAAATATGTATATATCAAATCATCACACATGCTGAGCCCAGTCACTCAGTTGTGTCTGACTCTTTGTGACCCCATGGACTGTAGCCCACTAGGCCCTTCTGTCCATGGGATTCTTCATTGAGGAGTGCTGGAGTGGGTTACCCTGCCCTCCTCTCGGGGATCTTCCCAACCCAGGAAAGGAACCCCTTGTAGGCAAGTTCTTTATCCACTGAGCCGCCTGGGAAGCCATTATATGCAATATTAATTTGTCAATTATACCTTAGTAAAGCTGGGGGAAAAAAAAGAAAAAAAACTTTTGAAATAACAACAAAAAAAGGAAAAGGTTGCAATGAATTGCAGAAAAAGGAGTGTGGAATTTGACCTGAAAGTTCAGATAGTAAATCAAAAGAATTAAAGAACTTCTCTCACTCTCGGTGTGTCTGTCTCTTTTTTTCTGGTGGAATTAGGTATTTGGATTTCACCAGTTTTTTTTTTTTTTTTCTTGTTTGCCTGTGGTTTTTTTTCTCTGCAGGGAGAACTCCTGAGCTGTGCAGGAGGAAATGAAAACTATAGGGTATTCCCCAAGGCACAGCTCATAGATAACTTACTTGTCCCTATAGAGTCAGATCTCCATGTAGCACTGTGTATTTTAAGGTGATAGTGAGTGATATTTTGAACTTTGCAACCATAAAAATTATATAGGACTGCAGATATGGGTCAGTGGCTACAACTTCCTCTGAAATTTAAATATGTCAAAGGACATTTGATTGTAGAAGAGGTAGAATAAGGGGGAGGTAATAAGTGACTCATTTTGACCATACCCTTGACTACTTTCAAATACAGGAGGAGACTGGAAATGTCAAAGACAGCTCCGGATTAAAGACTGGTCAAAAATTCTAAAGAAATGGGGATGTAACCTCACTCACTGATTATCACAGAGTAACATGCAGAGCACAGACTTTGGAGTCCAAGAGCTGTGTGACCTTTATAATTTACTGTTCTGAGCCTTTGTGACATGATTGAGAATGGAGAAGATAATTTATTGATTGAATATATTGTTTCGATCCCCCACAGGGCAACTAGACAGGTCCAAGTATAAGAGTGTTGAGGAGTTCTTTACAGAGTTGATGAAATATTTTATCTGCGATATGTGCATTGAATGAGTTCTACTTTCTACCTCTGGTTGCCTAATTTACCTCAGAAATCAAAGTGGAGCTTTGGAAGCTTTTTCCTTACTAACAGTCCTTCTAAAACCGCCATCCAAGCTCGGATACTAAGACCAACACTCTCTCACCCACTGTAGGCTTTCCATGCCTCTTGGTGCCAGGGAGACATTAAAACAAGTATCTGATGGAGTTATTTATCCTTCTGTTTCCCCAATGTACTTTTTATAATTTAATTTATTATTTATACTGAATAAAGAAGTTCTAAAACTTGTTTTTATGGGCTGTTTGTTGTTTCTTTCCCGACTCCCCTGTTTCTTTTTTTTTTCAATTATGACTGAAGTCAGTTTCAAAGCAGATAAGTTCCAGTGATTTTGCTTTTCATCCGCGTTGTTTGTATTGACTTTAAAACTAATGTAATGATTCAAAAACCTGCCAAACCCAGCCCCGAAGAATAAAGAAATAGGAGGCAGTCCTAAATGGGGGAGAATGGGCATCCAGGACCACTGACATGGAGAGTACTTCTCCCAGGTGTGACTATATTAAAACCATATTTCACTTTAATAGGGAAGGACTCGGAGGAGGGTGGCCCCTCTGATGCAGGGGACTCCATTTAGGCTAATAAAAGACCACTTAGCCTTGAGGGCTCGTTACACTTAAATTGTCTCCAAACCGCCGGCTGCTTGGTGAACCTCCAGAGAAGAACAGCTGGAGCACATGCAGTGGGAAGGGCCGAGGTCTGCTCTGATGCTGGGACCACAGAGCATTTCAGCGACCCTCGTAAATCTCACTGCTCAGGACGCGCTGCCCAGTGTCTTTTAGTGCCGTTTACTCAGCCGAGGACCTATAGCAAAGTATCTATCTGCTCTAAATCCTGGTATAACTTACCTTTCTCTGTTCTCATACTGTCACATCCAAGTATTTTTTCAAGATAATATTAGCCTTGTTAAATGATTTGAGGATTATGTCTTCTGCTTCCTGAAATAATTTCTAAAATAGAGACTGTTTATTATCTGATAGTTTAGCTGAACTTGCCATAAAGCCTGAGCACAGAGATGTGGCTTGTAGATTTTATTTTTCAATGTACCGTTTGATATGTTTTGACTTATGTGTATATCCATGATGCTATCACCATGATCAAGATTGTGAAAGTATCCATAATCTCTAAAACTCACTATGAGTTTGACATCTTTTGTTTGTTTTGTTTTGTTTTGGGCCACAGCCTGCAGCAGGCACAACTTCACTGACCAGGGACTGAATCTGCGCCCCCTGCAGTGGAAGTGTGTGGTCTTAACCACTGGACTACCTGAAAAGTTCAAGTTTGAGTTTTTTTTTTTTTTTAATTCCACCAGAGGTGAGATCATACAATATTTCTTTTTCTGTGCCTGACTTATTTCACTTAGTATAATGTTTCCAGAGTTCATCCATGTTTTCACAGATATCAAGATTTCCTCCTTTTTAAAGGCTGAATAATAATCCATATATATTTATATTAATTATATTTATATATATGAAAAGAATTATTTTTTTCACATTTTCTTTTCCCATTATTCTGTTTACTTATGCTGTTTTTGTATCTTAGCTACTATGAATAATGCTTCAATGAATATGTTCTTTGAGATGCTGATACATTTTGAGATGCTGATTTCACACCCAGTAGTGGAACTGAGTTGTTGGGTCCTATGTTAGTTATATTCTTAATTTTTTACAGAAACTCCTTACTGTTTGTTTGTGGCTGTAACAATGTTAAGACCTCTAATGTGTCCCCCTTATATTGTCTCTAAGATTTCTTTCTATCCTTTTCCTCTGTGTTCTTCAGATCAGATAATTGTGATTTATCCTCATGATCCTCTGTTTTCTCCATTGTTTGGTAAAAATCACCCGGAAACTTGTTTATTCTGGGTATCATACTTATTTTTTAGTTTTCATCTTATTAAGATTTAAATTTAAAAAATTGTATTGGGGTGTAGTTGATTTACATTGTTGTATTGACATTTAAAAAGAATTCTATTTATTTATTTGCTTCTGGCTGTGTTGGGTCTTCGTTGCTACGTGGGAGCTTCTCTCTAGCTGCGGAGACTGAGGACTACTCTCTAGTTCCAGTGCTCAGGGTTTTTGTTGCAGTGTCTTCTCCTGCTGTGGAGGACAGCACATGCATACTATAGTTGATTAACAATGTTGTGTTAGCTTCAGGTGTAGAGCAAAGTGATTCATGTATCCGTATATATATTCTCTTTCAAATTCTTTTCCCATTCAAGTTGTCTCATAACACTGAGCAGAGTTCCCTGTACTATACAGTAGTTCCTTGTTAGTTATCCATTTTACATATGGTAGTGTGTGCATGTCAACCCTGATGTTGTATTTTGTAACTAAAAATATCCATTTAGCTCTCTTTCTCCAGATGTTTTGTGTTTTTTTTAAATTTATCAGTGGCATTTTTTTTTTTTAAATTTCATAAAGCATACTTGTACACTGACTTTACCTCTTGGTCTGATTTTTCAAATATCTGTTACCTTGGGACTGGCTTTGAATAATACTCTGAGTGGGTTTCATTTCTCTTATTCTTTATGTATTGAGCAATTTGTACTGTATCCTGACTATGGTGAATGTTATATGGTTGAATCTCTGGATTATGATATATAGTTGATGTTGTTCAGTTGGTAAGTTGTGTCCAACTCTTTGCGACCCCATGGACTGCGACACTCCAGGTTTCCCTGTCCTTCACTGTCTCCTGTAGTTTGCTCACATTCATGTCCTTTGAGTCAGGAACGCTATCTAACCATCTCATCCCCCTTCTCCTTTTGCCTTTAGTCTTCCCAGCATCAGGGTCTTTTCCAATGAGTCAGCTCTTTGCATCAGCTGGACAAAATACTGGGGCTTCAGTTTCAGCATCAGTCCTTCCAATTAATATTCAGGGTTGATTTCCTTTAGGAGTGACTGGTTTGATCTCCCTGCTGTCTGAGGGACTCTCAAGAGTCTTCTCCAGCACCACAATTCAAAGGCATCGATTCTTTGGCACTCAGCCTTCTTTGTGGTCCAACTATCACATCCGTAATGACTATTGAGAAAACCATAGCTTTGTTCAGATGGACCTTTTTCAGCAAAGTGATGTCTCTGCTTTTTAATATGCTGTCTAGGTTTGTCATAGCTTTCCTTCCAAGGAGCAAGTATCTTTTAATTATGATAGTTAATTTTAATTATGATATGTACCTTATATGGAGAAAGAAATGGCAACCCACTCCAGTATTCTTGCCTAGAGAATCCTGTGGACAGAGGAGCCTGGTGGGCTGCCGTCTATGGGGTCGCACTGAGTCGGACACGACTGAAGTGACTTAGCATGCATGCATGCATGCATTGGAGAAGGAAATGGCAACCCACTCCAGTGTTCTTGCCTGGAGAACCCTGGGGACAGGGAAGCCTGCTGGGTTGGCGTCTGTGGGGTCGCACAGAGTCGGACACAACTGAAGCGACTTAGCAGCAGCAGCAGCTATGTACCTTACAAATTAAAAAAAAATTATTTATCAAGCAATTAACTCTGTGGATCTACACTGTAAAATTTGTTTCTTGGTAGTTCATATAGCAGGTCAGTTATTTTATCATAAACTGAATTGCTTGCTTTTTGCTCTGTATATACATACTCAAAGGGTAAACTTAGCAGAGTTAACACATAGAATTTGGAATTTATCTCACTCTTTTTTTTCTATAAATCTTCCATAGTGGCTCTAGTTATCTATAACTTTCTTCTCTTTTTCTTCAGGCCAGATAAATATCAAGTTTTCTGTAAGTTTCTAAGTTTCCTAACATGTTGTGAAGACTCCAGTCACTCTCAACGTTAACCAACATAAACAGTAAATCTATACCATTTTGGTCTATTTTTTCAGGTTTGACTCCCTTTCAAATTCTGCCTTGAGGTATTTGTTTTATGTGTTTCCCCCCCCATATTTTAACTATTATAAGCAAGGAAATAGGTCTGTTTGATCATAATAGAAGCAAAATATATAACTTGATTATTAAATCTTGTCTAAGTATCTTTGCCTTTAAATTTGAAAGTGTAATCAATTTATTTTCATAAATGATACAGTTGGATTTATTATCACATTACTTAGCACTCTGTATTTTAATTTTCTATTTGTTTTCTTTTAATATTTATTATATATTATAAAATTGATTAGTTCCATATTTCTTTTAGTTGAACCTGTTTTTTCAGCCATTATTGGATTTTTAAAATTACTATTTTAATATCTAGAACTTCTAATTGCTTCTTTGTCAAACTTGCCAAGCTTCTTTTTTAACTTTCATAATATAGTCTTGTGCTTTTTAGACTTTAATGCTAAAAGCCTCCAAACTACATTAATAAACTTTTGGTTATTATTTTATATTAAATAAGGTTTGTACTGCTTCTTAAAAAAATTGGAATACTTTGTGGCCAGAGTTTTTCAGATATTCCTGCATAATGGTTTTACATTGCTTCTAATAGGAAGAAGTGAAAATGGAGAGGTGTAATCTATTTCGCACCATCTATTTGGAATTAGCATGGTGGAAAAAATAGGAGTAAATAAAGGATGATTCAGAAAATTCACCTGGAGCTACTATTTACCCTAGAGATTTAGGAGATCTTATTTTATTTTTAAATTAAGTCCTTTGTTTCCTTCTTGCTAAAAATATAGAGTCCCTTTGCTCTGCTACTCAAAAATATAAACAGCAGCAACAGTACAAACAAGTTGCCAGCAACTACATTCATCACTTACAGAGCATGTTTTGAAGGAGAATTAAATTATGTGTAATTAATTTTGGAGGTTCCTAGTCTAGAGTCATAAACACGTTAACTGAAATCCTCTTTTTAACTCTTGGACTTGGAGAACTTGCCTATGGAAACAAAATAATAAAATCTTGTAGTTGGAATAAAAAACTTAATATGAAAGAACAATTATCCTAAGTCAAAGAAGACAGAATAGAGGATTCAGAAGCTCCTAGCAAAAGGACATTTTCCCCAGCAATGGATCCAAATTTGGTGGGTTCTGCACTACCGTCATGGTCATGAGGCCTATTCACTCAGTTACTCATTTGGTTAAGAGTGTTGAGTTCCTGATACGTTCCAGCTGTTCTGCACACTGCATCCAGATCTGCTAGGATATGACAGCGATCAGAGCAGAAACGGCAACTACTCTCTTAACTTCTAAAACTGCTTATTTTGTGTTAATTATTTACGAAATTAGACATGCTTATTTCATCATGTGGGTTCACTCATTATCAATTAAGTATTTAATTGTCCTGAGAGAATCCTGACTGGGACTTCCCAGCTAGCACTAGTTGTAAGGAATCCGCCTACCAATGCGGGAGATGGAAGAGATGTGTGTTTGATCCCTGGGTGGGGAAGATCCCCTAGAATAGGAAATGGCAACCCACTCCAGTACTCTTGCCTGGAAAATCCCATGGACAGGGGAACCTGGCAGGCTACAGTCCATGGAGTCACAAAGAGTTGGACACAACTGAGCATACACACACACACACACACACACACACACACACAAAAGAATTCTGACTGTTCTATTTACTTATTCCAGGCATACCTTTCTTTTGTAACAAAGAACACATTTTGACTCCTCTCTACATCTGTGGTCTTACTTTATATTCCCCTCCAGAAGTGTTACTCCCTGTCTTGAAGCTGCAGTCTCTTTTATTTGGGTTCAGTGGTCCATGAGACATTCTGCCTATATCTACTTTATAACATGAAATTCTAAGCATACTTCAGACATGTCTTCATATTGCCTTATATTTCTCCTTTACTACAGTCACTACAATTCACACATGCATATGAGTATATGAGACCATTTCCAGTTGATTGTTGAACACCACAGGTCTGAACTGTGCTGGTCCACTTATATGCAGCTTTTTTCAATAATAGGTACTGAAGTGCTACATTATCTGGGGTTGGTTGAATCCACAGATACAGAACCAGAGAGATATAACCAACCAAGTATATGGAGGATCTGAGTATATGGAGGATTTATATGATTATGAATGATTTGTGGGTTTTCAACCGTGAAGAGGGTTGGTACTCCAATCCCTGCATTGTTCAAGAGTCAGTTATACAAAGTTAAGATGCTTTTAATTGTGACATAAAATATGACTCAAATATTTGCTAAATAAAAAGGGTTCCCTGCTCTTATATTGTAAGGAGTTCCTTGGTCAGTTAATCATATTGTCCCCTTTCTGATCTCTGGAAGGATATTTCTTGTCTAATCTCCATCTTCACCACAACTGAAAGGAACAACAGGAGGGATGCAGTCTTACTGTTTTGAGACTTGATATGAGTTTAAGGACTTAGAAATTGCTCAGGGCCAAGAAATCACAGCCAAGTTTGGGATTTTATTTACTGAGTGAAAACTTGGTGGCTTAATGACAAACAGCATTTGTTCTTTTTCCTTCTTCCCAGTGCTTATCTCTAGACCTCATTGGTTTGCTGTGTTTCTACTGTTTCTAGAATGCTTTTCTGTCTAATAAACTTCTTTGGCAAAAATAAAAGGATGGCCTCCTACAGCAGAGTCTAAAGGACAGACTCTGAATCAGAGTTGCTGCCTTGTAAATTGCAATGTCAAATGTTTCCTAGTCGGACCACTTAAGCATCTTGCCAAAGACACTTAACCTCTATGTGCTTCTGTTACTTTATTTGTAAATAGGAATAATAATATTTAGTCACATAGGATAATCACTGTGAGAATTAATAAATTAATCCGTATAAATATTCAGAACAATATCAGGCACCTAATAAGCATGTGTGCTAAGTTGCTTCAGTAGTGTCCAACTCCTTGAGACCCCATGGACTGTAGCCAGCCACGCTCCTCTGTCCATGGGATTTTCCATCAAGAATACTGGAGTGTGTTGACACGCCCTCCTTCAGGGGACTCTTCCTGACACAGGGAATGAACTCACATCTCCTGCATCTTCTACACTGCAGAGGGATTCTTTACTGCTGAGCCGCCTGGGAAGCCCAAGCATGTATGACGTGTTAAATATTGTTGTTATCATTATTTGACAGGTTTAATTTTATTTTTGTGTTTCACAAAAGTGAACTGATTTTTTATGGTCCTTACTGTTAATCGTGCAGGTCAAGAAGCAACAGTTAGAACTGGACATGGAACGACAGACTGGTTCCAAATAGGGAAAGGAGTACATCAAGGCTGTATATTGTCACCCTACTTATTTAACTTCTCTGCAGAGTACATCATGAAATGCCTGGCTGGATGAAGCACAAGCTGGAATCAAGATTGCCAGGAGAAATAGCAATAACCTCAGATATGCAGATGACACCACCCTTATGGCAGAAAGTGAAGAAGAGCTAAAGAGCTTCTTGATGAAAGTGAAAGAGGAGAGTGAAAAGTTAGCTTATAACTCAGCATTCAGAAAACTAAGATCATGGCATCCTGTCCCATCAGTTCATGGCAAATAGATGGGAAAACAATGGAAACAGTAAGAGGCTTTCTTTTTCTGGGCTCCAAATCACTGCAGATGATGACTACAACTATGAAATTAAAAGATGCTTGCTCTTTGAAAGTAAAGCTATGACTAACCTAGACAGCATATTAAAAAACAGAGACATTACTTTGCCAACAAAGGTCCATCTAGTCAAAGCTATGGTTTTTCCAGTAGTCATGTATGGATTTGAGAGTTGGGCTATAAAAAAAGCTGAGTGCTGAAGAATTGATGCTTTTGAACTGTGGTGTTGGAGAAGACTCTTGAGAGTCCATTTGACTGCAAGGAGATCTAACCAGTCCATCCTAAATGAAATCAGTCCTGAATATTCATTGGAAGGACTGATGTTGAAGCTGAAACTCCAATACTTTGGCCACCTGATGTGAAGAACTGACTCATTGGAAAAGGCCCTGATGCTGGGAAAGATTAAAGGAGGGAGGGAAAGGAGACTACAGAGGATGAGATGGTTGGATGGCATCACCAACTCCATGGACATGAGTTTGAGTAAGCTCTGGAAGTTGGTGATGCATAGGGAAGCCTGACATGCTGCAGTCCGTGGGATTGCAAAGAGTTGGATGTGACTGAGAGACTGAACTGAAATCTGATTGAAAGCTATTAATTAGTTCTGATGAATTTCTTCATAAAAAAAAATCTTCCTCATTAAGTATTGATGTAGGGACAAGTTCAATGTAACACAAAGTTGATTGAAAACAGTCACTTCCTCCCCCAACCAATTAGTGAGAATGAGCACAAGAGACTCTTTTGGGCTACCCGCATGTGGATACTCCCCAAATTCCTTCCATGCATGGGCTTCAAGAATGATGGTTACTACTTTTACCCATTAGGTTTGAAGGAGGGGAAGTGGGATGACATGGCATGGCCTTTTGTCACTGGGGGAAGAATATGTATTCCAGAAAGAGGATGCCTGCAGAGTCATGAACCCTGGGTTCAGCCTCTTGGAAGGAATAAACACTGAACCCAAGTGCATTAGCCTTCTCCATGCCTTTCCAATCAGCTCTGCAAAAATAAACAGTTTATACATTTAACGTAACCCTAGACTACCCTCACCAATTATTTTATAAGGATCCCTGGAAGACAAACACGTTCCCCTCACCCCTCAGTCCATGGCAGCCCTTTGTTTGCCATGAGTTGTTGGAGGGGCGTTGTTATTCAGTCGCTTGGTTGTGTCTGACTTTTCGACACCATGGACTGCAGCACTCCAGGCTGCCCTGTCCTTCAGCATCTCCTGGAGCTTGCTCAAACTCATGTCCATTGGGTCAGTGATGCCATCCAACCATCTCATCCTCTGTCATCCCCTTCTCCTGCCTTCAATCTTTCACAGCATGAGGGTCTTTTCTAAGAAAGCTGGGTGATCCCCCAGTTTTTCTGGGGTTCCAGTCCTAGAGCGATTTTGAGGATAAGGTATCTGTGTATCTACCACTCTGGTGAAGTGTCCTAGCATTTTTTGTTTCCCTCTCTACAAAGCCCTCCTACCTCTCCACCTAACTGAGGTTTCCTATTCCTGCAGTATTTTAGCACTGGTGGTTGTTCTAGGCAGAGGGGAGATTGGGGGGAGAGATGAGGTAGAGACAAATTAAGCAGTAATAGAGCTCATACTAGAACTTCTTTGTGTTTCAAACCCTGAGGATAAAGCAAAATCCACCTCTACTAAGCACATATTATAGGCAAGAGACTGTATAATTTGATTTAATCCATATTAATGTAATACTTGGTGGGTATTATTAACCCTTCTTTAAACTGAGACAACTGGACTCAAGATGACACAGCCGGTCAGTGGATGGCATGTCTCTGAAAGGCCACTTGCTTTATTCCCAGGCCATTGTCTTTCTACTACAATGTGCTCTGTCCTGTAAGGACAGGTGATACGCATGACATGAGGCTCATTTGCTGGGTATGGAACAGAGAGATTAATGAGCACACTTGTGAATCATTATAAGGAGCCATCCAGGGAGGCACAGATCAGGTAGAGAAGTTAAGTTCATTTTATTCATCATATTATTCATGGTCCCATCACTGCTTCTGCTAAGTTGCTTCAGTCGTGTCCAACTCTGTGCGACCCCATAGACGGCAGCCCACCAGGCTCTGCCATCCCTGGGATTCTCTAGGCAAGAACACTGGAGTGGGTTGCCATTTCCTTCTCCAATACATGAAAGTGAAAAGTGAAAGTGAAGTCACTCATTCGTGTCGCCTCTTCACGACCCCGTGGACTGTAGCCTAACAGTCTCCTCCGTCCATGGGATTTTCCAGGCAAGAGTACTGGAGTGGGTTGCCATTTCCTTCTCTGATCCCATCACTGAGTGAGTGAGTGAAGTTGCTCAGTCATGTCCGATTCTTTGCAACTCCATGGACTAATGTAGCCCACCAGGCTCCTCCGTCCATGGGATTCTCCAGGCAAGAATACTGGAGTGGGTTGCCATTTCCTTCTCCAGGGGATCTTCCCGACCCAGGGATTGAACCCAGGTCTCCTGCATTGCAGGCAGATGCTTTAACCTCTGAGCCACCAGGGAAGCCTGGTCCCATCACTAGAAAGTGATAAATCTGATACCTAAACTCAGGTCTCTTTTCCAAAGTGTGTACTCTTTCCAATATATGTTGCTCATTATTATCCAAGTCAATGATCTTTTTATCTCATCTGATCTCATCTTGTCCAATCTTAACCATGGTCAATAGCTGTGAATCTGAGCACAAGGTGCTTCCTGCTAAGGAATTGAATTTCTTAATTTATTGGGCAGATATTTTTGATATTTTTCTCTTTCATTAATCCGAGAATTGTCTTTTTTTTTCTCACCTTGCCTCCTTTCTCTCTGTCTCTCCCTGTCTGTGTGTGTGTGTATGACTTTCTGCTATGAAGATTTTGTTAAGAAACTACTATTTCTTCAAGGTCATTTTGTCCTTAGTTAAGTGACCCTTCCAATATCCTTTGGGAAATCAAACTTTTACAAAAATTAGCTAAAGGATTGGGTTTTTATTAAGTCTGGAATATATATATATATATATATATATATATGAGTCCTGAAATAAAATAACTGAAGCTCTAGCAGACTCTAGGACTAGATAAATATTTTGTTTCTCATCTGAAGACCATTGTACTCTTTTGGCTAGTGTGAACTGGGCCTGAGAGAAGGATTAAGTTTACTAATAAGTCAGGTTATATCAGAGTTAGATGAAAAATAGGTGGATAATGATGAAATAACATTATTTCTATAAATCTTCCCTATAAACTTCTTATTAGTGAGAAAGAGACTTCTGCAAATCCAACCTAAGTTCTAACCAAAGGCTATCTCAGGGTTGTAGAGGGTCTCAATATTGCTTAGGATTTGAATTTGGTATTAACCTAACATGAGGTTAACAGCTTCAGAGTCGATGCTGCATAAAATTCTTTTGACAGCATATAAAGTTTGTTGTGGAAATTGTAAATATATTAGGTAATATTTTAAATGCCCAAATCCCTGTTTTCTCAAAATCTATTAACTTTGGGTGAGAAGCAAACTAGTTATACCCTTAGATTGATAAGACACCAAATAAAAAATAGAAGTTGATAATAGCGGCGGTTACTCTTGTCAAGTCAGTGGTGGTTCTCCTTCTTAGTTAATGGGGATCGTTTCTTGAACTCTTTTGTACAATAAGTCCAGAACTGGAATGAAGGAATCTCACCTAATTCCCCCACCAGTGTCACCTATATCTTGACCCCAACTTTATCTTCTTGACCCCTCTTTTACTGCCTGCCAGTCTCACTAGATCATAACTCCAGCATCATCCAGAGGGGATGTATGATTTATCAAACTCTCCTCACATGCTCGTGTTCTTCTAGCATTTTTCAAGGATTAGTTTATTAAAATTTCTTCATACCCTCATCAGGTAGCTAGTTTCATTATATCTATTTTACATGTGAGGAAATCAAGACCCACACAAGTTAAGTAACTTGCAAGGCCACACAACTACCAAGTGGATAAACAAGATTTGAACTTGAGAATTCTATTGCCAGAGTCCAAACTCTAAACTATCAAGATATACTGCCAAAATAAATGCCTGTGGAACGAATGTCTTTAGTCTATATTAATAATTACATATGGACATATTGTATATATTCAGAATATTTGTTTACATTTATGTTAAGCATATAGTATATATGTACTGTATTGACTTATTTTATATTAAAGCCGTTAGCATATTATATATCCTCCCAGTATTTATCTAGCAAAGACACACCCACGTGTAACATAGGGCTTTTCAAGTTGCTCACTAGTAAGGAATGCACCTGTCAATGCAGGAGACATGGGTCCAATCCCTGAGTCAGAAAGATCCCCCAGAGAAGGAAATGGCAAATCACTCCAATATTCTTCCCTAGGATATCCCACGGACTGAGGATTCTGGTGGGCTACAGTCCATGAGGTCACAAAAGAGTCGGACACGACTGAGTGACTAAACAACAATATGTAACATATATGGTACCTGAAAGTGTAAAGTGAAAGTGAAAGTCGTTCAGTCATGTCTGACTCTTGGTGACCCATGGACTATACAGGCCATAGAATTCTCCAGGCCAGGATACTGGAGTGGGTAGTGTTCTCTTCTCCAGGGGATCTTCCCAGCCCAGGGATCAAACCCAGGTCTCCCACATTGCAGGTGGATTCTTTACCAGCTGAACTACCAGGGAAGCCCATATGGTACCTGACTTTATCATCATTCCACAAATATTTGTCAGGGTAATATATTATACATTATTACATATAATATATATAATAAATGAATGTTGAACTCAATATATGATTTATAAAGCATGAGTAGAGAATTAATACTAATGTTTATTTCATGAACAAACGAACATATTCCCTGTGGTCAGCTTAGCCCGGTGCCTCCTTTCACATTCCTTCCTGCTCTGTCCCTGTGACTCTGGTGTCAATCAATGATTCAGGGAGTATGCATTCAGGCCGTATATACAGAAGTGATGGAAGCCTCTATGCTCTCAGTTATTACTTTTGGTTCCCCAGTTCCTGAAAGAACAAATGCTCTTTACTGTGGTAACTTTCCATCACTTTTTTTTTAAGTGATGCAAAGCAAAACTCGTTTTTCTAGGAACTTTTTGTACCCAAGGCTTTTTTTAAATTTTGTTCTCCCTACAACTTCCTATCAATGTATAAGTCATAGTTAAGAGCATCCTAAGTATGGCCAAATACACTTTTCTCAGGGTTTCCCTGGTGGCTCAGATGGTAAAGAATCTGCCTGCAATGCTGGAGGCCTAAGTTCAGTCCCTGAGTTGTGAAGATCCCCTGGAGAAGGAAATGGCAACCCACTCCAGCATTCTTGCCTGGAAAATCCCATGGACAGAGGAGCCTGGCGGTCTACAGTTCATGGGATCGCAAAGAGTTGGACACAACTGAGCAACTAACACACATACTTTTCTTAAGAAGAAGCAGAATATTGACTGAGGACAGAATCATCTCTTACAGATGATCATTCATTTCCTTTGTCTGAAGGATGAGCACACTCCTAGCTTTCCTTGCTAAAAGATACACCTTGTAATTGGCAATTAAATGAGAGAGAAAAAGGGATAACCAAGTCCCCTCCATTAATTTTTTAACGAGGAAAAAAAAACCTACAGTTTTGATCAAACAGCAAACTGCAGACTAAGAGAAAGTTGGGAATATCCACTTCGATTGACCGATTCAAATTGTGGAATTCAGGCAACATTCTCAGGTTGGAACTGAGCAAAAGATAACCATTAGAGCCAAGAATAAAGGAGTTAAGAGTCTTTGATTATATATATTGCCTCATCCTGAACCAAGAGTAGACAGACAGATCTTCAGTGAAATACCTCTAGCTTGGATATCGAAGGATCTGTCTCTTTATATACATGTACATACTCCTTTGTTGGTCAAATAAAGTTGTTTGTATTCATGCTGTTGCTTTAAGACCCCGGTCTTTAGTGAGAGCTTCCATTTTCCCAGAGCAGTTCAAATGAACAAGGAATTGAAAACAGATGTGGGCTTCAGCGTGTTATTGCACAAGGGCAAGTGGGGCACACGGAGGGGAGGAGGGGGAGGTGGCAGGGACCGCGCCAAGGGACCTTCGGCAGCCCCAGGACTCCCATCACTCGAGGGGGTCTGAACTCGGAATTCCACCAGCCTGCACTCTGAAAATGAACTCCTAACAGAAAACAGATGGGGTGGCCCTCGAGGTGGGGGAGGGGGGACAGAGGGAGGCGCCACGGGGAAAGTGTGGTAAGGAAGGTGAGAGCAAGAAAGGCAGAGAGGGTGTATTCGCATTCCCGCCTAAGGAAATAAAAGCGCAAGAGGAGGTGATGGGACTGGGACTTGCCTAGAACACCTAGCGCCGCCTGCAGACTGAATTCCCCTGGTTGTTGCCCCGCTGAGAAGAAGAACCAGTGACATTAAGACGCTGCAAGAGCAGGGATCATCAAGCCAGATTTTTTTTTTTCTTTTTTTTTTTTTGCCTGGGAAACATCTCATCCAAACAGACCACTTGCTTTTTGCAAATGCCAGTAGTCCTGATAAATCAAACTCGCTGGAGTCAGCACAGTCCTCATGTTACTTTCCATCAGGGCTTTGTCTGAGCGGAGGCATGCCAAGGGGTGTCTGCTGTGGGGGAGGAGGCAGCCGGTGGAGTGCATAGTCTGGACAATAATACCTCCTAGGTCTTTCCATCCTGGGAACCAGAGTTGATTCACTTCTGTTTTCTTGGACCAACTTATCAGAGATTTGACAGTTTCCAGATTTAAATGAGACTTTTTCCACTTTCTTTTTTCTTTTTCTTTCTTTCTTTTTTTTTAAAAAAACAGCTTGATTCTGCCTCTTCAGTAAACAGAAGAAGTAGAGAGCTATAGGGCTAGAGTGAATCTAAGTAGTATGTCATTTGGGGGTTTGTTATGTTGTATATTAAGGATGCTGAGCTTGCACTACATGCTTGGGGGATTATTTGGCCCTGGATGTACTTGTTTGGAAAAATAGCTTTAAAGGTTCTCATACATACCATATAATCACAAAGTAGTGACTCTCAGTGGGAGGGGATGTTGGGGAAGGGGTTTTTGCCTCCCAGGAGATTTTGGCAACGCACAAAGACTGGTGCTGAAGCTGAAGCTGAAGCTCCAATACAACTCTGGCCACCTGATGCCAAGAGCCAACTTATTGGAAAAGACACGGATGCTGGAAAGATTGAGGGCAAGAGGAGAAAGGATGACAGAGAAAGAGATGGTTAGATGGCCTTGCTGACTCTGTCGACACGAGTCTGAGCAAATGCGGGGAAATAGCAGGACTGGGAAGCCTGGCGTGCTGCAGTCTGTGGGATCACAAAGAGTTGGACATCACTTAGCCACTAAACAACAACAGCAAAGTCACTTTTGGTTGCCTCTGGAGTGGTGGTTACTATCTTCGTGGGTGGAAGCCAGGAATGCTGCTAATATCCTACAATTCACAGGACAGCACCCGACAGCAATGAATTATCTGGTCTAAAATGTCATCATGCTAACACAGAGAAAATCTATTTATAATGTTTATAGGATCCTTGTGACAATTTGAGGGGAAGGATGATATGGATATACAAAATTCAAGGATCATTCTTAAATCTCATTTTAAGGTCATATCTTTTTCTTTAAAATAAAATTTATCTAGCGGTGCCAGGTCTTAGTTGTGGCACGTGGGATCTAGTTTTCTGACTGGGGATCGAATCCCCGCTCCCTGTATTGGGAGTGCAGTCTTAGCCACTGGACCGCCAGGGAAGTCCCAAGATCATATCTTTAAAACCCGATGCTCCCCAAATAAACTGATGATGCTAATGACAAAATAGCAATAAGAACTACTAGCTATATTTCACTGCATGCCAAGGTACTGTGTCAAGCATTTTACATAATAATAACACGCTTGTTTTTCACAACAATTTTGTGAGCTAGATACAATTATTTTCCTAATTTACAAGAGAAAAAACGGAGAGCTTCAGTAATATGTCTGAGGTCATAAAGCTACTGAGTGGCTTCATGCATGTTTGGCCTGTGTAGTCACATGGTGTCTGTGCTCAGGGGGGCCATGCTCGGTTTACCATTCTGTTGTCACTGCCTTAAATTCTTCATAATTTTATCATTGAATGTGTGTTTGTAAATGAGGGTCAACGGGCAATAGATCACACATGTGAGCAGAGGAGGAATGGGTCTTATAGGAGTTGCTTGTTGACTCAGCTCACATGCAGTGTTCATGGTTTTCCATGAACACACAATTCCAGTGGATCCACCATGTGTGGGAGTCCAGAGAGACTTGAAGCCGGTACAGTATCAGCATGTTATAGATGTGACTAAGCATGGTCATTGGTAGCCCAGTTCCTAACACTGTCTTTTCACCCAGAATTGGCATTGAACACAGAAAGAAGGCAGGAGCATTCTAAAAATGCCTATGTCCAGGCATCCTAGTCTGTCCCTTCTCACTCACATTATTTCCCTGTATTAGCCAACAACTGGTGCTTGAAATGATGCCATAGAAGGAAAGGGAAAGATAGGAATGCCCATAATTTCTCTTCCTTTCATCCTCCCTTACATATCAGTAGTGCAGAGTGTTGCTAGGAGGGTCTCACATCAGAATGTGAATTAAAAAAGCAGTTGACTCAGGTTTTTGCCATGTTTTCACTGCTTTGCTGAGAACAAAATAGCTATGCATATAGGAGCTATGGAATATGAATTGTGCAATTTCAATGATTCTGCCTACACTTCAAATGCTCTTATATTTGCATTGAAACTGGTATTGCACAATGTAAAGATGGATGGTAAAATTTGTGCTGACAATTGTAAATTGTAGGCTGACATTAGATTGCAAATAAAACATCATGACACAAAAGAGAAACTGTGGAAGAAAGGAAAAGCCTCATCTTTTTGTGTCATTATGGCACTTTCTCCCTGATATGTGGACAAGGGACCCTGCATTTTTAGTTTGAGCTGGGTCCTGCAAATTATGCAGCTGACTCTGAATGACAGATTCAGGATTCGAATCCTGGCAGTGTAGACCTGAAATGTATGTTCTTATCTACTAGGATACCCATTGCTACTGTAGGATCCAATGTGGTAAAAATGAGCCAGTCCTTCAGAGGAATATCTTCATTTGTGGCAAGATGCTTGTCAGGGTACGAATGTTACCAGTCTGTTGGAGGGGTGAGGGTGGGTCTTTTTCCTTCACATGGCAATTGTTGGTACCTGTGGGTGTCCTGAAGAACTCTTCCTGGGCTGCGTGCTCAAAACTAAGGGAGAAACTGATCTCTTATGTGGTGCACACCAATTTGTATGTTTTAATATTACACTTTCCGGTGGCCTATGACTCTAGTGGGTAATAACTGTGGATTTTGCTTATTGATCTCTGTGATTTTATTTATATATATACATACATGTATCATGCGTGCCAAGTTGCTTCTGTCGTGTCCGACTCTTTGTGACCCTATAGACTGTAGCCCGCCATGCTGTATATGTACCATATACATCTGTATACAATCTCCTTTTACATGTGTTATCTCAGATTAAACTTCCCCATATCTTTAAAAGCTGTCTCCTTCTCCTCCCCTCTGCGGGCAGGGCATCTGTGCTGGCCATTCTCTGTCAGGCTTTCAGGTAATGTCTTTTATGAAGTGAAATATTATTTAGGGAAGTCCCCGTGATTTTTAACACATCCTATGAAGTTGATATCTTTGGAAAGCTGCATTTTTATAAGATTTATTAATTTGTAGCATCTTGGCTTATAATCACACATACTGAAGTCACTTATAGAGCCCAAGAGAATTACTCAGGAGTATTTTGATGAAATAAGTGAAAATGACCCAGAAATGCTTTCCTCTAAAATACATGAGGGTAAAAAGTTGAAGTGAAATAATTCTCAAGTGTTGTTGAACTGGGCAAGAAGTTCATTTGGGTGTTTCTGTGACGTGCTACCAAAAACCCTGACTGAACTTTTTGGCCAACTGAATACATATGTTTGGGACATTTGGGGTTTTTATCCTGGATGTAAACTTCAGTGAAATTGTTTGGCCTTTGCTTCTGTTTTAAAACCCCGTGGGAAATGGTCAAGGAAAGGCAATTCTAAGAAAATTTCATCTAATCTACATTGTTAAACTTCAACATTGCTAAGAAAATCACATTTATCTTGAAGAACTATATTCACAGCCTTTGATCTAGCACATGAAATGATGAATAAATTGGCACTCACCTTCCTTAGGAGGCATGATGTAAGTATGCATCTTACCTCTCAGACCCATGACTAAGAGGTATGATTCAATACACACTCCTTACGCACAGGACCCTGGAGCAGTGGAGGAGGTGGAAGCATCTTACACTGTCCAAAGAACACATTATCTTCAACTTTTCAAGGAAAATACATAGAAATATATAAGCCGTTTGACATACAATTATTCTTTAAATGTAGGGTCTGTGTGTACATCTTACTTATTACTATTATTGTTGTTATTATTAATATTTTGGCCAACTTACGTCAAAAGAGCAAAGAAGTTATCATTGTCCCATAGCCTATGGAGTCATACATAACTGGGTTTAATTTCCACTACCTATTTATTATTATTATTTTTTAACTTGGGTACATTTCCATGACCTCTCTAAACTTCACTTTCTTCATTTATACATTTAAATAAAAGTCATCTATCTACTCTACGGGGATGTTAAAAGATTGTTTTTATTCAGTCACTAAGTTATGTCCGACTCTTTGGGATCCTATGGACAGCAGCACAGTAGGCTTCTCTATCCTTCACCATCTCCCAGAGTTTGGACATGAAACTCATGTCTATAACAGAACAGAAATGTAAATTGACCAACCCATAGCAAATGCTCAATAAATCAATACACAGTGCTTATTACATTGTGGACACAAGAAAAATGACTAGTTAGTTTTGTCCTTAAATATTAAGAAGAGCTATGCTGAAATCTGTCCAGTCTCTGTTGATACCAACAAACTGCAATTACTAAAACACAATTGCCAAAAATACTACAATTACTTTTGCAATAATATATTCTATTTTAAAATGATAAAATGCTTGGCCAGCCAAGACACATAATTGTGAGTTACTAGATTTATTTGGTGTAGGGTTTCATAGTGTTGGGAAACTAGAAATGGGCATTTAAAAACTATTATTTACATAAACATGTATGCAACAAATATGGTTTTGTGATTTCTTGATTCATGGATGAAAGCATTTCAAATCTCTGCTTAGAGACCCTTGTAATTTACATCAAAACAAGAACACTGGCATTCACATTGAGAGGAGTTTAGCATGTCGATGTTAATATCTATTTTCCCTTAGATTTTATATGAATAAATTAAGAAATAACCTGTATATGTTAGATTATAATATAAAAATATCATGGATTAGCTCTTTGGTTTTTTTTTTTATTTCACCAATTACTAATTTTGCTAAAAAAAACTATAAAAAGAAAAAAGTATGGTGAAGTTTTATAAGTTATTTTTCCTGTTACTATTTTAACATTTAACGAGGTTTTTTTCTCTTAATATTTACATCAGGAAAAAACAACAAACCCCATCAACCAGTTTAAATTTCTTTATTGTAATTAACTGTATGTCACCTTTCAATCATTTTCTTGAAAAATATTTTGCTTGACTTAGCTGATTTGGTTGGAGAGACTGAGTTTAGGCAGTTCTAAGGAAAGTGAAGGGGAAAAAAATCAAGGATAGTATCTGAAATGCAAGCATGGTAGAAATTTAAACATAAGGCATATGATTTCCTTTGATGACATTATAAACAGAAAATCATGTCAGTCATTCATTCTTTTATTTATTCTTTCACCATATGTCACTTACTGTGCAAAGTTCTGATTCCTGATTTTTCTATAACTGTATGCTTTTTAGCTCCTTCCCCCCCCCTTTTTTTTAATAAATAAGAGCTAACTAGTAACCTGGACTCCTTTAAATGTGTAAGTTTTCCCAAATTCTTGTAACTTAGTATCTGCTAAATCCAGCTTGAGAAGCTCCAAATGAAACACAACTTAGGAACTGTGCCCTTAACCTTGTTTATCATTAATCTAAAGACAAATAACCTTTTCTAGCTAATGTGAAAACTCAGGCATTGAAGTCCATAAACACAGAGGCACATTCATACTCAAGTGTTTTGCTGAATCAGTGGAACCAAATGATGCTTTGGAGGCAAACTAACTGCTCTGTCAGCTACACATCAGATAATTGATGCTATTTATGATAGAAATGAAATTGGAGACAGAAATGAGAACAACAACAAACAAGCTTCCTTGGAATTGTTCTGTTTTCTTTGGAAAAAGGGAGGGAGCCAGTGATTCAGTTTGGCATTACATTGACCTCATCAGAAAGAGCAATGCCAGATCCTGGGGTAAAATTGACTATCCTGCAAATACAAGTAATATTGAGACATATTTCACAACTGGCTGTTTCCTGGCAATCAGATTTACCTTAGGTGAAGACCATGGGCAAGTATGAACAGGAGAAAAAAAAAAAACAGAGAGAGACTGAATACAATATGAATCTCTTCTAAATCCTTTTAAAACAAAATCGAGAATGATGTCAGTATTTTTTGTTTACTTATTTATGGCTGCCCTGGGTCTTTGTTGCTGCACATGGACTTTCTCTAGCTGCAGTCAGTGGGGGGCTACTGTCTACTTGCAGTGTGCAGGCTTCTCATTGCAATGACGTCTCTTGTTTTGGAGCGTGGGCTACCAGGATATGTGGGCTTAGTAGTTGTGCAGCATGGGCTTAGTTGCCCCTTGGCATGTGCCATCTTTCTGAACCAGGGATGGAACCTGTGTTCCCTGCATTGGCAGGCAGATTCTTAACCACTGGACTACCAGGCAAGTCCCAATGTCAATATGAAGAAAATTACAGAATGCCTCCCAGACACTTAGACATAGCTTATGAACTTGAAATTTCACTTGACTATGCAACATAGATTATACAGTGTTGACCATATGATGTAGTCCTGACGTGATCCTCAAAAATAAGTTAATGATAATAATAGATGTCATATATGAAGCACTCCCTATTGGTTTAGAAACTTTATGTAATATATCTAAATTAATCTTCACAAAGTCATCAAGGATTGACAGCATTACTATCTTTGCCATTGTAGGATGGGGGCTTTGCTAAGAATAAAATTAAATAAAGGTCTCAGTGTTGCCTTGTACTTGATAAAATCACAGCATGTTAAAATGTTTGGGAGGTGAAACTGTCTATAAAAACCCCAATGCAGAAATCAAACTGGGGTCTCCTGAATTTCAGGCAGATTCTTTACCAGCTGAGCTATCAGGGAAGCCTCTATAAAGACCCAGGCAGCCATAATAAGGACACATGATTCTTCAACAACCCTGGCAGAGGAAAGAGTTGTTTCTTTGTGGATGATGAAGATTTTACATAGGCTTAAATTTTCATCCTGGACTCATTGTTTCCAAACTTGCTTTTCTGTAGGGGTTGTCAAGTGAGAGGTGGGGAGAGCTGTGTCCGTTGTGACTTGTGACCTGTAGTCATCAACCAGCGTTGGTGGGGTGGAGGCTTCATGAATCACCTTCGGAAACTTCCTCAAACCATACAGCACAGTCCTCTCAGGTGATAAGGCAATGTCAGGGCTCTGAGAGAAAGACAGAGGTGACCGTGGTATTATTTCAGAGGGGCTTCAGAGGACCCCGAGGCCACATGGTCAGGACACCTCTTCCCTCATCCACTTCTAAGTGTCCTATTTCACGATGCTGGATTTACCCAGGGTGAGCCTCTCAACACTGAAACATTTCCTTAGTAACTTCATCACTTAAGGCCACTGGAAGATCATTCTTTTCAAGCTTGAGACTCCATCAAGTAAATGGGGGGCATATCCACCCCCCGAGGAAGCCCCATGGAACTGCAGTGTAGACTCAGAAGGATTCAAGAAGATGTGACAGGTGATCTGAGACAGCAGAGAAGGCTAGAATCCTAACTCAATAGCCCTGCATCTTCTGGAATTAAATATCTTACATCAAAAAGCACTTACACAGGACTGTTGGTGATTGTATTTTTACGTTTGTGTCTGAATGTATGTACTTGCCCACGAGAGATTAGAGAGATTGTGTGTATATGGCAATAATGTTCATAATTTCCAAGACTTCTTTCTTGTTTTCTGATTGTTCATTATATACATAGCTTCCTATTCCTCTTATAAGTTGATACCTACACTTGAATTTTGAGGACATTGATTTGAATGATAATAAATGATTCAATTTACTTTTTTCCATCATGTGTGTATGTGTACCTGCATGTGTGTATGTGTCTATGTGTTTGCCCAGAGAGTTCAATTTCTTACTCAAAGAAAAGTAGATCAAACTTTAAAACTAAGTTGCCTGTGTATGAATACAAGGAACAATGATGTTGATGGCAGACACGAAAGCTCCTATCTCTCTATCTGGCCTCTGCTTTGTCATCTGCTCTTTGTTTCCTGCTTTAGCTGGCCACCCAAGGCCACTTAAACCCAATGTTCCTGCTGAGTTCTTCTGTATGATGAGCATAGTGTATGAACATGACTAGGAAACTCACTAGGGTTCTCTCCTCTGGCTACTGTTAGCAAGTGAATAGTCTGTGATGAGCATTTCTTGGTAGTAGTGCTACCCTTTCCACCCTTTCCTGTTATATCTGGAGGTCACTTATAACACGAATCATCATTGTTACTGTGTGATCTAATGACTGCATGATCTATGATACCTTCTATCATTTACTGAGCGTCCGTTTATGTTGGTGCAAAAATAATTGCGGCTTTGCATTGTTGAAGTTTGTGTTTGATATTGGGATACGTTCTTAAATAAATGTGGTTATGTTATATTCCATTTTAATGCACATTTCCCCCTTTGTTTTTCTGCTAATGACTTATTACTTGCTGTGTATTTTATTTGCCTTTTAGACTAGGGAAATTGCATTGGACAAAAAGCAAATTTGAGTGACTTCCTTACTTGAATTCAAAATGGGTCATAAAGCAGCACACAACTCACAACATCAACAATGCATTTGGCCCAGGAACTGCTAACAAATGTACAGTGTAGTGGTGGTTCAGTAAGTCTTGCAAAGCATTTGAGAGGTTTGAAGATGAGGAGTGCCATGGCCAGGAAGTTGACAATAACCAACTGAGAGCCATCATCAAAGCTGATCCTCTTACATCTACACAAGAAGTTGCCAAAGATCTCAGTGTCAACCATTCTATAGTCACTTGGCAAATTGGAAAGCTGAAAAAGCTCAATAAGAGGGTGCCTCATGGGCTGACCACAAATCAAAATATTGTCATTTTGAAGTGTTGTTTTCTCTTATTTTATGCAACAACAATGAACCATTTCTTGATCACATTGTGACGTGTGACAAAAAGTGAATTTTATATGACAGCTGGGGATGACCAGGTCAGTGCTTGGACTGAGAAGAAGCTCCAAAGCACTTCACAAAGCTGAATTTGCTTAAAAAAAGTCACGGTCACTGTTTGGTAGTCTGCTACCCGTCTCATTCACTACACAACTTTCTGAATCCTGGTGAAACCATTGCATCTAAGTATCCTCAGTTTTCAGGAAAACTGCAATGCCTGTAGCTGGCATGAGTCATCAGAAAGGGCCCAATTCTTCTGCACAACAATGCCCAACATCATGTCACACAATCAACGCTTCAAAAGTTGAACCAATTTGGGTTATGAAATTTTGCCTCCTCTGCCATATTCACCAGATCTCTGACCAACAAACTACCACCTATTCAGTCATTTCAGCTAAACTTTTTGCAGGGAAAATGCTTCCACAACCAACAGGAGGCAGAAGATGCTTTGCAAGAGTTCCTTGAATCCCAAAGCATGGATTTTTTCCACTGCAGGAATAAACCAACTTATTTCTTTTTGGCAAAAATGGGTTGATTGTAATGGTTCCTAATTTTGATTAATAAAGATGTGTTTGGGCCTAGTTACAATGATTTAAAATTCACAGTCTACAGATATTTCTCCAAGGAAGACATACAGATGGCTAAAAAACACATGAAAAGATGCTCAACATCACTCATTATCAGAGAAATGCAAATCAAAACCACAATGAGGTACCATTACACTCCAGTCAGGATGGCTGCTATCCAAAAGTCTACAAGCAATAAATGCTGGAGAGGGTGTGGAGAAAAGGGAACCCTCTTACACTGTTGGTGGGAATGCAAACTAGTACAGCCGCTATGGAGAACAGTGTGGAGATTTCTTAAAAAACTGGAAATAGAACTGCCATATGACCCAGCAATCCCACTTCTGGGTATACACACTGAGGAAACCAGATTTGAAAGAGACACGTGCACCCCAATGTTCATCGTAGCACTGTTTATAACAGCCAGGACATGGAAGCAACCTAGATGCCTATCAGCAGACGAATGGATAAGGAAGCAGTGGTACATATACATCACGGAATATTACTCAGCCATTAAAAAGAATTCATTTGAATCAGTTCTAATGAGATGGATGAAACTGGAGCCCATTATACAGAGTGAAGTAAGCCAGAAAGATAAAGACCATTACAGTATACTAACACATATATATGGAATTTAGAAAGATGGTAACGATAACCCTATATGCAAAAGAGAAAAAGAGACACAGATGTATAGAACAGACTTTTGGACTCTGTGGGAGAAGGCGAGGGTGGGATGTTTCAAGAGAACAGCATCGAAACATGTATATTATCTAGGGTGAAACAGATCACCAGCCCAGGTTGGATGCATGAGACAAGTGCTCGGGCCTGGTGCACTGGGAAGACCCAGAGGGATCGGGTGGAGAGGGAGGTGGGAGGGGGGATAGGGATGGGGAATACATGTATATCCATGGCTGATTCATGTCAATGTATGACAAAAACCACTACAATAATGTAAAGTAATTAGCCTCCAACTAATAAAAATAAATAAATAAATAAAATTCACAGTCTAAAACCACAATTACTTTTCCATCGACCTACTATTTCATGCCAGAAACTTAAGAGTAAACAATATAATATTAGATTATTTACTTAATAGTACCCAACATCCTATGAGGTAGCTGTCCACATCCCATTCTATTGATAGAGCATCTAAGGTATGGATATATTAAGAAATTTTCCAAAGACCCCACATTTGTGATAAAACATTGAGTCAAACTCTAATCCATTTAATTACAAGTCCACTCCATCCAGCCTTAGAAAAATGCCTGTCATGAGCTTCCATAATCATGTGTTCAACAAGCATTCACTGATCACACACTACGTGATAGGCCCTGCTCTAGGTGATGGAGACCCTCCCCCTGCCCCAGTCACCTGATCAGATCTCTGTACCTTTGGGACCCCTGGGATGCTCTGGGTAGGTCCAGATGGTATTCTAAACCCATTGCTAAGGATTAACAGTCATCAATGATTTAAATTCAGTAGCTCTGATTTCCTATCAGTTCCTTAGAGGAAGATAATGTCATTCCCACAGGGTCCCTAGAATTTCCCCTTCTTACTTGCCTTGTGATTGCAACTTGCAGTTCTGCACAGGCAGAAAAGTTATGAATGGTTCTGTTCTCCATTCTTTTCACTCCTCCCACCTCTGCCTCCCAACAGGAACAGCTGTTTTCTATTACACGATAGTCTGACAAGGTGCTGGTCTGGCGGGGTGTCTCTTTGGCAGGTAATTTTGATGAGGCCCAGAGGTAAGAGGGTGGGTGTCTCTGATGGGTTTCCGGTGCTGTTATCAGCCCCGTCCCGCACCCCCAGACATGGCTGCTGTCTGTACGCAGGGCTGATTTCTGGCTCCAGGCCCGTGCTTGCTGAGAGCATCAGTCATCTGTCAGGGTTAATCCATTAACTTTTTTCTACTTAAGCCCATAGCTAGGATATGAGGCAAACATCCAGCTTTCTGGCAGAGAACTTGGTCCTTGAATACTGAGTAACACTGCTAGCTCTGACTGGGCACTCAGGCTTTGATTTGCTTTTGTCATTTTTTGTTCTTGATGGAGGAAAGTAGAATAGCAATTCCAAATATTACGAAATAGTATGAAAAAAAGCAAATGCTATGTGAGAACAAGTTGCCCTTCACACTTAAGCTATCTTCACGGTTAGGTTATCTGCAAAAGAGTAAGCCCAGTAATGCTTTTGCACAGGAAAATCTTACCTGTGGCTTCAAACCAGACTTTATATTGTCCTTGATTTTCAGGGGGAGAAAAAAAGGTACCCTAGCACCAAAGCTCAGCTAAAACCATCTGAGTTTTATAATAGGGTTCTATTCTAATTACTGGACTTTTGATGAATGTTTCCAGGAACTGGTTTTTCCTCACACTCAACTTTACTGTTTAGATGCAGCAAACAGCTGGGAACTCTAATAAGATTTATCATTAAGAAAGAAATTGTTCCTGCCTTTAATTGGCTTTGCTACATTTGAATGATTACTTTTTGTGAGCAACACCGGATGTCAGGAGACTGGGGTGCTTATTCCAACTCTGTGATTAATAATAATACTAACAATAATAAAATATGACAGCAGCATTTAACATTCAGTAGCATTTAATACTAACAATATTCATCAAGCTCTTTCTCTGTGCTAATGTGGAATAATGTGTGCAATCTGATTTAAACTTCACCTCAACTCTGATAAAACAGTATTATTCTTCTCATCCCTCTTTTACAATGAGGAAATTGAGCTTCAGAGAGATGAAATAAGTTGTCCAAGGGCAATACTTATTAAATAGTGCAGGTCAAATTTATTACCAGGCTTATCTAGTTCCAGAGTTCTTATCCTCTGAACCAGTCTTCTTAACAATTACTGTATAACCTTGGACATGACATCAGCTCATTTCCCTCAGCTGTAAAGCAGGGCTGCGGAGTGGGGCTGCAGGATATGTTTTCGAGTTTCTTTATAATGCCAAGATCCTTACGGGAAAAAGACAGGACACAGTGTCCCACTCTAACCTGTTACATGAAGCTTATGTTAGAAGTGAACATGTTGTTGTTTAGTTGCTCAGTCATATCTGACTCTTTGTGACCCCATGGACTGTAGTTCACCAGGGCTTCTCTGTCCATGGATTTTTTCCAGGAAAGAATACTGGAGAGCTTGCCGTTTCTTTCTCCAGAGGATCTTCCTGACCCAGGAATCGAACCTGCATCTCTTACATTGGCAAGCAGATTCCTTACCACTAAGCCACCAGGGAAGCCCAGAAATGATGAAAATGATACCATAACGAGTTTATAGAGTTCTATGCCATTTACCAAACCCTTTGATTTCATTATTGCTATGAACTGAAGGTTTGTGTCTCCCAATATTCATATGTTGAAGGTCTTATCTCCGATGTGGAAGTATTTGGCCTTGGGAGGTAATTATATTTAGAGTAAGCCATGAGAGTGGGGCCCTCATGGTGAGACTAGTCCCCTTTTAGGAAGAGGAAGACCCCAGTGTGCGCGCTCTCTCTCCTCTTCCCCTCTCCTTTCTCTTCCTTGTGAGTATACAGCAAGAAGATGATTGTCTGCAAGCCAGGGGGAGAGATCTCACCAGGCACCTTGAACTTGGACTTCCCAGCTTCAGAACTATGAGAAATAAACATCTGTTATTTAATCCGTTGAGTCTGTGGTACCTTGTTAGAACTACCTGAGCAGACTAAGACACTTACCTTATTTGATTCTCACAATTCATCTCAGGACTGAAATGGACAGAAGAGCTACTACTATTTGAGTTTAGCAGATGGCATTAAAGCTCAGAGGTTTACTTGCTCTGGGAGGCTTACAAGTGTCTGTAAGTGTCTTTGAATGTGGCTCCTAGCTCAATGTTCTTCCTTCATTATTCAATTCTACAGCCTGTGTAGATGATGAATTCTACATGAGAGCTTTTCTATTAGGACTTTAGACTGTCTTAGCTAAATTCTTTCCAGGTAGCCACAAGTATGCTTTCAGACTCAGAACTTTTTTATTTATGAAAATGCCCCATTGCCAGTTTCAAATGAAAGTCACTGGGGCACTAAATTCAGAGATTAGATGTAATAAAAATCTGGGACCAAAATTTAAATAGAACTCTTTACTCATGACTCTCTAGTTTTCATAAACTTGAGAAGAGCCCCCTTTCAGGCTCCAAAATATAAGCTCCAGGAATCCGTTTCTCTCTCGGTCTTGCCTGCTCAGATGCATGAAATCTCTTAGTTTCTTGGGCTCTGGTTACTCTCTCTTCTCAGGAGAAATCCCCACTGACTGGCTCTTTCAAAACCTCAGAGGAGTCAAGCTTGATCCTGGAGAGAAGGAGCAGAAACGTGCCAATTGCCCTGAATCTTCTTCATGGCTGTATCTCTGGGTTCTGGTTAAGTGGACTCGTTGGATGAGTATATGGAGATGTACTTTTTTGAGACCAAAACTCTGGGATCCAGTACTCATCCTGATAATATTTACATGTGCATGGGTGTCCATACTTGGCACTGACAAAATATAGAGATGTTTTGGTTAAGGCTTCATTAGAGAAGTCATCTGAAAGGTCTCCTCCATTGTCAGCATCTTGATCCTGATGGATAGGAGAGAGATAAGGAGGAGAGAAGGTCAGAAGCTCAGTGCCAGATAGGACTTCCTGTCTGAAGGAAGGTCAAGTGCCTCGGCACTCAGAGAGTTCCTCTTGCTCCCCATCTTGCCCTCCTTCAGATGCTCCCAGAAAACTAATGATGGACTCCCCCTGCCCCACATGTGTTTGAGACACAGCAACACACACATCAACATCCTGTCATCCCTCCCTTCCTACCGTTTTATCTCTTCCCCCACAAAACACTTCACATTTAGTTGTGGGTATGACCCTCGACCCCAAACTCTGAGCCAGACCCCAGTTAATCCCCCATGTTCTCTTTGAGGAATCAACAGAGCCAAGAGGGTCTGATGACAAATACTCTCTGGTCTGGGCTTAATTCCCTTGTAATTCATCTCTTCTGCTTTGACGTGGTGTCTTTGGGGAAGTGCCCCTCTTAACCAGCACAGACATTAAGGCTAAGTGGACAAATTGCATGTCATCCCCAAAGACTCTCTAGCATTGGGGGAGGGAGCAAAACCCAGCTTTGCCAACACCCACACTTCTTTCACACCACATATTAATATTCTGGCATATTTGACTCATCTACTCTTTTCTTCAGATAGAGACAAAATGAATGCCTGGCAATTAGGTGTGTGGGAAGGGTTGGTTGAGGCTAGGAGAATGTGTAACCGATGTTGCAAGTTGATAAGGAAGGAGGCTATGATGAGACTAGAATGGGGGCCCTTGTGGAAATTTGGACTGTGAGTGGTCATTGGGTCATTGGTTGGTGAAATACACGCACACACACAAACACGCACACATAGAGGAAGCATCAAGAGTTACACTCTTTCTTTCTTTCTTCTCTTTTCTTTCTTTTTAGTTTCTTGTACTTCTCTCTTCTTTTGAAACTACCCCTCCATCGTTTTGTCAGTTTTTCCTACAGCTTTATATGACATTGTAGACTTAGTCACATTAACAGCACTGAATAAGGTACTTAGAGGACCAGGTGCTATTATTTGAAGTGCTTTGCCTTCAGGCACTGGAGAGACCCAGATTGCGTCAAACATCTTTCCTCAGTTTGCTTTAAATTGCACAACTGGAAGTCCATTTATTTGATTTCATAAATCTTGACCTAGTGACAGTGAGGTCACTAGGAAGTGTTTAGGCCTTAGAAGAGTGAGTCCAGATTCAAATTCTTACCATCCATGCGATCCTTACCTTCATTTGTAAATAAATAAAGTAAAAATAAATGAAAATGTTAAAAGGAAAAATAAAGTAGTACTAGCCTCTAGGGTTATTTTAAGAATTAAAGGAGGCAGTGCCTCAAGGGCTGAGCACAATGCCTCCTTAATAAAGTCATCAAATCACCATCAGTGGGCTCCCTTGGTGGTTCAATGGTAGAGAATCCACCAGCCAATGCAGGAGACATGGGTTCGATCCCTGATCCAGGAAGATCCCTCATGCTGTGGAGCAACTGAGCCCCTGCGCCACAATTATTGAGCGCACGCTCTAGGGCCAGGAAAGCAACTACTGAGCTCACGTGCTGCAACTAGTGAAGTCCACTCATGCTAGAGCCTGTGCCCTGCAACGAGAGAAGTCTCCACAATGAGAAGCCCGCACATCACAACTAGAGAGTAGCCCCTGCTCCCCACTACTAAAGAAAGGCTGCATGGCCACCAAGACCCAGTGCAGCCGTAAATAATGATTAAAAAATAATAGATCATTTGGTTTTACAGCTTCCGATTTTTTTCCCCTTAAACTTTCCAAAGATAATCCTCATGCTCAGTGAAGTTTGGGAACCATGGATCTAAAGGAACGTGCTCTGGGTGTAGGAGTCAGAGAGCATGATAATTACTTCCAAATCTTTTTCTTAAAAATCCATCTAAATTTAAAAAACAACAACAACTTAATTTTATTGTTATGAACCAGAAACAAACAGAATTTAGAACAGCATCACAAAACAGCACAAAACATTAAATATCTTGAACACACTTACAAAATACGTGCACGGCCACTAATCAGGAAACAAAAAATTATTTATTGAATGAGAAAGAAACAGAGGTGAACTCAATGTTGTGAAGATAGTGATTATTCCCAACTAATCATTGAGTCAATGAATGATTGATGTGCCATCAGGGAAATACATCTAAATTGGATTACACTTAGGCCTCTCTGGGCTTCCCTGGTACCTCAGATGGTAAAGAATCTGACGGTAATGCAGGAGACCCAGGTTCAATCCCTGGGTTGGGAAGACCCTCTGCAGTAGGAAATGGCAACCCCCTCCAGTATTCTTGCCTGCAGAATCCCATGGACAGAGGAGCCTGGCGGGCTACAGTCCATGGGGTTGCAGAGTTGAACATGACTGAGCTACTGGGCATGCACGTAAGCGTGAATCTATGTGTATATTTAATGTAGTGGAGCTCTTTTTTTCCCCACCACCCACAATATGTTATGAAATTGGTATCATAGAGAGTTGGACATGACTGAATGATTAAGCACAAATACGAGCAAGGCCTCTCTCGACTTTGATTCTCCCAAGTGTTAAATCAAAATGTGGAACTGTACAGTTCCTAAGAGACTTTTACATTTTTAATATATTTCATTCTAGTAATAGAAAACTAAATTATTTTTAAATAAACAAAATAAAGCCTAAATTATTTTTGTAATTTTGACATTCACATCTCACTCTTGTCTTGGACTGAGATTACATCAATAAAAACCCACAGACATTTTTGTGTGTGTGTCACCAAAAAGGCAACATCTCTCCAGTTTGCAAATAATTTTTTGCATCTAAGTAAAGATCTCTATATTTTTATTGCTTTAATTTATTTTCATCTTGGTGAACATTTTTATTGAACTACAATATACAGAAAGATGAATAAAAATATCCCAAGTGTGCAGTTTGATAAATTTCTAACAATTACCCCTGTGAATCCAGCACCTAGATCAGAGAACAGAATAATTTTCAGGTCCCAGAGACCACCTTTATATTCCATTCCAGTTAACATCTACTTTCCTTTGGGTAATCTCATTATTATGACTTCTAACACATTGATTTTGCTCTTTTTTGGAACTTATCTATGGGGTCACAAATATGTTCTCATTTGATCAGGCTTCTTTCGCTCAATATTATGTTTATGACATTCATATATATTTGTGGAGTTATAGATAATTAATTCTCATTGTTGCCTAGTATTCCGTGGTATAAAATACACCACAGTTTATAACAGGTTATATATATGCTTAGCTTCAATAAATTTTGCCACATGATTTTCCAATGTTACTGTGTCAACTTAACCTCACACTAGGAGTATATATGTGTTCCAATTGCTCCATCTTCTTGCCATACTTGGTATTTTTTATATTTTTCATTGTAATTATTGTGGCATGTGTGATATCATATTGTCATTCTAAGTAGCCCTCATCAGTGATTAATGAAGTTGAGTATGTTTCTGTCATGTTATTGATGATTTTCATGTCTTCTTTTTTGAAATGTCTATTCATGTCTGTGCATTTTCCTATTTGGTAAGTTGTCTTTTCCTTATCAATTTGTTAGAGTTCTTCAATAGTCTAGATGTAAATTCTTTAAAATACATTTATTATGAGCAATTTCTCCCACTCTGTGAGTTACATTTTTGTTTGTGTCTTAATTTCCAGAATTTCTTAATTTTTAATTAATTCCAGAATGTAACATATAATTTCAGGATGTAACAGTTTCTCAGGGACTGTACAATACAGCTTTTTCATTTTACATCTGGGACAAAGTCCAGAATGGACTTAGTTCAATCTTAACTTTAGAATTTCTTAGTTTTTATATGGTTCAGTTTGCCATTTTTTTAAAAAGACATTTATCTTGTAGAGAACTGTTTAAGGTTATATATGGTGTGTGCCCTTAATGTTAATACAAAACAGTAACGTAGTTAATTTAAAATCAAAGCAGTTCATTTGGAGAGGTAGCGCTCTGAAATGGTCTAAGATGTCTTAACTCTAGTGATGGTGCATAGAGCAGAAAGCAAGGTGCTTTTAACCGCTCTATAAGACTTTTGTGAGAAATAGTTCTGAGAAATGGGGAAGTCGTGAGGGGGACCCAGCTTTGGAGCACTGCTGGAAAGGCAGGTCTTGGCAGGACAGGGGACTGAGGGCTATATGCTGTGTGAGACTCTGGTAACTTAGAACCAAAAGGAACAAAAATCCCTGAGATGGGAGATAGAAAGGCAGTAAAGAAAAATATCTCTTGTCTTTCAAATCGTACCCAGGGCTGACTGTGAGTAACTCAGTGTCATAATTTGTTTTTTTCTCAAATGTTCTAGCAGAGGACACTGAATGTTTCTATCTCACTTTGTCTCAACTTGCCAAGCCAGTGTTTACAAGTCACCTGGTCTTTTCCTGGGCTTCATTTTTCCTCTGCATGAAGGGAGCCGGATGAATAGCTATCTTGTCATACTTTGTACTGGAGCCAATTGCAGTCATGGGGCTGTAAGACTCACTCAATAACATTCCATATCCAGTCATGCATGGTCTCCACTACATCTCAGAAGATAACTTTGTTCAGCCACTTTAACCACCATATATGTGTTTGTGTGTGCTTAGATTAAGGATCTTCTCTGGGAATGGGATCCAAGGTAACAGAATGACCCAGCAGCTGCTGGGGTGACAACCTATAAGAGGACATAATAGGAGACTCGGACAGAGAGGAGAAAAGGGTGGGTAGAGGCTGTTTTGACCCCAGCTTTCCACAGTGAGTTAGACTTACACTTACTCACATGGGGGGAGCATTTGACCTGTTTCTAGACCATAAGTTCACACTATACTTGCATATATTAACACATAATTTTTTTTAACTGGAAAAATGTCTTGTTGAGTAAATCACATTAGGATACTTAAATTCCTTCATCAGGAATAGCATTCCTTGCTATTCAGAACTAAACCACTTCAAATTAAAAAACAACATTATCTTACTTTACCAAAATTATTTTCATCTGGATAAATTCTTTCAAGTATAAGTTTTACAAAGAAAATGTCATTTTTGGTCAGGTCAAGATTTTCTCACACACAACTGTGAGCTGCCTTTTGTGGCTGTGATGTCCACAAAGCCCAGAGTTCCCATGTAGAAATTTCAGGTCCATATTTGCAAAGATATTTTGATTTTTCATTGCTGTGTATTGTATGCTGAAGTAGCAATACTCTGAATTCCACTTGCAGCTAAGGGCTTCCTTGAGCACAAATCTCCTGAGGTTAAATCTCCTGACTTAGGGTTCCTTTGTGGTTATTTAAAGGAAATCAGAGGTGAGCATCTCCTGAGCTCAGGAGGTTGGTTTCTCAGGGAAATATCCAGAGTCAGATTCCTGTACTGAGCAGCCTTTGCTTGCCTTCCCATGACCTACAGATATCTGAAGACTTTTTAAGTGCTAAGAGGATGGCTTCTTGTTTATAATAGAAAAGAATGCAAGATTTGAGCGGTTTATTACTAGGGGCCAAAGAATAAGCCTCTGAATTCTCCCAAGAAACTCTCAGCATTGTTGTTTCTTCTGGATCACATGCCTTCCTTTCTTTCTCTTTCCTTCCTTCCTTCCTTATTTTCTTACTTCCTTTCTCTCTTTTTCTTTCTTCCTTTCTTACAACAAGTCTTTTAAATAAGCTTTTGGGTAGATAAAGAACCTTTCTCCATATCCGCTTTTCTGAAAAATGGAGGGCATGGAGCAAGGCCTGCATTTATACTGATCTGTAGAAACAACACATGATCATTCATTCATTCACTGTTTGAAAAGTACTTCTTAAGCAGCTGATGTATGCAGAACACTGTTCTTTATGCTGTGAGAAGTGCGGTAAACAAAACCAACAAGAAAGCAACCAATTGTAATACATCGTGTCTTTCCTCAAGGGGACCATAGAAGAGAGGGAATTTAAAAAGAAAAAGATGAATGATGTTCATCTCAGGTAAATGACACAGACATTACTGTGTGGATTCTTGGAGGAGATGCTCAAGGGTATGAAGAAAATCTGAACATCCACGTGCAAAGTACACACTATTTACCCCCTGGTTAAATAGAGGAATGGAGGCTGAGATAGCCAGAGTGATAGTCAGCTGGAGGCCAGGGCACTCACATGGAAGAACGTTGAGAATTGAGAATTAAGGTGGAAAAAGTAGATGGAGGCTGTACTGTGGAATGCTTTGAATGTAGAGTACCAGCAGCTCCATACACATGGACGGGCTCCGTTCCAAGAGCACGGTATATAAGTCCAATTTGTTCCTTAAGTACAAAAAGCCTGAAAGTGAAAGTATCAGTCATTCAGTCATGTCCAACTCTTTGCAACCCCATGGACTGTAGTCCACCAGGCTCCTCTGTCCAGGCAAGAATGCTGGAGTGGGTTGCCATTCCCTGCTCCAGGGGATCTTCCTGTCCTAGGGATCAAACCGGGGTCTCCGGCATTGCAGGCAGATTCTTTACCATCTGAGCCACCAAGGAAACCCCCAAGGGAGCCTAGGTACCAAAATAACACTCAGCTATATAGTACTGTACTATAAGTTTGCAATACTTTTCATGCAAATAATATGTAAAAAAACAAACACAAAAATGAAGAAAACACTTTTAATCTTGCAGTACAGCACCTTGAAAAGTACAGTGTTACCAGCTACACCACCGATGCTCTTATACTTACTTCTGGACATCCCAGGCTTGAAATAAAGCTACTGTACTACTTACTCTATACAATATGACAGTGAAGTACACAAAAACACAACCAGGTTGCGTGTATGTGACAATATATACCAGACACGTGAACTAACCTATGTGTTGGACATTGGAATGCACATTTGCAACTTTGAAAGTTTGCAACTTGAAGGTTTCTATGTAGGGGACTTATTGTAAGTAATTTCTCTTCTCTGATGAGCAATTATCGGTTTCAAGGGACTGGCTTCTTCTGTTAACTGATAAAGTTCTGAGGACCAGATATTTTCTACTGTCTTGCCCAAAGTGAATCCTTTTTGATCATATAATGAAAGCAGAACTTATGATTAATCTGGAGAAATGACCAAGGAACCAGAAATAGGACATCAGTCTGACACAAGTGGTAATAAGTTTTATACACGTATTAACTGATTAACCTGCACAACAGCACTTACAATAAGCAGGGAGGACACAATGATCACTGTCTGGTTTTACTGATGGTTGCACTGAGGGCCATAGGCATTATTACACATCAGGTGAAGGACAAGCTCTTACTGATCCCCAAGCTTCTTCATTTTGGGGGGTCTCTAAACATTAAAAAATCCATACTGTTCCAAAAAGCCAAAATCAGACATACTCTAAAATTTTCTGTAAACTGTAGCATTTATTTGAGAAAAAGAGTGGCTCTTATCTTGATCCACAGAGGCAGGGGTGGGTGGGCAGGATTGTGGAAGATCCCTTTGCAGAGACTTAAAAAGGAGGGGAAACAACTACTGATGTTCTGAACACCACATCTTAAACATTCCTGTACACGTCAGTCTCTCAAAATGAACAGATGCTATTTGAAGCCTCGTGAAAATGCAGCCACACCCATTCAATGCTAACTTTCTTCCTTTCTAGTAGGTGAGTAATTTATGAGGGCAACTTATTTCTTTCAGAACCAGAGGGGTTGGTTGAACAGTGATTATAACACTTCTGTGTTCATGGGATCAGAGCTGCATCCTTTCTTGTGAGGAAAGTGGGCCACCCTGTCATCACTGGTCACTGGCAATGGACACCCTCACCAGGTTCTATGAAATAGAACCTCATGAATGATGCTAATGACCCTGGGGTTCCCCTCGTGAAAACAAGACTTCTAACCTAGAGACTTTTGGTTTATGTTGACCCTGAGTTCTCTCTGGACTCTCAGGAGAACCATCCAGAGTTGTTCTAAATTGCTTCTTCCCAGGCTTCTTTAAGACTCTCTTTTTTAAAACTTTTTTTTTTGTATTGGAGCATAGCCAATTAACAAAGTTGTGATAGTGACAGGTGAATAGCAAAGGGTCTCAGCCGTTCATAGATATGTGTCCATTCTCCCCCCAAAGCCCCCTGCCATCGAGGCTGCCACATAACACTGAGCAGACTTCCTTCCTTGTGCTATATAGTAAGTCCTTGTTGGTTATCCATTTTAAATACAGCGGTGTGTACATGTCCACCTCAAACTCCCTAACTATCCCATGCCCTGGCAACCATAAGTTCTCTAAGTCTGTGAGTTTATTTCTGTTTGTAAATAAGTTCATTTGTATCATTTCTTTTTAGATTCCATATATAAGGGATGTCAAACTATGTTTCTCCTTCTGTGGCTGACTGTTGCAAGGCTTTTTTTTTTTTTTAAATAATTCCTCCTACTCTTCCTCTTGCTCTACATCGCACCCACCATTAGGGACATATAGATATAACTCGAGGCCCATATGCTTTGGTGACAGGCAAGCATCGTGGTGACAGATATGCATCTTTATGGCAAGGCAGGGACAAAATTCTTGTCTCCTGGAGGCAGCTGTGGACTAAATAACAGAGACAAAACTACTTAGCTTCTGAGTGGTGGGTTCCCTGGGCCCTTAGGGGAGTTTTCGCTTTCTGACTTTCAGTATCTCCACATTTTTATCTTCTTCTTGGCCCTTCTTTCTCTTCACTAAATGACTTCCTTCTCCAACCTCTTCTGATGTTCTGCTGCTTGCACGCTGGTCTATTCCTGGATCAAGTCAACTGCCAAGAAAGGACCGTCTAAGTCATTTTCTCCTTATGGGGGATTTCAGGGAGTGCAGGGCCAACATAAAAACATTTCAGACCCTGGGAAGAAAGTATTTCTTGTTTTGATTCATCTTTCATTAACTTGCTTATTGAAGGGCTGACTACTGACAGCAAGAAAAACACTTCACATTTTCTCTAACAACTATTTTCAGACATGCCCCTGCTGGTAGCTCCCTTTCTGGCCTCTTATTACATCTCAGGCATATTCCATGGATTTGTAGTAACTTTAAGGCATTACAAAGTCCATTCAAAACTTGAATTTCATATTCAATTTTACTTTTTCCTTCTCTACAAATTCAGGCTTAATGTATTGTTTGGAAAACTAATGTGGGGGTGAAGGGGAATATTTAATTTTCCTTGTTTCCTTTACTCCCTCTCTTCCTCTCTCTGCTACTTCTGGCTTTCCAGAGATAGAGAGGGAGGCTTTAAGAAAAAGGGGCAAAAGGTTGTGGACAGGTGTGAAGGCCAACTGGCCACTGTTGGATGTCTTTCTTTTCTGCAGTAGCTGCCCTACTGGACAACCTTCTACCTTGGAAATATCCAGAAAAGAAGCAGATGTTGATTTCTATACTGGTCTATATCCACCAAACCCCAGTGCATGCATATCACACCTGGCAGAGTTCCCTCAGCTCAGCAGCGGTTCTCATACGGTATCATATCATGTGATACCTGCAGCTTGGCTTAATCAAGGCAGTGGATATGTTCTCCATCTCAATGGGCCACTTCATCACCATCTCTTCAAGTAGAGTTAGCATGAAGGAATAAATCCTGCCCACAAGAAGGAAAAGGGAAAAGTCAGAACATTTTCTCCCATGTTCTTCTGTTCTAACAACTCTTTCTAGCTTATTAATTCTTCTTTCTGGCCTTTCTTTTACAGAAGCTGGTTGCTTCCATAGAAGCTAACTGGCCGGAGAGGTACATGACTGATTCTACTCTTTATTGTGCTCTGGAAGGAAGACAGTGTAACTTTCAGAAATCATCCTTAAAATGTAGGGGTCTCCTCATGCATTGTTCCTAAGTTTGAGACTGAGGGAGGAGGAAAATCCCATTTAATCCCATTTAACATCCTGCTAATATTCTGTTTGACGGCTCAGATGGTAAAGAAGCCGCCTGTAATGCAGAAGACCAGGGTTCAATCCCTGGGTTGGGAAGATCCCCTGAAGAAGGAAATGGCAAACCACTCCAGTATTCTTGCCTGGAGAATCCCATGGACAGAGGAGCCTGGTGGGCTATAGTCCATGGGGTTGCAAAAGAGTCAGACATGACTAAGTGAATAACGTTTCCACTTCTGATATTCTTTTTGACATTGTTTGTAGTCTCAGACCCAACACAATAGGAGTTTATTAAATGTCTGGATGGATGAATCAATTGTGAAGTAAATGAAAGAAGAGGAAAAGGAAAATGATTTTGGAACAGAGGTCTGAATATAATAGAGTATTTTTACAAATTTTTAAAAGATTTTTTTATATGGATCATTTTTCAAGTCTTTATTAAATTTGTTACAATACTGCTTCTGTTTTATGTTTTGGCCACAAGGTATGTGGGGTTTTAGCTCCCCTGCCAGGGGTTGAACTCAAACCCGCATCCCATACATTGGAAGGTAAAGTTTTAACCACTGGACCGCCAGGGAAATCCCTATAATAGAGTATTAATAGCAATTCCATTAGGTATCTATTGTTGCATAATAAATTACCCCAAAACTTAACAGCATGAAATAGCAATTCTTATCTGACACTGTTTTGAAAGTCAGGATTCGAGCAGCAGATGAGGTAGGTGGTTCTGACTCAGGATTTCTCATGAGATTGCATTAAAGATGTTGGCCAAGGCTGCAGGCATCTGACTGCCTGACTGGGCTGGGGGATCTCTGTCCAAGATGGCAGCCCCATGCCCTATGGGCAAACGACGTTTTCAGTTCTTCATCACATGGGCTTGTCCATAGAGCTGCTCACAACATGGAAGCTGGGTTTCCTCAGAGCCATAATCAGAGAGGGTTGTGGGGGGATGGGGGAAGGGATCATATCAAAAGTTGTAGTGTCTTCTAGAATCTACTGTCAGACAAGACATGATTCTCACTTCTGGCATTTTCTGTCACACAGACCAACCAACTCTGGTGTAATGTGTGAGGAAAGAGCACAAGGGTGTGAATAACAGGAAGCAGGGCCCACTGAGGCACCTCTTGGAGCATGCTCCACAGCACTCGACTCATGTGTCTTAACTCTTTGAATGCACATACATTCAACACCTGAGGAGAAATAGACCAATTCCTTGAAAACTGCAAACTGCCAAAATTCAAACAGGATGAAACAATCAGCTTGAAAAGTTTTAAGACCATTCAAGTAATTGAATTTATAGTCTACTCTCCTGAGAAAAGAAACAAGAATGAATTGGAAGATTGGGATTGACATAGTTACACTACTCTGTATAAAATGGGCAACTAATGAGAACTTACAGTACAGCACAGGGAACTCTATGCAATGCTCTGTGGCGACCTAAATGGGAAGGAAATCCAAAAAAGGAGGGGTGTACGTATACATATAGCTGATTCACTTTGCTGCACAGCAGAAAGTAACACAACATTGTAAAAAAATATACATATACTTCAATGAAAATTTAAAAAAAGAAATATCCAGGCCCATGTTTCATTGAAGAAGTCTACCAAACATTTAAAGAATAATTCACAGCATTTTTACACAATCTTTGTAAGACTAGAATTACCCAGATAGCAAAGACAGGAAAGAAAATACAGAGAAAACCTACATACCTAAACCCCTCATTAACTTAGATGCAAAAACAGTCAATGAAATATTAACACATTATGAGTATTAACACGGAGGAACAAGATGGCAGAGGAGTAGGTGGACATGGAATACACTCTCTCCATTGATACATCAGGAATACATCTTCAGACACAGAAGTGCATGCGAATGCCAGCTGAGAGCAGACAGGAGTACCTGACCAGCAGAAAAGAATATATAGAGCCATGCAAAACTCGGTGGGACAAAGGAACTAGGGGGAAAAACTGGAGTGCTAGTAGGACTGGACCTGCCCTCCTTGGGTGGGGGAACAGAAGCCAGGTCCGATCCCCACATCAGAGCAATTGTCTGAGTCAGAAGAGAAACATTTAAGGCCGAGAGGGAAACAGCTGATCTGTGGCAGCCTAAATAGAGTGAGAATCAGACAGTCCTTGCCGCAGCCATACATCCCCCAGATGGCGCAGTGGCTGGGAGCTGGAGTTTAGGGATTGTGGAACAATGCCTGGGTGAGGACTGCTGTTGACTATGGAGAGACAGATTGAGGGGATGGGAGGGAGGAGATTGTGGTGGGAAATGCCTGTGGAGGAAAGCCGGGCAGCCATGCAAGCAAGGAGATACTGCTGAGTCACATGTAGGGGGTGGAGCCATCACCATAGTCTCTCTCCCCCCACATGCCAGCGTTGGCTGCTGGACAATAGAGAGGCTGGCCCATCAAATGCCTGACCCACTGAACTACAGAGCAGGACCACCCAGGGTGCCCCTTTAAGTGACTGATGCACAGATCCACAGAGTAGGACCCTACTCAAGGGGGGCCCCTCTATGTGCCTAAGGCAGCGAACAACAGAGAAAGACCCCAGGCAAGGGAGCCCTCTAAGTGCCTGAATGGGTGGAATTATGGAGAAAGACTGGCCAAAGAGGCCTTCTGATCGCCAGCTACAAGAGGCTCAAAAAGAAAAAAAAAGACTGATACGGCCATAACTCCTGTGACAGAGGCTGTCCGTGTCCCTGCACACTTGGCGCTGCCAGGGTTTTTATAAGCTAAGCAACTGTGCTACCTTCATACTCAACTCTCACTGGGGCAAGCTGCCACAGGCAAAAAAGATTCTTGCACCTATGAGTGCAGGGTCTCTTACGTAGTGTCCGACTCTGCAACCCTGTGGATTGTGACCTGTCAGGGAGGGAGGTTCTCCAGGCAAGAATACTAGAGTGTATTGGCCAATACTGGTTGCCATACCCTTCTAGAGCATCATATTTCCTGCTGCCCTAGCTGCCAACTCCCCCGAGTACCTAGAGCTACCAGAACCCCTGTGACTCAAGCAGCTGCACCTTCACACTTGGCCCTCATAGGGGCAAACCCAAGTCCTCCAGGGCAGCCTCTGGAACAAACCCCAGTGGACGACCCATATCCAGAGGTGGAAATAAAGCCACAATTGAAACCCAGGGGCAGTGTGACTAAGGAACAAGACCCAAAGCCTTCCCACCAGTTGTACAAGCTGCAGATTAAATATACACTATCAGCTAGGCAGACTTTGTGTCTGTGGAATATATAAAAGGTCACCGAGAGCTCCCTCAAAAGAAAACCCACCAGTTCTGGTAGCTGTGGACATGGGAGGCAAGAACACAGAGGAGTAGGACCAGCTTAGAATCTGAGCCGCCCTCCAGAAGGTCCGGAGATGAGCACAGTGTTGGAGGGCATCCTATGGAGGTGAGGTGAACCATGCCTCGCAGACAGGGAAAGGACTCTGACAGCAGTGACTCAAGAAAAACGTTTGTTATTCTTATGTTTTGACTCTTTGGGTTTTTTTTTTACTCTCCCCCACCCACCATCCCGGCCCCCATCTCTTGTTGTAGTTGTTGATTTTATTGGCACTATGAAATCTAAGTTTTAGAGCTTTTTTTTTTCCCCTTTTTTTCTCAGTCACATTTTTTTATTGTTGTTATAAACCTCTGCCTCTATGTTGGGCTTTTGCCATTCTGGGGAGGATTTTTTTTTCCTCTCTCTTTTTTTAATTTTAATTTTTTAAACCTATTATTATTTTTTCTATATTTATTCCTTTGTTTGCTTTTCCTACTGTCCTTTTCCCCTTGTAGTTAATCTTTAATATATACAAATCTTCTTTATCTACCTCTATTTAACTTTGCATATCTATTCTTTCTTTTCTTGCTTTCCTTTAGTCTCAACATATTTGTTAGTTTTATTTTCATTGCTTTATTCCAAATTGGCACCTTGCTTTAGTTTTGTTTTCCAGTTTGTGCTTTTAGTTAATTTCATTCTGGTGGTTATAATTTTGGGTCTCCTTTGTTCACCGGGTCAATCTTTTGTACTTTATTTTTGTTGGACTGTTTAGACTTTGCTTATGGGTGGTGTGTATGTATATATGTATATTCAGTCACACTTTTTATTGTTGTTATAAACCTCTCCATCTACTTGCGCTTTTGCAGTTCTGTGGAGTTTTCCTTTTTCTTCTTCTTCATTTTTTAGTCTTTTCTCTTTTTTATAATGTTAATTTTTTAAAAACCTATTATATTTTTTCTACATTTATTCCTTTGTTTACCTTTCCTAATGCTCATTTCCTCTTGCAGTTAATCTTTAATGTATATAAATCTTCTTCATCTACCTCTATTTAACTTTGCATATCTATTCTTTCTTTCTTTCCTCTCAATATATTGTAGTTTTGCTTTCATTGCTTTATTCCCCACTTGGCCCCTTGCTTTAGTTTTATTTTCCAGTTTGTGCCTTAGTTAGTTCTGTTCTTAACTGGTAAATATAATTTTTTATTTCCTTTGCTCTCCAGGTCAATCTATTGTACTTTATTTTTGTTGGACTGTTTTGACTTTTCTCATGGGTATGTATGTATATGTGTATATTCCATTATTTTAATTATTATTTGCCTGATTTTGTAATTGCCATTTGTCTGGGGTTCATCTTTGGTTTCTCATTTTTGGATATTTGTTTTAATCTCACTTAATGCCATAACAAACCACTTGTGGACTCTTTGTTCCTGACCAGAGATAAAGCCCTGAGCCTTTGGAGTGGGGGCACTGGTTCCAAGAACCTAGACTGTCAGAGAACTGACCCTGAAAGTGAAAGTGAAGTCGCTTAGTCGTGTCTGACTCTTTGCGACCCCATGGACTGTAGCCCACCAGGCTCCTCCATCCATGGGATTCTCCAGCCAAGAATACTGGAGTGGTTGGCCATTTCCTTCTCCAGGGAATCTTCCCGACCCGGGGATCGAACCCAGGTCTCCCACACTGCAGGCAGACACTTTAACCTCTGAGCCACCAGGGAAGCTTGTAGGGATATCAGATAGTGAGAACTCACACAAAGGAAACCACTGTAATATAAGACCCAGCATCACCCAACCACCAACAGCACCCAGTGCAGGACGCCTCATCTAAACAACAAACAAAACAAAAATACAAACCCAAACATCAGCAGACAGGATTACCACCTCACTCAGCCTTTCCCATCAGAGGAAAAACAAACAAACAAAAACTCAGCACAAATCTCACCTTATAAGAAAGCTCAAACCGTATACATTCCCTATAAGAAGCTTACACAAACCACTGGACCGACCTTAGAGGGAAAAAACCAAAAGGAAGAAAGAATTCAACCTTGAAGCCTGGGAAAGTGAAAAGTGATGTTGCTCAGTCATGTCCAACTCTTTGCAACCCCATGGACTGTAGCCTACCAGGCTCCTCCATCCATGGGATTTTCCAGGCAAGAGTTCTGGAGTGGGCTGCCATTTCCTTCTCCAAGGGATCTTCTGACCCAGGGATCGAACCTGGGTCTCCTGCATTGCAGACAGACACTTTACCATCTGAGCCACCAGGGAAGCCCAAACATGGTAAGTTAAAAAAAAAATAGGCAGAGAAAAGGCAGATAAATACTACACAAATGAAGGAACAAACCACAAACACAGAGATCCAAATACGTGGAGAGGAAATAGGCAAGCTACCTGAAAAGGAATTCAGAATAATGATAGTAAAGATGAGCAAAAACCTTGAAAGCAAAATGGAGAAAATGTAAGACTCAATTAGCAAAGACCTAGAAGAATTAAAGCATAAACATGCAGAGAAACAACTCAATTACTGAAATTAAAAATACTCTAGAAGGAATCAATAGCAGAATATATGAAGCAGAAGAACAAATCAGTGAGCTGGAAGATAAAATGGTGGAAATAACTTCTGAAGAACAGAATAAAATAAAAAGAATGAAAAGAACTGAGGATCATCTCAGAGACCTCTGGAACAATATCAAACACACCAACATTTGAATTATAGGGGTCCTAGAAGAAAAAGAGAAAAAGAAAGGGTATAAGAAAATTTTTGAAGAGATTATAATTAAAAATTGCCCCAACATGGAAAAGGAAATAGTCATTCAAGTCCAAGAGGCACAAAGAGTCCCATACAGAAACACTCTTAAGACACACACTAATCAAACTAACAAAGACTAAATACAAAGAAAGAATATTAAAAGCAGCAAGGGAGAAGCAACAAATAACATACAAGGGACACCCCATATGTTTAACAGCTGATCTTTCAGCAGAAACTCTGCAGGCCAGAAGGGAATGGCAGGATATATTTAAAGAACTGAAAGGGAAAAATCTACAACCAAGATTACTGTACCTGGCAAGGGTCTCATTAAAAATTGATGAAGAAACAAAAAGCTTTTCTCAGACAAGCAAAAGTTAAGAGAATTCAGTACCACCAAACCAGTTTTACAACAAATGTTAAATGGATTTATATAGTCAAGAAATACAAGAGAAGAAAAAAAATCTACAAAATCAACCCCAAACAATTAAGAAAATGGCAATAGAAACATATATATCAAGAATTACTTTAAATGTAAATGGCTTAAAGCTTCAACCAAAAGACACAGACTGGCTGAATATAAAAACAAGGCCCATATACATGCTGTCTACAAAAACCCACTTCAGTCCTCAACACACATATAGATTGAAACTGAGAGGATGAAAAAATAAATTCCATGTAAATGGGAAGCAAAAGAAAGCTGGATAGCAATCTTCACATCAGACTAAATAGATCTTAAAATAAAGAAGATTATAAGAGATAAGGAAGGACACTACATAATGATCAAGGGATCAATCCAAGAGGAAGACATAACAATTGTAAATATCTTTGCAGTCAACATAGGAGCACCTCACTACATAAGACAAACACTAACAGGCATAAAAGGAGAAATTGACAGTAACACAATAATAGTAAGAGAATTTAACACTCCACTCACATCAAAAGACAGATCATCAAAACAGAAAATTAATAAGGAAACACAAGTCTTAAATGATACATTAAATGAGATGGATCTCATTGATATCTTCAGGACATTCCATGAAAATGAAGAAGAATACACCTTCTTCTCAAATGCACATGGAACATTCTCCAGGATAGACCACATCTTAGGTCACAAATCAAACCTCAGTAAAATTAAGAAAATTGAAATTATATCAAGCATCTTCTCCAACCACAATGCTATGAGACAAGATATCAATTACAAGAAAAAAATTGTAAGAAACACAAACACATGGAGATTAAACAACGTGTTTCTAAATAACCAACATGTTACTGAAGAAATCAAAAGGGAAATAAAAAAATTTCTAGAAACCAGTGACAATGAAAACATGACAACTCAAAACCTATGGGATGCAGCAAAAGCAGTCCTAAGAGGGAAGTTTATAGCAATAAAATTCTACCTCAAGAAACAAGAAAAAAATTGAATAGACAGCCTAACATTACACCTAAAACAACTGGAAAAAGAAGAATAAAAAAATCCCATAATTAGTAGAAGGAAATAAATCATAAAGATTCAAGCAGAAATAAAAGAAAAAGAGATGAAAGAAAAAATAGTAAAGATTAATAAAACTAAAACCTGGTTCTTTGAGACGATAAACAAAATTGACAAACCTTTAGCCAGACTCATCAAGAAAAAAAGAGAGAAGAATCAAATCAACAAAATCAGAAGTGAAAAGGGAGAGATTACAACAGACAATGCAGAAATGCAAATGATTTTAAGAGACTATTATGAACAACTATATGGCAATAAAATGGATAACCTGGAAGAAATGGACAGATTCTTAGAAAAGTTCAGTCTTCCAAGACTGAACCAGGAAGAAATAGAAATTATGAACAACCTAGTTACAAGCACTAAAATTGAAGCTGTGATAAAAAATCTCCCAAAAGACAAAAACACAGGACCGATGGCTTCACAGGAGAATTCTATCAAACATTTAGAGAAGAGCTAATGCCTAGCCTTCTAAAACTCTTTCAAAAAATTACAGAGGAAGGAACACTTCCAAACTCATTCTATGAGGCTGCCATCATGCTGATCCCAAAGCCAGACAAAGACAGCACAAAAAAAGAAAACTATAGGCTGATATCACTGATAAACATAGATGCAAGAATCCTCAACAAAATTTAGCCAACAAAATTCAGCAACACATCAAAAATCTTATACACCGTGATCAAGTTGGGTTTATTCCAGGAATGCAAGGATTCTTCAATATACACAAATTGATCAATGTGATACACCATATTAACAAGTTGAAAGATGAAAACCATATGATAATCTCTATCAATGCAGAAAAAGACTTTGACAAAGTCCAGCACACATTGATGATTAAAAATTTTCAAAAAATGGGCATAGAAGGATACTACCTCAACATAGTAATGGCCATACATAATAAGCCTACAGAAAACATTATTCTCAATGGTGAAAAACTGAAAGCATTCCCCTTAAGATCAGGAACAAGACAAGAGTGTCCACTTTCACCACTATTATTCAACATAGTTCTGGAAGTCCTATCTACAGCAATCAGAGAAAAGAAATAAAAGGAATCCAGATCAGAAAATAAGAAGTAAAGCTCTCACTGTTTGCAGGTGACAAGATACTGTACATAGAAACCCCTAAAAATAGTATCAGAGAATTGCTAGAGCTAATCAGTGAATTTAGCAAAGTTGTAGGATACAAAACCAATACACAGAAATCACTTGTATATACTAACAATGAAAAATCAGCAAGAGAAATTAAGGAATCAATCCCATTAACCACTGCAACAAAAAGAATTAAATATCTAGGAATAAACTTACTTAAGGAGAGAAAAGAATTGTACACAGAAAATTATATGACACTGATGAAAGAAATCAAAGATGACATGAACAGATGGAGTGATATTCCATGTTTCTGGGTAGGAAGAATTGATATTGTGAAAATGACTGTAACACCAAATGCAATCTACAGATTCAATGCTATCCCATTCAAATTATCAAGGACATTTTTCACAGAACTAGAACAAAAAATTTCACAATTCATTTGGAAACACAAAAGACCCTGAATAGCCAAAGCAATCTTGAGAAAGAAGAATGGAGCTGGAGGAATCAACCTTCCTGACTCAGATTATCCTACAAAGGGAAAGCTACAGTCATCAAGACAGTATGGCACAAAATAGTACTGGCACAAAAACAGAAATATAGACCAATCGAACAATATAGAAAGCCCAGAAATAAACCCATGCACCTATGGGTACCTTATTTTTGACAAAGAAGGCAAGACTATACAATGGGGCAAAGACAGCCCTTTCAATAAATGGTACTAGGAAAACTAGACAGCTACATGTAAAAGAATGAAATTAGAACTCTTCTTAACACCATACATAAAGATAAACTCAAAATGGCTTAAAGACCTAAATGTAAGACCAGAAAAGTATAAAACTCTTAGAGGAAAACATAGGCAGCTCTTGATGACATAAATCAAAGCAAGATCCTCTATGATCTACCTCCTAGAGTAATGGAAATAAAAACAATAGTAAACAAGTGGGACCTGATTAAACTTAAAAGCTTTTGCATAGCAAAGGAAACTATAAGCAAGGTGAAAAGACAACCCTGAGAATGGGAGAGAATAATAGCAAATGAAACAACTGACAAAGGATTAATTTTCAAAACATACAAGCAGCTCATACAACTCAATGCCAGAAAAACAAACAACCCAGTCAAAAAGTGGGAAAAAGACCTAAACAGATATTTCTCCAAGGAAGACATACAGATGGCTAACGAACATGTGAAAAGATGCTCAGCATTGCTCATTATTTAGTTCATTATTAGAGAAATGCAAATCAAAACCACAATGAGAATCACCTCACACTAGTCAGAATGACTATCATCAAAAGGTCTATAAACAGTAAATGCTGGAGAGGGTGTGAAGAAAAGGGAATGTTCTTGCACTCTTGGTGGGAATATAAATTGATACACACACTATGGAAGACAGTATGGAGATTCCTTAAAAAACTAGGAAAAAACCACCCTATGACCCAGCAATCCCACTCCTAGGCATATACCGTGAGGAAACCAAGGTTGTAAAAGACACATATATCCCATTGTTCATTGCAGCACTATTTACAAAAGCTAAAACATGGAGGCAACCTAGATGTCCATCGACAGATGAATGGATAAAGAATGGATAAAGTCCATATATACAATGGACTATTACTCAGCCATAAAAGGGAATGCATTTGAGTCAGTTCTGTTGAGATGGATGAACCTAGTACCTGTTACACAGAGTGAAGTGAGTCAGAAGGAGAAAAATAATTATATTCTAACACACATATACGGAGTATAGAAAAATGGTTCTGAAGCATTTATTTACAGGGCAGCAGTGGAGAAACAGACATAGAGAACAGACTTACGGACATGGGGAGAGGGGAAGAGACTGAGATGTATGGAAAGAGTAGCATGGAAACTGACATTACCATATGTTAAATAGATAGCCAATGGGAATTTTCTGTATGGCTCAGGAAACGCAAACAGGGGCTCTGTATCAACCTAGAGGGGTGGGATGGGAGAGAAATAGGAGGGAGGTTCAAAAGGGAGTGGATAGATGTATACCTATGTCTGATTCATGTTGAGGTTTGACAGAAAACAAAATTCTGTAAACCAATTATCCTTCAATAAAAAGTAAATTTAAAAAAATAAGTATTAACACATCATAAGTATAAAAGGAAAAAAAATTTAAATATCCTTCAGCTAGCATCATACTTATTGATAAATAAATTTCCTGCTAAACTGGTAAGGAAGCTAAGATTAGGAACAAAACAAGATTGTCTGCCCACTGCTCCTAATCAGTTTATTACTGGATGTTCTAGCCATTATAGTAAGGAAAAAAAAATTTAAAAAGGCAATTTTGAAAGGAAGAGATAAAACTGTCTCTATTTTCAGATGGCACAATTATGTACACAGAAAATTCCAAAGAATGTACAAAATAATAATTTACAAAATCCTCTTCAAATTAAGTAAAGACAACAATTCTCCTCATATTGATCTATAGGTTTAATATAATTTAATAATTATGTTATTATAGAAAACTTAATTATTACAATAATTGCTGTCTAAATCCCAGTAAGGTATTTATAGACATATACAAGCTTATAAAAATTTGCATGGAAAGGCACTAGCCTAGACTAGTTAAAACAATCTTTTTTCAAACTTTTTATTTTGTATTGGGGTATAGCCCATTAACAATGTGATAGTTTCAGGTGGATGGCAAAGGGACTCAGCCATACATATACATGTATGTAGTCTCCCCCAAATTCCCCTCCCATCCAGGCTGCCACATAACATTGAACAGAGTTCCCTGTGCTATACAGTAGGTCTCCATTGGTTATTCATTTTACTCATAGCTATGTCTGCATATTTATGGACATAACAAGCCTATTAGAAAATTTATATGGAAAGGCTCTAGCTTCAACTAGTTAAAACCATCTTGAAAGTAAAGAATATAGTGAAAGGGAGTCACTCTACCAGGTATTTAGGCTTACTACTGTAACTAGACTCATCGAGACCACATGAAACTGGTGCAGGGGTAGACAGTTCATCACCGACTTGATGGCTTTGAATTTAAGCAATTTCCAGGAGATAGTGAAAGACAGGGAAGCCTGGCATGCTGCAGTCCACGGGGTCACAAAGAGTCAGACATGACTTAGTGAACGAGCAACAACAGACAGTTCAGCAGAGAACAGAACAGATAATCCGTCAGTAGATCCACACGAATATACCCAACTATTTTTTTTAAACTTTATTGGAGTATACTTGATCTACAGGGTTGTGTTTTATTTCTGTGGTACAACAAAGTGACTCAGTTATACATGTATGTTCTTTTTCATTTTAAATGAAGTTCACTGAGAGTTGAGAGTTCTGGGTTCTGGCATCGGCGCCTTCCAGGGTTTTCACCCCACTGCCAAGTCCCTCTTTCTCTGAGACTGGCCACGTGTCTTTCTTGTGTGGTATCAGGCGCTGCACTAGGCAAGAGGGACCTCTGTGGCCTCGAGACCTGGGCACTGCTTCTCTGGGCCACTGTCTTGAGCCAGACTGTGGAGTGGTTTTGCCCGGCCCTGTTCAGAGATGCTCTCAGGGGCGCCTTTTCATGACATGCATGGTGCCTTCATGCGGAAACCTGAGGAGTCATTTGTCTTCCAGCTGCTCAGGGCTCTTGTGTCCGAGACCCTGCTATGGAGTCAGTGGAGTGGCCAGACCCAGTGCTCCTGCACTCGTCCTGGGGTGCATCCTGCCTCTCGTCCCTCATAGCTACCACTGTTTACCTCCCAGAATGTTTGGGCTTGAAGTTACATTAAAGTGGCTTTAGCTACACTTGTTCTCTGTCTAGCTGTGACCAGCTGAGGAGGCGCGGCGGCATAGAGACGGTACCCTTGCCGGATTGTTGTGTCCCTTGAATACAAGAAAATGGAAACTGAACAGCCAGAGGAAACCTTTTCCAACACCGAAACCACTGGAGAATTTGGTAAACGCCCTGCTGAAGATATGGAAGAGGAACAAGCTTTTAAAAGATCTAGAAACACTGATGAGATGGTTGAATTATGCATTCTGCTTCAGAGCAAGAATGCTGGAGCAGTGATTGGAAAAGGAGCCAAGAATATTAAGGCTCTCCATACAGACTACAATGCCAGTGTTTCAGTCCCAGACAGCAGTGGCCCCGAGCGCATATTGAGTATCAGTGCTGATATTGAAACGATTGGAGAAATTCTGAAGAAAATCATCCCTACCTTGGAAGAGGGCCTGCAGTTGCCATCACCCACTGCAACCAGCCAGCTCCCGCTCGAATCTGATGCTGTGGAATGCTTAAATTACCAACACTATAAAGGAAGCGACTTTGACTGCGAGTTGAGACTGTTGATTCATCAGAATCTGGCAGGAGGAATTATTGGAGTCAAAGGTGCTAAAATCAAAGAACTTCGAGAGAACACTCAGACAACAATCAAGCTTTTCCAGGAATGTTGTCCTCAATCTACTGACAGAGTCGTTCTTATCGGAGGAAAACCTGATAGGGTTGTAGAGTGCATAAAGATCATCCTTGATCTTATATCAGAGTCTACATCAAAGGACGTGCTCAGCCTTACGATCCCAATTTTTATGATGAGACCTATGACTATGGTGGTTTTACAATGATGTTTGATGACCGCCGTGGACGTCCCATGGGGTTTCCCATGCGGGGAAGAGGTGGTTTTGACAGAATGCCACCTGGTCGGGGTGGGCGTCCCACGCCTCCCTCCAGAAGAGATTATGATGATATGAGCCCTCGTCGAGGACCTCCTCCACCCCCTCCCGGGCGAGGTGGCCGGGGTGGTAGTAGAGCTCAGAATCTTCCTCTTCCACCACCACCACCACCTAGAGGAGGAGATCTAATGGCCTATGACAGAAGAGGAAGACCTGGAGACCGTTATGATAGCATGGTTGGTTTCAGTGCTGATGAAACCTGGGACTCTGCAATAGATACATGGAGCCCATCAGAGTGGCAGATGGCGTATGAACCACAGGGTGGCTCTGGATATGATTATTCCTATGCAGGGGGTCGTGGCTCATATGGTGATCTTGGTGGACCTATTATTACTACACAAGTAACTATTCCCAAAGATTTGGCTGGATCTATTATTGGCAAAGGTGGTCAGCGGATTAAACAAATCCATTATGAGTCAGGAGCTTCGATCAAAATTGATGAGCCTTTAGAAGGATCCGAAGATCGGATCATTACCATTACAGGAACACAGGACCAGATACAGAATGCACAGTATTTGCTGCAGAACAGTGTGAAGCAGTATGCAGATGTTGAAGGATTCTAATGCAAGATATTTTTTCTTTTTTATAGTGTGAAGCAGTATTCTGGAAAATTTTTCTAAGACTAGTGAAGAACTGAAGGAGTCCTGCATCTTTTTTTTTTATCTGCTTCTGTTTAAAAAGCCAGCATTCCTCTGCTTCATAGGTGTTTGGCATTTGAGGTGTAGTGAAATCTTTGCTGTTCACCAGATGTAATGTTTTAGTTCCTTACAAACAGGGTGGGGGGTGGGGGAGGGTGTGCAAAAACTAACATTGAAATTTTGAAACAGCAGCAGAGTGAGTGAATTTTAGTTTTAGCTCATTGTTGGTGGTTTAAAGAAGTCCCCCCTTGTAATTATTGTGAACACTTTGCTTTGTGGTCACTGTAACATTTGGGGTGGTGGGACAGGGAGGAAAAGTAACAGTAGTCCGTATGTCCCTGGCATCTATTCAGAGCAGTGTGCAGAATGTAATGCTCTTTTGTAAGAAACGTTTTATGATTTTTAAAATAAATTTAGTGGTGGTCATTTTTTTTTGGTGGTCATTTTTTTTTAAGATGGTCATTTTTCAAATGGCTGAATTCCCTCCAACCTACCCCCAAACGGAACACTAAGTTTAATTTTCAGTCCTCTATTGGATATAAATAAATGGTATCTCTTCTTGGACTTAGGCAAAATATCTTGACAATACTCAGTTCAGGTGATTCTTAATGATTTGAAGTTCATTGCTTGGGAGGAAATTCCACCACACATTCATGCTTATAATAAGCTGGGGAGTAATTCTGAAGAACCAAGGTGGGGAGCAACACAACCGATGGAATAGTGGTATAAGTTTATACCAGAAGGTTAATGACAAGTTTTATTAATCAGAATAATACTTGGTTATGGAAGTGACTGATGCTAAATAAATTCTGATTTTTTTTATTAGATAATTTCTCACATATAGACTTAAACTGTCAGCTTGGTAGTGTCTATTAGTTAAACTTTGTAAAATATATATATATATATTCTTGTTTTTCCATTGTATGCAAATGGGAAGAAAAAGATGTACCATTTCTCTGTTGTATGTTGGATTGTGTAGGAAATGTTTGTGAACAATTCAAAGAAAAAAAGATGAAAAAACATCCTGTGGATGTTTTGTGTAGTATCTCTTGGCATTTGTATTAATAGTTTAAAAAGTTCACTTCCAAATAAAACTCCCATAATGCTAACAAAAAAAAAGTAAAGTGACTTTAATGTAGTCATTACATTACATTACAGGTGTTTGAGGGAGAGAGAAAAAAAAAAACAAACCACCAAAAAACCTCATCATTTCCAAGGACAGCTTAATTACGGTGCCTTTTCCTCTCACATCCTTCTGTCCCCTAGGGTGAATTTCCAGCATTAAATAAACACTTCAAATATTTTGGGGGTTTCCCTGGTGACTCAGCTGGCAAAGAACCCACCTGCAATGCAGGAGACCTGGGTTCAATTCCTGGGTCAGGAAGGTCTCCTGGAGAAGGGAATGGCAACTCATTCCAGTATTCTTGCCTGGAGAACCTCCATGGGTAGAGGAGCCTTCAAGCTACAGTCCATGGCATCACAAAGAGTTGGACAAGACTGAACGACTAACACTTCCATTACAGTTTATCACAAGATACTGAATACAGTTCACTGTGTTATAAGTAGGTCCTTGTTGTTTATGCATCCTGTACATAATAGTTTGTACCTGCTAATCCCCAACTTCCAGTCCTTCCCTGCCCCATCCCTCTACCCCTTGCCAACCATAAGTCTGCTCTTTTAATTTGTGAGTCTGTTTTTGTTTTGCAAATAGATTCATTTGTGGTTGAATTTTAGGTTCCACATAGAAATGATATAATATGGTATTTTTCTTTCTCTTTCTGACTTAGTTCACTTAGTATGATAATCTTTTAGGCTCATCTCTGTTGCTGCAAATGGCATTATTTCATTCTTTTTTATGGCTGAGTAGTATTTCATTGGCTGCTCCTTTCAACAGTGTAAGAAAGTTCCTTTTTCTCCACGTTCTTTCCAGCATTTATTATTTGTAGATATTTTAATGATGGCCATTCTGAGTCATATGAGGTGGTACCTCATTATTGTTTTTATTTGCTTTTCTCTAATAACTAGTCATGCTGAGCATCTTCTCATGTGCCTATTGGCCATTTGTAGAAACATCTAGGTCTTCTGCCCATTTTTTGATTATTTTGTTGTTGTTGTTGCTGTTGTTATTGAATTGTAAGAGTTGTTTGTATATTTTGGACATTAAGCCCTTGTCAATTACATCATTTACAAATATTTTCTCCCGGTCTGTAGGCTATCTTTTTGTTTTGCTTATGATTTTCTTTGCTGTGTTAACTTAAATTTTTAAGTTGCTTATGATTTTCTTTGCTGTGTTAACTTATAATTTTTAAGTTAAACTTTCTATTCTGATAAATACAGATGACAAGCAGCTGTTAAGAATCATTCAGGGAGATCCCACGCCCCCTTTACCTAGTTCCCTTCAGTGGTAACGTCTTATAAAACCATGGTTTAATATCACACCCAGAAGTGTTCTGTGGCCACAAGATCCTGTGTTGTTCCTTTATAGCCACATTCCCCTCCCCCTGCCCCCAACCAAAAGAACCTTGTATACAGACCTAGAGAATGTTACATATGTAAATAGAATCACACAGTATGTGATTTGAAACTGGCTCTCTTCACTCAGCATACTTACTTGGATACAAGATGTTGTGTGTATCAATAGTTGTTTTTGACTTGCTGAGTGGTACTCCACCGCATGGACAGACATACTGGTGTGTTTAACTGTTTATCCCCTGAAGACAGTTGGGGTGTTCCAGTATTTGGCCATTATGAATAAAGCTGCCTAAAACAGACTTGCCAGCCCCCACAATTGTGTGATAAGCCAATTCCTTAAAATAAAAAAATATAAAGGGAAAAATTTAGTAAATGAATAAATAAACATTGTGTATGTGTGTGTGTGTGTGTTTGTGAATGTGTGTGAACATGTGTGTGTACATGTATTTTTTTTTTTTTTTTTTTTTTCCTGGAGAACCCTGACTGATACACTAATTTTCCCATATTTACTACTGAAATGTCTGCCTTAGGGAGACAATGCTGCTAATTTGGTCAGCTTCAGAGCCCATTTTAGGTCAAATTCATTACTGCTTTGAAATGGCAGAGTTTTTCCTTCTTGTGTTTTTGTTTCTTTTGTCCAAACTTCCAAATATTGAAATATCTTACATTTATTTGTCTTCCTCTGGGCCAAATGATTATGGTTATTCATGGCAACCTAGTTCAAGAATTTTATAGCTCATTGAATGTTAGACTTAGAAAAGATCTTTGAAATCATCTAGTCCAAATTCCCTCTTAACAGAGGAGGAAAGTATTGATTGCTGATCTTGGAACTGAGCTGAGTAGCCGTGTTTTCTCAAGTACTCAACTCACTGAGTGCTCAACTCACTCTTTCATTCTCTTCCTCAAGCCAGCAGCTTCCAACCTTCTCCCAGCCCCTGGTGGTCTTACTCAGGCACCATAGAGTAAGCCAAACTAGCTCCTGGGATGAGGATAGACGACTGTGGAGAGGGTGGAAGAACTAGCTACATTTTGTTTTGTACCCTTACCATGAGCCAAGACACCCAGATCACCTAAAGCTAGGGTGACTGACTACATCTTTGGATTTTTGAAGCCCTCTAGGATCTCTGGCACATTCAAAACTAACATATTCCAGTTGGATTCATATGTGGTTCAAATATGCAACTTTCCCTGTCCAAAAAAATAAATAAATTTAAAACATTCAAGACACAGAATGACTTTAGCTTCCAAAAAAATGGCTGGTAGAATTTGTTTCCTTTCTAAATGTAGTTTCATTTTTGAAATCAAGTCTGCAGAGATTAATGCACAGCTTATGAGACTTGGCACAGAGAAAGTGAATTGACTTTCTTCTGGGAAGTGTGAACCTTCATTGTGTGCAGTTTTATTCTTCTAACTGCCATTGGATATCTTGGTATTGGGGGGGAGTATTTTGTACTGAGAATAGTGAATTTGGGGTGTGAAGCAAATATACAGTAGTGTTAATGCCTAAAAAGGGATAGAAATGCAATACTGTACATCTTAAAAAATGTTTCTATACAGATAAAAAAAGAAAAACTTGAGATGCTTGAGTTTTAATCACACTAAGCTTCAATTCTAGGTCTTGACCCCAAAATGGGCACACACATTTCTTAGAATAAATGAGTACAGTGTTTCATGGTTAATTAAAGATTTTCAAGCACATCAATGAACTGTGATATTACCTCTATGGAACTTGTTGTGTAGCAGTTGGGAAAACTGAGGCTATGGAAAGCTTTGTCACTTCCCAGCATCAAAACATTTGTAATCAGCAGACTTGGGTCTTAATCTAGGTTTACTGATTTAAAATTTTATGTCTTTCCACTGCAGATACTTGGTCACATAAATACGAAACAAAATATTAGATGAAGCAGCTGTATCACTCTTCTCTTTATTTATGGTCTGGGGGAGATCAGCTATCCTGAATTTTTAATTCTCAATGTCTAAATTTAGGATAAAGAATTCTAATAATGTTTTATTTTTATATCTGTGAATAAATGTCTACCATAAAAGTTAGGCTATTACCCCACTATTATAAATAATGGCCTTGAAATTCAAGTGCTTACATGATTTATGCTGGCTCGTTGGCGCTCACCCGTGACTCACAACTCCAAGTCAGCAGTTCTAAATCTCACCAGTCCCACCTCTCAGTTGGGGAGTTCCCAGGGTTAGTGGTCTTCAGAGCCAAAATTGTTCCCTGAGTGAGCCTTGAGGGTGAGTGAGTCACTGCTCTGGGATGAAGCTTGACAGCCATTCAGTTTAGGTGGAGTCTCTTTGGCACCCAGGTCAATAGAGAACACAAAAGTGACTCACTCTCTAGCTCACCTACTACCTACATAATTGCCACAAAATCAGCAAACTTTCCATTTATATAAGTTTGACTTGTATCTCTAATTGACTCACTGATCGTCTATGCGGGACTTCCGAAGGATAGTATTGGGAAGGCAAATCAGCTTGCTTATCACTATTGGCTTAAGCTGGCTGAAAGGTTAATCTTTACCCAAAAAGTGTGTACCTGGAAGTCAAGGTCAATCTACCTGTCTAGGATACCCCTCAGTACTTATGTTGTCATGAGTCTCAAAGATGTTTTCTTTTCATCCCTTCCTACCATGATAAGGGTCTACATTTTCTGCTCAAATTTGAGCCCTTTCCCCTTTTTCAACCTGTAAAAATAAACTTTCTTATCCCAAGAAAAAAGATCACAGCAAAATGCGGCTCGAAGACTTCTCAGAAATCAAGTAGCACTTATGAAACACTATTTGCTTATATTACTGTAAGTGTCAATGAATCAAAATCATGTGGATTAAATTTCCTTGCAAATAAATAAGGACTCACTAATGAGGAGTTGAGTTTGCATTTTGCTAAAACTACAGCAATTTAGTAAAGATGTGTAGTCTTTCTTGAGCCAGATGGACTGCTGTTCCATAGCAAAAAGTAAAATAGATCATAAAAATAATGTTCCTATATATCTTCATTGGGCATTCTGAAATCATTTTCCAAACTGACCTGTTATGGATTTTGGTTACAGTTAAATATGAACACATGTAGTAATTTTAAATTGATATCAACAAATACTGTGCAATTAATAAAAAATTCTTGCCAATAGGTACATAAAAATGTGCTCAAGATCAGTGATCATTAGGGAAATGCAAATAAAGACCACAATGTGATATCATTTTCATGCCTGTTTAGAATGACTGTAATCAAAAAGATAAGAGATAACAAATGCTGGCAAGGATGTGGAGAAAATAGAACTCTTGGGCACTGTTAGTGGGGTTATAAATAGGGGCAGGCAATAAGGAAAACTGTATTGAGTTTCCTCAAAAAATTAAAAACAGAAGTACCATATGATCCAGTAATTCTACTTCTGGGAATATATCTGAAGAAAAATGAAAACACAATGTGGAAGAGATCTCTGCACCCCCATGTTCATAGCAGCGTTATTTACAATAGCCAAGACATGGCAACAACCCATGTCCATAGATGGATAAAGGGATATAGAAGTTGTGATATATATGCATACACATATATGTTACTCAGCCATGAAAAATAAAGAACTCCTGCTGTTTTCTATTTTTGACAACATGGATGGGCCTCTTGAGGGCATTATGCTAAGTGAAATAGGTCGGGCGGAGAAAGTCAAATACCATATGATCTCGCATGTACGTGGAATCTAAAAAAGTAAAAAACCAAAGTCAGAAAAAGAGATCAGATTTGTGGTTACCAGAGGCAAGGGCTAAAGAGAGGGTGAATCAGAAGAAGGAGATCAACAGCCTCAATGTCCAGTTATAAGATAGATGGACACCGGGGATATAACGTACAACATTATGACAATAGTTAACATTGCTGTTTGGTGTATTTGAAAGCCGTTAAGAGAGTAAATCCTCAGAGTTCTTATCACTGGGAAAAATATTTTTTCCTCTTTTTTTTTACATCTATATGAGATGATAGGTATTCACTAAATTTCTATGGTAGTCATTTCACAATGTGTGTAAGTCAAATCATTGTGTAGATCTTAAAATTATACAATGCTGGATGTTAATTATATTTCAATAAAACTGGAGAAATAATAAAACAAAGGATATAATATTTATTAAGTTTATTTCTAATAAAAATATTTGTAAAATAGTTAGCAGAAAACCCTACTGATGTAGTTAAAAGTCTTATTATTTTCTAAAATATAAGTGGTTACACACTATTTAGCTGAAGCATGACCTATTTATTAACTATTCACTTACTATGAAATCTTCAACCACAATTCATGTTGTTAATCTTTTATTTCTTAATGAAAGAAATTGACACACACACACACAAAGCAACAAACCTAGGGACACACATTTAAGGTTCAAAGATATAAAGAGCAAGTCATTGACAAAGCAAAGCAGGGAATGAAGATGTATTCTGAGTCCTCTAGTCAATTTTTTTTGGCTTCTATATTGGAGTTCCCCAGGAGGCGCTAGTGATAAAGAACCTGCCTGCCAATGCTGGAGACATAGACACAAGAAACATGGGTTTGATCCCTGGGTTGGGAAAATTCCCTGAAGGAGAGCACGGCAACCCACTCCAGTATTCCTGCCTGGAAAATCCCATGGACAGAGGAGCCTGGAGAGCTACAGTCCATAGAGCCACATAGATTCAGACATGACAGAAGTGACGTAACATACACACACACATTTTTATACTAATGGTAGTTTTAATAATGACATGTGATTTTAATAATGACATATGTGATGAAAATAGTATTAAATGTGCTAATGCAACCTGAGTGATATATAAAAACGTAACTTTACATCTATGTTGGGAAATGGGTTATTTAATTATTCAACAATGGGATTCATCCAGTTAAAATATATGCAAAAATAGTTTCTAAACTGGAAGAATTATGATCTAAAGACGACTAATATGATCATCATTTTCCCAGCCATGTTACCACTAATATACAAGTAACTACAGACTGTAGAGAATAATTTGACTTGTTCAGGATAATGCTGGCCAAAACTCTGGAGAGGAATTGGATAAAACAAATGTTTTTATTTTTGTAATGCATTTTGTCCCAAAGCCAAGACTTACAGGATTTTGCTTGGAATTACATTCTGTTATTTGCAAGCAAAGAGTTCCCTTGGCTGTTAGATTGGCAGAGCAAGTGAAATACTGCTCATCTGAGGCTATTTAATCTTAGGACTCTGAAAAGATCCAATCTATTACTGCTGCTAAATTTAACCTCATGTGAGCCATGCTGCGGGGCCTGAGGTTCACCATTGTCCCAGGATGGAAAGTGAAAGTGTCTTCTGCCCATGATTTGGTTAACACACTCAAACAGAATCAACATGATAGAGTCTGTCCTTATGAAGGGTGAGCCTTCAGATGTTTGTTAACAGTTATTTCTTTAGTGCCTGCTGTGTATTCAGGCTCGTTGTGAGGTCCTGGGGCTATTTCTGCTTCTAGGGAACCCGGAGTCTAGTAGTGGGGAGAAATGCATAAACAAATGATCATGTTAAAATGTGACTCTTACTATATTACAAGTAGACACAGGGTGCTATGGTGTTTCAGAATTCAAAATGACTAGCTATCTGCGGTTGGAACTGGGGTGGGGTTATACCACCTACTTACTGCTACATAACACACCTTTCCAGAACTAAGTGGGTTTAAGCAATTGGAGTTTATTTGCTCATGTTTTTTCTCTGAAGTCTGAGCTGAGGCACACATTTCTTCCGTTGGTGTTTCCTGGAATTACTCATGGTGATTCAACCAAGTCAGACAAAGAAAGGTGCTCACATCCCTGGTCATTAGGTCGGATGTCAGGTTACCAGCTGAGCATCTTGGTTCCCCTCTGTGAGGCCCATCCAGCAGACCAGCCCAGGTGTTTGACAGGGTGGCTGCAACTTTCCAAGAGAATGAGAGCAAAAACCACAAGGCCTCTTGAGCTGAGGCTTGGCACCCGTATGATGTCACATCCACTGCATGTTATTGGAGACAACAAGGAACTGGTCTATTCCACAATCAACAATGGTGGAAACCATCCCCACCTCGTGATGGGAGGAGCTGAAAAGAGACTGTAGCCATTTTAACAGTATTAAAGTTATAAGGTATCCCTCCTCCTGACGCTCAAAGTCTGGGGCAGGATTTTTCCTCTAAAGAAATACGTCGCTGCTTTTTCACTAGTTCTAAAAATGACTGTTCTTTGCTCCTCAGTGTGTGCTTTCTGTGTTTTTTCTTAACTTTTTATTTTACATTGGAGTATAGTTGATCAATGAGACTTCTCAGGCAGCACTAGTGGTAAAGAACCCACCTGTCAATGCAGGAGACAGAAAAGACATGGGTTTGATCCCTGCATTAGGAAGATCCCCTGTAGAAGGGGAGGGTAACCCACTTCAGTATTCTTGCCTAGGGAATCCCATGGACAGACGAGCCTAATGGGCTAGTCCATAGCGTTGCAACCCAGGTATCAAACCCAGGTGGATTCTTTACCAGCTGAGCTACCAGGGAAGCAGGGTGGCAAAGAGTTGGACAAGACTGAAGTGACTTAGCACGCACGCGTGTGCGCACACACACACACACAGAGTTGATTAACAGTGTTGTGTTAGTTTCAGATATACATCAAAGTGATTCAGTTATAAATAAACACATATCTGTTCTTTTTTAAGTTCTTTCGCCAATGAGATTGTTACAGAATACTGAGCAGAGTTCCCTGTACTTTCATTGGGTCTTTGTTGGTTATTCATTTAAAAATTGTTTTTATTAAAAGTGGAAGCAAAACCCCTGGCCTATAACAAAACTTAACTTTTATCATACATTGTAATAAAATGTCATATAGATTAAAAAAAAAGAAATTGTAGCCATTATAGATTAAAAAAAAAAGAAATTGTATCCATTTTAACCACGGTATTATTTAGGGAATATGTCAAAAGAAGGCCTTTTAAAACTGAGTCTTAAATGGTTTATATTAGTTCTCTATTCAGGTGTGCGTGTGTGTGTGTGTGTTGGGGCAGAAGATATTCCAGAAAAGACAGAGGAAGCATTCCAAATGCAATGATTAAGATGAACATGAGCAAAAGTATGGTGCAATATTTGTGAAGTTACAAGTAAACATATATGGATGAATACAGAATGCATCATAGCTGCCAAGGGTAGGGAGTGACCTGAAGGGGAATAACAGTGAAAGGAGGGACGGAAGTGAGTCTAGGATGATAGGTTGGCAGATGGTTAAAGGATTATGAGAAAGATGAGTGATTTACAACATGTTCTCTAGATGTTGGGTAACCAAGGATCATTTTTATAACAAGTTTCAGGCCTATGTAGCCTGTGGAAGTCACTGAATAAGAATCTGTTGGATAAATAAAAGCAGCTTAGTGACGTAGTTAGAGTTGTCATTCTTAAAAAATAGGATGCGGGACTTCCCTGGTGGTCCAGTGGTTAAGGCTTCACTTTCCAGCGTAGGGGATGTAGGTTCAGTCCCTGGTCGGGGAGCTAAGATACCACATGCCTCGCAGCCAAAAAAACCAAGCAAATAAAAAACAGAAGCAATATTGTAACAAATTCAACAAAGACTTAAAAAATGGTCCACATAAAAAAATGTCTTAAAAAACAGGGTGAAATATAGGTATATATAGACTTGGGAATCCTGTGGTGGGTGAAGATAGAAATTTCATGCTGACCCTTACCAAGAGCAGCAGGCTGTTTTACAGGGGACCAGCTCCTCTCAATTTACTTATTATGAGTATTAGATAAACTTTATATCTGCAATCTGCTATTTTTGAAAACCTCATCATAGTAGTGAAGGGCTCTCGAGATGTTTAAGTTGATTAATCTTGAAAGATCAAACAAGGCCAGAAATGAAGAGGTCACCTCTCTGTGTTTTCAGGATGAGGGCGCAATGAGCAGAGATGATAGACTTGGAAACATGAAAAAGAGATCTTTGAAATGCAGTGCTTGGTGGTTTTTGGAAGAAAATATCAACGGTATCAATGGTATTTGGAAGAAATATCAATGGCTTTTAGTTTGTTTTTTTTTCCCCACTGGATTTTAAAAATCAGCCCTGAATAGAGTTTAACAAGATGTTGAGAGAGAAATGTTGAGAGAGTTTGAAAAACCAAAAGCCACATTGAAGACTGGATTCATAAATATTCCAAACCTAACATAGCCTTTCACAGACTTTCTTTTTCTGGCAAAATGAAACAAAAGTTTATCTTTTTGCAATGTTTTCTGTAAATCACAAAGGCATTGAGTATTTATGAATGCCCTCAACTCTACCAGCTCCTGGAAATTATCTCTGGAAAGACTGTTAGTACCAATGAGTTTTTCAACTTTGAGACAAGAAATACCGGTAAGCTTTATGGTGCCTAGGTGAGGTCTTGGGAGAAAACATTTCTGTTCACTTTACTTTTAAGTTAAAAATGTTTCTAATTTGGGACTTCCTTGGTGGTCCAGTGGCTAAGACTACACATTCCCAATGCAGGGGACCTGGGTTCAATCCTTAGTCAGAAATTAGATCCTGCGTGCTACAACTAAGACCTGGTGCAGCCAAATAACGTAAAATGAAATAAAAATGCTTAACAACAACAAAATGCTCCTAACTTGCTTGCAACTTTCTTTATGTCCTTGATCTAACTGAGGCATGTAAACCTTTCACAAACTTATTCAATCATCCTTTGCTAGACAGACCTGTAATGTCATAGAAAGCTTTGCCACTTAAAGCCTAGTTTGGACTATTGCCCAGGCTGGACATCTATTTTGTTTTTTTTTTTTTTTCTTTAGCAAAATTCCTCGTCAATGAATCAAGTCATCCCGGGCTGGGATAGAGACTCTAAGATGTGTTTTGCTCTCAACCAGTGGATAATTGGGATTGCTTGTCTTATCTGCCTGCAGACTCTCAGTCTGCTGGCCAAATATATGCTGGCCACATGTGAAGGAGTATTTCCATGCCAAGCACAAACCATAGAGAGTCATCCTTAATAATTTCACGAGTAGACAATGTGGCGATTGGTCCCAGCTCTTAGCGTGCTGGGTTCCAGGGGCTGCTGCTGCTGCTAAGTCGCTTCAGTCGTGTCCGACTCTGTGCGACCCCATAGAAGGCAGCCCACCAGACTCCCGCATCCCTGGGATTCTCCAGGCAAGAACACTGGAATGGGTTGCCATTTCCTTCTCCAATGCATGAAAGTGAAAAGTGAAAGTGAAGTCGCTCAGTCGTGTCCGACTCTTAGCGACCCCATGGACTGCAGCCTACCAGGCTCCTCCGTCCATGGGATTTTCCAGGCGAGAGGACTGGAGTGGGGAGCCATTGCCTTCTCCGGGTTTCAGGGACAGCTCTGGCCAATAGGAGTTGGATTAGAAGTCCCACCCTGTCCATAGACGTCCTTAACAAGTGCAGCGGGTAGACAACACCCGAGAGGAAGGCAGAGCCCCTCAGCGCTGTTGGCGGAGAACCCTCTGGCTGCTTTTCCAGGCGAGGAGCACAGTATTGCCAGAAGCCCAAAGACAAGTTTTCCTTTGCCTCATTAAGAAAATGCTGCAGGGAGCAAAATAGCCCAGGCAGAGATCTTGGGCTTTCCCAAGTGCTCCTTTCTGCATGTTAAGTCTCTTCAGTCATGTCCGACTCTTTGTGACCCTGTGAACTATAGTCCGCCAGGCTCCTCTGTCCATGGGACTCTCCAGGCAAGAATACTGGAGTGGGTTGCCATTCCCTCCTCCAGGGGATCTTCCCAACCCAGGGATCGAACGCACGTCTCGTGCCTTCTGCATTTGCAAGTGGGTGCTTCCCTGGTAGCTCAGATGGTAAAGCGTCTGCCTACAATGCGGGAGCCCCGGGTTCGATCCCTGGGTCGGGAAGATCCCCTGGAGAAGGAAATGGCAACCCACTCCAGTATTCTTGCCTGGAAAGTTCCATCGATTGAGGAGCCTGGTAGGCTACAGGGGTCGCAAAGAGTGGGACACAACTGAGCTACTTCGTTCACTTTCTTAACCACTAGCGCCACCTGGGAAACAATGAAAGGAAGGCCGCTGCTATCTTGGCCTGATTCCATTTTGATGGAATCGCAGCATACTGTATGCATTCAAGGCTGCAGCTGCTTAATTTAAAGAAAAGTTGTGGGTAGTGACAGAGGACAGAGGAAGCTTCCTGCAAATTGCCTCCACTCCCACCACCTTCAACTCACTTTTAAGGGGTAGAGACTTTCGAAGTCCTCAGTGAAAATTTCTCAAGTGTTACCGTGAGGTTTTCTCTTCAGCAGTATCATGGGGAACTGCATGACAGCAGTTAGATTCTCTGCATTGAGTGGTTTGTTTCACGTACAGACCAGCTCTTGACCTCATTGTGGTCTCCAGTTCCAAGGAGAATTAGCACCACTTGGCTGAGTTTCCTTAGCAACTAAGTAAGTTATCATGTAACAGTGCATTGTTTGTTTAAAGAGTTATCTCTCACAGTTTTTTGAACAACTTACTTACAGAGACCAGTATCTTCAACTCCTCAAAGGAAGATCAACACAGAAAATGCCTCACAATATTTGTTGGCCTATTCAATATCGATATTGACACGGGTCACTGGAGGGACCCTTCTGCTATTTAAACTTTCTTGTCACTTCCAGTATCTCCAAAATGCAAACCAATAAAATGTAAGAATCAAATGACTTAATATTGCAAACTAATTAAGAGTCCAGAGGTTCTGGAATTAGATCTTGGTGTGAATCTCAGGCAAAATATTGATTATGCAATTTTAGGCAGATTATTTAAGATTTCTATACCTGCAGTTTTTTATTTGTAAATTAGTTTAATAATATTACCCAAATCATAGTTTTGTGAGAATCAAATAAAGTGCCTGGTATATCATAAATATTGAGCTATTACTATTATTACCATTATACCAATTAATTCCATTATCTTCAAGTATAGGATGCCATACTGTTGTTATTTTAAGGTTGATATTTTAAAGGGCTACCATAACATTTCTTAGGGCTTCCCTGATGTCTCAGATGGTAAAGAATCTGCCTGCAATGCAACAGACTCGGGTTCAATCCCTGGGTTGTGAAGATCCCCTGGAGAAGGAAATGGCAATGCACTCCAGTATTCTCGCCTGGAGAATTCCATGGACAGAGGGGCCTGGTGGGCTACAGTCTATGGGGTCTCAAAGAGTTAGACATGACTAAGTGACTAACACACACACACACACACACACACACACACACACCGTAACATTTTACCAGTTGTCCCTTGTAAATATTACTGAGTGTGAGTAAGATGTGGAACAGCCTTTCTCCAATTGCTCTTTTGTTTTTAAAGATGCTTGAACTCTTTTTTTTTTCTCATATTTTCTTGGCCACACCACATACCATGCAGGATCTTAGTTCCCTGATAGGGATCAAATTTGTGCCACTTGCATTGGCAGTGTGGAATCTTTCTATTTTAGAGTAATGGTCTAATTTTTAAAATTTATTTATTTTTAATTGGAGGATGATTGCTTTACAATATTGTGTTGGTTTATGCCATACATCAACATGAATAAGCCATAGGTATACATATGTCCCCTCATTCTTGAGTCTCCCTCCCACCTCCCTCCCCAACCCACCTCTCTAGGATGCCATACAGCAAATTCCCACAAGTTATCTATTTTACATATGGTAATATATGTGTTTCAATGCTTCTCTCTCTATTCATCCCACCCTCTCCTTCCCCTGGTGTGTCCACAAGTCTGGTCTCTATGTCTGCATTTCCATTGCTGTACTGCAAATAGGTTCATTGGTACTATCTTTCTAGATTTCATATATATGCATTAATATATGATATTTGTTTTTCTCTTTCTGTTATCACTCTATACCATAGGCGTTAGGTTCATCCACCTCATTAGAACTAACTCAAATGTGTTCCTTTTTTATAGCTGAGTAATATTCCACTGTATATATGTACCATTGTTTCTTTATCCATTCATCTGTCGATGGACATCTAGGTTGGGAAGTGCAGAGCCTTAACCACTGAATCACCAGGGAAGTCCCAAGGCCCTTGAATTCTTTGGAGAAGGTGCATTATAAAGCTGAAGAATAAGAATTCTAATTATTTGTGTCACCAACAACTGCACCAACAGTCAAAATAACTAGGGATTCCTCCAAGGATTTTAACAACCTTTAGAAGTCAGTATTTCCAGAAATTATCACGTCACCGGGAAATTTAGTTTTCTGCAGTAGAGTATGGTAATGCACTTAGCTGTAAGGCTCTTATTTTCAAACAATTTGCATCAGATTCATCTGTGTTAGGAAAGTGGAAATAAAAAAAATTGAGTCAGCTAAAATTGATTGTCTCCTTTCATTGGCTTCTGGGATTCCACTCCACACAAACAACGACAATGCCAGCTGGTGTTTCAGCTGGAAACATCTGCAGGACCCTAAATCTTTCTTTGCATCATTTTTTTTTCCTGTTAAACTTTTTCTCTCTTCTGTTGGTGATTGCACACATTGAACAAAAGTGGGCTTGGGAAAGAGACAGTTACAGCTACAGATGGTGTGGAATAATAAGATACAGAACAAAATATAGAAACAAGGGGACTATTGAATAACTAGGACAAAAGCTAAAATTACATAAAATGTTCAGGTAATCAGAGAGAAAAGAACATTATGAAATCAAATCAGTTTTTAACATGTAGATATCACCCAGTGTTTTTGGTACAGCTCCCAGTAAAATCCATCAGTTCTACACATTACTGATAGTAAAGCTATTGATTAGTAATTGTTGTTGTTGCTGTTGAGTCTCTAAGTCGTGTCTGACTCTTTGTGACTCTTTGTGACCCTGTGGACTGCAGCACACCAGGGTCCTCTGTCCTCCACCGTTCCCAGAGTTTGCTCAAATTCATGACCATTGAGTTGGTGATTCTATCTACCCTCTCATCCTCTGTTGCCCTTTTTTCCTTTTGCTTTCAATCTTTCGCAGCAACAGAGTCTTTTCCGGTGAGTCGGCTCTTAGAAGATGCATAACTCATAATTTTCATCTGATAGTTAATTGATGCAATCATGCAGATGTATCATATTACTATAAGAATGTAGCATTTTTATAAATTTCATGCAACACTATAGTCATATAATAATGTAAATATATTATTGTATTTATTTCAATAATAGCCTTGTGGTAGTATCTATTTCACTGATGACTTTCCTTTCCGATCTGATTTATGTATTAGAAAAGAATGAATGCGAATTACCAAGCCATCCTTGGGACAGAGTCATTGATCAGGTGTATGATCATTGGAGGATCATTGGAAGATCAGTCATTCTTTAAGGCCCCTGAACATGAGGGAACTCATGCTTTTGAGTCTAGAAGCAACAAGTTACCCCTCAGTAACCAAGAATATGCACAGTAACTCCAGAACTCCCCACCCTCCAAAATGTGTGTAAGTTGAGAGAAAAGAAAAGCTGAACTAGAGAAATATTCCTACAATAGTGTTTGTAAAAGAACTTCTAAATCATTGTATCTGAACTATGTGTAGGGTGTTTGTTAAAAATGCAGAATCCAGGGCCCATTCTAGATCTGGACTCAAACTTTGGGGGTGGCTAGTTAGCTTAATAAGCCATTTAGGTAGCCCTCTGGCACGTTAATGTTTGAGAATTCTTGACCTAGAAAGTCAGGGAGTTGGGGGAACTGGAGAAACTGTATGGATACCAAGATTCCTAAGCTATAGGTTTTTTTCATATGAACCCTGAGAAGTACTTCTTTGGACCATTAGCATTGATTCATAAATAAAAACACCATGAGGCTGCCCATAGCTAACGAAAATATCCAGTAGAAAAGTAAGAATTACATTATTACTATTACCTCCAGCTACAAAATACTTTTCAGAAAACTCATATCCTGGGAAAAGTGAGCATAATTACATTCTATCACATTTCTTCAAGTCTTTGGGTAATGGAATTTGTGACTAGTTAGTTCTCTGAACTGCAAAACTCTCTATTTGACTGTTATGTATTTTAAGTCTACTATTCAGTTAGATTCCTTCTTTCACTTTCTCCCTAGAATTCAAATCCTTAAAAAAATGTGGAACAAATTCTTTCCCAGACTGATGAAAAACAGTCTTCTACAAATTGTAAGCCCACATGTGGGAACTCAGGACTTTGTATACAGATGTATGTGAATGAATGGTTGTGCAAAGAGTTAGAAACCATTGCCAGCACCGTCTAATTGGCACTGGTCACCAACCTGGCAAAGGCCCTAACATTGCATTCTTTATTTACATTACTAGTAATGTCATTTATTATGTTACCCAATTCAAGAGGGTCTCTGCAGCCACAACTCTCCCACAGATTGAGACTTGCATTGGAAATCTGTAGAAGCACCCTTCATGAGGGTTTTTTGTTTTTTTTTTAAGCTGTCTTTTGTTTCTGTTATCTGCAGAATCTTTCTGGAGTCTGCAATACATTAGGAGTTCAAACAGGAAAGGTGACTGCAAATGTGCTTTCCAGTTTGACCAGATGTGCAGCCAGTGTCATGAATTCAATTATACTATAAATAGAACGCAGAGGCATGCTATTTACCACTTGGTAATTAATAAAATGTGCCGAATGCTAAGACATATCTCCTCCCTATTACTCAGTTACTAGAACCACCATTCTTTCAGTGAAAGACAGGTCCTGCAGGTGTTAGAGAATGGATTTCATAATGGGAGTCTCTCTATAATAGCCTGAGAAAATATAGCTTCAACTGCAAACCCAAAGAGGCTGCAATTCTTTCCTTTTCCCCCCCAAAGTAATAAAGATGAAGACAAGAGAGAGGTTTCGGTGAAGAAGAAAAATCTCTGATCTAATTAAATATGTTTCAAATCTTGAAGGTAACAAGTAATGTTCTTGTCCAATTGGGCTACAATAGTTGCAATAAAATTTAAAATGGAGAAAAACATAGTAATCTATTAATCTGTCTCATGTGAAGAGTTTTCAACCTATTTCCCCCACTGTGATTTCAGGTTCAGACAGTAAGGACAATTTCTGTGTGTCAGTTTCTTGCTGAGTCATATGCAATGAAATAGGAATTATATCCAGCATCATGTGAGTAAGCCCCAAAGTTAATGAAAGAAGTTAAAAACTTGGAGAAGGCAAAATCTATCTATCAGTTCACTTCAGTTCAGTCCCTCAGTTGTGTCTGACTCTTTGTGACCCCATGGACTCAGCACGTCAGGCTTCCCTGTCCTTCACTATCTCCCAGATTTTGCTCAAACTCATGCCCACTGAGTTGGTGATGGCATCCAACCATCTCATTCTCTGTCACTCCCTTCTCCTCCTGAACTCAATCTTTCCTAGGGTTAAGCTCTTCACATCAAGTGGCCAAAGTATTGGAGCTTCAGCTTTAGCATCAGTCCTTCCAATGAATATTCAGGACTGATTTCCTTTAGAAATGACTGGTTTAATCTCCTTGCAGTCCAAGGGACTCACAAGAGTCTTCTCCAGCACCACAGTTTAAAAGAATCAATTCTTTGGCACTCAGCCTTTTTTATAGTCCAACTTTCACATCCATATATGCCTACTGGAAAAACCATAGCTTTGACTCTTCAGACCTTTGTTGGGAGAGTGATGTCTCTGCTTTTTAATATGCAGTCTAGATTTGTCATAGCTTTTCTTCCAAGAAGCAAGCATCTTTTAATTTCCTGGCTGCAGTAACCATCCGCAGTGATTTTGTAGCCCAAGGAAATAAAACCTTTCCACTTTTTTCTAAAGGGTACCAGAGATGAAAAATCCAGAGAAATATATAAGTTGCATTTTTGGGTGGCCGGGTGTATACACTTTCTTGATAAAGTGCTTTCCAGTGTAAACGTTAAACCAGCCACTTAACATTTGCCTGCTTCCACCCTATGAGAGCCAGGGCAGGCATGTAAACAGAAATGCAAACTTCCCAGAACAACATTCCTGCTGAGGACACAGAGATTATTCATTCAAATTCAAAATAAGTCCAGTGTATATGTTTCTCTAACAGCAGGGGCAGGAGCTTGCCCGTTCTCCCCTACTTCTCTGTCTCTCCCTCTCCCTCTCCCCCTTCCTCTCTGTCTGTCAGGGGACAAACTTAAATACTGTCACTTTATAAGCATGATGATTGATGCTTGGGTAGATCTTTCCTGTGGCTGGTCTGGGTTATACCAAGCTCTCGTTTCCCCCAGCTGCTTCCGATGTGACTGTTACATAAGATCACACTCGCCTTGCTCACTCCCTTACTGGAGGAACCGTTGTGGTTCAGTTGCCCCCAAATGTATTTCAGAGCCAAGTCGTATACAATAGAGGCAGGAAGACATGGCTCTGTGAACAGCTGTACAGAAAAACCGAGTGGAAAGGTCAGAAATTATACAATGAATCTGAATATGTTGAGATGTGACTAATACTGGACTAAGGAAAACTATTTGTTTACATGAAAGATACCCTGATCACACCCCCATTCAAGTGTTTCTTAGACATATCTGGTATTTTTTTAAATGATTTATCTAGCAGCAAATTTGTTGGATTTACATCCCATTCATTTGGTTTACATCCCATTTTTATTAGCTGTCTGCCCCATTTTCTGTGTACTTTTTTTAACCATCTAGGCCATTCTCAAGCACTCCAGAATGTAGTCACTTAGAGTTGAGACTCTGGCTAAGATCTGCCTTAAAAATTGATGATGGGAAAAGATGTTTTGTTCAAGATGTCATGTATTTCTGGAAAAAAAAAGATGAAACTATAAGAAGGAGGGAAGAAAAGGAAAGAGGAAGAAAAAGAAGGAAGAGAGGATAAAAAGGAAGGAGGAAGAAAACAAAGACAGAAGGGCAGAGTATGGATGGAAGGAAAGGTGGAAGGAAAAAGCATCAATACAACTATTTGTTGACTACAATTACTTAAGGAGGAAGCATCCAGAAATAGCTACCCTATTTGACTGCCTGAACCTTGAGGCTGTTGCCCCTTGGTTCCAAAATGAATACGCTATCTGAGTAAGAGACACAGTATCAAGTTCTGATTCAGTGAATTGGTGTTAGGGTGAAAAAGATCCATTAAGTCATGTTGCTTTGTTGTTAAAAAAAATAAATAAATAAGTGAGCCCATAGTATTGGCCTCTGGGGCTATATCTCTTCAGATTTCAAAACAGCCCAAGCTTGAAGGCTCCCCCCCATTTCCCTCAGAGACTATTTCATCATCCAGCTGATCTTAGACATAAGGAAGTTTTCCCAGTTATTATTCCCCAAGTTCCTTTTTTTCTAAATGTCACTGCATTATTTACACTATTTCACCCTGCCTCATTTTTATACCTGGGATTTTATAGCCTTCAAGTACTAGAAGATGGTTGTCATTTAATGCTCTTTATTCATCCTGTGGCCAAGAGAACACAAAAGAGTTATTAAGTTGGGCATTGCTAGAGGTTGTTAAGCTCTATTCATAAATCAGAAATCCAAAAGTCTTGGGAATATGGACATGTTAAAAGGAAATTTAGCTTTTATATATACATTTGTTTGTCAATTCCAGATGCTTCTGTCAACTGAGGTGTCCACCAAAGTTCTCATCGAATTTTGTGTATGAATGAAACTAGTGTGAGAATGGAAGAGCCACAGGCTTTCTGAGTAAGAGGAAAACTTTCATTATCATCTGGACTACTTTTCCAGTAGTATGGATGTGAGAGTTGGACGGTGAAGAAAGCTGACTGCTGAAGAATTGATGCTTTTGACCTGTGGTGTTGGAGAAGACACTTGAGAGTCCCTTGGACTGCAAGGAGATCCAACCAGTCCATCCTAAAGGAGATCAGCCCTGAATACTCACTGGAAGGACTGATGCTGAAGCTGAAGCTCCAATGCTTTGGCCACCTGATGTGAAGAACTGACTCATTAGACAAGGCCCTGATGCTGGGAAAGATTGAGGGCAAGAGGAAAAGGGGACGACAGAGGATGAGATGGTTGGATGGCATCCCCAACTCGATGGATATGAGTTTGAGCAGGCTCTGGGAGTCAGTGATGGACAGGGAAGCCTGGCATGCTGCAGTCCATGGGGTTGCAAAGCATTGGACACGACTGAGCAACTGAACTGAACTAGTGACTTCTCTGTATACTGCTGAGACATCAAAACATTTCTCTCAAGTTATCTATCCTTCAGCCTTCTCTAGTAAGAGATACACAGAGATAGAACAAGATAAACTCCATGAAACATATTAAGCTATTTTTCAGAGGCAACAGCGTAATTCCCATCCTCCATGAGACTGTGTGACATCTCCTCGCTGCCCTGGAGGAACCACAGCAATCACAAAACTCAGATTCTTTGAGCATCCACTCACAGATCTGGGATTCTGGAAACTCAGCCTACCTCATTCAGTTCTCAGATCCTTATGAGACAACTTATCACCTTTTCACAGTGAGGAAAATAAGCTTAGAGAATGAATTAACTTGCCCAAGTTCTCACAAGTTTTCCCTGCTGAAATCACAGTTTGTCACTATGGGATGGATTTGGAGTTCCATGACAGTTTCATTGTGTGACACCTCGAAGCACAAATGCTTAATTGCCACTGAACCAGCTTGATTCTTCGCGGAGAAAATTTACTTCTGTGACAGACAGCTAATGCATAAACTCATTATTTAATTAGGACCTAGTATGTTCCTGGCAATCTTTCAGTACTGGAGACACTGTGGTAAACGGAGTAGGCAAGCATCCTGCTCTGACAGGGCTCACATACTAAATAAAATAAATATCGGGTTGGCCAAAAAGTTTGTTTGGGTTTTTCCCTAAGTTGTTACTGAAAAAACCCGAGCAAATTCTTTGGCCAACCCAATACATACGATGTGTATTTTAACAGAAAGTTACAAGTACTGTAGAACAAAATAGAGTAATAAAGGGGGGATAGAACTACAAATTAAGAAATAAATACATTTGCAGCTTATCAGACCAATTTTGTATGCTAAGAAGAACACAAAACAGGAAGGGTGGTTAGATAGGGTTGGAATGAGGAGGGAAATTCTCTCCGCAGGTGACATGTAGACCAAGACTTAAAGAAGGTGAGGAAGTGAGCTGGGTGAATTCCATGGAATAAGCGCGATGGGTAATCCACTGCAAAGGCTCTGAGTTTGGTTGTCTAGTGTGTTCAGGGAAGCATATGAGAGCTAGTCCAACAGGGGCAAAGTATATGAGGGAAAGAATGGTAAATGATGCTGTCAGAAAGTGGTAAAGGAAGGTTCTATTGTCTCTTGTAAGTCATTGGGAAAACTCTGATTTTTGTTTTAAGTGAGATGAAAAACTGTTGGATGGTTTTTAGCAGAACGACATTATCTTGTTTACATTTTAAAGAGTCACTCTGGTTGCTATTATAAAACTGTGCTCCCTATAGGAAAGCAGGGTTCAAAATAAAGTCTATTAAGGCTTAATAGCTAATAATGATTCCACATCATAACAACAGACTTTTCTTAGACTCTGGTACTTACTTTATATTCATTATTGCATTAATTTTCACAACTTATGTGATGGCTGTCATCATTATGTCCTTTTTTGTAATTTGTGGTTGAGGGTTTATGTAATTTTTACAGCCGTTGACCCAACACATATGTGGGGGGCATACTTGACTTGAATAAGTTTAGTTGTTTTGAAATAAGTTTTAGTTAATATAATATGAATATATTTGAGACTTTTATGACAACTGGTATAGTAATTGGAGATATCAAAGAAGACAAATGACTCTCAATCCTAAATACACATAAAAATTACCAAGAGCTTTTAAATTATATCTCGGCTTCTTCTTTTGCCCAGATTTCCTTGCCCTCTTCAAAAAAAAAAAAAATAAAAAGTGTGTGGACTTGCCTGGTGGGCCAGTGGTTAAGTTTCCGTGCTTCCTCTGCAGGGGTGGGGTGAGAGGCAGGTTTGATTCCAGGTTGAGGAACTTCAGCATGCTGCAAGTTGTGGGCAAGAAAAGAAAACTCCCAAAACTGTGTGTTTATCTACTTTGAAGTGTATATTTTTAAAAAGTAAATTAAAAATATAGTACTGGCACACTCTGCTGATAATTCTTAATTAATAGCTAAACAACTACATGGACCAACTCAAATATTTATAAAACAAAAGAAATACTGAAAAATAAACAAATGATCAGGTTTCTGTAGAGAGAGATGCAGCACTTTTGGCCCTCAAAAATGGAGATGTTTTAAATAAGTGATGTATAGGCAGAAAAGGGATTCTTATGGGTGGGGCGTTTCTCATTTTCTCACCGCTCCCCCTCTGAGACGGCCCAGGCTGTTTACAAAGACATTGCAGTAGTTTCTTGTTAAAACTGGGCTCAGGCAATAGCTGAGGGCGGCGGGGGAAGGTCAGGACCAGAAGGCTAGAAATAGCCTTTGAGACCGGTAGAATGGTGAGCCTCACACAGGGAATCAGCAGGTGGAAGGAATATTCTACAGATGAGTAGGGGTTACTCAACAGGGACCAACTGTGGTAACAGGCGAAGCCAGCACTACAGAAGCTTAATGGAGCAGAGGTCTGCTTCTTGTCCTGTTAGTGGACAGTGTGGGTCCATAGTGGTGGAGCGGGCTGTCTTGTCCACATGCCTAAGTGTGGGGACCCAGGGTCCCTCCAGTTGGTGGCTCTCTGGACTCCAGGGTGTTGGCATTCTCTATAAGATTCATCCCTGAACAAAGCTCAAAAAGAGACAGTGGAGAAACGTGCCAAATTCTAGCGGCCAGTCCGGAAACCTACCCTCACTGCCTCGGCCAGAACTCAGTCCTGTGGTCCCATCTGAGAGCAAAAGGAGGAAAACGGGTAGAATTACCTGCCAAAGGAGCCTGGGGAGCCTGGGGATGTGCCATTAAAAGTAACCTTTGAATGAAAAGCTATTTCGAAATTATTTTCAAAATTACAGACTGAACTCTGTGGAGTATACCCAGGATATCACAGATATCTTTCAACATGATCTGATCAATATTCACATTTGAGCTTTAGAAATAGAGTCATTGGTATATGAGATAATGAGTATCAACTGCCTGGGATGGACTCGTGGTGAGTGAGGTCCAGGGCTGGATCCCACCTTCAGGGAGTCCTAATGATACACGTGAGTCAGAGCCAAGCCATGGTCTTTCTGTTCTTCCTGTTTTGGAACAAGATTGGAGATAGAATCTGAGGATAGACAAGATCAGGATGTGGATGTTTTAATTGTCACAGCTGTAGTGAATGGAGTGGAGTGAGGAGAAAAAAGATTCATCATGGTTTTTATAGTTTGGAGGGCATGGTCTCACCCTGTCCTTCTGTAGTCCAGATGCTGGTTCTCGGGAAGGCCTGGAGCCATCTCAACTGGGACCGGCTCCTAGAGTTGCACTGGCCCTTTGTTGGTGGCAGGTGGTGGGAGGGACTGTGGTTCAGAGGCTGAACCTCAGTTCAGTTCACTGAGCTCTGTGTTAGTGAGAAAACCACAGCTTGCTTTTTCTCAGAAGCTTCTATGGACAGACCTTATGATAATGTACGTTGCTATGGGCATGATCTCTTCTCACTGCAAGATGGGAAAAGCTTTGCATAGTCCGCCATTTCCTGACATTCTCCGTAACAGTGTTCATGGGCATGTGTGTGCACCTGCATACGTGTGTACCTGTGTGTAAGAGAACTATAGGAAACTAACTTTAAAACCACATGTCTTAAGAGATTTCTGGTGTCCAACCAAGGATAGGTTATGAGCTTCTGCTCTAGCTGCCCCAAGTGTAGAGCTAACATGTTGTCCTGAACTTCAGACCCTCCCTCAACTCATCTCCTTATTGCAAAGCCCATTTTTCAAGTTGGACATAAAAATCACAATGTCACAAAGGCAGGGGATCAAATACTAGTTTCCTATTTGTGTATATTTTCCCCAAATGTCATAAAATGTTTTTTTATTATTCCCCCCAGCCAGTCATGCAAACAATTTTGATCCACAGGCTTGGAACCAGAGAAATAAAACATGAGTCTAAGAAGAAGAAAACATATTTGGAGCCTAGAATTTATTGCTATGTGTTTTTCTTCCTTTTGCCTCAATCCTAAATTTCATAGTTTTTCTTTTTTGGTTTAGGAAGTTTGGTTGAATTTGCCTCAATATTTTCTTATATATTAATACTTTTGGCTTCGCGATAGGAAAAGCCATTGTTTCCTTTTGCCTACCAGTCAGTTAGCCAGCCAACCAATAAATGTTTACGAAGATCCTATTATAGGTAAAGGCAATCTGTTAGGTAGTTTGAAGACGAGGAAGGTCAATTTAGCCTATACACACACAGACACACAGAATATGTAGTCATATCAACATGGAAAAGTGAAAGTGTTAATAATCCAGTCATGTCTGATTCTTTGTGACCCAATGGGCTGTAGCCCTTCAAGCTCCTCTCTCCATGGAATTCTCTGGGCAAGAATACTGGAGTGGGTAGATGTTTTCTTCTGCAAGCGATCTCCCCAACCCAGTGATCGAACCCAGGTTTCCTGCATTGCAGGCAGATTCTTGACTGTCAAAACCACCAAAGAAGTCCATGTTTTCATATATATAATCATATATCATATGTGGTATATACTTACTGTTGTAATTATGTATATGTAGCCATCCAGAAAAACATCTAATACTGCTTCATTGACTACAGTGAAGCCTTTGACTCTGTGGATCACAACAAACTGTGGGAAATTCTTAAAGAGATGGGAATACTAGGCCAACCTTCCCTCTCTCCTGAGAAGCCTGTATTCAGGTCAAGAAGCAACACTAGAATCTGACATGGAACAACAGACTGGTTCAAAATCGAGAAAGGAGTACGTCAAGACTGTATATTGTCACTCTCCTTACTTAACTTACATGCAGAGTACATCACGCGAAATGCCAGGCTGGATGAATCACAAACTGGAATCAAGGTTGCCGGGAGAAATATCAACAACCTCAGATATGCAGATGATACCACTCTAACCACAGAAAGTGAAGAAGAACTAAAGAGCCTCGTGATGAGGGTAAAAAAAGGGAGTGAAAAAGCTGGCTTAACACTCAACATTCAAAAAACTAAGATCATGGCATCCGGTCCCATCATTTCACGGCAAATAGATGGGGAAAACGTAGAAACAGTGGCACATTTTATTTTCTTGGTCTCCAAAATCACTGTGGACAGTGATTACAGCCACGAAATTAAAAGACACTTACTCTTTGGAAGAAAAGCTATGATAAAGTTAGACAGAATATTGAAAAGCAGAAACATCTCTTTGCTGACAAAGGTCCATATAGGTAAAGCTATGGTTTTCCCATAGTCATGTATGGATGTGAGAATTGGACCATAAAGAAGGCTGAGTGCAAAGAATTGATGCTTTCAGATTGTGATGTTAGAGAAAACTCTTGAAAGTCCCTTGGACAGCAAGGAGATCAGACCAGTCAGTCCTAAAGGAAATCAGTCCTGAATATTCTTTAAAAGGACTGATACTAAACTGAAGCTCCAATACTTTGGCCACCTGATGCGAAGCATTGACTCATTGGAAAATACCTTGTTGCTGAAAAAGATTGAGGGCAGGAGGAGAAGGGGGTGACAGGGGATGAGGTGGCTGGATGGTATCACCAACTCAATGGGCATGAGTTTGAGCAAACTCTGGGAGACAGTGAAGGACAGGGAAGCCTAGCATGCTGCAGTCCATGAGGTTGCAGAGTCTGATACAACTTAGCAACTAGACAACAACAAATATACATTTAGTACCTGTTATGTAATAGGCATTCTGCAGAGTCACCATCGAGCTGGTTTGTCATTTTGAAACATGGGCAGGGACAATGGAAATTTTAAAAGTCAGGTGAAATGGCTCAGCCAAATATTTCTGCAATAATTTCTTGAGAGTCTGTTCCCAGGCATTTGTCTTCTGTAGGGACCAGCTTGACTCTGCTGGGAAAATGGGCCATGCAGACAAGGGGAATGACTTTCACAGCAGGACCCGGGCTCTCTGCCTGTCTGTAATGATACATAAAGAAGACTGTGCTGAGTTCAAAGATAGGGAACATCAATCCTTGATAACACACATTTTTTAGGATGGTGCGAGGAGTCAGGAATGTGTGACATGACATCTAGGGCAAGAAAATGACAGATGAGGCTGTTGAAAGACAGGGCTCATGTTACAGTATAAGCCCTCCTTTTCTCCAGAGTTGGAAGTTCAACCCACAGGTCTCACAGTTCCGAGGGAAGGGTGAGGTTTCGAAACAGTTTGGGACATCCTGGCCAGGGGAGTTCTGGGATTTACGAAAGCATCAAGTCACACAGCACCGTTGAGAGTGCAGCGGAGTTTCGAAGTCATAACTTCTAAATCAGATCTGCCTCATCGGCAGCCATAGAGATACCGAGCATCCACCTTCTGTCTGGATCAGCAGCCCTCTCACCCTCCCTGAGCCCTCCTGCCTGGCTTGCCATCTTGCCCTTGGAGTCTCAGAGGTCACCTTGTTTAGAAAATGTTTTTTCATGACTCTAGAGCCTAGTTAGATTCCCAGCCTATGGACTCAAAACAGGACTGCGCCTGGACTGTGTAGCATTTTTCACACTGCGTATTTTTCGCTTGTCTGCCTCAACCTCTGAATTAGTTCCTCTGAGGGCTGTGTTTGGATTGTGTTTTTGATGCAGCGCACAGCGCCTGGCAATATGACACCCTCCATAATGATGGTTCGCTATCAGATGGATCAGTGCGCTGCATGTCTTCCAGAGCTCGGCCTGCATTAGAATGTGAGGCCTTCTGGGAGCCCTTGCTTCTGGTTGCTATGGAAATGGTGCTGCGTTTCACTTAACGCAGAACATCTGAGAACCGGCCTGTGTGGGAGAAGTCCTGGAATGCAGGGCAGTGAATGGCTCATTAGTATCAGTGAAACTTTCCTCCACGTGCAGAGGCACACACACCATTAGCATCTGGCCCCGAGTAAGTGGGAGACTCCGACAGATGTTGGAAAGGCTCCGTGGCCTGTGCCTCGTCATTCACAAAATTGTTTTTCTTGCTCTTCTTATCAGCCTTGAGAAAATCAGAATGATCTTCTCAATAACCCTAACTCTATATCATTTAAACTGGACCCAATCTGTCTTCTCATTGTGGCTTCTGGAAGGAAAGAGAAAGGAGAAAAGATGAGCACCATTGTTAACATTATAGGTGGGAATTCCCTGGTGGTCTGGTGGTTAGGACCCTGAACTTTCACTGAGAGGGCACGGATTCCATCTTTGGTGGGGAACTAAGAGCCCATAAGCTGTGTTGTGGCCAAAAACCAAAAATAAATAAATAAAATAAGCCCCACTATATGTGTTGGGCACAGGGCCTTTGTGTGTATGTATGTGTGTGTGTGTCCCTGTATTAATTTCTTAGGGCTGCCATAACAAAGCGCTACAAAGAGACTTAAACAACAGACATCTACTGTCTCACTGCTGTAGAGGCCAGAAGTCCAAAATCAAGGTATTGGCAGATTGGTTCCTTCTGTGGACTTTGATGGAGAATCCATTCCAGGGTTCTCGCCTATGTTCTGTAGTTGCAGGCATTCATTGGCTTGTAGAGGGTCCTCTTCTCCCAATGTCTTCAAATCATTTTCCCTCTGTATGTGTTTGCCTCTGTGTCCAAGTGTCCTCTATTTATAAAGACACAGTCACCATGGACCCAGACTCTTCTGAATGACCTCATCTCACCTTGATTATGTGCAAAGACTTATTTTCAAATGAGGTCACATTCACAGATACTAGGGCTAGGATTGCAATATCTTTCTGAGGGACACAATTCAATCCATATTGTACAGTAAATGGTTTAAGGCCGTGTTAACGTAAAAATCTTCTCCCTTTTCCATTAATTCATGATTAAGAAAGAGAGACTGAGAGAGGAAAGTATTCTGCAAAGACAATTGTCAAAAATGGCAAAGTCAAACTAAAGACTGATGAAAGTGGGAAAAGTTATTACCCATTGCTATCCATTGCTAAGGGGCTTCCCAGGTGGCACTAGTGGTGAAGAACTCCCCCGCCAGTGCAGAAGAAGTAAGAGGCATGGGTTTGATCCCTGGGTCAGGAAGATCCCCTTGAGGAGGGCATGGCAATCCACTCCATTGTAACTGCCTGGAGAATTCCATGGACAGAAGAATGTGGTGGGCTACAGTCCACAGGGCCACAAAGAATCAGACACGACTGAAGTGACTCAGCATGCACGCACACATGCATCCATTGCTAAATTTTTCTCTTTTACTGGTTTGTTACTAACTGAAATTTTATTTCAAACTAAGATGAGTACTACTGATGCTAGTCAAAACCTACTTCACACATTTATTCCACAAATATTTATTGAGACCATGATGGGCTTACAGGATTCTAGGAGGTAAAAAGCTCTGAAGTGAACAAGACAGATCCCTACTCCCATGGAGCTTATAGTACAGTGTGCAGAGACAGTCAGCAAAGAAGCAAACCTAATTTCATTCATTTATATTTATACTTGTTTATGTTTAATCCCTCATAAAATGTCAGGTAGTAAAAAAAAATCAAAACCAGGTAAAGGGATAGAAAGCTACTGAGGATGATAAGTTTGGCAGCTCAGAGAAGGGAAGACAGAGTTCCAAGGCAGCTGGCTAAGAACCATACTGGTATCTGAGAAAAGGGCCTTTCGTTGCAGAGCAAAGAGCAGGAGCAAATGTGCTGGGCCAGGAGCATGCTTGGTAGGTTTGAGGATTTCAGAATGAGCCCTTGAACCCTTATTTAATTCAGCAGTGAGGGCCAACAGGAAGAAAGGAATTGATTTAGACAAACAGTAGAGTCAAAACCATGAGGCAAATTTAGAGCAAGGAGAAGAATCGTATTTTAATAGAGCGTAGCACAGAGATCATAAAATAAGGAGAAATATCAGCAATAATGACCATTTCCGTCTTTATTATCACAAAATCAAACAGTATCAAAACAAATATCTTTTTTGTTTTCGTCCTTGACTTCATACATAGTTTGCCAGTTTTGGTCTAAACTTTCTCACAGTGGGAGAAGGTGAGGGTGGGATGATTTGAGAGAATAGCATTGAAACATACATATTATCGTATGTGAAATAGATCGCCAGTCAGGTTTGATGCATGAGGCAGGGTGCTCAGGGCTGGTGCACTGGCGTGACTCTGAGGGATGGGATGGGCAGGGAAGTGGGAGGGGAGTTTAAGATGGGGAACACATGTACACCCATGGCTGATTCATGCCAGTGTATGGCAAAAAACCACTACAATACTGTAAAGTAATTAGTCTCCAATTAAAATTAAAAAAATAAACTTTCTCTCAGCCATCCTTTCTTTCTGGTCACCCACTGCCGATGGCAACTCATTAGTGCTCACACAGACTATTGGTCATCTGTCCTGTTGATCCTTCACACAGTCAACAATTATTTCTGTAGCCATGGTTCCATTCCCAAAACACTACTCTCTGCCTCCAAAATATAAACTGATTTCCCTTTCCCCACAATTGTGGACCTGTACCCATCACTCAGGTCTGCACACCCAAAGACCCAAGAGCAAATAATTCAGAGCAGGGGAGTACTTGGGGATACTTAATGAGAATACTTATCCATTAATGTATTTATGTTTCTCCAGTCAGTTCAGGAAATGTCCTGGCCCGCTCCCCCTTCCGCTACACATTTGTTGTAGCTCTGGAACCCAGGAACCATGTGTGTGCAAGATGACCATGCCCTTCGGGACACTGTCATTTGTTCCAGGAGGTAAAACTCAGCTCAGCAGAGACAAATGACATCTTTGATCTCCTCGGTTTAAATGATGAGCTGGAGAGAATTCGTGGTTGTTGCTGTTGTTATTGTTGTTGTTCCAGAAATATGGATTTGTAAGATGAAAATTTTACAAACTTGGGAGAGGTCAGGTTTTCAACACTTGGGTTTGAAGAATCAAAGGAAAGTGCAGGGTGGGGAAGAAAAGGGGAGAGAGAGAGATTCAGACAGAGATGGAAATAAGAGAGAGGAAGAGGAGTGGGAGGTGGGGAGAGGGAAAGGAGAAGAGGGGGAGGGGGGAGGGAGGGAAGAGAGAGAAAGAAAACAGAAGGAGGAGGAAAGTGGAGTCAAAGAAAAAGTCTCTTGATAGCATTGAAGCACATAGTTTAAGTTTGTTCCCAAAACTCGGTTGCAGCTCTGCCCCTGGATTTTGTGGGACACCCTTTTGGTTTTATTAGAATGTATTTCTGCTAGTGTGCAACCAAGGATCCAAATCATTCAGTCTTTTTTTAGATTTTGCCTCCACCCCAGTGTCTGTCTCTGGGCACTCCCACCTGATAAGAGGGTGAATCTGTTAGTATCATTTTGGAACTTGACAAGTGTGTCTACTATGTCCATCATTTTGTCTCCTGAAGTTAAATTTGCATTCTTCAAGTAGCTACCATTTGCTGTCTTGAAAGACAACAAGTAGGCTATTTTTAAGTTATACTATTGTGTTCTAAGTTAGGAAAATTTGAAGAATTGAATTACAAAAAGATTCTTCCAAGTATTTCTGAGGGCACTAGATACTTAACCAGAAAGATACAGAAGTGCTAAAAGTTGAAGTCTAATGGTTACTTTCAATTGAAGAATAAATAAATGAAAGCAAGACACATCTGGAAAGATAATTGTCAGCAGAGGAGCAGGATTCCATCTGTAAACGTGCACACAGATCCTCCAAATATAAGGCATACAGGATGCATAGATTTGGGTAGGATGACAGAGGTGAGTAGTAAAGAGATCAGCAGGTATCTAATGTATCCTGTACACCAAGCATTCAATACGTAAGTTTAACACATCTTGTGGAATTTAATTGCTACAAAACTCTATGACACATATGAGGAAATTGAGATTCAGATCATTTAAACCACTTATCCAAGACTCTGTGGCTATTAGAGCTGGGACTAAAACATAGATATACCAAGTTCCAGAGTGCAATATTCATTCCTTTCTCCCTTCTGCCTTCCAGTTTCAATCTGTTCTGTCTTGCTCCTCATTTAGGGTAAAGGTTTACAAAGCATAGTCTGTGGGATCCCAGCATTCTCTGGGGGTGATGGCAGAGCTGAATCAGATACCTCTCCTTCCACCTCAACCGGAGATCCTCCACATAGATATCTTTGGTTCAGTGTAATGGGATTTCTGTGTCAGATTTCTTTTGAAGGAAATATTCCATCGCTTTAAGAAGTTTGAAAGCCATAACCACAAGCTAATGCGAGGTCATTTTTTTCCAGGAATGCCAGCTGAATACCATCTCATCTAGGACCTTGAATAGATACAAATCATGACTTTTGTAAGGATAAAAAAGGAAATTTAGTTCTTTTTAACATGAAATGTAAATAGGAAAAATTAGGTGTAGGGTTAAGTAAATACATCACATAACCCCACCTGAAACAGGAACAAGGATCTATAGTCACCTAAAGTGGTGAGGAGAGGAAGGACATAATCTTTATGTGACAATTAATAGATAATAACTTTTAAAATAGACACAATTCCCTTCATTATATCAGGGTGCAAAATTCCAGTGACTCTGGCTTCAAATTGCCAAGAGTATGTCTAAGAAGAACCCCTTTCCCGTTAGGAAGATGAACTGTAAACAGCTCATCTTGGAGAAAAAGCTTCATGACATTGAATTTGGCAGTGATTTTTGGATACAGCACCAAAAACACAAGCAATAAAAGCAAAAATAGGCAAACAGAAGTATACCGAGCTTAGAAAGTTCAGTGCTACTTGAGCTTTTTCCATTTCTCATGTGTTAGCTGGTTAATCTGTTGTCTGGACGGGAACCCCTTCTTCAAAAGTTGTTTACAGGTAAGGATGCTGATGAGAAACTTCACTCATGATAACATATTGACTTGCATCCTCCTCCCCTGCACACTGTTCTCCAGCAATCTCCGCCTCATGATATGATTATGACATCTAGGAAACAGCCCGTTTCTCTAGGGAATAAAAAGCTCTCTGTCGCTCTCCTCTCTCATTGTTTCTCAGCATAACCTTCCTCTCCCGGCCCCTGGCCTCTGCTCCTACTCTTCTCTAGTCTCTGCCCCCTGATCCCACCATGTCCCCAGGCCACGGCTTGAAGTGTGAGCTGCCTTATATGATTTATGGGCCCAGGGAGGCTGAGGTCAGAACACAGATTGTTTGGCAGGCACCCCCGAAGACCCCGTGCAGTGCTGGAGATGCAAGCCCAGGGGATGGTCACAGGATATGGGATCACGTTTTCAACGAGCAGTGCAAAGTGGCACAGGATATCTGTCACCACACAAGCAAAACAGTCATTGTTTTCTCCCCGCCCTGTGACCCAGACCTGGGTCTGTAAAGAGACAGCAGCTGTGGTCCTGACACCCAGATAAACACCAAATGAAGGACAATGTATTAGAAGGAAGCAAGATGCTGTGTTGTCTTGGTGGTGACTGAGATCCCTGGGGCTCCGTTCCTGTCTGGGGTTGTGTGTACCTAAACAGTGTGGGTGAGGTAAGATTCCTGGTGGAATCTGGACATGACTTGTACACGTGGCACAGGGGTAAAGGCTCCGCCTGCCAATGCAGGAGACACAGGAGAGGCAGGTTCCATCCCTGGTTCAGGAAGATCCTCTGGAGGAGGAAATGGCCACCCATTCCAGTGCTCTTGGCTAGGAAATGCCATGGACAGAGGAGTCTGGTGGGCTGCAGTCCATGGGGTCACAGAGAGTCAGACATGACTGAGCATGCACACACACCTACCCTCCGTTACTTAATCAGCAACATGATACTTACTGAGGGTCCTCACTATGCTGTGTGCTGGGCTGAGGGGCTAAGGCAGACAAGAGATGATGTTTACCCAAGCCCCCCAAGCCAGGTGAGTCTGCTCCAGCTCCTGGTCTGCCCCTCATCCTCTGATCAACCTCAGACAGCTGGTCCAACCTCATGGAGGAGAAATGTTATGAGTGTTACACTGAGATAGTGGGTATTAGGGCTTCCCTGGTGACTCAGATGGTAAAGAGTCTGCCTGCAATGGGGAGAGACCCTGGGTTCGATCCCCTGGAGAAGAGAATGGCAACCCACTCCAGTGTTCTTGCCTGAGAAATCCCATGGACAGAGGAGCCTGATGGGCTATGGAGTCCATGGGGTTGCAAAGAGTCAGAGACAACTGGGCAACTAACACACACACCCACACCCACCCAGCCACCCACACACACACACCCAATGGATATTAACACCTTGGGGTGCAATAGTGCAATATACACATATATTTAAGTATAAGACACTGACTCTGCCTTTAAGAGCTTCTTTAGCAGTTCTCTGCTCTTTCTTTGTTGTCTGATAATTACCTGGGGGACTTTTTAAAAGTGCTAATACCCAGGTCTTACCTTCAGAGATGCTGAGGACACTGCTAAGGTGTAAAAATTTCTTGTGTCATTTTAAGACACAGCCAGGATTGAGGACAGCTCTGACAAAACCAAATCAACACAGGCAGATCTAGAGAAAAGTGTGTCGCCAAATACTTGCAGTGACTTTTGAATGACTTCAGCCCTGATGGCAATATTCTCATCTAAACTATCCAGATGAATTTTGCAAATTTCCTACAGACTCACTGAATACTTCATAATGGTTTCCAGAGGCTGCTTCTAGAATCTGTATTTACCTACTTTTAAAAAATGTCCCTTCTCTCCAGTAAAAGTCTTGGTTTTTTATGTGTATCCCCTTCTCTGTGGGCTAAAAAAAAACTTCGAGACTTTCAGGTCTAGAAGCATAGTCAGATGTTTTCTTTGTAAGCTCAATTCCCATGAAAGCCAAAACAAAGAGAGTAAGAAGAAGAGAGAAAGAGTATTAAGTGCTTTTTACAATCTCTCCTCCCTCTTCTCTCTTCTTTTCCCCCCTACCCCCAAGCCTAGGCTCACTGGATTCCCTTTTTGCCCCATTAATGTCTCCCAAGCCTTGGATACTTGGGAACATTTCATCTCTACAGCAGCTACTTCATCCCTTCACCTCCTCTTCCTCCCATCACCCTAGCCCAAAGCACCAACCAGCTCTGACCTTGGATATTGATGACAGTGTGAACATCAAATACTTACAGGAGTGTTTGACATCAGTAAGACCTTTAAACCACCATCCTCCTCCAGTAACAGCCTACCTTCTAACCTAGGAAGTCAAAACCCTTAACACATATCAGTAAACTAATCTTCCTGGAAACCTGGATCAGAGGGTGAGACAAATGAAATATAAGGATATAAATGGTCATCCAAGGCCGCTGCAAGGGAGAATCAGATACCCCTATCTTCCACTTCCCAACCCAAGGTCTAGCTCTGTATTTACAGAGCACAGTGTGGCTCTAATAGCCTAATTGATTTATAATGTTTTTCTCCATATTGTACCATGTGTGCAATTAGTTACTGAAAGGAAATGTAGCTCAGTTCACTTGCCACATCTGCTGCTAGTCAGGGACATACGATTTCATGCCCTGTTTTCCAGATGGCTTGATTAACATCCAGGAAAACCTAGTGACTTGGCCAGAGCCGCAAAAGAAGCTGGGGAGCTCAGGTATGCTTGGTCCTGGGAGAACTGCCCCAGAGGGAAAGAAAGCACAGGGCTGTCTCAAAATGAGTCAAATGTACAACATCGTGAGAAAGAGTCATAAGTGGGGGCTAATTCTACCTTTCTCCATTCAGTTCATGAGTTTGTTTATTTGTGTTCATTCATATTCACTGAATACTTAGTAGGTGCCAGGTTGCTTTTTTTCCTAAACAGTGGTAAGCAAACATGCATGTCCCATGCTTTCGTGGAGTCCACAGTCAAGTGGGAGAGGTACGTATTGTTGTTAATAAGTAACCGTGTAAATAAAGACATGAGTGTGGGAGTGATGGATACATGTTAAGAGGAGAGTACAGTTTTGGAGTGGGGGAGGCTTCTCTGAGAACGAAGTATCGAAGTATCGTAGGAGACTGCAGAATGAGTGCAGATTAACTCCAGAGACGGGGAGAAGCATCTAGACAGAGGGAGTGACATGTGTGCCTGCATACTCAGTTGCTCAGTCATGTCCAAATCTTTGCGACCCCACGGACTGTAGCCCGCCAGGCTCCTCCGTTCTTGGGATTTCCCAGGCAAGAAAGAGGAGTGGGTTTCTATTTCCTTTTCCAGGGGATCTTCCCAACTCAGGGATGCATCCTGCATCTCCTACTTAGCAAATGGATTCTTTTTTTTTTAAATTTTAATTATTTATTTATTATACTTTACAACATTGTATTGGTTTTGCCATACATTGACTTGAATCCGCCATGGGTGTACATGTGCTCCCCATCCTGAACCCCCCTCCCAACTCCCTCCCCATCCCATCCCTCTGGGTCATCCCAGTGCACCAGCCCCAAGCATTCTGTATCATGCATCGAACCTGGACTGGCGATTCATTTCACATATGATAATTTGCATGTTTCAATGCCATTCTCCCATATCATCCCGCCCTCGCCCTCTCCCACAGAGTCCAAAAGACTGTTCAATAGCAAATGGATTCTTTACCACTTGAACCATCTGAGAAGAAGCCCCAGTGGGGAACAGCAGCCTAGAGGAAAGGTCTTGGTGAATTTCTGGCATTGTGGGAAGGCTGGAGTGGCTTCAGCACAAGGAGGTGTGGGAAGTGGTGTGAGGGAGTCTGGAGGCAGGAAGGAGCAAGATATGTGAAGGTTTTGAAGCCTCTATTATGGATTTTATACATGAGATCTAAAAGTATCATCAAACTCAGTAACAGATACTAGAACAGTAGTTTCCAGGGTCTGGATGGTGTGTGTGTGGAGGGAGGGATAATGTGGTAAAAGACCATAGAATTTCATCCATAAGATGAATAAATGAAGATTCAATATACAACATGGTGACTCTAGTTGATAATAGTGTATTATATCAGTGAAATTCCTCAGAGTAGAACTTGAATGTTCATATATACGGTGATGGATGTACTAATTAACTAGATGGGAAGAATCTTTTCAAAATGTATATATCTACCAAATCATTAAGATGTACACTTTCAATAGCTCTTAATATTTTAAATTACAGCTCAGTAAAACTGAAAAAAAATATGCACTCTAAGTGTTAAAAAACCTTTAAATTGAGCCATCTAAATAGAAGAGATAATATGATTTAAAACTGTAGACATTTCTTTTATCTGCTCCATGGAGAATGGAGACAAGATTGGGAGGACAAGGAGGGGAAGCAAAGATAGGAGCTGGAATCCTGATGATGGTGGCTGCGGTTTAGGTTTGGATGAAGATGGTAGAAGTAAATTGAAAGGGATGATTCAGAGAGATACATGAGGCAAAAATCAGTAAGATATGGTGGTAAATTGAAAATGGGAAGGAGGAGAAAGTGGTAGGGAAAATGTTCTGTTTTCTTTCTTAAGGAACTGTGTGTGAAGATGACATTTACTGAGCTGGGAAAATGCAGAGGGGGAGATATTAATTCTGAATCCTTGTCACAGAGATGGAATTTGAAACAAGAGAGGGCAATAAATCATTTTGAGGGAATGTGTAGACTGAGAGGAGAAGAAGGCTTGAGATCAAGACTTGAAGAATTCCAATTTTGGAGGTCAAAATTGGAAGAGGACTTGGTAGGAAAAAAGAAGTGTATCTGGAGAAATAAGAGATAACCAGGAGAATGTGGAATCTCAGAAGCTTAGGAAGAACTATATCAAGGAAGAGGACATTAGCTCTGCTGGATGCTGTTGAATTATCAGATAAAAGTGTCGATTGGGTTTAGGAGCTTGGAAACCATTAATGACTAACTGTAGACCAGTTTTGGCAGATGCATGGCATATTCTCAAAGAACCAAACTCAAGATCAGACTGACACTTAAGAAGTTATGTAAAGATCCCCAGCATGCTCTGTGAGGACTAAAGAGGAATATTGTGTTGTTGAATGGGTGGGTAAGATTAGACTTGGCCTATATCTCAAAATTTTTAAATTTTTTTTCATTTTTCTCAATCCTCTGGTTAGTCAGAATATAACATGGGAGAAACAAAGAAATGAAATAGTACTGGCATTAGGAGTTGGTTTTAGATTCTCCCATAATGCTCCCTGGAAATTCCAACACAGAACTATGCAACTCTGTTCCCTCTGTTCCTCATTGTTTCACAAAATACATGGAACACAAAGAGAATATATTTGTGATCCACTCATAGTGCCTGCAAGTGACAAAGAAGTTTTTTCTCTCATCAGAGGACAATAAACCTGAAAAGCAAGAGTGGTGTGGTCATTTACATACCCCAGGGCCTTGATTTGCTCCTTATAATATTCTGGATTGAATATTGGCAAGCTGTTATCCACTCCATCCACTCCATTTTTCAGATGAGAAAATTGAGACAACAAAGTTAAATGCACAGCTATTACAGGATAAAGTGAGGACTTTAATCTGGAAGTTTCTCTCCAAGTTCAGATTTTGATGGGGAGACTGTTCGCCATACTGATTTTTGGGATGCAGATGTAAGAGGTTACAGTCAGCCTGGCGACCTGTAATATAACCTGTACCTTAATATAGGGGCTTCCCTAGCGGCTCAGTGGTAAAGAATCTGCCTGTCAGTGCAGCAGACACAAGAGTCGCAGATTTGATCCCTGCGTCAGGAAGATCCCGTGGAGTAGGAAATGGCAACCTGCTCCAGTATCCTTTCTGGGAAGTCCCATGGACAGAGGAGTCTGATAAGCTACAGTCCATGGGGATTGCAAAGAGTTGGACAGGACTGAGCAATTGAGCGCACACACACATCTTGATACAGATATGCATGTACATACATATGCACACATTCTGAAGATGACCGGCTCTGTATCAAGCACAGAAAGAAAATAAAGTGGAAACTACCATGATTTCTGCCCACAGAGGAGCTTAGAATATCAATGCCAAGGTGTTACATCTATTCCTATAATACCCAGATAACTAATAACAGAAGACTGCCAGGCTAAGTGCAAACTGAGCGCTTTGGACTCTATTAGCTGCTGAAGATTGGATGGAAGTGGAGTTAATGTATCAAATGAAGCTCAACTTCAGGTCCTTCACTTGTGCAAAAAAGTTTCTGGGATGGACCCTATCAATGTGTTCATATGCTATTTTGGTAAAAGGTGCAAAGGTAAGATTTTTTAATTGTAGGATATTTTAACTTGTCTCTTTCTGCTTTGACTTCAACTGCATCACTTCTTCTTGGGCTCATTTGTGGAGGAGTGTCTTGGACGCTTAGACATCTGGCTTGGGGCAATTTGAATTGGAGAGATATATTTAGTTCATGGTCACTCCTGTGTATTGTTAAATCATGGAGAGCATTCTTGATACAGTAATGACTTTCAGAAACCCTTCTATTGCTTACGCTGCCAGCTCACTTGCATCACACACAAGGGCGCTGGGCTAGAGGTCTTCTCCCATGTGGTCCTATCCTGTGGCACCTGCCAGGCAAAGTCTATATGTGGGTAGCTGTTAATGAGTGTCTCAATTCAAATATTATTTATAACTACTCACTACACAAGAAAAGCTAAAATTCTTTGAAATTGGACAGGTCAAATATGAAGAAAATTTCACAGGGATTTCTTTAAATTTGACAGCAATCCTCAACTATCAGTTTTTAAAAAGTCAACCACAGTAAGTCCCCTACATATGAATTCTGTTCCAAGAGCACTTTTGTAAGTCTAATTTGTTCATTAAGTTCAACAAAGTTAGTCTAGGCACCCAACTAACACAATTGGCGATATGGTACTGCACTGTACTAGATTTATACTTTTCACATGAATAATATGTACATAAAAACAAATAAATACAAAAAATAAAGAAACCATTTTTAGTCTGACAGTACAGGACCTTGAAAAGTAGAGTAGTGCAGTACAACTGCTGGCATACAGAGACTGGCATGCATAGTCGCCTCTGAAAATTCACAATTTAAAGGTTCGTAGGGAGAGGACCTGCCGTACTATTCATGCTAGAGCAAAGACAAGGTGGTCTTTCTCTTCTCTACACAGAAAAAGGTAATGCAAAATTATTGTCCTCTGAAGAGATGAGCAAAGGGAATAGAGCCAAAAATTGTTTTATAGACTTGTGTCAGGCCAGCTGGCGCAATGGTGAAGAACCCACCTGCACTGCAGGAGACACAAGAGTTGCTGGGTTCGATCCCTGGGTCGGGAAGATCCCCTGGAGTAGGAAATCGCAACCCACTCCAATATTCTTGTCTGGAGAATCCCCTGGACAGATGAGCCTGGCAGGCTACGGTCCATGAGATTTTGAAGTTGAACATGAGTGAGCACACTTTGCTAATACATTGGGTTATATAATACTTGGGGTGTTTGTCAACTTTTAAAATTTTCCAAATAAATATTGTGCTCTAAAAAATTATTTACTCTGGAATGTAATTCCATATTGCATTGTATTTTTTAAAATTTTTCATATTTTCTTCTTAAATAGCATCCTTCTCAAACTGTTTACCTGCAGGTCCAATAAAAAATGGTTCTGCCTCTGAGTTTAGTGAAAGAATAAACCACCAGGGAAGTTAGACAGGCCTCATGACTTTGAGGAAGTGGGGGAAGCCTTCCGAGTAGATACAGCAACATGAAGCAAGAGTCCAACTTGGAAGAAGCACTTGAAAATGTCAAGTGTCCTTGAAGGAAATCTATCCAGGCTGATTCTCAGGGGGCTGTCATAGTTTCTTTGTTTCTGTTGGTTTTGCTCATTTTGTTTTGTTTTGATCATTTAATTGTTTTACATCTCACCTTTGAAGAGCGAGAACCTCTCCCTGTGTTTCTAGGTAGGTTTGCCTCATAAAATAGAATGCCCATTAAATTTGAATTTCAGATGAATAATGTTTAGATAAAAATGTATCCCCTCAAATACAGCAGACATATTAATTCTATAAGGATTTTTGTTGTTCACCTGAAATTACAATTTGACTGGACACCCTGTATTTTTATTTGGAGATTCTTAAGAAAGGAAAATCAGTTTTAGTTTTGGAAAACTCTGATTCCAGGCCAAGGGTCTTCATCTGAGACAACTCTCCACTAAGCAGTGTCCGAAGAACAGCTGTAGATTATGGAGCTTTTCGCTCCACACAGAGCAGGGAAAATTGACAGGGGCAGTGTCGGTGGCAGAGGGACTGTCCAAGTCAGCAGCAAAGCTTTCGTCTAGGAAGCGAATGTTGGAGAGTGAAGTAAAGACAGTCCCGAGTGAACATCACTGTTTTCACTCAGCACTTTAAATCCAAGACTGCGTTACTCAAACATATCTAAGGGATGGAGACCTGAATTTGTGTGATTCAGGGGTGATTTAGTTTTATTAATCACTTATGTATCCTTTGACTTATATTTTGAACATGGTTTGGTTTCCTCAATTAAAAAACAGTTATTTTTTTTTTTTTATTTTCACAACTCACTCCTCTATAATATTGTTTCATTTATACCCTCATGAAATACGGGTTTGCTGTTTTATGGATAAGGGTCACTAGATTTAAGAAGTAAAAATAAGGAATGCCCAGTTAAATCTGAGTTGCTGATAGATAACAAGTAATTTTTCATTGTAAGGATGGGGTAGCATTTGTTATCTATCAACAATTCAAATTTAAATGTGTGTCCTGTGGTTTACTTGGCAACTCTGCATGGGATCCAATCTGATATTCCTGATTTTGAAAGCATACTAAGATGAAAGAAAAGAATGAGAGAAACTGGAAGATACTTTTGTAAGTATACAATGTACTATATTTTATCACAGCCTTCTGGCAATGGGAAGATTTGAAGTCTCCCTAGGAGATGAGTAGAATTACATCCCTAAATAGTCTTTGAGCAAACTCTGGGAGATCGTGGAGGACCGGGAAGGCTGGCATGCTGCAGTCCACGGGGTCGCAGGGTCAGACACCACTTAGTGACTGAACAGCACAGTCTCGAGCTACCCTTGGTTTTGTGACGGAGTCACTACCCGTGAAAAGCCAGGTATTTGCAGAGGAAACTGAAGGACACCTTCTCTGCACACAGCCTGCTGCCCTTCCAACTCAGCCCCACACCAAGCACTAGCCCTTTGCTGGACTGAGCCCCAAAGAACTGGTACTTTTGAACTGTGGTGCTGGAGAAGACTCTGGAGAATCCCTTCAACTGCAAGGAGATCAAACCAGTCAATCCTAAAGAAAATCAACTCTGAATATTCACTGGGAGGACTGATGCTGAAACTGAAGCTCCAATACTTGGGCCACCTGATGAAAAGAACTAACTCATTGAAAAGACCCTGATGCTGGGCAAGATTGAAGCCAAAAGGAGAAGGAGGTGGCAGAGGGTGAGATGCTTGGACAGCACTACCGACTCAATGGATATGAGTTTGAACAAACTCTAGGAGATGGTGGAGGACAGAGGAGCCTGGTGTCCTGTAGGCCATGGGGTTGCAAAGAGTTGGACACAATTTAGTGACTGAACAACAACAATTCTTTAGATACAAGCTACTGTAATAAAATAGATAAGCAACAAAAACCTACTGCATATTGTAGGGAATTCTACCTAATATTTTGTAATAACTTATAAGGAAAAAGAATCTATATATACATGTAAACAATCACTTTGCTCTATACCTGACACTAATACAACATTGTAAATCAACTATACTTCAATAAAAACATATACATACATACATACATAAAAAAAGTTTGCCCTTTTTTAAAAGTGTGACTGAGTTTTATACTAGAGGAAATTGTTGAAAGATATAAGACCTGCTTCAGAAGGGAATGAGTCCCTTGTGTTTGGAGACTGGGTGCACTTCTGTGGGCATGTAATGGAGATGACACATATTTGGATGAATGTATTTATTGAGCATTGGATTTTAGGACATGATTTTTCATATCTGGAATTTGGTGAGGCATAGCACAGGCTTTAGAACTGTATAGATTTTGTTTCAAATTAATGACTTGGCCTTTGATTACTGACTTTTTCTGAGCCTCTGTTGCTTTATGTGTAAAATGGGGGCAAACTTAATGAGTCGTTATAAATATTAAAGATAGAATGCATACAAAGCACATAGCACCATTATAGATGCAACGAATCAGTGAAATAAATGTTTGCTACTGTCCAAGTCCCTTCAAGTTTTGAGATTATATATTTCCATGAACTTTGGGCACAGAAACAAACTATGAGGATTTAAATAGACCCGGAATTTGGGTTTGTGAAAGAAACTGCCTTAGTTCAATAGCTTGAGCTCCCACCATATTAATGATTGAAAATACATCACATAGTCTCTTTGTTGGTGTATGTTTTTGGAATTGAAAAATGAATGAATGAATTTGGGTTCTATTTTTCTTACTTCTCTCTCCAGCACCTGACACAGCATAAAGTACATATTTAGGGCTCAGGAAATAATGTGTTAATGGACAGTGTGCTCTTTGCCATAAATGAGAGCCAGGGCTTTAATGTTTATTCCATGAAGCCTTTGGTTAGAAATAAACAAGAAAGAAATTCGCTCCCAAGGACATGAGGCTTGTCTGCCTTTCTGTCTCTCTGAAGAACTTCTAAAATGTGGTTAGCTGAGGACGAAGAATGCCTCCTGGCATTTTAAGCCACTCAGCAACGGGATCTCACTTTTTAAAAGGTGCAATCTCAAATGCTTTAGGTGCGAGTTATATGACAGTTTCAGTTTTACGTCCATATTAGCACAGATTGCTGTTTCCAACTGCCTGCTAAGCCATTTTTCAGTATTTTGCAGAAAACATATATTTTTCTTTCTTTTTTTTTTTTTTTTAGGACAAGTCATCTTGATAGGATCCATTCTTCTAAAATAGCATCGCCACACAGTCAGCAGATCCCAATAAGGAATACATAGGACACAAGGGCTTTATGAAAATGAGTTTGTTTCCTGCTCATGTCTGGAATGTGTAGTGTATGCATTATAAGCCAGGGAGATTAGTTTATGAGAACTTTAGGTCCACCCTGAGTGCACCGAGAGCGCAGAGATAAGTTCTAAAAATAAAGCTGAGTCCTACTCTCCTTCTCCCCACTCCCCACCCTGGAGTGAACGCTGAGCACGAATCTTTTGGAGGCTTCAGAGTAAAGCCCAGAGTTCAGTCACCATCCTGCAGTCTCACAGTGCCACCTTTTGGTACATGATTTCTCCTTCCTCCATAACAGTGACTATGAGACAGCTGGTTCCTCTAGTGATTTTCTTATAATCCAACTTCCTTGGTTATGGCTTGACATAATTTCCCTGGAGAGTTCAGGCTTAGGGTATGATAATATACCTTGGATCTGCAAAGCATTAAAAGGGAGGATATTGTCAGATATATGATCTAGCCATGGACACAGGCCAGATGCATTTGTAACTAAGGAGAAGGCCCTCTAGTCCTGGTCCCTTCCGAACTGGTTTGGCTTCCCTGCTATCTATCAGCACCTTCCTTCCTTTTGCTGAAAGGTCAGTTGATTTCTTTCTTTCCCTTCCAGCTACATTGCTGGGGGCTTGCTAGTGGCCATATATAACAGGTGACAACAGTGTCTTCTCAGAGAAATAAAACCAAGAGAGAAATAGCAAGGACTTTACGTCCTTTTCAAGATTACTTCTGTGGAATGTATACCCACAGTAGAGAGCAGCATGTGATGAATTACTTATAGATGGGGCAGGCTTTATTATACTAGTTCATTAGTTAATTAGGATTTGGGTTGTATTTTTGGCATTCACTGAAATTAGACTTGAGTTACAAATAAAATAAAGCTATTGAGGCCAATCTGTTGGAGGAAAAAACTTCAAAACACCCTGAGATGATGAGATTTTGTGTTTTATGCTTTTGGCTGCTAGCTGGAAACCTTGAAGGAAAACCTCTCTGAATTCTCTAAAATTAGATTTAGTGACTGCCAAGGCCTTGGAATTCCAAGTCAGTTGTTTAGGCTGAATTTTACCTTGTCCCAACAGCTACTCAACTCAACAAAAATACAACTTGTGTTGTGTTCTATCACGTGCCCAACAGAAACAGTTGTATTTTTCTCTTTTAACTTTCAATCAGAAATTTTGGCTTGTTGGAGACATAGTCTGCACTGGTGTCATTGTCAGGCACTTGTTTTATTCTGAGTTTCAAGAAGAAGATGCTAGAGAAATGCTATAAATAGAATCTCTGGTCTCTACTTTTAGTTTGAAGTTTAGTAGCCAAGATGGGAAGGACATTTGGGTCAGAATGTTTGAGCTGCTTGCTCTACTTAGAAAAGCCTTTACCCATCCATCACTTTTGAGATCAAATTTTATTTACTTCAGGAAGCTACTCTAATTCCCACAATCGTCATCTCTCTCAGTTATGAGTCTCTTTAGCTCTTTGACCTCGACTGTGGGCTGTGCAAAAAGATAGAAAATGGCTAGAAATTTTAGACCTTGTCTTACCTGTGCATGCTAAGTCACTTCAGTCATGTCTGGCTGTTTGTGACCCTATGGAATGTAGCCCACCAGGCTCCTCTGTCCCTGGGATTCTCCAGGCAAGAATACTGGAGTGAGCTGCCACGCCCTCCTGCATGGAATCTTCTGGACCCAGGGAATGAACCCGTGTCTCTTACATGTCTTGCACTGGCAGATGGTTTCTTTACCACTAGTGCCACCTGGGAAGTCCCTTCCATACCTACCCTGGTGCTTACGCCCTGTAGACTCTGTATTCGTGATTTTGAATGAAACGACAACGGCCCTCATGGAAGAAGCAGAAGAACATTTCCAGAAATTCCACAGCTTAGCTCGGTGTGGTGTAAGCATCTCTGTGACTCGGAAGCCTCCGTCCCATTCAGCAGTTTCTCTTTTCTTCTGCCCAGTCCAAATTCTGCTGCCAAAGAGCCTAAAAGCAGACTTGAGCACATTACCCTCTTCCTTTAAAAACTCTGTGCCCTTTTTCTGACCTTCTGATAGACTCCAAACACCTTTGATGGATCTTCCAGGCTTATCTGTCTGTCTTCACGCGTGTGTGTGCTGTCATTCCAGTTGTGTCCGACTCTTCGCAACTTCATGGACTGTAGCCTGCCAGGCTCCTCTGATCATGGGATTCTCCAGGAAAGAATACTGGAGTGGGTTGCCACGCCCTCCTCCAGAGGATTTTCTCAACTTAGGGATCGAACCCACATCTCCTGCATTGTAGGAGGGTTCTTTACAGCTGAGTCACCGGGGGAGCCCTCTAGAACTTTAAATACCTTGTTTATTATTGTTGTTATTTACGTATATATTGCAATCCTATGATGTACTCTTTCTATAAGTGGAGATTTTGCCTGTCTGATTGGGTGTTGTGTTCCACACTTATAGAATACAGCCATAAGCCCTCAATAAATGTTTGCTGATTGTCTGACCAACCAAGTTTTCCTGTTATTATATATGAGCACTAGGGAAACAGAAAACATTATAAAAACATCATTAATAACTACCAGAATATTCTCTTGAACAATATAAAGCCCTTTGGTTTTAGAAAAGAAACTTGTGATATGTGGATCTATACTCATTATACATAAAGGTCTTTCACAGTGTCTCCTTTTTCTCTCTGACAAGTTTTAAAGAGACATATGTCAGAGTACGTATGTCATGTATGATATATACTCTGAAATATACATATGTATTTAGTAGCTAGCTAGGCAGAATCTAATAATCACCCCGAATGGTTAATTATGGTCCCCAAAGCAAATAGACAGCAAACTGGAACTGAGTTATTTGAGGAAAGTTTGATAAAGAGCTAATTTACAAGGATGTGAGCAAGGTTTAGGAAAAGCATTAAGGAGAGACAGTGCTAGTAAAAAAACAGCAGGGGGCTATTATTACTCCTAGCCTTGAAGGAGGAAGAAGCAATTGCCTGAAGGCAGAGTCACAGAGAGAAAAAGGCTATGATGGCTGCTGTAGGCTTTTTTTCCCCCCACTACATTTTGCTCTCATCTGTGCTCTTTTCTTTTTTTTTCCAAATTGGGGTATAATTGCTTTAGAATGTTGTCTAGTTTCTACTGCAGGATGGAGTGAATCAGCTCTAAGTATACAAATATCCCCTCCCTCTAGAGCCTCCTTCCCACCTACCCTCATCCCACCCCTCTAGGTCATCCCAGAGCACTGAGCTGAGCTCCCTGCGCTATAGGGCAGCTTCCCAGGAGCCATCTGTTTGATGGAAGGATGGAGCTAACCCCGCACTATCTTCCAGAAATGGGACTAGGGAAATAACTCTGCCGGCCGTACCCTCCTCCTGCCTGCTGGGTCTCCCAGGTGCCGAGTCTCCATGAGCAGAACTCCACCAGAAGCTGGGACCCCTCGCTGCAGCGCACAGGCCTTGAAGGGTACAAGGCAGGCAGAGAATGTGCAAAAACGATTCTGTAGGAGCGAAAGGAAGATGCCCATCAATTCAGAGGCATTCACGGAAAATATAAAATATGGTTCCATCCAAAAGTCAGCTGGCCAGATGGGGACAGAGCTACGATCCAGCACTAACGCAAGGGACTGACAATCTTCTAAAAGTTTTCTGTTGAGTTTCAGATCCATTTTCTTCTCGGCTACAAGGGAAGGAAAGAAGATGCCTGATGTTGACTCAAAAAAGAAAAGAAAAAAGTGGTTAGGGAAAGTGCCTGAAAACAATACTTTCTGTTTCTTTTTTTGTATTCGCCTTCTATAAGCCTGGTCTCAGAGGTAAGGAACCCTCCTACCAAAGCAGGAGATGTAAGAGACGTAGGTTTGATCCCTGGGTTGGGAAGACCCCTTGGAGGAATGCACAGCAACCCACTTCAGTCAGTATTCATTCCTGGAGAATCCCCATGGACAGAGGAGCCTGAAAGGCTATAGTCCATAGGGTCGTGAAAGAGTTGGGCATGACTTACTGACTAAACAATGTGTTTATAAGCCTAAAATGGTGAAACTGACTCAATCTTAGAAACGCAAGAGGGTACATAACAGGAGCAAGTCTAGTGACACAGCTATCACATTGCCGAGTTGTGCTGTGTTCACCATGTTTATTTATTTATTTTTAAAAATTTTGGCTCAACCTGAAGCATGCAGGACCTTAGTTCCCAGACCAAGGATTGAACCCACACCCCCTTTTGGAAGGTGGACCCTTAACCACTGGACCACCAGGGAAGTCCCAACCAAATCTATGTTTTCAACAGAACTGCACATAAAAGAAATAGATTTTAATAACTCTCTGAAACTAAACTGGGTAAATAAGCAAGGCAAAGGAACTGATGTTGGATTTTACTAATCTGTGAGCTTCCAAGCATTCAATTAAGAAGAAATATCAAATTGCCTACAATTTCATATCATTAATATAATAGCATGATCCTGATTTTTGGCAATTTTCCAAGGTAATTTTTTAAGAGACATCATAAATGCTCAGAAGGAATAACTGATACATTCTTCTCCAGCAGAAAGGTAATGTGTTGATCATCTTTTTTTGAAATTTGGTCCCAAACAAAAAGAAAACATGGGAATATTTAAAATTTCTGCTTTCTTTTTCTTGACTCTGTATTGCTCTTTTATTTGACCTAAAGACATTTGGGAATGAAGAACATTTTGCACTGTTCTGTGGACTTAAGATGGAAGAGAAAAGTTTGAAAGAAGAATGGGCAGCTACAAAAAGTTGGGAAGGGGGAGCTTTCTTGGTGGTCCAGTGTTGCAGGGGGCCTGAACTGGATCCCTGGTCAGGGAACTAGATCCCAGAGGCCACAGCTAAAAGATCCCAAATGTCACAAAGAAGAGAGAAGATCCCAAGCACCTCCACTAACACCTGGTGCAGTCCAATTAGGAAAAAAAATGAGCACGAACAAACTGGGAACTGGGTGCTGAAAGAAATGCGCCCCAAGATCTGTCTCAAACTCTGAACTTGAACTAGGAATTCTCAACCGTGGAGTTGTCTATAGATGTCTACAGCTGGCAAAGAGAGAGTCGCAAAGGAAAAGGGGGAGGAGAGAAAGGATAAAAGCTACAGAGAGAAATTACAGAGAAAGAAGGGGAAAACCAAGATAAAGAGAAAGAAATGTGAGAAAGGAAGAGGACAGGTAGAGAAGGGAGCAAAGCAAAGTGGAGAGAAGAAACTGAAATCTTGTGGGAACACAGCCTATTTAGAAGACAGGAAGGCTGGAGGGATTTTATTTCTTCCAGGCATGACCAAGCCAGTTGCCAACTGTTTACGGTAGTTGAATTTTTAAGGTTTTTCTTTGTGTGTGTGTGTGTGTGTGTGTGTGTGTGTCTTGGAAATTGAGTTCAACAAAGGAAACCCAAACTTATTTTGACAAATGCATCATTAAAAGAAAAAAAAGTCTTCCATTAAAGATGATGTGGTACATATATACAATAGAATATTATTCAGCCAGAGAAAGAAACAAAATCAGGTCACTTGCAGAGACATGGATGGACCTACAGTTCTGTCGTACAGTGTGAAATAAGTCAGAAAGAGAAAAGCAAATATTGTATAATATTGCTTATATATATACTCTAGAAAAATGGTGCAGATGAACCTATTTGCAGGGCAGGAATAGAGATGCAGGCATAGAGAACAGACACGTGGACACAGAGGAGGGGAAGGGAGTGGGATGAATTGGAAGGTTGGGATTGACATACATACACTAACACATGTGAAATACTAGTGGGAAGCCACAGTAGAGCTCAAGCAGCTCAGCTCGGTGCTCTGTGATGACCTAGACGGGACGGGGTGGGGTGGGAGGGAGCCCCAGGGTGGGAGGGAGGCCCATGACGGAGGGGATATATGTATACATATAGCTGATTCACTTCATTGTACAGAAAACACTAACACATACCTCCCTGGCTATGTGACTGAGTGTGTGGTATATCTCCGTGTGTGTGTGCACAGAATCTTAACAAAAGCATATTGTATGCACCTTAAAGAAACTTTGGAATTCAAAATAGGAAGCAGATTTATCAGGCTGGTATCTTTGGGGAGCTTTCTCTTATGAAAGAGGGAGAAAGAAATACAGCATTTGTCACCCATGTCTTAGCCTCTGACAGTAAGGAATTGTTCTTGCAATCTAGTTTCAATTGTCCTAAGCAGTAAGATTTCCTTTGCTCCATTTGGGGAACCAGTTTCATAAATAACTCCTTCTGCATTCAAGGAAATGTTTTCTGACATCCAGGGCTAAAGCCTTTCCTTTATTTACCTATTCCCAATTATACTTTCCAAACTCTCTGCAAAAATTATTGAATCTATCTGGTTAGCGATGATAACAGTAAATGAACAACCAGAGACTTTTCTATTCTAATATGTGTTTCCTGGAATAACACAAAGGGATTTTGATTAGATGGGAATGCAGTGCAAGTAGGGAGTGTGTTCATTTTCAGATTTCACATGAAAGAGCCTGTGTGAGCACTGACTAAATCCAAGATGGGAAGATCTTTGATTGGTCCTTGAGGGGAGATCCTAGATAACAGCTGTCACATGGCTCCATGTTTGAGTAAATGCGTCCTGAGATAGTGAATTTCTGACTGTCTGTGAGAAGTCACAGTTACTTGCTCGATGTTTATCATTAGCTCAGCTTCTGCTTCTGTCTCTTTTGGACAATGATATAAAAGTTCTACAAGTTTTTAACAATTATATTTTATTGGAGTGTTTGTTTACAATGTTGTATTCATTTCTACTGTACAGCAAAGTGAGTAGCTCACACGTCTACACATATCCCCTCTTTTTTGGATTTCCTTTCTGTTTAGGTCACCACAGGGCAACGAGTAGAATTCCTGTACTATACAGTAGGGTCTCATTGGTTGTCTGTTTAATACATGGTAGAGTTCACATGTCAGTCCCCATCTCCCAATTCATCCCACCCCCTCCTTCCCCCCATGGTGTCCATATGTTTATTCTCTGTGTCTGTCTCTGTGTCAACTTTGCAAATAAGATCATCTATACCACTTTTCTAGATTCCACATATGTGCATTACTGTACATGTGTTTTTTTCTTTCTGATTGACCTCACACTCTATATGATAGTCTTTAGGTCCTGCCACGTCTCTACAAACTTTCAACAGACAACTGCACTTTTAAAATTATTAGAGCTAAAGTACATTGATAATTTTGGTATATTTCTATTTAAGAAAATCTAATGTAGTGGGCACACAGAGAATGTTTCAATTATCTAATCTGAATCACCTTTCAGAAATAAATGAAACTGAAAATGAAAACTTTTAAAACTTCTCTGGAAAAGGATTTTTTAATCAAGTAATATTTATCAAGAACTTTACAAAATTTTATGAAGTAATATTTATCAAGAACCTCTTAACCTTTAACCTTGAATTCCTCTGATAAGATGTTACTGTAAAAATGACAATCATGAATGCACCCAAACATTAGTACATTTTATAGGTATATTTATTATTGAAAAATAATGCTATTGAAACACTCAACATAAAAGGATCAGTTAAATGAATAGTGGTGCCTCACTTAATGGAATATTATAAAAATATTTATATTATAAAAGCATTTAAATTATAAAAATATTCATCACTTAATGGAATTTTAAGTGGGCTTCTCCAGTGACTTAGTGGTAAAAAAAGATCTGCCTGCCAACTCAGGAGATGTAGGTTTGATCCTTGGGTCCAATCCTCAGGTCAGAAATATCCCCTGGAGGAGAAAATGGCAACCCGCTCCAGTATGGCAACTCACTCCAGGATACTTGCCTGAAAAATTCGATGAACAGAGGAGCCTGGCAGGCTAGAGCCCATGGGGCACAAAGAGTTGATCATAGCTGAATGACTGAGCATGCACAATACAATGTTATAAAAATATATATGATCAGTTATATTTCAAAAATATTCACTGATATGACGATACTCATAATATATTCTTAAATTTTAAAAAGCCTCCTGAATATGATACTTATTTTAGGATATGTACACCATATGTCTTCATTATGCTGGTAACAGCTGAATGCCCAACTATAAGTTCAGTCGGTGACTTGCCAAAAGAACAAATTTTCTTTTACACAAGCATACGTGGACCAGAGCCCAGAAGACAATACAAACAACTTATTTTCTCCCCTGTAAAGTTCACTTTCCAATTATAGTGAGTCTACTTGGAGGGCAGCTAATATTTCCTTCGCATCTGAGAATCCCTTCTCTTAATCATTCTCTTCTTGCACTGGAAGTCCTGACCTGTCCTAGACTGGCTCTTGTTTTTCTGGATGTTATACCTGGATCATCCTGAAGGGAGAGAACTGTGATGCTTGTGAGGGCTTTAGGTTTCATAAAAAATCCTTGGGAGGGTTGAGAATAAATCATTCATAAGGTGAAAAAACATTTCTTTTTGCTAATATTGACCATCCCTAGCTCACCTGTGTGGGAGGTTCACAGGTAAGAAAGAAGAGGAGAAAGAAAAGTTCAGACATACACACACAAGTATTTGAAGAAATAATACTCAAAATATTCTGAGTGATTATACTTGGGTTTGGGGCTTCTGGGTGACATTCATTTACTTAGTTTTACTTTCCTTTATCTTCAGGTTTTTCTAAAATGAATATTTTTTCATAACTATAAATTTTTTTCCTTGAAAAGGTTCATTCCATTGGAAAGAGAATATATAGACCTGTCACCTGCAAAATATCTATAACATTAGCCTCACTCTATCTCAGTGTTCAGATACCTAACTATATTAATCCAGTTATAGATGCAAGTGAACTTGCTGACTAGCAATTAAAATAAAAAAGATCATCAACAAAAATATCCATTCCAGAAAGAGTCTGGTTAACAGTGTTCACATTAGCTTCTAAATTAAATATGGATGAGATATTTTCTCTTGATTCATTCCATTTGTTATTATAACTGAGTAATAACAAACTATATTCATCTACAAATTTTGTCAAGAGGATATTATTTTAGGATCAAAGTAAACCCTCTGGCGACATTTCAGATTCCAATTGTGTGAGGCAACTGGATTTTGGAGAAGCAATCATGTTATTATGCTACTAGTTAATATTGAGCCTCTCCTGGGAGTTGCAGAAGAGTGACTTCTGAACACCGACAACCGCGCTGGTCCAAACCCCTCCCACAGCACCATGGACAACCCTGGCCTGTAGTTCTACAAGAAACACTTGATCATCATTTAAATATTGAAGCCTAAAGTATGGAATTCAATGGGTTACATACAACCATTTTGAGAACATATTTTAAAATTTAAGGTAACAATATAAGCTTTTGGGTGCAGACCTTTTAAAATATCACTTGTTGTGACTGGGCCGAAACAGAAATATTTGATTTGCTAGTTAGGTTGTTGCTGTTCCATCTACTTTACTACTGGCCTGGGAAATTCAAAGTCCCAAAGCTGGTCAACTATGACCAACAATTGGGATTCACTCTTTTTTTGTGTTTTAGCACATTAAAGCCGTGTGAATTCAACCCAGTGGTAAACATGCCTTTCTCCTTCCAAAGCATCATCTGTTCCAGATTGTACAATTTGGCATCTGCCTTGACAACTCTAGCAAGCAATCATTTTGACAGGAGACCATCTGCATTAAACAGCATGCACAGTGTCTACGTAAAACAGAGAGGGAACGAAGCACCTAGGAACAGATAATTATCTGAAATGACCTGGGAGATTGGTATTTAGAGTCTCAGGGGAGAATATATGCCAAGGGTTGAACATTTGACACAGATTCCTTTCTAGAATGATTTCAGGGACCAAGACTCTCCCTTGAGGATTGAAATGATGAGAACAAAATATTTAATAAAGCTACCACCCCTGGATTCAGAAGCTGGCTCCAACCCTTTCTCTTACATTAACTAACTGTATTTCTCGGGGTAAGCCACTTAACCTCTTGGTATCCTGTTCCTTTTTCTGTCTTCCCTAGCTGTGTGTTTCCTTGTGTAAGTCACTTAGCATTGGTTTGTCTATATAATAAACTTCACCATTTCTGGGAATTGCTTCTCCCCCTCTTCCATGAACTGCCCCAGCTCCATGCCAAACAATGAGCTCGTCCGCTCACACATTGGCTAAGATTCATTCCTCCAATCAGATTCTTTCTCTGTTGTTTGGAATAAAGACTAAAAGATTTCAACTCAATTGTCTGTCCTTTCTCTTGGACTGGCATAAATTTGAGATCTCTTGGCAGCAGCGATTTTTCATAGTATGTATAAGGAAACCGAGAAAACAGTTATAGACAAAACAAATCAAAGGAGATGAATAGGCAAAGAGAAAAAATAAAACTCAGGTGGTTCACTTGTTCTCAGAGTCTAGCTTTACTCTTCTCCCTGGATTTTAGGAGAAATTCTAGTATTCTTACCATTCCTTTCTTTATTCCCCCCTTAAATTAGCTTGTCACTTGCAACAAAGGGAAAGCCAAATAATAGGAGCTTGGTATCTGATTTGCTCCTATCTTTAAATGAATGTATCACTCATAAATGTGTGGTTCTCAATGAGGAAAACAAATGATCCTATATGAAATCAGCATGCTAAATTATATGAGCTCTGTCATTTCATCCTGTTCTAACTTTCTGTCTATAATTTTGTTTCTATAAAGGTCAAAGTTTTGCTTGTGGGTCGATAGGAATACAAAAACAATTATCCATCATCTCTGTCTTTATGGAAGGCGGGTAGGACATTCTCACACACAAATACAGAACCTTTCAGCTCTTGACGCCAGCTCTGAAAGAAACAAGAACAGGGAGTGTCTCCTCCATTCCAACTCTACTACATGGCTCTGAGTTCTCACATAGGTCTAATCGTACCTTTAGTAATATCAGAAATTGCAAATGAAAAATACAATCTAAATGAGTATTGTTTTATTCCAGCTGCAAGCTGGCAAGATTTGACTTGTTCAGATCTAGGACTGGCTTTGGTGGAAGAATGAATTGTCTGGTTGTTGTAATTAGACACCTGCCTGAGATGGGTCTAATTGCTTACAGCCAGTAGGAACTTAAAGACAATAGCCCAGCTCAAGACTGAATGAATAATCAAAGGCTTAGTGATAGCCTTTGAAGCCAGGACCCCCTAGTACAGTTTATCTGGTTGCTTTCTTTTCTGTCCATTTTCAATCTCCTGCCTTAGTCTTTGCTTATGTAGTTTCTCCCATGCTGCATGATTCCTGTCCCATGAGTATACCTTTCAACTTTATCTGTGGAAGGAAGCTTCCGGTCTACTTGATCAAACAGCGACTGTTCCCTCCTCTGAATTCAAAGTATTTGATTTTAGCCTCGTTCATTTAAAAATAATGTGGTATTTTATAAGGATACTGCTAGCTACTCTAACAAATAAATTCCAAAATTTCAGTGGCTTAACCCAAGAGCTTATTTCCCTGGCGGTCTAGTGGTTAAGACGCCACTTCCAATGCAGGGGGTGTGGAAACAACAATCCTGCGTGCCTCGTGGCATGGCCAAAATAAAGAGAGAGAAAGAGAGAAGCTTACTCTTTATTCATGACACAGTGGGAGTTTAGGGCCATTTGATGTCTTCTCCAAAAGGTGATTCAGGAACCCACATTCCTTCCATCATTCTTTCTATGTGATGTCCCAAGGCCTCAGAGTCTTCCCTACCCATCCAACAGAATAGACATCCAAGCACCTCAGTCTAGAAGTGATAACCTTGCATTTTGCTTATATTCTACTGGAAAAGAACTGGTCACATAGCTTCATCTGCAAGTATGATGAGAAATGTAGTTCCTGGCTGGATTCTGCCTTCTGAAGAATTTTGGTTACCTGAATTGGATTTGGGTTAACGGTTACCTGTCTTTTCCACACGTTTCTTGTACTTCAATTCTTTATTAGCTATATGTCTCGTTCCAAGCATTCATATTCTTGGTGGTGAGGCAATAATTTTTATCTCCCATAGCATGTAATACACTACCTTGAGCATATTTGTCCTGATTTCATGTTTCTTGATTGGCTTGTACTCAATGAAGAAAATATTGAAAAATTACAGTGATACCAAATATCCCCAAAGTGCCAGGATATTATTCTGTTATCTGGCTTGATGAAACCTGGAAATAAATGGATAAATAGAATGGAAACATTTTAAAATGTGGCATTGTGCCTTATTCAACAATATTTTTAAAACTTATTTTAATTGGAGGCTAATTGCCTATATTTATTTCACAAACATTTATGGAGCAACTGTAGTGTGCACGACATTATGCCAGATGCTTTGGCAAAGGAGATAAATATTTCAGAGCTCTTGACCATGAGAATCTACAGTAAGATGGATGAGAAAAAGTCAATTATGAATGTACAGGCAGACAGAAGCACAGAAATAGATGCTCAGAATGGAATGGATTTGATGAACAGAGCACAGACAGGAGGTCTCTCACTTTACAGGCTGATCTTTTAACAGGAGCTCTAGATAGAAGCCATGAGCTCATTCTTCATCATGACCAACGTTACTAATGGAGAAAAAAAAAGATTGGCATAGCACAACATCAAACACTCTCGGGTATATCATATTGTTTTCCCCTACTACAATCTTTTGGGAAGATTAAAAAAACTAAGGGAGCAAAGTGAATTCCCTAAGATAAAATAAGTAAATGGTGAAGATTGGAGTTATCCCACTACTAGAATAAATTTGTTCTTGTGTATTAGATACTTTCTTCAAGCTTTATACTTTTTAGTACTTGGAAGTAAAGAGTCACAGGGAGAGCTCAAGTGACACGAATACATCTCGGGATCCTCAGAGCCTGTCACCTTGTAGGTGCTGAAGACATAAGAGTCTTAATGAATGGATGGATTGGCATTTTGCAAAGCTGCATGTGTCAGTTTAAATCACGAGGGGACCATTACTAACTTGTTCTTTTCAGTAGGTGTGCTAACTAGTAACTTGATTATACACTTGCGTGCAGGTTCCAAAACATGAGGAATAGAATTAGGGTGCCAACTTACTAGCCATTCCTTGACAACAGCAACCGTTCTGAATGAGACAGAGTCCTTCAGTGAGGCTGCAGAGAGCAGGATTCACAAAGCAGTGCGGGGTCCACCTTGATTCCAGACCAGCTTGTCAATAAGAGAACGAGGCTTGTGCAGAGCAGTGTTGCAGCTACATCTACTGGACTTCCTGTAAATCACACTCAGACTTTCTACAGAAATATTCAAAGTGTGACAATCTAGAAACACTAAAAATTTTCATGCCAATCCATCCTTCCCCTTAATTACCGGAACTTACACATGTGGAAAATAAAATAACATCCTATGGAAAAAGAGACGCATAAAAGGCTATCTTACTTTCCGCATGCGTAAGCATAGTTCCTCGTGTGGCAGAGAGATGATTTAACATTAAATGTTTAATGTGAGACCAAGAGACAGTAAAGGATGTTTCTATTTTTGCCGCCCAAAGCAAGAGTGGAATCACTGATAATATAGAAATGCAAAAACATCAGAGCCTACAAATCTATTCGCAAAATATCCTCACCTGCAGAGTAATCAGTGTCTCTTTTCCTCTGGTTCAAAAAGAGAGGTGAAATTTAGTCTTCAGTGAGAATCCGGGGGAGGGTTCTCATTTTGAAGTTCCACATGCCACCCTCTGCCACAACTCAGTCTGTTTTTTTTTTTTTCTCTCTTTTTTCCCCTTTCTTTCTCTTCCAGATTCTTCCACCCCCACTGCTCTCCCTGTCCCCCCATAAACCTCAGGCAAACTGTAGCCATAAACAGCCGTACCAGCCACAGCATCTTGGATTCGTTAAAAGCTTTGCAGATGAGCTCAAACTCATTTTTCATTTTATTCCTGAAGTCATCAGATTCAAGCTTGTCACATTTTCTGGACACAAAGCTCCAGGCATGTTTTATTCATTATCTGTTCTCATCTTTGAGACAAACACCTGCAATCCATTTTAGAGTTGGGAGACATTACTGAAGTTTCAACCTACCATGCATAGGTTTTTGCCTCTTTCCTTGGGCCAAGAATTCCCATAGCAGTGTGTTTCATCCCAGCTACTCAGCGGACCTTTAAAATCCTAGGGCCAGCGGTTCACAGGGGTGTTATTGTTGTTCACATTTGAGGACAAATTGAAATTAAAACAGAAAAAATAATTTATTAACCTTTCACATCATATGACTTAAGTTTAAACCGTTTTCTCAAAACGGTTGAGAATGAGAATAGAGAAACAAAGGTAGTTATATTGAATTAAGGGCTGCTGGATCAATTACTGTTTTAGCAGACTAAGTACCACCTCACAACGATGTGACCATTAGTGGCAAAGCATTCGGCTGCCCAAGATTCGAGCTTCAAGCCTGGCTTTGTCAATACTTCCAGTTAGCCTTGAACATTTGCTCTATTTCTCTGCCTTAGTACACCTGCTGCTGAGGGAGGAAATTGTAAGCTGATCAATCCTTTGCAAAGGAGGGAGTGAGTGGGGTGAATAGAGAAAGCAGCACCAACAAATATACTGTGTGTAAATGGATAGTTAGTGAGAGGTTGCTGTATAATGCAGAGGGTCCGGTCTGGCGCTCTGTGATCACCTAGAGGGCTAGGATGAGGGGAAGGGCGGGAGGTTCAAGAGGGAAGGGTTAGGTGTATAATTATGGCTCACCTATGTTGTTTTATGGCAGAAACCAAAAAACATTGTAAAAATTAAAAAGTAAACAACAAAAGGTGGGGGAGGGAAAGGCCTTCTTCATCAAGTGCTTAAAGAGATCCCATGATACAGATTGTGGATGCTTTTTAGAATGTTTAGAGTAAGAACATGAGTGAAAGTGTTCTAAAACTAGATGATATGCAAATCAGTGAAAAAGGAAATATACCTCAAGTATCCTGATTCCTAGTCTGTTGATCATAGGAGAATAGAATTTAACATTGTTGAAGTCATTCAAAATATTAGGGGAAAATCAAAATTGGTTTAAAGTTTAGAGAGAACAGTGAACATATGCTAGCAACTTTCATTCCAACTTTCTCTATATGTTTATCTTGGTATCGTGTGATAAAGCTATGTTTAACTAACTAGTTAAGTAACTAACTAAACATATAAATAAAAGGTGAAAGGCCCCCAGAAGTTTAAGTGCAAATTATTTGCACAAAGAATTTTATGGGAAAGTGAAGTTGGAAAACAACATCCTCTTATCTTCTTTTCACAGAAAAACATATAGAAGTACTACATCAAAAATCAATTGGTCAGTCAGAAAATAACCTGGACACCAGACCTGGGATCCCTTTTAGAGTCATATTACTTCAGAAAGGGGTAGAATATTTGGTAAGCAACACACAAGGATGGGAGCCGAACCAGGTGCAAAGGATTGCTTTACTCTATTCCAGTCTTGCTGTCTCGTGACCACATGCTAGGCAGCATCAAATTCCTCCTCAATGCCTGTTGGTAGGATAGCCATCATGCCCTAACACAGACTATGCCTTCCCAGAAATGGCTAATAGAAAGAGAAATAGTCATATCATAGATATTTAGTGAGAGCACATGTTGGGATTTTAAGGTATACAAACATGTCTGAGATATAATCTCCCACGACTAGGAATTTACAATCAAGTTGGGAGAAACAGCAGTTCCTGAGAATTTAAGCAGCAGCAGAGAAGGAGCCACAATACAAGTTGGTGATGACAATAACACAGAAGCACAACAGGTAGAAAATACAGAGGCTCCAAGGAGGCTACCTATGGACTAGAAGGCTTGAGACAACTTCTCAAAGGAGAATCCTAAGTTGGGTATTGAAGGATGAGTAGGAATTGCACGGCAGAAATAAATCTAGTTGTAATGAACACAAAAAATAAAAATCTCTGTTGCAAGAAAAGTCATAGATGGGAACAAAAAAACCGTCTGGCTGGATTCAGTGGTTCAGACACACATGCCTATGTTCACTCTTACACGAAGCCACTTAGATCAACAGAGCTGCTGGTTCGCTGCAGAAATTCGCACTTACTCCTCCCTGCCTCTTTTTAATTTATTGTTCTAATCACAGGGCATAATAGCAGCCAAGTCATAGGAGGATGGTGCTGTGACAGGATAATGGGCTCCGGCTTTGAAAATAATGTCTCAGTTTCTCCGAGGCCTCTTCTTTGGCAGCAGGAGACCATTAGCTTGTCACGTTGTCCAGCCCCATTGACATTATCTTTTAATTGCCCTTGAAGACCCATCTCCTAGGCAGCATGTCTGAGATTTTCAGAGCACTGGGCTTTTTGGACTGACATCCCAATCTGTTTTATCATCTTAACTTCAGAAAATCTAAGGAGCAAAGAAGATTAAAGGCTTTTACGAATGGAGAAGAGCATTATGGGAAGATGTAAGAAAGGCTATATTCACGATAACAATTAAAGACAAAATGAAGTGGCAAGACAAGCAAGTTATTCTGCCAGAATTCTGGGAACAGATGTGTGTGTGTGTGTGTGTGTGTGTGTGTGTGTGTGTGTGTGGCTATATGTAAGGATAAGAATCCCATGTTAAATAGGTTAGTCAAGACAAAAACCAAATTTCTAAGCTGAATGTTTTTATAGCTTTGTATGGGGCATAATTAGAGATGCAGGGACCTGCCAAATCCTGGCATATTTGCTCTGCCCCAACTTTTCTTATGAGACAGAGCTATATGTCTGGGTGGTCCCTTCTGTTGGCTCCACTCTTTCTGTCAAGTGTCTAAAGTGTTATTATGCCCAGGAGGTTGGCCAGCTGTTCCCTGTATCTCCTGAGGACAAAATAAAGTAAATAAGCTTAAAGCATATGAAGAAGCTGGAGGAAAATGTAGGGGTGGGTAATTTCATAAGCTAATGAGTAAGAGGAGTATTCTAGCTATTTTGGGGAAGGGATGGAGATTTCCAGGAATTGGGCCGCCACCCACTTTTTAGTCTTTATGGTTGACCTTGGAACTGTCATGACACCTCTGGGTGTGTTGTTTAGCTTACCGATGTGTTACAGTGAGCATATGGGTGTGTGCTTGCTCAGTCACCTCAGTCGTGTCTGGCTCTCTGTGACTCCATGGACTGCAGACCGCCATGTTCCTCTGTCCACAGGATTTTCCAGGCAAGAATACTGGAGTGGGTTGCCATTCCCACCTCCAGGGAATCTTCCTGACCCAGGGATCGAACCCATGTCTCTTGCATCTTCTGCATTGCAGGCAAATTCTTTACCACTGAGCCACCGGTGAAGCCCACATTGAGCACATACTGAGGCTCAAGATGTAGTAGAAGCTGACTCACCCGCCCTCTTGTACCTATTGGTTCTAATCACTTACGTCATGTCCTATTGCTATGTCATTCTTTTAAAGATTGTGCCCTGCCCCCTTCCCTCCTGTTTCAGGTGTAGTCTGGTCAGAAACCCCTAAGCATGTCGGGGGGATCAGGGTAGACTTTCTTCCAATTGAGGCAGTCACAAGTGGGGTGGGCTGTCTCTGGATTTGTAACAAAAAAGGAGAGATGCTAACCCTTACATGTGGAATTTAAAAAGATATAATACAAATGAACTTACCTACAAAATAAGAAGAGACTCAAAGACTTAGAGAATGAACTTATGGTTGCCAGGGTTTAAGGATGGGGGGAAGGGATAGATAGGGAGTTTGGGATGGACACGTACACACTGTTATATTTAAAATGGATAACCTTCAAGGACCTACTGTATCGCACAGGGAACTCTGCTCAGTGTTATGTGGCAGCCTGGAAGGAAGAGGGCTTTAGAGTGGATATATGTATATGTATGGCTGAGTCCCTTTGCTTCCACCTAAAACTATCACAATGTTGTTAACTGGCTATAGTGGAAGTCACTCAATCATGTCTGACCCTTTGCGACCCCATGGACTGTAGCCTGCCAGATTCCTCTGTCCATGGAATTCTCCAGGCAAGAATATTGGAGTGGGTAGCCGGTCCCTTCTCCAGGGGACTTTCCCAACCCAGGGTTTGAACCCAGGTCTCCCACTTCACAGGTGGATTCGTAATCGGCTATACCCCAATACAAAATTAAAAGCTTAAAATAAATAAATATTAAAAAAAAGAAGAAGAAGAAGAAGAAAAGGTGAATGCTGTAGGGAATTCAAGACAGAGTGGGAGGTGGACCCAGTGTCCTTTAAGGTCACTTCTCTCCAACTTAAGGCCTAGGAGTCAGCCTTCCTCATCTTCCTGGCTGGGAGCTTTCCCTGGAGATCATCAGTTAAGAAAATAAGCTCTGTATAAATACGTCTGTGTCCGTGTAGGGTCCCAGGACACGGGTCATATTGACACCAGGACTCTTCTTTGGGGATGCAGTCCTCCCCATCCTCAGAGCCATGGCTCCTACCCCCGCATTCCCCACACCCCCTATGTTTCCAGCTCACAAAAGCATCATGGCTGCCAGGCTCTGATTAAAGGCCTCCACGGGGACAGGACTTGCAGTCCGTCTTCTTTCCCTCCAGCCCCACCCTCCCCTACATTCCAAAGTCCCCTCCCTCTTCCTGTTATTGTCCTGTTCCCTTCTGATAAGATTGCATTTGTCCCCCTGAAGAGGAACGTTTCTTTCCTGTACGTTAATAGTTTTCAAAGGCACACTAATGAAAAGATCTCTATCCTAACACCAGATAATTTATACTAAGTGTTACAGGACCTAGAGAAGGAGAAGGCCTGATTCTCCTTTAATCACTTAGGAAACATTTGACAGACAATCACCAAGCTTGTGACTCTGGTTTCCAAATGTGGTTTTGTTTTGGCTACGGGGAAAGGAATTGCATTTTACAAGCTGGAGTTAATAGTTCAGCTAGAAAGGAGAGTCAGAAGATGTGGGTTCTGAAGTTAACTTTGCTACTGTACTTAGCGACTCACATATGGTTGGCTGGCAAGTTCCTTCTTATTTGGGCTTCCCAAGTGGCTCAGTGGTAAAGAATCTGCCTGCAATGCAGGAGATACAGTTTTGATCCCTGGGTCAGGAATTTTTCCCTAGAGAAAGAAATGGCAACCCATTCCAGTATTCTTGCCTGGGACATCCCATGGAGAGAGGAGCCTGGAGGGCTAAGTCCATGGGGGTGGCAAGAGCTGGGCACGACTTAGCAACTAAAACCATTCACTGCCGCCACACTTCTTACTCAAGCTTCCTTGTTTGTGACATGGGGCCATCTATGTACTTCAGGGTTCTTGTGAGGGTTAGTGACATAGCCTGTCCACCATGCTTTTTAAGTGGAGAATATCAATATAAAGTAGTTTGATCATATAAATATGTAAATTGTGACTCAAGTTGAGATGCATGAACTCTAGAAAACAGGTCCCATAAAGGGCCTGTTTGCGAAAGTCAGCATCATTTTTGTCCTCCAGCCCAGCTCCCAGTCAGTCAAACTTTGTTTAAAAATATTGTCGAAGTCTGCTCAAGCCCTACGACATGGAAAATGGTCCTTAGCAATCTACCGTAGAGCACATGGAAACTGCTAATTGCTATGTGGCAGCCTTGGTGGGAGGGGAGTCCGGGGGTGAAAGGACACATGTAAATGTAAGGCTGGGTCCTTCTTCTGTTCACTTGAAACTATCACAACATTGTTAATTGCCTACAGTAGTAGTAGTGTTAGTCGCTCAGTCGTGCCTGACTCTTTGAGACCCCATGGATTGTAACCTGCCAAGCTCCTCTGTCCATGAGATTTTCCAAGCAAGAATACTGGAGTAGGTAGCCATTTCCTCCTCCAAGGGATCTTCCTGACCCAGGGATCAAACCCAGGTCTCCTGCACTCCAGGCAGATTCTTTACTGTCTGAGTTTCAGGGAAGCACCCACCACCCTCCCCCCCGCCCCATACAAAATAAAAAGTTAAAAATAAGAAAAAAAGAGAAAATGGTCCTTAGCAATCATTGTACAGATGGCAAAACTGAGCCCACCCCCTCACCTCTCGAGTAATAAGAGAATCATTTAAATTGGTGCATCTTTTAACAGCAAAGTGAGCACTAGAATTCAGTGGAGACTTGAGCCACCCGGACTGTGCTCTTTCCAGTCAAACATGCAGTTTCTCCCACCAGGAATATGATCATTGTGTTGCCCTGTAAAGACATGTTAGATATAAACTGAATAAATCACGGACTGACTATGGCTTCCCTAGCATGAAAGCAAAGGGCTTAGATGCAAAGTCACAGCCCTTCTATTTCAGAGCTGCTGTGGATCTTCTGAGTTGATTGTCTTCTAATCTGTCTTCCTGTTTCTCTTGGCTTTGCTGACTTACCCCTCTCTTGGCCCTGAGCCCCTTGGCTGGCTACCTTACCAGAAATTGCGCTGGAGGGCAGTACTTTGGTTTGTTATCAGTGGTTCAGAAAATCTGACATCCCTTAGTGCAATGGCAAACCTGTCAGCCTACCTAGAAATAAGAGAAAATTACTTCTATAGAAGCCATAAGAACATACGGAAAAGCCATTGATTCATATAGAAGTGAGGCTGGAGACACAAAAGACTTAAGAATTCTCGGGGGAAAGAAGGGTCTAACACAGTGGTGCTCTAACCTGGAGGCAAATTAGAATCATCAGTGGAGCCTGTAAAACTTTCTGATGCCCAAGTTCCACCCTACATGTGTGGTTGAAGAACATCAGAAACACTTGGAGGGCTCCTTAACAAAGATTTCTGGGACCCACCCACAGAGTTTCTGATTCGATGGGTCTATGATGGGGTCTGAGAATTTTCAATTCTAACACATTCCTGAATGATGGTGTGTTGCTGGTCCGGGGGTCTCATTTTGAGAGACACATATCTAGACCAATAATTATCATTGTTTTTAGGGACGGGATCCAGACATATGTACTTTTTAAGGTCCATGTGTGATTCCAATGTATAGCCAAATTTGCTAACTACTGATGATACAGGAAATGCAGATTCTAGAACAAGTACACATGGTGGCCCATTCTCAATTCTGATCTTCTCAAGAAGATGTTGTCCTGAATCTTTTCAGGACAGTATGTCATTCTGGTGGTTAGATGGGGAGGCATCTGCTTTTTTGATATGTGCCATTCAATTGGAAAGACACTAAGAATTCGTTGTGCTAAAATATTCCTTCCTGTGCTTCTTTAGTCCCTTCTCTTCTCTTTAATTAGTTACCTAAGTTTCATAAGTTGCCTGTGCTTGCTGCCTGTGCCTTAAAGACATTGGAAAGGCCAGTCTGAATTCCCAATGGAGGCTGGAAGGAGTGAAGGGAGAAACTGGTCACAGCTTCCCATCTCCCCCCTGTAGTCTGAAGACCTTTCTAGCTGAAAGAAAGCACAATAGGACACTGCAACTGTGAAATGCCAGAGGTCAATATCTTGTCCTCATGTGGTTATCAGTAGTCCTGGTCACATTGAGGAAAGCAGCATGTCTGGTACTGGGGAAACTTTGCATAAAATATGTAATAACTTCTCACCATCTGGAGTCAGTGGAATGACACCTGCAAAAATGGAATCAGTAGATATAAACCTCCATTTAGTCATTAATTGTGGTGGTGGTTTAATTGCTAAGTCGTGTCTGACACTTTGCGACCCCATGGTCTGTAGCCTGCCAGGCTCCTCTGTCCATAGGATTCTCCAGGCAAGAATACTGGAAGTTATAGCCATTTCCTTCTCCAGGGAATCCTCCTGACCCAGGGATTGAATCCAAGTCTCCTGCATTGGCAGGGAGATTCTTTGCCCCTGAACCACCTGGGAAGCTCTCATCATTAATTAAGGGGATTTGATAATGAATACTGATCTGTTCTATGACCAAGCTCATTTCATGCATTTTCTTATGTCATTTGATCACAGCAACCTTATGAGACAGCCATTAGGGTTCTGTTTTATAGAACGGGGCACAAAGGTTCAGAGATAATATCACTCACCAAAGGTTATAAGGCTAGAATGCCTACTAAAATCTGACCTAGTACAGCACCGAGAGCTAGAGACTTCTGTCCACAAAGCTGATCAGGAGAGGAGACTGAGCATCAGCAGGGCGCTCGGGTGAGTCATGTACAGTGGCTGGAGCCACTGTGGGTAGGGTAGCTGCTGAAGAAGCTTGAGAATGAGGCTAAGTTGGAAATAAAGGGACTGGTTCTAAAGACAGTGAAACCAACCTTATCATTTGGCATAAAGCCTCCGTCTTAGGCTAGGATAGTTCTTGGTTAACAAAAAACTAAACACTACAACACGAGCTTGAAAACATTATTCACACCAGCCAAAGATATCGTTAACGTGATTTAGCTATTTACGCACACACATCCACAAGTGATTTGCAAAGCCTGGAGACATGTTACAGATACTGATTTGTAACTTATTCTTTTGTTTGTTTATTTTTTTAATCTGTTAGTATTTCAACCTGAAAAGTTTGTTGATATTGATAAGTATTTTTATAAAACATGGTTTTTAAGGAGTGTATTTTATTATATTATATGTATGTGTCATACTTAATAAGCTCTCTACTGTAAGGCTTTTGCTTTATCAAGATGTACTCTTTACAAAGGGCTTCCTAGGTGGCATTAATAGTAAAGAACGCACTTGCCAGTGCAGGAGACACAGGACTTGTGGGTTTGATCCCTGCGTGGGAGAGATCCCCTGGAGGAGGGCATGGCAACCCACTTCAGTATTCTTGCCTGGAGAGTCCCATGGACGAGGAGCCTGGTGGGCTACAGTCCATAGGGTCGCAAAGAGTCGGGCAAATGTCTTAGTTTCAGATGTACAATACAATGATCCAGCTATACACATAAATACATATCTATTCTTTTTCAGATTCTTTTCCCTTATAGGTTATTACAAAATATTGAGTATATTTCCTGTGCTATACAGTAGGTCTTTGTTGGCTATCTATTTTATATACAGTAATGTGTGTATGTTAAAATAAAATTCCTAGAAGTTGAATTGCTGGATCTCACATATGCATATTTTTAAGGTCTTTGATACCTATTACCAAATTCCTCTATAGGAAATTCTTTATTTTGTTAAACTAGTTTTCCACCTGCATTGTCAGAGGTCACCTATTTCTAGCAAACTTGGATCTTAATACTTTTATTTATTTATTTTTAAACAACACAGTATTAATTGTGAACAAAAGTGGTGGATGCTAAAATTAGTGATCAAAATGAGGCAAAACAGAATTTGTCTAGTCTCAAAATGTCTCCCCAAAGCTATGTGTTAACTACAAAGAAAAAGAAGTAACTACTTTACAATGGAGAAAACTGGCAGAAATTATCTTAGTTGGGGAGTTTGGACTCCCCATATCCAATGGGGAGGATGTACACACTGCTATGTTTAAAATGTATAACCAACAAGGACCTTCTCTATAGCATAGGGGACTCTGTTCTATATTTTGTAGCAAATTAATTCAGTATCAGTTCAATCACTCAGATGTGTCTAACTCTTTGCAGACCCATGGAATGCAGCACCCCAGGCTTCCCTGTCCATCACCAGCTCCCAGAGCTTGCTCAAACTCATGTCCATTGAGTTGGTGATGCCATCCAACCATGTCATCTTCTATTGTTCCCTTCTCCTCCCACCTTCAACCTTTCCTAACATCAGGGTCTATTCCAGTGAGTCATTTCTTCGTATCAGGTGGCCAAAGTATTGGAGCTTTAGCTTCAGCATCAGTCCTTCCAATGAATATTCAGAACTGATTTCCTTTAGGATGGACTGGTTGGATCTCCTTGCAGTCCAAGGGACTCTCAAGAGTCTTCTCCAACACCACATTTCAAAAGCATCAATTTTTCAGTGCTCAGCTTTCTTTATGATCCAACTGTCACATCCATACATGACTACTGGAAAAACCATAGCTTTGACTAAACAGACCTTTGTCGGCAAAGTAATGCCTCTGCTTTTCAATATGCTGTCTAGGTTGGTCATAGATTTTCTTCCAAGGAACTAGTGTCTTTTAATTTTGTGGTTGCAGTCACCATCTGCAGTGATTTTGGAGCCCAAGAAAATAAAGTCTCTCACTGTTTCCACATCTATTTCCCATGAAGTGGTGGGACTGGGTGCCATGATCTTTGTTTTTTAACTGTTGAGTTTTAAGCCAGCTTTTTCACTCTCCTCTTTCACTTTCATCAAGAGGCTCTTTAGTTCTTCTTCACTTTCTGCCATAAGGGTGGTGTCATCTGCTTATCTGAGTTTATTGATATTTCTCCCGCCAATCTTGACTCCAACTTGTGCTTCATCCAATCTGGCATTCCGCATGAAGAATTCTGCATATAAGTTAAATAAGCTGGGTGACAATATACAGCCTTGACATACTCCTTTCTCAATTTGGAACCAGTCTGTTGTTCCATTTCTGGTTCTAACTGTTGCTTCCACCTGCATTGTCAGAGGTCATCTATTTCTAGCAAACTTGAAAACACTGGATCTTAATACTTTCAAACACCAGTTGGATAGGTGAAAATTGATGCTCATTGAATTTCTTATTGGCATTGCATTCTCTTAGAAAATAAAAAAATTATTTAACCAAAGATAATTTCTATATTGATTACAAATGTATCAACTTTGTAATCACAAATTTTTGCTTAAATCAAAATTTAGACCTATTGACACATTTGCTCTTCATGTTTCTATTCTAACTTCATCCTCATAAACTCTGGAGTTTCTGATTTAGAACTCCTACATACATAGCTTGTGTTTGTGGGGGGAAGGGTTATCCCTACCCCCAAACCATGTGTTTCTGAACTAAAATAAAATGAATGTATTCTCTGTAGGAAAATCCACATCTCTTCTTGTCTTCATTTCTCTACCGTTCTCTACCCTCCATTAGTCACCTCATTTCCCAATTAACCCAAGCATCCTTGATTCGGGGGGTAAAAGGCGAAACTAAGGGCTGTGCAGACAATATATAATACCCCCACGAGGGCGTCAGAATTTGACAGCCTTCAATAGGTTAATTTTTCAAAGTGGTAAGCTGATATTTGTGTATAAAATGCACATCTGCAGTGTAAATGGTATTAAGTGTTGGTGAATTATGGTCCCAGCCCAGGGGTCACTTGGGCTTCAATGCTACAAGCACCTTAATGCTTTTTTGAATGAAGGCTCCACTAATTGCTTCCATATGATTCTCCCCTGGCCCCTCCCCCAGGCCTCCATCACTGTCCCCACCCCCTCCCCACTCGTGCCCTGGCACGGGAATAATGAGCTATGAAATTGTGCTGTATTGACTGGGGTCTGATGTTAGAACAGAACCTGCCATTTTCCCCGGGATTTGCTTTGACTCTTGAAGTTCAGACAGCGTCGGGGGTCAAGTCCCAGAAGCCCCAAGTCCCCCCTCCCCTGCTCCCTACCCCCCATTCCTTTAAACCACTGGGACTGCACACTTACACTGCGAAGGGGCAGGCGGATCATTAATTAGCTCGGCTGTTAGGCTGTCTGCTGGGAGGGGAATCTGAGCACATTTTAGAGGGCGTGCTGGTGTGTTGATGGGAGGAGGAAGAGGAAAGAAGTTGTAGGCATTCCCCAAACACGCTGTTGGAAGGGCCGCCTGGGTGAAGCGAGCCCTTGAGAAATGAGTCTTCTGAGATTTCATCCTCTCCATCCAGATAACCATGCATAGCTTGAAACCCAGCAGGCTGGAAGGAGCACTAAGAGACAACTCAGGCTGGCCACCCAGACCGGAGTTCAAGTCAAGAACCTCGTCGATTTGGCTAAAAGAGGATCAGTAGGAGACCTGGCAATGAACAAACATGGAAAAGCCCTGCATATATTATGCACCTACTGCACACCAGGCACTTCTGTGAGCATCTCTGACTCTACCCACTGGCTCCTTTGGGAGGCGGGTAGGAACGTGCCCATTCACATCAAGCTGCTTGGCCAAGATGACCACTGGATCTTAGAGCTGTCAGATCTGATTCACACTCAGATCTACCTGGCTTTCAATCTGTTCTCTCCAGGACCATAAGCCTATGGTGTGTGTCCTGGAGTCACTCAGACCTGGGCTGGAAGCTGACCAGTTCACTCAAAAACTGGGTAACCCAGAGATGCTCAATTTTCGTCTATAAAATGAGATGCTCTTTCTATATGCCATTTACAATGGTTGTGAGAATAAAAGAATGAATATGAAGCAGTCAACAGAGTGTAGTGCCTGCATAGCATTCTGAAGATGTTAGTTGTTATCAGGCATTACTGCTTGTTATTACTATTACTGTGTTTCCTCCTAGGAACCACCCATCCAGCCACTCATCCAGCCACTCACTCATCCATCCATACTCCTTGACCGTCATTCATTCTAGAGCTCCCTTTCTAGCCTCTCTGGACTCTAAGCTCCACTTCTTCTAGCCAGTCCAGCTTGAGAGGACTTGGCATCTCTGAGTTCCTTCAGCTGCCTGTCCTATTTCCTTGGCAGTGATGCATTCTGTCTTCTTCCTTTAATTGTCTTGTTGAACTTGTATTTTTATTTTATGGCTGTTTAATTTCCCCATGTTTATGGTCTATTCCCAACTAAATTGTGAGGATCGCTGTAGAACAAAGATCTCACATTTCTTTGAGTGTCTTAGAGTACCTGGTTGGAAGCCATGCCAATATTGCTGCTCAAAAATGTTTGAGAATGCTATCTTAATAGGTAGCAATTTAATTAAGAGTGTAAAATCTTATGCTAGGTACCCTGAATAAAATGAGTGGAGTTTGTTTTTATCTCTCCCATCACAGGTCTGGTCTGCAGTCTCTACCCTGGTTATTGCTGCTCAATCTGGTATCTAAATACTAGTCAGTGTTTGGTAGGGGGATTCTCTTTTGAGATAACTAGATGTTATTTTTAAAAAACAGAACAGAACACCTTGGTAAATGAAACAGCTCAAAAAATGGATTCAGGGACTTCCCTGGTAGTCCAGTGGTTAAGATGCCATGATCCCAATGCAGGGTGCGTGTGTTTCATCCCTGGTTGGGGAACTAAGATCTTGCATGTCACTTGGCCAAAAAAAAAAAAAAAAAAAATCGGTTTCAGCCAGACTAAACTGTATTTGTTTTGAAAGGTTCTTTTCTCTCCACCATGGATTTGGCTTTGTAGCGACACAAATAGTTGGCATTTATGTATCTTTATGCAGCACAATGTCATGCTGTATGCTTACATTTAGAGTTCTTTCAGACACGTTTTACAGAAACTCGACACAAACCAGCTTGAGACAAAAAATGGATGTTAGGAATGAATTTGAAAACCGGAACAGCTTTCAGAGCTCTTAGAAATTGGAATCTGTGAGCAGCAGAAACTAACACAGCATTGTGAAGCAACTAAATTCCAGTAAAAACAAAACACAAAAACAAACCTGGAATCAGAACCATCTTCCTCTTTCTGCATTCCCTACCTCTTACTCCCCCATCCCAGGTGGTAGATTTACTCCATCTTTTTTTCAGCTCTGAGATTATACTTTTAACCCTCCACAATCAAATAAGAAAGGAGTTTTCTCCAGCAGCTCTACTTAGGAAACTACAAGGATGAATTCTGATAGAAACAGGAATTTGGGTATTATAGTTAGCATAATCTGGGTCCCATGTCTCTTTTGCTCCCACCCTTGTTATAATCAGAATGACCACTCTTCAACAGTCTTAAGACAGCGAGCATGAAAGGTTAAACACCTGAGCATTGCTAGATTGTTTTGCCTTACCCTTACTCATCATATTATTTATTTAACAAGTATTTACCGACCTCTGAAGAGAGAATGAACAGGGGAGATGATTACTATTCTTATGTACTCAATGTTCAAAGGGGGATGAGTGGCAATTAAATAATTTCAAATAGGGACACCCCTGGTGCTCCAGTGGTTAAGACTCCACCTTCCAATGCAGGGGATGTAGGTTTGATCTCTGGTCAGGGAAGCAAGATCCCACCTGTTCCATGACCCCAAAAAACAGAGCATAAAAGCAACATAGATGCGATATTGTAACAAATGCAATGTAGACTTTAAAAAGGATCCACCTCCAAAAAAAAAAAAAACAAAACCTTAAAAGAAATCATTAAAAAAAGTTCCTAACAAAAGATTTGGTAGAAGTTGTGAAAGGAAAACTGAGTGGTCCAGGAGCATCCAATTCAAGGAAGAGATGGATTCCAGGATGAAGAGAAGTATTGTAATTGCCCTGGAGGAGAGGAAGAAAGAGAACATTGGCCACCTGTGAGAATGCCTACAGGAGAAAAAGCAAGCTCAGTCTGAGAAACTGAGACCTAAAGGCTCAGAATGCTGACACCTGGAGACTTGTCCTTCTCCTCTGGGATCCCCCACACAGGGTCTTTACTAGAATCCTGAGTGGTATGCTCAACCCAGCCTCTTAGTCAACCTTTCCAAGTGTGTGTGTGTTAGACCTTTGACTTTAGAAGGTGGAAAACCTTGCTTTCTACCATTCTGATCACGAAAGGCAGTCCATTGTTCACTTGAAATGTGCTTTGGACAGTGGAGATCTCTGCAACCCACTTAGATAGCTGGGGTTGGAGAAGGTGGAGGCCATGTTGGTCTTTTCCATATCACCTTGTCGTTTGATCATGGACATCCACGTTAGGAGATCATCCTTCTCCTAACCACATATCACCCTATTAATAACTCTCTTGTGATACATACTTTCTACCTGTTAACGTTTATCTGTGTTCGCTTCTTCATACCACAACTGATCCCCAAGAACACGATGAAGTTGGTTATCTGTCTGTCTTCTGTGTCTCTTTCAACAGGATATCTACCAGAGTAGGTGCAGGTGCTTACAATGAAATTCATGCTTATATGGTAAATACTATTTTCCAAGTATTATTCTTTGTAATCTGCATAACAGTTCTATCAGGGAAGCAAAATTAACAACATTTTTCAAATGAGTAAACTGGGTCACAGACAGGTTAAGTAACTAGTGAAATGTCACAGAGCTTATAAACACTGGAGCCAAAATTTGAACTGAGGAAATCTGGTTCCAGAATCCAATACTATCTATTGAGTACTAAATAAATTCATAAATGGTTATAAGGGTGGACGGATGGATGGATGAGTAAGAACAAAACTGGAGGCATAGAATCCTGGAAATGGAGCATTCAGGAAGAATTCTCAACAGAAATTCACAGGACTGAGTGTATCTTAAAAACCACAGAAGAAAATATGTGCAATTAAATATGGTTGTTTTAATGCCCAGGGGAAAGCTTAGAAGGACATTCCCCAGGTTGCAAATCAGTTCCTTAAATGTATATATGGGCCTTATCAAACTACAAACGTGATTCACAATAATTAAGAGTAATCTTGAATTCCACTTTTCTAAACTCCAAATAATTTTGTAATTTCCCTTTTTCCTTATTTCCTCAGATTCCTCAAATCATTCTTCAGTACTCACTTTTGCCATGTAAGTATCAACAATGTCAGTGGCTCAGTCACGTCTGACTCTTTGTGACGTCATGGACTGCAGCCACCAGGCTCCTCTGTCCATGAAATTCTCCAGGCAAGCGTACTGGAGTGGGGAGCGATTCCATTCTCCAGGGGATCTTCCTGAACCAGGGATCAAACCCAACTCTCTTGTGTCTCCCGCATTGGCAGGCAGATTCGTTACCACTAGTGCCACCTGGGAAGCCCTCTGTTGGAAGCTACTGATTCTTAAAAAAGCTGATGAAATAATTTAAGAAGTCAACCCCAAGAAAACGGCATCTTGGAATACAGCAGAAATAGGATCAAGAGGGAGGCTGCCAGGCCTACTGCTAGTGACAAGATTCCATAGTCTGCATTTTATTACGAGACCCTGGGGGGTTCTAGTTAAACCCACTAGAGCTAAAGAGTTACAGGCATTCCTATCTAATTTACGGTTCTGCAAAACACACTAATTTGATTAAAAAAAACACATTGTTGAGATAATTTATGTGTTTTTATTGTTAAACATGCATCATAGCTTATAGACTATTGGCCTTTATTTATTTATTTCCTGGAGAAGGGAATGGCTACCCACTCCAGTATTCTTGCCAGGAAAGTTACATGGATAGAGGAGCCTGGTGGGCTACAGTCCATGGGGTCGCATAGAGTCGGACATGACCGAAGAGGCTTACTTAGCTCGCACTCAGCATGTCAGTATGACTCTGTCTTGATTGCAGTGACTCTATAGTAAGGGTTGCAATTCGGGTTTGTAGGTTCTGACATTCTGATATTTTTTTCAGAATTGTTTTGGTCATTCTGAGTTGTTTGCTTGTCAACTTTTGTAGAAATCCTGTTGGAATTTTGATACAGATTGCATCAAGTCTATAAATCAAGTGAAAGACTTTGCCATCTTAAGAATGTTGAATTTTACAATTCATTAGCATAAAATTTTGGTTTCTTAATTTCAGTAATTTTGGGCTTTAAATTTCTCTCAGCAAGGGTTTATTTACCACATCCTGATAACACTGTCCACTTTGTTTGTAGTGGAGTTATAAGTGAGTATTCCTACTTATAATTGAGTATCCTTTTCATCCCTTATAACACTGTTGTCATTCATTTAACTTATTTGCCTGCCATAGTCACCCTAAATCATTGCTATTATTAACTTAAGCAAGCATTTATTAGACTAATATGAATAAGTTAAATCAAAGATTTTATTTGCCTTTGTTTTCCTAAAATTCTCTTTGTTTGTACAGATTAAAATTTCTGACCTATATCCTTTTCCTTCTCTCTGAAGAACTTTTAATCATTCCTGAAAGGCAGGTGTCTAGTTTAAATTCTTTAAAGAGTTTAACTATTTCACCACACGCTTTTCTTACTAGCATGGTTTCTAACAAAAAGTTCAATAATATATTTAAACTTCTTTCTCTGTAGGTAAGTATGCACACTGTTATCTTTGAAGATTTCTCCTTGTTTGTGGTTTGTGCAATTTGAATAGTGTATGCATAAGTGCACTTTTTTGGGGGATCTTTCATCCCCCAGCTTGATATTTTCTGAGTTTCCTGCATCTACAGTTTGATATCTATCATTAATTTTGGAAAATTTTCAGCTGTTATAACTTCCCAATTTTTTCCTTCACCTTCTGGTACTTCCATAACACAGATGCTGCATATTTTAAATTCTCTTGTAGTTTTTGGATATTGCCTTTAAAATTGTTTTTCTTGTTGATTATCAGTTTTGGAAGTTTCTGTTGATATATCTTCAATCTCACTGATTCTTTCCCAGGTCACATCTGGTCTGAAAGTGAAAGTGAAAGTGAAGTTGCTCAGTTGTGTCGGACTTTGCGACCCCATGGACTGTAGCCTACCAGGCTCCTCCATCCATGGGATTCTCCAGGCAAGAATACTGGAGTGGTTTGCCATTTCCTTCTCCAGGGGATCTTCCCAACCCAGGGATCGAGCCCAGGTCTCCCTCATTGCAGGCAGATGCTTTAACCTCTGAGCCACCAGAGAAGCCCCCATATCTGGTCTACTTATGAACTTATTAAGGCAATGTTCAGTTTTGTTACAGTGTTTTTGATTTCTAGCATTTCCTTTTGGCACTCTCTTGGAGTATCCATTTGTCTTTTTACATTGCTCATCTATTCTTGAATGTTGTTTTTTAGTCACTTTTTCCTTTAGAGTCCCTAAACTATTAATCATATTTTAAGTTCTCCTTCTGATAACCTAAATCTCTTCTGTATCTGTGTCTGACTCTGAAACTTGATCTGTCTTTTCAAACTGTGCTTTTTGTCTTTTAGGGTGCCTTGCAATTTTTTTGGTTAAATACTGGATGTAACTTACTATGTAAAAGGAACTGAGGCAGACAGGCTTTCATTGTGAGATTTTATGTACTGGGGCTAGAAATTAGACTGTGTTAAAAAGCTGTGAAAGTGCTGCACTCACTATGCCAGCAAATTTGGAAAACTCAGCAGTGGCCACAGGACTGGAAAAGGTCAGTTTTCATTCCAATCCCAAAGAAAGGCAAAGCCAAAGAATGCTCAAACTACCACACAAATTGCATTCATCTCATATGCTAGCAAAGTAATACTCAAAATTCTCCAAGCCAGGCTTCAACAATGCGTGAACCATGAACTTCCAGATGTTCAAGCTGGTTTTAGAAAAGGCAGAGGAACCAGAGATCAAATTGCCAATATCTGCTGGATTATCAAAAAAGCAAGAGACTTCCAGAAAAACATCTATTTCTGCTTTATTGACTATGCCAAAGCCTTTGACTGTGTGGATCACAATAAACTGTGGAAAGTTCTGAAAGAGATGGGAACACCAGACCACCTGACCCGCCTCTTGAGAAACCTGTATGCAGGTCAGGAAGCAACAGTTAGAACTGGACATGGAACAACAAACTGGTTCCAAAATAGGAAAAGGAGTACGTCAAGGCTGTATATTGTCACCCTGCTTATTTAACTTATATGCAGAGTACATCATGAGAAACACTGGGCTGGAGGAAGCACAAGTTTGAATCAAGATTGCCGGGAGAAATATCAATAACCTCAGATATGCAGATGACACCACCCTTATGGCAGAAAGTGAAGAGGAACTAAAAAGCCTCTTGTTGAAAGTGAAAGAGGAGAGTGAAAAAGTTGGCTTAAAGCTCAACATTCAGAAAACTAAGATCATGGCATCTGGTCCCATCACTTCATGGCAAATAGATGGGAAAACAGTGGAAGCAGTGTCAGACTTTATTTTTTTGTGCTCCAAAATCACTGCAGATGGTGATTGCAGACATGAAATTAAAATACGCCTCCTCCTTGGAAGGAAAGTTATGACCAACCTAGATAGCATATTAAAGAGCAGAGACATTACTTTGCCAACAAAGGGCCATCTAGTCAAGGCTATGGTTTTTCTAGTGGTCATGTATGGATGTGAGAGTTGGACTGTGAAGAAAGCTGACTGCTGAAGAATTGATGCTTTTGAACTGTGGTGTTGGAGAAGGCTCTTGAGAGTCCCTTGGACTGCAAGGAGATCCAACCAGTCCATCCTAAAGGAGATAAGTCCTGGGTGTTCATTGGAAGGACTGATGCTGAAGCTGAAACTCCAATACTTTGGCCACCTCATGCGAAGAGTTGACTCATTGGAAAAGACCCTGATGCTGGGAGGGATTGGAGGCAGGAGGAGAAGGGAGCGACAGAGGATGAGATGGCTGGATGGCACCTCTGACTCAATGGACATGAGTTTGAGTAAACTCTGGGAGTTTGTGATGGACGGGGAGGCCTGGCATGCTGTGATACATAGGGTCGCAAAGAGTCAGACACTACTGAGCGACTGAACTGAACTGTTAACTAAGGCTATAGGTGTCAGAGGCTAAACTTTTCTATGGTATCCTTGTTTTTGGTTTTCTCCTCTGATATTTTTGAGTTTTCCCAAGAACTTTTTCTTAAATACGTTCTGAGACTTGTACTTCCTTTTTTTATTCACAATACCTGTCATTATTTGGGAATACTGCTGATGTGATAACAAGTGTGGGGATGGGACATTTTCTATAATCTGTGATTAGGTCTCAGTCTTTTTGTGAACTTGTGGCCCTACTGTGATCTTCACAGTGTTTCTTGGTCTCTCTCCCTCAGTGACACAGGAAAGCTGGAGAGGAATGCAGTGGGTGTTTCTATTCCCCCATGTGGAACCCTGGAGCTGATTTAACTTAGGTATTTCCCTTTCCCTTGGTTGGTTAGACTCTTTGTAAAGTACAAGGTGGTTAGGCTCAGATAAAACAATTTCCCTTGACGGCAGCCTTTTGTTAAAGCAAACAGAGTGTTCCTGGCTTATTTAAAAATGGTTGCTGGTCTCTCCCTCCTGAAGGAAGCATGGGAAGAAGGCAGATTTTTCTCAAGTCTTCACCCTCAGAAGCTGGTGGGTAAAACTCATGAAACTGGTGATTCTCCTAAGGCTGGAGCCTTTGGAGTTCTTAACTCTTAAGATTACCCTGAGCCTCTAGAAATTTATTGGTAATAGTTCAAGTTCTCCTACCATGGTACTCACTCGAGAGACAGACTTCTGTTTCTGGGCTGCTGCTCTGGTAAGCCACAACTACATATCTGTACCCACCTATCTCTCCAACACTGGAGCAGTGATTTGAGCAATGTTCATCCAGAAGGGTGTTGGCCAATCTGAGACTCATCTGAAGGTGTAGAAACTGGACTTCTAGGTACAGAGCCTAACCATTGTGCTAAAGCATCTTCATTAAGTGGGGGTACTTCATTAAGTGAGAACTCAGAACTGTGGGCACAGCGGTGAGGTAGCATGTGTCTGGTTGAAGATGCAAAAGTGAAAGTGAAAGTGAAGAGGCTCAGTCGTGTCACTTTGTGACCTCGTGGACTGTAGCCTACCAGGCTCCTCCCTCCATGGAATTCTCCAGGCAAGAATACTGGAGTGGGTTGCCATTTCCTTCTCCAGGGGATCTTCCCTGAAAAGATGCTGCTAATGTTATCATGACCACTGTCTGCTCACCAGCCACTGCTCTGCTGCTGCAAACAGATCATGAAAAGAGGATTGACTCTGATGTAACTTCCCAGCTTCAGAAATCGTAAGCATTATAGGAACCCTGAGCGCAGAATGAGGGGTTCTATAGTTGAATATATTGAACTTCTGGACTTCTTACTAGAAGGGTCATGTGGTTACTTGATTACTCAGTGAATGGTCTGGAACATTCTATCTTAATCCAGACCCTTGTCAAGGGATATTCCACTTAAGTAAATATGTTGTAATGAATTGACTTTTTAAAAATTCACCTGAGGTCAAATTACACAGCTGTGTTTTCAACAGAAAAGGAGCAGGCATATACTATAACAAATGAGACATGAGATGTAGGGAGAAACTAGACCTTGCTTTTAGTTGAGGCAGGCCATGTTGAGGGCAGTGTTGGCTTGGTTACAGGACAATAATCCCGTGGGTCAGGAGACCCCAACTGCATGAAGTTTTAGAATACCAGATGGCATGAGTAGTGTGCAAAGTTAAAACATCTGCAGATTTTTCTATATGGAATGAAAAGCAAATAAAATTTTAAGAAGCAATGAAACTCATAAAGTTTATGGATTGGCTTTGAAAGGGGACAAGCAAGATATATGGAGACACTGGAAAAGTTAAAAATGAGTACTTCAAAGAGATCAGCAAGTGTTTTCTGGAACCTTCTTTTCCTCTTTTTATTTGAGGGATTTCTTCCCCTATTTTAAAAGTAATTATAGAAAATTCTGAAAACACAGAAAAGAATAAAGAAGACAATCTGTTCCCATTTCAGTTATATATTATTACATCCTTTCATTTTTTCCCTCAATAATGGGACTTAAGCCAGAGATATCAAGCAAGAACCTCTCTGGATTTAAAAGTTTGAGAACAGACCTAAATGACATTTTAAGTCTAACACTGGAGACAGCACCAGCAAAGAGAATGTGAGGATGTGGGAGCTTTGATTGAGGGTTCATTTGGGGCTTGATTGCCTCTGAGGGCATTTTCAACTTAGTGCATTTGAAATTTGGGAATAAGAAGAGCTGTTAGGTAAAACAAGAAATTCCTTCATCTGGTATTTTTTCAGAAAATATGTTCCATGAGCAACCAATGCTAAAGATGTTAATTAATATTCACTTCGAAACACATTTCCATGCTCAAAGGAGTTAAGAACACGGCTGGGCTGAATAAAACCAGATTTCTCTGCTGCAGAATTTCTCATACCATTTAATATGCTACTATGCTGTGTGAGTCTCTGAGACAGGGGGTAGAGTATATAGTATTTCTCGAATACTGACTGAGAAGGTGACCGTAGAAGGAGCTAGTATCCAAAGTAGCCACTTGGGGAAATTCTGCCTTCTATCCGTTTGGAATGATGCTTTGCTCATGTTTCTAGAGATGTAGGAAGTGAGCATGCTGCAAAGGACAGTCATGAGACCCTGTGGCAGAGTCACCAAGATGACTTTGCCAAGCATGGACTAGGACACCGGGGGTTCTCCATCAGGTGCTCAAGATCTATTAAGAGGACCAGCTGGGGAAGCAGTCTAAGGGCTACTGCCCTGGAGGGAGCTAGAGAAAGGAGGCAGTGGACCAGGCATGTGTCGAAGAGGACCACGGAACCGAGGCAAAGCAGACACTGACCCAAACCCGCTCTGCTGGAGCCCGTGGCGAGGAGAAAGCCTCCAGGAAGTTCCATTGCTTCTGAGTTAGCTCTTTGGGATTGGAAGCCACTTTCTGCAGTTGAAAGTATTCACAACGGAGCTTCCTTTCTTGGTTTTAAAGAAAGCACGTCTTATTACCTTCTAAATTGGGCTCTGAGGATTGCAGTTCACCACCCTACAGAGGATTGTGCTGTTTTTAACTTTTACTTACTCAAACACGGTAATACTCATGTGGGAGATAAGGCACATTATGCAGTTTAGAGAGAGGTTAAATAAATGAAGTCAAGAGTTAGCAGCACATATACACTGCTGGGAGCATGCATAGAATAGATAACTAATGAGAACCTACTGTCTAGCGCAGGGAACTCTGCGCAGCGCTCTCTGGTGACCCGGACAGGAAGGGAGTCCAGAAGCGAGGACTTGTACGTGTGACTGTATGTGTACATGTGACTGATTCATTTGGCAGTACAGCTGAAACGAATACAGCCTTGGAAAGCAACTACACTCCAACAAAATTAATTTTAAAAAGTGTGTAATTGTAACAAGGCAACATGTCCTCAAGAGCGTTGTAGCTATTATTTTATGAAAATGTCTTATCTGTGAATATCATCAAAGGCCTGGAAAATGGGCCTTGTGATTCCCATTCAGACAAGTTTGAAGTCAGGGAACCTTCACTGCAGAGATATTGGCAGTAGAAGAAATGGTATGGCATTCAGAGTAAGACAGATCTGGATTTTAATTCTGAGATTCCTGAATCTCTTTTGACTTGCACCCAGGCCATGTCTGGAGTCATGCTATATACATATATATGGCCATAAATATTAATAGCTACGAGATCCCAAGTCACTTTCCACATGCTCTACGCTGGCTCATTAGCAATATGAAGTGAGCAGTTTATTGTTTTCTCAAAGCTTTCATTCCTCACCTGAAAAATTGGATTAGTGTTATTTTTAAACTCAGAGTTCAAATAGGGTAAGTTTTAAATATACATCAAGTATCCAGCAAGGTTCTCAAGTATATACTGACCAAAACTACTCACTGAGCAAGTCATTGGCAGGCCAGCCATACTTTGCCTTCTTTAGTGTTCAAGTTACAGGTTATCAATGCTGACATCCTCTTTAAATGGCAATAAAAGACCTTGATTATCAGTCACTCATGTTCCAGGGAAAAGCTATTTAATCTGAGATGGCTGTATAACTTCAGAAAAATTATTTAACAGCTCTGCTATCTGTCATATATCTTTTGAAATAACTTCATCCCATCTTAGAACAAAATCAATTTGGACTTTGGAAACCTGAGCAGGAGGTTCAGGTTTTTGCAACTTTAGATCAAGCTCCTGAACCTTTCCAAGTCTGTTCTTCCTCATACATAAAATGCCAATGGTATTTGTCCAATCTATTTCACAGTAGTGTAGTGAGGAAAAACTTAGATAAAGTGTTTGGAAGTGCTAGGTGGGATGCTGCTTTAAGTTACCATAAATGGAGGAAGAGACTTCACAGGTTTCTGCAGTGGCAAGCTCCATAAAGATGTAGACACTTCACGTTAGAAAGTAAGAGACCAAGGTGTGTGCGTGTGTATGTGCGTGCGTGTTTGTGTGCATGAGTGTATGTGTGCTCAGTCGTGTCTGACTCTCTGTGACCCCATGGACTGGAGCCCGCCAGGCTTTGTCCATGGAACTCTCCCAGCGGGAATAATGGGGTGGGTTGCCATTTCCTTCTCTAGGGGATCTTCCTGACCCAGGGATCGAACCTGAGTCTCCTGCCTTGGCAGGCAGATTCCTTCCTAGTGCCAGCTGAGAAGCCCCAAGAGATCAAGGTACTCATTCTAACTCTATCTGCCTATGTTATCTTTGATGTGTAGTTTTACCTTTTTGTTCCCCATTTTAATATCTGGTAAACAATTTGGAGAAGTGGAAGGGAAGGAGATGTGACTAGGATTCTAAGATTTCTCACTGCTCCCCATTCTAGAAGTCTAAGAATAAACTTCTCTTTTCTGCTGCCATCTTAAGGGGGGAGTCAACATTTATAAATCTACTCGGCTGCTCTTGTTTGTGGAAAGATACCTACCACCAGCACATAGTTTGATAAACCAACTGCGTTTCTGTAAAATTACATCTTTTACGTTTTCCTTCAAAGGAAACAAATATACAGGTTGGCCTCTTTCAAAAGCACTTTTGCCCACATTCTTGCTGGTCAGATACCAGGTGCCAAGAAGCAAGGGATCCTATAAGAATTTCACTTTCGTGCTGCTGAGGACAAAGGGGTCATTTAAAAATTTCACAATCATGAGCAGGCTCAACACTTAGTTTGAAGCACGGAGCCTGATTAATTGGGTTGTCACTTCCAACAGTTCTGAGCTTTGGCCTTTCCACTTGCCAGAAAGAAGAAAAAAAGAAAGCAACATTCCTGTACTTAATTTTCACAACCTTGAACCAACAGAATGTGACAAAGACTGGCTATGTCTCAACCATGAGTTTCTTCTCCCTATAATACTTAACTTCACTGGTTCTTTTCAGTTGTCAAATGGAGGTAACGTGTAAAACTAATGCACGAAGCCACTCCTATACATATGCCCCAAATACAACACACACACACACACACACACACACACTCTTGAGATAGATGCAGAGGCACACAAACTTTCACAAATCACATACACACTGCTTTCTGGAATAAGAATGTAGTTCTTATTCTTTGTTAGTCTCTTTTGGGATTTTTAGTCGAGAGAGTTTTAGCTTCCATTTTATGTTTGCATTAGTCTTCTTATTTTATATTTGACTATTAATATTTATAATTATGGAATGGCAACTGGTGTCTAACGAGTGCTTACCATGTGCGAAGCTCTTTGTATGCAACACTATTTCCACAAACTCTAGGAGATCAAAATCATTGTTATTATTGCAACTTTATAGATGAAAAAATCAAAGCCTAGGGACCAAATCACTCACCTAAAGACACAGGGTTTAAACTGATTCTCAAATCAAAACATGTCTGATCCCGAATCCCAAGCTCTTGGCTACCCTTTTCTACTCCTTGTCACACTAATGCCCAAATTTAGCAACTCGATCCATCAAAATCTTTTTAAAGCTAAAAGATGTTGAAGCCCTAATCAGGCAGTAACTATTAAGCATTTGTTGTGAATCTTGAATGGGGTGACCTCCTAGGTATGAAGCAAAGAGATGGTAGAATCCATTCTCAGTCTAAAAGAAGGAAGGGGCAGTATATTACGGGTTGAGCTGTATGACCCAGGTCCCTATGCTCACAAGAGCAGCAATTTGATATTTAACCATCCCAGAGTTTTATCTCTCGTGTTCAGTCGCTCAGTTACGTCTGACTCTTTGTGACCCCATGGACTGTAGCCTACCAGGCTCCTCTGTCCATAGGATTTCCCAGGCAAGATAATCAGAGTAGGTTGGATCTTTGCAACCGAGGGATCAAATCCTTATCTCCTGCATCTCCTGCATTGGCAGGCAGATTCTTTACCACTGTGCCACCTGGGAAGCCAAGTTTTATCCTATATTAAGCCTTTTGGGAAACTATCATTCCTTCTTTTGTCAAATGGTGTTAAAATTTTGTCCAAGGCCCTGCCTGCCTAACTGGGCAGAGAGGACTGTCCAGCTCCCTAGCAGCTCACCCCTGGGGAATTTTGATCCTGTCTCAGAGTCATTCCTGGAGGGGGAGGTGCAGTTCAACCCCAATTAAGGCAGTGCTGGGAGTGACAAGTAAATGAGCGCTGGGCTACTCCAGCTCTGCTGCCCTTTCAGAAAGTAATCAAGTCAAATTATCTCTGAGAAGAAGCTCAGCTCACGGTTGTGGGGGCGTGCAAATGAAAACCAGATTCAGACGGAGGTTGACTTGAGAAAGCCCAGGAGCTATTTAAGAGAGAGAGAAAGAGAAAAGAAGTATATGCTTTCTCCCTACCCCAGACAAACATGTTTTACTATTTTACTTCACTTCCTCTCTTGTTCCCTTCTCCCTATTTCAGTTTGTTCCCTTCTATGAAGGGAGAGTGCAGAGTGGGCGCTCAGGCATGAATGTGCCTGGGTTCTGGGTGACCTTCCAGCATGATGGGAGGATAGGAAGGAGTTAGGATAATTTGGTTTTGGTCTGACTGTGCAGACTGCAGCTTTTGGTCTAGACTGTGCAGACTGCAGCTTTTGATCCAGACTGAGCAACTTCACTTCCACTTTTCACTTTCATGCATTGGAGAAGGAAATGGCAACCCACTCCAGTATTCTTGCCTGGAGAATCCCAGGGACGGGAGAGCCTGGTGGGCTGCCGTCTATGGGGTCACACAGAGTCGGACACTGCTGAAGCGACTTAGCAACAGGAGCAGCAGGAGCAGGTCACTGGTGGACTCTATAAAATACACATAAAATACACATGAACTTTTCAGGCAATGTTACCCCCCACCCCAGGGTACATTTGGCAATATCTGGATACCTTTTTGATTATCACAACATTGAGGAGCTTTGCTACTGGCATCTGTTGAACAGAGGCCAGGGATGCTACTAAACATCCCGCAACATGCAGGCCGGTCCCCCAAACATAGAATTATTTGGCCCAAAATGTCAGTAGTGCCCAGGTTGAGAAAACTGCGTGAGGAGGGCCTGAATGGAGTCTAGAAGTGAAGAAACAGAAGATCAAGGACAGTTGTCCCTGGGAATTCTCCTCTTTACTGTGCACTTGGCCTCTCTTATGCCCTCATTTGAAACTGGCGGCTGAAGCCACATTAGAGCTGACCTCTCCACTGATGATCTCGTCTCCATGGAGATAAAGCTTTGGTGAGGCCACACTTACCCGTGGGGTCTTTCCCTGGGCTACACTCCTTGTTCTTCCAATTACTCCCGAGAACCATAGTTCCCTCTCTGAACAGAACTAACTGCAAAGAAGTAGCACTCTAACTGGGCACCCACCACATCACCCACTTCTCCCTTCTCCTCCCCACACTTAGTTGTGTGTCCAGGTGAAATCAGGAGGACTTTAAAGAGGAAAAGAAGCCCAAATACGATAGTGTCTATGGAGCGTGTGGATGGAAATGAGAAATCCAATTGCTTTGTCTTAAGGTCACACACCACTGGGCAAGTGGGTCTCTCAATCTAGGCGTTGCTAGTTAGCTTGGTAATAGTGGGCTTTCCTGGTGGCTTGGATGGTAAAGAATCCGCCTGCAATGTGGGAGACAGAGGTTCGATCCCTGGGTTGGGAAGGTCCCCTGGAGAAGGGAATGGAAACACACTCCAGTATTTTTGCCTGGAGAATACCATGGACAGAGGGGCCTGGCAGGCTACAGTCCATGGGGGTCACAAAGGATCGGACACCACTGAGTGACTAACACTTTCACTTTCACTTGGTGAAAGTGGGAAATGTTCACACCAGGCAGTCTGGGGCTGGGGAGTTCAGCGGTGGGACAGGGGTAGCCAGCCTGGTGTTGGTGTCACCATAATGCCCCTTCGTGCCTGATTCAGTTTATCTCCTGACATAAGTCCCTCCATGTGCCTGCCTTTCCTGGTGATTGCTCCCTCTGCATTGCTTCCACTGTCTCTAATAAAATTCATAGCTTCAGCTCATACTCTGTGTATTCTAGGGAGGGGCTGCCCACCATTTTTTTTTCTAATAGAACAGACGCAGTTCAGCTGAGCTGGTTGTTTCTAAGTTCCACAAGGACAGAGAGAGGAAACTGTGGATCTTTGGAGCCCACTCACAGTTTGCAATGATGAAGCGAACTTAGAGGGAAGAAATGGAGCCTGGGCTCTAAGGGAGACGATTCTGCAGGGGGATGTGTGGCAACATCAACAGAGCCTAGCAATCAAATGGCCAGTTACCTGAACTTGATTAGGTGTGTCCGGGAATAGACATTCCAACTCTTAGGGTCCTGCCGGCCTCACACTGAGCTGGGAAACATGGCATCTCATGCCAGACTTTATCAGGGGTCAGTGGGAGGAAGAATGCATAGTTTCACCTTAGAAAGATATAATATGTAGGTGCTAATTCTTACCTTCTTCCTTCTGTTCTTTTTTCCTTAGCTGGTACCCTTTCTCTCTCTCTCTCTCTCACACACACACATATTGCAAAGCCCTAGTTCAAAGGGACTTTCCCTTACCATGGCAAAAATATCATTTCACGTTTCCAAAAATCTCAAATGAGGAAGCTCAGAGGGTGGCTTGAGTCCTGACAGGCTCGAACAAAATGATTTTTGGATGCAGTGAATGTAACTCAATCAGAAGCATGTGGACTATATTTCTCTTAAAATCCACACCGTTTTAAATGAAAGGAAGTGGCATTAGATCAAAGAGACACTAAATTTTGTTCAGCCTCAGCCTCAAGACCGTGGGCACCTTCTTCACCTCGCTTGTTTCCAGTCTTTATAGGGAAAAGGAGGCTCCACCAGACAGTCTCGTGGATTGTCTCTAACTCTGAAAGTCTGCGGCTTTCAGAGCCAGAGTTCATCCCATTCGGATACTATTTCAGCTACTTTTATGGTGAGAATGGGGCTCATGACAGGCCCACAAGGTCCAGACCTGAGACTAGATGTGTTTGGTTGAATCACCCTCATTGGCCTTCGCTCACCACAAAAATAGAAAGAAAAGTGAAAACAAATTAAACTCTCCAACACGCAAGCCATCTGGAACTGAACACTTGTTTCGCTTTGTTTTCAAGGGGGGCAGCAATGATTAGGCAGTTCAGAAGAGCCCCCAGACTTTCTGATGGAGCATCAGGAAATTGCATTGTTTTAAAGGGCTGAGTTATGCTTCATTGAATGAAAAGCACAAGGAGTTGAGGAATTTACACCACATACCACCCCGCAGCCTTTTGTGCAGTTAGCCGCTGCCGGCTGGCAGGGAATAGTGGCCTGAGTGATTGCAAACAGATGCTGGAAAAGTAACAGTGTGGTCAGAACAGATGGACGGACTAATATATGAAACTCCACTTTTATGGGGCCCTTCTTATGGCCTTAGGAGATAAGAAGATTGTGCTCCACTTTGCTGCAGCTATTTTAGACTGGTGGGGGCTCTGATCACATGGATTCTAGTAACAAATGTTAATAAAACTGCAAAAAAGTAGCTGGGGTAAGGGAAACATCAGTTGCAACTCTGGTTGATCAGTTGCAATATCAACACTTCCTTCATTTATTGAAGAAATCTTTGGGGAGTGCCTTTATGTACTAAGCAGTGTGCTAAATGCTGGGGGTGCAACAGGAAATAAAGCAGAACTGTTCCCTGCCCTCAAGGAACTTACAAAGAAGGAATTACAAAACAAACCCTTAAGGGCATAATGCAAAGTTTTCCGATAGGTGCAAAAAGAACCATATCCTGTAACTGTCTTAGGTAACCTCCCACTAAACTGCGGTGTTTTTTTTTTTTTTTAATTGTTGAATAAATGGATGAGGTGAAAGAGGTGAGGTGAAAGAGAGAGGTGAAAGAGTTGGTCAGCATATCAATATAATCCAAATTCTTTCAGATCCTTGCAACCTGACACGCTCTCACCCACAGCACAAACTTCAACTCTTTGGGGACTTCAGTTTCCTCATCTCCATAGTGAAGAGCTGAAGATAATTACTTAGAAGGTGTCTTCCAAACATAATGCTCTATTTGGCTGCTAGCAAATTCCAGGGGCTCTTCTTCCATATTTGAACTTAAAATTTTGTCTTTTTTTTTGGATACTCTTTTTTCTTTCCTAGGTCTCTTTTTTACTTCTCAGAATACTCTTCAATCTCCTTTGCTGGATCATTTTCTCTGGCTCCTTGAAAATGCTGATGTCCAAAATCTCATTTCGGGTATTCGCTCTCCATCTTCTACTTTTCTTTGGTGAGATAATCAATCCCAATACTCCCACTAGTCGATGCCCCCAGAGTATAAGTCCAGACACCAGCTGTATCCTAAACTCAAGACTGATGTTTATAACTCCCCCAGAACCTGTCCATGTGTTGGAGCACACACACCTCACTCTTTGTGATGGGCATGATGGATTGGCACTCAATCTCCATTCGAATTCTCTTCTAGTTTGCTTGTCCGTAGTTCAGAGGCTGGGACCCATATGCAGTATTTTCCTGGTTGCGAATACTGGGTGTCAGTAGAAGAAGTGAAAGTTGCTCAGTCGTGTCTGACTCTTTGCGACCCCATGGACTATACAGTCATGGTGTTCTCCGGGCCAGAATACTGGAGTGGGTAGCCATTCCCTTCTCCAGGGGATCTTCCCAACCCAGGGATTGAACCCAGGTTTCCCGCATTGCAGAACTTGCTCACTATTTGGAAGGTGGGAGAGAGGGAGGGATAGTTTGTAGTTGTTTTCTGATGTTACTGCTGGTAGGTAGGCAATGTGGTGACATTTGGTTTGGTTTTGTTGTTTGTTTTTTTCTACAGTAGCACTGCAGTGAATAACTTCATAGATGTTGACACAGGCATTTTAGGGGAACTACTTAGGCTATACACATGCATTTCAGAAATTCTACTCCTCTGTATACACCCCAAACAAATGCATATGGTTGTTTATCAAAAGTATGTACTAGCATGTTCATAGCAATACCATCTACACTGATTTCAAAAAGGAAACCACCAATTGCTCATCAACAGCAGAATTTAGAGAGAAATTATGGTACATTCATAGGATGGGATATGAACAGCGATTAGAATAAATGATCTTCAACTACACACAGCTATGTAAAGGAATATCACGTTTGTCCCACTTGTAAAAGGAGGCTAATGATAAGTTCTACCTTGTAACAGATAACGCTAAGAATGCATTTAAAGATGTAAAACAGTGGGAGAAAGCGAGGGTGGGGTGTTTCAAGAGAACAGCATCGAAACATGTATATTATCTAGGGTGAAACAGATCACCAGCCCAGGTTGGATGCATGAGACAAGTGCTCGGGCCTGGTGCACTGGGAAGACCCAGAGGGATCGGGTGGAGAGGGAGGTGGGAGGGGGGATCGGGATGGGGAATACATGTGTATCCATGGCTGATTCATGTCAATGTATGACAAAAACCACTACAATATTGTAAAGTAATTAGCCTCCAACTAATAAAAAATAAATAAATAAATAAATAACTATTGAATGTAAAGCAAGCAATAAAAAAAAAAAAAAAAAAGATGTAAAACAGCCAGTAAGATACTTGAAACAGAGTAAGAATTATAGTAGATTTTAGCTATGTGGTTATTATCCCTGATTATCAGAGAGTTCAGGAATGGGGAATAGTGTAAGTCAGTCTTGAAGGAAATGGGGTTTGGAAAGCTAAGTTCAAAAACCTTCAAGGAAGGCTGGACAGCTGCTGGAGAGCCAGGCAACACTTAGGAAGGCACCAGCTGTTCAAAGTAGAAGGCTAAGGGTGTGTGGTGCAGACAGATTAATTTTACCAGTTCCACAGTTTCCCCAGGGCTAGTCTAGGGAAATAAATTGCTGAAGGTCTAAGGTTCCTTCGGAAGTATGTTCATACAAAAACAGTTCTTTGATGACTTTCTTCAAGTGTGAGCTTGAATAATGTGATAGAGGTTAGGTTCTCAAACGGAGTGGTTTCTCCTGGCTTTTATTCCTTGGCTCTGTTCTTGGAATCAGTTCTTCCCTCTAACATTCTCTCCACTTACATACAGGATACCACCCACTCTTGCTTTTTGAAGGAATTTGCTCCCCAAATTAACAGCCTACATTTTCCCTCTCCTCTGAATTATTTTTTTCCATCAACACACAACCTTAATAGTTTCCATCTCAAAAACAAAAATAAGACATCCTCACTCTACTCCTAGTCAAGCCTACAACCCCATCCTGCTTCATTTCTCTCCCTGCTGCTTCAAGTTGCTTCAGTCATGTATGACTCTGTGCGACCCCATAGATGGCAGCCAACCAGGCTCCCCCGTCCCTGGGATTCTCCAGGCAAGAACACTGGAGTGGGTTGCCATTTCCTTCTCCAATGCATGAAAGTGAAAAGTGAAAGTGAAGTCGCTCAGTCGTGTCCGACTGTTTGAGACCCCATGGACTGCAGCCCACCAGGCTCCACCATCCATGGGATTTCCAGGTAGGAGGAGGACAGGAGTGGGGTGCCATTGCCTTCTCCGATTTCTCTCCCTACATCACATCAAAAACCTTCAGATGATTTGTTCCTACGTATACCCACCATTTTCTTAAAATATCTCTACCCATTAACCCGTTCTAATCAAGGTTTCTTCCCACAACTGCATTGAAACTGTTTTTGTCAAGGTCACTAAAGACACTCATCTCACCAAATCCAATGATCAATTCTCTCTCTTCCTCCTTCTTGATTTTTATACAGCATTTGACATGGGACCACCTAGCCTTAAAGAGTTGTTTTCATTTGACTTCAGAAACACACTGCTTCCCTGGATTTATTCCTAGACGGCTATCTATTTCTCTCTGATTTTACTTCTCTGGCTTCTCAGTGCTGGGCTGCTCCAGATCAGTCTCCAGTTCCATTGCTCTTTATATGCATTTTCTCTTTCCCTCCACAGCCTGACTTTTAAACCATCTCTATCGTGATGGATCCCAGAATGACATTTCTAGCCCTAAGTGCTCTCATGAATTCAGAATTGGAAATTTAATCACCTCCTTGACATCTCCATTTGGCTGTCCAATAGGCATATCAAACCAATCTAATAAAAACAAATTTTTCTTTTTTTTCCCCTCTTGTTTATTGTGATATGGTTTCCAAATCCAGAAATGTTACCCTTATCCTCCCTCTGTGTGTGAATGCTCTGTGTCCAGCTCTTTGTGGCCCCATGGATTGCAGCCAACCAGGCTTCTCTGCCCATGGAATTCTCCAGGCAAGAATACTGGAGTGGGTTGCCATTTCCTATTCCAGGGGATCTTCCCAGCCCAGGGATTGAACCTGAATTTCCTGTGTCTCCTGCATTTCAGGCAGATTCTTCACTGCTGAGCCTCCAGGGAAGCCCCATTCTCCCTACAATTCAGGCCAACAACTTTCTCTGATTCTCTGAATTTAATCCATCAGCAAGTGCTGTCAGCTCTCTCTTCGGAGTGTGTTATGTCTCCAACAAATTAGCACCCCTAAGATCTTAGTCCGGGTTGCTCTGTCTCAGCTAGCTCTCTCTGGTCCACCTGACGCTGCTAGGGATTACCTACAGACCTTTCTACATGCAGCAGACATAGCTACTTTTTGAAAAATACTCATTAAAAAAATATCATACATGTTTCTTTCCTTCATATAATCCTTCACTGGCTTCCCTTTATGCCTTAAAGGCAAATTCCTCACCAGGGCGTAGAAGACACTCTATGACCTGCCCATCACCTGTTACTGCCTACTAGTTTTTCCCCCTTTTAAACATTTTGGCAACAACAGGCTTCTGGATTTTCTTGAATATGCCAAATCTATGCCCACCTTGCAGCCTTTGTAATTTTGCTGTTCTGGCTGGTATATTCAGACCTAGTCGTTGCACAGCTACATTCTTCTCTGTAGCAGATTCTTCCCAGGATTCCTTCTAGAGTCCTTTCTTGACCTTATTTAACATCTTCTCCTCCACTCCTGATGCTCTGTTCCTCCTTTCCCCATTATCTGGGTTTTATTAACTTTGTACATACTTACTTTGCTTTGTACGTTCTTTGTACCCGATCAGTATGCATCATTATCTCAAATTGTAATCTGTTTTTAATGGACTATTGTCTTCTTTAGAACATAAACTCCACCATCTTTAAGGATGAGCAGAGGGGAAGAAAAAAGAAACTCTGAAGGCATAATGCAATTTAAAAGATTCAGATCTATCCATGGAGTGAGAGCAAGTATCTTCCATGTAATAATTCCTCAATTATTAGGAAAACAAATTTAAGTTCCCATTCAGATTGGAAATAAACATTCTGCTAATTAGACTATGGCAAGATGGAGGAGAGAAAAGAGAGCTGTTTGGAGAAAACACTATCTATTGTCATCAACTCTTTTTTTTTTAAGCTTTATAGCTTACTATCAGATATTGAATATAGTTCTCTATGCTATATGCTATACAGTATTTGTATATGCTATACAGTTTGGTACTTCCCAAGTGGCGCTTGGTAAAAAATCTGCCTGTCAGTGCCGGAGACATGGGAGATGAGGATTTGATCCCTAGGTCAGGAAGATCCCCTGGAAAAGGGACTGGCTACCCACTCCAGTATTCTTGCCTGGGGAATTCCTTAGACAGAGGAGCTTGGCGGGCTACAGTCCATGAGATGGCAAAGAGTCGGAGACAACTGTGCACGCATGCAAGCAGGACGTTTTTTTAATCTGTTTTATCTAATTTGTATCAGCTAGTGATATTTGGCATCAACTCTTCTTTTAGTTAGATCCCATGATCTCAGCTTAGCAATAGGGTGGAAATCACAAGGTGGGAGAAATGAATCAAGGAATGCCTCTCTTGTTCCAAGCAAGCTCAGGTGTGATAAATTACATGCTGCTTGGAAGCAGGTCCCATTAGACTTCGCCTGGGCACAGGCTTCTGGGGCTTGGACAGGGTCCAGTGGCAATCCATGAGCACCACAAACCTCCCAGACTGTGCTGTTTGCTTGAGCGCAAAGCTGTTTGCTAGCGAACAGGAGGGTGTTTGAAATGGCTGAGTTGTCTGGGGGCTAACTGGCGGCTACTCAGGAAATCTGGGGAGAAAGAAGATGAGAAAGACTAGGAGGAGGACATATGCATGTACTGCCTGAAGGGAGAAAAAGGACAGAGACCCAGACAGGCTCTGATCCCTCGAGGTAAAACCCTATTTGCAAGACATGCGTGGTTTTCAGAATTTACTGGGCATAGACACGTGTAGTATTGGGTTACACCTACTTGTCACCTTCTGCTGTCTACACTGGGAGAGTGCAGATGAGAGACTCAGGAATAAGATTAGGGATGTGGGGTCAAGGGAGGAGAAGTAAGAAAGGCTTGATTCTTCTGTCTCCACGTTGCTCCTTCCTGCTCTAAGTGGTGCAGCAACGAATCTGTTACACCTTATCCAATGAAGTACATATTTATCAAACTGAGCATTGTTCCGAATATTATCCGAGGGCAAATCAAGGAAATCATCAGCATATTCCCTGAAAAAAGGTTTGTGGTAGAGGGAAGGGGGTCTTTACCAACATTCCTACATCCTTTCTTTTCCTTAAGCTTCTAATGGATGTAAATCTGGCCTCAAATAAATGGGAGGAAGAGATGTGGAAGCTTTGCTGCTTAGGTTCCATACCCTGCTCCTGCTTGTTAGTTCCCCTCTCTCGGATGGGTTACTTAAGCCCTCTGTACTTCAGTTTCCTCATATGTAAAGTGTAAGTATTCATTTTGTTAGTGAGTATAAGTTTTTGGAAAAAATACTAGCAAATAGTAAGCATTGTGAGAAGGTTCCCTTGGAGGAGGGCATGGCAACTCACTCCAATATTCTTATCTGGAGAATCCCATGGACAGAGGAGCCTGGCGGGCTACATAGTCCAGGGGGATGCAAAGAGTCAGATATGACTGAAGCAACTTAGCATGCATGCAGGCATGCACAATAAGCAGTGTAAAATGTTCGCTGTGATAGTCATGCTCTCCATCCCTGCCAATATCAAATCAAACCTGGTCCCAAGGCCCCACTCACCAAGGTCCTTCCTTAAGTTGTCAATGCAAATCGTTCTGGTGGCTCTTTCTTCTTTCCATGATGGTACAAAGGTTCAGGGATTATGCAGTCCAGGTGGGGGTGAGCAAGGAAGCACATGGCTGTTAATCCATGCTTGTTCCAGTCATCACCTTTCTGCCACATGATGCCCTTGTGAAGCGGTCAGGGCTCTTCAAGATCACTGGGTACACAGAGATGCTGGTCACAGTCAAGTTCATTACATGGATTCTTACCATGCTTTCAAGGACGTGATGCTCAGTGCCCAGTCTCCACAAGCTCCAGGGAACCGTCTACAAACTGGGGTCCTGGCACCTCCAGGAGGTGTGCCAGGGAAACACAGGGGTTCTCCACCTTACATTCCACAGCCCGATCGCCCCAATAAGCAGAACACCACCTCTGACAAGTCCTCCCTTCCACCAGTATCACAAGTTTACATCCCTTTCCTCTTTGGGAACGTGCATCCCAATCCTCTTTATTAAGTCTAGGATCAAAGCGATAAGTTTCTGTTAACAACCCCATGGGTCTGTGAGAAGCACAGACCTTGGCAACACAAAGTCACCCTCTTGGGACTTCACTAGTGGCTCAGGGGTAAAGAGTCCGCCTGCCCGTGTGGGAGACGTGGGTTTGATCCTGATCTAGGAAGATCCCTCATGCCTTGGAGCAACTAAGCCTGTGTGCTATTGCTCTAAAGCCCAGGAACTGCACTTACTGCAGCCTGCGCCTTAGAGCCCGTGCTGAACAACAGGAGAAACCGCCGCAATGAGAAGCCTGTGCATCACAACCGCCCCTGCTCGCTGCAAAAAGAGAAAGCCCAAGCAACAACAGCCAAAAATAAATAAATAAATAACATTATTATTTTCTTAAAGCTACCCTCTTAAGATATTTTTGCCTTTGCCATTAGACATGGCAGGGGAAAAAAAAAACACTACTTACCAATTCTAAGTCACTAACAGTGGGGAAATTAAATCTTATGCTACTCCTGATGACGCAGTAAAATGTAAACAGAAATACCTTTGAAGTATTCATGCCAAAAATATAGCTTGGGTGTTTGGAGATGGCTGGGACTTGGAGATGACGGAAACAGAGCCTTTTCCTTTGCAGAATGTAGCTTCTTATTATTTTTTTTTAATTGGAGTATAATTGCTTTGCCATGTTGTGCTCGTTTCTGCTGTGTAACATCGAGGATCACCAGCAGGTATGCATATGGCCCCTCCCTCTCAGACCCCCCACCCCCATCCCACCCCTCTAGGTTATCACAGAGCACCGAGCTGAGCCCCCTGCCCTACCCTGCAGGTTCCTACTAACTACTGATAGCGCTTTTACACACGGTAGGGTATATGTCAGACCTAGTCTGCCCATTCATCCCGCTCTCTCCTTCCCCCGTGTTTCCCCATGTCTGTTCCCTACAGCTGCATCTCTATTCGTGCACTGGAAATAAGTCTATCTGTACCGTTTTTCTAGATTCCACATGTATGCCTTAATAGACGGTGTTTGTTTTTCTCTTTCTGACTTACTTCACTCTGTATGACAGACTCTTGGTCTACCCGCCTGGACAAGAGGCACAGGAAACCACAATGTACCACATCACATTACAGAAATGCAAATTAAAACTGCAATGAGCTGTCACCTCAGGCCAGTCAGCACAGCCATCATCAGAAAATCTACAAACAGTAAGTGCTGGAGCAGGTCTGGAGAAAAGGGAACCTCTAGTACCACTGGTGGAAATGTAATTTGATGCAGCCAGCATAGAGAACAGTATGGAGTTTCCTCAAAAGAGCTAAAAATAGAACTACTATATGACCCAGCAATCCCACTCCTGGCCATATACCCTGAGAAAATCAGAATATAGCCTCTTGTTGGGATGTCACAAGTTTTAAACTCAGCAGGCATGCTTTAGTATAATGCCATGCAAATACAGAACAATTCTGGCAGGCCACGGTGAGCCACGTTTATAAATCACATATCTATTCATCACCTGCCCTGTTTTACTCCCCAGACTGACACTTTTGATCAGATCTGTGGCCAGCAAGATCGTCTCAAACTTCAGTGGTTTCTCCCCCTCTTGGTATTCATCTCCAGAGTCCATATTAATGGAAACTAATGCTCTGAGAACAAAGCTCCAGAAAAAAACTAGGCAGGTGTCTACATTTTAATAGGAAATTCACTAAACTGCAGTTGAGGAAATTATGTGGAAACCCAGGTGAGGGAGTTACTGTCAGTCAGAGCTAAGAACACCAACTAACCCTAGAAGAATTTTATTTGCATCTGAATACAGTCTCCATCTGTAAAGACCCCGCTGCTTTGCTTCCAGGCTATTGTAAACTTTTTGCTGGGAAAGTCTGCTTTGAATTAGGGATAGAAACACGAACACCTCTTCTCCCGACACCTGCCCAGGATCCACTGAGAGGATTCCTGAAAAAGTCTGGACAAAACCTTTTAGGCTTTGTTGCTATGGTGAAGTGGCCTTTCCTCTCTGCTGCAGATGTGGGAAAGGAAATACAAGGACATTGAAGAAGATTTAGTTTAAATAGAATTGGCTTGATGCCAAATGGCTTAACTTTTGCATAAGTAAGTCCCAAATCAGATCTAAAACATAATCACTGCTAGAGTTGTAAGCCTTCCTTCTAGCTATCAGATTCTGCTAATTATACTCCAAAGTGTGACAGAGATTTGCTTTGTTTTTTGAATCAAAGCACCAGTCTTTCCTAAAATCAGTGCCAACTTATAACCATTTTCATACCCCTCAAATGAGTCAAGGAAGTTTCTCTCCAAAGGCAGGGTAGTCAGGTGGTTATGAGCCTTTGGGTTAGATTAAAATCTGAGTAAATAAAAATGCTCTGCTGACTTTGAGTCAATTACTTACTTCCCACTGCTTCATAAGCTTAGACCCGAAGTGTTTTCTAAGGGCTAGATGCTCTAATGAATTAAAAAGTGCTTGGTACATAGCTGGGTACACAAGGAAGGGTTAATAAGATAACAGTCATTATCTTTGTGCTGTCGGCTTAAATCTAGCAAGTATATTTTCCATTTTAAATTACTAGACTCATCTACACTCAGGGAAATAAAGTCATGAGGATTTTGTTTATGTGTTATTTGGTCAGCCACATGGCCTGCATTTGGATCACAGACTTTGAAAATATAATGAAAGCCATGGGCCCTCTTCTCCCACAAAAAGCAACATGTGTGTGTTCAGTTGCTCAGTCATGTCTGACTCTTTGCACCCCACAGTCTGAAGGCTGCCAGGCTCCTCCATCCATGGGATTTTCCGGGCAGGAATATTGGAGTGGGTTGCCATTTCCTACTCCAGGAGATCTTCCAGACCCAGGAATTGAACCCACGTCTCCTGCATCTCCTGCATTGCAGATGGATTCTTTACTGCTGAGCCACAGGGGAAGCCCTAAAAAAGCAATACATGTTTTGAAAACAGCACCGAGATACACCAACAATCATAGCAGCTTAATTCACAATATTGAAAAGGAGGAAACAAGCTAACTATCCACCTATGGAGAAGTGGATAAACAAAACATAATATATACATACAATAGGAAGAAAATGCGCTCCTTTAAAGAATGAAATTCTGACATGCTACAGCAGAGATGAACCCTGAAGACATTATGCTAAGTGAAATAAGCCAGAAACCAAAGGACAGATATATAATTCCAATTACTTGAAGTACTTTGAGTAGGAAATGGCAACCTACTCCAGTAGTTTTGCATGGAGAATCCCATGGACAGAGGAGCCCAGCAGGCCATGGTCCATAGGGTTGCAGAGAGTTGGACACGGCTGAAGCGACTAAGCACTTGAAGCACCATGGGTAGCCAAATTCACAGAGACCGAAGGGGAATGGTGGTTGCCGTGGGAGGAGAGAATTCTGAGTTCTTGTTTAATGGGTAGAGAGTTTCAGCAGAAGATGATGAAAATCTTCTGGAGAAGGATGGTGGTGATGCTTGCATGCCAATATGAACGTGCTATTAATAAATGCCATTGATTTGTACACTTAAAAATGGTTAAAATGGTCAATTCCATATTATTTATTTTTTTCACAACTGAAAATAAGGCATGAGGGAACACTTGTTTAGCAAATCTAGAGGAAGTCTTAAATACTTGGTAAGCAGCTTTGTGTTCGACTCTTGTGACCCCATGGCCTGTTTGTAGCCCGCCAGGGTCCTGTGTCCATGGCATTCTCCAGTCAAGAACATTGGAGTGGGTTGCCACTTCCTCCTCCAAGGGATCTTCCTGACCCAGGGATCGAACTCAGATCTCCTGCCTTACAGGTGATCTCCTGCATTGTAGATGGATTCGTTACCGACTGAAGCACCAGGGAAGTCATTATTTAAACACGTACCATAAAATTCACCCCCTTTAAGAGAGCAATTAGTGGTTTCAATAAATTTATACAGTCATGCAACCATTACCATATCCAATTTTAGAATATTTCGTCACTTGAAAATCTTACCTTCTGCACTCTAGCTTTGTCTTTTGTACAAATTTCCTAAAAATTAAATCACACAATATATCAAGATTTCATTTCTGTTTGTTGCCTAGTACTATTCCATTGTGTGGATATATCAAAAGCTGCTTATTCACTCACCAGTTGATGGACAATGGGGTTCTTTTCTGGTTTGGGCTATTAGGAATAACGATGCTGGGAACATTTGTGAACAAATCTTCATTTGGACGCAAGATTCTATTTCTCTTGTGTAAATACCTAGAGTACAATTGCTGAGTTATAAGTTAACTATGTTTAACTGTTCAAGAAACTGTCAAATAGTTTTCCCAATGATCTGTACCATTTTACATTCCCCCCAGCAACGGGATGCAAATTCTTGCCTTTGATGTTTTATTTTACTGTTTTCATTCCATTTCAGATTCCACTGGTGTCTGATGAACATCTGTGTTTGTGGAGAGAAAAAGTACATTGAAACCACTTGATCATGTATTTAGTTGTTAAAAATTTTGTGGTCTGTGTGTAACCATTGATAAAGAAATTCTTACTGCCCTTGTAGTCCTTTTCTCAAAATATAACAGAAATTTTGTATACAGTCCTTCAAGTTTTTTCTTACTTTGCTCTTTTAACCTCTCCCTTATCCGAGATCCCAGGGCTCTGTAAGTCTGGGTTACACCAACTCATAAGGAAGTGTTTAATAGCTAATGTGCTACTTTTTCAAGATTATCTCAATTTCCAGGAATAATTGTAGGCTGGGGAAGAACATGTCTTGTTTCGAATTCTGGCTCCACCACTAACCATCTCTATGTCTTAAGGGACATTATTTAACCTCTCTATGTGACATATTTTTTAACATAAAGTGGAGATAATAATAGTATTTACCTCACAGAGTTGTCATGAGAATTGAAAAGGAAACCATACGTAAAACACTTAGAACAGTGTCTTGTATGTTAAACACACACTTCATCAGAGGCACCCCTCACAGATGTCACGGGTTTGGTCCCAGAACATCACAATAAAGCAAATCACATGGATTTTTTTGGTTTCCCAGTGCATATAAAAGTTAATATTTACAATATTCTGTAGTCTATCAAGTGTGCAATAGCATTATGTCTCAAAAAATGTATGCATGTTCATTAAAAATTCTTTACTGCTAAAAGTGTTAACCATCATCTGAACCTTCTTTGAGTCATGATCTTTATACTGGTGGAAGTTCTTGCCTTCATGCTGATGACTGCTGGCTAATCAGGGTAGTGGTTGTTGAAGGCTGGGGTGACTGTGGCAATTTCTTAAAAAAGACAACAATGAAGTTTGCTACATTGATTGACTTTTCCTTTTACAAATGACTTCTCTGTAGCTTGCAGTAGTACTTGATAGCATTTTACCTATGGTAGAGTGTCTTTTAAAATTGGAATCAGTCCTCTCAAAGCCTGCCCCTGCTTTATCTACTAAGTTTACATAATATTCTAAATCCTTTATTGTCACTTCAACAATCTTCTCAGTATCTTTACCAGGAGTATGTTCCATCTCAAGAAACCGCTTTCTTGCTCATACAAGAAATAACTGTATCCATGAACATTTTATCATAAAATTGCAGCAATTCAGTCACACCTTCAGGCTCCAATTCTAATTCTAGTTCTATCGATATTTCCACCACATTCTTCAGTTACTTCCTCTACTGAAATCATGAACCCCCTCAAAGTCATTCACAAAGGTAGGAATCAATTTCTTCCAAAGTCTTGTTAATGGTGACATTTTGACCTCTTCTCATGAATCCCAAATGTTCTTAATGGCATTAGAATAATGAATACCAAAGTGCAAAGTTTCTATATTTCTTTAATTCTTTTGTTTCCTCACACTGCTTTGTTTTTCAGTCACAAAGTCACCCAAGACTCTTTGCGATCCCATGGACTGCAGCATGCCAGGCTTCCCTGTCCTCAACCATCATCCAGAGTTTGCTCAAACTCATGTCCATTAAGTTGATGATGCCATCCAACCATCTCATCGTCTGTTGCCTCCTTCTCCTCCTGCCTTCGATCTTTCCCGGCATCAGGTTCTTTTCCAGTGAATTGGCTCTTTGCATCGGGTGGCTGAAGTACTGGAGCTTCAACTTCAGCATCAGTCCTTCCAATGAATATTCAGGGTTGATTTCCTTTAGGATTGACTGGGTACATAACAGTACACAGAGGAAATAAACACAGAGAAGGGAGTATATATAGTTACCATTTACGAAGCACTTAAAAATTGTCAGGCACTCTTTTGAATCTTCTGCCTGGAGTAGGTCATATAACCTTCACAACAGTCTGAGATAAGGCAGTTTTGTTATCTCTGTTTTACAGATGAGGAATCTGAAGGTAGGTAATAAGTAATACAGTAAAACCTGAGCCCAGGAGCCTATGTCCATATAACCACAATATCACTGATGCATCTTGAATGAATTTATCTCTGACCACCTTGGGAAAATTCAGTCACTCTGTCTGAGGTCCCTCAAATGGAACTTTCCCATTACTTTATTATAAATATGCTCTGCTGAAGGGCAATTGTTAACTTACATGGCATGCTGTATTTTTTTTTTTTGCATTCCTGGTGCCTTGGGTGTAATGTACAAAAAAAAAAAAAAGATCTTCATGACCCAGATAATCATGATGGTGTGATCACTCACCTAGAGCCAGACATCCCCGAATGTGAAGTCAAGTGGGTCTTAGGAAGCATCACTACGAGCAAAGCTAGTGGAAGTGATGGAAGTCCAGTTGAGCTATTTCAAATCCTAAAAGATGATGCTGTGAACGTGCTGCACTCAATATGCCAGCAAATTTGGAAAACGCAGCAGTGGCCACAGGGCTGGAAAAGGTCAGTTTTCATTCCAGTCCCTAAGAAAGGCAATGCCAAAGAATGCTCAAACTACCGCACTATTGCACTCATCTCACACGCTAGTAAAGTGATGCTCAAAATTCTCCAAGCCAGGCTTCAGCAATACATGAACCATGAACTTCCAGATGTTCAAGCTGGTTTTAGAAAAGACAGAGGAACCAGAGATCAAACTGTCAACATCTGCTGGATCATCGAAAAAGCAAGAGAGCGCCAGAAAAACATCTATTTCTGCTTTATTGACTATGCCAAAGCCTTTGACTGTGTGGATCACAATAAACTGTGGAAAGTTCTGAAAGAGATGGGAGTACCAGACCACCTGACCTGCCTCTTGAGAAACCTATATGCAGGACAGGAAGCAAAAGTTAGAACTGGACATGGACCAACAGACTGGTTCCAAGTAAGAAAAGGAGTACGTCAAGGCTGTATATTGTCACCCTGCTTATTTAACTTATATGCAGAGCACATCATGAGAAACACTGGGTTGGAAAAAGAACAAGCTGGAATCAAGATTGCTGGGAGAAATATCAATAACCTCAGATATGCAGATGATACCACCCTTATGGCAGAAAGTGAAGAAGAACTAAAGAGCTTCTTGATGAAAGTGAAAAAGGAGAGTGAAAAAGTTGACTTAAAGGTCAATGATTCAGAAAACTAAAATCATGGCATCCAGTCCCATCACTTCATGACAAATGGATGGGGAAACAGTGGAAACGGATGACTTTATTTTTCTGGGCTCCAAAATCACTGCAGATGGTGATTGCAGACATGAAATTAAAAGACGCTTACTCCTTGGAAGGAAAGTTATGACCAACCTAGACAGCATATTAAAAAGCAGAGACATTACTTTGCCAACAAAGGTCCGTCTAGTCAAGGCTATGGTTTTTCCAGTGGTTATGTGTGGATGTGAAAGTTGGACTGTGAAGAAAGCTTGAGTGCTGAAGAATTGACGCTTTTAAACTGTGGTGTTGGAGAAGACTCTTGAGAGTCCCTTGGACTGCAAGGAGATCCAACCTGTCTATCTTAAAGGAGATCAGTCCTGGGTGTTCATTGGAAGGACTGATGTTGAAGCTGAAACTCCATTACTTTGGCCACCTGATGCAAAGAGCTGACTCACTGGAAAAGACCCTGATGCTGGGACAGATTGAAGGCAGGAGGAGAAGGGGACGACAGAGGATGAGATGGTTGGATGGCATGACTGACTCGATGGGCATGGGTTTGGGTGGACTCTGGGATTTGGTGATGGACGGGGAGGCCTGGTGTGCTGCGGTTCATGGGGTCGCAAAGAGTCAGACACGACTGAGCGACTGAACTGAACTGGGTGTAATGAGAAATCAATATGTATTAGTTGGTTAAAAAATAAAAATAATGATGTCCTCTCTCTGTTTTTGGCTGTGCCACATACAGAATGTGGGATCTTAGGTCTCAGACTAGGAATTGAACCCACAACTGCTGCATTGGACATGTGGAGTCTTAAGCACTGGACCACCAGGCAAGTCCTAATAATGATATTCTCTTCATCTCTGTCTTGCTTTGTATGTCTTTGTCACTGAGCTTATTTCTTAATCACTGGTCTGTCCCTTTTCCTTAAATTTGTTAGTCATAGAAATACATACACACACATACATTTTTGTTTATTTAACAATGAAAAACGTTCCATCTCTATGAGGTTGGCATGTTCTTGTTTTAATAAGCTGCCTCATCACCATCACCCTAATCTGATTTGACTGGTGTATTTGGGGGATAAAGAAGGTTTAAGCTGACATTCTCAAATTATATTTGGCAGAATATAACATGTTTTCCCTCTCTCAGCACCAAACTATACGAAAAAATACCTGATCAAGTTTCTAAAATAATGTAAAGGTTTAAAAAATGATGTAGTAGTGGTCTCGGCTTGAGCCTGAGCCGAACCCACCACTGGAACTCAGGTATGTTTGGATTTGATTGACAACTAGAGAGACAAACAGAGTCCTGGCGTCTAGTTGAATGATGGGAAAAGAGCCTATAGGACGAAATGAAATATCGAGAGGATTTTCTGAGCTCCCTGGTCCAGCAGTAGCGGTTCCTGGTTGAACCCCGTAGGAGACAAAGTGCAGGTGTAAGATAATCAATCTGTCTGCACATCGTCATGGTTTCCTGCAGGCTCTAGAGTAGGACTCCCCAGCCTTTTTGGTACCAGGAACCAGTTTTGAAGGAGACCATCTTTCCATGGATGGGGGATGCTTTCAGGATGATTCAAGCACATTACATTGATTTTGCACTTTATTTCTATTATTTTTACATCAGCTCCACCTCAGTTCATCCGGCATTAGATCTGGAGGTTGGAGACCCTTGCTGTAGAACACAACTGAGTTCTGCATCAATGCCCTGGTGATACAGTCAAGGAGAGGAACTTCTACTGACATGTGCAAAATGCAATGTAAGCTTGATGGAGTAAGAACTCTCCTCTGGCATCAGGAGGGTTTATGGAGTTTCTTACATGACTGATGCTCTGGGAGGTGGGCCCTGAAGAAGGGACAAGACTGTGGCACTCTGAACTGGCTTATCAGGAAGCAAAGACTGAGGAAGGAGACAAGAGGAAGGACCTCGCTGATATCATACAACCACTGTAGCCCAAGAGTTTGTTTGCAAGTACTGGTGACAACCGTTCAAGTCATTCCCAGGAACGACTAGACTTGATTTTGAAGGTTTTTGGAGATTTGTGAGAGCAGGTGGGAGATGGAATTTGTAAACTGATCAATTCTGTGTTAATTATAATCACAGTTGGCAAAGCCTGCAGAAATACACATTATATTATTTTATGTATGTGAACTCAGAGTCTAATCTATCAGTAGATAAATGATTGGTTAATTTTCTCCCTCATCTAAATTTTTTCACTTATATTTTTACTTTTTCCACTTATAATTTTATTTTTTCCACTTATAGCTTTATTTTTTCAGTTATACTTTTATTTTTCTTCCCTAGATGTTTTAAATGTGTATTTGGAAATGGGCTTTCCTGGTGGCTCAGATGGTAAAAGAATCTGCCAGCAATGCAGGAGACCCAGGTTCAATCCCTGGCTCAGGAAGATCCCCTGGAGAAGGGAATAGCTACCCACTCCAGTTTTCTTGCCTGGAGAATCCCATAGACAGATGAGCCTGGCAGGCTACAGTCTATGGGGTTGCAAAGAGTTGGACAGGACTTAGTGACTAACACTTTCTCTTTCATCCATTTATTCAGTAAATATCTTTTCAGAATCTATGAAATATAATAAGTAATTTATAGGGCACCAGATCAGGCAGATATAGGCTTGAATTCTGTCCTTGCAACTTACTAATTGGGTGATGGTAGTCAATTTCCTAAATTGTTTGGGCCTTAGTTTCCTCGTGGGAGTAACACACACATGCAGATACCTACATACAACTACCTTATTGAGCTGTAACTGTTGTTTCTAATAATTTCATGAAATATCACAAAAGTCTTCTAATTTTCTCTGAATATTTTAAATAGTTCTTGAGATTCTCTACCCCAATTTTTGAGTTATTCCCTTTCCCAAATTCCTGGTCTCTCCTTACTTAAATAGTTTGAGATTTTAATTGTATTTCATCTGCCCAATGAGCATAGAAGTCCCCAGGCTATGTTCATTGTGCCCCTCTGTCTTTTAAAACACCATGGGCATGTCCTGATTCATAATAGGTGTTTAATAAACATTTGCTGAATTAAGGCATTCTTTCAGATGTTTCTTTATTTTGTTTCTTATTGTCCTTGTGTCTCTCATTTTGAGCAGTTTTCCTGTGTTAAACACCACACTTAGCACCATTCATCCATTTTCTCATTTAGATATACTTCTTATCTTCCTTTTGGGGCTTCCCAAGTGCACAGTGGGAGTGAGTCTGTCTGCCAAGGCAAGAGACCCAGGGGTTTGATGACCTGGGTTCGAGACATGGGTTTGATCCCTGGGTTGGGAAGATCCCTCGGAGGAGGAAATGGCAACCCACTCCAGTATTCTTGCCTGGAGAATCCCATGGACGAGGGGCCTGGAGAGCTACAGTCCACAGAGTCTCAAGAGAGTCAGACATGACTGAGCCTCTAAGCATGTACACACATGCTCACCTTCCTTTTAGAATCACGGAGATGGAGTTTGTGGGGTTCTTTTGCATAAAGTCACAAAGTTGGAGCCTTCACCAGCCTGCTCCCAGAGGCCAGCCTTAATCACCACAGTATTTTGCCTCAAGACCACCCATCAGTGTGGTAATGGGATCTCAACTCAGGAGCACTGGCTTCTTGGTTGTCAGAGGCACCATTAGACCCTCCACCAGGGGAAATTAGTCAAAAAGCTGTTCATTCCCTCCCAACGAGCTCCCTCCACCTGGACTAACATGGCTTCTCCCCAGGGCCACGTTCTAGCCTGGCACATACACTGCGAGTCAACAACCTGGGGAATCAAGCTCCAGCTTTAGCACCATAAATACTCCACCTAATCACCCTCCTAAATCATCAGACTGCGTCCCCAGATTGCTAACTTTCCCTCTTCATTCCCTCCTGCCTCTCCTGAGGTTTTCACAAGCCTTTCCTTCCCAACTAAAACCAGATATGTATGGATGGCATTATGTTTCTTCACAGCTAATAGCTAGACTATGAAATCATTCAACAGGCAACTCCCAAGCCATGGGAATCCGTCATAACAGATTTCCTTCATTTTTATAACCCTGAAGAAGGAAGAGGGGCCAGGAGGTGGATGAAGGAGAGGGATACTGCCAGGTATTGTTAACTTTGTCCCTGGGTAGTTGAAGAGAGAGCAGCCCAGGTCAGATTGGAAGCAAGATCTCCTTGGAAAGGCTAGGGCGTAACAGTGGACTGGTCGAGCCATATTGGATTGATTATGAAGCAGGAAGTGAAATCTGACATGGCTGACACTTAACACCCTCACACACATCCTGACTCCTAGACGATGAGAATAAAGATATTGTATTTTCAGTGGCACTGACATTTTTATACCTCTTAACGAAAGGGGGAAAACTTTTTTGGTTCAGGTTGAAAGGATAAGGAAGCAGAGAACGCCTTCATAGACTTTGGGAAGATAGGAGCTGTGAGTAGGAAGTTGTATACGGAAGGGAACATCAAATACCATATTTTGGGTGAATAAAGAAAACGAGTTAGCCTCAGCCTGCTTTAAGAATGGCATGGATGAGAGAGCGATAAAAAAAGAAAAAAGAAATAGCAATTCAAACAGAGAAATCCAATATTGACTTCTTTATTACCTGAAATAGTTCAAGCTCTTTTTCAATGTTTTCACTCCCAGTGCATTCAGCAATTTCCAGAACTGAAAATATTTTCAAAGCTGCATTAACTCTTTAAGGCTACTTGAGGATACATGGAATTGAGGCTTGAATGTGAGGGTCTAGATCAACAGCACATCTTGACTTGACAAAAAGATGACAACTTATCATAATACAGCCTGGGGATTTGAACAGACCCCTGGAGTCACCCCCTTCAGCAACCCCTGCCCCACCTCTGAGAGCTTTCCTTTTGAACATCTGAAGGCAGGCAGGGGACTATTTCTGACCAGGTCTAAGAAATAGAAGTGCTACTTCCCTCACTAAACTTTTTCCATGCATAACAGTAGGAAATTACTTTATTCCAAACTTAAATCTCTCTCACTGTAGTTGGTGACGATGTCTTCATTTTCCATATTGGGTGAAAGTGCAGAAGAGCCAGCTTGCTGCTGTATCTTTCATGAAAAGATGTGTAGACAATGTCCATTCTCCTGTCTCCAGAGGGGTAGTTGGTCAGGGCTTTTTCTGCAAAGAAGAGCCACAGCCCCCAAATAATATGATGGAGGCGAGGACCTCACTGGGGGTAGGGAGTGAGCCAGGAGTGGTACTGAAGGAAACACCATTGGCTATTATGGTGAGGGGCTTCCCTGCTAGTCCAGTGGTTAAGGTTCCTTGCTTCCACTGCAGGGGGCATGGGTTCGATCCTTGCTCAGGGAACTAAGATTTCACATGGCCCTTGTCATGGCCAAAATAATAATAATAATAAAAGAATTAAAATATTTTTAAAAATTATTATGGTGAAAACAGCAATAATAGCTACAAGGACATCTGAGACCACAGTAGAATTTCATAATATTTTGAGTATTTTCACATAAATCATTTCATCTGACAGTCATTTTAATTCTTACTTTAAAAACACTTTTAACTTATGTACAACTCTTACCATTAAGACAGCTCATTAAAATTTACAAGGAGGAAATAGAAATTTCTCAAGACTCTCTGACATCTTTTTCAAATGGATTTCATTCTTCTCCAAAGTAGGTTATCCTCATTTTGGTTCTTTTCTGAACTGCTTTCTACATTCATGTGATTCCCATGAAAGCAATTCTCTTTTTCTGCTTTCCACTTTCATTCTGTACGATTGCATAATTCTCTGTAGCTGTTTTTTTTTCTGCTTTCTACCTCAACTGCCATTAAACCTATCCCACAGCTCCCTCACAAAGCTTCACAAAACAAACAAAAAAACAACAAAAATAACAAGAGCAATAAACCCAACAATAGCAAAAGGATGAACAATCTTTCAGTTATCTGGATCAAAAATTTCTTATTTTTCAGCAGAGAGTCCATGTGGTAGGTTCTGTCTCTCTTCACTCATTTTACTTAGAAAGCTGCTCTTTTCTTGCCCCTTTTAATTCCTACCATGCCTGTGGGCCTGCATGCATTTGTGTGCATGAATGTGTGGGAAATCCCTCCTAAGCTCATCTTACTGTGCAGCAGAGACACTTCCTGAGTCCCCTCTTGTTGGTGGGAAATATTAGAAAGCATTATGTAAGAAAACTGGCATTAGGAGTTTGGTTTTAGCTTGCTTTCTGGTTGAGTCAACAGCTACCTTGTGGAAAAGTCAAGGAATTTGGAGTCAAAGAAACAAAAAGATATAAAATAAAAAATTTATTAAAAAAAAAAAGACAAAAAGATTTAGGTCAAAAGGACCTAGCCCTGACTGTGGGACTGTGGGTAACACACATATGGCTCCCTAGACATCTACTTCTTTCAGAAACAACATAAGAAAGGCTCCCTGTGAAATTTTCCTCATTATTGTTCCATCTGATTTTTTTCTTTAATTTAACCTTTGCACGTAGAATCCTAGTGGTTTTATAACCTCTATGACACAGGGTGGCCTTCCCTGGTGGCTCAGATGGTAAAGAATCTGCCTGCAATGCGGGAGACCTGGGTTCGATCCCTGGGTTGGGAGGATCCCCTGGAGGAGGGCATGGCAGTCCACTCCAGTACCCTTGCCTGGAGAATCCCACGGACAGAGAAGCTTGGTGGGCTGCAGTCTTCAGGGTCGCAAAGAGTCGGACATGACTTAATGACTAAGCACAGCACACAACGCATGTGGCCCACTGTACTCCTGCATCGTCTTAGAGAGAAAGGAATTGTTTCATCAACCAGACCTTTGTAAATAACCTTGATTTCTTGTTTTGGAGATATTCTCTGTTACCACTAAAATTCAGCAAAAACAAAACAAAACAACAAAACAGAACAATTACCTTCCCCTTCCACCTGTGTTCTCTGGCTGCACTGTCTGTAATTTCCATTATTCTGACTCTTTGTAGAGAGTTTCCTGGCCCAGCTGTTTAACTGGAACTTACAAAGTTTATTGATCCTTACTTTACAGTACCACCTTCTTGCTTTCTCAAAAAATGTCCCTAACAGCTCCTTTCCTCCTTTCCACCGATCGTTTTTATCTTTCTCCCACTTGCCATCAGCAGCTAAGGGTAAACTCTTGTCCTAGAGCAGCCTCTGCAGTGAGAACAGTCCTCCCTGCTCTCTGCTTCAGAAGTGCTCCATCACGAACTCTCTAAGCTGCTGGGGCTGCGGCTCCATTATTGGATTCTTCCTTCTCTGATTAATAACCACCTTCTGTTCGGCTGTCACTTACCTTGACTTCCCCCCTCCTCTTAAAGGAGTCCTAGACAAGGTCTCTGCCCCATCTCTCTTCCAGGAGGCCTTCCCCTAGGTGTCCTGTCTGCAGATCCCCTGCCACCGTATACCTCTCCCTCTCGCCTCTAGGGCTGGAGCTGTGACTGATTCTTCCTTAAGCGCTTCATCATTCAACTCTTTGATCCTGTCTTCATGCATCTCTGCCTTTTGGTCTTTGATTTCTGCTATTTCTGCTCAAATTTCCTCATCTTTTTTTTTTTCCTTTTCAAGAATTCTATTAAATGATTACACAGCTGGAAATATCTATTCACCTCTTCAAAGCAGGTGACTTTATATTTTTTCCTTCAAAGCCCTCCCTCTCTTTCTTCCTTTCTCCCTCCCTCCTTCCCTTTTCTCCTTCCCTCTCTCCTTCATTCATTTCGATCTAAACGTTCATTATTTTCTGAAAGCTTTGGAAGTAATACAGGGCATTCTTCGTTTCTCTTGTAGTTTAAATTTGTTCTTGTTTTAACAAGAAATTGTTCACCTTTTAAGTGCTTCTGCCGAATTGTTCACTTCTTAGAAATTTAATTTAAACTTTACCAAAACATGACTAAAACAGGAACTATCATTACTCATTTAAGGCTCCTCAAAGTCTACCGCAGTGGCCATAAATCCTATCCAGCCTATTTCTCCACATTTTTTGGCCAGTGTATGTCATTGTTGGGTCATTTTCACAATTACCATTTCTCACCAGGTGTGTTAAAAATCCTCTGCAATTCCGCTCTTCTAGCTGTGTGTAGGTTTGGTTAAAAACATAACAATAACTATTATCAATACTAGTTTTTCAGATAAAAGTAATGTTTTATGAGGATTTATAGTGTTAAACATTATACTAGATATTTTCTCACATTAACTCTTTTTAGAGCTGTAGAATATTTTTTGAGGCAGGTAAAAATGTAGCCAAGCAATTTATAGGGTTTGCTTTAACATATACAGATTCTTATTGATAAAAACTAAGTATTGACTTGAGTAATTACTATTGAACAGCAGAATCAGAATTCAAATGTGTGTCTCCCAGTTTCTATTACATCACACAAGTCATTTTTTACCTGAACTTTTTGTCATTAAAAAGATCATGAAATCACGGACACAGTGAGAACTGGGGACAATAATCAGCATAGCCGATTAAATGTTAACATTTTACTGTATTTCTTTTAGAATTATCATTAGTAATAGTACTGGCATTTGTAGTAGCAGTAATAGTAGTAGTTTTTACATAAATGAAATATTAGAATTGCAGTTGAAGAGCTCTCTGCACTCCAATCCAACCCCAACCCCACTGTGTGGAATTTGGTGAATTATTGTTATTCCCAGCCAGTAAAGCCAAGCTGTAGTGTTGTGCTGGAGGAAGTGGTTAGTGTTTATTGAATGATTTTATTTGTGTTTCTGTCTTGTTTTATGTTGCTAAGGATGGTGTTTCTTTAATTGGTGTCTTATTTTCTCTCTGCAGCATTAATAGATGGCTGAGGTCAGAGGGCACGGGTGAAAATAAAGCATCTCTCTACTTAATACATGAGTAGAGATGGGAGGTCCTGTGCCGTTCCCAGACTCTGTGGAATAGTTTGAATTTCCCAGTGCTATTCATGTCATTCCCTATTTAACTTTTGAGATTTTATCATTTTTGAAGAAAGGGATAAGCTGGGTGACTTCTTTGAGTTGAGTGTAAGGAGCTCTTAATTATTTATGGAAGCTACTTTGAACAACAAATGTTAACAATGTCATTGTAAACGTGGTTTTCATTTTTCCGATTTTGAGTCACGTGGCATTAATAGAGGAGGTTGTACCCTACTCTTCCCAACTAAGGAACTCGGTTTGGGGAGAAATAGAGGATGTGTATTATTAGAATGCGCATGGACAAGGCTGAGGCCATTCCCAGATGTGCTAGTAACTTAGGACCAGGTGATTATGCTTCTAAAAGCCACAGACCTGAGCTCTTGTGTTTAAGAAGACTGGTAGAGAACTTACCCAGTTAGAGTTTCCATAATTTAAGAGGAACACTGGACTTCCCTGATAGCTCAGTTGGTAAAGAATCTGCCTGCAATGTAGGAGGCCTGAGTTTGATCCCTGGGTTGGGAAGATCCCCTGGAGAAGGGAAAGGCTACCCACTCCAGTATTCTGGCCTGGAGAATAGGGTCTCAAAGAGTCTGAATGATTTTCACTTTTCGGAATTTTAATAAAAGGAAAACATTTTTGCAAAACTAATATTATAACAAAGAGTCAAATTAGCTTTGCTATAATAAAGCTAATAATTATATTAATGCATGCCTACTTGGATCAGAGGCAGTGGAAACTACAGTGAATATATATTTCCTCATATAATCCTCATAATTACCCTATTAAGTGTTCTTAGTCTCATTCTATAAATAAAGCAACCGAGGCTTAGAGAGTTTAAGCAGTTTATACAAAGTACCCAGTTATTATTAGAATAAAAAAAAATTCTGTATAAATCTGGCGATGGTTTCTTAACCACCAAGCCGAGAGCTAACCTTTTCCCTGTAGAGTCTAACTCTAGAATGTAATGTATTAAAATTATCAAGCAAAGGAGGAAAAAATTAAATGAAAATGAGAATGATTTGTCTGTTCCTATATGTGTCCCCCCAGCAAACACTGCATATTAGCCATCCTCTCCAACTTATATTGCATTTTCAGTCATTTGACCTTTTATCTGTTTTGCGATCACATCAAATCACTTTAATCTTGTACAGCACTAAGTGCTAATAAAGGGAAGTTCAGAATAAAATATTTTTTTCCCCTCTAGCTTTGCATTCCCTAGCTTCATGAACTGCAAGAGCACATTCTTCGTTTTTGCACAACACATCTTTCCCAAAGGAGTTACAAGAGTGTTTGTTTTTGTTTTCCAAATAAAAGATAATAAAGATGACAAAATGAGTACTGCTTCAAGAATGTCATTTTCTTAGGATACTGAAAACAGCAAGTAGAGTCAGTCCCTGCTAGCACAATGCCTGTTGCATAGTAAATCATCAGTCAATGCTACTTATTATCATTGTTGTCTTTAGTAGACGACATCATGGCAAACATAACTGCAACAGGGCAAGCATGAGATATATGGAAATAAAAACACATAATGACAAAACTTGGAGACTTCTGATCCAGTTATCTTGGCATAAAAAATATCACAAAAAAACTTGACTCGTTTTGAGTACATGGCAAACTTTTTCTTAGGCAAAAAAGACTTGTTTAATGTTTGCAGCCTGGAATTTCTAGTAGAAATTACATTAACCAGGATCTTATTTATTTCTGTTCTAAAAGATAATCATGCATGAAATGAAGGAAGAGCCTCTGCTTTCATAAGAACTTATATTATTGCCTGAGGCTGAGATCCTGCAAACAGTCATTTTCATAGTACTTACCTAGAATTTTCATGCACATTATTTTAGCCTTTAAAATGCTCTAATAGAAAAGCTGTAGCAATTTACAGACAGGGGAACTGAGTGGAGGTTAAGTGAGTTACTCAAGGACAGGGAACAAAATAGCCCACATTTTCCATCTCGAAATCAGGGTGTTTTGAAAATTCAGCCTCCCGTCTGTGGGTGTAAAGCACATTACCAGCACTAATTACCATAGTAAACTGTGGGAAATCCAATTCAGAACAATGAATTATTAGGCTTGGATGGCAACAAACAATTAATCATTACCAAATTAATAAATGTGTAACATTTGTATTTTCATTGTTGGACTAGAGCTTTGCTTTTGTTCCTGGCCAAGGCACAGTGAAGTTCCAGTTCCAATCTCCTGCTGTGTGGAGCATGATTGACTAACTGCTGATCTTCCGGGCCTCCTACTGGGGTCACTCTTGGTGAACTATTTTTTAATATTCAAAATAAAACTGCAATTTAAACTTAACAACATACATAGTATTATCATAATACATTATATTTTTTCTCCCAGAGATTGAGCTACTGTAATTATTTTGGTGTTTGTGCATATAGGATGTGCTTAGCATTACATGTGGCATTTTACTGCAAATTTCTATCAAGACCATAGCTGAAATTGCGTTCATCCATCACAAAATTAAATCCCACAAAGATTTGTTTTATCCTAAATACTTTCTCCCTCATCTAAATTAAAATCATCTAAAGACAAATATACCCAAGACATGGATTTGGGCTGAATATAATTTTTTATCACACCCGATTTTATAAAGCAGGAAAAGGAAACACAGAGAGTTTAAGTAACTTTGCAAATGTCACTTGGCCAAGTTGGTGGAGCATAAGAAGGAATTTGAACCAAGGCAGTTCAGCTCTTAACCACTCTGCCTTATTACCTCCCAAAGTCTCACCCATCGGTTAAGCAACAAGATTCTAAGGAATAAGATTGGAAGTTAAAACAAGAAAACTTTGGCTTCAAATTCTGCCAGAAAAGATTTTCAACACAAAATTCTCTACCCAGATAAACGATTATATATGGTCATAACTATTTCAGGTAGGTTGGGATAATAAAAAATTACTTATTATACCTTTTCTCAGGAAATAAAACATGATTTTCAACAAAATTTAAAGTAAAAAGGGATTAGGAACACAGAAGGTCATCAGAAGGAATGTTCAGGATGTAGCTCTGTAGGTATAGAAATGAAACAGTACAGACTAGAGCAGAGGACAGGAATTGATGTCTTTGGGAGTTTGCCAGATAAAAAGAGACATATCTGAGTATATGGAAAATCATATTGATATGCTTGTGGCAGAAAGGTTGGAACTCTTGAAAAGAGATCAAATCGTTTGTTCTCAGAAAACTAAACAAATGAAAAATTATAATAATGATGAACTACAAAAACAGTAACAACAATAACAAAAATAAAGGGTTTATAAGAAAGGAGGGCCACAACAGTGAATAGTACTTGGAAGATCATATGAATATAAGTGATGAATTTACCTAAAACTTGTGATCTAATTATGTTGGAAATCTGGGAGTAGGTGAATCTGGGATAATTGGTGGGGAAAAGCTAAATCCTTATCTCTGATGGTAGGTTGTCAATACATTATGTGTAAAATAAAAAGCAAGGACTTCCCTGGCATTCCGGGGGTTAAGACTCTGTGCTTCTCTGTTTATAATAGCCAGGACATGGAAGCAACCTAGATGCCCATCAGCAGACGAATGGATTAGAAAGCTGTGGTACATATACACAATGGAATATTACTCAGCCATTAAAAAGAATACATTTGAATCAGTTCTAATGAGATGGATAAAACTGGAGCCCATTATACAGAGTGAAGTAAGCCAGAAAGATAAAGACCATTACAGTATACTAACACATATATATGGAATTTAGAAAGATGGTAACGATAACCCTATATGCAAGACAGAAAAAGAGACACAGATGTATAGAACAGAGTTTTGGACTCTATGGGAGAAGGCGAGGGTGGGATGATCTGGGAGAACAGCATGGAAACATGTATATTATCAAGTGTGAAACAGATCGCCAGTCCAGGTTTTATGCATGAGACAAGTGCTCGGGGCTAGTGCACTGGGATGACCCGGAGGGGTGGGATGGGGAGGGAGGTGGGAGGGGGGTTCAGGATGGGGAACACATGTAAATCCATGGCTGATTCTTGTCAGTGTATGGCAAAAACCACTACAATATTGTAAAGTAATTAGCCTCCAACTAATAAAAATAAATAGGAAAAAAAAGACTCTGTGCTTCTAAGAGCCCACATACTGTGTGCTGTGGCTGAAAAATTTTTTAAATAAGTTAAAAAATAGAAGTGATACTCAAGGTAGTAGAATCAACATGCTCTTCAAAAATACAGAAGCAACGATCAGGTGAAAATAGCTAGAAGGGTTGAGATCAGTTGACTTGGGGATAAGGAAATCTGAGGGATGGGGCAGGGTGGATTTCAAGAATTATTTGACATTAGAAACTACAGTTAGTATGAATATAACATTAAAATGATTTAAAATTTAAAAATAAAAATACTTTTCTATGTGTTGCCTAATAAGTCAAAAAAGATTCTGGATTAGGAGCAGAACTGGGGAGCAGAGAGAGCTGTGGTTCCCTCCAAAACCCAAAAGTGGGCCTTTAAAATCTTTGTCTATGAACTTTTAGATGGACAGACTCTGGAGGGAGGAATGTGACATGTGAATGTCACATGTGAATTTGGAATGTTGCTCATCAGTCCCCAGGTCATGAACTGTGAAGAGAATGTCACCAAAGTTGTTTTCTTTTTTTTTGCTGTTCCCATCAACGTGAGCGCCAGCTCTTTCACGAACTCATGAAGAGCCACCTGCCTCTCAAACGTGCCCCAACACTGGCTTCCGCACAAAGACCTGGGATCTGCCAGTTGAGTTAGAATACGGATCCACGGGGCTTCCCAAGTGACAATAGAGGTAAAGAACCCCACTGCCAATGCATGAGACATAGAGATGTGGGTTCAATCCCTGGATAGGGAAGATCCCCTGGAGGTGGGCATGCAACCTACTCCGGTATTCTTGCCTGGAGAATCCCATGGACAGAGGAACCTGGGGTCAGGGGGAGGGGGCTATGGTCCATTGCGTTGCACAGAGTCGGACATGACTGAAGTGACTCAGCACACACACAGGAATCTGGTAATCAGGCAGGTGACAGGCCCCTATCTCTTCAGTCTCTCTTGGTGACTGAAGGAGCCAATGCAGCCCTGACTAGGGCAAGTTTAGCGCTCTGCCTCAGTCTGTGTGCACATCCTTGGATTTCCTGCTTTCGCCACACTGAGCATGAGGAGTAAGGTCCAGGATTTGGGTTATGGCTTCGGGGTGGTAGATGCCAGCCTTATGACTTAGCCCAGTGTGGACAATAGCCCAAGTCAGGCGTGCCAGATTTTCAAAGAGCCCTGTGTCTAGGTGTGGGCCATCTCCCAGTTTACAATAAAGTGATTTCCTATTTCTTGTCTGCTGAGCTTTTCACATCTATCCCATGGCAACCCTACTGGTGGGGAGGGGAGTAGATGGTTTACAAGGCAAGATTCAGGCAGACCTGGGTCCTTGATTCTAATAACCATTAAAACGCACACACACAAAACACTTAAAATTGCATACCTTCACTTATAACAACAACCATGAAGAACAAACAATCACAGCTATTTTATACAAAACACAGGTTTTATGTATAAATGTAAGATGTTAAGCACACCTTGTTTACTGTCTTGTTCTATCACAAATCCTACACAAAAGACCAGCCTTGCTATTGATTAGAGACCTGGAGAGGTTCATAAAAGCCTCTCCGAGCAGCTGTGGAAGTCTATTGAAATTATATTTTTGTGAGATTTTAAAATAATAATCATTCATTTTCTATAGAGGAAACAGGAACAAAAGAATGCATAAAACCAAAAGAATAAAAATGCAGGGCTTATGTTAGGTAAGGAATTAATAAACATTGGGAAAAGATCCAGTGTTCCAGTTTCCTGATATTAGACTAATAGCTGTAGATTTTAACCTAGATACTTTCATTTTGGAAATGAGAATCATATTCTCTTACTCAGATGGGTGGAACTCTAATCTTTTGCAACTGAATCATCACTTAAATTCATTACATGAGACACTAGCACAAGGTTTTTTTTTTTTTTTTTTTGTATAGGTACTTGCTAAATCCCTGCGAAAAAAAGTTTTATATGCACTTGTGATAGAACCATTTATCTTAATTTCTCTCATTCTCAGAAAAATTAGATTTTGTCTCTTAAATTTCAGTTTTTTCAGTAATTTTCTCATGAGAATTTGGGAATCTCAAGCCTATTCTCTCTCACCTAAAATGCTGCTTTTTAACTTTTATTAATTATTTACTTATCTATTCACTTATGTTATTGAAGTATAGTTGATTCACAATGCTGTGTTAATTTCTGATGTAGAGTGAACTGTGAACTTCCAGATGTCCAAGCTCGTTTTAGAAAAGGCAGAGGAACCAGAGATCAAATTGTCAACATCCGCTGGATCATCGAAAAAGCAAGAGAGTGCCAGAAAAACATCTATTTCTGCTTTATTGACTATGCCAAAACCTTTGACTGTGTGGATCACAATAAACTGTGGAAAGCTCTGAAAGAGATGGGAATACCAGACCACCTGATCTGCCTCTTGAGAAACCTGTATGCAGGTCAGGAAGCATCAGTTAGAACTGGACATGGAACAACAGACTGGTTCCAAATAGGAAAAGGAGTACGTCAAGGCTGTATATTGTTATCCTGCTTATTTATCTTATATGCAGAGTACATCATGAGAAACGCTGGGCTGGAAGAAGCACAAGCTGGAATCAAGATTGCCTGGAGAAATATCAATAACCTCAGATATGCAGATGACACCACCCTTATGGCAGAAAGTGAAGAGGAACTAAAAAGCCTCTTGATGAAAGTGAAAGAGGAGAGTGAAAAAGTTGGCTTAAAGCTCAACATTCAGAAAACTAAGATCATGGCATCTGGTCCCATCACTTCTTGGCAAATAGATGTGGAAAGAGTTCAGTTCAGTTCAGTTCAGTCGCTCAGTCATGTCCGACTCTTTGTGACCCCATGAATCGCAGCACGCCAGGCCTCCCTGTCCATCACCAACTCCTCAAGTTTACTCAAACTCATGCCCATTGAGTTGGTGATGCCATCCAGCCATCTCATCCTCTGTCATCCTCTGTCATCCTCTGTCGTCCCCTTCTCCTGCCCCCAATCCCTCCCAGCAATCCCTCCCAGGGTCTTTTCCAATGAGTCAACTCTTCACATGAGGTGGCCAAAGTATTGGAGTTTCAGCTTCAGCATCAGTCCTTCCAATGAACACCCAGGACTGATCTCCTTTAGGATGGACTGGTTGGATCTCCTTGCAGTCCAAGGGACTCCCAAGAGTTCTCCAACACCACAAAAGCATCAATTTTTTGGCACTTGGCTTTCTTCATATTCCAAATTTCACATCCATACATGACCACTGGAAAAACCATAGCCTTGACTAGATGGACCTTTGTTGGCAAAGTAATGTCTCTGCTTTTTAATATGCTATCTAGGTTGGTCATAACTTTCCTTCCAAGGAGTAAGTGTCTTTTACTTTCATGTCTGCAATCACCATCTGCAGTGATTTTGGAGCCCCCCTCCAAAAACTCTGACACTGTTTCCACTGTTTCTCCATCTATTTGCCAAGAAGTGATGGGACCAGATGCCATGATCTTAGTTTTCTGAATGTTGAGCTTTAAGCCAACTTTTTCACTCTCCTCTTTCATTTTCATCAGGAGGCTTTTTAGTTCCTCTTCACTTTCTGCCATAAGGGTGGTGTCATCTGCATATCTGAGGTTATTTATATTTCTCCAGGCAATCTTGATTCCAGCTTGTGCTTCTTCCAGCCCAGCGTTTCTCATGATGTACTCTGCATATAAGATAAATAAGCAGGATAACAATATACAGCCTTGATGTACTCCTTTTCCTATTTGGAACCAGTCTGTTGTTCCATGTCCAGTTCTAACTGATGCTTCCTGACCTGCATACAGGTTTCTCAAGAGGCAGGTCAGGTGGTCTGGTATTCCCATCTCTTTCAGAACTTTCCACAGTTTATTGTGATCCACACAGTCAAAGGTTTTGGCATAGTCAATAAAGCAGAAATAGATGTTTTTCTGGCACTCTCTTGCTTTTTCGATGATCCAGCGGATGTTGACAATTTGATCTCTGGTTCCTCTGCCTTTTCTAAAACGAGCTTGAACATCTGGAAGCTCACAGTTCACATATTGCTGAAACCTGGCTTGGAGAATTTTGAGCATTACTTTACTAGCATGTGAGATGAGTGCAATAGTGTGGTAGTTTGAGCATTCTTTGGCATTGCCTTTCTTTGGGATTGGAATGAAAACTGACCTTTTCCAGTCCTGTGGCCACTGCTGAGTTTTCCAAATTTGCTGGCATATTGAGTGCAGCACTTTCACAGCATCATCTTTTAGGATTTGAAATAGCTCAACTGGGATTCCATCACCTCCACTAGCTTTGTTCATAGTGATGCTTCCTAAGGCCCACTTGACTTCACATTCCAGGATGTCTGGCTCTAGGTGAGTGATCACACCATCATGATTATCTGGGTCATGAAGATCTTTTTTGCACAGTTCTTCTGTGTATTCTTGCCACCTCTTCTTAACATCTCCTGCTTCTGTTAGGTCCCTACCATTTCTGTCCTTTATTGAACCCATCTTTGCATGAAATGTGTCCTTGGTATCTCTAATTTTCTTGAAGAGATCTCTAGTCTTTCCCATTCTGTTGCTTTCCTCTATTTCTTTGCATGATTGCTGAGGAAGGCTTTCTTATTTTTCCTTGCTATTCTTTGGAACTCTGCATTCAAATGGAAATATCTTTCCTTTTCTCCTTTACTTTTTGCTTCTCTTCTTTTCACAGTTATTTGTAAGGCCTCCTCAGAAAACCATTTTGCCTTTCTTTTCCGTGGTGATGGTCTTGATCCTTATCTCCTGTTCAATGTCATAAACCTCCTTCCATAGTTCATCAGGCACTCTGTCTATCAGATCTAGTCCCTGAAATCTATTTCTCACTTCCACTGTATAGTCATAATGGATTTGATTTAGGTCATAACTAAATGGTCTAGTGGTTTTCCCTACTTTCTTCAATTTAAGTCTGAATTTGGCAATAAGAATTTCATGATCTGAGCCACAGTAGCTCCTGGTCTTGTTTTTGCTGACTGTATAGAGCTTCTTCATCTTTGGCTGCAAAGAATATAATCAATCTGATTTCGGTGTTGGGGAAACAGTGGCTGACTTTAATTTTTTGGGCTCCAAAATCACTGTAGATGGTGATTGCAGCCATGAAATTAAAAGACTCCTACTCCTTGGAAGGAAAGTTATGACCAAGCTAGACAGCATATTAAAAAGCAGAGACAATACTTTGTCAACAAAGGTCTGTCTAGTCAAGGCTATGGTTTTTCCAGAGGTCATGTATGGATGTGAGAGTTGGACTGTAAAGAAACCTGAGCACCAAAGAATTGATGCTTTTGAACTGTGGTGTTGGAGAAGACTCTTGGGAGTCCCTTGGATTGCAAGGAGATCCAACCAGTCCATCCTAAAGGAGAAGAGTCCTGGGTGTTCATTGGAAGGACTGATGTTGAGGCTGGAATTCCAATATGTTGGCCATCTGATGCAAAGAGCTGACTCATTGCAAAAGACCCTGATGCTGGGAAAGATTGAAGGCAGGAGGAGAAGGGGACGACAGAGGATGAGATGGTTGGATGGTATTACCGACTCAATGGACATGAGTTTGGGTAGACTCTGGGAGTTGGTGATGGACAGGGAGGCTTGGTGTGCTGCGGTTCACAGGGTTGCAGAGAGTCGGACACGACTGAGTAACTGAGCTGAACTGAAGAGTGACTCGGATATATATATTGAATATAATTCCCTGTGCTATACAGTAGGACCTTGTTTATCAGCCTACATATATTAGTTTGCATCTTCAAATCCCAAACTTCTAATCCATTCCTCTCTGTTCCTCCCCCTCCACCCTTGGCAACCACAAGGGTGTAGTTCTCTATATCTGTGAGTCTGTTTTTGTTTCCTAGCTAAGTTCATTTGTGTCCTATTTTAGATCTCACATATGAGTGATATCATATGGTATTTATCTTTTTCTTTCTGACTTACTTCACTTAGCATGATTATCTTTAGGCCCATCCCTGTTGGTGTGAATGGCATTATTTCATTCTTTCTGATGTTCTGTCATTCACCTAAATTTTTAATTTCAGAAGAGGATCCAATTCAAAGCAATGCTCACTGGAAATAGACAACACGGGGGTGGGCTTGCTGGGAACATGTCTAACAGCCGAGTCTGACTTCTTTGCCATGAAATTATCTAAGTTGAGTGATTTTTCACTTGAAGTCTTCGATTACTTGTCCAGCTTCATTTTTTTAAAAAGCCTAAACATTTTTACAGCAGGGAAGTTATTTAAGTGTGTTGAAATGTTAGTCTCCCAGTGAAGACTCTTAAAACAACATGTTATTTCAGCACTCCCGTCTTCAAGGACCAGTTGTTTCAACATTCCCTGAGTCTCAACCCATGTCAAAGCCAAGCCTTTCTTCTGCATGTGTCTGAAGATTTACATTTCCACCCACTTGGACAGGAGACTCTGATATGGGTCCAGCCATGATGGAGGCAAGGTTGGAGAGGCTTAATTACTCTCATTATATTCACTGTATCATTCTTTTTCATGCTGTTTTGCTATTATTTTTGGCTGTGCTGCATGGCACATGGGATCTTACTGCCCCAGTCAGGGATAACTCACACCTCCTACATTGGAAGAATGGAGTTTTAACCACCAGGCTACCAGGGATGCTCTGTTATTATTTTAGAAGAAAGGTTAGCATTGATTAAACTAAAAATCCAAATGGAAGTTCTGATTATACTGACTCACATTAAAAAAAAAATTTCAACCATCTTCCAACACATGTTTATCAACTGCCACAAATGATCATCAATTCTTTTCCTCAAGTAGTAAGATTATTCTTTTACCATAAATAACACCTTATTCAGGGTATGGCACTTTATTTAAGATTCAGAACGCATTCCATCAACTCCTGAATGTTCTTCATTTTACTTCCTGACTCCTCATAATAAGTGCCACCCATGAATTTTGATTTATGTTTGTTACAATAATAAAGTTAGGTAAACTAAAGAAATATTATGAAGCAAAGAAAATGTAAATTACTACTTCAGACACCATGGAGGAAATGTAGATCAGTGAAATGTCAAAGCCTGCCCTGCCAAGTTGAATAAGTCATACGTGAGCGGCCATCGTAAATACTGTACAAATGTATGAATAAAATACCAGGGGAATATGGAGGGAGAAGAGATGGATTCAACAGTTTCGACCTGTGAAAGAGAGCTATCAATATAGCCTTATAGAAAAATCACCCTCATTCAGTTCAGTTCAGTGCAGTTCAGTCACTCAGTCGTCTCCGACTCTCTGTGATCCCATGAATCGCAACACGCCAGGCCTCCCTGTCCATCACCAATTCCCAGAGTCTACTCAAACTCATGCCTATCGAGACGGTGATGCCATCCAGACATCTCATCCTCTGTCGTCCCTTTCTCCTCCTGCCCCCAATCCCTCCCAGCATCAGGGTCTTTTCCAATGAGTCAACTCTTTGCATGAGGGGGCCAAAGTATTGGAGTTTCAGCTTCAGCATCAGTCCTTCCAATGAACATCCAGGACTGATCTCCTTTAGGATGGACTGGTTGGATCTCCTTGCAGTCCAAGGGACTCACTCTCATTAAATCCTCTCAAATCCTCTCACGTGTTCCCCACTTGTTCTTACAAAGATAATCTCCCCTCTGTCACAATCCACACTCAACACCCTATAAATTATTGTCTGTACTTTTAGATGGGTTTCACGTGCTTTTTCTTCACGTTTCACCCTCTCGACGGCCTCCTCCCAACACAGCCACGAGGGGCTTTGTGGTGAACAAAGCATAGGCCAGGCCAGGAAGCCTCGCGTGAAAGAGGAGTTGCTGGTGGTTTGGCTGAGAGAACAGAAGTCTTGCCAAAGATGATTTTGCTGCTCGCTTTAAAAGTGATGTGTGGTGGCCGCAAAGCTGTTTTCCCCAAGGGGCTGAGAAACAGTTCATGAAAAATGACATGATGGCACGTGGAGATTCTCTTGGGGGTCCCTCCAAGCTCACGCAGGGAAGGTACACCCTCCCTTGGCCAGAGGATATTTAGCATTATTTCCACTGACCACAGACTTTGAAGCTCTGTGGGCACTTTCAACTGGACTTTAAATAAAGGGCCTCCTCAGCTGTGATACTGAAAGCTTTGCAGACACAAGTCTTGGGGACCACACCTCCACTCTAAACCACAGATGCGGCCACATCGCTCACTGACTCATTGTTCTGTGTTTACAAAGTCCTTGCTCACTCTGGGGTCCAACACCGAGAAACGCACTTCATTTCTACTTGAATTCCCAGAATATTTCTGAAACTTCTGTTGCTTATTCTCCAAGCCGTTCCTCCTATAAAAGGAAGAATATCTTACCCTGTTCTCATAGAAGCTTTGTGTAATAGACATAAAATAAACAGAGAGAAACAAAATGATAAGATATAAAAAAAAAAAAAAAAATCCCCACTACTCTGCTCACATAACCAAGAAGAAGACATACATCTGACTCAGCTTTTTAAAATTTAATTTTATTTATGTATTTATTTTTGGCTGTGCTGGGTCTTCATCGTTTTGCAAGGGCTTTTCTCTAGATCTGGGGAGCGGGGGCGACTCTCTAGTTGTGGTGTTCGGGCTTCTTATTGGGGTGGTCTCTCTTGTCTCAGAGCACTGTCTCTGGAGCAGGAAGGCTTGAGTAGCTGCGGCACTTGGGCTCAGGAGTTGTGACCCATGGGTTTAGTTGCCCTGCAGCATGTGGGATCCTCCCAGACCAGGGATCGAACCTGTGTCCTCTGCATTGGTGGATGGATTCTTATCCGCTGTACCACCAGGGAAGTCTCTGACTTTGCTTCTTTTTTTTTTTTTTTTAAATTTTTATTGGAGCATCGTTGCTTTACAATGGTGTGTTATTTTCTGCTGTATAGCAAAGTGAGTCAGCCTTTGAATTTAGCATTAGAAAAAGCAAGGTATGTGGGATTCGAAAGGAAACTGATGATCTTTTGAACCCATGTGTTTCCAATTCACCAAATATGTGTTTGGCACCCTCTGGGCTCCAGGTACTGGACTATATACTTGGGATTTGATTATGTGGTTCCCAAACTCAAGGAGCTCACTGAATATGCAGACAGGAGAGAGTCAACATCCTTGGGAACGCTGCACATGAGTGTTGAAATAGCCGGGATGCGCATCACCTTGGGAACCAGAGGTGGTACCCAGAGGCAGGACCTAGCTCCACTGCGCAGAGGAGATCGAAGAGTCTGGGAGGAAGAGAAAATACTTGCTGCGGGTGTTTAAAGGCGAGTCCAACCATCTCCTCAGTTTACACGTGGAAGCAAATGAGACCCAGAAAGATGTGGAGACAGGTGCTGAGGCCCGCAGGTAACAAGTCAGCCTCTCAATAGTCAGAGAAGAACAAAGAGGAGGGAGAGATGGGAGGACAGAAGCTCAGCGGCGCCAGCAGACTGGAGCGGGCGAGGGAGGGGGTCAAGGCGGTTCAGCGACAGCAGCAGCTGCTAGGAGCCCACCAGGATCCTTCGAAGGGAAGCCAACTCCAAGAAGAGATCGGAGGTGACCCCCAAGAAGGGGCTCTTCCAGCTCAGCTCTGCAGGAGAATATATACATATATGTGTGTTAATCACTCAGTCCTGTCTGACTCTTTGCGACCCCATGGACTGTAGCCTACCAGGTTCCTCTGTCCATAGGATTTTCCAGGCAAGAATACTGCCATTTCGTCCTCCAGGGGATCTTCCCCACCCAGGGATTGAACCCATGTCTCCTGTGGCACCTGAACTGGCAGGGGGATTCTTTACCACTGAACCACCTGGGAAGCCCTGAGGCACCTCATAACGGTCCATTAATGCTCCCTGCATGGACACAGGAGCCAGTCTGAAAGAGATTCAGGAGCCAAATCTGGGACACTTTGAGCATCACAGTGATTATGCAGAGTAGTGAACTGTAAACCATTGGAAAAAACGCAAGCCCAGGCAGATAATAAGTAGAAAAATAGATGGGGAGAAGGGGAACTTCTAATTACAATAGAATACTGGGTGCCTATCAGTAAATGGAGTAGCTGATGGAGACAGGAAGTTATCACCTGCCATCATCAAAGTCAAGACCGTAAAGATCAGGCAAGAATCAATCCAAACTGCACTAAACGAGAAAACGTGCTATTCAGAACCTCATTTGATGAACTCTAAATAGGAACTTCCAAATAAACCATGTTCATTTGACTGTCTCAGTTAACTACTGTAATCATGTGAAAGAATAGTCCTGGTCTTAGGAAATTTACAGTTAAGTATTTATGGGTAAAGGACATGATGAATACAATTTACCCTGGAAATTTACTGAGAAAAAAAGATAGCCAAGTGAGAGTGTATAGATAGACATACAGAGCAAATGCCAAAGCAGACAGGGTTAAATGTTAACAAGAGGTGAACCTGGGCAAAAGGTATACCAGAACTTCTGTACTACCCACATACCCTCTGTGTCAGCCCTCTGGATGCCCGCATTCAGCATCTGTGGTTCGGCATCCAAGGATACAGGCAGCTGGCTGCGCTGCATCATTTTATATATCTGAGCATTCACAAAGTTTGGTGTCTGCTGGGGGGTCCTGGAACCAACCTCCCTCATATACTGGGGGCAACTGTATTCTTCAGTTTTCTGTAAGTTTAAAATTATTTCCGAATAAGCAGTTTATTTTAAATGCACTACCACATGTTAGGGAAAGTTCTGCTCCCTGGATTTCTGCAGACGGCGAGGACAGTCCACCAGCTGCACTGCGAGGATGCCCACCATTGACCCTCTCTCTTTGGAACCTGGGGCGGCCCCTCCCCCGCCTCTTGTCGGCCGCTGGGAGACCCAGCACTAATGACGCAGTGGGTGTGCAGGAGACCTTTGTGGAAGGTTGGAGCTAGACAGTGCAATCACATCGTGTTATAGCAAGCAATTCAAAGTTATTTATGGCTCGCTGTTCTTAACTTTTCCTAGCCATCTGAGACCAAGGGCATAGCCTTGCACTGGCTCTGTTTCCTGACCTCTAGACTCCCACCTTGGGGTTCTAAGACAGAAATGGCTACAACCAGATTTTTGGTCTGAAATTTCTTTCTTTTTCTCTCCTGCACCCTGCCTCTCACTCTGCTACTGGTGCTGCTGTTTAAAGAAAAGATAAGGAGACACTGCAAGTATATTGAACGTTTATCTCCAAAACTATACCAAGTGCTTTACACGAGTAATTTTGTTTAAAACGCAACACCCAAGACATGCGTCCTGTTTTCCAGGTGATGGAATCGTCATTAATCAGTATCTTGGCTAAGGTTTCATGCCTGGTCTCCCCCACCGCTCTAATCCCCTACTACATGTTTCCACAGAGAATGCTGACTTCCAGTTCCAAAAGAAGGCAAAGGAAACAAGCCTGGGAAAAGTCTGCAAAGAGAAATAAGCTTAGTGTAGGTATGGCGTTCTATTTTAAAAAGTACTTAGCTAGGGCTTTCATGAGCGTTCCTGGGACGTCTGAAGTAATGCGAGAAGAACTCTGCTGCCCTCTCGTGGACATTCTGCACTATGACACCCTTCACGGCCGCAATTCCGCCCTTGTGAAATCAATACGTGGAAACATCACCAAGAGGTGCATACAGAATCCATTGTATTTTTATGTCATATCTGGGGGAAGAGCCTTTTCAATTCCGAACCATGCTACAGCGTCTCCTTAAAATTAACCTGTGGTGCCAAATGGCTGTCACCATTCATACCCTCATATTGGAGTAATCTTTTTTTTTTTTTTTTGATACGAACTACAGGAGAGTTAACAAAATGATTTTTTACCTATTCTAAGTATTTAATCTTTATAATACACTTGTGGAGTAGATATGAATAGCTTCACTTTATAAGTGAAAAATCCGAAGCTCAAAGATGTAGAGAGACTTTCTCAAGTCTCTACAATTTTAGTTAATTTTTAGTTAATAGTAAGGTTGAAACATGAATATATTTCTTCTTTATTTAAAAACACTTTTTTTGGATGTGGACCATTTTAAACGTTTTTGTTGAATTTATTACAATTTAGTTTCTTGTCTTTTTCTTTTTTACGTTTCTTTGGTATCGAGGCATGTGGGAATTTAGCTCCCAGACCAGGGATCAAACCTGTACCCTTTGCAATGGAAAGTGAAGGCTTAACCACTGGACCACCGGGGAAGTCCCCTTTCTGCTGGTGTAAGTCACAGCAGGCAGAGATCTTGAAACGTTCCTGACAGATCGGGCGCCTGTCAAGTGAGAGCCGGTCCGAGTCCCAGCCTCCTAACTGAATCCATGCTGCCGGGCTGCAGGGCCCACAGCTTTCAGAGAGGATTCTGGTTCCAGCCAGTCTTTCCCCAGCCTTTCCTCATCTCCTCCTTTTATATATATTCCACTTTATCGTATATAGTTTTCCATCAAAAATATTGACTAGGTTTGAAAGACAGAAAAAAATCAAGACATAGAAACCATTAGGGAAAGAAAAAGCCAGTTTTGCCTTAAACAATGATCTGCCAAGTGGCTTCGTTGGTAAACAATTTTCTGAAAGTCCGGGGCCACAGACGTTCGACCCAGGATGGGAAATAACAGCCTTGGCCAGAGCCCCTGAGTTTCCCCTGCTGCTCCTTCATGTAATTCTTCTTGCCGAGGCCCTGGCTGGTGCCGACCATGCGCCCAGATGGTTCTCCGCCCGCTGCAGCCTCCATCCTGGCCTCCCTGGGGGCTGCTCCCGAGACTCCTTTTTCATCACACCCGCCTTCTTTCTGATAGGCCCTCAGTGTCTCCGCCGGCTCAGGGGCCACCCCCCACCCTGTATGTAAAAATCCCCCGAAGCCCCCGCAAGCACCCCAGGGGCTCCATCCAGGGGCTCCTGTTCCCAGCCTTGCCTGGAGCTCAGTTTCGATCCCACGCCTTGTACTTTTCAACTCCTCTTCCCAGGCCCCATAGCGAGACACTCAAGGAATCACTCGATTTTTTTTTTCTATTTCACCAATTTCTATAATTGATACAGTGCAGTATTTTTTTTTCTTAAATGTTTGGCTGCTGCGTGTTGTCTAGTTGTGGTGAGCAGGGGCTACTCTCTAGCTGCAGTGCTCAGGCTTTTCACTGCAGTGGCTCCTGTTGTCATGGGCCACGGGCTCCAGGGCGAGTGGCTCAGTAGTTCTGATGCACAGGCTCCAGGGCGAGTGGCTCAGTAGTTCTGATGCACAGGCTCCAGGGCGTGTGGCTCAGTAGTCACGATGCACAGGCTCCAGGGCGAGTGGGCTCAGTAGTCACAATGCACAGGCTCCAGGGCGAGTGGCTCAGTAGTTCTGATGCACAGGCTCCAGGGCGAGTGGCTCAGTAGTCACGATGCACAGGCTCCAGGGCGAGTGGCTCAGTAGTTCTGATGCACAGGCTCCAGGGCGTGTGGCTCAGTAGTCACGATGCACAGGCTCCAGGGCGAGTGGGCTCAGTAGTCACAATGCACAGGCTCCAGGGCGAGTGGCTCAGTAGTTCTGATGCACAGGCTCCAGGGCGTGTGGCTCAGTAGTCACGATGCACAGGCTTCAGGGCGAGTGGCTCAGTAGTCACGATGCACAGGCTCCAGGGCGAGTGGCTCAGTAGTCACGATGCACAGGCTCTAGGGCGAGTGGCTCAGTAGTTCTGATGCACAGGCTCCAGGGCGAGTGGCTCAGTAGTCACGATGCACAGGCTCCAGGGCGAGTGGCTCAGTAGTTCTGATGCACAGGCTCCAGGGCAAGTGGCTCAGTAGTCACGATGCACTGGCTCCAGGGCGAGTGGGCTCAGTAGTCACAATGCACAGGCTTCACAACATGCGGGCTCAGTAGTCACGATGCACAGGCTCCAGGGCGAGTGGCTCAGTAGTCACGATGCACAGGCTCCAGGGCAAGTGACTCAGTAGTCACAATGCACAGGCTCCAGGGCGAGTGGCTCAGTAGTCACGATGCACGGGCTCCAGGGCGAGTGGCTCAGTAGTCACGATGCACGGGCTCCAGGGCGAGTGGCTCAGTAGTCACGATGCACAGGCTCCAGGGCAAGTGACTCAGTAGTCACAATGCACAGGCTACAGGGCAAGTGGCTCAGTAGTCACAATGCACAGGCTTCACGACATGCGGGCTCAGTAGTCACGATGCACAGGCTCCAGGGCGAGTGGGCTCAGTAGTCACGATGCACAGGCTCCAGGGCGTGTGGCTCAGTAGTCACGATGCACAGGCTCCAGGGCAAGTGGGCTCAGTAGTCACGATGCACAGGCTCCAGGGCGAGTGGCTCAGTAGTCACGATGTACAGGCTCCAGGGCCTGTAGCTTAGTAGTCACGATGCACAGGCTCCAGGGCGTGTGGCTCAGTAGTCACGATGCACAGGCTCCAGGGTGAGTGGCTCAGGAGTCACGATGCACAGGCTCCAGGGCGAGCGGGCTCAGTAGTCACGATGCACAGGCTCCAGGGCGTGTGGCTCAGTAGTCACGATGCACAGGCTCCAGGGCGAGCGGGCTCAGTAGTCACGATGCACAGGCTCCAGGGCGTGTGGCTCAGTAGTCACGATGCACAGGCTTATTTGCCCTGTGCTATATGGGATCTTCCCGGACCAGGGATTGAACCCATGTCCTCTGCACTGACATGCAAATTCTTCACCTCTGGACCACCAGGGAAGCCCAGAATCACTCATTGTTTTCTCTTCCCCTGGAGGCCTTCCTCAGCTTTCTGTGGACTTCACATCATACGGCGCTGGGTGCCCTGTCCATTCCGCAGGTGGACAAATATAACTCCAGACCCGGATGCAGGTTCATCAAGTGGGGAGGTCGGACACTTAGTGCAGCATGTGGGAGCTTTTTTACAGGCTGATTCACATGCATTAAAATGGCACATCAATCCTGCTGAATCCACTGACTCTAATTCTTTCACAAGGATGTTGTTACTTGGTAAAGTCAAGCACAGGCACCCGCGTCTGCCCCTCGGGAGCTCCTCCTTCCCTTCTCTCAACGCGGCAGGGCCGCTGGATGGACTGCAGGGCTGCCTTTGACCCAGCGGTAACAGCTACAAGGTACCGGGTCAGTGGTTCCAGCTGGCAGGGGTTTGGCTTCAGCAGCTGCCAGATGGGCAGAGCTGAGCAGTAATTCTTCCAGGGCTCCTGGGAAAGGTGAAGTCTTTCTCAGAGAGCTGAGGTCAAGAAACTTGTAGCTGATAGTAAGAAAAGAGCCCAAATGCATGATGTAAGAGAACAGATGGCTAGAGACTCTTCCCTACCTTCCAAGGGCCAGGTCTTACGAGCACCAATAAATTAGATTATTTTCTTCTTTGCTCTCAATATCTATGCAACTGGGCCTCTGTTAACCACACCCCATGTCCCCACTGTTTGCCAGGAAAAACTGTTGAAATGAGTGGATGGAACATTTGCCATGGTTCTCTGGCTTCTGTGGCTAAAGAGCTTCTGGTCTAGCTGGAATGTGAGGTTGAGACGGCAACTGTCACCTCTCTTTGTTCTAAGCATGTGGATTGAAACTGTCTAGCTTAAAGAAATGAATTTTGCTATGAGATGGCAGGCTGCATACTTAGATCAGAGAAGCCACTTGCAAATGGCTGTCTGCTTAGGAGACATGACTGGATTTACCCAAATCTAATTACTGACCATGGCTTCCCTGGTGGCTCAGAAGGAAAGCATCTGCCTGCAGTGCGGGAGACCCAGGTTTGATCCCCGGGTCAGGAAGATCCCCTGGAGAAGGAAATGGCAACCCACTTCAGACTCTTGCCTGGAAAATCCCATGGAGGGAGGAGCCTGGTGGGCTACAGTCCATGGGGTCGCAAAGGAGTTGAACATGACTGAGCGATTGGACAACAACAGAAGTATTTTGTAGCATAAATTAAATGCTGCTTGTAAGAGTGTTAAATTGTAGAGTCAGCTCATGAGTCAAGGAAGTGTATACATTCAGAGCAACCTCTGAAAATTCCTTACAGTTCCCGTCGAATATAATATACGAGAGAGCCAACCCAGGTCAGGGGATGCTGACTCCTCTAATATAATCCATGCTCTATACTGCCGTTCTGTGTGAGATACCCCAGGGTTAAAGGAGATGGCACTTGTAGAAAGCCCATCACAGGTCATGGAGCATAGTGAGGCTGTACTGTGAGTTCATATTGCAAATGGGTTCCAGGAGTGCTCTGTGAGTCAGAGCGGGGCATTACTTTTTAATACTTACATTTATTTATTTGGCTTCACCAGGTCTTAGCTGCAGCATGTGGGAACTAGTTCCCTGACCAGGGATGGAACCCGGGCCCCCTGCATTGGGAGGGTGGAGTCTTAGCCACTGAACCACCAGAGAGGTCCCCAGAGCAGGGCATTATTGTAGAGTTGTCCTGGACGGACACGTGACAAGTGAGGGGAACATGAAAGATCAGACAGACAAGATGAGCTCCAGCGAAGCTCAGACAAATCTTAACCAAGTCCCAGGGGATTCCCTGGATTTGAGACAGCTGAGGGCTCTCCCCACTGGCATTGAGCTCTGGCAGCTGAGGGCAGCAACTGTGGGTCACATTCCCACATCCACCAGTCTCAGTGATGCCCACAGTAAGTATTGGGGCTTCCCAGATGGAGCTAGTGGTAAAGAACCTGCCTGCCAATGCAGGAGATGTAAGAGATGTGGGTTCGATCCCTGGGTCAGGAAGATCTCCTGAAGAAGGTAATGGCCAATCTGCTCCAGTATCATTGCCTGGAAAATTCCATGGACAGAGGAGCCTGGTGGGCTTTGGGCCGTAGGGTCACAAAGAGTCGGACACAACTGAAGTGACTTTGCACAGTAAGAGTTATTATGATTGTTGCTGTTGTTGGTTGGCCTTATCATGAAATTTTGCCTGAAATAAATTCTGTCTTTGAAAGTTTGTGGTTTCACCCAGAGAATTCAGTTTTATAGGAGATGGAACATTGAATCCTGGAGAGCCTTGGAGCCCCAGGGTAGCCAGGTCAAGGCCAGGGTCATTGCCCAGGTCCCTTACATTCTGTCCTGCACTCACCCTTTCCCTGGTTCTTCTCTCACTGGATCACAAGGTGAACCAAACCTGTGACATGGTCTCCACCATTATTAATGAGAGAAGTCATCCCAGACCCATATTTCTTTCACGTGAGTCTCAATATCTTTCTGAATCCAATTTTCACCTTGGGGGACATTTAGGGACTAGAGATGCCTTTGGAAGAAATAGGATCTAGTCGGTGACTCTGGGGTGTGTAGAAATAGGATTCATGAGATTTATAGGCATGAAAGCCTTTGGAGAGAATTTTCGCAGTTATAAATTAGGTTTGGCGTAAATGATGGTATAGTATGCATTTCTCCAAAAAGTAGCATGAAAGAGGAGATGCTATGGTGTTGTTAGTACTGTTACTATCATGTAAGATTTGAGGTCAATTATCTGTACTACTGTTTTGATTGTGTAAAATTTGAGGCAAGTATTGTGTATATGGTCTTTCCCAGTGGCTCAGTGGTAAAGAATCTGCTTGCAATGAAGGAGATGCAGCTTCAATTCCTGGGTGGGGAAGAACCCCTGGAGGAGGGCATGGCAACCTACTCCAGTATTATTGCCTGGAGAATCCCCATGGACAGAGGAGCCTGGTGGGCTGAGTCCATAGGGTCACAAAGAGTTGGACACGACTGAGCAATTTAGCAGGCACACATGCACAGTATGTATATATTTGCCTCAGATAGAAGGCATTTTAATATGTAAAGTATAGGTCTGCAATATTGGATAATCGTCAGTACAAAAATAAAAAATAAGAGCTGAGCACTCAGGAGTGTGTGGGAGGGTCAATGTAGCCAGAATCCTATTCTTCAAGTAGCCAAAAGGGCTTCCCTTGTGGCTCAGCTGGTAAAGAATCCACCTGCCATGTGGGAGACCTGGGTTCAATCCCTGGGTTGGGAAGATGCCCTGGAGAAGGTGAAAGGCTACCGAAAATTCCATAGACTATATAGCCCAGGGGGTCGCAAAGAGTCAGACACAACTGAGCAACTTGCACTCACTCACTTGAACACAAAACTTAGCTCTCAAGCTTTGGGCAGCCAAGTAGGTCTCAGAGATCAGCAGCCCGCAGGACACTTCCTCTTTAAGAAGGAAATCAGGGGTTCAGAGAGAGCTGAACCAAACTTAGAGGAGTCCCTGCCTCCAGAAGATGCATCTGGAGACCTGGGAAGCCAGCCCTAAATTTCGTTTGACACTTGGGAATGTGTGTATGTGTCTTCGTGTTGGTATATGTGTGTGTGCATGGTTGAATCATCATATTTATCGCTGTGCAAATTTGCAGTGGCTTAAAATGCCTCAGCAGATCATACGTTCTGTGCAGGACCTATCTGTAGGTGCGGCAGGAATATTCAACCAGCATTAACCCTGTCAGAGAAAATGCTTTTCTGTTACCAACTTCCAGGCAGATGACAAGTGCAATTGTCCGGCTGTCATTCTGGCCCCGGGCGTCTGCGCAGGATGTATTAATGAGGGCCAGGCTGCCTCAGGCATTGCACAGGGCTGCTCCTGGGTCATTTAGCCATCTGACCGCCCCAGCCCCCAGCCAGAGCCCCCCACTGCAGAGGTGCAGAGCACCTAGGAAAATCCAGGGAGGTTGAGATGGTGATGGCCCTATGAAGTGCATTTTCCTTTCTAACAGGGCATTAGAACCACACACCCTGACCCCCTTACACGGTTCCACCATGCCCTCCTGGGAGCCCCAAGGGTCTGACCACAAGGCGAACACCAGCGTGGGCAAGTAACACATTCTCTGAACTTGTCTGCTTTCACCCTCACTGATCGACACGATCGAATCTGTATCTTTCTTCTTCCCCTTTGGTAAGACAAGAACACGACTGTCCCTCAGAGTGATCATCTTCAAAGGCAGAAAACAGACGCTTCTGGTCCCAGTTAACACACCAGTATGACTATTTGTAAAAGGGTGGGGTGGTATTCGAAACTACCCCTTTAAAAAGTCTCTAATCTTATATAAAGGAGTTCTAGGGTTTTGCTTTAATAGCCTTGTCCCCCAAATAAATAAAGGTTAACGAGGTTTTGCAGAGTGCCTTGTGAAACAGGTGGTAATATCAATCTGTTTGTAAATAAGGAAACTGGGGCTTAGAGAGTAGTCTTAACCAGTGGAAGGGTGAGCCTGGCTCAGTGCAGGATAAAACTCTTATCCATCATACGCCACTTTCTTTCACTAAGATCTTAAGATATTAGAGAAAAACAGAGAAGATTGATTCCATTTCTGTTACTCCAGGGTTCTTTTTGGTTCACTTCTCAGTCTTCACACCTACAGATTGTTCTAATTAAAATTTGAGCTAAAAAATTGAAGTTGGCTTCCTAGGGTTGAGTTGTCTATTCCTAGCTGACATGAAAGCAATTCAAACACCCCACTTTATACCTTCACTTCATACTGCATATTCACGCCCATGATGTCAAATATCTTAGCATCTTTGATAAAGTTCAAACCCTTAGTAATCCAGGGCTTCCCAGTCTGGTCCCAGGTAACCTGCTCCAACCTTTTGCATCTCCAGGCTCTTGGGTACCACAGACCAGGGTGATTGAAGGCCACTCAATCATGCACTGCAAGGGTCTCTGGTCAGTTTGGTTATTCCCTTTGCTTGGAAAATTTGTTTCCCTTTCCTTATGTGGAAAATTTCAGTTTGTGCATCCTTGAACAAGTAACCCAAGTGTTACCCCACTCTCCCAGGCAGAGTAAGCCAGTTCTCTTTGATGTTTGAATGCGGTCGATTATAACTCTGTGTGGGGGTTCTCCACAGGAACAGAATCAATAAGAGAAACCTATATGTCTCTATCTACCTATTGTCTATCTGTCCATCATCTATCTAGAGATATTTATTTTAAGGAATTCGCCCATGCACTTGTGAGGGCTGTGGGGTTTGAATCTGTATGGCAGGTCAGCAGACTGGAGATCTAGGGGAAAGTGGATATTGCTGCTGAAGTCTGAAGGCAGAATTCCTTCTTCCTTGGAGTTGGGGCAGGGACCTTAGTCTTGTTTGGACTCAGTCTTTCCTCACAAGGGCTTGCTAAGTGTGTGTGTGTGTGTGTTCAGTCGTGTCTGAGTCTTTGTGACTCCATGGACTGTAGCCTGCCAGGCTCCTCTGTCCATGGAATTTTCCAGGCAAGAATACTGGAGAGGGTTGCCATTTCCTACTCCAGGGGATCTTCCTGACCCAGGGGTCAAACCCAGGTCTCTTGTGTCTCCTGCATTGGCAGGCAGATTCTTCACCACTGCACCACCTGGGAAGCTGCTTGCTAGGTGGCTCGGTGGTAAGAAATCCGCCTGGCAAGGCAGGGGACGCAAGAAACGTGGGCTTGATTCCTGGGTTGCGAAGGTCCCCTAGAGAAGGAAATGGCAACCCACTCCAGCATTCTTGCCTGGGAAATCCCATGGATAGAGGAGACTGGTGGGTTACTGTCCATGGGGTCGTAAAGAGTTGGACATGACCGAACAAGTGAGCATGCACACTTTCTCATAAGGCCTTCTACTGGTAGGATGAAACCTACCCGAAGTACAAGAAGATAATCTGCTCTTTACAAAATCCACTGGTTGTAAATTTAATCTCATCCAAGAAATACCTTTACAGAAATATCTGGACTAGCGTTGAACCCAAAACTGGGTACCATGACCTAGACAAGTTGACATAAAATTAACCATCACAGGCTCTTAGCATATTTGACTGCAATTATTTGTCCTCTGCCAGCTCCTCTAGAATGTGAGCTGCTTAGAGGAAGGAAACCTAAATTTTAGTCTCACTGGGAGAATCTAAAATTACGGGCACACCAAATCACTTCAGTGGTGTCCAACTCTAGGTAACCATATGGGCTATAAACCCCCTCAACCCAGGGATCGAATCCCCGGTCTCTTTAATTGTAGCCGGATTCTTTACCAATTGAATCACCTGGGAAGCCCAACCTTCTGGGCTGTTTTCTTGTCAATCACTCTGAAGGTCTCCGGAGCGAGGGGTACAGGCGGCAGTCCCTTCAGTTCCCACTAGGTGGCAGTGGAACCCCACCTCTGACGGGCTCCGCGCTTCCTGCTCGTTCAGCCTCCACAATCCGGAGAGAAAACTTCCAACCCAGCAGCAGAGCCCTGCTGGGAATTTCAGGTTAACTGACTAAGTCGCTTTAATTTTCTTGGGAAAATAGTTGCAGCCACACATTAGAGAAGAGGCTCCTGAGGCACCGAGGCCTGTGGTGTGAGCACCAGTTTTTTCCAGCCCCCAGATAAAGAGATGCGTCCCTCCCTGCAGTCATGCTAAAACGCCCCACCCACAGCAAGCAGCAGGATCAAAGCTCGCTCCTGGCAGGACCCCGCCGCGGGGCCTGCTAACTTCCTCCCCTCGAGTCCAGGACGGGACCTGCTAGTGACGTCTGTCAGTGTCCGCTGCTTCCCGCCTGCGGTGGCACCGTGGACAGTCCATAGCTGGCCGCAGCGTTTGCAAAATTAAGATCAGACTTCTCGGGGTGTAAGCACAGTAAATATAACTAGTAGAAAATAAGCAAAAGTCTCAAGTTTAGCCAAACATGGAAATTTGGGCGTTAAATAAAAAGCCTTTCTCTTCCTCCTTTAAAACTGTTATCTTCTTTGAATACGTTCATATCACATCTACAACGAACCGTTTTTAAAGGGTTAACTTCTTCCCATAGACAGGGACAATTTGTCGGTTCTGTTCATTCAGGCTACGCCATGTAGGAAATGGAGCCCGGTTTGGAGGAGACTCATAAATGTTAGTTGAAGCTGACGCGCCTCTGGAAATTTTATGTAAGAGCTCCTTTGTCTTTGTGACTTTAAAGTCCTTCACCTTCAGACTCTCATTTTCCACTTAAAGTGATAACAAAGGGCCACGGATTATTATCCTCAGTTTAAGGTAGGGACAGTAAGTCAAGGAAAGATTGTTTGCCTGAGAATATAGTGCAGGTCAGCGATGCAGCTAACCGTGTCTCTGTTCTTGCAGCAGCCGCCACTGACCCTCGCACTGAGGCCTTAACCAGAGGTGCGGACCCAAGCCCTGAACCCAAAGAAAGTAGAATCAGAGTCTCTTGAGATGGACTGGAAGCCTGGGTCATGTTTCACCTACTCTCTCTGGGGCTTCCTCTCTCTCCTCTACTCTTTTCACTGCTCCCTAGTCACCAACAGGACAGATCATCCATGTGGTCTTCTCATAGATCAATAGTCCGCAATATCTCATTGTTGCAGGAATCAGATCACTCCAGCAGCCTAGTTCTGATCTCCTTCAAGTCAGAACATTTAGAGGATGAAGCCTGCTTCATAACCAAGTACTCCATACCCCTGACCTGAAATACCAAGCTAACACTAGACTAGGGGCTGGGAGGGGTGGGTCAGATTATATAGATGATGCAGAGTAACAGGGGCAAAAGCCCCTACTTTGTGTAATTCTCATCACTTCCCCCAGCTCATGTGCCAGCCTCCGTCAAGACCTTCGCCATGTCACTTCCATTGCCCTTCTCTCAACCCACCATGTCCGTTGGTATTAGTTGATTGCTCCTTGAAACTTACATAAAATTTAGTGATTATTTTTGGTTTGAAACATCTCCTGTAATGTCTTATATTGGAGATACTTATCCAAAGTTCTCCCCCATTGCTCCCATGATTGAAGTTGTGATGTCTAAAGGAACCTGTGTCATATTATATTTACTTTGTCTTATACCTAGCGTGTAGCTTGTTCACAGGGCTATGTCAGGGGTCAATGACCAGCACTTGTCCATAGGAAAGCTCAACAAATGCTTATTGAATGGAAATGAATCTTCCTAACTAGATCCATAGATTTTAACCATTTATTCTGACGTTGAACAGATTAATCTTCCTGAAATAGCACAGTCTCTGTGCCATTTCTCTGCTAAAAAGTTCTTAATGCTCTCCTAGTGCCTAGAATTAAGCCGTAACAGGAAGACCTAGTGTGCAAACGTGGACTGACTTCACCTCTGTCCTACTTTTCCAATTTTAATTTTAATGAATTGTGCCCTGAACCATCCGTTACTGTTTCTGTTTACTTACCTTTATTTTTTACTTTATTAATTTTTGTTTTATATTGGAGTAGAGTTGAGTAACAATGTTGTCTTAGTTTCAGGTGTATAGCAGAGTGATTCTGTTATACATATATATGTATCCATTCATTTCCCATTTATATTATTACAGAATATTGAGCAGAGCTCCCTGTGATCTGTTCAATCACTCAGTTGTATCTGACTCTTTGCGACCCCACGGACTGCAGCACACCAGGCTTCCCTGTCCATCACCAACTCCCAGAGCTTCTCAAACTCATATCCATCAACTCGGTGATGCCATCCAACCATTTCATCCTCTGTTGTCCCCTTCTCCCCCTGCCTTCAATCTTTCCCAGCATCAGGGTCTTTTCCAATGAGTCAGTTCTTCGAATCACGTGGATGCGAAGTATTACTGTCTATATAGTAGGTCCTTATTGGTTAGCTATTTTAAATATAGTAGTGTGTACATGTCAATCCCAAACTCCCAATTCATCCCTCCATCTTTTCCCTTTGGTAATAATAAATTCATTCTCTAAACCTGTGAGTCTGTTTCTGTTTTGTAAATAAGTTTATTTGTATCATTTTTTTTTTAGATTCCACGGTTAAGGGATGTCATGTGATATTTATCTTTCTCTGTCTGACTTACTTTAACTACTATGATAATCTCCAGGTCCACCCATGTTGCTGAAAATGGCATTATTTCATTCTTTTTATGGATTGAAGACCTAAATATAAAACCTGATACTCTAAAACTCTTAGATGAAAACACAGGCAGGACACTTGCCTTTATTTCAAAGCTAGGTTTCCACCTGAAATATCCTCTTTACTTTTTGTTTCTCAAAGCACTTACTTTTCTTCAAGGAAGATGATTATTGGGGAAGTCTCATTGGATTTGATAGAGAAAACTAGTAACATTGAAGAATGGGGAGTGGAGTTTCTGTAGGGCTGGGGATAGAAATAAGATTCCTAAGACAAAGAAAGAAAAGAGAGATGAGTGCAACTTGTATGACTCATTCGTTTAGCGGTTTGACAGCGAGAAAGAAAGGTGACCAGTCATAAGACATCTGGATGAGCTCAGGGGTTATAAAGAGCATTTGTTTTGGTTTGCTCATTGGTATAGTGATGCCCTCAGCATCAGTGAGAACAGTGGGGCAGGGTCCCCGGAGAGAAGATTCAGACTGTTGGAGAGAGACAGTCTGAGTGCGGTGGTTTCTCCCCAAAAGCTTGAATCCAGATGTCCTCTGCCACTCCAGTCTGCCCCCCACGCAGCTCTCTGTTCAGGTGTGTAATCTCATTGAGTCACTGCTGGACTTCATCAGGGCCATTCTCTTTGATCTCACCCATTTATTAATTTTAGATTATTATCCATTAAAAAAATTCATTTATTTTAATTGGAGGATCATTATTTTACGGTATTGTGATGGTTTTCTGCCAGACATCAACATGAATTGGCCATAGGTATGTACATGTGTCCCCCTGCCATATCCTAATCCCCCCTCCCACCTCCCTCCCCACCCCATCCCTCTGGGTTGTCGGCTTTGGGGTCCCTGCCTCATGCATCAAATCTGCACTGGCTGTCTGTTTTACATATGGTAATATACATGTTTCAATGCTATTCCCTCAAATTATTCCACCCTTGCCTTCTCCCACTGAGTCCAAAAGTCTGTTATTTATGCCTGTGTCTCCATTGCTATCCTGCATGTAGGATTGTCAGCACCGTCTTTCTAAATTCCTTATATATGCATTAATATACAGTATTTGTCTTCCTCCTTCTGATATATTTCCCTGTGTATCATAGGCTCCAGGTTCATCCACCACATTAGAACTGACTCAAATGCATTCCTTTTTACAGCTGAGTAATATTCCACTGTGTATGCATCACATCTTCTTTATCTATTCATCTGCCAATGGACATCTAGGTTGCTTTCCTGTCCTAGCTATTGTAAATAGCGCTGCAATGAACATTGGGGCACCTGTGTCTCTTTCATTTCTGGTTTGCTCAGGGTGTGTGCCCAGCAGTGGGGTTGCTGGGTTGTAAAGCAGTTCTCTTCTCAGTTTTTTAAGGAATCTCCACACTGTTCTCCATAGTGGTTATACCAGTTTGCATCCTTTTCTCCATAACCCCTCCAGCATTTATTGTTTGTAGACTTTTTGATGATGGCCATTCTGACCATCACCCATTTATTCTTTCACATTCCTCCTCTTCCAACTTGCACTCATCCACCGTTTCAATAATACTAGAAATCCCCTCTTTCCCTCCTATTAAGTTATTATTCCTATTTGTTAAAATACCAACTCCAATGAATGCAAGCATCCACTATGTTTGTGCTTGAAACCAAGATGTGATAGAAGAAGCTATAAGAGAAAACATGTTGCTTCAGCTTTAAATTCACTCTTTCCCACCTCAAGTGGTCCTGCAGAACTGCCAAGGCTCCCGTTACCCTTCACCAAGTCCACACATCCTCCCTGCATCCTGACCCTTCAGACTGTCTCCATGTTCCTAAAAGGCTTGGCTGGCTTGGCCACTCCCCCACTACACCCTCCCCTCTCTCCCTGTTCCCCCTGCCTACACATACACACACACACACACACACACACACACAGATGATCTCCTTTTTCAGGAGATGATGTCACTCTCACATTTGAAAAGAACACAGGAGCCTAGACGCTATCAGATGAGAGCTCCCTCTGTGTCCTTCCTTTCCCGCTAGGCATTCCGTGGTGGCTCAGACTGTCAAGAATCTGCCTGCAATGCAGGAGACCCAGGTTCAGCCCCTGGGTCGGGAAGATCCCCTGAAGAAGGGAATGGCTACCCACTCCAATATTCTTGCCTGGAGAATTCCATGAACAGAAGAGACTGGCAGGCTGTAGTCCATGGAATCTCAAAGAACTGGGACATGACTAAGCACTTTCACTTCACTCCCCTCCAGGGGAGGAGCTGTCTTGCCTCCTTCCCGAGGCCAATATCTTGACCTAAACTCTGGAGCCCAGTTATTCCTTTCTTCTTAGAAGACCTCATTCTTCCCCTCTCTCCTCTTTTCAACTGTTTCTCAACTTGATCACTTCCATCTATGTGTTAAACATGTCTTCTTTGCAGTCATACTTTCATTTGCCTAATACTGATAAGATTGATGATGATAATAATAAAAAATAATAAAAATGTACGAAGGAATAAGAATTTAGACAAAGGCCTTCTGGCTTCAGGACTTTAACTCTTTGCCACAGAATTGCCTTGTTTCCTGTGCTTACAACTTCCCAGTATCGAATTTCTCAGCATATTCTTCTTTGTGTCCATAACTTCACTTACACCTCTATGCTGATGACTCTCAAATTTCTATTTCTAGCTCTTACTCTTCTTTTTAAAAAATTTTTTTAAATTTTTATTTATTTATTTTTTAGCTCTTACTCTTCTTGTGTTCTCAAATTGACCATCTTATTATGGAGCTGATGTATACACTTGAGAGACATAAGAATTTTCCAATATTGGTGGGATATCAAGCTGGGGGCTCCCGATACATGCTTTCTGCTTCCTGGGTTTCCTATGTGAGTCAGGAGCATCACCATCCATTCAGGCATTAATGCCGAAAGCTTTAAGGGTAATCATCTTCAACACACCTGTCATCCTCACCCCTCTGATCTCCATACATGCATGCTTCAGCCATGTTCAGCTCTGTGCAACCCTATGGACTATAGCCTGCCAGGCTTCTCTGTCCATGGGATTTCCAGGCAAGAATATTGGAGTGGGTTGCCATTTTCTTCTCCATCTGATGTCCATATCCCACATCAAACATGAATCTGGTTCTGTTATCCCCTTGCTGAAAATTGTTCAATGGTTTCTTATTGGTTAATTAATAAAGAGTAATGAAGAACAAGAAATAGAGGAAGAAGCAACTAAAATTCAGTGAGCCTCATCTCACATCGGGCTTCCCAGGTGGTGCTAGTGGCAAAGAACCCACCTGCTAATGCAGGAGACTTAAAAGAGGCGGGTTCAATCACTGGGTGGGGAAGATCCTCTGAAGGAGGGAATGGCAACCCACTCCAGTATTCTTGCCTGGAGAATCCCATGGACAGAGCAGCCTTGGGGGCTATGGTTCATAAAGTCACAAAGAGTCAGACACGACTGAAGCGACTTAACACATTATGTCACATCACTCTCTTATCCCCTGTGTTTCAGAAATGTGACTTTATGTCAGTAGCAAAATGTGCCATGAATGCACTCACATGTGGGGACAATTAAAAGGATGGAATATGAGCACAAACAGGAAGCTTCACAGAGTGGAATGTCCGGGAGCTGCCTCTGTCTGGTTCGTGGGGCCCTGAATTGCCAGAAGACATTATTCCTTAGCAGCAGCAGTGCATTGTGTTGTGTAGGACTCCCAACAGGGGACTCTATCTGCATCTTTTACCTACTCCACACACGGAGCAACTCAGCTGATCAAATGCCAGGCTGCCAGCTATTCTGCTGACTGCTTCTCCTGCCTGGGTGATAGTCCCCAAGCTGAAAATAAGAGTCATACTTCTGAGCCGAGTCCAGGAACTTGGATCCTGGAAACTGAAATAGTTTCCCTTTGCTATTGGATCCCCTTTAAGCATTTTATACCTTCTCCATAGATAGTTTTGTTTATCTCTCTGGATGTATTATTACTGGGGACTGGAACAAGCTCCTTTCAAGTGCTTACACCAATCCTAAACCACACAGATGGTCCTCATCCCCTCTTCTCCCTATTGGTCTCATCTTATTAGGATTTATCAATCCATCTTCAGTTATCTGGTTGAAATCTCACCCAAAGTCAATTTCAAGGGCACCAGATCTCTCAGGAAAGTTCCATCACCTGTGGAAATTTCTAATTCCAGAGCCTGAAGCAAGACTGGGTGTGCTGGTGGATATCTGTAACTCTGATGCTAAAAGGATGCATGAATAAATTCAGGGATAAAACTGATGAATTTCCACTGAAAGCTCCTTTCAATTTTGATTTTACTTTTATTTTGTTGTTGTTCAATTCCTAAGTCTTAACCAGCTCTTTGAGACTCCATGGACTGTGGCCTGCCAGGCTCCTCTGTCCGTGGAATTCTCCAGGAAAGAACACTGGAGTGGGTTGCCATTCCCTTCTCCAAGCGATCTTCCCAACTCAGGGATTGAACCTGGGCCTCCTGAATTGCAGGCAGATTCTTTACTATCTGAGCCGCTAGGGAAGTTCAAAAATATTTTACATTTTTCAGTATCAAGAGCTTCTTTACTCAGACAAGGAGTAAAATGTGTCAAGGTCTTTTGGAGCTTAAGTTTAGAATGTGAATTCTACCACTTCTGTTTGGATAACTTCTATCAAGGGAGAACAAACACTCACAAAGCCAGGATGCTGGTAGGTGTCTTAAGGGCTGTGAGAACACTGCTGCCTAATAAACTCCCACCCCCCTGAAGTGCAAATTGTGGGTAATGAAGTGCCCTTTCTGGGGCCTTTGGAATGGTTGTTTTGTAACTCTAAGGAAAGAACTCAGACTTACCACTTCTCTCTCCTCTTTCTCTTTTCTTCACATATACTGGTTCTTAAATTACACTGGTGTGGTTTGAACCAGCAAAGGTTTATCTGAAGAATGTGCAGACTGACTGGAGTCCTGCTATTGGCCTTTTCTGTAAAACGGTGATTTTAATAGCAGCTGGTACTGGAGGTCAGCTCCCAGGCTTCAGGGTCTGAGTGCCTTGTGAGTAGCTCCTGCCTGCACCAGCATGTGAATCCAGCATCTGTAATTAAATCCTTACCTCTAACAGCATGTTTTTGATCTATGTGCTTCCGTCCAGTTAAAAGTACTCTAAAAGGCAAATATATAATTTCTAAGTGAAAGACACACAGTAATTGGCCCTTAGCCAGAGCAACACTGCCTTTCAAAATCTCTGTATCACAGTTTCCTGTAGGAGAATGTTTCCTTGAAATACATCATCCTTTTTCAGGACCAATACCCTGCAAGGAGGCTTATTTTAATGCAAAGAATATGTATTCTGGAAGCATTCATAAAGCTCAGGTGGGAGAGCTCAGGTCTGACCCAGGCAGTGCAGTGTGGGATTTGAGAGAGCAGGTTCTGGCATAAAACTAAATGGACACAAATCTCAGTTCAGCACTTAATACCTATGCTACCGTGATGTGCTGGGCTTACCCCGTGGCTCAGATGGTAAAGAATCCGCCTGCAATGCAGGAGACCTGGGTTTGATCCCTGGCTCTGGAATATCCCCTGGAGAAAGAAATGGCAACCCACTCCAATATTCCTGCCTGGAAAACCCCAGGAATGTAGGAGCCTGGTGGGCTGCAGTCCTGGGGTCGCAAAGAGGAACAACTGAGCGACTAAACAACAGCCGTGATGTGCTAGTTAATTTCTTTGTATATCACTGTTCTCCTCTGTATAGAAAGAATCACAACACTTCCTTACAGGAACCTTACGAAAATGGACTGATGTAACACATAAAATACTTATCTCAGTGAATACCCTGGGATGGTTGGTCGTTGTTACCTCCATTGTTTTAAAAACTCTAGCCTTTTAAAAATCTTGCTTTTATTTATTCAGTCCAAACTGATTGTTGAGCACCCTGACTGATGGTGAGGCTTCTTCAAGGTCATTAGTTAATGGGAAACTATCATCTACACGTGGGTGTGAATTATCGTATCAAATAATAAAGGTGCTTTGGGGTTTCTGTACATGTGTGTGTGTGTGTGTGTGTGTGTGTGTGTGTATGTGTGTGTCTGTGTTTAACAAGGACAATTATATATATATATTATATATATATTATATATATATATATATATAAAGCTCAAGTCTGATAATCAGAAGAGCTAGATGCAGTCTTGATTCTTAGTTTAGGTTCAGTTTTTCTATGTACATAGTGGAGAGAAACGCTTTCATTTCTTTTGATCTCACAGAGTTAAAGTGTGAGCACAGCTGTGATGGATGGATTTAGAGTTTTTAATATATCTTTCTAATAGCCCAAACTACTATGCTGTTTAAACTCACCCATTTTTTTTTTTTTTTTTTTTTTATTTTATTTTTTTTTTTAAATTTTTATTAGTTGGAGGCTAATTACTTTACATCATTACAGTAGTTTTTGTTATACATTGATATGAATTAGCCATGGATTTACATGTATTCCCCATCCCAGTCCCCCCTCCCACCTCCCTCTCCACCCGATCCCTCTGGGTCTTCCCAGTGCACCAGGCCCGAGCACTTGTCTCATGTACCCAACCTGAGCTGGTTATCCGTTTCACCCTAGATAATACACATGTTTCAATGCTGTTCTCCTGAAACATCCCACCCTCGCCTTCTCCCAGAGTCCACAAGTCTGTTCCATACATCTGAGTCTCTTTTTCTGTTTTGCATATAGGGTTATCGTTACCATCTTTCTAAAGTCCATATATATGTGTTAGTATACTGTAATGGTCTTTATCTTTCTGGCTTACTTCGCTCTGTATAATGGGCTCCAGTTTCACCCATCTCATTAGAAGTGATTCAAATGAATTCTTTTTAATGGCTGAGTAATATTCCATGGTGTATATGTACCACAGCTTCCTCATCCATTCGTCTGCTGATGGGCATCTGGGTTGCTTCCATGTCCTGGCTATTATAAACAGTGCTGCGATGAACATTGGGGTGCATGTGGCTCTTTCAGATCTGGTTTCCTTGGTGTGTATGCCCAGAAGTGGGATTGCTGGGTCATATGGCAGTTCTATTTCCAGCTTTTTAAGAAATCTCCACACTGTTTTCCATAGTGGCTGTACTAATTTGCATTCCCACCAACAGTGTAAGAGGGTTCCCTTTTCTCCACACCCTCTCCAGCATTTATTGCTTGTAGACTTTTGGATAGCAGCCATCCTGACTGGCGTATAATGGTACCTCATTGTGGTTTTGATTTGCATTTCTCTGATAATGAGTGATGTTGAGCATCTTTTCATGTGTTTGTTAGCCATCTGTATGTCTTCCTTGGAGAAATGTCTGTTGAAACTCACCCATTTTTAAGGGAATTACTTTATTTATTTATTTTTCTTGATGTTTCTTAAGATTTTCTTTTCTTGGGGTATATTTGCTGTAAGATATTCTAGTCTCTGCTCTACAACAAAGTGAATCATCTGTATGTCTACATGTATCGCCTTCCTCTTGAGCCTTCCTCCCACCTCCCGGCCCCATCCCCTCCCTCTAGGTCATGACAGAGCCCTGAAGTGAGCATCCTGTGCTATATAGCAAGTTCCCACTAGCCATCTATTTTACACATAGTAGTGTATATATGGTCAATCCCAATCTCCTGATTCATTCCCCCCTGAGCTCCATCCACACATTTGTCCTCTACGCCTGAGTCTCTATTCCCACCTTGCAAAAATACCATTTGTAGAGATGGAGATGGACCTAGAGTCCTACAGAGTGAAGTAAGAAAGATAGAGAAAAACCAAATATCATGTATTATTAACACATATATGTGGAATCTACGGGGATTATTTTAGATTCATCATCTTCAAGGTATTAATTTTATCTCTATAGGATGTTATACTTTCTTCCCTCTGGTGTATCATTTTTTAGGGGAAAAAAGTCAACTTTGACTTCATGTTGTTACTATTATCAATAAGCCATTTTACTAATTAATTCTAATTGATACCAATTTTGCCATAAATCATCTTCTATCTCTGATATAACAAGATACCCTTTGTTCTTTCCCTAAATTAGTACTTGTTGCATTACAAAATAAAGAGAATTTAATTCAACAGCACGGGGGCCCCAATTCCAACAATGACAAAATCAAGGTTGGAACCAGAGGTGTTCAGTCTGTTTTTCTATAGTTTCATTACATGATGTGAAGGATGAATAAAAATCAAGGGGACGGTATTTCTGACCTTTACTTCATGCTTTGTAAAAATAATCTTTACCTCTGTCACCCATTTCTTATTTGTTTCCCCCAAGATTTCACTATTTTACACAACATATTCTATAGTTTTTGTCCAATGACTTTATTTTAAAATTCTTATTTTTTAATTCTCTAGGTTAACAAGTAAGTGGCAAATGACTTTTTCTGCTTCTAAGAAGAGTTGAGTTTTTTTCCCCTAATTTTTTTCTTTCTTCAATTTTCTTCCTTTTCACCCTGTGGGTCTGGTGCTCTTAATTTCTGAACGACATTTAAAGACATGCCATAGAGGGGCTTCAGTGCAAAGGGGAAAGTTGTAATGAAAAGATAGCAGAATTTGTTAATAGCCTCCAGGAAGTCAGGCAAACACTTTTTCTTAAAGTTTAGATACCCTCTGCAGTATACCATCCAACTTCTTCTGAGGAAACTAGTTGTGCAGAATGTCTGAGGTTCTGGGAGAAAGAGAGAGTTGGTATATTATGATAAACCAATGCACATTGCAGCTAGTCATTTGCTGTGCTTAGAACTTAATTTATATCTCAGTCATTTGATGAGCATAATACAGGGAGAGTCTCCGGGTTTTATCTACTCTGGACAGCATGGCATATTGCTCCATAAGCATAATGGGTGGAAATTAGGGGCAGAATGCTGGCTGGAGAGTTCTTTCCTTGTGAGGAAAGGAGATACAGACAAATCAGTCTCTCTGTGTAATGCCTTTACAGTAAACCAAGAAATAATGCCACGGGGAGGAGATGGTGGCTACAGCTCGGTACCCTCCACGAATAGCTCAGAGAAGAGGGAGCGGTATGGTTGTTGTTATTAATTGCAGACCTGAAGGGTCTGTGATTTTCACAGGAAGGTGGCTGTATGGATTTGTCACATCCTTTAGGTCCTTCCCTTGACTCACCTAGTCACTTCCTTGGCTGACCTTTTCCATCTGCACTAAAAACTGATGGTACAATTTGCATATCTAAAATGTTAGACACTAATAAGATTTTATCTAGGTACAGATTTACTTTTGTGAAGTTAAGGCAGAAGTTCTAAGAGGATGGATCAGAAAACTGAACTAGGAAGACTGAGCTTTTTTTTTTTTCCTCATGAGGAAAGATAAATGTAAGCAAACTTGGAAATAAGAATAAACGGAATACACATAAACCAATGTGTCTACACACATAAGTTTATAACAGGTATAAACTGTATTTTTCTTATCTCTCCTTGCTATTCTTTGGAACTCTGCATTCAAATGGGAATATCTTTCTTTTTCTCCTGTGCTTTTCGCTTCTCTCCTTTTCACAGTTATTTGTAAGGCCTCCTCAGACAGCCATGTTCTTTTTTGCATTTCTTTTCCATGGGGATGGATTCCCTGTCTCCTGTACAATGTCATGAACCTCCGTCCATAGTTCATCAGGCACTCTGTCTATCAGATCTAGTCCCTTAAATCTATTTCTCACTTCCACTGTATAATCATAAGGGATTTGATTTAGGTCATATCTGAATGGTTTAGTGGTTTTCCCTACTTTCTTCAATTTAAGTCTGAATTTGGCAATAAGGAGTTCATGATCTGAGCCACAGTCTGCTCCTGGTCTTGTTTTGCTGACTATATAGAGCTTCTTTATCTTTGGCTGCAAAGAATATAATCAATCTGATTTCGGTGTCGACCATCTGTTGAAGCCCATGTGTAGAGTCTTCTCTTGTGTTGTTGGAAGCGGGTGTTTGCTATGACCAGTGCGTTCTCTTGGCAAAACTCTATTAGCCTTTGCCCTGTTCCATTCCGTACTCCAAGGCCAAATTTGCCTGTTACTCCAGGTGTTTTTTGACTTCTTACTTTTGCATTCCAGTCCCCTATAATGAAAAGGACATCTTTTTTGGGTGTTAGTTCTAAAAGGTCTTGTAGGTCTTCATAGAACTGTTCAACTTCAGCTTCTTCAGCATTACTGGTTGGGGCATAGACTTGGATTACCATGATATTGAATGGTTTGCCTTGGAAATGAACAGAGATCATTCTGTCATTTTTGAGATTGCATCCAAGTACTGCATTTCGGACTCTTTTGTTGACCATGATGGCTACTCCATTTCTTCTAAGGGATTCCTGCCCACAGTAGTAGATATAATGGTCATCTGAGTTAAATTCACCCATTCCAGTCCATTTTAGTTTGCTGATTCCTAGAATGTCCACTAACAGAAGCAGAAAATATTAAGAAGAGGTAGCAAGAATATACAGAACTGTACAAAAAAGATCTTCATGATCCAGATAATCACAATGGTGTGATCACTCACCTAGAGGCAGACATCCTGGAATGTGAAGTCAAGTGGGCCTTAGAAAGCATCAGTATGAACAAAGCTAGTGGAGGTGATGGCATCCCAGTTGAGCTATTTCAAATCCTGAAAGATGATGCTGTGAAAGTGCTGCACTCAATATGCCAGCAAATTTGGAAAACTCAGCAGTGGCCACAGGACTGGAAAAGGTCAGTTTTCATTCCAATCCCTAAGAAAGGCAATGCCAAAGAATGCTCAAACTTTCGCACAATTGCACTCACCTCACACGCTAGTAAAGTAATGCTCAAAATTCTCCAAGCCAGGCTTCAGCAATACGTGAACCATGAACTTCCAGATGTTCAAGCTGGCTTTAGAAAAGGCTGAGGAACCAAAGATCAAATTGCCAACATCCGTTGGATCATCGAAAAAGCAAGAGAGTTCCAGAAAAACATCCATTTCTGATTTATTGACTATGCCAAAGCCTTTGACTGTGTGGATCACAATAAACTGTGGGAAATTCTGAAAGAGGTGGGAATACCACCTGATCTGTCTCTTGAGAAACCTATATGCAGGTCAGGACGCAACAGTTTGAACTCGACATGCAACAACAGACTGGTTCCAAATAGGAAAAGGAGTACGTCAAGGCTGTATATTGTTATCCTGCTTATTTATCTTATATGCAGAGTACATCATGAGAAACGCTGGGCTGGAAGAAGCACAAGCTGGAATCAAGATTGCCTGGAGAAATATAAATAATCTCAGATATGCAGATGACACCACCCTTATGGTAGAAAGCGAGGAGGAACTAAAAAGCCTCTTGATGAAAGTGAAAGAGGAGAGTGAAAAAGTTGGCTTAAAGCTCAACATTCAGAAAACTAAGATCATGGCATCTGGTTCCATCACTTCATGGGAAATAGATGGGGAAACAATGGAAACAGTGTCAGACTTTATTGTTTTGAGCTCCAAAATCAGTGCAGATGGTGATTGCAGCCATGAAATTAAAAGACACTCCTTGGAAGGAAAGTTATGACCAACCTGGACAGCATATTAAAAAGCTGAGACATTACTTTGTCAACAAAGGCCCATCTAGTCAGGGCTATGGTTTTCCCAGTGGTCATGTATGGATGTGAGAGTTGGACTATAAAGAGAGCTGAGTGCCAAAGAATTGATGTTTTTGAACTGTGGTGTTGGAGAAGACTCTTGAGAGTCCCTTGGACTACAAGGAGATCCAAACAGTCCATCCTAAAGGAGATCAGTCCTAGGTGTTCATTGGAAGGACTGAAGCTGAAGCTGAAACTCCAATACTTTGGCCGCCTCATGCAATGAGCTGACACATTGGAAAAGACCCTGATGCTGGGAGGGATTGGGGGCAAGAGGAGAAGCCGACAACAGAGGATGAGATGGCTGGATGGCATCACCGACTCTATGGATATGAGTTTGAGTAAACTCTGGGAGTTGGTGATGGACAGGGAGGCCTGGTGTGCCACAATTCATGGGCTCGCAAAGAGTTGGGCACGACTGAGCAACTGAACTGAACTGAAACTGTATTTAGTTTAAATAAAGTAAATAAATAAAACTACAGTCTGTTATATGTTTTTCAAATGACATCCACAATTACTAGCTCATTTGAACCTCAAAATAAGGGCTGTGGGCAAATATAATTCTCCTTGTTCTGTGTTGTAGAACTGAAACTCAAAAAAATAAAATTATTTGCATAATTTCACAGGATGAGTTAGTAACACCACTTCACAATGCCTGGAAAATACAAATCATTTGGTAAATATTTGTTGAGTGAATGACATGAATGGAATCTGATATCTAGTTCACTATTTCTGTCTAATACTATGTATCATAACTTGCCACTGCCTCTGGTATATTGCTGGTGAAAGAATTAATTTAAACACCCTACCTAAAGACATTTAGAAGACTTTCAGAAAATTTTCTTTCTGTTGCTCATTGTCTGGAAGACTTTAAAGCAATTCTGCTATTGTATAACTTTCTCCTTTCTTTACCCCTAATCATATTATGGGATTTTTTTTTTTTTACTTTTTCTTTTGTTTTTAAAAGTAGCAGTTCTTATAAAGCTTTATAAATGAGAATATGAACAGCCGAAGTTAAACATTCTTCCAGTTTAACAGTAAGAAAAAAGACAAAAGTTTTAATTTTCAGAACCAAGTAATCTAGTCACTGGGCTGCTTCTAGTTTGGGTACTATGGCCACTAGATCACTTTTTAAAATCCAGGTCCCCAAAATGTCATTGGAATAGACTGAACATTAAAGCATTTAAAGTTAAAATGAATCTTGCAGCAAATCCCTTATACAGACTCTCTCTGAGGAAGATTTCTTGGGGAAGCATATGTCCAGAGTGGAGACAAAATCTAGGACACCAGAAGAATTTGAAGCATCTGGCATGTACGAACATTACACACATCTCAGACAGATGGGTGATGTGAGCAGAGAGATGAAAGCATGAAGAAATAATCAAAAGGAATTGCTAGAAATGAAAAACACCATAACAGAAAGAATAATGTCTTTTATGGGTTCATCAGTAGACTGAGCAGAGCTGAAGAGAGAATTCATGATCTTGAACATAGGTCAGTAGAACATCTTGAACTAAAATGCAAAGAGAAAGAATATTAAAGAACCATGGGACAATTTTGGAAAGTGTAACACACACTTAATTAGCATGCTAGAAGGAAAAGAAAGAATGAAACGGAAAACAATATTTAAAGCAACAATATCTGAGAATGTTCCAAACCTGATTACAAATGCTAAACCACAGATCTAAGATCTCAAAGAACCCAAAGCAGAATAAATACCCAAAACATGTCTAACAATACCATATTCCTAGAAATGGAAAATCAAGGAGAAAAATCAAAGGCAGAGAGAAATCTTAAAGAAAATCAGAAGGGAGAATAAAGCTACCTTTCTTATAGAGGGAAAAGATGAGAAATATAGTGAGTTTCCTGGCTATATTTGAAATTTAGTGAGTTTTGTCTTTCAGTAATTGATATGTTACGTACGCAGGAAATCAGTAAGAATATAGTTGATCTAAGGAGCACTATCAACCAACTTGAGATATTTGACATTTATAGAATTCTCCACATAACAGTTACTAGCTACACATTCTTCTCAGGCTTTCATGGAACATTTACTGATGGTGTGGACCATGTTCTGAACCAGATCATAAAACATATATTAAACTATTTAAAAGAATAGAAATTAGAAAAAGTTATTCTTAGACAACAATGGAATTAAATTGGATATAAATAACAGAAAGTGAAAGTCGCTCAGTCGTGTCTGACTCTTTGTGACCCCATGGACTGTATGTAGTCCATGGAATTCGCCAAGCCAGAATCCTGGAGAGGGTAGCCTTTCCCTTCTCCAGGGGATCTTCCCAACCCAGGGGTCGAACCCAAGTTTCCCATATTGCAGGCAGATTCTTTACCAGCTGAGCCACAGGGGGAGCCCGAGAATACTGGAGTGGGTAGTCTATTCCTTCTCCAGTGAATCTTTCCGGCCCAGGAATTGAACTGGGGTCTCCCGCATTGCAGGCGGATTCTTTACCAACTGAGCTGTCAGGGAAGCACCAAATAACAGAAAGGTAACTAGAAAATCTGCAAATATTTAGAAATTAAATAGCATTAAATTTCAAATGGGTCAAAGAATATGTCTCAAGAGAAATTTTAAAAGTTTAATGAAAATGAAAATACAACTTACCAGAATCTTTAGGATGTATCAAAGGCAGGGCATAGAGAAAAACATATAGTATTGAATGTGCACTAGAAAAAATAAATAAGTAAATAAAAAAAAATCCAAAACAGATAACCCAAACTTCCATCTTATGAAACTAGAGAAGGAGCAAATTAAGACCAAGCAAAACAATGATATGATATCAATTAGAGTAAAAAATCAATGACATTGAAAACAGGAAATCAATAGAGGAAAACAAGGAAACAAAAAGACGGATTCTTTCAAAATATCAATAATATTGATGGACCACTAGCTGGACACAAGTTATTAATACTAAAAATAAAAAATGAGATATTACTATTGATCTCCTGGACATTATAGGAATAATAAGGTAATATTATGACAATTTTATGCATACATGACAATTTTATGAATTTGATAACTTTAATCAAATGGACAAATTTCTTGAAAGATACAATCAAAACTCACAGAAGGAAAAGTAAATGATCATAATATGTCTACAGCCACTAAAGAAATTGGATAAGAACTTTTTAAAAATAAAAACACAATTCTTCAAAAAAGAAGAAAGCACTAATGAATTATACCAAACATTCAAACAAGAAACTACAACTCTCAATAATATCTGCCAGAAAATATAGAAGGTACACTTACTAACTCATCTTATTTATTTATTTTTTAAATGAATATAATTTAAGGGTTTATTACAAAATGCAAAATGTTTGTTTCTTATTGTCAGTGATTCAAGAAAACAAGGCCATAAGCCCTGTGTGGGGCTGGGAGCAAAATCCAGGCTCAAGACCGGGCTGATAGACACTGGCTCACAACTTCAAGCAGGTGGGTGTTCTCTAGGGCGGCTGCCATCAGCTCTTTATCTGCAAGCTGCTTGCTCACTGCATGTTCTGAGGCATAGGTCCCTGGTGTACTGTGCATATCCATCTTGAAACGCTGGGGAAGGGATCGCAGAAGCTTAACTTTGATGGACAGGCCAATAAGGGTGGCCATACTGCAGTGGGAATGGTGGGTGTGAAGGCGCGGCCACTGTGCTCTCGGGGTCGCTCACCTGAACCCGGGCTTGCTCTACTGCGTTCAATTCTTCTAGCGTCAGGGGATGCTCCGGGTCATTGATGGAGCGAATCAAATCGAAGATCTCGCGCGCGTTGGTGCTGTCTGGAACCTACTCGTCCTCCTAGCCCACGGTCATTGGCCGGTCCCCAGAGCGCTCGTAGATGAGGGGGTTAGCGTTCTCCAGGAGACCGCCCCGCATCCCGCCGCCGCCCACCATCTCGGAACCGCTGCCGCGACCGTAGGCATGCACTTCCCTAACTCATTTTATAAGACTGCTGCCGCTGCTGCTGCTAAGTCACTTCAGTCGTGTCCGACTCTGTGTGACCCCATAGACGGCAGCCCACCAGGCTCCCCCGTCCCTGGGATTCTCCAGGCAAGAACACTGGAGTGGGTTGTCATTTCCTAAGGCTCCAATGTGTGAAAGTGAAAAGTGAAAGGGAAGTTGCTCAGTCGTGTCCGACTCTTAGCGACCCCATGGACCGCAGCCTACCAGGCTCCTCCATCCATGGGATTTTCCAGGCAAGAGTACTGGAGTGGGGTGCCATTGCCTTCTCCTTTATAAGACTAGTACTACCTTAATACCAAAATGGATGAAGACATTATAAGAAAGGAAGACCACACAGCAATATTACTCATGAATAAAAATGCACAAGTCCTCAACACAATAATAGCAACTTAAGTTTAACAATATACAAAATAAATAATAGACAACGGTGAGTTGAATTAATTCCACGGATGCAAGGCTCAGTCTCCATTTGAAAATTAATCAATGTCATCCAATATATCAACTAGCTTAAGAAAAAAATCACTTTATCACATCAATTGGGCACTTTTCCCCTAAGATCAAGATCAAGGCAAAGATGTCCACTGTATTTATATTTATCAATATGCTGGAATTTCTAGCTAGTGCAATTAGACAAGAAAAGGAGACACAAAGATTGGAAAGGAAGAAGTAAAACTGACATGATTTGCTATGTAGAAAAATCCAAAGTAGAAACAAAAAGCAACTCCTGGAACTTATAAACATACATGCAAAATAAGGTTGCAGAATACAAGTTTAACATATGAACGTCAATTTATTTCCTATATACTCACAATTAGCTATTGAAATTTGAATAAAAACAAAACATTAACATTACAATAAAACTAAAGTCATGAAATGACTAAAAGTCATGAAAACTAAAGCCTATATTTAATACTAGGTCTATATGAAGGAAATTATAAAATTACAATAAAAAAATCAAAGAAGATCTAAAAAAGTGGAGAGATATTCATGTTCATGGATTGGAGAGTTTTAGTATTGCTAAGATGTCAATTCTTTCCAACTCTATATTCAACAAAATTCTAATGAAAATCCCAATAATATATTTTTCAGATATTGGCAACCTGTTTCTAAAATTTACGTGGAAAGGCACAAGACTTAGAATAGCCAGCAGATACTGGAGGAGAAGAACAAAGATGAAGGGTTCATATTATCTATTTTCAAGACTTACTATAAAAATACAATACTCAAGATAGCATGCAACTAGAAAAAAATAGGCATGTAGGTAAATGGGATAGAAGAGAGGGCCCCCCAAAAGTTGACTATGTTAAAAAATATAGTCAATTCATCTTTAACAAAAACACAAAGGCAATTCAATGAAGAAAGGATAGTCTTTCATCCAGCGGTGTTGGGATAATTGAATATACATTTGCAAAAAAAAAACAAACCTAGAACAAACTTTACACATTTCCTAGTATTGAACTGAAAATAGATCTTAGATCTAAATGCGAAATGAAAACTACAAAACTTCTAGAAAAGAAACTAACAGGAGAAAATTTAAGTTACCTTAGATCTGGTAGTAAGTTGTTAGATGTAACATCAAAACTATCACCCATGTAAGAATAAAAAGTTGGACTTTATAAAAATTAAAACCCTCTACTCTGAGAAAGACACTATTAAGAAAATGGAAAGAAAGCCACAAACTGGGAGAAAATATTTGCAAAACACACATTTGATAAAAAACATTCAAAATATATGAAATAATTTTAAAACACAAAAATAAAAATAAAACTAAAAAAGCAATTAAAAAATGGGGAATAGTTTGACAGATACTTCACCAAAGAAAATATACAGATAGAAATTAGCATATGAAGAGCTTCTTAACATCATTTGTCATTAGGGAATTACAAATTAAAACAACGAGATACTAGTACATACCTAAATAGCTAGAGTTTTGGGAGAAAACAACAACAACAGCTAACAATCCTAGTTGGCAAAGATGTGGAGCAACAAGAACTGCCAATCATTGCTGATGAGAATGCAAACTGAACAGATGCTGGGGAGTCCGGTGTGCAATTTCTTCCTGAGATAAACAGTCTTGCCACCAGATGCAGACAATGCACTTCTAGCTTTTCACACAACTGATTTTAAGTCCTGTATGGATGAACTTTGAAAGAAGTGTTAAGGCTAAGTGAAATGTCACACAGGGAAAGACAAAGTAGGATATCACATATGTATGGAACCTAAAAAGCCCAATTATAGAAACAGAGACCAGAATGGTAGTTAGCAGGGGCTAGGCTGGTGTGAGAGCTGGAAAAGGGGGAGATTAAATCCAGCCTCTGTACCCTGACAATGCATTAAATCTCAGAGACAGTTTTGGGTGAAGTAGAAAAGAATAGCTTTATTGTGTTGCCAGGCAAAGGGGCCCACAACAAGAATTAGCCCTCAAAACTGTGTGTTCCGACCTGGAGGGGGGTGGTGAAGATTTTTTTATAACAGTGGTTCAAAGAGGGTGTGGTCAGTTTGTGGACATTGTTCTGATTGGTTGGTGGTGAGGTAATCAGAAATCAGCATCATCAAGGTTCTGGTTTCAAATGGTCTGCATACCTGTGGGCAGTATTAACTTCTCCTACCTGGTGTGGGTTTCAGTATCTGCAAAACAGCTGGGAGATATTGTTGCTTGTATCACTTGATGGAGAACAAAGACCCTGTCCCGACTGCACTACTGGTTCTCTTGACTGCTTGTTTTTCCTTTGACTGTAATCCCCTCCCTTCCCTAATTTAACAACTGCTTGAGGGAAGGTCATGGAGGCTGAATGAAGCTTATTTCCTGTAATCAAAGAAATGGGGGACACAGGAAGACTTTTGTGCTCAGGAGCCCCACATGGTCCTGCTCAGTATCAAGATGGTGGTCAAAGAGTACTAACTTCTTGTTACAGGATGAATACGTTCTGGAGACTCTAATGTACTGCGTAGTGATTATGTCTAATAATACTGTATTATATACTTGCAAGTTAGCAAGAGAGTAGAGCCTAAGTGCTTTTACTACAAAAAGAAATGGTGATAATGTGATATGATGCAGGTGTTAGGTAACATTAGGGTGGTGATCATTTTGCAATATATATGTGTATCAAATCAATACTTTTATACCTTAAACTTATGCAATATGACATTTCAACTATATCTCAATAAAGCTGGGATACAGAATGTATATGCACACAAAAAAGCTTGCATATGAATGTTTGTAGCAGCTTTATCTATAATATACAAGAAATAAAGCAACAATTACATCTTTTGATAGGTAAATGAATAAACAAACTATGGTATATCCACAAAACGAGATATTATTTGCTTTGTTGCAAAACTGCTATATATCCTAGTGCCCCCTAGCCCCCTCAGCAACCCCCCCCCCCCCCACACACACACACCAGAGCAGTTTTCTCAGGGCTACTTGAGATGCCAACTCCCAGGCTTGAAGTCCTAAAAATTTCCACCAAATAAAATGTAACTCTTCACTTTTTGTTTTTAAAGGGTGAACCTTAATGTATGTAAATATTTTAGAAATTCATGAAGGAGGTCATGGGATATCAGGATGGAATACAGAATCTGACAGAACAACCTAACTTTATTATGAATACATGGAGCACGTTGCTGAAGGAGATGAGGGAAAAGGTGCTGACCTATGTAACTGGAAATGGTGTCTGTAAGATTAAAGTCAACGGCGACTACATAAGCATTCATTCATGTCCAGCTGATAAAGATGTTCCCGCAGGGGTCCAGATGAACAATTCTGATACTGCCATACATCTGCATTTGAACTGAACAATTAAAATGATAGCAGATGGTAAGAGGCAAGTTACTCACTGATGAAGTGGCAGTTACTTATAAATAAGCAAGGGTAATATTAAATAATATTAATAACAGGGGAAAGTGAAAGTGGTAGTCGCTCAGTCATGTCTGACTCTTTGCAACCCCATGGACTGTAGCTTGCTGGGCTCCTCTGTTCATGGAATTCTCCAGGCATGGATCCTAGGGAGGAGGGGGTTTGCCATTTCCTCCTCCAGGGAATCTTCCTGACCCAGGGATCAAACCCGTGTCTCCTGCATTCACTGTAGGCATATTCTTTACTATTTGAGCCACCGGTAACAATGATAGCGGAACCACCAACAAAAACCACCCTTCCTGGCCGGGCACCGTAGTAGCCACTTACATGAGTCCTCTATCTTACAGTAGGAGGTCCTGATAAGGGAGGTGGAACTGACAAGCTACCACCCCCCAGGAAAATTTGGGGAAGGTCCAAAGAAGAGAGAAGACTCCAGTCCCTATTTCCTACTAACCTCCCTGAATCCTCCTTCATCTTCATCTGTGTTGGCTGAGTGCCACCAGGAAAGACCCTGAGTCAGAATGATTGGCCAAAGACAACCCAGAAACTGACCCCGTTATCATAAAACCCAAGACTGCAAGCCACATAGCAGAGCGGTCCTTCTGGGTTCCCTTACACTGCTGCTCTCCATCTGAGCGCACTTTCCTGATCGTCTCTTGCTTTGTCAGCACGGGTGTCTTCTCTGATAATCCATTTCCAAGTGTTAGACAAGAGACCACTCTCAGACCCTGGAAGGGGTCCCCCTATCCTGCAACAGTAAGAGGCTAGAATAATCCATGTGGGAATGGACTAGAATTCAAGGCATCACTATGACCACCTCTAGCACAATCTATGCAAACAGTTACAGATATATGCATATGTAAGAGGGGCTAGTGTGCACACACAGACTCTCTTACTCTGTAAGCGGAGAGGGGCTTGAAGCAACAGTCCCCAATAGCAACCTCTTGTTGTCAAGGAGAAGAGATAAAACCAGGTTCAGACCCACCTAGCCTGTCTGCAGTTACCAGGTAACCATTTAATTAGTAAATAAAACCTCTGTTATGGCATGAAGTGGACCTACAGTCATCTGCTGGTGTCACAGAGATTACTGTTTCTTTCACAGTTGGTAATAATATTTGAAGCTTGTAAGGAAGGTATTCTAGAGTTTTCTTAAAAGCATCAGTGGAGTCACTACCCTCTTTTGATGTAAACTATCAGCCTCCAGCAGTCTTTATACCATAAACAGGGCACACATAAGTAGACACTGGGTAAACATAAAGTTATAACTGCTAAGAAATTAGTGGCAAAACTAGGTGTGCCAAATACAGTTAAAGGCTTCTCATTATTTCATTGAACACATCCACAATACATTGGGGTAATTGCTGTTACTATCTCCATTTCTCTGCTGGAGAAGCTAAGGATAAGTGAAATTTAATAACTTATCCAAGGTTAAACAATAAGTAAATGAAGGAGCTGGGCTATAAGTTGCATAATTTGACTTCTGAGCACACACTCTTAACTAGCAGGGAAATTACTTTGTAAAGGTAAGGCCCTATTAAACCATCCTTGCTCATTGTAGGAAGGACACTATATCACTGACAGCACCATCTGCCATGGAGGATCCGCATTTAGAAAGAATGGAGACTTTTAAACGATCAACCTAGTCTTTGAGGCGTGAGATTTGATTGCCTATCATTTACAACATAAGTGCTTTAATGGCACGAAATAATTTGAATTGTGTGGGTTCCCCCCCACAACAATTTAGAATATAAAATTCGTGTCTGGGAAGGCAGTGTTGCTAGATGTACAGAAGAAATGTTATTGCTGGATAATGGAAATGAATCAATTGACTCCTATATGTCTCCATAAGCAGATGCAATGTGAATAATAATAAAAGCTTCAGTTTAATAAGTGCCCCTATGGAGAAGGAAATAGCAATCCACTCCAGTATTCTTGCCTGGGAAATCCCATGGACAGAGGAGCCTGGTGGGCTACAGTCCATGGGATTACAAAGAGTCAGACACGACTAAGCACACATGCACAGATTTCTGTTTGCTAGACATTGTTCTAAGCTTTTGATGTATATATCTCATTTAATCCTCACAACACACTCAAAAGCAGGTATCAGTATTATTTACAGAGGAAGAAGAAAAGAGTAATTTGCTACTCCTAAGATCACACAACTAGACAAGAGTAAAGTCCGATGCGTGCATGGGACATGCTAAGTTGCTTCAGTCATGTCCAACTCTTTGTGACCCCATGGACTGTAGCCCACCAGGTTCCTCTGTCCATGGGATTCTCCAGGCAAGAATAATGGAATGGGTTGCCACGCCTTCCTCCAGGGGGTCTTCCTGACCCAGGGATCGAACCCACGTCTCTTAGATCTCCTGCATTGACAGGAAGGTTCTTTACCACTAGTGCCACCTGGGAAGCCCAAAGTTAGGATATATGATTGCAAAATATGTACTATTACTCATAATGCTGTACAGTCTCCATATATGCAGCTCACATCAAGTGAGGATTAGAGAATGACAGCTTTCAAGAGGATAGATTTTGGTTTTTCAGAGACATCAGAATTCTGTGTTTGCTTATAGGTAACTGTGTTTTTTTTTTCCCATCATCCTAAAGAAAATCTTTGCACTAGGCATTGTCAACTTAAAAAATTATTCACAACCTAAATGTTGAAAGTAATGTTTTATTTGGCAATAAATTTTAGGACTTCAAGTCCAGGAGGCAAAAATCTCTAGTAACTCTGACAGAACTGATCTGAGGAGGCGAGGGGGCAACCATGCTACAAAGAAGTTTTGCAACAAAGGGCAGATAGTTGGGAGTATCAAAAGGTTACTGTTAATTAAAGAAAACCAGATATCCCAAGATAAGGAATTTAGTGCATTTCCATGTATGGGAAGATGCAATTGTCTGGGCTCACGGATATGCATCTCAGCTATCTGGGACTAGTATCCTGTGTTTTCACATCCTGAGTTCCTCAGCGCTCACCTCAAGGAGTGTCTTCAGTCTGGTGGCTGCTAGATGGCCGGTATTCTTTCCTTCCCGAGTTCCCTCAGGGCTTACCAGCTCACCCTCAGTGGTGGCTGCAGAGAGTGGGGTGGCGCACCCTCACTGATGACTGTGGCATCCTTTGTTTACTGATATGGGGGAAAATATTCCATTTCTCAGCATTCTGCTAATGTAGTTAAGAAAAGCTAATTAGATCCTCAGATGGAGTGAGATCATTCATATCCTGTAGAAATAGAACATCTATTCCAGAATGTCTGTCTAACTCAGATTTATGTGTGGTAGCGATTCCAGGGTTCAAGATCCAATGCCTTTATGAAGAATTATGTGTGTGTGTGTTTCATTGCCACAGGAAGTATCCTTGCCCCAGTCACCAGCAGAATGGTGGTGGTTCACTATTTCCTGAAATTAACGTAGGGGTCAATGGGTCAGCATCATGATGAATGTGGACAGAGTTCCTGTAGACAGATAATGTGTTGGTGGGGATGTTTTTATTTACAAAAATCTGCTTATGATTCTAGCAAGAAACTGCATCTGCCTGTGCAGTAACCCAGTGGGTTTTGAGGCAAAATGATGACTCAAAGCGTGTGTCCCTCCCTTGGCCCCAGGGCAACATGAAGAAAGTCAAGGGAATCTATTTTTGTGCAGTACTTTGCCATGACAGTGGGCTCGTAGAAGTCTATCAGCCACAAATACACCTCCTTACTGGAAGGACAAAGCTGAGACTCTTAGGTGTTGGGTGACTTGTCAAGCTTATTTATCTAGTACCTGGATGAACAAGTTCTTGAATAAATCTGAATCTTTTCTACTTGAAAACTGAAATCTAGTACTTACTCCAGGATAAGTTTTTGCTCTAAGTTCGGTAAAGTACAAAATGTGGTGGTTTAGTTGTTAAGTTGTGTCCGACTCTTTGCAACTCCATGGACTGTAGCCTGTCAGGCTCCTCTGTCCATGGGATTTTCCAGGCAAGAAGACTGGAGTGGGTTGCCATTTCCTTCACCAGGGGCTCTTCCCCACCCAGGGATTGAACCTGGGTCTCCTGCATTGCAGGGGGATTCTTTACCACTGAGCCAAAGTACAAAAGAAATCATTCATTCACACTTCTTACATGGGTTATAGGCATGGTTTACTGAAACTGCAACCTCACTCATACCTATGATTTATCTAGAGTAATAGAAAGGGAATGAGGGGAAATTTCTTTTTAAAAAATTTTATGTATGTATTTTTGGCTGGGCTGGGTCTTCATTGCTGTGCATGGGCTTTCTCTAGTTGCAGTGAGTGGGCTCTAGGGTTTGTGGGCTTTGGTAGTTGTGGCACCTGGGCTTAATTGCTCCACAGCATGTGGGATCTTCCCAGACCAGGGATCAAACCCATGTCCCCTACACTGGCAGATGGATTCTTAACCACTGTGCCACCAGGGAAGTCCCTGGGGAAGCTTCTTTACTGATCAGAAGCACTAAACATTTTATAACCATAGTACTTTCTTTATATTGATTCCACCTTTGATTAAGAACTGTTTTGAAAAATATTGCCTACACATGTAGACTGTTGTGAGCGAAAACTACAAAGTAAAAATTATTTGTATTTGTTAAAAGATATACAACAGAAAGTGAACAAAGCAGTCACCTTTGCAAGCTGCTTGAGACATTGGCAGAGAAGGGCATTATCTAACAATATTACACATTTTAAAGTCTGTGACTGATAAAATACCCAGGGAGAAAATTATCTGAAATATTAGGGAAATATGTATTAAGATAGTGGAGCCCAGAGAACAGAGGAGATGATTGGAATGGCCCCAAAGCAAAATGGAAAGAACAAGACACTTACCCCAATTAAGGATTTAACAACTGAGACCGACCTCGTATATTCATAACTATTATTTCAACTGCTTATCTAATCCCAGTTGGGAAGAAGAAAAAGAGCAAATAATCTCCAAAGTGAAGACTTCCATTGACTGATTCCATCCTGGGATTCCATGAAGAATACCTCTCCCTGAACGTTGTACCATCCATGGGAGTGCCGGTCTTCTGAAGCAAGTTTCAGGAAAGATATAGAATGCCTTTTTCCTGTACCTTCTCATGTACTATGTCTGTGGTTTGTCTCCAGGTGAATAACGGTATGCAGGCACAAGCAATTTTTTTTTTAAAAGCCTGATTCTCAGCATAGTCTGAAGAGGAAAGCAGAAAATCCTGAACAGAGAATGGGAGAGTTCCAGGGCACAGGTGATGTTGTTTTTTGATCTTTGTGTTGAATACACAGGTGTTCAGGTTGTAGAATAAACTCATGGAGCTATACATTTGCGGTGGGAAAACACTTTTCTGAATACATATTTCAATAAAATACAAAAAAAGGAAGAAAAAGAAAGAAAGTCTGGCTGTATTTTGTCAGCCAGGTACATGATACAGTCTTAAGGCAAAAATTTCTAAGATGAAACCTTTGAATTAGGGCTTTTGGTTTCAGACCCAGCATAGGCATTTGAAATGCCTGCAGCTGTATGCCTAGGTTCATTTCCCCCAGCAGTCTGAGGTTTGTGAACAATGCCGTCTAGCCTAGCTCTCTTTTCCCTAAGGTTGTTTTATTTCAGAGAAGGAGAAAGTTGCCTAAAGATTTAGCCATGTTGGGCAGCTTAAAAATCACATCCAACAAGCTCTTCTTCCTTCTCTGTTCACTCAAGTGACTTATGATTAGAAGATAGAATTACCTTAGTTAATGTTAATACTAACTTCATAAGTTACAGATGTAATAGAAAAACATATTTTTCTTAAAAATACCATATTTGTTTTATATAAGTAAGCTTTGCATGTCTGGCTGCAGGAAGAAAGTGTGCTGATCAGTCAGGACCAGCTTGAAAGATAATCTGTCAAAATGGGCTTTTCAGGTGGCCTGCTCTAGAAAATAATAAAATAACACTTACCTCTACTAATTAAGTTCCAGAAAAACATCTATTTCTGCTTTATTGACTATGCCAAAGGCTTTGACTGTGTGGACCACAATAAACTGGGGAATTCTGAAAGAGATGGGAATATCAGACCACCTGACCTGCCTCTTGAGAAACCTGTATGCAGGTCAGGAAGCAACAGTTAGAACTGGGCGTGGAACAACAGACTGGTTCCAAATAGGAAAAGGAGTACATCAAGGCTTTTTATTGTCACCCTGCTTACTTAACCTATATGCAGAGTACATCATGAGAAATGCTGGGCTGGATGAAGCACAAGCTGGAATCAAGATTGCTGGGAGAAATATCAATAACCTCAGATATGCAGATGACACCACCCTTATGGGACCTGGTGCACTGGGAAGAGCCAAAGGGATCGGGTCGAGAGGGAGGTGGGAGGGGGGATCGGGATGGGGAATACATGTAAATCCATGGCTAATTCATGTCAATGTATGACAAAAACCACTACAATATTGTAAAGTAATTAGCCTCCAACTAATAAAAATAAATGAAAAAGAAAAAAAGAAGAACTAAAGAGCCTCTTGACAAGGGTGAAAGAGGAGAGTGAAAAAGTTGGCTTAAAGCTCAACATTCAGAACACTAAGATCATGGCATCTGGTTCCATCACTTCACAGCAAATAGATGGGGAAACAGTGGAAACAGGGGCAGACTTTATTGTTTTGGGCTCCAAAATCACTGCAGATGGTGATTGCAGCCATGAAATTAAAAGACACTTACTCCTTGGAAGGAAAGTTATGACCAACATAGACAGCATATTAAAAAGCAGAGACATTACTTTGTCAACAAAGGTCCATCTAGTCAAGGCGATGGTTTTTCCAGTAGTCATGTATGGATGTGAGAGTTGGACTATAAAGAAAGCTGAGTGCTGAAGAATTGATGCTTTTGAACTGTGGTGTTGGAGAAGACTCTTGAGAGTCCCTTGGACTGCAAGGAGATCCAACCAGTCCATCCTAAAGGAGATCAGTCCTGGGTGTTCAGTGGAAGGACTGATGTTGAAGCTGAAACTCCAATACTTTGGCCACCTGATGTTAAGAGCTGACTCCTTGGAAAAGACCCTGATGCTGGGAAAGATTGAAGGCAGGAGGAGAAGGGGACGACAGAGGATGAGATGGTTAGATGGCATCACCAACTCGATGGACATGGGTTTGGGTAAACTCTGGGAGTTGGTGATGGCCCGGGAGGCCTGGCGTACTGTGGTTCATGGGGTCACAGAGTCGGACACGACTGAATGACTGAACTGAACTACTAACTAAACTGTACTTTTTAAGTGCACAGATTCACACACACACACACACACACACACACACTTCTATCCCTAAAGCTGTTTGAAAACTGTTGAAAGTTTTATCATCAAGCCATTTAGGAAATGCAGAAGTTAACACATCTTATTTTCCAAACTGCACTTATATAATCAATGATTCTTCTACTATAAAGCAGAGTCAAATGCAATCTGGCTGCTTTCTACATTGTAGGAGAAAATAAATGAAAATAAGAAATTTAGAAGTTGAGGGAAAAGAGAAAATTAAGTCAAACAAAGGCCACCTTTTCACACATTGTAACTGCGTATACCCATTTACACATTTGGAATATACAGGAGCAGGTTAGGATCTAAATGTTAGAATGTATTTGGGCTTTCCACGTGGCTCAGTGGTTAAGAGTGCACCTCCCAAGCAGGAGACACAGGTTTGATTCCTGGGTTGGTAAGATCCCCTGGAGAAAGGAATATCAACCCTCTGGAATATTCTTGCCTGGGAAATTCCATGGACAGAGGAGCTTGGGGAACTACATTCCATGGAGTTGCAAAGAATCGGATACGACTTAGCGACTAAACCACACAGCACAGCATTAGAGTGCATTGGATTTGAAGTGATGCCTTAGTCCATTGGGGCTGCTATAAAGCAATACCATAGACAAGGTTGCTCAAACAACCACTGTACATTTCTCAGTTCTGGAAGCTAAGAAGTTTAAGATCCAGGCTCTGGCAGATTGGTGTCAAGTGAGGGTCTGATTCCGTCTTACAGAGGGAACGCTCTCTTCTCTCTGTGTCCTCACATGGTGGAAGGGGCAAGGAAGCTCTCTTGGGTCTCTTTTATGAGAGTACTAATCCCATTCTTGAGTCTGTGTGTACATGCTCAGTCATTCAGTTTGGGACCTCTTGGACTGTAGCCCACCAGGCTCCTCTGTCCATGGGATTTCCCAGGCAAGACTACTGGAGTAGATTGCCATTTCCTAGTGCAGTGGTTCTTCCTGACCCAGGGATCTAACCACATCTCCTGAATTGGTAGGGAGATTCTTTACCACTGTGCCACCTGGGAAGCACCTCCTCCATGTATGAGTGCTCCACCCTTATGAACCAATCACCTTCCAAGTCTCCACTTCAAAGACCATCATGTTGGAGTTTAGGTTTCAAGATACAAGTCTGAAAGGGGGCTCAAAGGAAGGAGTCTATGGCAGGTGATAAGACAGGAAGAGGACCAGAGATGGCTTTGCTGCCAGGTAAGGGTTCACACGTACTCCACTGGTGTGTGTGTGTGTGTGCACGCGTGCGCATGCATGCCACCCAGCTCTGACTTTCACAAAAGGACAGAACGGGTTCAGCAGCAGATCTCAAGGCTCAGGGCCCTGAACGTGTCCCAAGTTCACCTGCTGCCCATTGGGCAGGGCATGTTGATGGCAGTCTAGTGGCACTTCCTACCACACAGCTAACACAACTTGACTAGCATGAACCAGGAGAAGGAAAGGCATTGGATCCAAGGATAGTCAAGGGGTCAAAGACTGAGAAACTTTCACCTCAGATAACAAGGGTACAAACTCTAGTCCCATTATGACCTAGTGCTAAAAAAGATAGCAAACCACTCTGAGCCTCATTCTCCCATGTGTACAAGCTTCCTCAGAAGTCTGTTAAGGTGCACAAGATGTAATAATGTAAGGTAGCATCTAGCATCCCCCCTTGGATGTAAGAACCCAGGACATGGCAATTATTATAGTCCAGAAACAAAGGGTCAGACACTCCCTGGGGTTATAGCCAACAGCCCCTCCAGACGGTGACCCCGTTAAGTGGGCTCTAGACACTCAAACGGCACCCCACTCCAGTACTCTTGCCTGGAGAATCCCATGAAAGGAGGAGCCTGGTGGGCTGCAGTCCATGGGGTCGCTAAGAGTCTGACACGACTGAGCGACTTCACTTTCACTTTTCACTTTCATGCATTGGAGAAGGAAATGGCAACCCACTCCAGTATTCTTGCCTGGAGAATCCCAGGGATGGGGGAACCTGGTGGGCTGCCGTCTGTGGGGTCACACAGAGTCGGACACGACTGAAGCGACTTAGTAGCAGCAGCAGCGGCAGCAGACACTCAAACTGTAGCTTTGGCTGCCAGGTTTCATTTAGCCTTTCAGAAACGAGCATAAAAAACTCTGCCCACTCTTTCACCATCTTCAGCTCCTCTTCACCTGAATAAGCCATGCTCACCAGCTGCCCTCTCTCTAAGTGCATAGAACTTCCTTTCATCAGCCAAATGTTGCCATTCCTTTTTGGGTGATCTTTCCCTTCCTAAGCCTCTCTCTTCAAGCAGTAGCATTCCATTTACCCGGGCTAAAGATGCAGAGAAGGTTCTTTTATGGTGAAAATAAATTAAACCATATATGCATATTATTAATATTAACCATGTACATGATGCACACTAGGCTGAGATGGTCATGGGTTGCATGACGTCACCCCCGCAAAAATACATGTATATGTCAGGTCCTAACCTCTAATACCTTCAGTTCAGTTCAGTTGCTCAGTCATGTCTGACTCTTGGTGACCCCATGGACTGTAGCCCACCAGGCTTCCCTGTCCATCACCAACTCCTGGACCCGGCTCAAACTCATGTCCATCGAGTCCGTGATGCCATCCAACCATCTCATTCTTTGTCATCCCCTTCCCCTCCCGCCTTCAATCTTTCCCAGCATCAGTGTCTTTTCCAGTGATTCAGTTCTTTGCATCAGGTGGCCAAAGTATTGGAGTTTCAGCTTCAGCATCAGTCCTTCCAGTGAATATTCAGGACTGATTTCCTTTAGGATTGACTGGTTTGCTCTCCTTGCAGTTCAAGGAGTCTAATACCATAGAAGTGACCTTGCTTGGAAACAGGGCCTTTACAGAATGTATCAAGTTCATATGAGGTCATTAGGATGGGTCCTAATCAAATATGACTGGTATCCTTATAAAAAAGGGAAACTTTGGACACAGATAAATATGCATGCGATGATATTGTAAAGTGAGATGAAGGCAGAAATCAGAGAGATGCATCACCCAGCAAAGGAATGCCAGTGATTTCTAGCAAACCACCAGAAACTAAGACAGGGGCATGGAAAAGATTCTCGCTCACAGTCTTCTGGAGGAACAGCACTGACCACGCTGGATCTCAGGCTTCTAGCCTGCGGAACTGTGAGATGATAAATTTCTAGAGTCGGTTAAGCCATCCTGTTTAGTGCCCTGTGACAGAAAATTTAAGAAACTAAAACTACTATTTTTCACTTAATTTGGGAATTTTTAGGTACTATGTTTTCAAGTACCTTTCTACCTCTTTCCCTTCTCTTTCTGGGACTTCCACTGTGTCTGTGTCATCACTTCACGATGTTCAAGAGGGCTCTGAGTATGTTTCTTTTTGTTCATTAATTTTTCTTTTTGCTACTCAGACTGAATAGTTTTTATTAATGCATCTGTGTATTTGCTCACTCTTTGTTTTTCTGGCTAAAATCTGCTATTGTGCCCCTCTAGTTATTTTATTTTAATTTTTTTTGTAATTTTCAACTCTAAAAACTCTATAGTTTACTTTTGTAATTTTCAACTCTAGTGGATTCTTTGCCACTAGTGCCACCTGGGAAGGTCATGAGACATCACTCACATGCTTTAATTCTTTTAATCATTTGAACATGTAATAGTTGGCCCAAAGTTTTCATCTAAGTACGAAATCTGCTCCACCTCCTTGGGTATGTTATATGTTGACTGCAGTTTTTCTTGTTTATATAGCACATTTTCCTGTTTTTCTGAATATCTTCTAATTTTTTAATTAAAAATTTGAAATTTTAGACAATATATTGAAGCAACTCTCAATTCAGAACTCTTCAACTTCAGAGTTTCTATTTGCTAACTTTTTAAATTGTCATATTTTTTACTGCTACTAATTTGTTTAGCACTTTCCTGGGCTAATTCTGTAGATTTTATGTTACCCTTAGTGTTTGTCACTGAGTTCTCTGCTAGCTTTTTTTCTTCTTTCACTTCTTGCTTTTATTTTTCAAGCTGGCCTCCTGAGTCATACATTGCTCAGTAAAATTTGGTGACTAAATAATCAGTGTTCATAAGATTTCCCTAAAAGGGAAATATCTTCTGTCTTTTGTCTAAGAGAATCTACATAAAAAGGCACAGCTTCAAACTTCAGACAGAAGTTTGCTTTCATTTAGTCTTAGCTTTCATTTTTTTCTTGCATAGTCCCTCAAAGTAAGCTGGACATGAGTGATTATTGTTTTCTCTTTCCCCAGGGCTTTCCTGAGTGTAGTACAGTCTGGGGCGGACTTTTAGATCCCCAAGAATTTGTCATAGCTTTTAAAATGCCCCTATGTTTGCCTGGTTCTACAGGACTTCCTTTAAATTCCCCGACTGAGTCTTGTTTGCCCCAACAAAAGGGTGACTACCTCAGATAGTTTAAATGTCGCCAGTTATTTTCCACTGCTTCACTGATGCCCTGGGGTAAGCCCCCCTTACCCCACCCAAACTCTGAATCAAATAAAATAGCTGACATACTCTGATTTTTGAGGAAGCTCCAAGTTGGGACAACAAACTGATGGTGCTCTAGGGGATTGTGCTTTTAATAGAGATTAAAAAAAAAAAATCACATTTCTCTATCTTTTATGGTGCTACTGGATTTTGGTTTCTACACAACTAAACTGGAGAAAGAAGGAAATGGGAATAGCTCCAAATTAAAACTTTACAGTCTCTTCCTTGGTGGTCCAGTGGCTAAGACTCCATACTCCCAAAGCAGGGGACCTGGGTTTGATGCCTGGTCAAGGAACTAAGATCTCACATGATGGAAATGAGAGTTCTCACGCTGCAGCTAAAGATCTCATAGGAAGATTGATGATCCTGCATCCTGCAACTAAGACTCATCCCAGCCAAATAAGTAAAACGACACTTCACAGGTCCCACTGCTTTATCAGAGCTTGGAAGTTTATCTTGGGTGGTTTTCAGTTCTTTCAGTGGCTTTGGATGTTGGCCAGAGTTCTGAAATGATCCATGTTGGTTGTTTAGCCTTGACTGTCTTGTTTCAGGGAGAAAACAGCTTCACCAAATCCCTCACCACTTCAGAAACTGATCTTGGTATCTCTTTTACATCTACATAGTAAAGAATTCAGTACCTCAGTGAGTGGAAGTTCAGTCCACCCTGAAAAAAGTAAAAGTCAGAAAATAAAAAATAAAGAAAGCAAAAGTCTTCATGAATTGCACATATACAAGAAACGTTGGCTGACTGAGTAGCTAACCATCTTTAGTACTCTGGTTGTCAACTTCTTGAGGGTGTGAGATGGGGGTGGGAGGGAGGCTCAAAACGGAGGGGGTATATGCACACATAAAGCTGATTCACTTTGTTGTACAGAAGAAGCTAACACAGCATTGTAAAGCAATTGTACTCTAATAAAAAAATTTAAATGGCAAATCAAAAATTTTTTTAAAGTCAAAATTCACAAAAAATGGTGTGAAAGGTAAACCAAAACTGAACCATCATTTTTCACTTATTCTAGTGATAAAGGCTTTTAAGTTAAAATGTCTTTAAAACAAGAATTGAAGGTACCTCTAATGGAGCTTTTATAATATAATTGGTTTAATTAGGTTTTCAAAATGTGAAACATTCTATGAGGCCTGAAAGAACCATTATTTCAATCAAGTGTATGCCCGTCAATTTGCATGCCTGAGTATAAAACATTCTCAGATAATCTGTTCTAAAACAACACTTTAAGCTGCTATATAAAATTTATATTTAGTACTTTTCCTGAAGAGTTATGATTTATGTAAGAAGATATAATCTTTCTTAGAAAGTAGTATCTGAAAACCCTTACATAAGAGAGAACTTATAAATGTAGAAAATTCCAAGTTTTTTTTTCAGTATGTTGCTTAGAAAAGTATTGCGTTGAATTTATAATTTTCCTCTCAAAGCATTAATTTTATCATCTGTTTAACAGAATTGATAAACTATATATGACAGATTCTTTGATTAAATATTACTATGTATGTCAAATACCTCCTAGATATTCATTATTTTTTTTAAACTTATTTGGGTCCTAGTTGCAGCATGTGGGATATAGTTTCCTGACCAGGGATTGAACCCAGGCTCCCTGCGCTGGGAGTGCAGAGTCCTACTCACTGGATCACCAGGAAAGTCTTCCAGTTATTTATTTTAACACTTGTTGTAAGGTATCTTTACTATTACCCATTGGGTAACTGCATATGTTAGCTCTAACTCTCTTTTAAAGAGTTACTGTGCCAACAGACTGGAATTTTGCAGCCAAACACAATTAAGTTTGATCAAAGAAACCCCCCCCTAATATTTCAACCCAGGTAGGGCAAAAGTAACCATTTTGAAACATGCCCAAATCATACTGGAGGATAAGACTCTGCCAAAGACTTACTTGACCTGGTAAAAATGCAGTTGAACAACTGCCTTTATACTTACAGTCTCACAAAAGGAGAGAAAAAAGAAGAAAAAAAAAAACACCCAAGAAAAGCTTCTGCAGCTCTCAGACCAGGGAACTAGACTTAATTAAACAATTGAGATTCAATCATAAAAGCATAGATTACTTCCCTTCCCCAACACTTCACCAACACATAAACAGGGCCCCAGTATATAAGATAAAATTATAACTAAGAGAGATACAAGACATAACTCTATTTAAAGAGGTATTTCTGTTGTTTCAGTTCAGCTCAGTCGCTCAGTTGTGTCTGACTCTATGTGACCCCATGGACTGCAGCACGCCAGGCTTCATTGTCTATCACTAACTCCCGGAGCTTACTCAAACTCATGTCCATCACTTTGGTGATGCCATCCAACCATCTCATCCTCTGTCGTCCCCTTCTCCTCCTGCCTTCAATCTTTCCCAGCACCAGGGTCTTTTCCAAGGAGTCAGTTTTTCTCATCAGGTGCCAAAGTATTGGAGTTTCAGCTTCAGCGTCAATCCTTCCAATGAATAATCAGAACTGATTTCCTTTAGGATGGACTGGTTGGATCTCCTTGCAGTCCAAGGGACTCTCAAGAGTCTTCTCTAAGACCACAGTTCAAAAGCATCAATTCTTTGGTGCTCAGGTTTCTTCATAGTCCAACTCTTATATCCATACATGACTACTGGAAAAACCATAGCTTTGACTAGATGTACGTTTGTTAGTAAAGTAATGTCTCTTCTTTTTAGTATGCTATCTAGGTTGGTCATAGCTTTTCTTCCAAGGAGCAAGTATCTTTTAATTTCATGGCTGAAGTCACTATCTGCAGTGATTTTGGAGCCCAAAAAAGTAAAGGCTGTCACTGTTTTCATTGTTTTCCCATCTATTTGCCATGAAGTGATGGGACCAGATGCCATCATCTTAGTTTTCTGAATGTTGGGTTTTAAGCCAAATTTTTCACTCTCTTTCACTTTCATCAAAAAGCTCTTTAGTTCTTCTTTGCTTTCTGCCATAAGGGTGGTGTCATCTGCATATCTGAGGTTATTGATATTGATCGTGGCAATCTTGATTCCAGCTTGTGCTTCATCCAGCCTGGCATTTCATTTGATGTACTCTGCATATAAGTTAAATAAGCAGGGTGACAATATACAGCCTTGATGTACTCCTTTCCCAATTTGGAACCAATCTTTTGTTCCATGTACAGTTCTTTTTTTATTTTATTTTCATTTTTTTCTTTTTTTTTTTTCCATGTACAGTTCTAACTCTTGTTTCTTGAACTGCATACAGACTTCTCAGGAGGCAGGTAAGGTGGTCTGGTATTCCCATCTCTTTCAGAATTTTCCACAGTCAAAGGCTTTGGTGTAGTCAATAAAGCAGAAGTAGATTTTTTTTTTCTGGAACACTCTTGCTTTTTCAATGATCCAGCAGATGTTGGCAATTTGATCTCTGGCTCCTCTGCCTTTTCTAAATCCAGCTTGAACATCTGGAAGTTCATGATTCATGTACTATTGAAGCCTGGTTTGGAGAATTTTGCTAGCATGTGAGATGAGTACAATTGTGTGGTAGTTTGAACATTCTTTGGCATTGCCTTTCTTTGGGATTGAAATGAAAACTGACCTTTTACAGTCCCGTGGCCACAGCTGAGTTTTCCAAATTTGCTGGCATACTGAGTGCCGCACTTTCAAAGCATCATCTTTTAGAATTTGAAACAGGTCAACTGGACTTCCATCACCTCCACTAGCTTTGTTCATAGTGATGCTTCCTAAGGCCCATTTGACTTCACATTCTAGGATGTCTGGCTCTAGGTGAGTGATCACACCATCATGGTTATCTGGGTCATGAAGATCTTTTTTGTACAGTCCTTCTGTGTATTCTTGCCACCTCTTCTTAACATTTTCTGCTTCTGTTAGGTCCATATATTTCTGTCCTTTATTGAGCCCATCTTTGTGGGGAATGTTCCTTGGTATCTCTAATTTCTTGAAGAGATCTCTAGCCTTTCTCATTCTATTGTTTTCCTCTATTTCTTTGTGTTGATCACCAAGGAAGGCTTTCTTATCTCTCCTTGCTATTCTTTGGAACTCTGCATTCAACTGGGTATATCTTTCCTTTCCTCCTTTGCTTTTAGCTTCTCTTCTTTTCTCAGCTATTTGTAAAGCCTACTCAGACAAGCATTTTGCCTTTTTGCATTTCTTTTTCTTGGGGATGATCTTGATCAATGCCTTCTGTACAATATCCTGAACCTCCATCCATAGTTCTTCAGGCACTCTGTCTATCAGATCTAATCCCTTGAATCTATTTGTCACTTCCACTGTATAATCATAAGGGATTTGATTTAGGTCATACCAGAATGATCTAATGGTTTTCCCTACTTTCTTCAATATCCATCTGAATTTGGCAATACAGAGTTCATGATCTGAGCCATAGTCAGCTCCCAGTCTTGCTTTTGCTGACTGTATACAGCTTCTCCATATTTGTCTGCAAAGAATATAATCAATCTGATTTCGGTGTCCATCTGATTTGATGTCCATGTATAGAGTCTTCTCTTGTGTTCTTGGAAGAGGGTGTCTGCTATGTCCAGTACATTCTCTTGGCAAAACTCTGTTAGTTTTTGCCCTGCTTCATTTTGTACTCCAAGGCCAAATTTGCATGCTACTCTAGGTATCTCTTGAATTCCTACTTTGCATTCCATTCCCCTATAATGAAAAGGACATCTGTTTTTCACGTGTTAGTTCTAGAAGGTCTTGTAGGTCTTCATAGAACCACTCAACTTCAGCTTCTTTAGCATTACTGATTGGGGCATAGACTTGGATTACTGTGATATTGAATGGCTTGCCTGGGAAATGAACAGAGATTATTCTGTCATTTTTGAGATTGCATCCAAGTACTGCATTTCAGACTCTTGTTGATTATGAGGGTTACTCCATTTATTCTAAGAGATTCTTCTAAGGGATTCTTTCACTTTAGCTGTTGTTTAGTTGCTATCAATAAGTCATATCTGATACTTTGTGACCCTTTGGACTGTAGCTCACCAGGCTCCTCTCTCCAAGAGGATTCCCAGGCAAGAATACTGGCTGCTGTTGCTGCAAGTCACTTCAGTCATATCCGACTCGTGCAATCCCATAGACGGCAGCCCACCAGGCTCCTCCATCCCTGGGATTCTCCAGGAAAGAACACTGGAGTGGGTTGCTATTTCCTTCTTCAATGCATGAAAGTGAAAAGTGAAAGTGAAGTCGCTCAGTCGTGTCCGACTCTTAGCGACCCCATGGACTGCAGCCAACCAGGCTCCTCCGTCCATGGGATTTTCCAGGCAACAGTACTGGAGTGGGTCGCCAGTGCCTTCTCTGAATACTGGAGAGCGTAGCAAATTCCTTTCCTAGAGGTTCTTCCCAACCCAGGGATTGAACCCACGTCTCTTGCATCTCCTGGATTGGCAGGCATATTCCTTACCACTGTGCTACCTAGAAGGTTTTAAGGAGTTATTGCATATGTGCTCAGTCATGTCCGACTATTTGTGACCCCATGGACTGTAGCCTGCCAGGGAAGAATACTGCAGTGGGTTGCCATTTCCTTCTCCACGGAATCTTCCTTAGTGACAGACACCAAACCACAGATGCAGGAAGCTCAGAGAGTAACAAGCAGGATAATTAACAAGAAGAGTACACATAGGCATATTATATTCAGATTGTAAAAGTCAAAAACAGAAGAAAATTGCAAAGGTGTCAGAGTAAAGGTATGCTTTACCTTTAGAAGAAGAACTGTCAATTTTTCTTCGGCCTTCTTGTTAGAGACCGTACTAACAAGAAGTATAGAGAGTGAAATATTTTAAATAATTTTAAAAATCCCCACCAACCTAGAACTCTGCCTAGAGTGAAAATTTTGAAAATTTTTTTTTATTATAGACAGAGTTCTAGTACAGCAGAAACCAACACAAAACTGTAAGCAACTATACTCTAATTTAAAAAAAAAAAGCCTTTCCATTCAAATAAAAACTGAGGAAATTCATTGCTAGTAATTCTACCTTGCAAGAATGATTAAAATAATTTCTTCAGAGGGAAGGAAAAGGAGACAAGAAAAAAATTTGGATTTGCAGAGTGAAAGAGAGTGAGTGTATTAGAGAAGAATAAAGTTAAAAGAAAATCTTTTGTTTTACTTATTATTATTGATATAATAAATGTTGGCTCAAATTAATAATAGCAACATTGTATCAGGTGATCACAACATGTAACAGTTGAATGACAGCAATGGAATAAGAGATGAGAAGGAAGAACAGGAATAGTCTCTTATGAGATCCTAGAACTATGTATGAAGTGGTACAGTAATCTTAAAAAATGGACTTCAATTAGTAGTTAATATACACTGCAAACTCTAAGGAAACCTAGATTTAAATTTAAAAAACAGTGCAATTGGTATGCTAAGAGAGGAAAGGAAATGGAGTCATATGAAATGTCCAAATAAAACAAGAAAAGTCAGAAAAAAGAAGCTTAAAAAAAGAAAGAACAAGTACAACACATTGAAACTTGTATGAAATACATTAGATATTTACCCAACTATACCCATAATCACTTTCAATGTGAATGGTCTAAATATACCAATGAAAAGACAAAGATGGTGAGACTGAATAAAAGAAGCAAGACTAACTGTATGCTATTTACTAGACAGTTACATTAAATATAAGGAAAAAATAAAAGCAAACAAGGAAAAAAAGCATTAGTTGTTGCCAAGTGTTCAGGTGGAGGAGGGATAATTAGATTAAGTGCAGAGGATTTTTCAGATGGTGAACTATTCTGTGTGATATTGCAATAGTGAGTGTACTTGTCAAAACCTATAGAATCTTACTTTCTGAAGAGCAAATGGTAATAGAAAATATGACTTTCAGTTAATAATAATGTATCAATATTGATTCATTAATTGTAATAAAGGTACCAACATAATGCAAGATGTTAATAATTGGAAAATGTGTGTGTGTGTGAGTTAATAATTGGAAAATGTGTGTGTGTGTGTGTGTGTGTGTGTGTGTGTGAGATAGGAGCTCTGTAGTATATATTCCATTTTTATGTAAATTTAAAATTTTATAAATATAAAGTCTATTAATTTAAAATTCTGTTTCTCATTAAAACTAATCAGCCAACCAAAGAAAACAAACACACAAAAACTCAGCAAATTTCCATAACCTGATAAATTGTATGTGGAAAAAAATAGGGCAAACATTGTATTTATTTATAAATCATTTAAAGTTCCCTCTGCCCGTCAGTTGAAAAATATACAAGGCTTCTGGCTATTTTTGGGGTTGTACCAGAGCCCTAGCCAATGCATTAAGGCAAATAAATGACAAACAAAATAGAACAGTGTGTGTGTTGGGAAGGAGGAAACATTTGCTATTATTCAGAGGCAATACGATTGTGTGTGTAAAAAATATCAGAACATCTAAAGTAAGTTATTAGAAATAATGAGTGAATATAGCATGGCTACTGGAGTTACAAAGTCAGAATATAAAGTCAATATGTAAGGCTTTTAGAAATAATTTTTTAAAACACAGAGAACCACATGAAAAATAAACTTGGCAAAAGTTTGAACAGACACCTCACCAATGAGATACATAAATGGCCTATTTGAAAAAGTGGTGAATATCATAAAGCTCTTACCTACCAGAATATCTAAGATAGAAAAGAAAAAGTTGGTGATAACAAATTTTGTTGGCAAAAGTTTGAACAGACACCTCACCAATGAGATACATAAATGGCCTATTTGAAAAAGTGGTGAATATCATAAAGCTCTTACCTACCAGAATATCTAACACAGAAAAGAAGAAGTTTGTGACAACAATATGTGTTCAGTCGTGTCTGACTCTTTTTGACTACATGGACTGTAGCCCACCAGGCTCCTTAGTCCATGGGATTTTCCAGGCAAGAATACTTGTACGGGTTGCTATTTCCTACTCCAAGGGATCTTCCCAACACAGGGATTGATAACAAATTTAGGCAAATATATTTAGCTGTAGGAACTGTCCCATACCACTTGTAGTAGACACATAAGTTGGAAATTTTAGAAGAATATTTAATGTATATTGAAGCTGCATTTAGATATACCCGGTAACTCTACTCTCAAATATACACCAAAAGAGAAATGCATACACATATTGACTAAAAATGTAAACGAAATTATTTATAATGATACAGTTCAGAAGAATCCTAACTGGAAACACCATATACATTTACTAGAGAATGAATAACTTGTGATATATTCTTAATATAGAATGTGTGTGTGTGTGTGTGTGTGTGTGTATGTGTGTGTGCGTTCTCAGTTGCTCAGTCTTGTCAGACTCTTGTGAACCCATGGACTGTTTCCCACCAGGCTCCTCTGTCCATGGGATTTCCCAGGCAAGAAAACTGGAGCAAGTTGCTGTTTCCTACTTCAGGGAAACTTCCTGAGCCAGAGATGGAACCCACACCTCTTGCCATCTCCTGCATTGGCAGGCTGATTCTTTATCACTATACCACCTGGGAAACCCTTTACATAGAATAACATACAGCAATTAAAATAGTGGAATTTTACTGTACAGAACCACAAAGATAATTCACACAGATGCAGGAGAGAACAAAAATGAATTCATTGTTTTAAAAGTTCAAATCCAGGTGCAATTAATTGATGATTACAAAAATCAGGATGGTTCTTACCTTGGGCCAGAACAGTAACAAAGAGAGATGACAGTTAAATTTCTAGAGCATTGGTATGTTCTATATTGTCATCTAGAAAGTTTTTATATAAATGTATTCACTTATAGAGAATTCATGGACCTATACACTTAGAATCTGTGCAGTTTTCTTTGTAACATGTAGTTTAATAAAAATTTACCTCCAAAACTCAAATCTTTTTGAGTTGTGTGGATTACAACTAACATCCGTAAAGCATCTCTCAAACAGTAAGCACTCCATCAGAGGTGAGTATGATTAATATCTCTGACTTTGGGCAAGATATGTGATATTTATAATCCTCAATTTCTTATTTGTGAAATGAAACTCTCTCCAAACTTATTTCCCTGGGCAGTTCTAATGACTAACGTGGTAAAGCACAAAAGTTGTCACATTTTATTACCTGTGCTAGAACTAAATAAATGCTTAAAAATAAACAAAACAAGCAAAACAAAGCCAAGCACAGAATCAAACTGACAAAGAAATTCACAAAGAAAAATTTGAAAAGAGCCATATGTTGGCTCTTTCTGAGAAAAGCAGAAAACTTTCTCCTTTTTCAATTGAGAAAAAAAGTTTCCTATTTTGTCTTTTGTTTTATTTGTTTACCTCCCTCTATTTGGGAATAAAAATAGAATTTTTGAGATCTGACTGCTGGAGAAGGCAAAAATTAGACATTCCTTCTTACTGAAGAAGTGAGCTGATCTCTAATAACTTACTGGTCTTATCATCCAGCATCCATCCAATGAGGAAATTATCCATATATGATAACAGATGACCTCTTAGGCTAAGAAAAATGAAATAATTTTCAAAATATTAATATTGAGCTGAAATGGACTTATTCTTAATGTATTCGGATCTAACCTAGTTCAACCTTTCTCAGCAGCAAGAATGAAAACAAGAACAAAAGGAGAGTTACTAAAACTCAGACATCCTTTCACAGATTTGAAAACAGCTGTTCTAGTATCTTAAAGTACTGTTTTTTTCTGACCTAACATTCGATAGTATGCAAATCTATAATTGAGTCATTAATGTTCTAATTTCCAATTATAAAGCAAACAGTGTTGTTCAGGATATGGAATAAAAGTCCCAGTTCTTATATTCAGTGATGTTATAACCCCAGGGAGAGTCAGATGCCAAAACTGAACACTATAATATTCCATGATCCCTATATATATTTTGAGAGTACTTACAGGAACACAAGGAAAGGACCTCCTAGCTTAGAGGAAATCAGGAAGAATTCATATGAACATCATATGGTGAGTGTCAATGAATGGATTATGCATCCATTTAAAAGTACTATTGTTAAATAAAATGTATTTAATATCTATAATCTTATGACCTACTTAATACCATAAGAAAAATAAGAATTAGATACCTTGGTCATATATGTCAAACATTCACCCGAAACATCACAACTTTTCAGGTCATTTCAATTAATATAAAATCCAAAGTTAAAAATTTTTCATATGCAAGCCCAAACTATCAAGATCTTAACTTTACAAGTTAACCAAAAACATAATAAGCAACAAAAATTTTAGAATACTAAATTATCATAAGACAACATGTTGTATCTTAAGCATAAGAACCCAGAGATGCTGGATAGCTTGCCATTTAAAGAGGTGTTACACTGCTTCCTTGTACAATTTTACCTTAGCAGCCATTTGAAGCCCTAATTTAAAAGATCATTGCCAAGCTACATCATTCCTAATCAATTACACATTCATAAAAAGTTCAAAGTTTTATTCCCAGGTCTGCTCCCAACCAAGTTAATCTGGCAGGACAAGTTATTAAATTAATATCTAATGGAGTGTAAAAAGTTTGGAATAGAATACTTTTGAGTGTGTTTGTTTTATTATAGTTTTAAAAATAGTTTGGATATAAAAGCAAAACAGAAGTTTAATCAAATGCTTGACAAAACACAAAACATAAAACTCATTTGAAAATTACTGTACTAAATCATTAAACTCTTGGAAGATATAACTGTCATAATTACAAAAACCTCTGTCAATCAGCAACATTTTTCATACAAGCTAGTCACACAATAAATGGTAATGATTTATAAGTGATCATTTAAATCATGCAGGAGCCTGGAAGTTATATGCAATTCATGGGGGGAAATTAGAACATTTTTTTCCCCAACATTTCTTTCTGCATTTGAGTCTTAGAAATAAGCAGAACCTAACCCTTCTAAAGATCTGCATACCTTGATTTAAATAATTCTGAGTCTTCTGAGGGCAAGGAGATAGGAACACTAGTCTACCTCTCCCTTCATAAAAATATGTCTGATAAATAAAGACAAGTCTGATAAATATAACTGAGATGATCCAACACGGTAAGAAAGACAGTCAATAAATAAGAGTGTACCTTCAGAGAAGAGATTCTTGCCCGAGATTTGCCTCATTTATGGGCATAGAGAGATGGAGTGGAGGGTTACCCCAGACAGAGTTAAGAATGGGCCCCAAACAGGAGGCCTTCTGGTTCTAAGACCCTGGCATGATGGCTGTGACTTGAATAAAACAATTGTGTGTGTGTGTGCTAAATTGCTTCAGTCGTGTCTGACTCTTTGTGACCCTATGAACTGTAGCCTGTCAGGCTCCTCTGTCCATGGAATTCTGCAGACAAGAATACTGGAGTGGGTTGCCATGCCCTCCTCCAGGGTATCTTGCCAACTCAGGGATTGAACCTGGGTCTTTTATGTCTTCTGCACTGGCAGGCAGGTTCTTTACTACTAGTGCCATCTGGGGAGCCCCACAGTGACTGTGTGCATGCTATCAAAAAGCCATAAAACTGGGCCTGGTTTCCTCAGAGAACTTCCACTGACTGGTTGTTTTTATCCTAAGAAATGAATGGAAGTAAAATAGGGTCAGAAATCTGGTAACTTAGTTGTGAGAGGAAATGAAGAGGAAAGCATTAAGAGTCAGTAGCCCCAGCAGGATCCTATATCTGGGACACACCTGAGCGACTCAACTGAAGGAAATGATTCCCACTGTCAAGAGCTAGACAACCCTCACCTGCAGCTGCTCATGGGCTGACTTCTGGATCCCTGGAGGATAGTATTATGTGAGTGATGACAAGCACACATACAGGATACATTGAACATCTTTGAGGATTTTAGGATATATTTAGAGAGAGGACCTATATGTAAGATTGATATCACTGCTCATTAAGAAGGAGTGGAGATTCTAAAACGTTTCAATTTGGTTGTTAAGGGAAAAGCAAACTTATTTTATACTCATCTCTTTAGGCCTAAATTTGCTTACATATTGATTACAGCTATGGAAGTGACAAAGAATATTTAAATTCAGTTCTTTTAATAAAAGTGATTTTTTTTTTTTCCTGTACGATATTACAATATATTATGGTTAGAACTGTCACCTTAAGCAAGGCACAGTGGCTTCCAAACATATGCAGAGCTGTGTCCACAGAAAACTTCCAATGCTGCCTTCTTTTTAAAAAAATAATTTTAGGTATTTATTTTGGTTGCACTGGGTTTCATTGCTGTAAGAGGGCTTTCTCTAGTTGCAGGCAGTGGGGGCTACTCTCTAGTTTCTGTCCATGGGCTTATCATTGTGGTGACTTCTCTTGTTTCAGAGCATGGGCTCTGGGAGGCAGGGGCTTCAACAGCTGCATCCCTGGGCTCCATAGTTGTGGCACACAGGCTTAGCTGCTCTGAGGCACATGGGATCTTCCTGGATCCCGGATTGAACCAGTGTCTCCTGCATTGGTAGGCAGATTCTTTACCACTGAGCCACGGGACGCTCCCAACGCTGCCTTCTGACATTAGCAATGAATAAAGAAGAAAAACAAAACAAAAAACCCTATTGGTTTGCTTTTCTCAGCTTACATTGTGTTGATTTTACATTTTTTAAAGTTTATCAACCATGAGAAAAACAATTAAAAGTTCCTTAAAATACCACAAAAAGTAGAAGCCCGTATTTAATCTGCTGGCTTCAAAAGTTTCTTGGAAAGCTTAATTAAATAGCAATTCATCTGTGCATTCTGTTCAGTCTTCTAAAGCCTGATAATGCTGTAGTCTTAATTAAAGAAAAAAAAATGGAGTTTTTAGTTTTTATTCTGTTAGATCAAGAGGAAATAGCACTCTGTACCTCTGTCAGCATCAGCTGAGTTGTTCACTTACAGGTTGATTTTATTCAGCTAAATATCCATCAGGCCCTAAAATCATATTAGAGTACATGTGCTATTTACTCATGGTTTTTACTTCAATGTTAAATATGAATGGTGACCATCTTTTGATATCATATCAAGACCACAGGCAGTTTAATTCTTAATCTGTTGAAATCGAACTATCTAGTTAACCATCAGACTCAAAAGTAGATGAGCTATTATTCTGCTTCAGACCCCTGCCTTCTAAATTTGAGGTACTCTTTATGGCAGTCTATTTCCATTTCTCCATCATTGTTTTTTCAAAAGTCTTGGTCTAGGCTAATGGTTCCATTTCCACTCTAAAACTGAACTGTCATAAGAGTCTATGAGGGAGTGTGCTAAGTTGCTTCAGCTGTGTTTGATTCTTTGTGACCCGATGGACTATAGCCCTCCATGCTCCCCTGTCCCTGGGATTCTCCAGGCAAGAATACTGGAGGTAAGTGTTACCACGCCCTCCTCCAGGGGATCTTCCCAACCCAGTGATTGAACCCAAGTCCCTTAGGTCTCCTGCATTGGCAGACGGGTTCTTTACCACTAACGCCACCTTGTCTTAGTAGGACTGAATTGTCGATTCATCAATAAGAAGTGTGTCCTTTTGACCCTGTTCTCATTAAGAGAATTTGTGTGCTTTTCTTGAAGCTAGAGAATACGTTGACTTATAGATCCCCAGAGCTCCAGAGCTGTAAGAAATCTCAAGAGATTGTCCCATACAGTCTTCGAGCACATAAAATTCTAAAAAGACCCTCTAGGCTACAATTCAGAACCAGTCTCACCTTTGAAGAGCTTAATTTGCAAAATAGTCAGTTCTATCCAAGATATGCATTGTTTTGAAAAAGAACAGATTGGGATTTGCAGTAAAACTAAATGCACAATGCATATTGTAATACAATCATGCTCAGCATTCACTTTTGCTTTGTGGTCTCTCCATGAAAAGGAAGATAAAGAGATAACCACATCCCTTTACGCTTTAATCAAGGAGAGTTTCTTAGGTAGATGCCGTCATCTAGTTTGTGAAGTTTAGTTTTGTGGTTTTGTTTTTGCTTGTATGGAGTAAGATGCTGAATTAATTTTTTTCTGGGGAATCCGCGACTTCATCTTTATCTGAAGTAAAGTTTGAATCTCAGTTTCAAGAGAGGGAGGATGTTAAGCAGAATTTATTGAAAGCCTAATAAGTTCCTGGCACTTATATTACCTAACTAATTATTTCATAATAACTTTATGAGGTAGGATCTGTTACCTAATTTTACCAAAGAGGAAACTTGTTAAAAAATAGCATGTCCCAAATTACAGTGGGATCCAAACCTGTGATAATTTAAAATGCATTCCACTGTCAGTTTCTTTCTGCCCCGTTGGCTTTAGAGAAGAACAAATTCCCTGTGAAATGTGCTCTTGCAACCAATCTTGTGTCAGAGAAGCCTAAAGTAACATTCTCCAGGAGGCAGTCTCTCTCTCTCTTTTTAATTTATTTTTGAATTGGAAGAAAATTGCTTTACAATGTTATGTTGGTTTCTGCTCTACAAAAACACAATCAGTCATAATTATAACTACCTTCTTTCCCTCGTAAGCCTCCCTCCCCTCTAAGTCATCCCACCCCCTAAGTCATCACGGAGCCCCGAGGTGAGCTCCTTGTGTTCTGTAGCAGCTTCCCACTAGCTATCTATTTGATGTGTGATAGTCTGCATGCGACAATGCTACTTTCTCAATTTGTTCCACCCTTTCCTTCCCCTGCTGTGTCCACAAGTTGTGGGGAAAAACCTTGGTTTAATTTTGCATTTAAAAACACTTCTCCCTTCTAGAAATAAGAAATGATTTAAAAGCTTGTTTAATTCTAATTAATTTAATGCAAAATGAATTAGTGTCTATGGAAGGAAAGTTGTTAATTATACCCTAATAATAGGAATGACTCTCTCAACCCTGGATGCTGTCTGCAGCTAGCCCTGTTGTTTTTTTTTTCCCCTAAATCCTCTTAGCTCACATCAGTATTTAGCGAAGGACTTTTTATTTGGATTGGGTAAGATAGACCTTAGGCATTAGGACTCTGGAAATCCAATATCTATTTTTTCAATCTCAGGCTCTTTATGGTATGGAGTGTCTGAACTCTGCTGTCTGGATTAAGGTTTATTCAATCATTCTTAATTTACTGTGTGTTTCATGTGCTTATTCCAGTTATTTGACTACGCCAGGGACCGACTGTGGTGGTTGCGCTTTGGTTGCCAAGTCGTGTCTGACTCTTGCAACCTCATGGATTGTAGCCCACCTCTGTCCACAAGATTTTCCAGGCAAGAATACTGGAGTGGGTTGCCATTTCCTTCTCCTATACCCTCATTTATTCAGTTCTAAGTTTAGAAAGACGATTCAACACTCAAGCCAAATCTAAATACAGAGTGGAAAATGTACAGTAGTTGTTCTTGTTCAGTTGCAAATTCATGTCTGATTCTTTGTGATTCCATGGACTGCAGCATGAAAGGCTCCTCTGTCTTTCACTATCTCCCAGAGTTTGTTGATTCATGTCCACTGAGTCAGTGATGCTATTTAACCACCTCATCCTCTGCCATCCCCTTCTCCTTTTTGCCTTCAATCTTTCCCAGCATTTGAATCTTTTCCGATGAGTCAACTCTTTGCATTAGATGGCCACAGCTTTGGAACTTCAGCTTCAGCATCAGTCCTTCCAATGAATATTCAGGGTTGATTTCCTTTAGGATGGACTGGCTTGATCTCCTTGCAGCCCAAGGGACTCGTAAAAGTCTTCTTCAGCACCAAAATTTGAAAGCATCAATTCTTTGGTGCTCAGCCTTCTTTATAGTCCAACTCTCACATCTGTATATGACTATTGAAAAAGCATAGCTTTGACTATAAGGACCTTTGTTGGCAAAGTGATGTCTCTGCTTTTTAACATGCTGTCTAGGTTTGTCATACTTTTTCTTCCAAGGAGGAAGCAAGGAAAATATAGAGATGTGAGATGAAATCCTGTGGGAGCACAGGGAACAGACATCTATCCTGAGGCAGGTAGAGGATAGAGGTTAAGGAAAGAGATTTGAGTACTTTTGTCCTAATGATGGAGACTCATTAGGTAGGTAGGAGCCAGAGAGTAATGGATGAGAGGCAATAATTCCAGACAAAGGGAAAGTAACAAAAAAGATAAGCAACAGCATGATGTGTCTGGAACTACAGGCTTTTTTCATGTAAATGCAAATCAAAGATCAACTAGAAATGAGAGTAGAGAGAGATGCATGGATAGTCAACGACTAATAGCTGCAACAGACACTATTATTTGTTTTCCCAGCAACCATCCCAGTCTCTGTATAGACATTTGTCCTCCCATTGTCTGAGGGAGGAGAACCCCAGTTCCACCCCTATGCAGATGGTGAAACATCATTAGTCCAAGACAGTTATGTTCCATTTTCACTCACAAAACAGCCTCTGTTTGGAAGATAAATTGTTTAGTCACCCCAACTCCAATTCTTTTGGAAAATGCTTTCCTTTTTCTTACAAAAATGTTCAAGAAGAAAGAGTCCCTCTTTGTCTCTGAGCAACAATGTACACTATGTATTGTCTGGAGTTGCTGTAACCATCTTATCAATTTGTCAAGGACAACAGTGTGGAAAGGCAGAAGGAATCCAGACCCATAAACAGATCATAGAGCTACTGAATAAATCAGCTTTAGAATCATCCTCTGTTCAGTCTTCTTGTCATGTGAGATAATACATTCCATATTGTTTACCTCAATTAAGTTGGGATTTGTTGTCCCTGAAGATAAAAGTCTATTAACTAGTGTAGAGATTTGAATTCTTGATTTAAAGTCACAGAGTTGGACACGATTTATCGACTGAACGGCAACATCAATACATAGAAGGTGGAGATTCCCAGATAGCACAGTGGTAAAGAATCTGCCTGTCAATGCGAGTAGAAATGGTTTCAATCCCCGAGTTGGGAAGACCCCCAGAGTAGGAAGTGGAAACCCACTCCGGTATTCTTGCCTGGAAAATCCCATGGACAGAGGAGCCTGGTGGGTTACAGTCATGTGGTCACCAAGAGTTGGACCTGTGTGCGTGTGCCCTCGAGTGCGCGTGCATGCATGTGCACACACATACACACACACAGAAGATACGATAAATACATAGAAAATATTATATACATAGAAGTTCTAGAAGTAATCTTTGTTTAAGCACTTATTTGTTCTGTGTGAATAAACTTAAAATCCAAAGAGTGATGAGAATGACCTAAGGTCTTAAATCTGGTTAGCTGGAGAGTTAACAATAGTACCTGGTCTCCTGATAGAATTTCAAGATTATTTTCCGCTGTACTTGTGCTGTGAAGGTGATCTGGGCTCAGATATGCTACAGAGTGGCCCCTCATTCCGTGAATTCCCATTATAACACCTGAGTTTAGTTTCTAAAAGAAAAAAGAACTGCACATGAGACGATAAGTTAAAAGATTTACAAATATTATTTAACTTAATGACTTAATTATTAGCCACCAGTGATCTTCATACTGATGGAAAAACTTAGATTTCGTAGTTGTTCAGGCAATTTGCTCAAAGCCACAAAGCTAGTGATGGAATAGATGGCAATTATGGATATCTGGAACAAAAGCATGGCTAGAGCAAATGACAAGAAAACAGAAAGAGCTGGAAGATTTTTAAGAATTCTGAATGACTTCCTCTTTTAAAATTAATTAATTTTGATTGGAAGATTATTTCTTTACAATATTGTGGTGGTTATTGCCATACATAGACATGAGTCACCCATGCGTGCACACGTGTCTCCCCATCCTGAACCCCCCTGTCCACCTCCCTGCCCACCCCGTCCCTCTGGGCTGTCCCAGAGCACCCAGCTTTGACTGCCTTGCTTCATGCGTTGAACTTGCACTGGTCATCTGCTTTATATATGGTAATGTACATGTGTCAATGCTATTCTCTCAAATCATCCCACCTTCACCTTCTCCCACATAGTCCAAAAGTCTGTTCTTTATATCTGTGTCTCTTTTGCTGCCTTGCATGTAGGATCATCATTACCATCTTTCTAAATTCCATATATATGCATTAACATAAACTTCCAAATGCAACTTGAATTCTTATGAAAACTGTTGCTGACTCCTCTAAGTGCTGCTGGTGAAAAATTTTCTGAAGAAACTGATACAGTTTTGTACCTTTTGAAATGTATGCAGCACTCTCATTTGTTGGGATTGTCATCAATGGGACAACTTTTTGTTGAGGAAGCAGGTTTATCCCTAGAAACACTAGAAGACTTCTCATAGTTTGATCAATCTGATTACAGATAAGGGCAAAGTGTTTCATGAAGACTTGGAAATATGTTTGTTATATTTGACACTTTTGACAAATGTCTGTCAACATTTGTGGGAAATTATATGAAAACGAAGTCAATAAATGAGAAGACAAAGCCAAGAGATTGAAAGAAGCCGATTCCCAATGACTTTCGCTTTTTCATTTTTTAAATATCTATATCCAATTATTCCTGAGTTTTATTTACCCTTATACCTTTATTTGCATGAATGGTTTCCTCTCCTACCTAAATCAATTTGCATTGGTTTAGTTCCCTTGTAATTAAAAGTGACCTAATATATTTACCTTTATAATATCTTAGTGATCATTTATTTTGTTTTCAGTGCCTAAATCATTCTACTCCTTGTAGAACTCATGTTCAAATTATTCAGGAGTTATTATAGGATGGACTGGGAATTTATCGGACCAGAATCGAGCCTCACTTCTGTTAGGTCCCTCAAAGATACCTATTCTATGTGTGAGTCAATTGTTGATCCTATCCAATAGCTGTGGGCATTGCAGCATGGTTACATGATGCTATAATTGACAATTTGTACATTTAAAAAGTGTCCATTCTTGCTTTGCTTTAAAGGTGATGTGTCAGGACTTCCCTAGTGGTCCAGTGGTTAAGACTCTGTGCTCCCAATGGAGAGGGCATGGGTTCAATCTCTGGTCAGAGAAATAAGATCCCACATGCTGCATGGCATAACCTAAAAAACAAACACAAAACCAAAACAAAAAAAGGTGACCTGTGGGCAATGTATGCACTCAGATCCATAGATCCAACTTTGAACTTCTGAAGAGTGTTGTGCTCAATCTTTTCAAGGCGTGGTAATTAGAGTGGACAAAACTGTCTTACAACTTGACCTTGTTTGGTACAATAGGAGAGATTCCGAAAAGTTTCATGTAAATTGAATTCTATTTTAAATATGCTGGAGAGTTTTCTTCTTTTTTTATTGACTTATGTCCTACTGTGAATCCTTTAAAAAGGGAATAATTAGTTTCTAAATTTAGCCTTTATAAACCCAGATTTTTAAACATTGAGACTGCCTAAAGTAAGGTCCTCTGTGGAAGGGGACAGTCTTCTTTCAAGTGTTTTCTTCTTAACTTTGAAAGTTGCTGAATGTCCTTTTTCAGGTCTATGCCAGCTTACTCCCTTTTCCTATGTTGTGAGCAATCAGAGATTTTTGCCCACACCATTAAAATGATCTCACTTTTTACAGCAAGAAAAGATTAGAACTGCAGCCTCACAGTGTGTTGTTAAGAACATGTATGAAGACTCCCCCAACTACAACTCTTTTCCAAACACACAAATTAGCATGAATGTTGCAACCCCTCCAAAACATTTTTGTATCGCAATTGCACCTTCATTGGCTTTGAAAAGTAGCAGTTCATTTATGTGGAAAACAGTTGTTTGTTTGTTTTTTTAAAGGCATTGATATCTGTTCTCATATATCTTAGAATCATTCTTTAGCTCCCAGGCATTTGTTCACCCCAGGTTTGGAGGTCCTAAGCCCTGGAGAGAATCTGATCATGCTGCCCTCATTTTAAAAACAATACCCAACATGGGTTCAGCCTCGATGTCCCTTTACAAGGCGCCGCCCTCAGGTTTTGTCATTCATTTCACATTATATGTGGTGCACTTATATGTATCGGTTTCTTTGCCATCTTTAGGAATGGGTGGCTTTACTTCCCCCTTAAGCAGTCAGCTGCTCATTTTCCTGGGCCGAGTAGACATAGGGGGCATTCCCATGGCTCTGTGCATGGGCGCTGCGATTAGCTGTATCTGTGTTTTAGGTACACCAGTGTTACCTGGGGTGGGTTCAAGTTGCTCTCTAGCACAGTGGGTCTCAAACCAGAGCTCCCTTAGAGTTGGGATAAGTAAAGACTTATTTTTCTTTAATTTTTGGCTGGTCTGGGTCTTCGCGGCTGCATGCGGGTTTTCTCGAGTTGCAGGCAGTGGGGGCCACTCTTCGCTGCAGTGGCCAGGCTTCTCATGGCAGTGCTTCTCCCATGGGAGAGCACAGGCTCTAGGACGCAGGGGCTCAGCAGCTGCCATGCACAGGTTCAGATGCCCCGCTGCATGTGAGATCCTCCCAGACCAGGGAACAAATCCACATCTGCTGCATTGGCAGGTGGATTCTTAACCACTAGACCACCAGGGAAGTCCAAGCAAAGACTTTCTAAAGGGCTCCGGAGAATGACTAGTGTTTAGGGAATCAAGTTTCACTTTCTCAACCTCCTATGTTATCTTTCCCAGAACTGATTTTCCTCTGAACTCAATTATAGTTACGCTGTTTCTTTATCACAGTCTCTTATGTTGTTAATCTTTTTACTCACACTTAACAAAGAATGACAAAACTTTCAGCCCATTTTACTGCTGAAGATTACCCTGAGCTAAGCAAAGTACAATTTGGAATGGTATGCTTATTATGAGATAACTTGACCCCCCTAAAAAGAACTTAGTGTAGCTAATAGTTACTCACCAAATTTTGAAATAGATTAATTCTACTTGAATAATTTCAATGTAACTTGATTCAGAAGAAAATTTTGACAACTAGATGTGCATACAAACATGTTTAAAGCTAAGAATTTTGATATAGTGATAAATAGATTTTCACATATTAAACTTAATTAAGGGTAAACGTCTTTGGGGAAGATGATTGAAAACAGTTTAGGAATAAAAAAGGATATAAAAATTTAACTATTAAAGAAGGGTTTGTTTCTGTATTTTCATAAATGGAAGATCATGGGTATCAAATCACTACTGTATTAAATTTCATCAGACATGGGAATGTTTTAATTTAAAGCAGCCATATTTAAAATATAGAAATCATATCCTTTGCAACTATTTATATCTCATGATGCAGAATATTATGTCTCAATTAAAACGTGTGTGAGGGTTCATATCTCTTCTCAAAATTTTTCTAGTAGATTAAAAGACCTCTGTGCTTAGAATGAGTCTTGTCATTCAGTCGACAAGTTGTGTCTGACTTTTCAGGACCCCATGGACTGAAGCAAGCAGGCTAGAATAGGTCCAGGCATATTGTAAAATGTGCACAAATTATTTTAGGATTTAATTAGGGATCTTGCGCCAAGGCACATTCTTAACCACTGACCACCAGTGGAGCCCCAGCATTTGTTTTTATCAAGTCATAGAGGGGAAGAGTTTCTCTGTGACTCTTCCATGATGGTGGTGGTATTTATAGAAAATGTTACAATATCAGTGAAGAAAAGGTACATTTCTTATTCCAAAAGAGTGCTCAATCTCACTGGGACATAAAGTAAATGCCCATGAACACTGATGAAAATAAATTGCACAGCCCTTGATCTTTTAGTAAACTGGTGGTCACCTAGGTTTTTACCTCCCCTGTTCTATGAGATTGTAATCTAAACCTTGGATGGTTTGTGGGTAGCAAGATTTTATATATATATATATATATATATATATATATATATATGTATGTATGTATATGTATTTATTTTTAGGGTGAGATTTCTTTTCTTAATGTTTTGTTTTTTGCTAAAACTGCTTGTCATATTTATTGGATTCTTTCTTGTTGGTTACAAGTACCAGACAGATAATAAACAACTTATCTAGGAGGAGCTTGGGGAGAATTCTGCCTGCAGGTGGGAGGCAAAAGCATGTGACCTCTAGAGGTCCTTTTCTGAAATATATTTCCATTTAATACTTTTTTTCCCCCAGAATTTAAAAATTGCTTTCTCTACAAAAGCGCCTCAAGGTGTGAACACAATAAATAGAGACACAATGAATTCAAATATTTTTTAAAGGTTTTGTGGCAGCATTAAATACAGAGAAATGAAAGCAACTAAAAAAACAGGATTTCAGCATTATCTAAGCCCACCTGGAACATGTAGATCTCACAAAAGCAAAATGGTTCCATTTTTGCATTGGGACTTCCAGGGGGTAAGCTCTCTGGAAAACATAGGTGGACAGGCTTCTTGGGAACTGAATTCCAAAATGATATTTGTGGAAGAAAATTTAGGCCGATGTTGAGGTTACAAAGATGTGGGATTGTATCATTAGATAAAGACCATCAGGTGTTTCTCTCCTTTAACTTGCCAAATAACCTGTGTATGTCATGTAACTTTTCTGAGATTCCATCTTTCCAACTCTAATGACAATCACATTGTTTATCCAATACTCATGTCATGGAAAGGTGGAAACTAATATCTGGAAAATATTTTAGATGCATTATATATGAGTTCTGTAAAAATAAACAGTTGGATGGGTGAGAGGCACAACAATGTCCCCCCACAAGATTTCCAAACACTAGTCCTTGGAACCTGTGAATATGTTAGTTTTTGTGGCAAAAATGACTGTGCACACGAGGAACTTGAGATGGTAAGAATATCCTTACTTTTCTGGGTGTGTCTGGTATAACTGCAAAGGTGACAGTGAACGAGGGAGACAGGATTCTCAGAGGGATTCCCTGTAAACAACCCTCTGCTGCTGCCTTTGAAGATGAGGAGGGACCACAAATCAGGACAAGGCAAGAAACAGCTTCTCCCTTAGAGCTTCTAGAAGAAACGATGCCTGTTGACCCCTTGATTTTAGCGAAATGAGACTTCTGACTTCCAGAACCGTAAGATAATAAATTTGTACCATTTAAGCCACTGTTTGCTTTAATTTTCTACAGCAACAATAGGATACTAATATAGGTGGTAAAACAAAATTAAGACAAATATATGTGGTAAAACAAATGTAGGTATGAAAACAAACAGCCTATTTGGGGTATAAATATAAATGTGGTGTAGCCATTATCTAATGGATTGGTTACACTGTGTTTGGTCCTAATGAGAGAAAGGTTTGGTTTTATTCTCTTTATCAACAAATTTCACTAATAGAGGAAAAATAAAGTATAAATGGACACAAATGTAAAGTTGTGGTTATAGGTCTAATTTTGGCCAAATATGTCAGAAACGTGTTCTGAGGCTTACATGTAACAGAGAAGAGAAGACTGAATGCTTTAACTTAATTATATTACTAAGGTTATGTTTATAAATAAAGGCAACTTTGTATCTTTAAGAATCCCTAGGGATTTCCTAGGGTCCAGTGGTTGGGATTTCCCAGGGTCCAGCGGTTGGGAGTTTGGCTTCCACTGCAGGGGGTACTAGTTCAGACCGCTCTCAGGAAGCTAAGATCCCATATGCTTTTCAGCCAAAAAACAAACAAACAGAAGCAATGTTGTAACAAATTCAATAAAGACTTTAAAGATGGTCCACATTAAAAAAAATCATAAAAAGAATCCTGATTTGAAAATAAATGTGCATAGAAGTAGGACTAAAAGTTTTGAAATGTATTTTCACGTAAATAATAACATTGGATTAATTCATATTTTTGACAGGTATAATTATGTACATTTACAGAAAAGGAAATTGAGGCTTAGAGAAGTGAAAGAACTTGGTAAAAATCATAAAGCTATTTAAGAGGAAAGTCAGGATTCCATGACCCAGGCATTTCAACTCTCAATTCTAACTTTTAGCTCTAAAAATACAGGTCAATATGCTAATTTATGAATGGCTCTCAGCTGTCAAAGGTGGGAAGATACGCTTAAGTACTTTTGAAACCATTTTAATTACTGGTATGACTCTGAAATGAATAAAATTGTTACTAGTTTTGCTGGCTGCTTTTTCTTTGCCAACCATGAAGGCTCAGTTCCAATTTCAAGGCACTGTCTGTGATGACTACTATTGTTGTCTTAACTATACTTTTCACAAAAGCAGATTGAAACAATTCTAGGTTTATAGTATCAAATGTCATCCTGCAGCATATATTGAATTTCAATTAGTTTTGAAGAAAAAAAAATTGGGTGTGGGCTTGCATGTTCTGTGTGTGTGAGCGTGTATGTCTGCCAGTATGTGAGTATTTATGGAATTTGTATTTATGGAATTAGGGCCAGAGGGCCCAAACAAGATATTGAATTAGCTGGTTTTATTTATGATCTTGCAGATAACTAAAATATTTCTTGGAAACCTGAGTCAGAGATGCTTCCTAGTGGTTCAGTAAGTATGTCACAGCACTGCTCCTTATATTTAACTTCACTCTTGCTTTCCCTTTTGGTTTTATTTTGAAATGATTTCTCCCTTATACATATGTTGCAAAAATAATGCAAAGAATCCCTGTATACCTTTCACTCAGATTCTCTAGATATTAATACTCTACTCCTCTGGCTGTATGATCTATTCTCTGTAAATACACATACACATGTATATAGATCCATACAAATACATTTACATTAGTATTTCTATAACTGTATTTAAAACATATGTGGCTTCCCACATGGCACTAGTGGTAAAGAATCTGCCTGCCAATGCAGGAGACCTGGGTTTGATCCCTGGGTAGGAAAGATCCCCTGAAGAAGGAAATGGCAACCCATTCCAGTATTCTTGCCTGGAAAATTCCATGGACAGAGGAACCTGGCTTACTACAGTTCATGGGGTCACAAAGAGTTTGGACACCATTGAGTGGCTCAGCACATGCACATATAAAATGTATATTTAGGCATACAGTAAGTCCCCTACATGAGAACAAGTTCCTTTCTTAGAGTGCATTCATAAGTCCAATTTCTTTGGAAGCCCAAAAAAGTTAGCCTAGGTACTCAACTAACACAGTGGTTTATATAGTATGGTATTGTAATAGGTTTATAATATTTTTCATGTAAATGATAACACAAAAAACAAACAAACACAAAAAATAAGAAAACATTTTTTCATCTTATGGTACAGTGCCTTGAAAAGTGCAGTAGTACCAGCTACCCCACCGCTGCTTTTCCTCTTGTGTCTGGATACCCTGGGCTTGAAATAAAGATACTGTAATACAGTACTCCTGTACTCTACACAGTACTGTACACTATCAACAATTCTGAATACAATTCCAAGTCGAGGGGTGAATCCTTATTCATCACGTTGATCATCACATCCCATTTCCATGGCCTTAGTCTTTTGTTTAGGCTTGGTCTGTGGTCTTTAGAATGCTGGTTAGTGGTTCTGTCCCTCTTCAGGATGATAAATCATGGGTCTATGAGCACTGACATTGCATTAACCATCTTGCCACCATGAAGCAAGCCAAATTTGGAACTAAGTGCCACAGTGGAAAACAGTAAGAGAAGAAATGAAATTGGATTCTTGATGGCATCCCTGAGACCCTGAACGAAACAAACCCAGACAATTATCCCACCTCTGTTCTTCAAGATGTTGTTGTTGTTTAGTGGCTCAGTCCTGTCTGGCTCTTTGGTGACCCCATGGACTGTAGCCCGCCCGGCTCCTCTGTCCATGGGATTTCCCAGGCAATAATACTAGAGTGGGTTGCCATTTTCTTCTCCAAGCGATCTTTTCCCAACCCAGGGATTGCACTTTTCTGGCGACTCAGATGGTAAAGAATCTGCCTGCAGTGCAGGAGACCTGGGTTTGATTCCTGGGTTGCGATGTTCCCTGGAGAAGGGAATGGCTACCCACTCCAGTATCCTTGCCTGAAGAATTCCATAGACAGGAGAGCCTGGTGGGCTACAGCTCTTGAGGTTACAAAGAGTCGAACATGCCTGAAGGACTTACACTTTCACTTTCTTTCTTCTGCATTTCAGGCAGATTCTTTGCCATCTGAGCCACCAGGGAATACCTAATGTTCTTTAAGATACACTTACAAGTCAATAAAGCATTTTTATTGCTTAATTCAGACAAGAGGAATTTCCTATTGCTTGCAACTGAAAAATAAATGGGGACTACCATCTTCCTTATTTTAATGATGAGAAAAAATCAAGGAACAGAAGGTTGAACTGAATTGTCTAACATCACACGGGTGATAATTAACTATACCAGGAGTGGAACCCCACATTGTCAACTCCGGATCCAGTTCTTTTAATTGTGGAGTGTTTGTGTTATGACATTGTTTTCCATTCTGTCATTCTCACAATCTGCCGTTGAGAGCGTTAGAAGGAAAACAAAACCAGAAAACAGGATTTCTGTCTCCCACGATACTATTCTTTCTGGAACACTTACATCTATTTTCAGTGAGACAAATTAGAAAATTGATTCTTCTTTTCAAGCCCTGATCATCATGGAGGGGCCTCTATTATCCTTGAAGGAGCGCAGCCATAATAACAAGGCCCAGTGATTATTGGATTTGAGTTCACCGCCCTTGCTCAAGAGGAACTATAGAAAAGAGAACATGCTGCAGAATCAGTAAATGCCATATCTAAAAACAGCCCTCAGCTGTGTCTAATGAACATCTGGGACATGTTTCTGCTGAGTGGGGGGAGGGTATGTGGCTACATCAGTTACTGCATTTCATAAAAATTAACAGCTCAAATCTTCAGGTCAGCATGTTTAATAAAAACAAATCGTTTATTTCTAGAGTGTGGAACAGATGTGAATGAGTTTGAAAAATAAGTGTGCCTGTGAGTGTCTGGGGGTCTTTGGTATGAAAATGATAAAAGAGATGTGTTTTCCTGTAAGCATGTGGTCATGAGTAGAGGTTTTCATGGTGGTTGGGAAGCAGAAACTGAAAGGGGTTCTGCAGGGAGGGGACTGGGGACAGGCAGCCTGGAGGCGATCAAGAGCCTCTTGATGAAGTGAAAGAGGAGAGTGAAAAAGCTGGCTGAAAGCTCAACATTCAGAAAACTAAGATCATGACATCCGGTCCCATCACTTCATGGCAAATAGTTGGGGAAACAGTGGAAGCAGCAGCAGGCTTTGTTTTTTTGTGCTCCAAAATCACTGCAGATGGTGACTGCAGCCATGAAATTAAAAGACACTTGCTCCTTGGAAGAAAAGCTATGACCAACCTAGATAGCATATTAAAAAGCAGAGACATTACATTGCCAACAAACATCCATCTAGTCAAGGCTATGGTTTTTCCAGTAGTCATGTACGGATGTGAGAGTTGGACTATAAAGAAAGTTGAGTGCCGAAGAATTGATGCTTTTGAATTGTGTTGGGGAAGACTGTTGAGAGTCCCTTGTACTGCAAGGAGACCCAACCAGTCCATCCTAATGGACATCAGTCCTGAGTGTTCATTGGAAGAACTGATCCTGAAGCTGAAATGCCAGTACTTTGGCCACCTGATGTGAAGAGCTGACTCACTGGAAAAGACCCTGATGCTGGGAAAGATTGAAGGCGGGAGGAGAAGGGGATGACAGAGGATGAGATGGTTGGATGGCATCACCAACTCACTGGAGATGAGTTTGGGTAAACTCTGGGAGTTGGTGATGGACAGGGAGGCCTGGCGTGCTCGTCCATGGGGTCAAAAAGAGTCGGACATGACTTAATGACTGAACTGAACTGAACTGAGCCTGGAGGTGAAGAAGAAGTTAACCGGACAAAACCCATGACCTAGTCCAAACATGGAGGTTTGGAAGCCCAGGATATACAAGATCCATAGGCAAAAGGAATTCAACGTTTTAACTAATATTTTTGCTATTGAGAGACACAGATTCTCCATCTTTAAATGTATCATAAATGAAAGCCCATCCTTCAGAATTGAAAACATATTCCTGATCCTTGCCCTAACATTAGTGCATGCTTGCTCAGTAATATCCCCCTTTTAACTCCTAGTAGTCCATATCCTTTAAAAATGCTTAATAATGTCATAGAAAGAAAAGAGAGAGTGAAAATATTTTCAGATGCTACCTATTTCCAAAATGATACATCTTCAAAATTCTCAAATCAGAATTTGACAGAGCTGGAGGGACCTTCAGGTTCCTACAGTGCAGTGAATTTGCTTGGAGTCATTTACTGTTTCTATTTCAGATGAGACACAACCGAGACACTCCAAAAAACCACTGTGCCCACAGCAAAACCCACTGCAGATCTTACTCCATTTTAACAATCATACCCATACACCCTCCCCACCATCACCACACACAGACTTCACTAACCAACATTTCTTACCCTTGTTTTATTCGGTCAGGAGTAACTTTTTTAGCATTAGTTAGATTAGCTGCCAAGTCTCTTTACTGTTTTCTAGTTGTTCTATTACCAATGTCTCAAAGGCGTCCTTAAGACTCAGGATTATGTTCTCAACTCTGAGGCTGAAGGGGACTGGGGCTGGGTCCTATTAACCTATGAGAACAGAGTTGCATTAAAATTTGTCTTTTCTCTGTCCCTGAACATTCTCGAGAGGATTAAAGAGAATCTATCAACTGTCTGAATGAGAGTTCATGAACTCAGTGTTGACAGGAAGGAAAAGCAGAGAGGAGAGAGGAGGAGGAGAAGGACAGAACCTCAAGGCACAAGAGCACCAACTCCTCTTTACTGGGCTGAGTTACCACCATCACAAGGGGAGGAGGTTAATCTGTCTGGGCAAGGTGGGTCAGACCCTGTCCACAGAGAAGAGCATCTTTTAGACATTTTTCTAAAGATGTCCTAGGATGGGAGCTTTCAGTGACTCCTAGGAGTATCAGAGAGCCTAGGCATTCATCTGAATGGAGAGTTCTTCCTACCACACTGTTGTCCGGATCATCCAGTGGTCCACAAACTCCAGCCCTGGGTCAAATCCAACTGGTGGTCCTTGTTTGTGCTAAGATTGCCTATTCCATTTTTAAACATTTGAAAGGAATCAGAAAAATAATGTTTCATGACATACAAGATTAGATGAAATTAGGTGAAATTCAGCTTTCAGTATCCATTTGCTGATATCCACTTACGCCCATTCGTTTACACGTGGCTGCTCCCACGCTGCTGATGGAGAGCCTATAGCTCACAAAAGCTTTGTTGTTGTTGTTCTGTCACTCCATCGTGTCTGACTCTTTGCAACTTAATGGACTGCATGCAGCCAGGCTTCCATGTCCTTCAATATCTCCCAGAGTTTGCTCAAACTCGTGTCCATTGAGTTGATGATGCCATCCAACCTTCTCATCCTCCGTGGACCTCTTCTCCTCCTGCCCTCAATCTTTCCCAGCATCAGGATCTTTTCCGATGAGTCGACTCTTCACATCAGGTGGCCAAAGTATTGGAGGTTCAGCTTCAGCATCAGTCCTTCCAGTGAATATTCAGGGTTGATTTTCTTTAGGATTGACTGGCTTTGATCTCTTTGCAGTCCAAGGGACTCTCAAGAGTCTTCTCCTGCATCACAGTTCAAAAGTATCAATTTTTTGTTGCTCAATCTTCTTTATGGTCCAACTCTCACATCTATACATGACTACTGGAAAAAGCATAGTTTTGACTGTATGGACTTTTGTTGGCAAAGTAATGTCTTTGCTCTTCAATATGCTGTCTAGGTTTGTGATAGCTCTCCTTCCAAGGAGTAAGCATCTTCTAATTTCATGGTGGCAGTCACTCACAAAGCCTCAAATATTTACTTTCTGTCCCTTTACAGACAACACCTGCTGGCCCATTGGCAGAGGACATGCAGAATCACATAGGAGGAAGTCACATAGTAAACAAGATGACCGTACAAATTCAGAGGTCTGAGGACAGTCTCTCCAGACTTTATTTAAGGAACATGAGAGGATGACTGAAGATTTCTCTTTGAAAAGGACAAAAATCTATTCGTATCAAACAACACTAAGCTGAGAGACTACCCTCAATAATTTATTCAGTCATGTACTCATTCAGTACTTTATTAAGCCCCTCCTACATATTAAAGATAGTATCTACCAACAAGGCCCTACTCTAGTGCACAAGAAGCTCTGCTCAATGTCACGTGGCAGTCTGGATGGGAGGGGGCTTGGGGGAGAATGGATACGTGTATACGCATGGTTGAGTCCCTTCGCTGTCTTCCTGAAAGTATCACAGGTTTGTTAAATGGCTCTACTCCAATATAAAATAAAAAGTTTACAAAACATATAGTATCTTAAGTGACAGGAGGGGTAGAGGAGCTTAAGGTGGGAAGGACTCTGCTCTTGTTAAAGGTTAGATTTCTTGGATCTCAAACAGACTTCTTCCCTAAAAGTTATTTCCCCCTCAAGTCATATATAAATATCTCTGATTCCAGCTCTTCCTCTCTCAGTTTTAAAATGAAGGATGATATCCGTCACATAAAAACGTCTCTCTTGTATATGCAGGAAACAAAAACAAAGCAAAACAAATCCTGTGACAACAACAAAAAATCCCACCAAAGAACAAACAAAAAAGTTTCCCCTTCCCAGTTTCTCATGGGTCTTTAGTTCTCTCTGCCCGATGTAAAGGTGTTAACTTACCTCTGTAAAAGCCTCTTTTGTGCAGAAGGACTTCTTAATATATATATATGTATTAAAAAATTTTTTTTAATTTGGCTGTGCCAGGTCTTAGTTGCAGCATGTGGGATCTTTAGTTGTGGGATCTAGTTGCCTGACCTGGGATCAAACCTGGGCCCCCTGCATTGGAAGCACTGAGTCTTAGCTACTGGATCACCAGGGAAGTCCCCTTCAAAGGTCGTTTACATGGACAAATGCATTGGTCTTTTGCATTATACTAATACTTTCCATTACTAAGTATGCATTATTATGTATCAATATTATACTATTTACTTGCATTCATTGCATTAACTTATTATTAACACTTATAATTTGCAGATGAATAACTCAAGGCTTTGGTAGCTCTGCTAGTAAGTAGCCAAGGTGAGGCCCCAAACCAGCTGATCCAATTCTGAGCTTAATTATTCTTTTTCTTGACAACTGAAAAATGACCTATTGTCTATCTGTGCTCACATAGTGTCTTGGTTAAGAATGGAAGAAATAAGAGGGATAGAGTGCTAAGAAATGGATTCTCAAAGTTAACTGGCTGTTGACTGGAAAAATTATAATTTCTCTCAGCTATTGGCTCCACCCTGTGTAAAGCAATAGCCTGCTTTTACTAAAGGGAGACAGATGATGTGCTATAATAAAAGATGAACTAAATTCAGCCACAGAACATCTGGGTTCTACGTCTGCCTTGCCATGATGAGCTACGTGTCCTTCAGGTATTGAATGAGTCACTTCAGATCTCTGAGCCTCAGTTTTAGTTTTAGTTTTGTTTGTTTTTGGTCTGTAAAAGCAAAGTGTACAATTACTTACACTTCTAAGTTCTTTCCAGGTTTTATACTCTGAGCTTCCAAAATCTTTTTCATGTTTTTGAATCAGTGTTAATTGTTTTAAAGATGTCAATTTTATCCACAAATTGTATTTATGTAATGATAATTCATTTAAACTAACATTACATATAAATTGCATTAAAAAAAAGAAATAATTGTAATAAAAGGAAAATGTTTTACCTTGACCCGATCTAGTTCTCTCTCTAATTTCAGGAAAGTGAGTGAAAACTGCAGTAGAACCCTGTGGCTTCAGTTCCTACTTCTTCCTGCAAGTGGTCCCAAAAGAGACCTGGGCCTTCAATGATCTTGAGACAGGCTGGGACCTGGGACCTGAAACCCATTGCTGCAGTGCTTGCACCTGGGCAAACATCTCCACAAGCAACAAACTACAAAGAAATTATCCATATAAGGAACTAAAAATAACTTGCATGCACAGTTGGGGCAAATTCTGTGTAACAAGATACAAGAAGACCAAAAAGCCCAATTGCAACTTCTGAAGAGCCAGGAGAAAAATCAGGGTGTAGAGAGCTGTAGTGTACTGTGCATGCCTCCCTGCACTCAACACCATGAAGGGCTGGGGAGAATACCTAAGTCACCCCTCCGGTCTGACCCCTGGACCTGGCCGTGTTCTAACCCCACATAATGAACCAGCTCCCCCACCCACCTTAAGGAGTGAACAAACGAACCTGTTACTTGTTCTTGCTCCCCTCTGTGGCAGCAGGGGCCCCCGATAAAGCCTTGCCTGAATTTCTTATCTGGCCTTGGGTCAATTTCTATTGATTAAGGAGGTCAAGAACCCTGATCGGTATCAATTTCACCCTCCTCTGACCCTCTAGTGTCAACGAAGGGTCTGACTTGGCTTGAGCACAGTCTATCTCATGGCATCTTATTCTTATTATAAACTGTTATTCTGTTACTTAACTTTTAATCAACTGCATGAAGTCTTCTTCTTGCCTCCCCAATTAGATCCTGAGCTCTTTGTGTGGGAATGTGACCCATGTCTTGTACCTGGAATCTCTGGAGAACTGATGACAACGTTCAGCACATGCAGAGTTGGTGCTCTGTAGGCAGTTCTCCATAAACCTCCCGCATTAATATGCATCCAACAGGTTGAGTGAATAAAATCTTAGGAATGCACATATTTCAGATACTTATCCTCAACAGTAAAATATTGTTGATATTGATATAATGTACATGCTACTTTGGGGCTTCCCTGGTGGCTCAGTAGTAAAGAACCCACCTGCAATGCAGGAGATGCAGGAAATGATGTGGCTTTGATACCTGGGTCAGGAAGATCCCCTGGAGGAAGGCATGGCAACCCACTCCAGTATTCTTGCCTGGAGAATTCCATGGACAGATGAGTCGGGCAGGCTACAATTTGTGGGGCCACTAAGAGTTGGACATAACTGAGATGACTTAGCATACATGCATACATGTGTTACTTTATCTCTGGAAATATGTATCTATTTGTTGGGACCCTCAATAGGAGGTAAATCAGTGTTGACTAAATTATTCTTTTTCTTCTAACACCTTACTTTTGACCAAAGCTTATTGTTCTTAGAATTACAGTTTTTTAAAAAAAATGTTTCCCTAAACAATATAAGCAAAAACCCAGTATTAGAAAGAGAGTTTCCATTGCATTGTTCTCTAATCTTCTTACTTTATTTTTGACTCCCATTAACATGTGTACATCAATTCATTCATGTCATGTTTTGGTCTCTGGATTTGGGGCAGCATCCTGACACAGAGATTCCTGGCAGCGGTTCTTGTAAGCAAAGAATAATTTGGTTTAGGAATTGCTGACTTTTAAATTATTAACCCCAGAGCACACCAGGAAAAAGGAGGATTTCCTTAGCAAAATGATAGAATCACAGCCTTTTCTCTTGAAGTTGTCAGCATTCAATGTGAAAGATTGTTTGATGTTGCTAAGGTTGAAAAACACCCTTCATTTTTTTGTCTTAAATAAAAGCCTTTGTTTCTCAGTTTGATGTTTTTCATGAATAATTGGAGACTGGGGAAATTGAAAAGGATTTTTGTCTTTGGCTGAACTGAAGTGGTAAACATTCTTGGAAATCAAAACTTGCAAAATAGCAAGTACTTTCTTTTTTTTTTTTTTCCAACTGTTTAAACATAACCTGGATATTGGGAGGCAACAAACAAGACATAAATGAAACCCACAATAGCAATGGGATATCAACATCAGACTTTATAAAGCCACTAGGAAAGCATTTATCCAGGTCTCTATGGTCTATTTACAATGCAATAGCTATCATCCCAGAGTGTGTTCCCTGCTTAGTCCAAGGACGATCTCTGCAGATCACCTAAATAGGTATTCAGTCTCATCAAAGCTTACAAATCCAGGCATTGTATCTTGTCATTACCAACAGTTCAGTGTTTGTCATGTGAACTGATTCATGCTATCTGCCCAATCTCTGTGGGTCAACTTAATAAGTAATAACAACAACAACAACAGTAATAATAACCACAGCAGGTACCATTTAAAGAATACCAGTTTGCCAGGCATGCACCCTAAGTACTACAAGAGTTGTGTCTGAATTTATTTTTACAACACACTTTCAAAATAGGCATCATGAGTCCCATCACACAAATGAAATATTTGAAATGAATAATTTTCCCCAAGACAGACATTAATGGTGACGGAGCTTGAAATAAAACTCAGGTCAGTTTGACCCCAAGGGACTTGCTAAATTGTATTCTTAGGATGTTTTGAAATCTACATGAGATGGACATGCTTGGAAGGTGAAAAATTTTAAAAAGGCAAATATGGTTTCTAAACACTGAATGAATGACCATGAATACTGAATGAATGTTCAGGGAAGGGATTAAGAATAAGTTCAATCGAGGGGACTCAGTGGAGGAGGTTGTGGGAATGGGAGGTGGGACTAAGAAATACCCTTATTCATTAGTTCAACAGAATGTTTAACATTTTTTAAAAAACAATTATTATTGGAGTATAGTTGATTTACAACTTTGTCTTAGTTTTAGGTGTACAGCAAAGTGAATCAGTTATACATGTACATATATACCCTCTTTTTTAGATTCTTTTCCCGTGTAGGTGATTACAAAGTACTGAGCAGAGTTCCCTGTGCTATATAGCAGGTCCTTATTAGTTACCTGTTTTATATAAAGTGCTGTGTATATGTCAGTCCCAATCTCCTAATTTACCCCTTTCCCCCCAAAAATGTAACATTTTTATGTGAGAGAGAGATGGTACAGACAAGTGCAGTTGAAGAAATTCTCATTGATTTGCTCTGATCCTCTGATTGATGGAGACAGATCTTTCCCAGTCACACCTGCCCTTGTAGCTAACTTCCAACCAGGAAAGAACATCAAGAAGAAAATATTTCTTTAACCAAATGCTCATTCCATAGCTCCTCCCAAATGCTTTAACCTGAAGATCATGGGTGAAGAAGAGAATGAGATGTAATGACTTGGTGTAACTAAGACCATCTTTCCACTGGAGGCATGAGGGCCAACAAAGAGGGAGACAGGATGGAAAAACTCTAAAAGGGAAACAGAGGGGCGCAGGGTGGTGTTAGAAACACTACACATGGTACCGACCTGGGGTCTTGTCTGGAGAGGCTGTGAGTGACTGAAATGAGAGGAAATCTATGCAAGTTGAAGTCAGTGGGAGGTGTAGAAACCCTCAGGCAGGGAGCAAATGGCCAGGATGGTACATGTGGTCTAAGACCAAGACAATGTACTGGATTTATAACTTCAGAGGTTCACAACAGATGTAACAAGGATGTCTGACAGTGAATGTGTTCATTTCAGGAACTCTGCACCAGAAAGCAAGATGAGAGAAGGTAGAAAAACCTTCAGTTTCAAATGAATTAGCAACCAGAAGAAAGTCAGACAGCAGATCTCTGCTTGTTACGTGGGGTGCAGTTCTTTGTCTTAACCTAATCACAGAAGGTAATGATATGGAAGAAGCGGGACACAGATAAACATGTGCTGAATACTCCGGAGATCCAGCTAACAAAAGAATGAGGTCAGCAGCTAACATTCCGACAGCAGGAAATAGAATCTGGAAGCCTGGACAAAATGGCAGATTTCAAACAATGTAGTTTGGAGCTAGTTTGAGGCTGGCCCTAGTATGCGGTGGTTCAACATCTCAAAAAAAAAAAATATATAAACTAAAAATAAATATAAACTAATTATGAAATAAGGCAGGGTTCATCCTTTATTTTGTTATTTGTTTGTTATTTAGTATCTCTGAAAACCTACCATGGAGACTTGCACAGACTAAGGCATAATCAATGATTTTTAATTGGTTAGCCTAATGAAAATATGAATCAAAGAGATATGTAGGCAGACACAAAAATGGTAAATGGGAATAATGTGTCCTTTAAGGGAGAGAAGAAGAAAAGGCTTCTTCTAGCTTTCACTCTGTGCTGTCTGACCCCAGCTAGTTGAAATGCAAATGGCATGAGCTTGGTGGAGGGATGCGTGTGTTAGTGAGAAACTTTTCATCTGTCTGCCTGACACCCTGAAGGGTCGAGAGCCTGCTGCACTGACAGCTCTGATCCATCAGGCAAATGGGTACAGCTGTCACGACACCGCGACTGCTCAGCCATCACTGGCAGAGATGCTGGCAGTCCTGGAAATCTGTGCAGCATTGCTGAGGGCACAGGACCCAGTCCTGAGAGAACACAAGCCTACATTTGCACAAGAATCCACCTGCCAATGCAGGAGATGCAAGACACTCAGTTCGATCCCTGGGTCTGGAAGATCTCCTTAGAGAAGGAAATGGCAACCCACTCCAGTATTCTTGCCTGGAGAATTCTCTGGACAGAGGAGCCTTGCAGGCTACAGGGTGGCAAAGAGTCAGACCCAACTGAGCGAGTGTACACAACATATACAAGGGAAGGAAGAAGGGAACCAGAGGAGCGGAATAACCCTACGATACAAAACAAAGTGATATTGCCAGCACCTAACCCAGACAGAGAACAAGTCCTGGGAGAAAAGCAACTAGTTCTAAAGATAGTGGGACTTCCTTGGAGGTCCAGTGGGTAAGACCCTGTGTGTTCACTGCAGGGGGCTTGGTTTTGATCCCTGGTTGGGGAGCTACGATCTCACAGACACTAACTTACCATGCTTAACGACTCTTTCTTACTAATGGGTTAGAGTCCTTCTGGAAAGAAAGACTTAAGTCCCAGCTGCTTGCCTCTGCCAACGCAGTCTTCCAGTGTGACAGCATTAGTAACCCCTGAGAACTTGTAAGAAATGCAAATTCTGGGGCTACATTCTGGACCTATTAAGTCAGAAACTCTGGGATTGGGGCACAAAGATCTGCATTTTAACAAGCCCTGGAGGTGATGATTTGAGAACCACTGGGCTAATCTGTGACTGAGCAACTGTTCCCTTAAACACTTCTCAGTCGGAACTATTTGAGGGACCCATAGAGTGGATCTAGGGTCAGGACCACTGCCCCGTTTCTTGGAATAAAGACGTTTGTGACTCTCGTGGACAATGGGGTTAATCCTGACTGTTGTTTCCGAAAGAATTCGTTCAAACTGCTCTCAACATATAATGTACAAAAGTTAGAAACATGGCTCATGTAAATATAAAATTAGCCCATGTCAAAGATTTTATTCAGTCTATTAATTGACGTGGAAACTAGTAAGGTGGTAAAGCTGACCAACTGGGTATTTGTAGCCAATTAACAATAAAAGAGGAATGTTGAATAAGATTAGAAACAAAATGTTTAATGACCTTCAGGGCAATAAAACCACAGCTTTGGAAGTTATTTTTTTCTGTGTAACATAAATCATTTGCATTGTTACAAGATACAAATCTGTCAGTTAATACAACTCTGCAGAGTCTGGGCACATAACAGTAAATAGTAAAATCAGCATGATGCTACAATAGCCTAGAAAATTAAATACTTCTTGGGTGGGCCTGTTGAACAATGCTCCAGAATGACGTGGATAGGACAAGGCAGGCATCCTCAGGGTCTTCTTTATAAGTCTCGGAACGTTTTGTTAACATGACAGCCCTAGTCTTTAGGTCCTAACTCTTGGTGTAGTTGGGTGGACATCTGGCTCATTAACCTGTGAAATATGCATTTTTGCTTGCCTCTGGCTGCACATTCAGTGTGAGTGTGTGTGGCAGCAGGTGTTCCACTTTATCACTACTAGGGTCCAGGGCTGGTGCCATCTCCCTGTTTCTCCATAACCCTCCTGCACCACCTTCGTGTGTGGTTATTTTCTTCTCCCAGAGGCCACCTGCTGAGGACCTCAGCAAGTGCTGGTTCAAGTTCAGAAGGAAATAGTTCACGGGAAACGTCCATGTGCTTTAAGGTCCTCACAAGGGAACTTGATCACAGCTAGGGATTTTTCTTTTCCTCAAGATGCTGATCTTCTCTTTGGTAAGCCAGGGGACACTATTTTTACACAAGGAGTGAATTTCAAACATTAGAACTAAAAAGACATAGAGAAGGAGCATGCAGCCCAAATCCTGATGGACAAGCTGCTAAACAGCAGGAGCCGAGGAAAGGCAAGACCTCAAAGAGAGAGGCAAGACACCTGCTGAAGACTTCCCTACATTTCATTCTTCCTAGCAGAAGAGCTGAGAAACACCCAGATCTGGCTGTCACCTTCAATCTACAATCTGTCCATTGTCGCTATATAGCAAGGCTTCTTACCTGAGAGCCATGAACTTTCAAACCTGAAGACAGAATTCAGGGGGTCCAAGAATTCAGACGAAGACAAATTTTGGTTTTCACTTAATTCGAACTGGAATTGAACATTTCTTTCCATCGTTAATGAGAGCCACAAACTCTAGTAGTATTAGTGGTACTTGTGACTTTTTTATGGATATTTCCACATCACTACTTTGCCTCCCTGTTTGATTTTTCTTAAAGTGTTAATAAAGAAGCATATGTATAACTCTACGCCTCCTTTAAAAAGAGTTTGATAACTGTATTTTGATATGAATAGTTTGCTGTATAAGCCTATGTGTTTGATTGTGTGCATTGAAAAACATTATTCTAAGACGAGATTCATACGCTATGTCAGATTTCTGAAGGGGTTCATGGCACAAAGAAGCTTAATAATCCTTGCCTATTGTAACTTTGAACAAATGAAAACAAAACAAAAATCGGTTTTGTTTAGTTTGCTGCCTACTTGAGCTTTGCTGGTTTTGTGGTAATATTTTCTTTTGTATCAACTAAAACTGGAAAACAACACGCCCCTGGTTATTATGTACTATATTCTTTTCCTCCTGAGATGGTATATACATAATTTCTTTATTTTTGAAACCATTTTTGGTGTTTAAAGGTATAAAGCAATGTTGATGGTTAGGATTCAAGGCAAGAGTCATTCTGAATATTTCAGGAAGTCCCAGCACTAACTCAAGCAATGAATATCCATGCATTAATGAGAACCCAGGCAACTAGTCTTTTTGACCTCACTAAATCCTTTTCAGAGCAAGAAGCTTTCATTCTTCTTCAAGCCTCAGGTGGCAGATCAGGGGCAAAATAGTCTTTCTTCACAATTATGTGCTTCTACAGTCATTGTCTATTAGGGGAATAAGGGATAATAAAAAGGATGTGATTTCAGTTTATGATCAAACTGGATTTTTTCCTTCATTTTTTATTTATATTCAGTGTTAGCCTGCAGAAACTCTTTTTTAGAAAAAAAAAAAGGGACAAAGACAAGTATTTGTCCTCCTCTTCTTTTCCAATTTTGCTAAGAGATGAAAAGCCAGGCAACAAAGGCTTTTACTCGCAACCACTTTAAGACTTAGGGTCAGAAGCTGAGAAATAAAGTATTCAGAAGAAAAAGAGCTGAACTCAAATGCTAGCTTTGCTACTTGCTGATTGTGTGATCAAAAACGTGTTATTTAATCACTCAGGCTCTCATGCGGTTTGAATGTTTTTACTAGGTAAGTAACTGTAAGGGTCATTGCAAATGGAGTCTGTATTCAGATAGACCCCAGGGTTTCATTTGCCCTTTTTAGCTGGCAATATAGAAAAGGATATCTAAGCACCTAAGGGGAAGGGAAGCTGGAGGAAGTGGGACACGGAGAAGGAAGACTTGGATCTGGTCTCTGCATCTGGTTTTCCACTATGGAAACTGTCATCTCTCCTGTAGAGGGGTACTGGAGGCCCAGAAGAGAGGGCTCTGTGAGACCCAAGACACAGACATCCTAGTGTCCAGGTGAAGAACAGGAAAGAGACCAGGATAGGTGTTCCAAGCCTTTGTTTCCTCAAGGAAAACATCCTGAACTCCAGAGCAGTCAGGATGGAAGGGTAGAAGGAGATGCTAAGTATCACTTAGGTTTCTTTGGGATGGGGAATCAGTACAGTGTATCCAGAGAACGTGCATGTCAGGAGGCAGGATACTACGTTTAAGGGGAGGATGGCTCTCCACTCACCAGTGACTTTATGATCATTGGATACCAGTGAATATGAGGGCATTAAATAACCTGCATTTCTTTCACTATTACCTATGCTCACCCTTGGGTCCTCCCAGAAATGATGGGTCTAATGAGCAAGGTGGGGGGGGTTCTTGATGTACTTGACCATATAGGTGGGGGCAATGAGCTGGCAGATTCTGAATTACTTCTATTAATGTTCCTTATTCACAGGCTGGAGGGGAAACATGGACTGTATGAAGATAAATTAGAGGTAGTGTACTATGAGATATCTTTTTAAGCTGTAAAGCCTTAGAAAATGTGAGTTTGGGGATATTAATCTTTTCCAGAAAATTTGGCAGCACCTTGTGGTTACTAAATAAATGCCTGTTGGTTAAATGAAGGGATAAACACAAAAGAACTAATTTTAGGACCCAAGGAGATTGATCAAACTAATTTATACCAATATTTCAGCTAATCACTGTAAAAAAGAGAATGTTTATTACATTTGAAGATCAACAAAACAATTATTCCTGTGCCTCTTATAAACCCAGCAAAAGGGATAAATGATGGGGAACAAGAGAGAAGGAGAAAGTGGAGGACTGGTTTGGTCAGCTAACACATTTTCTCCTTCTCTGTGAAAATAATACCCACAGGTCCTGTCTTTTACTGCTTTTCATGTTCTACTTTCAACCATTTAAGATTCCTATGGAAGGCTCTTCACTGAATTCATACCCGTATATTTTCCAGTTCTTTCTATATTGAGAACCCAGAAAGATAAAAGTAAATGTAGTTTGATGACATTTTAAGTCTTTTTAAATGAGAAAGCTCCACTGAAGTTTCTTTTTTGAAAGAATGTACAAATATTCAATAATTACTTTATGGTTTACTAGTTAAGTGAAAAACATCTGCCAACAAAATATCAAGTGGGTTTAGACTTCCCCCAGTCAGTTTGATGATGCACAATGTTTGGATCCTTTTAGGAAATGCTCATAGTTTGAAGTAGATCAGGATTAGCTACACATCTAAAATCACCTCTACAATCTCACTAACAAAGTGTAATAGAGGAAAACTTCAGATTGAATTCTATCACTCACATAGCCATTTATTGAGCAAATACCCATTGTAAGGAGGCAAAAAAGCTGTTCATGCAACAAATTATGAAAACTCAGTGAGCACTTAAGCAGGGGTCCCCAATATTTTTGCCACCAGGGACCAGTTTCATGGAAGACAAATTTTCCACGGACTGGGGAAGGAGGGAATGATTTGGGGATGATTCAAGCACATAACATTTATTGTGACCTTTCTTATTATTACATCAGTTCCACCTCAAATGATCAGGCTTTAGATGGGAGGTTGGGGACCCCTGCACCTAAGGAACAGGCCTCAGGTGTCTCCTCACGGTGCAGGTGATAAGCCGCTCTGTACCCCAGAGATGGAGGAATAGATATATCCATGCAAAGATGGAACATGTCTAAAATAACTTAGCTAATCCACAAAGCTTATATCACCACTAAATATGGGAATACACACACATACAAACATGTTTATGTTTATGTATGTATATATACAAACATAATAACGTTAGATAGATTCGGGGTTAAGAAATAGATAATAAATACTTTATAATAAATAAAGTATTATATAGTATTATGAATAAATAAATTATAAAGTATTATAATAAATAAAAAATATAATAAATAAAGCTTTTCAGTCTCTTGCAATGTATATGAAGCATTGTCTATGTTACAATGACTCAGCCTTGCCATTATAGCATGAAAGCAATCGTAGACTATAAGAAAAAACCTGAGTGTGTTATGACACCATTTCTGAATAACAAAATTTGAATTTCATACAATTTTCACATATAATGAAATGCCATTTTTATTTTGACTTTTTAAAACACTTAAAGATGTAAAAGTATTCTCAGTTCATGGTCGTGGACAATCCCCAAATATGAAGTGGGCAGTCTTTGATCTACAGGCTGTAGTTTGCAGATTTCTCATCAAAACTATAAAACTTTAAAGTCAAGTTCTGCCTTTATAGTTGTGTCCTGTGACTGGAAAAGATGAGAAGTGAAAAGACAAAAATGGAAGAACATGTATTTGTAGGTGTTACCTAATTTACTTATTACAAAATCTCTTGGAGTTATATACTATATTATTTTGACCATTTTATACAAGTGGGAAGGGAAGCTCGTACTTTTTAAATATAGAAAGAGGGTCAAGTACAGGCCTATCTGATTTCAAATTTCATGTGCTTTCCTCTTCAAGGTCGTGCTTGACGGTTTTCCCGTGGACACTTGGACCTTTCATAGGGGAGAGGGTCTGAGCTATTTATTGTCAGGGTTGTTGTGCTGCCCATTTCCAGAGCTGTCATTCCTATTTTGTTACGTGTGAACGTCCCTTTGATCACATGGATTGCAGTGTGGATAAAGTTGCTTGACTTTGTACAAAGAGTCTGCCCGGGACTTTTTTTTTTTCTTCTTGACCTAGTAGATTTTTGAAGGCTGTGAGAAACGCTAAAAAGCTCAAGCACTGAACTGACATGACCAAATTTGTGTTTTAGAAAGTTGTGTTGTGATTTGGAGCTGAGTTTCAGAACAAGAATTCAGCACCAAATGAATCATTGATGCAACCAACTTATGTAACGAAAGAAAATGTAACTGTAAAAGCAGACAGTCATTTGAAATGGTAAAAGTACATTATAAATTTTAGAAATGGATGTATATATTTTATGTGCAAAGGGTACTGGCGTAATCTTTATAAAACACATAATGAAAGAAAACTACTGCAGGCTTTATTTTATATTTAACCTAAATGTTACATAAGATAAATAATAATTACATTTATTTTCTTTTATTTCCTGGGATTTTTGAAACAGAGTCAAATCCATATATTCTCCAGAAGCACAATTTTACTTATAAAAATTTACATAATTTTGACTCAGAAATACCACCTATAAGCCCTGTTTCTTTTATGTGAAACAATGTATGCACAGTATATAAATTTCAGAATTGCATATAAGAGTAGAACCATTGGAAAAAAAAATCTAAACTTCATCAATACAACACTAGTTAAAAATTATTCCATATCCATAGGATGAAACTGTGTATACTTTTAAGAGTGAGGTGTTTCTGTTTACATTGATATTGAAAGAGTTACAATGTACATTATTTAATTTTTGAAAATTTTCTATGAATTATGTTTTATCCCAAGAAACAAGGATTCTTCCAAATTAAGTAGGTTAAGTGTTAGTAAGGTTAAAGACATAATATTAATATATGCTGGATACGAGTCAACATTCAACCTTGATTTCAAAATATTTTAAGTGCTGATGACTGGAAAAATCTTTCTGAATTTTATAATTTTTATTTATTATTTATTCCTTTAAAAAAACTTTTAGAACTATTTCTTTTTGGCTATGCTGGGTATTTGTTGCTTTGCACGGGCTTTCTCTAGGTGTGGCGAGCAGGGGCTGCTCTAAGTTGCAGTGCCTGCGCTTCTCAATGCGGTGGCTTCTGTCATCATAGAGCACAGGCTCTAGAAGCGTGGCTTCAGTAGTGGCGGCATGTGGGCTTAGTTGCCCCATGGCATGTGGAATCTTCCCAGTCCAGGGAGCAAAACCATGTCCCCTGCACTGGCAGGCAGATTCTTATCCACTGTGTCACCAGGGTAGTCCTGTATTTATTCTTAACTGAAGCATAGCTGATTACAATATTATATTAATTTCAGGTGTATAGCATATTAACTATTTTGCAGATTGAAAGTAAAGCAAAAGTGTTAAGTCATATCCTATTCTTTGCAACCCCATGGACTACTGTAGCCCACCAGGATGCTTGGTCCATGGAATTCTCCGGGCAAGAATACTGGAGTGGGTTGCCATTGCCTTCTCCAGGGGATATTCCTGATCCAGGGTTGGAATCCGGGTCTTGCCCATGGCAGGTGGATTCTTTAATATCTGAGCCACCAGAATATACTTCATTGAAAGTTATTACAAGATAGTGACTATAATCCCCTGAGATATACCATGTATCCCTGTTGCTTAGGCATCTCCTAATCTCATGCCCCTCATGTGGACCTCCCCTCTTTCCTCTTTTTACTGGTAACCACTAGTTTGTTTTCTTATCTGTGAATCTGCTTCTGTTTTGCTGTGTACATTTGTATTATCTTTTAGATTCTACATGTAAGTGCTTTTGTCTTTCTAATTTATTTCACTGACCATAATATTCTCTAGGTTCATCTATATTGCTGCAAATGGCAGAATTTCATTCTTTTTTATGGCTGACTACTATTCCATGTACATATATTACATGTATAAAAAAACTTCATCTGTTGTTGGACACTGGCTATTTAGTGTTTGATGCTCGGTTCTTAATATATATCTGCCTTTCTGAATGGGATTGTCTCTTTCCTATAGATTTTTACTTCTTTTCCATTCCGAGAAGATCCTTCAATATTTCTTTTAGAGTAGGTTATGGGCGAACTCTTTTAGCTTTTACTTGTCTGATAATTTCTTTATCTGTCCTTCTATTCTAAATTACAAGGCTTGCCTGGTAGCTCAGCTGGTAAAGAATATGCCTGCAATGCAGGAGACCCTGGTTCGATTCCTGGGTCAGAAATATACTCTGGAGAAGGGATAGGCTACTCACTCCTGTAGCTTGGGCTTCCCCGGTGGCTCAAATGGTAAAGAATCCGCCTGCAATGCGGGATACCTGGGTTTGATCCCTGGGTTGGGAAGATCCCCTGGAGAAGGGAAAGGTTGCCCACCCAATATTCTGGCCTGGAGAATTCTGTGGACTATACAGTCCATGTGGTCACAAAGAGTCGGACACGACTGAGCGACTTTCACATCTCATACACGTTCTAAATTATAATCTCACTGGGCAGTTTTTTTCTCGGTTGCAATTTTTTCCTCTTCCAGCATTTTTAACATATCATGCCTTTCCTTTCTGGCCTGCAGAGTTTCTTCAGAGAATCAGCTAATAGCCTTAGGGGGATTCCCTAGTATCTGACCCTTTGTTTTTCTCCTGCTGCCTTTAGAATTCTCTTGTTATCTTCAATATTGGCCATTTTAATTATACTCTGTCTTGGTTTGGGTCAGCTTGGGTTCATCTTGTTTGGGACCCTCTGTGCTTCTTGTACATGGATATCTGTTTCCTTTTTCAGGTTTGGGGAGTTTTCAGTCATAATTTCCTGAAATACATGTTTTATCCCCTTCTCTCTCTCTTCTCCTCCTGGGGCCCCTACAATGTGAATATTTGTCTTTTACAACAAATCTCTTAAAATGCTTTCTTTTTTAAAAAAGTGTTTTTCTTTTTGCTGTTCGGATTGAGTAAATTCTCCTATTTTATCTTCCAGATCACTTATGCGTTCTTCATGTATCATTCAGTGATCTGCTATTCATTCCTTCTGTGTGTGTGTGTGTGTGTGTGTGTGTGTGTGTATGTGTTTATTTCAGCTATTGAATTCTTCATTCCTATTCTGGTCTTTCCTGTATTATTTAGTTTCCTGCTGAAGTGTTTCATTGTTTACCTCAATTCTTTCCCCTAATTCCTTTAGCAATTTTTATTGGCAATGTTTTGAATTTTTTTACCTGGTGAATTGTTTATTTTGGTTTTATTATTTAGTTTCTCAGGAGTTTCCTATTGCTCTCTCAATTGAGAGTAATTCTTCTGCCCTTCCATTTTGCTTAGCTGGGGTGTAACCGTTACAATCGCCGTCTTACATGGGGGTTGTTATGTGTGGTGTCCTTGCACAGCGAATGTGTGCCCGTACTTTGGCAGGGCCGGCAGAATTTGAAGTGAATGGCAGACTCTTCAGGCTGTGCTGTTAGTTATCACCTTGGTATGGGGTGGGGCTGGAGATGGGGGTGTGATGCTAGAGCTCTGTGTGAGGTGGGGCTTCTTCTCTGCTTGGTGGCTGTCACCTCCCTATGGAGGAGAGAGTCTATTTCTGAGTGTCTGGAAGAGAATTTGAGCTGGTTCTGTTCTTTTTGAGCATCTGTTTTCCCCTCTCCTGGCATCAGGACTCTTGCTCCAGAAAGGCGAGTGCTGAAAAAATGGGCCCCTGTTCAAAGGTCACTTTTTGTTTAACAGTTACATTTCAGTGTATATTATTTATGTAAAACACATCTATATCTCATACCAATCTGTGTGTTCATATGTGTTAGGTCTCCCTGTGTGAAATGATACATTGTTTCTAGACAGAGGAGGACCCAGATGGAAAAACAAAGCAATACAGAAGAAAACAAAACAAAGAAAAAAGTCTAGTTATCTCAAAGGAGGAAAGGATGCCTCCAGGAGGCCCAGCAGGGAAAAGAGGGAGGTTTTTTTTTAAAATTAAACTGGAGGATCGTTGCTTTACAACTTATGTTAGTTTCTGCTGTACAATGTGAATCAGCTCTATGTACACACACATCCCTCTTGAGCTTCTATATTATCTTTCATAATTTAAAATGTTTGTATCAGAAATCTATATTACGTACTTTTTAAAAGCCTTAAATACAGATATCTAAGGAAACTTAGTTGATTTTATTTCAGTCAATGGCCATGTAGCAAGCTGACACTGTCAGAATTCCGCCATCAAACTAACTCATTTGCTTGAAATCACAAGTGTTCAATGGTTGTTTATGTGTTGTAGATGATGATCCTTCTGCTCGTGATGTTCCTTCCTTATTTTTACAGGACAGAGTTGATTTTCACTCCCCACAGCTTTTGCTTAAGTTACCAGTTTACACAAAAGGATCTCTGCAACTATAATCAGAGCAATGCTGCATTAATAGTAACAGCATACATACTATCTGCCTTGCTCTGTGTACACAGATCTCACTGAATCTTCTAAACCAAGGGTCCCCAACCTCCAGAATCTAATGCCTGATGATCTGGGGTAGAGCTGATATAATAATAATAGAAATAAAGTGCACAAGAAATGTAATGCTCTTGAATCATCCTGAAGCCATTCCCCCGCTGCCCCTCAGTCTGTGGGAAAATTGTCTTCCACAGATCAGGTCCCTGGTGCCAAAAAGGTTGGGGGGCCAATGTTCTAAACAACCCTGTAAATAGCAAAAGTGCTATTTATAGATGAGGAAACTGAGTCAGGAAATGCTTAGGCAATGTGGCTGAGGTCATAGAGATACTAAGTACAAGCAGCTTTATTGTACCAGCTCTACTGTACAGCTTTAGTGTACAGCTGTATTGTACCAGCTTTAATCCAGGAAGTCTGGCTCCACCATACTCAGCTGCATGCTCCACAACATTGGGGTCAATAAGCTGGTCTCAATCAAGCACCCAAAACTTCTGCTTTGACCACAACCATTTCCAGAATTTCTTACTTTCTTGCATTAAGTCCCAAAGAGTGAGGTGCAGCCACTTGGGCTGGCGTACAAGTTTCCTCGTGACCTTATGTCTTCTCTGTACCTACCTCCTTTACAGTCTCATCTATCACCACCTCCTTCTAACTCAGGGTCCAGTCACACTGAGCTGCCTGGAGTTTCTCAAAGGATCCACACTCATTTTTGCGTCCCTGAGTTCATAGAGCTTCCCTTGTGTGGGTAGTCTCCTTTCATTCCCCTGTGCCTGATGGACACCCTCTCATCCGTAAGAACCAGAACACACCTTATGTTCCCTTGGCTCCTTCTTACCTTGAAACAATCTCTTTCCCCTGGGCCCCCATTTAAACACACACGAGGCATGGCTGCTATGTCCTGTGTTTCTCCATCAGAGCACTTGTCCAGCTGTGCTCTGGTTTCCTGGTGGCATCCCTTTTTTCCCTCAATGCTGGGTACTCACTGTTGGTAGTGACCTTTTGTTCCCAGCTCCTTGTTCAATGTGTCCATAAATAGTAGGTGTTCAATAAAAGTCTTGTAAATGAACAGATAAATGAAAACTTCTAAGGGAGAATTGAATCCGCTTGACATCACCCTGCCACATGACTAATTTTGCAAGGCACTCTGTGATAAAAACCAGTGGTTGCTACTTCTTCTAAGTTGATTTAAATAATGGGAATGATATATAGGGAAGGTTGCAGTTAATAAAAAAAAATAAGCACTTTCTAAAATTCTGCTTGGGGACTCAACAGCTCAATAATTTGAACTTCCTACCTCTTCCATAAAATATTTTTGTAAATATATTTGACAATGATAGCACTCTTGCTGATTTATTAAAGGTCTATTCTGCTTTTCTGGCACATTATTACTGAAAGCCATCAATGAATCACATACAGTTTTGGTTTATTTTGGACTTTCTTTGGTGTTATTCTTAACTCTAGGCTGGCAGTCACCTTTAAATGTACATGTATGGTAGGTGTTTGTAGCTATTTTCTTCCAAGTCACTTAAACTCTCTGCCCCCATTTTTTTATCCAGTGAGTTAGAAATGTTAGAGCTCTATAACTGCTTCTAGAATGATTTTGAGACAAAAAATTCAATCCTTTGTATAAAAATATTACTAATATAAATTTTATCACTGCAGATGGTGACTGCAGCCAAGAAATTAAAAGATGCATGCTCCTTGGAAGAAAAGCTATGACCAACCTAGACAGCCTATTAAAGAGTGGTGACATTACTTTGCTGACAAAGGTTCGTATAGTCAAAGCTATGGTTTTTCCAGTAGTCATGTATGGACTATAAAGAAAGCTGAGCACCAAAGAATTGATGCTTTTGAACTGTGGTATTGGAGAAGACTCTTGACAGTCCCTTGGACTACAAGGAGACCCAACCAGTCAACCCCAAAGGAAATCAGTCCTGAATATTCCTTGGAAGGACTAATGCTGAAGCTGAAACTCCAATACTTTGGCCACCTGATGAGAAGAACTGACTCATTGGAAAAGACCCTGATGATGGGAAAGATTGAAGGTGGGAGGAGAAGGGGATGACAGAAGATGAGATGGTTGGATGGCATCACCAACTCGATGGACATGAGTTTGAGTAAACCCCGGGATTTGGTGATGGACAGGGAAGCCTGGTGTGTTGTAGTCCATGAGGTCACAAAGGTAAGACACGACTCAGCTACTAAACTTAACTGTATATAAATTTTTGCCTAAGAGGGATTTACTCATAAGAATTTGTTTTATGCTAAACTGTATGATGTAGTTTTATTACTAGACCCAGGGAAACTGAGGCACAGAGTGGGTAAACAATCTGTGCAAAGTCCCACAGCTAGTAACAAGTGAAACCAGAATTCAAACCCTGATAGTCAGCCTTCAGAGATCATGCATACTAATACTGAACTGCCTTGCCACTCACCAGTGGTTATACTTTACAGGGTTGAAAAAAATCTGGCACAAATCCAGCAAGGAAATTAATTCACTAAGAGACACAATTACTGTGTTTTTACTCACAGCATTATCTCTAGAGGTTATATGACCTTCAGTAGTCCACTGCATTTCTCTTGAATTTTCTCAGGCAATTTTTAGCCCTCACACTTCAGTATTCCATGGTGAATACGCTTTCTTTAGGACATACCTATTTGGGAATAAATAAGAGGGAGTAGACTGTGTTTGTAGGATTTGAACCCCACTTGACATTGAAGCAACACCTTTAGCCATGTCTGGGAATCTCCTGTTGATTTCACAAGTTCTGCGTGGTACCTGCCACATCACTTTCCACTGTCCTCCGTGATGGGGACTCTGCTGTTGATATGACTACTTGGAGTGTCTCAGGATCCTCACTGCTGTGTCCCTATGAAGGTTCACAGCAGGGAAGCACTTGCCTCATGACCCTGGAGCTGCTCATTCTCCTACTTCCAAAACTCTCTCTCTCTCACACACACACACATACACACACACAGACGTACACATACCCTTTCAGCCTGCAGACCTGTGACCACTAATAATCAGCAACGTGGGTGGAAGGTGCTCAGGAGAGGCAGTTTTAGATAACTGCAAGCCAAGACCCTTTGACATGAAATGGGTCCCTCTTATCTGCGCTTCACTTTATTAAAGAGGTGACAAAGGTAGACTAGTCTGCCTACTCAATTCTCACATAGAGTTGAGTTAATTAGTTTTTGCAGTTTCTTACTGGTAGCTGGTTCTTTTTTCTAAGTTTATAGTAGTTAAATCAGTGAACAAATTACAGTCTGCTAGGAATCATTTGCTCTTCTTAATGTCTGTAGCATTGTCATTGGACCAAGGTTATGTTCCTGACATGTCTTCCTTTTTGTTGACTTCTTCCTCAGTCAGGATCTCGGTCATAAACACAACTTGGATTTAAACTGGGTCCTCCCTCACTCAAACCTATACTGTGAAAACACCCGCAACCGTGCATAACTGTGCTATCCTCCCTGAGGACAAGTAGATTTGTGTGTGTGTGTGTGTGTGTGGGCAGACAGAAAGAGGGGAGGGTATTGTCACTAATACAGGGTGTGATCATAAAGGTGAGCGCACACTGCAAAGGCTAAGACATTAGTCACATCACAAGAATTTCTGTATCGTGGCATTCCTAAAATCCCTGGAATTTACTGAAACTGTCCACCCTTGAAGAAGGCAAGTAAGAATGATGACAGCTTCAAACTTGAACCAGTTGGTTAGTGTACAGGACTCCCTACCATTTAGCAGAAATGCCTGGCAAACCTCATGAAGAGGACAGATAACTGACCGCCGAAGAAGGGCTCCAAGCGCACAGAACCATCGGAGACCGAGCACCCGGCCCTCTCCCGGCCGTGGCCAGGTGGCGGGCACGGAGGCAGCCACGGGGCTCGCTGCCCACCAGGATGGAGCAGATGAGCCCCGCTCTGCTCCGACATTGGGCCAGGTACGCCTGCCACGGTCCCAGGAGGAGGCCGGCTCCGGCGGGAGCTCGCAGCATCTTCTTTCACTTCAGAGTAAAAGCTGCGATCTCATTTATTCAGGATGGGCCTGGATTCTTAATTGGACAGGTGTGTGAGGGAACGCTGGCTGTGAGCACAGCGTGCTCTACCATCGAACTTTTCTGTCGACATCCTTCCCGCACTTCCTGTCAGGCTGACCTTAACTCTGGCAGGTCAGGCACCGGCAGGCGGTGGGGCTGGCCAAGAAGGAGAGAAACACGAAGTTGTGAAAATCAAACGCCAGCCCACAGGAGCGATTTCCCCCTTTTCTCAAGTTTCCAAAGGCCATAGGAAAAAAGGGACCGTCTCGTCTCTTCTTTGTCTGGGATCTGCTGTTCCGAGTCACCATCTGTTGACTTTTATTAGTTGGTTTTTCCAGATAAATCTCTGTCACCTTGAATACATGTGGGGGATGGATTCAGGAGAGAGCGGAAATGGGAGGGAGGGAAAAAGGAAGGAGGGGGGAGATGTTGTTTCATTCTTGGAGAGATAGACTCATTGGAAGGATTAGCTGAGATTGAAATAGTATTTTCAGAGATTTAAAAGTGAAGGAGAAAGGGAAGGAAGAGGAGGGGAAGGTGGAAGAAGGAAATGAACATTGATTCAGTCAGCCTCCGCAAGGGATGGTGCTAGGTGTTTGTAAATATCCAACATCCTTCCTCACTCCCATTTCAGGGAGAAAAACAAAGCTCTTCAAATACAATATCCGAAGCCATTTATTCTCATGCAGTCTAGTTTACTAAGGCACTGGTCACCTGGGTTTCATTTTTGCCTCTTGCATTGATATTCATTGTATGACTTTGAACATTTGCCACTGCTTTCATAGATCTAATTTTCCCTAATGGGAAAAATAGATTAGGAATACTATACCAACCCTCCCCTGAGAACAGACAAGAAATGCTGCCTCGAGGAAATATCAATGGAATGGGATCTAGCTGTCTACAGAGTGTTATTATTGATGCTGTTTTGGAAGGCACTCATGGTTATCCAGACTGGGAACCAGGCCAAATTGAAACTGCACCACCTTTTCTCCAAACAATTAAGTAGTTGCCATTTATCACTCCCTGGAAATAATGTCTTCAACACTGTAGGTGAGGTGTGCAGATTAGTCAGACGGTTCCTAGGTAATTACTAGAATCAAATGCTCTTGAGCTTAACATGCTCCTGAGAACCCCATGATCTCCCACCGACGCAGCCAGGACATCAGAGGGCGAAGCGCCCAGATGCTGCTCCTTGCATCTGCCATGCTGGCTCACCCCAGTTACCTTGTGTGTGACAGCTGTTCCAGGGATGATGAGATATTCCTTACTCACCAAAAATGCTTCAGCCTTGCAGCTTCCTGCAGGATCTTCTGGTGACAGAAGGGTACCACTCATCATCCCCCTAGGACCATAGGCAATAAAAAAAGTTAGATTCAACCAGCTAGTCTCCTTATGGGTTCTATGCAAAACTCAGTCTTCCCCGGTGACTTCTGACCTTAGAGTTGACCTATGTGACAAGGCTCTCCAGGCCTCATCTGGATCTTCTGAACACAGCAGACTGCAACGTGTATATTACCATATGTGAAATAGATCGCCAGTCCAGGTTCAGTGCCTGAGACAGGGCACTCAGGGCCAGTGCACTGGGGTAACCCTGAGGGATGGAATGGGGAGGGAGGTGGGAGGGGGTTCCAGGATGGGGACACATGTACACCCATGGCTGATTCATGTGAATGTATGGCAAAAACCACTACAATATTGTAAAGTAATTAGCCTCCAATTAAAATAAATAAATTTACAAAAAAAAAAGCTCATCTTGCCTCTAATGAAAAAGTTCCCTCTAAAGTTAATCTGTTTTACAGATATTTATTTCAGCTTATGGGCAGATGCAGAAATGTTTTGGGGCTTCCCAGGTGGCACAGAAATAAAGAATCCTCCTGCCAATGCAGGAACCACAGGAGACATGGGTTCAGTTCCTGAGTTGGGAAGATCCCCTGGAGGAGGAAATGGGAACCCACTCCATTATTCTTGCCTGGGAAATCCCATGGACAGAGGAACCTGGCAGGCTACAGTCCATGGGGTTGCAGAGTTCGACATGATTGAACACATATGCATGCATAGCAGGATTTTATTTTTCTCTCACCGTGCATTTTCCTAAAATGAGGCAATCCAAGTTAAAAAGAAAAAAAATCCATATGAAATGATTCCCCCAAAAAAGACATTTAAAAGTGAGTTGAGATTTAAATTTAGTGGAAGTAGGAGCATGGACACCATGGAGAAGAGAAATCGGAAAAAAACATGATTAGGGGAAATAAAGAATTCACATTTAATATTACTTTCTAAGATCATGATGGCAAATAATAGTTATAATCATAACTAACATTTGGTTCCTTATTCTGCTAACCACTTTGCATGCACTACTTCATGTAATCCTCAATTTTAGGACTAGTGCTAATGGCTAAGAAAGAGTTAGAATTACAGATAAAAATTCCCTCCATACTCAGTAGTTTTTCTACTTCCTGTTTTATCAGTTTTTTATAATATAGTCTCTAGAAATGTATCTTTTAAACCAGAATTCTTGATGGGAATATGAGCTAAAAAGAGTGGAAATCATTTAGTGTGGAAGAGATAAGGCATTATTTGTAAGACAGGGTTCAAGGGAAGCAGGTACCTATGTTTTCAGATGCTGGAAGGGATCCTAGAGTTCTTGAGGTCATTGCACCTGCATCCTGGAGACTCTTGTCTCATTCATCCCAGCAACAATAAGAATTGCTTTTCTAAAAAAAACAAACTGAAACAAACAAAACACCAACCGTGGTGCTATGGCTAATGTGGCCCCCCAACCAAATGTTTACCCTCCCTAATGCTTGTCTTATTCTTCTACATTTTCTGTTTTTTGGTGTACAATAGGCACTAAAATATCATGATCCACATGGACCATGGGTGATACTGGCAACCTGTGATCAAGATTTCAATTGCAGGGTGAGAGAAAAATAAAACACTTCTATATCTGTCCACAAGCTGAAATGAATGTTTATAAAACAGAGATAGTAAATGACAGAGAAGTCTGGCATACCACTATCCATGGGATTGCAAAGTGTTGGACATGACTTAGCAACTGAACACCACCACCTGATTGAAGAATGCTGAAGAAAAGGTGGGCATCTTTTGTTTATCCAGAGGATATTTACACCAAAGGATGTACTTTAAATCGTCCAAAGGAGAATCATTAACTTTTAGTCCTCAGATTCTTTTCCTACCTCTTACATTGCTCAGCACAGCTCCCCTAACCCTCACAGTGGATTTCATTACTTTATTAATCCTCTAAAAGCACTTTTTCATAGCATTTTCATATTAAGTCAGGTTTACATAATTATGTGTTAATATGTTTTCTTCAAATTGACTTTGAGCTCCACAAGAGCAGGAACTGCATTTGTCTTATTTAGTGCTTTTTCTCAAGGATCTACTTTACACATGGTATATAATAAGTGCATAATAACTCTCTGCAATCAGTCAATGAATCCATATATCCTGTTTCACTTAACAGGTTTATTGTTAACATTCATATATATGTATCACTTCTTTCTCGATATACCTGAACATAAACCAATCACCAAGACCAATTGACTCCGCCTCTTCAATATGTGTCTAAAATTCATACTCTTCTCTTAATCTTCTTATTACCTCATCTTTTGTTACATATAATATGTTTATACTTGAAGTACTAAGAAAACTTTATCTAATTCCCCACCCTTTGTTGTTGTTGTTTTTGAGTCGCTAAGTCAGGTCTGACTCTTTTGCAACCCCATGGGCTGTAGCCCGACAGGTTCTTCTGTCCATGCGATTTCCCAGGCAAGAATAGACTAAAGTGGGTTGCGTTTCCTTCTCCAGGGGATCTTCCTGACCCAGGGCTCAAGCCTGCATTTCCTGCATTGCAGGCTGATTCCTTACTCCTGAGCCACCAGGGAAGCCCTCCTCACCCTCTAGCTTTCCCAAATTCAACTCAATCCTGAATAAGTCACAACACATAGCACTCATCGGCTTAAATTCCTTAACACTGCCCATAAATTTTAATCAAGATGATGGTAAGCATAGCAACCAAATCAAGGAAGACCTGAGGATGTCTGAAAAATTTCTTGAGTCAAACTAATTGACTAAGACCATGTCTTTCTAAATGACCTGTCTTGGCTCTTTTTCACATTTGTCTGAACAGGTTTTAAAATCCCCGCCCATCCCCCACCCCCCCCCTTTTTTTTTGCCTAGATACTATTTCATCGTATGTCACGTTGAGGATTTTAAGCAATTTATTTCAAAGTCTCATTCATTTTGCTTAATTATCTCTAATTTTGAGGGGCATGAAGTATATTGTTTACTGGATTTATAGATTGTCTTTCATGGGTTTGAGAGTAAAATTTGATTTTAGAGTAGTTTAGCTTTAGAGAAAAATTGATTAGAAAATACAGAGAGCTTTTATGGAGGCTACACCCAATTTCCCCTCTTATTAACATCTTACATTAATATAGTACAGTTGTCACAACTAATGAACGGATATTGATGCAGAATTGTTAAGCAAAGTCCATACCTTATCTAGATTTTCTTGGTTTTGACACAATGTCTTTTTTCTTTTCCAGGATCCCAGTTATTATTCTTAATAACCATATTACACTACTCATTATCACATGGATTATTCTAGTTTCTTCCTTGACTTCTTTGTAGCATCTTACTCCAATATTATGAAATTTGGATCTCAACTCTCATCATCTTTTAACTTAATTGTTTAGTTTCAGGATACATATATAATGGTTTCAGAATTGTTAATCATATGGCAGAAAGAAGTAACTTTATCTAATTAGAGTACAGTGCTTATGTACAGTTCTTTTGACCTTAAATATTAAAGACTCCACTCATTTCTGAAATTACTTAGTTCAGCATCTTTCCACCACCACCCACAACTTAGATCATTTGTCACATGCAGTAGTACATCCTGAGGCCCCTCAAACACTTAAATGATATTTAAAATTTTGTACACATTAAATGTCATTCCTTTTGCTACCAAAGTCTATGGGTAGTGGCAAATGCACATTGTTACACATCCCTCATTACAATATTATACAGCATGACTTCATCACCCTAAAAAATGCCCTGTGGTTCAGTAACTTATCCTCTCTCTCCTTTGAGCCCTTGGAAATCACCAATCTGTTTACCATTTCTACAACACACTAATCATTACTAGCTAATATCAAGATTGCTGGGAGAAATATCAATAACCTCAAATATGCAGATGACACCACCCTTATGGCTGAAAGTGAAGAAGAACTAAAGAGCCTCTGGATGAAAGTGAAAGAGGAGAATGAAAAAGGTGGCTCAAAGCTCAACATTCAGAAAACTAAGATCATGGCATCTGGTTCCATCACTTCATGGAAAATAGATGGAGAAACAGTGGCAGACTTCATTTTTTTGGGCTCCAAAATCACTGCAGATGGTGACTACAGCCATGAAATTAAAAGACGCTTACTCCTTAGAAGGAAAGTTATGACCAACCTATACAGTATATTAAAAAGCAGAGACATTACTTTGCCAACAAAGGTCCATCTAGTCAAGGCTATGCCGGTAGTTATGTATGGAAGTGAGAGTTGTACTATAAAGAAAGCTAAGCGCCGAAGAATTGATGCTTTTGAATTGTGGTGTTGGAAAAGACTCTTGAGAGTCCCTTGGACTGCAAGGAGATCCAACCAGTCCATCCTAAAGTAAATCAGTCCTGAATATTCATTGGAAGGGCTGATGTTGAAGCTGAAACTCCAGTACTTTGGCCACCTGTTGCGAAGAGCTGACTCATTGGAAAAGACCCTGATGCTGGGAAAGATTGAAGGCAGGAGGAGAAGGGGATGACAGAGGATGAGATGGTTGGATGGCATCACTGTCGTGATGGACGTGAGTTTCAGTAAACTCCTGGAGTTTGATGAACAGGGAGGCCTGGAGTGCTGCAGCCCATGGGGTCACAAAGAGTCAACACAACTGAGCAACTGAACTGATACTGATACTGAACTGAGCTTGTATTTTAAATTTAAATTTTATTGACATGTCACTACTCTAGTATTCATAGCATTAAGAATTTAAGAGTTTTATTGAAACTTTATGTCATTCTTTAAAAGCAATGCATCATTGAAGGAGATTTTTATGTTGAAGTTCTTAATTTCTTGTGAGAATGTTATAGAATCAGAATTTAAAATTTCCTATCTCAATATTTCAGAATGAAAAAATCCCAAATCATATATCATATTAATGTCCATGAGAAATCATATTCCATTTAGACAAATAAAGGATATAAAGAGTATGAGGAAAGTTAGGGTCGTTTTTTGAATCAAAGTGAGAACTAGCATAAATTACACATATTAATAAGATTTTTATAAGTGTGAATTTACAAGGTGTAACATTTTAAACACAAGCTTGTCAAAATAATTTCTATCCACTCCTAATCATTTCTGGTAGTTGAAAGATTTTTTTTATAGTTACTCATTTACAATCAAATCTACTAAGTTCTTTTAAAAAAACACTATTTAAAGCTTCTTATCACCATTAATCAAAATCTGTTGTGTACAAAAATGTTAGTGATATCATTAAATGTGCCAGCTGAGTGTGTCTATTTAGTATTGCCAACATACTCTATAATGACTGCAGAATTAATCTAGCAGCTATAATGTCATTGCTCATGGACCATATTGTCGGTACTTTAAAATGATTCTATTAAAATTTTTAATAACAAACATTGTGTTAATAACATATGAAAACACTTTCATATTCATAGCCTTTAAGTTTTTCTATAAAGGTGATTTAACCATTCTATTTCTTGTGTGCAAGATATTTTTCTCATTCGGAAGACATGTGGTTTTGATTCCTATGCCTAGGAACAGATAAAAAGAGAAAATATGCACAAATTATTAACAGGAAGTGGTGAGTTTTTGAGTGGAGTTGAGTTAAGGCAAAGGAGGGTTAAGAAAAAAATACAAATAGAATTTTGTTTATTTAACACAAAGATAATGCAAGCTTGCATGACTGGGCTAATGATAGTACTGCTGATAGTATTAGGAGGTAGATCTGATTTGGCAGTGAAAACAGGAAGAGAGAATAAAAGATGTTGGAGATGACCAGTTTGTTCTACTACATCAACTAAAAACTGCTATTACCTCAAACCAAAAAGCTTATGAACAGCGAAAGAAACACTCAGCAAATTAAAAGGCAACTTATGGAATGGGAGAAGACATTTGTAAACCACCTATCAGATCAAGAGTTCATATCCAAAATGTATAAACTCACACAACTTCAACAACAAATACGCAAACTATCTTATTTAAAAACAGGCAGAAGTACAGTACACTAACGCATATATATGGAATTTAGAAAGATGGTAACGATAACCCTATATGCAAAACAGAAAAAGAGACACAGATGTACAGAATAGAATTTTGGACTCTGTGGGAGAAGGCGAGGGTGGGATGTTTGGAGAGAACAGCATCGAAACATGTATATTATCTAGGGTGAAACAGATCACCAGCCCAGGCTGGATGCATGAGACAAGTGCTCGGGCCTGGTGCACTGGGAAGACCCAGAGGAATCGGGTAGAGAGGGAGGTGGGAGGGGGGATCCGGATGGGGAATACATGTAAATCCATGGCTGATTCATGTCAATGTATGACAAAAACCACTACAATATTGTAAAGTAATTAGCCTCCAACTAATAAAAATAAATGAAGAAAAAAATAAAATAAAAATGAGCAGAAAAAAAAACAACAACAAAAAAACAGGCAGAACTAAATAGAAATTCTTTTTTTTCCAAAGAAGACATAGAAATAGCCAACGGATACATGAAAGAGGCTCAACATCACTAATCATCAGGGAAATGCAAATCAAAACCACAATGATGAATCACTTAACACCTGTTAGGATGGGTATCCATAAGAAGACAAGAGTTAAGTATTGGCAAGCATGTGTACATGCTGTGAAAAATGTACAATGTACATTGTTGGTGGGAGTAGAAACTGGTTTAGCCAATATGGAAAACAATATGAGTTTCCTCAAAAGAGCAAAAAGTGAAACTATCATACAATCCAACGACTTCACTTCTAGGTACATATTCAGAGCAAATAAAAACAGGATGTCAAAAAATACCTGCAACTCCCATGTTTATTTTAGCATTGTTCATGATAGCCAAGATAGGGAAGCAATCTGAATATCCACCAGCAGATGAAAGGATAATGTGATGCATCTATACAATAGAAAATTATCCTTGAGAAAGAAAGAAATCTCAGTGTTTGTAATAATGTACCTTGAGGGTATTATGCTTGGTGATATAAGCCAGACAAAGAAAGACAAATACTATATTGTATCACCTACAGTGGAATCTAAAAAGTGAAAACCATAAAAACAAACAGGACAATGGTAGTTACCAGGAGATAGGCAATGGGAATGGAGAAGGAAATGGCAACCTACTCCAGTATTCTTGCCTGGAGAATCCTGTGGACAGAAGAGCCTGGTGGGCTGCTGTCCATGGGGTCGCACAGAGTCGAACACAACTGAAGCGACTTAGCATGCATGCATGCATTGGAGAAGGAAATGATTGTTCTTGCCTGGAGAATCCCAGGGACAGAGGAGCCTGGTGGGCTGCCGTCTGTGGGGTCGCACAGAGTCGGACACAACTGAAGCGACTTAGAAGCAGCAGCAGCAGCAGGCATTGGGAGAATCGGGGAGATGTTAAAGGCCCAAATTTTCAGCCAGTAGATAAATAAATTCTGGAGCTCAAATCCATAGCGCAGTGATTATAGACAACAATGCTATATTGTAAAATGTGGAAACCACGTCAGATTTCATTTTCTTGGGCTCCAAAATCAATGTGGATGGTAGCTGTAACCACGAAATAAAAAGCTGCTTGTTCCTTGGAAGAATAGCTATGACGAACCTAGACAGTGTATTAAAAAGTAGAGACATCACATTACCAACAGAGATCCATATAGTCAAACCTATGGTTTTTCCAGTAGTCGGGTACTGATGTGAGAGTTGGACCATAAAGAAGGCTGAGCACTGAAGAATTGACTCTTTTGAAATGTGGTGCTGGAGAAGACTATTGAGAGTCCCTTGGACAGCAAGTAGATCAAACCAGTCAATCCTAAAGGAAACCTACCCTGAATATTCACTGGAAGGACTGATGTTGAAGCTGAAGCTCCAGTATTTTGGCCACCTGATGCGAAGACTTGACCAACTGGAAAAGACCCTGATGCTGGGATAAATTGAGGGCAAGGGGAGAAGGGGATGACAGGATGAGATGGATGGATGGCATCATTGACTCAATGGACATGAGTTTGAGCAAACTCAGAGAGATAGTGATGGACAGAGAAACCTGGCATGCTACAGTTAATGGGGTTACAAAGAGTTGTACATGACTTAGTGTCTGAAAAAACAACAGCAACTATAATGTAAATATCAAACTTGCTAAGAGACCAGATCTTAAATATCCTAATCACAAAAAGAGAAATGATAATTATGTGACACAATAGAGGTGTTAGCTTCAGCTATGATGGTAATCAGATTGCCATATATAAATATATCAAATAATCACAGTACACACCTTAATTGTACACAATGTTATATGTAAATTATGTCTTAGTAAAATGTATAATTTTGGCATAGATAAATTTGATCTGATTTTTTATTCTTCTGACAGGGTTTCCACTTTCTTCTTCTGAAGCTCAAATTCAAGGGAGTCAGAGAATTAATTTGTTCTGGTTTTGTGATCAGAAGTGGACTTTCTTTCTAGAGCCCTTTTTAAGAGGCTGTATTATATTCAGTATATAATAAAAAACCTCTCCTTCCACTCCACTTCCTTTAAAGTAAATTGTATTTTCATCCAAAATATTTGTTGCATCTCTCTGAAAAAGGATTTATACATTTGTGCATTGCTGATATCAAGCTTGGTCACATGATTTACTTTAACCAACGAAATATGTGTGGAAATGATATGCTCTGCCTTCAAGGAGTTTTAGAGTCATTTCATGATTTCACTACATCATTTGCTGAATCCCAGCTGAAAATATCCCAGAGAGGGTCTATCTTTTAGCCTGGACCCAAGACATGAGTAAATGGATGAGAGCCCTAAGAGATCCCAAAATGGACATGGGACATGAGGGAAAAAACCTTCTTTTTACAAGCCGTTGAGATTCCTGGGTTGTTATTGCATCCTATGTTAGCCTAAGGTGGCTGATACAGTCTCCAACACAGAAGTTCTCCTTTGTTGTTTCAAATAATGGGCCTTGGGGCTAGGTTAAGGCAAAGATCTTGGGGCTGATGTAAAAAGTCAACACTGTGCTGTCTCAGTTATGAGTGGGAAAGTTGCTTCTGACATTTTGACTTAGGCAATTGTTTGAGCCTTACAAGGTATTTAGCATCTCTATCTTTAAAGTGATTTATGTTATGACCACAATCTCCCATTGAGGCAGATTTTTTACCAGCTGAGCCACAAGGGAATCGCCCATACTAGATTACAACACTCCAGTCATTAAAAAACAGAAACAAACAAAACTCCCTAAATATCTGGTGGCTATCTGGGCAGTATACTGCCCCCACTAGACCAACTGATATCTACACACTACAAACTGAGAATGTGTAAATGGTATCTCACCTCAACAGGTAGCCCTGGAGAACCAGAAAGGGATTCTGTATTTCTCTGCATCTCCTCCAGTTCTGAACAAATGCTGTTGCCTGAGCAATTCTTCTTAAAAAAAAAAACTAAACGAACTAAGATCATTTTGAATTCTGATCTGCTCCAAAGAGGCCCACAGTCTCCTCATCTTCAACCCACAGGCTGTTTATAAACAGTAAGAATTTCCTAAGTTTCAGGATAAAAAATGTGAGAAGTTACACATACTGGTGCCTCTTAGTTCAGTGTATAAATGTACTCTCTCTGGGGAATTTCAACCTCATGTAAAATTCTCTTTTTCTATTGTCCAGTCTAAAAAAATAGTAAGTGGCTGTTACAAAGGTCCAGATTGTGGGAGGTATTTAGTGAACCTGCACCGATAGGAACATACATAATTTCTCATCCATCTGTTCTGGATTTGAATGGTAACCTTGGGCAGCTAACACAGTTCCCTAAGTCTTTGCTCTAAGATCACAGAGAGAATAGGCAGGCAGCTATGCACAAAGAGTGTCTAAAGTGTTGCTTTTTCTCTGTGGGGCTCATACCAGAGTCTGTATGTTGTTGCAAGCTGGGCTGCTCCCTTCTCTGCTAATTGGATCATCCCTGGTAAAAAGTGCCAGGCTTATCCTTAGGCGATGTAAAGCACAGAGGCTCAAAGAAGAAAAAGGAATAATCTGTAGTGAGAGAAAGCTGGCAGGAAGACAGGCACAGACACCCCTTATCTCCAATGTTGAGCAGTGGAAAGTGTCAGACCTAAGGGATTTAGGTCTTGAACATCAGCGACTTCTTATTACAATTGTTTAGGATTCTCTGTCAATGGTTTAGGAAGGACAAGAGAGCCCACAGACCATCAGATAAAGCAAGATCAAAAGAGGAGGGAGGAGTAACAGAATTGTAATCCACTTCCCACTTCGCTCTTTCAAGCTTTCACCTACTCCAGCAAGGTTCTGCTAAACACTTCAGGGTGTCTGAACATGACTCAAAGCACTCATTATGTTAGTCATGCCAGCCTGCTAGTCCTGTAAGTCCACTTGGGTTTATTTCTGATTGCTTCACACAGTAGATTATTTGTCCAATTTAGGTTGTGATTTCCTGGGAAAGAGAACGTTCACTTTCCATCAGCAGCAGTATAAGTGATAACTTCATTGATGGAAGCCTTGTCTCTCCACCAAGTTTGTTCAGTTTACTTAGAGCAAGGTCTTGGTCATTTTTCATCTCCCTCCCACAACTTAGCATGGTGACAGTCTCCTTGCAGACTAAAATAATAGTGTATAATGAATCACATTCTAAGTATGTATTTCCCTTACCTCTATGATCAGTAATGCCCCAAAGTCTTTCATTTTCCTGAGGTAGCAAGTACATTAAGATTGATTTGAAGTGGCCATGTCCCTTTCTTTCCTGAACCATATTACTAGTCTTTATCCAGAATGGGTTTGAAGTAAGAAAATTTGATACGTTAACTTTCTGAAAGCATTTGTCATATTATAAAAGATAGAGAACTTCCCTGGTGGTCCAGTGGCTAAGAATTGACCTTTAAATGCAGGGCACATGGGTTGGATCCCTGGTCCAGGAAGATGCCACATGCTGTGGGATGACAAAGCCCCTGCACCATAACTACTGAAGTCCAATTGAGCCTGTGCTCCACAAGAGAGGCCAATGCAATGAGAAGCCTGCACACTGCAACTCGAGAGTGGCCCCACCCCTGCCCCCCACCACCCCCTGCAACTAGAGAAAGTTCATGCAAAGCAACAAAGATCCAGTGCAGCCAAAAATAAATAAATAAATAAATCTTTTAAAAAGTAAAAGACAGATATTTCAGAGTCTCCTAAGACATAATGTGAGAAAGAATTCTCTCATTCTTTCTTAACTACAGAATGCCTCTATTTCTAGCTTATCTAACATATAGAAACTCTTTACATATACATGTATGTCCTTGAAGGGAGAATAAAGCAGCTGGAATTTGTCCTTTATTTTCATGTTGATCTGCTCTTCATTGCCTTTTATATTGTGTGAGTGTGTATTGATTAGAATCGGATTAACTTCACTTCAGCACACTCTTACAGGTTTTGGCTTGGGTTGATGGGGGTTTTAAGAGCAGTAGTTTGTGCGTCTGTGAAAGTTGCTCAGTCGTGTCCGATTCTTTGCGACCCCATGGTCTATAGAGTCCATAGAATTCTCCAAGCCAGAATACTGGAGTGGGTAGCCTTTCCCTTCTCCAAGGGATCTTCCCAACCCAGGGATTGAACCCAGGTGTCCTGCATTGCAGGCTGATTCTTTCCCAACTGAGCTATCAGGGAAGTTTGAAAATTCTTTGCAAATATTCCTTGACTTAGTAGAAATTACTTCTGGTTAGATTCTTGGGAACAACTAAAGGTCAAGGTCTACTAACTCTTGGGGACTCTGAATGTGTTGAATATTCCTCTTGGAAAAACTGAAATAGTTTCCAAATTTTAAAGCTTTTATCAGGCTTTTCCACATATCATACTTTTCCTTTTGAATCCACATTTCCTTGAAGGCAAGCCAAGGATATTTATAGATAAATTCAATACTCCTTGCTGCTCAGGTTCTGTTCCCATTCTTAATAGCTGCTCTAAAGACTCATTTTGGAAGATAATGTGCAAAGACAGAAAGAACAAGTTTTGAGGATATAAAAGCCTGGATTCATATTTTTATGTTTTCTTAATATATGAATATTAAGGTTATCCAATATCTAGGTTAATAATACCTATATTGCAGGATTATTGTGAAGATTAAATGAGCTAGTCTATAGATATTTTAGAACATTCAAGAAGTGGAAACTTTATTATTCGTCTTGATACCATCATTTAAAATTTTTCACATTATAATAAAATATGGGTCACCACCTGGGCTTCTGACAAGCTGCATGGTGCTGCCAGTAAATGTACATATGAGGCTTCCCAGGTGGCACAATGTTAATGAAGCTACCTGCCAATGTAGAAGAGATGCGGGTTTGATCCCTGAGTGGGGAAGATCTCTGGGAGTAAGAAATGGCAACCCACACTAATATCCCTGCTAGGATAGTCCCATGGACAAAGGAGCCTGGCAGGCTACAGTCCATGAGGTCGCAAAGAATCAGGCACAATTGACCACACACACATACACATGGGTCACCAAGCGAGAACTACTCAATATATATGACAATAGCGTACCTAAGAGAAAGAGGTGAGACTGCAGAGCTTCAGCTGTGGCATCTCTTTGGAAGGATATTTTGTTCCAGTACCCTTTCTAGTTCTTTTCATCTAGATTTCTTTATTTTTCAAATGAAGATTTCAGTACTCCACCAAGTACCTCATGAGGTTACTATGAGGTCAAAATGAGATCTATAGATACAAAAATGTTTCAAACAGTTCAAAGCAATGTGCATATAGAAGCTTTTCTTTCAATAATGTGACCCCAATCACTGTCCATTCAGTGAGTATCTATACCACGGTTCTTCGTTTCCCTCATCCCCTAATGGCGGTAGCCTCATTTAGGGTGACAGGAAAAGCTTGGATTAGGCCAGATGCAGTGTTGATACAACTAGGGCATGTTTAGAGCCCTCACCTGAGGAAGGGGGGCTATCTAGTCATTCTGCAGATCCCTCATCAGTTGGGAACTCCTGGATGGCCTCCGACTCCTTTCATAATTTCCTTGGGCATGGTTCCACCAGAAAGCCGAACCTGGACAATCAGAGGCTCTTCATGCCTTGCCTGTCCTTGAAATGTGCCCTCTGCCCACAGTTCCCTCAGTGGGAGCCGTTCCAAGGACATAGACTTGAGAGAGTAAGGTGTTACTGAGACCATCTGGACAGCACATGCGTGACTGAACCCAGTTAAACCTCTGTACGGGCGTATGATTCTGGCAGCAGGGAGTGGAGATCTACTCATCGTGGGTCTGTCCAAGACAAGCCCTGAATATAAATTCCTTTGCTTATTAGACCTGCCACCTACCAGTCTGGAGTGCCTGTCTCTTTCCTTTGTCTCCTTTCTCTGCTAGTTATATGGGAGCCCAATTGTGAACCAACAACTTACTGACCTCAGACTGCTGAATTATTATAATCTTTTTGGCCTGATTTTGCATTTTTCCCTGTCATTTTCCCAATTTTTTTTTCATAACAAGGCACACAAAGAAAATTATAATATTTTTATTTTAATGCTGTTTATGATTTCTAATCATCTGATCATCTATGGTAGAAGATAAAACTTCTCTTATTATGAATAAGGTAGTAGATATCAGAGGACTTTCCTAGGATTTCCTAGGACTTCTTGCAAGTCTCTGTTCTTAGTAATAATAATAGTTGATACTTGTCAAATGCATGCTATATGTCAAACACTATATTAAGTGTTATATGCATATATTTAATCTTGTTTAATCTTCACAATACAGAGAGGCAGGCACAATTAACATCCCAACATGACAGATAAAGAAACTGACATTTTTGAAGATATAGGTATTTTCTCCAAGGTCAAATAAAGTGTTTAATTGAGAATTTAAACCAAGTTTATCTGACTTCACAGCCTATGCTTTTTACTGTGTACTTTTGTTGAGGAATCCCAATTATTATTATTTTTAAAATTATGGGCATGTGATAAAACCAGTAATCATATAAGGAAAATGCCAGTTGCTGGAAAGGTGGGAAGAAGGTTAGGTGGAAAGCATTGAACACCAAGAAAGCACCCAAAAGGAACATCCACATAATGAAACTAGATTCACAAGGAGAAAAATGCATGATCAGTCTTAGGGAGGAAGAAAAACCAAGCAAAGATTATTCCATAAGTACCAAGGCTGAAGCTCTGAGACACCTTGATAAAGAGGCGCCTTCTTCTTGCTCTGGTCTGAACAAGTTAAGACAAAAGTCAGGCACAAGAAAAATAAAAATATCACCTCTATTGCTGACAAAAAGTTTGTCTTTCAAGCTTTTTTTCGCTTCAGGGCACATATAGAAAATAATAATATTTTTATGAAAACTGGGATAAACAGACGAGACTTCTTATAGCTAGTAATGAATGGTTTGGAGAACTGGCATCCATAAAATCTCACCCAGCCACTCTGAGTCCCAGAAAGAAGGATATTATGGCATTTCTGAGGCTGTTCATAGAACATTAGTCTCGAAGCTCTATCATGAAGTCTAAATGGGAGGATATGCCTTAGAGTCAGAGCTAAAAGAGCCTAGTAACTAAATTCTGGAAATAAACAGTCACCGTTCCCATTCAGAGCACTAGATGAGGCAAAGCATTCCCCTTCTGCAAAGCAAAGAATGACTCACTAGGGGGAGAGTTTACTTTCTCTTTCCTTTAGGCAGCTGGTCTTCAAAGGGAGTAAGAGAGGAGCTGAACCAAGCATGCCTAAAGTGTTTTTCCCAAATTCATCCCTCAGTTTCAGCCATTCCTTCTCTCTAGTCAGAGTAAATAAGGGGCATAGAGAAGCCAGGGATTAGATCAAATGAGCTCCCTCTACAAGGAGTACCTCGTGAGTGATGGAAAAGTCTTCCCCAACTCAGGGCTAACAGTCACAGGAATAACAGCACAGGTACAATCAGAGAGAAACTCTCCACAGAGGTAGGGATTTTACCATTAGTGGTGGTACCATGGTGGTAGGCTAGGGGCTTCCATCTGGGCAGATTTGGGTTCTAAATAGGAAAACAGATGCTATGAGAAAGCCATGCATGTGTGTGTGGAGAGAGAGGGAGACAGAGAGAGAAGCAGAAAAGGGAGAATGGGAAGCAATTTGGGCCATTTAACCCATTTTTTGCCTTGGCAGCATTTTAATTTTTTTAGTTGAATGCAGTCAATTCTTCTATTGCCACAGTTAGATGAGTAGATGTGGGTAATTATTTAACAAGAATAATTTAATTATAATAATTATGATTTGAACAGTGATTGCTTTTAAGTGAAAGTCTTTATCAAAAACTTGTTTCTGTGTAATGGTGTAATCAAAACGCCAGTGTATTCTAATAAAGCAGTCTTTGAAAACGAGGAGAAGCAAAATTGCTTTCAGAAAGGGTTTAAACTCTATAGCTCACACCCCAAAGTCAGAAAGTTACAGGAAGAGCTGGCTGTTGATATAAAGAATTCGGCCATGAAAAGGTGAGTCACCACTGAAGACTGGGATCTTTCATCCTTTGTCTAAGATTATGCTTGCATCCCAAATCTCCATGTTTGTGTTCAGGAGCTTATTCTGCCAATTGGAATACATAGAAAATTAACCTAATCTTTCCCAGCAGACCTGCCAGGGACCAAGCTTTCACTTAAAGGTGTACTGACATTTCTAAGGCAAGTAAGCATTTTATTTTCTTTTGATTTCATCAAGTCCTTCCTGTGTATGTAGTGATAAACACAACTTGTCACTTCCCACAATGAATAGCAAATCAATGACCCTCTATTATCACTTCACCCATTCGCAAGCACACCAATGTAGAAGACCCACAGTTTCTAGGAATCCATAAATCCTCTTGCTCTGGGTATGGGTTGTCTCTTACTACTTTCTAAACATGGCACTTTCTAAACTCCAGGCTGAAGAATGTGGCCAGAGTTCCTTTAAAAGGTGATTTTCATAAATAAGAACATGCAATGAACTTGGGAAAACCGAGAATCGTAATGAAACATGATTGGACATGAGAAAATCAGTCAGAATAGAGTAGTTAATGAATGGAGTCAAATAGTTTTTCAGGTCCTTGGGTGCATTCATGTGAAAAATTCACATTCATATGCTGATTCTCAATGAAAGGAAAGTAAGAATCAGAGAACAGATCAATCAAGACACTGTAACAACACAATCTTCAAGACATCTCCTCGAAAATCTTCATTTAGAAAATTCCCATGAACAGGTTTAATGTTTTATTGGCACATGGGAAGTATACACATACAAACATAATAGCATAAACCTGAATATAAATCCAGTCCAGTATGATCTTGTTTCCAGCAAAATTTTTTGTGAGGCTCAGAAACTCAGGTCATTATCTGACCATTACCGAGCCAAGTCCACCGGGAATCACTAAAGTCTTTCAAGGTGTTTTTTTCCCAGCCGTGTAGATAAAGAAGCATTTCTAGAAAGATGGAAGGACGCCGACATTTACCTTTCTAGCTTGAATATTTCCTTGTTTTTACCCCCAAGTAAGCCTCAAAGCTTAGTTGTCTTTTTAACTGCAATGCCAAGAGACTTCTGAGAAGAGAAGGAACAGTGGAAACAGCTGAAATAGAAACCTGTGGAGTGAAAGATTGTTCAGAACTAAAACCTTCACTTTGAACAAATGAGTATCTCGGTGATTCAAGCCAGACTTTCACCAGCAGTTTCTACTTCCTCTCTTTATACCCAAAATCTTTTGGAGAAAATAGTCTTGAATTTTTACTCCCCTAGCGACTTCCCTGGCATTCTATTGGTTGAGTCTGCAGGTCCACTGCAGGGGACTCTGGTTTGATCCTTGCTCAGGGAACTAAGATCCCCCCCAAAAATTCGATTCCCTAGCGACTGGAATGCTCATCAGGGTGTCATCGTTATTGTCAGGTAAAGAAATCTACTTAAAGGTCAAGGGTTGAGTTTCCTTCAGATGTGTCCAGTGAAAAGAGCTGAGAGATATATAGCAAATGGTCTGTTACTATAAAGCGCTAGAGTTTACAGAAATTTGACTTTAAATAAAAATGGGCTCATTGTTAAACCTCTATTGCTATCGCATCCCCTCATTTGCATTTCTTTGCTGGAAAAAAAGTGTTGAAGTCTACACTATGCCTACTCCAGCCCATTTTACATATGCAACCTTCCTTATCCATCCACCACATTGTCTTTTTTTTTTTTTTTTAGTTATAGCAATTATACCCAATTGCAGAGGCATTTGAATTCCTATTGAAGTTTTAGGGTGGAGGATCACCAAAATTTGGGTAAACCAATGAAGTTCATGTGAATACAACATCCAGGGGAAAAGAAAAAGAAAAGAATTATATGTGTTTTCTTGACTGTGTCAGGTCTTATTTGCAGCACACAAGATTTTCATTGTAGCATTTGGGGTCTTTCCTGGCAATGTGCAGGCAGGCTTAGTTGCCCTGAGGCACGTAGGTTCCCAGTTCCCCAATCAGGGATCAAACCCACGTCCCCAACTTTGGAATGTGGATTCTTAACCACTGGATCACCAGGGAAGGCCTAGGGTAAAATTTTTATATTGATTTGGGGGCGGAGGTGGGGGAGTGGTTTTGAACCATTGGATGAATAGTTAATCCCTTGAGCTTTGAGGAATTAAAGTACATCACAGTGCTTCTGAGGAAGGCAGTCTGGACTGGCAAGGTACCAGGGATCCAGGGGAAATAGAGAAATATTTACCTTTACCAGGCTTGTTCAAAAATACACTAGTTCTACCAGATAATCATATGAATTGCAGGTTTCTGGGTTCATCAATCTGAGAATTGCTTGATTAAACTAAATTCAATGAGTTCCTTTAATACCACAATTATCAGAATCTTTAGCATACTAAGGTGTGCTATGAATCTCCAGACAATATAATATTCAGTATTTCTCAAACATACTTGGATTTAAGATTCCCTTTTAAAGTGTCTATCAAAACTAGCATTCTGCAGAATATAATTTAGTAAGAGCTATAAAAGGAAGGCGGGGAAATAGAGAATAGAAGGAATAACAATAACAGCTACTATTTGTACAGGGCCTCTCAGTTTATAAAGTGCTCCCCCATTATTATCCCTGCTGATCCTCGGGCCAAACAATTTTATAGGAAAAAATAGCTCAAGGATTTTAAGTGCTTTTCCAAAATATATACAGTGATAAAAAAGGACGGGTTTTGACTTGGCTCTGGGTCTTCTGACTTTAGTTCAAATATCCTTTTCATTATATTATGCTTTAGTGGAGACATATTTTTTGTTTCTATTTTTGCCAAGGGATAGTCCTAAATCATATTTCTCAATGGCAGGATAAGTAGGACCTTCTATACCTGAGCAAGTTCCACGAGTTATGTGTCCCCAGCCTCCATCTACTCCTTCCCATGAACTGGCCCTTTTATTTTTCCACCTCTGCCAGATACTCAAGCAGAAATAAATGCCTCGTAATGAAAAGGTTTTAATAAAGAGAAGTTTTACAAAGAGGGAGAGAGGAATATGGGAAAGCAAAGGTGATGGTTAGTCTCCTAGGACTTGCTATAGCTAGGAGCTGGTATCACAATGCCTGAAAAGGCAAGAACGTGAACAGTTGCAGACCTCTGGGCAAAGAAAGGGGTGGCTGAAATAGGACTTCCTTGCAAAAAGAACTAGCCAAGTTGCAGTATACTAACACATTCATATATAGAATCTAGAAAAATGATACAGATGAACCTATTTGCAGGGCAGGAATAGAGAACAGAGGTGTACACAAGGGAAAAGGGGAAAGTAGGACGAATTGAGAGAAAGGCATTGACATGAATACACTTTGTTGTTGTTTAGTTGCTAAGTCATGTCTGACTCTTTGCGACCCCATGGACTGTAGCCCACCAGGTTCCTCTGTCCATGGGATTTCCCAGGCAAGAATACTGGAGTGGGTTGCCATTTCCTTCTCCAGGGATCTTCTTGATCCAGGGATTGAATCGGCATCTCCTCCATTGCAAGGGAATTCTTTACTGCAGGGCCACCAGGGAAGAACTTACGCTACCATGGCGAAAATAGCTAGTGGGAAGCTGACATACTGGGCAGGGGGCTCAGCTCTATGCTTTGTGGTGACTTAGAGGGGTAGGATGGGGAGAGGGGTGGGAGGAAGCCTCAAGAGGGAGAGAATATATGTGTACATACAGCTGATTCACTTTGTTGTGCAGCAGAAACTACCACAGCATCCTAAAGCAATTATATTCCAATGATAATAATAAAAACAGAATGAAGAGAATAGAGGGAAAGAATACTCTGATTTATTCTCTTCCCACTTTCAGTCTCTTGATAGTCTCTAAAGTTAGCCAAAATTAACAAGCCACAGGAAAACAGTCCAGTCGATGAAACCCATAAAAGCCCTCTTTTCCAGGTTGCAGAGCAGAGGGTAAAGGAGAATGCAACCTGAGCCTGAGGGCACAGAGGACCCCCCCCCTCCCCAGCACCCCAGGGGGTCAAGGCTGTCAGTCTCCACCCATAAGGCAAAAAGGGTGGGTTTTCAAGATTTAGGCTTCCCTGATAGCTCAGTTGGAAAAGAATCCACCTGCAATGTGGGAGGCCCTGCTTAGATTCCTGGGTCAGGAAGATCTTCTGGAGAAGGGAAAGGCTACCCACTCCAGTATTCTTGGGCTTCGCTTGTGGTTCAGCTGGTAAAGAATCTGCCTGCAATGCAGGAGACCTGGGTTCGATCTGTGAGTTGGGAAGACCCCCTGGAGAAGGAACTGGTAACCTACTCCAGTATCATTGCCTGGGAAATCACATGGACAGAAGAGCCTGGCAGGCTGCAGTCCATGGGGTCGCAAAGAGCCGGACTCAACTGAGCAACTAAGCACGCACACCAGGCTAAGTGAGGGAGAAAATCCTTAGGAGAAATCTGGGCCTCACACTGCTCAGTACGTCTAGGAATGATAATTCTCTGTGCTGAACCTCTCATCTCAGTGACACAGCCTCAGTCCTGTAATGAAGGGCTTCTCAGAATCAGCTTTCCAATTTATTATTTTTAAAGATATATTCTTTTCTTAAGACTTAAAAAAAAAATCTTTTTTATTGTTTGGCCATGCCATGAAGCATGCAGGATCTTAGTCCCCTGACCAGGGATCAAACCTGTGCCCCTTGTAGGAGAAGCACAGAGTCTTAACCACTGGAGTGCCAGGGAAGTCCCAGCTTTTCATTTCAACTAGTGGGGAAAGCAGCAGCCAGTGTGGGGGATTCTGTGACAGCCACCTGGTTTTCACCAGCTAGTGGGTACAGGTACTCGTCCTAGAAAAGTGCCATGTGATGCTCCCCAGAGCTGCAGGCTCCTCCCTGTTCTCACGGTTCAGCTACACCTTAGCTTGGGGAGGTTTACAGTATTCTAGCACCAGAGCAGCAGCAGCACCAAAGCAGAGAAGGCAATGCACCCCACTCCAGTCCTCTTGCCTGGAAAATCCCACGGATGGAGGAGCCTGGTAGGTTGCAGTCCATGGGGTCGCTAAGAGTTGGACACGACTGAGCGACTTCACTTTCACTTTTCACTTTCGTGCGTTGGAGAAGGAAGTGGCAACCCACTCTGGTGTTCTTGCCTGGAGAATCCCAGGAATGGGGGAGCCTGGTGGGCTGCCGTCTATGGGGTCGCACAGAGTCAGACACGACTGAAGCGACTTAGCAGCAGCAGCACCAAAGCAGACTGAGTCAAGCTGCTGTCAGTTTCTCCGCATGTTGCGCTTTAAGGTCAGGAAGTGCCTAATGAACTAGTTTTCTGTCTTTTTCTGCTCCAGCATATAGGTCTTGAAATCGGGTTCCTGTTGTTGTCCTCTGCCCAAGTATAGAAAGCAGAGGCAGAAACAGGTAGAAAGAATGAGAAAAGAGAAGAAATAACCCAGTGATCCATACTGCATCTTACCTTTTTGGACTTGCTTTGCCAGTCTTCCAGAGTTTTTATTTTGTGAATCTGAGAATTCACTCGTGAAAAATCCCTACACTAATATTAAAAGGTTATAAGCAGCATATAGATAAGCATACATGTGTGGGAAGTTGCTTCAGTTGTGTCCGACTCAGTGCGACGCTATGGACCATAGCGCGCCAGGCTCCTCTTTTTATGGGATTCTCCAGGCAAGAACACTGGAGTGAGCTGCCATGCCCTCCTCCAGGGGATCTTCTAGACTCAGCAGTCGAACCTTTCCATACCTCTTAGGTCTCCTGAATTGGCAGGCAGCTTCTTGTCCACAGGTGTCACCTGGAAAGTCCTATAGATAAGTATAAAACAGTTTAATTAATCAAAGAAAGAATGGTATCTTTGAGATTTTTTTTCCCCATCCCCAAGTTCTTTTGATATACTAGCTACAACTTTTCAAAAATTCAGTGTTTAGCTTTCACTTAAGATTTCTAGGGAATTCCCTGGTGGTTCAGTGGTTACGACTTTGCCTTCTAACGCAGGGGGAGTAAGTTCAATCCCTGGTCAGGTAGCTAAGATACTGCATGCCTCAGGGCTAAAAAACCAAAACATTTAAAAAAGTAATATTGTAACAAATTCAATAAAGACTGAAAAAAATGGTCTACATTAAAAACAAAATCTCAGAAAATTTCCATATGTTTAACAACAGGAACAAATAACCATTGAAATGAACAGTTGGTTTCTTCTAATTAAAGTGAAACTGTTTGCCCGACTTTTGTGATCCCATGGACTGTAGCTCTCCAGGCTCCTCTGTCCATGGAATGCTTCAGGCAAGAATACTTGAGTGAGTAGCCATGTCCTTCTCCAGGGGCTCTTCCCCACCCAGGGGTCAAACCTAGGTATGCCGCATTGTAGGTGGATTCTTTACCATCTGACCCACCAATGCCTTTAAGATAATTGTTTACCTTGAGAAATTTCTGGCCACAGTCTGATGCTAACTAGATCCTTTTATAAAAGTGTGGTTCTATTTTACTCATGATAGAATTTGGTCCTATTTTACTACCGATACCTAATTTGTACTCAAGTCTAGAATAATCTCCATGTAAGTGATACACTGATGCTTCACCAATAATTCATACAGGAAAGGATCCTTATTTGTTTTCCCCAACTCATGATCAAAGATTGCCAAGCCTTTAGGATAGAGTTCTCTTCCTTTTGCTATAGTTTTAAAAGTACGATGTCTTAAGTTCCCCAACCAGGCCTCTGAAGTCCAAAAATAATAGTTGTTCAGTGCCTGTGGTCTTCCTTATTCTGGACACAAAGAATGAAGCTCTCTTCAGGCCAGAGTCAGGAGTATTCAGGTTACTGATTTTATAACCTCAGTTGCCTGGTTTCCCATAGCAACCACCAGTTCTTCCAAGGTTACAGTGGATAACAAATTAGAAGCAGTAAAGTAGGGGACTGTTAGAAGCAGACGCATGGAAAAGTGACAGGCGTCAGAAAGAAAGGAGACAGCAGGTTCACTAACTGGAAATGTCTGGCAGCCTACGGCCAGTAAGTGTTGGCCGTAGAGTCCTTAGTACCACGATCGTCCCTTAGGGCACCACTATATTTGAGCCATAGCAACGGCCCTGAGTCATCAAGAAAATATGAACTCACATCAAGAATATTCTGTTTAGTAAGGAAAATAAGTTTGCAATACATTTGAGAAATATTCTCATCCCAATGACTACATATCCATATGCATAATATTTAAATTATTGTGTTTTAGTTACCGGAAAAAACTCATGTAGAGAGAGCATTTTGCAATTGAAAATGCTAACTGTAAAGATCTTTGATTTCTATAAGGTTATTTCTTCTGAGGGACCAAAGGTGGGTGTTGGGACGTCCCTTGATTACATACTTGCTTGTAAGACATTACTTCCTTGATCTAAGATGAAGTGTCCCTGAGTTTCCCCAGGTTATGTGAGTGGAGATGAACTGAAATAACTGGTAAATAGAAAGGGAAGTAGACAAAACAGGGGAAAAAAAATATACTGGAAATTTTAGAATGTAAGTCATGGAAAGAGAACAAAGCAGCTTATCTAGTTACTAATTGCTTACTCAGTTTTTCCATTCTTCCCTGCCTCTTTTCTTCTTCCTTTCCTCGTTTGAGTGATCATGTTTCTTTCCAAAATCACCAGGATTCCACAGACAATTGCTCTGCTTAAAAAAAAATCTCATCTTCACCTTATCACTGGTGAATGGATGAGGGCACTCCTCTCCCTCCTTCCACCCCTCCTCTCTCTCTCTCTCTCTTTCTGATACCAGCCTCACTTTCCTAATGTGTTTGACTGAACAGTAGAGGGGAAAAGGCTGAAGCTGATGTAATTGTTCTCACAACTTGAACTCCATGGCCTTCAAACCCTGCAGCAGCTTCAGTAAATGAAGAGTGAAGTGAGCAGGGCTGTTGGGATGCTCTATCCAAGAGGCAAACGCACACATGCTCAGTTGCTAAATCGAGTCCAACTCTTGTGATCCCATGGATTCTAGCCCGCCAAGCTCCTCTGTTCATGGGATTCTCCAGGCAAGAATACTGGAGTGGGTAGCCATTCCCTTCTCCAGGGGATCTTCCCAACCCAAAGATAGAAATGATGTCTCCTGCATCTCTGGCGTTGACAGGCAGATTCTTTACCACTGAGCAACCTGAGGCAAATCTATGGCTCTATTACAGGGCAGGAGCAGTGTCTTTTTGAGCCTGCTTTTAATTCTTAACTAAGTACCTTAATTACTTTAGGAAATTTAAGAAGTGAATCTCAACCTTGAAAATTGTTTAGAAAAATTGTTACATTTTAAAAACAAGACTTAAGCACACTATATCTACTTAGTGAAAAGTAAAAAGAAGCATAAAGTGCTTGGAATAGAAGAAATAGAATTATTATTTTCTCAAAAGATATGACAATCTAAATAGAAAACCAGAGATAATCTACAGGCAAATTTATTGAAGTTAATAAAAAGTCTATCAGTGCTGGCTAATATAAGACCAGTAGTCAAAAGGGAAAGTAGAATATATGATTTTCCGGGGTGGGGTGGGGAAGGGAGCTTATTTCTACTGTAAACATAAAGTAGAAGTTTCCTAGGGAAAATAATTGTCAAAAGACGTATTGAATATAAGACTTGTGGAAATTATTAAAACAATAGAAAGATATTAAAGAAGGCTGAACTAAATGGAGAGACATATATTGTTCACAGTAGAACAAACTAACACCAGTTTTCCTCAAAACATCATTCCAATTAAAAAGATCCAACTAACATTATTTTTATGGAATTGGACAAATTAATTATAAAATTATGACAGTAATTAAGTGTCTCTGAAACAAGAATCAGGCAAGAGACTTTCCCCCAAAGACACCAAGTTTTTTTTTTAAAAACTATTGCAATTAAGATAGAGTAGGATTAATAGAAGCTTAGACAGATGGACCAACAAGACAGAATTGAGATCCTAGAAGAACCAAACATAATGGAAATCTGATACATTAGTCGATATTGCTGACAAATGAGAAAATGTTGGTCCATTTGTACTTCTGACAATTCTATGTTCTTGAGAAAAACATGCTTCCATTCCTCTTATCATATAGGAAAATTCTTCCAGATGAATTAAAGATTTAATATGAAAACAAAAGGCAGATAATGAGGAAGAAGCACATACATGCTTCATTAGTAATGTTTTATTTATTAAACTGTGGAGTGAATACAGCAATGTATATTGTCATATTTTTCCTAAACATTATGTGTATGTATGTATATATCATGTGTGCATATTACACATATATGTTTAATTTTATATATGATCTATGTCATGATAAAATGTATGTGTATGGATAGAAGTATTGCAATGTACATATTTAAAATCTGATTATTTTCCATACAAGAGATTCTCTTGGAGAAGTGGTGTTTTCACATTGTTTTTATATATTATTTCAGCATCTGTGTTTTCCTGGAAAATACTAAATATGAATGTTATAGAGTTTCAATATCTCTACAGATTCTGTAAGTGGAGCTGAAACCTAGAGGCTTATTTTCTGAGTTTCATTCATTCAAATTGAAACAATTTGGCAAACTTGTATCAAGTGCCATGAAGTGAAAGAGTCTGGCCCACCTTCAAGTCTGCAGCTTGAAGGCTGACCTGTGTTGGATAGTTCATAGTAGTACTATGAACTACTACTATACTATAGTAGTAGCATTTCTTGTCGCACTGGGTGCCCTTGAGCCTTAACCATTAGGAACTGCCTGACCTAGGTTCCCTTACCCTCCAGCTTCTAGATGGATTTAACCATATTTCAGAAACCACCAGAAAAATAGTGTGAACGAAGCTCAGTGAGAAATAGGGAGAGGAGTGTGCGGTGACATTGGAGATTTGACAGACATACTAAAGTCATTGTAAAGATTGGAAATTCAGTCAAACTGCAATGAAATTTTGTTGGAGAAGGAAATGGCAACCCACTCCAGTATTCTTGCCTAGAGAATCCTGTGGACAGAGGAGCCTGGTGGGCTGCTGTCTATGGGGTCGCACAGAGTTGGACACGACTGACGTGACTTAGCAGCAGCAGCAGCAATGAAATTTAGTCAAAGAAGAAATAGGAAGTCATTGGACAAGTTGAAGCAGGAAAGAGTCAGAAACTGACTCTCATTTGAAAACTTCACTCAGGTCACTGGGTAGAAATGGCCTATAAAGGCAAGAGCTAAATTGAGGATATTGGTTGGGAATATAAACTTCAAGGTTGTGATAAATTTGAACTAGTGTGGTGGTAGAGACCAAGGAGAGAAGTGGAGAGATACAAAACACATTCTGGAGAGAAGAAACGAGATATCTAGGTTATATATTGAATATGTGTATGTGCCCGGGCACTTAGTCATGTCTGACTCTTGGCAGCCACATGGACTGTAGCCCGCCAGGCTCCTCTGTCCATGGGATTCTCCAGGCAAGAATACTAGAGTGGGTTGCCATTTCCTCCTCCAGGGGATCTTCCCCACCCAGGGATGGAACTTCTGCTTCCTGTGTTTCCTGCATTGTTGGCATATTCTTTACTACTGTGCCACCTGGGAAATCTTAAATACTGGATCTAAGAGCTAAAAGAAATAGAAGGGCAGAGCCTGACACTTAGGTTTTTGAATTAGTAAACCTACAGATAATGATGGTCTATTTAGTGAAAGAGGAGCATTTGGGGAAATTCCAAGTAGAGGAAATAAAGAACTCCATATTTTGACATATTGTGTTTGAGGTGCTTATGGTACATTAAAATAGAGCAAACAAGTTAGAAGCACAAAGGTGCAGAGCAGTGTCATCAGTCGGGATCACCATAAAGTTGGCATTTTAGGTGATGAGAAAGGATATGTCACCTAGAAAGAAATAATAGAACAGAAATGATGGCTCAAGCCAGGTCCTGAGGAACAGGAGAGGACAGGAAGGAAAGAGACTAAAATGCAGCTGTCAGGGAGGTCGTGAGACTGTGAGCTGTCTACATGATTGAGAGGAGAGAGTTTCAAACCGGGAGCCATCAGCCACGTTGGATGGTTTCACTGTATCTGTTCGATTTGACAGCACAAAGATCACCGATGACTGAAAGCGGCAGAGTTAGTAAATGATGAGACTAAAGGCCAGAGCAGAGGAAGAAGAGAGAAAAAGACAGGGCCAAAATATCATTTCAGGTGCGACAGATTGGGAAAAATTAAACAAGCCAAGACCTGTAAGCAGGGTTGAAGACGCAAGGAAACAGACATGCTCATGTGCTTTAGGTGACTTTGTAAACTAGAAAAACGTCTTTGGAAATCAGTTTGATGGCGGATAACAAAGACCTTCTGTAGAGCACAGGGAACGCGACCCAACAGTCTGTAATGGCCTGTGTGGGAAATGACTCTCAAAGGAAACACAACAGGGTGAGTATATGTACATGTATGACTGAGGCTGTTGTTCCATGTCCAGTTCTAACTGTTGCTTCCTGACCTGCATACAGGTTTCTCAAGAGGCAAGTCAGGTGGTTTGGTATTCCCATCTCTTTCAGAACTTTCCACAGTTTATTGTGATCCACAGAGTCAAAGGCTTTGGCATAGTCAATAAAGCAGACATAGATGTTTTTCTGGAACTCTCTTGCTTTTTCGACGATCCAGCAGATGTTGGCAATTTGATCTCTGGTTCCTCTGCCTTTTCTAAAACCAGCTTGAACATCTGGAAGTTCATGGTTCATGTATTGCTGAAGCCTGGCTTGGAGAATTTTGAGCATTACTTTACTAGCATATGAGATGAGTGTAACTGTGTGGTAGTTTGAGCATTCTTTGGGATTGCCTTTCTTAGGGATTGGAATGAAAACTGACCTTTTCCAATCCTGTGGCCACTGCTGAGTTTTCCAAATTTGCTGGCATATTGAGCACAGCACTTTCACAGCATCATCTTTCAGGATTTGAAATAGCTCAACTGGAATTCCATCACCTCCACTAACTTTGTTCATAGTGATGCTTCCTAAGGCCCATTTGACTTCACATTCCAGGATGTCTGGCTCTAGGTGAGTGATCACACCATTGTGATTATCTGGGTCATGAAGATCATTTTTGTATAGTTCTTCTGTGTATTCTTGCCACCTCTTCTTAATATCTTCTGCTTCTGTTAGGTCCATACCGTTTCTGTCCTTTATTGAACCCATCTTTGCATGAAATGTGTCCTTGGTATCTCTAATTTTCTTGAAGAGATCTCTAGTCTTTCCCATTCTATTGTTTTCCTCTATTTCTTTGCACTGATCACTGAGGGAGGATTTCTTATCTCTCCTTTCTATTCTTTGGAACTCTGCATACAAATGGGTATATCTTTCCTTTTCTCCTTTGCTTTTCACTTCCCTTCTTTTCACAGCTATTTGTAAGGCCTCCTCAGATAGCCATTTTGCCTTTTTGCATTTCTTTTTCTTAGAGATGGTCTTGATCCCTGCCTTCTGTACAATGTCTCGAACCTCCATCCATAGTTCATCAGGCAATCTGTCTATCAGATCTAGTCCCTTAAATCTATTTCTCACTTCCACTGTATAATCATAAGGGATTTGATTTATGTCATACCTGAATGGTCTAATAGTTTTCCCTATTTTCTTCAATTTCAGTCTGAATTTGGCAATAAGGAGCTCATGATCTGAGCCACAGTCAGCTCCAGGTCTTGTTTTTGCTGACTGTGTAGAGCTTCTCCATCTTTGGCTACAAAGAATATAATCAATCTGATTTCAGTGTTGACCATCTGGTGATGACCATGTATAGAGTTTTCTCTTGTGTTGTTAGAAGAGGGTGTTTGCTATGACCAGAGAAATCTCTTGGCAAAACTCTGTAAGCCTTTGTGCTGTTTCATTCTGTACTCCAAGGCCAAATTTCCTTGTTACTCCAGGTGTTTCTTGACTTCCTACTTTTGCATTCCAGTCCCCTATAGTGAAAAGGACGTCTTTCTTGGATGTTAGTTCTAAAAGATCTTGTTGGTCTTCACAACACTTCTTCAGTGTTACTGGTTGGGGAATAGACTTGGATTACCATGATATTTGACTGGTTTGCCTTGGAAATGAACAGAGATCATTCTGTCATTTTTGAGACTGAAACCAAATACTGCATTTCAGACTCTTTTGTTGACTATGATGGCTACTCCATTTCTTCTAAGGGATTTTTGCCCACAGTAGTAGATATAATGGTCATCTGAGTTAAATTCACCCATTCCAGTCCATTTTAGTTTGCTGATTCCTAAAATGTCAATGTTCACTCTTGCCATCTCCTGTTTGACCACTTCCAATTTGACTTATAACTTATTTAACTTATATTCAGAGTACATCATGAAAAACGCTGGGCTGGATGAAGCACAAGCTGAATTACTGGGAGAAACATCAATAACCTCAGATATGCAGATGACACCACCATTATGGCAGAAAGTGAAGAAGAATTAAAGAGCCTCTTGATAAAAGTGAAAGAGGAGAGTGAAAAAGGTGACTTAAAGCTCAACATTCAGAAAACTAAGATCATGGCATCTGGTCCCATCACTTCATGGCAAATAGATGGGAAAACAGTGGCTGAGTTTATTTTTGGGGGTTCCAAAATCACTGCAGATGGTGACTGCAGCCATGAAATTAAAAGACTCCTTGGAAGGAAAGTTATGACCAAACTAGACAGCATATTAAAAAGTAGAGACATTACTTTGCCAACAAAGGGCCATCTAGTCAAGGCTATGATTTTTCCAGTGAAGTGAAGTGAAGTCACTCAGTCATGTCTGACTCTTTGCGACCCCATGGACTGTAGCCTGCTGGGCTCCTCCGTCCATGGGGTTTTCCAGGCAAGAGTACTGGAGTGGGTTGCCATTTCCTTCTCCAGTAGTCATGTATGGATGTGAGAGTTGGACTATAAAGAAAGCTGAGTGCAGAAAAATTGATGCTTTTGAACTGTGGTGTTGGAGAAGACTCTTGAGAGTCCCTTGGACTACAAGGAGATCCAACCAGTCCATCCTAAAGGAGATCAGTCCTCAGTGTTCATTGGAAGGACTGATGCTGAAGTTGAATCTCCAATATTTTGGCCACCTGATGTGAAAAACTCACTCTTTGGAAAAGACCCTGATTCTGGGAAAGATTGAAGGTGGGAGGAGAAGGGGATGACAGAAGATGAGATGGTTGGATGGCATCACCGACTCAATGGACATGAGTTTGAGTTGGTGATGGACAGGGAGGCCTGATGTGCTGTGGTCCATGGGGTTGCAAAGAGTCGGACACGACTGAGCAACTGAACTGAACTGATAACTGAGTCACTGTGCTGTACTCCTGAAAGTATCACAGCATTGTAAATTATAAAATTTTTAAAAAATAGACACAATGCCAGAAAACAGGAATCAATTTATCAATATGTTAGAAAAAAACAAAAAAACCAAAAACAAAAACGGAAGATGCCTATCTTTATGACTCAACTACCTTATTTCTTAGAGTCATCCTTGGGGAAAGTATTGATAGTTCTGGTATTAATAGTCTGCCTGCAGGGGGTGACTTCTGCAAAGATGCTCTCTGATGCCTTGTTATGAGAAATTCAGGGCAGACAGACTAACTGCCCATTAATGGGGAATAAGTAAAATAAATTTATTCAAACAATTCTATAACATGTAAAGAGTAAAATATAAAAAACTCATCTACATTGGCATGGATTATATTTCAAAAACCATTTTTGAGTGAAAGGAGAGTTGGTAAATAATTGCAAAATATAATGCATGCATGTGTACTCAGTTGCTCAGTCTTGTCTTGACTCTTTGTGACCTCATGCACTGCAGCCCGCCAGAATTCTCTGTTCATGGGATTTTACAGGGAAGAATATTGGAGTGGGTTGCCATTTCCTACTCCAGGGGATCTTCCCAACCTGGAGATTGAACCCAAGTCTCTTGCATCTCCTGCATTGGCAGGTGAATTATTTACCGCCTGGGAAGCCCGCAAAATATAGCACTTATCTAAATTTTCAAACATGGCACAGTATTTAAAAGTTGGTGGGTAGATATGTATAGAGAAAAATGAAATTGAAAAAATGTTCATGGCGAAAATACACATCCACTTCAGGAAAAATAGCTGCCTCTAAAGAGGGAAGGGAAGAAGAAATAGCATACACTTTAATCTTTTTCTGTAATACTTCATTCTTAAAAGAGAGACATCTGAAGAAACATGGCAAAATATTAACATCCTTATTTAAACCTTGGTAAGCTCAAGCTTAAATCCTGGTGGCTCAGACAGTAAAGAATCTGCCTGCAATGTGGGAACATGGGTTTGATCCCGCGGTCAGAAAGATCCCCTAGGATAGGACATGGCAACCCACTCCAGTACACTTGCCTGGAGAATCCCCAAGGGCGGAGGAGCCTGGTGGGCTACAGTCCACGGGGTCACAGGGAGTCAGCCACGATTGAGTGACTAAGCACAGCAGAGTGGTTCCCTGAAAATTTATGATGTTATTTTTGCAGTTTTCTATATGTTTGAAATATATAATCAATCATTTAAAAAATGAATAATAGTTGAGGAAATGGAATAAATACGCCAATTCTTCTGGCCCCCAAATCTAAGTTTCATTCATAATTCTTCTTTCCCTCATCGCCCTTTATTCACACTGTCAGCAAGTCATTTTGATTTTATATTGAAATAGATGTCTCTAATCTTGCCACTTGCCATCACTTCTCTAAACCCATTGTGGTCAAGCCACCATCTTCTCTATTCCGTTTCAACAGATACTAAGGGGGTATCCCTCCTTTTACTTTCTCTCTTTATAGTTTTGCAATGACCTTTTTATTTTTTTAAATGTGAATCATATCTCACCAGTATCCTGTTCAGGCTCACACTTGAAACAAAACACGGGTTCCTTCCTATAGCTTCCATCAAACTGACAACATTTTTATATTCTATATAATATATGATATAGATCTGATGGATGAATATATGAAGGGGGAAAAGGAGTGCTGATGGTGTACGAAACTTGAATTGGAGAAAAATGATGGGCACAAGTGGAGAACTAGCCTTTAATAGGAAGTAAGAAATCTCTCAGTTGTAACAAGAGGGAGAAAGGAGGAGATGATTGAGGGTTTGGTGGATGGAAAGTAGAATTTCCAGGACATGTTTAGTGCTTATTATAGCTTTTTAAATTATGAATTTAAAGTTAATCTAGTCATACTAGTCATATTATTTTCTCTTGTTATATTTGGCAGGCTTAAATGTAGGTACCAAAAAGGCAAAGAATTGCTGGTTATGACCAGGAGTTTTGCCACTGCAGTATGAAAGATGAAGAGGGAGAGGGGGGAGGGTGGTATTTGTATAAAATGATTATGTTGAATGATGGATCATGAAATCTAAGATGTGCAGAGAGGAAAGTGAAGACAGGAGGGTGCTTGGAGACAGCGAGAAATTGGCCGTGTTACTAAGTTGAAGATTTAGATGGGAAGTGAATTGTAGGAGAGTGAATGTCAGAGAAATTGAGCTGAGAAGAGATGAAGAGCAGAGAAAGGACTACTTGATATGAAGAGTCTAAAGGTGGAGCGCCAGAAGCCAGGGGATGGGGTGGCTGAAGAAAATTGTGGAGAGATTATTGCTAAAGAAAGAATCAGAGTGTTGAGTCATATTAAAGAACAATTACAGGTGTTGTGTGCTGAGGAGGAAGAAAAAAAAAAGTCTTCAGGAATATAGAAGACAACAGCGGGCAGTTGATGCCTTTAACATGTAGGGTTTATTTTGTTTTGTTTCAGGCAGAAATGTGAACAAGGAACATCTAGAAATGTCATTACTACTTCCTGTCATGAAGGAATGGAATCTACTCCATGAACAATCCCTTCTTGATAAATGTCAAAAGAAATACTATCCTCAGGTTTCTGTTAAGAAATTAGGATGACTGAATCTTTGCTATTCTCTGTTGTGGGACTTTAAGTCACTTAATATGTCTGACTGTGAATCATCAACCTATGTTGTAAACTGGAGTAACTAAATGATCTTTAAGCATTTACCTAGGCTTAGGTTTCCATTTCTTTATATTCATTATATTTACTGCATTGACTTTGGTATTTTACCTGTTTTCAATTATTTTGGAATTATATCTGCTATTTGCTAAAAATGAACTTTAAATGAACATGAGTTGCATGTGGTTTTCTTTTACTTCTTAAAAGACAAAATGAGTGGAAATAGAGTGATCTATACAGATCATTCTTAGCAACACAAATGTAGTTTGGTATCATTGGTGGTAATTTGAACATCAGACTTTTTTTAGAAAGTCATTTATATTTGGATCTGTCATACGGTGATTTTATTTGCAAGGATATTTTTTCCACTAGATCATTTATGTATATCACAGTATAGTTTATTGGAAGGACTGATGCTGAAGTTGAAGCTCCAATACTTTGGCCACCTCATGCGAAGAGTTGACTCATTGGAAAAGACCCTGATGCTGGGAGGGACTGGGGGCAGGAGGAGAAGGGGATGACAGAGGATGAGATGGCTGGATGGTATCACTGACTTGATGGACATGAATTTGAGTAAACTCCGGGAGTTGGTGATGGACAGGGAGGCCTGGCGTGCCTCATGGGGTCGCAAAGAGTCGGACACGACTGAGCGACTGAACTGAACTGAACTGAACTGATAGCATATTTTTATTTATTATTATTTTAAAATTGGAGTATAATTGCTTTACAATGTGTTAATTTCTGCTGTAAGACAAGGTGAATCAGTCAAATGTATACATATAACCCCTCCCCTTTGACCCTTTCTTCCCTTCAACCCACCCTACCAGATCATCCCGGAACACGGATCTGAGCTTCCTGTGCTATTCAGTAGCTTCTCACTGCTGCTGCTGCTAAGTCGCTTCAGTCGTGTCCGACTCTGTGCGACCCCATAGATGGCAGCCCACCAGGCTGCCCCGTCCCTGGGATTCTCCAGACAAGAAAACTGGAGTGGGTTGCCATTTCCTTCTCCAATGCATGAAAATGAAAGTGAAAGTGAAGTCGCTCAGTCATGTCCGACTCTTCGTGACCCCATGGACTGTAGCCTACCAGGTTCCTCTGTCCATGGGATTTTCCAGGCAAGAGTACTGGAGTGGGGTGTCATTGCCTTCTCTGAGCTTCCTATTATCCATCTATAAAATATTTTCTTTTTTTTTTTTTAAATATTTTCTTAATTATACTGTATATAAAATGTGAGTTCTCCAGGGAATTATGAATTATACAGGAAATTATCAGCTAGGTATGGAGATGAAGAGTTCTGAACTTGCACAAATAAAAGCAAAGAGTTAAGACTAAGATTTCCAAAGATAATCAAATATATACACTGAACAGTGGAGAGGTAACTAAATAAGCTCAGCCCTGTTTACCATCCCCAAATTGAAAAAACTTAGACTATAAATGCCCTAGCACAGTGCCTGGCACAAAACAACTCAATAAATATTGACTTTCTCTTTCTTTCCTTGATCATTAATGGTTTTTTTTTTGTCTTCTTTACACAAATTTATAAGAAGGTCATTTCTTATCTTTTTCTCTATTAATTCCAATCCTTGGGGAAGAAAGAGATACCAAATACAAAAGAGAAAATGTTGAAGTCTTGTTCCATGGCTCTGCTTAATGTGACAATAAGAATGGTTTCCCCTTCCTGGAACATTATTGTTAGGAAATGTGTGTACTCAAGACTAGCATCAAACCTATTAATGTTGCAGATACAGAGTAAATTGGCCCTTCACTGACTGAGATAGGACTATAAGGCACTGTGACAGTGATTATTATAAGCAACTGGTCTTAAAATGGACAGTTTGAACATAATACGATATACTTTAACAAATGGGATTTTAACACTCTCCAGGTATTTTCTCTGCTGTGTGAGATCTGCTGTGTTAAATCTCTTTGTTCGGCTCAGACAGGTCATTTGTCAAATTCCTTCTCATTATTAAAAATGTATTCAGTGGCATTTAATGAGTACATATGGATTCAGAGATGATCACAAATCAAAATTTCAAAAGTCATATTTTTATCTACGCTCTCCCACACTATGAATATGTAGCAGGCCTTTAACATGGACTATTCTTAATGCTCAAACAGGATCTGATCCTTATAATATTCACTGAGTTTTTAGTCTTCCATTTTCTGGTCAGGGAATTATGAAACCCAAAGAGATAGTGTCCTTGTTAGGGAAAGAAACCCCAGTTCTAAACTCAACTGGAAGTCCCATATACTGACTTTATAATTGTGCATGCTCAGTCACTCAGTCATGTCCAACTTTTTGTGATCCCATGGACTGTAGCCCACCCAGCTTCTCTATCCATGGAACTTCCCCGGGTGAGAAAATGAGAGCTGGTTGCCATTTCCTTCTCCAAGGGATCTTCTTGATCCAGAGATTGAACCCACAGCTCCTGCTGTGTCCCCTGCATTGGCAGGCAGATTCTGAGTCACCAGAAAGCTGACTTCGTAATGAATGTTTGCAAATTCATTATTTTATTTAGGAACTAGTTCTTAAGGAGCACTTTGTAAATCAAATGTATTATGCAAGTAGTGTTATATTATAATAATGATTGCTTTAATAAGTGTAATTAAAACCTTCAACTATACAGGATCTTGTCTTATTTTCAAGCATTACTTCTTGTCCTTGTATAGTCAGAAGAGTACATCATAAAATTAGTGGGTGGGGAAACTTCCTTTTCAATTCCATGCTGAGAGAGAGGCTTCCCAGCTGTTATCTGAGCGGAAAACACTCATGTTCATGATGCTTGCTATTTACCATGGCAGAATATTTCACAGGATTAAGAGCCAAGGTTTTCCGTCAAAGCCTTGCTCATTTGGGCCAGTTTCTAATCCAAGAAGACCTTTCAAACGTAGTTTATAAAAGGATGGAAATTGTATAGGGGAGTGGAAGGAGCAGCCACTGAAAACAAGACAGAAGCCTTAAAGGAAATGAGGCCCCAGTTTCAGGTTAAGAATGTTCACCTGGAACTTCCCTGGCTGTCCAATGGTTAAGACTTCACTTTCCAACGCAGCGGGTGCAGAGGGTGTGGGTTCAATCCCTCATCAGGACGTTAGGATCCCATATGCCTTGTGACCAGAAAACCAAAACATAAAACAGAAGTGATATTGTAACAAAATTCAATAAAGACTTTAAAAATGACCCATGTCAAAAAAAAAAATCTTAAAAAAAAAAAACTAGAATGCTCACTTGGATCAGGCCCAGCAAAACCTCCCCTCCAGACACTCCATAGTCTTACCTTCTGCTGACCTGATACAGATGAAAAAGAGACTTTGGAAACCATGGTGGAAGGTGATAGAGCCATAAAATGAGAATGGACCCTGAACCACTGTTTGAAGGGAAGTCACTAGCTTTGGAAATAATGAGTTGTGTCTGTGTGTAACACATCTAGTTCTCAGATTAGCTGTATTTATGATTACATATAATACATAACATAAACATATCAATATTATACATATATAGCATATATGTTATGTATTGTGTGTTTATGATAATAAACACATCTTATCTGAGAGCTACACTGCATTATATAATACATTCATATGTAATGTACAAATATTAAATGTTTTGTGTACTTTCATAAATGCAGATAATCTGATGCAGATAACATACAAATGTTATTTTAGAAATTCTAAAATTTCCAGAATTGCAATACAAGGTCAGAGGAAATCAGCATCAGACAGCCCTGATGCTGACTATCCCACCATGGCTCTTCGACCCCTCACTGACTAAAGACACGTTGGTCCCAGGTATCAGGATGACATGGTAGCCAGCATATGGAGATAAGTGGCTTTCACTGTATAAAAGGAGGAGCATCGTGGGGACAAAGAGTATGGCAGGTCTTGCGAGGCATCTCTCAAGTAACCTCTTTGCAATTATTTGCAGGTGGCAACGAAAGACAGAGCTAGCCCAGAACTCTCTGCTGAGTTCCCTCCAGCCCCTGTGAAACTCAGGCAGCACCGCAGGCTATATCCAGCCCTACCCACCTTGTTCCTAAGGACGCTGTTAATACCCAGCGCACGCTGGACTTGTCCAGGCACAGCTCACCTCCGTGACTCCTCTGTGTTTAACAGAGGGCCAGCTAACTTCATAATCCTTTGCTGGGTTTTTCTTCCCTGTTTCCATCTCCAAGAAGATTAGAGTCCTGTAATATCTTCCTTCTCTCTATTGACTACAGGGCTGTGTCTAAATGTGATTAGATTTACTCCGTGCCGATGCTTCTTGTTTCTGCAGTCACAAACAGCTAAAAGGAAGATCCCAGAGATGCTCAACAATTTTGCCTTTTCTATTTTGCCTTTTTATTTCTCTCCAAAGCCCAAGCTGCGTAAGTTAAAACCAATTTATTTCTTCCTTGGACAGACGCCACAGCCATTACATTGGGGGTTAAATGGTTTCACTCTCCTAAAATGGTTAAGATGCCTGTGTTATTGGCTTATTTCACCTCCCTGTGATCTACATCCTGTGGCCCACTCAGGTCTCAGGGATTTTGGAAGCAGGGTAGTGGAGTCTTGGGGGTGCTGGTTTTATTGAAGGGGCCTCAGGACACCATCTGTGATGAACAACCTGCAAGTCTGATATCTCACTGGATCCTCGGAGCCCAGCCTGGGTATGGAGGAGTGCAGGATGGGCTTTTCTTTCCCACTCGTAGCATAGCTTCTATTCTTAGGTTTGCATCCAAAGGCACAAGAGACCAGGGCTGCCAAGGGTCCTTCAGAGTGACCTAGTCACATCCAGCCTGACTTGAAGCTGCTTAGGTACCAGCTTCTTTCTCCTATCTTTCAATGTATTTGGGAAGAAGATTTTGGGGAATGTTTCTGTACAGCTTATCTTGTTATATGTCCATCCTGCAGTTCAAGGCATTCCCCATGTAGTCTAACTCTAATCCCTCGCTTTAACTCTCTGCCTGTTTTGTCCTCTCTTTTCCCTGTTCACAATGGAACAGCACTGTGGTGGTCCCTCAAAACTACGCCCTATTCAAGTCTATTTTCTTCTTCTCTGAAAAAGATTTCTATGGGGCTTCCCTGGTGGTCCAGTGGTTAAGACATTGCCTTCCAATGCAGGGTGTATGGGTTTGATCCCATATGCCCTGTGGCCAAAAAACCAAAACATAAAACAGAAGCAACATTGTAATAAATTTGATAAAGACTTAATAAAAAAGATGCTCTAATCTGACTAATAAAGGACAGTGCCATGTATTTTATACCTAGAAAAGTCTGCTCTCATGATATTCTTCCTTACGCTACAAATATTGAGGTAAAATGAAGGAGAGTTAGAAATTCGAGGAATGAGTCATTTGTAACTGGCTTTTGCTGCTCCTGAGACAGAAGGAATGGAGTAGGACTTTAGCCCAAGTGATGCAATGATGCCGAGCCGTGTGCTCAGACAGAGGAAACAGAAGAAGAAACAGATGCACAGCAACAAAGGGCAGTCAGTGGTCGAGGAGAATAACAGAGGAACAGGCAAGGATCCAGGGAACTGCTTCTAGCTCTGCGGCTGGGCATTTTCACTTAGCTCCTTCCCAGCTCATCAGGGTCCTGATATAACCAAGCGTATTATTTTGATTTTGCTTATTTCTTATCTAAATCACCTGTCAGCTCTTCATTTCCTTACACATTCCCTAGTTTGTATTCCAAAATCACCTTTCTAATGCCACTTCCCTTCTTAATAAGCTTTAATGGCTCCTCATTGCCTATAAGATAAAACTGCATGCATAATTGACCATAATACAGTAGGCTAATAATAGTTGCCATTTATTGAGCCCCTTTAACAGTACCATGCTGAGTGCATTATATAGATGGTACCTAAACCTCACAACTATCCTGCAGGGTCAGTATAATTATTCCCATTATACAGATGAAGGATTTGAGTCTCCAAGAGATAAGGGACCTACCAAGTGGTGAAGTCTAGATTTAAACCCAGGATTTTTTTTCTTATTATTCCAAACTCATTACTCTCATAGTAGAGTGTGTAAGTTGTGTTCATTCATCAAAACGTTCATACTTAATTGACATTAATGCATTTTTATTCACAAATGATTATGGGAAGACAAAAATGGGAGCAATTAAATCTGTTATAGACATGAAGGAGGGTTTGTCTTTGAAGGATAAATAGAATTGTTTCAAGTAGTTGGAGTGTGGGTTGTTTGCAGGATTGTAGTGACTTTTGGAAGATGTTCTCCTAGCAGATTGAACATGAGAAAACAAATATTCAGCCCCAAATGAAGCATTCTGCCATAGCACATATGGAAAAGAAATCAAATTTCTCTATGAGAAATGTTCTTTCTGTAGATTCATTCCAAATCTATGAACATAAAAAAAAAAAAAAATCACATGATTCACTCTAATTTCCTCTACAGAAAGAAATGCTGGTGTGGGGAGGGTAGGCATATATATTTTTTCTTAGAAATCTACAGCCCCGTAAAGAGGTATTTCTTCATAAGACAGGGAGTCTAGTCTCTAGGGAAGAGCATACATCAGGGAATTATCAAAGCTGTCACCTGAATCTTCCTTTCACTAGACTCTCCTAGTAGGTGAAGCACACTAAACATTCAGTGGTGGGTACTCCAAGGTGGCGTTAGTAGTAAAGAACTCCTCTGCCAATGCAGGAGACATAAGAAACTCAGGTTCGATCTCTGGGTTGAGAAGATCCCCTAGAAGAGGACACAGCAATCCACTCCAGTATTCTGGCCTGGAGAGACCCACAGATGGGGAGCTTGGCAGGCTAAGGTCCATAGGGTTGCAAAGAGTAGGACTCGACTGAAGCCTCTCCGCAGGCACACTCACTGTCTGAAGGGAGAAAGGGTCCAGGTGACAGTAGATGGGCAAGAGTCTCCATCACTACCTGGGAGTCTCTGCTATCCCATAATAGTGGCCGTCTCATACTCACCATGGACCACTTGGCTTGAGAGAAGGAAGATCCTTCTGTAATCCTCTGATGTCTATCGTCCCTGAGACAGGACCTGCCTTGAAACAAGTCCATTTCACATGATGTCTGGGAAATGGAGAAATGATTTTTCCACTTAGTGCTCTGGTTTACAGAGGCAGAGACTGATGCCTCCTTCTGATGCAAACGTGAGTGAGTGAAAAATAACCAACCGACTCTAAGAAAACCCCCCTGACTATGCCAGCATTCTTCCAGAAACAAACGCAAACAATTGCCTTAAACACATGCACCTTTTCCTGTCAAATCCTGTTCTTCCTAACTTAATTCCTCAAGGTGGCTGCAGTCTTTGCTTTCTCCTTCCCTGTTATCTGTTGCCATTCTCGCTGGTACTCATAAGAAATAACGTTGTTTTGTTTTCCTTCAGAGTTCAGACATGTCCTGTTGTGAAATTACCATGATTTTCCCCTCTTGTTTTTCTTTATGCGCTCCCTTCAAACACATAGCAAAATCATCTCAGATAAACTGGAAACAATTTAGCTTAGTGTGTTGAGCTGCTGGATACATTCCAGGGCCCATTTCAGGTATCATTTCAAATTCCTTCTTTCATATAGTGTTGATGTTCTCTGATCATTTTCCTTGGCCTTTTCAATATATTATTTTTAGAAACTCAGAAGATATAAGATGATTCCTTGAGTTTCCTAACATGATTTATTCTATTTCAGAGAAATGGCTACAGAAATACAACCACAGTTCTATTTTCTCTCTCAGCTTGCAATGGGACAGATAATTATTGACCTTTTGGGATCAGATTATTATGAAAGTGTAAGGGGATCACCAAGGGCTATATATTCCTGCATCTCCCTTTTCATTGTGACTTCACCAATCCAAAATCCAGACCTTTGTTTTGGCAGCTAAAGCTCCTCAGGACCGTTCAGCTGGGAGCTACTGAAACCTGTGCCCACTGGAGACCTGTTCTGCAACGAGAGGTCCCCACAATGAGAAGCCCTCGCACTTCAACTAGAATAGCCCCCGCTCACCACAGCTCATAGTCCCTGCTTGCTGCAGCTAGAGAAAGCCCATGCAGCTATGCAGACCCAGCACAGCCAAAAAGAATATAAATGTTTTAAAAATGTCCCATGCCAATCTGAAAAAAAAAAAAAGTTATACAGCTAAATTGCAGTTAGGGAGTTTCGGCCACATCTCTGGCTCTCATCTGCTTAAGGTCCACCATCTTTGACCTTGTGTTCTTGAAGTGTTTAATAGCTTTTCCAAAGATTTTCATTGTAGGCGCTCTTAAGGCAACTGATGCAAATGTTACAAGTGTGACCTTAAGAATTTTCTCTAAGAAGACTGATCACAGAAGGCAATATACCTGGTCTCCATTTCCCATGCCTTCATTTTCCATCAGGTTGAGCTTGAGCAAGTCAAATTTCTTTCCTGACCTTTGTATCCTTCTCTGGAAAAGATAATGTCAGCCGAAACTCTCCTGAAGACCCTCCAAGCCCTAATCATGTGACTACAGAATCTGGTGGGTGACATTCACTATCAACAGCATGGAACAAGTCTTTTGTCCTCCTAAGGAAACGCAAACTAAAGGGAGTTTGTAAAATGACAGACATAGCATAAACTCTGTAGGCTGTAGTCACAGAGGCAAAGGGTGTCAGGTAAGTAATAGGAGACATTTGTGATGTAGAAGAAAAAAAACAGCCGTCCACCCAGAGTGGTCACTCACCCACCCAGTCAAAGACCTCAGAACGATCATGTCCCTAAACAGTTCTGCTTCCATCTCTTCCTCCATCTCTGTTTTTATTGCAATTAAGACTTTGAAGTCTTAATTGAATTTTATTTTAGTTGTTTTATTTTGGACTGTGAGATTATTGCATCAGAGATGAATAATTTTGTATGCTCAGAGCAAAACTAGATGGTCTCACTGACCCCTTTATTTTTTTAATGACACCCTCTGCCCAGATTCACTTTTCCTCTGCTCTCACTGGTTATCCTTTTTCTACTCCTGTGTCTCAGGTAAGAGATTTTGGTCAGGTTGTGTTTTCCACCTGCCCCCTCTGTAGTTCTTAACATCAGTCCCATGCACTCTGCCCCATATACATCACTAGGGGGACTTCGCTTCAGGAAGGCATGTGGCTTAAGATATTCCTTAGTGCTAAATTTAACTTTACACCTGCTGCCTCGAACAAACCATTTTCCTTCTCCATTTGTGCCTGCATTTTGCCTCATATGAAATGGAGATAATAACACTTACCTTCTGCAGCCCACCAGGGTGTTATGAGGATTAATTAAAGTTCTTTGAAGATGACAAGTCTTGAGTATAGTTATTATTAGCTAAGCAAACTGCCTGTTTTAATACCAAGGGTCTCTGGGCAGGTCAGACAAGCTCCCTTAAGCACAGCCCTCACTCTCATTTTTCCCATATTACTTTCAGCCAGCTCGAACATATAGAGGACCTGGGGGTGTTCTTTGGAGAATGTGCTTTTTCAATGGTATTAAGCTGCATAAATAATTGAAAAGTGCCAGTGTGTGTGCCCGAAGAGTGCAAAGCCCTTTCTCATTACTTCCCGCCTTCTCAGCCACCTCCATGCAGCCATGACTCAGAGCCTTCCTCAGTTTTCCGAGGTAAACAGTACAGGGCAGAGGCCAGTGCTAATTAATTCTTGGCATATGCACACTATCTCGCTCACTGCGAAATATTTCACAAAGTGTAATATACCAAAAAAAGAAGACTAGCTCATGTATTCTCATTTCAATGATGGAAAAACAGAGGTAGTAAGATATAAGTCTACTTCCCAAGGACAAACAGGGGGAAAAAAAAGGACATCCTGATTCTAAAATTTACACTGGGAATTCCCTGGCAGTCCACCTTTCAATTCAGGGGGTGCAAGTTCACCCCATCACTGGGGAGCTAAGATCCTACATGACTTGTGGCCAAAAAAATTGAAACACAGAACAGAAGCAATATTGTAATGAACTCAATAAAGACTTTTAAAAAATGGTCCCTATCAAAAAAATAAATCTTTAAAATAAAACTCACAGGTTTTTGAGTTGGAGGTTTAAAAGATAGCATTTTAAAATTTGACATTGTCCATTCTTGGCCTTGTTTCTACTCTTTTAACAGCAGTTTGGTAACTGTACAGCCTAGGAAATAATAGGAAACCTAAGAGGGCTCTCAAACTTCTGGCTGTTTCTCACCTGCCCCAATTTATATCTTCTCATTATCAGGTAGAAACCCTATTTGAGGGTATCCAGGTTTCTTAAAGCATGATGATCACAGTGAGTCCCAAACAGTCTAGACAGTCCACCCAGCATGAAATGAAATGAGATGTCTGCCCTATGTTCCTAACAATATGATCTTCCATAAGGCACAAAATACTGATGACTTGTATTACATTTAACATCAACTAGCATTGTCCCATGAGTTTCACCTCCTGCTAATGAAGGACTTCTTTCCTCTGTGTTGTCTTTTTGACCTATATGCAAGACTCCACATTTATGGATATTTGTTTAGCATTCTGGTCTTAGCCTGGTTTCCTCTGCTTGATTAAATCTTTATCAGCCCTAACCTGTCCATGCAGGTTGTTAGTTAACTTTTTCTACCAGCAGTGAGAATGTTGATCCTTTCATCTTCTTTATTGCCTTTGCAGATGACTAGTCTGCAGGGGAAGACCACTCAGGAAAAATAAAAGCCAGGCAGAAGCATAAAGGAGAGTTAATAAATAAAGTATGCAGAGGATAGTGACAGTGGAGACAGGACAGTTTAAAATTTCCTGCATCTTCCCTGGTAGTCCAGTGGTTAAGAACCTGCCTTCCAACACAGGGGATGCAGGTTCAATCCCTGGTCGGGGAACTAAGATCCCACATGCAGTGGGACAAATAAACCTGTGCAGCTTCGTGAAAGATCCTGAGTGATGCAACTAAGACTAGATGCAGCCAAAATGATAATAAATAAATATTTAAAAGTAAAAAATTTAAATATCATATTCTCTTACCATATCTTTCTAAAAGTGTCAATGTCACAAAATAGGAAGAATTTAATCTTTTGTCAGATCACACAATAGGAACATGACTGCTATCAGATGAAAAGTGTACATTTCTAATTTTTCAGGTAATTTCTCTAACTTGTTATAGCTTCGTTTTCCCTAGGTCATTTCACCTTCACATTTCCCATCCAAATCCTGAAAAAGCCTCACTAATTTAGGGCAAAAAGTTTTTAATGACTCATATTGAGGATTCCTACTTTCTTTTTCCATTCCTGGGAATCCTTATTGATGTGGAAACTATTCCACTATTTTCTGGGGATCTAATTGACACTGCTTACTGTCAAGCCACTAGTTCCCTGACTACCAAGCTCTTTTTGGCTATTAAAAGTTCACCCCTCTACCCTTTTTTGGAAATAAAGCCAGGGATTGTCTTTCATTTCTATTTTTATTAAAAAATTTTAATGCACTGCCATTTTCCCCTCTTGCCTGCAATGATTGCACAAAGAACCAAACAGCAGCCAAGAAAGAGTCTTAAGGAATCCTTAGAGAAATAAGAGAAGTCATAATTGAATAATCTGCCACCAACAGTTATTATCGGGGTTACAGTCTTTCCAATGTACCTTCATGCCAGAATGTGGGGTTATAAATAGACATGTGCTCTGGGAAAAGGAAGAATTAAGCTGAGAGAGAGAGAGTGAAGACAATGTAAGAAGGTAAAGCGTGTCTTGTAAAAAGGCAAAGCTTTAAAAAATTAAAGTTGTAATAGCACGAAGATTGCCTTTTAAATTGTCCAAGGGAGAATGTCTTCTCTGAAATCCAGTTTAGGTTAATGGCCTGAGGAAGCCTTGGCTCCAGCCTCCCTGCGAATGTATAAATTAGGTTTGATCAGCGCTTGCTGGAGGCTTTCTGCACATCTCAGAAAGAGGCCTGATGCCATCTTTCTTCTTAAATCAACAACAGTAACTTAGCAAGATAATTTAAAACCTATTAGCAATAATCATTGTTAACAGGAAAAGCAGTGTGGACGATATTAGAATAATCCAAACAAACAAGAGAGGAATGCCAATCACTCGCATGTTCCTTTTTGACTTGAGTGTGGGCTTGGAGAAAAATGGTGCCAGTGATGCAGGTTTGCACCCAAATAATACGACAATTATGACTTTCCCGGTGACTGGGTGGTGAAGAATCAGCCTGCCAATGCAAGAGACCTGGGTTTGATCTCTGGGTCAGGAAGATCCCCTGGAGAAGGGAATGGCTAACCATGGGATTTTCTTGACTGGAAAACCCCATGGGCAAGCGAGCCTGGTGGGCTACAGTCCATGGGATGGCAAAAGAGTTGGACAAAACTCAGTGGCTAAACTACAACAACAACAATATGATAATCAGAAGAAAGATAAATTAACCAAGCAGATTTCTCTGCCACCCTCACTCCATGTTCCTTCCTCTTCCCTCTCCAGCATCCCTAGGGAACATAAATATTGACTTCACCACTAAATATCTCACAACTGTTAATTCCTGTGATGTTTTACTTTTAGGCCATACTTTCTGTTTGGTGGTTAGAGCCTGATAAGAAATCTGCGGCAGGGCATGGGGAGGTGTGGGTGGGGGAGACCTGTCTGCACTTGGCACGTCCTCTGGGTTTATAGCTCGCTTGCAAGCCTGGATTCCCGTCTGCAGTGTGAGTCTTCATAAAAGTTTATGGACACACAGTCCTCACTTTTGCCCCTGAGGACTTTTTTTTCGCCTTAGGGATTTTTCATTAGGCTACTTAACCCCTAGAAAGAGAGAAATAGGCTAGAGATATAGAGATTGGAGGAAGTAATAAAAGGGAAAATAGTAAGATAGGATACAGAGCGTTGCATATTACAAGGACAACCTATGGAGTAATGAGACAGAGCTTCTCCCTTGGATAATGGAAAACTGTCTCATGACCTACTCAGCAGTGGTCTCCTGTGGGTGTCTACATCAGTGTCTGTGTGTGCAACTGAGTCTGTGTGAGGGGGCGAGAAAGTAAGAGAGAGAGAGTCAGCTGGGAAGAACATGCTTCCCTTGAACCTCTTTAAATGAAAAACAGAGGTGATCATATTAAGTGAATAAGTCAGCCAATCCCTGAATATTCATTAGAGGGACTGATGCTAAAGCTCCAATACTTTGGCCACCTGATGTGAAGAGCCAACTCATTGGAAAAGACCCTGATGCTGGGAAAGATTAAAGGCAGGAGGAGAAGGGGATGACAGAGGATGAGATGGTTGGATGGCATCACCACCTCAATGGGCATGAGTTTGAGCAAACTTCTGGGGACAGTGAAGGACAGGGAAGCCGGGTGTGCTGCAGTCCATGGGGTTGCAAAGAGTCAGACATGACTTGATAGCAAACAACGACACCAAAAGTCAGACAGAGAAAGATAAATATCACATGATATCACTTATAAGTAGAATCTAAAAAATGACACAAAAGAACTTCTTTACAAAACAGGAATAGACTCATGACATTGTAAGCAAATTTATGTTTACTAAAGGGAAAATGGGAGGGAGGGATAAATTGGGAGTTTGGGATTAATATGTGCACACAACTATAAATAAAATAGATAATAACAAATACCTACTGTACAGCACAGGGTATTATATGCAATATTTTGTAGTAACTTAGAAAAAAATAATTGGTAGAAGACTTTCCTATCTCCATATGACACATTAGACTACTTCTTCAGGGCTGGACATCCAGTAGGGTATTATAATATTATTTTAGATTAGCTAATAGAAAATCCTATAGGCCTTCATGTTTAAAAAAAAAAAGGGAATTTAAAAGTTAAGCTAAAAAAAAGTTCTCCTAGATGTTTATAGACACTATTATAAGCTCTTCATTATCATTTTCTAATTTACTGGATTTTACCATAAGGGCAGATCTCAAGCTTCATAAATAACATTATCCCACTTGTGGAGATGTTGTCTTGTGTGCCTTATACCCAGTTGCTCAGTTGTGTCTGACTCTTTGCAACTCCATGGACTGTAGCCCACCAGGCTCCTCTGTCTGTGGAATTCTCCAGGCAAGAATACTGGAGTGGGCTGCCATTTCCTCCTCCAGTGGATCTTCCCAGTCCAGCAATTGAACCCACATCTCCTGTGTCTCCTGCATTGGCAGGCATGTTCTCTACCATTGAGCCACCTATCGATGTTGGATATAACAGCATTTAAGGCCCAAGCAGTGGGCCTGTCCTATTTCCATCCTTTCTGTCTCCCAAAAAGATGCAATTAGCCCTGGTTCATTTTTCAATTTATTCAGTTGAACATTGAGGTATGCCAACTCTTTCTATTGTTAGTAATTTTATTTATTTCTATCAGTCATTCAGAGAGCTCCCTCCCTGAACAACAACATTGAAAAAAGCAAGTGTCTTTTTCTTGCTTTAATAGAATTGCTTGCAATTTTATCTTATGTCTCCTGCTTGTGTCTATGGTTAATCTAAATGTTTTGATAGCTTCCTTCTTAAAATCTAGAATACTCTATTGACTCATTGGTAGGCTGAATTTTTACCACTGAGCCACTTGGGAAGCCCAGAAATGAAATTAGTTAAACTTGAATTTCTCCTTTGTTGATAGTAACAGCTAGATTCTGGAGTGAGATGTAGTCCATATTAACCTGTGGTTTTCGGGGGAAAAAAAATGTCTGTGTGCCATAAGAAAGGTGAAAAGGAATGTCCATGCTAATAATCGTGCACAAAACAAAATTGACCACATCAATCATGGTATCTTATAAGGGACAATGATAAATGTCCCCAAATTCTTAAGAGAGAAAAACCTTTGGGGAATGGCAGTTGGGTGTAATTTCACCTAGAATTTAGAGAAACAGACACGTAACTTGATGTGCAAGAGGATTTGACTGAAATCTGAACACTCAGGGCTGGAAAGCTTGATAGCTTGGCCTTCCTTCCAAATCTCAAAATTCAATTTTCAGTGGGTCAGTAAAAGGCATTTCCTCTCTCTGAACTTGAGTTCCTCCAGGAAACAGGAATAATTAAAATCAGTGCTCTGATCCAATAAATCAATCCTATCAGTGGATTCAGTGGGCTGTCCTCATCCCAGTAAATTGTCACCAAATGCATTTATCCAAGGACTTCTGCGGGCTGTTGCTATTTCAGGGGAAATAAAATAACTGCCACAAGTTCATTCTACAAGTGCATATTGAGCACTTATTGTATTCTAGATACTGTTCTAGTTACTGACATATAGAGAATATAGGATAGATAAATTTATAGAATTCAGGGAGCTTTCATTCTACGGGAAGGAAGATAGATCATAAACATTTCACATGAATTTCTCCAAGAATTTTCTTTATCTGAATTTATTCACATGGTGACTATACAAGATAAGTGCATAATAATGGTAAGGCTGAGGTTAATTACATGTGTAACCTGAGGTCACCTGAATCATCTGAATCCTTGGTTTTGAGGCTCTGTACTGGTCAGACACCTGGTAGTTTCCAGAGACAACTCATCTGTACTCTCAAGTCATTTCTGTCTAGGATGAGACCTGGTCTCCTAAGCTGCTCTGGTTGTTAATCATGAATTTCACCTTAAAACATATTTATTTTTGGCCGTGTCAGATCTTAGTTGCAGCATGCAGAATCTTCACTGTCATAAGGGGACTTAGTTGCCCCATGGCACGTGGGCTCTTGGCTCCCAGATGAGGGATTGAATCCATGTTCCTTGCATTGGAAGGCAGATTCTTAACCACTGGACCACTAGGGGAGGCCTATGTATTTCGTCTTGAGTGACTTATTTTGCCCTCTGCTCAGATCCATTCTCTGGACACTTGGTTGGTCATGACCATGGAGTTTGCATGCGCAGTCTACTCTTTTCTGTTTGGCCTGGACTGATGCTGGCCACACTGCCACTGATGACTGTCAATACTTTCGTGTCTGTTGTTCAAATGGTAACAGTGTTTCCTGGGCTGTGTGCCTGTGTCAGTAGCTCCTATAATGCTATTAAAATCTACCATGAAAATGACTGACATAGCAATTCTCCAGTGATCCTTCACTGTGGATGTTCAGTGGTCACTACCCAGAGTGTCCCAGCATTCACTGTTGCTATTACCATTTCAGGTCACCGTTGCTCACACGTTTTTTTTAAGTTCAGAAGCAACTGTTCTTTCTCTGGGCTGTTCAGTAGGTTTGTTTGGGCCCTGAGACCTATCCTTTACACATACACATCTGGAATTTTGCAGATCCACCATTTTGTTATTTGAAACATTTCAGTTTTTTATTCTCCTCTCTGGAGTCTAGGTTCATCTAGTTCATGGTGGATTTTCTAACAGAGGTCCCTGAAATCCAACTAGGGACCCACAATTTAAACAAGCATGAACTTGGATCTAAGTGTTTGCATGATTCAGGAAGATTCTAGCTTTCATGTGAATCAGTGGATCATAGAGACAGCAGACAGAAATCACACAGACTGAGTAAAGTGAAGTTGCTCTGTCATGCCCAACTCTTTGCAACCCCATGGACTGTAGCCCACCAGGCTTCTCCATCCATGGAATTTTCCGGGCAAGAGTACTGGAGTGGGTTGCCATTTCCTTCTCCAGGGGATCTTCCTGACCCAAGGATCGAACCTGGGTCTCCCCCATTGCAGGCAGACGCTTTACCATCTGAGCCACCAGGGGAGCTCATGGTAACTCCTGCATGATAACTCCTAGCGACCTGTGAGCCTTGCCATATAGTTTACAGGAGGAGAATAAATTAGTTTTGATAAAAGTTTTAATGTTTCTCTAGAAATTATTCAGTGCTTCCCTGCTGGCTTAGAGGGTAAAGTGTCTGCCTACAATGAGGGAAACCTGGGTTCGATCCCTGGGATGGGAAGATCCCCTGGAGAAGGAAATGGCAACCCACTCCAATACTCTTGCCTGGAAAATCCCATGGACGGAGAAGCCTGTTAGGCTACAGTCCCTGGGATCGCAAAGAGTCGGACACGACTGAGCAAATTCACTTCACAAGAAATTATTCACAAAAGAGATTCTGTCCTTATTCTTAGTTTATCACCCCTTTAATTCACCTTATTGTTTTCTCACGATTACAGATTTTTGATATATCTGTTGCCTCATTTTTACCTTTGAGGTACTGAAGTTTAGATCATGTAAATGAAAGCAGGAGAAAGTTCATAAATTCTGACTCAAAATCCAGGCTTTTTACACTCTGCCATAGTGCCAGTGAATATATTTACCCTATTGTTGCTTATTTGCTAAGTTGTGTTTGACTCTTTGCAACCCCATGGACTATAACCCACAAAGGCCCTCTGTCCACGGGATTTCCCAGGCAAGAATACCATAGTGGGTTGCCATTTTCTTCTCTAATTTAGACTGTAACATATGTATTAAGGATCATAACTGCCTCTAAAGTAGATGGACTCAGAAAAGCTAAGGGAGATACTGTTTGACTTTGTGAATCTCTTAGGTCCTTAATATAACAAAACCATTCTTACTCTGGTGGGGCTGGGACGGGGGTGGAGGGTTGGAGGAAGCCTTAAGAAATGATCCTCTTTCCTTCTTTCACTACATCCTTTTCAGCAAGAGGCCACCCTGGGAAAGCTGATACATCTTGCTTACTTAGTGCAAAGTGCAGCATATAACAATCCTCACCGAGCTGCATTAGCCTATCTCTCAAGAGTGTTTTCTTATCAGAATGTGAATACCTGAAAGAGAAGATGATGATGCCTAAGGCCTAGCCCTCCATCAGCTTTGATAAACAAAGATAAGTCCATTTGGGATTAAAAACAAAATCCTTGTCTCAATTTCTCTGACATGGATAAATAGATGCTGAGGACCCGTGAAAGGAAAATGGGAAGAAAATCTAGTTCAGTTCAGTTCAATCATTCAGTCGTGTCCGACTCTTTGCGACCCCATGAATCACAGCGTGCCAGGCCTTCCTGTCCATCACCAACTCCCGGAGTTTACTCAAACTCATGTCCATCGAGTCGGTGATGCTATCCAGCCATCTCAACCTCTGTCGTCCCATTCTCCTCCTGCCCCCAACCCCTCCCAGCATCAGGGTCTTTTCCAGTGAGTCAACTCTTCGCATGAAGAAAATTAGAGATACCAAGGGAACATTTCATGCAAAGATGAGTTCGATAAAGGACAGAAATGGTATGGACCTAACAGAAGCAGAAGACATTAAGAAGAGGTGGCAAGAATACACAGAAGAACTGTACAAAAAAGATCTTCACGACCCAGATAATCACGATGGTGTGATCGCTTACCTAGAGCCAGACATCCTGGAATGTGAAGTCAGGTGGGCCATGGAAAGCATCACTACAAACAAAGCTAGTGGAGTGATGGAATTCCAGTTGAGCTATTTCAAATCCTGAAAGATGATGCTGTAAAAGTGCTGCACTCAATATGCCAGCAAATTTGGAAAACTCAGCAGTGGCCACAGGACTGGAAAAGGTCAGTTTTCATTCCAATCCCAAAGAAAGGCAACCCCAAAGAAAATCTAGAGCATCCTAGTTTTAGGAAATTGTCTCAAGGACATTCAGTTGGGCATGTTACCTTTTATGTTATGCTGCTGGGACCTAGATTATAGGAACACATTGTTTTTAAAGATTTTCTTTTCTTTAATTGTTTAAAAATTGTATTTTTATTTATTTATTTATTTGTGGCTGTACTGGGTTATTTGTTGCATCCCCTGGGCTTTCTCTAGTTGCAGGGAGTGGGGGCTCCTCTCTAGTTGTGGTGCACCAGCTTCTCATTGTGGGGGCTTCTCTTGCTGTGGCCAGCTAATGGGAAAATCCAACTCACTGGAAGACCCTGAGGCTGGAAAGATGGAGGGCAAGAGGAGAAGGGGGCAACAGAGGACCTAATGGTTAAGTAGAATCACCGACTCAATGGACATGAATCTGAACAAACTCTGGGAGATAGTGAAGGACAGGGGAGCCTGACATACTGCTGTCTGTGAGATCACAAAGAATTGGACATGACTTAGTGACTGAACAACAAAAACAACTCTTGTTGCAGAACACAGGCTCTAGAGCACGGGATCAATAGTTGTGGCTTAGTTGCTCCGAGGTGTGTGGGATCTTCTTGGACTAGGGATTGAACCTGTGTCCCCTGCATTGGCAGAAGGATTCTTCTCCACTGAACCACCAGGGAAGTCCTAGATTATTTGTTGTAGATCTTGTTTGTTGTTGCCGAGTAAGGATGGGAAGCTACTCAAGAAAGTACACTGCCTCCATGAGGCCATGACCTCAGTTTGTAGACACTGCATTTTGCCTCCAGGTAGGTAAAGTTGCCCAGCAACACAATATCACATAGCCTGAGGCTGACTAACTATACATACACACATAGAAAATGCTGTGTAAATAACCAGAGCTCTAGAATATGACCCATTTAACCTAATTAAACAGTCAGACTTAAGGTGGGTAAAAAGAAATGAAAAGACAGACCATGGGTGTCTGTAATGTAGGTTATCAGATATCAGATGCATCAACAAGAAAGTCTGGATTCCCATTGCTGTTGGCTAGGCTAACAAGAAATCTAGTCCTTCCTGCATATTTCAGAGTGTAATAATCTGAAAAACACAACCCCTTTCTTCATTCTTCCACTATCCACATCCCCGCCTCTCTGGAGGTTTCATATATCCTTGTAGGATGAGGTATGACTATGTCATGGAAAGAGGAATGAGTATTTTCTAAGCTCTGAAGCCCCAGCTCAAATCCACGGGGCTAGATGATATCAGATGGTTTGATCCATATAACCCCATAGGGAATAAAATGGAATTTTATTTCTTTAAAAATGTCAGTGTATTTTTCTCTTATTAAAATGTGTTTTCTTTTCATTTTGTTGATGGTTCTGAGTTTGTTTGGTCCCCAGGGGAGGAACTCCAGGTTTGTATGTTCTGTATTATTTAGCTTTATGCTGTTTTGAACTTCATTTGAAAGTGCTACCTTGTTTTGGGAATCAAACTAACTACCAAGAGCATCAGTGTAGAGCGAACCCATAACTGATTGTCTGACACCCAAAGGGATGTCTGTGTGACACACAGGTTACTCTTGAGGCCTCTGTTACTCTTTTGAGTTGTTTTAAAGTCCATGAAGACAATGTGGGCTAAATGCTCTCAAATGACTCCAGAAAAATAGAGAAAGAAGACACAGTATGTCTGCAAATTACTGGGGCATTAGAGTTGGTTTTATCATTTGAAGGTTCACAACTGACTTCAGGAATCAACTTGGGTTCACCTTGCAAAGTGGTCACTCCTTCTTGCTTTAGGAAGGGCCTTCAGCTTGCCGTCGGCAGGAAGAAGATGTCCGGCATTGATAGCAGGCCTTTACTCTGCGTTATATCCTGAGCCTTTCCTGTGAGTGCCTATTTGTCATGATGAATCTGAGTGCCTCTCAGAGGCCATGTCTCACCACCGCACGGTTCAGAGGAGTCAGACACAGCATGGAGCACACTGCACATGAAACCTCGTCCCCGGGGATCAGTCGCCGCCAGGGGTGAACCTGGCTTTGTGGGCCCTCAAATTTACAAACATTGAGGCAACCTCTCAAAGAAAAACAATATACGTTCGCAGATACAAAAATTAAGTGCATGGTCTTGGAAGGGGCCTGATAAAGTGAGTGATCTTGATAAACAAATCTCAGGAGCTTCATGTAAACCCACCTGCAGTGTTTGCCTTTGCTGCCTGCGCTCCTGCATAGAACTGCCCACTCCAATGATCACTTCAGTGCTCCATTTAAAACAAAATGTGTTACTTTACAACGCTGCGTTAGTCTCTGCAGTACAGCAACGTGAGTCAGCCACACCTATCTGTTATCTCTCTATCGGTCTATCCATTTCCACTCCCTCTTAGGCCTCCCTCCCCTCCCCCATCCCACCTCTCCAGGTCATCACAGAGCACTGGGCTGAGCTCCCTGCTCTATACAGCACCTTCCCACTAGTTCTCTATTTTACACACAATACTGTGTGTATGCTAACACTACTTTCTCAATTCGCCCCACCCTCTCCTGCCCCTGCTGTGTCCACAAGGCCATTCTCTACATTTGCAACGCCATTTCTTCCCTGCAAATAGGTTTGTCAGGACTATTTTTCTAGCCTCCATATATATGTGTGTGTATATATATACATGGGTATAATATACACGTGTGTATATATATGTGTGTATATATGTGTCTGTATATACATATGTGTGTATATGCACACACATATATGTACATACACATATATGTACATATGTATATACACACATGTACATATGTATATGTACACACATATACACACATATACACACATATACACACATGTGTGTGTATATATGTATAATATATATACCCATATATGTGTGTGTATATATATATGGGTATAATATAAACATGTGTGTATATATATGTGTATATATATGTCTGTATATATATGTGTGTGTGTATATACACATGTGTGTATATGTACATATGTATATGCACACACATATACACGTATATACATATGTGTGTGTGTATATATGTATAATATATATACCCATATATATGTGTGTGTATATATATGGGTGTTAGCATACACTATTTTGTTTTTCTCTTTCTCACTTCAATCTGTATGACAAACTCTGAGTCAATCCACATCACTACAAATGACTCCATTTCATTCCTTTTTATGGCTGAGTAATAGTCCATTGTATATACATACCACTACTTCTGTATCCATTTATCTGTTGATGTACATTTAGGTTGCCTCCATGTCCTAGCTATTGTCAGTAGTGCTGCAATGAATATTGGGATACATGTGTCTTTAAAATTGTGTTTTATTCAGGGTATATGCCCAATAGTGGGATTGCTGGTATTCCTGGTTTTTTAAGGAAACACTGAACTGTTTTCCATAATGGCTGTATCAGTTTACCTTCCACCAGGAGGGTTCCCTTTTCTCCACATCCTCTCCAGAATTTATTGTTAGTAGTTTTTTGTTAGTTTGTTTGTTTTTATGATAGCCATTCTGATTAGTATGTGGTGATATCTCATTGTAGTTTGGATTTGTATTTCTCTAATAATGAGTGCAGTGCTTTTTTATTTGCAGTAAGAAGTATAATACTATGCAATGTCTTAGGTTGGCCCAAAAAGCTTGTTCATGTTTTTCTGTAACATCTTATGGAAAATCCCAAACAAATTTTTGGTTAACCCAATATAATATCTGTGGCAACTCCTCAGATGTGGCACATTATTTGTGATGATTTTTGTATAAGAACCTGTGACCTGGGATAATGGACAATAAAAGTGGCTCTGGAGCCATTTAATTATGCTTGACTCAGAAGTCAGAAATCAAACCAAATCAAGCAAAACTACTATGTAGATCTTACATGTGGTTAATAAACTTCCAAGTCTTACAATTTCCTGCTCCACTAAATCAATATCATTTAAATAACAAATCTGCCCTCATCTTTTCTCCCTTAGATCCTTTTAAATATGCAGTATTCTCTCCAGTAACCACATATTGCTTGTGCCTGTATATACTTTCACGCCTTTGCTTATATTGGTGAATCCCCTCTTTCTTTTGATCCTCCCAATGGCATATTATGGGATTTCCCTAGTGGCTTAGTGGTAAAGAATCTGCCTGAAATGCAGGAGATGCAGGTTCAGTCCCTGGGTCAGGAAGATCTCTTGGAGAAGGAAATGGCAACCCACTCCAGTATTCTTGCCTGGAAAATCCAATGGACAGAGGAGCCTGGAGGGCTACAGTCCATGAAGTTGCAAAAATTGAACATGACTTAGCTACTAAACCAACACCACCAATGGTACATTGTAGTGGGGTTCTCCATGTGTGGTCCATAGTCTCCTGGATTTTCTAAGATCCTTTTAAGGAGCCCTCTGGGTCAAAATTATTTTAATACAAAAATAATTGCATTTTTCACTATACTAACATTTGTGTGTATCATCCACAAGCTGGATAAAATGATGAATGGTGCAGTGGATATAAACTATACTAGTAGTTGCTGCAATCACTGCCATGCACTTGTAAGAAAAAGAATTCAAAGGAAAAAAAGGGAATTTCACATTGGACTGTCCTCACTAAAGTAGTAAAATTATTGCTATTATTAAATATTGATACCTAAGTACTCATAGTTTTTATAGCATGTATGAAAACATGTGATGAATGCATAAAGCAACTAAGGTTTGTCTAGTTGATATGCTTTGGCAAATGAAATATGTGCAAGCAGGCTAGGAGTCAACCCTAAGTAGAAACTCTAAACATAATGATAGAAAATACTAAGGAATAAACTTTCAAACCTATTAGAACCAATCAAGAAGTTCAGGAGTGTTGTAGACTACAAGTATCAATGTATTTGTCTACAATAGCCATAAAATGAGCCTTCTAAAAACAAAATTTAAAAAACAGTTACATTTGAACTACCATCAAAAAGAATAAGATACTTGGGAATAAACTTAACAAAGGTGTATGACTTATACACTGAAAGTTGCAAAACATTATTGAAAGAAATGAAAGAAGGTCTAAATAAATGGAATGATACCCCATGGTCATTTATCGACAGACTAGATATTGTTAAAATGTCAACATTACCCAAATTGATTTACAGATTCAACACATTCATTACCAAAACCCCAGGTGGCTTTTTATAGATATTGATGACCTTATCCTAAAATTTTTGTGAGAATTTAAGGGAACAAGAATGACAAAAATCAACTGGAAAATAAGAAAAAATGTTGGAGGAGTCACACTTTCTGATTTTAAAAACTTACTACAAATCTGCTATAATCATAACACTATAGTACTGACAGAAAGACAGGCAAATAGAACAGTGGAATGGAATTTAGATTCAGGAAATTAAACATAATCAGTTCCTCATGCATGCTCAGTCATGTCCAACTCTTTGGGACCCCATGGACTGCAGCCCACCAGCTGCCCTGTCCATGGGATGTCCCAAGCAAGAATCCTGGAGTAGGTTACCATTTCCCCCTCTAAGGGATCTTCCTGACCCAGGGATCAAAACTGTGTCTTGTGAGTTTCCTGTATTGGCAGGCAGATTCTTTACCACTGTGCCACCTAGGAAGCCCATAAAACTTTGTATGTATAGTTGATTAAATTTTAATAAAAGTGCCAAAACTGTTTAACGGGAAAAAGAATGGCCTTTTTAACAAATAGTACTGGCAAAACTGAACCTCCATGCATTAAAAGAATAAGCTTATGCCCTCCTACTTCACACCATACACAAAAATGAACTCAAAATGTAAATACTAAAATCATAAACTATTAGGAGAAAACATAAAGACATTTCTTCATAACTTCAAGTTATACATGAAGCCAAGAAATCTTTCTTTTCTCATATTCTACACTAAAAGTACAGCAACACACACACGCACAAAATAAATCCCACTGTATCAAAATCAAAGTCTTTTATACTATATATTTCTAAACTATCATACAAGAAAATGAAGTAGACAACTCATAGATTGAGAGAAATATTTGAAAATTATGTATCTGATAAGGGACTTACACCCAGATATTAAAAGCTTTTATAACTCATTAACAAAAGAACAAATGACTCAAATAAAAATATGTGAAAAAGATTTGAATAGACCTTATAAATAAATAAATTAAAATGACCAATAAACACATGAAAAGGTGTTCAACATCAACATTAAGCATTAAGGAAATGCAAATCAAGTTCATGAACTAACATTTCATATCCACTAAAATGGCTATAATCAAAAAGACTGACCCTCTTAAGTGTTAGCAAGAAGGTAAGGACATTGGACGATGGATATGTTTTAGATGGAAATATAAAACGGTGCAGACTCTTGGGAAGAGAGTTTCGTAATTCTTAAAAATGTTAAATATAAAAGTGACTATACTGCCCAGTAATTCTATCCCTAAGGTATATAACCAGGAGAAATGAGAACATATATCTACACAAAAACATGTATACAAATTTTCATAGTAGTTGTGAATCATAATAGTAAAACAGTGGAAATAATCTATATGCCCATCAATTGATGAATGGTTAAATAAAATCTGATATAGCCATAGGATAGAAATTATTTGGCTATAGAAATAGAATGAAGTACTAATGTATGTTACAACATGAATGGAACTGGAAAACAAATAAAGTAAGTCCGTCACAAAAGACCACTTATTATATCGTCCCATTTATGTGAGACGTCCAGAACAGTAAAATCTATAGAGATAGAAAAGAGATCAGTGGATATCTAGAACTTGAGTTGGGGTTGGGAGAATGGGAAAGTGACTGTTAATAGACACAGGGTTTTTTTGGGGAACATGAAAATATTGTAAAATTAGATGATGGTCTCATAACCCTGTGAAAATACCAAACAATCTTGTGGCATACAACGTAGATAGATGAATCATATGGTATATGAAATCCATCTCAATAAAGCTATTTAACAAAGAAGAAGCACTGTGCTATTCTGCCAGCTCTCTACCAACTCCTCCTGGATGTAATGGTCCAGTGTAACTACCACTACTGAGCACTCATCTCCTTGAGTCCTTACCACCTGCCTCACACTAGTTACCACTCATTTGTATGCTCTTCAACAGTTATTGAATACCTATTCGATGCTGAGTGCTGCGCTGCACCCTGGGTTGAGAGAAGGTGAGGTACAATTTAAAAATGAATAAAATAAAAAAAATGAATAAAATAGTCACAATGTCTAATCTCACTAAACTTATAGTTCATTGGAGAAAGAAGCGCTGTGTATTTTTTTTTTTTTTTTTTTTAGTAATCATTACTTTTATTGCTGTTACTTAAAAGGACTCCTCCATTATTTTTTAAAAATTTTTAATTTTTTTTTGTTTTTAATTGAAGGGTAATTGCTTTACAGTATCGTGTTGGTTTCTGCCACGCATCAGCATGAGTCAGCCATAGGTATACATATGTCCCCTCCTTCTTGACCCTCCCTTCCACCCCACCCTCACCCATCCTTCTAGGTTTTCATAGAGCACTGAGTTTGAGCTCCCTGCTTCATACAGCAAATTCCCACTGGTTATCTATTTATATCTATTGAATATATATTCTTTGCTACTGGATTGAGAAAAGGTGAAATACAATTTAAAATATGAATAGAATAGTCACAATCCCTAATGTCATTAAACTTATAATTCATTTGAAAAAGGGTGGTTTTACATTTTCAAAGTCTTTTTTTGCCTTCATTCATTATTTTCCTTTTTGGTTTTTCCCAAGTGATCTGTCACTATATTAATTCATACACATCCATACAATGTTTCATTTAGTACTGAGCACTTTATAATAGCTAAAGAATAAAAAAGTTTGCTGACCTGAAATTATCCTAAACATATCCCAAATGTTATCAATTTCTAAAGAAGTAGAAAGTTCTCCAGCTTCTTGTGCATTTACTTCAGCTTTTGCAAGGTGGGGAGTCGGGAAGTAAGGGGGCTCTCTCTCCTTCACCTGATTCTGGACGTATTTCCACATGGACAAAGCAGTATCCTTGAAATGACCTACATGGAGGATCCAACAACCATCAAAGGCATTCTGATCACCATCTCACTCACACTGAAAGTTCTCTGGGGCTCCATTTCCTCAAAGCTATTTGCACCCCATACTAAGCAGTAATCAAAAAGTGACCGTGTAAATCTCAGGCTTCTTGCATCATTGTGCACATCCTGATTTCCTGGGAGGGAGTCCTGGGACTTGCCTCTCTCCATTCAGGCTGTAAAACTGTAAAGATCTGAGCTAATTAAGTTGCATCCTTTGTTGGCACTAGGCTCTCCAGTAGGTTTTCCCATCACTGAGCCGGATGCCTCAGGGGCAGACTAAGGACCACAGCATCTGATCTAATATGCTGAAAAGAGTCTGAAACATTTGGATTCATGAAATTTAAGACACAATTAACTTGCAATTTTGCAAGTCTTTTAAAATTATTATTCTACTTAAATGAGGTAAGCCGTAAGGATGTCTGAACTAGTGGGATGGGGGCTAAGCAGCGAAGAGGGGGTGGTTATGGAGATGCAGTTGTACCCCTGGAGTGAAATCTGAGTACAGAACCAATGCCTGTGAAGCCCCAGGGAGATGGCTATCTCATTATAACCACACCCCTGGAGTCGCTTTATAGTTTGCATGAGACTTTGCTCAGAAAAATAAGAGAGGGTGTCATTTTTAGTTTGGAAGGAAGATGAAGCTGAAAAGTATTCTGGCATCAACCTGAACATCTTGTTAAATAACAGCTTGCAATTTTCCTCCTCACATAAAAACTCCATATTAGGAATATTCCCTTTTAACAAAAGTAATAGCAAAATTGAAGTTAAGGGCAGAGACTATATCGGGCAACCTACCAACAAATATTTATGAAATGTTTATTAAAGTACAGTCCTGCTTCTGTGTGGTATATGAACAAATAATCTTCTTGTGACATTTATAAGAAATATCCTTTTGGTTTCTGTCCCCATTTCTGGCCCAGAACTCTTAAAACCCTTGGAATTTCCTAAGCGATGAGAGCTAAAAAGATGTCTTCAGCTATTTTAAGAGGTGACTTTTGAGAAGCACGTAAGGATGGAGGCTGCTTGCTAGGGGAGCCAGACACTTGATCAAAGGGTTAGAACTTATAGTCACACCTCTGCCCCATCTCTAGGAAGGGAGAGGGACTGTAAGGTGAGTTGATTGCTAATAACAATGATATAGTCAACCGTGCACAAATTGTGAAGCCTCCATAAGAACCAAGAGGCACTGTGGGTTGGCAAACATGTGGAGACTGGGGGAGAGTGGCCCAACTGGGGGAGATTGGGGGAGAGATTGGAGAGGGCATGGAGGCCCCCCAACATTTTCCTCATTCCTTTACACTTCATCTCTGCTATCTTGGCTGTTCCTGAGTTATAGTCTTTTATAATAAGCCAGTGATCTAGTAAGTAAAAGGTTTCTGTTAGTTCTATGAGTTGCTCTAGCAAATTAATCGAACTCAAGGAGAGGATCATTGGAACCTCTGATCTATAGTCATTGTGTGAAGCTCAGCTGATAATCTGGGTTGACCACTGCCATCTGAAATGAGAGAGGGGCAATCTTGCAAACAGAGCCCTTCACCTGTGGGGTCTGACACTGTCTCCAGGTAGGATACCCCCCAGTGTCTGAGAAGTGATTGGAGGTGCAGGAGACTCCCCACCCCAAGCACACACTGCTGGAACTGAGCCCAGACCTCTTATTGCCCTTAATGAGATCCATCATCTAGTGAGAGAGACACGCTACAGTCAAAAAATATCACCACTCTTACTGTTTTAGGGTATTTTAAGTTTCCTAAATATTTTTGCACACATGGTCTCATCTGAGCAACAATTATAACAGAATGTATAGACCTCGCTTGGCAACCATACAGTTTAGACAGGAAACACCAACCAACTTGTTAAAGTCATTTGTTTAATACATGATAAAGTCTAAACTAGAAGCAAGGCTATTAGAAGAGATTTATTTTTTCCTGCAATTGTGCTTTGACTTATTTCCAAAGAGTCAGGACCCATAAAATTCAGGTCAAGATGTAGAATCCTCAAAATTCCACTAGTTATATACTGTTCTCTCACGAGTAATGGAGTGGGTTGCCATTTCGTTCTCCAGATCTTCCTGACCTAGGGATTGAACCCAGGTCTCCGGCATTGCAGGCAGATGCTTTACCCTCTGAGCTACCAAGGAAGCCCTTCTCATGTCCCTCCCTGTAATAAATCTTTCTCTGCTCCAAATTTTGACATTTCATTTTATTTGGCTTCACTGTGCATCAGGTACACATACTTGCACCCAAAAGCAGAAGAGGAGAAAACTAAATCTAAATATCGTTGAGTGAATCTACCTCTGGATCTCTTTCCCAATTCTTGCATTAAGTCCTTTAACTTCTGGACTTAACCATTTTGTTATTGTTCAGTCACTAAATCATGTCCGACTCTTTGCAACCCCATGGACTGCAGCATGCCAGGCTTCCCCATCCTTCACTATCTCTTGAAGTTTGCTCAAACTCATGTCCATTGAGTCCGTGATGCCATCCAACCATCTCATCCTCTGTCACCCCTTTCTCTTCCTACCCTCAAACTTTCTCAGTAGCAGGGTCTTTTCCAACAAATCGGCTCTTTGTATCAGGTGGCCAAAGGATTGGAGCTTCAGCTTTACCATACCCAACTGATTATTTTACTTTATCTTTAAGGATTTGTTTTCAAATGAATTGTTGAAAAGCAATCCCATGGGTCAAACACAAAGTACCCCAGGAGTAAGAAAACAACTGGCTCGTTGAAAGATTCCGGTGAATGGGGTCAGAGTCATCAAGAACACAGCAGGATATGGGCTAGTTGGGGTCAGAGCAACTAATGAGGCACAGAAGACAAGAGAGGATGGGCCTCTTGGGTTAGTGGGAGGAAGAGTAGGATCTTAGGTCATAGCCAAGGAGGAAATGATGTTAAGAAAGGAAAGCCCACTTAGGGATTTCCCTTGGGAAGAAAATATCAGATACAAGTGCAAAAAATGTTTTACTGCTGTATGTGGTTCTAAAACACAGGAAAGAAAAGAGACTTGTCAAGTCTAGTTATAAATATGTTTACATCAGCACAGAACTTGAACTGAGACTTAAAGATAAGGGCAATTTCCCCAGTATCTTACATCTTGCCAGAGAAGAGATGGAAAGAGTCCATCTCGTCAACTGACATGATTTTATGCAGAATCTGTCTTTCTTTAAACAAGCCAAACTGTTTGCTCCTAATGGCTTAGGTCTCTCCCTGGAGATACATGTTCTTAATAGCAATTCCTTCTAGCTGTATAGAGCTTTACTATCTATAGGACACTTTCCCATAAGTGACATCACTCATTGCTTAGAAAGTAGTACTATCCAGATCCCTGAGTAGCTAGCTATTTAGGGCATCACTCTTCAGTTTATGAGTCAAGATCCAAGTTCAAGTCCAGAAACTAAGGCAAGTCCACTTAACATTAGGAGACAGGGCTAAGGGTTTTGAATTCTAGAAATTATGTTTTTGATTCTGCCAAAGGTGAGCATGGTCCAGATGGTATTAGTAGATCATTGAATTTAACCCTGTGATTGTTTTTCTTGCAAATGAACCTTAAATTCCCTGTTACACTGGTGGAGATACTCAACATGACAAAGAGGCCCTAACTGGGAAGACCTCTGAACTTTGCTAGCAAAGAATATTACTTATAAAGTGTTATATTGTTAAGTGAAAGTGTTAATTCCTCAGTGGTGTTAGACTCTCCGTGATTCCATAGACTGTAACCCACCATGCTCCTCTGTCCATGGAATTCTCCAGGCAACAATACTGGGGTGGGTAGCCATTCCCTTCTCCAGGGGATCTTCCTGACCCAGGGATCAAAGCCAAGATTTCTGCATTAGGAGGCATGTTCTTTTATCATCTAAGCCATCAGGGAAGCCCATTATATTGTTAAACTGCATTTAATAACATTTGGATGGTTTGGAGGTTAGGTAGCTACAGCCAAAGTAGAGGGCAGAATAAAGAGGCACATATTAGAATCTTTACAATGTTATCATTTGGCTCAGAGCTTGAGATTTTAGAATTAGACCTCTTGACTTTGAATCCCAAATCTATCACTTAGCTGTTGTGTATACTTGGGCAAATGACTACCCCTGTGTCTGTTTTCTCATTAAAATAACAGACATAATAATAGTATTTCCTCAGTGGGTTGTTGAAATGGTCAATGTAAAATCATGTAAAACAATTAGTACAGTGCCTAGTGCAACGTGAATGCTCTTCACTGTTTGTGGTTACAGGTATACCTCATTTTATTGCCCTTTGATTTAATCCATTACATTAAATTGTGTCTTTTACAAATTAAAGGTTTGTGGAAACCCTTTGTCCAGGAAGTCTATTGCGGCCATTTTTCCAACAGCATTTGCTTACTTCTTGTCTTTGTGACACAATTTTGATAAATCCCGCAATATTTCAAACCCTCTACCAGCAAAAAGATCATGTAAAATTGTCTGACTTTGCAGACTACATGATCATCTATTTGGAAAATATAATGGAATATGAGGGCTTCCCTGATAGCTCATTGGTTAAGAATCTGCCTGCCAATGCAGGAGACACGTATTTGATCCCTGGGTCAGGAAGATATCCTGGAGAAGGAAATGGCAACCCAACTCCTGTATTCTTGCCTGGGAAATCCCATGGACAGAGGAGCCTGGTGGGCTATAGTCCATGGGGTTGCAAACGAGTTGGATACAACTTAGCGACTAAACAACAACAAAAAAACAACAACACAACAATGGAATACAGAAAAAAGCTTTTAACACTCTTATGTGAGTTTAACAAGCTTGTAAGACATATGATGAATACACAACATTTGACTGTATTTCTGTAAACTAGCAAGGAAAATTGGGAAATTAAAAAAACTGCCAAAATATTAAATACTCCGGTGGCTCAGACATTAAAGAATCTGCCTACAATGCAGGAGACCTGGGTTCAATCCCTGGGTTGGGAAGATCCCTTGAAGGAGGGCATGGCAACTCACTCCAGTATTTTTGCCTGGAGAATCCCCATGGACAAAGGAGCCTGGAAGGCTACAATGCAGGGGGTGCAGATTTGATCTCTGGGTGGGGAAGATCTCCTGCAGAAGGAAAGGTCACAAAGAGTCAGATGTGACTGAGTGACTAAGCACATACCTTGGGGTCAATATGACAGAAGATGTGAGAGACATATACACTGGAAACTAAAACACTGCTGAGAGACATTTAATAAGATCTAAATAAACTGAAAGTGATAGTTTAAAAAGAAAAGATTATGACTCACTGAACACTTAGATGATGGTTAGGATTTTTTAGCAATGAAATGTTTTTTTAATTAAGAAGTATACATTTTTTTAGACTATGATATTGTTCACTAGCAGACTACCATACAGTGTAAACATAACTTTTATATGCACTGGGAAATTGGTGTGAAATTGGTGTGATCCCTTTTTTGTGTGGTATTTGCTTTATTGTGGTGGTTTGGAATCCAGCCTGTAGTATTGCCAAGGTATGTCTATGTTCATTATTCATGATGTTTAACAAACACTTTACCCCTTTCTGCATGTGCAAAGGATTCAGTTGCCTAGGATATTCTTGAACTTCAGCAAGCACCTGAATCACCTGGAGGATTGTTAAAGCACAGAAGTCCCAGAATTTCTGATTCACTGGGTCCAGGATGGAACTTAAGGTTTTCTGACAGTTCCCAGGTAATGCCTATTTGCTAGTTCAGCAACCTCCCACCCCTGCCCCTTATATATAAAGTAGAATCTCTGGGACTTCCCTGGTGGTTCCCTGGTTAGGACTCTGTGCTTCCACTGCTGGGGGCCTGGATTGATCCCTGTCAGGGAACTAAGATCTCACAAATCAAGTGGTACAACCAAACTGAATCTGGCTTTAGCATTTTTTTTTTTTTTCAAATATTTATTAAGTTATTTGGCTGTGTCAGGTCTTAGCTCAGCATGCAGATCTTCAATCTTCATTGCAGCATGCTGGATCTTTAGTTGCAGCATGTAAGATCTAATTCCCTGACCAGGGATGGAACCCGGGCCCCCTGAATTGGGACTACAGAGTCTTAGCCACTGAACCACCAGGGAAGTCTCTCTGGCTTTAGTAGTGTGGTTGTTGTTGTTTTTAAAAGCTCCCTGTGTTTCTGCTTTGCAACCAAAGCTGAAAACCACTAACAAAGGCTATCTTGGTTAATGCTAGAGAAATATTTTATTTGGATAATCCAAATAATGGCTTGATTTTTGGTTGTAAAGGTAGGGTTTGGCATTAAAACACTATTTCGTTAGGTAGAAAGGAGCAAGGTTGAAAGGAAAACTTGAGGATAGAAAGAGGCAGATATGCAGTATTTATAAATTAACAGAGCAACACAAGTTGAACTTGGAGCAGAAGATACATTTATTAATTCCCCTGGGAATTGTAGGTATATAAAATGTAATTGTTTGCATCTCTCTGAGAGCTTAGGGCAACTTTCCTTTTGGAAATTGTATTCTGTGTTCCCATCTCCACATTTTGGGTTGTAGAGCTTGATTAAACAATAAAAGCTAATTTCCATCTACAACTTTATCTTGTCTCCTACTTACACATAGAACTATTTTTTGGGTCATTACAGTTCCTATTTCACTTTGGCCTTTGGGTAGAATCTTTTTCTTTCTCCAAAGTATATTTTAACACTACGAGAAAGTGAAAGTCGCTCAGCTATGTCCAACTCTTTGTGACCCCATGGACTGCCAGGCTCCCCTGTCCATGGGATTCTCCAGGAAAGAATACTGGAATGGGGAGCCCTTCCCTTCTCCAGGGCATCTGCCCAACCAAGGGATCGAATCCAGGTCTTCTGCATTGCAGGTGGATTCTTTACAGTCTGAGCTACCAGGGAAGCCTACTATGAGAAAATACTTATGATATAATACTACATGTGGGAAAACTCCTCTCAAATTTGTAAAATACTTGAGAGAATATAAAGCTTTTTAGTAACTTCATATTCTATTTTTAAATAAGCCTTTATTACTTTTTCATCATTAGGAAATAAAATTATTTAGCTGTTGAAAATGAATCAAGGTTAAGGTTTATTACTTTTTTAAAATTAAAAAGTAGAAGAAACAGGTCAGTAAGAACACATACCTAATGAAACTTCCATCAGAGTTTAATTCCAAGTGGGATTCCACACTCCGAGTTGAGGTTTTAGAAAATAGATCTGCATTGATTGGTTTTACTGAAAATGGTGATAACATAGTTCTCAACCTGTGAGGTTCTACCTTGGGGAAAAAAAAAAAAAGAAAAAAGCAAATGCAAGCTATATGAGCTTTGCGGCAGAAATCAGTGCCATATTTACAGGTAGATGGTAATTTTTGTTTCCTTTTCTTAAATGGCATTTGTAGGCTCTGCTGTTGCTTGCATTCAGGTGGGTCTTTTTTATAGAATAATGTGGGACAGACACACCTTGATGTGTACTTTCTGTAAATGCACAGCTTCCTGGCCACACAAGCTTGGAGAGTCTCAGTGTGGGCTTCCTGGATCAGCGTCAATGATCGTGGGGGAACCTGTTTGGAATATAAGTTCTCAGACTCCACTCTTGACCTCTTGAGTCAAAAACCAGGGGCATGTGGGCAAGAAAGCTGATTTCAGCTTGCCCCTCAGGGGACTCTGATTCCTGCTAAAGCTTGAGAGCCTCTACTCCAACTGGTGGTTCTGGTATTCTTTCTGCAGTTACCCGCAGAGAGCTCCACGGGATGCTCTCTCAAACTCCACTCTCAGGGACTTCCCTGGTGGTCCAGTGGTTAAGGATCCGCCTTACAACACAGGGAACATAGGTCCAATTCTTGGTCTGGGAACTAAGATCCTGCATGCTGTGGAGCAAATAAGCCTGCGTGCCACAACTACTGAAGCCCATGAGCGCTGGAGCCATGCGACACAACTAGAGGGAATCTGTTCACTGCAGCGAAAGATCTGCATGATGCCACAAAGATCCCACGTGCTGCAACTAAGACTCAATGCAGCCAAATAAATAAATATTTTTTTTAAAAAGGTAGTGTCGTTTTGCAACTGTAGCTGGATGGGTTTGCTTTAATGCAGCAGCTATCCCAGCGCTGGCAGCCACCATGATTATGGGTCTAACTGCTGCCTATGTAACTGTACACTCCTGGGGTGCCCACAGGAGCTCAAGCCAGTGCCCCAGGACAGCACCTGTCTTGGCTAGCCAGGCAGCAGAAACAATGGCAGCCATGGCAGGCAGGTGTGCTAATAACGGTGCCAAGTGGCCCTAAGCCTGTCCTGGAGATCTATTGCCAGGCTGTCTGTGACCTTGTCCTGGATGGGACACTTCCATCCCCAGTGATTCTCAAAGTGTCGTCCAAGATCGTTTACCATAGACTCTCTTAGAATGCTTGGTTAGAGCCTACAAAGATAGAAACCAGACATCTTTCTTTTGAAATAAGCTCTCTAGAAGAATCACAGGCTGTGCTGAATATCATCTTTAAGGGTGAAGGAGCTGGATTGCTATATTAAATGTTTCTTGTTTTTAAAGAAAGTGATTTTACTCCTGGCTAGTACATTAGTGCATTCTCAGAGGACTCCAAACCACTTAAGAGAGTTTCCTTGACTCAGACTTTGAATGTACCATTCTGTAATTTTCATCATCTTAAAACTAACACTTATAAAACTCTTATCTAAGCCTAAAAATGGCCTTATACAGTAATGAGGAACATAATTTATGCAATTATATTTTGTGTATTATTATTGTTCTTTCTCATATTCAGAACATTACATGCTTTCAAAAACAGGATTGCACTCCACCAGAAAGTCCTACTTCTTTGTCTTTGTAATGGAAATGAGTAGAAATACTTAAATCCTGTGTATATTAAATCATGCAGTGTTTTAATTCAAAAGTTTATCTATCTGGGTAAGCCAGACTTTTTCTCTTTTGCTTTTCGTAAGAGTTTTGTGGCTGGTCATTTGATATTCCATTTTGAGAATGCCTTTCTCTTACCAAAATGTTCTTAAACCACTAAAGAAATGAAGTGGCAATGATTGGTTAAAAAAATAATCTTAGGTTCACTGCAGTAGACTAGCCTGTAAATGCCATAAAGGCAACAATTACACATGAATTAGTTACTCCTCATCTCTCTTGTACCTAAGACAGGTCCTAGGATACAGTAGTGCTCCCGTGTATTTGCTAAATGAAAGAATAAATGCAGAATGCACAAAGAAATAAAGGAACAGCTGAATGAATGAAAAACAGGTGAATAAATTCAAGGGACAACTCATCTTTGGGCACTTGGTTAACACAGAGAATCCTTAAAGGCTGGAGCTATTGTTTCAGCTGAAGTCTCATCTTAATTAGAATTCTCTCCACTGCAGGGACAGAAGATGTCCTGAATGAATATTCATGTGCAGATGTATAAATTATCTATTACAAATTATTAAGCTAAGGCTAGTTTTCCCTCTCTCTCACTTTCAAGAGATGTATGAACTATGCCCATCCCAACACTGTTAGCTACATGAGTGACAGGGAGACATAAAATCAGGATATTGAAACAAATACTAACCCAATCAAAATATAATTAGAAAAGGAAATCCTCTGGAAAAATAAGTGAATTCCAAAGGAAGGTATACATGATTATTTGAAGGTTATGGGGTGTTTGGGATTATTTACTTCACTGCATTTCTTATTATACAGCGTGTAAAATTGAGACTGGCTGGGCAGTTCATGGTATGGAATGATTATGGCTAAGAAATCTGAGAGCATTTATGAAAAGAGGTTCAGTTCTTTGACAAAAGCAGAGAGTTTCTTTTGCTCCAAATTTAACATACATTTTTCTAAATATATGTTTTCTAATGTGTACAGAAAAAATTCTTTTACCTACTTTTGTGGTTCTGCAAAACAGCAGCACTTCCCCCCATCCCTCATTGATGAAAATCCTTTATCTTGATCTAGCCACTGGCCTATTAAAAAGTACCCAGTGACCCTTTCTTGGGGCTGGTCAGAACAAAGGAAAGTTACAGGTGAGACTGAGTTTCCATCTCTGGTTTGATCTCTCTGCCCAGGCCTGTGGGGCCTGGAATCTGTCTGCTGGCAGAGATGAATGGAATAGGAGGAACAAACTCATCAGATTCAGCAATGACTGGGTACCAAGTTTCCAAGCCACCAGGCACCTTGGAAGAATAACAAATGATAGAATTAGCCATGGTGTCACATTCCAGCAGAATGAACATAAAAAATAAGATGTTGTCATTTTTTTTACAGCCACAATAGAACTATACAAGTGCACATCCACACACTCATTTTTTTCAAAGTGGGATACGTAGGAAGCTTAAAATCATATAGCACTAAAGAAAAGAAAGGAAGTCAAGTCGCTCAGTCATGTCCGATTCTGTGACCCCATGTACTGTAGCCTACCAGACTCCAACGTTCATGGAATTTTTCAGGCAAGAGTACTGGAGTGGGTTGCCATTTCCTTCTCCAGGGGATCTTCCTGACCCAGCGATCGAACCCGGGTCTCCTGCATTGCAGGCAGATGCTTAACCATCTGGGCCACCAGGTGCAAAACATCAGCAGTTATTTGTCTTATTCCTTTCCAATCCCTCGTCCTTCTCTCCAGAATCAGCCTCTTTCAAAGTACTTTGTTGTCATTGTTTACTCACTCAGTCATGTCTGACACTTGTGACCCTATGGACTGTGGCCTGCCAGCCTCCTCTGTCCATGGGATTTCCCAGGCAAGAATGCTGGATCAGGTTGCCATTTCCTTCTCCAGGGGATCTTCCCAATCTAGGGATCGAAACTGCATCTCCTGCTTTGGCAGGTGGACTCTTTACCACTGAGCCACCAGGGAAGTCCTTTCAAAGTGATTAGCCATTTCTTTTGGTTGTTATCCTTTATATGTCAACAAATATGCTTACACTGATGTTTCTTTAATTTTAGATAGAATCCATTTACTTGGCCTTGCTAGCTATCAGCAACACCTATTTTGCAACCCCTACTAAGCTTCCACTAGCTAGCACAAATTGTGGCTGAAATAATGACCTTGCAAATATAATTCAGCACTGAGCCAAGCATTGTTCTATAAGCATGTTTTATTTCTTGTACAACTGTTTCTTTCCTCCTAGAATTAATAATTGCCTTGTCTTTTAAGTTTGTTTACTTTCTATGTATCTAAGGTTATTTTGTTTTTCCAAACCCTCCAATTATCTGTAACAGTTGAAAAATAATTTCCTCCCCAAATATGTGAAAATATCCATTTCTTTATGTTTTCCTGTGAAAAACCACTTCATACATCTCTATCCAGCTGCTATAGTCTGAACTTGTTCTCCAGGCTCTTTGCATATTCATTGTCTTGGGTTTTCCATTTGCCAGGTTCTTGTGGTTTTGGGTTTTGTTTCTGTTGTTGTTGCTGTTTTGGCTGCACGGGATCTTCGTTGCAGTGTGCAGGCTTCTCTTGTTGCAGTGCGTAGGCTTAATTGCCCTGTGGCATGTGAGATCTTTGTTCCCTGACCCAGGATGGAAACCGCATCCCTTGCTTTGGAAGGAGAACTCTCAACAAATGGACCACCAGGAAAGCTTTGGTTCTTGTGTTTACTCACCTGTGTATGGTATTTTGGACTTATCCATTCCTGGTTTTATCCCTTAGATTTTTCAGCCATCCTCTAAAACCTTGCTACTTAAAGTGGGGGTCACTGACCTGTAGCAACAGCATCCCCTGAGAGTCTGGTAGAAATGCAGAAGCTCAGGCCCCACCTGCAGCAACCTGCAGTTTAACCAGATCCCTGGGGATTTGCGTATGCATTAAAATTTTCAAATCATTTCTCTAAACATGAGTAAATATTCAGGCTGGATATAGCATTCTGGTCTGGAAATAATTTTCCCTGAGAATTACTATCTTCCAGAATCCCAGACTGCTCATGAAAGAATCCATCAATGTCCTTTATCTTTGGTGTGGTCAACCTTTTATTTTCTCATTAAACTTTCTTTTTGCCTCATTGTTCTGAAACCTCAGAATAACATTCATCTGTTTGTGTGTGCATGCGTTTGTGTCAGAGAGAGAGAGAGAGTTAACATTTTAGACACTTGCAGGCATCTGTCAGTTCTGAGAAAGTTTTCATATTATTTCTTTGGTGAATTTCTCCACTCTGCTTCCATTTTTCTTCAACTCCAAGTTGGATGGTGGTCTTGCTCTACCTGTCCTTGTTATTGTTGCTGTTTAGTAGCTCAGTTGTATGCAAACTTTTGAGAGCCCATGGACTGTAGCCCACCAGGCTCCTCTGTCCATGGGATTTTCCAAGCGAGAATATTGGAGTGGTTTGCCATTCCTTCTTTAGGGGATCTTCCTGGCCCAGGGATCGAACCCATGTCTCCTGCATTGACAAGCATGTTCTTTAGCACTGAGTCTCCTGGAAATCCCACCTATCGTTAGTTTACCCTCAATTTTAGTATCTTTCTTTCTCCTCTTTTTTTTAAAATTTGTTTACTTTCTGGGAGATTTCCTTAATTTTATCTACCAAACTTTTGGTTATTAGTTTGCTATAGTTATATTTAATATTGTTATTGTTTTTCAGTTGCCAATTTAATATAATTTACTTTAATATTCGGTCACCAATTTATTTAATATATAACTATTTTTTGTTTGATTATTTCACTTTGTAGCACTCTGTTCTTCTAATATTTTGATGAATTCGACGTCTTGTTTGTTCTAAAAAAGTATTAATTGTAATGTTTTAAAGGATATTTTGTGCTCTATGTATTGTTTTCCTTTTCCAAACCTCCATTCTCTGTTTGCTTTTTCTTTCATATCAGTGGTATTTCAAAAATCAGTCTGATTATTCATGTTTGTTCATGTTGAAGGGTAAGGGCATAAAAAGCTGGTTGGAATTATGTACGGAACTCAAGAATTTCTTTTGGGTTCTGAGTAGCACTTATGGACAATAAAGTCATAAGTTATCCTCTTCATTAGGGATCAATCACTTCAGTTCAGTGTTTGGAGGGAGATGTTTGCTCTGAGCTATTATTCTATCTGTAGAGACTCTCCTAATCTCTCACATGCAGGGAGAATGTGTATGCATTCCTGGAAGAATCCTGGAAGCGAGACAGGGAAAGGACAGTGAGGTCCTCTCTGTGTATATTTTTCGTTAGTCTCGCTATTTTGGGCCTCTTAGGTTGCTCCTGCTAGCTTCTGTGTTGATATACAAGAGAGGTTCTTTCCGTTTCTGTTTCTCTAGAGAATGATCGGCCCTGCATCTGGGTGGGGGTAGGGTTGAGGAGATTTACCCAGATGCCCAGCACCTGGGGACCTATCTAAGGATTTTCTATACTGAGACCATAGACTAGCAAGCCTGTTGTCAGCCCAGCCTCTTAGCTCAATTGCTGAGGCTCCTGGTACTTCCTAAGGATGAGTGAGTGGTCTGGCAGAGTGGGAAAACCTCCTGTTCCATACCAGTCTCCCCACATCTGGATACTGAGCTGAAGCGCCCTCCATTCTAGACAGTCAGTTAAAATGTTCCATCTTCCAAAAAACGACTTGAAACGTTCTCCCACAACCGTTAGGTTTTTAGATCTTTTGGCATCATTTAGTGGGATTTAGAAAGAAAGGGAAGATGAATCATGTTTAACCAGGCAGCCATGATGGAATCTTCTTATTCAAACTTTTAGAAATATTATTGCATAATCCTGATTAAACACAGCAAATGAAGGAACATATGAAACCAAAATGGAAGTAAAGAGTTGTGTGTGTGTGTGTGTGTGTGTGTGTGTGTGTTTAATATAAATTCCCAAGTATAGAGAGAATGAAAGAAAATAATGAGCATTTTAGAAACTGAAAACGAGCTGGGAAATGTTAGCTGCCTTAGTATGGAAAAGAAAATAGAAAATTATGCTGGTGGTATGGGGCAAAATAAGCCAGAAGCAGTGTCACTTTTTTTTTCACTTTGGGGATTCTGTTTATTTATTTATTTATTTTTCCATTTATTTTTATTAGTTGGAGGCTAATTACTTTACAACATTGTAGTGGTTTTTGCCATACATTGCCATGAATCAGCCATTGATTTACATGTGTTCCCCATCCCGACCCCCCCACCCACCTCCTCCCCATCCCATCCCTCTGGGTCTTCCCAGTGCACCAGCCCCAAGCACTTGTCTCATGCATCCAGCCTGGGCTGGTGATCTGTTTCACCCTTGATAGTATACTTGTTTCAATGCTATTCTTTCAGAACATCCCACCTTCGCCTTCTCCCAGAGTCCATAAGTCTGTTCTGTACATCTGTGTCTCTTTTTCTGTTTTGCATATAGGGTTATCGTTACCATCTTTTAAAATTCCATATATATGTGTTAGTATACTGTATTGGTCTTTATCTTTCTGGCTTACTTCACTCTGTATAATGGGCTCCAGTTTCATCCATCTCATTAGAACTGATTCAAATGTATTCCTTTTAATTGTTGAGTAACATTCCATTGTGTATATGTACCATAGCTTCCTTATCCATTCATCTGCTGATGGGCATCTAGGCTGCTTCCATGTCCTGGCTATTATAAACTGCTGTGATGAACACTGGAGTGCACGTGTCTCTTTCAGATCTGGTTTCCTCGGTGTGTATGCCCAGGAGTGGGATTGCTGGGTCATATGGCAGTTCTGTTTCCAGTTTTTTAAGGAATCTCCACACTGTTCTCCATAGTGGCTGTACTAATTTGCATTCCCACCAACAGTGTAAGAGGGTTCCCTTTTCTCCACACCCTCTCCAGCATTTATTGCTTGTAGACTTTTGGATAGCAGCCATCCTGACTGGCGTGTAATGGTATCTCATTGTGGTTTTGATTTGCATTTCTCTGATGATGAGTGATGTTGAGCATCTTTTCATGTGTTTGTTAGCCATCTGTATGTCTTCTTTGGAGAAATGTCTGTTTAGTTCTTTGGCCCATTTTTTGATTGGGTCATTTATTTTTCTGGAATTGAGCTGCAGGAGTTGCTTGTATATTTTTGAGATTAATCCTTTGTCTGTTGCTTCGTTTGCTATTATTTTCTCCCAATCTGAGGGCTGTCTTTTCACCTTGCTTATAGTTTCCCTTGTTGTGCAAAAGCTTTTAAGTTTCATTAGGTCCCATTTGTTTATTTTTGCTTTTATTTCCAATATTCTGGGAGGTGGGTCATAGAGGATCCTGCTGTGATTTATGTCGGAGAGTGTTTTGCCTATGTTCTCCTCTAGGAGTTTTATAGTTTCTGGTCTTACATTAAGATCTTTAATCCATTTTGAGTTTATTTTTGTGTATGGTGCTAGAAAGTGTTCTAGTTTCATTCTTTTACAAGTGGCTGACCAGTTTTCCCAGCACCACTTGTTAAAGAGATTGTCTTTTTTCCATTGTATATCCTTGCCTCCTTTGTCGAAGATAAGGTGTCCATAGGTACGTGGATTTATTTCTGGGCTTTCTATTCTGTTCCATTGATCTATATTTCTGTCTTTGTGCCAGTACCATACTGTCTTGATGACTGTGGCTTTGTAGTAGAGTCTGAAGTCAGGCAGGTTGATTCCTCAGTTCCACAGAACCCCAGAAACCTTCCAAAACTAGTGACTTGAGCCAGGTACCTTGGAAAGCAGAAGCGCAGATTAACTTAAAATCAACAATAGTAGTTAAAGTCTATAGTCATTTCAGAGTAGGGTTGCAAGAACTCCCAAGTAAAAGTGAGTTTTTGTTACTGTTGTTCAGTCACAAATTTATGCACAACTCTTTGTGATCCCATAGACTGCAATGCGCTAGGCTTCCCTGTCCTTCACTGTCTTCTAGAGTTTGCTCAAAGTCATGTCCATTGAGTCAGTGATGCTATCTAACCATCTCACCCTTTGCCACCCTTTTCAGTTAAAGTTGAATGTCAGTTTAAAAAAGCAACAACAATTTAATTTCGGTCCTATATAGAAAAAAATGTTTATCTTATTGTCATATTTAACCTGGTGAACTGTACTTTTTCTGGCAACACTATTCCATGTCCCTCAGCTCCAGATCTCCTTCACCCAGCAGTGAATGGAAACTGACCCTTCTCTTCCAGACAGAAGATTAGAAACTTACTCAAAGAGGATGTGAATCAGAAACAATTTGGACACCTGACCGCCAGACCCGGATGTTTACTGAAAGTCTCTGCATAGAATGGTGATCCTGTTCCCCACACAGTCAGTCTCCTTTCCTCACTTGGCTAAAAGTCAGTCTCTACTAGGAGATCATCCATAGTATATGTTGAACTCATTAGTTTCTTGATAAGAGCTTTAGAGATCTAGATTAATGATTTATTTCTGAGAAAATGAACTGAGACATCACATGCTAATGAGAATGGGTCCTTCAGTTCTCTCAGCCAGCCAGACCCACACCAACTAAGAAGTCCCTGTAAGGCAAATAGAATCCAGTGAACTCACTCACTCTTTAAATGTTAACCATCTGCTAAGAAGCACCAGGTACTTGAGGAACACTTTTCATATAAAAGACAAAGATCAAAAAACAACTAAAAAAAATGTTAAAAAGGGAAATTGAAGGTGAGAAAAGCAATTCAAGGATCAGAAGGAAACTTGAAAAAATTTGCAATCTTCAGAGGTACAAGATTCAGCTTATTGATTCCTTGAGATAAGAAGGAAATGAGCTAGAAAAGGATAATTCCCAGAACAAAAAGTCTTACAAATTAAAGATGAGAGCAGATATAAGAATTCGATTCAGAGCTGTAGACTAAAGCCAAAGAAATATTCCAGAAAGTGAAAAAGAGAAGTAAAATAGAATAAGGGTACGAAAACAGGAGAAATGCTAAGTCAGTTTAAATCTCCAATATCTACTAATAGAAGTAGCAGAGAGAAGAGAGAAAGTAGAGGAAGAAACATAAAATAAATCAGTAAATATGAGGAAATATGACGTAAAATTTCTTGATTCACAGACTCAATATGTACTCTGGATAATGACTGAAAAATAAAGGAACCACGTCCAAGAATACTATCATCAAGTTCCAAAAATCTTGGGGAGAAGATTTTTTAAATTTCTGGATAGAAATAAAGTCACATATAAAAGATCAAAAATCATATTTGTCAACATCCACATTAGAAAATAGAAGAAAATGCATTGATGCTTTGAACATTTTGAGGAACTAGAATTTCCAATTCAAGATTCTCTCTAGATAAGCAATGAATAAGAATGAAGCAGAAATAAAGATAATTTTAGATATGCAAGTACTCAAATGATTATTCCCCAAGTATATATTCTAAGGAGCCTGCTAAAGAAAATGCTTCAGTAAAATGAAGAAACAAACAAGAATACTCAAGGTATGACATCCAAGAAACAGAAAGAAATAAAAGGAATGCCCTCCCTAGTGAGAGTAAAGGCAGTCTGAGGACAGCTGAGATTAAGCCTGGAGCAGGCCAGCTCACAATGAGGAAGGGCATCCAGAGGGGCATCTCTTAAAAATGAGAACTGACAGATTAGCTTAGTAGCTGAAATTTTGAGAAGATACTGGGTTGACCAAAAAGTCTGTTTGGGTTTTCTATAACATCTTATGGAAAAAGCCAAATGGACTTTTTGGCCGAAACAATATTTAAACTACTAAAAGAATGTTTATTTATAAATGATTATTAGGTTCCTAGAAAATGAAAAGGGAGAGGGAGGGAGGGGGAGAGAGGTGAGGGAGAGGGGTTGGGGGGCAGAGAGAGGAGGAGAGAGAAGAAGAGGAGGGAGAGAGGGGAGGGGAGGGAATCAGGGGTGATTCAATGATCAACCCCAAAGAAAACAGAAAGATGCTAAAGGATGTGTAATACACACCTAAACTTATGGGAAAGTGAATGTGTTAGTTGCTTAGTCTAGCTGCATCTGACTCTTTTTGACCCCATGGACTGTAACCCGCCGGGCTCCTCTGTCCATGGGATTCTCCAGGCAAGAATACTGGAGTGGGGTGCCATTTCCTTCTCCAGGGGATCTTCCCGACCCAGGGATCGAACTTGGGTCTCTTGCTTTGCAGGCAGACTCTTAACTGTCTAAGCCATCGGGGAAGCCCCAAAACTTAATGTACAAAAGTTAAATTCAAAATTATTTATCTCAGTCATAAAAAGTTAAATAATTACTTTTAATTTTAATTTTTAAAAGAATTTTTTTGGCTGCACTGCACAGCATGTGAGACCTTAGTTAACTGACCAGAGATGAAACCTGCACGCCTTGCATTGAAAGGTGGAGTGTTAACCACTGGATCACCAGAGGAGTTCCTAAATGATTATTTTTAACTAAAAATTGTAGTGTAACTACATGGTCCAATGTGAGAAGATTGTGGTGTGTATGCATGAATAAAGTGCACATGTCTATGTGAGAATGTATGTGTTTCAAGAGTTGTAAGAAAGCAAAACCCCCTTTTACAATGGAGGAAGCCAATCGAACCCATCTAAAATGGAAACAAATAGAGATGAGAGATATATAAATACTGTTTTGAAATATTTTGGCTCATAAAAAAAAACTCTAAGATTTGGACATGAATTGCATCTGGGATTGATGCTGAGAGTGGGTGGGGCAGAAAATTGCTTTTTAAGCTGCAAAGCATTGATAGGTATTTGATTTTTAAACTATTTGAGTACATAAAAAATCATAAAATAGTATCTTTGCAACCCTTTGAACTGTAGCTTGCCAGGATCCTCTATCCATGGAATTTTTCAAGCTATTTGATTTTTAAACTATTTGAGTACATAAAAAATTATAAGTATCTTTGCAACACTTTGGACTGTAGCTTGCCAAGATCCTCTATCCATGGAATTTTTCAGGCAAGAAAACTGGAGTGGGTTGCCATTTACCTCTTCCAGGGGATCATCCTGACCCAGGGATCAAACACGCATCTCCCATGTCTCCTGCATTGCAGGTGGATTCTTTACTTGATGAGCCATTGGAGAAGCTTTATACATATATATATTTGATGAAATAATATATAATTATACATATTTTTCTCCTAGTTGATATCTTCCCTTGCCAGGGATTTTGAGTATACTAGTGAAGTATACCAGTATCTTTCTTATGCTAATTTTGTCTGATTTGCATAGCACAGGTAACCTACGCTGTCTTGTATTAGATTTTTTCTATGTCCATCTAGTTACCCTTAGATTATTGGTCCGAAAAGATGTAAATCATACCTCACGTCTCTTTTTATCTCTCACAAAGTGCTGGCATCAATGCTAATCCCTAAAATGTACTCAGAAAAAATGATAAGGTTAAAATAAAAAGGTACATACAGAAAAGAAAGATTCTAGGAAAACTCCCTCAATCTGAGGGAGAGGATCCTTGTGGAGGATCCTTCTTCATGTATGGGACATTCCCTGGTGGTTCAGTGGTTAAGACGTCACCTTCCAATGCAGGAAGTGCAGGTTCACACCCTGGTCAGGAAGCTAAGATCCCACATGCTTCGTTGTCAAAAAACCAAAACATGAAACAGAAACAATATTGTAACCAATTCAATAAAGACTTTAAAAAATGGTGCACATAAAAACAATCTTTAAAATAATGTTAATGTTTGGGTCCATGTTAGGGATTATTTCTCCAAAGTCTTCCAAGGAATTCTGATCTAAGTCATCTGGACCCTCAGAACTCCAAGCTAAAGGCGAGGGTAGCACAGACTATAAGGGATAAGACCAAAAAGAAGTTTCTATCCTTGAATGACATTTTTCCTTCATTTGACTTACAAAGTTAGTACTAGGTTTAATATCAAATTTAAAAACAATAAAATAAATTATTGGGTCTAGAATAATCATGAGTGTGAAAGGTTGCGATTGGCATCTATACAAATTTCAGGGTGTGAGTCAGATCAAAACAGACTTACAAACAAAATACTGTTTCTTTTTAAAGCTGTGAGGAATCCATTGAGGCTTGGGAAAGCTAAGTTAAAATAATTTAAAGGAAATGCCATGTTACACAGCAGGCAATAAAGTTTATGGAACTCATTACTTTAAGAAGTGAAACAGGAATTATCATTCCTAAACAGGTTTAAATAAATTTTTACATGACTGATCTGTAATGGGTTATTAATAGAAAATTAGATTGTATTTTCAAGCTAACCTTGGAGGTTGATGCTAGACAAAAACAATAATAGCAACAAAAGTAACAACAATAAAATAACAATAACACTTATTGAGTGCAATGAACTACACAAGGTATTTAATAATAAACTGTCTTCATTCTACAGCAACCAATAATTATTATTCCACATATCTTACAAATGTGAGCAAGGTGTCTAATCAGTTAAAGATGGGGATTAGATTTTACCAATCCAAAAATGTGCATTCTAGGAAAACTTAAGCTGACTATGATTGCTGGTCCTCAAGAAAAAGATCATTTTCATGGGCACATGAGTGACTCAAATCAGGTTTTGGGCTTCCTAGGTGACTCATTGGTAAAGAATTCACCTGCCAATGCAGGAGACAGAAGAGACTTGGGTTTGATCCCTGAGTCAGGAATATCTCCTGGAGAAGGAAATGGCAACCCACTCCAGTATTATTGCCTGGAAAATTCCATGGACAGAGGATCCTAGCAGGTTATAGTCGATGGGGAGGCAAAGAGTCGGATAAAATTAGTGACTAAACAACAAGAAGTTTACTTTCCAGTGATAGGCTTACACACACACTATGAATTATATGTTGAAGTTTCCTTGATTATCTTTTGTTTGAATTAAGTTCATGCTTTAGTAGAATTCTTAGAGAAGTGCTCATGAATTTTTAGATGAAGTTCCTTGATGAAGTTATTGCATCTCAAATATGTTTTTCATAGCCTTTATACTCAAAGGACCTCTTAGCTTAATAAACAAACCTAATTCTTACAATTATGATTTTTATTATAGTTAATGATTGGAAATAAAAGAGTACAAAAAGCTCCAAAGTCTGCAAGTTTTATATTCTGAGGTGACTAGGAGACAGTAGTATGCTGAAAGACAAAGTAAAACCTGAAAAGGGAATTGATTTTCAGGGAAAATAAATAAATGGTTTTCTGGAGGTGAAAAGTAGGCCTCAACCATCTACCACTTTTTGAAAATGTCTACAGTTTTATAAGTTTCTCTCTACCTGGAAATTTTCTGTCTTGGCATCTTCTCAATAAGCATTGTGTCTCCTTTTATTATTCACGAACATGCTGGTCCTGGCATTGAACTGGTTCCCTGGACTTGGATATCAGACTTCCCGGTCAGTTCACAGTTGAAACCTTTTGAATTTTACATACTACCACTACAGTCTATATTCCTCTGCTCTTCTTTATCATTCACCTTCATCCTTGTCACAGCTCAGCCCTTGGGAATTCAGTCTGTACCTAAACTGAACCACAAATGTTGGCTTACAAATTTCAAGAGTCATAAAATATGCCTGAAGTAAATGTATATGTGTTTCTGCATGGCATATAGGTTACTCAGACTTCAGAAACAGAGATTAAGAAATTGTGAGATAGTGACAAGTAAGTCAAGTGGCTTATTTTGTCCCAATTTCTTCTTAAAGCACAAATACCGGGTTTTCATTTACTGTTTTACTGCATGCCAAGGTAGATATGGAAATATAAAATTGAGCAGGAGATAAGCTCTGCTCTCAAAGAGCTCTTGAAATAACCATGGTATGCATAAGAAAACTGCTGATCACAGTATAGTGTGATGAGCACCCTCTGGAAGGTGCTATAACATGGTGGGAGAAATCCCTAACATGTCTCAGGCAGACAGGTAGGAGGCTTCCTAAAATAGCTGATCTTGCAAGTAGAGACGGTAGGAGGAAGAAGTTCCACATGGTAAGTCTGTATGTGCAGAGGAACAGCATTTAAGGGGGCAAATGCTGGTCTGTGTGGTAGGAAGGGTAAGCGATGGTTTGAAGATGGACTAGATAGTGGTCAGCTTATATATCGGAATGAGACGCTTGGTGTTGTTATGGGGAGGAAGTTACCAAAGGGTGTAAAGGTGGGGAACGGGTATTGGGGTATTGATTAGGTTTGCACTTTTGGAGGATTCCTTTTTAACAATCCTGTGGACTGGGTATTGAACTGTGTCTGCACTATCACTACATTCTAGTTCCTACAATCTCTTGAGCACCCAATCAATGAAACTAAAGCAATCATGAGTTCTTACCTCTATGTTACAGATCAGAAGGCAGGTTGTGGATGAATTGCTCAAATTACTTTGCCAACACAAGTCAGCAGCCAGTGAGCCCTGATCTATGTCCCAGTTAACAGAGGGTCAAAGAGTCTCTTAATTCAATTTCCTATGATCTTCAAGTAAGTGCAAAATTTCAAAAGCTTCCCAAAATGAGTTGGTTTTAAAAATTCCCTGTTGAAGTTAAAGTTTAGGTTTTTTAAAGATCAAGTTGGCTGGATGTACCTTTACTTCCCTTTATTTGTCTCTTATTAAGGTTGGCAAAAATAAGATGAACTTTGTCTCATGATACTGCTGTGCCCTCTGTGAAGATAAAATTACAATGTGTGGTGGAGTTGGGGGATAAAGGAAATGTGCTGAACGATTCACACACCAGAATGACATCTGGATAAAAACTCAAGAATAGCTCTCAACAGTTTCTAGTCTTCTTACTTTAAAAAAATAAAAAAGGACAGAAATTGCAGCAACATGAATGGACCTGGAGATTGTCATGCTGAATAAAGTGAGGTCAGATGAAGACAAATGTCATGATAACACTTTTATGTGAAATCTTAAAAAAGAAAGGTGCAAATGAACTTATTTACAAAAGGAAAGTAGAGTCACAAATGTAGAGAACAAACTGCAGAGTTACCAAGAGGGCAGGGGGGAGGCTAAACTGGGAGATCGGGGTTGATGTATACACACTACTGTGTATAAAATAGCTAACTAATAAGTACCTACTGGATAGAACAGGGAACTCTATTCAAGACTCTGAAATGATCCTACATGGGAAAAGAATCTAAAAAAGAGTGGAGATATATATGTATGTGTATAACTGGACTTCCCTGGTGGCTCAGAGGGTAAAGCGTCTGCCTACAATTCGGGAGACCCGGGTTCGATCCCTGGGTCAGGAAGATCCCCTGGAGAAGGCAATGGCACCCCACTCCAGTACTCTTGCCTGGAAAATCCAATGGACAGAGGAGCCTGGTAGGCTATGGTCCATGGGGTCGGCTTTGCTGACTGCAGAAACTAACACAATGTTGTAAATCAACTATGCTCCAATAATTTTTTTTTTAAAAAACAGAAATTTTGTATCCTGGATCTTGGAGTACAGAGTGAAGCGCACTTCCATCACCCACCAGTTGTGTGATTTTACGTTAAGGTGAAGCATTTCTTTGAGCTTGAGACTGAGGGACATTTATCCCAGATATAAGAGGGAAAGGATGTCTGGCCCTTTAAAAGTATCTTGATTTCTTTAACCTGTCAGCTTTCCCCAATATCTGACTCAGAGTCAGGGGCTCATAACCCTAGAAGGCAAGGATCTAGTCCCTTTGCCCTCACTTCTTCAACTTCCAAAGCAGAATTATGGGCCCGATACTTCAAAGGACACTGCTGGCTCTGTCAGGGTCCCACCAGCTGCTGAAAGCATCAGCCAAGATATTTCTTGGAATACAAATAAATAAAAACAAATAAAAATGTGTGCATGTAACGCCATCCTAGTTTACTTTGTCTTTGTCAAATAATGTACATGGTCTTCCTGAAACTGAGTGCTGATGGAAGAGAAGTATCACATAGAAGAAAGGACTCAATCCCCAGACTTTAGACTCATGTTTCTAAATGTCTAGATCATCCAGGCAAGTGTGACCAGAAAAATGAGCACAGCAGACTATGAAGATAGAAGTACAAATGAGGACAGGGCTGGTTTAACCTTGCCCCAAAAAATCAATGTGGACAAATCCAAATTAGTTTAACATAGCAAATTAAAGGGAATATAACTTTTAATCTGCTTTTGTAGCGAGTGGGCTTATGGGATAAGTTGTCATTCTAATCAAGATGTGTGCATGTGCATGCTCAGTCCTTGCAACTCTTTGTGACCCCGTGGACTCTAGCCCTCCAGGCTCCTCTGTCCATGGGATTCTTCAGGCACCAATACTAGAGTGGGTTGCCATTTCCTCCTCCAGAGGATTTTCCCAACCCGGGAATCCAACTCAATAGGCTCCTTCCTCTCCTGCACTGGCAGGCAGATTCTTTTCCCACCCAGCTACCTGGGAAGTCCCTAATGAAGATGAGTACAAAAGTATTTTGCTTGACTTGAATATGTATAAAGTAAATCTTTGACCTCACTAAGGGAAAAAAGCAAAGTGACATCAATACTGACAAGGTTCCCATGGGCTTGTCCATGGCTTTTGAGATTACATACAAACCAGGACAAATAGTCTCCCCAAAGAGTGAAACTTTAAAGACAGACTAATGAAAAAAAATCATCTTTGTAGCCTCAACGTTGACATAGGCAGAGTTTTCTGTAGATGTCACCAGATTCAGGGAGTGTATAACACACCCATTTAGGAACTGAAGTGTTCGCTCTCATGCCACAAAAATCTTTGCTTTTTTCCCCTAGGTGAAAGTCTCAGAACTTTCTTATGATAATCCTCATTGAAGAAATGAAAAAGAAAGTCACATATTCATGAAGTCAGTACGCTTTACCAAAGAGGAGCAAATGCACAAACATTTCACCACCTGGAAAATCCGGAGAGCTACACCAAAATAAGTCCAGGCAACTTTTCTCTGTTCTGAAGTTCTAGTCTCCTGAGAGGCCAGGCAGCAGGGCTCATTTGAGAGTTGGAAGGATATTCTAGTGTACCCAGAAAGTATAAAAACATAGATTATCCGTCTGGGTAAATACCTAACTGCCTTTGTAAAAGTATACTCTTTTTATCTCTTTATTTGAAGATAGGATTTTCTTTTTTTAAGTCTTGGAATTCAGCAGGCTTTCAGTAAAATTCAGAAATGCTTATTCTTTCATGTCACCCCTCACAGATTATACCTAAATCCCACTGGAGAATTCTGATTATACTTCAAGAGAGCCCTTGGACTTTTTTTAGGGTGGACTTAACTCTCATCTCTGTAAAAGGATAGCGTTCCCATGGTGATGAGGATGATATCATCAAGACTGGTTCCAGCAGTGAGTACCAACCCATTGCTCACCACAGGAATGGATGGAATAAGAGATAACAGCGTTTTCTGTTCAAATACAGAGAACTCAAAGATTAGCCAGGCTAACAAGCCAGGAATTTTCACTAAACGTAATTCTGATAGATTGTTTAAAATTGTTATCCTCTTCACAGTCAAAGATACTCTAAAATAGCAGGAATTCTTCTGTCCTTTTAGGCTACTCCAAGGATCGGTATCTCAGATGGGTAGCTGGCAGCTTGAATACATTGCTGAGATGTTAATATTAGATTTTTGTGTGCTTGAGAGGCCTTCACTCTCTATTAAGCAAAATTGCAGAAAGCAGGAGCTGGAAAGTCAGGTACAGTGGCTTTTGCAGAGGATAGGACAACTGATAGAAGTTTGGTAGTACACGATTGCTTTCCAATCATCTAACTTTATTCTCCTAAATACCCTTGGCAAAGTTCTGCTATACCAGATCATTGGTCTACACCTGTTAGTATAGGGAAAGCATCAGTCCATGTGTGATATGTATTCCCTTTTCATATTCATCATTGATTTTACTAACATCTGTGTATGACTCAAACAAAATTAGTAAGTTCTTGTCCATTAATATACATCTTTCAATGTCTTAGCTTTCAAGCCTATAATAAATATTTTCACTTAATCTATCCATCTACCTATACAACAATTTATTTTTTTTGTTGAGTACTGACTATATTCTAGGCACTAGGCTCTATATATATGCATGAAATCAAAAGATGAATGTGATACAGCTTTTGCCTAGGGAAAACACAGAGTCTGATGAGGGGATGAACACATAAGCAAAGAGTTAGTATGCAAATTAATGTCTTGAATAAGGGTTTATCCTTGGTTGTACATCCATGAAGTTGTAGCTATCTCTTCTGTGGGAGTCAGGGAGCATGTACAGAACTAGAACCTGGGACTAGGCTGGGTACAGCCCTTGGTGTGTTTTCCAGTATCTGGCTCACAAGAGAAGACCGAAACACAGAGGAGGTGGAAGTCAGCTGAGGGAACTGAAAGAAAGATCTGGAATCTGCCACTCATCTCCACCCGGTCACCACTCCACCCCAACCCCACCCCTGCCGGAGACATACCCTGACAACCCTAATGTCTGAGCTGAGTTGCTAAGGACTAGACTCAGTATATGCATATTTTTGACTCTGCTCAATAAGGAGAGTTTCCCCAAGATAGACACCGGGCTCTCCTGGTGGCCCAACAGTAAAGAACACTCCTGCCAGCGCAGGGGATGCAGGTTCGATCCCTGAGTCAGGAAAATCCCTGGAGAAGGGAATGGCAACCCACTCCAGTGTTCTCGCCAGGAAACCCCACGGACAGAGAAGCCTGGTGGGCTACAGTCCATGGGGTCACAGAAGAGTCAGACATGACTTAGTGGCTAAACAACAACGACAAGGTGGGCACAGTGGTTCTTACCCCTACTTGGACTACGAACTCCTTCAAGAATCTGATGAAGTGTCTAGACTTATTCACTAGAAAAAAAAGCATACCATTAAGTATGCAAGGTTGTAAAGCATTTCATGACATTCCGTAAATACTTTACAGAAGGTCTATGGAACACATGTAAAGAACTCTTAGTTAAAGACAGTGTCATATCACTTTTATTATAATCCTGGGCTATCCAATTGTCTTATATGATAATGAAAAAACAAAAACAAAAAATCATGATGCAGGAGTTAGTCTTCACTGGCTTATAGGGTTGAATACATTACTTCCTAGTTGTGTGAAAAAAGTTAGAGTGAAAGTGACTCAGTTGTGTCTGACTCTTTGTAACCCCATGGATGTAACCATGGAATTCTCCAGGACAGAATATTGGAGTGGGTAGCATTTCCCTTCTCCAGGGAATCTTCCCAACCCAGGGATCAAAACCAGGTCTCTCTCATTACAGGCGGATTCTTTACTTACTTGTGTAGTATCAGATAACTTCCCTAGGTCTCAATTTACTCATCTCTATAATGGGGATGTTAATCTTCTCTCTCAGCATTTGTTGTCAAGATTATAGATTACATACATGGAATACAAACCAAAGTTTCTGGCATATTATTACTTTAGTTTTTATTATCATCATTTGTATCAGTGTCTGTATTAGTACTGTATAGTGACAACACCTCAAATATGTTCTAAATATTTCAGGGAGCAAATGATGTTGACCAGATGCAATATCCATCTGAATTCTTCAGAGATATATCAAATGTATTAGTTAGCTAGAATTCCCTCTGCTCCTGAGATGATTAATAAAAACATTGCAATTACATGCTCAACCCTCTGGGTAGAAATTATAGGTACCTATATATTCAGTATCATGTTCAATAAGTGTTTAATAAAATTATAATACTACTTGGGACTTCTATAGTTCTTTCATTCCATGGTCTCTAAGTACTTTGTAGATATTAGTTCATTAATTCTCCAAATTTCACTAGGACCTGGCGGGAGAAAAAGGCAGGCATCTTCTTTGCTTACTGTTTTAAACACAACTCTTTCTTTTATCTCCCCAAATCTTGCTGTGCCACCTTTCACCAAATATACCAAGATTCAATCCCTTTCTGGTACTACGGCATTTCACCAACTCTACCAGACCAGCTTACCTCGCTCAATTTTCTCAAGCCTTCCTTTCTCCTTCCGCATTATACATTTTAGTGTCTGTTTCTCTCTGATATATTTAATCTCTAAAATGGGCTGGCTCCTTAATAGATACAGACTAAAGATAATCCTAAAAACTAATAATAATAACAAATACCTAAAGGATGAGATGATTATTTTTAATCATTATGTAAGAAGTATTTGTTATGTATATTTCAGATTGAATTGCTTTGTTATTGGACGATGATTTTAACCCTCATTTTCTAATTTAAAAAACAGGGCCATTATGCTGGAAATATGCATTGACAGTACATTTCTTTGGTTAAGCAGTTACCTTCACTCTAGTGCATTTCAAAGGAATTTGGGACTAATTAAACAGACTGTAGACCATCAGGCTCCTCCATCCATAGGATTCCCCAGGCAAGAATACTGGATTGGGTTGCCATGTCCTCCTCTAGGGGATCTTCCTGACTCAGGGATGGAACCTGTGTCTCCTGCATTGCAGGCAGATTCTTTACCACTGAGTCGCCAGGGAAGTCCAAAACATGCAATACTTTCTGAAAGACCTAGGGTTGCTTAGGTGTTTGAAAGACATTTTCCACTGCTGTGAATCAAATTTTCCAAATAATAATACCAATATTATCTTTCCTTTGCAGATAGAGAAATAAATAAGCTTACAAATAAACAAAAAACAAGATATGGTTTCCAGGAAACTGCTTAATAATCTGGTTGCCATAATTTAGAGAATTCAGATTCTTGTTCTTTTAGGAATATTCTAAACTATATCTGTATGAAGCACATATTATGTCTTCTCTTGAACCTGTACAAATGTAGGTATAACCATTGTTTCTACCGGGAAGGTGCCTGCTGGGTGCCAGCTACTCCTAAATCTTACATGAAGGAGAAGGGAACCGTCACTCAGAACTTCTTAGCCATGTCAGAAAGAATGCCAGGGTGCTTTAAATCCTCCCAACAGCCACAGAAGGAAGACACAATTATTATCAATTGATAGATACAGACATTGAAGCCCAGAGATAACCCGTCATTTTCTAGATAATAATCGATAGAACAGGGATTCGATTCTACATTTGTCTGACTTCAAAGCCCAAGCTCTATTCAAAGCCCGTTTTCTATTTTTCTGAGTTCTGTATATTGTGAAAAGACCCATCTCTGAGCAGGATCTCTGCAGACTGTGTTTCTGATCAGATGGAAACCAGAGTAAAAGTCACAGAATCTTGCCTCTGAGACACTAGTGAATGTCTGGTCAACTATGCGTGGTCTGAGTGTGCCTGAGTAGGAGGATCGAACAAGCCTCGTCACTGAATCAAACTGTCTGCAGGGATTTCTGAAACCAGACCCATGAATTTCCAGCCCCTAAGGAAACATTGATTATTCTTTTTTTCTCTGCTCCAAATATGGGTTATGCTAAAGACCAGGACTAGTGATCAATTCTTTGTCAGGTTTGGGGTAAGGAGCTTTCACACCTCCTACTAACAATGAGCAGCAATTCCATCATCCCCTTCATCACCTCCTTATATCTGCCTTAGTCACCACAAGTGGAATGTTTTTGGTTATTTCCCAATCCATGAAATCTATTTTAGAGATTTTCATCTATACAGGTCTCCTTTTGCTTTAATATGTGATATGTAGGTTCTTCCCACCTCTAATTCATTTTTTTAAAGATTTGAAAAAATGTGGATCATTTGAAGTCTTTATTGAATTTGTTATAATATCGATCTATTTTACATTTTTTTTTTTTTGGCCACGAGGCAGGTGGGATCTTAGCTTCCTAATTTAACCCACAGCCCCTGCATTGGAAGGTGAAGTTTTAACCACTGGGCTCCCAGGGAAGTCTCCTGCCTCTAATTCTAATGACGTTCTTTGAGAAGTGGATAGTTAGCAGAAGTGCCTATACTGTTCTTGTCCCAAGTCCAGGATCCTCAGTCCAATAATTTCTGGTCATTATTCTGTGTCTAAACCATGAGTTTTGCAGGTGTACCTGGTACCTTCAAATCTGAAACACCTGTATATGGGCATAGGGAAATTGATGGAGAAATATGTCTGATTTGCTCCATCAGGACAAAAGAGAAAATGAAAGCACATATTTTTCCTGTATCACCAATTCAATAGACATGAGCAAGCTCTGGGAGACAGTGGAGGACAGGGAAGTTTGGATTGCGACAGTCCATGGGGTTGCAAAGAGTTGGAAAGGACTTAGCAACTGAACAACAACAACAGCTATGTTAAAGACTTTTAACATCTTTTGCCCCACACAGTGTTCATGGTATCCTTAAGTGTTAGGGAGGAGAGAGATTAGTGCTCCTTTTTATGGAAAGAAAACTGAGATCCAATGGATGACATGACCCAACTAGACATATTTAGCTAATTAGCACCAGGTCTCTTGATTCCTAGTCCAGGACATTTCACACAGATCCAGAAAGTCCTTTCCCCTAAAATCTAGCCATGTTCCTAGGAAATTATTTAGGAAAGATTAATTTCTGGTGATTGATTTCCTTACTCTTGTAACAGTCATAGTAAATATTGTATGCTGGTATGGAAAATCCAAACGAATTCTTTGGCCAACTCAGTATAATAAATATTACGATCAGAAATAATAACCCCCTACTTCCCTCTACAAATTCAAGAACTAGCCCGTTGGGGAGACTAACTGCTGTTGATACTGTAAGCAATGTTAACCTAGACACCTCCCAGCTGAGCCTGAGCATTAGCCTGCCTGCACCTCCATGTGACTAAAATGCTAAGACAACCAGCAGGTCTTCATCGACAGACTCCTAGGTTCAGGTTTTCTAACAAAAAGAGTCGGTATTAAACCTGGCAATGTTTTTATTTCCTTTTTTTTTTCTGCAGGCTTAAGCGAAACCACTCAGATGAATAAACCTCAAAGACTTAAGTCAAAGAGCCTCATTAGGAGATGAATAGCAAATGCTCTGTTCCAAAGGTTAAACACATTTAAGCCAAGAGGAAGCAACACAGCATAAAGCGAGCAGAGTATGGTTTGCTAGTCGGTCAGATTTGATGCAGAGGGGCCAATGCCACAGCCTCCACTGGGGCGGCTGCATTCACACAATGTTGGGACCTAGAGACATACTTAAAAGGCCAATCGTGGGACTTTTCTAATGGTCCAGTGGCTAAGAAACCACCTGCCAATGCCTGGTCTGGGAAGATCCCATGTGCCGCAGGGCAACTAAGCCCTTGTACCTCAACTACCGAAGCCCGCACACCCTAGAGTCCATGCTCTGCAAGAAGAGAAGCTACTGCAATGAGAAGCCTGTGTCCCACACCTGGAGAGTACCCTCGTTCGCTCTGCAACTAGATCCAGCACAGCCAAAAGAGAAGCCAATTGCTGTTGTTGTTTTTAATCTCAAATGCCAATGCAAGTCCTTTCATTTTTTCAATGAAACTATTTGGAATTTAGGCTAACTGACTGTGAGTTTATAGTATCATACCATTTTAAGGTGGTCTGGCCATTGCTATGTTCAAATGAAATAATGGATAGACCTTGAGTAGAGTGGCAGATGAGGACAATCAGTTTCCTTGTTCTCAATCCTGGCTTCTGTATTCCCAGGGTTCGAGGTCTAATTCTTTAGGCTTCAACTTATAGGATACTTTGATGAGGTGAGAGAGTTTAAGGAAGACCCTCAAAAATGCATAGTGAGTAGAAAATATAATGTCTATTTTTCTTTATAAGGTCACGTGATAGAGAATGTGATTAACTACAGGAATATATTGTTGTTGTTCAATCCCTAATTTGTGTCTGACTCTTTGCCACCCCATGAACTGCAACACACCAGACTTCACTGTCCTTCATTATCTCCCAGAACTTGCTCAAACTCATGTCCATTGTGTTGTTGATGTGTTTATAAGCTGATTTTTTTCTGGAATATGAAGGGTTATATTAATGGCAAGTAATAAGCTTCCACTGAATGAGAGGAAATTGGTCTTATGTAACACCAGAGTCTGAGACATTACAAGGGAGTATGGAATCAATTAACAACTACTTGTGTTGAAAGATTGAATGCCTTGCATGGAAACAGGATAATGGACTACGTGACTGTCCAACACTCTTCCTATACTTGTGCTGTGCTGAGGTCAGTCACTCAGTCATGTCTGACTGTTCGTGGCCCCATGGACTGTATGTATCCTGCCAGGCTTCTCGGCCCATGGGGTTTTCCAGGCAAGAATACTGAAGTGGGCTGCCACTTCCTTCTGCAGGGGATCTTCCCTACCCAGGGGTCAAACTTGAATCTCATATATTGGCAGGTGGGTTCTTTACTGCTTGAGTCATGTGGGAAGCCCCTTCTTGGTAGAGAAACCAGGACCCTACTGTTTGGGTTGATTTTACCTTTGGTTACCAGCAATTCAGTGTGATTCAAAGGACTATTGTCTTTGTCTGTTACAGAAGGGCAGGAGTTGAAACAGAAGTCTGAAAAATGTCTTTCATTTAAGGTCTAACATAAATATTAGTTCTTCTAAAAGATATCCCCTATCTCATGAGAAGAAATTATTTTTTTTTCATCCTCATGACTCCCACTGGATATTATTTCATTTGTTCTATGATGTTGATCACAGTTTTCCTTTAATATAATTAGCTAAGTCAAAGTGTGAAAGCGTTAGTTGTTCAGTTGTATCTGACTCTTTGTGACCCCATGGGCTGTAGCCTGCCAGGCTCCTCTGCCCTTTACAGTCACATTAGTCCACTTCAGTCTCTGCCTCCTGAGTATTAGCCCTTCTTGGTGTATCTCATTCAGACCTCCACTCCTCTGACAAAATCCTTTCCTCTATCTCCTAGGCTTCCTGGACCTGCTGAGGTTTTAAAATTATAGTTCAAGCTAAATATTTTTACATTCCAGTCTCAGTGGAAGAGGAAAATTTCTCTGGAGAACAGTCATTATGTACAGACATGAGATTCCATGGCTCCTCTGAGCCCAGCTGCTAAGAGGAACCTGAGCTCAAAGCTTCAATGTGATGTGAACTTTAACGTGACAATTAATGCAGGGACCTTTTCTCTGAGGCAATTAACTTCCGCTCTTCTGTCTAACCAAGATTTCAGAGCTGGCAGCAGGCTGGAAGTGAATGTCACCGTCACAAACATAGTCAACCTAGACTTGTACCCATAGGGGCCTTTCAATTCACTGTTTCTTTGCATCTTTCACGCTTGGATTCCCTTCAGGGACTATGACTGCATTAGTGAGAAAATAGGCAACAGCAGCCCCCAAACCAAGCCAGACTCCTCAACATCTGGAGAATGCTATCCCAGTGCATCCCCATATTGGTGTTTTCCCAGTGCCCTTAATAAATAAAGGAAAAAAAGGGGGGGGGGAATAAATAAAGGAAACTCTGTATCTTCCTATGAAGATACCCCTAAATGGTAGCTGCTTCAGGATATGTATTTGCATTATTGTCCATTAGAGAATCTCTGCAGTGGTGGAGTGTCCTGTGTCCAAGACAGGGAAGACAGAAACAGTGAAAAACAACTAATTTGGGAAATTTGAAAAAAAAAAAAACAACAAAATGGTTAAGATATCTTCAAAGTAACTTGGAAATGTGTAGAATTTAGCAAAAAAAAAAAAAAAAAAAAAACGGAAGGAAGATAAAGAGAGAGAGAGAGAGAGAGAGAAAGAAAGAAGGTGTCCAAGGAAACCAGAATTGAAAGAGACATGTGTACCCCAATGTTCATTGCAGCACTGTTTCCAATAGCCAGGACAATGGAAGCAACCTAGATGCCCATCAGCAGATGAATGGGTAAGAAATTTGTGGTACATATGCAAAATGGAATATTACCCAGCTGTTAAAAAGAATGCATTTGAATCAGTTCTAATGAGGTGGATGAAATTGGAGCCTATTATACAGAGTGAAATAAGTCAGACAGAAAAACACCAATATAGTATATTAACACATATATATGGAATTTAGAAAGACGGTAACAATGACCCTATATGTGAGACAGCAAAAGAGACACAGATGTAAAGAACAGATTTTTGGACTCTGTAGGAGAAGGCAAGGGTGGAATGATTTGAGAGAATAGCATTGAAACATGTATGTTACCATATGTGAGATATATTGCCATTCCAGGTTGGCTGAGGGCTGGTACACTGAGACAACCCTGAGGGATGGGATGGGGAGGGAGGTGGGAGGGGGGCTCAGGATGGGGACATGTGTACACCCATGGCTGATTCATGTGAATGTATGGCAAAAACCACTACAGTATTGTAAAGTAATTAGCCTCCAATTAAAATAAATTAATTTATACACACACAAAAAAGAAAGAAGGTGTCATGGTCTGAATGTGGATTGGAAGAGAATTTCTAGACATGAGGCAGAATGAGAGGAGAATAAAGTTTATTAGAGTAGGATGCTGTTAGAACAGCAGGCAGGCTCAAGGGAGAACTGAACCCTTTTGCAGGCTAGTAGCCAATTTTTATGGAAACTTCCTGACGGGAGAGACTGGCTGAGGGGGGAACTGGGTCTTGTTCTGATGGGCGGGGCCATGCTCAGTAAATCTTTAACCCAGTTTTCTGTTGATGAGCAGGGCTGTGTTCCCTCCCTGCTGTTTGACCTGAGGCCAAACTACGGTGGAGGTAATGAAGATTATGGGGACCTCCTTCAAAACGTCCCATGCATGCACTGCTGCACTCAATGCCCCCAACCCTGCAGCAGGCCACCGCTGACCCCCGCCTCTGCTGGAGCCTCCTGGACACTCACAGGCGAGTCTGGGTCAATCTCTCATGGGGTCACTGCTCCTTTCTCCTGGGTCCTGGTGTGCACAAGGTTTTGTTTGTGCCCTCCAAGAGTCTGTCTCCCCAGTCCTGTGTACGTTCTGGCGGCTCTATGGTGGGGTTAATGGCGACATCCTCCAAGAGGGCTTTTGCCATATCCAAGTCTACGGCACCCAGAGCCCCTGCCCCTGCGGCAGTCCACTGCAGACCCGTACCTCCGCAGGACACACTCAGACACAGTTCTGGCTCAGTCTCTGTGGGGTCTCTGGGTCCCGGTGTGCGCAAGTTTCGTTTGATCCCTCCAAGTGTCTCTGGTGGGTAAAGGGTTTGATTCTAAATGCAATTTCACCCCTCCACCTTGCTGGGGCTTCTCCTTTGCCTTTGGACATGGGATGCATTTTTTGGTGGGATCCAACATTCTCTTGTTGATGGTTGTTCAGCAGTGAGTTGTAACTTTGGAGTTCTCACAGAAGAAGATGAGCACACGTCCTTCTACTCTGCCATATGTTCAAAAGATAGATATAAGTTTGCTTGCTTAGTTGGAAAACTCAGTTCAGAAGTGTGTTCTGATTCCTAATTTTTGATCCACTCCACTGCTTAACATGATCTTACTTTTCACCATTTCTAATTGTCCCAAATCAGAGTTATTGCTCCTTGGAAGAAGAGCTATGGCCAACCTAGACAGTATATTAAAAAGCAGAGACATTACTTTGCCAATAAAGGTCATCTAGTCAAAGCTAGGGTTTTTTGTAGTCATATATGGATGTGAGAGTTGGACTGTAAAGAAAGCTGAGCACCGAAGAATTGATGCTTTTGAACTGTGGTGTTGGGGAAGACTCTTGAGAGTCCCTTGGGCTGCAAGGAGATCCAAAAAGTCCATTTCCTTCAGGACTAAAGGAAATCAGTCCTGAATATTCATTGGAAGGATTGATGTTGAAGCTGAAAGTCCAATACTTTGACCACCTAATGTGAAGAACTGACTCATTTGAAAAGACCCTGGTGCTGGGAAAGATTGAAGGCAGGAGGAGAAGGGGATGACAGAGAGTGAAATGGTTGGATGGCATCACAAACTCAATGGATGTGAGTTTGAGTAAGCTCTGGGAGTGGTGATGGACAGGAAAGCCTGGCATGCTGAAGTCCATGGGGTCACAAAAAGTTGGACATGATTGAGCAACTGAACTGAATTCTTATGGCCTTAAGACAGAGAAAATACCCACTGGAGTGGTGGCATTAAGTGATTGTTTAGGATGCTATAGGGTGGGTAAAAGGATGGGTATCTTACCTAATATGGAGTCAGGAAACTGGCTCATTTAGATCCAGAGGCTCATGGCAACTGTTGCTATGGGGCTTGGTCAGTTCCAGAGATTTCTGTCCTGTGACCTTGGTATAGGGATCCACAGAAGGGGAAAAAGGAATGAAGGAAGGCAGGCTTGAGGTGTAGAAACTGAGTAGAGTAGGGAACAGAGTAGTAGTCTGACAATCCTTAAAACTAAGCTAAAATGATAATCAGCCATTATTCATTAAGACAGGTATGGGAGGAAATGAAAACTGAAGCTGAATCTGGCCTCTGCACCCTGCTAACAAATTAAATCTCGGAGACAGAGTTTTAGATGAAGTAGAAAAGAATAGTTTTATTGATGTGCCAGGCAAAGGGGGCCACAGGGGGCTCATGCCCTCAAAACTATGTGTCCTGACTTGGAGGGGGTAGTGAGGAGTTTCACAATAATGATTCAAAGAGGGTGTGATCAGTTGGTGGACATTCTTCTGATTGGTTGGTGGTGAGATAACCATTCAAAATTATAGTAATCCAAGTCTATGCCCCGACCAGTAATGCTGAAGAAGCTGAAGTTGAATGGTTCTATGAAGACTTACAAGACCTTCTAGAACTAACACTCAAAAAGACGTCCTTTTCATTATAGAGGGCTGGAATGCAAAAGTAGGAAGTTAAGAGATAACTGGAATAACAGGCAAATTTGGCCTTGGAGTACAAAACAAAGCAGGTCAAAGGCTAACAGAGTTTTGCCAAGAGAACGCACTGGTCATAGCAAACACCCTGTTCCAACAATACAAGAGAAGACTCTACACATGGACCTCACCAGATGGTCAATACCAAAATCAGATTGATTATCTTTGCAGCCAAAGATGAAAAGTGAAAGTGAAGTCACTCAGTCGTGTCTGACTCTTTATGACCCCATGGACTGTAACCTACCAGGTTCCTCCATCCATGGGATTTTCCAGGCAAGAGCACTGGAGTGGGTTGCCATTTCCCTCTTCAGGGGATCTTCCAAATCCAGGGATCAAACCCAAGTCTCCTCTATTGCAGGCAGACTCTTTACCCTCTGAGCCACAAGGGAAGCTCTATACAGCCAGCAAAAACAAGACCAGGAGCTGACTGTGGCTCAGATCATGAACTCCTTATTGCCAAATTCAGTGAAATTGAAGAAAATAGGGAAAAATATTAGACCACTTAGGTATGACCTAGGTCAAATCCCTTACAGTGGAAGTGAGAAATAGATTCAAGGGATTAGATCTGATAGATTGAGTGCCTGAAGAACTAGGGACAGAGGTTCATGACATTGTACAGGAGGTAGTGATCAAGACCATCCCCAAGATAAAGAAATGCAAAAAGGCAAAATGGTTGTCTGAGAAGGCCTTACAAATAGCTGAGAAAATAAGAGAAGCTAAAAGCAAAGGAAAAAAGGAAAGATATACCTATTTGAATGCAGAGTTCCAAAGAATAGCAAGGAGAGATAAGAAAGCCTTCCTCAGTGATCAATGCAAAGAAATAGAGGAGAGCAATAGAATGGGAAAGACTAGAGATCTCTTCAAGAAAATTAGAGGTACCAAGGGAATATTTCATGCAAAGATAGGCACAATTAAGGACAGAAATGGTATGGACCTAACAGTATCAAGAAGAGGTGGTAAGAATACACAGAAGAACTATAAAAAAAAGATCTTCATGACTTAGATAACAATGATGGTGTGATCACTCACCTAGAGCCAGACATCCTGGAATGCGGAGTCAAATGGGCCTTAGGAAACATCACTATGAACAAAACTAGTGGAGGTGATGGAATTCCAGTTGAGCCATTTCAAATCCTAAAAGATGATGCTGTGAAAGTGCTGCACTCAATATGCCAGCAAATTTGGAAAACTCAGCAGTGGCCACAGGACTGGAAAAGGTCAGTTTTCATTCCAGTTCCAAAGAAAGGCAATGTCAAAGAATGTTCAAACTACCACATAATCACACTCATCTCACATGGTAGCAAAGTAATGCTCAAACTTCTCCAAGGCACGCTTCAACAGTATGTGAACCATGAACTTCCAGATGTTCAAGCTGAATTTAGAAAAGGCAGAGGAGCCAGATATCAAATTGCCAACATCCTCTGGATCATCGAAAAAGCAAGAGAGTTCCAGAAAAACATCGAATTCTGCTTTATTGACTATGCCAAAGCCTTTGACTGTGTGGATCACAACAAACTATGGAAAATTCTTTAAGAGATTATTCAACAGATATGAAAATTATTCAAGGGATGGGAATACCGGACCACCTGAACTGCCTCCTGAAAAATCTGTATGCAGGTCAAGAAGCAACAGTTAGAACTGGACATGGAACAACAGACTGGTTCCAAATAGGGAAAGCAGTATGTCAAGGCTATATGTTGTTACCCTGCTTATTCAGCTTATATGCAGAGTACCTCATGCGAAATGCCAGGCTGGATTCAAGATTGCCTGGAGAAATAACAATAACCTAAGATATGCAGATAATATCACCCTTATTGAAGAACGTGAAGAAGAACCAAAGAGCCTCTTGATCAAACTGAAAGAGGAGAGTGAAAAATTTGGCTTACAACTCAACATTCAGAAAACTAAGATCATGGCACCCAGTCCCATCACTTCATGGCAAATAGAAGGGGAAACAATGGAAACAGTGAAAGGCTTTATTTCTTTGGGGCTCCAAAATCACTGCAGATGGTGACAGCAGCCATGAAATTAAAGACGTTTGCTTCTTGGAAGAAAAGCTACAACCAACCTAGATAGTATATTAAAAAGCAGAGACATTACTTTGCCAACAAAGGTCCTTCTGGTCAAAGCTATGGTTTTTCCAGTAGTCATGTATGAATGTGAGAGTTGGATTATAAACGTAGCTGATCACTGGAGAACTGATGCTTTTGAACTGTAGTATTGGAGAAGACTCTTGAGAGTCTCTTGGACTGCAAGGAGATCCAACCAGTGCATCCTAAAGGAAATCAGTCCTGAATATTCATTGGAAGGACTGATGTTGAAGCTGAAAGTCCAATACTTCAGCCACCTGATGTGAAGAGCTGACTCATTTGAAAAGACCCTGATGCTGGGAAAGATTGAAGGCAGGAGGAGAAGGGGATGACAGAGAATGAAATGGTTGGATGGCATCACCAACTCAATGGACATGAGTTCGAGTAAACTCCAGGAGTTGGTGATGGACAGGGAAGCCTGGAGTGCTGCATTCCATGGGGTGGCAAAGAGGCAGGACTGAACTCAACTGAACTGAGGTAAGTGGGAGTCAGCACCGTCAATCTTCTGGTTCCAATTGCTCTGGGCTCTACATGTTTATGGGTGTACCTTTAACTTCTCCCAACTGGAGGGCATTTCAATCTCTGCAAAACAGCTGAATGGAATTGAGAATCAGGACCCTTCCCCAAGGATGTACTATGGTTCCTTTTGACTGTTCCTCCCTTGTCCTCACATCCCCTCTCCCCTAATTAGCATCTGTTTGAACCTGTCCATTGGAGTTTAGGGAAGGTCAAGGAGACTGAATGAAGCTTATTTCCTGTAATCAATAAATGGGAAACACAGAATGGTTTTTGTGCCCAAGAGCCGCATAGAGTCCTGCTAGGTATCAAAACCTCAGTGGTTTGGTATAAGAAATGCTTTCTTGTAAAGTTTGTACGTTTAGTTAGTCAGGTCTGACTCGTTGGGAACCCATGGACTGTAGCCCGCCAGGCTCCTCTGTTCATGGGATTTCCCAGACAAGAATACTGGACTGGGTTGCCATTTCTTTCCCCATCCTGTGAAGTTTATGAGGTCCTAAAAGAAATGAGAAAATATAACAATAACAAAAGAATTCTTGTTACTTAAACGTTCTCATAGATCAGCAGTTTACTTACTTGCGTCCTATAGATCAGCAATTTTGGCATCACAGCAGTTCTGAGTGGTGAAAATGCAAAATCTTAGATCCTACCCAACACCTACTAAATCAGAACCTGCATTTAAAAGATCTATTTTAAAAATGTTTTTAAAATCCATTTAAACATTAAGCATCAATCTAGGTAAACAACAGTATATCTATGGCTTAGAAAGCATTACCGGTGAATTTCGTTTAGCTTTTTAAAAGAAAACCAACCACATATCCTACAAAGCTAGAGATTTTCCATCAGTTCCTATTACCTTTCTGGTGCCCTCACCTTGCAGTTCTTTATATTCACCTGTATGCACCTTCAGGTACATCAATGACCTTGAGTGGCACAGTAAGCCTGGGATTATGAGCTTGACCACACTCATCCCTTAATGCCTCTGTATTTCTCTGCCATTATTTTAATCTTTAAAGAAGTTTTTTAAGAACTAAAGCACAAACTAACACAAACACACACCCACATGTTTAAACACACAAATATAATGAGGTTTGAAATGAAAAAACAAAATAAAATCACAGTATTGATTATGTAAAGAAATAGCATTAACCCAATACTGTTTGTTCACTTCTTCAGTCTTCCTTTTTTCCTTTCACTTCTACTTCAAATGGTTTCTTGGTTGATTAGATATTGACAAACTTTGATGTGTATAACACACTTAAAAATCTTATTTCCAAAAATACATTCATTACTATTTCATAGCATGTTGACAGTGATTTTCCTTTTTTTTCCTATACTGCATGTCAACCATATCCATCAAAAGAGAAACGCCATGCTTCTCCTTTGTTTGACTTAAATGTGACTTCTGATGGCAGGCTCCAGAGGTTGGTGCTCCTGGGGATGTGTCTGGTACCTTGTTTACCAAACTCCATCTTCCTGCTCTCCTCTTATTCGTTTGGAAGAGCTCACTGCTCCCAAAAGGCAAGAGAAGAAAAGCAGAAGCACAATATGTACTCTAGTAAAATATTCTTGGGGCTACTCAAGAAATAGCAATAATCAGAAATTCATGGAATTTTGGAAGCTCTAAGGGACTTATAGATCATCTAGCTCAACCCCTTTATTCTACTAATTAGGAGATTCATCAGAGAGGGATTTCCACTTTGTTCACTCTCACTAACACATCCTGTTAAAGATGTACTTTATTTTGACCCATGGATAATTTTAGGAAGTGGCACATCCAGAAATTTATTTCTGAAATATAGAAAAATAGGAAAACAAAATCAGTGTTGGAACAGCTGATTTTTTTTCACATTGTTTTTAATTAATATGATTAATTAGACAAAGTAAGGACCAAACAGAAAAACAGTTTTAGTCTTCATGGTTCACTCTGAAGAGTTTTTTTTTTTTTTAATTTTGAATTAGATGTTATTTTGTTCTTCATCTAAAAAGGTCATAAGTACCAGAGGCCATTTAACCAAACAGTTTCATACTGACGCTTTAGTAACTTAAAATATTAAAGTATTAATGAGGTGTTATATAGCCTAAATGAACAGAATCAAAAACCATTTCTCACATTTCATAATACACAAGTAAAATGTGTCAGGTGTCTACTACTTGTCAGATACTGTCCCATTTAATTTTCACAATAATTATTTGAGATTGTTACCCCTCTCAATGAGAAAATTAGAGAAAACTTAGGGAGTTAGTTTGCATAACTAGTATTGTAGACTTGGGATAATAATTCATCTTTGTCTAACTATTGAACTAACACTCAAAATGAGTATATGCCTTTAAAAAATAGTTGTGTTCAAAGGGAGCCAGTTTCTTTAGAATTCAATGAAACCAATTTTCTGGTTTGGTTTGTTTCCTCTTCAAGATGGCACAGCCTGCTCACTTTACAGGTGAGGAAACTGAGGCTCAAAGAAATTGAGTGATAAAGCAACATGCACATAGCTAGGAGGCATTAATGGTAAAGAACGTACCTGCAATGCAGGAGACATAAGAGACTTGGGTTCATCCCTTGGGTCAGGAAGATCCTCTGGAGAAGGGCGTGGCGACCCACTCCACTATTTTTGCCTGGAGAATCCCTTGGATAGAAGAGCCTGGCAGCCTATAGTCCATGGGATTGCAAAGAGTCAGACACAACTGGAGTCAGACACAACAGCAGTACTGGACAGGACTGGATTTGGAATCCACAAGTCTGACTCCTTCTATATAAGCAGTCTTTCTACTGCACCACTTAATTTAGACATGGAATTACAGCTATGGATATAAAACCTGAATCAGTTTCTCAGTCTCCCTGAACCTTCCAGCTTAAAGTGATGGCAACATTCCTAGACAATATGGACAGTGTCTTCAGAATTAAGCCATCTTGCCTCATATCCCTGTTGTCTTAAGTTGCCATTAAAAACCCGTAGCCTCCACATCAACACTGTCATCAGGACATTACCTCCATGCTGAAATTCTACGAAACTGACCCAAACATCCAGCTTCATATATTCCCAGGTCCTTCCTAATGTACCTCATGGAATTCATAGTTCTTTCTTAGCAAACTCCTCCAATATACCTAACTTCTTCTTAGATGTTCTCTTTACTTCTGTCCTAAATAAAGATTCTCACCAAAGAGTGCCACTTCCCCACAAATGACACAAACCTCTGGGTGAGGTGATTGAGTAGATGTTTGCATTGCTCTTCATTGTTACTTTCAAACAGGTCTTTTCATAATTTTCCTTAAAACATTCTGATTCTTTTGGAACTCAAACCATTCCCTACCCCACTTGGAATCTGTTATCCACCAATCACCCATCAGTGTTTTCAAGCATTTTCTTTCTCATTTGGGTTCACTATCTTTGTCCACTCCTTTTTTCCCATTATCATTATTGATGATGTCAATATTCACATGCATTACCCTCTCCTATTTTATTCTTCATTTACTTACTCACTTCTAAAGTTTTATTCCTTCACTACCCCTTCAAGTCACCTACTTGTCTTGCCATTATATATGAAAGGAACTAGAAGTCAAATGATCTGAAATCATTCTCTTTGTTTGCTTCTTTGTCTATGGTTAGCTAGTCCAAACTAGATTATAATTTTAATTGAGAATAGGGACCTGGTATGTGAGCTCATTATTTTATCTCCAGAATCTGGAACAGTAGCTTATACAAAGCAGATACTAAATAAAAATTATTAAACAAATAGGATGGTAGCATGCTGGATCCTATACTTAGGGAAACTAATAAATATAGAATTATCAGCTCTTCAAAAACTTCTATTCATTAAGAAACAAGACATGTCCCAGACATTTAATACATAATAAGAAAATGATGGGTTGTTCTGGTTGTTGCGTGAGTGCTTAGTTATGACTGACTCTTTGTGACTCTCTTGACTTAGCCTGCCAGTTTCCTCTGTTCATAGGATTTTCCAGGTAAGAATACTGGAGTGGGTTATCATTTCCTGCTCAAGGGGAACTTCCCAACACAAGGATCAAACTCACATCTCCTGCATCTGCTGCACTGGTAGGCAGATTCTTTACCACTGAGCTACCTGACTTTGCTAGAAGTTGTTCTGAGTGAACGGTAAAGAAAGAGTATAAAATTTTCTTATCATTCAATGAACTTAATGATTTATTGATGGCCTACATGTCAGTGTAGAAAATGTCATTATGAAATAAAATGTTAAATCATAATGTGTGAATAGTTAATATGTTTTCATTCCTTTGCTCTTTCATTTATTCACTTATTTATCCATTATTTTATTTATTTAGCTTACAAATCCTCATTGAGTACTTTTTGTGTTTTGCTCTCTCCTGGTCACTGGACAGTGAAAGATGAATGAGGCATTATTTCTGCTTTCAGTGACATCACACTTAGTAGGCAAAGAAAGGTGTGAAGAGTTTAAAAAACAAAAGTAATATTGCAGATCATATATACATCTGCTCCCAGCACCCGCTTCCCTGTCAATCAGCTTTCCCCCCATACTCACAGAATCCAGAAAGAGAGTACTTGTATGTATAGACTTGTTAGTTATTGTTGGTGTTGTATTCTTTTCTCTTATAGCATCTTTCTAGGTGGTAGAGGTTTGGTATCATAAATGCCAAACATTTCAGTTTACACTCACACTGGCTTATAGAAACATGAGAAGAGTGAGTATAAAAAAATTGACTGATATATTTACTTGAAGAGTATGTATTTTCACCTTTTCCAGGTGTGTTTTCTGCTACTTTTATGGTCAGACTGCCAACTATTCAGATTTAAAGAAAAAAAAAAAACAAAATCAACATGCATGGCATATATCCTATAGTGTTCTATAAATCTAATTGAGAACTCATTTTCCAACAGGAAGAATGATATAGAGTGACTGAAAATAGAAATCAAAGGGAAAGAGGGAAAAAAGGATGCCATAAGTTAGTATAAACTTAGCTGTAAGTAAAAGAAGCCCCAATTCAATATATCTTGAGCAACCACAATCAGGATACAGAAAGAATTCAGTGATTTCACAGCATGTTCTGGAAGCCAGGTTCCTTGCATCTCTCAGTTCTGCCTCCCAGGCCTGGCTTCATCTTCCTGCTATTGTCATCGAGGCTGCATTAGGTCTGGACATAACACTGGAACACAACAACAACTAAGGGAAAAGGAGAGGGGGGCCTCTTTCTGTGACTGCATCAAAATTATCTCAGAAGATATTCTCTCAAATTCCTGTGGTCAGAATTGCATCACACATCTATTTTTGGATCCATATTTATGGCAAGAGGAATGGGGTTACATATGGGTAAACCAGGCTCATTCTCACAGCCATGGTCAGAATTAGTATCTCCTGAAGCACTTGGTTGCATAGACTTGGGAAAGCACAGTGCTTTTAAAGAAGAGGAGAGGGATGTATGCCAGGGAGCCAGGGCTGACATTTCTAGTTGGTGGAGACTGAGAAACATGTAGGGAAGTCAACCTTGTATCCCCAGGGCTACTTCCCCAACTCATGGCACAAGGGGACTCTCAAGGGACTATCACCTTGCACTGGGTCCCAGGTAGGTAAAAACTATCTTCCATTCAGAGACTCTTGAGAGTCCCTTGGACTGCAAGGAGATCCAACCAGTCCATCCTATAGGAGATCAGTCCTGGGTGTTCACTGGAAGGACTGATGTTGAAGCTGAAACTCCAATACTTTGGCCACCTGATGTGAAGAGCTGACTCATTGGAAAAGACCCTGATGCTGGGAAAGATTAAGGGCAGGAGGAGAAGGGGATGACAGAGGATGAGATGATTGGATGGCACCACCGACTCAGTGGACATGGGTTTGGGTGGACTCCAGGAGTTGTGATGGACAGGGAGGCCAGGTGTGCTGCAGTTCATGGGGTCGCAAAGAGTCGGACACGACTGAGCAACTGAACTGACTGACTGACTGACTTTCCATTCCTCTTAATGAGTCACAAACATCCTGTGGCATTGCTGTGCCTGAGGCAGGGATGGCTACCACCTTGTTCCACTCTAAAAGACTACAAGGTACATGTCCAAACCTGATCCTGCCCACACCCACATCCATGCTCCACTAGACACAGAGGCAAGGGAGACAGTGGACCTAGCCTACCCCTGATTTGGAAAGCAGAGAGTGGCAGGAATAACCAGGCCAGGAGAGCCAAAGAAACGGTGGCAAACAGCTGAGAACCCGACCCAGGGAGAAGGAGAGGCAGCTGGAGGCAGGAATGTTGGAGTCAAATCTCTTTGTCCTGGTGCACCTTCCATGGTCCGACCTACTTCAATGCAAAGCACAAATCCAAAGAGAAAGTTATTGAGGATTTGAAGACGGCGACTGCAGAGCAGTAATCCTCAGGGGGAGGCCCTTCTGAGCAGTGCCCTGTCTGATCGCAATGGTTGTGTGCCCAGAAAGCTGGCCTGAGGAGTAGTCAGCCAACAGAGCCGGAGGGTGGAAACTTGGGAGTCACGTGAGAAAACACCAGACAAAGAGGGAAGGCTCTGAGAAGAAACTGAACACCATGCAACCCAGGAAGCTGGTGCAAGATATTTAGAGCTACCCTCACTGCCAACAAAAGGCTGAGAGGAAAAAATTACTCCCCAAGAATTAGAGGGAGATAACACAGCTAATCCCTTGTGTACAATGAGACAGACCAGTCAGGTACCCTGGACATCCACTGGAGACCATTCTGTATTTCCTTTCTGTTGTGACCTGATACAATCCAGAAGAACAAAAACAAAAACAGATGATGCTATTGAGCCAAAATGGGGAAAGAGAGAAATGATTGCCAGCTCACAGGGAGAAAGCGAATTCTTTAATCAAAGGAAATTATTATTTTCCCACATCCTGACAAATCTTACAAATGTCCAGTGCAATTCTGCATCAGGCATACCTATGTACAGTAATTCCTCCCAGGCAGGCTACACCCAGCGTGTCTGCATGAGAGAGATTATTCACATCCTACAGAAAAAGGTGATTGTCAAAGCTTTAGTTCTAATCTGCTGCACATGGAAGGCTCTCAATTATTTCCCCTGAGCTTTAATGATGGACCCTTACATGCTTTCTTTGTTGATAGCAGCTGAGAGATAAAAACACAAGCCCTTGCCATGTAATATTTATATAAATTGGGGGGATCCACTGTTCTCAAGAGGAATCACCTACAGAGAGATTTATGTCCTGGGAGGCGTGTGGCCAAGCTAGGATTGTAGAAAGAGATTCCAATTCCATCCTAGTACCTCAGTCTAAGACCTGACGTTTCACTGACAAAAACCTGAAAGAAAGTATTCTTCTTTACCTATACTATTAATGAAAAAGAATGACTAAATGCTAGAAGGGATTACATCAATATATTATTATTGTTTTCTTGATGTTTTATTCTGCACTGGAGAATAGCCGATTAACAATGCTGTGACAGTTTCAGGTGGACAGCAAAGGGACTCAGCCATACATATTATTGCGTCCATTCTTCCCCAAACTCCCCTCTCATCCAGGCTGCCACGCAATATTCTGCAAAGTTCCCTGCACTCTACAGTAGGTAGGTCCTTGCTGGTTATCCATCCAAAATATAGCAGTGGGTAATACACCAATATTTTAGCTGTGTATGGTGGAGCCATGAGTGATTTTCATTTTTTCTTAGGCTTGTCTATAGTTCTTACTGCTAAAATAATTCTGAGTTATTTATAAAAGGAAAACTATATATACATATCTATGCATAGACATACATACACAGATACATGCATATACATATTTACGTTTCCAACTTATCATACTCATAAGTAGATATATATTTACAAATGAGGCATGGGTCGCAAAGAGTCAGACACGATTTAGCAGCTGAACAACAAACAACAACAATGTATTTATAGATACATTCATCCAAAAATACACACATATACACACGGACTTCTGTGAAATAAACCAAAATGTTTTTATTTCTTTGCAGAGACGGTAACTCAAAACAGTCAAGACATATGAAGCATCATGGAATCTAGGGCTGACGTGTTTTCTATCAAAGTACCTTTTATATTGTAAGTACAATATGGGTTTATGGAAGGAAGGAAGGGAAAAGGGAAGGGAGGGAAGGAAGGGAGGGACAGAGGCTGTTTCTCAGTCTTTAAAAAAGGATTAGAAAACACTTTGATTCATAATACACAGAGTTTAGAAAATCTCATAACTCTCATGAAGATGATTTTTTGTCTGTTTGTTTTTTAATGTCTAATCTTCCTCAGGCCTTCCCACTTAGAGGATGAGATTATGGCATGAACACAATAGGTGTGCTTTAAGAAGTAAACACCTAGGCAGCTGGCAACACATGCCAGCAATAACTGACATTTGAACACAAATATAAAGCAAAACAGGGCTTCCCAGGTGGTTCAGTGGTAAATAATCCACCTGCCAATGCAGGAGACACAGGTTCAGTCTCTGGGTCAGGAAGATCCCCTGGAGAAAGAAATGGCAACCCACTCCAGTAATTTTGCCTGGGAAATCCTGGGGACAGAGGAGCCTGGTGGGCTACAGTTCATGGACTCTCAAAGAGTTGGACATTACTGAGAGACTGAGCACACACACATGAAGCAAAAAAAAAAAAAAGCCAAACAAATTAAATATTTCACTATTCTATCACCAGAATGCTTACCCAGAGTCCAAGCTTATTCAACACGTACAGAAATGTCTATTAGGTTCCATGTCCAACTGATCGCTCTGGGGGGTGGGGTGCAGGGGCCAGGACACAGCAGAACAGTGAAGACTGGGATTCAGCACCCTAAGGAATATCTGTAGCTTTGGAGGTTTTTATTGGAACATATTTATCTCCTCTTAGGTAAGGCTTCTGCTGGGGCAGTGACATGTAACTAGATGCATATGGCAGGAGTGACAGCCTTTCCTTCTCTAGGGTTTTTGGAGGAGGATGAGAAAGACCATGGGATGATAATGAGAAAGTGGAGGGGTTCTTCCATGGTGACCTGGATGATGGAAGCGGGGCTGGGGCGTTGGAGACTGTTTGCCTTTATTAAAATAAAAAAGAGAAGTTGGGTTCATTCTCAGCTTCAGGAAAGCCAATGGTAACAGGTAGGGGACTTTTCCCTTCACAGAGATTTTCAGAAAGATTTTAGAAAGCTGTTTGTTCTGTGCATATGTCCAAGTCAGAGACGAAAGTTAGGGGTAAAGAATAAAAAGCAAGATGTTCTTAAAACAAATTGGTACCCACCATCTAGATTTTAAATCTCAAGCAGTGGGATCGGGAAGAAGTGGGGTGCTTTGGGCATTGTTCCCTGGAGGGATAAGCCCAACTGTAACACCTCCCCCGTCTGGCTTCACACTGGGAAAGCCACCTGTCACTTCTCTCTTTGCCTTGTCAAGCATGGAGGTAAGATGAGGAGAAGATTCTGAGGGAATGGCAAGATTGTCCTTAAAGTTTCAGAGAGTTAGATTTTCACACTTGCTAAACAGGGAGAGAAAGAGAAGCAAAAAAATAAAATAAAAAGAAGAAGGAGTAGAAGAGGTTCCTTAGATCAGCTGGCTTCCTTAGATTAAGGCACGGAAGTCCACCTCATACCATCTGTTAGAACAAAGATTGGGAATGGATAGAAGTTACAAGTGATCTGTTCAAATTCCAGAATGGCTGATTTGATGACAGCGATATCTACAGAACTGTTCATGCTATTCTCGGTTGGAGAGATATCATGAGATCCTTTAAAAATATTCCACACCACTGGGTTCACTTACCCACCCTAGCCCATTATTTCTAAGATGGAGGGGAGTACAAAATGAAATTTTTGTTTCTCCTATTATCAGTATTCTGTAAATTTCATCTAGTGGTACTTTGTTCTCTGTCCTCCAAACAGGGTAAAGCAAAGCATTTACAGATTACTGGAGATGCCATTCTGCACCTTTCTAGGACTTCCTGCTTCAGTGCATCCCCTCCATGTTATACATATCCCATTGTTGAAGTCCTTTGATTATGGATCTTAACTGACTAAATGAGTCAGAGAAAACGCTTAGAACAAACATCTGGATCTTGACAACACCAATTTGAAGCTGCAAACACACACCATTTGCCCTTTTCAATTTGCTAATGAAGCTGGTCACTGCATTTGCTGTAGAATCAATTCAATGTGAACACAAGGATAAGATAGCCCAGGTCCCAGCCAAAGAGCAAAAAAACAAATTGAAGGCAGTCCCATGTCGTAATACATCCACAGTTCTCAGTTTTGACTGAAGGTTGTTATAACCTGAAGATCTTTTAGAACATATCCATACCCCATCTTTCTGGTTAGTTCCTAAGTCACGTCTGCCTCTTTGCAACCTCATGAACTATAGCCCGCCAGGCTCCTCTGTCCATGGGATTTTCCAGGCAAGAATACTGGAGTGGGTTGTCATTTCCTCCTCCAAGGAATCTTCCAGATCTTTACTACTAAACAAACTTATTTTATTCATCTGGGTGGGAGCAGTGACTAAAGAGCAGCCACGCTGAAAATCTCTACTGGTGACTCCAAGGTAAGTAATGATGTAACTTCAGTGAAAAGTAAAGAACGATGATTAGATATATTTTATGATAGCTAAACTCTTGCAGTAGGGTTGAGCTGTTAAAATGCTTTTCTTACAAGTCACTTCTTAATTATCCATGCAAATCTAAGGACCAGTGAACCAGATAAAATGAGAGTTCATAAATTAACATAAAAGCAATAAAATCTAAATTTGACTCTTAGAGTCAAATTTAGAGTTCAAAAGAAAACTAATGAACATTTAGCATGAACCAGACCCTGTTTTAAGAGCTGTGAAAGAGGTAGAAGAATGAAAGAAGCATAAAACTATTTTAAAGGAGGTTGAATGCGTTCATTTATGCTTCCACTAGGAATTGAACTCTATTCAAACTATCCAAGGAGTAAAGACAACAGACACCTTTCTTGCCCTCATGAAGTTTGCATTCTATTAGAGTAAATAAATTTAAACAATAGAACAAACTAGCGAATATATATATATATATATAAAAGAAGCATACTCAGAGAACAAACTAGTGGTTACCAGTGGGGAGACAGAACTGGGAGGGGCAATAGGGGAGTTGGGACTAACAGGTACAAGTGAAGTGAAAGTGAAAGTGTTAATTGCTCAGTCCTGTCTGACTCTTGGACTGTAGCCCACCAGGCTACATAGACTGTGACCCCATGGACTGTAGCCCACCAGGTTCCTTTGTCCATGGGATTCTCCAAGCAAATATACTGGAGTGAGTAGCCATTCTCTTTTCCAGGGAATCTTCCCAACCCAGGGGTCAAACCCAGGTCTCCTGCATTGCAAGCAGATTCTTTACCATGTAAGCCACCAGGGAAGTCCAAGAAGTACAAACTATCAGACATAAAATAAGCTGCAAGAATGTATTGTCCAAAATGAGGAATACAGCCAATATTTTGTAATAACTATACATGGAGTACAACCTTTAAAAAATGTGAATTGCTATATTCTACACCTGTAATTTACATGGGGCTTCACCGATAGTGCAGTGGTAAAGAATCCACCTGCCAATGCAGGAGATGTGAGTTCAATCCCTGGGTCAGGAAGATCCCCTAGAGAAGGAAATGGCAACCCAACTCCAGTATTCTTGCTTGGGAAATCCCATGGACAGAGGAGCCTGGCGGGCTACAGTCTATGGGGTCACAAAGAATCGGACATGATCGAGCACACGCACACATTTGTTGCACGTAATTTATATAATATTGAACAGTAACTATGCTGCTGCATCGCTTCAGTTGCGTTGGACTCTGTGCGACCCCACAGACGGCCGACCACCAGGCTCCTCCGTCCCTGGGATTCTCCAGGCAAGAACACTGGAGTGGGTTGCCATTTCCGTCTCCTAAGCCTGCAAGTGAAAAGTGAAAGTGAAGTTGCTCAGTCGTGTCCGACTCGTAGCGACCCCATGGACTGCAGCCTACCAGGCTCCTCCCTCCATGGGATTTTCCAGGCAAGAGTACTGGAGTGGGTTGCCATTGCCTTCTCCAAACAGCAACTATACTTCAATACAAAATGTACACAATTCTGGGTTACACTTATCCTCCATCCTTTCTTAGAACAGTGGAATTAAGGGACATGAGGACCATAACTCCTTCACGTCTCAGATTTATAAACAGTGTCCCGAAGAGGTGTGTGCTAACAGTGGGGTCATTTCTAGAGCCTAGATTAGTTCAGGCTAGATCCATGGCTCAATCCTACCATGTCTCTCTCTCTATGCCTTCCCTCTGTCTAGCTTCCAAATAATCTGTATACTGTGGGTAAGTGTAATCAGTTGCTCTTCCTCATTCCAACTGCAAGAAATTTAATATAGTTACCTATGAGCAACTCTGCCATAGTACGATGAAAAATCACCTGTCTTTAAAAATTGAGATGTAATTGATGTTTGTAAGTTTAACGTGTACAGTGTGTTGATTAGGTGCATTTATACAATGCAAAATGATTACCACCAGAGTGTTAGCTAACACCTCCATCATGTCACATAATTATAATTTCTTTTTTTGTGATAAGGACATTTAAAATCTAGTCTCTTAGCAACTTCAAAATATATAATACAGTAGTGTTGACTACTTCTATCATCAATTCCTTCTGGAACCTCACCCCACTGCAGTCCTCCCATACCCCCACCACACACAATATACATAAAACAACTCCATAACACAAAATCTCACACACACAGAGCTCTTGTATTCTAGACCTAGTAATACATTTTCCATGGGATTTGTATTTTTTATCAAATGTTAATAGGTATCTTGCTTCCCTGGTGGTGCAGTGGTAAAGAATCCACCTGTCAATGCATGACATGCGGGTTCAATCTCTGGGTTGGGAAGATCCTATGGAGAAGGAAATGGCCACCCGATCCAGTATTCTTGCCTGGGAAATCCCATGGACAGCGGGACCTGGTGGGCTACAGTCCATGGGGTCACAAAAAGTCAGACATGACTTAGCAACTGAGCATGCACAAAGGATATTTACATTAATGCCTAATACCCAAAAGTTTCTTAGGAGTCCATTTTTTAACTAAGAGTCTAATAATTCAAGTGTTTTTCCTCAGAGGAAAGAGAAATGCAACGATGCAAATTGCAAAGCCCCTGCCCTCCAGAGGCTTACGCTCTAGTTGGAAGAATGAATCCCCACGTGGAGAGTGAGCTGACATAGTCTGGTTCCTCTTCAGTGGTTTAGGGTCAGTGTTGTCCATCCTGCCCAGTGACCACATTAAAAACTCTGGAGAAAATACTGAGAACAAGAGCTTGGAGGTGCTAAGGAGAAAAAAAAAAAAAAAAGAAGAAGAACAACTGTGGAATGAAGTAAAAATAAAATTAAACAACAGCACAGGAGTGAGTTTTCTGTCTGTTTTGTTTTGTTTACAGTTTTGTCCTAAGGCTGGGGTACTTTTGCTCCAGTCCTGAAGGCAGTGGTTGTAGGGTAAACTTCAATAGTAGCACTGACTTTCTTGCCAGAGGAAATACACAGAAACAAAGCTCTGGGACTGAAGAGAACAAGAGAATCCTAGAAGAGGGAATGGTCTTCCTTGATTCTGAATCTAAATCTGCAGGACTATCATCCAGCATAGTAAAAGCATTAAGAACTGGACTGAGATTTGAACCACGGTCCCCAGAAGGGAAAACAGAGTTTGCAGTTGAACCTGCTGGGACTGCCTGTCTGCTCACACAAATGACAAAAAAACCCAAAATCCTTTATAGTGAACTACACCTGCAGGTCAAATCTGGGCCACTGTCTTTTTTTGGAAATAATTTTTTTGTGTGTGTGGAACACAAATGTGGCCATTCATATATGAACCATCAGAAGATCTGAAATGTTACAGGGACAGTGTGATCTGCAACTGAAAATATTTACTAACTGGCCCTGCACAAAAATATCTGGCAACCCTGCTCCAGCTGATTCTAACAGCACCCAGAGTTTATATGACACATTATTTGCAATGTCAGGAAAAATAAATACTTCTTGACCTAAAAAGTGTGACCGATTCTCCAAGAAAAATACAATCAGATGTTGGAACTCTTAGACAAAGACTAAGAAAAAAGCGGTTTTCGCAAATGTGCTCCATGATATGGGCTTCCCTGTTGGCTCAGAAAGTAAAGAATCTGCCTGCAATGCAGGAGACCCAGATTTGATCCCTGGGTCGGGAAAACCCCTGGAGAAGGAAATAGCAACCCACTCAAGTATTCCTACCTGGAGAATTCCATGGGCAGAGGAGCCTGGTGGCCTATAGTCCACAGGTTGCAAAGAGTCAGACAGGACTGGGTGACTATCACTTTTCTATGATGTGAAAGAAAACAATCTTTAAATGAATAAAGAGCTATGAATTTTCAGCCCAGAAACTATGAAAGAAACAAAACAGAAATTTTAGAACTAAAAAAGTACAATAACATAAATTTTAAAAAATCACTGGAAGAATGAAAATGACAGAGAAACTTGTGAGCTTCAAGTCAATAAATGTGAGGAGAGAGCAACAGATAAAATTCTATCTAAATAATAGAGATAAATGATATTAAAATAAAATTAACAGAGACTCAGAGACCTGTGAGAGAATAGGAAAAGGCCTGGCATCCCTATTATTTACTGGAGACTCAGGAGGAGAAAGAAATGGCAACCCACTTCAGTATTCTTGCCTGGAGAATCCCAGGGACTGGGAAGCCTGGTGGGCTGCCGTCTATGGGGTCACACAGAGTCAGACACGACTGAAGCGACTTAGCAGCAGCAGCAGGAGGAGAAGAGAAAGAAAAGAGATCAGTTTTTAAAAAAAGAACATATAATAGGTGAAAAATTTCTAAATTTGGCTAAAGTCATATGTTTCCAAATTCAAAAACCTCAGCAAAACCCTAAAGAAGATAATCTATAAAGAAAAACAGAAAAAAAAAGATGCATTATAATCATACTGCTGAAAGTTAAAGGCAGAAATGTTGTAATAACACAGAAATAACACATAATAAAGGACGAATAATTCAAGTGATTTCAGATTTCTCACCAAAAGTAATTTTATTTCAGAACTGTCGATCTTGAAAACATACTAGATTCAGAAAAGACCTAACTATATGATGTCTCCAAAAATTGTATTTTAAGTATAATAATATAGACAGGCTAAAGGTTAAAGGATCTTAAAAAAGACACACTACTAAAGATTCAGTGGGTCAAAGATGAAGACTAAGAATTGCAAAAGAAATTAGAATATATTCTGGGGACTCCCCTGGTAGTTCAGTGGTTAAGACTCTGTGCTTCCACTGCAGGGGGCATGGGTTCTATTCCTGGTAAGGAACTAGGATCCTTCATGCTGTGCTGTGTGGGGGAAAAAAAAGAGAGAGAGAGAGAATATATTCTAAACTGATTGAAAATACAAAATATAACATAAAAAATCTGTGAGATGCTGTTCAAGTAATGCTAAGAAAAACTTATAGTAGCAAATACTTATGTTAGAAAAGTATATTATAAATAGAAAAAGTATATTATGTATAGAAAGTATTCATTTATCAAATAAATAATCTAAGCTTTTACTTGGTCAAACTAAAAAAAAAAAAAGCAAACTCAAACCAAGCAAAAAAGGGAATAACAAAAATAGAAAATAAAATTTAAAAAGCAATTGAGAATATCAGTGGCACCAAAGATTTTTCTGCATAAAGATAAATAAAATTGGTAAACCTTTAGCCTGACCAAAAACAAAACAGAGAAGACCTTATTACCTACATTAACACAGTGGAACAAAAGAGGAGACACACATACAGCCCCACATATAAGAAAAGGGTAACAATGTAATACTGCAAACAATATTACACTCCAAAATTTGACAACTTAGATAAAATGGATCAATTTTTTGGAAAGACATAAACTGTCAAAATTCACATGAGAATAAGTTCACCACCAGAATGTATTAAACAAATTGAATAAATCCGTTAAGTAAATGTAAGTTGTAGGCACAATTCTTCCTGAGGAGAAAATTATAGATCCCTGTGGTTTCAGGGACAAATTCTTTTAAAAAGGTAAGAAAAAAATAACACCAATTTTATACAATCTCCTTCAGAAAATAGAAGAGGATGAAACACTTTGTCTCTCATCCTATGAGGTCAGGATAACCCTGATAACCAAATCAAAGAAAACAGTACAAGGATTAAAAAAAAAAAAACAAAACCCTTAAGACCCTTAGGAACTTACATATAAAAATTCTCAGCAAAATATTATCACAGAGATCAAGATATTGTGGTATTGACAGAAGAATATTCACACAGATCAATGGAACTCAATACACAGTGCAATAACAGACCCACACAAATAGCACTGAAAGATAGCTGCAAAGGAAGAAAAGTTACTCAATAGAGAAAGTAAAATCTCTTTAACAAATGGTTTTGGAACAAATTGCACTCCATATACCAAAGGGGGAAGAAAAGGAAACTTCAACCTCAACTTAAATTTTACATATTATACAAAAATTAACTCATAGTGGATTGATCATAGATCTAAACCTTTTAAGAATCAAAAAACTTTAAGAAGAAAGCATGAAGGAATATTTGATACAGGGGCAGGCAGATTTCTCAGACTTGATACCAAAAGCACCATCCATAAAAAACCAAATTGATACAGTGGTAGCCTCATCAAAATTTAAAATGCTTAATATGCAAAGTCATTGTTAAGAAAATATAAAGATAAGCCACAGTTTCAAAAAAAAAAAAGGTTTAAATCACATATTGAACACACTACTTCTATCAACCAGCAGTAAGAGAACAACCAAAACAGTTAATAATTGGGGAAAATATTGAACAGACATTTAAATAAGGAGAATATATAAATGGCACACATGAAAATATGCTTACCATCATCAATCATTGTGAAGTGAAAGTCGCTCAGTCCTGTCCAACTCTTCGCAACCCCATGGACTATATACAGTCCATGGAATTCTCCAGGTTAGAATACTGGAGAGGGTAGCCTTTCCCTTCTCCAGGGAATCTTCCCAACCCAGGGATCGAACCCAGGTCTCCCACATTGCAGGCAGATTCTTTACCAGCTGAGCCACAAGGGAAACACAAGAAGATTGGAGTGGTTAGCCTATCCCTTCTCCAGCAGATCTACCCGACCCAGGAATTCAGGGGTCTCCTGAATTGCAGGCGGATTCTTTACCAACTGAGCTATCAGGGAAACCCCATAGGCCATTAGAGAAATGTTAATTAAACCTAGGATGAAATACAAATATATAATGTTTAGAAAGACTAAAATAAAGAACACTGATAATACAAGGGCTGGTAAGGATAGTACAATGGGCTCTATTATGTCTTGGTGCCAAGAATGAAAATGGAACAGGCACTTTGGAAAACAATTTGGCAGTTTCTTAAACAGCAATCTTGGGTATTTAACTTAAAATATTAAAGAAAGAAAATGATGTTCACATAAAAACTTGTACATGAACACTCATAGCAGCTTTAGTTGTAATAGCCAAATAGTAGAATCAGCTCAGAGGTCCTTCAACTAGGGAATACATCCATACAGTGGTTGCTGCTTATAAGTACGAAGGAAGAAATTTTGATACAGGCAACAACCAGAATGGATCTTAAGGAACTGAGGCTGCGTGGGGAAAAAAATAAACAAAAGATCTTAGTTCCCCTGTGAAGTGAAGTCCCTCAGTCGTGTCCGACTCTTTGGGACCCCATGGACTGTAGCCTATCGTGCTCCTCCATCCATGGGATTTTCCAGGCAAGAGTACTGGAATGGGTTGCCATTTCCTTCTCCAGAGGATCTTCCCGACCCAGGGATCGAACCTGGGTCTCCCACATTGTAAGGCAATGCTTTATCATCTGAGCCACCAGGGAAGCCCCTTAGTTCCCCTACCAGGGATCAAACCTGCACCTCCTGCATTGGAAGGCAGAGTCTTAACCAGTGGACCACCAAGGAAGTCCCCTGTAATGTGGGATCTGAGTAATGTTTCAGTTGCTGTTATTGTTCTTTAGTAGCTAAACTAGTATATTACATACAGAAAGAGCTTTTTAAAATGCTGAGTTTCCATTTTACTTTGGGGATATAACCCCATGTGTCCCTGGTGTGTAATATTGTTAGCAGGCTGTTGTAATTGTTTTGCTCACATTTTTAAGTATTTTTGGATCTTTATTCAGGAGGCGTATTTTTCTCTAATTCTCTTTCTTCATGATGTTTTTATCTCATTTTCATATCAGGATAATGTTGGCCTCATGCTGTGAGGGAGAAACTATTTTCTCCTCTTCTGCTTTTTTTGGGTAGAGTTTGAGAGGAATTGGTGCTAACCATGCAACGTCAAACAGGACTGAAGCAACTTAGCATGCATGCATACTTCAAATTATTGTTAGAATTTGCCAGTGAAGTCATCTTGTCCTGGACTTTTTTTATTGGGAAGATTTTTATTACTGATGCAATTCCTTTACTTTTTATAGATATAGTCATATTTCCTGTTTTTTTTCTTGAGTCAGTTTTGGTAATTTGTGTGTTTCTAGGAATGTATGCTTTTCATCTAAGTTATCTAATTTATTGACATATAATTGTTCATGGTATTAGCTTATAATCCTTTTTATTTCTGTAAGATTCATGATAATGTCCCCTTTTTCATTTCTGATTTATTTGTGTCTTCTCTCTCTCTTTTTCTTATTAGTTTAGCTAAAGGTTTGCTAACTTTGTTGACCTTTCCAAGAACTAACTTTTGTTTTCATTCTATTGTTTCTATTGTTTTTATATGCCCTATTTCATTTGTCTCTGCTCTAAACTTTATTAGTTCCTTCCAGTATCTTTGGATTTAGTTTTCTCTTCCTTTCTTAGCTTCTCAAAATATTAAGTTAGGTTATTGGTTTGAGATCTTTCTTCCTCTTTAACGTAGGTGTTTACAGCTATCAGTTTCCATCCAAGCATTGCTTTCTTTGTATATTGTAAGTTTTAGTATGCTGTGTTCTCATTTTCATTTACCTCTAAATATTTTCTAATTATTCTTGTGATGTCTTCTTTTAATCACTGGTTGATTAAAAGTATTTTTTTAAATTTCCACACATTTGTAAAATTTCCAATTCCCTTTATTGATATCTAGCTTCATTCTATTGTGGTCAGAGCAGTTTCTTAGAATGATTTTAATCTTTTAAAATTTATTGAGAATTGTTTTATGGCCAAGAAAATTTCTTCCTTTGTTTCTATCAGTATTTGCTTCATACACACTGGGGTTCTGTTATTGCTGCATATATGTTTATAATTATATAACTGTATAGTCTTGGTGAACTGACACATTTATCAATATTTAATGTTCTCATGTGTCTCTTGTAACAGTTTTTAACTTAAAGTCTGTTTTGTCTTAGAATAGCCACATTCACTATATTTTGATCACTCTTTGCATGAAATATACTTTTTAATCTTTTAACTTTCAACTTATTTGTGTTTTTTGGAAGTAAAAACAATTTTTCTCCACCAGCATTGTGAGGTTATAAAATATTTTTAAACTATCTGTACAATTCTTATTGCATTTTCAGATATTCCATGATAAACTTGCACTACTTTTATAGTCACAAATTACATTAATACAGATTCAAATAAGAAAAGTACTATAAAAGTATAGAAGAGGAAAGATAATTCTAGCAAATAAAAAAAGTGAAAACTGACATGCAGCCTTCAAGAGATGGATAAGATGGAAATGGCTATCTAATAACACCTGAAGTCCAACTCACAAAGGTAAGGACTGATAAAGCTCCTAGGGCTATCACTTACTGTATTAACATGATTAATTTAAACAATTTTTCTTTAGCTTTATTTATTTGCTGGCTCATCTAATGTCTGTGTCCCCACAGTAGAAAGTCAGTTTCAGAACAACAGGAACTTTATCACGTTTCTTCTGTATCCCCAGTGTTTACCATGGACTTGGCATGCAGTAGGTGCTCAATATGTATTTATCATTTGATAAATGTGATAAATTTAAAACTAAATAAAATAACTTATCTTTTCCATTAAAGGGCAGTGGGAAGGTGTCTCTGGAATATAGACACTCAATCACTGAGTCATTGATTTCTTTACCATTTTGTAATAGACAGCTGAGAGAGCTATTACCCTTTTATAACAGATTTTTCTTTCAACTAACCCTAGGCTTCATATAAAATTAAAAAGTAGAGAATATGTGGTTAAGATCTTCGACTATCTTCGGAGGGTCTAGCCTGCCTGACAGGCTTCAGGATGGAGAATGGCCAGAGGGTCAGGGACTCTTGCAATAGCATGTGCGAAGTTGGATTACTTGTTCTTAGCCTCTTGGCAGCTCTATTTGCAGCTGAAACCCTGAGAGGCAAGTCTGAGCACAGATGCAAAGTTATGACTGATGCTAGCATCGTCAAAAGTCCTGACACGGTGGAGGCAGCTTCAGCTAGCTTACATAATGTCTAGCTGAATACATTTTCCTTCTTGTGATTATTTACTTTTCTCAAATCCTAAAATTTCTGCCTCTAGTTTATTTTGCATGAATTCCTGTGCCATGTGATATTCTCTTTCTTCCATGGATCAGACACATGCCTTTTTTCCCCCACAGGGAGCAGCATCCTTCTTCAACCAACTTACTAACATAAAGTGTTTTGTTTTTTTTTAAATAACATTTTTGTCCCAGTTTTTGTATTTTATCATAGCAAAGTCTGCTTACAGGCATGAAAGGAACACAGAGGTAGATGACTATTTAGAAGATTCAGATTAAGCCCAAATTGATCTTATTTTCCTTCAATTTCATATCAGTATCTGTTAACAGTTGCCCTGAGCTTTCCTGATATTTCTTAAGGTACTTTTTATATCACAATAGTAATGCAACTATTAAACCATGCCTTCTTTATTCCTGGTACAGGCTTCACACAGAAGATGGCATTCGTTGGAGAACTTGAAGCACAAGTTAAAACACTGAGCTAGAGCTGTGTTTTATTGAGCATTTACTACATGTAACTCTTCACAGCAACTTGCAAATTGGTGTTACTAGTGTCCTCATTTGTAGATGAGAAACTAAGGTAAATGCAAGTTAGGTAAATTCCCTACCATCACTCAGTAAAAGAGTAGCTTCCCATTCATTCAGCCAGGCTTCAGAATTCAAGCTCTAAATATAGTAATAAAAGGGTGTGAGGGGCATTGTGCCTGCCAACAATGGAAAAATAGAATGCAAAGATACCAGTATATGAGGTTTTTGTGTTGAGCAAGAGTGAGGATTTTGGTGCAGTTCAAATGTAAGTTCCATCAAGAGAGAAGCTGAAGGTGAGATGAAAAGTCTCATGGACAATAACTGAGAGAACAAAGAGGATTTAGAAGTAGCCAGATAACATTAACCTCTGAATGTTAAAATATGAAATAAGTGGGTTATAGGTGAGGTTGCAGAACCATTTTAAAGACAGATTCTTTCCAAGGTTAAGACTTGCCTGGAATCTGATTGAAGATATTAACTTTTAAAAGTCAATTCAAATATTTTTTTTTCAACAACAGAATTATTCAGTAAGAAGTGTCACAGAGGCAAATGGCTATATTCTGTAATCAATGAAATTCTGGGGAAGAGAGTATGTTTGACCCCAAAGCATTCATCAGGATGTTCGAAAATGATGACACTGCTGGTACAATCATCAAACTGAGAAGTTCAGTGAGGTGCATTTTTCATAGAAAATCTTCTTTTTCCCCAGTGAAATTTTATGCATAAATTCAATATACAATACAGAGGAAAGTAGAATCGTTTTTTTTTTTTCATTTATTTTTATTAGTGGGAGGCTAATTACTTTACAATATTGTAGTGGTTTTTGTCACACATTGACATGAATCAGCCATGGATTTATATGTATTCCCCATCCCCATGCTGATCTAGAATTGTTTTGATAAGAAAGTCTTGGAGGACCTAGATTCTCTGGAACTCAGTTTCCTTTTATACATATAATAATGAGATAATTAATTTTGTAACAAGCTACAATTCTTTGTTGTAATTCTGAGATCATGGTGAAACTTTCTAATTATGATTTTTTCCACATAAATTTGATTGCAAGGAGGTGATTCTGAGCAGAAAACAGTCAGATTCTGTTCCTGGTGTCTGAGATGCATTTGTGCACAAAATAAGGCATCTAACAGATTTATTTCTCATATAAATTAATATAGTTGTATTCTAATTTATTCATTGGTCCCTTTCAAGTGGTGTTAACATGAATCAGTCTTATTTTGTTGTACACATAACTGCACTACTAAACTTTAAAGGGGCTTCCCTGGTGGCTCAGTGATAATGAATATATCTGTCAGTGCAAGAAAGGGGGATTCGAACCCTGGGTTGGGAAGATCTCCTGGCGAAGGAAATGGAAACCCACTCTGGTATGCTTTCCTGGGAAATCCCATGAACAGAGGAGCCTGGTGGGCTATAGTCCGTCAAGTCTCAAAAGAATCAGACACGACTTAGTGATTAAACAACAAAATCCTTAAAAACACGAAGATATGACCTTTCTCTTGGTTACTCTATACCAGCTCATGAGTATCTTCTCCTGGACAATCTATGTGCCATGCTAAGAAGTTTAAATTTAAACTGTCAGCAATCAGTTCAGTTCAGTCCAGTTCAGTCGCTCAGTTGTGTCTGACTCTTTGCAACCCCATGGACTGCAGCACGCCAGGCCTCCCTGTCCATCACCAACTCCCAGAGTTTACTCAAATTCATGCCCATTCAGTTGGTGATGCCATCCAACCATCTCATCCTCTGTCATCCCCTTCTCCTGCCTTCAATCTTTCCCAGCATCAAGGTCTTTTCAAATGAGTCAGCTCTTTGCATCAGGTGGCCAAAGTATTGGAGTTTCAGCATCAGTCCTTCCAGTGAATATTCAGGATTGATTTCCTTTAGGATGGACTAGTTGGATCTCCTTGCAGTTCAAGGGACTCTCAAGAGTCTTCTCCAACACCACAGTTCAAAAGCATTGATTCTTTGGCGCTTAGCTTTCTTTATAGTCCAACTCTTACATCCATACATGACTACTGGAAAAACAACAGCCTTGACTAGATGGACCTTTGTTGACAAAATAATGTCTCTGCTTTTTAATATGCTGTTTAGGTTGGTCATAGCTTTTCTTCCAAGGAGTAAGTGTCTTTTAATTTCATGGCTGCAATCACCATCTGCAGTGATTTGGGTTGGAGCCCAGGAAAATAAAGTCTCTCAGTGTTTCCATTGTTTCCCCTTCTATGTGCCATGAAGTGATGGGACCAGATGCCATGATCTTTGTTTTCTGAATGTTGAACTTTAAGCCAACTTTTTCACTCTCCTCTTTCACTTTCATCAAGAGGCTCTTTAGTTCTTCTTCACTTTCTGCCATAAGGGTGGTGCCATCTGCATATCTGAGGTTATTGATATTTCTCCCGGCAATCTTAATTCCAGCTTGTGCTTCATCCAGCCCAGAGTTTCTCATGATGTACTCTGCATAGAAGTTAAATAAGCAGGGTGACAATATACAGCCTTGACATACTCCTTTTCCTGTTTGGAACCAGTCTGTTGTTCCATGTCCAGTTCTAACTGTTGCTTCCTGACCTGCACACAGGTTTCTCAAGAGGCAATGGAGAGTCAGTATTTCTTTAAAGTAAAAGTTTGGCATATATCTATTTTAGCAAATATTTAGAGCTAGGAAACTGTGTTCAGAAAGAAAGTGGAAGGCATTTCCTCTTTTGATCTCACCTAATATCATGTGACTGGAAGCATACAATATCACACTTTGTACTATGTACCCACTCTACTTTTAATCCTAGGGATACAGTGATGAACAAAACAGACAAAAATGTCTATTTCCATGGCTCAGGCTTCCCTGGTGGCTTAGTCAGTAAAGAATCTGCCTGCAATACAGGAGACCCAAGTTCTATCCCTGGGTCAGCAAGATCCCCTGGAGAAGGGAAAGGCAACTCACTGCAGCATTCATGCCTAGAGAATTCCACGGACAGAGGAGCCTGGAGGGCTACCGTCTATGGGTCACAATGGGTAGGACACACCTGAGTGATTAAAACTTATATTCTAGAAGGAGCTAAAAGACAGTATAGAAACCAAAAAAGAAAGAAAGAAAAGAAAAGAGAAGAAAAGAGAGAAGCATGATACAGAGCAGGGGTTAGCCATTTATAACACATCCAGATTGCTACTTATTTTGGAAATAAATGGCCACCCTCATTTGCTTAAATATCATCTATGGCTGAATTCAAGCTACAATGGCAGAGTTGGAGAGTTGCAACAGACACTAGCCTGCAAGCTTCAAATATTTCCTATCTAGTCCTGTACAGAAAAAGTTTATTGACCTCTGGTACAGAATATTATTTCAGTTGGCTGCAAATGCAATGGGGTAAATAAAGCAGAGAAAGGTAAGAATGATGGGGAAATTGCTAATAAATAATATAAAGTAACTTAACAACATAATATGATCTATGCTGAATAAATAAACATGATGTTTGACGAAAGCCTTACCAAAAAGGTGTTATCTGAGCAAATACCATTTACCTTCCAAATCGGTCCAACTGACATTTTTATGGTTAATCTTTCTGTGGATAATCTCTCCAATCCAATTCCAAGATAAATTCCCTGTATTAGTGCTGGGTGACTTTGTACTTGTACACCTGCAAAAGCACTGTGGCTTAGCTGTTGAATATCCATCTCTCTCCCCAGCGACCCAGTCCACTCTATTTATCCAGATGAACCTTTTTGAATGATTTCATCCCCTGCTCAAAAAGCTTCTGCAACTTCCCATTAACTGCAGGATGCAAGTCTAAAATGTCTCCTTAACCAGGATTCAATATCCTTCCAAATTTCCCACAGTAACCTATCCAGAATTATTTATCCTCCTACCCCTTAAACTGCAGTCAAACTTTCCCCTCATGGTTTCTCTACCATTGTGAGGGTTTCAGGCTTACTTTGATGCCTAACTTGTGCCTCCTTCCCAGCCCTGCATGACGCAATGAGAAATATCAATTGAATAGAAAACTGAAAGGGGTGGGGGAGTGAGCCCTGCAGAGAGGCTCCTGGGGGTAAAAAAAGCAGTCCAGGCAGAGTGCAGGGTAACTGCGAAAGCCCAGTGGTGGGAGTGTGCTTCCAGTGTGTTTGAGAACCAACCGGGGGCTGCGGTGGCAGGAGCATCATGGGGAAAGGAGATTGAAAAATTAGATGAGAGAGGCTTGGGGAGAGGCAGTGAGAAGATGGTGAGAGCTTAGATCTGGTGACATTCAAGCAACTGAGGGTGTTTAGGGGCTTTGAATAGACAGAAATGTGATCTGACTTGAGTTTTGAAAGGATCACTTGCTGTCCCGGGCCTTCCTGGTGTCTCAGACGGTAAAGAGCCTGCCTGCAGTGTGGGAGACCAGGGTTCGATCCCTGGGTCAGGAAGACCCCCTGGAGAAGGAAATGGCAACCCACTCCAGGTTTTTTTTGCCTGGAAAATCCCATGGGTGGAGGAGCCTGGCAGGCTACAGTCCATGGGGTTGCAAAGAGTCAGACACGACTAAATGACTTCACTTTCACTTTTCTGGCTGTTGTGTTATGATAGCCTATACAGGGACAGGGTGAAAGAGAAGGGCAGGTTAGGAGATTTTCTTTCTGTTTTTTAAATTCAGTTCAGTTCAGTTCAGTTCAGAGACTCAGTCATGTCTGACTCTTTGCGACCCCATGGACTGCACCACGCAAGGCTTCCTGTCCATCACCAACTCCCGGAGCCGGCTCAAACTCATGTCCATCCAGTCGGTGATGCCATCCAGCCATCTCATCCTCTGTCGTCCCCTTCTCCTCCTGCCTTCAATCTTTTCCAGCATCAAGGTCCTTTCCAATGAGTCAGTTCTTCGCACCAGGTGGCCAAAGTATTGGAGTTTCAGTTTCAGCATCAGTCTTTTCTAATGAACATTCAGGGCTGATTTCCTTTAGGACTGACTACTTTATCTCCTTACAGTCCAAGGGGCTCTCAAGAGTCTTCTCCAGCACCACAGATCAAAAGCATAACTTCTTTGGTGCTCAGTTTTCTTTATAGTCCAAATCTCATATCCATATATGACCACTGGAAAAACCATAGCTTTGACTAGGCAAACATTGTCAGCAAGTAATGTCTCAGCTTTTTAATATGCTGTCTAGGTTGGTCATAGCTTTTTTTCCAAGGAGCAAGTGTCTTTTTTTATTTCATGGCTGCAGTCACTATCTGCAGTGATTTTGGAGCCCCCCAAAATAAAGTCTGGCACTGCTTCCACTGTTTCCCCATCTATTTGCCATGAAGTGATGGGACCAGATGCCATGATCTTAGTTTTCTGAATGTTGAGTTTTAAGCCAACTTTTTAAAAATCGAAGTATAATTAATACACAATGCTGTGCCAGTCTCAAGTGCGCAGGAAAATTGTATGTGTGTGTATATATGTATACATATTCTTTTTAAGACTTTTTTCCACTATAGGTTATTACAAGATACTGAACACATACAGTTTATTGTACTATACAATAGACCCTTGTTGTGTACCCATTTTATACGTGGTGGTGGTGGTGTTTTAGTCACTAAGTCATCTCTGCACTTTTACAACCTCATAGACTGTAGCCTCCAGGCACCTCTGTCCATGGGATTCTCCAGGCAAGAATACTGGGGTGGGTTGCCATTTCCTCTTCAAGGGATCTTCCTGACCCAGGACTTGAACCTGGGTCTCCTGCATTGTAGGCAGATTGTTTACCAACTGAGCTATGAGAGAAGACTTTTATAGTGTGTATATAATAATCACAAACTCTTAATTTATCTTTCCACCCTCACCCATCTGCTTTGATAATCATGACTTTATTTCCATATCTGTGAGTCTATTTCTGTTTTGTAAATAAATTCATTTGTATCCTCTTTTAGATTCCACCTGTAAGTGATGTCATATGATATTTGTCTTTCTCTGTTCAACTTATTTCACTAAGTATGATTAAGTATGATAATGTCTAAGGCTATCCATGTTGCTGCAAATGGCAATATTTCATTCCTTTTAATGGCTGAGTAATATTTTAGTGTATATATTCACCATATCTTCTTTATCTATTCATCTGTCAATAAACATTTATGTTGCTTCCATGTCCTGACTATTGTAAATAGTCCTGCTATGAACATAGAGGTGCATGTATCTTTTCTAATCAGGGTTTTTTTCTGGATGTATGCCCAGAAGTGGGACTGTAGAATCATATGGCAACTCTAATTATAGTTTTTTTTTAAGGAGACTCTATACTGTTTCACATATTGGTGCACCAATTTACATTCCCACCAACAGCATAGGGTATATTTTGCACATCCTTTCCAGTGTTTATTATTTGTAGATTTTTTAAATGATGGGCATTCTGATTGATGTGAGGTGATATTTCATTGCAGTCTTGATTTGTGTGTCTCTGATAGTTAGCAATACTGGAAATCTTTTTATGTGTTTGCTGTCCATCTCTCTGTCTTCTTTGGAGGAAATTGGAAAAGACCCTGATGCTGGGAAAAATTAATGGCAGGAGGAGAAGGGGGTGATAGAGGATTAGATGTTTGGATGGCATCACTGACTCAGTGGACAAGAGTTTGAGTAAACTCCTGGAGATAGTGAAGGACAGGGAAGCCTGGCATGTTGCAGTCCATAGGGGTGCAAAGAGTCGGACATGACTTAGCAACTGAAAAACAATTATTTAGGTCTTCTGCCTATTTTTTGAACGGGTTGTTGATTTTTTTATATTAAACTGTATGAGTTGTTTGTATATTTTGGAAATTAATTGCTTGTCAATAGTGTCATTTGCAAATATTTTATTAGGAGAATGTAGAAATAATGCACATGAATGCTAGCATTTTGGACCAGGGTGGTAGTTGCAATAGAAAAAATGTTGGATTCTGGATAGTTTTGAAAATAGAACATACAGGATTTTCTAGTGAATTGAATGTAGGGTGCACAGAAATTGTGGAATCAGAGTCTGATGTTTTGGCCAAAGAGGTGATATTTACTGAGATGAGTAAAAATGTGAAGAAGGAAAGGACATTTTATGTGCTATGTCTGAAATGCTTTTAGACCATCAAGTAAACATATTTGAGGAGAAATTTGGACATATGGGTACTGAGATTAGAGCAGGGGTCCAGGACATAAATAGACATAGACTCTTGCCTACATACTCATATTTCTATCATGAAGGTTTGTAATTATGGTGTGTATGAGAGAAAACTACTTATAATTTACTGAAATTAGACTCGAATTCAAATTTACACAAAAATAAATGTATTTTGTGTACAGTGTTTATATATATTGAATTTCCCTGGAATGCAGCTGTTATGTAAATCAAAGAAATATTAAAGACAGTTTTGTTAAAAAGTTTCAAAAATAATTATTCACCATTTTGGAAAGTTATACTGCTGACAGTCATGATGCCTGAAATGATTGAATTGCATACAATGTTCCTGTATCCTTTAGTACTTGTGAGAGTGGGACCATTAACAAGGCTGCAAGGAGATCAAACCAGTCAATCCTAAAGGAAATCAACCCTGAACATTTACTGGAAAGACTGATACTATGTTGAAGCTCCAATACTTTGGCCTCCTGATGCAAAGAACCAACTCATTGGAAAAGACCCTGATGCTGGGAAAGATTGAGGGCAGGAGAAGGGGTGAAAGAGGATGAGTTGGTTGGATGATATCACAACTCGATGGCATGCGTTTAAGCAAACTATGGGAGAGAGTGAAGGACAGGGAAGCCGGGTGTGCTGCAGCCCACGGGGTCACAGAGAGTCAGACATGACTGACTGAACAACAGCAATTCTTTTGTACTTGGAGCGATTGTTTTTAGACTGATTTGAGATATAGAAGTAAGCATCTCTATTTAAGTCACTAATATGGCTTTACTTGAGTATTTATTGATTACAACATTTATTGCTTTGTTCTAAGATTATTTTTTATTCTGTATCATAGTTCCTACATTCTTATATATTAATTTTCTTTTATTTCTGTTTTATGTCATTTCTAAGACTATCAGGTGTCGTTCCCTACCACGGCTTCTTTCTGAAAAGTTTCTGCTCCATCTGTGTGGGAACTATGATAAAGTCTGCCTCCCTGCACTTGAACGGCTGCATTTCACAAGTGTAAAGGGGTCTTACAAAGCATCTGTGATAAAATGTGTGTTGGGGAATTCTCTGGCAGTTCAAGGGTTAGGACTCAGCACTTTCACTGCAGGTGACACAGATTCCATTCCCTGGTCAGGGAACTAAGGTCCTACATGCCACAGGCACAACCAAAAAAAAAAAAAAAAGATAAAATTAAATTCATTAAACTTAGTTTCTTTAAAAAATAAAAAGTAGGGGATGTGTTGAGTTGTATGGGGTTTAGAGTCTATGCACTCCCTGAGCTTCATCTTCCAGGTCCTCAGCACTCATCACAGGACGCCTCTAGCCCCACTCCTGGGAAGCTCTCAGAGGACAAGAACAGATGATAAATGAGACACACAGTTAATGAACCACAGAATGGGCATTATCCAAACCATAAGGCTGGGCTGGCCTTGTGGGTTTTTGCTTTTGCTCCATTGATTTCAGCTTTAAGTAAATCTAAAAATGGCAAAATTAGCATTTCTACTACCATTCTTCAAAGACATAAATAAAATGAACGGCTCACCTCTACCCTGTTCTCTGAGCTGAGCACAGTTTATTTTTCAGTGCTTTTTTTCAACACCTCATCCACTCCTCTCCTGTCAGCCCTGCTTTGGAAATAGTGCTTGATGATTTTTTTCACTTTCTTTCCTTGGTCTTCAATTATAATTCACCAGCAGATGCCACAGGCCTCCTTATTTGTTTAAATGGGCACTGGTATTTGTGTGTGTGCGTGTGTGATATGTGGGTGCTTTATTTCTTCTGCTTATGCACAGAAAGCCCAATGTAGTTTCCCTGACAAATTAATTCAGGACTGCAGATTTGAAGTGTATTCTGAATGTACTTTTCTTAAGCAAGGCTTAGAAAGCTCTCAGATCCCTTTTAGTCATTTGAGGTAACATTGCCCGTTTAGAAGACCTGGGGCTCAGGAAAGAAGGTTAATCCAAGGCCAGGAAGATTTGAAATGAACTGAAATAAGCATACAGACCCGTGCACACCAAGGCTTAACAGAAACAGGAAGGTTTAACCACCAGGTGGCCACAAAAGAGAGGAGTGCATTCAAAATGAATTGTTGGCAAATCCAGTTTACTCAGAGCAAGAGCAAGCCTAGATTTTCTAACTCTAATTGGTTAAAGCTTTAAAAATAGTTATTCTTGCATCTGAAATGTAGATTTGGAAATCTGGCTATTCAAATGCAAGAGTTTTTAGAAGTCATAACAAGACAAGCATAAGAGTGTGTATATGTATGTACTTGCACATGTTCATGGATGCCTATGGGCTGTGTGTGAGTGTGGATATATATGTATATGTACATGCATACAAGTGTATATGGCTTGTACATGTATACAAGCAATTACAGGAATTTGGCTTCCCATATATCAAAATTGATATCGTTGTTCAGTTGCTAAGTCATGTCCTACTCGTTGCAACCCTATGGACTGTAGCACACCAGGATCCTCTGTCCTCCACTCTCTCCTGGAGTTTGCTCAAATTCATGCCCATTGAGTCGGTGATGCTATCTAACTGTCTCATCCTCAAAACTGATTACATGTTTTATAAATTAATAATTTTATAAATTTTTCTCAAGTTATTACTTCTGTTTAAGGACTAAACTATTATTATTTCTTACTTCAGGACCTTAGCAGATATGTTCCTCCTATCTAAAATGAAATGAAAATCACTCTTTAGATGGCTTATCCCCACCCATTACTCAGGTTTTAGCAAAGCTATGCATTTCTCAGAGAGACTTTTCTTAATTCTCAGATCTGAAGTATAATGCTCCTTATATGTTCTTTTGTACTAATTTTTACTTTCCTTCAGCACTTTACTAGAAATTCAGGATACTTTATGTATTTGATCATTTTTTAAATGTTAGTTTCTCCAACAAAATTGCAAATTTCACTGGGATGGGTACCTTATCTGTTTTGTTTACCACTACCTCTCTATCACATATAAACATCTAAAAAATAGTATTTATGGACACATAAATGTAGGAGATCCAGAGGAATCAAGAATGGGAAAATGGGAATGAATGCAAAAAAATCATATTTTGGAAATAATTCTTTAACTTTCACATTTCCTCTTTTAAAGTATCTTCCTGAATATACTCAAGTTCAAACATGTAGGAAGTGATAATGTGATATGACAGTCTGTATTTTGTTTGTTTGATCTCCTCTGTGGATGTTATTAGTTCCTGGGTTTCTTCACCTAGCAGTCTAGTGGTATGTCTCATTAGCAACTTTCTAAACAATGATACATGTTTTCACTGAGGTTGCCTGGGTAGAAGAAACAGAGATTCCTGCAATTATTCCAATATAGGTAACAAAGAATTAAACATTTCAACAACAAATAAATGTAAGCCCCATTAAATATCTTAATATTTTTACATGTACAGGACCACATTTGTCCATGAGGGTTAATTGATCTTTGAGACAAAGAGTTCCCTTCTGTAGATTTTTTCTTTTTTTTTTTTTCAAGTGAGGAAGGGAGCTTATAAGAGAGAAAATGTCATCTCCAAAGCCTTATTGCTACATGTGAACCTTAAAGAACATAGGTTCAATTCCCATTTCTGTTACTTCTTTGCCTGGGACTAGGGATCAGCTTTTCAGTTCTTCTTCAATTCTTTCCACTGTAAAATCAGGAAAAATCTGGGTTAATCCAAACAACTACTTCCTCCAATTCATAACTTGAGTTGCTAGGAATGGCTAAAGAAAAATAACTTAGACTGGGGTCATTATCAACAGAACAACTCAACACAACACTATCTCCTTTCTTCTTCCAGAGAGCAACTTCTCTAAGTCTTTACACAAACTGTAATCACAAAGCACTGGTCAGTGTTCTTACTTGAAGGCAACAGAAAACACTGCCTAATTTAAGCAGATAAACCAGCTGTTGAGTCTAAAAATCGTCCATGGAATCATGGAATCATGTGGAGGATGAAGAACAGATTCTAGCCTAGGGTTCCAGGAAAAATTCTGAGAGCCACCTTGTGGACCTAGTTCACCAAAGGAGCTGCTGCCTTTTGATTGGGGAGCTTTCAAATCATAAACATAATAATCTCGGTTGAGCTCAGAACAGGGCTTCTTCTGCTGTAAACTGTCGGGGGATACCAGACCTGTTTGTCCTGTTGCTTTCCCCACATAACTCTTCTCAAATCACATTTCATAGTACATCTGACTTAAACACCCAAAACAGGTCCAGACTCTAATCACTAAGGAAGCTGGGAGAGGTAGCTTTGGATTGGGAGTTCTACATTGCTAAAGCAGATTTATGTTATGAGACTCTATCAAAATGCAGGAAAAGCCTTCAAAACATGAAAGATTGCCACAGAGCATACAAATCCAAAATAACTTGCTCTACTGTTTGTCTTGTAGGCAATATGCCACCATCACCACCTCCTTCACAGATGTCCAGTGAATTTTATACAGTGAATTACATTTCCAAGAATCCCCTGATGTTCTGTCCACTTAGCACCTGCTAGTGAGAGGCGCTTGTATGGTGGTAGTGGAGAGGAAGGAGAAGCCATCATTCCCTGGAGGTGGATGCTGTGAGATGTGCTTTTGACATAGGATTTGCAGCAATTTCATAATCACTCACTGTCCTCGAGCAGACCAAGATATCTAGTCAACTCTTCTCAAAATGTTTTTGAGACATCTGGCAGTTTCCACGCTTGCTCTTGGAACTTCTGTTTTGTAGCTGATGGCTAAGATTTTTCCTGTTGGCTATTTGATCTCCATTCTCTCAGCATTTCCAACATTTGCATAAACCACTAATTTCCTGAAGGAAAATCCTTCATTCTCAGAATGGATAAAAGGGCTTTTGTTTCCCAACTGGACCTAACTGATACATTACCATTCCAGCATTCCCTCTCCCCTCCTCCCAACAACTTCAAAAACTCACAACAAGGAGTCTCATTTCCCACTTACCAGAAAAGAAAACAGACACTCTGCGGAACACTTTGTGACATATTCATAACCATAAATGCATTCATAGTCCATTTTAGTCATTCAGTCATGTACTGCTCTTCGTGATCCCGTAGACAGTAGCATGCCAGGCTCCTCTATCCATGTAGGTTCTCCAGAAAAGAATACTGGAGTAGGTTGTCATGCCCTCCTCCAGGGGATCTTCCCAACCCAGGGATCGAACCCTGGCCTCCCACATTGCAGGCAAATTCTTTACCATTACCATCTGCGCCACGAGGGAAGTCCAAGAACACTGGAGTGTGTAGCCTATCCATTCTCCAGGGGATGTTTCCGACCCAGGATTCGAACTGGGGTCTCCTATATTACAGGTGGATTCTTTACCAGCTGAGCTACCTGGGAAGCCCTATTGATCATCATAAATGTATTCATAGTCCATTTTAGTTGCTGCTCTTCTGTATCAAAGGATGAGGTATTTCTTTTCCTGATGAAGGTTAAATCTTCCATTAATCTGAGATCCTCCAGATCCCTCTTTCTCTCTTCTGATTCTCTATTGTTTCCCTTTCTGCCTGGGATGTTTTATCTCTGCCTCTGTGGTTGCTTTTTTATATTATTCAGTTCAGTTCAGCCACTCAGTCGTGTATAACTCTTTGCGACTCCATGGACTGCAGCATGCCAGGCTTCCCTGTCCATCACCAACTCCCGGAGCTTGCTCAAACTCATGTCCATCCAGTTGGTAATGCCATCAAACCATCTCATCCTCTGTGGTGCCCTTCTCCTCCTGCCTTCAATCTTTCCCAGCATCAGAGTCTTTTCCAACAAGTCAGTTTGTCGCATCAGGTGGCCAAAGAATTGGAGTTTCAGCTTCGGCATCAGTCATTCCAATGAATATTCAGGACTGATTTCCTATAGGATTGACTGGTTGAATCTCTTTGCAGCCCAAGAGACGCTCAAGAGTCTTCTCTAACACCATAGTTCAAAAGCATCAGTTCTTCAGTGATCAGTTTTTTTGATAGTCCAGCTCTCACATCCATACATGACTACTGGAAAAACCATAGCTTTGATTAGACAGACCTCTGTCAGCAAAGTAATGTCTCTGCTTTTTAATATGCTGTCTAGGTTGGTCACAGCTTTTCTTCCAAGAAACAAGAGTCTTTTAATTTCATGGCTGCAGTCACCATCTGCAGTGATTTTGGAGCCCAAGAAAATAAAGTCCCTCACTGTTTCCATTGTTTCCCCATCTATTTGCTAGGAAGTGATGGGACCAGATGCCATGATCTTAGTTTTCTGAATGTTGAGTTTTAAGCCACCTTTCTCTCTCCTCTTTCACTTTAATCAAGAGACTTTTTAGTTCTTCTTCGCTTTCTGCCATAAGAGTAGTGTCATTTGCATATCTGAGGTTATTGGTATTTCTCCCAACAATCTTGATTCCAGCTTGTGCCTCATCCAGCCTGACATTTCCCATGATGTACTCTGCATGTCAGTTAAATAAGCAGGGTGACAATACACGGCCTTGACATACACCTTTCCCAATTTGGAACCAGTCTGTTTTTCCATGCCCAGTTCTAACTGTTGCTTCTTGACCTGCATAGAGGTTTCTCAAGAGGCAGGTCAGGTTGTCTGGTATTCGCATCTCTTTCAGAATTTGCCACAGTTTGTTGTGATCCACACAGTCAAAGGCTTTGGTGTATTCAATAAAGCAGATGTTTTTCTGGAACTCTCTTGCTTTTCCGATGATCCAATGGATGTTGGCAATTTGATCTCTGGTTCCTCTGCCTTTTCTAAATCCAGCTTGAATATCTGGAAGTTCATGGTTCACATACTGTTGAAGCCTGGCTTGGAGAATTTTGAGCATTACTTTGCTAGTGTGTGAGATGAGTGTGATTGTGCTGTAGTTTGAGCATTTTTTGGCACTGCCTTTTTTTGGGATTGGAATGAAAACTGACCTTTCCAGTCCTGTGGCCACTGCTGAGTTTTCCAAATTTGCTGGCATATTGAGTGCAGCACTTTTAACAGCACCATATTTTAGGATTTGAAATAGCTCAACTGGAATTCCATCACCTCCACTAGCTTTGTACGTCATGATGTTTCCTAAGGCCCACTTGACTTTGCATTTCACTATGTCTGGCTCTAGGTGAATGATCACACCATCGTGGTTGTCTGGGTCATGAAGATTTTTTTTTGTACAGTTCTTCTGTGTATTCTTGCCACCTCTTCTTAATATCTTCTGCTTCTGTTCGGTCCATACAATTTCTGTCCTTAATTGCCCATATTTACTTGAAATATTCTCTTGGTATCTCTAATTTTCTTGAAGAGATTGCTAGTCTTTCCCATTCTGTTGTTTTCCTCTATTTCTTTGCACTAATCACTGAGGAAGGTTTTCTTATTTATCCTTGCTTTTCTTTAGAACTCTGCATTAAAATGGGTATATTGTTCATTTTTTCCTTTACCTTTAGCTTCTCTTTTTTCTCAGCATTTATAAAGCCTCCTGAGACAACCATTTTGCCTTTTTGCATGTTTTCCCCCCCCCCTTGGGGATGGTCTTGATCACTGCCTCTTGTACAGTATCACGAACAGTATCATCTATAGTTCTCAGGCACTCTGTCTATCAGATCTAATCCCTGAATCTGTTTGTCACTTCCATTGTATAATTGTAAGGAATTTAATTTAGGTCATACCTGAATGGTTTAGTCATTTTCCCTACTTTCTTCAATTTAAGTGTGAATTTTGAAGTAAAGAATTCATGATCTGAGCCACAGTCAGCTCCTGGTCTTGTTTTTGCTGACTGTATAGAGCTTCTCCTACTTTGGCTGCAAAGAATATAATCAATCTGATTTCGGTATTGACCATCTGGTGAAGTCCATGTATAGATTCTTCTCTTGGGTTCTTGGAAGAGGGTGCTTGCTATGACCAGTATGTTCTCTTGGCAAAACTCTGTTAGCCTTTGACATGCTTCATTTTGTACTTGAAGGCCAAATTTTTATATCATGCAAACATGTAAACATATCTCTATATTAAACACAAGCCCACAGACAACACACCACAGGCATCAAGTTGAGTAAATAATGCTATGAAAACAACTCAAAACCTTTAAAGTCTTAAACAAGAATGACTTTGCACCCACAGTGCATGCCTAAAATTTCTGCTCATCCTCCTCTTTCAGAGACAGGGTATGACAGAAGCATTGTCATTTTAACAAAAGGTTTCAGGGTTTATTGTTGCAGACAAAGACAGTCTGAAAATCCCAGCACAAATTCTAAATGATTCTGCACAAAAGTCACTTGCCACTTCTTTTTTATTTTGTGACCAAAGAAGTCACATGGCCATGTCTATATTTGGGGGAATAAGACAGAGCCTGGAATGAGAGAGGTTCTCAAATTATTGGTGAATGACCTTTCATAAACACACACATCTTTCTCAGCCCTGTACAGGTGTCTCTTACACTTCATAGTCAAATTGCTTCAGTGGTCAGTATTTTACCACCTGTGTTTCCTTCCCAACAGATGACTGTCTAGTTTTTCTGGAGACCAAATTCTAGTTGTTGATAATTTCCCTTGGGAATTGTTCAAAGGTTGTTGCATTGTGTTCTGGAATCCAGTGATGCTGTTGAGAAATGTGATGCTATTCTGATTCTTGATCTGTTGTATACAGTGTTTTTCTCTGCATTTTTAAAGGTCACTATCTTTATTCTAAGTGTTTTCATATTTGGGGATATAGGTTTTACTTTTATAGTTTTTTTTTTTTTAATGATGTGGGTCCTGTTTTAAATTTATTGTTTGGGGCACTTAGTGGCTCTTTTCAAGTTGGGTTTTTACAAATTATTGGATAATTTTCTTCTCTCTGTTTTCTTAATTCTCTGGTCGTCTAGAATTCCTATTAATCTGAGACTGATGCTTTAATTTAATTCTCTTTCTTCTTTTGTAACTTCAACTCGGTCTTTTTATTCAGTTGTCTGAGAACGTTTCCTTTATCTTTTAACACTTCTATGAAGATTTAATATCCTTCATATTCTTCAGTTTCAAGATTATTTATTCTATTAATGCTCCTTTTATAGCATTTGTTCTGACTTTATGACTGCACTCTTTTCTTTTACATTTTGGAGTATATTAATGAGTACATTAGTGATTCTAGTGAAGTTTTCTTTTCCTCTCCAGATTCTCTCTTTCATCTAATTTCTTTTTTTTCCTCCTGAACATTTTCTTTGCTTCCTGACCTTTATATTAGCAGCTTTCTTTAAAATTTTATTTTAATCTTGGTTGTTAATTACCTTAAAAGGGAAACGTTAAAATGTCTTTTAGGAAGTTCTGTATGCACAGGCAGGTCTTTTGCCAAGAGGTAGATTTCATCATGGAATGCTTAGGAATCTTAGGATTTTCTTAGGAAAATGGCTGACTGTAAGTAATGATATGTTTTTGTTTTTTCTCTTATGGTCATCATTTCACCATGAGAACTAGTCAGATGCCCTCCCTTGCTGGTCTAACCGGGTGTCAATGTTCCAGAAGTCTACTTTAATCATTTATTGCTGCATAACCAATTAGGCACCATATCTGTGACTTAACAACCTTTATTATCTCATAGTTTGTGTGGTCAAGAATGTGGGTTCCGTTGAGCTGGGATTTCTGGCTCCAGATCCCTCACAAGCAGGATCAGCAGTCATCCAGGTTTGCCCAGCGTTGTCCAAGTCTTAGCTATAAAAGTCCTGAATCCCAGGAACCACTCAGTCCTGGGGAAACCAGGACATCTGGTCACCTTACGAGTCTGTGGTCATCTTACAGCGTGATGGGGGAGGTTCTACTTCTAGCTCACTCACATGGCTGTTGGTGGGATTCAGCCCCTCACAAGCTGCTGGACAGAGGACTCCTTTAGTTTCTAAGTGGACCTCTCCATGGAGCTTGCTTCATAGAGTGAGAGAACAGGAAGTCAAGAAAGTGCCTGCTGGAGTGTCAGCAAGACACAGTCATAGTTCTGGTCACTTAATGATGGAAATGACTTCTCATCACTTAGCCACATTTTATTCATTAGAAATAAGTCCCCAGGCCCAGACCACATGAGACAGGCTAGGATCCGGGACCCTTTGTTGCAAAGCTTGCACCTGGACAAACATCTACTCCAGCAACAAAATACACAGCCACTGTAGAGGACTAAAAATAACTGCTGACACGTGCAGTTCTGGCAAATGATGAACAATGAGATGGAAAAAGACCAAAAACCCAACTGCCACTTCTGAGGAGCCAGGACCAAAATCAGAATACTGTGCATGCCCCCCCTGCATTCAACACCACCGAAGGGGTGGGCAAACCATGTAAGTCACTCCTCCAGCCCGTCGCCTGGACTCACCTCTACCCCATCCTATATAAGGAACCAGCTAGTCCCCCTTTCCCTGGTGGCTCAGATGGTAAAGAATTTGCCTGCAATGCGGGAGATCTGGGTTTGATACCTGGGTTGGGAAGATCCACTGGAGAAGGGAACGACTACCTGCTCCAATATTCTGGCCTGGAGAATTCCATGGACAGACGAGTCTGGCAGGCTATATTCCATGGGTCATAAAGAGTCAGACAGGACTGAGCAACTTTCACTGAGCGACTTTCACTGAGCGACTTTCATGTGGTCGCACTGCACTGCAGCCCCACCTTGGGGAGCAAATAAGTGAACCTGTTATTTGTTTTTGCTCCCTTCTGCTGCAGCAGGCAATGGTAACCTACTCCAGTACTCTTGCCTGGAAAATCCCATGGACGGAGGAGCCTGGTAGGCTGTAGTCCATGGGATCATGAAGAGTCGGGCACGACTGAGCAACCTCACTTTCACTTTTCACTTTCATGCATTGGAGAAGGAAATGGCAATCCACTCCAGTGTTCTTGCCTGGAGAATCCCAGAGATGGCGGAGCCTGGTGGGCTGCTGTCTATGGGGTCACAAAGAGTCGGACACGACTGAAGCAACTTAGCAGCAGCAGCTGCAGCAGGAGTCCCAATAAAGCCTTTTCCGAATCTCTTCTCTGGCTTTGTATCAATTTCTGTTGATTAAGGGGGCCAAGAATGCTGGCTGGAAACATACATACAAGGGAGGGAGGGACCCACAAGGGCTTGAGTACTAGCAAGGGGCAATACTGTATGCCATATCAAAAGCTGCCTGCTGCAGAATTTATCTAATGAGGGAATGGAACAGTGCAGGGAGACTGTTACTTAATTCATATGAATTCAATCTGTCCCCCAAACAGTATCTCTAGTTCAACTCATTTTTCAGAGAGTGAATTACCCATATTCTGCAGAGGTCAGGAATGTGGTGTCATTGACTGTGCAGGGTATAGCATGAGATGTAGGGGTAAAATGCATCTTATACAGATTTCCAAAGAATCCTCCTGTTCATTGTCTCAACAGTGATCCTAATGTCTATTTTGCTTCATTCTTCAACTCTTGGGTCTTTCCAGGGTTCTGAAACATAAGCTGGCCTGCCTAATTCCATTACCTATTCAGATTTCCTGTATAAGATATGTCAGCTTTCTCTCATCCAACTGCTTTATATTTGCATACACGTAATTCCATTCTTTGCTTTCTATTGTTATTTATTTGGGGCTTCCCTGGTGGCTCAGATGGTAAAGAATCTGCCAGCAATGCAGGAGACCTGGGTCCTATCCGTGAGTTGGGAAGACCCCCTAGAGGAGGACATGACAACCCACTCCAATATTCTTGCCTGAAGAATCCCCATGGACAGAGGAGCCTGGCGGGCTGTAGTCCATGGGGTCGCAAGGAGTTGGACACGACAGCATAGCACAATCCTGTTCTTTGCCTTCTATTCCTTTCTATCTCAGTGACTTTGTTCTTGTGACTTTACAATTTTTATAAAGCCTCTTTAAAAAACTGTAAATATTTTTCATATTTTTTTTCTTGGTATGCCATGCAGCTTTTGGAATCTTTGTTCCCTGAATAAGGATCTGTGGCCTCTGCATTGGAAGCACAGTCTTAACCACTGGACCACCAGGGAAGTTCCAATAATGATGTTTTAAGAGGAGATATGGCAAACACTTGTTCAATCCTCTAGGTTAAATCAGAACCCCTATGATTTTCTTAAAATCTCTATGAGCCATCCTCTTCCCACCTCTCATGGTCATAACTTTATTTATGCATCTCCAGTGCCTGGTCTAGTCACTAACACATAATAGGTATTTTATAATTAATAACTGGATGAAACTAAATCAGCATGACTCTCTTGAGCATAATGTAACCCAAATTAATCAAGAAGAAATTTTGATGTAATGAAAAAACAACCTAGCAAACTAGTAAATGTCACCAACATATTGTCCTCAAGTCTTAAGAAGAAAAATGAGTAGGGCATGAGAAACACTGTAGAATGTTAGATCTGAGAAATCACAGGCATTTGCTTTATTCACTACTGGATCCCTTGATCAAGAACATCGACTGCCATACAGTAGTGAAAGTCACTCAGTCCTGTCCAACTCTTTGCGACTCTATACAGTCCATGGGATTCTTTAGGCCAGAATACTGGAGTGGGTAGCCTTTCCCTTCTCTAGGAGATCTTCCCAATCCAGAGATTGAACCCAGGTCTCCCGCATTGCAGGCGGATTCTTTAACAGGTGAGCCATACAGTAGGTGCTCAATAAATGTTCATTCTTTTTGTGCATAGCTATGTAGTGACAGGAGTGCACTGTAAAACCAGGAGACTTGGATATAGAATAAAAACAGCTGGGTTACTTCAAGCAAGGTACCCATCCCACTTAGCCTCTTTTTTTTTTTTTAGCTCTAAAGCAATGACTGTGGTATTTGCCTGAAGATATTCACTATTTAAAGTATGAAATAGTGTCAAAATTTTTGAATGTAATTGTTCCTCTGTGGACATTCTGGAATAAACTATGTCACTGAATATATACAAATTCCAGTGCCTAATTGGAATTTGTGAATGCATACAAATTTAATGAATTGCCAAATTCCATTTGAGCAATATGTTCTGATAACTTCTAACATAACCCTCAGATATTTGAATGCACTTCTGAGTCTAATGTTGTTGAGTATTAAAATATTTTTTCCTTTCCTAATGAATGGAAGATTTCATTCAAAAATTTGATACTATTTCACACTTTGTCACTAAATACAAATTCCAAATACTTCAGATGGTGTTTAAGTCAGACATGGACAGCAAACTTTTTCTCTCTTTGAGGACTGAGTATATGTGCAGATGAAGAGAAGCAGTCATCACTCATAAGGATTTTAATGATAACATGCCACAAAGCAGTGAGAGAGGCCCTCATGCTGGCTAGAAGGCTGCAGAGAAATTTATTCTTCCCCTGGAATAAACTATGTTTTCTAGTCATTAGAGCAAATCATCTCCTGTTACCCATTTAGGAGACTTGCTCCCTGTACCAAGACTCTGATGCGATTCCTCTGCCCGGCTTCCATCCCTCCACACTGACCACTTGCTGACCTCAGCCATATAAGTCAAAGTTGGAGCTAATAAATGTTGACAGATACCTAAACTCTTAATTGAATCTCTAAGCTTTTATTGACTTTCCCCCTTCATTCCTCCACCTTTCTTCTTTCTGTTTCTCTTATTTTAGAATGAAGTTTTCTTTTTATTTATTTAATTTTTTATTAATTTATTTTTTTTTTATTAGTGAATACACAATATATTTAGCTGTCTGACATCTCCAAAGTGGTAGTGACTGCACTATGCATTAGCTTGAACGTTCATTCCCAGCTTAATAGGCCTGGAGAGAAATGGATGCACTTTGGCTAAACCAGGAAAGCTGATTGCTACCTGAAGAACTAATTCATCTTCATAGCAGATGGGTGTCAAGGATGTTCAAGAGGAGATACACCCAAGGTCATGCCAATTAGTCGTGGAGAAGAGCTTGACTAGAAGGTAATTTGAGATATACACAGCCTTCATTTACCAGACCCAGACTCATAATGAACACCTTACGTAGGTGAAAGGCTTTGGAAAGACATCCACCCTCTTCAAGGGCATGAGGGAAACTGGCAATGAGGTTTTCATGAAATGATGTGTCATCTGGAGGAATTATCAGCCTAGAGGGAACGCAGGGGTGTGACACTCTCTCTTTAACACTTTTGCTGCTGTTTCCCCCCACCCCCTTTACTTGCTTTGTCAGATACAACTTGGTGGCAAAGGACATGTGTTAATTTTTCCTAGTGCTCCAAAAGGAAACCATGGCTGATGACATGAAAAGCATGAAACAGTTATATATCTTTAGCCCCAAAATTGGGATGATGCTAAGTTCTGGAGGAAGTTGTGTGCACTACCACTTCAACAATCACTTTTTAAAATTGGACACCGGTACCCAGAATTCGGGCTTCCCCAGTGGCTTCACAGCAAAGAATATGCCGCCAATTCAAGTGACCCATGTTTGATCTTGGTTCCACCTGTGTTCGATCTCCAAGAAAGATCCCTTGAAGAAGAAAATGGCCAAGCGATTCAGTATTCTTACCTGAGAAATCCCATGAACGGAGGAGACTGGTGGGCTATACAGTACATGGGGTCACAAAGAGTCAGACTTCACTGAGCGACTAAACAACAACATTCCAGAGTTCACAGGCAACATCCCACATATATGAATTCTCTTTTCACAGAAGGCAGCTAGCTGCACAGATCCTTAGTTCATACGATCTAACTTTTGGAAACTTTGATCTACTTTGTCAGATAGCTAGTTTCCAGGCATTGGTGGTGAGTTCAGTTCAGTTCAGCCGCTCAGTCGTGTCTTACCTTTGTGACACCATGGACTGCAGCATCAGGCCTCCCTGTCCATAACCAGCTCCCAAACTTGCTCAAACTCATGTCCATCCAGTCGGTGATGCCATTCAACCATCTCCTCCCCTGTCAACTGCTTCTCTTACCTTCAATATTTCCCAGCATCAGGGTCTTTTCCAACCAGTCAGTTTGTCACATCAGGTGGCCAAAGTATTGGAGTTTCAGCTTCAGCATCAGTCCTTCCAATGAATATTCAGGCGTGATTTCCTTTAGGATGGACCGGTTGGATCTCCTTGCAGTCCAAGGGACTCTCAAGAGTCTTCTCCAACACCACAGTTCAAAAGCATCAAGTCTTCAGTGCTCAGCTTTCTTTATAGTCCAACTCTCACATTCATACTTGACTACTGGAAAAACCATATCTTTGACTAGATGGACCTTTGCTGGCAGAGTAACATGTCTGCTTTTTAACGTGCTATCTAGGCTGGTCATAGCTTTTCTTCCAAGGAGCAAGTGTCTTGTAATTTTATGGCTGCAGTCACCATCTATAGTGATTTGGGAGCCCCAGAAATAAAGTCTCTCACTGTTAAATAAGCAGGTGATAATATGCAGCCTTGATGTACTCCTTTTCCAATTTGGAACCAGTCTGTTGTTCCATGTCCAGTTCTAACTGTTGCTTCTTGACCTTCATACAGATTTCTCAGGAGGCAGGCCAGGTGGTTTGGTATTCTCATCTCTTTAAGAATTTTCCACAATTTGTTGTGATCCACACAGTCAAAGGCTTTGGCATAGTCAATAAAGCAGATGTTTTTCTGGAACTCTCTTGCTTTTCCGATGATCCAATGGATGTTGGCAATTTGATCTCTGGTTCCTCTGCCTTTTCTAAATCCAGCTTGAACATCTGAAAGTTCACAGTTCACATACTATTGAAGCCTGGCTTGGAGAATTTTGAGCATTACTTTGCTAGCGTGTGAGATGAGTGTGATTGTGCAGTAGTTTGAGCATTCTTTGGCATTGCCTTTCTTTGGGATTGGAATTAAAACTGACCTTTTCCAGTCCTGGTGAGTAGTGGCATATGTTTGACATCAATAGGATGTGTGATCACTTTTATTTAAAAAAACTTTCATTTACTTATTCAGTATAAATAGGCTAGAAATATCATGTTGGTGATGTGCTCAATGGTTTTACTGATGTCAGGTTTGGTATCCAAGTCTGTGCCAGATGGGGAAGTATATTCATGACCAGGTTGAAGGCCTTGAGTGTCCTTGAGTTCCCTGGTATCATCTCAGAGCAAGTGGGAAAATTTGTCCAGGAAAGAAGATCACAGAAAGTAGAACTTATTAGAGTAATTCTTCAAGCCCAAGAATGTAAAGTTTTACGAGAGCAACATTATCAGCAAGAACCTTTGTCATCACCACCTTTTATAGACAACTCCCTGCTGTGTCTATAGCGCAACTTGTGCTTAGGTTTCTCCATGTTGCTGGGAGCTCTGGGGCTAATTTGATATTTTAAAAACTCTGTCACCATTGTTCTTATTTAATAAGTAACTAATCAGTTCTGCAGTCTGCTGTACCTGCTGTTGCTAGCAAAGCTAAAATTGGACATTTTGATTAATTTTTCTGCTTTTGAGCAATATGTTCTGATAACTTCTAATGTATTGACCCCATATTTGAATGCACATTCTGAGTCTAATGCTGTGCCTTGTGGCAGGTGTTCAGTTATGGAGACAATACATTTCCAGGATGAAAATGTCATCAGGTGTATAACAAGCATGTAAAAACCTTTGCCAAGCCCAGAGAATGGATATCCAGACCATATGACATTGGGCATATTTCTCTAAATAAATGTCTCAATAATAAAACATGCTATAGAATTTCAGGAAGAATTTCCTGAAGCAATATTATAAGAAATTCAGCATTGCTTCTGTTTTATTTATTTATTTTTTTGGTTTTTTTTGGCCACAAGGCATGTGGAATCTTAGCTCCCCAACCAGGGATCAAACTTGCACTCTTTGCATTACCAAATGAAGTCTTAGCCACTGGACTCCCACAAAAATCCCTATCCATTGATTCTTTTTTATACACATTATGACAGGATGCCCTGTCATAATCCTCTTATACCCCTGTTTTCCAGACTACAGGAAAATACATATTTCCTACAAGTAACAGGAAAATATATATTTAATTGGCGTGGGATTATAGCATAGTCATATTGAAAATAATAATCAATTCTAATTTTGCAAAAGTATTAGCCATGATTGCTTTAGGCATCCAACTACAGTCTTTAAACATATTTCATTTGTGAATATATAATATGCATTCAAACATACAAAACTCCTGCATTGCATAAAATTCTATCTTTACAGAGTAACAACAACAACTTTAATAATATAGATAATAATAATAACAATGGATGAGATCTGTTTAGCACTTACGGTGTTTAAGCCTCTCCTGCAATGTTCTGCAGTGCTAGATGGTCCATTGGTTTACTCAAAATATCTGGTTGTTATATTCTCTATGGAATAGCATTGACTTTACCCTTTAATGAGGTGAAAACACATGGTGCTATGTTGCATTAAATGGAAGAACACAAATTCTTGTCTAGGTCACTCTTATTAGAAGAAAGATCAGTGTGAGAAACTATTTCAGTCTCTCAGCCTCAGTGAATGAGAGACACAATTTGGGAAGAGACACATCTCAGATAATGGAAGAGTTTCGGCTATGTGAGTTTGTAGAAAGATGCTCTGAAATATGATGTAGCACTAACTTTCACGTAGAGTGTCCTTCAGTTATTATAAATCAGTCATGAGTTCCAGAGAAGTGACATATACTTCTAGACTGAAAATATATATACACACACACAAGGGAGTAAATAAGTTTAAGAAATACTGGGTGAGATAAACAGACTTATACTGCAGAATTTCTCATAGCTTTTAAGGTAGTATTGTGAATCTTCAAAAAGTTGATAGTTAACTTTAATAAAGTTATAATTTAATAAATTTAATAAAGGAAATAATATTTCCTTTTTTGAAAAAAATTAATATTTATTGGAGTGTAGTTGATTTTGGGCTTCTCTGGTAGCTCAGATGGTAAGGAATCCGCCTGCAATGCAGGAGGATCCCAGTTCAACTCCTGGGTCAGGAAGATCCCCTGGCGAAGGGATAGGCTACCCACTCCAGTGTTCTTGGGTTCCCCTGCTGGCTCAGTTGGTAAAGAATCCGCCTGCAATGTGAGAGCCGTGGGTTCTATCCCTGGGTGGAGAAGAGGATCCCAGGGGGAGGGGTGGCAACCCGTTCCCGTATTCTTGCCTGGAGAGTCCCCGTGGACAGAGGAGCCTGGCGGGCTGCGGTCCATGGGGTCACAAAGAGTCAGACAGGACTGGGTGACTATGCGCAGGACAGCACAAAGCTGATTTACAATGTCCTATTAGTTTTAGGTGCATGGCAAAGTGAATCAGTTATATATACACATATATCCACTCTTTCGTAGATTATGTTCCCATATAGGTCATTAGAGAATATTGAGTAGTTTCCTGTGTTGTAAGGCAGGTTCCTATAGTTGTCTATTTTATATACAGTAGTGGGTATAGTTTTGTTTCAAACCAGCTTGTTTCTTTCTCTCTCTGCACGGCAGAATGACTAATTTTCTGAAATTTTACTCTGGAAAATAATATTTTATACCATTTGAGTATTATTCAGAATTAAACATACAATAAGACTTACTAAACATCTGCTGATTTATTTATTTAGAATGATACTACACCTTGTTAAAAAAATATTAAAATTAAATAGCTGAAACAAATGACAGTGTAAAAGATATTCTTCCTAATGAAATGAGGCACTAGGTCTAGAAAAGAAAGAAAAGACAACATAAACCCTACCATTATTTTCCTCATAGAAATAATATTCAGCCTATTATCTTGGAGATTGTTATTAAGTCCACATGTAATGGATTATATAAAAGAGATTTATCCATTTTTAAACAAGAGAATATTACTTATTCTTAGAAAGACGATATGATGTTAGTCATTTTTGTTGTTCAGTTGCTAAGTCGTGTCAGACTCTCTGTGACCCCATGGACTAAGGCACGCCAGGCTTCCCTGTCCTTACTATCTCCTGAGGTTCGTGCAAACTCATGTCCATTGAGTCTGTGATGCTGTCCAGCCCCTACTTAAAGTTATAAGATCAGAGCTAAAATGCCAGCACTACCAGTGATTGTGCAGGTGATCTGGTAAAACAGTATTACATATTATACAGGATTGATACAGAAATTAAATGAGATGATATGTTCTTAGTAAACCTTAAAACACCAGAACAAGATTTCTCAAACTGAGGTTCATGGGCCTACATTCACAGACTCACACTGAGTTTTGTTTAATTTATTTCAATAATAATCTTTAAAAACTTACTTTTATAGAATTTGCAAAATTTACTTTTACCCAACAAAACTACTTTACAATGTTAATTTTCTATCAAAAGACATTTTCAGAGTGTAAGTTTTTATTTTTTTAAGTCCATGTTTCTCACACTGAAATCTGCGGCTATATTCTTGAGGTGTGTGAAAAATAGCTTTCTTTAAAATGACTCTTGGAATACACAATTTTGAGAATCACTGCCCTGTAATTAATACATATGTTACAGATACTGATTAAATTTTTAAGAGCACCAGATAAAGATTCTTGTAATCAAGGAAAATGGATCACCTTCCTCTATATCTCTTAAACAACTTCAAGAAGATCTTGCTTAGAAATTTTACTCTATGAAGTCATGAAATTCACATGACTGTTAAACATCAATAAATTATTCAATATTCAGAAGAAAGATGTATGATAGGTCTGTAACACAATAAGTTGCAATGCTTAGGGTGTTGCATTTTAATTTAGAAATAAGTATTGAGTATGTTAAGTATATGATATGACTTCCTATCATCCCCAAAGAGTTCACTTTTCTCTCTCTCTTTTTTTTTTTTTTTTACAAATTTAAAGCAATTGCCACAGTATAGCAATGTCATCTCACAGTGAACATCTGGGATTTCTGTTTTCAAAGCCCTGGCAAATACTTGCAGTTTGCCCATCCCCAGATGGGACTTCCTCTTCAAGAAATACACAGGTAGTGTTCCAATCATAGTGGCCGACTGAGTGCTCAGCATTCCTGGCACTGAGACATCAGTGAAGCAAAGACCTCTCCAGGTGGGCTCCTGTGTTTCCTCTGCTTTGACATTGTAGGTCTCTCTACAGCAGGTGTGCATCCTACAGCACAGAGTCTCTCAATAGGAGAGATGAGATTCAGAGAGGGCCCACATCAACAACTTGCACAGGTGTGAGTGCCCTTGAAAACAACCAATGGCCTGGAGGATCTTCTAGAAGCTTCCATAATTCTGGCAGCAAAAGCAAGAGTTCTCATACTATTAATATTTGAAAGTGAAATTGTCATGCACCACTCCTGGTCTGAAGCTTTGGCTATCTTATGAATGGACTCTGTGATTCTGATATACACATGTATATTTTCTCTTTCTTGTTAAGTTCCCCTGAACTGTGTAAGAACAAGTTATGAAAAATTAATAGAGCTAAAAATTTCTAGTTAATGAGAAGCCTTTTCTTTGAAAGTAAAGTACACAAGGCTCCCAGGGACAGCATGTACTCAGAGTGGGTAAAACAACTGAATAAATTCAACTATAAGCTAGATTTGGACACTTTCTCTTGTTTCCATGCTATTATCGATACCATTTTCCTGTTACAATTTTAGTGAGCCTAATGGGTTTGTTTTTTCTGTAAGGGCATGCAGATTAAAGGCCCTCCGTTAGGGAAGAATGGGCTTCCCATGTGGCCTTAGAGATAAGGAACCCTCCTGTCAGTGCAGGAGACTTAAGAGACCTGGGTTCAATCCCTGGGTTGAGAAGATACCCTGGAGGAGGGCATGGCAACCCACTCCAGTATTCTTGCCTGGAGAATCCCCATGGGCAGAGGAGCCTAGAGGTCTATGAACCATATAATTGCAAAGAGCTGGACACAACTTGACTTGGCATGCAGAACACAAAGGAAGAATAGCTGATACTGCAATTGATTTTGGACTCAATTCATTTTGAAAAGATAACTTTGATTAAATACACTATTGCAGGCACAAAACGAATTGTTGTTGCTGTTCAGTTGCTAAGTCTCATCCAACTCTTTGCGTCCCATGGACTGCAGTGCACCAGGCTCCTCTGTCCTTCACTGTCTCCCGGAGTTTGCTCAGATTCATGTCCATTGAATCAGTGATGCTGTCCATCTTCTCATCCTCTGCTGCCCCCTTCTCCCGTTGCTTTCAATCTTTCCCAACAATAAGGTCTTTTTGAATAAGTGAGCTCTTCACATCAGGTGACCAAAGTACTGGAGCTTCAGTTTCAGCATCAGTCCGTCCAATGAATATTCAAGATTGATTTCCTTTAGGACTGACTGGTTTGATCTCCTTGCAGCCCAAGGGACTCTCAAGAGTCTTCTCCAGTGTCGCAATTCAAAGGCATCAATTCTTTGGCACTTAGCTTTCTTTATGGTCCAGCTCTCACATCTGTAACATGACTACTGGAAAACCACAGCTTTGACCAAAACTAATAATTGTGGCTAAATATGTTTTGAGCACCCTCTACAGGTGTTGGTGCAAGTACTTCAGATTTTATTCATACAATAAGCTTTGCTTATACATTTAAAAATTCTGTTATTTTTACGTAAGAAGGTGTCAGAATCTGGAACTTAATCTTGAATAGTCAGATTTACATTGGTTTTAAGGACCAACATTCTACACACAAAAGGACAGACTTATTAAAAACCAGTTTACTACCTTTATTCTAGTATTTTTTTTCATTTATTTTTATTAGTTGGAGGCTAATTACTTTACAATATTGTAGTGGGTTTTGTCATACATTGACATGAATCAGCCATGGATTTACATGTATTCCCCATCCCGATCCCCACTCCCACCTCCCTCTCTACCCAATCCCTCTGAGTCTTCCCAGTGCACCAGGCCCGAGCACTTGTCTCAGGCATCCAACCTGGGCTGGTGATCTGTTTCACTGTAGATAATATACATGTTTTGATGCTGTTCTCTTGAAACATCCCACCCTTGCCTTCTCCCACAGACTCCAAAAGTCTGTTCTGTACATCTGTATCTCTTTTTGTTTTGCATATAGGGTTATCATTACCATCTTTCTAAATTCCATATATATGTGTTAGTATGCTGTAATGTTGTTTATCTTTCTGGCTTACTTCATTCTGTATAATAGGATCCAGTTTCATCCATCTCATTAGAACTGATTCAAATGAATTCTTTTTAATGGCTGAGTAATATTCCATGGTGTATATGTACCACAGCTTCCTTATCCATTCATCTGCTGATAGGCATCTAGGCTGCTTCCATGTCCTGGCTATTATAAACAGTGCTGCGATGAACATTGGGGTGCACGTGTCTCTTTCAGATCTGGTTTCCTGGGTGTGTATGCCCAGGAGTGGGATTGCTGGGTCATATGGCAGTTCTATTTCCAGTTTTTTAAGAAATCTCCACACTGTTCTCCATAGTGGCTGTACTAATTTGCATTCCCACCAACAATGTAAGAGGGTTCCCTTTTCTCCACACCCTCTCCAGCATTTATTGCTTGTAGACTTTTGGATAGCAGCCATCCTGACTGGCGTGTAATGGTACCTCATTGTGGTTTTGATTTGCATTTCTCTGATGATGAGTGATGTTGAGCATCTTTTCATGTGTTTGTTAGCCATCTGTATGTCTTCTTTGGAGAAATGTCTGTTTAGTTCTTTGGCCCATTTTTTGATTGGGTCATTTATTTTTCTGGAATTGAGCTGCAGGAGTTGCTTGTATATTTTTGAGATTAATCCTTTGTTGCTTCGTTTCCTATTATTTTCTCCCAATCTGAGGGCTGTCTTTTCACCTTGCTTGTAGTTTCCTTTGTTGTCCAAAAGCTTTTAAGTTTCATTAGGTCCCATTTGTTTATTTTTGCTTTTATTTCCAATATTCTGGGAGGTGGGTCATAGAGGATCCTGGAGTTTTATAGTTTCTGGTCTTACATTTAGGTCTTTAATCCATTTTGAGTTTATTTTTGTGTATGGTGTTAGAAATTGTTCTAGTTTCATTCTTTTACCTTTATTCTAGTGTTTTAAAAGGAGGTGAATCAAAGGAGAACAAGCATTGCACCAAGAAACTGAGATAAAGAGGACATGGATTTGAGTTTAACATTACCATTCATAACTGTATGACTTGGGGATGTCACTTGACCCTTTGAGCTCCATTGTTCTAATTTGAAATGAGAGAGCTGGATTAAATCTGGGAAGACAAATGCATGGCAAACATGATGCTAATCTAGTCTATGTTCTTGTTATAAATCATTATCCACTCTTCTACTGACTTTGAACATAAGATTGCAACCTTCTCAGCTCAAGTTTCCATATAATCATATTTGATTGATTGGCACTGGTGTGTGAGATAAAACCCAGCTTTCATCCTGGATGATATGATATATATGCTCTCTTCCTGTTCTAATATTAAATGGTTCTTTACACTTAATAACATAATTATACAATGGGGAGGATGTTTGTGGTTAAAATGTAGACAAGCAGAGAGCTCTGCTGATGGATTGAAAATAGAGAGAATTGTGAAGACACCATCTGAGTCTTGAAAAACATGTTCAAGGCTGACTCATGCCTATGTCTTGAGCAGTAGGATGCCTTCTCCAGTGAGAAAATTTACTTCCCCATCTAGTCCTTACTCACTGTCTCAGCATGAAGCCAGAGCACTGAACTTATTACTAGTACAATGAATTATTTCATTTAATCACAAGCTTGTATCTTGCTGTTGCATCTTCTAATTGTTTCATTTCCTGTACATGTGAATTAGTCCTTATCCACAATCTCACATTTTCTTTCAGATCACATGCTACCAAAGAGTAGGAAAGTTATCCTGTATTATATTTAGACAGCCACATGCATTTGGATTCCTAATAAAGAGAATTCAATGATAGTATCAGAAAGAAAGCAAAGGAATAAGGGGAAGGAGAAGAAAATTTTTGATAGTCATGTAATTCAAGGCACTTTTTAGTTTAATCCACTGGAGAAATTCCATGTGATTAAAAGCTTAATGGCTTCAAAATTCAAAAATGAGAATTATATGTGCTCCTATTGTTTTCTCTTTATTAGAACCCTTGTGTGTGTGCGTGTGTGCTCAGTCACTTCAGTTATGCTTGACACTTTGTGACCCCAGGCTCCTCTGTCCGTGGGATTCTCCAAGCAAAAATACTGGAGTGCATTGCCATGCCCTCCTCCAAGCTGTCTTCCAAACCCAGGGATCGAACCTGCCTCTCCTGCATCTCTTGTATTGCAGGCAGATTCTTTACCACTGAGTCACCCTTTCTGATTAATCTTTCTAATTCCTTGCAGCTGATTTTTTTTTAAGTGCCTATATCTTGGGTAGATCTCTCTGCTAAAAAAGTCAAGGAACAATCAGGATGAGGAATAGGGAAAAGCGGGGTTTTATAAGACTGCTCAGGCATGCCTTGAACTTATGGAGGCCAGAGGTTTCAGGGTTTGGGGATAGCTTATTTCTGAATGTATCATCTTTTAGGTCCCAAAGCAGTAAGATGAATCAAGATTCAGAAGTTCAAGGTCCTGGCATAACTCATCACATCAATCAAATAAAAACTGGATAATACATTTTTTTTTTTTTTCAGAAAAGCCAAGAAAAGCAAATATTAAAAAGAAAAGATAACACATTTCTCCTTTGGGGTATGATGGAATAGTTGTATCAGGTAAATCCTTCAGTAGAGAATAGTTTTTTAAAAGTCAGATTTGAAGGACTAGAGAGAGGAACGTGGTACTAAGAAAAAATTTCTTCACTTCTACTTGGGGTTTTCCAATGCACAGCATGAGACATAGAGGGAAAATAGGACACAGTAGACAAAGCCTTTTGGAAAGAGCCATGGGACAGAAAAAACAAACTATTAAGGATTATGGCTAACAAATTAGCCAGTGTTTGGGAGGCCAAGAACATGGAAACAAGGACACAAGAAAGATGTGAGATAAACATTCTACCTGACTTGTTCTCAAAACTTTGCTATATCCTGTGTTACACAGGATCAAGAGAAAACTAAAAAGAAAGTGGTTACCAAGAATACAACAGCTAACCAGAGGTTTTGGCAATGTAACAGAGCAGGGCAATCTAAAGCTGTAATTCAGGATCCTTTGAAGGGAAGATGGTCTTTGGAAATATCTCTAGCTTTGATTTTAGAAGTGTGAAGCATTAAAATTAATGCTCAGAATTAAAAGCAAATTAGAAATAAGTCCAACATCAAAAGCCTGAAATTCATCATTTTATCATCTCAGTCCCTTGATAAATAAACTTGATGTGCTCCTTCTCTAACTACTAGTTAGAAGAAAACAAAATTTTCTCAGGAGGAAGACAAATCATACAAAGACTATACAGTTCTCCATACATAGTGTTCATTATTCAAATAAAAATTACCAGGAATACTAGGATACAGAAATAAGTGACTGATAAGTAGTAGAAATATAAAAAAAGTAATATTTGAAGAGAAACATCAGAATTCTTAAGCACAAGATTTATTTGACACAGTTTAAAATAACTACTTTTAAAATATTCAAGTTAATGAAAAGATATAGAATTCCTCCAGGGAACCATTTATAGAATGGTATAACGAAATTCAAATTAGAATCAAAAATATAGTTACTAAAATAATACTTCCATAGATGAATAAACCTGTATGTTAGACAATATAAAAGAGAAGACTGTTAAAGTGGAAGATACAAAGGATTAATAGAAAATATTTGGACAAAAGCACAGGAGGCAGATGAAAATATGAGACCCAAAAGTTTAACATATATGTAACTGAAACACCAAAAGGCAAAAAGATACAATATTTGAAGAAATGGTGACTGAGAATTTTCTAACTTATAAAAGAATAAAAACCCATTTAAAGGAACTTTATAGATTTCATATGCAAAAATTACAAATAAAACCATACCTAGGCATTTTGTTGTTAGGCTGACAAATACCAAAGACAGATAAAACATATAGAAAGCATTCAGAGAAAAAGAGGCACATAAACCTCATGTGACAGTAAGACCACAGTTACCATTTAACCAGAAATAAGTCATAAATATACACTTGCAGTATGAGAAACTAATAATGGCTGACCTACAAGTCTACATCAAGGAAGAATATCTTTCAGTAGTAAAAAAAGATAAATTTCTGTGCTTGATATGATGGAGTAACTGGCACAAAATTGGTTTCCCTTATTGTAAACAAATATAAAATTATAAACTGGACAAAATATATGAGGACTGTTTCAAGTTATTTGACAGCACAAAGCTTATTTGACAACACAGATAAACGTAACCCTTGAGAAAAAGGAAATTCATGAGTTGAGCCTCATGCTTACAATGACTCTACTTGAGCTGTTTTGAAACTATAGCAAAGTGAGCTGCAATGAATCATTTTGCCCTTAAGCAGGAAACAAAATTCATAGCAAGTGACAAGACTGGGGTTTTCAGGGTGGCTCGTTGATAACTTGGAAACTTTCTGAAGAGAAGTTTATTCTAGGAATGGAGAGCATCAAAAATAAATCTAATTTGCTATATTAACATAACAAAAAGAGAAATTAAATAATCATACTGATAGATGCTTAAAAGTCACTTGATAAAATTCAACACCTACATGAACTTTCAGCAAAGAATGGGAAAGAACATTCTCAGACTGAGAAAGAATTACTCTGATAAGCTTTCAGCTAATATTGTACATTAGTGGTGAATGATTAAATAATTTCTAGCTAAGATTAAGTAAAAAACAGTGAGTATGCTTTCATACTTCTATGAAATTTTATCTGGGATAATGCAATAAAGCAAAAAAAAAAAAGGGCATAAATACCAGAAAAAAAGAAACAACTTTGAAAAATAACAAAGTTGGAGAACTTACACTATCTGACTTCAAGATACTATGATACTGGGTATCAATAGCATAGAATTCAATGTTGAAATAGACCCACACATACATAATCAATTAACCTTTGACAAGATGCAAACTTAATTCAGATATGAAAGAGCAGCCTTTTCAACAAAAGGTGCTAGATTAATTATATATCCATATGTAAAACTATGAGGTTTGATTCATATCTCATGCCATCTATAAAAATTAACTCAAAACAGATTATAGATCTAAATGCAAAACCTACAACTCTTAAGCCTCTCAAAAAAAAAAAGAAGAAAGTCATTATGACATTAAGGTAGCCAAAGAATTCTTACATAAACATCAAAAGTATAATTCATAAAGGAATTTATACATTGGATTTTGTCAAAATTAAGAATTTTCCTCTTTGAATCACAAAGGATATGAGTATAAAAAGAGAAAAACTACAGCTTGGAAGAAAATATTTGCATTCATATAAACAATAAATGCACTGATCCAAATTATGTAACTATTTCTTAAAATTCAATAATGAGAATACTCAATACAAATAGCAGAGTATTTGAACAGACACGTTACAGAAGATATGTAGATTATAAATTAGTATGTGTAAATATACTCAGGGCTTCCCTTGTGGCTCAGATGGTAAAGAATCTGCCTGCTATGTGGGTGACCAGGGCTCTATTGCTGGATCAGGAAGATCCCAGGGATAATGTAATGTATATGCTTCCCCGCTATTCTCTCAATTTGTCCCACTCTCTCCTTCCCCAGCTGTGTCCATAAGTCTGTTCTCTATGTCTGCATCTCCACTGCTGCCCTGCAAATACGTTCCTCAGTACCTTTTATCTAGATTCCATACACATGTGTTAATATAGTTTTTGTCTTTCTCTCTCTAACTTACTTCACTTTGTATGATAGGCTCTAGGTTCATCCACCTCATTAGGACTCATTTGAATGTATTCTTTTCTATACCTGAGTAGTATTCCATTGTATATATGTACCACAGCACAATATAGTAGAGCAACTGGCCTACAATAATTGTATTTTGTCCTATACTTCTCAATATTGTACAATTATAATCTTTGATAATTTAAAAAATAAAAAAATTAAGGAAAAAAGCTAATTACTCACTGAAGCAATGTTAAATAAGACAAAAAATTGTTCACAGTATATTAAAAATTATAATGTTAACCAATATCTTTGCAAATTATATTGTATTATCCTGGTCACTGTTTGGAAATTAAAGTTATAACAGACTTAAAAAATGAATAGGAAGAGTACACAATGGGCAATTTCATTCATGTAAAATAATAGAAAATGTAAACAAACCTATAAGGGCTTCCCTGGTGTCTCAATAGTAAAAAATCAAGCTGCAAGGCAGGAGAGTCAGGTTCAGTCCCTGGGTTGGGAAGATCCACTGGAAAGGGAAATGGTAACCCACTCTAGTATTCTTGCCTCAGTCAGTCCGTCCGTCAGTCAGTTCAGTTGCTCAGTCATGTCCGACTCTTTGCCACCCGATGGACTGCATCAGACCAGGCCTCCCTGTCCATCACCAACTCCCGGAGTTTACTCAAACTCATGTCCATTGAGTCGGTGATGCCATCCAACCATCTCATCCTCTGTCGATTCTTGCCTGGAGAATCCCATGGACAGAGGAAACTGGTGGGCTATAGTCCATGGGGTCACAAAGAGTCATACATGACTTAGTGACTAAACCACCACCACAACAAACAAATCTATAGTAACAGAAAGCAGATCAGTAGTTGTCTGGAGATGTGGAGTTATGAGGAAGGACAGGAAGGAAAGAGTACAAAGGAAGTCAAGGAAACCTCAAGGGGTGATGAGTATCTCATTATCTTGAAAATGATGATGGTTTCAAGGGAGTCTGTATATGTTTGCTCCAACTTATCAGACTGTACAATTTAAGCTTGAATATCTTTTACACACCAATTATATTTCAATGTGCTATGTGCTTAGTTGCTGAGTGGTGTCCGACTCTTTGAGGTCAGTCATCTGTCGCAGAGTCGGACACGACAGAGTGACTAAGTACACAGCACATTGAAATAACAGGTTGCAAAGAGTTGGACTGCAGCCCACCAGACTCCTCTGTCCATGGGTATTCTCCAGGCAAGAATACTGGGGTGGGTTGCCGTGCCCTCCTCCAGGGGATACTCCTAATCCAGGGATCGAACCCAGGTCTCCTGCAATGCGGCAGATTCTTTACCAACTGAGCCATCAGGGAAGCTCAATAAAGTTGCTTTAAAAGAAAAAGGAAAACGATCATAAACATATGGGTTTATTAGGGTCGCAGGCTGGGAATATTTTCTACCAAGTAAACTCAGGCAACTGAATAAGTATCTCTGAATGACCATAAATTGAAGTATCAGTTTTATAACTGATACAAAGGAACAGAGACCATGGCACATAATTTTTTTTATCATCTTTAATAGTCCTTTTAATAACCTTTAATACTAATTTTAAGCTGTTCAGTAAAATTTGGGGGCAGAGTAAAGGGATGTTGGGGAAAAATGGAACTTCCTTCTAATCCCATATTTTTCTTATTTCTATTATCAAGCCACCATACTGATTCATTGATCTCATTTTCCACATTTAATTACACAGAAAATGTGAAAAAGTACTCAAGGGACAAGTTTTTCCTTCAACTTCCATATCATTTATTCATTAGATTAACTTAGAATAAATAAGGAAAATCTAGCTGGTGGATTTGAGAATAACACATCAGTAAATTCAGACACTATTGTGAGTGAACCAAAACAGATCATTGTTTGACTATACATGCTTCCTTTGCTCTATGTGTAAATTCACACAAAGATTATATTCAGAATTTATAATGAATTGGATTTATAAAATAAAAATAAACACCAAATTAGAGGCATTTTGAGGTCTAAGTATCCATATCAGATGACTGCTGCTACTAATACTTTATGAATATCAACTTGTAGCCCCAATCTCTTAGGAGTACCTCCTAGCACTCCATGGGGCTGGCTGCTCTAATCCATGGTATTTCACACTTTGGGTAGACCCAGTTGATTGGAAAAATCCTTGCCTGTTGTTGAATGTCAACCTCCTTATACTCTTTCAACCCTCAAAATCTCAGCTAAAACCTCTATTTATATAATAGAAGTTGGTGGGGAGGATGTATTTTCTCCAGGTTTATGGTAACATGGTCACTTCCAAGGGTGAAGAATGCAGGACACAGGAGGTGCCTTTTTTTCCCCCCTACTACATGCTTCACATTAATAAAGAAGCAGGAATACAATTCACAGGATAGAAAGCCCCTCCCTGAAACAGGCATCAGACTTAAAAAGTAACTTAAGCCTCTTTCTAGCCCCTTTTCAGTCACTGATCTTTCAGAGATCTCTCATCCTAAAAATGTGGAATCTGTCCTGTTCTCTCCTAGAGGGAAAACTAATAATCTTTTTTTATTTATTTGGTTTTCTAAGTGTCTTAAGGAGACTGAAAACACTTGCAAATGGTTAAACTCCTACTGAGACTAAAATACCATTTCCATAGTTTATTAAGCATGATAGTATCACACAGATTTTATTCTCGATTCCTTTGAAGAGAGTCTAACCCCACCCCACTCTCGCATTTTTTCTTTATAATGCACAAACATCCCTATTATTTCTTCCTTAGGGTAGTGAAATAGTAAAAAATATGACTCACATCCAAGTTAGATTCATATAAAATGAAGATAATGAAATAATTATAAGAACAGTTTCTTTTAACTGGGCTGACCCTTACAGAATAGAAGGCTTGTGCAAGTGAATTTAACCTAAACATGTAAAGCTTAAATAAAATGATAAAACAACTCTAGTGATCACAAATGACACTTGTTTAAAGCTGATATTTCAGTATAACACCTACAAATGGACTCAGATGGAAATGAACCACCAGTGCAACATAACTGTGCTGGTGGAATGTGCTTCACCATGTATGGAAACATCACTGAGCTTGGAAGACAGCCCAAACATGCACTACCACCTCTCTACCTTAGAGACAACCTCCATCTTCTAACATGATTTATCTGTAAGTTTAGCAGGTACCAGTTTCAGGGATTAGATCTGATAGACAGAGTGCCTGAAGAACTATGAATGGCGGTTCGTGATATTGTACGGGAGGCAATGATCAAGACCATCCTCAAGAAAAAGAAAAGCAAAAAGGCAAAATGGTTGTTGGATGAGGCCTCACAAGTACCTGAGAAAAGAAGAGAAGCTAAGGCAAAGGGGAAAAGGAAAGATATTCCCATTTGAATGCAGAGTTCCAAAGAACAGCAAGGAGAGATAAGAAAGCCTGCCTCAGCGATCAATGCAAAGAAATAGAGGAAAACATAGAATGGGAAAGACTAGAGATCTCTTCAAGAAAATTAGAGATATCAAAGGAACATTTCATGCAAAGATGAGTACAATAAAGGACAGAAATGATATGGACCTAACAGAAGCAGAAGATATTAAGAAGTTGGCAAGAATACACAGAAGAACTATACAAAAAAGATCTTCATGACCCAGATAGCCAGGATGGTGTGAACACTCACCCAGAGCCAGACATCCTGGAATGTGAAGTCAAGTGGGCCTTAGGAAGCATCACTACAAACAAAGCTAGTGGAGGTGATGGAATTCCAGTTAAGCTATTTCAAATCCTGAAAGATGATGCTGTGAAAGTGCTGCACTCAATATGCCAGCAAATTTGGAAAAGTCAGCAGTGGCCAAAGGACAGGAAAGGTCAGTTTTCATTCCAAGCCCAAAGAACGGCAATGCCAAAGAATGTTCAAACTACAGCACAATCACACTCATCTCACACGCTAGCAAAGTAATGCTCAAAATTCTCCAAGCCAGGCTTCAACAGTATGTGAACTGTGAACTTCCAGATGTTCAAGATGGATTTAGAAAAGGCAGAGGAACCAGAGATCAAATTGCCAGCATCTGTTAGATCATCAAAAAAGCAAGAGAGTTTCAGAAAAGAGAGTTCCATTTACTTTAGCTTTATTGACTACACCAAAGCCTTTGACTGTGTGGATCACAATAAACTGTGGAAAATTCTTCAAGAGATGGGAACACCAAACCACCTGACTTGCCTCCTGAGAAACCTGTATGCAGGTCAAGAAGCAACAGTTAGAACTGGACATGGAACAACAGACTGGTTCCAAATTGGGAAAGGAGTACGTCAAGGCTATATATGGCCACCCTGCTTATTTAAATTATATGTAGAGTACATCAAGTGAAATGCCAGGCTGGATGAAGCACAAGCTGGAATCAAGATTGCTGGGAGATATACCGATAACTTTGTATATGTAGATGATACCACTCTTACGGCAGAAAGCAGAGAACTAAAGAGACTCTTGATGAAAGTGGAATGAGGAGAGTGAAAATGTTGGCTTAAAACTCAACATTCAGAAAACTAAGATCATGACATCTGGTTCCATCATTTCATGGCAAATAGATGGGGAAACAATGGAAACAGTGAGAGACTTTATCTTTTCGGGCTCCCAAATCACTGCAGATGGTGACCACAGCCATGAAATTATAAGAGGCTTGCTCCTTGGAAGAAAAGCTATGACCAACCTAGACAGCACATTAAAAAACAGAGACATTACTTCACCGACAAAGGTCTATCTAGTCAAAGCTATGGTTTTTCCAGTAGTCATGTGTGGATGTGAGAGTTGGGACTGTAAAGAAAGCTGATCACTGAAGAATTGGTGCTTTTGAACTATGGTGTTGGAGAAGATTCTTGAGAGTCCCTTGGACTGCAAGGAGATCAAACCAGTCTATCCTAAAGGAAATCAGTCCTGAATATTCATTGGAAGGATTGATGCTGAAGCTGAAACTCCAATACTTTGGCCACCTGATGCAAAGAACCGACTCATTTTAAAAGACCCTGATGCTGGGAAAGATTGAAGGCAGGAGGAGAAGAGGATGACAGAGGATGAGATGGTTGGATGGCATCAATGATGAGATGGACATGAGTTTGAGTACCTTCCAGGAATTGATGTTGGACAGGGAAGCCTGGTGTGCTGGGGTCACAAAGACTTGGACACTACTGAGCAACTGAATTGACCTGAATTTCAATGGAGCTTTCTGAAATATCAAACCATTTTATTTGATTATTTTTATTTTGTTTGTACTTCCCTTCTATTGAACAAAAAGTCAAATGTTCCCCCTTTTTCTTTGTACCCTATGCTGTTCTAGGCTCTGAAGCTTAGGTTTAAGGTGACCTTCAAATTTTCAGAAGAAGAAAGCAGAACTCTGTGATATTCAACAATTCTAGTATATTCACCTTTCTATGTCCTCTTCGTCCATGGGTGAAGACTTGTAGAAGGTCATCATGAGGGTGGTCCCTACATGCCAGTTTATGGGAAGGTTATGTTTTCCGAGTTGGGCAAGTTATTTCTTCCTTTTCTTTTCTTTCAGGTCCCCTCAGTAATGAAGATCATTCATTGCCAGCTGCTCAAGAAACTCAGGGGTTTTAAAATGTTGGAAAACTAGATTCCCAAAGAAGAAATTCATGGAGGGGAAAGACAAGGAGCCAGTAAACCTGCCATAGTTTAGCATCAGAGGGCCTCTTTTTTATTGGTCCGTAGAGAAAGAAAGATGCCATTTTCCTTGTCCTTGGACCACTGGTGCTGATACTCCTAACTCAGCTGTGTGGCTGTGACAGATCACCTGGGACACCTGGTGCCTCCCACTCATGGATTTGGACACAGAAGGCAGAGCTCACAGAGAAAGATGAAACCCTGGGAAGCTGTTTCTTCATGAAAGCCCCAAGACAATGTTGAACAAAGTGAGGCTGAGATGGCTTCACATTAAATGCTACAAATGTTTGCTAAAATAGAACTGAGGTCCCAGCCTTACATGTTCTACCATGGAGGTCATAAATTTCTCCCTCAAGCAAATCTGATTTCTTAAAAGAAATAAAGTAAAGTACTGTTCTTAGGTGGCACTAGTGGTAAAGAATCTGCCTGCCTGTGCAGGAGATATAAGAGACGTGAGTTTGATACCTGGGTCAGGAAGATAACCTGGAGGAGGTCATAGCAACCCACTCCAGTATTCAGAATTTCTGTCAAGGAACCTGGTGGGCTACCGTCCATAGCGTCCCAAGGAGTCAGATGCGAATTAGCATGGATGCACTGAGGGACAGTAACTGGCAGCCTAAGTGTTCTTGGCTCTAGGGACAGAGGTAACAAAATTCAAATTCCACCATGCTTATGCTGTATTCCGTCTCTGCTCTTAGACTGCTAAACTATATGAGTGTCTCTCTTCTCCTCTGTAACATTTGTAGAGCAAAAACTGGGCAGTAGTTATGTGAAGAAAATGAGCTATTGATAAAAAAAAAAAAAAGGCCCTTCTACAGCATGTGTCATTGGCAGTAGGTACTAAGTAACTGTTAACTCTTTGCTTTCCTGGATAAGTCACTTTTCCTTCCCTTTTCTTTTTAAAATGAAAGCTTCTGCTTTAATTATAACTTGGAGACTCTCTGGATTTAAAATCAAGCAAGAGTATAAATCCTTTGTCATCATTCTCATTCCCAGAATGCCACACTCTTCCCAGAGTGTCTAACTATAGCCGAGGTCTGAAGTTAGGACACTCTCCCAAGGAGAGATTAAACACTGCATTCATTATGGCAGCTGGAAGGCTGCATTATTGCTCTTCCAAGAGGGAGAGATTTATGGCTGTACTTAATGAATGCTAATAGTTTTCTTATCAGTGGGTAGCAATACAAACAGTTTTGTGTATGGTAAGGTTAAAGTAAACCTTCAGAGTAGCTTTACAAAACTTGAAAGCTAGTGATTAGTTCTTGACAAGCTTGGCTAATAACAAGAACTCCTGGAAGGCTATATAGGTCTAGCTTAGCTAGAATACATTATTCTTCAGTGTTTTACAGTTTCACATCTGTCCTTTAAGAACTGGGTTGTCACATAAATGCATGAGGCTTTTGTGCTTTTCTTAAACCTCAAGGCAGTTGCACTCTAACCAATGTTATCTGGTAGCTGAGTAAAGAAAAGCCAAAAAAAAAAAAAAAAAGCTTTCCTAATCAGTTAACTCCCTCACCCCAAAAAAAAAGAGAGAAAAATATTCCCATAACCCAATTTTGCTTTGCAAATAGATTCAGTTTCAACTAATAATTACTGGGCCCCTACTATTTATGGGAAATGTTAGACTCTTTCACATATATATGCCATTTAATCCTTCTAATATTCCTTTGAGGTTTGGTTGCTGAGGAAACTGGATCTTTTGAGAGGGTGTGTGAATTGTCCAAGGTCATGTTTTTAAACTTTTATCTGACTCCAAGTCCAATGCACTCAGCCCAGGCTGTACATAGTACATTTCAAGAGCAGTCAGGCTATTCCTTCTAGGTGTCCATGAGCAGTAATGATAACATGGGGCTAGGATGCTCAAATGTAAACATTTCTAAGAGGTGGTGGTTTCTAAAAGCCCTATATTCTTTAGGCTTCTGAAGCTGAAATTGTGCTTTCTCAAAACTAAAAATGAGTGTTTTTATATGGATAAACAAAGTCATATCAATCAATTTATAAAAATTATACACCAAAATGGATTTTAAATACTGTTCTCTAACATGTAGTTATAATAATAGAAGCTCAACAAAATTACATTTAATAATTAGTTTCAGCCTTGCTCAGTCTCTCTGATGCCTCCTACAGAGGCTATGATTCAACCCAATAAAAGTCAGATATTTCATGTCAAAGAGCCCATTACTTCCAAAATCACCCTGAGCCTAATTCACTCCAAGTTTTATAGCTTTTTCTTCTCCTCTTCTTTCAAGAAAGAAATTAATAGGGGAAAATTATTTGCTATTGTGAAGAAGCTTTGGTTTCCAAAGGTGTTTTTACCTTCAGAAATAGTTTAATTTTGAGGAAGTTACTCAATTTCTCTGATCATGGTTCCTTTATTTTTAAAGTTAGAATGAATAATGGCATCTAATTCCTAGGGCTGGATTCTGGAAAAGTATTCGTGAAATTTCCGTTTATGGATTGAAAACCCTCTGCCAGCATCACACAATTAACGATTTTACCCTTATTGTGAAGGGACAAATGAAACTAACAAATCGTGACTGATTTCTATTATGTTAAAGTGAGTCGCACCAAGGACTGTGTGCAGCTTTTCCTGGAAGATAAATCCCACACTCCGTAATAATTGGAATATTCAATCCCTCCTTAGTGCTTAATGTTGCTACTTAGTAACCAGGGAGTCTGCTGACTGACTTTCCCGAGATAAAGGTAAGGGGGTCAGGATGGACCCCTTCAAGACCACCAATTATTTCTGTGTCCAGGAAGAGAATAATAGAAGTCAGTCTGTCTCAGTACCCTAGTGTGGACAAAGTTCTGTGCCACACCTCTTTCATCCCAAAGAATGGTCTGAAACTGCTTACATATTTGAAAAAGAACAACTCTCACAAGCAGAATGGTTGAAATCAATGTGGGTAAAATCTAAATATTATTTAATTCTATTTTGTGTAGATAACACAGGAACCCCAAGAAAAAGACTTTGGCTTGTCTTGATTCTGAGTCCTGAAATGTCTGTCTTGCTTATTTTAAAATAGCAAGCATACAAGATTCCTCTCAAATCACAGCATACACTGGGAACAGAAGACATGTGTGAAGTTCCTAGCTCAATGAAAGTCCATAATTGGACATTAAGGGAAAGTTAGATGCTTACTGCATGCTCAGTGGCTCAGTCATGTTTGACTCTTTGCAACTCCATGGACTGTAGCCCACCAGGCTCCTCTGTCCATGGGCTTCTCCAGGCAAGAATATTGGAGTGGGTTGCCATTTTCTACTCCTGGGGATCTTCCCAGCCCAGGGATTGGATGCATATCTCCTGTGTCTCCTGCACTGGCAGGCAGATTCTTTACCACTGATCCACCTGGGAAGCCAATATTTATTTGACTTCACTGGGCATTAATTGCAGCACATCGAGTCTAGTTCTCTGACCAGGGATCCAAACCTGGCCCCTTGTCTTGGGAATGCAGAGTCTTAGCCACCAGACCACCAGGGAAGTCCCTAGATGCTTTCTACACCTTGGTTATTACTAAGATGCACTGAGTAACCTTCAGCACAGCCAGGTACCATCTAAACGGCCAACCATTCTAGTTAAAAGGGGCTATCACTGTGCCAGTCCTTAGCAGGAAGGGAATTTAGCTTTCTTTAACCCAGCCCAGAAGATCCACTACCAACTGGATGAATCAATTTAAAGAACTGGCATTGGTGGGGTTGACTTGCTGAAACTGCATTTATCATTGTGACCGCTGAGTGGGGGAAGGGGCCCTACCACGAACTCAGTAAATCAGGAGCATCTAAAAACACCTTAACTATCTCCCCAGGAGACACTGGCCCAAAAGGATCCTACAGGACACTCTGATTTACCCAATTCATTCTCGTCTTGCTATTCTTTCTCACAGATCCAAATACATCGTGGCACGTGGCTGTTCATGACCATATGCAAATATCATCAGTGTCTATTTATGCAGTAGAACATAAACCCAAAGAGGAGACCTTGCCTTGGGGAATGCCACGGATGCCAACGACTTCTCCAACTGACTTTGCCTCTTTAAATAGCTCTCCAACTTCTTTGCGCTGTTGATAGAGGCAGTTTGGTTAAAGTCGTAGGACAGGTGAGGCTTCCAAGAATGTAATCTGCCCTGTAAACCAGTAGATGTAGAAAAAAAAAAAGAAATTTCTGCTAGTAGATGTCAGAGTCAAGGTGTCAATTCCATCCATTAGAAAAAGTTTGTGTTTTGCAATCTTCCTTTTCTACTTAAAAGATACGAAGTCATATCTTGAACTCAACTCTACTCTGTCTTTTCTCCCTTAATGAATCAACCCCTGTATTATTCTTGGAGGTGGAGTCATTTGGGAAGGGGAGGAAATTTACCCTTGTATGTGTCAAAGTTTGTCAAATATCTCAAAGTCTCTGGGAATGAGGATGGCAGACACCCATTAATTCAAGACAAATATAGAAACCTGACAATAAAGGCTCTTGAGTTGCAAATCTTTCACCTTCCTAATCTGCCAAAACTCAAATTTTGGAAGCCTGAAATACTGAGGACATGACAATGAGAATACACTTTCTGGCTGCAAAAGAAACTTCAGCTTCACCACCACGGTCTCCTTCACATCCTTAACGCCCCACCTCTTCTCTTGTCCAACTTAATCCTCCAGAAAACAAAGCAGGGTCAGCAGAATGTGCTTGGGGTTAGATTGTCCAATTTGCTGAAGCCTCCAAGGTAGAAATTGCGTCCAGATTAGGATCTCCACCCCAGATTCTCCATCTCATTGCCACGGTGCTTCCTGTCTTTGCTGGGCCATGCTCACAGAGTCCCTTCAAAGAGGGCAGCATTTCTAGGCTGCTGAGGACAGATAAATTCCTGTTGTTTTACACAGGCTGGGTGGGGGAGCGGGTGTAAACCTCTTTGCTCTGCACAAAGGCAGCCTGATAATAACAAATTGCCTTGTCAACCACAAGAGATACTTAGTTATTAATGGAAATAATAGCAGATTATATCAGCTTTGCACACTATAATCAAAAAGGAAGATCAAAGGGAACTAATGTTACAAACAGTTACTAGTGAAGACATGCTAATGAGATAAAAACCACTTTCATCTACCCCTTCCCAAATGCACCAGTGGCATCATCATTGATAATAAATATGATCATTTAAACTTGGACAATATTTTTAACACCCAAAGTCCAGCCATACCAGGGCTGCTTTTCTCTGTTTGATAAAATTGTTTTCAATGTTTAAAAATAAAAAACAAAAACTTGATTGCATTCTGCTTGTGTTATAGGAATACATGTTTGTGAACCATCTAGCTGATCTCAACTGGTTCAGACTAAACTCCCATTGCCATTGAATGTGACTGCAAACATTTGAACATAGGGCCATTTAGTTCTTTAATAATCGAGCTAGGATATGTAACTCTTCTCTGACTTGTCATTTAGGAGAATATTGCTACACAGTAGAGTACTTTTCATATTTACCCAATCTTCCCTACCATTAAGTCAGCCCTTTGTTCCTTTGAAGCACTTTACAAATATTAATGTGTGTCAAGGCCATTCTCAGAAGGTACACAGATGTTTCTATCATCTTTTCTCCTATACAGAAAATGACAAAAAGAAATCACTGACCATGGATCGTTTTATTCGTACAAAAATCTTGATTTGAAGTTTCACATTCAGAGTAGTGAAACGGCATCATTCCACACTAAACACATGATATTTGGGTGATAATTTATATGTCTTACCAAGGACATTTAATAATCTTGAGTTTCTTTATGAAAAATGAGGGTAAGAATGCCTAATGTAGGTGGAAAATAATGTGCGAACTCATTCACATAAAATTTCCTAGTGGGGATCATACAGTAACTTTGAAGTAAAGTGATGTGTTAGTTGCTAAGCCATGTCTGACCCTTTGAGACACCATGAACTGTAGCCCGCCAGGCTCCTCTGTCCATGGGATTCTCCAGGCAAGAATACTGGAGTGGGTAGCCATTCCCTTCTCCAGGAGGTCTTCCCAACTTTACCTTCCAACAAATAAACCAAAGCCCGGAGAGCTTATGGGTTTTTGATCCCAGCTGCATCATTTGATTATTTTATAATTAGGAAATATAATACATCCATTACATATCAAAAATATTCATTTAGAAAAACTAGTGACTTTGATTCTTATCCTTCCTTCATCAGAATATAGACAAATTAAAAGATTTCCCCTTGTCAACTGTGCAACATGCTATGAAAATAAAAAGTCATGATGCAATATTGTATACCAATCCTAATAAGAACCATATCCCCAAAGTAATTTATTTTTACTTTAATGAAAAGTAGGGTAGAAAACATCTTCAGGAGAAAACAAGGAACACTTTTGAAAGATGGAGATAAAAAGATTCTCACTGAAGGACAAAATCAGAGTGGAGGGAAGGAATTTCAGCAGCAAATAAAAACAGATGGCTACAGAGGTGAAAGCTACTCTTCCAAGCAGAGTTCCAGGGATGCCTCAACATTTACATGGCAGGTGTGGGGAGCATGACTGGGCTCTGGGTCAGAAAAAGATTAATTATAAAGATTCCACTATATGAGATATTTGGGCCACATGTCTTCTCCTTTTTCTATAATTTCTGTTCATGCAGTGAGATAAACAACAATCCACTTGCCCTGAAGAATAAAGCAGATATATCAAAAGAATGTGGGGACTTATTCAAAAGCCAAATACAGGATAAGTTGAGCATCAAAATAAATAATTACTGAAACAGATTGTAATCTGACAAATAAACTAGGTACCCATGAGCCCATACTGATACAAATAAACAAATAAATAAATGAGAAAGGAAAAACCTACCACAATGTAAAGTGTCAAGTAATATCAGTTGATAAATGTAAATACTAATTAACATTAGATTATAAAATCCTTGCAGACACCATCTTCAACATGTGATAAAACATAGAGTCACCAGGAACAAAATGAATAGTCATTAAGTATCTTCCAATGAGAGGAACCAGCATCCCTGCTGTGATAGTCCCGCCAAAGTTCTATGAACGGAAGCTGGTCATGGGGAACCTCACAAGTTTAACTGAGAGATGTTCTGCCAAATAACGTCTCTATATTTTTCAATAGCAAGGTCATTGGAAAAAGAAAAAGACAAAGTATTTTCTAAATTGAGGTCTATCCAAGACCTTTGATGACTAAATGCTACATGGGATTTTAGAAGGAATCATCAATCTATAAAGAATATTTTGGGAATAAGCAATGAACTTTGAATGGGCCTTTGAATTAGAAGGTAATATTATCTCAATGTTGAGGTTCTGATTTTGAAAGTTATATTGTGGCTTTCTAGAAGTGTATCCTTTTTTTTTTTTTCCTTTAAAAATTTTATTTTATATTGGAGTATATTTGGTTAACAATGTGTTAGTTTCAAGCATACAGCAAAGTGGTTGTACATACATATTTATCTATTCTTTTCCAAGTTTCTTTTCCCATTTAGATTATTAGAGAATATTGAGCAGAGTTTTAGAAATAAACACTAGTACTGAGAGATAATGAGAACTCATGTCTGTAATTTATTCTCAGGTGGTCAGGCATAAAATAATAGAAGTATGTAAAAATATACAGAGTAATAAAATAAATGCCGACATATTAACACTGGTGAACCTGGGTATTGACTGGGCTGTGGACCCCTGAAATGGAAATGTTGAAATCGGAACCTCTAGGACCTCAGAATCTGACAGATACACGGAGACAGGTCCTTTAAAAGAGAGATTAAGACTACATAAGGTCATATGGGTAGGTCCTTTTCAAATCTGACTGGTGTCCTTATAAGAAGAGGAAATTATAATACATAAAAATTTACCAGGGTGGTATTTGATAGAGGAAAGATTATGTGAGGACATCGTGGGAAGGCAGCAATCTTCAAACCAAGGAAAAAAGATTCAGGAGAAGTCAAAGCAGCTGACACCTTGATCTTAAACTTTTCATCGCTACAGCTATGAGAAAACAAGTTTCTAAAGTTTTGCCATCCATTTGTGATAATTTGTTATAGCAGCACTTTCAGACTCATATAAAATATAGGGAGTATATAGGCAATTTTTGTTCCATTCTTACAACTTTTATTAGAATTTGAAATTAATTTTTCAATTTTAAAATAGAAAGGTAAAAATTAAAGAAAAAATGGTACACATTTATATAGTCTAACACAGAAACAAAAATATTGAAAGGGTATTATTAAATTTTCTAAATTAATTAATTTATTTTAATTGGAGGCAAATTACTTTACAATATTGTACTGGTTTTTGCCATACATTGACATGAATCAGCCATGGGCGTACATGTGACCCCTGTCCTGAAATCGTCTCCAACTTCCCTCCCCACTCCATCCCTCTGGGTTTTCCCAGTACACTGGCTTTGAGTGTCCTGTTTCATGCATTGAACTTGGACTGGTCATCTATTTCACATATGGTAATATACATGTTTCAATGCTAGTCTCTCAAATCATCCCACCCTCACCTTCTCCCACAGAGTCCAAAAGTCTGTTCTTTATATCTGTGTCTCTTTTGCTGTCTTGTATATAGGGTCATTGTTACTATCTTTCTAAATTCCATTAACATGTGTTAATATACTGTATTGGTGTTTTTCTTTCTGGCTTACTTCAGTCTGTATAATAGGCTCCAGTTTCATCCACCTCATTAGAACAGACTCAAATGTGTTCTTTTTAATAGCTGAGTAATATTCCATTGTGCATATGTACCACAGCTTGACTGCTGATGGACATCTAGGTTGCTTCTATGTCCTGGCTATTGTAAACAGTGCTGTGATGAACACTGTGGTACATGTGTCTCTTTCAATTTTGGTTTCCTCGGAGTGTATGCCTAGCAGTGGATTGCTGGGTTGTATGGCAGTTCTATTTCCAGTTTTTAAAGAAATCTCCACATTATTCTCCATAGTGGCTGTATTAGTTTGCATTCCCACCAACAGTGTAAGAGGAGTCCCTTTTCTCCACACCCTCTCCTGCATTTATTGTTTGCAGACTTTTTGATAGCAGCCATTCTGACCAGCGTGAGATGGTACCTCATTGTGGTTTTGATTTGCATTTCTCTGATAATGAGTGATGTTGAGCACCTTTTCATGTGTTTGTGAGCCATCTGTATGTCTTCTTTGAAGAGATGCCTGTTTAGTTCTTTGGCCCATTTTTTTGATTAGGTTGTTTATTTTTCTGGTATTGAGCTGCATGAGCTGCTTGTATATTTTTGAGATTAATTCTTTGTCAGTTGCTTCATTTTTCTATTATTTTCTCCCATTCTGAAGGCTATCTTTTCACTTTGCTTATAGTTTCCATCGTTGTGCAAAAGCTTTTAAGCTTAATTAGGTCCCATTTGTTTATTTTTGCTTTTATTACCATTACTCTGGGAGGTGGGTCACAGAGGATCTTGCTGTGTTTTATGTGAGAGGGTGTTCTGTCTATGTTTTCCTCTAGAAGTTTTATAGTTTCTGGTCTTACAATTAGATCTTTAATCCATTTTGAGTTCATTTTTGTGTATGGTGTTAAATACTACATTATTCTGGCCTGGAGAATTTCATGGTCTGTATAGTCCATGGGGTTGCAAAGAGTGAGACACAACTGAACAAATTTCACTCACTCACTCACATGGTGTTACAAAGTGTTTTAGTTTCATTCCTTTACTGGTGGTTGACCAGTTTTCCCAGCAACACTTGTTAAAGAGATTGTCTTTTCTCCATTGTATATTTTTGCTTCCTTTGTCAAAGAAAAGCTGTCCATGGATGTGTGAATTTACCTTCGGGTTTTCTATTTTGTTCCATTGATCTATATTTCTGTCTTTGTGCCAGTACCATACTCTCTTGATGACTGCAGCTTTGTAGTATAGTCTGAAGTCAGGCAGGTTGATTCCTCCAGTTCCATTCTTCCTTCTCAAGATTGCTTTGGCTATTTGAGATTTTTTGTGTTTCCATACAAACTGTGAAATTATTTGTTCTAGTTCTGTGAAAACGTGATAGTTTGATAGGATTTCTTTGAATCTATAGATTGCTTTGGGTAGTGTACTCACTTTCACTATATTGATTCTTCCAATCCATGAACATGGTATATTTCTTCATCTGTTTGTGTCATCTTTAATTTCTTTCATCAGTGTTTTATAGTTTTCTATAATTAGGTCTTTTGCTTCTTTAGGTAGATTTATTCCTAAGTATTTTATTCTTTTCATTGCAATGGTGAATAGGATTGTTCCCTTAATTTCTCTGTTTTCTCATTGTTAATGTATAAGAATGGAAGGGATTTCTGTGTATTAATTTTATATCCTGCAACTTTACTATATTCATTGATTAGCTCTAGTAATTTTCTGGTGGTGTCTTTATGGTTTTCTATGTAGAGGATCATGTCATCTGCAAACAGTGAGAGTTTTACTTACATCTTCTTTTACAATCTGGATTCCTTTTATTTCTTTATCTTCTCTGATTGCTGTGGCTAAAACTTCCAAAACTATGTTGAATAGTAGTGGTGAGAGTGGGCAACCTTGTCTTGTTCCTGATCTTAGGGGAAATATTTTCAATTATTTGCCATTGAGTATAATGTTTGTTGTGGGTTTATCATATATGGCTTTTATTATGTTGAGGTATGTTCTTTCTATGCCTGCTTTCTGGAGAGTTTTTTCGTAAATGGGTTTTGAATTTTGTCAAAGGCTTTCTCTGCATCTACTGAGATAATCACATGGTTTTTATCTTTCAATTTGTTAATGTGGTGTAACACATTGATTGATTTGTGAATACTGAAGAATCCTTGCATCCCTGGGATAAAACCCAGTTGATCATGATGTATGATCTTTTCAATATGTTGTTGGATTCTGTTTGCTAGAATTTTGTTAAGGATTTTGCATCTATGTTCATCAGTGATATTGGCCTGTAGTTTTCTTTTTGTGTGGCATCTTTTTCTGGTTTTGGTATTAGGGTGATGGTGGCCTCATAGAATGAGTTTGGGAGTTTACCTTCCTCTGCAATTTTCTGGAAGAGTTTGAGTAGAATAGGTGTTTGCTCTTCTCTAAATCTTTGGTAGAATCCATATAGTCACCTGTGAAGCCATCTGGTCCTGGGCTTTTGTTTGTTGGAAGATTTTTTATTACAGTTTTGATCTCCATACTTGTGATGTGTCTGTTAAGATTTTCGGGTTCAGTCTTGGAAAGTTATATTTTTCCAAGAATTCATCCATTTCTTCCAAGTTGTCCATTTGATTGTCATATAGTTACTGATAGTAGTCTCTTATGATCCTTTGTATTTTTGTGTTGTCTATTGTGATTTTACCATTTTCATTTCTAATTTTGTTGATTTGATTCTTCTTCCTTTTTTTCTTGATGAGTTTGGCTAATGGTTTGTCTATTGTATTTATCTCCTCAAAGAACCAGCTTTTAGTTTTGTTGATTTTTGCTATAGACTCCTTTGTTTCTTTTTGATTTATTTCTGCTTGGATTTTTACGATTTCTTTCCTTCTACTAACTTTGCACCTCAATACATAAGGCAAATGCTAACAAGTATGAAAGGGGAAATTAACAATAACACAATAATAGTGGGAGGCTTTAACCCCACTCATGCCTATGGATAGATCAACAAAGCAGAAAATTAGCAAGGAAACACAAGCTTTAAATGATACAATGGACCAGTTAGACCTAATTGATATCTATAGGATATTTCACCCCAAAACAATGAATTTCACCTTTTTCTCAAGTGCACACAGAACATTCTCCAGGATAGATCACATCCTGGGCTATAAATCTAGCCTTGTTAAATTGAAAAAAAAACTGAAATCATTTCAAGCATCTTTTCTGATCACAATGTGGTAAGATTAGATGTCAACTACAGGAAAAAAAAACTATTAAAAATACAAACATGTGGAGGCTAAACAATATGCTTCTGAATAACCAAGAAATCATAGAAGAAATTTAAAAAGAAATCAAAATATGCATAGAAACATATGAAAATAAAAACATGAGAACTTAAACCTGTAAGATTCAGAAAAGGTAGTGCTAAGAGGAAGCTTAGTAATATTATTAAATTTTTAAAAGCAAGTCAGAAACAATATTCAATTTTTTGTTGAGATACATGATATGGGTATCTGAATCGAAAATGCCAGAATTGACATATGGTGGTTTAGTCATTGAGTTGTGTCTGACTCTCTGTGACCCTGTGGACTGTAGCCTGCCAGGATCCTCTGTCCATGGGATTTCCAAGGCAAGAATTCAGGAGTGGGTTGCCATTTCCTTCTCCAAGAGATCTTCCTGACCTAGAGATTGAACCCAGGCCTCTTGCGTTACAGGCAGATTCTTTACCAACTGAGCCACTAGGAAAGCTTGAATTGACATATAATACAGGGTAAAACAATGACAACTTCTGTGAAATGAGGTTGATAAATGTGAGAGAAAAAGAGGACATTTACTTTATACCTTATATGAATTTGTAATTTTCAAAGACTTTTTTTACAGAGAAAATGTATGTTATTTATAATAATAATAATAATAGATTCAATGAAAAATAATTCCTATATAAAAGCTATTCAGAATAAAACTCTCCTTATCCTGGTGTTTGAAGTGGAGATAGGACAAAATCAGTCTATTTTCTAACTATCCACAAGCTCTAACACACTAGTGAACAGAGCCTGCTCACATTCACGGAGCAATGAAGTCTAGAGCAGAACCTATCTTAAGTAAATGGATATATATTTATCTATATACTTCAGAGAGATTTACAGAAATTTATGGTCCCCATAAAACAAGAAAAGGCTACTATGTAAAAGGAACATTGACGAAAAATAACAAAAGTGTTGAAAATGTAAAATATGATCACTTAAAAACAAAGGAAGTCAGTAGAAGGTTTGAAACTGAAAGTAAAAAAAAAAAAATACAACTCTAGAAAGTAGTTTTTGAGATCCAAAAGTAAAAAGAAGAAGGCGATTATGAAATAAAATTGAAGAGATATAGTGGGCTCCATGTAAGATCTTCAAAGTCTAAAAAGAATTCAAGAGAATAGGAGGAACAGAAGCAGGGAGGAAAAGACAGAGGGGGAGGAATAATGAGAAGAGGTTGAAATTCTAGGATGAGATGATGTTAGTCAATGCAAACGTAGAAAATAATTTCCTAGAGAAAAAACATCAACCTTCAATTCATTTTATTTATTTTGTTTTTTATGCTTAAATATTTCAGAATTAACTATAGGCATTCTGACAAGCAGGGGCTTCCCAGGTGGCGCTGGTAGTAAAGAACTTACCTGCAATGCAGGAGACAAAAGAGACAAGGGTTCAATTCCTGGGTTAAGAAGGAAGTTTGGCTCAAGCTTCTTGGATCAAGAAGATCCCTTGGAGAAGGGCATGGCAACCCACTGCAGTATTTTTGCCTGGAGAATTCCATGGACAGAGGAGCCTGGCAGGCTATGGTTCATGGAGTTGCACAGAGTGGGACATTACAGAAGCGACTTAGCATGCAAGCACTCATGCACACATTCTGACAAACCATCACTGTATATTTTAGTATCCTTCTCTAAAATAAGAACATTTTTCAAAATTATCAAAAAGTTGTTATTCCTAAAAGTTAATAATTTCTTCATGCAATCTAATGCTTATCAGTATAAAAAATTTCTAATTGTTCCAACTTGTAAGTATCTGTATCATCATCTATATCCACAGACAATTCTCATTTTTCAATGCAGTTTTATTCCATTAAGTCACCATGAACCATGAATTAACAAACACCGAACTATTCCTAATGCAGGAGACTCTGGTCACAACATTTCACCTCAATTGAAACACCATTTATGTTATGTAGGTTTGTTTGTCAATGCCCCTGTAAAAGAAGCCAGTCTCATTATATTTAAAAACCTGCTTTTCTACATAATCTTCATTATTTACAACATATAGCAGGTATGTTTAAGAATTCCTTTGCAGGTTCCTGATTACAGAACCTCCCTCTTCTGCAAGTTTAATATTTTTTATGCCACATTATCTTTTGAAAAGTGCAAGCCAGGCCACACTAGTTGAGAAGGTTTAACATTTTCCTGACTCAGGGTAACCTGACTGTAAATTACTTTGACTGTTAGCCTCACCACAATGCTGCATACCACACTTTCTTTTCAACCTATCATCACCATACAAATCCACACAAATTTATCCACTTTTCCATCTTTTCCACCACTCCACACATTATAGTTGTTGTCTTGTACAGATCTGTGAGTCTCCTCTTCCATTTTTAGATGCATCATATTTTTAATTTATTAACATTGAACTCAGAAGCAATAGTATTGTAATGTATACCTAAACGAAGCTCATCTAACAGACATTTTTTCCCCTTTAAGGCATATCACAGCCTTCTTGCATGTAGGAATATTGGGTAATAAGTACTCCATGACTATACTTGGAAGCCATTTTACATATGTATGTATGTTTGTATTTACTATTGGAGTGTAGTTGATTTATAACATTATGTTCATTTCAGGTGTACAGCATAGTGATTCAGTAATTTTGCAGATTATACTCCATTAGAGGTTAATACAAAGTAATGACTATAATTTCCTATGCCATACAGTATATTCTAGTGGCTTATCTATTTTATATATAGTAGTTTTTATCCATTAATACCCTACCCCTACTTTGTCCATCTCCCTTTTAGTAACCACAAGTTTGTTATATATACAAAAGCCATTTAAAATAACAAAATCACTAAAAAAAATGAAAACAAACAAAAATGTGGCATTAAGCATACAGAAAGAAAGGATGCTTGTTTGTAGTAAGAGAACTTAAACAAGAAGTCAGAGCATTGCTTTCTTTGACCTCACATGGTTGAATGCAAATGCATGTAGGGCAATTCAAATTTCGTGTCACTCTACCTGTGTTCATGAACGAATAAAGAGTTGCCTGAGTATTGATTTGGGAGATACAAGTAGATTTTAAGTGAATTTACATATACAGAATCTACAAATAATGAGCAGCTCTGTGTGTATGTGTGTGGGTGTTACAGGTATAGAAACAGATAATGTGGGCTTCCCAGGTGTTGCGAGTGGTAAAGAACCCACTTGCCAGTGCAGGAGACTTAAGAGACACGGGTTTGATCCCTGAGTCAGGAAGATCCCCTGGAGGAGGGCATGGCAACCCACTCTAGTATTCTCACTTGGAGAATCCTGTGGACAGAGGAGCCTGGTGGATTATGGTCCATAGGGTACTAAAGAGTTGGTTGGACATGATTGAAGTGACTTAGTCCACACACATAGATAATGTAGATATAGGTATAGATATAGATATATATATTTTTTTAATGAGTTTGGCTCAAGCTTCAGTATGAAATGATATTGAAGCTACAGTTATGATACATTAGTAATGATGCTCAGAGTTCACTAGTGTAATGCCTGTAACACTGAAAAAAAATGATACTGAGCATTTGATAAGCTATAAGATTTAACTGATATTGGACAACATTTACTTTTTCTGCAGTTCAAATAATGATGTTTAATTTTACATTGAATGACATTCATATAAACATGGTATAAATACCAATTATTGACTTTTAACATTAAATCATGTTACAGACAAAACACAGGTGTGCCAACTAGAGTCTAAATGTTATAGAATAGCCAATGTAGGTTTTCTTTCATGGAAATTGGATGATGGGTGAGAGAGGTCAGTTAGAGAAAACGTTAGGGGTTCAGTGCTTTTCATTTAGCCTAATTGGGAGCCAAGATAATTTATATAAGTTAATAGAACAAGAAATACAAGATGATCTCCATTACTGTAAAGTCTTCCATCTTCATCAAGATCAGTTTTTTTTTTCCATTTATTTTTATTAGTTGGAGGCTAATTACTTTACATCATTACAGTAGTTTTTGTCATACATTGAAATGATATCTGACTAATCATCTACCTGAAACAAACATGTTGATGAAAACATACTCTTAAAAATATTTTAAAATGTATCAAGGAGTAGACAAGAAAATGAGTATTTAGAGACCAAAAAAATAAGTGATAGCCAGAATCTAATACAGGTAATCGGAACACTGAAGCTGGCTTTTTGCCCTAAGGACATTTTAAAACAGAACATATGAGCTATGATATTCAAAGCCTGGCAAGGCACAGAGAAAAATATATAGAGGCCAGGGCCAAGGAAAGAGAAGAGTATCAAAAAACATTCCCCAGAGGCTGAACACAGGCAACTTTGGGATTTGCTGAGACTTGTACAATTTTTAAGAGGGCATTTAAGAAAAATAATACAGCATTTCACATGTGCAAGTAAGGGGCTCTGAAGCTGCAGTTTTATTGGCTTCAGAGAAGAGCTTCCTCTGACAATGCTGCGGAGTTTGGGGGAATTAATAATGAAGTGCCAGGGGACTCCATGACAAACTGTATTTTCCTGGGAAGTCATAAAATCAAACTGGCCTCCTTAAAGCTGTGGGTGGTCAAAAAAAGTCTAGCTGAGAATTTAAAAAGATCTGAAGTTGGTAGTGCTTCCACTCATCTTGCAAAACCACCTTCAACCAATGTTAACCACAACCAGGAGAAGATATTTAGAATTCAAAAAAAGTGAAACCAAATTAGAATATAAAATCTATAACTCCTTAAAATAAAACAAAAATTCTAAAAATAGGCAAAAATACCACAGAAAGGAAAGTTTAAATAGCAGAAAAAAATACATATATCACAATTTTGGACCATTTGAATCTTTTTCATCTATAAAGCAAATGAATAAAAATATATATATTTCCAGTTATCTCATTAGCAGTGCTAGTGGTTGGCCCAGGAGAGTTGACCAGTCTAGTATGGATGGTGGCAAGGATCTCTCTCTAGAACTCTGTGGCTCAGAATTTAGAGAAATATATGCAGCTGAGATATGAGGTTGTATCACTTTGACCAAATTCAACACGGTGAAATTACTGGTGAAAGTTAGGATAAGAAAGCAGATATCAGAGAGTTAGGACAACAGAAAGTGCTTCGATGTGAAAGTAAATCGACTCTGCAGCTCCATGGACCCACTAGGCTCCAATGTCAATGGAATTTTGCAGGCAAGAATACAGGAGTGGGTGCTATTTCCTCCTGCAGGGGATCCTCCCAGGCCAGGGATTGAACCCATGTCTCTTGTATCTCCTGCATTAGCAGGCGGATTCTTTACCATTGTGCCACCTGGGCTTCCCAAGTTGGCCCCGTAAGTCAAATTCTGTTTTCTGAGACTGGCATATAGGTATCGAACCTAACAGGATGTGTGGAAGGATCAACAATACTTAGAGGCTCAGAACTAAGGGTGGATGCAAGTGATCGTCAAGATTTTAAACAACCAATGACACTACTTTTATTGTTGAGTTTTTATGAGAAAGAATGCTTAAAAAACCATATACAAAAGAATGAAATTGGATCTCTATCTTGTACCATATACAGAAATTAACTCAAAATGGATTAAAGACATGAATATAACACCTGAAACAATAAGACTCCTAGAATAAAATACAGGCTATAGGCTCCTTGACACTAATCTTAGCAATGACTCTTTTAAAATCAAACTCCCAAAGCAAAGGCAACAAGACCAAAAATAAAAGACTGCATCAAACGAAAAACTTCTGCAGGGCAAAGAAAATTATGAACAAAATGAAAAGGCAATCTAGTAAATTGCAGAAAACACTGACAAATAATGTAACTGAGTAGGGGTTGATATTCAAAATACGTAAAGAACTCATACAACTGAATAGCAAAAACAACCAACCAACCTGTTTTTATTTTTTTTTTTATTTTTTATTTTTTTTTTTTTTAATTTTTATTAGTTGGAGGCTAATTACTTTACATCATTACAGTAGTTTTTGTTATACATTGATATGAATTAGCCATGGATTTACATGTACTCCCCATCCCAGTCCCCCCTCCCACCTCCCTCTCCACCCGATCCCTCTGGGTCTTCCCAGTGCACCAGGTCCAAGCACTTGTCTCATGCACCCAACCAAGGCTGGTGATCTGTTTCACCCTAGATAATATACATGTTTCAATGCTGTTCTCCTGAAACATCCCACCCTCGCCTTCTCCCAGAGTCCACAAGTCTGTTCCATACATCTGAGTCTCTTTTTCTGTTTTGCATATAGGGTTATCGTTACCATCTTTCTAAAGTCCATATATATGTGTTAGTATACTGTAATGGTCTTTATCTTTCTGGCTTACTTCGCTCTGTATAATGGGCTCCAGTTTCATCCATCTCATTAGAACTGATTCAAATGAATTCTTTTTAATGGCTGAGTAATATTCCATGGTGTATATGTACCACAGCTTCCTCATCCATTCGTCTGCTGATGGGCATCTGGGTTGCTTCCATGTCCTGGCTATTATAAACAGTGCTGCGATGAACATTGGGGTGCATGTGTCTCTTTCAGATCTGGTTTCCTTGGTGTGTATGCCCAGAAGTGGGATTGCTGGGTCATACGGCAGTTCTATTTCCAGCTTTTTAAGAAATCTCCACACTGTTTTCCATAGTGGCTGTACTAATTTGCATTCCCACCAACAGTGTAAGAGGGTTCCCTTTTCTCCACACCCTCTCCAGCATTTATTGCTTGTAGACTTTTGGATAGCAGCCATCCTGACTGGCGTATAATGGTACCTCATTGTGGTTTTGATTTGCATTCACTCATTATCAGAGAAATCCAACCTGTTTTTAAAATGTTCAGAATATAGAAAAAAAACTTTTTTTTTCCCAAAGAGGACATACAAATAGTCAACAGGTACATGAAAAGATGCTCAATATCACTAACCATCAGAGAAATACAAATCAAAATCACAGTGAAATACCACTTTGTACCTGTAAAATAGCTAATATCAGAAGACAAGAAATAGGGACTTCCCTGGTGGCCCAGTGGCTGAGGGCTGAGACTCTGCACTCCCAACGCAGGGGCCCACATTGCATCCCTGATCAGGGAACTAGATCGCACATGCCACAACTAAGAGTTCACATGCTGCAGCTGAAGATATGGTATGCTTCAACAAAGACTGAAGATCCTGCATGCCACCGGTAAGACCCAGTACAGCCAAATAAATAATTGCTTTAAAAAAAAAAAATTTAAAGAGGACAAGAAATAACAAGTGTTGGCAAAGATGTGGGGTGGAGAACCCTTGTGCACTGTTAATGGGAGAGTAAACGGGTGCCACCTCAATAGATGACAATATGTTGCAGTAAAACTAAAACCACCGTATGATCCAGCAATTCCACTTCTGGGTATTTAGCTGAAGAAAATGAAAACATTAACTTGAAAACATATCCACCCGCATGTTTACTGCAGCAGTATTCACAATGGCCAAGATACAGAAATAACTTGTGTTCATAAATGGATGAATGGGGAAAAAGTGTGGAATGTATACACAGTGGAATGCTATTAGCCATAAGAAGGAATGAAATATTGTCATTTGTGACAGCAGAGGTGAAACTTGAGGGCATTATGCTAAGTAAAATATGACAGGCGAAGAAAGACAAATACTGCATGATCTCACTTATATATGAAATTAAAAACAACGACAACAACAAAGCAAAGCACCAAGCTCATAGACACAGAAAACAGGCTGGTGGCTGCCAGAGATGGGGGATGGTTGGGGAGGGGGTTGTTGGTGAAAGGGATACAGGGGCCCTAAGTGTACAAGCTTCCACTAGTTATAAAATAAGTAAACCATGAGAAGGCAATGTAAAGCATGGCAGCTATAGCTAATAATCCTGAATGGTGTATCTGAAGGTTGCTGAGAGAGCAGATAGTAAGCAAATACCAAAGGTCTTTGTCATAAAAAAAAATTAACTATATATGGTGAATGAAGTTAATTTATTGTTGTGATCATTTTAGAATACATACAAATATTGGTTCACTATGTTGTACACCTGAAACCAACAGAATGCTATATGTCAATTATATCTCAATTTTTTAAAAAAATTGAAAAAAGGATGCTTTACCAAGAGGAGGCTCAATTGAATATCTGTATAATACAAACTGAATGGCATTGAGAGTGGTCACTCAGAACTGCAAAGGCCGAGCAAATGCTGGTGACTCTCCTCATTTCACATTGACTTCTCTGTTTTATGAAGCAACCCAGAGGTGAGCAAAATGTTCCATTAAAGCAGAAAATATTAGAACTTTCTTTTTAAATCTATGGCAGCTTTTTGAAAAAAAAAATATTTTGTCTGTTTTATAATACATTAATTTGTTAACTCAGTAGTAAATATATTCATTCTTTTACTTAACAATATGAAGTACCTTCTATTTCACCATAGTGTAAAGTGTCAGTCACTTAGTCATGTCCGACTCTGTGACCCAGTGGACTGTAGCTCACCAGTCTTCTCTGTTCATGGAGTTCTCTAGGCAAGAATACTGAGTGGGTGGAGCCATACACAATCCAGGGATCAGATTGAACCCCGGTCTCCTGCATTGCAGGCAGAGTTTTTACCATCTGAGCCGCCAGGGAAGCCCTTACTTCACCATACTGAATATCAAACACTAATCTCCCATTTTAGCATTTTAACCCTGAAGATATAGATATGAGTAAAAATGTTTGCTCTTATGGAGTTTTCATGGGTGAGACAGAAAATAAACATGTAAATGTATGTCGAGTGATTATTAATAATACATATATATATATATATATACATACATACATATATATATATATATATACACACACACACACACATATATATATATATATCATGTGAGAAGGAAATGACAACCCACTCCAGTATTCTTGCCTGGAGAATCCCTTGGACAGAGGAGCCTGGTGGGCTACAGTCCATGGGGTTGCAGAGTCGGACATGACTGAGTGACTCTCTCTCTCTCTCACACACACACACACACACACACACACACACACACATAAACAACCAATAGAAACTGTCAATCATACACACAAACAGGACAAGGCTGAAGCCTGTCTGAAGGGCTTTGTACAAGGTAGGGAGCTGGGCAAGGCCTCTTTGAGGAGGTGGCATTTGGAGGGAATCAGGCAAAGATCTAGACAGTGAACACAGCGAGTCACAGGTCTTGAGACAGAATCAGCTTGGACATTTGAGGAAAAACAAGGGAGCATGTGTCCAGAGTAATCAGATGGCAAATGATAGGAGAAGGGATCAGAGAGGGATTCAGGAGCCAGATTATATGCAGCCTGGTAGAAGCCTGCAAAGGTAATGTACAGCATGGCAACTATAGTTAGTAATCCTGAATTGCATATTTGAAAGTTGCTGAGGGTAGATATTAAAAGTCTTTGCCAGCCAGCCCTTCAGTAAGTAATTTGAATTTATTCTGAAGGAAGAGAGGCTATCAGAGGATCTGGACCACATGATCTGGTTTGTAATTTAAAAAGATCCCTCCAGTTTCTGTGTGGAGACTAGTCTGTATGGGAAAAGAGTAAGGGAATGAAAAAGAAAGGAGTCTACTGAGAGTGTAGGCAAGAGATGGTGGTGACTTGGACCTAGAGTAATAATGTAATTAATAAACAAATGAACAGTACACGCTTTGAAGCTGTCTTTGTGGGTTATGTTTCATTTTGGAGAGTTGTACTGTTAAAAGGACCAGGAATCGACTCTAAAGGAAGATTTTCAGGATAGGAATGTGATTACAACACAGACTGGAATATTTCCTAATATTTTATAGAATGTCTTTGTTCTTCTGGAGCTGTCAATTCATCGGTAGTAATAGTAACTTTAAGAAAGACATGCCTCTTTCAAAAGATACATAGAAAAATTTTCAAATTTGAACAAAATAATGCAAACATCAGTTGGCAAATGGCATATATATTCATCTCAGAAGTTTAGTTTCATTTTGTTTAAATGTACAAACATTTACTGGGACGCAGTATGTGCTCACAAAATGTTTGTCTGCATTCAGGGTGAGATGTTAGGGTTCCAAGTATACTATAGAAGGAATAAGAGGTAAATTGTGTGTGTGTGTGTGTGTGTGTGTGTGTGTGTGTGTGTGTGTGTGTGTGTTTTAATTAATGAAAATGTGTGTGGAGACTATGGAAAACAGTGTGGAGATTTCTTAAAAAGCTGGAAATAGAACTGCCATATGACCCAGCAATCCCACTTCTGGGCATACACACCGAGGAAACCAGATCTGAAAGAGACACGTGCACCCCAATGTTCATCGCAGCACTGTTTATAATAGCCAGGACATGGAAGCAACCTAGATGCCCATCAGCAGATGAATGGATGAGGAAGCTGTGGTACATATACACCATGGAATATTACTCAGCCATTAAAAAGAATTCATTTGAATCAGTTCTAATGAGATGGATGAAACTGGAGCCCATTATACAGAGCGAAGTAAGCCAGAAAGATAAAGACCATTACAATATACTAACACATATATATGGAATTTAGAAAGATGGTAACGATAACCCTATATGCAAAACAGAAAAAGAGACACAGATGTACAGAACAGACTTTTGGACTCTGTGGGAGAAGGCGAGGGTGGGATGTTTCAAGAGAACAGCATCGAAACATGTATGTTATCTATGGTGAAACAGATCACCAGCCCAGGTTGGATGCATGAGCCAAGTGCTTGGGGATGGTGCACTGGAAAGACCCAGAGGGATCAGGTGGAGAGGGAGGTGGGAGGGGGGACCGGGATGGGGAATACATGTAAATCCATGGCTAATTCATTACAATGTATGACAAAAACCACAAAAAAAAAAAAAGAAAAGAAAAGAAAATGTGTGTGGAGAAAAATGCACTTTGCCTTTTAAGTATCCATTGCACAAATCAGGGAATGTAGCCAGTTGTAAATCATGGGCTTTGGTCCCAGATTTGGACTGGTTTCATAGGTCAACTATTTAAGAGATCTTTGTTCCTGGGCAAGTTATTCAATGTAACCAAGCCTCACGTTTTGCTGAAAAATTGATGCTTTTGAACTGTGGTGCTGGAGAAGACTCTGGAGAGTCCCTTAGACATTAAGATCAAACCAGTCAATCCTGGAGGAAATTAACACTGAATATTCATTGGAAGCACTGATGTTGAAGTTCCAATACTTTGGCCACCTCATGTGAAGAGCTGATTCACTGGAAAAGATCCTGATGCTGGGAAAGATCAAAGGTTAAAGGAGAAGGGTTGACAGAGGATGAGATAGTTGGATGGCATCATCAATTCAATGGATATGAACTTGGAAAAACTCCAGGAGATACTGAGGGACAGGAAGGCCTGGTGTGCTGCAGTCCATGGGATCACAAAGAATCAGACATGACTTAGCGACTGAACAATAACAAGTTACGTAAACTAACTGAGCTTCAGATTTTGTTTTGTTTTACTTTCATTTTAAATACTTTATTTTTTAGAGCAGTTTTAAATTCACAGAAAAATTGAAGGGAAAGGCATAGAGATTTCTCATAGACATCCCATCAGAGTGGGACATTTGTTACAGCTGAGGATCCTACAGTGACACATCATTGTCCAAAATCTTTAGTTTACATTAGAGTTTACTCCTAGTGGATTTTTACTTTCTATGGGTTTTGACACATATATGACAGTATGTACCCATCATCGTAACAGCATACCACCTCTTCATCTCTCCCTCCTCCCTAACCCCCACAGCCACTGATCTTTTTCCTCCTCACTTTTGCATTTTTTTCCCGAATGTTGATATTTGGAATCATACAGTATGAAATCTTTTCAGACTAACTTCTTTCACTTAGTATATGCATTGAAGTTTCCCCCATGTCTTTCCATAGCTTGATAGTTCATTTTGTTCTAACTTTGAATAACTTTCCATCGTTGGAATACACCACTGTTTATTGACCCACTCCCTTATTGAAAGACATCTTGGTTGCTTCCATGTTTTGGCAATTTATGAATAAAACTGATGTTGTAAACATCTGTGTGCAGGCTTGTGTGCAAACACAGGTTTTCAACTCTTTTAGGTAAACTCTTATTGAATTGTATATAAATTGTGTATATATATACATATATATATATATATTTACACACACACACAATTTCAAGAGTTTTCTCATTATTTATTTATTTGACTGTGCAGGTTCTTAGTTGTGGCATATGGGACCTACTTCCCTGGCCATGAATTGAACCCAGGCCTCTTGCACTGGGAGCACGGACTTTGTCACTGGACCACCAGGGAAATCCCTCTTCACACTCTTTAAGATATTCTTCACGTCTTGGAAAGAAAGTAGGATTTGAATCCAAAGCCTGCAGTTTGAGACAGTGTTGCCTGCTCATCACCACATTGGGAAAGTTAATTCACCTCCCTGAGCTTTACTTTCTAAAATGAAAATAATATTTACCTAATAGTGCTCTAGTTCTCTTAAAAGGACTGATTATACTAGTACTGATATTTATTTATGGTTAAAATGGCTGAATATCAGCAATTTTAAATAGTTCAGCCTGAATATAGTTAAAAGAAACTATCCCCAAATTTCAAACAGAGAAAAACAAATGAGGTATAAAGGTCTTCTTTTTGGCATCAAGTTATGCTTTAATTCTCTCTCATTAATAAGTACGGTTGGAACACTTATTAGGTGCCAGATGCTGAAGCTCACTATCTCAGTGAATACACCAAACAACCTTACATGTCAGGGATAATGAACCATCTTACAGAAGAGGAAACTGAGCAACAGATCAAAACCAAAGGACACAACATGTACATGGTCACTCCAGAATTTTAAACCAAGGTAATCTGACACCACAGTCCAAGTTCTTAGTGATTATACCTCACTGCCTCTTCAGCCAGTTCAATTCCAAGGATGAAAAGGACTTATTTTTAGATGCTAGGAGTCAAAGTTTTTTTATCTAGTTTCCCGTTGCTTTTTCTGATCTGTGCCTAGAATTGAATTAAACCCAACTCATCTGGCTTCAGCCTCTCTCAATATACAAAACAATGTCACCTGCCATCCATACCCACCCCTCCTCCTGTCGGCCAGGCAGATGAGCTTCGATATTCGTCACACAAATGCAGTATGTCACTTTGGTTTCTTAACTACAATAGAACGGCCTGTCCACTGTAAAATATCATTAGGAACTACACCCCGAGGCTAGGATATGATGAACTCAGGTGATGCATAAATCCGAGGAGGCAGAGAAGTGCTGGAAGGAGGGTGGACCCCACTTGCTCTAGAAATGTGAGGAAGAAGGTTTAGTGAGAATGGATATCTGAAAAGCAGCATAAAGAGACTCTCATGAAGACCTAAAGCTCCCATTGCTTCAGAAGGCTGTAATTCACAAGTTCAATAACAAAGGCCACAAGGCTGAAGCTAAAAATAAGAGGAGAAAAAAAGTAAAGTTCTTTCTGGAAGATTAACTCAAGTTCAGGGATGTCGTTCGTCAGGGGGTAGATGGGTGGAGAGCAAGGGAGGAGAAATATATTTTCTCATGCTTCTCTGTAACCGGCATCGTTAGTGTAAGAGGAGAATGGGAAACATGATGTAATTGTAGTTCACAGCACTCTTCTTGATTGGCACAGAACACAATTAGACAGGCTAAATGGAGACTAATTTGCCATCTCTAGTCTGAACCAACTCAAAATCAATGGTCCACTGCAGATTACCCCATGGGGAACATGGAGGCAAGGGAGACTGGCAATGGCAAAGTAGGTCGTGGGTGTCTGTGTTCCCCAGCCCACTCCTCTATCCATCAAGCTGATAGGCACATGTAAACAAATAGCAGAAGCAACCGCTCTGTGAATGGCTCATGATTACAGCAGAAGGCATTGTTGAGAAAGGAAATGAGGTCTGAATACGAAAAGATTGCAGTTTGTCTACCAGATGCACTATAGGGATTTGTATGTTCTGTAGCCACTTTCTTAGGGTTTCTTTGCTTCAGCAAAGAGAACAATTCTATTGATGAGCTCACCCATCCTCCTCTACCCTATCCCACAGGTGGTTTTCAAATGTTATTGCACATAAGAACCACCTGGAATAAGTGTCTAAATGTATATTTCCTGGCCCCAGGCTCAGAGATGCTGACTAGGTCCATTGGGGTTGAAACCTATACAGCAGTATTTATCACACATTGCAGTTTTTTTGGATGTACATCATTTGTGGGCCACATTTGGAAATACAACTAAGGGTAATAGATGTGTATGCATATACATGTTTGGGCTTCTCTGGTGGCTCAGTGGTAAAGAAACCACCTGCCAACGCAGGAGACACAGGTTTGATTCCCTGGGTTGGGGAGATAACCTGGAGACGGAAATGGCAACCCACTTCAGTTTTCTTGCCTAGGAAATCCCATGAGCACAGGAGCCTGGCAGGCTACAGTCCATGGGTTCGCAAAAGAGTCAGACATGACCTAGGGACTAAACAACAAAATACATGTATAGAATTTATATTATTTATATTTGGTCTTCTGAAGTAGGGACTGTTTAGTATTCGACATAAAAAATATCACAAGAAAGCTTATTTTAGCCTCCCTAATCCCACATCTATGCCTGATTTCCACTGTTGCCAGGATGGGGGTAGGATTGACTGTCAATCACAAATGATAAATCTACATTATCGAAGGTAATTTGCTTCTTCCTTTAAGTAACTGGATTTTAGCTGTTTCATTGAGAAATAATTGACATACATAACAGTAAGTTTAAGGTGTATAGCTAGATGGTTTAATTTATATATATATATTATGAAATATATATACATTTATAGTAAACATATGTATAACTAAGTCACAATAGGTTCATTTAACTTCCATGATTACATATAGATACAATAAAAAGAAAAATAAAAAATATTCTCCTTGCAATGATTCTTAAGATTTACTCTCTTAACAACTATTCTGCACATCTTACAGCAGTGTTAACTATAGTTACCATTTTGTATATTACTTCCCTAGTACTTATTTATCTTATAACTGGAAGTTTGTAATTTTTGAAGTTTCTACCTCCAATTGCCCCTCCTCTCAGATTCTTTAAACACTATTTACAACTGAACATTTACCATGCCCTCTAGACTAACTTGTGTAGTAGCTAATTTCTGATTACTAATTGCTGATATAATTAACAGGCAGATTTAGTATGATTCTTATCTTGATACAATATTTTATATAGTTAATTAATTGGCATAATAAAGTGAAAGATTTTTATGTTTACTAGTCACTTTTCTGTGTTTATTTTTTAAAGGCAATTAATCATTCACTGCAGAAATACTTTTAATTAAAATGATTCCTCATTCCCAGCCTCAGCAATACACAAAACAAAAACAAAAGAAATGAGGAGGAAAACTGTAAGTTTTGACAGTTCAAGTAGATATCACTCATGCTCTGTGTTAGTTTATGAGTTGCTGCACGAAAATAAAGCTAGATGAGTGGTGAATATGGACCAGGTTAATAAACCGAATGATCCTATAATCTCCTTAGGAAAGACATTTCTCATTTATTCTGTTTGAAAATTTAGGAATATTGTCTCAGATCACACTAAAATCCAAATATAAATGTTTTTGAAAAACCAACAGTATCCCTCAATATTGATGGCCACAATCATGCCTTTTTCTCCCCCTCTTTATGTATCCAGTGACCCCACATGGCAAGTGCCCAACAAATGAGTACAGTTATTGAGGAAATTCACTAATTTGGTCTAAGTGAAGAAGATGCAGTTTGAATCTATAAAGCAATTTTTAATCATTATAATCTTATCTTTTATTACATTTAGTATCATAAATTAGTAGACATTCAGTACAAGTTCTACAGATTATGAATAATCAGTTCAGTTCAGTTCAGTCACTCAGTTATGTCCGACTCCTTCTGACCCCATGAATCACAGCACGCCAGGCCTCCCTGTCCATCACCAACTCCCAGATTTACTCAAACTCATGTCCATCAAGTCAGTGATTCCATCCAGCCGTCTCATCCTCTGTCATCCCCTTCTCCTCCCGCCTCCAATCCCTCCCAGCATCAGGGTCTTTTCCAATGAGTCAACTCTTCACATGAGGTGGCCAAAGTACTGGAGTTTCAGCTTCAGCATCAGTCCTTCCAATGAACACCCAGGACTGATCTCCTTTAGGATGGACTGGTTGGATCTCCTTGCAGTCCAAGGGACTCTCAAGAGCCTTCTCCAACACCACAGTTGAAAAGCATCAATTCTTCGGCGCTCAGCTTTCTTCACAGTCCAACTCTCACATCCATACATGACCACTGGAAAAACCATAGCCTTGACCAGATGGACCTTTATTGGCAAAGTAATGTCTCTGCTTTTTAATATGCTGTCTAGGTTGGCCATAACTTTCCTTCCAAGGAGTAAGCGTTTTTTAGTTTCATGGTTGCAATTACCACTTGCAGTGATTTTGGAGCCCCCCAAAATAAAGTCTGACACTGTTTCCCCTGAGGAAAACCTTCCAAGGATCTTCCAAGGATCCTTTGGAAAAGCTGTGACCAACCTAAACAGCCTATTAAAAAGCAGAGAAATTACTTTACCAACAAAGGTCTGTCTAGTCAAAGCTACAGATTTTCCAGTAGTCATGTATGGATGTGAGAGTTGGACTATAAAGAAAGCTGAGCACTGAAGAATTGATGCTTTTGAACTGTGGTGTTGGAGAAGACTCTTGAGAGTCCCTTGGACTGCAAGGAGATCCAACCAGTCCATCCTAAAGGAGATCAGTCCTGAATATTCATTGGAAGAACTTATGCTGAAGCTGAAGCTCCACTATTTTGGTCACCTGATGCAAAGATCTGACTCATTGGAAAGGACCCTGATGCTGGGAAAGATAGAGGGCAGAAGGGGAAGGGTACAACAGAGGATGAGATGGTTGGATGGCATCACTGACTCAATGGATAGGAGTTCGGGTAAACTCCGGGAGTTGGTGACAGACAGGGAGGCCTGGCATGCTGCAGCCCATGGGGTCACAATGAGTCGGACATGACTGAGCAACTGAACTGACTGAAAATATTGATACTCATGAATTTGTGTATAGAGTCTCTAATGTTTGTCGGTTCTCATTCTGCCTGATATGTAAAGGCTACCTCAGGACCCCTTCATCCCCCATCTGACTGGAATCTTTGCTCACAAACAAAAAGGACAGTGCCCAGGATTAGAAGATAGCACTGGGTAAGCTGGGGAATAGCCAGAAATGACCAAGAGATGCAGGCCCTGTGGCATCTGAGGGGCTGGAGTGGGTGTAGAGTTTCAACTTAAGTGGGCCTCGCTCCAGTGAGATTACAGGAAAGCAGGATCTCTAAGAATCTTGGTTCTAAATATTTAGAATTTCTTGCATTTATTACTGCATTCTGACAGAGGGAAGAATGATGAATGACTTAGGACAGCGCAGAAAGATCAGATCTAAACGCCTACAAAGACATATTCTAACAATAGCAAGTTGATTTGCCCTAGAATTCTATCTGGGGTCAAAACTTAGAGGCATCACTTATCAAGGAAAGTGGGGGTGAGACAAAGTAATGGTGACAACAGACTTAAATTAAGAATCTACAGAAGATGCTCCAAAGCCCCCAGGTCCCTGTCTGCATACAGCAAAGAGACACCTGTTCCTTTATAAATCATATAGGAGTTGGGAAGTATTTATGGAGACCAGTTAAGGGAGAATCTAGGTCTAAGGTCAGTAAACACAAAACACAGCTGTGGGCTTCTGGGAAGAAAAAAGTCATTGCATTAAAATTAGGTTCTAAATTTATTCTAAATAGAGATAATACCAGTCCCCTCCCTCAACCAACTTCAGAATACTAATCATGAGGCACGTACATCCTCACTCCCTAGGCATAAGAAACAAGAAGAGATTTTCAGGAAAGCTGAAAATGTCTAAGAAATGAGTTATAGAGACTGATAGGTGGAAGACTTTGATTAATGAAAAAAAAGTGAACACTGAGTTGTCACTGTTGTTGTTTAGTCACTAAATCATGTGTGACACTTTTGTGACCCCATAGACTGCTAGGTTCCTCTGTCCATGGAATTTCCCAGGCAAGAATACTGGAGTGGGTTGCCATTTCTTTCTTCAGGGGATCTTCCTGACCCCAGAATCAAACCCGTGTCTCCTGCATTGCAGGTGGATTCTTTACTACTGAGCCACCAGGGAAGCCCCTAATTTACATCTTTATGTCTCATTCTTCAGTTCAGTCAGTTCAATTCAGTCACTCATTTGTGTCTGATTCTTTGCAACCTCAATGAACTGCAGCACGCCAGGCTTCCTGCCTATCACCAACTCTCGGAGCTTGCTCAAAGTCATGTCCATCAAGTCTGTGATGCCATCCAACCATCTCATCCTCTGTCATCCCCTTCTCCTCCCGCCTTCAACCTTTCTCAGCATCGGGGTCTTTTCCAGTGAGTCAGTTCTTCTATCAGGTGGCCAAAGTATTGGAGTTTCAGCTTCAGCATCCGTCCTTTCAATGAATACTCAGGACTGATTTCCTTTAGGATTGACTGGTTGGATTTCCTTGCAGTCCAAGTGACTCTCAAGAGTCTTCTCCAATACCACAGTACAAAAGTATCAATTCTTCAGTACTCAGCTTTCTTTATAGTCTACCTCTCACATGCATACATGACTAGTGGAAAAACCATAGTTTTGACTAGATGGACCTTTGTTGACAAAGTAATGTCTCTGCTTTTTAATCTGCTGTGTAGGTTGGTCACAGCTTTCTCATTCTTAAATATCTATGTATCCATCCATCCATTCATCCATCCATCCACACAGAGTCACTGGTTAGTTGATAAGCACTTCTAAGAAAAAATAGCAAGGTAAACAATTAGGAAACAAACAGAAAAAATAAATTCTAAAGTAAGAGGGTTGAAACATAGAACAGAAGAATGTTAGAACAATACCAAAAAGTCCCCTAGACTAATTCTCAGGGAGATAAGAGAATAAATTGTTTCATTTCTAGGAAAGAACAAAAAGAGAAGAAAAAGCAATATACACCAAAAAGAGTATAAAAGTCAATTGAAATATGGTAAAGTAGTCTTAACATGTGTAATGTGGATATGAAAATGAAAGGAAAGAGTTAAAAGAGAAGGGACAATTCTTTAAGAGATTCTGGCCGAAACTTTCTCAAATGTGATTTCTAAAATATCAAGCAACACATTCAGGAAAATTTATAAAGCCCCAGAGGTATAAATGCAAAGAATACTACATGTAGCCATATCAGAGTAAAACTTCTGAAAACCAAGGAAAAGGAGAAAATCTTAAAAACAGCCAGAGGAAAAGGATACATTACCTTCAAAGGAGAAACTATAAGATTGGCAGCTCCTTTTTGCAACAGAAAAAATGAAAATCAGAGGACAACATAATGATATTATAAATGCTAAATGTATAATTCTCAACGTGGAATTTTATACCCAGTGAAAATAAACTTCAGAAAGATGAAATAGACTTCCTACAAAATTTTAAACTAAGAGATTTAATCACCAGCATATCTACAGAGAAATAAATTCTAATAAGAGGTTTCATGAAGAAGAAAATATATCTCAGATGCATAGCATTAATGAAGAAGGGACAATGGTTTCTCTTTGGGTAAAAAAATATATGGTTTTTAACTGCTTTAAACTGTGACAAGAAATGTCCTATGAACTTTGGCATATGTAAGAATTAAAACACATGAAAACAGCATAAAAGACAACAGGAAAATAAAGTATTTGCATTATGGACAGTAAAAAATAAATATTAGATAGACTTTGATTTGTGAAGGTGGATGCTGTAAACTTTGAAGTAATAAATAAAAGAAAAATTTAAAAATTATAATAAGGCAAATAGAACAACAAAAGATACACTTAATAATTCAAAAAGAATGAAATTATACAGGGATAAGACCAGAAAAAAATTAGACAAATATGAAACCAAAAAATCCACTGCCAGTACAAAAATTAGCATATCAGTAATGACATTAAATGTCATGGACAAAATACTTTAATATATTAATGTATAAAATTATTACACTAGATAACATAATGCAAGTTTTCTTACAAATGGCACATTTTAAAAATAAGGATACAGAATATTTTACATGAAAGAGTGGAAAATATTTCATGCAAACACTAAGAAAAATTAGAAAACAGGTATAACTAATTGTTTTTCAGTATAACTAATTTAATATCAGAAAATTGGACTTTAAGGGAAGAAATATTGCTAAACAGAAAGAAAGACATTTTATAACAAAAAAGGGTCCACTCTACCTGAAAATGTACTAATTTGCATGTATCTAAGAAGGTACTTTTGAACTGTGGTGTCAGAGAAGACTCTTGAGAGTCCCTTGGATGGCAAGGAAATTCAACCAGTGAATCCTAAAGGAAACCAGTCCTGAATATTCATTGGAAGGACAGATGCGGAAGCTGAAGTTCCAATACTTTGGCCACCTGATGGGAAGAGCCGACTCATTGGAAAAGCCCCTGATGCTGGTAAAGATTGAAGGTGGGAAGAGGAGGGGACGACAGCGAATGAGATGGTTGGATGGCATCACTGACTTGATGGACATGAGTTTGAGCAAGCTTGGGGAGTTGGTAATGAGACAGGGAAGCCTGGTGTGCTGCAGTCCGTGGGGTCGCAAAGAGCCAGACATGACTGAACGACTGAACTGAACTGAACTAAGAAGGTAGCCTGAGAAAGTATCAAGCCAAAGTGAATGTGCAGAAAGAATAAATAAATAAAAAATCATTTTAACACATTCCTCTTAACATCTAGTAAAAAAAAATATAAAAATCAGCAAGTATAAAAGACATTTGCACACATTATTAACAGAATTACTTTAGTTGACATGAATAGAACATTGCATCCAAAAATTGAAAAATTCATATTTTAAATGTGCACATAGGATGTGTTCCAAAATAAATCATATAATGAGCCGTAAAGCATGTCTGAAAAATTTCAAAGGATTGATACCATACAAAGCATATTCTCTTATCACGGTTGAACTAAGCTAGAAGTCACTAGCAAAAAGTTTGTCAGAAAATCCCCAAGTGCTTGGATGTAAATAATGTATTTCCAAATCATAATGGAAATTAGGATGTATTTGGAACTAAATGATAATGGAAACAAAATATAGCAAAATTTTTGTAACACAGCTAGAGCTATAGTTAGAAATATATAGCCTTAAATGTATTCACAAGAAAACAGGAAATACTGCAAATCAATAATGTAAACATCATGTAAACAAAGTGGAAACAGAAGGGCACATTAAATCAGATGAAGCAGAAGAAATAAATTAATGAAGTTAAGAGCAAAAATCTATAAAGTAAAAAACATAGAATAAAAATGACATGAAAGCTAAAAGTTATTCTCTGAAAAGGACAGTAAAAATGATAAGAATTTTAGAGAGATTGAGCAAAAAAAAAGAGAAATGTCAATAAAATATATATTACTAACATGACACTGCTATTGATCTACAGATATTATGAAGTAATTAAGATGGCAATCTGAATTTGTGCAAATAAATTTGAAAATTTAAAAGAAATAAGTTCCTGATAAAGAGCAACTTGCCAAAGATAACATAAGACATAGAAAAATTGATTATTTTTTTATGCATGTAAAAACTGATCTCTAATTTAATACTCTACTACATGAAAAATTTGAGGCCCAAATGGCTTGCTTCACTTGTAAATTTTTCCAAATTTTAATGGAAGAACTAACGCTTATCTTTCATAAAGTCTTCCAGAGACTAGATAGAGAACACTTTCCAATACAATTTTTAAAAGTGATTTTAGAGGGCATTAAATGACATTCAAGGACACCAGAATTGACAGAAGGACAAAATAGAGGCCTTTTATCTTATGAATATAGTTGAAAAATTTTAAGCAGAGTATTAATGAACCAAATTCAGAACTAAATCATAATGTTCAAATAAAGTTTATTCCAAAGATACAAAGATTGTTTCAAGAGTTAGAAAATTAATCAGTATAATTTATCACATTAATAGAATATAAAAGAAAACCACATGATCACCTTAATGAACGCAAAGAAAGTATTTAATAGAAACAAACATTAATTAATAATTATGAAAAACTCCAATTTTACTTTTCATTCTTAGGAAAAAAGGAAGAGAATTTTCTTTATATGATGAAGATTATGTTTTTAAAAACCCTAAAACAAATAATGGAGAAAACTGAAAGATAAGAATGCCTGCTTATTCCAACTCAATTTATTATTGTAACAATGGTTCTAGCCAGTAAAAGGTACAAAAAAATAAATAAAAAGTCTAAGTATTAGGAAAAGAAAAAACAACAATAATTGTTATGGGCAGATAGCATGATTATGCATTGGACATTCAAAAATAATATGCAGATAGCCTTTGGAATTAAAATGTAAATTAAGCAAGATAACAGTATCAAAATATAAAGTACTAATTGTATTTTATTCCATATCAACAAGAATCAATTAGAACATAAAAAAGAAGTCATACTATTTATAAAAGCATGAAAGAAACATTGGTTAGTAACAAATGTAGTGAAAGTTATTGAAAACCTCTATACATAAGACTAGAATACTACAGACAAATATTAAAGATGATCTATGAAATGCGGGAATAAAGTATTTATAAATTAGAAGAAATAATATTGTAAAGATGTCAATTCTTTCCAAATAGGTCTCTATATTCAAAGAGTTCCAATTAAAAACAAAGGAACTAAGGAAGAGTAGTAAGCTCTTTCTAAAATTTATGTGGGTAATACATGAAATTTATTTATTTATTTTTCATTTTTATTAGTTGGAGGCTAATTACTTTACAACATTGTAGTGGTTTTTGCCATACATTGACATGAATCAGCCATGGATTTACATGTATTCCCCATCCTGATCCCTGCTCCCACCTCCCTCTCCACCTGATCCCTCTGGGTCTTCCCAGTGCACCATCCCCAAGCACTTGTCTCATGCATCCAGCCTGGGCTGGTGATCTGTTTCACCCTTGATAGTATACAGGTTTCAATGCTGTTCTCTCGAAACATCCCACCCTCGCCTTCTCCCACAGAGTCCAAAAGTCTGTTCTGTACATCTGTGTCTCTTTTTCTGTTTTGCATATAGGGTTATCGTTATCATCTTTCTAAATTCCATATATATGTGTTAGTATACTGTATTGGTCTTTATCTTTCTGGCTTACTTCACTCTGTATAATGGGCTCCAGTTTCATCCATCTCATTAGAACTGATTCAGATGAATTCTTTTTAATGGCTGAGTAATATTCCATGGTGTATATGTACCACAGCTTCCTCATCCATTCGTCTGCTGATGGGCATCTAGGTTGCTTCCATGTCCTGGCTATTATAAACAGTGCTGCGATGATAGCGATGATACATGAAATTTAAATTGACATTCTTAAAGAGAAAGAACAAAATTGAAAATTTGTAGTAACAGATATTGCGATACTGTTTCTTAACAGAGCTACAGTATTGGCGTAAGACATTTCTACAAAGAAGAAATGTAAATAACCTCACATGGTGAATACTTCAGAAAATGCTCAACGTATTAATCATCAGGGAAATGCAAACTAATGCCACAATGAAATATCATCTAACACCTGTAGGGATGGTTATTATCAAAGAAAAGACAACAAGTGCTGGTTAGGATATGGAGAAACTAGAACACGTGCACACGGTTGGTGGGATTGCACAGTAGTGCTGCTGCAATGAAAAACATATGGAAGTTCCTCAAACAATTAAGAATAGAACTATCATATGATCCAGCAATTCCACTTCTAATGTTTATTTAAAGTAATTAAAATCAGGATCCCAAAGACATATTCCCACTCTCATATTTATCACAGCAGTATTCACAATAGCCAATACATAGAAGCAATGTAAATGTTCATGACAAATGAAGAAATAAAGAAAATGCAGAACTCTATAAGATGTAAATAGATACTACTCCCACAGAGAGGTAAAACCAATTCCCACCCTTTCACTCTGAGGTTTTGCTTAAGGACTTGCTTTTAAAGAGTATAATACGGAAAGAAGAAAAAGTAGCTTTACAGTAGAGAAATCTGGCAAAATGTACCTTAGCCAGGTCCTCAAGGTTAATATCAGTGATAAGTCATTACTTACATATACATTTGATACGATAGCTCAGCTGGTTAAGAACCCGCCGGCAATGCAGGAGACCTGGGCTTGATCCCTGGGTTGGGAAGATTCCCTGGAGAAAGGAAAGACCACTCATTCCAGTATTCTGGCCTGAAGAATTTCATGGACTGTATAGTCCATGGGGTTGCAAAGAGTGGAACACAACTGAGTGACTTTCACTTTCACTTTGATATGATATGTGGGAAGCAGTACTTCATCTCTGTAATCCTCCTCTCTAAAATGTAGTTTACCTATGAGATAAAACTCCAGGCAAGCCCAAATTGAGGGACATTTTACAGAATACCTGTTAGTAACCCTCAAGGTTGTCACCAGTGCTTTCGAGGCCATCAAAAATAAAAAATACCTGAGACACTGTCACAATTAAGAAAAGCTTAAAGGCACATGATAACATAATATTGTATCCTAGATGAAATCCTAGCATACAAAAATTAGGTTATGGAAAAATTAATTAAAAATGAATAAAGTATGAGGTTTATTTAATAATAATATATCAGTGTTGGTTCATTGCTTATAATAAATATAGCCTACTAATGTAAGTGTTACTGTAAAAGAAACCAGATATGGTGCATGGAAGAATTCTCTATACTATCCTTGAATTTTTTTGCAAGTCTAAAAGAAATTCCAAATAAAGCAATTATTTCAATTAAAAAAATCACTAAGACACTTGATAAGCAGTGAAAATCACCAAGGGATATAATTGCTTATATAATCAAAGAAAAAATATAAGAAAACTGTATGACAAATTCAGATTTCTAGTCATTATATTCCACCCTCCCCAAAAGAGAAAATTAGGGGAGGAAACCATCAAATAATTCATTCAAAGTAGAAATTTCTAGAATTGAAGAACATTACTTCAGATTTAAAGAGACCAACAAGCAAAAAGAAAAATTAAAGGGGAAAAAAGAGACTCCCTCTTCCACGGTGGTCCAGTGGTTAAGATTTTGCCTTTCAGTGCAGCGGTTACAGGTTCAATCCCTCGTCAGGGAGCTAAGGTTCCCACATGAAAGTGAAAGTGTCAGTCACTCAGTCATGTCTGACTCTCTGCGATCCCCATGGACTACAGTACGCCAGGCTCTTCTGTCCGTGGGATTTTCCAGGCAAGGATACTAGAGTGGGTTGCCATTCCCTTCTCCGGGGAATCTTCCTGACTCAGGGGTTGAACCCAGGGTCTCCTACACTCCAGGCATATTCTTTACCATCTGAGTCAGCAGGGATGCCCCAGAAGATCCCACACACACTGGGGCCAAACAGCCAAAACATAAAACAGAAGTGATATTCTAACAAACTCAACAAGGCCTTTTAAAGTGGTTCACATCAAAAAATAGAAATTTAAGAGGAAAAAAAAAAACAACAACTAAAGGGTAGGACTTCCCTGGTGGTCTCGTGGTTAGGAATCTGAGAGCCTTTCCACTGCTGGGAGCTGGGATTGTATCTGTAATGTTCAACAAGACTGCATGGCATTTATCATTTTTATGGTCATTAAAAACCAATATAATGAATAGGAAATTAGCCAAAAGTCAAAAATACTATGTTTTCTGGGTGGGAGAAATGAAAGAAAGATTTAACCGAACTACCACAATAGATAATGTATTGACAATAGCTACATTTGCTGAATTAAGAGACTGCAGTATAAACATAAAAGATATACATATTAGGTTAAAAATAAAGAAGACAGCCTAAAATGTTGAAATTAGTTTTCTATAGGACACAAGAAATGGGTTAAGAGTGATAAGGACAGAGAACTGCTATTTAGTTGTTGTTGTGGCTGTTATTGTTATAAACCTTCAGCATGCTTTGATTTTAAAAAAAAAAAACTATGCCCATGTGTTTACTTACATGAAAAATAATTAACAAAAGAATCTGCTGCAATGAAGGAAACCTGGGTTCAATTTCTGTGTCTGGAGGACCCCCTGGAGAAGAGAATGGCTACCCACTCCAGTATTCTTGCCTGGAGAATTCTACGGACAGAGGAGCCTGCTGGGTTATAGTTCACGGAGTCGAATATAGCTGGACATGACTGAGCAAATAACAGACAAAATTAATACAAAACAAAAATAATATTACATTTAGTGATTTCTCTATGAAAGGCTTATATATGAATTTGCCATGGCATATTAGTTGAAAAACAAGTGGAAATACTTCATTTTTATTCACAGTAAACCAGAATGTTTCCTTGGAACTCAGATGAATGCAATTTCATGTGATCACTCCAGCTAATGAACCAGTATAACTTCAACAGTCATATGGAAACCATTCTTGTGACTTTTTAAATGGTGAGACTGTCAGGTGACATGTAAGTATTAATGATTTTTTTGTACTTCTGAACATTCATTTACCTAATATTTTTAAAAATTAGCCTGAGCACTTCTGCAGGGTAATGGTGAGCCTTTTTTTTGAACACAATACTGTGTATGAAATTTTCTTCAAAGTTTACAGGCACTTCTATACCTGACAGAGACATACTTTTGATAGAACCTCCTTATTCCCTCTGAAACCTGTATTTAATCACTGAAACTCTATTTTGTCCTTAAGCATCAGATAATTGGACTCATTAAGTGGTGTATCAGAGAAGAACAAGTTTTCTAATTATGTTTACAATGAAATATATGAGTTAATAAGTAAAATGTGATAGTAGTCTATTAAAATGATTAAGAACTTCTAGAATAGAGCATGCCACATCAGATATATTAGCATGCACTTTTACACATCAACATCACTACATGTATTGTGCTAAGGTTAGTCTTTGGGATTCAAACCAATAACCAATGGACCCAGTAAAATGTAAATATTAAAATATATGAAAGACAGAAAAGCTCAACTACTGCTTGATGCAAACTTTAAGATGTAACATATCCTCACCTGTGAGCTTTTGATGTTCATACAGACGAGATTTCCACACGTGTTTTTTTTTTTTTAATCACAGAAGACACCTTGTTTATGCAGAGCCACAGTTGAGGGGTAATCTTGTAAGCTATTCCTTAGTGGAACTGCCTGCCAAGAGAAGGGGTCAGGCCAGGACCGAGATGGAGAGTTTCTGTGTGTGGTCAGTAAGGAAGAAGCATTGACTTTTTCCTTTTAAGTTGTCAAACCTTGTTTCAAGGTCATGCTCCTTCTAGAAATATGGTGTCCTAGATTTGGAAGGTTGAAGTTCAGTGTTTGTAGGCTAAATGAATCAGCTAAAGCTGCTGCCATTTGGGCATGAGTTTCTTTCTTTAGCTCCTTTATGTAACTTACCTGGAAAACTTGAAAAAAAAATTAATGACACCGAACTTACTTTATGTTTAGCAGTGTCTGCTAGCACTGTTAGGGCTTCCCTAATAGCTCAGTTGGTAAAGAATCTGCCTGCAATGCAGGAGATCCCCATTGGATTCTTGGGTCATGAAGATCCACTGGAAAAGGGATAGGCTACCCACTCCAGTATTCCTGAGTTTCCCTTATGGCTTAGCTGAGAATCCACCTGCCATGTGGGAGATCTGGGTTCGATCCCTGGGTTGGGAAGATTCCCTGGAGAAGGGAAAGGCTACCCAATCCAGTATTCTGGCCTGGAGAATTCCATGGGCTGTACGGTCCATGGGGGTTGTAAAGAGTAGGACATGACTGAATGACTTTCACTAGCACCATTGCAGATATATTTCCATTGAAATACTCTTAATTTCATCTTTAAATGTATTCATTCTATTTTCTATTTACACACATATGTTAGAAAAGAGAACAAGAATTATAGTTGGAGGATTTGAGTTTAAAACCCATTTCTACCATTTTTTGACAATATGACCTTGGGCAAAATGCTTAAATCTTAAAATAGCTATAAGACACTGATTTACCTAATGGCAAGGAGAGTTTCCAATGAGAAAATGTGTTTTAGAGCATTCATAAAAGATGAAGCACTGGTAAATACTGGTTATTTTCCCTCTTTCACTGGTTAGTTCATTTTCAGCTCCGTTTACCTTCTCTCCTTCTCAGGAGGAATTCATATTCTTTCGAGCTCTCCCCGAAGGCTCATTACTGTTGGAGGCCATGTCGATGTAGTTCCAGCTATGGGACTCCCAACAATGTTTTCTACTTCCCATTTGTCTTTTCTCTTATTTCCTTGAGTCATATGTTTTCGTTTTCTCCTGATGGGCTTCATTTCATCTATTTCTTGTCTCCTATTCACTGCTAAAAATACTCACTATTCCACCTAGATCTTTGACACATTTGTCTTATTTCCTCCAGTATTTTCCCAGCAGCACAATGAACAGACACTTTGAAAACCTAACTTGTAAAGGAATGGCTTGTGTTCAGTTAAAAGTTTTGTGGTCTGGTACTTAAAAAGAGTTCCACATCTTTCCTGGGGACTCTAAAATGTCTAACCTGCTCTGCTCATGTATCATTGACCCAGTGGTCACTCATGGGGGTCACCCAAGACAGCCCCTAGCTCTTAAGGTGCTCACATTCTGTCTGGACTTTGTCTGTAGACTCCAGTTCCCTTGATATTTTCTGGACTAGATTGTTCTCTTAGTTACCTTAAACATCAATGCTAAAGGTTCTGGAAATCTCCTCTTCTGGCTCTTCCTGCTCCTGTTCACCTTTCACAGACTACCCATGCTAACTCCAGCTTATTGGAATTTAAACTCTGACAGTTGTCTTCATTACTAGTGCCCTGTTCACAGGCACACACCTGCATACACACACACACACACACACGTAAAATGAATGAAATTTATGTTAAATGACCAAGGTATTATTAAATTTAACAAGTAAATAGTGAAAGGGACTAGAAAAGTTCTCTATTCCAGTCCCCTAAATCATGTTACAAATTTGTGAGATCAGTGAGAATTCATCCATGTCTAAGGGCCTCCTGAAGAGATTTCACAACCACCTCTATAATCAGTTCCAATGTTTAACAACTTTCATTCCTTAGACATTTCTCTCTCTCTCTCTCCTTTTTTTTTAAAGAAATAAAGGAAACCTGAAGAGTGTGTGAATAATTCATTTGCTTTTGCATTTACATACTTTCCCATTTGGTTGGATTTTCTGGTTTTGACTTTTCAGCATTTTCAGCTTTGGTTGTTCTTGAATTAAAGCTGAAACGAATATGGGTGCAGATATGCTAAGAAAAAAAAAAAAGGAGAGGACCCTTACTCATGCACAAGGCTTTCAATACTGAAGTGCAGTCAAAGATATTTCTCCCATAGGAAGATAAAACATGCAGAGGTGAAACTTAATAGCTTGATACTGAAATGGCCAAGAGCCACACAAAACTACTCATATTTTACTTATTTTTTTCATCCATTTTTCACCATTTTAAGACAATTTAGGGTATACAATACTGTGTGCAAGCTTCTTTCCATGGCGATAGGAAGGACTTCAGCAAATATATATTTTGTAGGAAACGGGAAAAAGTGGTCTCCCAGTTCTACGTCTCTCCCTTCTAATTTGGATTAGGAGGTGGAATTAAAAAACTAAAATCTGGTTGGTATGAGCAGTGGGACAGCTGGTCTGCCATGATCAGAGTAAAATCTATATTATAGAATACTAATTTTATAGAAAGAGATAATAAGGGTTAGTTGCTCAGTCATGCCCAACTCTGTGACCCCATGGACTGCAGCCCACCAGGCTCCTCTGTCCATGGCATTTTTCAGGCAAGAATGCTGGAGTGGGTTGCCGTTTAGAAAGATCAGACATTAATAATCATAGATATTCAAGACATTCGACTCCCAAATATCTCCCAAGTAAATTTCTTCAGCCTCCGATTTTGCCTTGACAGAGGATTCCCTGATGAAAAGAGACATAAACTTTATCCCAGAACATCAGACACTTTTAAACCAGTGCAAACTCTCCCTTTCAAGGGCAATGATTCTGTGGACAATGGTAGCAAACTTGCATGGAAAAAATATTCTCTCCTATAATCCAATCCACCACATACTTCTTTTAATTATTTTCCCCACACTGTATGGTATATGGGGTCTTAGTACCCCAACCAGGGATCAAATCCACACCCCCTGTACTGGAAGCACAGAATCTTAACCGCTGGACCATCCAGGAAGTCCCCCCACCATGTATTTCTGATTTAACTTCTTTGTCTACGTTTTCTGATATGAGTCAAGCAAAGGCTATTCGAATTGGAAGTTCTGAGCTTTCACCTACCTGGACCCTGGAGAGATAACTGATGTTTTGCTTTCACATTCAAGAAAAAAACCTTCCCGATTCCTTTGAGCAAATCAATAATAGATGGGAAATGTAGGACACGTTTTTTGTGACATTTACATGCTGAGTGGCTCTGAATATTGCTATAATGACTTAACTGAGTCAAATAATGAACAGTTTCCACTCAAGGAGCACACGAATTTTTTTCTCCAAATAAAAATAAGTTTAGCTTTAACAATTTTTGATTATTGTGTGGTAGGTTTTCTATAATGTAGATTATAACAAAATTTTAATACTGAACTACTTTTCTTCTTGACACCCAAGGAGCCTGACTTCTTGGAAACAGAAATTCATTTTAAAATTAGGCTAAGTAAAACTACATGAAAAAGAGGGAAAAATGAAAAGTTATCATTATATCATCCTTGAAAGCCAACTATAAATGAATTTGGGATCTCTCTGCATTCCTATTCCCTTCTGTTAGGGCAGATAATCAAATATTGGCACCAATTTCGGGGGTAAGTTGGAAATACTATAAAAATATGTTTGCTTTTTTTAGAATTTCCTGGGTGACTAAGTACCACAGAATCAGAAATGGCCATGGCCTAAATCCTCTGGATGAAAATGTCTGACCATTACTAAGCTATCAAGAGACTACCCAATTGTGCCTGAGAAAGAACCCAGCATGGCAAAGAGGAAAGATTAGCATGGAAATCCATGTTTGGGGTTCTGATGTCATTATAAACTGCCCATTCCTGTCTATTATACTTTTTATTAATACCATATAAGTGAGTGATTTAGAAATTGGATCAATAACCAGTAATTCCATTTGATGCCCAATACATCATTATTTTTAAGTGCTATCAGTGTGTCTGTGTGTGAAGTGTGTATATGTGTGGGAGTGTATGTGTCATGCTTTAATACAAATTTAAAAAGTAATTTGGTCTAATGGAGTATTTCTCCTTGTAGTATGGGGACTTACTGGTTTCCTTGTTGCATTCACATTTCAAATGTCAAAATAACCAGATTTTTATCTGACATTAAATTATAAGTAATGTGACATTAATTTTTTAAAAAAAAAAAGTCATTCTACTTCTAAAACACCTGCCCTAAAGGAATTCATCATTGTGCTGGATCAGTGACTGCTCTGTATGTACAATCACTTCCTTTAAAAAGGGAATTTTGATGGTATTTTATTAGTCCTGCTCCATCTTTTTATATTAGGAGGTATTTAGAGAACAGATAGTATACTTTGGTTGACAAGTTACCAGATCAGAAATGCAATGTATGGACCTAATAGAGAGAGCCTGGACTCTGAACAGGATGAAGAAATTAGGTTTGATTTTGGGTTATCCTCCTTTGTGGATCGTATATTCTATATGTGGGGGGAAAAGGTATATGTGCATATTTGGGGGCCAAAAGGATGAATAGTGGCAAAGACTAATAACTGTCAAGGAAAGATTCATGCTTAAAAAAAAAATTGCTCAGTAGAGGCAGCCCATTTAGGAAATATATTTCCCAGCCTCTTTTGCACAAACTGGGGCATATAACTAATTCTTGCTGGTGGAATATGAGCAGAAATGAAGTGTGCCCATTACAGGTTCAGGTGACTAATTCTTGCTGGTGGAATATGAGCAGAAATGAAGTATGCCCATTACAGGTTCAGGTGACCACACGAGTTTTTCTTGTGCCCTTTCTTCTCCCATTAGCTACCTGGGTAGGGGAGGCTCTGCAAAACACCCAAGACCTCATGAGATGTCAAGTCCAAAAGGCCAAAGATGCCAGAGTTCATGAATAACAACCACAAGGAAAGCTGCCCTCAGTTAGAAACATCTGTTTCAGACTCAAAGTCCTATGAGTTTGACCATATTTAATTTGTGGGTTTTGGTTGGTTATAGTAGCTAATATTAACTTAATGCATCAAACCACTTGATTTACAAAAGTCATTCTGAATATGTTTTGAAATTTCTTCTTACACTAAGTAAAACTCTAGGGGTGTGTGTGTGTGTGTGTGTGTGTGTGCGCGCACACCCACGCTCAGTTGCTCAATTGTGTCCAACCCTTGGCTCCTCTGTCCATGGGATTTCCCAAGAAAGAATACTGGAGTAGGTTGCCATTTCCTCTTCCAGAGGATCTTTTCAACCCAGAGATCAAATCTGTGTCTCCTGCATTAGCAGGTGGATTCGTTTTGTGCAATCAATAATATTGATTAAGTACTAAATATAGGCCAAATTATTAATACATCAATTTTTCTTTAGGAAGATAGATTTAAACTATCAGATCATATTACAAGCCTAAAAATTATCTATTTTGAAGAGTCAATAAAGAGTAAATTTGATCCTAAATGTATTTTTTTCTATTTTTCAAGTTCAATCCTTACCTTTACTTCCCTCTTCCCATCTATCTACCACTGGAATGACATTGTCATTCCTTCTTGTACCAGAAAATAATTTTGCCATCTGATAAAACTGGGAGGGGATGACATCTTTTCTTTGATGCTTACCATTGCTAATCTGCACAAATCCTGATAAATCCTTTCAATGTCAATGGGATGAGGTTGATCCTCCATGTGGCTTTCCATTATTAGCAAATTAAAATGCCTTTTGGGATCTGATTTTATTCCATAAGTCATTTAAATACTGTATGGAGAACAGGTTTAACCTCAATACTAATCTCTTTGTATCTGTTCTGAAAATCACCAATGTGTACTCTCAATCTCCTGAAATTCTCTGCAGTCTTGATATCCAAAAGGAAAAAATATGACTATATGTTTCTTGATAAGAGTCATACTGAAATCAAATTAAATAAATTCTCATAACTTCATAAGGGTAATATCTTTCAGTCTCAAATAAAAATTCAAGTCAACTTAGGAAACAGAAAATAAGAAAATGTTTTTAAACTATGCTTTCAGTTTGGATAATTACTGACAGACTTGCTATGCCTCTAAGTCTCCTGTGTTGACTGTAAAAATAATTTCTGAAGGTTCTAAGACACCCATTTGAAATTAACTGAACTGTTACTAATTCTCTTGATCTTAAGAAGGCTGAAATTAAGACTAAGCCCCCTCATATTTTATTACAATAATACTATTACTAAGGGTTTGCATTTCCAAATCTCTGTTCAAAACATGTTTCCCACAGAATTGCAAAATACCTAACAAATCTATTTTGTCACATTCCTGCCAGATGGAGAGGAATAGTTATCTTCAGAATAAGTCTCTCAGTCAGAGAATTGAATAAAAGACTCATAGCCAAGTAAATCTTTTCCATTTCCTTCTTGCCTCTGCCAGCACCTTGCTGCCTCCCTCAACATTGCTCCAGGTGATTTGTGCCTCAGAGGTTCTGGTCCAGTAGAATTGCAAAATGGGTTTTGCCAGGAGCACTTTCCCCCTTTCATTTGAAAGGAAATTGCAACCACACATTTCTGACTCATTTACGCTTACATCATCAATATTTTTGCTTCTGGGAGCTAGCCGACGTCCAGCTAGACTAGGTTACCTTTTAATGAGCTTTTAAAATACATTTTCCCTAAAAAACAGGAAATCACAGAGTGCTTATCATCTCATTTATTATGCAAAGTAAGCAAGTTAAAATGTATAGTCATAATTTTAAATCATATTCAAGGTCTATTTTTTCCCCATAAAATCTATTCCCTCAAATTTATAAAGCATATGCTGTTACGGTTTTCCTCTTGATTTTCATCTGTGCCCTTCCTTTGGGCATTTATGACAAATATGGAATGCCCTCTTTATGGTTCAGGTCAGATGCTTCAGTTGTCTAAATATCAGATACAGCATATTATAATCAAACGTGGGGCCCAGATACTCAATGCTTAGAAGTTAATAAAGAGATCAGGTTGGTGGAAAGGAGAGTTTGCTTTATTCTGAATGCTAGCCACTGGCAGGGAGGGTAGACACCTGTCCAAAGGCTGAACTGCCCCCACTGGCAATAAGTGGGCAAGAGCTTTTAGAGGCGGGGAAGGGGCTTCCACTGGACAGAGCAGTCAGCTCTGACAGTCATCTTGAAATTGGTCATCAGTGATCAGACCAACATCATCATGATTGTTTTAAGTACAGTTCCAATTTCCTTGAGGCCAGTTCTTGGAATTGCGGCAGCTTATGTCATGGCTATAGTCTGGTCCTCATGGAGTTAAATTCTCCACCTGGTTGGGCTTTCAGTATCCATGAGACAGCTCACAACATATGGCTCAGAATATCATCTGCAGCCATTAAGAAGGAACTAAAGGCCCTTCGGGCTTCCCCTGGTGGCGCAGCTGGTAAAGAAACCACCTGCAATGCGGGAGGCTTGGGTTCAATCCTGGGTTGGACAGATCCCCTAGAGAAAGGAGTGGCTACCCACTCCTGGAGAACTTTTTGGACTGTATAGTTCATGGGGTCGCAAAGAGTCAGACACAACTGAGCGACTTTCACTCACTTCACAAAGGTCTTTAACTATGCTTAATGACTAAACTCTTATTATTTAGTTTTATTGGACTGTTTTCCTTTGTTTCTGCATTTTCTCACTTCTCTGTTTAAGCTTATTCTTTGGCTAAAGTTTTTCCACAGACAAAAGGCAGACTGAAGACATAGTGGGGCAAGGACTAGAGGATCCTGCTCAGTTTCAATGCCATGGTACCTTCAAATCTTGAATTCATATTTGAATAAAGCTGTCGAGGACATTCACATGTTTTTTAGGTCGAGTCACTGGGCTTCATTCAACTTCTCCTTTTTTTCATTCTTTACCTCAGCCAAAGTTCCACACCTGGCCTCTAGCAAGATGGTTGCTCTTTCAGCATTACTGTATCTGAGTCACTGTATCTTTGATGAGGCAGGCAAGGGATGACAGAAAGGAGATGAGAGGAAAGTAAATGTCCCAGAGTCACAGCAGGCATTTATAGGTGGTAGAATTTCAGTTCAACAAACAGTTCCATTCCCTGGTTATCAAAGGGGAATGGAACTCTTTGCTTTAATCCATCTCAATAGATAACTAATCAACCCAATTGAAACTTCTTTTTTTTTTTTTTTCTCAAGGAGAAACAGTTATCCATATCTATTTGAATGAGTCTGAACTGAGAATTAGAAAGCCTGGATTCTAGGTCAATTCCTACCATCAATTATCATTGAGACTTACTAGTAAAGATAATCTTTAATGAGTATTCACTATGCTCCAGGCACTGTATAAGTGCTCACACAATTTTACAAAAGAAGATGCTATTACTAAATGCATTTTACAGATTAAAAAGTTGAGACTCAAGAGAGGTTAGATAAGTGATGAAGTTGTGATATTGAACCCAAGTATTCTCACTCTAGAGGGCTTGATCCAACCACTATGCTCTAATTACCTACAACCTCATTTATGTTACAATGTTAACATAATCACAGATAAAATGAGGATGTTAACCAGGTCACATCATTCTTGTAATCAGCAAGTACTTCCTATACACCTACCATGTCCAGGTATCATTTTGGAAAATGGGAATAAAATAGCAAACCTTAGAGACAAAGTTTTTGTGGTTATGGAGCTTACATTTCAGAGGATCATTGATGATTTTTTCCAATTTTAATATCAGCTATTTAATAATTCTACGTAAGTTCCACTGTCCCTCCTTGTATAACTCAAGTCCTCACTCCATCATGAAAACTATTCTGATTATGCTCACTCTTCCTGATTTGTTTTGAACAATTATCATTGATTTTCCATTATATTTCCATTTAACAGTTTGCATTTAAATCAGATCACCACAATAGAATCTTAAAGTTATCAGAGAGTGAATACTTTGGGCAAAAAAAAATGTAGTTATTGAAACTTCAGGTTTCAAATAACTACTATTTTGGATTCATTTGATGATAAGATTTTCTAGGCTATTTAACCCTGTTCTTTGAACTCTTTTCCCTGGATCCCCCTCTGTTTCATTTTCATTTCAGTTGAGTGTGGTTAGTCATGTCCCTTGATTCATTTCCAAAAGTCTATATACTTCACAAATTCTTTAATTCATTCATTCAGCAAATCCTTTTCAACTTTCTTGTAAGGGCCAGATAACATGCAGGGTGATGCAATGATAATTAAAAAAGAAAAAGAAAATCTGAGCTTCCCTGGTGGCTCAGTGGTAAAGAACCTGCTTGCCAATGCAAGAGACAAGGGTTCGATTCCTGATGCGGGAAGATCTCACATGCGACGGAGCAACTAAGCCTGTGCACTGTGACTACTGAGTCTGTGCTCTAGAGCCCAGGAACCACAACGGAGCCCATGCGCTGCATAAAGACCGCTCACCCTAGAGCCCGTGCTCTGCAACAAGAGAAGCCACTGTAATGAGATGCCCATGTACTACAACTAGAGAAAGGGCCACGCAACAATGAAGACCCAACACAGCTAAAAATAAATAATTAAAAGCAAAACCTGCAGACATGGAGGAAATCACAGCTTAGTGGCAGACAGATATGTAAATAAAAAATAAATAAAATAAATAAATGGCAGTATAATGCAGTATGGACCATACAAGACACACTTTAGTAAATTTCTAAATTTGAACTTAATAGCTGGAAAAGGAAGGATGGTTCCACTCAAGAGGTGCTCTGTAATCTTTTCTGAAAAATGAATAGAAATTGTCTTTGTAGAGAAATGAGGCCATGAGAATTCTAGGTAGTGAGAACAAAACGTGAAGGAGACTGATGGAGCAAGGAAACTGTTTGGCAGGGATGTAACATTTGTGGGTGGCTGGAGATGTGACTGAAATTATATGTTAGGGCATAGTTAAAAGGCTTTGTGAGATAAATTGAAGGCAGAAAGCAGTAGGAAGCTAAGAGAGGTTATTAAAGAGAGAGAAGTGCCACTGAAAAGGGCACCAGAATTTTCTAGTTTGGAGCCTTGCGTAAACCATAATGTTGCTAATCATCCAAATGGGTTCCTGCCACAAACCACAGCATCACATCCTGCTTTTGTACCTTGACTCCAAGCACCCTGGCAAGGAGGTCCACACACCAAGAGTGCTGGAGGATCAGAGCCAGGACCTGGGAACAGTGGGACTCATTCCAGACTAGAGTTAGGAGAGGAAACACTTGGCAAAATCCCCACGTCTTCTAACCAGATTATTTACCCACATGCATGCATGCTCAGTCGCAAAGTCATGTTTGACTCTTTGTGACCCCTGGTACTGTAGCCCGCCAGGCTCCTCTGTCCATGGGATTCCCCAGGCAAGAACACTGGAGTGGGTTGCCATTTCCTCCTCCAGGGGATCTTCCCAACCCAGGGATCAAACCCAGGTGTCTTGCACTGGCAGGTGGTTTCTTTAACTCTGAGCCACCAGGGAAGCCCCAAGATAAGGAATGAAGAACCTCAAAATATTCCCTGTTGATGTGTCCCAATTCTAGTTTATCTTACAGGTACATGTGACAGAGACAGCCAAATATTTGGGATAGCAAATATTTTATCTTTATAATCATGTTCTGTGATTTCTGGGCAAGTGCTTGGTCTAATCTCTAATCTACAAAATTAGTTTCTGTGTAGGGATTAGATCCATCTTCTGCTTTTGAGACGTATGCTAGATTTCAGAGAAAGTAGCTTCCTCTGGCCCACCTTTTTATTCCTTCTTTGAAGACCCACATTTAAAGATATTTATATGCTAAAGTTTACCCGAGGAGGAATTTGGAATTATAAATAGCTGGCAGGGAGAAAAAATACTTCTCTTTGGGTTTATTTAACTTTGTGTGATGGGTGTGCATTGAATTTGGTCTTTCTGTGAAACAGAGTGCCAAGATGAGATGCTTCTGTTTGACAGTGAATGAAGGTAAGACAGACGAAGTCGATTTTTATCTGATGATGTTCCATTTAATATGGTCCAGGTTACTAAAGTAATTGAGTTTGGGGGATGAAATCTCAGGCCACAAAATATTATTTGAGGACTAGCATGGTGGTCCAGTAGCTGAGACTCTGTGCAGCACCTGTGCAGGGTGCCTGGGTTCAATCCTTGGTCAGGGCACTAGATCCTACATGCTGCAACTAAGACCAAATACAGCCAAGAAAAAAAAAAAAATGCTCTTCCATTTGAAACTGTGTCATTATTTTGACACTGTCCCCCATGTATTTTACTCAGATGTTACATTAGCCAAAATTCTATTTTTGTTTTTCAAGTTAAAAAAAAAAGTCATTTAGGCCAAACAGTGGATTTATTTTTCCTTATAATTACAAAGTTAAAAACCACTGGGCGTGGATGGATATAGGAGCTCAAATGATGTCAGGATGTTTATTTCTCTTTCTCTCTTGGCTCTGCTTCTCTCTATATGTTAGATTTATTCTCAGACTAGTTCTTTCCATATGGTAGAAAAGATGGCTGTTAAAAACAACAAGGCTATAATATCCATATTGCCTGCCAATCTAAATGAATAGAACTTCTGCCTTCCAATGTCTTTATCTTCTCAAGTAAGTACTATGATTGGACCTTGTTAAGGATAACCCCCAACCCCTATCCATCTCTCTATTCATGGAACAATGTATGGTACCCTTCTAGGTACCAAATATGTACGATAGTTGGTCTGGCTTAGGCTGCCTACCTGTGGTTGGGGATGGTGGGAATAAGAAGCAGGGCTGAGATAGTCCTGCAGTGAGGAAGTGGTTGTTTCCTCTAGGAATAAAGCCTGGCAGACTCTAATATCATCTGCATAGAATCTAATTCCAAATAGTTTCTCTTCTAACTATCTCTTGTAGCATAAACAACTACCAGCACACAAAAACATTTGCTGCTTTTCCTTCCCAAACAGCAATCAAAGACACAATTATTGTATTCCATTTTATTTCACATCCAGAATCTCTGAATGTGGAACGTTGCACTTATGAAGTGTAGCTGCAGTTCCTTGGCATATAACTATCTGTGGATGGATAAATGAAAACCTGACTTACTCCTGTAACTTATAAGGCATAATCATAGGGAGAAAATAATGACAGTTAAACTATTGTATAGGAAAATGGCACCAGGTCATAGTGTCTATTGCCTCTTACTAGCTTGGGAATACAAGGATTCTCTCCCTGGGAAGCGAAGTGGACTTCCTGGTAGTTTAACAGTTAGGAAGACTTCAGCAGTAAGTGAAAGCAAGCCGTGATTGAGATTGGTTTACACAACCAGCTGCTGCTCCTGCTAAGTCGCTTCAGTCATGTCCGACTCTGTGCAACTCCATAGACGGCAGCCTACCAGGCTCCCCTGTCCCTGGGATTCTCCAGGCAAGAATACTGGAGGGAATTCAATAAAATGAGAACTCTCTAGGCAGTCATAGTATCTCAGGAATCCTGATGCCTCTGGGTTGACTTTGCCTTCCTTAGTGTGAGGATTTTATCCTCAGGTTTGCAGAAAGGTGGTTCCTGTAACACCTATTTAGGTTTGCATATGTTGAGACTTCCTAGGTGGCTCAGATGGTAAAGAATCTGCCTGCAATGAGGGAGACCTAGGTTTGATCCCTGGGTTGGGAAGATCCCTTGGAGGAGGGCATGGTAACTCACTCCAGTATTCTTGCCTGGAGAATCCCCATGGCCAGAGGAGCCTGGCGGGCTGTAGTCCATGGGGTTGCAAAGAGTGGGCACGATTGAGCAGCTAAACACAGCACACATGTTGAGACTTTATCTGTCTGGAAGTACAGAGGACCTGTATTTCATAATTCATTTTTAATAAAAGAAGACTTTTTTTCCAGAATTCCCTCAACACAATTCCCACCCCCATCCCTCAAAAAAAAAAATTAAAATCAGTTTCAAGAATTAATCACATGCCTATATCTAAATAAATCACATATCGTACTATTAGTTGCTATGGTTGGTTCAGACTGCTAGAGCTGGAAGGATGTTTGACATCCTCTGAATTATGCATTAGAGAAAGCAGGACTACTTGAACAAAACCAAGATTCTGTTAGGAAGAAGACGGCGGAGTGAAATGGATGTCTGCACCCCTTAATCTAGAATGTCAGGTAGCTAGCCAAATCTGGCTGACCCCCAGCCCTACACTTTAAGAGGCTCCTCAGAGTTTATTGCTCTTCCTAACGATAACTGGGGACAAGGTGGTGATTCATGGGTTTTCAGATTGCAGTCACAAATCTTTGTTTACCAGCCTTGGGAAGAAACTTAACAATACACTTGCTTGAAATTTGCAAGGGTAAATATTTCACTAGATTTCTGCTGGTGAGGTATCTACCCTGACACTTTCTATCTTTTGCCTTTGGTCACTGCCTAAACCTTTCATGAATGGTTTCCATTTTGGAATCACCTATGTGTTTAAGACTGAGCTCATTTGTCTTCAAATACTAGATTGGATTACAGTGGATGACATTATGCAAGGGAATATTATGTATCTGGGGCTTCGCAGGCGGTGCAGTGGTAAAGAATTCACCTGTCAATGCAGAAGAGGCAAGTGACGTGGGTTTGATCCCTGGGTCAGGAAGAGCCCCTGGAGAAGGAAATGGCAACCCACTCTAGTATTCTTGCCTGGAAAATTCTATGGGCAGAGGAAGCTGGTGGGCTACAGTCCATAGGGTCTCAAAGAATTATACACAACTGAGCAACATACACACACACACACACATTATGTATCTGAAGATACACTTACGCATAAGGCATCTTGGGGAGGGTTCTGCATAATCTGGCATATCCTGTATTTCTTTGTCTTTGGGTTCTAAATCTTATCTCCTGGTTTGTTTTCCATCTTCCCATCTTTGCTTAAGTCAACTCTACTACACTTCAGAGAATTTGGTGTCTGTCAATTATCATCTGCCCTTTAGTATTAAAATGCCATTGGCTATAAAAAGAAAGGGCCACTCTGATACATATCATTCCTTTATGAAAAGGCTAATTGAGACCAATAATTACCTAATTTTTTATACAATACTGAAGGCCACAGCAGACTCAATATTTTTCACCAACTACCTCAGTGACCTAGCTCACGTACTACTTAGTGTAAGGTAGAGAAAATAGTGAGAAGTTTAACCAATTGCTTCACTCCTACATGACAAAGATTCTGTTTTCCACCGACCTTCACCTCAGCCTACCTGATCTAGTTTCCATTTTAGACTATATCACTTGAACTACCTTTCATAGAAGTGCCAATTTCTATATAAATGAGAATACTTTTGGCTGCCATTTTTAAAAGCTTTGTTAAAACTGGTTCCCCAAAATCAACATTTATTGTCCTACTTGATCGAAATATCCAAGGATTGTTCAGATTTTGGGCACAGTTGGGTCCATGGATACAAAGGCTTGCACCGCATGCTGATTCTAGCTATTGGCTCTGCTCCTCTTTCTATGTTGGAGTCATTCTCAGGCAGGTTGTCTCCCTGTGTCAGGAAGGATGGTTTCTGGCAGCCCCAAGTCTACATTTTTATGACTTGCTATCCAACAGGAAGAGAGACCATCTGTCTTCTGTATCCATCTGTCAAATCTATCCAAAGCTCTCTTCTAGTGGAATTGCTGAGGTCCCATGCTTCTACCTGCGCAACTCATGTTGTTCAAGAGAAGGACAACATATGATAAGTCCCCCACCTGTGGACAGGGTGGTGAGCCACCTTGACAGACCCATCAATATCATATGAAGGTTGAAAGTAGGTTTGCAGGTACAAGCACTGAAATGACAAAAGGAGTGTTTTCAACGCAGGTAAGAAAGAAGGGAATTTTGACCAAGACCAGATTTCACTACTGCTTTGTCCCTTATTCATGGTAGCATTTAAGCAGCCAACATCATCCTGCTCTCCAATACTCAACAGCAAATTTATGTTATGTGGGAAGATGCATTTGCCCAGTAAGTGAAAACAATCATATGGATGTATCTTAAAGAGCTTTTCAGATGAATGTTGCTTTCCAAGTGTGAAATGTTGTTATGAGAAATCTCTGAAACTTGAAGTTAATTTATGCAAAGGGTAGGTGGGGGTTAAAGCAGCAACATACAGCTATTTCCCAAGCTGTCTTTTTCACAGCTTACATTAAAAGACCCTCCCAACTACTCCCCAAAAGAAAAAAAAAAAAAAAAAAAACTCCATCATAGAATAAAGCTCACTACTATTTTCTTTCCCAGCCATATTGCTTTACATCTTTCTGATTTTTCCATTGAACAGATCACGTGAAAGTATTAATGATTACACAATGCAAGGGGTTAGGAAGGTAAGCGGAGCTCATAATTACCTCATTTACATTCTTTTATTCACTGAAACAGAATTCTTAATGACCTTTATGTGAAATGTAGGGTAATCAGCACAAATGAAACTCTCTGGTGCAGGGTAGTGAAGTGAGCCAAGTCACTGGCTCTCAGAAGAAAATGCCTGATGAACAGTATAACCAAAGAGCCCAGAATGAAGCTCTGGGAGGTCACACTTTAAGAGCCCAAACAAAGATGTTCCATTATACTTTTAAAAGATCAGCATAACCAGGTTGAAATCTAAGGAGCAGGGCTTAATGACTAAAAGAACCAGTTCATTCTTAACTATCTATCTAATTTTCTGAAGGAAAAATAACTAGCTCTCTTTTTTTCAAAGCCTCGTGGGATAAAGAAAACTAGCTTGTGAATGGAAAGACTTGTTTTGTAGTCCTGGCCTGTGCACAAGCTAGTGGTGAATGTTAAATAAACCACTTCACCTCTCCTCACCGCAAATTACCCACTTGGCAAACAAAAGGTATGCACTTCAGAATCACCCATGAGAACTTCCTTAAAACAGCTTCAGTTGGCATTTTCTAGACCTAGTAGTTCAGTATTTCCTGGGAAACAGTCTAAGCTGTGTTTTGAACAGAATCCCTAGAGGGTCCTTAAATGACCAGTATGCAAAATTAAAACCTTCAAAGAAAAACCAATTCATGTGAACCAAGAAGCTGTTTATTGGTGAACCATTCTTGACATTCAAGGGAAAAAAATCTCAAAATATGGGAAGGATAAAAAAAAGTGTCCAGTTAGTAAGTGTACCCATGACAGCTTGTATATTAAAAGACAAAATGAAATCTCTCAAATATACACAGTCACACTGAATTACAATGATATTATGGGCTAGCCAGTGTGGAGGACAAGACAATTCCCTACTATTAAGGAACCCTAACACTGGAGGAATCCCCTACTAGAAGCTGTTTTCTGGGTGGTTTAAGATGGGTAATCATCTATACCAACACTTGAGCCCAATTCTACCTCTCTTTCGGTGCTTAGATTCATCAACTTTGCATTCCAGATTTTAACATCACTAAGGGCTTGGATCTCAACCTACCCTTCTGCCAATGTTTCTGCCAATGTCTTCTGCCAATGTTTAGAGAGTAAATAAACGAAGTTACGTGATTTCTATACCCTTTTCACCTCTAATAAATTATTTCCATCCTGGAAGATGTGTGTAGTGCTGATAGAGGTCCCAGTTCTTCTGGAGATATTCTAAAAGTTTATTTTTATTTTTTTCCCATTTGTTTTTATTAGTTGGAGGCTAATTACTTATCAATATTGTAGTGGCTTTTGCCATATATTGACATGAATCAGCCATGGATTTACATGTGTTCCCCATCCCGATCCCCCCTCCCACCTCCCTCTCCATCCCATCCCTCTGGGTCTTCCCAGTGCACCAGCCCTGAGCTAAAAGTTTCATGACGTAATTTTCTTTTCTTAATCTGTGGTACACAGGATCTTTAGTTGCAGCATGCAAGATCTAGTTCCCTTACCAGGGACTGAACCCAGGCTCCCTGCACTGGGGATGGGGAATCTTAACCAGCAAAGTCCTGTGATGCTGATTTTTAAATGTTGGGAAGTAACTTAAGATCATTTTAAGATATACAAACTGGTGGGGTCCCAAACATGAGCCAAATTTTATTCTACACATCTCTGCAGTAATGATATGCATTAAGAAAACCTATCTTGACTTTTTAATAAATCATCTTTCACAATTAATTTTGTCTGCATAACTTTAAGAGCTCTGAGAAAGAGGTTGACTGTGGCTAATGTCTCAATACCCCTAGCCTCTGCGATTTTAATATCTGAACTGCTTATGGCCTAAATTATGAACATGTATTTTCATTATGGCAAGTGGTACCATCTATGTGCAGAGGAAAACGCACCAGTAAGGCACAGTAACCAAAGCAATTAATAGCTCAGTCTTTCTCTTACTAGGTTGGTGTCCTTATTCCAGTTTGAATAGCAAGGTTAAGATCATATTCACTGCACGTCGAATTAGTGTGTTCTCCCCACTAGGATGCTGTTGCAGAATTTCTACTTTATGACAGACTTTATAAAGCTTGTGTAAGTGACTGCTGTATTTCTGTCTTTCCCCTCTGATCACGATTTCCCTCCTATTTAGCACACCCCATTATATCTGCAGGGGTACATCATTTAACTATGGAGTATACATAGCCTGATATTCCCTAACTTCCTGTATCTATCAGGACTACAATCCAATTGCTTTGGTGCCCTGAAGGAGACAGATGTGAAACTGAGATGCTGGACTTGAAAGAAGTCAGGCAGCAGTCAGGAGATCTGCACAGGGATTGCTTGAAGCATTGGCCCAGCAATCAAGCTGCGTCCATTCAGTTTTGTCAGATCCTAAGTGGGACCCAGAGAACTTGGCTGGTTCCTATCATTGGTTATAGGAAGAAATACTCTTGCCTTCTATAATGATTGCTAGACTTCTTTCTTTTCTATTGTTTTATTATGAAAGTATGATGACGCATTTACAAGAGACTTGGAAAATACAAAACAAAATTACATACAGTTCTACTACATATTGCAACTATTTTTTAAGTAGATAAATCAAGATTTTTAGTTGGAGTTTCAATATCAAACTCTCAAAAATCAATAGAATGGACAGAAAAATAGGACCTGAAAAACACTATGAAACAATTCAACATAATTAAGATTTATACAATTTTAAATGGCTAGGTCAAATATCTCTGTTGGTAAAAGTAACGTTGCACCTGAAAATATGTGGATTATTTTCAAATACCTTTTGATATTGATTTCTAACATAATTCCACAGTGATAAGAGAACAAACTTTGTACAATTTCAAGACCTTTAGACTATGAAATTTTTGCACCCTGCCTTATGCCCCTGGATATGTTTCAAGGCCTCCTGGTTTATAGTCTATGGGAACTTGAATAGAGTTTGTATCCTGCTATTGTGTGCAAGACTTTGTTTTGAAGGCAAACACATGCACTCACTCCCCTTCTGCAAAGTAAGTTTATTCTCCAAGTGGGGCAAACATGAATAGTGCCTTTCTTTGTAGCTGGAAGCTCAGCAACAGCTTAAGGTGTTACATTTAGATGCAAAAGACCCCCCCCATTACAATTCTGGGGTTTGTGACCCTATGGACTGTGGGTAATGATATAGGCACATAGATTGTGTCTACTCTTCAGTCCAAGTACCTCCAGTATCATGTAGCACAGATTCTCTATGGCCTTGCCTAATTGGCTAACTCTCTTACAAATATCGCGAAAACATGAGAGGTCACTGTTCACATTTGCTTAGGTAAAACCTACTTCTGTGGCATCCATACCACTTTGCCCTGCAGTTTTGGGTACCATAGTTTTCCTGGGATCTTATGTAGCCTCAGCTCTTTCCTCTGGTGTCCTGTCCACAACTACTCCACTCCACTGTGGCGATTTCCACTAGTGTGGCTGCTGAAGCTATCACTGCATCTCCTCCCATTGCCCCTAAATTCCCTTAGTCTCTGTATCTCGCGTGCATAAGTCACTTCAGTTGTGTCCAATTCTTTTGTGACCCTATGAACTGTAGCCTGCCAGGCTCCTCTTTCAAGGGATTTCCCAAGCAAGAATACTGGAGTGGGTTGCCATGCCCTTCTCCAGGGAATCTTCCCAACTCAGGGATCGAACCTGCACATCTTATGTCTCCTGCATTGGCAGGTAGGTTCTTTATCACTAGCACCACCTGGGAAGCCCCTCTGTACCTTACCCATCCCCATTCCTAACATATAATAGCTACCTGGAGATTCTAGACCATTAACATTTCAAGTTGGATGCATGTCCAAGTGGGGCAAATGTTCTTTCCCATTTGTAGTACACTTTAAGGAAAAAAAAGGTATCAAACAACTGTTGTTTTGGCCTCGTTGGATTATAGAATTCAGCGAAGCAGATCTTTAAGATGCTAAACTCTTTCCTCTTAAGACTTGGGCATGTACTTAGTGTAATGAGTTGCTGGTAGATTTAAATAGCAGCAGGCCTTTGGTTATAAGACCCTGCTCTCCAACCTATAGATTTGAGATTCCTGTGACAAGTTCCTTGTGCATAGCTCTGTATTTCCTTGGGCTTATTTTTTCAAAGGATTCTCTCTCAGAGTCTGTACAGATATTCCACTTGTTTTGTACATTCCATTTTTGGCTAAACATATTGAGGTGTATTCTGAACTGACCCTGTAGGACAGCAGAAAGTCTCAAGAATTGGAGGCATTAGGCATCTTCAAAAATGGGAATGAAGTATAGGGTTGAGCAAAGAAGGATAGGTTTTAAGCCGTTAGTGGAAAGCAGGAGATTTCTAGATGCGCTTCATTTCCTAAGCTACCAGTAACTGCTCTCATCTTGGCAGTGGACAAGAGATTTATCCTCAGGAGAAATGAACAAGGAGGTTCACTGACAGGCACAGCAGAAGAAGCAGGCTCCTTAATAGAAATAAAAGGATTAAGTGAATATCTATATAACAGGTCACCAGAATCTCCTTCCAGCCTGCCACTGTTTGTCCCCTTCTTGTTAGCCCTGGATAAATAATAACCAGGAACAATATATACTCCCACCTTCAGAAGTACTTGTAGGCTTGTTCCAATTAACTTTTTAAGGGATTACTCTTCAATAAATACAGCCTGTAGTTAACACATATTTCAGGAAACCTCTAACAGGAAAAACAAACCAAAATAACAGAGGAAAAAACTTTGAAGGCATAGAGACACTACATCTAGCCAAAGGAAAAAGAATCACAGAAAACATTATTATCATCAGTGCAGTGAGATAATTTATGGCAGCTATGAAGGAAGGAGATGATGCTATGAAGAAAGAAACACAGAAAATAAGTTTTTGGAAAATGGTCGCAAGAATAAAGGGATGATAACTGTGAGGCTCTATCAGAAGATAGCAAATAAAGGAACAAAAGAAAATAAATGAGAAAGGACATGGAAATCAGGAAGCAATGAAGCAATGTATACAGTTTAAAGGAGTTTCAGATAAAGAACAAGCAAAACAGTAGGGAGGAAATTTACAAAATAATATTCAAAAATTAAGAACTGAAGAGCATGAGTTGTGGTTTGAAATGAAGCACTGAATCATTTAATTCAGCACTTTGGGTTTTAATATGTTCACTCCAAGTCACATCATCCAAAAATTTCAAGAAAAAGGGGAAAAATGAAAATACTCAAGCTTTTCAGAGAGACTCGGTATAAAGGTCATTGCCTACAAAAAGTGACTTTTCAATAGCAACAATGAAAGTGAAAGAACAATGGAGAAATGCCTTCAAAATCCATGTGGAAGTTCTATTCCAACAAGACTGTTAGTGAAAGGAAAATAAAGATATTTTTCAGCATGAAAAAAATCTTGAAAATGTCCCAAACATACCTTACTTAAAAATTCTATGAGAGTGTGTGCAATTGAAACTGGGGAGTTAATCAGGTAGGACAAGAGATTAGATCAAGAAATGACCTGCTTTACTGTACCTGAAACAAACACATCATTGTCAATCAACTATATTTCTATTAAAAAAAGAAAATAAAAATGTATAATATAGATAACTAATGGGAATGGGCAATACAGCATAGGAAACTCTATTTAATCCACTGGGGTGATCTGAACGAAAAAGAAATCCAAAAGGGAGAGGATATATGTATATATGTGGCTGATTCACTTTGCTGTACAGTAGAGGCTAACACAACATTGTAAAGAATTATACTCCAACAAAAAATTAGTTTAAAAAGAAAAAAAATACAACCAAAGAACAAGTTTACAAATTGAATTCAAACAAATCTATAAATCGTACCACATTAATATAATTTAATATGAATAAAATGTTTTACTATGATAAAAAGAAAAAAAATTAAATAGACTCAGACTGACATTCAATCCAAGCCAGTATTCTGAGTTTGACACAAATACCAAGAAACAATTAGTTGAAGAGTATGGTATTTTCTATGAAAATGTCCAGAGTTCTTTACCTTCAACTTTTCTATGAAATTAGTACAATATGAATGCATCATTTCTCTATCGCTCTGTGTTGTTACTGTATTTATAAGGAGACTATATGAAATGCTTATAGATAAATGACCAATTACATTGAGGAAAAAAAGAAATGACCTGCTTAAGGTGACAGGGACAGGACTTTCTAAACAGACAGCTGTGCAGCAACCATTCCATGGAGGAAATTAAACAAGAGGGAACTTTCTTGTCATTTGCAGAGCAAGATCATTACAAAACTGAAAAATTTAGGAAGGCCAACTAAAGAATTATTATTAGGAATCTTATGGAAATATAGGAAGTGATTAGCTACAGTTTTATTCTGTAAGACACAAAACAGCTGCCTTGAGTTCAAACAAAAATTATTTAGGAAATAAGTCCAAGGTGAAATATCATGAAGAAAGCCAGAAAAGTTAAACTACTTAGCAAAATAACTGCAAATCTGCATGGTTAAAACTAAACTCTATTGAAGATAACAAACCAACATACTTCAGTCAACAGGACTAGCTATTAATATGTGTGTGTGTGTATATGTACATATACATATATACAATATATATATGCAACTCAATGCATGCTCAGTGACTCAGTCATGTCTGATTCTTTGCAACCCCATGAACTATAGTGCACCAGGCTCCTCTGTCCAGGGGATTTTCCAAATACATAGCCTCTTATTGCATAGGAAGAATCAGTATTCAGAAGATTTTAATTCTAGGTTTCATGATTTTAATGGCAAAATGCTGATTGGTTACATATTCGTTATATATTTGTGAAAGTGATTAAAATTAAATAGAAACAAGAGCAAGTGAGAATAAGCAAGCAATTTCTTAAAAGTAATAATAATCAGAAGGAGCTTACAAATTACTAGATATTAAAATTATAATTAAACTGTAATAAACAAACATTTCTTAGTGAGACATAAATAGACCAGTGGAAAAGGGCAGACCCACACAAACACAGAAATATAGGGGGATTAGAGAACTGGGCTTCTCTGGTGACTCAGCTGGTAAAGAATCTGCCTGCAATGCAGAAGACCCGGGTTTGATCCCTGTGTTGGGAAGATCCCCTGGAGAAGCGAACAACTATCCACTCCAGTATTCTTGCCAGGAGCGCTCTATAGACAGTGGGGCCACGTGGGCTACAATCCATGGGGTCACAAAGAGTTGGTTACCATTGAGTGACTTTGAGAGAGGAGAGCCATATTTCAAAGCAATGGAGAAAGTCAGAATATTGTTTTAGTAGAAGGAAGTCAGAGTTTTCACATTTTTCACCACTAGTTTCCCCAGTTATTAACATTTTATATGTGTATGGTACATTTGTCACAATTAATGAACCAGTATCAGTACATTATTATTGAAGTCCACACTTTATTCTGATTTCCTTAGATTTTACCAAATGCCTTTTTGGTTCTAGGATACCACTTTCAATTAGTCACCAGGTCTCTAGACTTGTCTGGCCTGTGATATTTCTCATAATTTCATTGATCATAATGTTCTTGACAGTTTTGAAGAGTATTAGTCAGATATTTTCCAGAATATCCTTCAAGTTGGATTTTTCTGATGATTTTCTCATGATTAGATTGGGTTTACGGACCTTAGGGAGGGGGACCGCAGAAGTAAACTGCCATTCCCATCACAGGAAATTAATGTCCACTCTGTGAACATGATTCATACCATTGATATGGAACTTGAAAACCTGGTTGGTGGAGTCCCACCTGGGTTCTCCACTGTGAAGTTATTTTCCTGCATTTTCACTCTGTACTCTTTGCAACCGAGTTATTCTACGCCGCCCATGTTATCCAAGCATGTTAATTTTGCTCCACGAAACTAGCTAGGTGCTGAGGTTTGCAGCAAAGAGGGTTTATTTGTAAGGCAGGCTAGAGAGGAGACAGGAGAACTAGTCTCAGCTCTGCCTCCCCAGAGGCAGGGGACTTGGGCTACTTACGGGGTAATGGATAAACTAGCAGGATGGATCAGAGTGTGGGAAGCAGTGATTGGGAAAGGTGCGATAACCATTGTTCTGCACAGGCTTCACGAAGCTATGAGCCTCTGCAAATGCCCACTTGAAGGGTTCTTAGTCTTCTAGTCTTAACCAGCTCAGCTTGAACTAGACCCCGCTTCTCCAAGTTCCTGGAAAATAATTCAGGCCAACATCCTCTTATTTAGGCTGCATTCTGCTTGGAGAAGCCTCTGATAGCTCAGATGGTAAAAAAAATCTGCCTGCAATGCAGGAGACCCAGGTTTGAGCCTTGGGTCAAGAAGATCCCCTGGAGAAGGCAACCCACTCTAGTCTTCTTGGCTGGAGAATTCCATGGACAGAAGTGCTTGGTGGGCTACAGTCCTTTGGGTTGCAGAGAGTTGGACACGACTGAGCAACTTTCCTCACTTTCCACAAGTCTTAAAAGGAACTTGATTACTGATGGCAGGTGAAGTGAGTTTCACCCACAGTTTCTGTCCTCCACTATCTTCTGATAACTCCTCAGTCTTGGGGGAAGAGGGGAGATGGCTGCTCTGGCTACTTCCTGTTGATGACAGTGGGTAGCCCTAACTAGGGCTTGAGGAATGACACTGCTTAGCACTCATTTGAAAACATGCTCTTGTTTGCATTTAACATTTTGATCCCAGTAAACAAATACCATCTATGCACCAGCTGCCAAGAACATTCATAAGCCCAAGATTGATAACTAAACCACAGGGAAAGGATGTACCCTGAGTGGGTGCACCAAACACCAGGCAGATGAGGGTGAGACCATTCCTATTTCTCCATCCTCAGAGACCAGGGCAGGTTGCGGGAGGGCCCAGGCTTGAAGAGGTGGCAAGGAAAGAGCACAGCGCCCTCTTAGGGGGTGAAGGAACAAGGTTTGATTGAATCAACAGGAAGTCATCGTCCTTTTCATTGGGATCAAGCAAAACAGGTTTCTTTGCCTTCTTTCCTGTTGGGACATAACCTTAGATTTTCTCTGCACAGGTTTATTCTGATACAATAACATAAAAGACAGTAGATAAGGCATTGCATCCCATTTTTCTTCCCATTTACAAAATAAATCTAGTTGCAAAATTGAGTTCTAATTCAAAGATCCATTTTTAGGCCATTTGCTCAGGAGTCTAAATAATGTGGCCACACAGTGTTACCCCCAAAAATATCATCTTTTTCCTTTTTCCACAGATTCACAACTGAAATCATTCAGTTTTGAAGAACACAGCCTAGAGGACTACAAGGGGGAATTGAATTAACTTTTCCCATTTTGAAGGGGTTTTGTCTCAGGTATTTGCAATAAAAAGCTCTCTCTAACGTGTCCTTGCTATGGGTACCAAAGAGCTCAATCTCCAATAGTCAGTTCTTATCAACTGAGACAATCAGACATAGACAGACATAGTTGAACAAACAAACAAGACCAAAATTCACAGCCTCGGGCTTCCCTTAGGAACTGCAACCTTATATTGTTTGCCAAAATCCCACCAGGTGGGTTTCCAACCCATGATCTAGACAGAACTGACAGATAATCTAGGCACGAATGCACTTTTTTTTTTTACCATTTACACTAACTTTGTTATTTTTTTATTTATTTTGGAGTATAGTTGATTTACAAAATTGTGTGTCAGGTTTGCTGCAAAGTGAATTAGTTGTACGTATACATATACCTTCTATTTTTCAGATTGATTCCTTCCCCATAAAGGCCGCTGCAGAGCACTGAATAGAGTTCCCTGTGCTCCACGGCAGGTCCTTGTCAGTTACCGCGCTGATATATCGTGGTGTGTACATGTACATGTCAATTCCAATCTCCCGATTTATCCCTCCCCTGCCTCCTTACCCCTGGTAGCCATTACTTGTTTTATACATATATGACTCCATTTCTGTTACATAGATATGTTCATTTGTACCATTTTTCTTAGATTCCACATATAAGTGAGTTCGAATATTTGTCTTTCTCTGTCTGACGTCACTCAGTATGATAGTCTCTAGGAATGCAAACATTTTCCCATATCCACAGAAGAATGCGTTTCTTTAATGAGGTCATTCATCCAGAAGGCATCTTCCAAAACCCAAACCACCTCTTTGCTGCCAGAGGAAACTAAGCACCCAAGGTTCATGGCACATGGCTGGGGAAATCCGGGTGACAATCCCTGAAACAAAAGCTGATTGGACTTGCCTGCAGTCTTTCAATACCAGCAACGGGCCTATGATGGCAAAAGATCAGTCTGGACTTACGTCATGGCTGGCTGCGCAAGTTTGCTACCAAAGCAGGCTCCTTCTCCCTAATGCACAGCAAGCCTGAATGCTGAGATGACAAGGTCTACCGCAGAGAGAGGGTTCATTCACAGGGCAGTCAAGGAGGAGACAGGAGAACTAGTCTCAGATCCACAGCCCCAAAGGCAAAAAGAGCTCAAGTTATTGATGGAATAACAAATAAAGAAGAGTGGCCCGAGGTATGGGAAGTGTGGGGAAAGGTGGCTTGGGAAAGGTGGCTTGGAAAAGGTGCATTAATCATCATTCTGCACAGATGTAACTCAGCTACAAACCTCTGTGCATTCGAAGTATCTTATGATCCACTGTGGGCTCCCCTGGTGACTCAGATGCTCAAGAATCTGCCTGCAGTGTGGGAGATGCCAGTTCAATCCTTGGGTCAGGAAGATCCCCTGTAGAAGGGAATGGCAACCCACTCTAGTATTCTTGCCTGTCATGTGCCATAGACAGAGGAGTCTGGCAAGCTACTGGCCATGGGGTCACAAGTAGTTGCACACGAATGAGTGACTAACACACACATACAACACACACACAACACACACATACACACACACAGACACACACACATTGCAACTGCACCATTCTTCTTGCACCATCTTGTGGCAGAATTCTTAAGCTTTTATGTCATCTTTGATTCTTCTAACACACCAGGCTGGCTCCTGGAAACCTCTCTTTAATTTTCCAGAAGGTGGCTCTATAGCTCAAGTTTGTGGTTTCCCCCACCCCTGCCCATAGACCTTGCCCTGTTTTCTAAGCTCATTTCCTGTATCCTGGAGATCACACTGGCCTCCACACTCAGGAGCAAGCACAATGAGCCAGCTAAGACGGGGGGAAGGTGTTGGTTAAGCACTCAGGGGACTGGGGATGCTTGCAGACCTAGCATGGAGATCCCAGGGGTGGTACTCCCAGAGGCTCATGGATAGAACCATGTCCCTTTAATACCCTTTGATATTCTTCTGCCTCTTTCCTGATCTCCTCACTTCTCCCAGTCAAGGAGATTCCCCCCTGTACTCTGTGTGCTGCTAGAGAAAAAATATATATATATTTTTTTAATTTAGTTACACATCCAAAGGGTATTTGGTTACACATCCACCCTTTCCCAGGTGGGAGGAGTCACCCAGTTTGAAAGCCCAGCCGGTGCAGTGTTGCCTTGCGGGGGTTGGGGGCGGGGTGCGTGGACAGTGCTGGTAAATTTCTTCTTACTATTTCTCCTACAACCAAACTTGTGTTTTTTTCTCATTTTGATTGTTGTTGTTCCAGAGTTCCTTTGGAATCTCCTCTGGAGAAGGCTGAACTTCTGCAATTTCTCTCTTATTTGTGGGTGTCTGCCCAGGTCAGTACTACAGGTTTTTTCCCAACCACAATAAAGGTAGTGGGGTAGGCTTGCTGTTCCATTGATTCCATAGTCTACACTGAGGTCTGTCTGTCTGTTACCAGTGGTGCACAGGGGTGAGCCTCTTCCTGGGGCCCTTCACATAATGGTGCTGTATTCCACAACTACTGCAAAGGTGATTTCACTCCTGGATGCATGCCTAAGATTTAGGTGAAAGGAGAAAACCAAAAGGAACAGCCTAGATCACCATAATGCTGTTGCTGCTTTTTCTTTCCCCATATATTTTTTAAAACTTTTACTTTGTATTTGCATGCATGCCCAGTCATATCCAACTCTGTGAACCTGTGGACTATAGAACACGAGGTTCCTCTGTCCATCGGATTTTCCAGGCAAGAATACTGGAATGGGTTGCCATTTTCTTCTCCAGGGGATCTTCCCGACTCAGGAATGGAACCCTCTTTTCTTGGGTCTCTTTTGTTGGCAGGTGGATCAGCTGAGCCATGGGGGGAGCCTAATTTCATATCAGGGTATAGCCAATTGGCAGGAGAAACATCAATAACCTCAGATATGCAGATGACACGCCTTTATGGAGAAAGCAAAGAGGAACTAAAGAGCCTCTTGATGAAGGTGAAAGAAAAGAGTGAAAAAGCTGGCTTGAAACTCAGCATTCAAAAAACTAAGATCATGGCATCTGGTCTCATCACTTCATGGCAAATAGATGGGGAAACAATGGAAACAGTGACAGATTTTATCTTCTTGGGCTCCTAAATCACTGCAGATGGCGACTGCAGCTATGGAATTTAAAGACACTTTCTCCTTGGAAGAAAGGTTACGACAAACCTAGACAGTGTATTAAAAAGCAGACGTTACTTTGCCAACAAAGGTCTGTCTAGTCAAAGTTTTGGTGTTTCCAGTAGTCATTATGGATGTGAGAGTTGGACCATAAGGTAGAGCGCCGAAGAATTGATGCTTTTGAAATGTGGTGTTGGAGAAGACTCTTGAGAGTCCCTTGGATGGCAAAGAGATCAAACTGGTCAATTATAAAGGAAATAAGTCTCAAAGGACTGATGCTGAAGCTGAAGCTCCAATACCTTGGCTACCTGATGCAAAGAGCCGACTCATTAGAAAAGACCCTGATGTTGGGAAAGATCGAAGGCAGGAGGAGAAGGGGACAACAGAGAATGAGACGGTTGGATGGCATCACCAATTTGATGGACATGAGTTTGAGTAAGCTCCAGGAGAAGTTGAGGGACAGGGAAAACTGGCATCTGCAGTCCATGGGGTTGCAGAGTCAGACAGGACTGAGCGACTGAACAACAATAGCCAACAGACATGTACACACTGCTATATTTAAAATGGATAAGTAACATGGACCTACCACTGAGCACAAGGAATTCTGCTCAATGTTATGTGGCAGCCTGGATGGGAGGGGAGATTGTGAGAGAATGGATACACGTATATATATGGCTGAGATCCTTCACTGTTCACCTCTTTTCTCATATTGTTATTCAGCTATTTATGGATTAATGGATAATTATTTTATGCTTGAGTTATAATCCAATAGTATATTATTTATTTTATTGCTCAACTTGCTCCAGCTTAGGGCTTTGGGAGCTCTTTTATTTGGCTTTTGTGTCTTTGTGACATTCCCCTATTACTGTGTTATTTTTGTTCATGTTGTTTGCTTATTTATTTTGAGCACTTCCTGCCTGGTATTGCAACATGCTCCAGGCTAATCTTGTATGTTTCCTTCTCAGTCTTAGAATCAGCCATTTATCTAAAAGCTCTGTCCCTTTTAATGGAAAATGGTATTAGAAAACAAGATCTAGGCCCCAAGTTTGCTCTTTGTTACTGGCACACTATTATTTTTAGGCCATGTCAGCTGACAGAGAGGGGAGACGTATGTATATTAACCTTATATATATATATATATATTTATATATATACACACACACACACATACACATATATATTGTGGTGGTAGTAGTAAAGAATCCTGCTCCCTGCCAATGCAGGAGACATAAGAGACCCAGGTTCAATCCCTGGGTTGCAAGATTCCCTGGAGAAGGAAATGGCAAACCACTCCAGTATTCTTGCCTGGAGAATCCCACTGACAGAGGAACCTGGCAGGCTATAGTCCATAGGGTCACAAAGAGTCAGATATGATGGAAGCAACTTAGCATGCATGCCTTCCATATATACATATTTATAAATATTTCCATATGATTTTTCATATGTGTCCATCTGCACCTATGTTAAGTTAAACATTAGGTGGTATGAATGTCTCCAAAAGTAATTCATAAAACCGATTACTCCTGTACTTTCTCTCTTTGCCTATCTGTTGACCTGTAACCTCCAACTCCAACAATAAGAAATCCAGAACCCACTAACCTGGATACACGTACTTAACTGTTCAATTATAGTATATATATTTTTTAGAACTATAAACCTGTACTCTAATAAAGAAAACAAAGAAACAAATTAAAAAATGCAAAACCCCAAACCTTTGTCAACTAGAAGACATTGCTATAAGCAGTCCTTTTGGTCATGTGTATTATAGCCTTCAACTTTTTGCAACCCCATGGACTGTAGCTGCCAGGCTCCTCTGTCCATGGGATTTCCCAGATACTGGAGTGGGTTGCCAGTTCCTTCTCTAGGGGATCTTCCAGATCCAGGGATTGAACTTGTGTCTTCTGCATTGCAGGCAGATTCTTTCCCACTGAGCCACCAGGGAAGCCCTCCAAAGTTACTTAGGTCAGCCCCTTTCCTTGCCACTCACATGAGTACAGTTGTTTCATACAACTGTAATACAGTTAGATTTTTTTATCATGATCTGCATTGCATCCTGGGATTGATTAATCTTCTAAATTATTTTAAAAATTTGTGTACATGGTTCTTTGTATTCACCATTAAAGTACTATGCAGAATAATTTACCTATCTTAAAAAAATCTCCTGTGCTTCATTTACTTAACTCTAACCTTGGAGGCTTCCCTGGTGGTTCAGATGGTAAAGAATCCATCTGCAATGCAGGAAACCTGGGTTTGATCCCTGGGTTGGGAAGACCCCTGGAGAAGGAAATGGCATCCCACTCCAGTATTTTTGTGTGGGAAGTCCAATGGACAGAGGAGCCTGGGGAGCTATAGTCCATGGGATCAAAAAGAGTCAAACACAACTGGGTGACTAACACTTTCACTTTCAACCTTACCCTAAACTCCTAGCAATGACTATTTTGTTTGCCATTTCAATACCTTTGCCTCTTCCAGATTGTTAAATAAATGGAATCATGCAGTATGTAGACTTTAAACCGATACTTTACTTAGTAATATGCACTTAGGATTTTTTCATATTTTTAAGTTCTTTACATGGGTTGATAGTTTCTTTCATCACTGAATAGTATTCCATTATAAAATGTACCACAGTTCATTAATCCATTCACCTATTCAAAGAACTCTTCAGTTCAGTTGCTCAGTTGTGTCCGACTCTTTGCGATCCCATGGATTGCAGCACGCCAGGCTTCCCTGTCCATCACCAAATCCCGGAGCTTACTCAAATTCATGTGCATTGTGTCAGTGATGCCATCCAACCAGCTCATCCTCTGCTGTCCCCTTCTCCTCTCACCTTCAATCTTTCCCAGCATCAGGGTCTTTTCCAATGAGTTGGTTCTTTGCATCAGGTGGCCAAAGTTTTGGAGTTTCAGCTTCAGCATCAGTCATTCCAATGAATATTCAGGACTGAGAACTCTTAGTTGCTTCCAGTTTGGGGAAATTATGGAAAAATGTTGCTATAAACATTCACATGCAGGTTTTTATATGGATAAAATTTTTCAAATCAGTTGGGTAAATATCTAGAAGAGCAGTTGCTGAATTGTATAATAAGATTATGTTTAGTTTTGTAAGAAACTTCTAGTCTTTCTTGGTGCTGTACCAATTTGTATTTTCTTCAACAATGAATGAGCATTCCTATTGCTATATACTTGGCAGCAATTGGTATTTTTAGTCCTTTGTGTTATGGTATCTCATTGTGGATTTAATTTGCACTTCTCTAGTGACAAATGATGTTGAACATTTTTCATATACTTATTTGCTTTCTGTATGTCTTTTTTGATGAGATGTCTGTTTAGATTCTCTGTCCCATTTTAAAAATTAGATCATTTAAATTCTTACTGAGTGTTAAATCCAATGTCATGAAGTTTGATCTTAAACTTTTTTTTCTAAGAGTTTTGTTGTTTGAGATATTACATTAGTTCTTTGTTTGATTTTGAGTTAATTGTTATATATGGTGTTAGGTAAAGATCCCATTTCCTTCTTTTTCACATATGTGTTCAGTTTTCCCTAACCATTTGTTGAAAAGATTCTCCTTTGCCAACTGAATAGCCTAGAAACCCTTGCCAAAAATAATTTGATTTTATATGCAAGAATTTATTACTGCTCTATTCTATTTAATTGGTCTATATGTCTATCTTTATGCCTATATCACATGTTTTGATTACTATAGCATTGTAAGTGTGAAAGTGAAAGTGTTAGTTGCTCTCAGTCATGTCCATGGACTCTTTGCAAGCCCATGGACTGTAGCCCATCAGGTTTCTCTGTCCTTGGAATTCTCCAGGCAAGAATATTGGAGTGGGTAGCTGGTCCCTTCTCTAGGGGATCTTCATGACCCAGGGATTGAACCTGCGCCTCTTACATCTACTGCATTAACAGATGGGTTCTTTACTAAGAGTACCACTGGGAAGCCCCTAGTTTACATACAATGCAACCTATTTTTGTATGTTGTTGTATATCTTGCTTCTTTGCTGAATACATTTCTTACTTCCTACAGTCCTTTTATGGGACTTAGGGGAAATTGTAAGGATTTTCTACCATGTGAAAAGATAATTATTCTTCTTCCTTTTAAATTTCAATGACTACTATTTCTTCTTTGTGATACTTGTTCTGTCTAGAACTTTCAGTACTATGTTGAATAGAAGAGATATAAGTAGACTTCTTTACTTTGTTACTCTTCTTAGAGGAAAACATTCAATTTTCACCATTAAGTGTGATGTTCACTGTGAGTTTTTCATTATATGGCTTTTATGTTGAAGTAGTTTCCTTCTATTTCTAGTTTGAGTCTTTTTATCATAAAAATGTGTTGAATTTTGTCAAATGCTTTTTCTGCATTAATTGAGATGATCATTTTTTTTCTTCTTTTGATGTGGTATATTACATTAATCAGTTCTCATATGTTGAATTATTCTTGCATTCCAGAAATTAATCCCACTTTGTCATGGTATATAACATTTTTAATACCTTTCTGAATTCTGTTTGTAAGTATTTTGATGAAGATTTTTGCATCAGTGTTCATAAGGCGTATTTGTCTGTAGTTTTCTTTTCTTATCGGCTTCCTTGGTGGCTCAGTTGGTAAAGAATCTGCCTGCAATGTGGGAGACCCAGGTTCAATCCCTGGGTTGGGAAAATCCCCTGGAGAAGGAAATGGCAGCCCAATCCAGTACTCTTGTCTGGAGAATTCCATGGACAGAGAAGCCTGGCAGGCTACAGTCCAAGGGGTCACAACAAGAGTCAAACACAACTAAGTGACTAACACTTTCGCTTTCTTTCTTCTCTTATAGTGTACTGGGCTTTGGTATCAGAAGAAAACTGGCCTCAAGGAATGAATTAGAAAGTGGTCCCTCCTCTTAAATGTTTTAGAAAAGTTTAAGAATAATTTGGTATTAATTCTTCTTTAAATGTTGGGTAGGTTTGCCAGTGAAGCCATTAAGTTTAGCACTTCACTTTGTTGGGAGATTTTTGATTACTGATTCAACTCTCATACTATATATGTTATAATATTGTGATTTATAATAAGAAGTATGTATTTGGTCTTTGTTCATGTTCCTGGCACAGAACTCCTAAAACCCTTGGAATTTCCTAAATGAGAAGAGCAATAAAGGTATCTTGTTATGTTAACAAGTTGAGTTTTGGAAAAGCTGCTAGATATCCAAAGGTTGGGTGCTGGTTGCTAGGTGAAGCATCCCCGTGATTAGAGGGTTGGAAATTTTCATCTTCTCTCTCAACATCTAGGTGGGTGGTGAGGCTGGAGATTGAGTTCAGTCACCAATGACCAATGATTTACTCAATCATGCTTATGTTTGGAGCCTCCAAAAACCCTCAGGAGGACAGGGCTGTAAGAGCTTCCAGGCTGGTGAACACATGAAGATTCAGGCAAAATGGTATGCTTAAAGACCAAGAAAGCTCCACACACCTTCCCAATAACTTGCCCTACACATCTCTTTCATCTAGATGTTTATCTGTAGCCTTTGTCATATCATTTTATAATAAATTGGAAACAATAATTATACTGTTTTCCTGAGTTCTGTGAGCAACTTGAGCAAATTAATCAAACCCAGACTCGGGGGCAGGTGGTCATTGAAACCTCTGATCTGCAGCCTGAAGCACAGCAGACAGCCAGGACTGGGACCGAGATTGGCATCTGAAGTCAGGAGGGCGGTCCTGTAGGACCGACCCCTTAGCTTGGAGGATCTAACACTGTCTTCAGATAGTGTCAGAACTGGGTCAGTTGCTTGGTGGTGTGGAGGTACACATACACACACACACACAACTGTGTAGATAGGTCAATACAGATTTTCTATTCTTCATGACTTCTTGGTAGGTTTTGTGTTTCTTGGAATTTGCCCACTTGATTTAAGTTAACCAATCTGTGGACTTACCATCATTCAGAGTATTCACTTATAACCATTTTCAACTCTGTAGAATTGGTAGTAATGCCCCTACTTTCATTTCTGATTTTAATAATTTGATCTGTTCTCTTTCTTAGACCATCTAACTCAAGTTTTACCAAATTTTGAAGAACCAGCTTTTGTTTCCAGCTGTCTTTTAGATCCATAAAGATTAATAAAATCAAAAGATTTTATTTTACCTTCATTTATTATTTTCTGGCAACATTTTCTTTATTTAGATTCATGTCTCTGACTTATATCATTTATCTTATGCCTAAATAATTTCTTTTATTATTTCTTGCAAGGGAGTTCTGCTAGTATTGAATTTCCCTCATATTTTTGATTAATCACTTCTCTTTCATTTCTGAAAGATAATTTTACTGTATACAGAATAATTTTAGGTTGGCGGTTTATTCTTTTAATAATTAAAATATTTTGCTACACTCAATTTTTGCCTGCATGGTCTGTTAAGAAGTACACAATATTTCTTGGCCTTCTTCTTCTATCAGTAAAGGTGTTTTTTCACTCAAGCAGATTTCAAGATTTTGTGTCTTCAACTTTCTGAAATTTGGATATGATATGCTTAGGGATGTGAGTGATGTGTGTTTACATGCTTATATTTATTCCATGTAATTTTCTCTGAACTTCCTGGGTCTATGGTTTTTGTGCCTGTCATTAATTTTGGAAGTTTCTCTATTTTGTTTTTTTTTTTCTGTTCCATCTTCTCTTTCTTCTGCTTCTTGAATTCTTATTGGGCTCTCTGGTGGTTCAGATGGTAAAGAATCTGCCTGCGATACAGGAGACCTGGGTTCCTGGAGAATGGAATAGCTACCTACTTATTCCATTTATTAAACTAATAGGGATGCTATTGGTTTTTGAGGTTAATGTAAGAGTCTTACTATATTCTCTTACTCTATTTTGTAAGTTATCTTGGATATTCAGAGATTAGAATACTATCCATTAAAAATTATAATTTTCTTTCCTTCTTTACACAATTTGCCTTTGTCTTATTGAATCATATGATTTCCAGCATTATGCTGGAGAGAAGTGAATAAGTAGCAGTAGTAAGTATCCCTGACCTTTCCTGACCTTGGCAGAAATGCTTTGACTTTTTTGAAAATGTAATACAGTGCTTGTGGCAAGTATTGGTGGAGTCACTTTAAAAAATAAGATGCTTTTATTTTCCTAATTTTTAGAAACTTTTGTTATGAATAGGTTTTTAATTAAAAAAAAAAAAAAAACTTTTGGCCATGCCATACAGCATGTGAAATCTTAGTTCCCTCATGAGGGATTGAACCCAAACCCCCTGACTTATAAGCACAAGGTCTTAATAACCACTGGATTGCCAAGGAAGTCCCAGATATTGAGTTTTATAAAATTATTTTTCCATTTAATATAATCTTGTGATTATTTTTCTTCTTTAATCTTTAGTATGATGCACTAAAAAAAGGTATTTTGAAAGCTATAGGCAACACAACTATAAGCCAATGACAGCATGTGAAAATCAATGACTGCCTCTCTCTAAGTAGTCATACTTAAGCTCCATTAGCTGTATCATCAGATAGTATTTTCTATGTAATGTAGCCACGAGGGGAAGTCTAGTGTTAAGGTCGTTGTTCAGAGCAGGTGAACTAAGTAGAGTGGACTCTGTAATGGGTGAACTCTACAACTCCTTCTTGTAGTTCAAAGGAAAACCATGCCTGTTTTTGTTTTTGTAGCCTTTCTCTACTTTCAAATATAGGTTGAAGTGAGGAATAATTTTCTTGAGTCATGGGATCAAACAAAGCAATTTGGAACAAATTGCATTCAGCTTATACTTTTACATTAAACTTTTGAACTATGGACTGCTCTGAACTGAGCCGCGTGGCTGAGTCCCAGGAAGCCACATGCATTTAGAAGCAAGTACAGGCCTCCTGTTCACCTAACCTGCTGGGTCCCATTTGTAGATGATGATACTCATTCCTCATATTCACTCTGTCACCTTCTTTATCATCCTTGAGGTGGGTTTATGGAGCATTTTCCTGAACACTGGAGGCTACACCTGAGGTGACTGAGCAGATGCAATCACTGTCCTGTGAAAGCTTACCTGCTTGGCAGCTCTGCTTTGCTCACAGGGAGAGAAACATGGATGGATTCTGTCCCACTGTGGGGAGTCTGTGGGCTCTTGCCAGATACAGCCCTGCCTTTACAATGAAAATAAACCCAACAAAGAGGATGCTAGGATGAGCAGCTTGGTACACAGATTTGTTGGCACCCTTCATCAAAATGTAGCTGACTTTCATTTGGTTTTCATTCTGCCTACAAGCAGGACAGGCAGGACTCACTGCTTGCCAAAGAGCCACACACCGCTCCTTTGAAGAAACCTTATCAGAGAGGCACAATGGCTGGGACCTTTCAAATCAGCCTGTGGAAGGGAAAGAAGAGTCAGTGATTAATCCACCTCAGCCTTACACAGGCCTCCCAGCCACCAACCCCATGTCACTCACATGCATACCGAACACCCGTGTCTCTGGTCTATTGAAAGACAATTGCACACGGTTTAAAGTCGCTACAAAAAAAAACCAAGTCCCTAGCCTTCTACTCCATGTATTCCCTAACACCAGCCATGGGGCAGAAGAGGGAACAGGTGACATAGACGTATTTATTTGTTTATATATTTAATTTGTTTGAAAATTTTGTATCATTTTGGGCAATGAGATGTGGGCTTTTAAAATTATTATTGGGGTGTAATTGTCATACAATGTAGTGTTGGTTTCAGCTGTACAGTGAAGTGAATTAGCTACATGCACGTATACCTCTTCCTTCTTGGACTGGCCTCCCACCCCTCCTTTCATACTGTTCATGGGGTTCTCAAGGCAAGAATACTGAAATGGTTTGCCATTCCCTTCTCCAGTGGACCACATTTTGTCAGAGCTCTCCACCATGACCCATCCATCTTGGGTGGCCCTACATGGCATGGCTCATAGTTTCATGGACTTAGACAAGGCTATGGCCCATGTGATCAGTTTGGTTAGTTTTCTGTGATTGTGATTTTCATTCTGTCTGCCGTCTGACTGAAAGGAGATCCAACTAGTCAGTCTGAAAGGAAATCAGTCCTGAATATTCATTGGAAGGACTGATGCTGAAGCTGAAGCTCCAATACTTTGGCCACCTGATGCGAAGAACTGACTCACTAGAAAAGACCCTGATGCTGGGAAAAATTGAAAGCGGGAGGAGAAGGGGATGACAAAGGATGAGATGGTTGGATGGTATCACCAACTCGATGGACATGAGTCTGAGCAAGCTCTGGGAGTTGATGATGGACAGGGAAGCTCTGGGAGTTGATGATGGACAGGGACTGAGCGTGCTGCAGTCCGTGGGGTCACAGAGTCAGACATGACTAAGCAACTGACCTGAACTGAACTGAATCCACCCCTCTATATCATCACAGAGCACGAAGGTGAGCTCCCTGTGCTATAAGCAGCTTCCCCATTAGCTGTTTTACATATGGCAGTGCACATACATCAACCCCAGTCTCCCAGTTCATCCCCTACCCCATGTCCGTGTCCAGTTTCTACATCTGCGTCTCTGTTGCTGCCCTGCAAGTAAGTTCATCTGTACAATTTTTCTAGATTCCACATATATGTATTAATATATGATATTTGTTTTTCTCAATGAGATGTAAGTTTAATGTCAGTGGGATTTTTTTTTAACACTAGTTTTTTAACTGCTGTATGCATAGGACCTAGAATAGTGTGTGGCACATAGTAAGTCTCCATAGACATTGGTTGAATGGAGAATGAATAAAAGAATCTTTCTTCCACAGTATCTAGTGTTAATAAAATACTTTTTCAAGAGAATTATATAAATAAGGGCTAATTTATGACATCTGATTGTCTCTTATCCTATGTCTGTGCTAGAGACTCATCTAGTAGTATCATAATTTACTCTAGGCATTTGGTAGCTGGTACTGCTCCAAATTTATAAAACTGAAATGGGATGAAGACCTGAGTAGGTGTGAAGGACACAGCATTTAAGTTGTACTTAATTCTCTTCCTTTTTCACACTATTTGCCTACATCCCTAAATCCAGAAATACCTCTAAAGCCAGAATTGTCAGGGCACATTAGTTTTGTGTCCAGTAGGGCTGAGGATCTTGGAAAAGAAGGTTGGAGACTTGCTAGGGATTATCCTTAAGCAAAGAGAAACCTAATGGAATTAGATGTATTCCAGATTTAATTTCTCAGAGAGGTTCTTGGGTCATAATTTCCTCAAGATTTAGGACTGTTATATAGTAACTACTGCAAACACTTCAGTTCAGTTCACTTCAACTCAGTTGCTCAGTCGTGTCCGACTCTTTGCGACCCCATGAATTGCAGCACGCCAGGTCTCCCTGTCCATCACCAACTCCCAGAGTCTACTCAAACTCATGTCCATCGAGTCGGTGATGCCATCCAGCTATCTCATCCTCTGGCATCCCCTTCTCCTCCTGCCCCCAATCCTTCCCGGCATCAGGGTCTTTTCCAATGAGTCAACTCTTCACTTGAGCCAAGTACTGGAGTTTCAGCTTCAGCATTAGACCTTCCAGTGAACATCCAGGACTGATTTCCTCTAGGATGGACCAGTTGGATCTGCTTGCAGGGACTCTCAAGAGTCTTCTCCAACACCACAGTTCAAAACCATCAATTCTTCCATGCTCAGCTTTCTTCAGAGTCCAACTCTCACATCCATACATGACCACTGGAAAAACCATAGCCTTGATTAGACAGACCTTTATTAGCAAAGTAATGTCTCTGCTTTTTAATATGCCGTCTAGTTTGGCCATAACTTTCCTTCCAAGGAGTAAGCGTCTTTTTATTTCATGGCTGCAATCACCATCTGCAGTGATTTTGGAGCCCAGAAAAATAAAGTCTGGCACTGCTTCCAATGTTTCCCCATCTATTTGCATGAAGTGATGGGACCAGATGATCTTAGTTTTCTGAATGTTGAGCTTTAAGCCAACTTTTTCACTCTCCTCTTTCACTTTCATCAAGAGGCTCTTTAGTTCCTCTTCACTTTCTGCCATAAGGGTGGTGTCATCTGCATATCTGAAGTTATTGATATTTCTCCCAGCAATCTTGATTCCAGCTTGTGCTTCTTCCAGCCCAGCGTTTCTCATGATGCACTCTGCATATAAGTTAAATAAGCACGGTGACAATATACAGCCTTGATGTACTCCTTTTCCTATTTGGAACCAGTCTGCAAACACTTAGGAGATTAAATTTCCCTAAAAAAAAAAATGCATCCATCATCCTGTAAATTGATCACATTCATAATTTTGTGAGAAAGTAAAAGGAACTGGCATTGTTTTAACCCCTCGCTGGGATCTTTCAGAAGGTAAATTATACACAGTGGTAAGCTTGATATATAAAAATGTTTGTTCCCCAAATCTCACAAAATGATTTTGTTTCCATGTTAAGTATGTGTGCCTATCTTTGTATATATTGGCAGTTAATGTATGTGTGTTTGTATGTATGGAATGGGAGTGTGTGCAATATGTGTGTGTATGTGCAAATATTCACTCATTTATACATTCAGCAATTAACTTCCTATTTTCTACCTCACATCTTTTCAATGGAGCACTGAGTATGAGTGGACCCAGCATTTCTCGTTCTCTTAAATTGGTCCCATTGTCATCATAATGAGCTGTAGTTACTGCTCTTATTTTGCTCTAAATATCTTAAAGCAGGCAAGCTTGACTCAGACCAAAATGTTGTTGCAGAAAATAAAATTATAGAAAAGCACTTAGAATGTAATCTGCAGTTCTGAGTTTCAAGTTTGGTTTCTCATGGCTTTGGGAAAGCAAGAGTGTTTTTATTGTTGTTGTTTTTTGTTTTGCAGTCTCCACATGACTTACTGCTATGGGTGGAAAAAAGGTGCCACGGAGACAAACAGGTTCAAGTGACATGAGCTGAGGGGCACCAGGAAAAAGAATCACTTCTCAAAGTATTTCATCTCATAAGCTTTCATTTCATGCTAGAATTTCTTCTGCCAGAGTTTTAGTTTTTAAGTTGATTTATCATTGCCCCTATTAAGACATATGTAATCTGGAAAGAGTAAGATTTTAAGCTGCTATAAATTAATATCTTAATGTGATTTCTTTATTAAAATCTTCCCTGGAGACAGTTCACTGTGTACAGGGCTTGGCAGGAAAAAGAAGGGGGCATTCCATAGAACAATGTGCTGTCCTGGGGTCTATTTGGCCAAAATTGACTTAGGCAGGAGAGGGGGCGGGGGGAGAGAAGAGACCAAACGAAATGAAGAAAGAGTGGTATTTGCTTTGATACAAAATAAAGTTTACTAGCTATAGTAGGATCATATTTCTTGTTTTTACAATCATGAGCCCATGAACAGCATGGTAAACATTATAATTAAATCATATAATTTGTAATTATCATATTATACTAACAGAATCAGAAGGTACCGTATGTTAAGTAGCAGATGAAGAACATTCACAGTCCTTTAAGTCTTCATATTAAAGTGACTACAGATTGCTAGGTGAGAATTTATATTTTTTGGAATGTTTTAAGGTTACTGGAGATATATGAAAGGCAAATATAAAAGTCCCTTCTGTGTGTCAGATGAAAAAGACTCTGGAGGACAAAACTGGGATCATTAGAAATTACATTTTATTTTAAAATTAGAATGCCAGTTTGTTGATTGACGAGGTTCAATGTAACTTCCAAGATACAAGGTATGTGAACATCATCTTGTCTGCTCACTATAATGCACTCAGGAAGTGTATAATGCACTATAGTGTATACACTAATGTATAGTGTATAATGCACTATAATGCATTTACAGGAAGTAAATGACCTGGGTGTGAAAGAATGGGTCTTCCAGTCCCAGGGCATGGTGTGAGCCGACTCTGGCAGTGACCAGCCTGTGACCTGGCACATTTCCTGGCCTCTCTAAACCTCAGACAGTATATTTGTTTGACATTCCTACAATATGGAGGGAATGACAGTTATCTTACAGTAGTCTTTTGATATTGTGTAAAGAGAATAGTACAATCTTGATACAGTTTAGTTGCTCAGTAAATAGAGGTTTTTATCTTTACTTTTGTGATTCAAATAGATGATGACCTCTGTCTTTGATGGCCCAACATGCCTGTCAGACTGACAAGGTCCTTTTCCCCTGAAACAGTGTTTGGATAGAAACGTAATGAGGTTTAATGCGTTCATAACTAGTGGATTTCCACCTTTAAATTTTGGCACTCCTCTGATTCATGCACTTGGTTTAATGTTTGGTGTTGAAGGTTAAAGAACTGTGGAAAGATGATAGCAACAGCCAGAGTCAGGGTCTGTTTTGCTACAAAAAGCCATCGGATGCCTGCACCCTTGCATGCTGCCCAGATTTCATGGTCTACTCTCAGCTGCCAGGAACTGCAGCTTGTCATTGACCCACTTTGACTGAAATCATGGAGAAATTTTAATGCTAACTAAACTTCTAAGAGATGCATTAGTGTGAATGTCAGTGTATTAGTGCCTTAGGGGGGATGGGTGTGAAAATCTTTCCAGGAACTTGAGTGTCTGTGTATTTTATTAAGGGCATTTTCCCCCCATGAAATCAATGTACTTTGTAGGCTATGAGTTGACTGGATAGAAAGATGTCTGAGCAATGGGAAGTCAATTGTCCAGTGGACATCCTGTTTTCAGCAAGCCCTGAAGAGATAAGTATCTTCACAGTGAAACAGGGAATTTTGTGGTGACTTCTAATCAATTCATAGTCACAGCATCTCCTTGCCTCAGAGTTCATTGTCACAACAATGCTGTAGAACCAGCTTCCCCAGAACTCGGTGGATCACAGCCATGTTTATGGAGCTCACAGGTCTTTGGATCACTGCGTTAGCTGCATGACCTGGGTGGTTCTGATCTGAGCTGAGTCCATGCTCTCACTTGGTTGTCCATTGCGGGTGAGCTGAGGTCACAAAGGTGACCCTGGGTCTCTTATCTCCAGCAGTAAGGATGGAATATGTTCTCATGGAGGCACCATGGGGGAAACTGGCCCATTTCAAGCTTTACTTAGGCTGTATTTGCAAATCCACTTGCCAAGACAAAACACATGGCCAAGACCAGAGTTAAGAGTGGGAGAGCAGCGAAAGTCACATGGCAGGGGCAATTGATTTGGGAGGTATGAAGAACTGGGACTATTGATGCAATCCATCAGTCACTCTGATAAGAGTCTCACTTTGCTGCACACCTGTTGCTAACCTTGACTTGGTGATGTTCCTAAGTTTCACTGCTCACCTTTTCATGCTATTGATTGACAATCTGTTTATTAATAGAATAAGAACATTTATAGAATATAAGCATTTTTTCTGATTAAAAGTAATACAAGTTTATTATAGAAAATTTACAAAAATTAAAAACATCTCACCACCTGGAGATAATCACAATTAACTTTTTAACATGAATCCTTTCAGACTTTTCTGTGTACTTTTCAAAAAAAAATTATATGTGCTGTATGCTGTGAAAACAAAAATACAGAAAACAATACCATCCAGGAAATAATAACTGTCCATAATTCCAACTCCAGGAAATAAATTGCTCTCTGAGATTATATGGATGTATATATTTGTAATATATTTATACATACACTATGATACTGCATGTATAATTCATATTCTTTTTCTCAAAATGCTACATCAATAGTGTTTTTCCATTTAAAATTCTTCAAAACATTTATTTTCATGATTATATTTAATTATCTGGATATACTCTAATGTACCTAACTGTTCATCAGCTATTGTATATGAGGTTGTGGTCCATCATTAATCCCACCACTCAACCAATGTTTTGAAGCTACCAGCTGGTACAAAGCCTTGTTCTTCGCAATGACAATTATAACCTTGATAAGCAGGTTTTCTCCTACAATGTATTTTTTCTTTAAATTGGAAGATAATTATTTTATAATGTTGTGTTGATCTCTGCTGTTCAAGCATGAATCAACTATAAGTGTATATTTATATCCTCTCTGTCTTGAGCCTCCCTCCCACTCCCTGGTGTTTTCTTTTTTTTTTTTTTCTTAAATAAGGTTTTAATTGACATTTTATGATATATCCTTCACATTTAGTTACTTTTGGGATAAATTCCTAAAAGCACATTATTAGGTTAAAAGATAGGACTATTTTTCCTGTTCTTTATACACACTGTTCAATCGTATTCTTAAAAGGCCTACATTAGTTTATGCATGTGTTTGTGAATTAAAATGTTTATTTATCTCTCTGGACCTCAACAAACATTGTATACCTAAATTTTTAAAGTAAATTCTTTCTTTGAATGTATATTTTTGAGTAATAGTTTAATATTTTCACATATTTATGTGCTCCTTTATTTTTCTTCACTGTTTTAGTGATTTCTCATTGACTCATATGGGCTTTTCATATATCAAGGGTGTTAAGCTTTTTATGCCATACGTGTTCCAAATATTTTCTTCTTTTATTACGGGTTGTTTATAGTTTTGATATAAAGTTTAAAATGTTATTTAGTCAAGTATATTGATTGCTTCTTTTGAGGTCTCTCTCATTAGTTTTAAGTATGGAAATTTCTGCCATATCATGGATTGGGCAGTTATTCATTTATATTTTCTTCCAATTTACTGCTTTTTTAATGGGAGTCTCTAATTCATCTAGATTTTATTTTGATGTTTAGTTTTATAGGAAGACCTACATTGATTTCTTTTTTCCTTGTAAACCTAGCCTATTTTCCCAGCACCATTTATTGAATAATTGACCCCTTCACCTTTCATTTGTGATGTTCCCATGGTCACATACTCACCATGAACCTACATTCAAGTGTCTGCCTGGAGGCTCTGTTTTTTGGTAGATTTAACTCTTATTGGATATTTGGTACCAGTACAGAATTGCTACATATAATTTACTTTCAGAATGAAGTCATACAGAGCAAAAAAAAAAAAAAAAGGCTTCTGGGTTTGTTTGTTTTTTTTTAAAGAAACTTTTAATTTTGTATGGCATATAGCCAATTAACAATGTTGTGATGATTTCGGGTGAACAGCAAAGGGATTCAGCCATACATACACAAGTATCCATTTTGCCCCAAACTCCCCTCCCCATCCAGGCCACCACATGACATTGAGCAGAGTTCCCTGTGCTCTACAATAGATCCTTGCTGGCTATCCATCTTAAATATAGCAGTGTGTACATATCCGTCCCAAACTCCCTATCTCTTCCCCCTATTCTGCCATCCCCACCCACCCCAGCAACCATAAATTTGATCTCTACATCTGTGAGTCTCTTTTGTAAAGAAGTTCATTTGTATCACTTCTATTTAGATTCCACATATAAGGGATATCATACTTCTTTTTCTCTGTCTGACTTCACTCAGTATGACAGTCTCTAAGTCCATCCATGTTGCTGTAGTGACATTATTATTAAAAATAAATAAATCTGGGCATAGATCCTTGACTGATGATATAAACTTGAAAAGGCCATTCATTCTTTCTGAACCTCAGTTTCCTCACCCACAATGAAGTGACAATACTATCCTCTTGATGTGTGGTTGTGTGAAGCGAGAGAGATAATACACATGCAAAGAGTTTGTGAAATATAAAATGAACCACTAATATTAGCTTTTACAGTTATTATATAGATATAACCTGGGCTATGATTTTATTATGAAACCCTATTAGACCTGGATGGTCTTCAGTTCAGTTTGGTCATTCAGTTGTGTCAGACTCTTTGCGACTCCATGGACTGCAGCACACCAGGCTTCCCTGTCCATCACCAACTCCTAGAGCTTGCTCAGACTCATGTCCATTGAGTCGGTGATGCCATCCAACCATCTCATCCTCTGTTGTCCCCTTCTCTCGCCTTCAATCTTTCCCAGCATCAGGGTCTTTTCAAATGAGTCAGCTCTTTGCATCAGGTGGCCAAAGTATTGGAGTTTCAGCTTCAATGTAAGTCCTTCCAATGAACATTCAAGACTGATCTCCTTGCTGTACCAGGGACTGTCAAGAGTCTTCTCCAACATCACAGTTCAAAAGCATCAATTCTTCAGCACTCAGCTTTCTTTATAGCCCAACTCTGACATCCATACATGACTACTGGAAAAGCCATAACCTTGACTAGATGGACCTTTGTTGGCAAAGTAATGTCTCTGCTTTTTAATATGCCAGCTAGGTTGGTCATAACTTTTCTTCCAAGGAGTGTCTTTTTATTTCATGGCTGAAGTCACCATCTGCAGTGATTTCTAACCCCCAAAAATAAAGTCTGCCACTGTTTCCCCATCTATTTGAATGAAGTGATGGGATAGGATGCCATGATCTTTGTTTTCTGAATGTTGAGCTTTAAGCCAACATTTTCACTCTTATCTTTCACTTTCATCAACAGGCTCTTTAGTTCTTCACTTTCTGCCAGAAGGGGGGTGTCATCTGCATATCTGAAGTTATTGATATTTCTCCCAGCAATCTTGATTCCAGCTTATGCTTTATCCAGTCCATTGTTTCTCATGATGTACTCTGCATATAAGTTAAATAAGCACAGTGATAATATATAGCCTTGATGTACTCCTTTTCCTATTTGGAACCAGTCTGTTGTTCCATGCCCAGTTCTAACTGATGCTTCTCGACCCGCATACAGGTTTCTCAAGAGATAGGCCAGGTGGTCTGGTATTCCCATCTCTTTTAGAATTTTCCACAGTTTATTGTGACCCACACAGTCAAAGGCTTTGGCATAGTCAGTAAAGCAGAAATAAGATGCTTTTCTGGAACTCTCTTGCTTTTTCAATGATCCAGCAATTTGATCACTGGTTCCTCTGCCTTTTCTAAAACCAGCTTGAACATCTGGAAGTTCATGGTTCATGTATTGCTGAAGCCTGGCTTGGAGAATTTTGAGCATTACTTTACTAGCATGTGAGATGAGTGCAATTGTGTGGTAGTTTGAGCACTCTTTCGCATTGCCTTTCTTAGGGATTGGAATGAAAATTGACCTTTTCCAATGCTGTGGCTACTGCTGAGCTTCGAAATTTGCTGGCATATTGAGTGTAACACTTTAACAGCGTCATCTTCTAGGATTTGAAATAGCTCAACTGGAATTCCATCACCTCCACTAGCTTTGTTCTTAGTGATGCTTCCTAAGGACCACCTGACTTCACATTCCAGGATGTCTGGCTCTCGGTGAGTGATTACACCATCGTGATTGTCTGGGTCATGAAGATCTTTTTTTGTATAGTTCTTCTGAGTATTCTTGCCACCTCTTCTTAATATCTTCTGCTTCTGTTAGGTCCATACCATTTCTGTCCTTTATTGAGCCCATCTTTGTATGAAATGTGTCTTTGATATCTTTATTTTTCTTGACGAGATCTCTCGTCTTTCCCATTCTGTTGTTTTCCTCTATTTCTTTGCACCAGTCACTGAGGAAGGCTTTCTTATCTCTCCTTGCTATTGTTTGGAACTCTGCATTCAAATGGGTATATCTTTCCTTTTCTCCTTTGCTTTTGGCTTTTCTTCTTTTCACAGATATTTGTAAGGCTTCCCCAGACAGCCATTTTGCTTTTTTGCATTTCTTTTTCTTGGGGATGGTCTTGCTCCCTGTCTCCTATACAGTGTCACAAACCTCTGTCCATAGTTCATTGGGCACTCGGTCTACCAGATCTAGTCCTTAAATCTATTTCTCACTTCCACTGTGTAATCGTTAGAGATTTGATCTAAGTCATACCCGAATGTTGTAGTGGTCTTCCCTACTTTCTTCAATTTAAGTCTGAATTTGACAATAAGGAGTTCATGATCCGAGCCAGTTAGCTCCTGGTCTTATCTTTGCTGACTGTATAGAGTTTCTCCATCTTTGGCTGCAAAGAATATAATCAGTCTGATTTCGGTGTTGATCATCTGATGATGTCCATGTGTAGAGTCTTCTCTTGTGTGTTGGAGGAGAGTGTTTGCTATGATCAGTGTGTTCTCTTGGCAGAACTCTATTAGCCTTTGCCCTTCTTCATTCCATACTCCAAGGCCAGATTTGCCTGTTACTCCAGGTGTTTGACTTCCTACTTTTGCATTCCAGTGCCATCTAATGAAAAGGACTTCTTTTTGGGTGTTACTTCTAGAAGGTCTTGTAGTTCTTCATAGAACCATTCATCTTCAGCTTCTTCAGCATTACTGGGTGGGGCATAGACTTGGATTACTGTGATACTGAATGGTTTGCCTTGGAAATGAACAGAGATCATTCTGTCATTTTTGAGACTGCATCCAAGTACTGCATTTTGAACTCTCTTGTTGACCATGATGGCCACTCCATTTCTTCTAAGGGATTCCTGCCCACAGTAGTAGATATAATGGTCATCTGAGTTAAATTCACCCATTCCAGTTCATTTTAGTTCGCTGATTCCTAAAATGTAGACATTCACTCTTGCCATTTCCTGTTTGATCACTTCCAATTTGCCTTGATTCATGGACCTAACATTCCACATTCCTATGCAATAGTGCTCTTTACAGCATCAGACCTTGCTTCCATCACCAGTCACATCCACAACTGGGTGTTGTTTTTGCTTTGACTCCATCCCTTCATTGTTTCTCGAGTTATTTCCGAAGTGATCTCCAATAGCATATTGGGTACCTACTGACCTGGGGAATTCATCTTTCAGTGTCCTATCTGTTTGCCTTTTCACACTGTTCATGGGGTTCTCAAGGCAGGAATACTGAGGTGGTTTACCATTCCCTTCTCCAGTGGACCACATTTTTTCAGAACTCTCCACCATGACCCGTCCGTCTTGGGTGGCCTTACACAGCGTCGCTCATAGTTTCACTGAGTTAGACAAGGCTGTGGTCCATGTGATTAGATTGGTTAGTTTTCTGTGATTGTGGTTTTCAGTCTGTCTGCCCTTTGATGGAGAAAGATAAGAGACTTATGAAAGCTTCTTGATGAGATAAACTGACTGAGGTGTTGGTTTTATGCTTACATAAATCCAGATAGAGAAAAGTGAAAAAAGTAAATGACTGGGCTCTATTGCGCTATAAAGTAGAATCCAATGTCACCTTTTGAACAGTATTTCCCATTTTTGCTCTAAGTGACTGGAAATCCTGTTGCAAATACCAAGCAGTGTGTGAATTAATTAATGGTCATGTGTAAAGGCCATTAGGTATGGAAGAGAGACAATAAAACAATAAATAGAAGCAGTATAAGAATGGCTTAAATAGTAGCACAGGATAACTGAGAGCACACAAATCTAGCATAGAGAAAATATTTCACTGTAAAGAAAGAAGGGACGTGGCAGTGACTTCTCCTTCAAACCTTGTGAACTCATTATTAGACAGAAACACAAGGATACACAGCAAAATACTGCTGCTCAATCAAGACAGTTACTAAAAAACTTAAATTGAAGCTAATTGGAAAACTCAGCAGTGGCCACAGGACTGAAAAAAGGTCAGTTTTAATTCCAGTCCCAAAGAAAGGCAATGCAAAAGAATGCTCAAGCTATAGTACAATTGCACTCATCTCACATGCTAGTAAAGTAATGCTCAAAATTCTCCAAGCCAGGCTTCAACAGTATGTGAACAGTGAACTACCAGTTGTTCAATCTGGATTTAGAAAAAGCAGAGGAGCCAGAGATCAAATTGCCAACATCTGTTAGATCATCAAAAAAGCAAGAGAGTTCCAGAAAAACATCTACTTCTGTTTTATTGACTATGCCAAAGCCTTTGACTGTGTGGATCACAACAAACTGTGGAAAATTCTTCAAGAGATAGGAATACCAGACCACCTGACCTGTCTCTTGAGAAATCTGTATGCAGGTCAAGAAGCAATAGTTAGAACTGGACATGGAACAACAGACTGGTTCCAAATCGGGAAAGGAGTATGTCAAGGCTGTATATGGTCACCCTGCTTATTTAACTTCTATGTAGAGTACATCATGAGAAGTGCTGAGCTGGATGAAGCACAAGCTGGAATCAAGATTGCTGGGAGAAATATTAGTAACCTTGGATATGCAGATGATACCACAGTTATGGCAGAAAGCAAAGAAGAAGAACTAAAGAGGCTCTTGATGAAAGTGAAGGAGGAGTGTGAAAAAGTTAGCTTAAAATTCAACATTCAGAAAGCTAAGATCATGGCATCCAGTCCTATCATTTCATGGCAAATAGATGGGGAAACAATAGAAACAGTGAGAGACTTTATTTTCTTGCACTCCAAAATCACTGCAGATGGTGACTTCGGCCATGAAATTAAAAGATGCTTGCTCCTTAGAAGAAAAGTTATGACCAACCTAGACAGCATACTAAAAAGCAGAGAAATTACTTTGCCAACAAAGGTCCATCTAGTCAAACTATGGTTTTTCCAGTAGTAATGGTGGGTGTGAGAGTTGGACTGTAAAGGAAGTTGAGCACCGAAGAATTGATGCTTTTGAAGTATGGTGTTGGAGAAGACTCTTGAGAGTCCCTGGGACAGCAAGGAGATCCAACCAGTCTATCCTAAAGGAAATCAGTCCTGAATAATCATTGGAAGTACTGATGCTGAAGCTGAAACTCCAATCCTTTGGCCACCTGATGTGAAAAACTGACTCACTGGAAAAGACCTTGATGCTGGGAAAGACTAAAGGCAGGAGGAGAAGGGGACAACAAGGAAGAGATGGTTGGATGGCATCACTGACTCAACGGACATGAGTTTGAGTAAGCTCCGGAAGTTGGTGATGGACAGGTCGCAAAGAATCTGACATGACTGAGCGACTGAACTGAACTGAATGACTTTGGTAAGTCAAAGGAAAAAGAAAAAAAAGGTTCATTTATATTTCCCTGAGGATCTAGCTTGAGAAAGAATCTCCTGGTATGTAGAATTCCCTCTAAGGTCTAAGCTTCAAAAAACAAAACTCAGCAATGTGCTTGATGGAGATACCATCAAGCTCCCACAGTTCCCTTGAGGCCTCTCAGAGCTCCCTCAAGGTTTAGCTCCTGAGTAAAGTCAGAAGGAGCAATCACATCCACATGCTCAAGGTTGAATCTGTTTAATGATCAATAAAAAACTAATATTTACTCACCACAGCAGGCTTAGGGTAAATATTCAAAGCATGAGTGCTGAATTGAATTAAATAAATTATGTAATCTCTGTATTCATTTATACGATTATGTGTTGAGACTTTGCTCTGTGTGATGACTCTTCTAGGGATGTAAGGATAGAGAAGTAAATCAGACTTACATTTTTGCTCCAAGGATCTAAAGCGTTAGTGAAGGAGATAATGTATACATCCATGATGGTAACAGAATATAAAATTATAAATGACATAAACATGATATAGACAGGTACTGTGTAACCTCAGTGGAAGGAAACATAGCCGGGTATGGGGTAAAGCATAGAAGATTTTCTGGAGGAACAACCTCATCACGAAATGAGAGAGAGACGTGTGGTAGGGAATATTATGCTGGCCAAAATGTCCGTTTCAGTTTTCAGTAGGATGTTATAGAAAAACCTGAACAAAGTTTTTGGCCAGCCCAATGTATCATTAAGCCATGTGGTGGTGGAACAATGGCGAAATGGATGCAAAGAAAAAAAAAACTGAAAAGATGAAGTGTGAACTTGTGATGACCAGTGAATATCATGAATATCAAGTACTGGTGTACAGTTGGGAGCTGAAGCCACTGTAGGAGAAACCACTGTAGTGGGCATCAGATAGAGTTCGATCCATCTCTCCCTTGATGTGTAAGCTCTTCGAGTGTGCATTCTGTGTCCTGTGTCTTTACGCCTAGCACAGTGCTTGGTAAAATGTAGAAACTCTAAACAAGTCCATTGAATTGAACTCCCAAACCAGACGAAGCAATGACAGATACACAGGGTCTACCCAGTATTGTCTTTTGAGCAAGGAAGAGACTGCAGAATCTTGGGGTGGATGGCATCTTAGACTCAGTACTGGAGTCTTAGACTCAGTCCTGGAGTTCCCGTTATCTAACTAAGTGACCTTTGGTGAGGCAAGCAACCTCTTTAACTTTTAGTAAACTGATCTATGAAATAAGGATTTTGAATAAACCTCGCTTCCTATGGGAATACTCTATGATTTATGAAATCAGTACTTATTTACAAGGGATCAGTAGGTATTGCCAGTGTGTTTGGGTTCTTTATGCATAGCAGACTTCGTGTGTTTATTTTTTCCAAATGAGATATAGTGTCATCAGAGGGCCTTAAATATATAAGGACCCATCAGAGGAGAGAGCAGGCCTTCTCTCCCTGCAAGGATTCCCTCTGTAGGTCCCATCAGTGCCTGAGTGCCAGCTGCAGAGGCGCCTTCAGTAATGAAGACATTTATTCCATTGACCCTTATTCCTGATCCCACCAGTAAATCTTCAACACCTCTTTAACAGCATCTGCTAACCATATGGTCTTTCAAATGCTTTCTATTTTAAGTCCAAATATAACTAGGAAAAAAAATAGGTAATGCTGATCCTTCTCTCTCCTCCTCCCTTTTTTTTCAGCTCAAATTGTGCTTTTAGCCTGATTGTCAAGTGATTTGTGGTTATACCACAGTATGATATGTTAAAATTGAGTATTAATCACACTAAGAGTCAGTATTTAAAATATTTTCTTACAGTTTACTTCCTTTTACTGTCATATCTACTGTGTGGAGCCAATTAAGGTCATGAGTCTCATTTTCTCTGCTCAAGTTCATTATTGACTTATACCAAAATGGAGAATTGCAGGGATTCCAAAATGTGTATAGTTGAGATTCCAAAATATAAATGTCAGAAATATAAGTTTAACAAGCAGATTTTTAAAAAATATATTTTAATAGAATAAGTCTGGATGTTACACTCAAGAGGCCTGGATTTCACCCCTGCTGCTATTCTTTTTCTTCTGTGTGATCTTGGGCAAATCATATAGTCACCCCGGACCTCAGTTCCCTTATCTTCAAGAAAGGAGAATAAAAATGTCAATTGATCTATCATACCACTAATATTAAATAAATAATGTGGGTATACTGTTTCACAGTCTGAAAAGCATCAGACATATGGGAGAGATCACAGATGGCAACAATACCAAACATTCCCAGACATTCTATGTTTCTACTTCCTTTCAATTATTTTTCCTAGTTTCACTGAGACATAACTGACACACAACATTAAACTTAAGTTTAAGGTATACAACATAAAGTCATCCATGGTGGCTCAGTGGTAAAGAGCCCACCTGCCGATGAAGGAGACACAGGTTTGATTCCTGGGTTGGGAAGATCTCCTGGAGAACAAAATGGCAACCCACTCCAGTATTCTTGCCTGGGAAATCCCATGGACAGAGGAGCCTGTTGGGGTACAGTCCATGGGGTCATAAAAGAGTGGGACACAACTGAGTCACTAAACAATATACAACTTAAAGCTTCAATGCTTTGATACAGGTACATATTGTAATGTGATCACCACAATGTCTAGTCAACATCCATAACTTCACATAGTTACAATTTTTTTCTTGTGATGGGAATTTTTAAGATCTACTCCTTTAGCGAATATGACCCAGCAATTCCACTTCTGAGTATATATGTGAAGGAAATGAAATCACTATCTCAAATAGATATCTACACTCCTATATTTATTGCAGCATTATTTGCAATAGGTAAGACATGGAAAACAACCTAAGTATTCATCTGTGAATGAATGTAAAAAGAAAAGGCAAGATACATATACACTCACATGCACAAATACTATTTAGCCGTAAGAAAGAAAGAAATCCTGCCATTTCAAAACAATACAGATGGACCTTGAGGACATTATGCTAAGTGAAGTAAGTCAGACAAAGACAAATACGATATGATCTCACTTTTATCTAAGGAAATCATGAAAACAGATCTGACTGGTGATTACCCCAAGATGAGGGATAAAGGATGGGGGGATGTGATCAAGGTGGTCAGAGGGTACAAACTTAAAGTTATAACATAAATTCTGGGAATGAAATGTACAACATAACAACTATAGTTAACATTATTGTATCACATACTTGAAAGTTCCTTCAAATATTTCTGCTATTTACAGTTAGATAATTTCTATCTAAGCTACCTTATACCAATTTTCCTGTCCTGCAAACCCACACCTTTAGACTTCATTTTAGAATCTGGGAAGTAAAATGCTATTTTTCACTAGGAATCAAAGAACAACTCCTCTGGCTTTTAGTCAAAACTGCACTAAGTGTCGGCGGCTTTCTTGACAGTTTAAGAGTGTACTTTTTGTCCTTCTTTTCCTCACATGTTAGCCTTTGTTGTAGACTCTGCTAAGTGTGTGTATTCCTAAGCCTTTGTGTATTTGCATTAGTGGACAACGGTCTTTTTGCCCACCTTGGTGCTCACTTGTGTCTACTGACCCTCAGGTTTCTCCAAAAACCTCTATTCTCTAAGCTTAGCACCCAGTCCACTGCTCATCAAAACCTGATGATCACAGTACAGAATGCATGATAATATTAACATAGTTATAAATCACACAGACTAGGCACACTTCACAGGCTGAGTTTTATAAATTATTCTATTAACTAATACATTTTTAGTGAATATTCATTGGGAGCTTACTAGGTATTGGGAACTGTGATCAGTCTTGTTTCATTTGTCACACACAAGTTTGAAAATGGCACTGGCGGTAAAGCATCTGCCTGCTAAGGCAGGAGACGCAAGAGATGTGTGTTCGATCCTTGGGTTGGGAAGATCCCCTGGAGGAGAAAATGGCAACCCACTCCAGTATTCTTGCCTGGAGAATCCCATGGACAGAGGAGCCTGGCGGGCTACAGTCCATGGGGTCACAGAGAGTCAGACACAACTTAGTAACTAAATAACAACAACGTGGGTTTGAGATACTAAGCTTCCCACTCACAATACCCCACCTGGGTGGGTCACCCTTACATTTGTCATTACTTGTGAGGGGCTGTTTCTGTGCCATTTGGGGTCTGAGGGGATAGAAATGGAAGTGGGCAGATGCTAATCATCCTTTCCTAGGAGAGGAGAGAGAAGAGATTTAGCAGCTCAGGACAAAGCAGTCCTGAACAGGGAGTGGAGTCAAGGCCAACTGGGCTTATCCACACAACCGTCACCCATCCAGTCAGAGCTTCTGGGGCTTGTGGCTTCTGGAAGAAGAGCTTTCTCACACAGCTCAGCACTGTGAAGTGTTGGCCAGTGCTCAGAAATTAACCAGCTATGGTGTCAAGGGCTCACCTTCATTAGGGCCTATTTACGCTGATCAGTGCCCTAATGGGGGCCAGCTGTTTCCTGGATAAACCAGGCAGGGCTGTCCTAGGTCATGTGGGCAGCAGACACTCCTGCCTGCCTGGAGAGCCCTATTTCCACACCCACAGAGAACACACGTTAGGTAGGAGCACCTGGGATCACATCAGCTGCCCCACGCGGGGGCTGAAGACAGCGAGCTCCGGAGCAGACTCACCTTGTCAGTCCGCCATCTTTTTTTTTTTTTAACTTTTATTTTATATTAGAGTATAGCCGATTAGCAATGTCGTGATATTTTCAGGCAGACAGCCAAGGGACTCAGCCGTACATATATGTGTATCCATTCTCCTCCAAACTCCTCTCCCGTCTGGGCTGCCATAACATTGAGCAGAGTTTCCTGTGCTGGACAGTCCTTGAAGGTCCTTGTCCATCCTTTTCAGCTCTCCAGTGACTGTCCACATCCTAAAAACCATTTGTGGTCATCAGGCTGCCTAGTTAAAGAGAAGTATGATTATAAATGTTCTAACAGAACAATGCTGCTGCTGCTGCTAAGTCGCTTCAGTCGTGTCTGACTCTGTGTGACCCCACAGACGGCAGCCCACCAGGCTCCGCTGTCCCTGGGATTCTCCAGGCAAGAACACTGGAGTGGGTTGCCATTTCCTTCTCCAATGCATGAAAGTGAAAAGTGAAAGTGAAGTCGCTCAGTCGTGTCCGACTCTTAGCGACCCCATGGACTGCAGCCCACCAGGCCCCTCCGTCCATGGGATTTTTCAGGCAAGAGTAGTGGAGTGGGTTGCCATTGCCTTCTCCGAACAGAACAATGAGGGCTTCCCTCATAGCTCAGTTGGTAAAGAATCTGCCTGCAAGCAAGTTCAATCTGCAACAAGTAAGTTATAAAACAAGGGACCTTAGTCAATAAAGTCAAGGGCAAAACTCTTAAGTGTCTGAGCTTTCTGGGTGTCTGGGGTAGCAAACCTAATGGCCAGCTGTGAGACACAGTCTCAGTGTCACTCAAATCACCTCATTCTGCTAATTCTCTGGGGATAAATGAGAAAGCCCCCAGATTATAAGCTTTTAGGAACTGATTATCTTGCAGACCTAGGTCAGTCAGGGCAATGAGACACATCAAAGTGGTCTGTGGGTGATATTTATCCCTCTCATCTATACAAAATAGTGCCATCAAATTAATATGACAAACTTGTAACAGTCCATAACGATGCCTGGGTTTCCTCCTGTATAATTCTTATTTCTTCTAGTTAGAATGAGACTAACTGAGGCCTCTGCCTTCCACATTTTGGGGGGTATATAATGTACTTTTTAAAAAAGTTTTTTATTTTATATTACAGTATAGCCAATTAACAATGTTGTGATATTAATAGTTTCAGGTGGGCAGCAAAGGAACTCAGCCATGCATGTGCACGTATCCATTCTCCTCCAAACTCCCCTCCTATCCAAGCTGCCATGTAACACTTAGCAGAGTTCTCTGTGCTGTACAGTAGGACTTTATTGGTTACTTATTTTAAATATAGCAGTGTGCACATGTCCATCTCAAATTCCCTATCTCTTCCCTCTTATTACACTGTACTTTTATATATGGCAAACAGAGCTAAAATGCAGCAATTTCTTTTCAAATTAATGAAATTTAGATGTCACATTATGCTAACATGTGTGATCAATGACTCACAGGTGCACTTATTGGCAAAGTGAATCAACCACAAATGCCTTATTTGAAAAGAAAAAGATGTGTGCGTGTTTGTGTGTATGCATAATCTAATTACAGAAATCGAATTTCCACAGAATATGTTTTAACTTATAGAATCAATATGTTCAGATTTTGACATATTCCAAATAGAAATTTATTAGAAAATCATCATTTGGTTTCAAGCCATTTTATTCTTGGCCATATGTTCTGCATATGTTAGGCAGAGGAGATAAGAGATAGAACGTGACAAAGGGGGACAGCTAAAGCACCCCTCAAAACATTAAAGAATATTAACTTTTAACAGCAAAGGCAACATGTAGACTGTAATTGTAAATATATGAAATAGGTATGTATGTGTAAAATATGCAATAATTAAAATGGCTGCTTTCAGATGACAGGATTATGAGATTCCCACTATTACTACTACCTTCAATGTCATCTTTATGCTTTCCATTTAATAAAACTAAAGCACAAAGATCATTCAAAGTTGTCCCTCTGATCTCTTTCCAAACTAGATATTGATTCCAAAGCTTCTTCCCATGACCAGTATTCTGTTCTCCACCTTCTGCCTCTGTTGGTTCAAAACCTTGGCAGTTTCCGGAGGTGGGGGCAGACCTGAAAGTGGCCCCCACACAGGGGGAGCAAGAAGAGACAGTAGAGGCACTGGTGCAGCCTGGTTTGCTGTTGCTGTTTTTGTTCAGTCGCTAAGCTGTGTCCAACTCCTTGTGACCCTGTAAACTACAGCCCACCAGGCTCCTCTGTCCATGGGATTTTCCAGGCAAGAATACTGAATTGGGTCACCATTTACTTCTCCAGGGAGTCTTCCCGACCCAGGAATCCAACCCATGTCTCCTGCATTGGCAGGAGGATTCTTTACCACTTAGCCACCAGGGAAGCCATTTATAACTTAGGAACCCCTATACTCACCCCACCTGGGTCCCAGACCCCAAGGGTTGAGTATTCTCTTAGATTGGTTTGCAGGAACAGTTTGTTATCATTGAAATAGAATTCCCTGGGAAGCAGACTCTTACAGGAAGACTAGCATACAGGATTATGGGATAGATTTCAACATGAGTCGCAGGGTAAAGAAAACGGGGTTTGGGACAGAGAGAGGTTTAGTTCTAATGCAGCCACAACAAGGGTTTCAACAGATCCTGTGCACAGCTCTGAAGCTGAGAAGGCCATTTAGAGTTGTCTCAATTTAAGGTATTTAATAAGAAGGCTGGTCCTTTTAAATCCTTCCTTAATTAGTAAGTAGACAAGGGTCACTTCTGGGAGGGAGGAAGTAACAGCTTTGTTTAGCCAAATATAAGTTGTGGAGAGTCATTCAGGTTGCCCAAAATTAGAGTTTGGGGGAATGAATGTTTGATCCAAGAGTGGGGATCTGGTCTCTGAGAGGGGACCATGTCTTCTAACTGATAATTTGCCAATATGCTTAACACCTGTTAATGTGTTAAATTAATTAACATGCTACTTGTTTGCCTACATTTTCAGCATCACCGGGACTTCATTCCAAATATATAATAGGAACTATCTCACTTAACATGCAGTTGTGAGTAGTATGCATGTGTAGGTGAGTAAGTGCATCACATTTCAAAGTCTATGGAGATACCTGAAGAGACTGTGGTTGAAGTATTACCAGTGTGTATCTCCAGGCAGTGGGATTTTAGGTTTTTTTTTTTTTTTTTTTTTTTGCTTTTTTGAAACATATTCTTGAATTTTCTAGATAAAAATTTCAGGAAATAAGGCTATGAATTAAAAAACAAATAAGCAAACAAACAGAAGACAATAAGAAAAATAAACCAAAAAGTTTTGTTTTTTTTTTGGAGTGGCCAAGATAATATAGGGGTTTCCCTGGTGGCTCAACTGGTAAAGAATCTGCCTGCAACGTGGAAGGCCTGGGTTAAGTCCCTGGGTTGGAAAGATCCCCTGGAGAAGGGAACAGCTACCCACTCCAGTATTCTGGCCTAGATAATTCCATGTACTGTATAGTCCATGGGGTTGCAAAGAGTCAGACACGACTGACTGTTGTCTTTCAATTTCAAGATAACATAGTAGTGAAACCCCGAGTTTGCCTCCTTTCAAAGGCACGCCGAAATCACAACTATCCACAGAAAGCCATCAAAAAAAACCAAACAAACAAAACACCAAAACCTGGAACCCACCAGAAAAGACCTCTGACCACCAAAGACAGGAACCACAAGAAACCACAAGCAGACACGGGTAGGAGAAACAGGCACCCAGTATTCTCAAATCCCACACCAACGGGTGAGCGACCTACAAATGGGAGGGTAATTACATCCTCCGAAAGGTCTCCCACAGGAGTGAAAGTTCAGAGCCTCCCATCAGGCTCCCCAGCCCGGAGGTCCAGCACCAGTAAGATGAGCCCCCAGAGCATTTGGCTTTGAGGCCTAGCAGGCCTTTATTGCAGGAGCCAGCCCCCAGGACTGGAAAAAAAAAAACAACAACAGAGGCTTCACTCTCAGAGGGCGCAAAGTCTCACACAGAAGCAGTAATTTGATAAGAGCATGGGCCAGGCCTACCTGTGGGTCTTGGAGAGGCTCCTGGAGAGGTGGCGTGGGGTCGCCTGCAGCTGCTTCCAGAAACACAGACACTGGCGGTAGCCATGTTTGGGAGCTCCTTCTCGCGAGAACTGCAGACTGGTAGGTGGAGCTTTAACAAGAGAGAGGACTTGCTAGATGGTTTATCTCAGGGAGGCCACAGGACAAGTAGATCTCTGCACCCACCCAGCAAAATCTTAAAAGTTCAAAGAGTGAAGTAAGTCAGAAAGAGAAAAACCAGTATCATGTACTAATGTTTGTATGTGGACTCTGAAAAAAATTGGTACAGATGATCTTATTTACAAACTAGAAACAGAGATACAGACATAGAAAACGAACGTATGGATACTAAGAGGAAAGGGCGGTGTGGGAGGGATTGGGGGTCTGGGATCGATAGGGAGTCTGGGATAGATATAAATACACTATTGATGCTATACATAATATAGATAACTAATGAGAACCTACTGTATAGCACAGGGAACTGTACTCAAGCAGTGACCTAGATGGGAAGAAAATCCAAAACAGAAGGGATATATGTATACATGTAGCTGATTCACTTTGTTGTACAACAGGAAAAAACACAACATGATGAAGCAGTTATACTCCAATATATATTTTTTAAAGGTCATGAAGGGGCCTTAACTGGGTTCGGTCGAGTAGTCAGTCAAGATGGTCTTAATAGCACCTTGCTGTCTTATGGCTGCATCCTTGCAATGGTCTCCCACTGTGGGAATGATGAACAGAGAGTACTTCGACTTTCCAAGGACAGGGAGAAGTGTGGAGCCTCCTATAGCCAGGGTCCAGCTCACTGGTTAATTGGTGGTCGAGTCCTCTCCATGACCTCTTGCGACACCCTCAGATCAGAGGGTCAGGCCAGAGGGGAGACAGCCCAGGCCCTGTGCATAACTGTGGCTAGGAAGGTAGTGATGAAGCAGAATTAGAAAGGGGCTGGACTTGGGAGTCAAAGAAAGTTGTGCTCCTCTGATTCTGTAGCATGCTGGTTTGAAAGCCACTTATTTATCTCTGACCTATTTCTTCATCTTATATTGGGAGTAGGACTTCTTTACCCCATAGCTGGGGATGAAAGAATATCACATAGATGCAGTGCTCAACCCCATGCTCAGCACACTGGAAGCCCTTGATAAATTTTACGTCTCCCCCTCCTCTTATTAGCTTCTACCTGTGTCATCATCTACACTGTGCAGGGCCAACCATAAATAAGTCATAGAATTGTAAAGTGTTAGAAGTAGAAGGAACCTTGATGACATCTATAAAGTCCATCCCTCTTATTTTAAAAAAGGAAACAGAACCAGAAATGTCAAGGGCACACAAAGAGAATGTGGCACAACCCAGGAGCTGAAATTATGAGAAAATCACCCACGGGTCCTTTCTGAGGATTCAAGCCACTGATGATTCTTACCAGCATGACGACACCCTTCTATAAACAAATCAGATGTGCCAGGGACACACAAGATATCGAGAAGAGGGTGGGGCTCACTCTTTTCATTTCTCCTCTCTCACTCCAACCCATTAATTAGAAGAACAAAACTTGAGTTTAAGTATACTGAGGTTTGGGCTTCCCAGGCAGCACTAGTGGTAAAGAACTTGCCTGCTCGCGCAGGAGACATAAGAAACGTGGGTTTGATCCCTGGGTCTGGAAGATTCCCTGGAGGGTGGCATGGCAACCTTCTCCAGTATTCCTGCCTGGAGAATCCCATGGACAGAGGAGCCTGGTGGGCTACAGTCCACAGAGTCATAAAGTCGGACATGACCGAAGCAAGTTAGCACACACACACACATACTGAGATCTAAGTCACCAAGGCAAAAGATGAGTTAAATTCTGAGTGCTTTCTCTCCATCAACCAACTGTATGATAAACCTGGATCTCACTCTTTTCAAGAGCCACATCCTAAGAAAAAAACAAAAACAAAAACCTAAGTGTGGCAGAAGAGTAGAAACAGGTGGATAGTGTGTCTTCTTTGTACCCCTTGCACTGATAGGAGACTGCTTGCATACAGAGAATGCATGTGTGCTCGCTATGTCACTCTGCCAGGTAGCAGCTCCTTTTCACAGAGACACAGTATTTCAGGAGCTGCATGGCTCAGACAGCTGCAGACAATATCAAGACCCTTTTTGCACGGTCAAGGCAAGGGCAATGTCTGATTAAGGCAGGGATGGAAGGACCCTGCCACAAAAGCCTGCAACTGTGCAAGGCAAACTCTGCACTCACCCCTGTCCCACCCCCTGCAGTGTGACTGGCATGACCCTTCTTTCTCAGATTAAGAAGTCATTCTTTTGCAAATATACAAACTCACTTAGCTGGCCATCTTGACCACATGTTCTTGCGAAAAAGAACAGATTCCTCCAGACCACAATCCTTTACACCTTCCTTTTCCACACTTGAGGGGTCTCCAGTTCCTTAAATTGCTTTCAGTAATTTGTGCGGTTTTCATCCTAGTCTCTCTAGAGATGTCTTGTCAGACAACAGCATTCAGCAACTCTGCGTCTTCTTCCCTCACAGGGTTACATTATTTTTTATTTCTTACCTCCACTTCTTCCTAAATGGTGTCATTGGAGACTGACAGGAGACTGGAATGATTTGTTGGGATTCCTGAGGCAGTAAATGCCTCTTCCAGCAACTGCGGAATGATATCAGAGTTATCGTTTTTCCAAAATTGAAGTTTTTAAATGCTTGAAATGTAATCTTAAGAGAGAAAAAAGTACAAATACAAAGTAGTATGTGAATACAATCGATATGACATGTATACATGTAGACAGATACTGGAAAATTATAGACACAAGCAACAGTTGTTTGGGGTGGTGGGGTGAAGGACGGGTTTTCTTTTCCCTTGTGTTATTGTTAATTTTCAAATTAGAAAATTCCCAGTTTCTAGGGTTGGACGTACTTAAGTTAACTCAACTATGGTATGAGTAGAAGCTTGGTCATATTGCCAAATGGTTACTTCCAGAACTATAAACACAATACAGCCTTTTTCTTTAAACTAAGCAAATTGCCATCCAAAATCAATGGAGGAGGAACAGAGATAGTGGAGTGTATGTGTATGTGATCAGTCATGTCTGACTCTTTAAGACCCCATGGACTGTAGCCCCACCTAGCTCCTCTGCCCATGGAATTTTCCAGGCAAGAATACTGGACTGGACTGCCATTTCCTCCTCAGGGGATCTTCCTGACCCGGTGATTGAACCTGTGTATCCTGCGTCTCCTGTATTGGCAGGTGGATTCTTTACCACTGCGTCATCTGGAAAGTCCCAAGATAGTGGAGACCAACTATTAAATCTTAAATTAAATCTGAAGTATTAAATCATATAAATTCAGCTAACTGAAAGTGCAAGTCACACAGTTGTGTCTGACTCTTGGTGACCCATGGACTAAATAGTCCATGAAATTATACAGGCCAGAATATTGGAGTGGGTAACCGTTTCCTTCATCCAGAGGAGTCTTCCCAACCCAGGGATCAAACCCAGGCCTCCCACAGTGGAGGCAGATTCTTTACCAGCTGAATCACCGGGGAAGCCCTAAATCTTCCAGTAATTATGGGTCATTTAAATGTAGGAGTTATTCCTGGGCTTATTCCAAACTTTGGAAGCCGCGCCAATTACCACTGGCCTGCCTACAATTGAGATTTGAGAGAACCAATACGGCTTATAAGCATATTCAACTTTGAAAAGGATGGAAACAGGATCATTGAATATTTGCCACAAACTAACCGTAGAATTAGGAGACCATACAGTGCAGTTGCATTCAGAAAACCAAACAGAAGCAACAACAAAAATAACTTCCTTTTATTCTTTCTTGTTTCCTTCTTTTCAGCATCAGCCTCGTTTTTATTGACAAGTTTTAGGGCCCAGGGTCTTATTTGTTTTTTGGAGGAGAACATATTTTCCTTGCTCATTATACCTGATCCTCTCGGATCTGGGCATTGCTTCTAATCATCTTATAAACTTAGAAAACAGTCCATGCTGAAAGGAGCATCTTTAAGTGGCTAATCGCACGGTCAATGGCTGGCAAATGACTCCAGTTCAGTTCAGTGGCTCAATCGTGTCGGACTCTTTGCGACCACATAGACTGCAGCACACCAGGCCTCCCTTTCCATCGCTACTTTCCAGAGTTTACTCAAACTCATGTCCATTGAGTCAGTGAAGCCATCCAACCATCTCATCTGTCATCCCCTTTTCCTCCTGCCTTCAGTCTTTCCCAGCATCAGGATCTTTTCCAATGAGTCAATTCTTTGCATTAGGTGGCCAAAGTATTGGAATTTCAGCTTCAACATCAGTCCTTCCAATGAATATTCAGGACTGATCTCCTTTAGGATGGACTGGTTGGATCCTCTTGCTGTCCCAGGGACTCTCAAGAATCTTCTCCAACACCACAGTTCAAAAGCATCAACTTTTTGGCGCTCAGCTTTCTTTATAGTCCAACTCTCACATCCATACATGACTACTGGAAAAACCATAGCTTTGACTAGATGGACCTTGGTTGGCAAAGTAATGTGTCTGCTTTTTAATATGCTGGCCAGGTTGGTCATAATTTTTCTTCCAAGGATCAAGCATGACTTAAATCACCCTAATATCTCCTCTTACCACTTTAAGCTGAAATTCACTCCCTATAGCAATTAAAACTAAACATTAAAGCTACCACTAATATTGTCTAAAAATCACAAGTGACATGGTCTAGTGGACTTTATTTGCTAGAGAAACGATATGGCCTGTTTCTGTGAGCAATATTTATACCTGCTATCATTTTTCACACTCAACCCAGAAAAAATTGTCAAACGTACAGTTTCCCAGAATGAGACTCTAAACTTATATTTGCCTTCCTTCCTATCAGTGAGACACGATGGAAGTCTGACCCTTCCCAGAGCTTAAGACAAGAGACAGACCAGGAGCACTGCCCTTCTTTTCCTCCTCCCTCTTTGGAGGCCCCTTTGTTCAAAATGTGTTTTGTTATATTAAAAACTATATTTTGATTGCTTATCTGAAAGAACAGAACAGATATGAAACTCAGATCATAACATTCACTATTTTTTTTTCCCAGCAAACCAATCTATTGAGCATTGCTCAAAGCACTGTGGAACATATGACCCCAAGATGTTCAAAATCAAAGAGTAAGGTAACAGCATTGTCCAGTGTGATTTTCTGTAATTGTGAAAAGGTTTCGCAATGGTGATGTTCAGCATGGTGACCCCTAATCACCCATGCTATTAAGTATTTAAAGTGACTCTAGTGTGACTGAGAAAATGAATTTTTGTTTAACTTTAATTATTGTAAATTTATTTTTCAGCTTTACTGAGTTATTGAGTTGGCCAAAAAGTCCCTCTAGGTTTTTCTGTAAGATGTTACAAACCTGATGGAACTTTTTGGCCAACCCAGTATAATTGAAAAATAAAACTGTAAGACATTTAAAGTGTAGAATGTGATGATTTGACATATGTGTGGGTGTGTGTGTATCTATGTGTGTATATATATGTGTGTGTATATATATATATATGGTGAAAGGATTCAACCCATTGAGCTAATTACCACATCACCTCACATACTTTATTTTTTTTATGAGAATATTGATGTTCTACTCTCTTAGCAAATTTTAGTTATACACGCAGGATTATCAACTATAGTCACCAAGTTATACATTAGACCCTCAGACATTAATCATCATATAACTGAATGTTTGTAATGTTTTACCATCTTCTCTATTTTTTCCCCAAACCCCTGTCCCTGGCAATTACTTTTCTACTCTCTGTTTCTTTGAATTTGACTTTCTTTTTTTTTTTTTTAAGATTTCACATATAAGAGATACTATGTTTGTCTTTCTCGGTCTGACTTATGTCACTTATTTATAATGTCCATTCATATGGTTCATTCATGTTGTTGAAAATGACAAGATTTTCTTCTTTTATAAGGCTGAACAATATTTATATGTATCAAATATATAATTCATCTTTTGAATAACACTTAGATTGTTTCCAAATCTTGACTGTTGTGAGTGATGCTGCAATGAACTGGAAGTACAGCTTTCTCTTTGAGGTAATAACTTTGTATCCTTGAGATATGAACCCAGAAGTGGGATTGCTGGATCATATGGTAGCTCTATTTTTAATTTCTTGAGGAACCACCATACTGTTTGCCACAGTAGCAATGACAGTTTACATTGTAAATTTAAATATCCACACATGGCTAGTGGCATCAATTTGATGGTGTTAGATAAGTCTATGAGAGAGACATGCCAGGTGCAATGAGAATGTGTAGGACAGAAATCTTGCTGAGACCGGGACAATAAGAAATGATTTCCTGAAGAAGCTGAAGGTAGACCTGAATATTTAAGAATAAGTAAGGGTTAGCATGGTAGAGGTTGAAGGCTGAGAAACTACTTTAGGTAGATGAGACAGTAAATGTGAAGGCACAGGAGTGTGAGAGAGTGTGGTCTTCTCTAGAAACTGTTCACAGTATCTGCAGCTCTAGGGTGTTTTGAGTTGACTGCAAAGACAAGGTCGAGGAAAGAGGCTGATCATGAAGGGCTTGTGTGTGTGTGTGGTTTTTTTTTTACACTTTAAAAAATATTTTTAATTGGATGACAATTGCTTTACAATATTGTATTGGTTTCTGCCATACATCAACATGAATCAGCCATAGGTATACACATGTCCACTTCCTCTTGAACCTCCCTCCCACCCCATCCCACCCTTCTAGGTTGGCACAGAGTACCTAATTTGAGCTCCCTGCATCACAGAGCAAATTTCTACTGACTATCTATTTTACATATGGTAATGTAAATATTTCAATGCTACTTTCTCAGTTCATCCCACCCTCTCCTTCTCCTCCTGTGTTCATAAGTCTGTTCTCTATATCTGTTTCCATTGCTGCCCTGCAGTTAGGTTCGTCAGTACCATCTTTCTAGATTTCATATATTTGCCTTAATTAATATATGATATTTGTCTTTCTCTTTCTTACTTCACTCTGTAAAACAGGTTCTAGGTTCATCCATCTCATTAGAACCAAGTCAAATGTATTGCTTTTTACAGCTGAGTAACATTCCATTATATATATGTACCACAATTTCTTCATCCATTCATCTGTTGATGGACATCTAGGTTCCTCCTATGTCCTAGCTATTGTAAATAGTGCTGTGATGAACACTGGGGTACATGTGTCTCATTCTGTTTTGGTTTCCTCAGGGTATATACCAAGTAGTGGGGTTATTGGCTGTGTTATGGTTTAAGAAACAGTAGCATCATCAGATGTGTCACCATCAGATTTGCTTTTCAGGGAGCTCACTCCAGTAGTACATGGTGAATGGATTCACTAGGGAAGAAAATCAGTGTTAAGAAGACCAATTAGAAGCTAGAAGCTCATTCAGGGGGCTAAATGAGGGTGATGGTGGACACAGTGTTTACAGGAACATGGATAATTTTCCAGCATCTTCCTGAAAACAATGCTAACAAAATTCCACTAACTGGAAACTTTGTCCTCCACTTCAAGAAGTAGATGGGTGACATTCACATATTCTCATTTGGATAAGAGTGAACAGAGGCAGAGACAGGGAAAATTCTAAATATGCCTTACACTATAATACTTATTTTGATTCTAACAATTATTATTAACTTTTAGCCCAAAGTATACATTAGCACATCCAGCTTGACTTTGAACATATTTATTTTCAGTTCAGTTGAGTCGCTCAGTCATATCCAACTCTGAGACCCCATGGACTGAAGCATGGCAGACTTCCCTATCCATCACCGACTCCCGGAGCTTACTCAAACTCATGGCCGTGGAGTCAGTGATGCCATTCAACCATCTCATCCTCTGTCATCCTCTTTTCCTCCCACCTTCAATCTTTACCAGCATCAGGGTCTTTTCAAATAGTCAGTTCTTCGCATCAGGTGGCCAAAGTATTGGAGTTTCAGCTTCAGCATTAGTCTTTCCAATGAATATTCAGGACTGATTTCCTTTAGGATGGACTGGTTGGATCGCCTTGCTGTCCCAGGGACTCTCAAGAGTCTCCTCCAACACCACAGTTCAAGAGCATCAATTCTTTGTCATTCAGCCTTCTTTATAGTCCAACTCTTACATCCATACATGACTACTGGAAAAATCATAGCTTTGACTAGACAGACCTTTGTGGACATAGTAATGTCTCTGTTTTTTATAATGCTGTCTAGGTTGGTCATAGCTTTTCTTCCAAGGAATAAGTGCCTTTTAATTGCATGGCTGCTATCACCATCTGCAGTGATTTTGGAGCTCCAAATAAAAAGTCTGTCACTGTTTCCATTATTTCCCCATCTATTTGCCATGAACTGGATGCCATGATTTTAGTTTTCTGAATGTTGAGTTTTAAGCCAACTTTTTCAGTCTCCTCTTTCACTTTCATCAATAGGCTCTTTAGTTCTTCTTCACTGTCTGACATTAGGGTGGTGTCATCTGCATATCTGAAGTTATTGATATTTCTCCCAGCAGTCTGGATTCCAGCTTGTGCTTCATCCAGTCTGGCATTTCTCATGATGTCAGTTCAGTCAGTTAGTTCAGTCGCTCAGTCATGTCTGACTGTTTGTGACCCCATGAGTTGTAGCACGCCAGTCCTCCCTGTCCATCACCAACTGCTGGAGTCTACCCAAACCCATGTCCATCAAGTCAGTGATGCCATCCAGCCATATTATCCTCTGTCGTCTCCTTCTCCTGCCCCCAGTCCTTCCCAGCATTAGGGTCTTATCCAATGAGTCAAGTCTTCACATGAGGTGGCCAAAGTATTGGAATTTCAGCTTCAGCATCAGTCCTTCCAATGAATATTCAGGACTGATCTCCTTTAGGATGGACTGGTTGCATCTCCTTGCAGTTCAAGGAACTCTCCAGAGTCTTCTCCAACACCACAGTTCAAAACCATCAATTCTTCGGCGCTCAGCTTTCTTCACCATCCAGCTCTCACATCCATACATGACTACTGGAAAAACCATAGCTTTGACTAGACAGACCTTTGTTGACAAAGTAATGTCTCTGCTTTTAAGTATGCTATCCAGGTTGGTCATAACTTTCCTTCCAAGGAGTAAGCGTCTTTTAATTTCATGGCTGCAATCACCATCTGCAGTGATTTTGAAGCCCAGAAAAATAAAGTCTGACACTGTTTCCACTGTTTCCCCGTCTATTTCCCATGAAGTGATAGGACCAGATGCCATTGATCTTAGTTTTCTGAATGTTGAGCTTTAAGAAAACTTTTCACTCTCCTCCTTTACTTTCATCAAGAAAACTTTTCACTCTCCTCCTTCACTTTCATCAAGAAAACTTTTCACTCTCCTCCTTCACTTTCATCAAGAGGCTTTTTAGTTCTTCTTCACTTTCTGCCGTAAGGGTGGTGTCGTCTGCATATCTGAGGTTATTGATATTTCTCCCAGCAATCTTGTGTCCAGCTTGTGCTTCTTCCAGCCCAGTATTTCTCATGATGTACTCTGCATATAAGTTAAATAACCAGGGTGACAATATACAGCCTTGACATACTCCTTTCCTGATTTGGAAAGTCTGTTATTCCATGTCCAGTTCTAACTGTTGCTGCCTGATCTGCATACAGATTTCTCAGGAAGCAGGTCAGGTGGTCTGGTACTCCCATCTCTTGAAGAATTTTCCACAGTTTGTTGTGATCCACACAGTCAAAGGCTTAGGTGTCAATAAAGCCGAAGTAGATGTTTTTCTGGAACTGTCTTGCTTTTTTGATGATCCAACAGATGTTGGCAATTTGATCTCTGGTTCCTCTGCCTTTTCTAAATCCAACTTGAACATTTGGAAGTTCATAGTTCATATACTGTTGAAGCCTGGCTTGGAGAATTTTGAGCATTACTTTGCTAGCATGTGAGATGAGTGCAGCTGTACGGTAATTTGAACTTTCTTTTGCATTTCTCTAAAAGAGACTTTGTATTCATGGAATTATGTTACTTTAATCAACATATGATAAAGAATAACGCATCTTTCCAAGTGGCAGCCCGAATGTCACTTCCTCCAGGAAGCTTTCTCTGATTTTCAGACACCATTAGATCCTTCTATTAAACACTGACATAACAACCTAGACTTCTGAGTAATTTGTGTAATTCTGTGTACACATGGTCTGCAGTTACAGAAGCTCCTTGGGGTCAGAACGTGATCAGCCTTGAACACTACTGCAGTCCCAACATAGTGGAACATCATCAATAAACTGTCCTTGGTAGATAAACACAGCATGCAAAAGTGCAGAGAAATATCTTTAATTCAAATATTTACTTTTTGCTTCAATTCCCTCTCTAGAAGGTATTGGACATTTTTAAAATCTCGAAGATATCTGATGAGTAGCCAGGGTTGAGAAGCTTAGTCCTGGTATTACACAGTTTCTCTAGAAGATTTCTCATCAGGAGAGACTGTAATGCATGACATTGTGACTGTCATCTTTATCTCTGCTAGCCTTAGTGCCTAAATTTGAATTCTAGAGCCTCCACTAGCCAACTGTGTGACCTCAAGCAAGTTACTTAACCTCTCTGTTTCATCTTCTGTTGGATGAAGTCTTCAAGAGGAAATGACTTCCTCTGGTTGACCCACAAGCTGGACCCAGGCAATTTGAGGCTTCTCACGCCTCCCCTGTTTTTTTGAATATATCTCCGCCCACCATTTACACAGTGGGAGCTGGCTCCAAGGATGCAGACTTAAGAAAGCAAGGTGTTATTGAGAGCATCTGGGCTGAATACTTGACTGAGCCCAGTTAAGAAACTTTGAAGATTCTGGAGGGCAAGTATGGAGATCTACCCATTTTTTGACTGCCCAAGACAAGCCTTGTATGATTGGGTTCAACACCAATGAACCTTTTGGCCAACCAGGTAAGTTCTCTTGTTTATTAAAAACCACAGACTACCCTCCCACCTGCAAATCTCCTTTCTAGGAAGGAGTAATGATTCTTGTACAAAGGATTCCTGTGATTCCTTTGTTTTCAGTACCCACATATATTTTATTCTTGGCATCATAGTGGCTGAATCTTGATTCAAAAGTTTTCCCCAAAGATACTCAGACCTCAAAATCTAGAGAGCCAACCCTCTCCATCTAATGTGCCTGAAATGGAGGTACATTTGTTAAAGAACTGCACACACTCTGTATTTAGCACTGTGACTGTTGTTCATGTCCCTGCACCACAAACATGGTCTTTTGCTGTTGTTGTTAAAAATCACAGCCAGGAATGGCAGTAACAGAGCTACAGTTTTCCCATGTGCCGCATTCAGTGGATGGTAGGGACATGAGCTGATTCACTACTGATTCAGGAAATCATAGAGATAAATCAACAAGTCAAAAAGGGAAAATCCCAACTCTACCTTCCCATTTGCCTTTCATGTTATAAAGAATTTAAGTCCAGGAAGAGAAGATCTGTTGGAGGGATTTTTTTCTTTGAAGGAATAATAAAAAATCTCAATGCTTTCATCAAGAATTCCAGAAGGATCTCTCTCTCTCTCTCTCTTTTTTTTTTTTTTTTGCAAGAAAATTTCACCTGCTATTAAGACCAGAAGATATGGCTAAACACTGGAACCATGACTATGGAGTCAATAATATTAGGGGCCTTTAGTACTAAGCCTTTAGCACTGGCTTAATACTAAGCCAATCCATATTTCCTCATGTGGAGCCCTGATTTGGTTAGATAGATGAAAGTAACCTCTGTAAGAGGTACTAACCTCTGTAAGAACACAAATCTGGGTTGTGAATAAACAGCTATACCATTCCAAGCCTCTGCATTCAGGCGTGTGAATTCAAAATGGCTAATAGCCCAATTCCCAGGACTCCACACAGGAAGCCAAGCTTTCCCCTACAATAAAGACAGCTGACATGTTGTAATTTACATGGATCATTCCTCATCAACTCTATGAGTCTGAGATAGAAATTCCTTGAGATTTGTTTTGTCTATTATAATGTACTGAGTATAAACTTGGAACAAAAAGATATGAGGTCAAGTGCAAATTCCACATTCTTTCTCAATGCCTGACACCCAAGGATTCAAGTTTTAAATTTATTTAGAGCTGGTACTGAGAGAGATCTAGAGGTCATGGTGATAATAAGCTGAACAGAAGGCAATAACACAGCACTGTCTGCTCAGTTCAACCTCTGTGGACTCTTGGAACATGATCCTGGAAATGGAGAAAGTCCCTAACTCAGCTGGATGAGTCCAAAAGTGATGGGCAGATCTTTGGGATTCAGTCAGAGAAAAGCAAAACAATAAAGAGCCTCTGCGTAGAAAATGTATGCATGTTACTGGAAAACTGTACAATCCACAAATGTGTGAATACTTACTAGACTATCACTACTTATGAATCTAAACTTAGCCTAGGAATTGCTAACAATGAATGACTAATACTGATTTTCTTTTCCAAAGAATATAAGCCCCATGAGAGCTAATAGTTATATTCGTGTTGTTCACCACTCTTATCTGTGCTGCCTATAAGAGAGCCTGAAACACAGTAGGTCATCAAAACATTTACTGCATGAATGAACAAATTAATAAGAAAACACAACTCACAATTTATTTTTACAATCATTTGTCTATTTGTATTTTTAAAATTAATTCTCCAATAGGGTTATAGTAATCCACCAAACCCTCAAAATACATTTTTTTTTCATTCCTAGGCATAACTAATTTGTATCAAGATTATAGCAAAACACTTGAAATTTGATAGGATTAATACTATTAATCATGTATTTCATTTATACATCTTATCTGGCACCTCTGTTTTCTTTGAAGAGAAGCCTGATGCTTTTCAATAATATAGAGTAGGTCCATGGTAATCAACCTCGTCAATATTCACTTCCAAACCTTTGACTTGGGTATATACACACGCACATACACAGAGTGCAGAGACATTAGTAATTGCAACCCAGATTAATTGTTAACTTGCAAAGCCACTGTGGAGACAAGTCTAGTATACCAATCCAGACATGCCTATTGATTTCTTCCCAGCAGACGGTGCATGCCAGCTCTCCTCCCCAATAAATGTTTCACACATTGTAAGATTATAGATGGCAAGGTGAGGCATCCAGGGGAGACATGTTTCTAGGCATCTTGGAACACAGAGCTTCTTTGAGCTCTCTCTTTAGTAAGACTTTAGAATACTTTCTAAACAAAACACTATGTTACAAAAATGGGTCCCCAAAAGAATAAAGACTTGTAAGGTAGTATCTTAGTTAAAGCAATTAATTTTTTTCTCTAGAAAATAAAATCCCACAGTGGGGGAAGGAGAGAGTGGAGCAAATTGAGAAAGTAGCATTGAAGCATATACATTAACCTACTTAAAATTTGATATCCAGTGGAAACTTGCATATGATGCAGGGAGCTCCAATCAGGTGTGCTATGACAACCTGGATGGGTGGGACGGGATAGGAGGTGGAAGGGAGGTTCACCAGGGAGGGAACATGTGTATACTGATGGCTGATTCCTGTTGATATAGGACAGAAAACCAGCACAATATTGTAAAGCAATTACCCTCCAATTAAAAATAAATTAATTAAAAAAACAAAAGCCCTGATGTGCAATCACTATCAAATATACTTGGATTAGTAGGTGTGGTGAATAGTGGAAGACACTTTCTCTCCCAGTTTCACCCCAATTCTTAGTATTCCCAATAGGAATATCAGTCTTTTATAGATCAAGGTATCACAGAAAAAGGAAGCAGATGACTACTTTCTAATCATTTTCATTGTGTCCCCATTACTAAGGCACTGTGTCCCCTGTGACTAAGTCCAAGACTACTGGAGTGGGTAGCCTATCCCTTCTCCAGTGGATCTTCCTGACCAGGAATCAAACTGGGGTCTCCTGCATTGCAGGTGGATTCTTTACCAACCGAGCTACCAGGGAAGCCCAACTAAGGCACAAATGTAATCAAATGCTAGGTTCAGTTGGATCTTATAAGACTTGCTTCTGGATGAGAGTATAGCAAAAATGTAAAGAAAGAAGACAATGGAAATCATTCCTTAATGAAATTCTGCAGTGAACATCAGTAACGTGAACTAACCCTTCCTTCTCCCACTCACTTTCAGTAAGGTATTAACTTCACACCTACAGAGGTCATCTAAATAGGAATGTGATTAAGTAGTTAAAATCATTTTACTTTTTTTAATGGCTATTAAACCCTGGAAATTTATTTTAAAGCCGATCTACGTTGGCAAATTAAAACACACAGAATTTAGTAAATGTGAAAAGGTCTGTGCAGTAGTCGGGGTTATAAATAGGTCTATTAAACTCACAGTGTTTTGAATTTTAAATGTTGCATGTTTTGACACAGTATATTCTGATTTGTAAAGCATCATAACAATATGGAAGGGTGTTTTGCATTTGAATGTAAAAAAAATACAAATTGATACAAAATAATACAATGTATCAGGACCAAGAATAATGTAATTACCAACACCCTCAATACAGCCTATGCTTCATTTTGTCAATATGATTAATGCAAGTAGCTGAAGTTTGTTAAATATATGTGAGTGTATAATTATATCAATGATGTTAATTAAAACACATCTCAGCTTAGCCTGAGAATGTTAATGTGAGCGCCAAAGTTTCAACTCTATGATTTTATTATTATACATATATATATGTGTGTGTGTATATATATATATTTAATATATGATCACTCTCTTCTTTCTTAGGTTTGTATTAATCATTTTCCATTTCAAATACAAAATTACCTAAAGCTGTTTGGTTGTGGAAATGTAATTGCTATTATTGTGATTGTTATTGATAACAAATAAGACTAATCATGAAACTTCTCTCTAGGGAGTCTGTATACTTGGTTTCTATACAGAGACAAGAACAGCTCTGCCACCAACTAGTGTTGTTACCTGGGGCAAGTAATATAACCTGTATAAATTTCCTCATTTGCAAAACAAAGGAGTTAGCTCAGCCATCTCTAAGGTTCCTGCACAGACCAAATAAAATATCTAAGATCTTTGACTTGCACTAGTTAGTCTAATTTAAAAAGGAAATGCCAATTTTTGACCTGTTCTCTTCTCTACTATTGCAATCATCATTGATCTTTCAAATATACTCTCTATCCAAAGCCCCTAGAGGTATTTGTAAAATGGAGATTCAAGTGTTATGGGGAAAGAAAATGGACCGAAGTTTCTGTTATAATAAATATTTCATTCTGTTCTCTGGCCAAAGCATTGAAATTGCATTCCTGGGAGAATCAAGGCTGGGGTTTTACCTGCAGACTTGGGGTGCTCTGACCCCAGCAGATTCAGGAGTTAGTCTTCATACTCAAGCATTATAAATTACAGATTGCAGCCCAGTCAGAAAGCTCAGCTCTGTGAAGGAAAGGTGTGGAAAGAAATGCTGTATTTTTGAACTGGTCTGAGAGGTCCCCCGTGCTGACCTCCTTTCCTGGTCCACTGGGCAGCCCCGTCTCCATTTTTCCTGGCATGGACCCGAGCCCTGCTTCAACAGGCCATGGGGAGTAGGGAGAATTTGGCTTGGAGAGATTTTGGCTCTTAATACTTTGCAGCTCTTCTCAGCTTGATTGGCAAAGCTCTAGATAGCAACACCACCCACTTCTTTCTCTTTTTGCCTCCTGTTCCTATCAACCCTCTTTCTGCTTCCCTTGCTGAGACACAGAGAGGTAAAATCTGACACCATGGCCAGCAATTCTGTACACAGAAGCAAGCGGAAGACCCAGCCGCGTTTGGCTTCTTTTAGGTGGCTCACGCAGCGTTGTCTTTGCAATGATCAGAGGCCCCTCTTCAGCAAGGAACGGCACACCCCCTCCACCTCCACTCATAAAAGGACCATGACATGATTCAGCCTCTAATTATTCTAAATGTTTATGCAAAGGACCCATGAGGCGATACAGCTGACTGTTTAACTGGCCATTGTTGAGTGATTAAATGTGACATTTCCAAAGAATTAGGTGAAAAACCTACTAGACTCTGGTAGGGTCAAAAAGACTAGGCACCTTTATGAATTTCAATACCGCAACACTCATCTGGTTCGTGGCGTGAGGCATATTAGAAAATAGTCCCAAATTAAAAAAAAAAAAAGGTTTTATGCTAATGGACTCTTAAACATTTAATGCTCTGTTAACAAATGGTTATTTCTCCATTAAGCACCATCATGACCTATGCATAGTTTATGAACATTCCTGTTGTCCTTGAGAGAGATCACATACTGTAAGGGCTAAAAATAGCCATGTGAACAGCAGAGGATAATTTGCATCTCAAGTTCAGCTGACATCATCTAGCTTAGAAGCTTATTTCCAGGGTTCAGACTCAGGAAAAGGTCCTGGTAGCCTTTCAGTAAACCAGAATGTTCTAAAAGTCAGTCCCCTGGCTTAGAGGGAGCTGGCTGAGAAATGGTGTAACTTTTCTTTTGCTGGTGAAATACACAGAATGACTTTCTTCCATTCTTTCACATGTAGCCCTGCCACTTTTGTCTACACTCCCATGGTCCAGTGACACGTTTCCTTCTCCATCCAGCAAGAACCAACTGCCCCCCCCCACCCCCAAGTCCTTTCACCTTAGAGAACCACATAAAACAGCCATAGTTATCTAACTTAACTCTCCACTTGGCAACACAGAAACTTATTCCAAGCGGGGGTGAAGTAGGGTGGACCTGACAGATAGCCACTCACTGCACTAAGAGAGCCTGGATCATCATTCTGAGTCTGAAATTAATGTGCTTATTACTCTGTCCACCTCTTAATTGATAAATTGCATAACTTCAATAGTCACCTCCTCCACGAAGCCCGTGATGATTGCACCAGATAAACATAGTTCTCTACATTTCATAATAGATCACAGCACTTCCTCACTCTAGACCCTTCACCATTTGACTGTCAATTTGAAACAGTCCCTCATTTCAAATGATGGGGGTAGGGGAGATAACTGAGGAAAATGAGACCCAGAAATACACGAGAGGCAGGAGAGGCAGGTTGAACACTGAGAGCAGTGGCTAAATATCACTTCCGTTTACAAAGAACAAAGTGTAACTTCATTTTGGTGAATCTCACTGATTCAGACCACCTCCTCCTCCTATTTTTCTTCCACATTCTTCTACTCAGTTATCTTTAATGACAAAGGGACCCATTGCCTCTTTGTCCTCTTTGGTTTTATCCTGATGGCTACAATAAGATTAAACCAAAACCCTTTTGTGTAGTGAACCAAGCTCTGTAATGTGCTCCATACTGCATCTTTATCATCAGTTTTCTGCCAGTCCCAACCTTGCACTCTGTCTTGCAGTGATACTGAAGTTCTTGCTCATCTCACCACACCACATTGTTTCAAGCCTCCTGTCTTTCTTCATGCCATTCTCTTGGTCTCATCATGCCATCTGTCTTTCTTTGCCATGCTATCTCTTAGGGTGCCTTCAGACACTGCACATAGATCTTCAGTCTCTGGAATTTTGCCCTTAACTTTCACAATGAGCACTCTATACTCTCCTTCCAAATGTTTCCCAAGCAGCCTCTTCTTTGGACACAGAGCACTCTGATTATGAGTTCGTCAAAAACAAGGCTGCATCTTTGTCCTCTTTTTGCTGTTGTTTAGTCACTAACTTGTCCCCGAGTCTTTTGAAGCCCCATAAACTGTAGCCCACCTTGCTCCTCTGTCCATGGGATTTCCCAGGCAAGAATACAAGAATGGGTTGCCATTTCCTTTTCTAGGGGATCTTCCTAACCCAGGGATTGAACTGACGTCTCCTGCATTGTAGGTGGATTCTTTACCACTGAACCACCAGGGAAGCCCTTGTCATCTTTTAGCCCACCACTAAACTCATATTAGCTATCCTGTGATGGTTTTGGAGTGGGAGGTCCAGTCCAAGGGAATTGATTTTACCATATGTATCAGCTATGTAGCAGTAACTGAGTCAGTAGATGTGATGGTATGAAATTGCTCTCAAGATGTTTGTATTTAGGCTGTCCACAGTGAATCAGAGGATGGGAAAATTTCCTATTATGGTTCCTACTCAACTCTCAGAGAAAATTGGGATTTCACATATGGGGCTTCACCAATTCCATATGCTTTATAAACTCTAGATTATTGTGCAGCTTACAATATATTTACTCTCATTATAAATGTCACAATATTAATCTAGAAATCGAGGCTAAATTTTAAATGGTAATGAACTATGTAACAACATCTAATGTAATGTTACAGCCGAGAATGTGCATAAGGTTTTTCTTCAGAATACCAGAGTGGACAATTTTCCCATTGTGGATAAGCACAATGCTTTTCACTAATTTATCAAACTGCTCCACATCAGACTGTTTATAATGTGTAATTAAGAAATCTCTCAGCAAGTTGAAAAGTCGTCATTTGTTTTGGATATCAAAATGTTATTGGGACATTCAATATTTGCTGATTGTCCTCTTCAGCTTGTTAAGGCTTTAAATAATTTTCTCCATAATTGCTCCTCCCCAGTGCCACTTGGTGGAGAAGGCAATGCCACCCCACTCCAATACTCTTGCCTGGAAAATCCCATGGATGGAGGAGCCTGGTGGGCTGCAGTCCATGGGGTCGCTAAGAGTTGGACACGACTAAGTGACTTCACTTTTACTTTTCACTTTCATGCATTGGAGAAGGAAATGGCAACCCACTCTGGTGTTCTTGCCTGGAGAATCCCAGGGACGGGGGAGTCTGGTGACCTGCCATCTGTGGGGTCGCACAGAGTCAGACATGACTGAAGCGACTTATCAGCAGCAGCAGCAGCAGCAACATTAAACAAGGCAAAGTTCTTCAGTTCAGTTCAGTTCAGTTGCTCAGTCATGTCTGATTCTTTGTGACCCCATGGACTGCAGCACCCTAGGCTTCCCTATCCATCACCAACTCCTGGAGCTTACTCAAACTCGTGTCCACCTAGTTGGTGATGCCATCCAACCATCTCATCCTCTGTCGTACCCTTCTCCTGCCTTCAATCTTTCCCAGCATCAGGATCTTTTTAAATGAGTCAGTTCTTTGCGTCAGATGGCCAAAGTATTGGAGTTTCAGCTTCAGCATCAGTCCTTCCAATGAATATTCAGGACTGATTTCCTTTAGGATGGACTGGTTGGATCTCCTTGCTGTTCCAGGGACTCTCAAGAGTCTTCTCCAACACCACAGCTCAAAAGCATCAATTCTTTGGCATTCAGTTTTCTTTATAGTCCAATTCTCACATCCATATATTGGAAAAACCATAGCCCTGACTAGATGGACCTTTGTTGGCAAAGTAATGTCTCTGCTTTTTAATATGCCATCTAGGTTGGTCTTAGCTTTTCTTCCAAGGAGCAAGTGTCTCTTAATTTCATGGCTGAAGTCACCATCTGCAGTGATTTTGGAGCCCCCCAAAGTAAAGTCTGTCACTGTTTCCATTGTTTTCCCATCTATTTGCCATGAAGTGATGGGACCAGATGCCATGATCTTAGTTTTCTGAATGCTGAGTTTTAAGCTAACTTCTTCACTCTCCTCTTTCACTTTCATCAAGAGGCTCTTTAGTTCTTCTTCGCTTTCTGCCATAAGGGTGGTGTCATCTGCATATCTGAGGTTATTGATATTTCTCCTGGCAATCTTCTTTCCAGCTTATGATTCATCCAGTCCAGCATTTCTCATGATGTACTCTGCATATAAGTTAAATAACCAGGGTAACAGTATACAGCCTTGACATACTTCTTTCCCGATTTGGAACCAGTCTGTTGTTCCATGTCCAGTTCTAACTGTTGCTTCCTGACCTGCATACAGATTCTCAAGAGGCAGGTCAGGTGGTCTGGTATTCCCATCTCTTGAAGAATTTTCCACAGTTTATTGTGATTCACACAGTCAAAGGCTTTGGCATAGTCAATAAAGCAGAAGTAGATGTTTTTCTGGAACTCTCTTGCTTTTTTGATGATCTAACAGGTGTTGGCAGTTTGATCTCTGGTTCCTCTGCCTTTTCTAAATCCAGCTTGAACATCTGGAAGTTTGTGGTTTACATACTGTTGAAGCCTGGCTTGGGGAATTTTGAGCATTACTTTGCTAGCATGTATATAAGTGCAATTATGTGGCAGTTTGAGCATTCTTTGGCATTGGTTTTCTTTGGGATTGGAATGAAAACTGACCTTTTCCAGTCCTGTGGCCACTGCTGAGTTTTCCAAATTTGCTGGCATATTGAGTGCAGCGCTTTCATAGCATCATCTTTTAGGATTTGAAATAGCTCAACTGGAATTCCATTGCCTCCATTAGCTTTGTTTGTAGTGATGCTTCCTAAGGCCGACTTGACTTCACATTCCAGGATGTCTGGCTCTAGGTGAGTGATCACTCCAGTCTAATAGTAACAGGGCAAATTTCCTAGCCTGTTTGGGTTTTTGGTCCCTTTTCTGGACAGGATTCTAAATATTTATGCGTTTCTTGATTTTATCTTTCAAGAGAGAAAGATATATTTATTTATCATAGACTCTGTGTCAGACGCTGTGCCAAGCATTTTACTGTATCATCTGCACCGTCCCATAATTCTTCACAATTCTTTACTATTTATTGCATTCAGAAGTGCATATTAAGTACAGTCTGTTCTATCTTATTTTTGTAATGCAAATTAGCTCACTCACATAAGGGAATGTCATCAATAAAATGCAGAAATCCTGTAGGTTAATAAGTGATTCTTTTGCAGCCCATTAAATTTTGTGCCACCAAGTAGAAACATCTGAACACAAAGTATACCAACTCAGCTGAATGCAGCAAGCTGAAAAAAATACCGTGTTGTGCAGAATGCCTGTTTACCCCATGCGCCTTCTTTTGGCTCATTCTAACCAAATACTCCCTTTTGGAGATTTTATTGGTGGTTATCTGGATCTCTATGCCTTTTGGCTTGGTCTCCATGCTCCGTGTTGCCATCCTTCCTTATACTCCTTAGGTCAAGCATTCTTTCGTTTGTTTGTTTGAATTTTTATTGGAGTTCTAGCTGCTTTACAATGTTGTGTTATTTGCTGCTGTATAGCAAAGTGAATCAGCTATATGCATACATATATATCCTTTCTTTTTTTGGATTTTCTTCCCATTAGGTCCCCACAGAGCACTGACTAGAATTCCTTGTGGTATACAGTAGGTTCTTATTACTGACCTATTTTGTACACAGTCATTCCCAATCTCTCAATTCATCCACCCCCCTCTCTTTACCCACTTTGGTGTCTATATGTTTGTTCTCTATGTCTATGTCTCTATTTCTGCTTTAGAAATAGGTTCATCTGGACCATCTTTCTAGATTCCACATATATGCATTAATATATGATATTTGTTTTCTCTTTATGACCTACTTTACTCTGAATGCCAGTCTCTAGGTCCATCCATACCCCTGCAAATGGGACAATTTTGTCCCTTTATACTGCTGAGTAATATTCCATTATATATATATATATATATGTATATATATATATATGTGCCGCATTTTCTTTATCCCTTCTTCTGTTGATGGACATCTAGGTCACTTCCATGTCCTGGCTATTGTAAATAGTGCTGCAATAAACATTGGCATGCATCTTTTGGAATTATAGTTTTCTCAAGGTGTGTGCCCTGGAGTGGGATTGCTGGGTCATGTGGTAGCTCTATTTTTAGTATTTTAAGGAATCTCCATGCTGTTCTCCATAGTGGCTATATCAATTTACATTTCTACCACCTGTGTAAGAGGAAAGGTTTCCCCTTTCTCCACAGCCTCTTCAACATTTATTGTTTAAAGGCTTTTTGATGATGGCCATTCTGACTGGTGTGAGGTGATACTTCATCATAGATTTTATTTGCATTTCTCTATTAACTAGTGATGTTGAGAATCTTTTCATGTTGCTTGTTTTATATTTACCTTTTGTTTATTAAGACTTTTAAATTTTTAGTTTGTTAAAGTTTTTGTTTTCTATTTCTATTTATTTTTACAGTTTTTGTTAGTGTTCTGGTTGCCAAATTCTGTGTGTACATCAGTGTTGTGTGTATGTGTAAACACATAGGCCACACTGAACAGTTTGTGGGATCTTAGTTCCCTGACTGTAGATTGGACTCACGCCCTTGGCAGTGAAAGCTCAGTGTCCTAACCACTGGACTGCCAGGGAATTCCCCAAACTGTATATATTTTAATAGTCTGCACCTAACTCTATTTTCCTTTATCTTGTTATATTTACAGCAAGATTTTTGAGAATATCAGAACTGCGTGTAAATCATTATAGCAGAAACACTCGCATCCACTAAGTACCAGGCACAAAGCTGAGCATTATTTTCAAACATGTACTAATAATACCTATGGTGGTCACAAGGCTCAGATTAGGTAACCTGACTCGAGTCACTTAACAAAGTGGCACATCTGGAATATGAATCCAGGTCTGTTTCATCTGAAGCCACTTGCTTTCCCATCATATCATGTTGCTTCCCAACTCTCCCTTCTTCCTTTTCACCACCTCCTGATACCCCAAAGCAAGCAACAGTGCAAGGAGAAGATTACGGACATACTGTGTGCATGTGTGTGTGCATCTACCTGTGTGACTGAGTGTGCTCATGTATGCATATGCACACTGGTGTTTATTCCAACGGTCCTGCACCCCACCTTTAGGGGGTCAGAGGATGTCAGCACTTAGGTGAATGCACACGTGTCACTGAACACTGTGCCTTCTGGGAGAGGGAACGCCTGGCTGGAATCACAGTGTTTCACTTGGCTCTCAGAACAGCCTAGTGAGCAGTTACAGCAATTGCCATGCCCCGTGCAGATGACTTGAGCTTGGCCAGCATGAATGGTCTAATGGAGGACAGAATCCAGGCGGGAGTAAAATATCTCCATCATAAACTGAACATTTTGCTGTTTGAACTGTTGCCAGTTTTTATAACAATTTCCGTCTTAAGCTGGCTCAATACATATTTAATGAATTCTTCTATAAAACCTTTAACAGCCCTCAATTCATTTCAAGTGGCAAATGACTCAGCAGTTTGAAATGATGAGCTGGATGCTGCCTCTATATTCATTACCTAAGAAGAAAAAGTGGATTTTTCTTTTTTAAATGTTATTTCCTCGTTGGGTTCACATTCATCTGATGTGAAAACACTTATGTCTGCCAATCCTCTTTGGCTCAAAGATGTGATTTTATAAGAAGCATGCTGTAATTTTTTTTTTTTTGCTTGAAGTGTTGTGATATATATTAGGATCACATATTATGTAATATTTGTGTTGTTATATATCATCATGCTGTAATGACCTCTTATTACATGTGCCATTTTTTTCATTCAACAAATATTATTAGGGATTTATTTCTTGTAAATAAATGGAAAATAGGAAGGCAAATCAGGCAAGGACACTGTCCTCAAGATGCTTGCACACACAGGCTGTCCTAGTAAGGAATTAAAAAGACATGTTGAATCAAAGAAATGCCTCTTGACTTCATCCTGGTGCCATATGCATTATGATATACTAGATAAACCTCTGCAAACTTGGAAAGCTTAAAATGCTAGGATATATACTGATGGGGCTTCCTTGGTAGCTCAGATGGTAAAGAATCTGCTGGCAATGCAGGAGACTTGGGTTCAGCCCCTGGGTTGAGCGGTCCCCTGGAGAAGGGAATGCAACCCACTCCAGTATTCTTGCTTGGAGAATCCTGTGGACAGAGGAGTCTGGTGGACTACAGTCCATGGGATCGCAACAAGTTGGATGAGACTGAGCAACTAGGCTGAGCACATATACTGATATTTGGCCTGAACTATCTTTGGCCTTGAGGTCCTTTTCCAACTGCAAAGGTCTTACACTTAAATGGGTACAGGACAGTGCCCCCCACCCCACCTCCCACACACCTTCCAAGCACACCCAGGCACATCTCCAAAGTCCTTTGCTTCCTCTCCATCCTCATCCTGTACTGTGTTTCTCTTTCCTCCATTGGCTCCTGAACGTTGGCCTAGCATGTTCCTCTCTGAGTTGCTGGTCCTTCTACCAGGAATACTTGTGCCATCACTCAGTTGAGTCCAACTCTTTGTGACTCCATGAACTACAGCCAGTCAGGCTCTTCTGTCCATGGGATTTCCCAGACAAGAATACTGGAGTGGGTTGCCATTTCTTCCTCCAGGGGATTTTCCTGAACCAGGGATCAATCTCACGTCTCTTTTCATCTCCTTCATTGGTAGGTGGATTCTTTACCTCTGTACCCCTAGGGAAGCCCTGGGAATGTCCCCCATTGAATAGCTGGTGACTCAGTTTTATCAACTTGTTGGTCAAAAGTCACCTTATTTATAGCTGCTCTGTTTATGATATCCCTCCCAGGACCCCCCTTCTCTTTTCACGATGCTGTTTCTCCACATCAAACATACCACTTCTGTCTTACTGTATATTTTATGTTTTATCTGATACTTCTGTTCCTTTTTTTTAAACTTTTTATTTTGTATTTGAGTATACCCAATTAACAATGTTGTGATAGTTTCAGATGAACAACAAAAGGACTCAGCTTTACATATACATGTATCCATTCTCCCCCAAACTCCTCTCCCATCCAGGCTGCCACAAAACATTGAGCAGAGTTCCCAGGTCTATACAGTGAGACCTTGTTGGTTATAAGCAACTACCTAAAGCAGGAATTGCTGCTGTATTTCCAGTGCCTAGGAAAAGTATTTACTACAGAGCAGGTTCTCCCTAGCCATTTGCTATATGACTGGATAGATGAATGAATGAATGTGTCTAAACACCTACATGTATATAGGTTTTGTTTAGTACCCAAAGCCATTCGTACCCCAAGGTTCTTACACTTGTGCAGAGAAGAAGAGAGGATTCTTAGTGTGTGAGTAACAGTTAAATTTTTGTAAAACAAAACCCTGGAATCCACCCTGTATTCCACTTTAGACATCATAGTCACTCTTGGAGTATACCTTTTCCAACCTGCTTAAGATCTGGCGAAATGAATTTTTTCTGTGAAAATCCAGACAGCATTTTTACACTATATTTTAGAAACATGGCTTCCAGTTTACATATATTTGCATATTATATCCAGAAAGTCTTAAATTACAATGACATTATGTAAAATAAAGTAATCCAAAAAGGCTGATGGATGACAATTGTGTATTCTAATCAAGTTTTCCTGGAGTCAGCACATTTTTCTAAGGGGTAAAGGAATTATTTCTAAGCCTCATCCTCTAAACTCAGGGCGCCGTTGCTTGTTTTGAGAAGTAATTTGGAGGTGTCAGGTCACAGGTCATCCTAAAAGTTTAATAACCACAGTTAGCTTCTCCCACTTACTGACATCATGTACTCTATGTCACATGTATTCCTAAGTTTTCTAGACTGAGAAATGAAGTTCCTCCTGTGAACTCAGGTTAAATAAGCAAAAGTGAAAAACTGAATTCTAATAGTAAGTAATAGCCTCTCTTTCTGCACTGTGTATTGTTATTATTTTAATTGGTGAAGAAAAGACCCTAACCAATAATGTCAAGAGGTACTCTGTACTCTTCTCGGACATCTGCTCTGGTGTGGTCTTCTTAATGAGTCCCCTTCAAAAGTAGATTTTCTGAAATAATTTTCCCAGCAATCTGAAATCACACATCTGCTAGTTCATGTGCGGCTCAGCCAACAAAGAGGACACAGCATCCAGTATTCCGCCTGTGTCATTGCTGCCTAAGGCAATGCCTGTTAGGGAATCAGGTATTCAAGCACTACTGATGAGTTCTTGTTTTCTAGGGAAAGCTAGCATAATTTTGTTTATTCCCTCTTCTCCAGTGAAGTGGCCAGGGTCTCCTGTGTCTCCCTACACCTGCTGGACTGCTATCCTCATGGAACAAAAGCAAAGTTGGTTTTGTAATGAACCACCAGCTCATTTACTGGAATCAGAACTTCTGAATCACCCTTGTGATGTGCTCCTTTATAAACTTCACAAGGCTTGCAAAGTATTTCTGCTTCAAGGCTCCCAGAAATGTCTGGCCCCGTGCCAGAGATGAAGCAGACGCTTCTGAGCACAGTTGGTTCAGCGAAGGAGTGAGTGCACAACATTCAAACTAGGACCAACTGCGGTGGGTGTTTATTTGAGACCTTTTCCAGAATCACACCCACAGATCTCTCCTGCCTCATCAGAATGACATCAGTCACAGGCTGTTGCTTTGTTTGTGCTTGAAATTGGGTGAAGGAAGGGAAGGTAAAGGGGACTTGGTTTTTATCTGTGATTCTGCCTCCTTGTTGTCACTGGCCTGGCCACACAGGCTAAAACAGGTGGATGGCCAGCCCCTTGCACTTGCTCATCGCTTCCCTCCTGGGAAGGTACCAGTTACATGTCCTCCAGGCCATCGAGGAAAAGAAAGGACCTCTGCTGATGCACTAGTGTGTTCTCCTGCAGAGGCTTTCAGCCCACCTCATCCCCTGTATCTTTGATCGGGCTGCCCTCTCAGTCAGTAAACTGGGAAACATTGATCCCTCGGGGACCACTCTAAGCCCTTTCTGCTCTATTAAGTCTTCTCTGCTTCCCTTCCCAGTGAAACGCTGGTGACTCTTTTCCTGTGCTTCCACTGTAAATTTATGCAGACCTCCAAGTTAGAAGCAGAATTCTTTATTTTCCATTTTATATCTATCTCGTTTCCTAAACCATAGGCTTCTCAAGAAGAGAATTCTCCCTTTTCAACTTTGATTTCCTAATGCTCACAGAAGTGCCAGAGTCCACACACTGAAGAAACTTTGTTGAATGGGTGATAGACAAAACAAATAATCCTTTGGATATTCTGGAACTCAGGAATGATTATTGTTTTGTTAGTGTCTCATCTTTTGGGCTTCCTAGGTGGTGCGAGTGTAAAGAACCCGCCTGCCAATGCAGGAGACATTAAGAGACTTGGATTCCATCCCTGGGTCAGGAAGATCCCCTGGAGGAGGGCATGGCAACCCCCTCTAGTATTCTTGCCTGAAGAATCCCAGGGACAGAGAATTCTGTCCATGGAGGCTAAAGTCCATAGGGTAGCAATGAGTCATACAACTGAAGCGACTTAGCACATATGCCTTCTTTTATTTCTCCTGGGCCCAAGGATAGATTGATAAGGATTCTGAATTAGAATGAGTTTAGATACTAATATTTAACATCACAGTAGCAGTGGAGCAACAGATAGAGGTAGAGACTTATTAGAAAGAAGTACAGCACCTGGTCTCTTCAAACCTAGAAGCCATATTCTTTGGCTCTAGGGATGGATAAGATTCAAGTTGTAGAGCTCTGTGGGGCTTCAGTCCCTAGTTTGTCTCACTTTGCCTTATGCCACCTGAAAATGAGTAAATGAACCAACAGATGGCTGAGGTCTATATTTGTAGACTAGAATTAGAGAGTGAAAAAATAAATTCTTGTAGCCAGCTCCTAAACTTAGAGAAAATATTTTTTTTTGCTTGCTTATAGATATGACCTTGAGAAAGAGCTGAGGTCAGTGACAATCAACCTTGAAGAGCAGGTGAACTAATTGCCTCAAGAAGTGAAGTAAGTGGTGTCCATCTATGGCTCCCTGACATGGTTTAGCAATATCTGTGGGACCATGATCAATCAGTGGCCATTGGTGAGGCAAATGGGACCATGCCCAGGGAAGTCCCCATCGTGAACATTAATAATAGAGGAAATTCTCATTTATGGACCACATAGAGTTGTTTCAGGAAGTGTTCTGAATATACACCAATTACATGGAGAATATGCACAAGAGGTCATGTGATTATGAAACACTTTGCCATTCAAGTGCAATTAGGTTTTATAGTTCATTACAGACTGTTTAAAAGTGGTCCCTCCAAATATTTTAAAATAATGTTTTGAAAAGTGTTTTAAAATAACTGAAAGCTACTAGTCTTCTCATGGCTTCCCTGGTGGCTCAGTGGTAAAGAACCCACCTGCCAATGCAGGAAATGCAGGCTCAGTCTCTGGGTCAGGAAGATCTCCTGGAGAAGAAAATGGCAATACACTCCAGTATTCTTGCCTGGGAAATCCCATGGACGGAGGAGCCTGGAGGCCTACAGTCCGTAGGGTAGCAAAAGATCTGGACACAACTTAGCGACTAAGCAGCTAGTTGTCTAAGCAACTAGTCGTCTAAGCAGCTAGTCATCTAAGCAGCTAGTCGTCTAAGCAGCTAGTCGTCTAAGCAGCTAGTCGTCTAAGCAACTAGTCGTCTAAGCAGCTAGTCGTCTAAGCAACTAGTCGTCTAAGCAGCTAGTCATCTAAGCAATATCTATTTGTTTAGTTCACTGTAGACGGCTTCTTTAAAGTGAGATGCAAGTAAGTCATTCTTAAATGGAGACGAACATTTCAGTTTATAGACATCATGTGCCTTTTCTGATTTGGTGGCAGATCATGTTTCATTTATTAAGAGCCACTGATTTCATTCAGGTAAGATTGCGTAATACCACAGGCAATAGCACTGAGATAGGAGCTCACAGTGTATTTTTAAGCATTACCTTCAGAGCAATTCAAAGTGAGAAGCAAGAGAACTCTCCTTAGTTTCTTTAAGAACTTCCTTCCAGTCATTGGGAACTGAACTGAATACAGAAGAGCCATTAAGAGAATTGGATTTTCAGCACTCTGAAACCCCAGCTTTATAAAGACAAGATAGGTCTCATGTATATCCTTAATTTTCCACTACAGCTTTATAAAGACAAGAAATTATATATCCTTAATTTTCTACTGAACAAGTTCAGTTGAAGTCAGTTGACTTCCAAGCCTTTGCTCTTATGTTTCATAGGGAATGGGGCCAAGACATGGAGAAATTTGCCATGTTGAATTGGGCCATGTTGAATTCAAGAACTTGTGGGAAGGCCAAAACACATTTAGCTGAGTGAACACCAGTATAAGTTGTCATAGCATATATATTTCTCTTGAGTTGTATGGCACTTAAAGGGCTAATGAATGACTGGGAGTAAAGTAAAAGAAAAGTTCATTGCAACTCGTTAAAAATGAATACAATTCCAAATCAATTTCCATTAGTTAAAGTGTAGATATTATACATGTCTTGGAAAATTTTTATTATAAATTCATGCTAAACCTGTGAGTAAGAGTGGTTAGTCCATGTCTCTTTCCCTAATTAAAAAAAAAAAAAAAAAGAACAGGAGAGATGGTATCCAGTTACTTTCTTATTAAATGAAATATTTAAAAGGCATCATCTTGCTTCTCATGGCCATGTCCTGATTATGTCAAGTCAAATTAGTTAAGTATATAAATTGCAGTAAACACAAGTGACAGATAAATGAAATGCATGGCGACACTCCCATGAAAACCAACTATGGACTCCACACTAGGTGGCAATTTCACAGTCACCATCTGGGGATCCAAAAGAAGAAGAAACCAATCTTCAAGTGGAATTATGCCGGTGCCAACACTGTGCTTTTCTCTCACCACCTCTGCTGTGTGCTTAATTTTTTTTTTTTCACCCAAAGCTCTAGTACTTGTTCTCTGAAGATAAGTGAAAGAGTAAAAGAACTCTTTCATTTGTATTTTTTTTTGGCTTAATTAATCTATTCTAGCGCTACACTTTTACTTTTAACTAAAGCTACTTCATGGAATGCACGGGATATTATCTCTAATATCTGGTAATAAATGTTCTCAGATTTCAGTGTGTGGATTGCCTTTCTCTCACTTATAAACACCAATTAAAGCACAGACAATTGTCAATTGTTTAGAAGCCTGATTCACAGTTTCTGGGAGCTGACCATGTCCTAATTACTGTGCTAAGCCTTAGAAGTAAAGTTATCAGCAGTACAGAGGAGTATCATCACCTCAATAACTTATTAGTGAAAGAGAAGGGCACATATACATATAATTGCAATTGGGCATGAAAAATTTCAGGTTTCCCAGATGGCACTAGTAGTGAAAAACCTGCCTGCTAGTGCAGGAGACTTAAGACACACAGGTTCGATCCCTGGGTCAGTAAGATCCCCTGTAGGAAGGCATGGCAACCCGCTCCAATATTCTTGCCTGGAGAATCCCATGGACAGAGGAGCCTGGTGGGCTACAGTCCATGGGGACACAGAGAGTTGAACACGACTGAGTAACTTAGCGTGGATGGTAAATTCCATGACAAGGGCATTTGAGGTTCTCTGGGAACTTGCAAAGAGGTTCTTAAACTGCCCTAGGGGATCAGAGAATGTACCAAGGGAAGAAACTGATAATCAAGAATTAAAAAAAAATTTATTTGGCTGCATTGGGTCTTATTTGTCGTACGCAGGCTTCTTTCTAGTTGTGGCGCCTGGGCTTGCAGTGGCCTTAGTTGCCCCAAGACATGTGGGATCTTAGTTCCCTGGCCAGGGATTGAAACGAAGTCCCCTGAGCTGTAAGGAGGATTCTTAGCTGCTAGACATTCAGGAAAGTCCCAATATTTAAGAATGTAGGGATAACTAGAAGTTACCTAGGTAAAGACATAGGTTGTTTAAATCAATGGGAGCAGATGAGGGGAAAGCCCAGAGGCAAGTGACCATGAAATACCAAACAAAATTTTTTTAAGTTTTAAAAATGCGAAAAGAAATATGACAGTAGCATTGGCAGGAAATTGGTCCTGATGACTCGGAGAAGGGGGCAAAGGTAGGGTAAGGAAGGGCCTTGTAGGCAAGGTTGCATATTTTACCTGAAGCACGGGAATAATATGGTACATTTACATTTTAGAAAGTACACTCCAGCTCCAGTGTGGAGAATGGATTGTGAGGGAGCAAGCCTAGGGGCAGGGAGATGTGTTACAATAGTGGATGTAGCCGTAATGGAAGAATAACTCAAATATATTGAGAGCTTCCTTTGTGTCAGCAATTATTTTAACGTGTGTATTAACTCTTTAATTCTAACCACATCCCCTTACGGTCATATAACTATTATTCCTATTTTCTGAGTGAGGAAGTTAAGATGGAGTCCACAGGATACCCAAGTTTACAGAGCTGGTAAAGAACAGATCCAAAGTTTTAACCCAGAGAGTCTTAGCCTGGAGTTCACTTCCTTAATAATCACTGCCCTAAAATCTTAGAAAAGAGTAATATCAATAAAAACAGCAGGCAGATCCTAAGGTCTGAGAAGTAAGCCAGTTCCAGGTCAGAGTGAAGTTTTTGATGTTCAAATTTGAGCTGAGTATCGAATCAGGTAAGCAATTCCTAGTGGAAACACACCCAAACTACAGAGGTTGAAGGTCAAAATAAGGGGTCACAGTGCAGATCAGTAGAGAAGGTCAGAAGAGCCAAAAGTAGAGATTGAACATTTTGAAATGTGAAACAAAACAAAAAGCAGAGCAAAGCAGATTGTCTTAAGATAAAAACATTCAGAAACCCATATTTTCAGCAACTCAAGGAGGAGAGCCAAAATGAAGGAGTACAGATGTGCAGTAACGAAACGAGACAGAGTAGGTTATGTGAGACAGGTTTTTGCCTCAGGCCTGAACTTTTTTATAGTTCTTGTTGAGTTCCAAACCAAAGTCTTTGTGACTTCTGGGCTATCCCAGCTGGGGTCCAGGTAAGGGAGTAATTGAGAACATGTGATTGAATTGACATCTGTCGGAAGATAAGTAGCAATTGATAGAGAGTTCTTCCTGAGCAGAATATGGCTGATCTATTATAAATACTTGGTGTTAATAGATTGGGCCTCCCAGGTGGTGCTAATGGTAAAAAAGCCGACTGCCAATGCAGGAAATACAAGAGACACAGGTTTGATCACTGGGTTGGGAAGATCCCCTGAAGGAGGGCATGGCAACCCACTCCAGTATTCCTGCCTGGAGAATCCCATGGACAGAAGAGCCTGGCAGGCCATCATCCATAGGGTCGCAAAGAATCAGACAACTGAAGTGATTTAGCACACCAGGCATTAATAGCTTAGTGGGTTCCTCTGAGTTGCAGAAACTCAGTAGAGATTTATTGTATGACTAAATAAATGAATAAGTGAAGTATCTGTTTCTTACATTGAATTATCGATGGCTAAAATAAAGGGGGTGGCCGTACACCTAAATTATCTAATATTGAAAGATAGTGGAGGACTTCCTAGGTGGCCCATTGGTTAAGACTTTACTTTCCAGGGCAGGGTTGCTGGTTTGATCCTCAAGCAGGGAGCCAAGACCCCATATACATTGGGGATGAAAATAAACAGAACAGAAAACAGAAGCAATATTGTAACAAAGTCAGTAAGAGAGTTTAAAAAATGCTTTTCACATTTTAAAAAATTAAAAAAAAAAAAAACCTTTAAAAAAAGAAAAATAATGGGCCTCTATTTGCATGATAGGCCTTTATTCAAGATAAACCCCAGATTCCTGATCCTTTTGGCAATATTATGAAAGTCTAAAATAATAGTTTTCTCTATTGTGAAGTCATAAAAAAAAAAAAAAAGAGTGTGATGATTAGAGAGAGGAAGACCTAAATTTGGGAACTTGTTCTACCGCTGACTAGTCTCAGCTTCATCATCTGGAAAACTGGGATAGTAACAGTCAAATCTCAAGCTAATTATAAACAAAATTGGGAGTACAGAAATACACCCTAGGGGCTTCCCTGGTGGCTCAGGTGATAAGCAATCTGCCTACAATGTAGGAAACCTGGGTTTGATCCCTGGGTCTGGAAGATCTCCTGAAGAAGAGAATGGCTACCCACTCCAGTATTATTGCCTGGAGAATTCCATGGACAGAGGAGCCTGGAGGGGTACAGTCCATGGGATCGCAAAGAGTTGGATACAACTGAGTGACTTTCATACACACACACACACACACACACACACAGATACACCCTTTGATTTAGAGTCAACTGATTGTTTTACCAAGGTACCAAGACAATCAATTTGTTGGTGAAAGTATAGTCTTTTCATCAATGCATATGCATGTGCAAAATAATGACCTTAGATTCACCTCACGCCAATGCACAATAATCACCTCAGCTTAAATGTAAATGCTAAAATAATTTTTATAACACCATAACAGAAAATCTGAGAGATATTTTCTCAAAGATTTCCCAGATAGGACTCCTCAAGAGGAAAAATAATGATAAATTGACCCTCATCAAAGTTCAAAGCTTTTGCACTTCACAAAACACTAGAAAGAAAATTAAAACAAAAACAGAGTAGGTGAAATATATGTGTCACAAAGAAATAGCACAAATGTGGTAAAATCCCACTATCCAGAATTTAAAAGAATACTCCTAACTCAAATTTGGCGTCAATAAAAAAAAAGCGAGGGGTGCTAAATAGTGTGAACAGATATTATCCCAAGTGGATATGGATGGCCAATAATTACATGAAAAGATGCTCCGTGCATTATACATTAGGAAAATGCAAATTAAAACCACAACAAAATAGCACATTTCACCCATTAGAATGGCTGAAATAAATGACAGACAATAGCAAATATTGGTGAGGCCAAGAGAAATGGAAATACTCATGCATTGCTGGTGAAAATATAACGTGTAGCAGCCACTTTGGAAAAGAGTTTGGGAGGTTCTCAAGAGGTTAAACATAAAAATACCATATGACCAGAAATTCTACTCCTAGGAATATACACAAAAGAATTGAAAATATGTTTACACAAAACTTGCATTTGGATATGCAAGATGTTCATAGCAAGATTATTTATGATAGCCCAAGAACCTACATGCTCATCAGCTGGTGAATGGATTGACAAAATGAGGTGTGTCCTACATGGAATAATGTTCAGCGGTGAAAATGAAGGATTTATGGACACTTGCTAAAGTAGATGGAGCTTCCCATGTGGTGCTAGTGGTAAAATACCCACCTGCCAATGCAACTAACCTCAGAGACACGGATGTGATCCCTGGGTCAGGAAGATCCCCTGCAGGAGGGCATGGTAACCCACTCCAATATTCTTCCCTGGAAAATCCCATGGACAGAGGAGCCTGGAGGGCTGCAGTCCCTAGGGTTGCAAAAAGTCGACGCGACTGAAGCGACTTAGCATGCCCACACCCTAGGGTAGATGACCTCAAACAATAAGTTAAATGAAAGACAGCACATTGTGCATAGGTTCTTTACAGGCAATGTCTCAAAAAGCAAATTTAACCAGAACGTAGACTGGTGTTTGCCAGGAGGTAGGGCGGGGTAAGTGGATCACGATTAGCTGTAAATGGGCAAAACAGATCTTATTGGAGAGAAGTGTTCTAATATGAATTTACTGTGTTAATTGCACCACCAGGTAAAGCTAGTGAAAATCAGTGCACTTTACATAGATGAATTTTATAACATGTAAAAGATTTTTCAATAAAATTGTTAAAAAATAACAAAACAAATAAAAAGAAAAATCCAAGTGATCAGTCAGTTTTTCCTCTTAGAATACTGCTTTCGCTACATTTTCAAGAGAGAGGGCTCTGAATAAGCAAATCTGAATAAGGACTCTGCTGCCTGAATAGTCTTCCCACCTTCCCTCCTCGGCTCACGACAGCGCAGATGCTCAAAACAGGGCCCAGCTGGTGGAGCCCAATGTCGCTGGCTTTGCTGCTTGCCTGGGTGAGGACGCTGGCCTCAGCATGTTAGCAACCCTTACTCGCTGGCTCTAATAAATAAATTTTGCCTCCGGCAAAAAGTCTGCAAGTAGTTAATAAGAATAATGAGCAGTAGCAGAGAATTAATGGCCTCTTTATTATGAGAGATGAAGTCCAGTGTTCAGTGTGCTTGAATAGGAAAATTGTTTTATAGGCAAAATTAACTGGAGAGACCTTATTTAGCCAATTTTAAGGTAATGGGTTTTGGCTTCTAAATGTCAGTAATGCAGAGAGGAAGAGTCCAGGTAAAGTCTGAGTCACTTGCATGGCACTTCCTCAATTATGAAAGGGAAGATGAAGCATGACTCCTCTGTGGCAGGTTCTAGGGTGACTACCTGCATCTCTTACAAAAGGAAAAGGAAGGAGAGCAGTCTTTCAGGTGTGCATGAGTTCAATTGTGTCTTGCACCTTATTTCTGTTTTTCTAAGGATGCCAAAACCAACATGGCATCCATGTTATCACCAACTGAGGCCACACTATACTCATTTCAGTGAGAATCTCTTACATAGCTCACTGTGAACATGACTCATGTTCATTGCAATGTGTGTGTCCTGACAACACTGTGCCAGACCCCAGCTGGCCAGGTCCAGAGTGGATCAGATCTGAGATTCCTTGTTAATGGCAGCTCTGGACCCCTGGCTACCCAGGTATCATCAATAGCGGTGTAATGGTCCAGGTGACAGGTATATTGGCACTTGCTCCTTGGAAGGAAAGCTATGACAAACCTAGATAGTGTATTAAAAAGCAGAGTCATCATTTTGCCCACAAAGGTTCAACTAGTCAAAGCTATGGTTTTTCCAGTAGTCGTGTACAAATGTAAGAGTTGGAACATAAAGAAGGCTGAAGGATGAAGAATTGATGCTTTTGAATTGTGATGCTGGAGAAGACTCTTGAGAATCCCTTGGATGGCAAGGAGATCAAGTCAGTCAATTCTAAAGGAGATCAACCCTGAATGTTCACTGGAAGGAGCGATGCTAAACCTGAAACTTCAATACTTTGGCCACCTGATGTGACTCATTGGAAAAGATGCTGATGCTGGGAAAGATTGAAGGTAAAAAGAGAAGAGGGTGAGATGATTAGATAGCAGCAAATCTCAATGGACATGAATTTGAACAAATTCTGGGAGATGGTGAAGGACAGGGAACCCTGGGGTGCTACAGTCCATGGGGTCCCAAAGGGCCAGACACAACTTAGTGACTGTACAACAATATAACAGAAAAGCCTTTTTCCTGTCATGTATTTATTTAGAAAGAAATTGAAAGTCGCTCACTCGTGTCTGACTCTTTGCGGCCCCATGGACTGTACAGTCCATGGAATTCTCCAGGCCAGAATACTGGAGTGGGTAGCCTTTCCCTTCTTCATGGGATCTTCCCTACCCAGGTCTCCCACTTTACAGGTGGATTCATTACCAGCTGAGCCACAAGGGAAGCCCAAGAATACTGGAGTAAGTAGCCTATCCCTTCTCTAGTGGATCTTCCCAAACCAGGAATTGAACCAGGGTCTCCTGCATTGTGGGCAGATTCTTTACCAGCTGAGCTATCAGGGTAAAAAAACAAGCTAACAAAAAACCAAAAATAAACCACAACACAATGACAAAGCTCAGAGCGAAAGTTGTTGAAACGGTGGTAAGTGATTTCCGAGCACTAGTGTCAGATTGCTAAAGCTGGCCGGGCAAGGTTGGGACCAATATACATAGAAAGAAGGGCCACTGAAAGAAAGGGGCTCATGATAAACTGGCCTCACTCTATCCTTTAAAACTGTCATTATTCAGGCAATATTCACATCCATGTCATAGGACAGGTCTTGTTGAAGAACTGAGGCAAGTTTTAATACCTGCAGTACTTTAAAAACTTAAAAAAAATGTTTTTATACCATCAACTTACATTTTTACTTCTTTGAAAATAATATGAGGGCCTCCCTGGTGGTTCAGTAGTTGGGACCCCACGCTTCCAGGGCAGAAGGTGTGGGTTTGATCCCTGGTTGGGCAACTAGGATCCCACATGCCTTGCAGCACAGTCAAAATTTAAAAAAAAAAAAATAAGAAGAAAACTATGATAATGTGCCAGGCACTGTGATGAGCTTGGCAGGGGAGAGAAGATGCTAAGACAATCCTCTTAGGTCTCAGAGTTTTCAGGGGTGAAGGAGAGGTATGCAGGGGTCTCAAGGGAGAATATGTAAAATGCCTTCTGAAAGGTTAAAGAGGTGGGAGGGTCAGGTAAAGGGAACTTGACAATTCATGAAACAGGTGCGTAAAGACTGCACAGAAGAGGTACTAACTGAAACATGCTTTAAAGAATGGTTAAGGCATGAGACCAAGACATTTTCAGGTCCTCCTTCTGGAGGAAGACCACAGCACAAGCAAGTCCCAAAGACAGAAAAGCCAGAAGGCTTTATGGACCAGTTGGAAGCCCAGGTTGATTGACATGCAATATATTTTTTCGGGAGAGCAGGACTACCGGCTCCAATGTGCTATGGAGTATCAGAGACAGTAGACAGAGCAGTTGATCATGATAGTCACTCTGTTGAAGACCTTAGTGTTAAGTAACAGGAATGGACAATAGGATGGTCAATCTGGCAGGCAGGTATGGAATGGGTTTACATGAGGAGAGCTGAAGGGCAGGGAGTTCGGTTGGAAAGTTATTGGTTCCTCTAAAGTTCTGCTGAAGGGGTTCTACCTGAATTGAAGGGGTTCCTAAATGAGCCTGGAATCCAAAGGATCACTTCAGAAGCTACCGCAATCCAAGCAAAAGATAACAACCTAACTTATGTCAGTTGTGCTAGAAAAGAGAGAACAGAAATGAACATTTTGTAGATAGGATTCGATTACAACTAATGATTCAGTTCCAGCTGCTATTAACAGACACAGATCTATGGCTCAGATCGGGGTCCCTTCCTCACTCTGCATGTCTGTCTGCTTTCCTTTATTCCTCCCTTAAATGTCTCTTACCTTCTAATGTGTTCTTTTCTGAGGGAGAAATGATAGCAAACTTACAATCTTAAATCCTCTTCTCCTTGCCAAAGTCTAGAAAATGCAAATGAAGATTCTTTGGAGCAAGCATTAGGAAAACTGTTTATAACCTTAGGGGCAACCTCAGGCATCCTTCACAACTTCAGTGTCTGGCACCTGGCCTGGGACCAGTAAAGTGTCAATAAATGTTTGCTGAATGAATGAATAAATGAATGAATGAAGACACAGTTTCTTTATGTTGTTGATTAGTCGCTAAAAGCCGTGTCCAACTCTTTGTGACCCCATGGACTGTAGCCTCCAGGCTTCTCTAACTGTGGGGTTTTCCAGGCAAGAATATTGGAGTGGATTGCCATTTTCTTCTCCAAGGGATCTTCCTCACCTGGATATCGAACCTGTGTCTCCTGCTTTGGCCGGCGACTACCTCAGTTCAAATCAAGATGAGTTGATTATAGGAGTTCTATCTTCTTTACAGGGTTCTATTAGGATTGAAATACCTCCCATTTCCCCAGTCTTCTCCTTCTCCAGACTCTCAACACCAACAACAAAGTTTGCTGGGAGGTTTCTATGTCCCAGTCAGTGTAATCGGCAGATGTCTTGATCCCAGTGAATTATGTTTTCATCTACTTCCACAGTTGTCTTTCACATGGCAGAGCTAAACACAGCCAGGGCAAGTCAGCTGAATACTCTTCTCAGTGAAATTTTTAAGAACTAAGGAAATGAATTATCTTGAGCACCCCCTCACAAAGCTTCCTTCCCTCAACAAAATTCAGCAATTAAGCATATTTCCCTCAGCCTCAAGACAGCTCCCATTGCATCCCTTGAACTGCCTTTCTTTGGGGACCTGAGAACAATGGAACAAAGCGGCAAAGGATTCTGGGAAGAAAACCGCATGCTGGCATCAAGCCCCAGCGTTTTATAGAACCAAGTGGAAGGTGCCACAGAGGTGAGTGGCTTTGAAGGAAACTCACAGAGATAATCAATTTGATCACACAGGCAGACACTGAAGTATTTGTCAAAATGTCAAGGTTATGGATAGCGCCAATCTATTTGTTTTTCAATGCATTAGTCTTTTTAAAAGCCTGCATCTAATGCGACATTGGACACAGTTTTTCTTGTTTTTTTTTTTTTTGTTTTGTTTTTTCCATCATAGTGTTCTGTTAGGAAATACTGCATGCTAGTTTTCTTTGGGAGCTGAATTTTATACATGGAGATTTCCTGCCATATAGAAAAGAAAGTTATTCGTGTGTGTCTTTATCGTTTATTTTTGAAAGGTTCGAGAAATACATAATGGTAAGTGACAATCAAGTTCCATTCTTCCTCTGTGATAAACTTAAAAGCCAGCTGAGAGAGGGATCTTTGGGAGAACTGGAGACTTGGCGCATGACAGAGCCTTGGACCACAGCCCTACCACACACCAAGCTGCATCCCACACCTCCCATTGATGTTAACCAAGACAGCCTGCTCCTTGTCCGCCTCTTGATGTCCACAGAAAATGACTGAGGTCCAGATCAGCCCACTGGTTTCCATGAGATGTCTGGTTGCCCCCCAAAAGGAGCTTAACCCTGTATTGCAAGGGGTGGCTTCTTTAATGCCCAAAGATCTGCATGGCTGATCACCCTCACTCAGAGATTATTTAATTTAAAATGGGAAAAGTAAAAATATACTCTTACTGAAAAGACACAGTATGCATAAGCTACTGTGGCACTAAAATGATATTTTTAATTAAAAAAAATTTTATTTTGTATTGGGGTATACCTGATCACAATGAATATTGTGATAGTTTCAGGTGGACAGAAAAGGAACTCAGCCAGATATATATATATATATCCATTCTCCCCTAAACTCCCTGTCCATCCAGGCTGCCGCATAACATTGATCAGAGTACCCTGTGCTACACAGTAGGTCCTTGTATGTTGTGCATTTTAGATGTAGCAGCGTGTACCTGTCCATCCCAAACCCCCTAACTCTCTCTCTTGCCCCCTTTCTTCCACTCTGGAAATCATAAGTTCATTCTCTAAGTCTGTGAGTCTGTTTCTCTTTTGTCGATAGGGTTCATTTGTATCTAAACTGTTATTTTTTTCATATAAGAAATATTAAAGAGGAACAGTCTGTTTTTCCTGTAGTGAAGTATTAGGACAGCAAGAGAAAAAAAACTAAATTCTTTGTAGGATAATTCTTGGAACAGACTGGTCAGCTGTAAAAAACGCTACTTGAGAGACTCCTGTATACACTGGGCTGTTGATTATTTTAGTTTCTGTAGATTTCAAGGAAGATGCCTTGTTTTATTCTGAGGAAAAGTGGTATACTAGGTAGGTAATCTCTCTCCCAGATTTCTGCTCTTTTGTGAATAGAAAGAAAAAAGAGCTTACTTTTTTTCTGGCCCATAATAAAGAATTCTCCCTCCATCTCCCACCTTCTCTGCCCACGTGTAGCTGGATCTGTGTATTCTGCCTTGGAATATTTGCTTTGTGTGACAGATTTAAGATCTTTTCAGCTAACAACATAAGAATACTTCAGATATGTCACGTGGTTCTTCCAAAATAACTTGGACTTGAGTTTCTGTCCTACTTTCTAATCAGCTGAGAACTTGGGTGGATGTATTTAAAATTCTGAGTCTAATTTTCCTTTTCATGTAGGTAATTATAACAATTAAAACAACAAATATTTTAATAAGTACTGGATACTGTTAGAAGGCTTTATGTGCATCAACCCATTTTATCCACATGAGAACTTCCAGATAGGCATCATGGCTCTACATTATAGATGGGAAAACTGAGGCTCAGTGAGGTCAGTGAGGATGAATTGAAATAAATGGAAAAGAAATGGTGATCAGCACTGATCTTGGGGACAGTGCTCAATAAATGTTCTCTCTCCCTCCTTCCTTCATCCTTCTCTTCTTCCTTAACTTCCAAATCCTCAAAAACACTTCTCTACAAACCTTAAAATCCACCCTAAATATGAAGAATGGAGCATAAGGAACTACTTACAGAATTCTGTCACTTTTGCTAAAAACACAAAATATGCGATAAAAGTTAAAGGCTGGTCATTTTACGACTGTGCAGTGATTGCCTTGTTCCTACTCTGAGGGTCTAGCCCAGTGTCCTATCTTACCTGAAAAATACAGTGTGTATTTTTTTTCTATAACACATATGGTCTGATATATGAGCATCAGCTGGGGTCAAGAAGCTGGTGGCCGGCCCAGCTCCGTAGCTCTGACTGTGACAGACTCCGGCTTGTTTCTTGGGTACGATGCAACCATTTGGTCTTGGTTTATCCATCTATATAGTGGGATTTATAATAACCTGCATCTGACTCATGGTAAGGTTAAAATTATACACTGGATAGGAAAATAACTAGAAACATCTTTTAACAGAGAGCAACTGACCTCACAATCCTGAAGGAGGAATGTGTTCTCAAGCTGCAGAGTGCCTCTGTATCTGCTGGGGACGGGAAAACGCAGTGATAAAGCCCTTTCACCATTGGCAACTCTGCTCTGAGCACCAGCCAGTTAGAGTGACGGAGTCAAAGGACATCTCTGGCCACACTTCAAGGGGTCATTTATATACCTCAGTTCAGTCTTCAGTCTCTACTAATCCCACTGGATAAACTGTTGGACAGCCATTGGCTATCACTGGATTTAGCCCAAAAGGTAGAGACAGGAGATTACCTGGGATTTCTATGGACACTAGTCTTACAGAGTAGTTCTTCTGAAAGGTAGACAGCAGGGTAATGACAGCTGTACCATGCCTATCTTAAACCATGGGATCTTTCTTCTCTCTCTCTCTCCCTTTAGATGGTCTTTTCCGGAGAAAGAGAAAGGGGCTCTAACTGCATAAGCCAGGATACATGCTGAAAAGCCAAGACAAACTTTCTTACTATACTGAGCACAAGAATATTGAGTCAGCTGAGGAAAGAGACAGATGACATTCCACTGTCAAGTTTTCATGGCAGAAATAAGAAGAAAATAGCAATTAGTCTTCCAGATGAGAAAATATAGAGATTCATTCTACTCCACAGGATACAGTTGTTACTGGCTATTCCTTCTTCCTCCCTCTGGTAGTCATGGAGTGGAAGGCTAAGTCATCAGAAGCCCTCTAATGGCAGATATTTACAAATGTCCTCTCATTTAGGTCAGACAAACCTGGCTTCATTGTGATCACTGTGTTGCTTTTGACACTATGTACATGGAACTGCATCAGACCACTCAAATTCTTTGCCCAGGTCTCCATCAGGAACCTGAGTGCTAGTTTGCAGGACAGTGAGCTGATAGGGTTTGTGTGTGTGTGTGTGTGTGAAAGTCACTCAGTCATGTCCAACTCTTTGGGACCCCAAGGACTATACAATCCATGGAATTCTCCAGGCCAGAATACTGGAGTAGGTAACCGTTCCCTTCTCCAGAGGATCTTCCCAACCCAGGGATCGAACCCAGGTCTCGAACCCAGGTCTCGTGCATTGCAGGCTGATGCTGACTGAGATCAATGAACAAAGCAAAGCCCTGGAAAGTCTCCTCAGCATTCTTCCCTAGGAATCTAAGAACTATTCATAATAGACTTGTCTTGGCTCTGTTACAACCTTAAAGTAGTTATGCAAATTGGCAACAGATTGAAAGACACTTTGGCACTGGTCAGTAGAATTTTTTAAGGCAATATACATCACTTAGTCATTGTTCTGGCTTTTGTTTAAATGCCCTAAAAGAAGCTTCGCCCACATGCCCCAGGTTCATGGACTGAATTCTAAACAATCTGCTTTGACTGCTCCACAATCCACTGTCACATCCGCTCTACTTTTCACCCTACTTTCCTTGAATCTCATGGCTGCCTATCTTCCTATCTAACATTTACTTTCTGTGCTGGTCCTTCCAACTACTCCTTTACCTCTTTTCCTTGGATCTTGCTCACTATTAATCATCTTTCAGGAAGAGTCTTCGCTGCTTGGCCTTGTTCTCCAGATGTCCTTGTCTAGATGTAGCTTCTCTGTATCACACTCAAACCCACACACCACCATTTAATTGGACTGGATGATGTGAGAAGGGATCTGAACAAAGCTTATCATCAAATAACAAACATCTTGCATCTCTTATATCCCCAATGGCCCAAGTGGTAAAGAATCCTTCTGCAATTCAGGAGACACAGGTTCAATTCTTGGGTCAGGAAGATCCTCTGGAGAAGGAAATGGCAACCCACTCCAGTATTCTTGCCTGGGAAATCCCATGGTCAGAGGAGCCTGGCAGGCTACAGTCCATGGGGTTTCAAAGACTTGGACACAACTGAGTGCACACACACACATATGCAAAGTACTCTCTCAGCTAGCATGGGATTAGTGAAAATCATAAAATTAGAGCATGGATACTTTGAAGAGTTGCCAAATAAAATTAGATTGTGGATACTTCTGAAGTTGTGCAAATCTACTAGACAAGGAAATGTCATCCCCCAAGTTTCTTTCATCAGTGAGTTTTTTTTTTTCCTTTATAATACTTATGACATAGGATGTCTTCTTTCCATCTACCATCTAGATTTTGAGACAAAAAGAGTGGGGCGGGGGGGGGGCACGGGGAAAGAAAACTAAACTATCCCATACTCAACAACAAAGACCACAAGATAAGAGATGTCCCAGGAGAGAGTGTGATTAATTGCTAACTGAGAAAAAATCATTGAAGTTGGTGAGTTTAGGAGCAGGGAGGTCACTGTATACTAGAAACCTTCATGACAGGGAGATATTGGGAGTAGACTTTTAGCAGAACTTCACTAGAAGACAAAGGTGGGAATTATATCAGAAGGAGAACAAAGACCCTGACACAGGGGGTTAGCTTAGTTGATAGCTGGGAAGTCAATATCTAGCTACCAGTTCTGTAAAGGAAATTTAAGATATTAAGACCAAAGTTAAACTGAATTGACTTATAACTTTGCTTTTTTCATTAAAAAATAAAAACCCAAATCAAACAAAAATCCCTAGAAAATCTTTTAGAATCTAAGAACTGAAGTCTTATTTTAAGCTCTTCCAAGGCATAAGAAATCATTGTTTGGGGCTTCCTCAGTGGTCTGGTGGTTAAGACTCCATACTTCCACTGCAAGTAGCACAGGTGAACTACCATTCCACAGGGTCCACAGAGCAGTAAAAAAAAAATCACTGGTCATGCCAATGGCCTTTGGAATGACTTAAGTTTTTATTGTATTACCAAGTAAGACTTCACAGAAGAGCAGCAAAGTTTCATCTCCGGAAACAGGGATGCTCCACCCAAGTACCACTGAAATGCAACCTGAATGATGCTCCGTCTGTTCAGGTTTCCCTTCTCTTCCACAGCCCATAACTCTTGATTTCAGTTACTGGATGCCTTTGAAGCCTAACACTGCTTTTGATCCATTCTGACTCATTATTAGCTCAAGTTATTTGATCTCTTACAGGTCATAAATATTCTCATACTGAGATTTCCCAAAGAAACACTTACATAACATGAGCCGGAAGCAGCCCTTCCTAGAAGATGCCTTTGCCCCTGGTCATCTGAGACCCATCTGCCCCTGACTTTGTGCATAAGGTCTTATGAAGATGACCTTGAGCCTTCCATCTACTGGTGTTCATAAAATGGGAACAACTTCAGGCTCGAGGTGGTGATGCCTTTAGCCTGTTGTTTAGTCACTAAGTCATGTCTGACTCTTTGGGACCCTCTGTAGCCTACCAGGCTGTCTGTGGGTTCTCTAGACAAGAATACTATAGTGGGTTACCATGCCTTCCTCCAGGGGATCTTCCTGACTCAGAGATTGGACCTGCATTTCCTGCATTGGCAGGTGGATTCTTTACCAGTGAACCACCAAGGAAGCCCCATGTTTTTAGTAGTCGAGCACAATTAAGTTCTCCTGCTTTTAAAGGCAGAATTTGTGTGGCTGATAGATCTGGGAGACACTCTACTCACCAGCCTTTAAAAGCAGTGGGGTTTAACAATCTAGGCAGTACAACATGTAATGCAAATAAGACTAAGTACAGCTGTGATAAATGTGTCTTATCCAGGGTAGTGCCAGCAACATGATCTGAACTCACAAATCCCGCTCTTGGGTTGCAATGTAAATTCACAGGGATGTCTTATCAGCAGCAAAGGGCAGGGGGAACCTGTGAAGGAGGGGCTTGTCTCTAAATCTTGGCAAAGGTAAATAAATATCTTCAAAATCTAGATGATCATCCTTTCAGAAGGCGGCCCGCGGGGACAGATTTATTCACCCAGCACCGAAAGCCACCAGGACTGATGAAACCCCAATCTGCAACCATTTGTCACAAGTCAGGGAAACCGTGGAGTAGTGTTGTCCCTCAGATTTCCAAGAGAGCATCATTTTATTCTTTCAGTCTTTTTCTAAAATTAATTTATTTTAATTGGAGGATAATTGCTCTACAATACTGTAATGGTATTGTACAAAACACAAAACGGTATTTTGCCATACATCAATATGAATGGGCCGTAGGTATACACGGGTCCCCTCCTTCCTGAATACCCTTCCCACCTCCCTCCCCACCCCATCCCTCCAGGCTGGCACAGAGCACTGACTTTGGATGCCCTGCATCATACATCAGACTCCCGCCGGCTATCTAGTTTACATACGTGCTGGGCTTAGTCATTCAGTCATGTCCGACTCTTTGCAACCCCGTGGACGGTAGCCTGCCATGCCCCTCTGTCCCTGGATTCTCCAGGCAAGAATACTGAAGTGGGTTGCCAGGACCTACTCCAGGGAATCTTCCCAACCCAGGAAACACAGAGCATCCAGCTAAGCTCCCTGTGCTATATAGCAGCTTCCCACTAGCTATTTGTTTTACATTATGGTAGTGTGTATATGTCAATGCTACTCTTTTATTCTTTCATATAAAATTGAATCATTATACTTCTATCTTAAAGCATTATATCAGTGGGAGAAAAAGCCTCATCATAAGCTGGAAAGCTCATGCAAGTGTCAAGGTCTGCCTGGATGAATGAAGAGCTCCTACCTATGGCTTTTCTGCTTTTTGGCAAGAAACAATGGATACAAGAAAAAGACAATTGAATTTTATGTTTACAAATTTCTGTCATAATATTCATATCAAATACAATTAGAATAACACAACTTTAATTTTATATTCCACTTTGTAACTTGCAAATTGTTTTGTGTGTACTAGTGAGACACTCCTAATAGGAGGATGGTCTTTATTATGTACATTTTGCAGATAAGGAAATTACGGGGAGAGAAGAACAGAAGTGGGCAAGGTTAGAGGGTGAGTAAATATTAATAATCGACCTGCCTGAACTGCCAGATCACAAATGTTCCCAAGAGATATTCTGCTCTGCTTACTCTCCCACATTCTTATTTATTCATATTTTTGGTTGCACTGAATCTATGTTGCTTTTGGGCAGGCTTTCTCTGCGGTGAGTGGGGGCTACTCTTTGTTGCTGTGTGTTGACTTATTGCAGTGGCTTCTTTTGCTGTGGAGCTTGAACTCTAGGGTGCACAAGCTTAGTTGCTCTATGGCATGTGGGATCCTCCCGCACAAGGGGTCGAATCCATGTTCCCCTGCATTGGAAGGCAGATTCTTAACCACCGGACCACCAGGGAAGTCCCTCCCACACTTTTACAGGGGCTTCAGAATCTCCTGGATACCCAAGGAACACTGGAGAAAGAATGAGATAACAAGAAAAAAACGTTGCTACTGTGCAAACTTCTAAAACTCCAAGGAGCAATTTGTTTTGAATAGTAAGAATAGTTACAATGCTGATTTTTAGGAATAAAGAGACCTCAAACCTAGCCAAAGGAAAATCACACTTACCTTGATGAAGACACTGTGTGCTTTTTTGATGCACTTCTCACCGTTGAAAATTTAGACTTAATTGTGTGTGATCATTTAATTAAGTCTTCTCTCACCAGCCTGAAACTTCCATTAAAACAGAAATTTTATTTGCTCTCTGCTCACCATTTTATCCCCTGTCTAGCACAGTGTCTGGCACTCACTACATATTAACTGAATGAGTGAATAAATGGACTAAGGGGAGGACTGAGACCCTAAAGAAGGATAGAAAGGAAAAAAAAGGACTTCAGTTAAGTGTGAGAAGAATTAGAAGGGGCAATGTGATCAACACAAGCCACGTTTTTGATTCTGTGTTTTGGGGTAGAATTATATCAGTTGAGCCTTAATTTCAGCTACTGGTGCCTTATCATGGGAGATCAAAAAAAGTCAATTCTGTTTTGACTGAAAAGGAAAGAAAGATTGGAAGAAATTATTGCCTGATTGAACAAAAATAGAATTATCAGCATAGTGGGATGGCCACAGTTACGGAGAATATTATTTCTCAGAAGATGCAGTTGGAAATAGGCATTGTAATCATAGCTTCTTAAAGCGATAACTAATTTCAGTCTTAGCATAGAACGCAGGGTGTATGATGCTCCTTGGGTGGAGATTCCTTTGCTTTCTGACTATATCCACTTAAAGGTGGATAGCCAGCTTTGGTTGAAGAACTGTCTATAGAATGTACAGGGATGGGCAAATTTGAGTGATTGGAGTGGGGCTAAACCTGAATCCTGGCCTTCTTAATGGTAAATGGAACTGTGCTGAGCCAAGTGGCTTTGATTCTAAAATCAGCTTCTGTATTTTTCTCTTCCTTGTTTCCTCTGTCTTAACTGCAGTCTCAGAAAGGTCATTGTGAGGTCAAGTTGACATATGCAGCATCTTAAAATACTAAATGAGGCCTGTAATGAGGGCAGTGATTGCCATGCACTCAGCACCACTGATTTCTTGTAAAAGAATAGTAGCTGCTAAGAGCAGTAGAACACTCCTAGAAGTCTTCAGACATGTTGCTACTGAACATCAAATTTCTAATTTGGTGCTTTTAAATCAGGTAGAATTTTTGCTTCAATAAGAAATAAATTATTTATGTATAAATATAAGTTTCCAATTTGCCAATGTATCTTTTTGCTTTTAAGTTTTAATAACATGTTGGGGTTGGGGTATTGATTCTCCAGTCTCCCATTGACTGGCAATAGAAGAAGTGTCTTATTGACACTTAGCTCCAGCTTTCTGCCTATGTTAATATTAATTAGGGGAAAAGTGGCATATTAGTCAAACATTAGATTGGGTCTTAAAAGTGAGGTTCTCTTCATTCTCAATGGCCTATTTCTCCCACTGTAGTTCACTCTTCTGCTGCCCTTTTCTGAACCCTTCATTTCTCCCTTGTTATATGACTCATTGCCTCAAGCCTCCATTTCAAAGCCTCAGAACGCTTAATATAGGCTGGCTACGTAGACCTACAGTCCACAGTTCTCACCAGAAGGAGCTCCCAAACATGGCTGCCTCCAACATCTGTGTTTCTGGAAGGAGCCACTGCCAACTCCCCACCACCTCTCCAGGAGATCTCCAAGACCCACAGGCAGGCCTGGTCCACGCTTTTACCAAATAACTGTTCCTGTGTGAGATTTTGTTTGCACCCTCTAAGAGTGAAGCCTCTGTCTTCCTCAGTCCTGGGGGCCTCCTAGGCCTCAAGGCCAAATGCTCTGGGGACTCAGCTACATGGTGCTGGACTCCCGGGCTGAGCCTGACTGGGGGCTCTGAACTCACTCCTGTGGGAGACCATCTGGGGGGTGTAAATACCCTCCAGTTTGTGGGTCACCCACTTGTTGGTGTGGGGTTTGAGAATACTGGGTGTCCACTCTTCTTACCTGTGTCTCCTTGTGGTTCCTTGTGGTTCCTGTCTTTAGTGGTCAGAGATCTTTTCTGGTAGGTTCCAGGGTTTTTTGTTTTTTTCTTTGTTTGTTTGTTTCTAATGGTTTTCCGCAGATAGTTGTGATTTTGGTGTGCTCCTGAGGGGAGCAAACTCAGGGTAACTTGGCTACTCCAACAAAAAAAAAAAGAAAAAATTTGGGCTTTCTTTTATTTGCCTTCTCTCTGCTTGCTTGTTCATTTTTTAATTCATAGCTTTATTTGCTGAAACTTTACCTAGGAAATTCAAGAATATGTTTAAAAAATGGAAAGCAAAAACACTCCTAAAATCCAACCAGCTGGAGATACACACTGGTAATATTTCAAGCACAGTCTCTTCAGATGTCTCTATGTGCATTGAAATGTGACGCACCTACACACCTAAACATGCATACTACTCACAACTGTGTGGTGAGTGAGGTAGTTCTTGTTATATATTTGGGGTAAAGTCCCAGTGATGCTTAAAACATAGGCAAACAAGTAACATGTTAATTAACTGTGACACATTAACATGTGTTAAGCATATCCGTAAATGATTGACTAGACGACATGGCTGCATCAAGACTAACCCTCTTCCTGTCCAAAATCCCATTTTCTTCATCCCTGTCACTCTTCTTGGAATCAATCCCATAAATGTGTATGCTAGTATTTTTCTAAAAGCCCACTCCCCAAGGAATTCTATTACAGCAAACTGTTCCTGAAAACCAATCAAAGAGAATACTCAACCATTGGGGCCTGGGACCCAGGTGGAGTGAATATAGAAATTCCTAAGGTATAAATGGCTTCCCTGGTAACTCAGTGGTAAAGAATCCTTCTGCCAATGCAGGAGACGTGGGTTCAATCCCTGGGTTAGAAGATCCCCGGAAGAAGGAAATGGCAACCCACTCCAGTATTCTTGCCTGGAGAATCCCATGGACAGTGGAACCTGGTGAGCTATAGTCCATGGGGATGCAGAGTCAGACATGACTTAGTGAATTAATAGCAACAACAACATAAAGTAGGTAGTGAAAGACATTTGTTGAGTAGTTCAATCAAGAGGCAAACTCTCAAGGCCATTAAGAGTTATGCTCTCCCTTGGATAGACTTGCTGACATGAAAAAGTATGTCATGAATTAAGGCACAAGAAGCAACTCTACCTCAAGAATTTAACAGAACTCAAATAAAGGCATCATTACTAGATCCCCTGGAGAAGGAAATGGCAACCCATTCTAGTATTCTTGCCTGGAGAATCCCATGGACAGAGGAGCCTGGTGGGCTACAGTCCATGAGGTCTCAAGAGTCAGACACGACTTAGCAACTAAACCACCACCACCACCTCTAGATTGTTTGTAACAGACACCCTATCTGTGTCTGTAAAACCAAATTCTGTTTATTCAAGTTATCTTCTAACACAGGTTCTAAGTCTTTATCAGTGTTTATGAAACATTTGAGATTTCCCTGAAAGCCATTAAGGAATAAAATGCTGGTTATAGTTCTAGCTCATCAGACGTCAAACATCATGGGGTGCCAAGTTCATCAAACATCACAGGGAATAATTCTCCAGCTGATTGGACTTTACTTGTTTTCAGACACCTGCCAGAATTTTTTTTTTCACATCCATAGGTCCTTAACTACATTATAATTTCTGGGATTTGCTTTTATCTTTCTTTCTGGATGTTTCCAGAAAACATCCCTTGCATCAGTCCCTTCATATTTTAAGTGCCCCCATGAAACATGATGAGGTGGAAGTGAATGAAGATTCAGAGGGACAATTTTGAATTGGGGCTTCTAAGAAAAGGTTTTCTTCATGTAATGAGTGATGGTAAAGCTGGAACTAGAACACAAATCTGCCATTCACTAAGGGATGGAAGGAAATCTCCTGATATTGTTGTTTCAATTTATAGGCAATGATAGTCACGGGGCAACATGAAATTGTCTGTATGATGCCCTGTTGTGCATAGAGCTCAGTCTGATAATCAGCTCAAGAACAGCAAAAGCTAATTTTGCATGTTCAACCCTCTAGCTGATCTGTAGCCCTGTGGATAGTAGAGCAAATTCTTGATATCACCTGTTGGTCACCCTTTGCCTCATTAAATGGCTGTAGATTAATGAGCATGTAGACTCCAGAGTCAGTTTCATCCTAGGGAAGGCAAATTGCAGTCCAACTTCAAAGCGACACACCTGACCTCATATGAAAGTGTTCTAGTTTATTACTTTGCACGACTGTGTGTTTCAATTTATTACACTGATGACTTACCTTGTACTACTCTGTGTTCAATTATGTATTTTCTGTTCTCATTATAGACCTTCAAACGACCGCAAAAATATATTCATTTAATGCTTTTTCTGTTCCTTTAAAAATTTTATCACTCAGAAAGGAGGCAGAAAATGGTTTGAGCATTAGCACTGGGTATAAACTCAGACAGATTCTGTGTACTTAAATTACTCTGATAATTGAAGCAAAGAAACTTTCACCTGAAATAACTGAATAGTAACTAGAAAAAGTATATTTTAGGGTCTAAATATTCAGATATGTTGTATATACTAGCACATCCAATATGTAGCTCATTAAAAAGAAAACATAATAATGTAAAACTCTTGGGGGCCCAAAGAGACCAAGCATATGAGGTGGAGTTTTGGGAAAAGATGGGGATCATAATTTGAGAGACACATTTTAGATGGGTGTCTTCCACTTACTAAGTTTGGGATTTGGGAGAGTTTTATTTATGGGGGAGAAAAAGTTAACTATGTAGTCATACTTCATTCTCAAATGATATGGCTATTTTTTTATATTAAATGCCAAAATTAATCCAAGCTAAAATAGTAAGATAAATATATATGAACAATGTATGAGTCAGTGTTCTCTTTTAATCCATAGAAAATCAAGGATAATGAGAATGCTCTAGGCATTGTCTTATCTTAAAATAGGTTTGTCACTGGGTTATCACTTAAGGAACAAAGAATATAGCACCTATACCATCACAACTCTTTTCCAATGTTTGAAAGGTATCTGTTGAGGACAACAACAAACTAGGCTTAAGTGCTGCTACCTCTGACAGAGGTAACCCAGTTACATTCATCCTAAAGGATAAATGAATGACTTTTCAATGCCTATCCTAAAGAATATTATATATGTCAGTGGATCCTCAGTACGAGGCAGTGTACACTGTCATGAGGGGAAAAAGAAAATGGCAAAAACCAAATGAGAGACCCAGATAGGTAGGGAAGAGAAAGTTCTTCCCAGTTTGAATGTGCACTGGTCCTGATGTTAAAAGAAGAATCGGGGGGCCTCTCTTATTTTTATCATCAAAGAATGTGAAAGATTCATTTGATGTTCAGATTCCTTGCTTAGCTTTTAAGCACCTATAGTGTTAAAGAACAAATTAATTTTAAACAGTTATCCCTCAGTTTCCAGAACAATGGCAGGTGAGAAAATAAAAAATAAACCAATACCATGTAATAGGACAACTGGTACCTATTGATCAGAACCACTGTCTACTTAGCTATTTCACACTCCTTTGTCAACATCTGAGCAAGTAGAAACTATAAGTGAACTCAAGGCTCTCTGTAACCTGAGGTTTAGAGCCATTGACTGAATCCACAGAAGAACTAAAAATTAAAGACAGTCTCTTCTTTGTGAAACCCTCTCATTCCTCTGCCCACAATCCCCTTCTAATCTTGCCAAGCCTGGACAGTGTTTGCCCCTACATACTAGGCATACCAATTGGTTCTAGTATCTGCACATTTCAGGCATAACCTTTTGTCTTTTAGAATGGTGTTAAATTCTTACCCAGAATCTCATAATACAATAATTTTTATCCTTATTAATTAGAAAAGTATTCAATTCAGCAGTTTTGAGTTGGAAACAAAAAGTATTGTCACTATGAGAACATCACAATATTATGACTCATTACTAGAAACACTCATTCAAAGCAACTGCTTGAATATGACAAATATTGGACAAGCATCTCTTTGTCTAGGTTACACAATGGCAGGCCATCTATTTGCTCTCCCAGTTCTTTTCACCAATTTAATTCAGTTTGAAAGCAGTAAATCTCATGGATGGTGTGGTGTCTTACTAGATCCTGAAATTCATTCATTGCTGTTTTCTTCACTCACTGCATTTACCTGATAAGCATTATGAATTTTAAAAACATTGCTAGGCACTGTGCTAAGTGCTAGGAATATGAAGATTAAAGGGAGGGCTCGCTGACCGCATCTTCTGCTAGCACAGGGTTTCCAGAGATTGCAATCACCCTCTAAGCCTCCCTGGGCTCCTTTTTCCCTAAGACTTTGTAAGGATCAAGACTCAGAGTTCCTGGATTATTCAGTTTCCCAAAGCCATTGAAACAAATACAAAAGCATCGCCATTATCCAGAGCACTTCCTTTGAGCTATTTTGCATTTCATCCAGCATCACACTCAGTTTCTAGTTCACCCTGACTTTAAGTAACTATTTCTGATTTAAATCATTCTTATTCTGATCCCCCGTTTTTTTCCCCCAACATCACAAAGCTATGCTTCAGCATCACCCAGCTGCGCCTCTCTTTCTCCACCTTCTCGAGGTGACACCCTTTCAGTGGTGTGCAAATAAGGAAACCTCCCTGAAAGGCAAAGACAGGATCTGGGGCCGCCTTTGCTAAGAATCTCTTCTCATTATAAAGGCATCGGATAACCCATTTTGAAATATAAAGCAGCCTTTCAGGCTGCAGTTGAAAAACATAGTATTTTAAGATTTGTCTTGAACACTTCCTTTCAAAGGATGCTTAATGAATTCCTGAGTTTAGAGGAAGTCAGAGGAGAAAAGCATCCTCTTTGCTTTTCCTTTGTTCCCTTCAGAAATTAATGCACGTTATGATTTATGGAGGCCACTCCAGAGCCTGCCGTAGCTAAGATCCCATTCGCCAGGCCCTTCTGGCAATGACTTACTGCTACAAATATCTTTGGGGTGGATGGTGGACCAGGCATTCTTCCACAAGGGCACAGTCACTTTAGGGTAATTCAAGGATCTATCAGAACAGGACCCCTTGGGGCCTTCCTGGGACAGCCCTTCCCCCATTTCCTCTTCTTTAGCTCCTCACTGAAGTACCTAGATAACAGTATTGGATGCATATTTCCTGAGTTGTTTTGCAGATGTATAAAACCTCCTCCTCTCCAACAAATGGTAGAAGTTAACTACTTGATGACCGTGAGCACATGGCCCCAGGCCTCCTGGAGCCTAAGGACTGTTGGTGTTAACCCATGTGATGCCACCCTGCTCCCTCACCATCAGCCGGAGAATTGTGCACAAGTTGATCTCAGACTCTGACTCCTCTCCCTCAACTGGTTTTAAAAAATCCTTTGCCAAAACTCTGTGGGATCTTCAGGCTTTTTAGGCTGTGAGCCATCTTGTCTCCTTCCTTGGTCCTGTGATTAAACATTTCTCTGCTCCAGACTCGGTTGTTTCAGGGTTGTTTGGCCTCACTGTGAGTCACTCATAGGAACTTGCATTAACAAGGAGAGTTGATTTATAAAAGATTAATAAGATGAGCAGGTGGGTGTTGGGTAACCACAAGATGTGGTAGAGGAACCGTGGGATAGCATTGGCTGCTGAGTCTACAGGGACTAGGGAGAAAAATGTTATCAGAACCTGGAAGAAGAAAAAGTCCTGGAAGCAGGCTACCTTGCTAGAAGGACAGAATGACACCTGGAGAACACAGCTAGTGTGAGGCCACCTATAGGGAAGGAGCAGAGGGGTAAGTACTCCCTCCCTCCATCTCCAGTTGGGGTTCCCCTTCGGCTGAAGTCAGCTGGAAGTTCTAAGATTCAAGAGTCCACTCAAAATTTCCTAATGTCAGACTCTTGAGACAGAGAGTAGGACTGGAACAGGTAGAGAGTGGACCTAGCGGGGTAACTGGAAAAATCTGGCACAAGCATGGAGCAAGCCATCTCCCTGTGACCTCCCCTGTAACCTGCAAATGGTCTCCCTGCTTTAGGGTAAATGGGGATCCCAGTTTGCTCAGGCCAGTGTCTGTTATGTCTGTCCCTCTTGTCTACAAATCATGTTGATTTTTCACTCTCAAAATGTCCTGTGGTTTAGAGAAATCGTATGGTCATCCTACCCTGCTTCAGCTTCTCACCCCATCAGGTCTGTTCTCCAAGAGCCACCAGCAAGACTTTAGTTTCAGATCTTTTGCCCATTTGTTTTTAAGATTTTTTTTTTTTTTGATGCAGACCATTATAAAATTCTTTATTGAATTTGTCACAATATTGATTTTTTGGCCATGAGGGATGTGGGATGTTAGCTCCCTGACCAGGGATCAAACCCGCACCCCTTGCATTGGAAGGCAAAGTCTTAGCCACTGGACCACCAGGGAATTACCCCCTCCACACACCATTTTAAGTTTCGTTATTTTTTACTGGACATCGCTGCTTTACAATATTGTCTTAGTTTCTGCTATAGAACGAAGTGGATCAGTCACATGTGTACCCAGAACCTCTCTTCCTCGAATTTCCTTTCCATTCAGTTCAGCACAGGGCCCTACACCTTTAAAATAGAGAACTGGATTAGATAAATCATATGCTCAAAATCCCCACATCATTCACAAAAGTCTCACAAGTCCTCGGCACAGATGCTCTGCCTACAGTCCATCCCTCTGACCTCAGCTTCTTCCATCCTCCATGGCTCCCTCCACCCCGGCATGTCAGTTGCCCTTCCAAGCAGAATCCTATTACTCTTTCTGTTGAGAAAGGTCTTCTCCAAGGTACCCTCCTAAATGACGTAGATGATCTTACTTGCAAAGCAGAAATTGAGACATGGACACAGAGAAGAAATATATGGATAACAACTGGGAAAAAGGGGAGTGGGAAGAATTGGGAGACCAGGATTGACATATATTCACTATTGATACTACGTATAAGACAACTAATGTGAACATACTGTATAGCACAGGGAACTCAACTTAATGCTTTGTGGTAACCTACATGGAAAGGAAATCAGAAACAGAGGGTGTGTGTTTATATATATGATTCACTTTGCTATCCAGTAGAATAACACAACGTTGTAAAGCAATTGTTCCTCAGTCGCTCAGTCATGTCTGATTCTTTATGACCCCAAGGACTGTAAAGCAATTACACTCCAATAAAAATTAATTTTAAAAAAGATACGCTCCTAATTTATTCTTCATTCCTTTCTACCTTTAATGAAAAATTGCCCATCAGATAACTTTTCTTTTACCAGCAATGCTAACTACATTCCCTCCCATAGTTAGACTCTTCCTCTCATCTTGCTTTCTTGTTCTTCTTGACACGTCACATCATCTGGTATTTAGGGGTTTATTTTCTGTCTTCCTCCACTAGGGGAGAAGTTCCCCGAAAACAGAGATTTTTCTGTTTTGACAATTACTATATTCCTCGAGTTTAGTAGAGTTCCTGGCATATATTGTGTGCTCAATAAATACACCTTAGACAAAAAATACATGAGGATTTCAGGTATAAAAGATAGAGCTGGGCTTCAATCTGTGGATAAAAGGATAATTTAAGTATCATTTAACTAGATAATAAAACTAAAGAATATATGTGATATAAATTCTAAGACATAATGGAAAATACTGGTGTTTATTAATATCATTCTTGTAACTTTCATCAGTACACACAGAATGGAGAGACTGAATTATATCTGAAGGTTCTTTTGTTCATATGTATCACTAGTTAAAATCGTTCTATTTTTGCACCTATTTTTATTAGATTTACTGAGGATGTTTTGCGAAGGAATACTTTTACCACTTAAATAAACCCTTCACTCATTAAAATATCTATGACTCATGTTGAGAATTCAGGATTTTATGTTTGGTTAATTTAAACCCAAAGAGGTTAAGTGAATTATATCAAAGCACACACAAACCAGTAATAAATATAGCAATAAAACATAAAGGAAGAGGACCATGTTTCAAAAAAGAAAACTGCTGAAGTTTGAAATGAGAGAAAGATTTGCTTTATGCAAATTCACATGAGTTGACCCACCAGAATGACGGACACATTTGCCTTGTTTCAGCAACCCTGCTGTCCAGAAGGAAACTCCTCTTCTTTCATCCAGCCAACCATACAGTACAATGCTCTACTTGTCCTAACATTGAGAACAAAGCAGCATTACCTTCATATTGTTCACACTGTCTTTGACAACCTGAGATTTCACATACTCAGAGAAAAATATGAAACTAAAGCTATGAGCTAGCTTATGACACAATAGGAATCTATTTTCGTATTATTATCACCCAGAGCTTGCCCCATATCCTTGTCCTCAGTCTTAACAAAGTCACAATGTTTGAACTTAATGGAAGAAAGGAAAGAACATTTGAGCAGAGATTACTCCAAGTTCCACTTAAGTCTCACTCCTGAGCTTTTCACCATTTGTATGGGTGATTATTCTGAAGCCAAACTCAGTTACATAACTAGCCCAAAATGACCTAATAATTCTGGTATTTGATAGGGCCAGGATGCTTGTAACCCATATCTATCTATCTCTAAAAGTCATGACCTTTTCCTTAGACCGTGCAGCTTTTTCATTTCTAGACTTACGGAACTAAGGACATTTTATTTTTGGGGTTGAAACCAAGTTCATGCACAGGACCCATCAGCTCAGGGATCTAAAGCAATTTGAGAGAATCAAAGTTAACTCAATCGAATTTAGAATCAATTTGTTTCCATTCTCTTGAGGAAGAAAGGTGTCAGCTCTCACCATTTCTACCATCAGACTTTATCACTTTCAAAGGGCTACAACTTGTCTTATTCTCACTGAATTCTTGAGTCCTTAGAGTTTCATTCTTGAGCATGAACTCAAGGCTTTCCTGTGAGAGCACATAGGTAGGAATATTCTCATATATACATATATACACTATATATATTGTGTGTATAAACCTAACAAATACATTATATAATTACATGTCTAAAATCGGTGGGCTTCCTAGGTGGTTTTAGTGGTAAAAATCTGCCTGCCAAGGCAGGAGACTGGTTCGATCCCTGGTTCGGTAAGATCCCCTGGAGTAGGAAATGGCAATCCACTCCACTATTCTTGCCTGGAGAATTCCAAGGACAGAGGAGTCTGGTGGGTTACAGTCCATGAGGTCCCAAAGAGACATGACAGGTCACACACCTGAAAGTGAAAGTTGCTCAGTCGTGTCTGACTCTGCAACCCCAGGGACTACCCAGTCCATGGGATTCTCCAGGCCAGAACACTGGAGTGGGTAGCCTTTCCCTTCTCCAGGGGGTCTTCCCAACTCAGGGATTGAACCCAGGTCTCCCGCATTGCAGGCGGATTCTTTACCAGATGAGCCACCAAGGAAGGCCAAGCATACACATGCACATATATTTAAAAAGTATAAATATAATCTACATGTAAACCTAACTAATAAACATACATATATATATATTATGGTTATATATAGCAAGGTTATGGGAAAAGGACATTTTTTTAATGAACATCTCACTTTATTAAATAAGTTTTAATAATTATTCATACTTTGAAAGGAATCTTGAACACAACACATTTGTCTAAGAATCAGCTTTTGACTTGTGAAATTCCCCCTTTCTTGCCTAGCACCAAACATATAATTTACCTTGAACAGCAATAACAACAAAAAAGCAAATATTCTTATGGTTTTCAGGAACATACTAAATTTAACAAGCTTTTATTCGTACCAAGTGCTATGTGCTCATTGGATTGCAGTGGGTAGATTATGATATATCCTGTAAATGTCAGGGAATTTCAGTTACTCATGAGAGTCATAGAATATATGCACATATAGTACATTTCTGTTTTTAAAAAGCTGCTTGAATGTCCAAAGAACTCATGGCACAGGAAACTCTAAAATTACATAAGAAGACCTGTGAGCAAGAGATATCAGGAAACGCTTACCAGAATTTGTTGTTTAGTCACTAAGTCGTGTCTGACTGTTTGTGACCCCATGGACTGTAGCCTGCCAAACTACTCTGTCCATTGGATTCTCCAGGTCCATGGAGGGGTCGCCATTTCCTTCTCCAGGGGATCTTCCCAACCCGGGGATAGGCTACGGGAAAAACCACAGCTTTGACTATATGGACCTTTGTCAGCAAAGTAACGTCTCCGCTTTTTAATAGGGAATGTTTAAGCGGCACTGATCTAGACTATTACAATAACATGTCCAAGATCTACCCGTGTTGGAATTTGGTCACTCTCTACCAGGTCAGTAGAATAATCAGAAATGCATATTTGGCCTAGTCATTTGTCAGCTTTAAATACTGCAGAAGGGACTTCCCTGGTGGTCCAGTGGTTTAGATTCCACCTTCCAATGCAGGGAGTGCCTGTTCAATCTCTGGTTTGGGAGCTAATGTCCACATGTCTTATGGCCAAAACATACAAGCAAAGCAACACTGTAGTAATTTCAATAAAGACTTTAAAAATTACCCACATTAGAAAAAAAAAACTTAAAAAAAAAGTAGAATTATTTAAAAAACAAAACAAACACTGTAGATGCTGTTTGGTTTACAGGGTAGAATCTAAACTCCGCAGCATGCCGTATACATCTCCGTATGCTCACCCTGTCTATAGAGACTTGCCCATCTCACCTGTTATCCACCACCCACCTCTCGTTCCAACTCCTGGACACTTGAGTTGGAAATCCTCGGGAAAAAATCCTTGGACACTTTTGCATATTCACACTGTCTTGGTTTTAGGGTCCAATCATTCCATTCAGTGGGGAAAACTTTCTTCTCTTTTTAGCATTCCAGGTTCCTATTAATCTTCCAAGGTCTTGGTGTAACCCCACAGTCTCTTTCAGTAAACACTTCTGAGCTTTCTTGCCTCAGATCTGATGGTTTCCTCTTCCATGGTTCCAAGACCCTGTATTTGTAATTTAGTTGTTCCACTTACCTCAAGGCTTTGTCTCCATTGGGATATAAGTTTAAAAATGTCTGATGGTTTTAGCACAGGTAGCTGAATAGACAGTGGGTGTCATTATGCATTGATTATTAGTTGCATTCTAATATAACAGCTGGGTCTGCACAAGCAAATTGAGTTTGAATTTCAAGGTAATTCTCTGAGATACTCTGATACATTTTTTTTTTTTTCTGCATGAGGCAATGGAATATAGAACTTTGGAGTTTTAAGACTTCCTATCTCTGTCACTTCCTAATTGTCTGATGTGTGATCTTGGATAATTAACCTCTACAAGTCAGTTTCATTACCTTTAAATTGTGAATAATAATGAGAGCAATTTCTTAAGATAATTGTGAGAATTGGAAGAGGTAATTGATGTGAAAGTGTTTAGATATCTGGAAAAGACTGTATATAATACTTATTTTTTATGTATTTATTCCCTCCATAGACTTTGAACACTTTTTCTTTCCTGAAAATTGTGTTAGATCTCAAATATATCAAAATTTTTCAGATATGATATCAGCCCAAATAACAAAGGGTACCAGAGGAGGTAGACAGACACAAAGGGAAAACTTAGAGAAAATGTGTAAGTTGAAACTCTAGCAGTACAAAGTAAACATAAGAAATTTTAGGGACTTCCTTGGGGGTCCAGTGGTTGAGACTTTGCCTTCCAATGCAAGGAATGTGGGTTTGATCTTTGATCAGGGAATTAAGATCCCCTATACCTCTTGGCCAAAAAACTAAAACATAAGACAGAAGCAATATTGTAACACATTCAATAAAGACTTTAAAAACAAAGGAAGAAATTTTAGAACAGGCTTCATAATGGATGTAACATTTAAAAAAATGCCCCTATTATGGATAAAATTATGAAACTCTTAAGGTTTGCAATTATTGGCTCTTATTTTGTCTAGACAGATACAGTCAAAAACATTTCAGGCATTTCTAGAATCTTTAAGTTTCTCAGAAGGCAGAACTTTTCTTCTTCACTCAGACACAAATGTGGTCTGATGACTGAGCCCCTCCTAACTGCCCCCTCTTTCCTTCTCCTTTCCCCAGTACCTCCTCATCCCTGCTCAAGTAAGTACATACTACCTGTGCTTTACATGGCCCAGATTCCAAGTATCTGCCCATGTTTCCATGTCTGTAACGCCCTGGGATTTCATCATTGACAATGTAAATGCCATTCTCATGCCAGGTCACTTCAAGCCCTTACATCTTCTGTGAGGTATCCTTGCTTGTTCCACCATCCCTCACACCCCAGAGGGGTCTCTGCATTTCTTGACTGTATCACCCAGAAAATCTCTCCCTTTTTTGGTCATGCTGCATAGCCTGTGGGATCTTAGTTCTAGGACCAGGGATTGAACCTGTGCCCCCTGCATTGGAAGCACAGAGTCTTAACCACTGCACTGTGATTCAATCACATTAGAGGTACGGTGGTGCTAGTTGCTCAGTCGTGTCTGACTCTTTGTGACCCTATAGACTATAGGCCACCAGGCTCTTCTGTCCATGGGATTCTCCAGGCAGGAAAACTGAAGGGGGTTGCCATTTCCTTCTCCATCTATAGTTAACCTTAACTCTATTCATGGTTAAGTGTGCATAGAAAGTGTGGAGTCAACCACTGGACCACCAGGGAGGTTCTGAAAATCACTTAATCATATACATGGCTCTGCTTCTCCAGTTTTATATTTACATCACTGCTAGAGCCGGGCTGAAAAACTCCATGACGGATGGAGTCCTGTTGTCACTCCAACCCGAGTCTCGCATTCCTTACTCTGAGACCTTGAACAGAACATTCCCACCTTGCTGCATTTCAGCACTCTAAGTCTCCATTTCCTCATCAGTAAAATAAAGGTGTTCAACCAGAAGATTAGACTAGATGATCTTCAAATTTGCCTGCAGTTGGAACAATTTATGGCTCATTCCATGAGAGAGCCCTCACCCCATCTTTATAAAGCCTCTTCTAGTGCAGAACTGAGCACATTTTGAATCAAAACTCATGTGTACCCCAGTCCCACCTCTGTCTTATTACTCCAGGAGAATACTGCAGTCTATTTTGCACACCATGACACTGTTCTAACACATAACATCCTATTATTCTTCCGAAATGGAAGATTAAGTTTCTCAGCGTGTCTGACTGAAGGCCCAGTATCACCAAATACATAACCATTTGCCTGCAATTCCCCTGGGGAAGGTTATTAACAACAACTTAGTCTCTGATAAATGACGGTGTTTCTAAGGTGGTGGTTTCTATCAAGGTTCCTAAATACATATCAGTTAAATTTACCCAGACAGCCATGTGTCAAATAAACAGCAATTGATTATTAAAAACACACTCATTCATAGGTAAGATACTGCTATGCAACTCTGGGTGCGCTGAATCGCTGATTTGCTTTAAACATACAAGTGTATTTAACAATCGATATCTACCTCCCATTACCTTATTAAAGGCTTACAGAGTTTCTAAGGAAGAAATGTGGCTCGTTGGTTGTCACCTGCCATATAGAAACATGCCCAGCAACATGGGATTGCTGTTCGGCCGCTCAGTCATGTCTGACTCTTTGCGACCCCACGGACTACAGCACGCCAGGCTTTCCTGTCCTTCCCTATCCCCTGGAGTTTGCTCAGATTCATGTCCATTGAGTGTGTGATGTCATCCAATCATCTTATCCTCTGTTGTCCCCTTCTCCTCCTGCCTTCAATCTTTCCCAGCATCAGGGTCTTTTCCAATGAGTCAGCGCTTCCATCAGGTGGCCAAAATATTGGAGCTTCAACTTTAACATCAGTACTTCCAATGACTATTCAGAGTTGATTTCCTTTAGGATTGACTGGTTTGAAGAGGTTAAGCGTAGCCAAAGCCTCATAGGATGTCAAGGTTAGAAAGAGCCACATGGTCTTCTAGGAAAAGTCCTCATTCAATGACCAAGTGTCCTCCCCCAAACAGTAGACACGTGGCTGCTCTTACCTGCCTCCAACTAGGGCAAACTAACACTCCAGGAGGCAGAGCTTCCCCAGTGTGACAGCTCCCCATTCTTTCTTTAAAATGTTTCCCAGTGAACCTCCCTCCCTTGGGCTAGCCTCCCATTCAGAATAAGAAACCAACTTGCGATGGTTAATTTTATGTGTCAACTTGACTGGGTCACAGGGTGCCTAGATTAAATATTCCCCAATTAGTACTTGGTATTTATTCTATGCATCTTGTGTGAAAGCTCCCTACTCCAGGGAACCCCTCCCCAAGGAAGGACAGCGGGAAAAGGTGCTTTGAGAGTCAGCCTCTGTTGTCCCTCTCTGTGGGGGGAGCTGACTCACTCTATGATTGTAAACATCATTATAAACTCAGCATAATGAAACAGTAATTACCTAAGAGGTAATGGGTTTGGGCAGATTTTCTAGGCTAAATGGTCTGCAGTGTATGGCACTGCAGCAGTGAATCCAAAGAGATCACAGAAATGCTGCTCTTGACTCATGCAGTTTTCTCTCTTCTCTTCCCTCCTTTCCTTCTTCCTCCCTCCCCCCTTCTTCGCTTCTTCTCCTGTCTTTTCTCTTTCTATCGAATGTTTCACCGAAGATTTAAATTGCTCACTGTTTCAAATTCTTTGTCAGAATTCTGACACTTGGGTAGTGTCTTTAGAACTGTAAAAAAGCGCACATACATACACATCCCACAACAGCACTTTGCCTTTAAGATTTGCACGTTCTAAGAGAAGCTTGGTACCATTGCATCCTCCCATTACATCCAGCAATATTAATGAGGGACATTCTGTGGTCGTAGTTAGGGAGAGGAGGCAGGGCTCACAGCGGTCAGGAGCCTCTGGCGACCACAGGACAGTCTCGGGTGCTCTGCAGAAATCTATAAGATGCGGTTCCTTCTTCAAGGCCAGAGACAGAGCAATTAGGACAGATCATTTGGCCCTGAAACCACTGCTTGAATTTAACCTGTCATCAAGAGTGGAAAGCTCTGATAACTGACAACAAATACAAATCTGGTCAGGTAGCAGTGGGCACCAGGGAATAGTTTGCAACATCCATTTGATTTCTTATGTCAAATATTTTCTTGAAGACATCTTGTTCTATCAAGAAACTCTTTATTCTTCTGGGAGAAATGGAAGTAAGAGATAAAGGAAGCCGGCCCAGCAGTATGAAGTCTTGATTCTGAAGGCAGCTCTGTTCTGAGCCCCTGTTTGCCTGCCCAACATTCAGGGCATCTGTCCAACCCCTCCTCTATTTCCACTCCCAGCTTTGACTAAGAGAGTTCCTGCCTGTCTCACATCAATTCCCCACCCTCCTGAGACTGTCCTCCCTGACAGAATATTCTTATATATTTGCTAAGTTTCTCCCCTTTAAGGTACTCATAAACCTTTCTTCAAGGTCACACTGACATTCATAGCAATCCAGTCATGCAAATCTCTCCCTGGGTAGAACATCTATTTTCCCCACAATAAATAATTAGATGGATAGGTAGGTAGGTAGATTGATAGATAAATAAATGATCCAAATCTATTTTATTTATATTTATGTTATAGATAAAATAGATTTGAATTTTTATGTTAAATTGCATGTAGGAGTATATAGGCATATAATGTAGGACACTTTTGGTTGCAAGTGGTAGGAACCAAATTCAGAGCAGTTTAGATCATAAGAAGACATTATTATCCCTTTCAACCCTGAGAAAGGAAGCATCAGGGATGGGAATCTAGAGAAACTGGATGTGGGGACTTAAGCACTGAAGACGCCTCTGTTCCTCTCTACATTCCCTCCATCCTTTCATGTCAATTTTCTCCATGGGGCAGGAAACAGTCATTCCTTCTTTTATTCTCTCAACAATATGGCAGGCATTGTACTGGTCACTGAGAATACATTAGTGAATAAAGGAGAGATGTCTACTGTGTGGAGCTTAGTTCTAGTTGTCATCAATAGCTGCCAGGTCTACTATTTTAGAGTCAATGAACATATACACACACTCATATACTCACGACTAAGTGTAAGTCATATGCTCTGGTCATATGTTTAAAACCCTATAGGATGATTGTGATTGCTCAAGTATGTTATCAGGTATCAGATTAATTACATCAATCTAAAACGACCCCTGATATAAAAGTGGCCAGTGGATATGACAGTTCCCATTTAAATCTTCTAGTTAATGTAGAAGAAGAAGCATTTCATAGAAACAGGGGGAAATTTGGGAGCTGTCTGTACAGTAGTACTTCTGCCTAGCACCCCCCACCCCAAGAGATAATTTCACAAAGGACAGACTATAACTTCTCCACATTTTGAAAAGGCCTTGTGATTTCCACCTCCTCATCCTGTACTGAGAAACTACAGTCCACGCTACCATCCTAGCCTGTACAGAATGTCAGCCAAAGAGGGAATGCAAAACCTCTATCGTTCTGCTTCTTCGTGTAGATTCTTCAGCACTGCTTGACTGTAAACGTGATGTCACATTCTGTCCACTCAGGGGAAAACAACTATTTTGGCATGTGTTACTAACCTGAAGTGTGCAAAAGAGAAGAAATAGCTAGGGATGTTAAACAATAGAACTAGGAGCTGAAAGCTGGGCTCAGTGGCCAAGAAAATTAGGCAAATTAATTGAGAGGCAAGGAAAATCCTGCAGGTGGACGTACCTGAGGTCCTAGTCAGCTATACAGGACAGAGAATAGTGAGCATCCATCACAGCTACCCTGCATCAGAGGCTAAGGATCTTAGGACAGGCTCCATATTGAGCAGAATCAGAGGGGATATACTTCCAGAGAGGGAGGTACATATCAGTGAAGGACTAGACTCCAGGCATTTTAGAAAGAGGTTGGGGAATTACATATTTTGTATGCCTTCTGAAGCAAAGTACTACACCAGAAGGAGAATTGAATTCAAAGTTGGGCAACGTGAGGGTGAAGTTCTGGCTCTGCCATTTGTCCCCCAAAGGAGATGGAGGAACGTGTTTGATTTACAGTTTCCAGAAAGTAAAATAAGGATAATATTATATCCAGGATAATATTATACCCACTTGCTCTACCGCATAGGATTGTTATATTTCCTGTAAGAAAAAAACTAGTCTTTGAACTGAAACTGGCCGCATCTTGATGTTGCATCAACCCTGTGCCCATCACTAAGCCCTGCATAAAATAAGGGATATTGATGAGGTGCGTAAAAGTTGGGGGGAAGCCTATATTCCCCAGGAAGACACCGTACAACTCCACAAGCATTAGAATAGTATTTCTAAAGGCAAAACCAGCCTATGGAAAATGAAATTAAAACAACATCTTGGGCCAATATCTATTCCAGGAACGTGTTCCTATGACATAGCACTTTGGGGACATTGCTTTACTTCACCTGGGTTTTACTTGTCTTCTTCCATACACCCTTCTCGAGATGACTGTGTGTCGTGAGGAGCAAAGTGATTTCCCCATATGCTGTACACAGCTCATAAAATACTCTGGGATTCTGCGAGAGGAAAGGCACTAAAAAAAGATATTATTACTCCATATAAATTAAAAAAAAATCTTCTTGACAAGGTAAGAGTATTTGATCCACTTTCAATTTCTTGGCAGCCTCCACACCCTTAGGGTTTTTGGTTTTCCCATAATACACTGTAGCAGACAGGCTAGCTCACACATGAGTGGAAGCATTGGAGCCCTGCCTCCCATGTAGAAACAGGGCTGACATCACTATCGTTTCTGCGGAGAAAGACTGCAGTTGGAGCCAAGCTCATTACCTCTTAGTATGCAGCGTCAATTCTCAGAGTTAAAAATAGTCCACTCTGATGTCTTTTAATGGAATAAGGCTTCACCAGAGCAATAATGGAAAACAAATTGTATGGCACTCTAATACAATCGAGTGGTTGCAGTCTGCATCTGCACTTGCATGGTGACTTCATGGTTGAATTGGATTTGATAAGTATCAGAAGAATAATGACCAAAGTGGGCTGCTCATGGTGACTGACAGCTGTCAGATGCAGTGACAGATCAGGCTGTCTTTCAGGAGAAACAGGATTCATAGACCTCATTACAGGTAGATGGATGGTGAATACAGACTAGAGCTGAATCTCTGGGCATTTATTCTCTGAAATGCCAATGGGGAGTACACACTTGTATAAATGGCCCAGTCAATTGCTTTACCACTGTATCCAATTACTTCTTTTCTACCTACTGAACTTCCATCTAGCTAACAGCTGATGGAAGTTCAGTTGGACATGGAGTTCCATGTCTAGCCAACTCAGACAGCCATTTATCTACAGAGGTTTTCCTATCAGTGGACTTCTTTATTGCATGTCTGCCTTCTTATCTGTCCTATTTATCTCTCAACCCACTGCATCTGCCTATCGATTTTTGTTGTTGTTCTTGTTCTCAGGCTACTGCAATGAGTCAGAACTTAGAAATGACACACAATTAGATTTCCCTGGCCCAGAAGGATATCTGGGTGTCTTGGATTCTCATTCAATTTGAGTTATTCTCTTTGCCCCTAGGCTAGGTAGGCGACCAAGAGTTCAAGGAGGTTTATCACAAATCAGAGACAAAAGCTCAGCTTAAATAGAAGGGGAGGAGAAGAGGGGGAAAGTGTTAAAGAACAGAAGAAAATGTCCATGTTCACTGTTTCTGGTTTTTAAATTTTGCAGATGATATACGCTTAATAAAAGAAATTTTTTTTTTTTTTTATTTAAAGGGTAGACACGCAAATCACCTTTGTTTTAAAATTTCTGAATCCTTTACTCCGGTAAGCTGCTGGGTGCTCAAAGCAGACTTCACCCATCTCTCTCTGGGAGGAAATGCCTCTTGGGGTGACTGTCAAGCCATCTCAGGAGATTGTAGTTACCCACTGAGTTCCCAGATCTGTCAATCTCTAGCAGCCATTTGACATTAAAAATTAGGAGGAAAGAAAAATCTGTAAAGCAATATAGTGAATCTCTGCTTTGGCATTTTCTGTTACAGTGTTCCTGAGCAGACATATTAAATCTTGAAAAGACCTATACCATTTTTTTAAATGCTAAGAATTTGACTTCTTTGGACTCTTGATGAATGTACCTCTAGGAACACATGAAGAATATACGATTTTAGAATTCAGTAATGGTTAAAAATAAGTCCATCGGATTCCATTTCAAATTTCTTAAAAGCTTAGTGGTTTCATTAATTGAAATCAGGTCAGTCTTATTTCTGACCCTAACATATTTTCTGTGGCTCTTCTGGGAAGATTTCCAGCCAGACTGCCCTCTTTTTAAACAAACCACTCTGCAGTAATATCATCAATCATTCTTCATTTTTATTATTATTAGTATGTCTAATAATAATACACACATTTTAGTGCTTTTTTATTCCTCAAAGTATCCTCTCGTACTTTATCTCAGCTTAATCTACTCCATTTGCACGGGAAGGAAAGTGAGTGCAGAGTGTGCATTAGTGAGTGCATTAGTGAGTGCATTAGTGTGACACCTAATGACAAACAAGTAGTTAATGGTGAAAATGAGACTTGACCCCTCATTTCTTGACTTCCAATACACGTTTTTAATCTTCTATTAGGAAAGCCCATAAACTAATGGCATAGGGACTGAAAAAGAGTATTTTGGTTCCATGAGAGTATCAGTATATTCACAATTCTGTGTACATACCCCATCCAGTGAACTAGTGTATATGCACAAATGTTTATCTAATAAATGTTTTGGAGAAATTATTGTGAGCCTCAAAACTTTACTGGGTCCTATGAGACCTCAAAAGTTAAAGAGAAAAGCAGAAAGAAAAAGAGAAAATCCTTAAGCATTTTCAAGCTAAGTACCATGTATGAATAAATTGGAAAGAATTAATGAGCTAACCTCTTTTACACTTATACTCCTTTAGCTGTAAGATAGGATTAATAAAAGGTGCAAGAGCAAGCTAATATGTTCCAAATAATACACAACTAGTCAATATCTATGTGGAGTTTCTCCACAGGCTGGGCAATTCATAGGCGCTTCTTGTAGAAGCCCCTCTTGACATCCATCCCATCCTTAACCACATGGTTAGATGCAAGCACACACCCTACTATGAGTCACCATGCAAAATCATAATCTTGGCACAGTGTCTGAATCTCCCAGTTGGTATTACTGGATTTCTTTTCTCCTATTCTTTATGTGCTGCAATTCCCTTGTTAGCAGGAACCATACATGTACATGGTAAATAAACAATAAAACTTTGTTGAATGAATGAGTTCATGGGTGAATGATTCTCTGACTCTGCTGTGTTTAATACAGAGCTTCAGTGCATTTTGGTGCCTGAATTAACATGCTTTAATGTATTTTGGTGCCTTGATTAATATTAATTGATGGCAAAATTGAGTATGAATCCGTACAAAGGCATTCTGGGGAGAGTGAGAATTGTTTACAAAGAAAGAAAGGGATATAAAATTAGCAGTTTCTCTGGATTTGATTGTCTTCCTTCTTCTTCCCTCCCTCCCTCTTTCTCTGTTTCTTTCTTTCATTCTTCTTTCTCATTCTCTTATTCTCTTTCTTTGCCGTGTGATTTTTCAGAACCACAGTTGATGGTATTGAAACACTATGCTGTGCAGTTGACAAAGTCTTAAAGGAAGAAAGTTAAATTTCCACAGCGATTATCTAAATCTGTAGTTATTCTCAAAATAAACTATTAGTAAATTATACTTTCATGATGTTGGTTGTTGTGAATTTCAGAATAGAAGCAATTTTCTAGAACTTTTGGGAAATAAACCTGTGAATTGACTGGAAAAGAAAAGATTAGATTCTTGAACATATGATAGTCTATCTACACACCGCGGGTTGAATCATCTGGGTAACCTGTCAGACTCCTGCATTATTCTACCCGAATCAACATTGCTCAAGTCTTTATTTAATATTTTGATAATTCTGAATAATGGCACCACCCACCCAGACTGACTTCCTGTAAGCAGATGTTTCAGGATGACTCTTGAAAACCCAAATTCCAAAGCAGTCTAGTCCCTACAGGGAAAATATAAAGTCAACAACAGGTTGCATTTTTTTTTTCTTTCTTTCTTTCTTTCTTTCTTAGTGAACTTCCTTTAAAAATGATAAGATTCCTCTCTCTAGAATTAACTCTAATTTCATAGCCAACAGCTCATGTAGCTATTTTTGTACATATAATAATAATTTTAGATCCAATTAGGAAAAAAATATTTGATAAGAGAGTTTTAGCTGTTAGAACCTAAGAGTTAAAAGACAGCAGAATAGAGATGCAGATGTAGAGATCAGACTTGTGGACACAGTTGGGAAAAGGCAGGGTGGGATGCATTGAGAGAGTAGTGTTGACATATACACACTACCATGTGTAAAATAGATGGCTAGTGTGAAGCTGCTTTATAGCACAGGGAGCTCAGCTCGATGCTCTGTGATGACCCAGAGGGGTAGGATGGGGAGGGAGGCTCTGGAGGGAGGGAATGTGTGTACATATATAGCTGATTCACATTGTTGTACAGCAGAAACTATTACAATATTGTAAAGCAATTATCTGCCAGTTAAAAAAAAATTGTAGTGTTAAAAAAAAAAGTTGTGAAGGGCAACAGAAGCTAGAATAAGACTTCAATTCCACATGAGAATTGGAATTTTGCCAACAATGTACAGCAAAGCGTATTACTTCAGTAACAGCATTTGAAGTACCCCCAAGCTATCAGCCCCTCACCAGTCTTTCCTGAGTCTCACTTGAGGTTCTCTGGGTGAGGACTGCTAGAAGAATCAACACTTGGTCAGCCAAGAAAAACCCTTCATGAATAAATCTATCACCAGGCTCTAAAATTTCCTTCAAAGATTGTGCACAACATAAGCTAGGGGCTTTTTCATACAGCGCATTACCTTCTGGGAATAGCCTTGTCTCATCTCTGCTTGTTGAGACACATTCTCTCAGGGACCATCCCAAGTTACGTGGGCCCTTCCTGAAGATCTCTTTAAAGCCCTATCTGATCTTGTTTGTTGGTTTCTTATTCTCCAAAGATTAACACGGTCTGTTGAAAGTAGGTGAAACATCATATGTTGAAATCTCCCAGATGGCCGTGCACTGTGCTACATTAAAGTGGTCAGTTGTCAGCTGGGCAGGTGTGTGCCTCAATGTCAGTCAGCAATCATGGGTAATCATGTCAATAAAAGAGGCATGTTGCTCTGATCTCATGTCTTAGAAATAAGGACCAGAATTTGTTAAACAGATTCCATTCGGAACTTGTGGAATGCTCTCTCCTTATTTATTTATTTCTTGGCTACGCTCCACAGCACATGGGATCTTCGTTGCCCAACCCAAGGCCCCTGCACCTGAAGTCTTAAGCACTGGACTATCAGGGAAATATGACCCTGAAAATCAATAATCTGACTTTGTCTGATAGGAATTATTTTTTATGATAAAGGAAGATAGAGGATAGCTAACGGTAAGTTAACTCTTCATCATGGTACTGTTTTTTTTCCATCAAATTCTGGATTGGAGCTTGTATCCTCAAGGGAATGATGTTCAGAGCTTCAGAATCAGGTCACTTCCCATCACCATCATTAGTCAGGAATGAGTGAAGCCACACTGGGAATTCAATGAAAACTACAGTCTCAAAATTCAAATAAGACAGTGTGTAGTCTGTCCGAGGGGAGACAGCATCCTAAATCAGATAGGTTGTGTCTCTGAGGTTGCCTGAGGGTCATGCAAACAGTCTTACTCTTGTGAAAATGTAATGCAATTAACCCATCTTAAGTACAGGTGATAGTTGCACAACCATAACGAGTTAGGAGATGGGATGTATTTATATGATTATAAGCATGATAAAAGTAATCAAGATTTACATGTACGTCCATTGAGGGTTTATACTGTTGTATTAGGAGTTATATCCTGCTGATTGCCTCATTGAATAGAAGTGGAAATTCTCTAAAAATTAGCCATGGTTTTCTGACTAAATACGGCTCACTAACAAAATCACACAACATGCTTCTGGGCAAATTCTATAGAACTTACACACTTAGATGGTGCTTATCCTCCAAGGGTGTCAGATTTTGAAGTTGTGTACTTATTCATAGACACTGATAGTGATCAAAAAGCTGTCAGTTCTCCTCATTGCATATGTTCTATCTTGAAGACAAGATAAGAACCATGTGGAAGAAAATCAACCTCATTGCTATTAGGCCGGTTATGTCTAATAGGAGTTCACATCCTAATCTTACTCTCTAGGTCAGAAATCTCCTACTAAGTCAGGCAGCCACCAGTGTACCTCACACAAGTGTACACAGAGTCCATATGTAGAAAACACCTGCTGTCACTGAGAGATGTAAATCTCTTAGAAATAATAATAGGACAATGATCAAGCCTTGGTGTGTGTGTGTGTGTGTGCTCACTCAGTCATGTCCAACTCTTTGCAACCCCATGGACTGGCGCCCACTAGGCTCCTCTGTCCATTAAATTTTCCAGGCAAGAATACTGGAGTAGGTCGCCATTTCCTCCTCCAGGGGATCTTCCCAAGCCAGGGATCGAACCTGTGTCTCTTGAATTGCAGTTTGGATTCTTTACTGCTGAGCCACCAGGGAAATCCCAAACCTTAGATATAGACACATTTAATGCCACAAGGCCAGCCCTATATCCGTGATGTTTATCATTCTATTGCCAGGACTTAGCAGAGTTTCAACCATAGTAGGTATATAGTTCAGAATTACTAAATTGTTATTTTTCCTAGATAGAGATTTTTGCCAGTTATGACTTCCTGGGACAGAAATATTTTCAGTTTCTTTTTGTCTCTTGCTGCCCTCACTGTCTTCTGTCCCCTATGGTGACAGGCTCTTCTTCCAAACCAGAAGTTACCTTAAATAGACACACGGGAAAGAGGGGTGTGCTTACTTATTCATGGTGAAATTCTGTAAGACATAAAGTAGTGTGAACTATGTAATTGCCTTGCTAGAAATCTATTGGAGGTATAAATGGGATTCTGTAATAAGATATTCATAAATAATCTATGAAAAGGGAATCTTGAAAATGGAAAGATTCTGATGATTTGCATATACTTTATAAATAATATCAAATATTATGATTCAAGAAATTGGAATGAACTTTCAGTAATGTGTCTTATTCAGCTTCATCTACTCATCCAAATTAGTTATCAACTCTCTACTGACTTCCTACTCAAGCAATCCAACTCTGAATTAGATGCTTGGGGATTTCTCTGTGCCTGAATGAATGCAATGTTTAGTTAGCCAAAATATCTGATCTTTACGCAGTCTATCTTGCTATATTATTAACTTACACATGGTAAAGATGTCAATAGAAGACTGTTGTCCACTTTATCAAGCGATATCTTTGTCAAACATAAATAGGATCCATGTGTGAAACCTTCTTCTTTTAGAGGAAAAAAGAAAACAATGAATGCAGGAGTAAAAAAGTCAAAAGGCATAACCGTTCCAGGTGTTTTTCTCTGATGTAATTTCATTGGTAATGAAGCCTGAGACAGTTTATCCCATGAGCTCTGTTAAAGCAATGTGATAACAGAAATAGACAGAAATGACTGGCTTGAGATAGGTGTAAGTAGGTCATCTTCCCAAAGAAAACAACAGCATTCCTCCAACTAGCTAACGGTAATTTGTACTACTCAAAACAATGGTTTAAACCCTCAAAATAACTGAAGCATAGAACTTCTTGTGAGCATAAGAAATGCCCAGAGGCTCAGGACTCAATAGGTACCTCTGTGTCCACATTTCTCAGCTCTTTAGTCATGACTGTTGGTCTGCATAACTTAGTTTTTTTATAGGAATCTGAAGCTCTCGAGTAATAATAAAAATACTAATTCATACATTTTGAATAATTCCTATGAACTGTATGAAAACATAGCTGAATTATTATATTTAAGTCTCAAAACAGTCTGTGGGGTTTCAATCTGTTATACAGATGAGGAAACTGAAGCTTGAGGGGGTAATCATCCAAAGCAGTTAACAAAAATCAGAGGTGGGAGAGGGATGGCCTGAGAGTTTGGGTTTAGGAGATGTAAGCTATTTTGTAAAGAATGCATAAACAACAAGGTCCTATTGTAGAGAATAGCTGAGTGAGTGAAAGTTGCTCAGTCGTGTCCGATTCTTTGCGACCCCATGGATTATACAGTCCATGGAATTCTCCAGGCTAGAATACTGGAGTATGTGGCCGTTCCCTTCTCCTGGGGATCTTCCCAATCCAGGGGTAGAACCCAGGTGTCCTACATTGCAGACAGATTCTTTACCAGCTGAACCACCAGGGAAGCCCAGGAATACTGGAGTGAGTAGCTGTTTTCTTCTCCAGGGGATCTTCCAGAGACAGGAATCAAACTGGGGTCTCCTGCATTGCAGGCAGATTCTTTACCAGCTGAGCCACCAGGGAAGCCCATAGAATAGGTAACTATATCCAGTATCCTGGGATAAACCATAATGGGAAAGAATATAAAAATAATTATATATGTGTGTAACTAGTCACTTTTCTGTACAGCAGAAATTAACACAATATTGTAAATCAACTATACTTCAATTAAAACAAGCAGAGCTAAGACGTCAAAACTACATCCTTCTGATGACAAAGTCTATGCCTTACCTTGTGGATATCATCTCAAGTCTTATGCTTTTTATTTGGTAGAATTGTTACCCATCAAGATTCTAGCATAGCAAAGCTTATATAGAATTATATTAATATTTTCTTACATACTAGTGGTAGCTTGGTAAATTAAATAACACATTTTTTAAATTAAGCTTTTTATTTTGTATTGGAGTATATAGCTGATTGAGGCTTTCCTGATAGCTCAATTGGTAAAGAATCCACCTGCAATGCAGGAGACCCCAGTTTAATCCCTGGGTCGGGAAGATCCACTGGAGAAGGGATTGGCTATCCACTCCAGTATTCTGGCCTGGAGAATTCCATGGACTGTATAGTCCATGGGGTCACAAAGAGTCAGACATGACTGAGCGACTTTCACTTTCATAGCTGTTTAACAATGTTGTGATAGTTTCAGGTGGACGACAAAGGGATTCAGCCATATATATACACATATTCATTCTCCCTCAAAACCTCCCATCCAGGCTGCCACATGATATTGAGCAGAGTTCCATGAGCTATATAGCAGGTCCTTGTTGGTTATCCATTTTAAATATAGCGATAGATAAATATTCATTCCAAACTTCCTAACTATCCCTTTTCCTCCTATTGGTTCCCATAGAATCATCATGTATATCAAGACAAACTCCTTGGGAGGACTCCTGCTTACATTTTACTTTCTTATTGGCATGAAAGCTACATTTCATCACCTCTCTTAATGACAGTTGATGTTTCTAGAGTATGTGAAAAGTCTGTTTCCAAGCTATCAACAGAACTCCAATGATTATTATCAAGAATCTTGCTGAACACCATTAAACCACGTCAGAGTTGGTTGTGTTTCCACAGAGGGAAGATCATTTCATTACTAAGGGAATAATTGCACAAACAGGACTTCAAAAGATTTGAAGAAAATTCACATAATTGCACAAGCTCAGTATTTTTTGGGTTCCCTGATGGCTCAGTGATGAAGAATCCATCTGAAATGTGGGAGATGTGGGTTCGACCCCTGGGTTGGGAAGATGCCCTGGAGAAGGAAATGGCAACCCAACTCCAGTATTCTTGCCTGGAAAATTCCATGGACAGAGAAGTCTGGCAGGCTACAGTCCATGGGGTTGCAAAGAGTCAGACACAACTGAGTGACTAAAACAACAAACTAAAACATGTTCTTCAGACATGTTGGATTTTGGTCTCTGGACCACCAATTTCAATTGCACTTAAACAAACAAACAAAAAAACAAAAAAACAGCAGCCCCATAGTTGCCACATCTGATCAGTTCATCGCCCTTTGTCAACATTCATTTTGGGAGTGTTTGAATGTCTTAGGCTGTAGGTGAGCCATGTAGCAATGTGATCTTCCTAGAGGTATCTCTCTCTCCTTCAGGGGATCTTCCCAGCCCAGAGACTGAGCCCACATCTCTTATGTCTCCTGCATTGGCAGGTGAGTTCTTTCCCACTAGTGCCACCTGGGAAGCCCCTTTCAAGATCTATGTGCTCTGAAGTGTTGGCTCCAGCTCAGGGGCTCCTCTGGAAGGACTGATGCACTCACCCACCCTTGTAGGTGCTGTAGTGAGCCACCCGGATGTCCCACCAGAGGACTTCATCCCCCCTGTGCTGAGAATGCAGCAGAAGTGCTCTCTTGTGTGAGTGCTCTCTTTTGTGACTGCCTCAACTTGCCTAAAAAAACTTCCTTGTCCAAAGTCACACCTCCTTCCAGACATCCCAAGCCCAAAGACTCATTAGTCAACATAAAGCTCACCTTCCCTTGTCCTAACTGGGCATCCAAGACCCAAGAGCTGCTGTAGGGTCCATAGAAAGAGAAGCTGGGACTGCAACACAGCTCACCTTCACTCTCTCCCAATCCTACATCTTGCCTACCTTCTACAGGGTGATCTCAAGAGTACTCTTTAATTAAAGCCTTGCTTGCTAATTTCTGCCTTGCACTCTGCTTCCCAGAAAACCCCACCTGTCATACCTGTACTAACAGGATTTCTTTAACAATCTTTTCTAAGATTCTCACACATTAACAGGATTTGGAAACTCGTGGGAAAGGAAAATGAAAGGGAAGCAACTGGGAAATGTAAAAACAGACAGCTCATCAATTAGCAAAGAAACATTTTAACCCCTTGGGTTGTCCCAATGCACCACCATTCAAAAAGTTTGAATTCGCAGGTATACCATCACTAAGATTTTAATTGAAGACTGCAGAATTCATGAAATCTCTCAATCCATACCAGGCAAGGAAAAAAATCTATAAGGGAGAGTCATTTTTTTGTGGGGAGAGAGGAGGCAGAGCAGGTGAAACCGCTGTCAGTCCTCTTCCTGCTGTTTGGTTCTAGCAAAGCTGCTGAGCTATAGACTGCAGCTTCCCTTACCCCCACCTCCCAGGTCTGTGATTCCACTCCAGGTTTGGTCTCCAAGAACAGCCAGCAGCTGAAAGAGGGTTGGTTGGGCCCTGTGACAGTGTTAATAGATCCTGTCAAGCATCCCAGCATCTTCTTACTATTTGTATGTACTTGATTCTTCCTTAGGAGCGAAGCTCTGAGAGGTCAGAATAATAATGTATCAGATAGCAGGCGTCTAAAAAGCCAGAGATGTTAACATCCTAAGTGAAGGTAACATGTGTATTGCTCAATAAAATTCATTACTTGCCTTGCCATAGCTCCATTTTTTTGCTCTGGCTGTGAGAAAGCATAAGCTCTCCTATCATTGCTGATTCGGAAAGCCATATCAAGTTATTTCATTCAAATAAAACAGTGTTCCTTCATAAGGTAACATCAGTTAAAGTCCAAGTAATTCCTAATGTGATACATTTGTTTCAAATGACCAACAGTTTTATAGAATTCAACCATACTGTGCAATGTAAGCTCCAGGATCTAGCATGCTAGCAAAGGCCAAAGCAGCTACAAAAACAGAGATTCTCCATCTTTATTGAGGAAGGACAGGAGTGTTTAGGCTTTGGGTGGGAGCCTTTGGAAACAGGGGAGTGGAACTGAGTAATATTTAGCAAATAGAAAGCATAGAATTTTATAAATCATGAATTATAATACCCTATCTGTTACTCAGCCATGCTGGGGAGGGTCCCCATTCTCAAAGGCTTCAAGCCATTTCACAGAAATATATTAAATGGATTGGTTTCTCTGTGTTTCATAATGGAGCCTTTATTAAATTTTCTTAAAGTGAGTAAATCTTCTCCTTTCCCATTGGACCTACTTTAGAATTTACTGGAATCTGGTTCATTCCAATTCATCATTAAGAAGAACACATTACTAGAATTTCTGTTGGAGGCTCACCTTTCATGCTGTGGAGCAATGGTCTCAAATGTGAGCATGCCTATGAATCATACACTGCCTGGCCCACGCCCCAGTGTTCTTTTTTAAACTTTTAATTTTATATTGGCATGTAGCTGATTAGGTGGTAAAGAACCTGTCTCTAATGTGGGATACCTGGGTTCAACCCCTGGGTTGGAAAGATCCCCTGGAGGAGGGCATGGCAACCCACTCCAGTATTCTTGTCTGGAGAATCTGCATGGACAGATTAGCCTGGTGAGCTACAGTCCATAGGGTCACAAAAAGTTGGACACGAGAGAGAAATTAAGCACAGCACATAGCTGATTAACAATGTAGTGATAGTTTCAGGAGGACAGAAGGACTCAGCCATACATAAATAGGTATCCATTCTCCCCCAAACGCCCTTCCCATCCAGGCTACCACATACCATGAGCAAACTGAGAAGAAGAAATATCATATGACATTCCTTATATGCAGAATCTAAAAAGAAATGATAAATGAACTTATTTACTAAACAGACTTAGAGAACGAGCTTATGATTGCCATAGGGGAAGGATAGGGGGAAAGGACAGTTGAGGAGCTTGTGATCCACATGCATACTTCAAGTGGGTAACCTACAAGGTCCTACTTACTGTATATCAACCCCCAGAGTTTTGATTCAGTAGGTGTAAGTTGATAAAAGATATATTTCTAACAAGTTGCCAGTTGGTGTTGATGTGGCTACTCTGAGGATCAAACTGAAAGCAACTGGTGCAGAGGAAAAAGAATCTGTTTAAGGTCTTTCCAGAATAGGTAGAGAGACGGCGGCATGGGGTTGCAAGCGTCAAGGGAGGTGATTCATTTTCACCAATAAAAGTCTACAATGAAGAAAAATAACTCTGCATGACAACCTTCTATGGGAGAAAGGGGGCTTTCCAGGTGGCACTAGTGGTAAAGAATCTGCCTGCCAGTGTAAGAGATGCAAGAGAAGTGGGTTTGATCCCTAAGTCGGGCAGATCCCCTGGAGTCGGAAATGGCAACACACTCCAGTATTCTTGCCTGGGAAATCCAATGGGCAGAGGAGCCCTGCAGTTTGCAGTCCACGGGGTTGAAAAAGAATCAGACACGACTGAGTGAGCACATATAATGGGAGAAAACCTGTAAATGAAGTAATAGGAAAGTGCCTAGTGTGGTGGCTGGTGTGTAGTAAGTTCTTAATAAAATGTGTGAGATTGGAGGGTGAGGGAGGGGGAGAAATGCTCTGGGTTCTGTTGCTATTGGTTGGTACTTGTTGCTTCTTCTTTAATGAGTTTGTTTGTGTGTGTGTGTGTGTGTGTGTGTGTGTGTGTGTTTAGATTTTGCAACAAAAAGGATATTAAGAAAATGTGATTTCTCTCTAAAGAGAGTGTGTGGGTGTAGCTGCAAACACACAAGGGTAGAAAACAAATAAAAGAAACTTGGTGAGTCCATTAACACAACGCAAAGGAAAACTGACCCCCTCCTTTCCTCTGGTCTCCTGCTACAAATTGAAATGGAGAAAGCTAACAGAATAAATGGTGCAAAATAATTTAGCCGCTTTGCAAAGTTCTTTAAGTTTTAATAACAGCAGAAAGATCCCTTTTTAAAATATGAATTTCATCTCGCCTGTGTGCCTTTAAGGGAGCATAACTTATTTATACTTTCTCCTTTCTTCTAATTTACACTCTTTCCATCTCGGGTGCTCTCCCTTTCAACTAGAACAATAGGGTTTTGAAGATAGATGTGTAGTAACAGCAGCCTTTTCAGTTCTCTCTATGACTCCTCATTATAAGGTTATTTTCTTGTGTTTTGAAATAGAAATGCTGCCTTTGATGCTACCGTGTAAATTTTCTTTTTTCTTTTTTTTTCTAAAGAAAGTGTCCCCTACTTATTACCTTGCCCTGTCACCTGGGCACAATGTGGTAAATAGCATTCTAAATAAATATTTTCTAATATGCCTTCAAGTACAACTTTCCTTTTGAGTGCAAATAGGATAATTGGGGAGAGGAAAAGAAAGCAGCCCTGAATGCCCTGTTTTAAGTGGGGAAGAGTGTGATTTTTGTTTGGTTGCTCTGATGTGGGGCTCATCAGCAATTTCCAGGAGAGGCTGGGGAATTCAGGAGCAGCCTTTTAGTGACTGGACTGCCTGCATTTGAATCTCAGCAGGGGCAAAGATTTGAGGTGCTTTTCTGACTAGAAAGATAGAGTTTGTCTCTTTGTCTGTGGCATCCTTCCTGGGTGTTTCTGTAGTTTTTTCTGCTCCCTATGACTTATTTTCACTGGCCTCTTTTCTCCAGGGTTGTGCATTTCCTAGAACGGCGTTCATGCTCTCCCTCTTTCCCCCCAGTCTCAGTTCCTGTATGTGTCTCTGTTCCCCTCCATCTTTCTGTTAGCAGCTTCCCGTCTCTCTTGTTTCTCCTGACATATGCGTCTGCTCAACTTGCTACCCAAGAGCAGCTTTTGGCCTCCTGACAACACAAGATGCCGCTGCCATCCTGACAGGCAGCACCAGGCAGGGGAGAGGCAGGCGGTGTGTTACCGGAAGGGACGTTCAGGAGCAGTTTCAGGTATGTTACTTAATCAAAAGCCCAAGACTCTGAGCTCTGGTTGTCACTTGCCTCCTCTGAGAGCAGTCATGGCTTTGGTGCCCTCGCTTTTGAGAAGCACTCATCCGGGCTCCTCTCAGCTCTGTGAAGTTTGGTCTAGGATCTCTAGCTGACAGGTAACAGGCAAAGGAGCAAAAATGAAACAGAAGCCTGGAAGCAGGCAACAGTAGAACATTCATCTGCACGTTATTGAACCACAGGCCAGAAACCATTCTGTGTCTCCCAAGCACTAGGCACTGTCCCCAACAGTGAGGAAGACCGGAGAAATAAGAATGAACCCACCTGTGTTCTTAGGGAGACTGTCATGTTCAAGGACATAAATATACAAATACTGCTCATGAGAAGGGGGTGACAGGGGATGAGATGGTTGGATGGCATCACTGATTCAATGGACATGAGCTTGAGCAAATTCTGGGAGATAGTGAAGGACAGGGAAGCATGGTGTGCTGCAGTTCATGGAACTGCAAAAACATGACTTAGCGACTAAACAATGAACAATATACAAATACCCAGGGGCGTTCCCATCCCCTATAGAGCGCAGAAGCCTAAATTCTACTTCCTATTTCCAGTCTTTGCTCAAATCATGCTCACCTGGCCCTCAACACTCTCACATCCTTAAGCTATCTCTGCCTCTTACAAAAAAGTGTTGATATGTGCAGTTCTCTTCTCACTTCATTTCCTAATTTCCTTCTTATTCTTTAAATCTTAATTCAAGCATTCCTGCTTTGTGTCACAGTGACAAATACATGCCTGTCTGCCCAGGATTTTCTGTTTTAGTTCTGAAAGTTCTGAGTCCTAGGAACACCTCAATTCCATGCAAATCAGGATGACTGCTCATCCTAGTCAAGTCTCTTGATGATAAATACTTTAAAAAATGACAGCTTTATTGAGATATAATTCTTGGACCACAGAATTCATCCTTTTAAGATTTGGTGTTTAGTAAATACACAGAATTGTGCAACCATCACCACTATCTAAATAGTCTAAATGTTTTAGAATATTTTCATCAGTCCCCCAAAGAAACATCATACCCTTTAGCAGTCACTCCTTATCGCTTCCTTCCACCAGCCCTTGACAACCACTAATCTACATTTTGCCCTGTTCTGAGCATTTCAGATAAATAGCATCATATATTATAAGGCTTTTCATGACTGGCTTCTTTCACTTAACATGGTGTTTTCAAGGTCCATCTATATCATGACATGTATCAGCACTTTATCCCTTTTTGTGGTCAAATAATATTCCACTGTATGAATAAACCATAATTTGTTTCTTGATTCATAAGATGAATACTCATTCATATGGATATGAATATTCAGTCAGATATTGAGTTGTTTTAATTTTTTGGATATTATAAATAATTCTATAAATATTTATGTACAACTTCTTTATGGACATATGTTTATATTTATCTTGAAAATATACATAGGAGTGGAGTTTTTATGTCATATGATAATGCTATGTTTAACTTTTTGAGGGTCTGCCAAAATGTTTTCCAAAGTGGCTACATTATTTTACAATCTTGCCAACAATGTATGGGGGTTCTAATTTTTCCACGTCCTCTTCAACACTTGTTATTTTTGGTTTTTATTTTGATTTATTTCAATTTTAGCAATGTTAGTGGGTATAAAGAGGAATCTCATTGCGGTTTTGAATTGCGTTTCCTCAATGACCAAGAATGTTGAAGATACAATGTTATGTATTTACTAAAAACTGAATCTTAAAAGGGTGAATTTTGTGGTTCAAGAACTATATCGCAATAAAGCTGTCACTTCTTAGTGTTTCTCACTGAGAGATTTGATGGGGATGAGCAGTCATCCTGACTTCCATGGAATTGAGGGGTTTCTAGGACTTAAGACTGCCAGAGCTAAGACAAAATCCTAGACAAACAGACATGTATTTGTCACTGTGACATAAAGCAGGAATGCTTGAATTAAAATTCAAAGAATAAGGAGGAAATTAGGAGATAAAGTGGGGAGAGAATTGCATATATCAACACTTTCGGTAAGAGGCACAATGAACATCTTTTAATGTGCTTATTGAGCTTTTACTCATTTTTCTGAGAAATTTCTATTGAGATTATTTGATTACTTTAAAATATAATAAAATATAGTATTGTTGCATATGTAGACAACAATAATAATGCTATTTAAAATATACATACAATATACACTATATAAAATATATTTCATAGTTTTAGCTCTTACATTAACTCTCTGGCACATTTTGAGTTGATCTTTATACCCGGCGTGAGGTAGAGTTTCCAGTTCATTCTGTGACATGTGATATCCAGTTGTCCCTGCATCAGTTGTTGGAAAGTCTATTCACTCCTCACTGAATAGTCTTAGCACCATTCAAGAATAAGTCAGTGAGTCAGTCAGTTGAGTCGCTCAGTCGTGTCTGACTCTTTGTGACCCCATGAATCACAGCACGCCAGGCCTCCCTGTCCATCACCAACTCCCAGAGTTTACTCAAACTCATGCCCATCAAGTTGGTGATGCCATCCAACCATCTCATCCTCTGTCATCCCCTTCTCCTCATGCTCCCAATCCCTCCCAGCATCAGGGTCTTTTACAGTGAGTCAACTCTTCGCATGAGATGGCCAAAGTATTGGAGTTTCAGCTTCAGCATCAGTCCTTCCAATGAATACCCAGGACTGATCTCCTTGAGGATGGACAGGTTGGAGCTCCTTGCAGTCCAAGGGACTCTCAAGAGTCTTCTCCAACACCACAGTTCAAAAGCATCAATTCTTCGGCCCTCAGCTTTCTTCACAGTCCAACTCTCACATCCATACATGGCCACTGGAGAAACCATAGCCTTGACCAGACGGACCTTTGTTGGCAAAGTAATGTCTCTGCTTTTTAATATGCTATCTAGGTTGGTCATAACTTTCCTTCCAAGAATAAGTATACCACAAATATTAGAGTTTATTTCTTGCTTAGATATAGTCCGTTGATCTATATATCTATCTGTGTGTCAGTACCACACTATCATGGTTACTTTAGCTCTGTAGCACTTTTTGAAATGATTTGTGAATCCCTAACTTTGTTCTTCTTTTTCAAGATTGTTTTGGCTTCTCTTGGTAATTATATTTCCCTGTGAATTTTATGATCAGCTTATCATCTTCTGTAAACAAGGTGGGGATGGGGGTTGTGTTAAATTGGTAAATCAATTTGGAAAGTGTTGTCATTTTAACAATATTAAGTCATATTACCCATGACTCTAGGATGGCTTCTGCTTATTACATGTTCCTCAATTTATTTCATCAGTTTTTACTTTTCAAAGTATGTTTTGTACTTTTTTCTAACATTTATTCCTAAGTATTTGATTCTTCTTGATATTATTGTATTGGAATTGTTTTTCTTAATTTCACTTTTGTTCTTGGATAATAAGTAGAAATATAATTAATTTTTTGTATATTGACCTTGTATCTGTAATACTGATGAACTTGTATATTGTTTCTAACAATTTTTTGTGAATTCTCTAAGATTTTTCTATATAATAAACTAAGTCATCTTTGAATAGAAAAGGCTTTACTTCTTTCCTTCCAATCTCGATGACATTTATTTCTTTTTCTTATCTAACTGTCCCATCTAGAACCTCCAGTACAATATTGAATGTAATGCTGATTGTGGACATCCTTATATTGTTTCTATCTTAGAGGGAAACATTCAGTGTTTTGTCACTGTGTATGGTATTAGCTGTGGATTTTTTCATAGATGTTCTTTACTGGAATAAACAAGTGCATTTTTATCCAACTTGTTCAATGTTTTATCATGAAAAAATGTTAAGTTTGTTTTTGTGGATTTATTGTGATGACCACGTGGCCTTATTCTTTTATTCTATTAATGTAGTATATTTCATTTATTGACTTCTGTATGACAACCAATCTTACATTCCTGTGATAAATTCTACTTTGTCATGGTGTGTAATCCTTTTATTATGCTGTTGGATTCAGCCTGTGAGTATCAATACAGTTTTTAAGTTGTTATACAGTTGTTTTTTAAATTCATATGGAAATTAACAGGATTGTAAACAAATATACATTTATACTGGTTTTCATAACAGTATCTTTCATAGTTATCTTTACTGATGCTTTTATTTCTTCAAGTAGATTTGAGTTACTATACAGCTTCCTGTTATTTCAACCTGAAAGATTTAGCAGTTACTGTTAGAGAGCAAGGCTGTTGACAATGAACTCTCAGTTTTGTTTATCTGGGAATGTATTGTTCTTCTTTCATTTTGAAGGACAGTTTTGCTGGATATAGAGTTTTTTAATTTATTTATTTTTAATTGAAGGATAATTGTTTTACAGCATTGCATTGGTTTCTACCAAATATCAATATGAATCAGCCATAGGTTTACCCTTGTCCCTTCCCACTTGAACATCCCTTCCACTTTCCTCCCCATCCCACCCCTCTAGGTTGTTATGGATCTTGGATTTGAGCTCCCTGAGTCATACAGAAAATTCTCATTGGCTCTTTATTTTAAATATGGCAATATATGTTTCCATGTTACTCTCTCCATACCTCCCACCCTCTCCTTCTCCCCCATCCCAGCTGTGTCTTATTCTAGGTTTTATTATTCTAAGTTGAGAAAAGCCTTTTCTTTCAAATTAAAGAAAAACCTATTTTAAGGAATTTTTTATTATTGAAATATTTTATTAATGTAACTTTTTAATGTATTTTTTAATTGAAGGATAATTGCCTTACAGAATTTTGTGGTTTTCTGTCATACATCAACAAGAATCGGCCATAGGTACACCCCTGTCCCCTCCTTTCCGGACCTTCCTCCCATCTCCCGCTCCATCCCACCCTTCAGCCTGTCTCAGAGCCCCTGTTTGAGTTCCCTGAGTCATACAGAAAATTCCCACTGGCTATTTATTTTACATATGCTATGGCAAATTTCTATGTTACTGTCTCCAAACATCTTCCCTTCTCCCTCCTCCCCCCGCCCCATGTCCATAAGTCTGTTCTCTATGTCTCCATTGCTGCCCTGAAAATAAATTCATCAGTGCCATCCTTCGAGATTCCATATATGTGTGTAAGTATACGATGTTAATATTTCTCTTTCTGATTTACTTCACTCTATATAATAGGCTCTAGTTTCATCCACCTCATTAGAACTGATTCAAATGCATTCCTTTTTATGGCTGAGTAGTATTCCACTGTATATATGTACTGTAGCTTCTTGATAATCCATTCATCTGTCAGGAGATATCTAGGTTGCTTCCATGTTCTATTGTAAATATTGCTGCAATGAACGTTGGGGTATGTGTGTCTTTTTCAGTTTTTGTTTTCTAAGGATATATGCCTAGGAGAGGGATTGCTGGGTCATATGGTGATTTTATTTCTAGCATTTTAAGGAATCTCCATACTGTCATCAATAGTGGCTGTATCAGTTTACATTCCCACCTTGCTGGATATAAACTTTTTGACTCACAAGTTTCTGTTGCTGTTTGGTTGTTTTTTCCTTTCTGTATTTTGAATATGTCATCTTACTGTATTCCAGCCTCCAAAGTTTCAGATGTGAAGTTAGACATTTTTGTTGAAAAATGGAAATTTTAAAAAAATATAATGTGGTAACTCTAAATAAGATTATATTCCTCTCCCTAAGGCTAGGTGTCATTACTATTTATTGTTATTTCCACTGTTCATTTAGTGACTTTCCTGGAATAATTCTGTAAACTTTGTATTCTTTGTCATGTACAGTGACAAAAGTCTCTGCTTAGATGGCTTACTGTTTAGTTAATAATTTTAAAGATATTTCTAATAATGTCATAAGTTTCTTGAAGCATTGAGTGATCAGTTCTTCATGTGAGGATTTGTGCCTGTTGGGACACACTCATACATTCAATGTGTCAGTAGCCAGTTTTCAATTCTCCCTTAGCCTTCGCTAATTACTTGTGCAGAGCTTCAGTGTCAGCCAGAAGTGAGAAACTAGGGTTTTCAGGTCTTTCCTAGGCATATGTACATCATTGCACATGCATATCACTTTCAGATTCCCAGGAATATTTCAGACCTTTTCAAAGATTTATATTGGCAACTTGTCCCCGAGGCTTTTCTTTTAAGATTTTGTTCAGCTTTTTGTTATCCGCAGTTTGTTTTACAGCCTCGGGTAACTGCAGTGTTAAACAATTACCTCGGATTGTTCTTGTCAAATACTCTAAGGTAGAGTTGAAAGTGATGTGAAAATGTTAGTCACTCATTCACGTCCAACTCTTTGCAACACCATGAACTGTAGCCCACTAGGTTGCTCTGTCCATGGCATTTTCCAGACAAGAATACTGGAATGGATTGCCATTTCCTTCTCCAAGGGATCTTCCTGACCCAGGGATCGAACCCAGGTCTCTCACATTGCAGGCAGATTTCTTAGCATCTGAGCCTAGTCATTCAGGATAATCTCTGAGTCAGATAAAATAAATGAAGTTACTTGGAATGAAACTTTTCATGAAACTTCCAGAGAGATCAAATCAAAAAATGATGTTAATTCTCTGGATTTGGGTTTTGACTGCTCCAAATATCTCTGTTCCCTCCTGCAGCTACTAGGCTGCTGGTTTTCCCAGATACTATACTTATAAGCTGGGACTTCCCTGGTAGGTCAGATGGTAAAGAATCTGCTTGCAATTCAGAAAGCCTGAGTTGATCCCTGGGTCAGGAAGATCTCCTGGAGAAGGGAATACCCACTCCAGTGTTCTTGCCTGGAGAATTCCATGGACAGAGGAGCCTGGCAAGCTACAGTGCACAGAGTTGCAAAGAGTCAAACATGACTGAACATCAAGCACTTTCACTTTCATGGTCACAGATTGTTGACTTTCAAGGTTACTGCAGAACTAGAAAAAGAAGGTGGGAATCAGTCAGGTTAAGCACCACAAAGCTCACTGTTTTTGTAGAGAATCACTAGTTTTTCTTGAGTAAACACTACTCTGATTGTTGCAAGCCTTTGGTTATTTTTCAATTCTGAAAAAGTTGAGTTTGGTAATCTTCACCAGTGTATTTGCTGTTTTTATGAAGGAGAGGATGTTCAGACATCCTTAATTCACCATTATGGTGTTATCCCTGGTTATAAATTCTTATAACACTGCATACATTTCTTCTCTTAAAAAACAAAAATATTTCAAAGAACTATTTTAAGTTCCTTTTTAAAGCATGAATCACTGTTATATTTTTATATATAATTTAATTACTGTCTCTTATCCTCATTAAATCTAAGTTCTGTGAAATGAAGTATACCTACTTTGGTTATCATGATATTCTCAGCTCCTTGCACTGTATGTGACACATAACAGGGGCTCAAAAACATTGGCTAATTAAATAAATGAATGCAAAATGCTCATGAGAGCATGCAAGATGGATGCGATAGCAGAAATACTAGAAAGCATGGAATTCCTTTTGACTTATTGCAATCTGGAGTATATTTGATAGAAGGGTCCAAAGTAATTCTCTTGGAAATTGTAAGATATCAGAAATAAGACTGTAGTCATCTACTTTCTGGACTTTCCCAACTACAAGTAAAGATGAAATAGGACTTATTTCCTTGACCTCCTGACCCTAAGATTTCACAGAAGTCTCTGTGACAGCATTTAAAAATGGTGACAGTTGCTAACGTGCCTGCATGATTTCTACTTCCAATTCCACCTTATTTTTTCAGATGGAAGGGATGATGATCTGCATCAGAACTATTGTACACATGATCATTTCTTGGTAAAACAGATCTTGGGAAGAGAGATCACAAAATGCCATCATGAAATGGTCGTGGAAAGATCAGAGTAGGACAGCATTAAAGCCTAGAAACATCCTCTAAGATCGTCCCATCGTCCATTCAGTTCACTTTCCCCTTTGTCTCCGTTTCTCCCACTGTGGTGTTTCGGTAACTAACCATTGAAGACTAGATTTGAGAGGACTGGTAAAGAAGAGTTTGGTAAATAATATCATTTGTGGACTTGCTTTCTTCTTTAATTCAGAAGTATAAACTGGGCAGGGGATGTCATCTGAGTTTCCTCGCACTAGGAAAGTAGATCAGACTGCCTGGTAAAAAAAAAAAAAAAAAAAAAAAAAAATCTGACATTGTAACCAGATGGGAAAAGTAGAGCTAGAATAATGACATTGTCAGTTTAGTTCAGTCCCTCAGTCATGTCTGACTCTGCGACCCCATGGACTGCAGCACGCCAAGTTTCCCTGTCCATCACCAATTCCCAGAGCTTGCTCAAACTCATGTCCATCGAGTTGGTGATGCCATCCAACCATCTCATCCTCTGCCATAGCTAGAGGAAAAAAAAAAATGTTACTATCTTAGCTGACTAGGATGGTATTGTGCTTAAACTTTTGGCATGAATTAACAAGGAAATGCAGCACCTGGGGGAAATCCAAGACCTTGACTGGCCCAGAGTGAGCTGCTATGAAAAGGAAGGAGGCCCTGGCCAGAGGGAGATATGATGTCATCACTTTTTTTCAGTTGCAAACAGTAATTTCATGAAATGTATAAAAAGTCCACTCATTTTGCACTTCCTCAAACATTTTGGCTTTGGATAAGAATTTTTTTCTAGGTAGCATCATATTTTCATTGCATATAAAAAGTATTGCATACTCATTTTTTCAAGAAGTAAGGCATATGTTTGTCATAGTATGGCTCTGAGTGGGATGGAAAGAAAAAGGACCACAGAAATTAAAGAAATTGTTCACATTTTCCTAAAAAAGTTGCTTAGACCATTTCTTTCATTGTCTGCAAGAAGAAAGAAAGACCAGTAGCATTTCAGGAGGCATCAGAACTACTTTATCCCACAAGATTTCTCCTAAAGAGGAAAGGAGAATGCTTACTGACTCATTATTTTTTCCCCACTTATGAGTTCTACAGAACAGTTCAAGGTAGTAGTTATTAAACATAATTCTACATCGCATAATTCTGCATCTCAATAAATGGCATATAATGTTACAAGTAAACCGCTGTGTTCCAAAACATCATGTTGCCACTGGCTGACTTATTTTTTAAAATATAAATTACAGCTGATTCAAGAATATCTTTATGATGATGTCACTCTCATGATGTTTCTGCATAAAAAAGTTTACTTGGATTTGGAGGAGATATTTTATTTCTCCCTTTTTAAACTGTTTTGTGTACTGTTTATATACATTTTAATTATGAGTACTATGACTTATGAGGCCATGCTATTCTACTTGACTTAATCGTTTACTCTTAATTGTATGTAATGCCAGAATGAGGTTATATTTGATGAATCAAACAAGCAGAATTAAAAGTAAAAGGCATAAATCTTGGAGGATTTCAAGTTACTATGTTAAAGGGCATCAGTAATTCTTATGTAAATATGTTTTTCAATTATTCAAAAAATTTCTCCAAATGTTTATGATGGATAAAAATTGTATTTCCTTTAAATAAGAGTCTATGTCAGCACCTAATTTGGAGTGAGACAAAGCAGATCCTTTGTTAAAGAATAATCTTTAGTGGGTCTCTTCAAAATAATGTTTATTTACAGAGCCGTTTTGGGAAGAAGGATAAGTGATATGGTTGCTAAGGGAAACCCTGTCATGATTGGAAGAGAGGTCATTACAGGTTTTTACAAAGAAAAGAAGAGGAATGCCTTCATTTCCTAAGATTATTTTTTTTCCTACTCTTACAGTGAAAGGAAAAAGAGGCAGAAACAAAAAGTACCTTTCCTGCTCCTTATTCACTCTGTGAATTCACATGAAGTCTCAGGATAATGGGCCTCCAAGAATGCCCAAGCCCATGACAATTTCTTTTAACATTGTTTAATTTATTACTCAAATGTGATGCTTTTTAGCCCGATAATGGCTTGTTCTGCCTAACTAGAATGTATACTAGTTCTAGTTAAGGGCTATATTTTATAATTATAAATATATCCACATTGTAGATGTATCCAAGAGCCTTGTGCATAATTAAAGTCTCAACAAATGAGTTAATATTAATTTATCTAAATATATCATGATTTTAATATAGAAAAATAATAATTTTGAGTGAAAATATGACACATTTCTAAGTCTCTCCATTAGCTGTTTAGCAAGGTTAACATAACACTCATAAACAGGTATGGTAGCACAAAGTCTGTGTTTTTCCTGCTGCTTGTGTTCCCCGCTCTGGGGACAGTATCTGGCACATATAAATGCTTAATAACTGTTAAATGAATGGATCCCTGTGTTCGTGGTTATAACTGATGAGAGTGCAAGTGTAGGGTCAAGATGCAAATAAGCTTTTCTACTCAGGCTGTCTTTAAAAAATGTTGCTTTAAATCAAAAGGCTAAGTACCAAAGCTCCTTTAAAAAAATGCAGAGAATTTGGGAAAGGACTCACAAATAAGATAAAGATGTCAAAAATGGACACAACATAGGTAGATGTAAATAAGTTATTTATATAGTAATCGTAAAGCATCTGAATGCCTTAGAAGGCTGTTAGGAGAGTACCTCTTTAAAAACAGACACTTCTTTGAAAAGATTCAAAGTGATGGGCTTATCTGAACACTTGTCTCAATGTTATGGTAAGAATTTCTTTTTTCTCTCTTAACATTTCACATCAAACTGCTCTTTAACTTTGAAGATAATGCTTTGGCTAAAAACACTTCACTGAAATCTGGCCTTTCTGTAGTCAAACCCAGATAGGGGGTGGGCCTGGGTGAGAGGGGTGGGGTGGTGAACCTATTGAAGAAAATTCACCCAAAACATGGAAGATCTAATTCCTCATTCAAGACCCAGCCCAGAGAATATAAAATCAGTTAATGTGGACATCAACGGAATATATGAGCTAACAATATCAATACCATTTTTGAACACTTAATGGGTTCCATGAATTGTATAAAGTATTTTTCATCAATTATTACTAACGAGTATGATAAAGTTACAAGGTAGATATTAGCATCACCATTTTAGAGATAGGGAAATTGAAGATAAGAGATACAAAATGATTTACCTAAAGATGTCTTGAAGTGACTAAGTTGAGATTTAGATTCAGGTCTGTCTGCCTAGTGAAGCTCAAATCCCAGGCTTTTCCCACTGCACTACCCAGCCTCACATAACTCCAGAAACCTCACCTCCATCCAACCAGGTCTTTGCTCATCTGTGTCCCAACCCACAGTTTTATCCAACTCTTGAATTTGTCCAATCTCAATCACTATTCACTCAGACTCAAGTTGTCCAAGACATACTGTTGTCATTGATCAGTTCAACCCCTGATGACCTGGAGAATGATTTATGGAAAAGATTGGGCTTCCCTGGTGGCCCAGACGTTAAAGAGTCTGAGACTTTGTACTTATCTTTTTTTTTTTTTTAGAAGTTTGAAAATTTATTTTTTTTCCCCATTTATTTTTATTAGTTGGAGGCTAATTACTTTACAACATTGCAGTGGTTTTTGTCATACATTGAAATGAATTAGCCATGGATTTACATGTATTCCCCATTCCGGTCCCCCCTCCCACCTCCCTCTCCACCCGATCCCTCTGGGTCTTCCCAGTGCACCAGCCCCGAGCACTTGTCTCATGCATCCAACCTGGGCTGGTGATCTGTTTCACCCTAGATAATATACATGTTTCGATGCTGTTCTCTTGAAACATCCCACCCTCGCCTTCTCCCACAGAGTCCACAAGTCTGTTCTATACATCTGAGTCTCTTTTTCTGTTTTGCATATAGGGTTATCGTTACCATCTTTCTAAATTCCATATATATGTGTTAGTATACTGTAATGGTCTTTATCTTTCTGGCTTACTTCGCTCTGTATAATGGGCTCCAGTTTCATCCATCTCATTAGAACTGATTCAAATGAATTCTTTTTAATGGCTGAGTAAAATTAACACACAGAAATCTCTTGCATTCCTATACACTAACAATGAGAAAACAGAAAGAGAAATTAAGGAAATTATACCATTCACCATTGCAACAAAAAGAATAAAATACTTAGGAGTATATCTACCTAAAGAAACAAAAGACCTATACATAGAAAACTATAAAACACTGATGAAAGAAATCAAAGAGGACACAAACAGATGGAGAAATATACCGTGTTCATGGATTGGAAGAATCAATACTGTCAAAATGACTATACTACCCAAAGCAGTCTATAGATTCAATGCAATCCCTATCAAACTACCAACGGTATTTTTCACAGAACTAGAACAAATAATTTCACAATTTGTATGGAAATACAAAAAACCTCAAATAGCCAAAGTAATCTTGAGAAAGAAGAATGGAACTGGAGGAATCAACCTGCCTGACTTCAGACTATACTACAAAGCCACAGTCATCAAGACAGTATGGTACTGGCACAAAGACAGAAATATAGATCAATGGAACAGAATAGAAAGCCCAGAGATAAATCCACGAACCTATGGTCACCTTATCTTTGACAAAGGAGGCAAGGATATACAACGGAAAAAAGACAACCTCTTTAACAAGTGGTGCTGGGAAAACTGGTCAACCACCTGTAAAAGAATGAAACTAGGACACTTTCTAACACCATGTACTTATCTTTAGTGGCTGTTTTTAAAGAGTAACTGGAAAATATAGTGGGAAAGGTTTTGGATTTGGGCTTCAGAGCCAGACAGAATTACATTTAAATCTCAACTATGTCAATTTGCAGCATCCTTAGTTAAATGACTTCACATCTATGAGCATGATTTCCTTATTTTTATAAAAGCACATCTCTGCTTGAAGGCCACTGGTATTGCTTACTAAAACTAAGGCTGAAACCTGGCAGAAGACACAGAAACTCAGAGCTCCACCTGCCATTCTTGCAGCCAAGAATGAAACCCGAGAGACTGGTGCTCTGAAAGGAGGTAGCACTTAGATTACTAATTTCTAGGGACTCTCACCCAATTCTTTTGGGATGTCAATGTGTATGACTCAAGACAGCCCCTGCCAGTGACTCACTGATGAGTCCAATAATGTGATGCATTTTTGGGTGCATCACAAAATGCACCATGTGTATGCATATGACAAAGGCTGTGGTTGTATGGAAAATATGGGCTTGCCCATTTCCTGACTTCCTTCCTCTTCAAAAGCTGATTTTGTTCCTTCACGAGAGAAGAAAACAGGAAAAAACCACCTACTTATTGCTTGCTGCATGTCAGAAATTACCTCATAACTTTACACATACTAACAAATTTACTATTTATAGCAATCCAATAAATTAAGCAATCTCACAAGTCAGCAAATTATGACTCATAAATTTGACTTTATTCTGCCCTGTGAGCTAGGGACATTTTTTTACATTTTTAAAAGGTTTCATTTTGAATGGCTACGTAAGTATCTACACAATCCCATCCATTACCTCTTGGCCTGCAAAGCTTGGAATATCCATTTCCTGATCTTTTCAGGAAACGTTTGCCAACCACTCTGCCATAGTTTCATCCTGCTACTGTGATGAGAAAACTGAGGTCATCAGTTCTCTTCTCTTTCCAACCGGGAGGTCAAGGATTTGAACTCTGGAGGTTTCCTTCTAAGATTGTGGGCTCCTCACTGTTCTATGGCACTGCAGGTGAGAGAAGGGAAGATCTGACTGGACAATGAAGGGAAGTCATGAGAAGCCATGCCCTCCATCGAAATGCTCAGAATCATTGAGTTTGAACAGTAGGTGAAAAACCTGAGCTTTGCCACAGGGAACAATCATTAACAAAAAGCCAAAAGTGGCTTCTTCCGAGAGAAGCCTTGAAGGAGAGAATGGTGACACTAAAGTAGCCAAAGGACACACAAAAATCTCTGGATTTTACCAAGTTTCAGACATGCGGAGGGCAACTCTCTTTTCTCTCCAGGAAGTGAAGATCAGAGAAATACAGAAGATAGTCAGATGAAGCTGCATAGAGACAGGGCAAAGAAATATGTTCTGAGCTCACCAAACCACCCTCTTGGTCAGGAAGATCCCTTGGAAAAGGAAATGACAACCCACTCGAGTATTCTTGCCTGGAAAATCCCAAAGGCAAGAGGCGCCTGGAGGGCTATATTCCATGGGGTGGCAAAGAGTTGGCCATGACTTAGTGACTAAACAACAACAACAACAAACACCCTGCAGACCAGAGCTGATGAATGACCCCATAAAGCAAGCATAGCACATTTATGCTTGGGTTCCTCCAGTCTAGTTCAGAAAACAACATCCAGCGATGTTTACCTCCCTTGTATCTTTCAAGCTTAAATACTTTCTACTCCTTTGCTATATCTTAGCTTTTGTTTAAGGTGCTACTGTCAGTTCAATTCAGTCGTTCAGTCATGTCCGACTCTTTGAGACCCCATGGACTATAGCACACCAGGCTTTCCTGTCCATCAGCAACTCCCAGAGATTGCTCAAACTCATGTCCATCGAGTCGGTGATGCCATCCAACCATCTCATCCTCTGTCGTCCCCTTCTCCTCCTGCCTTCAGTCTTGCTCAGCATCAAGGTCTTTTCCAATGAGTCAGTTTGGCCATCAGGTGGTCACAGTATTGGAGTTTCAGCTTCAGCATCAGTCCTTTCAATAAATATTCAGGACTGATCTCCTTTAGGATGGACTGGTTGGATCTCCTTGCAGTCCAAGGGACTCTCAAGAGTCTTCTCCAACACCACAGTTCAAAAGCATCAATTCTTCAGTGCTTAGCTTTCTTTATAGTCCAACTCTCACATCCATACATGACTACTGGAAAAACCAAAGCTTTGACTACATGGGCCTTTGTTGGCAAAGTAATGTCTCTGCTTTTTAATAAGCTCTTTAGGTTTGTTATAACTTTTCTTCCAAGCAGCAAGCTTCTTTTAATCTCATGGCTGCAGTCACCATCTGCAGTGATTTTGGAGCTCAAGAAAATAAAGTCTCTCACTGTTTCCGTTGTTTCCCCATCTATTTGCCATGAAGTAATGGGACCAGATGCCATGATTTTAGTTTTTGGAATGTTGAGTTTTAAGCCAACTTCTTCACTCTCCTCTTTCACTTTTGTCAAGAGGCTCTTTAGTTCTTTTTTGCTTTCTGCCATAAGGGTGGTGTCATCTGCATATCTGAGATTATTGATATGTCTTCCAGCAATCTTGATTCCAGCTTGTGCTTCATCCAGCCCAGCATTTCTCATGATGTACTCTACATATAAGTTAAATAAGCAGGGTGACAATATATAGCCTTGATGTAATATTTTCCTGATTTGGAACCAGTCCATGTCCAGTTCTAACTGTTGCTTTTTGACCTGCATGCAGATTTCTCAGGAGGCAGGTAATGTGGTCTGGTATTCCCATCTCTTTAAGAATTTTCCACAAGTTTGTTGTGATCCACACAGTCAAAGGCTTTGACGTAGTCAATAAACAGAAGTAGATTTTTTTTTCCTGAAATTCTCATGCTTTTTTGATGATCCAATGGATGTTGACAGTTTGATCTCTGGCTCCTCTGCCTTTTCTAAATCCAGACTTTTGGAGGGCACAAACAAAACCTTGTGTGCACCAGGACCCAGAAGAAAGGTGCTACCATGCTCTTTCAAAAAATATTGGATGTGGGAATGGAACAAACCAGACTGTAGTTTGTCTTTAAGTGGAGAGAGAAGGAGAACCTCTGAGGATTGTAGCTCTGGAGATGACAACTCTGCTTGGTAAGTTATGACACACAGCACAGAGAGTTGGGAAGCATCAAAGCACAGATGTGTGTCTGTCCATCATCTGGGTAGACCCGCCTCCCATTGCAATCCTTCAGAGATGCATGATGCTGGGGATCCCAGCCTTCTCTGCCAGCCTGACTATTCTGGAAACAAATCTCAGGGCCATGTCTGAAATGAAAGTTGAGGCTGACGACGAGGAGACAGAAGAGTTGGGGGAGGATAGGGGTCTACAAAATGGAGATCCAGGGCAGGGCAGAGAGAGCCTAGATGTTCTTAGCCTGTGAACCTCTGTTACATCACTGGTAACGTGGGCACAGCTTCTCTACCACACAGGGATTCTGTTAACCATGAGACAAAGTGAAATATTTTGGTCCTTTTGTTTGTATACAGAAGACTGCAAAAATAGCTACATACATCACAACAGAATCATTCTGGTGATTTTGCATTCTTGTATTAAACACCTCCAAGTAAGATCCTATAATATCCCTTAATAAAATATTGTGGGGGTGGTGTGTCTGTCTGTATGTGCATGTGCATACTCAGTCATGTCTGACTCTTTGCAACCCCATGGACTGTAGCCTGCTGGACTCCACTGTCCATGGAATTTTCCAGGCAAGAATACTGGAATGGGTTGCCATTTCCTCCTTCAGGGGATCTTCTCAACCCAGGGATTGAACCTGCATCTCCTGCATCCCCTGCATTGGCAGGTGGATTCTTTACCTCTGAGCCACTTGCATACTAACCTCTTAAAGAAGTTCTGTTGTCTATTTGAGCATTAAAGAGTACAGAAAATAGGAAAGAGTCCAAGTTGAAGTTCTCTTCAATCTGAGCTTGTTCTGAAGTTGACAAAGGCTTGGTCTCCTCTGTTCTCCAGACCCAACAGTCACATGTCTGTTTTCACAAACAAGGCAGGAAGACCCTTTGATTTGCATCATCACTAACTGCTTTGGCAGGAAAGATTTTGTTTGAACTACCTTTAGAAAGAAGAAAGACCAGTAAAGAAAAACCATGACCTCCCCTTTTTAGCTTATTTGCTATGTTTCTTTCTTTCTTTCTTTTTTTTCCTTTGGACAAATAAAAATTTTAAAAGAGAAAAAGAGATCAATAAATTGCTGTAAGCTCAAAATTATTGATCCTTCTCCAAGACTTCACTTGGCATCAAAAGAAATTTATGACAGCAAGTAAAAAAAAAAAAGAAATGAAATAAAATAAAACAAGAGGTAAAAATCCTAAACAGTTGAGGAAAATTAAGTTCTATATATTTTCTTACAGAGAAAACTCAATATTCTGGCTGGAGAAACTTAAAACTTTTTTTGTTTTATCTGTCCTTGCTTCATTTTAGCTTTGAAGTACCTAGAAGTACCAAGAAGTTCTTGAACCCCAAAGGATTGCACCTTGTTTTATTGTAATGAAGAGGATTAGCTCTGGCTCAACACAAAACATAAACAAATTAATGCTGTATCTGTGGTAGAGTTTGAAATAAGCCAAATTATTTTCTGGCTGAGATGACCTTCAAATGCCAGTTTTCTGCATACTTGTCTTTTTTCCCCTCTTCTCTTGGATAATTGGGACAATTTGCAACAGAAAAAGAATATGATGCCAACATAAGACAAGTCCATTAAAGAGCATTAACTTGTCCCTGGTTCTGAAAGAAATGGATGCAAATGTTCTTTACCAGCACACAAAGTTCTTATTTCTAAACATCCACCCTGTTTGCCATCATCAGGGAAAACGGTTGCTGCCTCCATCAACACTTCCCTTTGGAGCACTCAGACCAGCTTTCAGTCTTCTGTGGTGAGGAATCCCTTATTGGAACCTGTTTTGGGGTATATGCGCAAGGTTGACCTTATTTTAAAGAATTTCTGAAACAAGATGCAGCTTCTCCTTGGCTGTTGAAACTCTGGCTACTCTTCTCAGTTGTGTGTGCTTCGGTTTGGTTGACTTCTACAAGTTCAGCAACCCTATTTCCTAACGTGCCCTGCCCCAGTGACTGGCTAGAAGACAGCCAGAAATTCAGGCTGTTGTGTGACCAGCAGGGACCACGCTGAGGGAGACAGAAAGTCCAACATGCAGGTTTCATGGAAGAGTATCCTGCCCCTTGGCCCTTCCCCGGTGGCTCAGCAGCAAAGAACCCACCTGCAATGCAGTAGAGGCAGGAGGCAAGGGTTCGATTCCTGGGTTGGAAAGATCCCCTGGAGGAGGGCATGGCAGCCCACTCCAGTATTCTTGCCTGGAGAATCCCATGGACAGGGGAGCCTGGTGGATTATAGTCTATGGGGTGGTGGAGTCGAACACAATTGAATCAACTGAGCATACACACACACATGCATCTGCTTAGTTCTTTTAAAAACTATTCTAGTGAAGTAGTATTGTCATGTAAAAAGCTATACATATTTATATACAGCTTTCTGACTTTGGGATAAGTATATACCCACAAAACCATCACCACCATCAAGTCTATATACATGTTCCTCATCTACTTAAGTTTCTTCCCAGCCCCTTTATTATTACTTTATTATCATCTGAGTGTGTGTGGTAAGAACACTTTACATCTTAACATAATATCAACCCTCAAGCATTTTTTAACAGCTGAGCAATCAAATGTTCAGGGTACTGTATTTTGTGTTTGTCCAAAAATCACACACTCTTGCTTTTGGAAAAGCGAGAGGATTAGGCATTGAGTCTCTGTCCCCATCTCTTTCCAAGACAACACACTATCTCTGCCTTCCCCCCCAAACCTCCCTGGGCATGTGGGTTTGTGTGTTTGATCTGGGTGTGTGTGCATGTACACACACCCATCCTGGGGACAGCGGCCTGCCTTCCACAGACTTGGAAAAGTTGCCCTTTCGTTTGTCACCTCAGAGGTTTTGGCAGATGGTGAATCAGCCTCAGGCTCCAAGTCAGCCTTTACTTAAGAAGAACTCCCCTGGTATCTCTCCACCTCCCTCTCTGGAGAGCGCCTGTCAGGAGGCTCCCATCTGCTCCCACTGTTTTCCAGGAACTGAGTGTCTCATTTCACACAGGGCTGCTATGTGCCTGGGAGAATTCTTCCTGACTACATTGCTTATGCTCATTTCCTTCCTGGGCGCTTTCTAGAACAAATGTTTCAGCATCTCCCTCAACTAAACATTTAGTAGGAAGAGAAGGACCTCATTTTTCTACCACCCTGTTGACCAACATCCTTCAGTCTGCACCCATCCTCTGCCTTCGTTCCTGTTACAATAACTGCATCTTCTCTGCCGCTACAAAAGCCAAGTTCTCAGTTGAACTTTGCACCCCATCTCCTTGAGACTTCTCAAGGACTCTGCTCCTGCATCTCTCCCCTCTCTTCCATGCATCACCAAGTTTACCCTCCCCAGTGCACTACTTTATACAGTGACCCGGTCCACGTGAAAGAACACACCCACTGTTCTAGTTACGACCTCATTTTACTTTCCCAGTAGCAAAACTCTCAAAAGAGGGCTCATATTTTCACGCTCGCCATTTTCACTTCTTCATCCCAAATGTCTTTTTAGATCTATACCACTTTACTCCCTGCCACTCTGGCCATATTATTCTAACACTTGTCAAGATCATCAACTATAGCTGGATTATAAAACTTAATGGTCAGTTTCCCATTTTCATCTTCTTTAACTTCCCAGCATTATTGGATGCAGCTGATCTTCCTTTTCATAACACTTCCCATTCTTGGCTTCTGGGTCTCGTCACTGCAGGTTTTTATCTTACCTCACTGGTCACTCTGCCTTTCTTAGCAACACCTAAAGATGTTGGTATTTCTCAAGTTTATTCCTTGACCCGCTTTCCCCCACTAAGCTTTCTCTCTAAGTAATCTTCTACCATCCCAAATATGTGTTTCCATCTCCAACAGTTCAGTTCAGTCACACAGTCGTGTCCAACTCTCTGTGACCTCATGGACTGCAGCACGCCAGGCTTCCTTGTCTATCATCAACTCATAGAACTCGCTCAAACTCATGTCCATTGAGTCGGGGATGCCATCCAACCATCTCATCCTCTGTTTTTCCCTTCTCCTCCTGCTTTCAATCATTAAGGTCTTTTCCAATGAGTCAGTTCTTCACAGCAGGTGGCCAACGTATTGGAGATTTAGTTTCAACACCAGTCCTTCCAATGAATATTTAGCACTGATATCCTTTAGGATGGACTGGTTTGATATCCTTGCAGTCCAAGGGACTCTCAAGAGCCTTTTCCAACATCACAGTTCAAAAGCATCAATTCCATATCCAACATCTCCACAGAATTCCAGACATAGATACATCTCCTTACCGAAAACTTTATTTTCAATACAACCTCGTTACCACCCTATCATTGATTTCACCTCAAGTTTCCTCTATTTCAGTAAATGCTTTACCCATTCTCCTTATTGTTCAATACAAACGGTATTTTTCTCATGCCCCATGCTCCAACACATGACCAAGTCCTAGTGCTTCAAGCTTCAAGAAATGTCCTGACTACAGTTAGAATAATTTTCCGATCCCTCACCACTGTACCCTTTTATGAAAGTGAAGTCACTCAGTCGTGTCCGACTCTGTGTCCCCATGGACTGTAGCCCACCAGGCTTCTCCATCCATGGAATTTTCCAGGCAAGAGTACTGGAATGGATTGCCATTTCCTTCTCTAGGGGATCTTCCTCACCCAGGGATCAAACCCAGGTCTCCTGCCTTGCAGGCAAATGCTTTACTGCTTTACCGTCAGAGACACCCTTTTATGAGCAACCGTCATCTCTCACCTGGATTACTACAAGAGTTTCTTTTTTTTGACTGAACTATGTGGTGTGTAGGTAGGGTCTAGTTCTCTGACCAGGGATCCAATCTGTGCTTCCTGCATAGGGAGTGTAGAGTCTTAACCACTGATCCATCAGGGAAGTCCCTATGAAGGTTTCCTAATATTTTTCCTCTTTGTCATGCTACAGTTTATTCTCTGCATGGCAACTGGAATGGTCAACAAATTCTCCAATAACTTTCCTTCACACTCAGACTATAATCCAAATTCCTAAAATCACGACTTCCCAGGCCCTGTAAGATCTCCTTTTCACTCTCTAGTTCTTGCACAGGAAATTCGTCTCTTCCCCAAGTCGTCCTATGACTGTTCCCTCACTTCATTGAGAGCACGCCTCCAAGTTATCTACTCAGAGAGGACTTCCATATTCTACCTTTCCAAAATGGTCCTTAGATAGCCTTTTATCATACTGATTTTTTCCTTACAGTACTCACTGTCTGAAATTCTATTATAATGTATTTACATCAAATGTTAATTAAAATATTCCTTCAGGGAAAAAGCTCTTTCTTACCACTGAATCCCCAGAGTCCAGAATGGGACTTAGCACAGAGTCAGTGCTCAGTAAAAACTTTTTTGGAAAAAGATGAATAAATAAATGAATGTAAACACAATGTGAGTGATGTCATTGATTATTTCGTGTGAGATGTCTGAGTTGAGGATTAGCATATCAATCAGGTTGGTGTTAAGGATAAAAGAATGACTTGTGATAGTTCATAGAGCATGCTCACTCAATATTCTCCTCCTAATAAAAGCATCTTCTCTGTGCATTCCCCTGTGTTGATTTCCCCCAAAACTTAAAAACCAATGTATTTAATACTATTCTTATTTGCTTTTTTATTGTACAGTCCTCATTTTTCAGCCTGCTAAACCAAGACCACTGCCAAACAACCACAGCTTTCTGTCGGTGATTTTTTTTTCCCTCCTACCATTAACTACCTTAAGAATGACACAGCTTTCACATAAATATATGTTTATGTATGTTTTCTGAAACTATGCTCTAGGTAGAGTGTATCTTTCTAACTCTTGAGAACCTGACAACATATATCCTTCTCATCTTTTGTTCTTGTTTCATATCCACTGCAAGACTCATTCACATTTTTCATTCTCAGAGCCTCTGCATCATCTTCACTCTACTTGTAAGTCACTTAATATTTTCTCCCTCATAACTTATATGAGTATCATATTTTCTATTCAAGATGATACGTTCTTGAAAACAGGGACTATATAATTGTATACCATCAACTAGCAGCCTGTCTGGCAAGTAGTGCGTGCTCAATAAATCATGAATGAATGAATAAATTTATCAATAAATATATGAAGAAATATTGAATAAAGTAAAATAAATTAAAACCTATAAATAAGAAGTAGGGTCAAGGAACTGAAGACCAGGTTAGCATTTGGAACCTCAGAAGTTCCCAGAGGTGATGCTAATTACCAAGTAGGTAAGTATGTACAGACTCCTCACTGTGAAATGCAAGCTGAGAGAGAGAGCATGTCTATGTGTGTGTGTGTACTGTTGACAAAAGAGTGATTTTCCTTGATCTGATACATCCTCCTCCTCATTTGTGGATTCAGAAAGAAATTCTATATCCACTATCCTAGTTAAAATAAAAAATAAAAGAGACAACACATCTTCCCTGTCATATTGATGAGGAAACTTGATTTTCAGAGAGAAAATTTTCCTCTCTCCTCTCAGCATAAGTAAGCTCTTCTGTATATTAAGGGAGGACCGGCCAACCTCACCCATGCTTCTGGTCTGCATCTGATGTTATGGCTTTTCTATGACGGTCAGCATACTCTCTTCCCTACACATCTCAGCCAGGGGAGAATCTCTGTTGTCCTTGAAAAGGATTTTTGCCCCAGAGCATATAGATTTCCACTACTCATCACTATTTTAAGCATTGTATTACTTGTGGTATCTTATCCAAGTTTCTGAAATCCCAACAAGTGTCACAAGGTAATGGATCTTAAAGGAGCAAGTTCAGTTCAGTTCAGTTCAGTCTCTCAGTCATGTCAGACTCTTTGCGACTCCATGATTTGCAACATGCCAGGACTCCCTGTCCATCACCAACTCCCGGAGTTTACTCAAACTCATGTCCATCGAGTTGGTGATGCCATCCAACCATCTCATCCTCTGTCATTCCCCTTCTCCTCCTGCCCCCAATCCCTCTCAGCATCAGGGTCTTTTCCAATGAGTCAACTCTTCGCATGAGGTGGCCAAAGTATTGGAGTTTCAGCTTCAGCATCAGTCCTTCCAATGAACACCCAGGACTGATCTCCTTTAGGATGGACTGGTTGGATCTCCTTGCAGTCCAAGGGACTCTCAAGAGTCTTCTCCAACACCACAGTTCAAAATCATCGATTTTTCCATGCTCAGCTCTCTTCACTGTCCAACTCTCACATCCATACATGACCACTGGAAAAAGATCGACACAATTTCCAAGTCTACCCCCAAACCGCAGAGAGAACCACACAGGGACACCTCAGAAACACTGAAGGGAGATAAGCCATCCCGGAAATAGGCACAACCAAAAGTGTTTCAAATTATACTTCTTAGGACATCATGTAAGTTTATTTTACTCTACATTCATGATATTTTTCAACATGGCAACCATGTTGGATGCTACTAACCACTCTAGTTAGAGAGACATTAGGTATTTAATTTAAAACATGTATAATGTGTGTATATTCAGTCATGTCCAATTCTTTGCAACCCCATGAACTATAGCCCAGCAGATTCCTCTGTCCATGGGATTTTCCTGGCAAGATTACTGGAGTGAATTGTCATTTCCTTCTCTAAGGGATCTTCCCAATGCAGGGATTGAACCCACATCTCCTGTGCCTGCTGCACTGCAGGTCGATCCTTTACAGCTGAGCCACCAGGGAATGTATATATCCAATAGCAAAAATACAACAAGTCAAAGGCATAGACGGGACACTTTCTCAGATACTTTTAGAATTTCCCTGCATACTTTGAGTGGCTCGTAGTGTTTCAGTCCTACTGCCACTGCCATACATGATTCTTTGAAAACAGGTACCATAGGGAAGCCATTGAGCCATTACTTTTACCTGGAAATTGAAGGTGAAAACCTTGCACTGAAATGGAGGCACCAATTTACAAGATGAGATGACCCTTAACAGGAAAGTCAGCTAACTAGTCCCTCTGGAAATTTCTGTCCTTGAAATGTGAGGCTCAGGCTGGTCTGAGCTCCCAGTGTTCGATGAAGGGAGTAATCCTGCCCCTTCCCTAAGGACTTTCACCGTTTTGATCATCACAGCATTTAGAATTGGGGGAGAGAGAGAGAAAAAAAAAAAAAAAACATGACCTGACTATAGGCAATAAATCCCTACATTTCTTAGGGATTAATGGTAAAGCTTTAACAGTGTTTCAGATTCTAAGTTAATCTTAAAACCTAGCTGTGCTTTCCCATGTGGCAAACCCAGACATTTCATCTGTACATGGGAGGATGTTTTTGTGTTGATGGGAGCAAGAATTGTAAGCCACCCCTTTTTGTCTCGGAAAAGCCAACTGCAGAATATGCTTCTGTGTACAAGAAATAGAAAATATTCTTGAGTCCCCTGGGTTTCTAGCCAGGACTGTGAATGGAAAAGGTCCATACTTCCTAATTAGCTTATTTTGAGATGCTTTAAATTTTTGGTTTGATAATCTTCAGGGATATTCCTCTTCTGTGTGGGATTTTCCTAATGGGCTCTGCTTAGACAGCAGGAAAGACTGTCATTGCTTAATAGGTTTGAAAATGCAAGGCTGACCCAAAAGCACCTACCAAAGTCCTCCTTGCCTATTAGTCTGTAATTCTGGCAGGGGCCATTTGTGATCTGTGGGGCTTTGTGAACCTGAATGACCAAGAGAGGCAGGCTTGCACCAACTAGCCTCATCTGGAGAAATTCAGTAGCTTCATTAAAATATATTTCATGCTTTTAGTACATGCATGCATCTATGTGTGCTTCCCAGCTGGCACAGTGGTAAAGAATATGCCTGCCAGTGCAGGAGATACAGGTTCAATCCCTGAGTCAGGAAGATCCCCTGGCAAAGGAAATGGCAACCCATTCCAGTATTCTTGCCTGGGAAATCCCATGGAGAGAGGAGCCTGGCAGGCTGCAGTCCATGGGATTACAGAGTCGAACATGACTGAATGATTAGCCATGCACGCATGAGTAAATCTATGTGTACACTTAATGTAGTGACCTCTTTTTTTCCCCCACAACCTACAGTATGCATGAAATTGGTGGTGCATTTTAAAATCGATTGTATCTTAGAATCAAGGAATCAATGGAGTCACTACTTTCCATTTAAAGATCAAAATTATAACTAACAAATATAACAAAATAAATGCAGTGTAAAAAAAGACCATGTTTTAAAACAACTCTGTACGAATTGGCTTGCTATGTACACATTGCTATATTTAAAATGGATAACCAACAAGGACATTGTGTATAGCACAAGGAACTCTTCAATATTATGTAGCAACCTAAATGTGAAAATAATTTGAAAAAAGATAAGGGTGTATGTATAATTGAATCACATTGCTATATACCTGAAACTAATCAACATTATTAGCCAACTATTCTTCCATATAAATTCAAAAGTTAAAAAATTAAAAGAAGTGCTCGCTTCGGCAGCACATATACTAAAAAAATTAAAAGAAAAAAGAATCAAATTGGCTTGTTATACTTAAACATTAAAAGTGATCTTTATATAAGTCTTGAAAGTTATCCCCAAATATCTCAGGAATTCTCCTTCTCTCTCTATGTGGTTCAGAGTCAGAGAGCTTTGAAGGACTCCCCTTGCTCAGGTGCTAGAAAATTTTCTCATTTTCAGAAAATCTATTGCTTGGGAAATCTGTTTCAAACTTGCTCTTGCATTCCAGGCTTGAAGTCTTTCCATTAGCTTGTTTACTTGACCTTAACTAAGATCACATCAGGGCTTCCCTTGTGGCTCAGATGGTACAGAATCCACCTGCAATGCAGGACACCGGAATTTGATCCCTGGGTCGGTAAGACACACTGGAGGAGGAAATGGCAACCCACTCCAGTATTCCTGCCTGGAAAATCCCATGGACAGAGGAGTCTGGTGGGCTACAGTCCATGGGGTCTCAAAGAGTCGGACAGCACTGAGTGTTTGACACACACAGGATCCCATCTCTTCCAATATCTTGGCATTCATGATTGCAGATCCATTCCAGGCTTCCTTTCATGCTCTGATGAGCAGACACCTCTATATCTTGGTTCCTTTCATAGCTCAACAGCAAAGCAGATCCTTCTACTTCCTCATAGCAGTAGCACCTCCCCTGTGCTGTCTTCAGGAAAACTTATGAAGCAATTCCTGGCATCGGTGTCCCCTACTCTTGTCCCTCTTTCTTTCTTACTCTGAGCTAACCCTCTTCAGAGGTAGAGCCTTACTTTCAGTGGTAACTCCTATGAACCAGCAAACTGTTTTGCATCACATATACATTAAGTAACGTGTGAGTGTAAATCCCTCCTGTAGGCTTTTGTATGTCAAGCTTTTTAACCTTAGTTATATAAATTGGAAATAGAACTTAAAACTATTTCCTTCTTAATACAACTCCCTGCATCAGCAGGCCATGAAGACAGGAAATAATTGATTATAATCCTAAATTCATAAACCATTATTTTGCTTTTGCAAAGATAGTCTAGGCATACATTTCTAAATCTTTTTGTGCAATTGTCAAGAATGAGTGGAAAAGAAAAAAAAAAGAAATAATATGGCCATGCTCACTCCTCTCCAGATCTCCCGAAGTCTTCCTGTAGAAAATCAACTATACTGAAATGATTGACCAATTCTAAATTAACAGTTCTCAGAAGCTGTTAAGGGAAGAATAATTCAAGGTGAGCTAGCCACTGCTTCCTCTTACAGACCTAGACACAGCTTATACAGCACCTATGTCAGCTGAGAGGTCAGCCTACCATTACATGTTTATTGATCAGTATTCATTAAAGACATCACTACCTCCGTTGGAATGACCAGGGCCATTTGTAAAGCCACATTCTTTGGGAAGTAGCTCAGAACTCTGTATTTTAATGAGATACTTGGGTGATTATTATGTGCATTCAATTTTGAGAACCATGACTCAGAACCTTTACTAAATTTCTCCTTTAATCTATGGCCATACCACCTTGAATGCACCTGATCTCGTCTAAATTTCTTCTTTGCATTTCTTCCCTGCCTCTCTCTTTCTGCTCTTCAATTGATCATATCTTAGTCTTCCTCTTATCCTGCCACAAAAGTCACAGATATTAGTCATACAAACCATTTTTAATTTTATCTGTCCCTTGCTCTTTTCCTTTTCCTGACCCATCTGTGGATGGGAACCACACTATCACTTCCAACACAACTACAATCAGTTTTGGAACCTTAGTGCCACAAACCCTAAATAGGTGATAAGGTGATGTAGCTGGATGATCCTTAAGACCATCCTGGCCAAACAGGAGTCCACCAAAGAAATCCAGGGATTCTTTGCTATAGCTTAGGGTTGTAAGGGTTGTGCGTAGAAAAGACATGTGGAGATCCTATATCCAAGCCCTTTGTTTTGCATGAATGAGGAATCTGTATAGATGCTCATGAATATAATGAGAGAATTATCTCATATAAAGATAGCATCTGAAAAAAAAAAAAGGTGGATGTTGATGCTGCTTCATATCAGGAAAATTTTTTAAACTATAAAATGTGCATTTGTTTGTGTAAGAGTGATGCTAATTACTGTCATTGATATCTGCTATTTATAGTACTTGCCTAATTGCTATGTAGAATAATATTTACTATGTGTATCATAATTATGCATTATTTTCATTTTCATTAGTTTATGTATTTCTTAAGGGCAGGGATAAAAGTCTTCCATATTTCTGTACCCTCCAGCCCACTATGACAGTAGCTTACATATTGTACATTTTCAGTAAAATGCTTAATGAATTAATTAATGTTTACATTCTACTCCTTTTAGATTTGTGCATATGCATGTTTACACAAATGGCCCCAATAAATCATCTGATCTCTCTCTACCACAGACACAGGCATACCTTTCCTAGTATTCTTGGGACTATCAGAAATAGAGGATGGAGTCTTTACTGTATAGCTATTATCAAGAGGAGATAGGGAGAAATAATAGGAACACAGAGAGGAAGAGGATGGAAGAACATGAGGAAGAAGAAAAGAATGAACGGTGTTACACTGGACTTGTAATTGACAGAATGTGTAAAACAACCATTAAGCACATAAGTCACCAAGATGAAACCAAAAGTCTTGGTGACCACAGCTGTGTGTGTCCTTCCATCACAGGCAGTCCCCTGCTTCTTTCTCAGATTGGAACATGAGACATGGTAGTGTGTTTATTTCTCTGTTCAGGCCACATTGTTTACCATCTTCCCCTACAGCACTGCATATGCCATTTAAACCTGTCTCAAGATCCACACTGCATACACTTTAGAGGTGCACGTGTTTCTTCCTTCTCTAGAAACAGTGTTTCACAAGTTTTAAGTGCCAAATCTTAGAAGGAGAAAAATAATGGAAGATGAATAAGGAGTCACACACACACACACACACACACACACACACACACACACATACACAGAAAATCAAAACCAAAAATACCTTAACCATAACCTGATCCATCCCAGAAAACATCAAGTGTTCTGTGAACTGTTTCTTATGTACCTTTCAGAAATTTAATAATGTAGTTGTTTGTTAACCAGTATCTCTAATTCATGTGGAAACTGAGTTATGAATTTCCTTTGTTGAAAATTACAATTATCTTTTCCTCTATCTCTCATCACCACCACCCTTAATTTGTCTCTAATTTTGCGACAAAGATCCATGGCATTCAACCTTCTCTCAAATCCATTAATTTCCCAGTGACTCCCAATTTCTTTATGTTTGCACCTCCCATGAAGCATGACGCTGAGTTTTATTCTTGCTTGATTAGAAGATCAACTCTACTAATGAATATTTAGTCTTCAGAGGTTTTGCCCACATAACGTGACTTTCTCTCTTATAACTCTTAAAAATGAATAAATAAAATAACATTGCTCAAGACTCTCTCTTTTCCAATCAGGGAAAATTGACTTTAGTTACCTTAGCAACCAGAATGTCAGTCATCCTCTCTCTGTGCCAAATCCCTTTAGAATTCACATGAAACAACATTTTAAAAATAGAATTATTTCTATTCTATTTAACGTCTAGAGTTTGTTAAAAAAAAAACTTCCTACTTATTTGAATGCTTTCTTAAAGAAGCCAATCTGTTTCTTCCTAATGAACATATTAAATTTAGGGCATACAGAAAAGTTTTGATCTGTATGTGTGCGTGAAATCTGTAAATATATATTATACTCACATAGATATAGATAAAGCATCATAAAATTTAGAATTAGGATAATTCAATGACTTATCAATAACATTACAATGCAAATTGCCTGAATACAAGAAAATACATCTTTAAGATGTATGCAAGTATACTGAACCTCATCAGTGGTGGATATACTTCTAATTTTTTTCTCAACTTTGTAGGTAAAATAGTGATATTAGATTTGGGGTTTTTAAACATTTGTTCAATATCCAGTAACTCATTTTAAAAATTTTACCCATTGCTATTTCTAATTCTATGTATCAGATATTAAAATTATGTAATTTTATTAACTGCAAAATGCTTAATTATAATGATAATGTTTTTTCCTAAATATTTCTTATTTTCACTTACTATTATAAGAGAATCCTTTTTTTCCCATAATTTTAACTAGTCTTCTAAATTTCTATTGCCCATTTAAGATTCTTTTTTTTGCAATTTGCTTGTATACATGCTTTGACATTTTCTGTGTGATTTATATATTATGTATTCTCACTATGAATACTTCATTGAATATATACATTTCAAATGTGTTCTAGACAGTGACTTGGCCTTTTTGTTTGTTTAGGGTATCTTTTCTGTACAGAAGTTTTAAAGTTTTATATGTATGAATTATGCAGTATGTTTTATTAAGATGTGTTCATTTTTGCATGTTATTTAAGAAATTCTCCTCTACTTCCTAGGCTGAAAGTTATTGTGCTAAATTTTCTTCTAAATGTTTTAAGGTTTTTTTCTGTTACATGTCCTTGATCTACTTGAAATTTATTTTTGGGTATGGATAAAGTACAGATTTTGTTGTTTGTTTTCATGTAGATAATTCATTTGTCCGTTTCTACTTCTACTCTATCTCCCTAGAAATTAATAATGTTTCTTCTTCACTTATCAGATTTTCTTGCATACAGAAGTATTCCTTAGCTTTATCTACTATGATGACTCTTCCAGTTAACCCCCGAAACAATAACACACTGTTTCAACTGCTGAAAATATAGTAAATATTCCCTACCTTACAAAATGGCCTCGTATTAATAGTTTAAAGATTGTGTCAACACTTCTTCCTTTTACTATGAAATTCTTGTCTATGACTTTACTCATTTTCTTAACCTGTTATTAATATTTTTCACCTTTAATATATCAGCTTCTTACAAATTAAAGAAATTAACTACTGTCTTTCATAGAATTTAAAGATTTTATTTCACTGCTGTCAGTCTCTAAACTTAGTTTTTGATAGCTTTGCCAAACATAAGATCTTTGGTTTTGCTTATTTTAAATATTATGAAATCAATCTTGTTTATTTCTTAATGACTTCTGGGATGAATGAAAACATCTAACAATATTTAATGACATATTTCTCAATGATCAGCAAAAGATTCTCAAAATAATAGCTTTTCCCATGCTTATGACAAATTAGTGAGTGGCTTCATATTGTATGATACTCCATTCTTGCTTTTAACCTCATTCAAATTTTCATTATATATAAATTAAATTCTGAGTCATTGACTGAACTGAACTTAACATATTTTGCTATATACTTCTTGATTCAAGAATAGACCTTGATTTTGTGCTCAATTTTGCAATCATATATCCAGTAGTTATTTACACTTAAAGTTTTATATTAAATGAATTGTTCTCATTGAAGAAGAATTGATATTTAAGAAATTTCTTTAGAAAATATACTTGTTTGCCTACTGTGTTTGCATACAATAAGGAGCTTGGCTGAGTATATAATTTCCAAGTTATCAATCACTTCATCTTGAAAATTCTTAGAGGCTGATGTGTTTCTTCAGGTAGCCTTGTATTGTAAGTCTGAAGTTTATTTTTTCTTTTTGTATTATTGCTAATAGTATCAAGGAAACCTTTAAAATTTTTCATCATTGTGATTGAAAAAGAAAAAAGCAAAATAATCTAGGTAAAGTGAAAGAAAGTGTTAATCACTCAGTCATGTCTGACTCTTTGCGACCCCATGGACTGTAGCCTATCAGGCTTCTCCATCCATGGGATTTTCCAGGCAAGAATACTGGAGTAACTTGCCATTTCCTTCTCCAGAGCATCTTCCCAGTCCAGGGATCGAATGCAGGTCTCCTCCATTGCAGGCAGATTCTTTACTATTGAGTCACCAGGGAAGCCTAATCTAGGTAAAGGCTCATTTTATTAATTTAGGACAAACTGAATAAATCCTTTTGAATTATAGCTTGGTCCCTTTCTTCAGTTTGGCAATTACTTTTCTCCTTTGATTATTTCCTCTCTTCCAATTTTTATGGCTTTATTTTTTCACAAATATTTGTATATCTTTAAGTTGCATCTCCTCTCCCTTGCAACTATATTTATAATCTTCTACTATTGCTTTCATCTCTTTGTCCTTTTACTCTGCATCTTCAGAGGGAGTCACCAGTTTGTCTTTTGCATATGTGACCTATTGTCATAAGTTTATTCCAACTGTTTTCTTTTTATTGTTTTTTCAGTCTTTTCTTTTATCAGTTGGTTTATTTTAGTCACTTTTCATCTTAGCAGTTTTCTGCTATACTTCTCCCATTCATAAAGATAATATCTGTTTCTCTACAGACCTCAATCAAGGATCTTATTTGTTTTTTTCATTGATGTTATTCTGTTTATAAACTACTTGTCTGGGGGCTTTCTTGGAGGTCCAGCGGTTAAGAATTAGCCTCCCAGTGCAGGGGGTGTGCATTCAATCCTTGGTCTGCGAGCTAATTCAATAAATACTTTAAAAAATGGTCAACATAAAAAAAGAACTTTAAAAAAAAAATGTGGACCAGTTTTTAAAGTTTTTATTCAATTTGTTATAATATTGCTTCTGTTTTTTATTTTTATTTTGGCCATGAAACAAAGCTTAGCTCCCTGACCAGGAATCAAGCTAGAACCCCTGGCACTGGAAGGCAAAGTCTCAACTGCTGGACTGCCAGGGAAGTCGCCATAAAAAAGAAAAAAAATAATCAACATCCATTTATGATTAAAACTCTCCAGAAAGCAGGAATAGAAGGAACATACCTCAACATAATAAAAGCTATATATGACAAACCCACAGCAAGCATTACCCTCAATGGTGAAAAATTGAAAACATTTCCCCTAAAATCAGGAACAAGACAAGGGTGCCCACTCTCACCACTACTATTCAACATAGTTTTGGAAGTGTTGGCCACAGCAATCAGGGCAGAAAAAAAGTAAAAGGAATCCAGATAGGAAAAGAAGAAGTGAAACTGTTGCTGTTTTCAGATGACATGATCCTCTACATAGAAAACCCTAAAGACTATACCAGAAAATTACTAGAGCTAATCAATGAATATAGTAAAGTTGCAGGATATAAAATTAACACACAGAAATTCCTTGCATTCCTATACACTAACAATGAGAAAACAGAAAGAGAAATTAAGGAAACAATATCATTCACCATTGCAACAAAAAGAATAAAATACTTAGGAGTATATCTACCTAAAGAAACAAAAGACCTATACATAGAAAACTATAAAATACTGATGAAAGAAATCAAAGAGGACACAAACAGATGGAGAAATATACTGTGTTTGTGGATTGGAAGAACCAATATTGTCAAAATGACTATGCTACCCAAAGCAATCTATAGATTCAATGCAATCCCTATCAATCTACCAACGGTATTTTTCACAGAACTAGAACAAATAATTTCACAATTTGTATGGAAATACAAAAAACCTCGAATAGCCAAAGTAACCTTGAGAAAGAAGAATGGAACTGGAGGAATCAACCTGCCTGACTTCAGACTATACTACAAAGCCACAGTCATCAAGACAGTATGGTACTGGCACAAAGACAGAAATATAGATCAATGGAACAGAATAGAAAGCCCAGAGATAAATCCACGAACCTATGGACACCTTATCTTCGACAAAGGAGGCAAGAATATACAATGGAAAAAAGACAACCTCTTTAACAAGTAGTGCTGGGAAAACTGGTCTACCACTTGTAAAAAAATGAAACTAGAATACTTTCTAACACCATACACAAAAGTAAACTCAAAATGGATTAAAGATCTAAATGTAAGACCAGGAACTATAAAACCCCTAGAGGAGAACATAGGCAAAACACTCTCCGACATAAATCAAAGCAGGATCCTCTATGACCCCCCTCCCAGAATATTGGAAATAAAAGCAAAAATAAACAAATGGGACCTAATGAAACTTAAAAGCATTTGCACAACAAAGGAAACTATAAGCAAGGTGAAAAGACAGCCCTCAGACTGGGAGAAAATAATAGCAAACGAAGCAACAGACAAAGGATTAATCTCAAAAATATACAAGCAACTCCTGCAACTCAATTCCAGAAAAATAAATGACCCAATCAAAAAATGGGCCAAAGAACTAAACAGACATTTCTCCAAAGAAGACATACAGTTGGCTAACAAACACATGAAAAGATGCTCGGCATCACTCATTATCAGAGAAATGCAAATCAAAACCACAATGAGGTATCATTACACGCCAGTCAGGATGGCTGCTATCCAAAAGTTTACAAGCAATAAATGCTGGAGAGGGTGTGGAGAAAAGGGAACCCTCTTACACTGTTGGTGGGAATGCAAACTAGTACAGCCGCTATGGAAAACAGTGTGAAGATTTCTTTATAAACTGGAAATAGAACTGCCATATGACCCAGCAATCCCACTTCTGAGCATACACACTGAGGAAACCAGATCTGAAAGAGACACGTGCACCCCAATGTTCATCACAGCACTGTTTATAATAGCCAGGACATGGAAGCAACCTAGATGCCCATCAGCAGACGAATGGATGAAGAAGCTATGGTACATATACACCATGGAATATTACTCAGCCATTAAAAAGAATTCATTTGAATCAGTTCTAATGAGATGGATGAAACTGGAGCCCATTATACAGAGTGAAGTAAGCCAGAAAGATAAAGACCATTACAGTATACTAACACATATATATGGAATTTAGAAAGATGGTAACAATAACCCTATATGCAAAACAGAAAAAGAGACACAGATGTACAGAACAGACTTTTGGAGTCTATGGGAGAAGGCGAGGGTGGGATGTTTCAAGAGAACAGCATCGAAACATGTATATTATCTAGGGTGAAACAGATCACCAGCCCAGGTTGGATGCATGAGACAAGTGCTCAGGGCTGGTGCACTGGGAAGACCCAGAGGGATCGGGTGGAGAGGGAGGTGGGAGGGGGGATAGGGATGGGGAATACATGTAAATCCATGGCTGATTCATGTTAATGTATGACAAAAACCACTACAATATTGTAAAGTAATTAGCCTCCAACTAATAAAAATAAATGAAAAAAAAAAAAAGCAAAAAACTGCTTTTCCGAGACACATTCTTACTTTGGGTTTGCTGATCTATACATCAGTTCCTCTTATGTTGAATTTTGTATTATGTTTTCCAAATTTTCAGTCTGCTTTTATTTATTTATTTTTTATGTTGCTTCATCCTTGGTGATATTTCTAGACAAACTTTGCATTTGCCAGAATATTGAGGGAAAGGGGAAAGGTTACTGTCCTTAGCTCTTTCCAATGGCCTCTTCGGTGCTAATATCACACTACTATCAGATGTAAATGAGGACATGCACAACCCCTCCATAAATTATGATGTTTAGCACACTTGGTGAGAGTTGACCACTGCTTCTGGAACTCCAACCGTGTCTTCTGGTCAGAGAATTGTAAGCTTATGGTGATCTCTGTGTCAAGCAAACAATAAAAAGCCACTCTTCCCAACATGTACTGCTCTTCAGACAATTTTCCTTTCTACCCTTGCTTTTTACCCTTTCTGTTAAATGGTAAAGGATTCCCATATATAAATAGTATTACCTGCCCTTACTGCCACCTCTATCTCTAATGTGCTGAATATTGAGAGTCCTGGGCTCTGAACAAATGCAAAAAAAAAAAAAAAAAAAAAATCCATTAATGAAAACATGGGCACTGAATGACTGCCTTGTCTTGCTCATCATGTGCATCTTATGACATTTGGAGCCTGGGGTTTGTGTGTCCTAAACTTGGAAACATTAAGGTAGGTAGATTCTATAATCCTGCCATCTTTTCAGGAACGCTAGATCAGAATATTTCATTTAATGTTATAGTGCAAAGGCCCATGCTTCCACCAGTCCCCATTAATCAGCCAGCTAAGAAAAAATGTCAGAAAATTTGGAAAGCTCAGCAGTGGCTGCAGGACTGGAAAAGATCAGTTTTCACTTCAATCCCAAAGAAAGGCAATGCCAAAGAATGCTCAAACTGCTGCACAATTGCACTTATCTCACACGCTAGTAAAGTAATGCTCAAAATTCTCCAAGCCAGGCTTCAGCAATATGTGAGCTGTGAACTTCCAGATGTTCAAGCTGGTTTTAGAAAAGGCAGAGAAACCAGAGATCAAATTGCCAACATCGCTGGATCATCAAAAAAGCAAGAGAGTTCCAAAAAAACATCTACTTCTGCTTTATTGACTACGCCAAAGCCTTTGACTGTGTGGATCACAATAAACTGAGGAAAATTCTGAAAGAGATGGGAATACCAGACTACCTGACCTCCTTCTTCTCTACATACAGAGAAATCTGTATGCAGCTCAGGAAGCAACAGTTAAAACTGGACGTGGAACAACAGACTGGTTCCAAACAGGAAAAGGAGTATGTCAAGGCTGTATATCATCACCCTGCTTATTTAACTTATATGCAGAGTACATAATGAGAAATGCTGGGCTGGAAGAAGCATAAGCTTCTTCTTCAAATAAGATTGTCGGGAGAAATATCAATAGCCTCAGATATGCAGATGACACCACCCTTATGGCAGAAAGTGAAGAAGAACTAAACAGCCTCTTGGTGAAAGTGAAAGAGGAGAGTGAAAAGGTTGGCTTAAAGCTCAACATTCAGAAAACTAAGATCATGGCATCCTATCCCATCACTTCATGGCAAATAGATAAGGAAACAGTAGAAACAGTGGCTGACTCTATTTTGGGGGGCTCCAACATCACTGCAGATTGTGAATGCAGCCATGAAGTTAAAAGACGCTTACTTCTTGGAAGGAAAGTTATGACCAACCTAGACAGCATATTAAAAAGCAGAGACATTACTTTGTTAACAAAGGTCCATCTAGTCAAGGCTATGGTTTTACCAGTAGTCATGTATGGATGTGAGAGTTGGACTATAAAGAAAGCTGAGTGCCGAAGAATTGATGCTTTTGAACTGTAGTGTTGGAGGAGACTCTTGAGAGTCCCTTGGGCTGCAAGGAGATCCAACCAGTCCATCCTAAAGGAGATCAGTCCTGGGTGTTCATTGGAAGGACTGATGCTGAAGCTGAAACTCCAATACTCTGGCCACCTCATGCAAACAACTGACTCATTTGAAAAGACCCTGATGCTGTGAAAGACTGAGGGCAGGAGGAGAAGGGGATGACAGAGGATGAGATGGTTGGATGGCATCACTGGACTCAGTGGGCACGAGTTTGAGTAAACTCTGGGAGTTTGTGATGGACAGGGAGGCCTGGCGTGCTGTGGTTCATGAGGTTGCAAAGAGTTGGATACAACTGAGCGGCTGAACTGAATTGAACTGAAGAAAAAACGTATCAGCATTGAAAATTTATTCTTAACTTTAGTTTATAATTCTCTTGTCATTAAAAATAATTTTATGAATTGAATGAAATGTTTTCTCTTAAAAATGCTCAAGGAGTTATAATAGGCAGAATGTGTTAATATGGAAACTAAACAGTTTATTAATAAAAAGTTTAAAAATAGGTCATTGCTATTTTATACTGAACACTGAATTGACAAAACTTGAAGCTGCCAACAAAAAGAAATTACAAAATTGTCCTGTTAACATGTCAGTGAACAAAAGCCATTGCAATATGTGAGCCTTCTGTGAAGGATCATGCTAAATTGTGAGTCCACAGAAAATAAGTTTTTTTGAAATTATGACCCAGATATCTGACAAGCTTTGACTATTACCTAGAAGGTGTGCTTATCCATGTCTGTACTGATTGTGTGAATTAATGTGTATGTTATTGAAAGCGGTGCAAAAATCCCCATTAATTCTGGTGGCATTTTTTTGAAATAACAAGGGAGAGCAGGTGGAGTAAGAGTTGTACGGACTACAAATTGGAAATCACTATTTAAAGGGCATACTGGGATATGTGAGTTGCGTGTCAATGATGAGGTATGTTATAAAATTATATTCCTCAGAAACAGAAACTTTAGAGATGTGATGAAATAACACAGAGTCAGAGATATTGAAAACTGAAAGTCACTCAGTGGTGTCAAACTCTGTCTCCAGGCCAGAATACTGGAGTGGGTAGCCTTTCCCTTCTCCAGAGGATCTTCCCAACCCAGAGATCGAATCCGGGTCTCCTGCATTGTAGGTGGATTCTTTACCAACTGAGCTACATGGACATCACCAGATGGTCAATACTGAAGTCAGATTGATTATATTCTTTGCAGCCAAAGATGGAGAAGCTCTATACAGACAGCAAAAACAAGACCGGGAGCAGACTGTGGCTCAGATCATGAACTCCTTATTGCCAAATTCATACTTAAATTGAAGAAAGTAGGGAAAACCCCTACAACATTCAGGTATGAACTAAATCAAATCCCTTACAATTATACAGTGGAAGTGAGAAATAGATTCAAGGGACTAGATCTGATAGACAGAGTGCCTGAAGAACTATGGAGAGAGTTTCATGACATTGTACAGGAGACAGGGATCAACACCATCCCCAAGAAAAAGAAATGCAAAAATGCAAAATGCTTGTCTGAGGAGGCCTTACAAATATCTGAGAAAAGATGAGAAGCTAATGGCAAAGGAGAAAAGGAAAGATACACACATATGAATACAGAGTTCCAAACAATAGCAAGAAGAGATAAGAAAGCCTTCCTCAGTGATCATTGCAAATAAATAGAGGAAAATAGTAGAATGGGAAAGACTAGAGATCTCCTTAAGAAAATTAGAGATAGCAAGAGAACGTTTCAAGCAAAGATAGGCACAATAAATGGTATGGATGGACCTAACAGAAGCAGAAGATATAAAGAAGAGGTGGAAAGAATGCACAGAGGAACTATACAAAAGAAATCTTCATGACCCAGATAATCACGATGGTGTGATCGCTCACCTAGAGCCAGACATCCTGGAATGCAAAGTCAAGTGGGCCTTAGGAAGCATCACTACGAACAAAGCTAGTGGAGGTGATAGAATTCCAGTTGAGCTATTTCAAATCCTAAAAGACGATGCTGTGAAAGTGCTGCACTCAATATGCCAGCAAATTTGGAAAACTCAGCAGTGGCCACAGGACTGGAAAAGTTCAGTTTTCATTCCAATCACAAAAAAAGGTAATGTCAAAGAATGTTCAAACTACCATACAATTGCACTCATGTCACATGCTAGTAAAGTAATGCTCAAAATTCTCCAAGCCAGGCTTCAAGAGTAAGTCAATTGTGAACTTCCAGATGTTCAAGCTGGATTTGGAAAAGAAAGAGGAACCAGAGATCAAATTGCCAACATCTGTTGGATCATCATAAAAGCAAGAAGGTCCCAGAGAAATATCTATTTCTGCTTTATTGACTAGGCCAAAGCCTTTGACTGTGTGGATCACAGCAAACTGTGGAAAATTCTAAAAGAGATGGGAATGCCAGACCACCTGATCTGCCTCTTGAGAAATCTGTATGTAATTCAGGAAGCATCAATTAGAACTGGACAGGGAACAACAGACTGGTTCCAAATTGGGAAAGGATTAAATGAAGGCTGAATATTGTCACCCTGCTTATTTAACTTATGTGCAGAGTACATCATGAGAAATGCTGGGATGGATGAGGCACAAGCTGGAGTCAAGATTGCCGGGAGACATATCAATAACTTTAGATATGCAGATGACACCACCGTTATGGCAGAAAGTGAAGAAGAACTAAAGAGCCTCTTGATGAAAGTGAAAGAGGAGAGTGAAAAAGTTGGCTTAAAACTCAACATTAAAAAAAACTAAAATCATGATATCTGGTCCCATCACTTCATGGTAAATAGATGGGGAATCAGTGGAAACAGTGACAGACTTTATTTTGGGGGGCTCCAAAATCACTGCAGATGGTGACTGCAGCCATAATGTTAAAAGACGCTTGCTCCTTGGAAGAAAAGTTCTGACCACCCTAGACAACATTATAAAAAGCAGAGACATTACTTTGCCAACAAAGGTCCATGTAGTCAAAGCTTTCATTTTTCCAGTAGTCATGTATGGATGTGAGAGCTGGACTATAAAGAAAGCTGAGTGCCAAAGAATTGATACTTTTGACCTGTGGTGTTGGAGGAGACTCTTGAGAGTCCCTTAGACTGCAAGGAGATCCAACCAGTCCAACCTAACAGAAATCAGTCCTGAATATTCATTGGAAGGACTGATGCTGAAGCGGATACTCCAATAATTTGGCAACCTGATGCGAAGAAGTGACTCATTGGAAAAGACCCTGATGCTGGGCAAGATTGAAGGCAGGAGGAGAAGTGGATGACAGAGGATGAGATGGTGATGGATGGCATCACCGACTCCATGGACTTGAGTTTGAGTAAACTCTTGGAGTTGGTGATGGACATGTAGGCCTGGAGTGCTGCAGTCCATGGGGTCACAAAGAGTTGGACACAACTGTGTGACTAAACTGATCTGAACTGAGATATATTGAATATTCAGCCCTTCCTTTTTTCTAATAATACAGGGTTAAAATATGTCCTTTCTCTCTCATAGAAGCCTCTCCTCTGTGTGTGGTGGTCATCACTTGTAATGTGATAAGAACGTTAAGAGTGCTCAGTTCAGGGTCCAAAAGGAGTAGCTAGCCAGGTGGTCAGCATCAATACACAGGAATTCACAAGTCCACCCAGCTGGATGACGGCTTGGTAGAGCAAAAAGAATTGCATGTTCAGAAGCAAAGAGGTGAAACTGTTTTTCTCATGGAAATGAAGAAGGTAGGAAAGTCTACGGGGATCGACTGAAAGAATTAATGAAGGGAAGCTGGTGAGAAGCCATACATATCATGCAAACAAGATGGCAGTAGTCAAAGTAGCAAAAATCTATAAACCACTTAATGTCCGTTAATAAGAGAATAGATAGATGGGTTGCATATTCATCCAATGCCATGACATAGAGTAAGGAAAAGGCAGTTATGTGCATGAATGTGGATAAATTGCATCCAGATAAAGTTGAATGAAAAAAGCAAATCAGAATCTAGCAAAGAGTAGATATAGTTATATGTGTAACATATTCACCTTGTTGTATACCTGAAACTAACACATTAAATATATATTTAAAATAAAAGAGGGCTTCCCTGGTAGCTCAGATGGTAAAGAATCTGCCGGCAATGCACGAGACACCAGTTCGATCCCTGGGTCAGGAAGATCCTCTGGAGAAGGGAATGGCAACCCACTCCAGTGTACTTGCCTAGAGAATTCTGTAGACAGACCATAGGGTTGCAAAGAGTCAAACATGACTGAGTGACTCACATTTCCCACTAAAATAAGAGAATAAGAAACTCACTTATCAGGAGAATTGTTATTTCCAGGTTTCGCCAAAGAGGGAAGGGGTTAGACTATGGGGCAGGGGGTTGGTTTCCAAGCTTATTGGTCTTATTCTACATCCTAGAATCAGCTTCCCTGGTGATTCAGAGGGTAAAGAGTCTGCCTGCAATGCAGGAGACCCAGGGTTCATTCCCTGGGTTGGGAAGATCCCTTGAGGAGGAAATGGAAACCCACTCCAATATTCTTGCCTGGAGAATCCAGTGGACAGAGTATCCTGGCAAACTTTAGTCCATGGGGTCACAAAGAGTCGGACAAGGGTGAGCAGGCACCCACTACATTTTAGACTAACAACTACTCTGGTATTAATTTTGTTTATATTATTATGTACATATGTGTTACACTTTTGGGTATATATTTAATATTCAATCAAAAAAATAAAAATTATTCTTTTCCTAAACTTACCCAAATTAGCGTTTACTATTACTATTTGCACTGTACCCAAATTAGCGTTTACTATTTCAAGGAAACATGACTTATTGAGAGCTTCTACTTTTCACTACAATAGAAATCTTAATTGTTAAAAGTCTTTTGATGACCAGAAAGTTAAGCTAAAGGTTCAAGAGATTTTTTTAAACAGCCTTTTCTTTTTAAACTAGAAATAAAGAAGTGAAGGGGAAAAACCCTCAAGTGTCAAAGCTGGAAGAAGCCAGTGGCTGAGGACTCGCAAGCCCTTGATTGTACTGTGGGTTCATTGCTTTGGTCACAGAGGAGGCTTCACCTTTTCCATTTAACGGACAAAGCAAATGTAAATTTGTTCCCGATCACAATACACCCAGTATTAAATTTAGTAAGAGAAAATTGCACTAAGAGCTGAATTTTAGGCTTAACTTTCTGACACTCTCTTTTCTGTATGGAATTGATCAGCTCAAACCGAGCGCTCATGACTGGGAAAATGACACAGTCTGCTGTGGCCTTGTTCTAAATTTTAGCAGTGCCAGAGCCCACTCTGACACTAATTTTACAGCTGCTGTTCCCTGATTGTCTATCAGGACCTAGCATTTTTCCTTGGCTTCCCTGGGAGCAAGGCAACTTGTGGGACAAAGTCCGTTTGGGATTAATCATGGCGATTTCCCAGCTAGCACTGCGCAAGTGAAATAGACTGTCCTCAGAATGAAGAGTAAGAATTATTTGCAGAAAGTGTGAAAATGTTAAACTTGGTCCTGACTTATCAGCTTTGGCAGAATTCTTTCCTGATGTTGTTGAATCATTTTCCTGTTTTTTTTTTTTTCAATCCCTATAGAAATAGAATCATGTAAATGGTTCTGTCTGTTTTTCCAAAAGAACTAAACTTAACCTCATTTATTTGTTAAATGATATTTACAAAATATTCTCAGGGACTTCCCAGAGTGGTCCAGTGGTTAAGACTTTGCCTTCCAATGCAGTGGGTGTGGGTTCTATCCCTTATCTGAGAATTAAGATCCCCATACATGAAACCTAAGCAATATTTTAACAAATTCAACAAACACTTTAAAAAAATGGTTCACAGAAAAAGAAAGTTTTTTAAAATGTTTTCAGTAGCACAGTGAGCACGACATGTTGTACCCAAAATTGATTTTTGGACTGGAATCAAGCTCACGATGTGTGTTTACAAGAGTGCTTCATTATACTCACTGCAACACGGTTTTTGTATCACTGGCACAAAACTGTCCCCATCGACTTCAGTATGTTTTTTCTCTTAGAAAACTGTCACTCCAAGCTTTCCTAACTAAATCATTTTGTCCTTACAGATAAAGGTCTCTTAGGCTTAAAGTACATGGTCCTGGGTTGGCCAATATATGGAGAGTTATTCCTGATAGGATGGGACTAAGAGCTAAGACTAAACGTTAGGAATGGCATTAAGGGAAATTGTTACGTGTACCTTCATTATAAAAAATAAAAGGTAAAATTATACAGACAGTAAGTAACTTCACTCGCTATGAATTAAAAGTGAGAGGAAAAAAATTCATACTGGGATGCAAGGGAGGAACATACTTTAAAAGATAAATATACAGTCCTCTTTTCATAGGTTTATTTATTATTTCTATTCTTTATTTATTTTCCAGTGGATTTCTTGTTCATGTTCTTTACCTAATTTATTTCAGTTTGTCCATCATTTCTCCACTTAACATATCTGTATACATTTTAACTACTGGAAAGTTTACTATGTCAAGTATGCAAATTACATTTTTTTAGTATCATTTGTTTATGGTAGTTGTTTCCATTCCAATGTTTTTATTTTTTATTGCAGTAAATTATATCAATCTTTTCCATTATAGGTAATTCATAAAGCACTCTATTTCCTCTTTTTTTCCGTTCCATATACAGATGCCATGCCTTCTCAGTTCAGTTCAGTTCAGTCGCTCAGTCATGTATGACCTTTTGCTACCCCATGGACTGCAGCACGCCAGGCTTCCCTGTCCGTCAGCAACTCCTGGAGCTTACTCAAACTCAAGTCAATCGAGTCAGTGATGCCATTAAACCATCTCATCCTCTGTCATCCCTTTCTCCTCCTGCCTTCAATCTTGCCCAGCATCAGGGTCTTTCCCAATGAGTCACTTCTTCGCATCAGGTGGCCAAGTATTCACCTTCAACATCAGTCCTTCCAGTGAATATTCAGGACTGATCTTGATCTAGATTGACTGTTGGATCTCCTTGAAGTCCAAGGGACTCTCAAGAGTCTTCTCCAACACCACGGTTCAAATGTATCAATTCTTCGGTGCTCAACTTTCTTTGTAGTTCAACTCTCACATCCATACATGACTACTGGAAAAACCATAGCTTTGACTAGATGGACTTTTGTTAGCAAAGTAATGTATCTTCTTCTTAATATGCTGTCTAGGTTGGCCATAGCTTTTCTTCCAAGGAGGAAGCATCTTTTAATTTCATGGTTGCAGTCACCATCTACAGTGATTTTGGAGCCCCCCAAAATAAAGTCAGTCACGGTTTCCATTGTTTCCCCATCTATCTGCCATGAAGTGATGGCAAAGGATGCCATGATTTTAATTTTCTGAATGTTGAGTTTTAAGCCAACTTTTTCACTTTCCTCTTACACTTTTGTCAAGAGGCTCTTTAGTTCTTCTTTGCTTTCTGCCATAAGGGTGGTGTCATCTGCATATCTGAGGTTATTGATATTTCTCCTGGCAATCTTGATTCCAGCTTTTGCTTCATCCAGCCCGACATTTCGTGTGATGTACTCTGCATATAAGTTAAATAAGTATGGTGACAATATTCAGCCTTGATTTACTGCTTTCCCACTTTGGAACCAGTCTGTTGTTCCACAGCCAGTTCTAACTGGTGCTTCTTGACCTGCATACAGATTTCTCAGGAGGAAGGTAAGTTGTTCTGGTCTTCCCATATCTTGAAGAATTTTTCAAAATTTACTATGATCCACATAGTGAAAGGATTTGGCGTTGTCAATAAAGAAGAAGTAGGTGTTTTTCTGGAACTCTCTTGCTTTTCTGATGATCCAACGGATGTTGGCAGTTTGATCTCTGGTTCCTCTGCCTTTTCTAATCCAGCTTGAACATCTGGAAGTTCACGGTTCACGTACTATGGAAGCCTGGCTTGGAGAATTTTGAGCATTACTTTGCTAGCATGTGAGATGAGTGCAATTGTGTGGTAGTTTGAGAATTCTTTGTCATTGCCTTTCTTTTGCATTGTAATGAAAACTGACCTTTCCAGTCCTTCAGCCACTGTTGAATTTTCCAAATTTGCTGGCATATTGAATGCAGCACTTTCACAGCATCATCTTTTAGGATTTGAAATAGCTCAACTGGAATTCTATCACCTCCACTAGCTTTGTTCATAGTGATGCTTCCTAAGGCCCACTTGACTTCACATTCCAGAATGTCTGACTCTAGGTGAGTAATCACACCATCTTAGTAATCTGAGTCATGAAGATCTTTTTGTAATTATGTGTATTCTTTCCACCTCTTCTTAATATCTTCTGCTTCTGTTAGGTCCATACCATTTCTGTCATTTATTGTGCCCATCTTTGCTTGAAATATTCCCTTGCTATCTCTAATTTTATTGAGGAGATTTCTAGTCTTTCTCATTCTATTATTTTCCTCTATTTATTTGCACTGATCACTGAGGAAGGCTTTCTTATCTCTTCTTGCTATTGTTTGGAACTCTGAATTCAAATGGGTATCTCTTTCCTTTTCTCCTTTACCTTTAGCTGTTTGTCTTTTCTCAGCTATTTGTAAGACCTCCTCACACAACAATTTTGCCTTTTTGCATTACTTTTTCTTGGGGATGGTCTTGACGACTGCCTCCTGTACAATGTCATAAAACTCTGTCCACAGTTTTCAGGTACCCTGTCTATCCGATCTAATCCCTTGAATCTATTTCTCACTTCCACTGTATAATTGTAAGGGATTTGATTTAGTTCATAACTGAATGTTGTAGGGGTTTTCCCTACTTTTTTCAATTTAAGTCTGATTTTTGCGATGAGGAGTTCATGATCTGAGCCACAATCAGCTCCTGGTCTTGTTTTTGCTGTCTGTATAGAGCTTCTCCATCTTTGGCTGCAAAGAATATAATTAATCTGATTTTGGTATTGACAATCTCTTGATGTCCACATGTAGAGTCTTCTCTTATGTTGTTGGAAGAGGGTGTTTGCACCCTCTATGACCCATGTGTTCTCTTGGAAAAACTCTGTTAGCCTTTGACTTGCTTCATTTTGTACTCAAAGGCCAAATTTGCCTATTTCTCCAGGTATTTCTTGACTTCCTACTTTTGCATTCCAGTCCCCTATAATGAAAAGGACATGTTTTTTGCATGTTAGTTTTAAAAGATTTTGTAGGTCTTCATAGAACCGTTCAACTTCAGCTTCTCCGGCACTACTGGTTGGGCACAGACTTGGATTACCGTGATATTGAATGGTTTTCCATGGACATGAACAGAGATCATTCTGTTGTTTTTGAGATGGCATCTAAGTACTGCATTTTGGACTCTTTTGTTTACTGTGATGGCTACTCCATTTCTTCTGAGGGATTCTTGCCCACAATATAAATATAATGGTTATCTGAGTTAAATTCAGCCATTCCAGTCCATTTAATTCACTGATTCTGAAGGTGTCAATGTTCACTCTTGCCATTTCTTGTTTGACCACTTCCAATTTGCCTTGATTCATTGACCTAACATTTCAGGTTCCTATAGAATATTGCTCTTTACAGCATCAGACTTTATTTCCATCATGAGTCACATCCACAGCTGGGTGTTGTTTTTGCTTTGGCTCCATTCCTTCATTCTTTCTTGAGTTATTTCTCCACTGATCTTCTGTAGTATATTGGGCACCTACCGACCTGGGGAGTTCATCTTTCAGTGTCCTATCTTTTTGCCTTTTCATGCTGTTCAAGGCAAGAATACTGAAGCAGTTTTCCATTCCCTTCTCCAGTGGACCATGTTTTGTCAGAACTCTCCACCATGATCCATCTGTCTTGGGTGGCCGTACATGGCTTGGCTCATAGTTTCACTGAGTTAGACAAGGCTGCGGTCCATGTGATCAGTTTGGCTAGTTTTCTGTGATTGTGGTTTTCATTCTGTCTGCCCTCTGATGGATAAGGTTAAGAGGCTATGGAGGCTTCCTGATGGGAGAGACTGACTGAGGGGGAAACTGGGTCTTGTTCTGACAGATGCCTCCTCAACTATCCTGGAATCGCTATGCAGAAGGAATGTGGCATGTCGTTCTCTTTTCTTGTCTCTTTTACTTTTTTAAAATTTTCTTAAACTTTTAATTTTTTATTGAGGTATATCTGATTAACAATGCTGTGATAGTTTCAGGAGGACAGAGAAAGGACTCAGCATTACATATACACATATCCATTCTCCCCCAAACTCCCCTCCCATCCCGGCTGTCACAGAATGTTGAGCAGAGTTCCCTGCGCTCTACAGAAGGTCCCTGTTCCTTACCCATTTTAAATAAAGGGGTGTGTACATGTCCATACCAAACTCCCTATCCACCCCTTCCCCTCATCCTTTTCCCGGGCAACCGTAAGTTCACTCTCTAACTTTGTTAGTCTGTTTTGTAAATAAGTTCATTTTTATTATCTCTTTTTAGATTCCACATATAATGGATGCTGTACAATATTTCTCCTCTGTTTGACTTCTTGTCCCTTTTAAAATGTCCTTTACACATGCTGAATTAGTCATGCTCATTCACATCTGACTCTGTGACCCCATGGGCTGTATGTAGCCTGCCAGGCCCCTCCATCCATGGAATTTTCTAGGCAAGAATAATGGAGCAGGTTGCCATTTCTTCCTCCAGGGAATCTTCCCAACCCAAGGATCGAACCAGCATCTCTTGTACTTCCTGCATTGGAAATTGATTTTTTACCACTGAGCCACCTGGGAAGCCTTGAATTAGTCACCCAGTACTAAACCTTTGAGTTGACTAGCTGACTTGAAACTGGGGAGGTGACTTTTGTGAGTACCAAGAGAGACATTAGCAAGGAGACTGACCTTTGGTCCATGCTCATGGGAATTGGTTGATAGAATTTTCATTGTATTTTTTCATTCCCTCCCCCTTTGTTTCTGATTTTTTTTGAAATGTTCATTAATTCTTAAGGAAGTACTCTTTTTCCCTTCAGAAAAATTTATTTTGCAAGAACTTAAAATAAGTAGAGCTCACAATTAGTTTCTGAGTAACTGTTAATTCACACAGATGTAGGAGGCAGGTTTCCTACAGCTGTGTGTAATTGAGTTCAGTTCATCATCAGATCTCATGGGTTACTTTAATATTTAACCCCCAAGCAACACTTTCAACGCCATCAGCTTCTCCAGACTTAAAAAGTCTAGGATGCAAACCCTTGTTGAGAGCTCTGAAACTTATCCTTCCAGGTGTAGTTGACAAAGATGACTTGAAGGGGATGCAAATCAAGTCTCCTTGCAGTAATTTCTGTAATGTCTTACATTTACATGGTACAATGCATTTGTCATAAATGCTGTGGCTGCTTACTCACTTCAGTCCTGTCCAACTCTTTGCCACCCCATGGACTCTTTGCCCACCAGGAAATTTCGTGGAATTTTCTACGCAAGAATCCTGGAGTGGATTGCCATTCCCTTCTCTGGGGAATCTTCCCGACCCAGGGATCGAACCCAAGTCACCTTCATTGGCAGGTGGACTCTACTTTTGAGCCACCTGGGAAGTCCTTATATATATGAATTACTGGTGTTCCTTAAACCAGCTATGGTTTCTGGTACCCAGTATGGGCTTAATACATAAATATTAAATGATTAATAGATGAATGTTCAAAATGAATGCAGGGATTCTCCTTTTATCATAGACATAAGGTATTTTCAACAGACTTATGTAAAGACAATGTGTATTCAGCCTAAGGGAAAGGTATAACTTCTGTGATGACCTTCTCTGCTGAGTGAGACAATGCTATGAAATGCCATCGGGGGCATCTTCCTACTGGCAACAGTGACCCTCCAAGCACTCCATGTGGGTACCTATCTCCACTAGACGTGTGAAGTTTTACCCCTTTCCTGAAAGGAGCATCCTAGTTCAGGGAGAAAGCATCACAAGACTGAAAGAGGAGATAATTAGTAAGCAGCTGTTTTAGCAGGAGCTGATCTTAGACCAGCAACGTCCATTTGAGAATTCTCACTGAGAGGGTTTGGCCTTGCAAATGGATTCCTCAGCAATACCTTTTCTCTTTTTTTCTTTAATCAGAAGATGATTAAGACCTGAATACAAGCACCCCAGATGATGGAACCCATTGTAAAATAGATGTTTTATTTAATTCAAGTAATATGAGACCAACAAACCAAGAGACAACTGCCATTTTTTTTTAATTGGAGGATGATTGCTTTAGGATGCTGCAACAGTTTCAGCTGTACAACAGTGTAAATCAGCCACACTGCTGCTGCTAAGTCGCTTCAGCCGTGTCCGACTCTGTGTGACCCCATAGACAGCAGCCCACCAGGCTCCCCCATCCCTGGGATTCTTGAGGCAAGAACACTGGAGTGGGTTGCCATTTCCTTCTCCAATGCATGAAAGCGAAAACTGAAAGTGAAGTCGCTCAGTCGTGTCCGACTCAGCGACCCCATGGACTACAACCTACCAGGCTCCTCCATCCATGGGATTTTCCAGGCAAGAGTACTGGAGTGGGTGCCATTGCCTTCTCCTTGAATCAGCCATATGTACACATATATTCCCTCCCTCCTGAGCCTCCCTCCTACACTCCGTCTCTCCCCCTAGGTCATCACAGAGCACTGGAGTCAGCGAGGCCACAGATATCTAAGTATTAGAATTCAGAAAATAAAGGACAGGGTTAATATGGACAGTAAGATAGCTTGCCATTTTAAAGCATTGTTTACTCGTATCCCAAAGGAAGCCTATGAAAAAATAATGGCTACAATTTATTGGAAATATAATATACACTTGATCTTAAAGTAGTCGCCTAACATATTTTTTCAACAACCTGATATTAGTGTCATAAACAAAAGACCTATATTGCCTCAAACTTTTGCAATAGTAAGAAAGAGTATATATAGTCTTTAAGATCCAAAGAGCAGAGTGATGGGCTGATACGTTAAAATTATATGGAAACAGAATACAGAGCTACAGATGGAAGTCAACATAAAAAAATTAGAACTTTCCAAAATGGAACCATGGCATATAAGACAAAGAAATCTTCATCAGAGGACACGCTAATTGCCCTACCTCACACTCAGTTCAGAGAATTCCTACACTGGCTGGAATTTTAAACCTAGTAACCCCTAGAATCAGGCTTTCCTGGTGGCTCAGATGGTAAAGAATCTGCCTGCAATGCAGGAGACCTGGGTTGGATCCCTGGATTGGGAAGATCCCCGGAGTAGGAAAGGGCAGCCCAGTTCAGTACTCTTGCCTGGAAAATTCCAGGGGCAGAGGAGCCGGGCAGGCTACATAACAGTCCATGGGGTCGCAAAGAGTCAGACATGAGTGAGCAACTAGCACATGGTGTATAAGAAAGAAATTTTAAAATGATAGAGTATGTGCAGGCATAACCTTGCTTCCATAAAACCCAGGCTGAAGAAATTTTAAACTGTGACAACATGTTATAATTATTCTAAGGAAATCTGCCAAGCTTTCATTTCTACTTTATATTGCACGATTATTTTTAAAGATTAATTTCATTAAAACAGAAATTTGTCTTCCTCCATAAATGACTACAGCTTAATAAGTGGGAGTCTGTAATTTCATCTCAATTCATCTCATACTCAGTGGCCATGGTGTTATTGCTTCTTTGAGATAATTGCCTATTGGTGGAGTGCACCACAAACATTGCTTGGATAGAAGCCTTCTAGCTTACCCTCAGAAGGAAAAGATCTCTCCTAAGCATCACTGTGTGCTGCCTTAAAATCAGCAATCTATTCCATGATTTATGGACATTACTGCCAACTCTCACCTTAAGATGTCTTTTGTACTCTGTCCTGCCTAGCAAAGTGACTGATCCATAATAAGTGCTCAATAAATATTTAATTAATGTGGAACAGCTGTATCTCTGTCTCCTTGGTAGATCTCAAAGACCAAGGGGGGAAGAGCTTAACTTCAATAGATAAAGAGTGCTAGTTTACTCCATTTATGTGCTTCACGCTTGGTGATCAGCCAGGATTCCCTAACTGTACCATCAGCATATCAGCAGACCAGGCTGGCCAAGACAAAGAGCCCTGAGACAGAATCAGGGATGTGTCTGGCTCCCAACCTTCAGATAAACCTCAGAATACAGATCGTAGTGCCTGAGAAGGCAGAAGCCGTCTGGAACCACAGAACCCTCTGTAGGAAAGCTATCGCCTGCACAGGTCTCCCTTTACCGCTTTAGGGCCTGGATTTACTTCAATGAAGAAGAGATCATTTCAGTTAGATAAGTTTGTTTCTTTTCATGTTATCTCCCTGGCCCCCATACAACTTAGATCCCTGGATTTCTCCAGCTTAACTCCAAAGCAAGTGTTAGAAGATGACACATAATACATGTCATTCCAGAGTTCCCTCCTATTTTTATCTTCTTTTGATATCGTAATAGCCACATCATATAAGGGAAGTAGTGAGAACATAAGAAAGATAAGCTTCATTTTTAATTTAGGGAAGTTCTCTTCACATTTCTCAGTCTATCAATCACCTGTTTTTGTGACATTACACCCAGAAATACTGATGTGGGGTTTACAGAATATTATTGCACTATTATTATAATTTGAAACCTTGACTTGCTGACCATAATCAATAGACCATATTCACATTCAAATTACACAAATTATAAATATCCAGTAGGAGAACATGGAGGGAAAGTTTAAGTTTTTTAAAGGATTAGTTATAGAATTGGCTGTATTTATTGATAAAGCAATGGTAAGAGTCTTGGATAATATTTGCAAAGAAATAATAAAAATATCTATGACTCCAGAATCCTGTTTTATACTTAAGAATCTTTCAATAGATTCTAAATGATTATCTAAAGTGACATTGCTAGACAAAGTAAAAAGAAAATGAATATAAGGACTTTTAATAGTCAAAGCCGAATGTTTATTACAAGAGCAATAAGAACTATATAGGATGTGGAGCCATATAACAACCGAATTGCCTTAAAATAGAGAAAAGAACTTAAATTAAAAAATACAGACAATATTTCCGAATAAATTTTTGTTGTTTACAATGGCTTTTCTTTTTCCTATTTCTTCAAAGTTACAAATTTCTCGAGAAACCTCTTACATTGACAGGTAATTATTTGATAATGAAGTGAATAGTGATTATGAAAATTATAATGATGATAACCACTATGTAATGTGTATTAAATGCTGTAATGAACCACATTATGCCTTTCCCATATTTAAAGACCCTGATGCTGGAAAAGATTGAAGGCAACAGGAGAAAGGGGTGGCAGAGGAAGAGATAGTTAGACAACATCATCGACTCAATGGACATGAATTTCAGCAAACTCCGGGAGATAGATAGTGGAGGACAAAGGAGTCTAGTGTGCTGCAGTCCATGAAGTTGCAAAGAGTCGGATATGACTTAGCAACTGAACAGTGACAATTTTTCTGTACCACCATGGTGTCCTCATCTGGAAGACTACTTTGTCGTCAGCTGAAATTATTAGCAAGTATAGTGTGGTTTCCAAATTATCTTGTATCTATCTGTTCTCTGTAAAGACAGCTTGGAGCTTCAAATATAATCAATTTCTTCTTCAATATATATTTACATATATCTGTTTATATATGCAAATACATACTTAGGCCTAGTGTATATGCATATACGTATGTTACAGAATTAGAAATGAGAAAAGCAATTCCATATACATTATCTCATTGAAGCTTTATAAAAACCATGTAAGACAGATTTTAAAAAAAATAAAATCCTCTAAAATTTTATTTTTCTGCTTTTATTCATTTATAACTTCCATTTATTTATTCTCATTTAAAAGACCACTTGAATACATCTTTATGTAAAAATTAAAATTCATATGAATAAAGAGCCCCTTGATTTTCCCTGCATCCCACAGAGGGAACTATTATTTTCAGCTTAAGACTGATATTTTAATCACGCTTTTCTATACAAAGAAACAATGGTCCAAAGAGTATTGAATGTTTTCCAAAGTACAGAGGTTCCTTATCAGTGATAGCTTGACTCAAGCCCAGATATCTGGTTACAAGTTCCATTCCACTCAGTGGGAGAAAAGTGTAAGTTCTTAGTTTGAGAAAAGGTCAAATATTGTCACTACGTATTTGTCCTGTTCAGTGGCCAATCTACAGCTCAAAATACAGCACTAACTGGTTAGAAAATGATCTCCTTGCAGGGTTGATGGCAAGTACTGATACTAGAGCTGAAAATGGCATATCATGGTAAAGCAAACATTTATTGTGTGTGACCAAGGCAAGTCAGCTAACCTCAGTAAACATCAGTTTTTTTCCATCTACAGAGATAATAGTGGGCTTCCCTGGTGGCTCAGTAGTAAAGAATCAGCCTGCAACGAAGGAGACGCGGGTTCAATCCCTGGGTCAAAGGCAACCCACTCCAGTATTCTTCCCTGGGAAATTCTATAGACAGAGGAGCCCGGTGGGCTAAAAGTCCATGCGGTTGCAAAGAGTCAGACGTGACTTAGCAACTGAACAACAACAGCAACAAATTTTTCTTAACTTCCTGTGAATTGCTAGTTAGCCAAGAAGTCAGGACACTGAAGAATCTTTTGTAAGAACAGGCATAAGTCCCAAAAAAGAAAAGTGGCACAGACTGAAAAACTAAGAGCTGATTAAAACACACACACACACACACACACACACACAACAAGACCCAGGATAGAGAAAAGAAGAGAGAGAAATCGACACATTCACGGATGCTCTGTGACACAAGCTGTATTTAGCCCCGCTGCAGCCTTGTGCCGGTTGATTAAGACTGGGAACATTTTCTCAAGTTGGGCGAGAGAAGCACAGCTGTCGTGTTCAGGAACTCGAGTATGAAACGTATGCTTCCTGCCAAGCTCTCATGGGGTACAAGCGCAAAGCTTCCCAGAAACAGAATGGTCTTAAAAATGATTGGAAAGATTCATTCTTACTGACAGATGGAAAGTATCAGAGGCTAGGGAAGTGTGCCTTTGTGAGTGTGCACATATGTGTATATGTGTGTGCACACCCACGCTTGCACACATCCATTTGGTGAGGTGGCTGACAATAGAACTTCAAAACCAAGCATGTTGGGCTTCTCTGTTGTTGCATTGTGTTTTCTCACAAACCTATTCTTTTTTTTTTTTTTTTTAATTAATAATACTCACAATCCTTTTTCTACAGACCATAATGGCTGAAGACTAAGGGTCTTTTCCCTGGCTTTGGCAGTTTGTAGTGTTAGTCACTAAGTTGTGTCTGACTCTTTGTGACCTCATGGATAGCAGCCCACCAGGCCCCTCTGTCCATGGAATTCTCCAGGCGAGATTACTGGAGTCACTTGCCATTCCCTTCTCCAGGGTATCTTCCTGACCCAGGGATCAAGCCCGGGTCTCCTGCATTGCAGACAGATTCTTTACCTTCTGAGCCACCAGAGGCAGTTTGTAGGATCTGCTTCAAAAGCTTAACACAACCACATGCACAAACTCAAACAAATGCACACACATCTAGTTTTTCCATCTGCCATTGTTAACTCAAAATGGCTTACCCACTCAGCTCTTATAACAAGGAAAATGGATCTGGTTTCGGTTCAAAATATATTAGGGCATTTCCCAGCAAAAGTGAAAAACAGATGATTTTTTTTCCCCCTAGATACTTCTATTCTTGGATATTTTAATCCCACCTCCCATGTGGGATGATTGCCTCAGTCAGGGTAACTATGGAAACACTCAATCCCAGAGTTGATGTGCTGCCTGAAATTTAGCCAATAGCTGACTGCATCATTACCTTTTTGCTAGCAACTGGAGGTTTCAGAGACTTGACATGCCTGATGTGGTCACTGTATTAAAAGCCATTTTGAGGGACAGTCTTCCATTTTTCTGAAACCGTACAACTAACCTGGAGAACAGAAGACTGGTATTGCTGGTGTCAGAAACTATGAATATACATTTGATCTCATCCTCAGAGGCTCATCCTTGGAATAACATCTTGGCTGCTGATTGGGTACCAGAACATGAATGACTATACTGCAGTGGCAAGACAGCAATACCTGTCAGTCCCAGGTTGTGCTAGTGGTAAAGAATCTGCCTGCCAGGAGGCCTAAGAGACGCGAGTTTGATGCCTGGGTCATGAATATCCCCTGCAGCAGAAAATGGCACCCCCCTCCAGTATTCTTGTTAGGAAACCCCAGGGACAGAGGAGCCTGGTGGGCCCCATTGAATGGGGTCGCAAAGAATCAGACACAACTTAGTTACTAAAAACACACACACACACACACACATACACACACATCATGTCAGTCTCATAAGCCACAAAAAGCTGGAGCTCAGGTTTGTGGATACATGAAAGCATTCCTATTTGACAACCTTCCTTTTGCAAATAGAGTAATAAATTGTATTAGTTTAAATGGAATTCAAAATATCACTTTGCTTTTTAGCAAAACTAAAAGTGCCCCAGCCTATGGCCTAGGGGGAAGAAGATATTTAAGACACCAGGACTTGGACCTAACCCCCATCATCTGAGAAAAAGACATAGGTTAGGACTTATGAGGTTGTTATCAATGATAAGAATATGCAAGCTTGGTGAGTCTTTCAGTTAAAAGCTCTAGAAAGTTTTAGAAATAGCCAAACCAGAGGTAGACTGAGTATTAATGAATCTGTAGGCCACCATTGTCCAAACTTGGTTTCTGATTAACCTAAGGTCCTTATCTTCCCCTTTATATACCTAGGAAAGGAAATGGTAAACTATCTCTTCATGAAAATAATATTTTGGACCCCATTAGGGGCTTCCCTGGTGGCTCAGATGGTAAAGAATCTGCCTACAATGCAGGAGACCTGGGTTGGATCGCTGGGTCGGGAGGATCCCCTGGAGGAGGGGACGGCAATCCACTCCAGTATTCTTGCCTGGAGAATCCCATGGACAGAGGAGCCCATCTGGGCTCCCGTCCATGAGGTCACAAAGAGTTGGACATGACTGAGTGACTAACACTTTCACTTCCATAATTTTTAAAACACCATATATAATATTTAAAATAAAATTACTAGGCATGTGAGTAGCCATTACCAAATACTTGATACATATGGAAGAGGAAAACAGAAAAGATCAAATAAAAGCAAGTTTGCCAGATATTGAAAATAGAATAAGAGACATTTGGCTAACTATAAATAATCTATGTAAGGAAATAGTCAAATAGTTGAATAGGTAGTTTAAAAGGTAGAGATTGGATTGACATATACACACTACTATGTATAAAATAGATAACTAATGAGAACCTACTGATTAGCACAGGGGAATAAAAGGGAAGGTACAATCTATTTGTAGGACATATATTAAGTTAACCTTAAAAATACATTCCAATCCAATATACAGTAGGTTCAACAAAACTGATAAATTTCATCTACACTGTCCAAAAAGAAAGAACAGATTTAGTTACTAAATTCAACCATAATGGAAAAGAATATGTAAACAGTGTATATATAAATGTGTGTGTGTGTGTGCATGTGTGTGTATAACTGGTCATTTTAGTGTACAGCAGCAATTAATGCATTATAATTCTACTATACTTCAATAAAAATAAATTTAAAAATTAAAAAATAAAAAGAGAACACACACACATACATACATGTATATGAATACTTTGAATAACTATATGCCACAAATTGGATAACTTAGATGATGTGGATAAATATATGTGAAACAATTACTAAAGCTGATTCAAGATAACTCAATAAATCTGAATTGTCCTGTAACAGGTAAGGAGATTAAATTAGTAAAGTAACTTCACAACTTCCCAAAAAGTGAAAAACAAGGCCCAGATGATTCTGCTGGTGAATTCTACCATATATGTATGGTCTCTTACACATATGAGCAAAGGGAAAAAAAACCTAGCAAACCAAATCCAACAACATATACAGCTTAACAAAGTGAGATTTATATTAGTAATAAAATGTTTGTTTAACATCTCCAAATCTACTAACATGATATACCATAGTAAGAATGAGTAAAAGCCAAATGGTCATCTCACGAGATGCAGGAAAAGCACTTGAGAAACCTAAACCCTTTCATGATTAAAATGTTTAAAGAACTGAATGGAAAAAGAAAAAAGCCCCCTCAAGTTGATTGAAGGCATCTGTGAAAAAAAAAAAGTTAATATCATACTTAATGTTGAAAGGTGTGAATTCAAGGAGGCAGAAATCATTTGGCCATCTTAGAAGTCTGCCAACTTCAGAAAACTTTACTTTTAATATCAGAGGAAGGTTAATTAACACTATTACTGCTTCTATTCAACAGACTGGAAGTAAACCTAAATAAATGAAGAAACAAAATTCGTTTACAGACCATTATTTGAAAGAGACCAAGTTTTCAATCCTCTTTCAATCATCAATCCTATTTCTTCTCCCTTTTCCCAACATTGAATTCATAGCTCTATTAGATATCAAGGTTTATTATAAAAACTATACTAACTAGGATATCATAATGTTGGAATAGAAGTTGACAAATAGACCCACGAAACAGAACAGAAACTCTAGCAATGTGTCTAGTTATATCATGATGACTATTTCTGACAGAGTTGGCATTTCGGATCACTAGAAAGGGCATCCTTTAAATAATGTTTCTGAAACAATTGGATACCTCTACCAAAAAATAGAAAGGGAGAAAAGGAAGAAGGGAGAAAGAAATTGAAGCCTTATCTCACATACAAAAATCATATTAAAAATCAGTTCCAAGTGGAGAATTTTAAAAATCTAGAAATAAAAATTACAAATATCTTAAATGATAATACAGGAAAATACCTTCATTATTTTCAAGATGGTAAAGAATCTATTTATTAAAAAAGAAGCAGCATTGACTATGAGTTGCTTTATGTCAAAAACTTTTGTTCATCAAAAGACAGCATGAAGTTAAAAAAAAACTGTACAAAGATAATACCTTCGTAATTTATACAACTGACAAAGAGCGTGCATTCAGGACAAAAGAAAAGTTACAAAGGGAAATAAATGAAAGATGTGAACAGGCACTTCACAGAAGTAGAAATCCAAATGACTAATAAATATGTGAGGAAAAAAGTGCTTAATTAATTAGTAATGGAGAAATGCAAATTAAAACCACAATGAGTTACCACCAAATTGCCAGAAATGAAAACATCTTGGGATACCATGGACTCCATGAAAGAAGCCAGAGCGAAAATAATATATATAACGTGATTTCAATAATACAGTATAAAGAACAGGTGATAGATAGACAGATATGTTGTTTTTTTAATGGATGCATACACAGGTGTGCTGGTTTGCAGGAACAGAAGTGTCCCTGGTGAAATCTGAAACTGGCCCTTTTTACACAGAGGGCAGAGAGTGATGGAAGAGTCAGCCACTCTAGACCGGTAGATGGCAGATTTAATAAGCAAGGGATCTTACCTACAAGGCTTGTCTGGGGGTGGCCAGAAGATGCATAGATCTCTCACCAGCCTGCCAGAACCATAGAAGTTCGTGTAGACGCCTTACCTGAATTCAGTGATACACACCATCCAGATGCTAACTCAGGATCACGTCTTTGGTAAACATGGGAACAGTGGGCAAAGACTGCATTCCAAGGACAGGGGATGGGCGAGGAGCCTCCCGCTGCTGGGGAAGAGCTTGGGGGTCCTGTTCTCTCCATGGTCTCCTCCAAGATGTGGAACAAGATTTTAAGAGAGAAGCAGGAAAAGATTATCACTAAATCCAGGCATGGAGGCAGGAATTGTGCTCATGGAGAAGCATAAGGGGCAAGTTGTTTGTGATGCTCTATTTTCATCTATTTCTCTGTTCGAGGAATAAAGACAGGTATATTCATGTTTTATATTCATGTAATTCAACTATACATACGCTTTGTTTTTCTGTACTTGTGCTCCATGATTAAAGGAAAAAAATACTTGGAGACAAAATGTACCTCTTGCTAGAATGGAGATGTTATAATATGGGGCGAGGTTCTAAGGTATCAGCAATATTTACACTTTTTAAGGTGGTGTTGGTTACCCATTTCTACATATTAATATTAGCAGTTACAGCTTTTTCATATGTTTATATATATTAATATATTTAATAGGTAGGTTATTTTATGATTAAAAATAATAATGATCCTAACCTAGAAAAATAAAGTGCACAGCACAATCCCCGGTCTGTAATACCCACTCAAAAATTGTAAGTTGTTATCATAAATGAATTGGTAGTTTAAAATATTGTGAATCTCTAAAATGGAAGATGGCAAACTACAGCCCACAGGCCAAATCTCAGTCCTGCTAAGCATGATCATAAACAAAGAATAGTTTTTGCATTTAAACATTTGAGAGTAAAGTCAAAAGAATAATATATTGTGATACATGAAAATCACATGAAATTCAAATTTCAGTGTAAAGTTTTGTGACAACACAGGCACACCCAGTTGTTGGCACACCACGCATGTCTGCTTTCTCAGAAACCACCGACTTGAGCAGCTGTGAGGGACCATCTGGCTTACGAAGCCTAAAATAGCTGCTACCTGGCCTTTTACAGAAAGTTGGCCAATTCTGCTCAAAAATACTTTAGCCTTTCCTTTTCAAAGCCAAGCTGCCCTCTACAGTCGGAAGACTATCTTGGTGAGCGGCTCCCTCTTGGCTTAGCTGTCTGCAGAAAATCCCACTCGGGATCTGGAGGTTTGTGTGGACAGGAGCCATCATCTTCTGAACGAGGGCTGCTTTTGAAAATAGCCTGCCGCCTCCATCTGCATCCTCCACCCTCAGCTGCCACTCCAGCTACTTGGAAGGAGCAGTATCTCCGAGTGCCATCAACTCCTTTCCCCTGGGGATGTTGCTTCACAGATTTGGACCAAAATGAGAAGTAAGGAAAAGTTAAATCTTGTAGGTTTGAATTCCAACACCATGGCTTATTAGGTGTAAAATCATAGGACATTTGTATTCAGTTTTATGGTGTTTGAGCTTCTCTGATAGCTCAGTTGGTAAAGAATCCACCTGCAATGCAGAAGACCCTGGTTCGATTCCTGGGTTGGGAAGATCCCCTGGAGAAGGGATAGACTGCACACTACTGGACTTCCCTTGTAGGTCAGCTGGTAAAGAATGCGCCCACAATGCGGGAGACCTGGATTCGATCCTTGGGTTGGGAAGATCCCCTGGAGAAGGGAAAGGCTACCCACTCCAGTATTCTGGCCTGGAGAATTCCAAGGACTGTATAGTCCATGGGTTCACAAAGAATCAGACACAACTGAGCGACTTTCACTTTGTAGTGTTTGATTTCTCCTACCAAAATGAGACCAGTAACACACACTCTAAAGAATTTTTATGAGAATTAGAGATACTATATGCAAAATTCCTGAAAATAATAGATGTGCAATTAACAGAAGCTATTAGTATTCATCATCACCTATTCAGAAGGTATCAAGGTAGAGGAAAAAAAGAAGTCAACAAGCTTCTGTGGTAATGCTAGATTTCATCTTTAAGTCCCTTCAAGATTCCAGTTGCCAGGAAATGGCACAAGAGTGTAATTAATTAATTCAAGAAGACAGGGTCTCTGAGTCTCTGATCAGCTCTTTTATCATCCTAAGTGATTTACCAGCCCCTTATCCACTCTGTTCTGAATTTGGTTTTATGGGGACCCTCCCAAGGCACTTACACACCTATACTCACATATCTCAGCTCACTTTACAATTCCTGGTGATTCTCATTGTATCTAGGGCACTCAGGTTAAGAGCCAAGGTCTAAGCAAGTTACCAAGAAAATAAAAAGTGAATTCCTTTGACAGCGGCTCACCTTTTTGAGCCACTGAAGAAGAAAAGCAGTTTCTACCTGAGGCGGGAAAGGAGAGGAGAGCCCCTGGAATTATCTATTTATTCACATCAGAATACTTGATAATTAGGATAAAATGTGAACTTCAGAGAGTTAGAACGACTGTAATTAGGATGAGACTGAATTCAGTTTGCTTTCAATTTAACTAGGTATAAAATTATATTATTAATGTATCGAAACATGACATAATAAATTATCCCTTGTTGCTAATTCTTTGAGTCCTGCATTAGGAGCTTTATTTAAAAGGATTAGATTTAAATGAGAAAATTATTTCAAGATGATTTCAAACAAAGCAAGATATCATGTAGCGGAAAGTTGAAGATCTTCCTTTCTGGGGAGGTGATGGGAGGTCAGGAGGGAACTTATGATAGAAGTGGACAGCCCCACCCCACGCACAGGGTTAAGAGCCTCCCAGAGAATCACAGTCAGGCAGTGGCTAGGATTTGTTCACTTGGGACCATAGGAATGGGGAGATGACTGTCCTTACTAAATGCACAAGAAATGAGTCTAGGCATCAAGTCTATGAGGTACTTCTGCATCAATTCTTCCTTGGAGCAGTCTGGAAGAAAACATAGGCTCCCTTTGCAGTTTCTACTCCTCATGGATCAAGGAAGGAGGGTGGTCTTTTCCGGACCATACTATGGGCTATACTAAGAAATCATGCCAGTCAGGACAACGGCGATACTCAAATTAACAGTTTCCGGATAATTACTCCCTGCTAGAACTTGTGCTAGATATTTTATGTGCACTCACTCATTTAATCTTTAAAACAACCTTATGAGGCCCTAAAAGTGTTTCTATTTAAAAATGAGGAAGCTGAGACTTAGTGAGGTGAATTAAGTATCCAAGGTCACATAGCCAGTGACAGTTTCGAACTGTCTCCAAAGTCTACATTCTTTGTGCTGTACTTAGTCACTGTCATGTATGATGCTTTGCAACCCCATATACTATAGTCCACCAGGCTCCTCAGCCCATGGGATACTCCAGGCGAGAATACTGGAGTATGTTGCCATGCCCTCCTCCAGGGGATCTTCCCAAACCAGGGATCCAGCCCAGGTTTCCCACTTTGCAGGCAGATTCTTTACTGTTTGAGTTGCTAGCGAAGCCCCCTACTGTGCTTGCTTATGGTCAGACTCTTCTCATCTACTCCAGCTTACTACACATTAAAGTTTTGATACATTCATTATCCTAGAATACATGGATTTTTTTCAGTTCATGCTTTATCTGTACCGGTAAGTGTCTGTGACACTGGCTATTTATTATCTCTGAGTTCTTGGAGAGCACAGACTGTGTTTAAGGCACATGACTTCTATACCATTCAGCACAGATATCACACACTAAGATATAAATAAAACAGGTTTTTTTGGCCAAAAGGATGTGCTTTCACTCAATTTCACTTCTCAGAGAGCAGAAAAGAAGTTCAGAGAATCTGCCCAATGTCCTAGTGACCCAGAGTGCCTACATATTTGCTTGATGACCCTCTGAGCAAGTCAGAGAATGTGCTGTGTGATAAACAAATTGATGGCTTTGAACCTGTTAAGTACCCACCCCAGAAGATCTCACCCAGCCTCCAATGAGAAGCCTAGATCTAGCATTGAGTTTTGACTTCACCACATATCATATGTACAATCTTAAGTGAGTCACTTAACCAAGCCACACCTTGACATTCTCATTTGGAGATAGACTAGGGATGGTAATTGATGGATTTTTCTGTTGACTTGGTCAGGACCTTCTGGCCCACCCTTGCTGACCAGACCTGCTTCATCTCCTGGTACTAAAGACTCCTTTGGGCCTTGCCCACATTCCTCATCTTGCCTAGGGTTTATGCTAAGCCATCTTCTGTGAAGAGATGGTGGGGACATTATCTCTGCTAGACTTGGCGTCTCCATGGCAGGGCCCAAAGCTCTGAAAATGATTATCTCTGCTTATCTTGAGGCTCAGAGGTAAAGAGTTCACCTGTCAATGCAGGAGATGCAGGTTCAATCCCTGGGTCAGGGAAATCCCCTAGAGAAGGAAATGGCAACCCAGTCTAGTATTCTTGCCTAGAGATTTCCATGGACAGAGGACCCTGGTGAGCTACACTCCATGGCTCACAGAGAATCGGATATAACTGAAATGATTTAGCATGCACAAGTCCTGCTTTTTCCACAACACAACCTACCTCACACCTCTGAAGATATTCAAACTGAGGCCAAACATGCCCTTCACATGTCTTTTATTCAGGTGATTGGACTGTTAGGAATTTAAACCCTGTGACCACGGAGGTCTTTCTGAGGTAAAATTTTGACAATTTTGTATTTCTGTTTCTCTAGTCACATGAGTTTGTGGAGTCCAACAATTGTTTTCCTTTTCTCATCTCCTCTCTTCAAAGGATGCCTGAAAAGCTCTAAACAAGTGAACTGGGCCCCCTCTGAAAGTCTCTGAAGGATCTTGCAATTGCATCTGACCAGCACATAATAATTCTGAGAGGAGGTTTTCTCTGTAATTCACTCAGTGCCTCAGAGCTGGAGCTGGACAAGAGATACATAATTTATACAGGCAATTACACATCAATTGGTTATTAAAAGTGCCCTCATTGAGATGTACTGTATTGAGGACACAGAGATAAATCTGGTTCCCCAGGTAACAAGCTCTAGCTCACAGACAGAAGGCAAATTTTCTGATTTGGGATTGGCGCAACTTCTCTGACCCTGCGCTTCTTCTTTGCCTACAGTGTGGTTGTTCTGCAGGTGCGTGGGCGGGTGAAGACAGAAACAGCGGGGAGAAAGCCACAGTATGAATAATAGCCCCATGCTTTTCTTGGAGCCCTTTCCTCTTGGGAAAAAATAATTATTTTCCTAATTAATTAAACATTTATCCAGGAATTCATTTATTTATCAATTCATTCATTTAAATCATGTTTAAATGTGCCTGATGCTGGAGGAGACAGAAGAATGAAAATGACATTATCCCTCCCTTGGACGAGCTGTTCAGTAAGGAAAGACATAGACAAGCAAATCATTTCAAATATTTTGATAAGTGCAGAAATGGAGAGAAATACAAATGGAAATGTGATGGAGGGGGACATTTGCTCTCTCTAAGACAGCTAGGAAAAGAGAGATGAACAGAGCCCTATGATGATAAACAAGAGTTTATATACAGTGAAGAAGCTATTCAAAAAGAGGGTGGGGGGCGGGTGGGGGGGCGCGACTTCTCTGGTTTCCCAGTGGTTAGAGCTTCCAATGTGGAGGGTGCAGGTTCTATTCCTGGTTGAAAAGCTAAGATCCCACATGCCTTATGGCCATAAAAACTAAAATATAAAATAGAAGCAATATTGCAATACATTCAATAAAGACTTTAAAAATGGTCCACATTTAAAAAAAAAAAAAAAAACCTCTCTAAGAAAGATGAGGGGGCGGAGATGTGCAAAGACACAGCTTTCCATCTAATTAAAAGTATAAGCTGTATGTGGAAGAAATGAGCATACAGAATGCTCTGATGTGTTATACCTTTGGCCAACAGGAAGTGCACAATGAATGGTTCTAGTGTTGATGGAGGGGATCATCTGCTCCAAGATCGGGGAGGTTTTTTGTTATTGTCTTTGTTTTGCTTACATACAAGAATCTTGATTCGGAAGGTTTAGGTCTGACCTATGAATCTTTCTTTTAAAAACTCTCTGATGAGTCTTTTGAACCTGGGCCTCAGACAACACTTGAGAAAAACTGGGTTAGTGTCTAAACTGTTACCTTCATGAATTTCCTTTTTTATGCTCCATCTGCAACCTTGAGGCCGTGTTTAGTCGCCAACACTCAGGCAGCTTGCTTAATGTCATCTAGTCAATTGTACCCCCAGAAGAGCCTAATGTTTTTCAAGTTGTGTTTAAAATTTGGGAGGATGCCCAGATACACTGACAATCCTCTGGCACCAGCTCCCAGTGAGCTTCCCCAGAAATACAGCAGCAGTGGATATGATCTCGGATGGCCTCGGTCTGCAGTGGCTTGGAGCATGGCTTGAGTTCCCAGCCAGAGACAGGCTGAGCCACGGTGGTGAGAGCACCAGATCCTGGCCACTAGACCAGTGGTCAGTGACAAGGGCCCTGGCCTTTCGATTTTGCAGAAAAGAATATCCACAAAGACAGAAAATAGTGAAGCAAGTAAAGTATTTATTGAGAGTAGAGTACAACAAGTGTGGATAGGCACATGGACTGATTCAGAGGGAGACTCCCTGAGTTGTGCCCTCATGGTAGTTTGAATTTCTTTTATGGAGCATTTCTTCTGGGTTTCCTTTGGCCAATCATTTTGATTTGCCTGATTCACAGTCCATATTTTGTATCTCTCAGGATCCTCCCATGCATCTCTTAACCAAGATGGATCCTACCAAAGAGGCTTCTGGGTAGAACATCCCTTGACATGGTTTCCTTTGGCCTCCAATCAGCCTTTTCTGCCCATGTGTGATTGGAGAGATCTCCAGACTTTGAAAAATATGTGGTCTGGGCGGGGCCCAGCCCACTCCCTTAATTGTCCTACTATTCTCCTCTTGAAGTTTCATTCTGTAGAGAATAAATCTCCAATCACTTTACCCTGGGGTGAGGAGGGGTCCCAAGTGCCTCCTGCCTCAAAACTAGGGACCAAGGCATTCCATTGGCACAGAAGAGCAAGCCGCTCTGACTTCACTGTGTGCACTGCACTGGGAATTCCCAGGATGGGGGCCACATGGAAGTCTAAAGGGTTGAATGGGTGGGAACTAAGGGGAGCATCTCTGTTGAAAGCACAGTGTGGGAAGTTTAACCAAATGGTGGAGAATCTTCACTAAACAGCCTGTGAACAAAATATATTGAATGTGCTTCTATACAAAACGTATCAAGCACTATGGGAGACAACGGTAGATTTTATGACCTAACTGAAAAAGGGAGTTCCATACACACACATGAAAAATAGCTACAACAATTCAATAATCAAATGATATTTTTAACTTGTCCCAATAAGATAGGTTAATGGCCTGAAAAGTGATTTTTAGTGATGATATATTTTCTTTAAGTATGCAGAAGAAAGAAGCTGCCAAGAATTCATAAAAGAAATAATGCTTACCCCCTAGGAGTTGTTGCTGGGAAAACGCATTACTTTATAGCTTGTTTCCCCCTTGGTTTTATTGCCTATCAAAGTAAGAAGAGAGGAATTAACGTTTGTTGAATGCATATTAAATGGCAGACAACAAGCAAGGTGCTTGGTGCATATTTCATTGTAATCTCTCAGAGAGCCAGTTGGCATTATTATCATTCATACAGATGCAGAAAGTAAGTTTCAGGATACATATGCACCTTACCTGGGATCACTGCCCAGGAAGCCGGTGAAAGAACTGCAATCACCCAGCTTACACTCCTTCATTAAAGGCTTCCTTGGGTCATACTGGGCTTTCCTGGTGGCTCAGGTGGTTAAGAAGCCACCTGCAATGTAGGTGGCCCAGGTTCAATATCTGGGTTGGGAAGATCCCCTGGAGAAGGAAAGAGCAACCCACTCCAGTATTCTTGCCTGGCAAACCCCATGGACAGAGGAGCCTGCTGGGCTACAGTCCATGGGGTCACAAAGAGTTGGACATGGCTGAGTGTGATATCTTAATTAATTTGGGTCATGTTATCCTATTATAGTTCATCTAGGTATGTTGGTGCATTTGAAGAACCCCTGATAGTCTGTGTATCTATTTTGTGACTAAACAGGGTATAGAACAGAGTAAGAACTCTACAACAAATTATTGACTTGAATAGAAACTTTCTGTAAATATTCATTCATTCATTTTCCACAATAAACAATGTCCTCCTATACTGTTCTAGATGCTTGCGTTATAGCAGTAAACAAAACGTTAAAACTTCTTTGTCCTTTGTGTATATGTACCACATTTTTATTCATTCATCTGTTGATAGACTTCTAGGGTATTTCCCTATTCTGGCTAATATAAAGAGTGTTGCAGTGAAGATTGGAGTGCATGTGTCTTTTTAAATTATTGTTTTCCCAGGGTGTATGCCCAGGAGTGGGATTTCAGGGTCACATGGTAGCTCTATGCTTAGTTAGTTTTTTTAAAGCAAAAGCCGTACTGTTCTGCACAGGGGTTGTACAAATTTACATTCCTACCAACCATGTAAGAGGGTCATTGACACATACCCATGGAATCTAGAAAAACGGTATTGATGAATCTATTCACAGGGCAGGAACAGAGGCACAGGCGTAGAGGACGCACTTCTGGGCACCGAAAGTTAAGGAGAGAGGGGGAGCACACTGAGAGAGCAGCCCTGACATGTACACCACCACGTGTAAAACAGAGAGCTGGTGGGAAGCTGCGTAACACAGTGAGCTCAGCTCAGGGCTCTATGATGGCCTAGGGGGTGGGCTGTGGGGGCGGGGGGCCTTAAGAGGGAGGGCTGCATGTACATATAGCTGATTCACGACGTTGTATAGCAGAAACTAACATGACATTGTAAAGCAATGATAGTCCAATAAAAACTAAATAAAAAGCAAGAAAAAATGTCTATATCCCCATGGAGCTCATATTCTAGTGAGGGGAGACCAAAAAATGCAATAAACACCATCAATAAGTAAATAATATCATATATCAGAAGGTATATGATGGAAAAAGAAATAAAGATAGTGGCACTGAAGCCACTCACAGCTTCTGATCAGCTTCAGATAATTGCTACCCTGGGCTGATTTTATTTCAAGAGAAAGAAAAGATTCAGACATTTTAGTTAACTTATTATACACTTCCCCAAGTACATATTTGTTTCTCACATTTGAAAATGTAAAAGTAGCTCATGGAGTTTTTGATTATCTTCATGAACCTCAAGATTGGGACTCATTTCTTTTTTTCACTTTTTTTCACTCTGTCAAATAGTTATCAGACCTCAGTAGCAAGAGAATCAAGGACAGAAACATACAGAACAACAAAATGAAAAGTCAAGAGTAGGTGGGGCTCAAATGCATCCCTAAGGCAGGTCCACTCCTTCACTCTTGCCTTTTCTTCTCCTCCCTGACCAAGAATGATAGGTGAGAAAGATCTTATCCCCATGCAAAAGATGCAGGAAAGCTGCTGTGTGGAGGTGCAGAGCCAATAGAATGCACTCATTCAAATCCAGGACATTTATTATTTTCCAGAAGCGGCAAACTTAGTAACTTCCAGGATCATAAGATCCACAACTTTGAAAATGGAGTTATGTCTGGTCACTGAGTTATCATTCAAATTTAGAGGCAAACCTGAAATTCCCCAAGGCCTCCCCAGGTAAGTTTTCTTTGGAAAGTCTTTGTGGAGGCTCAGATCTGCAGAATCTTATTGGTAGAGATAGACTTCCATCAGAAAGAGCCAGAAGAGAAGTTGGGTGGGGGGCATTTTCTGTCTCAGGTCAGGGAAGAATTTACTCCTCGCTCTAAACCAATGCTTGGACAATCTGAGTCCCGCCTCTTCTAGAAACAGGTCTTCCCTCAAGAGTATTTCTTTAAGGATACATAAGGAATAGCGAATGAGATCTCAGAAAGCTATATTCCATATGAAAGGAGAGAAATAAGCTGAACTTTTTTTCCCCCTGAAAGTCTCCTGTGGTGCAAAGGGACCCAATTAACAGGAGAAGGTAAGTCAGAATAATTCAGTCTTCTCCGAATTTCCTGTGGCCATCCTCCCAGGACTGTTTGTCGTTAGGTGTTTTTGAAGAGCAGGCTCCCCTCGGACTCAGAGCCCTTTCATCCTCAGCGTGCCGGACGAGGTGAGCTAAATGTGAGGAGAAATGATGGACAGATCTCTGGGGCTGCTGAGGCAAGAGGGCCAGACGCCGGTCTGGGTGAGGCGTCTCCCGTGCCCTCTGTGTCTGGCGGCCCACACCGCTCCTCCTCTCTGATGTCTGTTCTGTTGGCAACATTAATGGGCTGAGTGTAGCCCTACTTTAAAAAAAAGAAGTAATAATGTCTGGCCTCATCTATTACTAACCATTTCCTTCCCTGGGGCATTCCAGGTGGGAAGTGATGAAAATCCCTTCTGCCAAAGCAGGAGACATGAGACATGGATTCGATCCCTGGGTTGGGAAGATCCCCTGCAGGAGGGCATGGCAGCCCACTCCAGTCTTCTTGCCTGGAGAATCCCACGGACAGAGGAGCCTGGCGGGCTACAGTCCCTGGGGTTGCGAAAAGTCTGCCTTGACTGAGTGACTAAGCCCAGCACAGCAGGTGGCTCAGCTGGTAAAGAATCTGTCTGCAAAGCCGGAGACCTGGTTGGGATCCCTGGGTTAGGAAGATCCCCTGGAGAAGGGAATGGCTACCCACTTCAGTATTCTGGCCTGGAGAATTCCATGGACAGAGGAGCCTGGTGGCTATAGTTCATGGGGTCAGAGTCGGACACGACTGAAGCAACTTAGCATACACTCACATTTTACAATTTTCAATTTTTTTCAAACATCCTCTTCTTAACAAATCTACCTGACCACTTTACCCTGATCCTTCTTACTCTATTCTCTGTTTTGCATTTTTTAATCACATTTTTTATTTTCTAACAAACATATCCACCAGTGAGTGTCCTTCCCAAGTTCCCATTCCACTCCTTCCTGTTGTTTAGTAAGTCCTAAACTCATAGCCAGGCTACACTGATAATCAAAGATTAACCACTACAATATTGTAAAGTAATTAGCCTCCAACTAATAAAAATAAATGAAAAAAAAAGTACACTAATTTGAGCATCACAATCAAATACAATTTTTAAAAATGAACTTATTTACAAAAGAGAAACAGACTCACAGATTTAGAGAACGAACTTATGTTTACCAGAGGGGGAAGGATGGGTGAGGGAGGGATAGATTAGGAGTTTGGGGTTGACATGTACACACTATTATATTTAAAAATAGATAACCAAGAAAGTCCTACTATAAAAAAAAAAAACCTTTAAGAGATATTATATTAAAAAACCCAATAAACTTCAGGTATAAACAACTAAAAAAAAAGGATTAAAAATGCACTAATTTGAGCATCACAAACAAACTCCAAAACAAATTGACTTGTTTTGAAGCCACTTAAATTGAATCCACTAAATTTTCTCCCTAGCAAAAGTAAGTATTCAGGTGGCTCAGTGGTAAAGAATCTGCCTGCCAATGTAGGAGGCATAAATTCAATCCCTGGGTTGCAAAGATCCCCTGGAGTAAGAAACAGCAACCCAGTCCAGCATTCTTATCTGGGAAATCCCATGGACAGAAGAGCCTGGCACACTACAGTCCATAGGGTCAAAAAGAGTCCAACCCAGCTGAGAGACTGAACTTGAAAGTGAAGTTATACATGGCAGGTAGTGTATGAGTGGGTTTTGGGTGGGGGGAAGGTAATCACAAATAATTTCATGGGTCTCAAGATGACCTCAGTAAGCACATTATTTATTTATTTTCAAATAAAGCTTGTATTGTTCCTCTTTTTCTTGCTGCAAGCCTACGTCTCTAGGCAGCACTGATGGTAAAAGATGCCCTGATCCCATGTCAAGTGATGGCCTCCCTTTCTGCCGTCTGCTGGCACTGAGACGTGTTCATAAACAGAGTCCCTGCCCCACCTTTCTAAAGTTCCCTGTATCCTTCGCCCACTTCTCCATCCTTGTTCCCACTCCTCCATATCAGCCTTCTGAGAATCTTAGGGACCCCCACAGGGCCCGGGGGGTGGGGAGGCTGGCCTATTGTCTCCAGTATAATTGCTGCTTCCTGGGGTCTCCCACCCAGAGCACCCCACCTCTGAGCAGTGGGACTCCACTGAGATGGGAAAAGGAAGGAAGAAGACAGCAGAGTCCTTCAAGGCAAGCTTATTCACCTACATCCTATTTTATCAAAGGCCACCTGCTAACTCTCCAAATATGCTTGGATAAATAAAAGCTATAGCCAGAAGTTTGGCTTTTTGACCTTCATGCCTGACTACCTAGCAGAAAAACTGCTGTTAACAACTGCCCTTAAATCATTCTCAGCTTGGCCTTCTGAAGTCCTCACCCTAAACTGTAATTATTTCTCATACCTTAAAGGTTCCTCTGATCATCACTGTCTCCTCTTACTCTTTTCCCCTTGAGAGCTGTGTTTCCGGAAGAAAGAGAAACCCTAAGTTGGAAGGGTGCAGAGGTTCCGGAGGAGAGACAGCATGAAGTTGAATCAGGGACAGTTCCACCTTGAGTGAAAACATAAAAACAGCCCATAAATTTCCGGCAAAAACACATGAAAGTCATTGCTAGGTGAGACCTGCTGCAGCTCAGGAAAGCTAATAACGTTGCCCTACATTTGTGTTAGGACTTCCCTGGTGGTTCAGTGGTAAGGAATCCGCCTGCCAATGCAGGAGACGTGGGTTTGATCCCTGGATAGGGAAGATCCCCTAAGAAGGAAACGGAAACCCATACCAGTGTTATTGCCTGGAGAATCCCATGGACAGAGGAGCCTGGCAGGATGCCATCCACGGGCTCGCAGCGGAGTTGGATATAACTTAACAGCTAAACAACAACAACATATTTGCAGAGCTCTTTATCATCTACCAAGTGTTTCCCCTAATGATCCTGCCATGGGCAAGACTATAATCCCTTTGCAGATAAGAAAATTGAGACTTTGAGAAATTGAGTGATGTGCTCAAGGTCCCATACAAACTAGATACGACCAGCTACATAATTTGCAAAGTGAAAAATGTTAGTTGCTCAGTCGTGTCTGACTCTTTGTGACCCCAAGGTCTGTAGCCCACCAGGCTCATCTGTCCATGGAATTCTCCAGGCAAGAGTACTGGGATCGGTAGCCATTTCCTTCTCCAGGGGCTCTTCTCAATCCAGGAATCAAACCCGAGTCTCCTGCATGGTAGTTGGATTCTTTACTGTCTGAGCCACCACATAATTTGCAAGGTCCCAGGAGAAATGAAAATCCAGAGCATCTTGTTAAAAAGAAAACAAAAACCAATACTGAGGAATCAAGATGGCAATAGCAGCTCCTCAGACCAAGTGTGGAACTCATCTCAGCCGGTGTGACTGCCCAGGCCACACACGCATGAAGCCTGCCCTGCCGCTACTTGGATCCAGGGCTCCAATTCACATCTCTGAAGTCCAAGTCCATCTTTCTCAGGCCCCTCTGGCTGACTCAGTTCTCCTTCCCTCCAGGCATCTCTGTGATGTTGCACCATGTAACCAGAATACATCCCAGTGTACCCTAAAGCATACCCAGGGGTTAGAGTACATAATCATCGCCATATCTTGCCTCTCCCAAAATTCTGTGATCTTTACCCGCCAGATCCTTGAGCTCCAGTGGACATCTATCTCTACAGTGATTCTGAGAATGAAGGAGGAACAATGTCTCATGGGTGGATTTCTTTGTCTTTGAAGATGGTCAGTGGGTCTTCCATTCTTTTGAATCCTGCATCTCATATCCATTTCTTCCTCTTACCCTGATGTAATCTAGTCTTTAAGTCTCATCATTTGTAAAAGGAAAATGTAGGAAAATAAAGGGAATGAGAAAGGGAGAGGGAAAGAGAAGCAGAGAAAGACAGAAAAAGGAAAGAAGAAAGAAATAGAAGGAGCTAAAAGCCGCCTTAGAAGGCGCGTGCTGTGCAGACGGCTCCAGACCTCTTCCTCCATTCCACCATCAGCCGACCTCACCCCCAGGATGATACACTCTGCAATTTATATGGCAAAGACATGTTTTTGAGACTAAACTGGTTATTACTGCGGAGGCTCTTGCTTCAAGCAACGGTTTGAATGTTTCTCTCCCTGAAATCTGAACATATTCATCAAACTGCTTTGCACTCCTGGACTCACAATTAATCACAGCTCGTTTCAAGCTTTGTTAATTAATACCAAGGCCAGGGACCCAGTGGAGGCCCCGAATTTAATCTGCGGTGCTTTAAAATTATTATAATCTGCTAGAGGAAGAGCTGCTGGATTTTAAATAGCCTTTAAAAAAAAAATTCCAATACCGCATTGCCAAGAAACGAAAAGAAACGGTAGAACTTTGCAAAAGGAGCCCCGCCCCCCCGAACTGGCTCTTTTTACTGGTGTGAGGCGACGTCTGGCCAGCAGAGGGCGCTGAACCGAACTGTAAGCCCCACGTCCGTCCTCAGAGCTAAACAGTCAGCGATGTGCAGACAAGAGAAAGAAAACCAAAGATGACCATAGGGCAGCTTCCGGCAATAACAGAACCAGGGCCGCCCGGTGGAATCTGCTTTGATGAAACTGGAAAGAAACAGTTTCCAACTCTTTTTCTCACCTGGGAACTACCATGTGGGAAGAATCCCTGAGTATAAAATTCACCCAGAAAGAGAAGGGACTTGTTAAATGATTCCAAAGAAAGAAGGGATAGTTTATGTGAAATGATGCTCAGGGCCTGGCAGTTAATCTCACTCGACTGAGATCCCTAGTGTCTTTCATGCTGTTTTAGGTTGCTTTCCTCCTTAATCTGGGACAAGGTAGACACACCCCTGTTTCTGATTAAGTGTTTATTTTCCACACCCCAGACATTTGTAGCAACTCTACTGAACTATAATTTATCTTTGTTCTGCACCAGCTTCATTTTTCAGCTCAATTGTTCAGAATGTTTGGTTCTGAAATGAACCTTAAGAGGATAAGTGATCTTCAGTTATTAATAGAACAATGCCAAAATGTTTTAGAAATATAATGCAAAATTAAGTATCCAATATTTATGTATAAAGAACTGCAAAGGAATGACTTTCTAGAAGGCTGACCATGGGACTTCCCTGGTGGTCCAGTGGTTAAGAATCCTCCTGCCAATACAGGGGACGTGGGTTCAATCCCTAGTCTGGGAAGATTCCACATGAGAGGCAATTAAGCGGATGCACCACAACTACTGACCCCGACTCTAGAGCCCATGCACCATGATTAGAGAGTAGCCCCTGTCACAGGTAGTGAAAACCCGAGTACAGAAATGAAGACCCAGCACAGTGAGATAAATAAATGAATACATGTTTAACATAAATAAAAATACAATGCTGAACATGGAATACACAGCTCTACGATCCCTTCTCTAACAGACCTTTCTGCCCAGCTTCCAAGTTCTTTCATCTCAAACCACCTTGACGTTTATGCATCTGGATGGGGCTTCCCTGGTGGCTCAGAGGTAAAGCGTCTCCTTGCAAGGTGGGAGACCTGGGTTCGATCCCCAGGTCAGGAAGATCCCCTGGAGAAGGAAATGTCAACCCACTCCAGTACTCTTGCCTGGAAATTTCCATGGACGGAGGAGCCTGGTAGGCTGTGGTCCATGGGTTTGCCAAGAGTCGCATGCGACTGAGCAACTTCACTTCACCTTATGCATACATGATACCTCCTTGGCTTGTAATCCCATTGGATTTCTGTTCATACTTCAAGACCCACACAACACTCACCTTTTAAGCTTCCCTCCTTCCTGTAAGAGCTCCTTTTCAATGATTGCATATTTTTCTGTGCATATTTATCCTTGTGTTTTTCACACTGCTTTGTAAATGCTGTGGATACTATGGATATATTTTCTTTACTATACATGTGTCAATCCTTATAACAAATTATGATACATAATAAAAATACATAATAAAAAGGCAAATGGATATAAAGATACAGGTCTTTACTTCCAGACTTTAAGATGCCTGAGAGTAACATTATTATGCTTCTCATTTTTTATACACTCAGTCTCTAGGACAGTCTTCTGTGACATGGTAGGTGTTTGCTACATGTCACCTAAATGAATCACTTGAGTGAATAAGCAGAGATCGGTCTAGGTCTAGTTTTATTTTATACAAGAAAATAAAAGCACTAGCGGGGCAAGTCACTTGTCAAAAGTCACACAATTAATTACCAAATATATTTGGCATAATTCCAAGTCACCGTCATTTCTAAAGGTAGACATTTTTCAGACCATTTCTGTTCTTTAGAGCTGAGTAATCTGCAAGAACCCACATGGTGGCATGTGTGGGGATGAGGGAATGGAGAACACTTAACGGCAGCTCTGAGTGGGCGATACACAGAACAGTCAATGTAGCTCCAATCTGGGAGGTGTGGTGCAGTTTAAAAGTACAGCTGGGGAAAGCACTCAGGTGAGTTAAAAGCTTCAGGTTATAGGGTTAATGAGCCTTGTCTCTGCACCCTCCACTTTTGAGACCTAGGGAGCTTCAGATGAAAAGACTCAAATGCAATCTGGGGTATTATTTCCAAAAGTGAAAGCTCCCAAACATTTTCCAGGTGAGGACATGGGCTATCCTACTGGGCTCATGATTATGCACTCAAGTCCAGGCTCAAACCTTTTCTAGGGACCAAAAGCAGAGGTTCCTGCTCTAAGACAGGGTCAAGACACTTTCAAAGACCTTGATGGCAATGTGAAGGAAAAGGGCTGGTAGAGAGAGGAAAACAGAGAAGCAGGAAGCATGATTCCAGGAGCAGGTTCCACCCTGCCTTGCCTCTGTCTCAAAGAAGCCAGGGGGGGGGCTTGAGGGATTAGCAAGCCTGACAGCCATCAGGTCTCAAGGAAACAGCACACGATATGTGGTTCAGTGCTGTCAGATCTTCCTGTAATCCAAAAGAAGCAAATAACCCATATAACTGCGTGGCTTCTTTTGATTTTTTTTTAAATGTCTGTAACTATTTCTCCGTGCGGAGCAACCCGGAATGAAACCTTTCTGCAGGACAGATCTGTGCTGTGAACCACATGTCTGACTCCTACCTTAAATGCACAAGCTCATGGAGCCATCCATTGGCTATTGGAGCCTGGAGAAGAAAATCCCCACTCCAAGCAATTTGAGGGTGGGTGGTAGATGTTAGTGGAGGAAGGTAGATATATTTTCACTTGAACAGTTTTGAAATTCATAGAATTTCTTCTACATCCTGTCCAAAAATAACCTCTGCCTCAGGACAGCAAGCCAAATCATAAGTTCTGGATTACCAGGATGCTCCCAGTTTAAAATGTCCTTATTACAGTGAAATCATATAACAAATACCATGTCCTGATTTGAGGGCTGGGAGATATGGTGACAGCAGCCTTGCTCTGTTACTACGAAAGTGACACCAAGTCACATGTGAATAGCACACGCATTCTGTGGTATCTTAACTCCCTAATCGGGGATCAAATCAGAACCCCCTGCATTGGAAGGTGAAGTCTTAACCACTGGACCCGCAACGAAGTACCCACAATGTCGTGTTAATCAATGACTGTTGTGTGGCAAAGTGATTCAGTTATAAAGACATATACATTCTTTTTGTTAATATTCTTTTCCATTATGGTTTAGCATAGGCTACTGAATATAGTTCTCTGTGCTACACGGTAGGACCTTGTTGTTCAGAAACTATGAGATAACAAATGTTTTGCTAAGCCACAAAAAAGCAGATACTTTTCTTCCTCAATTCTGCCAGGAGACCATGGCCACCTTCCTCCTCTTTGGACTTCCATGGTGAGAGAGTTTTCCATATGGGGTGAATGGCCAGGGATTAGGCCAAGTCTCATAATGCAGACGGCTCCTGGGTTGTCCCTGTGAGAGGCTCTGCTCTCTGGGAGGGAAGCCCTCTCTTGCCCCCAGCAGATGCTGAGATGGTGGTGGCCAGCAGTGGTACCCGGGCTGAGCAGTCTCCATGCAAAGGCCACCTGCCTATAGGGAGATCTTCAGACAATGACCCTCCCCTCTTTCCCTGCAGCATCTGGGCATCCAGTCTGTGTTCCCCCAACTTGATCCCCTCCTTTTGGACCACTCTGAACCCCATTGTCATCTTTTCTTCTGTCTCATCTTACCCCCATCCCTTTTGCTTTTGCTCTTGGGAAAGATGGAGAAGAAATTGCTTTCTCTCTTAAATGATACTAGACATTTCCCTTAGAGAAGGGAATTGCTGTTCTGTGTTCTCAGCATGCTGACTCTTTGCAACACTCTGGACCGTAGCCCGCGAGGCTCCTCTGTCCATGGGATTCTCCAGGCAAGAATACTGGAATGGGTTGTCATTTCCTCCTCCAGGGGATTTTCCTGACCCAGGGATTGAACCCACATCTCTTGTGTCTCCTACCTTGGCAGGAAGACTCTCTATCACTGCTATCCCTGGGAAGCCCCGGGGAAGGTTTGCACTCAAAGGTAATGTTTTTGTTCTCCAGGCATTAGTATCATCTACGCCACCTTCAGGCATTTGGGAACATGGAAATTCAGATTCATAGACTATTCCCTGTTATCGCCCCATCACACCCATCCCTGAGGCAAATCCAAACCTGAATATCTGCTTAGCATGAAAATTCTGTGGCTGAAATTCTGTGAACCCACGGACCCCAGGAGCTGTCAGCAAGCTCTTAGTTGCCTCACACCAAGCGCTGCATGCGCCACGTAAACGGAACAGTCCCAAGTCCCCCAGCAGCCAGCTCTGCAAATCTCCAAACAAGATTTTGATCAGGCTGATCTCTGAATGTCCAGAAAGAAGCCTTGTTAAGATCAAGCAGGAGGTAAGAAGTGGGTGGGATGGGGTCAGCCGTGAGCCGACCCAAGCACAGGGCCTCTGTGGGCACAGTCAACGAGGGCGACTGTCTTCCCATCCCAACCAGCACCCTTCTGATGGAAAGGCCTGTCTAAACCCCACCTTTTTTCCTAAGCTCCTTTATTCCTGCAGCTTCACGCAGTGTTGGGAGAAAAGCCACTGCTATGTAAAGAAAGCAGCAAGTTGGAAGGAAAGAGAGAGAGGAACAGTTAACTGTGAGGACATATTAAAGATTTCTCTGAGCACTGGCAATGCCCTGCATCATCCCCTTGGTCCTTCTCAGAGCCTCAATCCTCCCACCCCACCCAAGTACAAAGAACTGTGTTCAGGAAAGAGGCTTGGGGGTTACCAGTGTGAATTTCAACCTGCTATTGGAGGGATAAAGAAGGGCTCTATGATCTCTCAAAAGAATTCTGTTGCTTGCTGGAGAGTCTGCATCAGAAGGATATGCTTTGGGACAAGCTGTCCATCTCCATGGCTCCTTGTTAAAATGCAGACCAATGTAGGTCAGGCTCATTCACCCAGCTGAACCATATGTGTGTGTGTGTGTGTATACACACAGGCTTCCCGGTGGCACTAGTGGTAAAGAATCCCCTTGCTAATGCAGGACAGTAAGAGACATGGGTTAGATCCCTGGGTTGGGAAGATCCCCTGGAGAAGGCAATGGCTACCCACTCCAGTGTTCTTGCCTAGAGAATCCCATGGACAGAGGAGCCTGTTGGGCTACAGTCCATAGGGTTACAGTCCATAGGGTTGCAGAGTCAGACAAGACTGAGTGAATAACACTTTCACTTTTCTCATGTACGTTCAGTTCAGTTGCTCAGTCATGTCCAGCTCTTTGCAACACCATGGACTGCAACACCCCAGTCTTTCCTGATCACCAACTCCTGGAGACTGCCCAAACTCATGTCCATTGAGTCAGTGATGCCATCCAACCATCTCATCCTCTGTTGTCCCCCTTTCCCATCAGTGTCTTTTCCAATGAGTCAGGTCTCCGCATCAGGTGGCCAAAGTTTTGGAGTTTCAGCATCAGTCCTTCCAATGAATATTCAGGACTGATTTCCTTTAGGATGCACTGGTTTGATCTCCTTGCTGTACAAGGGACTCTCAAGAGTCTTCTCCAACGCCACAGTTCAAAAGCATCAGTTCTCCAGTGCTCAGCTTTCCTTGTAGTCCAACCCTCACATCCTTACATACTACTGGAAAAACCATAGCTTTGATGAGATGGACCTTTTTTGGCTAAGTAATGTCTCTGCTTTTTAATATGCTCTCTAAGTTGGTCGTAGCTTTTCTTCCAAGCACCAAGCATCTTTTAATGGCTGCCATCACCATCTGCAGTGACTTTGGAGCTCAAGAAAATAAAGTCTGTCACTGTTTCCATTGTTTCCCCATCTAGTTGCCATGAAGTGATGGGACTGGATGCCATGATTTTAGTTTTCTGAATGTTGAGTTTTAAGCCAGCTTTTTCACTTTCCTCTTTCACTTTCATCAAGAGGCTCTTTAGTTCTTCTTCACCTTCTGCCATAAGGGTGGTGTCATCTGGGTATCTGAGTTTATTGATGTTATTCCCGGCAATCTTGATTCCAGCTTGTGCTTCATCCAACCCAGTGTTTCTCATGATGTACTCTGTATATAAGTTAAATAAGCAGGGTGATAATATACAGCCTTGATTTACGCTTTTCCTGACTTGGAACCAATCTGTTGTCCCATGTTTGGTTCTAACTGTTGCTTCTTGACCTGCATACAGGTTTCTCAGGAGGCAGGTCAGGTGGTCTGGTATTCCCATCTCTTTAAGAATTTTCCACAGTTGGTTGTGATCCACACAATAAAAGGCTTTGGCATAGTCAATAAAGCAGAAGTTGATGTTTTCCTGGAAATCTCTTGCTTTCTCAATAATCCAACAGATGTTGGCAATTTGATCTCTGGTTCCTCTGCCTTTTCTAAATCCAGCTTGAACATCTGCAAGTTCTCGGTTCACATACTTTTGAACTCTGGCTCGGAGAATTTTAAGCATTACTCTACTAGATGAGTGCAATTGTGCAGTAGTTTGAATATCCTTTGGCATTGCCTTTCTTTGTGATTGGAATGAAAACTGACCTTTTCCAGCCCTGTGGCCACTGCTGAGTTTTCCAAATTTGCTGGCATATTGAGTGCAGCACTTTCACAGCATCATTTTTTAGGATTTAAAATAGCTCAACTGGAATTCCATTACCTCCACTAGCTTTGTTCATAGTGATTCTTCCTAAGGCCCACTTGAAATCACATTCTAGGATGTCTGGCTCTAGTTGAGTGATCACACCATTGTGGTTATCTACGTCATGAAGATCTTTTTGGTAGTTCTGTGTATTCTCTCTACCTCTTCTTAATATCTTCTGCTTCTGTTAGGTCCATACCATTTGTGTCCTTTATTGTGCCCATCTTTTCATGAAGTTCCCTTGGTATCTTAAATTTTCTTGAGGAGATCTCTAGTCTTTCCCATACTATCATTTTCCTCTATTTCTTTGCATTGATCACTGAGGAAGCCTTTCTCATCTCTCCTTGCTATTTTCTGGAACTCTGCATTCAAATGGGTACATCTTTCCTTTTCTCCTTTGCCTCTTATATATCAATGAATATGTATGCACATACATGCATACAATATACGTGCATGTATGTGACTGCCTGTGTATACATGAGTCAAGAAAACTGTGAAAGTTGCTCAGTTGTGTCTGACTCTTTGCTACCCCATGGACTATACAGTCCATGGAATTCTCCAGGCTGGAATACTGGAGTGGATAGTCATTCCATTCCCCAGGGTATCTTCCCAACCCAGGGATCGAACCCAGGTCTCCTGCATTGCAGATGAATTCTTTACCAACTGAGCCACAAGGGAAGCCCAAGAATACTGGAGTGGGTTTCCTTTCCCTTCTCCAGAGGATCTTCCTAACCCAGGAACTGAACCAGAGTCTCCTGCATTGCAGGCAGATTCTTTACCACCTGAGTTGTTAGGGAAGCCCGTGAGCTAAAAAATACAAACAAAAAAGCCAACATTGCTTTTGCCTTCCAGAAGCTTAAAGTCTAACAAAGCTTACAACCTAAAAGCAAAGTGCATTCCATAAATAATATGCATTTGCATAGATAAATTAGATATTATACTTTAAGATTTTGTTAGTAGCATGGTGAATAGGGGTCTGGGCTTACAGTCAAAAGCTTTATGTCTGGATTCCAACTTTTCCATTTACTGTTAGCTGTGCAAACTTGGACAACTCACTGTACATCTTAGAAGAGTCCCTGGCAGAGAATATACAGTTAATAAATGTTAATTATTTTTATTTTTAGTGTTATTATTATTACCATTATTAGCAATGTTGTTATTATTATTAGTGAAGGCATTTGTACCTACTCTACATAGCTCTGTAGCTCCCCATGGTAGTCTACCAACACTATCCTGTCCCAATATTTACTGATTTGCATGGCTATCACAGATGAACAGTTTTCTAAATGGATTCTGTTCTTGCAGTCTGTTTAGATTCTAATCTATGTTGCATACTGCTTCCAAAGTATCTTTCTAAAATAGAAATCCATTTGCCTTGTCAATCACCTCCTTGAAAACCTTTAAAATCCCCTTTGCTTACAGAATAAATTCTAACCTTAATGGGGGCTCTTGATAGAACAGTTATTTTGTTTTCAAGTGGGAAGAGAAGGAATAGAGATAAGATGGCTCATAAGATGGTTTCTCTGGTGGTTCAGACAGTAAAGTGTCTGTTTACAATGCAGAAGACCTGTGTTTAATCCCTGGGTTGGGAAGATCTCCTGGAGAAGGAAATGGCAACCACTCCAGTATTCTTGCCTGGAAAGTCCCATGGATGGAGGAGCCTGGTCGGCTACAGTCCATGGGGTTGGCAAAGAGTTGGACACGATGGAGTGACTTCAATCACTATACCTAAGCTTCGGTTTATACTTTATAACTTTGAACTTTTAAAAATTATTATTATTAATTGTTCTTGTTGTTTAGTCGCTAAGTTGTGTCTGGCTCTTTCAGACCCGTTGACTGAAGCCTGCCAGGCTCCTCTGTCCATGGAATTCTCCAGGCAGGAATATGTAGTGGGTAGCCATTTCCCTCTCCAGGGAATCTTCCCAATCCAGGGATCGAACCCACATCTCCTGCATTGGCAAGCAGATTCTTTACTGCTGAGCCACCAGGGAAGCCTCTTTTTTATTTTTAATATTCTGGAATAAAAGAAGACAGTGACATAAATATTGCCAAGAATGTTTTCACTCATTCATTCAATGGTTATTTCTCAAGCACTCAACTATGTGCTCTATACTGGGGATCCAGGAATGAAAAGACAGATGATGCCCTGTCTTTAAGGAGTGTAGCTTCTATTGGGAAAGAGAGACATAAACAGACAAATGAATAGATAAGGTGACAGCAAATGATCTCAAACTCCAGGCTAAGGGCTCAGAAACCTTCTGAAGGCCAAGATCCAGGCACTGGTCCAAGTGGATAAGTGATAAAATCTATTTGTCATATTTCACCATTGTTTGTGTTCTTTTTCTTCTACAGAATCAGTTGACAAGTACTTGAGCCAATTCTCATTCTCTGAAGCGTAGCTGTCCATTGTTAAATGTATGTATGTGCCTTCCTCGTGTGTCTCTGTGTGTGTGTGCTGCTGGAAATGTGTGCATTTCCAGCATAAATCAGTGCAGTGTGGGGCCTGAAAGCAGGGACTTTAAGGGGATACCTTATTCCTGGCTTCCTAAACTAGACAAATCACTCTCCTCTCCTTCCACATGCCCTGAAGTCTCTGCCTCTGGCCATAGTTTCTTAAAGCTGCCCTTCATTCATCTATTTTGTTCACTCTTTCCAGGCTTCAACAAAGCCTTTAGAATGTCAGAAACATCCAACAATCCTGCCTGCGGTACTCTGGCTGGTGGAGTCAGGAATTCATCTTGCCAACATAAACACAGCATCTATTATGACTTGGAAAAACCCTGGGTATCCGCATGGCTTGCTGTTGTTGTTTAGTTGCTAAGCTGTGTTTCTCTTGTGACCCCATGACCTGTAGCAGGCCAGGCTTCTCTGTCCATGGGATTTCCCTGGCAAGAATACTGGAGTGGGGTGCCATTTCCTCCTCAAGGGAATCTTCCCAACCCAGGGATCGAACCTGCATCTCCTGCATTGGCAGACGGATTCTATACCACTGAGTCACCTGGGAAGCCCCATCTACATGATTGCATTTTTACAAATTCTTCCCTCCAGTCTTCTGCCCCACTGCATCCAGCCATTGTCTGTGGCTGCGTGAGTCTATAGGGCTGAACTTCCATAGAGAAAGTTCTGTGACTAGAATCCTTGTAGGCATGTCTACTGATGGGATGCCACCTGGGTTTTCCCAAAGAGCCTCCTCCCTCAGGCCCTGGGCACAGCCCTGCCTCATTTCCCCATTTCTCAGTGCTGTGTTGGAGGACTGCAATGAATGAACCATCAACTAAGATAATGTTGCCAGGATCTGGGTGTTGCTTACCACCTGAATTCTCAAAGCTCATCCTCAGCTAATTGATTGAAATATTTTTCGTGCCCAACATTTTGCACACATTATGAATTTTAGGTTTCAAAATATCCCTACAAAATATCCCTACAAAATCCCTATTAACTCAGTGGAGACACTGAGGCTCAACTAGCCCCAGCCAGTAATGTTGAAAGGAGTGTGTTCCATTATCCATAGTGTGATGCTTTAGCTCTTGGAGATGGTGCATCCCAGGGTCACAGGACAGGCTGTTCTTCGATGTGCTTGGTTTGGATCCCTCTGCTGCCACTTGCCAGGGATATGAACTTGGGTTAAATCCACTTCTGAGCTTGGTTTTCCCACCTAAAACAGAGAAACGATACTTGATTCATAAACTTCAGTCAAGCATTATATGAGCTACTTCAGGTAAAACAGCACAGTGATAAGAATATGCTATGGAGCACACACAGCATACATCTTAGCTATTAATTAGCAGTGCCATTGTTATTGTTATTATTGCCATTTGAATTCCTTGGGCTATACTTTACCTGACAAATTACAGTGCTTAATATCAGTACTCAAGTCATGTAGCAAATTACTTTAACAAATTCTCCTTTTTCATGAGGAATATATTCCAAGTGGATGCCTGAAATCACAGATAGTATCAAACTTCCTCTCTCTATATATATGTGTGGGTGTGTGTGTGTGTGTGTGTGTGTGTAGATACTACATATATATATGTGTGTGTGTGCGTGTGTGTGTGCACTATGTGTTTTTCCTAATAATTATATTCTTACAATAAAGTTTAATTCACAAGTTAGGCACAGTAAAAGACTAACAACAACAATAAATAAAATAGAACAAATTATAAAGATCCCCTGCAGTAGAAGTTATGTAAACATGATCTCGCACTAGCTCAAAATATCCTATTATATAAATTTAATGCCTCTTCCATCTTAACTAAGCACTTATCACTTTCTGTGGACCTAAATTTGCAGTTTAAAGTTCACCAGCAAAACTAGCTTACATGTTTTTTTCCTTCTTCCCAATTTCAGAGATTGAAGATTTGTCTTTACCCCAGATCTTAGAAACCTCAGCATACTTTTTTTTTTTCTTTCCTTGTTGAGAACTTTCCCTCTTTCACTTAAAGGAAGCACTTTTATGGCTTTTCTTTGGCATATCAGAATTGCCAGCATCACTACTTTTCACACTTCGGGGGCATTATGCAGTAAAATAACACATGCACTGCTACACTGAAAAAGTCTATCTGACCATGGGCATGGTGACTAGGTGACTTAATGAGGGATGTACCAGACTGAAGGATGTCCCTCTGGAGATGGAGCAGGGTCAGCCTTGGAGTTCATCACACTAGACAGAACAACATGCAATTTAAAACTTATGAATTCTTTACTTCTGAAATTTTCCATTTAATATTTGCAGACTGAGATTCATGGTGGGTAACTAAAACTGAGTATAAAAGGAGACTACCGTAGACGTCTTTTACATTAAGTTCCCTTGAGCCAGCTTGAACAGAAGTTCCAGCAAGTCTCACTAAGTTTAATGGAAGCAATTGCTAGGCTTGGTGTTTGCACATTAACAGCATCCATAGATCCAGACAAGATGTGCCTAGCACTCACCTAGACTTCACTGATGACTCTTACTTAGGAAACCCTATCCTCTGTCCCAAGCATTGTCCCAACCACATTTTTCTGACCTGTTGCTAATATCTCCCTGAAACAGATAACATGTTATTAATTCTCTAATTTAAAAATTAATATTCCCTCATGCCTAAAAGCTAATCAATGCCAAATTCCATAACTTGTCATTTAAAGTTTAAAAAAATATTTTTTTTTATTTTTTTTATTTTTTCCATTAATTTTTATTAGTTGGAGGCTAATTACTTTACAACATTGCAGTGGTTTTTGTCATACATTGAAATGAATTAGCCATGGATTTACATGTATTCCCCATCCCGGTCCCCCCTCCCACCTCCCTCTCCACCCGATCCCTCTGGGTCTTCCCAGTGCACCAACCCCGAGCACTTGTCTCATGCATCAAACCTGGGCTGGTGATCTGTTTCATCCTAGATAATATACATGTTTCGATGCTGTTCTCTTTAAACATCCCACCCTCGCCTTCTCCCACAGAGTCCACAAGTCTGTTCTATACATCTGAGTCTCTTTTTCTGTTTTGCATATAGGGTTATCGTTACCATCTTTCTAAATTCCATATATATGTATTAGTATACTGTAATGGTCTTTATCTTTCTGGCTTACTTCGCTCTGTATAATGGGCTCCAGTTTCATCCATCTCATTAGAACTGGTTCAAATGAATTCTTTTTAATGGCTGAGTAATATTCCATGGTGTATATGTACCACAGCTTCCTCATCCATTCGTCTGCTCATGGGCATCTAGGTTGCTTCCATGTCCTGGCTATTATAAACAGTGCTGCGATGAACATTGGGGTGCACGTGTCTCTTTCAGATCTGGTTTCCTCGGTGTGTATGCCCAGAAGTGGGATTGCTGGGTCATATGGCAGTTCTATTTCCAGCTTTTTAAGAAATCTCCACACTGTTTTCCATAGTGGCTGTCCTAGTTTGCATTCCCACCAACAGTGTAAGAGGGTTCCCTTTTCTCCACACCCTCTCCAGCATTTATTGCTTGTAGACTTTTGGATAGCAGCCATCCTGACTGGCGTGTAATGGTACCTCATTGTGGTTTTGATTTGTATTTCTCTGATAATGAGTGATGTTGAGCATCTTTTCATGTGTTTTTTTGCCATCCGTATGTCTTCCTTGGAGAAATGTCTGTTTAGTTCTTTGGCCCATTTTTTGATTGGGTCATTTATTTTTCTGGAGTTGAGCTGGAGGATTTGCTTGTATATTTTTGAGATTAATCCTTTGTCTGTTGCTTCGTTTGCTATTATTTTCTCCCAATCTGAGGGCTGTCTTTTCACCTTGCTTATAGTTTCCTTTGTTGTGCAAAAGCTTTTAAGTTTCATTAGGTCCCATTTGTTTATTTTTGCTTTTATTTCCAATATTCTGGGAGGGGGGTCATAGAGGATCCTGCTTTGATTTATGTTGGAGAGTGTTTTGCCTATGTTCTCCTCTAGGAGTTTTATAGTTTCTGGTCTTACATTTAGATCTTTAATCCATTTTGAGTTTATTTTTGTGTATGGTGTTAGAAAGTGTTCTAGTTTCATTCTTTTACAGGTGGTTGACCAGTTTTCCCAGCACCACTTGTTAAAGAGGTTGTCTTTTTTCCATTGTATATCCTTGTCTCCTTTGTCAAAGATAAGGTGACCATAGGTTCGTGGATTTATCTCTGGGATTTCTATTCTGTTCCATTGATCTATATTTCTGTCTTTGTGCCAGCACCCATACTGTCTTGATGACTGTGGCTTTTTAGTAGAGTCTGAAGTCAGGCAGGTTGATTCCTCCAGTTCCATTCTTCTTTCTCAAGGTTACTTTGGCTATTCAAGGATTTTTGTGTTTCCATACAAATTGTGAAATTATTGGTTCTAGTTCTGTGAGAAATACTGTTGGTAGTTTGATAGGGATTGCATTGAATCTATAGATTGCTTTGGGTAGTATAGCCATTTTGACAATATTGATTCTTCCAATCCATGAACACGGTATACTTCTCCATCTGTTTGTGTCCTCTTTGATTTCTTTCATCAGTGTTTTATAGTTTTCTATGTATAGGTCTTTTGTTTCTTTAGGTAGATATACTCCTAAGTATTTTATTCTTTTTCTCACAGTGGTGAATGGTATCGTTTCCTTAATTTCTCTTTCTGTTTTCTCATTGTTAGTGTATAGGAATGCAAGAGATTTCTGTGTGTTAATTTTATATCCTGCAACTTTACTGTATTCGTTGATTAGCTCTAGTAATTTTCTGGTAGAGTCTTTAGGGTTTTCTATGTAGAGGATCATGTCATCTGCAAACAGCAACAGTTTCACTTCTTCTTTTCCTATCTGGATTCCTTTTACTTCTTTTTCTGCCCTGATTGCTGTGGCCAACACTTCCAAAACTATGTTGAATAGTAGTGGTGAGAGTGGGCACCCTTGTCTTGTTCCTGATTTCAGGGGAAATGCTTTCAATTTTTCACCATTGAGGGTGATGCTTGCTGTGGGTTTGTCATATATAGCTTTTATTATGTTGAGGTATGTTCCTTCTATTCCTGCTTTCTGGAGAGTTTTAATCATAAATGGATGTTGAATTTTGTCAAAGGCTTTTTCTGCATCTATTGAGATAATCATATGGTTTTTATCTTTCAATTTGTTAATGTGGTGTATTACATTGATTGATTTGGAGATATTAAAGAATCCTTGCATTCCTGGGATAAAGCCCACTTGGTCATGGTGTATGATTTTTTTAATATGTTGTTGGATTCTGTTTGCTAGAATTTTGTTAAGGATTTTTGCATCTATGTTCATCAGTGATGTTGGCCTGTAGTTTTCTTTTTTTGTGGCATCTTTGTCTGGTTTTGGAATTAGGGTGATGGTGGCCTCATAGAATGAGTTTGGAAGTTTACCTTCTTCTGCAATTTTCTGGAACAGTTTGAGTAAGATAGGTGTTAGCACTTCTCTAAATTTTTGGTAGAATTCAGCTGTGAAGCCATCTGGTCCTGGGCTTTTGTTTGCTGGAAGATTTCTGATTACAGTTTTGATTTCCTTGCTTGTGATGGGTTTGTTAAGATCTTCTATTTCTTCCTGGTTCAGTTTTGGAAAGTTATACTTCTCTAGGAACTTGTCCATTTCTTCCAAGTTGTCCATTTTATTGGCATAGAGCTGCTGGTAGTAGTCTCTTATGATCCTTTGTATTTCAGTGTTGTCTGTTGTGATCTCTCCATTTTCGTTTCTAATTTTGTTAATTTGGTTCTTCTCCTTTTGTTTCTTAATGAGTCTTGCTAATGGTTTGTCAATTTTGTTTATTTTTTCAAAAAATCAGCTTTTAGCTTTGTTGATTTTTGCTATGGTCTCTTTAGTTTCTTTTGCATTTATTTCTGCCCTAATTTTTAAGATTTCTTTCCTTCTACTAATCTTGGGGTTCTTCATTTCTTCCTTCTCTAGTTGCTTTAGGTGTAGAGTTAGGTTATTTATTTGACTTTTTTCTTGTTTCTTGAGGTAGGCCTGTAATGCTAGGAATCTTCCCCTTAGCACTGCTTTTACAGTGTCCCATAGGTTTTGGGTTGTTGTGTTTTCATTTTCATTCATTTCTATGCATATTTTGATTTCTTTTTTGATTTCTTCTATGATATGTTGGTTATTCAGAAGCATGTTGTTTAGCCTCCCTAAACAATTTTTAATAATTTTTTTCCTGTAATTGAGATCTAATCTTACTGCACTGTGGTCAGAAAAGATGACTGGAATGATTTCAATTTTTTTGAATTTACCAAGACTAGATTTATGGCCCAGGATGTGATCTATTCTGGAGAAGGTTCCGTGTGCACTTGAGAAAAAGGTGAAGTTGATTGTTTTGGGGTGAAACGTCCTATAGATGTCAATTAGGTCTCGCTGGTCCATTGTGTCCTTTAAAGTTTGTGTTTCCTTGTTCATTTTCTGTTTAGTTGATCTATCCATAGTTGTGAGTGGGGTATTAAAGTCTCCACTATTATTGTGTTACTATTAATTTCCTCTTTCATACTCGTTAGTGTTTGCCTTACATATTGCGGTGCTCCTATGTTGGGTGCATATATATTTATAACTGTTATATCTTCTTCTTGGATTGATCCTTTGATCATTATGTAGTGTCCATCTTTGTCTCTTTTCACAGCCTTTATTTGAAAGTCTATTTTATCTGATATGAGTATTGCGACTCCTGCTTTCTTTTGGTCTCCGTTTGAGTGGAATATTTTTTTTCCAGCCCTTCACTTTTAGTCTGTATGTGTCCCTTGTTTTGAGGTGGGTCTCTTGTAGACAGCATATATAGGGGTCTTGCTTTTGTATCCATTCTGCCAGCCTTTGTCTTTTGGTTGGGGCATTCAACCTATTTACATTTAAGGTAATTATTGATAGGTATGGTCCCATTGCCATTTATTTTGTTGTTTGGGGTTCATGTTTATACCACCTTTCTGTGTTTCCTGTCTAGAGAAGATCCTTTAGTATTTGTTGAAGAGCTGGTTTGGTGGTGCTGAATTCTCTCAGCTTTTGCTTGTCTGTAAAGCTTTTGAGTTCTCCTTCATATCTGAATGAGATCCTTGCTGGGTAGAGTAATCTAGGTTGTAGGTTATTCTCTTTCATTTCTTTAAGTATGTCCTGCCATTCCCTTCTGGCCTGAAGGGAATTCTATTGATAGATCAGCTGTTATCCTTATGGGAATCCCTTTGTGTGTTATTTGTTGTTTCTCGCTTGCTGCTTTTAATATTTGTTCTTTGTGTTTGATCTTTTTTAATTTGATTAATATGTGTCTTGGGGTGTTTCGCCTTGGGTTTATCCTGTTTGGGACTCTCTGGGTTTCCTGAACTTGGGTGGCTATTTCCTTCCCCATTTTAGGGGAATTTTCAGCTATTATCTCCTCGAGTAACTTCTCATGGCCTTTCTTTTTGTCTTCTTCTTCTGGGACTCCTATGATTCGAATGTTGGGGCATTTCACATTGTCCCAGAGGTCCCTGAGGTTGTCCTCATTTCTTTTGATTCTTTTTTCTTTTTTCCTCTCTGCTTCATTTATTTCCACCATTTTATCTTCTAACTCACTTATCCTATCTTCTGTCTCTGTTTTCTACTCATGGTTCCCTCCAGAGTGTTTTTGATCTCATTTATTTCATTATTAATTTTTAATTGACTTTTTAAAATTTCTTTTAGATCCTTGTTAAACATTTCTTGCATCTTCTCAATCTTTGTCTCCAGGCTATTTATTTGTAACTCCATTTTGTTTTCAAGATTTTGGATCATTTTTATTATCATAATTCTAAATTCTTTTTCAGGTAGATTCCCTATTTCCTCCTCTTTTCTTTGACTTGGTGGGCTTTTTTCATGTTCCTTTACTTGTTGGGTATTTCTCTGCCTTTTCATCTTGTTTAGATTGCTGTGTCTGGAGTGGGCTTTCTGTATTCTTGTGGTCTGTGGTTCCTTTTTATTGTGGAGGTTTCACCCAGTGGGTGGGGTTGGATGATTGGTTTGTCAAGGTTTCCTGGTTAGGGAAGCTTGTGTCAGCATTCTGTTGCGTGGAATTGGATTTCTTCTCTCTGGAGTGCAATGGAGTGTCCAGTAATGAGTTTTGCGATGGGTCTCTGTGTTAGGTGTGACTTGGACAGCCTGTATGTTGACACTCAGGTCTATGTTCCTGAGTTGCTAAAGAATTTTCGTGGTATGTCTTGTACTGGAGCTTATTGGCTCTTGGGTGGTGGTTGGTTTTGGTGTAGGTATGGAGGCTTTTGGATGGTCTCTTATTCCTTAATGTTCCATGTAGTCAGGAGTTTTCTGGTTTTCTCAGGTTTTGGGCTTAAGTCTCCTGCCTCTGGATTTCAGTTTTATTCTTCCAATAGTCTCAAGACTTCTCCAACTATACAGCACTGATAATAAAACTTCTAGGTTAATGGTGAAAAGATTCTCCACCGTGAGAGACAACCAGAGAGGTTCACAGAGTTATATGAAGAATAGGGGAGGGAGGAAGGAGATAGAGGTGAGCAGGAGGAGAAAAAGGGGACTCAAGAGGAGAGAGACAGATATACGCAGTTATCTGTTCCCAAAGTGTTCTCCGTAGCCCAGACACCCACAAAGATTCACAGAATTGGATTGGGAAGAGAAGGGGAAAGGAGGAAATAGAGGTGTTCTGAGGTAGAAAACAGAGAGTCAAAAGTGGGAGAGTAATCACCACACTCCTGAATAGAAATGGGAACTGAATATTGGATTCTTAAATGTCCAAAAGTTATATCATATACTGAAAAACAAAGATTAAAAATCTAGTGTAGAGGTTAGACTCTTTGAAATACAGTATTTAAAAACAAAAACAAAAAAAATTTAGAAATGTATATGAAGTTCGGTTTAAAAATAGTGTTTCTCTCTCTCTCTCTCTTTTTTGGCAAGGTTATAGTGAAATGAAAATGAAAATTAAGGAATAATAGAGGAGTATTAGAGGACTTTAAAAGGAAATAGGAGAGAAAAACAAGAAAAAGAAAAAAAAGAAAAAAAAATTTTTTCCCTAATTAAAAAAATCATAAAAATATATGAAAATGAAAGTTGAGGAGTAATGGGGGAGTAATAGGGAATTTTAAAAGAAAATAAAAGAGAAAAAATAAAAAATTAAAAAAAGGAAAGAAAAAAAATTTTTTTTAATTAAAAAAAAATATACATATATATCTAGGAATTTCTCTGGAGTTGTTGCGGTCAGTGTAGGTTCAGTTCAATTTCAGATAGCTCCTCTTTCCAGCTTACACTTCTCAAGAACTATAAGGCCCTTCTGGTGCAGTTGGTGTTACCTTCAGGGATTTTAATCTGTTGCACCGGTCCTTTCTGAAGCGGTTCCCTTTGTTTATTTGGCTTCTGTTTGATGTCTCTTTGTGTCTAATTTCTGCCCTGACACGGCGGGCGGAGGTGATCTCTTATTTAGGTTCGCTAGTTCAGTTCAGTCCTGCTACGGGGAGGGCGGGGCGCTGCAGACAGATACCGCTCTGTATGGATAGCACTCACCATGTTCCGGCCACACTGGGTTTGCCCCGCTCATGGGTGTCAGTGCTTTCCCCGTCTACACTGCTCAGGCTCCCGGCTGCTCTATATGGAGCGGGCCTTGCGTTGAGTGCGGTTCCAGTTTTCGGGTACTCCACAAAAGCGTGGATTCGGTTGCGCCTGCGTTTTGTGCCTTTCCCAGCCTGAGCGGTTCAGGCAGCCAGGGGCTTGGGCGTACTCTCCCCGGGTGCAGCGCGCCTTTTCCCTCCGTGTCGAGCGGCCCAGGCAGCCAGAGGCTTGGGCGCACTCTCCCCGGATGCGGCGCGCCTTTTCCCTCCGCGGTGAGCGGCTCAGGCAGCCAGAGGCTTGGGCGCACTCTCCCTGGATGCGGCGCGCCTTTTCCCTCCGCAGCGAGCGGCTTAGGCAGCCAGAGGCTTGGGCACACTCTCCCAGGATGCGGTGCGCCTTTTCCCTCCACGGCGAGCGGCTCAGGCAGCCAGAGGCTTGGGCACACTCTCCCCGGGTACGGCACGCTTTTTCCCTCTGCGGCCCCAGCGCGCGCCGCCAGTCGGGTCTCAGGAAGTCTTTAGATAGGAACCGGGGGCCTGTTTGCAGTGTGGGAGGGGGTGGCTTCTCAGGGGCTGAGTTTGCCCTTTTCCCCTCCCCCCTGCCTCCTACCTCCAGCGGGGATGGGCCGGCTCTTCTCTGGAGATTCTCAGTCCCTTTGTTTTGCGAACCACCAGTAGTGTGTTCGGGCCGGTTAATTTTGACCCTTGCTATCCCACAGCTTAAAAAAGCTCCCTCCAATTGCTCTCAGGGTCTTCGGGCCGGTCCTTACCCTAAGCAATGCCGCCCGCTCCTCTCCGTTCCGCCCCCGCTTGTTGCTGGCAGGTGCCGGCGTCTGGGGTACTTTTCTTCTGGGAGTTGCTTTTAGGCACGTAATCTGTGGGCCTTATTTAATTTTTCCTCCCAGTTAGATTGCCGAAAACTTCCCCCAGTCCCGCCAGTGCGAGGGAAACTTTCCAATCACACTTCCAGTGTGATTGGAAACTTCCTCTATTAAGACTCCCTTCCCGGGACGGGTCTCCATCCGTAGCGCTCTTTTGTCTCCCTTTTTATCTTTTATATTTTGTCCTACCTCCCTTCAAAGACAATGGGCTACTTTTCTGGGCGCCTGATGTCCTCTGCTAGCGATCAGAAGTTGTTTTGTGAAATTTGCTCAGCGTTCAAATGTTCTTTTGATGAATTTGTAGGGGAGAAAGTGGTCTCCCCGTCCTATTCCTCCGCCATCTTGGCTCTTCCAAAAAAATATTAATCTAACTTTCTAATTTTTGTCTCATTGCTACAGTCATCCACACTATAAATCCATGATTAACTCTTTTGTGAAAGTCGTGGAACCTCCCACGTGGTCCTTTTCTGAAACTGTCTTTCTTTCAATGCCTTCACTTACTTTCCTCCTTGTCTACCTAAGCCCTCATCATCATCCCTTTAAGATTCAAATGAAATTTAAAGTCTTCCAAAAGCTTAGCTAGTCCTCCTTCCCAGATGTAATTAATGAAGACAGCAGCGAAAGGACACGGCATGTGGAGTTTAAGTCCCGTTCCAGCTCAGCGCAAGCACAGACATTAACTGAACACAATGGAGTTGCTCCAGGCTACAGAGTATTGCAAACTAGCAAATAATCTCTGTTGCTTTTCCAACTCCTTCCAGGTATTCCCACGGTGTAAAGTGTAAAATAAGCCAGACTTATATTAGAGCCAAGAATTGCAAAGCATTATACGTGACTGAGGAGAAGGCAATGGCAACCCACTCCAGTACTCTTGCCTGGAAAATTCCATGGACGGAGGAGGCTGGTAGGCTGCAGTCCATGGGGTCGCCAAGAGTCGGACACGACTGAGCAACTTCACTTTCGCTTTTCACTTTCATGCACTGGAGAAGGAAATGGCAACCCACTCCAGTGCTCCTGCCTGGAGAATCCCAGGGATGGTGGAGCCTGGTGGGCTGCCCTCTATGGGGTCGCACAGAGTCGGACACGACTGAAGCAACTTAGCAGCAGCAGCGGCATACTTGATTGAAGAAGAACATTTGATGAAATGTGTTTTCTTTTATAATATAGGAAGATATAAGCCATGCCATAAAAGCTTTGGACTAATTATTTTTGATACGATATGACACAGGTATGTGAAATGTTGCATTATATTGGCAACCTACATCTCTTAAGTCCAGGACTGAATGCAATTCTGTCCTGCGAAATTCTGAGAAAGACATTCCAACTGGCATAAGTAGATGTCTCCATGAAAGAATGCTACTGTGTGGCATTTGCTGTCTGCATCATTCACATTACACTGATCATGATCTTTTCATACTGCCATTGTTTTGCTCACGCCTCATCTTATGCACTTGATTTTCCATTCCTGGCAGTCAAGGCCCACATCTGACTTCTTGCCATCAAGCGTCTCAGAGCCCATTACAAAGGCCTGCATGTATTAGTCACAGAGGTAACCGGTTTTGAGTGACAAGTGCAAGTTGAAAGGATGTATGATGGGCTTTGGAGCCAGCCTATCTTGGGTTTGGTTTGCCTGTTATCTCTGCTGGCAAACAGCTGTGTAGCCCTAAAATACCCACTTTATAGAATTCTTGTGAATAAGTAGGATGAGATTTGTAAATATAATTTTAGTATCCTCCACACAGTAGGTGACCCTAACCCTAACCAATATAACATGCGCTCAGTTGCTCAGTCATGTCTGACTCTTGGGACCCCATGGATTGCAGCCCACCAGACTGCTCTGTTCATGGAATTTTTCAGGCAAGAATACTGTAGTGGGTTGTCCCTTCCTACTCCAGAGGATCTTCCCAACCCAGGGGTGAAACCTGAATCTCTTATGTCTCCTGCATTGGCAGGCAGATTCTTTACCACTAGTGCCACCTGGGAAGCCCTATATTTTATATACAGGTGCTAAATGATACACATACAACTAGTGCATCCCAATTTTTAAATTTCTTGCTATAGTTATTGTGGCCAATCACCTTTTTGATGTGTACTTAAAATATCAAACTTTATTTTTCATTTAAAGTGACATTGTGTTTCACTAAAATGACTCTTAAAAAGTTACCTAAAACCTAAATCTTAAGTATGGTAAAGCAAAGAACAGGGAAAGAAAAGAGAGAAACAATAGCTTTATAAGAGAAGGAAGAGAGAGAGATAAAATCCTTATTATAGAAAAGAGAATCACCTTAATAATTATATCAAGGTTACAAGTTCTTATATGTAACCCCTTATTTTATAAACTATTTGAAATCATTAACCCCAAGCCCAGTAATCTTGTGGGAATTTAACATTAAAAAACAAAGCAGTCTGTTTTCCTAGTAATAAAGATTATTAAGATTATTACTTGAAGTCTGCAATGCTTTACACTATCTCATTTGAAAAAAAATAAACCTATTAGTAGAAGGCACAATCTAGACTTTATATTAGAAATATAGTATCCTGTTTATAATCCATCTTTCCAGATCAACATACCTTTATCTCTCTTTCCAATAGCTTTATTGTAATTATATGTGACAACACTTTTACCATATTATTAACTTTCCCATCCACTGTCTTCTGAAACACCTTCCTTTCAATTTTTAAATTTCCCAGTCTTCAAAAAAGTATCATGCTTTGTCAGGATGATGTTTGGGCTTTTCTAGGTCAGAACTAGAAAAGAAGGAGAAATACATCAGGGATCTCCCTGGCTGTCCAGTGGTTAGGATGTCATGCTTTCAATGTGCAGGGCAAGGTTTCTAGCCCTGGTTGGGGAGCTCTGATCCTTCATGTTGCATGGCCCTGGCCAAAAAACAAAAAAAAATTTTAAGATAAATTAACTAATTTTAAAAATACAAGCTGTTTAAAAAAAAAAAAACAAAACCCTGCAGCTTCGAAAGGAGTAAACACAACTTAAATTTAACAGCTAAAAAGTGAGTGATTCCAGTGTTAATTACTAGGGTAGCCAGAAATGTCTTGTAGAATTCCAAGACATTTTCTGCAGGGCTGGATATTTAATTTGCAGGTAAATAAAAACGCAAGGTCTCTGGTTCATAAATTATTTAGAATTTCAAGATGGCAACAACAGAGCATTAAATCAGACAAAGTTCCAGAAACATGAAGCCAGCCCTGGTTTTCTGATTCCACCGTCCAAGCCATATCCCGAGGGCTTAACTTCCCCAAGGAAAAGGATTTTTTTTTTTTTTTTTAAATTTTTATTAGTTGGAGGCTAATTACTTTACATCATTACAGTAGTTTTTGTTATACATTGATATGAATTAGCCATGGATTTACATGTACTCCCCATCCCAGTCCCCCCTCCCACCTCCCTCTCCACCCGATCCCTCTGGGTCTTCCCAGTGCACCAGGCCCGAGCACTTGTCTCATGCACCCAACCAAGGCTGGTGATCTGTTTCACCCTAGATAATATACATGTTTCAATGCTGTTCTCCTGAATCATCCCACCCTCGCCTTCTCCCAGAGTCCACAAGTCTGTTCCATACATCTGAGTCTCTTTTTCTGTTTTGCATATAGGGTTATCGTTACCATCTTTCTAAAGTCCATATATATGTGTTAGTGTACTGTAATGGTCTTTATCTTTCTGGCTTACTTCGCTCTGTATAATGGGCTCCAGTTTCATCCATCTCATTAGAACTGATTCAAATGAATTCTTTTTAATGGCTGAGTAATATTCCATGGTGTATATGTACCACAGCTTCCTCATCCATTCGTCTGCTGATGGGCATCTGGGTTGCTTCCATGTCCTGGCTATTATAAACAGTGCTGCGATGAACATTGGGGTGCATGTGTCTCTTTCAGATCTGGTTTTTTTTAATGATGACATTTCGGATCCTTTCTTTAAATAGCCTTATTTTGTTAGTGATTCTATCTGCATCCTTAAGTTGGGAGAAGCAGGTCTTGGCAAAATGGTAGGCTGAGAAGAATTGGACTGGCTCCCACCAGCCAGAAAAAAAAAAAAAAAACAGGCTTCTGAAGTAATGACATTTACTTGAGCTTTGATTGAACAGTCCCTTAAACAATTTTTTTTCTTCTGGGAAAAACAAAGTTAAAAGAACAAAACAGAAAACAGTATGAGAAAGGAAAAAGGCAACTCTCCTCTAACAAGAAAGATCCACCACTTTAGAGTCCGCAGAACAAAGCAGATGCTCATGGCGGCCTCAGCTGGCCTGTGCACCAGACTTGCAAGAAGATTTTATTGCACAAACTCATTGCCGTTTGACAGCCATCACATCTGATGAGATGGGCTTTAAGGATGCGATGGATTATTACATAAGTATTTATCTTTAATGCACAGTAGTGCTGTATTGAGTGGAGCCATCCAGGTTGATAGAATATGGTACCAATAACATACATTCTCTGTATTGTATTTATTCATTTATTTTATAGAATGCATTCCTTGGGTTGCTTTTGCTGTGACATCTAGAAGCTCTTACAAAATTTAAGGGACACGTATATTATCAATAGCTGCCCGCAACTATTGGCACTAAAACTCTAGTTACTGCTATACCACGGGACTTTTTTTTTTTTAACTAGATTTATCAGAAGGTGGGTTAGTCACTGAATCATTTCCTCCTGGCCTCCAGCTCCCAGTGTATCCCAAAGTTGAGAGCCCAGCCAGCCCAAGAAGTCCAAAGGAGCCATTAGGACATAAATCTTAATACAGAAAGCATTACTAAAATCAATAGAATTCAGCAGGTGATATCATATATCAAAGAATGCAGAAAACAGGGAAGAAGTAGCGGTCACCCTCTGTGACTTTACAGCATAGTTCATTCACCAGTCACTCAAGCTAGTCTGGGAGCCAGAAAATGTTCTTGCCTTATTCCTGGAGTGACCATATATTATGGGTTTTCTGGGACAGTCTCAATTTCAAATATTCTGCCCTGTTGTCCCCATAAGTGTATTTGGTCTTGTCAAAGCCCATGTCCTGATTTTTTTTCTTGAAGAAAATATGTTCTCTGTGATTGCTTCTCATCATGTCCATAGTGGGATTGGGCTGCGAAACTTATGAGAGTTTTTTAAACTTGGCTGTACCTCAAAACTTCTTATCTGAAAAATATTGGGAAAATGAAGGGACTTTCTAGGGCTCATTATATTCCATTTTTAAAGCACTGGAACAGGTTTTAAAGAATATCTTATTCGGAACCACAGTATGTAATATCAATGGAAGTGGAGATGATCTGGTTGAAGTGGGTGACTCACCCGGCTGCACACCTGAGAAGTGTCCTCTAAAGCTTTGCCTTTGGGACTTCAGCCTCTGAAGCATGCAGTTTGAAAATCCTTGGACTGATGCTGTCTAAATCCCCTTCTAACTCTAATAAAGGCAGCAGAACCCTGAAAGTGTACTGTGCTCAAAGGTGGTGGGTAGTTGGGCAAAAGAGAAGCTAAAGGGAATATGAAGGTGAGCAAGCAAAGCTTTTGTGCATATTTACAGATGATCACAGATGTAACAAGTGTTACTGGTCTGTTGTCCAGTGCACTGGGTCGCTAGAGAAGTGACTTGTGATTTTCCTGGAGGCAAAATGGAAGTCTTTGTGCAGACTAATGGGAAGTTGTTTTTATTTGGGCATGAGAAGATCTGAATTCTGGGCTTGGTTCTGCCACAAACTGGTTTGGCAAGTCATTTGATCTTCTTTTGGAGAAGGCATGGCAACTCACTTCAGTACTCTTGCCTGGAGAATTCCATGGAGAGAGGAGCCTGGCAGGCTACAGTCCATGGAGTTGCAAAAAGTAGGACCTGACTGAGTGACTATCACTCACGCACTTGATCTTCTTTGGAGGTCCATTTCTAAAACTGTTCATTTCTAACATGTGATAAGAAAAATCTCTTCCATCTTCAGTAAATTCAATGATTACACAAAGAGATATAAAACAGTGTATTAGGAATTCACCCCCATCTCTAAATCTAAGGAGGGAGAATTAACAGTATGCATATTTCCTTTTTCTCGTTTTCACCCCACTCTAACTCATAGCTCTATTCTATTATATTGTACATTCTGGTTGCCTTGCCTGAGGTTCGAGAGATATAAACAGCAGTTTCACAAGGAAGACAAGGCAATTCTCTCATACGTGGTAGAAAGGCAAAGAGGAAAGAGTGCAGGGTTTGGAATCAGATGAACTTGGCCTCCCATTTCTGAGAGACCCTTGGAAGAGGGCTGATGATTTCTAAGGATTCTCCGTAACTGAAGTGTTCACATCTAAAGAGAAAGATAACTTAGCGATAGAAAGGCAAGCTTCAAAACAGATTCAGGATCATTACCATGTTCACACATTAGTGGGAAAGCCTTAGATATTCCAGCTTTGTCACTTGCCATATTGTCACTTTCTATAGTCAATGGTGGGCGTCCATGGTGGCTCAGTAGTAAAGAATCCTCCTGCGAATTCAGGAGACACAGGTTTGATCCTTGGGTCAGGAAGATCCCCTGGAGGAGGAAATGGCAACCCACTCCAGTACTGTTGCTTGGAAAACACCATGGACAGATGAGTCTGGCGGGCTGTAGTCCATGGAGTCAAAAAGAGTCAAACAGGACTGAGTGATTAAACAACAAAAACAACATAGTCAATGGCAGCTGACACTGGACCATTAGCATATCTAAGGCCCAGGCAGAATTCACACCAGTTCCGTAGTCTTGGATTTCCTCATTCTAATTCCCATTCTTTTCAGTTTTATCAAGCGGATACACTTTTGCCAAATATTATTAAATAATAGACACTGGTGTTTTCAACAAACTGAATCCTCAGGCAATTCCTGTTCTTGCTTATGAATGGCAGAGTCTAAAAAACAAGCGTGGAAACTCAGAAGCTGAATGTGACTGAAAGATATTTTCCCTCAAGGCCATCTGCTAACACGATGTGCTTTAGGATCATTCACAAAATCCATTGTGCTTAAGTGTGAAGGTTTATGCATGGAACACACAGGATTCATAGAAGAGTGGTGGTTTTAAAAAGGCCCCTCCAAATATCCATGGACCCCCGTGACTTCTTAGCACATCTCTGTGGTTGCACAACTAGAGGAGACTTAAAACAAGAATCTCAAACACTAATGTGTGTCTGGACCACTTAGGGAATGTTGATAAAACAGAGAATAGGGCTTGGTAGGTCTGGGGATGGATCAAGATGTATTTCTAACAAGCTCTTGGGTGATCCTGATGTGGTTGCTCTATAAACCACTCTTGGAGGAGCCAAGTCCCAAGAGTCTGCTGATCCTATGTTTCAGAGGAGATGCAACTAACTACTAGTTTTATAAATTATTTTGGCAAGTGCACTCTATAGCCAGACTCGCTAGGTTCAAATCCACACTCTTTCTCTTGCCATCAGTGTGAAAGTATTAGTTGCTCAGTAGTGTCTAATTCTTTGTGACCCCATGGACTGTATCCCACCAGCCTCTTCTGTCTATGGAATTCTCCAGGCTAGAATACTGGCGTGGGTAGCCATTCCCTTCTCTAGGGGATCTTCCTGACCCAAGCACTGAACCTGGATTTCCCACGTTGTAGGGAGATTCTTTACCATCTGAGCCACCAGGATTTTGACATGTGGACTCTATAGCTAGACTCTCTATGTTCCAGTCCAAGATCTTTCTCTTACCATCAGTAGGACCTTGGGCAAACTCTCCCCTTCTCTGTTTCATGTTATCATAAGGAACATAGAGTTTATGTGTGTACAATGATGTGCAGAGTGCTGCCTGACACACGGGGACACACTCGGTCAATGTTAGTCATTACTGCTCCAAGGGTAGACTGTTTAAACCTCCATTGAGCTAGTGGGAGATACCATGATATCTCTGAAAACCAGGGCTGAGGAAGGCATACTTATTGATGCTTCTTTATTCAGGAAATGACTTAAAGCAGCTGGTTGTTAATTGCTTTCCTCAAGTATCCATGTCTGTAATGGCTGACATGAATACCAATATACAAGCATAGCCTTGTAAACGACTAGGAATATGTGTTATCTCAAAAGATGAGTACATGTCCGGCAAAGCATTAACTGCTAATATTGTCAACTGGCTAATCTTTTTTTTAAGATTACTTATTTTTGTTTAATTTTTTGTTGTGCTGGGTCTTCATTGCTGTTCATGAGCTTTCTCTAGTTGAAGCAAGTGGGGGCTACTCTTCGCTGCGGTGCATGGGCTTCTCATTGCAGTGGCTTCTCTTGCAGAGCACAGGCTCTAGGCAAATGGGCTTCAGTAGTTGTGGCTCCCGGGCTTTTTGCTCTGTGGCTTTTGGACTCTTCCTGGACCAGGGATCGAACCTATGCCCCTTGCATCCATGGGCAGATTCTTATTTACTCCAACACTAGGGAAGTCTGTTAACTGGCCAAACTTAACACCATTAAATTGATGGTAGTGACTGAAATATGAACTTAACTGTATTTAGTGAGTTTTCTGAAATTTTGCATTCTTTGGATTTCAGTTAGGGTTAGGGTTTGAGATTGATTTTGGCTTCAGTCAAAAGAGAAACAGACTCTGTGGACATATGGGTGTGCTTTCTGCTACAGTCACTTAATTTTCTTACTATTAAAATCAAGTGAGGAATGTTGCATCCAGTTACATATTAATTCTGAACCCCCATGGGGTAAAATCGTGGACAATAAAAGCCAAAGGACTCTGAAAAGCATTATCTTTGAGAGGTGAGGATGTGGATGGCAGAATCTAGGTTGACTGTGAGAAGTTTTGTCTATAGATGGGATTTCTATGTAAGCAAAATGTTAGGACATGTGGTTTCCCTGAACAAATATATAATTTGTTTGAGGCGGCAGGACCTGGAGGCGAAAGCATACCTCTAGGAAGCGCAAAATCCCTTTACCAATCCTCAACACTGATCTGAGACATGGTTACTTTTAAATCATTTCATCTTTCCTGTTCCCCGCATGCAAAGCAAGGATTAAAGACCCTCATCTCACCTCAGCAAAGCTCTGGCACAAAGTTATTATGGTTTAAACGGTTGCAAAGGACTATCACCGAGAAACACATACGACAGGGGATGTTTACACACACCCATGCTCTGGTTGGAACACAGGCAAATGCCAGAGCAAATTGATGACAACAAGGCAAAGTGTTTATTCTAGGACTGAAGGAGACGGGGTATCCTGCAGGAAGGGTCGGAGTAGTTTAGCAGTAGGAATGGTGATTTTAAAAAAAAATGGTTGTTTAAGGATTTCCCTGGTGGTCCAGCAGGTAAGACTCCATATTCCAAAGCAGGGGACGTGGTTTCGATCCCTGGGCAGGGAATTAAGATCCCTGCTGCCTCGAGACCAAAAAACCAAAACATAAAACCAAAGTAAGAAAGTAACAAAATCAGTAAAGACTTTAAAAAACTGGCCCACATCCAATTAATTAATTCAAAAGAAAGAAATGGCGGACATGGTGTATAAAGTCTAGGAGGGGGCTATCAGGACATGTCCATCTGAAATGGTAGAATGAAGAGCAGTTGGCAAACATTGTTCATTTGTTGATTTTCTCAGCAAAACTTCACTGAAATGAAGCAATAGTGCATGTGGGCCAGAAACACCAAATCAAATGAGACAATTATTGCCCTTCATTTCCAGAAGCCCATGGCCCAGGGCGGAGACAGACATGTAGCATGATGATCACAGTTGGGTGTCACAGGGGCTGTGGTGACATCACACACAAAGGGGCCGTAAGAGCAAAACAGAAATGCACCAGTTTACATAAGACTCTAAGTTGGGTGCAAAATTTCTGGAAGTGGTGCCTGCATGAATTTGGAGGATACATCAGAGGTTGCCTCATTGAATGAGTTCAGGGTGTGAAAAAACTCTCAGCCAGCCAAGTTCAGTACCTGAGGTTACAGCTCCCGATGCTAATATGTTTACATGAGTTCTTGCTCTGCTAAAGGAGGTTAAGATTTTAACAGAAACCTCTCCATATAAGAGATGGAGGAAAGTAACCAGGACTTGAAGGGTTCAAAGACCTATCTTCAGCTTGGAAATTTTGCAAGGACCTTTTGGGTTCCTGTACCTTCAGTCAGAGAGGCTCCAGGTTTTTTTCTGTTTTGCAAGTTGGTCATGCCCATGACAGTCCGATTCAAAACAGTATTCTGTGGCTAAAGGGAGTCTAAGAAACATGCCATAATGCTCAGGAAAATTCTGCCTTAATAGAGAAATAAGCTGTCTGTTTTAATATAAGTTTTCTTTTTCTCAACCTGTATCCAGGTCAGAGTCCTCAGGATTATTCTTGATGTCCCAGGTCTCCAAGCCCTCTACTTTGACTAACTTCACAAGTGGACGTCACAGTTTCATTCCATCAAAAAGCAATTCTGTGACCCATGTGTCCTGCTGCTTCTTACAACTTAGTGGTCCATTATGGTGTTATGAATGACGGCAACTTCATGGTTTGATCTCCCAGGTGAACACCTGTGTCCTCTTTAGCTGAGAGTTGAAGTTTCACCTCAAAAAAGTGAAAATGAGGCATTTGCAGCACCTTGAGATTTTGTGGGGAAGTTGGCCTGAAAATTCATGGGTCCCTGGCCTCTGGGACCTAATGGCTAATGATCTGAGGTGGAGCTGGTGTAATAATAACAGAAACAAAATACACAATGAATGCAATGTGCTTGAATCACCCCCAAACCGTCTCCTCTGCCTGGTCCATGGAAACGTCAGTTCAGTTGGGTTCAGTAACTCAGTCATGTCGACTCTTTGTGACCCCGTGTACTGCAGCGCACCAGGCTTCCCTGTCCATCATCAACTCCTGGAGCTTGCTCAAACTCATGCCCATCAAGTCGGTGATGCCATCCAATCATCTTATCCTCTGTCATCCCCTTCTCCTGCCTTCAGTATTTCCCAGCATCAGGGTCTTTTCCAATGAGTCAGTTCTTCACATCAGGTGGCCAAGGTATTGGAGCTTCAGCTACAGCTTCAGTCCTTCCAATGAATATTCAGGACATGGAAACATGCTCTTTTATGAAACCCGTCCCTGGTGCCAAAAAGGTTGGGAACAGCTGGTTTAAATAATACCTTTAAAATGACCACCTCTTCTGTCTGCACAGGTGGGTTCTGGGCATGCTCCCAGGATAGAGGTGAGCTGAGGCATCTTACTAGAGCAGGTGCAAGAAAGATTCAAGATGAGGAGCCCCTGGTTCCTTTAGCTGCTGATAGATCCCAGAAGTCCTGAACATCTCTCTGATCAGGAACTCACACGTCATTCAGCAAGAGGAAGCTTTAGAGGTGGGAGAAGAAGGAAGAGAAAAAACAAAAGGGCAGGTTAAGAGAGGTGCTGACAAAGAGACACTCGGGGGTTCAAAGTGATCTCAGTACTGAGAAAGGAAAGAACAGAAAATGTAAGCATATATTGGGTTGGCCAAAAAGTTCTTTCTAGCTTTCCCATAAGATGTTACAGAAAAATCCAAACAAACATTGTGTATGCTGTAACATTAATCTCTCCACCACCAGACCCCCCAAAATGGGAAGTGTTAGAGGAATCTCAAGACACACAGAGAGAAGTAAAGAAAGAGAATAACTTCCCCCAGCAAATTGCTTTACTTAACAGTTTAGGTCAGTTTCAACTAGGTCACAAGGATGTGTGTATCTTCAGAATAAAGTCTTTAATCGGCTGATGGATATGAAAAAATAAATTACTGAGGCAAAATGTAATAAACGTTAAAGGGAAAATGATGAGGGTAATATAACTACATTGATTTAACTAGGATGATATAGAGGAATTGTCTGTTTTATAGGTTTCTAGATGTCTATTAGTGGCTCTGTATTAAGGAATAGGGCTGTTCTCTTGATATACTTAAGAGCTGTCAGTAATTCCTATTTCACAGTCCGCTGCTTCAATTCAGAAAGTGTGTTCCAGCCCTTGGTGACCCCATCCTAGAGGCACTGGAGGGTGACCAGCTGCCAAAGGTTTGCGTTCAGGCAGCAATCAGGGAAGCAGCTGTATTATTCAAAACTGGGCGGCCTTTAAGAGGAGCCAATCGCTTCAGCCACCTCCCCTCTGCCCAGCTATCTGCGAGACTGCAGTGTCGTTTGTTTTAATCACTCCTGGTATTGGGCTCATTATGTCCTGATCTTCTCTAGGGAGAGTAGCCTCCTTGGTGGGTGGAAATGGTAATTGAGGACACTTACGGAGCCGGCATCATGCCAGTCCCTGGAGGCATATGTCCCCCAGAGACAGGGCACCTTCTCAGGATAAAGCAGGAGACACGAGCTTCAGGTAGTTTGTCCCTTTTCCACTATGATAATGTCACTGGCCTATAAAAAGGACCCTATAGTTCCTCCATGGCCCACTGAATTAATCCCAAACTATTATCAGAAGAGGAAGAAAATGCATCATTTCTGGTCACTCTCCGGGCACCCCACACTGTGTTGGACACTTTCTTGTATTAACACATTTAATACCCATGTGAATGCTTTTCAAATAAGGGGGCAGCTCTGACTCTCCCTATCAGAGATCCAGCCAAATGCTATGTTTCACTCCTGACACGAGTCTTTTTAATGATATGTTTTCTTATTTCTTCCAGTTAGTGTGGCTGCTTTGCAAGTGTCGGGATGAAGATAAAGTGCTGGAAGGAGCTTGACTGTGTTCTGCAGCCTCAGGCTGTGTGTCCTTGGCCCAGGCGTACACCCTTTCTGGGTTCCAGTGACATTAACCGCAAAGGCGAAAATGTTGGACTGAGGCAGTGGTTCTCTATCAGGAGCGAGTTTGCTACCCAGGTCTGGAAATACTCTTGACTGTCAGGAATGGTGGATGGGGATGCCCCTGGGGGGCATCTGCTGGGGGCAAGAGAGGGCTTCCCTCCCAGTGAGCAGAGCCTTTCACAGGGACAACCCAGCAGCCGTCTACATTATGAGACTTGGCCTAATCCCTGGCCATTCACCCCATATGGAAAACTCTCTCACCATGGAAGCCCAAAGAGGAGGAAGGTGGCCATGGTCTCCTGGCAGAATTGAGGAAGAAAAATGTCTGCTTTTTTGTGGCTTAGCAAAACATTTGTTATCTCAGAGTTTCTGAACAACAAGGTCCTACCGTGTAGCACAGAGAACTATATTCAATAGCCACTTGATAATACAGGAGACTTGCCTCTGGGTCAGAAAGTCCCCCAGGGGATGGAAATGACAAACCATATGCAAGTATTCTTGCATGGGAAATCCCGTGGACAGAGAAGCCTGGCGGGCTATCATCCATAGGGTCACAAAGCCAGAGTCAGTCTCGACTTAGCACCTGAGCACACATAGGGGCACTGGTGAGGAGGGAGTGCTAGTGGCGGACAGAAGCCAGGGATGCTACAAAACAATGAACAAGACAACCCACCGCAATCTTGATTTTTCCAGCCCGTAATGTCAGCAGTGCTGAGGTTGAGAAATCTAAACCAGAGGTATCACAAATGGCTTTTCAGTCCTCTCTAACCTCTACCATCTACTGCTTTCTCTGTTGCCCATGGTCTTGCCCACCTGAATTATGCTCTGTCCCACCTGAATTATGCTCTGTCCCTACTTCATCCCCAAACATGCGATCCTGTCCCATCTCCTTAAATCTGCTCATACTGTGCAGTTCAGTCTCTCAGTCGTGTCCGACTCCTTGCGACCCCATGGACTGCAGCACGCCAGGCTTCACTGTCCATCACCAACTCCCGGAGCTTATTCAAACTCATGTCCATAGAGTCGGGGATGCCATCCAACCATCTCATCCTCTGTCATCCCCTTCTCCTCCTGTCTTCAATCTTTCCCAGCATTAGGGTCTTTTCCAGTGAGTCGGCTCTGGTAGCCAAAGTATTGGAGCTTCAGTTTCAGCATCAGTCCCTCCAATGAATATTTAGGACTGATTTCCTTTAGGATGGACTGGTTGGATCATGCTGTTCTGTAGACCTCAAATGCCATCCCTCCTCATCTCTGCTGCTGAGACACTGGGCATCCTCCAAGCCCTTTCTCCGGTGAGAGGGAACTTCTTCCTTCCTAACATGTGAGTCAGCCTCACACAGCCTCAGCATCAAAGCTACTGTAACATTTTTGGATCTTTGACCTCTAATAAGTTAGTTTTCCAACTTTTAATCTGTTGTTCAAGGTCTTTGTTTAATATTAATGGTGGCTATCATTTATTAAATGCCTATTATCTGTATGGTGCTATAATTTTTTTGAAATTTATTTTTTAAAGTCTATCATATCATTTTCATCCAGCCCTAAATAAGATGAATAGCCTCCCCATCCTCCCCACTGTATGGATGAGGAACTGAAGCTCAGACATGTTATGTAATTAGTTTGAGGCCATCTTTGAGTCCTTGGACACATTGTTTAATATTTGGTGCCATAACGTGGCCAATCGTGGATTCAAATCCAGATATGCCTGACATGACTTGGAAGGTAAAGAATCTGCCTGCCATGCAGGAGACTCGGGTTTGATCCCCTGGAGAATGGAATGGCAATCCACTCCAGTATTCTTGCCTGGGGAATTCTACAGACAGAGGAGCCTGGCAGCCTACAGTCCCTGAGGTTGTAAAGAGTCAGACACGACTGAGTGACTAACACACACACACACACACACCTAGGAAAGTTCTTCCCACTATGGAGCTGAGGCTCTTACTGTCTCTATTTTTTCAAGGGGTGTGGCCACTCTAAACTGCTCAAAATAAGTCAACATACAAAGCTGTTGCTAGGGGCAACTTAGTATACCTTATTAGATTGGTAATCTCAGTATCCTATGCACATCAGTCCAGTAGTTACAAACCTGAGAGGTGGATTTGGGGTTTGAGAAAAAGACTGTATTCAAACTTTTTGCTTAAGGGAGAAGTTAGAAAATTCTTCTGTGATTATAGAAAACTAACTATAGGTGTTGCCAAGCAGCTTTTAACAGAAAAAAAAAAAAAGCTGATGATGGAGAACTCTATGTATATCACTCATTTATGGCTACATGAACAATTACCTCAAAATTTTTGCATCATCATTTCTGAGCATCAGGAATTTGGAAGCAGATTTGAAGAGCAGTTCTTTCTCTCTCGTGAGGTTGTAGTCACCTGGCATGCTTGACGGGTCTGCAGGATTTGTTTGCAAGGCCACCTGGAATAGGGAGCCTCGTTCTTTGCCACGTGGGTCTTTCCGGGGGGCTGCGCCATTGTCCCCATTACTCCAGAGTGAGTGATCCAGAGAGGGCAAGGCAGAAGCCAGGAGAGCTGGTCTAACTCTCCTCAAAAGTCCCACAGCATCATCTCCACACTATACTCCAGCCCTGTTCAGTGTGGGAGGGGAATGCCCAGGGGCATAAATCCCAGGAGGCAAGGGTTATTGTGGCTACATTATTTCACAATTATTTAAAAACAAAAAACTTTTACAGAGAACTTGCCCTGGGTGGCCATCTCAACTCCTGGGCTGGAAGGTGCACTGCCATCTGAGACTTTGCTGCCAGGCCCCAGTTCAGTCTGAGAGAGTTGGGAGTCAGGGTAAGACTCAGACTGAGATGCAAAGATTACACTCGGCATCAATGCTGGAATATAGGGGTATAGTTTCAGGGAATTGAAGAATTGCATCATGAAAAATGTCCCGGCGAGGAGGAGGGTGGAGGAAAGGTCTCTAGTGTCCTCAAAATGAATGAGCTAAGCAAGCAAAGAGATTACACACAGGGGAAAAAAAAAAAATGGGGACCACCAACAAAAGACTAAAAACTTTTGCATTATTATTCCTCCCCCCCCCCTTTCTAAGGACTTCTAAGAGTATTTTGTGATTTGTGCCTTTGATAGAGAAAGGGCTTTAAAATGGGCTTCCCTGATGACTCAGCGGTAAAGATTCCATCAGTAATGCAGGAGATGTGATTTCGATTCCTGGGTCAGGAAGATCCCCTTGAAGAGGGCATGGCAATCCCCTCCAGATTTCTTGCCTGGAGAATCCCACGGATAGAGAAGCCTGGTGGGCTACCATCCATGGGGTCACAAAGAGTCAGACACGACTGAATTGACTGAACACGCATGCATGCATGGGCTTTAAAACAAAAGCTAGTGAGTAGCTTGCAAGTTCCCCAAAACAGAAAGCAGTAGGCTGACAGCCTAAGAAGTCAGAATGGGGAGACCAATATTAGCAGGGAGATAGAGGCTCCACTGAAAAGAGCAAGGAGAGAGATTCTTGTCCCTTGGAAGACTTAGTATGTTTTGTGGAGACCCATGAAAGTTGGAAACCTGAAGCCAAAAGTATTTGCATCATCATTTTCACATAGCCTCCATGGAAAGGAGATAGTGTATGTGTGACATGACCAAGGCCACCAACAAGTTCTCACTGATAGACAATGCAATCGAGTACCAGTATAATATTTAACACATGTATTGTATAGTATATTCTGTTAGGTTTCTTAGTATAACTTTGTATTCAAAGTATAGTTCCCCCACTTCAAATGTTCCAAGGATCTTTATTAAGGGTAATATTTTACTTGTAACATCCCATGAAGCATATTATCATGGAGAGATCAGTGAGTCAATGAATCCAAATAAAAGTTTTATGATTAGATACACTATAAGACAAACAACTAATAGCTTTCAGAATAATAAAATTATTAGTAATAATAACCATCAGAATAATAAAATTCAAATAGACATAGAGTAGCCTCATCAATATTGTGGCTTTATAGATAGAATGTCTGAGATAAATATGATTCCATCACTTACTAGCTTTGGAACTTATTCATATAATTTCACATATATGTGCCATGGTTTCTTTATCCAAATATAGTAATGGTGCCTGCCTCACAGGGTTACTGAGATCTTTGAATGAGCTACTATCTGGAAAGTGCTTTGACAGGCGCTGGGCAAATACCATGTTAGTTATCCCTGGATCAGTGTGTAGGACACGTTGTTTTTATTATTTAGTTGCTATGTCTTGTCCAACTGTTTATGACCCCGTGGACTATAGCCCACTAGGCTCTTCTGCCCACAGAGTATTGTCTATCTTGACATTTTAGTTTCACTTTTAACAAAATACTTAAATAATTTGGAGAAATGGATATTTTAACATAAATGTTGGACTAGAGCAACTATCTCATATTTCAGGAAAAACATTCTTGAGTTTGGACCACATTGAAGTTGCAAGCTATCGCTCCCTGGTGGGAGCATAGCTAAATTGCAGCTTTCGAAAAGCATCATCACCTCCTTTAAGGCTGAAACTACAAAAACAATCATGGGGTGACATGTCTATGTGAATCCAAGTGGCCATTGTCCAAGACTGCATAATTTTGTAAGAAACAGAAAAACTAGATGCACCATTTTATGGGCCTCTTTTACAATCTGAAGAGATTGGTGATGATTTGGGCTTTTCTAATATTGTGATTGTCCTGGCTCTTTTGTGTTCAGATCTATCAGGCTATGCCTACTAGAGCCCATTATCCCAAGTCTTTCCAAAATAAACTAGGCCCATGTACCTTTCGGGAACAGGATACTTTGTGTCACTTGTGAAAATCACATGGAAAGCTTTTCTAGGGTCTTTGGAATATCTTTGGGAGAGTAAGAGTTACAATACAGAAAATGGGAGCTATAATACCACATTTTGCAGAGACTGTGCTTCCAGCCAGTCCCAAGCCTCAATATTAATAGATTTTCCACTCCAAGTGTCCTTATTTGAGTGACTGCAAGTTATACTGATGAAAGAAAAGTAGCAATTACTACTCAGACGTGTTCTCCTGGACAGCTATAGGTCTTCAAGCCATTTTTCTTTCTTTCCCTCCTTTTTTTTTTTCCTTTTAGGGTCTTATTTGTCATTTACTTCTGTCTTTCTGGAGAGTGAAGTGATACTGAATAGAGATTCAATGAAAGAAAAGAGCTCTAAAGAGTTTGGAAGATTTCTCCTCTACTGACCAACTCAGATCAAAACTGTATTCTTGACTGTACTCCCTTACCCACTCTCAGGACAGTTTCCGAGCCTTGACCTTTCCCTCTAAGCCGTGGAGAGGAATGATCCATTTTTTACTTAACAGTATTCAAACAGATAAACCCAACACCTTCACGTTCATCTGTGATTATCTAGTTACACTTTTGCTCATCTTACCCCTTAGGGCAATGATTTTTAATCAAGATGCAAGTCAAGATCACCTGAGATTTTGCAAACCGCCCATGCCTAAGCCCCTGTCCTGCACCCCCAAATGCATGCTAGGGAACTCCAAGTTACAGCCCAGGAATGCGCATTCTGTAGTCTCTTGGAGCTCCTGAGGCACAGTCTTTCTTCCTCCATACGGAATAACGATGCCCTGCATTGCTCAAAGCAGAGAGCCTATTCCCCATGGTCCCGGGGCAGACAGCAGAGCTTTGCTACTCCCCTACTCCGTCCGTGCTCATCGCTTTTTCTCTTCTTACGAGCAATTGCAAACTCACCTAAGCCTTCTTTTGCTTATCTTTTCTTCCAATCCTTCTCTTCTTTCCTCTCCAAACCAAAGTAACAGACCGGTTACACTTCCCAGGACATGGACAGAATTGAATTGGGAACTTCTGTTCTGAAATGAAAGATGTAAATCACATGACCCATGTAAGGTGTATGTGAAAAGGTGAGGGAGACACAGCTCCAGAAACAGAATAACAAGGCTGGAAACTCTTTTAAAAATGATCAGATATAATATTTCCAAGCCATATTATGTCATAGCAATGATTCTCAAAGCATGATCTATAGACCCCTGGGGGTGCCTAGTATCTTCTCAGGAGTTCATGAGAGCAAAACTATTTTCATGAAAGGACCAAGACATTGTCTGCCTTGTTCACTGTGTTGACATTTGTACCAATACCAACTGGAACCTTAACAAGCATTATGCTGCCATCCCCAAACTGTATGCCATTGTATTCTTCCCTGTCAGATGTACACATGCAGTAAGTGGGAGGAAAAAGGGTCAGTTTCACATAAGAATGATTTTAAAGAAGTAGTAAAAATTACTAATTTTATTAAATCTTAATCTTTCATTACAATTCTTTTTAATATTATATTTGACCAAATGGGAAGTATAAAAAGCACTTCAGTTACATAATCGAAGAATGATAGATGTTTTCTGAAGAAATGTGATTGTGCATTTGTTTGTATGGAACTAACTGTCTTTTCCAGGAAATAGCATTTTTTTTTCCTGAAAAAATGTTGGACAAATTATGATTGTTCAAACTTAGGTATTCTGGCAGACTCCTGTCTTATTTTTTAAACTTTTTGTTTTACATTAGGGTATAACTGATTAATAACGTTGTGATAGTTTCAAGTGGACAGCAAAGGGCCTCAGCCATACACTTGCATGTATCCATTCTCCCCAAATCTCCCCTCCCATCCAGGCTGCCACATGACATTGAGCAGAGTTTCCTGTGATCTTCCGTAGGTCCTTGTTGGTTACCCATTTTAAATATAGCAGTGTGTACACGTCCATCCCAAACTCTCTAACTGTCCCTTCCCCCCACCCTTCCACCCAGGTAACCATAAGTTCATTCTCTGAGAACTGGCAGAATTTTTTAATTAATAAAGTGAGTTTGTCATTTCAAGGAAAACAACTGACAGAATGTGTTGTCAGTGATAAAACTGGAGCATTCCAAAGAAAGCGAAACTTTGGAAAACTTTCACCAGGATCTTGACATATGCCCAATACTAATGAATGTAAGTTTTTTGATGTTTTATAATGAAATGTGACAACATTTGTAAGAACTACATGAGTCAGTAAACCAGATGTTTTCTAAATGAACAGCTCATGATCTTATTAAATCAGGCATGGGTAAAAAATGTATTCAAAGTGCAAGACAGACCCATGGATTTTAGTGTAATGTTATAAAATATTCATTGATATGGATTCAGATTCCACATTGCAACTAACCTTTAAGAAACTAACACTTCTTGAATTCTGGTGTTACATCAAAGAAAAACATCCACAATTATACAAAAAGCTGTTAAAATTCTCCTCCCTTTTCCAACTACACAGTTTGTGATTTAATGTGAAAGCAGATAGAAAACTCCTATTGTGTTCTATTAAGTCTGGCATTACAGAGATTTGCAAATATGTAATATAAGACCACTCTTCTCGCTATTGTTTTTGCATCAAAAACACAATCATTGTCATAAAGATCTATGTTTTTATGTGTTGCATTTAGTATTATATGTATCAAATAGTATTTTTATTAATTTTAATTCTGATTTATGTAATCTTTTACTGTAGATATAGATACAGATTAACCACATTAAAAAAAAACCTCATTATCTGAATATTTTTTACGAATGTAAAGGATCATGAGACTAAAAAGTTTGAGAACCACAGTATTATGTAGTAGAAAATAATCTAAATTCTTTACTGGAAATTTTGAATATGAAGAAGAATAAGTTCTGAGAAGGACGGAAAAAGAAAGAAAGAAGCTTCACCTTTTTGTATTGAGGAGTGAAATTCAGGAGGATGAAACTTGGTCAAGGGTAAAATTTGTCTAGAAAGTTCTTGGACCGTGAACTGGGAGAAAATACTAACATGTATTGATATCCATCTGCAATGCCTTTCACATCTGTACCAACAGTGACAAGTCTGTGAACACTTTCAATGAGGCAGGGACTGGTGACACTTGTTAACCTCTTCCATCCCTGGAGATGTCTGACTGTTAATAAATCATTTGCTCAAATTTATGACGTATTCATAGCAGTCATCAGTCCTGAATGTTCATTGGAAGGACTGATGTTGAAGCTGAAACTCCAATACTTTGGCCACCTGATGCGAAGACCTGACTCACTGGAAAAGACCCTGATGCTGGGAAAGATTGAAGGCAGGAGGAGAAGGGGACGACAGAGGATGAAATGGTTGGATGGCATCCCCGACTCAGTAGACATGAGTTTGAGTGAACTCCAGGAGATGGTGGAGGACAGGAAAGTCTTGGGGGCTGCAGCTCACGGGGTCACAAAAAGTCAGACACGACTGAGCAGCTGAGCTAACTGGCATAGCAGTCTGAGTCTTTCTCCTGAAACCTCAAAGAATTTTAAAAAGAACCACTTCTCATATGAGCTTTACAAATATGTAAAAAGGAGCTCCCCCATTTTTTGGACATAAATAGCTCCAATTTCTGTAACTATCACTGTGGTTTTAGTTGAAACAGTATCTCCAACATAACCTTTACTTTTTCTCTTTTTTAAAGATTTTTTTTGAAGTGGACCGTTTTTAAGTCTTTATTGAATTTGTTTTTTGTTTTTTGACCACGAGGTATGTGGGAACTTAACTCCCCAAACAGAGATCAAACCCAACCCCCCTGCATTAAAAGGCAAAGTTTTAACCACTGGGCTGCCAGGAAAGTCCCTATTTTTCTTTTTATTTCTTTTTTTTTTTTTTTTTATTTTTCCATTGCATTAAGCTCATTTTATTTTATTTTTTATTTTTTCCATTTACTTTTGTTAGTTGGAGGCTAATTACTTTACAATATTGTAGTGGTTTTTGTCATACATTGACATGACTCAGCCATGGATTTACATGCATTCCCCATCCCGATCCCCCCTCCCACCTCACTTTCCACCCGATCCCTCTGGGTCTTCCCGTGCACCAGCCCCGAGCACTTGTCTCATGCATCCAGCCTGGGCTGGTTATGTGTTTCGCCCTAGATAATATACATGTTTTGATGCTGTTCTCTAGAAACATCCCACCCTCGCCTTCTCCCACAGAGTCCAAAAGTCTGTTCTGTACATCTGTGTCTCTTTTTCTGTTTTGCATATAGGGTTATCGTTACCATCTTTCTAAATTCCATATATATGTGTTAGTATACTGTATTGGTCTTACGTCACTCTGTATAATGGGCTCCAGTTTCATTCATCTCATTAGAACTGATTCAAATGAATTCTTTTTAATGGCTGAGTAATATTCCATGGTGTATATGTACCACAGCTTCCTTATCCATTTGTCTGCTGATGGGCATCTAGGTTGCTTCCATGTCCTGGCTATTATAAACAAAACCAAAAAACCAAAACCACAATGAGGTACCATTACACGCCAGTCAGGATGGCTGCTATCCAAAAGTCTACAAGCAATAAATGCTGGAGAGGGTGTGGAGAAAAGGGAACCCTCGTACACTGTTGGTGGGAATGCAATCTAGTACAGCCACTATAGAGAACAGTGTGGAGATTTCTTAAAAAACTGGAATTAGAACTGCCATATGACCCAGCAATCCCACTTCTGGGCATACACACTGAGGAAACCAGATCTGAAAGAGACACGTGCACCCCAGTGTTCATCGCAGCACTGTTTATAATAGCCTATTTTTCTTTAAATGTACTCTACTTATTGATGTATCACATTACATGACCTCCCCCTCCCAAGAAGAAGGAAAACCTGACATTTTACACATGGTCTGACCACTGTGAAGGAGGGCTGTCATCTCTCTCTTCCTAAGAATTCATCAGAATTTTTTGGCAAACAAATCAGCCTTTTTATTCCTATTACATGTTGGATATCAGTTATGTCTAAGTTTCATCTTATTGTTATTTATTTGTTTCCCATGTTCCTATTAAACCTTATCCATCATGAATGAGATGAGATTTTGTACCAAATTTAGGGACCTTAAGCTTACTATCTATTAAACATTATCTTCTTAGAATTGACATCACAGTATCACTTATTTAAATCTCTTTGGATCCCAGTTTTATCCATTCAACACATCACCTAACTTTGCAATGTGAAACATCTACAGATCCGATGTTTATCCGAGTCTCTGATAAAATATTTAACAGGATAAGACCCTTTAATACTCTGCTAAAACCTTTCTTCTGCTTGAGTTGAGCCAGAGCATACAAAATTCCAGATACACAGTCTATATCATTTCTATGTTCACCAAAGAAAATTTCGTGTTTGAAAATTGCAAACACCTATGCTCACTGCCTGCTTTCCAACATTCCTTCTATTCCCCAGATTCCTTGAAGATTTCCCATCATGGTTACAGACGTCAGAAACTCCTTTCCATAAATCTCTCCTTTGCTTAGGATGTATGGAGACACAAACTCTCTTAAAATGATTAGGTCTGCCATTTTCAGCACAGAGCTTTTTGATTGAAAATAGAAAATCCAATAATTAAAAGAGTTTTGGGAAATTCCCTGGTGTTCCAGAGATTAAGACCCAACGCTTCTAATGCAGGGGCTGTGGGTTCAATCCCTGGTCAAGGAACTAAGGTTCCCCATGCTGCATGGTGTGGCCAGACAAATATATAAGTAAAGTTTACAAAGAAAAGAAAACGGCCAAGTTATTTTAATAAATAGAAAAATAAAAGAGCTGTGAAGTCCTATCTTTTGTTGTTTCGCCGTTAAGTCGTGTCCAACTGTTTGTGACTCCATGGACAGTAGTCTGGCCAGTCTCTTCTGTCCGTTTCCTAGAGTGGGTAGCCATTTCTTTCTTCAGGCAATCTTCCCGACCCAGGTATTGAACCCACGTCTTCTACATTGGCACTTTACCCCTGAGCCACCTATCTATGTTGGATATAACAACATTTAAGTTCCAAGCAGTGGGCCCGTTCTGTTTCTATACTTTTTAATCTCCAAAGAGATGTCATTAGCCCCAAAATTGTCATTTTGTAATTTAGCCAGTTGAACATTGAGGTATGCCAACTCTTTCTATCATTACTAATTTTATTTATTTCCTTCAATTGTGTAGAGATCTCCTTCCTTGGGCAGCAATATTGAAAAACCAAGTGCTCTTTTTTTTTTCCCCTGCTTTAGCAGAAGTGTTTGGAATTTTATGTCTCCAGCTCATGTCTACGGTTAATCTAAATGTTTTGATAGCGTCCTTCTTAGAAACTAGAATACTGACTCAGCCAACTGCTTTGTTCTCTGGACATTATGAATATTAAGATGGCATAGTCACTTTCTCCCATCAGTACCTTTTTTGATTTTTCCATCAGTACCTTGTCTCTGGAAAATTCATATTGATTTGTTTTATCTAGTTCTAGATAGAACTAGAACTCCCCATCATTTCCTAGTTCCTGTATCCTAGGAGAAAACGACCAGAAATATTGGTGATTTGGGGTTATAGCCTTTGATTTTACCCGGTGACGTGCTCTGGGAATGTCCATGTGTTGGTAGTTTCTCACTGCCAGTACACCATGTTTCTGTGATGGTTTGAGTTAACACATAAGAACTATGTCATCCATGGCTTCTGGCTGGCTGGGCAATTTGTAATATTGTCCCACAAAGATATCCTTCTATTCCATTCTCCTTTTATTCTTACTTATATGCTCTCGTGTTTGTGAGATTTCCATCCTCAGTTTCTTGAATTTCCAGGTGTGTGTGTGTGTGTGTGTGTGTGTGTGTGTGAGAGAGAGAGAGAGAGAGAGAGAGACTTCTTTCCATACATAATTATCCCCTCTATGCCTATAAACAGCCAGTGTTGTCCGAATTTTTTTTTCTTTTTGTCATGATACTTGCACCTTGCATCCATGTCTACCAGCCTCACATACAACTGTGAAGTTTGCATTTTATTGCCAGATGCTACAACTTGCAGCCTCCTTGTTACTTAACCAAACCCTCTGCATCTAGGTCTCAGCCTCCGAGGCCATGAGCATTATTTTCAAACACCCTTGGTCATGGGAGTTGTTAGCACTCTCAGTCTTGTCTTCAGACCATACATACTAGCTGTTCTGTTTGGGAATAGTGTTAGAACTGGCAGTTACTGATACAAGGAAAGAGAGCAAGAAGGCCTCTTTAGCCCTAGGAAGACTGTTATCAGATCTAGCGATCTATCACCAGTTGTTGGTTTAGGAAGGAAAGAGCATCAAGGTTGTTAGGGCCCACAGCCTTGAGGGGCTGGGGTCTAGCAGGAGGTGGGCCAGCCTGGGAGAGAGTGATCTGTGAGTCATTATTTGCAAATGTGCCTTTAAATACTGACTCAGAGCTCAGTAGAAGCAGTACGCCCGTGATTTGCTTGGCAGTGTCTGTATTAGAAGAGAATATTTCTCAATGCTACTTTACCGTGGAATTGTAGCTGCGATTCCTCTGTGGCCAGGAATTGTAAGTGCACAGACCAGCAGAGGAAATGCCTGTCCAGAATGACCCAGCCTTTCAGGCCCGAGAGGGGCACAGCTGGTTTATTACTGCAGCACTTTTCTGACTGTTGTCATCACCATTAGCATCTGAAATTGACCAATTATTCACCACGTGCAAAGCACACGGCAATATTCCTGTCTGCAAGCTTGTGACATACCACCACCACTAGCATGAGTGCATTCCCAGGGCCCACTTTTTGTGGATGGAAAGACCTCATGGAAGCTTGGCTGTGGGCAGCAGTGATTAAAGAGGCTCCTGGTGATTTGTCTTCCAAAGGCTTCCAATAGCTTTCGAGACCCTGATATTTTTGAAAATTAGCAGCTGTGGCCTTTCCCGAGCCAGTGCCCAGCGTGAAGCTTTCAATATCGTTACAATGCTATGCATTTGCCACTTGGATCAATACCACAAATTCCATTAAGCTGGGCCTGGTGTCCCGCTTTCCACCTTTCCTTGGTGATCTCTTTTCTCTGCTTCCATTTGCAAACCTCTGCACACTCTGTGTGAGGACCCTATTAAGCATCCTGAATTAGGGAGGCTTCGTTGAAGTCTCAGTCCCTTTCCCCACTGCCAGCTTGGGAGTCAGTGTGAGTGATGCTATAGGTCCACAGAAATAAGCCTGCATGTAAGAGATCACTTTCTTTAATATGAATCAACAGGTAATGATGATAACTTGGTGATGATGATCAGGGACTAACTTCAAATGGTTACCTCCCCATGTCTGTCCCTGGGGACAACCTCATAAAGCTCTCACTTTATCTTTTCTTCCAGAATAATGGCTCATGGTCCTTCATCTCTTCCATCTTTTTCTTTCTTTCTTCCTCCCCCACCTCCTTCCTTCCTTCTTCCCTTCATTTGTTCCGTCTTTCTTTCCTTCATGTGGTGGTTATTCTTGAGAAATAGCCGTAAGCCACATGAACTTTTTAATCTTGTACTTAAAACTATGAAGCATCTCCCCACAAAATTCATTTGTAAACCTATGAAAACATGTGCATGCAATTACAGATGACTTAAAACCCTTCATGTCCATTCAGGCCCTCCCTAAAGGCTCAATGGGCTGTAGGATCTAGCAACCCTCTGTGGGACACTTAGTACCTTGCAGTGAGGACAAGTCATATCCTTCTAGAAAGGAGGGATTAGAAAAAAATTACATCTTTACCACTTTTTAAAAAATGTTTCCTTCAGTGATGGTTGGATGGCATCACCAACACAATGGACATGAGTTTCAGCAGTTTCGGGGAGATAGTGAAGGACAGGGAAGCCTGGCATGCTTTGGTCCATGGGGTCGCAAAGAGTTGGACACAACTGAGCAACTGAGCAACAATAGCAACAAAATGTTTACCAAAGTATTTATATACAGTAAGATCTACCCTTTCTAGGTGTACATTTTAAGCACAGCTCTCATCCTAAATAAGATACAGGAAATCTCCAAACCCTGAAAAATTCCCCTGTGTCTTGTGAAGTAAATTACCTTCCCTCAACTCCTGTCCCAGACAATACTGATCCCAGTTTTTTTCCTCTCAAGTTTTATCTTTTATGGAACATCATATAAATTGACCAGTATAGTAGCAGACTTTTGCACTTGACTTAAATCACTTAGCATAAGGCTTTCAGCTTTCCCAAGTGAAAATACAAAATAAAGTGAGAATTGTTGTGTAGATAAACACTTTAGATAAATATGAGAAGGTGACAGTTTAAAAGCAGTCATTGAAGATTATCATAACATTCCCATGAGCAGCTGATTCCTTATTAAAAAGAATATTATCCTACATATGTTCTTACATGAATCAGTAGTTCATTCCTTTTTACTAATGAGAAGTATTTCACTTACGAATGTAGCACAACTTAAGAACTTTTTAGATCTTTAGTTATGAGATTTTTAAATTGTTTATCACTTTTGCTTTAGCTGAATGCAGGCTCGAAAGAGGTGGGATGCTTTTTTACTATCTTTAGAAGATGGTCTTCCTTTCTTGCCTTCTGTGCTCATTGAACTGGCAACTAACATTTATTGAGAAGACATCATGTGCTGAATGCTGCATAGTCATTTTCTTATTTAATTCTATAGGTTTCTTGTGAAATAGGAATTAGTATTCACAATTTGTTAGAGCAAAGATTACACCTTCATCAACTGAGAGAGATTAACTAATGCTTAAGGCACAGACTAGCGGCAGAACCACGGTGCTCTGATTTTAGGTCCTGTATTCTTTCTTGAATTTTACAAACACTTCAACCAACTTCAACCACTAGCTTAGGATGGAGAATAGGTAGAAGGGTCAGAATTGGGAAGTATATGTAGATCAACCTGGTGATTTAGCTGTAGCCCAAAGAACATCCCTAACCAGTGTCCCTTCCTAATGGTCTTCTCACCCCCACTCCCTGCTGTGCTGATCAGCACCTGACCGCAGGTCTCAGGGTCATCAGAAACCAACTGGGTCATTTCAGAATTACAAACAAATGAACAAAAACAAAAAGGATCTAAAGATAGGAAGATCTTCTCCTTTGAATCTGTCATTGTTCAGTTGCTCAACTGTGTCTAACTCTGCAACCCCATGAACTAAAGCATGCCAGGCTTGGTGTCCCTGTCCTTCGCTATCTCCCAGAGTTTCTGCAAACTCACATCCATTGAGTCAGTGATGCCATCCAACCATCTCCTCCTCTGTCATCCCCTTCTCCTCCTGCCTTCAATCTTTCCCAGCATCAGGGTCTTTTCCAATGAGTCGGCTCTTCACGTCAGGTGGCTAAAGTATTGGAGCTTCAGCTTCAGCATCAGTCCTTCCAATGAATATTCAGGGTTGATTTCCTTTAGGATTGACTGGTTTGATCTCCTTGCTGTCCAAAGGACTCTCAAGAGTCTTATCCAGAACCACAATTTGAAAGCATCAATTATTTGGCACTCAGTCTTCTTTATGGTCCAACTCTCATATCTGTACATGACTACTGGAAAAACCATAAATTTGACTATATGGACATTTGTCGGGAAAGTGATGTCCCTGCTTTTTAATACACTATCTAGGTTTGTCATAGTTTTCTTTCCAAAGGGCAAGCATCTTTTAATTTCATGACTTTGAATCTAGGGAGGAAGAAATTCTTTGGTCCTCGTTAGTTCAAGAGGATAATACTGAGTCAATTATTCAGCTCATTTGAACCTCAATAGGACACAATAGATTCCCCTTCTCTTTATTTTCCCAAACAGCAAGAGGTGTTGGGATCCAGGCAGAATTACATATCTGGGGATTGGTAGAGCTCAGGATAAAATACCTCCCATTCTTCTCTTTCTTGTGGCCTGGAGGTTAACAATCTACTATCCTAGGGTCTAAGAAATTACCTCTTTTGCCTGAATTAAATGAAATTTAATGAAACAGAAATCCAGGTCAGTGCAGTTTACTATCAAACCTTCAGCTCCTGCATTGCTGGCAGCTCCCCTTGTAATAATTAAACAGAAAGTCGTAGGCAGGCAACAGTGCAATCCATTGCTAATCTTGCCCCTCATCAGCCTATCTTTCTAAATGTTCCTTAATTAAGGTTTCTAAATGCTCTGCATTCCCTCTGCACCGGGGATACCAAAATGAAGCCAGCCGCTTCAAGGATGCCCGGCAGCCAGAGGTGGAAGGTCTACCAGGGGTGTTTCTAATCCAGAATGTTAAAAATCAAAGGTAAAATCCAGTAAATGAGGAGTGAGCAGGGAGAAGAGGACAGAGAGGTTGGGAGGGGATTCTTTTTTTTTTTTTCTAGAGGATTTTGCTTTAAGGATTCTGAAGGCGCATCACTGGCTTTATCACGGCTTCTCCAACACACCAGGGAGTGAATGAAACAGCTGTCACATTTAAACACACACAGCGGTAATCCTCCACTGAGCACAATGCCAGGACCGAACAGAAAATCTATCAACACTTACAAAGCATTCTATTTATTTAGCAACTCGTCCCCCTTTACCAAAAGTTCCATCTGCGGGGTTGAAAGTGGGGCCACATGCCGCTGGTGGCTTTTTGTGGTTTCCCACTGGGGGAGGGAGTGTAGAAAGCGGTCAGATGTACTCGGTGGGTGTTTGAAGCTGTTAAAAATCACAGAAGTGGCTTTTGGGGATGGCCGAGGGTCTGCGGCAGAACGAACTCACAGGCCCTTCACATCAAGAGGCTGAAAGAATGTGAGAAAAATGCCGTGAGTGGTCCTACTTCAATCTCCCTCTCTCTCCCAAAGTCTTCACTTAGAAGATCAGGATCCCATCTTCTTCTCCAACCATGGATCTAGTCTCGTCTCAGGAGATACCTGCTGATCACCACGAACCTGAGAGGGAAGCAGGGCTGTTCTAGGGGCTTGTAAAGCCAGCTGTCTCAGCAGGTGCTACTTAGGAAGAATACTCTGGAGAGAACCCCCAAAGTACCACCATATCAACAGTGTCAAAAAATACTTACTAATTGCAGGACATTGAACCGTGAGAACTGTTCATCATAGATCTGGGAGGAATTTAAAAGCCTGATGTGCAGTTCCCTACAAGGAAACCAAGGCTCAGAGAAGTCACGGTTTCCAGAAGCCAACCCAACTCCCCAGAAGAGGGTGAACAAAGACGGGACCAGGGTGAGACCCCTGAGAACTGGCTCAGTGTGTGTGCCAGTTAGAATGAAATTTGGGCAGGGGATGGTTGTCCACAGGGGATCTCTAATAGGGAAATGAGTGGGGAGGGAGGATGTAGAGAAAAAGCAATTGGATAACACAGATAAAGAAATTTACGACCATCAGCCTTGAGAAGGCTCTCTGTTGGGTCCGGGTTTAGGCTGGTGGAGAGTTTCAAAGAACAAGGGGAGAAGGCAGGAGAAGAGACAGTCACTAAAGAGGGCAAACAGAGCTAGCATATTAAAATCTGCATGAGGATTTAACGGAAACATCAGTTCATTAATGGCCTTATGAAAGCATGTTCAACCTAATTCTGCTCTTTTCAAAGAAATTCAATTCAGATAATTTTTTTTCCACTTTGTTTGTGTGAGGATTTTTTGCCAGTAACTCCAGGTGGCATCAAGGTGAATACTCACTGCTCTTCTTCAGGCAGTTTTCATGTGTAATCCGGGAAAGCTCACAATAAATTGTGTAGCGAGTTGGGAGAAAAAGACTCAGATCTGGGCTTGGGCAGATGGAGATCTGAGACTTGGCTCTGGTACACTCTACCAGGTGACTTCAGGCAAGGCAACTTCAGTTCTTTCACCTTATACATCTTAAGATTGTTAAGGAATGTTTTCTATTTTTTTTAATTGGAATATAATTTCTTTTCAACATTGTGTTAGTTTCTGATGCACAGCAAAGTGAATCAGCTATATGAATACACATATCCCCTCCTTCTTCAGCCTACCTCCCATCCACCCATCCCACCCCTTCTAGGTCATCACAGAGCACCAAGCAGAGCCCCCTGAGCTGAAGGACAGGTTCCCACTATCTATTTTACACATGGTGGTTATATATGTCAATCCCAATCTCCCAATTCCTCCCACCCTCCCCTTCCCCCACTGCGTCCACATGTGTGTTCTCTACCTCTCTGTTGCTATGGATTTAAAGACGACACAAAAAATGTACAAAGTTCTATCAGCAAAGCTCAATAAACATTAGCATCCTTTTCCCACAAATACTGTCCCATAACATAAGAAGGGCAGGGTGTATAGGGGAATAACGGTGAGTGAATTCTGGCTGAACGCAGGGATCGTGAAGTTGAGAGAGATGGAGCGGAAACAGGCTGGGAATAATATGTGCAGGATCCCGGAGGCCAGGTTAAGGGTTGCAGCCTGGCTGTGAAGGTCACAGAGAGGCCACAGGTCAGGGGCGATGGCAGAGTTGGACTTTAAGAGAACAAGGGAAACCCCAGTAAAGAAAACATTGTCATAGAGCACATCAGAGTTTCTTAATAACTCCCAACTGCTCAACCTTCCCCTTCGTACTGATCACATTATTTACTGCCTTAGAAATCAAGGTTCACAAGGGCAGAGATCTTTGTTTTGTTCCCTGCTACAGTCCAAGCTCATCGAATATTGCTTGGCATAAGGCAGGAGCAGAATAAACAGTCCTTGGCATGAAAAGAAAGGAAAGGAGTACAAAGCAGCTCAATGATTCTGTGCCCGAGGAGCTAGAAGAACAGTGTTTACTGAGCATTAAAGAGGAAAGGCAGGTGAATAAGCCCGGACAGCAAGCTGCCCAGCTGTTTTCTGTTTCCTCCAAATAGAAGTGGGCTTAACTGCAGCCATGAAAGATTGGGGGTTCAAGATTTTCCAGACCAGGTTTGGTGAAGTATTTGTGTGTGTAACTGGGTAGAGCAGAGGGAAGGGACGGTGGCCAGAGATGCTATTGTTAGATGCTGGATGTCTGAGACTGGGGGGCTTTCAGCATCTCAGGAAGCAACAGAATAAAGTGGTCCAGCCCATCCTTGCAGTGCTGACCTCCACTGCCAAACAGCTCAGCAAGGGAGATGACGCCCATCATCAACCCTCAGCAACCCCCACCGGATATCCCCATCTTGTCCTGGGGCCTCGTTGGTAGGGTGATGGGCCAGACTCATTGTCTCTGCTCTCAGGCTTCTCAGCACCACCCCCATTAGCAGCTTGGGAAATGTGCAACACACTGTAATCCTTAACTCTGCTGTTTTGAAATGTCCCTGCAACGGCTATAATAATCATCTTACAAACAACCGAGAACAAGCTCTAATTGCTTCTAATGTTGTATTACGGCTGGAATATGGGAGAGCCGAGACACGCTGGCTGTCACAGCCTTGCTCTGATTATATGGTACCTCTGGGAGCGTTTGCACAGAGGAGAAGGCAGCAAGCCTATTGTTCTTCCTTCTATTCGGTGAGCCTGGCTCAGAGGAGCCCTCCCCACACCCAGGCAGCAAAAAGAAGAGGATCCTCAGCCAGAGAGGAACCCAAAGCTTCTGGTCATCTGTGACCAAGAAGGAATAAGCTGAGCTACAGACAAAGATTGTTGTTGTTCAGTCGCCCAGTCGTGTCTGACTGTGACCCCACGGACTGCAGCATGCCAGGCTTTCTTGTCCCTCACCATCTCCCGGAGCTTGCCCAAGTTCATGTTCATTGAGTCTGATACCATCCAGCCGTCTCATCCTCTACTCTTTCTGCCCTCAGTCTTTTCCAGCATCAGGGACTTTTCCGATGAGTTGTCTGTTTGCATCAGATGACCAAAATACTGGAGCTTCACTTCAGCATCAGTCCTTCCATATTCAAACAAAGGTACAGTAATCTATTCTCACTTCTCTTAACTACTGCCAGTGATGGTGCTCATAAGCCAGCTCCAGTTAACACTGAAAAAGTCCTTAAACTGCCAGTGACCTCCTGGCCATGACTGTGAGATGCTCTGAATCCCGGAGGGAATAAATAAAGGCTTACGTGGATCCCTGAGCCAACACTCACCTAGAGCCTGAAACATATCAGGGTTTCACACAAATGACTGTATCTGCCCCTTTGACAAATCTATCAGTAGGTTCTCAAATCAAACCCTTCTATAGGTGAGGAAACTGGTTCTCAAAAGAGCAAAGTGGGCCTGTCCAAGGATCACAGGAAACATTGCACTCGAGAGAATCAGGACTCAGGTAGCCATCCTCGGGTCGTTACTGTTTTATCGCATTATTTCCCGTCCCATTCGGGTTTGGGGAGATTGGCTCCTATTTGGTTCAGATGGTCCTCACCAGTACTGTTGTGAGGCTGACATTCAGCTCGATTCCTCAGGTCCCTCAGTCTCCCCAGTCCTAGTCCTTGCAGCTCCAAGAGCCCCAGATCTCACCTCCACAGCCCAGCTGGGGGACTGCCTGCCCTTACCTCTCCATTTCTTCTCAGGATTATGCAAAGTATCACAGTTGCTAGAAACTATGTGCTATCATACATCTATATATGTAGCTCGCACCTTTCCAAGAGCTTTCCCAATTACTATTCCATTTTATCTTCACAATAGCACTTTGTGGGTCAAAAAGGTGGTTGCCATCATTCCCCATTTTATGATCAAGGAGAGGAAGCCTGGAGAAGAAAATCTCCCACTGGAGCCACACGGCACATTGGTAGATGTTGGAGTCAGGACCTGCTTGACTGACTGCTAGGGCCATGTTCCCATAAAGAGGACACAACCTGCTCAGATCCAGCCCAACCCAGCATCAGTTGGGAAGGCTATATGAGCAAAAAGGATGGGATGCACCCCCAGGAGGAGGGGCAGAGGCAAGAGTGGGAGAATCTGATAGAGCAGAGCCCGGGATGCTGGTTAGCTTCTTTGCATCTCCATGTACTCCTATCTAGCCTATGAAAAAAGAGAATCAAAATCCTAAAACCTCTGACCATAAGAACTCTACCACCAGAATCCTGCCCCCACCTGACAGCATTTGAGATAAGTGTCAGGGGTGAACCTTGTGGGCGGCTGGCAGCTTATTTCTTGCAGTTTCCCATCCAGAGCACCTCCACAGGGACCACCTCCCCACCAGGATTCAGGTCCCCTGGGACAGCACGTGTGCCCAAAGCTTGGCCACATGGCCAAGCTTGCTCTCTCCTTGCTCCCTGGGGCCAAGTTCCTTAGCCTTGGCAGAGGGTCACTGAGGCTTCCGGCTCCTTCCCTCTGTCTAGATGCTGTCTGTCTCATAAAGGCAGAGCAGTCATTATTTGTTCTGCTATTCACACATTATCCACTCTTCTGGCATTAACCCCTTCAGACCCTGTGCAAAATAAGATGGCAGGGCAGGATTTGGATGTGTGTGTGTGTGTGTGTGTGTGTGTGTGTGTGGAGAAGGCAATGGCACCCCACTCCAGTACTCTTGCCTGGAAAATCCCGTGGATGGAGGAGCCTGGTAGGGGGTTAGCTAAGAGTCAGACACGACTAAGGGACTTCACTTTCACTCGTTGGAGAAGGAAATGGCAACCCACTGTGGTGTTCCTGCCTGGAGAATCCCAAAGACGGGGGAGCCTGGTGGGCTGCCGTCCATGGGGTCGCACAGAGTCGGCCACGACTGAAGTGACTTAGCAGCAGCGGCAGTGTGTTTGTGTTAGCTACCCAGTTGTGTCTGACTCTGAGAACCCAGGCTACTCTGTCCAGGCAAGACCACCACAGTGGGTAGCCATTCCCTTCTCCAGAGGATCTTCCCAAACCCAGGGATCTAGCTCGGTTTTCCTGCCTTGCAGGCAGATTCTTTATTGTCTTTCCCACCAGGGAAGCCCAAGGGGAAGAAGGAAGATTCCTTAAACCAACATTCATGGAATGAATCACCTTACAAGTCCCACAGTTTAGTCTGGTCCACTGAAGGGTGACATTCGCTTGCCTTCAGTATTCTGACAGGTTGGGGGTGACCATTAAGTGAATGAAGGATACCCAGCTCTAGATATGTAATTCATTCATTTATTCCACAAATATTTATTGTCTGCCTACTATTTGTCAAAGGTTGGTGCAGGGGTTGGCTACCTAGTAAGACAGACTACTGCAATGTCCTTTTATAATTTATTATCTACTGATTTGAGGCTGAAGAGTCCTGTGAAAGCCCAGAGAAAGGTGGAGATGAGATGAAGAAAGCAAAGACAGTAATGGGAAGAACAACTATCTACAACTGACACGCAAAATCTCAGCCTCGCTAAAAAGATACATAAATAAAAATGAGAACAAACAATAAACCAAAAAGAAGAAACAAAACCAAATCATCCATATTGGTTGACACTTCCCACAATGCACCCCGAAAAGTCAATTTGTGCAGACATGCAGAAAAGGGCCTCTTTTCATTTGCCACGGTGGGTTGCAGCGAACTCCTTGTTTCATTCATGTAATTAAGCTAACGTGTCAAAACAATTACCTCTTCTAGACAGCTGGCAACACGCTTCTTTTCTTTCTTAAGTTTCCTTTGAGCAAGGTGATCGAGAAAATTCGTTTGTGGAATATGGCGACCTTGTTTCAATTCGGCTTTCTATTAAAAAGCCACCATACCACACCACATCTGGGGACCTCGGTGTCTGTGGATCCATCCCACAGTGGTGCAGGAGATAGGGAGTGGTGTTACGGACTGCATGATACCAGGTACATGAGTGACAGGAACGCGATTTGGCAAACAATTCGGGGCAGTGTGGGGAATAATTCTTTTATAAATGAATACATGCTGTTGATGGCTGGGACAGAAAGCCAACTTGCAAGAGTACCGAGTTTAAAAAAAAAAAAGCTGCCAAGTCAGGTTGAGACGTTTTGACACGAGAGCTGTGAATGCTGCAACAATCTATTACCATAGGAAGCATCCTGCGCTCGCGGTGTTTGTTGTAAATCACTCCAGCTCCTTTCCTTTCTCCTGAAGTTAATATATTTCCTTTCAGCAATATTATTTGCTGTGCATTACCAGCAATGTTCAGCTGTTAACATTTGTGTCTATAGTTAGCATTTTTATTCAGCTAATATTTTCATTCCGTAGCACTCACCAAGCGTCAGTTTTATTTGCATCATATCTGCCAAGAATATTTTCTTCTGTTAGCGTTTGTTTCTCCCTTTAAGATTTTTATGTGCTAGGTATTTTTATCCTGTAAGGACTGTCAGCTTCAACTAGCATTACAAGAAATTCTGATTATTGACTGCAAAGAGCTCTGAGTTAGTGAGTGCTTCTCAGATGAACCTGAGCTTCCATCTTTGACATCTCTAAAATGGGAATAATAAAAGCATTGTGAAGCTAGGTGAGTCAGAGGCAATGGTTTAATGAAACATGAGTCCAGGTTATCCCAACAGAGGAAAGGGAGAACTGAGAATTCCAAAGAAGTCGATGTCACTCAGGTCATTACAGTAGTCATGTACGGATGTGAGAGTTGGACCATAAAGAAGGCTGAGCGCCAGAAAATTGATGCTTTTGAGCTGTGGTGCTGGAGAAGACTCCTGAGAGTCCCTTGGACAGCCGGAAGATGAAATCAGTCCATCCTAAAGGAAAACAACCCTGAATATTCATTGGAAGGTCTGATGCTGAAGCTGAAGCTCCAATACTTTGGCCACCTGATGCGAAGAGCCAACTCATTGGAAAAGACCCTGGTGCTGGAAAAGATTGAAGGCAGGAAGAGAAGGGGGTGACAGAAGATGAGATGGTTGAATGGCTTAATCGATTCAATAGACATGAATTTGAGCAGACTCTGGAAGATGGCGAAGGACAGGGAAGCCGGGCATGCTGCAGTCCGTGGGGTCACAAAGAGTCAGACACGACTGAGAGACTGAGTAACAACAGCGTGTTACAAGGAGAAAGGAAATGAGCAGAGGGGATTTTAACAAATGTAGGAATTGCTGCCTTGGCAAAGGCATTAGAGAAGTTCTCAGCTTTCTGATGGGCTCCACTTCAGAAGTTTAGATTCAATAATTCTTGGGGAGGGGGGGTGTTGTGTGTCTGAAAATCTGCATCTCTAACAAGATTTCAAGTGATGCTGCTGCTACTAGTCTAGGGACCACCTTTGAGATGCAGCCTTCTAGAAGGATATTCCTCCTCCATTTTTTGTTTTGCTTTTGGATTTCATAAATATTTCCTACATGGAATGCAATTGCTTTACAATGTTGCGTTAGTTTCTGTGGTACAGCATGAATCAGCTGCACGTATACAAACATCCCCTCCTTCCTGAACATCCCTCACACCCACCCCCATCCTACCCCTCTAGATCATCACGGAGCATTGAGCTGAGCTCCCTGTACTACACAGAGCTTCCCGCTAGCGATCTATTTTACACATGATCGTGTATATGTGTCAATCCTGCTCCCCCAATTTGTCACACCCTCCCCTCCTCACACTGTGTCCGTATGTCTGTTCTCTATTTCTGCATCTCTATTCCTGCCCTGCAGGTTCATCTATACCATTTTTCTGGATTTGATATATATGCGTTAATATACGATATTTGTTTTTGTCCTTTATTCTACTTCCCTGTTATTTTCACTGCTCTTTCCCTCGGTGTTTTATTGTTGTTTTTGTTTGTTTTTGTCTTTTCAATGCCCCCACTCTCTGAAGGTAGAACCTCCAAACAATTGACTTAGGGGTCCATGATTGGGGCTGAGTAAAGAGAATGTTAGTCCTGAGTGCCACAGGCAGTAAAGGACCAAGTGTAGCCAAATGTTTGCAGCCCTATATAGGTAAAAGAAAAAATTTCCAATCTCTTTTAAATTTTCTGCAAGTCCTGTGACATGTTTAAAAAAAAATACTTGTTCCAAATAACTGCCTGCTCTGTATCCCTAATGCTTAATACATTATATAAAAAAAAGTTATTGCAAGACTTCCCTGGCGGTCCAGTGGTTAAAACTCTGCACTCCCACTGCAGGAGTGAGAGTTGGATCCCTGGTTGGAACTAAGATCCTGCAGGCATGCCAAAAAGTCATTGCATCTCTGCACCCATCCTGATGCTTATTTTTTTCACACTTCTGCTTTCCCTCAAGCCCTTCCTAGAGATCTCTCATCTCTCATCACTGAAAATGCCCCTGCTCCAGCTGGTTATCTTATTGTGAGAGCTATGTCTCAGATTAGATAAGAGATGGTTTCTGAGGGTCTCTCCAGTTTGAGATCATTGATTTCACACCAGTACAAAAGCTCAGAGTATCACAGAGGTGACGGCTGGGTGCTGTGCTTTCAGCTGGAACCCAGGGACTGAGTTAGATGTCCATCCATAAGTGTTTATGTAGCTGCTGCCGTATTCATGTTGGGTTGTCTCAAAAGCAGGACTTCTGAGCTCCCTTCAAAATGCTTTACAATATTGAAAGTGAAAGTTGTTCAGTCGTGTCCTACTCTTCATGACCTCACAGACTATACAGGTCCATGGAATTCTCCAGGCCAGAATACTGGAGTGGGTAACCATTCCCTTCCCCAGGGGATCTTCCCAACCCAAGGACTGAACCCAGGTCTCCCGCACTACAAGCAGATTCTTTACCAGCTGAGCCACAAGGGAAGCCCAAGAATACTGGAGTGGGTAGCCTATCCCTTCTCCAGCAGATATTCCTGACCCAGGAATCAAACTGGGGTCTCCTGCATTGCAGATGGATTCTTTACCAACTAAGCTATCAAGGAAGCCTCCTTACAACATTGAATCTTTTACATTCAGTCCCACTGTGGCTTGCATTTCTCACACTGCTTGGTTGGTGATGGGTGCTGGGACAACCGGAGTGAAAGTGACCCCAGAACCAGGCTGGGGTCCAGCCAAGACCCCTCCATGGGAAACAACATGCTGCCAGATGGGAGGAGAGGAAAGTGCTGCTGTCCTCCATCCCTGAGGCTTGAGAGAGACCTCACATGGAATCCAGGGACTAAAATTAGAGGAGAAGCAGAATTGGTGGCCTTTCCAAAGGGCACACTCTGGCGTCATGGCAAAGACAATTACATAGCTGACCCGAGGCTTGGGATCACAGTAGAAAGCTATCAGCCTCCAATTAGAAGCTGGCAGATTCTGCCTGGATTTTGGCTTGTCCAGGGAACCTCCCCCAACCAGTGTCCACCACCTCTAACTCTGCCTCCTGCCACAGCCCATTAACCTACACCCTTAATGATTCTGTAGCGTTTGAGCATGTGTGCATGCTCAATCGTTCAGTCATGTCCAGTTCTCTGTGATCCCATAGAGTGTAGACCACCAGACTTTGTCCATGGAATTTTCCAGGCAAGAATACTGGAGTGTGTTGCCATTTCCTCCTCCAGGGGATCTTCCTGACTTAGAGATTGAACCCACACCTCCTCTGTCTCCTGCATTGTCAGGTAGATTCTTTGAACTCTAATGAAATGGTCTCCAGCACCCACAAAGCTGAAACTCAGAGTAGAGTTATCCTTTTCCTCCCCAAAAGAAACTGCAATGACCTCCTGGGAGAAGCAGCATGAGTCATCTTCATAGCAGCCCATGCACATCCTCCTGTGATGCTTGCTTAGGGCTACTAAAATCAGTATGATCCTTTCCCCACAGCATCCCTTGGGGTTTTTCTTTGTGTTCTGTTTTGCATTCCTCAGTTTGTTGACATCACTCAGCTGTCAAAATCATTTCCTCGAGATTGTTGGGGAATCTGCTTGTGAAGGCTCCAGGTTTGTGGATTCTTCTCAACAAAGAAGGGACCAGGAAAATGGTGCTTGCCAAACCAGAACTTAGGAGGGGGAGAGGCTGGCATAATGGCTCTGAGGACAGCAGGACTAGTTGAAAAATGACTTCCTTCTACTTGGATGGAGACAGATCATCAGGTTTTATAGTTTACTGAAGCCGAATGGGAAGCAAAAACGTGTGCCTGCAGTGAGAGATCTCTCTCATCCCCTATTCCTTATATAGGCCATCCTTTAGGTCTTGATATTTCAGAGGACATGTTCTTTTCCTCAGCTAGGTTTAAGGCATTTATTCTGATGTATCAGTAAAGCATGCTTGTGCACACACCCATTGTTAACATAATTCTCAGTCCAGATGCTGGCCCTACCACTTGCCAGTTACGTGATTTTGAGAAAGTTATACAGTCTCACAAACCTCACTTTTTTCTTGTCTGTAAGAGGAAGAAAATAATATCTAACACCAGATGGTTGTTGAGGAGTAACAAAGCCACAACGGTAAAATTACTATATGTTTGCCAGAAACTTAAAAACATTTGAATTCTCCTTATCCATCCCCCTGCCTCTTCATTCACACAAAGGAATTCATCCCCAATATATGGATACCTACCAACCCTCTGTCTTCCTGCCCTATGAAATCTGTGCCTATATATGTTAATGCCTTAGGCAAAGAGGGATTTCACTTTTTCATATAATAATCTGTGATGAGAGTTTTGCTGGTATTAATTCAGTAGCTCCATAGATCAGGGCTGTTGGCTCTGATTCCCCGAGTCTTTACAGGGCAAGAGTGGTGCTGCATCTTCAAATACAACTTTGGCATTTAAACAAGAGAAGAGCAGAGGGGGCTCTGGGTCTGTCCTTTATCATGAGAACTAAAATCTTTTTGAGGGTTCCCCAGAGACTTGGACTTTTATTTCTCGACTGGGACTATGTTAAATTGCAACCTCTAGCTGCAAGGGAGTCAGGGAAAATTATATTAAATTTTGTGCCTCTGCATTGGAGAAGAAGAAGGAAGGATAGAAATGCAGTGTCATCAACAAAAAGGGCCTGCCACTGTATCCAAAAGAAATAAAGGTCATATATATATATATATATGTATATATATATATTTTTTTTTTTTTCTGAAATCTCCATGTAATACAGCTAACTACAGAGTCTCAGTTTTCAGGAGGCTGGGGAGCTTTCTAGAATCTAGCGGAAGTGAGTAACTATAGCCAGTAATAGAGGCTAATGATATTGCACAGAAAGTGTCATCTGCTTTGTAGTTCCCTCCCAGGGTTGGGTCATTTCAATAACAACAATAGTCATTATTTATTGCATTTTGGCTATATGTAGGCCACTGTGCTTCGTGCCTTAAGTATGTTGTTTTACTTAATTCCTCGTAGTTAGGAAGTAGGCACAGGTACTTCTCTGAAGGAATATGAAACAGCCATTTTTTCTATGTTAATTAATACTTATTGGAGTATGGGTAGCTCAGTGATAAAGAATTTGCCTGGCAAGTACGAGACATGGATTTAATTGCTGGGTTGGGAAAATCCCCTGGAGAAGGAAATGGCAACACACTCAGTATTCTGGCCTGGAAAAGTCCCAGGGACAGAGGCGCCTGGTGGGCTACAGTCCACAGGGGTCACAAAGTGCCAGACATGACTTAGAAACTAACCAACAACAACATAGTTGCCTTACGATGGTGCGTTAGTTTCTACTCTAGGCAAAGGGAATCTGTCACACGTACACATATAGACCTTCCCTTTTGGACTTTCTCCCCATTCAGGTGGCCACAGTACATTAAGGGCTCCTGTGCTATACAACAAATAAAAATAGAACATAGCCTTGCAGAATGAGAGACAGAGAACTCTGAGACCTTATTAGAGAGACAGGCAGAGATATTAGTCAAGGGTACAGTTTTAGTTGTGTCAGATGAAGGAATTCTGGAGTCTAATGTGCAACTCAGTGACTAGTACTAACAACACAGCATTTCATACTTGCAATTTTCTAAGAGGCATGGAGTTCTTAAGGAAGAAAAAGAGAGAAAGCAAGCAAGAAACGAAGGGAACAAGAAAGAAAGAAGGAAATCACTTGTGGGGTGATGAATATGTTAATTAACTGCATTGCAGTAATCATTTCACAGTAAGTTCATAAAACATGAGGTTGTTCAGTTTTAATGTATGTAATTTGTATGTGTCATTTATATCTAAATAAGGATGAAAAAACTAAAATTAAATAAAAATTAAAAATAAGCACTGTTTTGCATGCAAATAAAAGGAAAAAGAAGATTGGCAGAGCATATTGAAGTAAACAAGCCTTCTAAATAATTAAGTGCTGAGGGCAGGGAGATAAAGAGTACTGAACTTGAAGTTAGACTGACCTAGGTTATAATTTCAATTCTGCCATGTACTTCTATGGGCAGAACACATATTACTTATTCTCTCTGAACTTCTATATCTGCATCAATAGAATGGTAACGATAATAAGACCTATGCCATATGGTTTCTAGAAATACAAATCAGATAATAACAGGAAATAGCATATTTTACATGCTGCTGTCTGAGCACCACATACACACAGGTGCACACACATGTTCTGTAGGAGGAACTCTTATTCCCATTTTACAAGTGAGAAAACTGGCACAAAAAGTCATGACAAAGGAGTCCAGATTCACATCTCATGCTGTGTAACCACTGCAGTGCTCTGATGCTATAACACTGAATCTTTGTTTTATATATATATTTATTTACTTATTTGGCTGTGTCAAGTCTTACTTGTGGTATGCAGGATCTTTCATTGTGGCACAGGTTTTGTTGCCCTGTGGCATGTGGGATCCTAGCTCCTCATCCAGGGATCAAACTCTCATCCCCTGCATTGGAAGGTGGATTCTTAACCACTGGACAAGCAGGGAAGTCCTGTAACTCTGATTTACAAAGGTTGCATATGAAAATTGGCCCACACATCACTTGACTAGTGGTCTTATATCCCTTTTTCTTAATATCATAGCTTTTTATATTCTTCAAGTGATCTTTGGGTAAATGCCTTTAAATCAGTGGTCCTCAATCAGAGATGATTTACCGCCTGCCCTAGTTGAAAAGGACCTATTCGGAAATACCTGGAGATATTTTGGGGTTTCCCTGGTGTCTCAGTGGTAAGGAATCTGCCTGCAATGCAGGAGACCTAGGTTCAATTCCTAGGTCAGGAAGATCCCCTGGAGAAACAAATGGCAACCCACTCCAGTATTCTTGCCTGGACAATCCCATGGACAGGGGAGCCTGGTGGGGTGCAGTCCACGGAATTGCAAAGACTTGGACATGACAGTATACTTGCACATGTACAAGATGTTTCTGGCTGTCACCTCTGGGAGGGAGGGGGATGTGCTAGCTGTATCTGGTGAGTAGAGACCAGAAATGTTGTTAACTTTCCTAAAATGCACAGGACAGCCCTCACGACAAAGCTTATCAAATCCCAAATGTCAATAGCAGCAAAGCTAAGACACTGCTGTAAACCAAGAACTGTCTCTTGATGGTGATCAGGATGACGACCTTAGGAAGCAACTAATACAGGAAGAACACGTGGAATGATCAGGAAGAAGCAGAGTCCAGACATGCTAGACAGACAGTGTTCTACTATTCAGGGCTGAAAGTGTGACTAGTGAGAGGAATTTGAAATTGATATCAAAACCCTCTGTGACGCTTATACTTTATGTACAGGTTTATGCCTAAATTAAATTTGTAGTAAAATATTTATTATCCTCTGACCCCAGTGTTGACTTGAACCATCTCACAAATTCCTTTTGAGTGTGTTCATAAAGTTCTATGTAGTTTTAAAGGTAATTCTCTGAAATGAGTTAACCTGACCTGACTCTTAGAGTCAAGATTTTGGTGCCCAAACAGGATAAGCCACGTCCACAGCACTGTTGATAGAACCACGTCAGCAAAGTGTTTTCAGTCTGAACTCCCCACACGCTACATAGAACTTTGAGTGATCCTCACAAGGCAGGTAGTGATCCTGGAGGGTAAGCTAGAAACTATTTTGGAAGGGCAACATTTGGGTCCTCTTTTCCTGACTTAGCCTTAACTTCTGGTCTGACTCAATCTTAATTATAACACCCACAACAATAACTGTCAACATTGATGGAATGCTTTTACATACGGACACTGTGATAAAATCTTTACACAGACTACTCATTTAATCTTCACAACAAAACTGTGAGGTAAATACCATTACCATGTGTGTTTTACGTATGAGCAAACTGAAGGGGGAGGTTAGAAAACTTTCCCAAGATCATATTCGGAATAAAAGTTGGAGCCTTGATAAGAATGCAAGCAACCATATTCCAGAGTCCTTGTTCTTAGACACTGCTTCCTCTGGGCTTCTGTAGTAACCACTGCTTTGGGCCAAAAATTGTTGAGAATGGCCTAGAAAATTGTGAAGATTATTATCGTTTTCTACATCAATGACCTATGTCAGCACTGGGATCTATCAGTAGACTTTGTCTGGCAGGAACAGGATCACATGGTTAAAACATGAAGACTCTAAACTCCATATGACTCCATAACCAATCCACGAGTCTCTTTCACTCTAGTTGAACTTTTAACACCTTAATCCATCTCACCTTTGGTGGGAATGAGTTCTACACATTCCCTTCCTCCTACACATTGAATTTTCCTTTGTGTGACTAACTGGTCTCCTCATTGCTTCTAAGGGAGCCCCTCGTTCTTCTACAGAAAAGCCTTGTCCACATTTCTCATAAGCCTATTTCTGCACCCACCATGTATGACAAGTGTCTTCCCATTGCAAATCTTTCCACCTCCTTGATGGCTGAAGTGGGTCCATTTCTGATCATATTCAGTTCCATTTCAGAAACTGCCTGAAGACACAGAGGAAATATGGGGCACTCCATCACTGAGCATCCCAGACATCCACTGCCTCGATCTAATCAACTCTGCCCCTCTTTTTTGCTAACACCTGGTACAGGGAAGCATAGAGTTGGAAGCACCTGGAGGAAACGCATATGCACCCCTTTCTATTTCCATAATGATTAAATCGAAGAGGGAGGTGGGAGATTGTCTATGAGAAGGCACTTTACTATGAGTCCTGTCTACCTGATATAATGTAATAGTCACAACTCCAGAAAATGGGTCGTGTTAATTTCACTTGATAGGTAAGGAAGTAGAGGTTCTGGAAGATGAGGTAACTGACCCCAGGATTCCAGCAGGGATGGCCCAGGATTTGAGTGGGCTCATGCTCCTTCTGCTGCGACACCTTAGCTCAGTCATGACCATGGAGGACTGTGATGCTTACTTTATGTGTCAGGCTGACTGGGCCAAGGGATGCCTACCTGTTTGTGAATGAGTGAAGTCACTCAGTCATGTCCGACTCTGCAATCCCATGGACTATAGACCACCAGGCTCCTCCGTCCATGGGATTTCCCAGACAAGAATACTGGAGTGGGTAGCCATTCCCTTCCCCAGGGGATCTTCCTGACCTAGGGATCAGACCCAGGTTTCCCTCATTGCAGACAGACTCTTTACAGTCTGAGCCACCAGCGGTGCTTGGTCAAACATTATTCCAGATGTTCAATGAGTGTGTCTCTGGACGAGATTAGCTCCAGCACTGGTGGACTGAGGAAAGCATTCAGTCCTCCTTGGTGAGGGTGAGTTTCACACAACCCAGTAAGAGACTGAATAGGATAAACAGGTAGAGAAATGTTGAATTCACTCTGCCTGACTGTTGAGCTTGGGCCTTGATCTTCTCCCCTCTTTAGCATTCCTAGTTCTAAGACCTTTTTTGGATTTGAACTGAAATCTACACCATCAGCTCTGCCAACTCTCAGAACATCCAACTATACTACTGGCTTTCCTGGTCTTTAGTCTGCAGCTGACAGATCAAGGGATTTCTCACCCTTCATAATCTTATGAGCCAACACACATGTGTGCTAAGTCTATTCAGTCATATCTGACTCTTTGTGACCCTATGGACAGTAGGCCCCAGGCTCCTTTCCCCATAGGGTTTTCTAGGCAAGAATACAGGATTGCCGTTACCTCCTCCAGGAGATCTTCCCAACCCAGGGATCGAACCTGCAACTCTTATGTCTCCTGCATAGCAGGTGCATTCTTTACTAGTAGCACCACCTGCCACCTTATAGTACATCTCTTTCTAGACAGATAGAGACACAGACACAACTATAGATCTCCTATTGGTTCTGGTTCTCTAGAGAACTGTAAGGTGAAGAACACAAAATCACAAAGAAGAGGGGTATATTTATATTTATGTATTAATCAACACGAAGAGTGATGGAATACTACTACTTCTCCCTTGCACAGTCAAGGTCTTGGGCTTGTCCTCCAAGCCTCACCCCCTCCACCCATTCATCAGTGGATCTTACATATTTGACCTCCTACAGAGCAACAGAGTATTGCTAAATCCCTGATTTATGTGAGATAGAGTTATTGGCTGAGTTTTTTCATGTGTCCCATGATCGCAGCTGGGAGATAAGCTAGAGAAAGACTCAGACTTGGGGAAATACATGATATCTATGTTCTGCTCTGGATTCTGGAAACGAGGATGTTTCCTTGTTTTACAAACTCAAATCACCCCCTCCCCTTATCTTATACTTTTCATCTTAGTTATATTAGGCTTCCCAGCTGGCACAAGTTGTAAAGAACTCACCTGCCAATGCAGGAGACATAAAGGATATGAGTTTGATCTCTGGGTCAGGAAGATCCCCTGGAGGAGGAAAGATACCCTACTCCAGAATTCTAGACTGAAATATATATATAGCTGATTCACTTTGCCGTATTAGTAGAAACAAACACAACCTTGTAAAGCAACTACACTCCAATAAAAATTAACTTTACAAAAAGATTGAGATGTCTTAGGCCAATTACTTGCCCACCACCCTGATCAGAATTGAATCAGAAGCTCAGTCTGGGTAGGCAGCCAAAGCATATGAACAAGATGATTTACAGGGAGCTGGCAGAGAGCAAACCCAGGGAAACAGGGTGTGGGCTGTCCCGCAAAGGAATAGAGACATCCAGGGCCTGAGAAACTTATTCCTCTGCTTTCTTTTCTTCTCCCAGAAATAACAAACTAGAGCCTGCATCACAACGCTTCTCTCTGTGTCACCGTTATCCTCAGGGGCATCCAGCTTTGCTGTTTTATTTGGACATTTTTCACTTTCTTCTACAAATTTCATTTTAAAGCCCTTTGGTCAGGTCAGCAACTCTCCTCCCACGTTCCCTGTGAGATGAACACCGTCTCTTGCCAGGAACTCTTTGTTCTGGAAAGCCACAGTCCAGGAAAACAAATTCTGCTTTGACACGGTCGACACAGCCAGCTGTTCCCAACTCATATGTTACTTTCCCTGCCAAGCTCACAGCCTTGGATTGGAAAAGGAGTTGAAAAAGCAACGCTTGTTATTCTGTTTTCTTTTTAAATCTTACATCTAGAATTTCAAAATCATTAAAGATATGCATCAATTTTGCTCCGATTACATCTTTTGGTCTCACTTTAGCCAGCAGAAAAGTAAAGATCAATGTGCTTGATGAGTTTTGGAAAACTTTGTTTTTGTTGTTGAGTTGTGAAGTCATGTCTAACTCTTTGCAACCCCAGGGACTGCAGCACGCCAGACTCCTCTGTCCTCCACCATCTCCTGAGTTTGCTCAGATTCATGTCCCTTGAACTGGTGATGCTATTTAACCAACTCATCTACTGCTGGCCCCTTCTCCTTTTGCCTTAAATCCTTCCCAGCATCAAGGTATTTTCTAGTGACTCAGCTTTTCACATCAAGGGGTCACACTTTTGGAGCTTCAGCTTCAGCATCAGTCCTTCCAATGAGTATTCAAGGTTGCTTTCCTTTAGGATTAACTGATTTGATCTCCTTGCACCCCAAGGGACTCTCAAGCATCTTCTCCAAGACCACAATTTGAAAGCATCAGTCCTTCGGTGCTCAGCCTTCTTTATGGTCCAACTCTCATATCTCTTTCTGTATCTCCTTGCATATCTATCCCAAGCACCAAGAGGAGCTGCCGTATCAGCCTTCCTTCCAGTCATCTATCTCTTTCTTGAAGAAGAAAGTAATTGTTATAATTCTTCTCTTCCTTTTAGAAGACAGTGAACGGCATCTTCTTGTATACAATTTAAATTGTCCTGTGAAGGATAGGACATTCCTTCCCAAAGACTCAATGTTGCCATACTTGGAAGAATCTTCATACTTATTGCGTTGTTCCTGAGATAGTTTTTCCTGCCCAGGTTTGAGATAGCAAATGGGATGAGATTTGGATGAGCAGATAAGGGTGGGAGAAGGGAATCTAGGTTAAGAAACTGTATGTATAGCTATTAAGAGGCAACGCAGCCCGACATTCTTGGGAGATAATAAAAATCCAGTCTTCCTGGAAAACTTTGTATTGAATAGTAGTAGGAAATGGACAACAGTTGGGTACGAGGGATGGATTATAAAGTTACCCAGAGAAGATTTTTCAAGCTTCCATGATAAGCTGACACGTCTGAACTTTGCAAATAATTGAAGAATGAATGTTCGGTAGCTTATTGACAGGACATTTGCTTGATATAAGTACTGTTTCTGAAATATTTTCTCCGGCATTCTATAGAGTTTAGACGACAAGACTAGGGAATAAATGGAGAGGAATAAAAAGAGTTAGGAAGCCCTTTCTGTGAGACTCTGCATCTAGATTGGAACCTGGATACATAGTGGGTATCAAGTGAAAGAGGTAATTTAATGAGAACATGGATTATTGTTCATTTCCTTATCATGTCTAATATGAAGGCAGACAAAAAGCGTAGGAACTGTTGCTTCTGTTTGACTCAGAAGCTTTTCCTCTATTTCATCAGTGGGAGATTGAGGACATGCTGAGAATGCCCATTATAAACTCTACAACGATATTATATTGTCCATTCTTGAGGTTCTGTGTCCAGCTCAGTGCCATAGCCAAACAAGCGCTTTTCAAATGCCACTGGGCAATGATGATAAAAATATTATTCTTGGACTTAGAATTTGATCTCTGTTCCGCTGACCCCCACTGATGCGATGACCCAGGAAGTCTCCAGGTGCTTTTTGCCTCTCCAGAAACGAGGCATCCTGCACACACTTTCACATACAATGGATCTTTGCTTTACGCCATCCTCTCTGATGGGAAGGAACTTGGTGTTTTCCTTGCGGTGTGTAATTCCCAAGAGACGATTCCAAGAATGACTTCTCATTCTGGTTTATTAGTGTCTAGGCATTAGAGCTGAACAAATGTAGCAAAAGCTTCCAGGGTTTAGTAGGATTTACAGGCAATTACTGGAGAGGCAGAGGCAGCACAGGCTATTAGAGGGCCTCTTACGGAGGATACCGTGTCGCTGAAGAAGTTCCTGGTGATGATTCTTCTCAGGCATGCGTGCTCACGGCACAGTGAAGGGGTTGCAAAGGGCAGTGATTCCCACAATCACCCTCTGACCCCAGACTTTTCCCTACCCCAGCACTGAAAATTGGATGCTTGTTGTGCAATGTTTTGACATGTCAACTTATACCTGGAGTTTCCTAGAAATTCTAATGTGGACCATTGTCCGAAGTCTCTATTGAATTTATTACAATATTACTTCTGTTTTATGCTTTGTGTGGGTTTTTTGGTTTTGTTTTTTTTTTTGACCATGGGACATATGAAATCTTAACTCCTTGACCAGGAATAGAATCCACACCCCCTGCATTGGAAGGTGAAGTCTTACCCACTGGACCACGAGGGAAGTCCCTAGAAATTCTAAAATAAAGATGTTTGGAAATCAACTCCTTTCCTACAAGTCAAATTAAAGCTTTATCTTGCTTTGATTTTGTTGTTGTTGTTTTTAAACACAAACAGACTCTTCTGCCAGGGAGGTGTAATAGTAATTGTTAGACGCAAAGTTCTTGTTATCAGGCATACCTAAGGTCTGGGATTCTCTGTCCGGTTTCTACAGGCAGGCCTCAGAGATATTGCCAGTTTGGTTCCGACCACCACAATAAAGTAATTTTTTTGGTTTCCCATTGCATATGAAAGTTATATTCACACTACACTGTGGTCTATTAAATGTACAACAGCATCCTTATGTCTAAAAATGTACATACCTTACATACATACCATACATGTACATACCATTCATACATATGTATGTCTACAATGTACATACCTTACTTAAAATATACTTGTTGCCAAAGAATACTAACCATCATCTGAGTCTTCAGAAAGCTTGAATCTTTTATCTGATGGAAGGTCCTACTTGGAAGTTGATGGATGGCTACTGACTGACTTGGGTAGTGGTGGCTGAAGATTGGGGTTACTGCGGCAATTTCTTAAAATAAGATAACAATGAAGTTTGCTACCTTGATTGACTCTTACTTTCACCTGAACACTTAGAGGCCATTGTAGGCTCTTTAATTGACAATTTCAATATTGTGTCTCAGGAGAGAGGGAGGCCAGTGGAGATCAGAGAGACAGACAACTGCCAGTCAGGGGAGCAGTCAGAACACACACATTAAGTTTGCAGTCTTACATTGCTGTAGTTCTTGATGCTCCAAAATAGTTACAATAGTAACCTCAAAGATCACTGATCACAGATAATCACAACAAATATAATGATAATGAAAACAGTTGAAACATTGTGGTGGTTATTCAGTCACTCAGTCGTGTCCAACTCTTCTGACCCCATGGACTGTAGCCTGCCAGGCTCCTCTGTCCATGGGATTCTCCAGGCAAGAATACTGGAGTGGGTTGCCATTTCCTTCTTGAGGGGATCTTCCTGACCCTGGAATCGAACCAGGGTCTCCTACATTGTAGGCAGATTCTTTACCAACTGAGCTATGAGGGAAGCCCTATGGGAATTATCAAAATATGACACAGAAACAGGCAAGTGCTGTTGGAAAAAAGACTCCAATAGACTCGCTCAGCTCAGGGTTGCTAGAAAACTTCATTTGTAAAAACTGAAATGCAGTGTCCGAGATGCACAATAATGTAAAGAAAGCACCATAAAATGAAAGATGTGTCTGTAATTAGAGAGCACTAGGTAAATAAAAGTGTTGCTTAACCTCAATTTCCCCATATATAGCATAGGAATGGTAACTGAGTCTAAAATTTTTGAGACTTAAACAAGGTGGTAAATACATAAATCACCTAGCACCTTTGAACATAATGTTTGGTCAATTCACTCACATAAGCAATACTGCATATTTGCAGGACTCCTAATTGTAGGGTTAGCCCTTATAAAACTTCTATGTATAGGAAAACCCAGAACGTGAGTTCTCTGAGCCAAAAAGATATGAAAATAGAAAAAAAAAAAAAAAAACAACAACAGAGGAAATGCTGAGTGTTCAAATCCACCCATCTATCTAGTTATTCCTTCCAAGGGATGCAGCATGTGAGGGAGAAAAGAAAGACTGTAAGTACTCCATTCTCTGCAAGAAAAGGAGCATCAGGACTTAGGAATGAGGTCCATCTCAAATGATAGTGCACAGAAATTGTTAGGTGATTTTCATGTCAATCATGCATAGTTTTCTATGTTGCCATGTGTTCTATAAACTTTGTTTCTAGTGGAAACATTTCAATATGAGGATGATTTATGTGGCCATTCCCCTAATATTGACCATTTAATTTTTCCAGAGTTTTGCTACAATAAATAACTCATCGGTAAATATACATATAAATCTTCGTCTGAATTTCTGATCATTTCCTCAGGATAAATCTCTCTATATAAGTGAGATTACTAGATCAGAAAAATGATCTTAGGATTCTCATTACATCGTGTTAAATATGGCAAAAAAGAAACTACAAGTTACATTCCCAATAGCAATAAATGAAGTTGCTAGTCTCAGGGGCTCCTGGTTGGAACTAAATATTATTTTTTTTAAAGCACCATTACTTGATTTGAAATAAGCAAGTATCTTATTGTCATTTAAATCTGTATTTGATTCAGTAATTTTTTTTTCTTTTGTTTAATAGCCATGAACAATTTATTTGTTCTGAATATCTGTTTATGCCATTTGCCCAAGACTTTTGAGTGCTGGAGCTTTAGTGTGTTTCTTAACATTTTGCAAGAGTTTTGAATGTATCAAGTAACATTTTGGCAAGTCAAAAAATCAGAATAAGCAGTAGTATCAGGTTTGCTACAATTGCAAATTTTAGATGATGGAAATTTTACTAGCAGAAATATATTCACTTCTCAAGTAATGTCTAAGTGTAGTAAAATGGTTCAGCTGGATAAGTATCCACATGAGAATGTACAAAAGATTAAGATTTCTAGGATTTGGAAGCTATAGTTTGTTTTTAGAATGCCAGATTAAGAAAATGGGGGCTTCATTCAATGATTAGTGGGAAAACCTTAGGGCTTCTCATGTGACCTGAGCCAGAGATTTATAACTCTGGGTCCCTCCCTGGACCAATTAAATTAGGACCTCTAGATTTACATTGAGAACAAATCCTTTGAGAGAGGTAATAGTTCTTAAAACCAAATTTACCTAATGGCACTGGTAGGAAGGAAAGAAAGAGAAGGCAAAGGAAAGGCAGGAGGAAGCAGGGAAGGGGTGAGGAGGGAAGAAATGAAACAGAACCGGAATGCAATAGAACAGAACAGAGCAGAATAGAAATGAGCTAAAAACAAGAGATGCTCTTTAACTGCTGTTAGGTGACGGCAGCAGTAGGAAGGGGATAGAGACTGAACTAGGGCGACAGCGATGAGAGTATGCGGAGGGAAAAGACAAATGAGCTTACCGACAAAATAGAAATATAGCCACAGATGTAGAAAACGAACTCATGGTCACCAGGGGATAAGGTGCGGAGGGATAAACTAGCAGACTGGGATTCACATATACACACTACTGTATATAAATAGGTAACTAATAAGGACCTGAGCTTCCCTGTGACTCAGCAATAAAGAATTCACCCACCAATGCGAGGGATTCAGGTTCGATCCCTCGGTGGGGAAGATTCCTGGAGAAGAAAATGACAATCCACTCCAGTATTCTTGTTTTGGAAATCTCATGGACAGAGGAGCCTTGCAGGCTACAGTCCATGGGGTCATGACTGAGACTAAATAATAACAACAATAAGGACCTATTGTAATTAGCATAAGGAGCTCTACTCAATACTGTCATGGCTTACATGGGAAAAAAATCTTAAAAAAATAGTTGACATATGTATGTACATGTGTAACTGATTCACTTTGTCATACACCTGAAACCAAAACACTGTTATAGATCAACTATACTCCAGTGGAAATATTTTTAAAAAGGAGCAATGCCTACAAATACTAATTTAGCCATGAGCTGAGAAAGATGAAGGGAGAAGTAAAGTTTGAGGTTTTGAGAAAAGGGAAGGTAAAAATCAGCAATTACAAGGACTTCTATGGGTAGTTAACATGAAATTCATATAATGGCATTCAAGCAATAGTAAAAACTGAGATAAAAATGGAGGCAAAGCAGAAGAAAAAGTCTAGGATAACAGATAGATGTAGTACCGAACACAAGGTCTAGTGCATAGAAAGTGCTTCATACATTGCTGTTCAAAGAGTAAATACATGGAAAAATATGGTAAAAAGATGGTAACGATAACCCTATATGCAAAACAGAAAAAGAGACACGGATATACAGAACAGACTTTTGGACTCTGTGGGAGAAGGCAAGGGTGGGATGTTCTGAGAGAACAGCATTGAAACAAGAATAGTATCAAGGGTGAAACAGACCACCAGCCCAGGTTGGATGCGTGAGACAAGTGCTCAGGGCTGGTGCGCTGGGAAGACCCAGAGGGATGGGATGGAGAGGGAGGCGGGAGCGGGGATCGGGCTGGGGAACACATGTAAATCCATGGCTGATTCATGTCAATGTATGGCAAAAACCACTACAATATTGTAAAGTAATTAGCCTCCAACTAATAAAAATAAATGAAAAAATAAAAAAATAAAACAAAAAACAAACCAAAAAAAGAGTAAATAAAGAAAAAGAGAAACTGAGAATAAAATCTTTTCTAGGGTCTCCTTTCAATGAGCCGAAGGGAGAAGACACAGAAATAAACATGTAATGACCAGAGGACACAAATATACTGATTAACATTTCACAAGACTTTCGGGGACACAGTATTGAGACAAAGGACACTGCAGAGGGACAGCTATAGTTTACTAAGATGACGGTTCTATTATGAAAACAGGTTAAAAGTTTATAAATGGTTGAAGAAATAATGAGGAATCCAGGGGATCTGAGCATAAACTGTGCCTGGTAAAGATTGGAAGGAGAAGTTACAGTGGGAAGAAAGCTGGTATTTCTACTGTTTTATTTTGTTTAGGGGTTTGTTGTTATTATTTAGAGGACTGATGAACCATAACAGCATTTATGCCAAAAAAGGAGTAGATGTTCATACATGCATGCTCAGTCACTAAGTCGTGTCCAACTCTTTGCGATCCTTTGTATCATAGCTTACAGGCTCTTCTGTCCATGGGATTCTCCAGGCAAGAATACTGGAGTGGGTTACCATGTTCTGTTCCAGGGGATGTTTCCAACCCAGGGATTGAACCTGCATCTCCTGTGACTCAGGTGGATTCTTTACTGCTGAGCCACCCGAGGTGTTACTAGATAGGGATAGAAAAAATAAAGGAAAATAAAGAGTTTAATTTCAATAGCAAAGTCCAGGAGAAGGTAGGAGGGGATAAAATAAGAAGAAGAGATATATAAGCGATCATATGAAAGGAAGAGGGACAACTCCTCCTCAGAGAAGTAAAGGAGAGGGAATGACTGAAACCACAGGAAAACATCTAGGTTAGGGGAAGGGACTCCAGGGAATCCAGAAATACTTAAGGTTAAACATAGACATTTAAGTTTATGGTGGGTTATCAACTGAGAATGGCTGTGTGGAAGTTTGAAATGTTGATGCATTTCTATAAAAAATATCATGAATGTCAAACTCTTTTCAGGCAACAGTGAAGACAATCTTAAGGCAGATAGTTCAAGGTTACTCAGGACATCCAGGAAGCAGGATCTTAAAATACTTATGTTCAACACCCTGAGTTTGAGATGAGAAAACAAAATATAAAAGTTTACCCAGGTGCATGAGTTATCTACTAACAGATAGGTAGTTTTGGCTGGGCTGTATTCATCTCAGGGTTGATGGGGAAGGTTTGACTTCCGAGCATGTATGCTAACTTGAAGGATTACTTATTCATAGGCTGTGGGACGAAGGTCCTCTGTTCTTTCCTGGGTGCTCGCCAAAGACTGCCCGCTATTCCCCGTCATTCTGGTCTCAACAGTGTGAGAGTTTGTTTCATCAAAGTGTGCAATCTAAGAAGGTAATACAGTGGGCTGGCTGGCAAAATGGAAGCCACAGCCTTTTGTTGCCTAGTCATGGAAGTGACATTCCATCAAATTTCTCTGACTCCGAGTGCCACCCACAGTTAGAGACAGGGAAATAGATAAAAGTGTGAATACCTGCTGGCAGGGCTCATATGGGACCATCCTAGTATCTGACTTTAGATCAAGATTACACTAGATATGACTTAGTGAGTATTTTAAAGGTAACCCAGTTGATTTCTTTAAATGCTTTCTAATTCTTTTTTTTAAAATTGTTCTCCTGCTAAAGAAATGAACAAAATTGTTGTTTTCATTGTTAATTGGCCAGTTATGTATGATTCTTTTGTGATCCCATGGGTTGGGACTTTCTCCCAAGAAATCTTCATGACCCAGGAATTGAACCCACATCTCCTGCCTGCATCTCTTGCATTGCGAGTGGATTCTTTACTGCTGAGCCACCAAGGATGCCCTGAACACACATTAAGTCTCAGAATACAAAGGTATTTATCTTTGAATGTGGGCTGGTAGATACATAAATAATAGAAAGGAAGAAAGATGGGTAAGTAGGAAGAAAATCTGAAGGAAGAAAGGAAGGAAAAGACAAATTTGAGCCACTAGGAGTGACAATGAGATTTAAAGTCTGATGGTACTACTGCTATAAGAGTCAGGTAGTGGTTAATTGAAGATCCAGAAAGTTGTGAACGTTGGAGTTCCCAGATTCATCGTGGTGATCAAAGTGAATTTGATATCACTGGCTACAATGATGGCATGTATAGAGGGTCTAGTGGTCCTCAGGACTAAGTGATTCCATAATAATTATGATGGTGGTGGTGGTGGTGGTGGCATTCATCAATCATATTATTGGATTGGTCCAGATTCTGTACTAAATGCTTTACATACATATGTCAATTCATCCTCACAATAACTCTTAATTTTCCATTAAGGAATTGAGAATTTGAGAATGTAACCTACCCAAGTTCACAAAGCTAGAAAGTGGCACAGTAATGATGGTAATCTAGATCTTGGTAGTATGAAATCCATTTATGTTTTTTATTGGCTTGCTCTTCAAAACTCAAAATGTTGGAAAGAGCTTGGGAAGCCTGAAATCAGGAAGGAAGCAAGAGTAAAAGTATAATTTTAAAGAGAGGCTATGAAAGGGGAGTCCATGTTGGAAGATAAAGCAAAGTAAAACAAGTGGTCTAATAGATGACGGTATTAGGTTTTAAAAAGAAGAGGGAGGGAAAGATGATGGTAAACAGGGAACAAAGAGAAATGGTGACTTTTTACAAATCAAGTGATCATATTTAATCTAATTATAATAAATTAGAAAAAATTAGGAAATTAGGAAGATTTTATTGGGAGAGAGAAAAAAACCATCCATCACAGTAAATTGGGCATGGAGAATACAGTGTTTCAGGGTTTGATGATGACAATTTAATTATGAGTTACTTAGATATTCAAGAGGACTCTTCTCCTAGGGACTTGGTACATATTTATAAAAATTTTAAAATATATAACAAAAGCAAACAGAAATCATTTGTACTGCTCTCATGTGGCTTGTCACCTAGAGTTTAGGGTGACCCCTTACAACTGAACATTTTGAGTGACCTATAATAATTTACCGGGGCAATAGGCACAGTCTGGGACTGTTAGAAACTATAATTTATGCTCATCCTACTAATGAAAATGGATAATCAATAAGCAAGCAAAGAAATAAATGTGTGATTACAAGTTCATGAATCTTTTAAAGGAAATAAAACATATTTGTATAGGATGGCCAGGGATGAGTTCTCTGCAGAGGTGACAAAAATCTAAGACCTAGCAGAGACAGAGGAACAGCCGATATAAAAGAGAAGGGCATCACGTTTAATTATTTAATAGGACTGGAACTGGAAAATAGCTCTGCCTGGGCCAGGTACCAAAAGGGTGCCGTGACTCTGGAGCATCCCATTGAGGGGAATTATATGAGAGAAGGCTGGAAAAAGGAGACAGCTAGTAGGCCAACAGTGTTGTAAGTACAATAGAAAGCCATTGAAGATACTTAAATAATATAGTGAGATTATCCAAGCTTCCCTGAAGGTCAGATAGTAAAGAATCTGCCTGCAATGCAGGAGACCCCGGTTCATTCCAGGCATCTGGAAGATCCCCTGGAGAAGGGAATGGCCACCACTCTAGTATTCTTGCCTGGACAGAGGAGCCTGGTGGGCTACAGTCCATAGGGTCACAGAGAGTTGGACACCACTGAACGACCAAGCCTGAGAATGGGTGAGATCATTCAATTTATGCTGAAGTGTGCCAGGGGCGGAGGGCAAGGGCGGGTGTGTGAAAATATTTTGGGGGAAGGACAACATAGCAGTGAAGACTGAGACAAATGGACAGGATCTATATATAATCTTGAGATAAAGCAATCACATATGCTGATGGCTAAATGTAGGGGGTGATAGGAAAAGATTCAAGAACAACTTCCAGTTTTCTGGCATGAGCCATGGGCAGATAGTGTTGACAGTTTCTGAGCTGGAGAAGACTTTGAGACAGGAAGCCCTCTAAATAGGAAAGGTGAGAACGCTGATTCCAATTTTAAGACTTCACTCCGTCTCTCTCCTCTGGTTTGAAAGTAGGAACTAAAATGTCCACATTATCAGTGAGAGTTGCTTAGTGGAAACCCACAGAAACAGACCCAGCTAGCATGGGCAAAGTTTGATGTATGGGAAACCTAATGGGGACTCAGAGAATCAAGGAGAATCTGGAGATCCAGGCTCGGAAACAAGTAGAAATCGAGGTACTTGTGGAGGCGGGAACCCCGAGTGACTGATTAGAACCACTTACTTTAGGAATAAAAGGGAATGATCACTTTCAGTGTTTATGAATCACTGTACAAGAGACTGTGCTCAGGAAAAGAGTATCTGTCTGGCTGCAGAGACTTAAAGCTGAAATCTTGTATGGTCCAGCCTTCATCCAACCCATCACCTGAAAAATCTGGGATGAGGAGGGAGGTTGAGAAGTAAAACTGTTCCTGAACTATACTTGGGTGGGTGACAAGGACAGGAACAAGGGATGCAGAGGGGAAGAGCCACTTTCTACAAAGTGCATGACTCCACCCTGATATATAAATCAGCACTGTGTTGTTGCTGTTGTTCAGTCGTTAAGTCGTGTCTGACTCTTTGCCACCCCATGGACCGCAGCACGCCAGGCTTCCCTGTCCTTCGCCATCTCCTGGAGTTTGCTCAAATCCATACGCATTGAGTCAATGATGCCATATCTAATCATCTCATCCTCTGTCACCCCCTTCCCCGCCTGCCTTCAATCTTTTCCAGCATCAGGGTCTTTTCCAACGAGTCAGCTCTTTGCATCTGGTGGCCAAAGTATTGGAACTTCAGTTTCAGCATCAGTCCTTCCAACAAATATGCAGGTTTGATTTTCTTTCACTAACATTTTTATCAGACATATTTCATTTCCTTTTTGGTCTGCATTTGGTGATAATCCAGGGAAATTAGTGAACCCAGTTCTCTTCACTGCACTGGGCTGATTTAGCTAATGATCTGTTAATGAGTCGTTAATCACTTATTGAAATCTGGAGGGTTGGGTGACTGAGCAGGTGCTAGACCTGGAGGAGAAATTTGCTGCAATAAAACCTTCCAATTTCCATTTCCCGGGAGCAGGCTCCTCCCAGCTCCCTTTTCATTTTTTTTCTGTGTGCATTCGGGTAGTTTTTTTTTTTTTTTTTTTTTTTTTTTCCCTTTCACATTTGCAGAATCTTGAACAAACAGGGCTCTTAATGCATCCTGAAGTGCTGATAGCCAGGGTCTACTAGTCTTGAAGGTTATATCTTGGTTGCTGATGCAGTTAGGAATTGTAATATTGCAGTGGTTTAGCCACCACAACTGGAAAACCATTGAGCTTTGTAAAAGTATTGATTGATCTATCAATGTCTTCTGGCAACAACAAACTGTAAAATTCTAAGCAACCATATGGAATTATATGGTATATGAAAATACTTTCACAGGCACAGTCTCATTCTGATCAGAAACTAAAGCCATGAGAGATGAGGGGATGGGGTATTTTCCAGATGATGAGATGGGGTGAGGGGGGGGGGGTTAAGTAATGTTTCCGAAGTCTCTTCACTTGAAAGTCACAGAGCTGGATTTTAATCCAGGTGTGACTGACTCCAAATTCTATTTACTGGACCATGTTGCCTTTCCTAGAATCTGAAGCAAACATTGTTAAAGATGTGGAATTGATGCCATGGGCTTCATGCATGAAACATGTATTTTGCTTCTTTATTAGTGTTACTAAACTACAGAAAGAGAAAATCTCCTTCAGAAATACAAGCGACATTAGTTAAATTTCTGGTCTCCACTCCAGATCTACCAGAGTAAGTCCCATGAATCTGTATTTTATATACTTCCCAAGAAATATTGGTACACTCTAATGTTTGGGAATCTTAGTTTCTCACTGATTGCTTCACCCATAACCATGGTAAACACATTTAATAAGATTAATGACCTACTCTCTCTGCCTAGAGTGTATTAGAAGCATAACATTAGAAAATGAAACAGAAAATAAAAGGCTAGGCTTTTTGAGGTTAGCACACTTATCAGGAGTGGTAATATCTCACGAACTCCAATTGAAAAATAGGAAAGAAACACTAAAGTGTAGATACAGGCTTATATTTATTAAAGTGTGTGTGTGTGTGTATGCATGTGCGTGTATGTGTGTGTATGTGTGTGAGTGTGTGTATGTGTGTGTGTGTATGTGTGTGTGGGCATTCAGTCATGTCTGACTCTTTGCAACCCTATTTATTAAAGTACAATAATGAAAATAATTATGCTGGTCCAATCTCAAGAAGAAAAAAAGTTTAAATTATACTCAGTACCCTTTCTCTCTGAATACCAGGAAAGACATAACAATTTTTTTTCTTTATTATTATTATTATTATTATTTTTAGGTAAGAAGGGATTTAGAGACAAACACACTGCCTAGACAGAGCGTGGGCTATCTTGGAAGGTGAGAGTGACCCCAAAACACAGCGTGGTTAGTTTTTATGGGCTGGGTAATTTCTTAGGCTAATGAATGGGAGGATTATTCCAATTACTTTGGGGAAGAAGCAGGAATTTCCAGGAATTAAGACACCATCCACCTTTTGGTTTTTGATAGCTGCTCTCAGAACCGTCATGGCACCTGTGGGTGTGTCCTAGTAATGTTTACAAGTATTTGTAAAACAGTTTTAAACTAACACTTATTTTGGTACTTGTAGAAATAAAATTCATCTTCAAGAGTTCCCTGAAGTAACAACATTTGACTATAAGTTAAAACACCAAGTTCAAATCCCACTCCTGATCACTAATTTTGTAAACATGGAAAAGTGTCCTAACTTCTACCTTCTTACTTGCAGTTTTCTCACAGCTGTAAAATGACCTAAGTTGTGAGGATGAAATGAAATAATGGATGTGAAAGCCTTGTGCATATGGAAAAGGCTTATATGAATATTATATATTATGAGTACCTGAAAAAATTCCGTATAACATTTTATTCTCTCATTGTTCTGGATTCATAAGGCTTCATTGTATTCTATTTGGTGGCTAGCACAGGGATATAGGAGTTATCTATTAAATCAGTATACCCATGAGTCCAATGGAACAACTCACCAGAAAAATTCATGTTCTTGGCCTCTGTTCCTAGTTAAAGTATGTGACCTTGTGCGAACATCTTTCACTTATTATAAGCTTTCTTATCTTGAGAACTAGATTGGAAGTCCCCACTGGATGTGTATCAAAAAGCATGTCATAAGAATGGTGGAGAATGCCTTGAAAACTGAACTTTTTAGACACTCCTATCCTCTAGATGTAAAATTGTGTTATCATAAGGCCTAGAAAGGCTTCCCCAAGTGGCACTATAGGTAAAGAACCCACCTGCCAATGCAGGTATACTTAAGAAACACAGGGTTCAATCCCTGTGTCAGGATGATTCCCTGGAGGAGGTTATGGCAACCCACTCCAGTAATTCTTGCCTGGAGACTTCCATGGACAGAGGAGTTTGGGGGGTTCAGTCCATGGGGTAGCCCAGAGTCAGACACGACTGGGTGACTTAACACACATGCATGCAAGGCCTAGAAAAGTGTTTTTATGAAAGTGCCTGATCATCAATGCTGGCAGGTGACCCAGACAACTTGTGTGATTACTTTTTAAATAATTGAACCTAGAAATTCTATAGCAACCATTCCACTGGCAAGTTCTATGAAAGGTTTCCAGAGTTGAGCTCATTTGGTGTAACCATAAGAATGAATATTTTTGTTGTTGTTAGTTTGCTTATCTCTTTTGTTTTGTGGTGTGTGTGTATGTGTTTCCTGATTCAGCATTTCTTCAAACTAATGATCTAAAGGACTCTAAGCTGAGTGAGCAATATTTTTAAAACTTCCCAACTCTCTGTTGAGTCTTGGTTTCCCCTTTATCAGAAAAGGGGATGTCTGAGGCCTACTAACCAGCGGTGTTTTTTTCCCCCAAAAAATAGAAACTAAAAATTTTAAAACCAAAGGAAAAATGGGTAATCCTGTCACTCCAGTAATATGTACTACTTTGTTATTTTCTTTTATTGGTAAGTAAAATTTAAGGGAGCCAAAGATTTCCATTTTCTAGTACATACCAGGGGTTCAAAGTGTTTGTCTGATACACATTTGATGGGGCTTCCCTGGTGACTCAGATGGTAAAGAATTTGCCTGCAATGCAGGAAATCTGGGTTAGATCCCTGGGTCAGGACGATCCCTTGGAGAAGGAAATTGCAATCCACTCCAGTAGTCTTGCCTGGGAAATCCCATGGACAGAGGAGCCTGGAGGGCTTTGGTCCATGAGATTGCAAAGAGGCAGACGTGACTGAGCAACTAACACTGTCACATTCACATGGTTTTATGATACCAACTAGTTGGGTTTTCTTTTTCCTTCAGAGGCGGAAGAGAAATTTTATTTTATTCTATCATCATAGCATCCAATAACATTCACCTGAAATTGTTTAAGCAGCTTTTTAATATACCACAAGTTGAAAGATTTTATTCCAGTCAAGGAATTAAAATATGCTTTTAAATTTCAGGATCATTGATTCCTGTTAAAGAAATAAGCCCCTTAATTCAAAATAGTTAACTGAAACTCCCAAAGAAATAGTATATTCAGGCATGTAACAGGGCTCATTTAAGAGACATTTAGTTTTCCTCTGCATTGGAAAAATCTGCCAATGCCCCTTCCTTCAAAGGTAAATGCATTTGTTATACTAATCTGAGAAAGGGATGTGGTGAAATAAATGAAAGTTATTAAAGAAAGGGAGATGGATGGCAATTGAGACAACCGTTTGTTTTGCCACCACCAAATTTATTTCCAGAAAAAGGCCCTTATCAATTTCTAGGGAATGGTTTGTTCTGTCAGGGTGGATGCAGTGTTAATGTTCTTTACCGCTCTCTCGGAACCAGTGCAGTGACACCAATCTAAATAAAGGAGAAAGGAAGGCTTAATCATGCCTGCCACTGACCAGTTATTAACATTTTCCAACAAGGGCATTAGAGAAAGAATTCAGAGAGGTCAATTTGTATTTCAAGAGTGGAGCCAAAAGAGAGAAAACTTACTTGAAAGTGATGTGCTTATGGCAAGAGCAGGTGTGTAAGTCCACTCCAATTGGGCAAGCCTTTATTAAGCATCTTCTATGGCACAAACATCATCATTCAAGGAGCTCATTGTCTAGTTAAGAAAACTGTTAGGGAAAAAAATAAAATCAGCAAACATTTGTCAAAGCAATTTGAATAGACATACAAGACACAAAGGAGAGATTGATTAACGCTTCTTGGAAAACTAAACCCAGGGAAAGGCTTGAGTAAGAAGTTTGGCTGCGTAAGATCTGCCTGCAATGCAGGAGACCTCAGTTCAATCCCTGGGTCAGGAAGATCCCCTGAAGAAAGGAATGGCCACTCACTCCAGTATTCTTGCCTGGAGAATTCCATGGACAGAGGAGGCTGGAAGGTTACAGTCCCTGGGTCTCAAAGAGTTGGACACAACTGAACAGCTAACACACACACACACACAATACAAGATAGAAAGGAAAGACTGATGAACCATTCTTGGAAAACTAAAACCAGGCTTGAGTTAGAAGTTTGGCTGTGGGAGATAAGATGTTGGATGTCAGCCATGGAAGGGAAGCTCCAGGCAAAAACATACGTGACCAAAGGCTTGGATCTGTAAGATACCTTGGAAAATTCTGGAAAACAGGGTCCATGTTGATGGAGCATAACATTCCTGGAGGGAAAGAAGGAGAGATTTAGGAGACAAACAAGACTCTGGAACAGAAGCTTACATTAGAACACTACTAATGAGCATTTTGATGGAAAGGATCAAACTACATTATATAAAGATTATTCAGGCAGAAATTGAGTTAAAAAGATTCAAGAGTGAAGACATGGAGATAAGTTAGGAAAATATGGTAAGATATAAAAGTGAGAGACACAAGTTCTAAATTAAGGTAGTGGGGGTGAAATTAAAGATTAAAATGATTATACAGGTTGGAGAAATATTTTTTAGAATTTCTGGGTATCAGTATGTTTTGATATAGAATTTGTGTTTAACTGGTTATAGATTTGATAGCCATATATTTTTAAATGACCACTGAGTCCAAATCTACCATCCCTAGTGTATGCTTCTCTGGCTATCTATCCTCCAATATACTACTGTAACATAATTCTGTGTAATCATTTACTCCTTAATCAGTTTTCCATTTTCAAACCATTTTTTTTTTTTAGTGGAGTGCAGTTTCTTATACCGGTGGGCCCAAGGCAGCGTCTCCTCTTAGCCAAGGACCCTCAACCCATTTTGCTATACCCTCTGGAACTGCCAATCCTGCTATATGTATGGTATATGTGTGTGTGTGTGTGTGTGTGTGTGTGTGTGTGTGTATAATATATATATATAATATATATAAATATATATATATAATATAATTTTATACATATATAAAATGCTCATTCTAAAATATATTCTAACCTGTGGATATCATGGATTTAGTTCATTTTGGCATCATTTATGCACTTGTTTTTATACTTACCTTAAGTGGTAGATTATTGTTTTCTCCATCTGTTTTAACTCTAGATGAGGAAGTATGGGTTCTATCCTTCTGGTTCCCTGTGGCTTATTATTGCTTCTCCTGTTAAAATTAAACTGCCAACTTTGAGGTTTCTGCTCTTTAACTATACCATTTTCTAAATACTATTATCTGTTGACCTTCAGTATATTCCTCTTCAGTCATTAAATAGTCTGTTGATGAATTTTCAGTGACTAAATATTATATCTTACTCCCGTGATAGGAACCAAATCTCTGTCAAAAGTCTGACATCAACTGCCATTACTGCCAATCCTACAAAGATGATGGATTAAACACTGGTTCATTTCCTTAACCTCTTTATCTCTGAATGACCTTCTCTAATCCATTCAAGTTTATTCCTTGAACTTGGTTACATGGTAGACTGCTCCACAATCTAAAATCCTGAAGTCAATCACCCCTTTCTCTAAACAAAACTTTGTATCTTCCATCTTGCTTATCAAATGATTCCTACTTTAACCTTAAAGACACCTCCACTGCACTGCACTCTTCTTATCTTTGGAATCAAGAATCCATTATTTAAATAGCACTGCCTATAAATCCTAAAGTCTTAGTGCTTTGCCTCATCCTGCTTTCAAACCCCTAATATTGAATGAACCCAAACAAATGTGTCCTCCACTGTTGTACCTGAGTTGCAGAGCAAAGATTACACACACACACACACACACACACACACACACGCACACACACCACACACACACACACACAGGCTTGTTCTACATCAACTCAAGGTCTTTAAACTATGATGAGTTCGCTACATTGACTGCAAGCACACTGCTTCTCTTTTCAGCTCCCTCTCACTCCTCAAACACTTCTACTCTCGTTTCAGAATGAAAATATAAGCTATCAGACAGGAATGCTTTCACGTTCCCCTCCCCAGACACAAAATCTTCCATCACCTGCACCTTTCCCCTCCTTCCTCTTCTGTTACAGTAAAAAGCTTGCCTGAAATTCTACAAAATGTGCCTTCCAGGCCATTTCTTCTGACCTTCTGAAAAACTTCACATTATTTTTAACCCTTCTCTCTATAACAGTTAACAATTCCTTCGTCATTAGATTTTTCCACCAACTTTTAATTCAGCTGAATTTAATCTAAGCAACCAGAAACAAAACAATGTACAAGAGAACTCACTCTTGACCCCTAACAATTCTTTTCAGCTAAGTTGCTATCTTTATCCTCTTTTTCACAAGCCCCAAAGAGACACTCATACTCCCTACATCAGGAGGGGGTATATACCATACCCCCAACCTCTGGGATCTAATGCCTGATGATCTGAGATGGAGCTGATGTAATAGTAATTGAAATAAAGTGCGCAATAAACATAATACACTTGAATCATCCTGAAACCATCCCCCACCCCCACCCTCAGAGAAATTCTCTTCCACGAAACTGGTCCTGGTGTCGTGAAGTTTGGAGACTGCTGCATTTTGTCTCCATGCTATACTAAATCCTCAACCACTTTCACTTGACACTAACTCTAACACACAACTCTCCATAGAGACAGCTTTTACTAAGAAAACCAATGACCTTCAGGTTGTTCATCCAAAGACTGGTTCTCAGTTCTCATCTTCATCAATCACAGTTTGTATTTGAAACACCCTTCTTTTCCTGCTGTGAAGTCTGTGCTGAGTTTTCACTACAGCTGCTTCATGTCTGTCTCCTTTGCATACCCAGCTGCTCCCTTGGGACAGCAAATATCAGAGTTGCCTAAGACTCAAAGGGGCTTCCCTGGGGGCTCCATGGTAAAAAATCTACCTGCCAATGCAGGAGACGTGGGTTCAGTCTCTGGGTTGAGAAGATCCCCTGGAGAAGGAAACGGTAAACCACTTTCGTATCCTTGCCTGAGAAATCCCATGGAAAGAGGAGCCTGGTGGGATACAGTTCATGGAGTCACAAAGAGTCAGCACGGATTGAGCAGTTAAGCAACAACAAATAACTCATAGCGCTGCTTCTTCCAAGCTGTTTTGTGTCACTAGACAAGGGACCAGCTAAGTTTCTCTGAGAAATTTGAGGGAGTAAATATTTTAGGTTTTGAGGAGCTCTCTGTTGTAACCACTCAATCCTGTCACTGTAAAGTGAAAGCAACCATAAACAATACGTAAATTAATAGGCGTGGTGGTGTCTCAATAAAACTGTATTTATAAAATCAGCCAAGAGCCTGGATTTGTCTCCTGGAATTTGTCAATCCTGATCTAGATTATCTGTTTCATACTCAGGGCTTTAATTACTACCTAGAAGTGAATCAAAAAATATATCTACCCATAACCTCTCCTTTAAGTTCCGAAATAGCATTTGACATTTGCACTGGAAAAACAAAATGGAGCCACAGACTCAACAGAAATTCTTACAATCACAAATTAGAGTCCTTACGATGATCTGCAAGGATATACGCACATCCACTAATTAATTTTAGACATGATCCCTATTATTCCTCTGTCATTCACACCACTCATCATCCAGTCTCCTCGTGTGTTCCTTGGGTCTGAACATGCCAAGTCGCATTCTGCCCCAGGGTCTTTGCACTGGTTTCTTTCTCTACCTAATACCCCATTCCCACATTACTCCACAGACATCCCCATGACTAGCCATTTCACCTCCTTCAAGTCTTTCCTCAAGCTTCATTTTCTGTACAAAGACTACAACAATTACCCTGTTTAAAATCCTCCACCATTTCACAGTCCCAGTTCTCCTACTTTGCTCTATTTCTACTTCAGTAGCTTTCACCTTCCAATACACTGTATGATTTACTTATCTATTATATTAGTTATTTTATCATCTGCTTCCTTTGATTAAAATATACATTTCAAAAGGGCAGTGATGGTTTGTCTATAATATTTTCTTAATATATCCCAAGAACCAAGGCAAGTGTCTGGCATATAGTTCAATTCAATAAATATAATATTAATAAATAAACAAAATACCTAAAGCCAAATTCATAATACTTAAAATTAATTTTGGGGCTTCTCTATTGGCTCAGTGGTAAAGAATCTGCCTACCAATGCAGGAGACATGGGTTCAATCCCTGAATCAAGAAGATCCCCTAGAGAAGAAAATGGCAGCCCACTTCAGTATTCTTACTTCGGAAATCCCATGGACAGAGGAGCCTGTTGGGCTATAGTCCATGGGGTCACAGAGAGTCAGACATGACTTAGTGACTAAACAACAAGAGCAACACAACAGAACCTTTGTATACACTGTTGCCTCCACTTGGAATGTGGTTCACTATTTGCCTACTTAATTCCTATGTCTCCTGTTACCCCAATTCAATCAATAATTTCGTAAACTTTCTTGACTTTCCTAAGTCAATTAGCAATATGAAAGATTTTCACAGTGCACATAATTTTGAGATTTCTATATTATCCTTTGTGTTTTCCACAGAGATTATGAACTCCATGAGAATAGAAATAAATGCTATCTTCTTTCTCTCTCTCTCTCTCACACACACATACATATGCACACATACATACAAGCACGCCAGTGCAATCTTAGCAGTTAGGCCAGTGGTTGGCACTCATAGTGTGAGGAAATTAGAAGAGAAAAAAAATCCCAGGTTTTACTTTTGAATGAGATAAATGCTATCTCTAACTAAAGTAAGGAAAATATGCAAGATAATGCTTTAAACTTCAATTTCTCAAGTTAGAGATGTTTATATATTGGAATCTTTGTTATTTGACTATGTATTAGAAATTGGAAGAAATTAAATTTTTTCTATTTTATTCTTCTTTTGTATGAAAATATGAAAACTTCCTAGCCTTTGAAAGCTGTTATAATTAATCATAACTATTGTCCCATTAGATATTCAAATTATTATAACTTTCCCAGTAGAGTTCCCTTGAGCCAGTTTTTGTTTTTTATTACTACCCGAGATAGTCTTACAATGTCCTTGTAAATGTCAATAACAATCTTCTAGAGCTATACTGAGTTTTTCCTTGCCTCAAAGTATTTTTCTGTGGGCCCTAGTGCTTTTTTAGTGGATAATATTAGAAACTAAAATATGAGTGTTAGATGTGAACATGAATGTCTGTCGATGAGCAAAAGTGCTGTGACTGCTGTTCATCCCTGTTTAGAGTCATAGCTAAAAAGATACTTCCTTTTAGGATTATTCACTTTCTTTTTTATTTCCCCAGTTTAACATGATAAGCTGATGTTCTCTACTTTGGTAAGAACTATGATTTTGTTTACTATTGTTTTTCCATTACAGAAACATATAGTGTTAATTGTTGAATCGGATTCAACTCTTTTTGTGGCCCCATTGACTGTAGCCCACCAGGCTCCTCTGTCCATGGGATTTCCCAGACAAGAATACTAGAGTGGGTAGCCATTCACTTCTCCAGAGGATCTTCCTGACCCAGGGACTGAACCTGGGCCTCCTGCATTGCAGCCAGATTCTTTACCGTCTGAGCCACCAGGAAAGCCCACAGAAACATATAATGAGAATAAATTTGCTTTTCTAAAAACCATAAATTTTATTGATGGATAGTTGATTTACAACCAAACCAGTCAATCCTAAAGGAAATCAGTCGTGGATATTCATTGCTAAAGCTCTAATATTTTGACCACATGATGTGAAGAACTGACTCACTGGAAAAGACCCTGATGCTGGGAAAGATTGAAGGCAGGAGGAGACGGGCACAGCAGAGAATGAGATGATTGGATGGCATCACTGACACAATAGACATGAGTCTGAGTAAGCTACAGGAGTTGGTGATGGACAGGGAAGCCTGGCATGCTGCAGTCCATGAGGTTGCAAAGAGTTGGACATGACTGAGCAACACAGTAACTTATATATGTACAACATAGTGATTCAAAATTATTATAGATTATATTCCATTAAAATTATTATAACAGCTATATTCCCTGTACTGTAAAACATATCCTTGTAGCTTACTTATCTTATATATAGTAGTTTGTACCCCTTAATCCTCCACTGCATCTTGCCCCTCACTCCCTCCCAACCCCCCACTAGTGGCAACCACTAGTTTGTTCTCTATATCTGTAAATCTTTTTCTGTTTTGTTATATTCATTTACTCATTTTGGTTTTTAGATTACACATATAAGCAATAACATGCAGTATTTGTCTTTCTTGGTCTGACTTATTTCACTGAACGTATTTTAAGAAGGAAACTATATCAGTACCTAAATCAGTGCCAGCTTCATTTACCATATGTAAAAGAAAATCTTAAAAATAAAAAGGAGCCCAACAGTACACCTGTAACACATACACACACACACACACACACACACACACTCAATCAAAAATATATGAATAACAGTGTTTTGAGGAGCTTTGAGGGCTTCTTCCCCAGTACAACCACCACAATTGCTTAAAATTAATTAGAAAAACAACCATTTAAAGTCTCTGAAAATGGTCATAAAGTTCATGCAGCCAATAAAGAAAAATTTTATTCCTTTCCAGTTTTTATTTTTTTACAATTTTTATTGGAGTATAGTTGATTTACAATGTTGTGTTTCTGGTAAGAAACATTAATTCAAGAAAATCTGTTAAATCTTGGTAAGAACTGTGAGAGTTTGTGCCATTTAAGCTTCAGAGTCCAGCACAGCATTTAAGGCAGCCCCACCCTGTGTGGATGTGGCCAAGAAGAGGGGGCTCTTGGACCTACGATCCCAGTCAAGGGGCACCGTACCTTTCCAGGAGGGAAAGGTCACGTGCATTTCTCTTCGTTCACAGCTTCCTGTTACTGAGAAGTGAGTAATTCCCTTTCAGAGTCCAGCCCCCACTGATAGAGAGGAGGCATGACTAACTGAAAATGAAAAGTGAAAGTGTTAGTTGATCAGTTGTGGCCGCTTGTTTGCCACTCCATGGACTGTAGCCTCGTCCATGGAATTCACCAGTCAAGAACTGGAGTGCGATGCCATTCCCTTCTCCAGGGATCCTTCCAGCACCAGGGATCAAACCGGAGTCTCTCACACTGCAGGGAGATTCTTTGCCATCTAAGCCACCAGGAGCCCTAATCATCCTCACCTCCAGCTCCTTTGTAAGGAAGAGGTTCCATGCAGGAGAGAAAAGCCTAGAGAAGCCGAGCTAGTGCCCACACCCCGCACCCTAAGTGTAAACAGGAGTATCTTCTAAGAAGAGCAGTGCAGCATCCCTGCCTCCGTCCTTCCAAATCGGGGGCTTAAAGATTTTGCCTGGGGAGATGCACGCCAAGAGAAGAGGAACAAACGTTATTTGAAACAGAGTATTCAGAAAGTCAAGACTGAAAACAATGGAGATTTTAGCATTAAACAATTAAGAAGATGTTTGTAGCTCCATGAGAGAAATAAGACAACTATAGTGCAGCTAGTTTATCAGAGAGCACCATGGAAAGAAACTGCTAAGGAGAAAGCCTCTCAGGTTAGAACTAACCTCAAAAACAGGCTTCAAAATCTATCCTTACACAGATTCCCAAATTTAATTGGATAAGATTGTGAAGCAATTTATGCTCTTGGGTATCATCAAAAACAATAGAACAATTAACCAGCAATTAGTGCTGGGTGTAATGCCAACAGAGGTAGAAAGCCTAAAATGGGAAGAGGCAAAGAGAGCCCTGCTAATACCGTACCAGTCCAAGGTGACTGTGCGCATGCCCAGAGGTGATCCGGTTGTGAAACGACATCACAGGCTTCACACCGTGGGAGAAATACTTTAATGAAATAGACCAGCCAGGTCGCTAAGAAAATAAACAAGCTAACAACAGCAGAAAGCCCTGGAAGGGGGCTAAATATCTAGAGTGCCTAAATAGTTTCAACAAAATAATTACGAGGCATGCAAACACACAGGGAAGTGTGACCGTGCGTTTTTTTAAAAAAGCAGAATGTTTGGTGCCTTTGGTGCAGAAAGGGGCTCAGATGTTGGAATTAACAAAGACATAAAAATAGCAAAACTGAAGAGGGATTAGTAGAGAATACGTAAGCTGAAGAAAAAAGAGAAAAATGAAGAAAAATTAACAAAGCCTCAGAGAAAAATATAGTACTATTTAGTGCAACAATATATTTGTAATGATTTTGGCAGTAGAGGAGAAAGAAGTAGAGAAAATATTCAAAATATGCTTTTTAATTAATTTATGTTTTAACTGAAGGATAATTGCTTTACAGAATTTTGTTGTTTTCTGTCAAACCTCAACATGAATCAGCCACAGGTATACATATATCCCCTCCCTTTTGAACCTCCCTCCCATCTCCCTCCCCATCCCACTCCTCTAGGTTGATACAGAGCCCCTGTTTGAGTTTTCTGACACATATAGCAAATTCCTGTCGGCTATCTATTTTACACATGGTAATGTCAGTTTCCATGTTACTCTCTTCATACATCTCACCCTCACTTCCCCTCTCCCCTTGTCCATAAGTCTATTCTCTATGTCTATTTCTCCATTGTTGCCCTGTAAATAAATTATTTAGTACCATTATTCTAGATTCATATATATGCATTAGAATATGATATTTATTTTTCTCTTTCTGACTTACTTCACTCTGTATAATAGGTTCTAGATTCATCCACTTCATTAGAACTGACTCAAATGCATTCCTTTGTATGACTAAGTAATATTTCATTGTGCATATGTACCACAACTTCCTTATCCATTCATCTGTCAAAGGACATCTAGGTTGCTTCCATGTTCTAGTTATTGTAAATAGTGCTGCAATAAACAATGGGATACATGTGTCTTTTTCAACCCTGGTTTCCTCAGGGTATATGCCTAGGAGTGGAATTGCTAGGTCATATGGTGGTTTTATCCCTAGTTTTTAAAGGAATCTCCATACATCTTTCATAGTCACTATATCAATTTACATTCCCACCAACAGTGCAAGAGTGTCCCCTTTTCTCCACACCCTATCCAGCATTCATTGTTTGCAGACTTTTTGATAATGGCCATTCTGACCAGTGAGAGGTGATATCTCATTGTAGTTTTGATTTGCATTTCTCTAATAATGAACTATGTTGAGCATCTTTTCATGTGCTTATTAGCCATCTGTATGTCTTCTTTGGAAAAGTGTCTGTTTAACTCTTTTTCCCACTTTTTGATTGGGTTGTTTGTTTTTCTGGTATTGAATTGTATGGGCTGCTTGTATATTTTGGAAATTAATCCTTTGTAAGTTGTTTCACTTGCTATTATTTTCTCCCACTCTGAGGGTTGTCTTTTCACCTTGCTTATAGTTTCCTTTGCTGTGCAAAAGTTTTTAAGTTTAATCAGGTCTCACTTGTTTACTTTTGTTTTTATTTCCATTGCTCTAGGAGGTGGGTCATAGAAGATCTTGCTTTGATTTATGTCATTGAGTGTTCTGCCTATTTTTTCTTTAAGAGTTTTATAGTTTCTGGTCTTACATTTAGATCTTTAATCCATTTTGAGTTTATCTTTGTGTATGATGTTATGAAATAGTCTAATTTCATTCTTTTATATGCAGCTGTCCAATTTTCCCAGTACCATTTATTGAAGAGGCTGTCTTTGCCCCATTGTATATTCTTCCCTCCCTTGTCAAAAATAAGGTACCCATAGGTACATGGGTTTATTTCTGGGCTTTCTATCTTGTTCCATTGGTCTATATTTCGGTCTTTGTGCCAGTACCATACTATCTTGATGACACTAACCTTGTAGGATAGTCTGAGTCAGGAAGGTTGATTCCTCCAGCTCCATTCTTCTTTCTCAAGACTGCTTTGGCTATTCATTCTTTCATTAATGTCTTATATTTTCTGTGTATAGTTCTTTTGTCTCCTTGGGTAAGTTTATTCCTAGATATTTAATTCTTTTTGTTGCAATGGTGAATGGGATTGATTCCTTAATTTCTCTTTCTGATTTTTTATTGTTAGTATATGGAAATGTAAGCAATTTCTGTGTATTGATTTTGTATCCTGTAACTTTGCTAAATTCACTGATTAGCTCTAGTAATTTTCTGATACTCTGTTTAGGGTTTTCTATGTACAGTATCATGTCATCTGCAGTGAAAGATTTACTTCTTTGTTTCTGATATGGATTCCTTTTATTTCTTTTTCTTCTCTGATTGCTGTAGCTATGACTTCCAGAACTATGTTGAATAAGAGTGGTGAAAGTGGATACCCTTGTCTTGTTCCTGATCTTAGGGGGAATGCTTTCAGTTTTTCACCATTGAAAATAATGTTTGGTGTAGGCTTATCATACATGGCCTTTACTATGTTGAGGTAGGTTCCTTCTATGCCCATTTTTTGAAGAGTTTTAATCATAAATATGTGCTGAATTTTGTCAAAGGCTTTTTCTGCATCTATTGAGATTATCATTTGGTTTTTATCTTTCAACTTGTTAATATGGTATATCACATTGATTGATTTGCATATATTGAATAATCCTTGCATCCCTGAAATAAACCCAACTTGATCATGGTGTATGAGCTTTTTGATGTGTTGCTGAATTCTGTTTTCTAAAGTTTTGTTGAGGATTTTTTAACCCTAGTTCATCAGTGATATTGGCCTGTAGTTTTCTCTTTTTGTGTTGTCCTTGTCTGGTTTTGGTATCAGGGTGATGGCAGCCTCGTAGAATGAGTTTGGAAGTGTTCCTTCCTTTGCAATTTTTTTGAAAGAGTTTTAGAAGGATAGGCATTAGCTCTTCTCTAAATGTTTATGAAGTCATCTGGTCTTGGGCTTTTGTTTTTTGGGAGATTTTTTATCACAGCTTCACTTTCAGTGCTTGTAATTGGGTTGTTCATGATTTCTATTTTTTCCTAGTTCAGTCTTGGAAGATTGAACTTTTCTAAGAGTATGTTCATTTCTTCCAGGTTATCCATTTTATTGCCATATAGTTGTTCATAATAGTCTCTTATAATCCTTTGTATTTCTGCATTGTCTGTTGTAACCTCTCCTTTTTCATTTCTAGTTTTGTTGATTTGATCCTTCTCTTTTTTTTTTTTTTTTCTTGATGAGTCTGGCTATGGATTTGTCAATTTTATTTATCTTCTCATAGAACAAGCTTTTAGTTTTATTAATCTTTACTATTTTTTCTTTCATTTCTTTTTCGTTTATTTCCACTCAGATCTTTATGATTTCTTTCCTTCTACTAATTTGGGTTTTGTTTTTGTTCTTTTTTTCCCAGTTGTTTTAGGTGTGAAATTAGGTAGTCTATTAAATGTTTGAATGAGACCCTTGCTGGGTACAGTAATCTTGGTTGTAGATGTTTCCCTTTCAGTACTTTAAATATATCCTGCCATTCCCTTCTGGCCTGCAGAGATTCTGCTGAAAGATCACCTGTTAAACATATGGTTTTCCCCTTGTATGCTGCTTGTTGCTTTTCCTTTGCTGCTTTTAATATTCTTTCTTTGTGTTTAGTCTTTGTTAGTTTGATTATTATGTGTCTTGATGTGTTTCTCCTTGGGTTTACCCTGTAAGGGACTCTTTGTGCCTCTTGAACCTCTTGACTATTTCCTTTTCCATATTGGGGAAATTTTCAGCTGTAATCTCTTCAGAAATTTTCTCATACCCTTTCTTTTTCTCTTCTTCTTCTTCTGGGACCCCTATAATTCAAATGTTGGTGTGTTTGATATTGTCCCAGAGGTGTCTGACACTATTCTCAGTTCTTTTCATTCTTTTTACTCTATTTTGCTCTTCAGAAATTATTTCCACCATTTTATCTTCCAGCTCACTGACTGATTCTTCTGCTTCAGATATTCTGCTATTCACTCCTTCTAGAGTATGTTTAATTTCAGTAATTGTGTTGTTTGTCTCTGTATGTTTATTCTTTAATTCTTCTAGGTCTTTGTTAATTGATTCTTGCATTTTCTCCATTGTTTTAAAGGTTTTTTATGATCTTTCCTATTGCTATTCTGAATTCTTTTTCAGGTAGTTTGCCTATTTCCTCTTCATTTATTTGGGCTTCTGTGCTTTTAGTTTGTTCCTTCATTTGTGTAGTATTTCTCTGCCTTTTCATTATTTTTTTAACTTATTGTGTTTGAGGTCTCCTTTTCCCAGGTTTGAAGGTTGAATTCTTTATTCCTTTAGGTTTCTTCCCTCTAAGGTTGGTCCAGTGGTTTGTGTAAGCTTCTTATAGGGTTAGGTTTGTGCTGAGTTTTTGTTTGTTTGTTTGTTTTTCCTCTGATGGGCAAGGCTGAGTGAGGTGGTAATCCTGTTTGCTGATGATTGGGTTTGTATTTTTGCTTTGTTTGTTGTTTAGATGAAGCATCCTGCACAGGGTGCTACTGGTGGCTGGGTGATGCCAGCTCTTGTATTCAAGTGGTTTCCTTTGTGTGAGTTCTCACTATCTGATACTCCCTAGGGTTAGTTCTCTGGTAGTCTAGGGTCTTGGAGTGTGTGCCCCCACTCCAAAGGCTCAGGGCTTGATCTCTGGTCAAGAATGAAGATTCCTCAAGAGGTTTGTTATGGCATTAAGTGAGATTAAAACAAATAACCAAAACTGAGAAACCAAAGATGAACCCCAGACAAATGGCAGTTACAAAATCAGGCAAATAATAATTAAAATAATGGAATATACACATATACATATACACCTATAAGCAAAATCAAAACAATACAGAACAAAAAAACAAAGAACAATAGATTGACCCAGTGAACAAAGGGAACCAAAATTTATACCTACCAGTTAAGAACAAAACTAAAGCAGAAACCGGAAAACAAAACTAAAGCAAGGTGCCAAATGGGGAATAAAGCAATGAAACAAAACTAACAAACATGTTGAGAGGATAGGAAAGAAAGAATAGATACACAAAGTTAAATAGAGGTAGATAAAAGAATATATACTTTATAGATTAAGAAAAGAAAATAAAACAAAAAAATACATGTAGAAAAATTTCAATATGTTTAAAAATTAAAATAAGAGAAAAAAAAGGAAGAAGAAAGAAAGAAAAAAAAAGGATATTTCCACAGAACTGTGAAGGCCCAATGGTTGAGGCAGAGGTTTACAACAGCAATAAAAAGTGTGACTGAATATACACTTATTTATATACACCCATAAACAAAATTGAGACAGTTCAACAAAAATATAGTACCATAGATTGACCTGATGAATAAAGGAAACCAAAATTTACATCTACCAGTTAAGAACAAAACTAACTAAAACATAAACTGGCAAAAAAAAAATTAAAGCAAGGTGCCAAGTGGGGAATAAGGCAATGAAAATAAAACTAACAAATATGTTGAGAGGTAGAGTAAAATAATAGACATGCAAAGTTAAATAAAGGTAGATAAAGAAGATTTATATACATTAAAGATTAACTGTAAGGGGAAAAAAGCAGTAGGAAAAGCAAACAAAGGAATAAATGTAGAAAAAATAATAAGTTAAAAAAATTAAAATTAAAAAAAAAAGAAAAAAAGGAAGAAGAAAAAAGGAAAACTCCACAGAACTACAAAAGTTCAATATAAAGGTAGAGGTTTATAACAACAATAAAAAATGTGACAGGAAAAAAAAACTCAAAAACTGAATTAGATTTCATAGTGCCAATAAAATCAATACTACAACAGTGGGGGTGAAAAGGAAAAGAAATCCAAAAGAATCTACAGAACAAGTCAAAACATAAGAATAATAAATGTTTTTCTTGGGTCACTGCTGTCAGAGTCCTTTCCCTCGCTGGGAGTCACAGTCCACCTCACCTCCCTAGGATGCCCTCCAACTCTGTGCTGATCTCTGGACCGGCTGTGGGGGCAGCTCAGATCCTAATCTGGTCCTACTGTGTGTTTTCTTGCCTCCCATGTCCACAGCTCTCAGAACTAGTGCGTTTTCTTTTGGGGGAGCTCTCAGTGACCTTTTATATATTCCATAGACACAGGGTCTGCCTAGTTGATCGTGTGGATTTAATCTGCAGCTTGTACAGCTGGTGGGAAGGTTTTGGGTCTTCTTCCTTAGTCACACTACCTCTGGGTTTCAACTGTGGTTTTATTTCCACCTCTACATGTGGGTTGTCCACTGGGGTTTGTTCCTGAGGCTGCCCTGGAGGACTTGGGTTTGCCCCAGTGAGGTTCAGGTGTGGAGGTGGTGAGCTGCTTGGGTCGCAGGGGTTCTGGCAGCACCGGGTACTCAGGGGAGTTGGCGGCTAGGGCAGCAGGAAATATAATGCTCTAGTAGGGAATGGCAACCTGTATTAACCAATATGCTCCAGTATTCTTGCCTGGGGAACTCCCCTGACAGAGAAGCCTGGCAGGCCACAGTCCGGAGGGTCACAGAGTTGGATAGGATTGAAGCGACCCTGTGTGCATAGACGCAATACTTTTTTTTTTTTTTGCCTGTGGCAGCTCTACCCCAGTGAGAGTTGAGTGTGAAGGTGGCACAGCTGCTTGGCTTGCAGGGACCCTGGCGGTGCCAAGTGTGCAGGGACATAGACTTCCTCCACTGCAGAAGTTATGGCCCTATCAGAGTCATTTTTCGAGCCTGTTGTAGTGGGCAATTAGAAGACCTCTTTTGCAAAATATATTTTAAAATGGTGGAAAGTATCCTAAATTTGATAAATGCTATTAATGTACACACTTAAGCTCAAGAAATTCCAGGTGAACTAATGCAAAGAGATCCACACTTCAATACATAATGGCAAAAATATTGAAATGAAAAGACAAAAGACTTAAAAGGGGCAAGAAAAAAGCAACTTGCCATGAACAAGAGACCCCCAATAAAATTAAAGTCTTACCACCAGAAAAAACTAGAAGCCAGGAGGCATTTAATAACATATTTAAAGTGCAGTCAGCTAAGAATCTTAAATCCAGAAAACAATCCTTAGAAGACAAAGGCATTCATAGATGGACAAAATCTTAGTAAATCTATTGTTAGTAGATCCATATTACAAGAAATACTAAAGTCTTTCAGGCTGAAAGCACAATTTTGCTAAGAAGGATAAAACCCCCAAACAATCTGAACACACATGAAGATCCACAAATTTACCTTTGCCCACAAATTTGATAACCTAGATTAAAGGGACCTGCTCTTTGAAAGACAGAACTATCAAAACTCCCACAAGAAGAAATAGATAATAGACTTGTCTCTATTTAAAAAGTTGAATGAATAATTCAAAATTTTCTAAAACAAAGCAACAGGCTCAGATGAGCTCATGGTGAATTCTACCACACATTTAAGGCAGACGTTCTATCAGTTCTCTTCAATACTTTCAGAAGACAGAAGGCAAGATTATATTTCCTGACTCATTCTGTGAAGCCACTATTACCCTAATACCAAAACCAAAGATATTTCAAGAAAAGAATACTATAGACTTGTGTTTCACATGAACATAGATGCAAAATCCCTCAACAAAATATTAGCAAATCAGAACCAACATTGTATTAAAAAGATTATACAAGATGACCAATCCTTTTCCGGTAAGCGGCCTGAGCTGACCCTTGAAAATGGTGCGCTATTCACTCGACCCAGAAAACCCCACAAAATCATGCAAATCAAGAGGTTCAAATCTTCGTGTTCACTTTAAGAACACTCGTGAGACTGCCCAGGCCATAAAGGGTATGCATATCCGAAAAGCCACCAAGTATCTGAAGGATGTCACTTTAAAGAAGCAATGTGTGCCATTCCGTCGTTACAATGGTGGAGTTGGTAGGTGTGCACAGGCCAAACAGTGGGGCTGGACGCAGGGTCGGTGGCCCAAAAAGAGTGCTGAATTTTTACTACATATGCTCAAAAATGCAGAGAGTAATGCTGAACTTAAGGGCTTAGATGTAGATTCTCTGGTCATTGAGCACATCCAGGTGAACAAAGCCCCCAAGATGCGGCGCAGGACTTACAGAGCTCACGGTCGGATCAACCCCTGCATGAGCTCTCCCTGCCACACTGAGATCATCCTTACTGAGAAAGAACAGACTGTTCCTAAACCAGAAGAGGAGGTTGCACAGAAGAAAAAGACATCCCAGAAGAAACTGAAGAAACAAAAACTTATGGCCCGGGAATAAATGCCGCAGAAAATAAAGGCAAATAAAAGTAAAAGTGTTGGTTGTCTTAATTTAAAAAAAAAAAAAAAAAGATGACCAAGAAGGATTTTTGTGAGGCTGGTTCAGCACTCAAAAATCAGTAAATGTAATCCATTATATCAATAGGCTGAAAACAAAAATCACATTATTATATCAATACATGTAGAAAAACTCTTTGACAAAATCCAATACTGCTTCATGACAAAAACTCTCAGCAAACTAGGAATAGAGACAAACTTGCTCAAATTGATTTTTTTTTTTTTTTGCAATTAGAAACTTTCCTTTATTTCATATACATTTATGAATTTTTCCAGGTACAAATAACTGTGTTTTTGGAGAATATCAATATAGCCCAGGATATTTCAAACTCAAATTGATTTGTAATCCCTACAAGACGGTTACGGCTATGGCTCAGCAGGTAAAGAACCAGCCTGCAAATGCAGGAAAATACCGGTTGCATTCTTGGGTTGGAAAGATCCCCTGGAGGAGGGCATGGCAACCCACTCCAGTACTTCTGCCTGGAGAATCCCATGAACTGGGGAGCCTCGTGCACTACAGTCCATGGAGTCACCAAAAAGTCAGACAAGACTGAGCAGCTAACATACATATCACTATACTTTATGGTGGACAAACTCAAAATCTTTCCTCATAAAGCCAGGTACAAGTCATGGATGTACAGTGACATCACTCTTCTTCAACATTGTACCAGAAGTTCTAGCTAGTACAATGAGACAACAAGGAAATAAAAGGTATACAGAATGGGAAGGAAGGAATGAAACTATCTTTGTTCACAGATGACATGATCATCTATATATAAAGTCTGATAGAATTTACAAAAGATCTGCTAGAACTAATATGCAATTATAGCATGTTGCAGGATTCAAGGTTAGTATACAAAATGAATTCCTTCTTTATACACCAGCAATGAACAGAAATACCATTTATATTATAACTGCCCCCCAAATATTTAGGTATAAATTTAACAAAATATTACAAAATCTATTTGACAAAGACTATAAAATTCCAAATTCAGAGAAGAACCAAATAAGTGACATAAAGAGGAAAACTCAATATTGTTAAGATGTCAGGTCTTCCCAACTTTGGTCTATAGATTCAATGCAATTCTAGTCAAATTACTAGCAAGAGTTATTTTATTAAATGAACTTTTCTTCTTTCTTTTCTTAACTTACAGTTATAAAAGTCTACAGTTAAGAAATTTTCAAATAAATAACCTAATTTTCCATAGTGAGGTACTATAAAAAGAAAAGCAAGCAAAAGTTATAACAAGTATAGGAATAAAATCATAAAAATTCATATGGAAGTTAATGAAATAGTAGAAGCAAAACAGCAGTAAAAATCCACAATGAAAAAGTTTTGTTCTTAGAAAATATCAGCCAATTTGACTCACATTTAGCTAATCTGATCAAGGAAAATAAGAGAAAAAAATGAAATTAACAAATTCAAGAATAAAACAGGGACATTATTCAAAACTTTACAGAAATTTAAAAAGGAAATTATAAGAAAATGCTATGAAAAACTGTATACTTTAATCAGTGGTACTGAATAACTATATACCCACATGCAAAATGATGAAGTTGGAGTCCTACCTTATCCAACACATAAAAATTAAAAGTGAGTCTAAGGCCTATATGTAATAGCTTATAAACTTCTTACAGTAAACATAGGAGTGATTCTTTCTGACTGCAGATTAAATAGTGATTTCTTAGCTATGACACCGAAAGCACAAGCAACAAAAGGAAAAATTAAATAAATTTAATTTCTCTACAATTAAAAGGAACTTAAATGAATATTATCAGAAAAGTAAAGACAACCCACAGAATGGGAAATAATATTTATAAATCCTTTACTGATAAGAGTCTCATAGCCAGAACAAATGACTCCATGGACTGTAGTCTGCTATGAGCCTCTCTCAATGGAATTATTCTGGCAAGAGTATTGGAGTGGGTTGCCATTTCCTACTTCATAAAATAAATGAAGGACTCATAATTCAATAATTAAAAGGCAACAATTCAAAATGTGCAAAAGATCTGCATTGATATTTCTGCATAGACTATATACAAAGTGAAAAAATTGTCAACATAATTTTCCATTAGGGAAATCCAAATCAAAGCCATCATGAAATTTCACTTCACCATTTCTTTTATAATCAGAAAGACAGATAGTAAAAAGTGTCATCAAGTTGAAAAATTGGAACTCTTTTACAATGGTGTTGAAAATATAAAATGGTGCAATGCTATGGAAAACAGTCTGGCAGTTCCTCAAAAGGTTAAAAATAGATTTATAATGTTATATAACTTTTCATGTGTAAAACATTATATTTCTACTTCTGTAAGGCATGGCATGCTCACCACCAAAAATTTAGTTTCCATTCATCACCATACAAACAAACCCTTTTACCCATTTTGCTCTCCCCTCCCCTCTTGTAACCACTCCCTGTCTCTGTATCTCTGTTTTTGTTTGGATTGGTGCATTCATTTATTTTACCTTTTATTTGTATGTTTGTATGTTTGGTGTATTCCAGATGTGAATGGAATCATATAGTATTTGTCTTTCTCCATCTGAATTATTTTTATTATGCTTATTATACCCTTAAGGAATCTGGTGGGCTACAGTTACATAGGGTCACAAAGAGTCAGACATGACCGAAGTGACTTAGCACCTCAAGATTCATCCATGTTGTCACAAATGGCACAATTGCATCTTTTTGTGACTGGGTCGTATACACAATGGAACATATACATACACCACAACTTTATCCATGCATCCGCTGATGGACACATAGGTTGTTTCCATATCTTGGTTACTGTTAAGTAAAGAAATACTGCAATGACCACACGAATGCACATATCTTTCCAAATTAGTATTTCCATATTTCTTCAGACAAAATCTACATGTTATAATGTTACCTCATTAAAAAAAAGAAAAAAAAGATTTAACGTAGAATTGCCATATGACCCAGTAATTCTACATCATATACCCAGGAGAACTGAAAACATATTCACACAAAAACTTGTACATACATGTTCACATAAAAGTTATTCAGGATATCCAAAATGTGAAAGCAATCCAAATAGCCAACCAATGAATGGATAAATCAAATAAGGCATATCATTACAGTATAATATTTTCAATATAAAGCAAGCAGAAGAAGTGATATGGCATATAGTACAACACGGACAAACCTTAAAAACCTCATGAAAGAAAGTGAAAGTGCAAGTCACTCAGTCGTGTCCAGCTCTTTGCAACCCCATGGACTAGTCCATGGAATTCTCCAGACCAGAATACTGGAGTGGGTAGCATATCCCTTCTTCATGGGATCTTCCTAACCCAGGTCTCCCACATTGCAGGCAGATTCTTTATCATCTGAGCCGCCAGGGAAGCCCTGAAAATCTCATGCTAAGTTTAAAAAAAAAAGTGAATCGAAGACCATATATTGTGTGATTCTATTTCTATGAAAAGCCAGTTATATGTGTGCTAAGTCACTTCAGTCCTGTCCGATTCTGGGCACCCCTATCGACTGTAGCTCGCCAGGCTCCTCTGTCCATGGGATTCTCCAGGCAAGAATACTGGAGTGGACTGCTGTTTCCTTCTCCAATGAAAAGCCCAGAATAGGCAAATCTATTGAGAAAAGAAATAGAATAGCAAATAGTTGCCTAGAGCTAGGGAGTTTGGTAAGAAAAAGGAAGCGAATATTAATGAATCTAGGTTTTCTTTTTTGCTGATGAAAATGTTACAAAATTGATTCTGATGATGGTTGCACAATTCTGTATAATACTAAAAACCAATGTATTGAACACTTTTATATCTCAATGAAGTTGCTTTTAAAAAGAATTTAGGAGTGTGTTTTATCATGAGAATGTGATTTTATGAGGGCATGAATAGGAGATTTGAAACTCAGCCTGGATGCCCAGGGTTTCAGTGACGACATCCTCCTGGCAATAGTCTTGGATTTTAAGAGAATCATCTGGCAAGCCAGTGTGTATGTATATTGTAAAGAGGGAGGGTGGTGGGGGAGGAGGAAGAGAGAGAGAAAGGTCATGGGGTGGTGAAATAGTCCAGAGAAAAACTTCGTATAATTCAGAAGTAACATGAAATCAGATTCAACTTTGAAAAGTAAGCAAAGGATATCATACAGAGGGCTTTTAAATGCCAAGTTAATGTGTTTAAACTCAATTCCATGCCCATTGTAAAACTATTGATTGGATTTTGGTGAAAGACTATGGTGAGATTTACCTCTTACTTCTGAGTTGTGGGAAATGGAGTCTTTGGGAAAAGGAGAAGTAGCCTGGGAAGGAAGGAGCAGAAGGCAGTAATGACAGTTAAGACATCACTGCAATTACACAGGCAAGAAATACCAATAGCGTGGCTCAGCTGGAAAAGAATCCATCTGCAAAAAAGGACACACAGGAGATGCAGGTTCAATCCCTGGGTCAAGAAGGTGCCCTGGAGGAGGACATGGTAACCCACTCCAATATACTTGCCTGATGAATCCCATGGACTCAGGAGCCTGGTGGGCTACAGTATGAACGTTCGCAGAGTCAGACATGACTAAGCAACTAAGCAGGCACACACAACACAGACAAAGGGCAGTGAAGGTGAAGATCAGGAGAGGGAGTAGATTCAATGCACAGTGAGGAGGTTAACAAAAGGTTTTTACGGTATGTCTGGTAGGTTTGTGCATTGCTTACAAGGGGAAGGTGAGAAGAGAGAAGAATCAGGATCAGGCCAGGTTTCAGTAGAAGCCAGGAGTGTCTGAACCAAGAAGTGAGCTAGAGAAACAGGAGGAAGTCTGAACTTAGGAAAACTGCAAATTTTTTGCTCTTAAAGGTCAGGCATGTGTCTTTTACATTTAGTAGATCCAATCTATAGCACAGTGCAAATCAGGTAACTGATTGGACAAATTGCAATAGTACTAGAGCCCCAAATCAAGTATTCAGATTCTCAAGTTCCTGCTGAGCCAATTTCCCAAAAGCCAAAAAGGAAATTGTCAGGGTTTGTGGCAAATGGCAAGGAGAAGTAATCAAGCATTCTACTGGTTTCTAAGCCTGCCTGGTGTTCTATACGATGAGGTACTTGCCAAAGTTCATGGTGACAGAATTGTGGCAGAAAGGCTGCTATTGGAGTGGAAAAACAGAAATGCTTTGCAGAATTTTGATTTACAATCTCAGCTGTAAATGCCAGTTGTTCCACTAACTTCATTTTTGCTAATGCAAGAACAGCTTTTGCAGTAATAACATATTTCAGTGTGAATGTCTTTTTAATAATCCTTAATTTGAGTCCTAATTCCCTTGATAGCCACTTTGAGGAGACAACTGCATTCCAAAAGTAACACTGCATGAGTACATTTGAGAAAAGACTAACCATATGCACACACACACACAATCAGAAAGATGTTAGGTACATTTTAACACATTATCATATTTCTTAAATGTCATCAAAGGAAGACCCTGAACCCTTCAATAAACCATTACTTCAAATTTCATAGGCATCAGCAATTAACAACCCATACCTTCTCATCAGTCAGAATCTGAGCAGCATGGAGATGGAAGACAAGGATGCTGTGATAAAAAGAGCAATAATAGAGAAAGACAAAAGAGATGAATAGAGAAAAAAATCACGACTCATAATGTAACCACAGAAGCCAGGGCAAGATTGCAGCAATGGAGACAGCTGAATAATATTTTATCATGGGATCCGATATAATTTAACAACATTTTTTTTTTATCCAGTGGAGAGAGCCAACAAGCTAAGTCAGGATCAATGAGTTGACATTGATGGGTCCAAAGTAACAAAGCTGCCAAGAAAACATAAATGCCAACAAAGAAATATGTGTGTGCCCTCACCTTTCCCCTCCTGAGCCCTTGGTAGAACAAATTTATTTTTGTATTATAGAAAATTGCTCACAGTAGCACCTCACAGTCCTCATCCATTTCCAACTGTCTTCCATTCTTCTTACCTGCAGTAATTCTTAACTCTTGCTCTGAGAACAGTTTCATGAGACTAGCCTTGAAAATTTGGGCCAGAAGGCTCAGAGAGGCTTAGTTACCATGCAAGGAACATCAGCAATGTCATATGTCTACACTACACACATTCCCTAACCTGTCCTCTGGGAAGAACTAATTTATAAAAGGGAAAAAGCAGAATACCATTGTTCATTAGTCTTCTATCTCCTACCTTCCAGGGCACTAAAGTTCCCTTGTTATTAAAGCTTTTTGTCTTTTGATCATCTTGTATTCCTTCTTAAAATTAATATTTATTGGAATGTAGTTGCTTTACAATACTTTGTTAGTTTCTACTGTACAGTGAAATGAATCAGCCACATGTACATATATCCCCTCCCTTTTGAACGTTATTTCCATTCAAGTTCACTGCGGCACATTAAGCAGAGTTCCCTGTGCTATACAATATGTTCTCATTAGGTACGTATTTTATACACAGGATCAATAGTGTATATGTGTCAACCCCAATCTTCTAATTCCTCCTACCCCTTCCCTTTATTGCACTTACTTTCTTGGACAATTATGTTTGCATTTTTGTTGTCTGTTTCCTTGACTGTAAATTCCATGAATTCTGTGGACAGTGTTTGTTCATGGATCTCTTCTCCTAATCTCATAGACACTCAGGAAATATGTGTTTAGGAGTGGTAGGAAGACAGATGGAAGAGGGAGAAAGGAAAAAAGGAAACAAGAAGGAAAATAAGTCAATTTTTGGCTTCCTCGTGATCTGACCATACAGCTAAACATGTCTCAGGCATTTTCATGAGGTGCATTTAATAAGCATTTGGGTCACATGACAGCACCAGAGTGTTACTCATGCATAAGAGAAATTACGATTTATGATGTAGGTCCCTCTTCTCCCACTATATGCCAGCCACTGGCCTGCCATTTCTGTACCTATTATGTGGACAAGGGAGAGAAGATCAGCTCCATTGTCTGTGAAATTTCAGTTTTAAGGCCCAGAAAGAAAAGAAAAAGAAAAGTACAGCAGAGTGATCTAATGGAAGAAAAAAATAGTAAGCATGATTTTCTGTGATCCCAGTTCTCTACTCTTTGATTAGATAGTTGTTATTTACACACCAGCCCAAAAGTAGCCCATTCACAAGAATAAGTCTCAAACATCAAATAACATTATCTACAAATAACAACATACTTTTTTTTTTTTGCTCCAGTGACACTACAAGTGCAAAGACAAACAACACAAAAACACACAGAAAGCGTATGGTGTCTCCTAATGCAACACCAGGGAATAGAATTTTCTGCAAAGATGAGTGTGTTTTTTAGTCTGTGCTGTCTTCAATATAATACACATGGCTATTCAGTCCTTGAAATCTAGCTGATATGCCTAAGGAATTAAATCTTACAGCTTAGAAAATAATAAAAATAAATTAATTGTAATTTTAAATTTTTTAAAATTAAATAATAAAAATTTTATGTCATTTAATTAATTTACTTAAATGTAATAGGTATAAAGGTTAGTGGTCACTCTCTTGGACAAGTCAAGATAACATCACAGCAGCTTAGCTAATGAGGAAGATGGGCTTCAGCCTCACACTCTGACTTTCTGATTCCAAAAACAGTCTGAGTAGGCACTTCTAGTCGGATTTGACTATACTTTAATTGATAAGCCAATAACTACAGATGTATGAAACTATATTGTTAAATGTTAGTCCTGTCTTTTTACAACCTGGATTGAAATATTCATTTCTGGAGTCACCTCTTTGGCTTACACAATAGAGTATGGGGGTCTTTTCTCCAAGTAGTTTCCTTTTTTAAAAAAATGCCCATGCCTTATGAGGAAGGAAACCCGTAAATATATGCTTTGTGGGTCAGGATGGTACCAAACGTGGAAGCGAGTCTTGGGCAGCAAGGATCACTGGAAATGTGGGAGATTCAAACTGAGAGAAATTGTTGTTTTGTTTTTGTTCAGTTACTAAGTTGTGTCTGACTCTTTACGACCCCATGGACTACTGCATGCCAGCCTCCTCTGTCGTCTATTTTCTCCCAGAGTTTGCTCAAATTCAGGTCCATCGAGTTGGCCATGCTATCTAACCTTTTCATTCTCTGCTGCCCCCTTGTCATTTTGCCTTCAATCTTTCCCAGCGTCAGGGTCTTTTCCAATAAGTTGGTTCTTTGCATCAGGTGGTCCAAGTATTGAAGTTTCAGCATCAGGCCTTCCAACGAATAGTCAGTGTTGATTTCCTTTAGGATTGACTGATTTGACCTCCACACTGTCCAAGGCACTCTCAAGAGTCTTCTCCAGGACCATTTTTGAAAGCCTCAGTTCTTTGGTGCTCAGCCGTCTTTATGGTCCATCTCTCATATCTGCATGTGACTACTGGGAAAACCATAACTTTGACTATATGGACCTTTGTTGGCAAATTGATGTCACTGATATTTAATACACTATCTAGATTTATCATAGAAGTAGAGTTAATTCACATTCTGAATCTTACAAATCAGGAGATGGAAGTGTGGCAGTTGATCATTCTTGCAAGGGCTGAGCAGAGAGGGTACCATACTATTTACTAGTGAATATCAGCCTGAGTGCCAGCAACTGCACTGTAGGTTATCAACACTTATCCTGGATCATGAGGCTTATAGGAATAAATATTCACAAGGTAACTGTTTCTAAGAGTGCAGAGAAACTTTAGGAACTATCAGAAGGTTTCAATTATCAACTGTTTCTTCTTTCTCTCTCTCGCTCCTCTCCCCTCATCTTTTACTTGATTAATAACTATGTATTGGTGATCTATCATGTTCTGGGCTCTGTATGGAGCATTAGGGGCACAACACTATACTAATCTTAAAACTTAACTTTAAAAAAGCCATATTATGTGGGGAAACAAACAATAAAATTTCTAAACTTCGGTGAAAAACTTAATTTCAAAAATCTTGAGCTTCTGCTAAATGAGAGCTGAAATAAACTCATGGTCTTGGCACATAGTTTGGGGGCCAGAGACCACTACCATCAAGCCCATTGCTCTCCCCAAACACACACAAGCACACACACACATGCACACATATAACAGGTTTTTCCCAACTCCATTGAAAAAGCTCAGAAAAATGACAGGGCGGACTTTTTCTTCTTTTTTCCTTTGGTTTATTTTTGTGGAAAACATTCATATGATGACTTTCACTGTTTCTGCTTTTCCAGACGTTCAAAGACAACACTATTCAAAATTCCTAAAACTTTTGATTAATTTGTTTTGGTTTTGCTTCAGATTTTGCGTTACTAAGGAGACTGCATATTGGTCAATGAGCTGAGATGGGAAACACATAAAGGCTCTGGTGCCACCTTGCAGGTTGGCAAGCACACACAACGGGCGAACTCTAGCTTGGGCATTGGTATTGGATTGTTGACACTAATTTGGAGAAGGGGAATATGATCCTGACACACTTCTGTTCCAGAGGGACCCATTGATTTTATAATTGAGTTGAGTTTAAAATGTGAAACAGATTGGCTGTGCTGGCAAACTCAGAGCACAGGTGTGTTTATTTCTTCATAAAACAATGGTATTCCCATACAAAGCCCCAGGACCCCAGATGGATCCCCTGTTTTTCTCCACACAGCATCATCACCCGAATTACAGATGGAGTTTACTTATCTCCTTCCTTCCTCCTCCTCTTCTCTTGGGATCACCTAATTACCCATGGTTACTGCTGAGTTACTTTTCAAGAATATTTATAAAAATTATATATCTCTTCATTTACTGCTGGAGCACACATTTAAAAAAATAATCTGATGTCCCACATGGATGTATATTCCTTTTCAGTAGTGAAAATGCCATCAGTTCCCTAGAGTTTCTTTCTTTCTTTGGAGAAAAAAGCATTTATTAAAGCTACAGTAAAACATCAATGATGTCCATTGTACCCTAGAGTTTCATTTCATGGAAGTGCTAACTTTGGTCCTGACTAGCACATTACCTCTTACAATACAATCCCTCCAATACATCATCTCAGTCTCCATCAAAAACATTTCATTTTCCCCAAGTTTTTCCATATTGAATTAAACAGAGGACAAGGTTTCCTTTTATGACTCAGACCATTCATAACCCAACTCCTCCTATTTATCTGTGGTCCTAGAGAAGAATATGACAGAAGGCTCTTGTTTCAAAGAGCACATGATAAATAAGGAAAACATAATTTTAATACATGCTAATACACATAATAATGTAAGTAAGATGACTTACATTATTCCCTGATAGCTCAGTTGGTAAAGAATCTGCCTGCAATGCAGGAGACCCCAGTTTGATTCCTGGGTCAGGAAGATCTGCTGGAGAAGGGATAGGCTACCCACTCCAGTATTCTTGAGTTTCCCTTGTGGCTCAGCTGGTAAAGAATCCGCCTGCAATGCGGGAGACCTGCGTTCGAGCTCTGGGTTGGGAAGATCCCCTTGGGAAGGGAACGGCTATCCACTCCCATATTCTGACCTGGAGAATACCATGGAATATATAGTCCATGGGGTCATAAAAGAGTCAGACGTGACCGAGTGACTTTCACTTACTTAGGATAGCAGAGTTGGGATGCAGACCTGCGGATAGAGAGGTATTCAGTTTGGAGGATCAGGAGAGCTTCATGGAGGAGATACTTCCTTTATTAGGCTTGATAGGAGCCGGTCACATACAAAAGCAGGAGGAGGCTATTCAAGGAATAAAGGATATGAAATTACACATTCACCATTACAGGTAGCTAAGTACAGGAAACTAAATATTTGAGGGCTTCCTACAAAATATTGTAAAAAGATTAGATAGATTTTGCATGTGGCTTCAGTCTCTGTCTTTCCTTCTTACTGCATGGCTTTAGACACTCTTCAAGCTTTTTGACATTCTCCAATCTTCAATTCCCTCACTTGTAAAGTGGAGAAACATTACCTATAGCATCAGATTGCAGTGAGAATAAATAAAACAATGAAAGTAAACTCATAGGAGATGCTTACCTGATAAGCCCCCCTCTTCTATTCTGTCATGAGATAAAACAACACCAAGTTCAATTTCTTTTCAGGAGTAATTATTTCAGACCTCCACGGGCAAGCCCTGGAAGTCCAGGGTGTCAGACTCCTTTTTGATAGTATACCATCTCCTATGAAGATTGCCATTTCCCTGGACCATTGTTCCTAACTTTTAGCGAATCTACTGACAAAGTTATGCTGAAGATGAAGTAAAACTCTGCCTGGCTGTCTTCATACTCTAGACCCTGGAAGTCAGTCCAAAGTCAAGAAAGCCAACAGTGTCTTTCCTGGTCATTAGATCTATCAACTCTGCATACAGTACACGCTCCATTAAAAAGCTGTGTGAAATCTACAAGGGGGAAAAAAAAAAAACAGCCTGGATGACAGTGGTGGCAGCTCTGAAAATAATAGAACCACATTCTTAGGGGAGGAAGGAAAAAAAAAACCTTAAAAGTGAAGTCACTTTCTCACTTAGGTACCTACTCATTATTCCCACCAAAGTGCACTTAGCAAAGGAAACACACATCAGCCCTTTGCTGCAGTGAGCGGACACTAACTTTATACAGGAGGCCAATTTTCTGACAGCTATAGACTTGCTCTTGGAACTTGTTCTTCTTAGCAATCAGACTGGTGTCTCTTGGCTATGGCTGGTTAGCCTTGATGGTTAGAAGACTATGATAAAAAGGTTATCATGGAATTGATGCCTGTGAGGTCCAGTCAACCATGCCATGTCCCTTCCCATGCATTCCACAGCCATTTACTAAATGTTCACTAGGCGCCAGATCACATACAAGGAAGTCAACAAAAGGGAAGAGATTTGTTCTTACTCTGAAGGAACTCACAGTTTAAAAGAAAGGCAACAAGGACAGCAGAGTAACAGAACAAATCATCAGTGGACAAATAATAAAAGTGCTCTGATGGAGACATGGAGAAGCAGTCCCAGAATTTTGGCAGTTTGGGGAAATGTTAGCATCCTTGGAGAGGCTGAATGAACTATGGTGGAGAAATAACGGGTCTCACCAGCCTCCAGGTCGTTCACATACACTCACACTGCATTCATGGCTAAGTGTGCCAGAGCATGCCTGCGAAAACGTATGAACGGCATCCTGGAAGAACTGTGGCTAATTCCATACTCCTGTGGTTAGACCCATGTAATGACCTAGGAATTCCACCTAAAATTGGCATCAAGTGAACAGACCTCAGCATCTGAAATGAAAAGTCCTGACTAAGCTTTAGCCCAGGACAGCAGCTCCTCTTCCAAAGACCTGTTCAGACTCGGTGAGACGAGTGAGGGCCAGTTTAGTTCAGTTCAGTTCAGTTCAGTCACTCGGTCGTCTTTGACTCTTTGTAACTGCATGGACTGCAGCATGCCAGGCTTCTCTGTCCACTACCAACTGCCACAGCTTGCTCAAACTCGTGTGTATTGAGTTGGTGATGCCATCCAACCATCTCATCCTCTGCCATCCCCTTCTCCTCCTGCCTTCAATTTTTCCCAGCCCCAGGGTCTTTTAGCTCTTCACATCAGGTGGCCAAAGTACTGGAGTTTCAGCTTCAGCATCAATCCTTCCTATGAATATTTAGGACTGATTTCCTTTAGGATGGACTGGTTGGATCTCCTTGCAGTCCAAGGGACTCTCAAGAGTCTTCTCCAACACCACAGTTCAAAAGCATCAATTCTTTGGCATTCAGTTTTCTTTATAGTCCAACTCTCACATCCATACACGACTACTGGAAAAACCATAGTTTTGACTAGACAGACTTTGTTGGCAAAATAATGTCTCTGCTTTTCAATATTCTGTCTAGGTTGGTAATAGCTTTTCTTCCAAGGAGCAAGCATCTTTTAATTTTATGGCTGCAGTCACCATCTGCAATGATTTTGGAGCCCCCCAAAATAAAATCTGTCACTGTTTCCATTGTTTCCCCATAGATTTACCATGAAGTGATGGGACTGGCTGCCATGATCTTAGCTTTCTGAAGGTGGAGTTTTAAGACAATTTTTTCACTCCTCTCTTGTGAGGGCCAGAACAGGTCCCCAAACCAATCTTCGGGAGCACCAGAGATGTGGGAATCTTTATCCTGCCACCAGTAGCCAAGGATGAAGGCCACCAATGTCCACAAGGTGAGAAAGTGTGAATAGGTCAATGCAAATCAACCATTCCTGAAGAAAAAATACAATCTCAAAGTATGTACCATGCAAACATTCAAAACACAGTATAGTGCAGTATTATAGCATTAATCTTACTGCAGTACTCTGGTCAAAGCACCCTGCTAAATTTCTGATATTTTCAGTAGGGTGTCCTTCACATTTCATCACATTTTATAAAGAAGGGCACTGAGTTATGAGCGTAGGATGACCTCTACAAGGTTCTGTCATAGATCAGAAATAAAGGCAGAAATATGACCAATGACTATGGTGGCCCAAGTAGGGAAACAACCATTTGTTATTGTTTAGTCACTCAGTCGTATCCGATTCTTTTCGACCCCATGAACTGCAGCCCACCAGGCTCCTCTGTCCATCGGATTTCTCAGGAAGAATTCTGGAATGGGTTGCCATTACCTTGAATATGCCCTCCAGGGAATATTCCCAACCCAGGGATGGAACCCACATCTGCTTTGGCAGGCAGATTCTTTATTGCTGAGTGACCTGGGAAGCCCCAAGAAGCAATAGCTCTGTCCTTGTCAGTTGGCTGATAGGAGGATGGGATGATTCTGGAATCTGGATCCATAGAGTCCTTGGATCTAATTCCAGCCTGGCCTTTTACCAGCTATGTAATTTAGAGCCAGTTAACTGAAGATCCCCTTGCCTCCATTCTTTATTTGTAAAATAAAAACCATAATTCCACCCCCACCCCCACCCACAGGATGGTTGGGAGGGTCAATTCAGAGACTGGATGAATGTAGAATAAGTCAGATAACAAACTGCAAAAATCAAAATGCGCCAGTGGCCTTCCCTTATTTTGTTTACATCTGCAAAACTGTGTACTGCCTCCCTTGATATGTAAAGCTTTGAGGTCCTGAGTGATAGACCTGGAAAATTCAAAGTGAATATTTTAGGTGTCACTTTATTCTGATATTCAGATGATTTCTTTAGAGCAGCCCCACCAGGTAATGGGGATAGCACAGGGATTTGCATCCTGTTGCTCTTGCTAACCTCTGGTCTTCCAAAACAGAGTTGGTTTGAGCAAACTGACACATTATATATTATAGAAACAGGCGGCTCACATTCAGGCTGAAGATTAAACCCAGCCTGCCTATAGACAGAGCCTTGTTTACAACCCCTGCATGTTAACTCTTGCCATTTAGCAAGCCTGGGTGCTGTAATTATTACCTGAAGCAAATAATATAGTCAGCACTTCATAAGAAATGCAAACTCCTCACCCTTCCTTTGGTTCTCAGAGCAATACCATTAATTATGATAAATTCTTCTGATATTTGTGTGACTGCAGTAGGTAATTTCATAGGTATTCCTCTGCAATTTGACATCAATCATTGTCCACTTAGCATAAATTAGGGCCAAGACTCCATGGCTGAATTTCACTGCTTACTATGTCTCATTCAGGGAAGCTAATTCCTTTCTTAAATATGTATTAAGTGGTTTTTAAAAGATATTTTTTTTAGCAGTGATTGTTTTCAAGGCTTCATTTATGTTGTTCACAGTGCATAGAACTCTTACAGGGATTTTTAGCAGCCATCCTACCTTTCCAAGCTGTAAAAAAGATACATTTCCTGCAAGAGCCCTGGAATTTCCAAATTCAGTGTTTTTGAATCCTTTTATACAATGTTCAGTTAACATCTCCACCACTTTGTGGAACAGGCTATTGACTTCCTCTTATTCATAGCCCATTTGATGAAAATGACAAGGCTGATTCTCATTCACTGAAAATCTGCAAAAGTATTGGGGCATTGCTTGCTTCTCTTCATGGGCTTCAATTCTCCAATAGTTAGATCCCAAGAAGGGCAGGTGGAGCAGAAGCATCTTCACAGAGGGAAGCCATGTGACAGTAGGACATCAGGAAGAACTTTCTAAGGAAATCTGCTTGCTTCCTTCTTTTCTTCCTCTCCTACAGATTCAAACACTTCAATTTGCCCCCAGAAAAAAACGGCAGACAACTCTCTAGGGTTACATGGCCATGTACAGGAGCTTCCTTGCTTATCAAACCTGCACTTAAAGCTGGAGGCATCTTCAGTTTTCTAGGATTCAGTAACTTACCAGTAAGCATTTATAGAGTGGCATTCTAGAACTGAATAACGCACAGCTGACACTCAGCAATTATGGGGTATGACCCACCACGGAGCATGTAGACTATGGAGCAATGAGGCGTGTGCTCCTGAAATGAGACATAAAGGTGACAGTCCCCACAGCGCTGGAATGGAAAACAGCGTCTCCACATGATCAGGGAAGGAAAAAGATGTGCGTCTGGAGGAATAGCAAGGATTCGTAAAGACGATGAGATTAGAATTGCAACCTGAAGATTTCTTGTTGGGGCAGAGCAGCTGGGTGGGGTGGATGTCATGGAAAACCAGAGAAGCCTGAAAACCAGTAAGTAGGTAAAAAGAATGGTTCATGAAATGCTTCTGGAACCAGTGAGATGGTCTCCCACTCTGCGATAAAGCTCTTCCTGGAGAGTACAATTTTGTACGGGATTGCCAAAACCAGACTTAACAAAGTTCGTGGCCTTCCAAACCTAGAACATAACACAAGAGAGATATTGTTGTTTTAAGAAGAAGGGGTAGGAACATCCTATTGTTAAATGAAAAAGGTGTTCTGATAACCACTGGATAGAAACATCTCACAATTAAAAAGCACAAGGACCCTGGCTTCTTAGCAAGAGGGGAGAAAAGGGCCAGTAGATTTTAAGAGTTTGAAACCCAGATATTTTATCATATAGATGAGGCTGGGCCTTGGGCTTTTCAGTGACTTACTGAGGACATATAGTCTGCTAAAGGCTGAGAATTGTTTTCTAACTCTCAGGCCAGGGCTCTATTTTTTTTTTTTTTTTTCCCTCCTCAACACACTCAACTCACCCCAGCTTGCTCTTCTCTCTCGTAAAAAGGAAAATCTCCCCTAATGGTCATTTACCAAAGCTGTTCCTTCACTCAAAGGCCTCTTCCAACTCAGATTACAATCTTGCCATATTCTGAGGTCTAGTTCCATTGTCGCCTCCTTAAAAAGGACTTTTTGATTCTGGAACTAACCATGATGTCACCTGCTGAGCTCACAAAGCCAACTACCTATAGTTCTGATTGCTCTGATTCTAGTCATGTCTTGCTCCTAATCGCTCACACACTTATCTCATCTTTAGGATTACAAATCTTCCCAGGGTGAGAACCTTGCGTTGGGACTTCCCTGATGGTCCAGCAGTTAAGACTCCATGGTTCCAATGCAGGGAACTCGAGTCCCATCCCTGGTCAGGGAACTAAGATCCCACATGCTGTTTGGTGTGGACCAAAAAAAAAAAAAAAAAAAAAATTGAGAACCTTGTGCTTGATACTGCTTCTCTGTGTAGTACAGTGTCTTCACATAATAGGATCCCTAAGTACTTAATGAATATTTTGAACTGTTGTAGCAAATGCATTTGTATTCATCGGTAGCTATTAAACACACTGGATTAGGAAATCGTAACCCACTCCAGTATTTTTGCCTGGAAAATTCCATGGACAAAGGAGTCTGGTGGGATACAATCCACGGGGTCACAAAAAGTCAGACATGACTGATCACGCACAGGAGCTATTAAACATAAGTGCCTGAGCCACAAGTAACATGGCAGAGTGCAAAATATAGCTAAGGTTGGTGCCTCTAAAATGCATATCAGAGTGTTTCCTAGGAGAGGTAACCCAATACATAACAAAAATAATTATTGTCACTATTATCACCTATAATGTGCTAGGCACTGGTTGTGACTTGGAGCATTACAAATTTATGGGCATCCTGCCTATAAAGGAGCTACCAGTTGAGACAAGATATCTGGCCCTCTAGACTCACTCTGCAGATGCTGGCAGGTCTGATGGATTTGCCAAGCTAAGCTGGCTTTGGTGGGAACTGAAACAATTTGTCAAACTCTGAGGGGCTGTGAGCGTGAATGCGAATGGGAGTGGAAGTTTAATGTTTTCTAGAATGTGATTCCAAAACTTTTAGCCAAGGCCAGACTAACCAGAAAGGAAATAGCCTAAGGACACTGAAGTGAGTAACAGGAATTCTTGTGCAATTGGCTCTGGTTAAAGCTTGACAGGAGGGAAGATTGACATCCTTGATTTACGGGCAGGGAGAGTGCCAGGTTCCCATAGAAATGGGCCCCAGCCTCAAATGAAAGCAGCCACGTTTAGGGATGAAAGGAGAATTGAATCTCTAGCCCTTGGTGCTTCTTCTGAAGCTTCTGGTGTGTGGGGGAAACGTGTGCTGAGCCAGCAAATACAGTGAATGGGAGAATTGCGTGTACAGTGACCCGGGTGCCTGCTGTAAACAGCCATGGTCCCCAGGGTCTCCATCCTCAAGGAGATTGCCATCTGGAGCAGGGGCTGAGCTCATAAATGTAGAACAAACCAAAATAACACGAAAGTATACTTGGAAGAAAGGGAAACTGGAATTCATCCATGTGATCTAGCCAGGGATTTGAGGGTGGAGAGGAACTGAGTGCTAGGAGCAGAGTGCAGGAGCCCTACTGAGTGCTGGGGCCAGGGTGCAGGAGCCCTACTAAGTGCTGGGGCCAGAGTGCAGGAGCCCTGCTGAGTGCTGGGGGCAGGGTGCAGGAGCCCTACTGAGTGCTGGGGGCAGGGTGCAGGAACCCTGCTGGGTGCTGGGGGCAGGGTGCGGGAGCCCTACTGAGTGCTGGGGCCAGGGTGCAGGAGCCCTGCTGGGTGCTGGGGGCAGGGTGCGGGAGCCCTGCTGGGTGCTGGGGGCAGGGTGCAGGAACCCTACTGAGTGCTGGGGGCAGGGTGCAGGAACCCTGCTGGGTGCTGGGGGCAGGGTGTGGGAGCCCTACTGAGTGCTGGGGCCAGGGTGCGGGAGCCCTGCTGGGTGCTGGGGGCAGGGTGCGGGAGCCCTGCTGAGTGCTGGGGCCAGGGTGCAGGAGCCCTACTAAGTGCTGGGGCCAGAGTGCAGGAGCCCTGCTGAGTGCTGGGGGCAGGGTGCAGGAACCCTGCTGGGTGCTGGGGGCAGGGTGCGGGAGCCCTACTGAGTGCTGGGGCCAGGGTGCAGGAGCCCTACTAAGTGCTGGGGCCAGAGTGCAGGAGCCCTGCTGAGTGCTGGGGGCAGGGTGCAGGAGCCCTACTGAGTGCTGGGGGCAGGGTGCAGGAACCCTGCTGGGTGCTGGGGGCAGGGTGCGGGAGCCCTACTGAGTGCTGGGGCCAGGGTGCGGGAGCCCTGCTGGGTGCTGGGGGCAGGGTGTGGGAGCCCTGCTGGGTGCTGGGGGCAGGGTGCAGGAGCCCTACTGAGTGCTGGGGGCAGGGTGCAGGAACCCTGCTGGGTGCTGGGGGCAGGGTGCAGGAGCCCTGCTGGGTGCTGGGGGCAGGGTGCAGGAGCTCTGCCATTGCTACAGTCTTTCCACTCTCTGCCCACTGTAGGCTTCTCGTATGCACGGTCTCTCCCAGGCTAGCCCCTAACACCAAGTTTCCCAGCATCGTGATGTTAATTCATCAGAATCTCAGCCTAGTCCTCCCTAGGTTATTATTGAGGTTAGAATTCCAGGATGCTTATAAGCATGGCTCTGGCCTGACAATCTGAGATCTAGGTGTTGACAGGGTTAGTTTCTCCTTAGGCTTCCTCCCTGGCTTCCTGCTGTGCTTGTCTGGGTCCTGATCTCTTTCTTCTTTAAGGGACATCATTCAGGGGGTGGGGGTGGGCAGGGCAGACACAATTGAGCCCTAACCTCAGGTTTGAGTTTCTGTCACCTGCAACCAAGAGTCCTGAAAATCTGCATGTATATTCATGGGAAATAAAACCTGGGAGAGTATCCATCAAAACGTTAGCAGAGGCTGTTTCTACATGGTGGATTAAGATTGATTTTTATATTTTCTTATCTAAATTTTCTATCGTTCTTCTGCAATGAACATGCCTTCTTATTGCATTAAAAATATCCTAAGATATTTAAAAAAATGTTTCTGGCAAACCCTGTCAGGAAGAGTAATAATAATGGATAGTATTTATCTGCTCTTTCCTCTTTGATGAGTATTGTTCTCAGCTTGTCATATTTTGTTGTTTTTCAGTCACTCAGTCATGTTTGACTCTTTGCAACCCCATGGACTATAGCACACCAGGACACCCTGTCCTTCACCAACTCCCTGAGTTTGTTCAAACTCATGTCCATTGAGTCAGTGATGCCATTCAACCATCTTATCCTCTGTCATCCCCTTCTCCTCCTGCCTTCAATCTTTCCCAGTGTCAGGGTCTTTTCTAATGAGTTGGCTTTCACATCAGGTGGCCAAAATATTGGTGCTTCAGTGTCAGTCTTTCTAGTGAAAGTTCAGGATTGATATCCCTTAGGATTGACTTTTATCTCTTTGCAGTCCAAGGGACTCTCAAGAGTCTTCTCCAACACCACAGTTCAAAAGCATCAATCCCCATAAAACTGCCAAGAGGTAGGGAATACAACTATTTCCCATTTTACTGATGAGAATGCTGAGATGCAGAGAGGATAGATAAGATTGAGGCTGCATAAGTGGGTAGTGGGGGATCTGGGATCCCAATCCAGGGGTCTACTCCAAACCCTGCCCTCTGAAGCTGGCAGTATGCACTTGTCAGAGTCAGGGCTGCCAGGCGGTGCTATGGTCCCAGAGGAAGATGCATTCACAGCAGACCATCCCTGAGCACCTACAGGAACCAGGGGGCTTATTCACTGATGTCTAATCCAACATGAGGATCAACATCTCAATCTTCACACCAAGGTCAGACTTCTCTTTTCTCCCCTGACTGTGTGGCAGGTGGTCTGCCTGTTTTCCATTTGGATCGATTGAATACACTGTAAAGTAGGCAACATATCAAGTCCTTGGATAAAATCAGACAGAAATGGACATCCTACAAAATATGAAATGGAAAAGTCGATCCTGTTTTCAACTAACCCCCTGCTACGTTTTTACAGACAAGTTGGCAGCTGAAACCACAATTGTGCGTGTGTGTGTGTGTGTGTGTGTGCTCAGTTGTATCTGACTCTTTAGAGACCCCACAGACTGTAGCCCACCAGACTCCTCTGTCTGTGGAATCTTGTCGGCAAGAATACTATAGTGGGCTCCATTTCCTTCTCTGGGGATCATTCTGACCCAGGGAGTGAACTTGCATCTCCTGTGGTCTCCTGAATTACAAGCGGATTCTTTACCCACCAAGCCATCAGGGAATGTTCTCTGTCTAGGGTTCAGAATGGAGGCACAGAGTGGCACTGTGGATATCAATGAGCCTGAGGCAGCCCCGGAGGATGGCATTGGAGGGAAATGTCTTTTCCATCTGAATGGCAGTACCAGTGAGCCTTCAGCACCCCGCATGATCACAGCCCGGAAGGCTCCACTCGGAAGATTTTAATCTGAGAAAAACGGTTTAATGCATAACATGCTGTGGGGCTATTTGTTTTGGAGCAGATTGAACTCAAGTCAAATACTCTGCATTTACAAATCCAACTGATTAATAAACAGCCACAGAATTTTGCTCTTTCTCCACAATGCACTCAGGAAAATAGATGAATTTTATTATTCTACTTATTATTTTTTATCAGCAAAAGTAAAAAAAAAAAAACTATGATTTTTCCCATTTCTCCTAAGCTGTAAAATGAAAGAGGCGGTATGATTATATATTGCTGGAAAGAGATGCAATTGTAGAGAATTATAAATCATATTCTTTTGTTCGCTTGGCATTTTTTTGTTTATTTGTGTCTAATGCAAAGAGCAGGAGATTTACCATAATTTGCGTTCTATAACCTACAGTACATGTGACAGGAGGAAAAAAATCTATTAGCAAAAATGTGTTTTGCCTTTCTGGGCCGAAAGCAAAATAACACCAGGTTGAAATATTCATCTATTTCTCCTGCCAGGGTTTATTCCTTTCAGTGACAGTCCTCTACATACCCTTAAAAAGCAAACAGACAAACAAAATCTCAGGGATTTTCTCAAAATGCATTGGCCAAAATACAGAGCTTTGTCTCCACTCTGTTCTCTACAGATCATTAATAACTCTTGTGATGCACTCCCTTCTGAGGATGGGAAAGATTACTTAGGTCAGGTTTTGTTTGTAAAATGTGAGTGACCAAGTGTATTTATCACAGGTTCTAAGAGGAGAAAGAATTGGGTGGGAAGTACATCTATGGCATTATAGGCACCCATGGTAAGAACACTGCGTAGAGGAGAATTCTTCAACTGAGTTTGGATATGCTCTGCATTCTGAATCCACATTTCATGGCAGAATTCAAGTCTGTAAAGGAGTAATGCTTGAGTCATATGAGGAGGTTTTGTGATCACTCCTCTCTATACCCAGGCAGAGCAAGTCAAAAGGATATATATTTCAATGTTAGTATCAAATCTTCAAACTAGACAATTAGAAAGTCATTTAAATGCTGAGGGTAATAAGCTATGAGCCTGTGTTCCTAAGGGAATCTTGATATCATAATCTTTTCCAGATAATTTTAGCTTTGTGTTATGTAACAAATCCCATACTCAAGGGTAGATAGAGAACACGTCAATCCACATGTCTTTTGTGTGTGATCTATACATTTACATACAAGCATGCTCTGAGTTATGCATATAAGTGACAAGGATGCTTATAATAAATCATGGATGGAAATATTTGATATTTTATGACTTTATTTTTTAGAGCAGTTTTATGTTCACAGGAAAATTAAGAAAAATGTACAAAGATTTCTTATATGCATCCTTCCTCCACACATCCGTCTCCCTTATTATCAACATCCCCCACCAGGGTGGCACGTTTGTTACAGCTGATGAACCAGCATGGACACATTATTATCCTCTAACTCCGTGGCTCACATTACAGCTCACTCTGGTTTTTGTACCTGTGAGTCAGACAAATGTATAGTGACATGTATCCACCCTTAAAGTATCATACAGAGTATTTTCATTGCCCTAAAAATTCTCTGCGGGCTTTCCTGGTGGCTCATTGGTAAAGAATCTGCCTGTCAGTGCAGGAGATGCAGGTTTGATCCCGTGGTCAGGAAGATACCCTGGAGCAGGAAATGGCAACCCTCTCCAGTTTTCTTGCCTGGAAAATCCCATGGGTAGAAAAGCCTGGTGGGCTACAGGCCATGGGTCCACAAAAGAGGTCTGACATGACTTTTTATCCATGTTAGGTTATTTCTTTATGATCCATTTAAGACTGCATGGTTCACATTTTTAATAATATTATTATCAATACACTTAAACACTATTTTTCTCTCTTTTAACCATTCATTCTCTGAAGGGCTTAGTCTTTTGAAAACCGAAACCAGAAAGATTCCTTTGTTCCTGCTCTTCCATAACCTCTCTTGACGGAATGTTTGAATCTGGGAAAAGAGAGAAAGGAAGAGAACTTCCTGGAAGGAAAAACAAAGTTGGTTAATATTTCAAATGGAATATCTGGCCATATGAATATTTTAAAAGTTAATTTTGCTAATTAATGTGAAGGAGAAGTTCAGTGCGTTCTCAGAGAATGTAAAAGTGATCTTAACTCTCCACTCTTCAAGGACCCAAGGAAAAGGGTGAAAGCTTCTGATTAGTAAGATAATGATGCTCACCCCTCCTCTTGATATTTACCATTCAAGATGTCACATCTAATTCCCATCACCAAGGAGATATAGATAGCTTAGCCTTCACTCCTCTTATACATACTTCTCAAAATCCTACCATCTGTGACTTATTTTTGTCTTTAGGACTTCCCTAGACAATTGTTTACTTTCTTCTAATTTTGTCTTAAAAAGAGTGACAGTTTGTGTATGTATGTGAGGATGGGGTAACATGAGGGAGTGAAAAAAATGTCCCCCAATTCAACCTCTCCTTAGGATGAATCTTGGCTCCCAAAGATGATATCCAAAAAAAATCTGGGCTCTGTATTTGTACCCCAGCACCCCACAGCACCCTCCAACAGCTTTAGCTGCAGAAAGACCATGTATGCAGGTGATGGTTTTGAGCAAACCTGACATTGATCCTCTGCTGGGCTTTGACACAAACCTTAATGTTTCAGTATAAGTAGTCTTTCTCTGGAAGTTAATGAAAGATGATGATCATCTCCAACAAAGGCAAAAGAGCCAAATGCAGTGTCTTCAGTCACCAGTAATAACCAGCAGCAAATCCTTAGTTCTGACTCCAAATCCCTTTTCATTTCTCCACCAAGTCATCCGATCCATCCACACTCGCTGACCATCACTTACAGATCATTGCCTCATCTTGGGGCAGAGTCAGTGACCACTGGAATCCCTTTCTCTCATCTGAGTGCCTAAGCAAAGTCTATAACCGTCTCCCTTCCAAGCTCCTTTCTTGCTCATTTATCTCCTGGCCCCACTCTGCAGGTCTCCAGGAGCTGGGGGGATGGAGATAAACACCAACCCCATCGTCGTGTATGGTCTGTCTGTTGCCAACTTGGCTTCGTGGGGGTTGGCCCTTCTATCTGTATTAAAAATCATAGCAATTCATTTAGGCGCTGCTGTTCCTTGCAGGCAAATGTGTGATAACGCAGTCGTCCCATTAACATGGCAGCTGCAGAGCAGATTACTCACTTGTGCTTTGCCGCCTGGTTAAAACATCCACAGCCACTTACGGAATCAGGGGCTGGCGCTGCTGCGAGGAGCTGGCACGCTGTTTACAATCATCTCCCAGCACAGACAACGCAGTCTTCGTTTTCTGTGTGGGTTGGGTGGCAGAAAGAATCTCTCACCAAGTTGGTACTTTCTATACAACTCTAGGGCTTCCCGGGTGGCACAGTGGTAAAGAATCTGCCTGCCAATGCAGGAGACACAAGAGACATGGGTTAGATCCCTGGATCAGGGAGATCCCCTGTAGTAGGAAATGGCAACTGCTTCAGTATTCTCTCCTGGGAAATCCCATGGACAGAGGAGCCTGGCAGGCTACAGTCCTTGGGGTTGCAAACAGCCAGACACGACTGAGCAACTTCACTTTCCTTCCTCTATTGGGTGCACAAGTCCATTCTCCACATCTGTGTCTGACGTTGTTCTTTTATACATATATTTCATAGATAGCTACATGTAAACATTTTTAATATTTTAGAATAAGTGGAACACAAGCATGCAGAAGTTACTTCCACTTTTCTTACAGGTCTGAAATATGAAGACAAAATGCTCTTGGCACAAAGGCTGAGTGCATTTCTAAATCTTCTCTAGGGCTTGCTTCTCTGGCCCTCAAGGGTGTGTAAGGCATGATGGGAAGTAGCTTCCAGTGCAAAAATAACTAATAGCAACTGAAGGAGTTGGGCCAAAGATGGCAAAGACCTAGTCCTGGGCTCTAAGCTGATCACTTTCTCACGTTTCTATGAGATAGCATTTGTTAGTCAGAGAGACAGAGAAAACATATTTGAGGACCTTTTAGTAAACATAATGGACTTCCCTGGCGGCTCAGACAGTAAAGTGTAAACATACATAAGGCCCTTCTTCTTTCTTAAATATGTCATTACAACCACATTTGCCTTTTCTGAAATGATGGATTCACTTCTGGTGCCTCAAGATATCACAGATAACTCTTGAATTAGTTTGCTAGGGTTGATGTAACAAAATACCACTGTCTGTATGGCTTAAATAACTAACATTTATTTTCTTACAAGTCTGGGAGCTAGAAGTCCATTAGCTGTGTAAGAAGGTTTGGTTTCTTCTGAGGCCTCTCTCCTGGGCTTGCAGACGGCCGCCTTCTCTCTGTGTCCTCGTGGGGGTCTTTCCTCTCTGTGTGTTTGTGTCTTAATCTCTTCTTCTTATAAGGACACTAGTTATACTAGATTAAGACCCACCAAAAAGGCCTCATTTTAACTTAATCACCCTTTAAGCCCTTCCCTCCAAATACAGCCACTCTCTCAGGCTCTGGGAATTAAGCACAGATGAATTGTGAGGGGACAGATGTCAGTTTATAACAGCCCTTCACATGTGCAGGCTGCATTCTACACAGCAGAGCAGAGAAGACATTTTCCTGAGCACAGGTTAGCTCATTGCTTTCAGGACTGGCTGCCCATTAGAACCAACGAGGGAACTTCTAAAGCTATCAATGCCCAAATCTCCACCCCCAAATGAACTAAAGCATCATCTCATCTCAGAGGGTGGGGCCTGGATTTGAGCCTTTTTTAGAAGTTCACTAGGTGATAATGGTATACATTCGGCATTGAAATATACCAAATTCACTCAAAAGATACAGAGGAAGGAGCTGAGAGGCATCACCTCAATTCCTTCTCCCAGTCTCACCCATCAGATGAGTTGCTTCTCTTCTCAGGAAGATGAGTGAGTAAGGAAAGACACTGACCAGCTCCTAAGTACCCTCTTGGGCTTTGCAGGTGGCTCAGTGGTAAAGAACCCACGTGCCAAAGCAGAGGATACAAGAGACACAGTTACGATCCCTGGGTTGTGATGATCCCCTGGAGAAGGAAATAGCAACCCAGTCCGTAATTCTTTCCTGGAGAATCCCATGGACAGAGGAACCTCGTGGGCTACAGTCCATGGGGTTGCAAAGACAGTGGAGTCTGGTGAGCTACAGTCCGTGCGCTTGCAAGAGTCAAACTCAACTCAGAGACTAAACAACAACAGCAACAAGTATCCCCTTGCAGATGTCTGAGTACCTCCAGACAAGTAAGCTGGCTTGGCAGAGACATCTGTCAGGTGTGGTGAGGGAAGGGGTCTCTCCCTCCTCCAGTTTCCCTGACATCTACAAGGGAGGCAGTGGCTGGCTTCTAATAACCTAGTCTCCTTTTGCAGGATCTGGGCACAACCCTCTCAAACCTTCCTCTAGACCATCTCACCGGGGCAGCAAATTGTTCCACCCTGTCTTTGCACCAGACATTTATGGACCGTGGAAAGCTAAGATTTAGTTCTCCACCCCCTGAACCCCTCTGGCTACTGAACCTCAATTCTGGGCATCCAGGCAACACATCAGGAATCCACTAAAGCAAATCATTTTGCTTCTCCACTGGAGGCTGACTTCAGTAACCACCAAGAATTCATTACCGCTCTGGATTGTTTACACTCACTAGGAACAGACAGTGTTGTAAATTATTTGGAGACACCCTTTTCCCTATAAATTAGATTCAATCTTCACTTCAAATGTATAAGCCAGCTTCAACAGTTTCTCTTTTTTTCCCCTTCCTACTTTAGACAAGTGTGTATTCAGGCAAGCCCCTTTACAGAGTACATCCAATCAGGGAAATAAATACATACCTTATTTGAACTGGTAAAAAAATAAATACCTTAGACCTCAGTTATATGGGTCTGGAGCTGAAAGAATCCTTGGTTTCAGGCCCAGCACCATCATTAACCATCTATATGAAATTTAGAAAAGTCATTTATCTATAAAACAATGGAAGTGTTACTAGACTGACTGGCCATGATTTATGTGATGGTGGAATCTCTAAGTGAATAATGACAGATGAGTCATGCTGGATAATTTTCATCAATGGAATTAATTAAAGTTTTACTGATGTCTGCTCTGTGCCAGGCACTGTGCTGGCATACAAACTCGAGACATAAAAGTTTGTGGAAAGTGAGACTCTCCTGAGAAGGTCACTTTTAAGTATAGATCTTGGTTAGCATGGTAGAGAATGAAGATTCTGACGGGTGGTGGCAGTTATAAGGAGGTCTTGTGTGTGAGCTCGGTGGAATTTTCCAGGCCATGTTACTGGAGCGGGCTGCCGTCTCCTCCTCCAGGGGATCTGCCCAACCCAGGGATTGAACCTGTTTCTCCTGCAGCTCTAACACTGGCAGATGGATTCTTTACCACTGAGCCACCTGGGAAACCCAATAAGGAGGTCATAAATGTGAAAGTGTTAGTCATTCCATTGTACCTGACTCTTTGTGGCCCCACGGACTGTAGCCCACCAGGCTCCTCTGTCCATGGAATTCTCCAGGCAAGAATACTGGAGTGAGTTGCCATTTCCTTCACAGGGAATCTTCCCCACCCAGGGATTGAATCCAGGTCTCCCGCATTACAGGAAGACTCTTTACCGACTGAGCCAAAGGGAAGACCTAAAAGAGGTCTTATATTCTGAACAAACATTAAGGTCTGACTGCATTTATGTACATTTCTTTGGAGAATGTAAGGAGCACTCATTCTCCAGAGGCAACACAACCAGCACCAAAGGTGAAAAAGTGAAACAGGAACCCAAACTGAGCGAACAGCATCGATACTTAATCACAGCCAGCTAAGGATTGTTGAAGCAACAGATATTAAATGTAGCTGAAAGGAAGTTTCCTGCTTCCCAACGGGGGGTGGGAGGCAGAGGAAGGGCCTGTTCTCTGGATGTCTCTTTCCCACAACCTGCTGGAGTATTCCCTAAGTAGACTTTGCTATTTATTAGGGATCCATCAAATCAAGAGCCTAGGAAGGGTGAGTGTGCGCAGGGCAGGAGCCTGCCTCGGGTAACTTCGCCTCATGTAGCACATTGGTCTCTTAGTCATACAGCACATACAGAAGTATTTTCTTTTGACAAAATGGATAGCACGAAAGAGTCATCTAGCTAGCATACTAATAAAGGGAAACAAAAGTGCCTGGGAAAACTCTTCGAAACATCAATGGCTATTTTGGGAATTATAGACTTTGTGTACTGGAGAGACACAGTAAAGATGTTATTAAACAGCTCTAACGCATGCGATACCTTCCATGGAGCACACACTCCTGTTTTTGTAATTGCACTTATCTCAAACCTTTTATTCATGATCTCAGAGGACATTACCAAAAGCGAATACTGCCACTCTCTCCTGATCAGGGTTATAGGAGGCTTTCTTTTTCTTATAGAAGGATGATCTTTCCAGCCCTTTCTCCCAAACACTCCCATTAATAATTGTGTCTTTTCTGAACACTATTATTAACCTGGGGCTTATGATCCCTTCTCTAGTGCATCAGTTTAATAATATCACCTACCACAAGCCAGAGACAATGGCATCTACATGCTTTCTTATGTTGCTTTTGTGAATGTCAATCCTGATTATGCCCTAACTATTGTTGTGTGTGCATATGTGTGTTTGATAGATGATGATGATAGATAGATGATAGATAGATAGATAGATAGATAGATAGATAGATAGATAGATAGATAGAATAAGGTCTCAGATTCAGAGCTACTGGTTTTCCACACTCTGTTCTTAAAGGTTAAATGACTATGGCTATGTTCTTGTCTCATAATCAGATGCTCATCTCTCCAGGTACAAACAGTCCTGAATGCATACATCAGCATCACGCACTTGACAGAAACAGATACAGAACCAATACAGAGATACTTTACAGGTAATGGGGAGCAACACTGGACCCCAGCCTCAGGCACAGCCATATGGTAGGCTGTCCCTTCATTAGACACAGATCCTCTAAAACACAGGCAAGGCTCTTGTTGGCAATCGGAGGACCCCATGATATATTGCTCCAGTAACAGCAAATGAATCAGAGACAGAATTTTACTTCCCCATAACTTTTCTCTCTACCAGAAATTGTGGTCTGATGAGATACTCAGAATATGCAGCCAAAAACATGTTTTGCAATCTGCTGGACTAAAGTTATTTAAGGATTGTTTTTCCCAAGAAAGAGAAAAATTCTAAGCAAAGGGATGTATACCCATTCCACCATACATTTCAATTTGTTGAGATCATTTCCATCATAACAAACATTGAGACATGAGGCACAGATTTTTGTGCCTCTATTTTCCCATCTGTAAGATAAAGCAGAAATTATCATTTAAGGAAAAGATGATTCATGTATCATACACATTATAATATAGTGGCAAAAAAAGTTGCACGTTGAGTTGGGGATATGTGTTTATTTATTTTAAAGAAATTCTTGGAATAAGAAAAGTAACAATAAACATTTTGGTAACATGGGTTTATTTCCCATCTTCCATTCATTATGGGAAGGAATCTGATCCCGCTGAGTCCCCAGTGCAGGTGAGTCTCCACATTGATGCTATAGAGATCCAGCAGGCATAAGATTTCTTTGGGAAAGAGATTCTTCAATTGCTCACAAATCCCAGAGGCATACAGAGAGTTCTTGGTGGCAGTGAAGTCTACAGACTTTCTGCCTATTCTTCCTGGTACTTGAGGTGGTTCAGGCCATCACAGGACAGGTCTAGGGCCATCTCCAAGGGTAAAGGACCTACCTGGAATTCAGAAGTGTGTGTGGCCTTGGGCTGGGGCACACTGATTGGGCGGAGAGAAAAGCTCTCCAGGCTTTTAGGCAGGGATGAACTATTAGGCAGGGGACTTCCTGGTGGTCCAGCGGGTAAGACTTCTCCTTCCAATGTGGGGGGTGTGGGTTTGACTCCTGGTTGGGGAACTAAGGACCCACATGCCTTGCAGCCAAAACCCCACGTAAACCAGAAGCAATATTGTAACAAATTCAATAAAGACTTTAAAAAAATTTTCCGAATTAAAAAACAACTCTTTAAAAAATTATTAGGCAGGAATCTGAAATTTAAAGTTGAATTCAGAGTGGGACTTTCCAGAGGACACTCAGACATTCACTTCACAAATAAATTCCATCATCTCATTTTACAGACTTCAGGGATGATGTCATCCAACCAAGACTGGTACAGATTAGGTTACAAGGGTCCAGGGATGTTAACTTACTTGCCAAACCACATTGTTGATAAATGAAAAGGAAGGAATTGATACCAAACTCTGTTGCTCAAAATCCAGCATGTTTCCTTACCATAATGTGCTGCCCATAGGGGGCCTCAGCTTCCTTGCCCTGACCTGGGACGACGCTGAAGGGGATCCCAGGTATGCAGCTCCCTTGGGGGTCCTCGAAGCCTTCACAGGAATCGCACTGTGGCCCAGCATCTCCTTCTGCCCAGCCCTGCTTTCTTCCACTCAGTTCCAAGGTGTTGAGCCCACAAGAGTTGCCTCTGTGACCTGTGCACTAATTGCTAATCTCCATCTCAGGTTTGTCTCTACACTTGATCTTAGCCAAGAAGTCGAGAAGCTATCAGGTCTGCCTCTAGGAACCAGCCTGTGACAAGCTTGAAGACCTGTACCAAGGTACTGGTATTAAGAATTTGGGAAAGGTGCATGTCACTGACATTTGAATATTTAAGTTGAACTGCTGAACGACAGGAGGAGGACCCAAGATGTTTTATGCATACACACACACACACACACACACACACACACTCACACCCCTTCATATCCATAGGGTCTACATCTGCATATTCAACCAACTGTGGATCAAAAATACTTGAAAAAAATTTTTTTTCAGAAAGTCCCAAAAAAATGAAACTTGAATTTGCCATGTGCAGACAGCTATGTACATAGCATTTACATTGTATTTACAACCATTTACATAGCATTTACATTGTATTAGGTATTGTAAGTAATCTAGAGATGATTTAAAGAGTAGGAGAGAATGTACTTAGGTTATATGTGAATATTCCACTATTTTATATAAGAGACTTGCGCATCTGTGGATTTTGCAGATGGGCCCTAGAATATACACACACACACACACACATATATACAAGTATATATATATACATACACACATATCTATACATACATATATACATATATATACACATATATACACACATATATACATATACACACATATATACATATGTATATATACATATATATACACATATATACAAGTATATATTTATATGTAGTTTTTGTATATGCATATATGAATATATATATATATATATATACACACACACACACATTTATATGTAGTTTCTTTTTCCTTTGGAGCAATTATGTCAGATACTAGATGGGATTTAAGGTTATTTCAAAAGATGAAGTCACCAAGAAAGAAGAAAGAAGTCTCGGAACTCAATCCTGAAGATTTCCAGCACTCACAGTCTCCCAGAGACAGAGGCACTGGCAGAATAGACTGAGAAGAAGCAACCAGAGAGAAAGGAGGAAAATAAAGCCACCATGATGTCCCAAGAGCTAAGAGAAAAGAGGGAGGCTTCTGTGGATTAAGTTAAAGCCTGCTGAAGCGTCTAAAGAGATAAGGGGTAAAAACTTCCATTGGATTTTTCAATAAGGAGGATATCGGTCACCCTAGGAAGGGCAGTTTGGGTGGTATAACGAGATGGGGGCCAAATTAAAGTGGACAGAAGAGTGGCTGTGAAAGATATCTTTGAATAAAGATATTGACATGGGTGAAAGATGCTGGCATGAAGCAAACTGCAGGCTATGTTTCTGCACAAATCCATAGAAATTATGGAAAATATTTTTTAATATTTTATTTTATGTTGGAATATAGTTGATTACCACTCTTGTGTTAGTTTTAGGCATACAGCAGAGTGATTCAGTTATACATATACATGTAATCTATTATTTTTCTGAGTTGAGTGGTTACCTAATATTGACCAGAGTTCCCAGCTCTCCGGAACTATTTCAGTTATTTTAAAAATCCAAAATAAGTACAGAATTTGACCTCTCCCTCCATGCTCCTCCTGCCCACATACTTAGGGACCAGCTCTGAGTGGAGGCAGGACTAGAGAGAAAGAGTGTCTGTATCTGGGGACACAAAAGAAAACAAGAGAACCATCTCACCGCTGAGCAGCCACCTGAGAATCTTGTTCAGACACTAAGTCGTGTCAGCCTCTTTGGGACCCCCTGGACTGTCCATGGGATTCTCCAGGCAAGAAGACCGGGGTTGCCGTTTCCTTCCCCACAGGATCTTCCCAACCCAGGGATCGAAACTGCATGTCCTGCATCTCCTGCACTGGCAGGTGGGTCCTTAACCACTGAGCTGCCTGGGAAGGGCACCTGAGAATCTGCCAAGTAGCAAAACCTTCTCATTGTCAGGGAAGATCTGTACTTTAAGATAGGGGAAAATGTCAATCCACAGTGAGACACCAACATCTGAAGGAAAGAAACACCAGAAAGGAGACATTTCTATGGAAATCAATAGATGGAGGGTTGTTTTTTTTTTAATAGATCAGCGTAAGACAGGATTCATGGTATGAGATATTTAAGCACCAGTAGAAGTACCTGAATGAAGAGGCAAGACCAACACATTAAGGAAATGAACAAACACAGTGGAGCCAGCTAGTGATATGAAACACATAGGTGAAAAAACAATCCCTCAACGCAGGAAAACTTATGAGCTGTGGGGGAATGGATTGAGACATTTTAGTATATATTTAACAACAAATTAGAAGACTAAGGGATGAAAAAGTCCAAATAGCTCACAGAGATTTTGAGACGATAACCTACAAAGGAATGAGAAGATAGAAATAAGATTTATCACTGGCACCATTTGTTTCAAGAAGACAATGGGGATTTTCCTTAAAGTAATGAGGGGAAATAATTTTTCAACAACAATAAAAATGCTTCTCCCAGGCATATTATTGTTCAAGTCTGAGAGCTAAATAAACCTATCTTCAGGAATAAAGACTCTCAAAAAATGGTTCTGCTGATGTTATGTGTACTGCTAATTCAGGTGAATTAAAAAATCAGAGACGGTGGAGTAAGATGACATATTGGTCACCTACGGCTGCTTCAACTCCCTCCTGAAATCTCACTAAGGTATTTTAAAAGCAAACCATTCAAAGATATGGAAGATAGGAGAGAAGAAAACAAAAACAAAATTCCAGTGCAAATCAGATGGACAATGAGTAAAATACCTTAGGGGCTTCCGAAAACTGAATCCCCAACGAGAAGGAGGGAAAGCCAGGAGCAGGCCCAAGGTTCATCGGAATCTTTAGTAACTGGGGAAGCCAGGCACACCAGAAGCCAGTGTGAAGGGAAGGAGCTAAATGAATGAGGACTGGTTGAAAACTGATTCAAGAAGCAGTCAGATGCTTTCACCAGCCCAGATTAGCTTCCTGCCAGTCTTTCCCTTGCTCTAGTCCAAGAGTGAAACATTGTCTTTTGAGAGAAAACAACAGCAGCTGTCTGTCCCAGGGGGCACCTGGCAAGTTGGGGCAGGAGTCAGTGTACTGAAAACAGGGGACTCCAACACATGTGTGAGTCCTGGATACTGCCAACTTTATACTACCATTCAACTCAGCTCCGAGAATGCTGGCAAGCAGCTCTTCACCGCTAAGTAGGAGACTAGTAGTCTTTTCTGGGGAATCAGACCCTGCCAAGAGGAGTGTGAAAAATTGTGAAAGTGTTAGTCGCTTAGTCTTTGCAATCCCATGGGCTGAAGTCCACCAGGCTTCTCTGTCCATGGAATTCTCTAGGCAAGTATACCTGAATAGGTAGCCATACCCTCCTCCAGGGGATCTTCCTGTCCCAAGGATTGAACTTGCTTGTTCTGCATTACAGGCAGATTCTTCTTCTTCTTCTTTTTTTGATTGCCAAGAGAAGAGACCTATAGAAACTGACAGGAGGAGAGGTTTTCTCATGACCTGGCCCAGCCAGATCCCTCCAGGTCTGTGGGCCACACACTTAGAGCTTCCAAGGAGCTTTGCAAGAATGATTCTGAAAATAAGAGCTGGAAATCAAGGATTACCAAATAGCTAAGGATATTTTGTAATATGAAATACAGAGACCAAAATAAAATAAATGGTCCAGAAAAAAAGAGATGATGCAAGGAGGAAAAAAAATCCTCTTATCTCTTTGCTTCCAAATAAGAAAAATTGCAACCATGAAATAGCAACAAGATGCCAAGTAAAGAAACACTGGGAGCTTCTAAAGAAGGCCCTGGAAGTTATTAAAATAATAGTAATGTTATATGAGAAATGGAAAGCTAGGGAGAAGTTCAAAAGAATGCACTTGTGGAAATAATTCCTCCAAGTACCCCCATTGTTTTCTGAATAGATATGTTATTTTATTACACTGAATTGATACAATTTTAGTCAAAAGCAAAAAGCCACAATGCCCCCCATACTCTAAATGTTAATTTTTTTAATGAGTTTGGAGAATAGGAAAAAAAAAATGCATTTAAAGACTTTTAGAGACTCCAAATAGATAGGAAACATAGTTCAGGACCTATAGTCCTGGAGGGATTTTACAGAAAATGTTCTTGTTATTCTAGTATATTATGTATTTGGGTTCACAAAGAATTCATCTGGAGTTAATTGAATAGCTCAATTATTTAATTGAGTATCTAATATCTCAATAAGAATTATTTTTAAAAATCATATTTGTTCTCCAGAATTTGGAAGCACACTGAATTTTAGAGTTGGAAAGAAACTTGAGAGTCTTCTAATTTAACTCTCACACAACATGAAGCAAAAAAAAATTTTTTTTTAAGAGATGGAAACAGGAAAGCAAAGGTGAGGAAATCAGAGGACCTGTGGTAAAGGTACAAATACAGAGGAACACAGCGGGTCCTCATGATCCAAAGAGTTCTTTTTTTTTTCTTTTTTATTGAAGTGTAGCTGATCTACAATATTGTGCCAATCTCTGCGGTAAAGTCAAGTGACTCAGTTATACACATACAGACATTCTCTTTAATGTGTTCTTTCCCAGTGTGGCTTATCACAGGGTATTGAATATTGTCCCCCAAGCTATATAATCAGACCTTGCTATATATAGGACCCAGTAGGGCCTATAACAGGACCTAGGATTCTAACTAGCCTTATCTGATCAAGTCAGTTGAGAGCAGAGTGTGTGAGAGGTAAACTGGCAGAGAGTCCAAGCGTGAGAATCCGCTCAGTGGTCTCTAAGGAGGAGAGGACACATATGAAATAAAGATGGAAGAGCACTCATTAGATTTAGCAATTAAGAGGCCATGGGTGGTTAGGACCTTAACAAGCGGAGTTCCACAGCAGCTATAAGGGCAGAATCTATATGGCACTAGACTGAGAAATGGTTGATAAATGAAAGAGTGACTGGTGGCTCCTTTTTAAATGTTTTTTTTTTTTTTACTTTTTTTCCATTTATTTTTATTAGTTGGAGGCTAATTACAATATTGTAGTGGGTTTTGCCACACATTGACATGAATCAGCCATGGATTTACATGCGTTCCCCATCCGGATCCCCCCTCCCGCTTCCCTTCCCATCCCATCCCTCTGGGTCTTCCCAGTGCACCAGCCCTGAGCATGCATCCAACCTGGGCTGGTGATCTGTTTCACCCTTGATAGTATACTTGTTTCATTGTTCTTCTCTTTGAACATCCCACCCTCGCCTTCTCCCACAGAGTCTAAAAGTCTGTTCTGTACATCTGTGTCTCTTTTTCTGTTTTGCATATAGGGTTATTATTACCATCTTTTTAAATTCCATATATATGCGTTAGTATACTGTATTGGTGTTTATCTTTCCGGCTTACTTCACTCTGTATAATGGGCTCCAGTTTCATCCATCTCATTAGAACTGATTCAAATGAATTCTTTTTAATGGCTGAGTAATATTCCATGGTGTATATGTACCACAGCTTCCTTATCCATTCGTCTGCTGATGGGCATCTAGGTTGCTTCCATGTTCTGGCTATTATAAACAGTGCTGCGATGAATGCTGGAGAGGGTGTGGAGAAAAGGGAACCCTCTTATACTGTTGATGGGAATGCAAACTAATACAGCCACTATACACAACAGTGTGGAGATTCCTTAAATGTTTATTTTTAAGGACATGAGAGGAGTATGCTGCAAAGGAATATGTGAGACTTCTTGGCCACCAAAACACAGAAGCAGCAGCTAGAACAGTTTGCTGCTGTTATTGTTTAGTCACTAGTTTGTATCCTCCAGGCTACTCTGTCCATGGAGTTTCCCAGGTAAGAATACCGGAGTGGGTTGCCACGCCCTCCTCCAGGAGATCTTCTTGACCCAGAGATCGAACCCACATCTCTCAGGCCTCATGCATTGGCAAGCGGGTTCTTTATACCTGAACCACACTAGAAAGGTTTGACCTGGATGAAAGATTATAGAAATCCACCTCCCAGGCCTGTAGTGAATGAAAGTCTTCTCAAAAACAAAGCAAAACAAAAACACAGGAGGAAAAGTCAAATGCCACCAGGGCAGGGAGTGTGAGAGTTTGCCTTATCAGAAACATCTCAGAGCTTTCCTTCTCACAGGCTCGGTCATAGAAGCACACAAACACTCGTGTGCCCTAAGTGTGGCTGACTTTTGGAAGATTTCCACCAGAACCACCTTTGAGGTATCCTGACAATTGAATACAGTCATCCCTAAGGATCTACGAGGGACTGCTTGGTTCCAGGACCCTCTCAGATACAAAAATCTGTAGATACTCAATTCCCGTCTATAAAATGTTATAGTATTTGCATATAACCTAGATACAACCTCTCATACACTTTGCATCCTCTCTAGATTACTTAAAATAAAACCTGGTACTCATACCAGGTAAGTGCTATATAAATAATTGCCTGAAGGCAATGGATTTTAATTGCCTTTTGGAACTGTTTTTTTTTTTTTTCTTTCCCAGATATTTTTGACCCGGGTTGGTTGTGGATGTGGAAATGCAGATATGGAGGACCAACTGCTTTTTAAGCTCAGATCTGGATCTTCTCACACTTCTGCTTTGTCCTTTCAGAACCTGCCTTGCTCCTGGGCTCACTTCTATCAGAATTTGAACATTGGCAGCTTTTGTGTTTCATGTCCCCAGCAAGCAGGAGCCCACCCACCCCACAACCAACCCTGGCAACTAGAGTCCAGGTTTAGAGCAAGTTCACCCCTTGTCCTGCCCAGGAAAAAAGGGAAGGAACAAGAATAGGAGGGAACAAATGCTAGGAAGGGTCAGTGGTGGGTTACAAAAAGGAAACCAGTCCCCACGTGCCCCTGATGCTAAGAGGGTAATAAGAGCTCACCTACATTCATCATGGTGCCTGACATTTGGGAAACTTACGTCTTTCAGTGTTTCCCAATTTTGTTCCTTTAATAATGTACATAGTTTAAATCTAAACAACAACAAAAAGAACCAAATGTGTTATTTCTTAATGGAGATTAAGAAGTATCCTACTTGAAGATTTATTAGGTCATCTGCTATCTTTGTATAAATTCAGAATTTCTTGAGATGCCAAAGCTTCAAAATTTTGGCCACCTAATGCAGAGAGCTGACTCACTGGAAAAGACCCAGGTGCTGAGAAAGATTGAGGGGCAGGAGGAGAAGGGGACAACAGAGGGAGAGATGACTGGATGGCATCACTGCCTCAATGGACATGAGTCTGGGAGATAGTAGAGGACAGGGCAGCCTGGAGCGCTGCAGTTCATGGGGTTGCAAAGAGCTGGACACAACTCAGCAACTGAATAACAACAACAACAAATAATAATAATAAATACATTTGTGAAAAAAAAAAAAATCAGTTGTGGTGCTGGGGGTGGCTATTATTCAGAAAAAACCACCAGCTCACCTGCCATCAGTCACAACAAAAAGAAATCAACCCTGCAGAGGTGGCCTGGCCTGAACCTCCAGCTGTACGCCAGGCTGCATGTGCAAGGTTATTATTTCCTCTGATCTTCATAATACCGCTGAAGGCAGCAACTCACCCTAAATTTCACAGCGGATGGAAATGAGGCTTAGAGAAGGAATAAACCTGCCCAGAGCTATCCTGTTGCCAAGGCGGAATGTGAACCAGCCTGTCTGCTTCCGCGCCACGGGGGAAGCACTTTACAATTGATGGAGAGACGCGTCCAGCATCTCAGGGCATTTGCTTTTCCTATTAATGTCATTTTCTAGAACCAGACAGAAGCCGCATCCACCAGCTGAACCGAAACACGGCTGGCTAGTCTTCAGCGTTGAAGGAGCAAGGCATTCCTGGGGCATTTTGTTCTCCTGCCTCCTCCTAAGAGGAGGAGATCAGATTACAGAATTTGGCCCAGAGGCCTTCTCCCCTCCCCTTGTCCATTCTCCGTAAATTAGTTTTCATTTCATAACAGTCATTAGCTGAGTTCTGGGAAGGAAGTGTAAAAATTTCCCCTCACCTCTGGGCCCTAACTGGCAGCGGTTCCTTAAAACTCCTACAAGCAGAGCTCCATTTAAGCTTCAGAACCTCATCAATTAGGCCTTCGTGTGCGGGGATCACGTGGTCAGGCCATCACACCGAGCTGGACCCACGCAGAGCAGGACCAGAGGGCCTCATTACCGGACCTGGGCTTTTGTGAAATTCCTGAATAAGCATCCGTGGAGTATCTGCAGCAGACTGCGTTTTCTTTTTCTTTCTTTCTTTTTTCCCTGGCTTTAACAATCACTTTTACGGACAATTTAACACGGTGGGTTGCCACCTGTGTTAATGCCTCACCCCCCCCCCCCCCCCCCCCCTTCGCTCCTGAAGTCTGCCTTGTGAACCGGCTATCAGATGGAGACTCGGCGCGCGCCTCTTCCTAAGCAAACCGTGCCTTGCTTCACATCCACGATCAGGGCTCCCAGACAAAGAGAGATCCCCACCCTGCTTCCACCCAGAAGCAACTAAGTGCATGAAATCTGTGTTTCAAACGTGTTGTTCAGGGTCTCAGTCGTGTCCGACTCTTTGCGACCTCACGGACTGCAGCATGCCAGGCCTCCCTATCCCTCATCGTCTCCCAGAGTTTGCCCAAGTTCGTGTCCATTGAATTGGTAATGCTCTCCAACCATCTCATCCTCTGTCGCCTCCTTCTCCTCTTGCCCTCAATCTTTCCCATCTTTAGGGTCTTTGCCAATGAGTTGGCTCTTCACATCAGATGACCAAAATATTGGAGCTTCAGCATCAGTCCTTCCAATGAATATTCAATGTTGATTTCCTTTAGGGTTGACTGGTTTGATCTCCTTGCCTTCCAAGGGACCCCAGGAGTCTTCTCAAGCACCACAGTTTGAAAACATCAGTTCTTTGGCCTTATTTCTTCTGCCTAATAAGGCAGCTAGCTCTCACATCTGTTGGTTATTGAGAAAAGGTTGCAAGTAGGGAGAAGGGGTGATGCCCGGAGTCTAGCCTGCCTCTTAGTGGTGGGCAGGGATGAGGACAGAGAGTGTGGTCTTGGTTTCAACTGTCTGCAGCCTCTGCCCTGAAGGGGCTATTTCAGCATATTCATCTCATTTGTTATTGCCCCAATTAAGAGGTGTCCACATGTTGGGTATCCTCTCAGGCTGTTCAAGACTGAGCCTCGTGTAACAGGATCAACTCTGAACAGAGGCTTGCTTCTTCCTGTTAAAGATTCAGGAAGTGAGTGTTATCAGTTCGCTCCCTGCTAATTAGGTTCTAGGGGCATCTAGTATACTGACCAAGTTCATGTTAGACATACTGATAAGCCAGACTACCAATACCCGTTAATTTACAGTAAAAATTCTAGAATACCATGTCTCATGGTCAGTATCTTTTCCATTCTTTACAGTTAAGTAAAATAGAAAACATACACACTTGAGCATACACACACACACACACATACATACACACAAAAGAGGCTTGAAATCTATTTCATAACCACTAAAATATTCAGAAAATGTGAACCTGCAATTCCACCAAAAGAATCTTGAACTATGAAAAGCATGACATATACTTAGTTATAGAAAGCACTTCTTATACAACTATGATACTTTGAAGAAAAAGAAACCTAAATGTTCACAAATAGAGGACTGACTAAGAACTGACTTAGCCATGCACTTTAAACTTTGTATTATGATTGTGCTGTAGAAATAGAGCATGACACTGTAAGTTAGGGTGCAGTAAACTTCATTTTTTTACATTGTTGCTGTTGTTTGGTGTCTAAGTCATGTCAGACTCTGTGACCCCATGGACTGTAGCCCACCAGGCTCTTCTGTCCAGGGATTTCCCAGGACGGAATACTGGAGTGGGTTGCCATTTCCTTCTCTAAGTATCTTCCTGACCCAGGGATCAAACCTGCATCTCCTGCATTGGCAGGTGGATTCTTGACTACTTGAGCCACCGGTATGTGAGGCTAAACAACCTGAACTGTCCTCATGGGGGAAAAAACAATCTGGGTAAAATATATACTAAATATCTCTTTCTTTCTGATTTGTAAGTAAGTTCATTTGTATCACTTCATTTTAAAGATGGGAGAGGAGTTTGGGAGAGAATGGATTCATGTATATGATAGCTGAGCTCCTTTGCTGTCCACCTGAAACCATCACAACATTATTGATGGCCTATACTCCAATATAAAATTAAAAGTTTTTTTAAAAAGCTGAAAAAAAATATATGAAAAATAAGGCATTAAAGGAAATATTGCTTCCTATTACCATCACAAAATATCATCAGGTGCTTGCAAGTACATTTCAGATGTTGTTCACAGCAGAGAACCTACAAGGACAATCACCAAAAAAAAAACCATAGTATTTTTTATTTTTATTAAAAAAAAAAACCTCTTGAAGGCCTATAAAAAATGAACAGCCAAAAAGAGAACACTTACATTGCTCAGACTGTGGTTTTAAACTATGATTTTAATTAAAAGAAAGCAGAACTTTGGCTGATCCTAAGTCTGGGGCAGAAAAAATCGAAGATGAACCTGGAACAGCTGGGATGCTGTAGATAGAGCTTCGGAGGCAAAGTGTGCGAAGAGGCTCTCAACGGCCAGAGACAGACCAGTGTTTGCTTCCTTCAGGATAATTTGGGGATATTGTGAGCTCTGCCCCAGACCACCACAATACAGCAACTATCGCCGTTAAGTGAGTCATAAGAGTTTCTTGGTTTTGCAGTGCGTATAAAAACTATGTTGACACTATACTGTAGTCTATGCAGGATGCAATAACATTATGTCTATAAAAATAATGTACATGATTTCATTAAAAATAGTTTATTGCTGAAAAGTGGTAACCATCATCTGAGCTTTCAGTGAACAGTAATCATTTTGCTTTAGTGACATCAAAGATCACTGATTACAGACCACCTTAAAAACATAAGAATAAGGAAAAAACTTGAAATATTGTGAGAATTACCAAAATGAGACAGAGTCATGAGTAAGCAGGTGTTGTTGGAAAAAGTGAAATGGTGCCTATAGGGCTTCTCAGGTGGCCCAGGAGTTAAGGAATCTGCCTGCAATCCAGGAGACCCAGGTTCAATCCCTGATTCAGGAAGACCTCCTGGAGAAGGGAATGGCTACTCACTCCAGTATCCTTACCAGGAGAATTCCTGGGACAGAGGAGCCTGGAGAGCTACATCCTATGGGGTTGCAGAGTTGGACATGACTGAGCAACTGTCACTTCACTTCAGGCTTGCTTGACACACAGTTGCCACAAACATTAAATTTGTAAAAACATGTATTTATAACGTTCACTAAAGTAAAGCACAGTGAAATGAGGTATGGGAGTAAAATGAGTTAAATTTATCAAATATATATTTTAAGCTATGAGTTCCTAATTATATACAGGGGTCATATGGTCTCTGTTACAACTATAATACATAACTCTGTCATTGTAGATGAAAGCAGAAATAGATAGTGGTATGTAAATGAATAGACATGGTTATGTTCCAATAAAACAAGTTATAAAGACGGGTGGCCTATTTTTCACAAATTTATTGGGTTTGTGTCTAAATAGTATAAAAGTTGCTTTAGCCACTTCCTAAGTCCCATTTCTATGAGACCTCTGTGTGCATAAATTAAATTTGTTTTCTTTTTCTCCTGCTAACCTGCCTGTATCAGTTTTATTATTGGTACAGCCACAAGAATTCAGGAGGAATAGAGAGGGAAATTCCCTCTCCCTGACATTAATTAAATAATCATATCACAATATATGTAAGTCAAATCATTACGCTGTATACCTTCAGCTTGTATGGTGCTGTATATCAATTATATCTCTATAAAAAGAAAAAGAGAAAGAAGTTAAACTCATGGAAAGTAGAGGCAAGTGTTAAGGAAAAATGTAAAAGCTAATAAAACATTTAAAAGACATGCATCAAAGAAAATTAACAAAACTGAACACTGGTATTTGGAAAGAACAATAATATTGACAGAACTTAACTGAAAAAGTAAAGAGAAAGAGAAGAAAGGCACAGATTGACAGGATCAGAAATGAACAGGAAGATAACATCAACACATTTTAAAACAGTAAAGATATAATAATATGATATGCTGAATATTTTATAATATTAAGTTAGAAAATTTTGGTGAAAAGAATAATTTTCTGCCTGGAGACAGCTCGTCTTTCCCTTTCCACCTGTGACCTAGTCCACCCCCTTGACCCCATGCGTGGATTTCAGACTTGGCCCTGTGCCTTGAAATGACCAATGAAACTTGAGCTGACAATTAGTGAGCAGAAACTTTAAATATGTTTGCATGGTTTGGTTTTGTTCCTTGTCCTTTTCCTATCCACTGAGAAACAAGCCCTGTGTAAACTGAATAAGGCTTGTGGGGCTGAGCTGAACTTAACCTGCAGCAGGGAGGCAAGCCTCACTGAGTTCACCAGAACCTACACATCTGTGAAAATCAGAACAAAAACAGAAGCTTGTGGCCAGCCGCTTAGTTTCAGAGTTGTTTAGCATTAGTGCAGTTGGTCTTGACTAATATACCCTTAAAAAGTAAACAGTTTACCAATATTTAAAACAAAAAGAAGTTGAAAGATCCCTATATCTACTAATCAACAGTGTATTTAAATACAAAGTAATAATTTAATAATAAACTTCAGGTATTGATAATTTAATCAGTAACTTATAAACTATTTATGGATGAAGCATTTCTATATTGAAAATTTTCTTTCAGAGAAAAGTGTGAACCTTTCAAAATTAATGTAAAAAAAAAATGTTACCTGGATTATAAATCTTGACCAGAACATTACAAGGGAAATAAAGACAAATCTCTCTTATAAACAAGAAAGCAAAAATAATATAATGTGAGCAAATAGAATCCAATAATATATAAAAAGTATAATATTCAATATATTGTGAACCAAATGGAGTTCATTCTAGATATTCAACAATCGTTAGACTTCAAAAATTAATTATCATAATTGATGATAGGAGGAGAAAAATAAAATCATGTTATTTTGACAGAGGCAATAAAAGCACTTCATAAACTTCAAGCTCTATTAAAAAAATAAATTAAGAATAGAAGGTAGTTTCTTTACACTAATAAGTTATATTAAAAATAACTAAAAGCAAATATCATTTTGTTTGCCAAACAGTAAAGATTTTCCCCCTGAATTTAGGAGGAAAACAATTGCACTTAATATCATTAGTTTTATTCAGCCCTGAACTTGTGGTCATTGAAAGTGTAATAAGTAAGAAAAAGAAACAAAAAATATATTAAGAAAATTAGAAAGAAGAAATAAAGTGGTAATGATTCAGATATGCTATGACTATGTACAAATGATGGTCTGTAGACTATTAGAATTAATAATGAATTTAACAAAATGCCTGGCTAAAATCAACCAAAAATCTATTTTTATACAAACAAATATAAGTGAAAATTTAAAAGAAAATGTGCTGTTTATAAAAGCATAAAAATTCAAATAAGTCTAGTGATCAATGTGCAAGATTCTACAATAAAAGCTACAAAGCATTATTGATAATAATTAAAGAAGACCCAAATAAATGGGTGAATAAATCATGTTCAAATATGGAAAGACTTAAAATGATAAAGATGTTACTGTGTGGATATACAGTGCTTAGTCACTGAGTCGTGTCTGGGGCCGGAATTTCAATCAATAGCCAATGGCCAGTGATTTAATCAGTCATACCTAGGTAATGAAACCTATTCCATAGTAACCCAAAAAGATGGTGTTTGGAGAGCTTTCAAGTTGGTGGACCAGAATGGTTCCCTGTGCTACCATCTCCATGAGACAGAATCTCCTTTGTTTGGGATCCTTGCCTTATGTGTCTTTTCATCTGGCTGTTGATTCATATTGTTTAGTGTCCTTTGTTATTATTGTTTAGTCTCAGTCTTGTCTGACTCTTTTGCAACCCCGTGGACTGTAGCCTGCCAGACTCCTCTGTCCTCTGCCAGGCTTCTCTAAGCAAGACTATCAGAGTGGGTTGCCATTTCTTTCTCCAGAGGATCTTCCAGACCCAGGGATTGAACCCAGGTCTCCTGCATTGCATTCTTCACCAGTGAGCCACTGTGGAGGTATCCTTTGTAATAAACCAATAAGCAATAAGCTAGTGAGTATATGGATTTCCAGAGTTCTCTGCGCTGCTCTAGAAAATTAATCAAACCTGAGAAGGGGCTTTGGAAATTTATGCTTTAGAGCCAGTTAATTGGTCAGACACACAGGTAAAATGGAGACTTGTGACTGGCATCTGCAGTGGTGGGGGGCGCAGTCTTGTGGGACTGAACCCGTGACCTGTGAACTCTGATGCTGTCTTTAGGTAGATAGTGCCAGAACTGAGTTGAATTCTGGTGTCTGAGAACTGCTTGGTATGGGGAAATTCTGTATATTGATTTTATATCCTGCGACTTAACTGAATTTGTTTATTAGTTGTAACAATTATTTTTGTTTGGTGAAGGCTTTAAGATTGCTTGTATATGATCTCATGTAATCCGCAGTGACAGTTTTTTTTCTTCCTTTCTGATTTGAATTTCTTTTATTCCTTTTTCCAGTCTGATTGCTCTGGCTAGGACCTCCAGTACTATGCTAGATAAAGAGGTGTGAATGGACATCCTTGTCTTGTTTCTGATCTTAGAGGCAAAGCTTTCAGCTTTCCACCATTGAAAATGATGTTAAATGTGGGCTTGTCATAGACAGCCTTTGTTATGTTGAGGTATATTCCCTCTATACTTACATCATTGAGAGATTTTTATCATGAATAAATTTGAATTTTGTCATATGTTTTTCTGTATCTATTGAGAATACTTTTTTTTGACATTTTTTTTTTTTTACTTTATAATATTGTATTGGTTTTGCCATACATTGACATGAATCCACCATGGGTGTACATGTGACACATCACATTGATTGATTTGCATGTGTTGAAACATCCTTACACCAGTGGAATAAATCTCATTGATCATGGCATATGTCCTCTATATTGTTAAATTAGGTTTGCTAATATTCTGATGGAGACTTTTTCATCTACATTCATCATGGATATTGGTCTGTAATTTTGCTCTCTTGTGATGTCCCCGTTTGGTTTTGGTATTAGGGTAATTTGTTGTTCAGTTGCTAAGTCATATCTGACTCTTTGTGACCCCATAGATTGCAGCACACCAGGCTCCTCTGTCCTCGACTATCTCCTGGAGTTTGCTCAGGTTCCTGTCCATTGAATCATTGATGCTATCTAACCATCTCATCTTCTGTCACCCTTCTTCTCATTTTACCCTCAATCTTTACTAACACTGGGGTCTTTTCCAATGAGCTGGCTCTTCACATCAGGTGGCCAAAATATTGGAGCTTCAGCTTCAGCATCAATACTTTCAATGAATATTCAGGGTTGATCTTTAGGATTGACTGGTTTGATCTTGCAATCCAAGAGACTCTCAAGAGTCTTCTCCAGCATCACAGTTTGAAAGCATCCATTCTGTGGCATTCAGCCTTCTTTTTGGTCAAATCTCACATCTGTACTGGATGCTAACTGTCTAAAATTAAAACATCTCTAACATGGTATTTAAAAATGAGCAAGAATGGTATGAGAAAGAAACATTATGTGATAACATTGCTTATAAATATAGAAGCAAAATTTTTAAACAAATTATCAGTAAACCAAGAAAAGTGTGGAGAATATGTTAATGAAATATGCATAATTATTTTTTCAAACTAATGTAAGAATAGCTTATAATTAGAAAATCAACAAATGTTATTTTTAATAGTAACAGATTAAGGACAAAAAAACCATATGAACACTTGAACAGACCAAAAAAATTAAAAAAAAAAAAAACCTCAGAAGAATAACCACTACTTAATTATAGCATTTCTTGATAGATCAGGAATAGAGAGGAACTTGGAACTGTCTCCATCTTTTCTAGTAGCATTTGCTAAAACATGAAAATATCAATATCAAGTTTAATTGTAAAACTTTATTTACTTCAAAATCAAGAATACTAAAAGAATTTTCATTCTTACTCTCTTTTATTACCACTGAGGTTCTGGGGTAGGGGGGCAGGGCGGGAAGGGAGATGAGGCCTGTGGAGCAAGAAAGAAAACTGCTACCATTGACTGTTTAACATCATTGACCTAGGAAACAAAAATAATTCACAAATATAGAAAAATGAATAACATTTGAGTGAATAAAACTTGTCCATGTTTTTTGCATCTTATACACAACTCAATTACATTTATTATATTGGCTATAAATGTGTAGATTGAGTCATTTTTTAAAAAGATCGCATCACTGGATCAGTCAAAAATATTAATTACTTATGGTATGAAACTAACAAATTATGTGGAGAACTTAATGTAGAATATCACATACACTGTTTGAAAGAAATTAAATAAAAACTAAATAAATGTAGAGATATCTCTTTTATGAAAAATCAGACTCAGCATTGATTGCAAAGCTTTCAGATCTTCCTTTACGGATCTGCATAACAACTTAGTTCAGACGAAAAATCCCAAAGATTTTTTTTCTTTTTTAACTAAATTTTTGCTAGTATAAACCTCCAATGGACAGGACATTTCTGAATCAATCAAAGGAGATATTTGATTTTTTGACATTTGATATTTGATACTTTCTTCAGTTCAGTTCAGTCGTATCTGACTCTTGGCAACCCCATGTACTGCAGCAAGCCAGGCGTCCCTATCCATCACCAACTCCTGGAGCCTACACAAACTCATGTCCATCGAGTCGGTGATGCCATCCAGCCATCTCATCCTCTGTCGTCCCCTTCTCCTCCTGCCCCCAATCCCTCCCAGCATCACAGTCTTTTCCAATGAGTCAACTCTTCACATCAGGTGGCCAAAATATTGGAGTTTCAGCTTCAACATCAGTCCTTCCAATGAATACCCAGGACTGATCTCCTTTAGGATGGACTGGTTGGATCTCCTTGCAGTCCAAGGGACTCTCAAGAGTCTTCTCTAACACCACAGTTCAAAAGCATCAATTCTTCAGCACTTAGCTTTCTTTATAGTCCAACTCTGACACCATACATGACCACTGGAAAAACCATAGCCTTGACTAGATGGACCTTTGTTGGCAAAGTAATGTCTCTGCTTTTTAATATGCTGTCTAGGTTGGTCATAACTTTCCTTCCAAGAAGTAAGCATCTTTCAATTTCATGGCTGCAATCACCATCTTCAGTGATTTTGGAGCCCCCCAAAAATAAAGTCAGCCACTGTTTCCCCATCTATTTGACATGAAGTGATGGGATTGGATGCCATGATCTTAGTTTTCTGAATGTTCGGCTTTAAGCCAACTTTTTCACTCTCCTCTTTTACTCTCATCAAGAGGTTCTTTAGTTCTTCTTCATTTTCTGCCATAAGGGTGGTGTCATCTGCATATCTGAGGTTATTGATACTTCTCCCAGCAATCTTGATTCTAGCTTGTGCTTCCTCCAGCCCAGCGTTTCTCATGATGTACTCTGCATATAAGTTAAATAAGCAAGGTGACAATATACAGCCTTGACGTACTCCTTTTCCTATGTGGAACCAGTCTGTTGTTCCATGTCTGTTCTAACTGTTGCTTCCTGCCCTGCATACAGACTTCTCAAGAGGCAGGTCAGGTGGTCTGGTATTCCCACCTCCTTCATCATCATTTCTTACCAGGTATCAAGACTGATAAGGCATGGTAAAGCCTCCTTGGTGGAATGACTTCCCTGGTGGTTCAAACGGTAAAGAATTTGCCTGCAGTGCAGGAGACCCAGGTTCAATCCATGGGTTGGAAAGATCCCCTGGAGAAGGGAATGGCTACGCAATCAAGTATTCATGCCTGGAGAATCCCATGGAAAGACGAGCCTGGGGGCTACAGTCCACAGGGCCACAAAGAGTTGGACATGACTGAGTGACTAACAAAGCTATACAGTATTAGATCAATAGACAAATGGAAAGAGCAGAAAGTGATCTCCACATAAATGGAAAAGTGGATTTCCATTCTCTTCCAGAGGGTATTTCAGTTAGTGAGGAGGGGCTCGACTTTAAATCAATTAGTTTTTCATTTGAAGGAAATGAAAATTGATTCCCATCATCTCATCATATGCAAAATTTTTGTATCAGTAGTTGGATTCAGTATCACACAATTTTTAAAAGACAATATCATCTATGAGGAAAATGAATAGATAAGTCAGAAAGAGAGAGCTGTTACTTGTAGATGCTTGTGATATTTGACCAAGAATTAAAATATGGAAGCTATGTAAAGCCTAATCATAAACAGTAATCATAAAATAACATCTATGTAAAAATAAAATCATAAACAAATTTGAAAAAATAGTGGAAATTGGAAGACAAAACTGTTGATACCAGGCAAATATTTTATATCCCCAGTAGACAATCATCTCTGGGGGAAAAGAACAACAAAATAAATAAACCCCCCTCAAAAAAAAAAAAAAGACAAGGAGCAAAAGATGCTAAAAATCCAAAAATACTAATTAATCAAAGAAACACAGATAAAGAGGAGCTTTTAAAATTATTTGTTTAATCTGTTAGTTTGTGAAATATTGGAAAGATTTACATAGTGTATATTGTTATTAGAATTTGGCCGTATTCTATTTCTGTGCCCTACTGGTATGAAAGTAACTTGGTCTAAGTTTTCAAGAGTATGCTTGGCAATATTTTTCAAAATACAAAATGCACATAGCCTTTGACTAAGAAATTATATTTCCAAAATGTTTTCTAAAGGGGAAAAACAACAGCTTTCATGGGCATACACATTAGGTAGCTTATCACTGTATTATTTACAATAATTAACATTTGAAAATAATATTCATCAATAGGATGTTGGTTTAATAAATTCTGAGATTATGCAAATGGCATACTATGCAAAATATTATGCATTTAAATAGTCATATAAATCAATATTATTGATACAGGAAATGTTTGCCTGTTGATTGAAAATAGATTAAAGAACTTACACTGGTTTCTCTGGATGATGAAATTTTATGGGCCTTATATTTTCTTCATTATAAACTTCTCTATTTTATTTAACAATGAGTATACCTATACATAAATAAGCAGAGAAAAACAATGTTCAAAAAAACAAGAAGGAAAAGAAATCCTCTAACACACATGCATATTATTAGCAAATGAGTTTTCAGGAATGTAACAGCTACTACTTATCAGATATTCCTTTTATGTCAAGTGTGATTTTTCCCAAATCCTGAAAGGTATGGCTTGGTTACATACTCAAGTGTAAATGCAAAGGAGTGCTGCAGTTATTACTTTGAATTCGGGTATCTCTGGCTCTCATCAATCCATACTCTTACATAACACATGGAGCTCCCCACCTTGAATCAATGTACCAGACCACCATGGACAAGTTTCAGGGGGGTCTTTGAACCTTTTAAAGGTGTAAACAAAATTGCATTTGTATATGAATTTTATGGGGTAAGAATCTATACTTTCTATCACAATGTTCTTTTAAATAATCTCAAAAGATAAAGGACCCTTGCCTTTGAGGGAATATGGATTCACATAAGATCGTTACCTCATGATGTTAGTCCAGCCAAAACTCATTTTGTTCCTCTTCACAGAGTTTGCATTTTTTATAAATTGAAGTTTAGTGGCAACCCCTTACCAAGCAAGTCTATAGGCATCATTTTTCCAATAGCATTTGCTCACTCCACGTCTCTGTATCACATTTTGGTAATTCATTTTGAATGTTTCCATTATTATCATATTTGTTATGGTGATCTGTGATCAAACTTTCAAGTTACTATGCAATTGTTTGGGGCTCCAAGAACCACACCCATTTAAGATCTCAAACTTAATAGATAAATGTGAGTGTTCTGACTGCTCCACTGATGAGCCATTCCCCCATCTTTCTCCCTATCCTTGAGCTTTTCTAGTCTCTGATAATAATATTGAAGACCAAGTGTTCAAGAGAAAGGAAGAGTCATAAATCTCTCATTTTAAATCAAAGGCTAGAAATAACTAAGCTCAGTGAGAAAGGCATTTCAAAAGCTGAGACAGGCTGAAAGCTAAGCCTCTTGTGCTAAACAGTTAGTCAAGCTGTAAAGGCTAAGGAAAAGTTATTGAAGGAAATTAAGAATGCTACTGCAGTGAACACACAAATGATAAGTGAAACAGCCTTGTTGATGATGTGGAGAAAGTCTGAGTGGTCTAGATAGACGATCAAACGTGCTGCACTCCCTTAAATCAAAGCCTCATCGAGAGTAAGGTCCTGATTCTGTTCTATTCTAAGAGAAGTGAGGAAGCTGCAGAAGAAAAGTCTGAAGCTAACAGAGCTTTATTCATGAGGTTTAAGGAAAGAAGGCATCTCTGAAATGTAGAGGTGCAAGATGAAGCAGCAAGTGCTGATGTAGAAGCTGCAGCAAGTTATCCAGAAGATCATTAATACAGGCGGCAACAGTAAACAGATTTTCAATGGAGATTAAATAGTCTTAGGTTGGAAGAAGATGTCATCTAAGGCTCTCATAGCTAAAGAGGAAAGGTTAATTTCTAGCTTCAAAGGACTGGCTGACTCTCTTATTAGAGGCTAATGGACTGATGAAGTTGAAGCCAGTGCTCATTTACCCCTCCCCAAACCCCAGGGCTCAGAATTAGGCTAAGTCTACTCTGCCTGTGCTCTATAAATGGGAGAACAAAGCCTGGGTAATAGCACATAGGCTGACAACAGTTAAATGAGTATTTTAAGCCCACTATTGAGACCTACCTACTGTGAAGAAAAAAGATTCCTTTCAAAAGAGTACTGTTCATTGATGATGTGCCTGGTCACCCTAGAGCTCTGATGGAGATGTACAATAAGATTAATTTTGTTTTCGTGTCTGCTCACATAGCATCTGGGCTTCTCTGGTGGCTCAGACAGTGAAGAATCTGCCTGCAATGCAGGAGAACTGGTTCAATCCCCGGGTGGGGAAGACCCTCTGGAGAAAGGAATGGCAACCCACTCCAGCATTCTTGTTGGAGAATTCCATGGACAGAGGGCTATGGTTTATGGGATCACAAAGAGTTGGACATGACTGAGCAGCTAACTCTTTCACTTCACGCTTTCACACAGCATCTATTCTGCAGCCCATGAATCAAAGATTAATTTTGACTTTCAAGTCTTATTATTTAAGAAATATATATTGTAAGGCTATAGACCCGATAGTGAGTTTTCTCTTGGATCTGAGTAGAGTCCATTGAAAAGCTTCTGGAAAGGACTTGCCGTTCTAGATGCCATAAGAACATTCACAATTCAAGGGAAGAGATCAAAATATCAACATCAGCCAGAGTTCTGAAGAAATTGATTCCAATCCTGGTGGATGACTTTGAGGGGGTCAAGACTTCAGTGGAGGCAGTAACTACAAATGTAGTGAAAACGACAAGAGAACTAGAATTAGAAGTGGTGACTGAAGGTGCAACTGAATTGCTGCTGTTTCATGATAAAACTTGAGTATAAAAACATGAATGAATGAGAAGCTGCTTCTAATGAGTGAGCAAAAAAAAGTGATTTCTTGAGATGGAATCTACTCCTGGTTAAAAAAAAAATTTAAAGGTTGTTGAAATGACAACAAAGGACTTAGAATATTATGTAGTCTTAGTGGATAAAGCAGGGGCAGGGTTTGAGACGATTGACTCCAATTTTGAAAGTTCTACTGTTGGTAACATCCTCTCAAATAGCACTGCAGGCTACAGAAGAAATGTTGTTCATGAAAGGATGAGTCAATCGATGCAGCAAACTTCATTTTTATCTTATTTTAAAGAATTGTCACAGTGATCCCAAACTTCAGCCACCACCACCCTGATCAGCCATCAACATGGAGGCAAGATCTTCCACCAGAAAAAATACTGATGTGTGGTAAGTTCCTTCTGTCATGTCCAACTCTTTGTGACCCCATGGACTGTAGGGTACCAGACTCCTCCGTCCATGGGCTTCTCCAAGCAAGAATACTGGAGTGGGTGGCCATGCCTTCCTCTAGGGGATCTTCCCGACTCAGGAATCGAAACTGAATCTCCTGTGGCTCCTGCATTGCAGGCAGATTCTTACCACTGCTCCACTGGAGAACTCATTAAAGACTCAAATAATGCTTAGCATCTTTCAGCAGTAAAGCATTTTTTAAATTAAGGTACATACTTTTTTTAGACTTAATAATACTGCACACTTAATCGACTATAGTATAGTGTAGATACAACTTTTATATGCACTGAAACTACCCCCCAAAAAATGTGTGTGATTTATTTTATAGTGATGTCTGCTGTATCGTGGTGACCTAGAACCACACCTGCAATATCTCCAAGATATGCCTGTACCTGCTTCCCACAGAAGGCAATTTGTTGTCCCCATTTTTCTGCCACCCTGTCTTGCCACCTCTGGCCTCTGGTCTCTATAAACTTTGAAAGCATTCTATCTTAAAAAAAAAAAAATTAGGGACTTCCCTGATGATCCAGTGGTTAAGAATCTACCTTCCAATGTAGGGGATGTGGGCTGGATCCCTGGTCAAGGGAACTAAGATCCTACATGGCTTGGGGAAACTAAACCTGGCTGCCAAAACTAGAGGGAAGCCCACACGCGACAACTAAGACTTGACGCAGCCAGAAATAAATAAATAGTTGTTGTTTTATTCGCTAAATCGTGTTGGACTCTTTTGTGACCCCGTGGATTGCAAAGTCAGGGCTCCTCTGTCCATGGGATTTCCCAGACAAGAATATTGGAGTGGGTTGCCATTTCCTTCTCCAGGGAATCTTCCCAATCCATAGGTAGAACCCATGTCTCCTATATTGGCAGATGAGTTATTTACCACTGAACCACCAGGGAAGCCCTAAAGAAATAGATACTTTTTTTTTAAAGAAAATATTTATTTTAAAAATGGATACATTTAAACTTATAACATGGTGACCGGATAGACATAAATGTGGTGAAAGTTTTCTCTGAGCATTACAGGCAGCTGCTCTGGGAAGCTGCCCCTGTGACTGTACTGGGGACCTGTGTCTACATAGATGTGCCCAGGCTTGGCTTCCTGAAGACCACTTACTGAGTCCAGTGCGTGTCTATATGACCAGGCCTCGACTGGTGAGGACACCAAATGGGCCAGCACCTCCTGATGTTTCCATCTTTACTTTTGCTCTGTCACCAGCAATCTGGTCACACCCTGGAATACCCCAACTCAGTCCTAGCACTCACCACCCACAGTGCAGACTCCATAGATTAAAGGTCCCTTTAATAACAGCCTCTAGTGGGACAGCCTAGCGCAGAGACACATAGGGCAAGACCTGGGAGGACCTCAAATGCAGAGCTTCCATGTCCTCTCCCCATGGAATCAGGGCACATCATACTCCCCAACCCCATCATATTGATGCATTCACCAACCACCAAGATCACTAAGCCAGTGTCTAGAGTGTTGACCGCAGTTTAATTGAATAGATATGTTGTTGTTTTAGTCACTAAGTCATGTCTGACTCTTTGCGACCCCATGGACTGCAGCAGGCCAGGATCCCTTGTCCTTCACTATTTCCCAGGGTTTCCTCACACTCATGTCCATTGAGCCAAGTACATTTGATTTATTAAATCATTTGCCATGAGATTGAACTCAATCCCCTGCCTCTCCCCTCTCTGGAGGTTGGGTTGTCTCAAAGGCCAAACCTCTAATCATGTGGTTGGTTCTTCTGGTGGTTGGTTCTTCTGGTGACCTGTCTTAAAACTGAGCAGGACCCTGTGGGGTTCCTGGGCACAGAAGGCTTTCTGTGTCCCCCACTTCTTGTTTGGGCTTCTTCAGTGGCTCAGCACTAAAGAATATGCCTGCAATGTAGGAGAAGCAGGTTTGATCCCTGGGTCAGGAAGATGCCCTGGAGAAGGAAATGGCAATCCATTCCAGTATTCTTGCCTGGAAAATCTCACGGACAGAGGAGCCTGGTGGGCTACAGTCCATGTGGTCACAAAAAGAGTTAGACACAACTTAGCGACTAAACAACAACAGTAAGGGATACACATAACAATACCCTTGAGGTTTTCTGTAGAACTAAACTCCCTCCCCTCCCAATGGAAGATGCTAACTACTATAGGAAGCATTCTTCAGAGAAGATAGGAGACCACCTGAGGCCGAATTAAAGGGATGCAGAGCACCCCCCACCCACTGCCCCAGCCCCCAGACATATATCTGATCCTTATCAGCAATCCTGCTCTTGAATCATTGCTATAAAACTCCTCACCAAGTTCCCCTGAGTTGGGATACATAATTTCAAGGGCAAAGGCCCACTCCAGTGTCCCCATTCGCCTGGTAAAGCAATAAGACTATTCTTTTCTACTTCAGCCCAAACTGTCTCTGAGAGTCCATTCGGCACCAGAACACTGAGACCATAGTTTCGGCATCAGCTTCCATTCTCTCTAAGAACCCACCATCAACCATCACTACCAGGAGTCACTTCATTAGCATAAACTCAGATTTGCTCTGAGGAGCTGATGAATAACAAAGACACTTCTATTACCAAGGGTTTCAGAAGCTCCAGGCCAACAATCTGGGACAAAGACCCACAAATTCTTCATTGTACAACAACTTCCCTCTTTCGATATAGCTTCTTCACGTCCCATTTTAATTCCCCTCCTTGATCTGTTCTTTTTTCTTTCTTTAGTCCCCAATGAACTGTTCCTCTGACTTTGTGGTTACTCAAATTTCAAACTGAAAATGTTGCCCACCCTTTGCCCCATGAAGGAGAAGCATATAAAAGGACCATACAAATGTATACACAACTACACAAAACACCAACAATTGAGATTATCTATAGGAGAAGGTTATTCTGTAATTAAAGGCAGATGCAAAGAAAGATGATTTGGTAGCTTTTAATCTCCTCTGTAACTCTCATATCTGTATAATACACACGCCTACAAATAGATGCACATATTATAGGCAAACATCTATAGATATTACATGACTACATGTATGGATATGAGAGTTGGACTATAAAGAAAGCTGAGCGCCGAAGAATTGATGCTTTTGAACTGTGGTGTTGGAGAAGACTCTTGAGAGTCCCTTGGACTGCAAGGAGATCCAACCAGTTCATCCTAAAGGAAATCAGTCCTGAATATTCATTGGAAGAACTGATGCTGAAGCTGAAACTCTATTACTTTGACAACTTGATGCAAAGAACTGACTCATTTGAAAAGACACTGATGCTGGGAAAGATTGAATGCAGGAGGAGAAGGGGATGACAAAGGATGAGATGATGGGATGGCATCACCGACTCAATGGACATGAGTTTGAGAAAACTCCAGGAGTTGTTGATGGACAGGGAGGCCTGGTTTGCTGCAGTTCATGGGATTGCAGAGAGCTGGGCATGACTGAGTGACTGAACTGAACTGAATATACATATTACATTACACATAAGTTGGAAAAGAGAAATGAAAGAGGAATTCCTAAGGTGAGCAATTTGGGGAAGAGAGATGAGATGCCAACAGTGGTGAAATAAAAACACTGCACAGATTCCTGCTCCTTACGAGCTTATGTTTCCATCAGGATTTCGGCAGCAGCCAGTGTTCTTTTTGGCATTTTCTTCTAGAATACTAAAAATTTCAGAGAACAGAAAAACCCTCCAGATAGATTTAGGCAAAACAAGCAAAATGTAACCCATGAAACAGCAAAGCATCTTTTGGGGCTAAGACAGGAGAAGTTGCAGGTAGGATTTGGGAAAGAGAGGCTTGCTATAGAAGTCATTCTGTATCAGTTGCTCCCGTCCCCCCCAAACCCAGAACCATAAATGTAAAATGATATTTCAGTCCAAATGTGTTGCCTGTGCTAAGGAGGCTGAAAACTCCTAAACTTACCCAAGCAGAGAAGGAAACTCAGTCCAACTACACTTGGATCAGATACAAGTCAAGAGCACTATTTTCTCTCTGTAATTCTGAGGTTCTTATCAGAAGCCCTGTTGCGTTCCTTCTCCTTGACCTCATCCACTTCTGGGCATGTACATGCTAGAAGAGAGAATAGTCTGGTCAGAGGCCTAAAATGGTGCATGATTCTGTAAGAGTTCATCCTAAATCAACCAAGAGCTGCAAAAGAAATGGCTTGGGGGAAAAAACCTAGAAAACAGCTTTTTATTTTTTTTTTTTTTTCCCCTCTTTGCCATGTAGCTTTGGAGCCACCAGATGGCGATGTTACAGACCAGCACTTAGAGTCTCCAAGGGCAGTGGAAGTGTGAGAAAGGGAAAGATGTTTAAATAAAGAGAACCCTGGAGTCTGTCGGTGTCTGGATCTCTAACTGGAAAACCAGATGCAGTGCAAAGAGCAACAGCTAACTTTCCTTCCAACCAAAGTTCATTCCGAAACAGCGGGGAGCTACAAAGCAGTTTCCGTGGTGTTAGATCAGTTTGACCTCATCAGTCACATCACCTGTGAATAGTGTGTTCAGAGAGCCAAGGTTTACTTGATGACTCCAGAGAAAAAGACAATACCCAGTGAAACCAGTCAAAAGACACTCAAAAGCCTCATATCCCCACTTGTTGTTCAGTTGTGTCTGACTCTTTGCAATCCCATGGACAGCAGCACACCAGCCTCCTTTGTTCTTCACTATCAGAGTTTGCTCAGATTCCTGTTCATTGAGTCAGTGATGCTATCTAACCATCTCATCCTCTGTCCCCACTTCTCTGTTCCCCTTCAATCTTTCCCAGCGTCGGGGTCTTTTCAAATGAGTTGGCTCTTCCCGTCAGGTAGCCAAAGTATTGGAGCTTCAGCATCAGTCCTTCCAATGAATATTCAGGACTGATTTCCTTTCGGATTGACTGGTTTGATCATCTTGCTGGCCAAGGGACTCTCAAGAGTCTTCTCCAAAAACCACAGTTCAGAAACATCAGTTCTTTAGTGCTCAGCCTTCTTTATGGTCCATCTCTCACATCCATACATGATTACTAGAAAAACCATAGCTTCAACTATATGCACCTTTGTTGGCAAAGTGATGTCTCTGATTTTTAACATGCTATCTAGGTTTGTCCTATCACCACTGTCCTCTGTTTAATTCTCATTCTCTGGCCCTCCAGTCACCTCTCACTGTAACCCACCTTCACAGTGTCAACACATGGGCACCCCCACATTTTAAAATGCACAGTTTGCAGAATTACCAATAACATACTGGCCAACCAAAGAAAGCTTTCATTGATTTCCTGTGTTGTAAATTGATCCAGATAATTTCTGTGGCTTAAGAGGTTCATTAACTCACTAATTTGAAATAATCTGAACATAAGCTGAGTTACAGTTTTCTCTTGCCCTGTGTCCAGATTCATTTAACTCAATTTCTTGGGGCACAGTGCAAAGGAGGCCAAAGCTCAATGTACACTCGATTTTATCGTGTTCTACTGACAAGCATCTTGCTCTCAACCCTGGTGGTCTGTCTAGGCTTAAGGTCAGAAGAGGAAGTTAAAGAGCAGGGACAGAAAAGAGAGTGTAAATGGAGAAATGCAAATATATTCTAATTACTGAGGGGTGGGGAGAAGGTTCCAAATCCAATGTCTAGTTTTCGCTTGAGATAAGATGGAGAAAGAGGCTTCCCAGGTGGCTCCGTGGTAAAGAATTTGCCTGCCAATGCATGAGACACAGGTTCAATTCCTGGGTTGGGAAGATCCCCTAAGAAGGAAATGGCAACCCACTCCAATATTCTTGCCTGGGAAATCCTGTGGACAGAGGAGCCCAGTGGGCTACAGTCTATAGGGTCACAAAGAGTTGGACATGACTGAACTGACTAAACAACAGCAAAGATGGAGAAAGCACACACTATCACTTGCCTTGAGTGCAGTTCTATCACCCGTGCAGAGTACACAGCGCATCTCTTTGAAGACTCTAAAGGGTAAACAGTGGCAGGAAGGTTGGTGAAGATGAAAATTTCAAGAACTACCAAACTGACTGGGAGTCTCACATTTTAACCCCTTCCCCCCCACCCCCTAGTGTGGATGCACAGTAGCATAAAATACAGAAGTGGGCATTGACTTATGAGTAGAAGGCACATCAGGGGAAACCTAAAAAAGAAAGAAAACCATCCCTATACAGATGAAGTGATTGTCTATGTCGAGAACCTCAAGAAGTCAACAAAAACAACAAAAAGCTTCTAGAAATAATGAATTTAGCAAAGTCACAGGATATAAGGAACCACACAAAAATCAGTCTTATTTATATATAGTGGCAATAAACATTTGGAAACAGAAAATTTTAAATAATCATTGCTTACAATAGCTTTAAAAACTATAAAATACTTTGATACAAATCTCACAAAACCTGTACTCCATGCTGAATACTATAAAATGCTGATGAAAGAAATCAAGTGAAGTGAAGTGAAGTGAAGTCGGTCAGTCATGTCCGACTCTGCGACCCCATGGACTGTAGCCCACCAGGCCCCTCCGTCCGTGGGATTCTCCAGGCAAGAATACTGGAGTGGGTTGCCATTTCCTTCTCCGGGAGATCTTCCTAACCCAGGGATCGAACCCGGGTCTCCCGCATTGGAGGCAGACACTTTACCATCTTAGCCACCAGGGAAGCTCAAAAAAAGAGGATCTAAATAAATGGAGAGTAATTCTGCAGAGAAGAACCAATTCTGACTCCATGTTGGAACTCTTTCTTTGACTTGCTTTTTGTAGCTGTTGTTATTATAACCATACATAATGGCCTGCCTCTGAGGACCCTGCCCTTCTGCCTGACTGTTTTTTTTTTTCCATTTATTTTTATTAGTTGGAGGCTAATTACTTTACAACATTGCAGTGGTTTTTGTCATACATTGAAATGAATTAGCCATGGATTTACATGTATTCCCCATCCTGGTCCCCCCTCCCACCTCCCTCTCCACCTGATCCCTCTGGGTCTTCCCAGTGCACCAGCCCCGAGCACTTGTCTCATGCATCCAACCTGGGCTGGTGATCTGTTTCACCCTAGATAATATACATGTTTCGATGCTGTTCTCTTCAAACATCCCACCCTTGCCTTCTCCCACAGAGTCCACAAGTCTGTTCTATACATCTGAGTCTCTTTTTCTGTTTTGCATATAGGGTTATCGTTATCATCTTTCTAAATTCCATATATATGTGTTAGTATACTGTAATGGTCTTTATCTTTCTGGCTTACTTCGCTCTGTATAATGGGCTCCAGTTTCATCCATCTCATTAGAACTGATTCAAATGAATTCTTTTTAATGGCTGAGTAATATTCCATGGTGTATATGTACCACAGCTTCCTCATCCATTTGTCTGCTGATGGGTAACTAGGTTGCTTCCATGTCCTGGCTATTATAAACAGTGCTGCGATGAACATTGGGGTGCACGTGTCTCTTTCAGATCTGGTTTCCTCGGTGTGTATGCCCAGAAGTGGGATTGCTGGGTCATATGGCAGTTCTATTTCCAGCTTTTTAAGGAATCTCCACACTGTTCTCCATAGTGGCTGTACTAATTTGCATTCCCACCAACAGTGTAAGAGGGTTCCCTTTTCTCCACACCCTCTCCAGCATTTATTGCTTGTAGACTTTTGGATAGCAGCCATCCTGACTGGCGTGTAATGGTACCTCATTGTGGTTTTGATTTGCATTTCTCTGATAATGAGTGATGTTGAGCATCTTTTCATGTGTTTTTTGCCATCTGTATGTCTTCCTTGGAGAAATGTCTGTTTAGTTCTTTGGCTCATTTTTTGATTGGGTCATTTATTTTTCTGGAGTTGAGCTGGAGGAGTTGCTTGTATATTTTTCTGCCTGACTGTTAAAGTACCTTTATTCAGAACTCTGTCCACCTGTAGATGGCAGGAAGGAAGAAGATGGCCTGAGACTTGCCATTTTAGGAGATACTTGCAAGGTTAATCACCTTTTTACTTTGCTTCCTCACCTCCCCAAATCTCTGACCTATAAAAGAACCTGGCATCCAGACTCCAATAATATGGTTATTTTTATGGTTAGCCTGCCATTTTTTTTGTTCAGCTGACTTTCTAAATAAAACTGTATTCCGTGCCTCAACTCCTTGTCTCTGATCTCTGGTTCATTGGCCTGCCATGGGACAAGCAGAGCGAGCTTGAACTCGCTAACAGCAATACAATTCACATGTAGTAGAAGATAACCGGGTGAAGGCGGAATCTCAAATTCATCTGTGGACAACCCAATTTCATCAGTAAAAAGCCAACAACCCAACTGAGAATGGACAAAAACTTGAACAGATACTTCACCAAAGAGGACACATAAAGGGTAAAGCAAAACACACGTGCACATACAGGAAGATCAATAATACCCAAAGATGCTCACAGGGCAAATGCAAGTTAAACCATATATGATAATTCTTCTCACCCACTAGAATAGCTCAAATAAAACGTACTGGTAATGCCAGGTGCTAGTGAGGACCCAGAGCAGCTGGAACTCTCACACCCTGCTAGTGGGAATGCACAACAGTACAACCACTCTAGAAAAGTTTGGTGGTTTTTATAAAATAAAACCTATACTTACCAGAGGACCCAGAAATCCTACTCCTGCATATTTTACCTTAGAGACGTGAAAATTCACATTCACATAAGAAGCTGTCCCTCAAACGTTTCTAGCAGCTGTATTTATAATCATCGGATCTGGAGACAATCCAAGTGTCTTTCAATGAGTGAATGGCTAAGCAAGCTGTGATCCATCCATGCACTGGCATGCCACCCAGCAATGGAAAGGAACAAACTATTGACACACAACCACTTGGATGAATCTCAAAGGCATTATGTGGAGTGAAAGAAGCCTGTCTCAAAAGGTTATATAGTGCATAGTACCATTTATATGATATTCTCAAAAAAACCAATCTGTAGTGATTGAGGATACATTAGCATTTGCCAAGAGTTGGGGGTGGAGGAGGTAGGAAGAGGTTCACAGTGGAGTCTTTTGGGGAGATGAAACTGTTCTGCATGCTGTCATTACAATAATCTATAAATGTGGTAATATTCACAGAAGTGCATACTCCCCAAATGATTCCGTTTTCAAGTATGTTAGTTTAACATTTAAATGACTGATTTTATATCAGTTCTCTCATTTAACCCATGCTGGTCAGTCACTAAGTGACATCTGACTTTTTGCAACCTCACAGGCTGCAGTATGCCAGGCTCCCCTGTCCTTCACTACCTCCCAGAGTTTGCTCAAATTCATGCCCGCTGAGTCAGTGATGCCATCCGACTGTCTCATCCTCTGCTGCCTTCTTCTGCTTTGACCTTCAATCTTTTGCAGCATCGGGGTCTTTCTCAATGAATTCCTTCTTTGTATCAGGAGGCCAAAGTATTGGAGCTTCAGCTTCAGCATCAGTCCTCCCAATGAATATTCAGGGTTGATTTCCTTTAGGATTGACTGATTTGATCTCCTTGCAGCCCAAGGGATTTAAGCCATACAACCATCCAGTTGGTTCAGTTTTATTGCTCTCACGTTAAAAATAAGAAATGGACATTTAGAACAGTTAAGTAGATAGCTAGTCAGCTGAGGGATAAAAGCTTGAAAAGACAGTTGTCTGCTTTCAGAGACCATATACCTATCTGCTATGCTATAGCTTTCACATCACTTAATTAAAGGAGATGCCTTAATGCCACTTAAAATATAAACTGTCTAATCACATTTAAAACTATATTTAGAACATGAAGCTTACCTATTAAGTTAGCCCTAGTAGGACTTCTACTTGAAAATGTATTATTAGCTATTGATTAGCTTTTCTGCATAGTTTTAGAAAGTCTTGCCCTAAATCCTACAATCCAGGTCTCTATCTAATTCTGATCAACCCTACCTTTGCGTGTCACACGTGGATAAGGCTTTTATTTTATTACATACCTTCCACAGATGAAAGGCTTCATTTCGGAGGTCATTCTATCTGAGCTCAGTTCTTACTCAGGCCCTAATTAAACATGCCGTTGCTACTTAAACACTCTGGTTTAAGAACAAGACGTAATAGTGGCTCAGTCCTTTGAAGTTAAAACACTACTGGGAATGCAGGTGGTAGAGTCGTAGTAATTCATGTCTGTGTGCACCACCCATTGCCACAGCCCAGAAAGGACTACCCTAGTTCTCTCCTCCAAAGGAAAAGAATAGTATATGTATCAAATTCCTACCATCACTTTGCCCTACGGCATTTATGCCAGAAAAAGTCTGACCCTAAAGCAAATAACTGTAACATCTTCTACAAAAGGCATGATCATCTTTGCCACTTGATATGCTCACCAGGGCCTGGATCTGGCATTCCTTGACCAAGAATTGAGATTGTCTAAAGAGAGAGCACATCTAACCTTCAGAGAATAAATCTTATATGCCATAATAGTTGGCAATGTTGAGTCCCCATCTGACTCACCTGTAAGGTAAAAGAGGAAGAGCAAGGAGGTTTGATATAAGAATATAGGTGAGGAGATTTGTTAAAACATACTAATTGTTTCTAACTTACAACCCAATGAGCACAAAATACCAGGGATGCATACAGATGAACTTGTAAATATAGCAGAGTAAACACTCAATTTCTTTCACTCTGAAGCTTTTCTTCTACTTAAGAATGGATGAACATAGGAGATCCCATCAAAGATGACTCCTCTGAACTACAATAAGAACTTTTTGAAGAAAGAAATTAAGCAGTACTTATTTTTCTGGCATTTGTTGCAGACCATAGTGTGCAGTAGGTGCTCCACAAATGTGGAGGGAAGAAAGAAAGAGCAAGAAGGGGAACAGGGAGAGAAGAAGTAAGAGAAGAGAGATCTCTGGCCAGGAGGTGGGTTATTGCCCAAACTGCAGAATGACTGAGCTTATGGAGAGCAGAAGAGATTCTCCCAGAAGGCACTGGTAGTGTCTCTAATGGATGCTCAGCTTCTCACCTCACCAAGGAAGGAGGTGAACATGTGAACTCTCACATTTACAAGGAGCTCTGAGACACTGGTGAATGTTTCTCACCTTACCAAGGAAGGAGAGGTATAGGAATCTTCTCACGTTTATAAGGAGCTCTGAGACACTGGTAAATGTTTCCCCAACTAACTGCCTCCTAGCCTCTGGCAGGAATTTAAGTGAAAATAAACCCACATCCCACCATACCAACCTCTATGATTTCCTGGTCTGGTCTGCCAGCTAGCTGAGTGAATAAGACAGTCTCCATGGAAATTTTCCGCTATTTTGTGTTCCTTTTCTGCACATCCCAAAACAATGATGACAATAATGATTAGTATCAACAAGCTTATTAATATGATAACAGTGTCGTTTGGGCACCTACTACACACACAACACTGTGCCAGGTGTTCTCTACAAGTTGTATCAGAGATAATGGAAATTCAGGCACAATGTGTGTTTCCATGAAATCAGAGTCATTTTCTTTTTTACTAGTCAACACAAAGACGTCTTCTTTCCAGGCTCAAGAGAAGCGGTGTCAGGTGGGAGGAGAGCAGGGTGCCTGCAGAAGGTGGAATACTGAGCTCTGATTTGCTGTTGTGTGACCCTAGCTAAGAACTGCCCAGGTCAGGGCCCCAGCATCCTAATCTATAAAATGAGATTTTTGATGGAGAGCAGAGCTTCTCAAGGGACTTCCCTGGTAGCTCAGCTGGTAAAGAATCTACCTGCCATGCAGGAGACCTCAGTTCAATTGCTGGGTCCAGAAGTTCCCCTGGAGAAGGGATAAGCTACCCACTCCAGTATTCTTGGGCTTCCCTACCTGTAATTAAGGAGACCTGGGTTCCATCCCTGGGTTGGGAAGATCCCCTGGAGGAGGGCATGGCAACCCCTCTCCAGTATTCTTGCCTGGAGAATCTCCATGGACAGAGGAGCCTGGCAGGCTACAGTCCATGGGGTCACAAAGAGTTGGATACAACTGAGTGACTAAGTACAGAACAGAACTCTCAAATGTTCATGTGCATATGAATCCCTTGGGGATCTTACTCAAAGGTGTGCTCTGATTCAGTACGCCCCTGGTGGGAAGTCTGCATTTCTCAGGATTCTTGTGATAGCAATGCTGCTCTTCCTCCGGCTGCATCTTTGGTAGCAAGGATTCAGACAATCTACAAGGTAATGTTTCACTCTCAAGTTCTGAACTCAGGAAAAGCTTGTCTGGAGGCTGTATAAAGGTCTTGGGTTACTGTTAAATAAATTATACCCACAGCAGGAGCCAGGACGGAGGGGTGTGTCTCCTTCCAGAGCCCATGGGTCAGTGGATCCCATAAGTCAATGATCCTGAGTGAAAGATGCAGAGATTTGCTGCCACTAATCTTCAAGCAGTGGCGCTAGTTGTAAAGAACTTGCCTGCCAACACAGGAGACTCAAGAGATGCAAGTTCAATTCCTGGGTCAGGAAGATCCCCTGGAGTAGGAAATGGCACTTCACTCCAGTATTCTTGCCTGGGAAATCCCATGGACAGAGGAGCCTGGCAAGCTACAGTCCATGGGGCCACAAAGAGTCAGACAGGTCTGAGCCTCTGAGCACTAACTAACCTTCAAGGAGAAAAGTCACTGGACAGAAAGGAGTTATGAGAATGTCCTGGAATCTGCATCACTTCCAGTGATTTGCAGCCACATTCCCTGATGTGAAAAGGCAGCACATTTCAAGAGTGCGGTTTCATTCTATAATCCTCCTTTTCTTCCTGCCTCCCGCCCACGCTGCCACACAAACTGATTTTGGGGGAAACATCCCTGGGAGGCAAACAGCTCAGAGCAGGGCTGAGGGTGGGGGACTGTCAAGACAGGAACAGCTCAAACTCAGGTTTCTCTTTTCTTCAAATCTCAGCCTGTTCTAACATTTGAGAGACTGCAGCTCATTAAGAAAGAAAGAGGAAATTCTGAGCAGTTCCCCTTGCCCAGTCCCTCAAAGAGTGGCTCTCAAAATTGTAAGATAACACCCAGTTTACAACAGCGGAAGCACATGCGTCAAAAAATAACAACAAAAAAAAAAACGAACTGACGAACCTGGATTCAAGAATAATTCCTGAATCGTAAAGCCAGTCACGCTAGCTTATTATACGGTCTAGGAACTAATGAGAAATCAGTTGATCTCTAATCTTAGAAAAATAACATCACCTGTCTTGCTTTAATATGTTTGAGCTTTGACTGACATTTCATATGTTCAGGAGGATTTTTTGTTTGTTTGTTTGTTTGCTCTCTCCTGTCAAGAGACTGGCAAAGCTGTGTGTGATCAGCTTTTTCATTCCACCTGGCGAGGACTGTTGGATGCGAAGATGGGAGATGTGCAGTGCCTCTGTCATGGATTTGAATACAGAGCATACGGATATGCGGCGGTAAAACAGGAACTTCTTAATGAGCCACCTCAGCCCCCACATACGACCTGTTTGAATGTTGTTCAGACTCGAACGCCTCCACAGCTTCCGCTGGCATTTGCAAGGGGAAAGGAATTAAGCAACAGCTCATCATCTTTCTGAGTCTGCAAATACCATTCCCATGTGAGGTACCTCCATTTCCCGCTCTGGAAAAGGTGATGGGAATGACCTACCTTGTTTAATCAGTGTTTATACTACTTGATTAGCCCCTCAGGCCACTGCAGCTAGGTTTAGCTAAGAATGGAAAGTCTTCTACACGGAGCTCTTACCTCCCAGGCTTCTGGGAGAGATTCCGAGAGCGGCTGGCTGTAGCAAAGTGACTTTCTCTCCCGTCCTCCCTGGGTTGATGGAAAATATGGAACCAGGGGAGGGAGTTAAAAATGAGAGCCACCGTTCCAGGGGGCTCCCAGGAGAGCAGAAGAGGGAAATTGGGCCAAACAAAAGAATGTATATTTTTAACTCATAAATAGGCCAGCAACATTGTACTCAGTTTTTAAAAAGTGCTCTGGTATGAATTTGGCCACTAGCATCCTCCTTGGCCTGGCCCTCTCTGCATGTCTTAATGCATTTTATTAATAAGCATTAAAACTACTTAGGAGGCTTCATTAGGTAACGACTCTACATTTGGAAGGAATTAAATATATAACTGAATACTCTGATTGTTTAAATGATTATGGCTACTTAACTCGAATCACATGGGTATTTCAGGAAAGGTTTTATGTTCCATCTTGCCCCCCTACTCCCAATAAAAATATCTTGGTAAATATTGCTGTTCTTCTAGACCCTTTGGGTGTAGATAAACTAAGCCCTCAGCTTTCTCACTTGGAAGCCAACAATTAAATCTTTCTAGCATTTAAATTCTGTGAGTTTTAAATCATTGCCTCACCTTTAGAAATTACAAATCAAAAACTCATTCATTTATTTTTTTCCCCACAAGAAACACTTATGAATTATTAAATGTCAAGGACTGAACCATGTATATTGCATATATGGGTGACCACTACCAAATAACTCCCGTCTTTTGGGGATTACAGTCTTCTGAGGAAGAGGAAAGTCAAACAATGAAACAAACAAATCTTAATTAGCTGCTGTACTAAGTCACTATTCTGTAAAAGTCAAGATCAGGGTACTTAATGGATTCTGTGAAAGTAGTATTTGACCTGAGGACTGAAGGATGGGGTGACTGCCATCAGAGGGAACAGCATGTACAAAAGCCTTGTGGTAGGAGAGGGTACAGTGTTCTAAGGGAATTGCAACAAAGCTGAGTCTAGCTGTTGCACAGATGTGCTAATTGCACTAAAGAGCACTATAGAATGTGAAAGGGGATGAGGTAGTCCGGGAAGTCTTCCTGGAGAAAATGGGACTTGGGGCTAAACTTTAAAGAGAGTGAAGATTTTAGAAAGGAAGTATTAGGTGTTTCTGCCACTGCAAAAACAAAGGCAGGGAAGTATGATAGCGTAGAACGTTTTATCTCCTTCTTTCAATTTATGTATGTGTGAACTTGTTCATTTGAAAATCAAAGATATATACATTGCTATATTTTAAAATTGAATTTATAAAGAGAAAGACTGAAAATAAAAAGGGTCCCTTCTTCTTATATAAATATTAACTTAAAACGGATTACAGATGTAAATGTAAAAGGTAAAACTATAAAACTTTTAGAAAAAAAATAGAATAATTTCAGGACCTAGAGCTAATTAAAGAGTTCCTAGACTTGACAGTAAAAATAATCTGTAAATGGAAAAACTGATAAACTAAACCTCATCCAAATTAAAAGATTTTATTCTGAAAAAACCCCTGTGAAGGATATGAAAAGACAAGCTAGAGACTTGGAGAAAATATTTGCAAACCAAATGTCTAACAAAGCACTCATATCTGGAACATATAGAGGACTCTCAAGATTCAACAGCATAAAAAAGAAATTAGAAAATGAACAGAAGACAGGAAGAGACATTTGTTGAGGAGGAAATACATATAGCAAATAAGCACATGAAAAGATGCTTTACATTAGCCATCAAGGAAATGTAAATGAAAAACCATGTATAGTAAAAAAAAAAAAAAAAATTACTATACACCTATCAGAATATTTAAAACAAAAAACTCACAGTACCAAATGGTGACAGGATGTAGAGAGGCAGGATCATTTACATATCACTGGTGGGAGTATAAAATGTCATAGCCACTCCAGAAAACAGTTTGGCAGTTTCTTATGAAATTAAACCCTTAATTACTAAATGTCCTAGCAATTGCCTTCTTAAGCTTTTATCCCAGAGAAATGAAGAGATACTCACATAGAAACCTATGCCTGTCTGTTTCTGCCAGCTTTACTTAGAAAAGCCAAACACTCTAAGCAACTCAGACATCCTTCAACCTCTGAATGGTTAAACCGTGATGCATACCCGCATGGAATATCATTCAGGTGTTGAAAGTAACCGTATTTAATGCTTACAAGATTACATTTTATTTCAGTTCAATTAGAGTATAGTTGATTTACAATGTTGTGTTAGTTTCAGATGTACAGTAAAGTGGTTCAGTTATACATATACAAATGTTCATTCTTTTTGAGATTCTTTTCTCATATAGGTCATCACACAAGACTGAGCAGAGTTCCCTGTGCTAAACAGTAGGTCCTTGTTGGTTGTCTGTCTTAAATACAGGAGTGTGTTTGCATGTTCATCCCAAGCTCCTGATTTATCCCTTAATGTGATCATCTCTAGGTCCATCCATGGTGCTGCAAGTGGCATTATTTCTTTCTTTTTTATGGCAATGTGGTATTCCATTGTGTATATGTACCACGTCTTCTTTATTCATTCTTCCGTCGATAGACCTTTATGTTGCTTCCATGTCTTGGTTTTTATAAATAGTGTTACAGTGAACTTGGGATGCATATATTCTTTTGTATTATGGTTTTCTCTAGATATATGCCCAGGAGAGAGATCGCTGGATTGACATACACAGCTTGATCAATACCTAGGGAATTATGCTGAGAGAAAAAAGAAAAGTCAAAGGTTATGTACTGTATAATTGTATTTACATAGTATTTTTGAAATAGCAACATTTTATAAGTGGTGAATAAATTAGTAGTTGCCAGAGATTAAGGATATGGAACATTGTACATTAAAAACAATAAAGATATTTTCAGTCTACAATGATATTATTTTCCCTCAGAACATTTTCTTCTGACAGGTAACTAAGAAAGTAACAATCCAAATTACCTTAACCCAATAAGAGGTGTATATAATTAAAAGCCAGGCATCAGAACATGCAAGGTCTGGTTCGTTTAGGATTTAGTCTTAATCTTAGTATATTGCCCTTCCACATCCTAACCCAAAGCATATGGGATTCACCAAGGACCATCTCCATGCAGACTGTAAACTTCAGTATTTGTTTTCAAGTCACTTGAGTCTTCTGAAGCTCTGCCCAGAGATCCTTCTTAAATCCATGGATGTCCCTGTGGTTAAAAGCTCACCTCTCTAGGTTTTCTTCTTGTGGAATTTGGCTTTGTAATTTTTCACTGCTTTGCTAATTCCCAGTGCTTCAGACAGATTGTTTCTTCCAGATTTTCTAGTTTTTCTCATTGGAAACTGTGCAGTCTGCCTTTAGTGGAAGACAAAGTCTCAGTTGCTTTTTTACACTGATATTTACATGATTTATTCTACCTTTTTTCTTTAAATACTGTCATCCAGACATATCAGCACTTCTGCTCCAATCTGAAATATTTACTCCTGAAACTCAAAAGATAAAATTTCTTTGATGTATTGAGAAATATTTGTATAACTTTTGATTGGAACTTTTCCTGGTTGTGATAGTTTAGCTTGCCCATCCTGTTCTCTCAGATGGTTGAAGCCGTTTGCGGGATTATCTTCTAGCAGTCAGACTTACTGATGAGACCACTTCTCCACTGGGTCTGGGATGTTTCTTGTTTCTCTCCTTCGTCTTCCTTGCCTCTTTGTGGCCTTCTTTCTTCCTTCTGCTTCCTCACATCCTGTTCTCTTCCTCCCCCCGCCCCTCTGCCCCCTTTTTTTTTTTACCTCCTCATTCTTCTTTGTTGATCAGCATTTCCCTCCATTGCTCCATCCTGTATCTCTTATTGGCTGGATGTGGAATCTTCATTTCAATTATTTATATTCTATTTCAATTTGATTTTTTAAATATGCTTTTAAATTCCGTATTTTGTATTGGGGTATAGCCAGTTAACAATGTTGAGATGGTTTCCGGTGACTAGCAGAGGGACTCAGCCATACATATACTGTGTCATTTTTCTCCCAAACTCCCCTCCCATCCAGGCTGCCACATAACATTGAGCAGAGTTACCTGTGCTCTGCAATAGATCCTTGCTGACTATCCATTTTCAATATAGCAGTAGCTTACTTATAAAACAGAAAGAGACTCACAGACTTAGAGAACAAGTTTATGGTTGCCAGGAGGAAGTGAGCGGGAAGGGATCGTTAGGGAGTTTGGAATGGACACGTACACAGTTATCTATATTCTTATTCTTTGCTTGCCAAATGTTTATCTTTGCAGGTTTTCCTAATAAATTCTGAACAGTCTTTTTATTTTTTATGTTTTGTCTCTTCTATTATATATGTAGGGCTTCGCAGCTGGCTCAGTGGTAGAGAATCTGCCTGCTGATGCAGGAGACATGGGTTCAGTCCCTGGGAGGGGAAGATCCTCTGGAGAAGAAAATGGCAACCCACTCCAATATTCTTGCCTGGGAAATCCCATGGACGGAGGAGCCTAGTGGGCTACAGGCCAGGGGGTTACAAAGATTTGGACATGACTTAGTGACTAAACAGCAGCAACAATTTTATATTCATATATATATTCAGCAATTATATTGAGGAATTTTCCCTTCATTTTTAGGAGTTTCTTCTTGTTATCTGACTATTCCATTCTTATAAAGTTCTGTACTTATTTTAGAAATAAAGTGTCTTGTCTAAGAATATTGATTTTTGCATGCAGCTCCATGTTATGGCTTTAAAATATGTCCGTAAAACCTTTTCCAGTCTGTCTGTCAAAAGATAGAGACTAATTCCTCTTCCCTTGAGTAAAGGCTAAATTTAGCAACTCATTTCTAAGGAGTAGACTATAACAGAGGTTGTCACCAGTAAAATGGCAATTTAAACAGCTTAAACTCTAGAAATACAAATGTATGTTTCCTCAAATCACATTTATCTGCGCTAATAAGTTGTGGAATAACTTCTCCACAAAGATGCTTGAGAACAAGTTTATTTTAAATACAAGTTGAAACATTTTAGAAAGATAATATGGCATTTGAAAACACAAGGAGCAAGTTACTTTAACAGTGAGCTTAAATTCCGCAAGCTACTCAAGGTAGCTTTTCTATGTTGAGGTAAATTAAGCATTTCTCTTTTCCAGCAAAGCAACACTTGTCACAAAGGACAAGGCAGAAAATAGATAGCATGCTCACTTTGTGGGATATGTAATTCCATACTGAATGGACAAAGATTGCTGTCTGACACTGGAACAACACAAACTTAATGATAAAAACACAGTGGAAGAAATCTATCCTAAGACTTCATCCATAACAAGATAAGGAATCTTTGTTAACGTAGTGGCACAAATTACTAGTTCCTGATTCTATGGATATTAACACAAAAGGTGTTTTGTTTGTTTTTTAGTATTTGCCTGTGTCAGAAACTAAGCAAGACTCTAGAGGTACAACAGTGAGCAGAAAATAGACATGGGACCCGATTGGAAGCATATTTTCTTGGGAAAGATAGAAACATTAATCAGATAGTCACATGAATAATTGCTTAAGTCAGCATTTCCCCAACTTTGGAACACAGAATTTATTAAAAATGAAAATGTATTGATGCAACACCAGTAAGCGATCATAAGATATAATGTGCACATGAATGAAGGTAGACAGAAGAAGCAGTCTCACAGATGACTTAATTACTCTGAAGAGTGATAACAGTTCGATTCGTTGGGGGCTTTTTTTTTTACTCTATAACAGAAAACAATGAAAATTAGAGAGAAATAGTTTATTAAAAACCAGAATAAACAAAATAACTCACTCTCACAATATATGTAAAAAATAAGACACTGTATTCAAGATAGGCCAGTAAAGACAAAATAGACCACATACATCAATGTGATAGTTAGTTTGTAAATGCTGTCTATGCATCAATGCACAAGCTGAATGCCATTTATACACACATCAGGTGATCAGTCATGCAACATCTTGACATTCTTCATGATCATACCCCATTTCTTGAAAGGCAGACCACAGCATAGGAAAGAAAACAGAGACATAAATATTCTTAACATTTTTCACACATGCAATTCTAAAATGCTCCTTTATAAGGAAAATCTATTCCATGCATCACTTTTCCTTTCTTATGGGCATGCCCTCTGAGTATACTGAGTATGTGTGAGGATACTCTGTATAAGCTCCAGTGAGGAAATATCTGGTGGAACATACTTTAACTATTTATAGAATAATAAGATAATGGGCAGTTAAGAATAGGAATGAACTTCAGGGATCATTTTATTAAAAATTATAATATTGGGTTGGCCATCACATCATATGGAAAAACCAGAATGAACATTTTCTTCAATCCATTAGTATAAAACTAACTACTTTTCTTGGGGGCTGGAGGTGCTGACCCATGCAGCATGTGGGATCTTACTTTCCTGATAAGGGATCAAACCACTTCCTCTGCATTGGAAGTACAGAGTCTTAACCCCTGGACCATTTAGGGAAGCCCCCAACTCAATATTATAAAAGGAGAAATTAATTTTTTTCAGAAAATTATAGTATTTTAGAAATGAGAAATATTCTAAGAGATATATCACTAGATATCCTGTTGAAATTGTTGTTCAGTTGCTAAGTTATGTCTGGCTTTCTGACCCCATGGGCTGTAACACACTAGGCTTCCTGGTTCTTCACTGTCTCCCAGAGTTTGCACAAACTCATGTCCATCATACTGGTGATGCCGTCCAACCATATCATCCTCTGTCACCTGCTTCTTCTCTTGCCCTCAATCTTTCCCAGCATCAGAGTCTTTGCCAATGAGTCCACTATTCGTAACAGGGGGCCGAAGTATTGGAGCTTCAGCATCAGTCCTTCCAATGAATATTCAGGACTGACTTCCTATAGGGTTGACTGATTTGATCTCTTTGCTGTCCAAGGAACTCTCAAGAGTCTCTCCAGCACCATAGTTTGAAAGCATCAATTCTTTGGTGCTCAGCCTTCTTTATGGTCCAAATTTCTCTTTGAGATGGGAATGAAAGCTAACCTTCTCTGTTACAGAAACCAGTACTAGAGAAACCAAGCACCACACTCGGAGAGTTGGAGAACTCAGGTTTATTACGCTGGTGGGCCCAGAGGAGTTAACACTCCAAGCTCTGAGCCTGAACAGAGGGATTACAGAGTTTTTATGCACAGACTGTAGTGGGCAACACTAGCTGTTAATAGGCTGGTTTAAACTAAGGGGTTTTGTGCATGCAGAAACAGCAGTCAAGATGGGGAGGGGGACGCCTGGCCTGGACAGGCATGATTAAGCAGGTTTGCAGGGGCTGGGCAATTGCAAAGAGCAGGACAAGGGTGAGAGAGATAAACTCCAGTTCCTAGTATTGCAAGTCCCCACTTTCTGAGACTATGTGACCTATGTGATCTAGACTTTGCAAGAGGCAAGCTGAGTTACAGAGGCAGAAGGAGAAGGAGATTATGTAAAATTTTAACTTTTCCTCTTCATTTCCAGTCCTGTAGCCACTGCTGAGTTTTCCAAGTTTGCAGCACTTCCACAGCATCATCTTTCAGCATTATAAATAGCTCAGATGGAATTCCATCACCTCCACTAGCTTTGTTCATAATAATGCTTTCTAAGACCCACTTGAATTCACATTCCAGGATGTCTGGTTCTAGGTGAGTGACCACACTATCATTATCTGGGTCATTAAGACCTTTTTAATATAATTCTTCTGTGTATTCTTGCCACCTCTTTTTAACCTCTTGCTTCTGTTAGGTCCTTGCTGTTTCTGTCCTTTATTGTGCCCATCTTTACATGAAATGTTCCCTTGGTATCTCTAATTTTCCTGAAGAGACCTCTAGTCTTTGTCATTCTATTGTTTTCCTCTATTTCTTTGCGTTGATCATTGTTCTTATCTCTCCTTGCTGTTCTCTGGAACTCTGAATTCAGCTAGGTATATCTTTCCCTTTCTCCTTTGCCTTTCTCTTCTCTTCTTTTCTCAGGTATTTGTAAGGCCTTCTCAGACAACCACTTTGCCTTCTTGCATTTCTTTGTCTTTGGGATGGACTACATGAAATTTCTACCCAGCTCTCTCGTAGTGGCTGTCTTGAAGTTTTCGCTATTATATGCATTGCCATATTTGTTTACTCAGTAAATATAATGCTGATGGACTGTTTTTGTTATGCTAGAGATAATTGCAAAATCTCGGAAAACATGGTTTTGTAAGAACTCAAATAACTGCAATTTAATAAGAGATCATGGGCTTCCGAGGTAGGGCTAGTGGTAAAGTACCCACCTGCCAATGCAGGAGATATAAAAGATGCAAATTCAATTTCTGGGTCAGGAAGATCCCCTGGAGAAGGAAATGGCACCCCACTGCAGCATTTTTGCCTGGAGAACCTCATGGACAGAGTAGCCTAGTGGGCTGTAGTCCATAGAGCCACAAAGAATCAGACACAACTGAAGTGACTTAGCATGCACACACGCGATAAAGGGTCATAAGAGCAATGAGTTCACACTTGACACATGCCGCCAGTTTGGCAGCTTCTTACACACTTTAACATGCAAGTGCCATACAATCCAGAAGTTACTCCTGTGTTTTACTCTAGAAAAATATAAACTTATGTTCAAACAAGAATGTGTACATGCCTGTCTATAAGAGCTCATTGAGAAATTCCAGAAACTAGAAACACCTCAAGCAGCCTTCAACAGATAAATTAACACAGTGAGGGGCATGTATATAATGGAACACTACTCACAAAGAGAAAGGCAGTGATGCTGAGCTGCTTACCACCTGATGAACCTAAGTGAAGAATCCAAGCCTCAAAAGGCTACATGATTCCATTCCCTTGACATTCTAGAAAATGAAAAACTGTAGCCCCTAAAAATTAATAAAAGGATTACTAGGAGCAGGAAGTGAAGAGGATTTGATTATAAGAGAGCAGCACAAGGAAATTTTTTTTTTTGATTGATAGATCTGCTTTGCTTGTGGTAGTGGCTTCATGAATCTATGCACATGTTAAAAGTCGTAGAACTGTTCATAAAGAAGTTCATTTTACAGTATGAGTATGAAGTGTGAGTTGCTCAGTCATGTCCAACTCTTTCTGACCCCATGGACTGTAGCCCACCTGGCTCCTCTGTTCATGGGATTCTCCAGGCAAGAATCCTGGAGTGGGTTGCCATTTCCTTCTCCAAGAGGATCTTCCCAACCCAGGGATCCAACCTGGGTCTCCTGCCCTGCAGGTAGATTCTTTACCATCTGAGCCACCAGGGGTTCCCAATTTTTTTTTTTTTTTTACAGTATGTCTCTTTAAAAAGTAACATTACAATCCTTTAATGACTGCAACTCTTATTTAAACCTCTGGCAAAACCAAAAACAGTGAAGTTGCTGCTAAAAACAATTTCACTGGTTTCTTTTAAAATTCTGGATAGATAATCATGTGAAAATGGAAACAATTTATGACAATGAAATACATATGAATATTTTAGCAGTGTAATCAAGAAAATCACATCTGGTTAAATTCGTAACCAAAATCATTTAACATGTATTACTGTTGTGATCCATTGCTGTTGGGTTGCATGGTATGTCATCCATTTAAATCAGTGTAATTAGTATTACTTTTATAGTCAATCCATTTTAAATGTTTCACTAATATCTACAACTATTGTCAATGTTTTTCATCCTTATGCTCATCAAACACAAAAGTCCTGTACATATCTCCTATTTTGGGCCCTTAGTCACAAGAGAAAGAATTGTTCGGAAGTGACATAATTGAAGCACTGAACTACTCAAGAGAAATGCTGGAAGACGTCTAAGAAATAATCCACAGTGATTTATTGCATACCTATTGTGTACAGTATAGTGTGCTGGAAACTTTGGGAATACAAGTGCAAATAATCCAAGGTCTCTGACCCTCAAAGAGATTCACAAAAGAATAAGAAGGACAGAACCCATGAAATGGCAAATGCAAATTTGTAAACTCTATAAAGTGTTATGTGAAATGCAAATAATCCAAAGTAGGCTTTTGTACATGAGATGAACAAAATAATAACAAAATGTGTTAGGTTTTTACAGGAGAAGATTTTTACTGACTCAATGGACATGATTTTGGGTAAACTCTGGGAGTTGGTGATGGACAGGGAGGCCTGGCGTGCTGCAGTCCATGGGGTCGCAAAGAGTAGGACACAGCTGACCGACTGAACTGAACCCAACTGAGGCCCTTGTTAGGAAGCTAGCGATTGGGTAGCACAACAAATTAGAGACTAGAATGTACTAAGACTGAGCGATGGACTTGGGATGTCAATAGCTGAGTGAGGTGATGGGAACAGAGCCTAAAAAGATGAGAAATGTGGTTGGGACAGATTGAGCTTGCGACATGGGTTAGATGAAGATGCCTACTGGGGGAAAAAATGACATAGATGAGATTTTCAAGAAAATGGATAGAATGAGAAGGAAGAAGGATAGTGAGCAAACATTTAAATCATGTGGGCCTGTCCAGGTTTGAGGCATGAGACAGGGTGCTCAGGGCTGGTACACTGGGATGACCCTGGGGGATGGGATGGGGAAGGAAGTGGGAGGGGGATTCAGGATGGGGAACACATGTAAAAATAGATAAATTAATTTTAAAAAGAAAAAAATCATGTGGGTTTGAGGGTTAGGCTGAACAGTGGCTGGAGAGGTGGGAGAGAAGACCATATTCAACCCTAAAGGATGCTGGTAACTTACTTTTCATAGGCTGGTGTTAATGGAAGCCAAAGTGCAGATAAATTAAGACACAGTGAGAGACAAGAAAGCAAAAACATAAATTAAAGATATTTAGGTTTAAACATCAAGTGTGAAAAGTTTGATGAAACCTGATTATCCAGGACATGAATTAGCCTCTAAGAATGGTATGACTTCAACACACATCTTGATTATGTATAGAATTGCCCCCATTTCTTCTTGAAACAAAATATCTGGTTGTGCATCACCCCAGTCTATAGCCATTAAATCGATACCTGTAACTGTATCTGGAAAACACCAGAGCCCAGGAGGTCATGGGAGAGGCATGATTTTTCTGATGATTTGCAGTCTTTGGGGGTAAAAACACTGTAAAGAGAAAAGTTGTAAGCAAGATTTCTCTCCTGCTATGAATGATAGGGTTAGGGACAGAATGAAGAGACAAAATAGGTGAGTAAATAGTTAATCCCACTAGGGGCTTGTAAGTAGGAAAACATGGGAGATCCCTGTAAGTTAATGATTACTTGAGAAATCAGGTTTGCTTAACCACAAAACTAAGCAGGCTTGCTTAACAAAAAAACCATGCAACAGAATCACAGGACATGCTCCAAGTCAATAAAACAATAGTGGCAATGGTGGTATCCAGCCCAGTGAGCTCAGTAAGTTAGTGATCCCTAGGACATGCTTTCTGCGCACATAAAAACACAGTAATTTGTGGACCCAGCCTCACCCGCACAGACAAGAGAACTCCCTTGCTCAACCTGGAGAAGGAGTTAATGATGAATACTTGATGTCTACTCAAGAAAGACAAAGCAGGTCTTCTCCCCTTCCCCACTTCTCCTTTGATTATAAAACTATAGACCAATAAGTTCTCAGCGGGTCGCATTTCTTGCCCACCCACTTGAAAGCCTCACACGTGTCCTGTTCTAATAAATCACTTCTTGTCTACCACTTTGTTCTTGCTGAATTCTTCTCAAGACATAAAGGACTAAGGTGCTGGAGTTCTTTGGAACCCTGAAATGATACCAATTGGTTTCGTGAGCAATTTTTCCACATTGCATTAAGGCATTCAGCTCACAAGCAGACAACTCAAATGACTTGAGTTCCCAGTATATCCCATTGTGCAGGCATGAGGGGATACACAAGTAATACCTCTTTGTCAGATCTTGATTTCCCTTTTGTCTTTTGGAGCACATGACTAACCCATCCATTACTGATACCAGCAGGGTTTTCTGAGGTATTCTCAAGGTTTGGAGTTCTGGACCTATTCTCACAAGGCATGTCTTGTTTGCTATGACCTGCTGTCTAATCAATGAGGATAAAAGTACTCATCATGTCTGGGGGAATTATGGGTGAACAAGGCAGACTGGAGAAATTGGAATAGGCATCTCTCTAGAGGCTCTTGTTCCTTTTTTATTTTTCCCCCAGTGGTCACATGTGATAGTGGCCCCATGGGATGGAGTATGACAGTTCTCATCCAAGAAAGCACATAACAAAAATTTTTTTGTTTCCTAGCCTCTTTTTCAGGGGCTTGATTACCCCAAGATAGTAAAATAGCCTCATGGAGACAAACTAAGTGGGTTTTGCTCGTATATATTTTTGTTTCATTTTACTTAAGTTTTATTCTATTACTGTGGAAGACCTGGTTTGAGGGTATTGGATAAATACTAAATAATAATCGGGCCAAGGAAAAGAAATGGATTTCCCAGCATCGTGGGTATAAAGAGAACACGCTTAATTATTGATTCTCATCCCTGCCTTGTTCACACCTCGGCTCACAGTCAAATAACTTGAGGGAGAAAATAGTTCAGAATCTAGTAAAGCAGAAACTATTCTGAGGCTATTGTAGTGTCAATTCCATCTTTCCTTTAATTTGGAAATGCATTTCTATGCTGTTGTACTAGATCAATAAAGAAAATACAGGAAGAAAGTTTACCGATATGTATAGTCTAGTGGCTGAAGTTGTGGCTTGTCAGATGGAAGATCAAGCATAGGAAGAAGGCCTGGTCCAATGGGAGTTCTGAAGTCATCTGCCCTAGCTACCAATTAGAAACCTCAAGGAAATCTTTGGGGCAATAGTATGGCATGGATTTTTCTTTGGCGTTTTGTAACTGTGAGTTTGAATCACTCTAGCTTTTACTAAGGGTATCACATTAAAAATGAATGTCTTTCCAATTTATGAAACTAGTTCCAAAACACCTCGTGGTGTGTATGGGTCAAATATTCAATGAGCTAATTTAGATGGAAAAGCATGTCTGTCCAATAGGCATAATACCTTTGCCACTTGCAGCATGAACTAGTTCAAGCTTTTCAGTGAAATAATAAAAATAAAAACCCTGTGTCACATGAGTAACAGAGCCTTGTTTGTAATTGTTTCACAAGCTTGACTTCCAAGATGTTTCTACTGAAGCAGAGTGAAAAAGAGAATTGTGACAATTATACATTCAATCTAGATGTCGGCTGAGGTCATTCTGTCCTTTGAGACTTACATAAAATTAACTGCAACCACTATTCTCATCTTTAATAAGAAACTCAATATCTTTGCTAATATTTTTGCATGTCTTAAATGTACCTTCTCATGGCTATCTGTATTTTTAATTAACTATTCCCATTGAACTTGCACTTCCCCTCCCATAGCTCTTCTCTTCTTGTTGTCCAGTGCTAAGTCATGCGGTGACCCAAGGACAAAAGAGCAGAGAAAATCAAGGAGGGTCTTGGAATGCAGGAATGGAAAAACCAGACCCTTATCCTCCTTCCCTCCCCCATGTTGTCACTATTAATGGATTTCAGATCCTCCTGAGCAGTATAACCTGTCTCCCCTCCTACCCCATAGGGAGAAAGTATGTGCCTTACTCTTCCCCCCACCCAGTATACATGCCTCATCCAAACAGCAAATGACCCATAAGACCCCTATCCATAAGACCCCTATCCATAGCACTCCTTACACGCTGGTGTAAAAGTGGAATAATGACCCCTGTTCAACATCAGTTCTCCCTTGAGCTGGCCCACTGTTCTAACAGCATCTCCCACTCTAATAAACTTTATTTCCCTTTCACTGCATCCATGAAATTAAAAGACACTTGCTCCTTGGAAGAAAAGTTATGACCAACCTAGACAGCATATTAAAAAGCAGAGACATTACTTTGCCAACAAAGGTCCATCTAGTCAAGGTTATGGTTTTTCCAGTAGTCATGTATGGGTGTGAGAGTTGGACTATAAAGAAAGCTGAGTGCTGAAGAATTGATGCTTTTGAACTGTGGTGTTGGAGAAGACTCTTGAGAGTACCTGGGACTGCAAGGATATCCAATCAGTCCATCCTAAAGGAAATCAGTCCTAATATTCATTGGAAGGACTGATGCTGAAGCTGAAACTCTAATACTTTGGCCACCTAATGCAAAGAGATGACTCATTTGAAAACACCCTGATGCTGGGAAAGATTGAAGGTGGGAGGAGAAGGGGACAACAGAGGATGAGATGGTTGGATGGCATCACCGACTCAATTGACATGAGTTTGAGTAAACTCCAGGAGTTGGTGATGGACAGGGAGGCCTGCATGCTGCAGTCCATGGGGTCGCAAAGAGTCAGACATGACTGAGCAACTGAATGGAACTGAACATTCTGTCTCATGTCTGGAAATCTTTTCCAACCCGCGCCCGGACCATGACAACTGACATGCCAACACAGTCCCTTTGTTTCCTGAAACTCTATTCTTAGAAGACATTTTCACATAGTGAATGGCTATAACATTGCAACAATATACAGAGTTGTTTTTTTTTTTTTTTACAATTTCCCATTTTTTATTATTCACTTGAAAATGTTTCCCAATCTCCATTGTGAAATCTTCAGGCAATGGCTTATGAAGTATATTTCATTTTTTAAAATTTATTTTTAATTGGAGCATAATTGTTTTACAATATTTGTGTTGGTTTCTGCTATATAATGATGTCAATTAGCCATAAGTATACATATGTCACCTCCCTCCCACATTCCCGTCCCACCACTCCACAGAGCACCAGTTTGAGCTCCCTGTGTTAGAATTACGTTTTATTTATTTATTTTTTCATTTATTTTTATTAGTTGGAGGCTAATTACTTTACAATATTGTAGTGGTTTTTGTCATACATTAACATGAATCAGCCATGGATTTACATGTATTCCCCATCCCGATCCCCCCTCCCACCTCCCTCTCCGCCCGATCCCTCTGGGTCTTCCCAGTGCACCAGCCCCGAGCACTTGTCTCATGCATCCAACCTGGGCTGGTGATCTGTTTCACCCTAGATAATATACATGTTTCAATGCTGTTCTCTCGAAACATCCCACCCTCGCCTTCTCCCAGATCTGAAAGAGACACATGCACCCCAGTGTTCATCGCAGCACTATTTATAATAGCCAGGACATGGAAGCAACCTAGATGCCCATCAGCAGACGAATGGATGAGGAAGCTGTGGTACATATACACCATGGAATATTACTCAGCCATTAAAAAGAATTCATTTGAATCAGTTCTAATGAGACAGATGAAACTAGAATTACATTTTAAATGAATCTTGCTGAAATTTCTCCAGTCACCCTTGCCACCAGGAAATTCTCATTGTCCAGCATTTCTTCATGGAATTCTTCCCATATACTCCTGAACTCCTCAAGTTTCCTGTCTCCTGTTCTCAGAACTCTTCCCCTCTTTTAACTTCTTGCTTCTTCATGCATTCAAAACAATTTAACTGCCCCTTTATTTCATGGCCTTCTTCCAGCATTTCATATTCTTAGAGCTTCCTCTTTCACACATATGAGCAAGGCATTTTGCTAAACAGAAAAGAAGGCCATTCCCTTAAGAAAGAGTTATTCCATTCCCCTAGGAGACAAAGTAGCAGTTATTTACTGTGCTTTAAAGGTTTTTTTTCTATATTACATGTAAGTAAAGCAGGCTACAGAACCAAGAATACCTTTATGTTTAGATATGTTACAGGAAAGAATCTGTTTCTTTAACTTTTGCTTCCTGTTGCTCTTGTTCACTAAAAGGATACTATCCATGCATAATGGCCCGCCTTAGAGAACCCTGCCCCTCTGCCCAAATGTTAAACAAAAGTGCCTTTCTTCAGGGAAATTTTCTAATACTGTCCACCTGGAGATTGCTGCAAGGAAAAAAAAATACCCTCCCCAAGACTGGCCTTCATAGGAGATATTTGCAAGTTTAATTGCCTTTTTACTTTACTTCCTCACCTCCTCCAACTCAGTGTATATAAAAGAACCGGGCATCCACACTCCAAGATGGGCATTTTGAGAGACTTTAGTTTGCCATCTTCTCAGGCTGCCAGCTTTCTGAATAAAGTCCTTGCCTCAACACCCCATTGCCTGACTTATTAGCCTGTTATGTGGCCAGCAGACTGAACTTGGACTCAATAATAGATATTTTGGAGCATTAAAGTAGTGTCAATGAATAAGTGATGCTCTAACTCTTCTTTGAATATGTCATGCTCATGCCCAGCATCAGACAGCCAACTGTGATTACTTGACCCACGAAAATGGTACTGAATTTGATGTGAGTTCTTATTAAATACTAACTAATAAACGTGATTCTTTCTGAAAAGACAAGATTTTAAAAAGCATTTCTATGGGGGTATAATAGGGCACAGATTTTTAATTTGCTAGAAAAAGAATATGCCTCACCCCACCTAATATGTTTATGGTCATGAGGGATAAGGATATGGTCACTGGGATAAGGACCTTAAGAAATATTCCAGTCTCTGCCTCAGCCTCATTCCATAAAGTAAGACTGCTAGCTAACAAGTCATAAACTCTTAGTACTTGAAGAGGGCTTAGAGGATATCAAATATTGTCTTTCATGGAATTCCTTATAAAATATTTTATGAATTTTTACTAGCAGAATGATAATGGTATATTGGGAGAACATTAAATATTAAAAAGAAAGTAAGGTGTCCATGGGGCTTCCAGGTAGCTCGATGGTATAGAATCCATCTGCCAATGCAGAAGCCATAGGAGATGTGATTCAATCCCTGAGTGAGAAAGATTCCCTGGAGAATTGCATGGCAACCTACTTCAGTATTCTTTCCTGGAAAAATCCCATGGACAGAGGAGCCTGGCAGACTACCATGGGGATGCAAAGAGTAGGACACGACTTAACGAATGAGCACATACACAAGATGTATGTGAGTATGAGACAGTGAAATGTCTTTCACATAATGTAAGTTCAGCAAACAAATGTGAATTTCTGCCGACTCTTCTCCTTAACTCTTAGTGAGATGAACATTCTTCTTTTAAACTTGCACTCACTGGACGTGGTTCTACCTAATAACAAGAAAGGAGAACTTTGGTTTCCTATTCCACATGAGAACATTTCAGATACTTAGAGGTATCTATGCTTCTTTCTCTTTTATAGTTCTTTCAACATGATTTTACACCCTCACTATACTAAATTTCCAACTCTAATGGAGTTCTTTAGTTCCTAGGATTTTTAAAGAAGAGAAGCTCCTTATTTTGTCCACCTGGCACACGGTACAGTGAGGATAACCTTTATTCTGTGTTGACAATCACTGTTAGCACAGCCCAGGTCTCCATTTATCTTTAGAGTAGCCACATCACACTATCAACCTCATCCCAACAATTAAAGCCATCCAAACATATAGATATGTATAGATTCATTTTTTCTTTCTTTCTGATGGATTTTCATGAATCCCTGTTTTCCCATTCTGCATTTAATGCATCACTTCTTTTAAGTACAGGGCTTCCCTAATAGATCAGTTGGTTAAAAAAAAAAAAAAAAAAAATCCTCCTGCGATGCAGGAGACCCTGGTTCAGTTCCTGGGTTGGAAGATACTCTGGAGAAGGGATAGGTTACCACTCCAGTATTCTTGGTGAAGCAGTCTTTGAGCCTAGGAAAGAAAACAACGGTCTCAAAGGCCCTTGCTGAATCATCTAACTCGGGGAAAACAAAACCAAACTTTAAGTCCCGCCCTGATGCTCCAGGCCAGTTGCATCTACCTGGGACTTATCACCCCCTCTCCAGAAACCTTCCAGCCCCTACATCTGCCCAGGACTTATCACCCCCTGCCCAAAGGACTTACAACCCCTTGCTCAAAACCTCCCACCCTAGGTTCAACTACAAATGCCATTTCAACTAAAAATTACCCAAAATGTCCGGCCTGCCTAACATTTCCCTTATCACTTCCACAAACCTTCCTTTAACTATGAAGCCTCCCTGATCCGTCTCTTGCTCAGCCTGATCATTAGGCCAACTGTTGCCCCTCCTTGCCTGAATAAAGGTAACCTACCTCCATTGAGGTTGTCTCTCCTTTCTGCCTCGGCCCAGACTATACCTATACCTGGACTTCCTTTGTGGCTCAGCTGGTAAAGAATCTGCCTGCAATGCAGGAGACCCCTGTTCAGTTCCTGGGTTGGGAAGATCCCCTGGAGAAAGGAAAGACTATCCACTCCAGTATTCTGGCCTGAAGAATCCCATGGACCTATAGTCCAAAGGGTCACAAAGAGGTGGACACAACTGAGTGATTTTTCACTTTCACTTTTTTAAAGTACAAGAATATATATATATACATATAAAAAGTTCTTTCAGACTTTCTGAAAATTGCCTAAGTCCAATCTGTCAAAGCATTTTAGACGTCTAATTCTTATCCAGAATATGATTTAATCCAACTCTGATTTATCTAACTCTATGCTTCTTTTTAAACATTTTATATGATATCGGTAATAATCAGAATAAACAAGTCAGGGAGCAGCGAAATCTGTTAGCAAGCTGTTTCACAATGTACCAGGATTTGTTCTAATCAGATATGGTGAGAGACACAGACACGGAAATGACTATCAGGAGGGAAGAAGGTTACACTCACAGATTCCTGGAAGGAGGCGGCGCAGCACGCCCAGCAGGGTCACACAGGGAAGTAGTCAGCATAGACGTGAGGAGTGTACACTGCCCCAGTCAGAAGTGAAGAGGAATCACGGCTGAGCCTTTACGTAGGAAGTGCTTTACATGAGAAGGAATGGGCTGGGCACGGTAGACAGGGCAGGCAGGGTTGAGATTGGCTCATGTGAATAATTTCCTTGTGGCCTGAGGTTAAGGGGTGGTCTCAAATTGTCCAGTACAGCTCAGATAAAGAATCAGCCTGCAATGCAGAAGACCCAGGTTTGACCCCTGGGTCGGGAAGTTCCCTTGGAGAAGGAAATGGCAACCCACTTAGTTTTTCTTGCCTGGAGAATCCCATGGACAGAGGAGCCTGGTGGGCTACAGTCCATGGGGTCCCAAAGAGTCAGACACAGCTGGGTGACTAATGCACACACATAGTTCTGGGGTGATTTTTTAAAGTCTTTTTTTTTTTTTTAAATGAGGACCATTTTTAGAGTCTTTATTAAATTTGTTACAATATTGCTTCTGTTTTATGTGTGTTTGGTTTCTTGGCTGAGAGCCATGTGGGACCTTACTCCCCCGACCAGAGACAGAAACCCTGCATTGGAAGCACAGAATCTTAACCACTGGACCACCAGGGAAGTCCCATCAGTCCTGAGTGACTTAAGATAGGGAGCATAGTGTACCAGCCTGCAGACACCTGATAAAAGAAGGCAGGAGGGAGGGCTGGTTCTGAATTGATGGATCAGCAGAGAGAATATTTACTATCTCCGGGAATTAGCTAACCCTAGGAGGGCTAGTCTCTTCCCAGCCAGTCAGGCCTCAGATACCAGATCATCAAGAATATAGAAAATGGAAAAATATGGTTAACACAGATTCTATTCTGCTTTAGTGACTATGCCAAAGCCTTTGACTCTGTGGATCACAATAAACTGTGGGAAATTCTGAAAGAGATGGGAATACCAGACCACCTGACCTGCTTCTTGAGAAACCTGTATGCAGGTCAGGAAGCAACAGTTAGAACTGGACATGGAACAACAGACTGGTTCCAAATAGGAAAAGGAGTATGTCAAGGCTGTGTATTGTCACCTTGCTTATTTAACTTATATGCAGAGTACATCATGAGAAACGCTGGGCTGGAAGAAGCACAGGGTGGAATCAAGATTGCTGGGAGTAGTATCAATAACCTCAGCTATGCAGATGACACCATCCTTATGGCAGAAAGTGAAGACGAGCTAAAGAACCTCTTGATGAAAGAAGAGAGTGAAAAAGTTGGCTTAAAGCTCAACATTCAGAAAACTAAGGTAATGGCATCCGATCCCATCACTTCATGGCAAATAGATGGGGAAACAGTGGCTGACTTTATTTTGGGGGCTCCAAAACACTGCAAATGGTGATTGCAGCCATGAAATTAAAAGATGCTTACTCCTTGGGAGGAAAGTTATGACAACCTAAACAGCATATTAAAAAACAGAGACATTACTTCGTCAACAAAGGTCCGTCTAGTCAAGGCTATGGTTTTTCCAGTGGTCATGTATGGATGTGAGTTGAACTATAAAGAGGGCTGAATGCAGAAGAATTGATGCTTTTGAATTGTGGTGTTGGAGAAGACTCTCGAGAGTCCCTTGGACTGCAAGGAGATCCAACCAGTCCATTCTAAGGGAAGTCGGTCCTGGGTGTTCCTTGGAAGGACTGATGTTAAAACTGAAACTTCAGTGTTTTGGCCACCTGATACAAAGACCTGACTCACTGGAAAAGACCCTGATGCTTTGAAGGTGGGAGGAGAAGGGGAAAACAGAAGATGAGATGGCTGGATGGCATCACTGACTCAATAGACATGAGTTTGGGTAAACTCCGGGAGTTGGTGATGGACAGGGAGGCCTGGAATGCTGCAGTTCATGGGGTTGCAAAGAGTCGGACATGACTGAGTGACTGAACTGAACTGAACTGAACTGGACAGCAAGGAGATCAAACCTGTCAATCCTAAAGGAAATCAACCCTGAATATTCAATGGAAGGACTGATGCTGAAGCTGAAGCTCCAATACTTTGGCCACTTGATGTGAAGAGCCGACTCATTGGAAAAGACCCTGATGCTGGGAAAGATTGAGGGCAGGAGGAGAAGAGGATGACAGAGCATGAAATGGTTGGATAGCATCACCAGTTCAATGGACGTGAGTTTGATCAAACTCTGGAAGATAGTGAAGGACAGGGAGGCCTGACATGCTGCAGTCCTTGGACTCGCAGAGTTGGACACGACTTAAGTGACTGAACAACAACAATCAGCCTCCTTGAAGTAGCCACTAGGATAACACAGCTTCCCGCACATGGTACTGTTCACCACCGCCACTGTCCCCAGAGCTCTCTATGAATTAGCTTTAATCTTCATTTCCACGTAAAGTAACTATCCTTATTAAAAGATAGGCAGAAATCAAGCAGCTTGTCCAAGGTCACGAACGTAGCAGTGGAGCTGGTCTTGTCATTCAGAGCTCATCTGGCTCCGATACCCAAGCTTTCTTTAGTGCAGCCTCAGTCACGCACAAGCCTGGCTTAAAGTCAAATATTAAAGAACATAGTCGACATGAGTCATGTCCATTCTTTTTTTTTTTCCCTTTGGTTTTTAATGGGATCACATTTAGTGTTTTGCCATCAAATACAATGTTGGCGGTTGATTTCAGATAGATATTCTTTTGCAACAAAGGGTTCAATCTTCTAAATCAAGTTTCAACAATGTGTTTGCAATTTTTTTTGCAAAAAAATTAAGGAGCATGTTGATTGTTATCAAATATTTTCTAGCATCTTTTACGATTGTTGGAGTTTTTTGCATTAGAGGTAGAGCTATGGCATGTTATAATCATATCTCTCCTGATAATACACCAGCCTTTCAGTCTTAGGACAAATCCTACTTGGTCATGGTAGATGATTATGTGAAGATACCTTGAATTTGATTTGCTAATCATTTAAGAGTTTTGCATCAATTTTTCTCAGTGAATTCAATTATGGGTCTGTATTTTTTTTTCAATAGGTGGGAACTTTCTTGTACATGTTGTGGCATTTGAGCTTAAGAAAATGAAGTGGGTAACACTGTCATTTTCAAAGGCTTAAAATAGTTTATGTAGCATGAAAATTATCTCCTCTTTGAAATTTTAATGCTAAAATTATTTGATTATGGATCTGTTTTGAAGATGTTTTGGTAATTTAGTTTATATTGTTGTTCAAATCAAATTTTCTACTTTTCCTTAATTTAATTTTGGCCAGTTGATTTTTTTTTCTAGAAAATCATCCGTTTAATGTAGTTTTAAAGTTATTTAGCATAATTTTTGTGTAATATTTCTTTGAGTAAAGGAAAAAATCTCTTCTAATTTTAAAATTTTAATTTAAAATCTTTTTGTTTTCTCTTTTCTGTCTTGATGGGGTTTGCTTTTCAGGTATTTTCATTGGTATCAGTGTGTTGTATTTAAAGAAAAAGCTCTTGAATTTATTGAGAAACTATATTACTTTGTTTTGAATTCATCATAAAACTCTCTTTATACTTAATACACATTTTCCTCCTGTTGCTTAGGTTTGTTTTGTTTTCGCAATGTCTTTTAACATATTGACTTTACTAAATATCTTTATTTTATTATTATTTTAATAATGAAAGCACTTAAGATTATTGCCTCTGAGAATAACTCTGGTTGCCTTGCATGAGAATAATAAGTAATGTGTTGTTTTCTTTAAATTTCTGTTATTTTCTAAATAGTCTATTATTGTAATCTCAATTTCTATTTTGTCCTTATAGGTTTTTTAAAGAATGCTTTAAATTACCAAATTGCTGGGCTTTATTTTTATTTTTTAACCTTTGGTTATTAATTTATAGTTTGTTACAATGTGACCAGGGATAACATTTTCCTGCTCAGTTTCTGATTTGAGGATTTTATTTGTGATCTACAATCCAATCAATTTTTATAATTGTTCATTAAAATTTTAAAATAAGAAATATGCTCTGAGTGCAGTTCAGTAGATACTAGAATTAAAATTTTTTATAGTATTAAAATTGCCTATTTATTCAAGATATATTTTAATGCTTCCTGTAACAATCCTGTTTCAATCAATTTCTCACGTATTCATTTAGCCAGCGTTAGTAAGCACCTCCTTTGTATCAGGTTCACTTCTCAGCTCTGGGGGCACAGCCTTGAAGATCATGTGAGATGATCTCTAGGGGCAGGATTCAAAGGCGCACTGCCAAAAATAAATGGCTTGGTTATATGCACATATATGCATATAGATGTCTCCCCTTTTAACATAAGTTGAAACACTTCCATAAATGCTCTGCTCCCTGCATGCATGGTTGTGTACTTTGATTTTTATAATTTTTCTTTTAATCTTAGTTTGAGCGCATCTTTATTTACTGTGTCGTCAGGGACATCACAGGGGAAGAAACGGGGACTCACAGACAGACATTTTTAAATGGCTTTAATTGCCCTTAATTATTTGTGGCTTATCCTTCATAGTTTCATGTTTTTTAAAGCCTTTAAGAAGGAAGTTTCAATTGAGCCATTTTATTTACCCTTTCTCTCTATATATGCAGGAATCATCTTCCTCAACCAAGTTGCTTTCCCTTCTTTAACAAATACCTCTTGAACAAACTTCAGGGCTCCAGCTGCAGCAACCCATTCTGAGAAGACGTCCTCCAGCCTAAACCAAGCACTTCTGTGCTGTGCTCCTCTCACTACCTGCCCAGGTCCACTCTGATGGCCTGGGTAGCCGGTGTGGTCCTCACTCAGCCACTACCTGGAAGTGCAGGGTAGCATCCTCAAGCACTGAAGGATGGGAATTGATGGATAACACATCTCACTTTCATTTCTGGATTAGGCAGATGAGACTCACTTCCAAAGGCTCCTCAAAAGGTTAGTGGGATCCAGCCCACAGTCAGTTTGAGGTCACTGACTCTATAATGCCTTCTGGGGATGGTTTTCCCTCCTTCCCTGTTTCATTCCTCTGCCCCAAAGCCTGCTTCTTGGGATCACCTCTAAACATACTACCGCACCCGAGTCTTTATCTAGGTAGGGCTCCGCTTCCTGAGAAACCCAAGCTGGGACATCTCCTTTGCTCATCTTGCTCTGCACATAGCTTTTAAATCTCTTTATGCATTTTAAAGCATATTTCTCAAATGTTTGTTTCATTTTAACGTTTAGGCTGCCTACCATTATTCTTACAACCCGGTGCTGCTCTTTGGTATTCTCTTGATGTTTACCCTTCTCCTTCAATATTTAATAGGTGTCCTTCTAAAATACGAACTTGACTTTCAGTGACATTAGTACCTTTAGATGTATATCTTTTTTTCTTTATCATTAAAAAAATTCTGATTATATGCGATTTTCCTTGAGATTTTTTTTTTTTTCCACCATCCTCTCTCTCTTGAGCTGTGTTATCTTTCAAGCCTCTTTCCTTAGGATCACACACCCACACACATTCTGATTATTTTTAACTTTGTGGTTCTGAAGTCATGTCTGTGTCTTTCGAGGTTTCTGTGAACATCACAAGATTGCTTTTTCCAAACATCCTCTCCTGATGGTGACCAGATTTGCCTCAACGGTCAGCATTAAACCAGTGCAGCCATTTCCTCCTTGTGACTCTCTTTACCATTTTAAATACACGATAAGAGCAACTCATGTCATGGCTTTAACAGGTTGTTCCACTTTTAGAAGATTCAGATCTGCAAGGGCTGCCTGGATGGTCAGAACATCCCATGATGTCAGTATCTTTGCCCTGAAGGCTTGTACTGTGTTTAAGGTGCATTTTTATGGTGCATTTATACAGTGGGTTTAGAGAGGCTGCAGCATTGCTTTGGCATCATATCGCTTTTATCTATTTCTGCTTTTATTCCACATTCAAGTATGTGCCATCATGTTCCAACCTCAGGGTAAAGATCTCTACTGATAACGTGTATCTTGTGCCTAGGCGCTCAGTTGTGTCTGACTCTTTGTGACCCCATGGACAGCTCCTGACTGTCTCTGTCCACTGAATTCTCCAGGCAAGAATACTGGAGTGGGTTGCCTTTTCCTTCTCCAACGTATATCTTAACATGCCTATTCTTCTGCTATTTCTATTAGATTAGTTTTGCTGACACAAGTATTCTCCTCTATTACCACACTCTGTGTGTGTGTGTGTGTGTGTGTGTGTGCGCATGCACACGCATGCTCCATCCCTCAGTCCTGTCCAACTCTTTGGGACTTCACAGACTGTAGCCCTCTAGGCTTCTCTGTCCGTGGGATTCTCCAAGCAAGAATATTGCAGTGGGTTGCCATTTCCTCCTCTAGGGGATCTTCCTAACCCAGGGATCGAAACTGTGTCTACTGTGTCTCCCGCATTGGCAAGTGGATTCTTTACCCCTGAGCCATCTGGGAAGCCCATTACTACACTGGAGCCATGTTCAAATTTTATACAGATACACATATATATGTAAATGCATATGTGCTAAGTCACTTCACTGTGTCCGACTCTTTGTGACTCCATGGATTGTAGCCCACTAGGCTCCTCTGTCCATGGTATTTTCCAGGTAAGAATAATGGAGTGGATTTCCATTTCCTATGTCACTTTGTATTGAAATATACAGCCACATTTTATTTATTGACAATGGTTGGTGTCTGACCTAGAGATCTCTGAGGTCCACTGCTGCTGTTCCTAGTACAGTCATTATTTTCTCATTGTTCCCCACCCCCTGCACATCTTTTGCTTTCCATGGTATTAATTTTGCAGCTTAATCTAGGCTTTCCTCTGCCTTTTCACAAAATGTTTATTTTTGCTCTTTTGATCACTTTGATAAGTGTGTTTACGTATTCTTCCAGGTGTTTGAGTGATGGCCTCCATCATTTCCTCAGAGAGCATCATTCTTTCATAATAAGCCATGACACAGAAAACCAATGTTTTCCTTATTATTAATGTAATCAGAAGATTATTTCTCATATCCTCCTCCTAGTAATAATAAAAAGAACAACTGTAGTTATAAGTAATTGAGTTTCTTTGATGCACTGGGCTTAGTGTTTTTTTATGTATATTGTACCTGATTCTCATAACAACCATGAGAGGTGAGGATTCTTGGCCCTTTTCCTAGTTAAGAAGATGTGAGACCTAGAGAGTATCATAGTGAGAGAAGTCAGACAGAGATGGAGAAATATCATATGACATCCCTTATATGTGGAATCTAAAAAGAAATAATAAAAATGAACTTAGTTACAAAACAGAGACTCACAGACTTAAGAGAATGAACTTATGGTTCCTGGAGGGATGGGGGAGGGAAGGGATAGTTAGGGAGTTTGGCATGGACATGGACACACTGGTATATTTAAAATGGAAAACCAATAAATAAAAAAATAAAATGGATAACCAAAAAGGACCTAATGTATAGCACATGGGGAAAAAGAAGAGTTAGTTCTTGTAACAGTAAGTGGTGGATCCACCGATTACCCTAAGTTTGTCTGATTCCAAATCTTTGGCTCTTTTCTCTACTGCAACATATTTTTTGATGATGCTTCCAAAGATGTTAAGGTCTCTTGGTTGCTATTATCACAGGGAAGATAGGAAAGAATTATTTTTTTAAGTCCTAGTGTTCCATCTCTCATTAGATATGCAGAGTCAATGAAGACATTCTATTTTCTTTTAATGTTTATTTGGCTGTACCGGGCCTTATGCAGCATGCCAGATCTTTAGTTGCAGCATGTGAGATCTAGTTCCCTAACCAGGGATTGAACCTGGGCCCCCTACAATGGGAGCTCAGAGTCTCAGCCACTGGACTACAGGAGAAGTCCCAGCTTGCCTGGTGGTCTGAATGTTTGGTGATACAAATGCACAAAGAAGGCAACCCACTTTGCAATTCTCAGTGTCGTATGTACACTGGCCATTTCTGTGGTGTTCAGCTTTATACACTGTGTCCTCTTGTAGGGGTTCCCTACACCAGCTCTATTTCTCTGAGAGCACAAGATGCTGCCACTCCTGCAAATATCCTGTCTTACTCTTCTATTGGAAAATACCCCCATCACTTAGGTAGACCTTTTGTAGATGTTGTATTTAGTACCCAGTGATGGAGAAACAGACAGAAAAATGTGTTAATAATAAAAATAGCTAAACACTATAAAAACACTTTCAAAGAGACACCTGAGAGTTAGATTCTGCCTTCCCACTTGCAAGTACTTGGGAAGATGATGCAGAATTGTATTTTTATCAAAATGAATGCCATTATTACTTAAAATTTCACTTACTTCATGCTTCCAGGAGTCAAGAGTCTGGCATGGACGATGGCTACACTGTCAAACTGAGTCCCTGTTGAGTCAAGTAAATACAAAAACTCAAGGAATCCTGATTATTTTTGTGGCGATGACTTTAAATAAAAGGGTTGTGCATGGGATTCCAAGTTTCATGACTTAGGAGCTCCATGCTCTTCAGTGAGTTACTTAGACTCTCTGCCTCAACTCTCTTATCTTCTCCAGAGCTGTCCCTTAATTTTCATAGCTACCTTATAAGTCCACAGTCTCCTTGGAATCTCAAAGGTCAATTGTTTTTATTCAGTTGCTAAGTCGTGTCTGACTCTTTGTGACCCCATGGACTGCAGCATGCCAGACTTCCCTGTCCTTTACTATCTCCCAGAGTTTGCTCAGATTCGTGTCCATTGAGGCAGTGATGCTATCCAACCATCTCATCCTCTGTCGCCTGCTTCTCCTTTTGCCTTCACTCTTTCCCAGAATCAAGGTCTTTTCCAGTGAGTCGGCTCTTCACATTAGGTGGCCAAAGCATTGGAGTTTTAGCTTCAGCATCAGTCCTAACAGTGAACATTCAGAGTTGATTTCCTTCAGAATTGACAAGTTTGACCTCCGTGCTGTTCAAGGGACTCTCAAGAGTCTTCTCCAGACCACAATTCAAAAGCATCAATTCTTCGGCTCTCGATCTTCTTTACGGACCAACTCTCACATCTGCACATGACTACTGGAATAACCATAGCTTTGACTATACAGACCTTTGTTGGCAAAGTGCTGTCTCTGCTTCTTAATATGCTGTCTAGGATTGTCATGGTGTTTCTTCCAAGGAGCAAGCATCTTTTAATTTCATGGCTGCAGTCAGACTCCTCAGTGATTTTGAAGCCCAAGAAAATAAAATCTGTCACTCTTTTCACTTTTCCCCCATCTATTTACCACGAAGTGATGGGCCTGGATGCCTAGTGTCATTTGTAAATTAGCGGGGATTTTTGTGGATGCTCTGAAATTTTTGTAAACTTTCTATCTTTTGTCCTACTGCTACTGTGATGAAGAGATGTTTGAAGACAAGTATTCTGTTGTCCCAGACGTTGAGGTCTGTCTCTGAAATGCCTGCAAGATATAACCTTCTTTTTCTTGTGACAGCCAATTCGATAATCAATAAAGAAGTTATTAGTTTACTTTTCTTTCCAAAGAAGAGTAAATTTATACTTTTAAAGCAAAGTATAAGAACTTATGTGAAACCAGAAAATCCATCTAGAAGAAATTTTCCCAAGGCCACACGGTGACTTAGGTGAGAAAACTAAGGCTTAAAGCCAAGTCTTCTAGACATTAAATCCTATGTTTTTTTAATCTCTACCATTATTCCATGGGAAACATATACTTGCAAGTATATTTATTAAAGTATGCAAGTGCCTTATCATGAAGCAAAAAGTTTAAGAGAGAAGTAGGTTTAGAAGAATGCTGGAATGAGATGTGGGGAATTCTACATGGAATTAAACACAGATGAGCTGGGAGTGTGATACAAACACTGAGAACTCTGAACAAGAAGGTTCCAAGAGGAAAACAGCAGTATCAAAGGGGTAGAAGCTCTTTGAGGGCAAAACTAAGCAACTTTACAAATTTGTCTTAGGGTAACATAGGTGCTGGAGAAGACTTTCAAGAGTCCCTTGGACTGCAAGGAGATCAAACCAGTCAACCCTAATGGAAATCAATCCTGAATATTCATTGGAAGGACTGGTGTTGAAGTTGAAACTCCAATACTTTGGCCACCTGATGCAAAGAACCGACTCACTGGAAAAGACCCTGGTGCTGGGAAAGACTAAGGGCAGGAGGAAAAGGGGCAACAGAGGATGAGATGGTTGGATGGCATCATCAATTCAATGGACATGAGTTTGAGCAAACTCCAGGAGATGGTGAAGGACAGGGAAGCCTGTTGTGTTACAGTCCATGGGGTCACAAAGAGTCAGACATGACCTAGCAACTGAACACACACACACACACACACAGACAGAGGCACATATACTCTCAGAGTTCTTCATGGGCCAATACTCAGTACATTATCCATTATCCAGGAGAGATTTGTCTCTGTTGTTGCTGCAATTATATTCCAATCTTTTTATATATATATATATATATATATATATATAAAAACCCAGCTACCACAATTTTTAATAAATATTAATGGATGAGGAGTGGAGAGAGAACTCAAGATAGCAATGGAGTTTGGCCTTGGGATATCATGCAGAACCCACCTCTTTAGTTTAGATATCCCCAGTGGACCAGATACCAGTTTTGCTGCATTGATCCCTGTTTCATAATATAAAATTTAATTATCTCTATTATTTTACAATAAGCCTTTCTGCCTTGGGGCTTCTGGCACAGGGTACAGTTAGTAACAAATCTAATAAATAAAGAAATAAAACACTTCATTTCCTTTTCAGAAGGAAACTGTGCTTTCTCTATATGCCATGGGCTTAGGGGAATTCATTTTAGCTTTCCCTAATATACTCGTTCTTGAGCTGAGATGAGGCCGAGGCATTGTCCAGAAGTTTCAGAAAGGCTGATCAGAGGCTCTAGGAGTTTAAGCCATGGGAACCTCTGTGCTCCTTCCTGCAGCGACCTCGGTAAAAAGTCTCATCCCGCACATGCTCTCAAGGACTGTTCTTACTCTTTATGTTTTTATTACTGGATTCCCCCTCATTAGCTTCCTTTAGTCCAAGATGCATAGAATTAAAAGCCCTAACTCTGATTAATCCTTCACCTGTTTACATTTTGCTTACCCAATTGTTTTCTTTTGAGCAAAGATTTCAATGGTAGACAAATTCAGGTTAGCAGATACAAAATTTTTGAGAAATTAAAAAAAAAAAACCTGATTGAGGATGTAACTGAAATCAAACACTGAGCAGATCATGCATAATGGTTTAGTAAGCTGAAGAATAGATGACACAAATTTTATTATTAAGCCATCTAGACTTTGAAGAATGTGTAATAAAGGGTCCTCCATTCAAATATATACTGAAGGTCTCAGCAGCATGCATTTAATAAGCAATTTATAAGTGTGTGTTAGTCACTCAGTCATGTCCAATTCTCTGCGAGCCCATGGACTGCAACTCACCAGGCTCCTCCGTCCATGGGATTCTCCAGGCAAGAATACTGGAGTGTGTTACCATTCCCTTCTCCAGGGGATCTTCCCAAACCAGGGATTGAACCCAGGTCTCCTGCATTTCAGACAGATCTTCTACAGTCTGAGTCACCAGGGAAATCTCTTTTATAAGTATAAATTATGCATAATCACCAGGTCCAGTGCTTTGAGGATACAAACAGATCTGAGCTAAACACTTTAAAGGACTAGTAAACCAGTAGTAAAAAAAAAAAAAATAGTGAGGCGCAAAATTATATTACAAGGTAGAATATAGGAACTTCTAAAAAATAAGGAAAACTTTAATGTTCTGTAAGAGTATACGGAATCTGATAGTAAGACTGGAAAGACTGCATAGAAGAGATGGTCTAGGGGGAAAAAATGTTCTACACACATAATACTGATCAAAACACAATTTCAAAAAGTATATTCAATATAATGTGTAAATTTCATATTTTTAAATTAAAAATATATTGCTTATGATATATACACGATAGAATTAGAAAAAAGTTAAAGGTAGGCTTATCACAAAAATTAAGAAAACATTATTTTTTACTCTGAGGAAAGGCAATAAGGTGTAATTGTGTTTGGCACCCAGAAGTGTCTTCTAGAAAATAGGCGATAGATATGTATATTCTTTACCAGGTTGTTAGTTGATGGGCTTTACTTGTAAATATTCTTTAAGTTGTATATCATGGTATATATGTCTTACATAAACTTCAGTATTATGATGCACTTCAAAATAAAAAAGCTAAAATGTACACTTATAATTGAATTTTTTAAATAATATGGCAAAAAAAGAGAAATGGCTTGCCATTATAGAGATCAAGCTACTTTAGAACAGTGAGATTGTATTATAATTTGATTAAGCCATATACAATGAAATGAAACTGAATTGAAAATAATAAGGTAACCTATTAGTATTTCAACATGTAGGGGCACTTTAACATCCGAAGTAAGTTAATGTCAATTGAGAGCTAAAAAATAAAAAGGGAGGGTGTTTCTGAGACTTTGAGGATGGACAAACTGTATCGATTACAGGTTTTTTGTTAAACCACAAACACCAGTTCATCTCTCTTCCATCTTTCAAAGGTCAAAGTTTTGAAAGAGTTGTCTCTGCTTGGTGTTTTTCATTTCCATGATTGAATCACATAACATGCGCTCCTGAGGGCCTTCCTGTAATTCCAGGGTCTCTCTGTGTTTTGTGTTTTTTTAACCACAGCCAAGTTGGAAATATGACAACAGCCAATCATCTCCTTTTTCCAACCTTCAAACAATAGGATGAAGACATAGGTATGGTCCAAAGCAGTAACAAGGTGAAAAGTTAGATCTTGATGCTTTAGAATCAACTGGAAGAATACTAATAGTTCTCCACTGGCTCACTCTGTTCCAGCCACAGTAACCTCCTTGCCTGCTCCCAGATACTCCAAACTCTAGCTTCAGTGCCTTTGCAGATGATGTCTGGTTCCCCTCTTTCCCTAGATACTCACATATCACTTCTTCAATTTACCCAGGTCTTTGCTCAGATAGGCACTCATCAGAGAGACCTTCTGAAACTCACTATCTAAACAAGGACTTTACCACTTCCTGTAACTTGTTCTGACATTTTTCCTTAGGTGACATTTTTACTACCTAATATTTCATTTATTTAGGAGTGTGTTTTGCTATTTGATGTTCACATGCAAATGTAAAGTCTATGAGAGAAGGGACATTTTCTCCATTTTCCACTGCTGGGTCTCTGGAATTTGATACAAGTCTCTGGCACATAATAGGGTCTAATAATTATTTGCCAAATAATTGTGTTTGCGCTTGAAAGATCTTAATAGATTCAATGTCTCTTGTGCCCAGAGAGTTGGCAGCAAATCTGGCAAATGAATCTCATGAATATCCTTATTCTTACTCTCCCTGATGTCCATTAGGGCTGGAATTAATAAATAAATAAATATAATAGCAGAGCTAAAACAAAATCTTCCTTTTCACTTCAAGAGAGACTTATAAAGAATCCAGAATTCCTAGTTAATCTGAGAATACCACCTAAGGTGGAAGCTTTCCTCTTCCTTTTAAAGTTAGCCCAAACAAATAAGCAAACACGATCAATACAAAGTGAGCTTGCAAAGCATGAGTAACATCAGGATAAGGACCTTTCCAGCCACCCTTCCTGCCCTGCCTCCCTTTCAACAAAGTTATCCCTTTAATATGAAAATACATGTACACTCTGCTATATTTAAAATGGATAACTAACAAGGACCTACCTACCTACCATCTCTGCTCAGTGTTTCGTGGCAGCCTGGATGGGAGGAGAGTTTGGAGGAGAATGGATTACATGTATGTGTAGGACTGAGTTCCTTCGCTGAAACTTTCACAACATTGTTAATAAAAAGTTTGCTATCCTCCAATGTAAAATAAAACGTTTTTAAAATGCAGTAAAAATAGGTAAGAGGTATTTCGATTCAGCTGGGCACTGGGAAGTTGTTTCAAGACTCATCTGATAGGAAAAACCACTCAAGGGTAGGGGCAGAGAGGATCTGCTGAGTGTCACTAGAAGGAAGAGAACTGGCAAGGGTGAAGAGGAGATGAGGAAATATTAGGGGAAGGGGAGAAGAACATCCAAGGGGTATCTAAGAACCAAGATTATGGAAAGGTGAGTGAAGAACCTCCTGCTTCCGGATGCGCCTTTCAACCTTCAGCTCTGCATACAATAAAGATTCTAGGAGCTGCCCTCCTCCGGTGCCCCATGCCTGTCTGCTCCTTCACTTCCCACCAGCATCACATATGAGCAACTGATGCATGTGGCTCATTTTCTTTGAGCTTTTATGAGCTTTTGCTTGGTGAGACCATCCCCACTGTGTTCATATTCTGTTTACCTACCACACTACGAGGTGGTATTGAATTGAAGAGCATTTGAAAAGCCAGATGAAAGAAAATGAAAGCTCGTCCTTACCTTGAATCACAAATCAGGAGCTGAAATTAGATCCCACCTCCTGCAAAGGGAGAGAGCCTGTGTCACCCAACACACACCAGCCCCCTTGACATGTCCAAAGCCTCTAGTCCCTGCCCCCTGGGCTTTGGCACCAGGGGTTCCACGGCTGTGCCCAGGATAAAAGTGCTGTCCCCAGCTTGCTCTCAGGCAAAGACAGCCTGCTTTTAATTAGGAGCAGGGGCCGTTGTTAGACTGTATTTTTCTTTCCCTCTTTTATTTTTTTTCCCCCTGTGCTTGATGGCATGATGCGTGTTACATATTTAATTAAAGAGTATCTAATGAGTACTTCTAACAGCCCTGGGGTCAGAAGAGGCACTGCAGAGATTCATGAAAATGAGACGGGCTTTATCGCTTCCCCAGTGAGCATCAGTGATGTTGTCCAAAATGGCAGAGCCTGTGGGGGTCCATCAGCTTCCAACATCCCCAGGAGAACCCCAGGGGAGGCAGGCAGAGAGAGGGTAGTAGAATCTGCAGGCTTGCGTCTGGGTCCAGAAATAAGTCTAAATATATAACAGGGGGATATCTAAACTTTAGGGAGAAAATGTACAAATGAGCCAGTTGGGTCAATGGCTTAGGCCCAAGAGCAACTCAAGGAGGACAAAGACTCTTAGGAACATACTTTTGGGTATAGTAAATTAAATCAGGCAAGAGTGAAGGAAGGAGAGATAAAGCAAAATCTGCTAAGGTGTTTGTACTCTGTTTTATGGGAAATGGGTCATTAAATGACTTTATATGTACTTTTTTCATTGTGCTATATTCTTATATCTACAATAGCACTTTGGCTTTATCTGCAGACATATCTACATCCCTATTAGACACTGCACTGACTCCTTTAGAGTGGGGACCCCTCTCTTCTGCTCCCATGGCTCCTGCTAAACCTCCTCTCATATCCTTAACGTATCCCACTGTATTATAATTGCCTATTGAGTTTCTGTCTACACTGCTTAATTGAGTTGATCGAGTATGAGAATTTTTTTCATATTACTTTTATCACTCTTGTTCTTATGCCTAGTGTCTAGCAAAGAGCCCAGAATATAGTATGCACTCAATAAGTCATCATTAAGTGAATAAATAAAAAAAAAATCAATGAATCAAACATATTCAGTTTGATCTGATGCTTGTCTGAGCAGAGTTATTGCATCCAAAGCAAACAAAGACAGACCACCAAGCTGTCCTGAAAGTATTAAAGAGTTGTTCAGGTTTTTATTGCAAATAAGCTCCTTGGACAAATGGAAAATGATGTTATATTGCATATTATACCAGAAGACGTCTTTAAAACCCTCCTTAAACTGAGATATTGAATGAGAAAACTAATGCATTGTCCATGGCTGTATCTCGGTTTTGAAAAAAAGAGTCAGCTATTAAAGACATTTCTGAAATAATTGGGGGATAGTTGCTATTAGATGATATTCATAAATCATTTTTATTGGGATGATAATAGAATTGTGTTATGTAGGAGACTGCCTTTGTGGTGACTTTTAAAAGTAGCTACAAATTTTTTGACTTTGACCCTACGTAAAGTAGGATATCCCTGCCCTTGCTCTTGAATACAGGTGTTTATGCACATGTTGGCCAACAAGGTTCAGGGTAAATGATGCTTTAAGGCTTCCAAGACTGTTTCAGAATAGCCTAAGCAGGTTCTACCTGGTTCTCCTGGAATGGCCATACCTATCTTGAGATGTTCCCCATAGAATCCAAGACCCCTGATGTGAGATGCCCAAGCCACATGGAAGATCATCTAGGGGCTCCAGTCCACAAGCCCAACTAAAATAAGATTTGAGTCATTCCTGGGCTTATTTACAGAGGGCTTTCCTGATGGATGAGACAGTAAAGAATCTGTCTGCAATGAAAGAGACCCAAGTTCCAGTTCTGGGTTAGGAAGATCCCCTGGAGAAGGGAATGCCTACCCACTCCAGTATTCTTGCCTGGAAAATCCCATTGACAGAAGAGCCTGGTGGGATACAGTCCATGGGGTTGCAAAGAGTAGGACACGACTGAGTGACTAACACTTTCACTTTCCAGATATTTCCAACCCCCAGTCACTTGAACACTTCTTACTGAAATCCCAGATACTGTGGAGCAGGGATAAGCCATCTCTCCGCGCATTCCTGACCCATTCCTGAATCTGTGTGTAATGACACAATCTCTACATTTGGCCACTAAGTTTGGAGTGCTTTGTTAAGCAGAAATAGTAACAGCAACTGTCTTTGGTATTTTCTGGAGATGCATACTAAAAAATTGAGGAATGAGATTCTGTGGTATCTTTAACTTACTTTTAAACGGTCCCCCCAAAGTGACTTCTCTGGTGGCTCAGACGGTAAAGCATCTGCCTCCAATGTGGGAGACCCGGGTTCTATCCTTGGGTTGGGACGATCCCCTGGAGAAGGAAATGGCAACCCACTCCAGTACTCTTGCCTGGAAAATCTCATGGATGGAGGATCCTGGTAGGCTACAGCCCATGGAGTCACAAAGAGTCGGACATGACTGTCTTTGAATGGTCCCTGCTTCTGCCTCCTTCTTTCTCGTGGTTCCAATGAAGAACACATAAACCAGTGCCAGTAAAATCACCTCTATTTTCTGAGAGCTGTCATTTTAGAAGGCCGAAAAGGGGATTAGGATTGTAATAACTAATACTTTAATATGGCTTCTTTCAAATGAATGACATAATTTTTAAAGACTTGGAAGCTACTAAGCTTAGTTAAAAAAAAAAACAGAAAAGAAGATCTTCATTAAATTTGATATTTATTAGTAAAACAAGGGCAAAAGACTTCCTACATTCAAAGCTTAACATTACCCAAGCAATGCTATGGATTGTTATTCTCATCAACAGAAAGTAAAGCATTTTTCTAACTCATCATAGGGCAAATCAAGCCCCAAAAAGGAACATTAAGAAAAGCTTTGATCAGAAGTGTTTCTGCCTCTGTCCAGACTATCAACCCCAGGTTCCCTTTATTGTATAATTCACTCTCGAAGGTCCAGTGTGAACCCCTCCCTCCTTGCCCAGCTCCTGGTCATTTCCCTGACCATCTGTCCCCTTCTCCTCTTAAAGGTCACTGCTTCCCTGAAGAGGAGCCCCAGGGTGAAACTTGGAACCATAATTCTGTTGTAGGCAAAATTTTTGTCTTTGGTAGTTTCTTTAAATAATCCTTCCCACCAGCCTACATGAGCAAAATCACTTTTCTGCACTTCTCTCCACTCCTTTCTATATACCCTTTTCAATAATAATAGTAGCAACAATAACAGCAACAGCATGAAGGTTAATTTTATTAAATGGTTGCTACACCGTGGCTTTCTATTACTCTCTTTTTTAGGAGATAAAATATAATATATCTTTTAAAAATTTTTATTGAAATATAGCTTACTTACAATGTTATGTTAGTTTTATACTACCCTTATTATTTCAATTAATCTTCACAGCAGTCCCATGGAGTAGATACCACCGTTACCGCCATTTTAGAGATGAGAAAATCGAGGCAAGGGATGGTCGAGTAGCTTACCCAGGACCACTGAGTTAGAAATGCACTGAACCAATATAGAAACCATGGCTTTGACCAAGAACCCCAGCTGTAACCATCATGCATTCTTGTCTCCCCTAGAAGACTTCCAACAAGCTCCACTTCTACACTCCACTACCCTTATTAGCCAAAACCAGAAGGAGGCTGCTTGTGTACACTGTAGCCTCCAAACCAGTATCCCCTCACCCTGCAGAGAAACCTGCTCATCCTGGAAGCCCACACCCTATTTCCTCATTACCGGTATAGCGCTAGGACACCTATGGGTTCCTTGACTTCAATACATGGATGCCATTACACTTCTGCTATTGCCCTCTGATCCTATACATCAATGTTCATGCTGATGATCTTCTAACCTTAGGATCTTCAGAGACCCACTAACCTCTTCCCATCTTACAGCCATGCATCCCCATCACGCAGAACTGACTCTGCCATCTCGAGGGTTTTGAACTTGAAACAGTTCCTATCTGATTCCTCCATCTTTATGTTCTATTTCCCTTCAGCCTTTGCTTCTACTAAAGCAGCTCTCTGTCTCAGCTCTAAGTCCCAGTAAGCAAGCCATTCTTTGTTCCCCTGTGACTCAAAGCCTCCATCGCTCACCTCTCTTCCTGATCCCCTGTGTTATGCTGAGTCATTGCACCACCACAGACACCTTGTCCTCCTTGTCTTGTTTCTCCTTGACAGTTCTCAACTGTGGGAAACTGCCCTCTGCTTTTTCCATTTGTCCTAAGTATGAAATACAATTGGTGGACTTCATAAAAACATGTTCAGTCTTTTAAAACCACCCATAATTTCAATTCAACCCAGCTGTCCTTTTCCTCTCATTGAAATCTCATCACCTACTTATATTAATGCCAAGTCCACATCTCATTTCCCCTGGAAGATGCCTGAATCTCTATTTCCAGACCTACCCAATCCACCCTTGCTCCAGCAGATGACCCTGAGAACGTGGACGTAAACTGCAAAGAGTCTAGAATGCCTTTCTTGGCTCACCCTCTCAATGAGCCTTCTTAAAACTGAAGAAACCCCCATTGCTTCTTCTTAAGACCAAGCTCACTACTTGGATTCCTTTCCCACCACTCACTCCTTTCTCAAAGATATCACTCTACCAAAAATCTCTTCAGTCCTCACCTCCTATCTCATAGCTTCAGTTAGTCTCTCTTCTCTGCCTATGTCAGCTCTATTTACAAATATATCTCTGTTTCTTCTCAATCACAAAATAACACATCTTTCTGCTCTCTTGCTAACCATCTCTCACTACCTTTAAGAGCTACCCTATTCCCTCAGCAGAGTCCCTTGCCCCCTCCCCACTCCTCAGTCCTCAGCAAGAACGTTTGCCTTCATATATTAACCATCTATCCACTAATTAAACCTTTGCAAGATGGCTTTTCCTCAGCAGCGTCTCAAAATGCTTCTCCTGAGGACGCTGGTAATCTCTAAATCACTAAAGCCACTGAGTGTTTCTTAGTCCTCATTCGCTGAATTCCCTAAAGAATCAGAAACCTTCAATTATCTTCTATATCATGAAATTCTACCCCATCTGGATCTCCCTGCTCCCTTTCCTCTCTCTCTTTCCTGGTCCTCAGGTCAGATCTTTTATCACCTGGTTCCATAAGTTTCCTTCCCTTTCCTAAGATCCTTTAAGTGTCACTTATATGTAAAGTTATATATAAATGTATATCTTCAGACCCTGCCTATTTTCTGTTGATCTCCAGTCAGGAATTTCCAAATGTTCCCAGATGAGTCTGTAAATTGCATAGACCTAATTTCAGAACCAACACGTATAGTTGAACAGCCAGAGTGAGCATCTTACCACAACTAGCCTGTTCCTGTTTGATGCCAAGTCCACGTCCACTAACTTGGCCAAGTGCCTCAGCACTCCTATCTCTTGCTGAATTAGGTCACGAATCTTCTGACTGGACATCAACAGTCCACACAATGCAGCTCTCATCATGGCAGCTGCTGCACAAGAGCCTTTAAAGGCTCCCTATGGCCATTGAATCAAACTCAACCTCTTTGACCTGGCAGTCAAGTTGACCCATGCTCTTACACATCCTAATTTTTCAGCATTTGCTTTTCTCCTGTCATAGATTGACTAATTTATCTGTTAGGCCAACCTGTGAAGAATTTAATATCTTTTAATATGAACATGTCATCAGTGCATTTGTGAAACAATTGTGTACCTTATCGTGCCTCTAAATACTCTCCAGGAGAACTTAGTGATGAAAGGCAAGGGCTTTGTGGTCCTATTAAAGCACCTTAGAATCGTAAGTCTGCCCATCTGGGAGCTGTATTCCCTGGACAAATTACATAATTTCTCTAAATTCTGATATTCTCATGGTTAAAATGGGCATTTTAAGAATCAAATGAAATAATGCAGGCAAAGGCTTTCCAGAGTACCTAGCACATAGGTCACATTTAAAGTGCTTCATTTTTATTTTATCACACTGTTTTATAATGATGGGTCTCTACTTCAGTCAGAGGCCCATCAGAAGAACCTTTATTCCAAGCCCACTTCATAAAGAAGCAGTGCTTTTGTATAACAAAGAATTGGGACCACATCAGGCAGTCCTTAAGTCCTTGGTTAGAAGAATCTGATCGAACGATTTAGGTAAGCTCTCACTTTCCTGGAGGCCTCTTAAAACTGTCCAAACCAACTGAAACTAGACTGTGAGCACTTGGGTTTTCTTTTCTTAGAAAGTTTTCACTGCACTGGGTCTTTGTTGCTGCAAGAGGGCTTTCTCTAGTTGCAGCAGGCAGGGGCATTCTCTAGTTGCGATGCATAGGCTTCGCATTGCGGCAGCCTCCCTCGTTGTAGAGCACGGGCTCTAGAGTTCACGGGCTCAATAGTCTCCATTCTTGGACTCTTGACGTGGGCTCAGTACTGACGCAGGGACCTAGTTACTCAAGAGCATGTGGAATCTTCCCGGACCAGGGGTCAAACCCATGTCCCCTGCATTGGCAGGCAGATTCTTAACCACTGGACCACCAGGGAAGGCCATCACTTGGATTTTCAGTGCAGCCAAACAGAAGTCCAAGGACTCATTTACTAACTGGAGGTTCCTTCCTTTGTTTTCTTGACTCTGACTCTCTGACCCACAAACCAGTTTACCAGGTTATTTCTGAACTTGGAGTAAAATACCTGGGGTTGGTTCTGAATCTACTAGGGAGTCTCTCTGTGACCAGGGTAAAGTACCACATTTTCTGGGCTTTTGCTTTCTCAACCTCAAAATAAAACAAGAAATCTCTCTACCTTCATCTGAAAACCCCACAGAATGGCACACATTACAAGCTCAGTTGGGGCTTCCCAAGGTGGCGCTAGTGGTAAAGAACTCCCCTGCCAATGCAGGAGCCGCAAGAAAGGAGGGTTCGATCCCAGGGTCAGAAAGATCCACTGGAGGAGGGCATGACAACCCACTCCAGTATTCTTGCCTGGAGAATCCCATGGACAGAGGAGTGTAGTGGGCTACAGTTTATAGGGTCACAGAGTTGGATGTGACCAAAGCAACTTAGCATCCAAGAACATGCTCAGTTAATAATTAGTTAAATGAATAAGTGAATACATGATTGAATAGCAATGAGTCATTAGGTGCAGTCACACTTTGAAAAATGAAACAATAAATTCAATTTACATAACAAATTGTTAAGTAGCAGATGATGAGTATCTCAATTGCCTAGACTCAAAGCATTAAAAACCTTCCGCATACAGTGGGCTCTCCTTATCCAGGGTTTTGCATTCGCAGATGCAACCAACCACGGATATAGAGGGCCAGCTGTATTAAGCCCTTTTATATAAGAGATTTGAGCATCCACGGCTTTTAGTAAATGCAGGGAATTTTTGGAACCATTCCCCCCAAGGACACAGAGGAACAACTGTAGTCCTCTACTTTCCCCACTCCTGCCCAGCCCCCAGCCTCTCCTAGAAGCAGTCCCTAAATTCTAGAATAGCAATACACCTTAGAAAAAACTCCACAGCCTTCCCATCCAGCAGCTCTCTGTATATTGCTAGCACTCGGGCAGCTAACTAAATATCAATAATTTCTCCAAGATGTCGGTTACCAGTCCCTTTTAGCAGCAGATGAGGTCAGGGCCAGGGAGGCTCCTGGTGTCTGTCTTGGTCCATCCACTCTCTGGGTGACCCCAGCCCGCAAGAAGTCCCAGAGGCATCTCCCTTGCACGCGAGCCCTGGAGTTCAGTCCCACTAGCTCACAGGTCTCAGCCCTGTCAGCTGGGAAGCAGTGACTGAGGTATAAACCTTGGCACCACAAACCCCACAGCCATAAATTTCACTTACATCCAGTAAAACACAGGCATCCAATTAAACCCATAATCCTATAAACTTGCCAGCAATCAAGCTCACAGTTAAAAATGAAGACGGACAGGTGCACTCAATCAATACCACCGAGGTTACAGCCCGCAGTTTTTAGGCTGTTCCTACACGGGCTCTTCATCTGTTCTGGCTGCTGTTTGTTTTCTGCCTGGGCAGCAATAACAAATGTTCTTGCTTACTCTTCCATTACATTGTCCTGGCCACCAGAGCAGGGCTGGACCCTGAGGCTGACCAGATGCGGGACATGCAGGAGCAGAGAAGTCCCTTCCCGAGTGTAGCCCCGTGCTCTGCCCGCCCCACGTCCCCACCTGGATGGTTCCTCCCTGGCCAGACCATAGTTTTAGCCTCTAGTGCCTGGAAAGTGGCCGAGAGACCCTGGGGGTTTCCTCAGCTTGGGGTGTAGCCTTTGCTTCAAGCACCTCTTCTGACCTTTGCATCATTCCCTTGAACCTCTGACTGCCACTACTGGCTGCTTTCCCCAATCCCCACTTCCCCCCCTCGCCCCCCACCTCCCTGAAGGAGTTCCACGCTGTTGGGTTGCTATGGTTATCCCATTTACAGGGGATTTGGTTTAAAGATGAACACATTTGTTGTTAGTTACTTCAGTCGTATCCGACTCTTTGCAACCCCATGGATTGTAGCCCGCCAGCCTCCTCTCTGTCCATGGGATTCTCCAGGCAAGAACACTGGAGTGGGTTGCCATTTCCTCCTCCAGGGGATCTTCCTGAGCCAGAGATCGAATCCATGTCTCCTGCATTGCAGGCAGATTCTTTACCGCTAAACCACCAGGGAAACCCTCGACTATGAATTAAGATCTCCCAAAGCTTTCCTTGCCCCTTTGGTCAACTGAAATAAAGACTCAAAATGGGAAACTTAAATGATCAATGAGGAAAATGCATCTAAGCAACAGTATCTAGGGCCAGTCATCTGAATCAGAAGAGTTTTTGGTGACTAATGACTTTTTTTTCCCTCTCTGTAAATTCCTAATGGAGTCTCTAGTTGGACCTTCTGGCTGTTAGCGTCTCTGATGTGCATGGCTGCTGTTGGCTCAGGTACCAGGGCCTGGCATTTGCCAAGTCTTGTTCATTATCCTGGGGACATGAGTCATTACAACGTATAGGAGAAATGTTTCTGGCAGCGGGCACGTCTAATCCCCGCAAGTAACAACATCAGGGAGACAGGAAGGCTTTGGAAGAAATTCAGGTCTATTTCTCACATAAGCATCTATGTTTCCTTGTCCAGGTATAATGCAGCTCTTGAAATTGGAGGAAAGAAGTGCATTGGTAACATTAAAAGGATTATTAAGAAAACCCAACCTTGTAGAAATGTTCTTTCCTTACGAATCACATAACTCACATTTATATATATATATATATATATATATATATATATAGGTAGATAGATAGATAGAGTGATAGATAATAGATACAGATATGGGCTTACCAGGTGGCACATTAGTAAAGAACCCATCTTCCAATACAGGAGATTCAAGAGATGTGGGTTTGATTCCTAGATAGGGAAGTGCCAAATGCCATGACTGGGACTGAGACATAAATGTGAGTCTTCTGGCTCTGTGATTTGATTCTCGCCCCCATCCTGTGCCATCCCTGATGGGTTTGGACTGACTTGACACCAGAGACAACAGGTCTGCCTGCTATTTGGAACGTGGGCAAAGCAGACATCATCCTGCCGTGTCAACCCCAGAAGGGTGGCGGGGCAGCTCTTTCCACTGCTGCCTCTCCAAACCTGGAGACAGGGATAAACTCCACGGAAAGGGTAGGCTTCAGCGAGTGGGGATAATCTCCTGCAAACACTGGTGGATGTGAAATATATATATATATACACACACACACTTTGTCATTAAAATAACCCCATTTTTCTAAGCTGCTAATAGGATTATTCAAAATGTTTAAAGCAAAATCCCAAAGCCTGTTATTGGTTTGCCAAAGAAACTAAGTCTTTTCTTTATTTTTTAATCTTTCTATGAATGCTGATTCTGAGTCAGGCAAATGAATGGGCACCGATCTTCTGGGCTGTTCCTGTCACCCAAGCACAGGGATTTTCTGAGTCGATTTCACCAGTTCTGAGTTCTCAGAGGTACTGGTCCCCCCATTTACCCGCCCTGTCTGCCTCCTACCACCCTACTCTGCATGAGAGAAGAAACACAGAATTCATCAAAGCTGGCTCAGCAACCTTCCTAAAAGAACCAGGCAGATGGGCAGAAGTAGACAGTGATTGCATCTTCTTCCACTTAGCACTCAGATACTTATCTTGGTGGTGAGAACCAGTGGTTTTTGAGGGGTATTTCCTAAGTGCTCTCAAGTCACTTCGAGTTGGTATGTTTTCTCCTCGCAATTAGATTTGAAGGAATGTGAGGACAAAGGCAGCTTTCTGTTTCTTTATTCTGCGTTCCTGTGTCTCTCTTTCTCTCCCATTCTCCATCACCGCCACACCTCGAGAAAGCCCCAGGCCTGGGCTTATGCATCATACATCATGCTGACGGATGAGGGGACAAGGACCCAAGAGAGAAGTCAGCCTTGGCAAAGAGAACTGCTTCTGTCTGAGGAGGCAGTCCTAGGACTGAGTAAATGATAGGGCTCATCTGTTGGACAAAGAAACCCAGGCAGATCAAGATTGAGGGGGGAGATGCATAAAGGTGCAATATCCAGAGTAGACAAACACTTGTAAACATAGGTTCGCAGGATGTTTATAGAAGATTTACAGGATGTTTATGGACTGTAACACAGAGCTTCACTCCGGACTGATGAAACAGCTGGACACTCTTGCTGCCACATCGGTCTTCTCACCTCTTGTTCCTTCCCATCTGCACTCTCTTTCTCACCTATGCATCCTATACCATCAGTTCAGTTCAGTTCAGTTCAGTCACTCAGTCATGTCCGACTCTCTGTGACCCCATGGCCACATACTATTACTGAGTTGTTGCTTACTTTCTAAGTCATGTTGGACTCTTTGGGACCCCATGGACTGTAGCCCACCAGGCTCCTTTGTCCATGGGATTCTCCAGGCAAGAATACTGGAGTGGGTTGCCATTTCCTTCTCCAGGGGATCTTCCCAACCCAGGGATCAAACTCAAGTCTCCTGCATTGGCAAGTGGATTCTTTATTACTGAGCCACTAGAGAAGCCCATTATTCCTGAGGCTGGACTTAAACATCGTCTCCTTTATTAAAGCCTTCCCTGACCATGAACTTCCCCACCGGCACCTCAAACACTTTCACTCAGGCTGCACAGCCGTCTTCCCCAAATCAGGGTCCCGGTGGCACCTTGAGGTCAGAGCTACTTGCTCTTCTTCAGTATAATTAGTTCATGATTCATCGTTCAAATTGCTGGTGCTAAGAACATGCATACACTCAATGAGTATCTCAGATATGGAAGACAGCGAAAGACTGGGTGACTCAGATGGGTGAACGCCATTACCTCTTCCGCCAAGTTTTATCTCCATCTCCACTTGTTATCATTCTTCCATACATTTCTACCCTAAATACAAACTGCTGAAACCAGACTTTTCTCATTCTTCAACCTACCTGCACCTCAGGTTTTGCAAACAATGGTAGGAAGTTACAGTGTAATAACATGATATTTATTTGTAGACCATCATCTCCTCCTATATCCTCATGTTAGAGCTCTGGGCTATAACAAACACTAGCACCACAGAGTTGCAGTGGACCTAGCTGCATGGTGAAACCCTCCATGGATCGGATTTGGAGAGCTAGGTTATTTGCCTGAGAGATATGGGAGGAAGAATTAATATTATGGGGAAAGAGACAATTAGCATAACAGGGTCATTAAAATGACAGTGGAAGAGATCATTGCTCCACAGTCCTGCAAAGCAATCAGGGTGTCCAGAAATGAGAAATTAGCAATGGTAATAAAATAAATTGGACCTTGTTTTTGTAGCTTCCCTAAGTCTGGACTTCAGTCTCATGTGGATCTGGGAAAGACTCTGAGCTTGTCTGCTGCACTCAGATGCCTGGATTCTTGGAGCTGGGAGACACCTGGAAGGAAGAGGTGGTAGAAATTCTAAGAGAGGTAGGAAGCAGTGAAAATGCTAAGAGCGGGGAATTGGAAATTCCTTGGCTAAAAAATATTTGGGAGGGCTCCAAGGGGAGCTATTTGGTTTTGAAAATTATTTTTTTCCACAAAATAATGTTGATCAGGGATCTCTCTTTCTACTAGAAAATAGAAACCGTGAAGTCTCTCACTCCTCTGAGCATCAAATCTACCAAGGTTGCCTTTTATTTATCTTTTTCATCTTTTCTTTGACAAAAGGATATTCCAGCCACTCATTCACTCAAGTGGAAAAAAAAAAAGGAATTATCTCTGAATCTTCCTGTTCCTCCATCCCCTTCAGTTGATGGAGCAGCAAATTCACACTATCTCTTGAATGTTTCCACATGTCCCATCTCCCCACCATAACCTTCACCAGGCCAGTGTGTCCCTCTTACCGGGACTAAAGCGATAACTTCCCCAGCCGTGTCTGGTTTTCTATCCCACACTCCTCAACCCATTCTCCACACAGGTTGTGTTCGCCCACCTGTTCATCCACTTCCAAGCTGTATAATGTCCTGATGCTGCTTAAAACCCTCAGGTTAGGGACTTCCTGGTGGTCCATTCTGCTCTCCCAATGCAGAGGGGCCAGGTTCAATCCCCAGTCAGGGAACTAGATCCCACACGCTACAGTGAATATCAAAGATCTTGTGTGCTGCAACTATTCATAAGACCCAGCACAGCCAAATAAATACTTTTTTTTAACAACTCAGATTACTTCCTGTTCTGCTTAGAACAAAGTCCGAACTCCTTACAGTGGTCTTCTATGTTCTACAGGATCTGGCCCTCACGCCTCTATTCAACTTCTGGCCACACCTTTCCTTGTTTACCAGCCGATAGGCACCAGACAATTGCACTACTTATGGGTCTAGAAAATGCCATGCCTTTTTATTCTTTTACTTATGGTTGAAATGCTGTCCCTTGATAATTCTTATCCTTTCCTGAATGCTTCTCTGTCTAAAGTAGACCCTTTTCAAGATCCTTTCTCTTATTGTCCCCTTACTGCTACTCATAAACTTTTCACAGCTTGCAACAATTTAATGCAAGTGTTTATTTACGTGTTCTTGGGTTACATCCTAGAATATAAGCTCCATGAGGGTAAGCACCCTCTGGGACAGTTTTGTTCACCAGTTTGCTCTGGAGATTCACTGTCAAGTTTCAAACATAGCAGGCTTTTGGTTAGTTGGGTAGACTCTAGCAATTCAGATGAACTTAGAAATTAAAAGGACAGTGGTCTAATTATAAAGAAATGCACTTTTATGACTTTCAGGACATAGAATGTGTTCCTGACAAGGCCTAATTTATTGAACAGATAAGACTCATTTGTAGCTGGCAGCATCTATTTGTACCCATCTGCATCCCAGTAATTAATGCCAAGTTCTTAGAAGCAGTCTGTTCCCTTAAGAGGTAGAATCTGTGTTTAAATTTGATAGAAGTGGCCTGGGTAATAGGAGAACTTGACTATAGTGTCTTGAATTGTTCTCTGGTTTTTTCACATTTGAGAGTCTTTTCAAACCAAATGTAAGTCACTTAACAAGGAGGATTTCGCCTTATGTTTCCTCTCTTTATTAAAATCCGAAGAACTGCAAACTTTTCTTTCAGTTAATTCCAAACACAGAATACATCCTTCATGCATGAGATAAGAGGCGTGTGTGTGTCTGTGTGTGTGCGCCATTGTCCTTAGCCGGCAATGAATGGTGTGTTAGAATCTCATGTCACCTTTTAATTCAGATGAAGAGGATATTACTGCCATGCTTCCCTCTTATTGTCTGTTGCTATTCAGAATATAATTGAAAAGAAAATATGAATTAATTCCATATAAATAGGCAAACATAAGAATTCCACAAAGGGAGGAGACGAGGCCTGTGCTGTTCATTGTTGATTTACCAGTTAACACAAAGCACATGTCTGCTGCAATATAAACACTCAATAAGGCCTGAATTGACACAATTTCTGTAGGTTCGGGTTATTTCCATAGACTATTTCTTCTGTATCTTCTTCCTGGTCCATATTTCACAGGGCTCATGGCAATTATCTGCAAGTGAACACTGATTGATTTTCCTTGACAGCTTAGGCTGCCCCCAGTTCCTCCAGCTAAGCTCTTTTGGAAAATAATACCTTCCCAGCAGTTTCAGTGGCCATGTAGTTTATCTGTGGGCAGTTTTTAAAAACAGCCAAAACAAACAAGAGCTCTGAGACCCCAAAATACTGCCCAGCTCGTAGGGGCTTTCACAGCTCTGAGCCCTATAGGGTCCTTGGGGAAGGAAACTCAGCCATCTCAGTTCCCTCCGGCACTTCCAGAGTTAATGCTTCAAGCATTTATCCCTGTACCTTTTCTGTTCTCAGATAACTCAGAAATGGTTGGATTAAGAATGTCAAACTTGGCCTTTAGGTAATCCTCAGTGCAGAAGGCCCCAGAGTTAAATTTGAAGGGAAAAATGGTTAAAAGATAAAGAAGTTCTGAAGCAGCAGGAGAAGCCGACACTTCTTATTTTAGGGAACATGGAGACATTTTCAGAACCCTTTTCATCAATCAGGTGCCTGAGTATTTTCTGCGTATTCCCCACTTCCCGCCCCGGTGTGGGCCGAAAGTGAACATGAAAGCGTTAGTCACTTAGATGGATCTGACTCTTTACGACCCCATGGACTGTAGCCCACCATGCCCATTTGTCCAAGGAATTCTCCAGGCAAAAATCCTGGAGTGGTAGCCATTCCCTTCTCCAGGGGATCTTCCCAACCCAGGGATCAAACCCAGGTCTCCTGCACTACAGGTGAACTCTTTACCATCTGAGCCACCGGGTGTGGGCAGCAGGAAGGCAAATACAAAGGGAAATCTGGAAGACCCTTCCAAGTTTGGAATCTCACGACTGGGGGCATCTCTGTGTTTTCACCTCCTAGCCTTTTGCTTGACCCGTCTGGGCTCACATCCTGTTCCTGCCACTTGCAGGCTGTGGGAAATTGGACAAATTACTTATTCTCTTGAAATCTGTTTCTCAACTGTCAGGTGGAGGTGTTAACAGCGTCTGTCTTACAGAGCAGTTGTTATGAGTTTGCCCATAATAATACTTCCCACAGGACGTGGTACATGGTCATTGCTGCCTGAACATCATCCCTCTCATTTTCATCATCATCTTCATCCTTAAAAACGCTCATCCCTTTTCCCCTCCTCTCAGCATCACTGGGTGGCAGATCAGGACCCACCATCCTCCCATGGCAGTAATGAGAGGGTCCACCCCCACTGCCCTTCCCTCCCCACACCGATGTGGGTTCCCACCAGCTATTGCCTGAATTAGACACTAGCTCTGAAGCTGGCCAAAGGCCTCCAGAACATCTCCACTCCAAATTCCTTCTACTCACCCCTTTCTTTTTCAAACTGACTCTGGTCACCCTGCTAAATGAACCCTTACGATTGTGTCCACTTTGGGTAGCTCACTGCCCCCACACATAGCTTCTACCCATCATTAGCTCCTTGTGTAGCCCTTTTAAACTTCCTAGTTTGTCCCCCATCACATTTCTCTTTCATCTATGTAAATTCAGCTTAATGCCACTTTCTCCATGAAGCTTTCCCTGACTTTTAGCTCCCATATCTAATCCTGAATTTCTCTAACATTTATAGCCTATTTCTCTCGTTCAGGAGCATGGTAAATCAGACACTACTGTATTCATGATTAACATATTATCTATATGGGAGAGCAAACGAGCCTTGGCTCTATCTATGTGACTTTGGGGAAATGACTGAAAGTCCCTGGGACTCAGTAGAACACACATAAAATGGAAGTAATTGTATATACCTTGACTGGCCATATAAATGAGCAAATCTAAAAGAAGTCATGTTAACACAACGCCAAGTTCATTTTAGGCATTTAATAAACAGCAGGTGCACCGCCCTGAGTTTGTGCATGTCTGGAAACCCTTCAAGGATAGGACTTTGTATTTCTTTTTGCAGGCTCATGTTGCCTAGAAAAATGCCATACTTATCATATACCCTTAGTTTATGATGATTAATACCTATTCATTGAATGAATGAAATATGCTTATAACCACAAATCTTTTCTGTCTCAATGAATGTGTTTGCCATCCAACTATCCTGGTATTGTGTGTGTGTGCACATGTGTTCTGCAATTCCTCTATTAAACCCAGCCTCTAAAATAATTAGAACTCTCTGAAGATCTAAGAATGGGGTTCCAATACCAGATTGTCACAAAGACTTAAATTCCATCAATAGAGAGATTTTCATGTGGGCGTGGGTTAAGCATTAGGCTCACCCAATAGTCTTTTTATTTTTTTAATGCAAAAACCCCATTTCAAGGTCTATATTCATCAGCTCAGGCTGCCATACCAAAATACCACAGCCTGGGAGGCTGAAACAACAGAGATGTGTTTTCTTACAGTGCTAGAGGCTATAAAGCCCACAGTCAAGGTGTTAGCAGGGCCAGGGTCTGGTGAGAGTTCTCTCCGTGGGCTGCAGATGGCCACCTTCTTGCCATGTCCTCACATGGCCTTTTCTCAGTGTATGCTCACAGAAAAGGGCAATCTCTCTCTTCCTTCTTCTTATATGGCCACATAGCCTATACAGTCAGGACTCTTAATTGCCTCCTAAAATACAATCACAGTTGGGAATAAGAGCTTCAATATATGAATTTGCAATGGACCCACTTTGGTCCATAGAAAAATCGTTCATATCTTAACATAAATTCCATTTGCAGGTACTTCTTCCCTGAAAAAAAGACAGCAGACTAGGTGGGGGATAGGATCCTATAAGTGAGGAAGTGACTGCAGACAAACTTTATCTGGGGCTTCACAGACACATGTTCCTTGTTGCAAAAATATTGTCCTTGCAAATATATTGTGCTGTTTCTGTAAATTTGTCGATGCAGTTCAGATCCTGCCTGACCCCCAACACACCAAACCTTCAGAGTCGTGAGACAGGAGGATGAGTGGTGACCTCTTACATTTCTTCTCATGACCCCACCACTGCCGATACAGCCCAGCTCTCCAGCAGCTGCTGGAGATGGAGGTCACCTCTCTATAGCTAATGGACAGTGTAATCAGTTTCAAGTAACTGTCCCCATGCACGATGGGACACGGTGAAGATCAAAGCCATAAGTTCTAACCTTTGTTCAAAACACAAAGCAGAGATCTCTGTAACGAAAAGGATGTTCAAAAAGGAGGAGAACCAAAAGCAAGTTTCCAAAACTCAGTGTGAGTAAACTTTCATAAATCACCGCCAAGTAGAGGTGCTTCTTTATCATTGTTGTTCTTTGTTTTATTTGTTTGCTCTCTAGCTGCTCTTAAACCGAATCTTCCATCTACCTTTATGTCTGTTGCTTTTTATGATAATGATTTTTCTAAGAGTACCAAGCAGTTGCCTTGTAAAATGCCCCTAGAATTAGTTTCTTGTTGCTGTGAAACAAATTACCATGCATTTATCAGCTTCAAATAACACCTTCCCTGCCCTTCCCAGTTTCCATGGGATAGGAGTCTGCACTTGGTTACTTGTTTACTGCTCAGGCTGAAATCAAGGTGTTGGCCAGTGCTGAGATCTCCTCTGATGCTCAGGGTTCTCTTCCAAACTCAGTGGTTGTTAAAAGAATTCAGTTCCTTGCAACTTTTGGTCTGAGGCTCTTAGGTCCTGCTACTTGTACCCTCCACCACAAAGCAGTTTCCTTCTTTGAGGCTAAAAAAGAAAATGTCTACAGCTGCCTCTCTCCCCAGGGAAAGGGTTAAGCCCTTATTTCAGCCTTTCCTACGAGCCACGTTCACCCAAGTAATTGTCCACAAGTCAACTGATTAGGGACTTTAATTACATCAGCAAAATCATTTCCCTGTTTCATATACAGTTGTCCTTGTTCTTCAGTATTCACAATGGACTAGTTCTAGGACCCCTTAAATTCACAAATATTCATGTCCCTTATAAATGGACTTGCATAGAATTGTCTAGTAAAGTCATGCTCAATTGCTCAGTTGTGTCTGACTCGTTGTGACCTCATGGACTGTAACCTGCCAGGCTCCTCTGTCTATGGGATTTTCCAGGCAAGAATCCTGGCATGGGTTGCCATTTCCTCCTCCAAGAGAACTTCCCAAACCAGGGGTCGAATCTGCATCTCCTATGTTTTCTGTGTTGTCAGGCTGATTCATTGCCATGTGCCATCTGGGAAGCCTGTCTAGCACAGTCAGCTCTCTGTCTCCACAGATTCTACATCTGAAATGCATGGGTGCTACTGCTACTGCGAAGTCACTTCAGTCGTGTCCGACTCTGTGCGACCCCTTAGACAGCAGCCCACCCAGCTCCACTGTCCCTGGGATTCTCCAGGCAAGAACACTGGAGTGGGTTGCCATTTCCTTCTCCAACGCATGGGTACCGAGGGCCAGTTGTACATAAACCATCAGGGGAGAGACTACCTATCATCCACAGGCCCTGCCCTCTGCTGCGGGTGATTACCCAGGGACGGCACAACAGGCAGGGCTGGGGCCCACCTTAGGAATCTGTCTATCGCATCCTTCATTATTTTTTATCTTATTGGATGATAACCACTTCATCATGTTATGTTAGATTCTGCTGTACAATGAAGTGAATCAGCTATACACATAAATATAGCCCCTTCCTCTTGAGCCTCCCTCTGACCCCACCCCCATCCCACCCCTCTAGGTCATCACAGAGCACCCAGCTGGGCTCCTATGCTACATAGCAGCTCCCTCTTAGCTATTTTACACATGGTAGTGTGCATATGTCAATGCTATTTTCCCAATTCATCCCACCCCCAACTACAGAGTCTACATGTCTGTTCTTCACTTCTCAGTCTCTATTCCTGCCCCGCAAAGAAGTTCATCTGCACCAGTGTTTCTAGATGCCACATATATGTGTTAATATGTGATATTTGTTTTACTTTGTTCTTGATTTGCCAACTTTGTCTGTTCCCTCATGATTAAAGTCAGGTTACAGTTTTTTCTCTTATCATACTGTTCACAGGGCTCTCGTGGCAAGATTACCGGAATGGCTTGCCATTCCCTCCTCCACTGAGGATGAAATAGTTGGATAGTATCACCGACTCAATGGACAGGAACCTGAGAAAACTCCAGGAGATGGTGAAGGACAGGAAAGCTGGCATGCTGCAGTTCATGGGGTCACAAAGAGTCAGTCATGGCTTAGTGACTGAACAACAACAAACAGCTTTTTTGGCGAGGACCCTGATAATGTGGTTCAAGCGGGTCTTCTTATCTGCAACATCTCTGGTTCTCCCCAGTCCCATTCCCTCCCATGCACATGGTCTACTCACCTACCAGAGGCCTCAGGGGACATGCCGCTTCCCCTGGAGCCTAGCAGCAGAGAAGGCTGTTGGTGTATGCCTAATGGCCCTAAGCACATCAGGATATTCGTTGGCTTGGCACCCTTCGGGGCGCCCACCCTTCCTGAGGAAGAACTGGATACTGGTTGAGTGTGCAGACGCTGCAGTAGGACTGCGGTACTCAAATTCTGACTTCAGCTCTTACTAGCTAGTGCCTCAACTCTCCACTTTCCATTAAAAAAATATGGATGTCCACATCCTCTGTAGAGTCCACCCCTAATAATTAGGGTCCAGAGGAAACGTAGAGGTGGCAGCTTCTAAAGCATATATCAAAATACACTAAAATAAAAACTAAGCTAACAAATTTCTAAATAAAGCATGTTTGATCCTCCTGCCTTGACAAATGCATGCTTATAATGACCTGGAAGCACAAGGCCTGAGTTCACAATTCTCTGACTCCCAGGAGGTCCTTGCTGAAATAAGATGCTGTAGGGGAGACTGTGTCCCAGGCTTCTGCTCATGGCTCACCCTCCTCCTTTTCCCTGCCTACCCCCGGTTCCCTCCACACTGCAGGTCAAATGGAAGTAAGTTTGCTGATGGCCCAGCCCACACGAAACACTCCCTGTGTCCACCAGCCACACAGAGACCAGTCCTGGACTGGGGACAGGATCATACTGTAGACAGCCCGACAGCAGGGCCAGATCCAGGTACAAGGTCTGCTCAGAACCGCAGTTTAGCTCAGGGATGTTAGAGAATAAAACCAAGGTCCCAGGTGCCTGGTAAGTATGTCCTCTTCTCCTCAAAGAGCAGCTTCTTACCCTCAGGGGAGGGATGTACCTGGAGGGGAGCCAAAATAGACCCACTGAAGCAGGGAGTCCAGGTATGGGCTTCTCTCATCTGCATCTCAGGATGAAGCTGACCTATCTCATAGAACTGGATAAGAATCAGATGAGGAAATGTGTGCTGAGTGCTTAGACCAGGGTCTGGTACAAAACAAGCCTCAATATAGGTTAACCCATTACTTTCCGAAGCCCTATAGATTGAGAGAGAGAGAAATTCACAGCATCTGACACTGGATTCTTTTGTACTCGTGTGTTTTCTAGCATCTACTCAAACCTAAAGGCACACAGAAAGGGAAAGCTACAGACAAGTTATATTCTCAAATGGATTTCAGTGGCCAGGGGTGACGCCGCGTTCTAAGCCACGTGAGTCAAATTCAAATCCTCATGTAGTCTTATACCTCAAACGGAGCCTGTCTGACCAAACACTGGTCACGACAGGGACAAAACACACATTTCACTGTGTCCAAAAACCAGATTCCTTCTTCATTTGGCCTGTATTCATTCGCTGTCTTTCTGAATCTTCATTCTGTTTATGAGTTATCAATTGCAGAATACATCATGAAAACATGGTAATCTGGAGGATCTTGTCTTTGAAAAGCTTCATCCTGCCTTCCCAGTTTGCAGAGAGCTGCGTTGAGAAGGCAGAATGCATGCTCGACTGGCAGACTTTGTCTTCCTTAGAATTTAGGTGTGATCTATATTCAAATGACAGTTTAATGAGCCTTTTCCTATTTCCAGAAACCTTATCACATCATTAAAGCATAGAAATGAATAATACATCTAGCAGTTGGATTAAGCTGAACTTGAGACCTGATGCATCTTCAAAGAGGAAAAAAAATAGAGCAGAGGCAAAATCGTGGATGCTGAGCCCAGGAGAAGGGGTTAAATGAGGGGGTCAGGGAAGGATATTTTTATTCTTAAGAACCAACACAGGCAGGCAAATGTCACCAGCATTTTTCAAAGTCTTAACATGACACTCCTATTTCTCTGGGCATGGGCTAGAAGAGAATTTTTGCAGTATGGTCTGTTGTCCAGAGTCATGGCTGAGGATGAAGTGTTCACCCGTCCTGATGTCACTGTGAGCAAAGGTGTAAGCTGCCTGCATTAGTGTCCACACAATTCCCAACTCCTTTTTCAGAGGTGAGGGAGCTCACAGTGATTCAAACCCTAAGCTCTGGAGTCAGAACTCCTCCCCTGTCTCCAGCTGTGTGTCCTTGGATGGAAATGCTTGACCTCTTTCAGCTCCAGTTGTTTTCACCTGCAAAATGGAAACAATAAGTGCACCCACTTTGATGGGTTGTAGAGAAGGTCCAGTGAGGCAGCCTAGATCCAATCCAACAGTTAGCCCAGGGCTCAGTACATCAGAAGAGCACAATATTTACCTTTGGGCTATTATTTTTCATTCCTTGGTGTCTTTGCATATGCTATTTCCTCTCCTGGGAATGACCCTCTACCTTCCTGACCATCACCCAAGTTCACTCTCCAGCTTCAATTCCCCAGCTCTTTCTCCTGCTGAGAACTCCTACTCATCTGTCAAAACCCAGTTGAAATGTTCCCCACCATCATTCTCCCTGCCAGCCCTATAGTCAGATGAGTGGTTCCTTCTCCAGACTGCCCTAATTCCCTTGACATGCTTGTGATCAAAATAACACCGTGCTGAGATTTTGTTTTATAACACATTCTCAAATGTTGGTTGAATGAGTCTAGATTCACTTTCTTCTCCACCCTGATGTGTGGAAATACAGAGGTGAGGGCACATTTCCTGCTGGTCTCAGGGCTCTCTGTCCAGTGCTAAGAGATGCACACGTTGGTGATAAGATGTTTTCAGTGTCCCAGAGCAATACCCTTTGACAAATTCAGTAGGATAGCATACATGCTAATCCAAACACACACCATCCAGATTGTATGTGTGAAAATGGTAAGTTAAGTTCACCCCCAGTACCACTGCCCTGGACACAGCATCCTAGAGATTTTGGAAATAAGGAAGTCATCACTGACAAACTCCCTTTCTCCCACACAACACATTCAGGATCTGCCAGGGTCTGTAGGTACCACTCATGGTTCTCCCTTTTACCTGTCTGGATCCCTCTCACCCTGTCTGGATCCTTCTCATCCCTGGAAAACCGGCAGTTCTCCTAAAGCTGATCATCACATACCCTATGACCTAGAAATTTCTCTCCTGAATACATACCCAATACAAATTCATGCAAAAGTTCACTTTTAAAAAATGTACAAAGATGTCAGAGCAGTGTTATTTGGAATAGCACCAAAGAAAACTACCTAAATATCTGTAATGGTGTAATGGATAAACTATGTTATGTTAACACAAGGAAATACTATACAGCCATGATAATGTGTTTTCTAGAACTATAGGCAATAATGTAAATGAACCTCATAAATATAATTTTGAGGAAAAAAAACAAGTACAAACAGTACAAACTTTATGATTCCTTTTATGTGAAGTAAAAAACAAAACAAAAAGGGAAAGCTATTAAAAACCAGGACAGTGTTGATGGTGATGCCCTTGGGGAAGGTGTAGCTAGAGATGTCTAGGGAGTTAAACTGCATCCCAGAAAGGAATGCCCACATCCTTACCCCAACACTTATGAATGTGAGCTTATTTGGAAATGAGGTCTCTGGAGATTTAACTAAGGATCTCAAGATGAGATCATCCTGGATTGTGTACATTTGTGTTAGTCACTTAAGTTGTGTCCAATTCTTTGTAACCCCATGGACTATAGTCCACCAGGCTCCTCTGTCTATGGGATTCTCCAGACAAGAATACCTGAGTGGGTTGTGTTTACTCTTCCAAGGGATCTTCCCAAACACAGAGATCAAACCAGCACCCACTGTGTCTCCTGCTTTGGCAAGCAGGTTCTTTACCACTAGTACCACCTGGGAAGTCCCATCCTGGATTAGGGTGGCCCTAAATCCAATAGATGTTGTCCTTAGAAAGGAGAGGGGGATTTGAGACACAGAAGAGGAAAGATCACGTCAAGGTGGAGACAGAGGTTGGAATGATGCCTCTACACAACAAGTAACGTCAGGGATAGCTGACCGGCACGAGAAGCCAGGAGAGGCATGCATTGGATTCTGCCTCAGAGCCTCAGAAGACACTAACTATGCTGACACCTTGATTTCAGACTTCTGGCCTCCAGAACTGTGGGGGAATAAATTTCTGTTGATTCAAGCCAGCCATGTTTTGGAAATTTATAACAACAGCCGCCCTAGGAAACTAATGTAGGTCACTGAAGAGGTTCCTGGGATGCAGGTACAGTTGTGTTTCTTGTTCTATGGTCAGTTTCTGAAGATTCATTTACTGTACTGCTTCCTACATGTGCACCATGCAATATGTATACTGTACTTCAAAAAAGTTAAAAGTGTCCATAGCTTCTCTTTATGACACTTTGAAAGAAGCTTTCTTATCACATGCTATGCTATGCTATTCTTTGGAAGAACTGATGCTGAAGCTGAAGCTCCAATACTTTGGCCACCTGATGTGAAGAACTGACTCATCAGAAAAGATCCTGATGCTGAGAAAGATTGAAAGCAGGAGGAAAAGGGGACAACAGAGGATGAGATGGTTGGATGACATCACCAACTCAATGGACATGAGTTTGAGCAAGCTCCAGGAGCTGGTGATGGACAGGAAAGCCTGGCATGTTGCAGTCCGTGGAGTTGCAAAGAGTCGGACACAACTGAGTGACTGAATTGAACTGATGCTAAGCTAAGTCGCTTCAGTTGTATCTGACTCTGCAACCCTGTGGACTGTAGCCCGCCATGCTCCTCTGTCCATGGGACCATCCAGGCAAGAATACTGAAGTAAGTTGCCATTAACTCCTCCAGGGGTTCTTCCTGACCCAGGAATTGAACCAGCAGCGCCTGCGTCTCCTGCACTGGCAAGCAGGTTCTTTGCCACTACCGCCACCTAGGAAGCCCCACCTCAGCAGCAAAAACAAGATAAGTGTTTGTCTCATAACAAACCATCCCAAATTACCATGACAACAAAAGCCTATGTCACCTTGGGGGTCAGCTGTGTCTCTACTCACATCCCCCTATGAACCAGATCAAATGATAACTCCAGTGTGAAGCTTTTCCAGGAGTTCTAGGCAGACAATATAAGCGTCTTTCTCCAGTGGTATTACTTATATTTTGGCTACTTGCTTGCACATTTATTTCCAGCACTAGGTGTGAACACCCAAATTGCAGAACTATTATCTTTCCAGAGCATAGTTTAATGATTGGAGGCACATTTTTATATCAGACTCGATGTCAGACAGATTTGGATTTTTGTTCCATCTCTAGTGTCCTCAGGCAATTTAATCCCACTTGGCTTCAGTTTCCTCATCTGTAAAATTAGGGGAGTGCTACTACTGATCTTATATTATCATAAAGATTAAAAATTACACCATATGTAAAGTTCTTAAAACAATCCAAGGCATACATGAGATGTTCAATAAATATTTCCTGTAGGGCTTTCTTGGTGGCTGAGTTTTAAAGAATCCACCTGCCAACACAGAGTTTGCTTCCTGGTCTTGGAAGATCCCACATGTCGTGGAGCAACTAACATGCATTACAACTATTGAGCCTGCAGTCCAGAGCCCACATTACCACAACTCCTGAGCCCATGCACCCTACAGCCTGTGCCCAGCAACGGGAGAAGCCACCGCAATGAGAAGCTGGTTCATTGCAACTAGAGATTAGGTCACATAGCAACAAGGACTCAGCACAACAAAAAATTAATTAATTAAAAAACATTCCCTGTAAACTCAAACCAGGGCTCAGTAACAACCTAGAGGGGTGGGATGGCGAGGGAGGTGGGAGGGATGTTCAAGTGGAAGGGGACATGGGTAAACCTATGGCTGATTCATGTTGATGTTTGGTAGAAACCAATGCAATACTGTAAAGTAACTATCTTTCAATTAAAAGTAAATTTTAAAAAATTCCCTATAGAGTTAATATTAATATTATCCCTGTAGAGTTAATATGCAATATTACTGCATACCTACTGCAGATCAGGCTCTGATCTAGGGTTCTAGGATTAGTTGTCAACAAGACAGAATCCTGACCTTTACTGAGCTAGGCTGCAACTGTTACTGTTATTAGCTGCTATTTGTATGCCTACTAGCTTCTTCAGTGCCGAACACATAGTAGGCTCATGATAAATGCTGTTAAACAATTGGTATTCATCCTCTGACTCCAAAATTTCACACTTCTTCCTAACTTCTCACCCTCTCAGGCTTATCCCTTAGTATCTCTTTCTCCCTTGATTCTCATTTTCATTTTTTCATGAGTCATTCCTTTTAAAAAGTTAGCTTTGGGGGTGAGTGTTTGAGCCTAATCACTTAAGCATTTTGCATACATAATAATCCATGTTAACAGATGCCCTATTTATGGGGAAATGTAAAGCCATGATGTGGGGAAATTATTCATCTCATGTTTTTGTTGAAGAAGCAAAACACGCAGTAAATTAAGTCTGCTCTTCTTGAAATTCTGCATTTTCAAAAAGTTGTGAGAGGAACTGGGGAGCACACTTGGTAAAACGTGGCATTAATTACTTAGTCACTCTGAATAGGTTTCAATTGCATTCCGTGGAAAAATGTAAGAGCCCTCCAGTGGCCAAGGCATCCCACTCAAGTCCCAAGGGTTGTTTGCTCCAGACAGCATTTCCAACCGAACAAAACGCCTGCTTCATCTTCTGCAGGAAAGTAAGAGAGCGAGACCCTCTTTATTTTCTAATAGGACCTATTAAAGTCCTATTTTCCTGTTTTAAAGAGGACTCTTGTCTGATTCCAAACACTCAGACAAGTTTGAAGCAAATTGTTTTATCCCTTAAAGCAGAGGTAATACCTTCTTTCTAATAGTCAAGCACTGCAATCAAATACCACTTTTTATTGAGCATCTAGTGTAAGTTCAGCGCTCTTCTGGACTTTGCAGAAGGAAGTAGCCTATGGAGGGCGTGAGAGAGAGATGAACAGAACACACAGCTTCTGTCCTCAAGGGTCTTCTGGACCGTGGAGGAGACAAGACTAACTCCTTTGGACAATAGAAGGATCATGGATAGTGATAAAGTTGATCTATCTTGTCCAAAACCATGTTTTTCATGCTCTCTGGGGCAGGGGAAAGAAAGTGCCTCAGAAGAAGAAATAAAAATGTGTTTGTAATTTACTGGTGGCAAGTACTGGCCTAGGTACTGGAGGGGCTAGAATCAATACAGACATGGCCTCTTGCTTTCCTGGTCCTGACAGTCTATTGGGGGAGAATAACAGGGAATAAACACTATTTGATACTGTGTATAAGTGCTAGTCACTCAGTTGTGCCCTACCTTTTTCAACCCCATGAACTGTAACCCACCAGGCTCCTCGGTCCACGGGATTTCCCAGACAAGAACACTGAGCTGGGCTGCCATTTCCTTCTCCAGGGGAGTCCTCCCGACTCCAGTAAAAACTAATAAAACAGTTGTAAAGAGGCCTGACAAACTATTCAATAGCCTATGATAAACCATAATGGAAAAGAATGTATATAGATGTGTACCTGAATGCATATAGATGTATAACACTTTAGTGTACAGCAGAAATTAACATAACACTGCATATCAATCTTACTGCAATAAAACAAACTTTTAAAAAAAGAGAGACCTAAAATAATAAAATAAAAAAAGAGACACCTGACAATGCTGGGACAGAAAAGGTATAGGAGTTATCAGGGCACAGGAGGGACACATCTAACTAAAACTGAGGAGGGGATGGTGGTCAGGGAAGCTTCTAGAGGAAGTGACAGTTAGCCCACTGGCTGAAATGAAGATGGTTAGTAGCCAAGTCATGAGGTTGGGTTTAGAATGTTCCAGGAAGAGAGAAAAGAGGACGCGGAGAACTGGCAGGGATGGGGATGAGAAGCTGTAAGGTTGAAAGGTGTCTGTGTGGCTGGAGCTGAGGGAGGGGGCTTCGTAAGGACAGGAGCGGGAGCCATGTTAGGCTAACGGAAGCCGAGGCGGAACTGTGCCACCATTACATCTCACTCTAGGCTCCACAGGCTCTCGTTCACCCATTGTCTGCTGCCCGAGCACCACTCTGTCTAATCAGAGCTCATCTCTGCTTCTGGTTCCCAAATGAACCCACATTTTTATTCTTGACTGGACTTCCTTCCAAATCTGCTCCATCTTTAGGTCAGCTCCTTGGTGCCAAACTGTTTATGGTTCTTGGTCTCTCCTCTCACATCCTATCAAGTAAACGCCATCCTTTCCTGTGCCTCACAGTCCACACCCTGGCTGAGCCCCTCTGCTGGGCCCAGTCAGTTCCCCAAAGGAGTCATGAGGCAAACCTGGGGGAGTCAGGAAGATGCTAGAACACCAGGGAAGCCATTTATCTCCTCCTCTGGTATTTGAGGGGCCTCTTCCTGCATCCGGGCTTCCTCAGTGGCTCAGTGGTAAAGAATTTGCCTGACAACGCGAGTGACACAGATTTGAGCCCTGGTGGTGAAGATCCCCTGGAGAAGGAAATGGCAACCCACTCAAGTATTCTTGCCTTGAGAATTCTATGGACAGAGGAACCTAATGAGCTACCATCCATGGGGTGGCAAGAGTCAGACACATCCTAGCAAGGAAACAACAACAATTTCTGCTTTCACTCTCATCTGCAAGAACTGTCAAAAAAGGAGGCGGGTCGGGGGGGGTAGGGTGGGGGGGTGTCCAACATCCGAGTCAGAACAGGAGAAAACCAGGGCCAGTGTGAATGTACAATTTGTCCCTGACATGAACAATCTGCCGAGCCTGGGACTCAGCTGTGAAATGATGCTTTATCTAATGCTACTGTGCATGAGCCTCTCAAGATGAATCCATCCTTAAGGACAGCAAGAGGGGGTGGTGACCTGTTCTGGATCTGACCCAGGACCCCAGCAGGCCTCGTCCCAGTGGCTCTTTAGCCTTCCCACACTTCACTGCCATCTAGAAGTTGACCCCTGGCCTTCAGCACAGGAGAAGAGTGATTCACCAAGGGAAGTAAACACACATTCTTTTTTCATCACAGAAAACACTTGGCGTGGGTGATAAGGAAGGTCAGACCTCTGAGCTACGTTAGCCTGAAGGGTCAGGATGACAAGCTCACGGTTTACACTTGTGCAGAAAGTAATCTGGGCTCGGCCGCTTTGTGCACAGTAGAGGGCAAAGCCGAATTTCCATCAGCCAGTTACCTGCTGCTGGATAACCTGCGTGGGTGGCCACAGGTCCCAGTGAGGTGAACTCCCAAGAGAGCATGCACGCAAATTTTAAAGCTGAGGGGGATCTTGAAACCATTAACAGCATCCCCAGAATGTGTGCATATTCACACCAGTATTGCGAGAGCTCAATGCCAAATCTAGTTATTGTTAAACTTTCTGCACTTACAGCTCTTATTTCTTTCAGGATACATTTTCTTAAACACCAGCAATGGTTTAATCTGTGATAATAAGATGGAGAAGGGTAAAGGGTGTATAGATTCCAAATCGAACAATTCTAAGTTTTTGTTGCCTGTCTGAAGATTCTGAGAAACAGGGTGTAAATTCCATCATCTTCCTCTTGGGCCCATCTTCTCCCCTCTTACTCTCTTCTTCTCCTTCTGTATTACTATTATTATTATGGCAAAATACTTGCGGTCTCCCCCTTAACACATTTTTAAGGACGTATTTCATTGTTAACTGGAGGCACAATGAATGTTACATGGTGAATCTCTAAAATGCATTCCTCTCCCATGACCAAAACTTTCTACTCATTCAACTGCAACCCCATCTCTCCCCACCGACCCCCAGCAACCACCATTCTATTCTGTTTCTTGAAAATGGAGGAATTCCTACAAGTCAATAGCAAAAATACAAACAACTCAATTTAAAAAGAGGCAAAGGAATCGAATGGATATTTCTCTGAAGACAATATAAAAACGGCCAACAGGTATATGAAATGATGCTTGACATCACTAATTATTCCCACCCCTTGCATGCGTGCTCAGTCGTATCTAACTCTTTGCGACCCCATGGACTGTAGCCCCCCAGGCCCCTCTATCCATGGGATTTCCCAGGCAGACTACTGGAGGGGGTTCCCATTTCCTTCTCCAGGGGATCTTCCTGACCCAGAGATCAAACCTGCGTATCCCATGTCTCCCACATTTGAAGATGGATTCTTTACCACTGAACAACCTGGGAAGCCCATCACTAATTACTAGAGAGAAGCCAATCTTCCCCCTTAGTTTCTGAGTTTCTTTGGGCCTAAGGAGGAAGAGAGATATACTAGGGTACTTCCAGGCCCAAGGATGCTAACACAGCCTGTGTCTCTCTGTGTGTGCATGTGTATAGAAGAGGGTCAGGGGAAAGAAAGTGGGACATTGGGGTGGGGTGGGTTGCAGTGAAGTCCCAGAATTTGTATTGCATGTGGGCTGAAAGAGTAAATGCTGTTCCATCTGCTAGTCCAAGGTTTATGTCCTGCATCTGACACTGAACATCTCAGAAACGTCAGCCAAATCAGAGCTCTATCAGTCTCAGCTTCTCCACCTGTAGAAGGAGGATTACTAACAGCGCCTCTCCCGATAGTAACTGTGTGGGCTCACAAACATGGCAGAGGGCTCAGAGAGATCAGATAGCAACAGAGCCCAGGATAAAGGGCAATAATATAAAAGTCAGACTCAGTGTGGTGGGGGCGGGGGTAGTGGGTGAGTAATAGAATAGGAAACCAGGGCTGGGCACTGTGGTGAGTGCACGTCCCGTAGAAAGCATTTCAATTGAATTTGAAACAAGCCGATTCCTGGCAAGTGTATACCTGGCATACAAATACGACCCACATTTATTCCATAGGAAAATACCTGGCTCTGAAAATGAGACTGTGGTTGTTTTCTTACTGTCATTTCCTCCAGGGGAAACCCCAGCTGGGACAGTCCAGATCACACCAAACACACCCAGTCCGCACCAGAGCCTGCATGCCCTCTATTCCTAGTAGACCCAGAGACCCTCACTCACCAAGCCTGAGGACAGGTTTCTGATTCTTGGCTGGAAACAATCTCTATTTCGAGGCACTTCCCCAGCTTCCTTCCTCCCACCGTGGTCCCTTTCTATTTCCCTTTTCCCCCTCACTTCTGCTGCCACCCTGATCCAGGCACCGACAGCACGGATGGCAGGTAGCCCGTCTGAGGGTGTGCACCTCAGAGGCTGTGAGCCAAGCTTATCTGCCCCGCTCCCTTTGACATCCTCTCCCCCAGGTTCCTGCAGGTGGGAACCTGACCATAGCGTGATCAGGCTTCCAGGAGAGAAGCCCGCCCCATTCCACTTGTTCAGAAGCTTCACTGGAGTCTCCTAACAGCAGAATGCTGATCTGTGAACCAGATAAGAAGCAAATTAGGGGGAAAATTCACCTTCCTCCATGGGAGAGCCTTTCATCCTAGAGGTTAGAAACTGCAAACAGCCTTTGACTCATGCTGACCATCTCTGAGTGAGAACCACTGGCTCCCTCCAACTCAGACTTATCTTCCAATGTTAGGTCTGGAGCTCAAAATAGAGAATAAGGGAGGATTCTTAGGTTTTGCCTTTTGACATGAATCAGAGCGTTATGGTGCATGGCTGGGGAGAGATCCAAGCGTCATGTGACCAGTCATCCCGTGTTGTTATTCCTGGAAGCCCTGAGGGCTAAGACACAGGACCAGACAGAACGGATGATATTTTATATAGACATCCTAGTCTCACATCCCTCCACGCGGACATCAAGCAAGTCATCTCCCAAGTGAGATTAGGAAAGAGAGCAACACCAGTCTTCTTCCGTCCAGGAGACTTCCTCCAGACGACCACAGAAACTCACTCTCGCCACCTCCCTCCCACTGGCCAGACTCCATGCGTCTCTCTAACCATTGCCATCAATCATCAGGCAGTGGTAGAGCTGGGACTCTGAGCTGTGGGCCTCCTCAAGTCCTCCTGTGGAGGGTGCACAAATGCACTCTGACTTCCCCCAGATTCACATTCAGTGGTTGGGGGTGCATTCTTTTAAATGTTCCCTGGTGGTTACACAAAAGGTCCTGGCTCAGAATCCCTGCTTTAGAGAGTGGAGAAGGCGCATGAGTGAGCCCTGGGGCCGCTCACCTTCTAGCCACCAGGAGGCAGGGGCCATGTGTTCTAAACACTGGCATTAGAGTCTAGCACACACTCAGTCATGTCTGACTCTTTGCGACCCCATGAACTTCTCCAGGCCAGAATACTGGAATGGGTAGCCTTTCCCTTCTCCAGGGGATCTTCCCAACCCAAGGATCAAACTGGGGTCTCCGGCATTGCAGGTGGATTCTTTATCAACTCTGCTATCAGGGAAGCATGCACAATCCAAATGACCAAACACGCACATCAAGTCTCCATTTCTTGCAAAAATCACAAGCCCAGGGAGACAGGAGTCAAGAGCACCAGGCTGAGATGTCTGAGTCCCAGGCTAGGTCTGTCACCCCCTGATCAGATGACCTTGAGCTCGGCAGACACTTGAACACTCAGTTTCTTCACCAGTAGCTTTATGAGGTTGGAGTAAATACTAAGTTCCCTACAAACACCAAAACTGGTAAATAATTATATGCGTGCTTGCTAAATCGTTTCAGTCCTGTCTGACTCTTTGCGATCCTATGAACTGTATCCTGCCAGGCTCCTCTGTCCATGGGATTCTCCAGGCAAGAATATTGGAGTGGGTTGCCATGCCCTCCTCCAGGGGATCTTCCTGATCCAGGGATTGAACCCTTATCTCTTACATTTCTTGCTTTGGTAGATGGATTCTATACCACTAGCGCCACCTGGGAAGTCACAAACAGTTATAATGCGGACTTTTAATGAATTCAATTTTTTTTTTTTTTTTGCCTTTTTCGTCCCCATCCTTATGTTCATGGTCTGAGAGTTAAACCCAAAGTGATAAGAATCAAGAATCATAAGAATCAAATCAAACGATAAGAATTTTAACTCTGTCATCAATTCTTATATAATTATGGCTAAGTCTCTCCTCGGTGCTCATGCATCCAGGGCATAAAGAGAAAAATGGGAGCTATCAGAGCACTCAAGCCCCTGGAATTAGGGATGGGACTGGCGACTGTGATGTTCATGTCCTGACATCATCAACAGGGTCCCAACCCAAACCTGGTGACTTCACTTCAAGATGTAGGAAAACATTGCTGAAACTCCTGGCTACACACGAGCCTGTTTCCCTTGCAAAGATCTTGCAAAAGAAAAAAAAAAGTAAGGGAGGGGCTAGAGGGGAGACAATGGTTGTATTTGAAGCAGAATCATGAATCTAAATAGAAGTTTCCGAAGATGTCTATCATGCATCAGCAGCTCCTTAAAATACAGCAAGCAGTTTAGATCCATTATTTAGTTTCCGTGGAAAATAAACAACAGGGTCGAGTAGAATAGGAAACGGGGGTTTAGCCCTCAGACCCCATTCATCTTCTGTGTCTAAGACAGGAAAGCATTTTCCCAACTATAGCAGGAGCAGGAGGGAGGGGAGGGAGTGGGCCGGCATGGGCTTGCTGGAGATGCCCTGCTTACGTGTCTGGGGCCTGAGGTTATAACGGATGCCCTGTTGTGGGGACAGTTGGTGAGCAATCTTTAAGGTCAGGGAAACCAGTTGCTGCCCAGGTTTGAGAGCGTCACAAGCCCATGCTGGCTGAGAGCTGCAGAGATGTTCAGAACCAGCGTGCCTTCTCCTCCAGGCTTAGCACTTCAAGCTGGCAGAGTACCTTCTTGCCACCTGGGGTCCTGACCTGCCTCTTCCGAAAGTCTGCCAAGTGGCCCCAGAGACCAGCACAAAGGTCCCACCCCAGCCTGTCATATCCCCCTTTGGAAATCAGCTCAGATGCCTCCTGGAAAGCAAAGCGAGGAGACTGGATAAACTCTGTGTGTCTCGTTCGCCAGGGGAGCTGCTGAAGCTCCTGAGTGTGGGCTCTCGTGTCTGACCACACTTCCTCACTTACGAACTGACTTCACAGACCCAAAATAGCAGTAGCCATGGAAGAAAACACAACGAGATTCAGGCAATAAGAGCCAAATCAAGAAAAGAAACAGTACAGCAGAAATGAACCCAACATTGCGAATCGACCACACTTCAATTAAAAAAAAATGAAAACAAAAATTAAAACAAAATATCCCTACCAGGTGACCAGGATAGGGTGAGGGTCTTCTCATGGGGCCGAGTTAGGATGGGTTGAAGGTCTGGGACTGGGACCCTCAAAATGGCTCTGTTCTAATGAGGCAGTGGAGGAATTAGACTGAATTTGTTTAATATCTTACTTTGGTTGTTTGTAAAGGCATCTGGAATAGGTCAGTATTATCACTGGATGTTGGTGTTTGAGGCTTTTTAGCAATTGGACACAAGGCTCCTAGAATTCCCAAATTCATCCCATCCCTTAGATGAAAAAGGATGCACAACATTGTGTCCACAACATGAACCATGGGAGAGAAAAGCAAAGCAAACCAGCTCCAATCTCTCTTATCTCACCTTTCAGACTAAATTCCTGTCTAGTAATTACTGCCTGTGATTCTGAGAGGTAATACATAGTTATCAGTGAGCACTTATCAGAGAGGTGAGCAGAGCAGGGCTTCCCACCATAACCTCGGAGAATAGGCTTCATTATGCCTTTGCTGAGTTACTTCACCCTGTGCCTGTTTATAGTTATCTCCTCTCTGCAGAGCTGTTTTGAGATTTCAGCTCTGGAGTATGGATCATTTTCCCCCCTCCCCCACCGGAAGCAGGGGGAATTCAGAGACCAGACTGTCCCCTCGAAGAGGTGGGACAGAGACCTCTGGCACATTCTTGGAGTAAGTCGCTCACTCGGATTTCTCCTCCGATACACCAACTTGTGCAGCCGGAATCCTTACTTTCTAACTTAGGAGCTGGATGACCTTAAGACATACATTGAATCACTTTTTGGCTTGATGTCCCCTTCTGTAAAACAGGGATCAATAATACCTACCTCATACTGCTTTTATGAAGGTGAATCTCTAACTAGATTCAGAATCTTGAATGCCAGAGTTTAAGGTTTATTCATTTTTGTATTCCTGACATCTAGCAGAAGGACTGGCATATAGTGGTTGCTTAATAAATATTGGTGAAATGAATTACAACTATTGGATAAAACCCATGGAGTCCCATTATTTGCTGATCCTCTGCTGACTTCCTTGAATACAGATGATGAAGGCTGAGGTTAGAATGATAGCAACTGAGAATCTAGAAAGAAGCACATGTAAAGACACTTCTTAGAGGGCCATCGAGTCATGCCTTCTCTCTCCAGGAAGAGGAGGGATTTCTGGTCTTCCCAGCCCCTGAAAACTCTGACCACCCTCTGTGCATCTAAAAAGAATGGAGGATGTTCCCATTGACTGAAGAAGCCTGAAGACAGCAGGACAGATGGAACTCTGTGTGCAGAGGAGAGCTCCTCCACTTCTGACTCTGTGATGGAAAACCCCACGGGCATTTCCATAGGGCACTTTGGATGGCTCTCCTGGCCCAGTTTGTGTCCAGCTGCAGAGAGCTGTGTGGGTTCCATGAGGCTGCACTGGCATAAATGTACCACATTTCCATTTTTCTTCTCTCCGTACATACTCCGTGAGAGGACAGGCTATCGCCTGACTAGTTGTTCACAACTGCCCAGGAACATGGCCAAAAGCCAGACAAAGAAAGAAGGGATTCTTCAAAGGCCTGCTGAAGGGAGATAACAGAGTTTCAGCCAAGTAAACAACACGGGGTGGGAGAGGAGGGACTATGGACATGACAAACCAGCGGCTCAGTCTAAAGGGAAGAGGGTGGTCCAAACCCACAACCTAGGAGATAGTATCCTGCAGATGTGTCCGGGCCTGACTCACCCTCTCTGTATGAACTTGGACTTAGCACAGCCCTCACCTGTAGATTAAGAGCATCACACTTCATAGTCATGGTGTAAGGAGAATCTCTAGAGATCTTGGTTTCATATCACTCATTTTAAGGGTGAGGGGACAGGGGTTGGGAGGAGCCAAGGGATTTGCAGGGGACCACGTGGCCAGTTTGCCTTAGAGCTGGGACGAGGACCCAAATCTCTCTCTCTCTCCATCTCTCAAGCACTGTGCATCTCAGATTCTCAGAAGATAGCATCTCAGATGGTCAGAAGACAACCCTCTGTGCCAAATAAACTGCCAGGCTTGCTCTGTTTTGAACCTGGTGAATGGAAGGTGTTACATACCAGCTCTGGAAGGTGAAGGGCTGCAAGAGACCTTGTCTCAGGTTTGTGTCTAAGAATGTGTGTTTGTGACTTGAAGCTGCACTGCGCGTTGAAGTCTGAGGGTCTAAGGAGAATGTAACCGTCAGATATGCCTTCCTCTTTTCATACTCTCTAACCTCAAACTTGATGAGGTCTGTAGGGATTTATTTTTCATGGTGCTTTCATTCCCAAAGCTTCTGCGATTTGACTTCTCATCAGCTCCTACCCCTTGACAGTCCCGGTTTCACACGCCTGCCTTCCCACCCACACTCACCAAACAGAAATAATTTTATCAAGTGGCCATGCTGCAGATTGCTTCTAAACAGCTGGGCTCAGGAAAAGCTCTGGGGATGAGTTCAGATCAGGAGTTATCTTCCCTGGCATGCTGTTTCTGGATTGACATATGCGTGGGCTGAATGTTTTAATTAGCGCTGCCAGCCAGTCTGGTCACAGCTACCCACCAAATGCTTTGCTTCTTAGGTGAGTGGTCGAGGGCTCTTCTTCAGAGGTTGAGTGCTCTGGTTGCAAGAAAGGGAAAACAACACCTGAGTGTCTGCATCTTATTTGTTCATTCATGTTCAACAACTCTTCATGGAGGATCTATTAAGTGTCAAGCATTGAGCTAGAATATGGAGACTCTGAGAGTGATAGAACACAGATGCTGCTGATAAAGAGAACACCGATCATGGACATTAAATGAACATGCTACACAAGGTGTTACAGTGATAAAGAATCCTCCTGCCAGTGCAAGAAACACAGAAATGCAGGTTTGATCCCCAGGTGGGGAAGATCTCCTGGAGTAGGAAATGGCAACCTGCAACAGTACGCTTGCCTGGAAAATTCTATGGACAGAGGAGGCTGGCGGGCTACAATTCAGGGGGTCACAAAGAGTTGGACATGACTGAGCATGCACCCACACACATAACAACAGTGAATGGTGAACGAGAATATATGGTGATACTGAGAGGCACAGGATGTCAGGGAAGACCAGAGGAGAGACATTTTACCCAGCCTTGGGTACCTAGTGGGGGGGAATGAGGGAGTGGTTTCCACCGCTGAGAATCAGCGAAGGCTTCCTGGAGGAGGTGCTAAAAATCAGTCCCAAAGGATCTGCAGGGGTTAATAAGATACAAGCTGATATTGGCAAGGCTTTCTTGGAAGAGCAAACAGCACAAACAAAGAAATAAAGATCAGCAGCAGCATAGGAGGAGGTGGATGAACAATATAGGTGGCTTCGTTCTCTAGAAGGGGCTGGCAGCTGCAAATAGTGTTCAGGAGTGTGTGACAGTGGAGAAGGGGAAGAAGAGATGTAGGCAGGGAGCACATAATTGACCTCTGTCCAGAATTTCACAGGCTATTGTTTTCATATGTGTTGGCTCATCGGCCCACAGAACAGCCTCATGACATGCATAGGGGAGATGCTAGCCCTTTGTAAGTCCAGCAGTGGTCCTCTAACTGCCAAGCTAATGCTTCATCTTCCATTTCCATCCTCTTTTGTAGCTCACTGACCATCGTATGTTAACCTCCACGTTCTTAGTCATTCTTGATCTTCCTCAAAGTTCTCTGGTTTTTCTTTTGAGTCTCCTAACAGCAAATCCACTTTAGTGTAACCCCCAGACCTCCCCTTCTCTGGTATCTTTGGTTCTCTGCTCTCATTCTTCTCACCACCACTGGTACACCGACATCATCATGCTGACCAAATCCAAACCTCCAGCTCCTACCTTTCTCTTGAGATCTGGCCACGAATCCCCACCTGACCAAGTGGACACCTCTGCCTGAGCAACGAGCACCTCACTGAATACATCCAGACGGGAACTCAGGGCTTCTCCATCAGGCCTTCTCTCTTTGGAAAACTAAATCCCGTTCTCACTCTGAGCTTTACCCTGAGTCCTTCTTTACCCTCAAACCTCATCAATCTGTGAATTGTGTCTTCTCATTCAGGGCCATTTCCTGCATCAGCTATTTTCAATCTGCCAACCCACCTACTGCTCCCACTGCAAGAACTTCCCATACGGGTGTCCTAGGCCCATACTCTCTCCTTTAGGCTATTATTTCCAGTTTCAGAAGAAATTCTTCTTTCTTGCCACCAAAAGCTCTCCTTTAGTCTGCTCCCCTGATTAAAGTCCTCCATCACATCAGGGTAAAGTTCTAACTAAATATGGGTGACCCTTTACCGGTCACCCCTTAGGTGGTTCTCCAGCCTTATCATCTACGTTTCACCCATCAACACAGCACTGGTGCATGTGGTGCTCATTCACCCTCCATCACCTTGACACAGCCGTTTCCTCTGCTTGAAATTCTCCTCCTGCCCTAGGTGAGTTGGAGGTGCTCCTGTATATGTTCAATGCAGCTTTTAATGTTCCAGGCTGAGTGACCTCATTCCCTAATCAGACTAAACATCTTAGAGATGGGATATTTGTCTTTTTTACAGTTGTTCACCCCAAACCTAGCACAGGTACATAATAGAGACATGCACACATACACACACATCCCAATTAAACTGAATTGAACTCCTCATCTGATCAATTCGTATGTCTTCAAAGTGAAAGTCACTTAGTCAAGTCTGACTCATTGCAACTCCATAGACTATATATACAGTCCATGGAATTCTCCAGGCAAGAATACTGGAGTGGATAGCCTTTCTCTTCTCCAGGGGATCTTCCCAACCCAGGGATTGAACCCAGGTCTCCCCCATTGCAGGCAGATTCTTTACCAGCTGAGCCACAAGGGAAGCCCAAGAATACTGGAGTGGGTAGCCTTTCCATTCTCCTGCAGATCTCCCCTACCCAGGAATCAAACCAGCATCTCCTGCATTGCAGGTGGATTCTTTACCAACTGAGCTATCAGGGAAGCCCCATATGTCTTCAAAATTGGATTCAAATGTCACCTTTCTGCAACACCTTTCTTGATTCCATTAGGCATCCGTAAAAGGTTTTTCAGTCTGTATTATTCCACTTGCTTCACTGAATTATCATTCCATTTTTAATTCATCTGTCACTGGATTGAGTTCCTATTAGACAGAGAACAGCCACCCAACACAGGGCTAGACCAATGACTGAGACTCAAACAGTTTCCTAATGACTAAATGAATCATCAATTTATAGAAAGGAGAACTGAGATCTAGGGAAGTCAAATATCCTGTGAAAAGTTAAACACTGGTGTATCTCGGACTTGAACTTGGCTCTGAGGTCACAGATCTTTCCTTTAAAGCTGAAACTAGTATCTCTGATTCTACAAGTTGCCACATCTGGGAAAGTGCTCCATCAGGGAAGACTCTCCATCACCTCTTTTCTTGGGTAGCAGAACCTCCAGTGATTCCTATCCTGGTGCACGTGGGGCAGCCAGCCATCTACCAAAAGCAACACCAGCAGTGTGATTCCTCACGGCTGTGAAGCAAGTTGCTTTTCAAGTGACACTTAGGAACAAGGGAGCCCCTGCCAGAACAGGTATGCTCAGCCATAGCCTGAGCATCTCATCCTGAATCAGACCTGCACCCGAGTCCAGCTCTGCCATTTCCCACATGTGACCTTGAGCAAGTCACACCACACGGAGCTTGTGTTTTCTCAACAATGGGAATAAAGATAACTACCCTTCACTATTGTTGTGCAGAAAACAACAATAGCAGTGACATACACATTGTTCATATGCCTTGTTATTTTATCTCTGTGAAGATGCAGACATAGCAGGAGCTCGATAAATGCTCGCCATGATGGCATCAAGCTATGCTTGATCTTTACAACAATCTATTTTCTCCTTTCAATAATTTCTCTGAGCCCTGGATCCTCCTTAGCTCTCTTTGTTGGCCTTCTATACCTTGATAATGCAGAAAAAAAAAAAGAATTCAAATTCAAATAATAATTTAGAGACTCTCCGATATATTGCAAATCCACCATGGTCCTGTTTTGCATGACTTTTGTAATCCTCACTGTAGTCAATTAAAAAAAAAAATGCTTTGATATCTCCAGCCAGGAAAAAAGACACTAAAGAGAAATCCAGCATGCATGAAAGGTAGAAGAAACCCATGAAAGAGGCGTTTCTGAGGATTCAAGGAATTTCCCCAAATGGTCCTCCCCTGGCATAAACATTCAGCCAAATAGTCCAATCATCCAGAAAGTGTTAGGTCCATTTCTGAGAATTCTCAAGGGTTTAGTCACCCCCAATTTTTATTTGCTTTATATTATAAATCAAAAGTTTCCAACCTACTTGCCAAGGACCCTTGAAGGATATAGTTATCGTAAGCAGTTTCAAATTTGAGTGTGCATTAAGTGTCATCCTTTACCTAAAAAATAAAAAAATCAGTGCTTTGCAAAAACATCCACATTTATTTTATTTTCCACAGTATTTTATATTGTCATAAATAAAATGTGTATTTGTACAAGATCATTATTGAATTTTACAATAGCTGTTTGTCATTTTGCATTTCCCACAATACAAGTATTAAAAGGACTAATAATACCTTAATGTTTTATTGTGGGGAAATTTGCACGGGGTGTGTTCTGCAGAATGTTTGAAATGAAAAGCAATGCCAGTACTAGCACAGTTTAGGAATCCCTCTCATAAGTCAGAAACCCAGGATCTGAGTGGACCTAGCAGTTGGCTTCCTGGAGCAACTCAGAAACATATGTGCATTGCAGAATGACCTTGAGAAATCTTCCAGCTCCCAAAGATGAAGCTATCTGGGTCTGTCTGCCAGCCTAATCCACCACACAGCCCTGGCAGGAGATGCAGGGAGAGTTAATCTTCCCTCCTTCCATCTGGGGGGCCCGGGGGTGGGGGAGCAGGCAGCAGCAGCTGCCAACCCAGGGCCAACGGGAGGACGGGCAGAAAAGGGCAGTGGCAGCGTGCCCCACACCCCCATCCCAGGAGCATCTCCCCTCCTTTCCTCTCCAATCCCTCTCCATCCGCCCTCATGACAAGGCATCGGCAGAAAGTAAGTCTGGTGAACACGCGGCAGGGAGAACACAGCGGCGACAAGCAAGGTGACTAACCTCATCAAGCCGTCACAAATTAAATACTGTCTGTGCAGGCAAGTTCACCTCCCAGCTTGCTTTGGGAACAGGAAGCTGAGTTTTTCCACGCTGTGATCTGATAATAGGCTGTGAGCCAGCTAGTCAGCCCAGGTGAGGACAGGACCAGTGGGCTACACTCAGCACGATTGTGTCAGGTTGGCGACTGATCAGCAACAGTACACGCCGGTCACCCAGGCAGGTCACTGCCCGCCACTTCGGTGACACAGACGTGGACCCTGGAAAACTGACTGAGGGCTCCCCGCTGGACAGAGTAACCAGCCACTGGATGGGCCACTGAACCTGTGTCCTCGCAGGATGAAGGGTGCTGTTAATACCTGCTCACCTTCTGCAGGGAGCCAGAGCCCTAATTAAGTGCGGTTTGTGAAGTGCTTTGAGGTTGCCAGATGAAAGCTGAGCTCGGAGTACAAACTATTATTGCTAATTAATTATTGTCAGCAGAACAATTTACTCTGTGTTTTCAGGGCTAGAAGCCCTTGTTTACAGGTCAAAGAAAGCTTTCCTTGTATATTTCCTGTCCCTGTCTCCCGCCCACAGTTCTGACCAGTTGGAAATCTCTCCATCATTCTCCCCATTTTTCTCCTGTTGACTTTTCTCAGGTCCCTAACTGAGATGCAAGGTATACAGCCTCCCCTTCAGACCCCAGATGGAAGCAGACTTGCATAAAGAGAGGACGCAAAATCCTTAAGAAAGTAAGTGTAAGCTAGAAAGTAAAAGGGGATCTGACACAAAATATCTGTAGTGTTGGCTGGGAAACGTAGAGTCCCTTTCGGAAAAATATGCGATTAATCCTAGACAGAATATAGAGCTGAAATATGGGAGCCTTTCTGCTAAGATGGTTTCTGCTGGTGAATGATGTTGACCTCTGAGGGGCAATGATACGCATGATCAGGAGGGTGCATCGGAAATTCTCGGAGCAGTGAGCCTCTCGACAGGACCAGCAACCTTCCTTTTAATAAACCCTTCCCTGAACCACTCTCTCCCCACTGAAAAACCCAAGGCCTGTTCAACTTTAATTTCTATCTTCAATTAGTTAGGATAACAATCCTATAGAACTCCTAGAATGAAATGCGCCTCTGAGATTAAAAAGAAGGAGACCAGAGGCATTAAGAGAACAAAGCAGCGAGGATGGAACAATGCTCGTCTTCCCATCTTGGCTGCCACCTGGCGCTCACCACGCTGGCATCTGAATCAAGGGCATTGTGGATGCAAGACAAGAGAATCCCCAGTGAACTGTAGCTTTTATGAATAAATTGTACTTGCCAAAATTGGTCGGTTGTTTGTGGACATTGATTTATTTTCTCTGATTCTTTCTGATTGTTATATTTTGGATGGTGCTTACTGATGTGAAAAAGCCATCTAGTATTGCTGATAAATCTAGAGATAACGGCAGAGGTCAGAAAAGCAGAAGGGAAGGAAAAGAAGGTGTGCTTGTTGTACAATGGGAAAGCTTTGTATGTAAAGAACAGCTCTCCATGCCCGTTTAAATGCCATTTCACCTTATTCTGTAATTGTACAATTAGCAGGGTCATTTGATTGTTTGTTTTTTTTTCTTTCCTTCTGGAGTTAAGAATAGAATAGAGTGCATAGTGAAAGAGTGTGTCTTATCTGAGGGCTCAGACACTTCTGCTGGGTTTCTTTGTTACGTCTTTGCCTTTTACTCCCTTGACTCTGCACCGGGGTTAGATGGGGGATGAGAAAGACAGAGAGAGAGAGAGAGAGAGATGGTCAAAGACAGAGTAAGAAGGAGAGAGGGAGCTTTTGGGGTGGTGATGATTAGCAGCCTGGAGAAAGGAACAATCTTGTAGTGCATGGAGTATGCACAGCTAACATATTCAAGGTCATGTGATGGGAGCATTCAGAGCTTTCAAGGTGAGCCGACCCATTTGATTCCCTGGGTCTCAATGCTCTCTACACTCGAACCTAGTGCCAAGTTTGCATCTGGTGAGCTTTCTAAAAAAAGAGTGTTGAACTCAATTTAACTTCCAGGGGGATAGTTAGGCATGAAAGCTGAAAACGTGGGGGACTGGGGAGAGAAGAAGGAATGCGAGGGGGTGGCAAGAGGCTGCTGACTGATTGTTTCCACCTTTGGATCGCAACTCTTGAAACATTACACCTAAAATAGGTCAACAGGGATTTGGGATAAAGTGGGATAAGCTTTAGTTAATTATCCCAAATGTGCAGAATGCCTGCTTTTAAATCCTGAGTTGGATTTAATCACAGAAGCTGAGAAGATCTTCCAACATCCAAATCCATTTGAAAATTGACCAGAGGGGCATTCTATCCAAAAAGATAGCTTGCTCAGTAATAAGGTAGCAAACGCAGCCGCCGCACAGAGACGACTCACAGTGGCTCGTTTGTGCCCTGGCTCCTGGTGTCATTCGGGGAACAACACAGCAGGCGGAATTAAGGAGCAAGTGCTGGCGCTGATCACTTTCCACATCCTCCCCGTCAGGCTGGGTCTCTTCGGCAGACCTCAAATTCAATACAACAGAGACACGAGAAGAGACAAAACACCAGCAATCAATCGGTGGGGAGACTTGAACAACAGAGATGCTGAAAATGGGGGATGGAGGATGCTTCAAAACTCGCTTTGAGACACACTTTGTGTTTAGAGTTATCTTGGCTTTTCAACAATCTTGCATGAGTCTGGTGGGGGTCCATTTAAGGAAGACTGTGAGCCCTCCTGCGGTGTATTGTTAAAAAGACTAACATTTGCTGGAGGTATAACAGCAAGTTGATTTATTTCCAGAACAATTTTGAAAACCATCCTAGGAAATGCTTTGGATTAACCTCTACTGGTAGCATTTTAAAAAAGCTTTCCATGACTTTGTGGTTTGGTCACTAAGTTGTGTCCAGTTCTTATGACTCCATGGACTGTATCCTGCCAGGCTCCTCTGTCCACAGGACTTCCCAGGCAAGAATACTGGAGTGGGTTTTCATTTTCTTCTCCAGGGGATCCTCCTGACCTAGGCATCGGACCTGCATCTCCTGCATTGCAGGCAGTCTCCGGCCTTGCAGACAAATTCTTTACCAACTGAGCCACCAGGGAAGCTTCCCATGATTTAGTGAAGTGGATCCAAACAGACCTCCCCAACCAGATCCTTCCCCCAACCATAAATCCATCCCACACCCTCCATTCACAAAGGCATTGCCCATAAACGCTCTGACGCTAAAACTCTACTCTGGGCACACCATGGTTCTAATCCAGCTTTGTCTTATAACTATTTCTTTTCATTTTTTTCCTTCCTTCTTGCTACACATCCCAAATCACATGCTTGCCAAGGGCAAGAGTCATATCTATTTAGGTTTGGGAGTTCAACGTCTCCAAGAGTGCTATCACATTGAAGAGTGTTAGAATATGACTACTGTTGAATGAGTTCAGTTCCATCGCTCATTTGTGTCCAACTCTTTGCTACCCCATGGACTGCAGCACAACAGGCTTCCTTGTCCATCACCAACTACCAGACTTGTTCAAACTCATCTTCATCGAGTCGATGATGCCATCCAACCATCTCATTCTCTGTTGTCCCTTTCTCCTGTCTTCGATCTTTCCCAGCATCAGGGTCTTTCTCAACGAGTCAGTTCTTCATATCAGGTGGCCAAAGTATTGGAATTCAAGCATCAGCATCAGTCATGCCAGTGAATATTCAGCACTGATTTCCTTTATGAATGACTGGTTGGATCTCTTTGCTGTCCAAAGGACTCTCAAGAGTCTTCTCCAACACCACAGTTCAGAAACATCAATTCTTCAGCACTCAGCTTTCTTCATAGTCCAATTCTCACATACATACATGATTACTGGAAAAACCATAGTTTTGACTAGATGGACCTTTGTTGGCAAATTAATGTCTCTGCTTTTTAATATGCTGTCTAGGTTGGTCATAGCTTTTCTTCCAAGGAGTAAGCATCTTTTAATTTCATGGCTGCAGCCACAATCTGCAGTGATTTTGGACCCCCCCAAAATAAAGTCTCCCACTGTTTCCATTGTTTCCCCATCTATTTGCCATGAAGTAATGACCAGATGCCATGATCTTCATTTTCTGAATGCTGAGTTTCAAGCCAGCTTTTTCGCTCTCCTCTTTCACTTTCATCAAGAGGCTCTTTAGTTCTTCATTGATTTCTGCCATAAGGGTGGTGTCATCTGCGTATCTGAGGTTATTGGTATTTCTCCTGGCAATCTTGATTCCAGCTTGTGCTTCATCCAGCCCAGCGTTTCTCATGATGTACTCTGCATATAAGTTAAATAAGCAGTTCCCGATTTGGAATCAGTCCATTGTTCCATGTCTTGTTCTAACTGATGCTTCTTGACCTGCATATAGATTTCTCAGGAGGCAGGTCAGGTGGCCTGGTATTCCTATCTCTTGAAGAATTTTCCACAGTTTGTTGCATAAGTGGTGATAATAAACTGATCTAACAAACATTTGTTGAGTGTCTAATAGGCAATGCTGCTGTTATGTCATTTACAAAAGTTCGAGTCCTTTACCCTCGGGAAGTTTGTGACGTATTGAAAGAGAGGAGCAGCAGAAGTTATAGGGATGACTCCGGTAGAGGTAGAAAATACTGAAGCAGGAACCTGCTATAAAGCTCAGGAAGCTCAGCTCAGTGCTCTGTGATGAACTGGAGGAGTGGGCTGGTGGGGGATGGGCGGTCCACAAGGAGGGGTATATGTACACATGTAGCTGATTCACTTCACTGTACCGTGGAAACTAACACAGCGTCACAAAGCAATTCTTATCCAATAAAAAATAGCATGCTGGAAAAATACAGCACAAGAAGGGTTTCATGGATACAACAGGTGGCATATGGGGTTCAGAGACGGTGCCATATGAGTTGGATTTTATGGGAAGATTGGGGCTCTGATAGAATAGGGCAGAAAAGGAATTCCAGGCTGAGCAAGCTATTTGAACAGCAGCACAGATGATGGTGAGATTAGATCACTGCTAATAGACTGACATGTCCACTTTGACATAGGGTGCCTAGACGGATGTGAGAGAAGTGAATCTAAGGTTCCCTGCAGAATTCCTTTACTCTCCTGCTTCTAGAATGAACACACTCTCTCCAACACCCAGCAATCAGAGAAATAAATTTCACTTACAAAATCGCCTCTTATCACTCCAGGGCAGAATCCATGAAGTGATCCTGGGGCCCTGACTCCCAAATAGGACACAGATGAGGACCCCGAATTTCCCAAATCTCACTCTCCTGATAGCTATTGCCTACCCTCAGCCCCACTCCGAGGGGTCCTTTGAGAGGCTTTACATAGTCACAGATACAGAGCTTTCTACCAGACTTTAAAACAAGAATTTCACCTTGGAGGTGAGAACGGATATGAGAACTTTCAGCCCAAAGAGTGATTTTCCCCCAAGGCTGTCATGAGCACCTGAAGACAGGGGTTTATCATGGAAATCCCACTGCAGCTGTGACTACATTGCCGCAAAAGTGTGACACCGGCCCCAGGTACAGGCACTGTAAAAAGACAGAGCATTTAAGTGATGCTTGGAAGGACGACCATGGTATGCAGTCATCTTTTTCTAGATCATCACGTCTCCCAGTCGCTTCCACTTCCAGCTAAAAAGACACACAAGTTTCATGGGGGAAAAACTTAGTGCAAGAACGGCAAGTTTTATAACTAGAGAAAAATCAATTATGAAGGACGCTGGGTTCTGACTTGAGGCAACTGTCACTAGGAGGCTGTGATAACCCCAGGGCTCTGGCAGAGTTCACCAGGGTTCAATTCCCTTCTGGCCAGCCCCCGAGCCTCTCTGGGCAATTCACTGGGACGGCCCCTGAGCCAGTTATCTTAACATTCCATTCCAGTTTAGAATTGAGGTGATGGGATCAGGCTTTCCTGGTAGACAGCACAGCATAAAATGTAACTCTTTGCAAGGAAGCCGGAGCCAATATTAATACAAAGGGAGGTTCTTTCTCCAATAGTTCTATAAACTACTTCACTGCTCTGCTTCCAAGGACCATATCCTGAGATCATGTGGAATTTCATCAAATCAGTAAAAAGGTCCCAAGTCACACAGGAGAAAAAACAAAATTCTCATCATCACATGAGACATCAGGGGGAAAAAAGCCAACAGAGAATGAACACTACCCATTCATTGTCAGGAAACTATGCGTGTGTGTACGTGTATGTGTACATGTGTGCGTACATACGTTGTATATTATATATATTTGTTTCAAATCTATAAGCAAGTTTCTGCATTACATGTACCTACATGAATATCCTCTCTTCTATTTTTCACTTTATTATTGGAGGATAATTGCTTCAGAAGATTGTGCTCGCTTTTGCTGTACAAAGAAGTGAATCAGCTATTTGTACACATACACCCCCCTCCTTCATGATCCTCCCTCCCCCTCGTATCCCACCCCTCTAGGTCACCCCAGCACAAAGTTGAGCTCCCTGGGCTTTGCAGCAGCTTAGATAAGTACCTAGGACCACCAGGTACCTGTTTTACTCATGGTAGTGTATATATGTCTATCCCAACCTCCCAATTCTTCCCACCTTCCCCTTCCCCCACTGTGTGCACATGTCCATTCTCTGTGTCTGCATCTCTATTTCTGCCCTGAAAATAGGTTTAATAGTCAGAAAGAGGGAAAAAAATACATGTATATTAATAAATATCCTCTTGATAGAACAGAAAACTACACCAAAAGCTATAGGTCTCAGTTTTCCCCTCAGGCTAAATGTGGGCAATTTAGCTCATTTTGCATGACTTTCTTTCCATTAGTAGGGTTCCAATCCTCTTTGATTTGTTAGTTTAGAGAATAGCAAACCTCCCCCTCTTCCACATTTAGCACAATACATCCTTTATTAAGGTGCCTTTGGTGCCAAGAGAACAAGTCCATCCGTGTGGACAAGTCCGCACAGTGAACCAAATATGTGGACACTTGCCTATTAGTGCACTTAACAGCTCTAAGAAATCTAATACTGCAAAAGGAAAACACCGGCTTTCCCAAACTTGTTTCACTGCTGCATTTAGTATGTGTGTGTGTCTTAGTCACTCAGCTGTGTCTGACTCTTTGCAACCCTATGGACTGTAGCCCACCGGGCTCCTCTGTCCATGGAATCCTCCAGGCAAGAATACTGCAGTGGGTAGCCATTCCCTTCTCTATGGGATCTTTCTGGCCCAGGGACTGAACCTGGGTCTCCTGCATTGCAGGTGCGTTCTTTACCATCTGAGCCACCAGGGAAGCCTGCATTTAGTATCCCCCCCACCCCAATCGTGTTATCCTGACAATTATTCATTAGAACATATTTGGAAAATGGTGTGTGAAGTCTGTGTGCATATTGCATAGAGTATAATACAGGGGTAGGGGCCAAGAAAGGTCACTTCCCTGGCTTGTGTTTCTATGTGGACAGCTTTACATTAGAAATATTATCTTCAAATAAAAGCAAATATTTCCTGATCATGTACCATGGATACCATGCACACTGTTGACAGTATTATGTGCATCACCTCATTGAAGCCTCACAGTGAGGATAAATAATACATATGAGGTCGGTGTGCTTATTATTATTAATACACCACAGATGAGGAAACTGAATACACAGGACAGCTGTCTTTCCCCCAAACAGATGATTTGACCCAAAACATCAACAGTGCTAAAGTTGTGAAACCCTGTGTTAATAGGATATTCTAAAAGTAGCAGATATCTGCAAAGCAGGTTAAAATTTACAAAAGGCTTTTGACCGTGTTCTCTCATTTGCTCTTATAACATTTCTCTGAAGTAAGAAGAGATTTCCCCGTGTTCATTTCTTTCACGGCTGAGGACTGAGGCTCAGGTGGTGGGGGCTTGTCTGAGGTGGCCAGAATACAATGCCAATGATGGAACCCTTGGGACCTCACACCCAGAGCCCTTCTCTAGAGAGAGTCACCCTCTGATACAGCCAGGCTGGGGAGCAGGTGAGGGGTGACATAGCTGCCTCTTTCCAGGAAGGTTTATGTCCATACAAAGTCTTCCAACAGCCTCTGAAGAAAAGAGAGACCAAATGCTTATTTCTTCCCCCATCGTATGATAGAGCATGAAGTCTGTGAGATGCATCTCACAGAAACAAAATCTCCACAATTTATCCTTTAAATCAATGAAGGGGACCTTAGCGGTAAACACACATGATTTACTGGTTGTCTTCCTGGTGGCTCAGACTATAAGGAATCTGCCTGCAATGAGGCAGACCTGGGTTCAATCCCTGGGTCCAGGAGATCCCCTGGAGAAGGAAATAGCAACCCACTCCAGTATTCTTGCCTGGAGAATCCCATGGACAGAGGAGCCTGGTGGGCTACAGTCCACGGGGTCACAAAGAGTCGGACAGGACTGAGCGGCTAACACTTTCACTTTCTTTGTTCAGTAGGATGCAGTGCTGGTACATGACAGAAACGATATTCATCTATTTAACTGTTTTTTTTTTTTAATTCCTCCATCCTGCAAAAGGAGTCTTAGGTGTTTTTAACTTCTAATTTTTTATTGGGATATAGCTGATTATCAATATTGTGATAGTTCTAGGTGAAGAGCAAAGGGACTCAGTCATATATACATAAGTATATACGTATCCATTCTCTCCCAAACTCCCCTCTCATCCAAGCTGCCACATAACAATTGAGCAGAGTTCCCTGCACTATACAGTAGGTCTTTGTTGGTTATTTGCTTTAAATATAACAGCATGTCCATGTCTACTCCAAATGCCCTAACTATTCTTTCCCCTTATCCTTTCTCTTGGCAGCCATAAGTTTATTCTCCAAGTCTGCTTGTCTGTTTATGTTTTGAAAATAAGTTCATTTGTATCATTTCTTTTTAGATCCCACATATGAGTGATGTCACAGGATATTTCTACTTCTCTGCCTGACTTCACTCAGTGTGACAATCTAGGCCCATCCTTGTTGCTGCAGACTGCATTATTTCATTCTTATTAATGGCTGAGTTATAGTCAAAGGAGATTTACTTTTCAGGGAAGTCCAAGCATGTGGCCTTTGTAGTTACAGCCCACTCCCCAGATTTCACTTTCCTTTAACCAGTCAGTACTCATATTACCCAAATAGTTGCAAAAGGACATGGAGGGAATTATAGTGCTTTTTCATTTTCACACATGGACCAGAACTCTCTGCAAGGTTCCTCTAGTCCTCGGAGTTGACATCACGGCCATTTAGAGGGAATCTGCAGGAGTGAATAGCAGCAGGGAAGAACGAACACAAGCTCATGGTGAAATGTAAGCAGCATGTTTGTGATGTCCTCTGAGGATTATATCTGCATGGTCTCCACCTGGAGATGACTCTCATCCCTCAAAACTGAGGTTCCACCCTCAATAGCCAACTGTCTAAGCTCAGATTTTCACTTGTAAGCATCTCCTGAAAAAAATCATTAATATCCTCGCAGAAGAGGATTACAAATTTAATCTTTAACAAACCTTAATGCTTGTAAGAGACTCTATTAGACAAATCATGGGCTTTGCAATCAAATGGACCTCAATTCAAGCCTGATGTCTTTCACTTAGAATGAGATTCCAAAAGCCTACAATGACAAATAATTGGAAACTTGTGTGGATTATGTGGTGTAAGAGATGTGACAGCATGACCTCCACTCCATGATATTAGCATAATATTAGCATGAACTAATACATCAGATTACTGGGGTCAGTGCCCCACTCTCCACCCAGGCTTGGGTATAAGAAGAGCAGCATATTCACAGTGGGAGGAGAAATGAGCTCAGAAGAGGAGTCAGGACAAGTCCATCAGACCAGACAGAGCACCCATGCATGGGGCACGTGGAGAGGATCTCCCACTGCAGTGAGGGGTCTTTGACACTAGATAGGAGCCCTGCCTGTCTCCTCCAGGACTTGAGCCAATTCTGGCAGGATAAGACCCAGCTCCTGTTGCTCTGACTGCTAGGACATATCTTAGGCCACCGAGAAGGCTGTGACAAGTACAGGACTAGCTCCAAATTCGGCTCAAGACTCTTCCAAACATGGCTCAGTGCCCAGCAACTCCTGTCCAGGCCACAGGCAAGCCAGACCAGCCTCAGGGCTTCTCTGCTGACCACCACCCCCTCATTTGGTGCTTCAGGGGCAGCAGCAGCCCCCTTATAGACCAGCATTGCTTGCAGTGCATGTCATTTTAAGTCGGCACCATCTGTTCTGGGCCCTCATTATGAATTCATAATGAACATATGTAACAATTACATCTGTAAAGGGAAAAAAGTAGGATTATTATGGTTTAGCTTCAAGTAAATGCTCTTTGAGCAAGCAGGCATATTTTTGAGGAATTTGGTTTTGTTTTTATTTTGTTTCTCTTTTAATCCCTGAGAAACTATTTGTAGCAGATAAGTTTTCATTCTAGGCTGAAGCATTCAGCTTGGAATGACCAGAAATGCAAGACCACAGCTTCCTGCTCTAAGAATAAGAAATAAAGTAAAAACCAGGGTCCTCCCCAGGAGTGATACAGGAGTCAGGATACAGTAAACAGCTGGGACAGAGAACATGGAGCATGGCTTTGACCTCCTCCTAACACTGACCTCAGGCAGGTTGCCCTAAGACTGTTCCCTCCACATATCAGAAATATCGATAATAACAGCAACTCTGCCTTAGAGTCAGGAGAAGGATGGGAGGAAGCCATGCAGTGCAACAAGCATAGCAGACAGAGTAACTTTCAGCTTTCCCTGGGTCTCAGCCTTACCAACCTTGAAGGGGGAGGAGGGTTGACACTTTATAATCAAATAGCTGGAATAGATCTGACCCACTTTCCAGAGGACAAGAATCCTATTGTGATAGGAGCTTCGAAATATGGACAGTTCTTATTAGTATGTGTATGTGTGCATGTGTGTGTAGAAATAATAAGTGATATATTGGTAGATAGAAACATAGATACATAGATAACTACATAGTACACAAATTAGATATATGTATACTGAGATACAGGTAGCTAAGCTGGTAAAGAATCCGCCTGCAATGCAGGTGACTCACTTTGATTTCTGGGTGGGGAAGATCCCCTGGAGAAGGGATAGGCTACCCACTCCAGTATTCTCGGGCCCCCCTGGTGACTCAGGTGGTTAAGGATCTGCCTGCAATGTGGGAGACCTGGGTTTGATCCCTGGGTTGGGAAGATCCCCTGGAGGAGGACATGGCAACCCACTCCAGTATTTTTGCCTGGAGAATCCCCATGGACAGAGGAGCCTGGCAGGCTACAGGCCATAGGGTCACAAAGAGTCGAACATGTTTGAAGTGACTTAGCATGCAAGCAAGCATACAGAGATATATAGATATGAGGGCTCCCCTGATGCTCAGGGGTAAAGAAGCCACCTGTAAGGCAGGAGACTCAGGGCCAATCCCTGGGTCAGGAAGATCCCCTGGAGAAGGGAATGGCAACCCACTCCAGTATTCCTGCCTGGAGAATCCCGTGGACGGAGGAGCCTGGAGGGCTACAGCCCGTAGGGTCACAGAGAATCCCACACAACTGAGCGACTACAACACCATCATCACATGGATATGAGGACAGATAATAAATACATGCCTACATAACTGACACAAAGACACATAGATAGGGGATAGATAGCTAGACAGGCAAAGAGATGTGTTTCACACACGAGAGATGGGGAGACCGTATTTATCATGTTAACAATAACTATCTCAGATAGTGTGATTGGAGAGACAGGGAGGGAGAAAGTTTAGGAAAGCAACAAACAATAGCCCGAATACGGTCTCTAAGAAGACCCTGGAAATTCCAAAGAGTAGGGGTTTGACACAAGGATAAATGTAAAAGAGGGGTTCTCTGTTCCTGGCAGACAGCTCAGGGAAACATTACCAAATGTTCCGGACCTACCTGCAGGTATATAAGCCAAGTTAGGTTCAAGGAAACAGCTTTGAACTGTGGGAAACAGAGTTCACCACCAAACTCACCAGCTCCTCAGGAGGGTTTTGAGGATTTGGAAAAGCACAAGTTACCCCCCTCCTCCCAGCAGGCAGAGGGCACCAGGAACATGGCCAGGAGTCCTGCTGCACAGTCACCTCAGCAACCGTAGTCAGGATGTGCAAGAGTCCAGGAAATCACCTGCGTGCAGGGCCATGAGCTCCTTAATTCCATCTGAGCATGGCGGGGTGGGAGCTGGGGGAGCTATTTGTCCCCTGAAAGTAAATAGAAAAAAACCCATGACGTACCTGTCCCACATGGGGTGGATTTAATGAGCTTAACACTTCAGTCCCTTGTTTCTGCCCCCAAAGCCAAGGAAGAGCTTAGGGCCCCCCGGTGAATGGTAATTGCTGGCTCTGAGTCTGGGAGCAGAGCAGGCACAGCAGTAATAGATTTCTTTTTTCCCTGGAAGAGGTGGCAGAGGACAGCTAGCAGTGCTCAGCCAGTCCAAGCTCAGCTTAGCCGGGCACGCTACGGCACCCATTAGCGCAGGGTAGGCCCGGCTGCCAGGCACGTGGGCTCGGACTGTGCACTGAGGTCACTGCATAAAAGGTTTGGAGGCAGGCTCAGTCTCCTGTGCAAGCAACGGTACTCGACAGATGGGCCGTCAGGCCGGGGTGGATCCATGTAGAAGTGTGGTACGTTAGGCTTTGAAGTCTCCTAACGTTCTTCTTTATGGGCTTCCCCTGGTGGCTCAGATGGTAAAGAATCTGCTTACAATGTGGGAGACCCAGGCTTGATCCCTGGATTGAGAAGATCCTCTGAAGAAGAGAATGACTACCCACTCTGGTATTCTTGCCTGGAGAATTCCATGGACAGAGGATCCTGGCAGGCTACAGTCCATGGGGGTCCCAAAGAGCTGGACACAACTGAGTGACTAACACTTTCACTTTTTCAATGTTATTCCTCACCTTGTCCCCTCGAGAGACATGGAGATACACATAGATCACCAACTACCTGAGAATTGAATACTCCCCTTATTAACCTAAGAAATGACCCCATGGCCCCACAATGCAAGGCTTTCACTAAAGCTTTCACTAAACTCCATTGCACAATACAGCTTTTTTGCTGAGATCAAAATGCAGCATCTTACTTCCCACTTTGTATTCAAGCCTGGTTCAGGTGTGCCTACCTTGAGGAGATAGGAAATGAAAGTGCCCACTGATACCTAAGCCCAGAAGACCATGATCCATGCTGCTGGACTGATCCCTGCCCTCTCGACATGAACTCCCCCGCTAGAAGGGATGATTGATAGGCCTCCAACGCTAAATGTTTGGCTTCATGGCTTCTCCTCCTTCAGGGAGGTGGGACTGGACAGGTGGACTGGGAGTAGTTTCTCCAACATTCCTCTGGTGCAGAGGGAAACAGCCAAGGGTCTCTCCTTTCTCAAAGTGGAAAGCAGGAATGCAAGTCCCCCTTTTAACATGGTCATCCCAATCTGGGTGTAATTGAGAAGACGGGGGTTCAGCTGGAGCTTTCTTTCCTCTGGGCTGACAAAGGGGATGCCAAGGAGGCTTTGCGGCTGATGGAGCTGCTTCAGGCTTCTGCATTCTGACCTCCACTGCCAGCCTGAGTCCCTTGCCTCCTCTTGAAGTGTGTTTATTGTGCAGCCAAGAAAACAGGAGCGTGGGACAGGAGCCACAACACAGCCAGTGCTGGGAGGACTGACATTACATGGTAGCTCTGGTTTGTTTAGGAGCCAATTCAAAGGTTAATTTATGGAGGACTTCTTGACATGCTCACTTGCTTGCACGCGTAAGTTGCATCATGTTTAAAAAAAAAAAAAAAAAACTGTGCTAAGCAGCTTCTTAAAATCCTCAAATTCAGTCTTCCTCCCTGATCATATTGTTAAGACAAATGAATGAGTCCCAAAGGTGCAGGCTTTCTAAACTCTGTGGAGTGATTTTCTTACTGCTCTATTGATGAATCACTGTCTTTCTCTCATTATTACCTTTCTGTTCTTAGTTTCCTATTTTTAATATATTTTATTAAAGTACACTTGATTTATAATATTGTATTAGTAATTATACACACACACACACACATATATATATATATTCAGACTATTTTCCATTATAGGTTATTATAAGATACTGAATATAGCTCCCTGCACTATACAGGAAATTTTTGTCACTTATCTATTTTATACATAGTAGTTTGTATCTGTTATCCCACTCTCCTGATTTACCCCTCCCCATTTTCTTCTATTTATAAATTAACTAATTTTAATTAGAGGCTAAATACTTTACAATATTGTGGTGGATTTTACCATACATCAATATGAATCACCCACGGGTGTACATGTGCCCCCATCCTGAACCCCCATAAGTTTGTTTTCTATGTATGTGAATTTCTGTTTTTTATATATATTTATTTGTATTTTTTTAGATATCACATAAGAGTGATAGCAGATGATATTTGCCTTTCTCTGTCTGACTTACTTCATTAAGTATAATATCCTCTAGGCTCGTCCATGTTGCTGCAAATGGCAGCGATTCTTGTGTGTGACTGAGTAATATTCATATGTATCACATCTTCTTAAGTCAACCATCTATTGATGGGCGCACTGGTTGTTTCCTTGTCTTGGCTACTGCTATAGTGCCTCCATGAACACTGAGTGCATGTATCTTTTTGAACTAGAGTTTTTTTAACTTTTGAGGATAAATTGTCTTACTCATTCTGTAACATTGCCCAATCATCAATCCTCAAGTTCTTGCCCTCTTAATTTGCAGTATTCCTCCTCGCTCAGGAAAAAGATGAGGCATGTGATCTGATTAATTTGGGATGAGGTGATGAGGAGAGAGGATGAAAGCTTACTGCTCACCCTCAATCACATTTTACTATTAGAGCAGAAACTTACTTCTCCTGCTCAGTCGTGTCTGACTCTTTGCGACCCCATGGACTATAACGCAATGGGCTCCTCTGTCCAAGGGATTCTCCAGGCAAGAATTCTGGAATGGGTTGCCATATCCTTCTCCAGGGGAGCTTCCCAGACCCGTGATCTAGCCCACATCTCCTGCATCTCCTGCATCAGCAGGTGGGTTCTTTACCACTGAGCCACCCGAGCTTGATGCACTCGAAGGAGTCCTGGATTGGAGTGTGCTACTGCCTGGTTCCCCTGCCTCCAGCATCCTCCCCTCCACACCACTCAGACCTCTAATCCTGTTGGTCCCCTGTCTATGGATCCTTGATGATGCCTCTCTTGAACCCAGGCATCTGATACCTGGACGCCTTCAGACAGAATTCAATAATATTAGGTGGGGTTAGTGTGTGCTTTTATTTCTGATATTATATGAAAATTTACCCAGGCATTTTGGGGGTCACCAAGACACTCACCTTGGGACAGAATATTGTCAAGCAATTAAAGTGTTTTTGTCGGTGTTTGTGTTTACAATGAGGATGGTGACAAGTTGCACGTCTTTCATCCTGAAGGCTAATGAGAAAAGAACAGAGGCCGACTCAATACATAAATTATGCTTTCTTTCAAAGTGAAGGTCAAATGACCTCAATGTTTACCATATGAATGAAGATTTCCCAGTAGTTTGAATAGAGAGATACAGTGGAGAAATTGAGTTATCACACTGCACAGGGTAATAAAAGTATGACAAACACAAAAGCTACACTGAGGTAATCAATCACCCACACGTAACTGCAATTTAGACAAACAACCCCGTGCACCATATTAACTTGGTTTAATTTTTATTTTATTGGCTTTCAGTTTCATGTGATTTAGTTACACATTTCTTTTGATTTTTTTTTCATTCTATTAGAGCTACAAGGATGGCATCCTTGAGTATGTTGGTAAATAAAAAACTGCATTACAATAAAAATATTTTATCAACATTGAGGGTTGATGGGTATGACAGTCAGGGTCCCCCCAGCAGAGAGAGAATCCCTGTGGAAGAGTTGACCTGAAAGTAATTTAATGAGGGGGTTTGAGCAGATTAACAGCACCAATAAACATTGGTGAGGAATCCAGGAACTAGCAGCAGTGAGCTGAAAGGGCAGAGAGAGATCTCCTGGAGAGCGGAGGGAGCCAGGGCAGCTGGAAGGGGACTGTCTGATGGTAGTGGTAACCTAGAGACACTGGACCACTTTTTGAACACGGCGCCAACTCAGGGAGGCGGCAGGGGGATAGATGCTTGTTCCTCTTCCCACCGCCCTCTGATCACCCCGGAGATTGCCCCAGTCACCCAGGAGCCAGAGGACAAGGGAACCTGCAGCATGCATGGCAAACAAGGATAGAGACTAGATGGAGGAGGGAATGAAGAAAAACCAGAATAATGGGAATTTTTATTTTTCCTTTAAAAACATAGAACATACTTATTCAAATGCAAGAAATGTTGTCCTGATAGCTAAAGTCCATAATACAGTGCCCAGGACCCTCCCTTGGCTGGACTCGACCACCTGTCTCTCCTAATCTCCAGCCACATGAAATCACTAACAATTCATAATAAACCATGTGTTAAGCCATTATCCCTTTTCTAACACTAAATTCCCTGCCCAAAATATCTCTCTTAATCCCAGCTGCTTGTTTACCATCAACCTGTAAATAGTACCTCACCTTACAAGATTCAACACAAATGTCAGTCCTTCTGTAAAACTGCTCCTGGCTCCACTTAGCACAGATGAAGCAATTAGCTGCACTATTCTCTGCATCCCTAGTGTAAATCTGCACACTTCTACAACTATACTTAGAAGAGCACAGCTCTTCTCCTTAACACGAGACTTTAAGTTCCTAAAGGGCAAGATGCATGTCTTCACAGTCTTTTTATTCACAGCTGTTTAAAAACTATGTCATACAAAAGAACTCAGTAAGCAGAAGGAGGGATTTCCAGGTGGCCCAGTGATAAAGAATCCATCTGGCAATGCACGAGATGCAGGAGACATTGGTTCGATCCCTGAGTCAGGAAGATGCCCTGGAGAAGGGTGTGGCAACCCACTCCAGTATTCTTGCCTGTAAAATCCCATGGACAGAGGATTGGTGGGCTACAGTCCACGGGATCGCAAAGAGTTGGACGCAACTGAGCGACTGAGCGGCACATAAGCACAAAGAATGAAGGAAAGAAAGAATAAATGAGACCATGGAGTATCGAGGTTTTCTCTTTATATGATTTTAAGCAATTCATAACTTCTCTGATTTTCAACATCTTTATTAAAAAAATGAAGAGAATAAGATCAAATTTCTAATGGATCTTGAAACATCTAAATAAACAAAGAAAGGTGCAAGCTCTCAGGACAGGAGCTGACTTACTACAATTATTACTATTGAAGACCAATAAAAATGTTCATTTATCTAATCAATCCATTGTCTCCACATACACACTGTCTTCCAGAAACTGAAAACATTTGTAACTCTGATCCAGCCAGCCTTTTACACCTACTCCTGTGTCTAAACTAGCAACTATGTGGTGGACCCCATGCAAAAATCTGCTATAGGCAACTGTATTTCCCTCTAAGAAAAAAAAAATGCTGCAATTTTCTTTGTTGAGCAGGAAGGGAGGAAGCAACGTGTGGATGGAAATGTGTTCTGTTCTTCAGCAGGTGTTTTTCTTTTCTTCAAATGACTGGCTCACCAAATGGATGAACAAATGAATTTTCTTCAGTAGATGAGTATACTACTTGCATGACAGGTGTCTCTACTAAATAATTTTCTCCATGGAGGGAAGTTTTAGACCAGGCAGAATCCGAAAGACCCACTGGTTATATGGGAAGGAGCAGAAAGAAGTCATTGTTGTCTAAAATCAAGCCAAATAAGCTCAGCTCTTAAGCTCTTACCTACAAGGTAATTGGCTGCGCAAAGAAAACATCCCCACAACAATCCAAAACCAGACTAAAACAAATTGAGAAAAGAAATGCTATAAAAGGTCCTAAGGTCTTTCATGAGTTCTGGCTTTCCACATAAATTCCCAGACGGCCAATGGACCTGTAGTCTTCGATGCGTGTGTGCTTAAAGTTCTAAATGCATGTCAAGTGTCTGTCAGTTGATAGAAAGGGATTAACTCCCAGGCTCATTCTGTTATAGACATTGGTAAATTTTGTGATTCTTTATTGCCATGAGGCAATTCTACAAATTCCAACATTATTTTTTAGTCCTATTAACATAGTGCATTTCAAATGTCTTTGCCTTGTAATAGTAGGAAAATTGCTAGTTTATATGACTTGAATTCCAGACATGTGTACTTTATGCCTAAGCCAACAGATTGGACAGTGGCTCCAGTGAAATCACTGACTCAATGGACATGAATTTGAGTAAACTCTGGGAGATAGTGAAGCACGCTGGAAGCCTGGCGTGCTGCAGTCCATGGGGTTGCAAAGAGTCCGACATGACTTGGCGACTGAACAACCTGTGACATCTGAGTTTTTCTGCAGTTCAGTTTAATGTAATATTATAAATGAAAAGAGGAAGGGAAAAATAATCTGAGAAAAGAAGGTAGAGGGGAGAACTCTCCAGGGATGGAGGTTCTGACCTAAGGATTTGTGAAGTTGCCTCCTTTTAAATTTTCCAATTTTTCTATAGCTCCTTTAAAATGTAACATGTAAAACCCTAATAGCACAGGGCAAGCTCTTGTAAAAAGGATTACTTTAAACCTTTACAATATCATAACACTTTTATTTCCATCTTATTATAGCATCTTATTCCCCTGGAGAAGGGAATGGCTTACCCACTCCAGTATTCTTACCCAGAGAATTCCATGGACAGAGACACCTCATGGGCTACACAATCCATGGGGTTGCAAGGAGTTGAACGGGACTGAGCAAGTAACACTTTCACTTTCACTGTTGTGATTTAACTGCAGCTTGTGATTCTGTGTTTTTAGATCATTCCTATGAAATTTCCCAGTCTCAACCAGATCTTATATACTTTGGTTTCTTGGCTTTAAATGTATCACTTACTACTTCATTTTGAGTTTTTCTCAGCTTGTCAAATTTGTTTGAATGACTTGACAAGGTCATTTTGAATTTTTTTCTTTGCAATGAAGTACACGTAGGATTATTTTCATATTTTCTCACTCTGTACTTGGAACCTGCAATAATTTGACCCTCATCCAGGACCTCTCCCTGAGACATACTTGAAATGCACCTCTCCTCTGCTATAAAGCTGGCAAGAATTACCGTTTTGGAATAGTCTTGACCATTCATATAACAGTCAAGAACTTTTAAATCTACAGTTGAAAATATTATTCATGATTAAAAAAAAAAAAAAGCTGAGATTAAGAAAGATCACTGTCTACTTCATCTAAGTGTCATAACAGGAAAATACATCGGTCTAGAAGCCTCACTTGTCAAAGTGTGATCCGTGGACAAGCAGCTTCAGCCTCTCGTGGTCCATGGACAAGTAGCATCAATGTCATCTGGAAGCGTCTTAGAGAAGCAGAATCACAAGACCTACTTTGAACTTGAATAAACAAACCTGCATTTAACAAAATCTTGGTGATCTGAATGCACATTCAAGTTGAGAACCATTGGTCTAGATGGTTTACTTTTTGATAAAGGATCCTAAGCTTTCCTGGATGATTATAATTTGGTAGTTTAATGCCTTGCCTTAAGATTGCCCAGATACCAATGGGGCTGCAACTTCCAGGGTAATAATTTTTCAAGGATGTCACCACATGTGCCCTCCAGCAGCCCTCAAGAATTTCCCATTTCTAAATAATTTCTGTATAGAAACATTTAGAAATTACATTGTCACCACAATATATTTCAAACTTTACTCTCTACTCCTCTCACACTCAATGGAAAAACTGAATGGTTTAACAGGTTACTATAGAAAGGAAAAAAGTAAAATCATTGACTTTCTTCACACAGGTGCCAAGTATCAAATTCTTAACTGATTAAGTGCAATGTTTAAGGAAAATATGAGTATAAACACATATTTGGGTTTATACATAGCAGTTTGATTCAGAAAACATTGACTTTTGCAATAAACTATTTCGTGGTCTCACGGGCAAACTCTCCACTTCTCGGGACCACAATACTTCACCATGACTGTAAAAAATGTGGGTTGGGAGTTAGATCCGGGTTGTGACACTAACTCTATCACTAATTATGTGGTCATTGGCAAGTCACTTAATCTCCTTCTGTTCAGATTTAGCAGCTGTAAAATAGAAACAATAATAGTACCTATCATGTATACTTATGAGAGTCAAATAGAACAATGCATGAAAAATACTACTCTGGACCATATAGAGTAGTCAATAAATAATTGTTGTTATTGTTGTTGTTATATGAAAAAGCAAATATTATCAAAGTTTCTAAGGCTTGAGACCCCTCCCCAACTAATTCAATATTTTATCCCCAGGGTCTGGCATATAGTACGAGCTCATTAAATATGCGTTGCAATAATGATTATATAAATGGGTAGATGGATGGGACTGGATTCCCTAATTGGTAAACTGAAAGACTTGAACTAAATCATTGCTAAATTATCTTCAAAGTTTGAAGTTTTGACCTATATGTTAAGTAATCCTTAGGTCTGTGCTTAGTACTATTTTTCAAATGTGCTCCAACCGTAAAAACATGAATATAGCGAACTTCCCTGGTGGTCCAGTGTCTAAGAAGCCATGCTCCCAGTGCAGGGAGCCCAGGTTTGATCCCTGGTCTGGGAACTAGATCTCACATGCTGCATTTGGCACAGCCAAATAAAAATATATAAATAATTTTTTTCAATTGAGAATATGAGCATGTTCAGGAGAAAAACTGTGCTATGACCAAGAATAAAGTTACTAAGCATCCCAGGGGAAGCCAAAGCAAGAAACTGTGATATCCTAGGGAACACATTCAGCCAGTCATCCTGGTTGTGAATGTCATCCATTGTTGCTTTCAGCAAACCAGGGATCCAGAAAATAGGTAAGTGCTAATGACCCCAAGGAGAAAGCAGCCTATCTATTTTCATACGCACACCTAGAAGAAATTACACCTTCCTGACAACTTGATTTAGATGAAATGTCATGAGAAAAAGAATGTGCCCGATTTTTCAACAGGGAGAAAAAAAATCCAGGAGGAAACTCAGTCAGGTCTTGGGGGTAAGATTTTCCTGATATTAACCTGATGATTCCCTGTGTATAATAACTGTCCCCCTTGACTTTTATTTGTATAAAAATAGTTTTCTCCCAGGTTCAGTCATTTTTAATCATTGCCCATGCTTGGGACTTGACCTTGTACAGAGCAGGGGTTTGGAAAATATTTGTTGAATGTAATTACCTTATTTAACCTCAGGACTACAATTCTGGATGGTGGATACAGCAGGTTTGTACATTTTTGTTTTATGAATATCAAGTCTCTGAGGGGGTTTCCCAGGTGGTGCTAGAGGTAAATATTCTTCCTGTCAATGCAGGAGACTTGGGTTCAATTACTGGGCCGGGAAGATCCCCTGGTGTAGGAAAGGGCAACCCACTTCAGTATCCTTGCCTGGGAAATCTCATGAACAGCGGAGCCTGGCAGGCTACAGTCCATGGGGCCACAAAGAATCAGACATGACTGAGAGACTCAGCGCGCACACACACACACACACACACACACACACACAAAACGTTCTGAGAGGTTCAAAATTGCTCAAGTGCACATGGTAAATACTAGTAAATCAGGTCTCGAGCCACTGACCATTGTCCCAAAGTCACTGCACAAACCATCTGCAGCTACAGAATCTGGATTGAGACCAGGAGATCATTCATTCAATTAATATTCATTGGGTACATGCTAGGTATTAAATATATAATGATAAACAAACCAAACCTAATTACTGCCCCCAGGTAAACTTGTTATCAAGTTATATAGGCTGGAAAAAATGAAGAAACATTTCCTGCCTCTCATCAGGGCTGTCCTTTGGAAATTAGATAGCCCATTCAAAATATTTTGGAAAAAACCTATGACCAGAGGATGAAGTGATAGACCTTCAAATGGAAAGGCTTTGTAACCAGGCAGGATTTTGTGCACATCTGTTCTCTACTGCTTGTTGGCTAAATGCCCTTGGAAACGTCAGGAGGTTCACTTTTCTGAGCATCAGTTTCATCATCTGCAAAAACTGGAATATAATGTACATTTGGAGGAATCATGAGAATTAAATGAAATTTACTACAAGATAGCCTCTCAGGAGTGTCCCCTGAAGGGGGAAATGGCAACCCACTCCAGTGTTTTGCCTGGAAAATTCCATGTACAGAGGAGCCTGGTCGGCTACAGTCCATGAAGGTCACAAAGAGTCAGACACGACTCAGCACACACATACATTCATATAATCCCTTAAAAATTTATGCTAATATTTAAAATATTATACATGTTAAAATAGTTGCAAAAGGTATAATTTCCAGACTTCTGCATGATTGCTACTTTAAAATAGACTTCCCCAGAAGATTTTCTATCAATGTGAAAATATTCAGCTTGAAAATGTGTTATAGTAACCCTATTATAATTTTCTGCAACAAAATTATAAATTAGTTTTATACTTGCTGACCATAAGGCTGAAAAATGCTTTTATTAATTTACTGTTATAATTTTTATCAAAACACAATTCACAAAACATTGTAAATATGTTATTGATTTTATTAAATAATATCAAACATAAAACAAAAAAAATTCAAGATAGTCTGGAAGGTAGGACTGATCACATAAAAGGAGCTCAAAAAACTTTATTTCCCTTTTTCATTTCCTATCCTAAAAGTTAATGGCAAGCACCCTGATTTCCTTTGAAGACATAAAGTCCCATGAAAAGCAAACAGAAGAGGCATGGAAAGGAGAAGCTAGTGGCTGGATAACTAAGTGCAGTCTGACTACATTTCAGCAGAGAAGACTGGCCAGTATCTTCCCAGCAGCCCTTATGAAGTCTGAATAGGAGCCTCAGTGCCACGTGGCTTATCTTCCCTGCAGAGCTGCAAGGAAGGGCATAGCCGTGATTCCACCTCTAAGAGCTATGGGGATGTTTCTCCCCAGAAGCCAGAGCAGAGTGGACAACCACCAAGTATCTGTCTCCAAGCATTCTGAGTGTCTACAAAACATGCTGAGGACCTTTAATGAAGACATACTTATTAGAAATATTGTGGTGCTTCTACCATTCGTTCCCAATCTACCTCCTACTCCGTCCTATTCATTTCTGCTGAAACATTCTGCACTCAATCCAAACTGAATTATTAGATATTCCTTCAATTTGTCATGAGTTTCCATGACTTGGGTGATGCTGTTTTCTCCCCATGGAATGACTCTTCCCCTTTGTTACTTCAAATCCTAATTATCCAACCAACCCAGACCAAACATTCCTTTTCTATCAAACCTTCCCTGAAGCACCCACCTCCTATCCTGCTGCCAGACGAAATTCAGCTTTTGCAACTCTGCTCTCTCATTATAATTCATGTCTATATTCCTTGCTGCACTCTCATTTTCTATCTTGTATTAATGTTATTTCTGTATGTGTCTTATCTTCCCTTTTAGATCTCAACTTCCCCGAGGGTAGGAACCACATTGGATTCATTTTTATGTATTGATGGAACCAAACTTGGTAACTAACATATAATGAAAGCTAAACAAGTCTTCATGAGATTAATGGAAATGATGATGGAAGTGATGATGATAATGATGAAGAGGAGGAGGAGGAGGACAGGCAACTAACATTACTTAGAGGTTACTATGTGTCAGGCCTTATTCTTAGGCTCTTTCTACAGCTCATCTCTTTGAGGTCACTCAGAGAACCTACATAGTGGTCACTGAAGTTAGTATCTTCATTTAACGCATTACAGAATTAAGGTTTAGAATTGCCAAGTTGCTACCCAAAATCTCATAGTAAGAATAAAGATTTTAACCAAGTTTTATTTCTTCAGAGATAGGATGAAGAACTATAAAAATTACTGTGATAATTAATGTTATATGTCAACTTCACTGGGCAATGAGGCATCCAGACTAAATATTTTTTCTTAGTGTGTTTGTGGGAGGACGTTTCAGGATGAAGATAGCAATTGAACCTGTGGACCCAGTGACGTAGATGATCCTCCCTAGCGTGGGTGGGCATCCTCCAGCCCATTCAGGGCCAACATAGAACAAAAAGGTGATGAAGGGGAATTGGCTCCTTTTCCTCCTGTCCCTCTGCTTAGGCTAAAACATCTCACTTCAACTTCTCTTATTCTTGGGCTGGAATTTACATCATCTGCTACCCTGATTCTCAGGTTTTCAGACTTGGACTTGAATTACAATTTTCCTTAATATAGAGCTTACAAATGGCAAATGTGGGGACTTCTCAGCTTCCATTATTGCAGAAGCCAATTCCTCATAAGAAATTATATCTACTGATCTCTATCTGTCTATCTGTGTCTCTTGTTGGTCTGGTTCTGTTTCTCAGAGAACCCTGATGAGTAAAATTATCTGGCTTCCCATATTTGTTTGTTCTTAGATTCCCATAATTTTAGGAAAGTACTCCTATAATTTTAGAATTATGTAGCCTCAGAAGAAAACTCTCAGTCTCATTTCTTCTTTATATTATTTTTCCTTCCTATCTCTCAAAAGGAGGCTTTTAACAACCACTTAGTGAGAAGACATTTGTGGTTAATCCTGACCAGGGCAGAGCTAAAAGGACCCCCCCAGCCGAGTGGACACAAACCTTTGATGCATACAGAGTCCTGGCTGAATCAAGTGCTTTCAACTTCCCTTTCAAAAGAGTTATTCCTCCAGGATTCTATTTAAAGCTCTGCAGACATGAACAAAGGCAAACGGCATGGAGCAGCATGACGTCCATTGATGATGGTGGGGCAGGAGGGGTTCCCCAAGTTCCTCTCCCATCTGATATCTCCAGCGATGCAGTGAGGGTTACAGTAAGTGTTACAGGGGGCAGGCACCCCAAAGAAGCAGGTGTCTCTACAACAGCATTCAAAGGAAGAGATGCACGGTGCAAGTGATCAAGAACTAAAATGGGTGGTTCCAGTAAACCTCAGGCAGAATAGCTGGGGAAGGGGAGAGAAAAACAACAACAACAACAACAAATAGACTGGGGTCTGGCACAGGCGAGGCTGTAATGAGAGAGTGAGGTGACAGGCTCCCATAATCTCTGGGCTCTCAGCAACCTCACTTTCCCATGGGGAAAGGGTCCTTGGGAGTTCAAAGACAAGCAGAAGCTATAGAATTTGGGAGGTTCTTAAAAGGACATGGGCAGCATTTCTATTAAAGTTCTTAACACAGGGATGGATAAAAGGATCTCGGTCATGTCTTGACTTTGCCTGATCTTTCTTGCACTGCCCAAGCTCAGCATCTCCATTTGCAATGGTTTCCCTTTCTGGTCCGAGGTCTCATTTTCTCCGTATCCTGAATTTCCTCAGCCAGTTTCCTGACACTCTCGATGCATCAACACAGCATATGATCTTATACATTGTGGGTTCTCAGGAAACACTTGTCAGGGGAGGAGGTGATTTGGCAAAGATATCTAGTCCTTGCATCTTTGGCACACAGCTAATCAATCAATGCTGATTGGAATGGAATGAGGGATGTGTGGCCAAAGAGAGCTTTTTTTGAAGCTCAGTGAGCTTGATTGCTTGATTTCGAATAGCTGTTGTGCTTTGGCAAGAAGGTATACGTTTCCAAATTCGAAGTGTAAATTCCATTTAATTAGTGACATGAACTAGATGGCCACAGCTGCTGTTTCTTTCAGCGGCCAAGGGCCTGGGGGAAGAAGAGAAGCAATGAGTGCAAAATGAATCAGATGGGCAGGGAGCGAAGATGGTGGGCACAGATGGGCTCTGCAGACCTCTCCTCTCCACTGGTCCTGACCCCGCGGAAGTGACATCAGAGATGTCTTTAGGGTGTCCAGGAAGCTTTCATCTTTCTTGTTCTCACACAGATACTCAAAGAGAAGCTGTGAAGCAGCATAGTTTGGTGGACTAAACATGGACTAAACATAGACTCAAAAGATAGAGTTTAATTTCACATATATCCACTAATAGATGATATTTCTCTCTTCCTCACTTACTAGAAAAATGGTAAAAGATGAACCCATTTGCAAAGCAGAAATAAAGACACAGAGAACAAATGCTTGGATACTGGGGTGGGGGGGCGGAAAGGAAGGTTGAGATGAATTAGGAGACTGGGATTGAGACATATACACTGCTATGTATAAAACAGACAACTAATTAGCACCTGCTGCATCCCACAGGGAACTTGACTCAGTGCTCTGGGGTGACCTAAATGGAAAGGAAACCCCAAAACGAGGGGATATATGTATACATATGGTTGATCACCTTGCCGTGCAGCAAAACTCACATAACATTGTTAAGCAAATATACTCCAATAATTTTTCCTTAAAGATGGAGTTTAAGGATTTTGTTATGTTGAATAGGTATTTTTTAAAAGCTTTTAAAAAAAAGTCTGATCTGGTAAATAAATGGTATGGGGCTTGACAGATGTATTTGATGACAAAGTCAACTCTAAAAGAATATCAACTGATATGAGTAATACAGTAAAACAAAATCATATACATTTCATAAATACAGATTAACTGAGATGAAAGGAAATGTAATATTTGGATGCTTGTACTACTATTAATGCAAAAATAAGAATGTATGTAGGGTTAGAAGTTCTCTCTTTAATGGTAAAATAACATCCAAGTGAATGGCTAAATTAAAAAATAGTAATAGTAATCATACCTGACTCCATCTGCAAACACTAATCTGTGTCATTAAGTAACCCACTTTTTGACTTTGAGCCCTCGTCTTCAACCCATTAAAGGGGAATGACAATTCCAGCCCTACCAACATCAACAGTATACTGCAGTTATCAAGTGAGTTCATATATGAAAGTGAAAGTCACTCAGTCGCATCCAACTCTTTGCAGCCCTGTGGACTATACAGTCCATGGAATTCTCCAGGCCAGAATACTGGAGTGGGTAGCCTTTCCCTTCTCTACAGGATTTTCCTAACCCAGGTATCAAACCCAGGTCTCCCATACTGCAGGCAGATTCTTTACCAGCTGAGCTACCAGGGAAACCCTGAGTTCATATGTAGGTGTTTAGTAAACAGTAAAACTTACCCAGTGGCTCAGCAGTAAAGAATCACCTGCAATGCAGGAAAGCAAGTCTGATCGCTGAGTCAGGAAGATCCCCTGGAGAAGGAAATGACAACCCACCCCAGTATTCTTGCCTGGGAAATCCTATAGACAGAGGAGCCTGGCAGGCTACAGTCCAAGGTGTTGCAAAAGAGATGGAAAGGATTTAGCAGCTAAACAACAACAATAAAAAGAGTAAAGCATGATATAAATGCAAATGAATTAGCAAACACTAAATAAGAGCCATGGCCTTTCACCCTATTAGGGACATTTTTGCTCAATAATCCCATCCACTTTTCACAATACCTCTGTGCTGTTAGTATTCTCAGTTAACAAGGTAGGCAATTAGAATAGTTTTTTATGTTTGTTAGAGGTCACAGAGCTCACACATCTGGATCCACAATCCCCTTCTATCTTTCAACTCTTTTCTTCTATTTTATGTCCCTATTTCAGTGTAAATGGAGCCACTGGGCCTGACTCTAATTCTTCCTATCATCCATGTTTGGGTTTAAAACTTTAACCTGCAGTATAATTTCAGTCAGCCTTCTGTATCTTGGGTCCACCATCTGGGGACCCAAACATGTGTCAAAAATAGTTTAAAAAAATTCTGGTAAGTTCCAAAACGCAAAACTGGAATTTGCCAAGCTCTGGCAACTATTTACATAGCATTTGCATCATATTTACAACCATCTACATAGCATTTACACTCTATTAGGTATTATAAGTAATCTAGAGGTGATTTAAAGTATATGGGAAGATATGTATAGGCTATATGCAAACATTATGCCATTTTCTAGAAAAAACTTGAACATCTTTGAATTTTGGTATCCATGGGGATCCTGGAAGCAATGTTCCTCAGATGAGTGCACGTTCAGTTGCTCTGTCTTGTCTGATTCTTTGCAACCCTATAGACTGTAGCCCTCCTGGTTCCTCTGTCCATGGGATCCTCCAGGCAAGAATACTGGAGTGGGTTGCCATTTCCTCCTCCGGGGGACCTTCCCAATCCAGTGATGGAACGTGCATCTCTTACATCCTTCTGCATTAGTAGGTGGGCTGTTTACTACTAGTGCCACCTGGGAAGCCCATCCCTCAGATTCGAAGAGACAAATTCAGACTGCCCTCTGAATAACTGGGTATTCATTTGATTCTTCAATCTACATCTTCACTCTATGTATAAATCATTACTTTAGGTCCCGTGGAATATCTTTAAAAGTGTTAGTGGCAGTGTCTTCCTTCATGGAGCTTGCATTCTGGAAAAACATGAACCAGGAAAAATTATTCATGATATCCTATATCACAGACAGATGACAAGTTGTCATGCTGAGCATAGAGTATGTTTACTAATTAACGGAGTCTCTTCTAAGCATTTTACATGTGCTAGTTGTGGAAATCAATGAAGACCACCCAAAGGAGAAAAAGCAATTTATTCAGAGCTTGTTATGGCAAGGGAGGCAGTCACCAACTCGTGTACTGGCAGAGCTCAAATGCAGACAGAGTGAGAAAGCTTTATAAAGGGGGAAGGGGGAAGGCTTCAGATTCCCTGATTGGAAGCTATCAGTGTAGACAAGCTGGGGTGGGCCAGCTAGAAGGGGGACACCCTAGGTGACCAGATAGGGGAGTATGTTTGTTTTCCTCTAATTTGTCCAAAGTTGGAAACAGAGGCAAAACTCAGGAAAACTGGCAGGTATTGCCACAGAGGTTGTGATTTGAACTAGTCACTCCCTGTACTAGTCACCAAAGATTGCGGGTGTTCTATTTTTAAATATGTCTGTCCATTGTCCGTTTGTCTATCCAGTCTCTCGTCATTCACTTACAGCCATCATATGGACCTAGAGTCTGTCCTATAGAATGAAGTAAGACAGAAAGAGAAAAACCAATATCGTTTGTTAACACATGAGTGTGGAATCTAGAAGAAGGGTACAGATAAACCTATTTTCAGGGCAGGAATAGAAGCGCAGACATAGAGAACAAACATGTGGACATGGGGAGGGTGGAGCGGAGGGCGGGACAAACTGGGAGAGCAGCATTGATATATATGCACCACCATGTGTGAAACGGATAGCTAGAGGAACCTGCTGTATATAGCACAGCGGGCTCAGCTAGTGCTCTGTGATGGCCTAGAGGGGTGGGATGGGGGGAGGGAGGTCCAAGAGGGAGGGTATATATGTGTACATGTGGCTGATTCACTTCACTATACAGCAGAAACTAACACAACATTGTAAAGGAATTATACTCCAATAGAAAAAAAAAAACCATATGGTATAGACATAGACACTGTGCTATCCAGAGAAGACTGAGGCATGATGAGGCAATTAAACTGCCCAAAATCACATAGCGAGTAAGAGGCAGAACCATGATTCTAACCTAAGTTTCCTCCAGAATCTGTACCCTCACCCACTAACTAACACATCTGAATAAAGAAAAGATCAACACGAAAGGAAACGGGCAAAGAACCAGAGCAGAGAATTTACAAGAGATAAATGCAATAACTCAATATTAAAAAGGATGCTCAGACTCCACCAAATTAAGGGAAATAGAAAATAAATTGCAATCTGATACTCTTTATTATTTACTTCTCTGGTAGGTAAATATCAAGAAGTTTGATGGCATACATTGTGGGTGCACTTGTAAATTAAAAAACCTGTGAAGAGGAATTTGACAATATCTATTAAAATTACAAAGACACCTCTCCTAGTCCCAACAATTTTATTCCTAGATATTTATTATAATACATAAACCCATGTGTGAAATGACATGTGTACAAGGATATTCACTGTTGCATTTATAAGAGCAAACCCTGGGAATGACCTAAATGACCATCACCAGAGAGTTGGTGCATCTATAACAGGAGCATATTTATAACACATGAGCCCTTGCCATTTTCAGTGCTTTACCAGCATTAGCTCATTTCATCCCTGTAATGATCCTATGAGGTGGGCATTCTTCATATCAGTTTAGTAGATGAGCCAGCCAATGTACAGAGCAGTTAAGAAGTTAAGTGAGTAACACAAAATTTAGATTCAGGCAACCTGGCTCCAAAGTCTGTTCTCAACCGCCATGCTATGCTGACCACCCCACAACAGTTAGGAGAGCAAGGTGGTTCTGTGTGTACCAAAATATAATACTCTCCAAGGTATAAAATGAGGGAGAAAACACAACTCAGGGCAAGCTACAGAATGGCGTGTACGTGTGTATATTATATATAATATGTATATATATATATACACATAAATATTGTACTTACATTATCTGTGTGAAATATATTCAGAATGATCTACAGCCTGGGAGGGGAAAGGAAGGAGAAGGATAAGAAAGAGATACTTTTATTGTAAAAGAATTATTGTTTGAATTTGGGGCAACAAATATGTTTATCTATTAAAAACATAATTACAAGCACTGAATCAGATAATATAACTTTCGTGTTGCAAATCCTTTAGTTGCTTATATGGGCGTGCTCAGTCATGTCCGACTCTGTGCAACCACATGGACTGTAGCCCGCCAGGCTCCTCTGTCCATGGAGTTCTCCCAGGCAAGAAGACTGGAGTGGGTTGCTATTTCCCTCTCAAGGGATCAAACCTAGGTCTCCTGTGTGTCTTCTGCATTGTAAGCAGATACTTTACCACTGCGCCACCCGGGAAGAACTAGAATAACCACATCCAGATTCCATAGCACAGCCAGTAGGGAGCATGTTTTATTCAGTGCATACTTTCTTCCTTTGGAGTATGCAAGCTTCCCTCCACTTCATCTGCCCGGCTTCTCAGAGTCCCTTTCCCTGCCTAAACATGATGAGAAGTTTCCCACCTCAGGGCCTTTGCACATGCTATTCCTTCTGCCTGATTTCTCTTTTCTCTCACTTGCAATCAAGTGGCTACTTCTCATCCTACAGGCCTTTGCTTAGCTTCCCAAGCAAACAATTTAAAATCATTGTCCTAGTTCTCCTCCTATTTATCAAGTACCTTCTTTTATTTTTTCCAATTAGCACTACTCATAAGCTATAATTACTTGTTTTGATTCCACTTCCTTAAAGCCTTTTTAATTAGTTATTCCCTTACCAGAACAGGGCTGTGTTTGTCTCCTTTCACATGACAATGCCAGCACCTTTTACAGTCCACAGCAAACAGTAGGTACTCAACAAACATGAGCTTAATTTTTTAATTAATTCACTAACACACCTTGCCATTCATGCAGAAAGAAACCCAGCATGAAAGGGGATTTGAGGACAATATTTTCCATTTCCAACCTCCAACACAAGTAGAAGGCAGGAGGATTTCACAAGAAATGTTATGGATAGGGGTACCCAAAATCTAGAAACAAGACTGTTGCACAATCTATGAGTGAAAGCTAAACTGTATAAGCTTTGAAGTTGTGAAAGTCACTCAGTAGTATCTGACTCTTTGCAACTCCATGAACAGTACAGCCCATGGGAATTCTCCAGGCCAGAATACTGGAGTGGGTAGCCATTCTCTTCTCCAGGGGATCTTCCCAACCCAGGGATTGAACCCAGGTCTCCCACACTGCAAGTGGATTCTTTATCAGCTGAGCCACCAGCAAAGCCCAAGCTTTGAAGTTATTCAGACCAGAATGCAAATTTCTGCCTATTTCCAAGTCCTGTTACTTTGGGTAGAAATTAGAGTCCCATGGACAGCAAGGAATTCAAACCCATCAGTCCTAAAGGAAACCAATCCTAAATGTTCACTGGAAGGACTGATACTGAAGCTGAAGCTCTAATAATTTGGCCATCTGATGCAAAGAGCTGGCTGATTGGAAAAGACCCTGATGCTGGGAAAGATTGAGGGCATGAGGAGAAGGGAGTGACAGAGGATGAGGTGCTTGGATGGCATCATCAACTCAGTGAATATAAGTTTGAGCAAACTCTGAGACAGTGAAAGACAGAGAAGTCTGGCACTCTGTAGTCCATAGGGTCACAAAGAGTAGGACACAGCCGAGCGACTGAGCAACAACAATGAGCTTGAATTATGTCATCTACAAAATGAGGATGGTGAAAATATTGTGAGGATTGAATAAAACAAAATATGTCAATCTTGGCTCATGGCAGTGATAGCTTACAGTGACAGTTTACAGTGCTGGATTCATAACCTCTGAAGATTTGCCTTTGGGACCAGGGACCAGGCTTGATCACTCAAGAGCTTTTGTGTAGCAGAGTTTTATTAAAGTGAAAAGAGAAAGAGAAAGCTTCTGACACAGACATCAGAAGGGGGGCGGACAGTGCCCCCCTCGCTAGTTTAAGCAAGGGAGTTGTATACTCTTTAAATTAGGTATTACAATAAATCAAAAGAATATCTCAAGACTGTAAAGATCTTAGGAGACTCACTCACATAATTCACGTTTTAAGGTAGCAGGATTAGCCAGGTTTCCAGGAAGGAGTAACTGCCCTCAAGCAGGATACACTGTTGTTATTTAATCCTTAATACAGAGTTTAAACTGAGTTGTTCATTGTGTAATCATCAGTTCCTGGCTTAAAGAAAAAAAATTTTTTTATGTGTTCTATGTGACTAAGACTAAGGAATGTAGAGGGAAAAAAGAGATGTTTGTCCTTTCCTCCTCCTTGATTATTCCAGATCTCTATCTCTGCTTTGAGAGCTCCAAGCCCCTTTCTTCTCGTCGGGGACCCCAGAGTTCTTATCAACCTGCTTAGGAATTGACTCTCTCATCCCCCCCATTTTCTTTTAGGAGAATTATGTTGCCAAGGGAATGGGGCATCGTTTTCATTCCATAACTACTTTCTGCTGTTGAGGGGCATCATCCCTAAGTTGTTGAGGCAACGTATTCTCCTAACCCTCATATTGAGGGTCTCTGATCCAGGGGCCCCAAGTAACAGTTGGAGGAGGTTGTGGCACTGATAGGAGCCTGGCCAACTGTTTGTAACTTAAAAGCCTTCAGAGAGTTAGAAACAAACCCAGTTACAGTCACAGATATAAGGCAAAATAGTCACTAAACCAAGTTAAAACATAATCAGAATTAAAAGTTACATTATGCCCATAGTTACATCAGTCCATCTTAGGGTTGTTAGATGTCATCAGATCAAGAAGAGGCATCACATATGATTATTGTTGGTGAAAGCATTTGCAGAGTTGAAGAAAGTCCTTTCCTTGAAGTGGAGAAACCCACCATGTTAAGCCTTCAATTGATGAGGAGGTTGAAAAGCTGAAAGCTGAGTTACATAGTTAATTCTAAGGCTTTGGGATCTATGACAATATCTGTGCATAAAAACAGTCTACCATAGGGACAGTCCCTTCTTAGGGGCAGTTTGAGCCCTCATTAAAGCTATGGGTCAAACTTTAAACAAACAGTTTTGCGTTTCCTGAGTTAGCTTATGCAGATGCCTCTTAATTATATCATTAGCCTTTTCAACTTTTTCTAAAGATTAGGGTCTCCAGGAACAGTGTAAGTTATATTTTTTCTCTAGAACTTTTGACACCCCTTGTGTAGAGCAGCTTTAAAGATGGAGCCATTGTCACTCTAAACTTTAAAATTTAAGATCCCACTTACATCATGAGAACTCAGTATAGCAAAATTTGGCCTATTAATAATTAGGCCTTAGCAATTTGCTAATTAGGCATTAGCAAAACAATAGTAATAATTACCCTTAAGCAATGTAGCTATAGCCTTTTTTCAGTAACAAACAAACTAAACTCTGATCCTGTGGGCAAGCTCAAATTGTGAGCCTGCAAGAAAGCAGTTTGAAGAGCCTTAAAAGACTTTTGCGTCTCTGGGGATCAAACCAGCTTGTCAGTTTGGGCATGCTGAGTCTCAGTTTTAAGTTTACATAAAGACCAGGCAAGTTCCCCATAACCCAGACTCCAAATGCTGCAATAGCCTGTAATGCCCAAGAATCCTCTCAATTGTCTTAAAGTCATAGGCAAAGGATGATTTAGGATAGGTTCCACTCTAGAAAGCAAACTTCAAATCAATGACTGAAAAACATTTAGCTTGTTCAGAAATTTCAGACAATTAAGTATAAGGATTAGGCACTTATTATTCATATATCTTGAGTTAGTCTCTATTTACCATTTGACTTTTTAACACCTAAAATAGGAGTGTTGCATGAACTGTTATAGGGAATTAATAGTCCTTGTTCCTTTAAATTTTCAATGATGGGTTTTAACCCTTCCTTCAGGTCAGTTCAGTCACTCAGTCGTGTCCAACTCTTTGAGACCCAATGAACCACAGCACGCCAGGCCTCCTTGTCCATCACCAACTCCCGGAGTTCACCCAAACTCAAGCCCATCGAGTCAGTGATGCCATCCAACCATCTCATCCTCTGTCATTCACTTCTCCTCCTGTCCTCAATCTTTCCCAGCATCAGGGTCTTTTCAAATGAGTCAGCTCTTCACATCAGGTGGCCAAAGTACTGGAGTTGCAGCTTCAACATCAGTCCTTCCAATGAACACCCAGGACTGATATCTTTTAGGATGGACTGGCTGGATATCCTTGCAATCCAAGGGACTCTCAAGAGTCTTCTCCAAAACAACAGTTCAAAAGCATCAATTCTTCAGTGCTCAGCTTTCTTTGCAGTCCAACTCTCACACCCATACATGACTACTGGAAAAGCCTTGACTAGATGGAACTTTGTTGGCAAAGTAATGTCTCTGCTTTTTAATAAGCTGTCTAGGTTAGTCATAACTTTCCACCCAAGGAGTAAGTGTCTTTTAATTTCAAGGCTGCAATCACCAACTGCAGTGATTTTGGAGCCCCCCAAAATAAAGCCAACGACCATTTCCACTGTTTCCCCATCTATTTAACATGAAGTGATGGGACTGGATGCCAAGATGTTAGTTTGCTGAATGTTGAGCTTTAACCAACTTTTTCACTCTTCTCTTTCACTTTCATCAAGAAGCTCTTTAGTTCTTCTTCACTTTCTTCCATAAGGGTGGTGTCATCTGCGTATCTGAGGTTATTGATATTTCTCCCGGCAATCTTTATTCCAGCTTGTGCTTCTTCTGGCCTAGCATTTCTCATGATGTACTCTGCATATAAGTTAAATAAGCAGGGTGATAATATATAGCTTTGATGTACTCCTTTTCCTATTTGGAACCAGTCTGTTGTTCATGTCCAGTTCTAACTGTTGCTTCCTGACCTGCCTCCAGGTTTCTCAAGAGGCAGGTCAGGTGGTCTGGTATTCCCATCTCCTTCAGAATTTTCCACAGTTTATTGTGATCCACACAGTCGAAGGCTTTGGCATAGTCAATGAAGCAGAAATAGATGCTTTCCTGGAACTCTCCTGCTTTTTCAATGATCCAGCAGATGTTGGCAATTTGATCTTTGGTTCCTCTGCCTTTTCTAAAAGCAGCTTGAACATTTGGAAGTTCACAGTTCATGTATTGCTGAAGCCTGGCTTGGAGAATTTTGAGCATTATTTTACCAGCATGTGAGATGAGTGCAATTGTGTGGTAGTTTGAGCATTCTTTGGCATTGTCTTTCTTTGGGAATAAAAGAAAGGAAAAAGTAGGAAGTCAAGAAACACCTAGGGTAACAGGCAAATTTGGCCTTGGAGTACAGAATGAAGCAGGGCAAAGGCTAACAGTTTCGCCAAGAAAACGCACTGGTCATAACACTTCTTTAACTTGAGCTGTAGCGGCTACTACTTTTGATGTGGGAATAGGTGAGGGTCTTTGAGCTTGATAATTACAGGAACAGCATTTTGTGTTCAACCCACAGTTTTTCCATCAGCCCACACTTTAGGATTTATGTATTGTTCAATTAAAAGAGCAGGTTCCATATTTATAAAAACAGAGGCCTGAACCTTGCTCAGTATATCCCTCCCCAGAAGGGGTGAGGGAGACGCTGGCATGGTTAGAAAATAGTACAGAGTCCCAGTTGCAGCTTAAAGGAGGACAGAAGTAATAGCATTTGGCTTCTTCTGACTGTCCCGCTACAGTAGTGGATCAGGATAAAAATGGACCAGGGGCTTCAGTAAGCACAGAGAAATTTGCTGCAGTGTTCAAAAGAAATTCAACTGATTTGCCCCTCACAGTTATTAATACCAGGGGTTCCTTGGGTATTATTAGGATGGAAGCTTGTGTGGGGACCCTTGGGCACCTTTGGTCCTGATTTTCCTGAGAGTCTGGCCCCTGGGGCCTACACCTCTGGGGCAGTCTCTTCTCAGGTATGGTCCTTTGCAGACATGGAGCTGGGGGGTGGCTTAGATGCCTGAGGGCAATCCCGCTTGAGGTACCTCTCATTCCCACAGTAATAAGAAGTCCATCCCTTTTCACCTGGGTTCCTCTGAGCATTATTCCTCAAGCTGTTTCAGAGCAGATCTAACAGCCATTGTTGGGGCTTCAGTCCTTTGCCTGGCTCTTTTTTTTTTTTCCCTATTTTCCTCCTCATATCCTCTACCATAACATACCATCTGAGCCAGCTGCAACAGTTTTTCTAATGACTGATTTGGTCCAAATGCCTGTTTTAGTAGCTTATGGAAGATATCTGAAGCCAAATGAGTGAGAAATCTATTTTTTAAGATCACTCCTCCCTCTGAACTTTCGAGATCAATGTCAGTACACTCGTGGACAGCCTCCCATAGTCTATCTAGGAATTTACCAGGCATTTCCTTCTCTCCCCATTCTATGTCAGCCGATTTAGCATAATTTAAAGTCTTAGTGAGTGTCCACTTGTGTCCTTCAAGAATACATCTGACAAAGTGTCACTGCTGTTGGAACTGCTTGGCTCACAGTAGAAAGGAGGGTGATTTCATGTTTCCTCTTTCCCCTTGTCTCATTTTCAAGCCATACATCTCCAAAAGTAGTATATTTCCCCAAAACTCAAGTTTTTGAGTCAGGAATCAGTGTCTGTCTCAAAACATACATTACATCTTTCCAAGTAAGGTCATAAGGTAAAGTTAGTCCCATAAAGGCTTCTATGTACCTTTTGGATCCTCTAGATAATATTGACCACAATTGGTACTGTTTGAATTTCTACCAAGACAGGCAACCCCTCCTGGAAGGGTGCCCGGATCCTCAGCCTGTTCAGTTGGGAGCCCACACAGGGGCAATGTACAGGAGGGCACTGAAAGTTTCACAGCCAAATCTGCACCCTTAGGACATAAGCCTGGCATGTCTTGCAGAGAGATAAAGAGCAACACATATGAAATTTCTACCCATTTCCCTTGTTTTCTACAGAGTCGACCTAATTAATTGTAAAGCAATATTGCAATTGAGAGACCCTTCAACTGGCCAGTATTCCCTCTCTTCCAAAGAATATTGTGGCCATTCAGTATCACAGAAGTTCAGGCATGTCTGTTATAAAGTTTAGGGATCAACCTTGTCCCAGTTGTTGTTGTTTTTTTTTTTAAATACATTGTAAAGGAGTGGTTCTGGAACAGAGAGCTTACATCTGTAAACGAGATAAAAGCAGCATCCACAGCCATGGCTTCTTTCCACTGGAGGTGTCCCTCCCTGCTCTAGATGGGGGTGTAGACAGACTTTCCACTGAAGCTTTCCTTCCCTCGTTGGACTTAGTCTGTCCCTTACCGACACAGGCAACTTACTCATCCCTTCCGGTTCTACCACCCTGGCAGGGTGGAGATGCACTGGGGGTAGACCTGATGGCATCCCAAATTGACTTAGTTCCATACCACCAAGACCTTTGTTTGATTTCTCCTTTTCCTCTGATGCCACCCGGGATGGAACAGAGTAGCTTCTTTTGGAATGCCTCCCAAGCTAGGACTACTAGGAAAAACATCCATGTTACGTGTCCCTGTGCACATTACCGAGCACAGTCCTGACCGAAGTAGAAACGGTGAGTCATAAAGGAATAAACAGCAACCAAGATGTCCCTTCTGAGCTGTCACCATGCCAGTATATGTGATAGCAAAAGGATTGGCCAGTGAGGAAAAAGTGATTTTTGTCCTCAAGCTACTAAGGCCAATCCTTCCAGTTCATTTCCACAGATTCCACAAAAGGAGCGTCTAGGGAGCTGAGACAGAAGCCATCAGACAGCCTTCTCTGGTCTGCCGAGAGCTAGCACTACCGAAAGAAGGAGCCCCTTCTAATCCCAATGTAAACACATCTTGAAATTCCTGATCTGTGTCCTCAGAAACCTCATGGTCACCAGCAATGCTTCTGTCCACTTAGATTAGAGGCACAGCCATGACAAAGACTCACTTTCAGGTTGCTGGCCCCTGAGGCAGGCAGCCAAGGGAGGGACCTCTAGACTGAGAGACATCCCAGGAGCTCGAGTCCGCCTGGCTCCCAAACATGCTCTTGTAAGTTTCAGCTCCTGGCAAGGCTAGGCACTTTCATACTTGGGGTCTAAGTAAAAGTACATTGTAACTGCATGGATCACAAGTCCCTTGAAAGTCTATGACCTGATAGATTAGGTTAGTAGTTCTAATTCCCCATGCAATTACGAAATGATCAGAGACCAGGAAAAGGTGACCGAGAAAGGAAAGTTCGGTCCACACACTTTGCCCATCTCTGGCCGCTCCCCTTGCAGGGACATTGGGTGTCTCTTGGCATTGGCAGGTCAGTATAAACCTCCAACAAAGCTTCCCTTTTGGGGGCTGCCTTCAGTCATTAGGAGGCACCGCGAAACTGCAGAGCAGGGCTCCTCACTTGCTTCCTGCAGGGCGTGTCATTCATTCACACAAGCACACAGAAGACTTAGTAAAGTAAAGCAGAAAATGTGGATACTGAGAAAACAGAGAGTCTAGAGCTCTGAGTGTTCTTACCTTGTTCTGAAGACCCCCAATGAGCCCCCAAGATGACTGTTTGCTTACAGTGAACAGTGTCAGATTCGTGATCTTCAAAGTAGATTTAGCTTCAGGACCAGGGACCAGTCTTGATCATTCAAGAGCTTTTGTGTAGCAGAGTTTTATTAAAGTATAAAAAGGGACAGAGAAAGTTTCTGACACAGACATCAGAGGGGGACGGACAGTGCCCCCTCGCTAGTCTAAGCAAGGGAATTATATACCTTTTAAATCAGTTATTACAATAAATCAGAAGACTGTCTCAAGGTTGCAAAGATCTTACTAGACCCACTCCCATAATTTACATTTTAAGATAGCAGGATTAGCCAGAAGGTTGTCAGGAAGGAGAGACTGCCCTCAAGCAGGATGCATTGCTGTTATATAACCCTTAGTACAGAGTTTAAACTGAGCTGTTGGTTGTGTAATCATCAGTTCAGGGCTTAAAGAAAAAATGTTTTATGTGACCAAGACTAAGGAATGTAGAGGAAAAAAAAAAAAAAGGGTGTTTTTCTTTTCCTCCTCCTTGAGAATTCCAGACCCCTATCTCCACTTTGAGAGCCCCAGACCCTCTTTTCCTCATAGGGGCCCCTGGACTTCTTATCGACCTGCCTAGGAGTTGACTCTCTCAGTAGTCCCTCAATTAATGCTTATTGTATAAGTACGTCCTCCTCTCTTTCCCAAGTGCATGGATGCCTGAAGAAAACAGAGGTACAGCAAATTACAGCAAAGCTTGCTTGAGGGTCTGTCGAAGTCTGAGAGGAGGGTCCTTCCTCTAAGACTGCCATTACTGCTATTATTTTGGGGCTGATGATGTCACGGGACAGCAGCAAACCCTAACCTGTCAAAGTCCTTCACCCACGCAGGTCCCATTATATTCTTGCAGACAGAGCTGTATTTCCATAAACAGTGCATTGTGTTCCCTCAGGTTGCAATTTCATTAGTATTACCCAAGTTCTGTTATAGTAATAAATTTGGAGCACAATGTCTACATGTCAGGCCCTTTCAAATGCTTTGATTAAGGAGGATTCGAGAGTCATTTTTTTCTTATTATTCCTTTTCTGCTTGTGTCATGGCATCAAAGTTGGCTGGATCCTGGGAAGCAGACAGGTCATCAGTGCCCTGCCTCTTTCCTGGGCCCCGGAAGCTCGGAGAATCCATGTGCATCAAGGAGAAGCAGACCCCGGGACCGCAGGCCAGCAGTACCAGGACACACTGCCCCAACATGGGCTTGAGACACAGGTCACATTTCCCAGCCAGTCTGTCTGTCATGACCCACATGATCAGAACAAGGAGCTCTACCTGGCAATGATCTTGGAGATGGCATCCTTCCAACCCCTGGGTAAGGGTGTGATAAAGACTAAGAGGAGACAAGGATGCTAAAATGTTCTGCAAAGCTTTGCCCACTTCCCCCCAGTTCCAGAAGAAGGCTGTGGATTCCTGGGCATCTGTTTTCCTAAGTCAGACTTCCAGGCCCCTCAGAGCTTGCTCCACCATCCCAGGAGGAAAACCTAAGTAGGGTAGCCAGCCAAGGAAAGAGAGAGCTCTGCCAGACAAACTCATCAGTCTGCCCTCAGGCTCTGGAGGCATGAAATGGAAATGGATGGTATCCAGTGAGCCTGCTCGGGTTTTATTATTCCGAAACATGCTGGACACAGATTAACTCTCTCTGCCTGGTGTCTAGCTCTATTTCCTCCTCTTTCTTCTGCTAGTGCATGGCAACGAGACGCTCAGTGATGAATTCACCGGATGGCACTCTGTCTCCTTCACAAGTCCTCAGCATGACTCTCTCGTCCCTTCTGGACGGAAATGTTCCACCTCAGAGTCATGCCCTTCTTTGAATCAACCCAGACACACTCCTTCAATGCTGCCTCCCAACAGCCAAGCCCCACCCGCGAGGGAGCAAAGAGGAGCAAGCCGGGCAGAGTGGCTATTCCTCTCTGTGCAGGGGCGGGCCATATCCATCAATCTCAAGGCAGTGCTTCCATCCTGAACAGGTTTCCATCCACTTTACAATAAGGCAGACAGTTTCTCTCTGGCAATGTTTAGCTGCTTTGCTTCCAGCACCTCCAGGAACCCTGGCAGGAGGTGGGCCACCTACGATGAGTGATGACATTGGCTTCCTCCAAGCTGTAGCTGAGGGAAGTCTCACTAAATACTCCAGACACCATCTGTCCAGTACACAGAGGTCCAGGAAGCAGACAGCTCATCCTTCGAAGCAACCACGGTGGCCCAAGGGTTCATTTGAATAAGGCAGTGCTGGACAGAAAACCACCCCAGTCCTCTTCTTCCAACAATAAACCCTCCTAACTTATTAAGCACATTTGTCAGTCTTAGTTCCTCCATCTGTTAAATGGGATGACTCCTTACTGAAAGAATAGCATACCCTCTCTTTTTTTCACGTTAATCATGCACTATATCCTTTGGTTTCTTTTAACATGTGTGATACCTTCTCTTTCAAAGCAGCAGGTTATAGCAAAAAAAAAAAAAAAGCAGACAAGCTCCAAGTGAGTACCAGCTCAGCTCTTTGCTGTCTGATCTTGAGCAAGTTGTTTGACTTCTTTATGCCTTAAGTTTTCTCATTTGTAAAATGAGGATTAGCACAGTCTACCTGGAGCAAATAAGATAATGATGTGAAATGGCTTAACTCGTGTATTCCAAAAGTGGTAGCCACCCCTGCTGTTAGCAACGACCATCAGGAGCCCACAGGACATCAATGTCCATCCCCTTTCATGCCTAGCCCAGCACTGGCAGGCAGCAGAAGCTCAGTAAATATTTGCTAATTGATACAGTTTTGAGCTTCAAGACAGCACAGAACTGTATCCACTAATGGTGCCATTCTTGCCGAATGATTTCATAACCCCATTAGTTTAAGAGGTAAATGGAGCTAAAAATGTTCACGTCAAGAAGTGTAGTGTCCAGGCCACTAAAACATTTGATTTTTCTCCTTTCTCCATCAAGTGCCGACATGTGAGTGAACATCTCTCCTCTCTATTTTGATGTCTGTCTTGACGCGAAAGCCATTCTGGGAATGAGCTGATGACACCCAAACCGTAGCCTATTAACACATCTTCCTTTCAGAAGTGGCTGCTATCTTACAAAATGCCTTTGGGTGCGTTGTGGAGAGAATGCCTGAGACGAAGGAATCTGGGCTTTGATCAGAACTGTTTTCCTTTGCACTCTCTTTAGACACTGCAGGAAGTTGACTCTCACAACAGATTGACACAGTTATCCTTGATTCTCAGGAAAATTGATTGAAACATTGTCTCTGTTGTCCCTACATTTCTGGTCCAGAACAGTGTTCCTGAGACTGGCAGGCGCTTACACGGCAGCAGCACCCATGTACCCGCCTGTGTGCTCGGAGAGCGCGGATCACTTTGCAACTGAGGCTTTGACCATATCTAAGGGACTGACCTTCTTGTCGGGCCCTCCATATCCCTGATCTGTGAAGCCAGAGCCACTTTGCCACCTGCTCGCAGGCCCACCCCTACTCTAGCCTCTAAGACTGATCCTGTCCCCAGGCAGTGGGGAGTACACATTCCCTCATTCAGTATCAAGTCACAGCTTCTGCAATCCCCATCCTAACATTTATTGAATCAAATAGTCTGTAAGCAGTTGCATCATGTCATTTGCTCTTCTTATAAGGTAGGTGGTGGTAGAATTTACATTTTACTTATGAAGACACTGAAGGTTTCATGGACATTAGCTCTTTTGTCCAGCTCCCTTAGCAGGAAGTATGGGAGCTAATGGTCATGATGGGAGCTCTGCATTTAACCCCTTACATGCTGAGGTCTCCCAGAGCTGCCTCTGGTTGTTCTTTCACCATGTCTACCCAATTCTATAGCCTTCTCTAGGACTAAGACTTCTTTTCTTTCTTTTTTAGATGCTTACTTAAATTTATATTTTTCACTCTTTAAATTAATTTACATTAATTGGAGGATGATTACTTTTCAATATTGTGATGGCTTTCGCCATACATCAACACAAATCAGCTATAGGCATACATGTGTCCCCTCCCTCCCGAAACCCCTTCGAACCTCCCTCCCAAAATCATCCCTCCAGATTGTCACAGAGCACCAGCTTTGGATGCCCTGTGTCACACATCAAACTCCCACTGGCTATCTATTTTACATATGGTAATGTATATGTTTCAATGCTAGTCTCTCAAATCATCCCAAGACAAATTCATTTTTATTTGTCTATTTTTTTGGCCAAGCTAAATGGGCATGCAGGATCTTAGTTCCCCAACCAGGGATCAAACCCAGGTCCCCTGCAATAGAAGCACTGATTCTTAACCACTGGACCATCAGCAAACTTCCCAGAACTAGACTTCTTGATCTTGAAGTCTATACAGAGCTTTAACTAGCTTGTGAATTGCTTGTAGGTGACTTGGGGAAGGGTAGGGCTTCATAGAGAAGTGAGTAATTTTGAGAGTAGGGGTAGGGAGTTGAGAAGGCATGCCAGGCAGCAAGACAGCAGGAATAAAGAATAAAGGCAAAAGGAACACAATCACTGGGAAACCTGCAAGTCTGGCGTGGAGCCAGTCTTTCCACAGTTGCCATCCTAATGACATCCTGAATGGCCAGGACCAGAATATCCAGATGAGAGAGATGGGCAAGGCCTAACCATGAGGACAGTAGGCCACATGAAGAGGAACCAGAGGTGGTCCACACGAAAAGGGGGCACAGCCACAGGGCAAAGTTCAAGGTCAGACTAGAAGTAAAGAAAACTGGCTTAAGGTAAAATCTACCTTAAGTCCAAAGGTTCGGCATGAAGTCTGTCCGGGTCAAGATCAGCTGAGCAAACTGCCAGATGGCACAAAGCTCCTGGCAGGCAGGCCATGCTTGGTAGAAATACGGGTGCCCAGTGTCAGCATCCAGGCCAGCATTCATTAAATTTTGCTATTCAGAACATGGCCTGGGACTCAAGGGTTTCTCCATCAGCACTAGTGGTAAAGAACCCGACTGCCACTGCAGGAGACATAAGGTACATGATTTCAATCCCTGGACCAGGACAATCCCCTGGAGAAGGACATGGCAACCCACCCCAGTATTCTTGCCTGGAGAATCCCATGGACAGAGGAGCCTGGTGCGCTGCAGGCCATAGGATCGCAAAGAGTCAGATGCAACTGAAGTTGCATGCACTTAGCATGCATGCACGCACCTTGGACACAATATCACCTCTGTGGAACTCCTGCCAGTAACACATAACCTGAACCTAATTATGAGGAAACATCAGACAATCTTAAACTGAGGGAAATTCTATAAAAGTAACCAGCCTCTACTATTCAGAATTTTCAAGGTCAAAAAAGACAAAAACAGCTGAACAATTGCTCCAGATCACAGGAGACACAAAGGACATGATATAAAATACAAGCCTGATCTTGGATAAGATCCTGATCCAAGGGAAAGAATTGCTACAAAGGACAGTACAATTGAACATTTTTGAATATGACCTATATTAGATAATAGTATTGTCTCAAGGCTAAATTTCTTGATTTTGATAAATGTAAGAGAATATCTTATTTCTTAGGGATTTAAGGGTAGAGGACACATTGTTACCAACTTAAGTACTTCAGGAAAAAGTATGTATCATATACAAATATTAAGAGAAACAATAACAGAGTCAATAGGGCAAAACATAAACATTTGTGAAATTTGAATTTGGCTAAAAGTATGCAGTCTTTCTGGTACTCTTCTTAGAATTTTTAAAAATTTTAAAATAATATCAACATACTCTTCAGTTCCAGAAAATAAAATTAAAAAGACTTAAAATATATGCTAAAGAGAAAAAAAAATTGGGCCTTTAACCAGTAATTAATTAGAATGACAGAGTCTCAGATTTCATACCAGACTCAGAGAATCAAAACTTACAATTTGATAAGATCCCCATGTAACTTATCAAACCAGTCCTTCATAAAGGAAATCAACTAAATATTCATTGGAAGGGCTGATGCTGAAGCTGAAGCTCCAATACTTTAACCACCTAATGGAAAGAGCCAACTCATTAGAATAGATCCTGATGCTAGGAAAGATTGAAGACAGGAAGAGAAGGGGGCAGCAAAGGATGAGATGGTTGGATGGTATCACTGATTCAATGGACACGAGTTTGACCAAACTCTGGGAGACAATGAAGGACAGGGAAGACTGTCATGCTGCAGTCCATGGTGTCAAACAGAGTCAGACACAACTTAGCAACGGAACAACAACAACCATGTTATTTATATTCACATACAAGTTTGGGAGCTTCACCACTTCCTCAGCTGGGCACCTGGTCCTGGCTTTCAGATATCTCACTTACAAGTCATCTCCAAGCTATGCCCCAAACTCCTGTTCATCCCTGAAAACCCAATTCAGAAGTTATCTTGTCTATGAAAGTGTTTCTTACCCATGCCTATGGCTCTCTTCCAGAATAATATACTGTATTCAGTGTTTTTCAAGGAAAATGAATTGTCTCCCTCTTTCAACATTATATTGGAATTCAGTGTCATTTTCCTATTAGACTAAGATAGTTCTTCTTTGTGGGTCCTCTGCACTGAGTCGGGCAAATGCCAGTGCTCAAGAAACATTTGTGTGAATGAATGAATGTGTCTTTGAATGAATAAACAGCTCTGTGTTGTTGATGCCATACCATATGGATGGCTCCAGGAATATACTGCTGAAGTCTCAGAAGGAACAAGAGGTAATTTAGGTTTGAGCAGGCACTGGGGTCTCTCACCAGCAGGGAACATAAACAAAGGAGTTGTTTGGAAAAGGAATCACAGCACGTAGCTATCCAGCCTCTAAGTCAGGGTTGCTCCTATGGACCACAAAAACAACGCATTTAAAGTTTCCTCACAATTCTTAGCAGTTGTATAAATCGCCACTGTATAAGTTACTTTATGACCCAGTAATGCATTGTTATGGTAACAATTCTTTGGTAATGTCTACAAGATGTGTGGGTGTTATGAAAATACAAAAAATAACAAAGTATAAATTTAGGCCATACAATCATGATTCTTAAGAATAAAGAAGAAAAGGCCAAGGAGACACATATTAGGGCAGATTTGTTTGAAAGCATGTGATCTTGTTATTCTAAAAGTTCTGTGCCTTTAAGAGTCACCCTTTCTCTCACTCTGGCAGATGCAGGTGGGAAGACAGGGCAGAACATCAGAAAGCTCAAGTGACTTAAAGGAAAGGAGAGCCTTTGCTCCAAGACTTTGCTTTGGGAGGCATGATCTCCCCCACTTGCCTTCAAATGCACAATAAGGATTTATAATGAGCTGCTTCTATCCAAGAACTAAAAAGCAAATTTAAAAGGACCTACTAGTTACAATCTAGCAGCCGCAGTGTTCTCAGTGAAAGGATAATTTCGGATATCAAACCAAAGCATCCTGGACAAACGTAAGGCTGTGTGGACTCCAGTCTTTCAATACAGACGAGAGCTGCTACCACAGTACTTGCAGAAGATACAATATATCTTAAATCAACATGGGACTTTTTAAGAATTCCCCCAGGAACAGGGTTTTGCCCAAAAACTGGAGCTTAATTTGATGAAGGTGAAAAGTTTAAGGAAGAAATATAATAAAAGGAAAGTCCTGAAAGAACAGAGGCAACTTGGAGCAGGAACACATGTCCCACTAGCTGAAATATATCAGCAAAGGCAGTGAGCAGATTCAAGTCATTATGAGGCCCTGAGCATCTCTGGGGATTTTCAGCGAGACTTCTCTTGCAGCTACATACAGGAAGCTTTTCAAATGTGAAAAGAAGAGTCATGTAGAATTGCTTGAGCAAGTTTATTTATTTTAATACCTAGTGTGGGCTAGATAACTTCAGGGGCATGCAAAATACCTTTGTCTTGCAGACATAAAGGCACGGAGAACCAGTGATCTTGTCTGCCCACGATCCCCATCCTCTAACTTGAGTGAGGCCACAACAGTCCTTTAGAAATCTGTCTCTTTGTTTGCAGAGCAATCAAGTCACCTTTCCCTTGTGTCACTTCCTACTTACTTTCTGAATCTTCAGGCCCTGCTGGCTTGCCCACAGCCAGTACTATATGAATCTGCTGGCCTGCTATAGATTTTTTTTTACCTCAATCCCCTCCTTCAGTACAAGATGTGGCTTCACTCAAGATGTGCCTTCAAATTCTTTTGGTTCCCACTGTAGCAACCAAGGGCCTATGCATTCATCTCCTCTGAAAGCTCCGGCCCCTAGGGCACCAGCCAAGAGAGTATAGGTTCCTAACATATAAACGTACAAAGATTTAAATCCAGATGTCTAACTCCAAAGTCCAGGCTCATTCTTCTGTTCTATGAAGCTTCTGCATAGTGGGCAGACTTTGTTTCCAGACATAAAACAAGAGAGTCAATAATGCTGAGAAAGTCACATAACATACAGATTCCAGTGAAGGTATCCAATGATACCTTAAATTTGAACTCCAGTAATTAAAGATGCATGATTCCTCAAGCCTGGTAGAATGTTCACAATCAAAATATGAGAGATAACAAATGCTGGCATGGACGTGGAGGAAACAAAACACTGTGCATTGTTTCTGGGAATGTAAATTGGTATATCCACTGTGGAAAGCTAGAAGTTATAGAGGCTCCTCAAAAAATTAAAAATAGAACTACCATATGATCCATCAATTCCATTTCTGGGAATATATCCAAAGGAAATGAAATCAGTAACTCGAAAAGATATCTGCACTCCCTCCCATGTTTCTAGCAGCATTATTTACAATAACCAAGACATGGAAACAATCAAAAGTGTCTGTTGATGGGTGAATGAATAAGGAGGCTATGGGATATATATACAATGAAATATTATTCAGCCACAAAAATTAAGGAAATCCTCCATTTGCAACTAGTAGTTGCAAACCATTTCCCAAGTGGTGCTAGTGGTAAAGAACCCACTTGCCAATGCAGGAGACATAGAGATTCAGGTTCTATCTCTGGGTCAGGAAGATTCCCCAAAGGAGGGAATGGCTACCCCACTCCAGGATTCTTGCCTAAAGAATCCCACGGACAGAGGAACCTGGCAGGCTACAGTCTGTAGGGTTACAAAAGAGTCAGACGCAACTTAGCAACTAACACTGTCTTTTTCATATTAATTAAACCAATGTTTAGTGTAAATGTTAATTAAACCAATTTGGCAATTCTTTCACAATGTATGAAAATCACACCATTATGCTGCACACCTTATACAGTGATATATGTCAATTATTTCTCAATAAAAACAGGAAAAAAAAAGTGTTATTATTTCAATGTTGGCAGGCCTGAAAATTATGCTGAAAATTACCTATAAGCAAATGAATGATATAAACAGAATCAAAGAGAAGAGAGACCCAGGGTGGGTGGGGAAGATTCAGCCTGGTTTCCTGGGTGATAGCAATCTGGAAGGAGCCAGAGTAACACTGGATGAATAACAGGGTCCACCCTGGAGTCTGATAACCTTACAGAAAGTTCATGAAGAAGAAGGAAATCAGGAGCAACTTCTTAACCTATGGCAGTGGGAAAACAGCTTGCAAATATTGTGTATTATTTAAATATTATTGAAACTTTTCTTTTCAGTTCTAAGCAGGTAACTGAAGGTTTTGATTTTCACAGTTATGCTCCTGTTTTCAAATATGTATGTGCTCCTATGTGCCTAAAGCACTTGTTGGACTGAGAGTCTGATTTAGTCTGCTCATATCATGCCATGCCTGGTACACTGTAATCACCCCATGAATGAGTAATAAATACACCACAATTTAAATTATATTTGGCTGGTTATGTTGTATGTTTCACTGTCTTTATATATGCCACCAGCCTATAAGCCTCAGGAGGTGAGTGCACATGTCTGGGTGTGTTCACCTCCCCAGAGCCACCCTAAGTCGCCACTTAAGATAAAAGTTAATTATTTAATACAGTAAAACCCTCATGACTGAGCCTGGCATTCAAGATGCTAAATAATCAGACCCAATCCAGCCTCAGCAACATAATTTTTCATTAATCCATTATCCAAAGACTATACTTTGCTCCAGCAAAATTAGTCCTCTCCTTAGTCCCAGAGAATACCATGGACAGCTTCATTCTAGTCATCTCCAGGCTTTACTATCTCCAGCTAAGAGTCGTTCCACCTGCATTCTGCCTCGCTTTTGCTGTTCAGTCTCTAAGTCATGTCCAATTCTTAGTGACCCCATGGACTGCAGTATACCAGGCTTCCTTGTCCTTCACTATTGCCCAGAGTTTGCTCAAACTTATGTCTATTGAGTCAGGGATGCAATCCAGCCATCTTGTCCTCTGTTGCCTCTTTCTCCACCTACTCTTAATCTTTCCCAGCATCAGGGTCTTTTCCAATGAATCTGTTGTTCTCATCAGCTGACCAAAGTATTGGAGCTTCAGCTTCAGCATCAGTCTTTCCAATGTATATTTAAGGTTGACTGGTGTGATTACTTTGTGGTCCAGGGAACTCTCAAGAGTCTTCTCTAGCACCATGATTCAAAAGCATCAAGTCTTTGGCACTCAACCTTTTTTATGGGCCAACTCACATTTATACATGACTACTGGAAAAACCATAGCTTTGACTATACAGAACTTTGTTGGCAAAGTGACGTCTCTGCTTTTTAATGCACTGTATAGTTTTGTCATAGTTTTTCTCCCAAGGAGCAAGTGTCTTTTAATTTCATGACTGCAGTCAACCTCACAGTGATTTTGGAGTCCAAGAAAATAAAATCTGCCACTGTTTCCACTTTTTTCCCATCTATTTGCCATGAAGTGGCATTCTGCCTAGCAAAGCCCAATTCTTCAGGTTTCTCTTCCAATAGCTTCCCAGGACCACTCTTTTCAACACCTTTGCAGCTAAGATCTCTTTGTCTCTTAGTTTAACCTGCCTTGAAAATGCTATCTTTTTTTCAGTGCCCTGGTTTTCTCAATGCTATGGGAAGAAATATGGCAGCAAAAACCATTCCTTATATTTCTTTATATGACAATACCTGAAATAGAACAAAGCAAAACAACCAGAATTGAATAACTTTGTGGAGTTGGAGATGATAATAATAAAACTACATTTCTGTAATCATGAATTCAGAATGTTTTGCATCTAATGCTCAAATCAGGCTATCTAAGTTACTGTAAATGACTCAGTGGTTCTAAAGAAGGGATAGCAGTTAAGCTAGAAATATTTGTTGAAATATGCATTATTGTTAGTTCTGGGTTTTTTTAAGCTCCACACTCCCCTTTTCTCTTCTTCTCAATGTCAACTGAGGATGTCCTGTGATCTCTCTTCTCTGTGGCTGAGTAATTAAGCATATTGAAATGTCTGATTCTATGCTCTCAGACATTTGTCTTCTAAGCTGAAAAGCCTAATTCTTTCAGAATCCACAAATCAAACCCAAGCATTCTCCTGCTCATATTCCATTTTTCCACAAACACTTTAAGGGACAAATGAAGCTCTATCATCAATAAATGATAATATGCTATTTAATGTAAGCCCTCACACAAAGCCTGCAAAAATGATATAAAATACACATCCCTAGTACATATTTAATTTCTTTAAAAAAAGAGCATATTTGTACTCAAGATATGAAATGAGCAAATGTAAAGTAAAATACTGGCAAATTGGGAGGAAAACCAATAGGGCAGAACTTGTTTGAGTCACATTCTTTTGTTTTCCAAGGAACTCAATTAAAACTAACTTAGGCAAAATGGGGAAGTCACTGCCTGAGACCACAGATAGAGCTCGGTTGGCAGCTAATCTCAGGCGACTTATCCAGAGACTGGGTGCTGGCTGGGTTCTTGTTCTCACCACGTTTTTTTACGCTCGGTTTCTTCATGAGGCTGGACCCATGGCCACTCTCTTTACTGCCAAGGTGTAAGTCTTTCTCTTTCCTTAGATTTATTTTAAAAGAAGTTCCAAGAGAAAGATTCTGATTGGCTTGGCTTAGGTCACATGACCAGACTGATGGACAGTAGGACTCAGACGTATACCTGCCCGCGGATAGAATTTCAAATCAGTTTCACAGGAGAGAGAGGTGAACTGCTTATAAAAAATGATTGACCTCCACTATAAAATTGAAGGAGAAAAAAACTTGTTTTTAATTCACAAGTGTTGTTGGTTGGATAAAAGAAAAAGGCAGAAAAAGCTTTATAATATTGAATTCTTTCCTTTCCTATAGTGAGCCCCAATACAGAGATGATGTACTTTGCTGTAATTGGTGAAAAAGCTCAAATCAATATCTGCCATAGCCCCATCACACTGCATTGTAATTTTCTATGCACAAGACTGTCTTACCAATGACAACTGAACTCTTTAAACTCAAGACCCTGTTATATCTTTACTCCTGAGGCCAAGGTCAGCACAAGCATACAATAGAGGATTTTCTACAAATGTGTAGGAAAGGAAGGAAAAAGAGGAGAGGAGGTGAAGAGATCCTTACTCAAATTGCTTAGCATCCAGTGAAAAATAAGACACGAGGTAAGCAACTACAACTCAAGACAGAATAATCAGTGCTAAGTAGAATTATAAAAAAGCATCCCTCATTAATGTGTTGTTGTTTAGCTGCTAAGTTATATCTGACTCTGTGACCCCATGGACTGTAGCCCGCCAGGCTCCTCTGTCCACAGGATTTCCCAGGCAAGAATACTAGAGTAGGTTGCCATTTCCTTCCCCAAGGGATCTTCCTGACCCAGGGATCAAAATCACATCCCTTGCACTGGCAGGCAGATTACTCACCACTGAGACATTGGGAAAGCCCTTCAGTAACTTAGAAGTAATTTGCTTTACTGAGAAAAGTCATAGAAAGCTTCATAAAGAAGTTACCTTTTGAGGATTTCCAAAGAAACTCAGTTCCGTAATCCAAAAACAGGAGAGGTGCACAGATTAAAACAACAGATAGAAACACTGCACCACAGCCTTGAATTACTTGTACACAGAATAGGGTGAACTTGGAGAAGGAAATGGCAACCCATTTCAGTATTCTTGCTGGGAAATCCCATGGACAGAGGAGCCTGGTGGACTACAGTCCATGGGATCACAAAGAGTCAGATGCCACTTAGCGACTAAACCACCAGCAGCAGAGTAGAGTGACTTAAGGGGTTCAAGAAAGGCCTTCTTGCTCCTTATCTCCATTAAAAGATCTCCTTCACTTAACCCTATTGCTTGAGAATTATTCAGAAGGAACAAAGCCTTTCACTTCCTAATTAAGGATACATTTTTAAAATGCAAATATTCCTTGGTTTATAGTAAGGAGTAAATGACTAGTAACTCAGCCTTTCTTAGAAGCTAACTGTGGTAGAGGGGAAAGGAAGGATAAAACTGGGGCCTTGGGCCCCATTGTTTAATGGAAGAAGCACAAGAGTCATTTCAGAAAGCATACGACCAGGGAGACCGTTCACCGGGGTGATGAGTGAGGTTGACCTAAGACTCTCTAAGAAACAGGCCTGCACAGTCTTGATGGCAATGCAGCTATGATCTGCAACCTAGTTTGAGGACTGCTGATGGGCTCTATTTCAAATCCTAAAAGATGATGCTGTAAGTGCTGCGCTCAGTATGCCAGAAAATTTGGAAAACTCATCAGTGCCACAGGACTGGAAAAGGTCAGTTTTCATTCCAGTCCCAAAGAAAGGCAATGCCAAAGAATGCTCAAACTACCGCACAATTGCACTCATCTCACACGCTAGTAAAGTAATGCTCAAAATTCTCCAATCAGACTTCAACAGGAGGAGAACTGGGAACTTCCATATGTTCAAGTTGGATCTAGAAAAGGCAGAAGAACCAGAGATCAAATTTCCAACATCCACTGGATCATCGAAAAAGCAAGAGGGTTCCAGAAAAACATCTATTTTTGCTTTATTGATCCTTTGACTCTGTGGATCACAACAAACTGTGGAAAATTCTGAAACAGATGGGAATATCAGACCACCTGACCTGCCTCTGGAGAAATCTGTATGCAGGTCAGGAAGCAACAGTTAGAACTGGACATGGAACAACAGACTGGTTCCAAATCAGGAAAGAGGTACATCAAGGCTGTATATTGTCACCCTGCTTATTTAATTCATATGCAGAATACATAATGAGAAACACTGGGCTGGAAGAAGCATAAGCTGGAATCAAACTTGCCAGGAGATTTATCAATAACCTCAGATATGCAGATGATACCACTCTTATGGCAGAAAGTGAAGAAGAACTAAAGAGCCTCTTGATGAAAGTAAAAGAGGAGAGTGAAAAAGTTGGCTTAAAATTCAACATTCAGAAAACTAAGATCATGGTATCTGGTCCCATCACTTCATGGCAAATAGATGGAGAAACAGTGGAAACAGTGACAGGCTTTATTTTGGGGGGCCCCGAAATCACTGCAGATGATGACTGCAGCCATGAATTAAAACATGCTTACTCCTTGGAAGAAAAGTTATGACCAACTTAGACAGCATATTAAAAAGCAGAGAGATTAGTTTGCCAGCAACAGTCTGTCTAGTCAAAGCTATGGTTTTTCCAGTAGTCATGTATGGATGTGAGAGTTGGACTGTAAAGCGAGCTGAGTGCTGAAGAATTGATGCTTTTGAACTGTGGTGTTGGAGAAGACTCTTGAGAGTCCCTTGGATTGCAAGGAGATCCAACCAGTCCATCCTAAAGGAAATCAGTCCTGAATATTCATTGGAAGGACTGATATTGAAGTGGAAACTCCAATACTTTGGCCACCTGATGCGAAGAACTAACTCATTTGGAAAGACCCTGATGCTGGGAAAGATTGAAGGTGGGAGAAGGGGATGACAGAAGATGAGATGGTTGGATGGCATCACCAACTCAATGGGCATGAGTTTGAGTAAACTCTGAGAGTTGGTGATGGACAGGGAGGCCTGGCATGCTGTGGTCCATGGGGTCGCAAAGAGTCTGACACAACTGAGCGACTGAACTGAACTGAACCGAACCGGCTCTTCAGTGTGGGTATGTGACTGTCCTCTCAGTCTTTCTCAATACTTGCTCATGCAACCAGGCTGTTAAAAGGAGTCATCAGATCGAAGATTCCTGAATATAATATGCATATAAATATAATCAACATAGATCCCTGGGTTGTGAAGTTCCCCTAGAGGAGGGCATGGCAACCCACTCCAGGATTCTTGCCTGGAGAATTCCCAAGGACAGAAGAGTCTGGCAGGCTACAGTTCACGAGGTCACAAAGTGTTGAACATGACTGAGCAACTAAACACAGCGCACATAATCAACATATCAATATGTAAATTGTACAGTTGTATCTATTCAGCATTCACTTTACAAACCATTGTGAGGTTCAGTATCAGTTTTGATACATAAGACCAGGGAAATGCTAAAGGTATGTGAAGGTGAAAGTGTTAGTCGCTAAATCATATCTGGCTCTTTTTCTTTCTGTCTAAGAACTCTCCAGGCAAGAATACTGGAGTGGGTAGCCATTCCCTTCTCCAGGGGATCTTCCTGACTCAGGTATCAAACCTGGGTCTCCTGCACTGCGGGCAGATTCTTTACCATCTGAGCCACCAATATGCCTACAAGGGAAATGCTAAAGATATAAATGGAATTAAAGGAAGAAATGAATGAAAGGGAGAGGAAGACATGAAGGAAGAAGGGAACTGAGGCTTAAAAGCATTTCTGCCTCAAGACAAATGCTAGAAAGGGTATTTCTGTGGAGAGTTCTGGGCACCTGGGGGACAATTTTGAATTAGGTTTGGAGATGGATATTGAGTAGATGAAGATGATGGATGGCTTAGGAGAGATATATGGGCACCAACCCCTGGAGCAAAAGTGCAAAGCAATAACTTTGTAAGATGAATTTAGGGGAGAAAGTATTCAGAGGTGTAAGCAAAAGTATATTAAAATGTGGATATGTTTTTTATTTGTTGAAATACGTTCCTTCCTACCTCTCCCCCTTCTTAGGAAAGGGGAAAACAGTGAGGGAAGGAAAGGGGCACAATAAAATGTATAGAAGAGGAAAGGAGACTGGAGAGGCATAGAAGGAGCCTCCCCAGCCTTCTTCAGAATCACATCAGGAGCCCAGAGGTGGAATAAGGAGGGTGTGATCTGAACCAGGAGGGTGAACATGTGACCAAGATGCAGCGTGGCTAGGAAAACAAAAGCAACCCGGAGGAGATATTCACAGCCAGGGTTCACTCTGAAATGATATGAGATTTAGGCAGATGTACTAAGAGTCTGGGCATCGCTGCCCCAGTTGGCGTGATGACAGATCTCCCCTCCCAGTTGTTCCCAGAGGAAGGTCAGGTGTTAAAAACATACCCAGGACTGAACAGTCTGATCTCAGCATGCAGGTCCTTTCAACCACTCAGGGATATCAGGACAGCAGTTGGATATTTATTAAACATCAGCAGGGTCACTGGTAGAGGACCGATCCCTGTTAAAGCATAGGTCCAGGCTCAGGGAGGTTTTAAAGGCACAGAGCCAAAGGGAGGACAGGTCCAGGCAGTCACCATCCTCAGATAGGCAGGCTTAACTTTTACAATCTGGTCACTGTGGGCAGAGAAGGGTTCTGCTTTCCAAATGAGCTGTTTGACTAATCTTCTGTCTCTCAGAGACGTTCCTGCAGCCAGCCATCAGAGAAAACCCTAGATGATCAGAAAAGGATGAAGTATTTTCTGGAGTGGAGAGCGTGAAAAGAGATCGGAAATATTATAAAAGATATAGAAGCCAGTAACAGCCACAATCCATCCCATTCCAACTCTTTGCCAGTCACGTTGGCTAGAGAAAGCTGCTAGGCTTAGGAGAACAATCTGACTCAGGGCGAATAGAGGAAAAACAAAAACTGAGTGATAGCTGACAAGGAAGTCCATAAAAGAAAATCCAAGGAATGAAAAGTAGCTTGAAAAATTGTATCTAATATCACATATCAAAATAAATATCAAAGACTTCCTTGGTGGTCCAGTGGTTAAGACTCCAGGATACCAAAGCTTGAGGGTGCCTGTTTGATCCCTGGTTGAGTAACTAAGATCCCACATGCCATGAAGCAGGCCAAAAGATTAAACAAATAAGTAAAATCATACAATTATATGAAGGCAACACAATTTGGGGTAAGAGCACAAAACTGAAAATTAGAAGAGACCAGTTCAAGTTCTGGCTCTTCCAGTTACCAGCTGCTGTTTGATCTCTTTGAGTTTCAGTTTCCCAATGATAAATGGGATGGTAGTCCTAAATTACACAATTACTGTGAGTGTCAAGGAGAGAGAAGTCCTAGGAATGTGCCTGTAAGCCATAAATGTAGCTTTGCAAATGTTAATGTTCATAATTGGTATTATCATCATGTTTGATAAAAAAAATTATCATCATGTTTGATTCCAGCACCTAAATTTGCATGTTCATTAAAACCTAGGAAAATGCTGATGTTATAGCTACAGTCACTGCTGCGGAACCTGTGGCAGGCTAGATCTGTCAAAAAGAAAATTACAGAAACATGCCTGAAGTAGCCTTGCTCTCCGTCTCATGCTGATAAGAGAAATGAAAAATGGACTGCATCTGTTTGCAGGAATGTCCCTTTTACTGTCTTCAAACTAAATATTCATTCTTGCCAACTCTCAATGCTATGCTGAGACAAAGCGGAGATCACAGTTTATCTCTTGGACTTTTAATATCCCCCATTTGTATGGATTGAAAAGTTGAGATGCTTGGACTCAGAAAGCCGCTCAATCCACTTTCACATGTCCTGGGAACAGCTGGCCAAGCAAACCGGAGAACAGCCTGGACGGAACGCCCCTACTTCTGGCTAACAGCAAAATGCAGATACAGTGTAAAATATTAAACAAATAAAGACCAAGGAGGGGAAAGAAAAAAGATATATTCTGGGACATATTTTCAAAATAAGAAAGATAAATTCTGAGAAGGAAACACGTTGGGAGAACAAGACAAATGCTAAAATAAATATGAAAAGAAGACAAATTTGGGCCAGCCAGAAAGGAAAACTCGAAAATGTTAGACAACAGTTGAAGAAAAGGTAAAACTGGGAGAGTAAGATAAACACCGAAGAGCAATAAATCATAGAAATAACACTTCTGAGAATTATTGTGGATAAAACACATCCCACAAAGTAAGTCTGCAAAGAGCAAGACAAATGCAATGTGCCTAAAAATTACAGATAGCGTGACAAGGATGGAAACTAGTGTTGGGAAGATAAATATCCAGAAGAACACTGGCCTCCCTGACCTTCCATAGAGAATCCGATTTACATGCATTTCCTTAAGTTCTTCCTCTTGGGTTGTGCTCTAGGCTTTTTCTTTTCAGCCCTGGATTGGAGATCACTTCTCCCTTACCTGATAGGAGGTCTCATTAACTTCGTGACAGATGGACTGACCCCCTTAGGAGGGACACTGTTCTCCTTCCATTATTGAAAACATCTCCCTTGGAAGAAGCCAGAAGGCTGCTCTCCTCTTTCCAAATCTGGACCTCATCACATGGAGATGAGTAGCTTCAAATACGTGTCATGTGCCATTGGCAACTTGCCTAGCTTCCCCCAGTCATCAGGGTCAAGGTGCTGGATCAGGCTCATCACCAGAATCTCCTGTGAAAATCCCCGGACAAGATGGAGAAATCGTAGCTCCTCCTGATGAACTCCGGTCAGGCTTTGAAGTCAGACAGCTGAAGACTTGAAATTCTATAGCCATTTCAAATCAGCTGTGTGGTGTTGAACTAGTTAGTTTAACTCTCTGAGGCCCCTGCTGCCTCATCTGGGGAATGGAAATAGCACTTCATATCCTGAGAAAATTAGAAAAATACATAAAACATCTAGCTGCTCTAAGGACTCAAAAATGGTAGCTTGTGGAACAACTCTGATTCATCACAACCGCGATTCTCACCTGCCAGTGTGATCTGGGTTCTGAGTTCCTGGGACCGCGTCACCACAGAAAAGATCAGACATAACAAGGAGGAAGATGGAGAGGACCAGAGCCTCATCTCTGAAAGCAGTAAAGAAATGAGTCCCAGTATAGAAATATACAGCATCCAGAACACAGTGATAGCCATGATGCTATTAAGATGCTGGTGCTGGGAAGGACAGGGCAGAAGCAGAAGGGGGCAACAGAGGATGAGATGATTGGATGGTGTCACCGACTCAAATAGACATGAGTTTGGGCAAACTCCGAGAGATGGTGAACAGGGAAGCCTGGCATGCTGCAGCCAATGGGTTTGTGAAAAGTCAGACATGACTTAGCGACTGAACAGCAACAGTATCTGCATCAGACATTATAAATGTATCAAGTGCTTTCACTCAAGCAGGAGCTGCGGACTTCCCTGATGGTTCAGTGGTTAAGAATCTGCCTAGCAATGCAGGGGACACGGGTTCCATCCCAGGTCTGGGAAGATGCTACATGACTCGGAGCGACTAAGCCCATGTGCCACAACTACTGAAATTCCTGTGCCCTAGAGCCCAAACTGCAACAAGGGAAGTCACCCCAGTGAGATTAGAACTGCTTGCTACAACTAGAGAAAAGCTTGGGTAGCAACGAAGACCCAGCACAGCCAATAAATAACCACTAAAAAAGAAAAGGCTGAGATTTTGGATACTGCACATCAATGACAAGATGATAAGGCTACTTACTCTTTATAGAACAGGCTTCTCTACCTTGCAGGGTAGTTTCACATCCATTGTTTAACACAATCACTTCCACTTAGAACATAAATGGAGCAGGAAATATCCACCTCCTTCTCATACAAGGGGCTTCCCTGATGATTCAGACAGGAAAGCACCTGCCTGCAATGCGAGAGACCTGGGTTCGATCCCTGGGTCAGGAAGATCCCCCGGGGAGCCCGGGGCCTGGAGAGGTTGTGACTCACCTAAAGTCATGCAAGGTCAAGCAACCAGAGGTGGCAGCTCGTGGAAGGCTCCAGAGCCACAGATGAGGATGGAATGTTCTAAGCCATGCCCTCCAGAAAGACAAACATTCATTGCTTTCCGTGCTGCATCCAGAGGACCCTCTTAGCTAGAAGTACCTCATGCAAATGAATTCTCCTCCAGGGAAGAGAATACAACCAAACAATCAGTTGGAAAGTAAATGCGTTAATATCAAAATGAAAGCCTGGAAAGTGCCTCTCCTATTCTATCCACCAAAGTGCATGGTCCTCAGATCAGTGACACCATGCCACCAGCCTGCCTATAAGAAATGCACAATCTTGGGGTCCACTCAAGAGCCACTGAAGCATTATCTGCATTTTAACAAGATATCCCCAGGTGATTCACATGCAGATGAATATTTGAGAAGCCCCAGTCTAGATAATTCAGACAGGAAATCACTTTGCCATTGATATGGTCCTAAATTCACTGTGTCAGGGAAGAGCTCTCCTTTGCACTGCTGGACCAGCATGACTTTTAGGATCAACCTACCTAATTATCTACCTCACCCCCTAGCTGAGCACATCCATCCAGTTGTCTCTATCAATTTGTCTGCCTCAATCCCAGCTGCCTCTTCTCTGACAAAACATGTACAGAAAGAGGGAGCAGGGGGTGGGGTGGATCTTTCCTTCAGAAATGGACCTCATGGAGCTGGAAAAGGAATTCAGCAGACCCCAGTCTACATCATCTTGAAGTCTCTTGCATTCCTAAAATCCCATAGTCCTGTTTCTACGTTACACTCATGGTTAGAGCTCTTGTTCTATGTATCTTTCAGAACTTTTCCTTGCCCTGATCTCTGACATATCCCTATTTGTCAGCTATTTACCTGGGGATAAATTTACTTTTTAATCTATTTACTTGTGTATACATTTACATGCACGGTGGATTGCTCTCTTGATTATTTCTGACCTCTGTTATCTGAAGAGCCACCCGACAGCAACTAACTCTACACGGTCACTCTTATATGAATGGCTCCATCTGGAATCTAGAGGAAGAATGTTCTTGGGAGAGACACGTTCAGTCTATGACCCAGTTTCGTCTGTTTTGCAGAAATAAGACAGCTTTACCTGGCTCTTTCCCTTGGAGACGTGGGGCCACATTACATCATGCATAGGGAGGTCTCACAAAGGTGCACCATTATTGAATGGTATTATTACCCTATCGCCCCTCAATTAAAATAAGTGGCACTTTAAAAATGCAGTAACAGCTGCTCTCAGCAGTGTCTCCTTACAAAGCATTTGCGTTCTCAGTTTTTGCCTTTCCCTACAGCCTTTTATATCTTTGTTTAAGCTGTGCTTCATAGCCACCATTGTGAAATCCACAGGACTCCTAACTTCAAAATGCCCAATTAATCCAAAACCAAAAAAAGAGCCCAAGGACCAAGAGGATGCCATTCAACTCTCATACCTGGACCCTAAATGCTCTTTGCCATAGGAGTATTTGCAGCAGTAGGTTTATGAGGTCTTCCTGTGATGCTATCAAATCCACAGGCATCATACTTGGGCCCTATAAGAAGCCAGTGGCATGCAGTGAAAGGCAACAAGTGTATCAACCACATGAGCTTACTGTTGAAAAAAATTTGTGCATCCAACACAACAGATGTATTTCATGGCATAAAATAGTGTCAAATGTAGAAAACCAAAAAAATCATCAACAATCATTAATAAGTTAATAGTTCACACCATTTTTTCTCTTCTCAAATTTCCAACAACTCTTTCCTCTTCCCAACTCTTAATGATCTTCCTATTTCTCTGAGAGCAAGTGGAACAGTTTTTATAAAGCTGAATCTACTCATGCCTGAGCCCTTATTCTGCCCTCCTTTATGTGAGCCCTGGGGAACAGTGCTTTGTTATTATTTAGCCATGTCCAACTCTTTTGAGACCCCATAGACTGTAGCCAGCCAGGCTCCTCTGTCCATGGGATTTCTGAGGCAAGAATACTGGAGTGGGTTGCCATTTTCTCCTCCAGGGGATCTTCCTGACCCAGGGATTGAACTCGAGCCTCCTGCATTGGCAGGCAGATTCTTTACCACTGCACCGCCTGGGAAGGCTGGAACAGTGTTTATCACTAGCCAAACCCAGTCTCTAACCCTGGGCCGCTAATCCCATCACCTCTTCCTGCTCAAGAATATCACTGAGAGAAAATTTTTCTCTCACATACATATTTCCTTATTTCTTAATTCTTCCCCACCACCAGGCTGTTCGCATTAATATCTAAACATACTGCAATTTTTCCACATTAAAAAGTAGACTCTCCTTAATTTACAGCTATGTCTCACAGTCTACTGACCCTTTTTCAATTCTGTATTTTCCTTAAAAACAAAACTCCCTGAAAGTATTTGTCTATATTCACTGTCTCAATTGAACTTCTATTCCTTCTTGAACATTTTCCAATCTGCTTTTGCTTTTTCTGCCTGTCTTTAATAAAACTGGTCGTGTCAAGGTCAACAGTGACCAACATATCATTAAATCCAGCTTCTAATTTTCAACACTTATTTCATTTGATCTATTATAAATATTTGATAGGATTAATCACATTTTCCCCTTCACTAGGCTTCCAGGTTCTTCCCAGTGGCACTAGTGAAGAACCTGCCTGCTAATGCAGGAGACATAAGAGACGTGGGTTCGATCCCAGGGTCAGGAAGATGCCCTGGAGGAGGGTATGGCAACCCACTCCCATATTCTTGCCTGGAGAGTCCCATGGACAGAGGAGCCTGGTGGGCTGCAGTCCATAGGGTCACACAAGTCCATAGGGTCACACAGAGTCAGACACAACTGAAGCGACTTAGCACGTACACAGGCTACAGGCTACAGAACATTCTTTTTTTTTTTTTTTTCAACTAATCTGACCTTTCTTTTTTCTTTTTTTCTTTTTTTATTAGTTGGAGGCTAATTACTTTACAATATTGTAGTGGTTTTTGTCATACATTGACATGAATCAGCCATGGATTTACATGTATTCCCCATCCTGATCCCCCTAACTTTCCAAAACTGAACCGGGAAGAAATAGAAGATCTTAACAAACCCATCACAAGCAAGGAAATCGAAACTATAATACAGAACATTCTTGATTCCTTTTTACATCACTGATGGATCTTTCTTGGTCTTCTTTCCTGGTTTTTCTTCAGTTTCCTGATCTTTAAGCATTTGAGAGCCCGTGGCTTTAGTCCTAGTCCTCTCTGTTCTCTACAAACAGTCATTCCCTTGGTGATTTCATTTAGCATGATGACTTTAGTTGCCATGATAACATGGTGATTCCCAGATTTATATAGCCAGTCCTGACAACTATGTTTAACCCCAAAGCTTGGAGATCTAATTGGCATCTCAAACTTAATATGCCCCGAACTAATATCCTGGTCTTCCTCTTTGAAGTCACTCCTGCAGTTGTGCGTGTATATGTGTCAATTAAAGGCAACTCATGCTCTATTTGCTCAGGCTAAAGTCACAGTTTCATCTCTAATTTCTTTCCTTTTCTCACACTCCACAGCCAATCCATTGGAATTTATTTTTGATTTCAAATTTCAAATTCACATTTTCAAATCACTGAAAATGTGACCACTTCTCATCAGTTACACTGTTCCCATTTTGGTCCATGCCATCATCATTTCTCACTTTCTAAGTGACCTCTGAGTATCTGTTCTGTCCTCTGAAGTCCACATAGCCATCAAAATGATCCTTTTAAAATATATGAACTAGATCATGTCACTCTTCTGCTCAAAACTTTCTAATGGCTTCCAATCTTGCTCAATGGCTGAGTCAAATTATCATATTCAGGACTCCATTTATGCATCTATGAAATGATGATAACAGTGGTACCCCTCCACCCATAGGATAATTATTAAAAGTAGATGCAACAATGTTTGCAGCTTGTTTAGGGAGTTGCTGGGATGAGCTAAAGCTCACAAATGTAAACTATCATCATCATGATCACAAATGCACTGATAATGTATTTAACCAAAAAGACCCATAGTAGTGTAGTCAACAAATTATAATAAGGTCTTAAAATGAAACAGGAAACTCTGTTCTACTCTCTGTCCATTTGTTTCTAAGCAGACATGTCACAAGCCCTTTGGGGCCCAGGGCATTGCCAGGGATAAGTAAGATTACTCAGCTGGCAATGAAAATCTCAAGAAGTGGGCACCAAAAGGTGATGACAGTGATAACAACAAAGTCAGTGAGGAAGGAAATGTCAGTGACAGCACCAGGAACTCAGACAGGAAATCCATCCCTGACAGCCAAACACTTGTGGACATCTGTCTCCCAGGCTCATCTCCTGCCAGCTCTAGCTCATGGCAGCCTTGCCTTCAGAGCGCGGACAGTCAGACACTTGCAATGGGCTGCAGTTCGACCCTCCAATCCCTCCAGTTGCCTCCCCACCATGCCTTCTGGTGCCCCTGTTTCTGCCCTTTTCCCCAGTCCTCCCTCCTGGGATCTTTTTAGGGAGAGCTGTGTCAGCTCCGTACCAGCTGGCAGAGAGACCCATACGAAAAGGTGAGTGCATCTTTGTGCTGGAGTCTGACAGTTTTTCCCTATGTGTGTGGTTTCTTTTTTTCCCCTAAATTGACTATTACCATTTTTCTTTTTTCTTTTTCCTATCTGAATGGTACCACTAATGCAGTGAGAGAGAAAAGAAAAAGAGCCAAATCCATTAAAATATAACAACAAAATAATCCAAGGCTCAGAATGCTGGGGTGGCTTGAAGGAGTCCCCCTTCCCTTTCTAATCAACTCCCTTATTCAGCCACCTTCCCCAACAAACTGGTCCCTTCCCTCCTGCTTATCTTTGGATGCTTTTACTTTTCCCATTTGATTGCCCAGATTCTTCCCTTCTCTTCCCTTTCCTTCCGCTGCCTCATCTTCTCTCCATCCCTCCTTCCTAAAAGATTTTACTTCACAGTCTGTTCAGTCATTTTATAAACTATTGTTACAGGGTCCACGTACTATTAATTCTCAGCAAGAGCAACATCCTGAGGACATGATGAAAATGGTGATGAATGAAAAAAGACCAAGGGAAGCAGAAGATCAACCATTCCTCCTCGTGGTAGCCCTCCAGCCCAGAGGGACCAGATGATGCAAGACAAGCAAACAGCAGAAATGGGGACAGAGAGCCCTGCTGGGGAAGCAGAGAGCGCAGGGCTCAGGGACATCAAGGAGGACAGAGAAAACTGCCATGGACTTGCTCGGTCGTTAAACTCTGTGAGCCTCATCTGTCAAATGGGCATCGTGAGTTCTACCTGTCGCTTAACCTCAGCAAAGATCCAATGAACGGTATGTGGGAGAGGTTAGTGTAACTATGAAAATACTAGACAAAATTAAGTAGTTGTTATTCTTACTGTGGAATCTCTTTAGAGGAAAACATAGGTATTTCCTCATCCTGTTGGCCTCAGAGTCAACAGATGATCTTGAACCTGGCAGTGGTCATTGGATGATTGTGGAATATAAGATAATTGAACTGAATTATCACATGTTTAATGGAACCATCCTACATGCTTTATTTCAACAACAGTCATTTTTTCTACCTCTCAAAATTACCCAGCAAAAATAAATAAATAAATAAATAAATAAATCATGGCGCTGCCCTATGTGAAATCTCTTATACAGCCATTAAAAATCACCTGTTTAGTGAGTTTGCATAGCCTGAAAAAGTATGCTTATTATCTTGTTGTTTTAAAAGCAAAATACAAAACTGCCTATATACTTGGTATGAGTCCAGTTATTTGTGTTGTGCTATATATTCCAAGTATTAATATCTAAAATATTAATCCTGTAAAATATTATGACTCCAAATTTTGATAGCAGTTATTTCTGGGTTGTGAAATTATGGCGTGTGTGTGTGTGTGTGTGTTTGTGTGTATGTGTATTGTTTAGTGTCTAAGTTGTGTCTGACTCTTTTGCAACCCCATGGACTGTAGCCCACCAGGCTCCCCTGTCCACGAGATTTCACAGGCAAGAATACTGGAGTGGGTTGTCATTTCCTTCTTTTATACACATACCATTATATATACACCATAGTATGTATTATATATCATACAGGCCAGATATTACATATATACTATGTATACACACACATATTGCTGTTTAAAAGTCTTCAACACCGATTTTGTAAGATTTTAATAGCTTAAAGAAAGCATAAGATATTGTATTAAATAAAGATTACAAAGGTGGGGAGCAACTTCGGATACCTCCTCCCCACTCCCACCTTACCAGCAGTACTGAGTTCTTCTAAGACAATTAGTGAAAGTAGGAACAGGAAATCCATAGGACCTCAACAGCATATGAGTTGCTTTATCTTCACACCTGTATCCCAGTGCTTCCATTCTCTCATATACCAACAACATCATCATTCCAGGCAGAAAACGTGGGCTGGAATTTCACGTTAGTGAGTCCAAAGATGGGTTTCCATGGAGCAGCAGCTATAGGAGGAAGAAGAAGGTGGCCATATTCATAACTCACTTGACCTTCCCAGGGTCTTCTCTCCATCATCTAGCAGTGAAGGTCTATAGGCAGTAATTCATTTTTACTTCTCCTTGAAGGAGTTGTGCTCACTGAGGCAGGTTTAGCCAGGTGTTTTAACCAGTGCAGGGTTGACAGAGCCAACACATCAAAGCCATGGTGGAAGTGGGCAAGAGAAGTATAACCTGGGTAGAAGATATTACCTGGTCATGGACAAGGAGGAGGTAAATTTATAAAAAACACCACTTTTCTGGGCAGAATCCATATTTTTAAGTGCTCATTTCTCTTCTATAATATATATCTATGCAAATGCTGACTCACTCAATACCAAGCTCCCCATGTTCCCATAGACCATGGGGAAGCTCCCTCACACTTGTTTTATACTTTTATGTACCAAAGGCTTAAATACTCTCCAACTAACCATCTTGGTCCCATTATTTGTTGGAAAAGGGTTTTTGTCTGCTTGTCTAGGACTTTCCCTATGTTAGATGAAGTATACCAAAGGTTTCTGCTTCAAGAAAAGTAAACAAATCTATCCTCCCAAGGAGAAAGTTTAAGTACTTAAAATCTTCCAGATATTGTGCAGTGAATCAGAAGGAACCACAATGTAAAATACAAAATCGTGGTCAGAAAGTAGGTCTTTGAAGCTATGGCTTGAAATTTAATTCAACTACTTAATGGGAAGCTAGCAATTAGAAAAATGAAGCAAGAACTCAGAAGGTGAAGAGAAATTTCTTGGATTTCAGAACTGAACCTATTCCCCTGAGGTAAAATCTACACAAAGAAAATTTTGTTATTCAAACTGCCTTTTCTGGAACTCCATCACTGGAAGATAATTTTTAAAGCATCTAAACAAAAATGTGCTTTTTTTATGAGGAACCGTATTGGCTTCTGATTTATATCTTTTAACCAGAAGAACACCTCTAAACAAGAGAATCTCAGGTAATATCCTTTGATGCATGTAGGCATTTTACAAAATTTAAGTTTCTAAAAGAAATTTGGAAAGGGTACATGGTTTGTAATATGGTCCTAGGAGTTTTCCTAGGGTTTTAATTTACATGGCACAGTTTTATCTGATATGATTGCATCCCATTGGACACCACACTTCACCTGATTCTTTTCTAATCCTGAATTAATGCATAGGCAGTCAAGCAAAAATCCCACGCCAGAATCCCAATTGCATGTGTGTGTGTGTGTGTGAGTGTGTATGTGTGTTAGTCTCTCAGTTGTGTCTGAATCTTTGCAACCCCATGAACTATAGCCCACCAGCCTCCTTGGTCCATGGGATTCTTTAGGCAAGAATATTGGAGTGGGTATACATTTCCTTCTCCAGGGGATCTTTCCAAGCCAGAGACTGAACCTGAGTCTCCTGAATTGCAGGCAGATGTTTTACTGTCTGAGCCACCAGGAAAGCCTGTATATATACATATACATATACATATACATATACACATACATATACATATATGTGTGCATACATACACATACATATGTGTATACATATGTGTATATGTACATACACATGTGTGTGTACAGGCTTGTATGTATATGTGTGTTTGTGTGTATATGTGTGTATGTATACAAGCCCATGTATGTGTGTGTATGTATATGTATGTGTGTACACACACACACACACACACACACAATTCCTGGTGTGTTATTTTTATTCCAAACTATTACCTGGGTTCACTCAGCTCTCACTAATACCCAAGCCATTTATCTTAGCTTGGACTGCAAAAAAAAAAAAATTTAAGTGTATAAGCTTTCAAATTTTGGTTGAATACTGCTCCTTGGACACATTTGAACTTTCAAAATAAATCTTTCTTTTTGATGTTGGGTCACTGAGTGCCTCATACCTTTCCTGCAGTGCCATTTATCTTCACCAATGTATTTTCTCATTGGCTGGATAAATACATATATGTTTTCTTGTTTTATTCACCTTGCAGTAGAGGGGGAAAAAATGAACTCTGACAATATAACTTGGTTATTCCTCTTCTGCCTCAATCCCTGGAAGAAAAAGCAACGCAGAGAATGTCAAAACCTGGAGAATGCCTGAACTGCAAAGACTTTTATAACTCACTTTCACAACATAAACCACTTTGAGAAACTTCCAGAATGGCAAGCATAATAGTAAATCGACAGTGCCATCTGCCAAATGGCCTGGAGATGCAGAGAACCGATGGGCTCATCAATTATGGATGACAATCAGAGTCAATTTGACTTCATTACGGGCCAAGAAGAGGAGATCATTGAGGAGTTGCTCTTAACGGAGCTCAGGGTAACGAGGAGTACACGTGGGGTGGGGGAGTCCGTCTCCCCACCTCCTCTCTTCCTCCTCTTTGAGAGCAGCACTGTGACCAGAACTACGTGAAGTGTCTAAATAATTTAGGCAAAAGTCAAGTGTTGGGAGGCCCTGAGTTTCCAAAACCTAATATCTGTCTGTATGACTCACAGATCATCCAATGATTGTACTGCCCTCCGGCACAGAGGGAGATTGCTCAGTCAAAACTGGGTTTCTTCAAGAATTTTTACCCGTTTTTGTGCCCCCTCTTCAGGCCACAATGCCAGTCGCCTCCTTGAAGATAAGATATGCCATGGCATATAGCTTCCAGGCCACACTGAGGCTCTCCATCTCGTGTGCTCAGCTTCCTGGGCCCTTCACCCACTCCTTGCGAGCAGCCTCTATTTATCAGGGCAGACTACAGGAAAGGAATGAAGCTGGGTACCACAACCGATTGGCCCTGCAGGTGGCTTTCAGGAGGTAGGATGTAATTACTCCGCTTGGACTGCAGCCAGAGCCAGCACTCCTGTGTTCTCTCTGCCTCCTTTGTGATTCTCTAGCACCTTCTCTAGCATAACGCACTGCCATTCGCCCACCTGAGCTTCAGAAGAGCATCTGAGCTTCTCCAGCAGCTCCTCTTTTAAGCAGTTCAATTCAACTGAACAAAACAGAGGCTATGATATCCCCAGAGCTGCGCAAGTCTTTCCGGGAGTCATAAGCAAAGTCTAAAGTATAACCTACATGGTCTTAGTGAAAGCAAAATGTAAACCAAAGGCACAATCTGAGAGCAGCAGAAAGCATACAGAGGTACAAAAATAAGGTGCCACAAGACAGTGTTATTGTTATAGCTAGATAGGAAAGAACACTCTTTTCTTGGTTACAGGGGACCTAAAAACTCATCTTGAAGTTAGGTGATTTGTTATTGGTCATACCTATACACTGAAAAATAACTTGAGGGACTTCCCTTGTGGTCTAGTGCAATGCAGCAGATGTGGGTTCCCTGGTCAGGGAACTAAGATCCCACATGCCTGTTGTTGTTTAGTCGCTAAGTCATGTCTGACTCTTTGGGACCACATGGACTGCAGCACACTAGGCTTCCATGTCCTTCACCATCTCCTGGGTTCTAAAACAAAGGCAGCTAGCACCTCTGTTTGTAAGATATGCAGAAAGAAATGGACGGTGACCATCTCTAATTCTATATACTAATAGTATGATGAGTAGGTCTTATGGTTTACTTGAGTTTAGATAACATCTTCAACCTGACAAAACTAGTAATGGTTGGGTTATTATGTAAACCCATATCTTTTCACTCTACATTCCAAATTCTACTATTCGATGTTGCCTGTTCAAGGTTGAGGCAATATTTAAAGACAATGAGTATCTCTGCATCCACTGAATCATGCCTTCTGATCAACAACTACTCCTTCAGTCCCGGTGTAGTAGAAATACCAAACATCTATTTACTGTGTTCACACGTTACCCGCTAGATGCAGCAGGAATTATATCGTGATTCTGAAGAATGAACATGAAGCAGATTGACTTTGAGCTGATGAGCTACTTGACAGGAGTGTGAGTCCAAGATCTGAAGCCAGAGAGAGCTAGATTTTACTAAATAAAAAACTAAGTAGACATTGACATGGGGGGATGGAAACCAAGAAGAGAGGAAGATCGCTAGTGGAGTCTAGGGGCTGAACAGAGCAAAGGCAGACGTGGACTGTAGCCCGCCAGTCTCCTCTGTCCTTGGGATTCTCCAGACAAGAATACTGGTGTGGGTTGCCGTCCCCTTCTCTAGGGAATATTCCTGACCCTGGGATCAAAGCTGGGTCTCCTATATTGCAGGAAGATTCTTAACTGTCTGAGCCGCTAAACTTCACCACTTGCTAGCTGTGTGACCCTGGGTAACTAATTAAGTTCTCTGTGCCTCAACTCCTTTATGTGTAAAATCGAGCTAAAAATAGTACCGACACCAGGGGAATGTGTGAGAAATTAAATAAGAAAGGCTTCATGTAGTGTTTGGCATATGGTAAGCAATTAATAAGCATTAGCTAATTTTTGTCATTTTATTATTGTTGTTTCTTGCTATTTTTCAACATTATCAGTGTAAAAAAGAACAAAGTTTTGCTCTCAGAAGCCGATTATCTTTTAAAACTGAAAGACTCAGCTGGAGACCAAGTCAATGACGGTGACTTTACGGTCCTCCTGAACTAGGAAGCGTCTAGAATCTATCATATTCAGAACATACTCAGAGCAGAGGATGCAAATATTTCAACTGGCATGTCAAATATTAGCAGCCTGTGTTTGAATGTGTGAATATGTTCATTCAGTTCTGGAAAAGATGTCATCTCCATATCAAGGGATTAAAATCATTGTTTGAATGTTTCCTCTAAGCTGAGATATCTTTCACATTATAGGATTCTCTATTATTAATCATTTTCTTTAATATCTTAATAATGTGATAGGAAAATCAAATTAGGCTGGTAGAAATTTCCCGTCAAATTGTATTAACTTGGTCTAGTAGAGACTTCAGTTTTCTTTCTAATGAGAATGCTCTCAGCCAGTTTTGTCTGCAGAGTGCATGGATCAGACGAACTCCTTTTTTCTGGAGGATGTGTCAGAATCATCTTGCACTCTTTCCCCTTTGTTGCCATTTATAGCCAATCAGTTTCCAGGGCTGGTCAATTCTGCCTTTATATCAACTTCCCCTTCTCTGTTCCCAACTGCATAGACCCTCACTAAATCCTGTCTAGAAGATCTTGGCCTCCAACAATGGCCTCTACCTTGTCTATTAACACTGTCATTGGTCTATGATTTCACCATATTGACATATCAAAGGCATGTCTCTGAATAGGGCTTCCCTGGAGGCTCAGTGGTAAAGAATCTGCCTGCCAAGCAGGAGATGCTTGGCAAATTTTTGGAAATGCTCTCCTAACCAGCTTAACAGATATACAGATGCCAAAACATCCAGTTTGAGTGCTCATAAGGAAACATAGGGGTTTCCCAGATGGCCCAGCAGTAAAGAATCCACTTGCCAATGCAGGCGACACAGGAAACCTGGGTGCAATCCCTGGGTCAGGAAGATCCCCTGGAAAAGGAAATGGCAGCCCACTCCAGTATTCTTGCCTAGAGAATCCCATGAACAGAGGAACCTGGCAGGCTACAGTCCATGGGGTTGCAAGGAGTTAGACACAACCGAGCGACTAATCAACAATGACAGCACATGTCTCTAATTATGGCTTTTCCCTGTTCATGTTTAATTTTTACTTTTATCCTTAACTGGCTTTATCAAGCTGCTGAAAAATAATCACCACCTTTAATTGCTTATGTGTTTCAGATAACATTCTGTGCATCTTGTATGTAATAACTTATTCAGTCTGCCAGCACACTTTCATAGTCATTGTTATTACAACATCTATTTTACAGAGAAAGAACTGAGTCCCAAGTAACTTGCTCTAGGTCACACAACTACCAAAATGGCAGAACAAGCTTCAAGCCCAGCATTCTGGCTCCAAAGCATATACTTTTAATCATGATCAATATACCAACTTTATTAAAATAGGTGGAAATAAAAAGAAAGGAAATTCTGAAACACGTTACAACACAGATGAACCTTAAAAAGAGTTAAACAAAATAAACTAGCCACAAAATGACAAATATGGCATGATTCCATTTATAGGAGGTCAGAGGGCTTCCCAGGTGGTAAAGAACCCACTTGCCAAGGCAGGAGATTTAAAAGATGAAGGTTCGATTCTTGGGTCAGGAAGAGCCCCTGGCAGAGGGCATGGCAACCTATCCCAGTCTTCCTCCCTGGAGAATCCCATGGACAGAGGAGCCTGGCAGGCTACAGTCCATGGAGTCGCAAAGAGTCGGACAGGACGGAAGCAACTTAGCACACAGCACAGATTCACAGAGACAGAAAGTAGAAGGGCGCTGTCTGGGGGCTGCGAAGAGAGGAGAATAGGAGAGCTATTGTTTAATGGGTATGGAGCTTCAGTTTGCAAAGATGAAAAGGTTCTGGAGATGGGATGATAGTTGCACCGCAATGAGAACATGCTTAATGCCACAGAACTGTGCACGTCAAATGGTTTAAAAGGTAGATTTTATGCTAGATATACATTACCACCGTATGTTAATCAACTGATCAGTTAATTTTTTGAAATGCATAGAAAGAATAAGTGAACAAATTTGCAGACTAATGAATTAATGAGGAAATCGATTTTAGAGTTGATAGCAACCAGCCAGACAGCTGACCTTCCCTTTGCATCCAATTTCATCATACAACCCAAGTTGATGCAGGAGGTGCAGGTTCGATCCCTGGATTGGGAAGATCCCCTGGAGGAGGAAATGGCAAAGCACTTGAAAACCACCCTCAAGTAATGCCTGTTTGAGGATATAGACTTCCTATTTTTAACTAACTAAATTGATTCATTTTTTTTCTTCAGTTAGAAATCTGCAGTATTTTTCCATTTCCAATGGCATCATGCTTAGCTCATCAACTTTTTCCAGCTTTTCCCTTTCCCTGACACTTGGCACCTCTCTTGCTGTAACATAAACACAGAGTAAATGAGTTGTAGTTGCAATTTACAAAGCCCACAGGAAGAGCAAGGGACTCCCAGGATCAGAGGTTTTAAGCAATAATGTGTGACTATATCTTATTCTTATAAAGGGCATTTGTCGAATCTTATACTTACCAAACTGGTAAAGAACTCTCTTTTATTAGCTTCCTACCTTAAATAATACAGATTCATTTTTGAGTCAGAGCATCCACTGAACACATGACACCACAACCCCACTGTGTGACCAAACTCTAAATTTAAGCGCCATAAAATTTCTTAAGGGCAGCTTCCCTGACTTGAGAAGAGGGCATGAAGAGGCAGAAAGCACATGAAATCAAACTATAAGATATTCTCTCAGGATATAGGAGAATAAATTATAGAATAAATTAGAATAAATTCTTAGCAGTGTCTGGTAAATAAGTGCTCAATAAAAGTTGCCTCTTGAAAGACTTTGTGAAGACAGTATTATTTTGTTAAGAGAAATCATCAGTGAAACAATTTGGGAATTTCTGGAACTTTCTTTGTGGGATAATAAGTTTAATCACTTTTTTTTTTTTGATGACTCTATGTCTCCTGGTATAGTCAGTTTGAGCATTTGCAAGCTGAAATGAAATATTTCAGTATAAATTATTTTATTTTTATTCTTTATGTAACAGGGCTTTAGACTGACTTTTAAGGGGAAAAAAAAGTGTTATATGTGATTTTTTTTTTTTTTTTTTTTGGTTTGGCTACTCCTCTGTCTCCATCTGACATGGAAATGGGGAGTGACTTTATTTATTTATTTAACAACTTATAAGGCTGTTAACATTTTCTGTTTCACCTTGCATCATTGTATTATATCATCTTGTATATTATTTTTCAAAATACTGGTTTCTTTCAACTAAGTTATTGAATTTAACGACATTTAGTTGCTCATAGTGTCCCTTATTTTTCATTATTATACGACATATTTATATATAGTATTGTTGTGCCCTCCTCCAGGGGAATCTTCCCCATCCAGGGATGGAACTCGTGTCTCTGATGTCTCCTGCGTTGGCAGGCATATTCTTTATCACTCCCGCCATCTGGAAAGTCCATATTACATATGTGTATGTGAATATACATAAACTATGGTGATCATCACTCATATTCTTGATATCAACTTACTTTTTTCTCTTTTCTTTTTGATGTGTCTAGCTAGGAGTTTATCAATTTTGTTGCTTCTTTTCGCTTTGTTAATTTTCTCTATCTGTGAGTTCCTTTTTCACTGATTTCTGCTCTTTTCTATTATTTCTTTCCTTCCATTAATTTTGGGTTTACTTTGCTCTTCTTTTCCAGCTTCCTAAGATAGAGACTTAGAGCACTGATACTATATCTTTCTTTTTTAATCTTTATTTAAGTATGTACTATTAATGTTTACTAAGTCAGAGCTATTTCAAATCTTCAAAGATGATGCTGTTAAAGTGCCACACTCAATATGCCAGCGAATTTGGAAAACTTAGCAGTGGCTACAGGACTAGAAAAGGTCAGTTTTTATTCCAATCCAAAAGAAAGGCAATGCCAAAGAATGTTCAAACTTTTCACCTTGCTTATAGTTTCCTTTGTTGTGCAAAAGCTTTTAAGTTTCATTAGGTCCCATTTGTTTATTTTTGCTTTTATTTCTGAAATTCTGGGATGTGGGTCATAGAGGATCCTGCTGTGATTTATGTCGGAGAGTGTTTTGCCTATGTTCTCCTCTAGGAGTTTGATAGTTTCTGGTCTTACATTTAGATCTTTAATCCATTTTGAGTTTATTTTTGTGTATGGTGTTAGAAAGTGTTCTAGTTTCATTCTTTTACAGGTGGTTGACCAGTTTTCCCAGCACCACTTGTTAAAGAGGTTATCTTTTTTCCATTGTATATCCTTGCCTCCTTTGTCGAAGATAAGGTGACCATAGGTTCGTGGATTTATCTCTGGGCTTTCTATTCTGTTCCATTGATCTATATTTCTGTCTTTGTGCCAGTACCATACTGTCTTGATGACTGTGGCTTTGTAGTAGAGTCTGAAGTCAGGCAGATTGATTCCTCCAGTTCCATTCTTCTTTCTCAGGATTACTTTGGCTATTCGAGGTATTTTGTATTTCCATACAAATTGTGAAATTATTTGTTCTAGTTCTGTGAAAAATACTGTTGGTAGTTTGATAGGGATTGCATTGAATCTATAGATTACTTTGGGTAGTATAGCCATTTTGACAATATTGATTCTTCCAATCCATGAACACAGTATATTTCTCCATCTGCTTGTGTCCTCTTTGATTTCTTTCATCAGTGTTTTATAGTTTTCTATGTATAGGTCTTTAAGACAGCCTCAGATTGGGAGAAAATAATAGCAAACGAAGCAACAGACAAAGGATTAATCTCAAAAATATACAAGCAACTCCTCCAGCTCAACTCCAGAAAAATAAATGACCCAATCAAAAAATGGGCCAAAGAACTCAACAGACATTTCTCCAAGGAAGACATACAGATGGCTAACAAACACATGAAAAGATACTCAACATCACTCATTATCAGAGAAATGCAAATCAAAACCACAATGAGGTACCATTACACGCCAGTCAGGATGGCTGCTATCCAAATGTCTACAAGCAATAAATGCTGGAGAGGGTGTGGAGAAAAGGGAACCCTCTTACACTGTTGGTGGGAATGCAAATTAGTACAGCCACTATGGAAAACAGTGTGGAGATTTCTTAAAAAGCTGGAAATAGAACTGCCATATGACCCAGCAATCCCACTTCTGGGCATACACACCAAGGAAACCAGATCTGAAAGAGACACGTGCACCCCAATGTTCATCGCAGCACTGTTTATAATAGCCAGGACATGGAAGCAACCCAGATGCCCATCAGCAGACGAATGGATGAGGAAGCTGTGGTACATATACACCATGGAATATTACTCAGCCATTAAAAAGAATTCATTTGAATCAGTTCTAATGAGATGGATGAAACTGGAGCCCATTATACAGAGCGAAGTAAGCCAGAAAGATAAAGACCATTACAGTATACTAACACATATATATGGACTTTAGAAAGATGGTAACGATAACCCTATATGCAAAACAGAAAAAGAGACTCAAATGTAAAGAACAGACTTGTGGACTCTGGGAGAAGGCGAGGGTGGGATGTTTCAAGAGAACAGCATTGAAACATGTATATTATCTAGGGTGAAACAGATAACCAGCCCAGGTTGGGTACATGAGACAAGTGCTCGGGCCTAGTGCACTGGGAAGACCCAGAGGGATCGGGTGGAGAGGGAGGTGGGAGGGGGGACTGGGATGGGGAATACATGTAAATCCATGGCTAATTCATTTCAATGTATAACAAAAACTACTGTAATGATGTAAAGTAATTAGCCTCCAACTAAAAAAAATAAATAAAAAAAATAAAAAAAAAAGAATGTTCAAACTACCGCACATTCATCTCACACACTAGCAAAGCAATGCTCAGAATTCTCCAAGCGAGGCTCCAATAGTACGTGAACTGAGAACTCCCAGATGTTCAAGCTGGATTTATAAAAGACACAGAAACTATAGATCAGATTGCCAACATCCAGCTGCTGCTGCCAAGTCACTTCAGTCGTTCTGACTCTGTGCGACCCCGTAGACGGCAGCCCATAAAAAGCAAGAGTGTTCCAGAAAAACATCTACTTCTGTTTTATTGACTATGCCAAAGCCTTTGACTGTGGATCACAACAAAACATGGAAAATTCTTCAAGAAATGGGAATACCAGACTACCTGAACTGCCTCTTGAGAAATCTGTATGCAGGTCAAGAAGCAACAGTGAAAACTGGACATGGAACAATGGACTGGTTCCAAATTGGGAAAGAAGTATGTAAAGGCTGTATATTGTCACTCTGCTTATTTAACTTCTATGCAGAGTACATCATGCAAAATGCTGGGCTGGATAAAGCATAAGCTGGAATCCAGATAGCCAGGAAAAATATCAATAACCTCAGATTTGCAGATGACACCGCCGTTATGGCAGAAAGCAAAGAGGAACTAAAGAGCCTCTTGATGAAAGTGGAGGAGAGTGAAAAGGCTAGCTTAAAACTCAACATTCAGAAAACTAAGATTATGGCATCTGGTCCCATCACTTCACGGCAAATAGATGGGGAAACAATGAAATAGTGAGAAACATTATTTTTTGGAGCTCCAAAATCACTGCAGATGGTAACTGCAGCCATGAAATTAAAAGATGCTTGCTCCTTGGAAGAAAAGCTATGATCAACCTAGATGGCATATTAAAAAGCAGAGACATTACTTTGCCTACAAAGGTCCATCTAGTCAAAGCTATGATTTTTCCAATAGTCATGTATGGATGTGAGAGTTGGACTATAAAGAAAGCTGAGCACCCAAGAATTGAAGCTTTTGAACTGTGGTGTTGGAGGAGACTTTTGAGAGTCCCTTGGACTGCAAGGAGATCCAACCAGTCCATCCTAAAGGAGATCAGTCCTGAATATTCACTGGAAGGACTGATGCTGAAGCTGAAACTCCAATATTTTGGCCACCTGATGTGACGAACTGACTCATTGGAAAAATCCCTGACACTGGGAAAGACTGAATGAAGGCAGGAGCAGAAGGGGCCAAAAGAGGGAAAGGTGGTTGGATGGCATCACCGACTCGATGGACATGAGTTTGAGCAAGCTCTGGGAGTTGGTGATGGACAGGGAAGCCTGGCGTGCTGCGGTCCACGGGGTCACAAAGAGTCGCACATGACAGCAGCTGAACTGAACTGAAGGATGTACTTCATTTCTTCCCCTTTTGTTTTTTTAAGGCTTGTTTGTTTGTTTCTGTTGTTGTTTGATCTTTATTTATTTATTTATCTTTGGACCATGTCATGTGGCATGTGGGATCTAATTCCCTAACCAAGAATCAAACCAGAGCCCCACTGCACTGGATCACCAGGGAAGTCCCACGTTTCTTATTTTCTAGTAGAATCATTTTAACATTATAAATTTCCTTACAGGAACTACTTTAGATATAAATTCCAATATATTATATTTTTATTGTCATTTAGTTGCATTTTCTAGCATTCTCTGTGATTTGTTCTTTGAACTATGGATTATTTAGGAATTAATTGTTTCATTAACAAATATTAAAGTTTTCTAGATATATTATTTTTATGGATTTATAATTTATTTCCATTCAGGCAGAGCACATGCTCTGTATGATTTCAATCTTTTTAAATTATTGAGTTTTGCTTTATGGGCCAGTATATAGTCTATCTTGGGGAAAACATCTTGTGCATTTAAAAAGAATATTATCTGTAGTTGTTGGGTGTAGTAGTCTATGAACATGAATTAGGTCACGGTAGTTGATTGCACTGTTCTGCTGTACTAGATCTTTTTTTGGTCAAATTTTTTTCTTTTTTTTTTTTGCTCAAATAGTAGTATAGATAACTGAGAGAAGAATGTTAAATTGTCATCTGTTTTGTGACTTTTTCTAAATCTCCTTTAAACTCTGTCAGGTATATATTTAAGTTCATAAACCTTTATAATGGCTATATACTGTGGTTTGTGTGAATGACCCTTTTATCCTCATGAATTGTATTATTCTAGCTCTGAAAATTCTCTGTTTTGAGATATATGATACTTGATGTTACTATTGCCATTTCAGCCCTTCTTATGCTTATTCTTTGTATGTTACATCATCATCCATCCATTTTATTTGAACTCATCTGTATCTCTACACTTAAAGTACATCTCTGGTAAATAACCTATAATTGTACTCGGCCTCCTATCCATTCTGTTACTCTTTGCCTTTTCATTGGGGTCGTTGCATTCCATGTACATTTTAAGTACATATTAATGAATTGGGTTTAAGTCTGCCATATGATTATATTTCTTCCCGTTCATACCTCAGTTTCCTGTTTCTCATTTTCTCCTACTAGACTTTTTTCTTACTTTTGCTTTAAAGTCAATTTTTAATTTGTCTACTGGCCCTTTAAGCTGTACCACTTTTCATTTTTTAGTAGTTTCTAGGGATTACAATATATATCTTTAATTTTTCACAATATACTTAGAGTTAATATTGGACCACATCACATAAAATATAAGAATCTTGTAACTATATGGATGTATTTACAACCTGTTGATACTTTTTGCTTTTATCGTCATGTATTTATCTTATTGTCATCTACATTTGCTATGAATCTTACAATATAATGTTATAATTTTTGCTTATATAGTGATATTTCTTTTTTAAATTTATATCAAAAATTGCACTTTATGTTTACCCATGTATTTAGCATTTCTTATACCCTTCAATGCCTCCTGAAAATCCAAATTTCCATTTCATGTGAACTTTTTTTCAGCCTGAATAACTTCAGTTAGTATTTTTTGTCATTCAGATCTGCACGACAGACTCTTTTAGTTTTTATTTATTTGAAAATAATCTGTATTTTTGTCTTCATTTTAGAAGGACATGTTTCACAGTGTATAGAATTCTGGGTTAGCAGTTTCTGCCTTCAGCACTTTAAGGATGTCACTCTGTCTTCTGGCATCCATTGTTTTTATAAGTTTGTAGACACCTTATCATTATTGTAAGTATTGTGTCATTTGTATCTGTTGCTTCCAACATTTTCTCTCAACCTTTGGTTTTCAAGTCTTTGAAATCTGTCACTGTGATTTTCTTGGTCTTTACCTTCAGAGATTTTAGAATTTCTTGAATCTGTTATTTAAATTTTTAACCAAACTTGGAATTTTTTGTCATTGTTTATTCAAGTAATTTTTCTGCCACATTCACTGTCTCTTCTCCTTCTGAGACTTCATTACATGCATGCTAGAATTTTGCTATTGTCTCTGAGGCTTCTTTAAAAAAATTTTTCTTTGTTTTTCAGTGGCTGCCTTTTTGTTTTGTTTTGTTTGTTTGTTTTTCATTTTTTTGGCTGCTCAGCATGTAGGATCTTATTTCCCTGACCAGGGATTGAACCCAAGTCTCCTACAGTAGAAGCACAGAATGTTAACCACTAGATCGCCAGTGTCCCTCTTTATTCTTCAAATTTGATAATTTTTACGTACATGATTCTAAGTGTACTAACTTTTAATTTTGCTTTTTTTTAAATAGCTGTCAATATACTGTTAAGATCATTGACTTAATTTTATTTTATAAAATTTTATTTTACTGTATGTTTTAATTCTGGCCAGAATTAAAATATTTCTATGCTTTGCTGTAATTTTATCATTCTTTGTTATAATTTCAGTTTCTCTATTTTAATTTCTTACTTGCTCATTCATTACTTTTACATTCTTGAACATAAACATAAAAGCTTCTTTGAACCCTTTATCTGTTAAATTCAACATCTGAGTCAGTCTCCATAGATTGCCCTTTCTCTTGAATATAGGTTGCTACATTTTTTGAGTTTTACTTCTACGCCTAATAAATTTGTTTTTATTTTTATTTGGTTCTGGATGTATTGAGATATAATTGATGTGTAACATTGTGTAAGCTTAAGGGGTACAAAACGCTAAAACTGATGCACAAATATATTGCAAATGATTACCACCCTGGCATTAGCTAACACTTTCTATCCAGTCATATAATTACCACTTCCTTTTTGTGGAGAGAACGTTTCAGATTTACTCTCTTAGCAACTTTGAAATGTGTAATACAGTATTATTAACTATAATCAGAGGGTCTGAGCTGGCTGCTAGTACAGTTCCTGAATGAGGAATGGGGTTGGTGAGCAGGTTGGGGCTCAGATGAATGCTGTCAGCAAATGTGAATACCTGTGGGGTAAAGGCTGGTGAAATTTGCAGGCAGTTCATAGCAACTGTGCTGGCCATTGGCTATTTCAATGGTGAAATCTGCTGAGTTTTTCTGTAGAGCAGATCACTGTGGACTACAGATGCTTCAGCTGTGTGGTTGCTACTGCCGGTCCACACTTTTCTTCCTATTCCCAGCTGTCTCTACACCTCTCAGCTTTGCCATTCTGGGTGGGGTGAAACCGAAGCGGGATCTTTGTTCAGTGACCTGAAAGGTTATGAAAAGTCTTCTCTTCTTGGCAAAGTGAAAGTGAAGTTCACTCAGTCGTGCCCGATTCTTTGCCACTCCCATGGACTATACAATCCATGGAATTCTCTAGGCCAGAATACTGGAATGGGTAGCCTCCCGCTTCTCCAGGGGATCTTCCCAACCCAGGGATCGAACCAAGGTCTCCCTCATTGCAGGCAGATTCTTTACCAGCTGAGTCACAAGGGAAGCCCTCTTTTCTTGACCAGGGGAGCCCTTTCTTGCTAAGGGGTCTCTCTAGGCACAGAGTGATGGAGGAGGGATGATACAGCAAACTAAACCTTTAAACCTTTCTTCCCTTCTGATGTGGTTATTCTCAGGTGTTTTGCTCCACTCTGTTGCTAAGTTTCTCAAGTGGATTCCAGGGCTCTCCTGAGAGTTGTTTTTGCTCATTGATCATTGAAGGGGGATGGAGACTGACATCTCCCATGCCACCACTTTTATCTGTGTCTAGTAAACTCAAACTCATGTCCTTCTAGTTGATGATGCCATCCAACCATCTCATCCTCTGTCAGCCCCTTCTCCTCCTGCCTTCAATCTTTCCCATCATCAGGGTCTTTTCCAATGAGTCAGTTCTTTGCACCAGGTGGCCAAAGTACTAGAGTTTCAGCTTCAGCATCAGTCCTTCCAATAAATATTCCGCACTGATTTCCTTTAGGATTGACTGGTTGTATCTCTTTGCAATCTAAGGCACTCTAAAGAGTCTCCTCCAACACCACAGTTCAAAAGCATCAGTTCTTCAGCACTCAGCTTTCTTTATGGTCCAACTCTCATATCCATATGTGACTACTGGAAAAACCATAGCTTTGACTAGATGGATATTTGTAGGCAAAATAATGTCTCTACTTTTTAATATGCTGTCTAGGTTGGTCATAGCTTTTCTTGCAAGGAGTAAGCGTCTTATAATTTCATGGTTGCAGTCACCATCTGCAGTGATTTCGGAGCCCCCAAAAATACATTGTCTCACTGTTTCTATTGTTTCCCCATCTATTTGCCATGAAGTGAAGGGACCAGATGCCATGATGTTAGTTTTCTGAATGTTGAGTTTTAAGCCAGCTTTTTCACTCTTCTCCTTCACTTTCATCAAGAGGCTTTTTAGTTCCTCTTCACTTTCTGCCATAAGGGTGGTGTCATCTGCATATCTGAGGTGACTGATATTTCTCCCAGCAATCTTGATTCCAGCTTGTGCTTCATCCAGCCCAGCAATTTGCATGATGTACTCTGCATGTAAGTTAAATAAGCAGGGTGACAATATGCAGCCTTGATGTATTCCTTTCCTGATTTGGAACCAATCTGTTGTTCCATGTCCATTTCTAACTGTCACTTCTTGACCTGCATGTAGATTCCTCAGGAGACAGGTCAGGAGGTCTGGTATTCCCATCTCTTGAAGAATTTCCCCCAGTTTGTTGTGATCCACACAGTCAAAGGCTTTGTGATAGTCAAGAAAGCAGAAGTAGATGTTTTTCCTGGAGCTCTCTTGCTTTTCTGATGATCCAACGAATGTTGGCAATTTGATCTCTGGTTCCTCTGGCTTTTCTAAATCCAGCTTGAACACCTGGAATCTCAGAGTCAAAGCTCAATCTAATTTTTGGTGCTAAGACACTGAAACCTCTGTCCATTCTTTGTGTCTTAGCTGGAATGCATGGAGTCTACTCTGCGCATGCATATTTCAAGGGTTAGTCAGAGATTTGGGCAGTTTATTTACTTACAAAACATGGGGTTCTCCCTCACTGGAGTTTCATTTCAAGGATTCCTTGCCTCCTCACTCTCCACCTGCTGTGAATGTCCTAAACTCTAACAAGTTATTCTTCAAGATAGCAGTCTTATGATCTTCCATCTAAGTTTTTCCCCTTTGCTTAGTATGTACTGGGTCTTTGCTCAGGAAACAAACAAACATAAAACCAGTCACTTAAGAATGGATTGAATAACATTGTAGAAATTAAATCGACAAACCTATCAGCTAATTAGCTACAAGAAATTAAGAGAGAAATCAAAGACACACACAGAGTATTTCTCTTATCTGGAGAATAAGAGAAATATTTTTCTTCTCCTGCAAACAGTAAAAGCCATCCTTCAAGACACGGTTGAAACTTCTTTTCCCATCCATCCCTTATTATTTTCACCAAACACCAAGCAGGTACTGCTTTGGGTGGTGTGGGGCTTTATGGGGTATATACTTTGCACTACCCAAGTTGTTCTCAAGCTCTATGAAATTAAAGCATGCTGTATGCATTATTGTGTAGTCACAGGCCCAACCCTTGAGTAGGTTCTTCATAAATACTTTGTGATTAAATGATTCCCCCACTAATCTCACCTCACAGTGTCTCAGATAATAGAGAAAGAACTCCTAAGTATCTCTAATCCTCACCATGCATTCTTAATAATTGCTGAACCTCTGCTCAGAAGAAATTGATACTCTCATTATCAAGTTTGCTGATCCATTTATAATATCAGATTTTGCCAAAGTTGTCCACTTTAAAGGGACAGAAGAAATATTGCACTGAAAAGGGGGATTTACTCTTTTCGAGTGGCTAAAGTGAAAGTCGCTCAGTTACATCCAACTTTTTGCAACCTCATGGGCTATACAGTCAGTCCATGGGATTCTCCAGGCCAGAATACTGGAGTGGGTAGCCTTTCCCTTCTCCAGGGGACCTTGCCACCCCAGGGATCAAACCCAGGTCTCCACATTGCAGGTGGATTCTTTACCGGCTGAGCCACAGGGGAAGCCCTGAGTAGCCTTGAGCCTTTGAGTAGCGAAAGACCTGAAGAAATACACTGGACTGGTAAATACGCTCCTCAGGAGTGGCTCCAGCCTGCCTCTGATCAGGAAGAAAGGAAGGAAAGAAAAACAGTGTCTGTGTTTCTCGGGCACTCCCTTTGGCCCTCACCTGTTGATATGGGTGCAAAGAAAATCTTGTGCAGCTCTTAAAAATGCTGGTGCACTAGACTGCAGGCATGATGAATGTGAATATGCAGGTGCTCACACCCAATGGCTTCTTAGTGTAAATAACAAAATGCAAAGTTATAATAAATGGAGGCTCTGTACTTCTGGAAAGTTCTGAAAAGGCCACGAATTGAAACAGCACAAAACCCCAAACCAAGGGTAATGGAAAGGAAAACCACGGTGCCTCAGATCCCAGAGCCCTGAGGCATTCCTGGCAAAGAGAGGCCATGAGGGTGGCAGTTGGAATCCCACAGGATGAAAGGCCAGGACTGGTTGACCATTTGATGGAGCCTATTTTAAAGCTACACACACACACACACACACACATACACACACATTGTACACATATACATATACACACATTGTGTACATATATACATACACACATCGTACACACACACACATATATGCATATCCCTATATACACATGCATACACACACTGTATATATACACATACCCACTTGCACGCACATGCACACAGATACCTACAAACACATACACACATATATACATATACCTATATATACAAACACATACATATACATACACACACTGTACACACACACATACACACATACATATACATGCATGCACACACACACATCCAACATACCCATACATATACCCCATACATATGCACATATACATATATATACACCTACATGCATGTACTGTACATATACACACATACATACGCCCACATAAACTTACACATTCTTTCATACACATGCACACATATACTCACATATACATGCGTACATATACTCGTAAATTCATGTATACATATATAAACATGCACATACATAAACCACATACACATACATGCATGCATACACACATACATCTACTCACATAAATGCACATAGAAATATGCACATATTCACACATGCACATCCTCACATAAACACATATGCACATCCTCACATAAACACATATACACACTCACATACATACAGCTACATATATTTATGTACAAACACACACACAATTTACCCCTGCATGCAATGAATGGGAAAGGTAAGTCTTAAGACACAGAGATGTCTCCAACCTTAATTCACTGTATCTCTTCATCAAGTCAGGGTTAGCCTGGTTGAAGGCAAATAATGTTTAGACACCTCTATAAATTAAGGACAGGATTTAGGGGACAAAGCAGAGGGGAAGGGGGACAAGAGCAAGAGTGAACGGGGGCGTACCCCCTGCCACCACAGCTCTGCCCTCCTCCCTTCTCCTGCGTTCACAGCTGCAGCTCCCTCCAGCCGCAGCTCCCTCCAGCTGCTCCTGGGATTTGACTAGTGCATCCCATGTCCACTCTGCACTAAACAGCATGTGTAGGGGGAGCAGGAGTGCTCTGGTTCCCTCTCCTCTTAACATCCCCTGAAGCCTCCAGGACCCTGCCGTGGACTCAGCTCAACACCAGGACACGATTTGCTCCGTGACTGGGTTATGAAGACAGAGGTGCCACCGTGCTCAACCTTGGAGCTTCGTGTCCAGCAATGTAGAGCTGGGCATGTGGTCCCCACACAATGCACATCTCTTATTAGCTGCGGGGCTTAGCTTCCTCATCTTTAACTAGAGGTGATCAAACTGTTTAACTCACAGAATCTCAATGTTAGGATATGTTCAATGAGTTTAAACATTTAATGTGTCATCTCTAGGCTGTAACAAATATCCTATAGGTGATAGTCATTATCGTAACAATTGTTGTAATATTATCAAATACAGTATTCTAAAAGGTTTCCCTGGTAGCTCAGATGGTAAAGAGTCCACCTGCAATGTGGGAGACTCGGGTTTGATCTCTGGGTCAAGAAGATGCCCTGGAGAAGGGAATGGCAACCCACTCCAGTTATTCTTGCCTGAGAATCCCCATGGACAGAGTAGTCTAGTGGACTACAGTCCATGGGGTCACAAAGACATGATTGCTAACACTCACTTTCACTGGTCTTTTACAAAACAATTGTGATGTATGAGAACACCTAAAGATCTATTTTAACATAATTCCCTCAATGAAACAAAAAATTACATGTCAATATTAAGAATGTTTTGTAAAAAAAAATTCTCATTCAAGGTAGAAATAAATAGTTCAAACAACGATAATGACAGGGGACAGTGGAAGTTTTTATTTTATTCAACAATCTAGGTTGCATATGGACCAAAATGTGTTTTCTAACATTAAAAACAATATGTTCTAGTTTCAAAACTGTTAATAAAATTTTTTCTCCTTTGCTTACTGATCCTTTTGAATATAAACCTCTGGGTGGAGAAAACATAGGTCTCTAAAATCCTGCCAACTTTGAGTTTTAAGACGATTTTTTCCTCAGCATAAAGGAAACAACCATAACCTTGGAGACGGGGAGATAGCACAAAGACTGGATCTATTAGAGAAGGTGATCACAGGAGGGACACATACAAACTGCTCTCGGATTCAGTTTTTCATTTACAGAAGGAAGTGGCTGGCCGACATGACTTCTAAGGAGCTTTCATTTCTAATAAACCATAAGTTCATTTAATGCATCAACTTGGTTGAATTTAAAATTTCATCAAACTCAGATTCACCAATTGCTAGGATAAAATATAGCTCTCTTGGCTTTACTTAGGAAATTAGCCTTCTGGTTTTCTAAGCTTCTATTTTCTTATCTGTCAAATGGGTTGAGCAGAAAGACTGCAGAGGCTTGGAGGCAGCTTGGCTTATCATGAGGAAGGGCAGAATGGTCCCAGTTTTAAAGAGAGCCCCATGCCAGGAAGTCAAGCCAAAATTACTCTGTGTGTGTGTGTGTGTGTGTGTGTGTGTGTGTGTGCATGCATGCTCAGTCATGTCCAAGTCTTTGCAATCCCACGGACTCTAGCCCATCAGGCTCCTCTGTCCATGGGATTCTTCAGGCAAGAATACCTCAGTGGGTTGCCATTTCCTTCTCCAGGAGATCTTCCCAACCCAGGGATTGAACCCACATCTCCTGTTTCTCCTGTATTGGCAGGCAGATTCTTTACCACAAGCCACCTGGGAAGCCCCCACTCCTCCTGTAGTCAGCCGTTATGTAGCCTGTAAGCTCCTTCCATGTTCTGAGAGCCCTGTACTCAGTGTTATATGTAGACAAGTTCTTCAATATAAAATGACATTGCTTCTGCACTGATTATATGTGTGTGTGTGTGTGTGTGTGTGTGTGTGTGTGTGTGTTCATTCACATGTGTGAACACAGGCAGGCATCGTATATTTGGAACTATTCTACTGAAGAATGTCCAGCCAAATATCAGAATTATGACATCACAATGTATTATATCAATTTTACAGGTAGGTTGAAAATTGCCTACAGAGTCTTAACCCAAAGATCTTCCCAGAGGCCAGTCTGAGGACTCTGTCTCCTGCTTATTCATGCATAAATGAGCCCTTGTAAAGCACGCAGTAACATCTTGAGAAAGAAGTAACAGATTTTCAAGGAGCAGAGATTGCAGGACCAACATAAAACTAAGCAGGTCCTATGCGCCCATCAAGCACATCTCCGCAGAAAACCCAACCTGAACTATAAAATATGGAGCATTCCCCCCAGAGAGCCATTTAACACTAAGGGCCAGAAATCCTCCAAATAGAAAGATTACCAAAAAAGTCCCCGGTGTTACATCTAAAGATGCAAATGAGACCTCGTATATAATATCACGCCTGGCTCCACGGATGGTACCCAGAGTTCCACTCTCCGTATCCCAGCCTGGTGAAGACCAAGAGCGCTGCTCCAGGCTGTGCCCTCCTCGTTTGTTCTAACCGCTGAGAAGATGAAGAAGCCCGGTGGGTATTTTCAATCATTCAGCCTCCTCACCTCCAAACTTAAGAAAAAGAAGTGGGGGTAAGGAGAAGGTTAACACACCAACTTTTTCCTCCTCCTTCTCTGAGCTTTTCAAATGGAAAGAAAGGGGAAAGGTGAGATGTTTTGGCTGATATCCAAGCCAGGAAAGGAAGATCTAAGGTCTGGCTAAGAAGAGTAGAGAGCAGACTCCCTTCTATCCAGAGGTGAATAATGAGACATTTCTGCTTGCCAATAGAATCTGAGGCAAATATTTATTTACTGAGAAGATGCCCAGGCCTCTGGGATTCTTAGGAGGAAGAAACTAGTTTAGCGACCTCCAATTGGCTGTTCTGAGAAATCTAGAGAATCCAAACATAGAAAGCACTGCAGGAGAGAATTAGCCTCTCTCTGCCTTTGCTTTCCAGGCTCTGGGTAAGAACTGGCAGTGAGAAAGATGACTCCTTAGAGCTAGGGCTATGGAGCCCAGGGCCCAGATCACAGAGTACGTGAGAATCCCCTGGCAAGGAGAGAAACCAAGAGGATTTTAGAGAGCTGCAGGTCTTGCTGGAGGCCTCGGATGAGCAGCAGAACTGACAGGACAGCAAAGGTGAGTCCATGCTGAGCGGGATTCATTGCACCCAGGCAGGTCTTCCTAGGTGGCAAAGTGGTAAAGAATCTGCCTGCCAATGTAGGAAATGCAAGAGTTCAATCCCAGGGTCAGGAAGATTCCCTAGAGGAAGAAATGGCAACCCACTCAGGTATCCTCACCTGGAGAATCCCATGGATAGAGGAGCCTGGTCGGCTACAGTCCGTGGCGTTGCAAAGAGTCAGACATGACTGAGAACTGAACAGGAACACAGCAATGAGAGAGAGGGATGCGAGGAGTCACGTGGCAGCTGAGACCCAGAGACATACAGGGCTGAGCTAGAAAGACACGCGTTACTCTAGAAAGGGGATGCCGCTGGTCGTGGAAACAAAGCCATTGCCACTGGAGGATGAGGCTGGGGGGAAAGGAGGGAGGAACTCCTTTGCTTCCTTTCAAGCAATAGCTGCCAGGAGGCTACTGTGGCAAAGCAGGGAGCCACGGGCCGAGGCTGGGGAGAGCTCAAATGCTCGCATCAGGCTCCTGGATGAGCTCTGGCAACCAGATGCCTCTCAGAGTATTCGGTGACTGACCCTTTACTTGGAATCTTCCTCTGGGTCATTTAGCAAGGGAACAGAAAGTATAGATGTAGAATGACTTTCGGATGTAGAATGACAAGGGATGTAGAATGACTTTGCTGGGAAAAATTACTCCAGGGAAGTTGTTTTGGAGTCCATAAAATCTGATGCCGTAATCAGTAGATTATTTTCAGCCATGTGGCCACAAACCACACCTGGCTAAATTTAGAGGAATTTGATTTTTAATGATGGAAAATTAATTTAGTCCAAGGGTTGTAAATTAACGGTCTGGAGCTGGCTCCAGAAACATTTTCTTTCTATGTATACTATTGGACACATCTTCCAATTCAACCTAGTCCTCATCATTCTGTATTGTGATATATGTTACTCACATGCTGGACATTATAGGTATTTGAATCTGTCATTGGTTGTATTTTTACTCCAATTTCTCTTTCTTGAACTGATGAGGACACCAAGACCCAGAGTTGGGGCAGAGATGCTTCTTTTTTGAGCTTCCCAGGTAGCACAGTGGTATAAAAAAAAAAATCTGCCGGCCAATGCAGGAGACTCAGGAGACACAATTTTGATCCCTGGGTTGAGAAGATCACCTGGAGAAGGAAATGGCAACCCACTTATTCTTGCCTGGGAAATTCCATGGACAGAGTCTGGCAGGCTACAGTCCATGAGGTTGAAAAAAGTAGGACATGACTGGGCACACACACACACACACACCATGCTTCTTTTTTAGGGCATTTTTTATCGTGATGTGTTCCTTCATTTCTGGTAAATAAATATCTGTATCTTCTTCTGACTCCAAGGTTTTTAGTTTTGGACTAAGAATTGAGTCATTCTCTTCCTGGAAATTGGAAGACAGCACTCTATACCCTCCTGTGCACTGGCTTTGAGATGGCATTGTTCTTTTGTAGATCGAGCCCCTGGTAAATACCCAGGACCTAAGTGAGCATTTCCATCTGGGTCCTACTGACCTTTCCCTTATTCATCAAGTTTCACCTTGTTGTAAGAAAGGTAATAGCACTTTTCCTCTCTTCTGTTCTCACAATTCATCACCTGATCCTCAATTCAAGCCTATTTCCTTTGACAGAATCGGAAAGAGTTGTTTTCCTTTTTCAACCCTCAATTGAAGCAAATACCCCTATTCAAGCTTTATAACTGGCTTTATCTTCAGTATCACCTGTTAAATACCCACCTTGGCTACTATGTTACTGGCAAACTGTTCAGAGTTGAGTTTGTTGTTGCTGTTGTTAATTAGTCTCTATCTTGTATAATAAAAAAAAAAAAAAAAAACCCTAGCTTTTCCTTCCTATGTAGGGAAAGAATCCAGTTTCTGTGTGTGTCTCCATCTCCCTTCATGGAGACACTTCACTTTTGATGCTTCACTTCATTTCTGGTCCTCAAATGTACAAAGGATTTTCCTAGAAGCAATGTTCTGTGACACCAGCTGGGAGTCCTATCATTCAACCCAATTCTGACACTACCTACCAAGAGATTATGTCAGATCCCATAGGTTAAGGCCTCAGTTGCATAAGACTGCCCCCACCTCCCCAAAACCAGAACACACACACACACACACACACACACACACATCATATGCCCATCACAAGTCAAGGTTGCTACCTCTGCTTCCAACCAACCAGATGCAGAGCATCAGTTCCAACAACGCTTTCTCTGTGTTCACTTAATTTGCTGGAGCGGCACACAGACAGACCCTTACTGATGCTTACCAGTCAAGTATGAAAGAATAGATAATGATACGGTTGTACACTCAGAAAGAAGAGATGCATAGGGCGATGTATATGGAGGGGACGTGGCACTCCCAAGCCCTCTTCAAACATGCCATTCTCCAGCACCTCCATAGTCACCAACTCCAAAGCTTGTTGAACCCTGTACTTTAGGGATTTTATGGAGGTGTCAGCATAGAGGCATGAAAGATCATTAACTCCACGTTTAGCCCTTTTCCCTTCTGGAGTGACCAGCACTTCATCCAGGATCCCATCCAGAGTCACCTCATTAGAACAAACGCGGCTCCTCTCACCCAGGAAATTACAAACTTTACTGTATCAGGAACCAGGATCAAAGATGTTCCTAGTACTCTCATCACCCAGGAAATTACAGGACTTTCAGAGCTTCCAGGTGGCTCAGTGGTAAAGAATTTACGTGCTAACGTTCGATTCCTGGGTTGGGAGGATCCCCTGGAAAAGGAAATGGCAACCCACTTCAGTATTCTTGCCTGGAGAATCCCATGGACAGAGGAGCCTGGTGGGCTACAGTCCATGGGGTTGTGAAGAGTCGGACACGACTGAGAACGCACAGTCCTGCGCTCCTGGAGTCCCGTGTCAGAAACCAGAGGCAGAAACCATACATATTTTGTACTATTTCACACCTTGGTACACTTCACTACCCCAAATTAAAAGGTACTTGGACCAAAGGTTATGCATATGGGACTTGCTTAAAGGCCATATCATGGGTGTCCATCAGCCATAAGAGTGGCACTCTTAAGGGAGCTTTCAGAGAAAGGCAGCAAATTGGCCTATCGTTCTGATCTCACAGCATCCCTTTCATGTGTGACTCCATTATTTAATCAAAAAACAAATGATATCTTTGTTGCTCAAATGAATGAATAATTGAAAGAGTGAATGGATAATCCCATAAATGAATTTATGAACAAATAAACAAAAGAAAACAGCGAACAAAGTGGAATTATACTATAATGGATCAGCTGAATTGTTCAAACTGTCAATTGTATGCTTTTATAGTTTAGAGAAGAAAGATGCTGAGCATTACTCATGGTAGTCCAAGAGGTTTATTGCAGTAAGAACATTTAGAATTCAATTCATTATCATCCTTGCACCCTGAAGTCACTTGTCATTTTCGTGTGCTCTGAACTGAAATCTCTCAGAGACAGGAAGGCAAGACACAGGAAGAAGACCCAGGTCTCTGACTTCCCAGGTCAGTGGATCCTCCGCCACTCCAGAACCTTTTTCCAGCTGAAAAGTTGCCAGAGAATTTTTGAATCTAGTGGTGCAGGCATTCCAATAGCCTCTCTGCATCTCTGTTTTGAAAGTGCTCATTTCTTTTTGTTTCCTAATGCGGGTGCCGATCTATGAGAGATAATGCACCTTTTAAACAAAAATTTTGCCTGACACTGTATTCTCAGAGAACAGTCAATAAATACACATTTCTCTAAAACACATATAAATTCAGAAAAATGATTATCTATCAAGCTGGTTTGTCACAAAGAAAAAAAAAGTTGGCATTACTCCTAATGGTCAATAGGCTGGAGTCATTCAAAAGCCTGAAACCTTGACCTCAAAGCTATGATCTTCTTCAAGGAAAAGTGACTGTTTAACCGAAGGACACATAAGAAGGAGCAGGGAAACAGAAATGTTTGGGGCTACAAATGTTCCTGAGACTGAGGAATAGAGTTGAGCAGGTGAGATGATCAGCCATTTGACAAATCAAGAAGGAAAATTAGAGTTATCAAGGTCACCTGGTCCACTGATGGCTGTGGGAATGTCCTCTGCACCACCCACCAACTCCACAGAGGCCACCTTGTACCCAGAGCCTTTGATCCAACCTGAGCCAATTCTGTGGTCCCTTCACAACGACTGACAGCTTGACAGACAGATGGCTCACACATCCACAGCCCTGACACCTCACTGCTAATCCCTCAGCACGTTCAGAGAGGACCAAAAAAATGTATATTAGATTAAACAAAGGAAAGGAAAAGTGGCTCTTCCTAAAAAGAGGGTCATAGGATTTGCTTTGGTTTGAGCCCTGCCCTCCCTTCCCTTTAGTGCTGGTTAGAGATTTGGGCTCTTCTGCTAGCCTAACCTTGACCTAGGTGTGTTTGACAGTCTGCAGGTCAGTAAGGGCTCTTCAGCACCCAACCAGTCAACCAGTGGGTGGCTTGAGCCTTGACCACATCCCTCCTTCACCTGGCTGTCCCAGTCATGCCCCAGAAGCGTGGACTTCACCATGAACTTAAGGTCCATATGACTGAGCTGTGTTCTCCCAGCCTGTAGCTCCTAGCTCATCTCTCTGAGCAAGGAGCCCTCAAAATCCCCAGAGACAGTCTGTGTCTGATTTGATTGGTTACGATCAGTGGCTAAAAGACTGAAAATAGATGAGGCACTCAAATCGTTCTTGAGTGAATGAAAGAAAGAATGGATGAATGAACGGATGGATGAATGAATGGGAATTCCTGGATCATTCAACTGTAAATCACTCCAGTGAACTCTCCACTTCATGATTTAACCAGACCTGGAGGGAATTTCACCCTCTGAACCCTCACTTTCTCTCTACTTCATATGGAAGTCTCCACTCTGATTTCATAGTTATTTTTAACTTACTAATGAGCACACTAGAGCAGAATCTGTTTGTTGCATCTTCACATTACTCATTCAATACAAATGTGTTGAATACTAAATGTTCTGAGAGTTTTAGAGAATAAAGACATAAATGAAGTCCACACTTTCCTTGAACTTGGATGCTGGTTGGAGGTGGTGATGGGAAAGGATGTGTAACCAGATTCAAAAGGGTGGGGAGAAATAGATGAAAAGTAGACAGTCATGAAAATAGCTCATGTGTATTGAGTGCCTGCTGTGTAATAAACAGCATACTAAATGCTTTACAAGCATTGTCTCCATCCTTGGAAGACCCCAAAACATTTGGGGCTACAAATATTTCTGAGACTGAGCAATAGAGTTTGAGCAGGTGAGATGATCAGCCATTTGACAAATCAAGAAGGAAAATTAGAGTTATCAAGGTCACCTGGTCCACTGATGGCTGTGGGCGTGTCCTCTGCACCGCCCACCAGCTCCAGAGAGGCCACCTTGTACCCAGAGCCTTCGATGAAAGCAGCATCATTGTGATTCCCACTTTACAGATGAAGAAACCAACTCAGTCTTAGAATCTTTAAGTACATAGCAAAGTAAAAGAGGGAGATTGGGGGGGGGGGGATGAAGGGAAGGTTGAGATTAACAGATACAAACTATTGTATATAAAATAGATGAACAACAAGGATCTACTGTATAACACAGGGAACCATACTCAGTTTAAAAAAAGAACCAGAAAGACCTTTCTGACTTGAGAACCAGTTTATTCCCTCTTTACCTCTCCCTCTCATTTTGTCTCTCTCTGTCTTCCTCACATACACATATACACACACTTTTCTAGCCGAATTAATATTTTCATAACAATAGCTTCTGTAGTACTTAGAAACCAGTCTCACATGTATAACTCTTTTATTGAATGAACTGGACCGGATAAAGTGCAATCAAAAGAGTAAATTTATTCTTTCTTCCTGAGTCCCTACAAAATCACTCTGGATTAGTCTTCTCTATCCCTGGGATAAAATTTCAGGAAAGTCTTAAAGCTGTCCAAACTCCTTTTAATCACTAAAGAAGTCTCAGTTCAGTAATCGAGTCCAAAAACATCCAGTACACTATAACTGTCGGAATGCCAAACTTCATTCACCTGCAGGATTCTTCTTAAGCCCAAGCCTGAGTCCTGGAGGACAGGCAGTGGGTGTGCCTGGCTTCCTCTCTGTGGCTTCCCCTGCTGTCTTCTTACATCCCTCCCCCTGCCCCAAACCAGAGGCAATTAGAAGAGAATTCAACCATTTCTCATAGAAGGCACAGTCATGATCTGGAGACGGGCACCCTCTGAATAGCAAACGTATAATTGCTAGCCTTTTTGCTATATTTTGTTTGTTGTCTTTTGTTTCTAAGAGCCTCCTGCAGGGACTTCTCACTGCATCTCCCTTGATAGGAGCAAAATCTCTTCCTAACACTTCCTAAGACTTTCCTTCTAGAAACCCAGCCATCTAGCTCTGACTGTGGGGGCTTTGCTCCTTTCAAACAAAATCCCCATCAAACATCCCCTGGCCAACTGCCCCTGCAGAATTCCCTTGTGGCCTCCGGGACACATCTGCCTTTGCATTAGAAGAGTCATCACTCCCGTGAGCCCCTCTGTGTTGGCACCAGGAGACCATCACCAGCCTCAGCTTTAGTCTTCTCAAGGCAGACATTAAATACCACCCTCAGGTTCCTCAAGCTCTCAAGGGCTCCTGACAGGTGCTCAGGGCAGCATATTAGAAGGTTCCCTTATTCTGCCTTTTTTAGCGAATCCAAGGCCAGTCTGCTGGCTGCACAACAGGCCGAGGAGACAAGGTGCGGAGGCAAGGAATAGCCGCTTTATTTGGAAAGTCAGGCATCCGAGAAGATGGCCGACCAAAGTCCCAGAGTACCACCTTATCAGGGTCTGGATGTCAGTTTCTTTTCTGAAACAGAGATGGGGGAGGAGGTGAGGAAGTAAAGTAAAAAGGTCACAAGTCTTGCAGAACATCTCCTGGCTTGGCCAACATCTGGGAGGGGATGTGTTAATTTTTTTCTTTCCTGCAGTCATTCACAGCTGGGCAAGGTCAGATTGTCTCCCCATAAACTGAACAAAGGCACTTTAGTTTAACCATTCAGGCAGCGGGGTGGGGTTCCAGAAGGCAGACCAGAACATATGCTTATAGCTGTCCAAGGCCTTCCCAGGTGGCATGAATGGTAAAGAAGCCACTTGCCAATCCAGGAGAAATAAGAGGTATGGGTTCATTCTCTGGGTCAGGAAGATCCCCTGGTGGAGGGCATGGAAACCCACTCCACTACTCTTGCCTGGAGAATCCCATGGACAGAGGAGCCTGACAGGCTACAGTCACAGAGTTGTTCACAACTAAAGTGACATAGCTATTGAGAGCATTCTTTCAGTGATCACAGGACCAGAAGCAAGGGAGAGAAGAGGTTAAAATGAAAGAAACAGCATCAACATGGAGTCAGATTCTGTTCTTCCCTGTTACGTCTGGAAGAAAGAAATGCCACAGAACTCTGAAAACTTCCTTCTAGCCTCTCCAGTAAGCGCTCTCTGCAGCTGAGGAGGGTGGTCCCTACCTATGAAGAAGTTGCTCCAAACACCCCCCAGCAGCTCTGCTGTAGGGGGGCTAGGACTTCTTTCTGGAAGCAAGTTGGCCTTAATGGTATTCTTCTACTTTTCTCTGCTTCTCCTTTTGAGGAGAAAGACTTGGAGTTTGAGCTTTACTGCGTTCTTTCATCTTCCTTTTTTTCTGCTTCAGTACATATTTTATCAACAAACAATAACAGCAATGACAAGAAGATCAGATGTTCTGTCCACGTGTCTGCAGTCCTATTGGGTGAGACTTTGAATTTGCTCCTCCCTGTTCCCCCCAAACGCCACCATCTCCCACCCCCAAACTTAACAATGAGCCTTAGAGCTTCCTCTTTCCTTCAGAGACAGGAGCAAGCTGCCATTGGTCCCCAGTACTGAATTCAACTTTAGGAAAGAATATAAACTTTCAGCCTTTCATTCTCTCCAGCTCCTCTCTATCAGCGCCTGTGTCAGCAGGGTGCTGTTACAAGAGACTTTATTACATCTTATCCAACTGTTGGCAAGTTCTGAATCTTAAAAGGGAACTGTTTTGTAGTACAAAGATTAGAGTGCTTCACAGAATACTAAAAAGGGAAGGGGAAAAAACTAAGTCATCAAGAAAAGTTTTTAAAAACCATCTCTGCATATGCTTATTTGAAAAGCCTGTGTTATGCACTTGGAATTTACTTTAATTATTAACATTGAAAGAACACGCTCCTTCTAAGCATAGAAACTTCAAAGAGTAAATAGTGATCGGGCTTCACGTACCTTTTTCTTAAAGTGCTGTTATAATAGCAGTTGCAGCCACCCTGCTCTTTGGAGGTTTGGTAGTGGTGGGTTTTTTTGTTTGTTTGTTTTACTCAGTGATCGCAAAGTGTTTTATAGGGGAAACTAATCAATAAACTTCTACCCATTTGGAGCAAACTGAGACATAGACTGTGACATGGCCCAGGATCATTCTCCAATCCTCAGACAATGCCCTACTATTTGCGTGCATCAAAGGAGGAGGAATTGGCTTCCAAGGAGAGCGCAAGAGAAGGCATCTATGTGTGGCAGCTTGCTAAATGATGATTATCTGAGACATGCCAAAGATTTCAATGCCAGGAGGAGGGGGGTTGATTAGTGAGACTCAAAGGGAGGGGGATGCAAAGAGCTGGTGGAAACGGCACAGACGGCCAGATATATACATACGATCTCAATGCCGTGGGGACCCCAAAGCAGTCTCCAACACTGATGTAGTTAACACCTAAACCCAAGGACACACCAGCCTTGGTTTGTCCTCTGGTTTCACCTGGTTCCACCTCTTCCCATTCACAGGAGTGGGTGGCTGCTGTTAGACCCTTTGGTGTAAAACAATGGCTCAGAAGTCAGAGAAGCAGAATCAGGTTAACACTGACCTTGAGAAAGGTCATCATCATTTTCTAAGTTATGGGGTAATTATCTTCCCATCTATCTCGTATTTGGCCATGTTTCTTAGCATTCCTTAAACAGCTGTTTTCACCCAGAATGCCCTTCACCTTGTTACCCTTAGCTGAAAAGTTTCTTTGCACCTGTAGTCTCATGACCTCATCTCTGCCAATTAGACTCCATCCGGATCCCCAAAAATAAGCTACATAGGAGTATGTAACTTTTATGCTCATATATCTCTGCAGGTTGCCAAAAGTCCTGTCACTAGAAATCCTGGAAATCACCTGCTTGGTTCAGTCAGGAGACAAAGGCACAGAGAATACCTTCAACATTGGTGCTTTTCCGTGATTGGATTATTGATGGGTTATTCTGAATGTGGCAGAAGAATGGAGAAGAAACAGAAGATTTGGACTACGTGGAGAGTTGGCTCACTAATGGATTCATTCAATAAAAATGTATCAGGTTTGTAAATTCAAAACACTCCCTCCTACAGCCTCACCCTTCAATGAACTTGATTCTATGCAGAGTTCAGCAGAACAATTATCTAATGAAATCAAGCTCATCGATTGACAATCTCAGCTAAGCCAACCCTGCACCCTTTTCTCTTGAATCTTTTGCCTTTCTTTTAGATAGAAATGCAGAATCTGAGGCCCAGTTCTCCTTCCAAGATCACAGGCTCAGCCTGATTTCAGGCCTCTCATTCTTAATAATGCCCATTTAATTGATGTCATCAGAGCTGCTTTCATTGTCATCAGTAAAAATGTATGGAGGAACCTCTGGGGATCTTCTATTGAACTAAAAGCCTTAAGAATTTTATAACAGAGAGGATGTGCAGTCTGTGCTGTCTAGAAGCTTCAAGAGATAGGTGTTACATAGATTAGCTAATTAATGGCAAAGGTTTGTTTAAAAGCTACAGAGCTGGACCAAGGCTGGAAAAAAAACAAAAAAGCTCTCAAGTATAATCAGTTATTTTTGATTTATGGAAAATATACTTTCTTCTCCTCTAATAACAAGCAGGAAAATAGCTATTTTCAGTTTCGCCCATAGGGATCTCTGCATACAAATAATTCAAACAAAACTAAACTTTCAAACTTCATGCTTTCCCAAGGGAATCATCTTTTATTAGAAATAGTCACTTCAAAGGTTTGAATAAATGTGGGGCTTTTTTTAAACACTGCAAGCAATTTACATTTTTGTGTGTATACTCACTAAATGATTCTGATCAGATTCAGGGAATTTATCCTGCCATAAATGCTATGAAAGTGTGAAACTTCATAACACGGTGACATCAACCAATTAGTGACAGAAATTGGCTGGATGTTCAACTCCCAATAAACTTTGGATCAGATGAATTCCTGATCCAACTCAATAAATGATAGTAGGGATTTGTGTTTATATGGAGCTCTTTCTCCCACAACATCAAGGTCTTTTAAAGACGTACAACTTTCTGACAAATGTCATTTTTAGCAATAATAACCCGACATTTTCTTTAGCACCATACCAAAGTTTACAAAATGCTTTCTCACTCAATATTTTATTTCTGTCCTCTTTAAAAGTTTCAAGTGAGTTTGATCATATTCTTCTTATTTTATGATCAGGAAACTAAAAATCAAACTCGACAAGAATTGCACAGCTAAAACATGGAAGAACAATATTTTGAAGCCAGATTTTATTTGAATATATTGAAATCTATCCTAAGCTGTTTGGGCCTGAAATTTTCAGATTTTTTTTTTTTTAATCAAACAGTGTGGGGAGAGTAATAGTGATGGTATAAAAGGAACCTAAATTATCCAGGATGACAGTCTGTGCATTACAGGTATTCTAGATTAATAGTAAACTTTCTATTAATACATCCCTAGATGCTAAGCAGAATCACATCAATAAAGGACTTAAATAAAATTTCTAACTAATCTTACCCTTCTAACTACTAAACCCATGATATGTGACTAAACTAGCAAAATCCTGAGACTCAGTTCACATCCAGAGCTGATAATCGTGGGTATACACTGGTGCAGCTAGTCTAGTCTTTAATGACTAGCATCCTTTCTCATGAATGAACACCTGCAATTAAATATTAAATGTTTTCCATAAGCTTGTATCTCAGCTGAGAAGTTTATGATGCTGTAACTCATGAAACCCATATAACACCATTTTGTGATAAGCATCAGCCTAATTTTTTGGTTCATCTTTTACTTTTTTTTACATCTTTAAAGAAACTGCAAATTTTCTGAAGATGATGTTCTGTAACTCACCAAGGCTGTAGCTGTAGGGACACACACTAAGAAAAACAGAAGCCAGCTATATTTAGATGGAGGGGAGTGGCAGTAGGTATTTCATTCTAGGGGCAATTATAATCTATTGTATAGCCATTGTAGGAGAGATTTTTTTAATCTGCTTATCTTCCATTTAGGCTTTATTTGCCTTTGACAAGACCTCTCTCTTAGCAGCATCTTGCATAATACACAGCAGAATGCCAATGAAGCGTGGAGAGCGACGTCCTAGGAATCCTTAGGAAATCATCAATTCCCCACAGGGATTGGAGTCATTGATTCCCTCCTGGGAACTGCCTTTAGAAAAGATGATCTCAGAGGAATTTAGAAGAAGCATTAGTTCTGTCAGTAAGCCCAGAGGGAAAAAAAAAGTAGAGACAAATTCCACTCTCAATTCAATTCAATTCAGCAAGCGTTATGGAGCCTTAACATAGTCTTTGGGATTTAAAAGTAGAAGGAGACAGTCCTTGTCCTCAATGAGTTTGCCATCTGAGGGTGAGATGAGGGGGTGCTGATCTAAACAAGGTGAGCAAGCTCAACCTCTTCCAACCGGCTTCCTACAGTGTGGACCTACTTTGCCCCCAAAATAAGCCTTCTGCTCCCATTTGGTCCATGGTACCAGTTCCTTACACTTGCCCACCCTATTACCCGATGTTGTCACTGTAAGTGTTGAAACATCTTAATGTGGCCCATTGGTATTTTCTAGCTGTTCTTTGCTGGAGTTCATTGCAGTTCGTCAGCTCTCCTTTGTTTACTATGCACGTTTGCTTAGCATCGGAAACATGATAACCATTACATGACTGCATGTTCAGTTGTGTCTGACTCTTTGCGATGCAGCGTCCTCTACCCATGGGATTCTCTGGGCAAGGATACTGGAGTGGGTTGTCATTTCATGGGGTCCCGTAACCCTATCCTGCTTCTCCTTAATCCCTCACTACCTTCTCTCTCTGTGTTGCGTTTTTCTCAGAAAGGGCAGAAGTACTTAGATTTGCTCTTGTCTTTGAAGTTATTTTAGGTCTGGTTTGTATTTTGCCTACACATGAACCAAATTTCCTAATAAATAAAGCTACTAGAGGATGAGATTCAGAAAACAAAGAGGGTCTGCATGCTGCAGCAGTGTCTTGGAGAAGATGCTCAAGGACCAATTAAGAAGGGTGACTTTGAAGAAGGGGGGAGTATGACAGCTTACTTCCTACCGATAAGTGTGAGCTGTATATGCAACTCAGAAAATACTAGTTAGATTTTCTTTATTCCCCTGAATTGGAAAATACTAGCTATATGTTTGGGCTTCCCAGGTTGCACTAGTGGTTAAGAACCCACCTGCCAGTGCAGGCGATGTAAGAGACATGGGTGTGATCCCTGGGTGCAGGAGATCCCCTGGAGGAGGGCATGGCAATTCACTCCAGTATTCTTATTTGGAGAATTCCATGAACAGAAGAGGCTGGTGGACAGCAGTCCATAAGGTCGCACAATTAGACACAACTGGGACAACTTAACATGCACCCACACACAGTTTTATGTCCATTAAACACACTCACTCATGTATATATGAACAATACAAATTATATCAATTTTTTGTATTGCCTCTATGTAAGAGGCATTGCCTCTATGTAAGAGGAGAACCACATATATGTCTAAATATTTCAAAGTTTTGAAACAAATAATAAAGTAAGTAAAAATCTGTTCTATTCTCTATAACTAAACCTAATCTGTAATGACCTGAAAGATTAGCTTTGAATTTAAAATTGTGGAACTCCTCAGAGTTCTACTTTGCATCCTGACAGCAAGGAGAAAATTGGTACCTAGCCTGTACCACAGCTTCCTACTTTGACTCTGACCAACAACACCAAAAGCCTCATAGACAGAGCCTGCATACCCAAGCATCATTCCTACCCATGACTCACAGCCTCCCCTGGTCCTTCAAAGGCCTAGGGGGTGTGGATATCAGAGGTGCAGCACATCCTAAGAAGAACAGACCAGAAAAAAAGGGACTTTCAGATGCAGGGAGTGAGCTAAGAGCCATAGAAGTAGGAATTTGGGGATCCTGGGTAGCAAGAAAATGATCTAGAAAAGAAATAAATGCTCAAAGTATGCAGAGTCCTTTGCCCTCATGACCTTCTTGCTCCACGAGGACAGGTACAACTCTACCTCCTCAAAAAGTGGCCCATGAGTTAGCCTCATCCGCATCATGAGGGAGATTCAGGTTGCATTTTCCGGATATGCCCAGATGAACTGAATGCACAGTGATGTTTAAGAAGTGTGGGCTTCCCTGTTGGCACTAGGGGTAAAGAACTCCCCTGCCAATGCAGATTAGATGTAAGAGATGTGGGTTTGATCCCTAGGTCGGGAAGATCCCCTGGACGAGGGCACAGCAACCCACTCCAGTATTCTTGCCCAGAGAATCCCATGGACAGAGCAGCCTGGCAGTCTGTAGTCCATAGGATCACAAAGAGTTGGACACGACTCAAGCAACTTAGCACACACACTCTGAAGTGTAGAGCCTGAAAGAGGCCTCTTCTACCTGGGTCTAAGGTTAGTAGTGGCTAGAACCACTCTATAGCCTTCTGTCCATCTCTTCCCACCTCAAAGATATTCCTGGAGTACAGAATCAATGACCTGGGATTCCTCACTTACTGCTGACCACGCCCTAATATTGGTTGGCGTCTAACAGTGAATCTGATTTCACCTGTGAGTTATTCAGCCACAAATGAGGCTACCCAGTTATTTCAAGGCCATTTTCCTGGCCCATGAATAGGTGTGGAAGAACCTCAGAGATTATCACAAGAAACACAACTTCGATACCAAAGAATGTGCCTCCCTTTGTGACCCCAATGCAAAGTAGGTCAAGAAACTCAAAGATAATCAAGGCATTTTAAATTGGATTCAGCTCCCAGATACCCCATAATGGTTTGCAAATACAGGCTTATCTCTTCCCTGGTTTAATTCCTTTCGGTAAGTGCAGGTAGAGGGAGGCTGACTTTATTCCCAAATATCCTTGAGTCATGGCCCCTGGACTCCAGTTACTAAAAACATTACAGCATTGATCGGAGCTATGATTCTGAGCTAAAGGGTGTCTATTATTGGAGGACCTTGCTGCTAGGCAACATTAAGTGTGCTAGAGGGACTTTAGAAGGATATTAAGAGGCCCTAAGATATGAAACAGTTCCCTCGACTATCGTGACTTCAATACACAGATCCCTGAATGAGGAAAGGTAGAGAGTAGTGCAGACACCCTGTAAGAAAATGAAGACACTGACTTAGAAGACTCTGCGTCTTAGATAGGTGTCTTCCAATCTGTGGACACTTTGATGCTGAGATTGGGGGACAGATTAAAAGGAACTGACCTCAGGTCTTAATAATTATTTTCTCTGCCACGGGTTTTTCAATTGAGGTAAGGCAGAAAGGCTGTTTTTGACATCTCTGTGTTCTTATCTTTTATAAGAACTTCTTTTATAAGAACTTTATTTATACGTGTTCCCCAAAGCACAGAAGTTGTCATCTGCATTTTTTCCAATTCATAACCAAATAGAGACATTTGGAAGGTTGAGTTCTTGTTTTGATATTTAGAGTGGGAAAGCATGTTCCAGAAAGTCCATCTTTAGAAAAATGACTAATTATTTGATTAGCATCATTACTAATAGAACAGGTTGACATAACTCAAAGTGAAAAGTAGGGAATGATCAAGATCATTTTTAATTCAGCCTAAATGTGCACTGGAATGTCTGCCTTAAAATCCCAGTCCCCTACATCAGAGGTTCTCAAGGTATGAGCCCACCAGTAGCAACAATATCCCTGGGAAATTTGTCAGGGACACAGTTCGCAGACCCTACCTCATATAGCTTTGAAATTCCTGGGGACAGAGCCCAGCAGTCTTGTATTTTAATAAGATGGATCTGATGCACAATAAATTTGAGAACCACTGCACCAGATCATCAGCTCTCAAGTCTGGTAGCAAATATCAGTGCAGGGCCACCTTAGACCAACTGAAACACAATCCATGACATGAAGCTTAAGCTTCTCAGTAGTTGTTAAAGCTCCCCAACGGGTTCTTATATACAGCCAATAGCTGAGACACCCTGTGTGTGCCTGTGTGCGTGTCACTTGTTCTGCTGTGTCCGACTCTTTGCAACCCTGTGGACTGTGGCTTGCCCGGCTCCTCTGTCCATGGAATTCTCCAGGCAAGAATACTGGAGTGGATTAAGAATACTAGAGTGAATTGCCATTCCCTTCTCCAGGAGGTCTTCCTGACCCAGGGGTCGAACCTGGGCCTCCCATATTGCAGGCGGATTCTTTAGCATCTGAGCCACGAAGGGAACCCCTAGAGTCCCTGCACTGGTAGTTTTAGTTTTCTAGACCTAGCTCTCATGTACTTCTAAGAAAACTTTTATCCAAGAATATTGGCAGGCCATTTTCAAACAGGAGCATGTCCTCAAAGACCTGTGTCACCAAAGTACCCTCCCAAAATGCAGCTGGGGTCTGGACATACCTAGCTCAAAACTCCTGTATTCCAGGCTCCCCAGCATCATTTGTACAGCTACAATTATTTCAACCACCATTCAAAATGAGAAACGAATTAAATTAGCTTGCCATCTTTTTACATGTTTCTGAAGAACATGTCACCTGTCACTCGGAATGAGAAGTGCTTCTCTCTCTCTCAGGATGTGGTATAATGAGGTCTCCCTCTCTGAGCTCTGAATGCAGAAATGTATTTATGGCACAAAGGGAGATTTATGTATTTTCTAAAAATCCTGGCAGCCAATAATAGCCTTGACTGACTCTCTAGGGCTCCAAATGCAACTAGATTGCATTTGGGTATAAATCTAGATGCATTGTAATCTTAGGCTTGTTTTCCTCCATTAAAGGCCAGATGGGGCAAAGGGGTTTGGAGGGAGAAAGTAATAAAATTATTTATAAAATGCATAAAAATAAAATACTAAGCCAGAGAAGGCCGTTTTGGTATAATCTGTGCAAAATCCTCACAGATATCATGCATAAGTACCATCTTGGTGGCTATGCTAATGAATTCTAGGATAACAAGGATTCTGTACAATCACAGATTGATGGGTAACATTTTATTTTCCTTAATGTTGTAGAAAGTTGTAAGGAAAATATATTCAGCAAAGGATTTGTCCCAGGGTGAGAGATTCCAAAACTGTTGAACATCTGCCATCTGATATTTTGTCCCTCCTCAACAATTTCCTCATTCAAGAAAGTACTAACAAGACAATGAAAAGTTGGGAATGGAAGGACCGTACTTTAGGGCCCAGCCTGTGACAGATGGGAGTGATCCTAGGTGTCAAGAAAACTAGGTTGGAGGCAGGTGGTAAACAGTTTTAGAATCACTCTGGCTCTTAGGTGTGGCGTGTATTCCAACAGTTAAATATTATAAGTGCCCAACAAGAACTTATAAGAGTTGACACAAGGCCGTCTATGAAACTGTGTTAAATAAGGAGCACAGTCACTTTAGGAATAAGGGAGGCTAGGCTTGCATCCTGGATCCTACCAGAAGCTCAGGCCTGAGCACTTTTGGAAATAATCTGTTCTTAAAACTAAGCATTCTTCTGCACTGTTGAATCTTGACAAGTTGTTTCCATCACCCATCAGCTGGAAACAGCTGTAGGCTCGTGGTCACAGGTGGGGCGCTAGCAGAGGCCCAAATCTGTGGATGCTGGGTGACAGATGCAGAGGGCCACTGTAGCTGTTCTGACAGAGGCCGACCACTGTCAGTATTCTCATAGGTCAGCACCGCCATCAATTCCTATCCTTTTGGATAGAAGAATTCATTTTGGCCATGGCCATTTGGGAACTTGGAAATTTTTTTTTAAGTATCTGTCCTATGGAGCAGAACCAAAAGGAGCACAAATGCCCTAAAGACATTTTTTCCAACTAAATTACTTGCATTTATTTTTCACCATGGGGGTCAGAATCGAAAAGCTAACAGGCTCCAGAGGGACAGAACACGCTAATTCCACTCATGGTAAAGGGCCTTTAAAATGCCACTCATGCCCGAAGCACTGTTGAGTTTACGAGTTGTCTGGCTGGGGGGATGCGGCACAGATTCCCACTGGAACCCATTAGGTGCCTAGAGATAGATGAGTTCTGCAAGGCCACACACGCAGCCACGCCATCCCAAAGTTCTGAAAAAATTACTAAGCAATTACACAGATTTCCCAGCTCTAACAACAAGGCTAATGGCAGCCCGTTTGCAATTGAGTACAGTCGATCATTTGGCATAAAGAGAGCTAAACTGTTTAGCATCAGGCCCAAAGCTCTACACACACTGAATATGTGTAGAAATCACATTCAACAGCAATTCATAGAGAATTGTGGGGCAGGACTGTGTTATGTGGTACACACATGGGATACCACCCTCACCCATGTGGAGGCAGACCACACTCAACACCCCAAATTTTTGGAGACACTCTCCTAACCAGCTAAATAGATATACAGATGCCAAAATACCAGCTTTGGGTACTCCTAAGAAAGCATTGGGATTACCTGATGGTTCAGGGGTAAAGAATGTGCCTTCCAATGCAGGAGACACAGGAGACATGGTTTCTATCCCTGGGACAGGAAGGTCCCCTGGAGGAGGAAATGGCAACCCATTCCACTATTCTTGCCTGGGAAACCCCGTGGACAGAGAAGCCTGGTGGGCTACAGTCCATGGGGTCACAAAGAGTCAGACATGACTCAGTGACTGAGCATGCACGTGCTAGGAAGTGTGGATGTTTAGAGTTGAAAGCAAGCCTAATTGGCCCACTTCTTGTGGCTCAGACTGTAAAGAGTCTGACTGCAATGCAGAGACCCGGGTTCGATCCCTGGGTCAGGAAGATCCCCTGGAGAAGGAAACGGCAGCCCACTCCAGTATTCTTGCCTAGAAAATCCCATGGATCGCAGAGCCTGGTAGGCTACCGTCCATGGGGTCGCAAAGAGTTGGACAAGACTGAGCAACTTCACTTTCACTTTATTCTATAGAGAAGGAAACTGAGACCTCCAAATTTATGCATGAACATGCACATATATGCACACGTGCTCATGCACACCTACACACACGAGGGTGACCAACTGTCACAGTTTTCCCAGAACTGTCCTGGTTTCTTCACTGAAAATCCCACACCCCGAAAAAACTCTCAGATCTGGGCAAATCAGGACACTTGGTCACCTCAAAACACTCACCCCTCTAATGAACACTATCTAGTCTAAAAAAGCTAAAACAGACTGACGACTATTAAAGACTCTTCCCCAAAAGTGTCATGACAACAAAATTCTCTTTACAGGAAACTTAACCCAATTACCCAGGTCAGGTTGCCCTTGGAGCCAAAAGTGAAGAGACTCTGTGATCAGAGCATCATAGCACTTATTATGGTTGTAATTAACGGTTTATTGCACAATCGCTTAGTATCTGTCACTTGCTGCTGGAAGCCTCACGAGGGCAGCGTGGGATCGTAGGCCTGTTCTCTATTTGATGCCCAATGCCTGAAACAGTGCCTGCCCCATGACAGACATTCTGTAAATATTTGTTGAAGTCAATGAGCAAATTAAGAAGAAAAATGTGTGGATACCATGGTGTGGAGTTGGGAGCTCTTCAGCTGAGCCACCAAGCAAAGCATTCCTCTTGACAAACAGGAAATAGAAAATATATAGTTCTCTTCCACGGGCAAAAGTCACCCTGTCCCATCCTGCAACCCTGATTTCAACCTTTGATTTTTGTGAATATGCTATAACATCTGATAGAAATAATAATAGCTGTAGTAAGAAAGTTGAGGGCAGGAATGCAGATGGAGACATAGAGAACAGACTTGTGGACACACTTGGGGAAGAACTGAGAGAGTAGCTTTGAAACATATACATTACCATATGCAAAATAGATAGCCATAAGGGGGGGTTGGGGAGGGGGAGTTACTATCTAACACAAGGGGCTCACCCGGTGCTCTGTGACAACCTAGAGGGGTGGGGTGGGGCGTGAGGTGGGAGGGAGGCTCAAGAGGGAGGGGGCATATGTATACTTCTGGGTGATTCATGTTGTTGTATGGCAGAAAGGAACACAACATTGTAAAGCAACTATTCCAATTAAATAAAAAAGTCAAGTGCTTTCTGCAAAAGCACTCAAGATATACAAGGCTAAGGTTTCATCCTATCTCAGGGCAGAGTCACTGTGCTCATAGATTTTGGGGGAAAGCATATCACGCTCCACCGTGCCAACCATCCATGGCAGGGACTGGCTGGACTCATCGCAAGGAGGTTAAGTTTATAATTCTCGCGTTCAGTCACTTCAGTTGTGTCCGACTCTTTGTGATCCATGGACTGCAGCCCACCAGGCTTCTCTGTCCATGGGATTTCCCAGGCAAGAACACTGGAGTGGGTAGCCATTTTCTTCTCCAGGGGATCTTCCTGACCCAGAGACTGAACCTGTGTCTCCTGAGTCTCCTGCATTGGAGGCAGATTCTTTACTACTGAGCCACTGCAGAAGCCCAATTCTATCACTGGTGGGGTTGGTTTAGTCGCCAAATGGTGTCCAACTCTTGCGACTGCATGGACTGTAGCCTGCCAGTCTCCTCTGTCCATGGGATTCTCCAACAACAATACTGGAGTGGGTTGCCGTTTCCTTCTCCAGGGGATCTTCCTGACCCAGTAATCAAACTGCAGGCAGTTGATTTACCCACTGAGCTCTGAGGGAAGCCCATTCTATCACTACACTGTGATAAAGCATGTGGTGAGCAAGTCAGGCCTGCATCTGACTTGGAAGGTTGAGCTCTTCTCCAACAGGACATTTGCCATGACCCGTATCGCCAAAGCCTTCAAGGGTGCCTAGCACTGAGTAGGAGCTCAAAAAAATGTCTATTGATGGAGAGTGGATACAGGGTAAGAAAGGACGATGATTGAAAGTAGAAAACACATCAGTGACAACAGAGATGACTCCAGTCCCAACAGGATACAAAAGATGGAACGTGTCAAGGACACAAGGGAAGCATGTTGGGGATTTCCCTCCTAAGCTCAACTGCATCTCTGGGGATGAATTCAGAGAGACAACTACTGTGTTTTTTAATATCAGTGACAGAAAATGACCCGACCCCACCAGTTCAGCAAGTCAGCACAGGTCTCCGAATATGAGACAAGCTTCACACTCGACTCCACTGGCCACCCCCATCCCCTCTAGAGAAACCTGCCCATCCAGGGGCAGCCTGTCCATTTTACTTCTCTCCTCGTCTGTTTAATTTCCTCCTACAGGACCAGCGGCAGCTCGATTGTGGACTGTGTAATTCAATAGATTCACAGATATGTCTTGAGTCAATTTTAATTCTATTTAGAGGATAGTCGATAGAGTCATCTCTGGGGTTTTCAGAGATGAATTTCATATTCCATATACTGAACAATACAGACGGGAAAATGCACTGCTCTTTAAAGATACACAACTTAGGTTTCTAAAGTGTTCTGTTGTCCGTTCCACTTCTCCATTTCAATAAGACTGCCAACTCAGGCTCAGGATGTTATTTAGGAACTGAATGGCAAAGGGGGGCTGCATTTGTACATACAGAAAGCGTTAGACTGACTACTTCCCTTTAGGTTTGCCAAAATGGAGCTGGTCATCACATTTTTCTCAGGAATTTCTCACTCCTGAGTCTTTACCTGAACTCATGCTGTTCCGTCTTCCTGGAATGCCATTCTTTGCCTTCCATGCGTTCAAGATCCAGCTCGAATTCCACACCCACCATGAAGTTTCTCTTATCCTCTTCCCTCCCATTCATCCCCACACCCCCAGTGGAAGGAACCTCCCAGGAGCATTGCCTGTCTCATTTCATTTTAGCTCGCATTTTTGCTATGAAATGATTTTGTTGTTGTTGTTTTCTCAGCTCATCTGCAAGCTCCTTGAGGCCAGTTTATATATCTGATTTATTTTGGTATCTTCCTGTATCTGTCTGGTTTAGTTGGTTATTAGTTTGCTATTCCAATGAATACGAGAAATATGACGAGTTTCACTAACTTTTGAAAACAAACACTGGTTTTCCTCACTTATGAATCTGACAGTCAGCTAGGGCAACTTCTTCCAGGGTCTCAATTCAAGTTTCCTCCTTCATCTCTGTCCGGGATCCAGGCTGAAGAGGCAGCAGCTAAGTGGGTGAAGCTTTCCTTCTGGTAAGTTGCTGAGGAACAAGAGGTGAGGTTATGCCAACAAGCAAGTCTCTCATTATGTCCCATCTGGGCCCACACCATTGGCCAAAGCATATCACAGGACCAAACCCAAGGTCAGGAAAAAGCAGGTGGATACTCAACACCTCAAAGTCACATGAGTACATAATTCTGTCCCATTGACTCCAGCACAGTCTGCCAGGTTCTCATGATGCTTGGCTGAGTGTCTAGGAAATCCAGCAGATGCCATACCCATTCCCAGGAAGCTGAAGCAGGCTGATAGCTAACGGTGAATGATATTGGATTCGTGATCTCTGAAGAAGAAGATTTACCTTCAGGACCAGGGACCAGGCTTGATCACTCAAGAGCTTTTGTGTAGCAGAGATTTATTAAAGCAAAAAAGGGACAGAGAACACTTCTGACATAGACATCAGGGGGGTGGACAGTGCCCCCCTAGCTAGCGTCCAGTTTAGTTCAGTCGCTCAGTCATGTCCGACTCTTTGCAACTTCATGAATCGCAGCACGCCAGGCCTCCCTGTCCATCACCAACTCCCGGAGTCTACTCAAACTCATGTCCATCGAGTCAGTGATGCCATCCAGCCATCTCATCCTCTGTCGTCCCCTTCTCCTTCTGCCCCCAATCCCTCCCAGCATCAGGGTCTTTTCCAATGAGTCAACTCTTCGCATGAGGTGGCCAAAGTATTGGAGTTTCAGCTTCAGCATCAGTCCTGCCAATAAACACCCAGGACTGATCTCCTTTAGGATGGACTGGTTGGATCTCCTTGCAGTCCAAGGGACCCTCAAGAGTCTTCTCCAACACCACAGTTCAAAAACATCAATTCTTTAGCATTCAGCTTTCTTTATAGTCCAACTCTCACATCCATACATGACTATTGGAAAAACCATAGCTTTGACTAGAAGGACCTTTGTTGGCAAAGTAACACCTCTGCTTTTTAATATGCTGTCTAGGTTGGTCAAAACTTTTCTTCCAAGGAGAAAGCATCTTTTAATTTCATGGCTGCAATCACCATCTGCAGTGATTTTGGAGCTCAAAAAAATAAAGTCTGTCACTGTTTCCACTGCCCATATGTGGCCCAGCACAATTTTGGAAGTTGTTTGAAGTTTAACATATAAGCAAGTTTAACACATAAGCAAGTTTAACACATAAGCAAGTGAGTAGAGATCAAACCAGCCAATCTTAAAAGAAATCAACCTGAAATATTCACCAGAAGGACTGATAATGAAGCTGAAGCTCCAATGCTTTGACCACCTGATGCAAGGAGCCTATTCATTAGAAAAGACCCTGATGCTGGGAAAGACTGAAGGCAGAAGGAAAAGGGGGCGACAGAGGATGAGACAGTTGGTTGGATGGTATCATCGATTCAATAGACATGAGTTTGAGCAAACTCCAAGAGATAGTGAAGGACAGGAAAGGCTGACGTGCTTCAGTCCACGGGGTCACAAAGAGTTGGACACGTCTGAGCTACTGAACAGCTACAGCAAAGTGAGTCGAGTCAAGAAGGTAACTCTTTGTGGGCAACACAGTCTAGCTCCTGGAAACCTCCTAGCCTGGTGTGTATCCACAAAGGGCCACATGGGGTGGGAGAAGAAAGCAGATAGTCGGTGCAAAGTGACATTTGGAAAGTTTGGGGGGGAATCATCCATTTCAATCATTCATTGGCACCAGTGGGAGTATTGCCACTGGCCTTTATTACTACAGTTCTACAGATGAAAGCAAGATCTTTGCTCCTTCAGATTTCCATCTGCTCCCACTGCCTTTTCCCACCTGAAGTGCTAATCCTCTTCTGACCGTCTCTGTGGCAAGACTTGTTGCAGTGTCCAAACGCCTGCTTGTGGGTTCAGGTGGTGAATGACAAGCAGGTGTGTCTGAAATAGACAAACAACTATAATCTGATTTCCCTGGGATGATACAAAATTTTAAAAGAAGGAAAGGAAAACAGATTCTCTAGAGTAGAGCCTCTTATAAGTACTCAGCTGAGCCAAGTTCAAAGTGTTCTCCTTCCACTAATTCATGAATACTGAGAAGTAAGTAGAACAGAAAGAAGGCTGCACACACCTGCTTTTCCTCAAAGGATGAAAGACAGGGACCCAGAAGAGGCCAGTCTTTTTCAGAAGGTCAGCGAGTGTTGTGTTGTTAGCCAAGGTTTAGGGTGTGGAAATGCTGGGCCCCAAGACTCAGTGCCTGTCATCAGACCTCACTGGAAGAGTGTTATTATGAGAGCACTTATTCTGTTATTGGATTTCATTCCAGTCAGGGTTGAAGGAGGCTTTTAATTGTACAATAAAGTCCATTTGTTTGATCCACGATCACAGCTTTCTAAATTGTGTTTGTTCCCACACACTCAAATCCACACTGCTCACTACACAGTAATTAGGCAAGTCGATCACAGCCCTTAGTGAAAATTAACAAGGTTCTACCAGAGTGAGTTTCTGAGGTCTGGATGAGACCCCAGAATTGTTCTCTCTCCCCTCCTCCACTCTCACGATAGATGATCAATTTCTTTAACTCAAATTGCGTGTTCAATAGCCCTCTCTTCCCAGAAGCAGCAAGTCAGCCGTGACTTACACTTGAGAAAGGGGACTGGTGACAAGAGAGAAGCTGGGTGGAAATAGAAGTGGTTTTCTCATGCTACCTTGGAGGAAAACGGTGACATCTTGAGCAAAGACAACAGTGTCAGTGGTAGCCACCATCCTCAGCCAGGAACGATTATCTGGGGATCATGTGTTGCTCAGACTTTCTGTAAGTTTTCTCCAGATGTGATGTTAGTGGAATAATTAATGTATATCAAAGCGAAGCCTGGCCCAAGTGGATATTTAAACTGCATAGCGTGTTCCCTTGTCTGATGGTTTCTTTTTCACTGCATAAGAAAGCCCAAGTGAACACTTAGTTTCCTATTATGCCTTGGAAAAGAACTTGGACGGTACTAATAATAGCATCACTTGAAGGCATAAACTTGAGAGAACATATTCTCCACTGTCACCAGTATAGCATATTTGTCTTCCGATTAATTTGCCCTCACTGTGTATTATTAGGAGGTAACACAGTAGTTTTGTTTAATAACCGCCTTCACCGCCCATGGCTGACTCCAAACTGATCACTCAGGCCTGCTGATGAAAGTCCTAATTCATCCTTGTTAGAGCAATTAGAGGGAAATTGGATAACCGTGCCTCTTCTCGCAAAGGTCTACGTGAAGCTCTAGCCTATCCCCCAAGAGGTTAAACAAACGCTCACTTTGGCTGCAAGTGAAATAGATACTTTCCTTGTAAGTGAGATAGGACCAAATTAATTTAGACCTCAAGAAGTTTTTAAGTGGGAGCTGAAGCTCAGCCTCTCTTCTAACTCCGTTCCTCTGTCTGCGCACGGCCAGGTTCAATGTTCTCTTGCTGTTAGAAATCAATTATGACACTCTGCTCTACTGCGGATGATGTTCTGGCCTGAACTACACTCCAGCATCCTGACTTCAGTTGCTGACATTTGAGTGGGGCTTCCCTGGTGACTCAGATGGCAAAGAATCCGCCGGCAGTGCAGGAGACCTGGGTTTGATCCCTGGGTCAGGAGGATCCCCTGCAGAAGGCAGTGGCTACCCAGTCCAATATTCTTAGTTGGAGAATCCCCTGGACAGAGGAACCTGATGGGCTACAGTCCATGGGGTCGCAAAGAGTTGGACATGACTGAGCAACTAACATTTTCACACTGACGTTTGAGTAGTCGTTTGAAAATGGAAAACTTTTTTTTACATTGGAGAACAGTCTTACTTGGTTGTGATTTTCATTTTTTAAATGTATTTATTTTTGATTGAAGGATACTTGCTTTACAACATTCTGTTGGTCTCTGCCATACATCACACGATTCAGCCATAGGTGTACATACGTCCCCGCCCTCTTGACCCTCCCTCCCACCTCCCACCTATTCCGCCCCCTCCTAGCTTATAGAGCACTGGATTTGAACTCCCTGTGTCATAAATTTCCACTGGCTAGCTAATTTTGCACATGGTAATGTATATGTTTCCACGCTACTCTCTCAATTCAAACTGAAAGTGGAAAACTTTTCAGAGCATTATGACACATCTGTCTCTGATTTGTCCCATTCCCCCAGTGGGAATATAGCCACCTCAGGCTTGCTTCTGCCCGGGAAATGGTGTTTCTTCTATAGATGGACTTTTAACCATAGGGGAAATTTTCGGGGTTGAGGAAAGGGTTATAACGGACTCAGGAGACTAGACACAGGAGGAGAAAAGCAAAAATGAAATGAGACATGAGGAGGGAAGTCTGTTGTGTTATGACAGAGTTGGTTTGGACCCAAAGAAAAAGCAAGAAGCAAGTGTCATTGAAGAATCAAAACATTTCTAATCCCTTGGCCAATGCTTCTGCTCATTTGGCTCTGAGTCTCAATTATGCATCTAACTTCTTAGATCTCTTATCTGTTTTCTTATCTGTTAAATAAAGTCCTTATGATCTCAAAAGTTCTTACTGACTCTGTAACATGAAAGTCTTTTGCAACAAGTAACAGAGCAAATGGGGTTTTGTGTGTGTGTGTGTGTGTGTGTGTGTGTGTTGGCTCATGAGAAATCCAGTGAGGAGATGCGATTGACATTGGTTCAGCAGTTGGTAGTTACCAAGATCAGCATCTCTGCAGTTCTTTGGGACTTTTTCTCATCTTGTCACCTGATAGCCTCCCAGATAGCTGCTGGCTTCTAGCACTGACATCCACAGTGTTCCATAGAACAAGGAAACACCTCTCCCTGAGACTTTGTCTTTTTTAGGAGAGAGATGCTTTCTCCATAGGTTTCCGCCTACATCTGGTTTCCCCAGGACCCATACTTAGCCACCCCTGGGTGCTGAGAGGCTAAGAAGTCAAGCATTTCATCTTCCAGGTTTGTCAAAATGGAGACAAAACAGGAGGGTGTGGAGGTGGGTTGTGAGTCAGCAGCCAAATCTGTCACAGGCTTTGAAGCTTGAAGGATGGTCTCCCTCAGCTTGCCTGTCTCAGCCCCACAGAGGGAGGTGGTGGGCGGGCATCACTACTGCCGGAAACATTCCCTGCTCTTCCCGCCACACTGAGGGTAGTGCTCCATCACCACAACAGGTGCAGCCAGGTAACTCGCTCTGGCCAATACGTGCCAAAGTGGTGTGTTTATGTTCCAGATGAAAGCGTTTATGAACCAGCGGGCAACTCTCAATGTCTTCTCAGCTCCTACACGCTCAGGTGTCAGAAGATGTTCAGGTGTCAGAAGCTCCATCGTCCCAGGTCTAGGCGTGAAGACAAAAGGGAGCAAAGCTCTGAGGGCACATGAGAGACACACAAGAGCAGTGGGATTTGGGGAGTTGCCAGTTATCATAGTCCATCTTGGAGCCTCTGGCCTAAAACACACAGGCAGAGAGGATGTATTTACTGTTGAAAACTCCAGGGACTTCCCCGGTGGCCCAATGGTTAAGAATCCACTTGCCATGCAGCGGACGAGGGTTCAGTCCCTGGGTGGGGAACTAAGATCCCACATGCTTCGGGGCAACTAAGCCCGAGCGCGGCCACTGCAAAAGCCCACACATGCCACAACTAGAGAGTCCGTGCACCGCAATGAAAGATCCCACTGGATGCAACAAAGATCTCACGTGCCGCAACGAACACCCAAAGCAGCCGAACAAGTATTTAAAGGCAGAAAATTTCACAGCCACCGTGAGACCACAGTCTGGAGCCTGGCCTCTCCAGTTCGTCCTGAGTTTGGTCACTTCTTTGCTCCTTCCTCCAGTTCTGCCCAGCCGTCTTGAGCACTCTCCAAATACTGTTCTGGCCAGGGACGTGATGACAGATAATCCTCAGAGCGGAGCACCTGTTAGAGCTCGGTGGCTTTGTGCTGTGATGAGGACCAGCTGGAGGTGGTCCTTCCAGCATCTCTTTGTTAGATTTCTCTCTGGCTCCTCAAAGCAGAGGGGAGAAGGGAGATCTTTCCCAGGCTAGAGCACTTGAAATCACTCATGTGCTGTGGCAAATGCAATGCTAATAACAGCTGGGTTTTGTAATAGTTTCCTGGGATCCATTTTCACCATCATCATCACGGCCACCATCATGGCCATCATTACTATGCTCGTTGCCTCTAATAACATTTCACATTTAGGGAGCACTACCATTGGGCTGGGGACAGGAAACATATAATCTCTTCCCATGGAACATACATCTTTAAAAACCCACGGGGATAAGCAAGTCATAGAGACTCCAGGAGAGATGGATAATCCTTAACAACTAATGCAAAGTAAGGAGCAAACAACTAATGCAAAGTAAGGAGCATAGGAACATGGAGAAGGTGTGGATTAGACACTCAGGAAACTCGTTCCTTCCTCATTTATAGACTTCCCTCTGTGACCTAGACAAAGGTCTGTCTTTTTAGGGTGCTACTTTCTCCAATCTTGGCTCAGAGGTTAAAGCGTCTGCCTGCAATGCTGGGGATCCCTGGGTTGGGAAGATCCCCTGGAGAAGAAAATGGCAACCCACTCCAGTATTCTAGCCTGTATCCCATGGATGGAGGAGCCCGGTGGGTTATATTAGTCCATGGGGTTGCAAAGAGTCAGACACGACTGAGCGACTTCACTTCTCCAATTTACTATTAGTATTAAATATCTAGTATTCTGGCCTGGAGAATGCCATGGACAGAGGAGCCTGGCAGGCTACAGGAGCAGCAAAGAGTCAGACACGACTGAGCACCCTTGCTCCTACGATAAAGTACATATGTACTCAAATCCTCCCTGCATTATTTTCCTTTAGTTTCAATTGGAGGAGAATTGCCTTACAATGTTGGGTTGGTTTCTGCCACGCAGCGGCATGGATCAGCCATAGGTATCCACATGCACCCCCACCTTGAGCCTCCCTCCCACCTCCCACCCCATCCCACCTCTCTAGGCTGTCACTGACCTCCAGGTTGAGCTCCCTGCATCATACAGCAAATTCCCACTGGCTGTCTATTTTACATCCCTGGAGAAGGGAATGGCAACCCACTCCAGTATTCTTGCCTGGAGAGTCCCGTGGACAAAGGAGCCTGGGGGTGGGGGGGGGGGGGGGTTATGGTCCAAGGGTCCCAAAGTGTGGCATACCACTGAGCACCCGTGCAGCAGATCTATTTTGCATATGCTAATGTGTGTGTTTCCAGGCTACTCTTTCAAAGAGTCCCACCTTCTCCTTCCCCTACTGTGTCCACAGACTGTTCTCTGTGTCTGCATCTCCACTGCTGTCCTGCAAATAGGTTCATCAGTACCATTTTAGAGACAAAGATCAATCTTAGAAAAATCCACGCAATGATCATCTTGCTCAAGCCAAGTATGTGGGTGTGGGGAGTGTCCTCAGAGGCACCAGTTCCTCTAGATCAGAGGGAATCTGATGTTTTTCCTACCCTGTAGGAGCTATCTACTTATTTGCTGTGTGCTCAGTCACTCGTTCATGTCCAACTCTTTTTTTTTCATGAGGTAAATATTTTTTATTATTCCTTACATTACAGGTCAGAAAAGAAAGACACAGTGAGGTTTGGTTGCTCGTTTTCACACAGTTAGACAGGTAAACAGACAATTACTGTATCATGGAGTAACCCAGTGATGCAGGGGAGCCCCCTGTTCGGGGGTATGCTAAGGAATCAGGTGGGATTCAAACCTACCTTGGTTTCATACTAGTGCCTCTGCTTAATTCTACGATTTTCCAGGCATCATAAATTGTTTTCCCATTTATTAGTTGGAGGCTAATTACTTTACAATATTGTAGTGGGTTTTGCCATACATTGCATGTCCAACTCTTTGCAACCCCATAGACTGCAGCCCATCAGACTCCTCTGTCCATGGGATTTTCCAGGCAAGAATTCTGGGGTGGGTTGCCATGTCCTTCTCCAGGGGAATCTTCCCAACCCAGGGATTGAACCTGTGTCTCTAGCGTCTCCTGCATTGCTAGCAGAGTCTTTACCATTTAGCCACTGGGGAAGCTCATTTGCTTACTTGGAGTGAGAGAAATGGACAGGCAACTGAAAAGGCTAAATGATCTTAGGCTATTTATTTGCAGCTATGAGCAGTCCTGTCAGAGAAGGCAGTGACACCCCACTCCAGTACTCTTGCCTGGAAAATCCCAGGGACAGAGGAGCCTAGTAGGCTGCAGTCCATAGGGTCGCTAAGAGTCGGACACGACACGACGGAGTGACTCAGCATCAGCAGCAGCAGCCCTGCGGTGTGCGTATATGTAAGAAGACATTAGATGGGAAAGCAGCAGCAGGGCTGGCCAAGGTGGTTATCAGTCCGGAACTCCTCACCTTTGGATACAAATTCTCACACACCACTTAAACACATTAGCACTCAGCGTCCTTCCCTCCATAGCTAGGGAACAGTCTGAGCTTCCCTCGGCGACTTGTCACATGCCTGTGCGAAGCTGACTCAGAGCTCCCCTGCGCATCTGAGGAGAGTGCCTCTCGCCCATTCTGTGCTCCAGGGGCTGGCATCTTCCCTGGTGAAGAGAACACGAGGCTGGCTGAGTAGGTGAGCCCTGTGTGTGCATGTGTGACGCACACATGCGTGTACATGCGCGTGCATGTTCAGTCGCTCAGTCGTGTCTGACTCTTTGTGACCACATGGACTGCAGCCCACCAGGCTCCTCTGTCCATGGGGTTCTCCAGGCAAGAATACTGGAGTAGGTTGCCATGCCCTCCTCCAGGGGATTGTCCCAACCCAGGGATCGAACCAGCATCTCGTGTGTCTCCTGCGCTGCAGGCAGATTCTTTACTGCCGAGCCACCAAGGAAACCCCAGCTGAGTCCTCTGAGTGAGTGATAATCGCTCAGTCCTGTCTGACTCTTTGTGACCCCATGGACTGTAGCCTGCCAGGCTCCTTAGTCCATGGAATTCTCCAGGCAAGAACACTGGAGTGGGTTGCCATTTCCTCCTCCAGGGGATCTTCCTGATTTAAGATCAAACCTGCATCTCCTGCATTAGCAGGAGGATTCTTTATCATTATCACCACCTGGGAAGCCCTGTAATAGTACGGTTTAAGTGTATTTGTTTTAGACTCTGGATTATGATTCAATGCTGTGTTATTTATTTTCTTCTTCAGAGTGTTCCAGACTTGATCATTGGGAGTTCTTTGAAATTGGCTCTGTTTTCTTTCAATATGATTCTTTAAAAAAAAAAAAAATTAACTCTGTATTCTTTACTTGAATGCTAGTTTTGACCTACTAATTTGATTTACTTACTTGTTTACTTTTTAAATAATTTTTATTGGAGTATAGTTGCCTTACAATGTTATGTTGGTTTCCGCTGTTACAGCAAAGTGCATCAGCCGTATATATACACGTATCCCCTCTTTTTGATATGCTTCTATCTTTCTTCCACGCTGTCTTCCTTTCTTCCCTCTCTCCCTCCCTCCTTTCTCTTTCACTTTCTCTCTCTCTTCCCCCTTCCTCTTTCTTCCCTTTTTTCTTTATAAAACGTTTAGCACTTTATTGCCTTCTGCCAAGAAGACAGAGATATTACTTTACCAACAAAGGTCCATCTAGTTAAAGCTATGGTTTTTCCAGTAGCCATGTATGAATGTGAGAGTTGGACCATTAAGAAAGCTGAGCACCAAAGAATTGGTGCTTTTGAACTGTGGTGTTGGAGAAGACTCTTGGGAGTCCCTTGGGCTGCAAGGAGATCCAACCAGTCCATCCTTAAGTAGATCAGTCCTGGGTGTTCATTGGAAGGTCTGATGCTGAAGCTGAAACTCAAATACTTTGGCCACCTCATGCGAAGAACTGACTCATTGAAAAAGACCCTGATTCTGTGAAAGATTGAGGACAGGAGGAGAAGGGGATGACAGAGGATGAGATGGTTGGATGGCATCACTGACCTGAGGGACATGAGTTTGAGCAAGTTCTGGGAGTTGATGATGAGCAGGGAAGCCTGGCATGCTGTATTCCATGGGGTCGCAAAGAGTTGGACATGGCTGAGCAACTGAACTAAACTGAAGTGCATTCTGCCACTACCCTATACTCTGAGTTTATCCTGCATTTTCTCTACCCAGCCCTATAGCAGGCTGGTCTCCAAGAAGCCCTAGTTTTTTTAATTGAAGAATGGCAAATAGAAAGCAACTCTCAGCACTGAGTGTGCTCCTTGCTATTGCAGGATCACTGCTTCTAGACCAGCTCAGCTATCTAAGCTAGAAAAATACATGTATGTATATTAACCCATGTATGCAGACATATCTGTATCCATCTGTATATGTGTGTATGCATCCATGTAGGTGTATACATGTAAACATGAGATAATACTGATGTCTCTGGCATGAACCCAGGATCACAGGATTCATTCTGCTTTTCTCTACTCCTTACTTATTGGATGCTTCTTTCTCTGACCGTCATCTCCCATTATCTAAAAATCTGTTTACTTCTTTGTTCAGCTCTTAACCTCATTTCAAGTCTCCCAAATCCTTCAGTCTCTATTGGAATCCTGTGTATAATCTCACAGCACACCATTCACATCTCATTCATAGTGTTTAGCACAGAGTGACTATGTGTCTGATGTCCACTGTGTCTGCCATAGAGAGTTGCCCTGAAGGCAGGACCATGCTGCCTTGGTCTCCACTGTGTACCGTGCAAAGATTTTCTGCATACATGAAAGAAAGAAGTAAGAAGATTAGTTAAAGTGACAGCTGCTTTTACACAGGCCCTTCCATGTGGTCCTCATTTGTACTATTGTTGCATTAAACAGATGGAAGTTTTCCCTGTTTACTTTCCAACACTCGGTTGCTTCACCCAGTTTTATCATCTTCATAGCAACTACTATTATCTGCCATCATCTGGACTGTCTTTTGGCTCCCCTCCTAGATAGCAAGCTCCACAGGGGTCAGACTGTCATACCGAGTGAAGTAAGTCAGAAAAAGGAAAGCAAATATTGTATATTAATGCATATACATGGACTCTGAGAAAACCAGTATGATCTTATTTACAAAGCAGAAACAGAGGCACAGACATAGAGAACAAATTTATGGGTGCCAAATGGGAGGGGGAATGGGATGAATTGGGAGATGGGGATTAACACATATACACTACTGATACTATGTATACAATGGGTAACTCATGAGCATCTATGGTATAGCACGGGGAAGAGCATAGAGAATCTATGGTATAGACCACGGAGAATCTATGGTATAGCACAAAGCACTATTCAGTGCTCTGTGGCGACCAAAATGAGAAGGAAATCCAAGAGAGAGGGGATATCTATATAAATATGTAGCTGATTCACTTTGCTGTACAGCAGGGACTAACATGAAAATGTAAAGCAACTATGCTCTAATAAAAAGATTTTTATAAAAAGCTCCATAGGGACAGAGAACTTGCCTATCTCATTCACTACCATATCCTAGAACAGTATATAACCCAAAGCAGGTATTGGATAAAAGTTCACAGGATATTGAAGAAATTGTACTATTAATAGTAAATAGCAATGTTATTAACATCATCTGTTCAGTTCAGTTCAGTTTAGTCACTCAGTCTTCGTGACCCCATGGACTGAAGCATGCCAGGTCTCCCTATCCATCACCAACGCCCGGAGTTTACCCAAACTCATGTCCATTGAGTCAGTGATGCCATCCAACCATCTCATCCTCTGTCATCCCCTTCTCCTCATTGTTTTACATTATATCAACATTAATATTAACCAGATGTGTGATTAGTATTGTTATTTTTTAAATGTTTTGGGAACTTATATAGATGGATACTAACAAATAACTTTAAATAGAGAAAGAAAGAAAAGAAAAGAAAGAGCTTAGGCTTCAATAAGTAGACAAATTTTAACAGAAAATTAAGTTTTGGAGATCAAAGGTGTAGTCATTTATAGCCTGGTTGGGGTTTTCTGATGTTTTTCTCCAAGGCTTCTCATGTTTATTTGCATAGTATTGTCTGTATCGTCCGCACAAACTGTTGGCTTATGCTCTTTCTCATTTCTCCTCCATCATCCATCTTTCCCTCCTACAAAACTAATGAAAACTTATGAAAAAACATAAATCATTTTGAACCATGGTGTTGGACCTCAAGGAGATCAAACTAGTCAATCCTAAAGGAAATCTGTCCGAATATTCATTGGAAGGACTGATGCTGAAGCTGAAACTCCAATACTTTGGCCACCTCATGTGAAGAACTGACTCATTGGAAAAAACCCTGATGCTGGGAAAGATTGAAGATGGGAGGAGAAGGGGACGACAGAGGATGAGATGGTTGGATGGCATCACCAACTCAGTGGATATGAGTTTGAGCAAGCTCTGGGAGTTGGTTGTAGGAAGGTGTGCATGCTTTCCAGGTGGTGCTAGTGATAAAAGAGCTCACCTGCCAGTGCAGAAGACATAAGAGATGCAGGTTCAGTCCTTAGGTCAGGAAGATCCCCTGGAGAAGGGCATGACAATCCACTCCAGTATTCTGGCCTGGAGAATCCCATGGAGACAGGAGCCTGGCAGGCTACAGTCCATAGGGTCACAAAGAGTTGGACACAACTTAGACAGGCAGGTTTGCAGAATTCCCCTGTCGATAACTCCAGTCTTTGGTCCTCAACCCAAGTCTTCTTCCTCTGTTTCAATTCATTTATCTATAAATGGCCTTACTTTTAGAATTGAAGCCTATTAATTTGGACATTCTTAAAGCCACTTTAAGATACTTGGGAAACGCCCCAGGGTAATGATTGCTTTACTACCATTGGAAGAAATTAGCTCCTGCTCTGGGGGTGCACAAGCTTGGCCACATATCAGAATCACCTGAAATACTTATTTCAATACAGGTTCCTCAGTTCTCCTGAGCCCCACTCTGCAGATCTTTGTTCAGTGGCATGAAAGGCTACGGAAACTCTTCTTTACTTGGCAAAGTGAAAGTGAAAGTTGCTTAGTCATGTCTGACTCTTTGCGACCCCTTGGACTATGCACTCCATGGGATTACTCTAGGCCAGAATACTGGAGCAGGTTGCCTGTCCCTTCTCCAGGGGATCTTCCCAACCCAGGGATCAAACCCAGGTCTCCCACATTGCAGGCAGATTCTTTACTAGCTGAGCCACAAGGGAAGCCCTCTTTTCTTGGCAAGGGGAGCCCTTTCTTGCTAGGGGATCCCTCTAGGCACGGAGTGATGGGGGAGGAATGATATGGAAAGCTAAACCTTTAAACCTTTCTTCCCTTCTGATGTGGACATTCTCAGGTTTTTTGTTCCATTCTGTTTCTTAAGTGGATTCCAGGGCTCTCCTGAGAGAGCCATTGATATTTGCTCACTGATATTTGTAGGGCGATGGAGACTGAGGTCTCCCATGCCACCATCTTTGTCTGTGCCTAGTAAATTTGAATTGTCCTTTAAACAATGTGTAAGATGCATTGCAGAAACTTAGGATCTAGTCATATGTTTGTTTGTTTTAGTAACCAATTAACTAGACACAGATTCAAGTCAGTTGGTTCAGTTGCTCAGTTGTGTCCAACTCTTTGCAACCCCATGGACTGCAGCATGCCAGGCTTCCCTGTCCATCACCACCTCCTGGAAACTGCTCAAACTCATGTCCATTCTAGTTGTGTAGTGTGGGCAGTAGTTGTGGCACACGGTCTTCTCCCTAGCTGTGACTCTAGGGTTCAGTTGCCCTGCAGTATGTGGGATCTTAGTTCTCTGAAGAGAGATTGAATCCACATCCCCTGCATTGCAAGGTGGATTTTTAACCACTGGACCACCAGGGGAAGTTCCTGGACAAAGTATTATAATATAATATTAGTGTAAACAAGTTTGTAATGGCACTGTTTAAACAAGACAATCTATTTTCCAAAATTGGAATTCTGCTTATTCAAACCTTTAATCAATTAGCTTTTTTCTTCTTTTTATTTTTTATTCTTTATGTTTGCAAAATAAGTTTTAAATATTCTTGTTAAACAAAGAGAAGTCAAATTTACTTTTTACCTTGACCCACAGGAAGAAATGTAGGCTTCCCAGTTGGCGCTAGTGGTAAAAAAAAATCACCTGTCTGCCAATGCAGGAGATGTAAGAGACTTGGGTTTAATCCCTGGGTCAGGAAGATCCCCTGGAATAGGAAATGGCAACCCACTCCAGTGTTCTTGCCTGGAGAATCCCATGGACAGAGGAGTCTGGTGGGCTACAGTCCATGGGGTCTCAAAGAGTTGGACATGACTGAAGCAATTTAGCATGCATGCTCAGGAAGAAACACATTTTACATTGCATTCCATTACACAGTACAAATATACATATGTGTGTACATATGCATGTACACATACATAAACCATAGAAAAATGCATAACAAATACGATAAAGTGAAAGTAACTAATATTAAATATGTTGATACGATAAACTATCAAATAGTGAACAAAATATAGAACTAGCCCAAAATAAGCAATATAAGAATAATAGCCTAGTAAAAACCCATATGAGCTCAGCTTGCTGCTCTGTGATGACATAGGGGGTGGGATGGGAGAGGGTGGGAGGCAGGCTCAGGTGGGAGGGGATATGTGTATACATTTGACTGATTTACATTGCCGTACAGCAGAAACTAACACAACATTGTAAAGCAACTATCCTCCAAAAAAGTAATTGGAAATGGAAAATTGGAACAACCAAAAAGCCTTAGAGGCATATCAAGGTTTTTTTTTGCAAAACATTATTAAAAGAAAAAAGAACATAAATATTGACTTTGTGACCCATTAATGAGATGCAGTCTGTGATTTGAAAAACACTAAACTAACCAGTGGTTTGTTACTTGGAGATATTTCAAGGATTTGAAAAACAACAAAAGTGCAATTTTTTTTTTTAATCCAACATTTAGAAAACGGTTCCTAATTATGAGGGGCTGGTGGGTTTACGAAACTGCCTTAGCACTTTAGATAAAAGGAAACGTCTTAGCTACAGTGTTTGACTGCTGACAGGAATATTAACTTATTCATTCTAAAGCCTCCCTCAGACTTCTCCCGTTTCCCACCCAAATTTCATTGCTTCTTGGTATGCTTGTGAACTCAGGGTCCTCGGGTATTATTTACTTTGTAAGGGCCAGAGTAGAACAGCCTCTGACCAGACATTTTCGCCTTATAGGCTGTAATGAATGATTTTATTGTTGTTCAGTAGCTCAGTTCTGTCTGACTCTTTGGAACCCAATGGACTGCAGCACGCCAGGCTTCCCTGTCCTTCACTGTCTCCTGGTGTTTGCTCAAACTCATGTCCATTGAGTTGATGATACTGTCCAACCATCTCATCCGCTGTCACCCCCTTCTCCTCCTGCCCTCAATCTTTCCTAGTATCAGGGTCTTTTCCAATGAGTAGGCTCTTCACATCAGGTAGCCAAAGTATTACAATGGGTATTCTTTATTGACGATCCTTGCTCTAGGTCTTTTCTCATTTGCAATACTTCTGTAAGACAGGTAACAATAGCTCTTCTGATGTCATCTACTTCCTCAAGAACTCACCTTAAATTCTATCTATTCTGCAAAGTCCTTATCAAGCAAAATCTATCCAAACTGACTATTCTGGTCACAAACTTTTCCTTTTCACTTCCCATCCAAACACTCTTGTGCTCCTAAAGGCTGTTAACACGTCATCCGCCTGTTCACCTTTGGTTTTTCTATCTGCCTTTATGTTATAAAGTTCATGGGATCATGAATATTAACTTCACTTTACTAAACAGTATCAGAAATGCTGATAATGATAAGAATACATTCAATTCAACTCAATTCCAATACCTTGGGACTGCTCTGATCACCCCCCCACCATCTTATAAAGACACTATAAACAGAAAACTTGAATTATTTTAGACTAGAGGAGGAGTGAAAAGAATGAAGCATTCTTTATGATCTGAATTAAGAACAAATAATAAAGAAGTTCAGCTTCATTTCTTTTATATACAAATAACAGGGCCTTCCTGATGGCATAGCCATAAAGAATCGCCTGCAATGCAGGACACGTAAGTTTGATTCCTTGGTTGAGAATATGGCTGGAGAAGGAAATGTCAACCCACTCTAGTATTCTGTCCTGGAAAATCCCATGACAGAGGAGTCTGGCAGGCTATAGTCCATGGGGTGGCAAAGAGCTGGACACAACTTAGCAACTAAACAAAAACAAAAATACAAATAATAACAAAAACCAGATTTCAAAATTGGTATTGAATATATAATAGATTCCAGGGACCTATTTTCACAAACATAAATGCTATCACATCTGATTCTAAACCAATTTTAAATGCCAGTTTTATATAAATAATGTTGGAAACAGCTAACTTTTTGTCAGATGTGTGTTGTGGATTGCATCATTTGAACCTACCTACAGTGCATTAGAATTTTGCCCATTTACAGAGGTCACACAGATGTCAAGAAGTGACTGGCCCAGAGAGGCACACCTAATAAATGCTGGGACACAGACATTAATTTCAGATCCCTTAATCTCACTTCCCAGAACCTCATTTATTTCATTAACTTACTTGAAACTCCTGTCAAAATAAATGGAATTTGAGACCTTTATACAAATCTTTAGGAATTTTGAGAGTGATCAGAACTGGAGAAATACTATTATCCCTGCCTAGGGGCATTGGAAATGAATGAACTGCTAGAAACGGCTTCATCATTTTGGGCTCTGAAAACAATTCCCCTGTGAACCTTTATTTTCAGCTTTTATAAATCTTAGCAGATCAGTTCTCCAGGGATGCAGTGTACTCCCACCTCACTTTGACTCAGAAGAGAGTCATTTCGGAAAGTTTCAGCCAAAACGGAGGTGCCCTTTGTGAGTTACAGGCCTGAGAAAAATTAACGTGTTTTGGTTTGCTTGTTTTGTTTTGTTTTTAAAAAGTCAAGACCTTTTTTCCCCAGCTCCCCATAAGTCACAAATAGCTTTTCTTTCAAAGTTCAACCTTGTCAGGCTGTTAATCCTCCACAAGGAAAAATGCATGTGATAGGTTTGGAAAGGTTTTGCTTTCAAAGAAGGAAGTTATTAACTTTTACATTCCTGGTTGGTGCCTTCTCGATGGTTCTGGAAGTCTCTTGGGTGCTAAATATCCAGGGAGATGCAGGACTGAGGTAAGTGAGCAAACCTTTTCCTCTGTTACCCTTTATTCTAACTCTGCACTTTCTCTATTAGAAGGAAAGGAAAGTGAAAAACCACAAGTGCTAGTTGCTCAGTCGTGCCAGACCCTTTTGTGATCACATGGACTATAGTCCCCCAGGTTCCCGTGTCCATGGGATTTTCCAGACAAGAATACTGAAGTGGATTGCCATTTCCTTCTCCAAGGGGTCTTCCTGACTTAGGGATTGAACCTGTCTCCTGTACGGCAGGTGGATTCTTTACCATCTGAGCACCTGGAACAGCCACAAGGAAAGGTGTGCTGTTAAAAAAAAAAAAAGTCACCATAGAGCACAGGACAGGTTGGAAAAAGGAGCAAAGTTCCAATAGGACAGTCAGCGTCTACCAGCCCCGGAGGTCAGGAGGCAGCCTAGTCTGGAGAGTGGGGAGTGGGGTTCTCAGCGTCTGAGCTCAGACTCCCCAGCTCACAGGGGAACACTGTTCATGCAGGCTGAAGAATGAAATGAAGACCGCAAATATTCGTGGGCATATCAGTAAGTCAATAGTACCTGTCAGATTCATTGCATGCGTGCTAAGTCACTTCAGTCATCATTCACCAGTAAACTGGATTTCCCAAGGCAGCTTTGGAAAGAGGGTAGAAATAGAATGGGAGTTTCATTTTATTTACTTATTCATTTGATGTGGACCAGTTTTTAAAGTTTTTATCAGATTTGTTACAGTATTATTTCAGTTTTGTGTTTTGGTTTTTTGGCCGCAAGATATGTGGGATCTTGGCTCCCTGACTGTGGATCGCATCCACAGCCCCTGCATTGTGAGGCAAAGTCTTAACCACTGGACTACCAGAGATGTCCCTTGAGTGAGGATAGTAAATCAAATGATCTGACTGAATCCCAGCCCTGGTTTACACAAGTAGATGTTCCTGAACTTGTTTGAATTTCCTCACTTAGAAAACAAGGATAGTTTGGGATTAGTAATTGCAAAATATATACAGGATGGATAAATCACAAGGTCATACTATAGAGCACAGGGAACTATATTCAGTACCCTTTGATGAACTATAATGGAAAATAACATGAAAAGGAATGTACTTATATGTATAAATGAATCAGAAATTAACACAACACTGTAAACCAAATAAACTTCAATAAAACAAATGTTTTAAAAAAGAAAATTTTTAAATAAAATGAGAATAATAATCCCCACTTCTTCAGGTGTTTATGGAAAGAGTAATAACTGACATTTCTCAAGTGCTTACTATACGCCAAGCACTGTGTTTTATGTGAATTTCTTATTTAATGCTCTCAGAAGGCACACGCCATTATCTTCATTTTCCAGATGAGGAAGCTGAGGTTTATAGTGTTTAGAAACTCCTGGCTGAGAGAGCAGAGAGGGTCCCCCAGCTAGTATCACTCAGAGCCCATTCACTTAGCCATAGGCTACCCTGCCTCCTAAGGTAACGGGTGTCACAGCATTTTGTCACTTCTAAAGAGTGGCACAAACATGGTTATTTGTATTGTCTTTATCAGTATGTGGCATCCTGAGTGTTATTATAGGCTCTCCAAATGACCTTAAAATAACCCAGGAGAGAGGGAGGAGCTGTGAATCCTGGCAGGTGAGTTTGTGTAGAAGTGGTGCTTAGACATTAGCAAACTTCAGATCACATGGAGGGGTTCCTGAAACACAGGGGACTGGCCCGAAGCCCGGAGTTTCTGCTTCATTAGGCTTTCGGCAGGGCCCGAGAATTTGTCTATCTCACAAGCTCCCAGATGGAGCTGGCATTGCTGGCCTGGAGCCCACCTTGAAAACCGCTGGTCAATGGTTGAAAGCAGTCTTGGAGCTGGAAGTTAGTTTCACCCTTGCTGATGGAGCAAGTTTGCTGTCTCAGCCTTCTCATCCACAAAATGTGAATAATACTAGTACCTGCGTTGTAGACTTTCTTTGAGGATAAAATCAGGATAATGCACAGTCTAACACTTGCTTTGGACTCAGACCTGGATCACAGGAAGCACTGTGGTGGCTGTTGTGTATGTAGACACCATCCTCAGCAGCTTTGTGTCCTTGGAGGAACTTTACCACCAAATCCTGCGAGAGTTAAATTAGACCATCAACATTTTATGTCTTTTAAAGTTCTGCAATTTCATTTTTTACTGAAAGGGGGATGAAGTCATACTAACATGTTGTATCTGTCAGGGTCCCAACAGGAAACAGATGGTACACTCAAAATAGGAAAATTCCAGGAGGGTTTATTTACAAAGGGACTGTTTATAACATGTGGGTGTTGGGGAACCACAAGGGATAGATCAGTAACCTGGGGCTTACTAGCAGCTAAGTTGCTATCTTTCCTAAGCCCGAAGGAGTGAGAGGGGAAGAAAGTGAGAAAGAGTTCCTCGGTCATCTCTGATCAAGAGACACAGCAGTTACAGAGACTACCGGAGAGGAAGCGAGCCCGAGGGATTGGCGCTCGCTCCCCCTGCCTCCCTCTGTCTCTCCAGGGCTCCCCAATAACAGCAAAATTAGCTGTGTTCTGTCCAGCAGAAACCAAACCCAACTGGAAGTCAGAGAGCATGGGAAATGGGATACATCCACCAGATGTGTTGACCTGAGTTCCATCAATTGCTCTTACTCCAGCCCTATGCTCTCCCCATTTTACAGATGGGGAAACAGAATCAAGCTAGTCTAAGTCATTTGCCCAAGCCCATACTGTTTCAACAACTACTGTATTCAAACAGCTACAGTAGAGGAACCCTCTGGAGAGAAATAACAGAAATTGAGATGCTTCTTCTTGATTAGTATCTAAAATAAATACTGTAGAGGGTGAGTATGATAGAGTTGTCATGAACAGCAGAAACTGAGATACTTATTCTTGGTTGAATAACAGAAATTGAGATACTTATTCTGGCGTGCTGCAGTCCATGGGGTCGCAGGGAGTCGGACACGACTGGGTGACCGAACAACAGCAATTGTTAAGTTAGTAGAAAAAAATAAATACTGTAAAGGGTGAATATGATAGAGTTGTCAGAGCTAGGGCCTCCGTGACCTCATCTGTCTTGTTAAGTTTAGAAATAAAAATAAAAGGGAACAACCTTATCTGTACACTGCGATTGTAAGTTGGTAAAATATGCATGTGGCAATTGATAACATAGGCTATAATATGACACTGGGATGATGGATGATTTTCTTTTTATTTTCTCCTTTTTCTGACATTTTGGAATATGGCCAGATTGAACTTACATCTTTTTAGCATAAAAGCAATCAAATAAAATTTTTAAAAATAAAGTACAATGAAGGGTGAACCAGACAATCTCCAAGTTCCCTTGAATGTTTTATGAGCCTACAATCTCCATGTCAATCTCTTTATTTCTCCTCTTTTAATATTAAGCAATCCTACAAATATGAATAAAGGTCTGTAGAATCCATGTCAAGCCTGCAGACCTCATGCTTTATGAAAACTGGGGTGATAGAGGTGAAAGGAGAGAAGTAACTCAAAATTGCCACAAAGTTCGCTGAAGCAGAAACGGTTGTTTTTACCCTCTGGTTATATCTGATCCATCTTCTGTAACATTTCCATGACTTTTGGAAAGGTCATAGAGATTTAAAAGAAGGCTGGGCAAAACCAGTATGGGAAGATGCCTGCTTTTGAGAGCTCTCTGGTGGAGGTCGCCACTAGAGCTTTAGTTCTCGAAAGGAGAGTTGTGTCTCAGGATGGGTATCTTTCTAGGTACGTGAGCATTGGCGGCAATGAGGAAGCAACCTGGGAAGTGTGAGTATGGTATCTCAGAGATGTCCTGAAGAAGCCACAGGTTTCCTCCAGGCTGTGAGTCATCTCCCACAGGTGTCTCCCTACAGGTGGGGTATGGAGAGCCACCTCCAGTGCCTCTCCCATGAAACAAAATCGCTCCATAAAGACAACATAGGAGGTCAAGTTTCTGGGTTTCTGATTGTGATGCCCAATTTTGTTGTCACAAATACGGGAGGCTGAGACAAGACCACCAGTTCTTAATACAACCCCAGTGCCTTCTTCCTTACCTTCTCACATGCCCGCCATCCACGTTTAAAATGGTTTAGTTCTATTCCAAGCAGAGAGATTATCTCATCCGTCTAATCAGAGAGGGGTAAATAGAGAAGCTAATAAATCTTAAATTTTCAGTGCTCCTCATTTGTAAGATCCCATTCCTGGTTCCTAAGACTGATTTTATGACTGGGATTTTGCATTCTTTTTAAAGAAAGTCATCCAAATTGTATACATTTCAGATTGTTGTCAAACCTAGACCCATCTCGTGTGTCAGTGTTAAGATTTTGGATTATTCCAGGCTCTAGAATTCACCTATGCTTAAATGACAAAAGCCCAGGCTACATTTTCCTCCACTGGCTGCCTCACAACTAGTCAGTAACTATATGCAGAAGAGGACCGTGGCGCTGAACAGTGTAGAGCTGAAGAGTGTCCACACCAGCTGACTGTACTTCAGCACCGAAGTGGGAAGTAGGTTCAGAATGAGGGATAAAAGGACAGGACGGAGCAGAGCTGTGCATCACGTGGCCAGCTCAGCGCAGGGATGGAGTCCAGCAGGGTGGTTCAGAAAGCAGGCTGGACACCCCTGGTGGTCCAGTGGTTAAGAGTCTGTCTTGTAACGCGAGGGATGGTAGTTTGATCCCTGATCCAGGAAGATCCCACATGCTGTGGAACATCTAAGCCTATGCACCACGGCCACGACTGCTGAGCCTGTGATCCAGAGCCCACGAGCCACAGCTACTAAAGCCCGAGTGTCGCGGTCACTGAAGCCCCTGCTCCCTAGAACCCACGCTCTGCAACGAGAAGCCACTGAAATGAGAAATACACACATTGCACTAGAGAGTAGCCCCTGCTCGCTGAAACTAGAGAAAGCCTCCATGCACCTATGAAGACCCAAGGCAGACAAAAATAAATTTAAAAAACAGAAAGAAAATGGGCTTTGGACATCCAAGGGTGTCTTCCTACTAAACCTGTGATGCTGAACCTCATTTTCCTCATTTATGAAATAAGAATGCCAATGCCTGTCCCTTGAGGTCTCTATGAAAACAGAACTGGACAATACCTGTAAAATGTCCAGTGTGTTGTCTGGTCCATCCTAATTGCTTTGTAAATAGTAGTTACTTCCTTTCCACTAAACCAGAAAAAAATGATGATGATAATTGGGTCATCTCAGTGAAACATGATGTACAATGTGAAGCTTTACTTAGCATCTCATGTTATTCCTTTGCACCAATCTTCTCATTACTTTTAACAGTACATCATTATAACTATTATGATATTAAAACTATTTAATAAGTGGGGAAATACACCATGGAATTAAGAATAGAAATGGAAAATGACTTGCTCAAGCTGGTACAACAGTGAATGATAAAACATGAATTGCAAACTATTCCTCAGGAGCCCCAATCATTTCTAGTGTCAATAAAATTAATTTCAACTTATATTTATTGAGCACCTGCTATATATAGGCATTTTGCTTGATACTATAAGGGAGTCAAAGGTCAGAGAGATTCTCTGCTATATAAAAGCCTTTAATAGGACTTCCCTGGTGGCACAGTGGGTGGGAATCTGCCTGTTAATGCAGGGGACACAGGTTCGATCCCTGGTCTGGGAAGATTCCACATGCCGCGGAGTAACTAAGCTTGGGTGCCACAACTCCTGAGCCCGAGGGCCACAACTACTGAAGTCCACACGCTGCATAGCCTGTGCTTCGCATCTAGAGAAGCCACCGCAACTAGAGAAAGCCCTCCCACAGCAACGAGACCCAGCACAACCAAAAATAAAAAAGAGAGAACTAATTTTAAGAAAGATGAAATGCAGACTACAAGACTAAAAAGAAGTTTATTTCTTCTAAAAGAAGGAAGTTTGTAATAAGCCAGAGTAAATTTCCCAAAATGAATTGTTTTCATGGAACACTAGTTAGTAGATGTTATATGAAAAACCTGTTCTATGGACAAATCAATTTCATAGGCTTCAGGTTAAGTGGGTTTCTTGACTTCTCAGAACCTTTATAAAGCTGATTTTTCTATACAAAGTTCTCGGAGGAAAAAAATTAGTCTGTAGCACTTTCTAAAATTGCTTAGTCATAGAATTCTTTACTTCTGTCAAGAGTCATGGGTCTAGTGTTCCTGGAAGATACAGATGAGAATCATGGATTAGAAAATTAGACACCTGCGATTAATATATAAGTGACTTTAAAACAGACTAAGTGACTTCAACATGTTATAAAAGCTGGAGAGAGAGAGATGTCCTAGTTAGTGACATGAAACTGGGAAGGCTTCCAAGGGAGGTTTGATTCATGATGGTCCTTAGGGGCTGGATCAAATGCTGTATGAAAGACAGACAGAGAGGAGAATCCTAGGTGGCAAGACTAGACCAAACTAGGAAACAAGTGAGTCAAAAGTGTGGGATAATGGATTGGCTTCACTGAATTAGCTCATAAATTGTGGGGCAAGGGACACGATCAGAGAGTTTGGGAGGAGCCTTGTTATGAAGTAGCACAAAAACCACAGCAAAGAGTCCTTGGAAGTGATGGAGCTGGGATGGATCTGTACTCCCAGAAGAATATTCTGGCAAAATGTGAAGCCTGCATTGGAGTGGCGAAAGGTAAGAGGTAGGGAGACCAGACAAAGGTTATCTCATTAATCTCAGCAAGAAGCAGTATGTTCTGAACTAAGGAGGCAAGGACTGAAGGACTGAAACATTTGAGATAAAATCTGGGGGATTTGACAGCTTTTGTATGTTTCACCATATTGAGTGACATCTTTTCATAGTCTTAAATGGTCAAGCTGCAGACACTGAGTTTACAAGACTGAACTCACCTTATGTGTTTCTCAGCATGGCGTGAACTGTGAGAACATGGGCAAGTTGCTAATGGACAGATATGTAAATTCTCACAACAGAAGACTTTCCCAGCAGGAACAGTGACACTGGATGTGACCAGATAATGACAAACTATTCTAATCTTCTAAAAGATGATCCCTGGGTGAAACTGACTAGGACACAGAGCTGAAAGCCAATGTGCATTTCTTTTCCTTGATCCATATGGCTGCCAGTATCCACTCACTTTGAATTCAAGGTTCTGCAAAGTTGAAACCATGTTTAAAATTGCTCCCCACACAGTCCACAAACAGGCCTCCAGGGCAATTGAAGTCTGGCACCTCTGCTCTCTTGCAGACTAACTGGCCAACATACAGCATGTGACGTTGTGAGTTTAATTGCTCAGGGAGAAACAGGCTCTTTAGGCCTCCTGGCCTGTATCCACCTCAGGAAGGGTGCCCACCCACTGCCGTCTCTGGTGAACACCCCCAGAGCCTGTGCTCTGCCATCTGATGGAGCCCTTTGCCATCCCATGCTGTGAGAGGCAGGTATTTGCCTCCTTAATTATTGGAGATTAAAATTTGCAAATCAGAAAATAAAAACACTTCCTCTAGGCAACGACAGTCAATCAAATTTCTTTGGGGAAGAAAGATGAAGACAACATCCTCCAATCTCTGAGTGAACTACCCTCCCCTGCATTAATTTGGCCACATGTGTATCTCTGCTTCCTTCAGGGCTGTGTGGTCTTCAGTTACTTCTCCAGGGAACCCAGAGCACCTGTCCTCAGGAAACTGGTGGTATTCAAATTCTCACTTAGTCCAAAAATCTATCATTTACTGTCCCTGTGCAAAGAACTGTGCTAGGCAGAGTGAGAGAAATTCAAGTGTTTTAAGAGACCTCATCCCAATGAGAAAGATCAAGGAAGTAATCTTTGAGCTGCATTTGAAGATCAGGAAGGATTGGAATACGTAAAGATGAAAAACAGGGCATTCTTTGGGAGATAAATAGTATTAGTAAGAAAATATTGGGCAAATAATTAAAAGCCCTCGGGGTCCAGTATAGTAAGCCAGGCTGAAGGCACTGTAGAGCAATTATATGCGGTTTATGACTGAATTATGTGAATAGATGGATCTTGGATTATTTGCATGACTGATATAACAGTAATAACCCCTTTGTATTTTATGGAAAATGTGCATGATCTAAAAAGGCTTCAAAGAATTAACTTGGTTGCAGAACAATGTGCAAAATCCAATTAGAATTTAAAACACACACATACACACACAAATTCTAATTGTCCTAGAAAAGGAAAGAATTGATTTATCAGCAATTGTGCCTAATTAGACAAGTCCCCCGACTGTCTGGCTGCCCAGCTGGCAGGCTCAATAATCTTTACACATCTACACTTGGCAAAAATGAACTACAATTTACTTTATTTTTTAAGTCATTTATTGATTTCAACTCTCTTTTGGCTGTACCGCACAGTATGTGAGATCTTAGTTCCCTGACCAGGAATTGAACCTGCACCTCTTGCAACGGAAGCACAGAGACTTAACCACTGGACCACCAGGGAATTCCCTTCAGTTTATTTTAAATATCCAGGTTTGTTTTGAATGTGCATATATCCCTTTGGATATAATGAGATAAAATCTGAATGATAAATATCAGTTGCTTAACTGGCTTCAGTCTAACAGCTGTTTAACGAAAAATTATTTGGCTATTGTTAAATCTTAATAAATGTTTTAAATAATCAATTGGCTTATATTAAGGGCTGGCTGTTAGCTCTCATTCTTGCTATTATCTACTAACGTGGTGCTTTAGATTTAATACGATATTTCTCACTGTTTATTTTCACAGTTATTACTTCAACCTAATACTGCATTTTTGATCCTCCAGATTCTGAGAGCTCTTTTCTAATGCTAACAATGACTTCTGTCTTTTTCTAAACCTCTGATGACCTCCACCCAAACACAGCTGTGCCACTGGGCTCATTCACGTGCCTTCCTACTCCAGTGCAGACTCTGCTTCCAGAATTTTCCAGACTCTTGTCTTTCTGGGTCATGGCTTTGACTAACTTTCCATTTAAAGCTTTCAAGCTTACTGCAACCTATGACTCGTTGGGATTCTGGGCACCTGTTGAAGAGCCCCTCCACAAGTGTGGATTCCTCTTCTGCCCTTTTATCATTACATAGGGACTGAAGAGTACATTTAATGAGTTGGAATCTGAGGCATCGCAGCAGAAGGCAGGGTCCATGGTGCCTGTGATACTAGATCCAATGATGGCAGAGCCCCTGCACCACTGAGGCATCTTTCCCATTTGAACCCCTGGAACAGGTCTCGGTTCCTTTAAGAACCTCCAGTGAGAATTCAATAATTGTCTCTGTGGAAAAGATGAGTTCCTCCTAGTGCAGCGTGATAAATCACGGATAATAATAGCTCTTTCCAAAATAATCCTCAGGCAGAAGCAAAATCCAACTGAGAAGGTTGTTCAGAGTCAAAACGTGGGACCTGGATCTGCCTTTTATTTAGCTCCATAAATACAATGTGTTTCTTTTGTCACTGCTGTTGACATAATGTATTATTATTACTATTCAGCTATTATTCTCTTAATGCCTGTATTTTTTGTCTCTTTACTTCCTGCCAGGCCTTCAGTCAATGGGCTAACTGTCCACTTTTTAACCCATAGTTGCCTGCCAACCAGATTATCATTCTAAGCCTCTCCATTTTCACTACCAAGAGTCAGGAGCATGCTTTCAGGAGATTTCTGAAAACAATATCCTAGTGTGAATGAAGAAGTAGATCCATGTTTCTAAATTGTGGTGATTTATCACTCCATAGTGGTTGGAATCATTGGGGACAATTTTTTTTTTTTTTAAGGCAAAGTCCCCATCATATTTGGTAAGTCATTTTCACAGGATAAGAAAAAAATTGAACTTTTTCTCTGTATGCAGAGACCCCTCAGAGTGACTTCCAGCACTCTTCTGACCATAGCTCATTGTGACATCTCATCTCACACGTCAACTTGCCTGGGATGAGGATGCCCAGACAGCTGGTGAGATTTCTGGATGCACCTGGGAAGGTGTTTCAAGAAGAGATTAGCATTTGAATCAGTTTACCATGTAAAGACCTGCCCTCCCCAGTGTGGGCATCATCCAGTCCACTGAGGGCCTGATAGAACAAAGACGCAGTAGAAGGGTGAATTTCTTCTCCCTCTTCCTGGGTTGGGATGACCATCTTCTTCTGCCCTTGAACACGGAGCTCCAAATTCTCAGGCCTTTGGATTTGGGGACTTGACACCAAGGGTCTCTTGGTTCTAATCATAGGACCAGATTTCCTCATTCTCCAGTTTGCAGAAAGCAGGTTGTGGGACTTCTCTGCCTCCATAACTAGGTGAGCCAATCCCTACAATATAATAAATTTCTTCTTATAATTACATATGTGATATTCAGTATTTTATATATTTATCTTATTGGTCCTGTTGTATAAAACATCACTATTTGTTCAGTCGATAAGTCATGTCCAACTCTTTGAGACCCCATGGACTGCAGCATACCAGTCTCCTCTGTCCTCTGCTACATCCTGGAGTTTGCTCAAAATCATGTCCATTGAGTAGTGATGCTATCTAACCATCTCATCCTCTGTCACTACCTTCTCCTTTTGCCTTCAATTTTTCCCAGCATCAGGGTCTTACTCAATGAGTCAGCTCTTTGCATCAAGTGGCCAAAGTATTAGAGCTTCAGCTTCAGCATCAGTCCTTCCAATGAATATTCAGTGTTGATTTCCTTTAGGATGGACTGGTTTGATCTCTTTGAAGTTCAAGGGATTCTCAAGAGTCTTCTCCAGCACCGCACATTGAAAGCATCAATTCTTTGGCGTTCAGTCTTCTTTATGGTCCAACTCTCACATCCATACAAGACTACTGGAAAAACCATAGCTTTGACCATACAGACCTTTGTTGGCAAAATGATGTCTCTGCTTTTTAATATGCTGACTATACCTAGGATATAGAGAAGCTTGTTCATCACTTTACTTATAAGAACAGGTGTGTTTCTACTCTTGGTGTGCTGTCACAAATCACATAATTCTCCTTACGATTATGTGTTGAAATTAGTTATATATATATATACGTATATATGTATATATATATGTGTGTGTGTGTGTGTGTGTATATATATATATATATATATACACACACACATATAGACTTCCCTGGTGGCTCATTGGTAAAGAATATGCTTGCACATGCAGGAGACGTGGGTTCGATCCCTGGGTTGGGAAGATCCTCTGGAGAAGGAAATGGCAACCCACTCCAGTGTTCTTGCCAGGAGAATTCCATGGACAGAGGAGCCTGGAGGGCTACAATCGTTGGGGTCACAAGGAGTCAGACACGACTGAGCAACTAACACACACACACGCACACATATAAATCCTATTGATTCTGTTTCTCTCAAAAATCAATAATATACTCACTCATTGTCTTTGATAGGCTGGGACTGATTATAGTAACACTTAACTGGCAGGGATATGGAAGTTTTGCCAGAAGAATGTTCCAACAGAGTGACTCACTATGCAATACACATTCATGGTTATCAGTGGTACCACACCACTGCCTGGAAGAAGGGTCACCCTATCCCAAAGACCCATGCCCTCTTTATTCCCACACATCAGGTTTCCCCTATTCTCTCAGAATGCCAGAGGCACCCACAGCTACCCATAGCTCAGTAAGCAGGTCCCATCACTGGAAATTGAACTAAGTTTCTAAGACCCCAGGATATTATGTCACCTGAGAATTCATGCTCTGCTTCTTTTTGATTTATGGGGCAAGACAGATTCATAATTCTATTTTAAAATATCATAAGGCAGATTGTTTCATTTTCCTTCTTTAGAACATAATTATTCCTAATTCCACAATTACTTTGCAAAGTGACAGTCTAGTGATTAAGAAGCACTAGCTTTTAGCAAATTTTTCTTATCACCAAACTCTATAAAAATTTAACTTCCTCCCCAAATTATGACGTTGTTGGGTAGTTTTTATTAGACAATTTTGGGACTTGAAAGTTCTTTGTGACTAGTTCTCTCATATTCCAACACATATATAATTATAATTAATTGCTTCTCTGCACATTTCCTTTTTCTCTGGAAGGAAAGAAATAGTTTGGGGAAAAATAAGAACTGTAGGGAAAGCAGGGAGGGGCCATTTCCTTTGTTAATTGTATGGGGCTGACTGCCTGTCTGGTGTACAGTCATCATTTCAAGAGTACACCTTTTCAAGTTGTGCTTCTCAACAGCTGAAATGTGCCAAGACATAGGCCAGGATAAAAGGCCATGGCGTTGCAGGGCTTCAAACCAGCAAGTCAGTCCAATGTGTCTCTTTTTCACATATGCACATATGCTTGTTGTCATTGTTTAATTGGTAAGTCATGTCTGACTCTTTGTGATTCCATGGAATGTAGCCCACCAGGCTCCTCTGTCCATGGAATTCTCCAGGCAAGAATACTGGAGTGGGTTCCCATTTCCTCCTGCAGGGGATCTTCCCAACCCAAGGATCGAACCCAAGTCTCCTATGTTGGCAGGTGGATTCTTTACAACTGGGCCCCCAGGGAAGCCCTCACAAACATACATACAAACTCACAAAACACAGACTGGGAATTGGAGTCCCTCATAGTCTGTTATGCTGGATGATATGTGCTTTATAAGCATAAAAGTTGGTAAATCTATGTTTGTCACCATCTCTGAATCCCAAGTAAAATCTGAACTCCACGTTGGGAAAAACCTAGGAAAACAAGGAACTGCATCACTCAGGCATGTGTCTTCCAGGTGCCCCATCATTGATCATGTAGGCTCATAGTTCAGGAAATCAAGTGTTGTACAGGTCTGGGGAGTCTCACCCCAGTATGAACCTGGGAACAAGGGTGAGAGATAGGTTTAGATGCCCAAAGGGCTCATGGCTATCAGAGGAATCAGAGGAATAGACTTGCCCAGTCATAAGTTTTCTCCCGTTACAACTGAGTCAGCCTCTCTTTGGGGGCTCTGGCTGCAAGTTAAGAAAGGAACAATATGCCCTTTTATTCAACCACAGTGGAGGCTGATAGAAAAATAGATAATAAGTAGCCTGGCCTGTGATGGAGTCCAGAAAGATAAATAATCCCTCCTACTTGGGTCTCTTAATTATCTGAGGGTCAATGAAGCCCAGCTAACCTTCCCTTCTGACCCATCATTCCCACTATTTCTGACTCCTGCTTTCTGACTCTGGACAGGGGAATTGGAAGCTGCAAGCTGGATAATGGGCAGGAAGCAGATCCTGAGACTATTTCCAGGAGGAAGTGCCAGAAAGAACTTGTGAAACTTCCATTCTAGCAAGCCCAAGAGGTGGAGATAATAATAGCTTGCTGCTGTGTGCGTGTGCATGTGTGTGTGTGTGAAAGGTGCTAAGCGCTTCCTAGACACAAGCTCATGAAGCCTCATGGCTCCCTGGTGAGGCAGGTGAAAAGCCCTGATGCCTACTTTGCATGCGTTGAACATCTGCTCGGAAAGTGAATAGCCTGGGCTGAAGCTCAGAGAACCTTGGTCAGAGAATGACATGGGGTGTGGGGTGCTCTCTTGCTGACCCCAGGAGAGGCCCGAGGGTTTGAATCTTCACTCTTAAGACTAGATCAAGACCAGCCCAACTGAGGAACCTTGGGACTCCAAGAACCTAGAGACTCTTTTTCCTTGACACACTAGGATCTGATTGATAAATACAGATTAAGTCCCTGCTGTATGACTTGAATATTCTGAGTGCAATAGACATACTGTGGCAAGTGGGAGATGGCGCCTTTCTTCTTGAGGATCTAACACTTCGAGGTCAGGAAATAAATCAATACACCTATGAAAGGAAGGCAAGGTGGCCCTTGGGGACAGCCAGGCAGTGACTTCAGTGCAGCTGAAATCCCCACATTTCGCATCTCAGGACATCCTAGATGAAAGGGTGCCCTTTCGGCAATGCTACAGACACACCATTTGGGATGTGTGGGTCCCTCTAGAGAACATGACCTCAACTGGAGGAAGACTTTGGTGGTTTAGTTTTTGAGACACTGGTTCTGCTTTCAAGAAATGATCCTCCCGGAAGTCCTCCAGCCCAGACAGCACAAGGACAAAGGCACATCATGGAAATGCTGATGGCCCCTGAGAGATGCAGTTAGAGCCCCTACAGCTTCCGGGTGGGGCAGCTGATGGCCTCCAACGGGGAGGGCACACTCCTTCCCGTGAACTTGCGGCCTCGGTTCTTCCATTAACGAGCCCATGGGTCAAACCAAGAGACAGAGGTGGAGTGGGACCCCTGCCCCGCCCTGGCCTCCCGCCTGAGGGTTGCAGAGGGGAGCCTGGAGGGCCCGACTGGGCGGGGAGGGGCGTTCCTCCACTGTCTCTCTGTCAAAAATAAAATAATAATAATAATAATAATGTCGAGGCTGAAAAGCCCATTATGGCTGGAGGGCGAAAATAACATTTGCATCCTAAAGTCTATACGAGACATCTTCCCATAGAAAATGATGAACTTGCACATCGGAAAGTGCAAAGACTATTTAATCAGAGCCTTTAAGAAGATCAAAACTAATCATGAAATGTTAAAAAAAATATATGTATACAAAAGCAGATAAGAAGAGGTTTGGGCTGTGTGACCAGAATCTGAAAATCAGAAAAGAGCCTTTTAGGTCCTTCTACGACAGGGGAAATATGTCACTTTTTTTTTCTCGCTCAGCAATCCAATTTACTCACCACAGTGCTACGAAATGGGATTTAAATAGCATGGCCAGTCCGACAGCGCAGAGACCCAAGACGCTCTGCCAGGCTCTTGTTCTCTGTGTGGTCCTTACAGACTGGCCCTGTTTCCTTATTTTGATTCACTGTAGGTATGACGTTTAAAAGAAAGAGAGATAGTAGAGACATTCCACAAGACATGGATGAGTAGGTGTAAACGAGGTCAGGGAAGGATGTGGGGTGTGGGGTGCCCTCTTGCTGACCCCAGGAGAGGCCTAAAGGTTCGAATCCTCACTCTTAAGACAGACCAAGATCAGCCCCACTGAAGGTCCTTGGAGGACAGCATGATGAAGGAACTCTAAAAAGCTGGTAGAGATAAGAGAAAACGGGGCTTAAAACAATACTATGAGGGCAAGATTAAGAACTTAGGTTAGGCCAAGTTTTTGTTTGGTTTGGTTTGGTTTGGGGTGTTTTGGTGGCACCACATGGCTTGCCGGACTTCCCTGGTAGCTCACTGGTAAAGAATTCATCTGCCAGTACAGGAGATGCAGGTTTGATCCCAGGGTGAGGAAGATCCCTTGGAGGAGGGCATGGCAACCCACTCCAGTATTCTTGCCTGGAGAATCCCACAGACAGAGGAGCCTGGAGGGCTATAGTCCATGAGGTTGCAAAAGAGTCAGACATGATTTAGTAACTAAACAACAACACAGCTTGCAGGATCTCAGTTTCCCCATTGAGGCATTGAACCTGGGCCAAGGCAGTGAAAGCCTGGATTCATAACCATCAGGGAATTCTGAAGGCCAAGATTTTAATGCACACATGTGTACTTTTGTCAATGCAAAGTCAAAAGTGCTGGGCCTGGTGTACACGGGGAAATAGGAACATTGGTAGCTACCATTGAACGTTCTCACAACAGGCATTCTTTAACCTCATTTTGCCCAGTCAGAAAGGTGAAGTCACTTACTGAATCTAAGTTACAGCTGGTGGGAAGCTGCTCTATAGCACCAGGATCTCAGCCTGATGCTCTATGATGACCTAGAAGGTAGGGATAGGGAATAGGAGGAGGTTCAAGAGGGAGAGGATATATGTATACAAATAACTGATTCACTTCATTGTGCAGGAGAAACTAATACAACATTGCAAAGCAATTATAATCCAATTTTTAAAAAAAATCTAAGCCATAACTAGAAAAAGCCAGACCTGGAATCCATCTCAGATCAGCATAGTTACAAAAGCTTTGCTCTTTAACTTGCTGAATAATCCCCCATTCTTTTCAAATATAGAAACTTCTTTTTACACACAACTCCCCACCCAAAAAAAATTCTAGAAATTTTACAAAAATGCTGCACTTTCCCATGTACAGTCTGCAGGCTAGCCTTATATGCACTGACCTTCAGAGGCCCCAAGTCATTCCTCCACAACCACGCATGTTCTCAGTCTTCATCTCAAGGAATTTACTGTCAAAACCTCTCCGAGGAAAGCAAACATGAGTGATGGGCAAGGGTTCATACATTTGGGCTCACGCTCCCCTATGAAAGAAAGAAAAAGGTTCACTAGCAAGTAGGTTTCCTCTAGCCCTCCTGGCAGTCCCTCCAAGCCACTTACGCTTTAGTAATAGTTTCTTTCTACAACACCTTCACCAAATGACTGCCCTTTCCTCTCCAGGTTCCATTGATTAAGACAGCACTGCTGTTTAATCAGACTCTACCTCTAAGAAAATCATGGGGTAATTCCCCAGGCCCCTCCCAATCTGCTAGGAAGTGTTCTGGGTATGGTTTGACGGACAAGGCAGACACATGAAATGCACACACAAAATACAATGAGGTATTAGAACATGAAACATACACATATAACACACAGTGGGGGACTGCCCTGGTGCGCCAGTGGTTAAGAATCTACCCTGCAATGCAAGGGACACAGCTTCCATCCTGGTGGGGTAACTAAGACCCCCATGCCTCGGAGATATTGAGCCCACTAACTACAGCTAGAGTCCAAGCGCTGCAACTAAAGATCCCTTGTGGTGCAACTAAGACTCAACGCAGCCAAATACATAAATAAATACTTTTTTAAAAAATGCAATGAGATCTCAAGTGCATGGTAAAGAATACACATTTTATATATATATATATATATATATATATATATGTATATGTTATACATACACACATATATACATACTATACATTAATAGTGCTAATTATTATAGCATAGAAATATGCATATAAAGCAAGAGGATGGGAGGACATTATGGAATGGTAGCCATATAGTTATTTAAAGAGGTTTTACATATGGAAAGAAATGAGTTAAGAGCAGATTTTGAACAGAGGGGAGAGATCAAACCAACCCTCCCGCAATGAGGAGTAATCATTAAGTAGTAATGAAGCAGAGAGAATATGGAAAGTGAGTTTTGATATGTTTATAATGTAGCTGAGGATAAACAAACAATCCATGTTAATGAAAGAAAAAATACTAAGGCAAATACTCTAAGGCAGACTATAAAGTGACACTGCTAAGTTTTGCTCTCTCCGGAACGCCCCAGGAAAAGAAAGACTGTTCTGGGGAGGAAGGAAAAGGCCCCAGGAGAAAGACTTGACATCTGTCCATCCTTGGCTTCTGTCCTGGCTTCTTCTGAGCCCAGACAAGCTCAGAAGAACCCAGCAGGAGATACACAGGGCACAGGCTTCTGCTCCAACATCCCTTTGACTCCTACTTGGCAAAGGATGAAAGTGAAAGTGAAAGTTACTCAGTCGTGTCCAACTCTTTGCGACCTGTATAGTCCATGGAATTCTCCAAACCAGAATACTGGAGTGGGTAGCCTTTCCTTTCTCCAGGGGATCTTCCCAACCCAGGGATCAAACCCAGGTCTCCTGCATTGCAAGTGGATTCTTTACCAGCTGAGCCACAAGGGAAGCCCAAGAATACTGAAGTGGATAGACTATCCCTTCTCCAGGAGATCTTCCCCACCCAGGAATCGAATTGGGGTCTGCTGCATTGCAGGCGGATTCTTTACCAACTAAGCTATCAGGGAATCTGGCAAAGGATAAAAGGAGAAGATAAGACATCGAATGTCTGCTGGAGAAGGAAATGGCAACCCACTGCAGTATTCTTGTCTGGGAAATCCCGTGGACAGAAGAGCCTGGAAGGGCTACAGTCTATGGAGTCACAAAAGAGTTGGACACGACTGAGTGACTAAACAACAACAGTAATATCTGCATGTGCCTCTGTCTCTCTCTTGCTCAAACCTGTCACTTTTGAAGAAGGAAGTGCAAACAGGTAACAAGGAGCCTTTTGAAGGGAAGCCGTGCTGTATTCTACGGTGCACTTGATGCCTGGGCTCCCCTCCTAGAAGGATACAGCCTTCTGCAACCTTGGGATAGCCATTTCCATGCTCCTGAGAGCAACTCTATTTTATAACCAGCAAATACACCTGAGGGCCCCAGGCTTTAAGCAGCGCCTCCGCTACTTTGGTGAAATTTTAATCTTCTCAAATCCCACATATATAATCAGAGGTGTTTAGAGATTATGAATCCAAATCCTAAACCACTGGGACTCTGGTGACCAGAGTGGGGTTTCTGCATGCCAAGATACTCAGACAGTTCACAGAGCATCTCTCTTGGCTTGGGGACAGAAGTCTTTCCAGGTTTACTGAAGACCCCCTGCACTAAACTCTTTCACATTCGCCATCTCACTTAATCCTTCCAACAAGCCTGCAGGGTAGACAGCTTTATTATCATCACTACTTTATCAAGGAGGGAACTGCCTTGCCCAAATTCACACAGCTGAAGGGGTCTGAGTCAAGAGCAAATCAGCCTGACCTTCACCCCAGACTTTGCATCACATCTCAGTTTGCTGGAGATAAGAACACTGATCTCGGATACAGACACCCCACGAAGGGAGGCATGTTTGTTGGGAAGCACTTTGGGAAAGGGATGTGCAGAAAGTGCAGGCGTGATGAGCCAAGCACCCTGCAGAGGGTGAGGTGTGTTGTAAAAGCAAAGCTGGCTCTGCAGCTGAGGGTGTGGGGAAGAACGGCCCTGCCAGGCTCATGGATGTCCATCTGGTCTGAGACCTAGCTCCTTTGACCTTCAGCAGAATAGCAGAGCAGGAAAGCCTGACCTTGGTCTACCCTTCTGTCCACCTCAATAACCCCTCTGACACAGACACAGAGAACAGACTCGTGGACTCAGCTAGGGGAGGATGTAGGGGCCACAAATGGACAGAGTAGCATTGAAATGTACATTACCATGTGTAAAATAGATAGCCAGTGGGAAGTTGCGGTTTAACTCAGGGAGTTCAACCCAGTGCTCTGTGACAACCCAGAGGGGTGGGATGAGATAAGGGGTTGGGGAGGGGTTCAAGAGGGAACGGACATACGTATACTTGTGGCTGATTCATGTTGTTGTATGGCAGAAATCAACACAACATTGTAAAGCAATTCTCCTCCAGTTAAAAAGTTAAATTAAAAAAAATAATGATAATACCCCCTTTTTCTCTGCAGTCTTCCCTCCCCACTGCCGGTTTAAAGATACATTCCCCCATTCACGGGTCCTCCTTTCACCGGTTTCATTCAATTAGATGTGCATGGCCTTTGTGCTCTTCTCCTAACCTTGGGTCTTTTCTTCATCCTCACAATTCTCCCTTTTCCTTTCTGTAATATTCCCTTCCTTCCTGCTCTAATTTCTCATCTATTTTTTTCTCTCCTGAGATAGCAAAGAGAACAAAAGAATGAGAATGGGAGAGATCCTTTGCATCTCCCTGAATGATTCATTATTTGATTCTTTTTTCACTACATTCTTTGAATGAGCTTCATAAGATCTATGGTAACTAGATACCCCATTTGTGTCAAATGCTCTTTTGATATGTTGGCACTGACTAAATAAGCATTTCAGAGCATCTTCATTTCCCTTTCTCTGTTTCACAAGTCTGATGGTTGGGTTTCCAGCTAAAGAGAAAGGAAGAAAGAAAAGAGAGAAGATTTGTAGAAAGGCCAGGCACACAGGGCACAAGGCCTCATCCATTACCTGGGCTATGCAGGCCTTTGTATTCCTTTGAGAGAGAGGGAAGTGGTCAGGGGCAAAGTCTGAAGCATGCCACTCCAAAATATGCCACTTTAACATGCCGTTTTAGTTTTTTATTTGGTTTTGCAGCACATGAGATCTTTGATCTTCCCTGAAGCATGTGGAATCTTGTTCTCTGACCAGAGACTGAACTCAGGCTCCTGCATTGGGAGCAAAGAGTCTTAGCCCCTGAGCTACCAGTGATATCCCTTACATGTGGATTATATTGAATTAAAGGTACTTGAGAAACAGCAGGTACTGGAAAGGCCTTCTTCCCTCCCCTTTTCTACTGTTAAATAACAAAACAGTAATTTAAAATTTTTAAGATCTAATTGGTTTTATTGAATGATTCACGAATAGGGCTGCATCCCAGTTACCAGGCAGAGAGGCGCTCCTAGGAGCTGTACAAATGGGAAGTCTTTTATAGACAGAGAGGGGAAGAGAGTGGCTGGTTTCAGGCTTAGGTAGCCTACCTACAGGGAATAGAAGGGGCTGTGCATCAGATTTCTTCATTGGTGCCGATGAGAAAATGCCAGACTGACTTGTTGAGACTACATTGCTGGGGAGTCTGTAATTGCAATTGCATTAGGGATTAAGTCTTGGTTTGCTGATGTGGGGCTTAACACTAGTAACTCCATATTGAACCTGTCATTTCCTTTTTTTAAAATATAAACTTATTTATTTTAATTGGAGGCTATTTATTTTACAATATTGTAGCGGTTTTGCCATACATTGACATGGATCTGCCACAAGTGTACATGTGTTCCCAATTCTGAACCCTCCTCCCTGTCATTTCCTTTTTGAAACTATCTAAAAGCAAGTCATAAAATTTCCCATGAGAAATGTGCTGTCTCTGGACGAGGAAGAAAAGAACATTCTCATCACCAGAGACTGGGAATCAGCACCGAAATGAACCCATACAAGCAGATCTACCAAAATAACTCTGATCTTCCCTTGGTGGTGGTAGCGGTTTAGTCGCTAAATTGTATTCAACTTTTTTGCAACCCCATGAACCGTAGCTTACCAGGTTCCTCTGCCCATGGGATTTCCCAAGGCAAGAATACTGGTGTAGGTTGCCATTCCCTTCTCCAGGGGATCTTCCCTACCCAGGAATCAAACTCCCATCTCCTGCATTGCAGGCAGTCTCCTGCACAGCAGGTGGATTCTTTACCACTGAGCCACCAGGGTCTTCCCTTAATTTCCTCCTTATATTTCCTAGTCACTTTCTCACAACTTATCACCCCTAGAAGCTTAACCCCCTTTTCCTTTGCCTTGTCACTTCCCCACAAATTTATCTTTCTTTGTTAAAAAGTTATATAAACTCTTAGTCCTAACCTCTATTTTGGATCTTCATGTTTCCTAGGAAGACTCCCATGTGCATGAAAAAAAAATTAATAGAATGTGTATGCTTTTCTTCTGTTAATCTGTCTTTTGTCAGTTCAATCCATAAGCCCCAGCCACAGAACTAAGAAAGTAGAGGGAAATTCTTTGTTCTCCTTGACAGAATCAATTCAGTGTTTTGTATACACACACACACACACACACACACACACACACACACACACACTTCATTTTTTCTGGGAACGCCAGTGTTGGAAACGTACAAAATCTCCATTCATTTTGGAGCTGCAGAAACTAAGACCCAGAGAGGCAAAGTGGCTTAATAAGATCATCAAATCTGTCCCTGTTTAAACTGAGGCCGGAATACAAGGATCCTGACTCGCATTTTGCAGTGTTCTTTACAGTGGTAGCCCATGGGGTCACAAAGAGTTGGACATGACTGAGAGACTGAAATGAACTGAACTGAACTTCCTCTCACCCATCTCATGTATTCAGTCACTCAGTCACATCCAATCCTTTTGAGACCTCATGGACTTCAGCCCACCAGACTCCGCTGTCCATGGGATTCTCCAGGCAAGAATACTGGAGTGGGTAGCCATTTCCTTCTCCAGGGGGTCTTCCTGACCCAGGGATTGAACCTTCATCTCCCGCATTGCAGGCAGATTCTTTACCACTTGAGCCTGAGCTAAAACCTTTCTTCCTTTCCCTATAGTATTCATTTCTAGCTCTCTTTCCCATGAATCTGTCTAAAGCCTTCTTAAAGCTATTTCTGGTTTCAGTGTCAAACACTCAAGGAAGGGCCTGAGGCCACAGGGACAGAGGAAGATGAGCGGAAAGGGCTTTATTTTTGTCCCATCTCACATTCATAACCTCTTTCCTTCTGAGAGAGTCAGAGGCCTTGCAACTTAGGAAAGAGATGTAGAGGTGAAGGACTTTGTTTCGGGAGGAACCTCAGGACAAGCTGTTAAATTTCCCCAGAAGTGAGTTATCCTTCCTCCCACCAATAGTGGTTGGCAGCCTGTTATGCCCGATGTCCGAATCCCCGAGCGGGAAGAGAGAAAGCTACCAAGAGACAATGCAAAACGCAAGAAGGGAGTTTATTGCTAGCTCGAGCTAGGGCCCCCGCTGTGTCCAACGCAGTGGCGCACAGGCTGAGAGCCCCGAGCCCGGTTTTCTACCCATATTTATAGAACATCCAATTTCAAACATAAGCAGGGGTCATTTAGCGAAGCGGATTGGTTACATGTTCGCGGGGGTCTTTTCATTGGTCAGACATTCGCGCGCGCGGGATCTTTCCGTAACAAGTTCTGATTGGCTGTATCTGGGTGGCCTGATAGTCTCTGACTGGTTGTGTCTTGGTGACCTGATAGTCGCCTTAGTTGCCAGGGTGGAGGGCCTGGTCTTCCTGCTTCTGCCTCCTATCATGGCGTTATGTTTACTCTTTCTACATTCCGTTTGTTCTCCCTACATTCCCCCCTGTCTTTTGATTATGGGGAGGAATCTTCCTCTTCTTTATTTCGACCTATCGGCCGGTATTGTTGTCTTAGCACCATAATCTGGATAGTATTTAGCTGTGTCCTGATAAAGGTGATTAGTCTATTTAAAATGCAAGGCCCAATTGTAAGTATTAGTATTAACAGTAAAAGTGGGCCCAGGAGGGTTGAGACTAAAGGAGTCAGCCAGGGCGACCAGGATCCAAACCATTCCCACCATCCCTGTTGGGCTTCCCGTTCCCTTTTGCGTTGCGCTAGTCCCTCTCTCACTTTCGCCATTGAATCCCTCACCACACCTGTATGGTCTGCATAGAAACAGCATTCTTCTCCAAGAGCTGCGCAGACCCCACCATGCTGGAGAAAAACTAAGTCTAATCCCCTCCTATTTTGCAATACTACTTCAGACAAGGAGGTTAGAGACTTTTCTAGGTGGCTGATTGATTCTTCTATACGAGTCAGGTCCTCATCTATGGCTGCTCGGAGAGAGGACAGCTCCTTGGTTTGTAGAGACAGTGAAGCTATTCCTGTTCCTGCTCCTGTCAACCCGAGGCTGAATAAAGCAGCCATGGTGATTACACTAAGTGGCTCTCTCTTTTTTTCTACGTACTCCTTGGTCCCAATGTGAGTACATAACTTCTTCAGAATGGTATAAAATCTTTGGCATTATAGCAACCAGGACACAAAATTCTTGACTCTGGTTAAAAACCTTCACATTCAAACATGGGGTCAACCCCGTGTGTGAACAAATCCACCATCCCCCGACCCTGGGCACAATCCAGTCCTTTCCTTGAAGGCTTAGATTACCTTCGGTCTGAGCACACAGGGAAGTCTTGTCCCGTGGTACTGTGCCTAGGCAAAGTCCTTGTCCCCATACCTCCTTCATCGTGAGACCAACCTTACGTTCCTCCCATCGACATTGGGGTGGGTTCTGGCCTGAAGATAAGTCATAGGAGACGTTGAGGCCTATGGCCTCATAGTAAGGGGGGCGAGGATTATAGCACAGCCAGCAGGATTGGGTTGCATTAGGGTCAGTATTATTTAAAGTTGCAAAGGCTGCATTTACTAAAGCCCATAGAGGATCTGGGGGGAGCGGACTAACAGTTGTGGGTGTTCCCTGCAAACCAGGTTTAGAGGGGCCAGGCTCTGAGGTCCTTCTGGCCTCTGGGCTAGGCCTGCGCGGGGGCGGGGGTTTTGGAGCTATCACCTGGTTTGGTCCCAGAGCTACTTTGGGGGCCAAATAGAGTGGTCCTAGTTTAAGCTCAAACCGAACTCCAGTGTCATATCCGTTCTTGTAAAGACGGAGGCCCCAGCCACGGCCAAAATCCCATCTGGTAAATCTTTTTCCTTCATCTGTGAACTCAATCTGTAATGGGAAACATTGTCCTGGTTTGGGCATTGTCTGCCAGTTACGGTGGTTGGGATCTGACTTTACGCTAATAAGGTCCCTATTAGAATCCCCTCAGAGCCAGTCTACGGTCCCGGTGGTTTCACATCCCCAGGCGGCGCAATAAAAAGAGTCAACTCCCCCACATTTATTAATTTGGCTCCGATCTCTACCATCCCCCGGGCAAACATACACAGGTACCTTATTCCATCCATGAGTGAACAAGCCAAAAGTGCCATGGGCAAAGAAGTCACTTAGCTGGTGGGGACCAAAGCCATTGCTGTCAGCTGCCAGGACGCATAAGTCGAAAGTCAAAACGGGCCACCACGTTCCCCGAGGGGCCACATTCGAGCTTGAGTTGATCAGTTTTCCGGTTTCTGGATTGTAGACCACCCAAGTCATATTGACAGGATGATGGGGATCGTCCATGTGGCCATGAGAAGTCATCCCTGGATTGATGAGGGCTGCCATCAGCAAGAGGACTAGGAGGCTCCCCGGCGGGTGAGCTTCAATTTCAAAGGATCCGACGGATGAACATTCGCCTTCCATTCTGTCTGTGCCTTATTTCGTTCCTCTGGCGTGGCTTGCCGCACGTCGTTGCAGTGAACCCAGGGTCCAATCCCGTCAACCAAACAGTGTCCACTGGTCAACTGCCGCGGGATCAGGGGACGAAAGACCCCTTTCTCCGCAGAGCCGGTCGCCTTCCAGCGTTTTCGCTGGCCTTGGTCTCACACCGGCAGGAACGTTCCCTGCACCAGCTACCCCCCTGCTCTCCTAGCAGGCCCCGGTTTTACACTGGATTTCCCTGTACCAGTTACCTCCCTGCTCTCCTAGCAGGCCCCGGTTTTACACTGGATTTCCCTGTACCAGTTACCTCCCTGCTCTCAGAGCAGGCCCCGGTTTTACACTGGATTTCCCTGACCTGACTGGGTACCGGTACCGTTTGGATTCTTCCTTCTGTCTCGGGAGGTTTCTCTCCTCGCCAAGGGATCCCGGACGAGCCCCCAAATGTTATGCCCGATGTCCGAATCCCCGAGCGGGAAGAGAGAAAGCTACCAAGAGACAATGCAAAACGCAAGAAGGGAGTTTATTGCTAGCTCGAGCTAGGGCCCCCGCTGTGTCCAACGCAGTGGCGCACAGGCTGAGAGCCCCGAGCCCGGTTTTCTACCCATATTTATAGAACATCCAATTTCAAACATAAGCAGGGGTCATTTAGCGAAGCGGATTGGTTACATGTTCGCGGGGGTCTTTTCATTGGTCAGACATTCGCGCGCGCGGGATCTTTCCGTAACAAGTTCTGATTGGCTGTATCTGGGTGGCCTGATAGTCTCTGACTGGTTGTGTCTTGGTGACCTGATAGTCGCCTTAGTTGCCAGGGTGAGGGCCTGGTCTTCCTGCTTCTGCCTCCTATCATGGCGTTATGTTTACTCTTTCTACATTCCGTTTGTTCTCCCTACACAGCCGACAGAGAGAGAAAGGGTAATCAAGTCTGAGTCTGCTCTTGGATACCTGTCCAGTTCTTCCACTGTGGCCATCAGCAGAATTGGAGTCAGAGTAGCTAGTTAGCTGGGATTCAGGTGACTCAGCCATAAAGAATCCGCCTTTAATGCAGGAGACATGGTTTGGATCCCCGAGTCAGGAAGATCTCCTGGAGAAGGAAATGGCAACCCACTCCGGTATTCTTGCCTGGCAAATTCCGTGGATAGCAGAGCCTGGCGGGCTAGAGTCCACGGGGTTGCAAAGTCTCACATGTCTTAGCCCGTCAACAAGAACAACAAAGTTTGTTGGGACGTCTCAGCCAGGGCCCCCACCTACATCAAAACCTTCACTAGCCACTGGCGGACAGACGTGGAACCAAACTGTCCAACCAGCTCCTAAATGTTATAAGAATAGCCAGTGGAAAGCAGCCTGTTAACTCAAGCACAAGATCATGGGGGAGTCGGAAACAGCACCCAAGGCTCCAGATTTCCAGGCAACAGAGCAAATTCAGCTTTGTTCTGGGATACATTTTCTTTGCTTTGGCCAGCTGTTCAGAACTGAGAATTTTTCAAATGTCTCTTGAAAAGCAAAAGTTGAGAAAGGTCTTCTTTTTAATGATCTTGGCCCCCTCCAGTTAATTTCCCAGCAATGTGGCCTTTCATTTTACCTGGGGTTCAATACAAAAGGACTTGGCAGAGGTGGAGAAGGAGATAGGAGAAAGAAGATAATGCAGGGCTTGGGGCTGAATTCTTTCCTTAAGACTCCAAAGATACCAGTTGCTGGGGGATTTGCATAATTAGAGGAGCCTAGGGGTACAGAGAAACTGGGGTGAGTGGGGCTGAGAAAAGCTGAGTGGTGGGGGAAGAGTAGGGTGGGGAGTGCTCCAGAGAAGAGAAATGGCCTCCTTTCTTCTTAAGGAAATTACCAACTTTGCTCGTCTTCTCTGTGACCACTTAGAGGCAGGAAGGCACCCAATCTGCATTTAAATGGAATGATTTAGGGAAGCGCAGAAGAGTGTGTAGACTTCTTACCCTCCCCTCCAGGAGAAGGCCTAGGAGGCATTGAAATTGACAGCTGCTTTTTTTGCAAAAGCAAAGGGCAGTTCCCACCCATTTCCAGTGGCCCTGACAGGCTCCAGGCTTGTGTGATTTGGTTTTGTTTTCAAGCTGGAGAAAGTCCTTTCCTCAAAGGAAGAATGGAATGCTGTCTGAAATTCTACCACTGAATTGAACTGAACTTCCTCCCCTGTTGCTTTGATCTGCTTTTAAACTACAGATGTCCCAAGAGGTAAAGCTCTAAGTGGTTATCAGTCATTTACATCCAGGTATGATTGGGGGCTTTAAGAAGAGGTTTCCATTCCTTTAACAAATATCTGAAAAGCGGCTGCTGCCTGGCGGGCGCTGTGCTGGTTCCAGGGAACCAGACAGGACCTGGCCCAAGAGAAATCCCTTGTCAGTGGGTGGGTTTGGCTGTGTAGGGCGAGGAGGGAGGCTGCCACGTGGCCAGAGAATCCGAGCTCAGTGGAGGGGAAGGTTGTTGTTCGGCCGCTCAGCCATGTGCTGTCTGACTCTTTGTGACCCTAAGGACTGCAGCATTCCAGGCTTCCCTGTCCATCACCAACTCCCAGAGCTTGCTCAAACCCATGTCCATCGAGTTGGTGATGCCATCCAACATCTCATCCTCTGTCGTCCCCTTCTCCTCCTGCCTTCAATCTTTCCCAGCATCAGGGTCTTTCCCAGTGAGTCAGTTCTTCACATCAGGTGGACAAACTATTGGAGCTTCAGCTTCAGGAAAGGGAAGGTGGAGCAAGACAAAGGGAACTAGAGAGCCCTGACGATGCACATTTATGACATTTTTATGATTTTCCCTTTTTGTCCCAGCTGGTCCTCTCTCTGATAAATGGCTCCCTGCTTGACTTTCAGGGATGGGAGGACCTGTCTTTATCCTGCCATCACTGAGAAGAGAGCCAGGGACCGAGAAGGAACTGTTCCCATAAACCATGATGTCATTTCTAAGTCCCCTCCACCCCCACCCCCTGGGGTGGCTTTGCTGTCCCATTCTCTTATTAAAAGCTCCCCTCCGGTCTGCTTGGTCAGCATGGGAAGGACCGAGGAATGTGCCTTCTCATTAAGATTATTTCTATTTCTGACAGGCCCCCCGGGTGGGTCACGGGACAGATGCCTCAGTCCACGCTGATGGAAGTGTTCTGCTACCATCCGTCGCAGTAATTACTTTTGGAGCTGACACTCCACACACCTGCATCGCCTGGGGGCCAGGAGGTCCCGCAAACCCTGCCAATCACAGTTGGAGACAGTGCGGGGGAAGGTTGCAGGGGGTGAAGCTGCAGCAGGTGACTAAGTGGGATGTGAGGGGGGTGGTTTAGGTGGGAGACCCTGGTGAGCACCCCACCGTTTTTTGCAGGCTAAGTCAAGTCAGTCGAGTCCAACTCTGTGACCCCATGGACTGCAGCCCGCCAGGCTCCTCTGTCCATGGGCTTCTCCAGGCAAGAATACTGGAGTGTGCTGTCATGCCCTCCTCCAGGGGATCCTCCTGACCCAGGGGTCGAACCCACACCTCTTATATCTCCTGCATTGGCAGGCGGGTTCTTTACCACTAGCGCCACCTGGGAAGCCCCATTCTTGGCTTTAAGAAGAGAAGAATCAGGGATTTCCCTGGTGATCCAGTGATTAAGACTGTGGGCTTCCAATGCAGGGGGCACAAGTTCAGTCCCTGTTTGGGGAACTAAGATCCCGCATGCCTAGTGACTGGAAGAGCCAAAAAGAAGAGACGAACCAGGGCTAGAGACCGCGGGTGGGAGAGGACGTCTCTAACCACCCGGAACATCTCTAGCACAAAAGGAGTACCTTCTCAAAGGGACAGGCTTCTCCTGTCACTGCATTTGTCCCAGAGAAAATATCTTCACTCCATTCCTTTCTTCTGAGAAATGACTTCCGGCTTTGCTACAGGGAACTTTGAAACTTCTACAGGTATTCCAGGGTCATGCACAGGAAAAAGCTCATTGTCAGAGAATGGTGGAGTGTTGGAATGTTCCAGCAAGCACCCCCTGACCCTCAACACCTTGCAGTGAGGGGCACTGCAAGAATTTAGGATTTACCAGCTAGATTAGTATGCTTTCCGGGGTGGGGGTTGACAGTCACATGGATCAACAGCCAGGCTAAAGCACCTCTCCCAGCCAGAGAGCATTGATTGGGCCTGCCTCCAGGCAGGAATGGTCCTTGTTATGATGATTTTTATTTTACAGCTGAAATAAGTAACAAGGACTTCCCTGGTGGCTCAGTGGTAAAAAATCTGCCTACCAATGCAGGAGATGCAGGTTCAATCCCTGGATCAGGAAGATTCCCTGGAGAAGAAAATGGCAACCCACTCCAGTATTCTTGTCTGGGAAATCCCAGGGACAGAGGAGACTGGCAGGCTATAGTACATGGGGTCGCAAAGAACTGGAAACACCTGAGCGACTAAACAACTACGATCCCAAGTGCCTTAGGGATTCTCCCAAGGTTCCCTCAGAGATGGAAGAGGCCACCAAAGGCCTGGTCATCCCCCATGGTACAGGGCTTCTGCTGAGCCCAGACCCTCTCTCTTTAGAGCTTGGATAACCAAGAGGATACAGGATCCATGCCACACCTGCCGGGAAGCCGTGCTCTGATTCTGGGAGGAGGCTGGCTGAGGTCTGGTTGCCAGGGCTCCAGCCTCCTGCTCACCTTGCTGGACTCTGGCCATCCAGGCTCTGCAGGGAGCATAGCGCTGGGGACACAGCCCCACTGGAGACTTGTTGGAACTTCGGCAGCAGCTTTTCTTGGGACGAAAAAAGACACTTTACACAGTTGCTTTTCCTACAAAACATCTCTGTCTTGAGACAGGTATTGGAAACTTGTGGCCACCAAGTCAGCTGTGTTTGTCCGTCTATATGCCCCCTTGTTCTTTGTTGTTCAGCACAGATGGGGCGGCTACATGGGACCCCATGTTGGGGATGCCGAGAGGGATAGGACCAGACCCTGCTCGCAGGGAGCTTTCTGTCCCACTCAGGCTCTGGCATCCCTCGCTCTCTCCATCTTTATGGAACAGCCCAGTCAGGGTTCTTTGTGCTTCACAGATGTCGTGTCCTAACTCAGAGTCAGTCCAGGTGGTAGATGCTGAGTGGCCCAAAGTCACACAGATCCCCGGAGTACTGATTCAAAGCTGGTTTTCTGCCAACAGAGCTCCACCCTCAGCCACCACACTGAATATAGACACTCAGTCCAGGGTAGGACAGGGTGTCCAGGGAGTGCTGCGGCCGCTCAGAAAAAGGAGCCATCTCTTCGACTATCACAGTCTCTGCTCGGTGGCTTTGAGAGCCACTTCCTGATGTTCCACCAAAAATTCTGGCAGCTCTCCTAGGCCAGCGTACAGAAAGGGACAAAAGGATGCTCCATGCGGATCAACTCCTGCATCCAAGGAGAGGAGATATTTCCCTCTCCCTGGCTTCTGGATACCAGGCTTTCTGCCTCAAGAAGTGAGATAAACAAGAGGCTGGGAGGGGCCTTAGAGGTAATATAGTGGGCTAGTCACCCTATCCCCCGTTTACTTGGAAGGAAACAGAGGCTCACATCAACTTACCAAAGTTCACGTCAGAGACAAGGAAGGGTCCCAGCCCTGGTCCCCGTGTTCCAACTCCCAGCTACTTCCCGGGTTGGAGTTTAGCAGGGAAACAGCATCTTTTTAAGGAGAGGGACTGGCTTCAGCATGTAGTATGCAAAAGTGAAAGTGATTCGCTCAGTCGTGTCTGACTCTCTAGGACCCCATGCACTGTAGCCCCCCACCTTCCTCTGTCCGTGGAATTCTCCAGGATCAAACCCCGGTTCCTTGCATTGCAGGCAGAGTCTTTACCACCTGAGCCACCAGGTAATAGTATCTATTAGGTCAAATTGGGGATAAACAGAGAAGCACTGATTTGAGCATCTTAACTGCTGTTAATCTCACCTCTTTCCCAAACCTGGCATTCTCTGAGCACTGGATTTCAATAACTCCCATTTAAAGGAAATCTTTCTCTGCTGATTAACACTGAGCTTTATTCCAGCTAACAGCCTTTATTGAACACACCTCTCTAATTGATTTTACAATCCTTGCTCTCCTGGTCCAGGGACCAATTCTTTGGGAACACCAAGGCTGGAGTTTCTCTCTGCACTCTGATTTCCGCCTTCTGTCTTCTCAGCAATATCAGTGAGGGTGTATCCATGGGCCACTCGGGAATACTGAGACTGACCCCATCTGGCAATCTGGGGAGTAAGGTGTAAACTTAACTCCTGCTGCCCCAGGTTTTATGAATGAAGATCCAGAGTCATGCTGGATTTTGAGCTTAGGGGAGGATGTATTTCCGAGGGTCATCTCTGAGTAGGAGAGGTTATGGAACTAGCAGCGGACTTGAAGGGAGGGCTCAGGTGGAGATAACATCTCCAGCCTGAAGAGCAGGGGGATGATTTACAGGCCTGGGCGTCTGGGCCTGATTCAGCAGAAGCCCGTTGTTTTATTGCACCGGGTGAAATTCAATCATTCCCAGGGAGCGCCTTTGCCCGGGAAGGGGGAGATACAGGCTCTTGTTAAGTTAGGATTAAGTTGCTGATTTCAGCAAATGAAAACTAATGACCACCGCTGGCCTCTCATTCTCAGGGGGCGCCTGCAGAGGAAACTCAGCCCTCTTTCCCCTTCACCAGTGAGTGGGTGAGCAGGGTGAGCGTTTGGATGAGCTTCTGGGAATGGCCATGCTTTAGGGCAACTCTTGGGGTCTGACATTTCAAAGGATATGTTTCTTTCTGGGGCTTATTTGCTTTCTGAGTTGGCACAGAGGGGTCCAGAGGTGGAGACACGAGCCCAGGTTTCCCAGGCACTGTTATCCTGAGTCGTCTTGCGAGCTTTTATCGCGCAGGTGATAAATCAGTTCACCTCCGCCCTGTGCACTGGTGTCTCCTTCCTGAGTTTTCTTTTTGGAAAGCCTGGAAGCATCTCCACCCTCCTTTCCTGATCCCACTGGTCCCTGTGGTCAATGTGTATTTCCTCCCAGGGAAGGAGGAGGGTGACTGCCCCCATTAGGGGCAGTACCCATTCTGCCCTGCAACTACCTCCATCTCAAATGCAAATGCAACTTAGGCAGATGCCTCATCAGACAGCACATTAGCTTGGCTTAGTAACAATCAGCTGAGACTAAAAATGAGGCTTAGTGTCCACAGTAGTGATAATATCTATCATCTATTGAATAATTACTATGTACCAAGCGCTATGCTAAGCCCTCTACAAACAATATCTTTCTTTCTTCCTTCCTTTTTTTTTTTTAATCCTCACCACAGTTCTGAGGCAGGTATTATATTTCACATTCAGAAAGGTTCAGTTACGTATCCAGGGTTACACACTAAAGAGTCAGAGACAAGAACCAGGTCGCTGGATTCTCTCCACTCGGCTACAGGTGCTGGGGGCCATAGCAGAAGCTGGGGAAGGGGACACCAAGGTGGGGGGTTTTGCCTCTGGGGAGGGAGAGAGGAATAAAAGAGAGCATCAGGTGGTGGAACCATGGGGGTCCTTAGAGCGGCACAGACCCCCAACTCCAATCTCAATTCTGACAAGTCTCTGCTCTGTATTATCTTAGGCAACTGGCTTGTCTCTAACGGTCAGTTTCTTTATTTGGTAAATAGGAATAACAATGCCCTCTCTGACCCAGTCGGTTAAGTCTCTGCTTAGGGTTTGTTTGAAAGCCTCCCTGACCTTCCCCCCCATGCCTCCTTTACGCTTTAGAGCTGCAATCCCCAACCTTATTGGCACCAGGGACCAATTTCAGGGAAGACAGTTTTCACAGACAGGGGTGGGGGAGATGGTTTCAGGATGATTCATTGCATTTATTGTGCACTTCTATTGCTATTACATAGTGATATATAATGAGACAATTATACAGCTGACCATAATGCAGAAACAGTGGGAGCCCTGAGCTTGCTTTCCTGCAATTAGACGGTCCCATCTGGGGGCGATGGGACTGAGTGACACCTGAAGTGTGTTGCTTATGTCCAGTCTACTCCGGAATCTCATTTTGATCGCTGTCACTGCAGAAAACCCTGCTTCACAAAGATAGGATATTGGAAATGGAAGCAGGCTTTTCAGTGCTTTTATGGCAACCTCAGGATATTCTGCCTTGACTTTAATCCAGAACACAGAGATCTGAAGTTTTCTCAAACATACGCTAACCCTCAACTCCCAGTTGTGCAGCCCAGTTCCTAATACATCACAGACCAGTATAGGTCTAGGGCCTAGCGGTTGAGATGCGTCCAGCTACATCTGCAGCAGCTCATAAAGCCTGAGTGAATGAGTGAGCTAACAACGTGGAGTAAAATAAGGCGGAACAAGAAGACGTTCAAGAGATTGGCTGTATTTGCCATTTTGGTAATTTTGCCTAGGGTCAGCTTCAGTGTTGAGATTTGGAATCACTGTATGCACTCCAGGAGGGAAGATAACAGCGCTCCAGGACAGAGACACTTTTATTATTAACATTCCCAGTGCTGGTCACCCTGGCTTTTGGTCTGAGACAACAGCGTCCAGTGAAGAGACAACACGGCACTTGGAGACTTGAGCTCCCCCCAGGGCAGCCCGTGTCTTCCTCAGCCTTCAGGTACCAGCCCTTCAGTGAGTATTGAACGGACTGGAGGAGGTGGCCTTCCCTCTTTGGTACATGTGTTCACCAGGGTGCTAACCTCACTCCGAGCCAATTGCAGGGTCCACAGGGGGAACGTCGAGAGAGCGGGGCTCTTCTGTGAAGGAACCACCACAGCCCTGCCAGGGAGTCAAGTGCAGCCGCTGAGAAAGTGGATGCAGAGGAGCTGTGGGAAGGAGCCGATTCGTGGAGCCATCCAGCTAAAGCCGGACAGTTAAGCCCACCTACAGCATCTCAGGGAGGTGGGGGAGGGGGAGGGTCAGGGCAGAGCCGGCTCTATGCTCCCTGCGGGTCCTGCCAGGGTCCCTGCTGCTTCCACACAGGCAGAGCAACCGCTCCAGAGCCATCCCCTCCTCCCCACCTTCCTTCCCCTCCCAAACCACTCCTCCAACCCCAGCTCCTTCACCTCTGCATCGTACGCTTCCCATCGGGCTCTCTGCCCCACTAGGCACTATGTGGAAGCAGTAATAACAGAAGCCACTGTGGACAGAGATCACTCTGCAGCGGGTCCTGATCTGAGCTCCCATGGTAACCCTCTGAGGAGGTACTATTATCCTCCCCCTTTTACAGATGAGGAAACTGAGGCTTAGTGAGGTTACACACCTTGACCAAGGTCACACAGGTGCAGAAGCTTGAAATCAAGCCCAAGCAGTCTGGCTTGAGGGTCTGTGATCCCAAGAGACAGAGGAAGAGAGGACAGGAAGGGGAAAAAGGTGTTGTGCAAACAGGAAAGTGGGAATGACCTGGGTGGCCAGCACCAGCCCCCTTGGAAGTATTCCCTTCACACTCCATCTCTGGATTCTGCACATCTGTTCCTGCCCCTCACTACCCAGTGCTATGCTCGTTAGGGAGCAGGACCTCAGAGATTAGCCATCCACCTGGAAGGCAGCTAGCAGTGTCTTCTGTCCTCCAGCTGATGCTCAGACCTGTTCCCTCACCTGGGAAGCCCGGTGTGTGGAGACACTGCTCCTCCAGCTGGGTCATGGGTTCTTGAAGGCAGGATGGAAGTGAGCTCAGAAAATTGAGCCTCCCACACCCACCTTTCTCCCCAAGTACACACTCACAGAGATCTGTGTGCACACAGGCATGTGCACACACTCATGGACATTCATACACACACTCATACACACAGGCAACATACTTATGCAGTACACACATGCACATACTTACACGAACATGACTTGTGCTTGAACATGCATGAACACATAGTCATACATGCACACACATTCATATAGACATGCAACATACATATATGCATGCACACATAGTCATACACACATGCATACACACTCATACACACACACTCATACAGACATGTAACACACTTATGCAGTACACGCATGCACACTTATACATACACATGCACACACTCAGCACACACATATAACTCATGCATGTACACATGCACACATGTGTGCACATAAACTCATGCACATTCATGTGCACACTCATGCAGTACACACATGCAAACACTTATAACACAATGCACACACATACAACTCATGTGTACACACATAAGCACACAGTCATGTGCATGCATACACATGCACATTCACACACACACTTATACAGTGCACACATGTACACACTTATATACACACAGGCATACTCAGGCACACTCATGCACACATACACACACCCACACACTCATGCATACACCTCCACCTTAGGCCCCACCATAGACACCAGCTGCACCCCGTCCAGGAAACAATGGGGTCACCCTATGTCACAGTAACAGCCTCCGTCCCCAGCTCCTTCCTCGCCCACTTTGGCTTTTGACAACTGGGCTGATATTTTTCAAACCACTTTTGTTTTTTACTGAACCAAGAAAAAAAATGTTCCTGTCATTGTTCAGTACGCTGTTCCTCCCCCCCATTAGCTCTGCTAAGATGCACTCAAAGAAAAGAAAATACAATTGCATACAATTAGCCATGGAAATTATTAATAGGAGCAAGAGAGTCAATCCATTCTACAAGTAATTCTGTAGTGATTTTAGTAATTGATAGTAATTAAACACTAATTAATTCATTTCCTAACTAATGTATTTACTTTATTTATGGGTATTCACTTTAATTACACTTGTTTGCATTCCTTGGGTTAAGTAATACAAATTTGCTCTGTTTTCTGAAAATATTTATTTGGGCTTCTTTGCGTCACTCTATGAGAACAGAAGGGAACACAGACTAATTGCTCTGGATTGAAGCAGAGCTCTCAGGTCTCTCACTTCAGAAGGCAGAACTGAGAGAAGGTGATGCTTTGCTGCCTACTGGATTAAATCTTACCTCCATTCCCTGAATTTTTGGTTCAGCAATCTGACAAACACCTTCTGTGAGTTCTTCTTAGAAAAGATCAGTATCTTGACTATGTAAATATGTTCCCTATTGACATGAAATGTCAAGGGATGAGAATTCCATCTCTGGGCCTCACTGTGGAATGAGTGTGACGACCCTAATGTGACATGGCAGGCATGTGCATTTTCTCTGAATGTAGTGCTTGTTAGCTATGTTAGATTCTGGATGCAGTGGTTTTTGGCCATGTTAGACTCTCAGATCAGAAGTACAGGGTGAGGCCCTGCTGTCTAGCTGCTCAGCCGATGCTCATGTGCCTCTATCAACTGTATGTGTCTCTATCAACCTAGTATTCAGACGCTTCCTTTGAAAGAACACTCTCCTCAATATTCCATCTTCGGGCAGGTCCAATGATTAGAAATTCTTCCTCACACTGAACCTAACACTATGTCTTTAAAAGCATCTTCCTCCCTGACTACCCACAGGGCCGTAGAGAGTGAGTCCATTTTTTTGCATCAGCCCATCTCTTAACAATTAACGTGGTGGCTCTAGGCACTCCAATCCATTCACCGTTCTCCTGTAGAATGCATCTGTATCCCTTTAGCCCCCTGCTGGCTGAAGGAAATCTAGCCTCTTTTCATCACTTCTAAGATATGTGAATGACTATGGTCTGACGATCACCATGAAAAATGGAAATGATCTCTCCCAGTCAAGACTCTCTATTTCTGTTAATGAGCAAGTGCATTAGCTCATGTTGCCCACATAACCATAATGACTCACCGAGATTTTGGCCCTTCAAGGAGCAACAGGTGGTGTGCTGAGTGTTTCTGAGGACTGTTATGAATAGTGGGTAGTGCACAAGTATGAAAGAGAATCTCGGTCATAAAAACACAAAAAAATATTTGGAAATCCCAGCCCTGGCATCAGCCACGCAGAAGGAGAGGTTTGCCTCATCATGTCTGCTTGTATACAAACCATGTTTTACCTCTGACCAGCTGGGAGCCAGTGGGTGAGCAGTCAACAGGGAAAACAGAACATACAGAATGAGGATGGCAAGCAGGGTCACATTCATGATGGATTCTTCTGGCAGCAAAGTTGCCCTTTAAGGCCCCATCATTCTGGACTCTAAACCTCTCCTCTATTTTAACAGGAGGAAAGGAGGATGGTTGAAGTTGGAAGGGTCAGGAGTGATGGTGGACCCTGAGCAGGACGTCTGTGAGAAGCATGTGACCCTGATCAAACGTGAAATCCATATATATTTGATTCCTCTACTCAGGACCTCTTAAGACCACGATTGGATGTGTCATGTTTTTTCACTGATGGGTCTGGACAAAGACAGAATGAGAAGCTGAAGCTGCACGGGTGGCTCACTGCCCCTTCACTGATCTGGCAGGGAGCTGTGTGTGTGTGTGTGTGTGTGTGTGTGTGTTCAGCTGTGTCTGACTGTTTGTGACCCCATGGGCCAGGCTCCTCCGTCCCTGGGATTTCCCAGGCAAGAACACTGCAGTGGGTTGCCGTGCCCTCATTCAGGGGATCTGCCCCATCCAGGGGTCGAACCTGCATCTCCTGTGTCTCTTGCACTGGTAGTTGGGTTCTTTACCTCTGAGCCACCTGGGCAGGGAGCCAAGGCTCAGGGAAAGGCCTCAGCTGTCAGGTAAGAAAAGTGTTGAATCAGCTCTCACCCTGAACACAGAGGGTCTGTGGAAGCTGCTGCCAAGGCCTGACTCCTCGTGATCCACCTATCCAAGAAAGGCAGGGGGCGATGGAAATAGCCACACAAATTGCTACAGGACCCTACTGGGGGTTTGAACTGCTAGAAGAACTGTGTTAGAGAAGGGGTTGGGGGATGCTCCTGGAAGAAAGCCCATTTCCGCCTAGAGGAACACGGGCACTGCATTGCATAGCAAACACCAGCGTGTACACAGGAGACTGCAAGGAATGACCATGCTCTCTCCCTTGAGTGACGGAACCTCTTCCCCACTGGGAAGAGAACCCTCAACTTCCAACTCCCCTGTTACTGTTTGTCCCTTAGAAACTCATGCCTCACTCTTTTTTTGTTGTTGTTTTTTTTTTTAATTTTTTTTTCTCACTCTTTTTTTGAAACTGCAAAAAGAAGGACTTCCAGTTGTGTAGAAGTGAATGTATCAGTTATATGGACATATGTTGACTTGTATGCGGGGTATGTGAGTATGTGTGCACACGTGTCTACTATCTAGAGATAAACAGAGTTGTGGTTTCGTTTCATTAGCATGCAGTGCAGGATTTGCATCTACTAATCAGTTCAATCCAGAAAAGTCGCTTCCAATAGAATTCCATTGCCAGTCAGCTGTGAAATACTATACCTGTTCCTTACCTTCTAGAGAAAGGCCTGTCTTCATCTCCTGCACACATGCATGCACGCGCACACACACACACACACACACACACACAGAGCTCACATGACCCTGGCATGCCACAAGGGAAATCAGGTAAGAATTCATGAAGAAGTCCCTGAAAGGAAAAAAAAATCTGGGTTCTTTGAATTTAGTTTTTCTATGGACTGGAATGAGATTTCAGGACCAGACTCTTTAACATGCTGTTTTATAATTAAGGAAGAATGGCAGAAAGGAAGGAAGGGAACCTTGCCGACACAGAGGAGGGTGCGTTCTATAAAAAGCTGTTAAGTGAAGAATAATAACTATGGGGATAAAATGCATACAACCAATATACAGGCTAAACTGTCTCACCCTCTCTTCTCCTCTCGTCATCTCTGGAAGGGTGACATTTAAGCATTGACTGGAACTACATCTCCTAAGCTGTTGATCACTGGGATTTGCCTCTCTAATGTTATAAAGTTTAGTGTAATGCTAACTAAACTTTAAGAAAATGACAGAATGAATGAGAAAGAAATCAGATTGAACACAAGGGAAGAATAATAATGGGACATTATTGAGAATGTAAGTCTATTATTCTATTTGTTGCTAATAGTGATCCTTTGGTTTCTTGTTCCAAAAGCAGACCCTCCCTACTTTCAATGCGAGTTGTGTATTTGACTAAATTTAGATAAGGAGATTCCTAACCCAGAAAAATAAATGGGATACAGCCACCCCTTTTTGAGGAAAAGAATTCAGACTGGCACTTGAACAACACCCCCAGCATTCAGCAGATAGTCTAGAGCAAGCACAGTGTTCTGACCAGGTTTCTATTTAAAGTGAGTTTCATAATCAAGAGTCTAATTACTGAAAGGCTCTCATTGACATGAGATGGAAACTGGAGCAAAGCAAGTGACCTGACAATTCCACACCTAATAAAAGCCTAGGAGCCTAGAAGGAAGCAAAATTAGCTGAGGACGCCAGACAGAATCTAAACAAGGTTCAGAACCAAGTTAAGGGTTTGAGATATCAACATAACAACCAAGAAAATACTCAGTCAGATGTATATCTGTTCTGGTACGTGGAGATTCCACTTCCTGCATGCTCTCTCCTCATTAATAATTTCACTTAATTGCTAGCCCCTGCCTATGTAATTATTTCCCCTTCAAACTCTTGGAGGTACATCCCTAGGCACACACATACTTGTATACCAGTGAGCATACCACCTTCATCTACAAAGACAGCTGTGTACCCATCCTCAAGCATTGCTCTTCTCCTATATTTCATATTGACCATTCCTCTCCCCTTGGTTACCAAGACACTACCTCTGAAGTTGACCTTCAACTATGTGAAATTGAATGTACCAGTGATCTCAATGAGACTGTATTTTAACCTCAATACTATATCAACTCATGCTAGCTAGGAATATACCTTGTTCTTCCTCTCTTCTTTCTTACTGAAAAATAGAGATTTACCTCCAGCAGCCTTTAATCCTTTCTCTTCATGTTCTCTCATAGCACTTGCTTTCATTCATAACCTTCAATTATCACCTCTGTGCCTATGACTATCGAATTTAAATTCCATCCTGAAATCAGTCCCCAGAACCACTTCTAAATGTCCAATGGCTTGTGACCTTCTCCATCTGAATGTTTGCTCCAAAACTTTAAACTCAGTACATCCCTATCTAAGCTCACCATTTCTCCTATATTTCATCAAAAAAAGAAATGACATTGCTGTATTTAAAATGGATAACCACCAAGGACCTATTGTATAACACATGGAACTCTGCTCAATGTCATGTGGCAGCCTGGATGGTAGGGGAGTTTGGGGGAGAATGGATAGATGTATATGTATGACTGAGTCCCTTTACCATCCACCTGAAACTATCACAACATTATACAATGTTTTATAAAATAGGAAATGAGCTTCTCCATCATCTCAAGCCCCAAAACCTCCTCACTCCGCTTCCTCTTCATCTGCTGCTGATTCATTTTGGAGATGTCAATGTAAGCTCCATTTTATTTCCTTTATCTGCCTCTGCCACACCCCCTCATCACCACTTGCCTTCAGGGTTACTGTAATAGCCTCTGGCCTCTCACATCTCTAATTCAACTTAAAAAGCCTTGCCAGAGTGATCTTCCTAAAGCACTGCTCTGATCATCTTACTTCCCTGTCTAAAAACTTACATGTCTCCTGACTCGCTCAGTCCACACACAAAAACAACTTCCTAATCTGCAATCACAGTCCCCTCCCAATCTAACATAAATTGACCACATCACCTACTGATCCCTTCACCCACCTTGAGCCTTCCAACCAGACCGAAGCAGCTGCTGTTCTCTACACACTGCCACTTCCATCTCTGTGCCTTCGTTCCTGGGTTCACTTAGCTTGAGACACAGTCTCCCTTTGTTGTGGTTTAGTCGTTAAGTCATGTTCAACTCTTAGCAACCCCACGGACCGTGGCCTCCCAGGCTCCCTGTCCATGGGATCTCCCAGACTAGAATACTGAAGTGGGTTGCCATTTCCTTCTCCAGGGGATCTTCCCAACCCAGGAATGGACCCTGCATCTCCTGCCCTGGTAGACAGGTTCTTTACTGCTGAACCACCTGGGAATCCCAGCGCCCCTTTCCACCGACACAGATCTCTGACTCAAATGCCATCTTGTCCTAGAAGTCAGCCCTGGTCTCCCGCTGAAAGCAAAGTTATATTCATCTGATCTCATTTATCTTGTTTTTTCATGACCCCATCACTTTGGACTTTATGTTAAAGTTACATAATAGCATCTCATTTCTTTTACAAAGCAGAAAGTCCTTGAAATAAAAGCCAATATCTTCACATACACAACAGTTGTTTATGACACAAGCATTTACTTCGAGCCTTCTGCAGGGTCAGTGCTTAACATTCACTGGATTACTGATCATATATGAATGAATACAGGTGTCTGAATGCTCACACCTGCTCATTAAACATGCAGACATTCATGGCGACAAAAATATGAATCAATCACTCATCAATCAATCTCTTAACCACAAGTTTACAACGTTCCCATGGTGAGAGTCGTGTGTAAATAATTGCCTGCCCACATGCACTCATGCTTATAAAGACAGAAAAACGAACACTGAATAAATGGGCAAAGACTCTTTCTCCCAAAACTGAGAGTCACCCTAACATGGGCAGCTACATAAAAGAAAGTGAAAACACTGATGTTGCTCTGAGAATACCAGACCAGATGAAAGAGCTGCGGGGACTGGAAGAAATCCACAAGCATTGGACAGATATGAGAACAAGGACTCAGGCCAGCCCAAGCTGCCGCTGACAAGGGGAAGAAACCCAGCCTAAGAAGGCGCTTTAGAGGGAAGAAAACCAAACTGCAGGCAATCCTAAAATGGCTTGATGTGAAAATATACAGAAAAAAAACACTGATGTGGCTGGCGTGGAGCTGTGTGTGTATGGGTGGGTGGATGTGGGTGTGTGGGAGTAGGTGTGTGGATGGGGTGGGGAGGAATGTGGAAATGAATGAATGAATGAATTCATGGCACCCTGATAAATTCTCCCTGGGAGAAAATCCAAGCATCTGCTTCTAAGAGATAAACAGAAAGCTCTGCTCCTCAGAGGCATGGCCAGTGGCTGAACACCACGCTAATCTTCTCTGCACCGGGTCCCAGGAACCACGGCAAATGTGTGTCCAAAAAAAAAGGAGGCAAATAAGGGAATCTCACTAAAGGCAATAATGTGAATTCAAATACTCTTTGCAGTTTGGATGAAAGGAACCCAAATTGATGTTGTTTCAAAGAGGGTATAGGAGAGAGCAGAGAAATAGATTAATTTGGCTGGAGAGATGGGGAGGACTCCCTGGCTAAAGGGGTGGGACTGACCGGCCAGCTGCCAGTGAGCAAGCGATGCCTTCCGGTTGCCATGCACTCTGTCCTCCGCTGAGCACTTTTCATTTATTGTGTCGTTTGATCTTCTAAGCACTGAGAAGCAAAGCAGCACAGGTGCTATTACTCCCTCCCCAGGGAAGGAGCTAAGAAAAGCCCAAGGAAGCCACGCACTGGTCTGCCTCTCCTTTAGGTCTAATCCAGGGCTTCACGCTGACACTTCTAGGGCACCAGGAGGACGTTCTGAAACCCAGATGCGAGTGTAAGGTGAGACCTGTGAGTCTGCGCTTTTCACACTTACAGGTGAGGCTGATGCTGCTGCCCATTGGGGATCACACGTGAGTAGCACGGTGACTTTGGATGCCATTTCTCTGGGTGTTGAATTGGAAAAGCGTGAATCAATAAAACCAGACCACTGGTTCTTCATTTGAAGGATGTTATTTCATTTGCATTTACTAAAATTCTAGAACAGGTGTCACCAGGAGTTCCTGGGGAGGACTAGGTGGTCTTTGGCACCACTAGTCTTGATAAACTGGAGGGATGATTTCTCGCATCTATGTGGTGACCCCGCACACATCACAGATCCTCTTACTGTTCAGTAACTCAGTCGTGTCCAACTCTTTGCAACCCCATGGATTGCAGTACCCCAGGCTTCCCTGTCCTTCACTATCTCCCGGAGTTTGCTCAAACTCATATCCACTGAGTCAGTGATGCCATCCAACCATCTCATCCTCTGTCACCGCCTTCTCCTCCTGCCTTCAATCTTTCCCAGCATCAGGGTCTTTTCTAATGAGATGGCTCTTCCCATTGGGTGACCAAAGTATTGGAGCTTCAACTTCAGCATCAGTCTTTCCAGTGGCTTTTCAGGGTTGATTTCCTTTAAGATTGACTGGTCTGATCTCCTTGCAGCCCAAGGGACTCTCAAGAGTCTTCTTCAGCACCACAGTAGATCTCTGTTTTCCAAGTGATCAGAATCAGAGGTCATCCTCTCTAGAACCTCCTTATCATCCAGCTGCTGGAACTGGAGAAGACTCCTTGTTTTGACTGGTTTGGCTCTCTCAAAGCCCCCCACAGTCTAGGAACATGGAGACTCCAAAGGAAGCTGGTGATACAGACTAATTTGACTTCTTGCATTTCTTCAAGAATCTAATGCAATTCAAAACGGGACTCCGATGCCCCATTGCTGACACCATACTCTGGTTCAGAGTTTAAAGAAAAGTTCAGCTCCTCACAGACCGAGCACAGTGCCTACATCTCACCATTTAAACTATGTTCCTTGTGAGTCCTTTTAGTTTTAAAATGTGGTATATGCACACCATAGAATGTTATGCAGACTTAAAAAGGAGAGAAATTCTGACACATGCTACAACATGGATGAACCTTGAGGACTTCATGCTAAATGAAATAAGTCAGACACAAAAAGACACATGATGTATGATTCCACTGAGATGAGGTACCTAGAGTCATCAGATTCATAGAGAAAGTAGAAGGGAGGTTGCCAGGGACTGGGAGGAGGGAGGAATCAGGTTTTTGTTTAATGGGTACAGGATTTCAAGACGAAAAGAGTTCTGTGGATGGATGATAGTGATGATAGTATAGCACTCTGAATATGCTCAATGCCCCTGAATTCAACACTTAAAACTGGTTAAGATGGTAAATTTCATATTATGTGTATTTTATCATAATATAAAACAGAGGGAAAATGTTGTTCTAAAACTATAATCATTCCTGGGAGAACTGTTTAACACTTCTAAATTCTAATCATTTAGCAACATCAGGGGAATTTATGGATTAGATTTCTTGTGACAACCAGCTGATAAAAAAGAGAGCGCTAGGATAAGGTGAGGGAGGGGCAGGAGGGGTGAGGGAAGACCCCCTACAGGGAATGGTGTCTGTGCATTCGTGGCTCATTGCCGTCCCATGGACTGTAGCCTGCCAGGCTCCTCTGTCCATGGGATTTCAGGCAAGAATACTGGAGTGGGTTGCCACGCCCTTCTCCAAGGGATCTTCCCGAACCAAGGACTGAACCTCGGTCTCCTACATTGCAGGCAGATTCTTTACCGTCTGAGCCAGCCGGGAAGCCCAAATCACCAAAGGCTACCATTGCCCGCTTCCACGTCTTGCTGAAAGCCAGGTCTGTTTGTGCGTTTCCACCTGTAGCCCCTTGACGCTGCTCTGGGTATCTGCACTGAACTCAGAACTCTCAGGGCCTCCGAAGCCTCTGGGCTACAGAGATGCGGTCTTCCTCTCCCTGCCCCGGTCCCCACCCCCAAGCTCGAGCTGAGCTGTGATTGGTTTGCGGAGTAGCATCGGGTCACTACCGCAGCTGGGCGCTGAGCAGCCCTCTTCCCCCATCTTCAACAGGCTCACAAGAGACCATCACAAAGAAAGATTCCAATATCCTGCTGCCCTACCCCAGGGCCTGTCACTGCGTGGCCTCACTGCCAGCCCCGAACGCCTTTCAGAGACAGCAAACCTCCAGGAAAAATGAAATCCCCACCAAATACCCTTTAATTTTATCCATTCGGCTTAATGAAGGTTCCGGTCTTAATGACCTCGGAGGCTTTTCGTCTGATGGTTCCGCTGGTAACTAAAGCCTGTGCTGTGTTTCCCACCCCCCGCAGCCTGCAATCTCAAGTATCGCCTCTAATCTTATTTTCTATTTCTGGGCTCTGTTACATTAGCACCTTTTTATTTCTCCTGGCATGTTTGACAGTGAGTTCAGGCTAGTGAGAACCATCTCTTTGTGCAGGCAAATGGGGATTGCATTGGTTGTTTTAGAATAATGATTTATGGTTAAAATTACCCCCAGGATGTCATAATTACTTGGGTGCTGCTGTCTTGTTTGACAAGGTGGAGAGGCAGACTCCAGTGGCCTATAGGCAGTTCCTTGGGGTAGATAAGAAAGAAAGAGAAGCAGATGCATACCCAGACACTTGCCTCCGCCCCGTCCTCCCAGAAAGCATGAGGACAGGGAACAGAGGCTCCTGATGGGGAAGAAAGATGTTCACTCCCCATCATCCCCACCACGTGCCTTCTCATCCAGGATGGACAGGAAAATTTGCAGAATTCCCCTCAAATGCTCCACAACCATGAACATCACACCCTATGGAGTCACCACAGTATCTGAAATTCACAGATGAAACTTCCCTTGGACCTAACTCATTAAAGAGAAGAAGGGAAATGTTCTTGGCGGGGCGGGGCGGGGGGGGGGGGGGGGGGGGGGGGGGGGGGGGGGTTGCGGGGCTCATTAATAATACAAGCTAGGTTAATTCATAGGTGCTCTACTGTAACTCTTGTTTTACCTTTGCTTTTAGTAGTGAAATAAACATGATCTCATGTGAAGTGTCTAGTAGAAAGTACTGGTATATGGTCCTGTGGATTAGCTTTTGCCCAGCCAGCCCTCCACCCCTGCGCATCTCTGCCCCAGCCGCTGCTTCCAAGAAGGAAGGTGGTGGGGACCCCTGCTTCACAGCCACTGCTCTGCTCTGTCACCTTCTAGCAGGGCCCGAGGGGGTAATAGCAGAGACCAGAAGGGACAAGTTTTAAAAGCTTGCTTCCTGCCAAGGTAGGAGGTCAAAGGGGAATGGCAGCGTGGTGAGGGTTTAGGGCCTTGGGGGGGGTGGAGTGGGGGAGAGGATTCCCTGTAGGGCCAGGAAAGGAGTAGAAATGGGACAAGGGCTAAGATAATTGCACCCTAAAAGGAGGGCAAGTCACACCAAGGGGTCAATACAGCTGAGAGGATGTGAACTGGGACTTTAGAGCCAGCCCTGGGTCTGATCCCAGCCCCACCAGGAGGATGTGTGTGTCTTTGGGAAGACTCCTGTGATACTGACCAGGGTATTTGACTTTCCCCAGCCAATAGAAGTTGACTAGAGGCCAGACAAGAAATTCAGCCAAGGCTTTATCCGTGCTCCTGCACCAGCTGCAGGGAAGAATGAAAACACGTAGTAGGTTCCCGAGGTCACCCGAGGAGTGGGGAAGGAGAGCTGGTTCCTTATATGGGGTGAGGCTTGGGGTGTGTCCAGGGATCAGGCTGGAGGGTACACGTTCTGCCCACCCCTCTAGTGGTGGTGTATGCAGGGGACACATAGTACCTTGCTTTGGCTCCTGGCTCTTTAGGAAATGGCAGCAGGGGTCTCTTGGTCTCTTTATATCTTTGGGTCCAGAATTGCCCCAGCTGCACATGCGCAGTTATTTTTAGTCCCATACGGTTTCTTTGTATTTTGTCGCTGGAAGAGAGGTGTGTCCAGATGCAAGCACTGCAGCAAAGGGTTCCAGGCCCAGCTTGTCTCACCTTAACTTCTCTGGGATTCCGTTTCCTCCTTTCTAAAACGGGGAAAATAACAGATCCTAATTTCCCGTGAGGACTCTTGTGAGACCTGTTCCCACAGACCCCAAGTTGCTATCTTGCTCCTTTGTTGGGAAGTCCCCCATAGGCTGCATTCAGCCCCGGGGAAGGGTCAGGACAAGATTCCAAGGGTGGCTTGGAGGCTGAATTGAGTCTGGAGGGGATGCCACAGTGAGGGGTGAACCGGGAGAGCCAGACCGGGCCCCAGCCTGCATTTGTTTGTCAGTAGGGAGAAAGGAGCCCAGAGGGGCTTATGGAAGTGAGGCAGCCCCCCACACCTGCCCTACCCGGGGAAAGCTGATTTTTTAAAATCCAACTTCTAATCTGTGTAATTACTGCTGGGGGGCCGAGGCACTGGGGAGGAGGAAACTTGTACACCATCTTCTTTTGTTTTCCTCTCCATCAGAGAGACCTTGAGACCTCCCCAAGGTCTTGAAACAAAATTACATTTTTTTCCTGGAGCGGGCCAGGCTCAGTCTGCAAGAGCCAGCCTGAATCCCAGCCTCCCAGGTCGCCCACTGAGGCTCCCACAGAAGCAAAGAGGCAACGGGCCATTTTTCAAATGACACTAATTAATATGGGGATTATTGGGAAAGCAAATCTATTTCGGCTCCTTGATTAAAACCCTCCGCGCTCCCCAGTGACACCGTCTGTCCAATGGGCTTTTTGGCAGGCGCTTGCGCGCGCGGGGGCAACAGAGAAAGGAGGCTGGAGCTTGGTCCCCGTCCCCAGCCCAGTCTGGTGCTCAGGCTAGTCTGTCACCTGAGAGCCTGACTCAGATTTCACCTGATCTCATGACACGGAGGGTGTGATTAGCATAGAGAACGAGAACAAAGAAGGGGTATGATCTCATGCAGGGATCCAGAAGACGTGAGTTTTAAGGCCAGCTTCATCTTTTCCTGGTCAGGCTGTGTGTATGTCTGTGTGTGTGTCGGTGGGTGTGCTAAGTTATTTCAGTCGTGTCTGACTCTTTGCGACCCTATAGACCATAGCCCACCAGACTCTTCTGTCCATGGGATTCTCCAGGCATGAATACTGGAGTGGGTTGCCATGCCCTCCTCCAGGGGATCTTCCTGACCCAGCGATCAAATTCACGTTTCTTATGTCTCCTACATTGGCAGGCTAGTTCTTTTCCACTAGCAGCACCTGAGAAGCCCCACTGATTAGGCTACCTGACCCTAACTTCTTGGACCGTTGCAATGAAAATACTGATATAAGCTTGTGCATCCTATTGTAACAGAAACTAAAGAGCCTTCCAAATCCCAAAGACTTGCTCAGCTGTGGTCATTGGGATGATGCTCAGAGAAAGGAGGGAGTGGAAAATTCAGCAACACCATGGCATGCAGTGCAAGCCTTGGCACAGTGATAGGGGACAGTCCCCGTCTTAGACGGTTGGGATCACACTGAATGTCTCCAACTGAAGAATATGGTATCAGAGACAGTGCCAGGTCCGGCTCCCTCCACCTCACTTGCTGACCCGAGGATGCTGTTCCCATGGAGATCTTGCTAAACCCCACCCACTCATGATGCAGCCCTGGAGACCCCAGGCCCCAGGGAGCTCCTGGGAGACCCCTTCCCTTTTTACTACGTACTCTCCAGTGTGCTGTCTGTTTTTTCTGATGTGTAGACTCATGTTTGCATAGAAACATCTTTGAGATGCTCTGCAGTGCACGTCTTTGTGTCTGACTGGCCTGGTGGCAGAGTGCCCACGGCCTGGTGCATCTAATGGGCTTGAAAACAGGTTTTGACCAGTAGGACCAGGTCCTCCCCCTTTCTCTCAGTGCCTGGCTTTGTGGGGAGCCCCTGACTTCTTCACTTCCTGAGACCTGTTCCCCTAAGGCTCTCCCTGCCTTCAGGACCCTTGCTGAGGCCCTGGCCCCATCCTCTGCCAGGATGCCTGTGCTCCATCACACTCCCAAGGCCAAGCTGGGGGACCTTTTCTCTTGAAGTGCCACCTGCCCCCAGCCATCCACACCCATCGAGAAAGACCAGGGGGCAAAGTTTTGCAGGGTAGACATTTGAGGAGGTGGTCCTAAAAGATACATCCTCAAGTCAGCAGAGCTGGGTTGTCATTCTCTTTATCTCTCTAGGCCTTGCTTCCTCATCTGTGAAATAAAGGGCCTGGACCAGGTGACCCTGCAGTGCCTCCCACCTCGAAGAGTCTGCAGTCCACCAAGGAAGACAGGAGAGAGAATGAAACACAGAGTCTGTCCCCAGATCCTGGGGCTTTAGCTCTACAGGTCTGCCCATCCTAGTCCATTTCATCAAGGACAGTGCAGGCAACCAGGAAAGTGTGATAATGGCTGAGCAACTGGGTCTGAACCCACTTCGTGGTGGTGAGCTCACTGAAGGACAGTCAGAGCCCCCCCATGTTTTACACGCTGCTTTCCATGGTCTCCCTTTATTATTTGTTAGCCGTACCTCTACAAAATTGTTAAAATTGGAAAATTCTGGTTATAAGAGAATGTCTCCTTTTACCCCATCATTTTTGCAGTATCTTTTTGCTGTTTAAATAAAGGAAAGAAAAAGTAGGGTATTATGCAGGAGGATTTATCTATGCCCTTTTTCTTGCTTTCTTGAGGCTCTGAAATACATTCCATGTTATTCTAAAAAATAATAATAATAATAAAAAGAGTTATAAGCCCTGTGGTAGGAGAGTTGGCAGCTTGTGTTCAAATCCTGACTTTGGCTCTTAGAAACCGTCTGGTTTGAACCAGGTGATAACTTGTCCGGACTCCTACTTTGTTCATTCCCAAGATGGCATGTCTACTATCAAATGTGACTGCAGTGGGGATTGACTATGCCCTCCACACCTGGCATGGGTACCAACAAGTGATAGTTCAGGGTTATAGCACAGACAGTTCAGGGTATCATGATACTAAGGGGTCTGAATTGTATGGGGAAGTCACACCCAGGACCACTTGGAATTTTGCCCTGCTTCTGAGTTGCAGTCTGGTTTTGTGAAATTACTCAGTTCTTTCTGTTTTAAATGGAAGAAGTCTCCAAAATGACTCTTCTGGATCCAATGTCATGAGCAGTGACACACTGGGGTCTGAGGTTGGTTAAATAGCTCTGAGTCTGATGTCCCAGGGCTTCTTTATGTTCTGTTTCTTTGCCCCCAGTACAAGTTCTCACCCCATTTTTCTACAGGAGGACCTTACCCCCTGGCCTTCCCAGCCACACTGCCTCCAAGGCCCCAGCTCCAGGCCGCAGCCCCTGATTGCAGGACAATACAAACAGTCTGATTTCTTGGCCTCTTAAAGCTGTGTCGTGCTACTCGCCTGAGATGACAATTTCTTTTCTGTTGTTCTGTTGAATATATTTTTAAAGAAGAGTCCCTCGGCCGCCGCTGCCTCGCTTTTCTCTGTGGTTAGATGAAATGACTACACACCCGCATGTACTTACAAGTCAATTTTCTTTTAATGATGATTTTACCTGCTCTGAAGCTTATCAGAAGGAGGGTTCATGCACCCGGGGTCTCAGCTTGGAGCTTTCAGTGGGTCTCGGCAGCTGTTCTATAGGCAGATGCACCTGTTTTGAATTTCATCAATGTAATGCTAATATGCAAAGCGATTTGTGACGCAGGAGACCAGAACCAACAGTGAAAGAAACAGTGTGTGGGACTATAAATCACTTCCCATCAGCCGCTGAGCTTTCGTGGGGATTCAGCTGAGGATCTGCGGGCAGTGGGACCCCTCACCATTCCCTTAACTGACTTCTGCTCTCTGAGAGACGGTCCGGAAGGACACTGTTAAATCCGGCAAGAAGGAATCAGAGGGGGTTCAGGTGGGAGAGAGACCTTGGGCGAAAGAAGGGAGCAGGGGAGGGAGGGCATTTATTAGGCAAAATGTACCAAGGAACACATTTAAATCTGCTTCTAGCACTCTGGCTGGCAGCTTTCTAGAGATTTGAATGGAGCATTCTGGAAGGGTTGGTTGCTCTACTTCTTACCAAGAACAAGGGCTCCATTAGGGCCCACTAGGAACTCAAGTCTATAATCTCCACCTCAGACCACCCTCCACTTCAAAGAATTGCTCTTATGACTTTGAATTAACCTCTGTCTATTAGCAAAACAGGATGGGCAAAAGCTGAGAGTCCAACTAGTACTATGATGGCTGAGCTAATTCCCACGCTGAGTTTCTTGCCTTCTGTAGTCTCAGGGATGTCTCCTGAGATGCAGTCAGCTCATGGCTGCACACCTGTGTAATGGAGCCAAACTATTTACTAAGGTGCCAGCCTGGAGCGTGTCTCTCTAACGAGAGCTATTACACTGTCCTCACTGTTCCTTGTTTTATTTCTCAGAGGAATGTGGATGGATACAGCATAAAACAATGCACGGCTATGGGACAGAAGATGGTCACCACCCTCTCTCTCTCTGACTTGCTTCACTCAGAATGATCATCTCTAGGTCCATCCATGCTGCTGGAAATGGCGTTATTTCATTCTTTTTATGGGTGAATAATATTCCATTGCTTTGTTGTGGTTGTTTAGGCACTTAGTGAAAGTGAAAGTGAAGTCGTTCAGTCATGTCCGACTCTTTGCAACCCCATGGGCTGTTACCAGATTCCTCCATCCATGGGATTTCCAGGCAAGATACTGGAGTGGGCTGCCATTTCCTTCTCCATTAGACACTTAAGTCGTGTCCAATTCTTTGTGACCCCATAGACTGCACAGTGCCAGGCTCCCCTGTCCTTCACTGTCTTCCAGAGCTTGCTCAAACTCATGGCCATCGAGTCAGTGATGCTGTCCAATCATCTCATCCTCTGTTGTCCCCGTCTCCTCCCACCTTCAATCTTTCCCAGCATCAGGATCTTTTCCAATGGGTCAGTTCTTTGCATTGGGTGTCCATAGTATTGGACATAAGTCCTTCCAATGAATATTCAGGGTTGCTTTCCTTTAGGATTGACTGGTTTGATCTCCTTGCTGTCCAAGGGATTCTCAAGAGTCTTCTCCAGCACCACAATTCTAAAGCATCAATCTTCAGTGCTCAGCCTTCTTTATGGTCCAATTCTCACAACCATACATGACTACTGGAAAAAAACATTTATTTGGCTATATATATATACATACATATATATATTTGACTATATATTCCATTGTGTGTGTATATATATATGTGTGCATACATACCACATATCACATATATATGTATGTGGTATGTGTGTATACCACATCTTCTTTACTCATTCCTCTATCTCTCACATGTGGAATCTAACTTTTTAAAAATGATACAAATGAATTTGTTTACAAAAGAGAAACAGACTTATAGATATCAAAACCAAACTAATGGTTGCCAAAGGGGAAATGCTGGGGGATGGGGGGAAATAGGAGCCTGGGATGAATACGCGCTACTATATATAAGATAACAACAAAAAAACCTTCATTCAATGTACAGCCTTCTGTTTCAAGAAACTAATAGGACTGTGCCTTGACTTCTAATGGGCAAAACAGTTCTCAGAGCTTCCTGAGCGTTCTTTCCAGGTTATAATCCTCAAATTTGGCTCAAATAAAATTTTCCATTTCGTTCAAAAAAAAAGATAATCAACAAAAATCTACTGTAGAGCACAGAGTGCTACTCAACATTCTATGATGACCTATATAAGAAAAGAATCTAAAAAAGAAGGAATACATTTATCATGATGTGTGTAACTGAATCACTTTGCTATACAAAGTGAAACTAACACATTATAGACAACTATACTCTGATATGATTTAAAAACTAAATACATTTTTAAAAAGGACAGTCACCACCCTTGACTGTCACTGGAGCGGCCTGCTTCTCATGATTTGCAGAAGGAAACAACGACCCACTCCAGTATTCTTGCCTGGAAAATGCCATGGTCAGAGAAGACTGGCGGGCTACAGTCCTTGGGGTTGCAAAGAGCCAGACACGACTGAGCAACAGGGCACACACGCTCCTTAGGACCAGGCTGGAATTCTTTAGGTCAAGCCATAGTGTTTACCCTCGGTTTGATAGTGCTGGTAACTCAGAATTTTCTGGAAAGTTGCAGAGAAGGTTTGGGCTTGGGGTGACAGGGGACACCAAGCTGGGGGGCAGGTGTGGTAAGAGAACTCACTTTCCATCTAAGATGCTTCCATCCCAGGGGTTTAAGCAAAGCTTACGCCAGGATGTCAGGTCTGAAGGATAAACAAGCCTCTGTCTGGGCACGACCCCAGTTGACACGGTCCTCAGAGAGTTCAAGTAGCCGTAAGGATGGAAGCATGCATATGCATGACTGAGTATCTCTGCTGCCCACCTGACACTAACGCAACACTGGTAATCGGCTCTCATATCAAATACAAAGATTTTTTTTAAAAAGCTAAATAAAAGCAAAATGTGGTGGATCCCAAATGCAAGATGTCAGTGAGTTGAATGCTGTAGGATTTCAAGGGAAGAACTTATAGTAGTGGGCCAAGAGGAGATGAAATTCAATTTGGAACTCAGGAGCCAGAGCCGAAGTGGGGAGGGCGTTCTGGACAGAAAGGATGATGTGGATAAAATGTGGTGATGGGCATGAACACAACAGGAAACGGGAGAGGAGACCGAGGTGCAGGGGAGCATCAGGGGCAGGTTAGCAAGAGCATAGTTGAGTCCGCACAGAACACAAAAGGAAGACACCCCAAACTTCGGGTCTTACTCTTTTTTTTTTAATTAATTTATTTGTTTTAATTGGAGGCTAATTACTTTACAATATTGTAGTGGTTTGCCATGAATCAGCAAATTCATTGACATGACTCAGCCATGGGTGTACATGTATTCCCCATCCTAAACCCCCTCCCACCTCCCTCCCCATCCCATCCCTCAGAGTCATCCCAGCTCACCAGCCCTGAGCACCCTGTCTCATGCACCAAACCTTGACTGGTGATATGTTTCACATATGATCATATACATGTTTCAATGCTATTCTCTCAGATCATCCCACCCTCGCCTTCTCCCGCAGAGGGTCTTACTCTTGTGACTGGAGAGGCAGGGGATGAGGTATGGGGGTGGGAAACCCACTGACAGTCTTACCACCCAAGCCTGCAGGGTCTCCTCACAGCTGCAAATAATCCATTTCCATCAACACTAGAGGGGGTTAGCTGCCAGCGTGTAAGCCCACAGGTGTCTGGGAAAGCATGTCCCCCACACACCCTGGGAGTCCACAGGTGTTTGGGGAAGGGTGTCCCCCACACAGCTCACTCCCAGCTGAAGCACGCGAGTTTGGGACACCTGAGACTCCACCACCGACCTTAGACCAAGGATGAGAATCACCCACAGAGTCAGCGTGTGACTGTCTCCTGGCTTCACTCCTGACATCACTGCTTTCGAAGCCACAATAGAACTCTAATCCCTCTGGGTTTCCCAGGGAGAAAACACCGTTCTTTACTTATTGGGTTGATTAAAAATGCACCCATTATCTGCATGCCTCCAGGCAACAGGAGAAAAATATATTTTTAAAAGGATGAGAGTTCAATTAGCAGAGATGCAGATGTACCTCCTGCAAGTAGGCCAGTGGACTGTCCCCTGTCAGATGGATGAGGGCCTGGATAGGAGAGCTTCTCACTTAGGGCTTCCCTGGTGGCTCAGAGGGTAAAGCGTCTGCCTGCAATGCAGGAAACCCGGGTTTGATTGCTGGGTCAGGATCCCCTGGAGAAGGAAATAGCAACCCACTCCAGTACCCTTGCCTGGAACATCCCATGGACAGAGAAGCCTGGTAGGCTACGGTCCATGGGGTCGCAAAGAGTCGGACATGACTGAGCGACTTCACTTTCTTTTCTTTCACTTGTGAATCAGTGCATCTGGGCTCCCTAAGCCAGTAGTGGGGAAAGCCGTGGAGATGTGAAGGTCCTCCGTGTGTTTCCCAGCTCCCTGCTCTTTTCCATTCCAACCTGAGGCTCCTAGAGTGGTTCTCAGACTGGGCTCCATGTCTGTGATGAGCCCAGGAAGGGAGGGCAGGTCTCAGGTGACTCAGGTGGAAATTTACAGGAAGGAGATTTGGAGAATGCAGCTAATCTGCTGCTTGTGTGTTATTTTGGCTTCGTGCTCAGTCATAACCTGGTTTGTGGTTAGGTTGTGACTAAACGGTAGAAATCTTTTTAAAACTCAAATATGTATATCTGGAAAACATGAGAGTTTAACAGAATGAGCAAAGGACCGGGAGTCGGCTGCAACTTAATGAAACGTCATCATATCAGCTCCCCCCCCCACTTCCTTTCTCCATTACAAAATAAGGATTTGGGAATAATAAATTATCTCTAAGTTCCTATTCATCTCTAAATTTCTTCACTATACATGTGAAATAAAACAGCAAATGCAACCCAAAGTCAACATTCATCTTGAGTTGCAAGATGAATAACACACACCTCTGCTTCCCTCCTCGGGTTTGGGTAATCAAAAGCTGTCCATGCATTTCTGCTGTCCTCCAATGTAAGGTCAGGGTAGTGAGATCAGCCACTGGGAGAAAATATTCGTGCCAAACAATGATGGTTCAAGCCTCCCTGAGCTCCCTGGGTCTCCTGGAGAGAGGGAAGCAGGTGCAAGACCCAGACCCTACATTTTCTCTCAAACCCCTGCCCAGAGGGCAGTCCTTCTCTGCCCTGCCCCCTCCAGGTCCAGGGAAGAGCTGATCCTGGGGGAGGAGACACTTAAGAGAACTGACACCCTCCCATCAGCTACAGTGCAAGAGCCGGATTGGCTGCTGGCCCAGCAATTGCTACTAAGAGACCACTCTCCACTGGGGATCGCAGCTGTGTTTGCATTAACTGTCTAGGGTGACTTGCCCTCCCCAGAGGCTCCTGTGTGCACGCAGCCCCATGGCTCAGGTCAGAGAAGGCTTTGCTTTCAAGGAAAGGAGAGTGTTTACCATCGATGTGATCATGCCACTGGGAGCCTAAGACTCATCTGGCTTCTGCTGCAGCTGTGTAAATGGCTGTCATAAACTTTTCTCTGCCTGGCCCAGATCACCTAGAGCTGTTATAAAACCCCTTCTACTTACCAAGTGGTTACAGTCAGGGAGCAACCATAAAGATATCACCTCCACCGTAGGCTGCCCTTTATTCACCCCAAGAGAAAGCCCCAGATTCACAGGCACCTATGCTCAGGTGATGTTCCATCTACCATCACCTCATTGATTTTTACAGCACCCACCTCATAAGTTTGTTGTGAAGACGAAGTGAATTAATACATTCAAAGCCCTGAAAAGTGTCTGGTACAGTGGAAGTTCATTATAATGGTTCATTGTTTCTATCCATTCAATCCAATGGATACTTAGGAAGCACCTACCTATACCAGGTACTGAGCCTGGACTGGGGATTTAACAGAGGTTGATGAAGACCTATTTCCTCTCTGCCCTCCAGATGCTTAGACTGTATGGGCAGAATCCACAGGCATTCTTGGGCACCTTCTGCAGATCATAAAAATCTTCCCTATGAAGTGGGAAGAGCAGCCTCCGAAATTCCCACTTTCCGAGGCAGGATGTTTGAAAGGTTGCCCAAGCTGACCTCTGCCTGAGAAGCAGAGCCAGGGACTCACTCTCTGCATTCCCTTAGGCTCTGCAAGATGCCAGTTGTCAAAGCTGATCCCTAAGACTGGAAGTCTGTCCCATTTGGTTTCAATCCCACATTTACCTATTGAAAAACTACCTTTCATCCAGGACTTCAGATCCATTTTCTAGCAGAGCTATTCCAGTTAGAATTTATCTTCAATTCAACCCTTTCAGTAAAATTGTCCTTCATCTATAAGAAACAAGAACAAAAATAACACTGAGAAAATGATCCCACCTCCACCTTCAATCAACTCATTTTGGTACCCCAAAAACCTTATTAAGTGATGACCTGCTATTAAATAGACAGTCTCTCCAGCACAGCCAAAGCATCTCAGCCCAGTTTCCTTGTCTTCAGGTGTAGAGAACAGCCACTCAACAAACTCAGTGAATAACCCTGGGAGGGACATCCAACTCCTGATATGCCAGGCAGATAAGTAGGGAAAAGTCTGGGATTCTTTTTAGGAATTAATTCCATTGATCCATCATTTAAAAACATTGAGTACATGGTACATGCTAGACCACAGAGGTAAAAAGAATAGTAAGAAACATGTCTTCATTCAAGGAGCTTACAATCCTGTAGGGGACACAAATGTTTAAAACATACAATACAGATGGATAAGTTGATAACAGAAATATGCATTCAGTGACTCCTTACTGCTGAGTAATTTGTTTAAAGTGGCATTTCATTGCTGACAGTCCTTCTATTCTCAGAAACTATTCTCAACTATTCTCTGGAAATTCCTAGGATATACTAGGTTGATTAATTCATTTTCCTGCCATACCCATCCCTCCTACTTCTTGTCCATATGGTAAACTCCTATGCTTCCTTTGAAATCCTTCTCAGACTACCCCAGTCACTTTAAGCATTCCCTTTTCTATATTACTTCTCTACTTTTTTCATCTTTCTCTTTTTGTACATATTATTCTATAGTCTGAAAAATTACCTGTGTGTCCATATTCGTTACTAGACAACATGTTTCTTTTGGGATTAACATAGTACCTAGCTCATACCAGATGTTCTTAAATGTTTATTGACTCAAACTGTGTATAAGAAATAATGCTATTACTACTATGACCACTCCCATAACTACTATTTTGAGAAGCTTTATGAGCCAGGCTTTTTGATAAATAACTTTACATACATTTTCTCAGTTTTTCTTCAAAACAACTTGAAAGCAGGTAGTATCGCAGATGGCTTCTCCAGTAAGTGACTTCACAAAAAGAACATATTGTATGAATTACTACTTTTCCTTCATTTTTTTTTCCTCTCTCATACATACACACATACACACACTCTGATAAATCCCTTTTACTATTTTACTATTGCTTGGGATTCATAATATGACTCCGATATTTCATTTCTGTGTTCCCATACTACCCCGCAGATGTCCATATGAACATACCCATCTAGTAAAACTATTAGTTTGGTTGCTTGCTTTCTTCATTAGACTAAAAATGCCTTCCTTGAAGGCAGGCATGCCTCATTCATTTCTTTTTACCTGAAATAAACATCATGGTGCCTAGAACATAATAAGTGTTCAATGAGCGCTTACAGTTAAAGGAAGAGGGGAAAGGAGGAAGGAAGGAGGAAGGGAAGGAAGCAGGGGAAGGAGAAGGGAAAGGGAGGGAGGGAGAGTATCTGCCATGAGCCAAGGGAGTTATTTATTCAACACATAGAAAATATTATTCCTCATAAAATCCAAAGACTCTTCAGCCAAGCAAAGGGAAAACAAGATCAGTTAGCACACTGGAGTCTGGAATAACTGAGTTAACCAATCACTTGAAATATATCTCTTGATATAGCAAACACATTTTATAAAGAGAAGACTAAGGAATTTTGGTGAAATAAATGACCTTTGCATCTTCAGTTAAATTTCGGCAATGTGACCTTTCACTTCCAGCCCACTGCTGTGACTTATTAGACCCAACTCTTCCTTAGAACAACCCCTTGGATTCTTGGATGCTCTATTTCCCCAACAGAACTGAGCAGTACCCATGGAACTTGAGTATCTGTGTATTGAATAACACCTTTACTACCTGCTCTGTGCCAGGGCACTGGGTTCACAGAGGCCTGTGCTCTGAAAGCTCCTGTTTTTAGAATGGATGGGCACACCACCGTCTTCATGAATCCTACTTCTCAAACCACCCACGGTCAGCACAGAATGGTAGTAACATTGGTGTACTCAACTCACCGATAAAGCTTTTAGATCTACTGTAAAAGCAAGAAGAGGGAAATAACAAACACCTGAGATTGAACTGGCCTCTGATTTTAACCTAAGAATTGGAGTGACTTTGGGGGAAAATGTTATGCATAGAAAATGTAAAATGTGTCCACTTCGTTTTTTTCCCTGCATTGTATTTAACTATTCAGTTCAGTTCAGTCACTCAGTCAGGTCCGACTCTTTGAGACCCCATGGACTACAGCATGCCAGGCCTCCCTGTCCATCACCAACTCCTGGAGTTTACTCAAACTCACGTCCATTGAGTTGGAGATGCCATCCAACCATCTCATCCTCTGTCATCCCCTTCTCATGCCTTCAATCTTTCCCAGAATCAGGGTCTTTTCCAATGCGTCAGTTCTTCACACCAGGTGGCCAAAGTATTGGAGTTTCAGCTTCAGCATCAGTCCTTCCAATGAATATTCAAGACTGACTTCCTTTAGGATAGACTGGTTGGATCTCCTTGCTATTATCTGTGATAAATGCCTTTCCAGAGAGAATCTGTAGACTCATTAGAAGCTACCTTTTGACTTGAGTCACGCAACCTATACTCCCTTCCTCCCATATTCTGTTATCTGACCTGCAGTCAGCCTCTGGCACATCCCGCATTGTTGTTTAGTTGCCCAGTCATGTCTGACTCTTTTAAGACCCCATGAACTGCAGCCTACCAGGATCCTCTGAGATTTCTCAGGCAAGAATACTAGGGTGGGTTGCCATTTCCTCCAGGGGATCTTCCTGACCCAGGGATTGAACCCGGGTCTCCCGTGTCTCCTGCACTGGCAAGTGGATTCTTTCCCACCGAGCCACCCAGAAAGTCTCAGATCCCAGGACTCCATGACAAAACTCATCCTTCTCCCAAGACACAGAGGGAGAAGCTGTCTGTGCTGAGAGCTCCCCGCAGAGGAGGCTGCTCAGAGTGGTCCACAGATCTCCCGAATTTCTTTCCCCATCTTCTCCCCTGATGGGGACACGTTGCTCCTCCCACTGTGGAGCTCCTCCCAGCTCCTCCCAGCTTCCAGGGGAGACAACTGCTCAAGGTCTGTCTCACCGCCAAAGAGCCACCCGTTGACTCTCAGTGGTCATAGTTCTACAGGATAAGCCAGAGTCCCACAAGCACAGAAGAAGAAAATTAAGCTCTTTTGGGATTAAAAGTAAGCACTTTTCCCCAGGCAAAGACCACCACTTCCCTCCCCCTACACCTTGCAACTTCCCAGACACCTGTGGCTTCAGAGCCCCAGGCAAGTGTTAGGTTGTCAAACCAAACCTTGATGTCCCAAGCACTCCCCACCCACCAGGGCTGCTCAGGCAGCGGGAAGGCGATTATAACCTGTAATTTCTCATCTCGGTTAGCAGGTGACAGGCTCCCATAACATGGCATCCATATGGCATCACCCTTTCTGTCGAGCACAATTTTAGGGCAAGATTCATACCGCTTCTCTCTGTGCTCAAAATAGACGCCCAAAATTGGGATAGAATTTACATAAGTTGGCTGAAGAGACTGTGTTCAATTAAAAAGCTTTTGTTGCCAAGGAATTTTTTTAGTTGATACATATGCTCCTTTATGGCAGTCCCATAGGAGAAAGATGTTAGTTATCTCTCCTGTCTCTCTCTCTCTCTCCCTCGCTCTCTTTTCTTCCTCCCTTTCTCCATCCATCCTGTAATTAATAAAGTGAGGGAGGGGCAAGTATCTGCCTTTAAGGCTAAACAAGCAGCAAAAAAAAAAAAAAAAAAAACCACCCATATGGAAATAACAGGGATCCTGGCCCAGGAGAAACAGAAGCAAGCAGTGCCCTCCTGCCTCGCCTGGGGCAGGGCAAGCGGTAGAGCTCTTCTCTGCTTGGATTCTGGGCTCTGTCCCAGGGTGAAGGGCTGCCCTACTTTGCAATCACCGCAAATTCAATGGGATGTGTTTTCAACTGCACTGACACCAAGGCATGAAAAACATGCTTTTTTCAGTCATGAAATAATACTGTTCTTGGGCCCAAACTGGGCAACAGAAAGTATAACAGAGAGGAAATTTCATCGGCAATTTGAAAGTCAATGATGAACTCCGTGAATGCCTTTCCTTCCAGCCTGTACTGCAGTTGTGTATATTCACGCAAATTTGGGATCGTAATATATACATACTTTTGTAACTTGGCATTTTTGTTTAGTACCATAATATAATTTCCCGAGCCTCTTTCTATAGCATACGTTTTAGGAACATCGCTTTTAATGGCTATACTATAAAGTACTGATCCTTTTCTCTGTTTTGGATATTTATGGTATTTCCAATTGTGTTGCTCTCCTTATATAAATATTGCTGCAATTAACAGCCTTGACTTGGTATGCACCTCTGATTACTTCCTTAGGATAAATCTGCATGGCTTGAGGTTTAAGGTATATGTTTGATAGTGAAAGATGTTGCACAAGCTTTTCACATGCTTCAGGACTGGCTCATCGTGTGATTAATGCATGCATTTTTTTTTACAAAGCCTGTTTAGCATCAGAAATAAAATAAGCGTTTAAGGAAATAATTTGTGGGACTTCCCTGGCAATCCAGTGGTTAAGACTTCCTCTTCCAACGCAGGGAGTGTGAGTTCGATACCTGATCAGGAAGCTAAGATAGCACATGCCTCGAGGCCAAAAAGCAAAAAACATAAGACAGAAACAATGTTGGAACAAATTCAATAAAGGCTTTAAAAATGGTCCACATGAAAATAATCTTAAGAAAAAAATAATTTGTTTGTTGAATGTTTTCCTATGGAAAGCTAAATAACCCTGGATTGAACATCTGTGGTTTGGCCCCTTTTTCTACAAAACACAGTCGTCCCCACTCTGGGGCTCTAGTATAACAAAGGACCACTCACCACTCACACTTGGATTCAGGAATGGCCAATCAGAATCACAATGAGAGGCAGGCCTTGGACTTACACTCAGACTCTCTTTCCTCTGAGATTACCGAATAGACTGGGTGGAGCATAAGCCCAAAGATTCTAAGACTCCTCTGCCCCAGCATAGGAAGAGTTCACCCAAGTATCAAGTTGTCATGGAAAGAAGCAGAGGGTAGAGAGGGAGATGAGTAGATTCCTGACAATATTTATCAGCTCTGACCTACCTGTCCCTAAAGTTATCAAAACCACCCCTACAAATTTTTCAGTTACATGAGCTATGCCATTCCTCTGTGACTTAAAATGATTTAATTTTTCATTGGGTACAACCTAAAATGTCCAGCTAACACAGAACACCTTCAAGAGTCAAACTCGGAGTGTTGAACTTACTTTGAAGTCCTCTGCAAAGAGAACTAATAAACTTAGATTATCTATCATCTGCTGTGAAGAGGTAGGGTTGCATGCTAATATCTACAGGAAAATTTCAGTAAGACCAGCTCCAGGCTTCTGAAAGTTTGTTTTTGTTTGTGGCTGTTTAGTTGTTAAGACATATCTGACTCTTTGCAACCCAATGGACTATAGCCCACCAGGCTCCTCTGTGCATGGGATTTCCCAGGCAAGCATATTTGAATGGGTTATCATTTCCTACTCCAGGGGATGTTCTCAACTCAGGGATTGAATCTGTCTCCTGCATTGCAGGCAGATTCTTTACCACTAAGCCACTAGGGAAGCCTAGAAGTTTAGAGCTCAGAAGGCAAGCCAGAGGGCAGGACATAAAACCAAGGGAGGGGGACCACCCGGTGTTTCAGAAGATGGGCAGGCCATGCCTTACCAAAATGGAAAAAAAAAGGAAATAATTTTGTTTTGGTGGGATTGAACTTGAAACATTGGTAGAATTTTCATAAATGGAGCCAGAGAAGGAGACAATAGTTATCAAATAAAAACAGTGTGAGGAAAAGAGAAGAGGGAGGAAAGCAGTAGTGGTTGACTAATGATGAGCATGGAGACTTCAGGGCCACCCAAATGTCAATACACCATTAACTGAAGAGGACTAGCCACTACCTGTAGTGCTATAATTACGGAATCATAATTGTCCTGCCTGAATTACAGGTTGCAATGACATATCCCCATTGTTTGCTCACCTGGTGAACTGAAGGTTCCTTGAGGCTGGGCACAGACTTTGCTCTGCACACCAAGATCTTGGCCCATCGCCCTGTATTCTGTGCATATTCTGGAAGACTCATCGACCACAGAAATAGCTTAAAGCTAATTGCAATGTTTGACTGGACATAATCTAAGAGGCACTGAGAGAGGACATCCTCACCTGGGTCAGTACCTTTTCTCGAAAACAGGTGAGGCAAAGGAGCGCATCCCTTGTTTTAGATCACTAAATGCGGGCTTCACTGGTGGTCCAGGGGTTAAGAACCCACCTGCCAATGCAGGGGACACAGGTTCCAGCCCTTGTCCGGGAAGATTCCACGTGCTTTGAGGCAACGAAGCCCATGCGCCACAGCTACTGAAGCCTGTGTACCCTAGAGCCTGTGCTCTGCAACAAGCGAAGCCACAGCAATGAGAGGCTTCCACACTGCAGCTACAGAGAAGCCCCTACTCGCTGCAACTAGAGAAAGCCCACCCACAGCATCAGAGACCCAGTATAGCCAAAAATAAAATTCTAAAAACTCACTAGATGCTCTTCAGCTCTGATAACCAGCCCGTTCGTTTTCCTAAAGGACATTCTTGACCCAACGTGCAAGGACTACCAAGGCACCTTGCTCATAAATAAGAACTCAATACCTATTTGGCGAACTGAATCAATGAGCCCCGGACTTTCCTTTGTTTCTCCTTCTGGTCCTCTGAGCCAAACACACCCTTCTGTCTACTGCCCATGACCTTGTTACTTACTCCCAATCAGCTAGTCCAAATATCCCAGCAAAGCTGACTGTGGGGATCTTTTGGCAGAATCCTCTGGTCCAAGATTTGTTTCTCAAACAATCTTGATCTGAGAATCAACAGGGTTGATAGTTGAATAGACAGATCATTGGGTCTCTTCTCTGAGAATCCTGATTTACAGGTTTGGGTTGGGATACAGAAATCAGGATTGTGAACAAGCACCTGAAATCATGTTTGGGGCAAGTCTGAGAAACTCCTGCGAATCAACAGAGCTCTCCTAGCTACAACCAGAATATAATAGATAATGTTAATTAACCATTATCACACACAGCTAATAAGCATATAGAAAAGCAGTCCTATAAAGTGAAGAGACCACTGTCCGGGGAATTCCATATTCTGGACTCAGATCCTGACTCTAACTGGGTGGCTTAGCACAAATTATGTAACCTCTTTGAACTTGTGCTTCTGCTTTTGTAAAATAAGGAAGGCGCGATTTGCCTCATCCCCTTCAAGACGTCTAATTAGATGATGCATGTAAAAGTGTATCATACATGGGAGGAATTCAGTTTGCTATCTTGACTGGAGGCAAAAGCAGTAAAATGATCTGTTTGCTGGAGGAGCTGAGCCTCATCACAGTCACCAGCTGTTGGTAAATATTGGATCCACAAACCAATCCCTGCAAGGTTGTCCCATTTAGTGCGAAAACAACGCCGGAAGGTCATCTCAATAAATTACAATTAGCATTTATTGAGTGCTTACCCTACATGAGGCATAATTGCAGGTGAATTACTCAGAGGGATAAATTTTATTCTCACATAGCTCCATGTACAGGTGCTTTCTTTTAAATAGTATGTGCCATTGTAATCAGTCATCCTCTATTTTTATTTTTGGCTGTGCTGAGTCTTCATTGTACACGGGCTTTCTCTAGTTGTAGTGGGGAGGGGCTACTCTTCGTTGGGGTGCACAGGCTTCTCTTTGTGGTGGCGTCTCTTGCTTCGGAGCACAGGATCCAGAGCACGGACTTTAGTAGTTGTAGCACGCGGGCTCAGGAGTGGTGGCGCATGGGCTTAGTTGCTCTGCAGCTTGTGGGATCTTCCCAGATCCGGGACTGAACCGGGGTCTCCTGCACTGGCAGTGGACCCTTAACCACTGGACCAGCAGGGAAGTCCTAATAGGTGCTGCTTTGATTGTCATTTTTTAGTTGAGAAAACTGAGACACGCAGTATCTTTAAATAACCTCCTGAAGGTATAGGGCGTCCCAGGTGGTGCTAGTGGTAAGGAATCTGCCTGCCAATGCAGCAGATGCAAGAGAGGCAGGTTCGATCCCTGGGTTGGGAAGATTCCCTGGAAGAGGAATTGGCAACCTGTTCCAGTATTCTCGCTTGGAAAATTCCATGGGCAGAGGAGTCTGGTAAGCTACACTCCACGGGGTCTCAAAGAGTCAGACATGACTCAGCAACTGAGCATGCTGAAGGTATAATGCAAGTATAGCTAAACAACCTGTCAGAGGTCACACAGCTACTGAGACCCACAGCCAGGCTTTGAACCCAGACAGTCAGCGTCCGTGGCCCCTGTTTCTGACCCGCTAAGCCACAGGATTCCTCAAGAAGATGGGTGGTCCCCACAGTGATAGAGAGAAGAGCCAGGGTCTCCGGTTACTTACTCCACATTCCCTTTTAAAAATGCAAAAGGGATGAACAAGCAGAGCCCTGGGGTTTTTAGGGCAGCAAAACTCTTCTGTATGATACTATAATGGTGGATACTTGTCATCATCCATTTGTTCAAAGCCAGAGAACACCCAACACCAAGACGGAACCTGGCGTACACTCTGACCTCTGGGTGATAATGATGTGTCCGTGGAGGGGCATCGATCGTAAGACAGGTACCGTGGTGGAGGGAGCAGTGCATGTGTTCAGGCAGCGGGTATGTGGCATCTCCCTCTACCCTGCCCTCACTTTTGTTGTGAATATAAATCTACTCTAAGAAAAAGAAGTCCATTCAAATAAAAATGCAAAAGGTAGCAATTTTCCTTTAGATCACGCTATCATCTGTTTGCCCCCTGTGGCATTCAGCTTTATCCTACCTATTATTCTGTAACAGTCATTATAGAATATTAGGGCTTGCTGGCCTGTTGACAAACGCTGAGTCGGGGGGGGATCTCAAAGCAGAGGCCCTGTGCCAAATGCACCCCACAATCACGCGGAAGCACTCCTGTGTTGGAGCATGTCTTTCAGAAAGGCACACACTAGGCACCTTGCACCATCTCCACCTGGCCATTTCACACCTGGGTGACCTGCCTTATCCCTGAAGGTACTTGAGTTTGCTCCTTAAATCCCATCCCACCCCTTCAAGAGGAAACAAAGCGCCAGATGAAATGGATTGCCCACGTTCAATGCAAATAATGAATGGCAGCCTGGAAGACATTCTGGTTCTTCCAAATCCCAGACCAGCGCCCTTCCAAACCACGGCGGGGGAGAGGGTGCTCAGCGGGCCCTGGGCATCAGAAAAACAAACAACCCCCCCACCCCATGAAGCACAGTGAGAAAGACCGTGAGGATGACTGCAGACGTGGAACCCAGCGCCCAGCGCCCAGCACAAGCGCCCCTCCCACGACAGAAAGGCGCCCAGAGCTGCCACCCTGCCCAGAGGCTGGCACTGCCGCCAAGTTACCAGAGTCCTTGAAGGTGGGAATGCCTCGGGAGCGCCCACCCCCACCGGGAGAGGCTAGGCTTCCCAGAAGAATAGGGGCGCCAGGCCCCGGGTCCCCTCCGCCCCCCAGAGCCGCACAAAACGCGCCAGGGCCGCCTTCCGATTGCCGCCTCCCAGCGCCTTGTAGCTCTGGGGAACTTTTAATAGAAATCTGCGGAATGAAATGGGCTACAGCTGTTTGCCTTGATAAATATATTTTATGCTACATGCCTCAGCCGCCATCTGTTTGCTGATACGAGCACTTCTTCGTGGCAACTAAGGAGAAGTCATCAAAAGGAAGCGCAGGAGATGGGTTTCCGAGCAGGTAGAGAAGCAGCGCGCGGGGCGGGGCGGAGGGCTTGTTTTCAGCCCCAAAGAGGCCGGCCTGCAGATAAAGGCGGGGATTGCAGGCGCGGAATGTGGCCACCCATCCACCCCCTCTTCAGCCTTTCTCCAGGATGCTCTCACTGCCTCTCAGAGCCCTGGTCTCTACTCGCTCCTCTGACCTTTGGTCTTCTACACGAAAAGCAAGATGATGACCGGAATTTCAAGGGTGCCTGCCTGTAAGCAGTGGTGAGCTTGCCCAGCCGGCCCTGGCTACAGGCTCCTCGCCTGTCAGTCCCGCAGGAGGAGCCTGGGGTCCCTGCTCCTGATTCCCTGTCCCCTAGGCCCACCTCCCACCTCCTCTGATCCCGGCTGAGTGCAGAGCAGACGGGAGAGAGAGGCAGAGGCCAGTGCCCTGAAAGAAGCAACCTATTCCAGGACCAGACCCAACCAGGGAGCAGTTTCAAGGCACCGGTCCTGAGCTCTGTGGTCACACAGCTGCCCAGCCCTGTAAGGACTGGGGGAATGGTCCAGGGATGCTTAGAACACATATGGAGGAGGAGGGATTTGCCCATTCTGGAGCTCTGAAATATTTTCCTGGAGGGCAGCAGATTTGCTCAGTCTTGAACCCTTAAAGCCGAAGAACAGTGGAGTCACCTTAGGAGATCACCGGCATCCGGAGGGAAAGACTCAGATACTTGGAGGGATTTCTGATTTCTGAGTGCAGATGCCTGTGTGCATGTGCCTTCCTTCCCTTCCTTCCCTCCTTCCTTCCGTCTTCCTCCCTCCCTTCCCTCCTTCCCTTCTCTCTTTCCTTCGCTCCTTCCTTCCTCCATCCCTCCTTCCTTCCTTCTTCCCTTCCTTCCCTTCCATCCTTCTCTCCTTCCTTCTTTTCCTCCTCCCTCCCTTCCCTCCTTCCCTCTTTCCTATCTTCCTCCAGCCCTCCTTCCTTCCTACCCTCCTTTATCCCTTCTTCTCTCCTCCCTCCCTTCCTTCCCTCTTTCCTATCTTCCTCCAGCCTTCCTTCCTTCCCTCTTTCCCTCCCTCCCTCCTCAGGGGAAACAGGAGAGGCCTGTATGACTCATCGCTACCCTGAGTGGCTCCCAGTTTTGCAGCCCCCACAGCATCCATCACTCCCGTGTCCCCCACCCACCAGCGCTTCCGCTGCCCCAACCAAGAAATGCATCCAGTTGGGAAGTGGTGTCGGCATGGATGGACCCCACGAAGCCCCACACAGGAGCAAACTGGCCCCCAGTGCGTCTCTCTGGCCCCATCTCCTCCCTCCACCTCCACCTGGGTGCTGGCAGGGAGGAGACAGCACTGACCCCTCCAGGTGGCAAGACACGGGCTGCTGTCACCACCAGCTGCCTCCAGTATCTCCTTCCCCATCCTGTGGGGCCGTGAACCTTCAAAATGACTGGGTTGGGAATTGGAACACAGAGTCAGTAGGCTGAAGTGAAAGGAAAACTGGATCCCTGAGAGCTGAAAAAGGAGGGACAGGTTTCCAAAATCGTATTAGTCAAAAACAAACAGGATGCAGTGCCTGCTGCTCCGCGCCACCTCCTCGCAAGGACGTGGGCAGGGTGGCTGTTGGTGACAGGCTTTGAGGCGCTCTGACAGAAGGCACTAAATCATTGTGTACTGAAGATTGTGGTTTCGGGTCCAAGAAACCAAGTGCTTTGGACACGCTTCAGAACTGCTGGCTGTTCATCGAAGCCAGAGCAACCCTCGGGCTCCGATGGAGCACCAGCCCCCGGTATTAATAAGTGTTTCCATGGCACTTGATATTTTGCAATTATCTTCTCTAACACGTCTGCCTTAGCAGCAGAAGAAGGCCAAACAGAAATCCGTCTGCCCTCCTGGCTGCCTGCCAGCCGCGAGGATGAGGTCCTGGCCCCATCACCCACCTCGTGGGGCCTGAGCGGTCTCTGAGTTTGCAGTCTCTTCTGTCCACTCTCAGTTGCTGGCTCCACACTCACCCCTACAACTTCTCTCTCCACCTTTCAAGGCCAGCTCGAAACAGACTGCATCCACTCACTCATTCCTCCAGCATTTGTTGAGTACCTACTGTGTGCCAGTCTCTGTTGTAGGCACTGGTGATACAGCAGTAAGTAAAACAGACAAAAATGCCTGTCCTCACATAACTTACATTCAGTGAGGAGGTGGATAAGTGAGAAGTAGATACATATTTAGCACCCATAAATAAAAATAATGCTGGGTGAGAGATAGAGAGTACCCAGAAAGGATATCATTTACTATAGACCTAATAGTCCAATGGTCTGATATCTGAGCAGAAATCAAAAGGAAATGAGGGAGTCGGTTAGGCATGCAGGGAAAAACACCCCAGGCAGTGGGGGCAGCAGGTGCAAAGGCCCTGGGGTGGGAACACACTGAGTGTTGAGAAACAGCAAGGAGGCCAGTTTGGTTGGACTGGAGCCTGTGCAGGGCCTGTGTTATCATGTCAAAGATGTGGTCTGTGATGTAAAGAGTTAGTTTCTCAGTCGTGGCCAACTCTTTGTGACCCCTATGGACTGTATTCCTCCAGCCACCTCTGTCCATGGAATTCTCCAGGCAAGAATACTGCAGTGGGTTGCCATTCCAATCTTCCCAACCCGGCGATCAAACCCAGGTCTCCTACATTGCACACAGATTCTTTACTGTCTGAGCCAGCAGGGAAACCTGGTTTAAGATGTAGCTGCTCTAAGAAGCAGCTCTTTCTTCTTCAGCTGGTCCAGCCCTACAGGACAACCCCTCTTCAAACTCCTATGCATATGTGCTAAGTCGCTTCAGTCGTGTCCAATTCTTTGAAACCCCATGGACTGTAGCTCACCAGGCTCCTTTCTCCATGAGGTTTCCCAAGCAAGAACACTGCAGTGGGTTGCCATTTCCTCCTCCAGGGGATCTTCCAGACCTGGGGATGGACCCCACATCTCTTATGTCTCCTGCATTGGCAGGCAAATTCTTTACCACTAGCACGACCTAGGAAACCCAGTGACTCATTTGGACTTTATTGGCATTTGCCTTGTGGCTTCACCGATTCACACACTTTTATTTTCTATACCCAAAGCAGATGAAGTTTCCCCAGATTTACTCCTGATTTCTGTGTCTTTCCAGAGTCCCATAGTCCTCTCACCCACCCCTCCTGTCTAACATTCTGAACATCTTTCCAAAGGGCCCCTGAAAGGAAATGTGGAAAAAACCACACCTCATCAGTCATAGGTCCCTGTGAATCCACCTGGGTACTCAGGAACCTCTTCATTTTCAGTTCTAACCTCAGTCAGACAATGGTTCCACTGTTCAAATTAACCCTAAACACAAATCCATTGAGAGGTCATTTTTTCACTTAAGAGTCATTGATTAATTCATTAACTTAAAAAAAAAATCTATTCTGCTGGGGAACAAAAGGTGAATGAGATGGGTCCCCTCAACAAGCACCAAGTCTAGTAGACAAGTAATAAGAAAAGAAGTAAATGTTAACACAAGAATACAAAAAGGGATATGAGAGATCAGAGGACGAAGCAATTAATTTTCCATTAATTTCTTCCCAGAGAAGACAGGGAAGGCTTTCCAAGGAGAGTGACTTTGTAGGTAGGTGAGTAGGATGCACAGGAGTTTTACCAGAGAGAGGGGAGTGAAGGACATCAGAACCGAGCTTCTCAACTTGCGTTGATTTCTCTTCCCGGGATAACTGATAATGTCTGGAGAGGTTCTGGCTGTTGTGGCTGAGTCAGTGATGTTCCTGGCCTCCGCTGGGTCAAGGTGAGGGTTGTTGGTAAGCATCCTACATACGGTATACAGAATGTGTGTGTGTGTGTTAGTTGCTTAGTTGTATCTGACTCTTTGTAATCCCATGGACTGTAGCCCACCAGGCTCCTCTGTCCATGGAAGTGTCTAGGCAAGAATACTGGAGTGGGTAGCCATTCTCTTCTCCACGGGATCTTCTCAACCCAGGGACTGAACCCGGGTCTCCTGCATTGCAGCTGGATTCTTTACCATCTGAGCCACCAGGGAAGCCGACCGTGTACAGAATCGTCCCCAGCAAATAACCATCCAGCCCAAAAGCCAGCAGTGCTGAGGCTGAAAGACTCCACATTAGAAGTAAAGAGAGCAATGTGTAAAAGGGCATCAAGTTGTACAAGGGTCAGGAAAGTCTAGAGAACAGTAGAAGAAGTTCAAGTATGAAACAGAAATCTGGAGTCAGTGGAGGCCATGGCCGGAGATGGTGCCGAGAAGGTAGGTTTGAGCCGGAAAGAAAAGAGTCAACAGCCCAGACTATGAAGTCTGGCTCTACAGATAACAAGGACCAATTAAGAGAGACTGAGATAGGTGAGAACAGCAGCTGCCAGTTTCGGAGCTTCTACTTGACCGGATGCTTTGCCACATTACCTCTCATTCTTAAGAAAGAGACGGAGAAACCCAGAGGCCAGGTATTGTTATTTCTACTTTACAGATGAGGAGACAGGGAAGTCACTGCTCAGAAAACAGAAGCCGCTTGCTCAAGGCCAGCCACAGGGACAGTTACAATAAAGGATCTCGGTCAAAGTGAGATCTACCCAGCTCCTAAGCCAGGAATCTCACAGGCAAAGCAGCCTCTCCCAGTCTGACCTCCTCCGCTTCCCTAGAGCCTTTCAGCCCCTGGGGTGTAACCACAGGGCTCTGAAGTCCTGAGCTGAACAAAAGCCTCCTGAAGGAAGGGAAGCCTGACTAACACAGACACGCACTTGGGACGCCAGTGACATCATTCCGTTCTTTCTACACGTTGGCATATTTTGCATCATGGGAAACATGCGTGAATAATCTGTAGAGAACAACTGAGCATCTGAGAATCTTTCCTTTTTTTTCCTTTCTCTTTCTTCCTGCCTCCCTCCCTCCTGCCCTCCCTTCTTTTTCCTTTTCTTCCTTCCTCTCTTTCCTTTTATTTTCTTTCTTTCCTTCTTTCCTTTCTTCCTTTCTCTTTCTTTCTTTCTCTCTCTCTCCCCTTTCTCCCTCCCTCCTTTCCTCCTTCCCTCCTGAAACAGTGTTTTTGGCACCCTAGGACTATTTACCAAAAACCATCTGCTTTCCTCCTGAACTTGTAACCTGCTGATATTTCCTGGCCCCCTTGTGGCCAAAGGACAGAATTTCAGCCAATGAGATCTCGGTACATGGGGCTGTGCCTCACCGTGGTATGGCCCAGAGATACGACCCGTCTGCTGTTCTTGCTGCCTCACCCCATCTGCTGCGGAGAGGATGCGGAGGGTACAGAGTTCAGTGCAGACCAGGAGGGAAGGAGCACAGGCCCTGAGATCCAAGATAACCTGCCAACCTGTTACCTCCTCACTGGGCTTGATGTGAATAGCAAGCTTTTATTGGATCAAGCAACTGAGATTTGGAAGTTTGTTTCAATAGCTAGATTTACTTGCCTGACCTAATGCGGGGAACATGGATGATGTGGCAACAATGTAGGATTGAGTTCAAAATGCAAACAAGTGGCTTCTGGGGCAGAGTCCAGAAATAGGCAGGGACAACGGTCATCTGGGAATGAGAAACCTCGTAAATGTCCGCCTCACCATCTCTAGTATGCGGCTCTGACATCACATTACCCCTTAGAGCCGGGCAGAACCATGTGCCTCAGCAGTAAAGAATGCACCTGTCAACGCAGAATAGGCAGGTTTGATTTCTGGGTTGGGAAGATCCCCTGGAGAAGGGAATGGCAGCCCACTCCAGTATTCTTGCCTGGAGAATCCCATGGACAGAGGAGCCTGGTGGGCTACAGTCTGTGGGGTCACAAAGAGTCAGACATGACTGAGTACACACACACACACACACACACACACACACACACACACACACACACAGAAGGACACATTTTAGGCAGAAAGATGGAGAAACTGCAAAAGACAAGTGCTCCCTTGGTGAATCCACATGGTTGAGGGGCTTGCCTGGTAGCTCCACTTAGCAACTTCTGCTCACCTCTGGGGGCCTTGCCTCCTTACAAGGGAGGCTGGGAAACATCACCCTTTTACTTGGCATCTTGCTTCCCAGGATAACATCGGGGTTCTGTTGGTAAGGAAGAAGGGAGGATGGATACTGGGGGAAACTAGGAGTCTTTTAAAAGAAGGGAGGGGATGGTGGTTTGTGAATCAGAACACACTGCCTGGATTGGTTATATGATGCTGGCTTCCCCTTTATGTGCTGGACTGTTTCTGGCTTCAGCCGCCTAGGCGGGGATCAAGGTGTGGGTGTCTGAAATGGCTCTGCTCCAGAGCGGACCCACCCCCACCTCCCTTTGTCGATTGCCTCCGAAAAGGTTCTGCCTCTGTCTCCTCAACCTCACTCAATCCAAACCCTCTGCACGCTCGCTCCCGCCTCCCGCAGAAGATGCTGCCTCCTCTGCCTTAGTGCTCTTTTCAGCAGCATCTCCCAGGGCGGGAAACCGCACCATGTGCCAGGGCTCCCGGGCGCCCACTGCTTCCCCCTCCGCAGTTAACACCAGAAAAACACACATTCTCCTGCCATCAGGCCAAGCCGGTTTCCAAGTCATGTGTGGAGTCAGCGCCGCGCTCTCTGCCTCTCCTGCTCCGTGTTACTAAACGCAGTTCCCCGGGGCACTGGGCAGAGACCTGCAGGGAGACAGCACCACAAATTAACCTTGAACATAGGTGTGGGGGTGGAAAACAGCTTTACCAAAATGAGAATAATAAAGGGCCAGTAATCACCCCCTTGATGTTCGCACTTTGGGGTGCCACACGGAAAAAAAAGAAACTGTGCTGTATTTTCCAACTTGCTAACAGGACTCACTGAGGTTGATTAAACCCTCTTCTCCCGCCTCCATGCCTGGCAGCAACAGGAAAGAGGCGAGCTGAAGAAATGGAAATCAGCCTGCCCTGGCGCTGGTGGGTGCCCTGGCAAGCAGGCAGGGGAGGGGCCTCCTACGTCAGCAACGCAATGACCTTGAGCCAAAGCTGGCTTCTGGTGCCCGAGCACTGGGCACCCAAGTGCTGGGACTTTAGAACAGGCTTTGCATAGTTCAGTATGTAATTCAGTGTCTTCACAGCAGGGCAAACTGTCTCTGTTTTCCTCTACTTCTATCTCATTGAGTCTATTTTCCTCCTCTCCCTCTTTATTTTATTATTATTTTGGCTGTCAGGACTCTAGATCACATGGGTTCAGGAGTTGCCACCCACAGGCTCAGTTGCCCGCAGACATGTGGGATCTTAGTTCCCCGACCAGGGACTGAACCCACATCCCCTGCATTGGAAGGCAGATTCTTAACCCCTGCACCACCAGGGAAGTCCTTCTTCCTCTCCCTCTCATATAAGGAATATTTTGTTCAAGATCTATCAAGGGTGTACTTCCCTCGTGGCTCAGGAGTAAAGAATCTGCCTATGCACGGGACATGGGTACCATTCCTGGTCCAGGAAGATCCCACATGCTGCAGAGTAACTAAGTCCATGCACCACAACTACCGAGCCAGTGCTCCCGAGCCCTCAGCCACAACTACTGAGCCGGAGTGCCTGGAACCTGTGCTCTGTAACGAGACACCAGTGCAAGAAGGCCCTGCACTGCCCCTGGAGAGTAACCTCCCACTCACTGCAACTAGAGAAAGCCCACACACAGCAATGAAGACCCAGTGCAGGGTTAAATAGATAAAGGTAATTTTAAAAATAAAAAATAGCAAAAAAAAAAAAAAAAAGACCCATCAAGGGGGATCTTGTTAGAATGGAGATTCTGATTCAGTAGACCTGAGGCAGTTCTGAGGTGTGAACTTTAAAGAGCTTCCAAGGAAATGCTAGTGCTGCTGGTCCTGGGACCAGCCCTTCGCCTTGGCATTGTTGGCAAACAGGCTTCGATTGGTTAAGCATTGAGATTTGAAGGTATGCGTGTCAGAGCACATCTAGAACACAATCAGGATCTCGGATGGAAGACTCTGGGACTTTTGGAACTACTCATCCTGCACTTCAAAGCGCATGGGTCTAAGACTTAGAGGCAGGTTCAAAGGCAGAGAACCCTGCCAGATGAACCAACCCCCACCCCACATGCAAAACTGAGATGTACGTGAGATGGTCCCATTGTTTCCAAGAGGCACCGTTGACTTTACAGAGGCTACGGGCAGGTGACTCTTCACCGTTCAGCACATCTGTGGAACGTTCTCCTCACAAGTGGCCTCCTGAGCAGAGGGGGCCAGAGAAGCTTGTGCTTCCTTCTTTCTTTGATATCAACAAATGACTGTGTCCACAGCATCTCAGAAACTGATAATGTTGTTCAGTCACTGAGCTGTGTCTGACTATGTGCAACCCCATGGACTGAACAAAGACTGCCAGGCTCCTCTGTCCACAGGATTCTCCAGGCAAGAATACTGGAGCGCGTTGCCATGCCCTCCTCTAGGGGATCTTCCCAACCCAGGGATCCAACCCATGTCTCTTATATCTCTTGCATTGGCCGGCAAGTTCTTAACACTAGTGCCACCTGGGAAGTATCACCAGCCTTGCTAAATTAGGGCCACGAGGAAGTAGCCCGTGGCTGCCAGAGTTAGGAAGGGCTCCTGGTAAGTTGGAAGTTTTACTCATGCCCAGAGCTATGCCCTCAGCCTTCATGTCATTAAGGCAACACTGCTGGGGACACGAGCATTGCCCCCAGGAGAATGATTCCCAGTTATTCCAAGAAAGAAGACCTACCCCATGACTCAGCAGGAAACAGCAAACTCTATCCACTTGTGATGTCTTTTCTCCCCAGAGATCCTGTCCCTGCGGGTGAAAGTTTACCACACTCGTTCCCCTCTGACTTATTTCTGGCCACCAGGGAGATGGGAGAGATGAGAGATTGTTTGAAAGCGGTTAATGAGCCCACAGGCTGTTTTTCCAGGGGCAGGGTTCTCTCCCTTTCTCTTTGCCTCTCCTCCTGCCTAGAAATGCTTCTTATGCAAGAGTCTTTCCCGACTAGTCTGTGAGATGCAACTCGGATTTTGACATTCCATCTTTTTACTACTTACCCCTCCTCCCCAAATGCTTTACAGGAGCTGGTAAACTATGCAAACGGGTTGCATAATTGTGCGTGAACTAGAATATACCAACTTGAATTTCAAGTGCTGGGTCACTTGGCTGTGACATGAAGGTGGACAAGTTACTTAAATCCCCAGCCCTCAGTGTCTGCATTTGTACAATGGTTCCCTGTCCACCTTGGCGTCTATGCTAGTTATTGGAAGTGTTAGTCACTCAGTCATGTCCCACTCTTTGCGACACTATGGACTGTAGCCCGCCAGGCTCTTCTGTCCATGGAATTTTCTATGCAAGAATACTGGAGCAGGTTGTCATTCTCTTCTCCAGGGGATCTTCCTGACCCAGGGATCAAACCTAGGTCTCCTGCATTACAGGCGGACGTTTTACCATCTTAGCCACCAGGGAAGCCCAATTATTGGAAGTAATATTTTATAATCGTTATAATTATTGGAAGTATTTTATAATCTCTCAATCAGAATACAGAAATAAATATTATATGTGTCAAGCTCAATCTCCCAATTCTTCCCACCCAACAGATAACTAATGAAAACCTACTGGATAGCACAGGGAACTCTAATGCTCTGTGGCAGTCTGAGTGGGAGGGAAATGCATATATTTACATATATGTAAATGCATGAATGATTCATTTTGCTGCACAGTAGAAATTAGCATAACATTGTAAAGCAACTATGTCATCGTTTCATCGCCAAGTCATGTCTGACTGTTTGTACAGAACACGTGAACTGCAGCCCATGGTGCCTCTCTGTCTATGGCAAGAAGACTGGAGTAGGTTGCCAGTTCCTTCTGCAGTGAATTTTCCTGACCCAAGGATCGAACCCACGTCTTCTGCATTGGCAAGTGGATTCTTTACCACTGAGCCACTTGGGGATCCTACTCCAATAAAAATTAATTTTAAACAATTCTGAAAAATAACGATTAGCCCAAGAATACCGCAGTTGCTAGCCTATCCCTTCTCCAGCATATCTTCCCGACCCAGGAATTGAACCAGGGACTCCTGCATTGCAGGTGGATTCTTTACCAGCTGAGCTGCCAGGGAAGAACCAATAATAATTAAGGTGCTATAAACAGGGTGTTTTTTTTTTTTTTTGAAGGGAGGGGGCTGGTTACAAATGGCTCCAAAATTATAAAACATTATAAAGAGAAGACAATGAGGCAGCGGAAAGGTGACATGAGTCATAAGATGAAGATGATGAAGTTTCCAGGACAGGAGAGTTTGGTGGTGAGGAGGGGATGGCACTCAGATTCTGGGGGTGACAAGCCACATCCCTCCATGCACACCTTTGGAGGCCCCACTGGGGAGTTTGCATGTTTTTCTGAAAGACCATGAAAGTGATCAGTGTGTTTCAAACAGGGAAGCACTTGATAACATTTGCATTGAAGAAAGTCATTTATGTGGGGGTGTGGACATTGGACTTGAGTGGGTCAAGACGGGAAGTAAGGAAACCAATCTAGGACCCTCTGTCAATGACCCAAGTGAGAAAGGGCAGTGCTCAGGGCTTGGAGAGTAACCATGAGAACAGCGGACGGAGTCAGTAACTACATGAGCTGCTGCTGCTGCTGCTGAGTCGCGTCAGTCGTGTCTGACTCCACGCGGCCCCATAGACGGCAGCCCACCAGGCTCCCTGGTCCCTGGGGTTCTCCAGGCAAGAACGCTGGAGTGGGCTGCTATTTCCTTCTCCAGTGCATGAAAGCGAAAAGTGAAAGTGACGTCGCTCAGTCGTATCCGACTCTTAGCGACCCCATGGACTGCAGCCTACCAGGCTCCTCCGTCCATGGGATTTTCCAGGCAAGAGTACTGGAGTGGGGTGCCATTGCCTTCTCCGAACTACATGAGCAGTAGGGTCCAGATGCCACAGTCTCATCTCTGAAACCTCAGATCATCAATGGCAAAGGATCCCCTCTAGGAAGGCAGACTGGATCAGCAGGAAGGTGCCACACTTCTCATCAGAAGATTTGCATTTAATTCCTAGCCTTGCCGTTAATTAGTGAATAATTAAACTTAGCTTCATGGATTTGGGCAAGTCACTTAACCTCACCAAGCCTCAGTTTCCTCATCTATAAAGTGGGAATAGTAGCCTTGTTCCATCATGCTTACCGAGTGGTTGTGAAGCTCAGATCACACACAATACAGGAGAGGTGCCTTGTGAATCATGGAGCACTGCATAACTGTAAAGCAGCTGTATCCTCCAGAGACGCAGTCAGACCAAACACAAAAAGCAGAGACAAAAGAGAAAAGAATATTCGACGGCTCGTCAGAGCCCCCTGTCTGCTGCCTCCTTGGCCTGCTTGACTTATATCAGGCCAGGGCTTATTGCCATAGTTCCTTACATTTTAGAAAGCCTTCCTCAGTGAGAACACTTGGTGAGAATCTTATTAGACACAGCAAAGACCAAAATCAGCACTAAGTTCACATATAAAAGCTTTAGGAAAAAAAATAAGGATTTCTCCAGAGGCTCTATATGTGCTTAAATGGCGCAGAGAGCTAAATTGTGAAATTACAAATGAGATGTGGAATGGCATATTTGATTATATGGAGTTATCTGCAATGCCTCATAACATGTAAGAAATTTGAGAGACTGTTTTTCTGGCACGAGCTCAGGAAAAGCTGCAGAAGAACTAATTGAACTCTAAGAGGGTGTTCCCAAGACAGACGTGTGCCTCTGTGGGGACTGTAGGAACTCGAGGCCTCATCTTGGTCCCTGGGACCCCCAGTTCCTCTTTATCCCCCAAATTCCCATGGCTCACATGTACTTAATTTCCCTTGACGTACTTGAGAAGAATGAAAAGATCATTCCTATTTCACAGATAATGAAACTATGTCCTAAAAATCATAAGGTATGGTCTATACTCCCCACCAGCTGACAATCTAAGAGGGTCCATAATATAGTGTGTGACACTTATCAGGGTCCCTCATGCTGGGGGAGGCAGGAGAGCACAGGCTTGGGAGCCAGTGCTCCAAAGTAGTAAAGTCTACTGTTTACTACAGGCCGTGGATAAGGCCCCTGTACCTACCTGAGCCCTGATCAGTTCAGGTCATGTCCGAGTCTTTGAAACCCCATGGACTGCAGCACACCAGGCCTCCCTGTCCATCACCAACTCCCAGAGTTTACTCAAACTCATGTCCAATAGCGTCGGTGATGCCATCCAATCATCTCGTCCTCTGTCCATCCCCTTCTCCTCCTGCCTTCAATCTTTCCCAGCATCAGGGTCTTTTCTAATAAGTCAGTTCTTCACATCAGGTGGCCAAAGTATTGGAGTTTCAGTTTCAGCATCAGTCCTTCCAATGAATATTCAGGACTGATTTCCTTCAGGATGGACTGTTTTGATCTCCTTGCAGTCCAAGGGACCCTCAAGAGTCTTCAACACCACAGTTCAAAAGCATCAATTCTTTGGTGCTCAGCTTTCTTTATAGTCCAAATCTCACATCCATACATGACTACTGGAAAAACCACAGCTTTGAATAGATGGACCTTTGTTGGCAAAGTAATGTCTCTGCTTTTTAATATGCTGTCTACATTGGTCATAACTTTTCTTCCAAGGAGCAAGTGTCTTTTGATTTCATGGCTGCAGTCACCATCTGCAGTGATTTTGGAGGCCAAAAAAATAGTCTCACACTGTTTCCACTGTTTTCCCATCTATTAGCCATGAAGTGATGGGACCAAATGCCATGATCTTAGTTTTCTGAATGCTGAGTTTTAAACCAACTTTTTTACTCTCCTCTTCACTTTCATCAAGAGGCTCTTTAGTTCTTCTTTGCTTTCTGCTGTAAATGTGGTGTCATCTGCATATCTGAGGTGATTGATATTTCTCCCAGCAATCTTGATTCCAGCTTGTGCTTCATCCAGTCCAGTATTCCTCATGATGTACTCTGCATAGCAGTGAAATGAGCAGGGTGACTATATATAGCTTAGACATACTCCTTTCCCTATTTGGAACCAGTCTGTTGTTCCATGTTCAGTTCTAACTGTTGCTTCTTGACCTGCATGCAGATTTCTCAGGAGGCAGGTCAGGTGGTCTGGTATTCCCATCTCTTGAAGAATTTTCCACAGTTTGTTGTGATCCACACAGTCAAAGGCTTTGGCATAGTCAATAAAGCAGAAGTAGATGTTTTTCTGAACTCTCTTGCTTTTTTGATGATCTAATGGATGTTGGCAACTTGATCTCTGGTTCCTCTGCCTTTTCAAATCCAGCTTGAACATCTGGAAGTTCATGGTTCAAGTACTGTTGAAGCCTGGCTTGGAGAATTTTGAGCATTACTTTACTAGCATGTGAGATGAGTGCAATTGTGTGGTACTTTCAACATTCTTTGGCATTGCCTTTCTTTGGGATTGGAATGAAAACTGACCTTATCCAGTCCTGTGGCCACTGATGAGTTTTCAAAACTTGCTGGCAATATATAGTATAGCATTTTCACAGCATCATCTTTTACGATTTGAAATAGCTCAACTGGAATTTCATCACCTTCACTAGCTTTGTTTGTAGTGATGCTTCCTAAGGCCCAGTTGACTTCACATTCCAGAATGTCTGGCTCCAGGTGAGTAATCATACCATCATGATTATCTGGGCCATGAAGATCTTCTTTGTATAGTTCTTCTGTGTATTCTTGCCACCTCTTCTTAATATCTTCTGCTTCTGTTAGGTCCATACCATTTCTGTCCTTTATTGTGCCCATCTTTGCATGAAATGTTCCCTTGGTATCTCTAATTTTCTTGAAGAGATCTCTAGTCTTTCCCGTTCTATTGTTTTCCTCTATTTCTTTGCATTGATTGCTGAGGAAGGCTTTCTTATCTCTTCTTGCTATTCTTTGGAACTCTGCATTCAAATGGGTATATCCTTCCTTTTCTCCTTTGCCTTTAGCTTCTCTTCTTTTCTCAGCTATTTGTAAGGCCTCCTCAGACAACCATTTTGCCTTTTTGCATTTCTTGTTCTTGGGGATGGTCTTGATCACTGCCTCCTGTACAAGGCCATGAACCTCCATCCGTAGTTCTTCTTTGGAGCCTTGATCTCCTCCATGCTAAAGCAAGGATACAATGCCTGGAATGCTGGTGGAACTAAATAAAATGTTCAGGCAGGGCGCAGAGCCCTGGCCCCAACACTGGAAGCGCTTTGTAGCTGTTAGTACTCCATTTGTGTTATGGGTGGTGCTTACGATCAAGGGTGGATGGAAGGCTGCCCTGGTGGCTCAGCAGTGACGAGTCCGCCTGCCAGTGCAGAAGACACAGGTTCAATCCCTGGTCCAGGAAGATGCCACATGAAGTCTGTATGCCACAACTACTGAGCCTGTGCTCTAGAGCCCGGGAGCCAAAACTACCAAGCTCACAGGTCACAAGTACTGAAGCCTGTACACCCTAGAGCCTGTGCACTGCAACTAGAGAGTAGCCCCCACTCCCCACAACTAGAGAAAAGTTCGCACAGCAATGAAGGCCCAGCACGGCTCGAAATAAATGAAATTATTCTTAAAAAAGGTGGTTGGAAAGTCACTGAAGGAGTTAGGGGTTGCACAGAAGGAGCACCCAGCCTCCTCTGACCCTAGGTTAGCTCCACACTCTTCATCAAAGTCCCAGACATCATCCAGGCACACCGAGTCCCAGCTATGGTATTCCAGGATGCAGACATCATAGCAGCAACCGAAGACTTCTATTTTCCTCAGAATAGAAGGTAAGGGGGTCAGAAAAAAGCAGGTGTCCTGCCCTGACCCAAATCCTGCTGCAGCACTCAGAGGTGGTCTTCTATCCCCACCCCAGCCAGGCCGGCTTTGCCAGGACCCCTTGGGAAAGAAGCCTAGCCCCCAGGTTGCTGACGTGCATGCAGGACATGCTCACGGAGAGAACAGATTGAGAAGGGCTTCTGGAAGTCTCTGGCACAGATGCTGACGCAGAAGGGAGACTCTTCCCTGTGCTCCATCATCCCGCCCCTCCCAGCAAGCTAAGGAGCGGGGCAAGGAATCTGAGACTGATCAGACCTGTCCATTTGAGTCCAGCAAAGTCTGACACCTCCTCTTCTAACCCACGCAATTGAGGCTGTGACTCTGAAGGCCAACGGGGAGGCATAGTTAATAAAGCCCATGTGTGGAGGTTTGCACCACCCCCAGCTACGAGCATTTGTCATCTGACTGTGGAAAGCACAGATGAGTTTTGCACAGATGACAAAACAAATGCATAATAAATCTGTGTTTGTGTGTTTCTAGGCTTGTGTGTTTGTGTGTGTGTCCATGCATGTGTGTGAGTGTGGGAATGTGTGTGTTGGGATAAAGAGGGTGAAGTGATAGGAAATGTACACATTTTCATTTGATTTCACTTGCTGATCATTATTAAAAAAATGAGGATGGGACTTAGAGAAATAGGACAAAGGCATTACAAGGAGGCTTTTTCCTGTTGGTTGTTATTCTTGTTCAGTCACTGAGTCGTGTCTGACTCTCTGTGACCCCATGGACTGTAGCCCACCAGGCTCCTCTGTCCATGGGATTTCCCAGGCAAGACTACTAGAGTGGGTTGCCATTTCCTTCTCCAGGTTTCCTGTTGGAGCCTCCTGCTTTTCCTCATGCCATAAGTAACCTCCCGAAAGAGTCTCCAACAGCATCTCTTAAAATGGTTTCAGTTCTTACACACATAAACACACACACACACACACACAAGGATTTAAGTAACATTTCTAATTTGGGAGGGGTATTGTTTCTCCAGCCTTTTATCTTTGACCTTCTCATAGAAATAAACTCTGGGAAACCCTGGTTGCAAGATCCCCCTGGATAATCAAGTCAGACATCTTTCAGATCCTGCCTAATATCTCAGAGAAGTCAATCAACAGATATATGTTAAACACCCACTATGTGTAGTATCTTATATGAGATTTTCCAGAAGATACAGGAAGGTCTGAGATGGTTTTGCCTATAATGACCATCAATCGCAAAGCTCTATTGATAGAGTCTGCTAAATGTCTCTGGTCTGCCAGTTCCTCTCTGTCCCCACTGCCTCATCATCTTTTTCCCAAATCTCCAATAAGTCAGCTCAAATGCCAGATCCTCCAAGACACCCTTCCTGATCCAACTCCTAGCTTGTCTCAGTGCCCCCAGAGACTTCACGTTTACATTTTTGTACCACTTACCTTATGTTATTAAAACACTCTGTGTGTGTGTTTGGAGGTGTGCTCTGTCGCCTCTGACTCTCTGTGACCCCATGGACTGTAGCCCACCAGGCTCCTCTGTCCATGGGATTCCCCAGGCAAGAATACTGGGGTGACTTGCCATTTTCTTCACCAGGGGATCCTCCCTACCCAGGGATTGAACCCGCGTCTCTTATGTCTCCTGCATTGGCACGCAGATTCTTTACCACTAGCTCACATGAAAAGCCCACTAAAACATTGTCCTTTCAGATCTGCCTCTGACATGAAACCAATTGTAACCTCTAATGGGGCTTTACAACCCTTTAGCGTAGGACATGCTGCCTGCCACTGAGTAGACGCTCCAAAGGCATTTGCTTCCCAGAGTTTAGACTCCATCACAGCAAGCTTCATCTGTGGCACATTTACCTGTGTATCTGGCCATTTCACCTGGCAGATAGTGGGCCCTTTAAGGACAAGACCTGGATTCATCTTGAAATCCCCAGCGCTGAGTACAGTGGTTGGTACCTAGTGATGAGCAAATGAAAGAAAGAGTGAATTACATGTGAATGAATACATCTCTAAATTCCTTCTGATTTCTCCGGGGCTGTTTCTAATTCTAAAATAAGAGTCGATGTGTACCACATGAGCGCACAGACAATAAATGCTATTACATCTCTCAGGAGGGGAAGATCACTTTCAGCTAGAATGGTTGGGAAAGATTTTAAAGAGAAAATGTGATTTCAACTGAGACTGGAGAAGGCACAGTATTTGAATATGTTGATGGAGAGGGAGGACCTTCCAGGAGGAAGGAAGGGGGCAGAGCTAAAAAAGAGCAACCCCTCTGGCCACTGGGTTCCTTGTCTGTATCTGATCTGTATGGAAAAAGGAGAAGTGAAGTTGGCTTTTTTCCTCTCTTCCTCTGCATCCACTTCAGAATTCTCAGAGCAAGCATGTTATCTGATTCGCTCTTCACACATGATGCTTCATAATGAAAGATTTGGGGGTATAGGCGGCAGAGTCATAAGGTGACCAATTGTTCCAGTTCGTCAGGGAATAATGATTTTCTCAGACTCTTGAGAGTCCCTTGGACAGCAAGGAGATCAAACCAGTCAATCCTAAGGGAAATCAGTGCTGAATATTCATTGGAAGGAGTGATGCTAAAGCTGAAGCTCGGATGCTTTGGCCACCTGATGGGAAGAATCGACTCACTGGAAAAGACCCTGATGCTGGTAAAGACTGAAGGCAGGAGGAGAAGGGGGTGACAGAGGATGAGGTGGTTGGATGGCATCACAGAATCAGCGGACATGAGTTTGAGCAAAGTCCAGAAAATGGTGAAGGACAGGGGAGCCTGGTGTGCTGCAGTCCATGGGGTCGCAAAGAGCCAGACATGACTTAGTGATTAGCACTTTCACTTTCATCAGCTCTCTCAGGCTGCAGGGCTCAGCACACCTTAGACTACTGAAGCCCCATGACTCCCCAGACATGCTATCAGACTCAGTGAGAAGCCAGTAAGCATTCATAAGGGTCCCTGCTTGGGTGGGGCCAGAGCCCAGGGGTGGCAGAGGATGGCCAGCTGGTTTCACAGACTCATTGGAAGCCTTGGCCCCAGCGGGCCAGTAGACCCCAAGCCACTCTCGCTACATCACACTGAGATTTGGGGGAAGGGATGAGGTGAAATGGGAAGAATTCCAATTCATGTCCAGGAAAAAAGAGAATTTATGGATAAAACAAAGTCAGCTAACTGTATTTTTCCCATTTTTATTTTTTAATTTTCAAGCCTACTGAAGGTTGAAAGTATAATACGAACGAAAACACATATACCTTTCCTTGAACTTGCTTTTCCAATTGCTTACATTTTGCTCTATTTGCTCGAGATTGCTCTCAATGTTTTTGCTAAACTGTTTGAAAATTAGTTATAGGTATCTTGAAATTCAATGTCTGAAATACTTCAGCATGCATCGCCTAAGAACTAGGTATTATCCTACATAAGCACAATGCTTTTTTCACTCCCAAGACACTTAACCTCCCAAGACACTGATACAATATTACCTAATGTGTGTGGGTGTGCGCTCAGTTGCTCCATCGACTCTTTGTGACCCCATGGACTGTAGCCCACCAGGCTCCTTCGTCCATGGGATTTCCCAGGCAAGAATACTGGAGTGGGTTGCCATTCCCTTACCCAGGGGATCTTTCCCACCAAGGGACTGAGCCCACATCTCTTGCATTGGCAGGTAGATTCTTTACCACTGCATCACCTGGGAAGCCCTTTATTATCTAATTTATTGCCCATATAAAATTGTTCCCAATTGTCTTAGTAATGTGCTGATTCAAGACCCAATTAAAAATCATTTACTTTTTTTTCTTGTTTTGGTCTTTTAAGACAGATAGTTTTGGAGTACAGGCTAATGTGGAATATCTCATAATCTAAATTTGAGTGTTTGTTTCTCCACTATCAAGTTCAGATTAGACATTTTTGGAAGAAGTACTACATAGGTGATATATCCTTCTAATCTCAGCATGCCAGGAAGCTCATAGTGTCATTTTGTTTCAACCTTGATAATGATATCAGAATTCTCCACCATAAAATCTCATTTGTAGATAATAAATAATCCATGGGGTAAGTCCGTGTGAATATCTAATGGAATTTTAGATGAAATTTTCTTTCTTTTTTTTTTTAGATGAAATTTTCTAATGGAACTTATTCAATGGATTTACCATCCAGTGATGCCCTTTGTCCAAATAAATCATTGTACTAATACTTACCAGCGGTGAGTTTTCTAATTCTATCATTTTTTCTCCACATATAGGTTAGCATTCTTCTGTAAAGAACAGTATGTCATCACACATGCATATACACGCTTATTTGTTAACCTTTTACCCTGAAATAATTAAAGACCCATAAGAAATTGCATACAAAAAAATATTACAAACAGGCTCAGGGTACCCAAGCCGAACTTCCACTCAAAGATAAGATCCTACATAGTACATTATCAAATCCAGGAAATCGACATTGGTACATGGTGATTAGCAAGACTATAGATTTTATATTTTTATAGTCATGTTAATTTTTTTTGGGTGGGGGTTGAGCGAGAGTGGTATGTTTTTCTGGTTTGGTGCCAGGGTTCTGCTGACTTCAAAAAATAAGTTAGAAGTGTTTACTACTCTTTTTTTGAAAAAGATTGCATAATATTGACACTATTTCTTCAATAAATGACTGAAATAAAGTATACAGACTTTACATGGATTTCACTTTTAAATTTTTTTTTCAATTTTATTCTAATTGTTTAACGTCTCTTTGAACTCATTTTTTTTCCCCACTGTGTTACTATCTACTACCATCACTATTCTTTTTGATGCTCAAAATGTCTCACATTTAGCTAGTGAGCACCCCTTCAAGCCAGCTCGTGTATCTTGTTGATAAGTTACCATCAGTTTCTGAGCTATCCTTTGATTTCTGTTACAAGGTGTCCAAGGTTCCAGATCTATATTTAGCCATTTCTCCAAGGAACTTGGCTCTTTCTTTTTTTTCCCTTTGAAACTTTGATCCTGATTCCATGAGCCTTGGTTTCTTTTGGTGGGGAAGCTGATTTAAGTATAAGATCTAGGCACTAGGTATGCTCATTGCTACTGGATTTTAATATCCTTCCACTGAACAAATGTGAGTTCTTATTGATTCCCCTTATTTAAATCCAGTGTCCCACAACTCTTCCTCATAGCTCAGATGGTAAACAATCTGCCTGCATTGCAGGAGACCCGGGTCTGATCCCTGCATCAGGAAGATCCCCTGGAGAAAGAAATGGCAATCCACTGCAGTATTCTTGCCTGGAGAATTCCATGGACAGAGGAACCTGGTGGGCTACAGTCCATGGGGTCACAAAGAATGGGACACAACTGAAGTGATGAGCACACACACATATCCTTATCCCTAGCTCCTATCATCATCAACATATTTAACTCACCTGCTGAGTCCTGCACTTCCTTCAACAGTTTTAGAACTACTATATCGATACTACCCACTACCAACATCAAACATACGATGTAAGTTCAAGGTGTCTTTACAGTTCTTTTTTAAAAACATAACCTAATCAGGGCTTTCCCGCTGGCTCAGTAGGTAAAAACACTGCCTGCAATACAGGAGGCACAGGAGATGTGGGTTCAGTCCCTAGATTGGGAAGATTCCCTGGAGGAGGAAATGGCAACCCACTCCAGTATTCTGGCCTGGAGAATCCCATGGACAGAGGAGCCTGGCGGGCTACAGTCCACGGGGTCACAAAGAGCAGGACACGACTGAGTGACTGAACACATTAGGATATACATTTGGAACACTGGGCTCAAGAGTTTGTGAGTTAATTATTTATTCTCTGCATGGTTGTATTATCGATTTGATATGTGGTTGGCTTCCAGTTTTAAGATTTGCTTTGTAGGTTACTGACTTAATTTTATTTTAAACTATATGAGACACTTACACAATTTATAAGTCAAAACTATATGAAAAAGGTATATTCATAGAAATCTCACTATTATCCATAATGATTCCTTCCCCCTGTCCCGTGCCTTGTCGTAATCACTTTCCTTAGTTTGTGGTTCATGCTTCTTGCATTTCTTTTGGCAAAAGCAAGCAAATAAGTTTGTTTTCTTGTCTCTTTTTTTAAAGGTAACTATATACTCTTTCACACCTTACATTTTGCTCTTAACAACAGATCCTGAAAAATCATTGCATATCAGTTCCTAGAGAGCGTCTTCATTATTTTTTACATTGTGTATACTGTCCTGTGTGTGCTATTCAATGTATCTACTATAGCAGGCATTTCAGTTGATTCCAGTGTTTTCTTACAATAAATAGCATCACAGTAAATAACTTTATCACAAGGGTTTATATTTGTGAAGTGTATTGCAGGATAAATCCCAACAAGAATAATTGCTGGCTCAAAAGGTAAATGCCTAGTTTTGTTCAATATGCTGGAATCTTCTCCGTGGAGACTCGCCACCTTACTCTTATATCAGCAATTTGTGAGAGTATCTATTTCCTTGCTCAAAGTGTCTATCGTCAACTTTTTCAATTCTGCTGCTCTGATAGGTTAAAAAAATAGCAGCAGAATGTAGTTTTATTTTTCATTTCTCCCATTAAGAGTAAGTTTCAGCAGTTTTATACATATTTGAAGACTATTTGTGTCTATTTTTCTCTGAAGTGTCTGTTTCTCCTGCTCATGTTTCTTTAAGATTTTGGACTTTCATTTCTTGATTTTTGAATGTTCTTTATATATGAGGAAGCTATCAGCTCTTTATCTATGATGTATATTAAATAGACTTTTTCCAAGTTTGTTGCTTATCTTTTGACTTTCTGATCTTTTTGCCACGAAAGAATTTTGTTTTAATATTTTGACCACATTTTTCTTCTTTTTTAAATCTGGATTTTGAATTATGATTAACAAAGCTTTCTCCATACCCAGATTATAAAGAAATTCACCCATATTTTTAAAAGAAAAAAAAAGTGCCTTCTTTTATGTAAGGAAATACTCATGTGGTTTCATTCTTTTTTTTTTTTACATTTAAATCTCTAATATATTTAGAGTATATTTTGGAAGATGGTGTGAGATATGAATGCATTTTTATCTTTTCCCAATGGCTATCTAATTTTTCAACCCTTTATTAAAAAGTCCACCTACTTCCCAGAACTTCTTAAATTTGGAGGTCTTGCACACTAAATAAGTACTGCAATCAATATTAGTCACGTCAAGACAGAAATGGATGGGTTTTTCTTTTTGTATCTTTTTGGTGTGATACTTCCAAGCCTGGAAAGAAAGAGAAGATCTTGGAGCAGGGGTGGGGGTGTTGGGGGGGGGGGGTAGGACTAATGGTTAGAAATGCAGAGTTTCTAAATATACATGTTTTGCTTATTTTTAAGAAATACATGTAAATGACAAATATATTTTCAAAGAAATACACACTAATGACAAAAATTCAAATAGTACAAAAAGTTGAACAGTGAAAGGTAAAAAGCATCCTCTTAAGATAGCAGCAGGTCTTCCCTGATAGCTCAGTTGGTAAAGAATCTGCCTGCAAAGCAGGAGATCCTGATTCAATTCCTGGGCCAGGAAGATCGGCTGGAGAAGAGATAGGCTACCCATTCCAGTATTCTTGGGCTTCCCTTGTGGCTCAGCTGGTAAACAATCTGCCTATAATGCGGGAGACCTGTGTTGGGAAGATCCTCTGGAGAAGGGAAAAGCTACCCACTCCAGTATTCTGGCCTGGAGAATTCCATGGACTGTATAGTCCATGGGGTCGCAAAGAGTCAGACACAATGGAGTGACTTTCACTTTCACTTTTAGATAGCAGTCACCACTATTGCCAGTTTCTTATGTATCTGTCCACATATGTGTGTGCAGACAGAAAAAATGAGAGAGAGAAAGAGAGATGGAGAAATGCTTTAAACTAAAGAGGTGGAAAGTGAGCTTGTACCTATAAAAGGCCCGTTAAGTGTCAAGAAAGTAAAGGTTATCACTCTATCTGCCAATGATCAGTATTTTCCAATGGTTCCGTATTGTCATTCCATTTTACAGAAGAGAAATCAAAGTTCAGAGAGGCGAAGTGACTTGTTGAAAGACCACAGCTAGCAACGGGAGGCTCCGGATTTGAATTAACACAGTCCCCTCTGTACCAGGATGTGAACAGGGAAGCAATGGGTAGTCACCACCTATGAGTGGCAGCTTGGGACTCCTGGAGGCACACTGTCACCATCTCCCAGAATGACTTGGCAGTGGGGAGCAAAGTGATGTCCAGGCTGTGCCAAGAATGAACATGTCACAGCATAGTCATGTGGTCCTTGACAGGAAGTTCCCCATGATGGAAAGGGAGGTTCATGCAACAGGGCAAAATCTCCCATCCTCAAACGCTTTGGAATTTTCTCTAAACTGAGGAGAGAAAAAAATCAAAAGATAAACTGGATTATGTCAAGAAACATTAGCAGCTGTGACTCAGAGATACATGGGAGGGCGCATATCTCTTGACTCAGAGGGGTCCTTTTCTTAGTCACTTTGCAGCTTTTACCGCACTTTAATCTTTTAGAGAAAGAAAGTGATTTACAAAGTGGGGGGGAGGTAAAAATAAAAGATTGCAACAGAAGGATTTGCTTCACAACAGCAGTTCGTGGCAGCATGCAAGGAAAATACAGAGAAGAAAGCATTGTTATTCTATTCCAGAGAGAGGGTTTTTGAATACCCAAGTAGATGGGTGTCAATTTCTGTGTATTAAAACATTCAAAACACAGCTCTTTCTCACAGAAGTTCTTTCTATTGTAGTGGAGACATATTTTTTCTCATCTTTAGGGATTACAACTCTGCAGAAGAGCACTGGCTAAAATGGGATGCAGGAGTGTGGGAGATGGCTCCCCTGGAATATTCTCAGGTTGTCTTTGGTTCCGTGGAGATTTTTACTGCTTCTGGAATAGGGTCCTTGAACTGTCCCAACTCTTGAGATCCTGGACATTGGATTAGGGTGGCCCTTTCCAGTAGCTACTCCATCAGTATATAGCAGAGTTTCAGCTCATGATCAAGTCTATGTATTCCCATTCTACTTTCTTTCCTTTATCCCCAATTACTACTGCCACAAAAGGTGGTGGGAGCACTAGAATTCTGGATTCTGTACATGTGTACAGTCTATGTGCTTTTTGATCACCAACTGCAAACCTGAACTTCTCTCAAAAGGATGCTGTAGGCCTTGCATGGGTGTCCATCTCTGCAAGGATGCTGCAGGCTTTATGTGGATGCTCATCTTTACAAGGATGCCCAGTCTTTCACGGTTACCCATCTTCACATGGGCAGCCATCTTCACACACACGCTCATACAATCAGCTATTTGCTCAGACACAAGCTACACCACAGCTAACCTCTGACCTTCCAGCCTGCCACTAATTCTCCTCCTTTTCCTCATTCTTTACCTAATGCCCTTCAACTCCTACTCTACTCAGATTCTAGCCAAGGGAATATGCTATTCCTGCTCAGATTTTTTCATTTGTACAGTCAGAGATATTCCCTTGCTCTTCCTAGCAGATCTCCACACCCTTTCTTGTTTAAAAATTCTATTAAAAACCGGTGATTTATAGCAAATCTCCCTTGAGTTTTTCAAATGTTTCAAATACCTCCATTCTCACCCTTTAGCATCTGTCTTCCCATCCATCAACTAGCGTATTTATTAGGCACTTGCTATGTGCTAGACATTGTGCTAATATGAGGGGAAATGACATTTGTGTACTGCTTTCCTATATAATCTCCACAATAGCTCAAAGTAGGAAGGGCAGAAATAATTACTAATCCCATATTGCAGATTAGAAAACTAAGGCCCAGAGAGGTCAGGTGGCTGCTGGGAAGTGACAAACCCCCAAATTCAAACAGAGCTCCTTTAGATCGCTCAGGCACTTTGTATTAAGCCTCAGGCGGCATGTGTGTGCCCCTGCGTGTGTCCCTGCCCCCAGTCCATCTTCAAACCCACACAGTCTGTCGTTACAGTTGTAATTATTCGCAAGCATGTTTTTCTCGGTTTTTTCTAATGTGTTTGTTCTGTCTTCTCTGTAATCAACAAGGTCCCCTTAGACCGCAGCCCAGAGTGGCTCTCCAAGCTCGGTGCTGAAAGGGGTAGAGAAAGTCAGATAAATCCGCAGCTCTTCAGAGCAAAGCGGGATAAAGTTTTCAATCTGTACAGATGCTGTGTCATCTCAAATGGCAGCGAGAGGTACTGAGAGCCCATGTGGGTGGGCTCCCTGGAACTTTACCCATTTAATAAGTACTAGTGTTTTTTGGAGCCATTTCCATTCCTTCAACACAACCCCAACAAATCAGCTCTGAGTTTCCTTCCCAGTCATTTTCCCTCCCCTTCACACAAAAGCTGGTGACGATGGAAAGCCCCCATGGTGGGCATCTAATTATCATCAAACTGCAAACCCATTTCTCAAGGATCCTTCCCCATTGCTAGAGAACTGGATTAATCAGCACGGCTCACAGTGGTTTTTGCATCTCTTAATTTACTAGCAAACACTCCTTCTCTCCTGAGAGGAGCTGTTTTGTTACGTGTAATTAGACCATGTACGCAACCCTGTGTGGGACTTGTTATTTTTGCACAGGAGGATTATGGAGCCGTCTCCAGGTGGGGAATGGTGACATGCTACAGGGACAAAGGTATGCTGGCTGCATGTTCATTTGCAAACCTCCTCTGGCCCAGCGCGGGAGGCTCGGTGGGGAGATGGTAGGGCTGGAGGCCCACGTGGGCTCAGCTCCTCTGACTAATTGTCTGGGGCGGGAGGTTTGGAAGATAATGGCTGAAGCATATGGTTTCTACTGCTTCTGAGATTTTTCTGCCTCCCAAGAGCAAGGCCAGCAACAGCCATCCTGGGTCTGAAGGGTGTGGTGGTAACTTCAGAACCCCTCCTTCTCAGGACACGTGCAGGGGACTGGGACATCTAAGCAGACCTGAATCTGATTCCAGGGAACAGAGGTGGCGGGGTTTCAGAGACCCAGAGACCCAGATCTCTCTGGACCTTAATCTCCAATCTTGGGGCTTTTCCTTGTGAAAGCCTGATCCTTCGCAAAACCTCCAGGAAACATCACCCTCCGGGAAACTCCTGAAGCTCTCAATCCCACCAGAAGCAAAATGAAAAGAGAGCACGGGGGCTCCAATCCAGTCTGTTTCAAAACCTCTCCACCCTCTTGCTTAGAACCTCTGCCCATCACTCAGATCATCGTAGGAAAAGCTGTTTAGAATTCGAGTTGGTCGCTGAAAAACATCCTACATTTGCATTTGTCCTCGGCTGTCTTTATCTTCCTGTTAATGATGAGGATACAGGGGTCTGTCAGGATCATTTAGGGTTGAGTACTTCACAGGAGCAAGAGGCGTGCTGGTCAGACAGGAAGAGGAAGAGACTCTACATGAACCCTTCTGATGCATCCTAGGTCCCAGTTCCTGCTGCATCACTTACTGACTGTGCGACCTTGGGCAAGTCATCAGCTCTCTGAGCTTCCATCTCTGCAGACATCTGAGGCGGATAATAGCAGGAACGTCTGACCTACCTCTCAGTGCCTTGGTGAGGATCAAATGAGATAATGGACATGAAAGAGCTTTGTAAACCATATCCCACTTTACAAAGGAAAGCCGTTGTTATTAATAATAATGACTCTTCCCGCTGGTAATGGCTGTCCGCCGGGAGTTGGGGGGGATGCTCCGCCAGCTCTGCCTGGCTCTGTTCAGGTCCTTTTTGAAGGCCTGGCGTGGGCCCTGTCACTCACCAGGAGACACCTCAGGGGACTTTGTCAGAGGTGCCGGAGGAGAGTGGCCAGGGTGCCCTGTCCCTCAGGTTTGATGCAGCATAATTGTTTTGACATATGATGGAATTTGTCCTCGCACGGGTCAGAAAAAAAGCCCAATACCGATGCTTTTCATCTAATTTCAATTACAGTCATTAAAACCCTTACTCCTGAGTCAAGCCTTTCCAAAAAGCCATCAATGACAGCCCATTACAGAAGAGTTATTTATAGTGGCGCATGTTAATTTTACAGTACCACAGACCAATGATTCATGGCTTGGCATTAGTGAGAGACATCATTCACAGGGCTGAGTGATCCCTGACATAACAAGTGCTGCTCTGAGTCTCTGCAGGGACGATTCAAGGCCTCAGACTTGGAGACCAGGCCCTGTGCCGAGCAGAACATTCAGAGTCTCTTGGCTTGGCCCATTCCACCCAAGGACACCTTCTATCCTAAATGGAGGAGAACAGGACAATCAGCTTTGGGATTGGAGTGTGACATCTACAGGATTTCTAACTGAGATGCTATCTAACCTGGGCCAGAATTGCAGCTTTTCCTCCTCATACCGACAGCTATTGGGATGAGCATTTAGTAGATCTCATACTATTTGCTGCTACGTGATAACTCTAAGGGGACATCTGATACTCGCCTGAACTGGATGGAAGAAGATGGCTCTAGGGCCATCAAAAGCCCAGCTTCCTTTTATCCAAACTACTTCAACCTCAGGTTCGTAAGTGCCACTTTGCCCGATCAATATCAGGCCTCTTGAATCTTGGTCTATTTGTGGCTGAAATTCTCCCCCTTGATTAAAAATTCACCAGGAGGCAGCCTGATGTGACATTTATGAGTTCCTGGAAGTCCATAAATGTTGAATGTTAGAAATTAGCGCAAGTTGTTTAGATGATAAAAAGCAATAAGCAACCAGGAGGACTAATATTCAGCACTCTTATATTTGTATTGTCTATCCATGGAGCCTCACAGCAAACTGGAATGAAAACTTCATACAAAGCCCTTCCATGTTTGATGTAACCTTCCTACGAGTCCCGCCTCTAAATAGTACTCTCTTCCAGATGAAGGTGAGTGGGGTTCAATGCAACTGACTGCCCTCTTTCCTTCCAGCTTGGGACCACTTTGACCACAAGTAACTGGCCCAAGTTCCCTGCTCTATTTCAACACAAACCATGATAATAAGTATTGAAACTGACTATGTTGGCTCAGTCCTCATATAATGGTAGCTCTGCAATCATTGGGAGGAAAGATGGGCAAAAATAAATGTGTGACTTCATCATTTTGGAGTTTTCAACCACAGGGTTTTTACACTCCACCCATGATTATTTCTTTCACATTATTTCCTGCCCACATCCCAGCACTTTTCTGAGCCTCCGTTCCCCTCAGACATTTCTATAATGTTCCCTCTGTACACCCTTCCGGGCCATCCATCACAGTTCTGGGAGCTTTAGCATGCTTCCTGGGAGGCCTTGTCTAGTCTAGGCTGAAGTCAATGAAAAGACAGAGAAGGTTCAATGACTAAGGCTCTAATGAACCAGCTGAGCGCTGTTCCACTTCTTTTACTGCACGGCCGTCCAGAGAGCAGTTTGTATGTAGAATTCCAATTCTGTCCGGTGACTGGAACATTGCAGAAAGTACCGTGAGGCACTCTTCTCGACTCTCGAATGGAGAAAACTAGCAACGTGCTATATTATGGGTGGATGAAAGAGAGAATGGTGCAAAGAGGACAGGGTCTAGAGCCACTTGGTTTGGGTTGATTCCAAGCTTCACCATTTATCAGGTTTGGACTTTGTTCTTTAACCTCCCTATGCATCTATGTTGTCTTCTGTAGAGCAGACGTGATGACGGCTCCTATTGTTACAAGAGAGCAAATGAGTTTACATTTGAAGGCATTACCTATTAATAGCACATTGTCTATGCGGTACACATGTTAGCTAAATGAGAGACATTTTTACTTGGAGTATTACTGCTTTACAATGTTGCATTAGTTTCTGTTGTACAACTAAGTGAATCAGCTATGTGTATACATAGATCCAAGAGAAAGAGACATTTCTTTAACTGGAGTATCAGTTCAGTTCAGTTCAGTCGCTCAGTCGTGTCCAACTCTTTGCGACCCCATGAACTACAGCACGCCAGGCCTCCCTGTCCATCACCAACTCCCGGAGTTTACTCAAACTCATGTCCATTGAGTCAGTGATGCCATCCAGCCATCTCATCCTCTGTCGTCCCCTTCTCCTCCTGCCCCCAATCCTTTGCAGCATCAGGGTCTTTTCCAATGAGTCAACTCTTCGCATCAGGTGGCCAAAGTATTGGAATTTCAGCTTCAACATCAGTCCTTCCAATGAACACCCAGGACTTATCTCCTTTAGGATGGACTGGTTGGATCTCCTTGCAGTCCAAGCATGTTTAGTTGATATATAATGTTGTATTAGTTTGGGGCATACAGCAAAGTGATTCATTCTTTTTTAGATTCTTTTCTCATATAGGTTATCACAGAATACAGATTAGAATTCCCTGTGCTATACAGTAGGTCCTCTGGGGTATCTCTCTTATATATAGTAGTGTGTGAATATTCATCCCAAGCTCCTGATTTATCCCTCCTGCCACAAGCATGTTTTCCCTTTGATAACCAGAAGTTTGTTTTCAATATTTGTAAGTCCATTTCTGTTTTGTGAATAAGTTCATTCATATCATATTTTAAATTAGATTCCATATATGAGTCATATCATATGGTGTTTGTCTTTGACTTACTTCACTGAGTATGATAATTTCTAGGTACATTCACGTTGCTGCAAATGGCATTATTTCCTTCTTTTATGCTTAATAATATTCCATTGTATGTGTGTACCACATCTTTATCTTGTCCTCTGTTGATGGACATTTAGGTGGCTTCCATTTCTTGGTAATTGTAAACAGTGCTGTAATGAACATTGGGGTGCATGTATATTTTGGGATTATTGTTTTCTCTGGATATATGCCCATGAGTGGGATTGCTGGACCATATGGTAGTTCTATTTTTAGTTTTTTAAGGAACTTCCATACTGTTCTCCATAGTGATTATACCAATTTAGATTGAAAGACATTTGTAATTTAAGAAATATTTATGGACTATCCACTGTCCAAAGACACAATGTTAAATAACATGGGAATGGAGAAAATGAACAAAATGTGCCTGCTTTTAAGAACAGTGTTTGGAGAAGCATAGACATAGCCTCAAAAAACCAAGAGAGGAGGGCTGGTACATGATCTATGCAGGGGGATTTGCACAGATGATGGACAGATCACTTCACACCAATGATGGAAGGCCAGTCTAGCTGGGAGGGGTCTAAGAAGGTTACCCAAGAGATGATATTTGAATTGCTCCTTAAAGGATGAGCAGTATTTCCAAGGGCAGATAATGTGGGACAGGTGGCAGAAGGCTGCCCCATGGGTGCCTAGCACAAACACAAAGTCAAATTGCTACCCTGCATGTCCACCAATCCCATATCTGTCTTCTCCCCAGGGCTCCTTTCCCAGGCTTGCCTGCCTTTCTCCCTCTTTTTCCATCCCTCACTTCACTTGAAAATTTCTACCACAGGCCTCCCTTTTCTTCTAATTACTTTCTTCTTATTTTATCTTTCTTTTAATCTCAAAAATTAATGTAAGAAATTTAAATCAAATAATATAGAAAGGTACAAAATGAAAATCAATCTCTTCTTCCACCCTCTGCTCCTTAGAGGTAACAACAGGGTGGTCATTTTGAAACATGACCACAAATTCTTAGTGCTTCTCCCTCTGATGGGAGCGTTATGTCTGTCCCCTTGAAACTGAGCAGGTTTATAGCTACTTCCACCCATGGAGGAGGACAGAGGGGGCAGTGCGTGCCTTCCAAGACTGATATTAAAAGACCATGCAGCGTCATCTGTGTTCACCCAGCACCCTCTCTAGGAACCCTGAGCTTCCATATAAGAAACTCAGCCTTCTGACATCCTGGATAGTGAGGCTAGGTGCCCACATTCTGGGCAGTAGTCCCAGTTGGGTCCAGCCTTCCAGCCTTCTCCAGCACTTACAGAGTTAACAGACACCACTGCACAACTGATTTAACCAGACTTTTAATGATAACTCCTGTAGTAGCCTCCAGGTTTCTGGCATTACAAAAATCCAGCCGTGAACACTCTTATCTATACATCCTTGCTCAGTGTATGGCTGTGTCTGTAAGAAAAAATCTCAGAAATAATGTCGCTGAACCCAAGAGTACGTAAGGATTTCCCAGGCAAGAATACTGGAGCAGTTTGCCATTTCCTGCTCCAGGGGTTTACCCTACCCAGGGATGGAGCCCACATCTCCTGCATTTGCAGGGGAATTCTTTATCACTGCTCTACCTAGGAAGTCCTTTAAACAGGTTATGTCAATTTAGATTTTTCCTGATCATGCATGAGAGTGCCTATTTCCCCACAATCTCACCAACACTGAGTATTATTGCTTTTTCATCTTTACCATTCTGACATCATCTCTGCCTCCTTTATGATGTGCCCCAGCTGTATGCAGTGTCAGCAAGCCATCCAAGCATGACCTGTCTCCACATGCAAACCCAGGGGAGGGGGTCTGTAGAAGTGGGGAGGAGGGGTGTATAGAATGTTCAATATAATGAGAACTAAGTTAACACAAAGATGAGACGCAGAACATAGCAGCCTTGCAGAGCAGATGTGTCAGAATATAATGGAACTCAGCTCAGTGACATCCTGCTAATGGCAGGTATTATCTGAAGTCCAGAAAGACCCTGTTGGAAGAAGAGAGTTTGGGGCTCAGGGAATGAGGAGGGAGGTTTGAGAAATGAAAGGAAGTTCTTTCAGTTAATCAAAGTGCTCACTGAACAGCTGGCTAAAAATAGAATATTTTATAATGATTGATTACAACCTAGATGATTCCAGGGTACAGTCAAGAATTGTGGGCTCCAAACCTCACTGCCTGGCAATATTACCTGGAGTTTTTTTTAGAAAAATATAGATATTTCATCTTCCTAATCACTGCTTTAAACACATATATCATTATCATGATTCTGATTGTTGATCCAAGCTTCTAACAACCCATCAGGAAATTCTGAGGCAGAATAAGGTTAAGGAGCAGAGTTTCTCAAACATGCATGGGCATCAGAAACACCCGAGATCTATTAAAACACGGATTGCTGGGCTCTACCATAATAACTTACAATTTGGTAAACCTGGGGTGGGCCTGGGAATTTGCATTTCTAGCAGGCTCCTAGGAGATGCTGGTCCAGGGTCAGAGCCTGGGGACCAGTGCTACAGTAGGAGAAACACTGAGAGCTTGCTGGCTGGAAATGCAGAAACCTAGGCCCCACCTCAGACCTGAGGAATCAGAACCTGCATTTACTAAGAGACCCAGCTATCTGTGTGTTTATTAAGCACCTCACTACAGGTCTTACCTTTGTTGTCTGGGAAAAGATTCAAAGGGAAGAGGCCTGAGGGAGAGGAAGCCGGCCAGGAAGACCTGCATTCTGGTCGCAGTCCTGACATTCATGATCAAATAAATTGCTTCATCTCCAGTGGCTTTTTTCCTTATAAATAAAAGGGCGATACTGAGGTAAGTAATCCTGTAGATTTCCTTTCTTGTTACCTGTGCTTTAAATTTGGTAACTGAAACGCTGTATGGGCTGAATTGTATGCACTCCAAATTATCAATGTTGCTGCCCTAACCCCCCAGTACCTCAGAATGTGATGGTATTTAGAAAGCGTGTCTTTAAAGAGGTTGCTTGTGGTTCGGCTGCTCAGTCAAGTCTGACTCTTTGTGATCTCATAGACTGTTGTCTGCCAGGTTCCTTTGTCCATGGGGTTTCCCAGGCAAGAATACTGGAGTAGACTGCCATTTCCTTCACCAGGGAATCTTCCCAACTCAGGGATCGAACCCGTGTCTCTCGCATTGGCAGGCTTATTTCTCTTTTAAATATTTATTTATTATTTTTGACTGTTCTGGATCTTCACTGGTGCTTGGGTTTTTCTCCAGTTGCAGCAAGTGGGGGCTACTCTTTGTTTGACATGCGTGGGGCTTCTCATTGCAGTGGCTTCTCTTGTTGGGGAGCATCAGCCCTAAGGCACACAGGCTTCAGTAGCTGAGGCAGGCAGGCTCAGTAGTTGCAGCTCGTGGGCTCTAGAGCACAGGCTCAGAAGTCGTGGTCCACGGGCTTAAGTCGCTCCGAGGCATATGGGATCTTCCTGGCCAAGGGATAGAGCCTGTTACTCTTGCACTGGCAGGCAGATTCTTTACCCATCGACCCACCGGGGAAGCTGGCAGGCTGATTCTTTATGAATGAGCCACCTAGGGAGCCCTTTTAAAGAGGAAATTGAAGTTAAATTGGGTCTGCAGGGTGGGCATGCTGAAATTCAATGGACATGAACTTGGATAAGTTCTGGGTGATGGTGAAGGACAGGGAGGCCTGGCGTGCAGCAGTCCATGGGGTCTCTGGGGTGGATCTACTCTGACTGGTGTCCTTTCAAGGAGAGAACAGGACACAGACAAGCACAGAGAGACAGTGAGAAGGCAGAGTGCGAACATGGTCACGTACAAGCCAAGGAGAGGCCTCGGAAGAAACCAGCCCTACTGACACCTTGATCTTGGGTTCAGAGCCTCCAGAACTGTGAGGACACCTGGTCTGTGCCTCTATGTTATGGCAGCCCTAATAGACGAATACACGTGTGTATTTTAGAACTTTGCAACTAAATCTAGATTAGAGTCTAAATGCAGAAATCGGATTTCTTATTACCACTCATTTCACATCAGACCCATTAGCTGCTGCAGGAAGAATGCCAGGGATTTCCACTGGGGTCTCAGGTTTTCTAGACAATTTCAACATGGGTGCAAATTCATTTCCCTGGATGCCATACCAAAACTATGGAACCCTCATTTACCATCAAACATCCCATTTCCCCCAACCTGATTGCCACATGTACCCCCACTTCTATCAGCCCTACCCATTCTGCCTAGATTTAGCTTTAAATTTTGATCCCTTGTAGTTCAGTGGCTAAGACTCCAGGCTTCCAGTGCAGGGGGTCCAGGTTTCATCCCTGGCCAGGGAACTAAATCCCATATGCTGCAACTAAGAAAGACTCTGCTTGTTACAACCAAAGATCCCAAAACTTATACCTGGTTTAGCCAAATAAATAAATATTTTTTTTAAAAGTTTGATCTCTGACCTTTGATCTCAGTAAACCCCTCTTTTCACAAATCAAGTAAATCACATTTCTGCAGTGGTTCCTGGTTCTTTCATAATCCCTTTGCTCAAGCATAGGTTTATATTGATTGAATTTTCATTCAGATTATTTTATCCCAACTAAACCAAGATACTCACAAACATAAAGGATAACAATGATGAGAATAGGAACTATCCAGTCCAGTGTAGGTACATTCAGACCATCTCCTTGCTTCACCGTAGTTGCTAGAGTAATACAGCTTAGAAGTAAGAAGTCTAGAATTTCTCTAGTTAAATGCAAAGACTCAGGCCTCCAAATGCTAATATAAGAATCTCCAAACACTGTTTTGAGAACCCAAAAGGTAAGCCTATTTTTCACAAGTAAAAGATGTAGGCATCTTGGGCATTTTTCAGTAAAGATACAAGTAGTCAAAATCCTACAAAAGAAAAAAAATTTAAGACATTTCTGAGCAACAGAAGGAATGTCAAAACTTATTTTTTTCTTTTTTCCCATCAAGGTAGTATAAAAGTGTGTTTCTCAGCCATAAATGTGCATGCACGTCACCTGGGGTCTTGTTAAAGTGTTCATTCTGATTCAGAAGGTCTGGAGTCTGAGAGTCTACATTTTTAAAAAGCTCCTAGTGGGGTCCTTCCCTGGTGGTCCAGTGGTTAAGACTGTGCAGTATCACTGCAGGGGGTGTGAGTTCAATCCCTGGTCAGAGAACTAAGTTCCCACATGCCTCACAGAGTGGCCAAAAAAAGAGTCCTAATGAAAGCCCACTCTGCTGGTCCATTGACTACCCGCTGAATAGCAAGGATCTAGTGGAAACAGTGTCAGACTTTATTTTTCTGGGCTCCAAAATCACTGCAGATGTTGACTACAGCCATGAAATTAAAAGACGCTTACTCCTTGGAAGGAAAGTTATGACCAATCTAGATAGCATGTTAAAAAGCAGAGACATTACTTTGCCAACAAAGGTCCATCTGGTCAAGGCTATGGTTTTTCCAGTGGTCATGTATGGATGTGAGAGTTGGACTGTGAAGAAAGCTGAGCGCCAAAAAATTGATGCTTTTGAACTATGGTGTTGGAGAAGACTCTTGAGAGTCCCTTAGACTGCAAGGAGATCCAACCAGTCCATCCTAAAGGAGATCAGTCTGGGATGTTCATTGGAAGGACTGATGCTGAAGCTGAAACTCCAGTACTTTGGCCACCTCATGCGAAGAGCTGACTCATTGAAAAAGACCCTGATGCTGCAAGGGATTGGGGGCAGGAGGAGAAGGGGATGACAGAGGATGAGATGGCTGGATGGCATCACCGACTCGATGGGCATGAGTTTGAGTAAACTCCGAGATTTGGTGATGGACAGGGAGGCTTGGCGTGCTGTGATTCATGGGGTCGCAAAAAGTCGGGCATGACTGAGTGACTGAACTGAACTGAACTGAATGGAAAGAGAGGTCAATGGTTTCTGCAGTTTCAATGATACAAAAGTTTAAATTCTAAAATTTGCTTTGGATGGGTTAGACCCCTTTACCTTGTCTAAGGTGGGTGTTTGAGAGACACAAAACCTGGACATCATTCCTGTGGGTGCTTAACATCTTTTGAAGAGGCCAGCAAGACCAGGAGAAGATATCCAATTTGTTGGCTATTGTTACAAGTGGTGTGCTCCAGCTCACTCTTCTGCACTGACACAAAGAAAGGAAAGTATTAATAAATGATTGACACAAAGTGAGTTTAAATTGTAGAGTCTGATAAACATCCCTTCTCTATCTTTCCAGGTCCCTGGAGACATTCCCTAGGCCTGGTTATACAAGCTCAGCAGTTTTCTCACCTCCTGGTCCCAGAGGGTGCAGTATCATTAACCGAGGTACCCACCAGAAAAGGCAACTGCAGGTGTCCCCTACAGTTCGCCAAGTTTCTGAATAAAACTTGTCTCTACACTGGGGTCACCTGAGTAGCTTCAGATATTGCTGATGGCCTGGTGTAATCCTCAAATACTGAGACTTAATTGATCTGGAGTTCGTCCTGGGCTTTAGAATATTTTGAAGACCTCGCCCCTACCCCAAGATAGTTCAAATGTGCAAACAAGTGTGGAAATCACTGCTAAACAGTAATTTTCTGAAGGACGTAAAAGAGCTGCCTCTCAATTGATTGTTCTTTCATTCATGCATGCATGCACAGTTGTTGTTCAGTCGCTAAATCATGTCTGACTCTTTGCGGCTCCATGGTCTGCAGCATGCTAGACTTCCCTGTCCTTCACTATCTCCCAGAGTTTGTGCAAACTCATGTCAACTGAGTCAGTGATGCCATCCAACCATCTCATCCTCTGCTGCCCCCTTCTCCTCCTGCCCTCAATCCTTCCCAGCAACAAGGTCTTTTCCAGTGAGTCAGCTCTTCGCATCAGGTGGCCAAAGTCTTGGAGCTTCAGCTTCAGCACAAGTCCTTCCAATGAATATTCAAGGTTGATTTCCTGTAGGATTTAATGGATTGATCGCCTTGCAGTCCTTGCAGGGACTCTCAAGAGTCTGCATGCATATATACAGCAAATAATTACTGAGGACAGATATTGTGCCAATGCTATGCCAGGTCCTTTATGCCAAAGAGGAAGGACATAGCCCCTGCCCTCAGGGATTTGCAGTCCAGGGGAAGAGATGTAGATGAGTGAACAGACAACTCAAGTATAGGATGATGGTTTCAGGGTGGTGGGACAATGGCATGAGGGATGACAGTAATGACAGAACCACATGTCTCCTGTGCAATTTCCTCTCTCAGAATCAAGACACCAGACAGCAGTTCTGACAGGAAGAGCACACAGTATTCACTCATTCAACAAATATTTAGTGAGCACGGATCACATGCCTATCATTGGGTGAGTTGCTGAGTAGATGGCAAATGAAGCAGTTGACTCCATAAACACAAAGTCTCATTCTCCTCTCTGAATTTTTGAATTTTCTAGTAGAGTAGATATTTGTTGTCTTTGTGCTGCGCTGTACTAAGTTGCTTTAGTCATGTACGACCCCATGGACTGTAGCCCTCCAGGCTTCTCTGTCCATGGGATTCTCCAGGCAAGAATACTGGAGCAGGTTGTCAGGCCGTCCTCCAGGGGATCTTCCCAACCCAGGGATCGAACCCACATCTCTTATGTCTCCTGCATGAGCTGGCGAGTTCTTTACCATTATCACCAACTGGGAAGCCCTTCCTTGTCTTTAGTTGCTTGTAATTCAGTTTCTCTTCTGGTACCAGGACTCAGAACTTTCTCTGAGAAACAGCCACATTTCTGGGGCTTTTTCTGGGGAATCTCCTCTAAGTAGAACATCACGTTTTCCTGGCTTTGATTTTACCCTTAGACTTAAACTTGGTGTGTACATGGACATGGAGCTGTTGGCTTCCATCTTGCAAGCCATGGATAGCTGTAAAGGATGCAGCCAACTTGAAGAAGCAAGCCAGGAAGTAGAGGCTGCTGTTTGGATGGCCCTGGATGAGGTCATGTCTGTACCCCCTGCCATAGGGGCTCCCCTGGTGGTTCAGAAGTTAAAGAGTCCACCCGCAATGCAGGAGGCTCAGGTTTGATCCCTGGGTCTGGAAGATCCCCTGAAGAAGGGAATAGAATGGCTATCCCCTGCTGTGTATGCTCATAATTTTCCTTTGGAGCCTAATCCAACTTGACTTAGCTTTCCTGGTATTTGCAACCCAGAGTGTCTGAAATGCTGCACCTAAAATGGATTTTTTTCAGGACTATTTTTGTGTGATTGAAAACAAGAATAGATCCATTAATATCTGTTCATGAATTGCTCAGTTTCCTGTTTTGTAAAAATGTGTTTTTTAGATATTCTATTCTAATACATCTTTAGGTGTATAAATAGAATTCTCTAAAGTAAGTCAGATCATGAGCTTAAGATGTTCTTTAGAAAAGTACTTAAATAATGCTATACCTAGTGAGCAGCTGCCAACTAAAGCTCAAAGAGCAGATGGAGGGAAGTATTCCAGGTTGTTCTCTTTGGCTTCTAACACATACCTGAGAGAACCTTCTAGGTTTAAGAAGTCTGGGTTGGGGCTTTGCTTTCTCTGGACAGTACTGCTGTGTGATTAGGAATTATGGTGAGGAGGAGCTGGTGAGGTTTGGAAGGTCTTGAACCTCAGAACCAATCAGCTTGGAGTCCCTGCAGAGAGGTGTGCTCAGCTCCTGAAGGGTCAAGATATCCATGGTCCCAAGATACGGGGATGGAGATCACCATGAAGGTAGCAAAAGTTATCAGGTGAGGTGGAGGAGAGTTTGTTAAACTAAGCATCTCTCTTCACCAAGTACTGCTTGTGCTTCTAAATATATCTCAAATTGTCTTCTTTTACAGGTGGTGTAAATCCATGGCTAATTCATTAAAAAAAAAAAAAAAGGATTTCAAATTGTCTTCTTGATTCCAACTGTCTTGACATTTTTGTCCGAATTCTCATCATCACTAACCTAAACTAATGCAACAATCTCTTAATTGTTTTTCCTACTTTTGTTTAATTGGAGGATAATTGCTTTACAATGTTGTGTTACTTTCTGCTGTACAACAATATGAAGAAACCATAAGTATACATACGTTCCCTCCCTCTAGAGCATCCCTCCTACTCCCCCACCCCTCCTACTTGTCGTGTCCTTCTAGGTTATCACAGAGCACAGAGCTGAGCTCCCTATATTACACAGCAACTTCCCGCTAGCTAGCTATTTTACCTATGGTAATATATATGTTTCAATGCTACTCTTCTTCCCCTACTATGTCCACAAGCCTGTTCTCTGTGTCTGTATCTCTATTCTTGCCCTGCAAATAGGATCATCAGTCCTCCTACTTTTAATAGCATTTCCACCTCCAGGCACCGAGTCAGTCCATCCTCCAAGCTGCACCTAAGTGGGCCAATCATGCTACCTATTTAGAATCCTTCTCACTTGTCCCATCGCTTACAGAAGGTCCAAGATTAATGTTAAGGTACCATTTGCCTCTATCTACCTATAAAAGCTTTACCTCTAGTTTTCAGCACAGGCTAGGTTGCTTCAAGTACTTATGCCTGTGCTCACTGAGTTCTTTCAAAGTCTTTTGGGGAAAACCTCTTCATCCTTCAAAACTAAGTCCAGATATTCCCTTCTTCAGGAGGCCTTTCCAAGAATCCCCTAATTCCTTCCTTCTCTGTTCTTTATTTATAATTTCTACTTACCTTTATCCTCTAATATCCTGCCATTATATGTTTGCCCTTCTATCTAAGTTTGAGTTCCTCTAAGACAGGAACACTTTTGGGGCTTCCCTGGTAGCCCAGTGGTTAAGACTTACCTTCCAATGCAGGGGGCATGGGTTCAATATTTGGACAGAGAGTTAAGATCCTACATGCCTTGCAGCCAAAAAACCAAAGCATAAAAAAACAGTGTTGTAACAAATTTGATAGAGATTTTTTTAAATGGTTCATATCCAAAAATCTTAAGAAGGAAAAAAAAAGACAGGACTAGTTTCTTATTCATTTTCTGTCTCTAATATCAAGAGTCCCTTGAACTGCAAGGAGATCCAACCAGTCCATCCTAAAGGAGATCAGTCCGGGATGTTCATTGGAAGGACTGATGCTGAAGCTGAAATTCCAGTACTTTGGCCACCTCGTGTGAAGAGTTGACTCATTGGAAAAGACCCTGATGCTGCAAGGGATTGGGGGCAGGAGGAGAAGGGGATGACAGAGGATGAGATGGCTGGATGGCATCACCGACTCGATGGGCATGAGTTTGAGTAAACTCTGGGAGCTGGTGATGGACAGGGAGGCCTGGCGTGCTGCGATACATGGGGTCGCAAAGAGTCAGACACGACTGAGTGACTGAACTGAACTGAACTGAATATCAAGTACAGTGCCTGACACATCATAAATGTTGAAAGTTATTCGCTCAGTTTTGTCCAACTCTTTGTGACCCCATGGACTATAGCCCCCAGGTTCCTCTGTCCATGGACTTGAACCCAGGTCTCCTGTATTGCAAGTGGATTCTTTACCATCTGAGCTACCAGGGAAGCCCTCAGTGAATTTTCAGTGAATTGAGCTGATTGCATATGTCTCCAAGTCAGTGCTGAGGGTGATTTGGAAACAGTCATCCTGATGATCAGAAAGTGAAAGTGAAAGTTGCTCAGTCCCGTCCAACTCTTTGCGACCCCATGGACTATACAGTCCATGGAATTGTCCAGGCCAAAATACTGGAGTGGGTAGCCTTTCCCTTCTCCAGGGGATCTTCCCAACCCAGGGATCAAACCCAGGTCTCCCTCATTGCAGGTGGATTCTTAACCAGCTGAGCTACAAGGGAAGCCCAAGAAAACTGGAGTGGGTAGCCTATCTCTTCTCCACCAGATCTTCCCCACATAGGAATTGAACCGGGGTCTCCTGCATTGCAGGCGGATTCTTTACCAACTGAGCTATTAGGAAAGCCCCCTGATGATCAGGGGTGAGATCAAAATTAGATTAAGATGAGACAGGAAATGGGCTTCCCCGTGCGTGGCTCAGTGGTAAAGAATCTGCCTGCAATGCAAGAGACAAAGGAGATATAGGTTCAATCCCTGAGTCAGGAAGATCCCCTGGAGGAGGAAATGGCAACCCACTCCAGTATTTTTACCTGGAAAATTCCATGGACAGAGGAGCCTGGTGGGCTACAGCCCATGGGGATGCAAAGAGTCTGACACAACTGCAGCAACATAGCACTCACGCATGAGATGGGAAACAGCTAAAAAATAGTGATAAAACTTTACCTATATGCTGATATCTCCTCTTAAAGGTTATCTAATTTAATATGTTAAGGCTTACCATGTTTAACTTTTGCATTAGAAGTGACTAATTGTGACTAATTCTGAAAAAATATATATTTATAAAGTGTGTAGATTCGAGTTGAAATCTCCATAGAAATCTTACACACTAATTCTGACTTATACCCAAACACCTTTCTAGTTTACTCTGGGAGAAAACAGGATTCCAATTACCTACCCTAAATTAAGTAAAAATGTCTAAGAGGAAAAGAAATTCTTAAAGAAAAAAATTTTTTAAAGACATTCTTTAATCCTAATTATGCAAAACTAAAATTAGTGGAGACAATCTAGGCTGAATCCCAAAGGGTCAGAGTACAAGAAGGTAGAGAGCAAAGCTCCATTACCAGCCTGCCTTACCAATTCAGATGACTGGGTCCCTAGCAATGATTTCCAGACAGTCTATAGCCCAGAGCCAGGGGCGTGAAGCAGAGGGCCCCTCAATTTTTTTCTGAGTCTACAGTCACCCTTTTTGGATAAGCCCTGCTGGAGCTGGGTTGTGTTTATTCCTAGTAACCATTAAAGTTACAGCATCACTTTAAACTAGCTGCAGTAAAAGAAGAAAAAAAAAAAGCCAGTGAGAGGGAGCCTGAGATTGCCTTGTAAAATTGGCAAGGACTTTCACTTGCTTTTTGCTGCTGCTCTTAAATTCAAGGCTGGTTTCCACATTCCAGAAGCCCTGTTTTGTGACTGAGGACACTGGGGAGCAATGGGGCAATTTTCCCGTTTTGCCCCTTCATTTAGCAATTTCATTGTTAATATAATAAGATTAACCTTTCTGCTGTAGTGAGTGTGGCTTCTTCATGCCAAGGACACCATCCTGTTCATAAGTATAATAAATCCTCTAAAAAATAAAAAATCCAACAATCAAGAGACAAATGTAACAACCTGGAATTTCTGGATCCTCCACCAATTTAATTAGAATGGCAATGAAAGAACATGTGCCTAATTAAACTGTCAATCAAACCAAAACGACATGCATCCTATTTATACAAATGTTTACTCCTGTTTCTGTGGCTTGAATCAGCCCTTCTAGCCCAGGAGGCAGCAAGTGGTGATTAAAAAACAAGTGAGATGAGAAATCTCCACAGACTAAGTAATTTAGCTTTACTTGGCTGCTACAATGCTTTTGATTATTTTATTTTTCATTAATACATTCTTATCTTTTTAATGTTGTGTTCGTGAGTGTGTTTAGTCACTCAGTCGTGTCTGACTCTCTGTGGCCCCATGGGCTATAAGCCCGCCAGGCTCCTCTGTCTGTGGAATTTTCCAGGCAAGAACACTGACGTTGGTTACCATTTGCTACTCCAGGGGATCTTCCAGACCCAGAGATCAAACTCATGTCTCTTATGTCTCCTGCATTGGCAGGCATGTTCTTTACCACTTGTGCCACCTGGAAAGCTTCATTTCTAATGAAAATGCACATATTATACATGTATGACTTGATCAGTTTCCCCAGACTGACTACATCCACTTACTAAGACCAATCACAGAGCATGGTCAGCAACTCTGAATTCCACGACTCACGCCTTCCAGTAATTTTTCCTTTCCTCCTAAGGGTGGCCACTGTCCTAACTTCTCTCCATAGAGCTTAGTTTTTGTGTACTACATAAACAGAATCATTGGGAATGTGCTCTTCAAACGTCTGTCTTCCTAATGTGATGTTATGAGATTCACCCACAGTACTTTCTTGCTGCTGGGCCATGCGACTGTGTGGCTACACCACACTCCAGACTCCTATAATCCATTCTGCTGCTGGACCACATTGTCTGAGCTGTTTCCTGTTTGGGATATTATGGGGCTTCCCTGGTGGCTCAGATGGTAAAGAATTCGCCTGCAATGTGGGAGACCTGCGTTTGATCCCTGGGTCGGAAAAATCCCCTGGAGAAGGGAATGGCAACCCACTCCAGTCTTCTTGGACTGGAGGATTCCATGGACAGAGAAGCCTGGTGGGCTACAATCCAAGGGGGTCACAGAGAGTTAGACATGGCTGAGCCGCTAACACTTTCACTTTCACTTCACTGGGGTATTTCGAGAAGTGTGGCCATTAACATTCTAGTACATGCCTCTTGGTGATATATGTCCATGGGCTTATTGGGTTGTAATTTGCCATAAAAAAAAAAAAAGAATGAAATAATGTCATTTGCATCAACATGGATGGACTTAGCGATTATAATGCTAAGTGAAGTAAGTCAGTGAAAGACAAATGCTTATATGCAGGATCTAAAAACAAATGAAGTTATTTACACAACAGAAATAAACTCACAGAAACTGAAACAAACTTATGGTTACCAAAGCAGGCGTGAGAAAGTGAAGTGAAAGTGTTAGTCGCTCAGTCATGTCTGATTCTTTGTGAGCCCATGGACTGTAGCCCACCAGGCTCCTCAGTCCATGGGATCTTCCAGGCAAGAATACTGGAATACGTAGCCTTTTCCTTCTCCAGGGGATCTTCCCAACCCAGGGATCAAACCTGGGTCTCCCATATTGCGGGCAGATTCTTTACCATCTGAAGTAGGGGCGAGGAGGGATAAATTAGGAGTTTAGGATGAACGATATACACTACTCTGCAGACGATAGATAACAAGAAGGACCTATTATATAGCCCAGGGAATTATATTCAGTATTTTGTAATAACCTATAATGGAAAAGAATCTAAAAGAGAGTATAAATACATATATGTGTATAAGTGAATCACATTGCTGTATAACTGAAACACTACAAACCAAATATATGTCATTTAAAACATAAAAATTAAAATGCATATACATGTATATACCCAGAATCTGACCTTCCTTTGGTTATTCTAATTCTAGACACCATGGCTCTTTCAAAAATTTATTCTTCTATATCTCAGCATTTTCACTACCCTTTCTTTGAAATTTTCTCATAATACCCCTCCCTCTCACCATGCTGCCCCTCAACCTATTTGCCATGACATTATAGGTACTTGGTTTTTTTTCCTGTACTGATATCTTTCTTTGTAATTCCCTGGCCATTTTCTTTCCCTCACTTTAGCTTCCTGATCTTCTTGCTATTCTATTTCCAGGACAAGAACCAATGTTTTTTATGATTTTTCATTTTTATCCATGTTTCACAAATGTGTATATAACAATGATGATACTGGGGATGATTTTAGGAAGAATATGGATGAATATTTCTTTTGTAATAGTTATTTTATTTTACTGTATATTAGACAAAATATAACTAGCACATAAAGCCTGAGATTTCACAGACATTATTGCTTAGATGAAGTGAAAAAAATAAGTTTAAGTCAAATTACAGTAAAATATTAAATAAACACTACTATAAGAGTATGAAATAGTGGGGAAAAATGTAAGTAGTACAAAATTGAAGCTAAGGAAATGTATGTGGGTCTTCAAATAAAAAATGTTCAAAGTTCTCTTTGAACACTTGTGATGGCCACCTGGAGAGGTCCATTTGGATTGTGGTCCATCATAATTTTAACATTAATAAATAAATCTCAAAAGTATTCCCCCCCAAACAAGTTCCTCTATTGATTCAATGACTCCACTGTTCTAGGAGGCCAAGTCCAACAACTGGACATCATCTTTTATTCATCTCTCTCTTTTGTCCCTTTTATTCACTAGATTTTTAAATCCTAAAATGACTGTCACATTTTCCCTTTTATTCTCATTAACACCATCCCAAGCCATGACCCAATTACCTCATACCCAGATCACTGTAATGACCTCCAAACTATCCTCCTGTCTCTATCTAAATTCAATAGCTTTCTGCCAATGCCCTAAAATCATTCCCATGCTAAAAATCTCCAATAACTTCCCTTGAAAACAATGTCTAAGATCCCTAACCCCACACTAATAATAACTAACATGGATTGAGTTTTCTGTGCTAAAAGCCTTACAGGAATTTTCTCATTTAATCCTCATGACAACCCTATAAGGTAGATACTGCAGATGAGGAAACTAAAATTTAGAAGTTACAAGAGCTAGTAAGTGGCAAAGCCAGAATTCCACCTCAGATGTTGCTGTTCAGTCGCTCAATCGTGTCCGACTCTATGACCCCATGAATTGCAGCTTGCCAGGCTTTCCTTTCCTTCACTGTCTCCAGAGTTTGGTCAAACTCAGGTCTATTGAGTCAGGGATGCTATCTAACCATGTCATCCTCTGCCATCCCTTTCTCCATTTGCCTTCAATCTTTCCCAGCATCAGGGTCTTTTCCAATGAATTGGCTCTTTGCATCAGGTGGCCAAAGGATTGGAGCTTCAGCATCAGTCCTTCCAATGAATATTCAAGGTTGATTCCCCTAAGGATTGACTGGTTTGATCTCCCTGATGTCCAAGGGACTCTCAAAAGTCTTCTCCAGCACCACAATTCAAAACCATCAATTCTTCAGCACTCAGCCTTCTTTTTGGTCCAACTCTCACATCCATACATGACTACTGGAAAAACCATAGTTTTGACTATAGGGACCTTTGTCGGCAAAGTGATGTCTCTGCTTTTTAATAGGCTGTCTAGGTTTATCACAGCTTTCCTTCAAAGGTGCAAGCTTCTTTTAATTTCATGGCTGCAGTCACCAGTTTCAGTGATTTTGGAGTCCAAGAAAATAACATCTGTCACTGCTTCCATTTTTTCCCCTTCTATTTGCCATGAAGTGATGGAATTGGATGCCATGATCTTAGTTTTTTGAAAGTTGAGTTAAACTAGTTTTTTCACTCTTCTCTTTCACCCTCTTCAAGAGGCTCTTTAGCACATCTTCAACAGCCTAATGCTATCTTTCATCTAATGCCTATTGACAAATCCAACATTCTTTCTAGTTATGTGTCATCTTTGGGTCCTCTACTCCATTTCCTTTTCTCCCCTAATTTAGGTGAGTCTCATTCTTTAAATATTGGGCCTCTATCAAGCTCCACCTAGGTTCTGATACTCTATACTCCCCTGCCACATACACACATTGCAAAACCACCTTCTGCTATAATAATATCCAAATGGTACCTCTCCTTGAGGACCTGACTCAAGTGTAGCCCCTTATTTTGACGCTAACGCCAGAATTACAAAATTACCCCTGGAAGAAATAGAGAGCTGTACTTCCAGATTGAAAACTTACATGCTTGGGCCCTAAACTCTTCAGCTTCAGTCCTGATGTGAACCTGGCTCTATGGACAAATTACTAGAAGGAAAGAAGGCAACACCCCCACCCCATCCTGTGAACAGAATGTCCTTTCATCTCTGAATTAAACACATTTCAAAGAAAGGCAAGTGGACTCAGTTTGAGGCATTTCTTCTCAACTTTTTATGTGCACAGGGCGTTTTCAGCTCATTCTTTGTGTTCCATAGACATTCTATAATCATAATAACAGTGTGTGTGTGTGTGTGTGTGTGTTAGTCACTTAGTCGTGTCTAACTGTTTGTGACCCCATTGACTGTAGCCTGCCAGGCTCCTCTGTCCATGAGAGTCTCCAGGCAAGAATACTGAATGGGTAGCCTTTTCCTTCTCCAGGGGATCTTTCCAACCCAGGAGTCGAGCCCGGATCTCTCACATTGCAGGCAGATTCTCTACCATCTGAGCTACCGGGGAAGCCCCAAACACAGGCTGGGTTCCAAATGGGCCAGTGTTTCAGAGACAGAGAGACAAGCATGAGTTCTGCCCACAGAAATCATGGCTTCAGTAAGCAGTTGGTTCACCAGGATTTGTTGTGCTTACTGATCTTCTTTCAATTGGTCAATTCATTTCTTGAGTTGTTGTCCACAGACAAGCTAGAAGAGAAATAGACCTGGCAAAAATGAGCTGTTTCTTCTGTTCCTTTTGTGTAATAAAAGGCCACCAAAAAAAAACCCCAAAAAACAAAAATAAAAACCCTTAGAGTTAGATGGAAAGTTAGACATAATCTATTTCCACCCCTTCATTTCAGAGATGACAAAACTAAGGCTCTAATAGATACAAAGTCATATACCCAGTTGTGTCTGACTCTTTGGGACCTCGTGGGCTATAGCACTCCAGGGTCCTCTGTCAATGGGATTTTCCAGGCAAGAATACTGGAGCAGGTTGCCATTTCCTTCTCCTCTTGGGAATCTTCTGGAATTGGCAACTGAACCCAAGACTCCTGCATTTCCTGCACAGCAGGCGGAATTTTTACTACTGAGCCACCAGGAAAAAGTAACATAATAGTGATAATTAATGGCATACCTAGGATTGGAACACAGGACTTTGAGCCACAGTGCAGTTCTTAAAGCCATAAAGCTTTTAAATCCTAGCTCTCTTGATAGGGTTATAATTTTGCAAACATGGACACACTCTTCCTCTTACTGGGATTTAGATCTTAATTCTGTAATGAGGCTAATGTTGATGATTACACTAATTTTGAAGGATTATTATAAGAATCAAATAAAGTCAAGTGAAAAAGGTAATCTTGCGCATAAGAGTTGCTCAAGAGACGTTCTTTTGTTCACCCAAATAGTTGTCAGTAGACATCAGGAAGAATCTGGCTAAGACATATCTTCAGAAGGTGACTGAAACATTGAAGACCTAATCTCATTAAGTTTCTGAAAACCTGAGAGAGCCTTGAAATCAGGGTGCGGAGAAGGGAGGCAGATATGAGAGGGATGATGTTTAGCGGCAAACGTGTCCCCCTTGTTTGTTTTTTAAAGGAAAAGGTGTGACTGGGTGACTCATGAAACACTAATTAATTTTTTTTTTATTCTTTTCATCCCTGTAACACAAACAAACTACTTTTAGCAATGCCGAGCTTTCTGGAGACCCAGGAAAATAATTGCCTGAGTGCAACATTAATTGCTTTAAAAATTAATTTTATGTTTTAGATTTGTTTTTAAGATGTTAACAGTGAGTGTAGAGTTAAGTATTAAGTTAGGTGACCCCTAACCCAGCAGAAAGAGGCAGAGCTGAGGAGAGTTTCTTGCCAACCATTCACACTGCGTTCAGACCTTGGCCTCATTCTGGGTCTCTGCTTACAGTGATGGAGGTGCCTGACCCCGGGCAATGATGTCACGTCCCATCTCTCTCCACAACCTGCTGGTGGTCCTTGGAAGAGAATTTCTCCGAGTGCTGCTTCCTGTCCTTGTCTGCTTGCTCTGAAGCCTGCTAAGACTATAACGCTTAGATGGGGTTTGTGAGTGCTGATATCAAATGATCAGGAAAATTCTGATCTTGCAGAATGGTTTGAGTTTTTAAATTATGAAAAGTGTATATGCATAAAAGTACAGAGAATCATTTTACAATAGCCCATGGACAATCCAGATTTGCTGTATGTTAACTTTTTTCCTTTATGCTCTAGAAAAAATTTTAAAGCAAACATTTACAGATATAATTGAACACTCCCAAAGGTGGCTCAGACAGTGAAAACTCTGCCTGCAATGCAGGAGACCCGGGTTCTCTCTCAGTTGGGAAGATTCCCTGGAGAAGGGAATAGCAACCCATTCCAGTATTCTTTCCTGGAGAATCCCATGGACAGAGGAGCCTGGTGGGTTACAGTCCATGGGGTCGCAAAGAGTCAGACATGACTGAGTGACTAACACTTTCACTTTTCACTTTTTGAAATTTTTCTCTTGCCTCAAAGATAATCACTATCTTGACAGTGAGTTTTATCTTTATATCTGTACTGTTCATAGTTTTACTATGTATGTATTCAAAAATAATATATAATATTAATTTGTTCTTGAATATTTTATATATCTCATATCATCTGCACATGTATCTTTGTAACTCGCTATTTTTCACTCAGCATCATATTTTTGAGTTGTATATATGTTGCTACATTTAAATCTAGTTTATTTTAAGAGGCAATACTTCATTATATGAATGGACTACACTTTATCTGTTACATTATTGATAGACATTTAGCTTGTTTGCAGTTTTTTGAGATTACCTGAGCACCGAAAAATTGATGCTTTTGAACTGTGGTGTTGGAGAAGACTCTTGAGAGTCCCTTGGACTGCAAGGAGATCCAACCAGTCCATCCTAAAGGAGATCAGTCCTGGGTGTTCATTGGAAGGACTGATGCTGAAGCTGAAACTCCAGTACTTTGGCCACCTCATGTGAAGAGTTGACTCATTGGAAAAGACCCTGATGCTGCAAGGGATTGGGGGCAGGAGGAGAAGGGGATGACAGAGGATGAGATGGCTGGATGGCATCACCGACTCAATGGGCATGAGTTTGAGTAAACTCCGGGAGTTGGTGATGGACAGGGAGGCCTGGCGTGCTGCAATTCATGGGGTCGCAAAGAGTCAGACACGACTGAGCGACTGAACTGAACTGAAGGGTGCAGTGAATATCCTTGATCGTATCTGCTTGAAAACATGTGTGAAATTTTCTCTTGGATATACATATAGGAGTCAGCTCCTGGATCATAAGGCTTATCTATCTCCAGCTTTCTTAGATTTGGACCAATTCCTCTCCAAAGAGGCTGCACTAATTTACACTCTAATCTCCAGTTTATGACAATTCTTGTCTCCTCTTCCATGCTTGATGTCATGAGACTTACAAAAATTTTCCTAATCTGATGGGTATTAAAATGACCTTTCCCAAAAAAATGACCTTTCTTTTAGAAGTTAGTCCTAGTTCGACACCTAGTTTGATCACTAGTTTGACACCATCTGTATTTTGGATGACCTGGTTTACTAGCCAGCCTGTTAGCCTCCATGACTAACTGTGTTAGCAAGTGATTATAAAGGAGTAAATTAATTAGTTGATGTATTTTCCTTTCTACTAACAAGGCTGCACATTTTAAAATGTTTTATGGCTATTGGGGCTTCCCTGGGGGCTCAGATGGTAAAGAATCCACCTGCAGTGTGGGAGACCTGGGTTCGAACCCTGGGTTGGGATGATACCCTGGAGGAGGGCATGGCAATCCATACCAGTATTCTTGCTTGGAGAATCCCCATAGACAGAGCAGTCTGGTGGGTTACAGTCCATGGGGTCGCAAAGAGTCAGACACTATTGAGCAACTAAGCATAGCACAGCATTGGCATTTTGAATTTTCTTTTCTGTGGATTTCTTTTGTAATATTAGTTATTATTTTACTATTTTAAACAATTTTAAAGGTTATTTTCCATTCACAGTTATTACAAAATATTAGCTATATTCCCTGTGATGTACAACATATCCTTGAGCCTAACTTACATCCAGTAGCTTGTACCTGCCTCTTCCCCATCCCTATATTGCCCCTAACACACACTGGTAATCACTAGCTTGTTCTCTGTATCTGTCAGTCTGCTTATTTTTTGTTATATTCACTAGTCAAGGCTATGGTTTTGCCAGTGGTCGTATATGGATGTGAGAGTTGGACTGCGAAGAAAGCTGAGCACCTAAGAATTGATGCTTTTGAAGTGTGGTGTTGGAGAAGACTCTTGAGAGTCCCTTGGACTGCAAGGAGATCCAACCAGTACATCCTAAAGGAAGCCAGTCCTGAATATTCATTGGAAGGACTGATGCTGAAGCTGAAACTCCAATACTTTGGCCACCTGATGCGAAGAACTGACTCCTTGGAGGAGGGAGGAGAAGGGGACAGCAGAGGATGAGATGGCTGGATGGCATCACCAACTCAATGGACATGAGTTTGAGTAAGCTCCAGGAGGGAGTTGCTGATGGACAGGGAGGCCTGGCGCGCTGCAGTTCATGGGGTCGCAAAAGGTCAGACACGACTGAGAAACTGAACTGAACTGACTGATTCACCATTGTGTTGATTTTTGGTTCCACATATAATTATTTGCCTATAGAACAATATACAAATATATATCTTTCTCTGTCTGACTTATTTCACTAAGTATAATGCCCTTGAAGTTCATCTATGTTGGGGCAAATGGCAAATTCCATTATTTTTTATGGGTGGGTAACATTCATACACACACACACACACACACACACACACATAGCACATCTTTATCCACTTATCTGTTGATGGACACTTAGGGTGTTTCCATATCTTGGCAATTTTAAAAAATGATGCAGTGAACATTGGGCTGAATGTATCTTTTCAAATTATTATTATTATTATTATTTTGTATTTTTCACATATATATCCAGGAGTGGAATTGCTGGGTCATACCGTAGTTTTATTTTTAGATTTTTGAGAAATCTCCATACTGCTTTCTACAGTGGCCACACCAATTTACATTCCCACCAACATTGTGCCAGTGTACAAGGGTTTCCTTTTCCCTTCATCCTCGCCAGCATTTATTTGTATTCTTTTAGATGGTAGCCATTCTGACAGTTGTGATGTGGTATCTCACTGTGGTTTGCCTTGCATTTCCCTAAGCATTAGTGATATTGACCATCTTTCACATGCCTGTTGGCCATCTGCATTTCCTCCTGGAAAAGTGTCTACTCAGTTCTTCTGCCCATTTTTAAATTGGGGCTGTTTGTTTTTTTGATGTTGAGTTGCAGGAACCATTTATATATGTTGGATATTAATCCCATATCAGTCATATCATTTGCAAGTATTTTTCTCCTGCTCAGTAGATTGTCTTTTTATCTTGTCAATGGTTTCCTTTGCTGTGCAAATGCTTTTAAGTTTAATTAGGTCCCATTTGTTTATGTTTGCTTTACTTTAGGAGATGAATCCAAAAAAAAGAAATCTTGCTGCAATTTATGTCAAGGAGTGTTCTGCCTATATTTTCCTCTAGGAGTTTGATAGTATCTGGTCTTATATTTAGATCTTTAATCCATTTTGAGTTTATTTTTGTATATGGTGTGAGACAGTAAGTGATGCTGGGAAAACCGACAACTATATGTAAAAGAATGAAATTAGAACGTTTTCTGACACCATATACAAAGCTAAACTTCTGTATTTTTTTGTTCATGTCCTTTGCCAATTCATCTCTTGCTTTTTTTTAAATATGTTTGTAGAAAAATATTCTTAATATTCTGGAAATGAATCCCTTGTTGACTATGCAATATTGATTTCCTCATTCCTGAACTCTTCATTATTTTTATGGGGCAGACTTGAATGTGCAAGCAGCCTTGGAGAAGCACTGTAGTTCAGAGTTTCCCAGGCACAGACTGTGTTGGGCCATCACATTGAATCTGTAAAGCAATATGGTGGAGTGGCTGGGATTCAGCAACCCTGGTTTCTAGCTTCACCTTGACCCTTGATTAATCCAAGAATTCTCAGGGCTCTTTTGCTTCATCTGTGAAATCATAATATGAATGCCAACCTCTATGAAAAGCAAATAAGATACATAAAATCACCTTTGAAAATGCTGTGCAAATGCTAGCCATTATTACTAGCAGCAACTCAAACATGAGATTATCATATTAGTCTGCTTGAGGTGCCATAACAGAATATGATAGACTGGGTGGCTTAAACAATAGAAATGTATTTCCCCACAGTTCTGGAGGCTAGAAGTTCAAGGTCAGGTGCCGGAGTGGTTGGTTTCTGATGAGTAGTTTCTTTCTAGATGCCACCTTCTTGATGTGTCTTTCCATGGTGGAGAGTAAGCTCTGGGTCTCACCCTCTTCTCAAGAAGGGTCCAGCCCTATCAGATTAGGGCACTACCCTTGACTCCTTTTAGTCTTTATCACCTCCTCAAATCTCCAGACATGGTCACATCTGAGGTTAAGTTTTCAACATAAGGATTTGGGGGAGATACAATTCAGTCTATAGTAGTCATGGGACATTGATATCCACTCATATATTTCCAAAAGGATCTAAGTTTCCTAATCTTTCTACAGGGCTTGAAGACCTAGAGAGGAACACTACTAATTCTGTAGTTATCTCTGACTTGCTCTATTCAAAAGTATTATTGTTATCAAGCCAAAGGTTAATCATTTCTGAGACTCTCGTTCAGAAGGAACAAACTCTGATGGTTGGTATTTTTCCCATAAAGTAAACTTAAAACTGATAAGGTGAAGAGACTAGAGCAGTACCATGTACTAGAACTTTCTATGATATTAGAAATTGTCTATAAAATCTACACTGTCTAATACAGTAGCCACTAGACCCATAAATGATGGAAGAAGTGGGGGGGGGTGTAATTTTTATTGGAGTTTCGTTGATTTACAAAGTTGTGATAGTTACAGGTGTACAGCAAAGTGAGTCAGTTATACAAACACATCTATCTATTCTTTTTAAGACTTTTTTCCCATATAGGCCATTCATTATAGAGTATTGAGTAGAGTTCCCTGTGCTATACAGTAGGTCCTTATTAGTTGTCTGTTCGGTATATAGTAGTGTGTGTATGTCAATGCCAGTCTTCCAATTTATCCCTTCCCCTCATCCCCCCTGGTAACCATACGTTTGCTTTCTACATCAGTGCCTCTATTTCCATTTTGTAGATAAGCCATTTGCAACAAATGGGGGGAACTAGAGATTGTCATACCGAGTGAAGTAAGAGAAAGTAAAAACCAGAGCTTTGACTAGATGGACCTTTGTTGGCAAAGTAATGTCTCTGCTTTTTAATATGTTGGTCCTTCTAAGACCAACCTAGACAGCATATTAAAAAGCAGAGACATTCTTTGCCAACAAAGGTCCATCTAGTCAAAGCTCTGGTTTTTCCAGTATTCGTGTATGGATGTGAGAGTTCGACTTTAAAGCAAGCTGAGTGCTGAAGAATTGATGCTTTTGAACTATGGTGTTGGAGAAGACTCTTGAGAGTCCCGTGGACTGCAAGGAAATCCAACCAGTCCATCCTAAAGGAAATCAGTTCTGATATTCATTGGAAGAGCTGGTGCTGAAACTCCAATATTTTGGCCACCTGATGAGAAGAACTGACTCATTGGAAAAGACCCTGATGCTGGGAAAGATCGAGGGCAGGAGGAGAAGGGGCCAACAGAGGATGAGATGGTTGGATGGCATCACTGACTTGATGGACAGGAGTTTGAGCAAGCTCAAGGAGTTGGTGATGGACAGGGAAGCCTGGTATGCTGCGGTCCATGGGGTCGTAAAAAGTTGGACACGACTGAGCGACTGAACTGAACTGAAAAAGACAAGAGAAGCTCGAAGCTCACATGAAAATTCCAAACTGGGGGATGCATGTAAGTGTCAGAGAATGGCATAAATCAAGAGGGATGGGAAGGAAGGAAGGAAAAAACTCTGAGGGGAACAGGCCCATACAAAGTACAGCACCAGCACATGCTTCAAAGGTCAAGCATTTGGAAAAGATCAAGTTTTTACCTTTCCCATTTTTCTTTTACTTTCAGGAAATCTGAGAAATAACCCTTAACGATAGAGGGTTTCCAGATTTATGATGGAGAGGCCCCCTTGGCAACCAGGCTGAACTAAAATTCAGCACGCCTGAAATGAGAAGAGAAAAAAGCATCTACTTGTTCCTTCAAAAGGTTTCAGCTTATAAAATGATTTTCCCAGGGTCCCAAATAGAAGTAGTTCACAGAGGGAGATTGGGGAGCACAGACAATTCAATTACCAGCCAGGCTGTGAGATCTGCCATGTTAGGCCCATCTCTTATTAGGGAACGTCAACAAATTCAAGATCCCAGAGCATCTAAAACTAAGAGAAATCGTCCAATAAGGAAGGTCCCCTAGGCTGGTCAATAAGCAAGAGAACAGTAACACAGATTTATGAAGGCCATGATTGTGAATTATTTATCAAAACAGAAGATTAGACAGCTCCAAATCTGAGCTGGAAACACAGGTTTGAAAATTCCAGCTAACTCACACAGTTTAGAATCTCAAACACTGGGACTTTTCTGGTAACTCAGGGGTTAAGAGTCCAACCTTCCAGTGCGCAGGAGATCGTTTCCCTGGTCGAGAAAGTAAGATCCCACACGCCACGGGTAACTAAGCGCCCTAGCTACTGAGCCCACAACTACTGAGACAAGTCCAAGTGATGTAATGAAGACCTAAAAAAAGAAAGAGAAAGAAATCTCGAAAGCTACTTCTCTAAACTCAGAACCCAAACTCTCAACCATCATCTCACGACTTTGGCCCCCTCCCTGCCTCACACACTCTCAGATGCATTTACTGTGTTTGTGATTTAGCCAGTGCCTTTGTGTGCCTGACAACATAGGCGTTCAAATGATTAGAACCATCTATTGTGCTCAAATCAATAGGCTGAACCCACACTTACTTTTTAGCTCAGAAAAGGTTTTCCATTTTTCCCCGTTAATGGCCTTTAACATCTGCGCCAGGAACCATCAAGCCAGGATAAAATGTCCCTGAGTTGGAGCAGAGGGGTGAGACAGGAGCCATGGGGCCCAGACACCTTCATACACCTCGCCAGAATCTTAAAAGTGTGGAGTCTCCTGAGGAAACCACATCCCCCAAGTCCCCACTCCCTAGTGAAGCCACTCACTCACTCCCTCCTTCACTGTGCCCTCTCTGCCCTTGCCCCAAATCTCATGTATCCTTGTGGTCCTCCAAGGTGATGTCAGGATCCAGGTTTCCATGGTGATACAATCTGGACTCCCATAAGACAGCCACAAAGCCAGGAGGAGTCCCAGTGCCTTTGTAAAAATTGTAACATTATTATTCACTCTGTGGACTCAGTTGCTCTTATTATTCTTTACAATGGGCTTCCCTGGTGGCTCAGTGGTAAAGAATCTGCCTGCCAATGCCTGCTAATGCAGAAGACACGGATTCGATCTCTGGGTTGGGAAGATAACCTGGAGAAGGAAATGGCAACCCACACCAGTATTCTTGCCTGAGAAATCCCATGGACAGAGGAGCCTGATGGGCTACAGTCCTTGGGTTGCAGATTCAGACTTGACTGAGTGACTGAACAACATTCTTTACAATACATGCTGATTCTCCTGTCTAAGAATCAGAATAACAGCCAAGTCTGCACAGCGATCTGCAGATCGCTAAACTTTACATTTAGTTGGAAATGGGTTCTAGGGTCACCCCACACAGCCCCATCTTGGCCTTGAGAACATCCCCAAACCTCCCCCAGCCTCTCCTTTCACCCATACTGTGGGGGATCATAATCGTAACAGACCTACGGTTACTAGGGTACCTGAAAGAGAATTCTCCTGGAAGGACCACCACAGGCCCAAGTGGTCCTGACTCTGATTCCCTGGTTCTGTTAAAACTTACAGCAGCGTGAAGTAAGGTCCTGTTTTTCTCACCTGCTCATCTCTCACCTAGTCTCAGGAACAACAGATCATAATAAGTTTAACACTATCCATGGTGGCACTGGGGCATGTCTTGCACCTATAAATTTGAAAAAAGAAAATGAAAAAAAAAAAAAAAACAAGTCTCACTTGGGCTGTTACACTGAACAGGCAGAGAGGAGCCTGGGGATATAGCCTCTCCACCAAGTCCAGTCTGGAAGCCTCTGCATCGCTCCAGATGCCCTCACTAACTGGATTTTCCAATGACAACATGGGCCCCTTGGAATGTCTAGCTTTGGCTTTGTGGGGCCCAAGACTTTTCTTGGGTCACACTGATGCCTCAGCTCATCTGTGAAATCCAAGGTGTCCCACCTGACCCACAAAGTTGCACACCCATGCACCTCCTGTTTTGCCCTTTTTATTTTGTTGATCTCCGGGCACTAGGTGAGGTGGGTAGATGGAGTGGATGGGAAGTAGGAGTGACTTGGTCTTACTTTTTAAGATCATGTCCCAGTGAAGCAGAACTGTTTTTTTGGAAAACTTGGCCCCTGTTGTCGCCACCTCCTGTTGATGCCGAATCCAGCCCCTGTACCCTGACAGAATTAAATCTCAGAGACAGAGTTCTGGGTGAAGCAGAAAAAAAATAGCTATATTGCTTTGCCAGGCAAAGGTGGCCACAGCAGACTAATGCCCCCAAAATTGTGTCCCAGGACTTCCCTGGTAGTGTCGGGGCTAAGACCACACTCCCAGTGCAAGGGGGCCTAGGTTCCACTCCTGGTCAGGGAACTAGATCCCACATGCCACAATTAAGAGTTCGCATGCCACAACTAGGACTTCCCTGGTAGCTCAGACAGTAAAGCGTCTGCCTGCAATGTGGGAGGCCCGGGTTCGATCCCTGAGTCGGGAAGATCTGGAGAAGGAAATGGCAACCCACTCCAGTATTCTTGCCTGGAAAATCCCATGGATGGAGGATCCTGGTAGGCTACAGTCCATGGGGTTGAAAAGAGTCGGACATGACTGAGCGACTTCACTTTCATTTTCATGCCACAACTAAAGATCCTGCATGATGCAAATAAGACCCAGCGTTGGCAAATAAAATAAACATTAAAAAACAAAACAAAAAAAAAACAAAAAACCCCAAACTGTGTGTCCTGACCTGGAGGAAGTAGTGAGACGTTTTCTAGTAATGGCTCAAAGAGGAGGTTGTGATCTGCTCATGGACATTCTTCTGATTGGTTGGTGGTGAGGTCAGTGGGCGTGGTCATCATCAATCTGTTTTCAACTGGTCTGGGCTCTACCTGCTTATGGGCAGCATACCCTTAACTTCGCACACCTGGAGGGAGTTTCCCGCTATCTGCCAAACAGCATATCCCTTGAGGTGCAGGACCCTTCCCCAAGACTGTACTATTGTTTCTCTTGACTCTTCCTCCCCTTGTCTCTGCATCCCCTCCTTTCCCCTAATTAGCATCCGTTTGAACCTGTCCATTGGAATTCAGGGAGGCTCCTGGGGACTGAAGGAAGACTATTTCCTATAATCAAGACCTGGGGGACACTGGAAGTCCTCCAAGCAGGATGGCAAACCCCACCCCCCAAACGGGGTCCTGCTTGGTTTCACTATCACAAGCTTTGGCGTTTTAACCAATTGATGGTCAATGACTCGCTTCGTTACTTTTCCTGGAGGTTCCTGAGACCCTGCAGGAGCTTCCCCAATGGTTCAACAGTAAAGAATTCACCTGCGATGCAATGGGCAAGAGACAAGGGTTCCATCCCTGGGTCGGAAAGATTCCCTAGAGAAGAAAATGGCAACCCACTCTAGTATCCTTGCCTGGGAAATCCCAGTCCATGGGAGTCTCAAAAGAATCGGACTTGACTGGGCAACTAAACAACAACAACTTGAGACTCTGCAGGGCTTGAACATGCTAGAAATTCTCTGTGTCCACCTACTGGTCAGAATCAGGGAGAGACCCTCTGAAGGAGCTCTGCAAGGCAGGGCTAACACCCAGCGGCAGAAGGAAAGAGTCATGAAAACTTGCCTTGGAGTAAGAAGAAGAAAGAAAACCAGACAAAGACAAGTACTTTTAAAACAAAAGATGGTGCGTTTGAGGTAGAATTTTCTTATGAGTATCATCGCACAGGGGAGAGTTAGAAGAAATTCCACAAAGGCCTGAATGTTAAAGTATCAGAATCAAACGTTAAAAAAAAAATAAAAGACAGATACGGGAAAATCAAGTAACAAAATAATCATGGGTTTTAGAATAACTGAGTTGAATGTCTCCTTAGATTTTCTTCTTAATTGGATAAAAATTGGATGTATTACATAACTTTTATGTATTAATAACTTCACTTTTACGGAAGTCTGGCTACCAGCCATGATTCATGAGCCTATCCAAAGGGCCAGTGCACAGTCTCCCATGAAGACTCACCCCAGTCCTACATACCTACAGCCTGCAGGCAGGCTGCTCCCAATGACAAAGCTGCAAGTAGGAGTCAGAGCTATTTTTCCCCACGCATATGTTGATATGCAGCAAAGCGGACAGCCTCGCTCCGTGCAAGCTGTCCTGTTGAAGGCTCATTTCCTGTCAATCTTCCTTTTTTTTTTCCACAAAGCTTTAATTTTTTGCCACAGCACTTTCTACATTTTAGTTTCCTGCAAACCTCAGGAAATAGACTGAAATTAATATCGTCAGATGCTTCTAAAAGTGCTGGCTTGGCGGCACTGCAGAACGCTTTCAGATGCCATTTTGGGATTAAAATATACCAGTTATGCGCCCCCCCCCCCCCATTGTTTGCAGGAGAGATCTGGGAGAGGGATTGTGTCTGAGATTGGACCGAATTGAAATGCAGGTTTAAGGAAAACTGGGAACTGAGACGGCAGGTAAACCAACTGGAGGAGGAGCTGCAGAAACAAACCTGGCGGCAGATCACAGCGCCCCCTCCGCCTGGGCAGCGGAGGACAAAACCCCTCAGTCTTGTTTTCCTGGCAGATCTTTCAAGCTTCGACTAAGACATCCCTGCTCTAGGGCCTCCAGATCTGACTCCAGCAAGAAGCGTAAAGTGTCATAAGAAGAAAAAAGAGGTGGAGGGATGTATTATTAGCTCTGCCTTCCCAACCAACAATGATTGGGCAGAGGAAGCAACCTGTGCCTAGCTTTTCTCATGTCTCTAGCCCTGAGGAGCCCAGGCCGGGGGTCAGAAAGACTTAATGTTGAAGCCCCACTGTGCCCTGACTTTCAGCAGATCCCTCCTTTCCAGATCACAGCTTCTCTGTCAGTCCAACATGGAGAGATGAGTCTCCCCTCCCTCCCTGTACAAGGATGTCACAGTGATAAACTCCTAACAACTACGCAAACATACTTTGGGTTCTTGAGGGGGAGAGCATGACATGAAGCGAAGTTATTTTTATTGTTGTTGGCTTCTTCATCTAAGACTTCCTAAGAGTGTTACATGAGGCCACGCTATTGCAGCATCTCCAGAAATCTATGTGAAATCTTTGTGATGTTGAAGAATGCTCAGTCCTTTCACGCTCTTTGGATTCATTCACCTTTGGGATCTGTCAGCAGCAACTTCTCCATCGTCTACACCATGCAGCCTCCATCCAATCCATTAAGGAGACCTATGGATTGAATGGCCAACTCCTTTTCCTATATGTCCACACCCGGGATTCAAGTCCTCAGCATCTTCTCTGTCTCAAAACCAACAACCACATCTCTGATGTTTCTGCTTCCCATTCTCACTATTCAGCCAGCCTTCATATCACCTCCAGCCATCTTCCTAATATGTCACTCTAGCTAGGAAACCTCAGTGATCCTCCAGAGATCCTCTAAGAAAACCTGTATTTTATAAATGAGAACATCAGAAAGGCTAAGGAAATCACCTGGAGTCACCCTACCAGCCAGGGGTAGGGCTGGACTGAAATCCAGATTAGACCCCCAAATCCTAGGTGCAGACTATTGCTCATCGTGTTCTGAATACAGCTAGACTAGAAGCACAGCCCCTAATCCCAGGCCTACACTATTGCTTGTCAGCCTTTAGGGGTGCCTCCTAACCTGCAGAATAAACTCAAGCCCTGGACCACTCTATGCAGCTTCACAGAACAGAAATATGACTATAGAAGCTTAAAAACTGAGGTGTTTTTTTTTTTTTCCACAGAATGAGAAGGCAGGAGGAGTTTCAAAGCAGATGCTGCTGCCCCAGGAAGTCATCATGGATCCAATTTCCTTCTCATGCTCTCCTACACCTGGATCATTGCTTCATGGTCACAGGATGCCTGCTCCACCTCCAGGCCTCAAGTTCATGTTCTAGACAGGAAGGAGAGAGGTGCAAGGGCAAAAGGCATAGACCAGGTGAGTCCTTTTTCTTTTTTTAAAAAATTTAAAAAAATTTTTTACCATGGCATATGGCATGTGGGATTGTAGTTCCCCAACCAGAGATTGAACCCACGCCCTGTGCATTGGAAGGGCAGAGTCTTAACCACTGGACTGCCAGGGAAGTCCCAAGGTGAGTTCTTTTTGTCAATCATCCAGTGGTTTTCCCAGAAGCCTCATCTGGGAGGCATCTGTGTAGGTGATGAAGGTGTGAGTTAAGTCACATGATGTCCCTCTAGCTGCAAGGGAGCCGAAGAGGTTCACAGTTTTAAATGGACATAATGTCACGCTGAAAAAAAAATAGAGGTTCTATCAGTAAGGAGAAAGAGAAGCAGGAATATGGAGCACACAACTGGCAATCTCAGCCACATAGAGGTTAGTGTTGACCTTCACATGCCCTACAGGCCCACGCCAGCTGACTTTCCTATTCACACTTCCTCTTACCTCGGCCCCTCACTCCATGGCCCAGCCAACCCAGGACACCCTGTGCCCTTCCCAAGCATGATGGGGGGCGGGGGGCTTTCCTGCCTTGCTGCTTTTACACACCTGGTTGCCCACCACTTCTTTAAAACCCAGTTGGCATATCACTTCATTTTTCCTAATGCTCGCAGTCAAAATTAACCTCCAATTCTTCTATTCGCCAATAACATATTGTACTTATCTCTATTAAAGCACTAATCACATCCCACTCTGAAATACAATTTGCCAGGCACGTATCTGCCTCATTCAGCAGAATGTAAGCTTCGGAAGACCGAGGACCCTATCTTGTTTATCTCAATATCCAGTACGATGTTTAAAACACTGTATGTTCTACACTAAATGCCTAAGTGTTTAAAACTGGAATTATTATTTTTTTTTTCCTTTTGCATGCATGGCTAAGGATGGGTGAAAAGGAACACCTCATAAAGCTGTGTAAGTAAAGTTGTTGTGACCGCCCATCTCCCTAGCATATTCTGGTACTACTCTCTTTGGAGGCAGAAGGATAAATTCTGGAACTCTCTTCCAGCCAGTGGACTCTCTGACGGTGTTAACGCCCAAAGGATCAGTGACTGGTGGTTTGCTCTGCATCTTTCGAACTCTAAACACACTAGGGTGACTCACGTAACTGTTTCTTTGCCCTTTGGGTTTGAACCTGAACCTCACGAAACTCTGCCCTTGTTGGTCTCCAGGCCGAAGCCCCATCAGGCTGAAGTGATGGCTGTTCTCTGCACCCTCCTGGCCTCCATCACCACCACCAGGGTTTACTCCCCGACGTTCCCCACTAGGCTCTGTGCCCTGATGAGCTGACTCTGTGGGATTCAGACTCCTCCCCATTCTGGTTTTCAGTTACATTCGGCCACCAAGAATCACCAGAGATGAGAGTGCAGGAGGAGGGGTGGAAATAATTCTTCCGCTGCTCCCTTTCTGCTTCAGGGCTGGGCTGTGACACTGGTAGCATCCTGCCCTTCCAGCATTCACCTCCTGCCAGGGGGGCCCCGGGCCCCTGCATTCAGCTCACAAAGTTCCACTTACTCTGGTCCCTCATCTCTGCTTCAGGGCTGGGCTGGGGGTGGTAATGATCTTACCCGCTGTTCCACCTCCCTGCATGTCTCAAGATCACCTCTTATTGGGTTCTGGAACCCAGCCCAACCCTCTATACACAGTCTATGAAATTTCCTTCCACAACCCATCTGAGTGTATTTTATTTTATGCCAGGATACAGACTGGTGTGGCCGCCAAGGCCCTTGCTCCATGACCTGCATTAAAGTCTTCAACACGATAAGGACTATTCAGAATTTTGAACTGGCTCCATGAACACACCATCTATGACAGTCTCCAGAGAAGCCCAGCTAGCGTTTCCCTTGTTATCTGAGGACCGAGTGAACCTTCACTGAAGACCCGATGCCTATCTGTATCCACAACCGCATTACACTTGCCTGTTTCAGAATGAATCTCTTTCTCGGATACAAAAACGTTTGTCCTATCTGATGGGATGGCCTATATTTGGGGAGATGAGGGGAGGGGTGGGATAAGAGTCCAATGGATATTCAAGTCTCTAATTATGTGTAGAACCAAATAAGTTAAACAATGCTTCCCCCAAGACCTTCCTGTCCAGAACTGAAGGGTTTGAATGTCAAGAAAGTGATCAGACAGCGACACTCTGAACTCAGAATTAGCCCTTTTCTGCTTTGTGGGCACTGGATGTCTGATAAGATGGTAGCTTCCAAACTCAACACGGGCCTCCAAGAAACTCAAGCCTGCAGAGATCGAGCAGAGGCATTTAATTAGTCTCTTTCTTTCTCTCTCTCCTTTCTTCCTTATTTTCCTTATCCATCCCTCCCTCTCTCCTTCCCCCCTTCCTCGCCACTTCTTCCTTCCTTCCTTTCACTCTTTCTTTCCTTTTTCTTCTGAAAAGGGGCAGCAGTACCCTAAAAGAATATCACGAAACCACTGGTACGCTTTTGCACATAGAAAATGAATACACGTGGACTTGAGAGTAGTCAGTTCGAGGTCATGGCCGTCTTCTTCCCCGAGGCCAGCCAAACATCCTTTACATAAAAGTGTCGAGGGTTCCTCTTTGGTTCTCTTTCCCTTCCCTGTGTTTGGACCAGATTTAAAAACACCTGGAGACTCAGTGTAGCTCCTGTTTTCTCCTGCACCCTCACCTTTTCCCTTCTGCTCTTTTTACCTGACCACGACAGCAATTACAGCTTCCCTGGGAGGCTGGATCAGATAGGGATGAAAAAAGCAAGTCTTGCCTTGGAAAGCCGAAGACAAAAGGAAATGAATGCTTCAATTTCTGCTTCCTTCAGGCATATTAAAGCATACTATCACTGGGAAAAATCTCTGAGATATATTGTTAAATTCAAAGAAGATATAATTGCGGAATAATGTACATCATGTGTGATTCCATTTATGCATTTGTGCTCAGACTGCTTGCTCGTTTATATGTGTATAAACACATAGCGCAAGACTCCAACTGCTAACAGCAGTTACCTCTGGGAGTAGATTTGGGGCGAGGGTTGGTGAAGGAAGGTGTTCACACTTTATACGTTTCTAGAATATTTGGTTCTATAAAATGAGATTAACTTCCTTAGTTTTTGCTTACATAAGAAATATATGGATTCAATCACAAATAGTGAATTCTTTAACAATCTTTTTTAGGTCTTTTCTTTTCCGTCTGTGCTACCAGGAAGAACCAAATTACTTTTCTCTAAGTTTTAAAAATTGAGATTTCTTCACTTGAAATACATCCTCTGTCATTTCAGGGTGTCATTGTGCTTCCTGATCATGATTTAAAATAGGTTGTAATGAATCATCTTCCACATAAGTTTGACTAAGTCAAGTGAAAACGGTTCAAAGGAAATCAAAATTATGAATTAATCTCCTCCTCTATCACCACAATGATGCCTCTCCTACTGAGTTTTATTGCTTATGTTCTGGAAGGTGGAACATGGGAAGAGAATAAGGAACCGCTGGACATCAGGGACCCTGATTTAACTGGGACTCATGTCAGGTTTGAGTCCTAGCTCTTCCCACTCCATCTTGGGCCCATTGTAAGACTGCCCTGCCCATTCAGCCGACAGCAAACGCTCCCTTCTCAGAGTATCTGTATCTTCTAGCCACTTTCAGCTTCTCTCAAGAGCTTATACTGTTGTCCTATATGTCTCATGAACCATGACAGGCTCCTTGAGGACACAATGTAAATCTTTTTCATCTCTGCATTGCCAGAGCCTGTGCCTAGTGCCTGACACAAAGTAGCTGCTCAATAAATATATGTCACATGCACATCTGAATGAATGGATGACTGAATGGTTGGCTGAATCAAACCATGAGTCTTATTTCGTGTCTCCAAATGCACAGGAAGGTACTCGAGGACAGGAGCCTATGTCTTAAATCTTCTGAATCCCCTTAGAGTATCCTAAGAAAAATGAGCATCCAACAAGTATTTCTTGATTGACTTCCCCTATTTTATTTTTATGTATTTATTTGTTTGTATTTGGCTGAGCTGGGTCTCCATTGCAGCATGCAGACTTTCTCTAGAAGCATCGTCCAAGGCTTCTCTAGTTGCAGGGTATAGCCTCTAGGCTCACCAGCTCAGAAGTTGCAGTACACGGGCTTAGTTGCCCCCCCAGCATGTGCGAACTTAATTCCCCGACCAGGGATCAAACCCGAGTCCTCCTGCACTGGAAGGCAGATTCTCAACCACTGGACTACCAGGGAAGTACCCCATGTCTCCTATTTTCAAGGATAATCCCAAAAATAGTTACAGAGATTTATATCTTGATTTTTTTTTTTTTTGCCAGCCTATTGACAAGCTGGCAAAAAGAGGAGAAGAGATGTTTTCCTCTCATTTTGTAGATAATTCCAATGAGCCCCAGAAAGGTGAGACAGCTTGACAAATGAGGAGAATGGAAACGCACCTCCTGACCTTTCCAAGCTACTCTCTGAGACCCTTTCTGGCCCCCTCAAGAGCCCGGTGCTTTCTGACCATGGACTTCCCCTTCCCCGTCAGGGAGCATGCCAAAGCTCGGTAGACAGCCTATTGCCAGGTGCTCTCTGAATTTCAGGTAGTTAAAGTAGAAAGTTGCACTTCATAATTAGATGGTAATAGCATAATTATTTGAAGGTGCCTTATACTTACATCCCTCCTCCCCAGGCTCCTTTAGCTTCCTCAGCTGGGATCTTGGTTCTTGTCCCTTCCTGCCCTACATCAGAGCCGTGTCAGGCCACCATGGTTTACCAGGGATGGCTGTACCGTAATAAGGGAATCGCCTCCAGCCGATCCTCTCCAAAACTCAGAACTCATGGGCTCTCACTGCTACCACGTGGCAAACCCTACTTCAAATCACTTTGTACGCGGTGCCAGCTAAAAGAGATGGGAGGTTGAGAGAGTACTGGGAAGCCTCTTCAATATTTATCTCAACAAAAGTCATGACCTCAGTACACCCTGCTGAGGCTCTCACCTCACTAAGCAATTCTCTCCTTATTTTGTAACCCTCAGTCCCATGATAAACAGATTCCCTACTGGTAAGCCTTGAAAGACAAGAAAAATCACCATCATCTCCTCCACCAATGGAAAAGATGGGTGCTTTTCCTTTTTTCTCGAGGTGGAATACAGCTCCAAGCCAATAGTCTCTGAGCAGGGAGCACAGTCAGATATCAGGGCAGAGTACAAACTACAGCTCAGGTGGAACTGCAAGGCGACTCGCAGTCGATAGCACACATCACCCACTTCGATAAATGGCTGACTCAGTGAACACCCTGTCTCAAGAAAGAAAGGGGCCAAGGGAGTCATTAATGAAACCAAGAAACTCAGTTTTACATCTCATTCCAAAGATGGATTCACTGTACTCCTTTCCATCCAGGTGGGTGAGTTCATATCATGTGGAATTTGTCTGCCCTCACTGAAAACTCTGGTCAGGCAATGAATTATTCCAAGTAAATTAAGTGTATCGATCCCCTCCCCTTTCTGACACTTTGCAGATATTGCTATCAAATCATGCCCTGTGCAAGTGTCAGTTTTTGCCACAGACATCTGAAGAGGGGAACAAATATTCTCTTGAGTTTCTCGGAGTCTAACAAGTCCTCGTGGGGGTCTAATAAGACTTAAAGGAACCCGGTGATGACATAACCCTATGATGAGATGGGCTGTTTACAGTGGAGAGCTAGCATGCTTGGCTGATGAGAAGAAGGTCATGGCTGTATACTTCTCTGTATTTCTCAGGTAATATCAGATCACAGTCATGGGTTGTATCTTGACTCTGGCCAATTTTCATACAAATGCCGAGTGGACCAGAGAGAAGATCAGAGCACAGTGCATGGACACAAATTGTGAATCGATGACAATTCCAGGAAAACAATCAGGTTATATACCCTTTGGATAGGATGTAGAATAAAACTTTATAAACCATAGGCAGTAGCCTCTTTCAAGGTGAAGTCAGGCATCATTTTGTTAAGGACTTGCTTCTTTGATGCTAATTCTTCTTCCCAGATGACCAGACTCATCCTTTTCTAAATAATAAATTCCTAATCCAAAAAAAAAAAAAAAAAGAAAGGATCTTTCTCAGTCTTATCTAATTGAGCGTTGTTTTTTAATATTTTATTGTTTTGGCTGAAAACCACCCTATTAAGGCTGTTGAATGTATTCAAAGGACGAATTGTTTAAGATGAATAGTCTGGCCCAGATAGCTAACAAATGTATCCTGTAAAGTGTTATTTTCATCCACATTGAAGTCCCTTATCACACACTGAAATTCTTATGGATGAAAGGATATAATGTCTGAATTTGCTTCAAAATAATCCAGTGAGGTGGGAGGAGGATGGAGGATTAGTGAAGCAGACTGGGCCATGGCTTGATCATTGCTGAGGCTGAGTGAGGGTACAGGGGAATTCTGATAGCAGTGGTCCTCAAACCTTAGCACTGGTCAGAATAATCAGGAAGGCTTGTTAAAATACACAAGCTGGGCCCCACCCCAGAAATTCTAATTCAGGAGATCTGGGTGGAGCCAACAATTTGCATTTCTAAAAAGTCCTCAGGGGGACTTCCCTTGTGGTCCTGTGGTTAACAATCTGCCTGCCCAGGCAGGGGATACAGGTTTGATCTCTGGTCTGGGAAGATCCCACGTGCAGTGGGGTAACTAAGCCCATATGCTCGACTATTGAGCCCCTGCGCCAAAACTATAAGCCTGCATGACTAGAGCCAGTGCTCCATGACAGGAGGAGCCTCCACGACAGGAGGAGCCACCACGATGAGAAGCCCACGCCCCGCAGTGAAGAGTAGTCCCTGCTTGCCACAACTAGCAACTAGAGAAAAGCCGGTGTTCAGCAATAAAGACCCAGCACAGCCAAAAATAAATTTAAAAAATAAAGTTCTCAGGAGATGTTGATGCTGTTGGCCTGGGATCCCCATGTTGAGACTCATTAGTCTATTCTCTCTTTTTCCCTATTTCTTTAAAAACCAAAGGGGACTGAACTTGGCTGGCACAACAAAGCAAGGTGGAGGAAAGGAGTTTCTACTTTTCTGCTTGCTCAGAATCTCAGACAGAAGCAAAAAAATTAAAAAAGCAGAAAAGAAACACAGACAACTGGAAAAGCGCTGAACCATCAACACAATTTAAGCTGGGCTGAATTTGGGAAATATTAATGCTGGTTTCCCTCATTTACTCTGAACCTATATCTATATAGCAGGTATGGAGTGTGCTAGCTTCTCAACTGCTTGGGACTGTGCCTTTAAGCAAAATAAATAACCAGAATTTCTAACTGCTTTTTTTAATACAAGAGCTAGAGCTAGGCTGGGGTTTATATAGATTGATGACATCACTTTGCATCTTTGCCTGAGACTCAGTTTGGGTTTAAAAGGTATAGTCAAGAAATCTTTTCCTTTGGCTTTTCCAATGTACCTCATTCTGGAAAAGATGTGGGACTTTCTGATCTAGTTGAGTCTAGACGCATCAGGTGATGAAGAAAGAAAGTTTCACGCTTGAGGTTGAATAGTCACAAGGAGGCGAGCAGGACCTCTGGTCTAATTTTATCTTATTTTAAAACTCTCATTTAGCCAACAGTGACTATATGCCAAGCATTGAGCAATAGACTCTAGGATATGAAAAAAAAAAAATTCCAACAAATGGTCCTTGACCTTGAAGAGCTCACATATAGTTTGGAAGGCAGACATGTAAATAAATATGCTATAATAGTAATCGTTACAGAATAACTGTGGTTGTTATGAATACGCTGTTCATTTTCAACTAAGGGGAGAAAGAGGTGACGCAAACAACTCATGGATGACAGTTCAACTGGTTCTCGAGTGGTACACACCTGTCTATCAGCAAAGAGATGTGTCAGGGAGAGGCATGCTGGAGAGGAAGCCATAGAAAAGAGGTGGGGGAGAGTCAGAGTGGCTGCTGACTCTAATCAATAGAGTAATTTGACGGGATTAAAGTGTGGGCTGTGAAGGAGGGGGCTGGCGACGGGACAGAAAAGGTATGTTTGCTTGTCGTGCCCTACACACAATGATAGAAAGTTTATACTGTCTCTTGGGGACCATACACCCCAAGGTGGTGTAGGGGGAAGGTCGCACAGGGCTGAATTTTGAACAGACAAATGTGGTAGGTTAGATAGTGGTGAAGGACTTCTTTAGTCTGTGGACCAGGCACTGAGTTGAGGGAGCCGTGAGTTCAGGCAGACATGATGACAACCTGGTCGAGGGTTCTTTGGTTCAGAATATTTGCATAGGAAGCCACTTGCTAGCATATCAGTCGGCTTCCCTCATAGCTCAGTTGGTAAAGAATCTGTCTGCAGTGCAGGAGACCCCGGTTCGATTCCTGGGTCAGGAAGATCCCCAGGGGAAGGAAATGGCAATCCACTCCAGTATTCTTGCCTGGAAAATCCTATGGACAGAGGAGCCTGGAGGTCACAGTCCATGGGGTTGCAAGAGTCGGACACGACTTAGCAACTCAACCACCACCAGCGTGTCAGTAGAAAGTGCGTGTGTGTGTTTGTGCATAGAGGTTTTTTCCTTTTTTAAGTCTTTATTGAATTTGTTACAATATCACTTCTGTTTTATGTTTTGTTTTTTAGGCCCTGAGGCATGTGCAATCTTGGCTTCCTGACCAGGGATGGAACCCACCACACCCCCTGCATTGCAAGGCTAAGACTTAATCACTAGACCATCAGGGAAGTCCCTAGAAGTTTGAATATATGTAAACTTATATAACATAAAGCTAGATAAATCTAAAAGTTGCATATGCAACTTTGATATCACCTATTTATCCATAATATGGAGAGAAGAAAAGAAGGAAGAAAGGAAGGGAGGAAGGGAAAATGCTGTCTATACATAATAAACAGAAAAGAGGAAGTCAAGTTTGCCATCCAGGAAAACAGCTTAAAGGGCTTCAAGTGAGAAGCAGCTGCTCCTTTGACTTCTCTAAAGGTTTACTAATTTATAACATGGGCCTAGGGGTGTGTGTGAGTGTGTGTGTGTGTGTGTGTGTGTGTGTGTGTGTGTGTCGGGGTGGGGAGAGGGTTATGAAAAAGAATAATAGAGAAAAAGAATAAATGCAGTAAAATTTTTAAGACTTTGAATACCACAAATGAGTCATAAATTGGAATTTCACTTTGTCTTCCAATATTTTCCACATAATTAGCCCATTCATATACACAAAAGGAGCACATGACATATTCCAAAATGACACAAGACTCATTCCAAGCACTGAAGCGGGATGCTGAGGCTTCCACCCATGTCATCCCTGGAGCAGGGATGAAGGTCCTGGCCTGTGTGCTCAGCTGGCGATGAGACAGGGCACCTGGGCATGGCCACCACCTTTCATACCATTTCCCGTATCTTTTCTTCCCTGTAAATTATACACTCCAGGCCTTTGCCAAGGGAGATAATGCTGCTCCCATGAGAACTGAATACCCAGTGCCCTGCATGCATGAGTGTGTCAAGGCTAAACAGGTCTATTGTTCTTAAACAGAACTGCCAGAGAAATTGTCTCCTTGTGCAGAATGATGCTGAAGAGATAAAAATATCTTTCATTTCTATAGTGCATTGCATCTTAAAGTGTGTTCCACATTTTGCAAACTATATATAGGCTCAATTCATTACCCAGCCCCATAAAATACAGCCAGAGCAGTGGCAGGCGCATGCCAGATGTTTGACAATGGTTTAATAACAGAGTGAAGAATAAGTTAAATTGGACTCTGAAAACAGGAAGTGGGATGTGGGGCACTAGGTAAGACTATGCCAATCACCCTAACTTTATATATTAAGTGCCTACTGCCTACCAGGGTAAAGGCTGGGCTCCATGGTCCCTGAAAGGTACTGCCCCTACCCTCATGGGGCCTCCAGGATATCCTGAAGGATGCACAATCAGATAGATTCTACTGTCCATTCTGATTCATGTTAAGAACGAGTTAAAATACAAGGTGCCATGGTCCTTGCTGCCTTTCAAGGGAGGCATTTACCATCAACCACGTTGGCATCAGCATTCCCTCTCTTGGCTAAAGGGTTTGCGTCCAATAGAATTATAGAATGTATGCTGAAGAGACGCTATGAAGGAGGGGTATGGTTCTGGGGAAAGTAAGGGAAAGAAAAGAAATCACAAGATGAGCAAGCTGGGGAAGGAAAGAGGGTACGCAGAGTAGGATGAAGATGAAAGAGTTTGGGGAAAAGTCGTGACCAATGAGAGCAGAGGGGGTCCACGAAGATTCCAGGGTCAGCACTAGTTTTCCTGATTGTGGGGATGTCACTGGCAATAAACTGCTCAAATACTGAAGTCCCTAAATCACTGGGGAAGCATGTTTAAATCTCTCCAGGCTGAAAGGTGTGGGTTCTGGAAAACAGACAACAGGATTTTAGGATTGGGAGGGATCCCAGAGAGCCAATGTTTTCTTTCATAGATAAAGCAGGATATGCCCAGGTTTATTAAGTGGTTGCAAAACATAGCAGTGCTCAGGCCAGAGCCACGGTCCAAAAGCTTACCCCTGACCTCTCTCTCAGGCCTGGCTTGAGTGAATCAGTGGCACAGACAGGCCCTGTCCTTTGGGGATGCTTCTGAAAGCTGAAAACCTGGTTCTTGGGGGGCCTTTCCACAGCAGTGCAGAGAGACTGACCACAGTGCACAGGGGTTAAAGTCTTATAATCCACCTACACAGATGTCAGCCAGAAGTTTCGTTCAGATAAATGAAAGAGAAATAGGCTGAAAGATTGTGACTGCCCAGGTCAGACAGGCTGCCACCCAGGGAGAGCCTTGGAAGCCCATTTGGTCTCTGGAAGTATATGTAGCTTCCAGGCCTTATTAATTCACCCAGGAAGGGAGAGTCAGGTTACTGGGAACTCCCATGAGGGCCCTGTTCAAAATGAGTTTAAATCCCTGGACAAGGAGGTTTTAACCAGCACTGACTGGCAGGATCTAAGAAAAACAAAAGGAAATGTGGTTTATAATGTATCTGTGCAACAAACAACACAGAGGCATTACAGAGGAAATTCTCCACCTGTGATGATGGCCCCTCTCATAAAACTGCCTCTCCTCCTCCTTCGTGGGAAGGGCCCCTGGTAAGCACAGGAAGGTAATTACATGCACTGCACAAGGATTGCAGGAGATTGAGGGGGCCAGGCATTTGAAACTCAGGCCGAAGGTACTGACCCTGTATTGCATCTCAGCCCTCCAGCTTCCTGTAGGGCCTCAGGCAAGTGAACCCAGAATCACCCCACAAGAAGGGATCACACCTGACAGATGACCTCCACGGCAAAACCTGTCTTGTTAAAAAGTCAATGTTGTTGTTGTTTAACTGCTAAGTCCTGCCCAACTCTTTGCAACCCCATAGATTGTAGCCCACCAGGCTCCTCTGCTCATGGGATTGTCCAAGCAAGAATACTGGAGTAGGTTGCCATTTCCTCCTCCAGGTGATCCTCCCAATCCAGAAATCTCTTATGTCTCCTGCATATCAGGTGGGTTCTTTATCACTGAGCCACTGCTGCTCCTGCTGCTAAGTCACTTCAGTCATGTCCAACTCTGTGCGACCCCATAGACAGCAGCCCACCAGGCTCCCCCGTCCCTGGGATTCTCCAGGCAAGAGTACTGGGGTGGGTTACCATTGCCTTCTCTGCACTGAGCCACTAGAGAAGCCTAAAAAGCCAATGAGATGGTTCATAATTTTGTTCCCTGGATGCACCTGTGTATACGCTTCTCCCCAACTAGAGGGCAAACTTTCCAAGAACAGAAATTCATGTATTCATTCCACCCATCTTTATTAAGTACCCCCAAACAGGCCTTTGCACAAATGGAGAGAATAATACACGTTAGAGACAAGGGACGAACAGCCAGGAGGAAAGTCAGGGAAAGTGGTGATGAGGGAGTGTCTGGATTCTCAGGGGCTCGGGGCTCTGAACAGCGGTGCTGGGACACTCCTGCCTCACTCTCTGCCCCAGAACTCAGAAAGCAGACGAGCAGGGTTTGGAAGCTGTCCAGAGGAGATCTACCCTTCTGAAACTTATTGGCCAGAGAGCAGCTCCGGGGCCAGCCCTCATCCCTCTCCCAAGGGAGATCCCGCTCGACTGGGGTAGGGGTTCAAAAGACACTGCACTTGGCCTTGAAGGCCTGGAGGAGGGGCTAGGGACTGACCGCGACAGCCTCGGGCTCGGAGCCAGGTGAAGAAACACTGGAGATGATGCCACCTGCTGGCGAGGGGCCCGGGTTCGCGCGGTGGGCGCAACCGAGACCCGGAGACCGGATGGGCAAAGAACAAGAATTCGAGCAGTTGTTCAAGTGGCTGGTCTTCTGCTGCCTCTTTAGGGTCTCCACCTCCTCGGGCCGAGCCCGGAGACTCCGGACGCCGAGGTTTCCAGCGGGGGCGGCGGGCGTCCTCCCCCGGCCCCCTCCTCTCGCGGCGCTCGGAGGTCTAAGACTCCGCGCTTCTCCATCAGGTGGAGCAGTGCTCCTCGCCGCCGGTCTCCCCCGCTCCCTCCTCGCCGGCGAACTGCACGCAGGCACCTAACAGCGCCAGGAGGTTAACCGAGCCCCCGGAGGAGGTGAAGCCGAGGAGCAGCCCGGGCGGAGGTGGCGGGGCCGCCGTCGAGGCTGGCGCCAGAGCCCGGCCGGCTGTGAGTCCTGCAGGTACTGCTGTGGTTCTCGCTGCCCCACGTGGTGGCTGCCGAAGACTGCCCGTGGTTTTTCCGGCACGCAGGCTTGAAACGCCTTCTGGCCCTTTTAGAGGCAGGCAGCTCACCACTTAATCCAAGCTTTTTTTCCCTTTCTGCCGGAGACCGGAGGCTGAGGGGCGGGGGCGGAGGGGCTGGAGGAGGGAACAGGCCCAGCTGGCTGGGGTGGGCTTGGGGGAACCGAGGCCAGACTGAGTCAGGAGGCCAACCACAGGGACCAGGGGGTGAGGGAAACCAGGCACTCCCTACCTCGGAATCGCCCTCAACCCTCTTCTCCTGATCCAGAGTTAATGTGTGGGGGTTGCAGGTGCCTGTATGTGAGCCTGATTTGGGTGGATTGCACAGGTCATGACCCTGGTCTCCTGACCCTGGTTCCTAGTATTTATTTCCTTCTGGGGCCGAATTAAGCAAGTCTGGGCCCCAGGCCACTTAAGAATTAGCAATCAGAATTAACTACAGCTTAAAGGATGAATGTCAGTTAAAACATCAAATGTTGCTTTGTAAGGCACAACCTATATTCTATAATTTGTCTTAGTCACAGCAGGGTTGGCCTAAAGAATGATGCCCAGACCTGAAATTTCGTCCTGCCTGTATAGAGTCAGTGGAAAGCTCCTAGTAAAAGCACGTTTCTATATGTGCTGTGTTTTCACTCTTGATATGTTATTTGACATGTTATTTAGAATTACTGTTCACCTTTTGCATGTGTTTCCTGATTGGCTCTTCTGTTTTGTTGCATTGTTAGAGCAAGTCCCTGGACTAAGGCAGTGCTGACACTTTATTTAGATACCTTGTTTGCAGTTTAGCTGATGGGGTGCCTCTTTTGGGTCTTCTTAGTTTCCTTTGCTCAGCATTTCTCCCCCCCCACCCCCCAAAGCTTGCTTACAAATTCTCCTTTGATATGTTTAACAGCCTCTAAGGGATGCAGTTAAATAAACTATTAAGTGAAGAATAGAAGATTCAACAGAGCAGACACCTACTAATTTGTAGACCTTTGATGTCAACAACCAGATGTCAGCTCCTACTAGCACACACTTTCACACGTGCCCCTTCTCTCTTTCTTCTTCATAAATACTAAGGGATGCATTTTTTTAAAAGTTAAGATCCACATGGAAATTTGGAGTTAGAATGTACCTTGCAATCAGCAAAGTCCCCCAAATACGTAATACTTATAAGCTAAGAGTTTCCCCAAAGACCTCTCCAGGGTCCAGTGACTGATGAAAGAAATGATTGATTTTATAATTGCACGACACAAATCAAGCAAGCAACTTTCATTTCCCTCTCGTTATTCATTACCCCCCCTTCTTCTGCATACTGCTGTACATTTTTATTTCTTGCTTTGTAACTATCCTTATAGTTAGGTGTGTTCCCTGATTTGTAACTACCCTTATAGTTATAGCTGTTCCACACTAAATCGAGCTCCTGAAGGCATGGACTGTGCCTGTAATTTTATTTCCCCCAATGCCCTGCTTATACCAGGCATAGCTAACTGTCTATCAAGTAAATAGACCTAGATAAATTTGCTTTGATATCCAGGAGAAAATAGAGTTTGATTGGAATGTGAGTTTGGTGACAGGTAAAAAAAAAGACCTGAAGGTTCTTAGGAGGCATTGCCTATGACCTTGGCCTCTCCTTCGCAGTAGGATTCACAGCACCTCTTGGAAAAAAGACATACTCAGAGGGATGAAGCGCTCCTTACAGGAGATCTTCCAAATGTAAAACCAGGCAGCTCCCCATCCTTGGTAGGAAATGCACAAACCAGGATAATAATAATCAAGGGGCAGGTGTCACCCATATACCTGTTTTCCCTCTAGTTCCTTCATTTTGTTTTCTAGCATTATCGCAAAGAAAAACCAAGGTGTAAACATCCCCATTTTATTACTGAGCCCCCCTCCTAGGAAAGTCTCAAAAATGCAAACCATGCTTATCTCTTCCCCAACTCGGAGACTCCCGCTGCACACCCTGGCCGAGTCCTTCCTGGAGAAAGGTGGACACCCCCGCGCCCCCGCCCCCCACCTCCCGTGCAAAATCAAGGCAGGCAAATTGTTACACTGTGGCTAGGTACATCCAGCCATTCTTAACTTCACTCCTTTAAACAACATTATGTCCTGTGGACAAAAAGTCACAGCTCCGCTCCCTGTTCAAAATGCCTTTTGGTCAGTGAAGGTGACAAAAGCTGAATTTCCCCCCATGTAGGGGGAGAAACAGAAGGAAAGAAAGAAAGGAGCCTCCCCCTCCACCACCAGCACACCCTCCTTTTTGCATAGATCGCCTTCCTCCGAGTGTTTCCTCTTTAATTATGCCCCGTTTCCCCTCCCTCTCCCCCCTCCCCAGCTTCAGTGAAAGGAGCCCTTCTGTCACTCGTCACTCGCTCCCCGGCTCGCTCGCGCGCTGGCTGTGGGAGGAGCCGCCGGAGGAAGCTGGGTGCCTCGGATGCCGAGCGCCAGAGGATGGAGCTGCTCCGAGAGGGGACGTCGCTGACGAGCCCGGCTTCCCGAGGCGGCTAGAAAACAGGCAACTTGCCTTGTCTGGGCTGCGGATCCCGCGAGGCGCGGAGCCCCGGGCCACCCGGAGGGACCGACGGACAGACAGACAGATGGTCGGCGCGACCCCGGGAGGACCGCGGCGGAGGCTGAGCACCGCGAGCCGCCCAGCAGGAGAAACTCACCGCGAACCCAAGTTGCCCCGCCGGCTTCCCCTCGGCGCGCGGAGGAATGAGACCTTTCCAGCTCGACCTGCTCTTCGTCTGCTTTTTCCTCTTCAGCCAAGGTAGGACCTCTGCGCCGCCCGGAGTTGCAAAGAAAGTCGGCGGGGTTGTCAGGGCTGCGGGCAGGAATGTGGGCAGGCTTCGGGAACTCGAACTGATGGATGTATCTCCCGGTGCCCGGCCGAGAGGCACTGGCATCGCCTCTTTGCCTTTGAAAATGCAACAGAATGGTACTGTTTATTTTCCTTCGGAAGGCAGGGCTGCGGGAGAGGAGGGAGGGTGACTTTCTCCCCTCACTTGTCAACATCCAGCTCAAACTCTCCAATGCAAATGAGTTCTTTATGCTCCCTGTATGTTAATTAGGCGGCATCTCTGTGGCCGTGCGGTGCGGTTCTGAACTTCTGGGCGCCTCCTCTCCTCCAGACGCAGGTTGGAAAAGGAGAGGGTCGGGAAGGAGAGCTCTGTTGAGGTGGCTATTTCAGCTCGAGGAAGGTCTGGCTTGCACGGGTGTATTCGGAAGGAAAGGCGTGCGGAGGGGGCTGCGATGACCGAATGGAGCGTGGGGGTGATGTGCAGCGTTTTGGGAAAGCTTCTAAAGAGTTTCATTGCGTGTCATCTGCTTCCCTGAATTAGAGTGCATTCTGAGTCCTACACAGCGTTAGATTTCAGGGCAGAAAATGAAATCCCCCGCCTGCTCCTGGTGCAGACGCTTCCTCTCTGCAGCCTAGTAGTGGCAGAGAAGTCGGCGGACTTTCTCAAAAGAACTTGGCCCCCTTGGGCAACCTGCCCCTGAGAGCCGCCCTGGGGCCAGTGGCCATAGAGGGAGGGGAGGATCATTCCGGAAAAGGATGGCGAGAGTGCCCTGATAGCCGGCGGCATCCGGAGTCACCTGTGGAATTGAGTTTGAGGGACTAGTCAGCCGGTTCCTTTCCCCTCTCCTGGAATGCCGGGTGCTGTCTCTGCCATCTGAGGTGGCGTTTGTGCCAGCCAGCACAGTTCTGGGAGGAACAGGACTCTCTCCGAAAAATCCACAACAAAGCACATCCATCTGTTGATTAAATGAAGGGTAAAAGTTTTCCAGAAAGCACAGCACTGCTATGGGTGGCTGGCTCTGCAAGCAAACAGCATGTCTCCAGCCCTCCCCCTGAAAGGGAGAAGCCGGATGAAAGCTGAAACCCACGCCTCCTTCCCCGGCTCCTCCACTGGTGCTTGTGGTCACTGCAGATTTCCCCCTTGTCAAACTTTGCTTCTGACCCTCCTGATTTAACCTGGGGCTCTTCCCCGACCTGGGTGTGCAGGTGAGCCCCTGCTTGTATATAATCCTGATGTACACACGCGCACACACACACACTCACTCGTGTATTCATGTGGTTGTGTTGCCTCTCGCCAGGGCTCTGTATAGCAGCAGGAAGATAAATTGCCTTCCCCAGAGTTTTCGGGCTGAATGAATAAGGACTATCTTAGAACACTGGTATAGAAACAATTTGGGTTCTGTTACCACTTGGGGAGGTAACCCTCCTTCTTGAATGTGTTTGTGCTCGCTTATAGATACCTACAGCAACTCACATGCTCACTCTCCTGGTTTGCCTCTTAACATTCACTCACTCAGGAAGTTGCATGTAGAATTCCCCAACAGAGGATCTAACTGTCCCTCCCACACCAGGTTCCCCCGGCCAGTGCACGTTTTACTGTGTCCACTGATGGTGCTAGAAGGGTGAGCTGAGACTCTCCTCTAGGTTGACACAAGAAGCCTGTAGATGTCTAAGTGCCTCTCTGACTGTTGGAATCATTGCAGCGTCCATCTTCTACTTTGCTTATTTCTTTCTGGGTATGGTGCTATTTTTTGAGCTGCCTCATATAAATCTTTAAATATATGGAAGTTAAATGCCCTGTTTCTTCTGCTCTTAGCCCTGAGGGCAGTGGGAAGGAACCACAACATCAAGCAGTTCAGAGTTCCTTGCTATTCCTGACTGTTCTGCGCTTGGCCAGCTTTGCCCATCCTCCCAGATTGTAGATGCATAGTCCACAGAACTCCAGAACAGGGAGTTCTGGAGAACTCCTGGACTCCAGAACAGGTCTAAAGAAAGACAAGGGGACCTAAGTGGACCTGGCCAATGAGAACCCTCTACATCACTGAACACTGTACGGTAGGGTCCTTAAGTCGACAGTGTCCGACTGCAGAAATGAAGGGTCAAGTGGGACAATGTTTAATGGACTTCACTGGGATAGAAGATCTTTTGACTCTATCGGGGGCATTGATGTGAATGTGGATGTTGTTTGTAGGGCTGTGAATTCCCCAGAGAGTTCTATTTGACCCTCTACCCATGTATGCTTAGGGCATATACTATGCCAACCTCTGCCTGGTGCCATACATTTATCAAGTTATCAGATACAGCATATCCACTTTCAACGGGTCACTAGAGGACCCCCTCCCCAGGCTCTGGGTGATGCCCTCTCTCATCCCCCTGGCTGTGGTTGCACCCCACCCAACACACACACCGAGCCACACCATCGGATGCCATTTCCTGCTTGCCTTCCTCCCGGGATGCTTTCCAAGGAAATGTGCTGATACTCAGGGATGGCCCGTCACTCAGAGAAAACAAATGCCCAGGGCTCTTTTAAGAGCCTTCTGTGGCCCTCTAGTGACACATCCATCTGCTGTCCCACACCTCTCACAATGGGAACCTACACGTCATTCTGGAGTCACTGGAAACAGAACTCTCATGCATCCCACACAGAGAGGGTGCTCCAAACATCGCTCAGAAGATTTTAAAAGCAAAACACTTAGGTCAACTCTTAGAGTCATTTCAATCCTCCTTTCTCTTTTAGTATGTCAAATATATTTATTCACCGTTACTTTTTTTCATACCCCCTCTTTAGAGAGTGAAATTTAGGTATCATTTATGTTAGTGATATAGCCCTAATCTTGTAAACTTTGGGCTTTTCATATAGACTGAGATTAAGCATGTGTTGATCACTCTTGAGGTGGCTATAGAAAGGCCAAATGGCATGCCTCCGTTCCTGCCCAGTCAGTGTCCCCAGGCCCAGCTCCCCACAAAGCAGTGGAGAGGTGTCAGTGAGTGCCGTTTGAGGGGCTGCCTCTTCCTCCGCTGGCAGGACGGCGTGCTCCGTACAGAGAGGGATAATGTCACAGCACAATTTGCCTCCCGCAGAGAAGAAGCATGTTCTGCCCCTGGGTGAAAAGGAATTGATTCTCTTGTCATCCGCACACTTAGAACTTGCTCTGTCTTCCGCTTTATCATTTTGGTTTGCCCACCACGATTTCCTTCTGTGCCTTCCTTCATCTTCCAGACCTGGCCCATCCAGCCTGCACATCCATGTTGTAAATGTCTTTGGAGAGACGATGTCCCAGCAGGACTGGGGACACCCTGCTTCCTGTCGGATCTCGGGTTCTGAGACAGTTCAGGGAACACGTGGTGGTACAGACTCAGGCCCTCCTACTTTGGCGGCTCCTGGGAAACATGCCCTCTTGCCTGCTCTGTGACGCTTTGCTCTAGCATCGTCCTGTCCTGCACGGTGACTTGCTGGGTCTGAAAGTTCTAATTCTCGGGAGTCCACTCTCTGGTTGGCTTTGCGTGTGCGCCGTGCTGCTCTGGATGTGTTGGGGCAAAAGTGAAACCTTGCACTTGCCCATCAGTGGCATGTCTGAGTTGAGGATTAATCTGGGGTGCCATCTCCCTATTGGGAAGAATCTCAACCACTTGCTGTCCTGACTGGCTCGCAGAAATCACCAAGAAGGGCTGTCAGATGGCCATCAGGGGGGCAGAGGTTCTTGGTGACGCGAATCTCCAGGGAAATAGAAGAGCAACACGCAGAGAGAGGGTAAAATAGGGTGTAAGAGGAGAGAGGGGGCCAGGCTGAAGGGGGCCAGGCTGTGGGCGACAGGAGGCGTGAGAACAGAGGAGCAAGGACCAGAGGCTTCAACTGGCAGGAAACTCCCTGGGTGAGGATGCTTAGAAAACAGCACGAGCGTGTCTGAGGCAGCCAGGAGTATGGAGGAGATGCTGGGGGCACAGGCTGAGAGGGCGTTACAAAAGGAAACTAGGAGTGAGCAGCAACTTTGGAAGCATTTATCATTACTCAGAAACATCATAGAACAAAGGATGGGGCAAGGAATAAGTGTGAGGCTTCCCCCACTGGCACCCCAAGTGGTCTGATGGCTTGTCTAGAGGGGTAGAGTCAATGCACAGATGCCAAGGGTGTGGGACCACTTCTTTCAGAGACATCCTGGGTGATGAGGACTGGGGCGTGTCTGTTGGGTCTGGGGGTGGTCACAGTGTCTGCTGCCTAGCGGGGAGTTCTCAGCTGCCAGCCAGACCTATAGAGGAAGGAGAAATGCTCTCTCTCCAGGGGGAGAGGAGCGTGGGCTGGGGTCAGGGCCTTCACATTGCACTTAGGGTCCCACGGGGGCCTCCCTCTGGGGTTCGGAAGACAGATCTTGCTTGGAACAGGGCAGCAGTGAGCCAGGCTTGCCACCAAGAAGCCTTCTGCCTGGTGTGCATGTGTTGGTAGGAGCCAGGGCCAGCAGGGGACCGGGTGGAGCAGGGCAGTATGCCTGAAGATGCAATTTTTCTTTTTTGTTCAGCCCAGTGGGGGTGACTTAGGCGGCATTATGTTTGCAGCCCCAAAAAAGCACATGAATAATCCCTAGTGAATTCAAGAGATATCAATAGCAAAATAATAACAATACTAATGATTCCTTTGATTTGCAGAGTACTTTTCTTCCAAGGAGATAAAAAGATAAACTGTTTTGGAAACATGAACGAGGAAAGAAAATTGCCTGTGATGGAGGATTGGGGAGGAGGGTCAGGAGCATTCATTTTAGGGACTCCGGGTAATTGGTGGGGGGAGGGGTTTACATGGACTTAAGCATCATTTCTCAGCTGTAGTCCTTATCCGTCTAAGATGCTGAGCTGTCTTTTGGGTGAAAAATCAGTGCAGGCCTTGTAAATCAAGGTCAGTCTAGAAATAATGGCACCCTAAAGTCCACTGCTGCCCCCCACCAGAAATAGGCCTGTTCTAATTGGAGGGGATCAGCAAGACCAGGAACTTGCTGAAATGCACACTGGGACTCTCACCACTGTGCCAATCTTGACCATATTGGTGGGTCTCCAAGCAGAGTATTTGTGGCCTCAGCAGTCCCTCAAAGTCAGTGGGCTCCCCAGCATCCATGGAGCTGCTGCCCTGGGGACATCTGCACCGGCGAGTTTCATATCACATCACTGCCGTCCACAAGGGAGCAAGGAGCTAAGCCTGCCAGCATCCTGTGCCAGGCCGTGATGACTTCGCCTGACATTCCAAATGGAGTGGGATTTTGCTTCCAGTTAGGGGAGTAATGCCGCGTCTACTGCAGTGAGATGGCATACAGCTCTGTACGTCATTGTGTGTTATCTCCTTTTCCCTGGGGGAAGCCTGTTCAGTGAGCCCGTCAAATCAGAATATAGATGCCTTATGGATCACCGAAATACTTTGTCACATGTGGGCAAAGAATGCCAGGCCCCACTTTCTGCTCAGCTTGAGGAGTAAACAGAACCCACCCAGTTGCCATCGACTGGGGATCTCCACCATCATATTTAACATTAGCTTTTTACTTCTAACCCACTGAAAGAGCTAAGGATCAAATTTGATGCTTTTCCCCCCCATTTTCTTCCTCTGTCAATGGTAAAAGCGCATATTCTGGCTGTATACTTTTAGAAGTCAGTAAATGTCAATATTAGTTAAGTGTTTCCTTTATATCACTGCAATTTAGCATAAGCTGCTTGGAAACAAATGTGTTCCGTAAGCATACAGTGTTTCCGTGAGTACACAGTCAATACCACTATGAGGGTTAAATAAATGTCAGCTTTCCCTGGGCACACTGGTAACGAGTTAAAGCCACGGAAATAGTGGCCAGCACGAGTGACTGCTGCTCCTTACACAGTTCATGTGTTGCAGCCTGGCTGGGACGTGGAGTCTGGGAGACGGACATTCGTCCATCTTTTGGCTGGATATTAAGGCAAGGAAGGAGCCAAGTGTAGACACCTCCTGGCATTCCGCAGGGAGATTTTTCCCAGAAGTCCAGAAGCCTTACCATACCCACTTCAAGCCTACTCCCATCCGGGAACTCCCTGTCCACACACACACACACACACACACACACACACACACACACATAACATGTACACAACACTTACTGCTAAAATGTAGTGATGTCCAGGACTTAACAACACATCAGCCATTTTCCTGAAATGGGAGATGAGCTTTCCCTCTAATCTTCCACCTAATGTTACTGTCCTCATGGGCAAAGTGAAGGAGATTTGCCTGAGGTTGTTTTTTTGATCACTGAAACGAACGCTGCCGTGGCATGCATTTGTCATTATTGAAAGGAGGTGTGCCCATCAGGCTGGATTATCTCAGTGGTCTGCTTACTTGGCCTGTGTTCACTGGACAGATGTTGCAGGTTCACATTCTTTCTAACGAGTGTCTAGAAGACGAGAATTTGAAATCTGGCGCTGACGGTTCCAGGGATGACTACCAAACATCATTTTCGCCTTTCCACACTTCCCCGGGGCCTCCATGCGGTCTGGGTCTCAGAGGGCCTCATTTCCTTCTCCTTGCTTTGTGATGAAGCACCTTTGTTTGACACCAAAGCTCTGTCCTATCCACTCAGCCAGCCCTCGTTGGGGGCCTACTGTGTGGTGGGCATTGTGCCAGGGGCTTTTGATGGGAAGATGACTAAGGGTGTGTTTCTGCCCCAGGGGAGCTCTCAGACTAGTCAGGGAGCAGACAGCTGGACTTGTCATTACAGTTCAACAGCTCAGAGCAGCCAGAATGTTCTGAGAACAGCGGGGTTGGCTGAAGGTGTTAACAAAGGCTTCGCAGAGGAGGTGAATTGATCGTAGATGTCTAGGGTTCTCCCGATGCTGCAAAGAAAGAGGGTCCCAGGTGGTACCTCAGAGAGTGTGCACAAGCCAGAAGGTAGGACAGGCATGCCAGGGTTCAGAAGCAGTGGTTTACTTGGGGGCTGGGATGCTATGTGATGAGGAAGCTTGTGAATGGTCATGAATATCATGCTAAACGTTTTGAGGATGACTTGTCAACATTAAGTCTATTCTTTAGAAAAATCATTAGTGGTTGTAATCCTCTCTATACTATGGGTTCAATGGGCAAAAAAAAGAGAGAGAAGGATCAACATGTTATCATTCCTTGGTACTCCCTGTGTTTCACAAAGAGGCTTAAAAATGTAGAATTGAATGGAAATACACTCACTCATTTTCCTACATGGTAATGTGTAAAAGGATGGCCAAGTGAGCAAAAGAATAAGTGGGAAGTTATGACTTTCACTGTTGGTCTAGATTCTAGAGGAAGGCAGAGAAGGGTAGTAGGTAGATGCATACTTAAGGAGTGGATAAAGAATGTGGACAGGACCATGGAGAAGACAGAAGCAGGGATGGTCAGCTACACACTGGACTGTTAGTCGGATGGACTGTGCCAGGAATGAGAGTTTCCAGTTTATGGGGCCCTTGGCAGGCTAGGTTGAGGTGGAGGCAGCCTGAGGATGAATGGTAAATAAAAAAGGGGGACCAGGACAGTATAAGACAAGTGAGAGGTGCCTGGGGACAGTCTGCCAGGGATTTCTTTCCTGTTCTCAAGAGGCAGCTAAACTTCCCTGGCTTTGCAGGCAGCAAGGTTACAAGCTAAATGATTGTACTCAGATGTTAGAAATGCTTACCGATCTCCAGCAGCAAGTAACCTTTCATTGAAGAGTAAAGAACATCATCAGGCCCACCCACGTGTTTTACACTCTGGTCTGTTCTTTTCAGGAAATGGCAGGGCAGGGGGAGGTGGTGTTGGCAGGACAAGCTCAGGGGTGAAGCCAAACCCTGCGTCGTTGCGCGGGAAGGAGACAGTGACACCTCCAAGAGTGGCCACAGGTAACCCTGGTGTCTCCTGAAAGGCTCAGACTGGAATTCAGGCCATCAGAAATGGAGGAGTCGGCATGGAGAGCAGGTCCTACTGCATAGCACAGGGAACTATATTCAATGCCCAGTGTCCCATAATGGAAAAGAATACTAAGAAGAATGCATATGTGTGTACAACTGAGTCACTTTGTTCTACAGCAGAAATTAACACAACATTGTAATTCAACCATACTTCAGTAAAAATAATAATAAAGTGAGTCTCTTGCAGGCAAATAATAATGATGATGATGGAAGAGTTGGTTCCTATGAAGTAGATTAAAGAATAGACTAGATGACATCAAAATTCCAAGAGTTCCTAAATATTAGCTATTAACAGAAAGCTATTTAGACAATACATTTGTCTACCATCTTCTACGATCTAGGAGGTCTGTGATGTGTTACAGATCTCTTTGTCCAGCTCGTTTTCTTGTAGGTACTAGACAGATTCTTTGGGTTGTGGTTGGTGGCAGCAGCAGTGGCCATAATTACAGTGGTCGGGATGACAATGTTGATAATTTAGTGTTTGCACATGACCTACCACAAGCAGTACTTCATTCATCACCATGATAGCAGTGAGAGTCATCTACTGTCATCAACCTCAGAGAGGTTAGGATGCTTGACTGCACTGGCTCCCCATCCAACTGACTGTGTGGTCCAGAAGCCTTGGTGCATCTCAAGATGCTGGTGGATCTGCATCAGCAACACGGATGGATGCAGAAGAGGCTGCCAAGCGGGGGCCTGAGATGAGCCATGTTCTTAGAACCTGTGTGAGTCCTCAGGGCCTCGGCACAGAGGATGGTGTTGGGGGTGCCCTGTGGAAATTCGGAAGTTGACCTTTGAACCGTGACCCCGAGTTGCAGCTTTCTCTCTTGTTTTCTCTCCAGACCCTTCCTAAGTTGATCCCTTCCTTCGTCTGACCTTCAGCTTTACCTTGTGGGTTCAAGGTTTCCAGGCCCCTCTTGCCAGGGGGAAATGACAAGTCGGCCTTTGGGGCTAAATAGCAACCAAGGAGATGCTACCTGGGAAATTCCTTTTGTGGCTGTTCTGACAAAAACAAAAGCAAAAACAAGGCAGGAGCTTTTCTTAGCCGGTTGATTAAAACCTCCATTTCTTTTATACCCTGTGTGTCACATACTATCAGAGAAGGCAATGGCTCCCCACTCCAGTCCTCTTGCCTGGAGGGTCCCATGGACGGAGGAGCCTGGTAGGCTGCAGTCCATGGGGTCGCAAAGAGTCGGACACGACTGAGCGACTTCACTTTCACTTTTCACTTTCATGCACTGGAGAAGGAAATGGCGACCCACTCCAGTGTTCTTGCCTGGAGAATCCCAGGGACGGGAGCCTGGTGGGCTGCCATCTATGGGATCGGACAGAGTCGGACACGACTGACATGACTTAGCAGCAGCAGCAGTCACATACTATTCAGCACATAGGAGACGAATGAATATTGAAATACTGAAACATGCACTTCCCTTGTAGTCCAGCAGTTAAGACTCCATGCTTCCACTGCAGGGAAGCGCAGGTTTGATCCCTGGTCAGGGACGTTCTGCAAGCCACGAGTGAGGCCAAATAAATGAAATGTGAGAAAAAGTGAAAGAAAGAAAAAAGCAGTCCCTCTAACACCCCCACTTCACCATGCACCACAGCAGAAGCTGAGACGCCCCCACGGAGGACAGAGGAAAGACCCCGAGAGTTTAAAGTATGGTCTTGCCCTGCAGGAAGTTCTTCCTCTCCCAGCAAGGCCTTGAATGGCCATCAGGTCACCAGGAACACTGCCAAGAGAAATGCCCTCTGGCAGCCACCAACCCCTCCCAAGAAACAATCGGACCTTCTGTTCTCTAATGCATGCCAGTCCCCATCTCTGTCAGTCACCTGCACATGTCACAGGTGTCGCAGCTCCGGTGCAGTGTGACAGGCCACCTGTCACCTTTGGCGATGCTGGGAGCTATGACAGCTTCAGAGTGACATGGGGCCAGGCTGGCTCATCATGCAGGCTTGCAGGGGACAGGAACTTGAGTTATCTCCTGGGGACCTGTCCCAGTGCCACACAGGGAGCGACCACCTTCCTTCCCTGCCCCACTGCCAATTCACCTCCCAGTGGTTTTGTTCTCCATGTCCGAGGGCCCGCACTCTTCTGTGCCTCGCTTAAGGATGCTGGAGTCTACCCCACGATCACAGGAAGTCTAATTTCTTTGGGGAGCTGGACTCTGAAGCCTTTGTTTTGCATAAGATACTGGGTTTGTGTGTCTGGAGGGGAGAGCGCCTGTGTTTGTTTTGGGACCACATTGGTCAGGAGCTGGTGGAACATTAAATGGAACGTTTTGGGATCTTAAAAACCAGGTGAGGTCTGCAGTTCCTACGTCTGCCTGATGGTGGCAGCAGCAGCGCTTGCAAAGTCCAAGAGTGAGCTGAGAGCAGGCGGCCCAGGGCGGTCCCTTAGTACCAGGAAGAGAAAGAGGCTCTCAGGCCAGGGTGCCAGGGCCCCTCTCTGCCCCGAGCCACTGGGCTGGGGCAGCTGAGCGTGGGAAGAGGGCATGGGAGGGAGGAGCAGGCTTTCCTGGGGGCAGAGGCTCCCCAAGGAGGCTCCCTTCCTTTCTTCTCTTTCTGATGGATGAGAGGGCAGTGCTAAGGCGGATGCATGCCTGTGTGGAATGGCAGGAGGTAGGTGGGCACCGTTAAAAGTGATCAAGGGTCTTGGAAGAGCTACAGAGAGAGTGGGTGAGAGAGCTCTCAGCTAGCGAGGTCCGTCCTGGGAGTGATGGGTGGGCTAGTCCTCCCAGGCAGGCGGCTGGCATCCAGGAACCCCGCTCCTCCTCAGGGGATCCCACTGCCCTTCTCAAGTGTTTGCCCCTTTAATGATCCAGGAGCCAGTATTTCTGTTGCTGCTCCCCTCCGCTGCCGAAAAAGCCAAACAAACATGCTCGAATTAGTCCTCATTATCCCTGATCTCCTGGGCAGGCTCAAGAGGAGTCACTCTGTTTTCACCTCTGGACCAAAACAGGCACCATTAAAAAACTGCTGTGAGCCGTGGCTGCTTGTTTGAAAGTGTGTCTTGGCAGGGTAACCAAATCCTGACGCGGGCACTGTTAGCTGATGGCTTATGCTTTGTCTGAGGGAAGTGGAGGAGTCCTCTTGGCCCCAAGAACTCCTAGTCTCTTCCTTTATCTTCTAGGGGGAGGCAGCTGCCTTGTTCACCTTTTGAGAATTACGAGCAGGATGGACCAAAGGCTCAGGGTCAATCCACATGCATCATAAACTGAGATAGTGGGGGCTGTGGGATGAAGGAAGGACGAGGCATCTTTTGAGCATCCCTCTCCAGTCTCCTCTGTGTAGCCTGAGGGGCTGGTGGAACTGGCCGCTTATGTTGCCTGAAATTGTCAGACTTTGTGTGGCTGACCATTAGGTTTCAGCTGCCAGTGGGATTCGGTGAGGTTTGCTCAAGCCCGAGCAGCCTCCCATACCTGAGTCACCACCACCGTCCCTCGCTGCCAAGAGAGCTGCCATCTGCCCAGTCCTCACTGCCTGTCTTTATGGGGGTGGGAGAGGCTGCAGTGGGGTTGGGAGGAGGTAGGATGCTCTGTCCATTCTGCTAACAGCTTCGCTGGCACATGGCAGTGAGCATCTCATGTCAGAGAAGAAAACCATTGGCATAAGGTTTGCAAAACCTCATTTGAAACTGCAGATTTGATGCCAGCACAGGTCAGAGAGGAAAAGTAGAGCTGTGTGATTTAAGAATTTGCTAAAAAAATAATAGAGGTACCTCTCTTCCCCACATGAAAAGGTGCTGCAGCAAGGTGATATGTGCCTTTGGTCCCCTGCTTTGCTGCCCCCCCGATTTGGCCACTTGATCCCCTTTCTGCTTTTACAAACACAGTCTTCCTTCTGGGCCCCTTCCATAGAGAGGGGGAATGGTGAGCACAGAAAATAAGTAAAACTTCTCATAATCTCCTTGTGTTTCTCTAATACTGATGCCCTAAGCCAGAACCAGCCATGGGAAGGCACTGTTGAGGCCTGTGGTCAGGTGCTTTGCTGAATTTGCCTGCTTTCAGCTATTTAATCCTCTCAGCTACCTGATAAAAAGCCAGGACTGTCATACCCATTTGCAGCTGAGAACTACTAAGGCTTAGATTCCATAACTTGCCCATAGGTCATATCACCATGGACTATAGCCCACCAGGCTCCTCTGTCCATGGAATTCTCCAGGCAAGAATACTGGAGTGGGTTGCCATATCCTTCTCCAGGAGATCTTGCAAACCCAGTGATCAAGCCCAGGTCTCTTGCATTGCAGATGGGCATTTTACCATCTAAGCCACTAGGGAAGCCCAATAAGCTTAGGACCATTACTTCAGACACTTGGATGAAGACCCAAATCCTTTGCTGCCCATCCCTTGAGGACCAATTCTGGTCTCAGGGGTCCTTTGTAAAGCCATTGCAGTCTCTGGCCTCACCTCTGGTTATTCTCCTTCCTAACTTGTAGGACTTGGGAAAAAGCACTGATACAAATGAAAGAAGTCATCTCCCCTTATGCAAAAGCACGAGTAAGAATTTGAGAAGCTTTCCTCCATGGCTGGCGCTGCTCTTTACCTCCACCCCTCGCCAGTTCAGCTTAACATTTTGAAAGCCAAGTTCTAATTTCTTAATAAGAATCTACCACCTAACTTTCCCTCTGTGGATTGATTTTTTTTTTTTTAAGTGAAACCCCATTCTGCTTAGGGAGAAGTTAGCCTGCTAAGAGCCGTGCCCTGTGAGAATGGAGCTGCTCCACAGGAGAAGAAACTCGGGACATCAAAACCCTCCTTTGTGTCAAGTCTAGAAGAGTGAAAATGTCAGAAGACCACATGCTTCTGAAATGATTAATACTGGTCGTTAGAAAGAAATAGAAAGGACTCTCAGAAAGTGGAGGAGTCTGCATGCTGTTCAGCCTTCGACTCTCCTCGCTTTGGATCCAGCAGCAGCTACATCTTATCTTGTGTCAAAAGTTATTTCTGAAGATGGCTTGTATCTACCTAGGCCATGCTTGAAATAATAATATTGGTTTCAGATAGACACATATGATAAACTAGCAAAACATGAAAGTTCTTCGAAGTTTTCAAAGCTCCTTTAGGTCGAATCAGAGGAATACAAAGGAAGAATGCCAGGCTGGTAGATCCCCACGTTGAAGACGAAACCTTCCTTCTTATTCCACCAACTAAGTCCTTTAGTGGAACACATGGATCACTTCAGCAGTGTGCTGTCAGCCGTTGCCAGGGCTCCAAATCCACCTGGAAGCCCGTTTCTCTGGACATGAGCTTTGCCTTGGGTTTTTCTCTTCATCAAATCAGGGCAGGGGTATTTACAGATAGAAATCCATACTTTATAACTGAAAGCCCCTGAATGCTGAGCTGATCAGAATCAAGAAATATCATCCAGAGAAACAGATTCCTGTCCTCGCCTGTTCTCCTGTGAATAATAATAGAAAATCTGCACCCCCCTCTCATTATTAGCAGATATTTATTTTCTAAAAAAATCCATACCACTGAGTTCTTGTCAAGGAAAATAAAAATATATACACTGCTGTATTTTTAAATGCAAAGAGATCAACTGCAAGAAGGAGATTACGCAGTCAATCCTAAAGGAAATCAACCCTGAATATTCCTTGGAAGGACTGATGCTGAAACTCCAGTACTTTGGCCACCTGATGGAAGGAGATGGCAGAGGATGAGATGGTTGGATGGCATCACCGACTCAATGAATGTGAATCTGAGCAAACCCCGGGAGATAGTGGAGAACAGGGGATCCTGGTGTGCTGCAGTCCATGGGGTCACAAATAAACACAACTTAGCGACTGAACAACGAAATTTGTAAGCAATTTTCTTAGTCTTCTTACACTGTCAACATCTTAGTCTGAGTCTGATATTACATTGTCTACCTTAAATGTTTACACATGCAAGACCGGGCTGTTTATATCTTCTTTAAGAGCTGTCCCAACCATATGGGTTTCCCAGGTGGCGCTAGTGGTAAAGAACTCTCCTGCCAAGGCAGGAGATGCAAGAGAGGTGGGTTCAATCCCCAGGTCCAGAAGATCCCCTGGAGGAGGGCATGGCAATCCACTCCAGTATTCTTGCCTGGAGAATCCCATGGGCAGAGGAGGCTGGGCTACAGTCCATAGGGTCGCAAACATATGAACTGGAAATGTATTTTCAAATCCCAATATGAATAGCCTTTATAGCAAACAGTTTTACTGCTTTAGTTGAGTAAGTTTTAGTGTATATGAATGTCTACTGGGCACCAGCGTGGAGGTCACAACTTTCCCGCAGTAAATACAGAGATACTTTAAAAGAACAGCTTCACAGGTGCTTGTGCATAAAAGGAAAACAGGTTTCTGGTGATGCATTTTCTGGCACTGGACTCCCCTGGATCCACTGTACCTCTCATGCCCAACCTTGCCTCATGTAAATCCTGATATACTAACTTACTCTGTACAAGGAGTCTTGTCCTTTTATACAGTTCATGAGGTTCTCACGGCAAATATACTGAGATGGTGAAGTACAGGGAAGCCTGGTGTACTGCAGTCGATGGGGTCACAAGGAATCGGACATGACTGGGTGACTGAACAACACCAATAGCAAGGGGTCTTGAGAGTGGTTTTTAACCAGAAACAAGTTAAAAGGTGGAAGCTGCCTCTCGAAGTTTTTATTCAATGTATCATGTTATCTTAGAATGACTTTGAGGGTGAGAACAGACCCAGGAGTTTCCATGGGTCCTGAACTAAGAAGGACTTCCCTGGTGGCTCAGATGATAAAGAATTCACCTGCCACTGCAGGAGACCTGGGTTCGACCTGTGGGTCGAGAAGATCCCCTGGAGAAGGGAGTGGCAACCCACTCCACTATTCTTGCCTGGAGAATCCCAGGGACAGAAGAGCCCGATGGGCTACATTCCATGGGGTCACAAAAGAGTTGGGCACAACTTTGCGACTGAACAGCAACAGTAACCTGAGCTAGGAAACCAGACAAGCGCCAAGGCCAAGAACATATGATTTAGAACACAGCAGCTTACCCATCCCTGAGACGCGCTCTGAGAATCATCCTTTTCCGTGTGACTCTCAGCCCTGACCCCCTCAGGGAGGCCGGGAGAGCTGTGATGATCTGTGCTGACAGGAGAGATCATAGCTCAGGACAGTCGTGTATTTTTTCTTCCCACCTGCTCTTCAGGATGTGTATTTTAAGCCAAGGCTGTACACCAGAGTTGCTCATGACCATAAAAGATGGATTTTCTGTTTGGTCCAGATTCCGCATGTGTATAATAATGCACCCCGAGAGTCCTTGTTATGTTGTTGTTGTTGTTGTTTTTAAAAAACTCTTCAAGGTCAATACAACCACAGACATCGATATTTGCTTCATTGTGAACTGGGGTCTGCTAGTTGCTTACTGTCATTTTAGTTTTCAGTTCATAAAAAAGGATGTTCTCATCACTAGGCCTCTGGGCCTCTTTCTTCAGCCGGGATCACCGATAGGAAGCGGAATGCAGGAGATGATGACTATGACGATGGGAGGAGAGGGAGGTGTGGGGCCGGTGCCTGGTGTGAAGACACCCTCAGCCCCTCCAGGGGCAGCTGCGCGTGCACCGTGCGCGTTCCCCGATGTCTGAGTGACGACGTCATAGGAGAGTGGAAGGGGGAGAGAGACACAGGTGTGAGACCGTCAGGCTCAAAAGGAGAGACAGATGGACAGACAGAAAGACTGAGCCAGCTGAGACACATGCGGGAGACAGACCGCCTTGTCTCCCAGAGATCAGAGGACTGTGGGGTTCAAAGAACAGCTTTAACTCTCCCGACCCAGGTGGGGACCATGAAGGCATGCACTTGAACAGAAGAAGGTTTTAAAATTTTGTTATGAAGTCCTTGAGTAGCTTAGCCATAAAGATGGGCAATGTCCCAGATTGGGGTCACAGAGGTCTCTGTCTTTAAAGGGTTGTCTGTTCCTTTGATGGCGTCCTAACGCCTTCAGGATGAAAGATCTTCAGAACAGAGATCAGGCCTCCCTCCCCTCCCTGATCTCGCATGCAGCCCTCGCTCCAGCCCAGCTGAGCTCGGGGCGTCTCTGGATGCCCTTTGCTCCCTCATACTTCTAGGCTTCCTCACCTATTTTCCTTCCCCCTTGGAAATGTTACTGACCAGGGTGCTTGGCCTCCTTAATCAATAGAAATTGACCAGGACAGGCAAGAAATTCAGACAAGACTTTATTGGGGTCCCTAACAGTTTCTCTTGCTCTCTCACTTGATGAGGGGAGCCAAGCTGGTCCCTATATGGGGTGATGGTAGGGGTGTGTCCAGGGCTCAGGTTCGATGGGTGGCTCAAGTGGCCTGCCCACCCCTTTGGGGGTGGTGTGTGTAGGAAGCGTGTGCAGTACCCTGCTTTTGTTCCCAGTTCTTCAGAAGTGGCGGTTGGGCTTTTTGGTTTCCTTGTATCTTGTTGTCTATAATTTGCCCAACTGCCTGCCTGCATGCAGTTATTTTTAGTCCCTTATAGTTTCTTTGTATTTTGTTACTGGAGGATACCTTTGTCAAGGTGCAAGCACTTCAGCAAGATGTTCCAGGTCCCAGGTCCCAGCCTACCTCACTAGGACCTCCTCTCATGTTGGTCAGCTAACTTCCACCCCCAGGGTCAGCTCACCTTGCCTTCTGGAGGGCTTCCCTGACCTCCCTCCTCACAAGGAAATAGAACTGCCCTTCCTGCCTCCTTCCAAGCTCTCTTGTCACCCCGTATTGAAGTGGATTTTTCCTGTCTGCCTTCCGTTCAGGACTGTCTGCCTTGCCCCTGGAAGGCCAGGGCTGGCCCTGTGATCTTGGTTTGTGCAGAGACTCTGCTAGTCCATGGTCATCGCGCGTCCAGTGTTCCTCACGTGGGGAGAGGATGGAGTGTGTCAGTCAGTCTGGATAGCTTCTGCCTTTCACTTGTCCCCCACTGTGCCGTGGCCCTCTTCTATGAAAGGGACCCAGGGTTCTCTCCCACCTGCCTCTGAGAGGTGTTACTTAGGGAGGCGTGTTTTTGATCATTGTGAAGGTGGCTAAGCAGAGGGGATGTATTTGCCACCCTCTGATGCCGCATGTCCAGATGTGGTGAGCTGGTGCCCAAGGCCAGGAGAGGTCTGCTCAGATCCTCAGTCTCTTTTCAGGGCAGGACACTGCGTGGCTTTCTCGGGGAGCCGGTGCGGCCAGGCGACCTTTCTCAACAGGACTCATCAAGAGAATGAAACTCAAATGCCCAGAAAGACAGCCATTGTATTAATGTTAATGTGTTCCTTCTACAGCTAAAATGGTTCTGCTTGCATCTGTGTGTGAGAAGTCGCTTCAGTCGTGTCCAACTGTTTAAACCCCATGAACTGTAGCCCACCAGGCTCCTCTGTCCATGGGATTCTCCAGGCAAGAATACTGGAGTGGGTAGCCATCCCCTTCTCCAGGGGATCTTCTCAACCCAGGGATCGAACCCACATCTCTTTTGGCTCCTGCACTTGCAGTTAGATTCCCACCTGGGAAGCCCCTAAAGTAGTGCTAGGTATGTGCTATACTTCGGAGAAGAGAAGAAACATTTACTTGTATTGTTTTCTGGATGCCCTGGTTCAGAAGAGGAAGCCCAGTTGAGAAAGGCTGAATGAGGCTGTGTTACTTTGCTATGGCTGGTGTGCAAATCACCACAAACTTTAGTGACTTAAAACAACACAGATGTGTTACAGCTTTGGAGGCCAGAAGTCTAAACCAAGTCTTGCTGGGCTCAGAGGTCAAGGGGTGGGCAAGGCTGGCCCTTTCTGGATGCTCTCAGAGAGATCTGTTTCCTGACTTTTCCATCTTCCAGAGGCAGGCTGCCTGCATCCTTTGGCTTGTGGCTCCTCCTCTGCATCACTCGAATTCTTGCTTCTGTCACCACACCCACTACAACTGAATCTGCTCCTCCCACCACTCTTATCAGGTTGCATCAGTTTCCCTGATGGCTCAATGGTTAAAGAACCGGCCTGCAATGCAAGAGACATAGGAGATACAGGTTTGATCCCTGGGTCAGGAAGATCTCCTAGAGGAGGGCATGGCAATCCACTCCAGTATTCTTGCCTGGAGAATCCCATGGACAGAGGAGCCTGGCCAGCCACAGTCCATAGGCTCTCCAAGAATTGGACACAACTGAATGAGCAATTGCACACACACGTGTTGTTATATCATGATCGTGAAAGTTGCTCAGTCCTGTCCCACTCTTTGCAACCCCATGGACTATACAGTCCATGGAATTCTCCAGGCCAGAATATTGAGTGAGTAGCCATTCCCTTCTCCAGAGGACCTTCCAAACCTCGGGATCAAACCCAGGTCTCCCACATTGCAGGTGGATCCTTCACCAGCTGAGCCACCAGGGAAGCCCAATTGATTACATCAGGTCCACCCAAGATAATTCAGGATAATCTCCCATCTCAGCATCTTTTAACTTAATCACATCTGCAAGGCCCCTTTCACCATGTAAGGTGACATATTCCAGGAGATGGACATCTTTCAGTTTAGATAAGTTCAGTCGCTCAGTCATGTCTGACTCTTTGTGACCCCATGAACCGCAGCACACCAGGCCTCCCTGTCCATCACCAACTCCTGCAGTCCACCCAAACCCATGTCCATTGAGTCAGTGATGCCATCCACCATCTTATCCTCTGTCGTCCCCTTCTCCTCCTGCCTTCAATCTTTCCCAGCATCAGGGTCTTTTCAAATGAGTCAGCTCCTCGCATCAGGTGGCCAGAGTATTGGAGATTCAGCTTCAGCATCAGTCCTTCCAATGAATGTTCAGGACTGATCTCCTTTAGGATGGACTGGTTGGATCTCCTTGCAGTCCAAGGGACTCTCAAGAGTCTTCTCCAACACCATAGTTCAAAAGCATCAATTCTTCAGTGCTTAGCTTTCTTTATAGTCCAGCTCTCACATCCGTACATGACCACTGGAAAAACCATAGCCTTGACTAGACAGACCTTTGTTGGCAAAGTAATGTGTCTGCTTTTTAATATGCTGTCTAGGTTGGTCATAACTTTCCTTGCAAGGAGTAAGTGTCTTTTAATTTCATGGCTGCAGTCACCATCTGCTGTGATTTTGGAGCCCAAAAAAATAAAGTCTGACACTTTCCCCATCTATTTGCCATGAAGTGATGGACCAGATGCCATGATCTTAGTTTTCTGAATGTTGAGCTTTAAGCCAACTTTTTCACTCTCCTCTTTCACTTTCATCAAGAGGCTCTTTAGTTCTTCTTCACTTTCTGCCATAAGGGTGGTGTCATCTGCATATCTGAGGTTATTGATATTTCTCCCAGCAATCTTGATTCCAGCTTGTGCTTCATCCAGACCAGCGTTTCTCATGATGTACTCTGCATATAAGTTAAATAAGCAGGGTGACAATATACAGCCTTGATGTACTCCTTTCCCTATTTGGAACCAGTCTGTTGTTCCATGTCCAGTTCTAACTGTTGCTTCTTGACTTGCATACAGGTTTCTCAAGAGGCAGGTCAGGTGATCTGGTATTCTCATCTCTTTCAGAATTTTCCACAGTTTGTTGTGATCCACACGGTCAAAGGCTTTGGCATAGTCAATAAAGCAGAAATAGATGTTTTTCTGGAACTCTTGCTTTTTCGATGATCCAATGGATGTTGGTAATTTGATCTCTGGTTCCTCTGCCTTTTCTAAAACCAGCTTGAACATCTGGAAGTTCACGGTTCACATATTGCTGAAGTCTGGCTTGGAGAATTTTAAGCATTACGTTACTAGCTTGTACATCTTTGGTGGTTCATTATTTTGCCAACAGTTGAGGCAGTCTGAGCGTGGATTGGAAAAGAATTTCCAAACACAGAACATCTCAAAAGGGAGGGGGTTTATTAAGAACAAAGAGCAAAGATAAAGTGGGCATTATGAGTGCAGCAGGCCGACCTCCCTACAGACCAGGGAAAGTCAAAAGTTTTCGTGGTTAATAACCAATTTTTATAGCCTTAAGACAAAGAAAATTACTGCTGGAAGGTTGGTGTTAGGAGATTGGTTGGGGCGCTATAGGGTGTTTACTGGAGTGGGCATCTTTGCCTAACTGCGGGTCAGGAACTGGTTTGTGATGATCAGGGGGCTTTTGGCAAGGTTACAGAGGGGCTCAGTCAGCTTCAGAGGTGACCTTGATTCTGGGTTCCACTTCTGTTTTTGGTGCAAAGCCTCACACCTATGGCTTTGGGAGCAAGAATCAACACCAACCACAGGGACCAGTCAAAATTGGAGCTGAGTGGTCCTCTTTTTCAGGAAAAGGTCAGCATTCCTGTCCTACCCCTCTGTGGGAGAAATCTGTGCCTTGGTCTCACTGTCTATAAATTAGAACCATCTTTCATCCTGTTTATGTTTATAAAGTGCTTTGGTATTATCAAGTAAAAGGTGCTTAGTATGGAATGGCTATTACAATATCCTTCCATGACTTGGTATAAATTATGCTTATGTTAATCAATGGATCTGCTCAGAGATGCAACATTTCTTAGGTCCCGTGGGGAAGAGATTAGGGGGGCGTCTATTAAAGTCTGTAGTTAAACCTCACTAAATGATTCTTAATAGCGATTTACTTTGACTTCATTAGCATGGAGTATGGGAACGCTCCTTGAGAGTACTGTATAGCCTGTCCTCCTCCTGTCTTTGGAGTCATTGAAATGGAACGGGAGGTAAACAGCAACGATAGTGTAAGACGAAGGACTCATGGGCACAGGGTTTTCCTCCATGGATTTGCTGTAGATTTTTTCTCTCTTGGCCCCTGTGTCTGGTTGAGTCTCTGGCTGGGAAGGGGGCACAGGGAGTGGGTATAAAGTGTGTGGCAGTGAACGTGGGGTTGTGGGCTCAAGGATGAGTTTGTGTGTCCAAGCAAAGCAGAGTGTGTGTTGTGATCATTATTAGACACCACTTCAGCTCATGTAGGTCACTTGTCCCTAGCCTCCCAGCCATGGACCTGTTAGGAACTGGGGTACACAGCAGGAGGTGAGCAGTGGGTGGGTGAGCCAAACTTCACCTGTGTTTACAGCCACTCCCCATCACTCCCCTTACCACCTGAGCACCACCTCCTGTCAGATCCGTGGTGGCGTTAGATTCTCATGGCAGCGGGAACCCTACTGTGACCTGTACATGCAGGAGATCTAGGTTTCATGCTTCTTATGAGAATCATCCCCAAACCATCCCCCTACGCCCTGGGTCCATGGAAAAGTTTTCTGCCACAAAACTGGCCCTGGGTGCCAAAAAGGATGGGGACCACAGATGTAGGTCTTAAGGTTCTATTAGTGTGCTAAAAAGGCTTTATGAAGTCTCCCTCTATTGGAGATGAAAGAAGCTCCTCTCACTCACCTCACCACCAGATGCCTTAACACTCCACAGAAGGAGAGCTGAGTCTCAGCTCTCAGAGAGTCCCCAGATGGGCCTCTGAGTCTGTGTCCACCGCCCGCTCACCCTGAAAATGCCCCGCAGCTCTGCCCTGGGAACCCAGGGAGAGACACCATCCGCAGCCAATGATAGCATCTTCAAATAGGTTTACACAGCGTTCAACCCTGGGAGGGCCTGTGTCCAGGAAAGGTTATGCTGCTGCTAAACTGTCCCAGGGGGAGCATCACAACCCGCCCTGAGCCCGGGGCTCTGGGGAATTAAAGGAGAGACAAGCCCTGAGAATGATTATAATCCCATTATGCAGAGCTCCCCCTATTTATTTCTTCATATGGATGAATTTGTATATATTTGCATTTTGTTCTATCTGATAATATGCATAGAATTCAAATTGAAATGACTTGAATAGATTTGAATATTAATGAGGCGTTGAAAGGCTGCCATCGCTGGCAGAGTCGCCTGGCAAGGGAGCCTATGGTGCAGAACTCAGCCATCTCCTTGGGCACGGACCCCAGCAGGCACCAGCCCTGCAGCCAAGAGCAGGGGAGGGCCGAGGGCAGGGGTGGAGGGAGAAGCCCCCCACAGTTGTCAGCACCAAGCCAGGAGCCCACTCCACAGAGGCGAGGGCCACTGTAAACAGCCCCGAACTCCCTGGATTATCCTCAGACATCCAGACACATGGCTTTAGCAAGGCCATGAAGGGCAGAAGGCTTTCCCACATGAAGGGAAAAAGCCAAATTGCCTTTGCCTCCTAGAACTGGGGAGTTAGGGGCAGAGTCATGTTGCAAGCAGACAGGTCCAGGTGAGGGAGCTCTTCTTTGGGACCTACCCAGGCACTGGACTTTCTTTTGCCCTGGGTCCTGGAGCTCTAGCACATAGTTCAGTCCAGTCGCTCATTCATGTCCAGCTCTTTGTGACCCCATGGACTGCAGCACGCCAGGCCTCCCTGTCCATCACCAACTCCCAGAGTTTACTCAAACTCATGTCCATTGAAGCAGTGATGCCATCCAACCATCTCATCTCCTGTCGTCCCCTTCTCCCGCCTTCAGTCTTTACCAGCATCAGGATCTTTTCAAATAAGTCAGTTCTTCACATCAGGTGGCGAAAGTATTAGAGATTCAGCTTCAACATCAGTCCTTCCAATGAATATTCAGGACTGATTTCCTTTAGGATGAACTGGTTGGATCTCCTTGCAGTCCAAGGGACTCTCAAGAGTCTTCTCCAACACCACAGTTGAAAAGCATCAATTCTTTGGCACTCAGCTTTCTTTATAGTCCAACTCTCACATCCATACATGACTACTGGAAAAACCATAGCCTTGACTAGACAGACCTTTGTTTGCAAAGTAGTCTCTGCTTTTTAATATGCTGTCTAGGTTGGTCATAACTTTCCTTCCAAGGAGTAAGTGTCTTTTTATTTCATGGCTGCAGTCACCATCTGCAGTAATTTTGTAGCCCCCCAAAATAAAGTTTGTCACTGTTTCCACTGTTTCCCATCTATTTGCCATGAAGTGATGGGACCAAATGCCATGATCTTAGTTTTCTGAATGTTGAGTTTTAAGCCAACTTTTTCACTTTCATCAAGAGGCTCTTTAGTTCTTCTTTGCTTTCTGCCATAAGGGTGGTGTCATCTGCATATCTGAGGTTATTGATATTTCTCCCAGCAATCTTGATTCTAGCTTGTGCTTCCTCCAGCCCAGCGTTTCTCATGATGTACTCTGCATATAAGTTAAATAAGCAGGGTGACAATATACAGCCTTGACGTACTCCCTTCCCTATTTGGAACCAGTCTGTTGTTCCATGTCCAGTTCCAACTGTTGCTTCCTGAGCTGCATAGATTTCTCAAGAGGCAGGTCAGGTCGCACATATAACACCCCTGGTTATTTTCTATGGGATGATGATAGTCTGTCCATATGCTCTCAGTGGAGCTGAGGGCCCTCAGTTCTTCCTGAGGCTCTGGTAGGAAATCACGGGATGCTGGTCAATGTAGCCTGCCTGAGCCCTGAGCTAACACCCAAGAAGAAACAAAATGAAAAGGCTTGTGAACATAAGAACACCCCCTCTAGTGCTCACTCACCGTCATTCTTGTCTTTGTCTAGACATTTGGGTAACTGTTTATCCTACAAGGTGTCCTGTGGTTCCAGGGTTCAAATATTTAAAACTCAGCATCAAAATGGGTAGGCCCATTATGTAAGAGGGGCTTCCTTGGTGGCTCAGTGATAAAGAAACCACCTGCCAATACAGGAGATGCAAGTTTGATTCCTGGTCCAGGAAGATCCCCTGGAGAAGGAAGTGGCAACCCACTCCAGTATTCTTCTTGGAAAATCCCAAGGACAGAGGAGCCTAGAGGAATACAGTCCATGGAGTCTCAAAGAGTCAGATATGACTTAGCAACTGAACAACAACAACAGAATCATGTGAGAACAGCATTTTTGGCAATTTCAATTTAGGTTAATGGTTGACTATTGTATAGAGCATTAAGGATTAATGTTTCTAAGTGATACCCAAAATATTTGACTTTGTTCTAACTCAGTCTTGCCTGGTTCCAAGTTTAAACCCCTAGCACCTGTTCTAGGGGCTAATTGTGAGAGTAGATAACAATGAAAATATACTTGTGAGTTGTTTTGTTCCCTATTCCATGAGATCTCATACATATCCTATTGTCTCTTCTAATTCAACACCTGAACACTAAAATCATTTAACCCCCTGTTATGGTCCTCATCTCAGTGAAGGATCCCCCCATATTCCCAGTACCGCATCCTGAAACCCACGTCATCTCCAGCCTCCTCTTTCTAATCTGCCACAGCCAATCATTTATCTTATTGTGACAATTTTTGCCTGAACTATTTCTATCACCCTGCTTATCCTCATCATTTTCTCCCAAAGTATTAGAGTATCTTCTTAAGTTTCTCACTTTCTTTCCCAGAGTCATCCTTCACCATCGTCATTCTTCACTACTTGTAGCTTCCTAAGATACAAGTCAGATTTACTCTTCCCCATCTCAGCCAAGTCCACTTGTTATCTTCTGTCTATAAACTGAGCCCTGACACCTCCACCTGGTATCTGAGTCTGCACCATCACCCTGCTTTTCAATCTGGAACCAGCTGTCTTTCCAGCATCAACTTCTCTCCATTCCTCCTTGCTCTTCAAGCCTTAGCCAAGAAAGAAAGAAAAAAAATAACATTCTCTGGATATAAACATGCCCTGGTGTCCTTGCATATGCTACTCTCTCAGCCTAAATAGTCTTTCATCATTTTTTAAAAATACGCTTCCTGTTTCAAGGCTCAACTCAAACCTCACTTCTGCCATGAGGTCATTTCCTGTTTGCAACTCAGAGACATGCCTTGCTCTGTCCTCCCAGACATGATGTAAATACCCAGTTATACCAAGTGATCTATCCTGCCCAGCTTGTTGCTTACCGGATACCTTACCAACTCAATCGTGAGTCCCACAGGAGAGAAACTCTAATGCTTTAAACTTTTTTATATCATCTGATCAACTGTGACTATCAACAAATGTTTAGTGAGTGAGTAAATGAAATAAATGAGTGGAAAAGGTACACTGTTGTCTAGAGCTGGTCTACTCTTCTGCAGCTTCCTGTTCAGCCCTGATGTTTGTTGTTAGCTGTTTGGTCCTGTCCAACTCTGTGACCCCATGGACTGTAGCCCGCCAAGCTCCTCGGTCCATGGATTCTCCAGGCAAGAATACCGAAGTGGGTTGCCATTTCCTTCTCCAGGGGATCTTCCCAACCCAGGGATCAAACCTGGGTCTCCTGCATTGCAGACAGATTCTTTACCGTCTGAGCTACCACACTAATGTTTATTAAGTGTCTATGACACACTCCAGGTACTTCTTGTGATCTCTTTGATTCCCAACAAAAACACTAGAAGGAAGAGATCCTGGGGACTTCCCTGGTGGTCCAGTGGTTAAGACATTACCTTTCAATGCAGAGGGTATGAGTTCAGTCCCTGGTTGTGGAACTGGGATCCCACAATGCTCGTGGTTATAAAAGGAAAACAGAAAACAGAAGCAATATTGTAACATATTCAGTAAAGACTTTAAAAATGGTCCATGTTAAAAAAAAAAAAGTCTTTCACTCCATTTTGCAGGTAAGGAAACTGAGTCTTAATGAGCTTAAGAAATTTATCCCAGGTCACACCTCCACTGGGTGGTAATAGTAGTTACCCAGCCGTGTCTTTGCAACTCCATGGACTGTAGCCACACCAGGCTCCTCAGTCCATGGAGTCCTCCAGGCCCGAATACAGGAGTGGGTGGCCATCCCCTTCACCAGGGGAATCTTCCTGACCCAGGGATCGAACCTGGGTCTCCCACCTTGCAGGCAGATTCTTTACCCTCTGAGTCATCAGAAGAGCTGGTGGGTAATAAAGCTGAAACGAAAGCTCAAACCTTCTGCCTCCCCAACCAGTGTTTCTGCCACTACTCCAACGCCGCCTCTCGAGGCAGCCAGAGCAGCCCGACTCTGGCTTCCCCCGTCTTTGGGTCAGGCCTCAGTGCTCTGGGAGAATGAATTTCCCTCAAATCAGTCCTGGATGCAGTTATTATTTTATAGGGATGTTGTAAGTTGATAAGGTAGCTGTTATATGTTAATAGCTATTGTAATGTTGTTCTTAAGGCCTATTACTGGGGCTGGTTTGTATTTTAATGTGTGCAAAGGTGATTACAACTTTAATATGAATGTTAAACAGATTAGCTGATTTATGTGTAAAATAAATAAATAAACGAAACCCATACTCTCATTTCTATTCATTTCTCTCTCCCTCTCTGTCTTCTTCCCTCTGTCCAAAAGCAGATGTGGTCTGTGGAGCATTGACAGTGGAACAAAAGGAGAGTGTTCTCTGGGTGATAAATAGTGGTTGTAGACGGGTCTTTTGTTCCCAGTGAATTTGGACTGTGTGTCTTTAATAGCTACTCGTCAGAGACTTTATGCTTTTGACAGCGTTTGGAGAGTTTGGTTTTGTTTGTGAACTGTGCGTTCACCGTTCTCTCCCTCGAAATTGTGTTCCCTGCCTCTGGGAAGCCCCTGATGTTTTCTCAGTACCCACTGGAAAGTATGCCAAACCATTAGAAAGGCAGATATATCCCAATGATGCTGATTTACCCAGGGGCACAGAGCATAGAGGGGAAGACAGGTTTGAAAACACGCAACTACGGTGCAGGTAGATAAGGCCCCGGGTGGTCTGCATGGAGCGCTTTCGGTGGGGGAAGTCAGGAAGAACACTAACCCCCTGGGTGGGGAGAACTCTCAGAGACTTCCTCCACAAAGCAGAGCTCCAAAGATGAGGCGAAGTTAGCCTAAGAAAATAACCCAGGGGTTGGAGGGATCTTGGAGGAAGGAAAGGGTATTCCATTGTTGTTTTTCAGTCACTCAATTGTGTCCGACTCTTTGCAACCCCTAGAACTGCAGCATGCTAGGCTTCCCTGTCCTCCACTGTCTCCTGGAGCTTGCTCAAACTCACGTCCATTGAGTCAGTGATGCCATCCAGCCATCTCATCCTCTGTCTCCCCCTTCTCCTCCTGCCCTCAATCTTTCCCAGCATCAGGGTCTTTTCCAATGAGATGGCTCTTTGCCTCAGGTGGTCAAAGTATTGGAGCTTCAGCTTCAGCATCAGTCCTTCTAGTGAATATTCAGGTATTTCATGGCATATGCTAAATCCTCAACGAATGAAGCCAGTTCTGGGAACTGCAGGCTGCTTGGTGTGACCAGAGCCAAGGGCTTTGAGGCCATTGGTAACAGCAGTGCTTTCTTGTACTGTGCCCTGAACCAGAAGTCAGAGAGCTTCCTGGCCCAAAAGGATTAATTTCCATTGGATGGGGGAGGTGATAACCAGTGTATGGTTATGAGATGCTTTGCGTTAGGATGTAACTGAAGTGGAGGACAGGCACAAGGAAGAAAGTGTGCAGGTTGGTTATGCAGATTCCACACACAGGGGTGGAGGAAACCTCACTGACAGTGAAGCTGAAGTTGGAGGGGAAGATGAAGAACACGCCCATCTGAACTGGAAGAGTTCAGTTCAGTTCTCAAATCTGTCTTCCCCCTATTCTCTGTGTCCTACTGTTGTGTGGAAATTGTATAAGTCTTAATTGTGTTGAACTGGTTCATAGCGCTTTTCAGGCCTACTGTATCCTTCGACTTCTCTGTATTATCAGCATTTCATTAATTTTTCAGAGTTTGACATTGAAACTCCAACTAAAAACCTTAATTTATCCACTTAAATAATTGTAATAGATAGTGGGACTATGTGTAGCCTTCTTCTGTATTTTCCAAGTCTCCTGTGAATGCATTATAATAATTTCATAATTGAAAACATAAGAAAGAGTGAAAAAGAAAGAACATACCTATCTGAGAGGACAATAGATATGACCCAGAAAGAAGTGGGGAGTGGATATCAACCCTTCAAAGAAGATATCAGAGAAAGAGGGACAGGAACAACCCTGAAAGAATCATGTGATTGCCTCCACACAGCACATAGTGATAAATTAAGGAAGCCTTAAAATCTAACACCCCAACATGTTGACAGTTTTCCCCTGGACTTGACATCATAGGCTTGGTAGGCGGTGCCTTGGAGTGGACCATGGTGAGGTGAAGATGGCGGTGCTGGGCATCAAGAAATCATCGCCAGGTGAGAATCCATGCTCCGGGAGGTGGGAAGCATGGTGGGCAGAGTCTGAATGAGGGTACAGACGAAAGAAGCAGAGGTGATTGCTCTATGTAGCATGCAGGATATGCATGCTCTTTTCTGATACCAAGTACAAATTGGCACGGAAGTAAGTTACTGCCATGATGGAGACCTTCAACTCTCTGGACATTGGCTGGAAGGCCAGTCAGGCAAAAGCAGAATTCTTAATATCTTTTTTTTTTATTGACATATAGTTGATTTACAATGTTGTGCTGATTTCTTCTGTACAGCGAAGTGACTCAGTTATGTTCATATATACACTCTTTTTTAATATTATTTTCCATTATTCTTTATCCCAGGAGGTTGGATATAGTTCTCTGTGCTCTACAATAGGACCCTGTTGTTTATCCGTTTTGAATGTAATAATTTGCATCTACTAACCCCAAACTCCCAATCTGGCCTTCTCCTTCCCCCAGCATTTGGCATCCGCAAGTCTGTTCCATAGGTCTGTGAATCTGTTTTTGTTTTTTATAGATAGGTTCATTTTTGTCATATTTTAGATTCCACATATAAGTGATATCATATGGTATTTGTCTTTCTCTTTCTGACTTCACTTAGTATGATAATCTCTAGTTGCATCCATCTTAACATCTTTTTAATCGCCTTGTAAGCAGCTTGATTTTGTAGAATGTTGAGAAAAAAATCAATGAGGGACTGTGCAACTTGGGGCTCAAGTCTAAATAATTTTCTCCTTTTCAACAATACTTATTGAAAACCCAATACGTGCCAGGCATTGTGCCAATAAGATGTACACTTCTTGATGACTTAGGTGTGCGCTAGGCACTCAGTAAAGGCATGTTGAAAGAATGCAGGGATGAATGAATGAATGAGTGGATGTATTGGAAACCTTGAAGGAAAAATGAATGCTAGTCTTCAGAATTAAAATAAAAACAGGACACTGGGCATGATCAGATGCCTATCCTAGGCTGTTAGGCCTATAGCTGAAATCCACAGGAAAAAAAAAAAAAAAAAGGCAAGCAAAAGGAAAGGTGGTTCCAGAAAGATGGGAGCTTCAAAAAACAAAATGTACTTTGACAATCCAATATAAATCATACTGATAAAGCAGCGGGCAGCTTCTAAAGAAGCCAACATGGCCACCCAGACAGCTCTCTAGGGACCTCAGGTTGTAACAAGATGCACAGAAAGGATGGAAGGTGGGTACCCAGCACAGGGTGAGTTCAAAGAGGAGGAGGGGCCAGGTAACATCAAGACCGGGACTGAGCTATTTAAATTTTCAAAAAAAGAAAATGGGAAATCATGAGAAAAGACAACATGGAGATTTCCAGTACTGTTTGAGAAAGGAACACAGCGTTCATCAGTTATAGAGAACTTCTTCTTGGCTTCTTTTTGGTTCTGTCTTTTCCAGTATGCTTTTCATATTTGAGGGAGAATGCGCTTGATTGAGCAGGAGCTGAAACCTGAGTGAGGTGATGTGACGGCAAGAGTCTGTATAAGGTTGAGAGTCTCAGAGTTCAAAGGTTCAGTGCCAACCCTGTCACTTCATAAACTCATGCCAATACTAACCTCTCCTGGTTTAGCATACCCTTCTGTAATCAGCTTACCCTTCTGTAAAATAGAGATAGCCAGGGTACAGATGTCATAGATTTGTTGCATAGATTAAAGATGTGATGCAAATAACACACTCAGTGTCTGAGTCTGACATGTTAAAAGATTCAATAAATGTTAGCTATCGTGATGATGGTGATAATGATGATGACTAGACATTTAAACAAATATGACCTAAAAGTGAAAGTGAAAGTCGCTCAGTCATGTCCGACTCTTTGAGACCCCGTGGACTATACAGTCCATGGAATTCTCCAGGCCAGAATACTGGAGTGGGTAGCCTTTTCCTTCTTCAGGGACTCTTCCCAACCCAGGGATTGAACTCAGGTCTCCCACATTGCAGGCAGATTCTTTACCAGCTGAGCCACAAGGGAAGCAACAAAATTAACTTCCCAGGATTTTGAAACAATTTGAGGATAAGATCCTGGAACCATTCTGGGTGAACAATAGTCAAGAAATAATGGAAAATACGACAGTCTGGGAAAATATCATTTTTTTAGAGTGGAGGAGTAGATGCCAGTAGATTCTAGGAAAAACAAACACATGGGTTTCATAGAGATGTCTTATGGGGGAAAAATCTGTAGGAGGTAAATTTGATGGTTCATAAACACTTAGGAGGGCTTCCCAGGTGGCGCTAGTGGTAAAGAACCCGTCTGCCAGTGCAAGAGATGTAAGAGACACGAGTTTGATCCTTGGGTTGGGAGGATCCCCTGGAGAAGGGAATGGCTACCCACTCCAGTATTCTTGCCTGGAGAATCCCATGGACAGAAGAGCCTGGCGGGCTACCGTCCACAGGGTCACAAGAGTCAGACATGACTGAAGCAACTTAGCATGCATGCAAGCACCAGGAAATTCATCTGTGGTCACTAGCAGCCACCTCGGGCTTGCTCGGAGCAATTCATGCTAACATCTCCTTGAAGAAAAAAAATAATTGACATTTTAATTTCATGATCTGTCTCTCCTTTGTGATGTTGCATTATTCACAAATTTGATAAACAGATCTTCCTCCGTCTTAATTCCAGAGTCTTAATTGAAAAGGTTTGTTTATTGAAATCTCAGTATGAGGTAACAGTGTGACATGGTTACAAATAATGGACTTTTCCGCTTCCTCGGTAGAAAGGACTGTAGTTGTATCAGGGACACTAGCATGCAGGACCGTGGAAGCCCCACCATCCCACTCTCTGCTGATGTGACCTCACTTGGGAGGAGTGTGCTCCGCCCTGAGAGTCACGTCTTAGCCCTTTACAAACCAGGGCATCCGCAGAAGGCTGAGAGGGCCAGGGTGGGCATGAGCCTGGAGATGATGTCATCCAAGGAAGGGTGGAGGACTTTGTGCATTACTGAGGCAAGACAAGCAAGACTTCCAGGCTTTCTTCAGCTTTCTCATGCATCAAAATCACCTGGGGTGCTTGTTTAAATTTCGGATTCCAGTGAATCCAATCCCTAGTTTCGTAGAGATTCCGATTCATTAATCCCAGGAGGAGCCCGGGAAATTACAAACAAACATTCCAGGTGGTTCTTATTTCAACGGCCATATTTTAAGCAACACTGACTTAGAAGAACAAAATAATTGTCCCCAGAAATAAAAGTTTGCCTCTCCCATGTGGCTGAGAGGACATAACCCAAAGGGACAAGTCCCCAGCAGTCCTGCCAGCCCTTGGAGAGTGGGGGCTCTGGCTACTTGTTCCTGTGTCTTTCCTTTCAAATACGGTGTCCGGCACACAGTAGGAGGTCAGCAGATATTCCTTTAATGAAATTACAGAAGATTGGAGAAAGAACTTGGCAAGAAAGAAAGCTTCTGCAAAAAGAAGCAGGTGGCCTTGTTAGGCAGCCAGTCTGCTGTCAACAGCCATCTCTATGGGAAAACTGGAGAATAATGTGTAAGAAGTGGTGTCATAAAAGAGATTGTCATGGGAGAGAGGTTCAACTAAGGTGACCTCCAGCATATTTCACATTCTTGAAATCCAGTTAAAGAAATAAATTTTATGTGTTTTTGGCCACGCCATGTAGCATGGGGGATCTTAGTTCCCCTACCAGGGATCAAACCCATGCCCCCCGTGTTAGAAGTGTGGAGTCTTAACCACTGGACCACTGAAATTATTTGCCAACAGTCCAGAAATGACAGAATGAGAAAGATAGATGATGATGAGCAAAGACTTGAAATGTGAAGAGGTGAGCGAGTCTCAGGAAGCACTCGGCATAAAGCACTGAATGTCTTAGTTGTGAAATGGGCACCTGAAACATTTTACATTGGGTCTAACTTAACTCTGCGCCCAAACATGGACTGAGCGCTGACTGTACGAAGACTGGAAGCAGAGTCAGAGCCGGTCTCTGCCCTCCAGGAACTCACAGGGCAATGGAGGGGATCGTGAATCCTGCTTCTGTATCCTGAATCACAGAACATGAACCTGCCTCTTCTCACAAGGAGAGAAAACATTACGAGTCAGAACATGATCTGACTCATAAATCACTGGGTCCCCAGCACTTAGCATGTACCTGGCATGTATGCAGCGTCAATAAATATTTGTTGAATGAATCAATGAGCAATAGACACTAACGTTTATTGAATCCCTTTTTGCCGGACGGTATGTTATCAATACATACTTTCTATCAGTCATTACTCTTAATTCTTCCAAACTCCGTAAAAGGCATTAACCTTGTTTTCCAAATGTCAAAATGGAAGCATTGTTGAGTTACTTGCCAAGGTCATAAAGCCTGTGTTTGAGCTATGTGCTTCCTGAACTCAGGCCATTTCTACTACACTGTATGAGTCTAGATAACTCAGTTTTGGTAAGTGGATTGAGATTCTGAGAGGTACAAGGTCTTGGTCAGGGTCACCCTGATGAATTGTAGCAGAACTGGGTTCAGACCTAAGGTTGGAGCACTGGTTCCAGCTGCCTCTGGGGCTCTTTGTCTCGAAGCAGCAGCTGACCTTGCTCCATCACAGCCTTCCTTGTTCTGTTGGTTCCTACGGGCCCCTGGCCTCTACACCGGGAGTGTGTGCCATAACCAGTTCTGCCACTGACTGAGTTGGGGCCCTTGAGGTGGTCTCAACATTGGGTGGGTCAGTTTGAACTTGGTGATGCGGGTGGGGCAGGCAATTGTGCGATGCAGAGGTCCTAAGAGGACTCCCCCACCATAAAATGAACTGATTTCGATGCCAGTGGACCTTTGGCCTGGGATTCAGAAGCCCGTGACTAACATACACATGCAGATTGGCCTTAGGACTCAATTTCTGCCTCTTCTTTTTTCAAAACTTAGAGCTGGCATGAAATAAGTTGTGTGCTAAATTGTCCTCCAGTCTCTATGGGTTCAGCTCTGCCCTTCGTTATACAAATCTAATTCCCATTGACTTTGGCCAGCATCCCACTTGAGTGAAAGAGAGGGTAGATTTAAGGCTATCAACTCAATCAGAGCAGAATATTGTTCCTTCTTCTGTGTCACTTTTCATGAGGATGATGGGGGAAATGAACATAGGGCTTTTTCCCCCACTCCTGTTTGGTTGTTTCAGCTAACTGTACCTAACATTTTCCAAGGCAAGAGAAGACGACTAGGGAAGGAAAAGAAGGTGTGTATATGGTGTGTGTGTGTGCACACATGTGGCACCCCTTCATGCACATGGGGCCTCAGTGGAAATTGACAACAGCCTTCTGGCTGGTATAAATAGAATAGAATATTGGGCAGATCACAAACTGCAGGAGAGCTAATGACCAGGCTTTGAGGAGGTCTGCATGCTTGTGTACTAAGTTGCTTCAGTCGTGATTAACTCTTTGCAACCCCATGAACTGTAGCCCACCAGGCTACAGTGGGATTTTCCAGGCAAGAATACTGGAGTGAGTTGCCCTGCCCTCCTCCAGGGGATCTTCCTGGCTCAGGGATGGAACTTGTGTCTCTTAGGTCTCCTGCATTGGCAGGCAGGTATTTTACCACTAGCACCACCTGAGTGAGGTAGTCTACGTGATACCCCAAACCATCATCAGAACTCCGGCTGATGCCAGCAAATATGTAGACCCCCACATTCATCTGGCCACAGCTGCCAGTCCTGTTGGAAGAGATGCTCCGCTTAACCTCCTCTCAGCATCACTAACTCTCAGGCTGAGTCTGGGAAGTAGGTCATGTTAGCAGGTGCTGGGCCTGTACTCTAGCTGCAAGGGAAGCTGGGAAAACAGGATCTGGATTTTTGCAACTTCTACCTGGGGGGAGGGGGGTGGTGGTGGAGGAGATTCTTTGCTACTAAGCTTCATGGATACTGAATTTCTCCCAATGTAGGGTTACTCCTGTTGAGCAGCCAAGAGGAAGAACACATCCACCCCAGGCAGATCTAGTGTGAATTTCACTCTTCGTTCAGGAGACACAGCATGTGAAGGAATGTAGGCGTTCAGTCGCTAAGTCATGTCCGACTCTTTGAGACCTCATGGACTGTAGCCCACCAGCCTCCTCTGTCCATGGAATTTCCCAGGCAAGAATACTGGAGTGGGTTGCCATTCCCATCTCCAGGGGATGTTCCTGACCCAGGGAAGGAAGCCACATCTCCTGCAATGCAGGTGGATTCTTTAGCCCTGAGCCACCAGGGAAGCCTGTGTGAGGGAATATATCTGCGTAACCCTGTGCTCTCTCTCCCGGGCCTTTCCTGTATAATCATCAGGTCTAGGAAATGTGCACATGATGATTATACCCTGTGATATTTTCCAATAAAACAGGCGCTGAGGTGTCAACCTCTCTAACTCATCTGGTATTCTCAACTTTCCAAATAAGAGAAACCAGATGAGCTTTAGTGTCACTTTGCAGCAGTGGGTTTATCATCATAAATCAGAGAAGGGGCCATATAAATTCTTTGCCATGAAACTGTCTCTCTTAGACTGATTGAATTTTCAGATACTGCCCTTACCTCGTCAGATTCCATTGCTGGTCATCTTGTCTGTCCAGTGGACTGGGCCCAAGTCCCACAGAACCTGTGTGTTAGGAAAATCACTGCAAATGAATCATTGCAGTGATTTGAAATGAATACAAGATTCCCCTGCCTCTTTATCTGTAGGCTTTACAGAATGGACCACAGGAAAGATACAGAAGCCCTGCCTCGGTGTTCTTTGCTAATTTAAATTAGACATTGATTTATGATGAGTGCTTTCCATTCTAACACTTTAGGTTGATCTCCAAGCAAAGAATCACAGTGATTTTTTTCACCTCCATGGTTCCTTTCAGAGCTCTTTCTACAGTAACTCCCCCTCCTAGGCTTGCTGAGTTAAGGTAATGTGGTCCTATTTTTATGGGTGCAAAAAAGAAAGAATGTCAATGACATGCTGAAGGTCAGATGACAGGATAAGGAGGCAGCACCCAGAACAGAACATTAAAAGCCTGTCCGGCTTCCAGTGGCTTTCTATCTCATGTTCACATCCAGCTGTTATCTCTTGAAATTTTTTAAACAGTTGGTAATGATTGCAGTCTTTTCAGTAGAGATCATTATTCTCAGGTCAGAGCTGGGAAAACTGGGCAGTTGGAATTGCCTCTGCATCCCCTAGTCATTCGAGAATCAGAGATGGACCTTGATGGTTTTTTACTAATGATTTAACCTCCAGATCATTTCGCTTTTCATGGTGTTTATTCAGTTCTGTTTCTCGAGTTTGTGTCACCAGAACTGTGGATAATACATTCTGCTCATAAATAATCAAAACCCACCTAAATAAGAATCTGCTTCTTTGAGGAAGATGACAATAAAGAGATACCTAGGAAGGTGAAAACTGTTGTGTTGAGGGGATAAACAATAGATTAAAGGAAAACTGAAAATCACTATTTGTTTAGTATTTTAGCTCTTAAAACTACCCGAGCCCTTTTGCAGTCACTGCAAGTAAGGGAGGTGCTGGAGGCTGGGATCCAAGCTAGAGGCCACAGCCCCACCTCAGTGTCTGTCTGTCCCTCCACTGCTGTGTGGACAGATGTCTGCTAGATACTCATCAGATACTAATGTGAAAGTGTTTCTTAAAGTGTTTCTTCACTTCCTTGCATGCGTGCTCGTCTCTTCAGTCATGTCTGACTCTTGGTGACCCCATGGACTGTAACTCTCCAGGCTCCTCTGTCCGTGGGATTCTCCAGGCAAGAATACAGGAGTCGGTTGCCATGCCCTTCTCCAGGGGATCTTCCTAATCCAGAGATCGAACCCATGTCTCATGTCTCCTGCATTGGCAGGCAGGTTATTTGTCACTAGCATCACCTGGGAAGCCCCTTGACTTTCTTAATAGCAATACTTTATCGTAACAGCAATAGCTAGCCTTTGTGATCTGTCATGTGTATGCTCAGTCACGTCTGACTCTTTGTGACCCCATGGACTGTGGCCCACTAGGCTCCTCTGTCCAGGGGATTCTCCAGGCAAGAATACTATAGTGGGTTACTGTGCCCTTCTCACTTCCTTAGGTGTGAGCTTATTTGGAGATCAACAAACACCCTCTTCATAGAAACAGTGTTCTAAATTAAACTGGATTCCTTGGCCCAGCAGTCCCCACACTTTTTGGCACCAGGGACTGGTTTCATGGAAGGCAATTTTTCCACAGGCTGGGGTGAGGCAGGGATGGTTCGGGGATGATTAAATCTCATTACATCTATGGTGCACTTTATTTCTATTGTTATTACATCAGCTCCACTGCAGATCATCAGGCATTAAATCCTGGAGGTTGGGGACCCCTGCCTCATCCCATCCACAGAATTTTGTTCAGCTTGGAACATGGTTGAAATACTATGTGGTGGTGGTGGTTTAGTCCTTAAGACGTGTCCAACTCTTTGTGACCCCATGGACTGTAACCCAAAGGCTCCTCTGTCCACAGGATTTCGTAGGCAAGAATACTGGAGCAGATTGCCATTTCCTCCACTGAAACACTACATGTTTACAATTTTACATATAATACCCCATGTCATTGTATTAATAAACTCATTAGCAAATCAATAATTAAAGCTTTAAAAAGGTAAAATCAAAACTATTCTGTAATTTGGTATTTAATAAAAATCAGATTTCTTTAGAGGACAATATAGTGATGCAAACCATGGCTTTTCTGGACCCTGGAAGGTTGTCACAGTTTGAAAGTTTCATGGTACACGTTTCTTTTTGTCTAATTTAGCTCTAAGTTATGGGTTTCTATTTAATTGATACAGCTGTATTACTTAGATTTATACTCATCTATGGATAATACCAGTGACCCTGGACCAGAGCCAGGGCTAGGAGCACCCATCCCTATGCAGTCGAAAATCCATCTGTACCTCTGCAGGTGGCCTTCTGTATCCCTTCTGTATCCTTCTGATTCCCTTCTGTATCCCAGGTTCTGCATCTGTGGGCTCAACCAGCCGTGATAGCGCAATACTATAGTACTATTTAATGAAAAAAATCCTTGTATAAGTGGACCTGCGCAGTTCAAACCCATGTTGTTCCAGGGTCGACTGTAATTAGAGTGATTTTTAATAAGGAGATTGTGAAAGACTAGAAGGGAAGAAAAGAAAAGCATGGAATTTCCTAGAAAATTCAAATTAAAAAAAAATTTAAAGGATCCAAAGAGAAATGTGCACAAACATGGAAAGTGGTGTGCCTGAAGTAGAATGAACTGAGTTCTGAGGAGTGAAAAACAGAAAGGAGAATTTTTCAAACCCATAATATCCCTAAGGGCAAGAGGGCGAGATGAGGGCTGGTCGCAGTTCCCTAGGTCACCTCTAGGTGGCAGGGTCAACCCTGAGCAGTTTGGCTGTTCCGTGACTTCGGGAAAAGAAGGCTAGTTTCAGCCAGATTTTCTTTTGTATAGTGTTGTCTGAACTTTCATTAATTAAGCACATTAGCATATTAGCAAAACTGATTCCCCTTTTTGGTTTTGCTGGAATGAAATACAATCCTTCAAAACCATTTTCTTGGGACTTACTTGGTGGCCCAGTGGCTAAGACTCTGAGCTCCCAAGGCCAGGGGCCTGGGTTCAGTGGTCAGGAAACTAGACCCCACATGCTGCAGCTAATCATTCTTATGCTGCAACTAAAGATCCTGCATGCCACAACTAAGACCAAGCACAGCCAAAAAAACAAAACTGTAGACCTAAAAAAAAAAAAAAAAAATCGTGTACTAGGACCCCAGCACTTTGCTGTTCCCAGGGAGTCAATAGTAGGGAGAAGGTAGAAGATTAAAAAAACATGGAAAAGCTCTCCTGGTGCCTCTTTCCTCCACTCAACAAGAGAATCCTGGACAGAACCCATCTCCAGCTTAGACAAGACCCACACAAGCCGTATTCCAGGATGGCACATCATCTCTGAGTTACTCAAAGTGTTCTTGTGCTATAAATGGTGTGAAGAGTGTCAAGGCCACCACCAGGGTTCACTGGAGGCTCTTTCACGGCTACTTGCTCTTCCCTTGATTCACTTGGGTAGAATCTGTCTGTGTGCTAGTGCGTAGTTGCCAATCATGTCCAACTCTTTTTGACCCCATGGACTGTAGCCCACCAGGCTCCCCTCTCCATGGGATTCTCCAGGCAAGAATACTGGAGTGCATAGCCATTCCCTTCTCCGGGGGATCTTCCCAACCCAGGGATCAAACCCAGGTCTCCTGCATTGCAGGCAGATTCTTTACCATCTGAGCCACCAGGGAAGCCCAGAATCTGCCTATGGGGAGGACATTTCCTATATCCTAATGTGGGGTTGCATGCGTGACCTTGGACACACCAAGCTCCATCATCACCCTGCCCACAGCTCCACAACCCTAACAGGAAGCTCTGACTGCCTCTGCCCTGGTTCACACCCACCCCTTCTTACAGGCTCTGCATGGACACCTCCTCAGGAGCTTTCTTTCCCTCTTTTCTGTGAATTACCCTCATCTTAGGACTTGCCACACCACACTGAATGGCCAGTATGTTTTCCCCTGTAGTAATAACCCCCTCTCCCTGAAAGACTGGTGGTTCTAAAGCTAGAAAATCTGTCTTCCCTCTCCTTCCCCTGTGCCCATGGGAAGCATTCAGCAACTGTTTATTGACTAAGTGAATAAAGTGAGTCCCCCTTGACCACACTAATGTCCACTGGCACTTCTACCCGCAACGTGGTTTTCACAGGTAAGTGGCTTCCTTGGCACCTGAGTGCCCTCTTCCGTCCGAGCAGAAGTGTACCGTGCTCTGAGCCTGTCCTCCAGTGAGTGATTGCAGAGCGGGTTCTCAGACACCTCTGCTCCAAGTCACTCCCTCCCATCAGAGACCTGTTCCAAGGATGTGGCAGGGTGTTTCTGTGTCTGATATGATGCTCAAAAACACATGTAATCACATCCTGTTAGAGCTGAAGGGACCTTAGAAATCATTAAGCCACGCCCACTGTTGTTTACAAATAAGAGAACTGCATCCCAGAGAGGTTCAGTCCCCTTCCTAAGGTCACATAGCAAGCCTGCTGGCAGACTGCAGCTGGAAACTCCCATCTCGTACCCCTGCCATTTTTATGTTGCAAAGTGCTGTTGTGTAGGATTCCTGATCCATGGGCTCCTGAGAGCCTGCTCCTGGAATCATGTGAGCAAAAGTGGTGCAGTCTTATAAATGGGCTAAACAAATATATATGACAGCTTACTTATCTCAGAGCAGCTTTCTTTAGGAAGAGCTTAGCGTATTTAATAAGGTGCTTGTAAACAGGAGCAATTTGGATAGTTTCTCCAGCTCACTGTTAGCATTTATACGTGCCCCATTTCATCTGTAATCTGCTTTTACAAGGCACTGGTGAGCCTTTGATGGCAGCAATGAATGACCCAGACGGCTTCATCCCAAATGTTCAAACCGAGCTGAAAATTTGGGCGAATCTAAGGTATTCATCTCCATAAAAAAAAAACCCAAACACATTGACTCAAATTGCTCTTCTCCATCCAGATACATTAACTTTTTCTTCCTTTTCCCTTTCTTTCTTTTGCATTTTGCCATTACCATGTTCTGGTTATGGCCCACATCTGGAGCACGGCAGCTGTCCTGTAATGTGCAAGCTGCGGTGTGTAATTTGGAGAACTTGAATACAAATATCTGTTAATTAAAAAAAATACAGAAGCATGTTTGTCAGCTTGTAATTATGTAAAGAAGAACACCAACTCCCAAACTAATTTAAAAAGCAAAACGAAAATAACTTTACCAGTGGCTTTGCAGAATCTAACAACTCCGCATTTAGCCATTACGTTTCTTCCAAGTATCCCAGCTTCCTTTGCCAGCATCCACGAAGTTGTCTCTGGGGAAAGCAGGTGGGCCCAATAGCATACTCAGGAAAGGGGGTCCTGAACTGACAGGTCACTCTTCTGTTACTTGCCCCTTATGGTAAGTGGAGGGTGGAGTTTCTCAACCTCACAACTGTTGATACGTGGGGCTGGACCCTCTGTGGTGGCGTTGGGTTGCCCTATGTATTATAGGATGTCTTCATCTTCTCCACCTCTGCTCCCTAGAGGCCAATAACACCCACCCATTCCCCAGTGGTGACAGGCAAAATGGCCCCAAACTTTGCCAAATACCCCTGGAAAAGGACTGGGGAAGAAATCTCCCTTAGCTGAAAAGCAGTTGTTTTTCACTTGCTGTTTAATACAAAGCACAGGACTTGGCCTCAGAAGACTCGTGTTGCCGTGGACACTTCATTCCAATTATATGACCCTGGCTGAATCTCTGGGCTTTTCTTGACACCAGCTTCCCCATCTCTATGATGATGGGTTTCTGTGAAGGTCAAGTGGGATGTGAAAGGTTTTCAGATGTAGAAAAGGGCTTAGTGAAGGCAGTTTTTAAACCATTGTTATTATTAGAGTTACGAGATGGCTCCTGAGGTGAAACTTTGGAGGAGGCCAAGGAGCAGCTTTGCGAAGTGGGAAGTGATTCCCAGGACTTTGGCCTGGTTAACACAGAGCACAGTCTTGACCTTGACCTGTTAGCAGAGAGCTCTCACGCTCTCTGAGGCTGGGGGAGCAGGTTGGGCTTGTGGTGTTCTTTGGTGTTTCTGTGGGCGTCATTGAAAAAGCACCGGGCAAAGAAAATTGCTGAGGAGCAGCTGATGAAGCTGGAATCACTTTACAAACACCAGAGGAAGGGCTGAAAGCGGGGCTCCAGGCCCCTCCCCATGCTCTCCCTCCTACCCGTAACAGGTTCTTGTTCAGTCGCTCAGTCGTGTCCAACTCTTTACGACCCCGTGGACTGCAACACGCCAGGCTTCCCTGTCCTTCACCGTTTCCCAGAGTTTGCTCAAACTCATGTCTGATGAGTCAATGATGCCATCCAACCATCTCGTCCTCAGTCACCTCCTCCTTCTCTGTAACAGGTTGAGAGGTGTTTGAACTATTCAGGTTGCTTTGAGGTTGTGTGAACACCAGGCTTCAGGTCAGAGAATGTCTCAGAACCTTTCATAATGGTCTTTTAATAGTAGAGAGAATGTCAACTGTCCAGGTGGATAAGACAGGCAGGTGGATGAATGAGATAATCACACAAGGGCCATTCCAGCTCAAGAATTCTAGGATGCTTGGGTTCAAGGCGAGGCATTCTGGAACCCAAACCCTCCCTTAATTCATCCACAGATTTCTGGGGGAGACAATGATCTAGCAGCAGCTGCCACTCACGAAGGACAGCTCTGTGCCGGAAGAAAGTCTGCTGAGCCTTTTAGGTTTATCATCTCATTTAACCTTCCAGACAGGCATGATTCCCATTTCCAAATGGGCAAGCTGAGATGTTTACAGATGAAGTAACATTAAAGGAAGGGCTCCCCTGGTGGTGCAGTGGTAAAGAATCCACCTGCCAACGCAGGAGACATGGGTGCGATCCCAGGATCGGGAAGATCCCCTGAAGAAGGGCATGGCAACCCACTCCAGTATTCTTGCCTGAAAAATCCCATGGACGGAGGAACCTAATGGACTTCAGTCCATGGGTTTGCAAAGAGTAGGACACGACTGAGCAACTGAACACTACCAACATAACGCAAAGCAGGGATGCGTTGTTTGTGATAGCAAACCCATCAGCATCTCATCCAAGTCAATGAGGGGAAGGGTCTGTGGCAGGTAGCTGGACTCCAAGTTCACAGGCACCTGGGCTAGGAACGCCAAAGGGCTGCCACTCACAGATGGAATGGGTAGGTCCTAGCCTAGCCCAGCTCCTCTGCTGAGCACTTGACCCTGTGGCCAAGCGTTGGAGACCAAGCATTACAGGAGGGTTTAGGAGGATACCATAATGTTGAAAATAAAAAATAAAATAAAGACAGGAGAGAGAAGCTGACAGCTTGACTAGAGCACACACAATCGATACACCCAAGATAACAATTTCTGCACAACAGTGCCTTGCTTACCCAGACCCCCAGGAGATGCGGTTGCTCTGACAATCGGCAGGAATTCTGACTCGCTACAGATCTTTTCATCTCCTGCCTGCTTTTTCATTTTACCTTATTAAATATTAAACGCTGTAAACACTTTGATTTGTCTGCGCCATATTGTCAGTCAAGTTACCCTTCTGTAACAGGGAGTGCGTGCTAAGTCGCTTCAGATGTGTCCAATTCTTTGCAACCCCATGGACTACAGCCCGCCAGGATTCTCTGTCCTGGGAGAGGGATTCCCCAGGCAAGAATACTGGAATGAGTTGCCACGCCCTCCTCCAGGGGATCTTCCCGACCCAGGGATCAAACCCCCTGTCTCTTGTGTCTCCTGCATTGGCATGCAAGTTCTAACCATTGGCATGCAGATTTCTTACCACTAGCACCACCTGGGAAGCCCTTTCAAATCACATTGGTTTCTCTTCCCCAGGCCATTCCAAAACCCCATGGCAGAATCAAACAAGGATGGACCTGAACTGCTGATAAGACTCCTGAATTTTTTTTTTCAGACCTGACATCAGCTAACCACATATATCTATTCAAGTCAAGTTGTTTTCTTTCCAAGCAAACAGCATGGGTGTGCTGTGAAGACTCCCACCTTCCTTCCAACAGATTTAAAGTCAGTTGGAATAACTGAAACTTCAGAATTCTATAAGTGGAGCCCCATCAACTCAAGGATCTGTCTGTGGATTAGACAGAGCAAGTCATGATCTTTCACTTCTCTGGCTGTCATTTCTTGGTGCTTTGGAATTGTTCATTATTTCCCAATGTTAAATATCCAAAAAAACCAAAAACAAACAAAAACAAGACCAACGTGGTACATAGGGCAATAATATATTCCAAAGTCAGAAATAAATAAGATTGTGGAATTAGCTGATATTTTGGATTATCCATGTCTCCCTTCTCTCCTTTAGCAAAGACAATCAAAACTCTGTAATATTTAAAATTCAAATTTGAGACAATGCAAAAGAAAATTGATTCTATGAATTCAAATGCCCATTACTTGTGTGTTAATATTTTGTGAAATTTCTTAGCACCAGCATCCCAGGCCCCCACTGGGAAAGCCAAGGCACTCCTGAGTATTGGAATCTGATGCTAACTATTGTGCAGACAGAAAAATGACTCTCCCCTCCCAGTTACCAGTGTAGGCGCCTCGTCCTAAGTACCAGTGGTCAAAAGACAGAAATGATAGAACTTACGATGTATAAACACCCAAATGCTTCCCTGTAAATAAGCAATACAGTTGACCAGCCCAAGTAGATTTGTCAACAGTGGGAAAGAAATTAACTAAAGTGAAGGAATTTAGTCAGATGAACTTAAGATTCTACCAGGAACTTGAAATTAAGACACCATCCTTTACATCTTTGCTAGTCTTCCCAGAGTTCCCAACCCATCCTCTTCTCCAGTCCGTCTTCTCATTCAAGTGCTGCTCTCTCTGTGCCCTAGGTAAAGTGATTTAACCTTTTCCTGGCTCTGATGACCCATCTGTTGAGTTTGGAGAGCAACAGCCAGGTGCATCTGGCAGAGGGTGGTCCTCTTTAATGAGTGTTTGAAAAGTGCTTTGAACATGAGTGGCTTCCCTGGTGGCTCAGATGGTAAAAATCCTGCCAGCTATGCAGGAGACCCAGGTTCGATTCCTGGGGCAGGAAGATCCCCTGGAGAAGAGAAAAGCAGCCCACTCCAGTATTCTTGCCTGGAGAATTCCATGGACAGAGGAGCCTGGTAGGCTATATAGTCCATGGAGTCACAAAGAGTTGGACACTACTGAGTGACTAACACTTTGAACATGAAGTGTCCAGTATTAATATTGCTTTCCAATGTCCTTGACTAATGAAATGACATCTTCATGTCACAGCGAATTCATTTTGGAACGGAGTCTGCTGAATCCAGATTTCAGTTTAGGGGTCACCGAGAAGATTTATTTTTCCTTGGGGCAAATATTGACCTTCTGAGCCTCCATCAATATTTACCTTTTGGGTCAATAAATCTCAGTGTTGACCTTGATAAAAGTCAACAGTCTCCACAGAAGCTCAGGTCTGCGTCTGTGCTGCCTTAGTACAGAGTCTGTCACTTGATTCTGTTTTAATAAATCCCTATTTGCAGGAGTTTATAACACAAGCTGTTGGCATGCCCTCAGGGGTAGAGTTGCTGGGTGTCTCCCCGCCAGGCACTGGTGTAGAAATGCTGAAGTCGAACTATCCAAGTGCTCCTTAGAAAACTCCTGATCTTATGTTCATACTTCTCTTCTTGCAGGGAGGGGCTTTCTAGGACAGCCTACCCAACTTGCAATAAAGTACAGACTAGATTGATTCCTAACAGAGTCTATCAAACTGGACGATCCATTCTCTGAGGGTTGAAGGCTATCTATTTGGAAGAAGGGAATACATGCACCCCAGTCTTATGTTTGTAGACACTGGAGGTTAATCTGAACATGCTGACTGTCATCAGTAATGTTGTTCATCACCAAAGAGGCCGTGTAGCTTTCATTCCCAACCATGGTCATGCCTGGAATAGTCTATCAGCCGAACTGAGATCAATTGTTTTATATGTACATATTTAGTTACATTCAAAAGTTGTGTTCATTGAATATTTTTTTGGAAACTACTGGACCAATCTCTTAGCTAAGGTGAGGTTCTGTTCTCTCTCTTTTTAATTGTCTTTTTTGGAGTATAATTGCTTTATAATGTTGTGTTGATTTCTGCTGTACAATGAAGTGAATCAGCCATGTGTGCATACTTAAGTTGCTACAGTCATGTCTGACTCTTTGTGACCCTATGGATGGTACCTTTCCAGGCTCCTCTGTTCATGGGATTTCCCAGGCAAGAGTGCTAGAGTGGGTTGCCATGCCCTCCCCCAAAGAATCTTCCCGACCCAGGGATTGAACCCCAGTCTCCCACACTGCAGGTGAATTCCTTACCATCTGATCCACTGTCCCCTCCCTTTTGGACCTCCCTCCAACCTTCCCATCCCACCCCTCTAGGTCATCACAGAGCACCAAGTTGAACACCCTGATGAGCCCTGCAGTTGCCTACCACCTGGGGCTAAGAATAAAAAAAATGTGTGAGGCACGGGGCTGGCGTGGAGGGAACTTTGACTATAGTATAGACACAGTTGAATGCATTCCTCATTTTTCCTACACGTCACCCCTTGTCAAACGGTCATATCCACACCTTTCCCACCACGAACAGGGTCAGACCAAGAGCTGGTACTCATGTAAATCAATTGGAGTCACATGCCAGCATGACCAAGGTCATTCATTCTTTCCAAGGACAGTATTTCCCACCACCTTCAGGCACCTTGCCAGCATCACATCACCTATAGTCTTTGGAAAACAGTTGGAGAGTTTGACTTCGTTAAAGACATGAGAAACACGTTTGGTAAGAGCAGGAGGGGGGTCTACCTTCGAGCCTATGGAGAAGATGTTATCCAAGAGGAAGGGTGGGCAGTGATGAAATGACAGATCGATAGTGTAGCTGCTGTGTTCATCATGTTTTGTCTTTGGGGTTTGAATTTAATTGCTTTCCATATAGATTCGATGAAAGAGAATGGTTCATCACAAAGTATTTTGTTCAGAAATGTTGCACAGATAAACATTTCTAGAATAAATGTGCGTAAAACTCAAAACCTTGTCCAGCACGTCTTATGATAAATGAGGCTTTTTTATGTGTTTCCCATTGATTTATCTGCTTTTAATGGGCCCATTTGCAAGCAGCAGTGCTTCCAAACTCTCAAGGATCATGTGGATGTGTGTGTGTGTGTTTGGTGCAGGATGGCAAAGGGAGAAAACCAGTCATTCATTTATTTCAGAAAACTAAGTGTTGGGAGACTAGATTTCTCCTACATGACTTCCTCTCTTCTCCATTATTTGCCGTCCTATCAGTTTATCAGGCTATAAAAGCCTACTTTTTAACTTACCTAGATTTTTCTAAGTAGTTGGGGAAAATACATTGATGAGAAGGTGACAGGAAAGGGGCCTTCAGAGTTATTCACCAGTAGGGTCGATGTTGTCTGAGTTTTTAGCTCAAATGTCAGCTTCCCATCTGCATTTTTCTGGGTATCCCAGGCTGATGGACTGTTAGCGGCTGCCTGGAACCACAATTCAAATCCAATCAGTCTTGATGAATTTGATTAATTGAGCTCCAGGAGTTTTGCTTGGTGCTGGTCCTTTGAATCAGTCTTAAGATCCCAGGCACTGTGTGTTGGGAGAGCTCTAAATGTGCCCCAGGGCCTCTTTAGAAAGACTGGGTTTGTCTCAGTGTCCTAGACTCCATTTCTGAAAAAGGGAAACAAAAACAATAACAAACAGACCAAACGAAACCTCTTATAGGAGAGCGTGTCCTGTCCCACAGGGGGTAGTTAGGATATTAGCTGCCCTGCTCTTTAAATGACTGCTTGTATTTGTTTTCCTCATTTCACATTTATTCACGGAAGATTTGCTTTTTATTTATTTCTGGCAAATGAGTTAACTTCTTTTACTCCTCTTGGGTCTCCTGGGCTCTGCTGAGGTCTTATCTGATACTCTCCTTTCTGCCCGAATCCCAGTGGACTTGCAACGGAGGTCATTCATTCATTCAGACAACAGCCCGTTTATTAAATATCTGATATTTGCCAAGTACTTTGCTGGAAACTGCAGGATTTTTAAAAATGGATCAATCAGGATTCCTGTCCAGAAGGACAGAATGTAGCATTGAAAGGCAGACTTATATAAACATGTACAGTAAACATTAGAAGGAATGAGGAAGAATGAGTTGAAACAGGGCTGATATACACCAGGGGATCAGTGGGCGGGGCTAGATATGAGAGGAATCAAGAGGTCAAGTCTGATGTTCTTGAGCACCGCTTGCATTTAGGGAGTGTCAGATGCGTGTCCCCAAGGTTGATTAACAGAATGGAAGGTGGGGCATCATCCAAAATAGGGACCAGTTGAAAGGAAGCAGGTCTATGTAGCAAGTACCATCATCTCATGTGGACTCACTGAATATGAGTGAAATTGGAGGTGTCTGGGGAGGGCTTTCAAGTTGGCAGTTGAATATATGATATTGGAGCTTGAAGCTTGGAGGGAGCAATCTGGACTAAAGACAATGATTTGGGATATTTACACATAAAAGTGGGAGTTGAAACAATGGGAGTGGGTGAGATTTTCTAAGCACAGCTCATGGAACAAGTAGAAAAAAGGCTAAGAAGATCCAGTAAAAACCAACCTTAGGTGTGTATTAGTCAGAATTATCCAGGAAAAAAAAAAGAACCAATAGGGTATATAGGAAGAAAAAGAGATTAGTTAAGAAAAAATAGGTTCCTGTGTTTATGGAGGCTAGGAAATCCCACAGCCTGCTGTCTATAAGCTAGAGAACCAGGCAGAACTGCTAATGTATTAAGTTCTAATCCAAATTCCAGCAGAATGAAACCTAGGATGAGCCCGTGTTTTAGTTTGAGTCCAAAGGCACAAGAAAAACAGATCTTCCATTCAAGCAGTCAGACAACAGGAGTCCACTCGTACTCATGGGAAGATCAGCGTTTTTGGTGATCTGGTCAGCCTTCAACTGATTGGGTGAGGCCCACCCATATTAGGAAGAGCAATCTGCTTTCCTCAGTCTACTGATTTAAAAAGGAATCTCATCTAGCAACAGCCTCACAGACATGCCAGGATACTGTTTGACCAGGTATCTGGGCTCCCTCTGAACCAAGGGGCATACAGAGGGGAAAGAAGGGGCAGCAGAGACAGAGAAGGTCAAAGAGAGCTGGGCTCAAGTGGAACAGCTTGTGCAGCGTCATAAGGACATGGAACACCAGCCCATGTCAACGTCACTTAATATCTGGGCTTCTCTGGGGATGTCACACATTCCAACATTCTGTCTTTGTGCCTGACGAATGACTGTGCATGTGTCCTAAGTCACCTCAGTTGTGTCCAACTCTTTGCAACCCTATGGACTGTAGCCCACCAGGCTCCTCTGTCCATGGGATTCTCTAGGCAAGAATACTGGAGTAGGTTTCCGTGCCCTCCTCCAGGGGATCTTCCCAACCCAGGGATTGAACCCATGTCTCTTATGATTCCTGCATTGGCAGGCAGATTCTTTACCTCTGGTGCCACTTGGGAAGCCCCTGATAAACAGTCATGATCAGACTACATTTCAGTGCCAGGCCGTGTGCGCTACATATATCATCTCATTTACCTCTGCCAGCAGTCCTTAGAGATTGTCCAACAAACCTAAAACTTCAATTTAAGCTTATAAGAAGTTGTAAGGCTTAAGAGACAATAGCAGACCCCTGTTCTGCTTTGTGCTCTGTAAACAGAAGCAGCATACAATTAAACAATCTTAGTACTGAGTGACAAGACAGTCCTCAAGATAGGTGACACCCTGCCCATTGTACAGAGGAAGAAACAGGAGTTCCTTGAGATTGATTTGCTAGTGAATAGTAAAGCTGACTCCCCAGGTGATGCTAGTGGTAAAGAGCCCACCTGCCAATGCAGCAGACCTGAGAGGTGCAAGTTTGATCCCTGGATTGGAAAGATCCCCTGGAGGAAGAAATGGCAACCCAGTGCAGTATTCTTGCCTGGAAAATTCTATGGACAGAGGAGCCTGGCAGGATACAGTCCATGGGGTTGCTAAGAGTCAGACATGACTGAGCATGAGCGCAAAGAAGTCAAGCTGGCAGCAAACCCAGGTCTTCTGACGTCTAGATCTGTTGATTGTAACCTGGTGCTCCAGGTTACCCCCAGCTACCTGTGTAGGAAGACGTCAAGGCTTAGCCTCAGATTTTGTCCTGTCCAGGCAGAAGTTGGCCGTGACTCGGCTCCACAACGGAGCCAATCTGCTCCCTGCTCCTCAGAAACTTCTGTCATCTGAAAGCTCGCCAGACTGCCACGGTCCATCCAGCCTTTCTTTGCCACCTGTGCTCTTTCTCAGACTCAGAAAGCGCTGAGCTGTCAGTGCCGGCGGCTCTATTCTCGGATGCGCTGAACACCAGGTAAGATAGCTTTGAGCTCGCACCTTCCCCTGGCAACATTTGACAAGCTTTTGCAATAAAGAAATTCAGAATTAATACCTGGCAATTAATCTCTAACTTGAAAGAGCCGTATATCCCGTATGTGTAACCCCTGGACATTTCCATTTCCAATCTGCTCAAGTAAAATAACATTCTGAAAAAGAAATGTAATCGTTAGTGAATGATGTTCTTTAGGATAGATTGATCTACAGTAGTGAGCAGATTCCATGATCTGAGCAATGGCTAATGATAAGGAAGAAGCAGGAGAGTAGGAAGAAGGACAGAGATGAGCATCGAAGTTGTGAGATCAGTCCCAGAGGCTGGAAGGTGGAAGACCAGCTTCTGTGGGACACTGGGCAGCTCTTCCTAGGGCTGGTTGTTGTTCAGTTGCTTAGTGATGTCCCATTTTTTGCGACCCCATGGACTGCAGCACACCCGGCTTCCCTGTCCTTCACCATCTCCTGGTGTTTGCTCAGACTCATGTCCATTGAGTTGGTGATGCCATCCAACCATCTCATCCTCTGTCATCCCCTTCTCCTCCTGCCTTCAATCTTTCCCAGCATCAGGGTCTTTTCCAATGAGTCGGCTCCTCACATCAGGTGGCCAGAGTATTGGAACTTCAGCTTCAGCATCAGTCCTTGTAGTGAATGTTCAGTGTTGATTTCCTTTATGATTGACTGGTTTGATCTCCTTGCTGTCTAAGGGTCTCTCAAGAGTCTTCTCTAGCACCACAGTTTGAAAGCATCAATCCTTCGGGTGCTTAGCTCTGTGAATTCATCAGTTGGCAGCAACCGTTGTCTGGACCAGGATAGAGTTAACTAAGGCACAGTGGGGAGACACCAAAGAATCAGAGAAGGTGGCCCGTGCTATGAAGACTTCATAATTGCATTGCAGACTCAGATCATATACACCTGTAGTTGATTAAATGCACCACCCAAGAGACACCCACATGGGTACAAGTTAATATGGAGCCTGGTGGTCGTGGGCCTATTTCCATGCCTGTTTGTCACCCAGGATGATGACTATAATTGCCTGGCAGCAATTGTAAAAAAAGTACTTGTAGATCCTTGGCGAGAAGTCATCAGGCCAAAACAGGGCATTGTGATTTCTTATTATATTTAATGGAAAATTGAAGCACTTGGATATTTCTGAAGTGTAATTTGTTCTGATGGGTAGGCCGACAGTGAATTGGACTGCTTCACTAGGGAAGAGGCAAAAAATAAATTAAACAAATTAATGACTGTGACGCATTCCAGGGGAGAGAATGCAGTTGATAACTCACCCACCCCCTAACAAAAAAATCATCATTTTATCGCAGTCACATCTCCTTGGGCTGCTGCTTCTTGTGGGTATTTTTAAAAGAAAACTTCCCCTCTAGTCGTTTTCTTTAGCCCAGTAAGCACAGTTGCTAATTTTCTCTCATTTGGAGATTTCCCCCCTGGAACCATATGCCATTAAAATGCTTAGACATGTGGAAATGGGCTGATGAAGATATGAGGAGACAGGGAGTTTCAGACGAGGAGAGATTTTGTCAGATGGAATGGCTCTGACATGGGATTCACTAACCAGAAGAGAAAGATCCTGCCCCGGGACAATGAGGAGGAGAGCTGGGTCTCATCCCCGGAAGCGTCCAGGAGGCATGGGCCCAGCGCAGGGCTCAGTGCCCAGCCTCTGGCAACTGCTCATTGGCAGAGCGAGTGAATGAGTGAGTGAACAAGTGAATGAATGAATGAGTGAATGAATGAACTCACGAACAAACAGGCAAATGAGTGAGACACAGGAGCCGCTGATGCAGAGAGGTGGACCAGGGTCTAGGAAGCGGGGTGAGGGGTTGTAGGGCTTGCGAGCATGTGAGCATCAGTGGGAACCATCAACAGAGGGCATCACAGAGCACAGTATAGTGTGGGGTGGGGTGAGGGGGGCTTGGCATGTGGACCCATAGTTGAAGTCCCTTTTTCCTAAGAACTGTTGTACAACTCGCGTTTACTTATGTGATCATTCAATTCACGTCTTCAGGATAATATTCCAACTTTTTAAGAACTGGGGTATCAGTGGCACCGACTGGCCAGAATAGACCCAATTCCCAAGGACTCTGGCCAAAGACCTAGAGTGGACAGCCAGGATGTCCACCCTGACTGCACCTCGAGACCTGAGTTTTCTGAGGATGAGTATTGTGTTTGTTTTAATATCTTCTTAAATCCTCAGCACCTTGCTCAAGCCTATGATATAAATATAGTCCCTCTGGGTATAGTAGCTGCTCAGTAAATACCTGTGGAATGAGGAATGCATTATATAAGGAAGGCATGGCTTAGATGGATGGAGAAGGAGGCAGGGCTTACCCAAATGGCGGACTGCCTGCCTTCCCTCTGGGTGCCCCACAGGACTACCGTAGGGCCTTGACACACCCATGGAAGGGAGTGCAGAGGCAGATTCAGCCTCCAGAACCCCCACCCAGGGCAGCCTAGCCTGGGTATTTCCTCCAAAGCACTTTCCTCTGCTTGGGTAAATAGATCTGTTAATACTCTCCAGCCCCTCTCCCCTTTGTTAGGGAGCCCACTGTATTAATTAAAAACCCAGGGCAGCTGTAAGTATTTTCAGAACAAGGATTAAGCCAGCTTTCTGTCAATTGCTTTCAAAGTGATTGCTTTTGCTCAAGACATGCTTTCTTGAGGGGTTAAAGCAACATGCTTTCCTCTCCTCCATCTCCTCCATTTTACCTCATTACCCTGTGAGCCCCTTCCCCTAATTCATGCTCAAAACCAACTTCGGTGGGAAGACCACCATGAAATGTCAAGTGCCTGCAGCCGTGCCGCCTGGGGACAGACACGGCTCGCTGGGCATTAATACAATCAGACCAAGGCCAGCGTGGTGAGCGGGTCAGACCCCACTCCTGCCCACCTCCCAGCTTCGGCTGAGTTAAGGCACAAATGCTAATAACATATTCCTATCAAGCATGTTTAGTTGTGCCAATGGGAAGTGAGCCCAAAGACAGGGGCGTGTCCTACATAATGTGTCTCAGTTATTTCTTCTTTCATGTGTCCATTCCACGTGAGGCTTACATCATGACTGTGTACCCAAGGACACATTTCTGCCTTTTATGGGAACGAACATTCTGATAGAGCTCTTCAGGGGTGAGCCAGGCTGTCTGCAGGGGTGCCGCCCACCAGTGTAGGCTCTCCATGTTGTTATCTAGTCACTGAGTCATGTCCAACCCTGTGAGACCCCATAGACTGTAGCCCGCCAGGCTCCTCTGTCCATGGGACTCTCCAAGCAAGAATACTGAAGTGGGTTGCCATTTCCTCTTCCAGGAGATCTTCCCGACCCAGGCTTCAGACTTGTGTCTCCAGCGTTGGCAGGTGGGTTCTTTACCACTAGGGCCACTTGTAATTCCAGACTCTCAATATGACTGTTGAAATGAACTGCCCAGGAGGTTCACCTAGATGGTCTTTAAGGGCCCTTCCTAGGATGAAATGTAGTGTTGAATCAATTGTCTAGCAGGGTTTGAGCTGAGTTGAGAAGACTATCTCCCCTTCTTCATGGACAGGCTTGGTTGTACCCTTTCTGGAACATCCACTCTACCCAACCTGTATAGTTGTTGTTCAGTTACTAAGTTATGTCCCACTCTTTGCAACCCCATGGACTGCAGCACACCAGGCTTCCCTGTCTTTCACCATCTCTTGGAGTTTGCTCAAACTCATGTCCATTGAGTCAGTGATGCCATCCAAAAATCTCATCCTCTGTTGCCCCTTTCTCCTCCTGCCCTCAGTATTTCCCAGCATCAGAGTCTTTTCCAAAGAGTCAGCTCTTCGCATCAGGTGGCCAAAGTTTTGAAGCTTCAGCATCAGTCCTTCCAGTGAATATTCCGGGTTGATTTCCTTTAGGATTGACTGGTTTGATTTCCTTTAGGATTGACTGCTTTGATCTCCTTGAAGTCCAAGGGTCTCTCAAGAATCTTCTCTAGCACCACAGTTTGAAAGCATTAATTCTTGGATGCTCAGCCTTCTTTTTTTTTTTTTTTTTTTTTTAATTTTTATTAGTTGGAGGCTAATTACTTTACATCATTACAGTAGTTTTTGTTATACATTGATATGAATTAGCCATGGATTTACATGTATTCCCCATCCCAGTCGCCCCTCCCACCTCCCTCTCCACCCGATCCCTCTGGGTCTTCCCAGTGCACCAGGCCCGAGCACTTGTCTCATATACCCAACCTGAGCTGGTTATCCGTTTCACCCTAGATAATATACATGTTTCAATGCTGTTCTCCTGAAACATCCCACCCTCTCCTTCTCCCAGAGTCCACAAGTCTGTTCCATACATCTGAGTCTCTTTTTCTGTTTTGCATATAGGGTTATCGTTACCATCTTTCTAAAGTCCATATATATGTGTTAGTATACTGTAATGGTCTTTATCTTTCTGGCTTACTTCGCTCTGTATAATGGGCTCCAGTTTCATCCATCTCATTAGAACTGATTCAAATGAATTCTTTTTAATGGCTGAGTAGTATTCCATGGTGTATATGTACCACAGCTTCCTCATCCATTCGTCTGTGCTCAGCCTTCTTTATGGTCCAACTCTCACATCCGTACATGACTAGTGGAAAAACCATTGCTTTGACTAGTAGTTCACCCTTATCTGCAGTTCCACTTTCTTTGGTTTCAGTTACTCGCGGTCAGCTGCAGTCTGAAATGTTCAATGGAACATTCCAGAAATAAACAGTTCATGAATTTAAATTGCCTGCTGATTTGAGTAGCCTGATGAGGTCTCGTGCCCCCATTCTCCATCTCCCCCTGGATCGTCCCTTTGTCCAGCGCATCCATCCGTCAGCCACTTGTTAGCAGTCTCAGTTATCAGATGCACTATCACAGTATCACAAGGCTGGAGTTCAGGTCACATTTATTTACTTAATAAAGGCCCTGAAGTGCCAGAGGAGTGATGCTGGCAATTCGGATACATCAAAGCCATGAAGTGCCTTCTTTAAGTGAAAAGGTGAAAGTTTCAGTTTAATAAGGAAAGAAAAAAAAAACTTGAATGCCGAGATTACTAAGATCTATGATAAGAATGAATCTTCTGTTCGTGAAATTGTGACAAAGAAAAGGCATTCATGCTAGTTTTATTGTCACACTTAGAATGACAAAAGTTACGGCCGCAGCGCATGATACACGCTCAGTTAAGATAGAAAAGTCATTGAATTTGTACAGGTTATTTGAGAGAGAGACCACATTCAGATAACTTTTATTGTAGTATATTGCTATCATTATTCTGTTTTATTATTAACTGTTGTTAATTGCTTACTGTGGCTAACTTATAAATTAAACTGTATCATGGGTATATAAATATAGGAAAAATATAATCTGAATAGAGTTTGGTACCATTTGCAGCTCCAGGCATCCATGGGGAATCTTGGAATGCATCCCCCAGGATAAGGGGAGATGATATAAAGGGCTGGAGGGGGACATGGGGATGGGACTGGGACATAGATAGGAGAGCATGAGAAAAACAAGGTAGAAAGGAACACTCCTGAACCCCCAGACAACTTGTAATTTGCAAATCTTTACATTATAAGCAATGACTATTAAGTAAATCAGCATGTTTTCCATTGAAGTGATAAATAGTCAGCTATAATAGCACAAAATACATCTGAACTCCAATGTGGCCAAAAATAAAATGTCGAATCTGAGACATAATTGTTTTTTTGAGAGACCTGATATGAACTTCCTGAATTCTTCTCCAGTTTTCACTTGGGTTCAGGCAATGACTGACTCCATCCTCTGGTACCTATGGGGATGACTTCAACACCTCTGCCCGCTCATTTGGAAACCTTGAGGAATGACATAGGATACAGGAGATGTTCACAGCCCCTGGTGAGAATTTAGACTCTGCACGTGCACGCACACACACACACACACACATACATGCCTGACAGACCTGCATCTTTTCTGTATACCATTCAGCAGACTGTGCTGTGAAACCCAGCCTCAGCAAAGAAAGAAAGGGGGAAAGAAAAGATCTAAATCAAGATAACATAAATAAGCCTGTGGCAGACAGAGAAAAACCCAAACAAGTAATAACACCAGGGAAAAGTCAGTGCAGAATTTATATAAAAACAGTATATCACAAAAGCTGTTCGAGAGACCTCTGAGAGGCAGAAATCACAGAAATCCTTTCCTGCCAACCTGTGGTTTAAAAGCGTAGGAATTCCTCTTTTGTGAAACACTGGTGACCAATTTGATTATTTTCTGTCAGCAATCAGCCTTTTGGTCTTGTCATTATATTTAGCAGGTTGGTGGATCTCTTTCTCTAAAGTGTGTGTGTGTGTCTGTGTGTATTTAACTCACATTTGCATCTTAGATTTTTCTACAGGGTCCTCTCTTTGAACTATCAAGATTTTCAAATCATAAACAAATAAACAAAACAGTATGTGTTCTTAAACTCTCATTGTTTCTCTATCCCCTATCTTTTCCCAAACTTTTCCTGTGCTATGTGCTAGTATGGTCAGTTGCTCAGGCATGTCTGACTCTTTGCGACCCCGTGGACTGTAGCCCGCCAGGTGTCTCTGTCCATGGGATTTTCCAGGCAAGAATACTGGAGTGGGTTGCCATGCCCTCCTCCAGGGGATCTTCCCAACCCAGGAATCGAACTTGTGTCTCTTGTGTCTTCTGCATTGCAGGTGAATTCTCTACCCACTGAGGAAAGAAGTCAGGGGAAGTCTCATGTGTATCTGATGCTTCCGTGTTCTGCCCAGTTGCTCAGTCATGCTGGACTTTGTGAACTCGTGGACCATATAGCTCGCCAGACTCCTCGGGTGTCTCTTGTGTCTCTTGCATTGGCAGGCAGATTCTTTATTACTAGCACCATTTGTGAAGCCTTGTATATATGATAAGTGCAGATGTATTGGCCCAAGCTCATTTTTGTGCCTTGGGCTCATGATCGACCTTTTCTAGAAGCATATTTTCTTAATCCAGGGAAGGAGTGATGGGTTGGTGGGGATATAGATGAAACACAGTGGGTCATGAGCTGATTCATTGTTGGAGCTCAGTGATGGCTACTTGGGTGTTCCATTATATCTATACTCTCTACTTTTATATGTATTTGGAAGTTTCCCCTAATAACCAGTTTTAAAAAATAAATAATAATAATAATAATAATAAGAGCACATTTTCAGTTTATCTTTCCTTTTTCCTTTGGTCAATGGCTTCTTTTCTCCAGGTGAGTTCATTGCTGTAGATTTCAGTAGAGCTGGAAGGATGGCTGGCAAGCCTTCAGCCGATCCTGCTTCTCTGCCGGATTGATGGGACCGGTCTCTCTGTGCTCCTTCCATCATGCAGAGGTTTGGTTTGCCCTCTGGTTGCTCTGTCTCCAGTGTCTCATATGCCAACTGAATGATGGGCACAGCTGTCTTCACGCCTCAAATGCAGTCAGCCCTTCCATGGTGAGGAGGAGGCAAGATGTATCCCTTATTGAGACATTCATCTCCAATCCTAGTGCCCTGACACACAAAATCTTCTGGTTCGGAGTAGAAGACACCCATCCACCGGTAGCAGACACCCCTTAATTTCCTCCTTATACTAAACTCGTGCCGGTCAGTAAGGCATTACTGAGCATTTACTGTGTGTTCTGCAGTGAGCCAGATGCTACGGGCAATAAACTGGAAATTGTAAGACATGGTTTCTGCCCCCCTGAACCTTATGTTCTAATTAGAGAAAAATTCAAAAATATGAGAGTCCATTATGAAATGCTCAAAGCATTTGTATTGATGCACCCGCCTCTCTTTTTAACCTCAGGTCTCTGGATTATTAGGCTTTTTTCTGTTACTTTTATTTTGTCTGAAGGCTAAAGGTACATATAGTTCCTCTCTCCCAAGGCTACCCTCAGCACATGCACTTTATTTACCTCTTATGGTAGACAGATGATGGCCCCTAAAGATATTCTCATGCCCTAATCCTAGAGCTTGTGAATATGTTACCTTTCATATCAAAAGTGACGCTGGGGACTTCCCTGGTGGTCCAGCAGCTAAGACTCCAGGCTCCCACTGCAGGGGGTCTGGGTTTGATCCCTGGTCAGGGAACTAGATCCCTTATGCCATAACTTTAAGACCCAGTGCAGCCAAACAAATACATATTTTAAAAGTGACTCTTATGAGATTTGGTTAAGAATTGTGAGGTGGGGAGATTATCCTGTATGATGTGGTCAGACCCAGTGTAACCACAGGAGTCATTGTATAGGGATGCAAGAGGGACGGAATCAGAGAAGGGGATGTAACAGCAGAAGCAGAGGGTGGTGTGATGCAGGACTGGGAGCCAAGGATGCGGGCAGCCTTCCGAGGCTGGAAAAGTCAAGGAAATAACTTCTCCCCCAGAACTTCCAGAAGGAACCCAGCCCTGCTGAGCCATCATCCACTCTGACCTCCAGAACTGTGAGACAATAAATTGGTGGTGTTCTCAGCTACTGAATTTGTGGTCATTTGTTACAGCACTGATAGGGAAAGCGATATACACTCATGCCATCCCTGGTTACCTGTCTCACCTTTGCATCTTCGATCTCCCTTTCTGCAGGTTATAGAATAGCAACAACACGTTTAGGTCATAAGTAAACAAAACTCCATTTGTTTTTAAACCCTCATTGTTCCTTCATTTTCTGTGTATTTCAACCTTTGATAACCAGATTACTTTAAACATAGGCTAAGGTGGTGATTCTCAAGTCTATCACCAAAACTACCCATGGAGTCTTTAAGTGATACATCTGCCTGGGGTTCCCCACAGACCCCCTATCAGTGACCCCTGTCCACTCACTGATCTTTGGCACTTACCACGTGAATGAAAATATTTTAATGAAGTTTTGGTAGATATACATAATGGAATATTACTAAGCTCTAAAAAGGAATGCATTTGAGTCCGTTCTAATGAGGTGGATGAACCTAGAGCCTATTATACAGAATGAAGTAAGTCAGAAAGAGAAAGACAAATATTGTATATTAGTGCATATATATGGAATCTAGAAAGATAGTATATGCAAGGCAGCAAAGGAGACACAAACATAGAGAACAGACTTTTGGACACGGTGGGAGAAGGAGAGGTGGGATGATTTCATTCAAACATACATATTACCATATGTAAAATAGATAGCCAGTGGGAGTTTGATGTATGATGCAGGGAACTTTATTTGTGAGGGTTGATCTTTATGCCTCAAGAAGTCTTTCAACCAGATCCACTCCATCACTTTTCTACCAAGGAGTTGATGTGCTCTATGCATATGTAACCACTCCTTGCTTCCCGGGATTCCTAAAATACATATGCAGGTGGATGGTCCCTCACCTCTATCCTCAACTGTGTGACGGGAGATAAGAGAAGAGGGCCCAGATCAACACCAGGCAAAGGCGTTGGTTACCAGCTTGACCTTAGAGAAGGATGTGTCTTCCTACATGGAGGAGGAAAGTGTGAGCCTCTTCTTAATGCACGAAGCCTGAGCAGAGACCTGAAGGTAGAAATAAGAACGAATGATAAAGGTGACCATAGTGAGGAAACTAGCCTGGTTGAGCCATGGCATTTATGAGACGTGAAATTAGTTCTGTATACAGGGTCAGATTCTGAAGGCTCTTCACCACCAGCCATTAGCCATGGTGCTCGGGCATTGGGTATCCTTGTATACTTTAAAGCTGGAGAGTGATCTAATGCTTAGGTTTCCATAAATGACAAACCAAAAGGACGAAAAAAAAAGTGGCCAAATATCTTAAATTCCTCTTGGGCCTATTGCCTGATTTATCTTGGACCCCAAACACACAGACATGTGCAGATTTTCTCAGATTATTTATTTTGGTTTGAATGTACACAGTGGAGAACTCGATGTGAGTTTGGCTGGATGCTTCAGAGAAAAGAGCTGTGTTGTGTATGCATCTGTTGATGCAACTGGTACCCAGACCATCTGTGGGTGGTTCCTGCCATTCTTAGCAGCCCTCTTCTCCTGCAGAAAGAAGGTTCCCACACTGACTCATTTGGTGGCCATTGAATTTTATTTTAGGGATGTGTCCTAAATGCCGCGAGCTTCCCACTCACTATGCAGAACAGAACACTCTTTGAGAAGAGGATTCCTGTTTGTCTAACAACCGCACGCTACCCAGGCACTCTCTCTCTTTTGTCACCGGCTGAATGAGGACATGTTCACCCTTCAAGCTCCAAGGGTGAGAGCTTCCAGGGAGGATGCTTAGCAGCCTGTTAGGGTTTGAATCTGAACTACACCTTTATGTCGCTCCACACAAAGGTGCGTGTGCATTACTATTGCAGTGTTCCAGAAGAATCAGATCATAAAATCTAAGAACTCGAAGGGACCTGGGAGTCTGACTGCCTACAAATCACTAACCTCCGATCAAGAGTCCTTCTGGGTCTAAGTAATGCTATTTGCAGTAACATGGATAGACCTCGAGATGATCCTACTGAGTGAAGGAAGTCAGAAAAAGACAAATACCATGTGATATCACTTCTGTGTGTCATCTCAAATATGACACAAATGAAACTATCTATGAAACAGAAGCAGATTCACAGACATGAGAGAACAGACTGTGGTTGCCAAGGGGGTCAGGTGGGGGTGGGAAGGATTGGGATTTTGTGATTAGCAGATATAAACTGTCATATATATAGAATGCGTAAGCAACAAGGTCCTACTATATAGCACAGGAAACTGTACTTAGTATCCTGTTATAAGCCATCATGGAAAAGGGTGTAAAAATAATGCTTGTTATACATATAACAACCACTTTGCTGTATATCAGAAGTTAATAACAACGTTATAAACCAACTGTACTTCAGATTTTAAAAAAGAGTCATTCTTCCTCGTGTTGACTTCTTCTGACCAAAGGCAAAGATATCTAATACCTTACAAGGATATCTAATTCATGGTAACCAGTAAGCTGAGGTACCGCTTCCATATAGCACTTCTAGAGAGATTGAATTCTATGTCTTAAGCTCACCAACAATCATATCCGCAGACCCAGCAAAATCATATCTAGGAATTTATCTAAGGGAATAAATGAATCAATTCATCAAAGTATAATATTCCTCTCAATAGTGCTAAGGAAATTAAGCGAATGAACAAAAACAACATCTCCTGTTGTAGAATAATAAATACTAATAGACAAAAATATAGAATAGTAAATATTAATAGAGAAAATGATGTTGTCCAGTTGCTAAGTCATGTCTGACTCTCTGCAACCCCATAGACTGCAGCACACCAAATTCCCCGTCCTTCCAAAATTTGCTCAAACTCATATCCATTAAGTCTGTGATGCCATTCAACTATCTCATCCTCTGTCGTCCCCTTCTCCTCCTGCCCTCAATCTTTCCAAGCGTCAGGGTCTTTTCCAATGAGTTAGTTCTTTGCATCAGGTGGCCAAAGTATTGGAGCTTCAGCTTCAGCTTCAGCTTCAGCATCAGTCCTTCCAATGAATATTCAGGGTTGATGATAGTTTATATTTTTAGCACTTGCTCTGTGCCTTTGCTGAGAGCTTTATATGTATTATTTCATTCATCATTCACCCAGCTCTTCCATGTTTAGGGAATGTGCATATATCTGGGTGGGTTTTGGAGGTGAGAGACTTGGGCATTCTGTGACCCTGTTAGGGTTTGTGAGGACCAGCTGGCGGTGTCTCCTCCCTCACACCCCCTACTCTGACCTCCGAGTTGCTGTCCCACCCCCAGGTTTCTGCCTCACTGGAGGTGAATAGTACGTTCCCCCAGTATGGTTAAGCCGTGAATGGGGTCAGGTTCCTTTTCCTCCCATCCTGTCTAGGTGGGTACCACCAGAAGGTAGAGTTTCTACTACTTTGAATAAAGAGGGAAATAGCACTGGGCAAAGTTCTGAAGAAGGACCATTTATTTCTGTGGGTCTTTTAAACTCATAGTTCGTGGTTCATGTTAGTGGCTTCAGTTGTGTCTGACCCTCTGTGACCCCCGTGGACTGGAGCCTACCAAGCCCGTCTGTCCATGGGTTTCCCAGGCAAGAAGTGGGAGTGGGTTGCCATGCTGGGTTGCCATTTCCTTCTCCACAGGGGATCCCAATCCGGGGATTGAACCCACGTCTCTTTCATCTCCTGTGTTGGCAGGCAGGTTCTTTACCACTACTAGCGCCTCCTGGAAAGCCCTTTAGATGCATGTTAATGCTTAATTTCTTTCATTGTTCTATGGGGAAGCCAAAAACACCTCCTAGCTTTCTGGACCTTACAACCACAGGGAAGAGCTGCACTTTCTGTCAGACACTGGACTGTGACCCTGGGTTCCTGCCTGTTCCTGCTTGCTGTTTCTACTACGATTCTGCTGACTTTCTGGCTGTGAGCATAGCCTTTGACTGCCATGTACCTTAGCTAATATCACAATGATTGGAACCATATCCTGGTCTCCTGAGCTCTCAGCTGCCCTGAAATCCTTCTATGAAGGGGGACATGCAGGTTCATGCCAGGGAGCCTTACTTATGCTGTTCTTAAAACCTTGACCTTTTTCTTTTTTACGATCAAGTATGATGTCAATAAATCAGAATTGGTTTCTTATTAAATCAAAGGAGAAAGATATCAAGCGTGATAGGTATTATACTTTAAGTTGATTACAAAAAAGCATTTATTGAGGGTTAAGCACTTGGCAATGGATAGAAAATCAATTACACGGTAGTTAAACATCCAATAATATGTGTTTTAATGAACAATTCATATTTAACATCTCTTATGAAATAATGGGCTGTATTGGAGTTTGGGGTGACTTAGCTGTAGTTGGGATGTTTGAGTTAACTCTTGAAGAGCCTGACAGCATTTAAAAAAAATTGACATGTCATTGATTTATAAATATATTAGTTTCAGGAGTATCATTCATATGTGGAATCTGATGCTGTGTTTTGTCAAACAGCATTTCATAGCTTCATGGTAAGTGAGGGCTGGCTCACTTCTGTTCTAGTGTTGTACTTCCTGACCCACAACAACTTCTAAGAGCCACCTTCTAGACTAGGATCAAAGACGAGACTGACATCACGGTGGTCTGAAAGAGCGAGTCATATTTTGAAGAACTCACCAGGATGGTGCTGTGCATTATGAAATGACATTTCCAGATTTCTTTAAGAGATCCAGCATCCCCATCCATAAGAGACCCATCTCTCCATCATCTGTCACATCGTCTCCCACGTGATACGTGAGAAGCTGACCCAGACATCTTTATCTTGAAAAGGTGTTTGTATGTCTTGTGTGCGTGTTTAACTCAACTCACTGGCTGTTCATATTTTCCTGTTTCACTGCACCTATCCAATCAAATGTGGTTTCAAGATAGAAAGAGGCTGTCCAGTTTTGAGACGTACCAAGACACCCACAGCCCCAGCTTCCCTGAAAGTCGTTTCGGAATTCCCTGACTCCATTGCTGCTCTGGGTTCTGTAAGGCGCGGCCACTCTTTTCAAAGGAGTTTGCAGCCTGTGCCTCTAGAATCAGACCATGGGAGAGTCCTTCTGTTTGGCCAACTCACAGCTATTTTACAGAGTTAGAGGAGAGGTGAAGGAGAGAGCAAAGAGTGGAAGACGAGAAGAAAATAGCAGTGTGCAGGTGGCAATTGAAAATGAGAAGCAGTGAAGCAGGGAGAATACAAAGTGGGTATTTCATAGGATGGCGGATGGCTGTGGGGAAGGTCAGTTCCCATGTGGGAGAAGCCGAGTGGGCAGAGGACCATGGGACTGAGAAAGCTATTGATTCAGTAAACACTGGCTTTGGCTGACTTTATGGAGATTACCAAACCAAGCTGAAGGAGGTAGGATGGTTAGCAGTTAGGAGCTTGGGCCGTGAAGCCTGGTGAGCTAGATTCTTTCTGCCACTTGCTAGCTTGGTGACTGGGAAGTCATTTAACCCCTCTATGCCTGAACACACTATACAGAGTACCTCGTACAAGGCCTGCCACATCCGAAATACACAATAAACATTGATCAAACAATGTGTGCACAATGACAATCTACCTTATATGGTTGTTTTGTCCAGATAAATTAAAAGAACCACATGGAACATTTAGTGTGTTGCTTGGTACATAATAATGGTAACTTAAGAACAATGATTATTATTGCACCTATTAGTTGGTGTCTGATTCTTTGTAGTGATTTAATCTTGTTATTTAAGTTATGTCCTTCCTGTTATGGTTATTGGGACATATTTTGTGAGCTCTTATGATTGTGACTGACATAAAGTATGTTCTCAAGATATATCAAATAAATGAATCAATTAATTTGTGAGACTTGAAGAGTGGAAAGTCACCTTACTTAACATCTAGTGTAGCCTGTATGTTTTATAGCCTTATTATAAATCCTTTTCTAGAAATAAATAAATAAAGCAGAGTAGTGTTTTATTAATGAGGACACAGAGGCCCAGCACTTGGTTTGGGCTGGGTGACCCAGTATACGAAGACCAAGGCAGAACTACAGCCCAGGCCTTGTAGCTCCCAGCATGGTAGCTTGTCTTGTCAATCAGATCTTCCCCTTCAGCGGACAAGGGTGGCTGGTCAACTGTGAAGCCTGGAAGCCACTGCCTGAGAGGTGAGTTTATTTTGCAGCTTGAGGGACTTCAGGAGATGGTGAGGGACAAGGAGGCCTAGCATGCCACAGTCCATGAGGTTGCAAAGAGTTGGACATGACTGGGTGACTGGACAACAACAGCTATCATTTCAGGGGAAGAAATGCAACTTGAGTCTAAGTTTTGGGTTTTTATCCTCACGAGGGGGATTTGAGCCCCAGTTCAAGGACTCTTGGTTCTTATGTCTGGTTCAGTGTTCTTGGCAGCTTTGGTAAAGCTTCCTGACTTGATCTGAATTTCTAAATTTCTGAATTTCCATGATCTGTCATCATAGGTTGGAGAAAGGGCCCATGATGAGGCCAGGAGTCAGATGAAAGAGGTCAGTGCTGCTTGGGGGACAGAAGTGGAAGTTCTCCTTGGAGGGCATGTCCCTCCCTTTTATGGCTGATGTGCTGGGTGGATCAAAGAGAATTTGCATAGAAAAAGGGACCGGAGAGGAGACGCTATGGTGATTATGGGGGATAAGAAGTGAGAGGAGTGTGTGGGCACCTGTATCAGGTGTGTGGTCTCATTTACCTTCCAGACTGGTTGACTCCAGCCTATTCCCTCGGAACTTCAATCCAGGGAATTTTTAGCCAAAGGCTGAAGACGTGACAAGTACTCAATACGTGTTTGATGAATGAATGAATGAGCCCATGAATGAATCAAACTTTAGAGCTGAAAGGGCCCTTACTGGACCTCAAGTGATGGATATAACCAACATGATTGCAGTGATTAATTTGAATAAAGCCACTCCAAAACAAAGCACTAACAGAAGCTTTGAAAACACAGAATTTATAGTCATCAGCATGCTTCTTGTTGTCACCGTCTTGATGGTGACCTGCCTGGAATTCCCCCCGCCCTCTTTTCCAGCTATTCTAAGGGGGTGGGAAGGCTTCAGTCTAGGAGCCCAGTGGAAGAGGGGCAGGTCTGTTGTGAGTCTAATGAGGTTCTTAGGATGGAGGACAGAGAGCAGCTTCCCTGCAAGGCACTGGAGGAATCCTGAGAGTGTCCCCCCACAGCCCGGGGGAACATTTCTAAAGATTTGCTCAATCGCAAGTATAGATTAAAATGGTATCGAAAGGCCCCTGGCCACATTCTTCTAGGGACCTCCTTCTAGGAAGACTCAGGGAAGAATGACTTCTTTCAACAGGATGGCTGTGCTGGCTGGAAGGAAGGGGAAGAAAGAAGGGGTAGGGTTCCTCCTTCGGTCCCTCCAGGAATTAAGCGGAGGTGCCCTCACGCCCCGGACACAGCCAGGCGTGGGATCCACACTTGTGGCTGAAGGTTGATGACATGTCTCTGAAGAGCTGTAGACACTGTGACGCCCAAGAAGGATGGCTTTACGGTGACAAGAATCACACTGGACAGCGGCCGGGTGGGGGCGGGGGCTGCAGAGAGCAGGGGGGCCCTGAGAATCTGCAAATGTGTCAAAGCAGTTTTGTCATTGCAAAAGCAAACCGAAGGCGAAGCATCACGGAGAAGTCAGTGCAAGGCAGGCAGAGTGTGTCAGGGGGATTTAATTTGTTTCAGAGCAGAGGGAGTCGAGCGGGGCCCTGTCCCTCCTTGGAGCAGATGGTGATGGTGGGGTAGACATGAATGAAGGGCTGCGGGAGCTCTCCACCCCGACGGGATGTGCGTCCACCAGCCCCATCGACCTCTCCATTAGCGTCTTGAATAAAAGGCAAGTGGAGAGAGGGCAGAGCTCAGCCTGCAGATTAAGTCTGGTCAGAGCCAATATCTGAGAATCCCACATGCTGTTAGCCAAATGAAAGCTAACGCAGCTATGAATTAGCAGCTCCGGGAGCCGGAGGAGGGAGCTGGGTTCTCCTCTGTCTCAGCCCTAGCCTAGACAGAGCCAGGAGCCCCGGGGAGACCAGCGTGCATCCTCAAGCACACAGATGTTAGAAGGGGTGGCAAGTGCAGGCGCGCCCCTTGGGCTGCCCTGTTCAGGTTGCAGAGTCCAGCCTTGTCTCCAGCGAGGCCCAAGTCAAAGCTCTGCCCCTTCTGGAAGCTTTCATTGGAGCCCTGTCCCCTTGAAGAAGAGTTGGTTCATGCTCCCACCTTCCTCCTGCCCACCTGGATCGTCGTGAGCCCTGGAGGAGGTTCCCTGGCCTGGCCCTTAATTTCCAAGTGAAGAAACCCCCCTCAGTCTGCCTTCAATGACGGTATAGCCCCCAAACCTTGAGACTTCGTTTTCTCTCATCCCAACAAGATGTTAATCAAACAAAGAGGGCAAAAGGGACGATGACGCCTTCCTTTCACTTACAGAGATTGCTCTCTAATGCTTCCCTTAGAGGAAACGCCTGCCCTTGACCCCTCACATCAGTCATTCTGGTCCCCCCCGACCCTACGGTCATGCCAGCCTCCCAACCTTCCACCCCATACGGCACTCACGCTGAGAAATATATTCACTACTAATGCCTGACACTCATTTAGCTTTCGGTCCATGATTTAATCTTGTCCTGGGCTTGTCCTCACCCGTGCTCCATGGCCCCGTGTAAATGTCCTTGCCAGCTGCAAAGAGGCAAAGTCGGCCATGTCTAGGCAACTCTGTGTGTACAATATGATCTGGAAAGGGGCTTCTGTTCACGATGCTGGTGATAATGATATCAGATTGTGCTGTGAAGGGCAGAGAAAAGCTGTGATTAGTTCTAGGACTGAGGCGTTCTGTGGCAGAGATGGAATCTCCCTCCATGCTTCCCCGGGACGCAGCTTTCCCTGGAAGTGAGAGGAGGGGAAGATGAAGATGAATGTCTCACCATGGGGGCTGCTCAAGGCCTGATGCCATCTCAAGAGCCAACCCCCGAGACCCTCAAGGGAAACACCCAGTGGAGCAGCACCAGGGCCCGAGACGCTGATGGGAGCATTTATCAGAAATCTGCAAACGACTGTGCCAGAGTAGAGGCTTGTCCCATGAGACTGTCTGCAGTAGGTGGGAGGTTGGAGGGGGTATCTTAGAGTGAAATCTTTTAACGTTCCTCTCCACTGCAGTAGAGCCTCCTTAATACAACAAATCGGAGTTGCTGCCTACTTCACTGCCTGCATGTTAATGCGTGGAGCTGGGGTAACAACGCCCCTGAGCAGGATGACCTTACAGACCGCTTGGCTTTGAGATGTTCAGAGACAGAGAAGGAAGATGAGGTCACAGAAGAGCAACAAGCCTAGAGGAGGGGCTGCCTCCCTGCCAGCCCTGGGGTCTCAAGCACAGCTCCAGGGGAGAGTCCCTGCTCTTGGAGTGGCCACACACAGCGAGCCAGGGGACATCTGAGACTCCTTTCCGCTGAAGGGCCCCATTCATTAAAACAAGATGCAAAGCACCCTCCAGCACGGGCCACCCGACTCCCAGGATGAATGCAGGTCACTGTCCCCGAGCGGCTGCCACTTTATGGCACTTGAGTGACCCTCTTCAGCTGGGAGAGGAAGGGAGAGAGTGGGACCTGGGCGTTTACAGAATGAGTAAGTCCCTGTCTTCTGAATTCAAGGTTGAGGTTATGCCCTGATTCTTTGTTCCTAAGTCCTTCTTACTAGTTAACAAGATTCTTTCTTACTACCTTGACAGGGTGATACAGTAGCTGGTGTGAAGCAGGCCCTTTGGAACACTGGAGGTGATGTGGTGATAAGTGAGGGTGATGATGATGATGGTGATGATCTGATGCTAACACAGTGTAACAGGTCCAGTGCTTACCATGGGCCAGGCATGGCAGGAGGGTCTCTCGATGCCTGTATGGAGGATTATCATTTAATCCTCATTCAGCTATTTGCTTGATAATGCTACTCCATTTTTTTTAAATGAGTAAACTAAGTCTCAAAGAGATTAATAACTTGAGATCTTAAGAGATGGAGAGTGTAAAAGTATTCATCCTTGGAAGAACATGTATGGAACTCTCTTGGAGTGTGTCTTATTCCAGAGTGTTTGAGCCAGAAGGGAATTTAGGTATCACCTAGCCCAACACTTTTCATTACTCAGAGGAAAAATAAAAACGGAAGCCTGGAGAGAGGGAGAAACTTCTGTACGGCTAAAGCCCTGGAAATTGGCAAAGCTGGGGTGAAAGGCTAGTTGGGCTGAATTCCAGCCCTGTGTTCTTTTCATTTTGGCAAATTCCTTGTCTCATTGTCTTCCTGTTTGGAGTGTTGCAGGATTTTAATTTTTAAGTAACTCTTGGATGGCTTCTGGTGAATTAAGTGCATGCTGGAACTAGAACGTAAAAAAAAAAAAAAAGGAAAATAATCAAGAGGGAAGCTTGTGTCCATTGAGCAGTTGCAGGTGCAATGAGACAGACACTCGGAAAGTCCACCATCTTGCCCAGGGAAGGGGAGCGTGTACCACCCCACCTGGCCTGCCCGGGGAAGGCTGCAGAGTTGGAGGTGTTTGGTTCAGGTCCTGGGACCCTTGTTCATCCTGGCTGGTGCCCAAAGACTGAGAAAGGGTGAGGAGGAAAGAGTGGGGAACAAGCAGAGATGAGGCTTTCCTCTTATCCTCCTGAGTGTGCCCAACCCATGCTCTGGGCTGTAGTGATGTAAATGCCAGTTTTTGTACCACGCTGGGCTGGCTGCCAGGAAGCACCCGCAGAGTAAATTAAAGGTGGATTCCTCAGCCCTTCTCCCAGAACTTCTGATTCAGTAAGTCTAGGTTATGATTCATCTGTATTTTTAAAAATTGCTTCCTGGGTGATTCTGATTATCAGACACATTTGGAGCCACTACTGAAGGCTCTTGTGTCATTGGGCAAAACACTGGAAGCTGCAGATAGAAGTGACAGTGATGTCCAGTTACATAAAGGAAGGTGGTATAGGGTTTGAAGGGCTGTTTCTAGTTGTTTTAACTACAATTCTGGTGCTATTGCTAAGAATGACATTGAGGGTGATTCCAACATTAAGGAATAAGGGGAAAAAAGGTTTTATGGGAATGATCCATTATTTGACTGGAAATGAAATTTTCTATAATTACAACTTCTTGTCTGACATGAAGGCTCAATTGAAATAAAATCATGAATAGTGGCTGAATTATCTAGATCAGTTCTCCTGTATGCATTGTCCCTGGGAGTCAACACATAAAGTTTCCATCACCCTACATAATTATCTGGATAAGTGAGGCAACTAATAACTCCATAGTAACCTGGCCGTAAATCGATTTGCTCAGAAAACTCAGGCTGATGGAGCTGGAGTAGAGGAGGGAAACTGAGCTTGGGCCAAAGGGCTACATGGCAATAGCGACCTCATCCGGTACCGTCAGCATCTAAGGGCTGAATTGCTGCCTATAGGAGCAAAGATGCGGGACAAGGATAAATTAGAAGTCTAAGGTCATCCCTCAGTTTTCCAGCTGGCAGACTCCCAAAGTGAAGTATTATGAGCCATATGACTGGAAGAACATGGCAACTTCGATATGGAGAATATGGCCTTAGCACATAAGATGAATGTCTGGACACTCTGTGGTAGCAGATGGAGGGTCGAACACACACACACACACACACACGCAGCATGGAGATGGGGAAAAGTTCCTTCTGTCTGTTGTAAATTTAAATGAAGTCCGGAGTAGTGAAGGCCATTTGTAAGGTCTGCTGAGCTAATGGATTCATAATGACTTTTAAAGCTTCACTCGGATAAGAAATACTGTTCATTTTTTAATTGCATATAATTATACTTTTTCATAATCTAGGGTGGCATAGCAAAAGTAAATCTACTGGCTTAATTATAAATCTTTTTATTATCTGGAGCCCTGCTGAAATAAAAAGAAAGAGAAACAACTGTTGTTTTTCTAATCTAGGAAAAAGGATTTAAAAAATATTCTCAATGTTCAATGAGTTATGATGCTTTTGATGAGAGAACACAAGTTAGTTTCATGGTTGATACTGCTTTGTGGGGAGACTGTAGAGGTGCCAAGGTGTTCTGACCTGCCTGTGGTCCACATTGCTTTTCGTCCTGGAGGAGTGGCGTTGGATGGTCTGCTCAATAAGCTAAAAGAGTCCTTTTTATCCCTAGAGGTGGACTCTATGAAAAGCTTTAAGCTTGAAGGGGCAGGAGGTTGGGAGGATGGGGCTGTGAAGCGGGTGGTGAGAAGTCAAGGAGGTGAAACTCCTGGGAGATGATCAGATTTTTCTTTCTACTGGGTTTCTCCTAATGATTTTCCCAAGGTCCTCGAATAACCCTGCAGCTCACTCAGAGTGCGCCTGGGGAAGAACATGCATCTCTGAAGGACACAGGATAACTTGGCCGGGAAGATTCATTGCTTCCATGGAGATAAGATTTGCTGTATTCTCAGTTTCTTGCAAAGTGGAAATGCTGAATCAATCACATATAGGAAAGCCGTCCCTTCTGGAAGGAGTGGGGGCAGATTCCAGGCTACAGGTCTGTGCCAAGGTACAGTGAGCATGGTTCTCCATGTCCAGCTCTCCTTGTGTCTCATCTCACAAATCTGAGAGATGCCCACAGCCTGTGGGAGGCACAGTTGCTAGGAGACAGCGCTTGGGTAGTCCATGCCTGCATGCTAAGTCACTTCAGTCATGTCCGACTCTGTGCAGCCCTATGGACTGTAGCCCTGCCAGGCTCCTCTGTCCATGGGATTCTCCCACTGGAGTGGGTTGCCTTTCCTTCTCCAGGGGCTCTTCCCGACCCAGGGATCGAACCCCTGTCTCTTGTCTCCTGCATTGACAGGAGGGTTCTTTACCACTAGCGCCGCCCGGGTGGCCAGTGGAGGCCTGTTAAGTGAAGTAGCCTTTCAAAAGCACCGTCCCAGCCCTTCCCAAGGTGTTGCCTTGGCCTATCTTCTCCCTGGCCCAGGCTTCTGAGATCCCTTGAAAAGTCATCAATTCTGGCTGCCCCTTGTTTGAGTGAATCAATTACTCAGTCATTGGTGGGGAGGCAGGAGCCCAGAAAGAAAAGTTAATTAAGCTCCTAAAGGGTGATCTTCCCATTTGGGTTTGATGGAGATGGATGATATTGCAGCCCATCTCAGAAGCAGGGAGATTACTTCTTGGGAAGAGGCAGCAGTTAGCAATTAAACCTCTCTGAATCCTTTTGAAGTACTTTTCACCATCCTCCCTCAGTTCCAAACCAACATGCCCATCAGGCCCCATGAGAGCTCGAGGATGCTACAGATTGCCCATCTTCACCTGGAAGAGCACTAATGCCCATCACGGTGATGCTTCTGGTGTGTGCCTGGTGCTGGTGGAGAGCTTCTCTCACTGAAGCCAGGCAGGCACCAGGGCTGGGCTTCACCCTCCAAGGGGATTTTCTCCTCTGGCTCATTCTAGGCTCCAAGAGCTGTCCTTATACCTGGTGGTGCTGAAAAGTGATGCTTTAATCTTTACCCCTGGGGACTTCCCTGATTGCTCAGATGGTAAAAAAAAAAAGAAAAGAAAAGAAAAAATCTGCCTGCCTTGCAGAAGACCCCAGTTCAATCCCTGGGTCAGGAAGATCCCCTGGAGAAGGGAATGGAAACCTTCTGCAGTATTCTTGCCTGGAGAATTCCAGGGACAGAAGAGGCTGGAAGGCTATAATCCATGGGGTCACAGAGTCAGACACGACTGAGTGACTAACACACTCAAAAGAAGCAGAACCTCACCTCTCCCATGGAAAACTCCTTTACTGTCCCCTACATCCTGCAATCAGTGTGAATTTCCTGAAAAAGTTGGAGGATAAGATACAAAAGTGGTTGTGAACTATATAAAAACAATAGAGTCTTTATTTTACTGTTTAAAATGTGAACACTGTGAATTTTGCTAGCTAACCTGAATCCCACTAGGGATCATCCAGACCCATTTCCAAGTAGATGATGTTTTTAATCCATGGTAACATTGAGCAGCTGGTTCCTTTATCCTAGGGCATGTGCTTTATTCCTTTCAGTTTCCCTCATAGTGGGCAAGACACATGCTAGTTGAGGATCCCAGCACTGCCACTTACTAGCTCCATGACCTTGAGCAGTTTACTTGATTTTTCTTGGCCTCAGTATGCTCATCTGTAAAGTGGATCTAATGGTACCTAGTTTGCAGAATCATAAGAATTACAGAAAAGGGCTTTCTGGTGGCTTGGTGGTAAAGAATCCACCTGTCAGTGTAGGAGTCATGGGTTTGATCCCTGGGTAGGGAAGATCCCCTGGAGAAGGAAATGACAACCCACTCCAGTATTCTTGCCTGGGAAATCCCATGGACAGAGGAGCCTGGCGGGCTACAGTTTATGGGGTTGCAGAAGAGTCTGGTACGACTTAGCAGCTATGACAACAACCTGGAGTCAGAGGCCTGGTGCCTGATCAGTGCTCAGTAGGCAGGTTTTTGTCTTTGTCACTGTTACTACTTTTAGACCAGTAGATTCAGAAACCTGGGTACAAGTCACTCTTCTTCACTTGCTGCCAGTTTGACCTTGAATGAATTGCACAGTTCTGCAAAACTGTAGTTTTGGCATCTGTGAAGTACGACTAGTAACTTCTACTTTAACAGATAGTTTGGTGACAGCAAACAGAAAAGCCAGCCACAATGGTTTAAACACATGTCACAGACCACAACAGGGATGAGGGTCAGACCAGCCAGCTGACAGTGTTGGCCACATCTCGTAGTAAGGTTGCTAAGATAATGGTTGGGATGGTGTGTGTTAAAGCATTTTATAAGTGAGATTCACTGATCTCACTTAACAGGCCTGCCAAGGACATGATGCTAGAGTTGGTCCAGCAGTTTGACCCCATTAGGAGCAGCATCTTGGCAATGCTCAGGGGTTCTCTTGCCCTTTTCTATTGACTCTGCCCTTCATGGTCCCAATACAACATGGAGAAGGGGGAAGAGGAAGGCATGGAAGATCTGCTTCTTGGTGTCAGAAAAGCAAAAGTTTTCTCTTCAGTCCACCCAGCAAACTGATGCTCACATGTCACTGACCACAACAGGGATGAGGGTCAGACCAGCCAGCTGACGGTGTTGGCCACATCTCATTGTAAGGTTGCTGAGATAATAGCTGGGATGGTGTGTGTGAAAGCATTTTGTAGGTGCTTTACCAAAGAAAATGATTATCCTCACCCCAGCCCTTGCACAAAGCAGAGGCCAATCAGCTGGTCAGTGAGAACTCTATATTGTTCAGGCCTTTTAACCCACACAGAGATATATGAAAGGCATCCGGAAGGCAATGGTTGTGTTAGGACTAGCCAACAGGTCGTACCCTCTTTCTGACCAAGCTGGGGGATATCCTATTTCATCTGCCAGCAAGATGACATTTGAATTGAACTTTGAATTTGGTGGCTTCAGTTGCCTCTGCTTGATCTAATTATGAGGCTATATCTTAGATAAATACAGTGAATTTCTGGTGCCAGCAGGAGGTATTCCTGAAAGACTCATTCATCAGTAATGAGGTGATGTGAAACTAATCACAGGTAGTCTCCTTAATGTGTGTCCTCCCCTTCATGGGCCCCCATGACATCCTTAATAAGCATCTGCTATTTTTAACAGCTTTATTGAGGTTTAATTTACATACCTTAAAGTCACTAAATGTACAATTGAATGATTTTTAGTAAATTTACACAGTTGTGGGACCATTGCTACCATCCATTTTAGAATAAGTCTATCTCTTTAAGAAAGGTCCCTCCTGCCCAATTTCAGACAGTTCCCAGAACTGCTGTCACCAACACTCACCCTTGCCCTGCTCCGGGCAATTATTGAGCTATTTTCTATCTCTAGATTTGCCTTTTCTGGGCATTTCATGTCAGTAGAATTTTACAATATGTGGTCATTTGGACCTTCTTTCACTGAGCATGTTGTTGAAGTTCATCCATGCTGTAGCAAGCATCAGAAGTTAGTTCATTTTTTTTATGGTTGTCAGGAAGGAAGGAGGGGGGGAAGGGATAGTTAGGGAGTTTGGGATGGACCCGTACTCTCTGCTGTGTTTAAAATGGATGACTAACAAGGATCTACTGTAGAACACATGGGACTTTGCTCAATGTTATGCAGCAGCCTGAATGAGGGGGTTTGGGGGAGAATGGATTCATGCACATGTATGGCTGAGCCCCTCTGCTGTCCTCCTGAAACTATCATAATATTGTAAATTGGCTATACTCCAATATGAAAGGTAAAAACAGGAGTTAGTTCATTTTATTTTTAAATTGTATTTCATTGTATGGCTATAGCGTTAATGAACATTTAAATGTCTTCCACTTCTTGCAATTATGAATATACTACTATGAACATTTATGTGCATGTCTTTTTATGGTCATATATATTTCTCTTCAATAGCTATCTATGGGTAGATTTGCTGAGTCATGCAATAAATTTATGTTTAACATCCTAAGCTGCCGAACTGTTTTCCACATTTTACCAGAATGGAACATTTGTTATAATCCATGAATTTCCATGGATCCATCATCACCCAAAATCTGTGGGTTACATCAGGATTTACTCTTGATGTTGTTCATTTCTGGGGTTTTGACAAACATATAATAACATATATATACCCCCTTGTAGATCATAGAGAAGAGTTTAACTGCCCTAAAAATCCTCTTCGCCCCACCTATTCATATCCCCCTCCCTCCTAACCCCTGGCAACCCCTGATCTTTTTATTGTCTCCATGAAAAGTAAAAGTGAAAGTCGCTCAATCATGTCTGATTCTTTGCACCCCCATACGGTCCATGGAATTCTTCAGACCAGAATACTGGAGCGGGTAGCCATTCCCTTCTTCAGAGGATCTTCCCAACCAGGGATCAAACCCATAGTTCTGCCTTTTCCAGATTTCATATAGTGAATCATGAAGTGGGCAGCCTTTTCAGATTGGCTTCTTTCACATGGTGATATGCATGTATGTTTCCTCTTTGTCTCTTCATGGGTTGGTAGCTCATTTCTTTTTAGCCATTGTCTGGATGTACCACACTTTCTTTATCCATAGCTGTTGCTTCTCATCCCCACCACCATTCAGCATTATTAGTGTTTTGCATTTTGGCCATTTGACTAGGTGTGTAGTGGTATTCCACGTTTTTATTTGAAATTTTCTAATGACATATGATGTTGAACATCTTTTTTACATGCTTGTTCTTTACATACATACATGTATGTATCTGCTTAGGTGAGGTGTCTGATCAGGTTTTTTGCCCACTTTTTTTTTAACCAGGTTATTCATTTTCTTATTGTTGAGTTTTAAAAATCTTTATATATTTTATATATTAGTCCTTTATCAAATATGTGTTTTGCAGATATTGTCTCCCAGTCTCTGACTCGTCTGATTTTGACTATTTTTAAACTGAGTTGTCTGCTTTCTCATCATTGAGCTTTCAAAAGAGTTCTTAATATGTTCTGGATATAAGTTTTTTATTATGCATCTGATTCACAAAATTTTCTCCTAGTATGTGACTTATATTTTAAATTTCTCAATGGTGTCTTTTAAAGTACAAAAGTTTTAAATATTTATGAAGTCCAATTCTTAATGTCTTTCTTTATGGATCATTCTTTTGTTGTGTATTGAAAAACTATGCCTAAACAAAGGTCTCAATGGTTTTCAACTAAATTTTTTACAGGTTTAGCTTTTACAGTTAAGTCTATGAATTTGGGGTAAATTTGTTTATGTGGTATGAGACATGGGTGTCAGTTTCACATTTTTGCATGTGACTATCCAACTGTTCCAGCACCTTTTGTTGAAAAGGCCATTGAATTGCTTTGGCATCTTTTTAAAAAATCAATTGACCATAAATGTAAGGATTTAGTTTCAGACTCTCAGTTCTATTCCATTGATCAACAAGTCTATCTTTATGTCAACATCAGACTGTGGGAGTTAGTGTAGCTTTATGAAAGTGAAAGTGTTAGTTGCTTAGTTGTGTCTGACTCTTTGTGACCCCTTGGGACCTCTGTCCATGGAGTTCTCCAGGCAAGAATACTGAAGTGCGTAGCCATTTTCTTCTTCAGGTAATCTTCCTGATCTGGGGGTCAAACCTGCTTCTCTGTATTGCAGGCAGATTCTTTACCCTCTTAGCCACCAGGGAAGTCCCTACTATAACTTTATAGCATGTTTTCAAATTAGAAAATATAAGTAATTCAATTTCATTCCTTTTCAAAATTATTTGGGCTATTGTGGGTTCTTTCCATTTCTATATAAATCTTGGTATTGGGTTAATTTAAAAAATACTGTTGTGATTGTGATAGAAACTGTGTGAAATAGAAAGATAATTTGGGAAGAATTACCATCTAACATTTTTTAGTCTTTATATCCATAAAGATGGAATGTTTCTTCATCTACTTGAAACTAATTTTTCTTAACAATGTTTTTTAGTTGGCGGTGTATGAATTTTCACTTTTGTTAAATTTATTCTTAAATGTTTAGTGTTTTATGTTACTGTAAATGGGATTGTTTTCTTAGTGTTGAATTTATATCCTGTGACCTTGCTGAATTCATTTATTAGCTCTAGTCATTTTTGTTGTCGATCCCTTAGGATTTTTAATATGTAGAATTATCCTCAGATAAAGACCAGCTTTCCTTCCATCTGCCTTCTCTTCTGATTGCCTAGTATCTGTTACTGAATTTGAAATTTTATGGAACACTCAAAGAGTAGAGAGGAGGTCCCCAGGGAAGTTAGCATGAAGGCCTGCCAATTGGAGCAGGGGTGGCAGAAAGAAACAAGGAGTCCTACATTAGAGTGTAATGAGTTTGGACTCACTTATTCACTTTGCAAAATACTGGGATGAAGGAACTGTCATAAGAAAGGGGTGTCCAATTTGATGGAGGGGACTTTGTTTTTTTTGTTTGTTAAAAAATTTTTTTTATTGACTTTCAGTTGTTTTGCAATGTTGTGTTCATTTCTGCTGTGCAGAAGGCTGAGTCAGATATATATATATATATATATATATATCCCCTCCCTCTTGAACTTCCCTCCCACCTCCTGGTGATGGAGACTTTGATAGCGAGTCAGAAGATGCATTATTGTTGAGCTTCTTCCAAAGAAATTGAACTACACACTCCAGTATGTTTTACTTTGTTCCCTGAGGAAATGGTTTATTCCCTTTCCATTAATTTCGATGTCCTTTTCTGCTGGGCAATGGGTGGTACCCCGCCCCTTCCAAATGACGGTAGGGAAACAGTGACGTGAGGGTAGCCAGGTGAACAGTCAAGAAGGCCTTGAATCCATGAGTTTATCTGCTGTTACAGCAGTAATTCCAAACCATAGCAACCAGGCTTCCTCCTCTCCAGTGAAGAGCCTTTTAGATAATCGCTCATTATTTAACACGCAATGGCTATATGGCTATGTGAGCTGTTATCTGTTTATGTTGACTATTAATAAATGATTAGACCATATTGTGTGGGTTTTAATAACTCCATAGGAAGGCGAGTGTGGCCAGGAGGTGAAATCTCAAGCAATTACACATTCATAAGTTATGTTGTTGTTTTTTTTTCCTAACACACAGAAGCTGTTCACTTACAAGTGAATTAAACACACAGGCCTGCTGCCCTTGCTTGGGATTCTGGCCCTGCAAAGAGAAGGCACGCACAGCAGATGCTAGGTTCCTGGTGGGAAGAACCTGTGGGAAACAGACGTGGCAGGATCTGCCCAAGGCAAGAGCTGCTGTTGGCTAGGCTGGATGCATTGCATTACGCCTTGGCTGAAAACCCCCATCGGGACAGAAATGTTGACAGTCATGGTCATATCTGTGTGAGGCCAACCAGCACTTTTAAAATATATTCTTCTAAATCAGCCTTGAAATAGGACTGGCCTACTTGACTGCTTTCCAGATGAGACCCAGGAAGCCACACTGCACCCCTTATAGATCTGCCTTTCCCCATTCTAGACAAACAGGTGAGAGGCTATTGGAAAATCAGGGTTAGAGTGTCAGCCAGGGAGCTTCTTGATGAACTCTGCTCTGGGAGGTCAGACAGAAGCAGAGCAAGCACCACGGGCTTCAGTCACAAAATGGAAATGGACTCAAATCATTTTTTTTGCCAGCAAGGATTTTCAAATCAATATCAAGCCTCTTTGCTACATTCTTATTCTTTTTCTTCTTTTCTTGCTGTCTGCTGAGGGCAATGATGAATTTCCTTCTCTAGGTAGCTGTAGAGATAAAGTTTTTATACTCTCCTGGGTACCGGGGTGCCCTGGCCACACCATCCAGGTGAGGACACAGCACTCCTGGGGGTCAGCCTGCCCCAGGGTTCTGCAGCCCTGGTCATTGTCTCTTCTCTTTGCTATGAGGGGATCAGCTCCACATGTCCTGCCTCTTGCTCTGATCTGGAAACTGCTGACCTTCCCTAGGATGCTGTAAGGAAGAACGAGGGCAGGTATATGGCTGTTCCTTTCCTCCTTTGAATTGTTTAGACAACCAGGGTTACTCAGGATCCTCACTCTTACACTTGCTACTAGAAAGCAGATTTGGACATAAAACAAAGTCACCCTCTAAGATGGCCATCCTAGAGGGTTCACTAAAGACCCTCCAAAAGAAATGTATCATAAGATTGTCCCAAGCATGAATCTCACGGCACCTGGGCTCCAGGAAGACACAAAGATTCGCCTATGTATCCCCTTCTGTTTCCATAACGAACAGGGAATGCTTGTGGAGTGATTGACAGCGAAAGATGGAGGAAAGGTTGGAGATGGGGGCAGGGAGGGAGGAGATGGGTAACAGATTCCAGTGTGTCCATTCATTTATCCGGTCTTGATTGCAGCACATAGCATGCGCCAGGCACTACAGTAGGTGCTGGGGATAGAACAGCGCTCAAGAAGCAGGCTCTTTCTCAAAGAGCTTATTGATGAGCTGGAGGGGCAGGCAATGAGAGCAAACAGACACACGTGGATGGTGCACTTGTCTTGTGCTGGCTTGAGCACAGAGGGCTGTGCAAGCTCAGATGAAGGGTGTTCAACTCCCCAAAAGTCTCTGCGCAGGTGAGATCTACACTTGCTCTATGAAAGCTGGGGAGGGGAGGGATGTTGGGGCCGAGCGAACAGAATGTGAAACCCTGGAGAGAAACGACTGCGTAGGCTGGCAGTTCCAAGTGTTCAGTGCAGTTGGGAAGAGTGTGGGGAAGAGGGTGATCAACCTTGAGGCTAGTGTGATATCCAGTCTGTAGACGATGAAGGGCCTATGAAGAAGCTGCATGAAGGATTTTGGGCACAATCCTGAGAGCAACTAGTGCAAGTGTGAAAGTGAAAGTGTTAGTCACTCAGTTGCATCCGACTCATGATCCGAAGGACTGTAACCCTCCAGGCTCCTCTGTCCATGGGATTCTCCAGGCAAGAATACTGGAGTGGGCTGCCATGCCCTTTTCCAGTGGATCTTCCAAACCCAGGGATTGAACCTGGATCTCCTGCATTGCAGGCAGATTCTTTACCATCTGAACCACCAGGGAAGTCCCAAGAGCACGAGGGTTCGGGTGGGGCTTGAAGTATGGAAGTGGCAGGATACTACAAGCAGTTCTGTAAGCCCCCTTGAACTGCACTGGGCATGAGATGGATTGGGAGAACTGAGCTGAATGCAGGGAGATGATGAAGGAAGATGGCAGACCCAGTGGAGGCGTAGGAATGGAGAGCATCTGACACCCACCCCTCATCCTTAGCATCCTCCTTCAGCTTTTGGTCTAGGCAGTCATGGCAAGAAGAGCGGAAGAACATCAACCAAGAAAGTGGATGCATCACAGAGACAGCTTTTAAGCTTGGAGGAACTTTGAAGGAGAGAGAGAGAATGCCTGTCAAGGAGCTCCAGAGAGCTTGGGAAAAGTAGGGAGAGACCTGCCCCAAACCCTCGGGGAGGGCAGTAAGGCGATGGGCATGCAGCATGGATGGGGGGACATTTGGGAGAAACGCAGTTCCAGTGCACCCCACACAGGGCTGAGGAGGCATGGGTGAGATAGAAGCATTGCGGAGAATGGGGAAGAGGTGGCTTTGGAGAGCACAGTGGGTTCATTCATGAACTTACTGAGTTGCTCCTGTTACCACAGTAACATGTCAAGGGTTTTGCAGATCTGGGAGGAGAAAAAAAAAAAAACAAACCCTGAGTTACAGTACTCAAAGCAAATTAGGTCACTGTTACGAGTTATTAATTTTAATGCATTAAGAAAAGTGTGCAGGGGGAGTGAAGGGTTTGTGTGTGTGTGTGTGTGTTTTTTAAACACAGCAAATGAGAAACAGCAAAAAGTACAACAATAATTATGCTGAAAGCAAAAGTGAAGTGTTCCATAAAATGTAAGAAATGAACAAATTACACGCCCCTCCTCCCCCTCCCCTCTCCCCCTCCCCTCCCCGCTCCTCCCTCCCGTGTAGTTAGGGGTGGCTGAGGTGGGGGTGGGGGCCCCCCACAGCCTCCCACGCGGTAATGAGCTCTCAGCTCACATCTCTGTGCACATTGTGGGACGTTGCTTAAGCCAAGCTGAAATTCAGTGCTGGAGAGGAGGCGCAGAGGGGCATTTTTCTGGGCTGAGTTATGTTTAGTGCAGAATTGCTCTCAGGCAAATGTGCAGTCTGATGAGGGGAAATTGGAAGCCGTGAATAGATTCTCCAGGAACTTTGGTACCCAAGGGGACTCCGGGCAGGCTGCTTTTTTGGTTTCTGGGCCTGGCTGACTCACTCCGCAGCCTACTTCCCTGATGGGGCTCTGGGTCCCCCCGGGTGCGAATCTGGGTCATGTGTTGCTCCAGCTTGGACCGGTCTGGTGCGCCTTTCTTCTGTCTCTTTTGGCTTCCCTTTTCTTGTTGTTGCATTTGTTTGTTTTTTTATCGTAGTCGGTTCTGCTCTGCACCTTTGGGGGCAAGTCGGAAAATGTGGTATTCCAGATGATGCCACACGTGGAACTGACCTCCATTTTTCTACACACAAAGTCTCCCTTTCCCCCAACCCTCTGACCTCTTCCTGAACACGCCCTCGTCACCCAGGGCGTCACCCAGCCGCACGTTCTCCTGTTTCTCCCTGTCTTGGTGGTGTTCACCAGTCAGACCGTGTCCTCTGGAGGATCTTCTCTCTCCAGGGTCACTCATTCTAGGAATGACAAAGACAGTTCCTGTGCTTGACTCTTATATGAATATTGCTGAAGGTTCAGGCAACAGAGGGCCAGATGGGGGTGGGGGAAGTGTGGAAACCTGGACACCGTGGTTTCTTTTCTACCTGTTGTTAGGTGGCTGGTTTAAAAGTCACGTCCACATTTTCCTCTAAATGTCGTCCAAAAGGAGAGTGGTCAAAGAAGAGCTTTCATTTTTCATTGTTTAAAATAGCATTTATATTTATGATAAAGAGAGAAAGAAAAATGTGAGCCTGGTGGGATCTCACAGATATGATCGAGCTCATGCTCATTGCTAAGTAGGGACAGATCCAGAATAGTGGGTATAGTTGAATAGTACCTATCAATATATACGTGTGTGTGCATGCTTGTGTGCTAAGTTGATTCAGTCCTGTCTGACTCTTTGTGACTCTATGGACTATAGCCCACCAGGGTCCTCTGTCCATGGGATTCTCCAGGCAAGAATATTGGAGTGGATTGCCATTCCCTCCTCCAAGGAATCTTCCTGAGCCAGGGGTCAAACCTATGTCTTTTATGTCTTCTGCATGGGCAGGCAGGTTCTTTACCACTAGAGCCACCTGGGAAGATTGTGTGTGCGTGCAGTCATAAATCCAGTCAATATTTGTTGAGTAGCCACTGTGTCCCAAGTATACTGTGTGTGTGTGTGTGTGTGTGTGTGCGTGCGTGCGTGCACCTGTGTGCATGTTCCACGTGCTGTGTTAGGGAGCTTTCCTTTCAGTAGTTTGTATGACCCACTTCTCATCTGCCTTTCGCACTTTCTGGACACTGGTAGAGAAATCAGATTTTTTTTTTCCCCAGAAGCTAATTTACCTTGTGAGTGGAAAGTTCCATTTTAATTGATTCCATCTTTCATGATCCAAGTAAACTATAATCTCAGCTCAGTGGTCAATATTTTGGCTGCCCAGTCCCTCAGCCTTGAGCACACAGCTGGGGCAGGCAGAGAGCCACCATCACGATGCAGGAGGAAGGGGAAAACAGCTCAGGGTAATAATCTGCTTTTGATTTTTTTTTTCCTTCCTTTTCCGACACCTTGTCTCAAATCCACTAAAACAGGGGGAAATCCATGGCAATTAGAAAAACTTCCGACTGAGACCTCTTTCTCCACTGGCTTTCATTTTTTCCCCCACCCTCTTTAGTATTCAGAAGCCACCCAAACATCAGAGGTTTCCACGAGGCTCGGCTGTGCTCAGCATCCCAACCACAGAAAGGGAAAGGAAATTCTCACTGGAGATTTTGCCGTTCCTTTCAGGGCAGTGCCAGGTGGCTTCTGTCACATCCCGGACCTCATTCTGGCAGCAAGTCCCTAGAGCAGTGATGGCCAGAGTCGAGCGCCTTCTGCAGAGGCAAAGAGGGCATGCGGAGATGCGAGTTAAGTGGGGAGTGGCCCCTGAGCGGGCAAGGTACCCAGGGAGCCTCTCAGCTGTTTCTGCAGAGCCGTGGATCTCCCTGGACAGAACCTGGGGAGATGGACTTCAAGGGGGCCCCCACAGGAGCTGCTGCTGCTGCCATTTGTTGTCGTTGAGTCGCTAAGTCATGTCTGACTCTTTTGCAACACCATGGACTGTAGTCAGCCAGGCTCCTCTGCCCATGGGATTCTCCAGGCAAGAATACTGGGGTAGGTTGCCTTTTCCTCCTCCAGGAGATCTTCCCCACCCAGAGACTGAACCCGCGTCTCTTTGCATCTCCTGCAGTGGCAGGCAGGTTCTTGACCATTGATCCATCAGGGAAACCCACAGAGAGCCGCATGGCCACCAAATGATAACAGAATACTCAAATCAGCCCAGCTAGGTTCAGTGATGATCCTGGGCTCTATGGATGACTTTCATTATACAGCCTTCTAGTTATTTGTCTCCCCGTCTTTCAGAAGTCTAAACTGAATCTATTAGCTGCAGTGGCACAACTAGTAGGCGGTTGATCCAGATTTCAAACCCAGGTGCGCCAGGCTCCTCCTCTTCGTGAGAGACGGGCAGGGTGGGCCTCCAGTGCTGTCTCCCAGGGTCTCTGCTCTGTTCCCGGGGACTGATGTGAGGTGTGGATGAGGAGTGGGAGGACGGGGCACAGGCATGCAAGGTTGGGGTCGAAGAAGGGACATGGGAAGGAGAAGCAGCATCCTCAGCCCCCTGTGACCATGCTCAGGACAGATGACGCCTCTGGACATGCATCTCTGAGGTCCGGGTGGCCTCAGCCTGGCAGAGAGCCCTGTTTGATCGCTGCGTGTACACGGAGGAGGGAGAATTTGGGCAGGTACAGGGCCAAAGGGGAGGAGAAAGCAGGTGCGGTGCCCGCCTGCTGGGGAGGCGCCAGGCCGGTGGGAGCGGCAGCAGGCGATTTTAATGCTGATTCCCGGGTGGAGACTCCAACTCCGGGTGGTCTGTGGTCTGGGGTCCTGCAGAGGGTGGAGCTGGGGAACCTGCGGTCACTAACAGCTGGAGGACATGATGCCAAGGAGGAGAGGGCAGGCAGGTGGGCTCCCAGGCAGTGGCATCTGCTGTCTAGCTCAGCCCTCCCGCTGAACTCAGCTCGGGCCTGACCGCCTCCTCCATCTAATCTCTAAATTCCTGCTCTGTCTCAGGCGACTCTGACTCAGGGCCCGCGTTGCGGGGCAGCTGCTGACTTTCTGCGCTCTCTTCTCCATCCCTCCACATTCCCAGGTGCCTGTCATTGCCTGGCCTGACTCTGGCTGGCAGCCTCCTCACACGTGTTGCGGGGGTGGGGGGGGGGCCCTCACCTGTCAGGACACGTGGTCGGGCGCGTTAAATCCAGGGCACTGGGAGCCCAGGAAAAGGGCAGGAAAGCCTCCAGTCCCCAGTGGATTGTGATAATATGTGGCAGGGGGAGAGATGGGGCACCGGCCAGACCTTTCCAAGAGCTTCCAGGACGCTGTAAACCCTCGCCCTTTTCTCTCGTGGAAGGAGAGAGCTGGGAAGAGGAGCAGAGATCTCTCTAGAATAGCCTCTTTCAAGAACACAGACATCATTTCCCTTTGCCCTAAGAGCACAACACCCAGGTGTATTTGCTGTTTCTTCCCTGGCTCCTCTGCACGCACGCACACACACACACACCAGACACACACTAACACACACAGTCACATTGAACATCCACGCTATTGGAAAGTGAATCAGGCTAATAACAACTTCCTCAACATGCAGGAAAACTAACCAAGAGGAGTGGAGGAATGGGGGTGGGTGTCAGAGGGGTGATGCACGGGCATCCGGTGTCACCACCATCATTGGCGGAGATGCAAGCGAGCAGCCACATTTGCTTGAAGAGACAGAGATTCTAATGGCGCCAAGCTGCCCCTTTATCTTTCCATTCTCCCAAATCCCCCAATGGCCCTGCCTTAAAATAAATGTCACTCTGGGGCCAGTTTCTGAGAGGAAGTAAACAGAGGCTGAAGAACAGTCTGGTGTATGGTGTATGAAGCCACATGTGTTCCTTATTGCAAATGTGCAAATAGAAGAACGACATAAAATTAATGGGCGTTAGACTTCCCACATGCCTGGAGATCTTTTCTATTTTAGATCACAATCTTTTTTTTTTTTTTTCCCCCACTGAGCACATATTTTTGGAGGGCTTGGTAAGTGCCTGGTGCTCCATTAGGAGCTGGAAGAGTGCTCTCTGAAGGTTGTAAACAGGACAGTGAGACCTAATCTGTGTTGCAGAAGATCCCTTTGCAGTGAGGAGAAGGGATGAGCCACAGGAGGGTCAGGAAAGCCAGCCAGGTGCATTCATCCAGGTGAGGAAGGAACTGGTGTAAGCAATAGGTCCAATGAATGCATGCACGCCTTCTAAGAAGTTTGGAAACAGAGCAGAGAGAGTGGGGAAGTAGCTGCAGAGGAATCCAGGGTAAAGAGAGGTGCTGATGCTACTGCTTTTTGTCTGTTTTTTAGGATGGAAAAGACTTGCACATGTCTTAATCCTGTTTGTAGAAGGGGAGAGGGTGAAACTGACAGAACAGGGTCCCTAGAAGTGGGAGGAAGGGACCCATCACACAGATGGAGGGATAAGCCATGTATGGGTAGTGGCCATTTTTCTTGTGTCCTAAGTGGAAATGTGGAGAGGGTGAGCACAGAGTCAAGATGAATGGGACATTAAGAAAACGTTTGTCTGTTGACTTCTATTTTGTGTGCGGAGCGAGGAGAGCTCCTCTACTACACAAGGGGGCCAGGGAGGCAGTAGTAAATTCGGGGAAGCGCGAAGGAGACGGGATTCGGCCTCTATGGAGGCTGGCAGACAGACCCGACCACGGCAGCACAGAGACTTGCAGATGGTGGGATGGTCAGGGGAGGCTGGAAGCCATGCGTTCAGATGGGGTTGGTTGAGAGGTATAGCTCCATTTGACTACAAATGGAACCAGTGGGCTGTTGTGATGATTTGGTCTAGAAACTCTCTTTTAAAAGCCATTTTAAAAATGTGTGTTTTATTTGGCTTTGCCGGATCTTAGTTGCAGCATGCAGGATCAATTCCCTGACCAGGGATCGAACCTGGGCATTTTGAGTGCCGAGTCTTAGCCACTGGACCACCAGGGAAGTCCCTAGCCTTGCAACTCTCAGCATCCCAGAAGTGGGCACAGGGGTAAATGCAGTGGGTGACATGATGGGGTCTCATGCATTAGGGGAGCTGGTTAGGGAAGAGAGTGGAGATGAGGGGTCTGTAGAATAAGGAGAAAGAAAAAGGCCAAAGAGGGGAGGTTTCAATAATATCCAAGAACATATCTGTCTTAGAGCGCATTCTAAGCTATAGCCAAGAAAGATCAGGAAAATTAGGAAACTGTGGATAGGAAATAAAGTATCTAAATTTATTCTTTCAGAAAAAAAAACAAAACAAAACCAGACCATGGCACTGCCCCACGAGAACAAAGCGAATCTTCACGGGAAGACTTCTTTAACTGGAATCCCAAATCCAGATCCAGTGGCTTAAGTCCCACGGTGATGTGAGGGTCTTTGCAATTTAGAGAGATTTCACTCAACCTTTTGTTTCTTGAAGCAGTGATTTGAGAGCTTTATTATAATGCTGTGCACTGATGGCTGTCTAATCAACAGGTCTTTTGGGTTTGCTTCTTATAGTGAACAAAAAAAAGTCATCTCATAGGTACAGCCAGCAGTGAGAGAGTCTGTGTAAAGCCATAAAGCATGAGTCTTAGGAGCATGAGTTTTGGGGGTCAGATTTCTAACCTCGCCACTTATTGTCTGTTTGACCTCAAGGAAGGGGTTTATCCTTTCAGAGCTTTCATCTGTGTGATAGAGAGAATGACAAGTGCTTTATGGGACTGATATGAAGACTGCATGATAGAATTAAATGATGAAATAAATGACAGAGTTATGAACACAGCATCCTGTCAGGCATGTAGTAATGGTTCAGGGAATGACAGTTAGTGGTAGTAGTAATATTCCTCCTGATTAAGGCAGAAGGACAAGCTAGTCTCTATGGTGCATCCCTAGGTACCAACACCAATGACCTGCATTTACTGTTGCCATGCCAACTAAACTGGTCCCACGTGGTCAATACCCCACCTGCTCCAGCAGCTCATGCTGGTCCTCCCTGGAACCTTACACCCTAAAACTTCTCCACATCTACTCTGAAAGCCACGTGTTCTGATTGAGCCCTTCTAAGGAAAAGTGCTTCTTTTCCAGAGCACGGCTGGCTATGGGAATTTAAAAAGCTTCTGCACATTAGGCCTCGATGAACTGAAGCATGTCCCAGCCACAGCAGCTTGAGCACCCAGAACAGCCGGACGGCAGCTTTGTTATCTCCCTCAGCCAGAGGAGCAGGCTCGCCGCCCATGTGTTGAGGCCTTGGGCGGTGGCCCGACATCAAGGACCTGGTTATCAATTATTCTAATTGTTATTCCTCACCGTGGCTAGAACTGCCGGTGTTTAAAGGAGTTTCCATCCTCCAGATCCATAAACTTGCCCTTGGCTTATTGAGCCAGCCACACTAGTTTAACAGAAGTGATTTTAATTACTCGACTGGAACTACAAAAGGAAGTGAGGAGGGCGTGGGGGGCTGTGATCAGTGTTTAAGCAGAGGGCCGGCGTTCTCTTATCTTGGGGCAAAGCTGCTCCTGATGGCTTCTCCTCCCACTATCTCTCTCCCGCCCACATCACAAGAGCATCCACGCTGAGGGATCAGATGGATTGAAACCCACAGAGCTTCCATGCCTCAATTCTAAAAATTACACGTTTGTTAAGTACTCAAAGGTGTGGAAACCTAAGTTGATGTTAAAAAATTGTGTTTCCTTGGGTCTGTATACATCCCCATCTAGTGTCATAGTAACGTCTTGCTGGTCCAGCTGCCCATTCTTCACCAATGAACATCAATCAAGATTGCACGCATGTACTACAATCCATTGGTAGTGGCTGCCTGGTGTTCAGTGTAGGAAAAGATGCTGGTAAAGAACACTATGCTTGACTAGTAATGTCTGCCACTGGCACAGGATGAAGAATGGAAGTACCCTTTCTATGTATTGCAAGCCCGATCTTAGTTTACAAACCTCCGGGAGGTGGGGAATGTATTGTTTTAGCTCTTCGTGTAAATGTACCTAACATATGTCATGAGTTATTGGTGATGATGGTGACGAATATTTATGCCAAACTGCAGTAATTTAACCAGTTTTGGTGTAGTTGTTTAGTAGCTAAATTGTGTCCAACTCTTTGCAACCCCATGTACTTTTGAGCATGCCAGAGTTTGCTCAAACTCATGTCCATTGAATTGGTGATGCCATCCAACCATCTGCTCCTCTGTCATCCCCTTCTTCTTTTGCCCTCAGTCTTTCCCAGCTTCAGGGTCTTTTCCAATGAGTCAACTCTTCCCATCAGGTAACCAAAGTATTGGAGCTTCAGCTTCAGCATCAGTCCTTCCAATGAATATTCAGGGTTAATTTCCTGATTGACTGGTCTGATCTCCTTGCAGCGCAAAGGACTCTCCCTTAACTAGTTTTAGCAGCTAAAAATCTCATGATTGCCCTCTAACCTGTAAGCTTGTTCATCACCCTGTCAGAGAATAAGCAATACAGTTTACAAAATCTTCACTCCTTACACTAAAACTACTTGGATAGTCTAAAGCACTGTCATAAATATTAGACACCAAATTGTCAAAATAAATAAAGAGGGAAGTTTCGTGGTGTGGCAAATTCTGCTCTTCTCCTCCTAAATCATGTTTATTTGCTTACTTGAAATTCACTACATGCCCTCGGCATCCAGCAATGATTCTGAGGCTCAGCTGGACACACACTGGGGAGAGGGAACAGCCTTATAAGCAAATGAATGACAAACACCTCTTTTGCTTCAACACCATCCATCTCACTCAAGTCGTGTGTCCTTCAACTGCTCTGCCTCAGGTCCCTGTCGTCCCCCTGAGAAGCAGATATATCATCATGTGTAACCTTGTGTTTCTGAGATGTGTAATGCACGTGCCAGAGATCAGCATGGAGTCTTATGAAGCCCAACTTGAAGAGAAGAGTCACAGGTCCAGATTCTGCCCCCTGACCCCACAGGCTGTGTAATCGCACATCCAGTGAAAGAGTTTGGCAACTACCGGAGACACAGCTGGATGGGAGGGAGAAGCAGATTCTGCCCCCACCCCCACCACCCTGCCACCACCCGGGGCTTCTATCATCTCATTCCAGGAACTTCACCCCAACTCTGACATCCATCCCTATGCTTAGGAGATTAGTGGAGGGTGGAAAAATGATTATCTGTTGCCACCAGAAATCACGGCAGCCACCAAAAATCTCATACTGGAAATTGGATTACTCCAGTTCATCATCACTCATTACCCACAAAATGTACATCTATAAAGTGAAAACTGTTGTAAAGTGACTGACTATCCCTGCAGGAGAAATGGGTTGGGGAAGCCATGCTTCTCTTTGAATTGGCTTGAAGCTTAGGCATCAGACATAAGGAGAAGCCAGGATGTTGGGCCAGGCCTAGTCACCTGTCTAAACCTTCACTTTCTTCTTTTTCAGTTGTAAAACTGAGCAGATGGGACTAGGTAATTACTAATGTTCTTTCCAATTCCAAAATTTCTATTCAAGACCTATACTCTTCCTTGGTAAAATTCCACCTAACATTCTTTCTAGGTGGACTATTCCTAAGTTGGGATCCCCCATTTCATGGTCTGTATCCGTAACTTTGTTGTTTAACTTTTTAATGAAGAGGGATAAAGTCTTCATTGAATCTCCACAACCTGGCTTTCTGTTAATACTGTGGTCAGTTGAACGTGATAAACTAATCATACAGCCAGAGGATGTTCAGAATAGTCTATCTCATGCACCTTTGTTTTCCTCTTCTTTAGATATGATCTTAATGAGTGGTTCTCAAAGTGTGGTCCCAGAACCAGCAGGATCAGCATCACTTGGGAGCTGATTAGAAATGCAGATTCTGGTGGTCCTCCTAGACCTACTGAATTGACACTGTGGGGGTGGAACTCAGAACTGTATATTTTGATAAATTCTCCATGTGATCTTGAGTCATGCTAAACCTTGGGAAACACTGATCTACGTGAGAAAAATAGCCCCTGTTGAGGGTCAGGTGACCTGAAATCTACTCCAGTTTCCCACTGACCAGCTGTAAGATCTTAACTTACTCACACCCCATCTGGAATTCAGCTACTTTATAAGTAAACTAAGGAGAGTGATTGCAGCCATGAAATGAAAGGACACTTGCTCCTTGGAAGGAAAGCTACGGCAAATCTAGGCAGCATATTACAGAGCAGAGACATCACTTTGCCAACAAATGTCCGTCTAGTCAAAGTTATGGTTTTTCCAGTAGTTATGTATGGATGTGAGCGCTGGACCAAAAAGAAAGCTGAGGGTCAAATAATTGATGCTTTTCTTTTTTTTTTTTTTAGTTCTACCATTTTATTGCTACCAACCCATCTCCCTCCACCCTCGTGCACACATGCTCAGTCATGTAACCCCACGGATTGCAGCCTGCCAGGCTCCTCTGTCCGTGGACTTTTCCAGGCAAGAATACTGGAGTGGGCTGCCATTTTCTTCTCCAAGAATTGATGCTTTTAAATTGTGGTGCTGGAGAAGACTCTTGAGAGTCCCTTGGACAGCAAGGAGATCAAACCAGTCAATTCTAAAGGAAACCAACCCTGAGTATTCTTTGAAACGACTAATACTGAAGCTGAATCTCCAATACTTTGGTCACCTGATGTGAAGAGCTGACTCATTGGAAAAAACTGATGCTGGAGAAGATTGAGGGCAGGAGGAGAAAGGGGTGGCAGAGGATGAGATGGTTGGATGGCATCACTGACATAATGGACGTGAGTTTGAGGAAACTCCTGGAGATGGTGAAGGACAGGGAAGCCTGACATGCTGCAGTTCACAGGGTCATGAAGAGTTAGACACGACAGAGTGACCGAACCACAGCAGCAAAGGATGGCTTTTACTTATGTTACTCATTTGGAATAGCAGTAGGCTACAATTCATCAGCAGGTGTAGAAGTGCTGTGAATAAGTTGAATGTATTTTTCACATGACTAGACTTTTATTCATTCATTCAACAAGTATTTTTCCTCATTTATATGCTCAGGGTCTGGAGGATACGACAGGAAGAAGGTAGATAAGGTCTTTGCTGTCATGGAGTCTACACTCCACACTGGATCCTTTGTGATACTGTTTGATATTTACAAGCAGTTATATGATTCATTTCAAGATTAGGTTCAGATCTCTCAAGGGATTGGGAAAATGGGAAATGCTTTTACCTAAGAGGAAGATCAGGTTATGTCAAGCATAACAAAGAATAAGTTGACTACAATGCAGCTAAAGCAATATTAGCTACCAGGACAGAACATAGGGAGAGATTTAGAAGCTGTCAAGCTGGGTCTTCCCTCACCACAGCAGAGATTTGGCTGAATGGTACTCAGGCCTTATCCAGATTATGATATTTCAATTCTGCTCTCTCCATCCGAGCCAGCCCTCCTGGCTTTTCTTGAACAAAACTGGATACTACAAAAAATAAAGCAAAGCCTCTATTCCCTGAGCTCTTTTCCAGAATCATAATTGTTAGCTCAGTTGGTAAAGAATCCACCTGCAATGTAAGAGACCCTGGTTCCATTCCTGGGTCAGAAAGATCCCTTGGAGAAGGGATAGAATACCCACTCCAGTATTCTTGGGCTTCCCTTGTGGCTCAACTGGTAAAGAATCCACCTACAATGTGGGAGACCCGGGTTCAATTCCTGGGTTGGAAAGATCTCCTAGAGAAGGGAAAGGCTACCCATTCCATTATTCTGGCCTGGAGAATTCCATGAACTGTATAGTCCATGGGGTTGCAAAGAGTCGGACATGACTGAGAGTCTTTCTCTTTCACTGCCATCTGAGGGACTTCCCAGATGGCACTAGTGCTAAAGAGCCTGGCTGCCAATGCAAGAGACATAGAGATATGGGTTTAATTGCTGGGTCAGGAAGATCTCCTGGAGAAGGAAATGGCTACCCACTCCAGCATTCTTGCCTAGAAAATTCCATGGACCTAGGAACCTGGTGGGCTATAGTTCATGGGGTTGTAAAGAGCCGAACACAATTGAAGTGACTGAGCATGCATGTACTACTGTCTGAGATATGGGCCCAGTGAGAATAAATAAATGATCATCAGATAGTTGGACCCCAGGACCAATTTTCAGGAGGATTTTAATCCTTAGCCACTATCATTGACAAGCAGCTGCTTTTTTCTTTTCTCTTCAATCCAAAGCTAAAATTCAATTTCCTAAATTTTATGAAAAGAAATGAAAAATGTGCTGGGGGGAAAAGAGTAGCTCGGGAGAGTTTTTGGACTTCAAAACCCTCAAAAATCTTTTAATGATTTAAGCGTAAAGGAATCAGAAACATACTGATGAAATTCCCCTTGATATCCACATGGTGCTTACAAATTCTGGAGGGAAGATTTCAGCAATGAAGTACTGCTATTTTTTTTTTTTTATCAAACCCAAACCATCTGAGATGCCTGGTGAACTCCAATATGGTGCGATCATATCTTTTCTCATAACAGTCCCTTCTCCCCAAAGGCAGAAGGGAAGGAAAAAGCCTCATTAAAGAACATTGGTTTTTAAGGTCAGAGTCCTGCAGGAAGCGGGGAGAGGCTGGGGGGTGGGGGATGATGTGTCAGGTTATCATATGCTGAGTTGTTTGTGGTGTTTACACTGACCCACAAGTGTGCCATGGATAGACAAGATCAAAAGGTAATTGTCTAATATTTTGCTACTTTTCAACCTACAGTTGGAAAGAATTATTGCACCCTAAGTTCGAAAACAGTAAATTTCCAAGCTGTCATAATATTGAGGTCTCATGTGTATGGCTTGCTCTGCATAATTAATTGTAAAGTGATAATTTGTACACCGAGATATTTTCCTTCAAATGTGGAAGTGGAAGTCTCAGCATCTTTGCCTCCGGTGGGCAGAAGAAAAAGTGAAGTGGTGTGTGCTATCCAGACACTGACAATGCCTGTCCTTTCACTGAGGCCAGCTGACAAGGGCTTGGAGGAACTTCAGCTGGTTAGGCCCTGATACCTACCCACTGTGAACCCCACCTACTGTTCTCCAGGTCTCCCCCATTCTTGAAGATTGTCCCAGCAAGTGTATTCATCTCTGGTCTCCTTCCCTCTGAATTCTGGCGGCCCCCACAGTCTCTGTGTATAATGTATGCCTGAATGTGTACTCTCGGTAATTCTTTTGGAGTTTATTGTGTTTGTAAACTCTCTGAGAACAGAAACCAGGCCTCATAATTCTGTGTCTTCCAAATCACCCTGCAGAGTCCTAAGAATATAGTGGCACTTGATATATACTTGCATTAGCTTGACTGCTGTAACAAACAACTGTAGTCTCAGCACCCTACAAGAAGAAATACTGACCTCTTAGTATCATTGCAAGGGCTTCCTGAGTGGCTCAGATGGTAAAGGATCTGCCTGCAGTGCAAGAGACCTGGGTTTAATCCCTGGGTCAGGAAGACACCCTCGAAAAGGGAATGGCTACCCACGCCAGTATTGCCTGGAGAATCCCACGGACAGAGGAGCCTGGTGGGGTACAGTCCATGGGGTCAGAAAGAGTCAGATATGACTGATTGACTAACAGCAGCTCCACCAGTATCATCACAGGGGACTGTGGATTGGCTGTGTCTCTACTCCACCCAGCTGCATTTTAGGGCCTTGGATAAAGGAGTAGCGTCTCTCTGAGACAGTCCTTTCTCATGACAGAGGGCAGAAATTGGCCAAACCAGATGAGACACCTAGGGTCAAAGCATCTGCGCACACGTGGCGTACCTCAGGTTCTTTCATATTCCATCAGCTAAAACGGGTTGTAAAGCAAAGGCTGGTGCAAGCCTGCCGAAGGGGTGAAGAAGGAAACTCCGCCTTGAGGAAGCACTACAGACCACGTGGCAAAGGGAGGCGGGGGCCGAATGCTGGGGAGCAGAGTGCAGCTGCCACAGTGCTGCTGATGGGCTGTATGCGAGGTGGGGGGCTCTGACCTCCTCTTCGTGAGTGTGGATGGATGCGTTGCCTGGTAACGAGCCCCCTTGAATGCACGCATGTAGACATCCATCACAGGGACCCCTCCTCAGCTTTGCAGCCCTTAGGATCCATGCTCTGCCCGGCCACTTCCGATGTTCCTCCATCAGTGCTTAGGTGGTGGTCTCTTCCCAGGTAGACTTGGAAGGAGGTGCTTTTTCTTACAGAAGTATTCTTTGAGCTTCATTAACAGAAACCGACTCCAGTAGTCTAAAGTCATAAAAAATTTTGCTCACATAACCAGAAATGCAGTGTTGGGCACTATCGAATAAAGGCTCTGGGTCTACATTTCTATCTTTGTTTTAGTCCCTTTTTTCATGGATTGGCTTTTTCCCCAAGCAGGCCTCCTTCCCAGCCATAAGATAGCTGCCAGCATCAACCTTGGCAACATGATTCAGGCTTTACATCCAGGGAGAGAGTGTGTGGGCTTTCCATCACTCTCGTAAGAGTGAGATGAGTTTCCAAACACCTCTCGGCAATCCTTCCGTGTATCTTGTCGGTCCAAAGAGGGCCACTAGCCCGGTTCTGAACTGGTGACTTGTCAGGGAATTGGACAGCCCTCAGACCCACCAAGCTCACCCAGGGAACTGATAGTTTCCCTATTGAGCATTGCCGTTATTCAATGAAGAGAAATGGAATGGATCTTAGAGAGTATACTGCGTTTCCCAGCCATAATTGGACAGTCTGGTGTCACTTGCAGTCATTATTGATCCAGATAACTCATGGAGAAAGGATATTGGAAGATGGGTGAGATGAGCTCAGTCTTCCCAGCTCCTATGCCTTGTGTTGGATGCACGTTTGAATATCATTGGAAAGTTATGGCCAGAGGTGCATTCTAAATTTCACCTGCCTGCCAGCCACTCCTATTAACTGTGTTTGCTTGGCTGAGAGTCTTTTCCAGCCAGCTGGTGGTCCCCTAAGGGTTGCTTCTCGTGCCTGCTTTGACTGATTGGCACACCCCATGTGTCACGACTCAGCACCCCCTAGCATGTCATCATGATGAAACGGCGCTGGTAGTCATGACAATGAGAGAAGTTCATCACTAGGTTCCGTTGTCACGTCAAGTTTTTCTTGGCTATGCTTCACCTGCCACGCCCATGGGAATGCAGAGAGAAACTGGTAATTAGGCTGCTATAGTGGGGATGCTCCATGGTGCCTCAGATTGGAAACAAAGACCCTGGAAGCATAATGAATGGCAGGGGCAGAAACCTCACAGCTACACAGTGTGAGCTCCAGGAGGAAGGTGAAGTGCCTGGCCCTTCTTCTGCTCATCAAGCTCTTATTCTAGACTAACAGACAGGCTGGGTTATTTCTGTCTTGCAGCTCGTGGTGGGTTGCCTATTGTGTGTGTGTGTGTGTGAGAGAGAGAGAGAGAGAGAGAGAGAGAGATGTCTTCCTGGTTGACACCTGTGTGAGAGATGCTCAGCACTGGGGCCAGTGAAAGTGCCACAATCTTCACACACACTCGCTGGAGGAATGTGAGATGGGAACCTGTGATCAGTGTGAGAGAAGTGAAGAAATAGCTCAGACAGTGACAGACAAGGTCCAGAGAGGTGAAGAGAGGGAGAGGTGGGGAGGGAAGACTAGCTGTAGATGCCTGTGGGCCTCCCCTTTGCTTCCTGGGAGTCTCACTGGGCTGCATTAATTGCTTGAGGTGTGGATTGCCAGCACATCTCCAGGGAAAGTAGCCGTGCTACTGATGGCTGTGCTTTTGTCTGGTCTTGTCTTTCTGAAAGGAGAGCTGGTCTCCAGACTGGTCTTCTGGAGTTCTGACTCACTTGATCTAGGCTTCTGGACCCCACCCTGCTCCCACCAGGGCTCTGAATGGTTGGGACTCCTCTCTGGGTGCCTGGGGCTGGAAGCAGCTCTCCAGGGCTTCTTTCCTGGTCTCTACTGAGTCATCTCACCATCCCCTGGTGCCACTATGTAGTGTCTAACGTAGGTATCTGATATGCTACTGGGGAAGAGTGGAGAGATGGTTCCAGAAAGAATGATGTGTCTGGTGGTGAAAGTTTGATGCTGTAAAGAGCAACACTGCACAGGAACCCGGGTTGTTCGGTCCATGAATCAAGGTTGGACATGGTCAAGCAGGAGATGGAAGAGTGAACATCGACATTTTAAGACTCAGTGAACTAAAATGGATAGGAATGGGCGAATTTAATTCAGATGACCATTTTATGTTCTGCCGTGAGCAGGAGTCCTTTAGAAGAAATGGAGTAGCCCTCAGAGTCAACAAGAGAGTCCAAAATGCAGTCCTTGGGCGAGATCTCAGAAACGACAGAATGCTCTCGGTTTGTTTCCACCGGGGCAGAAGAGGACATTCCTTCATAATAACCCGTCTGCCCCGCCACCCGCACTTCCCACCCCCACCACTTCTGGGCGGCTTGTGCACATGTCAAGTCCTTCCTCTTGGGGCAGGGAGGAGTGGGGCCAACAGAAATCTGGCCCGAGCCTTCCCTTCTCTGGCTGTTGGTGGCCAGCAGGGCGCAGAGGTAATTTAATGGCTGGGCAGCCTTACTGCTAGAATGCCCCGCTGGTCCCTGCACCAGAACCCTCATCGGATTGGGCCATATGGAAGCTTCACCAGCAGATGCACTGGCCACGTCCCTCTGTCTGCAAAAAATCTCCATTAGGTTTTTTAATTAGACAAATGTCAGTGTTTTATCCGGGATGAGAAACTGTTTTGTGAGAGTGACAACAGTGCCACTTTCAAAACAGCCTCTCAGCACAAGGACTGTCTTTTCTTTGGGGGGCCTCCTTCCCCCTTTGGCGCTCCTACTGGGAAGAGTGGATCATTGTTGTCATCGCCTGTAGCCCGAGCTCTGTCACCCCTTGGAACTTCCTGCTCTCACTGCTTCCCCTCCCCTCCCCTCCACCCCACCTCCTTCTGATCACAGTGACCCCCACGCCCTACCTCCAAAGAGGATAAAATACAGGAAGAGGGACATTGGCAGCCCAGGACAGTTGTAGGGGGAATGGTAAAGCCCAGTCTTCCTTCTTCTTGGCTATTGGAATACATATCTTTCTGTCTTGCTAACTGCCAAGCCCAAGGGTCCAGTGCAAGCCCAGCCCTCCTGGGCTCCGTTTGCTAATGACACCCTCTGATAGCAAGGCACTCCATCAGAGGAGCCACCTCTACCAGCTGAGTGGGGCTGGAAGTGTTGAACACTTCCTGCATTCCATCAGCAGTGTACCTACACTGTTTCCTGGGAAGAGGGGTGTGTTGTGGCCAACGTGGCAATTGGCTGTTTGGGGCTTAAGCCAAGCCCAGTTGCATTTTTAGGTGCGTGATGTTGACTCTTGGAGAGGCTGAAAAACTTGCCCAATTTCATCATCCACAAAATGGAGACATTATATTTGTCACATGGGCTTGTTCTAAGAATTGAATCGGTTTTGTTGTTGTTGTTCAGTCACTAAGTCATGTCCGCCGCTTTGCAGCCCCACGGACTGCAGCACGCCAGGTTCCTCTGTCCTCCACTATCTCCCCAGGTTTGCTCAAATTCATGCCCAGGTTCCTATGCCGTATTGTTCCTGACAGCATTGGACTTAACTTCAGTTGCCCTCCGCTCTTCCCCAGTAGCGCATTGGAAACCTTCTAACCCGAGGGGCTCATCTTCCAGTGTCATATCTTTTTGCCTTTTCATACTGTTCATGGGGTTTTCGCAGCAAGAATACTGAAGTGGGTTGCCATTCCCTCCTACAGTGGAGCACGTTTTGTCAGGACTCTTCGCTATGCCCTGTCCGTCTTGGGTGGCCCTGCCCCGCATGGATCATAGCTTCATTGGGTTACACAAGGCCCTTTGTCACACTATAAGGTTGTAATCCATGAAGGAGTAGGGCTTAGTTCATGGAAATTCCTCAACCGGGGCCTAAGCTTTCCTAAGTCCTTAGTAAGGAGTAGGTAGCAAGATTTACCATGAGAATGCCCCACTGACCACAAGTCTCTGTAGTCTTCTCAGCTCCTGGTTATGTTCCTTGTCATCCAGATCTAATCAAGGATTTGAAGACTTCTCTCCCTGCCAGCCAGCAACTCCAAAAAGGCCTTACAATCCCCCAGTCACCCTTTCTCTCCAAAGTACTCCTTGGTTGACCTCTTCTTCTTCTTTTAAATGAGGGCCTTTATACCCAGGGCTGTGTGTCCAGCAAACAGCTGCCCCCTTTCCCTTCCTGAGCAGGAAACGCCCACCTCCACAGAGGACTTTTCAAAGCCCGACTGCTTCTGGGAGTGCAAGATTGAACCATATGTCAGTTCCAAGGTGCAGACACACCATAAAGAAAAGGATATCCGGTGATAGACTCAGAGCTGAGTTAGGTTTGTTGCTTTGAGCTCAGGTAGACAATTTAGGGTGATTTTAATGACTCTGAAATGTTTTATCTTTTACAACCCCTGGAACTGCCGCTCCACAACCTTAACAAATTGCCGGCTTTCCATCCCTCGCTCCCTGTCATCTTCAGTTAATGCAGGGTCCATTAGGACTTGAGAAACTTATTATTGCAATAAAAAAATATATCCTACCCATATCACAGACCATATATCTGAATCTCGCCTAACACCCGCCCAGGGATTAATACATATTTTAACCAAGTGTTTTACAGTGGCGATGCTGCGGCCCCCTGCACAGCCATTCCCACCAATGCCGAGACAATAGGAGCAAAAGTTCGTCTCTGGAGTCAGGGTGCTGCCTCTCCTAGGTTTTCGAACAAAGCGCATCCCCACACTCCTCTGGGAGATGAGGATCATCATGACCTCGTCAACAGAGCCCATTTGCAGTTGTACATTACCCTGAGGGTTGGTGTCTGTGCCTGGGGTGTGTGTCTGAACTTACATCACCATCTTGTCAATGGAATCACACCCAGGGAGCCAGCGCTTAGCAGGCACTGAAGATGTAGTTTCCACCTTCACTCTGCGGACACAATCCCACATCTGTATCCCTGTGATGGAAAAAGTCCGCAGGTGGGACCTGGGGTTTACTACCACAACGTCTACTAACTCCTCCCTCTCCATCCCAACCTCCTCCCTGCCCTACCACTGCTCATTTCTACTGCAGAGCTCCATCTGCCTGCCATTTTTCTAAGGACACCCCTCCCCATTCCCCTACCGCCCAGAAAATACAGATTAGGTCTTCCATCCTTCAGGGTCATAGTTCCCTGTATCTTCAGTGATCTTGTTGTTTGATAGCTAAATTGTATCTGACTCTTTGCGACCCCATGGACTGTAGCCCACCAGGCTCCTCTGTCCGTAGGATATCCAGGCAAGGATACTGGAGTGGGTTGCCTTTTTCTTCTCCAGGGAAGAAGTGCTACAAAGGGAGAGAAAGCAGGGGGAGGTTTGGGGGTCTTGTGGATGGTAGGGTAATTTCACATCAAGTAGTCAAGGGAGGTTCTCTTGAAAAGGCGACACATGAATCAAGATCTGAAGACAGTGAGGGAGTGAGCCATGCAGCTACCCAGGGGACAAGAACCCCAGGCAAGAGAACCTTTGCAAGGGAAGGGTCTGGACCAGATGGAGAAAGTGCAGAAAATGAGTGGGAAGGAAAGCAGGAAGAGGTGAGATTGGAGGAGGGCAGAAGCCAGACCCTGCTAGCTTTGTCTTCATCTCTGTCACTTTACACTAATTTTCTGTTTACAACTTTAGCCCATTGTTCCATTAGACTGAAGGACAGAAGCATCCATCTCTGCAGCTCCGGGGGTCAAATCTGAGCTTTGCCACAGCTGGTACTCAGAACACTTTTGGAACAAGTGCTGGAAGTGCTCAAAGAGTTCCAATCCTAGACTTATTTTCCTTGCTTAATTTTGTTACTGACGTTCTCTTAGCTTTACAACCTGTCCTTCCAGCAAAACATTTCTTGCCTGGCCTCGAATCTGCAGGCTGTCTTTTTCTTGTTTCATGTGTTATATGCCATTGGTAATGACCTTCCATTTCTACTTCCTCTTTATTGCAGCTGTCCCAAAGTGTGGAGGAGACTGTGGTAGTCTTTGGTGAATATAATCATAACTATATTTGATCAGATAATGATTTGATCAGATGCAGATCCACCCCCCTCAGGAGATGGCCCAGTCTTCAAAGCCAGATGTGCGAGCATATAGATCAGTCATTGTGTCTGAGTAATGGGGCGTCTGGGGAAAGAGTGCAAGGGCATTTCCAACTGGAAGAGACACAGCTCTGCACTCTGATCAAATCTCCAGTCGAAATTCAAGTCCAACAGCAACCGTAATAGTGACACCCTCTACTGATGGGTTTGTTGACGGTGTGCTGGGCCCCGTGTGGGTGATTGGACCCAAGTCAGAGAGGTGCCCTTGTCTGAAAAAATAAGGACACTATGGGTTCCTTCATAGATTGGCTTCCTTCTTTGCTTTGGATGTCTAAACAATGAACCTTTCATTGTGCCTTTTTCCCATGGGATAGAATAACTCAGAAGCAGAAAATTGGGGTTCAGCCAAACCACTCTGACTTCTCTCTATGGCCCCCCCAAAGACAGGACAACTCACGTCAAGACAGACATCCCAGAAAGAAGCCAGATGCAGCCTCATACGTGGGGCCACATAGGAGAGCTCTAGGGTCTAAAAGGGCTTCCCTGGTGGCTCAGATGGTAAAGAACCTGCCTCCTATATGGAAGACCTGAATTCGATCCCTGGGAAGATCCCCTAGAGAAGGGGGTGGCAACCCACTCCAGTATTCTTGCCTGGAGAATCCCATGGACAGAGGAGCCTGGTGGGCTACAGTTGATGGGGTCGCAAATAGTCAGACATGACTGAACGAATAACACTTTTAGGGTTTAAAAGGATTGTAAACTTTCAAGAGGATCTACCTTGTTTTATAGCGTGTGCAGTTCACATTGCCTGCTTTTAAAATTATTCCTTATTATCAGTGAATATAATGTTCCGATACATGCTAAAAAACTGTGAAAGGAAATGAGATCTGAAGCACAAACACTGTTTCATTCACTTATCTGCTGGAAGGAAAACAAGTTGTTGGACTGAGGCAGCAAGGAAATCATTTGTAAGGTCCTCGCAATCTCGGAGGCTGTGTGACCTGTCTCTTTGGGAGCCACCTTGAGTTCACACATCCCTTTTCTGAGCCTCAATTTCCCTCTGTTGATAAGACCAAGAATTCTTTCCCAGTCTCCCTACTTTTGAAGGCTTCCCTTTAACAAAATCCATGCCACCAACAAAAAGGCCTCTATAGCCTCGCCAGGCAGGATAACTTCGATTTCAGAGACGAGGAGCCGTATCTTTGAACCGCTTTCCTCTCGAGTGGTCAGTGGGCAGAAGGAGGCCCGTCAAAAATCTCCAAAGGAATCAAAGAGTTTGGGTAGAAAAAAGACCAGTGTCTGTAGTGAGAGGACCCAGAGAAGAGGCAGAATGGGGCTGGCAGTGTGATCGCAGCCTGGGGCTCTGCACACCCCCCAGCCTTGAAGCCCGCCTGGCATTTGGTTCTACAAAGCTCCTGGTTTAGCAGATGAAATGGAGATCTGAACTGACAACTTTGTATACAAACCCCAAACAGGATCGCCCTGCCTGTCAGCTGTTTCATCTCCACCAGGCTTCCCCACTCAGCTGCACCAGGACTTCTGCACTGCTGGGTGTGGACAGGGGGACCCTGGAGCCCTTCGGGGAGTCACATCCCCTTGAACTTCTTCCCCAGCCACCCAGCATGGAGTGCCCATGGCAGATAGGGCTGTGTGTTGTCAGGCCGTGGAGGTGAGCACAGCTCCATTTCATGCATTGCTCCAGTGTTTTCTTAAAGATTCACAGCCAAACAGGTTAGACAATGGTGGTACCTTTCAGCAACGGAATCTCACAGCCATCCTGTACGCAGGTTGAGACTGGTAGTGTGTTTGCTGGTCACAAGTGGGACAGGTCCAGTAAGGCCTAAAAAGAAGACATTTCCTTCTCACCCTCTGACCCCTGGGCAGGGAACTGGGTCTTCCCTGGTGGCTCAGATGGCAAAGAATCTGCCTGCAATGCAGGAGACCCAGGTTAGATCCGTGGGTCAGGAAGATTCCCCTGGAGAAGAAAATGACAACCCACTCCAGTATTCTTGCCTGGAAAATTTCTTGGACAAAAGAACCTGGCAGGCTACAGTCCATGGGGTCACAAAGAGTCGGACATGACTGGGAAACTAATACTTTCTTCCTTCCTATGGACTCCTCAGCTTAGAATCCCAAGAAGAATGGGCATGATGTAAGTGCCTACCTAGTGAATTGATGAGTTGCAATTCTACAAGGCTCTTTACCCCCACGATGCCATTTTGCAAATGAGAAAGCAAAGTGGGTGAAAGTTAGAGGATTTCATTCATCTCAAAGGAAGCCTGTGTATCTGGTTCAGACCAGCAGCTAGCAGACCCCTCTGTGAGCCTCTCCTTCATTGTAAAATATTAACCATCCCTGCCCCACACCCCAACTGGGCATGGCAAATCCTGCCCTCAAGGATGGAACCCTCTATATGTGGCAACCTGGATGGGAGGGGAGTTTGGGGTAGAATGGATACATGTATATGTGTGACAGAGTCCCTTTACTGTCCACCTAAACTATCTCAACATTGTTAGTCAGCTATACTCTAAAATAAAATAGACTTAAAAAGAGATAGAAGCCTCTGAATCATGCTTAGCTCACCCTCTACAGATTGAACAGTATGATCCTCGAGCCATCCATCCAGGAATGAAACAGAGTGGACAGTTGGCATGACACGGCCCTTTGCGCCAAACCGGGGAATGACCCAGACTCCCTCAGGTTCTCCTCTGAAGCATTGCCACAAATATGCATCTAAAGATGGGTTTTCATGTTACCTCCTATTTCTGCATCATCACCGTCATCATCTCGAGTCAATTATTTTTTAGCTACTTGATGATTCTTGGCACCATCTTAGATACCTTCAAAGAAAATTTCCACAATTTTTATTCTCTAGGGTCTTAATGTCTCAGAGGGATGGCTTCCATGCCGACAGATGCAAACTGAACATTACAAACATTGAGTGAACGTGGAATAAGAATAGACAGAGCAAGATTAAATGTGGAATTATGCAAAGTTCATCGCACCTTGACCACCTTCCCCCTCAAAGCTTGGGTGTGCTCAGTGGTAGCAGGGGCAGGTTTTCTTGGCCCAAGTAGGAACAGTCTTATAAAACAGATGACTTCTTTCCCTGCTGTCAAAACCATATATTTGGAGTCATCAGTGGAAAGCCATCAAGCAGCTATGCTAAGAAGCGTGGCTAAGAAGTTCTAAGGAAATGTTGTTAGGAATGACCTCTTATTCATAAAAGATTTTGTGACCAAAAGCCTGTTCTGTTGATGTTACTTCAGATGGAGTCTTTTAAATCAACTGTAATATCCCTAGAGTAATCAGTCTGATTGGCATGAGAAATGCAGTAAATATCAGGGCACAATTTAACCAGCAACAGCAAAAGAGCAAGTAATCATAAGTGTGGGGGCCTTTGACCATAAAAATGCAGATATTTACCTTGAATGTTGATTTAAACCACCTAGATTTTGCACCAAATGAAGCTTGAAATGTATCATCTGAAGTACAGCATCCACCTGGTGAAAAATACTCCTAAAAGCTTTGACTTTCTATGGAAAAGAGATTTCCAAGGGGATGGTCCTCTTAGAGCCAGGCAATTTGCTCTATGCTGCTTTCATAAAATCACAGCATTTTCAAGTTGCAAAGGACCTTCAGGGTCTCATAATCCAGCCACCTTTTCAATGCGGAAAATCTCTGCTAAAGAATTACCTCCAGGCCAGGCTGGAAATATGCTGTCTACCTAGGGCAGGTCTATCGGAGGGTCACCTTGGGGAGCGTCAATTCTGTTCCAGGGTGAACCAAGGGACTGTGCTCATTGCTGGTCACCTGAAACTGATGTGAGCCTCCCAAGCAAGGTCCCCAAATAAGCCACCCTCCCCAGAGCAAGTGGCAGGAGGACTTGTGATATTTGGAAATTTCTTTGATTTAAGACCATCTTCTTATTTCTCCATCTGACAGCATCCATTGTTATACTGACCTATTAAGGTGATTACAGAAAGTGTTGGTGGCCCAATATATCTCATTTTCATCACTGCCAGCCTCCTGCAATCACAGCTGCTGAACATGCCATAAATTTACTAGACTGAATGGCTCTGGGAGCTCAGCAAAGAGGCTGCAGATTTTTTTGTTTCCACTTAGGCCAGGGTTATGAGTAGTAATAAACTCAGCAGTCAGGCCAGAAATGTGATGATGGGGGAAATGAAAAAGGGTTCAAGACAGGATAGGGGAACAGATGTGTACCCTGGACTGATTCATGTCAGTGTATGGCAAAAACCATCACAATATTGTAAAGTAATTATCCTCTGATTAAAATTAATTCATTAATTTTTTAAAAAGAAAAGAAACAAAAAGAGAAAGGGCTCAAGAAAGAAAAGCAAAGCCAGAAAAATGCTCAGCTCCCCTTGAGTTGCTGAGTTTTCAAATTCATTAGCAACCCCAATTATTCAGTTCCTCAATTTTAATCTCTAATTAAACACTGCCACAGACACTGTATCTTCAGAGGGTGGGATTTAAGTGGCCTCTTCTTAATAATTGTGCAACCATGATCCCTGCATGTTTAACCCAGAAAAAAAAAGAGGAGAAAAAAAGTGTATTAAATAAAAAGAAAGAAGAGAAAAACCGTGAATGCCTAAAGCTCATGCCAAATGGTAATTGCAGAGAGACATTATTTTACTCTAAATATAGCAAAGATGACTACAAGGCTTCCAGCATTCTCCTATAATAATTTCTTAAATCAAAAGCATATTTGCTGATATGAGGATGCTCACCATAGCTTTTCTTTCTGGACTAATTAGACAAGCTAGAAAACAACAGGCAGAGGTACAATATGTTGCTGGCTGAGTGATGAGAGTATTTTTTGCTTATTTCACAAGGTCGAAAAATCCTGAGCTTCCTGTTTTTTTTTTTTTAATTATTCAGATGAAGTAATGAAATAAATATAGGCAGAGATGTGGGGTGGTAACATTTTGGTAACCAGATTTCTGTTTATTTAAAGAAGAGCTCCCTGAGAGAGGGAAGGCACATGTACATAGCCTAAGAAGGAAATGTGATCAAGACACAGGTGGGAGGAAAATAGAACACAAAATTGCATCTCTTCCATGATGATAGCCGCATAAGAACTAGATTATTCTGAACCGGGTGTTGGAGGAGCTCTACCCTGTGTTTGCCTGGCATCTGTCCACTTCCTAACACACTGCACTGTAGTTGTCGGTTTTCTCACTCATCTGCTCATAGACTGTGGACTCAAGGGAAAGGAGTGTGCCTTTCACTTCTGTACCCACAGGAATTAGCACCTTGCCTGATACATAGCAAGTACCAAATAAATGTGTGTTAAACAAATCTGCTGCATTAAGGCAGTATAGTTATGAGTACATTCTTTCCAATTCCCTGTTGTAAAGCCTTAAACTAATTTCATGTGAAATATACACTTCCGAGTCAGGAGCAAATGTGTATTACATACATACATGATAGGTATGTGCATACACACATTTCAAATGATTAATTTGACCCAAGGAATCAAACTGAGAGTAAGCCAGAAACTTTAAGTAACGGGAAGGAAACTCTTACTCTATAATAAAGATATAAAAGTACATTCCTTCTGGCCGGAAGTGATTCTCTTTTGTCAGTTATGTAGAACCCTCCATCCAGTGGGTGTTTCCTTGCCAGAGTCAACTGTGGCAACTTTCAGTTCAGTTCAGTCGCTCAGTCGTGTCCGACTCTTTGTGACTTTAGGTGGCCCCAAATGGCTCAGACGGTATAGAAACTGCCTGCAATGCAGGAGACCTGGGTTTGATCCCTGGATTGGGAAGATCCCCTGGAGAAAGCAATGGCTATTCCCTCCAGTATTCTTGCTTGGAAAATTCCATGGACAGAGGAGCCTGGGGGGCTATAGTCCATGGGGTTGCAAAGAGTCAGACATGACAGAGCGCTTAACAATAAAGCCCAGCAACAATAAAGCCCTGGGCACACTCCGTGTTCCACGGTGGTCACACCATCAGACCAAGGCGTTGTGAGTATTTCTGACTGCAGGGCGATACCCACCAGCCAGGATGTGCATGGTGGACCCCAGAGTGCTGGGCACTGGGGCTGTTTTTATTCACTGTCCTGTGGAAGAAAAGAATGGGGCTTCCAATGCTCGGTTCAAATGCTCTTGAAAGATTTCACATCGCAGTGGGGGTGTCTCGAGAGCCACTTGGCAACCAGCTGAGGTCTCTGCAGCTGTGAACTCCATGTTGGCCTCAGCGCCAGGCAAATTCATTGGTTGCTTCTTTGCTTCAAGGAGGACAACCAGTTATTGAAAAGAGTTTGCACTGGACACCCTCAAGATGCATGTATTTTATTGAGACTATCAAGTGATAAAAGAACTTTTTCAGTCTTCACCCTCAACAAGTTTATAGAAGAAATTAACACAACACTGTAAAGCAATTATACTCCAATTAAAAAAAATAGAAGTTTACAGTCATGTACGGGAGATGAGTTAGAATGACAAATCTATGCTTGGGGCTAGTTATCAGTTTGTTAGCATTGTATATGATGACTTTGGACATCCAAGTTGTAACCTAAATAGGGTCAAGATTCACATGATCATTTAGGGTATCAAGGGCCTTTAGCCCTGGTAGAGATTCCTTATGGGCTTCCCTCATGGCTTAGTGGGTAAAGAATCCACCTGCAATGCAGGAGACCTGGGTTCGATCCCTGGGTTAGGAACACCCCCTGGAGAAGAAGATGGCAACCATTACAGTATTCTTGCCTGGGAAATCCCATGGACAGAAGATCCTGGTGGGCTACAGTCCATGCGGTCGCAAGAGTCACACACAGCTGAGGTTCCCCACAGGTTCATAACTGTTCCAAGCAATCACCCATTCTCTCTCCAGCCAATGTCCTATTTCACTGCTGATGGACTTGGCCCTGAGTGCCCTGTGGCTCTCTTCATCTGCTTCCCGAGAGAATGCGGCTGGATTTGCTGAGACTGTGCAGATTTTTCAGACTTGCAGCTAGCTGTCTCCTCTTCAAGAAGCCCCCTGCTCCCCAAGGGAAAGTGGACAGCTTCTTGCCACAAGGATGAAGACGACTTCTTTGTCATTTTTTTCCCACGGAAAAGAAAAGTGATGAGAACTGAACATTAAAAAGAATGTAACTTGAAGCAGGTACCATGTATTGGTTGAGCTGATGTCCCAGGACCTAGCTGTTGGTTCCATATTTCTACCTGAGTCTCGTCCAGGTCCCTTTCTTCTCTCTCCTTCAGTCCTAACTTGCCCTCTTTCTTTTATAGTTTTCAAGAAAAAGCAGCTACTTGACTTCACTTGCAACTATTTTGAAAATGTCTTTAAATAAGTGTAGTGCATTCCTTCCAACACAATACTCTAGAAGAGCTCAACAGCCCTGAAGATATACAATCAATACTTTGCCTGAACCATTGATACCCTTGCCCATCACTTAAATATCATTACAGGAAAGATTTCAACAAGATCATGGCACATTATACTTTAAAGTTTGACTTTAAAGGATGCCTGGGCTTTGCTGAAAGGCATTAGTAATGGAATTCTTTATCTCTGAGCTTAATTTATTCTGGGGAGAATAGGACCATTATCTTAAATCTGTTTTTTTTTTTTCCAACAGAGAAAACAGCCCTCAGAAGTCCAGCACTTATAAGGAAATCATTGTTTAATTACTTTTTTGCTTAACCCTTTACAGAGGAAAGGGAGTGGGTGTGTGTTATTGGCAAATGAATATGCATTCCTATTGGGTTGCCATCAATAGACTTGCAGTATTTCTTTTTTTGTCATTTCTATTCCTATGCTTCTCTGCGTTTCTTGTGTATAAGAATTCTGGAGTCAAGGAAACCTCTGACTAGTTCTGAACCCCAATGGAATCCACTTTCTCCTTGATCATGGGTGATGAAGGGGTCTATGGTTTGAAGCATATAAGTGATCCGTGGCTGAGAGATTAGTGTTCTGGTGTTAAACTCTGTACTCGCTGTAAATTAGATACAGCAGAGCTGTGTTTTCACACCTGGGAACAGACACAGTTTTGTGCAGCTCCCTGACTCCTCAATGTGTCTCCACTGCGTAAAACACTTGTTTGAAAAGCAGAGAAAATGATCTATCAACTGACTCCTCCTTTTACGAAACACCAGCCACCAAGCAATTAATAGCCTCATTGCTGCTTCCCTCCCTCCCAGCAAATCTGCTTAACTGAAGGGCAGTTGGGGATTTGTAGAAGGAGATGTGAGATTCAGGAAAGAGTGTAAGAAGATGCTACATGTCTAGGATTTCTTCCGGGGCCTCTACTGTGTTTTTTTTTTTTTTTCCCCTATTCTAATGTGTAAAGCTCAACCACTCAGCCCCCATGACACATTTTGGGCCAGGTTTGGGGATCACTTGTGAACTAAATAATGTGTTCAAATGTTACAGAACTTCAGGAACAGCTCTTCTGCCAGCCTTAGGCTTCATCAGCCTCCCTAGTCAGTCCTTATGTTTGATGGCACGTTTCAGTATGAGCTACCCTGGTGATTCAGCGGTAAAGAATCTGCTTGCAAGTTCAAGAGACCTGGGTTTGATCCCTGGGTCAGGAATCCCTGAAGAAGGAAATGGCACCCCACTCCAGTATCCTTGCCTGGGAAATCCCATGGACAGAAGAGCCCGGCACACTACAGTCCATGGGGTCGCAAAGAGGCGGACATGGCTTAGCAACTAAACAATGACAACCACCTTTCACTATAACTGCTTCCAGAACTTGATCCCTAGGATTCATCTGGGCAGACATACCAGTTGGTGAGCATGGCATGGCTTTCCAGAGGTCGAGGCATTCTCCAGTTTTGAAGAAAGTTTATCTTCCACTACGTGCTTACAAATTGCTTAGGTGGACGGAGAAAAGCAGGCACCGTTATAATTCCAGCAGCAGGGAGCTTATCAGAGTTCCATCTAACTTTCAGCTCCTTCCTTTCCTTTCCTTTGTCCGTTAGGATACATGGCACTTTTTTTTTTTTTCTGCTGTTATCAGAGATTTTGTGTTTCATGGTTTGCCAGGTCACATTTTACAAGTGCAAACGACTTTGATGACCTCCATTACTTCTTAGCTATCTTCACATCTGCACAGAGTGAAAGGCTATAAAGAATTCAGACCAGATCTTGTTTTGATCAACCTCTTCAAATGACCATTATACCCAAGTCAAAAAGTCAGTGCACTTCCCAAATCAGAGTCTTATACGTAGAACATCTCCATTTTACAAGAGAGGAGAGCATCTCTCCGGTTTCATTCCATCCTCATGGGTCAGTTACTTTGTAACTGAGTCTAATTGACCTTCTGCTTTCTGTTAGCCTTAACTACCTCTAGTCTGGGGGAACCCAGACTGTCCACCTGCTTTTGAATCCCCTTGTCTAGCAGCATCCTTACTGATTGTACAAGATAAGTAGGTTCAGTGGACCAATGGAAAAGGGAGCCTGGGTTGTCATCATCAGAATCAGTGTCTATGCTGGAATTTACATTCTCTGCCCATGCTCTAAGTTAGCAAGCTAATTTTTTTTAATTGAATATAAGCTGCAGAAATGTTGGCTGGTTATATTTCTCACCTACTGGTCATTGTCACCCATCTAAGAAGATTTTAGATAATACAGCTTTTTTCTATATTATTTTACCATTATCCCTCGTCCTCACTCCCTTCTCAACCCCAGGTAACCATTCTATGTTTGATATATGTCTTTGAATATGTATGTAAATATGCAACATTTTCTATGTGAATGGTTTTAATTTACCTAAATGACATTGTACCACACATATAATTCTGTTTCTTCTTCCATCCAACTCTATGTTTAAGAACTGTTCTTATTGTTAATATTTACCCAGTGTTTGTCTCTAACTGATGCATTTGCAAAGTTTCACTTATCCATCCCCTTTTGATGGATCTTTGAAAAATGGAAGTGTGAGTCGCTCCGTCGTGTCCGATTCTTTGTGACCCTATGAACTGTAGCCTGTCAGGCTCCTCTGTCCATGGGATTCTCCACGCAAGAATACTGGAGTGGGTTGCCATGCCCTTGTTCAGGGGATCTTCCCAACCCAGGGGTCAAACCCGGGTCTCCTACATTGCAGACGGAGTCTTTGCCATCTGAACCACCAGGGAAGCCCTTGATGGATCTTTAGGTTGCTACTAATGCCATTCTCTGCTCCCATGAACCTGCTTGAGAATTCTGGCATTCATACCCCCAGACCAAATGTCTGGGTCTTAGGGTGTATAATTTTATTAAATACTGCCAGATGTATCCTAAAATAATTGACCAGTTTATATTCTTACCACTAGTTCTGGAGGTTCCATTCCCCACCCTCATGTCCACCACTATCCTTGGTATTCTCCACTTTTCTCATTCTTGCTTACCTAATTGATACAAAGCAGTATTTCATTGTTACTTTCACTTATTCTCCTTGTTGATAACTTTGATGCTAAATGTTTACTTTCAAATTTCCACGAAATAGGAGGGAATAGCATCCAAGAACAGAACCAGGGCACACAACCAGAGATTGCCAGAAACGGGATGCTTGGGTCTGCAGGGCGGCTCTGCAGACTCCCCAGCCTGGATGAGCTGTGGTCCTTATGATGACTGCCCTGATGCGGCAGAAATTCAGTGACTCGCAGGTGTTTCATGGGCTTGGACAACCCAGGCATCTACTCCCCCTTCCCCAGCGGAGGCAAAGTTACATGCCCTCCCTAATCCCAGCTGCAACTTGAGCTGCCATACATCAGTGGATATGTGCAGACTCACTTAGTTTAATGTTTCTGTCAAAGTAGCCCAAAGTGCCATCTTATCAGAGGATCAATTTTATATCAGAGGGTCATTAAATTCTTTTTCATGAGAATAAAATGGGCTTTTGCTGCTGCATGTTGTACTGCTGCTCATCTGAAACTGGAGATGAAATCAAAGTGGAAGAGATTTAACCAAATTATCCATCTTCAGAAAATAAGCTTCACTGCAAATGTATTTTTGATGTGGCATTGTGCAACACAGAGAGAGGAGAAATAAAAATATCCTGATGGTCCTGTTATACACTGATGGGGGGAGGCTGTGAATTTAACCCTCCATGGAGGGGTTCATTCTCCCTCCCATTGGCAGTGAGGTGGGGTTAGGTAGGAGTTTGACAGGTGAATGACAAGAGATCTGACACTCGTGATAGATCATGCTGGCATCCAGTTGAACTGCACATTCATTTGTTTTGTTTTCTAATATATGATTTGATTTTCCACGAGGGCTTGAACACCTTCAGGGGAGGTCTCCCTGAGCTGTGTGATCCAGAGCTGGCCTCATTCCAAGACGGATCTTTTCATTTTGGAGTTTCCCGTCAGCCTGGGGAGAGTGCCCTTCAGGCTCCACCCTCAGCCTGGTGGGTCTGGCCAAACTGCTGCTCCTCCTAGTGGGGTCACCTCTATTCCTCTGGTCGGTGGCCTGAAGGGATGGTTTTGGTTATGGAGGTGTTTGCAGTCCATGTTTGTGAGATGCTTTTCTTATGTTGAGAAGTTGCAGGGAAGAGCAGGAGCTGGGAAGAAAGAGGTCAAGACATAGCATGTTGCCAGGAGTGGGCAGTTCAGCACAAGAAAGGCACTCAGGGCTGATTACCCACTGCAGCCCCTTCCCTGACCTCTTCCTGGGGTCTCATGGCTGCAAAATCCTAGAGGAGCAAATGAACAGAGCCAGAAGCAAACAGCAGCCAGGGCGATGTTTATGAAAGTACCCCTGCGCATTAGTTTGCGCTTAGTCATTCAGTCGTGTCCAATTCTTCGCGACCCCATAGACTGTAGCCCACCAGGCTCCTCTGTCCATGGGATTCTCCAGGCAAGAATACTGGAGTGGGTTGCCATTTCCTCCTCCAGGGGATCTTCCCAACCCAGGGATTGAACCCAGGTCTCCTGCATTGGCAAGCAGATTCTTTACCACTGAGCCGCCAGGGAAGCCCACCCCTGGGCAGACCGCTGGTCTAAATGCGGGAAGTACTAAGTGTGGGAAATGCTAAACGTACCAAATGTGGGAAGGAAACGGGCACATAGGATAGTGTGCATGGGTAACAACTAAGGAGGCAAAGAGTCACAGAGATGAACCCTATGGTGAGAGTGAATTCTCAAGTGCTAGAGATCACGGGTCACATCACCCCTCCTCCGGGGGTCGGAGCAGACTCAGAACTCTGGATGGCGTTACAGTCCTGGCCAGTCCACACAGTCCCCACACCCTGGATGGTGGGGCACTGAAGCCACCAGTGGGCCCCACACTCCATGCGCATTCCACACAGTTTTCTCGGATATCTGTGCCGTTGTTCCATCCACTGGGAATGCCCCTTACTCTGCCTGCTTCATAGGTTTTGAGGTTTACTCCATTCCAAGTAAAGAGCAGAAGTCTTTAAGAAACACACACACCTGTCCCCAGAACTTCCCTGGTGGTCCAGTGGTTAAGACTTCACTTTACAATGCAGGGGGTACAGGTTTCATCTCTGGTCTGGGAACTAAGATCCCATATGCTGCACAGAGAGACAAAAAAAAAAGCATGCCAAACAGTGGTTCTTCAAGAGCCATGGGTACCTGGAGGGTGTTCAGAGGAGAGCCACGAAGCCTGCCTCAGGGGCTCAAAGCCCAGTGTTGGGAGAACTCAGAGAGGCCTTCTGACCGGCTCAGCTTTGCTCTGAGATGCTGCCCTGTCTCAGGACTCCTTTTCCCCCTTGCAGATGGGCAAAGAGACAGCAATGCCTGGGATGCTGTGGCTTCATTGCTGAGCCATCCAGCCACCAGGCAGTGGATTAGAGCTTCCATGTTGTCTCGGAGAATGACATCTCTGTGATGAATGGAGGCCTTGCCTTTAAAAGATCCAGCTACATTTTATATTTACCATAAGCCATGCGTGTGCTCTTCAGAGAAAACAAGAATGAGGAAAAAAAAAATTTGCAAGATAAGTAAAGAGAAATGTAATCCCTTAGTGGAATGAAGGGTGCTTTGAAATGAATGGGGGATAATCCTTTTGTTGTCTATTACAAACGCACTTTATTTCTGCATTATCTGGCTGTGAGAATGTGCCGTTTGCTCTGGTGACACAACCTACTGCAGTTTCTTCTCTTGATGTCATTTTTAAGTGCGTGTGACGAAGTAGTGTTTATCGCCCGGGGTCTGAGGCCTCTGCCCGGTGGGGGCGGCTGGGTCGTGTGGTCACCGAGGCTCCTGACAGAATGACTTCTGTCTTTGGCTCAGGACAGCCATGAAAGGGAGGTTCAGGGCAGGGATGGGATGAAGATTCAACCCCCACCTGCTCCAGAGGCGAAGGACCGGCGTTCTGTGCACGAGTGCTTTCAGTAGCCAGGGGAGGCGTGACGCAGACTCTTGCTCCATCTGAGACCTGGGACTTATCTCACTCTTGCAGGATCTGATGTTCAGGTCTCTTAAAGGGAGAGCAGAAAGATGCCGAGGGCTTCTCAGAAGCTTTGCCTTGGATGGTCCTTCCTTCCTCCCACCTGTTCTCTGAAGCCTGCTGTGCTTGTCTTTCTCTTCTTCCCACCAGAAAGATGCTCCTTGTTAGTGTTGGTCGCTGAGTCGTGTCCGACTCTTTGACTATAGCCCGCCAGGCTCCTCTATCCATGGAATTCTCCAGGCAAGAATACTACAGTCGGTAGCCATTCCCTTCTCCAGGGGATCTTCCCGACCTAGGGATTGAACCTGGGTCTCCTGCACTGCAGGCAGATTCTTTACCATCTGAGCCACCATGGAAGCTTTTCTTTTCCTCCTTCCCACAGAAGGATGCTCCTTGTTGGGAGGAAACTATCATGGAAACACCAGGGATGATCACAAGCTGCAGTAGCTGGGAATCTCTGTTCCTGGGAGTTACTTCCTTTGAAGCTCAGATTTTGCCATGCCGATCTGTTGATTCTCATTCAAAGCTCTTTGTGTGTGTGTGTGTGTGTGTGTGTGTGTGTGTGCATGCTAATCTCTTGACTCTCACAGACAGCTTTGGAGTCCTACACTCTGTAGACTCCCAGAGAAGATGGAGCATGTTATGAAGGATTCTGTGACTCCCACTCTTAGTGCCTGGATAGCTCAAGAGCTCATCTGATTGCTGCTCAAGAAAATATTGGAGGACAGGGCTGGTGAGTGATCATGTCACTTTCTGCTTTAAAGGTGTCAAGGATAAAATGGCCAAGTATATTCTATCCTTGGCCAAGGATAAAAATGAAGTTCTGCAGAGAGCTTCCCACTGCAAACCCAGCCTGACCAGACAGCCTCAGTTGGCTCTTTGCCACTTTCTGCCCTGGGACCGTCATGCATGCTGCTCTGTCCCTGCCCCATTTATCTAATAACTTCTACTCATCTGTCAAAGTCCAGCTAAAATATCCTTTCCTTAAAGAACTCCCTACACCCAGTGAGTAGATCGGGCCATCTTCTTTGATAACACCTCAGAACTCTTTATTTTAATTAACATGATTAAAAATGAAGAACGCATTGGGGAATTAGCAGCTCACTATATGAGCTTCCCTGATGGCTCAGATGGTAAAGAATCCACCTGCAATGCAGGAGACCTGAGTTTGATCCCTGGGTCGGGAAGATCCCCTGGAGAAGGCAGTGGCAACCCACTCCAGTATTCTTGCCTGGAGAATCCCATAGACAGAGGAGCCTGGTGGGCTTCAGTCCACAGGGTTGCAAAGAGTCAGACACGACTGAGCAACTCCCACTAACATAGTCTCCTCACACTGAAAGATAGACTTAAGAGTCACAAAACACACCTGGCCTATTTTGTTCCCCGCTACATCCCTACACCAGGGTAAATACTTACCAAACAAAGAAATAAATTAAGATAGCTCTAGCTTTCTCTAGTTTGCATATGTAAACCTCCATTCATCACTTCCTTTCACTCTGTTAGAAGGAAGACAGGAAGCCTGATTCCCATCAATGTCTCTCAGAATCACATCATCCTCTGAGGTCACCCTTGACATGATGGTTTGGACATGTCAGCCCTGGAAATATGTTTTGTCATGTCTTCTTGCAGCTGCACTGGGGAGAATTCTGCTGAGGCTGCTGGAAGCTCAGCAATGATGTGCCCACCACCTCATTCTCTGCAGCGGCGCCCAGAGCCCACACAGAGCACGGAGTCACGTATGACTCTGGGCTCAACCCACCCAGAGACTATTTCATGGGTTTGCATTCCACCTCCTGAGAGCTTCCAGTCTAAGAAATAGAAACTGATTCTAGAAACAGTACCTGCACCCAGAGTATCCTGGCAACAGGATCAAAACCTGAAACTCTGAATGTTAAGGCATTTATAACATACATAGTTTAGTAGTATTACATTTGTCTTGGCAGGAAGGGATAAGTTGAAATACATTTGCAGGTGGGAGATGGTTGGCTGGCTGAGACGACTGGACGCAGAGGGATGGGAAGCTTGGAAATCAGATGGGGAGACAAGTGACTTTCTCATAGTAACCCAGATAGCCAGGCTATAGAGAGGATCTATTCCTCTAGAATCTAAAATTTTAGCCTTTCTGTTCACTGGTTCCCTGGTTCTGTTGAGGGCATGAGTTCAGCGACAAATTAAGAAAAGTGTCCCCAATAAATGCTAATAAGCCCCAAGAGAAAACAAGGGCATCCCCATGCATACCAAATGCACTTATTAGCATCCTTGCTATTATGAAGAAGAGAGGAGTGACCTTGCAATCATTAGGAGCTTAAAATACTATGACTTAAGTTTAGGGGGACGCATATTACATGGTAAAACCTAATTAGTGTTCCCTTTGCTAATTGCTGCCTAGCACTGAGCTGGATAAAATAAATGCATGATAGACGTTTCAGGGCAGCAGACATAACCTCATCACCGTTTTTAAAGGAAGTAAAATTACAGGAGAAGCGCCATTTGAAAAGGTGTTTATCTGAATTGTTGTGAGTGGTGTAAGGGAAGTGGGGAAGCCTGGGCTGTGAGTGGATTTATTTGTCCCCTAAATGCTGAAATCTGCTTGGGAGAACACTGTTCTCCTCCTATAGTTCTCTGATGTGAAAACAGGGGTGCCAGACAATAGAGGGAAATTACTGCAGCGCCAAAATTCCTCGCCTGCATGGAAACAGCTGTGCAGGGAGGGAGATGGTGAAAGTGTGTCTGGACAGGTGGTTAGAACATTCAGCAGTGGTCCAGCCCAGACCCAAGGCTGGGGTGTCAGGCTGCACACGTGTGCCCAGAGGTGGGTTTGTCCCCTAGACAAGCTTGACTTGAGTCTCTCCAGTTCACATGGGAGACCTGATGGTTTTCTTCCATTCTCATGGGATATGAAGGGATTCACATCCCCTTGGCCATCCTGCGGCCAATGTACCCACAGTGCCAGGGGCATAAAGCTGGGATCTGGGCTACAGTCTCTACCCTATTACTGCAGACATAACCATAAGAGCAGAAAGGGTTGAATCGTCAACCACACCTGCCCTCCCACACCACACACACATCCATACCACGTGTACACACACACACACACACACACACACACACACACACACACTTCAATTCAGTTCAGTCACTCAGTCGTGTCTGACTCTTTGCGACCTCATGGACTGCAGCACGCCAAGCTTCCCTGTTCATCACCAACTCCCAGAGCTTGCTCAAACTCATGTCCGTTGGGTCAGTGATGCCATCCAACCATCTCATCCTCTGTCGTCCCCTTCTCCTCCTGCTTGCAGTCTTTCCCAGCATCAGGGTCTTTTCCAAGGATTCAATTCTTCACATCAGGTAGCCAAAGGATTGGAGTTTCAGCTTCAGCATCAGTCCTTCCAATGAATATTCAGTACTGATTCCCTTTAGGATGGACTGGTTGGATCTCCTTGCAGTCCAAGGGACTCTCTAGAGTCTTCTCCAACACCACAGTTCAAAAGCATCAATTCTTCGGCACTCAGCTTTCTTTATAGTCCAACTCTCACATTCATACATGACTACTGGAAAAACCATAGCTTTGACTAGACAGACCTTTGTTGGCAAAGTAATGTCTCTGCTTTTTAATATGCTGTCTAGGTTGGTCATAGCTTTTCTTCCAGGGAGCAGGCATCTTTTAATTTCATGTCTGCAGTCACCATCTGCAGTGATTTTGGAGCCCAAAAAATAAAGTCTGTCACTCTTTCCATTGTTTCCTCATCTATTTGCCATGAAATGACGGGACCAAATGCCATGATCTTAGTTTTCTGAATGTTGAGTTTTAAGCCAACTTTTTCACTCTCCTCTTTCACTTCTATCAAGAGGCTCTTTGGTTCCTCTTTGCTTTCTGCCATTAGGGTGCTGTCATCTGCATATCTGAGGTTATTGATATTTCTCCCAGCAATCTTGATTCTAGCTTGTGCTTCATCCAGCCTGGCATTTCGAATGTACTCTGTATAGAAGCTAAATAGCAGGGTGACAATATACAGCCTTGACGTACTCCTTTCCTGATTTGGAACCAGTCTGTTGTTCCATGTCCAGTTCTAACTGTTGCTTCTTGACCTGCATACAGGTTCCTCAGGAGGCAGGTAAGGTGGTCTAGTATTCCCATCTCTTGAAGAATTTTCTACAGTTTGTTGTGATCCACACACACTTATACACACACACACATGTAATTATACACACACGTATACATACTTTTACAATTATACACACATGTATACATACACTTATACAGACACATTTATACATACACACACATACACACACACACTTATACATACCCTCACACACACATACAGCCTTGCCTTGCCTCCAGCTATGTCAGCATTCGTAATAAGGTTGTGAAAAGGGAAATCATTTTCTCAGCATTGGCATCTTTTTTTCTCCTTAAGGATAAGTGATGGCTGATTTTCCAAGGAAAAAAGTCTGCCATGTACCTCTCTCAGGGCCCCTCCTGAGTGCATCCTAAATGGTGCAGATTAAAATCAAGTCATAAATGTTACAGCCAGAAGCACTTGTGAAGATAGTTTAGTGCTTTGTTTTCCTGGTGGGCTCTGAGGAGTGCTGGGGTGCCCCGAGGTCCCTCTGCCTCTGCTGGGGCGGCTGGTCGGAGGGGGCCCAGGAGAAACAGAGCCAGCAGGGACCTCGTAATCACCAGGGAAGCCCCTCTCAGCTCTTGTAAATAGTGAGCATGCATGTCAGATTTCATTTGAAGAAAAAAGCGCTTCCATTGCTTAAAAAAAAAAAAAAGAAAAGAAAAATGGTTGGAAATCGCCAAGACCATTGAAGACAAGGGAGGCTCTGTGAATTCCCTCGGGCTGTGTCTGATGCTTGTAGGGTCAGGACTAGCATCCAGGCCTCCAGGTCAGAGATCTGTCTCTAGGTCGGTGTGGGAGGACAGTGAAGAGGACCAGCCACTCCCAGGGGTGGTGAGGACTTTGGATGTAACAGGTGACTCCCTAAATAACGTCAATCCCAGCCTCACCTTCACAGACACTCTTAGGTGGTCTTAGATTCCTTTCCCTGAGTCAGATTTCCCAAGGATCATGCTCTTTCAGGGATAACGGGGACCTCACTGAAGTGGGGGAGAGGGTTGGCTTCCGCCCACCCCTGCAGCTGCCCCAGCATCACCTCCCACCCCCCTCCATGGCTCTAGGGTCAGCAGGCTATAACTCAGCTGGTCAGGGCTGGATTTGGAAACTCGATTGCCTCTGTGTGGTTTCTGACGTCTGCGCATTTGCCTTGATTGTTAACCCACGTGGCTTCTCAGGGATCAACTCCTGCCATTTGCCACCTGGCAGCATTAGTGCCAGCAAGACAGACTAGTAGCAGATAAGCACCTACATCTGTAGCCCAGGAACCCCTCCATCCAGGGGTGGTGGGACCTATGGAAGGCAGCAGGGTTTCATAGCTGTTTCACCTGCCTCCTCCTCCTAGTCGTCCTTCTTCCCAGCTCCCCTGTCCTTTCCAAGCACTGAAGATTTAGAAAAAAAAACAACAGAGCTGCTGATAATTAAAATTAAATCTCTGTTCCACCAATGTCTGAAACTCTGGGAAGTCATTATCAGAGTCAGACAGTGATATTTTGATATCCTGGAATCTTTTTGATATAAGGAATCAAGTTCTAAGGCAGGAGGAGATAGAGTGCCATGCTATTTCCTAATCAGCCTTTATAATTTGCGGTATCTTGGGACGCTTCTCAGATGTTTCCACTGCGGCTTATGTACACTTCAAACCCGTGTGCCATTAAATGCAGAAGCTGGATACTGAATTAATGAAGGGAGCTTCAAAAACCCACCTCTTTGGCAAGCTGAAGATCTGAGGGCGAACTCAAAGTGTGTGATGGGGCTTTGAAAACTGCTAAGCACAAACAATAAACCTCATTACATAAAGTCAGTAGAGTGGGCACAGGAGTGGGATAAGGGGAGTGGGGGCAGAAGGGCTGAGACTCAGCCTGAGAAGTGGCTCAGTCAGGGGGCTGGGGTTGGAGGGAAAAGGACTGCATTTGGGAAAATCATGTGATCTCACTAGAAGTCATGCTGAGGAAAGTAGACAGGAGGATGATGGGAGAATCCAGGGCATAGGCAGGCCACTTCGGGGACAGTGATGGGGCAGCCTTCCAGCTTGAGGATGCTGTGGGAGAGAGGAGGTCCGAGTTTAACAGCGGGATTGCCGGCTCCTGTCTCGCTCACCCTAGCAGCTTCAGGAACGTCTAGAGAGGGCAGAGCTTTTGCAAAGGGTGTGTAAAGGAAGAGGGCAGCTGATGGAGTCCACTCAGATGTCTAAATGTAGTCTCCAAAGGTTTTTGAGCTCCTATCAAACAGAAACTTAGCTGGATATCTAAAACGGATGGTCAACCAGGACCTACTATACAGCACAGGGACTCTGCTCAATGTTGTGGGGCAGCCTGGAGGGGAAGGAAGTTTCGGGGAGAATGTGTATGTGTGGCTGGGCTTCCCAAGCAGGTCAAGAACCCATCTGCCAACGCATGAGATGCAAGTTCGGTCCCTGAGTCAGGAAGATCCTCTGGAGAAAGGCATGGCAAGCCACTCCAGTATTCTTGCCTGGAGAATCCCATGACAGAGGAGCCTGGCAGACTACAGTCCATGGGGTCACAAAGTGACTTAGCACGCATATGTATTGCTAAGTCCCTTCACTGTCCATCTGATGTTATCACAACATTGTTAATAAGCTATACCCCAATACAAAATAAAGAGTTTGGAAAAAAAGAAGCAGCTGAGCTGGGACTTCCGAAACTCTCAAAGCACCTTTATGCACAGTCAGGGAGTACGAAGCTTAAGGAGTCAATCGCTATTCAACGGGAGAGTTCTTCAAGAGATTCCCTTGAAAAGTGGCCAGCATTTTGGATGATCAGAGTGCCAGACCAGTGGGGGCAGTTTTCAGAAGTAGCTTGGGGCCACCAGGTAATATGTGGAGACATTTCATTAGGACACAGCAGGAGTGTGAAGAACCGCTCAGCCTTGGGTCCCAAACCTCTCCCTCTAGACCCTCCTATAGGAAAGCTGAGGCCACTGGGGGAGTGCAAACCCTTTCTGGGCCATCGCTGCTAGCCACGGCGGTCCAGCATAGGTACCAGGCTCCCTGAGGGTCCAGGTGGGAGACCAGATCTCTCATGAAGCTGCTGAGCATCACAGAGCATCCCCCTCTGTTGCCAGCCCTCTCCCTCTAATAATTATATCTTCATTTTAATTCGAGAATTTAACTACAGAGATTACACTGACCCTTTCCCCTAGAATGAAAGGACAGAGGATCCTCTACCAGGTAGTTATTTGTGATTGTGGCTGGGGGTTTATTTAAACTAATTTTATTATTCATGACACTGACAATTTATGCATTGAATGCAATTATAGGCTATGATTGGCTGCCACCGCTAAGGGCGAAAAGTGCCACTTCCCTGAATGTGCAAGAAAGAGAGGCAGAGAATATTAGAAGAATAATCAGTCACAGAAATATTTTTTATGAAGTGTTCCCCCCAAACCTTCGTTGAAAAAAAAAAAAAAAGCTAATTTAATTTCCCAAACACCCTGCAAAAGATATCTAATTATCCACTGCTAAATTGCTCTCATAATTTTTTTCCAAAGTTCTCCATTGTTTATGCCTCTGTGAGTTCTCCTTGTCTGCAAGCAAAGAATCTGTCATCTTGCTGCACAGGTCTCAATAAGACCTCCTCTCGATGATGCTTCCTAACGCTGTGGTCTGTGCATCTCTGATACGTTTGTCCATTTAATCAGGAGATATCTGAGGAACAGGCGTGAATTGTTATCATTTATAGTTGGAGCAGAAGTAGAGGGAATTACCCTTCTTTTCCCTTTTTTTTTTTTCTTTTTCTGAGAGGCGCCATTGAAACATTTGTTTGGACATCAAATCAAGACCAATTGTGGTGCATCCAGAGTGGAATACACCTTGGCAGTGGAAGGAAGTGAGCTAGTGATACATGCAGCAATGTTAGATGAATCTCAAAATAGTTATGCTAAGTGAAAGGAGCCCAGCAAAAAAGAGTTCTTAGTATGTGATTCCATTTATATAAAGTACTAGAAAAAGCCAACTCATTTTTAGATACAGAGAACAGATCACGTAATTCCTTGAAGGGTGGAGGCAGGCAAAAAGGAGAGATTACAAGGGTGCATGAGAAAACTCTGAAGGGAGTGATGGCAGTGTTCTCTCTCTTGATTGTAGTGGTGACTTCACAGGTGAATACACATCAGAACTGATCAAATGGGCACTTTATATATGTGCAGTTTATTGTATGCTGACATTACCTCCATAAACCTGTTAACAATAGATACACACCCCTCAGTGTGTGTAGAACAGTCCTGACTCCAGCATTTACTAAGTATGTGACTTTAACCCCTGCAGATGGTGGTTTACTCATCTGTAAAAGGGGGATGCTAAGGTCTTCTCTGCCTACCCCATAGGGCATTATGAACATCAGCATGAGAACACAACAATCCAGGTTTATTTGTACTGATAACTTCACAAATTGGACTTCCGCAACCTCAATCCCTGAAGAGGTCAAGGGGGTCAATGCTACTGTCCCAGAACCTAGCACGTAGTCAGCACTCTGTCTTTTTTAATTGAAATGATGGACCTCGGTGTTTAACTCTTAGGAAACCTCCATTGGGGTCTTCCCTGGTGACTCCCTGGTAAAGAATCCACCTGCCAATGCAGGAGATGTGGGTTCAGTACCTGGGTTGGGAAGATCCCCCAGAGAAGGAAATGGCTTACCCACTCCAGTGTTCTTGCCTGGAGAATCCCACGGAGAGAGGAGCCTGGTGGGCTATAGCCCATGGGGTCAAAAAGAGTCAGACACAACTAACAACTGAACAACAGACCTCCATTGGCATCACAGAGTCTAGTTATTATCTATTCACTGAATTTCTGATAGGGGCTTATAGAATTCTGAAATAGCACATCTTAGCCTGGAAGGGCATCAGGAGAGCCTTTGACCACATCCTAGCTTCAGATAGATAGGATGTAAAGACATCTAGTACCTGCTTCATGGCTTGGCCTTTATAAAGGATGCTTGATGGAGGGGAAAGTGGTGACCAAGATGAAATTCCTAGAACCTTTGATGAGCTCTCCTATGCTGTTCCCTAGTATAGGAATTGATCCATAGAGAGCCTGGTGAGAATCTGGCAAGAGCTCTTTACATTCACAGCACAGCAAAGTGGAACTGAGGTGGGGAGGCTCCCTCACTTCAAAGGCTCTTGCAAGCCCAGGAGAGCTCTGAATTGTAAATTGTCTGATGTCGGCCTCTGTGGCTGTTGTATAGATGAGCGTCCCAAACTCTCAGAATTTTCTCCCTAGCTTCCCGGCAATCAGCGCAGCCCACTTGATCACTCATCTGCCTCACTCCAGCCTGTACTAAACATTTGTTTATGTCACCCTTTGCAGCTCTCACAGTATTTTCACATAATTATCACATTTAGTCTTCACCTTGGTTCTGTGGGATATATCAGACGGATCCTGCTATGTTTCCTGTCTGTGGCTAGAGGAATTGACTCCCGTATCAGTGAAGACTCACCTAAGGATCCCTCACTGAACAGAGTGGAGAGAAGAACCAGTTCTCTGCCTTCTAACATCATTTCCCATACTCTCGCTACTCACGCCCTTCCCAGGGAGATGGTTGATAACCTCACCTCTGTTTAACTGATTCTGAAGGCCACGTTTTATGCCAATTTCCGCTTTTCAGATGTGTTGGAGAGAAGTCACGTGACCTACATAATAAGCTCACACAGTGGCCGAGTGGAGATCAGACCCTGGCAAATGCAGCCTCCTTTCCACTGTATTCATTTCACCTCCAGCACAGGCAGACCTTGTTTTGTTGCATTTTGCAGATACTGCATTTTTTTACAGGTTGAAGGTTTGTTGTGGCAACCCTGCATCAAGCCACTCTGTCAGCACCATTTTCCCCCCAGCATTTGCTCACTTCATGCCTCTTTGTCACATTTTGATAATTCTCGAGATACGTCAAACCTTCTACCAAGAAAAGGGTGATGAATCACTGAAGACTCAGATGATGGTTAGCATTTTAAGCAATAAAGCACTTTTTAATTGGGCTTCCCTGGTGGCTCAGTGGTAGAGAATCCGCCTGCCAATCCCTGGATTGGGAAAATCCCCTGGAGAGGGAAATGGCAACCCACTCCAGTATTCTTGCCTGGAATATCTGGCAAGATATCCTGGAAATCCCATGGACAGAAGAGCCTGGTGGGCTACAGTCCATGGGGTCGCAAAAGAATCAGACATGACTTAACGACTAAATAACAGCAAATTTTTAAATTAAAGTATGTAAGTTTTTAGACATAAGGCTATTGCACACTTAATATACTATGATATAATATAAACCGGGAAACCAAAAACTTGTGTGACTGGCTCTATTGCGACGTTTGCTTCATTGCAGGACTCTGGAGCCAGACCCTCAATGCCTCCAAGGTATGAAGTTCATCTCAAACTTTTGAGATGTGTGTGTGTCTTTCCATTGCCTTTACATTCCTGACCAGGTTGGAGGAAGCTTGGGAGTGGTAGGGGGTGTTGGGGAAGAGAGGTGGAGAGATGAATACCGACTCAGTGAGCCAGCCTGGATCCTGCCTCTCCATTCCGTCCCTGCAGTGATGGGTGGGTTGTAGAATAATACACCTCACGCTTGCTGAGGGAAGAGTGGTGACCCTTTTGACTTCATGAATTTGGAAGAAGAACAGCATGGAAGCTAAATTTGAACAGAGAGGAGAATCCTCCCTGGAAAGCATGCTGACCGTGACCACAATCAGTAATGCTCTGTCCTCCTTAGCCTCCAATCCCCCGAGCACCTCCCGCTCTTTCATCGGCGAAGACATGCTTGTCTTTTTGTCTTAGAGTGATGAGGGCATGCTTGCTCTAATATTCATGGGCTGCATTCAGAACAGAACCCGGGCAATTAGGGGTTTTGGAAAGTCAGACTCGGATGTTTCAGATGACATGATACCTCCGTTATTCAGAGGCCACTGTTTCCAAATCACCTTCTGTAATCTTGTGCCCTGTTCGCCTTGCCTGGGTCCCTACACGCTCCTGGCTGCTGTCTCTCTCTGCCCCTCCCAAGGTCTTCTGGGAGCCTAGTCACGGTGAAGCAGCAGAAGGGGGACAGGGAGAATGATCTCTAACTCACGTGTTCACCTTAGGTTTTGACTTTCCGGAGCCCACCTGGAACCATTATCCTCTTTTTTGAATGTTGAAGGTATCTTTTTCCCCCTGAGGAGACATTTTTGAAACAGATCACCATTGGAATGTGAATTTTCCTGTCAAGGGTGGGACACCATAAAGAATGTGGCCGTTATTCTCCACTTGTAAAAGAAGCCTCCCTCCAGCTGTTATTCAAAAGACAGCGTAAGCCCTCCCAGCACCGGGTCACCCTGCAGACTGGCGCTTCCCCAGTCGAGGCCCGGCCCCAGCATTCAGGACCAGGCTGGAGTCTGATGGCAGAGCTCAGCTCTCGAGCCCAACCGTTCAATAATGCTCTAATTAACTACCACAAACTTCAGAGGACCCACTAACTATAATTGAGAGATCAACGGAGGCTGCATGGAGTTAGATGTGCATACTAATTACTGAATTAGCCAACACCTGTTTTGGAACTTCATGCTGAAACATGGCTGTGTTTTCAGGCAGAAGACCTTTAAGTGTAAGAAAAAAGTTTGTCTTTAGTGAGAAAAATGAGGCCCACTTCTTGTCTGGTGAATAAGACCGTTTCGTTGGCAATGTGTAGTTGATAAAGCCAGGCAATGCAGATGAAGCGGTACATGGGGTACTCTGAAGGGAAGACAGGGATGTTTAGAATGGATATTAATCAGGATATTGATGTCAGGGAGTGAGACATGCTGGGATCTGGGTGTTTCATGGCTGCGCCTGGACCACATTTCTTCATCTTCTGCATCTAGGATGCATCACCTATTCTGTGCTAGGAATAGGTCAGAACCACTTAGCATCTTCATTAGGATGAGGAAGAGCAGGGCAGGGACAGTGTAGAGAAAAAGGTGTAAGAGTCAGGCCCCAAGCTAGAGGAGAGCACAGGCTGAGGGAGGACAGAACCCAGAACCCAGGTGACAAGCAGCCTGTACGTGGGAAGGAAAGAAATTATCTCTTAATCCCATTCCTCATTTTTATTGATTAGCTTCAATAACCTGCAATCAGTGGATTCAAATGGGCAAAATCATACTTACCCTGTGAGCCTTGTAATTTTTAAGATAAAATATTTGTTGCCAAATAGAAAAGTGGAACCTATTTTTTTAAAGTCCCAGATATGCTAGGATGAGCACAACGGGACGTGCCCAAGGCATCCAATGTGAGATGAGCCAGCTTGCAGCCCTCAGCTCTGTGCTCCAGCTAATTGATCCAGTCTTAATTCAGCAAAGAAGGGACTCCCAGTTACTATGAAAGAATTACCTGCAAGAAAATAATAAGGCAGATTCACTATTGCTGGCTTTTTCTCCATTGGGAGAAGGATGTGTGATGATGCTAACAATATCGGTGTTGGCAATGATGGTGATGATGCACATGATCATTGACATTCACACACAATCTAAACAAAACAAGACCTAAGGGCTTCTGAGATTCTAGCATGATCTGTCCTTACACACTGTCTTTTCTCTTTTTGTGTGTGTGTGTGGTTTTTGTCATACATTGTAATGAATTAGCCATGGATTTACATGTATTCCCCATCCCGGTCCCCCCTCCCACCTCCCTCTCCACCCGATCCCTCTGGGTCTTCCCAGTGCACCAGGCCCGAGCACTTGTCTCATGCACCCATCCTGGGCTGGTGATCTGTTTCACCCTAGATAATATACATGTTTTGATGCTGTTCTCTTGAAACATCCCACCCTCGCCTTCTCCCAGAGTCCACAAGTCTGTTCTAAAATTTATTTGGCTGTGACAGGTCTCGGTTGTGGCATGCAGGAGCTTCATTGCATCACACAAGGTCTTTCACTGTGGTGCATGGACTCTCCAGTTGTGGTACATGTGGGCTCTTAGTTCCCCAACTAGGGATTGAACCCACAACCCCTGAATTGCAAGGTGGATTCTCAACCACTGGACCACCAGGGAAGTCCCATTATGCTGTCGTTTCTAGGAAATTCAATACATTTGATAAGAACCTTTCTGAAAATTTCTAAGAATATCCATTTGGGAAACACGCTATTTTTTTCATGCTTCCATCCTTTCTCCAGGAGGCTATTCTAAGAATGAAGGCTGCGTGGGTACTGCAGATGCCACCACACAGAGACTCCTTATGTTTCCCACCATCTTCAGGGATCCAGGTAACCTTGAACGTGGATCTTCTCAGACTAGACACACCTCTGCATTTGGCATCTTTCTTCACTGCTAAAGTGTCAAAATGAAGGGACGCTTGTCCAAGATGGAAGGATACAGTACCCACGCTCATCTCTTAACATCAGATTCCTCTCCCATCTTCAAAGCTTTAACAGCCTTGGAAATAACCCTATCTCTACTACTACCCTATCTGAATGGAGGATTTCTGTATTGACACCAAGTCCAGAGAAGAGTTTCTATGTGAAAACAATACACTAGCCTCTTAACCTTTTGCCCCCTTCACCCAACATTTATTCACAGAGGTTTGGATTAAATGATTAACTCTGGGTGCTATTAAACCACACAGAATGTGGCTTGTCTGATTTGGAGAAATCTCACTGCCAAGCAACCACTGGCTGTGTGTCTACTGTTGACTGACTGCCCCATGTATGTTAAAATCTGCTTGTTGTGCTTTTGTAGCTGAGCTTTTCCACTTCATTAGCCTCTGAGGAGAGGTGACATCATTGCTTTTGAGCTCCCCCCCAACCTTGACAAAGCTCCTTGTCTCATTTCTCTAAGGAGAGGCCTCAAAATCTGTCATCTAGCTGATCAATTAACGAGTTCCCTGGGTCATGATCCTTGCGTGCTGCATCATTTGTTACTTTCCCTCCTGGAGCATTGGGCTGTCCTTGGGGATGGGAGAGCTGTAGCAGTCTTATGCACATGTCTGTCTCCAGCCTGCCCGACCTTCCCCAGGACCCTCTGAACACATCATCCCTGCATCCTGACAGCCCAGCTTTGGAGACTGTCGTGTGCCTCTGCGCTTGGACTTGGAGTCCACATTGTAAACTTCTCACACTCATGTACTAGGAGATCCCTGAAGCTTCAGTTATCTCTGTGGCGATATAAGGAGAGATTTGTTGGGACTTCCCTGGTAAGTCAGACTCCATACTCCTAATGAAGGGGGTTCGGATTTGATCCCTGGTCAGAGAACTAGATCCCACATGCCCCAGCTGAGGGTTTACATGCTACAACTAAGATCTGGTTTAGCCAAACAAATATTTAAAAAAGAAAAAGAGATTTGTCCAGTAATGTGGTCTCTGGTCTATTGATTGGCACTTTCTAAATGAGTGTTTCTCTGATAATAGTCTAGAGCTGCGTGCATGCATGCATGCTAAGTCTCTTCAGTCATGTCTGACTCTTTGCGACCCCATGGACTATAGCCCACCAGGCTCCTCTGTCCATGGGATTCACCAGGCAAGAATACTGGGGTGGGACGCCCTCCTCCAGAGGATCTTCCTGAGCCGGGGATCGAACCCCTGTCTCTTATGTCTCCTGCATCGGTAGGCTGATTCTTTACCACTGGCGCCACCTGGAAAGCCCAATCCAGAACTACTTCCAACAAAATCATCCACAGAGATTGTTTAAAATGCAAATTCCCAGTGACCGCCTCCACATTACTGAACAGGATTTCTGGGAGTGGAGCCCAGGATTTTAACAAGCTTTACAAGGGAGTCTTATATATGCTGAGAACCAAGCAGTACTAGAGAACTTTTGAAAAAAAATGATTGGAGTATAGTTGCTTTACAATGCTGTGCTGGTTTCTACTGTACAGAAGTGAATCAGCCATCTGTACTCACATCTCGCCCTTTTTGGATTTCATCCCCACTTAGGTCACCACAGAGCATTGAATAGAATCCCCTGTGCTGTCCAGTAGGTTCTCATTGTTGTTTAGTCGCTCAGTCGTGTCCGACTCTCTGAGACCCCATGGACTGTAGCCCACCAGGCTCCTCTGTCCGTGGCATTTTCCAGGCGAGAATACTGGAGTGGATTGCCATTTCCTTCTCCAGGGGATCTTCTCAACCCAGGGATCGAACCCAAGTCTCCTGGATTGGCAGGTGGATTCTTTATCACTGAGCTGCCAGGGAAGTCCAGGTTGTCAATAGTTATCTTGTTAATACATAATATCAATAGAGTATATATGTCAGTCCCAGTATCCCAGTTCAACCCATCCTTGCGTTTCACCCTTGGAATCCATACGTTTGTTCTGAACGTCTGTGTCTTTGTTTCTGCTTTAATAAGATCATGTATATTAATTTTTTCAGATTCCATATATATGGGTTAATATACAGTATTTGTTTTTAGAGAATTTTTAAAATTAATTTATTTAATTAGAGGCTAATTACTTTACAATATGGTAGTGGTTTTTGCCATACATTCACATGAATCAGCCATGGGTGTACATGTGTCCCCATCCTGAACCCCCCTCCAAGCTCCCTCCCCATCCCATCCCTCAGGGTTTTCCCAGTGCACGGGCTTTGAGTGCCCTGTTTCATGCATTGAACTTGGACTGGTGATCTATTTCACATATGGTAATATACATGTTTCAGTGACTTGCGAGAAAATGTTTTTAAACTTGTCGACCTGAACAATTGTTTGTTCATCTATACATACCTGATGCTTCACAGGATCTAAGGTCAACATATGTCATGAGGATCACTGAGGTCGTGTGCGCCATCTCCCAAGGAGATTACACGTCCTCCTCTTTAATATTTGTAGAGGGAGGGAGCTCACAGCTTCAAGAGACTTCCACTGAAGCTGCTCTAGTGATCAGAAAGTTCTTTGTACTACTTCACAACCTCCATCCTCTCCGCTCAGTTGCAGTTTTGACTCTGAATAAATATATAATGGCCCTTCTTTTACACGGCATGCTTTCTAATATGTGTGCTCAACTGCTTCGGTCGTGTCCAACTCTTTGCTACCCTGTGGACTGTAGCCTGCCAGGTTCTCCTGTCCATCGGATTCTCCAGGCAAGGATACTGGAGTGGATTGCCATTGCCCTCCTGCCTGGCGATAGCAATGTTGCCTTCTTCCTGACCCAGGGCTTGAACCCACATCTCCTGTGTCTCCTGCATTGCAGGAGGGTTCTGTACCACTGAGCCACCCGGGAAGCCCATATACTTTCTATTATTGGATCATAAATTCAAATCAACAAGCATTTCAAGGCACCCTTTACAAATCTATAGACCAACTTGTGTTCGGCTCTGGAGTTCCAAACCTGAGTTGGGTCCTCTTGCTTACCCATGAGATTTCCATTGTGTGATATGGTGTTAAGAAAGCTTTGTAGGGATGTGAATGATCAAAGAGGTGTATGGGTGTGCTAAGGGGACAGCAATGAATTCTTCGCCACAGAAATACCCTTCTTGCAGCTTGAAGAGTCTTAGATTTTCTTCCAGGGGTGGAGATGAGTCAAGACCATGCCAAGGTGCCAGCACAGGTAGCATCATGGAGATTGTGATGGTGACCATGCACTTAGGAACGTGCAGAGTCGTGTGTGCACAGAGAACGGGGCAGCAGAACTGCGGGGAGGGAGGTGGCAGGAAGCGAGAGGAGAAGCCCTCGATGGGAACAGGTCTCCAAGGGCTTTAAGTGCTGTGCTGTTTGGAGAGACCTCTCACCACCCTGGTGACCCGGGTTGCCTTCCCACGTTGCCTCGTTTTCCCCTAACTGCTGCAGGCTTCTCCATGATTGTTTCCAACACTTGCTGTTTCTCTTGTCTCCTCCTCAGCTGCAGAGAATTGAGGCCCCAGACTCAGTATCTGACTCATCCCTGTTTGGAAGAAAAGAACAAAATAAAGTAACAAACCCTAAGGACTTTGGCTTAAACAAGAGGAGATATATTACTTTTAACTAAAATGACACTTGATCTAACGGGGAGCCATATATGCTGAATTGGGGTGTTAGTAGATGGGGCTCAGTGGGCAGACCTTCCAGGTCTCTCTACATTCTCACTTCCTGTCTCTCCTGCATAATCATCCAACTCCCAACAGATCATAAGCAGAGGGGTGAGGGACCCTGCAGCATGGACCCTGAACCTAGGGTCTCCATAGGTGTCTTTGTTTGAGTGACTTTTCAAGTTTCTGTAACACTGGAAACCTGCCACTCAAAATGCATCCATTAGTCCAGGCATGTGATAGGGAATTTTCCATCACTCAGGGAGTCACGGAAGGGGGTGCGGAATCCGCTATTCACTGCACTGGAGGCAGCCAAGATCATCCAGGATGGCTCTTGTCATTGCAGCATGTGTTGGCATCACCAGAAAGCATAAAAAGTAATGGAACTAAGAACAAATATTGTTTATCAACCCATATATATGCAATCTAGAAAGATGGTACAGGCGAGCCTATTTGCAGGGCAGCAATGGAGACACAGACATAGAGAACAGACTTGTGGACATAGTGTGGGAAGGAGCAGGTGGGATGAATTGAGAGAGTAGCATGGAAACAAGCGTAATACTATATGGAAAATAGATAGTCAGTAGAAATTTGCTGTATGATGCAGGGAGCTCAGACCTGACAACCTAGAGGGGTGAGATGGGTTGGGAGATGGGAGGGAAGGTCAAGAGGGAGAGGACGTATTTATACCTACAGCTGATTACTGTTGAGGTATGGCAGAAACCAACACCATATTGTAAAGCAATTATCCTCCAATTAAAAAAAATTAAAGAAATGTAAGCAGTAAAAAGAGATTGCTGGCAAGCAGAGAGTTTAGGGCCTTCGTTTCTGCCTGCATCCTTCAGTGTCTCTTTCCCCTGGTTACAATCACACACACACATATACAGGCCAGGGTAGACAAGCCGGCCCAGCATCTTCTAACAGCAAAATGCAAATACACAGGTATGATTTGTGTGCTGAATTCAGCTGACCAGGGAAGTGAGCGATGCTGTAACTGTGGGGTTAGATTTATGCCCACCAGACCGCCCCACAGTGCATTAGCAGGATGAAATTCAAAAATGCCCCCTACTGAACCGGAGGCCTGCAGTTCCTGATCTCAAGGAGACGAAGGTGATGGGTGCACCTGCTCCTACTTTAACAAGTGGCTGGCAATTTTTAGATACATTTGAAAGGATCCTTCAGTGAATAGTGTTCTCAGAGAATGTCAAGAGCACATGCGTCAGGGCAAGCACGAAGTTTCCAGGACTAGAGGGCTCATTTCCCAGATGTTCCAGAGTACAAAGAAATGCTACGGAATATGACCTTATCAGGGGCCGATTTAGCATCTGCCCCCACCCACCCTGTACCCTAGGAAAGTTCCTGAGGGAATCTTCCATACTCCAAGCACTGCTTACTTAGCTCACCCTAGTTTTAGTTCAAAGTAATACATCCATGCCTTCACAGACGTTTTGACACTTGTTTTTCAAAACCAGGCATCTTTTCTTTTTTAAATTTCATGAAGACCTTTAAGGAAAACCAGCTCAGCCAATTGCTGAGACTGGTCCTAGCCTAGGACCTTCTGTCTCAGGGACCAGGACCAAGTAAATCAGAGTAGGGTTAGTTCAGAACCAGGCTCCTTGGCCAGGAAGCCAGGTCTGAATTGGGGGTGCGTCATGCTAGCCTGTTCATGGGCTCTGCAGGCCTTTGACAAGGGCACTGATCTGGAAGAGCTCAGAGAAAAGTAATGGGAGCGGCTGGCACCTGAGTGCGGCCCCATTAGCAGAACATGAGAGGCAAGAGGCAGCCGCACATGGAATTCAGCCATTTATGCCACTTGGACCCATTCCCGCTAATCAAAGATACACTCCCATTAGGTACATTACACTGACATTGTGATTGGTGGAGGAGCAAAGGACTTGTCAGCCGGGTGAGTATTGGCTGTCACTCCTGCTCTCAAGCTGCCTGCCTATTTGCGATTTTATTTTCAGATGTGATTGACAGCTGGATGGCTCTGACATTCTCGGCGCAAACATACAGCCTGTTATTATGCTTGCATTAACATTTTGATAAACACACGGTGCAGCGTTGGAAAAGTAATTACATGTCATCACTTCAGTGCTTCATCAAAGAAAAGTTTACTGTGTAATTGCTCTGTGATTTACCTAGGTAGAATGTGTTACATTCCACAAAGGCTCTCTCTATTTAATAGTTTACATTTACTCTTTAAAATACACAAGATCCCTTCCCAGGGGCTTCCTTGGTCTAAAATAAACTTGGCAATATAATTTAGCTTTCCATAAATACACTTAGATATTACTGTGGAGTACTTTTGCATAATAGTTATTTAATGCCAAGTGTAAATATGCAACACATTATATTGGCTGAGCTATCAAAAGAAAGAACTTTTTGACGACGAGGAAAAAATAGGATATTGTTACCTTGGTTTCTGCATTAAGAAAAGGGCCTTTTGCTCTTATATTTATATCCATGCTTTTCACAATGACATCTAATTTTACAATAAAGTGACTTGAGCTGAAGCGCCGAGCAGTAGAATCTAAAATATTGGTTCTTGTTAGCGTTTAAAGAGCTCTTCTGATGTGGCGCTGAAAGAGGTATGTTCTGGAGGAAAGCACAAATGATTGCAGGGTACTTGGAAACTGGAGACGAAGGGACAGTTTGACTGATGTTCACTCAGTGGGATCTGCCTGAACAGCTGGAAGTTCGGGGAGCAAAAGGTGGGAGGGGGAAGGAATGGGTTGAACCACATAGTTGTCAAAAGCCTCCAACAGAATCTCAAAAGGTAAATTGCATTTATGGCTGATACGGGTAGGGCACTTTGATTGGCATGTGCTTTGTAATTATTGAGGGGCAAATCCTTATAGCTGCAGCCAAGATCAAATAGGTAAGACTTTTCTAGGATGCTCAGTGATCATGTGGATGTCTAGATTAGCCTGCATTCAAGTAAAGGATAGGTGCAGAGACGGGACAAAGAGGAGAGGGTGGGCTGGATGACCTTTAGCTTCCTACTTGAGGGTCTCCTTGGGCACAGTGCTTCCTGATAAATACCGCAGCTTCCTCCTTGAACAGCTGAGATGGAGAGTGGGGGCAATGGTCTTTTCTGAGATGGGTCAGCATCTCAGTAAAGGACGTGGTGCTGTAGGTCTCTGGAGAAAGATACTTCTGGGTCATGAGATCAGTTGAGTCCTTGATGTGACCTTTATCGTGAATCTAAGTGGTCCTTTGCCGGATTATTCTCTCGATGACCCACCTGGGCCTGTGCTGTGCTGTGCATAGTTGCACGGTCGTGTCCGATGTTTTGCAACCCCGTGGACTGTAGCTGCCAGGCTCCTCTATCCATGGGATTCTCCAGGCAAGAATACTGGAGTGGGATGCCTTCCTCCAGAGGATCTTCCAAACCCAGGGATCAAACCCAGGTCCCCTGCATTGCAAGCAGAGATTCTTTACCATCTCAGCCACCAAGGAAACCCAAGAATACTGGAGTGGTTAGCCTATCCCTTCTCCAAGAGAACTTCCTGACCCAGGAATCTAACCGGGGTCTCCTGCTGTACCGATGTTAAATGAATGAACCACAAAATTCTAGGTGAAATCCAAAGGCTTTTGATTCTCTGGCTGTTATCCTTTTTGGGATCACTCACGGCTGCATGGTAAGAGGTTTAACAGTGAGCGAGCCGGGAAGAAATGGAAAAGATTGCAGCCTGATCTTGAAAAAGAAGGTGGGAAACTGGCATTCAGACAAAGATGAAGAGGAGCAGTGAAAGGATCAGAAGCGGGTGAGGGCCATGGTCTTAATCAGAAGGGCCTATAGACATCCCAACAGCATGACATCTATTCAGCTGGGTCTTAAAAGCAACCACACTGTATCAGCTGCCTCTCCAGTGCAGCTGGCAGCCACAAAAAAGAAACGGTTAAAACACGCATTTCCAGATGTGTATGACGGTTCAATAATTCCACATTAGTGTATATTAATCCTCTCTGGAAATTGGCATTAACTCGGCTTTAGCACCAGTCTAAATAAACACGTCAGCTCTTCGAGCAGGGGCTTCTTTGCATAACAGCTGCATGGAGCATCTGCATCCTGGTTATAGGTTCCCTCTACATTACCTCTGAAACGAGCTCCACTTTCCCACTTTACATTTAGCCGGACTCAGAATACTCTCTCTTTGGCTGTCACTGATGAGAAAAAAGATGCCATTGTAATTGCCAGTTGGCCTGCAGAGTAATGCCCTGTAATTGACAAAGATTGCTTAGCTGCAAGAAAGAAAGATACGCTGATTAAGAGACATCATCTTCAATATTGTATTTAACCCTCACTCTTTTCCCCTTTTACTTTTCACCTGAGCCCTGAAAAGGATGTCTCGCCTTCTTTGCTGTGCTGTTTTACTCTTTATGGGATAAAAAAAGAAGTGCAGTGAGGTCCACAGGGAACACTTGGTCCCTGGAGAGTAATTTCATTGAGTTGGGAGACTTAAAAGCTTTAATATGGTTATATGCTGAACTATCCAAAAACAGAATTTGTTCCCCATCACATTTAACGCACGCTTTGACCTGCCAATCCCACGGTGGCCAAGGCTTATTCCATTTTTCATCCATGCCTCAAACTACTAGGTCAGATCTTTAGATCTTCGTTATTCTTGGAGGGCTGTTTGTGTGTGTGTGCATGTGTGTGTGCCTTTGCTCCTGAATTCAGGGTTGTGTTGCATTTTTCCTTGAGAATCACATTGACTTTTTTTTTTTCAGAGAGCTTTAAAAAATTGCACTGTTAGAAAAAAATATATATGGGTTAAAATGCATTTTTCATGTCCTTTCATGCTTTATTGATTTTTTCTCTCGTTTTTCTTACAAAAGAAAGTTTTAATGCAGTTTTTGGGGAAAAAAAACAGTCAGCAATTGCTCCCTCCCCAGGAATTAAAATACTGGACACCTTGCTTAAGAAATCAGCTGCATATATATCTATATCAGCATCTGTATTTAATAAGGGTGGGAGGTGGTGAAACCCCATTAGTCACCCGTAACACAGCTCTTCCCAAGACACACTATTTTAATAGCTATAGGGGCCTTTTAATTCTCTACAGTTTCTAACTCTGCAGTAAAGTTTAAATGTCCTTCGGGGAGTTTTTGATGTACCTATGGGATATTGAATCTGAAGATAGAATAATTGTGTCTAAAAACGAACACTACTGAGAGAATATGTATCTATCCATCTATCTCTCATCCACATACATACCTCTCTCTCCCACTATGAATGGTAGGTCATGTGTGGGAGTGCCAAAGCCCTGAGTTAGGAGTCAAGGGTATCCAGGTTTTCATCTCACCTCTAAGACTCTGGATGAGTTATCTTGCCTCTTTGAGTCATCTGTAAAATAAGCAACTTGGGTTATATCTCTAAGGAGAAATCTAGCCCTGACACTGCAACTGTTTAGCACCTGTTATATTAATATTCTGCCTTTTCATGCATAAAAAATGTGAATGGTGAGTGCACGGTGGCTGTTATCACATTCTGCTGTATGTCACTGCCTTTGTGTTCTGGCGTTTCCATCACTGCTGTGTTTCCGTGGGCCATCTTGAGCACAGGGATATTGTCACAACAATGCGACCACTCACTCCCTGTTCAAAGTTGTTGTTGTTCAGTTGCTAAGTCATGTCTGACTCTTTGCCACTCCATGAACTGCAGCACGCCAGGCTTCTCTGTCCATCGCTATCTCCCTGAGTTTGCTCAAATGCATGTCCATTGAGTCAGTGATGCCATCCAACCATCTCATCCTCTGTTGCCCCCGTCTCCTCTTGCCCTCAATCTTCCCCAGCATCACTGGCACATTCATGAGTTCTTCTAGGCAAATCAAGTTGATAAGTGGAGATGCCTTTCCAAATAAATCAAGTCAGAAGTGCTTTCCTCTAAATCAGTTGATGCTGGAATTGTTTTAGCTCCCAGTATAATTTACTTTGTTTTCCTGGGGTAGACCCCATGTGCATTAGGTATGTCTAGGGAGTCTATGCTTCACCCACAACTTCACTCACCAGTGAAGCAGAGCAGTGCTTTCCACTGTAGGATCACAGATCCTAACTATATACTGGTTTGGTTTTTACAGATCAAATAATTTACTTTCCTGGCCCGTTTACAGACCAAAGCTTTTCCATTCAGACTCACATTGGGCTTGAATGTACAGAAGCCACAGGAATATTTGGAAAATACATTCATCCTTGGTGTCAACAGGGGATTAGCTCCAGAACCTTCTGCAGATACCAAACTCCGTGAATGCTCAAATCCCTTGTGTGAAACAGTGAAGGTGTTTGCATATGGGCTTCCCTGGTGGCCCAGTGGTGAAGAATCCACCTGCAATTCAGGAGACACAGATTCTATCCCTAGGTTGGAAAGAACCCCTGAAGAAAGAAATGGCAACCCACTCCAATATTCTTGCCTGGGAAATCCCATGGACAGAGGAGCCTAGTGGGCTACAGTCCATGGCGCCACAAAGAGTTAGACATGACTTAGCAACTAAACAGAAGCAGCAGTATTTGCATATAATTTGCACATATCCTCCCATGTACTTTAAAATCATCTTCAGATTACTTGTAATACCAAAGTCAAGTTTTGCTTTATTAGGACCTTCTAGAATTTTTTTTTTTTTTTTTTTTTTTAGCATTTTCAGTCTGTGGTTTGGTTGACTCCATGGACGCAGAATCCACAGATATGGAGGGCTGTATATGTGTGTATGAAATCCAGCTTTCATATTTGAGCCCAGTTCCAGGTGTCATTCAGCTCTTGGCTGGTCATTCCAGAAAAAAATAAAACTCTTGCCCCCAGTGGGTCCACACTGCTTCCTATCAGCTAAGAAGCATACAGTGCTTTTTCTCAATCCGTGGTCTCCTAAAGCGCTGGACAGCTGCTCAACCTCCCCCTTCCTGTTCGAACATCTGCCAAGCCTCCTATCTTCTTGGCAAGGGGTCCCCAGCCTTGCCTTGGCCAAGCGCCACAACCAATTTTTTTATTTGTGCAAACTCAAGGAGCCTCCCGCCCCCTTCTTGTCTGTTCTTCCTTCTCCTTCGTCCTCATTAATACAACTCTTTTCATCATTTCAGGGATAGTCTGTCTTAAAGTGTTCTGTCATCTCTTGTAAGTGTTATCAATTATGAAATATTTTGACTTAATGATAAAGTCATTCTTTTTTCCCATTCATTAAAAACTACTTACTGAGTATGTACTGCGACCAAGCCGTATGATAGATGGCATAGGTGCAGTAATAACAGCACGATGGATTCTGTGCAAACTGATCAGCTACGTGCTTATTTTTCCGAGTGTGATAGGCGATCCAACTATCCAGATGATCCCAAGCTTCTCTGTACCACACAGACACCCCTTCTCCACGTCTTTCTCTTCTCTGGACTAGGGCTCCTCAACCTCTGGCAGACTCTAATGCCTGATGATCTGAGGTGGAGCTGATGGAATAATAATAATAGAAGTAAGTGAAGTCGCTCAGTTGTGTCCGACTCTTTGTGACCCCGTGGACTGTAGCCCACCAGGCTCCTCTGTCCATGGGATTCTCTAGGCAAGAGTACTAGAGTGGGTTGCCATTTCCTTCTCTAGGGGATCTTCCTGACCCAGGGATCGAACCCAGGTCTCCCGCATTGCAGGCAGACGCTTTAACCTCTGAGCCACCAGGGAAGCCCCAATAACAGAAATAAAGTGCACAATAAATGTAATGAGCTTCAATCATCCTGAAACTATCACCGCCGCTCCCCCCACACCTTAGTCCGTGAAAAAATTGTCTTCCATGAAACCGGTCCTGGTGCCAAAAAGACAGGGCACTGCTGTCTCTAGACAATGCCTTTAGCCTAAGAAATTGATCTAGTAAGCCTGTACACAGCCGGTGCCTTTCTGCAGGCAAGCAGCAGCAACCCCTGGTCAGGAGAGAGGACTTCTAATGCTGATTCTGGACAAAAAAGACCCCAGCCTGGTCTCCGTAGTCTGTTTAGCCAGCGGTGTTCACACCAGAGAGTTCTGAAGGATAGATAGAGGGATAGACTTTGAAATGACTGTTTCCAACAGGAGGTCACCTGGTGTGCCCCTCCCATCACCAAAGTCACGCCAGGCCATGCTGCGCTCGCTGTCTCCAGGGAAGCAGAGATTTAATTTCACTTTCACCTCCAAGCCTTTGCCTGCTTTCTAACATCTTATAATATAGGGACATGTCCTCCCATGAGATGCCATGTTTTCCCTCAAAGTCTTCATCTCATTAATGATCATGCTGTTACTCTGTTTTCCCTGTACTGTTCTATAGATCATTTTTATTATGTAGATACAAACCCTTTGATATTATAATTGTGAAGTACATTCGATGAAGACAAATGCGAAGAGCGTAATGAGAATGGATTGCCAATAAAAGTTGAAAAACAATGAACCAGTTTTAAAAGCAAACCCTTATCCAGAGGACTGTCACTCTGAATGCTCTGTAGAAATGCCTTGGATGGAAAAAGCTTATTTTTAGTCTAATGTTGATAAAGGTTTGACTTTGGTAGCATCTTAATTATCTGATAAAAGCCAGAACCCTATGCCTTGCTCACCTCTAATGTCTAATGCCTTCTACTGGCATTAAAATTATTGCTACGGCTTCAGAGAGAGAAACAAGAGATAGCAGCATTGGATTTCTGAGATGTGAATTAGAGTTTAAAGAGTCACTTGGTTTTGTTTAAACAAATTACAAAAATAATGGGTTGCCCTTAAAAGGTCTGTTGCGGGTATTGTTGTCCTTCATTTGTGACACCGCTGGCAGTACCATTTCCAGTATTGTGTTTTGCGATAGTCACGAGGGGAGAACCATGATTTCTGGGGATCTCATCTGTACTTTTGCCACTTTGCCTCTGATTCTGAAGGGCAGAGAGGAAAGAGGTTCAGGGTCATACCTGGAGGTGTGCAGAAGAATGTATCAGTTGATTGGTTGAGGCTAGATTGATTGACAGGTGGATGTAAAATCAGAAATTCTGAATTCACAGAGGGCTGGGAAAGTAGAGAATAGGGCCACACATCGCAGTGGTGTCCCTTTGATCATGGATCTAATGCCTGGTGATCTGAGGAGGAGCTGATGAAATAATAATAGAAATAATGTGCACAGTAAATGTAATGCACTTGAATCATCTCAAAACCATCCCCTGCCACCATTCTTGCAAAACATTGTCTTCCGTGAACCCGGTCCCTAGCGCCAAAAAAGTTGGGGACCGCTGCCCTAGAGGCCAGTGTGAATAGTGTCCCTAGTATGCAGGAAATAAGAAGGGCAGACACAGACCTCCGCCAGGTCAGGGTCAATCATACCACAGGAGAGTGTGACGCAGACTGACCCGTGAGCTGTGTGACCTTTCCAGGTCACTTGATGTCTCTGGACCTCCCCGTCTCTGCTACGAAATGAGGGGGACTGAGCTGTGTGTTCTCTGAGGTTGCTGTGCCTTTAATATTTCATGAGCCTCTGGAGGCTGGAAGTACCAGCTATGAGTCCACGCAGAGCCAAATGGAAAGCTGAATTCCGAAAATGCCCCCTCTCGAAGAGGGAACGTGCCCATGGAAGTACTTGAGCAAACATTTTGTAGGGTTGACCCAATTCTCACGTTAAGGAAATAATGCCCAGGTCCATATGGCTAATTCCTTCCCAAACTGTTTGTTTGCCATCATGCAGACCTACCCTGAAAATAAAGCGTCTAGGCGAATTTCAGAACCCAAATGGAGCAGAATGCAAATGAGCAAGATAATGGCAAAAAGTACATTTACTTTGAAAATTCTTTCAGGTGCAGTCATCAGCGGCAGAGACACTGGGATGTTGGTTTTTAAACGACGCTGCTTTGTGATTCGAGCTTGTAATTTTTACCTTGGATAAGAGATGACGCCATTTATTGAGTGCTTTCCCCAACTGCTTTTTTTTTTTTTTTTGCTTTGGCAAGCACCTAGCCCTCCTCACAAGCACAGCTGGAGATGTGAGATACAGGATATCCTGTTGTGCTGCAAAGGAAAGGACCATTGACCCGACTGTAAATCATGACCTAGACCCTCGGCGGTTAGGAGGGTTCTTGAAGACTGTGTAGCTACTTCATCTCCAAGTCCTATCTGTCTGATATCACCTGGGAATAAGAAAACAATAATGACATCAAGGCCAGAATGTTGCTTTTGAGTCATGGTTGGGGCAGGTACTTTGTATTATTACCTTGGCACCTGAAGAATACCCAGCACAGTGAGATGTGAAACTGTGGACATTATTGGGTCAATTTTGATGGTGCAGACCACCAGGCTGCAGAAACAGAATTCCTTAGGGGAATTTTTTGGGAAGGAGGGAGTGTGAGAGATGATCTGGGTGTCCCAATATGTGGCCTTGATGATTGGATTAACCTTCTAATTTCCTATCATGACATCCTTACTGTGGTCCCCAACATTTTCGGCACCTGAGACTGGTTTTGCTGATGACAATTTTTCCGCAGGCCGGGGGTGAGGGGGGAATGGTTTCAGGATGATTCAAACACATTATATCTATTGTGCATGCCCAGTTGCTAAGTCCTGTCTGACTCTTTGCAACCCCATGGACTGTAGCCTGCCAGTTTCCTCTGTCCAGGGGATTTCTCAGGCAAGAATACTGGAGTGGGTTGCCATGCCCTCCTCCAGGGGACCTTCCTGGCCCAGGGATCGAACCCATGTCTTGTGCATTGGCAGGCAGGTTCTCTACCACTGAGCCACCAGGGAAGCCCATTTATTGTGCACTTTATTTTTAATCTGATGCTGCCTCTGCCCTGACAGGAGGCACCTGTCCACAGCCTAGAGGTCAGGTACCCCTGCTTTAATACTGGGTAAACAGTTACTGCTTCTTTGCTTGAAAAAGCATCCATCTAGCACACAAGTAGTGGAGTTGGGCCAGACAGTGCTAGGATTCCTCCTGTCTGGGAGGTGGCTGGTCCCTGAGTCCACAAACATGTCCCAAAGGCCTTTATGCTGGGTATGAGTCACTCCTCTCCTTAGCTTTTAGAGTGATGAAAAATAATTTTCCAGGGGCCAGTAATTATGTAAAAATTGCTTTTGCTTTAAACAAGAATTATGCTTGAACCTTTTGAGCCAGAAGAAAAATGTACAGAGGGAATCATTAATTTTTGAATAAAAACACTTACTTTCCCGTAGCCAACAAGGGAGGGAAATGTGAAATTGGTGTTTTCTCCAAACAGCCCAGCACCACTCCTTGATCTGTTTGCTTGATCTATTACCCAGTCACCTGCAAAGTTGAATGTCTTGTTTGGCCTGCATCTGACTTTTATTCTTTTCCTTCTACCTATTTTGTAAGGACTTTGTTATATGCATACTTCAGACTTCATTTGCATCGCATTAAAGTAAAACATTTTAAATTTCTTCACAGCAGAAGTAAATCTGACAGGCTTTATGAAGCTATTACACCTGCAGGTATTTTATACTTTTAAAATACATTCTTGTCAAGCTATCTTAATTATATTATTATATGTACTTTTGAACTTGTATCCGCTATTCCATGATATATTACACTTTTGACAGAGCCGTCCAAAAAAGCTACTATTTCTATCAGAGTTCTTGGGCTGAACAAAGATGTGTCTGTTGTGGATTCTGGAGGAATGTGTTCCTTTACACGCTGGAATGTGTAACCACTGATGGAGTGGTTGCTTTAATTTTCCATCCAGGTGATGATGCACGGCCAGTGCCCTTCAGAACTGGTGGCCAGAGATACAGATATCTAATAACTCAGTTTCAGGGGTGAACACTGCCCATGCCCTGGGTGCCCTCCAGGCCTGCTCTGGGAGTTAGGCTGCCTTTCAAAGGACCCCAGCTGTCATTGGGTCCTATGGGGCACATCAGGATGCGGAGGGCTGGTTAGTATCTTGTTTCTCATTTCTATTCAGCAGAGTGTGGCCGCACAGAGCGGGAAAGTGCCCCTGCTCATAGAGAACAGGAACGCAAGGCTAGGCTGGGCTAGGCTGGAGGCAGAAAGGAAAGCTAGAGGCTTTATGTACCTGTTTCAAAGGTAACACAACCTGAGGTCCCTTCCAGGTGCCGCTGCGCCTTTGCTGTGGCCGCTCTCTGCATCAGTGCAAAGTGGGCGCGCTGTGGTCTGTTCAGGTAGCCCAGTCAGATTGGGGGATATCCTGAATTGGTTGGACAATGGTCCGTCTTTTGCTCCTGATGGCAGGGCATCCTTGGGGCTCACGTCCTGTGAAGGCAGGCACGGGATGAGCATTCTGTTCACCCGTGCCCCCACCATCATGCATGGGCCCTGGATGACATGCGCTGAATGAGGGCTGAGCTGACTTTGGTTGCAGGTGCACCAAACTCTCTGTCTTCTCTGGGCTCGGATCTCCCTTCTTTTTTTTTTCCAAAGAACTCCTGTTGTGTCCTCTGAGAGTCCCCCTGTACACTGCTGAACTGAGGGAAACAAGCTCCTTGTCATGGATGTGCTCATGCAAACCCTGAAGAAGGGATTTCCGCTTCCAGGGAGAGGCTGGTACAAGTGACCAGAAGACCCTTTCCCCTCTGATTATCTAGATTTTCTCATGGCAGGTCTACAAGCTCTTCTGATGAGAGGCTCGGAGAATGTCCAGAAGCCTCACTCTTCCTGTGGGACAAAAGGTTTCATCATAAGCCTACTGTTTCATAGTTTCAAGCCCTGTAAGGTATACCTGTATCTGGCGTTGTTGAAGGTGCAGAGAGGGTAGGTGACTTACCCAAAGTCACACAGCAGGATGCAGCATGGAATGCGCCATCCAGCCCAGCTACACTACCACTCGCACCAGGGACCTCTCCCTTGAGCTCCTCTGAGCTCACAGGTGGCCCTGAGTGAGCCCATCCCACTCAGACCTAGAGGTCCTTCATCACCTCTTCGTGCTTCCTCTTCCTTCACAAGGACACATGACCCTAATCTGGGCATCAGAGCAGAAGGCCATGTGTTCAGCAGACCCTGACCGGAGGGCACAGCTGTTTGAGGGATGGAGATTGCTTCTGAAGAGTCTATTTGGACTGTTTCAGGCATCATCTGTTGGCTTTACCAAAGGAGGCTCCATGGATGCTCTTGATGCCTGCTCCTGGCTCCAGACCCCAAGCCAGGCCAGCTTCCAGATCATCAGCAGAGCTGATTGTCTGGAGAAATGTGCTCCGTGCCCCTGTGGTCAAGTAGAGCTGTTTGGGTCCAATCTTTCTCTGAGGCTGGGAAAAACTCCCTCTGCCGAGTGCAGGAAACACCCATTCCAGTTGTCACTGTGTGTATCCTATGGTCCCTGCAGCACCGTACTCCAAGCCATCCTTTGCTCTCTGTATGGTGAGCAGGGCCCCAAGGCCTCCACTGAGCACAGACGTGCAGGGCGCACCCCAGGTCCCCTGCTCTCTGGTCTTGTCTGGCAGGTGCAGAGGGTGGATGCGCCCCAGACCTCCTGGACTTCACGGCTGCAGCCTTTGCAATGAGTGGACTTGGAAGAGAGGCTGAGGGAGCATCTGTTTGTCCTGTCTGGGACCTGCCAAGCCTGGCATGATGAGGGTGTGTGTGCTGGAGCCAGGAGGGCCCACAGTGGGCGAGGGGAATTGGCATGGGCCAGCCAGGAAGTTGCGTTCTAGTGAGATGTTTGCCTCTCACAAGGTCTGTAGGATTTTACATGAAGGATCTGCCTTCTAGGAGACTTGCATCTCAGGGGCAGGGACAGAGGCCTCAGCGAGAGAAGTCCAGCTCTGGTTTAACGCTTTGGCTCTGACCCAGTGGTGGTTGGTGAGCCATCTCTGAGTGATGATCCACTTGGCTGGAGGGACCTCCAACCGGCCTCGGCCCCCGGAAGCCAGGCTGGTTCCATTGCTGCCTGTGATAGTTATGTCCAGGAATCAACCATCTAATGGATCCACTGTTGAGTGCATGTCACAGGTAGCCGTGGCATCTCCAGGAGGGCATGCAGAGTGGACCATGCTGCCAGGGAAAGGGGGAAGATGCACTCTGGCAGAGATGAAGCCAGGGCAGAGAGGACACGGCCTTGGCCTTGGACTGTGGACAGGAGCCCTGCCCCAGGACAGAGATCTCCTGGACTTTACACTCGCCAGCACTCACTCCTTCTCATTAATCACAGTGTTCTCAGGCACCAGTTACAAAGGCAGTGTTCATCTACACATGGACCAGATGAGCTTCACTGAAGAGAAGACTGTTTAGGGGCATCTGAAACTGAAGAAGAAGAGGGTGCCCATGATCCCATTTGAAATGCCATGCAGGGTGGGTACAACAGGATAAATAAAATGACGGACCCATTACAAGAAACTTGTGAACACTGTGACTTCAGGAACTGACCTTTTATCACTTTAGAAGCCAGAGAAAGGCATAGGGATTAGCTTGCTTTTGAACGGAGTGGTATTTTTTTCTGTGAACACAATTCAATTTAAAGACCATTCGTCGAACACCCACTCTGTAAGAGGGATTTACAGTAAAGACTCAATGTGGCACAGCCTCTGCCGTAAGGACTTCCAATTGTAGTCTGAAGTGGGGCGAGGTAGGGAGCTGATAAACCAAACCCTTGGATGAGCATACCATGAGAAGGATGCTGTCAGCCTTCTGTGAACGTGTGCGACACCAGAGCCCAGACGTTGTGAATGGCCAACCTGGTTTATTACCCTTGAGTAGAACCCATGTGGACAATTGGGGGAACTGATCTATTAGCAACTATGCATACCTCTACAATTAATAAAGACCCCAAAGCCCCTACTTTGGGTTCTCCCAGAAATAGATGCAATTCGAATGCAAGCAGTTCACTTGGGATGTGATCCCTGAAAGCACTGTAGGAGGCGGGGAGGAAGCCAGGGGAAGGGAAGGCAGCCAACAAGCAGCTCATTATGTCGAAGTCACCGTGGGGCAGCCAGAACTCAGGCTGCACAGAACAGACCTCAGAATCAGCGGAGCCAAGGGGAAAGGGAGTAGGCGGGGCCCTTGTCCCCCTGCCCCCATCTGTCACTGGCTCAGAGCTGCTTCTGCTTTGTTCTGCTGGACAGACTCCCTCAAGTCCAGGGTCCCTCCACAAACAGCCTCTGCATGTAGAGTTGAGTGCTGCTGAGATGGTGGAGCACTGCAGCAGGCACGTCAAAGACAGTGATAAATAAGGACCAGACTCCAGGTATATAGGACCTCCACTTCTGCACTACACTCGTAGACTTGATCATACTTTATCCCATGACTAGCCCATAAGCAAGACTGAGCAAGTGCCTTAGCTTCGCAGACATCATGGATAGTGACAAAGTCTAAGCAAACCACAACCATCCTTCAGTCACTAGAGTGGAGGTGAAGGATCAGAGTCAGTCTTTCTCATGATGGTGCCCCATCCCCCCTCACTCCACCTAGGGCCCGTATTTCCCCATCCTCAAACCCTCCTGCCCCTCCCCCCCGAAGCTCTCCCCAGCCACATTGAGGACCCATGCTGATCTGCAGAGTGTTTTAATCCATGTTTCCCATGCCCTGTACCACACAGCCAAGCAGGAACCAAGTCCCTAGCGAAGACTGCCTTGCCTGGCTCTCTAGTTGCATCTTTTCAGGCTCAGTTTTGCCTCCTTCATGACAAGAAGAAGGTGTCAGATTTCCTCCTGTCCCCTACATGCCCGGCCTGCCATCACATGTATTTAATAGACGTCTGCTTGATTATCTTGAACTGGGCCCATATCAGACTTCTCGAAAGAAAACTGGCTGTGCCCTTCCACCTGCACCCCTCAGTCTGAGCACTTTTCCAAAATGAGAAAAGGAGACGTTTCCAGATGTGGGAGCTCTCTAGCCAGTCAGTCAGTGATCAAGTTTATACTGAATGTGCCTTGCTTATCTGGCTGTGAGGTTAGGAACTGTAGGGGATGCAGGTATATCAGGCATGAGCAACCTCCTTAGGGAGTGCACCGTTTTATTACAGAACTAAACTAAGACCTAAAAATCAATTACCTCAGAAGTAATACTGGACTGAGAGGCTGTCAGCGGAGTGCTTAAAGACTCATAAAAAAAAAAAAAAGGCAGAAAATCTGGATTCAGATTGTGGCCAACTTACCTCCTAACTGAATGTTATTGTTTTAGTGTTGCTAAGCCTTGTCCAACTCTTTGAGACCCCAAAGATGGTAGCCCACCAGGCTCCTCTGTCCATGGAATTTCTCAGACAAGAATACTGGAGTGGGTTGCCATTTCCTTTTCCAGGGGATCTTCCTGACCCAGGGATCAAACCCATCTCTCTTGCCTCTCCTTCATTGATAGGCAGATTCTTTACCACTGAGCCACACTGCTTTAACTAATTGCTTCACGGAGACTAAGCCTTCATTTTTGTCACCTGGAAATATTTACAGCATCTCCTGATGGGGTTTGTGAGAGTGGAAAGAGGTAGTGTGTGGAAACCACATGGCGCCAGATAATCACTCCACGAAATGTATTATCATTATCTAATATCAGTATTATCTATGTTCTAATTTGAGTCATTGCTGACTCAAGTGATATGGAAGTTTGGAGACGTGACCAAGCAGACAGGTTTAGTCATGGAAAGAGAGGTGGATGAAGTGGGTGTTAGACTGGTCCGCGTTTTAGAAGTGGGAGGGAAGAGAGATCCAGGAGGGGAGGGCAGATGGAAGTTGATGGCAAAGGTGTGCAGCGTGCAGGCATCTTAGAGCACCTGGCCCCACGGAACCCCACGGGAGCGCAGGGTAAATGGGAGGAGAGTCAGGCGTGCAGGTTTTAGTTCCCTAAGCAGGGCAATGGCATGATAGTGGTGGGAGTTTCAAGACAGTGATTCTTACGAGGTGGAAGATGGTTCTAAGTGCAAGAACCTGGGAATAATGAGAATACAGGCTATGGGAAGGGAGCCCCATCCTGCCTGGCCAGGTCAGTGGAAAGGGAAGCACAGTTTCTCTGCAAGACAAAAGCTACCTTCCTCTCCATTTTTACCTAAAGGCTGGGCAGTCTTCAGCTTCTCGGTAGTGTTTAGACAAGGGAGAAATCCCAGTCCAGCACCTGTCCCCGATCGCTCTCCTGGAATCCCAGTCTGGACACACAATGGAAGCATGCATATTTCTCTTTCTTCTCTTTTTGTGCTCCAAAGACGGTCTGACATTGGTAAATCACTGCAGCAGGCTTTAAATGATGTATGAAATGAAAAATCCCTTCCCTGTGTATTGGGAGCCTCCTACCCAGCAATGGGTTGTCTCTGCTGGGCTGGCTACTCTATTATTCAGCTCAGAAGCTCAGTGGAGGTAAGAAACTTGTGATCACAAAGGAAAACAAAGTTAAATTTTTTTTAAAGGTAAGAAAAATATCTACTGAAACATTCATCTGTCTTTCTCCCTGGCTCTCACTTTTTGTTAGGGTCTTTCTTTTTAATTTCTGCTAAAGCTTTTTGGGTGGGAAAGCTTTTTTCTCTGCTTCCTTATGCATTTTTCTCCCACCCAAGTGTCTAGTCTCATTTCTTAACTTCCCCAAAAGACAGAAACAACAACTTGTTTCAGAGTCCTGCACAGTTGATGGTATTACTGTTCCTTTCTCAAGAACCATTTTTAGTTTAACCTTGCTCCTGTGAGTATTTCAGGATAGCCAAGGTAGGAGGGGCTTCCTGATGGATTAGCTCAGGTGAGCTCCACACCCAGTGGAGTCCTACAGTGTGGCCCCGCGGAGAGTGTAGGATGGTCATTGCTGCGGCAGCCCGGGTCTGCTTTAAGAAGCAGAGATAGAAACTGTCCTCCTGACCTCTACCCCAGGATCTGCTAAGCCCAGGCTACACGCATCCATGACCCACTGTGTGAACTCCTTCCGTGCTGAGAGCAACAGGCAGTCTTGACTCAGAGAAGCCACTGCTTGCCTTTCAGACTGAGCTACAAATAGACTGAGAGCCTCTTTAGTCTGCAGGGAGAGCGGGGCTTGATCAATTTGCTTTTAGCCGATGAAATAATCAGCTACGTGGACTTCTAATCTTGGCGCAGAACAATCAAGAGGCATTTTAGCTATAGATGGTAAATGGGATCATCCCGGGATATATTTAGCAACGTGGCCTGGGGGCAGAAGAGAAGGAGGCTTTGGGATCCAGGAGACACATGGGTGCTAGAGCCTCTCTGTGCCCGGAGGCAAACCATTGATTCCCTTTGACTTCTCAGAGGGACCCCTAGGTGTGTGTCTTGGAGTCATGCACCGGTGCATGCAAGGAGGGGCCCAGAGGCACCCTGTGCTGGGCACTGGGTGTGGAATCACCCACATAACACACACACTGTCTGCACCTACAGGTTGGCAGGAAAGCATGTAGGGAAGTAGAAGACTGTGGGAGAGCAGAGAGCATATGCACGCATGGACTGAAGTGGGGTCTGTAGGGTTCTGAGCATGTGCTCGGCAGCCTGGATGGGCATCCTGATTCTGCAAGCTTTAGGGGTGTGTGCACTGGGGCAGCTCATTTCACCTCTGTCCCTCAGTCTCCTTACCCATAAAATGAGGATAGATCTATACCAACTCAAGGCTTGTAGTGAGCGACAAATGCATGTAAAGGCACCTACTTCAGTGATGTGTAGGTCACTGTTTCTTATGGGGAGAAGAACAAGCCAGGCTCACCCAATCTAGAGAGCACATGGAGCCCAGACCAGTTCACACATCATCCTTTCCAGTCTTATATTTGTTTCCAAAAGGAGAGAGGCCATGGACAGTTATCCCCCAGCATCCATAGGGGACTGGTCCCAGGAGTCCCATGGATACCAAAATCCATGGATGCTCAAGTCCTGTTATGTAAAATGGGTGCTGCATCTCTGGATTCAGAGGGACCACTGTGCTTCCCTAAGTAATATGAATTTCAGAACTCTGCCACTGCTCTTGCCTCCACCATGTGGCTGTCATGTGTCACCATGGAAATGCAGATGTCATACAGGCATGTGACCACCCCATCCCCCCACCCCCCGCAGCCCCACTCCCGCTTTTCTCCAAAAGTCACAGGGGATAGGGGAGATCCTAAGGATGCTCCATTATCAGCGTCCTTAGGGTCATTCTGGAAGCCAGTGTCCCCTCCTGCAGGAGACAGTTTCTAGGATGGAGTGGAAGAGAGTTTGAACCAGGTACTACATAGTTCCTTAGTTCCTTAAAATGAGAATAGCTCCATTTTCTTGACTTCACAATTGAAATAGATAAGGAAAAGGCCTTTATAAACTTGAGTGTGTCCTGTACTTTGTAATACACATTATCTGGCCAGACCCTCTCTTTAGTCAAGTGTTCAGCTTCAGGCAGGATGCATGGGGCGGCAGGAAGGTGGGTGGGGGGAGTTAATACCCACTTCACCACTTACATCATCCGAACCAACCCGGCCGCCAGTGGGTTTAGCACACGGTGCAGCTGGATCCCAGCAGTCCCCGCAGAACTCGTGCCTGGCTGCCCGGCTCCAGGAGAGCTTTCGTCACCAGGTGCGACCTGCACCGCCCTTGGTTGTGTGACCTTCGGCACAGCAGCAAGGCAGGGTGGAGGAATAACAGCTATGGGCGTTTCTGAAAAGCCTGCAAAGCCTCCCCTGAAAATCAAGCTTAACGTGATTGCAAGGATCTCAACTTCACTGACTCAGGTCTTCTCCCCCTAACTGTGCATTTGGGCACATGTGTACACTCAAATTCCCCCCTCCATTCAATACCCAGAACCCTGATTGGGCAGCTGAGAAGAGAAGGCTGGGTCTCGGCGCAGAACAGTAGCTGAGCAGTCCTCGATCTTTCCCCGTAGGTAGCATGTTCCAAACCAGCAGCCCAGGTGCTGCAGAAACACCTCCATTCTTTCTTCCACACCTCCGTGCAGGGGAAGAAGGCATCCAGTCTGTGACAGCCAGGCATCCACAGGAGCTGCTGACAGCCTTTCAGACAGAAGGGAGCCACCAGGAAAGGAGGAGGCCAGTCCCTAACCATCACACTTCTTACGCCTGGAGTTAGCGCCTTGTCACTCACAACTCTGGTCTCCCAGTGCTGGCTGTCACAGCCACGGAGCAGGTGTGATGCCCAGGATCTCCATGATCAGGGAGCCACGGCGAGAAACTGCCAGCCACACTCCCATTCTGTCTGCTTCGTGAGTGCCTGGCAGTGTAGACTCGGCCTCAAGGGTCTACACTGTCAGATGCATCCATCTCTGGCAGGTTGATTTCTCCATGCCTTCTCATCTCTCAGAATCACAGGATGCAGAACCGGAAAGGACCCTGTTGTTACTGATGAAATAATGAGGTCCAGTGGGATTAGAATAGATGGGGGAGTAGAGGATAGTAACTGGAGATTGGAAGTCAGTGCCTGCTTCCTTTCTGTTGCCTCAGCATGGGGCAAGCAAGCCTCTTCCTTCATTGGGGCTGTTCCCTGCCAGCAAGGGACAGAGGCTTGAGACCCCCTTCCAAGCCCATTGCCCATGTGCCAATGCCCATTAAACTAGCATACCTGGTGTCTGCTCAGATGGGGTTCAGATTTTCCCAGATCCCAGGAGGAATGGAGATTTTTATCAATACCCACAGCGGAGGTGCTGGCTTGGTTTCCAGTAAGAGTCAGTGAAGCTGGGAAAATTACTCATTACAGTTTTATTGATATTCACTTCACTCTGCAAATGACCTGGGATGGTTCTGACAGGATGTCTTAATGGGACTGGCAGAGAATCCACTTGGGTGGGTGCGGGTTAATGGGGCTGCAGAGACTAAAGGGTTCAGTTGCATCAGCCCTATTCCCCAGGCATCTCCTCCACCATCAGGAGCGAAACGACGTGGGACGGTGCCCGGTGTGATGCTCGGGGGAGTGGTGCTGCTCGGGAAAGTCTCAGCTCTCTTTTCCTCTCTCTGTTCCATCACCTGAATAGCCTCAGACCTCTTCACTAGGCTGTGGCTGTGTTCATCGGGGCTGCTTGCTGCCAAGCAGAGGGGCCAGGGAGGCCCCTCTCCAAGCCTGATGCCCACCTTCCCGTGCACATTAAACTGATTCTGAGACTGGTTTAGGCGCAGGTGACTAGAGTCTCGCTGTCTACAGAAAGATGTCATCACCTGGTACTGTCCAATGCTCCCAGATATCCATGGCAGCCTGTTGGATGAACATGTCATGGTCGAGCCCCAGGGAAACACCATCAGCCCATCTCTACTTCCGATCCAGATGGGGAGAGAAGTAACAACCCAACAGTTAACTGTGAATAATCTTTGACTGCCAGCCAAAACTCTTAATACACAAGCATATTAAATCCAGAGCTGTATTTGGGTAGCATTCTGTAATGTCTGTGTGTATAATTTCCATGTATCATTCCATTTGATTCTCACCAACATCCTTTGCCAACAAAGGTCTGTCTGGTCAAGGCTATGGTTTTTCCAGTGGTCATGTATGGATGTGAGAGTTGGACTGTGAGGAAAGCTGAGTACCGAAAAATGGATGCTTTTGAATGATGGTGTTGGAGAAGACGCTTGAGAGTCCCTTGGACTACAAGGAGATCCAACCAGTCCATCTTAAAGGAGATCAGCCCTGGGTGTTCACTGGAAAGACTGATGCTGAAGCTGAAATCCAATACTTTGGCCACCTCATGCAAAGAGTTGACTCATTGGAAAAGACCCTGATGCTGGGAGGGATTGGGGGCAGAAGGAGAAGGGGACGACAGAGGATGAGATGGCTAGATGGCACCACTGACTTGATGGGCATGGGTTTGAGTAAACTCCGGGAGTTGGTGATGGACAGGGAGGCCTGGTGTGCTGCAATTCATGGGGTCACAGTCGGACACGACTGAGTGACTGAACTGAACTGAATGTCCTTTGGAATAAGTAGGGCTAGAGACAGCTTGTGAATTTCCTGTATTGGTCATTTGACCATTTACAGACTCAGAGCCATTCCTCTTCCTTCTCCTGCAAAATACATCTCCTAGACTTCCTTCCAACTGGCTTCTGTGTAGGTTTAGCCAATGGAACCTCTGTCAGGGGCTTAGCAACTAGAGAGAGAAGTGGGTATATTTCACCCCTTCCATCCTGGTTTGGGTGGCCTTTAGGACTGTAGTTGTGTCTCACTGGAATCCAGTTCCCATGGGGTGGCCTGTGTCTCCCGCCCTGGCCTGGCTACCCTATGTTACTAGCCTCTGGGTGTCCTCACAGGCCCCTTCTAGGCTACCGGACATGGGCTTTGTCCACCTGGCTGCAGCCTGACCAATTCATTCCGAGAAATGATGAAACCAAGCCCAGGGCAACACAGCTACGCATTCCATGGCTTTGTTGTTGTTCAGTCAGTCAATCACATCTGACTCTTTGTGACCCCAAGGACTATAGCCCACCTGGCTCCCCTGTTCTTCACTATCTCCCAGAATTTTCTCACACTCATGTCCATTGAGCTGGTGATGCCATCCAACCACCTTGTCCTCTGCCAAGAGGACAAGATGCCTTGTGCTTCTGCCACCAATCTTTCCAAGCATTAGGGTCTTTTCCAGTGAGTTGAGTCTTTGCATCAGGTGGCCAAAGTATTGGAACTTCAGCTTCAGCATCATCTTTCCAATGAATATCCTGGGGAGTTCAGTTCAGTCGCTCAGCCATGCCTGACTCTTTGCAACCCCGTGAACCGCAGGATGCCAGGCCTCCCTGTCCATCACCAACTCCTGGAGTTTACTCAAACCCATGTCCATTGAGTCGGTGATGCCATCCAACCATCTCATCCTCTGTCGTCCCCTTCTCCTCCTGCCCTCAAACCTTCCCAGCATGAGGGTCTTTGCAAATGAGTCAACTCTTTGGATCAGGTAGCCAAAGTATTGGAGTTTCAAGTTCAACATCAGTCCTTCCAATGAACACCCAGGACTGATCTCCTTTAGGATGGACTGGTTGGATCTCCTTGCAGTACAAGGGACTCTCAAGAGTCTTCTCTGAGGAGTAGCTGAGCATAAATCAACTCTTGTCCTTGCAAAACCCCTTAAACGGATGTTTGCACCCCAGAAGCTCATCACTTAATTTTATGGGAAACCAGAACCCTTGTCCATGGCTTGAGCCCTTCAGCAGCTAAGATTGCTGTCCTGAGAGATGGTGGCCGTCCAGCTGACCTCAGGATCCCCAGACAAGAGCAGCTCCGTAGCCTTGTTTAAACCCCAATTTCCTCCGAAACTCTTCTCCCCGGGAAAAACCACAGTCCCTCCCATCAGCCCGGCATCCTGCCTCTCCAGCCATAAATAGAACTGTGACTGAGCTCGTTTTGAAGACTGTCATTCTCTCAGCATCCCTTTGCGGGAGACTCTGTGTATCAGCTGTCTGTACACGGGCTAGTGTGCAAGTGCTCAACCCTGCCCCTCCTCCTTCTCAGAGTCCCAAGCCGAAAGCGACAGACAGACAGACAGACACACACACACATACCATACCCACTCTCACAGAGCTGACCAATTTCCTAAGCGATCAGAGCCAAAATATGAGCCTGCCTGCGGATGATAGATGAAGATTCACATTGGCTGCATATGTGAGTGAGAGAGAGAGAGAACATGCTGACATGCTCTTAGGGGGTCAGAACCGAGAGATGAATCCCCTTTGCTGATGACGAACCACACCCCGTGGCAAGCAGCTTGTCCCTGGCCACCGTCGCCGTCCCTCTGCCCCCTGCACACCCCGTTCTCAGCATTTACGGAGGGTCTCTAGTGTACTGAGAGGGAACTGCATCTGACAGTCTGAAGTCCTCTTGCTTCATGAAATCGGGCCCAGCAGCCCCTCATAGTGGCCGACTCATGAGTAGCCTTAGACAGGATGTCCTTCAAGGTTACGAGAGAAAAGCTTCTTTGGACAAGCTGGGTCTATATTTGTGTATTTCGTTGCCATGATGTGAGAGCTTAAATGGACCAAATTGCTTCCCAGCAGGAGCCCACAGTCATATTTCTCAAGCTTTCGTACACAAGCCTCTTGGCCTGGTTGGCTGGGGCGGTTTGTGGGTAAGTGGGGCCCTGGCCGGGTGCCAGCATGTTAGAGCTGTGAGTCTGTTGCTTAGTTCATCTTCAGCAGTAGCTCTGTGCCCCATGGCTGTCTGGAGCAGGGCTGGGGCAGCCATGCTCGTTAATTTCCCTTAGGTATGTTGGAGCAGGGGCTTCTCTGCCCCTTCTCAGAGCCTTCCACTGCCTCCAGCCCCTGCCATCCTTCCGGGCACATCCTGACAGTGCTGGAGGAGCCAGGCTCACCCTCGCCCCCCAGATGAACAGGTCTACCCAGAGACCCTCCTCCCCATACGTCGGCTGCCTCTTTGGGAACTGGGCCAGGAGTTTTGTGATAAGAAACATGTCCACCTGGGGTCTGGATGTGCTGGTTATGACAGGTGTGACCGTGGAGGAAATGCCTGTGTCAGATCAGAGTCCCAGATGCAGTCCCTAAGTAAAGATCCCTGAGCTGGTGCTCCCAGGAGAAACAGGAGGAGAAAGGGCAGCAGATGATGGTGATGGAGAAGAAGCCAAGCAGAGGTGTGACTTCGAGTGGAGCCCAGTCTCACTGACCCTGCAGAGAAGTTCCAGAATGTAAATGACACCTTAGGGTGTATCTGACTCTCTGCAAACACTCATCCTCCCACACCCATCATTGCCTAGGAGCCCCAAGGAGCATCCTTACTCTCAGGCATCTCCCATTCTCTGAAATTTTGGGTGAACAGTGGGGCCAAGCATCTCCATGGCCCAACGGCAGCAGAACCTGGAGGCTGGCAGGTGTGGACCCGTAGAAGCAAAGCATGCAGGTGGGCAGAGACTGCCCGAGGGCCCAACAGAGGATGCAGGGGGTCTGAGTGGACCACCAGTTGAGCCCCCTGCCTCCCAAGTGCACTGAGCTTCATGGCCCTGGTTGTAAATGGAGGCTGCCAGTAGGTATTCCATAAAGTTGTTATGAGACTGAAAGGTGGTCACATACACAAACGATCCCACACCTAAGCTTGCTAGCTCAGTCGTGTCTGACTCTTTGGGACCCTTTGGACTGTAGCCCATTAGGCTCCTCTGTCCATGGAATTTTCCAGGCAAGAATTCTGGAGGGGGCTGCTATTTCCTCCTCTAGGGGATCTTCTTAAACCAGGACTCAAACCCACAGCTCCTACATAAAATGTTAAGTGGGAAGAAATTCAGGATATAGATCTGTGTGCCTGGCATACTCACCATTGTATAAAATTCTTAAAATATTATTACTGGGCTTCCCAGGTAACTCAGTGGAAAAAAACTCACCTGCCAGGGCAGGAGACGTAAGAGACATAGGTTCAATCTCTAGGTCAGAAAGATACCCTGGAGGAGGAAACGGCAACCCATTCCGGTATTCATGCCTGGAGAATCCCATGGACAGAGGAGCCTGGCAGGCTCTAGTCCATGGGGTCACACAGAGTTGGACAAGACTGAAGCGACTTACCATAACATTGGAAAGCACTCAACATGCTAACAGTGATAATCTCTAGGTTTTGGAACTCTGAATTATTTGTTATTTTGTCTTTATCCTTTCCTGATTTTTCTCCTATGAGCAAGTGTTATTTTTCTTTTAAAAAGATACTTTAAAACACCAAGGCTTAGAAAGATCAAGCAGTTTAATTAAATTCAGTGAGAAAAACTTAAAGGCCATCTTGTCTTCACTTGCTTCCAACTCCTACCTTCAGAGGCAGAGGCAAAGTCTTGAGGTTGATAGATTTTATCTTTGGTTCCTAATCCCCATCCAAGTGATGCATTTGCATTTCAACAGAGATCTCAGTGGATACTATGACTTAAAATTAAACAGGCTTCTTTATTGTGGACTTGCCCAGAGTTATCAATGAGTTAAAGTACATCCTGACTCTGGAGATGCAAAGTGTTCTCCCAAATTTTCCAGGACTAGGTTTCTTCAAAGAATATTTAAGGCACTTTTATCCCAGGAACAACTTTGGGAAATACCAGGTTTAAGGCACCTGGGCTTCCCTGGTGGTTCAGTGGTAAAGAATCTGCCTGCCAAGCAGAAGACACAGGAGACATGGGTTCAATCCCTGGTCGGGAAGATTCCCTGGAGAAGGAAATGGCAATCCACTACAGTGTTCTTGCCTGGGAAATCACAGGGATAGAGGAGCCTGGCGGGCTACAGTCCATAGGCTCACAAAGAGTCAGACACAATTTAGCAACTAAACCATCACCAGGATTAAGGCAAGAGAAAGGAGAACTCTCTGGAGCAGATGTTTAGGGCCCGGCACATCTCCCCAAATCTCCCGCTGGGTCCACAGCTCCTGCCTCCACCCACAGCCTGGACCAGGTCCAGGAGAGCCCAGAGCCTGAGATCTGATGAGCGAGCCATGGGTGCCAGCGACGGCGTGAGAGGGAAGGAAACGTGGGCCGTGGGGCATCACCCACAGGTGGCATCATGTCTGCCCAGACCTTACCCAAAGGTGTCCAGAGGATCCCTGGGGGAAGGGCCCTCCAGACAGAAAAGGTGATGCCAGGACCAGTGGGAGAACATTACCCACAGGACGACCAGTGCCTTGGCCATCGCAAACTATGGACATAATGCTACTTCTTACAAAGCAGTTCCGAATGGTGAGGTAGCAAATGTGTAAAGTGAGATGGCAGGAGGGGCCGCCCTAAGATCAGTATCTCTGAGACCCAATGTAGTCTGACGATGATGCCCCCAAGCTCCTGAGCCAAACCTCCCTGCTATGAGTCCTGCCTCTGCTGTGCTCTGAACCCTCAGGCAGAGGCTCAACTTCTCTGCCTCCAAGTCCTCATCTGTGATGCAGGCATTACTTAAAGACAAGGATGCATCTATGTCTGTGAGGATTATTTTAATGAGGACTGTGGCTAGGTATTCCACGTAGAGAGAAAGAGAGGTTGAAATGACTGCAGGGAATGAGTTGGAGCCTTGCAAGTTGCTGATGGGAATAAAAAATGGTCCAGCAGTGGAGAACAGTATGGTGGCTCCTCAGAAAATGAAACACAGAATTACCATATGATCCAATAATCCCGATTCCAGGCGTATACCCGAGAAAACGGAGAGCAGGGACTGGAACAGCTGTTCGGACATCATTTACAAGAACCAAGAGGTGGAGGTACCCAAGTGTTCATCAGTGGATGAATGGAGAAATAAAATGTAATGTATCCATACCATGGAATATTATTCAGTCCTAAACAGAGAGGAGATTCAGGTACATGCTGGAACATGGATGAACCCCAAAGAGGTTATGCTAAGCAAAATAAGCCAGATACGAAAGGACAAATAGTGTAGGCAAATTTATAGAGACAGGAAGATCAGTGGTTGTCAGTAGGTAGAAGGAGGGAGTACAGATAACAGGGACAATTTAATGGTATTTAATGGGGACAATTTCAGTTTGGGATGATGAGGAAGTTCTGGATGTAGATGGTGATGATGTTTGTGTGACAATGTGAATGTACTTAATACCAGTCAACTGCACACTTAAAAATGGTCAAAAGAGTATAACTTTGTTATGTATAGTTACCATTAAAAAAAAGTATTAACACTAAAGAGAAAAATAGAATCTAGAAAAAACAAAAATCAACCATATAGGGAGTCGGGGCTGTAGGTCAGAGGCTGGAGGCCCCCTATTCTTCAGTGCTTTCTGAGCAGACTTGGGTGAGATAATTCCTGTGCCTTAGGTTGTTGATCCAAGTGTTGAACTAACTAACCTTGGACATCGTTCTCCATGTATTTATTTTCCATCCCAACATGAATATCCTTAAGACTGAGAAAAGTGAAAGTGAAAGTCCCTCAGTCGTGTCTGACTCTATGCGACCCCATGGACTGACTATCCAGTCCATGGAATTCTCCAGGCCAGAATCCTGGAGTGGGTAGCCTCTCCCTTCTCCAGGGGGATCTTCCCAACCCAGGGATCAAACCCAGGTCTCCCACATTGCAGGCGGATTCTCTACCAGCCGAGCCGCCAGGGAAGCCCTGAGACTGAAAAGGATACTGCTAAACCTCTGACATTTGAAGTCCCAATCCTATATCTAGAATGAAACAGAGAACCGAGTGTTCTGCATAATAGGTTCAGAGATCTTGAAAGGAGGTCAAGAGAGTGTTTTTTTAAGTTTGTATAAAAATAATTTTGACAGTTTTCACAGGATTGGTACAATGCCGTAAGAAGCATATGCCTGGTGACAAAAACTTGGAGAGAGAGCCTGCTTAAATGTGAAACACTCTGAAGTGGGCAGAAATAGGGGGTGAATGTTTTCCATGTTTTAATTTCTTTCATGGTGTTTTGATAATAAACAAAATGGACAAAAGGATAAAAGTAACAGTTGTGAAGAGCCGACTCATTGGAAGAAAATCCCTGATGCTGGGAAGGATTGAAGGCAGGAGGAGAAGGCGACAACAGAGGATGAGATGGTTGGATGGTATCACCACTCAATGGATGTGAACCTGAGCAAACTCCAGGAGATGGTGATAGACAGGGAGGCCTAGCATGCTGCAGTCCATGGGGTCGCAAAGAGTCAGACACCACTGAGCAACTAAACAACAGTTGGGAAACTAAATGCATGAAAAGCCTGTGAAGACTAACATCCCCCCTTTTTTAAAACGCATTTAAAACCCAGATATAAGGAGTGGGATGAGATAAAAGCAGAATATCCTGCTTAATAAAAGTGAAAACAGCCGCTTGTATTAAAGACTTAAATTATGGTCACAGGATAACTCCATAAGATGGCAGTTCACTAAGAATCAATAAAATTCCAGTTTATTTGGAAAGCCAAGTTGCCTATCTGCCAACAAACATATTTTGCAAATTGCCCAATTTACATTTAAAAAGACCCAACCTTAATTCTTTAAGAAACTGAGTGGAAGAATTGAGAGAAAGGAAAGGAAAAAACAAAACAAAACGCAAACACAATACAGCCATTTAAGCGTCTTTTTCTTTTTGGTTCTGCAATATCTATAATTTGATGGAAACTGATAGCATTTGGAAAAAGGAAATATTTTTTCCATTAAAAACAAGAACAGCAACAACACAAAAAACTTGCCAGAGTGACATGAAGTCTTTGTTGTCAGTGAGCTTTGACTGACTCTAAAACGGAGGGGTTGCTTTCTGACCTCGGCACATAGCCCCCCATTGCTTTGTTGTGGTGGGATCTTTAGCTTGGGGCTTCCCAGGGGGCTCAGCAGTAAAATATCCATCTGCAGTGCAGAGGATTCAGGTTCAATCCCTGGGTTAGGAAGATCCCCTAGAAGAGGGCATGGCAACCCACTCCAGTATTCTTGTCTGGAGAATCCCGTGGACAGAGGAGCCTGGTGGGCTACAGTCCATGGGGTCACAAAGAGTCGGACACGACTGAGCAACTGAGCATGCATGCGAGTGACCTTTAGCTCAGTGCCTGAACCCTCATGCTTTCAGTTCTTTGAAAATTAATATAATAAAAAGCACAGCAGATATTTTGAGCTCAGATATAGTACCTTGAATTTGAGTTCATAAGGTTCTTTCTCTGCTGTCTCCACCTCATTGCATCAGTGATGCTTGGAACTCATCACTTTAAAGTAGAGACGCGACAGGTTTCGGAGTCCTGGTGCGGGGTGACCTTGCACAGATGACTTCTCTCAATCATAGGTTCCCTGGTTGTGGTGAGAAGTGAGGAAAAGTGTATAGATGGTGTCTGGCACCGGGTGGGTGCTGAGGAGTTCACTCCTTTCCCTGCCATGCACATTGAAGACCATTTTATTTTCCAGACGGGCTTCAGAGAGATTCAATAACTGGTCTGGGGCTAGAAAGCTACTAAATCACAGAGCTGAGCCTAGAACCATGGTCTTCTCTTTTAAAAAAAAAGATATTTATTTATTTATTTGGCTATGTGGAGTCTTCATTGCATCATGCTGGATCTTTCATTGTGGCATGTGGGTTCTCTAGTTGCAGAGCGTGGGCTTAGTTGCCCCGAGGCATCATGGGATCCTGACCAGGGATCAAACCAGCATCCCTTGCATTGCAAGGCGGATTCCCAACCACTGGACCACCAGGAAAGTTCCTGGAACCGTGATCATCTGAATCATGTCAAGCCCAGTGGCTGTTCCGCTCACTTCCTTCCCTCCCTCTTCTCTAGAACTCCTGAAAAGTTGTGTCTTATAAAAGAATGGCAAATGGAAAGTAGCAGGGTCAGATAAAGAGAACAGGCTGCCAAGGCCTTTGCCAGCCCACCTTCCAGGCGGAGGAGAGGCCCTGACCCACTCAATAGCTGCTGGAGCATCCCCGGCCTGTTTGCTGGAGCCACCTGCCCACGTGGATGTCATGGCCCCAAGGGAGCTCAGAGGAATGATCCAGCTTTATGCCATCCCATCAAAAATGAGCAAATAAGGAGCTCATCTCCCTGCTAGGATGTCTTAATCGCTCTCTCTGGGGGCCTGAGTCCAACATGCGCAGCCTACAGGCCAGAAAAGAGAGAGAACCACACAGCGGAGATAGGGTGGTGACCCGAACAAAGACACCTTGGGCTTGAGGGTGAGTCTGTGGCTCTGTGGCTGGTGGGAAAGGATGGTGAGCACAGTCTCTCCAGCTGAAATACAGGGGAGGAGAGTAGGTATTACCCAGGTTGACCCCAGAGCATCTCCCTTGTTAGTCCCAACACTTCATCACTCTCTCTAATTTATCCACAGATATGTATTTGTGTAACACCAAAGCCATGTCACTGGGGAAACTTCCAAGCAGTCATGGAGAGAGGTGCCCCTCCGCATGGACGCATCATGTGGGGACCCCCAGTGCCTGCAGCAGCACCCTTGGGTCCAGTAGTTTATAAGCGATGTCCTGCCCCCGGCCCAGGACTTTCACCACTGTGCCATCGGCGTGTTGTCTGGGGCAGCACAGCCTGGTGACCCACACACTGAAGTTTCCAAACCACAGCCCTTTCATTCAGAGCACACCCACTGGCAGTCTGGGCCACGTGTAATTGGACACAGACAAAAAGATTTGAGATCAAAGCCTCCTCTGTATAGAATCCTCCTTCCTGACCCTCGGATTTCCTACCAGAGACAGCCGAAGGCCCTGGCACCTTCCCAGGGACCCCACGGGGGCTGGTTGCAGAGCTCATCTGAACCTGCACAGGCTGGCACCGCTCTGCGTCTGCATCAGTGTGCAGTGCTGATGCGGCTTCAGGGTCCTTCCTACCCGCTTGTCTCCTGGTCTGACTGCCTCTGCGGCCTGGCTTTGAGTGTGGGCTCTCCTGCGGACCAGAGGCAGGTTTCTCTGAATCACAGCCCTCCAGGGTCCTGGTCTCTTAGCCTCTCAGCCCTGCATGACTGGAGCCCCTCGCAGGCTAGATTCCCAGATCCAACATTTCAACCACTTGGCCCATCTTTTGAATTTAATAATAAACCTTGGCCAAAGTATTGTCCTCTGGAGTCCTGGTGAAAATGTTCCTCAGTTGGCAGCAGAGATGGTGACCGGGCTCCCTCCACTCACCCCCACTCCTGATCTTCGTTCGTTGGGGTGGTTAGCTCATGGTCACCACGGAAGGGGTACAGGGAGCCTGGGCCCAGAGCAGTGAGGTCCAGGAGGAGGAGGGGTCGGGAGGCCCCATGAGGTCGGGCCTGGGTTAGCTTTACCTTCATCCTCAATCCTATGAAGGCTGCCCCGTGGTCCTTTCCTGTCCAGAGTGGGGTGTGAGCTCCAGAACCCCAGCAGGCTCTTCTGTCCACTGCCACTTCCTCCTCCGAAGAGCAGAGGTGATACCATCCACCTGCCCATGCTGCTCAGGGAGATAATGCAAGGAAACCTCTCCACAAAGTCTGAGCACCCTGCAGATGGTGGCTGTTGTCACTGGGCCTTCGCTGTGTAATTCCGTCTCCTCTGCCCCAGGCCCGGGCTGGACAGACCACACAGACCTCACCATCCATTAGTGGCTGAGGAAAAGAGGCCATGCTGCGACCTGACAAAAACAGATGTTTGTGATTACTGTTCACCTCTTCTTTTAGAAAGTGAGATGAATAAAACGTCTGCAGTTCATGGACACTAAAGAACCTTTTCATATCAATTTAGGAGGAGTTGTCAGCTTTGATTTACTAAGTAAAGTTCTGAGATGGGTTACCAGGGGACTGTCAGCCTCCTGGTAACAGATGGACCTCAGCTGGCTGGGTGGGAATGAGCCTGCATCCCAGCCTCGCCACCTTCCAGAGAGGCATGGAAGATGCAACACAGTCACCAAGACAGCCTCGTGCACTCTTGGTGGATCTTTCCACTTGCCGTCACCCCCGCCTTTGTCTCTTTCTATCTCTGCGGTGGCCCCCACCCCATACCAGTTCTTCTTTCTCAAATGCCCCCCCATCTGTCACCAAGTGGAAAAGATCACTGAGTGTCCCAAGCCTGTCCACACCTGCTCAAGGTAACCCACTGGTCAGGAGGGCTAGAATGTCTAGAAAGACCCTCTCGGAGGAGGGTCCCCTGGAGACCCCCATTTCTTTGCCAGGCCCCGTGGTCTCATTCACAGCAGTCAGCTCTCTGGTCACTTGTTCATAGTACGAACAACTAGGCTGTGTAAGTTCCTGGTGGGTAAGGCTGGGCAGACCCACGTCAAATACAGGAGCTGGGGCTGGGGTCACTCCTTGTAACCAGTGGTTGAGTGAATGGCTCACTCACTCCAGCGCTCACCATGAAATCTTTAAAAAAAAATTTTTTTTAATTTAATGTTGGACTGTGAAACTCTGCTCAATATTCTGTAATAGCTTAAATGGGGAAAGAATTTGAAAAAGAATAGATATATGTATAATTGAATCATTTGTGGTAGACCTGAAACAAACATGAAATTTCTCTCTGTAAGCATTTCACTGGCACCTTTGTACTTGGCAATCTTCCAAATTCCCTTGACCTCCAGGCAAGAGCGAACCCCATCTCTTGGCCTGCACACCTACCTTTCATAAGGTGGGGACACAGTTTAGGCTGTTTTGGTGGGTTTCCTGATGGTGTTCTTTCTTGGTTTTTGCCCTGCTCAGGGACGTCTCTCAATCATAGAGAACTGTTCCATGTCTCCTCTCAATGCTCTGATTGTGCAGGATATTGTCCTAAAGGGCAGGAGAGAATGGGGATGCCGTGCAACAGAAGGGGGACCAGCCTCTCAGTTAGGCTTCAGATTGTGTACACTGAGGTAGGGAGTCTGTGGAACTGTTCTTCAGAGGCCAAATAAAGGCATTGCTTTTGCAGAAAGAGAAAAATCTGTGATGCTCGGTCCTTCTGAACTTAGAATCTGCCTGCAACGCGGGAGGCCTGGGTTGAATCCCTGGGTTGGAAAGATCCCCTGGAGAAGGGAAAGGCTACCCACTCCAGTATTCTGGCCTGGAGAATTCCATGGGGTCTCAAAGAGTTGGACACGACTGAGCAACTTTCACTTTCACATACTGTCCATTCACTTTTGCACTGTATACTTTTTTTTTAAGTTAAGACCATCTTTTAGAGCCAGTTCTGAAAAAGGAGAGGGTGATCCCTAACATAATCTTCCCATGGATTAGTGCTTATCACAGGAAGGAAGGAGCAAGATGTTGGCCTCTCCACCTGAAACAGACTAGATTGAAGAACATTTATAGCATGGAATCCTGAGAAATTTAGACTCAATACAGGGGCTGTTTTCCCATGACTAAGAGAGTTAGGTCCTAAGTCAAGTTCATAGAATTAGCAATTCAGACATAAATGATTAGGTAAAAGGAATCACATGGCATGAGGCAGACCCAATCTCACGGGTTACAAGTGCCTGATGGCCATGGCCGTGGGTGCAGAGTCTAATACAGACACACAGCAGCCCCATGAAGGCAGATGGGCGATTCCTCTCCCCACCTCTTCCCGAAGTCTCCGTCTGTCCTCTGTCCCACCTCTTCACTGCTGCAAAGCTCAGCAGAGCCTGAATCACCCCAGCTACTCATCACCTAGCCCATCCTTCCTGGCCTAGAGCCTGACTGGGAATACAGGCTGAGGGGGAAAGGGGGACAGAGGCTTACTCACTAGGATTGCTTCTTACTCCCCCTTGTTTCAACCCAAAGCCTCATCTTGACCATATATGTAGCTTTTGTCTTTTCCCGCAGGACCTAGGTAGAAAAAAGACGATCATTGGATAGGAGCATTTAAGTATAAGACCTTTCTAGCCAGTTGAGAGAGAACCGGCAAGATCACTGTCAATAATAACTAAAAAGGGTTATTTAGGGGACTTCCCTAGAAGTCCAGTGGTTAAGATTCCATGATTCCAACTCAGGGGGTGCAGGTTTGATCCCTGGTCAGGAAACAAAGATCCCACATGCCATGGAGCATGGCCAAAATATAAAAGGGTACCTAGACAATGAGCGTGGCTCTGAAGGACAAAGATGATGTTGTCAGGCACAGAGGAGGAGGAAATAGTTTTGGGTTTATTGCTGTAATTAATTGAAATATAATGGATATAACTCTCTTTCAATAAGCAAACATTTATCAGATACTCATGGTGGTTGGCCCTGGGAATACAGATCAATAAGATGATCTGGAATCTGGCCTTCGAGGGCTCAGCCATCTAGTGGGCCAGAGCAACAGGTAAGCAAACTATGAAACAAAGAAATCTAATAAGTGCTAGAGAAAGATCTGCACAGTATGCTGTAGACATCAGAGGTGGAATCCCCTCTCCTTTTTCGCCACATCATGTGTTTTGTAGGATTTTAGTTCCCTGGCCAGGAATTGAACCCGCACCCTCAACAGTGAAAGTACCTAGTCCTAACTGCTTGACTGCCAGGGAATTCCCAGGGTTTCCCTTTTGAATGCTTCCTCCATCTCTGGCAGCTGAATACAGCCTAGTCTGCCCAGGGAGATTAGACAGGGCTCCAGGGTACAAGGGCTTCCTAAACAGAAGGAGCAGAAAGTACAAGAATATAGAGATGGGAAAGCATGGCCAGTTTGGGAAAGTATGAAAAAATTATCTCTTTCTTCTTCTGTAACCCCAGCCCCATCCACTCTTTCAGCTCAGATCCTCAGATGCTATGAGTCATGAGAAATAGGACAGTGTCACTGAGATACGGTCTGGAAACATTAACTGAGATCCTTAGACTTGACCCTGGGCACTGGAATGTTTGTGAAAATTCCAGTTGGAATAAGTTTATCCTCTTGTCCAGGCTTCCCTGGTGACTCAGATGGTAAAGAATCTGCCTGCAATGCAGGAGACCTGTGTTCAATCCCTGAGTCAGGAAGATCCCCTGGAGAAGGATATGGCCTCTTGTCCTTGAGATTCCTACAGAAATCACATGTAAACCAAAAGAAACTAGTCTGGATGTCAGTAAGTTCTAGAGTGGTGATTTGCATGAATTGCCCCTTTCTGTTAATAGAAAGGATAAATATAATAATGGTCTTCTAGAACTCAGTCTCCAGAATGGCATGAAAAGGCAGTGATTACCAGTGTCAGTAGAAACCCACATAATTTATTTGTGGTAGTGGCTTTTATTTTTTAATGGATCAATCTCCCAGAGATTTCTCAATGCTCATGTCCCCAGTGAGAAGTTGATTTTATTGCTCTAGCTGTGTGCACTTTCCTTCCTGAAATCAAGAATACAGAGGGTATTCCGTAAGACACATGGCAGGAAGCGGATTCATCCTTGTCCACTTAAATATTCATGACAGCTTGCATTTTGGTTCAAAAAGACACTTGTTTATTTAGATAAGATTTAATTTATTCATAATTTAGCTAAATTTGCAGGCGCGTGCATGTACATTTTAGCGTATAAGTAGTATAATACATAAAACATCACCGAAGCGTGCAAATTGTACTCTGACAGCAGTGGAACCCGCCTGGATGTTTTAGGAAGATAACACATTTCCACCAGAGCAAAGACCCGAGCACAACGGCTGGGGATTGTTTGCCTGTAATACGCTGACTCATCACTCTTCTTTTTACCCAAGGCAGACGTCTCATTAAAAACTCAAATGTATCCAATATAAAGTGATGCTGAAGGACAGCTTTCTGGAGCCAGTTCTGTGCTTCCCCCTCCCGGTCCTTTATTGTTGTACGGCCGACCCCTTCTCCTGCCTCTAACGACAAACAAAATAACACAGCTCGATGCCTTCTGTGTTTATGGCTAATTAGTGACAGCCTTACATTCGCATTCATTTGCTCATTTATTCAACTAATATCTGTTGTCCACTTGTTGCATAGAAAGACTATTCTAAGCCATTCCAACAGCCTCTTAGAGCACCTGATATGTGTCTTCCACAAGAGAATGAGCTTTCTAAAGGCAGGTACTGTGGCTTGTCCTGAGACAGGCTGGGACGTGGGACCCTTTGCTTCGGTGCTTGCACCTGGACAAACGTCTCCTCAAGCAACAAAATATAAAGAAGCTATAAAGGACTGAAAATAACCACATATATGCATAGTCGGGGCAAATTATGGACAAGGAGATGCAAAAAGACCAAAAATCCAACTGCCACTTCTGAAGATTTGGGAGAAAAGCAAGGTATTGGGAGCAAAAGCAGGGTAGCACCCGTGCCCTCTGCACACAACATCACCAAAGGGGTGGGCAGACCACCTAAGCCACCCGACCCTTGGAGCTGCCCCTGCCCTCACCCCATGTAAGGAGCCAGTTCACCCCACCTTGGGGAGGGAGCAAGGGAACCTGTTACTGTTCTTGCTCCCTCCCCCCTCCCCCCACCTGTCCCCACTGCAGCAGGAGTTCCAGTAAAGCCTTGCCTGAATTTTTTTGTCTGGCCTCTGATCAACTGTTATTGATTGGGGATGGCCAAGAACCCTGGTTGGTATCAGACTGCCCTGGTATTCTAACCCTGGTATACTAGAGCTGGTGGATAAATGCTGTTAATGGTCTGGATCATTATTTTCAGCAGCATATAGGAATTTTTAGAATTAGAGACAAAAGGTAACTTCCCATGCAAGTTTTTGCCATGAGAACTTTCTTATGACTTGTCGCTGCCCATGAATCTGACAAGCCCTTTATCCTGACTCTTAAAAAAGACGAAAAGTCCATTTCTTGTCCAGAGCTGGCAACAGTGAGCCTTCTTCCTTGGTATGCAAGTCCTCTCTAGCCAGAGCACGGTTTATAGGCTTTGGGAAAGGAATTGGAGAGACACAATCTGAAGAGTGTAAGAGGATTTAAAGGGAGGCGACTTCTTTGGAGTCTTTGCTACCTAAAGGCATTAAAACTTTATAATGCCAAACAATCCCGTTTTTCTTTATTTATGGATCATATATCCCCCCTGTTATTACTGCCATATATTTTTCCAACCTGACAGCTGATAACACCGAAAATTCACTGCGAGCAAAAAAATCCCATTTACCACTCTCTCCAAGATAATAATTTTAGAATTAAAGGAAAAAATACATATACATGTCTATGCAAAAATATACATATTTATTTTTAGCCCCTGAACACATACTCCACACTGAATATGGATTGGGTGCCTAGAATCACATTTTGATCAGAGTCGAGGGAGATTCTTTGAAAAATATCACCCTCAAATATCCTCTCTTACCTGTTAGCTATTAACTTGGGGAAGAAATATCAGAGCTGGGCATCCTGGTTTCCCCAGAGTTGGCGCAATTTAATTTCAATTTGTCAAATGTGACATGATGGCAGAGATTTATTTTTCTTCTTGATTTATTAGAAATGTTCTAAAAGGGGCAGTCTGTCACTCAGGCTATTTCAGCCAGGCCTCTTGTTGAAGCTTCTTTTCCTTTGGCTTCCAATCCAAATCCACAGGAAGGGGGAAAACAACCTAAGAGATAAAAACCACAAGGGGGAAAAGAGAAAAGAAATCCATGTGTTTGAAACCTGATGACAAGATGGGTTGTTTAAATTGTTTCTGCACATTGATTTAAAGCCTGCCCAGTGGAAACCTCGATTCTATTAGCAATCTTTCCCTTCATTTCAATCACTGTAGTTGCTGTATCTTATTACCTTTCCAACAGATGATGTCCAAATATAATGTTGGAGACAATTTTTTTATTATTATTATTTTGTTAGGAGAATGATGGGCAATGACTTAGAGGTCTGGGGACAGAATTAGGAACATAAATAATGTGAATTCCAAATAACCCAAGATAATGATAAATCAACTGCCCATTTAACTATAGATTATGTCCTAGATATATTTCTGAAAATGGCAGTTATTTCAGGCTCCAGGGGTGCAGAGAGATAAGATATAATCTTGACCATAGACTGCAAGTGCTGGAAAATGTTGTCCTCGAAATGAACAAGGCTTGCAGTGTGAGAGGTTGTGTTGTATTTTTTTTTTTTAACAAAATCACCTTTAATCTCAATAGTTTGTCATTGAGATACCATGGTCAAAGTCACCAGCATCTTTTGTAAAAAGACTTCTAATCAGCCTACATGTGCTTCAGCTCAGAGGCCCTGTGTTGTTTCGATACTTTCACGCCAGTGTGACTCCTTGATGATTATTAGGATTGGAACTGGTGGGAAGGGGTCTTTCTGGACCCATGTCTTAGACAAGATCTGGTTCCCAATTAATTGTTATGGAAATAACCCAATGATAAAAAATGCATCCACCCTTTCACTAGGTTTTCTATTTTTACTCTGAGTCTAGCACCATCCTAATATATGAGGATCATAAGTTTCCACTCAGGATTGTGAAATGTTATCTGACCTGTATGTGGAAGTTTGCTTTTGTGCATGCTTAGCACGTGTTTTTACATATACAGTCTCCTTCAATCTCACGAGGATGGTTCGAGTCAACCCATTTCACAGTTGAAGAGACAGTTTTGGACAAAAATGTCATTCACCCAAGGTCACACACTTGTTAAACAAAGATTAGATGTGAACCAAGTCGGTTTTTTTCCTCCAAAACTTCTCTTTTCTACACCATGTTATGCTGAAGCTGTTGTCGTGTTCACTTAACCAAAAAAATACCTACATAATAGCTTCCTTTTTTAACTTTTTATTTTATATTCGGGTATAGCCAGTTATGGAGAAGGAAATGGCAACCCATTCTATTCTTCTTGCCTGAGAATTCCCATGGACAGCAGAGCCTGACAGGCTACAGTCCATGGGGTCGCAAAGAGTCGGACACGACTGAGTGGAAAAAAAACAATAAAGGAGATAACTGATTATGTTTTGATAGTTTCAGGTAAACACCAAAGGAACTCAGCCATACATATATATGAATCCATTCTCCCTCAAACTCCCTACCCCATCCAGGCTGCCACACAACATTGAGCAGATCAGCAGCTTCTATATGTCAAACCATCAGTGTTTTCAAGGTACTGAGGATCAAAGTAATGACTGAGTCTGCTCCAAGAAGTGCAGTACCCAGATTGGTTTGCTGTGTGTTGGAAGAGCTGTTCATGGGGTGCCGTGAGAGCATATCTGAGGTCTCCAGGCCCACTAGGCTAAAGGAGAGCATCCTGAAGGAGTAGCCCCTGGGTCATATCTGATCATGAAACACTTGCATGCTTCCTCCCTTGGCACCGTCCACCTTGTGCACATAACTAGGTCTGTTGATCCGTTCTGCAATTAAGAGCTCAAGGAAAAAAAAGAAAAAAATCTCTGAACGTTTTGTCTTCCGTACACAAGTCAGAGGAAGCTGACCTTCTTGCTAGCATGTTCTTCATGAGATTAAAGAAGAAAAAAGAAACAACTCTATCCTCTAGGCGTCTCAGACAGGCATCTTTAACCAGGTTGTCAATGCAATAAAGACTTTTTGAACTGTTTGGTTTAACTTGAGTTCAAGCACTCTGTTCATCTTCCTTCTAGCTCTTGGCTCAGATCCTTATCGTCTACCTTAGTATCCTGGTAGGGAAAACAAAGGCTATTTATCAGGGCTTTGTTGGAGTCAGGATTTATGCCAGGCAAAAATCTTAAAGGTATCAGATTTAAAAGTTAGTCTGTGTCACCTTTATCTTCTGCCTCTCAAATTCTCATTTATCCTTGTGTGAGTTAGAATCATCCCACTGTATATAGTTAGAGGGCACAGTGCTTGCAAGAGACCACCTTACTTCTGACATCAACTGAAACTTCAGGAGGGTCCCCCAAACCAATCCTGAGGTTTGATCATTTTTATCTAGAATGACTTACTGAATACACCAGAAGCCATTAAAATCATAATTAAGGTTTTCTGCAGAAAAAAAAGGATTCAAATCAGCCAAGGAGGAAGACCTCAGGGCAAATGCCAAATGCAAAGCTTAAATTAGTCCTGTGTGGTGGAGTCAGGATGGTCACCTTCCTGCTATCCACATTTAGCAACGCATAAGGGACTTCCCTGGTGGTACAGTGAATAATAATCCACCTGCCAGTGTGGGGGACACAGGTTCGATCCCCGGTCTGGGAAGATCCCACATGCCTTGGAGCAGCTAAGCCCCTGTGCCCAAGCCCTAGAGCCCATGAGCTGCAGTTACTGAAGCCCCTGCACTCTAGAGCCTGTACTCTGCAACAACAGAAGCCGCCACAGTGAGAAACCCGCACACCACAACGAATAGTAGCCCCCACTCGCCGTAACTAGAGAAAACCCACACAAAGCAACCAAGACCCAGTACAGTCAAAAAACAGATAAAATAAAATTTAAAAATTAAAACACACACACACACACACAGGAAATATTGCTCACCAGGAAACTCACCTGAGCCTCAGTGTTCAGGGCTTTTATTGCAGCTCCATTGTGTAGGCATGACTGGTTCATAGGTTGATTGATTGCTCTCATGATTAATCTCTGTCTCCAGGTCCATTGATGCCAGGCAACCCAAAGTCCCTAACCTAAATCACATGGTTAGGTTGTTTGGTGTGAACCAAAGTCGCCAGACAAATGAAGGCCCGAAAGACACTGACAACAGTCAGATCTCTTTGGGGGCAAAGTTAAGTAATTTACAACATCATTCACAGTACCAGCTCTAAGACACACTCCCCATGCAGAGCCTGCTTTCCCCCTCGGAGTCCCCAGGCACTGTCCAGGTCTCTTTTTGCGTTGATTACATTGGAATTGAAGACCACAGCTGAGTAATCATTCTGCTCCAACACTCAGCATCTATATGGTCAAGTCCATGCTCCTACAGGGTTTCCATGCCCTCCTCCAGGGGATCTTCCCAACCCAGGGATCGAACTCAAGTTTCTCATGTCTCCTGAACTGGCAGGCAGGTTCTTTACCACTATCGCCATCTGGGAAGCCCGAGCACATAGTATGTGCTTAATAAATTTTAATTGGGTTGAGTTTTTCTATTTGATGAGGAGACCCATCTTTAGATTTGCCAAGAGTTTGGATCTTACTAGCTGTTTTTTTATTTCCTGGTGGACATTTACTTTTTTTAGGTGTAATTCTTCTCTTACATCCAAGTCGAAGACATCAAAAAAACGTTTTAGCCTTCTACCAACCAGTAAAACCCTCAGTTGTTATCTTAGCTTCCACTGATGGTTACAGAATCTTGTTAAGTCTGAGCAAATACCATACACCTTCGGCATGTCGATGATGTGTATAGGAGAAAATTATTTCCAAACCCTGGAAAGTATAGAGTCCAAAGGAGCTATCCCTTGCTTTGTGTTATTTCTCTAATGTGATGACATTACTCAAGATAAGTCTGCAGGAGAACTCAGCTCACTGAGAATCAATCACAGGACTTTGGGTAGAAAAACTCTACTATGGTAGGAACAGGAAATTTCGAATAGAACATAAACAGGAGAGGTGTTAGGGAAGCCACTAAAAAATGCACAACTGGATGCATCTGGGTCTTTCCCCTCCAGATCTGTTTCTTGTTGCATGTTTGTTGTTTTGTGGGCGGAGCAGCTATGCTCTGAGCGTGATCAGTAGGCGGAACGCTTGCAAAAAAAAGCAATGATTTGCTTGCACTGAGCTTCTAATTATGTGCCAGCTGTGGAGTGTTGCTAATGAGTCTGGAATGGTGGCACAGACTAGGGGCCACTCTGCCAGCTTTGCATGTGAGAGTGTGTTTGTGCAGCTCCGTGCAGCCTGCGGTGCTCCGCACCAGGGAAGACAGGCTACAGGCCGGAGGCTGCCGAGACTCCTGTCATGAGAATCTTCTTCTTTACAAATTGGGAGAGAGCAAGACTCTTAGATGGCAGAATTTCAAACCAACAGCATCTCAAAGTAATATTCAGTAATGGCATTCGGAGTCCCCCTGAGTGATCTAATTTCCAATTTTTTCTCAATAGTGAGCTGCTGAGATGATGAACAGTGTTATCGGCTCTTCTCTCTCCTGCCAAGAGCCAGGGTCTAACAGAGTTGCGGCTTCTGAAAGGATGGGAAAGCCCACGTTTGTATCTATGACACAGGCTTTTCTCTTAGCCTCCAACTGGATTAGGTGTTAACCTTTATGCTAATGAGCAGTTTCATCCTAGCCTGGACCTGTTCTGGTGGCTAAGTCATCTGGAAGGTAAACTCTTGAAAGAAATCCATCTCCCCCACCCCCCACCTCCAAATTCCAGGTCATGTGAGCTATAGCAGCCTCAGCACCCAGCCTACAATAGGAGGTCATGTGATGGGGTCATAAGGCCTTACAGAATGGTTCCAGGGAATATAGATGATCCAGCCTCAAACCACAATTAGTGGCTCAGATGGTAAAGAATTTGCCTGCAATGTGAGAGACCTGGGTTCAATCCCTGGGTGGGGAAGATCCCCTGGAGAGGGAAACGGCTACCTACTCCAGTATCCTTGCCTGGGAAATCCCATGAACAGAAGAACCTGGTGGGCTACAGTCAATGGGATCACAAAGAGTCGGGCCTAACAGGGTGACTAACACTTTCACTTTCATACATCGCTGGGGGCTTCCCTGGTGGCTTAGCAGTAAAAAATCTGCCTGTAATGCAGGAGACCCAGGTTCAATCCCTGGGTCAGGAAGATCCCCTGGAAAACGAAATGGCAACCCATCCAGTATTCTTGCCTGGAGAATCCCATGGACAGAGGAACCTGATGGGCTATATAGTCCATGGGGTGGTAGAGTCAGACACAACTCAGCAACTAAACAACAACCATATATATCACTGTAGATGTAATGGTTGCATTTCAGCTATCCCTTGTACAAAATTATAGTGTAGAAAAATTTTTCAGAAAACAAACTTTCTCCCAAACACTCTACATTTGGGTGGATGCCTTGGGTAGGTATGGGGAGAGCAGATACTCATAGCAAAAGAAGCTGAGGGAGAAAAAAATGAGGTGAACCCTGAGGGCCAAAACACAATGTAGACTTCAAGAGAATAAAACCTCAGAGAGTGGCAGGGTGTTAATTGTTCCTCACAAGTCTGTAGTCAGATGTAGGCCGAACATGATTTTCAAGAGTCTAAGACAGAATCAGACCTGTAAAAACAACGCACATGAAGAAATGAGAAACTCAGGAAGACGGGGGCAATCTGTGTATGATTTCAAATCAGTCTTTGTTGAACACGGCCGAGAGCTCCGGGTGTCAGCAGCCTGTTCGTCTGCCTGGAGCCACGCCGAGCTCAGGGGGCTAAAGGTGTGAGAACGTTCATTCTTCATACACGGCGGTATGTCACCAACTGTCTTTACAAAGGAATTCCAATTTGCATGTTTCGGTGTAAAGGGAACACTTTAGAGACTCAGTCCATTGCTGTCTTAACAGAATACTGCTGAGATTCAAAAAGATGCTGGTTACGTGGGAACCATAGATGAAGACAGCAAGACAAAATACAACTAATATAGCAGATGTGCAGATAGGGGTAATAAAGCGTTTGCTATCAACAGGGAGCTGGCCGTGTGGGCCTGCAATGGCCAGCTGGTCTGGGGACCGTGAGTGCATCCCATTTGCCATTGATGATTTGAGCTTATACTTGTGTGTGTCTGTCTGTGATATGAGTGTGCCTATTTTCTGCTTTTAAGAGGCTTGTTGCCCCTGTGAGCAAGATACTTAACCAAGAAAGGGGAAGAAGATTGGGCCACACATAAAAGTGAGCTTTCATCATCGTTGTGCTGTTTGCAGGAGAAAGAGTGGAGCTGCGTGACAAATCACTTCTGTTTGAAATAGTTGGAACCAAGCTTCTAGGACACTAGATAAGCAAACTTGAATGATCCTGTTAGGGGCTTAACAGCAGTGACAAGAGGGTAGGGACACCCATATGTGAGGACATTCTGCTGGTAAGGCAGCCTGAAACTCAGGAGGTTCTGCTTTGGATTGCTTCAATGCAGACCTTTAATATTATTTTATGATTTATTCTTTTTCTTTTTTTAATTGAAGAATAATTGCTTTATAGGATTTTGTTGTTTTCTGTCAAACCTCAATGTGAATCAGTCATAGATACATGATTTATTTTTATTTTTTTAAATTAGAGTATAGTTGCTTTACAACGTAGTGTTAATTTCTTATATAGCAAAGTAAATCAGCTATATGCATACATGCTTGCTAAGTCACTTCAGTCATGTCCGACGCTGCGCGACCCCATAGACGGCAGCCCACCAGGCTTCCCCGTCCCTGGGATTCTCAAGGCAAGAACACTGGAGTGGGTTGCCATTTCCTTCTCCAATGTGTGAAAGTGAAAAGTGAAAATGAAGTTGTTCACTCGTAGTGACCTGATGGACTGCAGTCTACCAGACTCCTCCGTCCACGGGTTTTTCCAGGCAAGAGTACTGGAGTGGAGTGCCATTGCCTTCTCCGATATGCATACATATATCCCCTTGTTTTCGGATTTCCCTTCCATTTAGTCCAGCACAGAGCATGAGGTAGAGTTCCCTGTGCTTTAGTGTAGGTTCTCATGGTTGTGTTGTTTCTTATTTGCTAAGTCGTATTTGACTCTTTTGCAACCCCAGGGACTGTAGCCCACCAGGCTTCTCTGTCCATAGAATTCTCCAGGCAAGAATACTGGAGTGGGTTGTCATTTCCTTCTCCAGGGGATCTTCCTGACCCATCAAACCCACATCTCCGGCTTGGCAGGTGGATTCTTTACCACTGAGCCACCAGGGAAGCCCTAGATTCTTGTTAGTTATATATTTTATACATAGTGTTGCATATATGTCAATTTCAGTCTCCCAATCCATCCTTAACATTATTTTTACATAGCTTGATCTGGGCACCAGTATAGAGTCCCTTTCAACAAACCTTTGCTCAAAGGAACGTGCCATCTGGGCATCAGACAGAATCACAAGAACTAGCACTGCTAGGTCCTTGAAGAGTGGGCATGCCGGGGTCCAGGCACAGGTTTTTCTAGGTCCCAGGAGGTGCATCGTGGGCTGTGCTGACCGTTTCTGCTCATTATGACATTCCCAGAGCCCAACCCAAGTGCCGCCTCTGAGGGCAGGGACCTTCGAAAGGAAGACCCTTCAGCAGCATAAATTTGCAAGAGTGATACTGTGGCCCCGTGAGTTTATCCTCCATCTGGTTCTACCCTAAAGAGACTCGCAGCTCTGGCTCTGAGTGGTTTAGAATGTGCGAGGAATATGCTGTCCTGAAATACACTCCCGCCTCAAGCTTTCCTGAGGATGATTTCAGCGCCTGGGAGAGGGAGGAGGCTTGCCTTTCTGTGCAGCCTCTTCCAAGGATGATCTTACAGGAATAGCTTTATCTTAAAGCAATTATAAATTTTCACATGCTCATTTATTTATTTTCTCCATCATATTTATCTCCCAAGCGTATAATCATTGTGTGAGCTTTACTTTAAAAACAAACATACATTGACTCCAAGGCCTTGCATTAATAGATGCTCTTTATTCTCATTTAAGGCAGCCCTGAGTTGAGGGGAAAACAGCTATTCACAGTGCACGTTACCTACAATGGCTTCAAACATACCATCAGTGCAGCAACGGCTTAACCCTGTTATTCCATTCAGACCCCCACTTGCTGTAGAATCTGGGACGTGTGTTCATTTTCCTTATTTTAAAAGAAAATGGAGAAATAACATTTAATTTTTGAGAGTTTCCAAGGTTTAAATAGTATAAGATGTATAAGACCAATTAAATATGAAGTCTTAAGTAGTATATTATTTGTACAGTTGTAGAAATAGATAGATAGATAAGGTAATGTTTGCTTGTCAACCAGTTACATGCCATGGAGGCAATTGCTAAATGATGTTTTACAAATAATAAGACATTTCAAATGCTCAGCCAGCAGTATGAACTTGTCATTAGTTCTTTGACCACCTACTGTGTCTAGCTATCACCCCAAATTATTTCTCAAAACTTGAAACCATTGCTTTAATAGGACACTACAACCCCTCAGGAAATATTCTAGGCTTGCTATTCCTTCAAACAAACAGAAAATACAGATTTTCAGTTATATGTAGCCCCAACTTTATAAGTTGGGGAAAAAATATCTAAGGGCACATTCAGCAAATTGCTGAGCCAATTAACACAGGTTGCAGTTGTTGCTTCTAAGGATGTTCAAAATTATGTATCTATTTTTTGGGGGGGGAATGGTTCAAAAGAATGCTTCCAAGCTATGTAGAGGTTACCCAATTGTCTAGATTGCTATTTAGAATAAAAGAGGATGAAATGGATGGATGCATGGTTGGATGAATGGATGGGTGAATGGATGAGGCATGGAGAGAAAGAGAGATTGATTTAACAAATGATGAGCATATCCTCCAAGAAAGCTGTGCCCTGACTTTATTGGGCCCAATATTTCTCTGGCCATCACTCACCTCCTAGAATATCATCTTGGTGAAGGTGAATTTCCATTGGTAAATAAATGGGGTAACAGTGATCCCAGAGTTGAACTTAAGCCAGGAGCTATAACCTCAAAGTAAACATCAGTGTTCCTGATATGCAGATGCAGACAGTGAGACCTATACAGGAAAAGGATGTGCATAAGACCAAAGAGCTAGTATGGGGCAGTGCCATTTTTCAACCCCAATTTGTGTGATCTGCGATCCATGCTCTTAATCCCTGTGCTGAGGTTTAGCATCTGTAAAGTCTAGGTGGTAGTAATACCCAGAATGGCATTATTCACAAACATGAAGGCATATGTGGACATACTCCTGTGCCACAAAGCACCTTTCCAGTAATTATGATGTGCTCTTTCTTCTAACTGCTCTAATGAAGGACCACGGGTGATAAAATGCATGGAGACTCTGGGCTCCAGTCATCAGTGACATAAGCAATAATGCCACCCCTTGGCACAGGGAGGTATACTGTTAGAAAGAAACCTCTTCAAAAGCTCTCACACTTCAGCTGCTGTGCTAAGTGAGTTTTGCATCCAGGCAGTTAGACAAGGAATGCATCTGGCACCACTAACACCTTTCTAAATGCCTGCTGCCTGTCCAATTCCTGCTTAGCTGGCTCTTAACAGCCTCACTGAAATGGAAACACTAAGAGATGACTGTCACCAAGCCACCTGTAGAATCCAAGGATGCAAGAGGATCAGCCCCTCGTTTAATTGTAAATAGGAGCTCCTCGCAATTCGATTCAGAGAGTGATCACTTAGAAATGTTAATGTTATTTACTGTAGTATGCCTGGGATGGTGGTATTTCTCAACATCTGTTTTCCTTTAAAATTTCTGAGTTGCCTTTGTGCTCCATTCTGCGGGCCCCGCTCAGTAATGATGCCGTTCATACTTATGAAGCAGGAGGATGGAGAGTGGCAAGTGGGAACCCAAACAAAATATTATTAATGAATATTTGCAGCTGCTGGTGGGACTTGGTGAGTAGCTGCCAGCATCACTGATGGAACTCAGCTTGTAGAAAGTAGTATGATAAATATCAGCCAGGAGTGATTAGCAAGGGTTGTTAATTCATGAATGACTTACAGGCAAACCGGCAACTTGATCACCACCAGAAACAGAATGCATTCTTTTTTTTCTCTCTTGCAAGACAACCAGGAGCTTAAGATTATAACATGGTCATTGTTGTCACACTCTTGGCTTTCTTTTTGTACCTTGAGAGGTTTAGTCTTGAAGAAAAATAAAAGAAGCAGAAATGTCTGTGTGTTCAGGGAAATGAAGTGTGTAAGACCATGCACATCTTTCAAGGCTCAGATCAAAATTCACTTCGTCCCAACAGACTTTTTGGCAATGTCCACCCTCTGGGCTTCCTTGGTGGTTCAGTTGGTAAAAAAAAAAAAAAAATCTGCTTTCAATGCTGGAGACAGCTGAGTGACTAAGACATTTACCTTTTATATACAAACACACATATATATGATAAGTAGTACTGTCCTCATTGTACAGATGAGAAACTAAATTGAAGAATTATAAGGAACTCCACCCCTAGTATACAAGTCAGCTAAGGTTGAACACAAGCCAGTCTAATCCAATTTAACATTGTGTAATTCACTGGAACGTTATCCGGTGGAGACCATATGACAAGGTTCAATCAAAGACAGGAAGAAACTCCTCCCCTCTATCTGTGACTCAAGGGTCTCCTTCTGACACCTGGCACCCCTTTAACTTAAGTGCAAATCAAAGAAAACGACACCCACCAAAACTTACACATCACTTATTTAAAGCGGTCATTTTGGGATCTGTCCTCCTATTTATTGTTGCAATGATAGCCTTACACAGTTTTAGAAATCCTTTAGCATTATGTCCAAAACTGGTTCAAAAGTATATCCTCTAATATAAATGACTAGTTACTTCATCCCAGAAGAGGCAGTGCTAATCACCATTTAAAGTAATGCCGATCCTAGTTCATCCAAATCAAGGAATTTAACGAAGCTTCTGAAGCTAGAAAGACCTTCAGCTGGCTGTTTCCTCAACTTTCCTTAATGTCTGGGGTCACAGAAGAGGAATTTGGTTCTTCTCTGTTATTTAACTAAATACCAAGTAGTAAAAACAGGAAAATCCAGATGAACCTAGAGATTGCTTGGGTAGGGAGCATCCCAGAAATGGACAAAGAAAAGTCCTCATCCCCAGCGCCATACTCACAGCCTGGGAGGGAATGGGAATGCTGTTTCCCACCTCACTTCCAACATGGTGGCCTGAGGCTGCCCCACCGGTGTCTCCCTTCCAGAGATACTGACTCTAGGCTCAGGCACTTAGTACCCTCGTGAAAACATTTTGTTTGGGGGGAAGCCCTTTAGGCATCAGGAAAGATGTCCATTCATTCCCTTCCTGTCCTCAGCTAGGGTCCTAGGGGCGACTAGAATTGGCGGCATCAGGTTGGAGCTGCAACAGGTGCTTGCCTTTCTGTGGGTGGACCAGAGCACATACTCTGGAGGAGTGCCAGGATCCACGTTAATGAAGATGCCTCCCGACTCCTCACAGGGATACGTCCCGGAACATCCAAGTCCCAGATGTTCAGAGCAGAAATAACATAGAAACAACTGGAGGAGATTCAGAGGAAAGAAAGAATGATGGTCTAAAAGCCAGGGGGACAAAGGGACCCCATTAAGAAACAGCCACAGAAAGATGTAGCTGATGGTTGGTTACCTGGTAACCTGGGTGGCAGGGGGCGGGGGGGGGGGGGGGGAGTACACCAGTAGTCACAGTGAGCCAATAGGTGATGTCCCCAGGATTCATCATCCCCTGTTCAGTCATTCTGTACACAGTTACAGAGCATCTACCGGTGCCAGGTATGTCGGTCAGGGGTTGGGGACATAAAGATGATCAAACCAGGCTGAGTCTCGCCTCATGGCACTCACTATCTAGGAAGAGAAACAGACGTCAACTTGACAATCACAGAAATAGATGCTCACTTGCCAGGGCTTCCCTGGTGGCACATAAAGAATCTGCCTGTGGTGCCAGAGTCCTGGGTTTGACCCCTGGGTCAGGAAGATACCCTGGAGAAGGAAATGGCAACCCACTCCAGTATTCTTGCCCGGGAAACCCATGGACGGAGGGGCCTGCTGGGCTGCAGTCCATGGGGTTGCAGAGTCAGACATGACTGACTAACACTTCCACTTTCACTTTTGCCATAGTGATCAGTACTGGGAGGAAGAGGCAATCAAAGTTACAGATGAATGTCATGGGTGGGTGACTATTCAGAGCAGCTTCTCTGAAGAAGGGGAGGTGAAGGAGGGCTAGGAGTTAACCGGACCCAGAGGAGGGAACAGTGCTCTGAAACTCTCAGTGACAGTTATTATTAGACTTTTGCTCAGTTCCATTGTTCATTGTGTCGATAATGAAGCACGTGCTATACTGTCCCACACATGTGCTTTCCTTTTAACACTTTTATAACTATATTTCCATGTAATTGCTTCCTTTTGTGATCCTATATATTTTGTTTTATATTTGAAAACATTATTCTGAGAAGAGGTCTATAGCGTCCACGGACTGCCAGAATTTATGAATTCCTGTTCCGCATCAGATGTTCAGATGCTAGGCATAATTTTGAGGGTGTTTCCTACTTAAAAACCCCATTTGTATTGCTCTACCTGGAGCTACAGTGTTGAAGCCAGCGGATGGTGGTGGAAAGTATGCTGGAGTTAAGAGTCAGAAGGCCCATGTCTGGATACTGCCTATGGCCAGCTGTGTGACTTTGGGCAATGTGTCACCCTCTCTGAACCTAAATGTCCTCATAGCAAATTTTAGGTAATATAATTCCTGCCTCGCTGATTGTCATGAGTAGAAATGAGACCATTTGTGTGAAAGCATTGCCAGTGCAAGAGATGAGGGTTTGATCCCTGGGTCAGGAAGATCCCCTGGAGGAAGGCATGGCAACTCACTCCAGTATCCTTGCCTGGAAGATCCCATGAACAAAGGTGCCTAATGGGCTACAGTCCATGGGCGTCACAAAGGAGTCAAACACGGCTGAATGGCTAAACAATAACTAACCAGCACAGGTACGCCTTCCATAAACGTTTTTTTGAATCTGACTGAAGGCTGTGGGCTCTTCAGCCCATTTGCATATGCAGACATGGGCTTGTGGGAAAAGATGCTTTTCTGTCTGCTTCCTGCTGGGACTTGGGGAGCCTGCCAGGATGCTTAGGGATGGCTCTGACAGCGAGGTGCCAAGAGGAAACCTGCCTCCACTTCCAACCCTGTCCCCTCGGGTGAACCACGCTGAGCCAAAGGGTTCACAGGGATCGGCAGGGAAAGGGAAAACAATTTGTTCAGGGGCCCTAGAGTCAGACACTCAGCATGCCGGGCTGGTGGGGTTTTTCAGCTCTAATCAGCATCAAGTTGATCTCATTTTGAGAGATGCTAAGAAATCCAGACTATCTACAGGTAGCTGCCACCAGACATGCCCATCTCTCCACCTGGCCCCTGCCCCTTCACTTGCCATCCTGAAGCCCATGTGGCCCCAGGGTGCCTGGACCACTTTTCTGGACCCAGCTGTCAGCCTTCGCCTCCATGCTTCAGCTAGGGGCAGCAGGCAGCAGAAATTTTGTTTTCCCTTTCAGTCTTGACAGATTGGTTGTTTTTATTCCCCTCCTCGATTTTCTTTTGTTGAGTTCCATTTCTCTGAAAATTAATTTATTGTGGCTGAAAGGATGGCAGACAGAGAACCCTGGAGACTGGTTTCCTGTATTTATCCAAGGCAGTCGCCTGGTGCTAGCAGGTTCCTCATTGCAGGGACCCACCGAGGAGGCCAGCCAGGCTCTGGAGTTAAATAGCTTCTGTTCTCTGAGGAGCTCAAAGCACTTTAGAAACATGAGCTCATTTGGGGTCCGTACTGACCTGGATTCAAAGTGCCCCCCGGTCCTCCCGGGACACAGACGTCTAAGACAGCCTGCATTCCTGCGGAGGCCATTCAGTCCACCTAGAGTCAGAAAAATGGAAGCATAAAGCCCAAGTTAGATGAGCCTGTAATGAAAAGCAAATGCCTTGGAGATTAGATGAGGGACTTTCAATTGTCCCCCCTCCCATGTTCTCCAGGCTTTGTTTTGTGCCTTAGCTGAGGCAGAACACTTTCCTTTCAAAGGATCAAAGGAACTCAGAATATGAAAGTACCTAGCCTGATGTGTGGAGAAGGAAATGGCAACCCACTCCAGTATTCTTGCCTAGAGAATCCTGTGGATGGAGGAGCCAGGTGGGTGGCCGTCTATGGGGTCGCACAGAGTTGGACATGACTGAAGCAACTTAGCATGCATGCATGCATGCATGCATGCACTGGAGAAGGAAATGGCAACCCACTCCAGTATTCTTGCCTGGAGAGTCCCAGGGATGGAGGAGCCTGGTGGGCTGCCGTCTATGGGGTTGCACAGAGTCAGACACGACTGAAGCGACTTAGCAGCAGCAGCAGCAGCAGCCTGATGTATTACAAGTGTTGTTTAGTCACTAAGTCTCTGTCTGACTCTTTCGAGACCCCACGGACTGTAGCCAGGCTCCTCTGTCGGTAGAATATTCCAGGCGGGAATACTGGAGCAGATTGCCATTTCTTCTCCAGGGGATCTTCCTGACCCAGGGATCAAACTTGCATCTCCTGCATTGGCAGGTAGATTCTTTACCACTGAGCCACCAGGGAAGCCGGTGTTACAAATAGTAGGTACTCAATGTGTTAGTTGAATCCAAAATGTCCAGAGTGATGCAGGTCAATGGATTCGATTCTTGTTGTATCACCAAAGAGGGACAATTTAATCCCTTACATCAACTCCCATTTCTCCTTCTCTGGGTTATCTCTAGGGAATACCAGACTTACATACATACATACATACATACATACATACAGAGGGTCACAAAATCCTTGGGATTTCCTAGGTGATGCAGTGGTTAAAAAAAAAAAATCCCCCTGAGAAATGAGACCATTTGTGTGAAAGCACTGTTAGTGCAGGAGACACAGGTTTGATTGGGAAGATCTCCTAGAGGAGGAAATGGCAACTCACTCCAGTATTCTTGCCTGAAAAATCCCATGAACAGAGGAGCCTGGTGGTCCACAGTTCATAGGGTTGCAAAGGGTAGGACACAACTTAGCGACTGAGCACACTCACATGGCTGCCCTGGGCCACCTGGATGACACATCTCAAGGTCAGCTGATGATCTCACGTTCAGGTATAGCCCTAGTGCCTTCCCCTTGCCATGGAGCAGAAGATGTTCACATGCCCCAGGACTAAAGACATGGGCTTCTCTTTGGGGAAAGGGAGGAGAGGGGTCATTATTCTGCCTACCGCACCCTGGTGGTGGTGGTGTAGTCGCTAAGTCATGTCCCACTCTTGCAACCCCACAAACTGTAGCCTGCCAGGCTCCTCTGTCCGTGGAGTTCTCCTGGCAAGAGTACTGCAGTGGGTTGCCATTTCCTTCTCCAGGGGATCTTCCCGACCCAGAAATCGAACCCAGGTCTCCTGCACTGCAGGCAAATTCTTTACCACACTCCATCAGATGGGAATGGCTATGCCTCCCTTTTATAAGTGTGGGAGCTGTGAATCATGGCAGTTCAGTAATTTTTCCAAGGTCACACAACCCAAATGTCACTTCACCTGAAAACTGTAGAGTCTCAGCTAAAAAGCAGAAGTATTCTGGTGAATGGCCAGAGAAGCCCTTCCAAAAGGAGGGATGTCATTTGAAAGTGGACTAAACAAATCACCATGCCTTTCCACAAGCCCGTAGAAATATAATTTTCTGTCAGTTTTATGGTGATGAGAAGCACTACTGGGGGTTTTCCCCCTGCCAGCTTCTCCAACCCGAACAAAAGAGAGAAAGAGAGACCTTGTCTAGGAAAACCCCTCCGAGATTGCTCGCTTATCTGTCCCTGAGAACTGAAGAAACACCATTTCTCATCTCCAGTAAAACCTTCCGATAATGAACTCTGCGATAAGGGGACTCCATTCATCGTGAAGCCACAAATCGTTCCAGTGCATCAACCCTTTCAGTCCCCAGGGAGATAAAGAGGGGATGTTTTGGAGCTCTTTAAAAACATTTTGTGTGCCGTGGACCTGGAAACCTCCACACGTGTGCCACACAGCACTTCCCTAGCCTTGCCCCGAATGCAACGCTTGCTCTCCTGCATACGTGTGACACGGCAGCGATCCAGATACCTGTGATAGTGACCTTTCAGTTCAGTTCAGTTCAGTCGCTCAGTCGTGTCCAACTCTGAAACCCCATGAATCGCAGCACAGCTGGCCTCCCTGTCCATCACCAACTCCCAGAGTTTACTCAAACCTGTGTCCATTGAGTTGGTGATGCCATCCAACCATCTCATCCTCTGTCATCCCCGTCTCCTCCTGCCCCCAATCCCTCCCAGCATCAGGGCTTTTTCCAATGAGTCAACTCTTCACTTGAGGTGGCCAAAGTACTGGAGTTTCAGCTTCAACATCAGTCCTTCCAATGAATGCCCAGGACTGATCTCCTTTAGGATGGATTGGTTGGATCTCCTTGCAGTCCAAGGGACTCTCAAGAGTCTTCTCCAACACCACAGTTCAAAAGCATCAGTTTGCTGACGTTTAATCTCTACCAAAACCCCTCCAAGTAGCTATTAATCTCTATGACCCTCAGTTTCCATACCTGCAGAATGGGTATGCTATTAAATACCCAATATGTGGCAATAGGCTTAGAACTCAGGTCTGTTTGGCCCCAGCTACATGCCCTGGCCAGTTTGCCTCCAACCTGTTTTCTCCACCCGCTGAGCCTCTGCTCAGTACTTCTCCTCCCAAGGACACCATCAGTCTATCACTTCTCCCCTCTGTCAGAGCTTCCCATCTGCCCTTCCATCCCACCTCACCCGCCAGGGAGCTGGCTCTACCTACTTGAAGTCAGAATCCTCTTTGGTCAGAATCCTCTTCGTCTTCCAGTGCAGCAGCTCATAATTATGTGTCCTTAGCCTGTAACTTTGTGTCTTTCTTCATCTTTCTCCCTAGATTTGAGTCATCCTCTCAGAAGAGGCTGTGAGCTTGTCTGGGACAGAATCCATCCCTCACATGCGCTTTCCCCTGAGTTCATCATGGACCCGCCATAGGATGAGGGGCACAGGTGTCTGATAAGGATGACTTGATCTGCAGATTGGCCTACTTTACAGAATGTCTAGGTTATTATTTAAAGAAGCTTATTATAAAGTTTCAGAAAGTTAAGAGCTTGCTGTACACTTGAAACTAACACAAACTTGTAAGTCAACTATGCTTCAATAAAAAAGAAAGACAGGACACCTGTCGTACCCAATAGCCAGTTCGTTGCTGGGGTAACCTGAGCCTCAGGGGTCCTGACTCCTACTGCACCATCCCCTCTACACTACTGGCCAACTATCATCTTTTTCTTGGAAAAAACTGCTGCGGGAATAAGATGGGACGGGGAATTTTGTTTGTTTTGTTTATGAATGAACCACCAGCCCCTGAAACAATGCCTGGCATGTGATAGGAGCTCTAAAACGATTGCATAAATGAATGAAAATTGTTGAAAAATATTTTGAATACAAATTTCAGATGAGTGCCTTAATTAGCTATTAATTAGAAAACTAACTTCATTAGCCCTCATCAAATAGAATCCAGATGTTCTGGACCCCAAACAAGTGCAGAGTCCAACACTGAATGTTTGGAGTGAGGTCTGGATGATGATATTCTTGTTTGTCTTTTTTTTAATGTATTTATTTATTTGTTGTTGGCTGTGCTGGGTCCTCCTGCTGCACAGGCTCTCCTCTGGCTGCTGAGGGCAGGGCCTACTCTGTAGCTGTGGTTCGCAGGCTTCTCACTGCAGTGAGTTCTCTTGCTGGGAGCATGGGCTCGAGGGCACACGAGCTTCCGTAGCCGCAGTGTGTGGACTCAGTCGTGGTGCACGGACTTAGTCGCTCTGCGGCATGTGGGGTCTTCTCAGACCAGGACTTACTGCTGCCTCCTGCATTGACGGGTGGATTCTTCACCACTGAGCCACCGGGGAAGCCTGAATGGTGACATCCTTGAGACCCCTCCTGGATAATGCTGATGTCTTAGAGAAAGGCAAATCAAAACTACAATGAGGCATCACCTCACACCAGTCAGAATGGCCACCATCAAAAATCTACAAATAATAAATTATGGAGAGGGTGTGGAGAAAAAGGAACCCTCAGACACTGTTGCCAGGCATGTAAATTGGTACAACCATTATGGAGAACAGTATGGAGGTTCCTTAAAAAACTTAAGAATAAAGCTACCATATGATCTAGCAATTCTACTCCTGGGCACATACCCTGAGAAAAGGTATAATCTGAAAAGACGCATGTACCCTAATGTTCATTGCAGCGCTATTTACAATAGCCCGGACATGGAAGCAACCTAAATGTCCACCCAGATAGGAATGGATAAAGAAGAATGGATAAAGAAGACATGGAATATTACTCAGCCATAAAAAGAGTGAAATAATGCCATTTGCAGCAACATGGATAGACTTAGAGATTGTCATACTAAATGAAACCAGAGAGAGAAAGACAAATATCATATAATATTGCTTATATATGGAATCTAAAACATGGTACAAATGAGCTTAATACAAAACAGAAATAGAATTACAGATGCAGAGAAAAATTTATGATTCCCAAGGTGGGGGTGGGGATAAATTAGGAGATTGAGATGAACATATATGCACTACTATGTATAAAATAGATAACTAATAAGGACCTACTGTGCAGCTCAGGGAACTCTACTCAGTACTCTATAATAACCTATATGGAGTCTAAAAAAGAGTGGAGATATATATATATAACCACTATACTCCACTATGCTCCAATAAATCAACTATACTCCAATCAAAAATAAAGTACTCCATCAAAAAAGAACCATTGCTTTATAGCAGAACTGTTAGTTGTCAGTTGTGAACTTGGCAAAACTCTAAGCTACTCTGATACATTGCCTGCAGGTAAAATCCTTCCGACAGACAGAGAGGTTGGCCTCATTGACCCTTTCCCCGTTACTCAGAGAGGTGTATGGAGACCATATCCTCTGTCAGTCTTCCAGAGACTGGCCTGAACCCCACGCAAGGGACCCTGCACATCATAACTGCGGGAGAAGACCCACTGAAGTTCTCCTAACTGGGACGCTGCCGGGAAGAACCATCCATCCATCTTGCCAGTGACAACAGCTGGAAGGAGCAGCCTCCACTGTGGACCTGCCCACTCCTGCTCGACTACACCTCATTACACCCGAGAAATTGATGTACGTGTTGTTTTTGCCTTGACAGGCAGGGCGGAGCCGTGTCGGATAGTCGCTTGCTGTATCTTTGTGCTCTTTCTGCATGTTGCTCTTAGTGGCACATGGGACTAGACCTGCGCTCAGACAGCTCTTGTGCCCCTCAGCCTGGGAGGGGGCACTGCACACTGAGAGACACCCCTGGGGGCAGGCAGGAGCCTGGCAGACCAGCCCATCACCCCAGACTCCCCAGAAAACTAGGGACCCCAGGTTTTCAGCCATCTTTCTGTTAACGTCATCTCCTTGGGACCCCACGTGTCTCCCCCTTCTTCCACTGGGCTGATGGGTGTCTAGATGCCTATAACTGCCCACATGTCCTCATCAGGCACATTGTTCTGAGTGTTCACTTGGACCAGGCCCTGGGCCAGGGTAGGAAGGTAGGGATACATTCCCTGCCACTGGGGGCTCACTGTCTAATGAAGTTTCACATCGAAGGAAGTTGAATGACTCTGAAATATCTCTGCAGAATTTGGGAACCAGAGACCAAGTGATGGACTCGAGGTGAAGGCAGAGCTGGAATCAACATTTATAGTCACTTTGTAGAGTCCATATAATGGGAGAATCCTGGCAATCAAACAGGATTTATTTCTCTGCAGTATTTCCTAAGTCCCAAATGAGTCTTAAGGTTCTCTTTCTCTCATACACACACACACGCGCACACACACACACGCCAAATTCCTACTTTAAACAGCATATATAGAAAAGTGGAGTGACTGACATTTTATGGAAACCCTGTAACATTCTGGGTGCTTCGTATACATACTTTTATTTGTGTGTGCCTGCTTAGTGACTCAGTCGTGTCCGACTCTTTGCAACCCCGTGGACTGTAGCCCGCCAGGCTCCTCCGCCCATGGGATTTCCCAGGCAAGAAGACTAGAGTGAATCGCCATTTCCTTCCCCAGGGGATCATCCCAACCCAGGGATCGAACTTGAGTTTCCTGCATTGCAGCGGGTTCTTTACTGCTGAGCCACTAAGGAAGTAAGTCCTCATATTTATTTAAGATATGCGACAACTTTGTGAGAGAGATGGCATCATAATTAGGTGAGGAAACTGAAGCTCAGAGAGGTTCGAGAACTTGTCCAGAGCCCACACAGCTCATACATACATGGCAGAGGCAGAATTCAAGCGTCTGCCTTACTCCCAAGCTGGTTGAGCACCTCACACTCTGCCACCTGACCTCCCTCGAGGCACATATTCGCTTCACTGTTCAGCCTTCCTAAGTCACTGTTGGCCTTTTCGATGAATCAGAAGCAATTAATCGCAAAGGGCCAGTCTATCATCTGTGCCCCTCCCTCCCACTGGAGCCCCTGGCCATCTCCCCAAGTGTGAGAAGTATGAGAAAGCAAGCGCTTCCTGGTCAGGCTGGGGATGGGGAGGTAACAGACAGGGTTCCTGTGACTGGCCATCAGAGACTTGGTCATGTGGATGCATGATTGGTCAGTGGCAGGACTGGCCCCTCCTTCCATCTCTCCGTTCCCAGAGAGCAGAGAGGAGAGCTGCATGGTTACCCCATGCTCTCTGCCTCTGGAGGCCAGAGGGCAGATGCCGTTGGTCATCTGCAGCCTTCAGCCAGCAATGACATCTAAGTCACCATCAGCTTTTGCTAACTGGCTCTGCCACAGCCACTGCCCTCAGCACGCTGCCCTCTTCCTCCTTGGAAACTGATTCTGACTCAGGAAATCTGCATTCCTTTTCACTCTCCAGATGCTAAAGACAGCATCTTCAACACAGTGCACGCTGCTCATCCTCTGGTCTTAGATGGGCTGTAGACACACTTGGCTTTTTTTTTGCTATGTATCGATGCCACAATCCTTTAATTTTTTTCCCCCTTTGCTGTTAATTTCAGTAGAGTTGGCTTTTTCCCGTTTGCTCTTTTTCTCCCTGCACTCCTACAATTACGTGCTCCCTTCCTTGGCCCTGTTTTTAATGCAGCAGGTTCCCGCTTCTTTCATCAGGTACCATGTTCCCTGTAACTGCTTTTGATTGTGCCCAGTGTATCCACATTTGTTTAACGAGGCTCTGCTCAGCGGCTCCTCTAGGAGCCAAGTCTCTGATTAGAAGGAACGCCGTGCCTGTGCCATCTCTGCGAGTCTTTTCTATAAATCACTTATTTCTCTTCTCTGAGTTTGTTTCCTGGACAATTATTGATTGTGGTAAGGCTCCCACAGTGTCCTGAGCGGCTTTGGGCTGGAACAACATGGTGAGCAGACCTTAGAGCAGGCGAGAGCCTGGGGTTTTGCTTCCACGTGACTTCTGAGCTCCCAGCTGGGGAAGAAGAGGGCTGGGTGGGAAGGAGAGAACTGACAAGCATCCCTAAAACTCTGGGAGCACTTGGGAAATCTCTGGTTTGGAGATTTGTGCTTGGATATGACCTTCAAATTTAGCATGAGGGATTATAAATGAAAACATAGCCAGAACTTTCTTTTGTCCCCTGTGGGGCTCCAACTTTACAATTCTAAGCAGTTGTAACACATTTAATTCAGAACCGAGGCAATGAATCCAGAGCACAGACGGATGAAACCTGCCTTCGGCCCACTTATAAATCCAGTGGCCGTTATAATCCTGTCGGTTTGTCAAACAATGGATTTCTCACTCTAGCTCAGGAAGTGTAAACTTAAAAAGAAGTTTTGCAACCAGAGTGATCACTCCAAGTGAAGGAAGTCAGAAAGACAAAGACAAATACCATATGATATCACTTATATGTGGAATCTAAAATATGGCAGAAATGAACCCATCTATGAAAGAGAAACAGACTCATAGACATAGAGAACACTTGTGGTTGCCTGGGGTCGGGGTGGGGGGGAGGGGGAAGGAGGGGGGATGGACTAGGAGTTTGGAGTTAATAGATGCAAACTATTACATTTAGAATAAACAACAAGGTCCTACGGTATAGCACAGGGAACTTTAGTCAATATTCTAGGATAAACCATAGTGGAAAAGCATATAAAAGAGAATGCATTTATGTACATAACTGAGTCACTTTGCTATATAGTAGAATTTACCACAACATTGTAAATCAACTATACTTCAATACTAATAAATTGAAATTAAATTTTTTAAAATAGTCTTCCCCTCAAAAGGAGAAAGACAATTTGTCTGTAAAATTTTAGGAAATTCAACTGACATGCATTTGAGTGATAATGAATAAATATTGTTCTTATTTGTTATTTACCTACTTTCTAATTTTAACACATAGCACTAGTGATGATTACCAAATCCTACATTTATAGAAGACTGACTCTTTCTTAAGACTTTGATGGGGCAATTATCTCCATTCTATGTGTGCTGTTTCTTTATAAATGTTGAAAATTTAGTCATTACCACTAGAACTAGCTGTGGCATTTTGAATACAGATGCATAATAAGGAAGGAGGTCATTTGTTTATTAATATTCAAAACACACAGTAATTCCTGCTCTTCTCTGGTGGATGAGCTCGGCTTTGGGTTTCATAAGAACTTTACATAAACCAGTTGAAAACTCTGTTTCGGTGCAGCTTTTACTTACTGAGAGTTGACAAGCACTGTAACCAATGGAAAAGAGAACAAAAAGTATATCTTATAATAAAAATAATAGCTGCCATTTATTGAATATGATTATGTATCGGGTAGAGCGTGGCTTCAGGTTTGTCTTCTTCATTCTCTCAATACCTTTACAATGGAAGGCATTATCCTTCCCCCTTGTTACAGAGAAGTCAATAGAAGGTTCAGAGAAGTTCAGCATGTTCCTGAGGTCACACAGTAAGAGGTGTGAGAGCTAAGATAGAAGCAGGACCATCTGGTTCCTCAGCCTCATCCCTCCCACCCAGTCATCTCAGGGGCCAAGCTGGAATCTTGATATCCCCAGACTTTTGAGTGGGGGGATAAGGTATGCCAAGTGTTGTTATGGAAATGAGCTCATAAGCGCTACCTGCTGTGGTTCTAGAGAAGAAAGATGAAGGTTTAAAGTAGAGACTTCAATTCCTTTTCTAAGTAAGTCGACACCATAAGAGCAGACTTTCGGAGCCAAAAGAAGGGACCAACAGGTTTAGGCACTTCCGTGTCCATGATTAATCTTCTCAGTTTAGGGTGCAGTTTCAGGAAGGTAACCTAAAAGGACAGGGAAGCCTGGTGGGCTGCAGTCCACGGTGTCGCAAAGAGCCGGACATGACTGAACAACAACCTAAAAGAACCTATTTTTGTTTTGGTTTGTTTGGGCTGTATTTTATTGCTTTTATCACTTTTTAGATTTTGAATGAGAAACGATGAGAGAAGAATCCCATTCTCTGCCTCATAGTTGTGACCTATTTGCATGAAAGTCATCACAGATACAAACCTCAGTGTGTATGTGTGTGTGTGTCTGTGTGTGTTGGTTGTTCAGTCATGTCCAACTCTTTGCAACCCTGTAGACTGTAGCCCGCCAGGCTCCTCTGTCCATGGGATTCTTCAGGTAAGAGTACTGGAGTGGGTTATATTTCCTCTTCCAACAAACCTCAATACAAATGATCTAAGCTCATAAGTTCTGATGGCAACAGGGTTAAGGCTAGTCAAGGTGTTTGTGAAGATATCAAAGCTAATAGCAGGACTTCCCTGGTGGTCTGGTGGTTAGGACTTTGCCTTCCAACACATGGGGTGAGAGTTCAATCCCTGGTCAGGGTGCTAAGATCCCAGCTGCCTCATAGGCCAAAAATTCAAAACATAAAACAACAACAACATTGTGACAAATTCAATAAAGACTTTAAAGATGGTCCACATCAAAAAAAAAAAAATCTTTAATAAGCAAGGGAATCAGTTCTTCAGTCACTCTTTGGGCAGAATTCCCCACTCACTGCAGTGAAAGTCAAGTAGGCCAAATCTCAAGGTAATATTTTGGTCCAAAATACTTCCAACTTTTTAAACAACAACAACAAAAAAAAGATATTATCTTGGCAGGGTGAATGTGTGGGAAGGAGATAAATGAGGGACTGCCCAAGGAGAAGCAAGCAACGGGGATCAGGGATGGATCAGAGATTCCACCAATTTATTTGCTTCATACACAGGTGGTGAGAGGTGCTTTGGACTAATGAACATGTTTTTAATGATTTTGAAGTGAATCCCAAAGCCTTGTTAATGCTCCAGTCACAAAGGGAAGCAAGGCTAAAAATGCCTTCATCTCCCCTAGTCCTGGGTATCTGAAGGCATAGTCCTTGAATCAAGTTATTTTCAGCTCAGATCTGTGGCTGAATTGTTTTCACTAGAGATCTACCGCCTCCATAAAACCTTGCAGTGATTACAAGGAAAAGCAAGTCTTATTTCAATGATGGGAGCCAGTTCATTGGTCTGAGCTGGGGAAAACTGGACCTGATACATAGTGAGCTGTGACTAATGAAATGGAGAAACAGGTGTCCTTAAAGCTTTGATCTGTCTGTTACATTCTGCTGGGGGGTCCCACCTGGCCGTGGACTCCAGTGAGAGCTCTCACTTCCCCTGGGAGTGAGGTGAGCGGGCTCAGGACAGTGGCGTGCTCCGGGCACAGTGAATGGGGATGGTTCACACAGGGTCTAAGAGACAGTGCCTAGCCCAGAACCTGGCTCTCAGTGGAACTTGATGGCAACGCAGTGGCTCATTGTTTGAGCCTGGGTCTTATGAAATAGTGGCTGTTCATTTCAACAAAAGGAACCTGAATTTCCAAAACTGAGGCTCAAAGTTCAAGCAAACTAAAGAAGCCTAATGCTTCAGTTCAGTTCTGTTCAATCACTCAGTTGTGTCCAACTCTGTGACCCCATGGACTGCAGCATGCCAGGCTTCCCTGTCCTTCACCAACTCCTGGAGCTTGCTCAACCTCATGTCCATCGAGTCAGTGATGCCATCCAACCATCGCATCCTCTGTCATCCCCTTCTCCTCCTGCCTTCAATCTTTCCCAGCATCAGGGTCTTTTCCAATGAGTCAGTTCTTCGCATTGGGTGGCCAAAGTATTAGAGCTTCAGCATCAGCTCTTCCAACGACTATTCAGGACTGATTCCCTTTAGAAAATCTCCTTGCAGTCCAAGGGACTCTGAAGAGTCTTCTCCAACACCACAGTTCAAAAGCATCAAGTCTTCGCTGCTCAGGTTTCTTTATGGTCCAACTCTCACATACATACATGACTACTGGGAAAACCATAGCTTTGACTAGACAGACCTTTGTCAGCAAAGTAATATCTCTGCTTTTTAATATGCTCTCTAGGTTGGTCATAGCTTTTCTTCCAAGGAGCAAGTGTCTTTTAATTTCATGGCTGCAGTCACCATCTGCAGTGATTTTGGAGCCCAAGAAAATGAAGTCTCTCACTGTTTCTGTTGTTTCTCCATCTATTTGCCATGAAGTGATGGGACTGGATGCCATGATCTTAGTTTTTTGAATGTTGAGTTTTAAGTCAGCTTTTTCACTCTCCTTTTTCACTTCTATCAAGAGGCTCTTCAGTTGCTCTTTGCTTTCTGCCATTAGGGTGATGTCATCTGCATATCTGAGGTGACTGATATTTCTCCCAGCAATCTTGATTCTAGCTTGTGCTTCCTCCAGCCCAGCGTTTCTCATGATGTACTCTACATATAAGTTAAATAAGCAGGGTGACAATATACAGCCTTGACATACTCCTTTCCCAATTTTGAATCAGTCTGTTGTTCTATGTTTGGTTCTAACTGTTGCTTCTTGATGTGCATACAGGTTTCTCAGGAGGCAGGTAAGGAGGTGTGGTATTCCCAACTCTTCGAGAATTTTCCACAGTTTGTTGTGATCCACCCAGTCAAAGGCGTTAGCATAGTCAATGAAGCAGAAGTAGATGTTTTTCTGGAATTCTCTTGCTTTTTTGATGATCCAACAGATGTTGTCAATTTGATCTCTGATTACTCTGCCTCTTCTAAATCCAGCTTGAGCATCTGGAAGTTCTCAGCTCACATACTGTTGAAGCCTAGCTTGGAGAATTTTGAGCATTACTCTGCTAGTGTGTGAGATGAATGTGATTGTGCAGTAGTTTGAGCATTTTTTGGCATTGCCTTTCTTTGGGATTGGAATGAAAACTGACCTTTTCCAGTCCTGTGGCCACTGCTGAGTTTTCCAAATGCTGGCATATTGAGTGCAGCACTTTCACAGCATCATCTTCTAGGATTTGAAATAGCTCATCTGGAGTTCCATCACCTCCACTAGCTTTGTTCATAGTAACTAACCATTTCCTTTCATCTAAGACCCCACAGGTTGGAATCTAGTCACCAAAATAGTCACTATAGAAACACACACACACACACACACACATATATCAGTGGATGATGAGCATCTCCATCTCATATGTATAATGGACTTCCCTGGTGGCTCTGATGATAAAGAATCTGCCCACAATCGAGAGACCTGGGTTTGATCTCTGGATCAGGAAGGTCCTCTGGAAAAGGGAAAGGCTGCCCACCCCAGTTTTCTTGCCTGGAGAATTCCATGGTCAGAGGAACCTGGCGGGTTATACTCCATGGGGTCGCAATGAGTCAGACATGATTGACTCACATACACACCTTATATATTGGGTTGGCTAAAATGTTCATTTGGGTTTTTCCATGCAAATAGATCAACAACAGGACCTATTATATAGCACAGGGATATTTGATATCTCCTAATAATCTATTATAATCTATAATGGAAAAGAATCTGAAAAAGAGTATATGTGTATATACATATATATGTATGTATAACTGTATCACTTTGCCGTACACCTGACATGAACAGCATCATAAATGCTTCAATTCTAAAACAGTTATAAAAAGTCATTGCTAGCATCCGTGATATGTGTACCGTGTGCTGAGTACCAGACATGTGTAACTGACTCGTGGACGTGGAGCCTGACCTTTCTGGAACACTGTGTTCTATCTTACTAGACATCAATCAATGTGGATGCTGTCACAGTTCATCAAGAAGTGCTGTCAAAAAGTGTGGACAGATTCTGGGGCGGGGGAGGGGCTCTGCTGTCTAAACCACGAGTGCTTGTCCTGGGGAGCCCACCCCATCCCCCACATTCCTTGCCACTGTCAACATCAGCTGCATCTTCAAAACAACGTGAATGAGACCCTACTGTATACACAGCTCCATCATAAATGCCCCAAAGTTCTCAAGTAGGAGAGTAAAGGTCTCTGGCGTTCTGTTTCGTATGATGATAGTAAGAGTAAGTAAAATGGTACATGTATGCTATGTCGTGTCCGAGTTTTCACGACCCCATGGACTGTAGACCGCCAGGCTCCTGTGTCCATGGGATTTCCCAGGCAAGAGTACTGGAGTGGGTTGCCATTTCCTTCTCCAAGGGATCTTCCTGATCGAGGGATTGAGCCTGAATCTCCTGCCTCTCCTGCATTGGCAGGCAGATTCTTTACCACCGTGCCACCTGCCAAGCCCAGTTAAATGGTAGGCAATAGTAAACTGTTTGCTTACTAGGTAGAATCTATTATATCTTGTCATCAAAGTAAAAGGTTCAAATGTAAATCGAGTTTAAAAATTCTCCAATTCTAAAAGTGCCTTAACCTTCTCAGTGCCAATAGACAGTCTGGGATGTGTCAGTATCAGTGCTTAAGGAGTGGGAGGGCAGGATTTAGAAATAGTCCTTTGAAGACTTGGTCTGATATATATTTTAGGCTTAAAAAAGCTCTGCTAACCTGGAGTTCTATAAAAGAAGGCATAGCGGTCACATCACCATTCCCGCCCAATACACACTGGCTCTCATTCATTCACCCATTCATTTGTCCATCTGTCCATCCAAACAGTCAACAGCTATTTTTTGAGAATTCTCCATGTGTCAGGCACTTTGCAAGGTTCCAGGGACCTAACAAGAAACAGTCCAGACACAGTCCCCCCCAACTGTTTTGGTGTTTACAAGACAGCAATCACATGGAAAATTCAGACAAGGACCACATGGCTCCATATCAAAGTAATTTGGTTTCTGGGTCGAAAGGTCTCCTGGGAGAAGGAGGACGCTGGGGCGGGGGGTGGGGGAGGAGAGAGCTGGGGGGGACCTCCTTGGGAAGAGCAGCCCCCAGAACAGGAGGGAAGAGGCAACTGTGAACTCCAGCGGGCCCTGGTGATGCACCAGGCGTGGAGTTGCTTGCTGGCTCCTCAGAGCCTGGCCGCAGCAGGAGCTTAGAATCGGGGATCTCACACTCCCGTTGTGCCCACAGCAGGGACCCACACGTGCCCGGGGTGCTGGCTGAGCAAGCACAGAGCCTGGGTGGCTGATGGAAGGGAGCAGATGGGGTTTGTCAACGGGCTGCACGGCTCATTAGCAAGCTCCCTCCTTCCCGCGCATGCTCTGATGTGCAAGCAAACACCTGCAGCTGCCCGGGAGTGAGCTCAGGGCTGGGGCGGCGCTTCAGACTACCTCTAGAAGAGCATCACATTCCCGGGGCCGCAGCCAGGACCGCAACAAAAGGTGGAAACTGCTCCCTCCTGCTCAGCCTCCCTGATTAATTTGGTGTTTCAGACTCAGTAGCCCATGAGGTCTTCATCTCTTTCAGTTACTCCTCCAAACAGATGTCCGTTTTATGAGCCATTCCTGAGCCTTGCCTGGGGTGCCAATTCTCCTCCTTCACATGAGCGCCTCCGGCTTCTTCCAGCCTCCAGCACGTTGTCAGTGCCCACGTACGGGGCTGAGAGCAGAAATGATCTCTGGTGGCTGATCGGTTTTGCCTTCTGGTTCCATCCTATTCTTTATGGGATGTTTGTGTGTGTGTATGTGTGTTAGTCACTCAGTCATGTCCAGCTCCTTATGACCCCATGGACTGTAGCCCGTCAAGCTCCTCTGTCCATGGAATTCTCCAGGCAAGAAATACCAGAGTGAGTTCCCATTTCCTTCTCCAGGGGATCTTCCTGACCCAGGAATTGAACCTGGGTCTCCTGCACTGTAGGCAGATTCTTTACCATCTGAGCCACCAGAGAAGCTCTATGGGATGTTTGCAAGACACTCAGCCTAAGGAGGGAAAACACGTTACAGCTTGGAAATGTGCGGAAACCAGAGATTCTGGAAGGGGCACCCTATGGGACTTGAGCGTTTATGCGAAATGTTTGTAAGTGCTGTCCAGAACGAAAGCTTCCCGGAAAGTCTTCCTGTGTCTGTAGGAAGCTAATGTATGGTAATCAGGGCCACGTGGAACGGCTGTAATTTTTGACAACATAACAAGGAACTTATCGCTGTTTTCTGCTGTTGCTGCATATTCCTAGCACCCTTGCCTGCTGGAGAAGCGTGAATAGAAGATTTATTTTGTATTGTTAGACTGTCAAGGCACTCTGGAGCAACAACTTTTAAATGATAACTTCCCCAAGCTTATAGAAGTTGTGAATTACACGCTTTTAGTCCAGCGTGCGTGAGGGTCTGACAGCACTCCGCTCCCCATCATCCTTCACTCGGCGCCCTGTATAGTCAGTGGCTAAACACGCTGCCCTTCCCAAACCCAGTGGGACCATTATGAAGAATGACAGAAAGCTATTTCTAGAAAGGAAGCGAGCTAGGCCACTGACGTGTCGTCTCTGCAAGAGAACTTCTTCACACCTTGGTCCCCTGGGGGCCCCAGGAGAACTTTCTCTGCCAAAACAGAGACCATCTCGAGTTAACTGAATGTGAGAAAGGATTCTGAGGTTGGGAGTGGGAGTGAGGGAGGGATGTGCAATGAGATGGGACACGGTTTCAGGAAAGTTTGGTCTAATCTTCCACCTTAGCATTCCCTAGAAGCGGGCGTGATAGCAAAGCTTTGCACAGGGCAGGACCTGATATGCTTTGACCTTGATCGCTAAGCAGCTGATGACCTCTGTGATCCCTCCAACCTCTCCGGTTGGCATAGAGGGATTTGGTGCCGATACTTTGGCCACCTGTTGTGAAGAGATGACTCACTGGAAAAGACCCTGATGCTGTGAAAATTTGAGGGCAGGAGACGAAGGGAGCTAGGATGAGATGATTGAGATGGCATCACCGACTCAATGAACATGAGTTTGAGCAAACTCTGGGAGATAGTGAAGGACAAGGAAGCCTGGCATGCTGCAGTCCATGGGTCGAAAAGATGTGGACATGACTTAGCGACTGAACCACAAGTTAATTAATTAGTTAATGAGCAGATCTCTTGAATGGGGTTATTATCTGACAATCAGTCTAAAGATGCAGGATGCGGCAATTTCATTTTTTACTCCTGCCTTGCCCCCTTTTTTGCATCCACCTAGCACTTAGAACTCTTCTTATTCCACAGGTGCTGAGGTTACTGAAGTGTCTCTCTCCCCTAATCTGCCTGCTAGGTCATACAATGCTTTGGGGCAGTGGTCCCCAACCTTTTTGGCAGCAGGGATTGGTTTTGTGGAAGACAGTATTTCCGTGGACTGGGGTGAGGGGGATGGTTTGGAGATGATTCAAGCACATTACATTTATTTCTGTTGTTATTACATCAGCTTCACCTCAGATCCTCAGGGATTATGTCCTGGAGGTTGGGGACCCCCGCTGTGGGGGCATGGTCTGTGCCTGTGTGTTGTCTTCTGTGTCACCCAACACATGCAGCATTTAGTATGCATGTAAATCATGGGAATGAATCAGAGTCTTAGGCGATCATATACGCCATGGTCCCCCGGATCAAGTTCCTTCCTGAGCCCAGAGAAGGTGATGTTTTTCTCTCAGCCTCCTGCCTAATTTCATTTGCTCCCAGGGCATGTGAGTCAGGGCTTGTTTTCCAGATTGGGTGAGCCTCTTCTCTCCACGAGCCCTTAATGAAGGTTCTGCTGAAGCCAAGGGCTCGTGTTGTGAGATTGTTATTGTGGTTTTGCTCGTGCCTGCCCAGTTCGGGTTTATTATTAGAGGGCTGTACACAAGGGCTGGCTCCTTGCCTGTTGTTGTTTTATTCTTTTTCCTAAGGCAGCTGAAAACAGAATAGTTGCATTTGTTTTGAGGGGGCAAAAAAGAACAAGAGATTTTGCAAACAGTTATAAAAAAAAATAATAATAAAAGCTGAATTGGTCCATTTTGGAATCTTCCGACCTTGACAGTGTCCTTCTAATGCTCTATAAACATTTGTTTGGGGTATTTAATAAGCTGCCAGCTGACAAATTGCGGAACTTTTTGCAAGAGCCCCTTATCTTTTCTAGAACCACTGAGATGGCAAAATATATTCTCCGTCTCCACAATTCGCTCTATATTTGCATGTGGAAATTGGAAAGCAAGTTGTTTTTCTTCGTTTGCATGACAAAACTCAGACCCCAAAATACAATTCAGCATTTAATTTGAGCTAGTTAGAGAGTGCAGAAAAGGCCTCAACCCCCCGGTTGGCTCCATTTTGCTGCTGCTGTTTCTGTTGTTACAATTAAAATTGATGTATAACGCTGAGGACATAAAGTACCTCCTTGGGCAGCGCTGCAGTGAACCTGGGAAGTAGGCTGCCTCAGGAGGTCACGGGAAAAAAACAAACCCTATGAAAAGATGCATTTGTTTTAAAGTCTTAATAACTCTGTTACAACTTGGCAGAGGCCTCCCCTCAGCGTGAAAGGGGGGCTGTCAGCCCTGGGGCAAGGACGGAGTTGCTGGAATGACCCCTTGGAAGCAGCCCCTGATCACAGCTTGCCGAAAGAATATCAGGAGAAAGAACTTAGGACAGTTAATGTTTAAATAAGTGCTCTTCTTATCCAATGACTCCCCGCAGAGTCCTCCATCCAGACAGGGATGCTCGGTTCCTTCCCCTCCCAGCCTCCAGAGGGCGCTCCATCCGCCACACTGCAGGCAATCTTTCCTACCCCGGGGCAGTAGCTGCTCCTGCCGCTTGCAGGGAGTGGAGGACGCTTCCTTCTTCCGCAATTCTCCTTCTTCCTGATCCACACCAGGTGGGACTTCCACCCAGTTCACCTGCTGGCTGTCGACAGGCACTGTTCCCGGCGCTGAGGGATGCAGATGACCTATAATGGAAAAGAATCTGAAAAAAAAAAAAATGTGTGTGTACATATACACGTACACACACATGGGCTTCGCAGGTGGCTCAGTGGTAAAGAATTTGCCTGCCAATGCAAGAGGCATCGATTCGCTCCCTGGGTTGGGAAGATCCCCTGGAGAAGGAAATGGCCACCCCCTCCATTATTCTTGCCTGGGAAATCTCATGGACAGAGGAGCCTGGCAGGCTACAGCCCATGGGGTCGCAAAGAGTTGGGCATGACTGACTAACAACATACACACACACATATGTTTAACTGAATTGCTTTTCTATACACTTGAAACTAACACAATATTGTAAATACCCCAATATTTTTTTTAAAAAAATCAGAAAAAAGCAAAACAAATCAGAGGATCTGCTCCACACCCTGGAGGTCCAAGGAGGGAGGCAGGCAAATGAACAGGCACTTATAACACCAAACTAACCCATGCAGTGAAACTTTCGAACCAGATACTGGATCAGATTTGGACTCTGTCATCCAGAGGTTGGTTCTGTGTCCTTGGGCAGGTTACTCGTTCCTAACCTGGGTTTCCTTTCACCATCTTCCACTAAGAGCATGATGAGCATTATGTAGGACAATATATGTGAACCGTTGAGTAACATGCCTGGCTCTGAGTAAGTGGTAAATAGTAGTCATGCCTGTCCCAATAGAGAACAACCAGACCTCCACGAATGAGTCCTGACCTGTATTGCAGAGCAGACCATGGAATAACCTCAAAAGCCTTCTAGAAATGCTCAAAAGACTGTTTTACAAAATTCCGGGAATTGGTGAGAGACAAAGACTTTCAGGCAGAAGAAGTGCTGAGTTCAAAGACCTGAAGATAAGACAGAGCAAAGCACCATCGGGTACCTGCGGGTGGTTTCATATGACGACCCATGAAGCAAAGCTGGTGTTCTCTGTCATGGTGGGTGCATGTCCTGGGGTGGGGGGCTTCAAGGTGACTTTTTTAAAGTTTTCAATTGAAACACATTTAAAAATTTTCCAACATTATGTATGTATGAGTGGTGAAACATATAGCTAATGAGAAGATCTCAAACACTAGAGTCTGAAGGCAAGTCTGAAGGCTGTCTGCCATTTAGAACATCTGTTCCCTGCAGAGAAGGGGCAGGCAGGGCTGGCAGGCAGGGCTGGATAGTTCTCATTTACCAGAACTATCCTTTCTTCTAACATCTTTCCCACCACGTGGAAATGCAACCATAATTCACCTTGGTGATCTGACAGTTCCCTGTGCCAAGTTCTAAAATTTCAGTGTGAAAAGTTCCCTCACTAAGAAGTATAGGGTGTTATCCATGGTGTCTGATAGAAGAACTACAAATCTAGTAGGGACTAGGGTCTGACCCCTTCACCTTTCCATCTTCTTATACTGCATCCCACTCACAAACATGCCCGTGTACTGGAAAGTCCATTACTCTCAGGGTCTCGGTGACACCCCCTCTGCAGAAAGCAACATGATTAATACATGATCCTCACCTAATAATACTACAGGCAGACCTTGGAGATGTTTTGGGCTCAGTTCCAGACCACCCCTGTAAAGCAAATATCGCAATAAAGCAAGTCACACAGATTTTTTAGTTTCCCAGTGTAGAGAAGTTATGTTAACACTATATGATAGTCTGTGAAAGTCACTCAGTTGTTTCTGACTCTTTGTGACCCTATGGACTATACATTCCATGGAATTCTCTAGGCCAGAATACTGGAGTGAGTAACCTTTCTCTTCTCCAGAGGATCTTCCCAACCCAGGGCTTGAACCCAGATCTCCCGCATTGCAGATGATTCTTTACCAGCTGAGTCACAAGGGAAGCCCAAGAATACTGGAGTGGGTAGCTATCCCTTCTCCAGCAGATCCTCCTGACCCAGGGATCAAACCAGGGTCTCTTGCATTGCAGGCAGATTCTTTACTGACTGAGCTATCAGGGAAGCCCTGATAAGTCATATTAAGTATGAAATAGCAGTATGTCTGAAAGAAAAAAAAAAAACCGTACATACCTTAATTGAAAAATACTATATTGCTAAGAAATGCTAGTCATCATCTGAGTCTTCGGCGAGTTGTGGAAGCAACATCAAAGATGACTGATCACAAATAGATAACTGATGATAACTGACTATTCAGCGCAGGGGACTGTACTCAGCACTCTGTGCTCACCTAAATGGGGAGGAAGTCCAAAATAGAGGGGATATATATATATGCATAGCTGATTCACTTTGCCATATAGTAGAGACTAACACAGCATTGTAAAGCAACTATATTCTAATAAAACTTAATTTTAAAAAAATCACTGATCACAGATCACCATACTAAATATATTAGCAATTAGAAGGTTTCGAGAGATTGGGAGAATGACCAAAGGTAACACACAGACACAAAGTGAGCAAATGCTGTTGGAAAAATGGTACCGTTAGATTTGTTCGATGTAGAGTTGCCACAGACCTTCCATTTGTTTAAAAAAAAAAAAAAAAACTATCTGTGAAGCACATTAAAGTAAGCACAATGAGATGAGCTATTCCTGCATTATTGTTCCTAGCTTATAGGCTCGGAGTCAGAGGCGTTGTTGTTGTTTCGTCGCTAAGTCGTGTCTGACTCTTTTACAACCTCATGGACTGTAGCCCACCAATATCCGCTTTTCCTGGAATTTCCCAGGCAGGAATACTGGAGTGAGTTGCCATTCCTACTCCATGGGAATCTTCCCAACCCAGGGATCAAACCTGCATCTTCTGCATTGCAGGCAGATTCTTTACGTCAGTAGTGAAGACACTGGGAAGACCATTCATAGATTTCAGAGGTGTAGCCAAGAGTCTTATAACTTGTCTGATGTTATCCACAGCAAGTATACCATGGAACCTGGGGGCAGCAGTCCAAAGCCCATGAAAAATGGCTGAATAAAGGACTTTTGTGATTACTATCTGAGCTTCTGGTAATGGAATAATATAATCTTAGGACCAGAAAGCTCCTAAGGTCCTCCCCCCAGTTTCTAGCTGGAGATGGGCAGCAGTGAGGGACTGCCAGCCCAGGGCCACAAGGCTACTCTGGGAGTCAGGCTAGGCAAAGGATTGCATTTGAAGGCAATCTCTTCTGTTTTATTAGCATCACTATTAGTACTCAAATTGTTGTTGTGCGTATATGAGGAAGAATATTATTCATGTTTTTATTATCTCCATGAGGCTCATCAAGGTTGAAGAATCAAGACAATAGCTCTCCCTGAAGATCTGAGCTGGGTTTTCATCTCGTCCATTCCCCAGCCTCTCTTTTTGTTTCTTTGCAGTTTGAACTCAAATTGGGATTCAAGGTCTGGATGTTTGTACAACGGCTGGGGTGGTAACTGTTCCGGCATTTAATTTGGCACGTGACGGGCTCCATGTGGATTTTTTAAATTTGTTGAAATAGTTGATGGGAGGAATTTAGGGCACAGGAATATTAAGAAAACAGCCAAGGAGCAGATAACACTAGGATATGCAGGCCGAGCACCCCGGAACTGCCCAGTGGGTTGGGTTGGAGCCTCTGGTCCCATGGAGGTCGGCAGGGGGCTTGAATGGAGAGGCTGAGCTGAAAACTGTGAAAGGTCTAGGGTACCGCTAGCTCCTCTTTCCCTCCATGTTTCCTCCCCTCCTCCTTTCCTTCTTTGGTTGTCCTTCCTTGCTTCTCTCTCTCTGTCTCTCTCTCTTCCTTCTCTCTGTTTTTCTTTTACTTAACATAATAAGTAAATACTGAATGTCTGTTGCATACTTTGTTCTCTGGAAATTAGCTATCACCCTGAAAATAAATGTTCTTCAGATGACAAGATGAAAGGTTTGGGAAGCATATTTTAATGTATTCCTAAATGAATAAATAGCAACTTAGAGACCACAGTCTGCAATCAGATCAAAGTTTCTTTTTTGCAGGGGAACACCACACCAGACTAAATACTGAAGTTCAGAGCAAAAGCAGGTTGAGACAGGGTGAGGCTGGTGGGAGAAATGGCCCATTGTGCACTGGGACCTCTGAGAATGATGAGCAGAACCTTTGAGTAGTTACAGCCTCTCCATCCAGAATGGCTTCTAATACGTTAATCTCTTCCTCCTCCGGGTCTATTTATTACTGAGATGTGAGCGACTGAACTGAACTGACTGAGCCCTTCTCCCAACCTTCAGGATGAGACCTAAATTTATAAATAAATCTTTTATGGTTTCTATAGCACTTGTCATCACTGCCTTGTTTTATGTATTCACCTATGAATGAATTAACCTGAATACAGATGCTGCTTTAGTATATTAAATATATAAATATACACATACATACATATGTAACTCTTTCACTATAGGTTAAGACCCATCTACAAAAACTCAGATCTTATGACTGTGCCCCTCAAATGAAAAGTGAGTCTTTTTTAATCTCAATCTCTTTGCAACCCTTCCCACAACCAGACCCATCCAACTTCATCCATCCTCTGAGCTCAACTATTAGCCAAGAAATCTCCAACCAGTCACTGGAATGTGAGTCTTGACCTTTATCGCATCCCCTTTGAAAACCTAATTAAATCTTGGATTCTGCTTCCTAGAAAGACGTGCCCAATTCTTGCAGATGGCTTCACATACTTGATTCACTCTTAGTGATCTGAGCCTCCCCAGGATGGGAACCCCTGCTTGGAGGAGAGGTTGTTATATACCAATGACTTTCCAATTTCTGTTAGTAAATTTTGTTGCAAATGTGATCTATGACTTTTAGCTTCATGCATCTGACAAATGTCCATATATTTTTTAAACAAAAAGAAGTCACAAATGAAAGCAGGGAGGCATATTTCATAGTTTCTTTCTCTGTAACTAAAATGCTTTTGTCAAAAAATATTTACCCACGGGAAGCCTGGCCTACTGCAGTCCATGGAGTTGCAAAGAGCCAGACACAACTAAGCGACTGAACAGCAACAACATTTACCCACAGATCCCCACTTCCTCCTCCCCATCCAAACACCAGTTTCAGACCTGTTTCTCAAGGTGGAATTCACCAGGGGATTCTGATCCACTTCCTCTGGCATCTTCTCATAAGCCTCTAAGTGGACCGCCATCCCCTCCTTTCCTCAAACAAGAGGGGATTTGTCATTGGAGCGCATTTTTCAGGTTGTAGGCATTTTCCTTCTACCCTTATGTATTTAAAGAAGAAAATTGCCACTTATTTGTACAGAGTAAATTGGCTTATGGGCCATAATAGGCTTCTCCATTCTTGTCTCGGCCAGGAAAAGGTCATCTTTAGACTGCTGCAATCCGCAGAACTCAGGGATTCTTGACAGCAAGTAGAGAAATCACATACTCCTAAACTGCAATTTCCTTTGCGGATTAAGACCTCACTGGTCACAGGTGTTTGGTTTCAGCAGGTTTATTTTCTAGCATTGCCGGCTATTGACTGGGATGTAAATTGTGCCTCATGTGCCCTCTTCAAGATACAACCAGAGTGTCTGAGACACACATATGCACAAACCTATATGCACACTTCCAAGCAAACATAGGTGGGTACATACACACAAACACACTGACAAACACAGGCCACTGTCATGGCTCTTTTCAGTTTGGATAGCTCAGCCATGTCCTACTGCAGAGGGCCCTGTTCCAATTGATGTTATTAGCCATTGCCATGGCAACAGATATAGATGGCTGTGCATGTGGCAGTGGGCTGCCAGGTCCCTCTGGAGCTCTTACCCTTGAGTGTATCTAGTTTACAGCTGAGACAAAATGAACATAAAATAAGCAGGTTAGAAAAGAGGTAAAAACCCATGTATTGTCCAGGGGATAGTACAGTTGACAGCCAGTGGTTGCCCAGGGGGTACATGTGGAAAGTTAGCTCTGATCATCCTGGGATGGAAGGTCTCCTTTGATGAAGCAGTCACCTGCTCCAGCTTGTCTTCACCTGGAGCCTTAGTAAGTTATAGGAGAATGTCATGGTAGCCAAATGTTATCATTTCTGTGTATTATAAATCTCACTAAGAATAGGATTTGTAAATGTGATCTATGACTTTTAGTTTCAATCCTTCGAGAGAAGAGCTTCCTAACCTCGATCCTCTGATGACACTCATGGGACTAGAGATGATGCTCACCTCCCCTAGAGAGAATCAGGAGCTTGCATCCTTCTGTGCTTTCGCAGAAGTTGTTCCCTCTGTTGATAAAGCTGTTCTTCACTTCTGTGCTCTTTTTCTCACTTTTCGGGCCCAGCGCAGTTGTGTTCATCCCCAGGAAGCCTTTACGTCTTCCTCTAACAGACCAGATGTAGCCCACACCCTCCTGTGGTCCCCCTGCACTCGTAGAACCATATGTGTACCTGCCCGGGGACCATACGTGACAGTCAAGCAGTTAAGCCCAGGCTCCTCGGACTGGGTGTTTCAGAGGCAGGTATGCCTCTCCGACTCTTGCCTGCTCCTCCCAGCACCTGGCATCCTGTCGGGGCTGGCACTTCATTCTCACCTACTCAGTGTTTCTGAATTGATGAATGAAGGAATCAATTAGGTAACTCTGTAATACTCATTTAGGAAGCTCCCTGGGAAACAGCTCCCTTATATATAGAAACCATTTCTCATGCCTCATGAATGATGAGTCTGGTACTAACGCCGTCTCCCTAGGCTGAGCTTCCTTTGTTTCTGCTCCCACCTGCCTTCACCGTGCTCACACGTAGGAAGTTTAACTCGCCCTCGGTTAGCTTCTCTTGAGGTAGGGCCAAGGCAAAAAGGGAAGAGAACTGCAAGCCGAAGATCAAGGCAGCAGGTAAAAAAGGGATTAGAAACCGTGACTTCGGAACTGAATTTCTGAGTGTCCGCTGTCTTTCCTCTTCTTCTCCGTCACAGCTACAGACAACTGATGGGTAGCATCATTCACCTGGGGAACAGCAGCCGTGAATCAGGTTGTAACCAAGTGATGGGGGGTTTGGGGTGCTTGGAGGCAGCAGGGTAGAATCTTGTTTTAGTTTTGCTTCTCTTAGCTTTTAGGAAGGTTCAACTTTTTAAAATATATATATGTATATATTGGAGTATAGTTTGGGCTTCCCTGAGAGCTCAGCTGGTAAAGAATCCACCTGGAATGCAGGAGACCCTGACTCGATTCCTGGGTTGGGAAGATCCACTGGAGAAGGGAAAGGCTAGTTCCAGTATTCTGGCCTGGAGAATTCCATGGACTGTATAGTCTGTGGGGAAGCAAAGCGTCAGACGTGACTGAACGACTTTCACTTTCACTTTACAGTGTTGTGTTACTAACTTCTGTAACTTCTCCAAAGTTAATCAGCTATACATATATCCTGTCTTTTTGAGATTTCCTTCCTATTTAGGTCACTGAGTGGCTCAGTGGTAAAGAATCCACCTGCCAATGCAATAGACACAGGAGACAAGGAAATGGCAACCTGCTCTAGTATTCTTGCCTGGGAGATCCTATGGACAGAGGAACCTGGAGGGCTACAGTCCCTGGGGTCGCAAAGAGTTCAACCCGACTGGGCACACACGCACAAGACCTCTGAGCAGAGATCCCTGTGGTATACAATAGGTTCTCCTGAGTTATCTATTTTATGCATAGTATCAATAGTGTATGTGTATCAATCCGAATTTTTAATTTTGAACAAATTAAGAATGTTTCCCATGACAGGCCCTGGCTAGGCATGTGTGTGTTTCTCGCTCTTGCCTGCCCCATGTTGCTGAGTGGGTCTCATGATTCCATCTCACAGCTGAAGACCAGGTCAGAGAGGTTAAGTGTCTGGCCAAGGTCCCGCAGCTGGTGAGCAGCAGAGGAAGAATTTGAACCCAGGGAAGCCATACACTGCAACCTTGTAAATCAACTACGTTGTTGTTGTTAGCCACTAAGTCATGTCCAACTCTTTGCAACCCCATGGACTATAACTTGCCAGTCTCCTCTGTCCTTGGGATTTCTACACTTCAAAAAAAAAAAAAATTAACCCAACATACACAACCAAGGAAAGAAAAAAGTATAAAGTACTGCTTCAAAGGAGATAATCACATTTTCAACTTCCTATCTAATTCAGTCTAAAATGTTATGTTTCATATAAAATTTTTGAGGGAAAAAAATCCATAATTGCTATGATGACAATGTTGACAAAGAATTAGGAATAATAAACTACCAGAATATTTCAATGTCTGAGACACATGAAAGTAATATAGACTTACCTCAGACATAAGGGTTCCCCAAAAGTCATTCTCAAAAATGAAGTTTTTAGAGGTGAAAAAAAGTATTTTCTATAAAAATGGAAACTTAAAAGCTGTGGAATTTCTGTTGCATCCTCAGTTATGTGGAATAACTTAGTTATCCATAAATCTGGGCTTCCCTGGTGGCTCAGTGGTGAAGAATCTGCCTGCAATACAGGAGATGCAGGAGACGCAGGTTCGATCCCTGGGTAGAGAAGATCCTCTGGAGGAAGGCATGGCAACCCACTCCAGTATTCTTGTCTGGAAAATCCCATGGACAGAGGAGCCTGGTGGGCTACAATCCATAGGATCGCAAAGGGTTAGACACGATTGAAGTGACTGAGCACACATACACGTAAGCAACCATAAATACACATCTTTTTAAAACACTCAAATTAACCAAAGTTTCTCTAAAACACAGAATGCCCAAGAAGATTGCAGCTTTGACCTTGGCAGGTCTGAGAGCATGGATGCATCTGAGATGCGAGGTCCTCACTCCTCCTGTCCCTGTCCCTCACCAACCCCAACAGCCTGCAGATATCCTATTAGCTGGAACTTCCTGAAGCTGCAGCTCAGAGCCCTGCCTGCCTACTTGGCCACCCCATCATTCCCATCACACCTGCATAACCTGTATAATGACCCTTGGCTTCCCGTTTGCTTCCTGATTGCCCAGGGCTTGAATATTCTGCTCAGCCGGAAGGCCTGGAGGTCATGCCTGGCCCTTGGAGGCGGCCTGTTTGTATGCTGAGGACAGCGCACTGCATCTCTGCCACTAATGGAGCTGAGAAAAGGTGCCCGGGGCTCATTATTCTTGAGGGAATCCTGAAGGTCATAGTCCCATAGACTTGCTGTTTGCAGGCAGAAAAGGCAGGAGAGAAGCGATTTAAGATACTTGCGAATCCTAGTGTAGCACTTGGTGTGGGTTTTTTTTTTTTTTCAACACATATAAGAGGTATAAAATTTCTGGTCTCCCACCGCAGTTAAATCTTAATCAAGGGAGGGAGCTTCCTTGGTGGCCCAGGGGTTAAGACTTTGCCTCGCAATGCGGGGGACACTGGTTCGATCCCTAGAGAATCCCACATGCTGAGGGGCAACTAAAACTGTGCGCCATAGCAGCTGAAGCCTGCGCACCCTAGTGCCCATGCTCCAAAACAAGAGAAGCGACTGCAGTTGAGAAGACTGCACACCACAACTAGAGGGTAGCCCCCGCATTGCAACTGGAGAAAGCCCATGTGCAGCCCAGAATAGCCTCCCCCGAAAAATTTAAAAAAAAACATCTTAATCAAGGGAGAAATCCCTGCCTGGAGACCTCCATACCTGCTGTTTACACCAACACCCTAGTGAGGTTGCCTTTCTCTAAGTGCCCAGCTCCCTTGACCCAGGTTATCATAGTACCGCCCATGTTTTATCGTGACAGCCTGTCTTTCCCCAGGCCAAAAGGTGGAGTAGGTGCTCAGGCAATGCTGAGAGCTCAAATAAGGACACGGAGATGAGCCAGGTTTCTGATAGATGGAGAGAGAGCCCCTCAGTCCCACCTGGGTCACGTTCTAAATGGCCCAACTTAATTAGCTTTCCAGCAGTCTAGACCAGTTCCTTGAGACCTCCCAGGACATTCTTAATGATGTCAAACCGGTGGACACAAGGGATGTTCCCTGGATGCAGCCGGGGCATTTGAGATCCTTTGAGATCTGGTTACAGGTGACCTGGGGCCGTGTTAAAAATGGTCCTCGCTCTAGCATAGGGAACTCAACTCAGCACTCTGTGGTGATCTAAATGGGAAGGAAATCCAAAAAAGAGGGGATATATAGGCTTACCAGGTGGCTCAGTGGTGAAGAATGTGCCTGTGATGCAGGAGACTCGGGTTCCACCTCTGCATGGGGAAGATCCCCTGAAGAAGGAAATGGCAACCCACTCCAGTATTCTTGTCTGGGAAATCCCACAGACCGAGGAGCTTGGTGGGCTAGAGTCCATGAGGTCTCGAAGAGTTGGACATGACTTAGTGACTAAATAACAACAACACGTATACTTACAGCTGATTCACTTTGCTTTACAGCAGAAGCTAACACAACATTGTAAAGCAACTATACTCCAATAAAAATAAAATAAAATTCCTTGAACATGTTGTTGCAGAAACCAGTACTCGAGAAACCAAGCACCACACTCAGAGAGTTGGAGAATTCAGGTTTACTACGCCGGCGGGCCCAGAGGAGTTAACCCTCCAAACTCTGAGCCCCGAGCAAAGGGATTACAGAGTTTTTATAGACAGACTGTAGTGGGCAACACTAGCTGTTAATAAACTAAGAGGTTTCGCACGCACGGGAACAGCAGTCAAGATGGGGAGGAGGATACCTGGCCTGGACAGGCATGATTAAACAGGTTTGCAGGGGCCGGGCAATTGCAAGGAGCAGGACAAGGGTGAGTGAAATAAACTCCAGTTCCTAGTATTGCAAGTCTCCACTTTCTGAGACTACGTGACCTATGTAATCTAGACTTTGCAAGGGGCAAGCTGAGTTACAGAGGCAGAAGGAGAAAGAGATTATGTAAAATTTTAACTTTTCCTCTTCAACATTAAAAAATGGTCCTGGGCTCTGGATCCCGTTGAGATCCCTGGGCTGGGGGTGATGCAGGGGGTGGGGGCCAGATTCAAAACAGGTCCAGGGCTTGGAATCCCACCCAGTGCCTTGATCCAGAGCAGGGCCTGGGAGCTGTTATTTGTCTCTGTTCCTCATACGATTGTAAAGAGCAGCAGAGTGGAGCCCACTCCTCCGGAGCCTCCAGGAGACCCAGCAGCTGACTCCTCAGGTTTGTCCCTGATGACCCTGGACACTGCTGGCCCTGGAACCCCCTGGAGGGCAGCCTCCCCTCGTTCAGAAGTATCTGCATAAGAAACCACTCATAGCAAGCCTCCCATGGTCCTACTGGAAGTTCATCAAAACTGGTGGCAGAGGGGTTTCCAGGGACCAGGAAAGATCTCTGCCCTCTTTCTGGCTCTCCCTCTCCCCCTTCCTCCCTCCCAGCTCCCCTCTCTCTGCAGAACAACACCAGATATCCCCCTGCAAGTGTTCCTGCTCAGCTGCTTCAGTTGTATCCGGCTCTTTGCAACCCCATGGACTGTAGCCAGCCAGGCTCCTCCGGCCATGGGAATTCTCCAGGCAAAAATACTGGAGTGAGTAGCCATGCCCTTCTTCAGGGGATCTTCCTGACCTAGGAATCAAACCCAGGTCTTCTGCCTTACAGGCAGATTCTTTACCACTGGGCCACCAGGGAAGCCATCCACTTTTCTGCTCAATTGTCATTTCCACCTGAACTCACGTTCCCAGGAATCCTTTCTTCCCTTAAGTCTTCATCATCGTATTTTTCTGACAAAAAACATTTATACCCAAGAGCAATCTGAGAGGAGCTGTTCATGTAATAGTGCTCTCCTCTTCATCACACACACACACACCCTCCTTCTTTGCAGGTCACGGAGCAGTGGTACATAGGTCCTTACTGGTGCTCCACTGTGATGGGCCTTATTGTAATCTTCATTTGGAGAGACTGAGGCACAGCAAGGCTGACATCACAGAGCCAGTGAGGGCTGGAACCCTCCTTTAGACCCCAGACCATGCTCTCTCCTCTTTGGGCACTTTGTCTCCTCAATCAAAAAGCATTTCTTAGGCTGTTATTACTCCGCACCATTTCTCTAAAGAGGTCCCTTAAGACATGCCCGCCATCAAGTTAGAAACCACAGAAAAGGATGGGGAGACCCTGAAGGGCAGACTCGGAGGGAGCTGTCTAGAGGCTCCACATGTTAAAACGATGGTCTGTGGGCCCCGTGGGCCCCTTTGTGCCCCAAGTCAATATGGACTTGCAACCAGTGGAGGTGTGTGCATGCTCAGTCGTATCTCTTTGTCCCCATGGACTGCAGCCTGCCAGGCTCCTCTGCCCATGGGGTTTCCCAGGCAAGGATACTGAAGTGGGTTGCCATTTCCTTCAGGGGATCTTCCCAATACTAAGCCACAAAGTCAGGAAAGAAGACTGCTCTGAGACCCTCTGTTTTTGTTAACGAGGGGCCCCTCCCTTCTTTTAACCAAATAGCAAATGGCAAGTTCCTTCCCAAAAGAAACGTTTTCCTAATTCTTCAGCAACCCCAGCTTTTCTGGAACCCAGCACACCTGTTTCTGCTGACACTGGCCATGGCGCCAGCCTGGGCAGGCATTCTAGGGGGATCCCGGGATATTAGTCAACAGGTTAGGAACCTCAGCAAGCGATCTGCTAAAGGTTCTAGCCAAGGAGCAGGCTTGGACGGACAAGGAGTATTCAGGTGTTTTAAAAGGGAAAGAGGCTGTATGCCTAGGATCCCAGAGTGGGGAGCAGTGGGAGCCACCCTTGGGGGTTCCTGGATTAGAGAAGTAGGGGGCTGCAAAGACATCCAGCCAGAGGCCCCAGACATAGGGAGATCTTTGCTCTCTACCTGGCTGGGGTGGGTTTAATGAGCCATCGCTTCCACAGCCATCAGCTTCGCACAGTAGGGAGTAGAAATCCACCTGCTCTGAGATACATCCTTTCCCCCTTCTTGCCAGGCTCACAGGGAGGCAGAAACCACAGAGCAAACCTGCGCGTTACTTTGCCATGTCCACAGGCCTTCAGGATCTGCGTGGACACACAGATGAATTGTTTCAAGCGAGTCCGAATGCAATTATTTCATTTTCCTTCCCATTCCGAATTGTTGATGTTTAGAAATAAATTGCTCCTGGTGCTTCTGATTTACAAGGACAAAATGCGCATGCAGAAAACAGGGTCAGTGGAGTGATTTGAATTTCCATTACAATTACAGTTCATTTCAACCATATGATTCTGTGCTTTCCTCATCTACATCAGCCCAGTGCAGGCGGAGATTGGAGGCTGAGGCTCACACTGCCACCGTCCCCTCAGCAGCCCCATCAGTCACTCAGCCCCTACTGTAGCAGGCCACACAGTGGATCAGGACTCAGCCACTCATCAGACTGGAGTGCCCGTCAGGGCATGCTTTGAGGGATTGGCAGGGAGGAGGATGTGGCTGAGCCTCCCAGGTAAGGGGTGAAGCTGGAGAGCATCGGCCACTGGCCAGCAGATTCTTCCTGCCAACCACAGCCATGCCATCAGAACTATCCATATCAAGTACTTTTGTGAGCCAGACGTAGTGCTAAGAACTTAATATGTTTTATACTCACAGCAGCTCTGTGAAGTTAGTATTAGTCGGCGTTATGGATGAGAAATTGAGTCTTAGCTTAAATAAGTGGCAGAAATGAAAATGTACAAATGGCAGAAAGTGTTAGTTGCTCAGTCGTGTCTGATTCTTTGCGACCCCATGGACCGTAGCTCGCCAGGCTGCTCTGTCCATGGACTTCTCCAGGTAAGACTCCTGGAGTGGATTGCCATTCCCTTCTCCAGGGGATTTCCTGACCCAGGAATTGAACCTGGGTCTCCTGCATTGCAGGCAGATTCTTTACTGTCTGAGCCAACAGGGAAGCCTATCCAAATCGTTTAGATATTCAGAGCCCAGACTCATATCCCCCACACAGTGCTGCATCGTCCAAGTTCAGTGACACGAGGTTCAGAGAGCTGAAGGGACACCCCAGAGTCCTGCTTTGCTAATTACAGGGGGTCCTGTAATATGGGTTTCAGGGAGTCTGAAGGGTGCTCTTCCCTTCCCTTCCCCTCCAGACGCCTAACAGTGTGCAGAGACCTGCACAGTGTCAGCCTGTCTGGCCCCACCTCTGATATGACCCCGCACCCCAGAGATGCTGCCTTTGGGATATCCCCTGTTCCCCGCTCTGTGCTGTTCTCTGCCTCTCGAAGCCAGGCGTTTTCTGTGCCCCAGCGCTGTGACACTCATGCGCTTTGAGTTGAGCATCAGCATTTAAAAGAACAGAGGAAAAGGTGATACTTAACACAAGAGGGAACTCACGCCAACATCGCAGGTGCCCTATTACCCAGTGGGCGCCTGCTCCGCGTTTCACACCAAAAGGAGGACAATTTCAGTCTCAGTGGCAGAGACACTGGAGAGTTTCAAAACACATCACTTGGGCAGCCTGATCTGTTGAAGGGGAAGGCCAGCTCTGCCCACACGGTTGTGATGTCTCCTTCTCCAGCCAAGCAGACTGACCCTCCAAGCCTCTCCTCCTTTCCTCTGGATTCAGCAATGTGCTTACCCAGCACAGCAGGACAGGACCACAGAATGGAATTCCTCCATCCAAGAGAAGGGTCAAGGCCATGCCCTGGACCAGAAAACTATCACCGACTGAGCCTCTTTCTTTTTATTCCATTAGCCAGATTTCTTTGGTTCCCCATTTTAATATATAATCAGTCAGGTCTTGTGCATCTCACCTTTTTTTCCCTTTCCCCATTGCTCTCTGGGTCACCTCTAGAGACTCAAGAGTATGTACAGAATTCCAACTTTATTGAATTAGCAAAAATAAAGTCAAGCCTATGTCTCCCCATGGATACAAAAGTGTCCCATTGAAAGGTGAGTCTAAATCACAAATTAAATGAAGACATGATAGCGAAGTGGCCTATTATTGGCTATATGAATAGCAAAATAACCAGACAAGGTAATAGTTCAACATGAAAAATGTGCTGTCATTTTTGATTCATGCTTTTCCCAAAGCCTGCATGAGTGTGGGAATGAGCTTGGCGTTGCTGAGACTGGGCTGGTATGGGAGAACTGTTTCTCTGCAGGGACTGGGTGAAGAAGAGGAGTCAGCTTTCAAACAGCTCTGCAATTATTTTTTTAATTAATACACTTTATTTCTTAGAGTGGGCTTCCCAGATGGCTCACCGATAAAGAATCCACCTGCAATGCAGGAGACAAAGAAGATGCAGGTTTGATCCCTGGGTCAGGAAAATCCTCTGGAGAAGGAAATGGCAACTCACTCCATTATTCTTGTCTGGGAAATCCCATGGACAGAGGAGCCTGGTGGGCTACAGTCCTTGAGATTACAAGAGTCAGACACAACTTAGCAACGAAACCACCACCACTGCCGCCGCTGCCGCCATTTCTTAGAGCAGTTTTAGGTCTATAGGAAGATTGAACAGAAAATACAAATATTCCATATACATTCCCCACCTCTATTAACATCTTGCATTAGTGCCATATATTTGTTACTATTGATGATCCAGGATTGATATATCTATACTAATTAAAGTCCCTAGTTTACACATGGGCTTTCCTGGTGGCTCAGTTGGTAAAGAATCTGCCTGCAATGCAGGAGACCCCAGTTTGATTCCTGGGTCAGGAAGATCCACTGGAGAAGGGGAAGGTATTTGCCCTAGGGTTCACTCTCTGTGTTGTGTGTGCTATAGATTTTGTCAAATGCATGATGATGCGTATCCTCCACTCTGGTATCACATAGAGTATTTCACTGCCCTAAAAATTCCCTGTGTCACATCTGTTTAGCCCTTCCTCTAAACCCCCAACCTCTGGCATCTTTGTACTGTCTCCACAGTTTTGTTTATTCCAGAATGTCAGTACTTGGAATCTTGCAATGTGCAACTTTTGCAGATTGGTTTCTTTCACTTAGCAATAGACGTTTAAACGTCCTTCATGTCTTTTCATGATTTGATAGCTCATGTCTTTTTATTGTTGAATACTGTTGCATTGTCTGGAGGTACCACCATTTGTTTATTCATTCATCTATGGAAAGTCATCTTGGGTGACTCCAGTATTTGGGAATTATGGGGAAAATGCTTCACTAAACTTTTGTATGCAGGTTTTGTGTGAACATAATGTTTTAACTCATTTCAGTAAATACCTAGGCAAACAATTGCTGGATCATATGATCAGAGTATATTTAGCTTTGTAAGAAATCACCACATTGTCTGGCAAAGTGACTGCACCATTTTGCCTTCCCACCAGCAGTGAATGAGAGTTCCTGTTGGTCCACATGCTCATTAGAATCTGGTTGTAATTTGATTTCAGAAATTTCCAGGTTAGGCAACTCCGGGGTAGTCGGGTAGATAAGACTCTGCCTTCCAATGCAGGAGGTGCAGGTTTCATTCCTCCTAGGCGAGCTAAGATTCCACGTGCCTCTCAGCCAAAATAACGAAAACAGAAACAACATAAGCAATATTGTATCAAATTCAATAAACTTTTAAATGGTCCACATAAAAAAAAATCTTAAAAAAAAAGAAATATTCAGGTTAGAATATTTTTGTAATCACAAACCAACATTCTGTGACATTTTCACATACATGCTCTCATTTGATCTTTGTTACCATCCTGTGAGGAAGCTTTTATTATCCCCATTATATAGATGAGGAAACTGAGACTCAGAAAGATTATATGAAAAGCCCAAGGTCACATAATAAGTGACAAGAGCAGGGGCTGGAATCCAGTCTTCTGAGGACAGAGTCCATGTTCTATCCCACTGAACTAGCCTAAGAGAGGGAACCTAGGAGAAAACTTTGGACCCAGGCTGGCAGACTCTGCAAGGTTCTTCCAGGGTTAACTTACCCAGGAGATAGACTGAACAAGCCCTAAGGGTACCTGAAATATCTTTTGGATAAAATTTTATATTAAGTGTTTAAAAAAAATAATTCCGGCCATCATGAGAAATATCAGAACGTGTTGGACTTCCTTCCGATTATTTTGTGTCCAACTCTTTGTGACCTCCATGGACTGTATCCCACCAGGCTCCTCTGTCCATGGGATTCTCCAGGCAAGAATACTGGAGTAGGTTGCCATTCCCTTCTCTAGGGACTCTTCCTGACCCAGGGATTGAACTGGCATATCTTATGTCTCCTGAATTGGGCAGGCAGATTCTTTACCAACTTCACCACCCTGGAAGCCCCATTTTGGGGTTTTTTTATTTTTAAATAACAAAGGAAGGCACACTCTAATATTTTCAGCATTTAGTACCCTTTAAAAAGGTTTCAGTTCAGCCCTGGTCTCTCTCTCTACAGATATTTTTCGTCCCCTCATTGGACACTCAGCTGTTAGAAACGCATTCATTTACACCTTTTTATAACTTTCCAGATTTTCAATAGGCACCTATTAAAATCCAGCTACTAGCTGAGAGTGAAGAGAGGCAAACATGTGTATTTGGATTGCAAATTTATTCACAGTAGAGCTCAGATATGCAGAGGAACTAGAGTTACTCCTATCTGCTTATTCCTTATCTGAACTTCTCATGAGTGGGCTTCTGGTTCACTCCAGTACACTTGATCCAGTGGAATAATTTACACATTTGCCCTAGTTAATTCTCAGTCTCTGGTTGAAATTGTTTAGCCTCTCAAACTGCACCCTCTTCCTTCATCTGCTCCCTATCACATCCTCTTAGGAAAGAATCACGCTGGCCATGCACCAATTCTTCTCTGAGTGTCGCTATTGATGAGCAGTGCTGTATCTACTTGATGCCTCCATGAGCCTTTTGCTGAGCCCCTGGTGACATCTGGTCTACCTCACTGTTACATGTCTCATCTTTCTTTCCTTTTCACCTTCTGGCTGACTCATCAGACCCTTGACTCAGTGTTCATGTCCAGGAGAACTGAGGAAGGTTTGAAAGGGCAAAGTCTCCCCTCCCTCAGCCCAACCTGAGGTCTGGCGGCAAGACTGAGGAAGGGTGGGACTCACTGGGCCAGGACCCCCAGCCCTGTCCACTGACTCAGAAATTGCTCTCAGACCCCTTTTGCCTACAAATGGTTGACTGCAGCCTCCTCCCGTTAGCCATTCATTTTCATACAGGTGCCCTAGAAATTCATTTTTTAAAGAAAGTTAAGAAAAAGAAATGTATCTGCACGGTATGTTCAATTTTCTGCAAACCCCATAACCATCAAGAGTAGCCAGACTTTCATTTCCCCTGTGCTGAGGCCCAGCTGAAACTACTGTGAGCCGAAGTCTGGTGAGATGGTAGCTGACTGCATTAGGCCCTGGCCAGGGACAATGAATTGGTTTTTTTATTAAAACACTCTCTGCCTGTCCTTGAGGATTTAATACCTCAACTCTTTCCCTTCTCATCAGGTCAAAAAATAACAACCAAATTGTCAGTGCAGGCCTCAAAACACACTCTTTCCACAGTAAGAGATTTCCTAAACACAGTGCTTTCTTCAGAAGCAGACAGACAGTGCACAGGAGGCAATTTCTGATCTTTTGTTCACAAAGATGGTTTTCCTCTCACCTTCCTAGCAGTCAAAACAGGCCATTCCAGGGACCACTTATTTTTTTCCCTCCCAACCTAACAAGTGACCTCATTGTTATTTGCATTCTTGTTTGCAAATCCTCCGCACCGCCCGTTTTAGTCAGTATATTATTTTATTCATAATTTTTAAAAGGACACAGGCCATTTCTAAATCAAACACAATAGGCATTGTTCTTGTTTATGATGTCCCCATCCATCACTGACTCTTCTGGGAGCAGGAGGGGGGATGCGAGACAGCAGCAAAGCCCCGACCAGCAGGGGAGACTGGGGCAGGGACGATCAAAGGGCACCCTGACCCGCATCCGAGCCAGTGGTGTTCTCACCACATCTGGGCTCAGGGCTGAAATCACTCTTTCCTCTGACTCATTGGTGGTGATGTGTGCACATTATTTATTCATCCGTTCATATGCTGTTTAGGTCTACCTCAGGCTGCGTGGAACACCTGCCAAAACAATCAGAAAAAAAAATTGATCAAATGGTGGTATTGTTTGTATTAGAGTGTGTTTTCGTTTGATGAAGTATTGAGCACTGACAATGTGCTAGGCGTTACGCACATTGAAAACTTGCAATAGCGCCGTGCAATAGGTGTTACTAGTCTCATTTGCTAGATCAAGAAGCTGAATCTTACCAAGACTGAGTTCCCTGGCCAGTGGCACCAAACTAATCAGGGACAAGCCTCTTTCAGTGAAAACTGTGAGGCTGTGACTTTTGATTGAGAATCTAAGACTCTGTGCCTTTCCTTTGACTAGTCACTCATCCTTGCCTCCATTCATCATCTGACATATATTTCCCAAGCATGTGGACCAAGTCTCTTTAATTTATTAGCATCTGTCCAGTGCCATGCCTGGTCATCTCAGGTTGAGATATGAGAGACAAGTGAGCCAGAAGCAAGGGAGCAAACCCATGGGGTCAGTGAGAAGCCACACAGAGTGGGCTAGGGGAATTACAGATGGTGCTCAGGATTTCAGCCTGGGCAACTAGAGGGACAAGAGATTTTAGTTACTAAGAGAAAACTAGAAAAGGGCATGGTCTCTGTGAAGGACTGTGATTAAAGAGGTTGGGGTTTGGAGTGGGGTCAGTCTGAAATGGCTGAGAGATAATCAAGGGAAGGGTATCAAGTAGGCAGCTGGATGCAGTGGGGAAGTTTGGGCTGGAGAGGTCGCCCAAACCTCTGGGGTTTGTCAACCACGTGTGATGGAACTGGTGAGATTATTAAAGAAAGGACAGCACAGAAAGGAAAAGTCAAGGGCAGGGGTCCATGTTTGTGAAACAGGACCTGCTGGGAGGCCGAGAAGAAGCTGAAAGAGCGGGATGGGCGGGAACAGCAGAGAGCCCATCTCCTGGACTGAGGGGAATCGTATTCAGAGAAGTCGGGAGGAGGCAGCCGTGTGGAACGTTTCCTGCAGCTCCAGGAGGATGGAGACAGAAGGGAGATGGACCCCAGATCTGGAACTCATCTTGACAAGAATGAGCTTTTGTAACCGTAGGGTAGAAACTAGCAGAGGATGGCTTGAGAGTGAGTGGGAGGAGATGAAGTGGAGCCAATGTGTGTAGGTGACTTTTTCCAGTTGTCCTAAGAAGGATGCAGAGAGAAAGGGAATGACAGCCAGAATAAGGTGTAGGCTCTAAGGGAGATTTCAGGAGCAGGTGGTACTTGGGTAGGAATTGGTTTGCTTTTTTGCCTAATGAGAATGGTCCTAAGACCATTCAGGATGCAAAAGGGTTTTAGGATGCAAAAAATTAGAAGCAGTAGCTGAGGAGTCTTTGCCAAGGCAGGAGGAGATGGACACAGAGCCCATGGGGAAGAACTAGCTTCTGTCACAAGAGACACCAAATGGGAGAGGAGGAAGAAGGGAAAGATGAATGCACATGTGCTAGGTTTGCAGATTTAGTTGTGGAAATGTCTCATTTCTGCATAAACTATGTCTGTCATCAACATTTGACAAACCTGCATTAAGTGCCTACTGTATGCCCCAGCTACTAGGCACTAGAGATGCAAAAGTGATGAAGAGTAGTTTTTGCCCCAAAAGCGCTCATGGTCCTGTTGGAGAGACAGACGCCTGTACCACAGACTCATCACTTGCCGGAGGTGTGCATAGGACATGGAGTGGGGCGGCGGGGTGGGGGTGACCACCCAAACATCAGATCAAAGAAAGCGACTTAAGTTTCTGGACAGGGTGCCTAAGCTCGCACATCTATTCAGGGTGCTGAATAGATATCACCCTTTTTTAAAAAAGATATTTTTAACTATTTATTTGGCCTCCTCGGGTGTTAGTTGCGGGCATGTGGGTTCCTCATCGCAGTGCACAGGCTTCTCTCTTGTTGTGCTGAGTAGGCTTAAGAGTACACTGGCTCAGTGATTGTGAGGCACAGGCTTAGTTGCCCTTGATGTATGTGGCATCTCCGTTCCCCAACCAGGGATCAAACCCACATCCCCTGCATTGGAAGGTGGATTCTTAACCACTGGACCACCAGGGGAGCCCCCCAGATGTCAATCTTTGATGATGACAATTATCTAGAATTCTGATTTTCTACCAATGGAGGTCATGATGTGGGAACTGAAATCTTCAAAACAGTCCCTTACTTCCCCCATCCTCTTCCTATGATACTGCCGATAAGATGTACGGCTACCTGAATGACTGCAGATTGAACTCTGACCATCTACAGATGAAAACAGTCAGTTTCTTTGATCATGGGTGTAAGGCCTTTGTAGTTGATCATGTGCAGAAGTGGTGATGATGTGTCTGATGAGGCTAAAAGCTGGCTTTTAACCCAAGCACCGTGCAAACTCTCACAGTACAGTCCAGCCTACCTCTTTAAAGCAGGCATCTCCAAGGTGAGCTTTACACTGCAGGTTTCCCTCCATCCCGATACCCCAAGAAGTCACTATGCTGCTCCCTTGACCTCTCTGAGAGGTGTGTTTGCACTCTGCAGAGCTACTGGTAGGAAGCAGATGGAGGAAGCACAGATAGGAGACTGACTCAGTCTCAAAGCCAATGACTGCAGACCGTACAGAAAGGCAGGATGCAGTTTGTCCCCTCTGAGTCAGCACAGTGAGAAGAATCATGTCTCAGCCAGGAGACATGGAAGCCCAATGAGACCAAGATGAACTTAAAAGAACTTGGATCTGCAGATCAATCCTGGGAGACAGCGTCGGTGGGAATAGAAAAGAAGTGGTTAGAAATTATTTTTCTAACTGAGAAATCAGCAACTGAGCCATCCTCACCTTTTCCCCACCCCAACTCCATTCCCCATTCTCTACACCCTCAGTGACTAGCAGATGTCAGGGGAGGTGGAGTATTGTTTTGGCTAAGAGTATGGGCTCTGGGGCCAGGCTGCCAACGTTGTCACATACCAGCCGTGGCAAGTCTTGATCTCTCAGTTCTTCTGTTTCTCCATCTGTAAAATGGGTATGCTGTTGGTGATGATACTCGTAGCTGTATTCTAGGGTTGTTAGGAGAATGAAGTGGAACAGTTCCTGGCACAGAGTAGATAGTTAATCAATAAGTAAAACTGGATAAATGCCAAGAGGAAGCAGAGTGAAGAGTGGATATGTCAGAATAGACGTGCTTCCATTGTCAGAAGGCAATCTGGAGAGGCCAATTCATCAGGAGTGCTCCCTTCGAAGGCAAGCTGTCTCTGCCAGCTGACAGGATGGCAGGCTTGGAAACAAAGGCCCAGGCAGAGAGCGTCTATGCTTCACTGGGTGGTGAAAAGAAAAAGAAATAACAAGAAGCAAGTATTGTGTTCCTGAAACTGGCTGTCCAAACTATACCATCTCTGCCGCCCAACTAAGGAGCTGAAAGAACATTTACATTCATTAAAAATTTATCTTTCCAGGAAAAAAAAAAGACCAGTCTTTTTTTTCCTCTAGTGAGAAACATGAAAAGAAGATGCTAGAAATTGGCATGAAAATTTGGGTCTCCCTTCCTTAGCTGCAGGAAGGAAAACAATGTGATGAAAAGTTCTGCTGTGTGTTTGGGTGTGTTTATGTTGACTTGGGTGGGGATGGTTTGAACTTATTGTTCTCAGCGTTTGGCAAGGATTTGAATTATGTGAATAACAGACACACAGGGCCATGGTGTGATATGATTAATTGTGCCAGCTCCACACACAGAAAGCAGGCTGTTTCCTTGTGGCCCACACATTGCAAATCAAAGAGAATCCTGAGAACATGTACAATGGGGAGGACAAAACCCATCCGCATGAGGGTGGATTGGCTCCATCATTTCATCATTCTGTCATTCATTCCATCACCTGTTCCCTCCAGTGAGTGGCTCAGCTAAAAGTACATTTGGTCCATCTTCTCACCGATAATGTAACTGGCCCCCTGTGCTGGCTTTCCTTACTATGATGCAGACAGGTGCCCCAAACCCACCCTGCTCCATCAACCAAGATGTCCTCTAACTGCAGATAAGGGGCTGTAGAGAGACACTGCCTCTCCCCCAGACCCCCAACTGCCATGCTGCTACTGATTGCTCATCTGGAAAGACCAGCCCCATTTCTGGTCCTCCTCCACACTGGTCTTCGCTGCTGGCTTCACTAAGGGCTTTGGCCCAGGTAAGGAATTAAGTGAGGAGGCTCCGTAGTGGCCCATTGGTGAAGGATATGCCTGCCAATGCAGGAGACACAGGTTCGATCCCTAGTCCAGGAAGATCCCATATGCCATGGGCAACTAAGCCTGTGCGCCACAACTACTGAAGCCTGTGTTCTAGAGCCTGGGGGCCACAACAAGAGAAGCCACCACAATGAGAAGCCTATGCACTTCAACTAGGGAGTAGACCCCATGTGGCAACTAGACAAAGCCCGGGCAGCAGTGAAGACCCAGCACAGCCAAAAATAGATAAATAAATTAGCAAAGAAGAGAGAGAGAATCAGGCAGAGCCCTGCATGCATCCCTGCTCACTCGCTTCTGTCGTGTCTGACTCTTTGCGATGCTGTGGACTGTTGCCCACCAAGCTCCTCTGTCCACGGGATTCTCCAGGCAAGAATACTGGAATGGTTGCCATGCCCTCCTCCAGGGGATCTTCCTGATGCAGGGATCGAAGCTGCATCTCCTGCCTTACAGGCAGACTCTTTACCGCTGAGCCACTGGGGAAGTCTGCAGAACCCTGTTGACATCTTAAAAAAGAAAAAAAGAAAGCAAGTGAAGGCTTCATCCAAGGTGCCCTGCAAGGAGAACCAGCCCATCCAGGGCTCCATCGCCTCAGCCCAGGGAGCCCTGGGGAGGGGAGCCATGGCTCAGGTGTGTGCAGGGCATTCGCTCTGCGGCTGCCCAGCTGTGAATACCATACCAACCTAGAGTTGGCCAGCTTCCCAAGTAGCCTAGATCGATAAGATGTCAATCACTTTGATAAAAAAGGGCCCCCCAAACTGATCCTGGAGGAAGTCAGTATATCCGTGTTAGGAAATCACCATATCATTCTTTCCCAGGCCATGCGTGTTCCCTTTTATGTTATTAATTTTTATTGTTTCTTTTATTATTGATGACCATTATTATGTTTTTCTACACATACTGTGGAACCCCACTCTACTATTCATATGCATTGGGGGACAGGACTTGACATATTTTTAAAATAATCACTTCCATTAAGATATAATGTTACCACATCATAGGAAATCTAGAAACTAGAGAAAAGAAGAATCAACTCAAATCCCACCCATCTAATACAAACTCTTTTAGCATTTTGGTGAATTTCCTTTGAGTTGTTTTCCTATGCATATTTTAACATAGTAGTAATTATCTTCACTTATATTTTGCATCTTCTCTTTTTTTCACTTACCATAGTTATCATATGCAATTTCCACATTATATAATTCTCATAAATGATTGTTTCAAGGGTTTCATAACATTCCATCAATTCTATGAACCATAATTTATTTAACCTTATCTCAATGGTTAAATATTTAGTCTGTTTTTGCTGTTATACTTTTAAATTATTTTGGTATCGAGGATTATTTTCTGAGAACAGATTTACAAAAGTGAGATTGCTGAATCAGAGGGTATGAAGGTTATTTTGACTGCTGACTGTTGTTGTTTAGTGACTAAGTCGTCTCTGACTTTTCGACCCCATGGATTCTAACACACCAGGTCCCCCTGTCCATGGGATTTTCCAGGCAAGAATACTGGCATGGGTTGCCATTTCCTTCTTCAGGGGATCTTCCTGACCCAGGGATCAAACTCGAGTCTCCTGCTTGGCAGGCAGATTCTTTACCACTACCACCTGGGTTGCCCATATTGATGCCAGATTGCTTTCTAATGCATATTTCAGTCTAACTGTATTCTGTAGGCGTTTTGGTCAGCAGTGTTGTCTTTATGTTATGACCCATGCCGGGCATCGATATGGTGGCAGTCTGGACTGTCTTGTTCTTTAGAAAGAAGGCTCCTTAAGAAGGCCCTTCTCACAGCCTCGAGCACTTCACACCATGGGGCACTTGGTAGATTAGGAGGAACTAATAGGACCTCTGACCAAGGTGGAGGCGGCCTTGAAAGAAACGTCTCAGTATGTTACTTCGTTAGGATGAAAAGCAGAAAATTAATGTCAGACTTAACGTGCATAACTCGAAATGCTTGTTTCTGCTTTATAAAGACATTCTTTTACAGAGAGCCACCTGTCCAGCTGTCACTAGACCACATGTAAATAACAGAAAACAAGTCTCCGAGCGTAGTGCTCTAGCTGGATGGTCCTGCTGTCCACCTCCCTGGCCCCCCATGCTTCCTGTACCTTTTCACCCCCGTGGGGGTTCAGGAGGCTTCGGTGCAAGACTCTTCCCCTACTCCATCTCTGTGAGCAAAATGTAATTAAGAACTCCTCCCTGACACTCCTGGATTTTCTACCTTCAAACAGGTAGAAAACCGGAGCTGTCATTGCCCGTTGAAAGACAGTGCTTCTTGAAGAGGAATACACAGGTCAGTGGTGGTTCATGAGATTTCTCCCAGAAACTCATAGGTGATCCCCTGTAGTATTTCCATTTATGATGAAACTGACTCCTCTTATTTCTAGTACAAGTTAGTACTCTGTTCAGATGCAAGACAAGCTCTAAAAAAACTGACAATAGACTGCAATTCTGACTTTAGGACTACCACTCAAGCTGTTCTTTGCACAAGAATACCTAGCTTGGACGGATAGTGACTGGGCATGTGGCAAGTCAGTTAGGACTGATACCCAGCCTAGTGGCCACTCTTCAGTTTGTGTACCCTAGCATGAGGCTATATCCAGTTAATATTATTATCCTAGGAGTACCATTTAAAAAAATATATTTCTTTCTTCATTTGGCTTGTTTCGGGTCTTAGTTGTGGCTTGTGGAATCTTCAGTCTTTGTTTCAACATGTAAGCTCTTAGTTGAGGCATACAGGATCTAGTTCCCTGATCAGGGGTCGAACCCAGGCACCCTGGGAGCATGGAGTCTTAGCCACTGGACCACCAAGGAAGTTCTAGAGTAGCATTTTTAAATGAACTTTTTATTTAAGAACAGTTTTACATTTACAGAAAGATTATAAAATGGTACAGAGTTCCCACATATACCACACCCAGTTTCCTCCATTGTTAACGTCTCCCATCAGTATGGTACACATATTGTAATTAAGGAATCACTATTGATACACTATTATTAAGTCCATATTTTATTTAGATTTCCTTAGTTTTTACTCAATGCCCTTTTCTGTCTCAGCATCCCATCCAGGATACCACATTCCATTTAGCAGTTTTGTCTTCCTTGGTCTGCTCTTAACTGTGACACTTTATCAGATTTTGTTTGTTTTCAAGGATCTTGACAGTTTTGAAGAATCCTGGTCAGGGATCTTGTAAGATGTTCTTTGTTTGGAATTTGTCTGACGTTTTCTCATGATGGATCATTGGTTTGGGGGACGACCTCAAAGGTAAAGGGCCACTTTGGTCACATCATATTAAGGGTACAATCTATCAACATGACTTGTCACTCTAGAGCTAAACTTTGATCACCTGGCTGAGGTCGTGTTTGTCAGGGTTCTCCAGTTAAAGTTGCTCTTTTTCCCCCCACTTTTCTTACGGCTTTAGAAGGACTTCACCGCATGCAGCCCACAGTTAAGAAGTGGGCAGTTATTCTCCACCATCTCAAGGGCAGTGTATCTGCACACATTATTTGGAATTCCATAGCATTGGAGATTTATCATTCTCTCTGTTTATTTGCTCTACTTATTTATTCAATCATTGATTTATAATATGAGTCCATACTGTATCCACATTATCAGTTTGGATATTTATTTTATACTTTGGATTATAATCCAGTGCTGTTTTATTGCTCACCTTCTTCCATCTTTAAGTGTTAAGTGTTAGTCACTCAGTCATGTCTGACTCTTGCGTCCCCATGGACTGTAGCCTGCCAGGTTCCTCTGTCCATGGGATTCTCCAGGTAAACATACTGGAGTGGGTTGCCATTTCCTTCTCCAGGTCATCTTCCCGACCCAGGGATCAAACCCAGGTCTCCTGCATTGCAGGCAGATTCTTTACTGTCTGAGCCCCCGGGGAAGCCCCATCTTTAGACGTTGGGAATTCTTTTATTTGGTTTCTATCCCGTTGGTATAGCCCATCACGGCTGGCGTTTTCCTGGACTGTGTTTAGTTGTTTCTCCCAAAACAAAATGTGCTGAAGTCCTAACCCCCAGTATTTCAAGATGTGACCTTTTAGTTTGAAATAGGGTTGTTACAGATGTAACTAGTTAAGAGGAAGCCATACTGCAGTAGAATAGCCTATTAATCTAATGTGACTGGTGTGCTTATAAAAAAATGAGAGAGACACGGGAGAAGATGGCCATGTGATGACAGAGGCAGAGATTGGAGTGATGTATTTACAAGCTAAGGAATGCCATGGATCACCCATAAATACTAGTAACCAGGGAGAAGCAAGGGGGGAGTCTCCCTTACAAGTTTCAGAGGAGGCATGGCCTTGCTGACACCTTGATTTTAGACTTCTAACCCTCTACGAAGTCAAATTCATGATGATATTCTTTTTTTTTTAAGCTTCATCATGTGTTGGTGGCTCATCAAAAGAGCTCCACAATTTCCTTTTCTTCTCCAGAGCTAAGGTGGTAAATGAGAGCGAGTGGGCCGGGTGGTCCATGGAGCCCTCTGGCGCCCTTGCATGATGCACAGGCCAAAGGGAATAGAGGCACCTTCAAGGTCACCTTCCTCCATGTGATTCCTGCTGCTGTGGAAGAACAAATGTTTTTATTAGGAAAGGAGATGAGCCCCATTCTTAGAATTTTAGTGTCAGAAGAAACCTTAAAAATGAGGTCCAAATCATTTTTTAATGACACAGGGGGAAAGCTTATGATAATTTAACATTAAGAGGGAGGAAAAGCATGTTACAAGATTGTTTGATTTCACTCTGCAATACACTATATAATGAGGAAACAGACTCCACCAAAATATTAACAATGGTTTTCTCTGCGTGGTGGAATAACACGTGTTTTTTAATTATCTTGTTTATACTTTGATGTATTCTCCATGCTTTCTATAATAAGTACACATGACTTTTATCATCTGAAAAGGAATGCTAAGAAAGAACTTAAAAAGATGTCTCGTCCAAGTCACCTCCCCATTGCAGAGATGAAGAAACCAGTGCCCAGAGATTAGGTGGTTTGTCCAACATCATGAGGACATTAAACTGAAAGGTCAAGAACCCAAGTGCTGGCATAGAGCATGTCTTTTCCACAGCTCCTGGTTAGAGAGTGGAACACATATAGAGTAAGCCCTGGGGAAACGCCATCCCCACTTCCCGCCCACACCACACATGCGTCCACAACCCCCTCTCACCTGGTTCAAAACACCCAGAGTTAAAAATGGCTCCCAAGCCCTCCCCCTATTTCACCCAGGGGCATGGGAGCCCTTGCCACCTCTAGAGAGGGGAAAGAATTTTTATTTAGTCTCTGAGATAGGCAGGCCTTGTGCTGGAACTTTATCTCACTGAAACCCAGCAGTGAGAATGGTGGAGAAAAGGACTGACATTGTTGAGGCTAACTCAACAAACTACGCCTTAAGGCTGCTTTGTCCCCATTTTACAGATGAAGAAACTGAGGCACACTCATGGCCACCAGGAGCAGAACTGGGATCCAGACTCACCCGACTTTCTGGCCCAAGCCCTCCCATGACCAAAATTACCACCCAGCCTCCCTGCTGTAACACGTTTTGGGTGCATATTCAAAGCCCCATATGTGCTTGTTGAATTTATGTAAAGACCTCAATTGTGTCCCATGCCTGAGAGTTCAGCAGGCTTTCAGCAGACTCTCACATAGCACTCTGGAAACACCTGCCAGCCTAGCACAGGTGGCCTGGGCTGCATCCACGGTGATAGATATGATGCCAGATGTGGGCATCTGGGCACTCCTGGATACCCACTTACCTTTGTGCAGAACATCCCCCAAGCTTGGTGCCCTGTCAAAAGGCTACTCCGGGAAGATATATACTGATGAGAAATCTCAGCCCCCAAATTCATTTTTCAAAGAAGCCAAGCAAATCTGGTGATTTATCCTCTGTCATTCTGATCCCAGCATATGTTCCACATCAGGTAAGTGAGATAGAAGGGATGGTTCAGCAAACATTAAGTTAAAAGAAACCCTGTCAGGCTTCCCCACGAATAGCAGGTTTTTATTTAAAGCCACAGAGTAATTAATTACATTGGGTAAAAAGCTGAGGCTCTCTCCCGCACTGCACTTCTCAAGTATGTTCCGCAGAAAACGCTGTTCTCACACAATCACGGTGCACACACCCACGCTAGCTTTGTGTTTGTGCTGCTTTCTCGTTTTTTTTTTTTCCCTTCTCGTCTGCTGTCCTTTCCTGTTTTTCTTTGAATATGAAACCCTCCCTGTCTCTCTGTGTTTCCTGCCTATCTTCCCTCTCCTAATCCCCCACCATCTCTTCCCTCCACTAAGACTCCTCTTTCTAGTCCCAGACATTCTGTCCTCCCTTCCACACACAACTTGGGGCTTCCCGTTACCAATGGGTGAAGCCAGGCTCAGCCCATCTCCCCTCCAACCCTGCCTCTGGTGATAGAATTAGAGCTTCTAGCTCTAATTCATCCCTTCTAGCATCTCCTCCTGAAGGTACAGATGCTGGCAGAGCACTTGGTCCTGTCATTTCTGCTTGGTCCTAAGAAGGGAGTCATATCATTAGTTCATTAACTGAATCTGAATAGCAGAGAGTGTCATGACTCTAGCTGGCGACTATAGTAGACTATTTTGGATGGAGCCATGTAGATGGACAGATTGTAGAAAGGAAATAAAATAGTATGGAAAGACATTATCATTTTATTCGTACATTCATTCAAGTATTTATTGGGACTTCCCTGGTGGTTTGGTGGCTAAGAGTCCAGGTTCCCAATTCAGGGGGCCTGGATTCACCTCTTCTCAGGGAACTACATCCCACACGTTGCAACTGAAGATTCCACGTGCTCCAACTAAGACCTGGCACAGCCAAATAAATAAACAAATATTTTTCTAAAAAAGAAGCATTTATTAAGCATCTACTGTGTGCTAAGTTTGATAGCAAAAGTTGAGAATATTAACCTATAGTAAAATAAGATTCTGATTCTTAACAGTCCAGTTGGTGAGATACACAGTTCAGTTCAGTTCAGTCACTCAGTCATATCTGACTCTTTGCAACCCCATGGACTGCAGCACAGCAGGCCTCCCTGTCCATTGCCAACTCCCGCAGTTTACTCAAACTCATGTCCATTCAGTCGGTGATGCCATCCAACCATCTCATCCTCTGTCGTCCCCTTCTCCTCCTGCCTTCAATCTTTCCCAGCATCAGGGTCTTTTCCAATGAGTCAGTGCTTCGCATCAGGTGGCCAAAGTATTGGAGATACACATGAAAGCAACAATTATGAATACAAAATGAGATCTTATAAGTAGTGATTGGGCAAGATTTTCTGGGACTACAGGAGAGGATATTATCATCTAAGTGGGATAGAGAGAGAAAGAGTTAACCTAGGTTTCCCAGGAAACAGTTCTGCAAACAAACAGTGTCATAAAGGAAATAGAGGTATTTTAGGAAGAGAGAATAGCCTGGTTCCCAGTCACAGAGGAATAAAAGGTTGAATCCTGTTGCGAGACCCACTAGTGGAGCACGTCTGGAACACAAGCAAGGGTAGGAGACCCGGAGATGAAGCTGCAGGGCTTCAGGGGCAGGTCGAGGAGCTTCTCAAGTCCTTCCATGGAGTCCGAACTTCAGTATGTGAACCATAGGGAGCAACTGAAGACATTTAAGCAAGAAAATCACATGGTCTGTCTTGCATTTTTGATGAATCACTGTGGCAGATGTGTAGATAGGCTTATAGGTTTCCAAGACAGGTGGCTGGAGACAACCTTTCAGCAAAGAGATGATAAGCCTATACCCATAGCTGTGGTGATGGACAGAGGTGGCAGGAGCATTTGTCAAGCTTTGGTTGTGTCCTATGTATTGGGCTGGATGCTTTCTTTTGTGTCACCTCATATATGTGTTCAGAAGCGTGCACACAACTGCATAGCTCATCACACCAAAACTGAGCACACAACTGGTAGACTGTAAAATAATAAGAATGACAGCTCCTCTGCACCAAAATGCTACAGATGGGATTGAAATAGCTTGTCTTGGTGTTTACATCGATGACGTGATAGCTTTTTGTTCAAGAAGAGCTAACATGGCATTTTCCATACACCGCTCGTAGGAATGAATATCGGCACAACCTTTCTGGAAAGCAGCGTGGTCCTACTTTTCAAAAGCTGTAAAACAGGCAATTTTTGTTCCAGCAATTTCTATTCTAGAATTTCAAACTAAGGGAAAAAATGAGGGATGCGTGCGAAGATTTAGCTAACAGGATATTTATTGCAGCATTGTTGTCATAGCAAAAATATAAAAGCCATTCAAACTGCGATGATTGAGGCCTGGTTTAATATGTTATAGCGCAACTGTACGGCCATGTAGTTGGCAGTCTTTCGGTGCCGTGGAAGTGTATTCATGGACATAGAAAGATGTTCACACAGATTTACCCCTCTTCAAAGATGCAGTCTAAATAAAAATGGTTGATTGCTATGCAAACACAACTTTAAGACAGATTCCCTGGCATGCTCTTGCACTAGTTTTCAATATATTTTTAAGTGAAGAAGCAAGCTACAGAGCAACATAGATAGTGTGATTCCATTTTAATTAAAAAAAATGTGCATGTGAATCTCATGAATATATAACCCTAGAAAGGATGCCATGATATCTACTGAAATGTCAATGTATTTATCACTGGATAGGGAACCATAGGGGTTGGATCATTGTTATTTTATTCTTTTGGGTTGTCTATAGTTTTTTTTCATTTACTTGTACAAGGGGCATGTATTTCTTTTTAAAATTTATTTGGTTTTAATTGAAGGATAATTGTTTTACATATTGTATTGGTTTCTGCCATACATCAACACTAATCAGCCATAGCTAATACATGTGTCCCCTTCCTTATGAGCCTCCCTTTCACCTCCCTCCCCATCCCACCCCTCTAGGTTGTCACAGAGCATCGCTTTGAGTCATAAAGCAGATTCCCTGGCCATTTATTTTACATATTGTAGTGTATATGTTTCCATGCTAGAGTAGCATGTACCTGTTTCCATGTATTTCTTATACTTAAAAAAAGAGGGACTTCCCTGGTGGTCCAGTTGTTAAGAATCTGTCTTCCAATGTAGGAGATGCAGGTTCAATTCCTGGTCAGGGAACTAAGATCTCACATGCCACAGGGCAACTAAGCCCACAGACTGCAACTAGAGAGAAGCCCATGAACTGCAACAAAGACCCAATGCAGCCAAAAAGAAAAGGAAAAAAAGAAAACGGGAATAAGGAAGCCTATCACAGTCCTAACAACTATGCAGAAAGTCAGTCTACCCTCTCCTGTTGCTTCATTTATGCAGCTATCCTGCTTTATGTACCTATTGTTTCTAGGCATCATGGAAGGTACCAAAGATACAGGAATAATTAAGCCTGATTCCTGTCCTCAAGGAGCTTATAGTCTGGCGGGGAAATCGATTAATAGGTAAATAGTTATAACATGGTACGGGAGGGAAAACAGTGATGAAAGTGTTTACAGCATTTGGTGGGCTCACAAATGAGACCTGGAAGTGATTAAAAAGTGACTTGCACTGTGTGACTGCTCTTCAGCCCTGCATGCCTCCCCTCTTGATTAGGAAAGAGGCAGCATGGTGGGTGGACAGAGGACTACATGGGAAATCAGCTCTAGTCTGGCCATTCAGCAAATCCAGTTTTCTTGTCTATGAGGCAAAACTTTGTCATTTGCTGTCTAAGACCTTTCTCTGCCTCCAACCCATCTTTCCAGTCTCACCTTCTGCTGTCGCCTTCCTTAACCTCACATCCTGCCTCTCACCTAAACGATTACTGTCCTCTCCACCTTGCAGGCCCTTTAAGCACTTGATGACTTGAAACACACCGTTCCGTTTACCTCTAACCCAGGCTTCTCGACCTCAGGACTGCTGACCTTTGGGGCTGGAGAATTTTGGATGGGGGTGGGGGTGCACGGTGCCACGCCTATATTTTGGAGGATGTTTACAGCATCTCTGGCTTCCACTCTTTAGAAACAGTAGCCTCTCTCCAGTCATGATCATCAAAACTGTCTCCAGATACTTTCCCTGGTGGTCCAGTGGCTTCAACTCTGCACTCCCAATGTGGGGGGCCCAAGTTCAATCCCTGGTCAGGGAACTATATCCCATATGCCACGACTAAGACCCAGGGCAGCCTAATTAATTAGCTAATCAATTTTAAATTTAATTAGTTGATGAATTAATGTCTCCAGATGTTGCCAAATGTCCTCTGGGAGAAATAAATCTCCCCAGGGTAAGAACCACTGGGATCCCCAATCATGGAACCTTTCTGAGGTTCATTGTTGGGCCTGAGCCTTCATCCAGAAAGTGGAAATGGAAGCAAGCAAATGCCTGTGGCTATGGTGGTCATGGTTCATTCAGGTTTACTGGGCTTGCCCTCACCACCATGCTCTACACTGTGCTGTGGTATCAGGGGATATGGGGAGAAGCCCTGTTCCTGCCCCTCAGGTTTTGGGGGAAGCCTGTACATCTCCAGCGATTACCCAGCAACAGGCTGCAGCATGCATGCCAAATCCTGAGCATTCCTGCACGGCGGTCCAGTGCAATGCCACGCCAGGTCCCTGGACAGCTTATCTCTTGACATTTGGGGTTTGGTACTGCTCACAGGGGCTTCCCTGGTGGCACTTGTGGTAAAGAATCCACCTGCCAGTGCAGGAGCATGAGAGGTGTGGGTTTGATCCCTGGGTGGGGAAGATCCCCTGGAGGAGGGCATGCCAACACACTCCAGTATTCTTGCCTGGAGAGTTCCAGGGACAGAGTAGGCTGGTGGGCTACAGTCACAAGGAGTTGGATATGACTGAAGCAACTTAGCACGCATGCACACACCACTCACAGGTGGCCATGCTGGCATCTCACAAGACATCTATGGAGCATCTATGGTGCCAAATCCAAATTTCTAGGACCTCACAAAGTCCTCACATCGTCATCACTCTCCTGGGCTTCCGGGAACTGCTCAGGGCATTGCTGTGAAAGCTGGCCACTGCTGGCTGGGTGGGAGGCCCTGCCACCCAGGGCTGCTCTGAAAAATGCTCTCGGTGATGTAGAAGGCAGGCAGGGGACTCAGTGAAGGAAAAAGGACCTCCACTAAACCATCTCCTCCGTTCTCTTTGGATGACTTTAAAATAGTCTTTATAGACTAAAATAGACTTTAAAATAGTCTACTTCTCTGATGCCAAAATCCCCACACTTTGGAAAGATGTCCTGCAGTGTTTCAAGCTAGAGCTGTTTCTGGAAAAGTTCTCTCAAGAGACCAGGATTCACCCTCCTGTTTGCCCACTGGGTGTGGGATGCAAGGTCCACCTGGTCCTGCCACCAGTGTCCTGCAGCCCCATGTCTCTGCTGAGAGGCATTGCTCTTGTTGTTGTTCAGTCACTCAGTTGTATCCAACTCTTTTGCAAACCCATGGACCATAGCCCTCCAGGCTCCTCTGTCCCTGGGATTTCCCAGGCAAGAATAGTGGAGTGGGTTGCCATTTCCTTCTTTAGGGGATCATCCCAACCGAAGGATCAAACCCCCGTCTCCTGCATTGGCTGGTGAATTCTTTACCACTGAGCCACCAGGGAAGCCCCAAGAGGCATTTCTATAGCACTTATTCATCATCTTGTTTGACTCCCAACCATCCCAGGAAGTAGGTGGCAGTGTCTTTATTCTACTACCGAGAAATTGAGGTTCTGAGAGGTTTCATCACTGGCTGAAGACAGTCAGAACAAGGACCTGAAACCAAGATGTCTGCCTCCCTCCATGCTCACTGCCCAGCTCCTCAGGAAGCTCTGCCTGAAACACCCCTTTCCTGCCCCATGCTCTTCACTCCTGCCTATGCCGGTGTGCAGGGAACAGAGGATGTGGGAGGGAATGCCCTGCAGATGAGGCCGGACCGGTTTCCTGAGGCCAAGCCCCAACAGAGCAGGCAGAGACTCAGGAAGCCCCCAAGGTGAAGGGCACCCCCACAAGGACTGAGCCAGACTTGACTGGGGAAGATGCCCAGACTCCCACCATGCTGCCTCCAGAACCTGGCCCCGCCCCCTCAGAGCCTGACCCCTCCCACTCGGAGCCTGGCCCCGCCCCCTCGGAGCCTGGCCCCTCCCTCTCGGGAAGGGGTGTGGCCCCCTAGGCTCAGCACCCCTCCACCTCTCCCCTACCACAGAAGTCAGGAGCCCTCAGGCAGCCTCTTTCTCCAAGTTCTTTAGGTAAAAGAGCAGAAACATGGCCAGTGTGATGTGAGGAGCCCCAGACTTGGCTTGAGAAGAAGCAAATTCAAATCCCAGCTTACTCCCTCATCTACGAAATGCAAGTAATAGCATTTCTCCCTCAAAGATCTGTGTTAGATTTAAAAATAAAATTTAACTCTTGATATATTCAATATCTTATAATAACCTACAATGGAAAAGAATCTGAAAAAGAATATATATATATATGTATATGTGTATATATATACAGACACACACATGGGTTGCGTGTATATATATATATGTATATATATAGATAGACTGTGTATGTGTGTGTGTATGTGTGTGTCTGCTTAGTCGGGTCTAAGTCTTCAAAACCCCATGGACTGTAACCCACCAGGCTGCTCTGTCCATGGGATTTCCCAGGCAAGAATACTGGAGCAGGTTGCCATTTCTTTCTCCAAGGGATCCTCCCGACCCAGGGATCAAACCTCTGTCTCCTGTCTTGCAGGCAGATTCTTGACCACTGTGCCACCCGGGAAACCATACGTGTGTGTGTATGTATATATACCCAACTAAATCACATTGCTGTATGCCAGAAATAAACACAGCAATGTAAATTAACTGTATTTCAATTTTTAAAAAAATAAAAGAGAGGGGGAACCATTGCCAAGACCAATACCAAAACAAAATAAAAAATCACATGCATAAGGTATTTTCCACCTGGTCCATGAAAGGCAGTTTTTACTGGGAAGTGTTTCCTGAGCACTTACTATGCACCAGGCATAAGAACAGACAGGCCCTGAGGACCTGAGGAAAGAGACAGGCCCTGGCTTCCTCAGTGGTCTGGAGAACCAGGCAGGCAGGGCCTGACTGAGCTGTACAGACTTGCTTAGCTGATTGGGAAGCCGGGGAGGAGGAGCATGGTGGTCTCAGGCGCTGGCCCAGGGCTCACATTTATCTCCCAGGGAGTTGAGACGGCCCCCTCGGTCATGGAGCCCCCACTACCTACATTGCCCGCACAAAGCTGGCTTTATTGGAAGTGTCCACGCTGCTGGGGAAGATCTGTAACTTGACGCTTAACGCAGTGGGACCGGGGAGAATTCCATTTTGCTGTCGGGAACCCACTTCCAACGCATCCATCTGAATTTTTAAATCGATGGACTCCTTAAGTGAGCGCATCTGGCAAACAGCTCCTTCTGCCTGCCTCCCACAGCTTGCATATTCTTTGACAGAATAACAGGGAGGTGAGCGCAGTGATTTCTAAGAATGAGGAGCTGCTCTTCTACCTAGGGAGTTGGGTATCCATTGTTTACCCCAACTGCCTAGAGACAATCAAGCCTAGTGGACAACTGGTTATCAATAGCATAACGGGAAACTCCGTTATGATTTTATTAAGATAAACCACATCTGGGAGCCCTGGGGTGCAGCGGGGGTCCATCCTGGGCTGCTGTCGGATGGGACAGCTCATAGGCAGCATCCAGGACTTGTTCAGAACAGCCAGGAGCAGGAGGGCACCTTGACGCTTTGTCGCTGTTCAGTCGCTCAGTCTTGTCTGACTGCGACTCCAAGGACTGCAGCATGCCAGGCTTTCCTGTCAATCACTCTATCCCGGAGTTTGCTCAAACTCATGTCCACTGAGTCGATGATGCCATCGAGCTATCTTGTCCTCTGTCGTCCGCTTCTCCTCCTGCTCTCACTCTTTCCCAGCATCAGGGTCTTTTCCAGTGAGTCAGTTCTTCACATCAGGTGGCCAAGGTATTGGAGCTTCAGGGTCAGTCCTTCCAGTGAATATTTGGGAGCTTTAGAAAGAGGAGTGGGAGGCTGGGCTAGAGCAGGAGCCAGCTGTCAGCTTGGTTTCCACCAAGAGTGCAGATCCAATTGGCTCGGAAGATGGGTCAGCATCTCCGAGAGAGCCCTGCCCTGGAGGAACCAACCCAGCCCAAGGGCTGGGCTGTCCAAAGGAGAATTTTTCCAACTGGAGCTGAAAGCACTTGACAGGAGCCCCATTCTGTCTCCACCCTGAGGGGTGAGGGGTCACGGGTCTTGCAAATGCAGGGTGGGGGTGAAGGGTGCAGCCTGCACCACTGTCTGCCCCTCTCTTTACACGTTGCACACACACATGCTGCACACACACGCAGCATTAGGCTTGGGTGAGGGCACATGTGGTGTCTCAGGTACGCGTAGCCCAGAGAGCTGATGACTAAAGCAAAATTCCATAACTGAAGCCAAACCAGACCACCTCCCCATCCACCTGCATGTCTGAGGGCAGAGCCCATCTCAAGACCACGGAGACCCCAGCCAGGTGCCCGGCACCCAGGGCACAGCCTCTGGGTTCCAGCAGGAGGTGATGGAGGTGGCCACTGGCATGGATTCCAACTTCTGTCTCCCTCCTCCCTCACACGAAGTGGTTCTTCCTGGGCCGTGTTTCCCTGCTGGGTTTGGGCCCTTGTCCCTAACCCCCATCTCGACTCCCTACCCCTTCTTCATTAATTTAAGTGACCTGATGATTCCATGCCAGAGCCAGTACAGAAGTCCCTAGCAGAGTGTGGGCCACGGAAGAGCCATTTGCTAGAAGGGGCTTCCCTCCCGTTCCCCTCCCTCTTTCCTTCCAGGCTTCAGTGTTCACTCTGTTACCCCTGGGACCCCTATCATTTCTTCCTACAGGACCTACACCCTCACCCCAACCTTCTACCTATCTGCCAAAGTATCTAGGGGGCAGCGTGCATGTATGTGTGCATGTTTGCTCAGTCACTCAGTTGTGTCTGACTCTTTTTTGAGTCCATTGTGACCCCATGGACTGTAGCCCACCAGTCTCCTCTTCCACTGGATTCTCCAGGCAAGAATACTGGAGTGGGTTGCCATGCCCTCCTCCAGGGGATCCTCCCGACCCAGGGATCAAACCTGCATCTCTTGCGTCTCCTGCCTTAGCAGGTGGGTTCTTTAGCACTGGTGCCCCCTGGGAAGCCCTATCTCTGCAGCAGGCAGGGAGAGTAAGCAAGGGACCAGTCTGTGCCCTGCCTCCTAGGGATTTGGAAAGTCTCCATAAGTATCCAAATAATTGAGACTCAGAGAAGGTTTTTTGCTTTTCTTCAATTACTCATTCAGTACTTACTGTCTTCCAGGTTCAGTGTCAGGAATGGCAACATGAGAAATGAATAAGGCATGTGGGTCCCAGGCACCAAGGAGCTCACAGGAAACACACACACTCATACAGCTTGATGCTCTTCCTAGGGCAGAAGCTAGTGCTCTCAGGGCAAGAAGGAATGTGGATTGTCTCCATTACTCACGTCTCTTCAATGACCTAGGTTCTAGACCCAGGGTTAGTTCTCATACCTCACTGGGCCTTGAATTAGAATTCCCCAGAGAAACAGAACCAACAGAATGTGTGCATATATATGTCATATATATGTATGTGTGTGTGTGTTATACATATACTTATGTGTGTGTGTGTCTATGTGTGTGTGTGTATAGAGAGAGAGACAGAGAGAGAGAGAGATTGATCTTAGGGACTTGCTCACTTGATTGTGGGGCGGGCAAGTCTAAAGCCTACAGGTTAGGCCGGCAGGCCGACACCCAGAGCCGAGCTGCAGCCCGAGTCTGAAGGCCGTCTGCAGCCAGGATGCCCTCTCGCTCGGGGGATGAGTGTTTGTTCTGTTCAGGCCTTCAGGGAATTAGATGAAGCCCACGCACAAGTGGAGCCCATTGAAGCACGATAGACTTTACTCCAAGTCCACCTACTTCAATGCAAAATCCAAAAAGCACCTTCAGAGAAACAACCAGAGCATGTTTAACTGCATATGTGGGCACGGGTATCAGTTGACAAATGAAATTAACCATCACTGTCCTGTAAAAGTAAGCGATTGAATTGCAGTGAGTTGGAAGATTCCTTCATTTCCAGTATTTTAGGAGACTAGCAGTTCTGGTAAACGAGACACAGACTGTCCTTTCCCTGTTGGAAGTTTTTAGAGAACCAAAGCTATTCTTAGCGGTTTGCACAAGATCAATGATGCCGTCAAATGATGCCACAGTGTGCCTCCCTCCCCAGCTTACTGCCAATCACGAAACCTCAGGACAAGACTTAGCTCAGTGGCCTGGTTCTAATATTCGTGGGAACCACCTGGGGACCTTTCAAGAGAGCAGTTTCCCAGCCCATCTGTGAAGACTTGGATTTGTTAGATGTGGCCTGGACATTGGGGGCCTGGGTCCTAAAGCCTACTCAGCGAGAAAGTAGCTACTTGGGATCTGGGAAGAAATACCCCTAGGACAGGAGGCTAAAAACACCATGACCACATCTCCAGGAGGCCGTGTGATTAAGGAGTCCCCAGGTGACTTCATCAGGGGTGATCTGTGGACACTCTGAAAAATGTGGACCTGGCCTTTCCAGAGGATCTTAGGCTAAAGCAGTGAGGACGGGGTGGGGCAGTGTGTGCAAAGGACGAGGTAGGTGCCATTGGAAACCTATCAGCTAGCATCTTGCCATTCCCTTTGCTTCTTCCTACTGTCCTACTGCTCACCCGGCCTTCCACCCTGTGGCTGAAGCTTCCTCCTCCCAAACCTCTTCCTCAAATTCTTCCTTCCTCTTCCTGAAATTCCAAATTCCAAACCATCCCTGCTGGGCAGGGTGCCTAGGTTGGTGTCTAACCTGTACACACACACTCTCTGTTGCTCTCTATTCCAAAAACCAGCTTAGCAGCCTTGAGTTTGAGGGTGTGCTCCTCCAAGAAAATATGAGGAAGGAATTTAGCATCCTTCCTGAACCCTGTACCCCAAATTCTACTGCTGTTCCATTTCTAATTTTCAGCACCTCTTTCCTCCCAAATAACAGTTGGGGACTTCATCAGACGTCCCCCAGGTGGTTTAGAGTCTAGAATAGATAAGACTTTCCATCAATGGGAGATGCACTGGGTCTGTCTGCCCAGGGAACCTGCCAGCTGGATCCACCCTGCTCTCCAGGCAGGTGGGAAGATTGTCCCCTAGTCACCACCCTAGGTCCACCCATAGTGGAGAAGAAGGGCTTTTTGGAGGCAGGACTATGTCTTAGGATATTAGGATCTAATTAGCAAGAGGATGCTGTTTTCTATTGATGGATGCTAAGACTGGAATTGTGGTACTGAAGAAGACTCTTGAAAGTCCCTTGGACTGAAAGGAGATCAAACCAGTCAATCCTAAAGGAAATCAACCCTGAATATTCATTGGAGGGACTGATGCTGAAGCTGAAGCTCCAATACTTTGGCCACCTGATGGGAAGAGTTGACTCATTGGAAAAGACCCTGATGCTAGGAAAGATTGAAGGCACAAGGAGAAGGGGGTGGCAGAGAATAAGAAGGTTAGATAGCATCACTAACTCAGTGGACATGAATCTGATCAAACTCCAGGAGATAGTGAAGGACAGAGGAGCCTGGCGTGTTTGCAGTCCATGGGGTTATAAAGAGTCAGACACGACTTAGTGACTGAACAACAGCAGGCTGAATTAACTTACACCAAATCCATTTCTTCACCTGAATTTTTTTTTAAATAAATATGTCAACTGGTGGACAGATGTTCTTACACTGTTCATTTCTAATGATTCATGGCCACAGAGGAAGCCAGTCATTCATTCAACATGTTTTTCCTAACCACCCTCAAGCACCAAGATAGAGTGTGGCAATACAGTGTGGCCCAAAGGGAAAGACAGCGACTCCCTGCCCTAGTAAAAGTCTACAGCAGCATCAGATGGAGGATGAATAGCAGTTTAAATACTCGGGGCAGGGGAAGAAGTTCAGGGAGTGCTGCAGTGTGGGAAGGAGCATGGCTCCCGACCAGGCTTTGCAAGTTCAAATATTTCTGTCAAATGGCCTCAATCGAGTCTAAACCTCAGTTTCCTCATCTGTTAAAAAAATAATAGAGTGAAGGGATGGAGCATCTTTGCTTGACAGGTAGGTTAGGAAGGACTGAGGTCACGGGAGTAGAGCAGAGCAGCTCCCTTAAGACTTGGTCTGTATTGCTTGGCAGCAGATGTTGGTTTGCTTGTCCATCTTCCAGTGGTGCCACTTGTCAACTCCCATGCTCTCCTGGGGGGAGACATGGAGCCCAGGCATGGGCTTCAGGAAGAAGCCAAAGTGAGTCTTCCTCAAAGGCTGTCTTGAGGAAGAGTCCCGGGGAAGGGGCATGAAATTAGGGGTAGCCTCTCTAGTTGGGCATGACTGGGTGGATATCATCTCCTTCAAAGCCTGTGCATCACCAGCTGCCCCCGTAATCACTTGCAACAAGAAGCATGATATGTTTTGCCTTCCGTTTTAGAACCATCAAGACACTTTTTAAAAGATTTTGTTAATTGCCATTTACAGACGATTATTATCTATTCAGAATCCCCTGGCGCAAATGAATCACACGCCGAACATCATGTCTGAGCTCTCGCAACCCACTCGCTGACCCCAACACTGCTGGGACTGGAGAGACAGGAAGAGAATGGGGCTGAGTGGCAGGGAAGGGTCAGAAGTCTTGGGAGAAAACCAGAAGGCTCCGTCGGGTGTCTGTAGGTCGGAGGCGGGTGAATCAATTTATGATCTTTCTGGGATATGTTTAAGGCAACAGAAGAGAAAGAAAGTGAATGGGTGGGTTCTGCTCACAACCAGAGCAGGAGAGGAGGGCGGACCCTGACCAGCGTGTAGCAGATAGGCTCCACCCCACACCCACCTCCCAGGTGCTGGCTCCATCACTGTTCCAAGGAAAGAGTGCATTAGTCGCTTCAATCATGTATGACTCCTAGCGACCCCATAGACTGTAGGCCACCAGCCTCCTCTGTCCAAGGAATTCCTCAGGCGAGAATACTGGAGCAGGCTGCCATGCCCTCCTGCAGGGGATCTTCCCGACCCAGGGATCAAACCCACATCACTTTAAGTCTCCTGCATTGGCAGGCAGATTCTTTACCACTAGTGCCACTTGGGAAACCCAGGGTGAGCTGCAGCCATCCCAACTCTGAGGCTTGAAATATGGGAAGGAAAAAAGTTGGACCAGTCTGCAGAGTCTAACCAGGAGGTTTTATTTAATTAAGTATTTATCTGTGTTATTTTTGACTGTGCAGGGTCTTCATTACTGCTCGGGCTTTCTCTATTTGCAGTGAGTGGGGGCTACTCTTCGTTGTGGTGTGCAGGCTCAGTAGTTGTGACACATGGGCTTAGATGCCCCGTGGTGTGTGGTATCTTCCCAGATCAGAGATCAAACCCATGTCCCCTGCATTGGGAGGCAGATTCTTAACCACTAGGCCACCAGGGAAGTCCTACCCACGGGTTTTTAATGGTATCTGCAAATCCTCCCATAGAGGGATGTGGGAAAAACAGTAAACAACTGTTACCCACGGAAGTAGATACTTAGGGAGTTTGAGATGAACATGGACACACTGCTATATTTAAAATGGATAAGCAACAAGGACCTACTGTATAGCACAGGGAACTGCTGGATGTTATGTGGCAGCCTGGATGGGAGGGGAGTTTGGAGAAGAATGGATACATGTATTTGTATGGCTGAGTGCCTTTGCTATTCACCTGAACTTGTCACAACACTGTTAATTGACTATGTTGCTGAGTTGCCAAGTTGTGTCCAACTCTTTGTGACCCCATGAACTGCAGCACACCAGGCTTCCCTGTCCTTCACCATCTACCAGAGTTTGCTCAAACTCATGTCCCTTGAGTCAGTGATGCCATCCAACCATCTGATCCTCTATTGCCCCTTTCTCCTCCTGCCTCAGTCTTTCCCAGCATCAGGGTCTTTTGCAATGAGTCAGCTCTTCGCATCAGATAGCCAAAGTATTGGAGCTTCAGCTTCAGCATCAGTCCTTCCAATGAATATTCAGGACTGGTGTCCTTTAGATTGACTGGCTTGATCTCCTTGCAGTCCCAGGGACTCTCAAGAGTCTTCTCCAGCACAATAATTTGAAAGCATCAATTCTTCAGTGGATCAAACAACAACAAAAAAGCAAAAACAAGACATCTGATACCCACAGAGTCCTAGCTATATGCCCCACATTCTATCAAATCAACCTGACTAGTTCTGAATTGTTAGTTTAACTTCACTTCATAAATGAGGAACCACGGCTGAAGGAAGTTAAACCAGTAGCCTAAGATCACACAGTTCATCAGTTTTGAAACCCACATCTTCTGATTCCAGAACCCCAGCTGGGAACTCGTATTCTTCTGCCTCTTACCTGTGAGCCATCCATCCTATGCGAGCTCACCAGAGACAAATTTCTAGTTCCTTATCCTTCACAAGGACAAGGATCAAGCAGGATATTCAGGAAACATTTAATTAAGAGTTGCTAAATGAAAGAAGGAAGGAACCGGGGGACTGAGGAGTCTGTCCTTGCATTTCAATGTGAATGGAAATATGCAAAGTACTTGAATATCATATGCAAGTCAACATCTGTCATTTTCATCAGCTGCCTGAACTGGCATCACATTGGAGAGAGGAAAAGGTCACATGGCTTTCACTGGGGTGGGCTCCCCATCTTTCTTTTTTTATTGGGATATAGTTGCTTTGGGCTCCCCTCTTGATGTCAGGATCTTTCAGTCATGACTCACGTTGACTTGCGCAGATATTGTAGGATTTGTGTGACTCTGGCCTCTCTTGATCATCTATCAAAATTCTATCCATCCTTCAAAAGTTCCTTCCACGGAGCCTACCCTGACTGCTGGCCCTTGTCGAATCTATTAAGCCCCTGCCATGTTCTGGGTCCTTTGCTAGGGGAGACATATGTAAGCAGGTAATGGCAATGTATTAAATTTCGTGCAATATTAGAGGTGTGTATGAAGCATAGGAGTAAGAAAAGGGAGTGATTGACAGGAGATAGGGCCAGCCAGAAGGTCAAAGAAGGCTTCACAAAGGAAGTGATACCTGAATGAGATCTTAAAGTCTCACCTGACAGATAAACAAGACAGAAGGCAATCCCAGAAGACAGCCTGTACAGAGCAACGGCCATGTCACACACAGAAGTGTGTGTTTTGGAAGCTATGAGTATTAATTATTTTAAAATATTTTGAAACATGAATCAGATTTTGTTATTTCCTTGCTTAAAATGCCTCGCTGGTTCCCACACACAGAGAAAGATGCCATGGCCTTCTCAAGTTCTGGCCTCCACCTTCTGCTCAGACTCATGCTGGGTCCCCTTGCCCCCGGCTTCATCAAGCTCCAGCCATAGCAGCCTTCCTTCTGTTTCTGGTGGATAACCAGCTCATTCATGCCTCAGGACCTTTGCACTTGCTGTTCCATTTGCCTGGGATTCTCTTCTCTTAGCACCACACCCCCTCCCTCATTTCAGAGAAAGAATGCTCATATTCAAGTCTCAGCTCAAGTGTCACACCAGCCCGCCGAGAGTCCCACTCTGCCCACCCTGTCCATCATAGTCTTCCAACTGACCTCCAGGCACTCATTACCCTCTTTTACTTCCTCCTGTGTACTTCTCCCTGTTTGAATCTATCTTATTTATTTGTTTGTTTGACTGTGCCAAGTCTTGTGGCATGAGGGCTCTCTTAATTGTGGCATGCAGGATCTAGTTCCCCAACAAGGGGTCCAACCTGGGCCCCTTGCATTGGGAGCTTGGAGTCTTAACCACTGGACCACCAGGGAAGTTCCCTGAACCTGTCTTATTTCTTTCCTTTCTATTGTTGGTCTCTTCTACACACACCAAACCATAAGTTCATAAGATCCTCAGCATGCCAGCCAACTCACATGCATCCCAGACATGGGGACACACAGTGCTTATACCTAATAGGCCCTCAGTACTTGTGGAATAAGTGATGGATGGATGGATGAATAGATGGATAGATGGATGGATGGATGGATAGATGAATGGATGTATGTATGGATGAATAGATGGACAGATAGATGAATAGATGGATGGATGGATGAATGGATGGATAGATGGATACATGGATGAATAGATTGCTGGATGGATGGATGACTAGATGGATACATGGATGGATGAATGGATGGATGGATAGATGAATAGATGAATGGATGGATGAGTAGATGACTGGATGGAATAAATAAATGAATGAATGATAGTTACCAGACAAGACTGATATGAGGAACCGTAAGGAGAGACTTTCAGGAGCTGACCCCACTGGGCATTGGATATCATGCAGATCATCTATCCTGTATCTGATGAGGACACTAGGAAATGAACATTCTCACCAGGCAACTCAGCATTTGATTATCCCTTGCTCTGCATTGCCTTTTGAGAGTTTCTCATGCCTGAACCTTATCTCACCAAAATGCCAACCACATTTCATGAACCAGTGTTTTCAGAGAACTCAAGATAGTCCTTCTTTTACTGAGTTTTCATGGGCAAGTTTCTCCTCATAAGTTCTTCTAGCACTGGGTTGAACATAGAGCAGGTTCTCCGTGAGTATCTGTTGACTGACTGAATGTCTGACGTGGTCACTTAGAAGAGCAAAAAGAAGGGAATTGACATATCCAGCACGATGATGTCCGGGCGCCCGGCCAGGGCTTTGTGCATTCAGTCCCCACAGTCACCTTACACAGTGTGTTATTAGCCCCCTTATTGGTCAAACTTGGGCCTAAAGAGGATGGACAGTGGGTCTTACTGCTGACAGGCCGCAGGGCCAGGACTCAGGACTACTTCCACTGATCCATGCTGCCCAGCACTCTGTCCACAGTCCTGGCCTTAACGCTCGCTGGGTCTGTCCCAGAAGCAGACTGAGTGGTCACAGCTAAGGCAAGAGTTCAGCACCCCTACCCCTAGGTCTCTGGAGCCTAATCACTAAGGATGTGAGCTCTGCCTCTTGCCTTGAGGGTGCCACCAGCCCCCTCCCAGCATTTTCAGATTTGGCAGAAAATGCCCTCAGCCTTTCTATGAGGCCCTTTGCCCTTGGGGCTGGGCACCTGGTGTAAAACTCATAGAGAGGGAGACTGATCCCTAGGCTTGTTGTGTCTTCCGGCGTCCTAGTATTACTGCAATTCCCTTCATCACCCCACTGGAGCCTAAGTGTGTGTTATCTCCTCAGTCGTGTCCAACTCTTTGCGACCGCACGAACAGTAGCCCACCAGGCTCCTCTGTCCATGGAATTCTCCAGACAAGAATACTAGAGTGGGTAGCCATTCCTTTCTCCAGGGATCTCCCCCACCCAGGGGTTGAACCCAGGTCTCCTGCACCTCAGGCACATTCTCTACCCTCTGAGCCATGAAGGAAGCCTCTCTGAGCCTGACATGTCCTGAAAAACCCAGCCCTTGCACCAACAGGCCTCTAGCTTGCTCCTGAGCATCCATGCTCAGCAGGATCTCTTGGTGTCTTGCAGGTCTCTCTTGTGCTAACCCAGCCGGTACATCTCACGTTGCGAGTTCCCCTTCCCCACAGAGCATCCACCCCCTCAACCCCCTCCTCTGTGCCTGGACCAGTCCCTGGTGGCCAGACAGAATTAGTGATTCGACTCAACTCTCCATGCCTCAGTTTCCCCATAGGCCAGATGGAGCCATCTCTTTCTCTCACCTCCACAGGGGAGTCCTAGGGACCACTTACTGTAAGCAAATCACGGTAATCATCATAATTATCAATAGCACTCTATGATCCCCCATCAGAAAGATGATCATTTTCTGCAATACCCCTTCTCCTCTGCCCAAGGTGGAAAGTTAATTCCATAAGTGCCTGTTGAGATTACAAAAGCCCCAGCAAAAAGCATCCTTGAATAGGCCCCATTTGGGGAAATGATCCAAGATGACACTGCTGGCTCCTCTACGAGACCCAGTGATTCCCTAAAACCCAAGTGATGCCATCTTCTTCCCAGAAAATGTGTCATTAGGCAGGCGTATGTGGTTTCATGCTTATTTCTCTTCTTTGTTTTGGTTTTCTTTTTCTTTTTTTTTTGTCCACTCCATGAGACATGTGGAATCTTAGTTCCCTGACCAGGGATTGAACCTGCACCCCTTGCAGTGGAATCACAGAATCTTAACCACTGGACTGCCAGGGAAGCCCCTTGTTTATCTTTTTAATGGAATAAAAGAAAATGAAAGAAAAATAATGCCATATGTTAAAAGGAGGAAAGAGAAAGAAAGCAAAATAGCACAAGATTTCAACCCTGCCCCCTCTATCCCCAGTTTTGTTTTTTTTTTTCCTTTCTATGTAGGAGTGAGTGTTCTAATTCTGCAATGCTGTCATTACTGTAATGGGTTTGGCAGGCCCATATTACAGCACCGAGGCTGTCAGGAGCCGATGACATGCTGTCTGTTATGGGCTCCTACTGTTCTCAGCCAACTGAGGGCCAGGAAGACAGGATAGGAGGTGGGGAGAGGGGGAGGCTACACTTGGGTTAGGCATCCTTAGAGATGATCATTTTAACCCACTCACAACATTACGAATGAAATGACACTAGATAACACCCCTGGAGGGCTGGTGAGGGCTGGTGAACGCAAAGGGTTATGGGGATTGGAAATAAACAGCAGAACGAGGAGGTGAGTTTACTCCACCCAGAGCATCTTTCCAGTGTGGCCAAGCTCTCATTGCTGGCAATGGCTTCTATAGCACTGAGTGGAAACTACAGGGTGCTGGATTATGGGGCTTGGCCAGAAGGGGAAGTGGGGTGCTCCCTTATCCAGGTAGCAATTTTTTAAAAAAAGTTTTCACTGGGAAAACAGTTGGTGAGCTCAAATATAGTAGGAATCTAGCACTAATCACTTCCTCACCTCTCAGCCTGGTGGCAGGACTGGGAACAATTAATCACCCTAAGGAGTGAGGTGTGTCCTACTCTCCCTGCTGAGGTCATCTGCATTGCTATGCCACTGCTTCTAAATTGCCTGGGTCCCTTTGCCTGATCTTTGCCCTCACTAAAGGGAAACAGTGACAAGAATGATAGTAGTGCCCTCTTCCCCTAAGGAAAATGGCTTTCTTTGATAAAAAGAACTTCCCCTAAAAAAGAGGCTTTCCCCTAAGTCCTATGGAAAAGGGCTTTCTTTGATAAAAATAATAATAATAACTGTAGAAGTAAATAATGGTGAGCCGGCAATTGTCGGTAAGAACATTGTTTATTCCACAGCCAAATGCTGGAGCCACCAGCCTGCGTGAATATAGCCTGAGGACACCTGAGAAGAGGGAACCCACCTGCCATGTGCCCCTTGGGGGCCACAGAGCAGGTGCAGCAATGGATCACCAACTGTGAGATGCTCCTGGTCCTTGGGAGGATGCAGGCATGATGATCCAGGCTCTTCCTTTGCTCTGAGCTCTCTGCCATTGGGACTGGCCTGGAAAGGAGAAATACTGAGACGAGAGTAGGAGAGGAATACAGGGGCTTAACTCTGTGGGGTTTTAGTGAGTAGATGACTCCATAGAAGGACTTGACCATTGGATCAAGACTCTCCATGTTTCAGCCCTAGAAGTTTGTTCCATTATCGTGGCCTCCAGCTGGGGAAACTGACACCTCACCAGGAACAAGAGTTTGCAGAACCATGGATTGCAGTTGGCCCAGGGTGTTTGATGACCATCAGGGGTTTCTGAGTTACTAATCTGTGGTCACCAAAGCTTGGGAGACTCTAAGTACTTTTTGTCACCCTCTAATATTTCATGAAAGTCTTCCTTCTTCCATCTCCGGGGTGTCCTGATTGTTCCTTTGTGCTGTCTCTAAGCTGATACCTCTTACTTTTTCACCTGTATACTATTGGATGACACCTCAAGATGACACCTCTTCAAACTATAGCAAGGAACCCTTGCACTTGACAACAGAGCTGAGATATTGGCAGAAGTGACACTTTGGTTCAGTGAAGATGATCCAGGTGTGTGGGGCTCTTGGCTAAGGCCCAGTCTTAAGGGGACCTGCCCCTTTGGGTCCTGAAGTCAGACCTTGGAATAGCCACATTTAAGATCCCCTGGAGGAGGGCATGCAACCCACTCCAGTATCTGGCTTGCAGAATCCCATGGACAGAGGAACCTAGTGGGCTACCGTCCATGGGGTTGCAAAGAGTCGGACATGACTGAGGCAACTTAGTGTGCATGCACACACACACACACACACACACACACACACACCTACACATGGGGCCCCAGAAACTGACAGCTCAAGACCCAAGCAGCTGGATATGATGTTCCACTTGTGTGTTAAATAACATAAACCCAGTATTCAGGGCCTTCAGGTACAGAGTGAAGGAGAGGGTGATAACCAAGATCACATAAACTGAGACCCATGGAATGAGGGGGGAATTGTTTTGGGGATGGAGGTCCAGTCATCATTGGCTCACAGAGGGTTGACCGGAGCCTCCCGAGGCAGCAGGGTGCTGCGGAGAAGGAGCTGGGCATCAGAGATGCCCAGAGGGGGAAAGGTCCTCTGCACCCCTGGAAAATGTGCCTCTACTGAGAGCAAAGCGGGAGCATCACAGTCCTGAAGCCACAGTGCCGCCTATTTGCAGGACAGACATCCGTAGCTTGCACAATGCAAACATCTCCATCAACGTCTAGCTAAGGAAGGTGGTAAGAAGCAGGATGCAGGCAGAACGAATACTTGCTGAGGCTGCTGTCAGCCTGCTGACCATGATGACCTACTGTCGGATGCCCTTCCTGAAGAAACTGAGTTATGTTTCATTTTGCCCCAGGGTATGCGGGTGAGTGGGCTAGATGGGGGATGGAGGGGGGCAAGTTAGCATTTTATTCATCCTGATCTGAATCCTTTTTCAAACTCAAATGGCATGCATAATCTTCACCTTAATTAAAGCTTCTGAAATATCACTGGGCATCCATGTAACCCCACCTTTCCTTGCCCTCTACAAAGAAGGAGGATGGGGGAGCTTTGCTGGGGAAAGAGATCGGGGAGGACTGTGCAGAATTGTAGGGGAAAAGAAAAAGATATAGGAAAAGAGAGGAAAGATTCTGGGGGCAGAAGCCAGGAGAGTTGGAATGTCGGCTGGAAACTAAGTGGGATCATTAATCAGAGTCTGATGTTTTCAGAGAAGAAAGGGAGGGAGATGGAGACACGGAATTCACTGGGCATCTACGGTGGGTCCACGGCCCCACATGTGCAGGGGCTGCTTCCATCATCCTGACCTGACAGGTGAGGAATCTGAGGCTCCAAAGCCTGAAACTCATTCAGGGTCATACAGCAAGGACAGGGGCAGGCAGGCTTCAGTCCTGTGCTGGGGGCACCCTGCTCACCTCCCCCCAAGCCCCGCCTGTGCTCCGGCCCCTCCTCAGGGGCACACTTCTTGAGTCACTTATTAGGCTGTTCTCACAGATTCCATGCCTGTGTCCTATGGCTCCAGAGAGGGTAGACCCCTCAAGAGAGGGTCCCTGTCGGCTGTCACCTTTGCATTGCTTCTTGCCTCCTCTGCGCTTGCCCCTTCCTTCCCCTGACCCCACCAAGAGCACCGTTCAGGGCTCAGCAAATGGTGAGAAACGAGCAGAGCCTCTCTGCCCCACCCTCAGCACAGACGTGGACCTCCCCGAGGTCGTTTGCTTTCAGCACCCCAGCCACAAGGCTGGTTATGGAGTTGTCATACCACAGAATGCCAAGCTGCAAGGAATTCCAGCCAGCATCCAGCCTAACTCCCCTATTTGGCTCCAGAAGGAGGCGAGTGGTTCAAAATCACACAGCTGGTTAGTGCTGGAGCCAGAATGGGCTCTCGACCCCAGCCCGGCATTCATTCCTCTCTGCCAGACAATGAGAGGAAAGTGTCTGGGAGTCAGGATGGGGTTCCTGGGTCCCTGTCCCCCTCCTCCTACCTTGCCTTGCTCTCCAACATCAATGCCAGGAGCCCTGAGTATGACTGATGTCTAAGAATGTATCTTCAGAGCTGTCAGCCACAACCAAAGAAACAAAGGAGGAACGGAGGAACTGGGGGCCAAGAGTGGGTTGGAAGGGACTGGTGGAAAAGAGGGCCCCAAATTCTACAGAGTTGGTCCCCAGCTCCGACTTAGCTTTTACCTGCAGGGAGCCTGCCTGGCAGGTTGACAGAAGAGAACAAGACAGGATCCCCCACTCCCGGGTTCCCCATGGAAAGTCCCCACAGCAGAGGTTTCTGTTTAGGGTCACATAACAAAGACCCGACTTAATAACCAGAAGAGCCTTCATTTTTCTGTCGTCAGGAGCATAACTCTATCTGTGGTCTCCAGTGGCTGCTCCAGCTCCCACTGTCATGCCCTGATTCCAGTCGATGGGAAGGGGAGAAACAAGGAAAGCACTTATCTCTTTCTTTTAATCCAGAAGTTATACACATTCCTTCTGCTTACGTCCAGTTGGCCAGGAATTGATCACATAGCTGCAAGGAAGGATGGGGAATGTGGATTTATTCTGGGCAGCCTTACTTTCTACTGATATTTAGAGTGTTCTTTAGTAGTAGCTAAAAAAGCAGAGCAGAATATATATTAAAGGACGTCTAATTTGGAAAAAGAGAAAAGGCTCAGTGGTAAAGAATCTGCCTGCCAATGCAGGAGATGCAAGAGATGAAGGTTCAATCCCTGTGTCAGGAGGATCCCCTGGAGGAAGAAATGGCCACTCTCTCCAGTATTCTTGCTTGGAGAATCTTATGGACAGAGGAGCCTGGTGGGCTACAGTTTACGGGGTCTCGAAAAGTCAGACACGACTGAGTGACTGAACGTGCACGTAGCACAGTGGAAAACAAACAATGAAAAAAGGACCTCTAATAATTTTTGTGAGATTATTTCTAACGAAACTTATGCATCTGCTTTGGCCACCCAATGCAACCCAGCTCCCCCAGCCGAGGGAGGGGTCCTGCTGTGAGGCAGCCCCAAATGAATGGCAAGTAAGCCAAGAAGAACAACCAGGAGACCCAGACTAAATTCAATTATGGGAGATTCAGAGCTAGATATCAGAAAATGAGATTGAAAGCAGGGGGCAACCTCCTGGGGAGGCTCCCTAAGAGATTTTATAGGAAAGAAGATAAAACCAAGAAGAAACAGCAGAGATCATAACTCAGCTCCAACCCCCAGGGGCTGAGTGGGGTGCCCACCGCTCTACCTCGAATATATGGAGACTACACGGTAATTACATTTTCACAAAATTAGTTAGCGTTAAGAGTAACTACATCCCAAAGTAATAACAGCATAACCATATAATCTGCTTTGTGAGTTAGGCTTGTGTTTGCTTCCTAAATCCTCTTCCCAGTTGCTGATCTTGACACTTTAGGGCATATACAATGCACTGTCAACTGATAACCTCGCCTTGAAGGAGGAAGGATCAGAGGTTGGGACGGAGGTTGTCTTATTTAGTCTGCTGGAGGCAGGAGGAACAGATTCTGGACACTGCCCTCTGCTGGTGACCAGAAGCAAATCGCCATCCCTGCAAGTCTGGATGAATAAGAAACTTGAGAGGCCAGTCCACCACAGTCCCCTGCAGCCAGCCTCAGGCAGGGCTGCCAGTAGCCTTGGCCTGGGCAGAACGTCTGGGATCTGACAAGCGGACTGCTATCCCTATTCCTTTATTTAGGCCATGTATGACCCCGAGCCCCTGTCAACTCCGTTTCCACCCAGAGTTTCCGTTCTTCTCAGACTGGCCAGGGCAGGGATTCCAAGTCCTAGCAGATTCTTCAAAAGAGGGGAGGAAGTTGGAGGAAGTGGACCACCTCCATGCCGCATCCCATATGACCCCTATAGGCAAGAATACTGGAGTGGGTTGCCATTTCCTTCTCCAGGGGATCTTCCTGACCCAGGGATCAAACCCACGTCTCTTGTGTCTCCTGCATTGGCAGGCAGATTCTTCACCAACTGCACCACCTGGGAAGCCCACCTTCCTTTAAGTCCTAAAACGCACATGGTACGTTCCAGCTTATAAAGCGTTTCCACAGCCACAATTTCATTTAATTCTCAAGACAATTCTATCAGTTGATCATATCATTCCTATTCTATTGCTGAGACACAGAGGTAGTTTGCCAAAGGTCATGCAGCTGATAAGTGATGGAGCTAAGACTGGAATCATGATCAATGACGTCAAGTCCTAGACTTATTCCAGAATATCACAAAGGCCTTGGGACTTGCCTGGTGGTCCAGTGCTTAAAAATATGCCTTCCGATGGAAGGGACATGAATTCGATCCCTGGTCAGGGAACTAAGATCCCATATGCCATAGGGCAACTAAGCCTGTGTCCTGCAACTAGAGAAGCCCCTGCATGCCACAATGAAGACCTAATGCAATCCCCCCAAAAATCCAATGGCCTCCCAACTCCTAGCAGACCCTGAATGGAGCACTAATGGGTGTGGTTCGGCGTCATAGTGGGTGTGTCTTGCTCTGTGATTATCCTGCGTGGTCTTGGGTTTGTGGTTGCTCCCTCCAACTATGTTGCAAGTCAGTGAGACCAGGGACGGACTCTTGTGCCCCTTTGGATCCCTCCAGCATCAAGCTCAAGATGGAACATAAAGGAGGATCTCAAATGTGAATGAAACAGATGTTGACGGTCCGCAGAAACACAAGCTATAAGAACACACTAGAGGGACTTACCTGGGGGCCCAGTGAGTAAGACTTCACCTTCCAATGCAGAGGACATGGGTTTGATGCCTGATTGGGGAGCTAAGATCCCACATGCCTCCTGGCCAAAAAAACCAAAACATAAAACAGGAGCAGTATTGTAACAAATTCAATGAAGACTTCAAAATTGTTTACATCAAGGGAAAGAGAACACCCTAGAATGAAACTCTCTGAAGGAGCAGCTAGGAGGCACGTGTGAGGCTGGTGCAGACGGGCCGGGCACGGAAGGCTCCCACCGTCTCTGAGAGCTTCCCCTTTCCTCCTGTTGAAATAAACTTATTTGATGATCTGGAGTTCTCAGTATGGAAGCAGTGAACAGTAGTTAGGAGCCATGAGTTGGCAGCCTCCCAAAACTCCGGAGTGGAGACCTACGGGTGACTCCCAGCCAAAGAGGGAGGGAAGGAGGATCTCAGATGAAGCAGAAACATGCCTGGTGCATCTTAAACACCCAGTAAATGTTTGTCATCCAGTGAAGGGGCAACCAGAGCAGAAGGTTCTTGGGAATAAGGCGAACTGTGCTAGATAAAAACCAGTTGCATGGGAAATCTCAGAGGTCCTTCTGTCTGTGTAGGGAGTCCTGGGTTTGTCTGTGTAGAGAGTTCAAAGGCCAGATAGGGTATCTTTGGATTCTAGGCTTATGTTTGGGCTTGCTTAGCTGGCTTGATGTGTTTCCCACTTCTCCATTTTGACCATTTTTCTCTGAAAACGCCGCAGCCCATCTTATTCTAGCTGGCATCAGTGACTCAACAGACATGAATTTGAGCAAATTCCAGGAGAGAGTGAAGGACAGGGAAGCCTGGCATGCTGCAGTCCATGGGGTCACAAAGACTAGGTCTTGACTGAGCAACTGAACAGCAACAGATTTCCTTACCCCAAAGAAAATTGGATCTCGTTTAAAGATATCGATAGCTATATTTCAGAAAAACTTATTTCGTTATTGTCTGAATAGAAAGGGATAAAATATGTTAGATATATTTATGTCCAATTGTTATAGTCAGGTTTCTTTTTTTTCCATTTATTTTTATTAGTTGGAGGCTAATTACTTTACAATATTGTAGTGGTTTTTGCCATACATTGATATGAATAAGCCATGGATTCACATGTGTTCCCCATCCCGATCCCCCCTCCTGCCTCCCTCCCCACCCCATCCCTCTGGGTCTTCCCGGTGCACCGGCCCTGAGCACTTGTCTCACGCATCCAACCTGGGCTGGTGATCTGTTTCACCCTTGATAGTATACTTGTTTCAATGCTGTTCTCTCAGAACATCCCACCTTCGCCTTCAGGTTTCTTTATGTCATAGACGTAACTTCTCCAACAGTATATTTGTACATAGAACTAGTGAACTCTTCCTTCTAGAAAATTCTCTTTAAAAGCAAGCCATCAAAAAAAAAATTAAAAAAAATAAAAGCAAGCCATCCTCCCAGCTAGCACCATAGATGATATGTTGTCTACTAGCGATTGCCAAAGAGTTTTCTTTTATCACTGGCCCCTATCAGTAAAATTTTAGCATATACCTAAAATATACGCATTTCTACATAAATTAAACACATGTACTCCAGCTTCAACGTATTATATGCGTTCAAAAATATATCTATAAAATAGGCAATATAGAATTAAGAAATGAAACAGTTTTTTCCTGGGCTCCAAAGTATTGGATGATTTCCTGGGGTGCCCCCAACCTACTGTGGAGGCCACTGGCTTACACAAGACAATACCCAATGCCCCCAAAGTAAACATAATCAAGGAAGCATTTTACATTTTTTTCTTGGGTAGCTTGTTTTCCAAATCATGGCTGAAACATCACATTCCAAAAGGTCCCGTTCCATCACGTAAGGGTTAAAAAAAATACCAACATGCCACATTTCATATCGGTCAAAGCGCTTTCTGCCACAGAAGCAGTTTTGAGGGAGAAATTGTCATCTAGCACCATAGTTATGCAAATGTGATAGTTATTTTTGACACTGGTAAATAATAGTTCTGTATGCACAGGCACTGTTTTCTTACCTTATCATGCAGTCTTAAGTCATAATTTAGATGTTCGTAAGTGATTAGCATTTTGGGGCTATGGTAAGCAATTTGTGCTGTGTTCCTGATCTACCTTCTAACTTGAAAAGGCGATTAGCACTTTGAGGCAGGGAGGAGGGAATACCTAACAAAATGCTTCTCTTAACAAGGTGAATCAAGCCCTCTGATGGATGACTGGTTGATGTACATATCTGAGCCATAGCCTGTGTTCACATTAGAACTAACGAACTGCCTTTATTACAAATTTGTCTTTATTACAAAATTGACTTCTCTTCAAATAGTATGAAAATCACTACCCCTCAAAATGGTATTACTACAACTTATTTGGTGGCAGAACAAAAATAGAATGAAAATATACATGTGACACTGGTAATACAACAAGCATTGTACTGTTATAAAAGTCTGAGGAAGACTACAAGGGAGCATTGCCAGCCCATTCTAAAAATAGCTAACTGAGAAAGATTCCTTTATGCTCATGCTCTTAATTGCCTGGGCAGCTTTATAGAAAAGTCAGTTCCTGGCTAGTACTTTTGAGAATCTTAATAGCCAAAACCAGGAGCCCAGTAAAAATAGTGTCACAGCGGGAACCCTGGTTCCTTCCTGCATACTCTGTACTGGAGGTCTTTCTGGCTAATTAGCGAACCACAGCCATTATGCAAATGAGCACTTCCTGATTGGCAGCAGCTTGCATCTCTCCCCACCACCCATGCAAATGAGGCCAACTGAATGGTTGTTTGTAGTCCAATGCAGAAGGAGAAAATGATGAAATGTCACACAGCCAGTCTCCTTTGGAGATCACACGGTCTGACTTCTCAGTTTATAGAGGAGGGAACTGAGTCTTCAGAGATTAGGATCCTTGCCTAAAGTTAGTAGTAAAGCCAAGCTTATTTTCAGGTTTTTAAACTTCTAATAGACTGTTTTTTCCTTGCCTTTAATTTTTATTTCCTCTTGGAAACGTTGGGATTCTACACACAGAAACTTGTGAAAACCCTATTATGGCAATGGGAAAACTAAGGTTGATAAAATGAAGTGTCATCAGATCAGGGACTCAAGAGACTTGTCATGTGAGCGACTCTAAAACCAGGGACTCTTTGCCCAGCACATGGGAATTGAGCTTTATCCCCTGGGAAAATTCTTGGGCCATCTAAAACCATCACGAAAGGACATTGACATGACTTTCATGAGTCCTTTCCTACAGTGCTTAGGAAATACTCAAGGTTTTCTATCCTGTCTACCCCTGGAGTTCTGAGCTGAGGCCAGTGACCTCAGTCATAGCAAATTTGTATTAGGAAAGCTCTACACTTCTGAATTGTTGGGACTGGCTTTATCTTTTCTTTCTTTTTCTTTTCTTTTTCCAGTTCCTTTGTAATCATCTCAAAGCCAAGTGCTCATTTCCACCAGAACTTTAAACATTGTGCCTTTATGTAGCACAGCTTTTAATTTTCCTCCCTAACAGAAGTGATTGTTTATGTTGTAAATGCCACATTAGTCTCCATGAAATGGAGATGGAATTGATTTTCATTTCAGAGATTTCACAGCTTGCCCCAGAACTTTATGCTTGATTGCCAGTGCTCAGAAATGCATGGGCTTCTGAGAGGATCAGAAATGATGTGTGTAACATGGCATATAAAAACGTGAGAATTGGGGCTGCATTTGTTGGGAGGACAGACCCCTTATGTCTCAGTAGCTTTGTCTGTCCAGGTGCTCAAAGAAACCATTGCCTTGAGCAGAGGTGACACCTTCAAGAAACAGACTTTAGTGTTAAGTCAGAGTACCCACAGTACCACCTTCTTTCCCCTCCAGAAAGCTCTGGAAGATTTATTTATAGATCCCTTAATTCAACTAGCATTTCCTGAGCACCTGCCCAGAGCTGCTTGGGCAACATTGGAGTGAAAGGAGTAGCACGCACCTTCGGAAGTTTATAACCTAATGGGGAGAGAAAACGCAGGATGCCGCCAGCATATTTGGGAGAGACTAGTGGATGTGCTCCAAACCAAGTACAATGCATACACCACTCAAAGCAAAGGATGGAAAAAGCTACACGGGCACATGAGGAATGGAGACGAAATGGAGGGCAGATGTCAGGTTGATCCAAAGGAAATGTTTTATTTTTGCTTGTCTCCCCTGCTGCCTACAAAGCTGCAGCCCCCTCCTCCTTGGGGAACCCTTTGTATTTAGCTGCTGAAGCCAAGATGACAGATGGCTCCACTCTCTTTCAGAGATGTGAGATAATGCCACTGGCATTTCATGGGCTTGGACTGATACTACATCTGTTTTGATCTTGGTCATCTGTTGGTCTGGTCATCCAGAAGGTATGCTTTTCAAGGGACCTGCCTTACTTTCCTGGAAGCTGTTTCCTCTTTAAGAACTCCGTTGAAACTGGAGTTTTGAAAACACAGTTAACATTCAATACAGTTAAGATAGTTCCTGTCATTCTATTGACTGTTATATTGGACAGACCATTTTAAAGGTCAACATCTTCATATGGAGTGAACAGAATGATGTCTCTGTAGTATCCTATATTTTTTCTATGCAAGATGTTTTTTTTTTAAATTTTTTAACAAGAAGTTCAAATATTTTCATTGATGTATAATTCACTTAAAATAGTATATTAGCTTCAGGTGTGTAACATAGTGATTCAATGTTTTATATATTTTTAAATGATCACTATTGTAAGTCAAGTTATCATCAATCATGATGCAAGTCATTACCATGTTTTTGACATATGTATATATATGGAATATACCTTCAAGCAACTTAGGTTGCTTCTATATCTTGGCTATTATAGTTAATGCTGCAGTGAACACTAGGATGCATAAACCTGTTCAAATTAGTGTTTTCATTTGCTTCAGATAAATACCTAGAAGTGGCATTCCTGGATTATATGGTAGTTCTAGTTTTTATTTTTTGAGGAACCTACATACGTTTTTTCATACTGGCTGCATTGATTTGCATTTCCATGCAAGTGTTCCCTTTTCTCCACATCCTTTCCAAAATTTATTTCTTGTCTTTTTGGTAATAGGCATTCTGACAGATGTGAGATGATATCTCATAGTGGTTTGTATTTGCATTTCCCTGATGATTAGTGATGCTGAACATCTTTTCATGTGCCTTTTGTAGTACCACACAAATATTAGTATTACCTGTTCCAGCTCTGCGAAAAATGTCCTCAGTACTTTGATAGGGTTACATTAATCTATAGTTTTCTTTGAGTATTAATAGTATAGACATTTTAATAATGTTAATTTTCCAGTCTATGATTATGGTGTATCTTTCTATTATTTGTGTCATGTTCAGTTTTTTCATTGATTTCTTGTCATTTTCAGATATAAGTCTTTCACTTCCTTGGTTAAATTTATTCCTAGATATTTTATTTTTTTGATGCAGTCTTAAAGAGGATTGCCTTCTCAATTTCTCTTTCTGATAGTTTGTTGCCTGCTAAGTTGCTTTAGTCATGTCTGACTCTTTGCTACCCTATGGACTGTTGCCGGCCAGGCTCCTCTGTCCATGGGATCCTCCAGGCAAGAATACTAGAGTAGGTTGCCATGCCCTCCTCCATGGGATCTTCCCCACCCAGGGATTGAACCTGTGTCTCCTACACCTTCTACATTGCAGGCAGATTCTTTACCACTGAGCCACTGTAGCCCTGATATTTGTTACTAGTATATAAAAATTTAAAAGTTTCTCTATATTGATTTTATACCCTGCCACTTTACTGAATTCACTTATTCTAATACTTTCTTGATGGAGTCTTTAGGGTTTTCTATATATAACATCATGTCATCTGCAAATAGTGAGTTTTGCTTCTTCCCTTTCTACTTGGATGTCTTTTATTTATTTATTTTTCTTGTTTGATTACTGTGGCTAGGACTTCCAATACTGTGTTGAATAAAAGTGGCAGGAGTGGACATCCTTGCCTTCTCCTTGATCTTAGCGGGAATACTTTAAGCTTTTCACCATTGACTATGATGTTAACAGTGCGTTTGTCATATATGACCTTTATACATGACATATATGTCATATATGGCTATATTAGCATATAGGGTAAGATATGCTTTCTCTATACACATTTTGTTGAGATTTTTACCATAAATGAACTTTGGATTTTGTCACAAGCTTTTTGTGCATCTTTGGGGATGATCATATGACTTTTATCCTTTGTTTTGTTAATGTAGTATATCACATTGACTGACTTTTCCGATATTGAACCATCCTTCATCCCTAGGATAAATCTCATGTGATCATAGTGTATGATCTTTTTAATACATTATTGAATTTGATTTGCTAATGTTTTGATGAAATTTTTTGATTTTCTATTCACCAAAGATGTGTTGTGCATTAGTCACTTAGTCGCGTTCAGTTGTTTGTGAGCCCATGTACTTTAACCCCCCGGCTCCTCTGTCCATGGGATTCTCCAGGCTACTGGAGTGGATTGCCATTTCCTTCTCCATTTCTGCCATTTCCTTCCCTGGGATCTTCCTGACCCAGGGATTGAACCCAGGTCTCTTGCATCCCATGCAGATTCATCAAAGATATTGGCTTGTAATTATCTTTTTATTTTTTTGATTCTGGTTTGGAATCAGGAGAATTCTGACCTCATAGAATGAATTTGAAAGTGTTCCTCCTTGCTCAGTTTTTTGGACTAGGGGAGACGGACAGGCATTAACTCTTAAATATTTTGTAGAATTTACCTCTGAAGTCATTTGCTCCTGAACTTCTATTTGTTGGAAGTTTTGATTACTGATTTAATTTCATTACTAGTAATCAGTGTTTTTAGTTTTTCTATTTATTCCTGATTAATCCTTTTCAGGGAGGAAGAAATGTACCGATTTCTTCTAGGTTGTCCAGATAATTGACATATAAATATTTATAGCAGTCTCTAATATTTCTGTGGTATAGTTGTAACTTCTCCTCATTTTATTATTTTATTTTATTTATTTGGGCCTTCTCTCTTTTTTTCTTGATTAATGTGGCTAAATGTTTATCAGTTTTGTTTATCTTTTCAAAGAACCAGCTGTTCATTTCATTAATCTTTTGTATTGGTTTTTATTCTCTGTTTCATTTTTTCATCCCGTTCTTTATTATTTTCTTCCTTTTACTAACTTTGAGCTTTGTTCTTCCTTATCTAATTCCTTTAGGTGTAAAGTCTAATTGTTTACTAGAAGTTTTTCTTGTTTTTGCTGTAAACATCCATCTTAGAACTGCTTTTGCTGCATCCCACACATTTTGGAAATTACATTTCCATTTTCATTTGTCTCAAGATATATTTTCATTTCCTCTTTGATTTCTCCATTGACCTATTTGCTTGGGTTACTCTCCATGTGTTTATATTTTCTCCAATTTTCTTCTTGTAATTGATTTATAATTTCTTGCTGTTGTGGTCAAAAAATGATGCTTGGTACCATTTCAGTTTTCTTAAATTTATTGAGACTTGTTCTGTGGTCAAACATGTGATCCATGCTGGAGATTGTTCCTTGTACACTTGAAAAGAATATGTATCCTGTAGTTCTGGGAGGGAATTTTTATATATATCTATATTAAATCTGTTGTTTAATATGTCATTTAAGGCAAATGTTTCCTTATTGATTTTCTGTCTAGATGATCTACCCATTAATGCAAGTGGAACATTAAAGTCTTCTATTATTGCATTACTGTCCATTTCTCCCTTTGTGTTTGTTTATATTTGCTGTGTATGTTTAGGTGCTCTTATGTTGGGTGCCTAAATACTAACAAAAGTTATACCCTCTTTTTGAGTTTATCTTTTTATCATTATGTAATGTCCTACTTTGTCTTTTGTTACAGTCTTTATTTAGAAGTCTGTTTTTTCTGGTATTAGTATTGCTACTCCAGCTTTCTTTTTGTTTTCATTTGCAGGGAATTTCTTTATCCATCCTTTCACTTTCTGTCTGTATGTATCTTTAGATCTGAAGTGGGTCACTTGTAGGCAGGATATAGATAGGCCTTAATGTTTTGTTTTGTTTTTCTCAATTCATTCAGCTACCCTATGTCTTATGATTGGAACATTTAGTCCATTTACATTTAAAGGGATTATTGATAGATGTATTATCTCCAATTTGTTGATTGTTTTCTGGTTGTTTTCATAGTTCTTCTCTGTTCCTCTCTTCTTGTCCTGGTTTCTTCGCTTGTGGTTTGACGATTTTCTTTAGTGTTGTGTGTGGCTGCCTTTCTCTTAATTTTTTTGTGTGTATATTGTAGGTTTGGGTTTGTGATCACAATAAGGTTCATATATATGAGTCTATATATAGTAGTTTATTTTAAAACTGACAGTTGCTTAAGTCTGACTACATTCTAAAAGCACTGCATTTTTCCTATTCCCTTCATCTTTTATTTTTCTGTCATATTTTCCATCTTTTTATCCTGTGTGTCCCTTAACTACTTGTTGTGGCTGTGTCTGGTTTGAGTACCCTTGTCTTTAACCTTCACACTTCATAGCTTTTTACGTGACTGCTCCTCTCCCTTTCCTATATATTTGCCTTTACCAGTGAGGTTTTTTTTTTTTTTTTCCATAAATTTTCTTATTACTCGTTATGGCCTTTTCTTTTTTGCTTAAAAAAGATCCTTTAACATTTCTTGTAAGGCTGCTTTAGTGATGATGAACTCTTTCACTTTTTGCTTGCCTGGGAACTCTTTATCTCTCCTTCAATTCTGAATGATAACCTTGCCAGGTAGAGAACTCTTGGTTGTAAGTTTTTTTTTTTTTTCTTTCTTTCTTTTGGCACTTTAAATATATCATGCCACTTTCTCCTAGCCTGTAAAGTTTCTGCTTAAAAATTAGCTTATAGTTTTGTGGAAGTTTCCTTGTATATGACTAGTTGTTTTCTCTAACTGTCTTTAAAATTGTCTCTTTAACTTTTACCGTGTTAATTTTGGCTTGTCAGTGTGGTTCTCTTTAGGTTCATCTTGTTTAGGACTTTCTGGGCTTCCTGAGCCTGATTGTCTGTTTCCTGCCCCATCTTAGGGAGGTTTTCTGCCATTATTTGTTCAAATAAGTTTTCTGCCTCTTTCTCTCTCTCTTGTTTCTATGAAACAGTTGTCTCTCTTGGTCTTGAAGGTATGATCTGCACTGGGTGGCTTCCGCAGGCCAGATGGAGTGGGAATGGTTGTGAGCCAGGGTGAGGGGTATCCCAGGGTGTGCCAAGCAGCATATAGTTTACATGGCAGTGTTGGGAGATGCAGTCATTCTGCTGAGGGATATCAGGGGGTCTGATTTTGAATGATTATCATCATTATTATAAATCTTTCCACTTAATTATAACTAGCTCCATTGAGTTGTAAATATGTATATTTTAATGTTAACAATATGAGCTTTATTGGCTAAAGATACAATCAGTGATTAAAACAGAAATCTCTTGAAGTCTAAAACTGCCCCCCTAAATTAATGCTAAGAGTGTAAAGAGCCCCAGTTCACTGCCAATAGGTGAACAAAGCTTCTTTACGTTAAGATAACAACTGAGTGAGATCTACTCTTCCTGAGCAAGGGTACTGGGTCCTCTAGGCTGAGGTGAGTCTCTCCCTGTCTGTCGGCCTGTCTGTCTCTCTCTTCCTAAATGGCAGAGGACAAGCATGCATGCAAGGTGGGGGAGAGGGGCTGGAAAAAGTGCAAATAAGTGGCAGGGAGAAGAGTTACTTAAAGCTGTCAGGGGGACACACTTTGACAAGGGGAGCTGGAATTAGTTGGCTGCTGGGGAAAGTTCTGGATCTATAGGAATGGTGGTAGAGAGGGCCACTCAGGTACTCAGGGAAGCTTCGGTCAATATGCCGATGGTTTCGCGTTGTAGGCCTTTTTCTTCTTTTATGGTGTTTTTTCTCTGTCTTCCACCTTCTCTCTCTCACTTGCTGGTGTTTCTTCTTTAAACAGAATGGGGGAAGAGGTGGCTTCATCAAGTCCAGTTCTCATTTTGCATCGAGGGGTAGTATTGATTTTCCACCCATGACTGCTGAAAATTAAAATTTCTTTATGAAGTGGGGTTTTATTCTTGTCGTGTTCCTTATCTTTTTAAATATGATTACCTGCACTTCAGGGCTTCATGGCTAAAATCATAATGAACTTCCCCACCCACCACAGTGCAGAAGATCAAGAGAGATTTGCCTGTAAGCCCGTGTTTGTGGCTGTAGGAGGACTGGCAAGGGCCTTGGGCTGGAATAAATGTTTTTCCTCTGGTGACTTAATGCCCTGTCTTTGGGCCACCGGCTTATTGACTTACTACTAATTTTCCTGTCAGGATAATTCTTGCAATCAAGATTTAAAACAAACTAGGGGGTTACTAAAGTGCTGAGATTAAAGCCTAATGCTTTTTTTTTTTATTTGATTAAGATACTCTTATCTGGTTTCTTTGGGCCCAATTTAAACTCAGCCAAACCTTCCTTAAAGGGCCAGACTTGTTTGTTTCAAGCAAACACTTTTTTTCCTCTCCTGCTGTGTATTTGCTCACTGGGAAGAAGGAATAGATTACCCCACCGCATCAACGTTCAGGCAGCTGCTCAGGACAATTTTCTTCAATGTCTTGCCATGGAAAAAGAGACCAGTCATTTCCTAAGTGGTGATTTGGGGTGACCTATATTTTAGGAAACTGTTGGATTCACCATCAGCTCCTGTCTTTCCAACATGTAGGCCCAAAGCCTTAATAGAGAACTGCACTTAGGGGAGAGATTATTGAAAAAGGAGAGAGGATTTGGAAAGAACACAGCATGGTCACCTGATACCACTCGGGGCACAGACTCTTCATGGCTTTAAAGGCCATCTTTTAAATTTATCTCTTATCCCCATTCTTTGCTTCTTAAATGATGTTGAGCCCTTTCTCCAGTATCTGAGGAAGATATTATCCTGTTTATAGCCCTTAAGCTGTGACAAACCTAGACAGCATATTTAAAAGCAGAGACATCACTTTGCCGACAAAGGTCCTCATAGCCAAAGCTACGGTTTTCCAGTAGTCATGTATGGATGTGACAGTTGGTTCATAAAGAAGCGTGAGTGCTAAAGAATTCATGCTTTTGAACTGTGGTGTTGGAGAAGACCCTTGGCAGTCCCTCGGACTGTAAACAGATCAAACCAGTCAATCCTAAAGGAAATCAACCCTGAATATTCACTGGAAAGACTGATGCTGAAACTGAAGCTCCAATACTTTGGCCACATGATTCCAACTCATTGGAAAAGACCCTGATGTTGGAAAAGATTGAGAGCAGGAGGAGAAGGGGGCAATGGAAGATGAGATGTTTGGGTATCATCATCGATTCAATGGACATGAGTTTGAGCAGACTCTGGGAGATGGTGAAGGACAGGGAAGCCAGGCGTGCTGCAGTCCTTGAGGTAGTAAAGAGTCAGACACGACTGAGCAACTGAACAACATCCCTTAAACCAAGTGGACTTGGTTTAAGTAGACTTGTATCATCCCCTTCTGTTCTTTTCTGTACATGTCCGTTTGTACTCCCATGAGAAAGCTCCCCAAGCAAACATCCAGCTCAGCTACATAGTCTGGGTTGCAGCCCAGAAACAGACATACAGGGAGCATGAAGTCAGTGAGGTGGGTTCTGGGGATGCTCTTCTCAGCCCTGAACATCTCTATTTTCCACCAACTTTTCTTTTCATCTCTTTCTATTAAAAGTCTTCTCAATGCTAATGCAATAAATTTAGGTCTGTAGCCAGATGCAAAGTAAAACTTTTGGCAGGGAACACTCCATCAAAAGACATTGCAAATGAAATATGCTATCCCTTGGGGATTATTCTACAGTTTAATTTAATTTGATATTTCAAATTAAATTAATTCAAATGGTGATGCAGTTTCCAGGGAAAACAGACTTCATTTATGATGTTCTGCCACCAAATTGTTTAGCAGCCATCATACATCTCACATTGTTAATGAAGAAAGATAAATAGTGACAAGGTAGGCTCTTCCCCTCATTTTCCAGTCCCGGCCATAAATAGAATGCAAGGAAACCCTACCAGCATCATACGCTCCCTTATTGAGCAGCATAAATATTTATTAAGACCATTATAGTTAAGACTAATACTATCTGTGGACCCTTCTAGATAATCATTTCCAGGCATGTAATGAAGATGTATGGGGCCTCAGGAGAAGAACAGATGTGACGATTTCCGTTTTATAGACCGGGAGACAGGTGGTGATGGGATTTACCCAGCCTCATCTAGGGGAGCAGGATGATAGGCAGAAGCTCAGATCCAGTGCCCAGGTTCTCAACTCTCCACTTTATCAGGTTATGCTCCCAGCTTGTAGCCCTTCACTCAGCCTTAATATAATCTGAACTATGTCCACAGTGTCCAAGTAAACAGCAAATGGAGTCATTATGGAGTAAATGAATCAACATAGACATTTCATCTGGGGAGCCAAGAAGACTCGTGTGCCACAGTTGTGTTTTATGCAATTTTAGTGTTTAGGTTATCAGACAGCAAAAGCACCTCTTTTCTGCAGTTGCCATTTTTGTTTGTTGTTCTTCCTAAGTAATCTAGGCTATCACTCTCTTTTGCAAGTATGGCTAGCTGAGAAAGGAACCCTACAACCCCGTGGTTGAGGATGGCGCTTGTGACTCCTCAGGGTCATTGCAGGGTCATTGCCTCCTGCCTGGTTCTGGAAGGCCTGGCTGGCTGTGAGTTAGAGAGAAAGATGCAACTCCCCTCTGAGGCTTGGAAAGAGGTGCTCGGTGCTCTCATGGGTGGTCACTTTGTAAAGGTTTCCTCTGGTATAGAGAGTGGGCAAACAGACATTTACCAATGTGTTATGTCCTGGGGGTCGGGAAGATCCCCTGGAGAAGGAAATGGCAACCTACTTCGGTATGCTTGCCTAGGAGATGCCATGGACAGAGGAGCCTGGTGGGCTACAATCCATGGGATCACAAAGAGTCAGACATATCTGAGCACACGCACGCGCGCACACACACACACACACACACACACACACACACACATCCTGGGGACTTTTTTTTTTTCCCTATTTTTCTTCTTTCTTTTATAGCACAAGTTTATTAAATGCATGCTGTTCCTTGAGTCTACTAACCTCGTGTCCCAGAATGTTGACTGGAGGAAGGCAGAGTATTGTGGAAGGCTTACTTCTCTGCTATTGCCTCTATGCCCACTGGCCACATGAAAACTCCAAGGCTTTTCTGCTAAACAAAATTTAATATTATCACAAGAAACTGTGGAGGAGCACAGAAAGCTAGATTTATAGCAATTCACTGCTACTTCCTTCAACAAAGGACACAGGTTTTAGTGAACAAAGGGGAGTTTATCTGTACCAACATCTCATGCCTCCAGCTCTGCCCAGTTCAGCCCCATTTCCTCCTAAAATCCACAGAGAACAAGCAGACTCCTTTATTCTTTTTTCAGGCCTTCATTTTGGGAGCGTTCTTTTTTCTGGGTACAGCTAGAAGAATCCATGGGTTTAGATTTTTTTGTCTGGAGAAATGAAATTTGCATTCCTCTGACATGTGAACCTTTAGGGGAAAAAATAGTAATTATTAGAACAATGATACTTTATACAATAGATGGTTGTAAATTATACACAAACTTGAAAGCCTTCAGTGTCCTATAGTTCTGCATTTGTTTTCAGGTACAACACCCAGTGGGCTTATTCTGTTGTAAGGATAATGCTATTATGCAATCATTATTATTAGCACAGTAATGATCATGTAAATACTACAGCACATAATTAACTCACCAGCCAGTTAGCACCTAGGATCTCTTGAACTCCTAAATGCCTAACTGATCCTGACATTTTTTTAAAGTCGTCTTTTCAGTTCTCAAAAGAGGAATCCACAAACTCCAAAAGTGAGGAGGTTCCTAAAGATAGTTTTGAAAGCCAAGACCCATAGTCAGCTACCTAGCTGAAAAGACTGTTAAGAGCTACAGTGTTTTGAATACCTCCCAAGAGCTTGGGAAATGTTTCAGTGCAGTATCTTATTTCCTCTTCACAACTCAGAGATACGGGTTCCTTTCCGGATTTTGTAAAAGAAGAAACTGCACCACCAGGAGGTAAAGTAACTTGATCAAGGTCACACCCTCAGGCAGAGTTGGATTTGAAACCGGTTCTTTTCTCTCTCAAGCTGAGATTCTGGCAAACTGTATGGATAAAATTTTTTGGCCGCCACAGTTACAGATAAACACAAGTTAAGGAGTCTGGACTTCTGTCTCTCTTTTCTATGCATCTCCTTTCACTTTGCATTTTTTTTCTCCCTCTCTGATTTTCTTCTTATAATGAGACAGAGACTGAAATTTTACACTACTGCTCACTCTTTATTTTTTTCTTTTTCCACTCAGCAAATACATTTGGTAAGAATCCATTTGCAGCAGGTACTGTAACAATTACTTTGCACAGTTTTTTAACCGACGGTCCCTCTGGCCCTTAAGACCTCACACCCCAAAGTTATTATAACTCTCTTATCAAGGAGCTTGGTGTGTAGAGAATGATCTCTGTGACAAATGCTAAGTGAATTGAGTTTATTTAGCCAGCGGAAGAGAAACTTGAACAGTGTTTTTCAAACAGCTTTCAAGTTTATAACAGAAATACTGAAACCTTCCCAGCTGTTCTCCACTGCTGGCAAAAACAGAACAGAAGGGAAGTGGTTCACTCAAAGCAGCAGACATTCTGATTATGTATAAGAACTTTCTGGCTGCGAAGAATTGTTAGACAAGGACATGGTTTACTGAGGCAAGCTGTCCTTGGAGACCTTTCAGAATAGGATGGTTTGCTTCCTGGGGCATTTCAGACGTAGGGAGACTGGATTGCATGAGCTGAGTAGCGGGGTCATTCAGGCTAAGTCTTCTTGTCGTACCGAATGGATTTAGACAGTTTGTCCGCACTGTCTCCACAAAGTGGAAGTTGCATCCATTTTCTGGGAAATTCTGCAGCACAGATAGAAGATAAACTATCTCTGATCTAAAGGATCCAAATTGATTTCTCTGTCCAAATCACATGTGTACACATCCGGATAGAGAAACTAGACAAGATCATCTTAAGATAACAAACTTAATTGGATTTATAAAAATCTATAACTGTTGTTAGCTTCTTAGAAGTAGGGGCCATGTAAATGTAAGCCATCTCTACAGTGATAGTTGATGTGCATTTTATTAGCACAGTCATGGAAATGGAGACAGATGAGCATCAGTCAGTATAGACCTGGGTTCAGATCCTTGTACATTTCATGTGATATATCTGAGAGTCTGCTTTCCTTGCTATAAAATGAAAAACATTATAATACTTCCTGGTATGGTGAGAGGGAGGTTAAGTTAGCGTTTGTACATCACCCCACAGAGTACCTGCCGATATGGGGTGGTTCTTTCCCAATAAAATGTCCCACAGAACCTCTTCCATTCCCACATGGGCTGGTGGTCCAGCCCAGGAGCACTGTAATCCCTCATTGCTACAGTCACTGGCAAGTTCATACCACATCCCTAAGTCTCTCTCAGCCAAACCCCTCCAGCCTGGGCTCTCATTTCCAAAGACGATAGGCGAGGAGGGCTCTCTCTGGCTTTGAGCTCCTATGTATCTGGGCATTGAGTATTTTTACAGCTGATGTGTGATTTTCATGGCACCTCCGAGGAATAGGAGATGCTCAGCAGGGTGGGCGTTGAGGAGGTAGCACCATAGCAGAAGCCCTGATCTGGGGATTCAAGGACCCAAGACTGGCTTCAGGGTTGCCAAGGTGACTTGGGGCAGGTCAGTTCACTGCTCTGCACCCCAGTAGCAGTTAGCATGTATTCTGTGCCAACTGTGTGCTAAGGACCTGCTTATTACCTTCATTATTGTCAATATCCCAAGTAAGCCCCGAGGTAGATAGATAACACAACCTTCATTTTACAGAGGGGGAAGCTGAGGTTCAGTGCAGTTGGGGTACTTCACAGAGGACCCCTGATAGCCAGTGAACAGAGGAGCAAACATTAGCACCCATGACGCAGGGCATCACAGTGTGTATCTGCCCCACTCCTCGGCTCTAACTCTGTTTCCTTGTGGAGAAATGAGGCTAGATGGAGCTTTCTGGGGTTTTCTAGGGCCCAGATAGCTGATGAACCTAATTCTGAACTTCTCCCAGCCTCAGGGCCAGTCTGGATGCATGATGGTGGAGACGTGGAAATGATGCCAACCATCAATTTCCATCTCTCACTCCCACCCCATTCTTTTGTCTTCCTCTGTAAAGACTCTTTAGGAGTTCTCTTGTATTTCCTTCCCTGAGGAATAATCATTGGCATCTTTTTTTAAGGAGGACTTTTTGGTAAACGGGCAGAGTCCAGAAAGTACTTTGGTAAAGAAGCCACTTGCAACATGATCCTATTTCTTTTGGCCATACTCTTGTAGCATCATTTTGGGCCATCAGTTAACCTCCTCTCCTCTTGCATGATCTTCTGGTGCCCAGTCTCCAAGAGAAAACGGGCAGGAAGAGAGGACAAACCTTCCTCACTGGGCGCGGAGGAACAGGGAAGCGCCAGTCAGTTGTGTGTGGCAAAGGTGTAGACCATCCAAGCCTACCATAAATACCAGCGAATGTTCTAGGGACCAAGCAGATAAGTCATATCAGGAGAGGACCAGGGAGCCAAATTTATGTAGTTGAGCAAGGATCTAGCTCCAAGGGAACACAATCACAGCCTATAAATACCTCTACAAAAACAGTATCAATGAAGTGAGAGAGTTAATCACCATCTCCAAAGCCAGGAGGACAAAGTACATTAGCCCTCAGCGTGGAGAGGGAGCTGGAAAGCACAAGAGTGAGAAGTTCAGAGCTGAGAGAGGCACCCGGACCAAGGGCCCGGGTACCCGGTGAGTGTCCTCGCTCCCCCGCTGCCTGGAGACCTGGCAGGAGGAGAAATGCTAATTGAGCCAGAGTCCAGGAAGGCCAGGACAGCTAGATGGGGGTCAAATGGGATGATGCAAGGGGTTCCCCCACCTATGATTCAACAAACTGAGGAGTAATTACTTGCTCTTGCAAATTGCTTGGTCAATACACTGAGTAAATCAAAGTAGCCATTTCAGCAGAGAAGTCGTGAGGACAGGCAGATCGGAACCTGCAGATTCCGGAGAGCCTGTGCAGAGTTGGGTTTGTTTGTGAGACTTGCTATCATAACACTGGATGGCCAATTGTCCCGGTTATTTTAGTGTGTGTTCGTTTTTAGCCACGTGGCATGCAGAATCTTAGTTCCCCAACCAGGGATCGAACCCACACCCTCTTCATTGGCATTGTGGAGTTCTAACCACTGGACAACCAGGGAAGTCCCTGACTCGATTTAATCCATATTTATTAGCATGAAAAGCAGCTTCTCTTGTCAGACTGCAGATCCCCTCCCAAGGGCCTTATCCAGCCCCAGCCTGCCTGTCCTGCCCCTTCCCAAAGAATCCTGCTCCTCTTCCGTCCCCACCACGTACCACACTCTGCCTGTTCCACCCTGCCCTTCAACAGTATTAATGACTCCAGCCTAAGTACCTGAGTGGAGCCAGGCCTCTCCTCCACAAAGCCTGTTTAGAGATGGCCCGAGTGCCTGCTGGGAATAATTCTAGCCGTAGGCAAGCTCAAGAATTATTGATGAAATAACCTTTTGGGGCCTGAGTCTGGGGTTTTGCAGATGCAACGGCAAGATTGTTGTTTAAGTGGGGACTTGATCAGGCGTTGACCTAGAAAACATTTAGTTCTTTTATTGCTTTTGCAGCTTCCCGAGGCTAATGTTGTCTACTGCCACGGCAGCCTGAGCAGCTCACCAGGAAAGGGAGTGAGGGGAAGTGGACAGTGAGGCTGTCTGCAGATCCAGAAGGCCAGAAAGTAATGAGGCAGCGCCTGCACCCCTAAACGGGAGCACCCTAGGTCTCCCCCAGCGCCGGGATGGCGTAAAACAATTCAACTTTGCAGCAACTTGCTATTTTCACCTGAAATGCTCAACCTCACCAGATTCAAAGAGCAGATAAATCCATCAGGAGGGAGGTGGTTATTAATGTAGGAGGCCTTTCCAGGAGCCACAGCGCTAGGCTGGTTCAGGTGGAGACTGAGACCGAGATGAGAGGAAAGTCATCTGGGAAGGTCACGTTCGGCACCAGGCTGACCATGGGTCTCTAAGGTGCAAAGACCACCACAGGTGCCCTCTGCAAATAGAAAGGAGCACAGGGGACTTGTCTCTACTCCCGGCACATGGTGGTCCCCTCACCTGTTCACTGCTTCTCCCAATTTGTATAGTCTGTGGAAGGGAGGACCTCCGGTACTGCAGTAGGAAGGCCAGGGAGTTTCCCAGCCGGCTAGTGGCCAGGACTCCACGCTTTCATTGCTGAGGGCACAGGTTCCATCTCTGATGGGGAACTAAGATCAAAAAATTTGTTTGAAGTTCAAAGCTTCTGATGGTAGGACGTGAGCATGTCTGTTTCAGAATACATTCTAGAGGCAGCGAGGGCTAATTAGAGTCAGGCAGGGACTGAAGACAGAGAAATCCCACTTATATACAGTGTGGGCCACAGACCACTCACTAGGGAACCATAGGGCCCTTCCCCCATACCAGTCTAACCAGACGTTCTAGGCAAGGGGCTGGAGAACGTATGCTTGTAAGAAGCTCCCTGCGTGATTCATGAGTACCATGGAGTTTGAGACCAATGAGTTAGGGACATATGTGTGTGTGTGTGTGTGTGTGTGTGTGCTCAAGTTGTGTCCAACTCTTTGCTACCCCATGGACTGTAGCCCATCAAGCTCCTCTTTCCAGGAAATTTTCCAATCGGAAATACTGGAGTGGGTTGCCATTTCCTCCTCCAGGGGATCTTCCCAACCCAGGAGTTGAACCCGTGTCTCTTGCGTCTCCTGCATTGGCTGGCAGGTTCTTTACCACTGTGCCACCTGGGAAGCAATGATTTGGGAAGTGATTGCCATATTTGCATTACTCCAGGTGAGAGAGAGCAAGGGCCTGGATTCGGGCACTGATCACGACAATGTAGAAGAAGGTAGGCCTTCTTCTGTAGAGAACTTTTGTAGTGATGTTGTTATCAGGATGTGATTGGATGAGACATAAAGAGAGATCTGCAAGATCGTGCTGAGGTTCCCAACTTGAGTACCTGGGTGGCTGGTAATGGTGATGCATGGAAGTTGGAGTTTTAGTTTTGAAAATCTTGAGTTTCTGTTGTATGTGTGGGGTATCCTGGTGGAGATGTCTGTCAAGTCACCTGAAATGCCCATGTGGAGCTCAGAAGGCAGGTGGCAGATCATGGGGAGAGATAGGAATTTGCGACCCTTGACTGATCCTGCATAAAGTTGATCCTAGTTCGAGAGGCAGAGCTGACCACTTTCTCTGCCACACATCCATAACACCTGCACAGCACGCATCCCACCGTGTGGAGTCTATTTGCTTTATGTACCTGCTCTTCTACTAAATCACAGGTTGATTAAGAACAAGGACTCATCATTCATGTCCATATGCCCAAACGCCCAGCAGGGTCTGACACACATGAAGTTCTTTACAATATCACTGAATACGTGCAAGAAAATACAGAAGAAGATGAAATCAAGAAAGGTTCTGCGAACCTGACCTCAGGAACCATCAACATTTACAGGGTGGGTGGAAGAGGGCAGGACTGCAAGGAAACCTGGCAAAAGGTGATCAGAGTAGGATGAGGAAAAGCAGAAGAAGACAATGACAAGGAGGAAAGAGAGAGGAAGACTCTTGGCTTCCTGGGGGGCTCAGATGGTAAAGAACCCACCTGCAATGAAGGAGACCTGGGTTCAATCCCTAGGTTGGGAAGATCCCTGGACAAGAGAACGGCAACCCACTCCAGTATTCTTGCCTGGAGAATCCCATGGCCAGAGGAACCTGGTGGGTACAGTCCAGAGAGACGCAAAGAGTCAGACACAACTGAGAGACTGTACTGAATTGATGAACTGAGACATGACTGGATGACTAATACTTTACAAAGAGAAAGAAAGACCCTTCAGTTACTGCAAAGGGGCCGAACAGGGATCTGGCTGGTGGTGCTGACCACTAGTGGTGTCACTTTCAGGAGTAAGGCTAGTGTGGTACAAAGATAAGCTCCAGACACCAAGTCTGGCCTCTGGAACTTTCATCTGGTTCTTTCTTTGCAAGTCCAAGTAGCTCTGGCATCATGAGGGTGAGTTATGAAGCCAAGAAAGCCCAGATTGTGTTAAGCAATGAGATGGCCAGAAGAATCCAGATGGTCACTAGAGCTTGAGCTCTCACAAGGTCCTCCGAAGGGAGTGGACCCAGTGGTTAGACCACCTGGATACTTTTCTTCCCTTCTCTCCTTGATCTTTGGCCTTATAGGTGTCTTTTCATGCAGATGTTTGGGAATTTAGTGGGAAAACAAAGAACCACCAGAAATGGCCATATCGAGAATACCCAATATTTACTGTTACACAACCAGTTATCTGGGGGCTTTGTTTGGTTTGGTTTTCTTTCCTTTCTTTTTCTTTTCTCTTTTGCCTATCTTGGTCTTATTTCACTGGCCTCAGCTCACATGACCACATTGTAAATTTCCATTTTGCCTATTTGGTTTTTTTTTTTTTTCAGACATTGAAATGTGAACCAAATGCTGTTTTAAATGAGTTAGGAACCTGTTCTGGCTTCTGTCTTTCTCTTTTTTTCCTTTTGAATTGCTGCAGGGTGTACCTCAAAGCTTCAGTTGGAAGCCTGCAATTTCAGAGTCGTTTTCTTTAGGCAAGAGAAGCTGTGATGTATCTCAGAGATATCACCACAGCTCAAGTTCAGAGTCTCTGGTGGAGGAACCAGAATATGGGGCTTGGAAGGTGGGAAGGTGGGAGGTGCTGGAGAGGTTCCTTTGGATCCTCTGGAGTAGCTGGCCGGAGGCAAGGTGACTGCCTGGATGGTGGGGGTGCCCATGAGTTGCCAGAGTCTCACTCTTTAAGCTGGACCTCCAGCCCATAATATTCAACTACCGAATGCACATTTCCACCAGGATGGCTCCCCTCCCCTCACACCTAAAATGTCTTGAGCAGAGTCAGTTGCTTTTCTTATCAGTTCTATTACTGTTTCAGTCTTTATTTAGTGTCTGCTATATGGCAGATGGAATTTTATGTGTTGGAGTCATGGCGATGGGCAACAAAGACACAGTTCCTGGCTCAGGAAGCCTATGTTCTAGCAAGGGAAGCAGACTTGAAATATGGTTGATATTGTCCTGAGTGCCATAAATAACAGTAATAACAGTAATGTTCATTGAGTCTTTACTGTCTACCAGACACCATGGTTGCCACCATCAGATAGGGAGATGGGACTTAGTCTGGAGGGTCAGGACAGGCTGTAGTGTCCCCGCTGGCCCCCACTGGCTTCCAGACCCACACTTTGGAAACTGAGGTCTCTGCCTCCTCTTCCCACACCTTCCTCTCTAACATCACCAAGCACGGTGCCACCTACATCACCTGCCCCCCTCTCCATCCTTCCCCACCCTCTCTTGTCCAGAAGCATGCCTCCCACAACTGGACATCACAAGAGCCTTGGCCTCTCTGGTCCAGAAAGGTTGCTTTCTGCTCAAAGTCTCAGTCGCTAATTCAAAAAAATATCAAAGGGCCTTTCCTCACTCCTCACAATTAGGTTGTATGTTTCAATAGAGAAACTGATGCTGACTGTGGTCCCTTGACTAAAGATAGTCCAACCTCCTTCCTCTGGCACGCTTGCCCTCCCCCCGCAAGCCAGCTTTCCAGGTTCATCCCCACAAATGGCCTGTTCACATGTGCCCTGGCATGACTTCTGTCTTCTTGGGCCCCCTGACCCTCTCCACTTCTACTTATTATTCAGTAATAAGGCCCTAATCAGATGTCACCTCTCTGTGAGGACTTCCCTAGTGAAGCCAAGAAGTGAAGAAGTACTTTCTCCCGTCACTGCATTTGTTCTGAGATGCATTCATACTGCACGTACAAGCCTGTGCATGTCTCACACACTCGTATACCTGGCACACAAGTGGCAGATAACCCCTAGGAACCCTTGTGTGCACCTACCGTGGGTAAGCCTTGGCTCTGCTCCAGGGCCTGTGCTAAGCGACCAGCCAGATTCTCTCTTGTTCTCATCACAGCCCTCTAACAAAGCAGCTCTAGCAAAGTATCAAATATGGGGATATGATAACAAATCACATCCCCGTATTACAGATGAGATCAAAGAGGTTAGGTGAGTTGCGTAAATAAGGTCACACAACCAGTAAGTGCCAGAGCAAAGATTCAAAGCCAATTTTGACCTAATCCCATGTATGTAACACTGCATTGCCATTCACCAGGCAAGAATTCCTCTTCCAACAGTCATGTACCTCAGCTTCCTTGTATAGTGCTTTGCATGCAGTATGCATTCAGAGTTATATTCCAGAACCTAACACAGAGTCCAGAACATCTCCTGCATGCACAGTAGATGCCTGTGACTGAATGAATGGAGCTATTGCCGGGCACTTCAACGAACCTTCTGAAGGAAAACAGCCAGCACCAGGGCCTGAGAGTGTATTAACAAAAGTTCCAGTGATTCCTATGTAGCCAACCAGCACCTGTCCACAGACTGCTGTCCAGCAACAGGGACACTGAGGCAGACAGCTGCTAATTGACTATCCCAAGGTTAGCAGGCCTACCTCCCACCCCTGAACCAACTTTTGTAGTCAGCTCCTCTTAGTGTCCGCCTGGCTGTAAGATAAGGAGCTAACACTAGGCAGAAAGCAAGCCCCCATCTCCATCTGTCCTGTCTAAGGAGATCTTAAATTGGTTTTCCTGACTCTTTCCTCTGAGGAGGTCCTTACCAGGACCTCATCTCAGATAAGCTGAGCAGGGGACAGCCTCCAAGCAGCTGACCTAGAAACTCCAAACCACAGCAAACCAAGTCTTTGACCTGGAAGGGCCCTGTTATTGGGTTTTGCTTATTGCAGATCCATCATCTTCAGAACCTCCTTCTTGCCTCTTCGGAGAGGAGTCATGTTGCCTGGCAACCAGCATGTCAGTGATGTGACAAAGCTATTGATCAATAAAGACTGGGTCTCATAACCTCTCTCTGAAGCTATGTTTGGCCTCTCTGGTTCTGAAAGCCACTGTCTGCTGATGTCTTAGCAGCTGGGGTGATGCGTTCAAAAGAAAATAAGATTCAGAGTTAGACATACCTAAATCGATGTCCCAATTCAGCCACACTGGCTGTGTGACCTTGACAAATCACTTGCCCTCTCTGATTCTCAGTTTCCTCAAACCACTGGTGAGGAGACTTTAGTGGGAAATCTCAGGTTCCTTCCAGTTCTGACATCTATGATCTGTGTTTCATGACCTGGGGCATGAGCTCTTCCCATGATCCAAGTCTAGTGTGATGAAGGAACTCAGTTCTGCTTCACGTTGGTCATCCTGTGGTATCATTCTGGACAACTGAGGCATGAAAATAAATCAGAAGCAATGAGAGGTTAGGATACATTGTCCTTCCATGAACACCTCCCTCTTCCCAACCCCCAGTCTTGCCTTGATAATAAAACCCCCTTTCCTACAGACAGACAGCACGACTCTCTGGGAAATCCTCAAGAAATGTTGTCCATATGTTTTTGAGTCATTTACACTGAACCCATCATAATATTGTTCTTTGAAGATCCATTTACATTTGTTCTAAAGGCTTATTTTAAAGCTTATGCAAATGAAATAGATTAAGGTTGCATTCTGGAAGCTGAAGCTGGAAAATGGGAAGTTCATTTTAAAGCTCGGTGTAAATAGAGTTTCACATGTGTTCTAAATAGTTCTTCCTTCTTAGCCCAAGTGGCCTCCGTTCAACCCTCTGGTAACCTCAGACTGAGAGAGAAGTTCTCTGGGTGGGAAATGCTAATTGGTGGCAGTTAGAAGTAATGGAAAGAACCAGGGAATGGGAGCCTAATTCTCCCCCTCTTAACTAGCCTTATGGCATTGGATGAGTTCCCCAGTCTTCCTAGGTTTCAGTTTCTTCATTTGGGTCCCACACAAGATCTCTGTGGCTCCCTCATGTCAGCAGCATAAGAACAGATTTCGAGGAGCAGCTTTTGGACTCGTCACCCTGATCTACTGATTTATAGTCTCCAAGAGTGAAGCCCGAGAATCTGGATTTTTTCCCTGTGCCCCCAAGTAATTCTGATGTGTGCCCAGGCATGAGAACCACTGGTCTAGTTAATCCATAAAGATCTTCCATCTCCACCTACAAGATTCTATTATTTGTTTCTGAAGTCTCTCTTTTCCACTTGTATGTCCCTACCTGCCTTCTATACTCTTGTATGTGCTAAAAATATTCGTTCTTCATATGGCCCACATTGTGAACACTAGGGAATTTTCTTGGAAGAACCTTGATGCTCTTGTTGAACTCTGGTTGGATGTAAGAAACTATCATTTGTCATCCCAGCACACTCTGATGGAGAGGCTGAAGTGTGCAGCTCAATATCTTGTGGCATTACAGAGCCCCTAAGAATCATGGTGTCTGCCCTACAGAATCAAGTAGACCCACTGGTGAACAAATACATCAGTCAAATGATACCCATTTGACTGCACATTGATACCCATCTACCTATGTAGGTGGTGAGTGAGTAGCATCATGGGAGTCTGCTTTAGATGTGGACCTGTGCTCCAACACACTGGTGAAAGTGGAGATGGGGGAGAAGTGTCCTGGACTTGGCAATGGACACCTTATCTCTGACCTGAGTTGCCTCTTCCGACCGTTGAGAATGAAGTGTTGACTTGTGTTACAGAACGCCTGGGATGGCTTTCCGCTCAGTGCCTGCAGAAAGAGCTCCTCATGATGAAACCTTCTCCCTGGCCTGCCACTGTCCCTCTTCTCATGCAGCCCCAACGTCAGCACTATCTGATGTTATTTCTGAGAGCCTTGTCTCTTGTTATACCATGGAGGACTCCCAGGGAACAAGCTGTACCTTCAGCTCAATGAGTCTGGCTTTCTCCAAGCAGCGTTTGATGTCAGTCTGGCAAGGGTTACCTTCTCTTCTCCCAACGAGGAAAGGATATACCTGAGCTCAGAGAGGCAGAATTAAGGATCTGTCTAACTTTGCGGCTTCCCTGGTGGTCCAGTGATTCCAAATCCACCTGCCAATGCAGGAGACATGGGTTCGATCTCTGGTCGGGGAAGATCCTACATCCAACTAAACCCGCGTGTGCCACAGCTACAGAGCCTGTGTTCTGGAGCCCGTGGGCCACAACTTACTGAGACCACATGCTGCAACTACTGAAGCCCGCTCACCTAGCGCCTGTGCTTCACGAGAGAAGCCACAGCAGTGAGAAGTCTGAGCACTGAAAGTGGAGAGTAGCCCCCTCGCCAAAACTAGAGAAAAGGCTGCAATTCCAACAAGGACCCAGCACAGCCAGAAAGAAGTACATAAGTAAAATGAAAGAGAAGTGGTCCCCATGGTCATTTCAAAAAACAAAAAAAATTATCTAACTTTGTCTTTTAGTCCATTTTTCTGCACCCACCCCTCCCCACCTCTCCATCAAAGCACCCAGCACCCCCCATCTGGCTGCTGCCATCTTAAAGTCTTGATCTACAGGATTATTGTTTTATTAGTCCTCTCTCCCAAGACAGAAGACGATGCTGAGAGAGAGCCGTGCTTTACCCATAGGGATAAACTGCAAATATAAGCAACGTGATTCCAGGCAGGAGAGATCTGTGAGTGAGGGGCTTTCATGTGACCACCCCCCAGGTCAGAGCATGTTTGTGACTGCCGAAGGCCTGGAATATCCAGGCAGACTTTTCTCTCCAGACAACTTCCAGACGACGGCGGCACCTACCATCTCCACTGAATTTAGCAATAGAACAGTTTAGTTTCTTTCAATCCTATTTATAAAACCATTTTTTACACCGCTTGCTTCAATTCAGCCCCATCTGCAGTTCCTTCCATTAATCACAGTAGAACTCCCCACTGTAGCTTTCATTACCTGCTCGAAATGAATGTGGAGAGAAAACATAATTAGATGCCACTTTTAAAAAATAATATCTCGAAAATAGAGCAATGACTTAAATAAAAAAGAAAGAAGGGGAAAAAAAAACCATTTGAACTAATGGGCCAAATTACCTCAGGTTAAGCTGGATTTTAAATCAGGTTTTTCTTTCTCTCTTTCTCTTTCTGCGTGCCACCGCCCCCCGCCCCCAACCCCTCCAGTGAATCATGACAGATCTAGAGTTCAGCTGAATGGGTGATTAGATTTGCTCATCTCAGCTGAAACAATGAAAGATTTCTATAATATTAAACACGTCAAACTGATCAAAGTGCAGTGTCAAAATTCTAAGTGCTCCTTCTTGTCCAATCCCCTCTGCTCTGGCAAAATGCAGCACATTTTATTTGCTGGCTCTAAATTCCCTGAGGTTCTTGAAACCTGACCCATGCCACCTGATTGGCAGGGGTTAGCGCCTCTCTGCTGGAGGTGTTTGCCACCACCCACACCAAAGGCCATCTCACCTACCAAGCCCCCCACAGGCCTTGACTGTGGTTTGCGACTCTTTCCACCTGAAATACAGACTTTGTATTTGAAATACAGACTCTTTTTTTTCTTTCCAGAAAAGGATATTTTTTTTAAATTCAAGTAACTGCAAATAGGAAACCAGAGGCGGAGCCCCAGGCCAGGACAAATATTGGCTGCCTTCTCCCTGACAGAACAGGTGAAAAGGTGGCCCCCACATGTGACAGTCAACACACCCCCCTGCCCACTCTTCTGCAGCACCCGAGGGGCAGGGCCCCACCTTCCCTGGGACCGGGGTAGTCGGCACCCAGCCTGCTTTGCTCCAGGCCCCTTCCCTTAAGAGCTTCCTGGAGGAGGGGACCGTGGGCAGAGCAGGGGGCAGTGAGGACGACCATTTGGTGCTGGTAGCAGCAGCAACGACAGATGTCTAAGAATGAAGCATTTAACGAAAGCAGCACAACTGTCCAGAGGTAGTTTGTCAACAGAGGAAAGATGGAATCAGAACCTTGGGGGTTGGGGAGTGAGCAAGACTAGCTCCTTGTTACTAGTACCCTGAGGGAAGGAAGGAGGGGAAACTGAGACCTAGGGTGGAAGCAGACAGGGACGGGGAATGGCTCCAGCTGGCTTTAAGTGGCTGCTGCCCGGAGCCCAGGCCTCCTGGGCCTCACCTGGATAAAGGAGACTGTGTTTTCCATCATTGCAACTGGATTCCAGAATGAGGGCAAGGCGGGCTGGAGACTGCCTAGAGCTGGGAGGGGGCTTACATTCCTACCTTCCTTCCTGGGCCCCCAAGAGGATGGCCCAACCTAGTGTAGGGACTAGGCAAGGTGGGAAGAAGAGGAGGTGAGCCACCCCTGGGAGGCATAGGTCGGTCAGGGGGGTGGGGGGCATCTCGGGGCAGTCACCCCTCTCCAGTGGCATGGGGCGTGTCCGAATGAGAGGATGAGATGGGGCTGGAGCCCCTTTTAAGGCCAGGGGAGCCCTCCCAGGCCCCTTAATGGGAAGCCAGAGGAGAGAGTCAGAGGGGATCCCCAAACCAAGAGCCCAGCCAGCAAGGTCCCCACCACGGAGGGAGCAGGGGTGCAAAAGTGCAGGAGTGGCTAAGTGGAAGCCAGCTTTGTGCAGGAGGGCAAGTGTGGCTTGTGGGTGAGGTGTCGCTGGGACCTGAAATCAAAGGGAGCTGCTCCTCACTCGGGCCCAGGGACCCTGCAGCAGATGGTGCGCCGTATAGTATGGTGGAGAGGGTGCAGGTGGGTGGCGGTGATGCGAGGGCCTGGGGGAAGGGGTTACCTAATCGAGTGGCTGAGCCTGGCAAGAAACCCTCAGAAAGAGCATGTCAGGTGGTATAAAACCCAGGCGAGGTTCGGGGCGCTCTGGACCCCCAACCCCCGACCAAGAGACCAAGCGCTCCTCTGGAGCTGCTCAACTTGACCCAAATTCCTCAGGTCCTTCCCCTGTAAATGAGAGTGATTCAGTAATGCCCACTCAGCCTGCAGCTAGCACAGGGAACTCTGCTCAATGTTATGTGGCAGCCTGGATGGGAGGGGAGTTTGGGGGAGAGTGGGTACATGTGTATGTGTGGCTGAGTCCCTTTGCTGTTCGTCTGAAACTGTCACAACGTTGCTAATCAGCTATACCCCAATACGGAAGTTAAGGAAAAAAACATTAAGAGATTTATGGAGGAGCCTGTAACCAGGAGGTGGTCACGTGAGCACCATTGTGAGTGTCATCTAGTGCCCAGTGGGCGAGTTGTCTGCAGAAGCTGGGCAGTTAGCCTTGGTGAAGGCACGTTTTAGACATGAACATGGAACCATGGGGAGAGTTCAGCTTCAGAGTCAGACCAGTCTGGATCTGGGTTTCTGTTCCGGTACTTTCTAGCTGTGTGGCTGTGAGCAAGTTCCTTGGTCTTTCAGGAACACAGTCTCTCTATATGGTGGAGATGATATTACATACATGCCTTTTAAGATCGCTAAGGTGTTATAAGCAATACGTGAACCATGACCTTCCAGATGTTCAAGCTGGTTTTAGAAAAGGCAGGGGAACCAGAGATTAAATTGCCAACATCCACTGGATCATTGAAAAAGCAAGAGAGTTCCAGAAGAAACATCTATTTCTGCTTTATTGACTATGTCAAAGCCTTTGACTGTGTGGATCCCAATAAACTGTGGAAAATTCTGAAAGAGATGGGAATACCAGACCACCTGACCTGCCTCTTGAGAAATCTGTATGCAGGTCAGGAAGCAACAGTTAGAACTGGACATGGAACAATGGACTGGTTCCAAATTAGGAAAGGGGTACATCAAGACTGTATATTGTCACCCTGCTTATTTAACTTATATGCAAGTACATCATGAGAAACGCTGGGCTGGAAGAAGCACAAGCTGGAATCAAGACTGCCGAGAGAAACAGCAATAACCACAGATATGTAGATGACACCACCCTTATGGCAGAAAGTGAAGAGGAACTAAAAAGCCTCTTGATGAAAGTGAAAGAGGAGAGTGAAAAAGTTGGCTTAAAGCTCAACATTCAGAAAACTAAGATCATGGCATCTGGTCCCATCACCTCATGGGAAATAGATGGGGAAACAGTGGAAACAGTGTCAGACTTTATTTTGGGGGGCTCCAAAATCACTGCAGATGGTGATTGCAGCCATGAAATTAAAAGATGCTTACTTCTTGGAAGGAAAGTTATGACCAACATAGACAGCATATTAAAAAGCAGAGACATTACTTTGCCAACAAAGGTCTGTCTAGTCAAGGCTATGCTTTTTCCAGTGGTCATGTATGGATGTGAAAGTTGGACTATAAAGAAAGCTGAGCGCTGAAGAATGGATGCTTTTGAAGTGTGGTGTTGGAGAAGACGCTTGAGAGTCCCTTGGACTGCAAGGAGATCCAACCAGTCCATCCTAAAGGAGATCAGTCCTGGGTGTTCATTGGAAGGACTGATGTCGAAGCTGAAACTCCGATACTTTGACCACCTCATGTGAAGAGTTGACTCATTTGAAAAGACCCTGATGCTGGGAAGGATTGGGGGCAGGAGGAGAAGGGGATGACAGAGGATGAGATGGCTAGATGTCATCACTGACTTGATGCCATGAGTTTGAGTAAACTCCGGGAGTTGGTGATGGACAGGAAGGCCTGGTGTTCTGCGATTCATGGGGTCACAAAGAGTCGGACACGACTGAGCAACTGAACTGAACTAAACTGAACTGAAGGTGTTATAATTAAATGAACATATATTTAAGCACCTGGAACAGAGTAGGCTCTTAATAAATGGCTTTATCACCGAGGTGCTCTGTTTACCAGACATTGTCTGGAAGAATAAGGAAACAAAAGATGTCGTTCTGCCTTTAAGGAATTTTGTCTGACATCAGGTCAGCCCTGAGGCACTGGGGAGCTCAGGGTGGAGTTCATTTCTTTTCTTTTTCCACAAACTTTTTTTTTTCAGGTAACCACCTCATTCATGCAGTAATAATCTCTTTCTGGGTTGTTGTGTTTTTGTTTTTGTTTAAATGTTGTTTTGTTTGGTTTGGGCCTTCTGTTCTCAAGACCTGCTAGAGCTAAAATAGGAAAGGCCATTTCTGAGAAGGGAAAGGATGGAAGAAGCCAGAAAATGGGATGTCTGCAATGACTTCATCTCTTAACAAATGAGGAACAAACTCAAGACGAACAGACTAAGTGCTATTAATTACCACCCAGCAAATATGGAACCACAAAGTGGTGCTGCTAGAACAGAACCAGGAGCCTCAGCCTGATTACTGAAGGGCTCAGCTAGTCTCCGCGAACCCTGCATCCCGTTCGTGTGGCTCTAAGAACCCCACGAGAGGCACAGGCGGGGCACGCCAGGTGGAGTCTGGACAGGTTCCTGCATGAAGCCCACTTCCACCTGTGGCCCGTGTCAGGGATCGGGGGAAAGAGGGAGCTGTCTGCTGGGAGGAAGGCAGAGGACCACAGGAGGCAGGTAGATGGGGCAGCCTGCAGCGCTGTTGGGGTCTTCTCACCTTGGAATAAGACAGGTCAGATTTTGTTCCTGGGCTTAGCTGTGGGCCTTGCACACTTAGTAACCAGCACACAGGAAGCCTTAGATGTGCCTGTGCATTTAACATGTCCTACCCTGGGACCTTCTTGGTAGTCCAGTGGTTAAGACTCCAAGTTTCCACTCCTGAGGACACAGGTTCAGCCCCTGGTTGGGAAAGTTCCACATGCCCCACAGTGTGGCCAAAAAGCAAAAAAAAAAAAAAAGTAAAATTTTTTTTACAAAGACCTACTGTATAGCACAGGGAGCTCTGGTTAATGTCATGTGCAGCCTGGATGGGAGGGGAGTTTGGGGGAGAATGGATACATGTAAATATGTGGCTGAGTCCCTTTTGCTGTTCACTGAAACTATCACAACATTATTAATCGGCTTTAACCCAGGACAAAATAAAAAGTTAAAAATAACAATAAACAAATAAAATGTCCTGCCCTGACCAGCCTAGTGCACACACAAGTCTCCACTAGTTCACCATGTCCCCAGACACCCTCATCCACTGGAGGATGCCAAGATGGGGAAGAAGCTAACACACATATGTATCCTGCGTGTCATCATGGTGCTAAGTGTTCACGTAAGTGATCTCATTCCATCTACCCCTGGGATGACCGCCGTTGTTGTATCATCAGGGAAACCGAGACTTGGAAATGCTTAGCCCTTGCCCGAATCCTTCACCAGGATCCACACGTGACCCCGAAGCTCCTGTTCTCTCTCCACCACATGCTGCCCCACCCCTAGACCCCAGAACCGCGGGGACTGCTTGGGTGGTAATGCATGAGGACCAATGATGGGGAGGGGGGCAGTATCACTTTCTCTCTGCCTCTGTGACCACTGCCCTCAGCACTCTGGAGCTGCAACTGCCAACACACTCTCTGCCTTGAACGTGTCCTGCTTCCCTCCACTGGCCCCAGCCCAATGCACCGACAGCCACCTTTGTCCCCAAAGCCAGCTCCCAATCAGGGGGACACATTTATTCTCCCCTTAACGAACATAGCCTGGCTCAGCACACTCACCCAGATTCCACTGCATCTGCATGGGAAAACTGCCAAATGGAGTAAGAGTGAGAAACTTACTACTTGAGAAAACTTTAGCCTTTTTTTCCCCCCTGCAATCTAACCAAGGTGCTGCTCCTGAAGATAACGTGTTCTGATGTAACAAATTGCTGGCTCCCTGGATAGCACCTCTCCCTCCCGCACTCCATGACAGCAGGAGTAGGGTGCAGCCTTTGAATTCGTCTTCCCGGGTACCACAGGGACAAGCCTGGCAACCCCCATCAGCAGCTCTCTCTGTGAGCTTTCACCCTCCCCCCACTCAATTTTCTCAGCTGTAAAATCAGGAGACGGGTCTAGGATTATGCAACGTCAGCACTGTTGATCTGTGGGGTAGGGTGACCCATTGTGGCAGGGGCTGTTCTGTGCATGGAAGGATGTGTAGGACAACCTTGGCCACAGGATGCCAGGAACACACGTGTACCCCCGCCCCCCACCAGCTGTGACAACACAGGGTACCTTCAGACATCTGCAGAACAAGAGAATCGCTGGCCTGTATCGTTGCTGAGGATCCTTCCAACCTTTGAGTTCTCTGTTTAGAAGGCGATAGGATCACACAAAGAGCTTGGATGAGGTGGTTGACCAGAGGTGGACCCCTCTATTCAAACCCCAGCTCTGGCATTTACATTTCAGCTTTTGTTGTAGCTGGTCAAATGACTTCACTTCTCTGAGCCTCAGTTTGCTTATCTGCAAAATGGATGTGATCATACCTATTTCGTAGGGTGGATTGAAGGATTCAATGAGAAAATGTATGTAAAATGTCTGGCACATAGTATATAGCCCCTGAAACGAGGCTATTTTTGCTGTGATGGCCACTGAAAATAAACCAGATTTTCTGCTTTCCCTGGACAGTCCCTCTGGTGACCCAGTTCATGCAGACTCACACAAAACTGGCCAGCCAGCTGCAATACCTATGCAAAGAAAGAAGTTAATACATGTATTAAACACTGCTCTGTCCTTGCACTACGTTAGCTCTGGGAATTCTCAGGCTATATCAGAATTGTAAACAGCAGTGAGAACTAATAAGCACAGTGATAGCTGTGGGCATAGCCAGACCCCAGTCAAAGTGCCGATGCCTAGAAGCTCAGGGTCTGGAAATATCAGGGTATTTCTTTTATACCTTCAGTATCAGGAGTCAGTTCTCTGACTTTTCCATTTAATTAAGATTATCCATCCTCTGTTACCTGGTATGAATGCCGTATAGGAGACCAGAAGGGGTGAAAAGTAATTTTTAGCTGGATTTGTTCACTCTCAACTTCATGTCTCCTCTTTGGCTTGGTTCTGCCCCCCAAGCGCCATTTACTTCAGTTCATATAGAAAGAGACAAGGAAATAATATTAACATCTATCCTGAAACCAGAGTTACAGGTTCCAAGTCCTTCTTTTCTCATTTCCCATCTTCCGAGGCCTGGCAGCCGTCTGTTCTATCCAAAGCCACCTTCTCCAGTAAGCCCAGTTCCCTGGGGCACCTTACCAAGTTCATACCCTGGTCTGGCCTGCCCCATGAGCAGTTTTACTCTTCAACGGAAGTGTTGAGCTGGCAGGTTCCAAGCCTGGTTTCGGTATTAACTGTCCACAAAGAGTGGGTAGAGGACACTGGCGTGGGGCCAATGGAGCCTCCCCTTTCTCTCTTCCTGGTGGGTCCTGCTTGAGCCTCTGACATTCCAGGGTCCCCACGGTGCTCACCTGGCCTTGTCGGCTTCCTTTGCTATTGCTCACCAACTTGTTCCACTCCTTGGCCTCTGATTCATCAGATCCAGTCATGTTTTGGCATGCCTGCAAAATGCAGGTCTCTTTCATGTTATTTCAATCTCACCTAGCCTTCCTAGGAACTTGTTTTATAGATTTACAGAGAGATTGAGGGTATCATCAAAGGCCACCACTAACCACAGGTAGAAATGAGTTGACATGTCCCCAAAACTCTGAGTCCTGGTGCTTGGTCCTCTCCCCAGCAGCTGCCAACCATGGTCCCGACAGGAAAATTCTTTCTTCCCTAAGATGAGAAACGTCCCCTGTGAGCCTCAATGCTACAGATGTGATTGGTCCAGGCCATGCCAGTCAGCCCTGCACTTGACCAGAGCCAGAAACAGGGCTGAACCAAAAGTCAATGTCATTCTCTAAACATTTATGTCCAAGTCTTTTCATCGTCATTCCCTCAGCCTCAATTAACACCCAACCACACCTTTACTTCCACCTGCAAACTCCTATACATTCTTCTAGAATCGGTTCAAGAATCACCTTTTCAAAGAAAGCTTCTCTGACCTCTCCATGAATCCCCCTCTCCATGTGTCTTTAGCACTGTGAATATATCTCTACTATAGCAGGTGGCATTTCGTGTCTTATTTATCACTTTCCACAATTCCTAGGATATAACAGTACTCAATCAAGGGTTCTTAAATGAACAAATAGATGAATGGAAAAATGGGGGGCTGGGGGGCAGTGCACATGAAATCTTGGACCAAATAACTAACACAGTATTTGAACTACTTTAGAAATGGTCCAAGAAAAATTTATCATAGATTTTTAAAGTAGAGCTTTTTAAAAAATTTTTTCCATGACAGCCTGGAAATTTTGAGAGAGCAGCAGAGAAAAAGCCTATTTTCTTCCCACCCACTGGTTGATTTCCTCTAGTGCAGTGTGTCTCAAGCTTTAATGGGCACACAAGTCACCTGGGGATCTTGTTAAGATGCAGATTCTGACTCAGTGGTTCTGGGGTGGGGCTCCCGGATGACCCCCAAACTGTCAGACCACACATTGAGAAGCTGACTCTGATTCCTTCTGGGCTACTTCCTGCCTTGTCTGAAGTCCCTGGCCTGTCCCTTTGAACCCCTGGCAGGGCCAGAATGCCCTGGCATCCCTGTGCCAGCTTGGCAAGGCAGCTGTCTGCTAGTTTATTTATTCCCTCCCATTATCACCAGAGGAAGAGAGTCTGTAGACATGCCACATCTTGTTTACAGCGAGCTTCAGAAAAGTTAAAAGTGCAAGTTAAAAAAAAAAAATTGCCTCAACAGCCCCTTAGAATCACACATATCAGGGAAAAAATGGGCTAAAGGAAATTCATAAAATATTAAATGACACTGTGTCAAGACACAGATAGGGGCAGAACAGTAATTAAAGTAAACAGCGCATCAAAACCCTGGCTGAAGCTGTTATTTAAATTGAAAGTAAGTGTAGGAATGGATCATGTAGCCTCCTATAAATGTGTTTCCAAGAGCCTTTTAAGAATATTAATGATTATGGAAGTATAATGGCGGCATATCAGTGATCATCTTTACAGCAAGTGACAGCTCAGAGGGAGAAGAAAAGAGCCTAGATCCTTCCAAAGATGCCACCCCTTTGATCGTCCCAGCACACTGTGTCCCTCCCGGGGACAGAGGGAGGACTGGGAGGATGATGAAGGTGTCGCGAGTTTAGGGTGCCGCTTTCCTGCGGGGTGAGGGACAGAGGGCTGTTCAGACGGGGCGCCTTGGCGGTGACTGTGTTCCTCCTCCTCTGGTCCAGGACACCAGCTGGGCTCCTGCTGGGCGTGTGGCCTGTGACACCTTGCCATTGCTAAAAAATACTTTCTCGCCTTGCTTGACATTTGCTGAAAATTGCCGCAGCCCCAAACCAAAAGGGAGACTGTAGAGAACCATAACTGATGTTTCAACAAAGGGGCTGGAAATTACAGGTCTGAATTGGAAGGTTGAACTCTTATTAAAGGAGCTTCCCAGGTGGCACAGTGGTAGAGTCTACCTGCTAATGCAGGAAATGCAGGTTCAATCCTTGGGTCAGGAAGATCCCCTGGAGAAGGAATGCAACCCTCTCCAGCGTTCTTGCCTGGAAAATTCCATGCACAGAGGAGCCTGGCAGGCTACAGTCCATGGAGTGCAAAGAATCAGACACAACTGAGCACCCACATACTCTTAGCAGAGGTGAAAGTGAAAGGGTTTATTAATCGCTCAGTCGTGTCTGATTCTTTGCAACCCCATGGACTGTAACTCGCCAGGCTCCTCTGTCCGTGGGATTCTCCAGGCAAGAATACTGGAGTGGGTTGCTATTCCCTTCTCCAGGGGATCTTCCTGACCCAGGGATCAAATCTGGATCTCCTGCATTGCAGGCAGATTCTTTACCATCTGAGCCACAAGGGAAGCCTCCAAATATCTCAAGATGCCTCTGAGCCCAGTGTTCATGTCTTCAATGTCGCGATAAGGGTGGTCTTCCTCCTCTGATATTAGATTTCACCAAAACTATCCAAAAATCCAATGGGTAGGCAAGCTGTTCAGGGTCCAAAATGAAACTCTTAAGCCCTGTTTTCCCCTAGGGCTCAGCCTCTTGCAAACCTCTGGTTTGCTCTGTTTTCTGGTGAGCAAAAGGGCTCCCATTGGGCCTTTTTTGTCAATGGCCCTCTGGGGCCAGATCCCAAGTTTCTCCTTAGGCTGCTTCTTCTTCAGCAAAGTCTCCCAACGAGCAGCGTCCCAGCCCCAGAAGGTCACCTTCCTAAAAGTGTCTCCTCTCTTCTCCAAGATGGCAGCCAAGCTGGAGCCTGTGTACTGGTTCTGGGCCAGGCTTCCGAGGCCAAAGTTGAGAGCAGGAGCTGGAGGAAAAGACTTGGTCTTCACTGTCTGGGAAAAGACTTGGTCTTCACTGTCTCTCCATCTCTCAATCTGGCCTTTCTGGGGCTGATGATGGATTGGATTGGCTATTGTCATGAGGCTGTTTAGGCCTGACTTACTTGGTAAGAAGCATAGTCTTGTCCAGCTGACCGGACTGTTTTGAGCCCAAGCTCAGCTGACAACAAAAGCACTGCTTCCCATTCTGTGATAGTATTTTCTCAAGGTGGCCTCATGAGGAGTGGACAGGACTGGGGGTGTTCCTGCTACCCGGGGCTCAATACCGTAACTTACCAAGTTATTGCATTATAAACCATAAAATCCTTTTATTGTCAATAATAGCTTCATGTTGTTGTTCAGTCGCTAAGTCATGTCTGACTCTTTGCGACCCCATGGACTGTATGTAGCCTGCCAAATTCCTCTGTCCATGAGATTTCCCAGGAAAGAAACTTTGCGACCCCATGGACTGTATGTAGCCTGCCAAATTCCTCTGTCCATGAGATTTCCCAGGCAAGAACACTGGAATGGGTTGCCATTTCTTTCTCCAAGGGATCTTCCTGACCCAGGGATCGAACCTGTGTCTCCTACGTTGATAGACAGATTCTTTACCACTGTACCATCAGGGAACCCAGTAGCTTCCTATTAACTGCTATATTATTCTAGCCATTACTTAACAATCCTCCATCTCAAATCTCTGGCTTCGATTGCCATTCCTGCAGGAACCCTGGGTCTCCTGATGGATGCATTGGTGAGGCCCCGAGGCAAGGTGGCGAGGAGGTGACATTAACGAGATCCTCACTCCTGGTGCCCCCTGGAAGCCCGCTGAGCTCCTAGTACCCACCCCACTTCGTGATTTTCTAGCAACCACTTCTGCCTCTCCTCCCTGCTGGGGGCTCAGTCCTCAGTTGCTATCTCAAAGAGCTGCCTGCATCAAAGTGGCCACTGTTTCCAGCATCTTCCTTTCACAGTCCCTTTTGTTCTTTGCTTTTGATCTGGCATATGCTGGGGGGTGCAGGCTTTTGTCTTGCAGCTTGTGAATAAATGGAAGCACTTAGGCAGCAGCAGCAGCCGGCCGATTCATTTCTTATTCTTCTCTAACTGGGAGCAGGAGGGGTCCAGCAGCTTGGGACCTATCAGTGGTCAGCTTGGGACCTACCAGTGGTCTCCGTGAGGCCATCAGGTCTGGTGACCAGAGCAGAGCTTGGGAGTCCTGAGACCTGAGTGCTAAGCCCCGTCCTTCCTGCAACAAGGGGTGTGCACTTCAGCCAAGCCTGCTTCCTTCACCCACTGGTTCACCATACAAGGTGGGTGTCCGTGGATCTGCAGTGATCAGTAAAACCACATCTCAAGGAGACGGCAGCAATATGAGAGGTGCACATGAGAATACACATGAGCCGTGTTGGAGCAGTCATTGTATTGGAGTCCCCTGGTGGCTCAAATGGTAAAGAATCGACCTGCAATGCAGGAGACCTGGGTTCGATCCCTGGGTCAGGTAGATCCCCTAGAGGAGGGAATGGCAACCCACTCCAGTATTCTTGCCTGGAAAACTCCATGGACAGAGGAGCCTGGCAGACTTCAGTCCATGGGATCGCAAAGAGTCAGACACGACTGGGCAACTACACTTTCACTTTACTTTGTATTAAGTATTATAAGTCATCTATAGATGATTTAAAGTGTATGAGAGAGTATGTGTAGGTTATATGCAAATATTAGGGCATTTTGTATAAGACACTGGAGCATCTGGAGATTTAGGTATGTGGGGGGCATTCCTGAAACAATCCCTCATGGATCCCGAGGGAGGACTGTATGCTAAGAAGCTGGGAAGTGGAGGAATGCAGATGGATTTGCTTGTGGTTAAGAATTCTCTCAGGAAGCAATGAAGAAAGTGGCTTAAAGAGGAGCCTGAGGTCAGGGAGACCAGTTAGGAGAACATGGCATTGTCTTAGCCAGGGTTTTATCAGCTCTGCGCCATCCACATTTGGGTGGGACTAAAAATGTATGGAAGGTTGAGGGGCTGTCTTGTGTGCTGTATGATGTTCAGCCACATCCCTGGCCTCCACCTGCCTGCCACTCAGTCATGATCGTCAGGAATATCCCCAATGATCATCAAGTTATCACCAATGATCCCCATGGGGGCAAAGTTTCCTATGACTGAGAACTTTTCATCTAAGCAAAGGGTGATGCTATCCTAGGTATGGGACTTCCTTGGTGACTCAGATGGTAAAGAATCTGCCTGCAGTGAAGGAAACCCGCGTTCGATCCCTGGGTTGGGAAGATTCCCTGGAGGAGGGAATGGCAACCCACTCCAGTATTCTTGCCTGGAGAATCCCATGGACAAAGGAGCCTGGTGGGCTATAGTCCATAGGGTCACAAAGAGTTGGACACTACTGAGCGACTAACACTTTCATTTTCATCCTGAGTATGGTGTGAAGCTGGGGAACACATGGAAGACACATTTAGGAGTCAAGCTGAGAAGGACTTGGGACTCACAGATGTGTGGGTTGTGGAGAAGGGCTGAGGCCAGGATGACCCTGAGATTTTCAGTGGACAGCAAGGAGACATTGAAGATGCACTGAGATGGGGAGAAGGGACAGACCAGACTTGGCAACAGTGACAGGCTGATGAGACACACCACACCCGAGGGCCTGTGCATCCCCCACTGCAGGGGTCAGAAGAAAGCTGGCTCCAGGGGCTGAGGGTCAGAGCCCAGGTGTGGGTGGAAGACACAGACTCAGGCTCAGGGAGTGATGAGGCTGTTCTCAGGAGGGGCATCCTGCAGAGAAGGGGGTGAGGATAGATCCTAGAGACACCAGCATTTAAGCAGCTGGGGGAAAGGACAGGTGACCGAGAAGAAAGAGAGATATCAGTGGAGGATCCGGAGGACGGTATCCTAGAAAGATGACTGGGAAAGAGAGTTTGCAGAGGAAATGTCACAGAAATGTCAAGGAAGGGAAGTGGGAAGCGTCGACTGATACCTCAAAGGCTTGCTTTTGGAGCCAACGTGAAAGATCTGTTAATGCAGGCTCTTAGTATCGAAAAGGTGCCCCCCTTGACCCAGGATTCCCTGGACTTCTGATTGCCTCCCCAGCTCGTAAAATACAAGTGCGAGTCCGGAGGGCTACACTGCTGGCTCTTTCCTGCCCTGGGAGTGCTGCTGGACGCCCCGCCCCAGTGGCCACACCAGGACCCAGGCCCCCACCCCACCTGGGAGCACTGACCAGCCTGTCCCCTGTGCCCCCCTCTATCTCCAGCAAATGGAGGCCAGGAACGGCTCCTGTCTTCCTGTCCACGCTGTGTTTACAAGGAGAACCCTGGGCGTGTTAAGGTGACTCGCTTCCTGAAGCAGGGAAGGAAAGCCCTGTTGACCCGCTGATTCCCTCCTGGGTTCTGTGAGTTCCACTGCGGCAGCCTGGTGAAATGACCCAAATTCCCACTTTCTGTCTCTCCAGCATCGTCCCTAAGATGACTTCCCCAGGCTGTTCTCCATCCTTTCCTGCTCTTGCTCTCTCTTTCTGTACTTCACCCATGCACTACCATCTTCCCCAAAAGAATTGTTGTAGTTGAACCTCTAAGTCGTGTCCAACTCTTTGCGACCCCATGGACTTCAGCACACCAGACTTCCCTGTCCTTCACTATCTCTCAGACTTTGCTCAAACTTGTGTCCATCGAGTCAGTGATGCCATCCAACCATCTCATCCTCTGTCATCCCCTTCTCCTCCTGCTCTCTCTCTCTCCCAGCATCAGGTTCTTTTCCAATGAGTCAGCTCTTTGCATCAGGTGGCCAAAGTATTGGAGCTTCAGCTTCAGCATCAGTCCTTCCAGTGAATATTCAGGATTGATTTCCTTTAGGGTTGACTTGTTTTATTTCCTTGTTGTCCAGAGGATTCTCAAAAAAGTAGGGTTTGCGTTAAACTAGAAGTCTTGTGTTTCTCAGATGTCTGTTTCCCCTACTTGATCTCTGTCCAGCAGCTCTTCTGCTCCACCTACGATTCTGGCAGGACTCAGTTGAGAGGAGAGGAGAGGGCCAGCTTGTGTTTACCTGGCCTGGGATGGGGCACCCATCACCCTGGCCTGATGTAAGCCTACAAACCTGCACACCTGCTCTCAAACAACCCCAGCAACTGGACAGCCCACTGCTCGACCCAGGCCCCACCTCTCCTCCCATCCTTCAAGCTTCAGAGCTTGGGCTCAGCTCCCTGGATACAGACAGTACCCTAGGAATGGGGGCCATGAGAGATCAGGGCAGGAGCTGTGGGAGAGGGACCATGGAGCCAGCATGAGGCACGGGGCAGCGGGGGGCCAGGTACAGCGTCTTTCATCCAGAAGACTAGGTTACTTACTAGACGGACCAGTCCCTCAATCCTTAACAGCCCTTCCTGATGAGTACTCAGCTCTTCCTCTGTCTCTCTCCACTGCTGTACACAAAGTCCAGGTTGTCCAGGGTTTATTGGGTCCCATGCTGGAACCACTCAGCCTGAAAAACTAATAACTGTGTTTGGCAGGTGGCCAGCAGTCAAACTTGTATCAGGTCCGCTCCCATGAACCGACACCCCCAAATGGCATATGGGCCAGGCAGCATGCTTCGCGCTAGAATAGAGCAGGAAGTAAGACACACCCTGTCCCTCCAGGGCCGACACTCCAGTGGGGAGGATGCATCCATGGAAACTGCGCTTTATTTGGTGGGTGTGACATTGGTGCTACATTGGTGCTACATTGGGAAGGACATCCATCCATGTGACACCCCCATACCCATTCTGCAGAGGGAAAAACTGAGGCTCAGGGGCTTTGAGTGACTCACCCCAGGGCACATAGCTATTCACAGGTCCTCTGTGGTCATGTTTATTTCCCTGGGGCTGGCTTTCCTGCGGTGGTGGCCACCTCATCTACTGGTGGCCCTGTTCTGAGCATCACTGCCCTGTCAGGTCCAGCCCCTCTGATTCTGCCCCTTCCCCTGTGACTCTGATGTATAGGGACCACTTTTGCCCCACTGTTCTGGGTAATCTGCTGGAGGCTCCCAGGCAGCGCTGCCCCGCTTCTCTCAGAGCTGTGGGGCATGGGGTCTGCCGGAGAAGTGCTCACACCTGGGGTGGCCCCACTCTTTGCTCATGCTGTCCCTCTGGGCCTCCTTACCCCTGGACGTGGGGGACCCGGGGCTCCAGGTCAGCCTCCTGCAGCCTGAAGTTGTCTCCATCTGCATCCCTGCAGGGTGAGTCACCCAGACACAGCCTTGCCTCACCCCTCCACTCCCCACCCCCCTCCGAAGTTACCTGTTCGGCCCTTTGGTCCTCACAGAGACCATGTTTCAGCAGCAATTGTGGAAATGGTTCGAGCTAAGTCAAATCTGATTTTCTTTGGGGAGAAAATGGAATTCTCCACTTTGTGAGGCAGGCGGAGAGATTAGAAGGAGGCCCAGAAGAGCACAGCTCACCCGGGTGGGACGGCCAGCCTTGCGGAGGGGCGGAAGGAGGGGGCGCGCAGAGCGGGGAGGCTGGCCGCAGGGCCGTGCGGCTCTCGGGCTCTGAGCCTCACAGAAGCCAAGTCTTGCAGACTGAGACTCAGCGCTAAGCCAGGGCACGGCTGTCTGCTTACGTCCTCATTTTAGCTTTAAGATCTGTGACCTCAGAGGCCTGTCTTCTCAGGCCCAGACCATCAGAGGGGAAGGTCTGTATTTCTGGTGGAGAACGTGTTGCAAGAGAGCATGGAACGGAGGAAGGAGAGGTAGCCTGAGCTCTTGTGAATCCAGGAGGGACAGTGTTAGGGGGACGGCCAGCCTGCTGGATGCAGGGAGTGTCCCCGTGGGAGCCCCCCAGCGGCCGCCTCTAGGAAACACCTGCTGGCCATAGGCCTTGGCTGTTTTCTTGGTTATTTCACATGCATGTATTGATAGTTTCTCCCCAGGAGGCTCCATGCTGGGCACTGGGAATTCAAAACTAAGGTCCTGTTCTCAGGGAGCTCTCAGTCAGGTAGGGAAGATGGGCTTGTCTACATCGGCCATGATATTCTCAGCTGAGACTGAAGAAGCAGCTGACTGCCCTATAGAAGTGGGTGAGAAAGAGGGAACTTTTCAAAAGAGGGGGCATCTGAGCCAGGCCTTGAAGGATGTGTAGGAGTTTTCCAGGAAGAAGGTAGAAAGGGGGACATTCCTAGCACAGGGACCAGCACAAGAAATGGCATGGAGGCAGAGATGCAAGGTGTGTTCAGAAATGGCATGTAGTCCAATAGAGAGAGAAGGGAAATGACGGGGTGGAGAGAAGAGGCTGGAAAGGTAGGCTGGAGCCACTGAACAACAGGCATCTTGAAAAGTTTAGGCTCTTCCACAAAGTCGAAAATTTGTCCCAGAGAAGTTTCAAAAGACATGATGGGCAATTTATCAGAGAAAATTCTAGAAAACATGTCAGAGCTCTTCCATGGATGTGTAAGGGATTTATAATGGCTCCCTTAGAATCACTAGAATCATTGGATGTCAGAGCTTTAAAAAACTGATGAAAGGATCTCCATGGTTATCAAACTGGGTTCAATGGAGCCTCAGGGTCCAGAGGAGGGCCTTCGAGACCCACTGTTGGGCAGCGGGTTTAGAATGGGAGGGAGGGTGCTCAGTGGGGAGGTCTGCAGGGCCCCAGGGACAGAGACCACCAGCCCTGAACATGCACTCCCGGGGTCCTTCAGTGAGGTCGGTGCCCTGACAGTCCATCCCGCCGCAGCCTCCAAGCCAGGCAACCTCTTAGGAAGACAGGAGAGCTATGGAGCACACATCCACACTCAGAAGAAACTGGGAGGGCCAGGCAGCGCAGGGACACTGGGGCAAGCTGACAGGTGTGATAATGCTTTTGTTTATGAACCGGCAACAATGAGATGCAAGGAAATGTCCAAAAAAAACTGTCCAGGTGGGTGTTCTCACCGTTCCTATATTATATGGCTTGCTTTGTGCTGGAGTCAGGAGTCGAGCCACTCATGCACAGGGCACCAAAATGAAGCCTTCTGTTTTGCTTTGATCTCTCCTGATAGCACGCTCCATCAGAGACATCATAGCTTTGATCTCTTGACACCGATGTTAAGTTTCTGGAGCTCAGTAGCATCTCCTTGAGATTAATCCTTCACGGCACAGCCAGCACCGTGCTGTTCTCTCCCATATACATCACACCCAGCCACACGTTCCTGTGGCCTGAGCCTCGGCGGTTTCCCACAGGCCTAGGAGAGAACCCCCCTGTGTCCTCCCCTCTTTAGTTAAAGCCTTGATAAAATGGAAAGCTGATTAGGCAGACACCAGAAGACACGCCTTTGATTCCTGAATCAGCCACTCTTTAGGCAAATTCCTCACCTCTTTGAACCTCAGTCTCTTCATCTGTAAAACAGGAATGAAAGCTCCCACTTCCACTCACTGCACACTGCTTAGCACAAATTCATGGTGCCATAAATATTCATCAAAGAAATAATGAATTGACTGGTTGATCTAGGATAAAGGGGAATGCAGGAGAGTTATTATTATTAAGGTTAGTTTAGGAAGAACTCTCGGCACATAAGCAAGGCTTGGTCTTGCCTTTCACACTCAGCATTCAAAAGATGTCTCGTTGGAATTCGAAATGGGAAAGAAAGGCCTCGAGAAGAAAGGCAGAGAAAGCATACACCTGGACTCAATCTTGGCATGACATATCCAATGAGCAGCAGGAGAGATTTTGCCAGCCCTCAGGGAGAGGAAGGTTTCACTCCAGCTGGAAATTCACAGAACCCACCCATCTCATCAGCAGCCCCTCCCAGATCCTGTCTGGGTCTTTGAAGAAGGCTAATGGGGAGTGACATGGCTCAGAACCTCCAGGGCATCCATCTGCTTGCTCACTCACTCTGCATCTTATCCATAAGAGGAATGAGCTGTGACAACAAGTCTGCTTGTGTGTGTGTCTGTGTGCGAGCTGGACCAGGGGCCTGTCTTATGATGAAGCTCATGTACCACAGCACAGATGTTTAAGGTATAGAGAAAATGGACCAACCTCAAGGAGATGGAAACATGAAATCTTGTTGTTCAGCCACTAAGTCAAGTCCAACTCTTTGCGATCCCACGGACTGCAGCACACCTCGTTCCTCTGTCCTCCACTACCTCCTGGAGCTTGCTCAAATTCATGTCCACTGAGTCAGTGATGCCATCCAACCATCTCATCCTCTGCCGCCCCCTTCTCCTTCTGCCCTCAATCTTTCTCAGCACCAGGATCTTTTTCAATGAATTGGCTTTTCGCATCAGGTGGCCAAAGTATTGAAGTTTCAACTTCAGCCATCAGTCCTTCCAATGAATATTCAGGGTTGATTTCCTTTAGGATTGACTGGTCTGATCTCCTTGCTGTCCAAGGGACTCTCAAGAGTCTTCTCCAGCACCACAATTCGAAAGCATCAATTCGAAGAAGGTGCTCAGCCTTCTTTATGGTCCACATTCATACCTGACTACTGGAAAAACTATAGCTTTGACTATGCGGACCTTTGTCAGCAAAGTGATGTCTCTGCTTTTTAATACAAGACATCTTATATGGGAACTTATTTTCCCCTGGCCGGGGCGGAAGAAACCTACCTTTGCAGTGTGAGACAGGAGTCAGGTTCCTCCCCCCACTTGTCTCTTAGGTCACCCCTGGGGCCAGTGACAGGAGGGTGTGGGCTCCTCTCTGTCGCCTGCAGGAGGCTTGGGTCTGAGAAGCAGTCCCGCCGGACACAGAGGCTCAAAACAGGCAGCCCTAGCAGTTCGTTTTCCCATGGAGCCTGCCCACACCTCTCCACGCCTCCTTTCATAATCAGAGAGCTTCGTGAAACAAATCAGATCAGAGTCTAGTTTCCTGCAGCTGTGTTCATGCGTAGAAGAAAATTCCCAGGAACCCCGGGCGGGGAGATAACCTTGCTGGTGTTTCCCTCTCTCAAAGCATCTGAGTGCTTTGTTGGTTTGGGAGGTTGTTTCCTGAGTTCCGAGTCCAGCAGGTATTTGCACTCAGCCCTTTCTTCCTTCTTTCTCTCCTCCCTTCCTTTTTCGTATCATATCAGGTCATTTAAGTAATTCAACAAAAAGTCATTGAACATCTACTCTGTAATCAGGCACTGGCCTAAATGCTAAGAATACACACATGTAACAGTCACTCTTCTCAAAAAGTTCACAGTTTAAAAGAGTAGAAAATATTGTTTGCTTTCGTTGCTCTACTAGGACCTTTATTTTATTTGTTTTTAAGTTTGGTTTTTTTTTTTACCTTTTTTGTTTTGTTTTATATTTATTTGTTTTATTTATTTATTTGGCTGCACCGGGTCTGACTTGCAGCACTTGGGATCTAGTTCCCTGACCATGGATCAAACCCAGACCCCCTGCATTGGGAGCATGGAGTCTTAGCCACTGGACAACCAGGTTTTTGTTTGTTTGTTCCCCACGCTTGCAGCTTGCAGCATCTTAGTTCCCTGACCAGGGATTGAACCCAGGCCCCAAGCATTAGAAGCATGGAGTCCTAACCACTGGGCCACCCAGCGAAGTCCCAAGGGTGTTTATTTTTAAAGCGTGGGGAAGGGTCCTTGCTTAAGGTGAGGTGCTAGGTACTCTCAGCCCCAATTATTTGTTGATCCCACAGAGCATGTGAGTCAAGAATCCAAGGGAGGATTGGTTTGAGAAAATTGATGCTTCTTTACAGCAGAATGTGCTGGACAGAACGGCGCCCCTCCCTTCCTTGCTTGACGCTTCTGGCTCCCTCCGCACGGCCCCAGCCTCACAAATGCGGTGTTCTCTGCTTCAGCCCTGCTCCGTTTTCTTCCCCTTCATTCCGCAGACACAGAGCCCTGATGGGTAGGAAGGCTACCAGGGTTTCCGTGGGGAAGCCCAGCTGTGTTCGCTGACTGCCTCCCACATAGAATCTGACATACAGCGCACACAGGCCGGGCGTTAGATGCCAGGGCAGAGATGACAAGCCCCCCGTCCCTGCCCACGAGGGTCTCAGTCAAGAGCAGGAGCCCTGTCTGTGCCAGACACTGCAATGCCGTTTCCATGGGCAGCCACAGACGTTGTAAGAGGAACAGAGAGGCAGAGGGTCGATTCTGTCTTGGGAGACAAAGGATGGTTTCACCGTGGAGGTGACCCCTGGAGCTTACCGCCTCGTGAGAGAAATGAAATTTGCGCAGAAATCACTCTGCTCCAAGGTAAAACTAAAGCACCATGAAGCAAACAGGAAGGAGCATATTTCTGGCTAGAAAATAAGAAATGGTTTGTGAAGAGGGGGTCTTGGAGCTGGATCTTGCCAAGGGGCAGAATTTTCAACAGCATTCACTAAGTCAGTATTTACTGGATAATTATCATGCTATTCTAGGTCAAGAGGAATGTGATAATTTAGAAGATAGACAAAACTTCTTGCCCTTATAGAGCTCAACCTCTAGTTGTGAAGACAGAAAATGAATAATATGAATTAACTAGAGCAGGAGTTCAGCAAACTTCCTGGGAAGGGTTAGTTAATCAAGAGTTTAGTCTTCGGACCATATGGTCTCTGTCACAAGTACTCAACTCCACTGTTACAGCACAAAAGCAGTAAATGAACAGGTACAGCTTTTATGGAAACAGGGGTGGACTGGATGTGGTCCATGGGCCATCATTTGCCAAGCCCTGATAGAGTATGTTAGGCAGAAGTGCTCAAAAGAAAACATAAGTCAGGAAGGTAAAAATAAGTGAAAGAAATGTTGGAGGAAGGGGGTGAAGTTTTAGTAGGTGGCGGGGTGGGGCGGGGGGGTCAGAGAATATAGCCTGCTAGAAGGTGGATGAGACTTCCTGGCGGAAAGTCAGAAAGAAGCCATAACCAGAGATCAGAAGAGCCTTTCTACAGAGGGACCAGCAAGTCCAAGCCTCCAGGTTCAAGTGGCAGTGAGGAGGTGATGCCTGGGATGTTTGCAGGCAAACAGATTTGATAGATTGGAGAGAGATGCCATATGAGGGAGTCCTAATTTTCTTTCTAGGGAAGGACTTTTCCTGCAAATCCCTCTCTTCTGATCTGAGTAGACACAATGGTTCAGAAGCACAAACAATTTTTTTAACTGGGAGGCACCATCCTACCGTCAGCCATGGATCGCTGTCCTGAGGCCAGGACAGGGCTGGGGACCCCAATGGCCCTGCCCAGTCGTGAAGCTGCCCTCGTCCCCCCCAAAGCACCCCACCACTGTCCTGATTCAGCTCATGGACCTCCCTGCCAGGCCCTTCAGCCCCTCCCCCAACTCCTCGCTGCAAGCCCAGCAGAGCAAGCCTCAGTGGTTGGTCCTCTCTTCTCCTTCTTGAGGAGCAGGCTCCCTAGAGAAGATGCTGGGGAGGCACCAGTTCTGAGCCATGCATTGTGTTAGATGCCGCGCTGCCTTGCTTACTCCTCAGAACTGTTTAAGGAAGGTGCTAGGAGGACACGAGGGCAGGGCCAGTCCGTGACACCCCCACAGTCCGGTTCACAGTCCCTCCCCAAAGCATCTCTGTTCAGACGACACGTGTCTTCAGCTGGGCTGAACGTAGGCACGAGCTCTAATTGAAACCCTGTGGGTCTAAATGGAGAATGATTTTCAGTTTATCACACTTCTCTCCCCATCTAATGTATTTATTTCCTTACATCATCCAGCAACCTAACATATTTCCTTGGGGTCTCATTTTTAACTACTATGGGGACACCTTCTTGGAGAAATTTGGGGTCAAGGCAAGCATTTCTTTTTTCTTTAAAAAAAATTTTTTTTGGAGTATAGCTGCTTTACAATGTGCGTTTCTGCTCTACAGCAGAGTGAGTCAGCTATACACATCCCCTCTTTTTTGGATTTCCTTCCCATGTAGGTCACCAGAGAGCGCTGAATAGAGTTCCCTATGCTAGACGGTAGGTTCCCATTAGTTGTCTATTTTCTACACAGTAGTCTATATGTGTCAATCCCAATCTCCCAGTTCATCCCACCACCACCCCTCCGCTACTTGGTATCAACTTTTTCTCTGTCATGGAAGTTAGAAAATGTAAAAATGAAAAGGGTAGCATGTTTACACTGAGAAGGCAGGAAGGCGTGACATCCTCGTGCATTCCCACCTTGGCCTCTAAATAGCATGTTCCTTTAGAAGCAGCAAGGACTCCTTGGGGGAGAAAAAGACTAATTCCAAAGATGGTGCAGGGCCGAGGCATTTAGAACTCAGTATCACCAAGGTGCCAGGCAGATATAGCCCCCGAGCAAAGCCCGCCCCACCCCACAACTGTGCTCCACGCCCCTGTCTGCTTGCAAGTAGCCACGTGGGACAGGGCGGGGGTGGTGGAGGCAGACTCCAGGGTCACACTGGGTCTAAATTCATCCCCTCAGCAAATATTTATTGGGCACCTACTGAATGCCTGGGCACCCCCTATTCTGAGCACTTGGGGACACAGGAGTGGACAAAATAGACTCGCTGCCCCCAGGACTTTGCATTCTACTGAGAATAGAATAAGTAAATATATATCTGGTGATGAGAAATTCAATGAAGAAAAATAAGATCGAGTAAAAGAGATTGCAAGCAGAAAAAGAAAAAAAGAGTAAGGTCCAAGATCTGTCGAAGGGCACCTGCTTAGCATGCCTGACAAATAGCAAAAAGTCAGTGTGGCTGAAGCAGAGGGAGGAAGGAGATGAGTAGGAGCTGAGATGGGAAGGGTGAAGGATGTGATCCTGACCCTGAGCCACTGAAGAGTTTGGACAGAGGAGCACCGGCATCTGAGTCACACCGTGTCAGGATCGTGTATCCACCCTGCGCTGGGAGGACTCTGGAGGGGCAAGGAGAGAAGCAGCCACCTCCTTCCTAGGAGCTGGCCCAGGACGATGCTGCCTGGGACCAAGGAAGCAGCTGCAGAGATGGTGAGAAGTGGTCAATTTTCTGGATAAAAGATTGATTTGAATATGGGGTGTCGGAGAAAGAGGGGGGTGACTTTGGATGTCATAGCCTGAGCAAGAGGAAGGCTGAGGTTGCCGATTTCTGAGCAGGGGATGATGAGGGGATTAGGTTGGGGGCTGTGGACAGGGCGTGGATCAGGGCTTCCCTGGTGGCTCAGATGGTCAAGAATCCTCCTGTTATGCAGGAGACCCAGATTTGATCCCTGGGTGGGGAAGATCCCTTGGAGAAGGAAATGGCAACCCACTGCAGTATTCTTGTCTGGAGAATTCCATGACAGAGGAGCCTGGCAGGCTACATTCGATGGGTTCACAAAGAGTCAGACATGATTGAGCCACTAACACTTTGGATGGATTACATTTTTTTTTTGGATTACATTTTTAAAATATATTTATGTGGCTGCATCGGGTCTTAGTTGTGGCAGGCACGCAGGATCTTTCATTGCATCTCAAGCTTCTCTAGTTATGGCTCTGGGGCTCAGTAATTGCCCCACAGCATGTGGGATCTTAGTTCCCTGACCAGGGATCAAACCTGTGTCCCCTACATTGGAAGGTGGATTCTTAACCACTGGACCATGAGGGAAGTCCCGAATTACATTTGAGATGTTCATAAGACATGCAAAGAGAGATGTCAGGCAAGGAGATAATCTTCAACATGTAGATGGTACTGGAAACCACAGGACTAAATAAGTTAACTTAGGAGTGGTGATAGTGGCAAAGAACCCACCTGTCAATGCACGAGACGTAGAGATGGGGTTCGATCCCTGGGTCAGGATCTGCTGGAGGAGGGCATGGCAACCCACTCCAGTAGTCTTGCCTGGAGAATCCCATGGACAGAGGAGCCTGGCGGGCTACAGTCCATAGGGTCACAAAGAGTCGGTCAGGACTAAAGTGACTTAGCAGCAATAGCAGGAGTGAGTATAGACAGCCAGAAAAGGCCTAAGATCCTTCAACATCTGGAATAATGTGTAAAGACTGACGAAGAGTTGGAGAAGGAACAGTTGTGATCTAAGAGCTTGTTCCCAAAGACGAAGAGTAGAAAGTTTTCAAACAGGAAGAGCTGATCAACCATAGGAGTTGACTGCAGGATTTGGCAGTGACCTTGGGGCGGAGGGGACACTCTCTCAGTGGAGAGCTGGGGGCAAAATCTAAGTGAGTGGGTTCACGAGAGATTGGGTGAAGGGGAATTGGAGATGGAGACGGCTCTTCTGTTATGTAGGAGAGAACACGGAGGAGAATCTGTGGCTAGAGGGGAGCAGGGTCAAAGGAGGTTTGTCCATTTTTTAAAACTCAGAGATACCACAGCATCTTTGTAAAGAGATGATTACAGAGAACGGGGAAATGATGGCCCCAGAGAGAAAGAGTACAGATGTTTGGATCAGTTTCCTTGAGTAGGCGAGAGGGGCTGGAATTCAGCATCGAAGAAGAGGGTTTGGCCTCAGGGGGTAGGGACTCAGTGAAGCCCCCGTAGTAGGACACCAGTGGGGGTGCCTGGCCAGCCGGGGGCTACCCAGGACCCAGGAAGCTCTGTGGGGGCCCAGGTGAACTTGGCAAATCACTTATTATCTAGCTCTCAGTTTCCATGTCTTAAAGATTAGCTGGCTGTGCCCACTCAAATGACCACTGTGAGTGGTAAATAGATTTAAAAAATACATACAGAAACAGAAAAAGATTTATAGACCTAGAGAACAAACTTATGGTTGCCAGGATTAAGGATGGAGGGAAGGGATAGTTAGGGAGTTTGGGATGGACAGGTACACTCTGCTATATTTTAAATGGATAACCAACAAGGACCCTGCTATAGAGCCCAGGGGACTCTGCTCAATGTTATGTGGCAGCCTGGATGGGAGGGGAGTTTAGAGGAGAATGTATACACGTACATGTATGACCTGAGTCCCTTCATTGTTCACCTGAAATTGTCACAACATTGTTCACGTTAGCCGGCTAAACCCCAACACAAAATAAGTTTAAAAAAATAAAGAGTAAGTGCAGAGGGCGGTGCTTGCCCCATCGTAGGGGTTGGGCAAAGGCTGGTTCCTTCTCCCCTCCCTCCCCCAGCTTGTCCTTCAGGGTTTCCCTGGGACCTCTGACTCCTCGTGAGACACGCAGATGGTCCTGCTTCCACAGCTGCTTTGAGGTCAGCAGGCCTGAAAGCAGGAACAGCCAGGAGCTGTCATTCTCCCGAACACCCCCTTTGTATATCTGTCTCAGCAGATTTCTGCCTGTGTGTTTGGTGAGTCACTCTTCTATGACGGTTTTTCATTTCTGTGCAGTCTCATGGAGCTGGGTTCTGTAACTTGCACCTGCTTGCAGCCAGAATCTTCAAAGGGCTACTTCCCACTGAGTGGAGCCCAGCCAGGGGGCCGCTGCCCTCCCCAGGAGCCACACGGCATGGGCGGGAGATGCCCGGCTGCTTCACCAGGACAGCCTGACCTGCCTGAGCCTGAGACAGAGGCTGGAGGTACGGTTGCAGGAGACAGAAGTCCCCCTCCTGACAGCCTGGGTGCAGCCAGGGTGGAAGAGAGAGAGTCCCAGGCCCAGGATGCAAGCCCTCCTCTTAGCCAAAGCTCTGAGATGCTCCCTTGCCTGACTAGGAGGTCCATGAATCCCTGACCCAGAAAGACTGGGCTCTTGTCGTGAGGAAAGGGACATTTTAACTTCCATCCCCAAACCTCCCGAGGAAAAAATTTAAAGTTCTGTCAAAACAGGTTAGCATATTAGCAATCAGGGCTCCCAACCATCTGTATTTGTTCCATTTGTGGCATTTATGACGGTTATCCACATTAATTATTTCACTGCTAAAGTCCCTTCTAATTTCTGAACACTGTTATTTCTAAGAAAGATGGATATTAAATATGCCACACATCAGCACAGGGTGGCATTACAGCATGCTATTAAGTTTGGATGCTGAGGCCCAGCAGAAAATAGCTTTGCTATTTGTAATTGCAATGAAGTGTTTTATTTTGCGGTTCAAAATACAGAGCAGCATTGATAGAAAGGGACTTCTTCGTTTGGCAATGACCCTGAAGTCACCAAGAAAGACAGGGACCACGAGGCTGGGGTGGGTAGGCAACCTGGGGACAGAGATGGGGGTGAGTGTAGAGGAAAAGATGTGGGATACAGTGATTTGTCCCACAGCAGTCCTGCCTGTGGTTCAGTCACTCATTCGTGTCCGACTCTATGCAACCTCATGGATGGCAGCACACCAGGCTTCCCTGTCCTTCAGCATCTCCCAGAGTTTTCTTAAACTCATGTCCAATGAGTTGATGATGCCATCCAACTATCTCCTCCTCTGTCATCCCCTTCTCCTGTCCTCAATCTTTCCCAGCATCAGGGTCTTCCTGCCGGAGGGGGGTTGAAAGGATCACTTTCCAGCAAGAACCCTCAGAGGTTTGGATGAGGGGTAGCCAATGCTAGAACATTCTCTGACTTCTGGTTTGCAGTCTCTGAAGCCCCCATTAGAGAATTTGCAGATGGTCAAGGAGAGTGGAACCCCGCAGAGAGTGGCCACTTTCAGAGAGCTTTAGCTTATAAACTGTGCTTAAACATCATTGGACATCATGGCAGACATGGAAAGGAGTCTTTATTATTATCATTAGCAGGAAAAACAAGATAAATAACTCTTCTCTTAGCTCCCAACCCCACTCCCCAAAGAAGACAGCAGTGGATTAAACAGCTAAACCCCAAGGAGGCATCTCTTTCTTCTATTAAACTTTTTTTTTTTAATGGGATCTTTTTTTTTAAGTCTTTATTGAATTTGTTACAATACTACTTCAGTTTTAGGTCTGGGTTTTTGGTCGTGAGGCATGTGGGATCTTAGTTCCCCAACCAGGGATCGAACCTGCACCCCCTGCATTAAAAAGCAAAGTCTTAACCCCTGGACCACTGGGGAAGCCCCAAGAAGGGAGTCTTGAGGCAAAGCCCAACGTGAAGGTTGTTGGAAAGCACAGAAAGCTCCCTCTCTGGGGCTCTTTGCTTAAAAGTGACCTCTGAGATTCCCATCTGTAGGGGGCTTGTAGGATTAAATGCTTCGTTGAGATCCTCTCCTGCTCAAGCATGTCTGTCTGCATCCTCTCATTGGCTCATTCATTTATCAAAAATATACCACGCAGCTACATGCATCAGGGTCTCTGCGCGGCCACAAGCCAACAGGAGGCAAGAGACTCAGGCCATCTTTCAAGGGACAGACAGCTAAAGCAACAAGGAAGTCCATGGTCAACAGTTTGAGAAGGGGGAACAAACAGATACCGACTGAGAATAACAGGTAGATGCCATTTAGATGGGATCCAGGAGAGAGTGAAAATCAGCTTAGTCACCAACTAATCCCCCCCAAACTCAAGCTAGCAAAGAACTCCTTTGCCTGGCATAGCTAGTTCTTAGATGAGCGTGGCGGCTCTTTCTGCTGGGGAGATAGCGCCCCCTCGTGGTTGGAGGCCTCAGTTTTTAACATATATCAGACAGTCCTTTACCTAGGAACCTTCAAACTGCGAACTTTCGAAGATACCGACAAGTGTTCATCAGCATCAGGTGTGAGTGAAATTGCAGCTTGCCCTCCGTGTCCTGTTGCCGATCCTTCAGCTCTGCCGTCTCCCACCTTCTCTCCTCCTCCAGTCAGTAACTCTTTTTGCCTGTTCACTGGATGCCAGCCCCTGTATGCCAGCGGTTGTACAGAACAGCTGTACTTTTCAAGGTCCTGCACTGTAAAATTTAAAATGTTTTCTTTATTTTTCTGTTTGTTTTTTCTGCATCATTTGTGTGAAAACTATTATAAACCTGCTACAGTATGGTACTGTATAACTGATTGAGTTAGTAGGGTACCTGGGCTAAGTTTGTTGGACTGTTGATCAAACTGGACTTACAAATGAGCTCTCGGAACAGAACTCATTTGTATGTTGGGGGCCTACTTTATAGGAATTTTCTAAATTGGTACCTTTGATGGGAGGCCAGTAGTCCAGAAAGGCAGGCGTGTGCCTGTTCCCCTGAAGTGGGGCTGATTTTGGAGCATCTTAAACTTCCTTCATCCTTGAGTTCAGATCCCAACCTCCCTTCTTCCTCAGTGTTGTGATTTGGGGCAAAGTTACTTAAATTCTCAGAGCCCTCCGTTTCCTCAACTTATATTAAAATGAGTGTGACAGCTCCCTGGCAGCCTAATGGTTAGGATTCTGGGCTTTCACTGCCATGGCCTAGGTTCAGTCCTTGGTGGGGAAACTGGGATGCCACAAGCCACATGGGGAAGTTAAAAAAAAAAAAAAAAAAAGGCAGCGTAACAGCACCAATGTGGTGTTGGTGTAAGGATTAAATAAGATAACGACATGACAGCTCGCCCAGTATGTGGCTCCTAGCAGTTCCTTCAGCGATGTTAGCTGCTTTACTCGGCCTTAGCTTAAGATTTTCAAAGGCTCTGCATCTCCCTCCATTCTGCCCTCCTCTCTCAAACGCCCATCCTGTCCTCTTTTCCCTGGCTCCCTCCACGCGGCTCCCCTCCGCTCTCCTCTCTTCCTCGCTTGCTCTCCATCTCCTTTCTTCTTTCCCATCACCTCCCACATTGCCCCTCACCTCCCTATGCCTTCCTTTTTTCTGCATCCCACCCTCTGCCCTTCTCATGCCCAAACCTCTTGCCAAAGCATCTAAGAAGTGACACAGGGGCCCACTGAGGGTGCTCTCCATTGCATCCGGTGCTAAGGCCGAGAGGAGCCATCTTCTGCTATTCAATAGCACCACGGTTGTCTCTTGTATTCTTCGGAAGGGCCCCGGTCACCTCGCCGCACACTTCACTCGGGAACCAGGGTCCCTCCGCCGCCTTCACCCTTGATGACCTCTGCGCATGCTCCGACTTCCGCTTGCTCTTTTGAATGCTTTCTGATGCTGGCGGGCTCCGCGCTCCCCTTTCCCTCCTCCTCTGCTGGCCTTTGCTGGCCTTTCCCCCTTATCTCGCCTTGCTTCTGTCTTCTGTATCATCACACGTGCCAGCTGTCCTTTGCCTCTTGTTTTCGATTTGCAAAATGGCCCATGTTCCCCTTTATTCCCCAGTTGCGTTTGCTCCAGCAGCCTGCGATAGCTCTTGCCTGTCACCGCAAAGGCTTTTTCATCTCCATTTGGAGCCATTTGCCCTGATCATTTCTCTCTTCAGTATCACACTGATGAGCCCATGGGGTCTCTAGCTGTCAACAATCCCCAGGAAAGGAGAGCCTGTTCTTATAACTTGCTTTTTAATTTGGGGGCCCCTGGGAAGCAGGGCTGGCGCATGCCGAGTGGAAGCCCCCAACTGGCTCAAACAGGCCAAGTGGGCACTGAGATCTTTGGAAAGGAAGCTGGAAGGCACAGAATGGCTGTGTTTCCTTCCCACACAAGACAGATGGAAGGGGTAAGTAGGCCAAGACTGCTTTTCTCAAGTGATTCTGTCTCTTAACAGTTTTCTTTAAGGAGGAAGGAAACAAAATGATCAGATGGCAAAACAGAGATATCAGTTGTCCAGGCATTGTTCCCAGGGTGGAGGTATAGGCGACTTGCCCAAAGACCCAGTGATAGCGTCCCCAGCCATGCAGTCATATAGGAAGGTCGTGTGTGAGTTTAGAATTTAAACTCTATATGTCTGTTAAGTCCTATTCTTCACCCTGTGGCTCGAGGCCTCCAGGGGAAAAAAAAAATCCTGCAAATGAAACCGCTAGCTTTCCAGAAGTAGACCTCCTTCTCTATAGTGGGACATAGTAAATATGTCCTGCTCTCTCTTGGGGCAACTAGGGGACATCCACTATCTTATTTAGATCACCCTTGAAGCAGATTTTGAGACAGAGATTCAAATGCCTGTGGTTCACTTGGGGTTGGGGGGTGATCCCAGGAAACACGGGTGGAAGGCAGGAAACCAAGGAAGAGTCCATTGTCACAGTCAGCTGCTGCGTTCACTGTGCCCAGGCCCACAGGGAAGCTCTAGGGGGTGGCCTTCTCCCACTGAGAAGCGAAGCAACTGGGATATTTGTCCTTACGAAACCCATCCATCGTTTGCTGAGGTTACTTCTGGGGCGATAACTCCCTTCCCGCTGCCAGTCACCTCACCTGGGTATTTCCTCCTCAGCCTGTAAGTCAACATCACTTCCCCAAGGAAGCCTTCTCCACACCCCCGGCCAGAGCAGATCCTCTCCTTATTAGGCCCTCACACCCTCCGCGCTCCTTCAGAATTTCTTATCACAGTAGTAATTGCATAATTAATTGTGTAATTAGTTGTTTAATGTCCTTAAGTTCCCATCAGTTACCAAGGCCTGTTAAGTCTGCCTCCTAACACATCTGAAATCTCCCATCCTCATTGCCTCCACCAGCAGAGCCCTGAGCCGGGCCTCACCCAGGCCCCTGCAACAGCCTCCTGGCTGACCCTTCTTGGCGTGTCCCTCCTCTGCTTAAAAGCATCCATGGCTCCCTTCTGCCTCTGTGAGAACCAGCCGGCCCTCATTCAGCTACCAGCCTCAGCCAGGAAGTCCCTGGCTTCCTGAGAGAGAGGGGCTCCAGGCCCTTGCACAGGCTGGCTCCCCTGCATGGGTGCCCTCTCTCTCCCCTCTGCCCTTCCCATCAGTCCAGGAATTTCCCTGAGAGGCCCTCCCAGGATGTTTGTCCTCACAGCCCATGGCAACTCCCATCTCATGTACGTTCCAGCACCATGGGCCTCCTCAGCCTCCCTGCTTACCCGATTTCATGTTTCTTACACTGTGTTACAGCTGACCATTTACCTCATGTCACCCTTATCAGACTGTGAGCATCCTGAGATCAGGAACTCAGCACAGCACTCACCACCTAGCACCCAGCATCTAGCACCCACCACCTGGCACCACACCAGAGCTTAGGAGGCTCTAAGGAAGTGTCTGGTGATGACCCAAACCCTTGGAATACCTAAACTATAGCTTCTTTCTAGGCAACTGGCAGGGGGCTTGAGTGATCTCTGACCTCCGTGTTACTTTGTAGGAGAAGCAAGGATGGATAAAAGCAGGTCCTGGCCCCAAAGTAGCACTATCTCCACCTGCTTCTTTTCTCTACTGACAGCTTTTTGGTTATCACCAACCTCAGGAAGCCAGAGTCCCAAACTCACAGATCTCCTGTCCTCTCCGGCCCCCTACCACAGGCCCCACCCAGTGACTGACAGAAGCCCTTGATCCTGAGGTCTGGGGCACAGGGCATCATGCTGGAGGCCTCCCCTGCATCCCACCTCCAAAGGGAGAGGTACCATCACCAGGAGAATAAGCGAGTACCTCCAGTTTACCGCAGGCCTCCAGTTTACCTTTTCCCTCCACATCCCTAGGAGACAGAGGGGACTGCTGAGTGGACCGAAATCCAGGGGTTGCAGCGATGGGGCAGGTGGCAGACGGGCCCCCTGGCTTGAAGAGGTCCTGGCCCTCATCTATCCAGAGTGGCCTCTGAGTGTCTCGTCCCTCCCAGCCCCTGCCTCGCTCAGACAGGCCCGCTTAGGAATCTCTTTGATAAGTGAGGACAGCCCCGCCCCCTGTGTGCACACACATGCACACACACCCCCTTAGTCAGAGCACACATTTCCTCCTCCTCCTCGGGGTTCCTGGCAGCCAGCTGTACTGTCACTTTTATGATAGCAGATGATTCACATTCAAACAAACTGACTCACCAGAGACTCAGGAAGAAGATGCTGGGAGACTGAGAACACCACTGCTCACTGCTTTGCCTTTCCCTTCCCTGGCATCGTTCGTGTTCAAAGAGGACCAGTGAGAGAGGGGCCTGGCTGGTGGTGCCTGAAGCCCAGGTACCACTGCACTGAGGAACAGTCAGCCAGTGTCCCTGGAGAATGGGCTTCCTGGACCCCTAAGGAGGCACTTTCAGTGGAGCGCTAGTTCGTTCATGTGTCTGGGATATCCTGTTCTTAGGGATGTTACTACTTTTCATAATGAATTGCTTCTGCCTATGCAGGTGGGCAGGTGGCTCTGTGACTCAGCGGAGTCCTGGCCTTTGCCTGCAAAGCATCATCAGGTAGTGAGGACTCTGCTAGAAATCCCCACCTGACTAAAGCAGATCTCTGAGCCCATCCCCACTCAGTCACATTTCTATGGGGCCAAAGCTCTCCATTTTGTTCTCCCACAACTAACAGGATACTAGTTCCGCTATGAGGGTACCGTTGATTTAATTAGCTGCAACAAGATGACTCCCGAAGACACAGACATAAAGAACTGACTTTTGGACTCAGTGGGAGAAGGAGAGGGTGGGATGATTTGAGAGAATAGCATTGAAGCATATACATTGTGTGTGTGTGTGTGTGTGTGTGTGTGTGCATGTGTGATAAGTCTCTTCAGTCGTGCCTGACTCTGCAACCTCTTGGATGGTAGCCCAGCAGGCTCCTCTGCCCATGGGATTCTCCAGGCAAGAATACTGGAGTGGGTTGCCATTCCCGTCTCCAGGGGTTCTTCCCGACCCAGGGATCAAGCCCATGTCTCTTGCATCTCCTGTATTGCCAAGCCGGTTCTTTACCACTAGTGCCAATTATCATACATAAAAGAGATGACCAGGGCAAGTTCAGTGCTTGAAACGGGGCACCCAGAACTGGTGCTCTGGGAAAACCTAGAGGGATGAGGTGGGAAGGGAGGTGGGTGGGGGTTCAGTATGGGGCGAGGGGGACACATGTATACCTGTGGCCAGTTCATGTTGATGAATGGCAAAAAACCATCTCAATATTTTAAAGTAATTATCCTCTAATTTAAGTAAATGAATAAATGTTTTTAAAAAATAATTCTCCTGAAACTCAGGTGGTTACTTGCTCACACATCCGGCAGGATGGCGTTCCTTGTTTTGCACTAACTTGGTCCGGGAAAGGATGGAGCCGAGTCTTTTCTCTAAGGATCTGAAAGCGTCTCCCGAGGTTAGCGTTCGAAACCTGGATGCCCAGGATGTTCGACAATCGGGTGATTAATTTGATTAGTGGAGACCACAGATTTTTCCTGAGGGAAGGTGAACTTGGCCAGTTTCTCCCCACGATGAGCTGGATAGAGGCAGCTGTGGCTCCCTCTGCCCAGGGAGGGGGCGCCTGGCACTCTGGGCTCCCCTTGCCAGTTCTCTGACATGCGCCTCCCCCTCAGCCCCCAGCCCCATGACACCCCTCTCCCTGTGAAGACATCGATCATGTTGAGACTGTTGCCATGCATTAATTAACATTTCATTCATTATTAAAATGGCCTTTATTGAGCTTTGGCAGCTCCGAAATCAGCTTTCATGGTGGTGGCTGTGGTTGCCCTTTAGTAATTCTATTTGTAATAATCAACTGTGATCTGTTTGACTTGGAATCACTTTTCTTATTAAACTAAACCAAACCTTGATTTGAGACACTTAATTATAAGTGAGACTAATTTGCTTCCCCTCAGGGCACCAGGGACTCCAGGCCCACAGAGGGATGGGGGAGTCCCACGTCTGAGGGTAGAGAGGCACCTCCCTGGGAGACTTGGAGGGCGGTGGTCATTCATGCAGAGCAACATTTAGAGAAATATTCCCCCGAGCTCTGTCTGCGCACACATTTGCTGGAGCTCTAAGGACCGCCTTCTCGGCTTATTAGGAATGTCGGCAGCCCTGGAGGGTTACTTGAATGAGACTGAGCTGTCTTGGGAACTGAAGCTGGCTTCCCATTCAAGTACTTCCGGGACCAGGTTGGCTATAAATAGAAAGGGCTGGTGGGTCGATGGAAGGGGCACTGGGCTGATCCTTGTCCCCTTGGGTCTATGAAGTCTTGTGTTTCTGACCCCGTGGGCTCAGTGAACATGCCCCTTTAGACAATGCACTGTTCCTAAAACCCACCTGGTGGTTAGGTAGACAGTCCAGTCTGGGGCAGACTGATGCCAGCCCATGTGCTGATGGACACACATGACAGGGAAGTGTGAGCAGGGGCTTCACAGGGAGGAGACTGGAGTTCAGATCCAAAAGCTGAGGCTCATTTTCCGTGTCTCCTGGGACCCTTACTCTTATTCTCAGCTTTGGATCCCATATCTCTGCAATGACTGTGACAGTAGCTGCCTCGCAGGGTGTTGATGCGGACTGAAGATGAGGAGGGTGAAATGCTCGCCTGGCCGCATGGTGCTCGAGGCATAGCAGACACTCAGTCAGGGGAGCTCTTGTTATCAGCATGTGCCCTCCTGCCCCGGAGCCCACCCTGTCCCCCAGTTCTCCTGCCAGCAACTGCTTTGTTGTTTAGTCGCTAAGTCATGTCTGATTCTTTGTGACCCCATGGGCTATAGCCCTCCAGGCTCCTCTGTCCATGGGATTTCCCAGGCAAGAATACTGGCGTGAGTTGCCATTTCCTTCTCCAGGGGCTCTTCCCAACCCAGGGATCAAACCTGAGTCTCCTGCATTGGCAGGTGGGCTCTTTACTACTGAGCCACGTAAGAAGCCCAATACCTGCTTAGGCTCCTGTATTAGTCTGCTGGGGTTGCCATAACAAAGCTCCACAAACTGGGTGACTTACACGAGAGAAGTTTATATTCTCAGAGTTCTAGAGGATACAAGTTAAAGATCAGCGTGTCAGCAGATTTGATTTCTTCTAAGCCTTTCTTTTTGACTTGATGGCCGTCTTCTCCCTTAAGTGCGTCTGTGTCCTCTTCTTATCAGGACCCATCATGCTGGGTCAGAGCCCTTCCTAATGAGCTCATCTTAACTTAATTACCTCTCTAAGACCCTGTCCCCGGTCACATTCCTGAGGGTTGGGACTTCAGCACGTTTACTTGGGGGCACACAATTCAGCCGAGAACAGCTCCCCACCACCATCACAACCACACATTAGCAGCTGCGTATCTGGACTTTACCCAGATAGGTGTGAGCTCTGTCTTTCCTATTTGACTGCTGCTGCTGCCGCTAAGTCACGTCAGTCATATCCGACTCTCTGCGACCCCATGGATGGCAGCCCACCAGGCTTCCATCCCTGGGATTCTCCAGGCAAGAGCACTGGAGTGGGTTGCCATTTCCTTCTCCAGTGCATGAAAGTGAAAAGTGAAAGTGAAGTCGCTCAGTCGTGTCCGACTCTTTGCGACCCCATGGACTGTAGCCTACCAGGCTCCTCCGTCCATGGGTTTTCCCAGGCAAGAGTACTGGAGTGGGTTGCCATTGCCTTCTCCGTATTTGACTGCACCTTTCACCAAAGGGCCTGCCTGCCATTCCCCACTCCTCCAAGAGACCTTGATTGGAACCTTTTTCCCTTTAGGATAGACTTTGTGATAAGGCCAAGTAGTCAAATAAGAGCCATTTTATGGGGGGACGGGTGGTTTGAATGCCAGGAAAAGAACTTTGAATTGCTCTAAGAATTTCTTGATGCTTTTCCTTAGGGGTATATGTCTGCAATGCAGTAGACATGGGTTTGATCCCTGGGTCAGGAAGATCCCCTGGTGAAAGGAATGGCTACTGGCACCAGTATTCTTGTCTGGAGAATTCCATGGACAAGGGAGCTGGTGGGCTATAATCCATGGGGTCACCAAGGGTTGGACATGACTGAGCTACGAACACAACAACAACATATAGTAAAACACACTACATGAGGTTATTGACAGTCTTAAATGAAGTGAAGCTCAGTGCAGTGGAGACATTCACCTACCTTTGCCCTTCTCTCTTGACTGGGAGGGGCACACAGAAAATGTGCTGTAGGACATTCATCTGCCCCAGTGGCGCAGTCTGTACTGGGGCGGGTGGGGCAGAAACTGTGGGATTAGATGGATGGGGGCAGGAAGAGTGGGTCAGAGAAGAGGAGACTGTCACAAGACACCTGGAGAAAGAAGCACTGAATTTAGGGACAGTTTGGATATGAGGAGGGAATGATGAAACAGAAAGGGAGGGATGGAAGTTGATCCCACGGTCTTAGACCTGGCTTAGTGGAGAATGGTGCACTTAACAGAAGGGGGAGCTGGAGAATGGAGGTGGGAGTGTGAGCTCCATGGAGGTCATGCAGAAGGAGAGATAAGGACCCTGGAGATACTGGAGAAACTGGGGAGAAGTCAGATCTATCGGCCAAGGAATGCGAGCTCAGATTGCTTTGACTCTTCATTCCCCAGAAGCCTCTTCTGGACATTGAACTGCCTGCCTTCCCAACCGCAGGAAGCCCAGTGGGAACCTCATCTCTTTAATTAAGCCCAAGGATGATGATGACTCCTGGTTCTGAAAAACCCCGGGGCCAGGCTTTGAGACCTGAGATAAAGGACTCTAGTTCCCATCCTCCCCTCCAGTCATCCCCTTTAAAAAGAAAATAGGGTACTCACCACTGGATTACAGATCTTCTTTCCCATTTTCCAAGAGGAGAACAAATAGAATTTCTGAGCAGGAGCGCTTCTCTGGCTAACTGTCCTGGGTGAGGAGGACATTGCTATTCCAATATTGTTTATTTCAGACTTTCAGGCCTTCTCAGATGCTTGACTTAACAGAGTCATTTTGCCTACTTTCATGGTGATACAACATGGTAAATTGCCAAGGAGAAAAACGGAAGCAGCACAGGCTGATAAGGTTTCAGGCAGCATGAATATTTTCTGACTCCCTGATCAGGGATTTCTTTCACATGTGAAAAGCAGGTGGAAGAGGGACACAGTTTATTTCTTGATCATCAAATGGTACATGGATGCCCCTAGGACCTGTGGAAATGATTACCTTAGTCAGGGACACCTACGAGAGGTCCATCAATCTCGTGGTCTGCTTGCCACTTACTCAGCCAGGCTGCCCCATTTAACACGGCAGGTGAGTCAACAGGCAAGGGAATGAATGAGCCTGGACGTCCACAAGAAGAGCTATTTTCCTAGGGGAGGCAGGAAGAAGGGTAGAAGGGTTCCCAAGAAAGCAAGAAAAGATAATCGAGGTGGCCAAGAAAAAGAGCTTCAGAGCAATTACTGAAAGCAGTTTTTCTACTCGGGAGGAATGATCCAGGGAGGGAGACTTTCTAAGGAAGTACAGCAGAGTCTATGGAAGAAGAGAATGGGCTAGACTGAGATGAAATGGAGGTATTACCCCTGGGGCTGGTGACAGGGCTCAGAGCTCCAGACCCTGGCTCTAAGAGCTAACTACCATCCCTGCTATCCACAGGAAGTACCCACTGGCACAGCTGAGATGCAGACTTTAGGTGCTGGTGATGAATAGAGAGAGCAAGGGAACAAAATAGTACAGAAATAGTACTTGCCTGGCGGTCTAGTAGTTAAATCTCTACTCTCCCACTGCAGGAGACATGGGTCTGATCCCTGCTCGGGGAACTAAGATCCCGCATGCCACGTGGCATGACCAAAACAACAACAACAACAAACAAAAAAGCAACAGCAAAAAAAAAAAAAGTACAGAAATAGAGCCAAGTACATTATGTGGGATAGTTTGTGATAAAGGGGTGTTTCAGAGCAATGGGAACAGGATTCTCTTCAATAAATACTGTTGGGCAATTGACTAGACGTTTGGGAAGAAAATATGTAAACAGGATCCCTTCCACATTCCTTGTACCAAAACAAATTCCACCTGGATTAAAAGAAAAAGAAAACCCAGAACAAGAAAACAAGAGAGAAAGAAAATGTATCTTGTGTGTATTGGTATACACAAAGTGGGAGGCTAAAAAGAAATCTATGAAAAAGGATTTGTAACACAAACGACAAAGGGCTAATTTCTTTCGTTTGTCAACTGAGAGTTCTTGCAATTCAGTGAGGAAAAGAGTTGTTAAAATTCAATAAAGTGAAAAGCTCTTATGAGCCAGTAGAAAAATGAATAAAGGACATTAGCTGCAAAAGAAAAAATAGCTAATAAGCATATCAAAAGGCAAACCACTTCAATCATCGTTGAAGAAAAGCAAACTAAAACATGGTTGATATTTTTTTAATCTATCAGACAAGAAGAGATGAAAAGTTTGATTACATCGCCATGCCCTTGTGGGCAAGGATATAGGGAATCAGGCACAATCATATATTTTTGGTGGGAGGGAAAAATGTGGTGGGGCACCTTTGGAGGATAATTTGACAATATCTGTCAAGATTTTAAATTCACATGTCGTTAAATAAGAATTTTATTTCTAAGAATTTAACCTAGACGTATTTATCTATACATGTGCACAAATATACATGTTTATGATGTCTATTGCTGTGCCTCTGCAAGGAACCAGACATAACATGCATGCATGCCTGCTCAGTCACTTCAGTCATGCCTGATTCCTTGCAACCCCATAGACTGTAGCTCCCCCAGGCTCCTCTGTCCATGGGATTCTCCAGGCAAGAATACTGGAGTGGGTTGTCGTGCCCTCCTCCAGGGAATCTTCCTGACCCAGGGATCAAATCTGTGTCTCCCATATCTTCTGCATTGAAGGAGGATCCTTTACTCATTGAGCCACCAGGGAAGTCCAGATATAACATAAATGTCTTTTAATAAGATATTAGTTTTATAAAATTATAGCAAATCAATGCATGACTACTTGGTTATTAAAATGAATAAATCAATCCATTTAGTTCTCTCTTTCTGGGTACCAAGCCACTTCACAACCGGGTAGCTTAAAACAAAAGCCATCAAGTCTTTCATGGTTCTGTGGCTTGGCTGGTTTCACTCCAGTGGTTCATTTGCTCTGTCTGTTGTCCCCTGGGGCTGCTACCATCCTCTGCAGGCTCACCTGGGCTGAAAAGCACAGTGATTCACTCACGTGGCCGGCAGTGGATGCCGACTATTGATTGGGAGCTCAGCTCGTGCTCTTGGCGTCGGGTCTCAGTCCTCCAGGAGTCTCTCCCTGGGATATGGGCTTCCCACAGCATGGCAACTGCATTCCAAGGGGAGTCTTTCCAAGGACCTGCAAGCACAGACAACGGATTTTAAGCCTGTGTCGCAGAAGAAGTGTGACATTTTATAGAAGAAGTGGCAAGGTCTTTGTGGCCGTCTAATCCTCCATGCTGTGTTTTCCATTTATATGCATACACGTATGCCTCCATCTACATATGGCTTCCCTGGTGGCTCAGCAGTAAAAAAAAAAAACCCGCCTGCCAATGCAGGAGACATGGGTTCCATCCCTGAGTCACAAAGATCTCCTGGAGCAGGAAATGGCACCCCACTCCAGTATTCTTACCTGTGAAATCCCATGGACAGAGGAGCCTGAGATTCTACAGTCCATGGGATCCCAAAGAGTCGGACAGGACTTAGCAACTAAACAACCACCACCACCATATGCATACACATCTATACATACATACCTGCAAATACATATATATTATATATATATATACGTATATATATGTAATTTCTGGAGTGCTGCACAAGAAACTGTTTCTAATTCTGGCATCAATGGAAAAGGTCTGACGTCTTTATACTGTTTATATTCTCACTATAAACATAACTTTTTTTAGTTAAAAAAAAAAAAGCTTTTTAAGAAAACCAAACTCATGTATTAAGCCAAAGCAAGCTATATTCAGTAGATAAACTCAGTTTGCAGCTCTTGTATAAAGTTTGGCCCCAAGATCCTTCCCGTTCTAATCATGCATCTCTGTCCCCTGAGGAGCTGACTGATCATTTATAGAGGCAGAAAACTGGCCAAAAAATAAAAAGTAGTGGCTTTTGGACCAATGACTTGGTTCAAAGAGGAGACTGTTGCTGCGTCTTGTGGGTGATGGTTTGTTGAGAACTTTGCCTTCTTCTTGGAAAACCCTTGGTTTGTTTTGTCACCCACTTTAATGTGGGAGGCCTTGGGGTTGGTGTCATGATGCAGCAAGAAATGCCTTGCTGATGCAGACATGCAAAGGGCATGGAAACACAAGTGTCAGGAAGGACTCAGACTCCCCTCTCAGCTGGGACTTACGAAAACCAAGTCATCAGAAAAGAAAGTGCCCTCTGCATATGGAGAGTAAACCTGGGCCACATGCACACGTGTGCATGGGCACACTCACGCAGACGAGATGGTGTTCCCGAGGAAGACTCTTCAGGGTTATGGCTGCCAAGCTGAATCGAGCTCTGCCAAGATCTCTCAGCCAGAACTTCTAAGTGAGGAAACCGTGAGCCCCTTCACGCCCCAGCTGAGTCCCTTCACCTGAGTCCCTTCACACCCCAACTGAAAGACCTCAGACAGCTTGCCTAACCTCTCTGGCCTCAGTTTTCCCATCTGTAACATGGGGGTAAGGTGATAACAGTACTGACCTCGCAGGGTGTGCTGGGGATAAAGATAAAGTGCTTAGCACCGAGCCTGGTGCTTGACAGGTGATCAGTAACTGCTCAGGTGATACTAGTCATGAAATGATTTCACGGGCTTCTCCTAAGAGCCCCCTGAGCAGGGCTGCTGCTCTGCATAGCTCTCAGGGCACGTCATACCTGCAGCAGGCACCCCTTGGCCATGTGCAGTACACAGCCTGTGCAACTGCCCGTGGTAGCCCAGGCCAAGAGACAGGCCAGAGAAGCTGAACAGGAATCCAGGTCTCCTGGCTCTTCCTAGTCCTCCCACCCCATTGAGCTGCCCATGCTGGCCAGAGCAGTTTCACAGCTCAGAGAATGTGCCGTCCCATCACTTCCTCTTTGGGATCCACAGTCACCATAGACCGTCCTCCCACCACCCGGAAAATAAAGATGCTCCTCCAAAGAACAAACTATGATTGTCTTCAGGGCCTCCGGCCAGAATAAACCATGACAGAGTACATGGGCCTGAGTGAGCAAGGCAGAGCCAGACCTGTCCCCTTGCCCCCTTTTGAGGACAAACTGGGCATGGACCACCTTGCTCCCAAGGGGGGACTGGGCAGAGAGGAAGGCATAGGTGCCAGGGCAGGAGAGCAGAGCAAGGAGTGTCCGGCCCTGAAGCCACCGCCCCTGGCTTTGCTCGGCTGTGTTCAGAAGACAGTACACAGTCTGTGGGGCACCGCATGAGAGGAGTCCATCAAAGCTCAGGCCGACGAGCTTCTTCCCCCTCCCGCCCGACGCCAGCCCCCAGAGCAGGTGGCACACCCGGCCCGAGTGACATGCACCCCCCGCTGCACTTGGACTTGGAGTGAGGCTGTGACACCGACAGAGATGATCGTAATAATCATCATGTCATGTATTTCTGAATCCCTGCGCACGCTTCAAGGAGATTGTGCTTTCTTTAATTTGTTGTTCAGCACAAGCTTGTATAAATACCTGTGCTGCCTTCGGCGGGGGGCTGTTCTGCCTGACAGGCTCCACGCTGAGCGTCGTACCTGCATCATCTCTTCACTCTCACAACAAATCTGCGAGGCTGGGATTATTCTTCCCCATTTTACAGATGAGGATGGCGGCGGGAAACAGAAACCTTAAGACGCTTTCCTAAAATAACATAGCTAGTTATTGGCAGAGGCCAGGTTCAAAGTCAGGTATCACTAGCCACATACCAACACTCACAGCCATCATGCTTTATGTATAAATTAAATGGCAATTTAATTGACAAGTACGTTAGGACCCTGTTCTAAAGAAGGAACTTGATTTGAAGTGGATGACCAACAAGATCCTACTCCAGAGCACAGGGGACTCTGCTCAATGTCATGTGACAGCCTGGATTTGAGGGGAGTTTGGGGGGAGAGTGGACACATGTATGGGGCTTCCCCGGGTGGTTCAGACAGTAAAGAATCTGCCTGCAATGCAGGAGACCCCAGTTCGATACTCGAGTCAGGAAGATCCCCTCGAGAAGGAATCACTACCCACTCCAGTGTTCTTGCCTGGAGAATTCCTTGAACAGAGGAGCTTGGCAGGCTATAGTCCATGGGGTCATATGTATGTGTATGTGTATATGTATATGTGTGGCTGAGTCCCTTCAGTGTTCACCTGAAACTATCACAACATTGTTAATTGGCTCTACTTCAATATAAAGTAAAAAGTTGAAAAGCAAACAAGAGGAAGAAGGAAATTGAGGCCTAACATAGGTTAAAGAACTAGTGCAGGGCCGTGCAGCAAGTTGATGGCAGATCTTGGTGCAGGACCTGGCCAGCATTGACTAGTCTAAGAGTCTTAATAAAAGGAAAAATTTAAAACCTTAAGAATTTGTTATGGCACCTTCACAGTATATTTGTCTTCCCTGTTTATAGATGGGAAACCTGAGAACAGGCCAGAAAAGAATTTGTCCAAACTCTCCCCGAGATGTTGGGGGGATTGCTCCCCAGTAGGCTAGGACCAAGCCCCAGGGCTCCTCCCAGGAGCTGCTCCTGGGGGCCCAGCACATCTCCTCTTCCTTCCTGCCCTTCTCTCTCCTCTAGCAAAGAGGGTCCTGTGGTCTCTGCCCTCCTCAGCTCATTCACATGCTATATGAGTGTCCCTTGTGGCTCAGATAGTAAAGAATCTGCCTGCAATGCAGGAGACCCAGGTTCGATCTGTGGGTTGGGAAGATCCCCTGGAGAAGGGAATGGCAACCCACTCCAGTATTCTTGCCTGGAGAATCCCGTGGATGGAAGGGGCCTGGCAGGCTGCAGTCCATGGGGTCACAAAGAGTCTGACATGACTGATCGACTACACAATGAGTTCCCAAGCATGGCAGGAGAGAAGCTGCTTTAAAAAGCACCCACCTAGTGACTTTCCAAGGAATCTTCCGTTTGCAGATGAGGGGCCGTGGGATGACAGGTTGCACGCTCGTAGCCGCCAAGGAGAAAGGGCCGTTGAGTCAGAGCGTCTCTGCCCTGCTGCTCCCCGCTGCTTCTCTTTTGTGTCCTTTTGTGCCAGTACGAGCACAGGGCAACCGCCATCCCATCGAGACAGAGAACCCAGGACTCACGGCTTCTCCACGGGTCGTGTGGGTGTTTGGATTTATGTTGAGAGATGAGTGCATGGACCATTCATCTGTGATGTCAGCTCATCTAGGAATTCATCATGAAAGTGGGTGGGGGGGGGGGTCTCTCTCTATCACACACACACCCCTCTATCCCATCATATGATTCATTTATTGACAAAGGGACCATGTCACTGATGAATGAACCTTGATGTTGGAAAGTGGTTGACATGCATTGAGATCATTTCTCTGGCGCTACCTGGTTCAAATGACCCTTTCCTGACAATGCAGTGTGGTTTCTGCAGAGAGACGCTGACGTATGCCCCGGCTTTCAGAAGCTATTTTGGGATGAATGGGCTGCCGGGCTGGCTTTTGTGGGTCCTCGTTAAATGAAATGAAGCTGGAGGCCTTGATTCTGGGCTTTGTCTACATGGCCAGACACAAAGCAAAGAGTTGCTGGGAAGGATCGAGGCAGGGGCTGGGTTTAAAAGGACTCAGCTCATTAGTGGAAGCACGCTGGGGAAGGTTGGGGATGACCACTCTGCCTGTGAAGACCTTTAGGAGATGTCAGCCCATCACCTGCTGAGGCCCGTTTGGACACTGTGGGGCTGGGAGGCAGTTGCAGGAGAAGAGATTTTTATGTACTGAACAGTGGTGTGAACCTTGCAGACAGATGAGACCTGGCCCTTTGGAGCTCCCAGGCACTTCTTGAGGCCCAGACCCCAGCCCTCCAAGAATGACACGCTGCAGGTCCACTCAGGGGAGGGTCCCACCAGGGGAGGGTCCCACCAGGGGAGGGCCTTGGCCCAGCAAAAGGGCAGGCACACCCCAGCTTAGTTCAGGGACAGAAAAAGAAGTTAATAAAAAGCGATCATGGTACACATAGCACGATGCCAGAACCTCACATTGTTTGCCGGCCCTACTGCTTGGAGAAACTTTCTGGGTTCTTAAGAAGAAAGGAGCAGGACTTCCCTGGTGGTCCAGTGGTTAAGACTCTGGTTAAGGCAATGTAGGGGGTCTGGGTTCAATCCCTGGTCAGGGAACTAGATCCCACATCCTGCAACCAAGAGTTTGCATGTCACAAGATTTAAGAACTAAGATCTGGTGACACCAAATAAAGATTAAAAGAGAGGGAGAAGACGAAGAAAGAGACTGTGAGCAAGAGGAAGTAAGCCTGGATGGGAGAGTCCCAGGAGCGGAGGGTAGAAGGCCCCTCTGCAGGTGGCCTCACTGCAGCCTGAGTGGGGGGAGGGTGTCCTTCTCTCACTGACCTGCCCTCTCTGGAATCTGAACATTTTCAGGTTCCTGTGGGATACTCTGCTGACCCTTGGAGCTGGACTAGGGGGATGTGAAGGGATCTTGACTATGACCCGTGTTCCTTCATGATGACCATGTAAGGGTGGTTTGAGGACCTTGGGTGGGTAACTGACAGCACCTTGGATTCAATATATCTACTTTCAGCTCCACCCTCTTGGAACAGTGCCTTTCACATAAGGCTTTGACACTCCTCTTTCGTTTATTCTGCATTTCCTGAGCAGCTCAAGTGTGCCATCCCCGTGTTAGGTCTAGACGGTGCGATGCTAAGCAACGGTAAGATAAACAAATAAGACATGTTTTCCTGCTCTTGAGTTCACAGTCTAGGGACGAATATGGACCCATAAGTTGTTAGAATCCCATAACATAACAAATTTTAATAAATGAGAAAACACGATGCTCTGACAGTGACTGTTGAATAAGGGAGGATGTAGAAAGTTTTAACAGAAGGGACTTTGAGCTGATTTTTGAGGAAAAATGAGAGGTAGCAAGCAACAAAAAGGGTCAGGGAAGATATTGCTGAGAAAAGGAATATCAGTGGGGACTTCCCTGGTGGTCCAGGGGCTGAGGCTTCATGCTGCCAATGCAGGGGGCCAGGTTCGATGCCTCGTCAGGAAATTGGATTCCACATGCCGCAACTAAGAGTCTGCATGCTGCAACTGAGACTCGGCGTAGCCAAATGAAGAAATATTTTTTTAAAAGGAAGAACATGGACAAAATCTCCGAGGCAAGAAGGAGCAGGACACTGGCAAGAAATCAGAGGTGTGGGAAGTGGTGGCATTCTGGCCAGGCACCATTCATCCTCCAAGATGGAAAGACTGCAGCCAGCCAGCAGCTCCCAAGTCTGCATGGCCTCTCACATACAGGGTTCTCCTTTGATTCTCAAATGAGTCCTACGACTATTAGCCCTATTCTATGGATGAATTATGAGCTTGGGGTTATACACACTCATTAGCTGCAATGCCAGTGAGAAAGGTGGAGGGGAGGGAGCTGCCAAGAGTTCATATACAGTCTTTCCTCCGTATCCCCAGGGCATTGCTTCTAGGAACCACAAGGATACCAAAATTCAAGATGCTCAAGCCCCTTGTGTTAAATGATGTTGTGTTGGCATGTAACCTGCTCACATTCTCCCATATGCTTTAAATCATCTCTAGATTACTGATGATACAAAATTCACTGTGATTGCTGTATAAATAGTTGCCAGCACACAGCAAATTCAGGTTTTGCTTTTTGAAACTTTCTGGAATTTTTTTTCCAGATATTTTCAATCCATGGTTGGTTCACTCCACAGATGCCATAGATATGGAGGGCTGAGGGCAGTCTTCTCCCACAGGGGTTGGCAGGTGCATCAGAGCAAGGGAAGGAGGGAGGAGGAGGGGGTGAACCAAGGTATCCTTTTCACTGATTCCAACAGGAAATGAACACCACCTCATTCCACATACACGGCTCTACATTATCGTCAAGTAAGATTCCCAAATGATTTATGTTAGACTCTAGAAACTGTAGGTGGAAAGGGAGTAGTAACCTGTTTCTGGTCCTATCCTCCTGCTTCTGGCCCCCTGGAGAGACCGGGCAGTGATTGTACCCATTAGGGCCGCCCTGCTTCTGTTCATGGGAGCACGATTCTTCCTGTCATTCGAGCTCAAAACCTGGAAAGTCAAATCCGACAGCTCCTGCTTCCTGCATCCTCTAATTCACTGCAGTGAACTCTTAGTACATCTTACCTCCACCCGTTTGCACCCTGCATGGCTTCAGACCTAACACTCATCCATAGGCTTCTCTGCTTCTCCTTCTGCCCCTTTTCTCCCAGAACCAGCCACCTATGTGACCCCAGGAGACCACGTGACCTGAGGCAAAGTTTCATCCTGTCTGTTCCCCCCATTCAAAACCATTCTAGATCTTAGTGTGCGAGTGTGCTCAGTCATGTCTGACTGTTTATGACCTCATGGACTGTAGCCCACCAGGCTCCTCTGTCTATGGAATTTTCTAGGCACAGATACTGGAGTGGGTTGCCAAAATCCAGGGGATTTTCCCGATCCAGGGACCAAACCCCTGTCTCCCATATGTCTCCTGCATTGCAGGCAGATTCTTTACTACTGAGCCACCAAGGAAGTCTTCTAGCATCTTACGTGCTCAGCAAATGTTTGGTGAATGAGGGCGTCTACACCACTTTCTCAGGAAGGTGCAGAACCCTCTGCATCCAGAGCCTTCTGCCCCCAGGTCCAAGTGGCCTTTGCAGCCGTGTCTTCAACTACTCACTCACCTGTGGCCGGGTCTCCAGGGAACGGGGCCATCACCCCACTCCACGTGGAGCTTGTGCCTTCCTGCTCTACCTTGATCCTGGCTTCCCCTCCAGTGAGAAACCTCCCCCCGACCACCCTCACCCATCTCTCTTGGCAAAGTGGCTCCCCTCTGGCGAGATCTGGTGGGATGCCTCTCCTCCTCCAGTGAGCCATACCGGGTCATTCCTAAAACAGGCCTGTTCAAGAAAGAAGAGGAGAAGCTTGCTGACTTACTGCTCTCAGGCCACAAGTTGCTTTGGCTCTCTGATTCTCATTTTCATTCATCTGTTTAAAAAAATAGTAATTTTTTTTTATGTCTCAGTCATAAAATTGCCAAGAATATCAAATGAGATCACATATGTGAAAGTTTTTAGCGAATGATTGTTGGAGATGATTTAATAACAATAATTCTTATGCACATATTATATTATTCTTATGCATACATTTTTCTCTCCTTGATAAACTCTACATCTTCTCTAATACAGTCACTACCAGCCACCCGTGGCCGGTAAGATGTGGCCAGTCCACACTGAGATGGTGCTGTAGGTGCAGAGATATTTACCAGATTCTAAGATAAATAAAATACCTATTTAATAATTTTCATCATAATCACATGCTGGATATGTTAGCTGAAATAATACATAATACTAAAATAGACTTCATCTTTTTCTTTAACATGGCTACTGTTAAGTCGCTTCAGTCATGTCAGACTCTTTGCAACCCCATGGACTGTAGCCCACCAGGCTCCTCTGTCCATGGGATTCTCCAGGCAAGAATACTGGAGTAGGTTACCATGCCCTCCTCCAGGGGATCTTCCCAACACAAGGATCAAACCCATGTCTCTTACATCTCCCAGACAGGTTCTTTACCACTGGTGCCACCTGTATTAGGACATTTAAAAATTCTACCTGAGACATGTTATATTTCGGTGGGTCATCACTGCCCTCGAGAATGGGAAGCATGTCTTATTCCTCTTTTGTCCCACCTTGCAGGCACAGTCTCAGTGTTTGTAAGTAAATTATTTGCTTCATTCACTCAGCCATCCTGGGGAAGCTTTGGTACTGGGAAGCCAGTATCCTGTGATACTGGCTGTGTGAGGATGAGTTGGGGGAGGGGCTCTGGCTGAGCCATCATCACCTCCCAGGAGGTTTCCCTGGCCCCGTCTGCATATAGCTGTCACACCCAGTGGCTCCCTGCACCACTTCCCAGGCTTCAGGAGTCACTCGGGGTGCTGGCCTCACTCCCCCTTCCACCCATCCTGCCTCTCCTGACAACCAGAAATGGAACTGTTTATTGGAAGGAGGTGAATTCGAGTGTGATTTTTTTTTTTTTTACATGAAGGTAAAACTACTAGGAAATCTGGGAAAGACTGAAGGCAGAAGGAGAAGAGGGCAACAGAGGATGAGATGGTTGAATGGCATCACCGATTCAATGGACATGAACTTGGGCAAACTCCGGGAGATGGTTAAGGACAGGGAAGCCTGGTATGCTGCAGCCCACGGGGTCACAAGGAGTCGGACTTGACTCATTGACTGAACAACAACAACAGCATGCTGATAAACAGGCAGCTGCTCACTGCACAGCATCCTAGGGCCACAGCCATCCCATGCTCCTGTCTATGGAGCAAGGGCATGGGAAGTGCTCTGCTTCCTGGCCATGAAGAGGCAGCGATGGGCGGGAATGCTGGAGCCTTTCCTGCTGGACTTCATGCTGGAGGCCACCTGTCTTCTCTGGGGTTCCCTGCCAGAGCGTGGAGAGGAGCCAGTGGCAGTTGGAGTTGCTCAGAGCCCAGGACACTGGGCGAAATTCCCCAGACAGGCAGAGCTGTGGCTTCCAGACCAATGCCTTCGGCCACTGACACTCCCAGCCCCTCCGGCTCAGCTTTCCCCCTTCCATTTGGATTCTTCTTGCTCATCACATTGCAGATCCCTCGCTCTAGTTCTCAGGACACACCAAAGGGCTTGTTGTTGTTCAGTCACTAACTCATGTCCAACTCTTTGCAACCCATGGACTGCAGCACACCAGGCTTCCCTGTCCTTCGCCATCTCCTGGAGTTTGTTCAAACTCATGTCCATTGAGTCAGTGATGCCATCCAACCATCTCATCCTCTGTCGCCCCTTTCTCCTCCTGCCCTCAATCTTTCCCAGCATCAGAGAATAGACAAATAGATTCAACAGCTTCAATCTGGTAGAGTGCCTGAAGAACTGTGAGAGGAGGCTCATAACACTGTACAGAAGCCAGTGACCAAGACCATCCCACTGGAGGAATAGCCCTGAGCAGATGATCTCATGGCCTATCACCTCCATTCAGGACACGGGGGCCCAGGTCTCCACCAGCCGCCTCTCATCTGCCCAGGGCTCACCCACCAAGACAAGCCCGCAGAGGAGGACACCCAAAGTGGGGTCTCGGTGTGGTCTTGCCTCCTTTTGACTCCATCATGGCGTTTGGAGAGATTACAGGATTTTTAAAAGCAGAGTCTTAGCAGGCCTAGGAGACGGATTTGTCTCTCCTGAGTGTCTTTTCTTGGGGATATGTGTCAGAAGGATTCTTAAATCTTCAAACAACCCTCATCTCTCTGTGAGCCTGAGAACGTGGTAGCAGTAAGGCACAGTAAAAAACCTGCTGATAGACAGATGGAATGCTGTAATTATACGCAGGAGGGAGAGAGGGAGCGTTTGCTGAAATTATTAGTGTGGGCAGACAATTAGAGGCTTTTCCAGAAGATTACACTTTTCCCTCCCATCTGCGCTCCATTTAGGAGTTTTTACATTCACAATGCTATTTCCTCCTCAGCTGTGCCATTTGCCATTTTGCCCAAATTATTATTGTGCTTGACTTTGCGTTTGCTCCGACTTCGCCAGCATTCCCGTCTTCTCCTCCTGGCTCCCGCTCTCTCCCTCCCCGTCACTTCCAATCACTTTCTCCTTCACTCTCTCTTTCTCCTGCTTCCCTCATTCCCCAGCAGAGAGCCGAACACGTCCATCAAGAGTGAGGTTGCTTCTTGCTAGGCTGAGCGGGACATGCTCTAACGGGAAATGCTAGGAAGGTGATCAGAGTGACCTGGAGCATGCCTCCCGCCCTGGGACCCACGCCAAAGCCCAGGGAGAAGCCGGGATCCCAGGGCAGTGGAGCTAAATGAATCTGTGGATGAATCCATGTCTTGGAGGGGGAGGAAAGCACATGTGTTCTCTTCCGACTGGTTACACTTGAGCTCAGGTCATTGGGATGGGTCCAAATCTGACTTCTGATGAGCCCAAGGCTTTAGATCCCAGAGCCTCATTCACACTCACCCTCCATTCATCGATCCATTCATTCATTCAAACAGAGTACTCGAGCAGCTACTGTTCTACAGCAGAGTCCTCGAGCAGGACTTAGCACCACCAGAAGGCTGGAAGAGAACCAGGTTCACTCAACGTCTGCTCTGAGTCAGGGCCTGCAGAAGGTGTTTGGCAAGTGGGAATTATTGCCTTCACATTTTAGATGAGAGACTATGCTCCAGGAGGTTGAGGGACTTGCCCAAATCAGAGATGTAGTGCCCAATCCTGGATCTCTGGCTCCAAGGCCAGTGGTCTCCATGGCATTCCCTTGTCCCTGGGGAAGCAGAGTGGTCTGCAAGCAGTCCTTTAGTGGTCCTGTCATCTTCTAGACAAACAAGTGTGTGAACAGTTACAACAGTAAATGAGGAGGGCCATGAGCCAGGCGGAAGGGGTGACTGAACCTTCACAAGGAGACAGGGAGGCGTGGGCTGGAGCAACGGCTAATGATGAGCAGGAGTCTCCCAGTGTGGGCACCTGGGCACACGGGCAGCAGGCGTGTCTGGCAGTGTTGAAAGGAATCAGGTGGCACTTCTTCAGTGCACATTTTTATTCAGCACTTTCACATATATTATACCATTTAATCCTTGGGGCAGCCCTTAGGTAGACAGCACTGTCTCCATTATACAGATGAAGAAACTGAGGCTCTGGGAGGGTGAGTGACTGGTCTGGAGAGGAAGGGGCACAGTGAAGTACTTACAGGCTGTGTTGTGCCCCGAGGCTGGCAGTGTGTGGAGGAGGGCCAGAGAGAGACCCAGTCTGGAGTCAGGGAGATCTCTCAGAAGGCAGGTCCAGAGGCCAAGAGGTGCCTGGTCTAAGGCTGTGGAGGTGGAGGCAGGATCCGGTACTGATTGGAAGTTGGAAATGATGGAGTAGAAAGAAGGAGTGAAGGATAACTCAAAAGTTATGGTAGAAAATACTGGATGGATTATGTCGCCATTAACCGAGCTAGGAGCTCAAAGGAAGAAGATCAAGTTCTAGGGGGAGGGAGGGGGGTGGGGAGAAAAACAAGGACAAATTAATCAAGAAGGAAGCTTTATGCCATCGAGACATTCTTAGGCAAGGTAGCTGAGGAGGCAAGTGTGCCAAGGAATCGGGGGTGTTACCATGAATTAGAGGTAACCTCACTCCTTTCCCACCAAAAGTAAATTAAAAAATGATGTCTCCTCATGTGGATAGACCTAGAGACCATCATACAGAGTGATGTTAAGTCCAGAAAGAGAAAAACAAATATTGAATATTAACACATGGATGTGGAATCTAGAAAAAAATGATATAGGTGATCTTAGTTACAAAACAGAAATAGAGACATAGATACAGAGAACAAAGGTGCAGACACTCGGCGGGGGCGGGGGGCAGGTGGGGGGATGAGTTAGGAGATTGAAATTGATGTATATACTCTATTGATACTGTGTATAAAATGCATAGCTAATGAAAACAGACTGTATAACACAGGGACCTCTACTCAATGCTCTGTGATGACCTTAAAGGGAAGGAAATCCAAAAAAGAGGAGATACGGGTGTACATATGGCTGACTGAGTTTTCTCTACAGCAGAAACTACAACAACAGTGTAAAGCAACTATACTCTAGTAAAAATTAATTTAAAAAATAAATAAGAATGTTTATACTGATACCAAACTAAAGTCTCCCAGGAGTGTGATACTCCATAAGAAAAGCAGGATTCTCTAGGAGTCAGGCTTCCTGTCCCTTCACCTCTTGGTCTCTATCCCAGCCTCTTCTTGCAAAGCCGCAGAGTCTCAGGGACACGGAAGCCCCAGGCAGGCAGTGGTATGCAGATGCATGGACAGAGAGACCCCACGCTATGGAGCTGGCTGGGCCCTGTCAGAGTTCTCTGAGTCCCACCTGGAGGGTGAGCAGAGGCCAGCACGCCTAGGGGGTCGCATTCTCAGGGGCATCAGCATCTCTGGAAGTGTTTACTGAGCCTGCAGAAATGGGGGCGTCTCGAGCGCGATCTAGAGGGTGGAGTCTTGGGGAAGGAGGCACCAGGGCCGGTGTTACCAGCCAAATAGAATTCAAGTCGCCACGTGACTCAGAAACTCACAGAGTGAATCCCGGTGGCTTTGGGGGTCTCTGTGCAATGAGACCGTCAGTTAATGAAACCACTGGGGCGATTCAGGAAAGCTGATTGCGGTTCTAAGGCAGACATTAAGTCTGTGATCCTGGATGGATCACTTTCTCTCTCTGAGCCTCAGACCCCTCCCAGCTCCATGAGTCCTCTGACCACACAGGTAGGAGAAACCCCAAAAGTAAGGATGAATAAGAGCAGGGGATGGCAAACTTTCTCTGTAAAGGGCCAGATTGTTATTATTTTCAGCTCCATGGGCTCTATTGTCTCTCTCACAAATACCCAACTCTGCCTTTGCAGCAGGAAAGCACCACAAATAGAACCCAAACAAACAGGCATGATGGTATCCCAGTGCAGATTTATTTACAAAAACTGACTGTGACCAGATCTGGCTTTGGTTGCTGATCTCCAACCCAGAGCATTCTGGGCACAGGGAACCTCGAACCTGATCTTCCAATCAAAGCAATCCCATCCTTCTGGGAGTCCACAGCAGGAGATGAGGTGAGGCCAAAAGCTGAACTCTCTTCCAGCCATCCTTCTTGTTGCTGTTGTTGTTGAGTTGCTCAGTCTTGTCCGACTCTTTGATCTCATAGACTGTAGCCCATGAGATCCTCTGTCCATGGAATTTCCCAGGCAAGAATACTTGAGTGGATTTCCATTTCCTTCTCCAGGGAATCTTCCCAATCCAGGAATTGAACCCACATCTCCTACATTGGCAGGAGGATTCTTCACCGCTAAGCCATGGGATTCCCCTCCAGCCATCCTTAGAAGGGAATTTTACACTTAGTAAGCCTCTGCCTTGTACCAGCTAAGATTTCACATATACAATAAGCCTCCATCACCAGGATTACTAACAACAGCCCTGTGTTTAAAAAAAAACTCTCAAAGTTTAAAAAAGGTGGCTGGGGGACTTCCCTGGCGGTTCAGTGGTTAAGACTTCGCCTTCAAATGCAGGGGGTGCGGGTTCAATCACTAGTTGGGCAGCGAAGATCCCACATGCCTCGAAGCCAGATCCAAAAAAAAAAAAAAAAAATTGGTCCATATCCAAAAAAAAAAAAAAAATCTTAAAAGAAAGAGAAAAGGTGGCTAGGTAACAGTTCTAGGGTCCCATTGCTTAGACTAAAACCAGAATAAAACTTCAAAGACTTCAGACGGCATCCCGTCATTCATTAATCCCCCCAAGCAGATCCTTTTCTGTTGGAAGGCTGCTGGCTGCCCGCAAACCTGCCCTCCAAGCAGCCTTCCCTGCACCAACCCCAAGCTGGTGGGGGTCTGGACAATCACTCTCCACACTCCCCTTACTTTCTCTGCAGTATTTTCCTTCCCCACTTTTAAATGTCATGGAGCGTGATGCTGACACAGTGAGACAGAATCCCCAGTCCAGGCAGCCCCGCAGCCGGGGGAGACACAACCCCGCACACGCTCGCTGGGATACAATGGGAAAGTGCCATTCGCTTTAAATAGATTCCCATAAATAAGCAATAAAACAGGCACAGCCATTTGCAGCGCGCATTTCCAAGGTTTGATGAGCTAGGAGTTCGGACGAAGGGGAAAAACAAAGAGCCTTTCTCATTATTTCCCCATCCCTGCAATTTTCTTTTACTGCCTGCCGACTCTGAAAGGGAAAAAACGAATGTGGCTCCCTTAGGAATGGAGCCTGCGCTCCCATCTCCCGCTCCAACCTGCCGACTTCCACGTCCCACTCATGCAAGGGTCACTTTGAGAGCTGTGCCTCTGCCCTTCTCTCTCGGACCCCGGCCGCCTCCACCTGCTGCCTCCCTCCGCTGGCCTGCCCTGGGCCTTTGTCATCAGGCTCGGACGTCTGGAGAGATGAGGCGGACAGATGGGGTGAGATCTGGGGAAGGGGCAAGGAGGAGGCCATTGGGGACCAGAGAATCTGAGTTTTGTAAAAATGTGTCTAGACGTGCAGGGGATGTAGCCCAGGTCGGGCATAGTCAAAAATGTCTTCGTTTCCTTTCTCTTTTTCTCTGATGTCAAAAGAAACTTCATCCCTGGGGAGTGACCTCAGTTTACACCAACATGGAAAGTGACGGAGGCTGTCATGTGGACCGATGAGGTTTTCCCTTGATAAATTCACCCTGATTTGAAATGCCGCTACTTAGGCTACAGGTGTATGTGTGTGTGTACACATGTGTGTGCCCATGCATGATGTAACATATACCTTCTTGTTCGCTCTCTTTGGAACTACGTCCCATGCCGTGAGTCATGCACTCCTATGGCCTACCTGCATAGGAGAGGATGCACACCTCTTTCTTTCCACGTTGACTATGACTCATTCTTCACCTTCTGATGGGAAGGCATCTGTCTGTGACTTCCCACAATCCAGCTGGCCTTTTTGGCAGTTTCCTCTGACTTTGCTCCTCCTCTTGAATCCCAGCCTTTGCTTAAAACCAAAGGATCAGCTGTAACAAAGATCTGGTTTTTCTACTAATACTGAGCCTCTCTTTCCCTTTCCCCAAACTTACTGCCCTTCTTAGGATTGCTTAGTGAGTGTAAAATCCCAGGAGAGTGCCCGCTCACTGAAACCACCCTACATAGACATGCACAGGTCTGTGTTATAGATGATTCACACAACTTAACATCTGATTTTACATTATCACATCCTATATTGTTCCCAGTATATGGAGTATATTGCTCTAATACTTTGGCCACCTGATGCAAAGAACTGGCTCATTGGAAAAGACCCTGATGCTGGGAAAGATTGAAGGCAGGAGGAGAAGGGGACAACAGAGGATGAGACAGTTGAATGGCATCACTAACTCAATGGACATAAGTTTGAGCAAGCTCTGGGAGTTGGTGATGGACAGGGAAGCCTGGAGTGCTGCAGTCCATGGGGTCCCAAAGAGTCGTACACAACTGAGCAACTGAACTAAATATTTTTCTCAAGTTATTTCATACATGTTAGACTGTTAAGCTCTCTGAAGACAAAAAACTGCACACATACACATGGACATTTCTTATGGACTGTTAGTGACAACTAGCTATTGCAGTAAAAGAAATAATGCCAAACTCAGTGGTTGGAAAAACTGTAAGCATTTCTTTTCACTCACCTAGCTATATGTCTGCTGGGCAATTCTGCCCATCTGGGCCAGGCTCGGCTAAACTTAGCTGGACTCAGTCACCTGTCTGTAGTTACCTGGAGGCGACTGGGGAATGGCTGGTTTGAGATGGTATCACTCACGTATCTGGTGGTTGTCGGACTATTGACAGTCATTGCAGCCATGCCTGGAACCAGCATGTTGTCTGTCACAGGCCTGTTGACACAACAGCATAAGGGCTCCAAGGGACCACGCAAAGGCTCTCAAGGCCTCAGCTCAGAACCAGCATACCCTGGCTTCCACCACATTGTATTGGCCAAAGTAAGTCACAAGGCCAGCTCAGATCCAAGGGATGAGAAAGTAGACTCCACCCATCAAAGGGAAGAGCTTCAAAATCACAATGCAAAGGATGTGGATCCAGGGAAAGATGGAGAATTGGAGCATCTTTGCTGTCAGCCTACCATACACACTAATGGATGGATATGTAACATGTTGTTGTTGTTATTGTTCAGTTGCTAAATCATGTCTGATTCATTGCGACCCCATAGAATACAGCACTTCACTGTCTCCAGAATTTGCTCAGACTCATGTCCATTGAGTTGGTGATGCTATCTAACCATCTCATCCTCTGCCATCTGCTTCTCCTTTTGTCTTCAAAACATAACATAACCCAGCACAAAATCCCAAACTCAGTTCTATTGTGATTATACTCATGTATACATTCTCATCCTTCTTTGTACCTAGCTTTGATCTCTTTCAAATCTGGCTGTGGTCTGGTTATCCCAGGACCCAGCTGCAGGTCAGGAGGAGAAGGTCTTTGTTGCTGCAAAATAGATCATCCAGTTGAGTGAGATCAAGGCATGAATTTCATCTGTTAGGTGGGCCAACCTGTGAATCGATTGTTGTTGTTGTTTAGTCGCTAAATCATATCTGACTCTTTGCAATCCCATGGACTGTATCCTGCCAGGCTCCTCTGCCCATGGGATTTCTCAGGCAAGAATACCGGAATGGGTTGCCATTTCCTTTTCCAGGGGATCTTCCTGATCCAGGGACCAAACCCGAGTCTCCTACATTGGCAAGTGGATCCTCTAGCATTGCGCCACCTGGGAAGCCTTGCGAATCCATTGGATGGTAGTAAATCAAATAGGAATTCAGTAAGTTTCATGACCTCCTTTAAGAAGCAATCAACAAGCTTTCAAATCTGTGATCAAAACTGCCAGCCTGATCATTGCCCAGAGAAGAGCCCAGGGATCATGGGAAGGGATTTAGAAGGGACTGTAAGCTTCTACCCTTGGGCCAGTCTTTGTTCCCCCTGCTAAGACTCAGCAGTCACGTGACTTCAAGGTTTTCTTCAGTCTAGATCAAGATCATCTGAGAGGTTTCTATTGATATTTGTAGCCTTACTCCATTTCTTGAGTGCTAATGAGCCAAGCTGAGACTTAACTGAACTAAATGCAACCATTCATCACGCATTCTCCTCTTCAGTCTATAAGTGGCTCTTTTTATTTATTTTTTTAATCTATGTGTTTCTTCACTTAACATATTTCCTTTGTGAGTGGAACAGAGGGGTGAGGCTAGGTTATTATATTGGAGTTTTAGGAGTTGAGTGTGATTTTATTTAATGCTGATTGAACCCGAGATTCTTTTCTTAAACATTTGGCAGTAATTTAGTGAGTGCTTATACAGTGTGGCTCCTGCCTTTTTTAAATGTTTTTTTATTGTTGTAAAAAAATAACATAAAATTCTTCTCCTTCTTAACCATTTTTAAGCATACAGCTCAGTAATGTTGAGTATATTCAGATTATTGTTAAACAAACCTCCAGAACTCTTTCATTTTGCAAATCTGAAACTCTATACCCACTAAATAACAACCTCCCTTCTCCCCACCAGCCCTGGTAACCAACATTCTACTTTCTGTTTCTGTGAATAGTATTCTGCTGTATGTATATGCCACATTTTGTTTCTCCATTCATCTATAGAGGGACATTTGTGTTGCTTCCATCTCTTGGCTTTTGTGAACAATGCTGCTGTGAGCATGGGTGTGCAAATATCTTTGCGAGCTCTAGCTTTAAAACCTTTCTGATGTATACCCAGAAGTGGGATTGTTAGATCAGAAGACAGTTCTATGTTTGTTTGTTTAATTTTCTGAGTATCCTCCATACTGTTCTCCATAGCAATTACACCACTTGACATTCCCACTAACAGTGAACAGGGTTCTAATTTCTGTGCATCCAAGACAACACTTGTATTTTCTGGTTTTTTTGAGAGTCGCCATACTCAGGAGTGTGAGGGGACATCTCACTGTGATTTGGATTTGCATTTCTCTAATAATTAGTGATCTTGAACAGTTTTTCATAAGTTTGGTGGCCACTTGTGTATCTTCTTTAGAGAACTGTCCAGGTTCTTCAGCCACTTTCAAATCAGGTAATTTGATATTTTGTTTTTGTTGTTGCATTTATGTATTTTAGTACTATATTATTTTTAAAAAATCATGAATTCTCCAACAAACAAGAAAACTAGAATATTGATGATAGCTGTGTTATATCCTCATCTTCCTCTGTCCAAAGTAACTAACTACTATCTTGAATCTTACGTTTGTTATTTCCTTGCCTTTTTTTCAAATAGAGTTTTATTAACAGCTACATATTTTCTTTAAAAAATAGCAATTGGGATTTGTTTTGATTTTAATTTTATTTTATGTATTTTCTTTACACTATATTATTTATTTTAACTTACAAATTTATTTATTATGATACAAAGGGTATCAGGCAATATTAATTATCTGGGGGCTTGCTTTTTTACAAGGGCTTCCCTTGTGGCTCAGCTGGTAAAGAATCCGCCTGCAATGCGGGAGACCTGGCTTCGATCCCTGGGTTGGGAAGATCCCCTGGAGAAGGGAAAGGCTACCACTGCTGTATTTTGGACTGGAGAATTCCATGGACTGTATAGTCCTTGGGATTTTTAAAAAATTGGACATGACTGAGCCACTTTCACTTTTTTTTACTCAAGTTTTGCCACTAAGACGAATCCATGGTATTATATGTAGCTACTGTTCATTCACTTTAGCTGCAGTTTATTATTGCATTGTATGCTCACAGTGCAGTATGATTCTCCATTCTCCTGTCGGAGTTCATTTGTATGGTTTCCAGATTTGTGCTGTTTATGGATCATGCTGGCATGAACATCCTCATACTCATCTCCAGAAGAATGTGTATATGAGTTGCTCTTGAGTGTATTCCTGAGAGTGGGATTGCTGGATTGTGGGGCATTTGAATGTCCAGCTTCACAAGAGAATGCTAACTCTTTCTGAAGTGGCTGTACAATTTCACACTCTCCTCCACCCCAGCAAGGGACAGAAGGTTCTGTTGATCCATCTTCTACCCAACACTTGATATTGTCAAACTTCTCCATTCTTAACGGCGAAATGGGCGAGGGTAGTATCCCGTGTGCCCTTGGTGTGTATTTCCCTGATCATTAACGAGGTTGAACATCCCTGCCTATGTTTATTGGCCATATGTGTTTTTTAATCAACTTCAGAGCTTCTGTTCATGGAGACACTGCAAAGGAAGGGAAAAGCAAGTTACACACCAAGGTGAGTTATTTGCCACTCACATAGCCGACAGAGACTCAGTGCGAAATGTATCTGCAGGAAAAAGACAACTCACCTAATAGAAAACAGAAGAAGAAACGGCAGGCATTTCACAGAAAATCCCCCCAGTCATTACTGTTAGCCATAAAGATGTGTTTCTGTTCATAACACCAGCTGGTCGTATCGTGGGGTTTTCTAACATCAGATGGGGACTTCTTTTAGTGTAGACACAATTTTCTAAAGCCTTGTCCTCCGCTAGTTGAGAGATTAGTCAGACAAGCCTGCTGCTTTCTCACTTGGCAACTGGAGAATTCATCTGAGTCCAGAAAAATGTGTTCACAGGGACAAAGACTTGAAGCCAAGGGACCCTCAGATGGTTACCTGGAGACACTCAAGCCTTAGACAGCCCTAAAGCTGAAGGTGTGAATAACCATCCTTTCCAAGGAGAGCAAGGTTACATTTTCTCATCAAGGCCTTTCCAGAGTGTTCCCAGGGGAGGTGGGGAATCTTCTCGTCAGTGTCCATGCCTTGAGGAAAGGGTGACCATTTCTCTTGCCCTAAAAGTGCTCTCAGATTGATGCCAGGAAAAAAAAAAAATCTATGTGGAACTAATTTCTCTCGAACATTCCCCAGAGCCAAAGAAACAGTTCAGTATTTAGGCTTTGAAGGATTTCCCTGCTGGAGTGAGGTTTCTGGTGAAGAGAAGAAGGGTAAGATGATGCATTGACTAAGTAAATGAGTTGAGGGGAACAGACATGAGCTGTCAATCATCTTCAGCAGAGTCTGCCCTGCAGAGGATACCTCCCTTCTTGGAGGTCAGCCTGGACTCCCTTCTCCAGCTTCCTCCAGTGACTTCGGAGAGACTTGTCGAGGGAAGGTCTGAACGAGAGAAAAGCAGTGAGACAGGAAGGTAAATCGAGATGGAGAGAGGAGTTGGCACTCACGCCCCTATTCCTCTCTCTCACTAACTAGCTTTCTAAGGTGTTGCCTGCCATTTGCAGTTAATAGCAAGTGTCTTCCCGTATTTATTCACTTACCTGTCAAGGCTACCTACTCCCTGTGCAGGAGCGGGGAATCTGACTGGCAGATTATGCCTTTGGTGCTCACCTGTCAGTCCCAGGCTCTCCTCTGAGGGATAGGAGACCCAGGCCGACACATAAAAGTGACAGGCAGACAGGTAGCTGGTTGCAGTGACTTGAAGCAAAACTAACTAGAAGCTGGACCCTTGCAGTGGAAATTTCGAGGGGAAATGGTGAGCAAGATATCTTTTCCAATCTCCAGGCGGGGTTGGGATGGAATGATTAGACCTGTCAACACTGGGGCGTGTCAAAGTGAGACAGGGCCAGGTGACCAGACCTTCAGCTGGAAAGTCTGAAGGCTTCTCCTCCTTCTGTACCCTGGAAACGTCCTCTTGGAAGCTTGAAGGAGCAGAAGTGGCCCAGCCTGTGATCTTACACACACACACACACACACACACACACACACATACTGGGAAGGATGTTAAGTGAGAGGCTGGGAAACACAAGCCTGGGTTCCGGAAGTTCTGTGGCCTGTCGGGGCTCTTCCTCCAGGTGCTTCATTGTCCCCAGGTCTGGAAGAGCAAATTCCTACACCATATAGTCATCTCAGAGGCTGCTGGCAGAGCATACTGGCTCATTTGAAAATCATCTTTCTTAACTATTTCCAGGATTCATTCCAGTTGCTAAAACAGCAAATGACAGGTTGTTGACACTGCCAGCAGGACCGCAGAGACCCAGCTTATCACCTGGTGAAGGTGGGGTAGCTCATGCCAATACATCATTACACCTCTCTCCCTTTCTCCCTTGCCCTCGCCCTCTCTGTCTCTCTCTCCCCCCACCCCACTGACACACACACACAAACGCACACACCTCTACATTGTGTTTTTACAGCCCAGCAAAAACAAGATTGCGAGCAGAAAGAAAACAGCTCTCAGTCCCACCACTTTCTGGCTTTTATCTCCCCCTTCCTCATCATCTCTGGGTAGTTAGCATTCCATGTTATTAAGCAAAAATGTCTTGTGACAGCGACCGTGTCATCTCTGAATCTTTTAACGTTGACGCAGACAAGAACAGAGCTTATGAAATACACACATTTCCTTTTGTGCAGGAAACTGGGACAGCAACAGAGCTTTATAAACACACTCTGTCCTCCCTACAGAAAACTGACATCCTATACTCAAAGCCAGTAACAACAGTTCCTTCCTTTATTGTTTAATTATGAGCTGACGCAGCCAAGATAAAGACCCAACCAATCCAGGGCTCAAAAATGCCAATCACTCTCTGAAGAAATCAGAGGCTGACTCTCTCCTTTTTATTATATTTGTTACGATTGGAGTTTGTTCAGCAGTAAGTGCAATATTGACATTTAGAACCCCTAGCAAAGAAAGAGAGAAAGATAGGAAGGAAAAAAGAAAAAGGCAACCAAAACATCATTTGCTTCACATCCTTGAGCAGGTTCCGACTGGAGGCCAGGAGGGTTTCCTTGCTCTTTTTAATTTATTTCCCCTCCCCCCTTGCATACATTCCCACAGAGACATGTCTTCCAGTCAACAAGGTATCTGAGATCAATATCTCTTATGTACAGCACGCATACAACCGTGTTCTAAATGGGAAAAGAAGGTTATTGAATGTACTTGTCGAGATCGTCTGGCTGTGGCCAGAGCCGGGTGAGGAGGTAGCTGAAGGCAGAAGTAGGATGCTTCTGTGGAGAAGGATGCTCCACAGGATGTTACTGAGTCCAGTGTGGGCAGCGATGCTGAGCCCTTCCACTACATCTGTCTTCAAGCCCCAGTTATTTCGGGCTTCTCGGTATTGACATATTAGCAGAGGCAGGAGTTGTCCTTAAAAAGGTGTTCATCTTCTTCCCCTTGCGTGCGTGTGGGCTACGTGGCTTCAGTCGTGTCCATCTCTTTGTGACCCTATAGACTGCAGCCCACAAGGCTCCTCTGTCCGTGGGATTCTCCAGAAAAGAATACTGGAGTGGGTTGCCATTTCCTCCTCCAAAGGATCTTCCTGACCCAGGGATTGAACCGTCGTCTCTTGTGTCTCCTGTGTTGGCAGGAGGGTTCTTTACCACGAGCTCTGCCTGGGAATCCCCTCTTCCCCCTTGACATTTTCATAAATAAATGTGTTTATCCCTCAAATTTAACCAGTGCCCAGGACCTATTTTATAGGCATTAAACCTTTTGTTTTGCTTTCCTTGATTTTGGGGGTCTTGTTTGGTAACAGAGACGGGCTCCTCCCCTACCAACAGTGTGGTCCAACTTCGGTCTGCCCCTCTCTAAGGCCACACTCATGCCACCATGACCCTGTTTCTCCCTTCACCAGCCAGTACCATGGGCTTTTTGAGCTTCATCTAGACGGCAAGCACTTGGAAATCGAGACCTTGTAGCATCCATCTTTGCATCCTCAGCTTCCAAAACAGTGCCTGGCCTGTAGGCACAATGGAAGTTTGTTGAATTCAAAAATTAAAAAGCAGGGGACTTCCCCAGCAGTCCAGTGATTGAGACTTCACCTTCCAATGCAGGGAGTGCAGGTTCAATCCCTGGTCAGGGAGCAGAGATCCCACAGGCGTGTGGCCAAAAAACCCAAAACATAAAATAGAAGCAATATTGTAACAAGTTCAATAAAGACACTAAAAATGGTCCATATCAGAAACAAACAAACAAAAATCTTTAAAAAAAGAAATTAAAAAACAATGTACTAATGAGTTAATCAATCAGCTGATCAATGAATGAATGGAGCATGGAAGAGATGTTCACAGAAAAATATTCCACTAAATTGTAAAACCTCTCTGGGAGTTAACAGAAAACTCTATAATCTCTCCCTCATCCAGAACCTATAGCTCCAAAGAGCTGGGGGAATTTTTAGAAGCTTTGGTCTACATTCTTGTGGTTTCTCTACATGAAAGCTTCCAACTGGGTGAGACTGTCTTGCTTCCAAGGTTTGTTGGTTCAAAAATAAAAAGATCTTAAAATAACCTTGAGCTAGGTAAATTTGGGACTGTTATATCAGGGTGTGTGTGTAGGTGTGATTTCTTCCCTCTCTGTACCAAGCAGAAGGAGATTTTTTGTTGCAAATGGCCCTTGAGTCAGGGCAACTTTGAATTAGCTTTGGCAAGAAAGCCAAGAGAGAAAATAACAACTAGCTCATTTCCTGGCACAGAGCAGAGCCCAGCACATGTCTGAAACAACGTTGTGTAAATTAATCAGTTCCTTTCTGTGGCATGGTCTTTCCCAAACCCATTCATGAACTTGAGCTCCCCTAGGATTGTAGCCTGCCAGGCTCCTCTGTCCATGGGATTTCCCAGGAAAGAATACTGGATTGAGTTGCCATGCCCTCCTCCAGGGGATCTGCCCCACCCAGGGATCTAACTCAAGTCACCTGTGTCTCCTGCATTGGCAGGCAGATTCTTTACCACTGAGCCACCTGAAAGCCAGTACCTAGACTGATTCCTAAATGTTTACTGATGAGCAAATACATGGATGAATTAATGAAAGACTGCTCAATACTGTAGAAAGTCTGGGGATGGAGAAACTACACAATACAAGGAAACTCGCCTATAGACTTGAGCCATGCATTGGAATGCATGGGCAGATAGGGTCTGCAGTGAAGTTCCAAGTGGGACAGAGGGAAGAGCCCCCTGCCAACAAGCTGGACCAGAGGGAAAGGAGAAGCTGATGTGGTCAGGGCTGCCCGAGGCTTTGCTCAGACGCCAAGGGTGGGGAGCCAGAGCAAAAAGGATCTTTGCTCATCTAGAAGGGACAGGAAAAAGCCATCGCGTGGACCAAAAGTAGTGAGGATTTTACATGGGGACTAGATCCAGCACTGAGCCAGTTATGAGACACCGTGTGAAGAGGAAAAAGCGAAGGAAAAAGCTTGAGGGGCCCCTGACTCGGTGTGTTTGCCCTCTGAGCCCAAGGGCTGTGAAGTGGCTTTAGGAACCACACAGAGGTACGTGCCGACCACCACTCTGCATGCCAAAATGCTGCCCATGGCCGGGAAACATCCACGGTCATGAGCGAGGGATCAAAATGAGATGGAAATGACCTGTCACAGCATTTTAATTCAGCCACTGTATTTTGGAATGTTTTAATTAAGGTGTATCTGTTACCATTGTGACTATAATTCTGAGAAGCACCAAGCCTGCTCTGGCAGAGGGAAGAGAGGAGGAAGGCATATCATAATTAAAATAATTATTAATCTAATCTCATTAAGTAGAGACTGTCCATATCGCTGCTGGTTTTAGGTGCTGGGGCAGATCCCTTCCTGAACCAGCCCCGTCGGCTTGCTTGTAAAGTGTCTGGGGACTCCGTCTCCCACATATAAGGCACAGACCCCCATCTCCTTCCGGTAGACTTTCTACCTCCAGCTCTCCTTCAGGAAGTTCTCCTGCCCAAAATCTGCGCCGTGCTGGCTGTGAGACAGGCTCTGGGTTTAGCTGGGTGCCCGCCGCCTGCCCCTCACTCCCTGGTGTGGAGCTGGGAGCTCCCTGCTCTGCTGTGAGCCCCAGAGGCCACCTCCCCAGTCCTGCCTGCAGCGGGTGTGTCTGCAGGCCCCGCTCCCCTAGGGGGCCATGAGCTCCTCGGAAGGATTTGCCACGTCCTCCACCTTTGCGTTTCCTCCAACATCTCTTTCCATCCCAATATCTACAGGCATGTGTGTGTAATATTGTTTCAGTATTGGAGCAAGAAAGGATGAAGGAGGCGAGGAGGGATGTGGGGAAGGAGAGAGAGAAGAAAGAAGAGGAAGTGTGGGTGGAGTGAGACAAAGACAAACAGCCCCTGAGAGTCACTGGGGGCTCGAACCTGTGACTCCTCCATCTTCCCGAGTGCCCACCCCTGCCCCCACTGCTACCCACAGCCCCACAACTGACCTGCTCTCTCTTTCCATTCCTCATGGGTGCAGATGACTAATGAATTTCAAAGCAAAGTGATTAGGTGGCCTTTACAAGCTTCAGTACCTACCAGGACAACTATAAGTCACTCTGACATCATAAATGCCTTCTTGGAAAAATGTAAACAGGAGAGGAGACATAGCCAAAGAAATGAATTTAATTCTAAAGCATTTTCTTTCTTTTTTTTTTGGTCGTCAGTGAGTCAAGTTAGATTTGCCTGGCAGGGGTGTGGGAGGGGAGGTTCCCACACCACCAACCATTCCCTGAGACCCCCGATGGGTGTCCTACACTTCAACTCAATTCTGTCGCTCTCTGCACAGAGTCGGCATCAGATGCCACTGGTTAAAGGCTCAATTCCACAAGACTGCCCCCCTACTTCAGATGCCAATGGGAGCAGTAGGCCCCCAGGTTACCCACAACTTATGTCTGGCTTGGCTTACAAATCAGAGGTTCCCACCACCCCCTCCTCAGATTTGATTAATTAGGCTCACAGCACTTAGGGAAGCACTGGCTCATATCTACTAGTTTATTAAAGGATGTTATAAAGGATACAGAAGAATAGCCAAATAGAGAGATGCAAAGAGTGTGGTCTGGGAGGGTCCCAAGCCCAGGAGCTTCTGGCACCATGATCTTGAGATGTGTCAGCCTCCTGGACGTGGATGGGTTCACCCACCAGGGAGCATTCCAAACCTCATACTATTAGGACTTTTATGGAGGCTTCATCATGTAGGCTGATCCATCATTAACTCCATATTTGCCAATTCTCTCTTCTCAAAAGAAGGGGGTTTGAGGCAGAAAATCCCAAGCTTCTAATCCTTCTAAATCCTGTCTTTTCAGTGGCCAGCCCTCGTTCAGAGCCTTGTCGAGAGTCACCTCATTAGAACAAAGGACTCTCCTCTCACCTAGGAAGTTACTAGGGTTTCAGAAAGCCCTACTTCAGGAACAGGGGTAACAACTAAATGTTAGAACAGAAGGTGTTTGTATCACTTAGAAAATTATAAGGGCTTTAGGAGTTCAGGAGCAGAGGTCAATATGTATATTTCCTATTATCTCACAGGGATGGAGTGAAGGGACATGAGTGGTCAGATGCAATCACGCAATAATGGACACAGTTCTAACTGATGGTTTCCCTAATATTCCCCAGAGCCCCTGAGGTTTCGTGGAGGTGACTTAGGACCACTTTGGGTTTTAGGGTAAAGCAGGTTTTAGGGTAAAGCAGGTTTACCACCAAAGTTTTCCCTCTATGTGCCTTTATATAACAGTTCTTTGTTTAGGTCTGATTTGTGAAAAGAATCCTGCTGTTTAAAACAGCAGCAACTTGGAAACCCCTGATCTTGTCCAACTCCCTCTTTTAGAGCAGAGGAAATAATCCCCAAGTTGCAGGAGTCCCACCGCCAGCAGGTGACAGAGCCGGGCACGGATGCTGCGTCTGCTGACTCCAGCGCCAGGCAGATCCTAGTCCAGGACTCCGAGCAGCCTCTCCCCAGAAGGCGTCCTAGCGCCCAGGCGTCAGCTTCAGGCTGGCTCAGGTGTCAGCGTGCCAGCTGCTCCGTGCAGAGCCAAAGCCTGGGCTCAGGCTCTCATCACCCTGGGAGGGACCTCTGAGACCCGGAAAGGACCCCAGCAGGAAGCACTCGGGACCTGGTAGACCCGAGTGGTAGACCCGCACAAGTCTGGGGCCCAGCCAGTGTTTCAACAATACATTTTCTTTCCTCTCCGTAAGCAAGTTTACCTCCTGAGAGAGAGGAGCTGCCAGTCCTGCTGAATGGAGCCTAATTGGAGATTTCACTGCTCATAGACAAAACGGAAAAGGGGCTGATATCAGCACACTTATTTTCAGCTCCTGTGCTTCAGACCCACCCTCCCGAGTCTGCGCGGTCAGCGCCCTAGCTCGTCAGTAACATTGCTTAAACACTGCGATGTGTCAAGCCAGGTGCTGGGAGAGTTGCCTGCCAAACCTCCTGTTACCCTCCCCACGCCTCCTGCATGTAGCTACCATCATGCTTCCCACTTTGCAGAGAACAGACAGAGGTTTCATGAGGTCTGATGACTTGCTCAAAGTCACTTGAAGACCCTGTGTGCAAAAATCACCAGATGCAGCAGACTCACACCTCTGGGTCATATCCTGGAGGGTTTCCCCGTGGGGATGGCAGCTGTTTGGGGAACTGCCCCGATGTCACATAGTCTGTCCCACTTATTCACAAACCATCCAACTGTCCAAACTTTCCAATACTTTAGCATCCAAATTCTTTTTATTTTTTGAAGTTCTAAGCTTTTTAATCAGAAAGCATTTTTATCTGAAGAGATTGCATTTGACGTAGTAAGTAGTAGAAAATTATTTTATGGTCCCCAAATGTCTTTTTTTAGGCCTTTTATTTTGTATTGGGCTATAGCCAATTAGCAAACAATGTTATGATAGTTTCAGGTGAACAATGAAGGGACTCAGCCATACACTCCCATTCTCCCCCAAACTCCCCTCCTATCCAGGCTGCCACATGACATTGAGCAGAGTTCCCTGTGCTCTAAATTAGTTCCTTGTTGCTTATCCATTTCAAATATAGCAGTGGGTACATGTTCATCCCAAACTCCCTAATTCTCCTTTCCCCCAGTCTTACCCCCTGACAGCCATATGTTCCTGCATGGAATCTGTGGGTCTGTTTCTGTTTTTTAAGTTCATTTGTATCATTTCTTTTTAGATTCCATATATGAGGAAGGGACTTTAGCATCCCATTTCTAACTATCAGATTTAGTTCAGCTACCTTGCAAGTAGCTCCAAGAACACTTGTCACACATTCTGTCCCAATTTGAGGGTCAGAAAATTTGGGTCACGGTACCCATATGATATAGATCAAAGGGCTTGACATGGATTCTCACCTCTAAAAATATCTCATGGAAAAATACCTGAAATTCTATGAGTTCTGTTCTCTTTATCTTAAACATTAACCACCCCTACATTATTTTCCTAAAATACCAATACCCCTGAAGAGTAAATGGTAACTTCAGAGCACTTTAGGGTAACTCATTTTGCCAAATTTCCCACACTCTCTAAGAAGATTGATGAAAGAAGTCACCACTAAGAGACCATTGCTCATTTGCAGGAGAGGACCTGGAAGAGGACTAGGGGATAAAGGGGGGTCTGACTAGCTCTGTCTCCCCAAAGTGCTGGGCCAGATGCCTTGTACTTGTCTCGTTGACTCCTTGCAGCAACCCTGGGGTTGTGGGGAGTGGTATTACCCCCATTTTATAGATGAGGACAGTCTGATTCCAAGAGGTTGCTAATGTCGCCCATTCCAAGCCAGAAAGAAGAGAAAGTGACTTGTTGGGCTGGAAGGGATGTTTCATAACCACCAGCACATGAATCTGTCTCGCAGGCCCTGTGGGTCTCGGGCATGGAATGTGGGCATGCCCTCTACACTGGTTCTGTGCCTCCCACTCTTTATTCTCCCAGGTCCTGGTGACCTTTGCAGTGGTTAGGGGAGAGGAGGTTTTTATTGCTTTGCATTGAATAATAGATAACAGAGAACTTCAAATCTGGAAATGACAGAAGATTTAGTCCAATTTTGACATCTGGTCTCCTGATTCCCAAACTAATATTTTCTTTCTTCCTATGAGAGGGTAGGATGTTTGAAATCTAATGGGTAAAAGAATTCTGAGCAATCTTTTCTGTTGCATGATTTCATTTTTTTAAAGGTACATTTGATTTGCTCGCAGTGTGTATCTGGTCTCTCAGGACCTGGGATGCTGAAAGGCAGAGTCCTCAGGAATACTGATCCAATACTATTAGCTATGCAGGGCCCTGAAGCAGAAAGGGACAGGCGTGGGATTAACATTAAAGGAAATTCAATTAAACAAATAGTGACCGGCCACCAGCCACCGACTACGTGGGAGGCAGTGGGCCAACTCCAACAACACTTTGCAAAGCTGTAGCTTCTACCTCTAGGTCATACTACTGATTGTGTGTGTGTGCATGCGTGTGTGTATGTGTGTCTGTTTGTCTGTGCACACATTCCCACGGGCACACACTGTTCTCCTCCTTTCCCACGGTGAACTGAAATGAATAAATCCCCATAAATTGCCCCCCTCACGAGCAACCTTGGAAATAAGTCCTATTTACAAATATTTCATCACCCCCGCTACCTCCAGCCCCATGTTCCCCTGATAACTCTAGGCAATAACATGAATAAAACTCAGAATGATTTCCTTCTACGGGGCATCAATCATCACTTTCCTGGGCAGATCGGTAAGTGATTCAGTGCAAGGCAACGCTGGAGACACTAGGGAGTGTCTGCAAACTCCATGTCTCTGGGGTTTGGACCCTAGCTAGGGAGAGAGTAAGTTGGATCCGAGCAGGGCATGAGGGCCTCCTTTGGATGCTTTTGACATTATTTCTCGCATTTTACCACCTAAGAGGGAGCTACAAGTCCCTTTAGTCATTGCTGCAGAAAAACGTTTTGACACGAACTCTCATACATCACAACGGAGGTTAGTTACCAAAATGCACACATTTGCCTTAGCCGGTTTCATTTACTACCCTTTAAATTATTTCTCAGCCTTGCAAATCTTGCTGTGACAGACAGAACAGGGGGGTGGAAACCACTAAGTGTTCATTTTTCATATAATATATTCCAATCCTGTTAGGTCGTGCTGCTGAAGGTAATATTTCTGGCATTCATTTAATGAAATTGACATTGATGAATGGTTAATTATACAAATTACATTCTTATTAAATCCCCTAGAATCGGTGCCTTAAAATTTCCTAGCTATGGGCTTCTTATGGCTGATATACCCTTTTTTTTTTTGCTCTGAGTAGCTCCTCTGTTGGCTGCTGTTAAGACTCTGCATATTTTTCCTCCTCCAAGAAACTCTGAAAAGCATTTAAAAATCCCCTAGTTAAGGAAATTACTCCAGATAAGTTAATCTTCATGGGATGTTTAAAGCCCAGTTCTTGCATATGTTTGTCCTGATTTTTTCTTCCCCTCTCTAGACAATATCTGCCCTGGAGGTGGAAGAAAAGAGGGAAAAATTCTACCTCCTGCTGAATAAGGGTCTGAGGGGCAGGGAGGGGAATTAGCTGCATAGCCAATTGCCTCCAGGCTGCTGGCTGTGTGTATAGATCTAATAGAGAAGTCGACACACATTGGGCTGATGGGAAAGAATCAATAAGTGGTCCCTCGCATGCTAAGTATCCCCGGCTGAGACGTGGTTACCCTGAGAGCAGCGGCTTCTCGCCCCTTCACTGGGGAATAGAAGGATGAATCGTGTTCATTAAGAGAACATTTCTTTCTGTTACCGACTGCTCACAAGACAACTGATCAACTGCTAGGCAGCCGGCACTGAGTAGGCACCTCGGGGAATTGGAAGCAGTCTCAGGGAGTTTACACATCTGAAGGAAATTCTTGTCAAAGAACAAATGCAAAGTTGGATTGTTTCCTCCAACTGGAAGAGGCAACAGAAAGACGTGTGACTTGGAGGACCAGGCTCTGTTTTCAAACGCCTTGGACTCACAGCCAGGAGGGGGCGCTGCTGGGCTCCACCGGCTCCGCTGAGAGGGGCTCCTCACTCCAGGGCTCTCTCTGGGGACACTTCTTGTCCTTAAGCCCATGTCACTCAGACCATTCGGTTGGCTGGGGCAGGTTAGGTTCCTTTGCCTAACTTCAGCTGGGATGTGTCTTGTGTTGACTTTTTGTGGTAGGTTGGGGCAGCCTCAGGGAGTCACTGCTGTTCAGTTGCTAAAGCCCTATCTCTTGGCAAGCCCATGGACCGCAGCACGCCAGGCTTCCCTGTCCTCCACCATCTCCTGGAGTTTGCTCAGATTCATGTCCATTGAGTAGGTGATGCCATCCAACCATCTCATCCTCTGTCATCCCCTTTTTCTCCCGCCCTCCCTCTTTCCCAGCATCAGGGTCTTTTCCAGTGAATTGGCTCTTCGCATCAGGTGGCCAAAGCATTGTTGGAACTTCAGCTTCAGCATCAATCCTTCCAATGGATATTCAAGGTTGATGTCCTTTAGGATTGACTGGTTTGATCTCTTTGCTGTCCAAGTGACTCTCAAGAGTCTTCTCCAGCACCACAATTCAAAAGCATTAATTCTTCAGTGCTCAGCCTTCTTTATGGTCCAGCTCTCACATCCGTACATGACTACTGGAAAAACCAGAGCTTTGACGCGGGCAGCAGGATGTGTCAAATCAGCAGTTAGACTGAAGTTCCTTTTGTTTCAGTGAATCATGTGGGCAAATCCCTTGATTTATTCTGAGTACTGTTAAGTCAGCCAGATTCTAACAACAATCATTCCCATGCATCCGTGCTCAAGTGAAGCATTTACAAAGTCACGGAATATCATGGTTAGTGGTACTAACTCTCTAGAGTCAGAAAGACGGGTTCAAATCGAGACTGTGCTTCTGCCTGACTCTGTGACCTTAATGTCCTTGCTTACAAAATGGAGGTAATAATAGCATCTGCTTCAGAGGGATGTTGTGAAGCTTCCCAGCACACATAAAGCACTTGTGTGCATAAAGGCCTGTGCAAGGGTTCCATAAGTGAGAGTTTTTCATATTATATAGGAATGCTTTTCAACTACAAGTAACATGACACCCTTCTGACTGTAACTTGAACCATAAAGATGTATATTGGTGGCTTTACAAAAAGTCCATGGGTAGATTGTCTCAGAGCTGGTCTGACCTCTGAGTGTTGTAATCAAGAACACAGGCTCCCTCTATTTGACTATTCTACCGTCTGTAACATGTTACTCTTCTTTTTTTTTGAAACATACTATATTTTTAGATTTACTGTTTAGTTCATTTTTAATTGAAGTTGATTTACAACATTACGTTAATTTCTGCTGTGCAGCCAAGTGACTCAGTTACACCCACACACACACACACACACACACATGTTCTTTTTCATATTCTTTTCCATTATTGTTTATCCCAGGATATTGAATATAGCTGTGCTATACAGGAGGACGTTGTTGTTTAACCATTCTATATGTTAATAGTTTCCAAGAAAGATACTGTATTTTCAATAGGCTTTATTTTTTAGAACAGTTTTAGGCTCACAGAAAGAGTGAGTCGAGGGTACAGAGGTTCCCCGTGTACCTCTTCCCTCACACGTGCACGTGTGATCTTTCCATCCTCATGCTCACGATGGCTGCCAACATTTCAAACATCACGTCTACATCCAAAGCAAGAGGAAAATGGAAGGGGCAGCACCAGCAAACCTCAAAGCCTGGCTTCCCATTTGTTTCAGAAAGCGAAGTATCTTTCCTAGAAACCTCTCAACAGATTTCTCCTGCCATCCTTTTGGTCAGAACGTGACCATCTGTCCAGCTCTTTACTACCAGGCTGAGAAAGGTGCAGGTGTAGCTGGAGTGTCATCAGTGTCATCTAATCCTGCCTCGCACCTTCCTGTCCTAGGATGTGAGATTGGGCCCAGCCATCTTCTTGCATTGAGGTCCTCTCTCTGTACAGGCTTTGCCAGTCTCCAGCTGGGAGATATGGGGATGGGTAAGACCAGGCACAGGAGAAGGGTCCTTACTCCTAGAGTCCATTTACTTCTGAAAGGAAACAGAACAACTCTACCACCCTGACCCAGGGAGAGCAGATCTTTTCCCCTTGTTCTCCTGTCCACCCCCATCTGCGCTGGAGTCAGCTCATGCAATCACACATTACAGGTTTTAATTGTACAGCAAGAGGAAAGATGGGAGATATTAATCAGGTGCTGAGAGCTCAGAGAGTGAAGGTAATAAATAGACTATTAAGTTAACCAAGTTTTCAGCTTCACTCGTGAAAGCCGCCATCTATCTTGTGTGGTTTTCTGCATGCTTCATTACCACATATAACCATACTGAAAAAATATGCCTTCTCCTTTATAATGAGATGATAAGTTCCCTGCAGTGGAAGCAGGTAGCAGAGCCTTGATTGGAAAGATTCGTGAGGCTGGAGCATGAGAAGGGAGTGTCTGTGTGGATCCTGGGGTCTGACACTGATGCCAATGACAGGGCATGACTTTGGGGGTGATGTAGCCTGAATCATCCAGTCCTGAACATTCCCAGGGCCCCAGGGCGCCTGGGGGCTCAGACTCCTGCTACTCCCTCCCTGTCATGGAGAGGCAATAGAACAGGGATATTCGGCCCAGCCCAGGACAAACATCAAGATGTCACTGGAATCAGCTTCACCTGGATCGGGTCCATCAGGCCCCCCAGGAATCACTCGGGGAGCCCCACTCATGCAACTGCTGGGGAACTATTCATCTTCTGTCCCCCACCCACCCCACCCGCAGCACTTAGCAATTCAGTGGGTGTCCAGCCCGGCACTTTCGCTTATGGTCTCGGAGGCCTTGGACAATTCATTTAATCTCTCTCACCTTGGCTGTCTCATCTGTAAAATGGGGTTAATAAGGCTACCTTTCTGGAGAAATGGAGAGATTTAGATGGGACAGTGGAAAAGCACACAACTCTGTGCTTGACGCCGATATCCTTCCTCTAGAGTGAAGATCAAGTTATCAGATGAGATAATTAAAGCTTTCATAGCTACAGTAAGCCCTATATTATTTGGTTCCATTCACATGCAATGTCTGGAACAGGGAAATCTAAAGTGATGAAAAGTAGGCTAGGGTTGCCTAGGGCTGAGGAGAGGAGAATGAAGCCAAGTCTAAATAGTTAGAAAGGTGACAGCAAGTGAGTGTAGGGCTTCTCGGGGGTGATGAAAATATTCTGAAACTGACTGTGGTGGGCGTCGTACCTATCTGTGAATATACTAAAATAACCATTATACACTTTAAACGGGTGAGCTGTGTGGTATGAGAACTATTTCTCAGCGCAGCTATTAGAAAAGGATCATTTGTTCTAATAAAAATAAAGCATTACAGCAGCAAATATGGTACCGCCTGGTGGCATGTGACCGCCTATGGGCCTGAGACACATCTCTGGCCCAGGCACATGGAGCTGTGGGACACATCAGATGGTCTTGAACGGAGAATTCAAAGGCCTATCTGCATCTCTATCCCCAGACTACCAGGGGCAGCTCTTTAGAGAATTCCCAGGACCTTTCCCTACCTGCCAAAACTACAACCACAAACAAGAAAAAGCACATCTGCAGACGGTAGTTTGGGAAACGCGGGTCTAAGAGCAGTGTGTTGAGGAAGGGAGCATTTTCCAGAGCCATCCCCCCAACCCGATGGGCAGGAGAGGCCCCAGGATGGGGGGTATTCTCCAGGCCTGAGACAGGACGGATAAGGAGGGACAGGACAGAATTCCCTCCAGGATATGAATGGCATTTTCTCGGACTCCTCTCCTCCTGGAACTTCTCGGCTGTCTCTGTCCCTTAGGTGTCATGCCCCCGACTTTGTGTGTTTCTTTTTTAAAAAAATAAATTTCTTTTTAAATTTTTTGGCTGCACCAGATGGCATATGGGGATCTTAGTTCCTGAACCAGGGATCAAGCCAGCATGCCCTACAGTGGAAGCAGTCTTAACCACCAGACCATCAGGGAGGTCTCACTGTATGTTGCTTTTCCGAGGTGAATTCACCTTTGCCCGTGAGGTCCACTCTCGCCCTGATGCTAATGACACCCCATTTGTAGCTCCAGCTGGGTCTCCCTCCAGAGCCCCACACCTCCTGGACCCACATGCCACATCCAATCCAGGCTCCTCAAGCTTCCCTCTCCTACTGAATTTCTTATTCTGATTTAATCATCATCCAGTTTCTCAAACCACAATCACGGGGTTGTCCTCAACACCTTCTTTCTCTCCTTCTGTCTCTTGGTCACATTCGATCCATTCTAACTACAAAATAGCTTCCTCTTTGCTTGGGTTACTTCTGTGACCTCTGAGTAGTCTCCGAGCCTTCATTGTCACCTCTGTAACCCATTATCCATACAGCTGGTCATATCCCTGCCTCCAGTGGCTTCTGCTGCCTACAGACTAGAGTTCAGTCCCATCTGCATGGCTGACAAAGCCTTTCATGAACCAAGCCCGTGAGTGCCTCCTTTCACTTCCCACCTCTGCCATGACCAGCACCTCGTAAGCCAGGAAGCGGCTTCTTTGTTCCTGGGAGTGACAGAGAGATGGTAGGCACAGTACAGCCTGGTGACTGACACCTTTGGCCCCACTACCCCCAGGCCCCAGGCCAGAGGAACCTACTCTAACACTGCTGCCTGCAGGCTTCAATCCCATGATATCCAACGCCTCCCCCCACTCACCCCTTCCATCCTTAACCCCCACATGAAAGCAAGTGGAGGCCAGAGCTCAATGGTTGGCACTGTAGCCTCCATCCAAAATTGCGGGCTTTTAACATACAGAATTGAGCCGTAATTAATAATACGCTGAGTGTATAATCACAGAGCAGAGCAAAGACGGCCCAGCCCATTAGGTCAAACGTGCTGAGTGCCACGGAAGAGCAGAAATCCACTTCTAAAGGCGTGAACAGTAGCTGGAAACATAAAAGGTCAGATCACGGGCTCAGTTGGACTTGATTATATGAGATGAGTGTGGAGATAAAGGCCCCAAAGCTGGACGATGTGTTGAGGAGATAAATAAAACCAGCAGGAGCGGGGTGGTGCTGATGTCATCCTCAGAGGAGCTGAGAGGCCAGCTGGAGTGGGCAGACAGCGAGCCCGGAAGGGAGGCCCTTCCGCAGACACTCTACTTGGATGTGACTCTGTAGAGCAAGGTGTAACTTCCTACTCTTGACCGGACCTGACCCCTTCGTGTGCGTGCTGGTTAACGTCATCCGCACCACTCCATCCAGCCCTCTCCTGTTTTTCAGGTGGAAATAAAGCTCATGTCACCCAATAGTGCAGACAAGAGCGACATGTTTTCATGGCTGTCCAGGCTGGCGGATGGAGAGAGCATTTAGAGAAAGCACATCAGCGTCTCAAATCTTAGAATCCATTGATTATGATTCTCTCTTTTTTTCTGACCATGCCACGGGTCTGTGGGATCTTCGTTCTCCGACCAGGGATCAAACTCATGCCCCCTGTATTAGAATTGCAAAGTCTTGACCACTGGACTGCCAGGGAAGTCCTCTGTTTTTTACCTTTTTCTTTTATGACCATCCCTTAAGTAGAAGTTAAAATTCTTAGCCTCCATGCAAAGTCCCGGCTGTCTTTTCCCACTAACTCCTTCAAATATTCTTGCTGTGAAATTTGGAAGAGAAAGGAAAAGGCTGTTTTCCTTTTGTGGGTCCCCAAGCTGTGCGAGGGCCTGGGTGGCTGTTGGTATTAGGGAATGGCTTCCTGTGTGGGGTCAGGGAAGAGGGTGGGAAAGGGCCTGGGAACCTGCGAGGTGCCCTCCTCATAGCGGTCAGCACCTGAGCCTGTCCAAGCCCTGCCTTGGCACCACTGCTTTGTCCAGATGTCTCCCTATGGAGTCAGGACTTGAAGCATGGGGCCTGACACGTGGTAGGTGCTCAAGAGGAACTTGCAAAGGCCGTGAAATCTTGGATAGAGCTGACTTAGTATACCCAGGACATCCCATCCTCTTGAGATGGAGACTGGGGATCAATCTCCCAAAAAATGTAGAATGTATAGTCTCTAAAGTCCTTTCCAAGCTGCAGAATTCCCCACACATTGCTCAGAAAAGAAGTGCCCTTCCTTCTTTCTGTGACTTTCCAGCAGAGCCAGACGGTTGAAGATTAGAGTTTGAAAGCATCCTCGAAGTCCTGTCGATTTGAGCCTCTCCATTAACAAGTGAGGATCCGGGGGCCCAGAAAGGATTAAGGGCTTCAACCAAGATCACACACAGCCATGACCAGAAGTAGCTTCATGCCCTGAGAAGGCTCCAAATGGATGAACCTCACTGGTATATGCTCTGTTATCCCTCCATCCTTTCATAGTTAACTCACGAGGAACCTAAGTGTGGAGGGAAGGAATCGCACCCTGACGTTTAGAACTTCTTTAAATCCTTCTATGAGCAAACCAAGGATGAACACATTTCCCAGTAGAGGAAGATCTTACAGACCCCAACACAGAACTATTTCTTGATGGGGAGAAAATTCCAAAATCTCCTACCCATCCCGCTCCAGGAATCTCACAGGAGGCACATGCATAGTGAGAAAGCCCCTGAACCCCCATTTGCTTTTCCTGGCCCAGTCCCCATGCCAGCCCCAACCGTGGCGATGAGTGAAAACACAGATGAATTTTGGAAACATATTAAGACGCAATTATAGATTCCTTGCCTTTAGACGCTTCCTCTTTCCCCATGGGTCCCTAGAATTAACATAAATGCCTTGGTCAGGAGAAGCTATGAAAATACTATCCATCTGGATCTAATTTTCAGAGCTGCTGGGCTACAAAGTGACCAGAGCTAAAGGTCTATTCATAAATTTTCTTCTCAATGCCGCCTGCCTGAGCCCAAACTCTGCCGGCAATCCGCCTGCCCTGACCAGATAACAGATGGGACCGCTCAGATTCTGCACATGCAGCACAGTGCTCTGGCTGACCAAGCTCCCTCTCTCTGCCCCTCCAAGCCAAATGTGGCCTTGCTTCCTTGAACTTCATTTGTCTGGGTCACCCGCCCTCCTGTACATCTTTGCGGGTGTGGCTGTCCAAGTCAGCTGAATACAGCCAAGTGCCGTTGTCTGCACCTGCTTCTCCTTTGGCTATTCAAGCCCTTGACTGCATCACCCCATCCCGGCCCCAGAAGCACACCTGGGGACCGTTTCCTTTAAAAAAAAAAAAATGTATTTGACTGTGTCAGGGCTTGGTTGGGGCACTGGGATCTTTCACTGCAGGGCCCAGATTCTCTAGTTCTGGCACACGGGCATGGCTGCCCCGTAGCATGTGGGATCTTAGTTCCCCAACCAGGGATTAAACCTGAATGCTCTGCATTGCAAGGCAGATTCTTAACCACTAGACCACCAGGGAAGTCCTGACCATTTCTGTCTTTAATACTTTCCCGGGAGAGCAAGGAGGGCTAGAAGAGAAGGAAACTCATGCCTGTTTATTACTTTCTATAATTTGTGGAAAGGCAGGTTACTAAGAATGGACTTAAATATCAAGTTTGAGACTTTAGGGTTAACTCAAAGCAATTGGGACACAAGACAGTGATTCAAATAGGAGTGAGTTCATGACTTAACTAGTTAGTCAGCTGCTTTGTTAGCTTAGTTAGGTGATAAATAAGGGAGGGACTCATTGCTATAGGTACAAGAAAAGAAATGCGCCGCCAGTTATCTGGCAAGATAATAGATTCCCTTAGTATTCTTAGGGCTGTGTTTATTATCTGTGTATCTTCCTAGCTCCGTGCCTTAAAATTCCCTATGCTTCATCTAATCAACCCTCTCCTCTCCCCAAACCTGTAGTAATAATCTGTTTACCCTCTCCATAATGTTGCCTTTTCCAGTGTCACATAAATGAAATCATACTGTATGTAGTTTTTTTAGACTGGCTTCTTCCCCTTAACAATGTATATCTAAGATTCACTCATATGATGGACTGATACCTTCTTTCTTTCTTTTTTTTTTTTTTTTTTTTTGAGATTTTTTGATGTGGACCATTTTTAAAGTCTTCACTGAATTTGTTACAACATTGCTTCTGTTTTATGTTTTTTGGCCCCAAAGCATGTGGGATCTTAACTCCCCGAGGAGGGATTGAACTCTCAACCCCTGCATTGGGAAGCAAAGTCTTAACTAATGGAACTCTAGAGAAGTCTCCCTCATTTCTTTTTATTGATGAATCTTATTTCATTACACAGATTTACCCAAATTTGTTTATCTATTCATCTCTTGGAGGACATCTTGGTTGCTTCCAGTTTTTGATGGTTATGAATAAACCTGCTCTAAGCATTCGCATGCTTTTGTGTGCAAATACATTTTTAAATCAGTTGGGTAAATCCTAGAACTGCAATTGCTTGATCACATGGTAAGAGTATGTTTGGCTTTGTAAGAAAGTCCCAAATCGCCCTCCAAAGTACCATTTGCCTTTTCCACCAGTGATGAATGGGCATTCCCGTGACTCCACATCTTTGCATTGTCTTGTCAGCTTTTCCAATTTCAGCCATTCTATTAAGTGTGCAGAAGTATCTCATTGTATTTTTAATCTGTGTTTCCCTAATGGCAGATGATATTGAGTTATCTATTCATATGCTTACTTGCCATCTGCATATATTCTTTGGTGGAGTGTCTGTTGGAATCTTTTGCCCAGTTTTTAATGGGGCTGTTTGTTTTCTTATTGTTGAGTTTTAAAGAGTTCTTTGTATGCTTTGGATTCAAGTTCTTTATCTGATGTGTGATTTGCAAATATGTTCTCCCAGTCAGCGCTGATTTATTTTAAAAAGATCACTGTTGCCTCTTACATGGGCCTTTTCATTGTTGTTGTTTAGTTGCTGAGTCGTGTCCGATCTTTTGCAACCCCCATGGACTGTAGTGCTCAAGAAGGAGAAAGACTTTGTGAGCATTTAAAACGACGGAGGAAAGATTGCCTCCAGCCTAGGACCCTGAAGCCAAAGCCCCCTTTTCCTTTCTTTCTTTCCGAGGGTCTAGCGGCTTCTCAGAGTAGTCAAAAACAGGCAATCCTGCAAAATAAAGCAAATAAAAGAAAGATGCATGCCGGTACAGGGGAAGCCAAAGAACCAAGAGCAGGTGAGTTTGGGTGAGGCATTTTTACAGTTAGCTCCGCACTGCAGAACTTCGTGTCAGGAGTAGGGATGGAAAATCCTAACAGGTGGAGAAAGCTTCAGGGCATCACTGGAAACTCCTCCTTCATCCAGAATATTCTTACTCTTGGTACACACACCCTCATCTGTAGGAAAGAAGCGCAGGGCTGGCATCTTTGTTAATGCTACAATAACCGAGCACCCACAGGAATAGACTCTCCCCTGCACACTCTGGGGTGGGCTTTTAAATCAACCTGAAAGTTATTAAAAGCCCAGGTGAACCACCTGGAGGATTAAATTTTTTAAAAAAGGAATGGCTTGCCAGCAGCTCTTTATAGATTTGAGACAGCAAATGGTGCATTATCGGCCGGCTCTCAGCCATAATGAAAACCAAGAAGGGGCTCTTTTGTTAAGTGGGGGAGTCAGGAAGGAACTGATGAAGGGGGGCAGGAGGAAAGACCATCATGCTGCCCGGGGTCCAGTGGGTGGAGCTCTTCTTCCCCTGGGGAGCCCCCCCAGCTTGGACAGCCCATCAGACTTCAGGGAAACCGAGTCAGTCTGGGGAGAGGAAAGTCCAGCATCTTCCTATTGCCCCTGGTGTGTATCAGCCCTTCATGAGGTGCTGAGGTTTGTCTGAGACATGATTCCCAAAATCCATGACCACGAACAAACGTGACCAAACAGTTCTGTCCCACACCCTGCAGAAAAGAAGCTGCAGGGTTTCACTCCAGGATGCTGGAGTCCAGGGTTTTAACCGCTTCATCCCAAGATCAGGAAACACCAGCCTTCCCAGGCGGGCCAGATTCAGAACCTTAGGTCTTCTGTAACGTGCTCATAGGGTCACTGCTGTGCCAAATCGCTTCAGTTGTGTCCAACCCTTGGTGAAGTCCAGGTGTGTGTAGGGGGCACTATTTTCAGGAACAAACAGGATCAATGATATTTAGCAAAACCTCCTCAGTTTGGGCAGGCGTGCAGTGACCCTGGGACTTCCCAAGTGTAGCTAGTGGTAAAAAACCCGCCTGCCAATGCAGGAGACATAAAAGACATGTTCAATTCCTAGGTCGGGAAGATCTCCTGGTGGAAGGCATGGCAATCCACTCCATTCTTGCCTGGAGAATCCCATGGACAGAGGAGCCTGGTGGGCTACAGTCCATGGGATTGCAGAGTCGGACATGACTGAAGTGGCTTGGCACACATGTGTGCACACACACAGAGACTCACACACACACACACACACACACACACACACACACACTCTTCAGAAATATCAGTTGTGACTCTCCCAAATGAGGCCCTAGGAGAGGTCTTAGAATCCAGGTAGGATGATGGTCCTGCTGGGCCACTTGAGTTAAGATTCTCTCCAGGAGCAGAAGCATGGGCTCAATTGTTTGTTGAGTCCATCATAGCAAAGTCGAAGTCATTATAACCATGGCCCTCCAGGGAAAACCAGTTACGAAGAGGCTGCGTTTCTCTCTCTTGTCTCCCCGCATCTTTCCTCCACATCACATCCTGCTTTCCAGGCAATTCCCTTCTGCAAGAGTCCATTAAACACGTCAGCAACACCTATGTGCAAATAGCCCAGCTCTCTCCAAAGCCACATTATTGTTGTTCCAGAAGCACTTCTAGGCAAGCAGTTCTGAACCAAAATATTTGTCAAGCAACTTAATATCCAACCCTGTGCATACAGTACTTCTGAATGATATTTGCAACTGGAAATTGTTTCTCTAGAATTCAAGAGAAAAGGAATGGACTTTTGCTATGATTGAATTCATTAGAGGCACATTCTTTGATTTTTTTTTTTTTCTCCCTTAACTCTCAGCTTTCAAAGTTATTTCCTTGTCCTACATCATGGAGTCATCTAGAGTTTTCTGCCCCCCCCCCAACTTTTTTTTAACCCAGAGTGTTAGCTTTTCCTGAAATAAATTGGACAAAAAGATGCAGAGCTACTGAGAAATAAAAATGCCATGTTGAACAAGGTTCCTAGTCACTCCAGCATCTCCTAGGATCGATGTTTGGTATCTGAACCTTGTAAAACTCAGGAAACCCTGACCCTGAGGCTGTCGGTCCAGACCTCTTCCTCCCCGTGTATCTTTCAACGTTTGTTTTCCCACTGCAGACCCAAAAATGCACATACCCACAGCAGCATTGCTCATGGATCAACACATCCACTTAGCAGCTGGCTTCCAAGAACATGGTCTTATTTATTTTTCTGATGGAAGACCTCACAGTCAATCCAAATAAAAACGGGAAAAGCAAAAGCCCCACCAGAGAGAACAAGGGAGCTGCATTCAGCCCTAAGCATTAATATCACAGGGCAAGAAAATAAACCGTGTTGGGAGAGAGACTGGATAACCAGGCAGCACAAATCACTGATATTGTTTTCCTTGCGCCATGAAAGTGAGAAAAATGTTTCCCTGTTGTTCCTAAGTGAAGGGAATGGGTTATTGTTCAATAAGCTTGTCTATAACTTTCTTCTCATTAGATCTGTTCCGTCTTGGCAAACCCTTGGAAGGCTTGGCAACCCCAAAGAGCTCTCAGGGCACATAGCTCTCTAATCCTCAGGAGTTGGCTGTGCCGTGGGTGGGTTCCGCACACACATTCCTTCTTCCCTCCCCTGCTCTCCAGCTCTTCCTTTCTGGCTCATCACTGCAGGAAGAGGAGCTGGTACCCAGGCAGGAGCTGGAACCCAAGGCCACCATCCACTGTAGATGCAGCGAGAAGCAAGATGGTAAGATGACTTGAAATTATTTGCCAGATAGAATGGGATTCGCGCAATCCATGCTCTTCCCAATTAACCAAGATCCCACTGCACTTCTCTACTGTTGATTAATATTTCTTCAACTTGTGTAATAAAGAAGATAGATGGTTCTGAGCCAAGGATGTGAATCAGCACCTTTTGAGCATCCTTTTCCAAATAAAAATGCCCAGATCGTCCCAATCCAGGGACTTGAGTACAGTAACAAGAGCAAAAACAATAGCATGTATATGCTCATACTTACATAGCATAAATAGAAAATATTCTAAATTCTTTATTTTAATGGCTTCATGTAACCCTCATGGCACCCCTACCCCAGGTTTCATTATGAGCCCCATTTTACAAATGGGAAGAAATGGAGGCAGATAGCATTTAAGAAAATTTCCCAAGGTCACAGAGGTGATAAGAGCTGGAGACAGGCGTGTTTGGAAATGTAGCATGTTTTCAAGCTCTACACACCTTACTCTAATGAGTCTGCTTGTATTTCTATTTAAAATATCTCCTGAAATGTATACCTGGCTAGGAGCCACTGTGTTCTTGTTTAGTCACTGAGCTGTATCCAACTCTTTTGCAACCCATTGGACTGTAGCCCACCAGGCTCCTCTGTCCGTGGGATTCTCCAGGCAAGAATACTGGAGTGGGTTGCTGTTTCCTTCTCCAGGGGATCTTCCCGACCCAGGGATCAAACACAGGTCTCCTGCATTGCAGGCAGATTTTTTACCACTGAGCCACCCAGGGAAGCCCACAGAGGGTGTACGCTGAACAAAATGTGGTCTCTGCTCCCAGTGTGAAGGGGAAAGGAGACACACCCCCAAGTAATCATAATATCATAAATAACATATTGAAGGCCATGGAAACCTAGGGTACGATCATTGTTCATTCTGCTTGGAGGGGACAGGGTGGGGACCTTCAAGCTGGATGCCGAGGGATGAGCTCCAGTACCTGAGGGTGAATGTTCTCCCCAGGGCATTCCTGTCAAGAACACAGTGTTCACGGACCAGGAAGCAGTTTCTTGTGGCTGCAGCCAAGGGTGGAAAGGGATGAGGTTCAGCCAAGCGTCCCCGAACCCGCCTTTGAGGCACTGAAGCAAGGGAACCAATTTCCCTGATGTCTTGCCGGTTGTTTGGTCCTGTCCAAAACACCCGAATGTCTGCTAACCAGGTGCTCTGCAGGACATTTGGTCCTGTCCAAAACGTCCATAAGATACGTGGTCCACGCCAAAGGGTCCTTGAGATTTGGTCGTATCCAAAATACCCATGAACATATGTGTTCAGTGCCAAATGGTTTTGCACAGGATCCAGAGATCAAGGGCCTTTTGGAGTGAACCAAATGGTCCTCCAAATATCAAGAGCCTTTGGCTTAGGCCAAATGTCTTATGGACCAAATGTCATATGGATGTTTTGAACAGGACCAAATGTCTGTCAGCCCCAAGATAGCTCACAACCTAGGGAACAACTGTGGGCATCTCCAAAAACTAACTGGCCATGGGGGCTTAAAAAGGGCTCCGCAGAGGTAGTAGAGATGGAGATACTCTGGTGTTGAGATGACCCCCAAGGGGGTGAGGCCTGAATTCCTTCATCCCTTTCAGCATCCCCAGCCCCAACAGAAGACCTGCTGCCTTCCCTCCCTCTGAGGCTGCTCCAGTCAGTCTCGTCTCATGTGTCCCAGGCGGTGGGGTTGGGGTGGGAAGATGCTCTTCTCAATGCTGAAAGGCAAAGTCCATCCCGTGAGGTTTCATGGGACTTCCCTCCCCACCTTTGCTTGCTTCCTCTTTTATTCGTTCCCTGTCTGTCACATCAGACAAGGGTAGGTTCTGTGTGATCCTCGTTGTACTTCGCCTGCTATGTTTAAGGGGTGCTGGGGATGAAAATAATAATGTTGGGAAAATGCCCATGGCTCCAGCAAAAGTACACATCCTCCTTCTGATCCTCAGCTTGGTAATAGAGGGTGCATTAGGGATATATCCACTCAACTTGCTCTAAACAGCTCCAGTATTAATGGAAATTTTAATGAAAAACTAAGCCTTGATTAGGTTGCCAAGCAGAATTCCCACACTAGTCAGAGTCTGGTTAATTTCCCTTGTGCCAAGGGCACAGGATCACACACACACACACACACACACACACACACACACACATTCATCAAGTTCCCCCCACGCTCCAGACCAGTGACCCTCGTGCTTTCTTCTGCCAGTTCAACCCTCGAATCTTACACAGAATTGCAGTGGATCTGCCATGCTTATCATCAGAGCAGGCTCAGAGATTAGGATGTGCCAGGGAACTCCAAAAGGATCATCCAAGTTCTCTCAACCTCCTTCACCTGCTCAGACAGAATCTGGAATTGGCCAGAGATCGATAGGTTCAAAAGTAGAAATTCAAAGGGCTAGGTGCCTCTCTTTCTGGGCAGCCGGGGAGTACCAGTCCTCACTTCCCTGGGTACCAGCTATTTGTACAGCTTCCCAAGAAACACAGAAGTGTACGTTCCCGGGAGATGTTTTAATTATGACAGGCAGGTCCATCTACCCCTGTGCAGGAGAAAGCGGCACCTCCCTAGGGAGATCCAGCAGTTGTAGGAGAGAAGCAGTCAATGGCTTTGTCTTGTTAAAGCCAGACACGATGTGGAAACTTCCTCCAGGGCCCCCTCCCACCTCCGCTCACAGGCCACATCCCAGATCCTCATCCATTCCGGGCATGGGCAGGCGGGTGCGGGGTATGGTGTGGACTCACGCGTACTCTTCCCAGTGCTTCTTCCTGGTCCAAGCCTGAGCAGCGCCCTGACACCTGATCAAGAGCATTTCTGCCAAGGAGAAGCCAGTGAACAGGGAGAGTGGATCCCTGACTCCTGTTCTGGTTAGAAATGCATGAGTAAGAAGAGAGAGGAAACAAATAAATAAAAAGAAGAAAGGATCTAAGTAAAAGTAAAATGCTACACTCCAGACAGGCGAAGAGAGCCTGGCTGTTGAGAAGCCATTTGAAGCAGAGGAGATAGACTGGACCTTTTCTTTTTTCTCTCCCCATAAATTCCTTCCTTGATAAGTCCTTGGCTCTGCTCTGCCGTTTCCAGCATCACCACGCTCTGCATGGGGCCTGCCCCTTTTTCTGGTGTCTCTGATGGTCAGTGGGCAGATTCCCCAAAGTCTCTGGAAGTTGCTATGGTTATGGGTTCTTGGTTATAGGATTGCATTTTCCCCTTTATTAGTCCCTAATGCCGCTGTTCACTAGCTGTGGGATTCCTCTGTGATGGCTGATAGAAATACTAAATTTTCCTGAATGACAGCACTTCGGAGCAGGGGGATGGTAAATGTAAACACAGCTTTCACCTTTCAGATCCTGGATGCAAAAAAGAAAAAAAAAGCTACTCGGGGCGGGACGGGACGGGGTAGGGAAGCAATCTTCTTTCTCTCCTCTCAACAGGCTTTTGGCTCTCTCTTTCTTCTACCTGTTCGCACCTCCCTCCCCCCAGTTGCCATTTATTTCCCCAGCATCCTAAGGATGAAAAATCCTCTTTCAAAAGCTGGATTTGGTCCTCAGCTTTGTGAATTGAACCAGGGCCTCCTGTTTTCTTGTGTATCACAGTAGAGACTTTTGCTCAGGTTTTCTTTCTCAACCCTAGATACACACAGAATCTCCGAGGTACTTTTAAAAATCACTCCCATTGGGGGCCCACCTTGGACCGATGAAATCAGAATCTTTGGATACGGAGCCTGGGTGTCCATCTGTTTATACTCCCCCCAGATGATCTTAACGTGCAGCCAGCAGAGAACACCACTCTATAGCTGCATCCCCAAAGCCACAGATCGTTACCCTCAGAACCCTGTAATCTTCACAGCTCACGTCCTTTGGTTCTCTTAAGGGTTGAGGTTAGGGCTGACCTGCTAGAAATAGAGTCAGCAGATCCTCTGGCTGACAGGGGACTCATTGACAAGACCCCATGAATACAGATTAACCCCAGACATAGGCTCTCTGACCCACCTGAGTAATGTACCTCCTCCTTCAATTACCCTTCAGCCCAGGTAATTCATCCCTCATTATTATTTGGGACAGAATACAGACGCAGAGAAGTTGTAGGGGACCCCTCTCATATGCTTGTGTGACAGTTGTATCTGTTCTCTTTGTGATAAACAGCACACAACCAAACAACGCTTATCAGAAACCCACACGAGGCGTGACCCGCTGCTAGTCGCTATTTATTCTAAGAGACAGTGTTTGTGCCATTTGGCAGCTTATGTCATAAGAAAAATGACACCATCCAAAACACAGTTAGTTACCCAGGAGGCAGTTACAACTCTGTGCTGTCTTTTTTCTTTTCTTTTCTTTTTTTCTTAGGATGTTTTGCGATCTATCGGGGGCGCGTCACCAAGATGTTAAATGGCAGAAGAGTGGTGGCTCTGACACATAGACATTGGTGGTTTCTGGAGAGTCTGATTCCTTCCAAGTCTTTCATCTGGTCTCAAATGATTTTCCCACTGGCCTTTGTCTCAACCTTGCTACCCAAAACCCAGAGCAAGGCAGAGTCATTTGCCAAACCTCCACCCCGTGTAGCTTTCCGGATGGTGTTAATATACAGCCCAAGGAAAACCATATTGTATCTTTCTATTGGTTCTTGGAATGGCTTCATCCTTTACTAACCAAGCCTCATCTTCCTCGGAGTCAGTGCGTGTTCTAACTGTGGGACAGTTTTATGCTTTACTGCCTTGGCAATCAATGTGACATGTCCAACAAGATTGCTTTCTGTGGCCTGATAATAGGCAGGTCATCTTTAAAAGTTTGCTCCTCCTCCAATGGGCATCAACCTGACGTTTCCAGCCATTTACCTGGGTCTCTCGGGAGCTCTTATCATCCAGACAATGGGTTCCCTTCTTGGAAATGGTCCAAGACACACAGTCAGTTTCTCAATTAGCCATGCTAATGGAGGCGAGCAGTAGTGCAGATAACCCAAAATAGCAGATTGTCTGAAAAATCGCTTTTATCGGCTTTGGAACAAACGCTATGATGCCGTGCATGTAAGTGTGTATGCATGAGCGTGTTCCCAGCAGCGTCGCATTTTCTGTGGATTGTCTGCACTTTATATGCAGCAGAGTTTGTATTCTCTGAAGTAACATCATTTGAAAGTGGGAGTAAGCCTCCCTCCGTAACTGGAGTAACAGACTGGAGTAACAGATGCTCCCTAAGTAATCTACAGAGGTGACGAAGGGGGCCACGGACCTCTGTTTCACTAGTTTTGTAGGTACCATCGGGCTTGCTCTTCCCACATGGGTGTGTGCTGTGCCCTGCATGACCTTGGTGGGGGGGCTGGTACACAATACCAGCCCCAAAGGCTAGGGCTGTTGGGAGCTACTCACAGCCACTCTCTCTACAGGCTGCAGTTACCCCTGCTTGCTGGCCACACTGAATTTTGTTTGCCCCCTTCAGCACCAAAACGCCACGTGGGAAGTGGAGACTGTCAGATATTCCTGCAGAACAAGCATCCTACAGCCCCAACCTTTCTTGGAAATTGATTACAAGTTCTTAAGGGTTGACTTGAAAGGAACCACATGGTGGGAAGTGGTTTTTAAACCTTATTGAACATAACACTCACCCAAGGAACTTGTTTTAATTGCATGTGCGTGAGCTTTACTCACAAAAATTCTAGTTCAGATGCCTGGGGTGTGTCCTTCAGTTTGCATTGTTGTCAAGCCCTTGGAGAGACTCTCCCCGGAGAATCTCTGCTTATAGAATCATTCTGACTCAGCTTCTGATCTGACACTGGGCGGCAACTTCAGTGAAGATGAACATCAGCCTTTTCAGGCTCTTTTCCTTCACAAACCATTATGTTTTGGTCCCAACTCAACTCAACAATGGACTGGTAGGGACCATTGATGTGGGGTGGGACAACCCAGTGAGCTGGAAGAAGTGTCCAGACACTTGGGTCCGTTCATCTTCTTCCCAGCCTGTCCATGTACTGAAATGCACAGCCCACCCATAAGCCACAGAGCCTTCTTAAATGATACAGTAATAATAGCTGTTTATCGGGTGCTTGTGAGTTAGCCAGCATTATTGTTAATGTTCTACATGAATTTCCTCATTGAATTCACTTAATCCTAAGAGGTGTTATTCTCATTTTGGGAGGACCCGTGGAGAAGCTATCTCTTTGTAGAGCCAAATTTAAAATACAAGAAAAAAAAGAAAAACAAACAAACCCAGCATGTTTGAGATTCTTGAAGGAAAGACAGCATGTAAATCAACTAATTATCATTAACATTCATAACTGTATCCTTGGAGACAAGAGAGGGATAAGTATGATTTTCTGTAGCTTTCTAAGAGATGGTTAGTACTAGAGCAATTAGCAAACTAATTGGCCAGTTGAAATGGTTTTCTGTGATCTTCCTGATCGATGCCCACTGGCCTAGCCTCCCTGTGAGATAATATGGGTTAGGTCAGTTCAACAGCTGTGACCAACCACCTAAAATGCGGTTGTTATGCTGGACAGTTTCTCATGTTTCAAAGATCAGGGCGGAGAAGTAATAGGTCCAATTGTTTATTTTATCATCTGCTTTCTAAAATAAGCAGTAGAACACATAGTCACATAAAAGGACTATACTGCAAGTATTATCATCCTTAAGGCAGAATTAAGCAGGGTATAATGGAGAAGCAGGACGTGAAATAAGGTGCAGAGGCAACAGGAAGAGAAAGCTGTTGACACGGAGCCCTAAAGACAGGGGGAAGGTCTTAACAAGATGCAAATCCCGTTCGGGAAAGCTCTCCAACTTGGTAATTAAAGTCTATCCAGGAATGTAGAGCTGGCAAAGTATAAAAGATCAATAGGTTAAATACCTTATGTTGTTTAATCAGATACTTAACACAAATCAAATATTACCTTATTGAGGTTATGAGGCTAAATGAGGGCACCATGGCAGTGAACATCCATTACTGAGACACCAGTGGATCATGAAAACAGCCAGATACATCCCTTAGTCACCTCCAGCCCTGAGATGAGAAATTAGACCAGGGAGCCTGTGCAGAACTAAAGTGGCCTCTGTGCTTTTTTCCATAGGAGTAGATAAGGAACTTGGGGTTATGAGTTTCCCTAGATAATTAAAGGTACCAAGTCCTGAAATGTATAAAAAGGCATGAAGATCTCCTTGAAGCTGGATATACCTGTGTTAGTCACTCAGTCGTGTCCAACTCTTTGCGACCCCATAAACTGTAGCCCGCCAGGCTCTTCTGTCCATGGGATTCTCTAGGCAAGAATACTGGAGTAGGTTGCCATTTCCTACTCCAGGGGATTGTTCCCACCCAGGGATCGAACCCAAGTCTCCACGATATAGGCAGATTCTTTACCATCTGAGCCACTAGGGAAGCCCTCAATTCAGTTTAGTTCAGTTCAGTCTCTCAGTCATGTCCAACTCTTTGCGACCCCATGAACGGCAGCACACCAGGCCTCCCTGTCCATCACCAACTCCTGGAGTTTACCCAAACTCACGTCCATCGAGTCGGTGATGCCATCCAGCCATCTCATCCTCTGTCATCCCCTTCTCCTCCTGCCTTCAATCTTTCCCAGCATCAGGGTCTTTTCCAATGAGTCGACTCTTCGCATCAGGTGGCCAAAGTATTGGAGTTTCAGCTTCAGCATCAGTCCTTCCAGTGAACACCCAGGACTGATCTCCTTTAGGATGGACTGGTTGGACCTCCTTGCAGTCCAAGGGACTCTCAAGCGTCTTCTCCAACACCACAGTTCAAAAGCATCCATTCTTTGGCACTCAGCTTTCTTTATAGTCCAACTCTCACATCCATACATGACCACTGGAAAAACCATAGTCTTGACTAGGCGCACCTTTGTTGGCAAAGTAATGTCTCTGCTTTTTAATATGCTGTCTAGGTTGGTCATAACTTTCCTTCCAAGGAGTAAGCATCTTTTAATCTCATGGCTGCAATCACTATCTGCACTGATTTTGGAGCCAAAAAAAATATAGTCAGCCACTGTTTCCACTATTTCCCCATCTATTTGCCATGAAGTGATGGGACCAGATGCCATGATCTTAGTTTTCTGAATGTTAAGCTTTAAGCCAACATTTTCACTCTCCTCTTTCACTTTCAACAAGAGACTAGTTCTTCTTCACTTTCTGATGTGCAAAAGTGAGGCAGGCCTCCACAATATTCAGGACCATAGAAAGTTCCCTCTTTCTTATAAGATAGAGCCTTCTCATTCCCTCCATTACCATGACAGACAAGGCAGTGTTAGGGTAAGAAGCTGCCAGTCTTAGAAACACTTCTCTGAGAAGGGATCCCATGGGGATAAGGGGTCAGCTAGACACTTCCAGGAGTGGGAGAGCTGTGACTGAGCCACAGAGGAGCCAAGTGAGCCGCAGGCTTTGGCGCTGCAGATCTTCTGTTAAATTCATGGGCTTCCAATGCAGAAAGCTTTGTCAGTTGATCATTACTTGTACTCTGCCAACCTTGCTGGCCTTGATCTAGTCAAATTCTGTCTTGATTTTTCTAGTAGATAGAGGTAAAGCCAGAATGGAATTTTATTGGAAATGAAGACGAAGCAAAAGGGAAAGGAGCAGTAGAATTACGATGTATCACCATGACTAAACACATGATTCTGCATCCATACAGTCAGACAGCACGGGTCCACCTGACCCCACCTGCAGAGAACCCAGCTGGTTCCCGCTGCCTCCCAGAGCCCATGCAGAGCCCTCTCTGGGGAGGAGACAGACAGTCCCAGTCTTATTGTCTCTCTCCCCTCACTCCACCTCACCTCCACCCTTCTGCAGGCCCTGGGTTTCCACAATTCTGGGCCCACTCTGGGTGAGAGAAGGAGGAAGACTCTGGCCTTTCTCTTCCCAAGAACACATCCTTAGGCACTGGTTCCACCAGCTCTCACCTGGCAAATCTGTGTCCTGTCCTCCCTGGAGGCTTCTCCCCATCACTTCTCTCTGGGTTGGTTTGCTTGGTTCACTGAAACATGTTCACTAGCAGGATATGAGGTTGGACTCTGCTTTTATGGAAACAACCAACACTTCTCTAATATTCTAAGCCAGCAGTTTTCTAATGGGGCCCCTCAGAGCCTTGGATACCAAGGAAGTCCAAACTGCTTGTGCAGTGAGGGGGCTGAGCAGGCAGGACCCAGGACCCAACCACCACTTGGCACCCACCACCTGATACCTTACCGATACCAGTTTTCTGTGTGGAGAGTCCATATAAAACCTCATCTGAAAAGAAATCTACTACTTAAAAAACAAAAACTGGAAGCCATTAGTCCAAGTTTTCTAGACTCCCAGTGATAGCTCCTGTTATTCTATTTCCTTCCCAAAAGATAACAAAACAGTCCTCATAATGACTAGCAATTGTTAAAGGCTTGTCCAGAGTCAAGGCTTTTCAATGCACTGCCTGATATTAACCCTCCTTCTAAGGAAGAACATTCATCCTGCACATGAAGAAGCATAAAGACGATGGTGAGAAGCCAGCCCAAAGGCCTCCCAGATAGGAAAGGCAGAAGCAACAAGCATCTCTCCAATCGCTGCCCTCCCGACCTCACTCGTCCAAACATTGCTCCCCTGAGCACCTGCTATTTCTGGCTCCAGAGAGGGCTGCGGTTTTTGACACCTTGGCCAAACACAGATAATTGACAGCCTAGACTCCCAGGTGCCCTGAGCGGGACTTCCTAGCTCAGGTTCTCATCTCCGCCCACTTCCAGGGGTTTCTAATCAACTTCCAACACCTCCTCTCACACTTTCCTGGTCCCCACCCACCTTTTAGAGTCACCTGTTATGACAACACCTTCATCAGTAATAAAGTGTTAGGAACAAAAAGAACAAGAGAAAGTTAGTTTTGGCCTCAAAAGCCAGACAAGAGCTAGTGTTTGCTGTTCCTGCTACTATGGTTCCCCCCATTTTAGGGGGCGGGTGGGATTTCCATGGTGTTATCACCACCCGGGGACCTGCGCCCAGACAGGAAATCAGGCTTCCCCTTCATTCTCTGCCCTCTGAGACAGCTGGGACATAGCCTTCATACAGCTCTCTTGCAGCCTGGCCGCCCACCTCTGGAGATGACAAGTGTGTGCTGTGAAAATTGTACTTCCTCTCTCTTCTCAAAGTGGCTTCCAGTCCCCAGAGTGAGAGCAGGGTAGCTCCCTTCCCTGGTTAAGAAAGGAAGCAATGCGATGGCAGGAGGGAGCGCCTTGGAGTTGACAAGTGAAGTGGTTTTTAACCTTCCAGATTCAGTTGTTTGCAGAGGGGAGAGAGAGGGCGAAGGAGAAAAGAGGCAGGTGTGATGGCTTCAGCAAGTCAGACTTTTCAGAGAAACAAAGAAGGCATTTGTCAGAGCAGAGAGCTGTGCGAACCCACCGAGAATTCAGGCAGTTAGCACCTTGGCAAGCCCCTGCTTTTGCAAGCTGTGACCTAATTTCAAGAGATCCCACTTATACTGTCTTCTGGATAAAAACAGGCACAGTGAAACCTCTCCTGGATGAGGCTTTGACATCAGGAATAATTATCCTGACTCCAGTGACTAATCCCCTTTCTTACCCCTTCCCCCTAACCCAATCCTGCCCCCTTCTCTCCTTTTCAAAAATCTTTGGGAGAGCTGCTAGATCACAAGCCCCCAACACAAAAGACAGACTTGCTCCACCATCACCCATCCACTGTGGGTGAGACCTGTGTTTAATTCAGCCTTGGCCAGCCAGTGAGCTAGAGAAGTCTCTCAATGTGTTCTTCCATCCTGATTAATATCTGGCAGGTTGAGCTGTCTTTTTAAAGCCAGGAAAGACCAAGGAGTTACCTCTGGGGCACATGAGGGCCCTCAGCAGACTCCTCGCCTATTACCTAACAGGTTGTTGTTGTTTAGTCACTCCGTCGCTTCTGACTCTGCGTCCCCATGGACAGCAGCGGGCCAGGCTTCCTTGTCCTTCACTATCTCCCAGAGTTTGCGCAAACTCATGTCCATTGAGTCGATGATGCCGTTCAGCCATCTCATCCTCTGTCGTCCCCTCCTCCTCCTGCCCTCAATCCTTCCCAGCATCAGGGTCTTTTCCAGTGAGTCGGCTCTTCCCATCAGGTAGCCAAATTCAACTTCAGCATCTAATAGGTTGCTAATATAATTTAGGGAGTGGAGACAAGGCTTTAGAGAAGCAAATCCTTAAGATATTCACAGTTTAAAATAAAACTGAAAAGCAATGAGGCAGTGTGAAAGGGAAAGTTTGTAGAGATTTAAGTACACAAGTTTCCACTGAGTCCAAGCATCTGTATTCTTAGGGGCTCAAACCTCCCATGGTATCAGGTTGGAGATGTCTGGAGCGATGAGGTCCAAGTTCAATGCCCCCTCCAGACAGGTGTGGTCTTTTCAGGCCATTACTTTCTAAGGTGCGGTGAGAAGTGAGGGAGGGCATCCATCTGAAGCAAGAGAGCTTCCTAGATTACACATGCCCACCTTCATCTTTGAGTTAACAATAGGAAACTCTCCTTCTTGGAGGTCTTCTGAGAAAGACCAAGGCTGGCTTCATATTTGGTATTTTAGAGGCAGATGCATAGAGGTAGGGGAAAAGGACAAAGTATTTACTTAAAGTTCTTTTCAGTTTAAGTATCCTTGATCCATCTGCTTGGGATTGATTCATTTTGTTGGTGAAATGGAAGAAATTCTGGGTGCTAAGGAGAAACCTCAACTTTCTGTAGCTTCTAGAAGGCTCAGTGGTTTAAAAAAAAAAAAAGAATCCGCCTTCTAATGCAGGAGGCAACACAGGAGATGAGGGTTTGGTCCCTGGGTCGGGAAGATCCCCTGGAGAAGGAAATTGCAACCCAATCCAGTATTCTTGCCTGGAGAATTCCATGGACAGAGGAGCCTGGTAGGCTACAGTCCATAGAGTTGCAAAGAGTTGGACACGACCGAAGCAACTTAGCATATACACAAGAGCACGGTGATAAAATGAGTATTCCTGTAGAAGATGCCTTTGCATCTTCCACCCCAGGTATCCTAACCATGAGCCCTCACTTATCAGCCTAATGAAACTGAATGCAGAGTTTTGTTGCCAAAACTGAAACTGAATGCAGAGTCTCTCCAAGTCAAAGAGATTCTCAAAGTAGAAATTAGCACTTCCAGGCTTCCCTTGGAACCAGAGCCCTGGAAAAGGGAGATTCAAGGACGGTAAATTCTAGAACTGAGGACTGTGGCCATGCTGTGACTGAGGCTGAGATGAGTGCCCCAGTGAGCCTGATGTGCAGAGAACAATAGACAAGTAGAAGACTCGGCCATGGGCCCAGGGGGGTTCTGTCCAGGGAGAAATTGGGGGACCCCCCCCCGAATCTTCATATTGGTATTTGCATGGTATCTTTTTTTAAAAAAATTAATTTTAAAATTTTTATTTTGGGAGGGGCTGTGGTGGGTCTTGCTGTGAACGGGCTTTCCCTAGTTGTGGTGAGCAGGGCTACTCTCCAGTAGCAGTGCGTGGCCTTCTCATTGCAGTGGCCTCTCTGGTTTCAGAGCACAGCCTCTAGAGCTCATGGGCTTCAATAGTTGCAGCACAGAGGCTCGGTAGTTGTAGCACGCGGGCGGGAGAGCAGAGGCTCAGTAGTTTGTGTGCACAGGCTTAGTTGCTCCAGGACATGTGGAGTCTTCCCAGACCAGGGATTGAATCGGTGTCCCTTGCGTTGCAAGGCAGATCCTTAACCACTGAACCAGCAGGGAAGCCCACATGGTATCTTTCCCATCTCCCTTTATGGTGCGACTGAGTGTGGCTAGAGTAGAAGGGGGATGCTGTTTTCCATTTGGCAGCACAAGAGACGGGAGAAACGTCAACAGCCTCCTGTGTCTTCCTCCTTCCCATCCCCAGGTCTCACTGTCCTCCCCTGTGTACTATCAGGGAACCTGCGGGATTGGCCGTGGTCTTACCACATCTTGTCCAGCTTCTCCCACTAGGTACACGGGCTCTGCTCCTTGCCCTAGCCTGCAGCATGTCACCCTGAATGCTGCCTGGTCAGAGCTGGGCCTGCCTGTCCAGGTGAGCTGGAATGGAACTCAAAGTGTGGTACCCAGAATTCGTGTTAGGATGTCTGCCCCAGGAGTGCTTTTCTCATGCAGTATCTAGCGTGTGTTTTGCACTTGACGTCAGAGCAGTTCTGTGTCCATGTCCATTTGAATTTCATGACCACCCTGTGATGTGTCATTATCTGCAACTTACAGCAAAGAATTGAGGCCCTAGAGAGTGACTCTTCCCAAGGTCAAATTCCTGGTTACTCACTGAGACCTGGAGCCTGGCTTCCTCACTGGGTCCAGCTGGTGCGCCTTCTGCCATCCCATCCCTGCCCATCCTCCACGAGCAGTTCACATCCATTTCCTCTAAGGACCACGCCAGGCCCCAGTGCTGTCTCCTTCATTTGACTATGGAAAGCTCACTGTCTATGTCTCAGTTGCCTGGTTATTCAATCACTCTCTTATTTACTTAACTTTTCAGGTGTGTACACATATTCTTCCAAGAAAATTATAAACAAGTGTCTGGCATACACTTTATTATACCTGCTCCCTCTCCCCCATTCCCACCCCCCCCCCAACAAAACCCAATTAAGAGTGTAGGAGACATTTAACAAATACCGGCTGCTGAATGCATGAATGAATGACTTTTTTAATCAAATATAAATTAAACCAGTGTCTCATCCAAAGCAGAACTTCTTGCATTAACCCCTGTGGAGCTGTTTCTAATGACAGTAGGAGATCAGTGAGGTGGCTGGCCCTTCTGTCACTGCTCTATGAAGGGGACCCCGGGGAGGGAAATCTGAAGGCCTCTGACCTGGTGGGTTGCCTATACAGTGAAAATTTGGTATTAAGATTTCAAAAAAGAATAACTCTTCCAAGTCCCCCATTTGGGATGGTAATAACAGGGGTGGCATTGATGAGGTTTATAATAACAGCCCTGGTGTTTTGGAGACAGTGGGGAATCCAGGAGACTGTGGATCACAGAGTGATGGAGTGTGGGGCTTCAGAATCAGACATCCCCAGGGTCCCAGCCCCACTGCTTACTGGTTGAATGGATGACTTTGGGAAAGTTCTGTGACCTCCTGTTCAAAGTCCCCTGACCTGTGAAGTGGAAATAATAATAACATTTATTCTATAGGGACTGTGATGAGGGTGAAATGATTCAATGTATATAAAGTGCCAACCACACTGCCTAACACTTAGAATCTGCTCAAGGTATGATAACCATTGTCCCTCGGTCAGTTCAGTCCAGGCTCCTTCCTACCCAAGCTCATTGGCCAAATGGGATCCTGCGTGCATGCTCAGTCCTTCAGTTATGTCTGGCTCTTTAGGACCCCATGGACTGTAGCCTGCCAGGCTCCTCTGTCCATGGGATTCTCCAGGCTAGACTCCTAGAGCGGGTTGCCATTTCCTTCTCCAGGGGATCTTCCCGACCCAGGGATCATACTCACATGTGTATCTCCTGCATTGGGGTGTGGATTCTTTACCACTGAGTCATCTGGAAAGCCCCCAAATGGGACCATTTCTATATAAATAAATAAATAAATAAAATCAAAAAACAAAGCCAAAGATCCTGGTCCCTGATCCAGAGAAGCCCATACTTCCATTCTAAGAGGCTAAATCCCAGTTTGCCAGTGACTCCCAGAAACACGGGTTCTTCTTAAAGGAATTCTCCAAACAGGCCAGAGACCATGCGCGCCTACTCCCTTCTGGCCCAGTGTTAACAAGACCTTGCCTTCTCATCTTTTCCCCTTTGCTTAGAACAAGATCAAACTCCCCCTCTTGCCTCCTTCTCTAGTTGGCATAATGACTTCCTCCACCTTGTCTTAAATATCTGAATTCAAAAACGTTAATTAGGGACTTCCCGTGACTTTATGGAGGTGTCATGATTAGACCTGTTATTACCACCCCAAATGGGAGAATTGAACAGCGACTGCTTTATGAACCCTTTATCACAATTAATGCTGTCTCCAAAGCTTGCCATTTATTGGGTGCTCTGGTATAATCATTCCTTATATGTGTTTCAAGACCTTGTACGAGTACAAATAATTTAAACTAATTAGCTTATTATAAAAAAGGAATGAAAACAAATGGCACATGAATGAATTGTGAGGTTTCATATGGAATTAATATCTCCCTAATACCCGCAAATTTGGTAAATTCATTATGCATCTATAATCAAACCTGATGAATCCCCTAGATAATTCAGAAGTAATTATGCATGAACTGCTGCCACTTATTTTAAAGTGCTACCAAAATAAGAGATTTATCCTCAAGATCCAGTTAGGCTCTGGGATAACTAGCACTAAGCAGACACGTCCTGTCAAAATCGGCTATTATAAAGTGCACTGGCTTTGCATCCCCTGATGCCTGCATTGACACCTGTAAAAAGCAGCCTCCAGCCTCAGAAACATGGAGTTGTTTTCATTGGGGTTTATTTGTGAGATTTGGGGTGGTAGAGAAGGTTGCTCAGTTGGACAGCCACCAAGGCCCCTAGAAACACTGCACATCCTATATAATCACCAGTTCCCAAGAGTCAGTCTTCATCCAGTTGAGGAGTCTTACAGCAAAGAACCATTCTCTGCTTTCCACCTGGACTGTAGTTATTTTCCCTCATGTTACTACATCAGTTCAGTTCAGTTCAGTCACTCAGTCATGTCCAACTCTTTGCAACCCATGGACTGCAGCACTCCACTCCAGGCTTCCCTGTCCATCACCAACTCCCAGAGCTTGCTCAAACTCATGTCCACTTCCTTCTCCAGGGGATCTTCCCGACCCAGGGATCGAAACTGCATCTCTTACATCCTCTGCCTTGGCAGGAAGGTTCTTTAGCAGGTGAGCCACCAGGGAAACCCAAAGTGCCCAGAAAAGTGCCTAAAACGATCATCTAGCCTCCTGTTTGTCGGTGGTGGGAAACGAGAAATCCTTTCTAAATGCCTAAATGTCATCATCATTACTAAATTGCTGTAGGAATAAAAATTCCATTTATACCATTGAGGATCATTAAACTCTCTTCTGAATCTGATGCCAAAATTGAAATAATTGGCCCGTTGATGGTATAACATGGAAGAGAACTACATCAGCTTGTGGGGGAAAGTGTTGTTTCAACATGACGAATGGAACAGGAACTTGGGTAGGTTAGATGGGTTTGGTTGGCAGAGGGTTGCTGTGTGGCAATTATAACTGACAACCCAGATCATGATTAAAAATGCTTGGAGCACAAATTTAGAGTTACAGGAAAATAAATGGATTTTGCAATTAAACCCGAGTTTTGAATCCATTGGCTTTTCCAAGGCATGGTTAAATTCTGGTTCAGGAGGTCAAGTGCAGATTAGGCATGCTGATACTCAGTGCAGGGAAGGTACCAAACAAGAACAAAATAAATAAGGATAATAACAGATTGAGCTACAGTCCGAGAACAAAGATGCGTTTTAAATGAAAATCATTACTCACCGATGCCGGAGCACAGACCCAAACCGATTCAGTGCTGACTCTAAAGAGAGAGACCCACTGGGCGCTCATATCTTAACCTGCAGATGCTAATGCTGACCTGTGGGGGGTGGGGCAGGTTAATTAGCTGCTGGTTGTAAAGCATTATTGCTTTGCTGAGTATTATTATTTTAATAAAGGAGGCTCATGAAAATGTCTCTGGTGGTAACTCATGAAGAATCATTTTGAGGACAAGAGTACTCGTACATCATTCTGAGTGCCGCCTATGTATTTGAGTATCAACAAAAAATTTACTGTTTAAACATAAATCTCTGGAAGAAGTTGAAGTTAATTAAAAAGGTTTAACAGCATATGCATTAGTATTAGCCCTGGCCCTCTTTAGCATGGAAAAGAAGGGAAGGAAATAAAACAAGGTATGTGAGGAAGCAGTCGATGTAGGCATTTAATTAAATGTGGTCCAAAGCACAGGCAAAGATACCACTTTATCTGCCATTCAGAGCCAGGAGAGAGAATGGGATGCAGGGAATGTTCCCTGAAGAGCGATTCGTGTTTTTAATTAACAAAGGCTTTGAGCGTCCTTCCTACGTTTTTTGGTTTGTTTTTTTTTTCTTTTGAAACCTAGAATTTCCCCTTGTGCCATGATGCTTTCTGTTCAGATGTGGGAGGCCTCTGGCCAAAAACTATAGCCCAGTTTGAGTACATATCCTCTGATTTATGCCCAGCTATTACTCACTGATTGGTTCATTTACGCCATGAATATTTGTAGAGTTTCTACTCTGTATGACCCATGGAGACTTATAACTGAGGGCGCTGCTGAGATGGGCTGGCATCTGCCCTCCAGTGGCTCTCAGTAGAGAAAGACTGGCATGCCAACCGACTCTGAAAGAGACACACCTTCAGTGCTTGGGGATTATAGATGAGGACCTGTGGGGTCCATGTGAAAACTGCATGCTTCACTTGACCCTTCATTTCCCTCTCCTTTGTTTCTGCTAACACCAGTGAAGATCCTCAGCTGAGGCTGGCATTGCCTCCAAACTCATCTCCCTGTCCCCAGCTCATCTCCAGCACAACCCCCCTCATTTGATTGTCATATTGATTTTCCTAAAATATGATCTCTCCTTTCTCTGAAATCCCTAATAATTCACTTGGCCCAAAGTTCAAGCCCATACTCCTTAGCATAGCAAAAATCACAGGCCACAGTAAAGCCTGACCTATATTTTCAGTCTTATTTCCCCTAGGACTTGCCTCTCCTGTGTGACCTACACTTTTCCACTTCAGCGTTCATGCCGTTCCCTCTGTCGGAACTAGCTTTTATCTGTACCTGTTGAAATCCTCTTTACCTTTCAAGATCATCTCAGAGGCTGTCCCTCCTAACTATTGATGAGCCATCCTCTGTGTTTCCCTAACATTTTCTTTACTTATAATTCATTCATTCAAGTAATATTTATTAAGCATCTACTCAGTGCAGAGAACTTTAATAAACATATTTTATTTCATCCTTACACTTATCCTGTGAGAGAGGTATCATTAATATTCTTATTATAGAAATAAGAAAATCAAAGCTATGTGAGTTTCAATCTCTTGCACAATATCACAGAGTTAGTAAGAGTGGAGCAGGTTTACGAACCTAATTCTAGTGCTCTTTACATCAGCCCAGAGTTACCATGCCATTAATGCAATCTGCCTTGCACTGGGTGGAAAGAAAGAAAAAAAGAGAGAAAATAGGAGAGATGGAGGGTTGCTCAAGTGCCTTTTCCACCCTCCTGGATTATAGGGATTTTTGAGCTCAGGAACCATACTTGGTTTACCTTGGAATTTTTCACTTAGAGCCTTAGACACAGACGAGATTCTTGATAAATGTTCACTTTGTTGAACTGGATGTGCAGTTTAGAATTTTTCACATATAAGATCATGAACCTGGGAAGGACATAAAGACCTTACATCATCCATTCCCCAGCCTCAGTAAGACTGTTTCTGCACTCTCTTCCATCCCCCCACACCCCTCTGCCTCGTTACTCACTGAAATTCCAGTATGTCCATAACCCCTTTCCTTTCCTCTTAGATGCTCTTGGCTTTTGTGAGGCTTCTTGTTTGTTTATGGCCTATTTCCAGATGTTTGCTTGGAGACAGTGGTCACCCAAGGAACTGAGACTTGTTCTTCTTTAAAAATAAAAAAAAATTTATTGCATTTTGGGGTGCATTGGGTTGTAGTTGCAGCATCCAGGATCTTTCGCTATGGTGCACGGGCTTTGTTGCCCCACGGCTTATGAGATCTTAGTGCAAAGATCTCTTAGTGCGATCTAAGACCCTTAGAACTTAGGGTCTTAGTTCCCTGACCAGGGATGGAACCCGTGCCCCCTGCATTGGAAGTTGAATCCTTCCACCTGGACCACCAGGGAAGTCTGAGACCTGTTCCTTTTAGAATGAGAGCTTGCTTGGAAAGAGCAGAGGAGAGGGAGGGAACAGCGAGTAGGACAGAGTTCACATCCTGCGAGTCTAGCTTGGGCTTGGCCACATGGCAGTGTGCTCTGACAGAGAGGCAATTTCATTCCCCTCCTGTTCCCAGTAGGAATCCAGAAACAAGCTCAGTGTTATCTCCCAGGAATGCTTTGCCTCGTGTGGGCACAGCCACAGTATTTACAGGGAAACTTGGCACAAACTGAGCCACTCACTGGTCTCGGAAGAGGGAACAGTGAGAACTAATCACCAACCCCAGCGAGGCCCACGCAGGGAAGGTTTTGAAACTGGAGCTAGAAGGCAGGGGAGCATCATCAAAATCTGTTACTTGACATGCTAACGAGATGATGGGCACTCCCTCTGTTCCCATGGGTTATGGCGGTCTACCCTTTCTAGGGGGGCTTCTGGCTCTCCAGAATCACCCAGCAGCTGCCCACTGGGACCTGAGCTCTATCTGAAGCACCCCAGGATGTCTGCATACTTCACAGGGAGGCTTCTCTCCACTGACACCTGCCTGGAGTATGATGCAAAGAGGACCCCTTCCCTTCGTAGCTGCTGCTTGGAGCTACAGAACTGACACTCATGTCCTAAGGAGGAGTGTAAGTCAGGCAGAAGCACACCCAGGCAAGGGTACCTGCGAGAAGGAGCTGAGTGAGCATCCGTCACATGGGTCTATGTGAATGGGTAGAAGTGGATGAGCAGGACTGAGCCAGGGGTCTCTGCTGTGAAGGTCAAGGAGAGGAGGAGAAAACAGCAGTGGGTAAAGATCTGAGACCCAGGGCAAAACGACAGAGGGGGAACCCAGGAATATTGTTTCTTACTTGCCTTTTTCATGAGCTGCTTCTCGCACTGAGTTAGGCATCCCTAAGTACAAAGGTCCCTGTGGGTCACCCTGAGGTTTGGAAGAAGGCTTCTTCCCTGGTGGCCTCGACAGTAAAGAGTCCACCTGCAGTGCAGGAGACCCAGGTTCAATCCTTGGGTCGAGGAGATCCCCTGGAGAAGGGATTGGCAGCCCACTTCAATATTCTTGCCTGGAGAATTCCACGGACAGAGGAGCCTGGTGGGCTACAGTCCATGGGGTCACAAAGAGTCAGACACGACTGAGTGACTAGCACTTTCACACTTACACTCTTCCATGTGAAATAGCACCAAGTAATATGAGAGGTGTCTTTAAGACCAAGTTGTGTAGCTCAGACTAAGTGCGATGAGGTGTGTTTATCTGACTCCTGGACCCTCCTAGCCACACTTCTCAGTTGCATGCAACCCAGAAGGAAAAGCTGACTTAATTCCGAGGCCAAATCCTTCCCTCAGATCTCAGCACGTAGGGTATGCAGCCAGCAGATTGAAATGCTTCTGATGTTCATAATCTGACCTGACAGTCTGTTTATTCCAGATGAGGCCACCTTCCAATTCTGTGTCTGTGTGTATGTGTCTGTGTTTGGGGGTGGGGAGTGGGTTGTCCCATCAGTCTTGACAGCCTTCTTTCCCAAACCAAAGTGGCACCCCAGGACCCCCTCCCTTCACTGTCCATGGCTATTCTTCCAAGTGGCCCAAGCCAGTCTCCATCCTGCAAATGACCAGAACTCTCAAGAATTGACCGAGAGCTGAAGGAAAGTGATGGGTTCAAAAGAAAAAAATTATCATAGAGTGTCTATGCCTTATTTTTTTAGCCCAGTATGGGTGGGAAATAAAGGAGTAATGGCTTGGGAAGGTGGGAGACTAATTGTCTTCTCTGGGCACGTTCATTTCATATTCATTGTCATAGTGCTGATCGTAATGAAGTTACTTAGTATTCATGCAGATGTCACATCAAGTTCCTCCATAGATGTTTTACTGTAATTTAGCATAAGTTAATGGATATCTATATTAAAGTGTTCCCAATTAAGCAAGTGGCCTTTCTATTCTCCAGGCCAGATTGGATTGGATAGCCATGAAGTGTAAGCAGACTAAGCCTCCTCAGATCCCAGTTTCAGAGGTCAAACCTGAAATGAGTTTAGCTCCTTCTTGTGTCTATTTCACAGAAATCCTAGTGGCTCCAATATAACTTTGTAATTGACTGATCCAGACAGATGAGTTGGAAAGCGGGTGATTGATGGGCCCAATATATTTGAACAAAATCAACACCGGGGAGAATACTAATTGCGTAAGTCAGGCCAGCCTGCAGAGCGGACGTGAGCATAGCGTCGGGATTAGCGGATCACATCTCCAAGCTACAGAGTCCTGAGGCTGGCCGGAACTGTCCTGGGATGCAATTGGTGGTTACTTAGCATCTGCCTTCTGAACTCTCCTGGATTAGAAGCTGCCACGTTAGAAATGGTTTATTGAGCTCTGTGGAGGTTACTTTTCAAGGCTTAAGGGATTGGGTTCCATTAAAAAAACACACAAACAACTTGTAAATGAGGTTTGGTCAAGCAAAGGAACTTTTTTTCCTCCTTTATGCTTACCCAGAAGTAGAAAATGAAAAGGACCCAAAAATTCAAACAGAAATACAAATAGCTGCCTAGACCTTCACTGAAGATAGAACTGATTCAGTCACTACACAAGGTTTCTTTTTTTAAAATGTTATCAAAAGATCAGAGCCAGTGGGCTTTGAAGGCAAATCTCATCTGACAGAGGTGGCCCTCCAGAGCTTAAGTTTTCAGATCCATTAGCACTGAAGTGTTTCTTCTGGCTGGGCTTTGGGACGGTGGGAGCCCAGCTAAGTCACAAGGAAGCTGTGGACTTTGGCAGCCCAGCCCAGGACTGAAAGATACCAATGGGACCCATGGAGATTCCTCACACATTACTTGAGAATCTTAGTTCATCCAGAAAAAAAAGTATTAGATGGCACTCTTCCAGGCCCTGGGGACACAGTGCTGAGCAAAACAGAGCTTACCTATTCTAGAAAAGGAGATGAGTAATAAGTCATATCTGGACACTATGCCTTCTATCATGGGGGGCTCTAGGAGATGCTTCAGTCACCACCTGGCTCTTTAAGACTGAGGTGCTTTAAACCAGCGGTCCCCTCACAGCAGCAACCTTGCTCACCAAGGTTCCTACATTAAATGAATTTCAAGCCTTCAGCCTGGGCTTCCACTCACCAAGGCTGATCCATGACCAAGACTGCCTGCCAAATGACTGCAGTAATAAGAAAGTATATGAGCAGTGAGGGGAACTTTTAAAAAGAGAGAATTATCCATGGACCAAGGGTCTATCCTCCCAGACCATCTATAGCAACATGGCCGTCCCTCACCCCAATGCTTCCGCTTTGGATTGACAATGTTCCCCATCCATACAGGAATGAATTCTGTTTGTGTAGACTCTGGGAGCTAGACCCAGCACAGAACAGAGGACAACTCCCATACCTTTGAGCTTAGTTGAAAAGGAGGGTTGATGAAACAGGTAGACTTTCTGGCTCTCCTAAGGAGAAAATCATCAACTTTAGTTAAAGCCAGAGGATAAACAAGTAGAGTTTTCCAGCAATAGCAAATGGTGGATTGGAGGAGAAACATGGTAGAGCTTTGGATTCTTTAAGAACAAGGGAGGTGTTTCTATTCCCATCTCTCTGGCATGTTTTAGGAAAATCCTGTCAAGAGGAGATCACGTGACCTAAGTGTTTTGATTCCGAAGCAGCATCAGGTAGTGTTCCTGTGCTGAGCTCCCCATTCCTGGGACGTTACAGTTCTCCCCACGCGTTGGAGCAGATGAAAATTTTGTGAAGATTCTGGAGCTTATTAATCCTGGTAACACACGTGTGCTAATGAAAGGGAGTGCTGCAAAGCTCAGTCCTCTTCAGTCTTCAATCTTTAATTCAAGTGCCTCCTTCTTCAGAGCATCTGTACTTTTCTGCCCCTGACTCAGACATCTCTCCTCAGGCTCCCACTACACTCTTAGGGTACATCACATTGTATAGTGATCTCGGGTTACTTGCCAGTCTTCCCACCCTCATCTGTGTATCCCCAAAGCCAGGCTAGGCTTGGTACCCTGCAGACATTCTGCAAGTTTTATTAAATGAATAACTGGATGGATGGAAGAAAGGATGGATGAGTAGGTAGATGAATGTGGGAATTGCTGATTATTAGCTTCTGCTAAGGAAATCTTTCTATGCATTTCTATCCCTTTATAAGTGCCCAACCTTGAAAGGGAGAGAAATAGGTCCCCATTTTCCAAGTAGTATTTTATCAGCCCAGACAGCACTAAGCCATATTTTTATCAGGATTTAGACCTGCTTCATTTTTTTCTTCTTTCCAACACTAGGAATTGAAATAAACCTATAGGTGGATTTGCAAGAGGACAAGCTAGCTAACTAAGTGTGCCTGCGGGGTCTGGGCAAGCAGATAGGCAAAGGCTTGGATAAGAGGCTACAGAAGAAAGGAGGGGAGGCTGCCCAGAGTGATAATCAGGGAACATAGTATCTGTAGTGGGAACGTGAGGCCAGAGGCCCAAGGAGGGACACACAGGATTATAATTGTTTCTGGAGCCTTTGCATTCAGAGCAAAAGAGAGGCGAAGTGAGAAGAGGATGGTTTCGACATGATTCATTAGTGCTGCGGCTGCTAATTACTAAAATTTCCCAAGTACTCTGAAATCAGCCCAGATAGAAATGAAAACTCAGCACCCCGGAAATCAAAACTCAGTATCGCAATGAAGAAGTTCTGTTCTCCACCCTGGAAAACATGTCCAGTTAAAAAAAACCCTTTAGTCTGGATCTAGGCTTTCCAGAGTACAGTGAGGAAGCAGCGTGTCACAGTGAGGGATGAAGAGCAGGGACTGAGTCACTTTGGAGCAGGGAGTTCCTCACCACCCTGCCCTCTGCCCCTCCCCTACGCAGGCTTCGAAGCAGGAGGAATAAGGCGGAAGAAGGGAGGTAAACTGGTGCTTACTGAGCACAGACCCTTCTAGGTGCTTTCATATGTCATCTCTTTTTATCCCCCCACAATGCAGCGAAATCAGGGTCACTCTTATTGTTCCGAGGAGGACACAGACTCAATAACACTAAGCAACTTCCCTAAGGTCACACCGTAAGTGTTAAACCAGGATTCAAATCCAAGCCCAGGTGGCCTGGACTTCTTGTGTGGTGTCGACCCTATCACTCCCCTTTGAGGAGGCACAGAGGGCTCTGCCCACCCAGCCATGACTGTAAACAGCAGCAGAAACGTGTCCCAGGCGGATACCGAGAGCGCTGGGAAGAGGGCACTGTGACCCGTGTAGAAACACCGCAGACAGGAGTGCCGGGTCCAGGGGAGCAGCACAAAAGTCCAGACGCCCACGGAGGGACCGGTAGGGGGGTGGGGGCAGCGGGCAAAGAGGGCTAGGAAGTAGGGGGAGGGGCTGACACCCGACATTCTGTAACATGAGCCTGGTATTAAAGCCACATACCCCGTGGCTTCACACACTGCTCCGGTCAGGGCCAATTCTAAGATCTGAGCATCACTGAGCCCTTAAGAGGACAAGCGCAGCAGGGAAGAAAGGGGAGGACAACTCATTTCCGGGGCCTCTAGTCCTATATGCCAGAGGCTACTTAGATGACTCCTCACTGATCCTTCCAGCTCTCTGAGATTGGTTTTTTTTTTCCCCCGTCTGAAGTTAACTCAAGAGTAAAATAACAGTAATGTTTGTTGAGTGCCAAGTACATGCCATACCTGTGTGTACCTGTGTATCCTGTATCCCATAGTTTTATGGCTATCTAAGGATAGTGCGATTACCATTTCTACAGTTGAGAAAACTGAAATTTGAAGTTTTCTGTCATTTTCCTAAGATTGCCAAAATAATAAGTGGCTTTTTTTTTTTTTTTAAGAAATCTGATTCTTTACTGATGAGGGAGCGGGTGGTCCCGGCTGGGTGGAAATGGGGTGTGAGGAGGGCTAGATGAAGGAGACTGACCCCCCAACACATCCCTGCCAGGTGTATGCAGGGCCGAGCTCACCAAAGACACTTGCTTCCCTTTTGTACATTTTTGAGAAGTAAAGCCTTAAACCTTTGCGGTCCAAGAATCAAGCCTTATTTCCCACACAAAGTCCTCCCCGCCTCTCCAGCCCAGGGGTCCTTCCCCTCAACTCCAGAGTTGTCCCGGCCCAGCCATTCTACGTGCCCTGTGAGCCGTCATCCACTTCACCTTGATTAAGCCCAGCTGCATCCCAAGCATTCACCCAGGGAGGCCAGCAACTATGGTATTGTGACAAACGCAGGCTTGATTGGAGGCTCCTGGCTCTGTCCCTGACCAGCTGCAAAATAGGAAAGAAGGCACCTTCCTCATTCAATTGTTGTGAAGATTAAATGGAATCTTTCACATCATGTGCTTATCACAGAGTCTGGCACAAAGAACATGCTTAAGAGGGAGTGCCCACCACTCTCCAGGGAGAGCAAAGTCAGGTCCCAGCCACATACCTGTTGACAGAGCAAAACAGACAACTCATTTAGTCCTCATGCAAATCAGCCTTGTACACTGGGTCACCCCAGAAAGAGAGACTGTTCTCCCTTCAAATGTGTTTCTCTGGTGGCTCAGAGGGTAAAGAATCTGCCTGCAATGCAGGAGACCCGGGTTAGATCCCTGGGTCAGGAAGATCCCCTGGAGGAGGGCATGGCAACCCACTCCAGTATTCTTGCCTGGAGAATCCCATGGACAGAGGAGCCTAGTGAGCTACAGTCCATGGGGTCACAAAGAGTCAGACATGACTGAGCAACTACGCACAACACTCCCTTCAAACGGGAGCTTTGAGGGAAGCTAAGCCAGATCACCAGATCAGCCCTCCAGAGCAAGAAGGAAGGGCTCCCCAGGGGCCAGGTCTGATTCATGTGGAGTGGACTGTATTTATGTCCACTGAAGGAGGCTGGAAATGCATCTGGACAGGGACACTCTGGCAAGAACATGACTGAGCCATGTGAAATGAGGTCTCTGTTGCAGAGGTCCCTAACCTTTTAGCACCAAGTGCATTGCATCTATTGTGCACTACATGTCTATGATTATTACATCAGCTCCACCTCAGATCCTGGAAGTTGGGGAACCCTGCTCTCTGGGATACATCCATCCTTCCTGTCCTTTCCGTATCTATATACATGCGTGCTAAGTCACTTCAGTCATGTCTGATTCTTTGTGATGCTATGGACTGTAGCCCACCAGGCTCCTCTGACCATGGAATTCTCCAGGCAAGGATACTGGAGTGGGTTGCCATGCCCTCCTCTGGAGGATCTTCCCAACCAAGGATTTGAAGTGGCATCTCCTGTGTCCCTGTATTTCAGGCATATTCTTTGCCTTTGAGCCATGGGGGAAGCCCCTTTCCATATATCTACACTGTGGATAAATTTTCAGCCTAAATCAATATACAAAAAGATGCCTTGATGAATGAAGAAAAAAGAAAGACAAGAGTATTTAAACTGAATTTTAACATTTAAAGAGTAATTTCTTAAAATATATATATATTTAGACCCCAAGTGCCATAGGGAAAGAAAGGACTGGTGAGGGCTTGTAAGTATATTCCTCATACTGGCAGCCAATCTGCAGTTAAGGAGGATAATAGAAAAGAGAGAGCATCCCTTAGGATGCTGGGAGCTGTCCAAGGTGCTGACAACAGCCCTCTGTATAATAGCCTGAGTGCCCAGAGCACCAGGAGGCAGCAATGAGGGGCTCAGATGAGGAACATGTTTTCCCAGAACTGGTCAGCTGGAGACAGAAGCTAGATTCGGGAGGATTAAAAGGGGGTACAAGATGGGAAACGCAGAGACTCCTACACTCAGCAGGACGCATGGCCCCTGCCAGAGCTCTGCCATAGCAGCTGCCTGCCTGCATCCCGTGTGTGTCCAGACCAGCTCACACCTGTTGAGAAGAGGGCAGCTGAGCTGTGGTACACTGCCCCTGCATCCAGTGTGTGTCCAGACCAGCTCACACCTGTTGAGAAGAGGGCAGCTGAGCTGTGGTACACTGCCCCTAAGTGGACGGACCAGGGACTTGGAGGACATGGAAGACAAGGGAGGGTACAGTGAACAGCGTGAGCAAGGGTTCAAACAGGTCCTTACAAGGGTTCCCCCCAGGGTGGTCAAGGGGGCTTGGACACACTGCTCACCCTTGTCTCCAGGGACCCACAGCCCCTCGCTGTCTTGCCCCTCTGCAGGTCTGCTTTTTAGGCAGAACAGAAAAGAAGTGGCATGAGAAGGGGGCTGGCAGCAGGGAGGGGGTGAGCCAGAAAGGAGCAGAGATGAGAAGGTAACTGCTCAGTGCTGAGAACAGGGAGAGGGGAGGGTGAGAAGGTAATCTATGTTATTGCCAACGTGTCAGTCACAATTACTCACTCGCGAGAAAAGTAATAAAGTTACATTATTCACACATTACGTGGAACAAGCTATTCAATGCTGCCTTCCTCTGAGCCAAATATTGTGATAATTTTGGAGATCATAACTTAATTGAACAATGAATTAATAATCTCGTGTGTGGACATTTTCCGTTTGTATGTATGAACCGAAAGCCGGAGGTTTTCTTCCCATTCTCTGGGCCACACAGCAGTCTGTCAGTGAAGCGAGACACATGCAGATTCCTCACCTCAGGGAGAGACCCACAAGGTCAGTTCTCTCTTTGTCTGGGGTTTCTGTAGCCCAGAATATGAGCCTTAGTGAGAGAAATCCAGCTAAATATCTGTAAGACATTGCTTGATATCCATGGTTCTCAAAGTATGTGGTCCCTGGCCGAGCAGTCTCAGAGCATCACCTGAGAACCTGTTAGAAATGCAAATTCTTGGGCCTCCCAGACCTCCTGAATCAGATACAGGACTCAGAAACCTGCATGATAGCCTTCCAGGTGGTTCTGATGCCCAGTAAAATCAGAGAACCACAACTTTATATAATCTAGGTGGCCTGGAGGGCTTCCCTGATTGCTCAGTGGTAAAGAATCTGCCTGCCAATGCAGGAGACATGAGTTCAATCCCTGGATCGGGAAGATCGCTTGGAGAAGGAAAAGGCAACCCACTCCAGTTTTCTTGCCTGGAAAATCCCACAGACAGAGGAGACTAGCGGGCTACAGTCCATGGGGTCACAAAACAGTGGGACACAACTTAGTGACTAAACAACAAGGTGGCCTGGAGCCAAGGAGTGAGGGGTTTCTGGAGGTCTGGGGAGCCAGCCCTCCCCTCAAATGACCCCCAATCAAAAAATGATGGAAAAGAAAGTGCAGTGTGCTGCACAGACCCTAAGACCAAGGTTCACCACCCAGCTAGGCTCCCTACCTTGGAACGAATTACATAAACCTCACTGAGCCTGTTATCTGCAAAACAAGGATAACAATTCCTGCCTCTTCTCAAGATTGTTGTGGAGATAAAATGAGCTAATGGATTTGAAAGTGCTTTGAAAACTACAAAGTGCTCCACAAAAGTAAAGGATTGTTATGGTGTCAACACAGGAAGAGGCTGTGAGAGCATGACACGCACTCCCTTCCTCAGGCGATGAAAATCATCTCGGGGCGCCCTGGCTCCGCCTGCACCCACCCCACACTTCTGCCTCGGGGTTTGCTCACCTAGTCTCTCCCCATCTCTCTGTGCACACACAGTCCTACCTGCTCTGAGCAGAGCCCGGGGAAGCATGACGGGGGAAGGAGGAAAGAAGGGATCTACTCAGGACCTTTTACTTCTATGTGTGAATAATTTCTTGCTGCCAGTAGACACATTGTGCTGAAGCTTGAAGGTTCAAGTTCCCGTGTCGTACTCCCCACTTCAAACCCCAGATGCAACATTTCCCAGGTGTGTGTGGTCCTCAGTAAGCTGCTTAGTCACTCTTTGACTCCGTTTCCTCCTGTGAGAATGGTGATAATAATAGGACATATCTGTTAGAGATATGTGAGGGTGCTCAGGAAAGAGCAGAATGAATGAATGAAGTAACCAATGGGACTTCCCTGGTGGTCCAATGGCGAAGATTCCACGCTCCCAATGCAGGGGCCTGGGTTCCTTGCTTGGTCATTGGCCTACTTCCCTCCTGATGTCCTGCTCAGGCCTCCTCATCGGCCAGACCCAGTCCAAAGCCTATGGCAAGCGAGTGTCACAGTCCACACAGCTCAGATTCACAGGGCAGGGGGCAGACTAGAGGAGCCAACAGTTATTTTCCAACACAACAGTCTCTCCACCCTCCAGAGAAAGGAGGGCAAAGCCATATCTCACAGCTGTCTTTTCTCCCCACTCCTTGCAGCCATTTGGAAAGAAAAGTGTCATGAGCTGCCCAAGAAACACCCCTTTGGCCCAGAGGCCCCTCAGCTGGTCCCCCACCCCTCACCCCAGAGCTTCGCCCCAGGAAGTTCAGGAGGCTGGCAACTGCCAATCATTCATGTCCCTGCTCAGATCCCTGCTGAGCTTCCCAGGGTGCAAACATCTGCTTGTCTCCTGGGAGCACAGTCCTGGTGCACCTTCACCCACATGCACGCCTCCTCTGCAAACCAAGGCCACACAGCAGGCCATGCTAAAGATCTCTACATCCCCCAGAGAGCAGCTCAATGGAAGAAAATGTGAGACACACACCTTTCGTACAGGTCTCATCCGGAAGCAAAAAATATGCCTTATGGGCAGGGAGTGAGCGCAGGTGTTAGGAAGGGCAGAGAGGAAAGAGGAAAACAAGGGGGGGCAGGGGAGCCTTGTAATTAGACTCTGCAGCCTGCATCCTATGGCCAGCCTTCCAGGCTCTCTAAACTAGGCTGTGCCCTTTAAATGCTCGTTATCAACAGTTCAGAAATTGTGTGGGTGTGACACCTCTGCTGGGTCAGTGAAGTTTGCCTCCCTGCTAAAATTCGACACTTTCACAACATCCTCGGTTGCTCAGATTTTACCCAGAAGAGACCCTGAACAGGAGCAAGGAGCCCTGAGGAGGCAATGAGGAGGGGGACTGGCTCCAGGTTGCAAGATAGACTCAGGGGATCTGAAGACTGGGAGGAGAAGGGGGTGCTCGGTATCACCCTTCCAGCATGGGCGGGGAGGAGGGCCATCAAGTTTCTCTGTTCTGTTAGGGAGAGACGAAGAGGAAACAGATATTCCTTGCCCCAGGGGAAGCATGGGTGAGCCTTCAGAGGCGGTCTACAGAAAGGTTGATAGCAGAACAAGTGGCTGCGGGAAACTGCGAGATCACCCACCGAGGCTAGGTGAGCTGTGAGGATGAGGTATATATTGCTTTTCCTGCTCAGAGGGCATTTACCAACTGCCACCCCCGGCGGCTCCACGGTAAAGAGCCTGCCTGAAACACAGGAGACACAGGATGCGTGGGTTCGATCCCTGGGTCAGAAAGATCCCCATGGCAACCCACTCCAGTATTCTTGCCTGGAGAATTCCACGGACAGAGGAGCCTGGTGGGCTATAGTCCATGGGGTTGCAAAGAGTTGGACAGGACTGAAGAAATTTAGCATGCATGCCTACTCTGTACTCTCAGGGTCCAGAGCTTAGACATGTGCTCAAAATCCAAGGCTGGAGTTGGGGGATGGGTGGGTGGGTGGGGAAGGGATGGGCTAAGTATATCTACACTGTCACTGGGAGGTGGGCTGCTCACCCCCAGAGCCCTGGGCAATGCTCCCACCACCAGAGGAAGGAGAGAGCATTTCCTTCAGGATCTAACGGAGAGGGTGAGGCTGGTTGGGCCCCCTAGGAGGGAGAGGGTCCTGGCAGGATGAGAGAGGAAAGCAAGGGCTGGATGTAATGAGTGATCAGAGGATGTAGCCAGGACGCCCTGCAAAGGCAGGGGAAGTGTGTCCTGAGAAACACTACGGGACTAACCGTGCCTGAGCCAAGAATGCTTCCTCACATCCCCAGATGAAAGCCATGCCTTGGCCTGCTTGTTTCATAGTATTGAGGGGTTTTATCTCTTGGAATTTCTATTTTCTCATTAGACTCACTCAACAAGCCTGCGAGGTAGTTAGGGCTGATACAATCCCTGTTTTCAAATAAGGAGCCCAGGCCCTTACAACTGGGCTGGGGGGCTAGGCAATTTGGTGGTGGTTTAGTTGCTAAGTCATGCCCAACTCTTGCAACCCCATGGTCTGTAACCTGCCAGGCTCCTCTGTCCGTGGAATTCTCCAGGCAAGAATACTGGAGTGGGTTGCCATTCCCTTCTCCAGGGATCTTCCCAAACCAGGGATCGAACCCAGGTCTCCTGCACTGCAGGCAGATTCTTTACCGACTGAGCTATGAGGGAAGCTATGCAACTTACCAGAGACCAGCCTTGTGTCTGAAGCAGCAGGCAGTGGTTCTGGAGGCTGAAGTCTGAGATTATGGTGCTGGCGCGGGTAGATTCTCCACTCTGTTTCTGATCAGAGCCTCACATGGCCTTTCCTTGGGCTGTGCAGAGAAACTTGCCTCATCCTCTTTCTTTTTTTTTTTTTTTTATTTCTTTATCTTTAAGTGTGCTGGATCTTCATTGCTCTGCGAGGCTTTCTCTAGTTGCGGCAAGCAGGGGCTACTCTCTGTTTGCGGTGTTCGGGCTTGTCATTGCAGTGGCTTCTCTTGTTGCAGAGTGTGGGCTCCAGGGCACACAGGCTTCAGTAATTGTGGCTCACAGGCTTAGTTGGCTTGTGGGATCTTCCCAGACCAGGGATCAAACCTGTGGCCCCTGCACTGGCAGGCGGATTCATAACCACTGAACCACCAGGGAAGTCCCTCGTCCTCTTTTTCAAGGGGCTTTAATCCCAACGTGGGGGCTCCACCTTCATGAAGTCCTCTAAACCTCCCTGAACTCTGCCTCATAACACCGTCACAGTGAGGATCAGAGCTTCAGCATATGTTAATGCATTTGGGGGAGGGGGACACCTAGCCCAGCTAGATGGTGGGAGAGAGGGCAGGAGGATTCAGGCCTCCCAATTCCTGACCACAGGGCCACCCACCCCATGGTGTCACTACACCGAGAGAAGAGAGGAGCCCTCCACTGGGCCCCACGAGTGCATTCTGAGCATCTGACATCTCTCTAATCCTGCCAACACCCACAAAGAGCACCCCTCCCCCTCAGCCCGCCGCCAATGGCGTCTCCCTTCTCTCGAGCTAATGAGGCAGCAGGCCCCACGCGGGGTCCCAGTGACAGCTGCTAGGAGTGTGTTTACCGAAGCCAACTGCTGGACCTGACTAGACGTGTTAATTAGGAGATGATGCTGCGTGGTAGGACACATCGGCCTCGTGGCAGCTGGACGGGCAGCGTCAGTCACCATGGAGCTGAGGGGGCTGCCATGACACTCCTCGTTAAGGCAAAGCTTGAACCCTCACCAGGTGAAGCCCCAGACTTGGTGAAGACTCACCACTGGGTGTCCCAGCAAGGGCCACCGAAGCCATCCCAACCAGCAAGGTTTGGTCAGAGCCCCGCTGTAGGAACACGAACGAGACAACAACGCATCCACAAGGCTTCCAAGGCCCTTCCTAGTCTGGCTGCAAAGCTACCGCTCCTCTGCCCCAGCGATTCCAAGCACCCTGCGGTCAGTCACCTTCCCAAGCAGGCCCATTCACACATCTGTGAACTCATTCATCTCTACATGCCGGAAGTCCCCGATCTCCACTGCTTTCTCCTTGTACGGAAATACAGTGAAAGCTTAGAGGTGCAGCTCAAATGCTGCCTTCTTGTAAAAGCTTGGCCTCATTCCTTCACACACATGCAAGTATACATACACACTCACCTTCCTTTGAAAGTGGGTTCAAAATTTTTGTTTTTCTCTTTTAAATTTGTTATTCAAGTACGATTGATTTACAGGGTTGTGTTAGTTTCGGGTATGGAGCAAAGTGTGCATATGTGCGTGCACACACACACACATATTCTTTTTAAGATTCTTTTCCCATATAGATTGTTACAAAATACTAAGCAGAGTTCCCTGCGCTATGCAGCAAGTCTATTGTTGGTCTATTTTATGTATAGTGGTGTGTACATGTTACTCCCAAATTTCTTATTTATTCCCCTCCCCTGCCCATCTTTCCCTTTGGTAACCGTAAGTTTGTTCTCTCTCTTTGTGAGTCTGTTTCTGTTTTGTAAATAAGTTCATTTGTATCATTTTTAGGCTCCACATATCATGTGCTATTTGTCTTCCTCTCTCTGACTTTCTTAGTATTAATATGATTATCTCTAGGTCCATCCATGTTGCTACAAATGGCATTAATTTCTTCTTTTTTATGGCTGAGTAGTATTCCATTATATAGATAGATATTATATAGATATAAATACATATATAGAGAGATACACACATACCACATCTTCTTTATCCAAAAAGTTTTGAATTTTTGTTATTCTTGAATGAGACTTATTAACAGGATGGTATGTACCACTACAGCTATATCAGGGCCAGTTGTTAAAATTGGAAATATTTTCATACTGACAGATACGGGGTCCAAGCCTCCTCGTCCAAGCTGCTTCTATTATTCCCAAACCCTCTCCCATGATACCCCCTGCTGCCCAGCACCTAACGGGTTCATGCTTGGTCCTGCTTTAGCCCTATGGCCCGCGTCCATTCTGATTGGTCAATGCACTCCCCCTGCCAATTATTGAACATCTGAGTATCCACCCCACTCACCGGTCTGCTGTACCTCAAAGCAGGGTGTTCTCTTTCCCCCATTAGGAGGTCAGTCTCTATTCCCCCGGGGGTCCATGGTTGTACACATACCCGGGGCCACTGTTTGCAAAGAACTTGATGTAAAATGTCACACACACCCCCAAGACCCCCAGCCTGCTTCTGAGTTGAAGCTCTGCTTTCCTCTCCTTTGGTTTCCATTCCATGAAGATTCTAGGCCCAAGACTGCAGAAATATATGTTGGACAAGGCCAGCGCATGTGCCCTAAACCCGACCGATGGCTCCCACCCCACAGCTTTCTTTCTGTTCCGGAATACAGCCTCCCATTCACTGGAGAAGCACGCAGGGAACACCTACTGTGTGCCTGGAAGTGGAATGCAGAAATGAAAGAGGAGCAGCGCCTCAACACAGAAGTTCACATTGCACTGGATTTAGATAAGAAAACAAACACAGTGCAACAGGAAGGCTGTGATAATAGAGATAAAATAAAGGCTGAACGGTGTCCTGTGGAGCCCAGAGGAGAAACTGCTACTAATTGTGCACAGAGAGGCAGGGATGGTTCTCAGGCAGGAGAGAAGAGCCGGCTCTCTTTAAGGATGGGTGAGAGTTTCCCAGGCAGCCAGTGTACAAAAGACACAGAGGATAAGAGGACACAGAACGGGACTTCCCTGGTGGTCCAGTGGTTAAGACTTTGCCTGCCCATGCAGGGAGTGCAGATTCGATCGCTGACCAGGGATATTTCCTTCTAAAAGGTTCATGGCCAAAAAGCCAAGAATGTAACAGAAGGAATATTGTAACAAATTCAATACAGACTTTCAAAATGGTCCACATCAAGAAAAAACATTTTTAATTTAAAAAAAAATTAAAAAAAGAGGAGGCAAAAGGGTCAGCAATGTCCACAGCGGCTGGGAACAGGAGGGGCCGGACATCAAACTGCAGATGGGGCAGGGCAGGCGAGATGAGAACGTGATCATGCCAAGGAGTTTATCCTGTCCGCAGAGAGGGGCTGATGGAGGTCTATATGCCGGGAACTGACAAGATCAGATTCATCTTGTAGCAAGATAATGTGAGTAGCAGTACAGAGACTGAATTGGACTGTAGAAAGATTAGGCGGCCTGTAGAATTTGACTGAAATGGGATTTGTTTACGAGTAATTGATTTCTTACAATTACTAACCCTGAGGTTTTTTACAGAGCCTTTTAGAAGGAAATATCACTTGTTTCAGGTCATATATTCAAATAGTTTCCAGCAATCCTCCATAAGGTGACTGGGGATAGACCTAGGCAAGAAATTCTAAGATCTGAATTCTAGTCCAGGCCAGAACTGCCTCGCTGTGTGACCTTGAATACGTAACTTAACCTCTCTGAAAGCAGTCACTAAAGTCATACCCCAACGTAGTCCCATGCTCAGATCACGGGGCACAGGATAGGAGCTGCTACTCAGGGCCAGCTAGTACAGGACTAGAGGCATTCTGCTTCAGTATTATAAGGGGCATGCCATGCTTCTGGGTGGTGAGTGGGAAAGCATGCCCTATTCTCTGCAGCAGGGTAGTCTCATTTCCCAGGACCCGGCAGGCTTTTGAGAGATGCGTGTAAGATCCTTGTGCTTTCTAATGCTCCGTGACCTTCATGAGGAGTCACTAGGAAGTGCTGTCAACAGTCACCACTGCCTCATTGCCACCGCCCAACCTCAGCCCGAGTCCCACCATCCTCCCTTTAGTGGGTCCACCTCCCCAAACTCTGGGTCAGTATCCAAGGGCCCCTTCCAGCAGCCCCGCTCTCATGGTTGGCCTCTAGTCAAGCATCCTGAGGTCGCCCCGCATTACATCATGACAGATGTTATTGATGCTTGGGAATTACTCAGCCCTTTGAAAACCCACAGCCGCAATATTTGTCTCCATTAACATCCGTGGCAGCACTTCAGTGAATCAATAGGATACTTAATGCTGAATTACAGGACAGACCCAGGCAGCCTGCCTCCATGGAGCCTAATCTGTCAGGTGAATAGGACGGGACAGTGTTCCAAGCCCAGGGTGACAACACCCAGACTCAGAAGGGGAGACCTAGCATAAACATGCCTTTGTTTACCTGTTGGAAGTGAACCACAAATTCTTGATCTTTCCAATTATAGTTGCATCTTTTTTTTTTTTTAAGCACCTGATGGTGTTTTCTTTTCTTTCTGGCGTATGAATCATGCTTCATCGTGTAAGAAAGACATGTGGGTTGTTTTGGAGGAGAAGAAAAGAGTCATCTGTTTAGAGAAAATAACAGATGACCAAGCTGCACAAATGTTTCCCCATTTACCTCCCCACTCCCCGCACCACAATCAGATATTCTGGCTTTATCCCCCTCCCCCATGGTGTCCTTGCCCTTCATTCTTATTTTTTTAATATACATTTTTTAAAATTATTGTTTATTTTATATATTTATTTATTTATTTTGGTTTTGGCTGCACTGGGTCTTCGTTGCTGGCTGTGGGCTTTCTCTCGTTTCGCAAAGCAGGGGCTACTCTCTGAGTACGGTGCCTGGGCTTCTCGTTGCAGCAGCTTCTCTTGTGGAGCACAGGCTCTAGGGCACTCGGGCTTCAGTAGTTGTGGCACTCGGGCTTCAGTAGTTGTGGCACTCAGGCTTACTTGCAACACGTGGGATCCTCTCGGACCAGGGATCAAACCCGTGTCTCCTGCACTGGCAGGCAGATCCTTAACCACTGCACCCCCAGAGAAGCCCCTTCATGCCTATTGAGTTGACCCACAGCACCATTTTCCTTGTTAGTAGCCTGGCCTGTCCTCCAGGGATCTCAGAGCGCGACATCGCCATCCATCACCAGTGTGGATGGTGCTTCCCGGCCCACAGCCATTGCAGGTGAAGAGAAGGGGAGCCCTCCTGTCCTCCTCATCTCAGGTTCTGCCTCTTCCCTTCTGACCAGATCAAGCGCTATTTATTGAGTTCAGAGGACTGCTCACTATCAGTTTCTCAACAGGCTAAAGTATCTACCCACCAGCCCCTCCTGAACTGAGGGGAAGGTGGGGCATAACTTACATTGCTGGGCTCATCACAGGCCCCACTTCGTTGACAAAGACATTTCTGATTGATTGGTTGGTTCACTTCCTTGAGGGCCTGGAATTTCACCCTATATCTTTGTCTGCTAGCTTGATATTTAGTCAGTGAGGTTCTTCTCCCTGCCTCCTTTGGCTTCTGCACTCTTTGATTTTAAGAAAGCAATAGGGAAGCCCTGCACACAGCCTAGCCCAGACCACAGGCACTTTCCAGTGGCTGCAGAGTCTCATCAAACATCAGGTGGTCGACATCACAAAGTACCAACCCAGTCCCTTCCTTCAAAGACCTTGAAATGATAGTGAAGGGGCAACAGACTGAGAGGAACATGTGGGATGAGGTGTCCATGGAGATGACGGAGAAGGAGGAGACCCCGCTTCATCCATCTGCACAGAATCCAGGCTGAGTCTCTTAAGGGACACTGCCCCTTCCCCACCGTGGGGCTTGGCTCACGGCACCGAGGAAGGGGGGAGTTTCCTGGTGAGTGAGACTGCTCATGTGCAAAGAGCCTCTGCTTCCCTCACTTCCAGGTTATTCTGTCTTCTACCCTGGTTGTTGTTCAGTTGTTCAGTTGTGTCTGACTCTTCGCAACCCCATGGACTGCAGCACACCAGGCTTACCTGTCCTTCACTATCTCCCAACATTACTCAAACTCATGTCCATTGACTCGATGATGCCATCCAACCGTCTCATCCTCTGTCAACCCCCCTTCTCCTCCTGCCCTCAGTCTTTCTAAGCATCAAGTTCTTTTCCAGTGCATTGGCTTTTCACATCTAATGGCCAGAGTATTGGAGTTTCAGCTTCAGCATCTGTCCTTCCAGTGAATATTTAGGGTTAATTTCCTTTAGGATGGACTGGTTTGATCTCCTTCATGGACTGGTGTGTTTTAAGACAAGGAAAAAAGAAGCAGGCTGTCCTGCCAGCTGATTTTGGCAGTGTCACCGCAGACAAATGACTACCTACTTCTGTTTTCTTATCTCTAAAACGGAGCAAAGGTTGTGGGGAAGATCAAATGAGATAATTAGTGGGTGAGACGTTATAAATTATAAATGTGATGTAAATGGGCTCTGAGAGTCAGATTGCCCTGGTTCGAATTCTGCATCCACCGCTCCTCAGTCGTGTGGACATTGAGCAAACCTCTTGAACTCTCAGTGCCTCAGTCTCCTCGTGGTGAAGCCGGATTCAAATAGTATCTACTTTATGAGATCTGGTTTAAGAATTAAAAGCATGAATAGAGAGAGAGCAGTGAAAACAGTGTCTGGAATGTACTTAGGATTCTAAAGTTAGATACTTAATCTTTTCCGCTTTTAGAATATGAGCTCCTGGGAGTCAAGATCCAGTCTCCCCTAAAGGATAATAAAGGTGCCAAGTTAATTGCTCTGAGAACTGATAAGGGTGTGTGAGATCTTGCCATGGTCACTCGGGCCACCAATCGCTGTCCTACGGAGGGGTTATCTGTATGGCCCTTCCTCCAGAGTGACCAGGAGCATCATCACTCAGAAACCACACCCCCGCTGCTCTCCTTCCACTTTCACCAAGACCCTCATCCAGAGAGCAGAAACTCAAGGTTCAACGGGGAATAAAATATGTCACCGTTTTTAACAACATTTAGAAGGCGCCTCTAAGAAGAGTAATTAAAACAGCACCCAGAGGTGTGATAACTTTTTCTCTAAGAACACAGAGTTCTCCGCTGGCTGGTTTAGCATATGAAAATTATTGTATACAAAGTACCTTAAAGATTCAGTATGAGCCACAAATCCCAAGAGAGATTAGTTACTGTAGCAAAATAATGACACCAATACAGTCCAGATACAGCCTGTAATGGGCGCTGAGGCTCTGATTCCTGCCAGCCCAGCTCCTGGCCAGCACATGGACAGGGACGCAGAGCTCTCCACTCCGGAAAAAACACAACTGAGAGCTCTAGGCGTTCTCTGGTGGCACTGGTGGTGAAGACCCCCCTGCCAATGCAGGAGACATTAATAGATGCTGATTGAATCCCTGGGTTGGGAAGATCCCCTGGAGAAGGGCATGGCAACCCACTCCAGTATTCTCACCTGGAGAATCCCATGGACAGAGGAGCCTGGTGGGCTATGGTCCCTGGGGTCCCAAAGAGTCGGACACGACTGAAGCAACTTGGCACACACACACGAGCCCCAGGGACTGTTCCCCCAGGTCTCCAGCTCAGCAGTCAAACCTGAGCATTTCCCACCCAAGTTGGACAAGATAATTATCTTCATACGGTTTGAGAAACATGGTGATAGATCTCATTTTATTTAGTACATTAAGGTTAGAATCTGTGCAAGAACGTAAAGCAAATCTAAAAATATATGGTACTATAGTAAAATCAGTAGGGATTATTAGGAGCAGAGTGTTATATCGGAGGCAATAAAGCCTTGGAAATCCAAGAAAACAATGTTCCCAGTAAACCTACGATAAATGACTATGATTTAATCACTTGGTAAATAAGCCAGTATTTCTATGCGTTTTATTGTTTCATGGTATAAAAAGTGCACGTTAGGGATTCTCCAAGATAACTCTTCTGAAGAGTTTATCTCAGAGTAGCATCATTTTGGCAATTTATGCTTTTAAATAATAGTATATTATTTTCTTCGTAGATCTACTTTTTTAAGCCTCTCACATGCTTTTAAGATTTCACTTACCATTAGGTGATCACGCTGAAGATTCTCAGGTCTTTGAACACATGAAATTATATTACCCATGCCCTTTCTCCTACTTCATAGAACACGCACACTTGGGAATTCCTACAGGGAACTTGGCTTTCCGAACTGCTTTCCATTTATCTGGGTAGTAATTCCAAATGTTGGTTTAGAAAATTGGAAGCTGTCTGACTTGAAGTTCTCATTTCCTATTCAAATAACCCAAATCAAAAGGGGCTCTCCCCATCCCCCACTCAGAGCTGTTCTGAATAGTCAAATGAAGATTAAACTCTTGATTTAAGTAGCTACATCTTAGCAGTAATTAACATGTACATCAAATACTCTTTTTTCCCCCTTTGATATGATGTGGTACTAGAATTTAAACCCTGATGAAGGTGCCAAAATTAACTGCAATGGGAAATGAATAATAATTCTTTTAGATGACTTTGCCCTTTGCATTAGCTTACATGTGAGCCCTTTCCCAAACTCTGCACTCTGCTCTTAAGAAATCTGCAAGTCAGGCACACAGGTCATTTCCAAAGATCTGAGTCCAGGGCAAAAAAGAAAAAAGCCTTAGTCCTATGCCCATGTCTGCATATGTTCTCATTCGTGTTAGCTGGACGCACTCTTCTAATGAAAAAAGCAGAGGTTGTCTTCTCTAAGTTTGGATGATTTATAAGAAGTTAGAGAAGGAATTTAAAATGGGGTGTGAGGCAGGAAGAAGAGATCAAGAGACCTGTAAAGGCATTTGGAGCAAGAGGAAAGAAAATGAAGATGGGACCAGAGAAGGGACATTGTTTTCTTGGATTTTCAAGGCTTTATTGCTCCTTCTTAGTGTAAAAATCCCTTGATTTAACTTCCTAGGGCAGTGGTTCTCTATTTTTTGAGAATGATGAAAATTTGAGATCTGAGTAAAGCTCTGAACTCTCTTCCCAGAAATGCACACATAACACACCCATGCACCCATGTAAGGACACCATTATGTATGGGATGCATGGACCCATCTGTGGGCCTGGAAATCCCATATTAAGAACTGCTGTACCCTAAAGACTTAGTCTAATACCCTTACTTAGTGAATATCCATGCAATTAAGAGTGCCCTAAATCCTGGGTTTGTCAAAAGTAGGTTTTTTTTTTTTAGATCTGATCAAATTTCCCATTTATTTATGAGCAGTATTTTGCAAACTTTAGTTTTCTGCATCCCATTTGTCATATCCATTTACTGTGTCCGTGCTGTAGTACCATAGCTGTACTACTAATGACAAAGTTTTTCTATAAACTATCTTATTTCTTCAAAAGTAAGTTTGTGAAACTTCCCTGCTAGCCCAGTGTCTAAGACTCTGTGCTCCCAATGCAGGGGGCCCGGGTTCAATCCCTGGTCAGGGAAATAGATCCTGCATGCTGCAATTAAGAGTTTGTATGCTACAACTAAAGATCAAAGATCCTGTGTGCCACAACTAAAACCTGGCACAGCCAAGTAAATAAAATAAATATTTTTTGAAAAGTATGCTTGTTACAAGATACCACATTTTAATCAGGTCATGGATAAACAAGAGATCAGTCAGTGGAAAATGATCAAGATGGTGAGGAATCTAGAATCCAAGTATGGACTGAAATATCAGGGGAAGTTTAGAAAGAACTACAGGGAAATACAATAGGTAATAAGAAAAATTTGAAAAAGAAAGCAGCCTTGTTTAGTGTTTTCTGTTGGTTTTTGGTGCAGGAATCATCTTACTAGAAGAACCAAGTTTGATCAGTAGGAAAGGTAATAGTCTTCCCAACAATTAGAAGTTCCTCCTTGCAATCTAGTCTCCACATAGCATCTTTTTAAAATGTGAATCAGATTACGTCACTTTCCCATCCAGGCCCATCTGATGGCTTTCCACCACCCTCGGAATAAAATCCGGAGTCCTCACTGTGGCAGGTGGGTCCTACACTGTCTGGCTCCCACCTTCCTCTCTGGGCTCATCTCCTCCCCATTCTCCTCCAACTTGATTCTTCTCCAGGCTGTTGGCCTCGTTTCAAGCGACAAACTCAGTCTCACCTCAAAGTCTTGCCATGGCTCGTTTCCTCTGCTTCAGATGCTCTTCCCTGGATCTTGGGGAAGTGCCTCCTTCTTGTCTTTTATGTCTCAGTTCAGTTGTCACCTCTTGAGCAAGTTCTTCCCTAAACGTTCAGTCTCAAACGGTCCCCACACCCATGCACCCTCTGCCACTGTTTCATGGTCTCCAATGCATTTATCACCACCAGAAACTCTTTTATTTACTTTTTCTTTTCTAATGCTTGTCTCCCCCACTAGAACACAAGATCCACGAGAACCAGGGCCTTGTCTGGCGTACCGCTTCTGAAACAGTGTCTGAAACAAAATAGGCATTTATCCCTTGGGTGGGCAAATGAGGAGTCAGACAGAACTTCCTCATGAAGTCATTCATGAGTTTTCTTTCCACAGAGGTGGGTGAATCAAGTCACAGCCCTTATTAAGGATGCTCCTAGCGTTGAATAGGTAAATGAATTCCACTCTAATTTTCAGTTCTGAGATTTGCATATTTCATAGCCTGATGTCACAGAGGGAAAAGAGCATGCGCTTTTAAATCAGATGGGCCTGGCCTTAAATCTTATCAATAGTTTTGCTAGTTAAACACGGGGCACTCTGGGCAAGTCAGTAACCTCCCTGGACTTCAGTGTATTCCTCATCTGAAAAATGTGAGTAAAACTACATATCTTGCTGGGTTGTGGGGAGGATTTAAGAAGATAACACGTATGATGTACCAAACATGATCGCACGACAATAGCATCTCTATTCATGCATCAGAACTTGCTCTATGGCCCACCAACATTTGACAAGAAGGCTGACTTGTTGGCAAGGTTCAGGCTAGAAGTTTTGGAGGGCATCTTCATTTCCTGAGAAAATAATAATGCCTCTTCAAATTCTTTTTGAAAGTAAATAGGTATAAATTCTGGAGGACAGACATCAAAAGGAATATCTGGCCTTATATTTCTGACCCAAATAACAGTTTATCCATGCCGTCGATGTAGTTCTGAATTTCTCTGCAGTGGATCTGGGGGTTCCCCTCCTTTTCCACTCCTTCCCTCAGAGTTAAATGGCAGACAGAGCTGAATTTCTCCCTGATGGCCATCTAACCGCTCACTGACCAAACCCACGTCTGTCTGATGATGAGAGCACCCTTCCAACCTGCAAGGGACCCAGATTCACCCCTCCCGTGGGCTGAGACTGTGGCCTCAACCTGGTCTGGCCAGGAGAACCCCCTTCCAGCAATCACTTGGTAAATCAGGGTTATTTGCCCAGGAAACCCCCCCCCAGAGGATATCCTCCTAAGCCCCCAACTTTAGTTTAGACTGCCCTAAGGTATGACGTCTGCAAGAGAATGTAACATAATGAAAGAAAACAGAGGGTTAAGTCATGTTTAGATAAAACTCACTCTAGTTTCTAATTTAATCTTCAAACCCCTTTGAGTCTCAGTTTTCTCATCTGTAAAAGGGAAATCCTAGGACCGGTTTATCTTATGTTTATCAGCAACATATGGGAAAGTGGATTTTCAGTGCCCAATTCTCCAGTATTTATTCCCATCCTTATGCTTACCATCTAGTCACTGCCGCCCCCAGCCCCTCCAGAGAAAGAGGGGACACCTCTATGCCTAAGAAATCTAACAGGAGAGTGGTCACTGCAGCCAACTAAATTCCCCCCTTCCATGTGAAGTTTGACTTTGACCATGTTTGTCAAGAATGCCACAACTTTTAAAGCAATGCACCCTGTGTTAAAGGAATTGCCCATCCCACCGACTTGTCCTCCCCTCTTCCCTTTGCCTGCCTCTCCTTGCCCCGTCCTGGCCCCTCTCCCATCCAGTCTCCCAAGCCTCCATTTCCCAGTGCTCCTTGGAGCCTTCTGCTAATTGGCAGCGCCATCTTAGGAATATTATTTCTGTCCCTTGGGCTATGTCATCACTTTGATGGAAGACTTCCTGGGAGCTCTCCTTCCTTCATCAGCTGCTTCCACCCCTCCGCCTTATTCCCTGAGCCACACGGTAATGCAATCACTGTGTCTGTGTGACATGAACAGAGAAGTAACACGTTGTTTCATGGCCAAAGCAGTCTTGCATCTCCCTCCCAAGACCCAGGACTCCTCTCTCCATTCTGTCCTGTCGCCAGGGGCACATGCAGGAGTCTGCTCCCCAGCCATGTGACCATGGACCTTAATGAGAAAAGCAGGCAGGTGGCAGAGGAGGTCACGACACGCATTACGTGGAGATGACCACCGCTGCCAGAGAGCATTCCATCCTGGAGCCTGTGTGGCAGAGGTAGTGAGGCTCCCTCTGTGGACCAGACCCACAACTTGCTTGCTGGTGGAGCTGGGATAGGAGGCTGATGGGAGCTGTAACCAGGTGACTCAGGACTTTAAAAATCGGCCCAGCCTCTGGCTCTGTTATCATCTGGGACCAGCCTAACTCCATCTGTATTCACTGCCATGGCATATTTGACCTCAGTAGTTGTGTATCTTCAATTGGAGCACCCAGGGTGCTGGCAGGCAGATAGCACAACAGTTAGGAGCTCAGTTTTATTTTTTGTTTTTTTAATTGTCACAGTGTTGTGTTGTTTTTAAGTTTTTATTTATTTGTTTGTGTCGGGTCTCAGTTGCTGCATGAGGGATCTTTGTTCCATCATGTGGGATCTTCCTTGTTGAGGCACACAGACCCTCCAGTTGTGGCAACACAGACTTAATCACTCCCCAGAATGTGGGATCTTAGTTTCCTGACCAGGGACTGAACCCGAGTCCCCGGAATTAGAGAGAAGATTCTTAATCACTGGACCACCAGGGAAGTCCCAAAGCACAGATTATGAGGCAGACAGGCTTAAGTTTCCAGCCAGTCTCTGCTGCACGCTGGCTGTGACTTTGCACATTACGTGACCACCTGGTCTCCTTAAGTGCATATGTGTTTGCTCAGTCATTCAGTCGTGTCCGACTCTTTGCAACCCTATGGACTGTAGTCTGCCAGACTCCTCTGTCCATGGGATCTTTCAGATAAAAATACCGAAGTGGGTTGACGTTTCCTCCTCCGGGGGATCTTCCCAACCCAGGAATCAAACCAGCGTCTCTCCTCTGGCTCCTGCATTAGCAAGCAGATTCTTTACCACTGAGCCACCTGGAAAAGCCCTTCCTTAACTGTAGACTGGGATAATAAATAGATCTACCTCTCAAAGCACTGAAATAGTTAAAGGAAATAAGCAAGAAAAGTGCTCTGCCTAGCAGACATTAATGACAGTCATTCACCATCATAGAAATGGTTATCGGCATTTGTTGAAGACCATGTCAGGAACTGGATTAAGTACTAGGAATACAGAGGTGAAAAAGATATGGTCTCAAGGTGGAGAAGATGGTCATAAAAGCAGGTGACAGGGAATATGGAAGCATAGCTCTATATTACAACAATTCTTCCTTATAATGCAGCAGAATCGGTTCCCCAGACTCTCTACGCACTGGCCGAAGTTCATCTCCCCTGGAGCAACTGAAAATCACTCCAATCCCTTTTCCACATGACAGCCCTTCAGCCTCTTGAAGATCACAAATCATGTCCCCCCAAGTCCCCTCTTTTCTAGGTTAAACAGTCCTAGTGCCCCTCTAAAAATAATAAACCTGGCTTATCTTTCCACATGCCTTTCTCCAAAAAGCAAAAAGTATTTTACCAGCCCCAGCTCAATCATCTTTTCAGCACAACAGGGCCACAAAGACAGGAAGATTTATTTGCCCGATCCAGGCCTGATACCAAGAGAGATTCAATTCCATTTGGGATCCCTCTAGGAGCCCCCAGCTGAGATGTGTCGAACCCCAGCTCAGAGGCACATCCTGTGACTGTGGCCTTCTTTCCTGTTTCACCAGCTTTGGCTGGTCAGACATCACTGCCTAGCTTATAGCATCAGGCAACCAAAAATCTGAAGGAACATTTGAGGTCATCTGGACCAGAGTTATCTGCCTGGGCTTTATGATAGAAGTTCCTGGGGAGTGTTTTATACAGATGCCAATGGCCAGCACCATTCACCTACAAGAAATGCCTTTTTTTTAGTTCTGGCTGTGCCATGCAGCATGTGGGATCTTAGTTCCCCAAGCAAGGATAGAATTCGAGCCTGCTATAATGGAACTGCAGTCTTAACCACTCAACTGCCAGAAAAGTGCCAAGAAATTCTTATTCAATTGATTTAAGGGCCTGACCATCAAAATAATTTCCAGAGCTTCCCAGGGCATTCTAATATACAGCCAGGATTAAAAACGCAGCAGTCTAGCTCACCATTTCCTTGTGCGCTTGAGAAAACTGTCCAAAGAGTAGAAGTGATCTGTTCAAGGTTACAAAGCTAGTTAGAGGAGAAGGCAGCATTAGAAATCCTGGCTTCTGCCTCCCAGTCTAGTATCTTTTCACCAGACTACCTAGAGATTAACATCCCGACTTCAGACTAGAACCCAAGGTGTGTGCCTTGAGATGCTATAGGGAAATAGACAATGGATTTTACTCTTCCAAGCCCTAAACCCACCATGTTAATCCCTCTCTCTTTTCTAAGTCTTTCTACTCCTTCGTCACCTCTGTACTCCAGTCTTAAAATGTGGTGTCAAAATGCCATCCACAAAGGGAGAGCTCTATTCAGTTTTCAGCCAAAAGAATTACACAGGAAAGAACCTCATCGTAAATCAAAAGCCAAAAGCAATTCTTAAAACCAAATTAAGATCCTGAGCATTCAGCAAAGCCTCTTTAGAAATCAACCCTTCAGGTTCAGTTCTCTGCTAGATAAAGGCTATGTAAGGGAGGGCAAAAAAGAAACAGTATTAAAATTCCAGAAATGTAATCTGAAATAAATAAGTGATATTTTCTGGCCAAGGTAGTGCAAGGGTTTTAGTTCCCAATGTGAGGGAGCTACTTTACATTTTAATAAATGCTCATTGAGAAAATAATATTATTGCTCTGGTATTGGGAGATTATTTGTGAACATAAAATATTAGAACTTGTCAGGAAGGCGTTTATTTTCTTTTTTCCTTCTTTCTCTACTGCAATATTCTTCCACCTAATAGAAGATGATTACAAAAATAATTATATCAACCAGTAGCCAACACACACACAATAAATGGGAAAAAATGAAGGTTGTCTGGCATCGGATTGCAAGCATGAGAAGGGGAAAGCGTGTGTCAAAGCACACGGGGATAATTGCACATCAGTCAGATGATTACAGAGTGGGTGGAAAAAATTAAGGCAGCTGATTGGCTGCCGCATGTTCATATCCCAGATGGAAATCAGAACCTGGATCAGAACTCATTAGTCAAATTACCCACTCCCTGTATCCATGTGGAAAAGCCAGAAGCACAGATGGAGTTCTGTGTCTGAGAAAATAATCTAACCTTAAAACCCTGCCCTGTATGAGTCTGTAATCATAGAGCACTGGGGTCCAGAGCCATTTTCTGATGGCTCTTGAACCCCTGAAATTATGTGTATTCATACATATACACATATCTGGAAAGAGATTCCATGGTTTTTAATATACTTCTTAAAAAGCTATTCATCAGAAATAAATAGAAATTAAAAATTAAGAACCATTCAACTGCTCTATCCCCTTCATTTGAAAAATAAACTAAAAACTGTCCCCAGAAAGTAGTTTGGCAGTTCTGTAGAAAGTTAAATGTGAAGTTCCTCTATGACCCAACAATTCCACTCTGAAGTATGTCAAACTAAGAGCCTATGCTCACACACAAATGTTCATGGCAGCTTTATTCTTAATAGCTGGAAGATAGAAACTCAGATGTCCATCCTATGCTGAACAGATAAAATATGATATATTTATGCGTGGAGCCATAAATTTATTTATACAGCCATAAAGAGGAATGAAGCATTGATACAGGCTACAACATGGATGAATCTTCAAACCATTATGCTAAGTGACATATGCTAAGTGAAGGCAGTCACAAAAGGCCACATGTTATATGATTCCATTTTTATGAAATATCCAGAATGGTCAAATTATTTTTCTTCTTTTGGCCTCAAGGCATGGCTCAAGGGATCTTAGTTGCCCAAAAAGGGATTGATCTCCAGGCCCCAGCAGTGAAAGTGCCACACACTTATCACTAGACCATCATGGAATTCTCCAAGAATGATCAGATTCTTAAAGATAGAAAACAGATTAGTGGCTGCTGGTTGGGATGGGTTGGAGATTGGAAGTGACTACTAATGGGTACAGGGTTTATTTTTAGGGTGATGAAAGTGTTCCAACTTAGCTAATGAAAATGGTTGCAAGATGTTGTAAATATACTTAAAAGGCACAGCACTGTACATTTTAAAATGGTGAATTTTATGTTAGGTGAATTGTAGCCTCATTTTTTGACTGTCCAAAAAAAACCCCAAACTATCCACAAGATCACCAAAGAGTAGCAGAGCAAGGTCATAGGTAAGCATATTGGGAGCAAACAGAAATTAGAACGTAACCCAAATTGGAGTTTCCCAGGTGACACAGTGCTGAAGAATTCCCTTGCCAATTCATAGGGCATAAGAGATGCAGGTTCGATCCTTGGGTCAAGAAGATCCCCTGGAAATGGCAACCCGCTCCAGTATTCTTGCCTGGAAAATTCCATGGACAGAGGAACCTGGCAGACTACATACAGTCCACGGGGTCACAAAGAGTGGGACACGACTGAGCACACACACACACACACAAAACCCAAATTGAGATCATGTGTATGTATGCACTCCAGCATTGACGGAGGCTCATTATATGCCAGGACACCCGGGCCCTGTGGCCTCCGACTCCATAGTGAAACAATGCACGTACTCATGGTCTCTTGGACTGACATTCGAGTGGGAAGCTGACAGTCCACCAAAAACACAACGAATTGTGTAATTACAATAGTGGCGTGAGACGTGAAGGAGAAGCACAGGTGACGTGAGTGCGTAACAGACCAGGCAAGGTCAGGGGACAAGGGGCCTCCTTGAGGAGGTGGTTCTAAGGGGGTAGGAGCCCGGCACATTTTAAGAACTAAAGGAGAGCCAAATGGCCATCAACTCCGTAGAAGGGCAGAGAGGCGTGTCTGAGTCCAGAGAGACTGCAGTGGCCTGCAGACCAGATTAAGGACTGGGGTCTTTAGTAAAGAGAAGAGGAAAGATGTACCCATCTGAATGCAGAGTTCCAAAGAATAGCATGGAGAGATAGGAAAGTCTTCCTCAGAGATCAGTGCTAAGAAATAGAGGAAAACAGTAGAATGGGAAAGACTAGAGATCTCTTCAAGAAAATTAGAGATACCAAGGGAACATTTCATGCAAAGATGGGCACAATAAAGGACAGAAGTGGTATGGACCTAACAGAAGCAGAAGATATTAAGAAGAGGTGGCAAGAATACACAGAAGTCCTATACAAAAAAAAAAAATCTTCATGATCCAGATAATCACAGTGGTGTGATCCCTAGAGCCAGACATCCTGAAATGTGAAGTCAAGTGGGCCTAAGAAAGCATCACTACGAATAAAGCTAGTAGAGGTGATGGAATTCCAGTTGAGCTATTTCAAATCCTAAAAAATGATGCTGTGAAAGTGCTGCACTCAATATGCCAGCAAATTTGGAAAACGCAGCAGTGGCCACAGGACTGGAAAAGGTCAGTTTTCATTCCAATCCCAAAGAAAGGCAATGCCAAAGAATGCTCAAACTACCGCACAATTGCACTCATCTGACACACTAGCAAAGTAATGCTCAAAATTCTCCTAGCCAGGCTTCAACAGTACATGAACGGTGAACTTTCAGATGTTCAAGCTGGATTTGGAAAAGGCAGAGGAAGCAGAGATCAAATTGCCAACATCCATTGGATCATCGAAAAGCAAGAGAGTTCCAGAAAAACATCTACTTCTGCTTTATTGACTATGCCAAAGCCTTTGACTGTGTGGACCACACTGAACTCTGGAAAATTCTAAAGAGATGGGAATACCAGACCATTTGACCTGCTTCCTGAGAAATCTGTATGCGGGTCAGGAAGCAACAGTTAGAACTGGACATGGAACAACAGACTGGTTCCAAATAGGAAAAGGAGTACATCAAGGCTGTATATTGTCACCCTGCTTATTTAACTTATGATGCAGAGTACATCATGAGAAATGCTGGGCTGGAGGAAGCACAAGCTGGAATCAAGATTGCCGGGAGAAATACCAATAACCTCAGATATGCAGATGACACCACCCTCGTGGCAGAAAGTGAAGAAGAACTAAAGAGCCTCTTGATGAAAGTGAAAGAGAAGAGTGAAAAAGTTGGCTTAAAGCTCAACATTCAGAAAATTAAGATCATGGCATCCGGTCCCATCACTTCATGGCAAATAGATGGGAAAACTATGGAAACAGTGACTGACTTTATTTTGGGGGGCTCCAAAATCACTGCAGATGGTGATTGCAGCCATGAAATTAAAAGACACATGCTCCTTGGAAGAAAAGTTATGATCAACCTAGACAGCATATTAAAAAGCAGAGACATTACTTTGCCAACAAAGGTCTGTCTAGTCAAAGCTATGGTTTTTCCAATAGTCATGCATGGATGTGAGAGTTGGACTATAAAGAAAGCTGAGCACCAAAGAATTGATGCTTTTGAACTGTGGTGTTGGAGGAGACTCTTGAGAGTCCCTTGGACTGTAAGGAGATCCAACCAGTCCATCCTAAAGGAAATCAGTCCTGAATGTTCATTGGAAGGATTGATGCTGAAGCTGAAACTCCAATACTTTGGCCACCTGCTGTGAAGAACTGACTCATTGGAAAAGATCCTGATGCTGGGAAAGATTGAAGGCGGGAGGAGAAGGGGACAACAGAGGATGAGATGACTAGATGGCATCACCAACTCGATGGGCATGAGTTTGGGTAAACTCAGGGAGTTGGTGATGGACAGGGAGGCCTGGCATGCCTCAGTCCATAGGGTTTCAAAGAGTCGGACATGACTGAGAGACTGAACTGAACTGAACTGAGCCTAAGCTGATGGTTCAGCTGAGACGTGATCTGTTCCTGAAGCATTCAGACTGGCTGATCTGGGGAGAACGGATGGAGAGAGGCAGCATCAGTAGGCAGCTGGGAGACTACTGTGGTCTTGTCATCCAGGAAAAGAGTTCAGGGACAATATACCCCTAACACGCAAGCAGGTTAGAGGACGCTGATGGAAGTGAACCAGGAAGGCAAATCTATGCAAATACTGTTACAGCTTCTGGGTTCTGGCACATCATCCTGCCTGCCCACCTTCAAGAAAGGTATGAGGGAGGGCTGCAAACAAGAAAATGAAAAATGAAGTGGATGAGTGGGAAACACGAAGATGCTCGGTCATTCACAAAGTCCAGTTTGAAGAAGCCCAGGCTGGAAGCAAGTCTAGCTTCCAGGTGTGTGTACTCACCAGAGGTGAACAGAGACTGTGGAGTAAACTGAATAGAGAATCTAAACAGATTTGAACCTTAAATAGAGGAGCCTAAACCTACAAAAGACGTTATCCTTCAGAGGTGTTAGAAGCTCAAAACGTACGTGGGCTATAGAAGGAAAGTGGTGAGAAGGTGGTAGTAACAATAACAGTAGTGTTGGGTTGGCCAAAAAATTTATTTGGGTTTTTCCGTAAGATGCTATGGTGTTATCCCTTTAATTTTCCCCCAGGGACCTCCATGTGAGGAAGCTTCTGTTATTATGGCCACTTGTCAGATGGAACCGCTGTGGCTTTGGTGATGGCATTTTCCTGAGGTCTCAGGGCTAGGAAGAGGAGCCAGACCTGCACACAGCAGTCTGCCCCCTGCCCCTGCCCTCCCAGCACCTAAGGCAGACGGCCTGGCCTCCCATCCTCCCCATCACAGCCACTAGAGGCTGTCAGCTTCCTCCTGAGGCTAGTAGATCTATGGCCCAGAGTCCCCGCCTTCAGTCCATGCCGAGTCAGGTCAGGGCATCTTAGGTTCTGTGAGGACCTGATAGTCCCTGAGGGCGGACCTCCTGCCAGGCCTGCAGGGACCCAGGAACCCCCGAGGCATCTTCAGATGGATGTGACAAAACTGCTCACAGGGAGACCAAGAGCCCTGCAAGGAGCACAGAGAGGAGGATTTCTCCAGCAAGTCCTGTTCCTCTTTGCCCCGTCTGCAGCCCAGGCTCCTCTAGAGTCTCCTGGATTCCTTCAGTCCCACTGACTTATCGGGCTGGAGGCTTACACTTGCTCTGTAAGACCAGTGAGCACCAGAGAACAGAGGTTCCCCCAGAAAGGAGCCGGGCTGAAAGCGAAGCTGACCCCTTACTCTGGTTTCAGACACATCCTCCCACCTCTCTCTCCAAGCCACCCTTGGCCTCGAAGTCACTTCAGGTAGGCTGGTAAGGAGCCCTTCCTCTCCCAAGGCAGGAAGAACTCGCATCAGCCAGCCATGCTGTCCCTCTAGGGTAGACCAAAGGGAATCATAAGTAATAGATGCTACATAAACAGTGTGCGATTAACCCAGGCACCAGCCCTGGGGAAGACACACATTAGCCATCCCGCTGTTCAGTCGCTAAGTTGTGTCCGACTCTCTGCAACCCCACAGAGTACAGCACGCCAGGCTTCCCTGCACTTCACTGTCTCCCAGAGTTTGTTCAAACTCATGTCCATCGAGTCAGTGATGCCATCCAACCATCTCATCCCGTGTCATCCCCTTCTCCTCCTGCCCTCAATCTTTCCCAGCATCATGGTCTTTTCTAATTAGGTGGCCAAAGTACTAGAGCTTCAGCTTCAGCATCAGTCCTTCCAGTGACTATCCAGGGTTGGTTTCCTTCAGGGTTGACTGGTTTGATCTCCTTGCTGTCCAAGGAGAGGCCACGCTGAAACCTGGAGGAAGCCATCCAGGGTTGCACAGAGCGGCAGCTCAACCTCAGTCCTTCAGACACTGCACCCTCCCGCCAGCCCACTTCCTCAGGTTCCAGCTCCAGCAGGACCGACGTGTGCCCAAGGTGGATGGACAGTTGTCAATTTAAGACAATTAAACTTGGGATTGGAGTTGCAATAACTTTAGTCCCATCTCTGTCTCTGTGGAAGTTCTTTCTGGTTCTCCTGCAACACTATTTGCATTTCTCTTCCATAGCTGCGCCTCTGGCTGAGTGTTTCTGCTACCCACCCCAACAGTGTTAGTTTTTTTATCAGGGGCTCAGGACAACTTCAGCCTGTCTCAGTCGCTGCCTGGCTGGCCCTCTCCCTTCCTGCCCCAGGCTTGGCCACCTCACTGTGCACCCCTGTTGCCCATCTGGGCACCAGAAGCACACTCCTGCACCAATGCAGTGAGGCCCCGGGGAAACTTGCAGATCAGGGGTGCAAGTTACCAGCTCACAAGCGTGCCTGGCACTCTGCCTCCTGACCACCTTTCCTCTCCTGGTAGAGTCTCCTGCCCCACCCAGGGACCACCATCCCCTTAGGCAGGAAGGGTAAGAAGGGGCAGTCCTTTGTGGCTGGATCCCTCCAGGGTCATTACTGGCTGACTGTGGAGCTTTATGATTAAGGAAGCCAGGTGTGGGAGGGAAGAGGAGGCACCATCCAAAACACCTGCCTGGGACCCCCCTAGTGAGGCCACATGTGCCCCTCCCCCAGACTGAGGAAGGGCTCCAGGGGCTGAACTCTGTCGGAAAGCAAGGTTAGTGAATGTATTGAGGTGATCTTGGGCAGCTTCATTCAGCTCGGTTGCCTGGGGCTAGAGGAGGAGCCAGAGCAGGAAATCAGATGTTGTGGCTGTGCTAATTAGAGTTCACACACGCCTTTGTTATTCAGCCTGCCAGATGGAAGGGAGGCTCCACCCCAGGTAGCGTCTGAGACCGTCACCTTTCTCTCCCACCTGGCCCACCCACCCTCATCCCGGTAGCCGTCCTGGACCAATGGAGGGCTCAGACCCCTTGGCTCACCCCTTAGGGAGGCCAAGGGTGTGGGTGGAGCCTGCACCTACCAGCCTTCCTCCTGGTTGCTAACAGGCTGGCATGGCCAGCCCATCGGGTGGCAGAAGGTGTTGGGGGAGAGCCGGAAGAGCTTGTCATGCCCTGATTGCTGTGATGGAGTGTCAGTCTCCAGCCCTGCAGAGCTGGTCCAGCAGTGACTGTCCGGAGCTGAGTGGGGATCTGGCCTCAGGGCTCCTGTTGGTAGCCGCACCCTCAGTGTTCACCTGTGCACCCTGCAGGCTAGGAAGCGAAGAGGAAGCGGGCCCGAAGGAAGGAGAGGGGCGGCCCATCTTGGAAGGATTCGGCCCTTAAGCAAGGAATGGAGGACTGAGTTTGTCCCTCTGTAGAATGGCTAATTGCACGAACCCATTGGAGATAGATTACAGTAGCAAAGCCTCCTTTTGCCCTTTCTGCTGGAGGTTTAGTGCTCTGAAGACTGGGGAAGCCACTGGATGCTCACTTGATAAACAGGGAACAATTAATGCTGGCTGTAATGGTTCTTGAACCTGGAGAGCTGCTCTTCTCTGGGCGATTGGGAGCCAGAGTTCCTGCTCCCAAGGAACCACCCCACCTGTGGAGAGGCTGCTCCCTCCAGTGGAAGGCGACAGTTATGGTCGGCAAGTTCTGGTCCCTGGTCTCCTTGCTGATCTCGCCTTTAGCCCTTCCTTTCCCAGCCTGGAGCTTCGCACGCCCATCAGAGTGCATCCCCAACCATCACAGACTGACATGCTCTGACACCAAAATGTGATCAGGGGAGTTGATGACCTCGGTTTCCTTTCCTGCGAAAGGAGGCTGCTGACCCATCTCTGCCTCGTGATCACATCGCTCCCTGGGGCTCAGGTGCCAGAGTCCTACCCGCTGCTGGCCTCCTGGCAAGGCGGGTCCCCCCAAGCCTGTGACAAGCCCTGTGGCTGGTTCACAGCACCCAGCCCGCTGGGAAGCCTCCTCGGAAGCAAGTAACTGCTTAATTAGGTAAACACGCGTGTGAAATTACAAAGCTCTGGAATCCAGGCAGGTTCTGAAGCTGTTTATTTCAGCTAAAAATCACCAACCGGCTCCTGCCCATCCTCACACATCCAGGACCCTCTGATGTCCCCAAATCCCTCCCTTCTTTGCTCAGTCTAAGCTGTCAGAGGAGCAAAAACGGTGTGGAAGAGACCAAGCCTGCTGACGTGTGGCGGCGCGGCTCGGCCAAGTTGGAAGGCCTCGGCGGAGTTTGAGGAGAGCGTCCCCAGAATGTTAAACACGTCCCTGGGTTCCCTCCCCTGCTGCCTTGAGCCAAGTCACATGTCTTGGGGACTGGGGCTCCGCCAGCAGCCTTCTCTTGCTGCCCACACTGGAAAGACGAGGGTCTGAGCGTGGCGTCAATCCCAGAGCATGTAGGCCCACCTGTGATGTGGCCCTGTGGTCAACCTGAAATGTGGGAGGCAGTGCCCAGGGAGCCTGACTCTCCTCCCATCTGTGGCCCTGTGAAATTGACAATGATGATGCGAATAACCCCCAACGTTTCTTGAGTCCTTACTATGTCCCAGCCCTGTTCTAAAGAATTGACACAGCCTGCCTTGTTCTGTCCCCACAGTAGTTTAGTCCCTAGGTCGTGTCCGACTCTTTGTGACCCCATGGACTGTAGCCCGCCAGGCTCCTCTGTCCATGGAACTCTCCAGGCAAGAAGACTGGAGCGGGTTGCCATTTCCTTCTCCAGGGGATCTTTCCAACCCATTGGTCGAACCCACGTCTCCTGCATTGGCAGGCGGATTCTTTACCCCTGAGCCAGCAGGGAAGCCACAGCAACCCTACGAGACAGATATTATTATTGACCTGTAGTTTACAGGTGAGGAAACTGGGACACAGTGAGGGGAAGTGACTTGTCTAGTGTCATAGCTGGTAAGTGACTGACCTGAAATCCGAACCCAGGAATTCTGGCTCCAGAGACCACGTTCATAAATACTATGCTAAGCTGTTTCTTACATAAAAGAAGTATCTTTAGATTAGTGTGACTGGCTCTGGTTTTAATATTTTAACCCTGCGCATTGTGCAGAGAGCTTGGCATGCCTTGTGTCAGGGAATGCTCACAAGAATGCTAGCAGGCAAATGCTGTGGTCTCCTATTCCAGACAAAACTATGGAGGCTCAGAGAGATTAAATAACTAGGTCAGAGTCACAGAAATGGTGTGTGACTGGCGGAGGTGCCTTCCAGAATCTGAGTCCAGAGCCTCGGCTCACTTGGAGACATTACCTCCCATGCTCCCTTCCAAAGAGGATGGTGTACGCGCCTCCTTTTTGTGAGCCAAAGAATGAACAGGGGGCGCCTCAGTGTCCTGAGTGTCCTCTGCCTGTATGCCTCTGCTTCGACTCTGGAGAAAAGGTGCAATGAGAGCAATCGCTCTGCTCCACTCCCAAGAGAGACCTCGTCCCCCTGCCCTCCCGGCCCTGGGCTCTCCACCCACGTGCCCTGAGCTCAGCCCCCTTCATCCATCCCCCCAGCCCCCAGGGTGGATATGCAGCTCCAGACCAGCATGACGGATGTGTATGGCCAAGAATGGTGATGTATTTATTAAGTGAAACCGACAACTTTCATTAACCCAAGCAGACGTTATTAAAACATGCCGGTTATCTCTGGGAAATGAAGTGCCCAGCGCAGGCTGTGAGCTGAGCCCCCACGTGCCTGCTCTGAGCCGCTGAGTGTGGGCTGGGCCTCCGCCCTGGCATCTTGCACCTCATCCATCATTGCTCATGAGGAGGGCCCATCCTGAGCCCCGACACTGCATCCTTACAGCAGTCACCACAGGACCCCTCTGTCTGGCATCCCTCTGAGACGGGACTGCCGACCCGGTACTTCATCCCTTCCACTCGCTGTGGCTGGAGATGGAGCTGCCATGGGGCCTCTGAGTGATAGCTTTAAAGGCAGCACGTTAAACCTGACCAGACTCCTGGCAGTGGCTGAGAAGACGTCACTGGAGATGTGACTTGGTGGGGTCCCCACTTTCCAGCCCTCTTGAGTTGATGACTAGATAGAGTTACCCAGGTGGGAAAGCAGGGGTGCCTGAGAAGAGGCAAGAGGATGGGGAGGAGCAGAGAAGAAAGGGCAGGACCAAGAAGGGTAGGAGAGAGGCCGATCGGCGGGACCACCCTTGCCCTGTGCGCTATCTGCGATCGTGGGTCTTCGCTGCAGTGCAGGAAGCAGTGATGATCTAAGTTGCAATTCACAGCTGGCCGTCTCATCGGCCATCTCATTTGCTCCCTATAAGGCCTGCTCCCAGGGCAATAGATCAACTTGGTTTCCCTCTTGTGCGCATGGCGAGAGGAGGCTGAGAGAGGCTAAGTAACTCAAACCAGGTTGCGGATTCACGAAGTGGCAGCTTTGGGATGGTGTCCAGGCCTCCCGCCAGGTGTCCGGCCTTGTTTCAGGGCCTCATCTCGCGAACTGCTCCTTTTCTTAAGTTCCAGATGCTGGAGCCTGGCAGAGTCGAACTCTGTTCGGAGTCTGCCATTCTGCACGACATCAGAACCACACCCAGTGCTCCAGGGGCTCAGGCCAGACCACGCGCTATGCTACAAGGCCAGCAAGGCAGCCACTGGGCTACGCTGACTTATCCGCTGGCCTCTGCATTGTCTTATCTGTGCAGCGAGTTCTGTACAGGCCCGTGGAGGAAACTGACTAGATGCCGTGCACGAATCCCACACAGCCTGGCAACGCAGTCGTGTTCAGCCTACCAGGGCTCCTGGCGTTCTTCTTAGAGCCCAGAGCAGAGCTGTGCGGTGGGTCAGGCTTTATTGACTGCCCTGTTTTTTGTCCTATTTTAGGAATAGCATATCGCAGGCTTTCAGGGATGGTCTGTTCCCCTAAGTACCCTCACCTTTGTCATCTCCATGTCCTCATTTTGGTTGAGAAATGCAGTCATCATAATACTGGACATCCTGAGGGCACAGCGCAAGGACGGGGCTGCAGCTTATTCATCTTTTTACTCCCACTGCCTAGCATCTTGTCTGATGTGACGGGTTATCAATAAATGTTAAGAGATGGATAGAAGGGAGGGAGGGAGGGAGCAAAAATGCCAAGTAAACACAAAGCGGATGGATAATGAGAACTGTGGCATTCTGTGGCCACTCACCATCTCAACAGATTCAGGGGCCTCTTAATGAATGGTCAGTTCAGATGCTGCTCCGTCTTGGGGTCATGAGGGGAGGGGTGTCCAGCTGGTATGTGTGTGCGTGCTCAGTCATGTCTGACTCTTTGTGACCTCAAGGACTGTATAGCCCGCCAGGCTCCTCTCTCCATGGGATTACCCAGACAAGAATACTGGAGCAGGTTGCCATTTCCTTCTCCAGGGGATCTTCCTGACCCAGGGATTGAACCCGCGTCTCTTGCATCTCCCGCATTGGCAACCAGGTTCTTTCACCACTGGGTCCCCTGGGGGACAACTGGGAGACATGGTAAAGCCTTGTGATGGAGAGTGTGGGTCTTATGCCCACTCGCTGGCCTGTACCATTTTCTCCTCCCATCAGCAGGCCTGGCCAACCCAGAGCTGCCCGCCCTCCAGGGCCAGGAGAGGGGACAGCCATGGCTCCCCTGCTGGCGCGGTCATGCCCGGGCATCAGGCCACATCCAGAGAGCGGTACGGCCGAGCTGTCAGCAGAAGATGCCGCCACCTTAATGCTCTGATGCTCAGACGGCCGAGACCTGCACCCACCTGTTCCTTCCCGCTCAGCTTATCATCTGTGCTCAGATGGGGGCGTCCGCTGAACTCTCTGTGCCCCCCTCTGCTTTGTCAAGGCCCCCGCCCCACCCCTTCCTCCCGTGACCCCTCCCTCCCCAGGCTCCAGGACCCTTAGGCTCCCTTATGTCTCAGGGACCTGGGGAGGGAGATATTTCTCTCCAAACCAGCTGCTGTGAGATGATGCCAGGGGAAGCCAGAGCTGGCCGGAGCCCCCACACCAGCCCACTCATCGGTATTTACTGGAAATTGATTGTTTTAATCAAAGCACTAAGTGAAACAGGGAACTCCGGTATCCTCACCCTGCCACAGGGCTCGGCAGCTCTGGAAACCTGTGAAGGATTCTCAGAATTGTGGTCCCTCCGATGCAACATGGATTTCCTACTGGATTGCAGCCAGAGCCCTCCCCCTCAGGATGGCTGGGGTGGGGGTGGGGAAGCAGGACAGAGGCTCAGTCTGAGCTGGTAGAGAAAGGATCTCTGCCTCCACCAGCCAGAGCCCCAGTGATTATGTACTGAGATCCCTGCAGAGGTGGACAGAGGCTCACATCTCCCTTGGCCACGCCTCCTTGGGCCACTCCCTCACTGTGGCCTCAAACTTACCCAGTGCAGTTCTTAAAAAGCTCATTCTCTGTATAATAGGCTCCACTTTCATCCACCTCATTAGAATTGACTCAAGTGCATTCTTTTTTATAGCTGAGTAATATTCCATTGTGTATATGTGCCACAACTTCCTATTACACAGAGTGAAGTAAGTCAGAAAGGGAAAGACAAATACTGTATATTAACACATATATATGGAATTTAGAAAGCCAGGAGCGACGATCCTACATGCAGGGCAGCAAAAGTGACACAGATGTAAAGGACAGACTTTTGGACTCTGTGGGAGCAGCAGAGGGTGGGATGGTTTGAGAGAATAGCACTGAAACATGTCCATTACCATGTGTGAAATAGATGGCCAGTGAAAGTTCGGCGCATGAGACAGGGCACTCAGCCAGTGCACTGGGATAACCCAGAGGGATGGAGTGGGGAGGGAGGAGGAAGCAGGGTTCAGGATGTGGGGGACACATGTCAGTCCATGGCTGATTCATACTGATGTATGGCAAAAGCCATCACAGTATTGTAAAGCAATTATCCTCCAGTTAAAATATTAATTGTTTTTTTAAAAAAAAGAAAGCTTATTCTCTTTTACTTGTCCTTCCAGCCCCCAAGAACTGCCCCAGAACAGAACCACAAGCTCAGGGTCAATGGGCTTAGCAAGGCCATGGTTTCCAGGTCCTAGAGTGCTGTGTGCTCTGTCGCTTCAGTAGAGTCTGACTCTTTGAGGCCCCCTGGACTGTAGTCTGCCAGGCTCCTCTGTCTGTGGGATTCTCCAGGCAAGAATAGTGGAGTGGGTTGCCCTGCCCTCCTCCAGGGGATCTTCCCGACCCAGAGAACCAACCCGTGTCTCTTGCATTGGCAGGGGATTCTTCACCCCTAGTGACACCTGGGTAGCACCCCCAGGTCCTAAGGAAGGTCATAAATTGGACTCAGGTCCAAAGCTAGGGCAAGCCTTCACCCTGATCGTGGAGCCACATCTTCTCCTTCCTGTGATGGAATTGTAAAGTCAGAAAAACCTGGATGCAGGCCCTAGTTCCGTCACTTATGAGCTGTGTGACTTCTGACACAGCTTGACCTCTCTGAGCCTGTCCCACGTCGTCAGATGAGGATGGCTTTGCAGGACGATTGTGAGGCTCACAGGGAAGAATATATGTAGGTGTTCTGTGTAATCTGTGAGGCACTTGACAAAGGCAAGTTATTGCGGAATCGCTGGCCAAGGCGGAGAGTACAGAGGGCCATGGGCCAGGCCTCAGGGAGCGGAGCTGGAAGGTCCGTTTCCGCCCCTGTGACTCCACACACCACAGGCTCCGCAACCCCCGGACCTGAGAAGCCCAGAGGGCTCCGGTCTCCCTGCTGGAGCCGCCTCTGACGGCGCACACAATGCCGCCTCCCTCCAGAGCTGCAGCCTCAGCATTCATCAAACCCGCTGGGATGACCTCCTTGCCACCGCTCCTGGGGAAAGACTGTTTTGTGAGGGAGGGGAGCCGTTCCCAGTCTCGGTAAACAAACTCAGCCATTCAGTGAGCTCCGCGTGGTGTTGGTCGTGCACCGGGAAAGGCCGCTGCCCCGCCAGGCCTCACCCGGCCCGCCGGTTACCCCTGTGACTTCGCCAGGAGAATCAGAGAGGCAGCCTCGGGTGACCTTGTTTCATCTCAGACGCTCACAGCCTCCCGTGTCTCTTGAAACACATGGTGTTCTGTGCGCGCGGCTTTTGGGCTGGGATGTCCACTTTTAGGACAGAAGGCCTTAAGGAGGGCCAGGTCCTGAGGAAGGAAGGGTGGAGCTGGGAGCGAAGGATCTGGCCTTCCTCCGGAGCATCGCGTGTGCCAGAGTGAGGGCGGAGGAAGGAGACAGCCGTGCCAAGAAAGGCAGCGCGGGCCACCCGCTGGTGATGCCTTGCTCCCTGCTCTCTTTCCTCTGATTTCAACCATCTCATACGCACAGCTGGAGCAGGTCACTGTAGAAGATGGGTCGCATTTCAGGGGGACGTGGGGGAACAGAACTCCAAAGACAAGCCCAGCAGTAGAGGCTGTGGTTTGGGGCTTAGCAGGAGACTCCAAACTAGTGTCTAGGAGTTCAGGGGTGGGGGGGCCGGGATGAATGGCATTGCAGGAGGATGGGGAAGGATGGACAGGGCAGGGAAGGCAGGGGAAGGGCAGACCCACTTTCCCAAGTTCTCATGGGTGCCTGGGGGAGAAGGACCAGCTGAGAGGCAAAGTACAAGGCTTCTGTTTACAGCCATCTATCTCCCATAATTAGCCATTTAGGAAGAAAATAGCCTTCAAATTCAAAGGTAAATTGACTTACATTGGGATAATAACGTTTGATTGAGCACGGGAAGTTCATCTTTAGAGTGTGAGAGCAAACAAATTGCTTTTCTTTCCCGGTGCTTGGGAAGAAACAAGATGAGATTGCAGGTGCTCCCGGAGCTGGGTCCACATCGCCTGGAGGCATTAGTGGGCCCAGAGCTCAGCCACTGAACCAAGGGTGCCCGCGGCTCAGACTCCGCTGGTTGTTTCCTGATCCTTGTTTTGGAGGGTTTTTAAATTATATTGCATCACATTGATGCAGCAATCCGTTATTATTGTCAACAAGAGCATGAAGAGACATAAATTCCCTCCCTTAGATAGAGGCTGGCTCATAAATACATTTCTTTATTGCTTCCTAGATTGGAGAAATTGCTCTGTGCTTTGGCTTCCTGGAACACAGTGGGGGCAGGGGGAGGGGGCACAGGTTTTCAAAATTTTGCTTCTGAACAATTGTGAGATCCTGGATGATTTTCTGTGGACGTCACTTCATTTCGAGCTTTCTGGGGGTGGGGGGATTGGGGAAGGGGTGAGAAAGTAAGGAGGAAACATCAATAAAGAAAATGTTTATCCGATATAGATACAACCTGATCAGGACTCAGATAAGAAATAGGAGCTCTCACTGGAGGAGTACGCAGTTGTTGATTTCAGAGGAAGAAAGTTTGAGTCAGGCTTTGAAGGTGAGCAGGGAAGTGAATTATCAGAGGTACACACAGACCCCCAGAGCCTCATTGGTCAAGCCCCGCCTGGCTCTTTGGGTTCTGACAGAAATTCAGATTTTACATAAGTTATCAACAGAAACCAGGAATCACCTCTATAGAGCTTCATCTCAGCTGTGTCTTTCTTCTGTTTATTCTGATAATATATTGTTAGGAATAAAGAGATGTGAATAGCCCATAAATTAGAGCATGCATGTGGATACGTGTGTGTGTGTGTGTGTGTGTGCAAGAATGCATCACTAAAGTGGATGTGAAAGGCTTAAGTCCTTGAGTCTAAATATGGAGAAGCAAAATAAAGAAATACTTTTTGAGACTAATAAAGACTCGTACTGGTTACCTTCTGCTGTGGAATAGAGTACCCCCAAATTAGCCGCTTAGCACAGTACACATTTATTATCTTAAAATCTGTGGCCCACCTGGGTCCTCAGCTCCCATGGAACCCAAGACTGCAGTCAAGGTGTTGGCCAGGCCTGCAGTCACTTCAGTGATCATCTGGGATCTGGTTCCATGCTTATTCCTGTGGCTGTTAACCCGGTTAAGTTCTCTGCACGCTGTTGGACTGAGGGCCTCAGACCCTCACTGGATGTTGGTCAAATACCATCTCTGGTTCTTGATCCATGGGTCTCTGCAACAAGGTGGCTTTCTTCTGCAAAGTGAGCAGCCAAGAAAACCAGACGAAGCATGTATGTGCCAACTGCACTGACACAGAAGTCACAGTCCTTCATAACTGAATTACAGCTATGTCCTGTCACCACTCTAGCCGTATTCTCTTTGCTAGAAACAAGTCACTAGGTCCAGCCCATATTCGAGTGGAGCGAGTACACATGAGTTTGAAAACCAAGAGACAGGGACTTCCCTGGTGGTTCAGTGGTTAAGAATCCACCTTGCAATGCAAGGGACATGGGTTTGATCCCTGCTTGGGGAGCTAGGACCTCATAGGCAGCAACTAAGCCCAAGTACTGCACTAGAGAGTCTATGAAAGAGTTAGTCGCTCAATCGTGTCCCACGGACTGTAGCCCACCAGGTTCCTCTGTCCATGGGATTCTCCAGGCAAGGAGTGGGTTGCCATGCCCTTCTCCAGGGAACCTTCCCAACCCAGGGCTTGAACCCAGGTCTCCTGCATTGCAGGTGGATTCTTTACCATTTGAGCTACCCTATACACTGCAAAAAAAGATCTTGCATGGCACAAAAGATTCTGCATGCCCCAACTAAGACCTGAAACGGCCAAATAAATAAACAAACAGAAAACTGGGAGAAGCTGTCTTGGTCAACAGGCCCTGGACTACCCAATCAAATCCCCTGAAGTGTGAACCAAGACAACAGAAGCCCAGCTGGGAGTTGAATTCTGGTCCTCTCCCCAGGGCCCATTCCACTGCAGAGATCACACCTCAGAAGGGTGGTCAGTGGATGGCCTGGAGCCAGAGGAGTGTCCTCAAGAGGGCCGCCCAGAGCTTATCTACCCAACAGCTGAGGTAGGTCCCCTACAGAGGCCCCTGATGATCCCAGGAAACTTCCTCAGGCTCAACAAATCCTTAGAAGTTTCATTTGAAGGGGAAAAAAAGGACTTCATTTGAAAAAAGTGAGCTTCAGTTTCTGTGCAGGCCTTTGTCCTTGACCCATATCCAGCCAGATGCCAGGAGAGAGGGGTGAAGCAGAGAGCGACACAAGGGGGTGAGAGGAATCAACAGCCCAAGAAGAGCAGCCACCTTTGCACTTTAAGAGTTAAAGTCAACAGAGAAAAGTCGGGACGAAATCGTAGGCGCAGCAGAAAGCACCCGCCTCAGAGAGAGAGCCATTAGAGGCCAAGACTCCGAGCGGGAACAATGCAGCTGAGACAATGGATGTGCTGAAAAGCCCTGGAAATAGGGTGCACAGACTCCCGCTTCTGGGATGTCTTCACAGATTAATAAGGCTTTTGAGGATTTCCAAAAACGTTTCTATGAGTCAGAGCCTAGAGACGCCAATGTGGGACTCTCTGAAGCCTCCTTTTCAGCAGCTTGAAACAGCAGACGTCTCTGCACCCGGCAAGGAGGGGCAAGGCCTGGGCAAGCCAGGAAAAGCTATTGTGTCTCTAGAAAATGGGAGCCCACAAGGGGACTTTGTAACAGCCCCAAGCAAGCCATTGAACTTGGAAGGCAGTCACATGCCTTAGCCCAGCAACAATCCACCCCAACTAGGGGAGGGAGGCAGCCACTGTTCAGGTACAGAACATGCATGATTTTCAGACTGAGGGGGGACAGCATTCTCAGAAGCCTTGGAGTAGACCCCAGGAGTCAGACAAAACATTTACAAGGCAAAACAACAATTATCATTCCCACTGTAGAGGTATGGAAACTGAAGCTTGAAGACATTTAATGATTTATCTAAAGACACAGGAATAAATGATAGAGCAGGTAATCATTCTGTTTCTTTGTCACTCAGTGATTAGTAGCAGAGCTCCAAAGTGTTAGTGACATTAAAAAGTTTAGGGGTTAACTTTTCTCTCGTGTAACATGAAACCTACCAGTAAGTAGGCAGCCCATCCTTAGCACGGTCTTCCATACTTGGCTTATACTTCATGGTCACAAAATGGCTGCTGAGGCTCCAGCCATCCACTCCACATTTCAGGCAGGAAGAAGAAGAGGAAAAAATAAAACATATGCACCCTCCCAGGTGAATTAGCCATCTTTAAAGAATGGTTTATGATTACATCTCATTAGCCACCTGTAGCTGTTCAAAGGGGGCTAGGAAATTCATATATTTTAGTTTAGTTACATTCCCACCTCAACAATATAAAGATTCTGATGGCAAATAAATGGTAGAATGTATAATAGATAGGTCAATAGTTGTGCTTTTTTTTGCCATAAGACTCACATTTCCTAAATCTAAATCCAGAATTCTGTCCAAGACCTACACTGCCTATGGTGACCATAGACAAAATGGTCAGACTACTGAGCACTACTGTGTCCCCTGACTCTAACACAAAGTCAGCGGCTGCACTGAACTCTGCAGCATTCAGAGCGTCCTGCTGCCCAAGCACTGGTGCTACACCGAGGACCCCAGAAAAATCTGACCCTGCCTGCTAAATCCTGGCCCCATTAGTTGTAGACCAGTTCAGATCATCTCTCTAAAAAGTGCTGTCCACTCTGATCAAATGAATTCACATCTCTACTTCACTTAGGGCTGCGCAAAACCATGCATAGGTCTTTTGTTTCCTCTATAGAAATATTACCTGATCTGCCTCTTGAGAAACCTATATGCAGGTCAGGAAGCAACAGTTAGAACTGGACATGGAACAACAGACTGGTTCCAAATAGGAAAAGGAGTACATCAAGGCTGTATATTGTCACCCTGCTTATTTAACTTATATGCGGAGTACATCATGAGAAATGCTGGGCTGGATGAAGCACAAGCTGGAATTAAGATTGCCGGGAGAAACAGCAATAACCTCAGATATGCAGATGACACCACCCTTATGGCAGAAAGTGAAGAGGAACTAAAAAGCCTCTTGATGAAAGTGAAAGAGGAGAGTGAAAAAGATGGATTAAAGCGCAACATTCAGAAAACTAAAATCATGGCATCTGGTCCCATCACTTCATGGCAAATAGATGGGGAAACAGTGGAAACAGTGTCAGACTTTTGTTTTTGGGGGCTCCAAAATCACTGCAGATAGTGATTGAAGCCATGAAATTAAAAGACGCTTACTCCTTGGAAGGAAAGTTATGACCAACCTAGACAGCATATTAAAAAGCAGAGACATTACTTTGCCAACAAAGGTCTGTCTAGTCAAAGCTATGGTTTTTCCAGTGGTCATGTATGGATGTGAGAGTTGGACTATAAAGAAAGCTGAGTGCCCAAGAATTGATGCTTTTGAACTATGGTGTTGGAGGGGACTCTTGAGAGTCCCTTGGACTGCAAGGAGATCCAACCAGTCCATCCTAAAGGAGATCAGTCCTGGGTGTTCATTGGAAGGACTGATACTGAAGCTGAAACTCCAATACTTTGGCCACCTGCTGTGAAGAACTGACTCATTGGAAAAGACCCTGATGCTGGGAGGTGTTGGGGGCAAGAGGAGAAGGGAACGACAGATGATGAGATGGCTGGATGGGATCACCGACTCAATGGAGATGAGTTTGAGTAAACTCCAGGGGTCGGTGATGGACAGGGAGGCCTGGTGTGCTGCGATTCATGGGGTCACAAAGAGTCGGACACGACTGAGCGACTGAACTGAACTGAACTGATAGGAATATTAAGGGATGTTATGGGGGAGGGGAATGACAAGAGTATGAGATAGTTGGATGGCATCACTGACTCAATGGACATGAGTTTCAGCAAGCTCCGGGAGACAGTGAAGGACAGGGAAGCCTGGTGTGCTACAGTCCATGGGGTTGCAAAGAGTCAGACACAACTGAGCAACTGAACAACAATGGGACAATGATGTGACTGTTGTGTTCCACTCTACACTGAACTGTATTTCTGAATTATACAGAATCAGTCAAGTTATAGAGAAAAATGTATGCAGGAATTATAGCAGAAGAATAACAGTCAGTTGCATATATGTTTATTAATTCCCCAGAGATCAGGGCAAGTTGCCACATCCCACCCCACTGATACCAACTTGTATACCATTGCAGGGAAGACAAAGTTCCCATTTTCCCCTAGTGCAACAAACAAAGAACCCATAGCCAGTCGTGGGGGAAGTCCTTGAAGAAGCAGAGTGGGGCCACTTTGAGACCAAAATAGTTTGGATCTCCCACTGGAAACGGTGATGCTGACAGCGGGACAGTGTGACAGGGTCATTCTTCCCACCAGCTTCTCTTCCCCCGTTTCCAAATTTCTCCCTGTGACATTTCAAGTTACAAGGCTCCCATCTCAGAACTCTGACTTTGAATGTCTTTTCATATTGGCCTTGAAGAAGACGGTGTCATCGGTGACCTTTTTAAAAGACCACGGGGGCTTAATTAAAAACTAAACTTAGCCACTTAATTCAGATGATCCTGTCGACTCCTGGCCATGCAAGTGAACTCAGCCTTGTCATCTTGCAGCTGGCTGCTGGCACCGCCCTTTGGTATCCCCACAATCGGAGCTGCAGAGTGGCAGGCAGGCACTGGCCCAGGCTCCAGGACCACTGAGAGCTGAGGGGCTCTGCGGGGGAGGGGAGGAGCCCATCGGGGAAACTGAGGCATCTGAGCAGGAAAGGGACTCAAAGGAAGAGATTGGAGGCCACATGGACTTCAGGTGATGGCAAGTCTAGATCAAAGGCACTCCTCCTGTGTCCTAGCTTCCTCTAGCGGCTCGGTGGGGGACCGGAACCCATGTGAGGACCCCACCCTGCTCCCTCCTTCTGCTTCTGAAGATTCTAGGGATGGGCAGCCGGCTGTGCCCACACATGTCTCCTGGGCCCGGAAAGTGTACCCTGGGCTCTGCTCTCACTCCCAGAACCCCTCCGCAGAAGCCACTGAACCCATCTGAAAGACCAGGTCAGAGGGTAGGCTCTGCTCCTCGGACTCTGTTAGTCATGGCTGTCATTCCCACTTCCCCAAAGGGGAAAGCAGGGCGCATGGTGTAAGGGATGCTGTGAGGAGCTGTGGGCTCCTAGGAGCGCGTGGATAAACATGTCTTCTCCCCACTGCCCATGTGTGCCAGCCAGGACACAGAAGGAGCGTTCTTTCCCAACCACATCCAGTAACTAAAGACCCAACGCAGCTAAGACACATGGGAAGAGTTTGTCAGAGGTTGAATCAGCTGCTTGATACTGGGGCCCAGGTCCTCGCATCCCTACCTTCCTCCACAGAGAGCATGTAGGGAAAGGAGACCTCGATTCTGCTACTTATCCCATCACTAACTGGCTGTGCAAACTTGGACATGTTACTTAACCTCTCTGGGCCTCTGTAGAGTGAATGATATTCTGCAGGTGATGATCTTCTAGGTTTACTTGTGCTTTATTCATTTGTTTGAGAGCTTGCTGAGCATCTATGATATGCCAAACACTCATCAGATCTGAGCATAAGGCCATGAACAGATCATTCTTGCTACAGTCCTTCATGGGTGTCGATGCTGGACATCAGAGTTACAGGAGTTTTCTGGAAGGGAATCCTCTTAATTGCAAACAGCCTCTGGGAAGGACAACTCAGCCCTGAAGCAGGTCCCCCAACCTCAGCTCCTGTGTCTTTGCCTGTGGCCTCCCAGAGCCTAGGGCAGAGGGATTTATCCTGGGAAGTTTTCCTGCCTTCCTAGCAGCCAAGACCTCAGCTGCTTTCCCAGCTCCTAAAGGAAGAAACTGATAGCTAACCTATGCCTCTGTCTCTTAAAACATAGCTTAGTCTGATTGTCTATGACCACGCCCCAGAAACCTCTTTGGAAGTGCAGGCGGTGTCTATGCCTGGAGAAGCTTTTTACCAAGAGCTCCTGCTCACTGTCACGGCTGGTCACCTCTTTCTTGCCATTCCCCTGACACTCTCAAGGGGGCAGTGTGGCCTGGCTGAAGGGACTGGAGGACGGGTGGTCAACTAGGTCTTTGGAAATGGAAACCTCCTTCTGTCCCTGTCTTAGTCACCTACTGGCTGTGTGATGCACTTGATCTCTCTGAGTCAGAGCAGCGTCATCCATAAGACCATGCAAACAACATATACCTTATGGGTCGTGGTGGAAATGAAATGAAATGAAATGATTTATGTAAACGCTTGGCAAATTGACGAGGCTCCAGTCAAAGGTCAGGTGTTGCGATAGGAAGACCTTGACAAGAGAGAAAGAGGTCGGGACCTGCTCGAGTCGTCGGGGCCTTGCTTCCTTCATTTTCTTTCCCTGTCTCCTCCCACGTGGCACACACGGGACTCGAGGGCTCTGCCCAGGGGCTCGCCACCAGCCGTCTCCGGTCTCTGGGGCCTGAAGAGGAAGCTGACTCGGGCTCCCATCTGCCTAGAGTGGGCATCCACCCCTCGTCAGCCCCTCCTCCCTGCTCCAGTGGGTTAAGAGCCTTGGAGAGAGAAGGGGAGGTCGATAAAGTGGCTCTTGAGGGCTCTCCAGTCGGGCTGGCAGCCCACAGACCTCGTCACCGTCCCCACAGCTGCGGGGACACAACGAGCCAGCAGCCGAGGGGACCCGCGTCCCCCGCTTGGGAACCAGGTGCTGCAGCCACGAGGCCCCCATGGGACCCAGAGTCCCAGAGCAGCTGCAAAGTGGCTGTTGCCAGGAAACACCGCTCCCCTCGAACCCCACGCTGGCCCTGAGGGCGGAGACCCGCCTGGTGGAAGGCTTGCTGCAAATATTGAACAGCCCCTGCACACACGTTCCTTCTCTGTGGCTTTAGAAATCTGTATGATCTTTAGGACAATGATTTTTTCCCAGTGTTGTGGTCAGGGTCTCTGTCCTTTTTTTTTTTAAGGCTTTTATTTTTTTTCTTTTACTTATTCTTTTGTTAGGCTGTGCTGGGTCTTCGCTGCTGTGCCCAGGCTTTCTCCAGTTTTGGCGGCCAGGGGCCACTCCCCAGTTGCGGTGTGCGGGCTTCTCTCATGGTGGCCGTGGGCTCTCGGGTGCTCAGACTCGGTAGTCATGCACCGGCTTAGTCACTTCACAGCATGTGGGATCCTCCCAGCCCAGAGATCAAACCCGTGTCCCCTGCATTAGCAGGCTGGTTCTTAACCACCGGACCACCAGGGAAGTCCCAAGGAGCCCTGTCTTTCTGTAAGGACCCCTGTGCTGGACAGAGAAGGGGAATGAGCCAGGAGGATGTGTTAGAAATCAGAAAGTCAGAGAGCTGCCGAGAGCCTTAGAGTGTCTCTGCTGCTGCCTCCTTGTACCCTTGAAAGTCCCAGTCATGAGGTCTCTGGGGCCCAGAGAGGTCAACCGACTGGCCCAGACCCTACAGCAGTGGACGGCTGCTCTGTCTGGGGGGGAAAAAGGCTCTTTTCCCTTCATAGAACCAAGCCCTGCCGTCACCTCCCTCCTTAGGTCTTACCAGGCATCCCTCCCAGCCCCCCTCTGCCCCCTCCTTCTCCAGGGAAAAGACTTGCACATCCTACCGCAGACTGTGCCTGGTGCGCGGATAGGGACTTGGGACTGGAAGGACCTGCACTTTGCCACACACAACAGCAGGAAGGGAGTCGAGGGGTGAGAGTTTCTTCCCCATGGAAGCAGAAGGAAAGGCAGGAAGCTCTGCAAATGCTTGCTCTTCCATCTCTCGCTGTGATTTGTCGGTCAGTCAGCAAACACCTGCCCATCCACTGGGCACAGCCGGCAAACTGAAGGTCTGGCCTTCTCCTCCAGAGAACAGTCAGATGGCATCTCCTGATGCCCTGAGGACCACTGCAGGGGTAATCCCGTGAGCCAGCCCGCACAGCTTCCTGGGGAGTGGCTGAGATCCATGACTTCCCAGCCTTGCGGGGGAGAGGGCACAAATCCTTTCAGGGCTTTCCTGGTGGCTCAGTTGGTAAAGAATCCACCTGCAATGTGGGAGACCTGGGTTCGATCCCTGAGTTAGGAAGATCCCCTGGAGAAGGGAAAGGCTACCCACTCCAGTATACTGGCCTGGAGCACTCCATGGACTGTATAGTCCATGGGATCGCAAAGAGTCAGACATGACTGAGCGACTTGCACTTTGACTTTTCAAATCCTTTCAATTGTCTGCTCAGAGGTATGAAGACTGTGAACGTTCTCCCTCCCGAGAGCTTTCATGCACGTTCACCCAAAATTAAGAAATTGCACAAGTCCTGCAAATCACTCCATTTGTGCAGGCCCAGACCCCAGCGGAGGATGGTGTTCTAGATTGTCTCATTCATACAGAGTACTGTGGCCGCAAGGAAATGACCAGCAAGTACGCAGTTGGGGCTGACCAGATAGCAGGGAGCAGGGCCAGGCGGGTGTCCCACCGCCCATCCTGAGCCCAGAGGGGAAGCAGCAGGCTGGGAAGTGGAGTTCTGCTGCTATGTTCACTTAGCCCCCTGCCCTGTGCCCACATGAGCAGGAGGGGCTGCGGCCGGGGCTAGGGACTGTATGACATGCGGCCTGCTGCCGGCAGCCAGAGAGAGAGCCAGCGGAGTGAAAATGCTGGTGCCCCTGCAGCCTCCTGATAATGGTGCTAAATAAAGGTAATTTTCCCACCACCAGCCAACAATGGCTGGGCAAACAGGCAGTGACCGCAGTCGGTTGCTTACTAGACTTGCTGTTGGAGAAACACTCGTAGAGCCACCTGGCCTGCGGTCCATGTCCATACAAGGTTGACGTGCAGAAAACAGCATCCTGGCTCCTTGGAAAGGCAAGCCCACAACATATGCTTCTCCTAAAGCCCTGGCGCTTTCCTTTGGGATAACCTCTCCCAGCGGAGGGGATGGGCTCCATGGCTTCCGGCCGAGAAGCTGTTTGCGTGAGCCTCCTACCGTGGCTGGACCACGTGCCTCCTCCCCTCGGCCCCTCCCGGCTCCTAGGCCTCCACGTGGAAGGCCTGCCAGGCCCTCTGCTCTGGGCAACAGCCCGTTTCTCCTCTCATTGCTCCAGGCCCCTCACCCCTGTGGCCACACCCAGCTCCCCACAGCAGTTTCATGTCCCAGACTAACCTGGGACAGGTTCCAAACTCACTTCCTCCCCAAGGCCTCCCAGACGGACCTGCCGGCCTACCACCCTGGCTGGCTTGGCTTTGACCCAAACAAAACGGCTTCTTACTTACTCCTGGCCCCGGGCAAGCTGCCCCCTCCTGCCGCCACCCCAAGCAGCAGGCTCACCTGCCCTGTTTTCTTTGCTGTGGTCCTTCCCATCCTGCCGTGCTCTGCCGTCCCCACTGGACCGGGCCTCTCAGGAGGCCACCCGGTGGAGGAGAAAGAACATCAGCTGTCGAATCAGCTGCAGCTGTCAAGTCTTGTCCCCCGCCCCGCCTCACTCCTTAGCTGTGTGACTTCAGACTTTGCTCTTCCTCAGTTTGCTCATCCGTAGAAAGGAAATGGGAGAAGGCAATGGCAACCCACTCCAGTAATCTCGCCTGAGAAATCCTCCAGGACGGAGGAGCCTGGTAGGCTGCAGTCCATAGCGTTGCTAAGAGTCAGACACGACTGAGCGACTTCACTTTCACTTTTCACTTTCATGCATTGGAGAAGGAAATAGCAACCTACTCCAGTGTTCTTGTCTGGAGAATCCCAGGGACAGGGGAGCCTCGTGGGCTGCTGTCTCTGAGGTTGCACAGAGTCAGACACGACTGAAGTGACTTAGCAGCAGCAGCAGCAGCAGCAGAAAGGAAACAAGGATGCCGGCTCTACTACGTTCAGTTCATTGTAAGGATTAAAACAAGAACTGTTGGGGAAATGTGTGGAACAGAGTCTGAGATGTCATAGGCGCCCAGTACACTTAAGTTCTCATCCAAGGGGCCTGACAGTGGTTCTAGGATTTTATTTCATGGCTCACCCAGGGCTGCAGACAAGCCCCAGACCTAGCCTTGTTGGCCCCAGAATCTTTGGGTGCCCTGAGGAGATGGAAGAGGGGTGGGAGCTATTGGCCTAGCAACAGGCCTGGAGCTGCTTGGGCTCCTGGAATGGTGACCTTGGGCAAGACCCAGACTGTCTCTGAGCTTCCATTACCTCCTCCTATGGAAAATCTCCAATAATTGGCACTTCCAGTTATGGCTCAGACAGTAAAGAATCTGCCTGCAATGAAAGCGACCCGGGTTCCATCCCTGGGTTGGGAAGATCCCCTGGAGAAGGAAATGGCTACCCACTCTAGTATTTTTGCCTGGAGAATTCCTTGGACAGAGAAGCCTGGCGGGCTACAGTCCATGGGGTCTCAAAGAGTCAGATACCACTGAGCAACTGACACACACCAGGAAAATCTCCACCCTGTCGACCACAGGCATTATCTTGAGGAACAATGTCTGCGCCCTGAACAATGTAAAGTGCTTATCCCGTGAGAAGCAGTGCCCCAGCTGATATAACCAGTTGGGGTTTACCCTGCCCAAACTCGTTGCCAGCCAGAACACTGGGGGATTCACCTTGGGATTTATGCCTGGAGGTTAAGGAATTCTCTTGTTGAAGTGTTTATAGCCTTGGGTTATGGCTGGCTACAAGCTTCGGGCCAATTGTTAGACCCGAACACATTAATACTATATTAGTGCTTTAGATCACTTTCTAATAAGGCAAGTCCCCCAGGGGATAGGGTGAAATGAGACTCACAGGACCAGCAAACTGTGATGAGGAAAGACACCAGGACAAAAGGGGAGGAACAACTCGAGTGGGGTTGCCCAGCAAGGGAGGGTTATGAGAAGCCTCAGCTCTGGGCTCGTTAGGAGTTGGGACGATGGATCAAGGTGAAGACAGCAGGGAAATGAGAGGGCAAGAGAAGGTTTTACTCCCTTCAGAATTCTTCTGGTCGTATTTCCTGCCTCACTACAGCCCCATCTTCCTCCTGTCCCCCACTTCACATGCACACTCCCAGGGAAGCTCCGAACATGCAGTTACCGGGTCTGATGCTGTTCCTCCTCCCGTGGATGCAGATGAGTAGGCACTCTCCTCCTCCCACCCAGGAGGACAGAGACTGCCGTCCGTGTCCCCAGCCTCCTTGAGCGGGGACAGCAGCCCCCCTCCCCAGGCTCAGCTCAGGCCCTAATTACACCCTCCATCACTTTCCCACTGAGGCTGAAATGGGGACACATCGCTCACCAGGCAATGGCAGCGACCTTCACAGGCCGTTTCACCTCCATCCAGCCCCCGACTCGCCCAGGACCAAGTGCTCTCTCAGCTGGAGCCTTCTCTCCGGGCCCCAGCAGAGCCAAATGCAGCTGGCGGAGACAGAGCCTGTGAGGGGGGAGGAAAGGTAGGCTTCAGCCCATGGCCACACAAGAGGGTGACAGAAAGGGCTTTACCCTCATTAGCTCATTTCTGGAAGTCTTGGGAACTGGATGAAAAGCCTTATAGTTGCCAATCTCAGACTTGGGGACCAAAAAAAGTGAGTGCAACCTTAGACTGTATTTATTGCAGTGATGCTCAAAACATAGGGATGTGACAGGCCCCTGGGTTTTGCACGGTCAGGCCCCATCTGCAATTTTGCCCTCAGTTCTAGAGGTCAGTTTGAAAAGAGATATTAACAAAACAGAGACCATCAGGTTGAAGGACCACGTCAGATGAGGAAGAGGTAGGCCCTACAATAGTTCAGAACACAGGCCTCCAGAGTCAGCTTCCTGGGCTCACATTTGAGATTCAATAAATGCTCAACAAATATAAGCCAGCATTAGTGTTAGTATTGATTACTGTACTATTATTTGTATCTGTGGTGGTGATTTAGTCTCTCAGTCGTGTCCGACTCGTTGTAACCCCCTGGACTGTAGCCCATCAGACTCCTCTTTCCGCTGGATTTCCCAAGCAAGAATACTGGAATGGGTTGCCATTTCCTCCTCCAGGGGATCTTCCCAACTCAAGGATTGAACCCCAGTCTCCTGCATTGCAGGCGGATTCTTTACCGCTTAGCCACCAGGGAAGCCCATTATTTGTATCTACATCAGTATTAACATTCATATTTATACGTTGGTGTTGGGGTTCATGTGGGTGCCCGAGGATACTCCCTGCCGCAGTTGGGTCCTGGCTGGTATTTGGGGGGAGTCCCAGTCCTGAGGATGAGACACAACAGAGAGAGGGGCTCTGGATTGTAACTGAAACAGGCCCAGCTAGCAGCAGGGCCCAGGGCCAGGACTCCCCAACCCCGGCGGGGTGAGGACACGGGAAAGGTGAGGTGAGGCGGCAGGACACAGTCGGCCGAGGGGCGGGGTGTGTCTCCATGGGGAGCAGGTGCCCCGGGCCAGGAATCCGAGGCTGAGAGCTGAGGGGTTGCACTGCAACCCCCTAGGGGACATCCATGCCCCCACCACCACCCCGCAGGGCCCAGAGAGGATGGATGTGCTTTGAGTTCGGAGACCTAGGAGTTCTTCCCCCAGCACAGCCACTTGATGAGCTGCGTGACTGTGTGCAAATTACTTAACCTCTCCGAGTTCCCATTTCCTCATTTCAAACAGAGGGGCTGTTTCACAGGACGGGCAGGGACTTTGCTAGAGCCACACTCTGGACGTGATGAAATGCCAGCTCCATCTGCAGGGCAGGCACAGAGGCCCCTAGGCGTCAGCGGTACAGCGGATGCCACCCCGCCTGCAGGCCCCTGCCCCCTCGGCCAGAGTGACCCTGGTCATGGACCCCAGCCGCCCGAAAGTCCTGGGATAGGCAGGGTGCAGCCACACGCCCCACGCGGGCTGTCACTTCTGTTCCCTCCTCGCAGATCCAGCCCAGGCTCTTCAGCTCTGGAGGGCTTGGAGGGCCCTTCATCTGCCGCCGTGTTATTTGTTGTCCCTGTTGTCTTGAGGAACAGAAGAGAAATATTGTCTCCAGCCGGAGCTGCGGGAGGCAGACACCTCAAAAGGCAGTGGCTCGGGCAGCAATAATTACCCTGATTGGAAGGCGTTTTGCCGAGTTGCTGGGAAGCACGGGGATGTGCAGACGGGTTGCCGGAGCCAAGGGGTTCCAGCGAAACCCTGGGGGCTCGTGGTTCCCTTGAAGAATGGGCTCTGGGCTCCACGCACCAGATTGCTGTTATTTCCTTCTGCCTGCAGCAAGCTCCCTGCTGGAGTGACTGATGCCCTCGGTTTCCCCCTGGCTCCACACCCACCATCTCCCCAGCCTCACCTCAGTTATCTCAGGAGACAGAATCCTAGCCCCGCTCATAAATCTGCTCCCTGGATGCATATTTCCTGAGTGCCTGCGAATCGCCAAGTTATGTGCTAGGTGCTTGGGATGCGCCAGGGAACAAAACAGATCCCCGAACTGAAGAGACAGACTCTGAACAAAACATAATAAATAAGTAAAATATATAATGCTGCAGTGTGTCGGGTGATGGAAGGGAGACTATAGACAAAGCAAAGAAAGGCGGAGCAAGAGTGCCAGGTCAGGGCCCGCCCACGGGGATCTTCCCACGAGGATCTTCCCTTTCCCCCTCCTCTCCCCACCCAGGGACCAGCCCCCGCCCCAAGCAAGTTTCCACTAATCCACCTCCAGCTGCTGTTTGAGGGAATGAGAATTCCGACCTCCCCTAGACTCCTGTTCCCACGTTGACCAGCCAGGACAGCCCTGCCAGGTAGCTTATATTTTACAAAGAACTTTTTTAAAAAATACTTTTATTTATTTATTTGACTGTGCTGGGTCTTAGTTGCAGCATGTGGGATCTAGTTTCCTGACCAGGGATCAAACCCAGGCCCCCAGCACGGGGAGTGTGGAGTCTTAGCCACTGGACCACCAGGGAAGTCTGTACAAAGGATCTTTAACATGGAAAATCCCATTTATTCCTCTCCCAAGGACACTCTTGGCCAAGTGTGCCTATTCCTTTTTTGTGGTTTAAGAAAACAGGGGCTCCGGGAGGTTGAGTAACAAAGATCAAGGCCACACAGGTCTGGGAAGTGGTGTTTCTCAAATGTGGCCAGAACGTGGATTTCCATCCTAGCTCTTGGCTACCCTGCAGTGTGGCTCTCACTCCCTGATCTCATTCCACCCATTACAATCCCATGAGCCAGGAATAATAAAGCACATTTTGCTGACAGGAAGCTAAGACTCAGAGATTCTAAGTAACCTGCCTCAAGTCACACAGCGAAGCAAATGGCAGAGCCAGGACTTTTCCCCGACCCACCTCCTCTCCCAGGGCGCTCTCCCTGCCCAGCGGATCCCACATCTTCTTACATCAGCTTGTCCCCTCTTCCTCCAAGCCCTCCAAAGACAGACCTCAGTCCTCTCTGCGGCCAGACCTCAGCTCTCCTCGAAGTCCTTCATTCGTTGCCTTCAGTCACCCCTATGAGCACTAAAAAGAAGAGAAAAGATAGATGGCAATAAGAATTGTGTTCAACTGTTTTACTTAAGTCATAATCATTCCTAATCTAAATTTGCAGGAATGTGTTACACAGTCTAATCATTCACATATATTGTAGTGCGGTTTCAATTTAGTGAAAAGTAAAAGCGATTGAGAAGGCAGAAGCACGTTAAATGAACGTCTCCCTGATTACAGTCCTTCAGTTGATAGAGCACGGCCGGGCTTTTTGACTCAGGGGTTGGTGCTGTCTGCTCTGATTTGGGTGTGTTTCCAGTAGCTCTGTCACGTACAGTTAAAGGCTCAGGAAGCCCAGAGCAAGGTGAAGACCCTCCCAGCTCTGGGGTCAGGGCCAGGGAAGGGCTGGGGCTTTGGACTCACTGCTCCTGATGGCACAATCACCCTGCTGCGGTCTGCTGGCCCTTCAGCCTCCACCCCCACCCCCACCACTCCCTCCAGCTCCGCTCCAGTCCAGACTGGACGTGCTCTTTCTGACCTCCAGACCTATGCACAGGCCACCTCCTGAGTCAGGAACACTCTGCAGGCCTGGTTTATCCGTCCGTCTCCCACTTGTCCCTCGGTTTCAGCTTAGATGTGATGACCCCTGTGAACCTTCTCCAAGAACCGCAGCGTACGGTGGTGACTGTCCTGCACACAGTCAAGACACCAGGCTCCTCACTGGAGCAGCCATCTCTCTCTGTTATAATCGTCCGCTGTCCCTCCCCCAGACCACCAGCTCTTGCAGGTCTGCGACTCTGTCTCGTCCCTGAGCCTGGTCCTAGTAGGCACTCGGTGAACACTCACAGGGTGGACCAACAGCCCTGAGCATTTGCTCACTGATTTCTCCCCCTCTGACACTTTCAGAGCCCCGGCCACACATCTACCACTGGGCTTCCCCATGAACTCAGCCGGGTGTCTTCCTTGTCTGACGGAGTGACCACAATGAGCCCCCAGCTGGTCAATGGCCAAAGGATGTGAAACCCAGGCCCGGCTCCCGGCTCCCAGCCTCCTGCTGCCCTGCCTTATGATCGCTGCCTGTCTAGACGGGGCCGGGGCCGTAGTAAGGTCCTCAGGGCTCAGAAAATGTGGTGAGGCTTGATGTGGCATCATAAAAACTGGCTTTGAGGCCAAAAGATGCGAGTTCAGCTCCCACTACTGCTACATACGTGGTGTGACTCTGAACAACTCATCGGATACATCCCTGAAGCTCTACTGCCAGGTTTGCAAAGGGGAGGGGGTACAATTTCTGCTACCTGGCTCAGAGGGCTATATAAAGATCCAGTGACCAGCAAGGTATGAGGACGATTACCTACCTCAAGGTGGCAGTGCCTGTGTGAGCATGGAAGCCACAGACACCCCCCAACTCATGCACAGCCAGGGGGACTCGGCAGGACGGCGTGGTAACTTGATCCGGGCTCCAGCCCCAGCCAGGTGACCTCGTTGCCCAGGTCCTCCAGAAAGATTTAGACCAGGGAGGTGGCAGCGCTTAGCAGTGGGATGCTTACAGACTTGGGCTCTGGGTCCCTCACAAACTGGGACACATGGACGAGGGCGCTCTCTGATTCGAGACCCTCAGTGCTTCTTCCCAGTCAAACATCCTGCTGTGTTTTCCCAGACATGCACGGTCACGTGAGCTCATCCCTCACTTCCCAGCATGGCCCGGCGGCTGCCTCGGGGAGGGATCCAGGGGCGGAGTGATGCTCTCCAACAGAGAGTTTGTTTTTAAAGAGAGGAAGTCAAGAATCATGTTCCTGTTCCAAGCTGCCGAGGGAATTGGGAAGGCAGACGGCCATTACTCAGGTTGGAATCCCGCCAGGCCTTATGATATCATATTTATTTGCCAAGAAAAACACCTCCCTGACTTCTCGCAGACAGAGGAGGGGGAGCCAAGGCCCAACCAGTGATGCTTTGTGCGGAAGGCTGAAGACATGGCAGACAGAGACGAGTGATAACAGCGCCTGTTTCATTTATAAAGGACGTTTAGCTAGATGGACCCCCAGAGTTTGCCAAGCACTGCAGACAGGTGAACGGACAGCTTGAAGGGTTGGGCTCAGACCCCTTCCTTCCCTTGAGCATTCTTTGCCATGTGGCATGAAGGTGGAAAATCAAGCAGTCTCCTACCCAGGCCTCTGCTTCCAAGCACTGATGAGAAAATAAGGCATCAAAGTGCGCCCGTGGATAAACATCCCCACATACTGTCTTGGTAAAGGTTCATTTCAAGAGCCACGCAGATGAGTACAGAGTTATGTGATAGCCGATGCGTTGAGTTACTATTACTGGGGTCCAGCCTGTTGGTTGTGAGATGTGCATGGAGCAGGCATCCAACCTGCGACCGTAACTAAGTCACAATGAGGAAGGCCTTCCCCAGTTGTAACAAAACCCCTCTGGCTTCAGCTTCGGTCCAGTGGGACAAAAGGAGCGGAGCTGGTAGTACTGACATCTGCTATTCTGAGCACCGTGGTACTAGAGGAGAGCAAATTTCCACAGGGAAAATTTGGAAGAGCCACTTTTCCATGCTCTGTTGCCTGACCGGCAAGGCTGGGCCAAACCCATGATGGGAACTGAGCCAGAGAAGCACGTACAAAATGGGTTTTCAGGCCCCTGTGGGCCATGTGATGGAGAAGGAGGAAGTGGGTCATCTGAGAGTCCAGGAACATGAGCTTTGACAAGCTCCAGGGTCAATAGGAAGAGCATCAGCAGGAGTCGGCCAGACCACGTAGACGTCTTGTATCGGGTCTAGATCTGGGCAGCAGAGGGGTGGGAACCCCTCCACCCGGGCCCTGGACAACTGGCTAGGAACACCCTCTCCCCAGGAGCTGGACTGTGCTCCCAGGACCCATGTGTATTATTTCTTTGCCTCACTCGAGCACACAGCCCACGCCTGCAAGCATGCAGCGAGTGCCCTGACCCCCACCAAGTTGTATTTCTCGAATTTCGCTCACGAGGATGGCTTGGTGGCAGATACACCATCTCATTTTCCTGGAGGTCCTGAGGGGCAGCCACCAGATTACACAGGCTGAATGTCAGCTACGTTAAACTAACACATTCACATCATTGAAAAAACCCTATTTACACATAATAAACATGGGGACGGTTGCCACAGAGGAAATAATGTAGTATTGATTAAAACAACGGCCTGTAATGCCTTCTGAAAGGCTGCGGTCACCAGCAGCTTCCTCAGCGGGCTGCTCACAGGCAGCTCCCTCCCTGGGGGCCTCAAGCTGTCACTCCCCAGATAGAGGGGATGGGCGTTTCCGAACCCCCCATCCCAGATCACAGGAGGCTCCCCTTGTGGAGCCTTCGCTGCAGGCCAGGCACTGTGCTCCATGATGGATCTCCGTCACTCCCCACAGCAGCTCCTCCAGTGGGTGGTATTATTATTTCCATTTTACAAAGAAGGAAGCGGAGGAGTTAAATGTCTTGCTGGGGGTTGTGCAATTAATAAGTGGTGGGGCTGGGATTTGAAGCTGGGCCCGCCTGAGTCCACAGCACGTCCTATCTGCATTATGCTAGCTTTCTTATGTGTCGCTTTGATATCTAAGTGGGCGAGTACTTAGACGGGAGTGAGAGAGAGGCCCCTTGTGTTAGGTCATGCACTAGCTGACGGGGGTCTGGGCGAGACTGTTATCAATTGATTTGGTGATGTTGGAGTCGGGATGGTCGGAGGGAGGCTCTGTGAGCAGCTCGGCCACGGCCATGATCCTCGCTATCTTGTGCTGGGAAGAAGGCCTGCAGTTTTGGCAGATCTGGGGGTTTCAGAATCTCAGAAATGGAAAAGCTCATTTTAGAAAGATAACTCATTGCCTGGGGCGGCTGGCAAGCCAAGAGCAGAAGCATACTGTCCCCGGTAACCACGCCGCCCCCTCGATTCCGCAGGAGTCCACAGCCAGAGGAGGACAGCAGGAGGGTCTGCAACCAGGTCGCTGGTCAGATGGAGGAGGCGCCCTCTGAGAGCGCACGGGAGGCGGAGGACCAGGGGAGCAGGCCAAATGTGGCATGGTTACTTTCCATCATGAGGAGTAGCTGGTGTGGGGCAACCGAGGACGGGAGGGTCTGATGGCCAAGAATAAACAGCAGTATCCACCCGACCCTACCCTAACCCGGCAGGAATCAGAAGCTCTTCTCTGCGCTGTGTGATTTTGGGCAAGTTACTTGAGCTGTCTGAGCCTCAGACCAGGAATAGGGATGGTCCTACCTCTATGTCAATGTTACAAAGACTTAATAGGAAAATGAATGTGACTGCAGGAGGCGCTGGCCCAACGTGCGGTCAGCTTTCGATGGACCTGAGTGTAGAAGGGATACTAAGTCCACTGGGGACGCAGGAGGACCCCCTGCATCCATCTCCCCCCTCGCCCCCTTGACCTGGAGCTGAGGGTATCTGCCTGCCCCTCAGCCGGCCCTGCCCAGCAGCTGGATTCAAAAGGTAAATGGGTAGGATTTCTGCATCTGCCAAAATCCTTGCTTTGCAGGGTTTCTCTTTCTTCCACTGTTGCAGGGATTTCCACGAAACCCTCCAACCATATCTGGATTATTGCTTCCGGTGGCATAGGGGAGCACGTTCTGATACCAACTCGTACAGGCAAAACGTGGAATGCAGAAACACAAACTGGGGCTCAGGGAGGCTGGTGAAGGCGCCCACTGGGGCTGCTGGCAAAACTCGGCAACCAGGCAACAGCCTAGTCTCGGAGGGGGCAGTGGTGGGAGGGGGACCCTGGTCCAATCCAAGCAAGGAGGTCACTGGTGTTCACCCCCTGTTGGAAAGGTGAGAAGCCTGATGTTCAGAGAGGTTCAGTGATTTGGTCAAGATCACCCCATAAGGCCAGACCAGGTTCAAATAAAGGGGAGGATCCTGGCTTGGAATCAGACAGACTTGGGCTCCAGCCTTCCTGCCACTTCACAGTGAGATCTTGGGCAGGTTGAGTAACCCCCAACAATCTATTTCGCCTTCGGTGAAATGAGACTATGAAAACCTGCCACATAGACCGGGGGGCCACCTCTCCACCTCTCCCCTATCCCTCCTTATTCTCAGGATGCTAAGGAAGAAGCAGTGAGTGAAAACAGGGTTCTAAATGTGCAGCGAGACTGGGGTAGGGGGATGCCTTCCTGGGCTGCCAGCGCCCCAGGCCCCAAACTCTTATGGGTTGTTTCTCTTGGAGAAGAAGACCATCTGCTCAACTTCTGAGCAGTCAGTTGGAAGAGGGATTTGTCTTATTCTCTGTAGCCTTGTGGGACAACCAAGTCATAGTTGCAGGGCAGTAGAGGATATTTAAGCTAAATAGAAAAGAATTTTAAAATTATTTTGTGTGTGTGCTTAGTCACTCTGTTATGTTCAGCTCTGCGCCCCCATAGACTGTAGCCCACCAGACTCCTCTGTCTGTTGGATTTTCCAGACAGGACTACTGTTCCGACTCCAGAGGGTCCTCCCAACCCAGGGATCGAACCCCACGTCTCTTGCGTCCCCTGCATTGTCAGGCAGGTTCTTCACCACTAGCGCCACCTGGGAAAAGGAAAAGCACAGCCCTGTGAGGTAATGAGCTCCCCGTCACTAGAAGAATCCAAGGGGGTTACCATGTGACTACTTCTCAGAGATGCTGTAGAGGGGATGCTGAGAGGGTACAACTGAGTGATTTCAAAGGCAAGGAGTCATCACTTGGTTTCTTGGCCAGTTACTCTCCCTGAAGGGAAGGATGAAGTCCGGAACAGAGGAAGGACAGCCAGTTTCTAGAATGTTGGTCTCCAGAAAGGATCCCCCACCCTGGGTATTGGACCCCCACTGATCAACAGGTGGCCCAGACCTTCTTCTTCCTTGGATTCTGCCCTCTGCCCCCTGCCATCGACCTGAGTGCAGAAATCTAGCAACTGAATTTGTTTTAGGTGACATTTTGATGAATTTAGACCCAAACTCACTCATCTTATTGATCCTACAGAAAATGTTCATCCTTTAAAGACCACCCAACTGCATACTTAATCCACGCGCCATGCTCTGGGTCGATACGAAATGCTGCTGAGACAAACGCGTCGCAAGCCCTTTATTGAAAGAAGGCTTTGCGACATTCAGGTCACTCTCTGCTCCAGCCAGCAGGACCTCCCTGACACGGGACATGCCCTTCCAGGTGGCAGCCAGCAGAAGTCACAATTTCTAAGCCCACTAGGCTGCTGGCTGACGGCTGTGGGACTGGGACCCAGCATTTATCCACCCTGAGCCTTAGTTTTCTCCTCTGAGAAATGGGAGACTAACAGAGCCCTCACCAATTCTGGGTGGAGTAATTGACACCGCTGTGTGTCATGGTGCCCAGCATAAGGAGCGGCTCACTAAGCCTAGTGCCTTGTCCTCCAGTTTACGTCCCAGCACAGAAAGCTTCACCTGCGGCTCAGAAGTCTCCTGAACTTAACTGATTAAAAAGTCTCCAGAAACAAAGCATGAAGGAAGAGAAGAAAAAAAGTAGCAAGCGCCCATGTGCTTGTGCACCTACCCTCAGAGCAGCGGCCACACTGGCCCTGACCACACACAGGACCAGGGGTGGTGCCTGATTCATACCCTCCCAGGGTGAGGTCAGCTGTATGGACAGCATTCTGCAGGTGGTGATGCTGAGGCCGAGTGACCTGTCCAAATGATATGTCACTTTGTACCCCTAAGTGATGTGTCCTCAGTATAAGCTCAGGAGGGCAAGCTTTGTCTATCTCTTCACAATATCCATAGCAAGCAGAACCAACTCGGAATGAACACTCAACAAATATGGAAGAAATGAATGAGTGAATGAAAAACAGAATCAAAGTTGAAAACCTGAATGACTTGAAACAACCACGTAAGGCTGACCCCCATCAGAGGCTGATTCAGGCACATTTCTGCAAAAGGAAGGGCCAGTGAAGGAGGAAGAAATGCAGAGTCCTGTTCCCAGACCATCAGATAATCTCAGATCTGAGACCTCCCCTTGTGCCCCAAGACATAAGGGTAGATTGTCCCAGCCTATTAAGTCGCTCATCGTGTGTTTACTGAGTGCCTACTATGTGCCAGACTCTATACTTAGGTAGCAGATTTGAAAAGGTCAGTAAAGGTGGTCCCCATCTCAGTGTCAACACGGACAGCGCAAAAGATAACAAATCAAAGTTGCATTCACAGGGTTTCATAGCTACTGTGGTTGCCAGACAGAGGGGTGTCCAGGGTAGGGGTGCCCAGCTGCATGGATGGGTGAAGAGGGCCACATGGAGCGGGAGTTTCCTCGGGGGTAGGGGAGGGAACTATGGGCAGGATGGGATGAATGTTTGAGGGGAATGCAGGAATCCCTGGTGGAAGGAACAGTGAGGTCCAAAAGCCTGAATCAGAACTAGTCTTCACGACCAGTCCTGTGGAGGAGCAGAGGGTGGGTCAGGAAACAAGAGTGGGAGGGACTCAGGGGAGAGCATCCCCCCCAGTCCAGGACTGAAGGACGCAGCCCTGTCCCCACGGCTCTGGGCAGATCCCCCCGTGGCTCTGGGCTGATTCCCCCGCTCCTCTGGGCAGATCCCCTGCGGCTCTGGGCAGATCGCCCCCGCTCCTCTGGGCAGATCCCCCCGCTCCTCTGGGCAGATCCCCCCGCTCCTCTGGGCAGATCCCCCGTGGCTCTGGGCAGATCCCCCCACTCCCACTCCTCTGGGCAGATCCCCCCCGCTCCTCTGGGCAGATCCCCCCACTCCTCTGGGCAGATCCCCCCGCTCCTCTGAGTGTTGGTTTCCTCCTCTACGCGAGGTTGAAGGGGGTGATTTCTAAGTTCCCTTCTGGTTCTAACATTCGATGACATTTCTGACTAATGCACAAAATCAAATATGTACACAAGACCAGAGGCATAAGAAAATACACACAAAAAAAGTGGATTAATCTAGTGCAAACAGAGTGAGAACTGAATGGCAAACCTGTTAAACCTGTGGAGTCACCACCCAGCCTCAAGTCCTGGTTCCCAGAGCCCTGTGGTCCCTCCCCAGCCCTCAAGGAAAGGGAGGTTCCCAGTTGTCCCCTGGGAAGTCTCACCAAGTGCGCTAAACGCCCCCAGTTGATGGCACAGGAAAAGCGGTCAGGAGGGTCTCCCTGCCTTTGTTTTGGGCCAGAGGCAGGCACTGAAAGTATTCCCTAGCCCACAGAGCTTCCAAGACTTAGAAAAAATGCTCTGGTCAAGAGTGGTAGGAATCCTTCACGGCCCCCAGCTCCCTGTCAGCATCATTTCTAAGCTACAGTCTCCAAGGAAGAGGTCTTCAGACCCAACAACTGCTAAATCCAGAGGGATTTTCGGGGTCCTTTTGGTAAGAGGCCGGGCTTCCCTGATAGCTCAGTTGGTAAAGAATCCACCTGCAATGCAAGAGACCCCAGTTCGATTTCTGGGTCAGGAAGATCCGCTGGAGAAGGGACAGGCTACCCACACCAGTATTCTTGGGCTTCCCTGGTGGCGCCAGCTGGTAAAGAATCTGCCTGCAATGCAGGATACCTGGGTTCATTGCCTGGATTGGGAAAATCCCCTGGAGAAGGGAAAGGCTACCCACTCTAGTATTCTGGCCTGGAGAATTCCATGGAGCGTGTAGACCATGGGGTCACAAAGAGTCGGACACGACTGAGCAATTTTCACTTTCACTTACTAGTTTGAGAGGGAGTAGCACCAGCCTCTTTGACAATACATGAAAGCCACAGTTTTCTCCCCAGAAAAATGCCTACCTATGCCTCAGGGGTATGTTGTTTGTTGGGGGTGAGGGGGTTGTTTTGTTTTGATATTCACTTATTTGTTTGGCTTCACCAGGTCTTAGTTGTGGCACACGGGATCTTTAGCTGTGGTGTGCAGACTCTCAGTTGCAGCGTGTGGGATCTAGTTCCCTGACCAGGCAGTGAAGCCGGGCCCTGCATTGGAAGTGCAGTCTTATTAGCCACTGGACCACCAGGGAAGTTCCTAAGCCTCAGTTTTGCATGCAGATTCAGAGGAGTCTAAGAACCCCTGAGGGGAGACCCCTTGAGGTCCCCAGAGCCCAGGTTAAGTCCCCTGCCTTCGTTCAAACTCTCTATTTTGCAGACTCTCTATTTTGCAAACTCTCCATTTTACTGAAACCCAGAAAGAGTAGGTGACTCACCCAAAGTCACCCAGCTAATTAGAGCCAGATTCCCCAGGAAAAACAGGGCCAGTGTCTGCCTCAAGCAGGGCAGCTCCCGGCAGGACACAGCATCGCTGGTGCCCAACCCAGAGCCGGCCCCTAGCAGCGGGCAGGGCCAAACTCTGGCTGGGAACAGAGGAGAAGGGACCATCAGGCCCCCACTGGCAGGTGCTGTCCTCTGGAAATTGGCCAGCGCCCAGAGCTTTCAGCTTCTGCTGCCTCTCTGTCTCCTGTCCACAACCAGGAGAAGGGACTCGAGCTCCTTGGCTCCGCACCCTCCAAGTAGCCAGTGTGGAACATAGGCAGGCTCCACCCATTCCACTCCACACACAGAATGCTCCTTAGGCAAAACCAGGAGAACTGTGCCTCCTTGCTGGCGTTCACACACATCCCCTCATGGTGTGAGCAGGAGATCTGGGCTTGGGAGTGCTAATTATGCTATAGGAAGTAAGGGTGCAGCAGGGGCAGGATTTACTAGAACTCAGGCTGTGAAGTCAGACAGACCCAGATTCAAATCCTGGCTCAGCCACTTGAAAGATGAGCTGACCCTTGGCCATATATATTTAACCTCTTCAAGCCCCAGCATCCTCATCTGTGCAATAGGATAACCATGGTACCTCCTCAGAGGACTGGTGTAAGAATTAAAAGAGATAATTTATATAGAGTGCTTAACACCATGCCTGGCAATACATTTTCACTGTTTTTGTCAAACTGCCCCGGGGGTCCCCAGGGTTGTGGAGTCTCACTTTCTGAATCTCACACCCAGCGACTCGCTGACACCGTGGTAACAGGGTAGAGAGAAATCCCTCTTCCTGATCTTCGGAGTATTTGCTGGAATGCAGCAGGAAGCATCCACAGAAGTCGGGAAAGATCTTCTATGGTCGTCAGAGGCTGCCCGTGGAGAAGTCGTGAGCGTGCCCTCCCTGAAGATTTCAAAGCAAGTCCTGACCTTCATGAAACCGCTGAATGGCTGTTCTGCCAAGCGGCAAGGGAGTGAACACGTGGACTCCCGTGACCCTCCATCATGTGCTTCTCCTGGCTGGACCCCGGCCACTTCAGCTCAGTGATCAGCCAACACCGCACGAAGCCTGGGGAGGCGGTGGAAACGGATCAGAAACCACAGGTAGAGGCCCTCAGTCACGTCTGTGAAAGGCCTGGAGGCGGAAAGCAAGGTGGACAGAGCTCTCCTCGAATGTGAAGGCTCAGCCGGCGGTGAGCTGGTAACCCTGCTCCCAGAAAGGAGAATAGGCGGGAGAGGTGCCCTGACGGCCCTTCTGCCGATTTTTCCGGTGCGAATATTTCCAGCATAGCCGGCGTGAGGCTGCCTGTGTGGCATCACGGAACACCGTTGTCAGCGAAAAAATGTTGCCTGCCATACTGGTAAACAAACAATGTTGCAGGCGGCAGCCTCCCACTCTGGTGAGCCTTGAGGATCTCAGGACGGGAACAGGATGCCCACCATCAGTCAGTCAGCCACTGCAGCCACCCCCGACCATGCACCCTGGGGGATACTGGGATGAGAGCTCAGGATGTTGGTCCCAGATAGCTGAGGTACATATCAAAGGAATGAGCCCAGACTCTTGTGTCACCCCATAATTTAGCAGAAAAATGCTAAATTCCTTAACTTGAGATGGCTGGTTTTCTTTAATTGACTATCATCTTTTGATGTTCAGAATACCTGGTCTTTTTTCGCAAAAGCTCCTATATATATCCTGGTCCCTCCCTTACCTCTCTCAGAACTATCTTAGAGGTTGCATCCCAGGCTTAAATCCTCAGTTTTGTCTGCCAAATAAAACATAATTCTCAGCTTTTAGTTGTGCTTTTTCTTTTTCAGTCAACACAGTGCTGGGAAAAGATACCCAAGCCCGTGCTAAGTCCTCGCTCCACTGGCTGCAAGCGCCTGCCTCCCAGGTCCACAGGACAAGCCAGGGGGATCCCTGGGCTTCAGTCCCACCTGAGTCATTGTGAAGAACTAGCTGAGGCAACTTGCCCTGAAGGCAAGTTTGTCCTTCTTCTGAGTTGCCAACTACCTCCCTATAATCTGCACCCCGTCCGACCTCTCCCCAAAGTCCTGTGGTCAGTCTGGCTTCTCCTCCCTGCCCAACCATGATCCTCAGCTGGGCCCCTTGTGGGCAGTCTTCCAGACCCTCACCGGCCAGGCATCATCCTCCGGGTGCTCCCCACTTTGTCTACATACCCCTTAGATGAGGGTTTACAGGGCTGGGCACCACCCTCCCTGTGTTCTGAGCAGGGCCCAGTGGAACCTGCCATCCCTTGCTTGAAATAGACATGTCATGAGAGGCTCTTTATCTGGATCTATAATGGGTATTTGTTCTGACTCCTTGACTAGTTTCTAAGACTCTGAAAGTCTGTCTTAACCTTCTCCCCACCGCCCAGCACCTAGTATGTGCCCTGCGCTTGCACTGTGGCTACTTGCACATGCTGGCGAGGTTGGCAACGACTGTCTTCAGACCTTTAGCTCTTCCGATTCTGCACAGTACCAGCCTGGGACCTACACTACCATGCCAGCCAGGGGTGACACCCCCATCAGGACCGCCACCACCCAGCCCTTTCCCCCAGGAGCTGAGCACAGTGGCCCCGTGAGCCGCTATGAGCATTATCTTTACAGCAGTTTGGAAGCCTTGATTCAAACTACAGAACCAGAGCCCTCAGGCAAACAAACCTCCGTCCAAGAGAATTTCATTCCTGTCCTGACTTATAGCACACCTCTTCCCTTTATAACAGCTCATCATGTTATTGTTCTAACTCCCGTGTGTTAGGTACTTACAATGTGCCCAGCCTTGGTTGCGCACCTTTGGACAGGTCATAGGAACACACACCTCTCCTTACCTCCCAGCTTTCTGCATTACTTACCTCCACTCGTCATCACAGCCTAGGAGGTCTCCCTTTCATAAACTTAGGAGACAATGAAGGGGCACCCTCAGATCAAGAGCCAAGTGGCGGTGGGAGGGCCACACTACAGTGTGAGTCAATGGTGCAAAGTTCCTGTGTTGACTCTTGGTCTCAGGAGCCTGGAGAGGAGGACCTGGATGTCCTGTCCAAAGTTTATAAGCCAGGACCTCCTTCTCACCAGGCCCTGGGCTTAAAGGCCTCTGCGTATCTAAGACCAGGTTACAGCTCTGGGTCCTGCAGCCAGAGAACCAGAGATGTCAATATAAATCCTCCTGCAGTCAGGACTGGCCACCAGACTCCTTCCCACTGCTGCTGTCCTCTGTGGACTGACCAGAGCCTGAAACAAGGTCCCTGAGGTTTCCAGTAGGCGTCAGAGGCATCATGGATCCCACCACCCACATGCCCAGAAACCTCTGGGCCCTGTTGCTCCCAAACAGAGCAGAAGCGGTCCAGGTCATTCCTGGAACCACCCATACCTGCTCCCGGAAGCAGTAAACAGCCCACAAACCAGCAAGTTGGTGGGAGCAGGTGGTGAGTAAATCCCATTTTCCCTTCAGGGGAGATTTGTTTAGGTGTCAGCTAGAGTCTGGAACTCCTTCCCATCCTCCCACCCACCGTGATAGGCAAGCCCCTGTCTTCCTCTCCCTCTCTCACACCATCAGAGTCCTGCCCTGGTGGAGTCGTCAGGTTCGTGGCCCCAAAAGGGGTCACCTCTCTGGGGCTTGGCTATTGATGTGTGCGGAGCTCACCCAGCCCCATAGCATGCCTTTTAGCAATCAGCCTCCTGCTGGGCCGGCCTTGTGGTAAATAAACTTTCATGTTCTTATTAAGTGATGGCTGGTGGTTTGGAATCGCTACCCTGGATCTGTTTGAGGTTGATTCCTTAATCAAAGCTCTCAGGCTCTCCTCCACCCCCTCACCGCTGAAAGGTTATCATTAAAGAGAAGAAAGGCTCTTTGATTTCTGTTGCTGGGCCTGCCAAGTTGGATCTGGGGCTCCGGGCGAGATGGGGGGAGGCTTGGTTTTTACCCCCAAGCCTTGTGTTCAAATCTCATCTCTGCCAGCAGCAGCTGGGTGAGAGAGGGCAAGTCATGGTGTCTCTCTGGTCCTCAGCATCCTTCTTCAGGGTGGTCTCAGGTGCGGTGAGCTTGTGTCTGACAGGTTGCTAAGCCTGCCAAGCGCCGTGAATGAGTTAGTCCTGATGCCCAGTCACAGCCTTATTCTGAGACCCATGTCCAAAACCCTCAGGTTCAAGGGCTTCCATGGAGCTTCCTGGAAACAGTGAACCTTCCCTAAGGCGCCTTGGACAAGAACAGGGGGTTAGAACCAGCCCGTGGCATTTACCCTAATCCTCTCCCAGAGGTAACCCCCCCCAGCAAGAGCTGAGCCCCTGGACTCCCCCATTCTGCTTTCCTCACCTCTCCCCTCTTCTTATCTACATCTGTGCTTTTTGAAGGCAAGAGAAACACGGGGCTAGCATCTCCATGTAGTTGGATAAATAATTACTAAATAAATAAATAAAAGTAAACAAAGAAAGCCTCCAATGAGCTTGAATTGCTGCCGTGCTGAGAGGTAACTGGCAGACTCAATTTAATTATAAGATTCAGAGTTGTAATGGGGTGTCGGGGGCTCCAGGAGGATTTCAGTAATGGGCGGACAGCAGGGTTTCCTGCCTTCCCCGCTGGCTCCTCTCCGAACCCCACCATCCACTTTCCTGCCTTGCTGGGTGGGTGGGAAGCTTGGCACTGCTGTACGGGGTGAGGTCTGGCCAACCCTGAGCCTCCGCTGCTCAGCAGCCTCACCTCCCAAGACGGCCCAAGCCACGATGCGCTAGTGGGCAGGCCCGGGTCGGGAAGTGTGGATGGAGGGGCAGAGCCTGGAGGAAGACACACTCTCCCACACCCGTCCCTCCTCTGCCCCAGGGAAAGGGTGCAGCTTCTGGGTGCTTCTGGGTGGGCGCAGCCCTGGCAGCCAGGCATGGCGTGGTGATCAGACGGTCAACAAGGCACTGTGACTGTCCTGGCCTGGCCTCCCTCCTGAACTGCTTTCCTGCCCAGAAAGTGGAGGGAGCAGAAGCCTGGTCCATTCCCTTCCATCCCATTCTTGTGTGCTGGAACCCTAGGAACTGTAGGAACCCTATGAACTGTGTGCTGGAACTCTGCAACCCTATGGACTGTAGCCCGCCAGGCTCCCCTGTCCATGGGGTTTCCCAGGCAAGCATACTGGAGTGGGTTGCCATTTCCTACTCCAGGGGATCTTCCTGAGCCAGGGATCGAACCCGGGTCTCCTGCATTGGCAGGCAGCTTCTTTACCACTGAGCCACCCGGGAAGCCCAAGCCAAGGTCCCTGAAAGACCTATACTCCCCACTCTCCCTGGACACCTTTCCCTTCTTTCCACCCTCTTCCCTGATGCCAGGTTAGAACAAACGTCTCGCTCCACCCCTGCCATGACCAGCGGCATGTGGGCCTGAGGACAAAGGCTGGCCATTCCCACTTGATTCCAGTGAGAAATTCTTTAAAGCCAGTTCGCCGCCCTTACGGGACCCTCTTGGTTCATCCTCAGCCTTCATGATTTCATTTGGGCTGTAAATGGGTGACAGGAGGGTTTGTAAGCACAAAACTCAACAGCAGCAAGGCTCCCGCTGCTCCCCCTCCCCCACTCCCAGCCCTCCATACTTCCCTGCCCTACCCCCCACACCCGACCCCGCCTCCCTGCCCGCCACTCTTCCTTTTCCAGGCCTGGACTTGCCAGGGGCCTAGCTCCCACGAGGGCTTCTCAGAACCCCCTGACCTCCTAGAAGTGCTGACCTAATTCACCAGCACCCTCTGGACACACATGGCCCCCTTCCTCTGGCTGCAGTCTCTGCAGATCACCTGGGCTGTGTGTGCAGCATCCAGGCTGCGTTCCTAGCAGAAGAGTGCAGCCTGGGCCCTGGGGTCAGATGGACCTGGGATTGTGTGTGTGTGTGTGTGTGTGTGTGTGTGTGTGCACCGATGATTTCTATTTTCTTCTTTGTATTTATTTATTTTTAATCGGAGAGTAATTGCTTTACAATGTTGTATTGGTTTCTGCCGTATAGTAAGGTGATAGTCGCTCAGTGCTATCCAACTCTTTGTGACCCCATATGGACTGTAGCCCACCAGGCTCCTCTGTCCCTGGAATTCTCCAGGCAAGAATACTGGAGTGGTTTGCCATTTCCTTCTTCAGGAGATCTTCCTGACCCAGGGGTCAAACTTGCATCTCCTGCATTGCGGGCAGATTCTTTACTGTCTGGGCCACCAGGGAAGCCCGGGTTCTGCCCTACATCAACGTGAATCAGACACAGGGAGACCTGTGTCCCCTTCTTCATGAACCTCCTTCCCTCCCTTGGCTCCTCCACCTCCCGGTTAGGGGACTTAGGAAAATTATCTAACTTCTCAGAGCCCTACCCGATCAATGTGACTACTAAATCTCTGTGAGTATTAAAGCCACAAATCACTTTCGTAGACTCCTATTGGGCCCCTGCCTTCTGGCATTAGAGCTGGGCTTTAAGAGGAGGACAGGTGATGGGTTGGGGCACATGGATGTGGGGGCCCTGCAGGCCTCCTGTTGCCCATAGCTTTGTCCATAGGGACTTTGTTGGTCCTGCTAGAAAACAGACAGGAGGGTTGCCCTCTTTCTGCCTGGCCTCCAGCCATGATTGACTGGCTGCACCAGGCTCAGGCTCCCTGGGGGCAGGCCACAGCTGTTGAGCATCTGGCCCCATTCAGACATTAGTCACCAACTCCCAACTTTCTCCTAGGAAAAGTCTAAAAGCCTTCCAGGCATATGGCTGTCAGCAGTCCCCATTGCTCTCAGGATAAGTGGACTGATGACAGGCTGAGGCGGGGTGGGGTGCGGGTTGGGAATGGCCCTCATGATCTAGTTTCTGTGTCATGCTCCCCTGCAGCGCAATTAACCAGTGGGATTAGACATCTCAAATCGGAGATGGCTGAGGGAACTTTGTACATGTGATAAAACTTCCCTACAAAATTCCTCCACCAGCGTTATTAAACTTCCCCCAAGCCCCGGCACCTCTCACAAAGAGATTATTCCAGGAATCCAAAAACCTCATTTATAATTGGTTTTTCTGGCCTCCACACTTACTAGCTGTTTGACTCTCGAGTGAATATTTCATATTTTGAATTATCTGTTTCGTGTTATTAGGAACAATAACAGTACTCACTTATAGAATTGTTATGATAGAAGATAACGCATGCCAAGTTCTCAGCCCAGGGACTCATCAATCATAAGTGTTCAGTGCACGGCCACTTTAATGGCACTGGTGAATTAAGTGAGCCTGGTCCAGGGAGATGACACGCCAGTGGTGAGGGGCAAGGCTGAGCTGCAGCCAGCCCCAGGGGAGGAGTGGGCAGCCGGTCCCAAGACCAGTGTGCAGAGGGGTGTGGCAGACTCTGCCTACCTTGGGGGCTGCAGTGATGCCCCAGTGTCCCAGAGGAAGGCCACCTCCCAAGTCAGCTGGTGACTGAGTTGGCATTCCAAGGAATTACCCAACTGGGAGAAAGACCCCAGGCAGTAACTTAGGGTAGGAGGTGAGCCCAGCCTCAGAGAGAAAGATAAGAAGGATGAAAAGAGTCAAGGAGGGTCTCAGAGAATCAGCCAGGGGTGCCAAGACTCAGAATTGGTGAGTTCTTTCTCACGGAGAAGGAAGGCCAGTATGGAAGTCCCCAGGCGTGCCCCAAGCTTCACCACTCACAGCTGGCAGACTCCTTCCACCTCTAAAATGTCCAATTCTTTACCCACAAAGCCAGGAATAGTAATGTTTAGCTTCTTAACATTGATGTGAGGGTGAAGTAAGATGAGGAAAGTAAATGCCTAGGGCTGTCTTTTTCCTGCCCATGACGTACAGACGCAGGGTGATGAACAGAGATTTGGAGAAGCCAGAGGACTGGGGACCACATAGGCACCAGATTTCCTGCAGGTACATGGGACCTGGGGCCAGCAGCAATGCAAGCCATCATGGACCCACAGCTGGTGATAAGGAGCTGGCTAATATGCCGTCTGCCTTGCCCACTGTGTGGTAGGGCCATCCCAGGCAGTAAATGGCATGGCTGAGGCAGTTGGGAAGTCAAGGACGGGCAAAATGCTACCCCGAGGTTGGTCCTTGCTGTTGCAGAGAGCACAAGGGACCTACTATCAGATAAGGCTCTGAAGGAGCCTTACTCAGGGGACTTCCTTGGCAGCCCAGTGGTTAGACTCCATGCTTCCATTGCAGGGGTCATAGGTTCGATCCCTGGTTGAGGAACTAAGATTCCACATACCCCACAGCCAAAAAATAGGACCGAAAAAATGAGAATGAAGGAGGCTTGCTCCCTGCAGGAGCTAGTGAGGAAGGGTTGGTGACCGCAAAAGCTTTTTGGAATTATCTCAATGATTGCCAACACTTCCTCAAAGAGGAGGACTGGATGTAAGCTTTGTATGTAATTCATTGTTTTTAAAACTGAATTTCAGACCACAGCTGTTTCAGATTTCTCTTATAAGAATTTAATTGGTATGTAATAGCATAGTTAATTAAATACAAATCAATAGTTTAAGGGAACTAATTGATACTTAATATGGATGGGGAAAAAACTTAGTTCTAATATAATTAACTCATATGAAATTAGCAATGAAAGAGCAATTATGTCTTTACAACAATGTAAAGTTTATAGTGCTTTAATAAACTTAGCGTTAGCAAGCAATGAGATTCAAAAATTATGAAACAGGTATTATTGGGCTATTAAACATTTATTACTTGTCCTAGAGGCCCAGAGTCATGCACTAGTCAGGATTAATAAACCTTTACTATCCCTCTCGTCAGGGCTCTTTGCTAGAGAGCTTGATCGGTAAACTGTTATTTTTGTGTGATTTACGGGCGTCCTTATTGCCTGGGATGTGAGTGATTATGCTGAACACAGCACCAGGCAGACCCGAAGCAGAAAGCAGTTTAGTAGAATTTCGGTGAGAGCTTTCCAAACGTGACCCTCCAGCATCCTGCTCCCAGGGGGCCATCGCTGGGCAGGATGGCTTGTGATGAGAGAGGCCATGGGTACCGACACCAAACCAAGGCAAGCCCTAGACAAGTAAGCAGTCCCCCAGGCCCTTTGAGATGACCACCCCACCCCGCACAGTTCCCTTTTCCTCCTCAAGACACAGCGATTATTGTTGTTCATGTAGAAATAACTCCAGCTCAGCCTCATGACACTTTTTTAGTTGAACTGTAGCTTGTGTTTGAATTTTTTCACAGGTGATATCCTACCTATATCAGTGGTCCCCAGTGTTTTTGGCATGAAAGACCAGTTTCATGGAAGACAATTTTTCCATGGATCGAAGGGCTGGAGAGGATGGTTTCAGGATGATTCAAGGGCATTACATCTACTCTGCTCCATCAGCTCCACCTCAGATCATCAAGCCTTAGATCCTGGAGGTTGGGGACCTCTGCCTGATATAACCAACCAGATTGTAATCTCATTGGGAGGAAGCCTGTGTTATGTATTTTTGTCTGGAGCATTGTGGCTCTTGATGAGTGTTTGTGGGTTGAATTTTTAAAATACTGATTTATTTATTTGACTGTATTGGGTCTTAGCTGCAGCACGTGGGACCTTCGATCTTTGTTACGTCGTGTGGGGTCTTTTCTTGGGGTGCACAGACTCTCCAGTTATGGCACTCGGTCTCGAGAGCTCGTGGGCTCCAGTAGTTGCAGTGCTCAGGCTTAGTTGCTCCACAGCATGTGGGATCTTAGTTCCTCGACCAGGGACCGAGCCTGGGTCCCCTGCATTGCAAAGCAGATTCTTAACCACTGGACCACCAGGGAGTCCTTGTGGGTTGGATTTTATAGCTGCCGGTTTGTGAATGTGCGCGGGTGGCGGAGGGTGGCGGCGGCGGCATCATAGCAGAGGCTGCCTGTCTCCTCCTCCGGCTTTGTGTGCAAGTTGTCACCACGTGAACTGGTCTACAGACCACGGTGTTCGCTCTCCAAGGGCAGTGAAGTTGCTTTAAGATGTGTTTCTTCAGATCCGAACTCGTGTTCAAGTGACCATCCAGGACCTGTCCACTTGGGGACTTCCAGATACAGAAAGTCACCATTGTCACCCGTAATCAGCTTCCTTTGTCAATCGCTTCTGACTTACACCCCTCGCTTCCTCCAATCTCCCCACTGAAGACCCTGGGGGGTCTTCCTGTTCCCCTCCTGTTCCTCTGCCCCTTAGCCTATTTCTAGGCTGAGAAACTTCTCTTGAGTTGCCACTCTGTTTCCAGCACGGGTGGTCTTCTGACCTCACCTGCAACACCCCCAGCTGGTCTTCCTGCCTCGCTTCACTCCTCCAGCCCCACTGACTTGAAGCTGCCACACGAATCTTCAGAAACGCCTCCTAACAGCTCATTAAATCACCCTGGACAGGACATCTCAGTCCCTGAGTCGCCCCTTTGGCATCTGTTTTAAAAAAAAAAAAAGGAGGAGGAGGGGAAATTTTGATCACCTCTAGACTGCAGTCTGATGTTCTGTTTCAATTTCACCCTCATCAGTGCTTTATTCAAGGTCCTTATACCAAGTGCTGTCTCATTGGATTTGCATGTCAACCAAGTGAGGAGGGTCTTACTAGCAGTATCCACATTTTGTAAGTGAGAGAAGTAAAGCCCAAAGAAGCCCTGAGGACTGTTCAGGGCTGAAGCAAGGCTCCGGCTGGTGCTGGTGGTTTTGCAGCCCACGTGGTTCCACTGCCCCCAGGTGCTCTGCGTGACTTCAGCCAGGTCCAGCTGACGTCTTTGCCATCTGCTCTCAGGTACCATCTGGGGAGCTATTTTCAGCCCCTGCTCTGCTCTCCCATGTCAAGGTGGTGGGGATGTGGAGGCTGTGACATCCCCCTGAGAAGCCCAGGGTCTTTTCACCTGCTTTCTCATCTCAGGCTGTCCTGGGAGAGCAGGAAGAGGGGGGACATATCCACCCATCACCTCTTGCCAGGAGGGTCACAGTGGTCACACAGCTGCTCTTCCCTGTCTGGGCTTACCTTCTCCCAGTCATCATCGGCATCCATGCTAAAATGATCTTTAGAAGATGCAAGTCTGGCCTGTCTTCTGCCAAGAACTCTGTAGAAAAAAATGCAGACTCCAAGGCAAGGCTCACCAGGTCCCCCAGAATCTCATCCCTGTCTTTGTCTCCTGCCTCACTTTCTCCACTCCTGAAATCTTTGCTACACCACACCAAACTGCTTGCCCCCCACACTCTATTTCATGTTCAGTAGGCTCCTAGGGACATGCTCCATCTAATAGCTTCAGGTAATAAGTGGATGCCAATGCTGGGAAAGACTGAGGGCAGGAGGATAAAGGAACGACAGAGGTTGAGATTGGATGGCATAACCCACTTAATGGACGTGAGTTTGAGCAAACTCTGAGAGATGGTGAAGGACAGGGAAGCCTGGCATGCTGCAGTCCATGGGGTCACAAAGAGTTGGACACAACTTAGCAACTGAACAACAATGGACATAAAGGGATAGTTCTCAGCAAGCATCCCTGAACCATTGGGACTGGGCAAGGTGGGAACAGGTGGAAACAGGTGGGCTTCCAAATGCCTCAAATACCCTCAAGTGAGGGAGCAGGACCTGGTACCTGTCCACTGTCACCAGCTCTATCTGTGATTACGTCACAGCCCATTTCTTTCGGGGCTGGGGCACTAAGCAAGCACTCTTTGGGCCAATGTCATCCACACACTGAGAGCAGGAATGCTCAAGGCATTCTGGGTTGACATCAAGACACACAGCTAGTGGCTTTCCTGGTAGTTCAGTGGTAAAGGATCCACCTGCGAATGCAGGACACATGCATTCAATCCCTGGTCCCGGAAGATCCCATGTGCCTCGGAGCAACTAAGCCTATGCACCACAACTATTGAACCCACGCTCTAGAGCCCAGGAACCACAACTACTGGAGCCTGTACACCCTAGAGCCCATGCTCTGAAACAAGAGGAGCCACCGCAATGAGAAGCCCATGGACCACAACTCGAGAGTAGCCCCTGCTCCCTGCAACTAGAGAAAAGCCCGAGCAGCAGCGAAGACCCAGCACGGCCAGAAATAACTAAATAAATAAATAAATAAAAATTCAGAAGACACATAGCCAGCCCTCTCCCCACCCCCCACCTTCCCGCTTTCCCATCATCTCTTGTGCCTGCCACCCCCACTGTCCCATCTTATCAGCCTCTCTGACTGCTCTCTAGTCAGCTGGTGCCTCTCAGTAGCCTTCTGAATGGTTATGTGACACTACCCCCTGAGTCCCCCATGACTAAGAGACGGGGGTCAAAGAGTCTTGATCAACGAAAATACCAGTTCCTCCGCTCTTCCTGTCTACATTAGCTTGCTAGGACTGTGGTGACACAGGGCCACAAACTGGATGACTTAAACATCAAAAAAGGTATTGCCTACCAGTTCTGGAGGGCTTCCCTCATAGCTCAGTTGGTAAAGAATTGCCTGCAATACAGGAGACCTGGGTTTGATTCCTGGGTCGGGAAGATCCCCTGGAGAAGGAAATGGCAATCCACTCCAGTATTCTTGCCTGGAAAATCCCATAGACGAGGAGCCTGACAGGCTACAGTCCATGGGTCTCAAGAGTCAGACACGACTTAGCGACTAAACCACCACCACCACCAGTCCTGGAGGCCAGGAGTCCACAAAAGATGCTGGCGGGGTTGGTTCCTTCCAAGGGGCCTGAGGAAAGGCTCTGTTCTAGGCCTCCCTTTGTGGCTTATCAACAACCTTCTCCATGTTCATATGGCATTGCCCCAGGTGTGTGTCTGTCCCAAATTTCCCCTCTTTACGAGGACACCAGTCATATTGGATTGTGTGAATGCATGCTCACTCAGTTGCACCTGACTCTTGCAAAGCCATGGACTATAACTCACCAGGCTCCTCTGTCCATGGGATTTTTCAGACAAGAATACTGAAGTGAGTTGGCCTTTCCTTCCCCAGGAGATCTTTCCAACCCAGGGATCCAACCTGTGTCTCTTGACTGACAGATGGATCTTTACCACTGCTCTACCTGAGAAGCCCCATATTGGATTAGAGTCCCCCTAATGCTCATTTTAACTTGATTACCTTGGTCAAGTCTCTATCTCCAAATAAAGACACATTCTGAGATGCTGTGGGTTTCCAGATAGCTCCGCTGGTAAAGAAGCCGCCTGCAATGTAGGAGACCCCGGTTTGATTCCTGGGTCTGGATGATCCACTGGAGAAGGGGCAGGCTACCCACTCCAATATTCTTGGGCTTACCTGGTGGCTCAGATAGTAAAGAATCTGCCTGCAATACGGGAGACCTGGGTTCGATCCCTGGGTTAGGAAGATCCCCTGGAGAAGGGAAAGGCTACCCATTCCAGTATTCTGGCCTGGAGGATTCCATGGATTATATAGTCCACAGGATCACAAGGAGCCGGACACAACTAAACGTCTTTCACTTTCACTGAGATATTGCAGTCAGGACTTCAGCATCAAGTTTAGGGGAACCCAGTTCACCCCCATGATCCCACAGGACCACTGATCTCTGCTGCCACTTCTATGTCTGTCTTTTTTAAAGTATTTGTTTTATTTATTTGGCCGCATTGGCTCTTAGCTGCGTCATGCAGGCTCTTGGAATGCACGATCTTTCATTGAGGCGTGTGGATTCAGCAGTTGTTTAGTGGCAGGTTTGGTGGCCCTGAAGCGTGTAGGAACCTCGTTCCCTCACCAGGGATCAAACCCATGTCCCCTGCATCGGAAGGTGGATTCTTTACCACTGCACCACCAGAGAAGTCCCTCCGTGTCTGTCTTGATTCATAGCGTTGGCTAGCCCTGGGATCTGGGGACCCACCCTAGGAAGTAAGCCAGAAATCAGACCTGGGTTCCAGCCTGAGCACCAGCCTGGCTAGACTGTGCGTTGGCCTTGAACTGTCATTTTACTTCCCTGAGCCTGTTTCTGAAACCAAAATGGAGGAAATCACTTCTGCCTTACCTGCCTCACGGAGCTCCTGTGAACACCCAATAAGACAGTGAATATGACAGTATCGTGAAAAAATAAGTATCCCACAAATGTGAAGTAATATCTCCGCAATATCATGATTACTAGGAAGAATAAAGGAATCCTCAGGCTAGAAAAAGTCCCATCCTCACCCTCAGAAACTGAAGGAAAACCATTCCTTTTATGAAGCCATCCTTTTTTATACCTCCCGAGAGGAAACTGCACATTTCCCAGACTCCTGTTCTGATGAATTACAGTGTTCATTCACTCCAGGCCATCCTCACCTGACCTAATCCACTGTGCCTCTGTCAAGCCCATCTGACTTCTCTCTGGCCTGGGTCAGAGAGTACTGGTCATTACCCATTGTTTCTCAGTCATCTCTTTCATTAAAGCAGACTTTTCCTGATCACTTGCCATGTGCCAGGCACTGTGCTTCAGACCACGGACCCTGAGCCTAAAAAGACACTATCCCCACCCTTTTGTGGCTCACAGCCTACTGGCTGGGAGTTCTTGGGATGCAACCTGGCATTCTCCCTAAGAAACATACGCCTTCTCAGGCAATGCTTCATTGTGTAGGGAATGTGAGTCTAAGTCACTTTGGTCGTGTCCAGCTCTTTGCAACCCCTTGGACTGTAGCCCAGCAGACTCCTCTGTCCATGGGATTCTCCAGGCAAGAATACTGGAGCCAATTGCCATGCCCTTCTCCGGTGGGTGCTCTTCCTGACCCAGGGACAGAACCCACGTCTCCTGCAGCTCCTGCATTGCAGGTGGATTCTTTACTGCTGAGGCACCAGGGAAGCCCCTCCTTCTGTAGCAGTGTCTCCTAACTCTTTGTTCTCCTGAGACAGCACACTCCGCACCTCCATAGGCAGGTGACCCTGGCCTTCTTTGTACCGAACTGCCCTTCAAGCCAGGATGACTCCATTCACGTCAGTCTTTTTCTGTGGGCTCTTTCAGTGCATCTGGTGGTTCTGCTATTGATTAGTAGCCAAGAGCTGCAGCCCCAAAGTCTACATGGAGAAGACCCCAACATCTTGCTGTTTTAAAAAATACATCTGGAGGACTTCCCTGGTGGTCCGGTGCTTAAGACTTCACCTTCTGATGCAGGGAATGTGGGTTCGATCCCTGGTTGGGGGGACTAAGATCCCATATAGATGAGGCCAAGAAACCAAAACATAAAACAGAAGCAATATCATAACAAATTCAACAAAGACTTTTAGAATGATCCACATCAAAAACAAACAAGTCTTAAAAATAAATAAATAAAATGGGCATCTGGGATCTGACTCCACCATCGGTCCCACACCACCTGACAAAGAAGTTGGTCGTCTGGTGGCTGACCCAGCTCACAGTGTGAATGATACCTCTCCTATCACATTCCGTCATCTTTCCACTAATAGCCTGGTTGATCTGGCTTGTTGGCGTTTTCCCAATCAGAAGCCATTGGTTCCTGCTCCCTGCACGGTTCTCTCTGGTCACTTTGACCACACCTGTGTTTCCAGATCCTCCTGGAATCACACCTTGGCCCTGACCTGCTTCTTCATGTAGCACCAATGACCTCTAATTTAGCTCTGCAAATCTCTCCCAAGAACATCCTGTTTTCATATATGGATAGCCAGCTCATTCTCACGTAGTTAATCCCCCAACCTGCTCGTTCTTGCAAGGATCCCAGTAGCTTCTCCCCACTTTCAGTAAAGACTTAGTCAGAGAGCCCTCTCTCACTTAATAAATTTCTGCAGTGTGCTTATTAGTGCCTTGTAATGTAGATGCCTAAATAATTAAGACTAACCCACACGTGTCAAATTAAATGAGCCAAATACATTGAGAAATTGCTTCAGCTTCCATTTCTTTTATTAATCAGGTTTTTTTTATTAAAAAAAAAAAAGTCTTTTCCTGCTCATTTGCAAAAATCAAACATGGTCCATGAGAGTCTTACTTAGAATAACCGTGTGTATATACAGACTCTTTCATTGGGCAATAACCCTGGTGGCACATTACGAGACATAGGACAGGGTGGATTGGGGTGGCAGAGACCGTCAGCTCAGTCAGCAGGTGATCCAGTCTCTAAGTCTGTAGGAGGACCATGCCCCTCCATTTCCCTGAGAGGTGAGGGGATGGCCCAGGAAACCCTGCAGGAGCACTGGCTGAAATTCACCGAGTCTTCTGCCCACACTCTTCTGCCAGAGTTTGTTCCTGGGCTCAATGCAAGCACCCAAACCCAAGCTCCCTTTCTCATTAGGAGCCGCTGCTGATGTACTTCAGATGAGCATAGGAAGTCAGTGGAAAATATAATAGGAATCATCAGCAATTGTGTCATTCTCATGATGAACAATACGCGTGCAATTATAACGGGCTGGTTAACTGCCTGTCGTCAGCATCTTGAGGTTTCAATAGGGTCCTGGGCTAGAGGCTGTTGTTTGCTGGGGCTCAGAGCCACCTCACAGCTAGAGCTTCCGCAGCCCCTCCTCCTGGCAGGCTGCATTCCTGCCTCTTGAAGGTGGTTGTTAGAAAGGATCCACAAATATAGTAAGTAAACATCAAAGGGGCTTTGATCCGCATGGCTTTCGACAGAGCAGGAGCCCCTGAAGAAAGGGCCGAGGCCTTGGATGAGGGAACTTAACATCGTCAATTTGGGCGCCTGAGATGTAAGGCTGTTTGAAGTGAGGGCGTTTTGGCTGTGCCTTCAGACGAGCGAGCGTGGAGAGAAAGGAAGAGAAGTGAGTGCCTTTGGAAAAGGCTTGCTCAGATCTGCTTCTCTGCTCTTTACTGATAGTCAATAAACCCCTTTAAAGAATCAAGAGATCAAAGCCCGCGACCTCCCTGGGCCATGGCATTCCGCCACCACCCACCATGCTTTGTTTTCCTCTGGGGCGGGAGCCCCTGAGCTTGACTTATCTATGTCTCTCCGGCCCTTTCATTCTGCTGCTCCCAGAGGCTGGGCCTGGACCACAGGAGGTGGGGGGAGGGCTGGAGGAGAAGGAGCCCAGCCTCTCTGCACTCTGGCAGCCTAGTCGCCAACCAGCCGGGGCTCAGAGTATCACCAAGGGTCGGGAAGAAGATGTTGTGACGTATCCCTCCGTGGCCCCCTCCTTCTCTAAGAGACCGATGGAGGGAGCAGCCAGGCATCCGGGAGGCTGACCGAGCCTGGGAGAAGCTGCAGCGCCATCCCTGCCTCTGGAAATCACACCCCTTATCCGTTTTCCCAGTTCATGGCGGCTGCCACATCTGTGTGACCTCAAAGCAAAGAGGTGGGGGTGGGGAGGCTACAAGAATCATGGGAAGTCATTTAACATTTTTTAACTTCAGTTTTCTCATCTGCATAGTGTGAACAGTAATAACTGGCCTGCCTCCCTCATGCAGAGGCTGTGGGGAATACAAAGAGAAACCTGTTTCAGAACCCACAAGTGCTGATGACAAATCAGGAGTAAAGGACAGATGTGTGTGTGTGTGCGCTGAGTCATTCGGTCATGTCTGACTCTTTGCAGTCCCCGTGGAATGTAGTCCACCAGGCTCCTCTGTCCATGGGATTCTCTAGGCAAGAATACCGGAGTAGGTTGCCATCTCCTACTCCAGGGGATCTTCTGGATCCAGGGATAGAAGCCATGTCTCTTGAGTCTCCTGAATAGAAAGGCAGATTCTTTACCACTGCGCCGCCTTTGGGGCAAAGGAGAGATACTGGAGAGGAAATCTCGCCTGGTTAACCGAGGTATTCCAGCCCAGGGCTGATACACAATGGACACTGATTTTCAGAATATCGTCGTGCGGGAAAACTTGTCTCTTGCATCTGCTACCTGGAATCGTTGTTCTAGCTTGTTGTTCTATTGGATCAAAGTCTTGTGGGACCAGAGTCTATGTCTTATGTTTCTTAGCCATCCCCACCCCTGTGCTCCAAGCTAAGTCTATGCTCATAAGTGTCTGATGACGATGCTGAGTTGTGCCTAAATGTAAGGATGAACAGGGATCCTCAGCCCCAGACATTCACTCTCTCCCAAAAGGTAGACTCCTTCTACCTACACCTTGACTCCTGTGTACTAAGTCACATCAGTCATGCCCAACACTTCGAGAACCCCTAAACTGTAGCCCGCCAGGCTCCTCTGTCCATGGGATTCTCCAGGCAAGAATACTGGAGTGGGTTGCCATGCCCTCCTCCACAGGATCTTCCCGACCCAGGGATTGAACCTGCCTCTCTTATGTCTCCTGCTTTGGCCGGCATGTTCTTTACCACGAGCGCCACCTGGGAAGCCCCTTGGCCCCTGTGTCTTCCCCTAAATCCTCCACTGTGTCTGGTTGTGCTGTTCCATCCTGAACACCACTGGCTGGACTCTGCCTCTCCTCTGGCTTCACCATGGTCCCGATGTAATCTGGGCATACCCCTTTCAAGCCTGGGGACTCATTAACCTAGAGAGTAAAGGTTATGACTGTGGACTCCGCCGTCAGGCTGCCTCTGTTCAAACTCTTGGTTCTGCCACCTACCAGCTTTTTCATCTAAGACCACCTAAATGCAGATATAATATAAAAATAGGGATAACAGTGGTATATCATAGAGTATATCATAGTGGTACCTCATAGAGTAGTTGTGAAGATCAAATAAGCAAATTATTGGCCTTAAGTTATGCCTGGACTGTATAAAACAGATAACTAATGAGAACCAACTGTATACCACAGAGAATTCTGCTCGATGTTCTGTAGTGACCTAAATGGCAAGGAAATCCAAAAAAAAAGAAAAAAGAGAGAGAGAGAGAGAGAGGATATATGTATACATATAGCTGATTTACTTTGCTATACAGCCAAACTAACAGAACATTGTAAAGTAACTATACACTGATAAATAAATACAAATCACATTTGCAACATCTTAAAATTATGAAAATCCTAGAAATAAACCTGGTGAAAGTTTTGAAAAAAAAAAATCATGCCTGGACCAAGTGCTTTCTAAATGTTTGTTGAATAAGTAGCCCTTTTATAAGAGCAACAGGCTTCATAACTCTTGCAAAAGGACCTTCACTGACCCCTGACCCATTCCAAGCTCACCCACTTCTGCTTTCCTTCCAGAGCTGGGCCTCCAGAAAAGAGGATGCTGTCTGGTGCTGGGCTACATGGCCAAGGACAAGTTCCGGAGAATGAATGAAGGTCAGTGGGAGCCTGCCTTCTCAGGGTGATGGGGAGGGAGGAAGCTCTGCCTACAGCTGTGGCAGCAGGAGAAAGACCCTGGGGCTTCTCAGAAAGGACAGCAGACCGATGAGGCTGGTTTCCATGAAGCCGTTTGGATAGTAACGTGGGGAAGAAACACTGCGCTGGTTCATGAGCAGTGTTTTCCTACACTCTCTTCCTTCCTCCCCTTAGGTCCCCTCCTTCCCCTCCTTCTCCTCCCTTTCCTTTGTCCCTCACCTACCACCTGGCTCAACTAAATCTGCTTCTATTATCTTTCCTAATCTAGACCTGACGGCCTTTCTCCTTAACATTCATATTTCTTGAATGCTAATTGAAATTAACGGCACCTCGCAGGGCACTTGGGAGGATGCTAAAGAAGAATAAGGCAGGGCTCTTTATTCTCAAAGGACTTCCACTCAAAAACCTGCCTTCAGCCCTACCTCTCCCTCTTACTCACAGGCCATTCTGTCTTCCTCTAGTACTGGGTCTTTCTTCGGACGCTTGACTGGGCCACAGAAGGCAGGAGGTGGTGGGGTGGAGAAGGTCTTGGCATTGATGTGGAGGCTGGGACGTGAGAGGAGGGCTGTCACTTCTGGGCCCGCTGTAATAAAGAGCCAATCCCCTCATCCCCAGCCATCTGTCTCCGTGCGGCTAATAACCCTCTCCATCAGATGCCACAGATTGTTTGTCAGGATTCAAAAGTAGATAAACAATGGCTGGGGATGCCATTTATTCATTAAAGTCAGACAAATGAAGCCCTGGCTTCTCACCAGCCCAGATTGCCATGAGCCGGACCCCTCCCTCCCCAAGGCCCAGCGCCCCCTGTAGCCTCATTCCCATTCCAGGCATAGAAAAGACAGCGCACCTGTACCAGCTCTAGCCCCAAACTTAGACCGCAGCTCAGCTCCAGCACCCTCTTCCTAAACTCCTCAGCTGGCTGTCTTCCCAGCCTCTAGACCATGACACCCGCACTCCCGTGTGCTCCCCAGAGTGCTCTAGCTAATGCCTCACCAGCTAGAGCTTTGTTGCCAGGACCCATCATGGTAACAGTTTGACAACAGTTGGGACAGTGCAATGAAACACAAAGAGTATCACCTCCCCGATTTCACTGCCTGCCTCTATAAGAAGGCAACAGCATCAAGAAGCTCCTCCTTATTTGCAGGAGCCCCATGGCTGAGCACAGCCGGGATTGAGGCTGCATTTTCTGCATCCTGCCAGTCAGTGTTCCTTCCGGACTCTTCTCTCAGCCCAGCCCTCTCTTCCCACCACCACCTTCTTGAGAGTGCCAGGCAGTAACTTCTAATTTGTGGGAACTGACAGCATGGCTCTGTCCATGGTGCTGAATAGACACATTTGTTCGGGGCAATGCTCATTAGAGAAGCTGAAATAAGGCTCGCAGGGAATGGGGGAACCAAAAGAGTCAGGAGCTGGGATGGATTTGAAAGCTCAAGTTCCAAGTGTCTGGCCCCAGTAGAAGGATACTGACTCCAGATCTTGAGGCCTGTAAAGAATCATATCACAAAGGTTGATGAACATGATTTGACTCCTCCCAATTTTCATAAGTGGCTTAGGCTGCCATAACAAAATACCACAGACTGAGTGGCTTAAACCCAGAAATTTATATTCTCACAGTTCTAGAGACTGGAAATCCAAGATCAAAGTGCCGGCATGGTCAGGTTCCAGTGAGAGCTCTTTTGTGATGTGCAAACAGCAGCCTTCTCACTGAGTCATCCCATGGTAGAAAGAGAGAGAGAATGCTCTGGTGTTTCTTCTTATGTGCCTGTGTGCGTGCATGCTAAGCCTCTTCAGTGGTGTCTGACTCTGTGGGACCCTGTGGACTGTAGCCCGCCAGGCTCCTCTGTCCATAGGATTCTCCAGGCAAGAATACTGCAGTGGGTTGCCATGCCCTCCTCCAGGGGATTTTCCCAACCCAGGGATCAAACCCACATGTCTTATGTCTCCTGCATTGGTAGGTGGGTCCTTTACCACTAGCACCACCTGGGAAGCCTGTCTTCTTAAAAGAAGTTTAAATACATTTGCTGCAAAGAAAGGTACAGTGGCAATACCCTGAACCAGAGCTTAGGAAAATGGTAAGAAAAGCAAATGCACTCTTAATAGCTCCTTAGACATTGTTCAAGTAAAGAAAGAAGGAAGAAAGTTGGGGGGACTAGAAGAGGACTTGGTAGCAAGACTAGGATCTGATTACTTCTAAGAATGGCTGCTTCTTAGCTACTTAGTAAGGCTACTTCTTAGCCTTACTTTTGTGCAACAGCTAAGCTAAACAGCATTTTAAAAATGTATTTATTTTAATTATAAGATAACTACTTTACAACACTGTGGTAGTTTTTGCCATGCACTGACATGAATCAGCCACGGGTGCACCTATGTCTCCCCATCCTAAGCACCCCCCCTCCTCCCTCCCCACCCCATCCCTCTGGGTCGTCCCACCAGCTTTGGGTGCCCTGCTTCATGCATCGACCCGGCACTGGTCATAAGATGGCATTTTAACAGGTCTTTATGTCTCTAGTTTGGCTGGGCCGGGTCTTGTCTTCAGCACACAGGACCTTGGTTGACGCAGACGGGATCTCCTGCTGTGGCCCGTGGGCTTCTCTAGGGTCCATGTGGGATCTTAGTTCCCCAAACAGGTGTGGAATCCATGTCCCCTGCATTGGAAGATGGATTCTTAGCCACTGGACCACCAGGGGAATCCTTTTTGTTGTTCAGTCGCTCGGTTGTGTCTGACTCTGTGTGACCCCATGGACTGCAGCACTCCAGGCTCCTCTGTCTTTCACTATCTTCCAGATGGCATTTTAAATAGTTTTTTCTTGTTAAAAAAAAAAAAAAGCAAGATGCTGAAACAATGCCCCTTCTCTTTGAGCCCCTTTTCAAACACACCCAAGCCACAAAAATGGGTTATTCCTTTCAACGGATTGTGATCCACTTGGCTGGGAATGAGCGATTCTAGGTGCTTTAGCCCAATCTATACCTTCCCCCTAGTAAAGATGAACTGAGAATCAAGCAGGAGGCAACAGAGGCATCAGCGATGGCCAGGAAGTAACAGAACATCCTGCCCCCCACCTCTGCCTTCCTCACTGCCTGTGGTTCTCGCCTCTCCCCAATGCCCCAGTGCACATTCGTGCCCACACACAGTAGCTGCTGCTGCTTCTATGTAAACAAGGAGATGAGGGGGTGGCAAGAAAGTTAAACCACCCTGTATGAGGAGTTACAAATCTCAGCTAACCAAGAGGAGACAGGATAGGAGGTGGGTGAGTTGGTGGGGCCGAAGGGGAGATGCTGGAGGTGGGTGGGCTTTGGCCCCGGAGGGGTGAGAGGCATGAGGAGAGGAAGAGGGAGGGGCCTGGAAAGGAGGCAGATGTCTCTCTGCTCCCACTCCAGCCAGTCTAGCTACCCCAAGTGCCGTATTACACATTTTTTTCTCTTTCGAAAGCTCACATGCTCAAACCCCAACACGTCCGCACATAACAAAGAAGCATCAGCGAGCATGGGGAGCTGTTTTATGGTTTATAATTATCTTGTACGAATACTCAAAATGATTATAACTTCCACATATTAATAATTGAACTGGAATAGCAGCTATGACATAGATCAAGAAGCAGACATCTCTGTCCACACTGCCCTACACACCTTGCTATAAATTGAACACTTGGTACAATAGTTTGAAAAAAATTATAATTTTTTTCTCCCAGATGTTGAAATTAGTGAGATATTGGAACAATTAGCTGCTTCTTCCATTAAAGATAAGATGGTGATCATTATATTTGCCATTTAGAATAAATATGCAAGACCTACTTGAGCTGCATTGAGGCATATTTGTTCTGTTTAACAGTATCTAATAGAGTGTCTGTCACCCAGGAAGAAGTGGTCCCCTATTTCATTTGTTTCCTTGTTAATTTCTGTATCTTTTTTATTTTATTTTCCCTCCAGTCTCCCCTCCTTGCTACATCCCCCCCCAAAAAAATAACAGCTTGAGAAGGAGCAAGAGAAAAATAATGAATGAACAGGAGCTTTATAGATCTGGGGTTTATCATAAGCTAAAGTAATCGCAATTGGTGCCGTTAAACTACACAAAGCAATAAAAAAGAAAACACTATTCAACGATCGTTTAAGGGGGCATGTGATAGTTAATGAGAGGTTTGCTCTATTTGGGAGCATGTAATAGCTTCTCGGGTAGAATCTGCAGCATTTGCAGGAATGGAAGTGGTCGGTAAAATGTGTGTGTCTGTGTATGTGTGTATGCCTGTGTGTGTGTGTGTGTCTGTTTGTGTGTGTTCTTTCCTGTTTGTGCTCAACACATCTGAGGCATCAAGTGGCAATATGGACAAAAATCAATGAGAGGCCGACAAGAAAGGAGCAAATAAAGACAGACTAGGCATGAGACTGTCACGTTTGTTTGACATAATTGTCTTCATGTGATTAAGTACATGGTACTTTAAGTAGGAACTGCTGGAAGGAGATCATTTATTTATTCATCAAACAGTCAGTGAATACACACCATAAAAATAATACCAATTTTTCATAATAAGTGCCAGCCACTGTTCTAAGCTCTAGAGGTTCAAAAGTAAGGAAGACAAGATTTCCCTGGTGGTCCAGTGGTTAAGACTCTGTGCTTCCACTGCAGGGGGCATGGCTTTGATCCCTGGTCTGAGAACTAAGATCCCACACACCAGGCAGTGTGGCCAAGGGGAAAAAAGTAAATAAGATATAGTCCCTGCCCTCTCGAGCTCCGGATAAAAAACACACCGTTGCATCTCAGGGTTCCTGTCACCTCCACAGAGACCCTGCCGGACCACCTTGCCTAAGTGAGATTCCCCCCACCACCATTGTGCTCCATTGTGACAACCAGCCTATTTACTTGGTCGTACTTACCCTAATCGATGATCATTTATTACACTGTTCCACCTAAGAGTTAGCTTCAGAAAGGCAAGGATCCTGCTCCCTCCTTTCCTTGCCTGTCCCTGGACTTTAGCCCAGTGTCTCACACATTAGAGACAAACCATTTTGAAATTAGGCAATTAGTTTGTGGGCTTCCCAGGTTGCTCAGTGGTAAAGAATCCGCCTGCCAATGCAGGAGACATGAGTTTCATCCCTGGGTCAGGAAGATCCTGTTTAGAAGCAAATGGCAACCCACTCCAGTATCCTTGTCTGGGAAATCTCATGGACAGAGGAGCCTGGCAGGCTACAGTCCATGGGATCGCAAAGAGTCAGACACGACTGAGCAACTAAACAACAAAAACAATTAGTGTCATGAGTGGCAATGTAGGAATACAGAACGCTATCCACGGGTGTAAGGTGAATCCGGAGAAGGAGCTCAGTAGACAGAACACTCTGGCATAGAGCACCAGGCTTCACGTCCCCAGCAATTCCCTATGACTTACCTTTCTGTCTCTCCTCCGAGGCCAGCACTACAGTCCCTCTTAGGAGGCCAGGATCCACACACATCAGCGGAGAGGAGGGCTCGGAGGTGAGGCTGCCAGGGATGTGTCTGTCCTGCAGCCACCCGCCCTCCTTCCTCACACCCTCCTACTGATGGACCATTTTCTCATCTAGGACATCGCTAGGCAGGTGTTTCCCGTCAGAGCTGCAGGGGGAAATGCTCTCAAATCACTCACACACACACACACACACACACACACACACACACCCCATTCTCTTTCCTCTTCCCATCCTTCTGCCATGACCCACTTCTCCTGGAGAGCCCAGAACCACTCTCCAGTTCCATGCACATTGCTTGCATAGGGTGGATCCTATCCACGGGCAGAATAGGAAGCTCCCCCGTGGTGTCAGATGAGGGGCTCTGCCTGCCTCTCAGAAAGCCCAGTCCTCCTCTGTGTTAGAACCTCGAACCACCCCAGTAACTTACAGTACAGCCCACCCACCCAGAAAGGCCCAGGGCCAGTAGGAAGTTCCTGGTAGAGGCAGGACCACAACCCAGGTCTGCTGACATCCAGTCCAGTGCCTTTAGAAGGCAGAAAGAGGGGGCTGAGGCCACAGTCAGAGGGGATGCCCCTAAGGCTTTGGCTTGAAAATACAGAAAAGGTGGAAGGGGCGGGAGAACATGGTGCAGAACATGGGAGACTGTCAGCCTGATGTGGGAGAAAGTCAGGAAAGACGGAGAGGGGGACACAGGCCAGGGAAGACCCTTTCTTTCTCCAGAACCAGAAAAGGCTACCGGGCCAAAGACTCTAGCAGTGGGAGATGAGGGGAAGGGAGGGGGAATGAGGGAAAGGACGTTTGAAGGAGGAGAGGGGAGGCAGTGCAGCCCTGGCCTCCCTGTCCGGGGGGCCCTTTGAGACCAAGGGGGACCTGCTCTGAGGCTGCCATCTGCCCGGGCTGCACATGTAGGGGGCAGGGTCCGGGACCCTCTGCTTCCCACCCGGTTATGGGAAGCAGGTCTGACTCCCAGCGCTGCTGCTTTCATCCTCCCTGCAGTGGCGGTTTAGTCTCTAAGTCTCGTCTGACTCCTGTGACCCCATGGACTGTAGCCCGCCAGGCCCCTCTGTCCATGGGGATTCTCTAGGCAAGAACACTGGAGTGGGTTGCCATGCCCTCCTCCAAAGGATCTTCCCAACCCAGGGATCAATCTCACGTCTCATATCTTCTGCACTGACAGGCAGGTTCTTTACTACTAGCGCTGGGGCCCATAGTCATTTTCCTGAGACAGTCTCTTCACTGCCTGCCCGAACCCCCGGGGTGCTGGCTAATACTGTCATTTTGTTAGTTGGGGCTTTGGGGTGCATTTTTTCTTATTTCATTTTTCTTACTGATGTGTTTTCTTCTACTGGGCTGCAAAGCCGATTATTTGTATAATGTCCCTGTTTATTATTTATGGCGAAACTCAGATTTCCAGGGTGCTTTATGATTGTTATTTAATTTGCTCGGCGCCTTGGAACATGGGTCGTCCATTTCTGTTCTCCTGCCTTGATCTGACAGTGGATTTGGGAGCTTTTTCCTAGGCCTGTTTCTCCAGCCACCATTCCTACCACGAGACCTGCTTGGCTTAAAGCAAGCTGGGGGCCACCTCGACCACAGACCCTGCCAAGCTCCTTCTCGGACTTCTTTTCCCTCACTGCTCTCTCCAGTTCTCACCAAGACCTAGAAATGTTGCCTCCTGAATATCTCTCGAGTCCATCCACCTCTGTCCATCTGACGGCCACTGCTCTCACCCATCACACCCTCCCCAACCTGGGCCGCATCATCGCTCTCCTAACTGGCTTCTGGGTCCATCAATCCCAGCCTCTTCCCTCCCAGTTCATTTTTCACACTTCAGCCAGAGCAGTATTTCAAAATGCAAATCTGAAAATGGTGCATTGCTCTTGAAAATATTCCAGTGGCTTTCTATCACCATTAGGAAAAACGCCTGAATCCTCGGCATGTTTTATAAGACCCTACGGGATCTGATTGCTACTGACCCTTTTGGCTCCATCTTGCCCCTGTAACACTCTGTAAAACTTCAGTCACATCAGTCTTCTTTCTGCTCCTCCAACACGGCATGCTCCCATCTGCCATAGAGCCTTTGTCTGCACTGGTCCCTCCTCTTGGGATACGGGCCACACATGCCACCACCCCATCCCCAGACCCTTCCCATAGCGGCTCCTGCACATCTTTCAGATCTCAGCTGAAATATTGCTTCTGCAGTGAAGCCTTCTCAGACCCACCCCTCCCTAGTCTAGACCAACTTCCTGTGTTCCATGCTCTTATATTCCTTTCCTTCCAAGGGCTTAGCTAAGTCTGTACCCAGAAGTTCATTTAGCAGCTATTTAGCTCAGACCTATTTCCGCTCTCAGTCTTTAAGTTCTGCTAGTTTTCCGTTACCTCCCCGGAGCCTGGCATCGTGTTTGCACACAGTAGACATTGAAAGAAGAGCGAGCACAATGATCTTCTCTGCCCCGGGCAGTGGCTCCCAAGCTGCTGGAACCAGGCGGCTGGACAATCACAGACTCCTAGAAGAAACATCAGAGATCACTTGGAGAAGGAGAAGCTGAGACCCAGGAAAGCGATCGGCTAGCCCAGAGCAGCGTAGCTGGCAAGCAACACAGCACAGGATTGAAGCCAGACTTCTGAGCCTCAGTCCAGCCACTTCCCCATCTCATTGTGCCGAGTCCTTGAGGGGTGGACGTGACCGATTGAGCGGGTCCAACAGGGACGTCCGTCTGCTGAACATGGGTTTGGGGCAGTGTTTTGAAAGAGACAAGAAGCAAGAACCTCTGGAGAAAAGGAAAGGATGTAGGCTCTTTGATACAGAAGTGAAACACACCCCTGTGAGCCCAGTACTGTGTTGGGCACAGGAGCTCCGCGGGCTGGACCCAGCTTCTGACTTCAGGAACTCTGCCCGCCACTGGGGGAGCTTAGACATATTTCATGTCAAGGTGATTTTGTGGTTGTTTGGTTTAGCTTTTTTCTTTTCAGCCTTATGGTTAGTAGGCTTAAGGGTTAAGCACTGTGGCTTGGGAGACACTGAAATTTAGGCATAGTCAGAGCAGGTTTAGAACCATACCATCAAAGATTCTTGAGGCCAGAAGGGACCCAAGGCTATCTAGTCCACACTGTCTCCTGATGGCTCAATATCCCCGCCCAGCACCAGTGTACGTAAATACCTGTGAATACTGTGCTGCCATGTGCTCATTCGCTCACCAGCTGAGTGACTGTGTGCCCAGCACTGTGCCTGGCCCCTGGCACGTAAAGACATCGTCCCTGTCCCAAAGGACAGCACAGTCCTCACAACACGGTGTCTTACTGGCTGCAACCAGCTGTGTTCAGAGCCTTGGGAACGGAGAAGAGGAAACCAGTCAAACTGCAGGCCAAGTGAGCGGGGCCAAGGCAGCCTCCTGAAGAAAGTGATATCTGAGCTGAGCCCTGGGAGCAAACTTTATTATCAGAGGCCATTGCAACCTACACTTGGATCCCTCCAAAGGCAGGAAACTCACTACCTGCCAAGGCCAGGGGTAGCTCCTCAGCTAGGCTCTCATAACGGAGTTTCCAAGAGAAAACACCCCTTCAGCCCCAAGAGTCTACAGTTTTGTCATTCTCACCACACTGAGGACAATGACCAAGTGATAGTTAGCAGCCACTGGCCAAAATCCCGGGGTTTCACCCTATGTCAGCTCTGCCCAGGCAAGCTCCCCCTTCCTCTGTCTGCCTCCCCTTCCCCAGCCAGCCAGCCTCAGCCAGCCTCAGAGCTTTCATCAGTGAATGCAACACCCCCGTCTCTACTTCCCTCCCCAGGGTGGGAGAGTCTGAATAAATGAGAGTGCTTAATGGCCTGCGGTGCCATAAAGTTTTAGAGCTGTGTACCGGAATGAGCAGGTTCAGGCTGAGATGAATTATCCAGACCTTTTATCAAAGGAGAGTCAATAAAAACCTGAAGGCGCTCACCCCATCTCCTCGGAGTGGCCGTGTCACACGGCCGGGCCCTGCGTTCTGGAAATAGTCATCGGTGGGTGTGTTTCCCACCGACCCCCCCCCCATCCATCTGCTTTCTTCCCTATGCCTTCCCTTCTCAAATGTATTTGTTTCTATGGTAACTGTGTTGTTACTGGTATGGGAGGAGTTTAATGACATTCAGAAGTACCAAATCAAGTCCATTTATATAATGGTTTGAAATACACATAATGGCCTGTGGAATATAGGACACGGTGACAGTTTCAGTAACTGCGTACAGACTGTGGGATAAATAGAGTGAAGTGGTACTCCCCCCAACCTCCGAGTCAAACACACGGGGAATAACGACTATCCTTAGTAAAGAGAGATACTTCTCAACCATTACTCGGGAAAGGGTCTCAAAACGCGACAGCAAGCCGTTCTCTCGTCGAGGAAGGATGCTGGCTGGACCACGGGTCCTCTGCGCCCACCAAGGTTTGACCAGGGAGTCAGGTAGGGCAGCTGCAGAGAGGATGGGCCTTTCTAGGATGATGGAAAAAGCAGCCCTCCTGCCCTGGGGTCCTCGGGCGCCCCCCCTCAGCCAGCCCAAGGTAGAACATGCACTCCAAGTGCTGGCGCTCCCGGCTCCTGTGTGTCTGAGTCAGAGATTTATCTTTCAGGCACCCACCATGTGCCTGGTGCTGGGGTGGGGTGGGGTGGGGAGGACATGGTGATGCAGAACCCATGGAGGATGCCCTTGTCTTAGCTCGGTTTCCCCCAGAAGCAGATGCTAAGCACGGACTCATCCAAGAGGTGCAGGAAGCGCCAAAAAGATGGTAGGGCATTGGCATGAGAAGGGGAAGGTGTCCCACGCTGGAAGTACTATCGGGCCCTAAATAGGGGGGCAGCAGAAGCCTCATCCCAGTGGGAGGCTCTGGGAAGTTCTGCAGAAGCCATGCCTCACGGTCAGGTCACCCAAAGATCGGGGTGTCTATACAGCACTCTTGTCAGTAACTGGTTGAGGGCTGCTCAGGTTGGGGTGTTCACTCCCCCGCACTTCTGTCGAGTGGCCTTTGCAGATGAAGAGAAAGACCTCAGGAGAAGGGTGGTAGATGCTGGCGGTTGGGAGTTGGCCTGAGGGAGACAGGCGGGGCGTTGGCAGAGATGACTGCAGCTCCCAGGGAGTTTTGAGTCCAGTGGGGAGACAGGCTTTTAGTGAACTAGCAGAAAGCAGGGTGATGGGAGAGCTAGAGGGGGCAGGTGAGATGCTCCTGCTGCTTAGAGGTGGGAGAAGCCATTTGTCCTGAATACTGGGGGAACTTGGGGAGAGTGGGAGAGGTGAGAGGGAGCTAGCCTGCCAGTTCTGGCGCTAGGGGGGCAAATAGGACACACATCACTTCGTTCTCATGCCATCACAGGGTAGGTGATGTGACCTCCATTTTGAAGATGAAGTGAGTGTGGCTCAGAGAGATTAAGGCATCTACCAAAAGCACACAGCTAAGGTTCCAACCCTGGTTTTTTTATTTTTGTGGTTTTTTTTTAACTTTTTATTTTCTATTGGAGTAAAGAACCTGCCTACCAAAGGTTCTTATGCAGAAGACATAAGAGACGGATTTGATCCGTGGGTCAGGAAGATCCTCTGGAGGAGTGAATGGCAACCCACTCCGGTATTCTTGCCTGGAAAATCCCATGGACAGAGGAGCCTGGCAGGCTACAGACCATAGGGTCGCAAAGAATTGGACACGACTATGGTGACTTAGCAGGCATAGCCAATTAGCAAACAATGTTGTGATAGCTTCAGGTGGACAGCAGAGGGACTCAGCCATACATGTACATGAATCCATTCTCCCCCAAACTCCCGTCCCGGCCAGGCTGCCACGTAACTTTGAGCAGAGTTCCCTGTGCTTTACAATAGGACCTTGGTTATCCAATTTAAATGCAGCAGAGTGTACATGTGCATCCCCAAATCCCCAACCATCCCTTACCCCCATCCTTCCCCCCAGCAGCCATAAGTTCCAAACCCTGGACTTCTCACTCCCACTCTGCCTCGGGGAGCTTTGTGTATTTGAGAGATGGCAGGGAGTGACTTCCTCCATCACCTTCAAGGGCAGACATGACCAAGAGCCTGCTGTATGTATCCATGTGGATTTCTCCGCATGGACATAGACTGCCCTCTCTCATATCTCCCCACATTGCGCTGTCCATGGACCCCCACTCAGGCAGTCAGGCAACCCCTCTGATCCCACCCCAGATGTACGCTGCACTGCCTACACCCAACACTGAGTGAATTATCTGGAACTCACATTCCTCGGAGTAGAGCAAAGAGAAGAGGCAGGCGGAGGGGTGGGGGGACGGCTTCAGTTCCAACGGGCCCTACAAGCATTCTTCTGCCCTGTTCTCACCTCCCTGCCTGCCCTACCAACCCTGCTGCAAACCTCATTGCCTCGGAAAATGTGGCTGAAGAGGGATCATACAGACACACTTCGCTGGAGCAGCATTTCTGTCACACGTTAATAGGTGTTCTATGAAATACAGGATGCATGGCCAAATAAAGTGGAGAGAAGCTGGTTGAACCCTAACTAAACAAGTCTCTCCTACAGAAACTCCCAGAGCCTTTAAGTGGCCAAAGGGTGTGGAGAATCCCCCAAAGAGGGCTATGGTTCTGAGTTCAAATCAGTTCAGTTCAGTCACTCAGTCATGTCTGACTCTTTACGACCCCGTGAACCACAGCACATCAGGCCTCCCTGTCCATCACCAACTCCCAGAGTCCACCCAAACCCATGTTCATCAAGTCGGTGATGCCATCCAACCATCTCATCTTCTGTTGTCCCCTTCTCCTCCTGCCTTCAATCTTTCCCAGCATCAGGGTCTTTTCAAATGAGTCAGCTCTTCGCATCAGGTGGCCAAAGTATTGGAGTTTCAGCTTAAACATCAGTCCTTCCAATGAATATTCAGGATTGATTTCCTTTAGGATGGACTGGTTGGATCTCCTTGCAGTCCAAGGGACTCTCAAGAGTCTTCTCCAACACCACAGTTCAAAAGCATCCATTCTTGGGCACTCAGCTTTCTTTATAGTCCAACTCTCACATCCATACATGACCACTGGAAAAACCATAGCCTTGACTAGACAGACCTTTGTTGGCAAAGTAATGTCTCTGCTTTTTAATATGCTGTCTAGGTTGATCATAACTTTCCTTCCAAAGAGTAAGCGTCTTTTAATTTCATGTTTGCAATCACCATCTGCAGTGATTTTGGAGCCCCCAAAAATAAAGTCAGCCACTGTTTCCACTGTTTCCCCATCTATTTGCCATGAAGTGATGGGACCTGATGCCATGATCTTAGTTTTCTGAATGTTGAGCTTTAAGCCAACATTTTCACTCTCCTCTTTCACTTTCATCAAGAGGCTCTTTAGTTCTGTCTTCGCTTTCTGCCACAAGGGTGGTGTCATCTGCATATCTGAGGTTATTGATATTTTTCCCAGCTATCTTGATTCCAGCTTGTGCTTCCTCCAGCCCAGAGTTTCTCATGATGTACTCTGCATGTAAGTTAAATAAGCAGGGTGACAATATACAGCCTTGACATACTCCTTTTCCGATTTGGAACCAGTCTGTTGTTCCATGTCCGGTTCTAACTGTTGCTTCCTGACCTGCATACAGGTTTCTCAAGAGGCAGGTCAGGTGGTCTGGTATTCCCATCTCTTTCAGAATTTTCCACAGTTTATTGGGATCCACACAGTCAAAGGCTTTGACATAGTCAATAAAGCAGAAATAGATGTTTTCCTGGAACTCTCTTGCTTTTTCGATGATCCAGCGGATGTTGGCAATTTGATCTCTGGTTCCTCTGTCTTTTCTAAAACCAGCTTAAACATCTGGAAGTTCACGGTTCACGTATTGCTGAAGCCTGGCTTGGAGAATTTTAAGCATCACTTTACTAGCGTGTGAGATGAGTGCAATTGGGCAGTAGTTTGAGCATTCTTTGGCATTGCCTTTCTTTGGGATTGAAATGAAAACTGACATTTTCCAGCCCTGTGGGCACTGCTGAATTTTCCAAATTTGCTGGCACATTGAGTGCAGCACTTTCACAGCATCATCTTTCAGGATTTGAAATAGCTCAACTGGAATTCCATCACCTCCACTAGCTTTGTTTGTAGGGATGCTTCCCAAGGCCCACTTGACTTCACATTCCAGGATATCTGGCTCTAGGTGAGTAATCACACTATTGTGATTATCTGGGTCATGAAGATCTTTTTTGTACAGTTCTGTGTATTCTTGCCACCTCTTCTTAATATCTTCTGCTTCTGTTAGGTCCCTACCATTTCTGTCCTTTATTGAGCCCACATTTGCATGAAATATTCCCTTGGTATCTCTAATTTTCTTGAAGAGATCTCTAGTCTTTCCCATTCTATTGTTTTCCTCTATTTCTTTGCATGGATCGCTGAGGAAAGCTTTCTTATCTCTCCTAGCTATTCTTTGGAACTCTGATTCAAATGGGTATATCTTTCCTTTTCTCCTTTGCCTTTTGCTTCTCTTCTTTTCACAGCTATTTGTAAGGCTTCCTCAGACAGCCATTTTGCTCTTGCATTTCTTTTTCTTGGGAATGGTCTTGATTCCTGTCTCCTGTTCAATGTCACAAACCTCCATCCATAGTTCATCAGGCACTCTGTCTATCAGATCTAATTCTTTAAATCTATTTCTCACTTCCACTGTATAGTCATAAGGGATTTGATTTAGGTCATACCTGAATGGTCTAGTGGTTTTCTCCACTTTCTTCAGTTTCAGTCTGAATTTGGCAATAAGGAGTTCATGATCTGAGCCACAGTCAGCTCCTAGTTTTGTTTTTGCTGTCTGTATAGAGCTTCTCCATCTTTGGCTGCAAAGAATATAATCAATCTGATTTTGGTGTCGACCATCTGGTGATGTCCATGTGTAGAGTCTTCTCTTGTGTTGTTGGAAGAGGATGTTTGCTATGACCAGTGCATTCTCTTGGCAGAACTCTATTAGCATTTGCCCTCCTTCGTTCTGTACTCCAAGGCCAAATTTGAGTTTCCCAAACTTACTTGACCACAAAACATTTTCCATAGAGCATGTTTTAGGACTAGGATTTCTTGGAATCCACTTTGGGACATGATGGTTTAAGGCCAGCTCTGCCACTGACTCATTGTGTGAGCTTTGTCAAATGAGAATAAATTAAGCCTGCCTCATGAGGACCACAGGGCTTCCCTAGTGGCTCAGTTTGTAAAGAACCTGCCTGTAATGCAGGAGACCCGGGTTTGATCCCTGGGTTGGGAATATCCCCTGGAGAATGAAACGGCAACCCACTCCAGTATTCTAGCCTGCAATATTCCATGGACAGAGGAGCCTGGTGGGCTGCAATCCATGGGATCTCAAAGAATCGGACACGACTGTGTGACTTTCACTTTTACTTCATGAGGACCAGTAAAAAAACAGGGATGAAAACCTTTTACAAACCATAAAGTAAATGGTGCTATTATTTATTTACATGAAATATGGTGCTATGGTTTATTCACATAAAACAAACACACTCAGCTTCCCAGAGAATATTTTGTTAGGAGTCCAAAAATAATAGGTATTATTATTAATGTTTTTTTCAGTAACAGGTTTGGCTCCTGATTAGTCATGTGACCTTTATTTTGACCTTGATGTCTCTTGACCTATGTTTTCTCATCTGCAAAATGGGTAAACTCACCCTCTTTCCTCCGTGAATTTGTTGCCATGATAAAACACGCACAATGGTTGTACTGATGCTTTGCATGACGAACCATGAAACGCAAGGCAGTATTATTAGTGTTCTAGGTCAACACCCTCAATTCAGCCCCACTTGTGCTCAGACCAAAACAGGAGACGTACTGCGGGAGGGGACTGGCTAGGGGGAGAAATAACAATGACTAATCATTTTCATCCATATTTATGACGTTGGGAGCCTTGTATGAGCGTGTCACTGAGGGGACAGAATGAATATTTCATGAGTGAACACCAAAGGTAGTATAAAGAAGAAATGGACAGAGACACCCCCTCCTGCTTCTGCCTCCACGTTCAGCTGGGATGTCAGCACAGCTCCAGGCCCATGACTGACTCGGAGGAGCAGGGCAGCCAGTTGGAAAGAAGAGCTCAGGCCTCCACCCAGATGGGGAGCTGTCCAGCCCATACTGGCCCAGGGACCCCTGTCCTGGGAGGCAGGAGAGCCAGCGCCCACTCCATATACCAGCTGGGTAGCCTTGGGCAAGTGACTGTCACCACCCTGGGCCTCTGCGTCCACACTGTAAAAAGGAGTGTTAAGACCAGCCTTTCATGGCTCCTAGGTTCCAGCCAAGCGCTGGTGTTTGGAAGATGGCTTTGCAGTGCACACAGGTGGGAAGTGTCGTATTCACGTTTTCACTCAGCAGACCGCCATGGAACACCTAGCACGTGCCAGTCACTGCCACGGCCACAGAGTGCCAAATGCTGCGTCCATCGCTTTATACACATCACCTCGTATAATCATCACCGCAGTCCTGAGAGGGGTCTGTTATTACTGCCATCTTCCACAGGAGAAAATAAAACTCGGGAAAGGTAAATAACTGGCCCAAAGCCATACGGCTAGTTGATGGCAGAGTCCGGGGTTGTATGAAGCCAGGACCCTTCATTCTACACCGATGCCACATCTGTGTCCGTACTTATGCAGAGCTGGTGGGCATGCTTCCTCCACCCCGCCAGCTCCTCCCTATTCTGTTCATGCCTTGTGCTCCCTCTACCTGCCTGGCCATCCCTCTTGGCCCGCCAGGGTACCCTCCTTTTGTTTTCCACCCTCCCCCACTGCCTTCTTCCAAACCTCCTTTAAGAGGTTGCACAGTCGGCCCTTGAGGTTCTAATTTCTATCCCCATCCATCAAGATCGTTGCCTCCCAAGACCCTAGACAGCCTCCATCTCTTATCTGGCCAGCCATCGAGTGCTGTAAAGACTGAATACCTTCCCCCCATAAATGTCCTCAGAAGATGAAGCAAGGACAGATGGGGGCAGTGCCAGGGTTAAACCCAGCCAAGTCTTCTCCGCCTCCTGATGGACGCCTCTAGAGGAGGCTCCTGGCTCTTTCCATCCATCCCACCGCATGAGCACACTACCATTCCTACAGACCTCTTCCCTGCGGGGCAGTTCCGTGTTATCTTGGCTCATCCCTTCTTCAGAGATGGAAGAGATTGTTTTAAACCTGCCGACCCACCAGCTCTTCTCCTGGCCTCTGATGCCATTAAGTTTCATTATAACGAATAAACACCACGATGACATTTATAAGTTACCACTGAGCACAGAAGCACAAATATGAAGCAGATAAACTGCATTTGATCCAAATAATTACTGCAGGCAATATTGGGCTTAGTTTAAGCTGGCAGCCGGGTACCGAGTAATTTATTAGATTGGGTAAGGCAATGTTGCACGTTGTGTTTTTCATTATTGTGTCTCTTCCCCTTCTCTGTGGTCTAAATAGGTTAGGGGAGTTTAGGGCCAAACAAAGACAGACTTTGCTCAAGCAGATTGAGGCTGGGAGGCGTCCAGGAATGGCTTCTCCCCAGCAACATGGCACTTGTGAGAGGGGAGAGGGTTTCAGATTATCACGATGCTGCCAGCCAAGGCCGATTCCCTGTAGCCCCACCCACCCACCCACCCACTGGCCCAGATACAGAAAGAGGCCTGCTGGAGGGGATAAATGGAAGGACCGGATGGAGCCCCTAGGACACCAAGTGGGTTCCTGCTGCTGGCTTCCCGCTGAGTTTCTTTGTCTTCATCCAAAGACCCTCTCTACCAGAAGCCTTCTGTAGCCCCAGGCAGCCCCGGGCAGCCCCAGATCTGCGTCCCCAGACCTCTCCCGCAATAAAGAAAGGGAAGGAAGCAGTCTGTCAGCCAAGTCTGCAAAACAAAGCAACGAGAGCTGGCTACCAGCTGCCTCCTCTCTGCCAAGCCCAAACTCATAAAGTTTGATTCAAGGGGTTACAATACCTCCTATTCAGAGTCCCTCCCGCCCCATCCTCCCAGCCTTAGTAAATTACCCAATAAGCAGCAAGGACTGTAGTTATTGTGCAGTTAAACTGTGTTTGCCCAGTAAATCCTGAGCAGAGTACTAACGGTGATATACAGTAACTAATTATGGACATGAATTCTCTCCCCAAGACGCCAAGTGGTACCAGATATTGTTGCATTTCAGGGAGGAGGCTTGAAAGCTGCTCTGTTCCCTCCAGTGAAGTCATGAGTAACTTTTCTATTAGAGGAGCCGTCTGGACCTCTGGTGGCACTCCAGACTGGAAACAGAGATGTCCCGGGATGGGGGTGGGCTCCCAGGAAGACTCCCATTCACGGTCCCCCATCCCATGCCCAGTGGAAGGGCATGACTGGGTACCAGCTGGTCCTCCTTGGGTTGCCTTTACAGCAGAAGAGATGCTCCCCATCACAGTGGCTGTGGCAAAGGCCCAAGGCTCCAGCCGTGCAGGGAATGGAAATCATTTTTCTCACAGCCCGGGACTGAGCTAAGAAAGCCATTCCAGGGAATCGGCCTTTGTAAAAGGCGGCAGGGCGGGCCGTGCCTCTGCCTGGCTGTGGATGACTTTTGCCCTAAATGGTCATTTATGGAGATGATCTCAGGTCCAGGAGTGCCAGGGAAGATCAGCGGAGTCTCTGGTTGATTGTGATCTGCAGGTGAGATGGGGCGTGTGTCCAGCAGTAAGAAGTAGGTGTCCCGTCAGCTTCCAGTGTATTTTGGGAGCACAGCTGGGAAAAACAGTTGTCAGCCTCTGCTTTCTGAAGAGGAAACTATATAGCTCAATCATGGTCTATGCTTACCGGAGACTGTCAACCAAAGTCCAGAACTGGAGTCAAATGGTTCAAACACCAGCCTCCAGCACACGCTGTGACCTTGGGTGGGTTTCTTAACCTCTCGAGTTTCCATTTCCTAATCCATAAAGTGGAAATGATTCTCTCTATTCCTCAAGATTGTTGCCGTGAAAATAGCTCCCCTGGACTTGAGGCTACTGCTTCCAGGGAGATCTGCACCTGCCAGTCCTATCCCTCCTGCCACCAGCTCACCTCCTGCGATGCCTGGGCTCAGTGACCCAGCCTCAGTCCATCTGGCACTCCCGTTAACACACACACTCCCTTGCCTTCCTCTCAAAGTGCTTCTAGCACAAAATCTCTCCTTTACCCACATCTCCACTTCAAACACTCAAAACAAAAATAAGGGGCAGTAGTAAAATTTAGCTTTATTTTGTTTTCTTTGCTGCGGCCTTCTCAGGGTTTGATGTAAATCATCTGAGCCCCTGCCAGGGCCATGGTTAGGTGGTGATGGGAGAGGTCAGGTGATGCAGAAAAGGGCTGGCATGGGGCACACTCTTGCAGTGGGACCTTGGCTGGTCATGGCTTTAAACCTTGGCATTCAAGTGTCTACATCAGGGTGATGATAGAACCTTCTCCAAAGAGTGTCAGGAGGGTGGATTAAGTAAAATAAGGTATGTGAAGAACTTTGTAATGTGTAAAGCATATGCAAGACTTAGCTGTGGTTAATATCCTAGAGCAGCCAGAAGACAGGACCCAGAATCCCAGCGCGATGAGAAGAAGAATTACGATTTTAATTAGGACGCATATATAGTCAGCTCTCAATTGTCTGCTAGCAAATTGTCCCCATTCCTGGCAAATGCTATCACCAAGACTACTTAATGAAGTCCTCTGTTAACATTTCACAGCTTCTTATTTTTTTCTTATTTGCATGAGGCCCAAAGGGAATGAAAGTCCTTTAAAGGCAAAATTAGCTAAGATCTCCATCCTCTCCTGGAGAAAGTGTGAGCCATAGCGACAAGCAGGCTGGGGCGGGTGAGTGGACCAGTACAAAGGGTGATGTTCTCTACCCAGCTGAGCAGCAGGCCAGAGGGAGCTTCATCACTGGGTTCTTTTGTGGCTTTTTTTAAGTATTAGAAATTCCCAGAACATCAAACACATCCATATTCAAGCATGAATACCAAAACGCATTCTCATGTTGAAAATAAATGTTACTTCGAATTATTCATTGTTTTGAAATGTCCATCATTTTGGATTATCCACACCCTTGCTTCTCTCTGTACATAAGATTTTTGAGAATGGATTGTCAAAACTACAGTGGGATACCACCCCACACCAATCAAAATGGCCATCATTAAAAAATCTACACATAACAAAGGCTGAGAGGGTGTGGAATAAAGGGAACCCTCCTACACTGTTGGTAGGGATTTAAGTTAGTGCAACCACTATGGAGAACAGTATGGAGGTTCCTCAGAAAACTAAAAATAGAATTACCATATTATCCAGCAATCCCAGTCCTGCACAAAACTGTAATTCAATCTACATGCACCCCTATATTCACAACAGCACTATTTACAATAGCCAAGACATGGAAGCAAACCAAATGTCCACCAGAAATGAATGAATAAGAAGATGTGGTACATCTATACAGTAGAATATTACTCAGTCATTAAAAAAGAACAAAACAATGCATTTGCAACAACATGGATGCAACTAGAGATTATCATACTAAGTAAAGTAAGTCAAAAAGAAAAAGACAAATACGGGATTGAATGAAGTAATATGAACCCTTGTTTTTTAAAAACAAAAAAAATGATAGTTAGGACATAGATCTTCCCCAAACAGACCAAATCGGCTTGGGCGATTTGCTTTTACTTTCTTGTGCCTTGTTTTTTTTCTTTTCAGCCTTAACCTCTCCCTCTATCAATCTCTGGTCGGGGAACTAAGATCCCTCATGTCGTGTGGTGTGGCCAAACAAATAAATTTTCAGAACATTTCTAATACATTGAATAAACCAGAACACTGAACATTGGGGCTTAAAGGGAGCACCTGAGGGACTGACTTCTGGTCCGAACCCTGCATTTACAGATGGGAGCTGAGTCTTGGAGATGGGAAGGGTCAGGCTCAAGGGCACACAGCTAAGAGTCAGCAGAAGCAGCACCACATGGGTTCCTTCTGGGCCTGGGTGCTCATGGTCAGGACACAGCTTCCTGTGTCCAGATCATCTCATATAAAAGGGGACATGACTCCCGGGACATCGTGGGGTCCGTGGTCCACAGCCCCACCTCCAGCCCATCCCAGCAGTTCCCAAGCTGCTGTCCTCTAAGAGTGTACATGGAAATTCTGTCCGCCCATGACCGATGCCGACCGCTGCCTCTCGGGCCAATGACAGCCCATCACTGCTCTTCAGATGCGCTTTCTTCGTCTCATGCTGCTCCCTACCCTGCCCCCAAAATGGTTCAGGGAGCACATATTCCAGTCCCGAAGACAGCACCCCGAGACACAGAGGGAGGAGCGGGGCTTAGCCTGGGCCCCTGGCCAGCCAGCAGCAAGGCCCTCCTGCTGGGATGACATGCAGGGTCCCAGCCTTCACGGGCTGCCCGATTGTCCCCCGTTTCCACCGACCCCCATGGCCACCGCCGCAGCCCACACTGTTATTTCCCGTCCCGGTCAGACATCCAGCGGGCAGGGTGGCTGGGCCCCTTCACAGGCACGCAGGCACAAGTGTTTCCGGCAGCCCTTATCAGTGTGTTCTTGGCATCCAGAACTTGACTGAATGGATGGAGGATCCTCTCCCAGCCACTAATGAGCTCAGCGCAGGCTGGAGCTGGGGCCACAGGCTGATAATCAGGAGGCGAAGGATTTATAGTGCCTTTGGAGTCACCCTGCCTCGGCCAGTCCCATTGTTTTTCATTAGAGCCCCGTGCTGTCCAGGATAACCTTGGCGGGCTGCGTGTCCTGGGGAGAGTCGAGAGAGGCTGGGAGAATCGTAGGCCGCCCGGCCGCCCCAGCTCAGGCCAGAAACGAAGTGGGAGAACTAGGAAATTGTACCCCTCACCCAGCCCTGGGAAGAACAGTCAGCCTCTCCCATATAAGCCCCCATAAATGTCCAGCACAGTTTCTGGAACATTCATGCTATTAGCAAGCTTCTCTTCAGCCGTGTTTCAGAATCAAGGCTACAGACAGCTGCAAACAGCAGTGTGGAGGTTGAAGTCATGTCCCAGCCCCTCTCTCTCCCAGCACAGGTCCAGGAGAAACAGACAATGGAGGGAAGTCCTGTCTTCCACACCTGTCTGTCCTTCTGGCTTCTCTGTATTTCCAGTCCTGGTTCAAAAGAAGAAGATTGACTTCTTTCCAACCCAACAGGGCTCAAAGCCTGTGTGAACCTTGACAGGAGTTAGACAGTTGTCCTCAGTACTCCCAGCCTGGAGCAGCTGTGTCTGTCTTAGTCACATCAATGCCTATAACCTTCCAGGTTAGCAGATGAGCTCTCAGGTCAACACCCAATGAGAGGATACATAACGAAAACACCTCCCACTGCCTGAGCCATAGTGATGCTCAGTAAGTGTGGATGAATCCCACCTTCTTCCTCCAGACCTACTACATCCAGGGTGTCTTCTCCTGAGCGATTCTGCACCCCTATCAACATATTTACAACTGAATTCACTAGCCCCCCAATCTGCTTCTTTCCCTGAGATAGAAGTGGCTCCCCCAGTTACCCATTCACCCCGTCCTGCAGCCCAGGGAGAGGGGGGACCTTTATGCCTCTGTGCTCCTCATCTCCCATCAAACTCAATAGCTTGCTAGCTCAGTGCCACCTCCAGTAGCTCCTAGAGCTTTAGCCTGATCCCTTATGAGCAAAATCCTCCAGATCAGTCTTTCTGCCTTTGGATTCTTCTCCTTTATCCATCTGCCTCCCTGCTGCCACCGTGATCTTTCTCAAACTCAGATCTGAGCCTGTGGGTCAACACCAGGGATGGTTTCTTATCGGTGAAAACCTCTTAGCGTGCATTCGAGGGCCTGTGCAACTGGACCTACTGTGTTCTCCTGTGCATCCTACACACACAGGCCATGCGCCCATCACACCAGGTTCGCAGTGAGAGGGCATGCAGAGCCCTGTGAGCTTTCCTCAAGAGTCCTGTCCATCCTCACAGACAACTTGACAAGCATTCTACAGGGAAGCTGAGGTTCAGAGTGACTAGGCAGTTTCCCCAGGGGTGCACAGCGGTGGCGACAGAGCCAGAGATCCAGCCTGGACCTTGTAGCATCCGTCCTGTTATTCCCGGAATGCGTTCTGACTTCCGTACTTTACCTACACCATCTACATCCCAGGAAACATTCCCTCCTTGACCTCACCTTGCCTACCCGTCCAGGCTATTTCCGAAGCCAGCTCTGGGACTTCCCTGGTGGTCCAGTGGTTAAGAAGCCACCTTCCACTGCAGGGGACGTGGTTTTGACCTCTAGTCAGAGAACTAAGATCCCATATGCCGCAGGGCAACTAAGTGTGCATGCTATAACAAAGACCCAAATAAATATTTTTTTTTAAAAGGCCAGTCCTTCTGTGACTCATATCCCCCAAAAGAAAAGCTCTTTCTTCCTTGAGACTTTCTTTATTATTATGTAGATTTCAGGTGTACAGCATAGTGATTCACAATTCTCAAAGGTTATACTTCATTTATAGTTATCAAAATATTAGTTCTATCCCCTGTATTGTAGAATATATCCTTGTGGCTTGTTTATTTTCTACCGTCATTTGCACCTCGTAATCCGCTACCCCTCCCCGCTTCCTCCTCCCTTCCTTTACCTGCTGGTAATCACTAGTCTGTTCTTTGTAATCTTTGAGTCTGTTTCTGTTTTGTTACATCCTTGGGACTTTCTTTATACCTCATTTGGCGCACTTTTTATTTTAAGGTTTTTTTTTTTTTAATTTATTTATTTTTGGCTGCACCAGGCATCATGTGGGATCTTAGTTCCCCGACCAGTGATAGAACCTGTGCCCCCTGCAATAGAAGTGCAGATTCTTAACCACTGGTCTGCCAGGGAAGTCCTGGGGCACCTCGTATTTTAGTTCCCTGTGCATAGATTTGTCTCCTCCAGACACTAAGCTCCTTGTCATGGAAGATACCTCATCAGCACCCCACACCTGGCCAGGGGTCTTGGAGGTTGTTGGGGTGAACCATCCCCTGCCTGTGGCCCATGGCACATCATGGGTACCATTACACCCCATAACAATCAGTTTTATTATTAGCCAGGGGGCTAGAATATAACCCCAAAACCCCCAAGTGGGTCACAGTAGGATGTTCCAGAAATTTCCCAAAGCTCATCCTACTGGATTAGGAGCTGGGCGTGTGCTGAGCCCCCAAAGAGCCATAGAAGTCAAGACTCGGGCTTCCAGGCACGACCGGAGCCATCCTGCCCTGGTCCTTCTCCGCCCCACAGCCGGGCTCTGTCCTGGTGTCAGCCGGCCGCTGAGCTGGCCCCTGCCTCCCCTTCCCTGCTTCCATCTGTCTGCTTCTCAGGACCAGGGCCACTTCCCTTAATCTCAGAAGAGGCAATTTGCGTGCTCTGGGCTGGGAGAAAGCTAGCGACAAATAGTCCCGGCACATCTATTCTTAAACCTTCCCCAATTGGTCACTAATAACAGAGCAGACGGTGACATCTGAGCCTTTTCTGCCTGGCTGGGCAGGCAGCTCCAGGAGACTGAAGCCGGCAAAGGCAGGGCTGTAGGGGCCTCAAATGTTCACATCCCTCACCTGCATGGCTCATGGGGAGAAGCAGGTTCTAATCGGTCCAGCTTCAGGCTTGCAAAGCCTCCTTTCCCAGCTCTGGGATCCCCTTGTGGCTCCAGCTTTAACAGTCCTGGGCTCAGGAAAGGCTCACGAATAGTGATGAAAACTACAAAAGTAAGGCGCCCAGAGGGAGGAGAGGAGGAGGTCGTGCACGCCCCACACCATCTCCTGACCACCTCCAGTCTGACCTCTGAGCACGACTGAGATGGGGGATCACAGGGCACATGTGGACGTCAGCGCCCCTGCTCCGCACATCAGGCTCCAGTGCAGTTTGCTCTGAGCCTGTCTCTCCTGTTACACTAACTAACCCCACACCCCTTGCTCTCTGCACTAGTTCACACTGACCCCACAGAGGGCTGCCTCTCACACCACCATGGGACCACCTGACCACCAGATCGGCGACTGGGGAGAGACACAAACACGTGTGCCTATAGGGGTAGCAACAGACTTAGGTCACTGGAGCACCAGGCTGTCCCCAGAAGGTCAGGGCTGAGAGTTACGGCTGGTAGGGTTGGGTGAGCACCCTCCTTGGAGTCTGGCATGGAGGACCCCGGGCACCATGGAACCTCTTCCTACCTGTTCCCTGCCCCCACGCCCCCTCCCCACACACCCACACAGACTGAGTCAGGCAACAGCGCCAGAAGCCCCTGGGACCTTAAAGGCTGTCCAGCCCACAGTCCCTTCCAGGAGTCTCCACAGCAACTCTGACAGCAGACAGAAGCCTTGACCTTCTCAGCGTGTGTTTTAGTCCCAGGAAACATTCCACCCCCCAAAATTCTAAACCAGAGGCTTTCAAATATTCAAACGAATGAGAAGAGTTTATTTGACCAAAATGGTGAGTGGTTGACAAGGAATAGAAGCAGAAAAGGTCTGGCTAAAGAAGGGGTGGGGCCTGGAAGCCAACTGATTCAACCCATCAACATACATGCGCACACACACACATGCACACACACACATGCACACACGTGAGCACACACACGCACGTGCACACTGAGGCAGCCAGGTCCCCGGAACACTGATGTAAAGACATCACTCCTGGTGGGTTGGTCCTACCAACCTCAGCCAGCAGAGTGCCTCTTCCCTCCCCAGGAGGTAGCTGGGAATTGAGAGGTGACCTCAGATCAGGGGCCAGAGGTGTGTGAGCTCATAGACAGTCATGGGGTCTTCAGCATTTTAAATGTTCTACTGGAAGACAGTGGGGACCTCCCAGAGCCAGATGGTGATGGCTCAATCCATGTTAATGTGACCTGCGGTGAGTCCTCAAAAAAGAGACTGCAGTGAGGGGCCATGTGGTCAGGGCTGAGAGGGGCAGCCCCTTTGGGGAGCCTGACTGGCTGGTGCAGATGAGGGAGTGAGGGGGGTAGTGGGGGTGGGCGTTGAGGACAGTCTGGAGAAGTCGTGAGAGATGCTGAGAGGAGAGCAGAGGGCAGGGAGCAGCCGGCAGCAGGACAGGGCAGCAGGGCCGGGGGCGGGGAGGCTCGGAGCCGGGCTGGTACAGGGGTGAGGGGGCCCCGGGGGCTTCTTCCAGTGCCTCCCCCCGCCTCAGGCCGCACAGCAGCTGCACCTGTCCCTCCTCGTGCTGAGGAGCTGAGAGTCCTGCCACCACCTGCCGCCACCTCATCCTTTCTCCCCCCATCGACAGCCCCGGCCTCCACCCCCATCTGGACTCAGAGCACGAGAAACACACAGGTGACTCAAAGCCTGGGGCTCCCCAGAGCCCACCCTGCTCTTCATCCTTCCCTCCGGAGGCAGCCCCTGCTTCCTGAGGTTTGGAGAGAAGGCTCCCAAAGCCCCCACCTGCTCAGACTTCCACCTCCGCTCCCGCCCCTGGCCTGCTGAGCTGGGGGCTCTGTGAGAGCCAGACCCTAATCCTGACTCAGTGAACCTTGGGGGGTCACGTCCCCTCTCTGGGCTCAGTGTGGAGACACAGGCTCCCTCCACCGCCCCGCCTCGGCGTGGTAGAGGCAAGTCACAGAGTTGGTGAGCTGCTGTCTTGGCATGGGCAGGTCACAGCCGCCTGGGCATGCCATGAGACACACGGGCCAGGGAAAGTGACCTCAGGGGCTCTGAAACGACCCTGGAGGGCCTCTCCCTTCCTGGGATGGGACCATCCTCCAGGGAGGGACATAGGAAAGATGGCCTGCTGCCACCACCAGGACCACACCTCACCCTCCCCCTGACCCCTCAAATGCAGGAGCGTTCCAGATGGGTTTCCTCCCTGGCCCGCTCCTTTGACGTTTCTGGAGACTTTTCAGTTCCGTCAAGAGCAGGGGAGGGGGGTTTCAGGTGGGTCTGTGCGTCCCCGGGGCCTGAGGACTGTCTAGGAAAGGACCGCAGGCTGCGGCTCTGACACAGGACTGCTGGCCCACAGCCCCTTCTCCATCGCTCAGTGCCCTGGGCTCCTAGCGACCGCATCTGCCCGTGGGTCTCATGGGGAACCCATTCCATAGGACTAACTTTGGAGAGAATTCAAACAACCCCTGTAAACCTCTTAATTCATGTGGTTCATTCAATGAAAGCCAGCTATTTATTAATTCTATGAGAATAAAAATACTGTTTATAATACATAACTAGCTACATAATAATACTTATATAATCATAGTATTATACTTTTAAAGATTTTTTAATGTGGACCATTTCTAAAGTCTTTATTGAATTTGTTACAGTGTTGCTTCTGTTTTATGTTTTGGTTTTTTGGCCCCAAGGCATGTGGGATCCTAGCTCCCTGATCAGGGATTGAACCTGTACCCCCTGCAGTGGAAATGCAGGGTCTTAACCACCGGACCTCCAGGAAAGGCCCAATAATAGTATTATACTAATAACTATAACATTAATTATATTAATACAATATGGCTAATAAGTAATATTATATATGTAATAATATACCACCTTGTGTATAATAATATATGTAATAATATTATAGATTATATGTAGTATATAATAATGCTGTATGTCAATATATAATTAATAATATATTAATATGATATGGTTATTAATATAACTATAATACTATATTATTAATATAATAACTGTATATTAATATATAATAACTCTTTGCAACACTATGGACTGTAGCCTTCCAGGCTCCTCTGTCCATGGGATTCTCCAGGCAAGAATCTTGGAGTGGGCTGCCATTTCCTTCTCCAATATAATAACGAGTTTTACAATAGTAAGTGCTATGCTGTCCTTAGTCGCTCAGTCGCGTCCAACTCTTTGGGACCCCTTGGACTGCAGCCCGCCAGACTCCTCTGTCCATGGGAATTCTCAGGCAAGAATACTGGAGTGGGTTGCCATGCCCTCCTCCAGGGGATCTTTCCGACCCAGAGATTGAACAGACAGAGAAAGACTAATATCGTATGATATCACTTATATGTGGAAGCTAAAAAAAATGATACAAATGAGCTTATTTATAAAACAGAATTGCAGACATAGAAAACAAACTTATGGCTATCAAGGGGAAAAGTGGGGGAGGGATAAGTTAGGAGTTTGGGATTAACAGATACACAACTACTATATATAAAATAGACCTGCTGCATAGCATAGGGAACTATATTCAATATCTTGTTATAACTTATAATATAAAAGAATCTGAAAAAGAATATACAAATATATATAATATGGAATCTCTTTGCCGTACACCTGAAAGGAACACAACATTGTAAATCAACTATATGCCAGTTTTTTTTTTTTTTTAAATAAGTAACTAAATAAAAATAAAGCCTGAGAAGGGAGGTCACATGAGCTGCCGGGCTCCACACCAGGAGAAGGCCATTGGACAAGATGGGAAGCTGAGGCAGAAACCTGACGGGGTTGAGTCCACAGTGAGAGTAGGACCCTGGTGGGGGCAGCACACGCTCTGCTTGGATCAGAGCTGCCAGATGCTGGGGGCTGCGGAGGCCACAGGTGTGAGCGCCTGGAGGGACAGACCAGGTCGCATTCACCCCCTTCTCACCAAACAATGCAATTGCTGCCTCCTGGCAGTCTCAATAAGTATGTGCTGAATAAATGAAGCATCTTGAGGAGCTTCTTGCCTATGCAATATAATGCCCTGGAGGTTATAGAAAATGATCCTTTGCCTTTCGCCTCTCTGGACTGGAAAGTCACAAGTGAAGGAACTGGTAAGGACATTCTTCAAACAAGAACCTCCCTCCATGGTCTGCCCGTCGCATCCCCAGGGGCTTCTCAGCCTGAAAGGGAGGCCCCTGGGCCTGTCCCACCGGTCCATCCCTTGACCTCCTCTCCATCTTCAGTGCTGTAACCTTCATCTCCTCTAGAAGTGACACCCAGCTTAGGTTCTACTTGAGAAAGCATCTCATTAATTTGAAAGAGAAAATCATTCTTAGTGGCTTGAATTTAATGCGCAAAAATTAAAATTTTGCTGAGGACTTCCCTGGCAGTCCATTGGTTAAGACTCCGCTTGTCCACTGCAGGGGTTACAAGTTCGATCCCTGGTCAGGGGAACTAAGATTCCACATGCCAGCCGGTATAGCCAGAATAAACATGATGAAAAGGCAAATTGTCAGAGTGCACCCTCCCCCTAAATAATTTGCAAACCATGTCTTTTGGGGCAGCCTGTTGGGACTATCCTGGGTACCAATCTCCCTCCAGAAACATTCTTTCCGTGGAAAAGTTGAGGGGATCCAAACAGACAACATATGAGAGCCGAAAGCTCTCTCTGAAGCCTGCTGGAGTAGATCAGGGGACCCCAGTCCACTGGAGGCTCGCTCCTGTTCCCTTCCTTTCAGGCTCCCTTCTGTCGGCCCTGCCCCAACTCCTGGCTCTGAGGCAGCCTCCAAGGAGAAGTAGTGACGGCTCAGTGTCCACCTCCACACCTGCTTCCCGGGACCTTCCCCTCCCAGCCCTGCCAGCCCCGGTCTCCATGGTGACAGCCCTTCCTCTCCCTGGGGGACCGCCATCCCTGCCATCCTCAGGCTTCTCACCCTTGCCCCGGCCCACACCTCCCCCTGGGATGCCCCTTGTGCCCCAGCTTTCTGGGTCCCCTCGCTGATACCAAGCGGAAGCAAGGGGGTGCTCCCACCAGAGGCCTCCCTGTTCACGGGCGTTCCTGGGGTTCAGGCTCTGCTGCGGAGGGCTTGTTCACCTCAACCCCCACCCCCACCCCTGGCTCCCAGCTGACAACCTGCTAATTCTCTCTGATCACACAATCTCTGGCAGCTGTGGTGGCTGTCTTGACACTGTCCTTCTTGCAAGAAAGGTTTTGAGATAAAAGAATGCACTGTGAAATCGTCATCAGAGCCTTGGAGAAGGGGCCTGGGAGAGGACTGGTCTGCTGCCCACGCAGCCTCTCCATCATCCCAGCTCCTCCCTCTCCCCCCCCACCTCCCTGCCTTCTTCCCTTGTCTCTCTCTTCCTCTCCACTCTTTCTCTCCTGCTCATCCCATCCCCTCACCCTCTGGTTCCTTCTGCACTCTCTCCCTCCCTGTCTCCTCTCATCTCTTCCCTCCTTCTCTCTCTCTTGTTTGGTGCCAGAAGCAGTCTAATTACAACAGAGAACTTGAAGAGACAGAAAAAGAAAAAAAAAAATCACCCCACCACACAGAGCTGATGAAAATGTCCTATGAAATCTAATTTGTAAAGCTCAAATCAGAATAAAAAGTGTTACTCCCACAATTCAGGGCCAATTTGATTTTTAATGAGATTCCTCAGAGACCCAGCCAAGATCTCATCAAGTTGAAAACCTACTACCTTCCCGCCTTCCACACACTCTCTGCGCCGCGTGGACCTCTGTCTCTGCCCGGCTGCCATCCCCAGTGCTGCTCGGGGACATTCCCCAGCGGCTCCCTGCTCAGGGCCGTCTCTTGCTGACAGCTGGGCCCCAGTTTGGAGCCCCGTGTCCCCAGCTGGGCAGCAGCCAATATCCGAGACCTCTGTGTCCACCCCGACTCTCCCAGTGGAGAACAGCCTGCCCACTAGGCCCTGTTTTCCTCAGCTGTGTATCTGTGTCTGCAGAGTAAGGCGTGGGGAAAAAATACAAGCTTAGAAGTCAAAAACCTCAGATCAAACCCCATTCGTTAGCTGTGTGACCTTGGGCAGGTCACTTTGCCTCTCTGATCTGGGTTTCTTTGGTGTAAAATGGGAGCGGTTCTGCTCTGAATGGCAATCACTAGGTTACAGGAGAGACTGCACGCGAAGCACAGATGGCACTGTGGGCCGGGAGCTCGGTGGACGTCAAGGTCCCATGTCCCGTTGTCCGTTCATCTGTGGCATCCCAGGACACGTAGCTCACAAGACATCCCCTTCTTTAGCAGTTCCTCCAGGTCCAGGCATAGCGATCCGCTCGCTGTAGATGAGAACACGGTCCTTAGAGCCAGAGACTCTTTGATTCACAGCCCAAGGTCCTGCCGCTAGAGACTCCCTGGACAGGCTAGTATCCTCCAAGCCTCCGGGTGCTGAGTCCCTGTGACACGGGTTGATCAGGCTCCACATGGGCGCTGTGGGCGCGTGACAGCCACGGGAAGGTACACAGGGCCCTTGTGAGTAACTAACACGCGAGGCTTCTGTTCATAGTTATCCCTCCCTTGGGCCTCGTGTCCTCGTCTGGAAAATGGGGATAAAAACAGCACCAACCTCATAGGTTGTTATGAAGATGAGCATATTAACAAGCTGATAGTTTTAAATCTCAGAACAATGCCTGGCGTATTGTACCTACTGTGGGTGTGTCTGTTCACCTTAGTCATGAACTGGCCAAGGTAGATGGTTCGGGGAGGGGTGTGTGGGGAGAGGTGGGGTCACACTGATGCTCTGCTTCTGAGTAACAGTGAGGCTGGAGTAGGGTCTGCTGCAGAAAAGACAGGGACAGGAGGACGGGTGGAGACAATGACCTGCTCCCTCAGCCACATCATCTGCCACACTCCACCTGGACCCACCGTGTGCCCCTGGACTCCACCTGGGCCTGCTGCATGCCCTTGGATTCCACGTGGGCCCACGGTGTAACCTTGAGCTACACCTGAGCCCACTATGTGACCTCAGGCACGTCACTCCTTTGCTAGGAGCCTCAGTTCATCTGTAAACTGTGGGTAATAACAGCTAACTAGCATTGCAGTTAATCCTCCATGAATAGCTCCGTTCTTTTTGTCCTATAGGGCCTGACCCCTTGGGGTGCTGGTCCTAGTCCCATCCTGGAAGCCACTAAAAGGATGATATTATTCCTTGGGTTTCCAGGTTTAATCATAGCTCTCCACCCTCCTCCATGCCCACGGCCCTCTTGAAGCACACTCCCAGAGTGCTTCCGACTGGAGGTCTGTTTCCTGTCTCTGCCCCCATGTGGAAGTAGGTGCCAGGGAGTGTGGTCAGGTGGAAAGGGGAATAGGGTGTCCTGTGGCCCGTTTGGGGCTGGAGGATGGCAAAACCACAGCATGAGTGCCTGGGGGTTGATGGGCAGCGAGCCTGCAGCTGTGGCCAGCTCCTGTGAGCGGGTGATGGAGCTGGGGGCAGTGAGGAAGTCACTGCGGAGGCGCTCTGGGGGGCTCTTGTCTCCTGGACCAGCCTGGTCTCTGCATAGATCAAGCAGAAGCCCTTCCAGCAAGTAACTGACCGCCATCCTTGTTTCCTTCCCAGGTCAAGTGTACTCCTTCAGCCAGCAGCCCCAGGATCAGGCCGTGGTGTCGGGGCAGCCGGTGACACTGCTGTGCGCCATCCCTGAATACGACGGCTTCGTTCTGTGGATCAAGGATGGCTTGGCTCTGGGCGTGGGCAGGGACCTCTCAAGTGAGTACCCCCAGGCCTCCCTAGGAAGGCCTGGAACCCACCCCTGCCCTACCTACCCACCCACCCTCCTAGGGAACCCCATCTTCATAGGCATTTGGGGGATTAAGTCTCAGCTTTCATTGTAGATTCCATGAGCAGAGTCAGGCAAGGCAGGCCCTGGTCCAGGATGCGTAGGACTCTGAGGGCCCCTCTGACTTTCGGTGGTGAATTACAAGTAAACCCTCCATTCTGGCTGTCAGTCCTAATCCTAACACAGTGTTGGCTTGGAGGGTCCATTCCAAAGTCAAACACATCTCATGTAAAGTCAGATTTCCAGAAGTAAAGCCTTCGTCTTTCTTGATCCCAAATGTATTCCCCACTTAAGACACAACCTGGTTCTTCCCTTCTTCCATCCATTGTTGTCTGTTGCTGTGTTTTTAATTGCTAAGTCCTGTCCAACTCCTTTGCCGTACCCATAGCCTATAGCCTACCAGGCTCTTCTGTCCATGGGATTATCCAGGCAAGAATACTGGAGTGGGTTGCCATTTCCTTCCCCAGGGGATCTTCCCAACACAGAGATCGCACCCAGCTTCTTTTACACTGAGTCACCTTGGAAGCCCCCCTTCTATCCATTAAAGGGAACCAAGTAGATTGAAAATGCAAAGAAAGCTGGTAGGGCTTAGAGGTTACCATGCGATGAGGAGAAAAGAAAACAAGTGTTTGAAATAAATTCCAGGCCTTGTTCAGCCCACCCAGGCTGGTATTCAGCAAAGATGCACTAGTGGGCTCTGGTGCCTGTTGATGACTGGTGTCTGAGCTGCCTGGTTGGCACCCACACCCCGTCACCTGTTAAGTATTGTAAATGTCAACCCTTAAGCCCATACAGATGTCTTTCCAATCCATCCTCTCCCCTGGGAGGAAAAAGACTGAAATCATCTTGGTCACTCACCCATCAGTCATTGCAATTCTCCCCTGGCAATGGTCAGCATGTGGCCGTTTACTAAGCTTAGCATGAACTGTAAAATGCAGAACAAGGGATGTGGGTGTCCTGCCATCAAGGAATGTTTGGGGGTGGAGGAGAGAAAAATATGTATTCAACTGAGAAGTAGCTTTGCCTCTCTCCTGGTGTACAGCTGCAAGAAAATAAAAATCGAAGTGCACTTGGGAACAGGATGGTTGGGAAATTAATATTTTAAAATGTGAGTTATGTCTTGCCAAAAATGTATATTGAAACATTATAGCAATGGTCAATAGCATCCTGGGGTTTGAGTGCTACAGCCCAGCTGAGCATGGATAAAATACACAATCACATCTCCAAAATATACTGTGCTGCCATAAAATTTAAGTATTATGGGAACCAGCCAATTTCAGGGACTCTGAACTCCCTTACCCGAGAGGGACTGGGGAAATGACACGATCTTCCCGTACCAGAATGGTTCACACTTCACGTGGCTCTGAGCGGGCTCAGCACTGCTGCTGGGTAGGAAGGCTCTCTGGGTTCCTGGTCAGTGGTTTTCAGCTTCAGTCAGGGACTGGGTTCTTGTTGAGTCAGTGGCCAAGAAGAGGCCCCAGGTCACTGTGGATGGTTCCTAGGGTGATCATTGCCAGACAGGTAATTGACCCTCTGGCACCCACTTCCACAAATGACTTTCTGGGACCTGACACTGGGTCTTGCTAAGTGTTAGAGGGCAGCACGCTCTGATGGACTGGGGTATGCTTCCTCCCCAATCTGACTCCATTAATAGAAAGAAGTCTGGCCCTCTCCTTAAAGAACCAGTGAACTCAGACTCTTAGTAAAATATTTTCTCTGGATTTGATCACTTGTCCCAAAATAGCATCATGACAGTGATGACAACTATATGCTTAATAAACATTGTTTGCTTGCCTGATAAGAAAGTGAGTGTAACAGTGCGGCAAGTATTTGCCAAGCACTAAATATTATGAGGCCCAGGGTTGTGGGGTTTTGGCCTGCTGCAGCTCTGCCCTCTTCTATTTTAAATACATGGCTCCATCCAGTCTACCAGGAATGAGCCCTAACTGAAGACCTTACTATCTTCCTGGCCACCGAGACTGGAAAAAAATCAGTCGAAGGAAGTGATTTATAAATACACTCCCTCATATTGATAGAACATTTTTCTTCTAAGAAGCTCAAATTCTTCTCAGACATTATCTCATAAATCTACAATGATCCATGGGTTATAAAAAAACGAAGGCTTTTCCTCTTTTTACTTGGCAGGTAAATAAAGTCACAGCTGAGAAAGAAATTGATTCAAACATATCTCAAGCCCAATGCATAGGAAATAGTGAGAGCAAGAGGAAAAGGAGGTAACAGAGGATGAGACAGTTGGATGGCATCACTGACTCGATGGACATGAGTATGAGATAGTGAAGGACAGGGAAGCCTGGTGTGCTGAAGTCCATGGGGTCACAAAGAATCAGACTCAACTTAGCAACAGAACAACAAATTCATGGGATCCTGACTCCCAACCCCCCAAACGCTTGTACCCTGTCTGCTAAAGACAGGGACCTCTCTGGCTACCTTACATCACTGTCATGTTCAATTTTTAATTTATTTGTTTTTAATTGGAGGATAATCGCTTTACAATATTGTGCTGGCTTCTGCCATGCATCAACATGAATCTGCCATAGGTATACATATGTCTCCTCCCTCTTCAACCTCCCTCCCACCTCCCAGCCCATCCCGTCCCTCTAGGTTGTCTCAGAGCACCAGATTTGAGCTCCCTGTGTCATTCAGAATCTAAACTAACACTTATAGACTACTTCCTATGTCAGGTGCTTTATAAAGATAATCCTATCTATTCCTCCCCATAACTCTATGAGGTACTAGCATTGTCCTGTTTTACTGACAAGGAAATGGAAGCACAAAGCAGTTAGAATAACTTGCCCAAGACAGCAGAGTTAGGGACTGATAGAGCTGACGTTAAAACCCAGGCAGTTTGTCTGTAGAACCCAGACTACCCATAATTTTACCTCCCCTGAGAGTAGCAAAAGAGAGTAACGGTACTAGTGGAAGGAGTTAGAACTCGCTCTGAATCGGTGATTCTGGGCCTGTGTTTTCCAAAGATGCTGCCAGTCCTCAGAACAGCATCACGACTCGTTGCCTAATTAGGCAAATACAGACAAACCCATCACTGATGTTTTCAGCAGCTTATGAGAGCAGAAGGCGGCTGCTGTTGGCTTGCGAGACTGCAACACACGCGCTCCGGCCAGGATGCCTGCAGGGGACCAGGATCTGGTCAGAAGGCAGCAGGTCGGAGGGGCTGGGGGCCGCCCACCAGCTAGGCTAACAGCAGCTGCAGCGGGATGAGGCTGGACCAGCGCCCACTTCCAGCTCCTCACCGGGCCCTGTGGAGAGCCAGCTTAACTCACCCCGGCTGCTCCCCAAAGCCCAGCAGAGGGCAGGAAGGGCGGGCAGGAGGGGAAGCCGTGCTCTTGGGGCTATAGCTGATGGCCCTGTAGCATGTCCCGCCAGGCCTGAACAGCTGTGGAGGGCATGCTGGGGACAATGCTAGCCTGAAGACCTGAGCCTAACAGGCTCAGCCACACAGGATGCACCCCAAAAGCATACTGGGGAGCCTGGCGGAGGGTCACTGTGCTGCCTCCACTGACCAGGAATGGGTGCCCCTTAACAGCCCACCCCCAGGGAACCCTGCCCTCCCCGCTGGAAGACCCGTGGGTTATGGGGGTAAGAGGGGCCCTGGAGCACCCAAGAAATCTCCTCTGTAGTGTCCCTGATGGGATCATCCCACATCTGCTTGAATACAGCCAGTGACGGGAACCTCACTACCACCTATGGCAGCCCAGATCTCTGTTGACACCAGTACATTGCTGACAGTAACCTAAAGTGTGTCCCCACGTTCATTGTGCCCCTTGGTCCAATCCTTAGAAGCTACACAAACACGTCTAACCCCTCCTGAGAGACTGAGAAGATTGTGAGGACAGCTATGGCACGTCCCCTGTCTGTTCCTGCCTCTCAAGCCTTAGTTTTCTCTTTAAAAGGCCCAGCGTGCCCAGCTGCCTCCTTCTGAGAACTCACTCTGCCCCAGCGAAGGCCCTTCAGAAAGAGAAGCAGTTTGGGGCTGTCAGAGGGTGGATGGGCCTCTGGAAAGAGAGGAACCCTGTATGTGGGGACACGCAGAGGTCAGGGAAAGGGGTGGGTGGAAAACAGGTCCCACGGGGAGGATCTAAGGAGATGGAGGGTCCAGCAGCAGTAAAGATGCAGACATAGAGAAGCAGCTTATGGACGCAGTGGGAGGGGAGGAAGGAGAGGGTGAGACGAATGGAGATAGCGTGAAAGCTTATACACTACCGTATGTAGAATAGACAGCCATGGAGATTTGCTGTTATAACCCAGGGAACTCAAACCGGGGCTCTGTAACAACCTAGAGGGGCGGGAAAGGGTGGAAGGTGGGAGGGAGTTTCAAGAGGGAAGGGACATAGGCATGACTATGGCTGATCCATGTTGGTATATGGCAGAAACCAACACAATATTGTAAAGCAATATCCTTCAGTTAAAAATAAATAAATTTAAATAAAAGAAGGTCAAGGGCCCAAGACCTGGGACAGAGAGGCTCTGCCCAACCCGGCAGCCACAACCCCTGATGTATTTCCATTCAACCCACGGAGCAGCAGGAAAACTGCTTAACGATTCACCATTCTCAAGCTTTTATTTATCTATTATTCATCGCCAGTGGTATAAGAGGCCCCCAATTTTTAAGTGTCCTGAGTGTCACCTAAGTGCTTAATCAGGCCCTGGGGTCCCGGGGGGGTCATAGTAAGAATGACCAGAAAAGAGTCACTTAAACGGCTCAAAGTGACCAGAGGTTCCTGGCCTCTGGTGTGTGGGCCTCGGTTTCTACTTCCTGCCCATCTGCAACCAAAGTTTTCCCCCAAAGCCACTCTTGCTCTTTTTCCAGGTATTTTTGTTTCTTCTCTCTCCCTCTGACCCTGTCTTCTCTGTGACTCTGAGCCTGGGTCTCTCTGTCTTTCTGTGTGTGTTTCCTTATCAGGATGTGTGTCTGCTTGGCAAGCCTCAGAGCTGAGCAGGCTGGGTTCCAGGGTGACAACCCGCTGTGTCTGTCCGCATTCAACTCCTTCCCGCTCTAATAATAGCTTCTCCGACATCCCTAAACTTAAAACCTGCAATACCCTTTACACACACGCACACACAGAGACACGCTGTCCTAGCTCCCTGCGGAAGCTCACTTTTGTGCTCCTCACACTGAGATCAGGGCCCTGCGCCATCTCCTCCTGCTCTGCCGGCCCCCTAAGACCAGCCCCCCCAAGCCCCCCAACCCGCTCAATGTCCCACCCACTCTGCCTGTCAGTCATGCCGGCTTCTCCATCCCCGCCCCGCCCCGCTGATACACCTGCCTTCTCCACAGGTTACCCGCAGTATCTGGTGGTAGGGAACCACCTGTCAGGGGAGCATCACTTGAAGATCCTGCGGGCGGAGCTGCAAGACGATGCCGTGTACGAGTGCCAGGCCATCCAGGCCGCCATCCGGTCCCGCCCTGCGCGCCTCACCGTCCTAGGTAAGAACCGTCCCTGCGCCCGGCCAAGGATGCTCTGGGAAGCAGCCGGGGCTCAGCTCCAGAAATCAGGGGCCAGATTGGAGCGGCCTGCCCACTGGACAATAGGGCTGCTGCCCCACTGTGTCAGTCCCTCCCCACCAAAAGGGGTAGAGTGAACATCCCTGTCCCGGACATCAGAAGGCCAGTGCCCGCCGACCTCTGACTCTGCCCAACTCCAGTGTGTTTGACGGTCGCTGAGGAAGCTAACGAGGGCTCCCGGGTGCTTGTTTACTCAATCAGGAAGCGTATTCTGTGCATGTGGTCTAAGTTAGGCGCTATGTTTGGTGATGGAGACCCAGAGAAGAAGGGGATGTATCCTTGAGTCCCTTCTTTACAAATTGCCCTCCCCTGGTGCTGACAAAGCCCCATCTAGCCTCCTCCCCCATCAGGCTCTCCTGGTGATTCCAGCATCCACAGGGACCACCCTGGCCCTGCTCCTTCCCACCTGGGAATCCCGGCTCTCTGGCGGAGGCCCGGGCTGGCTGCCTACATCACCCTCAGGAAAACCATTACAGGTTCTTATTGCCACATCACACCTGTGCCCCTGGTCTCTCTTCATCTCAGTTTCTCCGGGGACATCCTCCTGAAGAGGTCCCCACTACTGGACCCGGGCACACCTGCCTGAAGACCAGGGGACGGGCTCAGCTACCCCCTCAACCACCTCTTCCTCATTTAGAGTTCAGCCCCATCAACTGCCTCCTCTGGCCAGATGTTAGCGAGGAGCCAGGCCTGCTGGGAACCACGCCGGCGTACCAGCAATAATAGCTCACATTTGCATCGTGCCGCAGAGCAACGCTCTCAGCACCTCCACTTACGTTACCTCGCTGTTCCGACGCCGACCTGGGGGACGGGGAAGGTGGCCCCAGGTGAGGATTTGAGGCTCCTAGAAGCAAAGGGCAGATTGGGGGGTGGTGCACAGGCTGCCGGACGAGGGAAGTCCACCCCCACGCCCGGGCCCGCCACTACCTGCCCCCAGCAGCTGTTGAAAAATCTGACAACAGGGTCAACAGCTGGGGTGCTGCCTCCTTGCCACCGGGCAGCTGAGACGCACGGCAGCTCAGAGATGAAATATCTAAGAGGGCGTCAGATCTACATGGCCAGCAGGCTGGGATAGGTCCTGGAGGACCCCTCACCCAGCAGGGAGCTTGGCTTCTTGAGACAGGGAGGAGAAACTGGGGGCCAACCTCAGAGACCCCCTTCAACCTCTGAATCTCCCCCAGAAGGAATGAGAGAAATAAACCTTCTCTGGAGGGTCAGTGAGCTGGGGGGGGGGGTCCCTTGACCAGGAAGTGGCGGGCCCCCTGTGTTAGAGGGAACCTCTGCCACCTGCGTCTCTGAGAGGTGGCTGAAATGGGACCCAGACTTCAACAGCTGTGGGGATTGAGGGAAAAGAGAAGGAGGATTTAGTGCCTAATATATTTTCTGATCTTTGAGGATTGCAAAAGGCCGTATAGATTTGTTAAGCAGAGTTGTAGGATCTTTTTTTTTTTTTAAGGAGGACTGGATTCTGTTTTGTTTGGGAGTGGGGGATGGGGAGTGCTGCACTGTCTTTGTTGCTGCGCATGGGCTTTCTTTAGTTGCGTCGAATGGGGGCTGCTCTTCATTGCCGTGTGCAGGATTTTTATTGTGGCGGCTTCTCTTGTTGTGGAGCACAGGCTCTAAGGGGTGTGGACTTCAGTAGTTGTGGCACAAGAGGGTTAGTTGCTTCGTGGCATGTGGAATCTTCCCAGACCATGGATGGAACCGGAGTGCCCTGCATTGGCAGGCAGATTCTTAAGCACTGGACCACCAGGGAAGTCCTGGGGTCATAACGTCTTTATCTCCAGAGGTTTCATAGCCCCATGCTCCACTCTTGGACCCCTTCTAGAGGGTGAAAGTGAAAGTCACTCAGTCATGTCCGACTCTTTGCGACCCCATGGAGTCCATGGAATTCTCCAGGCCAGAATACTGGAGTGGTTATCCTTCCCCTTCTCCAGGGGATCTTCCCAACCCAGGGATTGAACCCCCATCTCCCACATTGTGGGCGGATTCTTTACCAACTGAGCTATCAGGGAAAACCTTCTAGAGAGATGCTAAACTGAGACCGCCCCGAGCAGTGCCCACTCCTGACTTCACACAGGCCTTAAAACAGGTGGGGACACGTCTGGGCCTTAAGTTCTCGTCCTGGAATCAGAGCTTCACCTGGCCATACCAAGCCACAGTCCCCTTTCGTCTGTACTATCTCAGCTAGATTGCCCAGTCCAAGTTATCCCAGATATTTTACAGATAAGGAAGTTGAGACTCAGAGAGGCTCACGGGAGGTGAGCTCTCACGGGAGGTCACACAGCTCACTTAACATTCAAAACAGACCCCAGAGTTTCCAACTGCAAACCAGTGCTCTCTGCCCAGTGTCCACACTTCTAAATGCCAGTAGGACTGCCTCTGTCTGGTTGGTGAAGAGCCAGGCTTCCGCGAGCAGGGCCTCAGGGTCTGATCTGAACAGACTTAATTTTGTCTTGGGTCACATCTAGAAGGCATTCAGCCCCCCGTCTCCCTTTCCACTGGCCTGACGTGGCACTGCCTTCTGAGCCGAGCTGGTTAGTGGGGGGAGATGTTTTGTGGGTCGGGAGATCAGCTGAGGAGGGGGAGGGCGGAGTTTCCAGGAGACCCCAGCAGGATGGCCTTGGGTGGAATTCCTAAGGCCAGAAAGGGAGCCTAAGCTGGCGTTTGTCCATCAGCCTTTCACACAGACCACACCACCACTCCTCCAGCTTCCTCAGACTCTGCCACAGTCTCCCCTGACTCCTCAAGGGCACCCCAGATCCCCACCTCTCACCTGTCCATGTATGTCCCCAGTCCTGAATGGTCCTGTGGGTCTCCACTCTAAAGCTAGTCCTAAGGGCCCCCTCCCTGAGCTGGCCCTGCAGGGCTCCGGCTGAGTTTCTCTGTGGTACACAGCCCCACCTACTGCCCTGGAGGGTGGCCCTGCACGCAGACACTGACCCAGCCTTTTAGAAAGGGAGCCTGGTCTACTCACAGTGGTGGACAGACAGGGCTTCTCCAGTGCCAGTGGAGGAAAGAGGGCTGTTCCTACCCTGGCCAGCCAGCTTACCGACTCAGATTCCATCTGCTTTGCCATGACATCTCAGCCTGGGAATGTCCCAGCCAGATCCCCAAGGCCAGAGGAGGGGGATTCCAAGGGGGACGCTGCCTTCCCTCTGTTCCAGAAATGAGAGAGATTCCTAATTTTGTCTGTATTTGCCTGAGATAGATTTTTAATTAAATAAAGTAAGAGCCTGATTAGAACCTGCAGAAGATGTGAGAGAAGAATCAGATGGTATTTCAGCAAAATTGCAAAGCAAACACTGGCTGGGCCAGAGGGAGACCCCCAGGGGTCTTCCATCAAAACACCAAGTGAGAAGGGCAAATACAAGAGATTATATAGCCAACAGACGTGCATTGTTAAAATACGCATCTGCCGGCAGCCTGCTTGGAGAAGCCAGTGGGCTAGCTCAGAGTCTGCAGTGCTCCAGGGAGGGCCTGGGAACCCGGCCCGGCAGCCAAGCCTAGAGTCACAGACACATTTATTAGCCTTGTGTTTCCAGCTCTCAGATGCAATCAGGTGGGGAGCAACTGTGAGCTGAGGGTTTGCTCCCCCAGGGAGACAGAGGGAGGGAGACAGAGAGGAAGAAGGGGAAGGAGCAGCTCCTGTAAAGCTGAGCAAGGTAAGGACTGGGCACCCTCCCGCCCCCAGACCATCCCTGGAATCATGGTGTCGGCGACAGAGCCACAGGCCCGGAGACAACAGTCATGGTCCTGCCATTAGCCAGCTGTGGGCTGGTCACTCAAACACTCTGAGTCTCAGTGTCCTCATCTGTGAAATGATGCACACTCCTGTTTCTCCCACCTGCAGGAAACTCTGTATTGAAAAATACCAAAACCGTCCCGGGGCCAGAGGGGTAAGGGTCAATAGCATTTGATCCTTCTAACTTTGTGAAAGCTGGATGGCAGGAATTTGGGGAGGGGACCCAGAGCAGGAGGACATGGGCACCAAGGATGTGATCAACAAACATTTGCTGAGCACGTATTAGGTGCCAGACACTGGAGACTCATTAGTAAATGAGAGAGAAAAGGTCCCCTGCCTAGCAGAGAGAGAGACAGTCACTACACAGTAAACATTTAGCCAGCACATTGTGCAGGATATCAGGTGATAACACATGCTATGAAAATGAGGGAGCAGAACAAGGTAAGCAGGATTGAAAGTCAGGGGGTGGAGGAGGAGGAGGATTGTAGATGTCAAGTTAATTATTAAAAAAGGGATTTTCCCAGGCTTCCTACCCCATTTCCCTCTTCTTCCCGGTTTGTTTTAATATTAACTCTACTGCCTTTTGGCTCCCGGTAGAAACAACGCTTCCTACATCAACATGAATTATTTAATGATGGAGAGTAAGTCAATTCAAATGAAGAGGGCATCTTTAAGATGATGTAAACCCCAAATACTTTGGGGCAGACAAATAAGGCCCAAATGTGTCTTCCCTTCATCTCTGTCTGTGGCTCTTCCAGCTGGGGAGCTGTCAGGTCCGTCCGTCCACAGAGCCGGGGGCATCCCCCAGTTCCCAGTGCCCTAACCTCTGGGCAGGTGGCTCCAGAGAGAGACGGCGCACAGCTCAGGTCCCACAGCAAAGGAAGGTGGAACTGAAATGGCCCAAGAGCGCTGGCTTCTAAAATCATTCTCTCAGAAACCGGTGGTGAGAATGCCACCTGTCACCCTGTCGGGGGTCGGGGGGGGGCAGTCTGAGCAGATCTTCAGGGATGAGGAAGCACCTCCACAGAACAAAGCCCAAGCTCCCTCCGTGACATGCAGGGCCCCCTAAAGTCTGCCCTCAGCTTGCCCTCCAGCCCCTGCTCCCGGATAACAACCAGCTCGCAGCACCCTCCACTCCCCACACCCCTGTGCCTTCACTCACGTGTGCTTCTGCCTGGAATGCCCTTCCCACCTCTCTTCCCTTGGCAGCTTCTTGCTCACCTGTCAGGATTCATCTTAGATATCGCCTCCTCCAGGAAGCCCTCCCTGAACACCACATGGCCTGGCTGTCCTGCTCTGGGCTCCCTTAGCCTTCTGTCCCACCTCAATCACAACGCTCACCACGTTCTGCTGAAAGTCACTGTTCTCACGTCTGGCTCCTCCACTGGTTGTCTGAAAGGCAATGTGCAGCCCTCACGCCCAGCCTACAGGCACATGCCAGGGCCTCAGAAAGTATCCCCCAGGTGACTGTAGTGTGACAGAGTTAGGACTGACTGACGGGATCATACTGACCCTCACCATGAGAACAGTACCTAGTAGATAATACGTCCTCGATACACAGAAGAGTTGTGTTGTATTGTGGTGTTGATGTGAAGCAACACGGCTTCACAGTTAAGAGCCCACAGCCAACTTGCCTGCACTTGAAACCTGTGGTGTGACCTTGGACAGTTATTCAGCCCCTCTGTGCCTCAGTCTCCTCGTGTGTAAAATGGGGAGATAATTTTATCTGTCCTCTTAGTCTTAGAAGATTTCATGAAATAATACACATAAGGCATTTCTCACAACAGCACCTGGTATGCCACAAGGCATGCAGGCATCAGCTGCTGTTACTATACCTGTTGTTGTTACTGTTATTCCCGCAATGCAAAGAGAAACCCACAAGTGACTCCTGCTTCCTGGGGCATCAGGCTTTTGTGTCTCGGAGAAGCGGTTCCATCCAGCATGCGGGCAGAAATGCATGAATCCTGCAGGCCTCTCCGGGCTCGGGCACTAGGAAAGACAAGCAGAATTGATTTCCTTATCTGCTCATTAAGTGAGTTTTGCCTGGGCACCGGCTTGGTCTTAGGTGCCGTATCGCATTTGTGCTGTGTGTCTGCTTCCTGCCACATTCATTACCCTGCAGTCACCCCCAAATTGGGGCAGCAAGCAAGCCATAGATGGGAGAGAGAAGAGCAAGAACAATCACCCTTTATCTCCTGAAGCTCCAGGATAGAGGTAGTGCCTGGGCGGCTGTGCACCTCACCTTATGCACAGCACCGCCCCCACCCCACCCCTACTCCCGCCACTGGCCCAGTCTCTCCACACTCTTCCTGCTCCTCTGGCCTCTCAAGAGCCCAGGCCACCCCAAGACCCCCTGGGCCAGTGGCAGATTATGCTTCTCCCCCTCTCTTTGGCCACTGTGCGCCCCCTTTGACTTCTTACTCTAACTCTGTGCCCACCTGCTCTTGTAGGTTACACGGTGAGTGTGGCTTTAGGGATCATTGAGTTACTTGAAGCTGACAAATGGTCCCTCAATTCCAAATTATAGTATAAGCTCCCTGGGGGTGGAGTCTTGGTCTCTGAGGCCCACACTTGGATTCAAGGCCGTACGCTCCCCCCAAAGCAGTTGTTAATGGGAGATCGGCAGAGATGCGGTGTCTCCCTGGAGATCTCTGTAGCCACTGGGTGGTGTGTGGAGTTCAGAGCTGAGTCATGATGGCTCTCTTTCTGTGTCTAACGGCGCCCCCCGCCACAGTCCCCCTTTTCCTCTAATTGGCCGTGTTGCATGGAAAGGAGCCCACCTTCGTCTCTTTGTTCTTCATCTCAGCCTCACTGGGCTGTCAAGAGAGGCTTCTCCTCCCTGGCCAGGGCCCATCCATAACAGAGGGGAGTGCGGGGAAGAAGGGGACCCGTAGATGCTGGGTGACCCCCAAGGCTCCAGAGAGGTTGGAGACCCCTCAGGGATGGAGTCAAACCCAGCGCTTCCCCTCTTGGCCTGAATGTAGGTGGCATGGGGCAGGCGGGTCCCTCTGAAAGGAGAGGGAGACCTGATGCAAGAGATGCACACACACCCCTTACCCCACCCAGTATCGCCAAGGGCTGTTGGAACAGACTCAGCCAATGAGAGAAGAGCTAAGCGGTCTGATCAAGTGGCCTTGCCGAGGTGACCTGATGCCTGATGTCACCTTGGGGAGCTCTTACCTTTCAACCATGGAGGTGCCCCCACACAGCCACCCCAGGGCCAGCCCCTTTCCTCCCTGTTCCAGCATCTTTTGCCTTCAACCCCAGCACAAGGGAAGGCAGGAAGGTTTGTTGGAGCCTGCTCAGGGTCTACTGTATGCAAGGCGCTCAGCTTCCTGCCCCTACCCCCCACCACTCCATTTCTAGTTCCTTGCCCCCCACCACACCACCCACCCCCACGACCACTAAGTGACTTGGGCTCTCTGGGGCAGCCCTGCAGTCCACCATGCCCAGGGCACCAGCACATCTCCAGGTCCAAGCAGGACCAGGGCCCTGGCCTGGAAGTCGGGCGATGAGCATCGTTGGCCCAGTCCTGCCGCTGACCAGCAGTAAGCCATGGAATCCCCGAGTTTAACCTCTCGGGACCCGCTTTCCTCCTCCTGGGGAAAACGAGAAGCTGGAAAGATGACATGCAGAGACACTCCACAGTTTGTGCTTCTTTCTCATTCCATCCTGGTTCAGGGGTCATTGTTCCCTGAGTCCTTTCCCCTTGCTCCTGAAAGCAAGGATAGTATGTCCTTCCGCTGCTGTAATCAAGCGTGACCCTAAGAGATGCTGAACAGACTCCACTGCTCAGCCAAGAGCAGTGTGGCCTCAGACCATGGAGATTTGCAAAAGTCAGGCCCTAGATCTTCCGGCGTCCACCGTTCAGTGTGATACCAGCAGCTCCAAGGCTGCGTGTGAGATTCCAGCCACTTGCCTGTCACTTTCAGAATGCACCTGCCTCAAGGCAGCCCTCACCAGTTCTGCCATCACTACTTCCTCCAGCCTGGACTTGGCCTTCCACATCCCTCCCACCTGAAAAAGGCCTGTCAAGTGCCTGCCTCTCTCCAGGTGCCCTCCTGGGTCCTCTGTCGGGAATCCTAACTGGGTCTCTCTGTGCATCCAGATACACGGTGCACCAAGGACAAATGGACTGGTGTGCATACTTACACACACACACACACAAGTTCACAGTTTGGCAGATTCATCAGTGCCCCCATGGTGGAAAGACACAAGGCCCCTCAAGACTATAGTCACTGCTGCATGCTAAATCACTTCAGTCGTGTCTGATTCTTTGCGACCCTGTGGGCTGCAGCCCACCAGGCTCCTTTGTCCATGGGATTCTTCAGGCAAGAATACTGGAGTAGGTTGCCATTCCCTTCTCCAGGGGATCTTTCTGACTCAAGGATCAAACCTGTGTCTCTAACATCTCCTGCATTGGCAGGCGGGTTCTTTACCACTAGCGCCACCTGGGAAGGCCAGTCACTCTTGGGAAATGGAGACATCTCAGTGATGCCACAAAGGGATGACAGGCCCAGAAAAGGATGGAGCTGGTGATGCAGGTCACCCCAGCACAAGGCCCACTTCTCTACCGAGTCCCCCTAATGAGAAATGAAGCTGAGGGAAGAGTCCTAGTGGACCAAGAGGAGGGCCGGGTCAGCCAGCCCCCCGGGGGTGAAGGGCCCCCTCCTGGCTCCAACCTGTGGGGCAGAGTAGAATGGGTGTCACCCCTGGGATTCTGCCCAAGCCGAGCTGGGGAGTGCCCGAGAGGCCAGGGCTGGGCAGGGAGACCTTGAAAGGGTAAGAATAACTCACCACTTCTCCTCTCCGACCTCAGCCCAGCCTGAGAGGAGGGTTTCATGGCAAATTATGGATTTAAAACTAGCAATGAATCTCCATTACAGCATGAAATGAGAAAGGAAAATGCCACTAAATGGAAGCCTTCCCCCCCAGCAGCCAATGGGCAAGGGAGGGTGTCGTGTTAGGAGGGAGGAGAGAGACGAAGCTACACAGCCCGAGGCAGGCTCCCAGGAGCGCTCCTGAGAGCCCCCATACCCCGGGGCCCACGGAGGACCCCACAGAGATGGAGGATGTGATGCCGCCGGCAGGAGCCAGGAGCCAGTCTCTCCCTGCGGGCAGTTTTCTGCAGAGGAAGTCCTGCTACATCAGGACTGGGGGCGGCCAGAGCTTTGCCATCTTGCCGCTGTGTCTCAATGAGCCCCGTGTCATAGGTCCAGCTAGAGAGGAGCATTTCGGAGACCTTGACCCACCGCTTGGTCATCCACACAGGGGGGCTTTTTTACCTCCTCACCATCTCTGGAAGGCAGGCTTGAGGTTTCCTTTTTGCAGATGCAGAGGCTGACATACAAAGAAGCCCATTCACTTGCCCCAGGTCATGCAACAGTTAAGAAAAAGAGCTAGAATCTGAACTTGGGTCTTTTCTGGCTCGAAAACCCTTGCCCTTTCTTGCTAAGTCATGCCCTTCCCCTTTCCCCAAATTCTGTTGAGAATCACTGCTGCCTGACTCCTCCCCTTACGATCACAGGTCTCTTTCCAGCCCCGGGAGCTCCGGGAACCCTGTCTGAGCCCTGTGGCCACCCAGGCCCCAGAGTCAGAGGGGCAGCCTTGCACAAAGAACCAAGGCTTCAGAAAACCCTTCCCAGCAGTCCTGTTCCCCAGATGCGCCTTGGGAGCCGGGGCACCTAGACCCACAGCATCCATTTCCCGCCCCATTAAGTCTCATCATCAGGGGAACCACCGGCAGCTTCTTTTCCCGTCACTCTGGGCCTCTAAATTATTCTGTCCGTTGTGGGGGAGGTTTTCCTGACTGGGAGGTTTTAGGCCCCACAAAAACCTGCACGGCTGCCTCCGTCTCATGAAAATACATAGCTGAGCCCCACAGCCCACGAAGGCTGAGTTCCAAAAGAGTGTCACATTTTCACAAGTCGATCAAGGTGTTTGTAAATGTTTATTGAAAGGGAGAACTTTCCATATGTAAACATGTCAGGAGCGGTGTGATGTGAGCGGCTGAGAAATCACCAGTGCCAGGAATACCCCTGCAGCCTCTGGGGTGGAAGGCAAGAAACGGGGGCACAGGCTATGACTTCACAGCCATCCCCCTGAAAGAGCTGGCCCTGCTCGAGCCCCAAACACACCCTCCACTCGCTTCCCCTCCGTCTACACACAGAGAAAGACACACGTTCAGTGGGGTGATGGAGAAAACTTGTTTTGCACATGGGTCGACGGAAGTCTAGAAAGAAATAAGCCGGGGGGTTGCACTATCCCTGGAGAGGGAAAACAAGTCCCCTCTGACTCTGTGAGACAGAGCGCAATGGGCTTTGAGCAAGGGTCACCTGAGACTACCCCGTCCCTGCTTCTGCCCCAGCCTCAAATACCAGCTTGACCTGGGTAACAGTTCTACTAAGAACCAATAGAAGCCCCCCCAGAACCAAACCTTGGTTAAACAATGTTAGAGCTGGAAGTGTTGCCAAAAGTGGGGTCTGGCTGCTTGCCACTTGGAGGCTAATACTCAAGAAGCAAGGTTGGTAGAAAGGAAAGTTGGCTTTATTCCAGAGGTCGGCATCCGAGGAAGAGGGTGGACTTGTGTCCAAATGTTGATTCCTGCAGTGGGCAAGGGCTTCTACAGGGGAGTTTCTGGGGTTTGTAGGCAGAGGGAGGTGGTCATCTTGAAATTGGTCATCGGTGGTCTGACCAGTGTCATCTTGACTCTTTTAAGAACAGTTAGTCTTCAGTTCCAGGGTCAGTGTGTTCCCCTCTCTTTGAGGTCAGTTCTCGGAATTGTTGCAGCTTATGTCATAGTTACAGTCTGGTCATCATGTAATTAACTTCTACTGGGTGGAGGTTCTGGTGTCTGCAAAACAGCTCACAGGATATGGCTCAGAATATTATCTATAGCTCTTGAGGGGAAACTAAAAGTCCTGGACTTTGCTTAATGACTAAGCAAGCAATTATTATTTTTCATCCTGTTTAGCTGTTTTCTTTTGCTTCTGCATTTTCTTACTTCTCTGATTAAACTTCATCTTTGGCTAAAGTTTTTCTACAGACAAAAGGCAAGTGGAGGACATGGGAGAGACAAGCCATAGGGTCCTGCTCCATTTCAGAAGGAATCCGCCAATGAAGCCTTCTTCCTTCATTCTTTTTCTTTTTTTAATATTTATTTTTATTATTTATTTATTTACTTGGCTGCGCCAAGTGCGGCTGGCAGGATCTAGTTCCCTGACCAGGGATTGAACCTGGACCCCTTGCATGGGGAGTGCAGAGTCTTAGCCACTGGACCACCAGGAAAGTTCCATTTCATTCTGTTTTCTCAATATACCTGTATGCACCTTCTGTGTGCCTGGCACTGTCCTAGGCACGGGAAATGTGTATATGATCAAAACAGATTAAAATCTCCTGCCTTTGTGGAACTTATATTCTAGCAAAGGGAGTGGAGCAATAAACAATAAATATAAGAAGAGAATGTTATAGTTTATTAGAAGGTGTTAAGGGCTATCAAAAAATGTAAAGTAGAGTGTAAGAGATAGGGTTTCCTGGAGAAAAGGGCAAGTTGAGCAGTCAGGATGGACTTCTCAGAGGAGGTGACCTTTTTCATCTTCCCTTTTATTTTTTAAGAATTTTACTGAGGTTAATTATACACAGTTAAATCCACCCCTTTTACTTGCACAGCTCAATGGTTTTCAGTGAATATATAAAGCTATACAACCATGGCCATAACCTACTATTAGGTCATTTCCTAAAAAAGATCTCTTGTCAATCTCTGCTCCCATCTCCAGGCCCGGGAAACCACTGATCAGCTTTGTGTCTCCATGGATTTGCCTTGTGTGGATATTTCATACAAATAGACTCTTAAAATAAGTGGCCCTTGTGTCTGGCTTCTCGAGTTAGCATCATGGTTTTGAGACATCTGTGTCGTAGCAAGTGTCCATAAATTATTTATCTTTTTTTGTAATATTTATTCACTTGTTTACTTGGCTGCATTGGGTCTTAGTTGCAGCACACAGGATCTTTCTCTGTGTCATGTGGGCCTCTCTAGGTGCTCAGGATTAGTTGCCCCAAGGCATGTGGGATCTTAATTCCCTGACCAGGGATGGAACCCGTGTCCCCTCTTTGGAAGGTGGATTCTTAACCACTGGACCACCAGGGAAGTCCTGTAGTTCATATCTTTTTGTGGTTGAGTAGTACTCCATTGTATGGTGGTGCTGGTTGTTCAGTTGCTCAGTCATGTCCAATTCTTTGCAACTCCATGAACTGCAGCAGTCAAGCAGTCCTTTAGTATCTTCTGAAGTTTGCTCAAACTCACATCCACAGAGTCAATGATGCCACCCAACCATCTCATCCTCTGTTGCCCGCTTTTTCCTCCTGCCCTCAGTCTTTCCCAGCATCAAGGTCTTTTCCAAAGAGTTGACTCTTCCCATCAGGTGGCCAAAGAATTAGAGCGTCAGCTGCAGCACCAGTCCTTCCAATGAATATTCAGAGTTGATTTCCTTTAGGATTGACTGGTTTGACACCCTTGCCATCCAAGGGACTCTCAAGAGTCTTCTCTAGCACCACAAATTGAAATCATTAATTCTTTGGCACTCAGCCTTCTTTAGGGTCCAACTCTCACATCTATGCTGGAAAAACCATAGCTTTGACTATACAGACCTTTGTCAGCAAAGTGATGTCTCTGCTTTTTAATACGCTGTCTAGCTTTGTCAAAGCTTTTCTTCCAAGGAGCAAGCTTCTTCTATTTTCATGGCTGCAGTCACGGTCTGCAATGATTTTGGAGCCCAGGAAAATAAAGTCTGTCACTGTTTCCATTTTTTCCCCATCTATTTGCCATGAAGTGATGGGACCAGATGCTATGGTCTTCATTTTTTGAATGTTAAGTTGTAAGCCAACTCTTTCACTCTCCTCTTTCACCTTAATCAAGAGGCTCTCTAGTTCCTCTTTGCTTTCCGCCATTGTATAGTTAGATATATTTTGTTTATTCTTTCATCACCTGATGGACATTTGAATTGTTTCCAGTTTGAGTCGGTTATGACTCATGCTGTTATGGACATTCACATTCACATGGTGGCTCAGTGGGTAAAGAATCCACCTGCGATGCAGGAGACGCAGGTTCAGTTCTTGGCTTGGGAAGATCCCCATGACAACCCACTCCAGTATTCTTGCCTAGAGAATCCCACGGACAAGAGGAGCCTGGTGAGCTACAGTCCTTAGGGTCACAAAGAGTCAGATACTACTGAAGTGACTTGGCAAGCGCACACATGAGCATTCACATACAAGTCTGTGTATATATTTTATGTTTTCACTTTTCATGGGTTAGATTCCTAGGAAGTGAAATAGCTAGACCATGTGGAAAGCTTACCCTTAACTTGTTAAGAAAGTACCAATGTGGCACCAACCTTGAATTCCTGGGGGAAATCCCATTTGGCCATGGTATTCAATCTTTTTTTTTTTTTTTTTTATGTTGCTGCATTCAGTTTGCTAATTTGGCACTGGGGGATTTCAAAGTTTCCAAAGTGGCTACATCATTTTAGTTTGTTCCCACCAGCAGTGTATGAGAGTTCCAGTTTCTCTACCTCCTAGTCAACACTGTATTGCTTGACTTTTCTGTGATGACCAATCTAGTAGATTGAAGTGGTATTCCACTACACTTCCAAAATTTGCATCCCCCTAATGACTTATGTGTTGAGCATCTTTGGATCTGCTAATTATCGACATTTTATTTTCTTTGGTGAAGGGTTTATTCAGATCTTTTGCCTATGTTTAAATGGCATCATTTGTCTTATTATTATCATTTGTAAGAATTCTTTATACACTCCAGATACAAGTCCTTTATCAGATATATAATTTGCAAATATTTTCTGTGGCTTGTCTCGTCATCTCCTTAATGGTATCTTTTGAAGTACAAAAGCTTTTAATTTTAATCAAGCCCAATTTAGTAGTTTTTTTTCTTTTATGGATTGTGCTTTCGGTATTCCATCTAAAAACTCTGTGCAACACAAGGTCACAAAATTTTATATTTTCTTGTACAAGTTTTACAGTTTTAGCTCTTACAAGTAGCCCATGATTCATTTTTTATGTTTATCCTTTTTTAAATTTATTCATTTTTTAATTGGAGGATAATTGCTTTACAATGTTGTGTTGGTTTCTGCCCCACATCAGCATGAATCAGCCATGGGTATACATATGTCCCCTGCCTCTTGAACCTCCCTCCCACCTCCCACCCCATCCCACCCCTCTAGGTTATCACAGAGCACCTGGCGAGCTCCCTGCATCATACAGCAAATTCCCACTGTCTAATTTACACATGATAACGCATATGTTCCAATGCTTCTTTCTTAATTCACCCCACCCTCTCCTTCCCCAGCTGTGTTCACAAGTCTTTTCTCCATGTCTGCATCTCTATTACTGCCCTACAAATAAGTTCATTAGTGCCAACAAACAGTGTATGATTAATTTTAAATTAATTTCTGGGTAATTTGTCAGGTAAGGAACTAAATTCATCATTTTTGCATATAGCCACCCAGTTGTCCCAAATTCAATTGTTGAAAAAGACTATCCTTTTCCCCACTGAATTGCATTTGTCAAAAAGCAATTGACCAAAAATGTAAGGGTTCATTTCTCAACTCTCAATCATGATAAATTGATCTATATGTCTATTCTTATGCCAAGCCTCCACTGTCTTACTTGCTAAGAACTTTATACTAAAGTTTGAAGTCAGGAAAGATAGGTTCTCTGCTTTTGTTCTTTTTCAAAATGGTATTAGCTATTTTGAATCCTTTGTGTTTCCATATAAATTTTAGAATCAACTTGTCAATGTTTGCAACATGGTTGCTGGAATTTTTTCTAGAAATTGTGCCAAAGCTACAGACAAATTTGAAGAAAATTGTCATCTTAACTATGCTGAGTCTTCCAATCCATGAAAATAGAATATGTCTCCACTTATTTAGTTCTCTAATTTTTTCCAATGACATTTTATGATTTTCAGTGTATGTCATATTTTTTTGGTAAAGTTATTCCCAACTATTTTATTCTTTTTGATGTTATCCTGAATGGAATTGTTTTCTTAGTTTTGTTTTCATATTTTTCATTGCCAGTATATAGAAAGGTAATTTTTATATAGAGATCTTAGATCCTGTAACCGTGCTAGACTCATTTTTTAGGTTTTAATAATTTTTGTGAGTTCCTTAAGATTTTCTCTGTGTACTATCATTTTGCTTAAAAATGAAGATAGCTTTAATTTTTCTTTTCCAATCTGTTGCCCATTTTTTAGTTATTGGACTGGCTAGAACTTCCAGTACAAAGTTGAATAGAAGTGATGAGAGCAGTGGGTGTGTGTGTGTGTATGTGTGTGTGTGTGTGTGTGTGTGTGTGTGTGCTGTCAATTCAGTTGTATCTGACTCTTTGAGACCCTGTAGACTGTAGCCCACCAGGCTCCTCTGTCCATGGGGATTCTCCAGGCAAGAATACTGGAGTGGGTTGCCATGCCCTCCTCCAGGGGATCTTTCTGACCCAGAGATTCAACGTGAATCTCTTCGGTCTCCTGCACTGGCAGTCAAGTTCTTTAACCACAAGTGCCACTTGGGAAGCCTGCTGAGAGCAGACGACTTGACTTTATTCCCAGTCATAGGAGAAAGTCTACAGTCTTTCACCATAAAGGATGATGTTAGCTGTATTTTTTCATATCAGGTTGAGGAAGTATCCATCTGTTCCTCCTTTGTTAAGAGCTTTTACCATGAATGATACTAGATTTTGTGAAATGCTTTTACTGCATCTATTGAGTTGATCATGTGGGGTTTTTTTTTTGTCTTTATTCTATTAATATGGATTATATTAATTGATCTTCAAATGTCAAACCAACCTTGAATTCTGGGAAAAATCCCATTTGGTCATGGTGTATAATCATTTTTATGTTGCTGCATTCAGTTTGCTAATTTTGATTTGAGGACTCTTTATCGGTATATATGATGGACAATGGTCTGTAGTTATTTTGTGATATGTCTGTCTTTATATCAGAGTAGCACTAGTCTTATTAGAATGAGTTGGGAACTGTTCCTCCTCTACTTTCTGGAAGATTTTATGAAGGATTGATAATATTTTTTCTTTCAATATTTGATAGAATTCACCAGTGACACTGTCTTGACCTGCGGTGTTCTTTATGGGAAGATTTTTCGTTATTAATTCCATTTCTGTACTTGATGTGGTTTCTAGTCAGATTTTCTCTGTAGAAGCTGATTTCTGAACAGACTTGAGAGGTGAAGGATTTAGCTGTGAATCTTGGAGGAAAATTTCCACTTGAAGTGAAAAAGCAGAGCCTTTGAAGGATTCTCAAGAGAGGAGTGACACTCTCTGACTTACATTTGAAAAGCCCCACCCTGACTGCTGGGTTGAGACCAGACTGGAAGAGGACCAGGGAAGGAGACCTGTGAGGGGCTTTTGCAGGGATACAGATGAGCAGTGACGGGACCCAGACCTGAATGGTAGCGGCGGAGCCAGTAGACAGCAGTCCAAGAGAATGGCAGGAGCCCACGGTGATGCCAAGGATTTGGGTAGAGAGCCTTCCATCCCTATAAAACTGGATGCGAAATTCTAAGTTGTGCATTTCTGGGGAGAGATTTCATATTTTCAAAGGACTAAGTCAGTTAGCACCCCAGATTTTAAGAATGGCTAATCTAGACCAACATCTTCGTTTTTAAGAAACTATGATTCTGAAAAGTTGAGTTACTTCCCCAAGGCCACACAGCAAAGCTAGGGCTATCCCAGTTGCCTTGGCCACCACCTCGGGGCGTTTGCCTAGTGGTATGTGTCATCAGGACCCCTCCTTGCCAGTCCAATGAGACCCACTCACCCCTGCCTAGGAGCACGTATGGTGTACAGAATGACTCCTCCTCTGTGCCCAGCTTCTGTTGCCCGCATCTGCCTTCACAGTCACCTGCCTTCCTTGTCCATGGCATCTGGGATCCCCAGGTTCCAACCTCGCCCCGGGAAGATCCAAGAGAAAGCCTTTCTGCTACTCACAGCTCTCCCTCCATGCAGAATCACAGGAAAGCAACACCGTATCTGTCTAAAAGAGTAAGGCCCTTGGTTTTTAATCTGTGCACGAATCTTATCTGAACAGGTTCAGGTGGCAAGAGTGAGAGAGAAAAATAATTAAGGGGAGACAGGTGAAATGTTGACATTATTATTACTTAAGTGCTATGACACTTTTAGTTTATGTTTTTTTACCCATGACACCCAGTGAGGGAAAATCAGCTTCCCATTACCTGAGCTGCACACCCACTCACCCCACCTCCCCACCACCTATAAATCTTATTAAAACGAGTTCCATTGGCAAGACAGAAAAATAATTAAAGCGAAGGTAGGTGAAATGTTGATATTATTAGTGTAATGCAACAGTCTGTTCAGTTTCTACACCAGTAAGATGCAGCCAAGGGAAATCAGTTTTAAAGATTACCTTTCCGGGACGCAAGAATGTAAAGAGTGAACCTGTTAGTTGCTCGGTCTTGCCCAACTCTTTGGGAGCCCCTGGACTGTAGTCCACCAGGCTCCTCTGTCCGTGGGATTCTCCAGGCAAGAATACTGGAGTGGGTTGCCTTTCCCTTCTCCAAGGGATCTTCCTGACCCAGGGATCGAACCCACATCTCCTGCATTGCAGACAAATTCTTTACCATCTGAACCATCAGGGAAGATGGTAAATCAAAGATGCAAATCAGAGCTCAGAAAGCCGGACTTAACAGAAGAGTGCATCAAACCAGGAATCATTTCGAAGTCTGTGGCAATCTCCCAGGGGCTATTAAGCTCACAGTTTACCTTTTGACTGCATTCTATTTTCTTGCAAATCCTTTATTTCCCACTTATTTATTGACTAGAGACACTGGCACCAAAAAGAAAAGAAAAACAGGTGGGGGAGAGGGATTCTCCAGCCGCTGGTCTTAAAACTCCATAGCAGGAAGTGATTCTCTGGAGGGAGGATCTGAGCACTCCCTTGGACCAGCGTGTAACTAAATCACTTCCCCTCCGAGGAGTGCCCGCCCAGAGCGGGTGGACTCTTTCGGCTGCTGGACAGAGGAGCCGCCACATCTTATCTTCCCTGGGGGAGTGGCTGAGGGACTGTGGGCAGCACTCCCAGGACAGGCCCCTGGGCATCGCACACAGGAGTCTGGAACTTTCCAACAAGATGTGACAAACGCCTCCGCTGTGAGAGGTGGTGTGGGGTCTGCACAAGAATAAGAGATGTCAGAGTGGGCAGAGACTCTATGACTCACAGAGTCCAGATTCAGGAGTGGCCACTGGCCACCGGCAGGTCAGATCGGGTGCACAGCCATGTCCAGTCTACTCCTAAAGTATCTTTGTTGCTGATGCTGTTCAGTCGCTAAGCCGTGTCTGACTCTTTCCAACCCCATGAGCTGCAGCACACCAGGCTTCTCTGTCCTCCACCATCTCCCGGGGTTTGCTCAAATTCATGTCTGTTGAGTCCGTGATGCTTTCTAACCATCTCATCCTCCGTCGCCCCCTGCTCCTCTTGCTTTCAATCTTTCCCAGCATCAGGATCCTAAAGTATCTTTAGAGATTTTTTAATTCATGGCCAACATTTTAGATTCTGGAGGGTTATGTATTAAAAATTCAGATTTCTGGTTCTTTTTTTTTTTTTTTGGCCACACCTACAGCATGTGCAATCTCAGTTCCCCCATCAAGGATCGAACTCAAAGTCCCCTGCAGTGGAAGCAAAGAGTCTTAACCACAGGACCACCAGGGAAATCTTCTGCAGATCTCCTGCAAGGACCTGGCAACATTAAGTCCGTGCTCTTGCTTGGCAATAATCGTGCGACGGCTGCTCCCTTCCAGCCTCCATTCACCTGGGCCACTCAGTGCATTCCTGTTACTAGATTGAGTCTGCTGCCCTAATCCCGCCAACCCTAGACCTGCCTTCAGGGAACTCATAGTGAGGATCAGCAGCTAAAAGAGAAACAGAAAGGAGACGAAGGAAGACAGAACGCCAGTGGCATCCAGTCGTTCCCGAGGAGTCACCAAGGGCAGGCTTGAATGGGTTTTAGGTGAGGTTTCAAGCATGAGGAGAGTTTGGACAATTTAATCAATTTGGCCCAGAAGAGTGGGCAGCATGTTCCTTCCCTGCTAACAGCGGATCTCTTGCAAAGAGCCCAGAGCTGAACTCTGTCTGCCACTCACTGCCTGGTCTGGAAATGCCCCCTGTAGGGTATGGTGCAGAAATGGGTCCCAGGACAGGCTGGAGTGGGATCTGCTCCACGGGCAGTGAACTAAATAATTCATGTTCCCCAACATGGCCAAGGAGAGGCTCTTCCCCAGCTAAATTTGCATTCCAGCTAATGGAGAGTTATCGTTAACGTCATACCCACTTCAGAACTGAAAAAATAACAATGCATTAAAAATAGATCCCATTTTCAATCGGATGAATGTGAGTCACTGGAATAGCTTGTGAGCAGCCTCATTTGACACAAAATGGGCTTTGGTTCCAGGCCCTTCGTGCTGCCCTGGGCAATGGGTCTCTGAGGACTCCCAGTGGAGCCTCTAGAGCCTGCTGTCCAATATGGCAGCCACCCGCCACAAGTGGCTGTTTAATTTTAATTTCAAATTAATTAAAATCGAATAAAACTAAAAATACAGTTCCTCAGTGGCACTTAGCCCATGTCAAGTGCTCAGTAGCCACATGGGACTTTAGGGAGGCTGGCTTAAACAGAATTCAGGCTTTCCTGGCCAAATTCCACCTAATCCTAATTCCATAAACACAACAGCATCCAATATTAGACACAGACTCAAAGGTTTAGACCTGGAGGTGTGGAGGTCAGCATCCCGCAAGCGTTTGCACTGATGTCATGATGCAGCCTGGAAGTGGAGGCTTCTCATCAATTCACTCACTCCTTGACTCACCAAATCTTCACTAGATGCCAACTATGTGTTAAAGCATCATGTAGATGCAGAGTGGGGATATAAAACATTATCTGTGCCCTCAAGGAGTTTATGGTCATGGGAAAGAGAAAACATAGAAACTTTTTACAATCATGTAAGACAGAATGAAAGAAGTATTTAAAAGTATAAACAAGATACAGAGAAAGTGTTCATCTCCACCAAGAAAATCTAGGAGGACTTCACGAGGGAAATGACTATTGAGTTCTCCCTTGGTAGAAACAGTAGAATTTTAGTAGACTACTTATTTAAATTATTTGGTAGATTATTTAAAAATCATCAGGGCTTCCCAGGTGGCTCAGTGGTAAAAAAAAAAAAAACAAGAAAGAAAGAAAAAAAAAAATCCACCTGCCAAGGCAGGAGACACGAGTTCAATCCTTATTTCGGGAAAATTCCTTGTGCCATGGAGCAGCTAAGCCCCTACGCCACAACTACTGAGCCTGTGCTCTAGAGCCCAGGAACTACTGAAGCCTGTGTAGCCTTGAACCCGTGCTCCACAGCAAGAGAAGACACTGCAATGAGAAATCCGAGCACCGCAACTAGAAAACAGCCTCCACTCGCCACAGATTGAGAAAAACCCACGAGCAGCAGTAAGGACCCAGAGCAGCCAAATAAATAAATAATAAAAAATAATAATCAGGGGACCTCTCTGGCAGTCCAGTGATTAAGACTCTGCACTTCCACTTCAGGGGGCCTGGGTTCAATCCCTGGTCAGGGAACTAAGATCCCAAATGCCCCGAGGTTGCATGGCCAAGGTAAATAAATACTGTAAATAAATTAACTTCATTAAATTAAAAAATAAAAGTAATCAAAGAATTCCCTGGTGGTCCAATGGGTAAGACACCCTGCTTTCACTGCCCAGGGCACAGGTTCCACCCCTGGTTGGGGAATTAAGATCCCTCAAGCCAAGCGGCACAGCCAAAAATAAATAGATAAATAAAATTAAAGACATGCAAACTTAAGAACAACTGGGAAACTATAAAGAGTGATGCTGTTTTTTAAAAAGTGACCATAAGAACCAGAACAAAGGCACAGAGGGATGAAAGAACAGCGTGCCCTGACTGAGGGGTCGACCTAGGGATGGTTATAGGGGATAAAAAGGAGCATGGCTGGTGGGGTTCGTCGGGAAAGGCCGAGCGCCGTGCAAGGAGTTTGAACTTGGGTGTGAGCAGTGGGGAGCCATCGTAGGTGCTTGCAGACTTTGATCGCCACATATGAGGGCCCCAAAGAAGAGAACCATGTGGTGTTTGGGGCACAGGTCTGACAGCTAGAAAAGTGCTGGCTAGTTGGATCCTGGTTAACAAAAGGTAGGACAACATAGACTTCCCAAAGCCCTTGCTAGAGACAAAAAGCAAGTAAGTGCCCAGAGAGAGGGTACCCAGGTGGCGGTGAGAGTCACTCGCCTCAACTTCTGTTAGCCAGGGAACTCTCATGCATGCCTCAATTCAGCAGTGATTTTACCAGCAAACATCCCGTGGTGCCTGGCTTCTTTAATGATCCAGAAGTTTCCATGCTTAGGGGTCCTGAGCCCCTTAGTCGCTGGCATCACCTGCACACCCACTGCGAGCAGCCCTGTGGGGTGAGAGACCTCAACCTCGGGTGTATGGGAGCATAGTACCGCCCGCCGGTGCCAGGTTGCCCCAGGGGCCAGTCCGGTTCTGTCCCCGCCTCCTGGCCCCTGAGCCGTGAGTCCCTGGAGTCTCTGTCCTCGGTGGAGGATCGGAGGATGAACACCCACCGTGTGAGGCCACCCCCTCTTCACAAGCACCCTCCCCTGTGTCTGTGGCTCTCAGACGCCCCGGAGACTATTAACACCTCTCTGGGAATATCTAACTGAAGACAATTTCTAGCCAGGATCTGTTATAATTACCAATTAGGTCTGATTATAATTACCCCTCGCCTCCATCCGTTACCTGGCACCCAGGATAGGACAGGGCCCCGCGACAATTAGCAGCAAGTCTTTCCTGATACGCTGGCTGATTAGCAACACAATTGCAGGGTCGGGCGGGGATGGGTGTGGGGGGCGGGAAGAGCCTGGCTTGTTAGAGGGAGGCTGCTGTTTACCGAGGAATCAGTAATCAAATTAGATTAAAAATTAATGAGGGGGGAAACGCGGAGTGCAGAAATGCAGTTTTTCCCCTCAACCACCTCTTTTTGTGTGTGTCAGTTGATGACATCATTTAGGGGAAGAAGCTGAAATTCCCCTACGCTTCTCCACCTCAGGTTTTTGGGGTTCAGTGACCACCCCGTCTCTGCCTAGAGTGACACAGTGGACATGATCAAAGGACTCACTGCAGTGTGAATGTGGGAAAATCACCTGAGCTCTCTGAGCCTCAGCCTCCTCATCTGTGAAATGGGGACAGTACTTGGCTCTGAACCAGACACCTGCCCCAATTATGTGCAGGACTTGGGGGTGGGGAGTGAGGGGATGGGGGCGAAGGTGCCAAACACCATGGCTTAGTTTTCTGGGAATCTCTGAGCTCAGTCCCAAGCTTGGCTCAGAGAAAGTGCTGAAGGAGGAACCACACTTAACTCCCACCCAGGACCCATAGGGAGGCCTCTCCCTTCCCCAGAGCAGCAGGTTGGCATGGAGAAGAGATGCCAGCTGAGATGGGAACAACCATCCCTGGGCATCCTCACCCCTTCACCTGCTGAATAAAGTGACAACTTCCCAAAGTGGTTCACCGTAAAGAAAGGAAACCTGGGAGCAGCTGGGCATCCTTGAGGAAGTGAACTTGCCTGTCTGGGCTTGAGCATCTTCACATGAAGAATCTTCCAGTCTGCCTGAGCAGAGGGAGGCTCTAACAGCCCTGGAAGAGTGCAGTGTGGCCATTACACAATCAATCTGGTGGCTGTGGGCTGGTGCCCTGGGGAGACCTGAAGGACTTGTTTAAATCACCCAGGTTACCAAGCAGGTCCACCCTCCACCTGCTCTATGCTGGCAAGGGACAGCAGAGACGCCAGGTCCCCAGAAAACAGCCCTTCTTGTTGTTTGGTGAGAGAGGGACACATGAACGCAAACACACACACACAGTCAAACGGGCCCTAGACTCAGACACCTGCAAAGGTCACGCCCACACACACACGCCCAGGTAAGATTTGCTAATTTATGCAGCTGCTGAGGCTGAGCATTTGACCTGCTCCCTGCAAAGATTCTCAGGGAATCCAGGACTGCCCGTCCTCCACCATCACCCCAGCTCCAAGAGTGGGTCCCCTGCTCCCTCCACCCTTGGTTTCTCTCCAGCAGGAGCCTTCTGCCCTCTCGGGCCCCCAAGAAGGAGTTCTGGATGATTATGGCCCTGGGGAAGGGGCTGCCCCAGTTCCCAGGGACTCAGACAGCTTCCTGGACTTAGGACCTCTATCCGTCTCTTGGCTGAGCCCCGCTTCCCCATGCCTGCCACCCCAAGAACTCACACACCTTTCCTAAGGGTTCCTGTTTGGTGCTGACCTGGAGGAGATAGGAGTCCAGAGCTAGACCTTGGTCCCTCGATATCCCCACTAGTTTAGTTTCCATTTCCAGGACCACCCCCCTTTCACCTCCTCTCCAGAGGTCTTTCTTCCTGTTGCCTCCGTCACACCCACCTCTCACTCTGAACTTGGCCAAAGACTCGGGTTCCCACGTGGTGAGCAGTGAGCTGGAACGGGCTGAGTGGCAGAGCAACATGGACTTAATGTCAGACTCCTGAGCCCTAGTGCAGCCTGCCCTTGTCCACATCACTCGGCCTCTCTGACCCTCGGTTTCTCATCTATAAAATGAGGATTAAGAATACCTGCCTTGCCGGTGTTTGGAGTTATCATAGAGAGAAAGGTGACTGTGTATGGGGAGGCACGTGATGAACAGCATGGCGCCTCACAATGTTTTGAGCACAGATACCGTTGCAAAATCCCTGCCGGTTCTCTGTTGCTGCATAACAACTCATCCCCAAACCCAGGGGCTTAAAACAGCAGTGATCGGTTATCAACTCTCATAGTTTCTGCAGGTCAAGAAGCTAAACCCAGCTCTGCCAGACGGTTCTGGCTCAGGGTGTGTCATGGCCATCAGACCCCCGGAGAGGCTGGGTCATGTCAAAGTCTGCTTTACTCGTGTGTCTGGTAACTAGGCTGGGAAGCTGTGAACGGCAAGTGGCAGGGGGGTGGGGGCTTGGGTACCAGCTCCTCAACCTCTCCCTCCATCTCTATGTGCCTCTCCATGTGGTCTCTCCAATGCAGCGCCCTCAAGGCACTGAACTTCTTACATGGCTGCTAGGGCTTCCTAGTAAAGAATCTGCCTGCAATGCAGGAGACTCGGGTTCGATCCCTGGGTCGGGAAGATCCCCTGGAGAAGGGAATGGCAACCCACTCCAGTATTCTGTCCTGGAAAATTCCACGGACAAAGAGCTTGGCAGGTTACAGTCCATGGGGTTGCAGAGAGTTGGACACAACTGAACGACTAATACTTTCAGGCTCCGAAGCACATGTCCCGCCTCCAGAGGTAGATGTACCAGAAGTGCCCTGTGGCCCCAAGGACACCCAAGCAGGGTGGGGCCTTGCCCACCTTGCCCACCTCCCCTTGGTCAGCCGTCTGCAAGGGGAGTCCTGCCCTGCCTCTCTCCCTGACACACAGCCCGCACCATGAGCTCCCACCAGCCATGGCATGCTATGGCCGGAATCCACATGTGGGCACCTGCCAACCACACACGGGGCCGCCTTCTGCAGGGGGGTACTCTAGGGGTCGGGGGGTGCCTGCAGCAGATTCCTTTCCTGCCTCCAGGCTTTGTGGGGAGCTGGGACTTAAGATCAACAAATGGGAGGTCACTTTCCCAGGATCCTGAATCCAAATGCGGCTTTGACTGGCTGACCAGGCTCCAGGTTCTCATAGTGAATTCAGAGTCTAAGTGGGCTGGGGGCCTGCAGCCATGGAATGGCAGGACTCGAAAGGCACTGGGGGGCCAGTAGCGTCCAGCTTAAAACCCACCTTCCTCCAGCCTCAACTACCCCCACCCCGGGCTCCCCCGACCCTACCCCACCTCGCTGACTCATCCTCTCAAGCATTTGCCACCCGATTTGCTCTCTTCCTCGGCATGGAAGACGCCTCTCCTCGCTCCTCTGTGCCCCCATCTGCCACCAGGCCCCTCCAGGCTCCAGCCTTCCTTCCCTGGCCTCTGTTTCAGGGTCCCTTCTAGGTTCCCCTGCTTCCTGCACTCCCGGTGATGGCCCTCACCACACAGTCCTACGTCGTGCGGGTCTCTCCCCACCCAGACTGCACGGTCCCTGTGGTCAGGGACCAGGTCTCCCTGCTTTCTGCACCCAGCCCTGAGCCCAGGCCCAGAAGACGGCAGCTCTCAATGAAGTTCACACAACAGATGAGTGACCTCCCAGGTCACCACTAGCTCAGCGAATTTATCTTCCGCTGAGACCATCCAGTGCGTTCCAGGGCCCAAGGTCCTCGGACTGAGTGAGGAGTGGCCAGAGGGCTAAACAAGCCAGGTGCTCAACACTACTTTCCAGCCTGGTTCCCTCCTCCAGTTTGACCAGCATTCCCAGAAGGTGCACACAGCCCTCCGCATCCATCTTGAAGAAGTCATTTCACTTTTGAGCTCATTTTCTCATCTGATATGCATGCATAGTCACTTCAGTCGTATCTGACTGTTTGCAACCCCATGGACTATAGCCCACCAGGCTCCTCTGTCCATGGGATTCTCCAGGCAGAATACTGGAGTGGGTTGCCATGCCCTCCGCCAGGGGATCTTTCCAACCCAGAGATCGAACTTGCGTCTCTTACGTCTCCTGCATTGGCAGGCAGGTTCTTTACCACCAGTGCCACCTCTCATCTGATAAATGGGCATAATAATAGCCGCCTCTCTAAAGGTTGTTATGGGGACTTTTCTGGTGGTTCAGTTGTTAAAAAAATAAAACTCCATGCTCCCAATGCAGGGGGCACAAGTTTGACCCCTGATGGAGAAACTAAGATTCAAAATGCCCTACAACACAGCCCAATAAATAATAAAAGATTGTTTGAAAATCAGATGAGTGCAGGATGTCGACGTGTTTTGTAGACTGTGAAGGAAGGTCTGAAGAGAAGCCCAGGTCTGTCACCTGATGCGCTGTGTGCTTCCCGAGAGAGGGGCTGGCACCCCTTTTTCCCAGCTCTGCATTCAGGGACAGCACGTTGGCAGCTCGTAACTGGCTATAATGGGAGAACTTACACCACAGAAATGGCCAAACACCAGAATCAGCGTTCTCTGGGTGTGTTGTGTCATGTTTGGAGAGCTGGGTTGACAGCACACCACTGCCCCGGCCTCTCCCCTGGCTTCGTCTGTGAAGAACAAGTCTTCCCGTCCGTCCCCACTGTTCAAAGAGGCTACGTGTCATAAGTGGAAGCGCCCGGAGTTCTTTAGCAAAGCCAGGCTGGAGACGTCCCAAGTGTGAGCCTTTATTTCTTGTGATTAATGTCCCTTAGTATAATCATCCTTCGTCATAAAGCAGGCAGGAGCAGTGACAGACCTGTGACTCACACCGGGAACCGTGCCCGGACTGGAGAGGCTGAGGCTTCGCCCAGCAGCCTCCCGGGGGCTGGCCTGGAGGTGGACCCTGGAGAGCACTCCTGATTCAGACCAGAGGGTTAGGATGACGGGGCTGAGCCCCAGGGGGCCTGACCCTGATCCAAGCCCTACCCCTCACTCATAGGTGACCTCGGGCATCCCAGTTTACCACCTGAGCCTCCAGGGATGGGCAAGAAGAGGAAGTAAGATCCCGCATTGAAAGCCATTGGAAAAGTATTAAGTGCCAACCTAACGCAAAGCAGGGGCTGTGGGTGCAGAGAGGGCCTTCCAGCAGGGCGGGAGAGCTGGATGCAAATCCGTCCACCCCTGTGCAGGTGGGAGAACTTTGTACTCATCATGCAGCTAGTAGGCCCTGTGCTGTTCAGATTAAGCACCTACTGTGCATCATTGCTTTTCTGGGCACTGAAGGTATGACAGTGAGCAAGACAGAAAAAGTCACCGTTCTCGTGGAATTTCCACCAGTGTAAGGAGATACATCAAAGAATTTTATGCTTTTGAACTGTGGTGTTGGAGAAGACTCTTGAGAGTCTGTTGGACAGCAAGGAGATTCAACCAGTCTATCCTAAAGGAAATCAGTCCTGAATGTTCATTGGAAGGACTGATGCTGAAGCTGAAACTCTAATACTTTGGACACCCAATGCAAAGAACTGACTCATTGGAAAAGAACCTGATGCTGGGAAAGATTGAAGGCGAGAGGAGAAGGGGACGACAGAGGATGAGATGGATGGATGGCATCACCGACTCGATGGACATGAGTTTGAGTAAGCTCTGGGAGTTGGTGATGGACAGGGAAGCCTGGCGTAGTGCAGTCCATGGGGTTGCAAAGAGTCAGACATGACTGAGTGACTGAACTGAAGGAGACACGCAGACAAATACTATAACATTCTGAGTGTCATAAAGCAAACCGAAGCAGGGTGAGGAGGAAGAGAAAGGTCGAGCACAGGTGGGACTTCGTACAGATAACCCTGGAGGGCCTCTTTTAGGAAGTAACACGTCACCAAAGACCGGGAGAAAGAGAGGAAGGTGGCAGAGCAAACATCTGGAGAAAAGAGCATTCCAGGCCGAGGTGGGGCAGAGGCGGGCACAGCAAAGGCCCCGAGGCAGGAGAGTTCCGGGAACAGCAAACAGGCCTGCCTGGCTGATGCGGTGTCAATAAAGGAGAGAGTGATGAAGGTGGGGTCAGAGGGAGCATGACCTTGTGGGCTCTTGTAGATCACAGTAACCATCTCAGATTTTACTCTGCTTAAGAAGCCACTCAGGACTTCCCTGTGGTCCAGCGGTTAAGACTCCACCTTCCAATGCAGCGGGTGCTGCAGGTTCGATCCCTGGTCGGGAAACCAAGGTCCCATGTGCCCCAGGGCGCTGCCAACATTTCTGATAAAAGGAAAGAAAAAGAAGCCACCAGAAACTTCGAGGGGAGACGTAATGTGGAAAGGGTCGTCCTGGCTGCTATTTTGAGAAGAAATCAGGGGAAACGGGTGGGGGAAGGGGGAGGAGAGACAAGGGGAGCAGGAATGAATGCAGAAAACCAGTCCGGAAGCCGCTGTAGTGCAGGTGTGAGACGTGATGAGGTCTGTGTGCATTTCAGATGTGGACCTAGAGCCACTGGGGGTGAGACAGAGCAAAGTCAAGGGCACAGGAAGCTGTCTGCCTCGAGCCGCTGGTGGCTTCAATTGCCATTTGCTGAGACCTCGGGAGTAGAAACCAGCGTCCTGGGCCTCAGGCAAGGTGGGGTGATGTTTTCTGTGAGAAGAGTGGTGAGAAGGGGTGGGACAGGCCCCCCACACACAGGCTCACAGAGCAACCAGACCTCTGAGCTCCCCTCTTGCTCCACGGGCCTGACTGGAACACCAACGGGGCCCCTCCCTCAGCGGCCACCCCTGCCTCCCACGTTCCACACAACTTGAGAACCATGGATCTGAGAGCGTCCATGGGGTCTCCTCATCCCGAGGTATCACCCCCAGGACGTGTGAGGCTCTGAGAAGGAAGCCCCGGGGGTAAGCCATCATCCAGGCCCTCAGGAAATTCAGAACCTGCTGGGGGAGGTGACAGGGACTCCCCTGGCAGTCCATCGGTTAGGACTCTTTGCTAACCCACTCCAGTGTTTTTGCCTGGAGAATCCGAGGGACGGGGGAGCCTGGTGGGCTGCCGTCTATGGGGTCGCACAGAGTCGGACATAACTGAAGCAACTTAGCAGCAGCTTCCACTGCAGGGAGTGTAGGTTCAATCTCTGATCCCACATACTGCTGAGTGTCCAGTAAAAAAAGAATCGGTGGGACAGTGAGGCCTGTGGACAGTCAGGGGAGGCTTCGGGGAGTAAGCAGAACTTGGATCTGGAGGAGGAACCATCGTGGGGTCAGCCAGAGAGGGTGGGGGGCCCTGGAGGTGGACAGCAGGGGTGGGGCTCACATGCAGGGCCTTGGGTGTGTCGGAGGACAGGAGACGTGGTGGCCAGGTGATCAAGGGCCTTGACATCACGCAGCAGGATCAGGTCTTTTCTGCAGTCGGAGGCACCCCTGGAGGACTCTGAGAAGGCAAAGAGAAGGGTGTACAGTGTCCTCGAAGCTGTCCACCTCCACCTGCGTTCACTTCCTCCCCTCTCCTGCTGCACTCCCTCCCAGCCCCCAGCCGGGCCAGGGTCTGAGCAACAGGGCTGCAGCCTGCCCGGACGGTGGGGAATAAACAGGGCCGGGCCAAGCACGCGGCATCCCTTGTGCCCAGCCTGGCAGCCCTGACTGAACCTCACCCCTTCCGGGCACCAGTTCAGAGCTTCTGCCCACTTGGCTTCCCCCTGCCTCCCCGCCCCTGAAACCTGGGGCCTCCTGGCCTGATTAGGGCGAGTGTCACCATGCCGGGGACTTGATGGATGGCCTCGAGAATGGATGCTCGTCTCTGTCTGCAGGGCCTTGCAGCCCATCCATCTTCTCTTGGCAGCCTGTTCCCACCCCAGTGCTCACCTTCCGGGGACGATTCTCGGCCGACGTGGGTCCCAAGGGCTGGCCTGTGTCTTGTCCCCCACCAAGGACAGGAGAGAGGGACAGCTTCCTTCCCTGGAGGGCATCAAAACAGGACCAAGTTTGGGGTGATGCACAAAATATAAGGGGCACCCTACAACTCAGTAATCGAGATGATATTTTAATGCAACCTTTTTTAAAAATCAAAGATGATACAAAAATGATATAAAATCAAGTGATATTTTTAAAAAACTTAAAAATCTTTAATTTCTGAAAAAAGTATCAAAGCAGTCATTGAATGTGGGAGGAAAAAATGTGTGCCCCTAGCTCCATGATTCTACATATTTTTTGATGGTTAATTTTCTTTTCAGAACACTGAAGTACTTGAGAAAATATTGAAACATTTAAAAGTAGGTGTGTTTAAACTCACAAGATTATTTCAAGCTGAAGTATTTTATTTACAGCAAAAATAGAGTTTATTGTCATTTCGCTTTCCTGGCTTTGATGGAAGCAAATGCATCAATGATGATAACAATCTGCTTTCCTCTGCTTCTCTCAATTTCAGTTGAAAAAATGGCCACATTTGATCATTTCTCATGACCAAGTGACCATCTTACGTCTTTTTTAATTAATTTCAGTTTAGATAAAGAGACTGCCGTTATTTAAAATTGTGGTGGTTTGTTCACTGTGAATATTTCTGCATTCATTTTGGTATTGTTTTGTAATTTTCATTCAAATATGATTTCTCTCCATTTCTGAGGTTTTTGGCAGGCCCGTAAATTTTATGCCCAGCTTTGGACAACCTGCCCCCAGCCAGAAAAGAGTTCCAGGACCCCCGGGCCTGGGCAGGGTTGGGGGAGGGTGGGCCTGGGAATGAGCCAGCTCTAGGGCAGCCAGAGATCACCATCACCATGAGTCTTGGAGGGAGGAGCTGACTGCAGATGGTGAGTGTAAGGTTCAGGTGGGGCCACTGCTTTGGGCCTGAAGTTCACGTTCCAGCTCAGATTCTGGCTATGTGACGTCAGGCAACTCTCTGATGCCTGCCCGGCTCTTTGCTTCTGTGTCCCGGAGGGCTGTTGAGGCTGGCCCTCCCCTGCCCTGCTCACCTCACTGGGTCATGATGAGGTTCAAGGTAAACCATGTGAATGACCGCCCCCGTGCTGGGCAGCGAGGGCACCCAAGGCCATTCCACAGCCTCCGTTCACTTAGTGCAGCGTCAGAAAGTTCTGCTTCATGTCTGACTTCATCCCTCTGCCCTCCCTCCCTGGTCCATCTTTTCTGGAAAACCAGCCTAGAGGGCCTGTTTCATTCTGCAGCCACTGGCTCCCAGCCGGGGCTCCAAGTCAGCCACCTGAACACCCCTTTCCTGAGCATGGAGGGGGTTGCTGGGGACTCAGAGCAGTAAGGGCCCGGCGTCGACCATGCGTGGCTCGCCTCACATCCCCCTCAGCACCTTGATACCTCGCCCTGAGCACCTGTGCAGGCACACGCCACTTGTGAGAAAAGGCTCTTTCAGGCCAGAGTTTGAAGGGAAGCCTTACAAACTGCCTGGCGGCTGTTCCTGCCTCCCCGCCCCTCCCGGAGCCCTGGCCTCTGCTCGTCTGCCTTCTTCCTCCTCAAAAGGAAGCTCCTCTCAGAGAACTAGATGGACAGAGCTAATTGGGAGCCAGGAAGAAGAAACTTCAGGCAAGGTAATGAGCAAGCCTGGACTGGACACAAGCCCAGAGGGGCTTTGGGAAGCCATCCGGCCCACCCCCTGCCTCAGGACCATGTGGCCCTCCACATGCAGCTCATCCCTAACAGGCGGGGAAAAAAAGGCCAGCTCTGGCCGTGAAAAAGAATACAATAATGCCGTTTGCAGCAACATGATTGGACCCGGAGATTATCATTCTAAGGGAAGTAAGTCAGACAGAGGAAGATAAATATCATATGATACTGATTACATGTGGAATAAAAAAAAAATGATATAAATGAACTTATCTACAAAACAGAAAGAGACTCACAGCCTTAGAGAACAAATTTACAGTTACCAAGGGCGAAAGGTGGGGTGGAAGGATATAGACTGGGAGTTTGGGATGGACATGTACACACTGCTGTATTTAGCTTGGATAACCAACAGGGACCTACTGTGTGGCACAGAGACCCTTCTCAGTCCTTCTCATGGCCTATATGGGGAAAGAATCTTTAAAAAAAAAACAAACGTGGACATACGTATATGTACAACTGATTCACTTTGCTATACACCTGAAACTAACACAACATTGTTAATCAACTATGCTCCAATATAAATTAAAAATTTACACCTGAAATCATCACAGCATTTTGAATCAGCTATGTGTTAGTCGCTCTGTCATATCTGACTCTTTGCGACCCTGTGGACTATAGCTGGCCAGGCTCCTCTGTCCATGGGATTCTCTAGGAACAAATACTGGAGTGGGTGGCCATTCCCTTCTCCAGGGGGTCTTCCCAACCCAGGGATTGAGCCAGGGTATCCTGCATTTCAGGCAGATTCTTTATTGTAGTTTGTTTTTAAATATAAGTATTTAAAAAAAGAGAACAGGCTCTAGAGAAAGGCCTGCCCCCTCTCCCCTCTCTGGGTCAGTTCTCCCTAACGTCTCACCTCGCTCCCTCGCATTGCGTTTGAGCCCCTCTTCAGCACAGGTGGAGACTCCACACTGAACATCCTCTGTGTACCAATGACCTGTGACGGGATGTCTGTCACAGTTATTCTCATATACGATAAGCAAGTAGGGGCGCCATAGGGCTCATTGAAGGCAAGTAAGAAAGTAAAAGACTGTATGGATAGCTGATTCACTTTGCTATGCAGCAGAAACTAACACAACATTCTTAAACAATTGTACTCGAATTTTTTTTTTAATTTTTAAAAAAAATTTTTTGAACAAACAGAAAAAAAAAATTAGTCTGGATTCTGAAATCACCCTTTCTGAAAAAACAAACACACGCACACACATTTGGACTTCAGGGCGCCCAGAGAGATGGGAGCTAGTAACAGGACCACGATTCAACACCAGGTCCAACTCCGGGCACAGCCCACCTCCCCGGCCCAGTGACCTGTCCACAAAGGCAGCCTCCTAGCCTCCAGGAATTCTGAGCACCTGTGAGTGACCCACTTTGTGACCAAGGCCAAGCTGAGGGCTGTTTCCTGCAGGGAAAGCCTTGCACATCTCTAGCTGTTTCCTGTAGGGAAAGCCCTGCCCACCTCTGCCCTAAGGCTAGGAACTGTTGAATGCAAGTGAATTCCAATGAGAGTCAAAAGTAAACATCGCCATCAGTTGTAGTGAGGTGGCTAAACCTAGAGCCTGTTATACAGAATGAAATGTCAGAAAGAGAAAAACAAATATTGTATATTAACACATATAGACGGGATCCAGAAAAAATAGTACTGATGAACCTATCTTCAGGGAAGGAATATAGACACAGACGTAGAGAGTGGACTTGTGGACACAGCGGGGGAAGGAGAGCGTGGGGTGAACTGAGAAAGCGGCATTGACATGTATACACCACCACGTCTGAAGCAGAGAGCTAGTGGGAAGCTGCTGTGTAGTGCGGGGAGCCCAGCCAGGTGCTCTCTGATGGGAGGTGGGGGAAGGAGGTCCAAGAGGAAGGGGATATATGTGCAATTAGGACTGATTTGCATTGATCTATAGCAGAGACTACTGCAACATTGAAAAGCAAGTATCTAACTAAAAATAAATAAAATTCTTTAAAAGTAGAATAAACGTGGTCAAAAAGGAAAACCACTTAGCTCCCTACACACACACACACACACACACACACACACTCACTCACTCACACGGTGTGTTCCAAAGTCAAATGCAAATGATACTTTCAATTATATACCAAATTTGGACCATCCATGCCTCTGGCCATGAACATTAGTGCCCATCACGGAAGCCGACAGTGGCTTCAAGACACATCCAATACACTTCACTTCAAACCAGCCCTGAACACCTCGAGCACCCACTTCTCTGAGAAGCTGATGGGCTCTTCCCCGGCGACACGCACGATGCAGCGCTGATTCCTACACGGTGACAGTGATGTAGATCAGAGCTGAAACCCATGTATTCTGATCTCAGGGCACTCCCGGCCACTCAGTGCTGTCCTGTCTCTCTTTATGGAGCGTGCACAGAACCCTCAACAGTGAGTCAATTGCTAATCAACCGGAAAGGGATACCTTAGAAGGGAGACAGAGGAAAGCAAGGAGATGATTAAGGATCCAGGGATCGCTAGGTGTAGCTGACAGGTCCCAGAGAGAGGGATGGTTGACGGTGGAGAGTGGAGAACACAGAAGGTAAAAAAATATATTTGTCCAATGTCTCAGGAAGTTCAGGGGACACCAGCTGTCCTGGGTCCCATTTGGTGACTCCAGTCCTTCTTGTTGTTTAGTCACTCAGTCGTGTCCAACGCTTTGGGACCCCATGGACTGTAGCCCTCCAGGCTCCACTGTCCATGGAATTCTCTAGGCAAGAATACCGGAGTGGGGTGCCATTTTCTTCTCCAGGGGATCTTCCCGACCCAGGGATCAAAACCATGTCTCCTTCATTGGCAGGCAGATTTTTTACCACGGAGGAAATGGGAAGCCCCCAAACCCTGTAAAGTGAAGTCGCTCAGTCGTGTCCGACTCTTTGCCACCCCATGGACTGTAGCCAACTAGGCTCCTCTGTCCATGGAATTTTCCAAGCAAGAATACTGGAGTGGGCTGCCATTTCCTTCTACAGGAGATCTTCCCAACCCAGGGATTGAACCTGGGTCTCCCACATTATAGGCAGACGCTTTACCATCTGAGCCACCAGGGAACTAAGATTAGAATATTATCAACCCATGATGGACAGCAGCCTTAGGGTGAAAATGATATTACAGCCCAAACAAAAGAATCCTCCAAAGTAAGTAAACTTTAAGGAACAAGAAGGGCTGTAGAACCCAGCTACTCTTCCTCTTGTAAAAATTCTCTTTTCAGAACTGAATCTTGGAGGTTGTGGTTTTATTTTTTTCTAAAATTCCACACACCCACGTACTCCCCACTAAACTATAAGCACCTTGAAAGGACCTTGTCATTCTCACCAATGAAGTGTGCATATGTGCATGGAACACAGTAAAGGCATTTAAACATTTGTTGATGCAATGAATGAACAATGCATGGTCTTTCAAAATTTTAAGGCACCTTTTCTTCATTTTTCTAAAAACTTTGGGCTGGTCTGTGTGGCTACTACTAGAGATGAAACTGCTCATTCCCAACCCCGTAGTCATTTCCAAACAGGCCAAGCCCTAAAACTGGCTTGTGAGTCCACACGGAGTGCCAGCAGGGCCAGACAAGTCCTCAAGACATCTTAGTGTTGATGAGTGTTTCCGGACCTGCACCTCTCCAAACACCCCCATCTGGAGGCTTTGTTTTTCCTACCCAGCTCCCCTTCTTGCTGGCTTCCCATCTTACCCTTCACTCATTTACCCAGTGCTCTTCTCTGGAGCACCGACTCTGTGCAAGCTCTCGGCTGGGGCAGGAGAGACAAGGAGGAATATGACAGGCCTGCTGCTCTGCAGAAGTCACCCCCGACCAGACCCCTGAGTCCAGCCATCCACGAGACCCAGGAGCTGCTCAAGAGCCAAGGGGAGGCTCCCACCCAGCTTCGCCCACAGCACTGGCTGAGGAACCGGGTCACACAGGGACGAGACTGTTCCCTGCCTCTGATACCCAGCCACAGCGTAGCGGGGGTCATGGGAGGCACTTCAGCAAAGCCTGAAGGTCACGCCTGTGCCCACAAGTCAGAAAAGAAGAGTGGGTGTTCCAAGGAAAGAGCAGGCCCTCCCTCAGCCTGTAATTAATACAGTATAATTAGCTAAAATCACCATGCTGTACATTAGATCCCCAGATCTTGTAAACCTTACAGCTGGAAGTTTGTACCCTTTGACTGACATCTCTTCCATTTTCCCTACCCCCCAGCCCCTGATAATCACTCTACTGTTTCTCAGAATTCAGCTTTTTTTAGATCCCACATATGTGATATCATACAATACTTGTCTTTCTCTGTCAAACTTATTTCACTTACCATAGTGCTGTCAATATTTCATCCAAGTTGTCACAAATGACAACATTTCCTTCTTTCTCATGGCTGAATAGTATTCCATTATATATATGTTTTTCTTTCTCTCTATATAATACATATAGAGAACTAATACAATTCAAAAGCAAAAAAAACAAACACTCAAAATTAAAACAGGCAGAGGAACTGAATACAATTTTCCAAAGAAGACGTACAGATGACCAACAGGCCCATGAAAAGTTGCTCAATATCAGTTATCATCAGGAAATTGCAAATCAAAGCCACAATGATATGTTACTCCCCACCTGTTAGAATTGCTGTCATCAAAAAAGGTGATATCTATCAAGTTTTGTGATATCTATGCAAGTTTTGTCGAGGATGTGGAGAAAAAGGAATCTTTATATACTCTTAGCAGGAATGTAAATTGGTGCAGCCCCTACAGAAGACAGTATGGAGGATCTTAAAAAACTAAAAACAGAACGACCATGTGACCCAACAATTCCACTTCTGAGATACATCCAAAGAAACTGAAATCAAGATCTTGTAGAGACGTCCTTGGTGGTACAGTGGATAAGAATCTGCCTGCCAATGCAGGGGACATAGGTTCGATCCCTGGTCCAGGAAGATTCCACATGCCATGAAGCAGCTAAGTCCCTGTGCCACAACTACTGATCCCACTGCCACTACTGAAGCCCGTGGGCCTGGAGCCTGTGCTCCATGACAAGAGAAGCCACTGCAATGAGAAGCCTGCACAGTGCAATGAAGAGCAAAGCTTGAGCACCCCAGAGAAAGCTTGAGCACAGCAACGAAGACCCAGAGCAGCCAAATAAATAAGATCTTGTAGAAATATTTGTACTCCCATGCTCACTGAAGAATTATTCACAGTAGCCAAAAAGTAGAAGTAATCCAAGCATCCGTCAGCAGATGAATGGGTAAAGAAGATGTGGTGTATACATTACAATGGAACACTACTCAGCCTTGAGAAAGAAGGAAATCCTAAAATTTGTATGGAGCCACAAAAGATTCCAAATAGCCAAAGCAAGCCTGAGAAAGAAGACAAAACCTGGAGGTATCACTCTTTCTGATTTCAAACCGTAGTACAAAGCTATAGAAAAAAAAAAAAAAGTAAAAAAGGCTATAGTAACCAAAACAGCGTGGTACTGGCATAAAAACAGACACATGGACAAATGGGACAGCATAGACAGCCCAGGAATAAGCTCATACATATACAATCACCTAACATTTGACAAGGAAGTCAAGAATATTCAATGTGGAAAGGACAGTCTCTTGAATAAATGGTGTTGGGAAAACCAGATAATCAGGCAGAACAATGAAATTGGACCCCCATTTACACCACTCACACAAATGAACTTGAAATGAATTAAAGACTTAAACATAAGACTTTGAGACCCTAAAACTCCAAAGAAAACATAGGGGGGAAGCTCCTTAACACTGCTCTTGGCAGCAATTTTCTGGATGTGACACCAGAAGCATAAGCAGCAAAAACAAAAATAAATACGTGGGATCACATGCAAGTAAAAGCCTTCTGCACAGCAGAGGAAACCATCAACCAAACAAAGAGGCAATGGGAGAAAATGTTTGCAAGTCATGTACCTGACCTGGGCCTTGTGGACACCCTGCCTCCACCCCAGGGAGCACCCGGCACGTGGGGAGAGAAGGCGGCTGGCCTCCACCTCAGCGCCCCCAGCTCGCAGCCCCCGCTGCCCAGGACCTCCTGCACCCCGCACTGTTCACATGTCCCCTAGCTCAATCCCACACCAGGAGAAGCCCGTAGTAGCTCCATGTTACAGATGCAAAAATTTACAAACTTGCTGAAGGTCACCCAGTGAGGAGGCTCCCAGGTCTGTCTGAGAGCAAAGACGGTGCCCACTCATCACCCCCATACCACTTCCCTGGAGCTGGAGAGACAGGGGTTGGCAGCCCCAAACCCAGCCCATCGACCCCAGCAAATGCAGCTGTAGGGGTGACTAGAGGCAAGTGGGGTGTCCTTCCCTGCCCTGGAGAATCTAACCCAGAGCACAGAATAGAGTCAACATCTTCTGGCCAAACCAACCAGCTCTCCTCGGAAAGGACAGAATTCTGATACAGAGCGCGCCGGGCCCAAAACCAGCCCCAGTCCCCCTCCCTCAATAGTGATGAGAAAAGGGTGGCCGTCTGGGAGAAGAGGCCATGCCCCCTCCTAGGCGCACCCCCTGCAGTGGGTGCTGTGAGGGCCACCCCGAGTCTCCCTTTCAGGACGGAGGAACTTCTTCCCCCAACTGCGAGGCTGTGGGGTGGCCAGTGCTCTGCTGAGCCCCCTCTGGGGATTACCTGCGGCCAAAGGGAGGAAGCTCTCCCGCAGTGACCGGCTCCCGCAGGGCAGAGAAGCCAGCCTGCCCTCCTGGGCTGGGACAGCCTGAAGGGCCCCCGCCCAGCGTCACCGCTTCCTGTTAGGATCCACTGAGATCTCCAAGGTGCCACCCCCGCGGCCAGACGCCCCTCTGTCCAGTCCCACCTCCCTCTCTCCCGTCGGAGCTGATCCCGACAGGCCTCCCCACTAAGCATCCTCAGGTCTCTGTCTACCTGTGCTGCCCCCCACCCGCACCCTCCCCAGGGTGAGGATGAGCGTGACTCGATTTCCCTGCGGTTGCAGAGAGGGCCCAGCCTTCTCCTGTTCCGCGTGGAAGCTCCCTGGCAGATCCTGAAGCAGGAATGTTCGCCTATAAAATGCACCCTCTCCATATAAAATGCGAGGCAATGCTCACCAATTTCTGTGGAGAAATGTGGGCTCTCTCTGTGAAAAATGAGGCAGATAGGAGATTTCAAAAATATCTATAATGCTAAAGTTCGGATGAGCAGTGAAATGCTTTCTGTAATGAATTCAGAAAGAATTGCCCTTTTTCGAATTTAGAGGCTTGTGCTTTTTCAAAAACAGACTCGGAGCAGAAAAAGACTTTGACTTTTTTTCTCTTAGGATGCTGGCAAATAGTGGATTTGATAAATTTGCATAAAGTTGAAAGGTACGTTTAGTGGTTTTCTGGGATTCCCTGAAATGAATTTTGGTGGCAAGAAGCCCAGAGAAAGCATTTTGCTTTTTTCCTCGCTTGGCATGCTGCCACTTGGCTTTACGGTTCCCCGTGACAAAGGACAGTGTGTTTTCTCTTTTTCTCTTCTCCCGTTTATCTCGCTTCCCGAGTCGATGTCTTGCCCATCACCGGGCTTCATCTCTCCTTGTCCTCTTGGCCTGCCTGTCTGTCCGTCTGTTCCAAACCGAAGTGTCTCCGTCCGTTCTGTCTTCTCGTCTTCCCCACACTGCTTCAGCCAGCTACCAGAGGAACAAACACACAGTTTTATAATGCAAAAGTCAGTATTCCTAATCCCCCATCTTAAAGGCCAATTATTGCGATTTCGTGTGTTTATTTTTTAATCTCCTTAATGAGGTGACCCTCTCCCCCGTGCCCCTCAATTTCCTGAAGCTACAAGTATTAGTCAAGAAGGTTCCACTGACCTTACTTGCCTCCTTAGTGAAGCCACAGATTTTTTTTTTTTTTTCAATTAATTTTTATTGGAGTACAGTTGCTTTACAATGTTGTGTTAGTTCCTGCTGTAAAGCAAAGTGAATCAGCTACACATACACGTGCACGCCAAGTCGCATCAGTCGTGTCCCACTCTTTGTGACCCCATGGACTGTAGCCCGCCAGGCTCCTCTGTCCATAGGATTCTCCAGGCAAGAATACTGGAGTGGGTTGCCATGCCTTCCTCCAGGGGATCTTCCCAACCCAGGGATCGAACTCATGTCTCTTATGTCTCCTGCATTGGCAGATGGGTTCTTTACCACTGGTACCACCTGGGAAGCCTATATATACATACATATATCTCCTCTTTTTTGGACTTCCTTCCCATTTAGCGCCCCACAGAGCCCTGAGTCGAGTTCCCTGTGGTACCGTAGGTTCTCATTAGTGGTCTATTTCATACGTGTGCGTAGGTGTCAACCCCAATCTCCCAACCCATCCCACCTGCCTTTTCCCCACTTGGTGTCCACACATTTGTTCTCTGTCTGCCACAGAGCCTCTTGAGGACACAGATTTGCTGGATGGGAGCCTGTAGCAAAACCAACCGTATCAGTTCTGCTTTCTATTTACGGGATCAGCCCAGACCCACTTGAGTCCCTCGGGCATTGTTGTGCTGGGTCAGGACGGACTCCATGATGCTGTGAAAGGGCAGAGGACACAGACAGCATCCCACCCGGGTGCAGCTGGGCTGCACCGAGGCTAGGCGAGCTAGGTGAGGGTAGCCGGGCCCTCAGCGGCCTGAGTCAGATGCCTGGGTCCCCCAACTCATAACTGTGTGACTGGTCCCAAGTGGTCTGCCAGTCTGTGCCTTGGCTTCCCTATCTGTAAAATAAGGATGCTACGAGGCCCACTGCCACGAGATCACTGTAAGATTTAAACCAGTATATAGCAACTGCTCCACCATGCCAGACTTCCCCCACCCCAGACCCAGCTAGGTGGAGCAGGAGAAGCCCAAACTCAAGTTAAGGTTAACACCAGCTAGAGTAATTTGGGGAATGCTGCAAGGCAGACACGGGCCTGAGAAAGGCATTCACTCCCCACTACGGCCATCTGCACAGGAGCCAAGCTGGAGCGGGAGAAGTCCCTTCCTCCTCAGGACAACCCACCTCCCAGGTGGCCTGAGGGATGTCCCCCCGCACCTGTCCCCAGGGTCCCACGTGCCCCCACACCTGCCCTCGACACACCATTACATGTCAGCCCCTGCTGTGAACACACACACAGGCACAGACACATAGAACACACACAAACAGGCACACACACAAGCACACACAAAGCACACGTGCACACACAGAGACACACATGCAGGCACACACACAAGCACACACAGGCACATGTTCACACACAGGTGCACACACACAAGCACACACAGGCACATGTGCACACACACACAGACACATAGAACACACACAAACAGGCGCACACACAAGCACACACAGGCACATGTGCACACACACACACACATGCAGGCACACACACAAGCACACACAGGCACATGTGCACACACAGACACACATGCAGGCACACACACAAGCACACACAGGCACATGTGCACACACACACATGCAGGCACACACACAAGCACACACAAAGCACACGTGCACACACAGAGACACACATGCAGGCACACACACAAGCACACACAGGCACATGTTCACACACAGGTGCACACACACAAGCACACACAGGCACATGTGCACACACACACAGACACATAGAACACACACATGCAGGCACACACACAAGCACACACAGGCACATGTGCACACACACACACATGCAGGCACACACACAAGCACACACAGGCACATGTGCACACACACATGCAGGCACACACACAAGCACACACAGGCACATGTGCACACACACAGACACATAGAACACACACAAACAGGCACACACACAAGCACACACAGGCACATGTGCACACACACACACATGCAGGCACACACACAAGCACACACAGGCACATGTACACACACACAGAGACACACAGACACACATGCAGGCACACACACAAGCACACACAGGCACATGTACACACACAAAGACACATAGAACACACACAAACAGGCACACACACAAGCACACACAAAGCACATGTGCACACACACACACATGCAGGCACACACACAAGCACACACAGGCACATGTGCACACACAGGCGCACACGCATGCGCGCACACACACCCTCCCTCTGCTGCATGGAGCCCCTGTCTGCGCCCTCCTGCTCTCTCACCCCACCCCCCTGCCTGGCACACATCCTGTGACTCGTTTGTTTGCTCGGGATTAATGAGCATCCGTCTCCTCAACAGCAGGTCCTCACTGATGAGACGGCTCTGTCCCTTTCAGGGTTTAATCGGAAGGAAACAGAGTGCACACCCTGCCTGATTTGAGGGGGAGACAAGTGACTTTGTTTGACTTTGTCCCTGAGGCATCTGTGTCCCTGCCCGCACCCCTCCTCCCAGGCCCTGCCTGTCCCAGCCTCTTACCCCTCCTCATCCCCTGGGTGCTGTCGTTGCTTTGAGGGGAGGTGCTGACCTCCGTCTAGGGAGCCGAGGCTGGGGTGCAGAAGAAGGAGGCAGCAGAAAGAACAAAAGGTTGAAACAGTGATTCCACATGCAGTCGCTGCTCTGTGTCCGCGTGGACTGACTTGCTGAGCAGACAGTGACCCCGTGGACTGACTTGCTGAGCAGACAGTGACCCCGTGGACTGACTTGCTGAGCAGACAGTGACCCCGTGGGCAGTTAACAAGGGCTGAGCCCCTGTACAGTCCTGAGCTCTGGGACAAGGAGCTCGTGTTCACCCGGGTCATCAGCACCCGGCCCTGTGAAATAGAGACTGTCACATCTATGCCATCCATGCTATCTTGCCCAGAGAATGAAGGACCTGCCCACCATCAGGCGGCCAGGAGCCGAGCAAGGCACGTGCCTCCCGTCTTTTCCCCACTTTCAAGAGCTCCGGGTGAGAAGCAGGCTTTCCTGTGTCCTGACCTTTGCAGGTCACCGGGGTCAGGGTTCCCTGAGCTCAGCTAGTCCAGGCACCACCAGGCTTGGGGCAGGGCTGGAGCTAAAACGCAGCCTCCAGACCCTTCTCCTCTGGTCCCTCTGCCTCCAACCTCCCAGGAAAAGTGTCTGGGAGATGGTGCCACGTCCGTGGATGACATACCTTAAAAAGACCCTATTTGCATCCTACCTAAATCTCCTTTAGGCAGACCTGACTGAGTGGGGAGGATCCAAAGAGGAGGTAAAGACACCTGTACTGTGTGTGTGCTCAATCCTGTCCAAATCTGTGCAACCCCATGGACTGTAGCCCGCCAGGCTCCTCTTTCACGGGGATTCTCAGGCAAGAATACTGGAGTGGATTGCCATGCCCTCCTTCAGGGGATCTTCCAAACCCAGGAACCGAACCTAGGTCTCCCACATTGCAGACAGATTCTTTACCATCTGAGCCACTTAGGGAAGCCCAAAGACACCTACATTTAGTAAATTACATCTATCTAATAAACCCATGTATAGGATTGCCAGAGAAAATATAGGATGCCTGGTTATATTTGAACCTCAAATAAACATACTAAAAATTATCTGTGGCTTATCTGAAATTCTAACTTATCTGGATGCCCTGTACTTTTATGTACTAAATCTGGCAACCCCACACGTCTCCAAACTCCGCTGCTTACTAGCTGTGTGACGCTGGGCAAGTAACTTGACCCCTCTGTGCCTCTGTTTCCTCATCTCTAAACTACACCTAAGTGTGTCTACCTTGTACAAGGCTTCCCAGGTGGTGCTAGCGTTAAAGAATTGGCTTGCCAATGCTGGAGACACAGAAGTCACGGGTTCGATCCTTGGGTCAGAAAGATCCCCTGGAGGAGGAAATGGCAACCTACTCCAGTATTCTTGCCTGGAAAATTCCATGGACAGAGCCTGGCGGGCTACAGTCCATGGGAGTTGCAAAGAGTCAGACACGTCTGAGAGGCTAACACACACACATACTTTGTATAGCGCTGTTGAAAGGATTAAATGATGACTTTTGGAGCACTGGAAGAGTTCTGAAAGTGTTGTAAGCTCTATAGCAATGTTAGCTATTATCTACATTATTACTATTTGTCATTGTTGTTTTCATATTACCATCAGTACATCCAAGGTAATATCCTAGGAGGTGGTATAAATGCAAAGATGCATTAAGACCCCTCCTCTGGAGCTATTGGGAACCTGAAACAGGTTCTACAGATTAGCATCTCAGGGACTGCAGTGGGTGCCAACACAAAAGGCTGGTGCTAAGGGAGTGTGGACACTTGCTTCCTGCTCAGTTGGGTCAGGCAAGGCACTAGAAAACCAAGATGTATTGAGGCTTGCTCTGAGCTGCACTCTCTACTGAGTATAGGGGTAGAAAGAAGAATCCAACAAGAACCAGCCCTCAAAGAGCTCACAGCTGTGGGATGGCCAATGGCACCAAGAGCCACATAAGCTCTCATGGAGGTAGCACATGGTCTTAAGGCTGGGGCTGACCTTGAGAGAGGGCTTCCTGGAGGAGGTGATAGAAAATAATGACCTGGACTTCCCTGGTGGTCCAGTGGTTAAGACTCTGTGCTTCCGATGCAGGGGGTGTGGGATCAATTCCTGGTCGGGAAACTTAAGATCCCACATGTTGCACGGTGTGGCCAAAAAAAATAAAAAGAATGACCAAAGCTAACCAGGCAAAGTGGCCTTTGGGCTGGAGAGAGGACAGGATCCCAGGCAGTTACATCTCAGGATTAAGACACTGTCAGCAGAGGGAACTTCACAAAGCTTGTTGTTGTAAAGGCCAGGGTATCCTTGCAGACAGGTGCACAGACCCGTCCAGCGAAAACACGGGAGGAAGTTGAAGAGAGAAGGCCTAGAGAAAGCCTTGGCTGGGCTCCATGCGGAGGAACTGGCTTTTACCCTGGAGCAGCGGGGAGCAGTGGACACAGAAGCAGAGATGGAGCCAGTCACCGGCATCAGGGAGGTCGAAAGGGTAGGGGTGGAGCAGACAGATTCGCTGCTGAGGACCCAGTGCTGGGGCAACTTCAGGAGCCCAGAGCTCTGGGCAGTCTTTCAGGAACTCACCAGACAGTAGGTTACTGCTGAGCATATCCGTTAGCCTTCGCAAACGTAATGATTCTACAAGTCACTGATGTGGCCGTGCCCGGCTGAGATGATCACACGGGGTCAGGTGGGCACACTCATGCCCTTGCATCTTCCTAGTGTGATGGCCCCACTCTCGTGAGCAGAGTGTCGTGGAGGGGAGAGGAGGGAGAGCCAAGCAGGCAGGATAGCAGATCACCCCAGCACACAGAGGCCGGCCTAAGTGAACAGACAAGACGAGTTACTGGCGGGAGAAGGGAGAAGAGGCGGGAGATGGTAGAGCTGAAGGATCGTCAGCAGTAGGAGACGGGGGACAGGCTGCAATGTCACTCACACCTGATGCTGATGGCCCAGGTTCCGGTCCCTTGCTGGATCGTGATGCACGTTCACATCTTTCAAAGTTCTCAACTTGAAGGTTTGTACGTAGCAGACTTACTGTATTGTGTATTTATTCGTTTATTGTCTGTCTCTTCCACTTGAATATAAACTCCACTTAGGCAAGAGTTTTGCGTCCCTGCTTCTTCAAACAGGGCCAGGTGCACGGTAGGTACTCAGTGTGGATTTTCCAAATGCCTGCTGGCCCTGACAAGCTGACTCTTAAAAACGGGCACATCTCAGTCCTGTCTTTACAGTCTGTGGTTCCACACTTTGGCCATCAGGTGGCACATCGATGTGCTCGAGGCCGCTGGCTGCAGGGATCACACGGGGCTCAGAACCCGAAGACAGGGTAGAATGGAAAAAGTGAGCAAAGCGGGATGTGAATGGCAGAAACCTTCCTCCCCTCCCTTAGCAGCCATCTCTCCAGCACACTGGGAGCCAGGCCGGTGCTCCATTGAGCCCTCTGAAGTCAGGCTGGGGGACAGGAATGCAGGGTCTGAATGCATTGGGATAAAGAGCCAGGACCCAGGCAGGAGAGTTGACCAGAGCTCCAGTTTCACGGGCAGGTCTGTATGCTGCTCTGATGCTGGTAGAGTGTACCTATCATAGGGTCAGATAAACTTGGTTCTAAATTCCAGCCCTTAACTGTTGTGTTATTTAGCAAAGTCATTTGCTCACTCGGAGCCCCAGTTTCCTAATCTATAAAATGGAAGTCCTAATAGCAGCTGTTTAGAAGGATGTGTGTGTGTGTGTTCACTCATGTCCGACTCTTTGTGACCTCATGAACTGTAGCCCGCCAGGCTCCTTTGTCCATGGGATTTCCCAGGCAAGAATACTGGAAGTGGGTTGCCATTTCCTTCTCCAGTTTCGAAGGATACTTGGTTTTATTTTGAGAATAAAACAAGAGGGCCCTTGGCCCGGTGTCATTTGCAGAAACAAAACTAAATATTGTTCTCAAAAACTGGACCTGATCCTCAATATTTATCTAGCCCTTATCAAGCTCCCCCTTCATTCTTCATATCATAAAAGTAATCCAACAACAACCCACAGGTATCTTTATTGCCTCACTTTCCAGATAAGAAGGTGAAGGTTGTCAAATTATATAACTCTGTGCACACATTGCACCGCTTTAAAGGGGTGGACTCGAGCCAGGTTCTGCTCAGCAAACGTGTGTGAAACCACCCTGGATCAGCAGGTGCTCTCCCAGGTGATGAGGACCAGGATGAAGGAGGCTGCCGTCTAGGGAGAGACAAACACATCCGGACCATTTCCATAGAAGAGGTGGGATACTGAGAGAGAATGATATCCAGGATGCTATAGGATCATAGACAACAGTCACTTGGTCCAACCAGGAAATGCAGAAAGAGCTCATGGACTGGGCCCTCCATGCATTGTACTCATTCGTGTCTGACTCTGCGACCCCATGGAGTGTAGCCCACCAGGCTCCTCTGTCCGTGGGATTCTCCAGGCAAGAATTCTGGGATGGGTTTGCCATGCCCTCCTCCAAGGGATCTTCTCTATGGACTCAGTAACCCCTTAGCTAAATCTGCAAGACTGAGTAAGACTGATCCAGGAGAAGCAACTCCAGCATCTCAAGTTAAAGAACTGCCCGTGCAAAGGAACCTGCTATGAAACACATTCATGCTGGGGTCTACGCGTTGGTCAAAAAGTGTGTTTGAGTTTCTCATATGATCCTATAGAAAAACCTAAGTCAACACAATATCTTTAAATCCAGTGTCTAGTGAGCAGGACAGGTGTCGCTAGTGGTGAAGAAACAGCCTGCCAATGCAGGAGATGCAAGAGACGTGGGTTCGATCCCTGGGTCAGGAAGATCCCCTGGAGGAGGACATGAAAACCCATTCCAGTATTCTTACCTGGAGAATCCCATGGACAGAGGAGCCTGGTGGGCTACACTCCATGGGGTCACACAGAGTCGGACACGACTGAGCGACCAACCATGTGCGTGATCTCTGGCCTCTCTGCTCGAGCCCCCCTCGTCCTGGGCAGCAGAGCTGGGAGAAAGTCCTCTGGGGCCCCCTCCCACACAGGGAGATGCAAGCGGTACCATCTACAGGGCGGGTGGCCAGAGAGGGGCAGAGGAAGGAGGAAGGCCCCCAGCCACCTGCCAGAATCCTGGAAGACAGGTGAATAAATGGCAGAGAGCCAGCCCAGGACTGCGGAATTCATATGACGTGTCCGTTCTGTAAGCAGCACCCGGGAGCCAGCCGCCATCCCAGGCAGGGAGTGACCCCCAGGGCTGACTTCCAGCTCCGGGCACCAGCTCGGCCTGGGTTCCATCAGGTCCTCCCAGGCCTCAGTCACCCAACAGTTAATGAGTTTTCCCTGACTGACAACAAGCTCAACACCACAACAGTCAACTATTTTTATCTCCGGATTAATCACAAAAGGCTAAAGCTTCCACCTTCCCTGTGATTAAAAATTAGGAGACCAAGCTCTACAGTGGTTCAGGATAATAACCAATCCTGGGAGGAGGGGGGTGGATGAATAATGCATCTCCAGGCTCCGGCTGCTCGAGACTTTCTCCCCGCCTGGCCCCCCAGCTCCAGGCCGGGTCTGAATGGGGAGGTAACGAGAGGTCCCCTCCCATCAGGAGCCACAGCTGCCAAGAAGGACTGTTGATTTCTATTCAGTCTGCTGCCCCCAAGCCTTCCCCCCTCATCCCCCACCACCCTCGCCCACCCCAGCCCCATCCGCACCCCCTCCTACCCCATCTGGTGTGCACCGAGGCGAAGGCCGATCAATAATGCATGGTTACATGAATAACCGGCGTGATAACCACTTATTCGGGAAGATGTAATCAGGGCCCATTCTGAGGGTGTGTGTGTGTGCGTGTGTATGTGAGCGCAAGCATGCCTGCGCACTCACACAGCACAGTTCCACTCCCCTCTCGCCTCCTCTAACCCGGTATTACAAACACAGCCAGAGAAGCAAGAAGGAAAGGTCCAGCCTCCCTGTGCTTGCTTTTAGAAAGGCCTCCTTGATCTCCACGCCTTGATCACAGGCTGGCTCACTGAGCAAAGGCCCAGAGACAGCCTGTTCTCAAACCGGGTCTCACAGCAGAACCCACAGGGAGCATTTATTTTTGGTTTTGGTCTCACCACGTGGCTTGTGGGATCTTAGTTCCCTGACCAGGGATCGAACCAATGCCCCCTGCAGTGGAAGCATGGAGCCCTAACCACTGGACCACCAGGGAAGTCCCTTCTCTGGGAGCTTTGAAAAGCCCCGACGCGCTGGTCCACCTCCTGAGATGGAGCTGCAGCTGCTCAGGGTGTAGCCTGGTGACAGGACGTTTAAAACCTCTCTGGGAATATCATAAACTGCAGTGAGAACCGCTGTCTCGGGCCCAAGGCCGGTCAGTGCTAAGGAACGTTCGCGATCCCCTGGCGTACCTTCACATTAGACAGCTGAGGAAACAAAACCGGACAGGGGGCTGCCTTGCCACTTCAGCCTCTGATTTAGGGCAGTGTCCACAATCCCGCCCCCTTGACTCAACCCTGGGGAGGCCTCGGAGACAGGACGGGCCAGGTGCTGATGCTGTTACCAAAGCTTCGGGTGGTCGTTTCCAGTTTCCCTGGCCCTCAGCGAGCTCAGTCTGAGTGCCTCCATCCTGGGCGGCTCGAGGGGAGGCAACAGAGGGAGGAAGCAGGAGGCCAGCCCTCCTGGAAGGGTAGCCCGAAGCACGGAGATAAAACCCCCTCACACACACTGTCACACCCACCCCCCACTTCCCCAAGCCCTCATCCGCCTCCCTGTGGCTCTCTGGCCCCAGAGCACCACGGAGGCCTCCAGCGCTAATGAGGGGGTACGGGGAGGGTGGGTGGGGGGCTGGCCTCATCGTCCGGTCCACACCCACCATCTGCTTGCAGCCAGGGCCTCCTGGGAGGCTGGGCAGGGTCGAATGAGGCCATCTCCCTCCCTGGGCCAGGATCACAGTCGAGGCCTGAGGCTGATGAAAGCAACTTGGAAGCCAAAAGAGTTTTTTTCCCCTCAGCGACAGAAACTTGAGGTTTGGCATCGGCCAGGCCGTCGTTCTGAACCAGGCTTCCTGGAGGCCAGGAAGGGAGAGGCAGGGACACTGGCTCAAGGCATGCATCTCAGGATACTTACCTGCCCCAGAGCCTCCTGGATAGAAGGGGAGAGTGTTAGTCGCTCAGTCACGTCCAACTCGTTGCAACCCCATGGACTGTAGCCTACCAGGCTCCTCTGTCCATGGGATCTCCCAGGCAAGAAATACTGGAGTGGGTTGCCATCCCCTTCTCCAGGGGACCTTCCCGACCCAGGGATCAAACCCAGTTCTCCTGCATTGCAGGCAGATTCTTAACCGTCTGAGTCACCAGGAGTTTCTTTCTTTCTTTTTAAAGATTGGTTTATTTATGGCTGTGCTGGGTCTTCATTGCTAAGCACAGGCTTTCTCTCGCTGCAGTGAGCAGGGCCTGCTGCCTCAGCCCAGAGATGCAAAAGCTCGTTTAGGGCCCGAGTGGCAGGATGGACTTCCTCTCACGACTGGACAAAGAAGTCCTTTTGCTTGAAGACCTCAGCTCTCACCTGACGACCCCGTCATCCATTCACTGAGCAAACACCCAGCTCAGGCCTCCTCAGGCCTGCAGAACTGACTGACCAGCCCCTTCCCAGGGAGGAGACCAGGGACCCATCAGGCGGTCTCCAGGGAGCACCCTGCCCCTTCCGGTTTGTCCAGGAAGGAGAGGCAGGGCGCAGCAGGGGCCTGAGACCCTCGAGCCCCTTGTGGACCCTGAGGTCCACAAGGATGAACCTCAAAAGCGGCTCTGGGCCCCTTCTCCAAACAGTAGTCTTCCATCACTATCAGCGACCACACAGCGTCCCGTGGTTGTCACGGGGGTCAGAGACGTGATTGCACCTTAGCAAATGTTTATGGAGCTTCCGCCAGGCACTGGACCCTGAGCTGGGCTCCGTGGGAGGCGTCACTCTCCCCCTGGCAGCCCACATCTCTCAGCGGGGACCACACAGCCGTGAAATAGAGAGGAAGGACCAAGCAGGAGAGATTCATTCCGGCTCTGGGAGGAGGGAGTTGGAACTGCTCTGGGAGAATCAGGTCCAAAGGAGATGCCCAGGGTTGCACAGCTCTCTGGAACTCTGTCTCAGCCCGGAAAGTCTGCCTGTCACCTGTCTCCTGCGAGGGAAGCGGCCAGCCTGGTGCTCCAAGTGTCGGGGGACCTGCTTCTAGCCCTGGCCTCCTCCACTCAGCCGCTGTGTGACCTTGAGCAAGTCACTTAATCCCACTGAGCCTCGGTTTCTGGATCTGAGTAATTGGGATAATGATGTTTACCTCGCAAGGCTGCGGTGAGGATTAAATCAGATGACAGATGTGACAGGGCTTTGTTTTAAAAGAGAGAAGTTAGAAAGAAGGATAGGATCCAGGCAGCAGTGGCACGCTCTCCGATCTGCAAATCGCAGCTAATGACGCCTGCCCTGTCCCCTCGCAGGCTGCCGCGCGGAATGAGATGATGACATGAGCGTCCTCTGCAAATAAACACGCGACGCCTGTGTCAGGATTACTGCTGTCATCACTGTTATTGTTATAATACAAGGGGATTATACATTTTATTAAAGGATGATAATTACTGTTTGTCAGCAGCTCCATAAAATCCACTCAGCCTTGCCCAAGAGGAGGGGTGCCCTCAGCCTGACCTCTCCCCTCTCTCTCTCCCTGCAGTGCCGCCTGATGACCCGGTGATCCTCGGGGGGCCTGTGATCAGCCTGCGGGCTGGGGACCCCCTCAACCTCACCTGCCATGCAGACAATGCCAAGCCTGCTGCCTCCATCATCTGGCTGAGGAAGGGAGAGGTGATCAACGGAGCCACCTACTCCAAGGTGAGGCAGGGTTGGGGGGTGTTGCGGAGGAGACGAGGAAGCCGGGGGCAGGGGCAGCTCTCCCCATCTCTTGGCAGCTCTTGCTCTGCCTGTGTGACTTCGTGTCGCCTTTGGCTCCTAGCTCTTTGTCTCTCTGTGTCTTTCTTTTTCTCGGTCTCTCTGTCACTTTTTCTCTCGAGTGCTCTGGCTCTACTTATGCGACCTTTTCTGTCTCTCCTCCTCTTCCTCTCTTTCCTGGGGGAATTGCTGGGCGTGGTGACAACCCTAAGAATGGAGTATGGTCAGAGGAAGCAACTCAGGGACAGAGGTGACCAGAGCTGAGGGCTGCCAGATAAAATACAGGACGTCCAGTTAAAAGTGAATCTCAGGTTTGCTGTTGAGTTGCTCAGACGTTTCCGAGTCTTTGCGACCCCATGAACTGCAGCACGCCAGGCTTCCCTGTCCTTCACTGTCTCCCTGAGTTTGCTCAAACTCATGTCCATTAAGTTGATGATGCCACCCAACCATCTCATCCTGTCGCCTCCTTCTCCTCCTGCGCTCAATCTTTCCCAGGCTCACGGTCTTTTCCAATGAGTCGTTTCTTCGCATGAGGTGGCCAAAGGATTGAAGCTTTAGCATCAGTCCTTCCAATGAATATTCAGGGTTGATTTCCTTTGGGATTGACTGGCTTGATCTCCTTGCAGTCCAAGGGACTCTCAAGAGTCTTTTCCAGCACCACAGTTCAAAAGCATCAATTCTGAACAACAAATAACTTTTCAGTGTAAGTATGTTCCAAATATTGCACGGGCCATGCTTATACTAAAGAGTATTCATTGTTTAACCGAAATTCAAGTTTAACTGATGTCTGTATCCTCATTTGCTCAATCTGCCCACCTTCCCAGTGCTGCCAGCTGAAGCTGTTTAGGTGTTTCCTGTCCCAGAGACCTGGCTCAGGGGTCAAGGAGGGCTGAATGCAGCCCATAATCCCTTACCAGCCCTGAACCTTCTGTACCTACCTGCTGGGGTGCTTTTCTCTAGTTCACACAAGGTGCTGTGAGCTGAAGGGCTTCCCAGGTGGCGCTTGTGGTAAAGAACCTGCCTGCCAAAGCAGGAGATCTAAGAGACACGGGTTGGACCCTTGAGTTAGGAAGATCTCCTGGCGAAGGGCACAGCAACCCACTCTAGTATTCTTGCCTGGAGAATCCCATGGACAGAGGACCCTGGTGGGATACAGTCCATAGGATCGCACAGAGTTGGACACGACTAAGGTAACTTAGCACACGTGCAGCCTAAACTGCCTCCATAAAGGCCCCATGTCCAAATATGCTCCAGAGAGGTTCAGGGCTTCACCCTATGAAATCTAGGGGGAATATATATATCCTCTGCTCATTCAAGCCTCATGACCATCCTCTGAGGCAGGTGCCATTGATCCCCTTGTACAGATGGGGACTGTGAGGCACAGCAATATATATATATTGCTCTGTCAGGGGCCTGGCAGCTCTGACAAGCCATAGACCTGTGACTTGGGCTTACAGAGAAGGATGGACGACCCCACAGCTCCCATGGACTCAGCCCTGGGGGCTGTCAGAGCCCAGCCCTCTGCGGCTCCCTCTCCCCCAGGAGTGCAGGTGCCATTGACCTCAGCACTTGTGATGTCCCAAAGGCGGAGAAACATCTCTTGGTTGTGCAAGAGAAGAGGCCAGAGGGCATGAGCAGCTGAGACAGAGACGGAGAGACAGGGAGAGAGGCTGAGAGGACACACATGTGCAACAGTCAAGTAGGATTCACCGTCTACAGAAAAAAATCCCACGGGGCCACCCTGACAGCCCTTGGGGCTGAAGCCTCAGCGTCTGTTTCACGGTGAGTAGTTAAGCCCCTGGGCCTGGCAGCTGGGAAGCCCGTATCCAGGCTCCACCACCGTCTAGCTCTGTGGCTATGGGCAAGCTAGCTAACCTTGCTGTGCCTCAGGGTCCCCATCTGTACAATGGGACCAATGGCACCTGCCTCAGAGGATGGTCATGAAGCTTGAATGAGCAGAGGGAAGCATGACTGTTAGGATCACTGCCTCCCCTCACTGGATCTGCACAGCGCATTTCCTGTGTGAGAGTGTTAGTGTCATCATACAGCAGGCCTTGGGCGTCCTACAAACCTGGTTCACACCTGAGCTCCATCACAAGTCATGGTAACATCAGATCTCTGCCTCAGTTTCCCCATTTGCAAAATGGGATGATGATAATAGGTATTATGACATAACAGGTATCCATGTAATATGGACACCTGTTACAATTGCTGCGAGACTTAAGAAGAATAATGCATTTGAGCACCACAGCAGAGAGTAGCCTCTGCTCGCTGCAACTAGAGAAAGCCCCATGCACAGCAATGAAGACCCAGCCCAGCCAAAAATAAATTAAAAAAAAAAAGAATAGTGCATTGAAAGTACTCTGTAAAGCACCTGGCATAGAGTCAGGGCTATGTAAACATTAGCTAGCATCCTTGACTCCTTCCTCCCAGAGCCCTGTCTCCTCCACCCTGCTCTCCCCACCCAGAGGTCGCTCAGAAGCCCAGGTTTCCTTTTGCTGCTCCACCGTGTGGCCTGCAGGGGAAGGGTGCTCCGCCAGCCCCCGCCCCCCCTCCCTGAACCCAGGGCAGCCAGAGCCCTCGAGGCCCAGGTGCCTGGGTGAGCGCTCGCGGCTCCCAGCGGGTGTCTGGCTGCAGAAGCACGGGAGTTGATGAAAAGCCATCTCTCCAAGTCCTCTCTTCCTGGACATCAGCCTCAGGCCGTCTTCTCTGGGCCTGGCACCAGAATGGAGGCCACGTGGCAGTCATCTGGAAGGCAGACCCGGGGAGGCAGGACAGGTTGTGAAAGAGGAAGGAAGACAGTTTGTGCTGAGACCAGAGAAAAGCCTTCCCTGCCAGCCAGGTTCCTGCTCCATCTGCTGCTCCCCAGCAGCCGCCACCAGGTGGAAGGTGGAGGCCTTGACCCTGAAATGGTGGACAGGGGGAGGGTCGCTTGACCTTGCATGTCCACAGACCTGTACATGTCTGCCTTGAGGCCCCTGACCTTCCAGCTCTGCACCTCTGTTTCTTCCAACTTCAGACTGCTGCCTGCCCCAGGAGTGCCCACCCACCACCACCAGGACCACCAGACTTAGAGCCCAAGCTACGTACGAGTTCTCTGGCACCACACCTCTCAGGGCCCTCGCTGCGGCTCAGCTCTGCACTCTGTCCCCACCCGTCCCCGTAGCATCCCCCACCCCCTGCATCCATCTGTTCATCCTAGGCACCTGGAGCCTCTACCCAGCTGCCACTCATCCTGGCCTTCTTTGTGAAGAGCATCCCTCCTGGCCCCAGGACGAAAAACTAGGGGTCAGTCCGTGAGGACACAGGGTCTGGAGGCAGAAAGCACCGCCCAAATCTCCACCTTCCGACAGCCCTTAGTGATAACAAGCCCCAGTGGATTCCCCAGGCAGCCTTAAAAGGGGAAGCAAAGAGAGATGATAAAAAAAAAAAAAAGAAAAGAAAAATTAAGGGACACAGCAGGTGGGCGAGGTGAATGAGGAGGGAGAAGAGGGGGCCTTGTTGCCAGGCAATCGGGCCCTCAAGCCCTTCCCAGGCTGTTTGCATATCAATGAACATCCCAGATTTAGCACCAAGCCGGGGGCATCCACCCACTAGGCTCCCTCCAAATCTCCTTCCTCCCTCACCAGTGGTCACCTCTGGCCTTGGAGACTGCCCAGCTGAAGCCCTGGGGGCAGCAGCCCACACTGGACAAACTTACACGCGGTGCAGTCTTCCTCCCCCCGGAAAGCCCAGCACCCCCCTCACCAACTACCACTGCTGATTGAATGCCAGGTGCCTGCCATCGGTGATGGGGGGATGCACAAACAGAAAGCAGAGCAGGATAGGCAAGGTCTAGAGATCAGCCCTAAGCCAATGGGACAGTGGGGAAAGCTCTATGGAAGCTAGTGAGTCAGAGGCCAGTGGACACACACCCAGGCAGACCCCTGGCCTGGCATGTTCACCCCTGAGCGGATGAGGTATATACTCTGGCCCACTCCTGGTCCATATTTGCAGACACAGGTGGGACCCACAGGAGAGGCTGTAAGGGTCACACTAGTGCCCACCAAGCTGCAGGGAGTGCTGCCCCAGGACTTGGAGGTGGTGGCCCCAGAAATGAGCGACTCACCACTAATAACCCACTTACCCTCTGGGGGAGGGCGTGCTAATGAAGGTTTTTCAAGCAGGAGGTGGGGGTGCTGGGGCCCTGTGTGTCCCCAGAGCCAAGTTCAGGAGAGGGAAGCCAGAGAAGGGGCAGGAGAACAGGGAAAGGGGGGCTGTGACAGGAATCACAAAATCAGAAAGTGTCTACCTGGCCTGGACCCCGGAGGTCCCAGGGCTTCATTTGCATGTGAGAAGGGGGGAGGTTGACAAGCCAGGCGTGAAGGAAAAGACAAGAGAAAGAAAGCAGAGGCGAGGAGTTGCTGAAAGAACAAGGGAGGGAGGAAAATCAGGTGAGAAGACCCAGGCTCCTCCTTTGCCCCGACTTCTGCTCCCCCACCCCAACACCATGAAAGCTTTACAGACCACCCCCCACCGGAGCTAGGAGGGGTCCTCCCCTGGGGAGCGGACGCTGTGCCCTCCCCCAGTTTAATGAACACATCTCCCCATCTCTAATTAGGTGGAACAAACAACTTGAACCAGAATTTTTATTTCCCAGAAAAGCACACGCCCGGACACAGTAAATATGTCATTAATCATCTTTCCGGGCGAGGAGCGCTCTGGGTGCCGGGAGCGGGCAGCAGTCAGGGGCCTAATTAGGAGCTCGGGCCCTTGACTCCCCTCCTACCGGCACCCAGATGGCCCTGCTCCCCAGCACCCCACGAGCAGATCAATCTGAGGGTACCCTGGCAGACTAAAATTTATGTAAATGTCCCTAGTTAGCACAAAGGAAAAGTAAAGAAAAGCGGGAAAGAACAATAGGATCTTCCTCCCCACCTCCCCTACCCCAACCCCGCGGTCTTATTTTCATCCAGGAAATTGTGCTTATTATCGCTTGGCTATTTATAGACGCGTGAGGTCTGCTGAAAAGCCAGGAGCCCGCCGGTTACTAGGGTGCAGCGGAGAGGTTCCGGCTGGGCCGGTTGACGCCACGCCCACTCTGACACCACCCCTGGGACCAGCCTCCAGATTAGCACCCTGGGCCTGAGGCTGAGCTCCAGACACTCAGCCCTCCGGCTTCCGCAACTGACCGCGACACCCTCCCCCAGGCTCTCGCCCGGATCCCTCTGCCACAGGGCTGAGGCCACCCTCCCCCTTCCCGCCCCAAGTCCCAGGAAGGAAGATGGATGAGAGCAGGCCTGGGCCCCTGCGGTTTCCTCCAGCAGAGGAGAAAAGCTGTGAGTGTCTCCACATCTGAGTCTGGCTTTGTCTACAGCGGGATGAGCTATCCTAGATGGAGGCTCCGGGCCTCTTCCCCTAGTGCAGGCCACTGAACTGAGGACCCAGAGTCGGGATCCAGCTGCCTGCGCGATGCTGTGCTTAGTCGCTCGTCATATCCGACTCTTTGAGACACCATGGACTGTAGCCCACCAGCCTCCTCTATCCATGGGGATTTTCCAGGCAAGAATACTGGAGTGGGTTGCCATGCCCTCCACCAGGGAATCTTCCCCACCCAGGGATCAGGTCTCCTGCATTGCAGATGGATTCTTTACCATCTGAGCCACCAGGAAAGCCCAAGAATACTGGAGTGGGTAGCTTATCCCTTCTCCAGGGGATCTTTCCAACCCAGGAATCGAACCAGGGTCTCCTGCATTGCAGGTGGATTCTTTACCAGCCAAGCCACTGGGGAAGCCCCCAGCTGCCTACATGTCACTAATAAAGGGAGGCTACTTAATCTGCTAACTGTTACCTCCTGGAAGAGGGGATCACGCCGCCCGGCTGGCTTACAGGTCCTCAGGAAGCTGCGGTGGGGAGGTTGAGGCTCAGGGCTCACCATTCTCCTATGCAAATCCCTGCCCTGCCCAATGAGTTCCTGGCTCACTCTAAACTCAGTTTTCTCTCCAGTTATTTGGGAGACAAGGCTCCCTTCCTTCCAGGGTCCTGTGAGACGATGTTGTGGTTATTTTCAGGGAGGTTTTGAGGGAGTAGAGTCTGTCCATCTATTCCTCAGCTCCAATCTTGGGAAAATAAGATCAAGTTCCTTCCTGGGGTGTACTGAGCAAGTCCAGCCCCTACCCCAAACCGAAATGGCCCTGCTGCCCACTGCACCTCCCCACTAGGCCCCACCCTCGTGGGCCACCAGGGAGTCAAGGGTGCAGGGTACCAAACTGATGGGGCAGTAGCTGGAAGCGGTCTCCACGGGGGGAGTGGGTACCGGCAATGAAGGAGGACAGCTGCCATGAGGAATCAGCACGTGGTCAAGAGGAAGACAGGGGACCTTTAGGCCTGCGTTAGTTTCTAGGGCTGCTGGAACCAAGTACCACAACTTGGTTCTTCAGACAACCAAAATGTATTGGCTCACGCTTGTAGAGGCGAAAACTCTGAAGTCAAAGCGTGGGCAGAGTTGTGCTTCTTCCAAAGTCCCCAGGGAGAATCTTCTAGCCTCTTCTAGGCCCTAGGGGCTCCTGGCTTTCCTGAGCTTGTGGCAGCATCATTCCCGTTTCTGCCTCCTCCTTGCCACAACCTCCTTCCTGTGTCTCCTGTCTTTTCTTCTTTTTACAAGAACACCCATCATTGAATTTAAGGCCCATGCTACATCCAGGGTGATCTTGTCTCAAAATCCTTACCTAATTACTAATTACTTAACTAAGTTGTGAAGGCCCCATTTCCAAATAGTTTCACATTCTGAGGTTCGGGGTGGTCATGAATTGGGGCGGATGCTCTTCAATACACTCCAGGATCCTGTTGCTTACATCGCCGCCACCAACTCAAAGTGAGTTTAATCAAGCTCCATAGCCTCTCTTGATCACACCTGTTTTCTCCACTGCTCAATGAAAGATGATGGCACCTGTCGTGTCTGTGGCTTAGTCTGAGCTCCAGTGAGGTATGGTAGTGAAATGATTGAAAAGTTGAGAGAGTTTATACAGGTAAAGTAATGAAATGGTCAGTGTGTGCTGATTCTTCACGCATTTCCACCCTAGCCCTGCCTTTACCCCCCACCCCCCAGCTGTGCACCCTTCTGCACCCAGCATCATTCCCGGGGCCACAGCACCTGACTGTTCCCTGTCTTAGCGCTCCCTGCAGACCCAGAGTCACCCCCAGACCAGAGGCAGGATAGTTACAAGTTCATTTCTACATAGCACCGGCAGCCTGGTTTCCACTGAGCCCAAGCTGGTTTCTTTTGTGTCTGGGTGGGCAAGTCACTTTCCAGTTCCTTTTTCTTCCTGAAGCCTGGCGCTCAGTCGGGCCAGCGTGCCAAGCGTGACCTGTGGCTCTGCATGGAGATGGGCACCCCTGGGTGTCCTGAGCTGACCTACCTCTATCCACAGCGCTCCTCCCTCCTCTCCGAGGCTGGCGCGTGTCCTGGCTCACCTTCCCAGCTGTCCCAGTGATGAGTGATGAGTGACCTGGGGCCTTCTTTCTCCCCACCTGACCCATAGACCCTTCTCCGAGATGGCAAGCGTGAGAGCATCGTGAGTACCCTCTTCATTTCCCCCGGCGATGTGGAGAACGGGCAGAGCATCGTATGCCGGGCCACCAACAAAGCCATCCCCGGAGGGAAGGAGACCTCGGTCACCATCGACATCCAGCGTGAGTACTAACCTGGCCGGGGGCAGGGACCACCTGCCCAGAGCACAGGTCGGGGGAAGGACAGGGCCAGGCCCCTGCAGGACGGCTGGTGGCAGGAGCTGGGTCCATCAATCCTAGTGACTAGCAGGTTTGTCTGGGCACCCGAAGGACCGTTTTATCCTTCTTACTGTCACAGGTGAGACAGTCCCCTTAAAAACATCACCAGGGATTCCCTGGCGGTCCAGTGGTTCAGACTCCACTTCCACTGCAGGAGGCATGGGTTCGATCCTTGGTTTTGTATTCACCATCTTCACCAGCTTATTAAACCCCCCTCTACCTCCATCCACACCAAGAAGAAGGCTCTTCCATTCCCCATCCAATAAGAGCCAGGAGCACCAGGGCTCTGGGCAGGCCAAGGACCAGGGTGATGGGAGGGAAGCTCTCGCTTTAAAGGTCGTGTAAGTTCAAGGTCACCCTGGGAGGAATGTCTCCTTCCCCTGCCCCAGTCCAGGCCCCACTGTCCACACCCACCTGCTTCTTATGTGTCGCAGGTATGGCATCAAGCCGCAGGCCCAACTATAGAAAGAAAGCAAGATGTGGGGGGATGGGGTAGTCTACAGCCCAGAAAGGCTCTACCACCCATGAGCTGTGTGGGCCTGAGTTGGTCATGTCACCCAGGGGACGCCGGTTCCTAGTCTCATTTGACTGAGAGACGTCCAAGGTCTCTACTTGCCCTGGGATTGACCATGAATCAGAGGTTTCTCCAGACACAAGCCAAATCTGGGAGGAATGAGCGTGAGAGCCGCAGACATCCGAGCCTCCTGTACCAGGCTGCCTGTCGTGGCCACTGTGCAGCCCCTCCGTCGTCGCCCCCCACCCCCCACCCAGCTGGTCAGGAGGCCTGTGCCAGCCACAGAACCCCCACAGAAGAACCCAGCGGGTCGGCTCTTGGGTCCTGGCAGGAGAGCCTTGGGGGGAAGCTATGTTTCTGCGTCACAAAGCAGAACCACTCTGTCAACAAGAAAGCCATCATCATGACAACAGCCCACCAACTATTAAAACACATTCCTCTGAACGTGCACTAATGCCATGATGGATTTACCAGGACACACAGACAACAGTCTGCCCCGGAGGAGGATGCCAGCCTTGCCAAGTCTCTGGGCCTCACTGGCTTTCTTTCCAGGGATGTCTCAGCCACCCCAGGAGGGAGGCAGCAGGAATGAGGTCAAGGTGAAGCCAAGAATCCAGGTGCCTGGTTTCCTAGATGGGCCCCGTCCAAGGCAGTCCGGAGTCATGGTTAAAGCCTCAGCATCCTTCCTGTTTGGAATTCTGGCTCTGCCACTTACTGAGTGGCGCTGGGCTGGTTATTTAATCTCTCTGTGCCTCAGTTTCCTCATCTGAATATGGAGGTAACAGTGCTTGGCTCGTATGCTGGCTGGAAGGATTCAGTTTAATCATTCGGGCAGCGACCCCAGTGCAGCACCCAGCACCTGTCATGGGGGTGCAGCTGCCCTTCCCCGGTGAACCCAGCCCCCACAGGGAGGGGAGGTCTGCATCCACTCGTCTCCCTCTCCCCAAGGTGCCTACTCACGCCTGCTGAGCAAAAGAGCAGGCTCTCTCTGCCCCCTCCCTCCTGCTCTCCGCCCTCCCCACCACGCATCCCTTTGTTCATTCAGTAAGCATCCAGCTGTTTACTGTGGACATCACAGGCTGGATCAGAGCTGCCTTTGCAAACCTGCTCATTTTCTCAGTCAACCAAGAAGCATCCAAACTCAGCAAAAACACATTTGTTGTTTGTTTCCCTTGGTCTTTAGATGTTACCCAACGGAAGACAAAGCCCCCAGATTGAGTAATGGGAGAGAAAGCTTAACACCCCCAAAGTCTTGCTGCATCTGGACTCTGCATCCAGCTGCCAAGCTTCAAATGGATGTGCTATAAAATCACTGAGTCATGGAGTTTCTCTCCTTTCTCGTCCCTTCCTGGATGTAATACTTCCCCTGAACGTGCATGCACACGAGCGCGCGCACACACACACACACACGCGTGTGCGGAGGCAGGCTGCTGATGGAAGCTCTAACAGACTCTCAGCTGTAACATCTGTTCAGTGCGATCTCAGTTCCGCCAGCTACATCAAAGCTGCCCCCCTGCAAGTTATGCAACCGACATCACAAATGGGATTAAAACCATGTTTAATAGTCGGATATGACATAAACTATTTATACCTCCAGAGCCTGGTGGACTTCTGAAAATTCATATCCTGCACATGCAGAGGGGAAGTGCGAAGAGAGGGGTGTGGCACCTCTGGGCCTGGGGTGGAGGCTCAGATGAGACCAGCCAGTGTGGAAGGTTCCCAGGGTGTAGGGGGAGCCTGTTCTCCTGGGTGCCGTGGATGCTGCAAAGAGGTGGGGAAGCTTCTGGAGACAGGCGTCCACAGGATAACTGAGACGGGCAGCTCAGTAGTAGAGGAGGGGAGCAGGGGAAGGGAGCAGACAGCCAGAAGGTCCTCCAGCAGATGTGTGTTTTGTCTCTCTGTCCCTGGAAGTCTCATCACTTTATAAAGGACAGCCAGGTGGGGACCGGCCTCCTGGAGCTGCCCCGCACGTTCTGTGACTGGTTTCTAGAGGCTCTGGAACTAGCCCTGGTTCTCAGCTGGGTGGGCCAGCAGACAGCCCACTCAGGTGATGGGGAACAGCCAGGAGGAGGCTGTTTGGTTCTGGGGGTGTAGCTGTCTTGGGAAATAGGAGCAGAGCTCTCAAAGCAAGTCCTGGCCATGCATCTTTGGGTCCGCTGGAATCACGCTTTAAAAACCAATGTAGAGGGCTTCCCTGGTCGCTCAGTGGTGAAGAATCTGCCTGCTAAGGTGGGAGATGTGGGTTCAGTCCTTGCTCCGGGAAGATCCCATGTGCTACAGAGCAACTGAGGCTTTGCACCACAACTACGAGCCTGCTCTCTAGAGCCCAGGAGCCACAACTGCCGAACCCACGTGCCGCAACTGCTGAAACCCGCGCACCCTAGAGGCCGTGCTCTGCGGCAAGAGGAGCCACCACAATGGGAAGCCCATGCGCCGCACCTAGAGAGTGGTCCCCACTCGCTGCAACTAGACAAAAGCCCACGCAGCAACCAAGACCCAGCACAGCCAAATAAATACATACAAAATTTTATTGAAATAATTCCTATTTAAAAATAAATGAATAAAAACCCAACTTTGAGGTCACTGAAGTAGCCAACACTTCCTCACAATTAACTCTCCAGGAAAAGGCAAGCAAGCCATAGGAGACGTTCCCAGAATTGTGGTCCCGTCCAGAACGGGTGTGGGGAGAACAGCTCCAGCTTGGCTGACCACCTGCTGCTGTCAGGAACCAGCATTCTCTCCTGCGTCTTAACAAGCTGTCTGCACAGCCCAGTGCAGCCCTATGGGTCATCTCCCCCCAAGCCCGTCACCCCAGCAGGCAGCTTGAACACCAGCAGGGCACAGGGAGGGCACACTGCCAAGCAATCCCAACTCCAGGGTGGGTGAGGCTCCGTCTGTAGCTGGGCAGCTGCGCAGTTGACTCGAGGGGCTCAGGGATCCCTCTGTCGTCTCAACCAGGAGCTGGGCCAGGCAGCTGCAGTGTTGCTCCCCGCCGGTGGTGCCCTTCACATGCACCCAGAGAGGGTCAGCATTTTCCAGATGGTCTCTGAGAAACCAGCTTTCTTACTTCTCTTTCTGAAAACGGGGTGAACCCCCCAGCAAGTCCTCCTGCCCTCCCAGCACAGAGCTGTGCCTAAAGATGAGGTCTAGCAGAAGATTTGGCCCCAGGACCTGACTAGGACACAGGGACCAAGCTGCCCTCTTCACCCAGCCTAGAGCTGAGCTCCAGCCAGACCTCCAGGCCTGTCGTCTCTGCTCCCCTGGAACATGGATGCCTGGGGTGCTGAGGCCTGGGCACCTACCCCAGAGCTCAAGGATGCTCGGCTTTCAGAGCAGGTCCTGAACTGGCCTCCTCTGAGCTCAGGAGGGCCAGGCTGCCTCGAGGTCTCTTTCTGGGCTGATCCCCCACCTCTGATCTCTGCTGTGGATACCACCTCCTCTGTTTCCAACTGTTCATCATCCTGTCTCTTTCCTCTATGTCTCATTATTGTCTTTGGCTTTTTCCCCAGCACCTTATCACCTTCTGTCTCCATCTGTTCAGTCCCCCTTGGTCTTTTGGCCTTACGTCTAAAATTTTTGTCTGATTGTGTGTCTCCCTGAACACGTGAGTCTCTCTCTGAGCCTATCCGTGTCTGCTCTTTGCTTCTCTGTGTTTCTGCCTCTGCACTTTCTCCCTCTCTCTCGATCTCTCTCCTTCTCCTTCCCTCCCTCATCTTCACATCTCTCCTACATAGGCGTCTCTCTGCCCCCGTCCCTCCCCCGCTTCCCTTCTGCATGACCTCTGTGTGTCTCTGTCTCCCCGTCTCTCTCTACCTCTCTGACTTCCTGTTTCCTCCACCTCTGACCATTTTGCCCTTGAGAGCCGGGCTTCATCGTATTGAGGAACAAAGGCGAGCCCCGCCTGGGGTGCCGAGGACTGAGTGACACCCGTCAGGACTCAGCAGAGATGGTTAGGCTCGGGGAAGGCTGTAAGGGCCAAGGTAACAGATGCACCAGAACCGTTACACAGAGAGACGCAGGATGGACATTTCAAAGACAGAAAAGTTCGTATTTAAAGGGACTTAGTATTCACATCCTCCTCATGCCCCCCCACCCCCGCAATGCCCTTTCACACCTCTCTTTCCGGCAGTGGTTTGTTCACCCAAAGCTGAAAGGTAGGCAGCAGGCACCCTCTGGGGCCCAGACAGCTCTGCTTCCGGGGTGGCTGTTCATTTAAGCACCAGCCTTGAATCCATCCCTGATGCTGGGAAAGACTGAGAGCAGGAGGAGAAGGGGACGACAGAGTACAAGATGGTTGGATGGCGTCACCGACGCAATGGACATGTGTTTGAGCAAACTCTGGGAGATAGTGGAGGATAGGAAAGCCTGGCGCGCTGAAGTCCATGGGGTCACACAGAGTCAAACATGACTTAGGGACTGAACAATAACTTGAATCCATAGCAGGAGTCCTGACCCCACTGCCAGGACGGCCTGAATCGGGCACTTCCAGGGACGGAGGGAGCCCCCTGCCGAGGCCCCCAGTTTTCTGAGGACCACCGGAGGAGTGGCTGCTGGTGGTGGAATTCCTGGCCTTTACCCTCATGTTCCCCCAAACCGTGGTGCACACAGCACCACAGTCTGCAAGGGCACCTCTTCTCTCCGCAGACCCCCCGCTTGTCAACCTGTCGGTGGAGCCGCAGCCAGTGTTGGAGGACAACGTGGTCACGTTCCACTGCTCTGCCAAGGCCAACCCTGCGGTCACCCAGTACAGGTGAGAGACGCTGCGAGGAGGCCCCCTCGACACCCCCGCCTGTCGCAGGGCTGTGACCTGTGGTCCAGGCATCCAGCATGGTGCTTGGTCTGCCGCGGGTGTCCGGGACCCTTCCCCAGCACACCCGTTCACCCTGGCCAGGTGGACTTCGCCCTTTCCTCGTGAGCACACACTCCCTTCCTCTGAGACAGAAGGCGTCACTCCTTCTGTTTGCATGGCTTCTTTACCCCTTGTTTCTGAAAGGAAGCAGAGAGACTCAGGAGAAAAAGCTAAAACAAGCCAGCACGGTCAGTCAGACCCAGATTCTAGTCCTGTGCTCACCAAAGCAGTCGCCTGGCAGGGTGGGGTTTCTGGGACCGCCGGCCCCGACCATCGGGCACCCAGATCCATCATGCCCACGGCCCCCCGCAGCTGTTGCTCACTGCACTGATGAACGCCTCACTGCTGACCAAGCTTCTCGAAGGCGGGAACTGCCGTTTAGTCACTTACCGCTCTCAGCGTGGAGCTCGTGTGGCAGGCACTCAGCGCTCCAGAATGTGGGCTCGCCGACTCTGTAAACGCACAGAGCGGCCCCTCTGGGCACCTTCCTGCCTGGGCACCACCACTGCCCGAGACTTCCAGATGCCAGTGGCCTCAGCGGCGCTCCAGGGCACGCTCAGACCCTCCCCGCCACGGCCCTCACCTCTGCCCCGCTCCTTCCCCCAGCCCAGACCTGATGGTGTCCCCCCCACCATTAAGATGGTTATAAGACTCCCAGCATCGCCCAGTGCCAGGGATGCTGATGGTCCCAGACTAGGAAATAAGCCCTCTGGTGGGAGTGGAGGACAAAGCCAAAGAGAGGCAGCGTGGCCCCAGAGGGCAGAACCTGAGGAAACAGGTCAAAGAAACAGCCAGAGGTTCAGGCTAGGTTCAGGCTAGACACAGGCGATGCTCCCTGTAGTGCAGATAATTAATGCTGGAACCAGAAGCCCAGGGAAAGCACAGGGTCTTTATCCTTGAGGATGTTTTTAAATAGGATGAAAACCATGTGTCCTCTGGGTTTAACCATTCACCGGGCTAGAGGCAGGAGAAAGATCAGATGTCCTCCAGGCTCCCTGGAGTCCCGTGGCCCTGTGGGTACAGGGGGCAGGTCTGGCTTGGCTGGGACAATGGCAAAGTTGCAGCAGGAGACGCCCAAAGCGTCTGTATTTTTCTCTGGGCTTCCACCCTGCACCTGCGATTCCTGGGCTCCGTCCACAGGCGGGCTCCTCTCTGCTATTCACTCTCTGCTCACAGGCCCTATACACCAGGTGTCGCATGCCCAGAAGCGACCTCTCGTGCCAAATTCCCTGGGCACCCCTTCATTCCCGCGGACACCCTACCAAGCAGACCCACCCACATTCATCCTCATGTCATGGCAATAATAAGGGATAAGTCTACATTTGAAGAGATCATCGAGAAGCAAGTGTGGCAAGATATTGACCCCGTTTGGTGGGTCTGGGCGAAGGGAGTACAGCGGCTTCCTGGATCGGTCTTGTGACTTTTCTATAACAAAGTTATGTTTAGTTTTTAACTACAAAGGTAATGAGCCAGGACCTGCAGGTTTCCGCAGGTTCTGGGTCCCTGTGGTTTCCCTTCGTCTCCATCCTTCCTGCAGCTCAGAGCCTGGTCAACCGTCAGGCACAGAGGAGGAGCCAGAGACATAGGCGGGTCCCCTGCAGGTTTGACAGCTGTGCACCTGCTCTTACCTGCCTCCTTCCCTCCTGGCCCTCCAGCTCGCCAGAGGCCCCCAAAATGCTTCAGTGCCGATCAGACACTCTCCAGGGCTCCAGAGGCTTTCAGGGAGCCCTTCTGGGCCTCCAGGGACATGTTGGGGAGCCCCGGTGGCCCAGGAGGAAGCGGGTGGTGAGAGGAGGCAGGTGTCTGTGCCCACCCTCTGTGGCTCAGCCCCTTGGCCTCTGAGAGCGCTCCCCCAGCAGGCAGATGGTCCTTCTAAACGTGGTGTTGGGATCCAAGAGGAAAGGCCTTGAGCAATCTCAACACTTAAGTACATGGATTTTTCCCAACTGACCTGGACGGGACTAAGGGATCTTTGTTTTTTAACTTCCGCCTTGGTCTTGATTGCTTCCTCCTGTTTCACACAAGAGGTTGTGATCTCGGAAATCAGAGATGCGCCCTGGTCCACCCCAGCTCCCAGCAAGGGGCCCCGGGGGGATGTGGGAGCCCGTCTAACCGGACTCAGCCGTCACTTGGCTGGACCAGCCGCCTGGGTCAAGCACACCTAAAGCATGTCTCGCCTGCCTCTCTGCTCCCCTCTGAGGTCTCGGGGCCCCCACCCCACCACGCAGGGAACAGGGCGGGGGTCTACCAGCCAGTGTGAGAGGCGGGGCTGTGGAGGACAGCTTGTTGGCAGTGACAGCCAGCCTCCTGATTGTGTGATATAAATAATTAATCCTCTTACATCTGCTCGGGCCAAATTACACATTGATTGGGAAAAGCTTAATCTGACTCCTGTTCTGCGGGGCTGGGCGAGGCGGTGAAAACAGTGGTGGCGGCGGGGGCGGGCATGTGGGTGGTGGGAGAGAGAAGGGACTGGAGGAAAGAGGAGGAGGAGGCCAAGCTGAGAAACTAGAGAAGGGAGGAGATGGGAGCAGAGGGGAGGAGATGGCAGGGGAGATGAGACAGGTGGGACAGGAAGGGGAGGAGATGGGAGGGGAGCTGGGAGAGGGTGGGACTTGCTCTCTGGCTCACCCTGGTCATGTGGCCTGCTGCTTCAGTGAGTGGGTTGAGCTTCTGGAAGGGATCCCTCCGAGGGTTTTTGTGGTTTTGTTTTGGGTTTTTTTTTTTTTTTTTTTTGGTACAGGAGGGGAATAAAGACAGGGAAGAAAAAGACTGGCTGAGTGAAATGTGAGCTGGGGACTCGTGGGGTGAACCCCAGAGACCCAGCCCTACAGCTGGCCTCCTGGGACCCTGGAAGCAGACTGTCTCTGAGTTCCCCTCAGTGGCCCCCCATTTCTAAGGTGGGGACCGGCCCTGGGGAGCTGGGAGCAGCAGCTGCACAGACCTCCAGTGTCTCTTGCGTCTCCCTTCTTTGACTCAGAGGGGAAGCCAGTCTGGTCTGGGGAAGAGGAGCCCCGTGTGGCCAGGAGTGCTGAGTTCCAGGCCAGAGATAGCCCCAGCTGTTCTGAGTTCCTGGGGGCCCCAGTAGGGAGCGTTCACCCTGTGAGGGACCTCAGACGGGTGGGGAGAAAGCCCCCTCTTCCCCCAGGAGCCCCCAACAATGGAAGAGGACTGCCCAGCAGAGTCTGCTTCCTTGGGCTGTGGGCAACCAGAGGCAGGCGTCCAGGCTGGGCAGGAGGATCTCACCTGTCTCCTCCTAGCCCCGCCGGCTGCCCCCTCCTCGTAGCATCCCTCACGGCTGCAGGGTGGGTGGAGCAGGGGCTGGACGCCGATCCCCCACTGTGTGTCCCAGACTGAACTCATCCGCCTCAGGTGGGAGCTGTGCCTGACTATTAAGTGTGGTCATTAAATTAAAGTTAGAGATTGAAATGATTCATGAATAACTCATAATGGGTTGTTGGGAAGCTCCTTCAGCTCTCGGGGAGCTATGGTTTGCTCTGTTGTTAAACTGTAATTGTTATTATTAATTGTCTTCTTAATAACGATCTGACATTAATTCACGATAATAACTGCACAGTGTCAACGTGGTGCTCTGTGCGATACTGGGAGATGGCCACCTCCCGAGCCGGATGGCCTGGCTAAGCAGGAGCAGGTGGAGGGAAGGGCAGGGGCCAGGCCTCTGTGACCCCAGGAAAGGAGGCCCTGAGAATGTGGCTACCTGGAGTCGTGGTCCCGGGATATCGGGACTCTCCCGAGCCCTGGCAAAGACATGCGCTCCAGGGACTTCCTGGTGGTCCAGTGGTTAAGACTCTGCTTACACTTCAGGGGGCACGGGTTCAATCCCTGGTCGGGGAAGTAAGATCCCATGTGCCGCACGGTGGCCAAAAGCAAAAAAATTTAAAAAGACATGTACCCCAAAACAGGCCTGAACTACAGTAGGAAGCGCCTGTTGAGAAGTGTGTTTTTAAAAAGTTTTAACCATGATAGGAGTAAGCCAGGGAAAGCTCTGATTCTCTCTCCTCGCGCAGCTGTAAGGAGGGCCCCCAGCCCCACACACACGGGCACACGCACCCCTGGGGTGCTCTGCTGTCTGCCGCACCAGGACAGTGATCACGGCCCCAGGGCCAGGCCCAAGACATCCATCAGTCAACTGGCCAATGAAAGAAGTCAGCAGAGCTGTCTTCCCATCACCCTCGCAACCCCTGGACCCATAAAAGCAGTGCCGAGACAGCCCAGGTCCCCAAGGAGCAGAGCCGGGGTGGGAGGCAGAGGGGGTGGAGGAACATGAGTGAGTACCAGCCTGGGAGAGGACTGAAGGGCTTTCGGGAGAGAGGGGCACTATGATGGGACCCACGCTGGGGACAGGAGTCAGGACAGGGGAACTGGGAGAGCTGCCCGAGCAGGAGGGCGGGCAGTCGAGACCACACCTGTCTCCTCTCCATCAGCTTCTTGTCTTGTCTGGAAATCAAGCTTCCTGATGCCCGTGCGTGTGTGTACACGTGTGTGTGCAGGTGTACATGCATGAATGGGCACACACCTCTAGACGTTGGCCTCTTCACTCACAGGCTTGGCCTTCTTTTCCAATGTGGTCCAGGACTAGACCCCCCCAGGTAGCTCAGAGCAGGGTCTGGCGGTTGGAGTCTGGCGGTTGGGTTAACCATTGCCTGGCCAGCCACGTGGGCAGACCCACTGGAAAGTCAACCCACCTCCCTCCAGAATAACCCATCAGTCAAGTGCTGCTGGCTGCCTGGTGACCCACAGCCAAGAGCCCACCACCCCCCCACCAACCCCTTCCCAAGCCCCGGAAGTAACCCGGCTGTGGAAGCTCCCCCAAGGGACCCCTTGGAGGCCTGCCGCACCCCGCCCCTTGCCAGGCCTCATCTTCCAGCGGGTGGGACGCGTCCTGCCCCCCCCGGCGGGAGGTCCGCACCAGCCCCAGTGCCTGTGTTGCAGGTGGGCCAAGCGGGGCCAGATCATCAAGGAAGCCTCGGGGGAGGTGTACCGGACCACTGTGGACTACACGTACTTCTCGGAGCCCGTCTCCTGCGAGGTGACCAACGCCCTGGGCAGCACCAACATCAGCCGCACGGTGGACGTCTACTGTGAGTGGCTCGGGCCTTCCCTGGCTCACAGGCTCTGGCTGGTCTCCGCTCTCGGCTGGAGGCACCATCGTGGGCTCGTTGCACATGACATAAGAATGCCTCCCAAGCTCGGAATCCACGCCCTTTACAGAAAACGTCCCCACGTACTGTCTCGTGTTTATCTTGACCCTCGAAATCTCCCAGGGAGGGGACTGCCCTGGCATCCAGTGGTTAGAGCTCTATGCTTTCACTGCATAGGGCGAAGGTTCCATCTCTGGTTGGGGAACTCAGATCCTACAAACAGCAGCACAGCCAAAAAAAAAAAAAACTATTAAATCTATTTTTTTAAACACTCACCTAGGGAGGCTAGAATTCTTATTCCCAGCACGCAGATGAGGGGACGGAGGTCTGAGGTCACACAGCAGATGAGCAGCAGAATGAGGACCGAGATGGGTCAGGCTCCCATCAGGGGCTCCCCATCCTCACTGCTGGCCAGGCAGGGACCCTCGGGGAGCCAGCCCTCAGCTGTGTTCACAGCGTTGACGTCAGCTCATCCAAAACCCTGTACAGATTCAGAAGCACTCTTACAAACTGTATTCCTGGCCCCCTCGCTGCCACCAGCCTCAGCAGGAAGCACAGTGACTCCCAGTTTGCATCAGGGGACTCTTGCGGGCCTCCGGACTCTGGTTTCACACCTGCTCTCTGAAGGCAGCTCTCTGCACACCTGCCTGTCACTGCCCCTGAAATCCCACCGCTGCACCTGCTCTGGGGACCCAGGCTCTGTCTGCAGGGGCTTCTGGTTAGGGCGGGGTGGGGGCAGGGGAGCCTCCATTAACAGGAGGGGTGTGGGGAAAGGACCTGAAGGCCTCCCCTTCAGTGAGTGAAAAGGAGGCGGGGCGGGGCCGGGATAGAGGATAATGGCAGGGTGGGGGGTGGGGGTTGACACTGCACAGGAGGCCTGGAGTCCCCCACTCCTTATCTCTCAGCCCTGCAGTGGCCCAGGAGCTAGGCTAGGTGCACAGGGAAACTTGGCTCCAGGTTACCTGCTGAGGCCTGAAGGAGGTGGGCAGTTGACTTGAAGGCAGACAGAGATTCTGGGGTGGGAGGCAGGCCCCTCCGTCCAAACCCTGGGGCCAGGGTGGGGCTTCCTGGGATCAGGACAGAGGGAAGGGGATGGGAGAGCACTGGGGGGCAAATCCAGGCAGAAGTGGGGCCAGAGCAGCTTTTTCTGGGCCTGGAGCTGCCTACTTCCCCAGCGGGCCCCAGGGAGGCTGGGCTAGGGGAGAGGGGTCCTCCCGCTTACCTCCCAGCCCAGGCCCAGACAGGTAGAGGACTGACCTATAAGGGAATGGGCCGGCGTGGATGGACGGGGCAGGCACACTCGGGCAGAGGAGGGGCAGACAGGAGGGTCCCACCCCGCCCACCAGAGCCCCGTCTCCTCCCTCCTCCCATGGCAGTTGGGCCCAGGATGACCACAGAGCCCCAGTCCGTGCTCGTAGACCTCGGCTCGGACGCCGTCTTCAGCTGCGCCTGGACAGGCAACCCGTCCCTGACCATCGTCTGGATGAAGCGGGGCTCGGGCGTGGTGAGTCCACAGCCGGGATTGCAGAGAGCCTGGCGGGGTGGGGGGACCTCAGGCCAGGGGGGACCTGCCTCCCGGGGCCCCTCTCACTCATACACTGGAGGTGAGAGCCTCCCGTGTAAACTGTAGGAAGAGGGGCCCCAGAAAGGGGAGAGGGAGCCCCAGGTACCCACACCTACCCCGCTTAGCCCTAAACACGTTCAGCCAGCGCAGTTTCGCCCTGCCGTGAACCTTATGAGAAAAGCAGACAGTCACCAAGACGCTGGGGGTGAAAAGTCCCTAGAAAGGTTTTTCAGCTTTCCCCTAATAGTCATTAGCTTCAGCTTTGCGGTTAAGCCTTGCTTTCTCCCTGCCTCTCCTCTTTTAAAGTGTATGTGTTCTTTAGAGGAGGAAATAGCAACCCACGCCAGTATTCTTGGAATATTGGAAAACCCCATGGACAGAGGAGCCTGGCAGGTTATAGTCCATGGAGTCACAAGAGCCAGACATGACTGAGCGACTCAAGTACCAAGAGTTTCAGACCTCCCTCCTCCCAGGAGGACCAGTGAGAGCCTCAAGCAGGGAAGCAGGGGGAAAGTGACCTCTGTGTCCCCCACTGTGTGCTGGACACCACCCTGTCCTCCGAGCGTCACCGCCCCATTATAGGGATAAGGACAGAGAAGAGAACTAGAGCCCAGAGCCACACAAGGAGGCACCTCTGAAGCTGGGATCTCAACTCAGACATCGCATGCCAAAGCCTATTTCCTTCTCATCCCTCCAAAAGTTAGTGTGTTAGTCTCGCATGTGTCCAACACTTTGTGACCCCCCCATGGACTGTAGCCAGGCCAGCCTCCTCTGCCATGGGATTCTCCATGGGATTCTCACTGGAGTGGGTTGCCATTTCCTCCTGCAGGGGATCCTCAGCTTCAGGATAGCGCTTTCTCACTCCAGCCTCCCCCCTGCACCCACCGCTTAGGGCTGCAGCATCTTCAACCTCACAGGGTCCTCTGTGCTGGGGCTCCCTCTATAGGACGGTCCACCTGGCACGCTGTGTAATAAGACATTCTGCCCCCTACCTTACCCCGTGGTTGTTAGCTGAGATGCTGCAGACCTAGCCCCACCACCCCCTGCCCGCCTCTCAGCCCTTCTGGTTCAGACAGAGCTCAGTCCCTACCCCCGGTGTCTGACCCTCTCTGCCTCTCCTAGGTCCTGAGCAATGAGAAGACCCTGACCCTCAAAGCCGTTCGCCAGGAGGACGCGGGGAAATACGTGTGCCGAGCCGTGGTGCCCCGGGTGGGGGCTGGGGAGCGAGAGGTGACCCTGACTGTCAATGGTAAGACCTCACTCATGCCAGGGCAGGGGCGGTGGGCCACAAGGGTCCCAGGCATTGCTCCGAGGGCTTGATTTTTGCTCTGGGTCTATAGTGTTCCATCCACCTCTTCAAGTCCACGTCAGAACCCAGCCCGGATGTGAGGAGGGACCAGGGTGGTTTCCTGGTCACCTCCCTCCTGGGTGCTTCTTCCACGAGATCTCAGCCCTAAGAGTGATGGCTGATGGATTTTTTCCTGACCAGGAAAGAGGTCAGAGGGTCAATGGGCAACAAACGTAGATCCCATATCCATCCTTTGACCTTGACCTTGGCCCTGGTGGGGAATTTTAGAGGGCATCTCTGCAACTCCTGGGCTACCTCTTCCCTTTGCATTAGAACCGCTCAGGAAGACCCACCACCATCCCCACAGGGCCAAGTTCAAGGGGTCCCCTGAGGGCAGGGAACTGGTCTTATTATCTATAGTAGGGTCACAGCAGAGCAGGAGAGAACACGGGCTGAGTTATCAGAGAGCCGTCACGTGAGCTGTTCAGGGCACGGGGCCTGGATCACGGGATGCAGAAGTCAAAGAGAGGCGGGGGCCTAGCTCAGGTCAGACCCTGGAAGGCTGGAGCAGCGGGACGGGAATCCCATGTTCCTGCTGTCCTGTGCACTCGGCAGCCAGCTCGGCTGGTCTGAGAGGGTGAGGACGCTAAGGGCACCTCGACCCCGCGTTTCCAATCAACTTCCTTCTGCTGGGTTTCGTTTCTGTGTGAGTCCCTGCTCCCACATAGCCCGCCTTGGATCAAAGCCCCGAGGCTCTGAGCCCCGGCAAGAACCGAACCACCGACCCAACTCTGTGGGGCTGCTGCAGGCCAGGGCCCAGGCGCAGGGCTGAGCCAAGACCCCGAAGTCAGCCCGAGTGGCTTCCTCTCGACCCAGGAAGCTGCCCACTGACAGCCTCATCTGGCCTCCCCCTTGCTAGAAACTCAAACCAGCTTGGCGCTTCCTCACCGCACCCTGCCCCTGCCCCTCCGCTGCTGTCCCCCTTAGCCAGCCTCTTTCTTCTCCTCCCTACCCCCCACCCCCAGAGGGAGGGTGAATCCACTCAGACCCCAGAGCCGTCTGTCCCGGGCAGAACCCGGTCTCGGGAGCCTTCCTGCCTTTCCTACGTGTCCCCAGGATGCCACCAATAAATCGGCGCTGCAGGGCTAAAAATAACAGCATCTGATCGCGCCTCCGTATATCCATGGCAACACGGGCTGCAGCCTTTTCCTGCCGGCTCCGGTGTCTGACACTCGGCTCCTCCGGCGCCAGGCCCTGGTGAAATCAGTGGCCTCCCCACTACCCCCCGGGAGGGCGCAGGGAGTCGTGGTGGCCCGTGACTGCAGCCAGCTTTGCTCCAATGGCCCTGTGACCAGTCCGGCTGGGGACCTTCAGACTCACACGTGGCCCCGCAAGCCTGAAGCTTTTCAAGGAGCATCCTCGTGTCTGGGGGAAGCATGGTCGATACAGGAGGGACTGAAATGCGCGTCACTTCAGACTTTCAAGCATTTTCCAATGAGCATCAAAGCAGTTTCTTGAGGAGGCAGCACATCCAGAGGGACATTCCTCTTGGATGGGACACCCCAGCCTGGGCCCTGGGGTCTCTCCAGGGTATGATCTGTACCCTCCAGCGTCCTTCTTTCCAATCCCCTCCTCTGCCTCCAATCCTTTGACACAGGCTCCCCTTGGCCACGAGGAAGGGAAACACCCAAGAGACTGAAGTGAAGCAAGAAGGCAGGGGGATGAATGAAATGGCCCACAGAGAGGACCCTGCCAGCCCACACTGGAGTAGACTTGGGAATGAACTTATCTGTACTTGTGTCTGGAGAACAGGTGGAGGGATGGTGAAGACCTTTGGGAAGGGCCTGTACCCAAGGGACCCACACTACCAACAAACCCCAAATGAGATGAGGTTCTCACCAAAGGCACCCAGGCTGGGTTCTTACTGCTGGCCATCGCCTTTTGGGGAATAAACTTGCCTAGATCTCGACCGATTGGGCTCAAACCTGGGATTTGCAGAAACGGGATAGAAAGCATACTGCTGCTGCCTTCCAATTCCCCTAACCCTGTCTACCCTTACCCGGATTTCTGTTTTCTTATAAGAAGCCCTTATATGTGTACGCATTTCGTTGTCGTTCAGTCGCTCAGTCATGTCTGACTCTTTGCAACCCCATGGACTGAAGCAGCCAGGCTTCCCTGTCCTTCACGATCGCCTGGAGTTTGTTCAAACTCGTATCCATTGAGTCAGTGATGCCATCCAGCCATCTCATCCCCTGTCACCTCCTTCTCCTCCTGCCCGCTATCTTTCCCAGCATCAGGGTCTTTCCTGGTCACTTTTAGAACAGCTAAGACACCCCACCCCACCCCTACCAGGGAAATCCTAGTTCCTGGGAAGTGAAGGCGAAGAGGTTTTATGGGATCATCACTTTCAGCCCAGCAGCACTCCTGCCTTTCAAAAGCCAAAGGCTTCTTGGAGCTGAGGGATCTAAGAGAGAAACCCCTAAGGGTGGGAGCCCTTATAATGAGGGTCCCCCCACACCCAGGGTCAAGCCATTTCCCAGCCTAAATGCAATAGGAGTCACCTCGGCGATTCCCAGGATGTTTCTCCCCTTGGCTGAGAGCTACTCGTGGAAATGCAAATCTGCTTTAATTCAGGTGGCTAATATACAGCAAATATGTTTGGAGCAATTTTTGTTTTGTTCCCAGCATAAATCTGCCCGCCCTCCAGGTCCCTTGCTTTAGTTCTCTTACCTGCCACCTAAGCCCCAAACTTTACCCCAGGGACTGGGAAGAGGGCACAAGAGTTAACGCCCCTGCACCCCCCGCCTCAACCACCCAGCCTAGCCAGGAGCCCCAGTCTCCTCCGTCCCCGTCTCACTGCCAGGCGGGCACCATGCAGGGGAGACTTGGGTTAGCAAACAGGCAGAAACGGACAGGTAGCACTGCCGGATTCCTGGTGGACCTTCCAGGCTGTCTGATGTGGTAAATGAGCCAGGAGTCCCCGGGGACGTCCATGATCATGACCTGTACACCCACGCACAGCTGGGCCGGATATGATAACATCAAGGTCAGCTTTGGAGCCATGGTCCCACCTGGGCTGGCTGGTATGCACATGGAGGCAGACAAGGTGATGAACTAAGGGATCTCCTGAGACACCTGTGAGATGGAGGCTGTGAACGTACCCAGCCCAGTCCATCTATGTGGGGCAATTCCCCACTTGGGGGAGGAACACCTTTTATTTCCCTTCCTGCCTGGTTTGCCTGTCCGGCCAAGGACACTGATTTGTTAGGAGAGCGCGCCCTCTACTGGATATATGAGGGAATGGCTTAAAATCCAACAGCCGAGGTGACTTGTTTGCCAACAAAGGTCATAGTCAAGGCTATGGTTTTCCAGTGGTCATGTGTGGATGTGAGAGTTGGACTATAAAGAAAGCTGAGCGCCGAAGAATGGATGATTTTGAACTGTGGTGTTGGAGAAGACTCTTGAGATCCCTTGGACTGCAAGGAGATCCAACAAGTCCATCCCAAAGGAAATCAGTCCTGGGTGTTCATTGGAGGGACTGATGCTGAAGCTGCAACTCCAGTACTTTGACCACCTGATGCGGAGAACTGACTCATTTGAAAAGTCCCTGATGCTGGGAAAGATTGAGGGCAGGAGGAGAAGGGGATGACAGAGAATGAGATGGTTGGATGGCATCGCGGACTCAATGGACATGGGTTTGAGTAAGCCCCAGGAGTTGGTGATGGACAGGGAGGCCTGGCGTGCTGCAGTCCATGGGGTCACAAAGAGTCGGACATGACTGAGCAACCGAACTGAACTGAACTGACTTTAGTTAGGGGAGGTGACATTACCTTCCTTCCTTCCTTCCTGACCCCTCCCCTACTCCCTTCTCAGGTTTACCGCCTCCTTCATAAAGCTTTCCCCTCCTGCCAGGTAGATTTCTCTCTCCTGTGAGGTCGGTTAGCACTTTGCCTGGTGTCAACCTCACCTCTTTCTATCACCACCACCATCTTCTATTACAGCTTTTCATGTCTCTGGGAATCCTGATTTAGAGGCATTCGCTCACTCATCTTCCCCTTAAAGGTTTATGACTGATGCCTCCTTTATCTCTGAAGCCCCTGCTAAATGTTTGCCGAATGACTGAATGGATGTATAAACTTCTGAACTTGCCGTAAGGGGTCCAGCCAGGGGTCCGCCCCTCCCGAATCTCTGATATGATGCTGTCTCCCCAACAGGACCCCCCATCATCTCCAGCACCCAAACCCAGCATGCCCTGCATGGGGAAAAGGGCCAGATCAAGTGCTTCATCCGGAGCACACCACCTCCCGACCGCATCGTGAGTGCCTGGGGGCGGGCTTGTGGGAGGGGTGGTGGTGAGCAAGGGGCACAGCCGCCCCCCCACACACACACCAGACAGTCTGGTGGGTCATCTCCGCCTGCAGCTGCTCGGCCAACTGGCTGGTCAGTCTCGTCTCTGCTCTCCCTTTCTTATTGAGAAAAACTATTCCTTGGGAAAGCGTCACGAAGACAAAAGTCACGGGCAATTTCCTTTCTCAGGATGGGGTGTGCTCCTCACCCGTGGGTATGTTTAACTACTCTGCCTCTCAGCTGTGCCTCTGACTGCATTCTGCATCCTGAGGGCAGAGGGGAAAGAGGGCAGCAGAAGGAAAAGATAAACCATCTCTTCCCTTTCCTGGGTTCAAGGCCAGCCGTTAGCAAAGTCGTAAACAGGAAGCAGTTATAGTCGGCAGACCCCTCTCTGAACCTCCGGAGGCCTCCTCTGCTTGGCTGTCCATGGAGGACGCTGCCCCGTTTATCAAGTTTTCCCTGCAAAAGAATCACTCCATTCTCCCTGCCCCCTTCCTCCAAACCCTGCTCCCCGCAGGGCAGTGCGGCTGAGGCTGCCCAACTAGCTCACTCCTGGCCCTCCTGGGTATTTGCGTTTGTAAAAGTGGGGTCTTCAGCCAAGTTCAGCTGAAACTGGCGGGAGCTGGGGAAGAAAAAAAAGAGAGCCAAGCCCCAGGGTTTTGGGTGGTCCTGCCGGAAGGCTCAAGTTCACAGGGCAGCTTTACCTTTCCCGGGGACAGCGGTGCCAGAGTGGCGGTCAGGGGCACATGCCCGACAACTAAGGTGTCCTCCTGTAGATGAAGACGTTGTTACAGTTACACACTTCCTCAGGGTTGAGCTCATTCACTGTCTGAGTCACACAAAAATGGCAAAAGTTCATGCATAGGACTAACACCTGTTTCTCTGTTCCTTTCGCTCTTTAAATTGATTTTAAAGTATAAGTGTAATTATGTTTCATTGTCAATGGAACATTACCAACACTGTCCCATTGTAGATAATATCCAGTCCACCCCTGAACATGTTCACACAGTCTTTGTCTTCATGGAGATGGGACTCGAGGCCTGGGGTTCTCAACTAGGGGAGTTCTACCCCCGGGGAACATTTGGTGATGGTGTCGGATGCACTTAAACACCCCCACAGAGCCCAGGGCACCCCCCGCAACCAGGAGTGACCTGGAAGCGGCTTGGGGCTCATCTACCCCACCCCGTAGCACTCATTCTGTTACCGAACGCTGCAACAAGAAGGGTGGGGTACAGTGTACCTGAAATGGGTCTGAGAATCAGTAAACCATCACCATCCTAAACCAAGCTAGATGAAGATTCTCTCTGAGCATAACCTTTGTACAGACATAGAGAGTAACAAAACCAGACTCAGTCAGCCTGGGGCTGGTCTTCGCCACCTGTAGGGGCACCATCTGAAGGACAGTCTCCCATCGCTACCCCAGGGCCCCCTGCTCCCCCAGGGAAAACGTTCCAACCCAGAGCCACGTAGGGACCCTTGTCGATGGAAACACCCTCTGAGGTGGCCCAGCCTCTATGCGTGCATGTGGGTTGGTGGGTGTGTGTGGTGTGTGGGGTGGTGGGTGCATCCGTTGTTGTGTGTGTGTGTGTGTGCACGCGTGCTGTGTGTGGGGTGGTGGGTGCACCCATGTTGTGTGTGTGTGTGTGGGTGTATCCGTATTGTGGTGTGTGTGTGTGTGCACACGTGCTGTGTGTGGGGTGGTGGGTGTATCCATGTTGTGATGTGTGTGTGGTATGTGTATCCATGTTGTGATGTGTGTGTGGTATGTGTATCCATGTTGTGATGTGTGTGTGGTATGTGTATCCATGTTGTGATGTGTGTGTGGTATGTGTATCCATGTTGTGATGTGTGTGTGGGGAGTGGTGTGTATATCCTTGTTGTGATGTGTGTGTGTGTCTGTGTGTGGGGTGGTGGGTGTGTCCATGTTGTGATGTGTGTGTGTGTGTCTGTGTGTGGGGTGGTGGGTGTGTCCATGTTGTGATATGTCTGTGTCTGTGTGTGGGGTGGTGGGTGTGTCCATGTTGTGATGTGTGTCCATGTTGTGATGTGTGTCTGTGTCTGTGTGTGGGGTGGTGGGTGTGTCCATGTTGTCATGTGTGTCCATGTTGTGATGTGTGTCCATGTTGTGATGTGTGTGTGTGTCTGTGTGTGGGGTGGTGGGTGTGTCCATGTTGTGATATGTGTGCATGCTGTCCTGTGTGCACACGTGTTGTGATGTGTGCTCTGTGGCAGTGATCACGACTGTGGACCTGGCCTTGTGCACCCAGGGGCGGGGAGGCCACCCGGTGGTCCTGACGGGTGGTCCTGGGGGATGACCTCCTGATTCTGTGCACCTGGGCAGGCCTGGTCCTGGAAGGAGAATGTGCTGGAATCGGGCACATCGGGCCGCTACACGGTGGAGACGGTCAGCACAGAGGAGGGCGTCATCTCCACGCTGACCATCAGCAACATCGTGAGGGCCGACTTCCAGACCATCTACAACTGCACCGCCTGGAACAGCTTTGGCTCCGACACGGAGATCATCCGGCTCAAGGAGCAAGGTGGGGCGGCCAGGACCGCTAGGGCCATGGGCCGCGGCCGCTCCCTGCGAGGGCAGGGCCCCAGGCGAGGTCCTCCAGGGTCCTGGGGACACAGGGCTGCCTCCAGGGTGCCCCGGCTAAGCTGAGGGGTGACCCTTGCACTGTCCAGTCCCTGACGTGCAGGGGGCCGGGCTCAGCCATCTGCAGTTCCCCGAGGGACACACGTGGACCATGGTGCTGGGAAGGAGATGCCAGCCAGAGGGCAGTTCTCAGGCTCAGAAGACGGAGCCTCAGAGGGGCATGGAGGGGATTCCAGAGAAGCTGGGCAGGCAGTCTGCCAGCGGCGCTCCAGGTCCTGAGGTTGTCTGGAGGTCTCGCCCCTTTTCCAGGGGGTCAGTCCAGGGCAGACAGGAGGGTCCAGGGGGCCTGGGCCCTGGCAGTCTCTGACCCTTCCAAGATGAAGGCCCACCCACAGGCTGCCCGGCCTTGGGAGAGATTCTGGGCTGAGCAGGTGGTCTCAGCTGGGCCCCGGGGGCCTCGGGGCTCCCCTGTGGATCACGCAGTTCCCAACGCCTCCTCCCTAATAGGTGCTGCTTCGCATAGTGCTTTGCCCACATAATTTGCATAATATCACCCACACATCATCCCAACCCTCCCGGTCCCCTGTGGCTTACCCTCCGTGTCTCCCCTCCATGCCCCCACTCCTGTGCCCTCCCCTCCCCTCGCACCCTCACCTCCTCAGAATCACCCCCCACCCCCACCTCTCTCTCTAGCCCCACTCCCCTGGAGCCTCTAAGTCAATCTGAACCAACTCCAAGTTCAGGTTGGCTAGTCCAGATCTCTGGGGTGTCCCAGAGCCATGATGCAGGAGGGAGCACCCCCTCCCATCCCTCTGACCCTCCAGATGGCTGCCCCACCCCACCCCCCCACCCCCAGTCCCGTCCCACCCTGGCCAGCCAGGCCCTGGCTGTGGACGCTTGCTTTATTTCCACACAGGTTCGGAAATGAAGTCGGGAGCCGGGCTGGAAGCAGGTACGAAGGAGACATGAGACTCCCGGGATGGGGAAGGGACCGCTGGGCTAGCGGGGGAGGGAGCCCAAAGCGGGGGTAGGGAGGCCGGGGCAGGCCGCTAACTTCTCTGCCCTCCCCCCCATCTTGAGGGTTTAGTGCAGTGAGCAGCAGGGCCAGGTGCTCAGGCAGGGTGGGTCTAGGGACCCCCGAGACCTGTCTCCTCTGTGGCTGCGCCCGCAGGCTCCCTGCATCCCACACACCAGCTCCTGCTCCTGCCCGTCCTCCCTCCCATCCTTCCTCTTTGGAAGCCCTGGCTCCTCCCCTCTGGGGTCAGCTCCTCCCCGCTGGGGTCAGCTGGCCCTGCCCAACTCCTCCCGCTTCTCACCATCACCACCAGCTTGGCCGTCGCTTCCAGGACATCAGGTCTGTCCCGCCCTGCTGTGACCCACACGATCCATGCTAACCCCACGCTTTCCAACGGCTGGCTCCTAACGCCATTCCTGCATTCCCCATTGGACTGTCATCTCACCACCAGACCGCTAGGCACTGCCTCACTCCCCAGGGGCTCCGGCAGCCAAGGGGTCACCAGGCTTCCTGGGTTGAGTTGTTCTGTCTTGGGACCTCCTCAAGAGGAGAAACCCCCACTCCCAGGGAGAAACCCAGCAAAGAGAATCAGGACTTTGCAAGCCAGACCCCTCTGTGTTGACAAAGGCCCTGATGAAGATGTGGGATGCTGTGTCCCGGTTCTCCCACCACACTGGCCAAGAAGGAGCTAGGACTGGTCAGTTCCTCCCACAAGCTCCTGGTGGGGCCCACGCACACCCACCTTCTCTGGGCAGATGGCCCCTTTAGAAGCATCAGTCCCTACACAGGCCACGCAACGGGGCAACACAGACTCCTGCTGTGTTCCCGTCTGCACACTCCTCTGAGCTCCCTGACACCTTCCTTGGTGGCTGAGATTCCTGGGGTGGAGGGAAGACTCTGTCCCTCTCCAGGCACATCCCAGAGAGCCCTGTCTAGACAGGGACACCCTGTACAGGTGACCGGGCAAGGAGGAAACATGCATCAGCCTTTACAGAGGGAATGCCACCCGCCTGCCCTGCCACACGGGACCCTGTCCCTCTGCCCGTCCCCCCGACTAAGACAGTTCTCCAGATAAATGGTCACACACCCACACCCTACCCAGCTGTTAACAACTTAAGGAAATGTGGCCTCAAGGACGCCAGAGGCAGAGACCACCCTAGATACCACTTTCCTGGTTCTTGGGTTTCATGGACATTGAGGCCCAGGGAGGTTAAGGACCCTTCCACTTTCATCCTTTGCTCTGGGCTCAGCTGACACAAGACCGGAGTTTTCCAAGGACTCCTAGACTTCCTGGGAGAAACTTAAGTCCAACCCAAATTCATCAAATTCAAAAGCGTTGCACCAACGAACTTCCAAAGCAGTTTTCCTTCCTGCGAGGAATTGAAACCTGAGACGGAACCATCTCACTGTCGTAAGCAGCTCATGGGGCTGGCTGAGGTCAAGCCCGTTGTCTCACTTCTGACTCGTGAGACCAGGCCAACACCTCCTGTTTGTTGCCTCCCCTGCCACCCCTACAGCGGTCTCAGCCGCCACTAGGCAGGTGATGAACGGACCAGTATGCAGGTCTTGGCCTGGAAGGGAAATCCCAGAGTGACAGCCGACACTGCCCACCACTGGGGCACCTGCTCCTTCTGGGAGACGGACCCCTCCCTCTCCCGCCAGCCTCTCCAGGGGCTGCAGTCTGCCAGGTTCCTCCTCTTTTCTTCTCTTTAAAGAAAACAACAGTGAGACAAGAGGCCAACCCCAGTTGAAGACAGACACCTGGAGTCCCAGTCATCTACTCTGAGAACACGCGGTGGGAGAGGACCTCGAAAGTCCTCTAAAAGGGGCTTTGCTCTCGTTGTATCTGCTGTGGTCCTCCTTCCCACACAGACACGGGGGCAAAGTCTTGCACAGTTTCGGGTACCAGCCTGTGCCAGCCTTTACCTGCCTGCATTTATCTACATGAATCCCAAGGGCCTCCCCTGGTGACTCAGTGGTAAAGAACCCACCTGCAATACAGGAGATGCAGGTTCGATCCCTGGGTCAGGAAGATCCCCTGAAGGAGGAAATGGCAACTCACTGTCGTCTTGCCTGGAAAATCCCATGGACAGAGGAGCCTGGTAGGCTGCAGTCCATAGGGTTGCAAAGAGTCGGATGTGACTTAGCGACTAAACAATAACAATAAAACCCCACCCCCCACCCACCCACCTCAAGGCAGGCACTGTTACCATCCCAGTTTACAGATGAGAAAGGAGAGGTAAAGTTGGTTGGTCTGGGCCATACAAAGGCTGTGAAGGTGGAAGATCGATGTGACGCAGTGTGCGGAGCTGGGCAGAATGAGGAGGGCGTTTAAGAGGAGACCTGGGTTTGCACTGGTTCTGCTGCATCTGCGTGTCCTTAACCAAGTCACTTGACTTCTCTGGGCCTCCGGGTGTCCATCTGTAAATGGGAGGCTTGGACTCTGTGAGCCCTAAGCTGGCCCTCCCATTCCTTATTTATCCCCCCATGGACACTTCAGGGCCCCACATCTTATGCTGAGGCCCCCTCTGCTACCACAGAAAGGTCTGGACCATCTGGAAGAGCGACCCCACCACCCTAATGTCACCCTAACCCTCCCCCTCCCCACCCGTCTCTACTGGAGGAGGGCATGAGACACACTACAGGAACTCGACAGGAAGCGAAGCCCTGCCTGGCTGGCATTCCAGGCGCCTCTCTGGCAGGGTGGGGTGTCAGGATTCCTGCCTGGGAGACTGGCCCAGGAGAGGCGGGAGCAGGACTGGGTCTCTCTCCTTAAAGAGGTGGGGGGAAGGAAATCCCTGGTGGTCCAGTGGTTAGGACTCTGCAGGGGGCATGGGTTCGATCCCTGCTCGGGGAACTAAGATCCCTGTGTGCTGCACGGTGAGACCAAAAAATTGGAAAAAAAAAAAAGTTTTTTTTTTTTCTTCAAAAAGAAGTGGGCGGGGAGCTCTGATCCTGCCCTCCCGCCTCTAAGACTTGCCTCTGGCACCTTCCACCTGTGATGCCCAGGCCCTGAAACTGCCTCAGACCTGAAAACTCTCTGAAACCTGGTTGTCCATGTCCACCCCCAGCCCTGGGAAAGGGAAGAGAAGGAAAAGACAGAGCAAACAAAAGCAGCAGCAGTGACCATGGTCACCTGCCAAAGAAATCCAGGGACTTAAGACTCTCCTGGTTTACGCCCGCGGGGCGCTCAGCTGCACCCAGCCTCGCCTCTCATCTCCACGCTCCCCGCCCCTCCCGTGTCTGCTTGCCTGTCTCCCCCTCATCACTGCTCCCCATCTTTCTCAGTCCCCCTGCCCCCTCCACGTGACCCGTCCCCGCCCGAGCTGACCCCCGTGACCTCTGCCGGAGCCTGCCCAGGCCCCCGCGGCCTTTCCCAGGCGCATCCACGCCCAGAGCTGGGCAGGGGCTGAGCCCGAGGAGCTGGGTGGGGTCCCCGGGGGAGAGCGGACTGTCCCGGCTCCCCAGTCAGCGCGCCTCCTTCTGTCCTGCAGAGGCTGTACCGATGGCCGTCATCATCGGGGTGGCCGTCGGAGCTGGCGTGGCCTTCCTCGTCCTTCTGGCAACCATCGTGGCCTTCTGCTGCGCCCGCTCCCAGAGAAGTACGGGAGGGAGGGCCGGGAGCTCGGGGAGGGGGACGGAGGAAAAGGTCAGGCTTAGGCTGCCCGGGAGAGCAAGTGAGCGGGAGCACCAGGGGCCCCGCCAGCGCTGTGAGCTTCAAGGGCAGGGCCGGGTCTCACGTATCTTTCCGCGTGCGGCGCCTTGCCCCGCATCCGGGACACAGTGGGCACGTGGCTGATGCTGAGCTGGACCAAAGTGGACGTCCTCCCGCGGGCCGTCGGCTGGCACCTTGGATCGAACACACACCACACTCCCCGTGCTTTGGGAACTGTACTGAAATCCCTCGGGAGGGGCGGGGTGGGGGGCGGGAATCCTTGCCCCCGAGATCTGCTAGTCCAACCAGAAAAGCCGGTCACCCACACACAAAAATAAACAACAAAAGCACTCAGGGAACTGCTTCGTGTGGACTCTTAAAAGGCCTTTGGTCATTAGCCATAAAGTGGGGGTGTTGATGCCCTCTTGAATCATGTGTGCCTGGACTCTCCATCCTGAGTGTAGCTCTGAAATTCTGTGTGCTGGACAGACGCCGGGAAGGGTAGATGGGATGGTGGAGCCGTGGGAACAATAGAGGCACAGGCTTGCTGCCCCACCGTTTCTACCCAGTGACCCCCGGGCAAGCCACAGCTACTCCGGGCGTCCGTTTCCTCCCGTGTGACAGCAAGGGGCCGGCTGAAGTGACCCTCAGAGTCCCACCGCTCTAACATTCTGTGAGCATAAGGCACCACGTGAGTCAGCGGAGGAAGCCTGCTCCCTCCTCCACTTGGCAGCCTTCACGTGATGGAAAAAGGCTGCCTGTGTCCTCCCCTCCAAGCTGAGCAGCCTTGCTCTCTTGAAGGCTCCCAAGGATGCAGGGTCAGGCCCTCCCTTCCCGCCCACTCAGTGGGCTCCATAGGGAAGTGTATTTTAGCAGCAATTTCCTAGCAGAGCTCTCTCCAGGTTATCAATGGGCTCCCCGCTCTAGAAGCCGTTAAGCTCTCCATCACAAAAGCTGGACCACACTGGCGCAGGGGTGCTTCCGCCTCGGGTGGGAGCTGGACCAGGGGATCTCCAGGTCCTTTCCCACAATCAGAGGTGGGATTATCTGAACAGAGAGACCAGAGCTGGGTAGGGCAGGTCAGAGAAGACTCCTAGAAGGAAGTGAGAACTTAGTAGGATGACCAGTGGCCACGGGAGCAGGAGTGAAAGGCTGAGAAATGTGCAACCAGGAGCCCTCAGAGAAGGCCCTGCCCCAACAGCAGCCCACAGCACATGCAGACAGCTGTTCTATTACTGGGGTGGGGGGGATGCATGAAACTGCTGAGTTCAGGGGCCAGAGAGTAGACCCAAGGGGAGCGGGGAGCTTGACAACTCAGGCCCTGAAGTCTGAGATAATTGTCTGTCGTCTACTCTTTCTTATTTTATGTCCAGATCTCAAAGGTGTTGTGTCGGCCAAAAATGACATCCGGGTGGAGATTGTCCACAAGGAGCCTGCCTCGGGCCGGGAGGCTGAGGAACACCCCACCATCAAGCAGCTGATGGTGAGAATATCATCGTATCCCCGCCCCCCACCCAGACCTCTGTGCCCTGAAGGTCCCAGCACCAGAGGCTTCCTGATGCTCTAGATGCTCCTGAGAACAAAGCATCAGTCAAGATGTTCTTCTCTGCCTCCCCCGGCCCCCACCTCGCTTATAGGCCAGGCATCCACAGGCAGACCTAAGAGGCTCCATTGGTTGGGTTCCAGACCACCATGATAAAGCGAGCCTCATGCATTTTTTTTTTTTGTTTCCCAGTACATACCAAAGTTACATTTACACTATACAATTAGCTTGTTAACTGTACAATAGCATTATGTCTTTTAAAGTGTACATACCTTAATTTAAAAGTACTTCATTGCTAAAAAATGCTAACCATCATCTGAGCCTTCAGTGAGTAGAAACATCAAAGATCGACTGATCACAGATCTCCATAACAAAGCTTATACTAATGACAAGGTTTGGGGACTTCCCTGGTGGTCCAGTGGTTAAGACTCCTGGTTCCCATTGAAAGGGGAGCAGGTTCAATCCCTGGTTGATGAACTGAGATCCCATATGCTGCACAGCCCAGCCGAAAAAAAAAAAAAGGTTTGAACTATCATGAGAATTATCAAGACATGAAGTGAGCAGCAAACACTTTTGGGGAAATGATGCCAATAGACTTGCCCAACACAAGTTGACACAAACCTTGGATTTATTTAAAAAAAAGAAATATTTGCAAAGTGCAATAAAACTAAGTATGGTTGTATTCTCAGTCAACAAAGGTGTATAGTGTGTCTACTATATCGTGTTTGAAGTTCTCAGAGACTCAAAGACAGCTAACATGAATTCCCAGCTTTCGAAGAACCCAGCTGTCCGTAGGGAGAGAACACATACACTGTTCAGTCGCTAAGTCATGTCCAACTCTTTGTGACCCAACGGACTGCAGCACACCAGGCTCCTCTGTCTCCCAGAGTTTGCTCAGATTCATGTTCATTGAATCATGATGCCATCTAACCATCTCATCATCTGCCACCCCTTCTCCTTTTGCCTTCAGTCTTTCCCAGCATCAGGGTCTTTTCAAATGAGTCAGTTCTTTGCATCAGTTCTTTTGGTGGCCAGAGTATTGGAGCTTCAGCTTCAGCTTCATCATCAGTCCTTCTAGTGAATATTCAAGGTTGATTTCCTTTAGGGTTGACTGGTTTGATAGCCTTGCTGTCTAAGGGATTCTCAAGAGTCCTGTCCAGCACCACAATTCGACAGCACCAATTCTTTGGGGGCTCAGCCTTCTTTATGTTCCAACTCTCACATCTGTACATGACTTCTGGAAAAACCCCTTGACTGCTTGACTATTAGGACCTCTGTCGGCAAAGTGATGTACATAAATTGTCATAATATGATGTGACATAAGGTATAATCCTATACACATACACACACGGGTGTTATCAACATTCAGTACATGCCTTCTCCCCCACCCCCAACAGAAGTCTGCAGTAAGCACAGCTTCCTCTTCAGGAGCTGGACTGTGGTACACTCATAGCTTCTCTAGCACCCCCAAGGCCACTCCTTTTCCTCCTCCTCCTCCTGATTTCCACTGATGGACCATGACTCATCCCTCTGTGCAGACAGACCCTGGAAAACTCTGCTAGAATGCTCTGTTGCATATTGTATCACAGTTATAATATGTCAGAGGAGCAGCAGCAAGGAAGTGGGCCAGCAGCCTGGGCCTCTTTGTCCCCCAGTCTTCTTATCTAGGAAATGGGGTGAAGGTCATGCAGTACACGGCAGCGTGAGGGCTCAGTGGGTAAACCCCTGAAGAGTGTGGAGCCAGTGGGACACAGGGCGCCAAGGAAGGGGAGCTATTTACGTCAATATGAAGTCACCTGTTTCCTTATCTGCCTCCACTAGAGGATGAGCAAGCCGCCTTAAGTCAGCCCTGTGTCCCTGGCGCCTTCCAGGGTCCCTGTTAGATGCTCGCCGCCATTCAGGGAATTAAATTAATGTCTTCTCTGCTGCTCTTTTTCTATCCAGTTGATTTTCCGGTCCTGTCAATTTCCACTTCACCATCTTTTCAAATAGGTGCCTCTGTCACTTCTTCACTGTTACTCCTTAGCACAGGCCTCACGGCTTCCCTGATCCATGACTGACAGCACCCGCCCAAGTGGTCCCACATTCTCGTCTTTTACCATTTTACTCACCAGAGTCCTTCTAAAATGCAAATCTGATCCTGTGCTATGTGGGACCTTAGTTCCCCAGCCAGGGATCGAACCCACATCCCCGGCACTGAAGGGTGGATTCTTAACCACTGGACCACCAGGGAAGTCCCACATGTTTCTCCTCCATAGTACATATATCTAATTACCTGTGAGCATCACCAAGAATCCCAGAGTTTCTCAAAGGTCTGCTAATGTCTACTTCGCTCAAGCAAACACAATATCTGACACATAGAACAGTCATTCTTACAAGGGAGGGGACCACAGCCCAGACCTGGGCAGGAATGGACATCTCTGTTGATGAGCTTTATCAAGTCTGGTGTGGAGGTCCCCATGCCTGTCCTTCATCCCCCAGGGACCTTGCATTCCCTCCCAGTGGGATGTTCTGAACTCCCCTGACTGTCTCGACACCACGGTCCGGTCCAGACCCTAAAGAGTTGGGGGTCACCCAGCAGTCAGTTAAAAGTAGGGGATAACCCCAGCAGAGGAACCCAGTGAGGGCTCCCCTTGAGGAGACCTTCTTTCCCCTGCCCTGATACAGCCCAGCATGGAGGAGAGGCAGGCTTAGGAGTTGAATCTGGTGGGAGAGAAGAACCAGATCGAGATAGCCACAGCAATACTGGAAAATGAAAAAAGCAGCATTAGTGGGGAGTTAACAGGATGGAACAGCCTTGACTAATTCTCCGGGGCTCCAAAAATAGATCAGGAAAATGAGTCACAAAGAAAAAGACACATCCCAGCCCTGAGAGTGGATGGGACCTGGACCAGATTGTGTCAGGTGCGGAAGTGATAGATGGGAAGAACATTCTGTACCACGGGACAGGCACCACTGTGGCTATTCAGACTAATTAATGCACCCACTGTGTGCCAAGTATGCTTTATCTTTCACCTTAAGTGAGCATTATTTTTTTAATTTTTAGTAATTTTGAGGCATGTCCCTTCATTCATTCATTCATCTGACATAAACATAACATTTCTGACAGCCCTGCTATATAGCAGGCACCACACTGGGCACCAGCAAGTCAAAGAATTAATACCACACAATTAAATATGACTCCACTCCAAAAGGATTTTGGTCAATGACCACAGGCACTGTACCAGGCATGCTGGAGACCCAAAGAGAAACAGAAATAGATCCCTGTCCCCTGACTCTCTGGCCTCCATTCAGGAAGATAACTTTTAATAATAGTCTAAGTCCTTGCAGTGAATAACAGGTGAGGCCCTAGTTGCCACCTCCTTGCAGGTAGCTTCCATTGATTCCTTCTCAAGGTCCTGCCTGCTGCCCAGAGGTTCTGCAGTTATTTATCTACAGGTCCACCTCCTGTTGAGCAAAGCTGTTTCATAAAGTCTCTTCATCTTTGTTTGCCTGGCCTTCAGCACAATGCCTGGCCTGAAGTCAGTAAATGCTCACAATTGAACTGAATCAAAGTGAAATCCCTGGAGGTGATAACAGTAGCCAACATAGGAAGAGAGGGAAGGAAAGGAATGCGTCTTAGAAACGGGCCTTGCAAGCACCCACCTCTTTGTCTCCAGCTCTCACGAGGGGGTGGGGATAGGGGTCCAAGGGTCCAAGAATAACAATGAGATCTGGACTCTCCTCTGGACTCTTGTCACCTGCCTCTGGGGGGAGGGGGAGGCAGAGATGGCAAGCATCTTTTGAGTTCATTTCTCCAGCTTTCCCCTGGGATGAGTGGACAGTCAGGCCACTTCCTACCCTCTGAGCAGCTGTTTTGGGGTTGTAGATGGACCGCGGTGAATTCCAGCAAGACTCAGTGCTGAAGCAGCTGGAGGTGCTCAAAGAAGAAGAGAAGGAGTTTCAGAACCTGAAGGTAAGAAGAGCCCCGCTTAGACTCACCGCACGGCCTGGATTCCAGGCTTCAGCGCTGATGACCCCGGCCCCAGATTCGGGCAAACCACAGCAGCAAATAGGAAGAGAAAGGCCAGAACTCGCCTTGGGGACCTCTCCTCTCAGTAAAGTTGGGATCACCCCCTCCCCCCACAAGGAGATGAGAGAGTTAACTTCCTTGCCAATCACATTTATAATGAATTTCCATGTTCTGGACTAAAACAAAAAATAATGAAAGATTCTCACATGATCTTGAGCTAGCTGCCCTGAAATAACAAAACATGCCCGGCAAGACTGGGTTTCCCAGGTGGCGCTAGTGGTAAAGAACCCGCCTGCCAATGCAGGCGGGAGTTCAATCCCTGGGTCGGGAAGATCACCTGGAGAAGGAAATGGCAACCCACCCCAGTATTCTTGCCTGGAGAATTCCAGGGAGAGGAGCCTGACCGGCTACAGTCCATAGGGTGGCAAAGAGTTGGACACCACTGAGCAATTAAGCACACACTGGGCAAGACGCTACTTGAATACCTGTCAGCATCCTGCCCAGGATAATAATCCACACCCCCACTCTGACCCCCTGCCTTCCTCCCCTGCCTTCCTCCTGTCTGTCCCTGGCCCTTCCCTGCTGTCCATCCAGTGATGTGACAAGGCTCTCCCTCCGGCCTCTGCAGGACCCCACCAACGGCTACTACAGCGTCAACACCTTCAAGGAACACCACTCGACCCCCACCATCTCGCTGTCCAGCTGCCAGCCGGACCTGCGCCCCACGGGCAAGCAGCGCGTGCCCACTGGCATGTCCTTCACCAACATCTACAGCACGCTGAGCGGCCAGAGCCGCCTCTACGACTACGGGCAGAGGTTCGTGCTGGGCATGGGCAGCTCGTCCATCGAGCTCTGCGAGCGGGAATTCCAGCGGGGCTCGCTTAGCGACAGCAGCTCGTTCCTGGACACGCAGTGCGACAGCAGCGTCAGCAGCAGCGGCAAGCAGGACGGCTACGTGCAGTTCGACAAGGCGAGCAAGGCCTCGGCCTCCTCCTCCCACCACTCCCAGTCCTCTTCGCAGAACTCCGACCCCAGCCGGCCCCTGCAGCGGCGGATGCAGACGCACGTCTGAGCAAGCCGGACCGAGGGTGGGGGACGGGTCGGAGCTCGGTCTGGCTCGGCAGAGACTTTGCAAAGGACCCCGGAAGCAGCCGCCTCCAGGACAGCCCCGAGGGCCACCACCCTGCCCGCAGCCCCGATGGATGGAGCACAAACGTGGGCCCAGCGGCCGCGCACAGAGGCTTGCGGGTGGAGATGCGGGCAGAGGATGCAGCCGAGAGGAGGTGTGCTCTTTGCCGGCCTCTCGGTCCCGGCCTTTTTCCGGAGGCCCTCCTCCACCTGCCCCTCCCACAGGCTCCAGAGGCAGCTAAAACTCTGCTTTCGTGAATTGTACCCCTTGCTGCCCGCCAGCCCTATCCCCATTCCTGTGCTTCAGCACCGCAGCCCTGGGGAGCAGGGGGTCAAGCGCTCCCGGCACCGAGCTACCCCAGTGCCCCCTGCCGCTCATAGCCCAGACCCTCCGAGGCTGGGAAGCCAGAACCGGCCCTGGCCCTTGGCCACCACCCAATTTGTTCGGTGTTTTGTGTCCATACTCTTGCAGTTCTGTCCTTGGACTGGATGCCTCTCAGCTCTGCGGTGGGACTGGTCTAATCAGAGACTGTGTCTGGGGGTGGGGGTGGGGAAGGAGGGGGAGTGTGACACCCGGGGACCCCTCGCCAGGCTGTGTGACCCAGAGCCTCCCCCAACCCTGCTTCGTGTACTCCTCCCCCCCGACCCCTGCACATCCAGAGTCAATATAAGGAGTGTGAGAGCTGCTCTGGTCAGGGTTCTTTAAACAGGGGTTGGAGAGACTGTCTGGGGATGCATGGGGTTTGAGGGGACCAGCAGGCCGGCCTTTCAAGTGATGAGACTCGCCTTCTCAGCTGAGCCTAGAGGCACACACAGAACTGTGGTCCTGTCTTCAGTAAGACTGCAGGGGCACCAGAGGATGCAAATCAGCTCCTCATGCCTACCTGCCACCTGAGAATAAACATTAGGGGCCCTGCCTCCAAGAGATCCGTTCTGTTCTTTTGTTCCTGCTGAGCCATGGGAGACCCCAAAAGCTCAGAGGATGCTTTGGGAACCCAGGGTTCCTGGCCGGGCTTTCATTCGGCTTTCCCAAGCAGTGGAGAGCTCTGGTTGCGATGGCAACAGGACCTAGAGGCAGATTCCTATAGGAAGTGCCCAACCCAGAGGGCGCACGAACGCGGGGCCTCACCAACCACCTGACTCGTGCCAGATACGGCTCAGGGGCAAAGGGGCCAGACCGCATTGGTGGGGTCCTTCTAGGCCTTTCTTCTGGCAGTATTCTGCAAAGTCAGCTCCCTCCATTGGGGGTTCAGGAGAGGAGGCCCTCTTCAAAGAGCCTGTGCCACCAAGCAACCGGACACTATGAGACTCAAATGATGTTCTTTCTAAGAATGGCTTTGTTTGGGTGCAAAGCTTGGCATGGTGATGGCCGACAGGCTGGCATGGATAAACAGGGCCAAATTAGAATGCTCACTCTGCGAGCTTTGCGGAAGCCACGTTGTCCTGAAGGTTGGGATTCCTCCTAAGTTTTAGCCTCTTCTCCTCAAACCTTCCCTGGGGTCCTTACCCATCATGGGAACCTTCATCATGAAAGGCTGCTTCTCCCCACCATTGCTTCCTTGGACAGCCTCAATCCACAGATTCTATGCATTGCCTTCCTAACATCTCCACTCAAAGGATTTATCTACTTCCACCATATTTCCTATTGCTTCAGAACCTCCCATTTCCTTCATATCTTCCTTTATAGCCCCCAAGCCCGAGGGAGTAGAAACTGATTAAGAACTCTAAGTGTACATCCCAGCCTCACAGCTTGCTCCTGGTACCAGAGTACCATTTCTGGCCCAGCACAGATGCCTGTGGGCTCCAGCTTAATTTTTTTTTTTTTTAATAATTGCTAACATTTAAAAATTTTATTTATTTGGCTGTGCTGGGTCTTCATTGCTGTGCAGGCTTTTCTTTAGCTGTGGCAAGCAGGGCTACTCTGTTACCTAGCAGAGGTTTCTCATTGTGGTGAGTTCTTTTGTTGCAAGAACTCTGCCGGCTATGGGCTCTAGGATGCACAGGCTTCAGTACTTGCAGCACGTGGGCTCGGCAGTTGTGGTTCCAGGGCTCGAGACCACAGCCTCAATACTTGTGGCGCACGGGCTTCATGTGAGATCTTCCCGGACCAGGGATCGAACTCGTGTCTCCAGCATTGGCAAGCAGATTCTTTACCACTGAGCCACCAGGGAAGCCCTCTAAGTCTTCTAACCCCACAAGTCTTCTTTCCCATATATATATATATTTTGCCTTTGCTAATCAAGAATAAGGGTGTAAGATCAAATGCAGAATGCCTTGATGTGCTAGAATAGGAGGAGGATGACCTAAGATGATCTGTCCATTCACTTCTGCTCTCCCACACCTTGGAGGCGGGTGGGAAATTGATCTTCTAATCCTCACCACAGCCTATCCTGCCCCTTACCCCCCGCGCAATCATCCCCACCCACAATACACAGTTCTAAAAGGATGGAGGTGCCCATTTTTTTTCTTGGAACCCAAGGTTATGGCACAGAACAACCTGGGAAGAAATCTGATCTCCTGGAGAACAGAACCCTCTTTTCCCTTAGAGGCTCAGACACTCCCAGGGTGGGGCTATGGACATCACAGAAGATGGGGCTGCACAGTGAAGACTTGGCTACATGGGACCACCCCCTGAGTCCTCTCCAAGGCATAGACACAGCAGAGAATCACGGAAAGGGTACGAGATCACACGTAAGCCCTGGTTGAAAGAGAAGAACACAGGTAGGTGAAATCAGTAAGCACTACCGCCAAGGCATTGAGAAGGATGCTGGACTGAGCTATATACATCCTTTTACCCCTCTGGCCCTATTTACTTCTCATGCAAGAGTGAAAGGCAAAAAAGTTGGTAAAGGGAAGTGTTAAAAAAAAAAAAAATTAAGGCAGTGGGAAGCCCTGAATTTCCCTACAGGTGACTTCACACCAACTGAAATGAGTGCTTCACATTTGTAATCTTATTTAATTCCTGCATTTCTACAAAGTATCATCATTTAACAGACAAGGCAGTGAGGCTTTAAGAAACCAAAGACCAGCCCAAGGTCACAGAGCTAACAAGTGACGCACATGAGATTAAACAGATGCTTTCCTCTGTGACATGTTTCCATCCACAGCAAAAGCCCAAGGCCACTCTCATCCTAGAAAATGCCCGGTGCCGAAGGCCATAAGCAAGGACCCACTCGGGGGCGGGCAGAGGAAGGGCAGGCTGCAGCTCCAGTAGGAAAGCATGACTGGCATCCTCCACCCCCAGTCCCCGAATGACCTGGAGAGACAGCAACTTCCTGGGAAAGCGCGTCTGTGTATCAAATCACTACCCCCCCACGCCCCATTCCCAAGGCCAGGATCCAGCTTTCCGATAGCTTTACAATTCGTTATTGGCTCCGAGTCACTGGCCGAGGGCCCAATTTCTAACTCTCAGGCTCGTTATCAGTCTGGAAAGCCCAGGGTTATTTCCACCATGTCTTCAACTCTCATGGAATGGAAGGTGGTTTCATACAAAGCACCAGGGCACCATAGTAAACCCGTCTCTGATGGAGACGACTGAAACAGTGCTTCAAGGCACAGGCCTTGAAGCTGCCTGGGAGTTTCCGGAGTGGAGGGGAACACGGGAAATAACAGCAAACGTAATGCAGCTTTTGGGAGATTTCTCAGAACAGGAGAAAAGGAGCCAACAAAAATTCCTTTTCACTTCCTATATGGGGGAGGGGCATACACTGGGCACATGGCCTTTGCTATGACATGATCAGAACTGAAATCACCAGCTACACACTCCAGGAGTCCCACCAGCCCTCCCCACGTATGCATGGTTTGTGATGCCACCAGAAAAAACCACGAAGGGGGAGTCCTGTAATTAGTTTCTTCTAAGAAGTTTCCCTATAAAATCAACTCTCTGTTGAAATAAAAGTATAAATATTTAAATAAAAATGATCCTAATTTGCATATAGATGTTTATTTCAAAAACATGAATGGTTAGACATAAACCAAGGACATTTCAACTAAATCTTGAGGTCTACTTCCCCTTTAAAGAAGCCTCTTACAGAAGCTGTTTTTTAGGAGCTGTAACCACAGGCCAGACATTTGCAGCTTCAGAATCAAAACTACAGGATCTCTGAGACTCACTGATCAAACACTCCCTCTGATGTTACTTCTCAAATTCCGTAAGGCTCATCTTTTCCCCAATCCCCTGTGTTTCCATTTTCCTAACTAGGTCATCAGTTGGGAAAAATGAGACAATCCCAAGCTACTTTTCTTTTTAAACATAAGGATTTGTTTTCCTGGATGAACACATTTGTGTTGCAGGAAGAGTCCTGTCCACACATTCCCTCTCTAACTGCTGTTCTTCCTGGCTCCATCTCCTCCTCCTCTCTGTTGGTGAAATCTTGAACATGTACTGAAAGCTTTTGGACCACAGGTCCTGTGGTTTCACACCTACCACAGCCCTCATCTTTACAAGGCCTCTTGTGAACACATGACATTCACAAGCTCCATCGTTGAGTTCTGGTCTACATCCCTGGGGCCTGTATCTGCCTGCCATTCCATGTTCCAGAGCTCCTCCCTGGGCCAGCCGGCTCGGCCCACCCACAGGGCTGGGATGGCCTCAATCCCTGGGCCAAATATCTTCCCTGTGCTCACCAATCAGGGAGCCCCGGGCACACAAAGGAACTTCCTTCCGTTGTGTCTCAAACTATGGCCCTTGGAAATAAACTTGGAAGGCTATGAGAACAGTCACATAATGCTTCTCTATAGCTGTCTTCTTTGGAGTGAATCTAAAGTACTAAGATTCAAAGACAAGGTATGTGAAGTCTCAAGAAACAGGTCTTCTTAGGGAGAATCGGGGTCTTATTAACTAGACCTTACCAGAAATCTACTCCTTCTTATACAAAAGGAGAAGTGCCACTGAGGATAAAAGCTGAATATAGGGATTTATCCCTGTGAAGGTCATCCTCAATTAAGCAAAAACAGGTTCAAGGGAACTAAGTTTAAGATACCACCTTCATCACCTTTGTAAAGAAATTAAAGGGCCAGGGCCTTGCTACCCAAGGATTAGAAGACAAATTCATGACACTAGTGGGCTCTGCACTTGGGAGAAATACTGAGTGGAGAAGGCATTAGTGATAAAGTGATATAGATAAAGATTCAGGACTTCTACAGCAGAATTTTCAGATGAGAATTTCCTATCTGACTTTTAATTAAAATTTTCTCTAGTTCTCTTGCCATGTGGGGCTACAAGTGGAACAGAAATGTACAGAAAAAAAGCACAGAACTAGAAAGAATCTCCCTACCAGACTGTAACTTGTCCTCTTGTGATATTTTTCTTTAGAAGAGAAACACATTTTTAGGCAAGTGAAGACACTCCTTAAGCGTTAAAGTTGATGATGTACGTAAATGATGTTTTAGGAAACCTCAGAATAATAGACAGTTCTGGAACAGCTTAGTTAAGTAATTCCAACTTCAATTCCCTGGGGTGATTCCTATCATTCCCTCCACCAATTCCATCCTGCCAGTCTTGCAAGATTCTTGAGAGGAAACAGCGTCTCTCTTGAGGGGTGCAGTACTTTAAATTGGTCGTCCCAGGAAATCTGAACTCTGGCTCCCAACGTATTGTTTCTCCTAAAGCCTTTTGTCAAATCCTCTGTGCTAACCCTCCTACCCAGGACTGAAGTCTCCCCAACTTGCTCCCAGCTCCCTGCACTCCCTTTACTTGAAGAGGGGGAGCCCCCAATACATTAGAGCTCCCCCAAAATCTGATATCTAATAAGACTCGAGGTTCATCTCCCTGCCTCAATTCTCAAGTGCAGAATCCCCACAAACTCTAACAAGAGAGGTCAAGTCACTAAGAAAGATCTGGTCAGGAAAACCATCTCTTAACTACTGACATACACACATAGATCCCTCCTCAAACTCTTAAGTTGGAAAGATTTCCTGGAATCACGTCCGGTACAAACCAAGGAAATGCTCAAAACTAACAAATAATTTTCTGAAGCTATAATTAAGACATCAAAACAGTCAGATGGTTTGGGGAGAGCTTACCAACTATTAAGATGTACTTCTCAGCCTTTGTTTAGCAACCTGCCCTGGGAAGCTGCCTGCCATGGAAACATTGTTGTTCAGTCCCCAGACCTGCGGACTCTTTCCAACCCCACCGACTGCAGCACACCAGGCTTCCCTGTCCTCCATTATCTCCTGGAGTTTGCTCAAACTCATGTCCATAGAAACACATAATGCCACCCAAAAAAACACCTTTCTCCAAAAGCACCTGAGCGTGTCTGACTTCAACTTGAAAACCATTGCCCAAGAGCAGTTTGAACTCACAGTTCTTTGCTGTTTTCTGCGAAACCTGCATTTGAGTCCTGTTACCAGCCTCTTACCTTCCTCTGCTGAGCTTGTTGGTGACTTGAAGACACTTTTCTGTAACTAGCTCTACCTGGGCATACGTTTGACCTTCCAGATGGGCCTCACCTGTTTCATATGCTTTCAGGTATTCTTCATCATGCAAAAAGTAGCTTTACAATCTAACATTGACATCATACTTTACAGTCAACCCAATGTTTTGCCAGACATATTCCCACTAGATCTTTAAAACCTCCTTGTGGGACAGGCATGCGTAATCACTATTTTACAGGTCACATGACAGAGCACGGGTTTGTGTGTGGGCTTACAGGTAACTGTCTCACAGACAAAACCACTTTCGAGTTCAAACTTTAAGCAGGCTGCTGGCCAGTCTCTGGGGGAAGGCAATTGGATGTATTCATGTCCTCGGAAAGTGTCAGTAAAAACCCGAAGCGTTCAGCACTTTCACTTAATGTGAATACAGAACATCATTTCGACGTGATGATGGACTAAAGCCTTAAGCTCTGTCTTGCCCAGCTAGGAGGTGGAGCTGGTTGTTCCGCCTCTTCTCCGGGCCTCTGTGGCGGAGAGATGGGCCGCCCGGTCTACACCGCACCGGGCGGATCTCCTCCGATGGCCGGTAGCCCGAGTCTGTGTCACCCCCACCCCGGCGGTGACATCAACGTAGGTCACATGAGCCAGCCGCGGCGGGAGTTCAGACGAGCCCCCCGGAAAAAACCTGTGGTTCGCCTGCAAACCCGGCAGACAGACGGGCGCGGGCTCGGCGGCTGCTGCCAGGCCCGGAGCCGGTTGCCAGGGAGGCACCGGCCTCTCAGCAACCCGGAGGCCCCCGGGCGCACCGCGCTAGGGCGCCGCTCTGCCTGGACGGCCCCTGACCCGCGCCCTCTGGGCCGAGGACGCGTGCGCCGCTCTGGCCTCCGCCCCCGCCCGTGGGACAAAACCGCGCTTGCGCGTAATTAACTCGGCTCAAGGGCACCGGGGATTAGCCTGGGTTTTGCACGCAGACCGTTGAGTTGAAAGAGGCCCGTGAGATTATCCTGTAGTCTAGACGACTGGAGCAGTGGTTGCGGGTGCTTGTTAATTCCAGATTCCTGGGCTCCATCCCCAGAGGCCTGGGTAAAACCCGAGAATCTGCATTCTTAAATAACACCCAGATGATCCAGCACCGGTGGTCCTCATTGGCTGGACCCTCCCTCCTATTTCAAGGAATGTAGGAATTGGAGCACTGACGTGGAGAAGTGATCAGCCCAAGGTCGGACAGAATTAAGTGACAGAGCCCGGTGGGGGACCCACATTTGTGGGCCAGCAGTCACGTGCTTTCCCTCTGCCATGCCCTGCTTCTCTCCTGCCTCCTTTTCCCAGCGGCCAGGTTTAATCAGAACCAGGCAGGTGGGCTGGCGGGCAGTTCATCCTCATTGGCCAGGCTAACTGAAGAATGACAGTTCCTTTCTCAGAACTCGAAAGAACTCCATCCAGCAACTCGTCATCAAAGCTCCACTGCCTGCCCTGGGGCCCCTGGTGCTGCCTCTATCTGCCCGGGATTGGGGCGCCCGGGATTGGGGTACCCTGGAGAACGCTGACCCCGCACCCCCACCCAAGGAGCAATGGCTAGTTTGGGGGGTATACACACCCTCTTTCCATACGCTGACCCCACACCCCCACCCAAGGAGCAATGGCCAGTTTGGGGGGTATACACACCCCCTTCCCATACACACTCCTGTGTGGATGTAATCACAGATTACTGTCTGTGTGTAGGCTTCACAGGCTTCATGCCAAAATGTAAATCGCTCCCATGTCTACGTGTGTGTGTGTGTGTGTGTGTGTGTGTGTGTGGAGTTTGGAGGAGGGTGGTGGGTATGAGTTTGGTTTCTGGCTCGAATTTAGGCACATCCAGTAACAGGCAGTGGCCCCAATCCAGGACAGCTGGATCATACGTGCTGACAGCCACTTTCAATGGCCTGCATGGGGAACTGAACACTCCCATGCAAACCCTCACAAGCAGCAGCTGGAGATGCACCAGGAATAAGCAGAGCTGAGGTTCCTGCACACACGCACGCCCGGCGGGGTCAGCAAGGCCCCCCCAGGACAAAGCCTGGAGACGAAGCCCGCCCATGTGGAGGAGAAAGGAGGGGGCCTGGGGCTGCGGCCCTATTTGCTCTCACCCCGGGAGGACAGCAGCTAGCAGAGGGGTTCTGCCAGGCTTCCGACAGAGCAAGTCCATCTCCTGGCATGGTCCTCCGCTCCTCCGAAATCTCTGCCCCTCCTTATCTGTCCTGTCCCAGCCTTGCCGTCTCAAAACCTCAAGGCTGCAACTCTTTCCGAGAAAGCCAGGAACACAGCTGTGAGTCCCTTCCCACTGGGGGAGGTCCGGCTCTCCCTCCTGGCTCCAGATGTAAAGGCACAGCTGGGAGAGTGGCGGGACGCCACTTGGCAGCTTAGCCAGGTCTGGGAAGATGGGAAAGCAAGCTAGGCAGAGACCAGCAGACAGCAGGGCTATCACGATTATAAAAACCTGGCCCGGGGGGAGAGGGGGTGGAGGGCAAAGGCATTCCATCATTCCACCCCCTGGCCCAGCGACTGCTCTCGGGCCTCGCCAAGCCCTCAGACACCACCCGTGCCCTGCCCATCCCAATTCTGGCTGCCTGGGCCCCTGGCAGGACTTTCTGTAAACTCCACTTTATGATTCCCACTTAATCTGAGAAGGAAACTTGGCTTTCTTTGTCTGTCTCCACCCTTGTCCTCAAACACACACCTTCCAACATGTGATTCTGGAAACAGGGCTGGTGAGGGAGAGAGAGGGAGGGGAATGAGGGTGCTGCCACTCCCAACCACAGGCATCCTCCTGCCCCTCCTACCTCTGGAGAGAAAACCAGGATGCAGAGCCAGGCTAGGTGTCCAGCAGACAGGGCCGTCTGAGCACCAGTCGCTTGCCTGCTATGCCAGGGTGACAATGCATGACTTGGCACCACCCAAGCATCGTATTCAGTACACAATGACTTCCCAGATAACCCTGGCCCGCCTGCCCACTACGGGGCGAGGGGGCCCACCGCTGTGGCCCACTCCCCATCCGTGTCTTCTTCCATCTGAAAGGACAAAGAGTATCACAGCTGCTTCTGTTTTAGGAAAAATAGTTTAATACTTTGTAACCTATTTTAGGTCACTTCCACCATGGAGCCCCTGTGCCAGTGCTCTTCCCATGCCTGCTGGGAGGGAGCAACCCCTCTCTGGGGGGGCACCGCCCACTTCAGACGCCTCGCCCTCCTGGGAGGCCCACTCTGGGCCTAGGCCATAGTGGGCGCATCACTTCTGTCTGTGTCAAAAGCGAGCAGAACACTGCCATATGCCCCCTCTTCTGGATGCCACGGGGCCAGCCCACAGCACGTTCCTACCCCTTAATTAAATAGCCCCTTAAATAATCTCCCGACACTGGCAGAGAGGGGATGCCACAGAAGCAAGCCCCGGGGCCCGGGCCCAGCCCCTCCTGCCCCAGGGCCTCCACCCTGATTCCATCCGGCCTCCACCAGAGCAGCCAGGGGCACGGCCTCGTCTCAGACCTGGCCCCCTCCCCACACAGGAGAGGGTGAGTCCAAGCAGGCCACGCTGGCACCTGGCACCCGGCACCCCCAGAGGCACGGACCGGGGCTGCTCAGCAGGCTGAGCCGATGGGAACAGCTCCTGCCCGAGTCAGAAGTAAGTGAGGTTCTTGACCGCTCCAATCTCCAGCATCCGCTTGATGGCCAGGGCCTCCTGGGAGACATTGTGGCCTGACCACTGTGGAGACAGCCAAGGAAGCAAACTGAGGAACTTCTAGGCAGCTCTCTGGCCCTCCCGTGACCCACGCCCGGGAGCTCTGTTCCCCGGGCTGGCTCGCGCAAGGAAGACAGAATATGGAGGATGCTGGCCTGGGAGTCCAGATGCCACGCTCCCAGCGCTGACTCTGCGTGACCTCACAGGTGAGTCATCTCTGGGCCTCCAGCACCACCCTCACTCACTCAGCATCCCCAGGCCAGTCAGCCCCACCCAGGGCACCAGCAGGGACCGCTTACCATCATGGACTTGAGCGTGATGTACTCATAGTAGTGAATGGACTGCTTCTTCTGGTGGGCGTCTGGGTAGCCGAAGCCAGCAATGTGCACCAGGTCGCAGAGGTGGAGGGCCAGGGTGATGGCCAATAGCCCTGTGGTGGGCTTCTGAGGGGCAAGGGGTGGGCAAGGTATTAGAGGGAGCCGGAGTCTTTCAGCACCTCTAGGCCAGTGCTCTGCGAGAGAACCTTCTAGTATCATGGAAATGTTCTTCATCTGTGCTGTCCTATATGGCAGTGACGAGCCACGTGGGGGTTCATGCAGCTAAGGAACTGAACTTTTTATTTTATTCAATTCTAATTAAATTTTAAATAGCATCTGGAGGGGAATTCCCTGGTGGTCCAGTGGTTAGGACTCTGACCGAGCTCTCACTGCCAAGAGCTTGGGTTTGATCCCTGGTAGAGGAACTAAAATCCCACAAGCCATGGGACACAGCCAAAAAAACAAAAACTAGCCACACATGGCTCATGGCTACCATAAGGCATGCTGAAGCTTGCTTAGTCACTCAGTTGTGTCCAACTCTTTGCGACCCCGAGGACTGTAGCCCGCTAGGCTCCTCTGTCCATAGGGATTCTCCAGGCAAGAATACTGGAGTGGGTCACCATGCCCTCCCCCAGGGGATCTTCTCAACCCAGGGATCAAACCCAGGTCTCCCACATTGCAGGCGGATTCTTTACCGTCTAAGCCACCGGGGAAGCCCAAGAACACTGGAGTGGGCAGCCTGTCCCTTCTCCAGGGGATCTTCCCCACCCAGGAATCGAACCAGGGTCTCCTGCATTGCAGGTGGATTCTTTACCAGCCGAGCTACCAGAGCAGCCCTACCATATGGCATACTACAGCTTAATACATCTGGGGAGGGCTCAGACCTTTGGGGATGACTACAGAATGACGGTAATGACAGCAATAATAATAATATCTATGGCTTTCGGAGCACTTGCTACATGCCAGACACTATGGTATCTTACCCCTTATGTCATCCCATCTGTGTGTGCTTGCTCAATTGTGTCCAATTCTTTGTGACCCCACGGACTATAGCCCGCCAGGCTCCTCTGTTCATGGGATTCTCCAGGCAAGAAGACTGGAGTGGGTTGTCATTTCCTCCTCCAGGGGATCTTCCCAACCCAGGGATGGAACCCACATTTCCTGCCTTGGCAGATGGATTCTTTACCACTGTACCACCTCTCACCAAGTCCTCACAAAAACACTGAGATTGATACTTTTATTAGCCCCATTGTATGCAGCTGGGGAACTGAGGCTTAGAACTATTAAACAAGTCCCTCCAGGAGGAGAAAGGTTCTGCTCTCCATCCTGGAGAACCTTACCTCTCCCGAAAGCCCCAGGGTGCTCACACTCCTGAGCTGTGTACCCTCATGAGGGTGGGCTCTGCCTTCCGTAAAGTGGGGTCAGCAGGACCTCTCCCACCCCCACCATAGGGGCTGCTATGAAGATCTCAGTTTCTCCACCACTGACTCATTCACGGGATGTGCCACCCCATAGCCTAACCTCACAAATCCTCTTTCTTGGCTGGGACGACCTGCCTTCCAGACCACTTCAGTGCCCACTCCCATTTTCAAGCCACTCCCCTGATCTTGTCTGACCCCCTAAGGCCAGGTGTTCCCCAGGCCCCTTTCTGAGTTCTCCTATCCTTTCGTCTGTCACTTCCTGCCCCAGCCTTCCGTTTCAACCCTGTTGCTTTTACCTCCATTGTGTTATCTCAACCAGTTCAGACCTCTGCCAAACCACACATTCATCACCTTCGAGCCAGCTCTGCCTGGACGTGGACTTTTTAAACTCACCAAGCTCTCCTCTCCCCCTGTATTCATGTTGTTGTTAAACACATTACCATCCACCCAGTTGTCCTGGAAACCTGGAACGATCATACATCCCTCAATTTCACCTTAAAATCAATGCTGTAGCAGGAGAATTCTAAGATGACCACCAATGACCTTTGCCCTTGAGAGTGTGTGTAACCTATGAAAATGATGAGATATATTACGCTGTGTTAGATTGCTTCATATGGCACAGAGGACCGGAAGATAGACAATCCTGGTGGGCTTGACCTCTCATGAGCTTTAACATCTGGGTCTAGAGGTCAGCAGTGGAGGAAGTCGGACATGTGAAACACAAGAAGGATTTATCACGCGCTGCTGGCCTAAAGACAGAGGGGGCCGGACAGCAAGGTATGTGGGCACTGTTAACAGGCTGAGGGTACCACCCCTAGGCTGAAAGCCAGCCAGGAAATGGGGACTTCAGTCCTGTAACCACAAGGAACCAAATTCTTCCAACAACAAGAATGAACTTGGAAGGGGATGTCCCCCTCTAAGCCTCCAGACAAGAATGCAGTCAGGCTGCCAACTTGATTTCAGCCTGCATATTCTAACCAGAGAATCCAGCCATGCTGTATTGGACATCTGACCTCCAGAACTATGAGTCAATATATGGGTGTTGTTTTAAGCTGCTAAACTGCGGTCATTTGTTAGGCAGTGACAGGAAACCAACACAGATGTCAGGTTCATCCATTTCTTCTTCCTTCTGCTAGCAGCCAGGTTCTAGTCCTCATCTCTGGCCTCTCTCTCGAGTCTTCACCCTCCACCATCAGGGGCACAGAATTCCTCCTTGCTGTCCCCCATCCACCTCTTCCTGCACTAGAACTCAGTGCCAGGGGCGCTCCTTGGTCTTGCCTAATGAAACCTTTCCCCAGGTGTCTGCTCCCTGGGCCCCAAGACCCCTTAAGGTCCAACTCTGGTCTCACCTCTTCTGATGGTACCACTCCGGACAGCCCCAAGCAGAGGTCCACCCCTCCTCCAAGACCCCAAAGCACTTGGAACAACTCTCTGCTAGAGCATCTTGCCACTCCAGGTTGCAACCTGTGTGTTTATGTGCAAAGAGTATGTCTTACTCTCCATGCATTCAAAATTGGGGCCTGGTGCTAAGCAGTCACGAAAGCAGGCATTCAACACAGGAAGTTGAATCATAATAGATATTCAGTAAAAAATAAAATCATAGGGAGTTCGCTGGTGGCCGATGCCCTAGTGGTTAGGAGTCCAGCTTTCACTGCCATGCATGCATGCTAAGTCGATTCAGTCGTGTCCAACTCTTCGCAACCCCATGGACTGTAGCCCACAAGGCTCCTCTGTCCATGAGATTCTCCAGGCAAGAATAACCGGAGAGAGCTGCCTTTTCCTCCTCCAGGGGATCTTCCCAACCCAGGGATCAAACCCACATCTCTTATATCTCCTGCACTGGCAGATGGTTCTTTACCACTGATGCCATGGATTCAATCCCTGCTCAGGAAACAGATCTCGCAAACCATGTGGCACAGCCAAAAGAAAAAAAGAATAAAATCATTTATTCAAAATTTGGATAATATTTATTGAGCATTCACAGTGTTCCAACCTTCATGATAAGCACATTACATAATTATCTTTTTAAATCCCAGAATGGCTATTGGAAAGGTCAGTACTGATCATTTCCTCACCACTCAGATAAGAAAACCAAGGCTCTAAGTGGTTGACTGGCCCAAGGCCATACAGCAGGCGGCACCTTGAGTCCTTTCTCTGTCTGATAGTTACCTCTGTCTCCTACCCCACACAACCTGAGGGCTCAAAGACATGTGGAAGTACCTGCTTGAGATGCTACCCAGTATGACGAAGCCCGCTAGCCAGAGACCACTAGAGAGCCAAAACCAAAACCATAACTTGCTGATGCACCCGGCCTCCCCAAACTGCCACACCTAGCAAACTACAGTATACAGGACCAACTGCAATTCTTTTAATTCCCTTAGACCAACATGTTCCAAGATCAGATCACAGATAAAGTGATCAAATAGTAACTGAAGGATTTGGGCTGGGCTCCATGTTCATTTGGGCTGGGCTCCAAAAATAAGACTATTGACTGTCCGGAATTCCCTGGCTGACCAGTGGTTAGGACTCTACAGTTTCACTGCTGGGGGTGTAGGTTCAATGCCTGGTTGGTAACTAAAATCCCGCAAGCCACATAGTCGAAAAAAAAAACAAAAGACTACTGCCTGTCCCAGTAAATCCCCAGTGTACAGATTCTGATCAGCACCTGCCAAAACCATCCTCTAACTCTAGCTCCCAAGCCTTAACAACACCCTTCCCGGACTCCCCACTTTGGCGATGCCTCTGGGCATCTCAAGAGTCTGCACTCTTGGGCTTCCTGGGTGGCTCAGTGATGAAGAATCTGCCTGCCAATGCAGGAGACTCGAGTTCAATTCCCGGTCTGGGAAGATCCCACATGCCTCTCAACAACAAAGCCCATGTGCCACAATCACCAAGCCTGTCCTCTAGAGCCTGGGAATTGCAACTGCTGAGCCTCAACTACTGAAGCCCAAACGCCCTGGAGCCTGTGCTCTGCATCAAGAAGCCACCAAATGAAAAGCCCATGTACCGCAACTAGAGAGCAGCCCCCTGCTCACACAATGAGGGAAAAGCCCACGCAGCAACAGAGACCCCGCCCAGCCAAAATAAAGAAAAGTATATGTTTAGAAAAAGAAAAACCTTGCCACTTGTTCTTTTAAAAACAAACAAACAAAAAAGAGTACGAACTCTGCCTTGCTGTAAACGTCAGGTATGTGCCTGGGGCCTGTGTTATTCAGATGCATGCCGCCCTCTCCGCTGGTATTCTCCCCTCGTCTGGGGTTCTCTGGACCTCCCCAAGCCTCTGGAAGTCCCACCTACTTCCCACCCAGGACGCCAGCCCCCTGGCTTCCCCATCCGTCCACAACCCCTCATCACCTGCTTAATCTTGTGTGGCTGTTGTATCGGCAGGCTCAGCAGCTTGTCAGCCGCGATCTCCATGTAGAAGGGGTTGAGAATCCGAATCTGTTTGGGGTTGACGTCCCAGATGAGGGGAGGCTGTTTCCAGAAGCCCTTTCGCACCTAAGCGGGTGGGGATGGAAGGCGAGAGGGGAGTGGGTTGAAACCTGCTTCTCGAGTCCAGCTGCTGGGCTCCTCCAGGGAAAGGGGTCCATGTGGGGATGGCGCGGAGTCCTCACGAGTGCAGGGTGAGAGGTGGGGCGGGGACCGGAGGGGAGGAGCAGGGAGAGAGGGGAGTTGGGCAGTCCCCAGGGGAGGCCCGGTGACATGGTGTGGAGAGAATGGGGTCTAAGCCTTGCTCACTCCCAATGACATCCACACAGGTAGAAGGAGCTAGATCAACATCTGGCAGAAAATGGCCAGTTGCACAGTTGAACATTCAACCGATGGCAAAGAGAGACAGTGGACTTTCTGGGGTGTGTCCGCCTAGAAGGACAGAGAGCTCGACTTTTCTAACCTACCCCCACCTGGAGATGACTACAGACTGGTCCCTCTGCTCCCAGGCTTCTCACTGGGGTGCCCTGGGCTGCCGTAGCAGAAGATTGAGCTCACGCCTCGGCCTCACTGGCTCCTGAGGATCTCGGGGCACGCATGATGGAGCAGGAGGGCCTGACCCCGGACAGCGTTCCCCCACCACAGGCTGAGACCTCTCCCCTCCCAGTCTCCCCACGTACTCGCTTCTTATCACTGAGGATGCTCTCAATCCAGTGGAAGTCCATGGCCTTGAAAGCTACCAAGACGAGGAGTGTGTCGGGGTTGTCCTCCACTTTGGGGTTGAAGTGGGCGGATTCAGGGTAGAAGAGACGCATGGTGGTCTTGGAGCCCACGTCCTGCTCGTAGCCAGCCACCGGAGCGCTGTTTAACCTGGGAGGCAGGAAGGAGGCTGCCCGTCACCCTGAGCCCCGCTGGTCTGTCCACCGTCACCCCCCAGACAGAAGAGGGAAGGGTGGCCATACGGACCTGATGACCACGTCGTACTTGTTGATGGCCTCTCCCAGAGAGCTGTTGCGCAGCCGATGCCCGTTCCCCACCACCACGCAGCGGCGGCACTTCAGGCTGCCACGGGAACAGGGTAGTGAGACCCGGAAGGAGCCCCTGCTCCGGCTTCACCGTGCTCTCCTGCCTCCGTCTGCCCCAAGCCCCCTCAGGCCCTGCTTCCCATGGACCATGTGCACACCAAGTCACTTCAGTTGTGTCCGACTCTGTGCGAGCCCATGGACTGTAGCCCACCAGGCTCCTCTGTCCATGGGATTCTCCAGGCAAGAGTATTGGAGTGGGTGACCATGCCCTCCTCCAGGGGATCTTCCCAATCCAGGGATGGAATCCGTGTCTCTTAAGTCTCCTGCATCAGCAGGCAGGGTCTTTACCACTAGCACCACCTGGGAAGCCCCCTACATGGACCAGGCATCTCCAAAGAGTTCTGCTCCTGGTCATGCTGATTCTGCAGCCCTGGGCTTTCAAGGGAGAGGAAGCTGAGCAGAGCACAGGAGAGAGAGAAGGAGAGGAGGGAAGATGCCTGGGAAGGACTGCAAAGCAATCCCATTTCAGAGCCCCCAACTGCCCCCCAGGCCGGCCTGTTACCACAGCAATACCCTCAGCAACCTCTGCCCACTCTGGCAGCCCGATACCCAGGCTCGGTTGCCATGGGGACTGGTGTCCCCACCTCCCTGGAGACAGGCAGGCTCACTGGGAGGTGCTGGACCATGACTGTTTCCCAGTGAGGCAGGAAGGCGTGTCTCCTTACCTCTGGATGCTCTCTGGGATGGAGTAGCTGGTGATGGCTAGCACCCGGAGGAGCAGATCTTCTGCAAAAGGACCAGATTCGACAGGGCTGATGACAACAGCAACCTCTCTGAAGGCTGCCAGCCCTCCCTCCCCTGACCCCAGGTCTGAGCCTGGCTGAGAACTTGGGCGCTGGGACCGTGGATGGCAAAGAACGGGAAGGTGAGGCCCCCATTCCCACCCACCCCGCTCCCCAAGGCAGGCACTTACCACTCCCCTTGGTCCCGTAGGGCAGCTCATAGAGAGATGGGGTCTTGACCCAGAAATAATCTTTAAGCTGCAGGAAGAAAGGCTGTTCTCGGGAGTAGCTGCGCAGAGGTGAAGGCAGGGTGGGGGTGAGAAAGCGATTAATCTTGATGCCAGAAACAGGGTCAGACCGCAGACTAATATCACATAGACACATCCAAGGACTCCCCCGCCCTCACTGGCTTCACCTGACCCATGTCCTCCAGCACGGTTTCCTCCTTCTGGCTGTCCTCAGCCCACCCCCCACCCTCACACACTTACTTGCCAAAGAGCTTGGAGACCATCTTCTCCGCCTCACCCTGGAGGCATGGTTCTTTCTTCCCTGGGACAGGAAAATAAAAGCTGGCGACAGAAAAGAAGAGGAAATAGGAGCTCTGGTCAGACCTCCCAGGCCCAGGTGCCAGCGTTCCAGGCAGCCCCCGCCTCCTCCCAGGGCATGAAGGCTCCAAGGCCCTGAAGAGTGACTCACAGGCTGGAATCATCTCAGCCCAAGTTGCACCTTGAAACCAAGTCACTGCAAACCCAGCTCTTCTCCTAAACCCCTTGGGTGAGATACCTGGGGACCCATCCCAGACCTTACCTCCCCCAACCCTCCCAACCATGCTCACAGAAAGATTCTGAGCTAATAGTGTAAGGGAGAGGCCACCCCCTGGCTCTCTGAACCCTCCTCCCTATCACTAGGTCCCCACTCCATGACACTCCATCCCTGAGCCCCCTTCCTAAAAAACAAAACAAAACAAAAAACCCACAGAAGAACATGAAAGATGGACTCACAGTTCAATGTACCTGTCCTCTCGAGAGATAGAGTACCACACCATGACAGCCAGGAACAGAGCCAGCATGGCCAGGAGCTTCCAGCCTGCGGGGTGAATGTACACACGAGCTGGACGCAGGAACAGGCAGGCATGGCCCCAGGCCACCTTCCCACCTGCCCCACCTGCCCCGCCTGGGGCTCCTGCAACCCCAGCTCAGAACAGGCCCCTGCTGGGCCATAGTTTTCTGGCTCGGGGCTTGGACCTGAGCATGTCTGCCATCCTTCAAGAGGAAGAGAGGTGCCCCCAGCTCCGTATCTGTCCTTCTACAACCCCCGGAGGGTCGAAGGAAGATGCTGAAGACTGCCTCCGGGGAGCCCATCACCAAGGGTAGGGGAGTTCTTGGCGAACACTCACGGGACTTGCTGATCATGTTTCTCAGGTGCCAGGGTTCCTGGGGAGAGTTGTCATCCCGGCTGCCTCGGGCCACCTAGGAGGCAGGAGTCACAGGCGTGCGGTCAGCATCGTGGATGCTCTGGCCTCGGCACTGGACCAGGGTACACCCACCGCCTGCCTCTTCCCGCCTCCAGGAAGCACACAGCTGCAGGGCCATCCAGGGAGCAGCCCTCCTCACTCTGGATGTCTCCCTAACCCCTCAAGGTGACCTCAGGGGTCCAGAGGGGTCCTATGCCCCAGAAAGCGAAACCACGTCCCACAGCTCACGGATTCCATCCCAGGCCAGACCGGCCCACCCCAGCTTCCCAGGCGCGGCTCCCCTCACTGTCCTCTCCCTCAGTTTGACCTCAGAAGGGTCAGCTCCAGGAAACAGATGTACATCCACCCATTTTCTACATGAAAGTTAAGCTCAAAGGTACAAGGGTGTGATTCACATTTGCACAAGTGAAGTGAAGTTTATCTCTTCTGCACATTCAAGGTATTCCTTTGGTGCTGGCCACCACCCACCCCTCCATCACCAAGCTCCCGCTACTCCACCCGAATAGGTCCCCTGGGGCCACACCCTGGGGTGAGGGTGGGAGCCACCAGATGGTCCAGGAAGCCTCCTGCAGCCCTTTTAGACTCTGGCTGAGTGCACACGGTGTCCAAGTGCTCACTGCCCAGGTGTGCTGGGGAGGGCAGTGGAGGGGACTGTTTTAATGGGAGCATGGGGAGCAGGAGGGGCTTCCTCCGTAGCTCAGCACTAAAAAAATCTGCCTGCAATGCAAGAGATGTAGGAGACGCGGGTTCGATCCTTGGGTCAGGAAGATTCCCTGGAGGAGGGCATGGCAACCCACTCCAGAATTCTTGCCTGGAGAAATCCCCACGGACAGAGGAGCCTGGAGGGCTATAGTCCATGGGGTCACAAAGAGTAGGACACGACTGAAGTGACTGAGCATGCACACACACGGGCAGTGGGAAGGGTCTGGTTGGTCACAGAGGAGACAGGAGACCCTTTCAGGTAAGGGCAGAGGCTGGCAAGGTGAGGACAGAGCGTCGTGCGTTGCTACATGCACACAGACATCCCTCCGATCACACATCCAGCCAAGGGCCATGCTTCTGAATCACCAGGAATTCATTTCTGCAGCTCAAAGAGCCACACGAAGAGATATGGGACACAGGGCACCAGCTTCTTCTCTCCATGCCACTTTCACTTCCCCCGGTGATCTGGTTCATAAGAATCACGAGGGCCACATACTAAAAACACAGATTCCAGGGCCTTTTCCTGAGATTGCTTCAGCCAGCTGGGGTGGGACCTGGGACAGGCATTTCCACAAGCAGCCCGACTGATTCTTCTGGCAGATCAGGAAAGGAAAGGACGCCCTCATGATTGTGCTCTCTTGCAGATAAACAAAAAATCTCAGATGATTTCTCAATGGTGGGGGCCCGCATCGGGACGAGATCTGGTTCTTGTTAGAAACCATAAATCGATTATCCTGAACGCTGTTCTATGAAGAAGTCGATGCTCTGCTCTGAGCAGGGGAGGGGGGCACTCCCCAGGCTCCACCCTGAGTCCACAAACGGGCAATGAGAATGTCGAGGGGAAGGGAAAGCGGATAGGGGAAGAGGGGGGTGTGGACCAGAGTCAGATGTTCTCAGTAGGGTCAGGAGGGCCCATCTCTGAATCCCAGGGCGGTTGGAGGATGGCTCTGTCCAGGAAGGAAAAGTTTTAGAGTTGTAATCAGCAGACCCCAGTGGAAGTCAAGACTTACTGCTTTTCCAAGGGTGTCCCGCCTTCCGATCCACCCAAAGCCAACTGCCAAGTCATTCCCAACCACATCATCCCTTTCACATGCTTCTCCCGATCTGAAATTCATTTAATTACTTGCTCTCTGTCTGTCTCCCCCAGTGTAGATAAGCCCTGAGAGGGGAAGAATCAGGTCTGTCTTATCCCCAGCTCAAGCCTCAGCATCCAGCACATAGTGCTCAGAAAGTATTGAATGAACACGTCGGGTTATCTTGGGGGAGTCACTGTTCCCTTTCTGACCCTTGGTTTCTTCAGCTGTAAAATGGGGAAGTTGGTCTAACAAACGCTTGTGATTCTACTATATCAATATTTATCAGATCCACAGTCTGAGCCTCACCAGGGACCTTATTAGAAATAAATAATCTCAGGTCAGAATAGTTCAGATGGTAAAGAATCTGCCTGTAATGCAGGAGAATGCAGGAGACCCAGGTTTCAACCCTGGGTCAGGAAGATCCCTTGTAGAAGGAAATGGCTACCCACTCCAGTATTCTTGCCTAGAGAATCCTATGGACAGAGGAGCCTTGTGGGCTACAGTCCATGGGGGTCACCAAGAGTCGTACATGACTAAGTGACTAACACACACAATCTCAGGTCTCACCCAGATGCACAAATCAGAGCCTACATTTGCAAAAGACCTCCTGCTGATTCACACGCACACTCAAGTTTGAGAAGCACTTGTCAAGCGCTTGTCAAGATGGATGTCCTTGAACTTGGTTGAACAGGAGAATTGCAGTATCTGGAGTTCCCTACCTGGGAATTCTGACAGAACTAGTCTGGTCTAGCACTGGAATTTGTTCAAGCACCCGGGGCGATTCTAACCCAGTCAACAGTTGAGAACCACTGGTCCAGATAATGGCAGAAGCACGCTTCTCAATCTTCAATATGCACATTCTGACTCAGTGGGTTTTGTGAGTCTGCATTCTAACCAGGTCCCAAGTGGTGCTTGCTGCTAGACTGGGACCACGCTTTGAGCTGCAAAGCTTGAAACCAGATCCTTCAGGCTTGCCCATTTCTTTACACTGAACCGCACCTTCTTCCACCCTCTGAGCCCTCAATCTTCCTTTCTGATCACAAATCAGAACATCGCACTCCGGCTCCCTTTATTGGGAGGTCACAGCACTGGATACACAGGGCAGTTACCTGAGAAGTTAAAGCATTTACTGATATCTGGGCCCCACTTTCCAAGAGTCTTATTTAATTGGTTGAGGGATGGGGCCAAGGCACTGGCCAGCAAAAAATCAAACAAACAAAAAACCTTGCCTCTCTTGTGATTTGAACACGCAGCCAAGATGGAGAACACTATAGTGTGTTCCACGGTCACTGAAAAGTCAAAGGTCTCAGACGTCCTCGATGGAGCAGACCTTTGCTGGTCGGAGATGACGGGTCTCCAGGAACAAAACAATTGCTCTTTTTTGAGCCTCCTGCCCAGTACAGTTCTATATTTTCTTCCTAAATTTATGCTAGGTAGACTGGCTAGTCTTGGGGTTTGCTCCAAGAAACCAGCCAGGGATGCCATCTGCCCATGACTTCCCATGGCTGGCCAAGCCACGAGAAGGCTCAGCCCCTCTAGGATTCTAGGAAGACGGGCTTCTTGGGCTGGCTGCTGCCTCAAGACCACTCAGAGCCTTCTCCCAGCAGCTGTCCCCCATCCCTGACAGCCCCTGGGGACGAAAGGCCATGAGGAAAGTCACAGAAGGGTACCTGAGCAGGGGAACAGAAATCTGATCCACTCATGTCCAAAGTGTGGCAACCTCTGCCTGCCACCAGCTGCCCAGGAGGTCCAGCTCAGTCGGGTAAAGCCAACCCCAAGGCAGGAACACCGTGTGCCCTCCCAGTGTTCTGCTGAGAGCCATGGTGTCCCTGCCTGCAGAGATGCTGAGCCCTGCCTCGGACTGCCGAAGGGCAGAACTGGGGGACGAGGGGGAAGGACTGAGGCCTTCTGCAGCCCTGGGAGCCTGGCAGCCTCACATGCTCCGCAAGTATTCAGCAGGCACCTGCTGTACCACAAGGAACAGGACAGGGCGTCACCCGTGGACGCGGCCTGATGCCAGGTCCCTCCAAGCCCCTGGGCCCATCAGAGGGCTGTGGCTTAATGTTCCTGAGAAGGGGGATGGGAAAACCAGTGGGGCAGAAGCACAGACTGTGATCTTACTGGTTCAGAAACCCTGAGCGAGTCACACGATCTCTGTCCATGTCCCTCAGTTCTGGGTGGAAATCCGGGGCTGCCCACCTGCCACCTCCACACTCACCTGCCAGTCCTGCTCCCTCCTGCCCCCTCCACGACGGGGACACCGGTCCCCACCCACCCTTCCAGCATTGTTTCCAACCAGTGATTGATGCCCCTACCTTGCTGCTTTCACCTCTCCCCTTCCTCCACTCCCTTTGACTTAGATTCAACTCTCCCTGTACCTAAAACACAAACAAAACCCTCTCTGGGCTTCCGTGGTGCATCAGTGGTCAAGAATCCGCCTGCCAATGCAGGAGACTCGGGTTGGATCCCTGATCCAGGAAGATCCCATATGCCACGGAGCTACTAAGCCCACGCGCTGCAACTACTGAGCCTGTGACCGAGGGCCCAGGAGCGGCAAGTACTCAGCCGCAAGTGCCACAGCTACTGAAGCCTGCATGCCCCAAAGCCCGTGCTCCACAGCAAGAGAAACCCCTGTAATGAGAAGCCCACACAGCACAACTCGAGTAGCCCCCGCTCTCCGCAAACCAGCAGCAATGAGGATCTCCCCATCACAGCAAAATAAAAGTTAAAAGAAGAAACAAACCCTCTGCCTCTATCTCCTCCTCCAGCTACCCCTGCATCTCCATCTCGACCTCCAGTCGTCAAACTTTCACCCGTGCTACATGCTCACGTGCCCCTCAGCCCTCTCCGGTCCACCACCCCATCCCTACCTTGTTTTTATGCTGAGTTCACTCCTGCCGCAGCCCTCCGTGGCCTCCTAACTGTCAACCTGAGAAAGGTCTACTTTCACTCATCTCCCATCCCGAGGCCTCTGCGATTATCAGCCAAGGCTTCCCTGGCTTCGAGCTCAAGACTGTCTAGGTTTCCGCCGCACCGGCTGCACTTTCTGTAAGCGCTGGCATTCTCCAGGGAGCTGCCCTTGAACCCCTGCTCTTTCTCTATTTGTTTTCCCAGGCCAGGTTCGTTCATCTTCAGAGGCTTAACTACTACTCAAACCCTGATGATTCAAGCTCTTTTTTCAGCTCTGTAATTTCTCTCCTGGAACCCATCCTAATATTTCCAGTTTTCTACTGCACACCCTCCCTGTGTGTATGCTGAGTCGCTTCAGTCATGTCTGACTCTTTGTGACCCCTTGGACTGTAGCCCACCAGGCTCCTCTATCCATGGGCTTTTCAAAGCAAGAATACTGGAGTGGGTTGCCATTTCCTTCTTCAGCTCATCCTCCCTTAATGATCTTAAAGTTTTCACACTTAACATGTCCAAAACTGGACCCCCATCTGTCCGCACCCTCCCAACCCCACATTCTCATGAGCTCATCCATCCAATGTCCCCCTTCCCTTCACACCATCCCTGCTGAATGCCATCCATTCTACCCCTGGTTCCTCATTCCAGCAATGCTTGCTGAACTCCCACTAAACATTGTGGAGGCACTGGGGTGCAAAGTCTGATACAGATCAAGGCAGCGTAAAGGTCACATCGTCTAGAGCCTCGAAGTACTGAATTGGCCAAAAAGGTCATTCAGGTTTTCCCATAAACTGGTACCAAAGAACCCAAAGGAAACTTTTGGCCAAGCCAGTTTTTCTGAAAGCAGCTTTCCTCTCCTTTTCCTGAACCACAGACTGACTCTAGATCTCACTTCAATTTCTCCACTTCCTAACCGGTCCCTTCACCACAAGTCTTGCTTCACTCGAGCCACTTCTTCAGAACTACCTACACAGTATGTATCTAAGAAACAAAGTGGACCAAGCCACCCTCCTGCTTTCATTGTTCCCCGTTCCTTCAATGAAAAACCAAAGCTTTTTGCAGAGGCAACCAGGGTGCTTCACTGGGCTTCCCTGGTGGCTCAGTGGTAAAGAATCTGCCTGCCAATGCAGGAGATGAAGGTTTGATCCCTGGGTTGGGAAGATCCCCTGGAGAAGGAAATGGCAGCCCACTCCAGTATTCTTGCCTGGGAAATCGCATGGACGAAGGAGCCTGTCGGGCTGTAGTCTATGGAGTCACAAAGTGTCGGACACAGCAACTAAGCAACAACAAGGGTGTTTCAGTCCTAGGCCACAAGCCCTGTACGTCCATCTCCTAGTTCCTCCCTAGTACCTGCAGGAGCCTCTTCTTACAGAATCCCCACCCCTCTGCATAGGCTTTCCTCCTATACGGAGACCCCAGGCCCCCACTCAGCCTCAACAGCCTCACTCCTGCACCATCGGCTCAAACGGCCCCTCCTCTATGAAGTGTGTTCTGACAATTCTCGGCAATGTTTTTCTTTCCACATAATATTGTTTATGTCTTTATTTTAGCACCTATCAGATAGTAAAATTTTTTATTATCTAATTACTATTTTCATGGCTTGCCCACTATCCTCTGACCTCTCCAATTATAAGCTTGTTTATACCAACAGTCTATGACAGCACGTAGCCTAAAGAAGATGCTTTATCACATAATATAATTTTATATTACACTGTTAAGTGTTTTCTATCTTGCCCATAAGACTATGACCTCTGAAGTCCAGGCCAGCTTTATATCTTCAGACTCTATTATAGTGCCTAGAACCTAGCAGATGTTTTATGGGGATGGCCAAAAAGTTTGTTTGGGTTTTTCATAACATCTTCCAGAAAAACCCAAAAGAACTTTTTAGCCAATCCAATATAAACATCTGACACACAAGTAATAAGATGAGATTTAAAATGTATTACATCCCTTGTTTTTGTTGTTGTTTAGTCACTAAGCTGTGTCCAACTCTTTGGCTCCCCCATGGGCTGTAGCCCACCAGGCTCCTCTGTCCATGGGATTTTCCAGGCAAGAATACTGGAGTGGATTGCCATTTCCTCCTCCAGGGGATCTTCCCAACCCAGGGTTGGAACCTGCATCTCTTATGTCTCCTGCATTGGCAGGTGGATTCTTTACCACTGAGCCACCTGGCATCTCTTAGTGATCCTGAAATGTATTGTGCACTCACTGTGTACAACACCAGGGGGCAGGTCTCAACCTCACTGCCACTGCTTTAGGGACCAAGGGAGCCGTCGCCATGGGGACTGTCCTGTGCCTTACAGGCTGGTTACAGCACCTTTGACCTCTACCCACTCGGTGTCTGCAGGACTCCCAGCCTGCAGTTCCAGTACCCGCATTATCTCCAGACATTACTGAACGTTGAAAGCTACACTGCAAGACTCTTTGTATATGTGCTGCCGAAGCGAGCACAAGACTCTTTTTAAAGTATGATCTCAACCCTGTGAGTTAAACACTATTATTATCTCCACTGTGGAGATAGGGAAGTGAGGTGCAGAAAGGGTCAGCAACTTGCCCAGGGTCGCCGAGCTAGTGAGGAGCTGAGCTCCAGAGGCCACATTCCTAGTCCCTGCCCTCTACCACCCCTAAACCAGCTGGTGAAGATGTCAGATCCTTGGAGAGCCCACTTGTAGCCCTTGGGAGCAACTCGAGGAAGTTGCCCTCCATTACATCAAAGTTCTTGCAAGGCTCATGAGAGCTCGGAGGAGCCTCGCTTGGTCCTTCTCGGGCAAGCTTCCTAGTGAGACAGTCTCCAGGCCGCCCCCCACCCCCCAGCTCCCCTGGAAGTCCTCCAGCATGTCCTCAATGCCCGCAGCTGTGTTCATGGGATTACCATTGCCCTACATCTGGACACCAGACTTCCACAAATGCTGGCAAAGCCTGCATTCAGTTTCTCACGGTCAGGCCACTTCACTGGCAGGGAATCAGCAGCCCTTGGATGGTAAGCCAGGTCTCCTGGACCGTGAACTGGTGTGGCTACTCCGTGGAACCTTAGAGCGGGTCTGTGCTACATCTACTTGCAAACACCTCACCTCAGGAATCTCTGGTCACGTCTCCAGCCCGCTGAGGTGTGTGAATCTTGAAGGTACCATCTATACCCACAGCGGTTCTTCAGCTTAAGAGTCCCCTGCCGTGATTCCAGGGGGCAGTGTGAGCTGGACGGTGACATTTTTAATTTAATTTCCTAATTTTATTATGCCTGTGTTATAATAATATTTTCTGTTTTGCCAGAAATTCGCATTTAGCTTCCAGGTACAGCTACTTCTTTGCATTTCTTTCCCGAAGGTGGCCAAGTGAGTATTTAAGTTATAGACATCCCAAACTGTTACTTATCTGGGACAGATTGTGATTAAAGATAAGGAATGTCAAATTGCATATTTTCCACAGAAGCAAACTTGCAAGGTGTATTTTATTTCTTAACAGGGGCCTAGTGTGGACGATGACTTGAATGTAACTAATAAAACTGGGAGGTAGGGCAAGGTGAGGACACAAGTCACTGGAGTCTTGCTCTGTTATATTCAGCCACTCCTGGGTGTGATCCACTAACTGCAGTTCTCTAGAATGACCAGTCATCTGAATCACCACTCCTCAGCTCAAAATCCCCTCTATGGCTCCCTTCTACCCAGAGAGATAGGCCAAGCCCTTGCTCTGATCTGTGAGGATGCACGCGATCTCCTGGCCAGCACCTCTCTGCCCTCCTTCCCCATTTCCCTCATTTACTCTGCTTCACTCACACAGGATTCCCTGTTCTTGACTGGGCTGGGCCTAGCCCCTGCTCTAGATCTTTGTGCCGGCTGTTCCTTCAGCCTGGAATGTTCTCCCCCAGACAAAGGCTTGATACCTCCCCATTCAGCTTTCCACTCACCTTCTCCACCTCCCATCAAAAATCCCCCCGACACCTGACATTTTAGATCCCTCTCCTCGACTGCCTAGCCCAGGCGGCGCCAGTGGTAAAGAACCCGCCTGCCAACGCAGGAGACGTAAGAGGCATGGGTTTGATCCCTGGGTCAGGAAGATCTCCTGGAGGAGGAAATGGCAACCCACTTCAATATTCTTGCCTGGAGAATCCCATGGACAGAGGAGCCTGGTGGGCTACTGCCCACTGGGTTGCATAGAGTCAGACATGGTGGACAGACAGACTTAGTGCACCTGTACTCCCCACCTGCGAAGAACTGTTGTTTTGTTTGATGCTGTTTGATGTTGTTTTGTTCGATGCTAGATTAACCATGTCTGTAACCGTGACTGGCACTCAGCAGGCTCTAGATACAAATTTGTTGAATTTATCAATGGATCTAATCGTCGGGAACTTCAGTGTCACAGAGCAGGCTGAGCGAGAGGGGAAGAGGCAGTAGTCATAGATGAGATACGCATGCCAGCCCCTCTGGCCTGACGCATGCTAGACACGGGCTGCACTGTGCCTTCCCCCTGTCCTGAAGAGAACAGCGTGATCTCAGCAGGACCTGGGGGGAGTAAGCTGGTCTTGGCCCCGGGCTCTTGTGAGGCAGCAAAGGGCAGAGTAATCGACCAACTGCCTCAAGGCCCACCAGTGGGCAGATGTGGCACCTCTGCAGACATCCAAGCTTGGAGGAAAGGAGAGGATTCCCCATCCAGGGCAGGAAGCCTCTCTGTTCCCCACCCGTGGGCTTCACAGGGTACCCCGGCCTCCACATCTGGCATCTCAAACAGCCCCGGCCTGCAACCTCCTGTAAAGAAACACTGATATTGTCCACTTTTATCAGCTGCCAGTCATAAGACACCACAGACACCACAAGACGCCACATGAAAATCATGTTTCTGGAGTCTGCCCGGGTGGGGCGGGAACTCTGAATTCCATTCGCTCAGTAACAAAACGGCAGTGTTATGATGGGGTGGAGAATCAATAATACAGGTTCATGAGAATAAACAAGTGAAACTCCGGTGTGGCCGGGGATCTGCACAGTTCCTTCCTCATGCCTCCCACTCAGGAGTCGATGAATCCAGCTCCCAGGAGTCTAGGCTAAAGGCTCTACAGAATTGGGGCTTGAAGCCACCAGTATAGCCAGTCCCCTCCCTCCCTCTGGCTTCCAGATGCCCCTTCTGAAGATGGTGGGCAGCACCAGCCCTGTGGCATCCCATCCAGGGAGAGGTGACCGCAGCCTCACGTGGCCAGGGAACATACACTGGATTTCAAAGACTCACTACCAAAAACAGGAAACAATCACCTTAAAAATTACTCACATTGAAAGTGTGTGAAAGTATGAAAGTGTTAGTTACTCAGTCGTGTCCAACTCTTCGAGACCCCCAAGGACTAAAGCCCACCAGGTTCCTCTGTTCATGGAACTTCCCAGACAAGAATACTACAGTGGGTTCCATTTCCTCCTCCAGTGGATCTTCCCAACCCAGGGATGGTCCCTGGATCTCCTCATAGTAGGCAGATTCTTTACCCGCGAGCCACCGGGGAAGCTTCATTTACACTGAGGTGGCCAACCAGCAGTCCACACTTCCCCTCGTGGGCGGCCCGGGGCAAGAGCCTCGGCCTGACCTTCTGAGAGCCCTCATTTTAGAAGGCAATCATATTTTTTAAAAAAAATTATTTACATTGATCTCACACTGAAAGAGTCTTTTGTCTATACTGGGTTAAAACAGTAAATTTAACTTCACCTTTTTTTTACTTTTTGAACATGTGGCTAAATTAATTTTTTTTTTTAATTTAAAGTTACCTATGTGACTTGCTTTAGTGGTTCCCATTGCATTTCTTTTGGACGGCACCGGACCAGTCTCCCAGGCCCCACCAGAAGCATGTATGAAGCTGAATCCGCTTCTGGAGGGCTATACCGCAGCTGGGAGGCCAACGGCTCCTTTACACCGATTCTTGGTCACAGTGAGCACCATCCTCAGGTCTTAACTGCATCAGACTCACGAAGACCCTCCTCTCCTCTGTCTACGCCCCCTCTGCGGAGGCAAAGTTCAAGGTGACAGTACCACCTGGCCCACCAGCCCAGCCTCCACTCTGCCCGCACCTAACCTCCTCCTGACCCTGGCATCCCACCCGGGACTGGTTCTCGCAGGACTGGCCACCCTGCATGGCCCTCTTGAGCAAGTAAGATGAAGGGAGGTTTCCTGGTCATAGAGTGTCTCCAGGCTTGGAGCCCTCCTGGCACCCCACAGGGTGTGCTGGCATCAGCTCACAGTGTAGTCCAGGCACCTTGGAGCTGGTAGTGATTGAAGTGAGCCAAAGGTAACAATAACCAGTTCTGCAGAAACAACACCTTCTTGATATAAAGGTGTGTTTGTAAGCATAGCATCATCCACTTGGCAAAAAAGCATGGCCCTGGCTGGCTCTTCCTGGGTGCCCAGAGTACGGCTGTGATGGCTGGCAAGCAGGTCAGGCAGAACTGCCTTCCCAGGACCTTGTCGCCTGCTCTGGCCAAAAGCTGTGACCGGGGACTGGCCTCCAGGACTGAACCCCGCCTTGTTCACTTGCCAGACTATGACTTTGGGAAAACCACTGAGCATCCCTAAGCCTCAGTCTCCCAACCTGCAAAATGGAGGTAAAGAGTCCCTACCCATTTGGTTGTGATGGTGACCAAGAGAAGGTAGGTAATGCACACAGAAGAAAGTGTTAGTCGCTCAGTCATGTCCGACTGTTTGTGACTCCAAGGACTGTGGCCTACCAGGCTCCTTGGTCCATGGGATTTCCCAGGCAAGAATACTCGAGAGGGTTGCCATTCCCTTTTCCAGGGGATCTTCTTGACCCAGGAACCGAACTTGGGTCTCTGGCTTTGCAGGCAGATTCTTTACTACTTGATCCTCCAAGGACACAGCAAACACTCAGGCAGAGTGACAGGACTCCTGCCTTGTGAGCTAAGTGGAATCCAAAGGCCGCAACTCTGTGGCACGTGGGCAGATGAGAAAATCACTGAAAAAAGACTGTTTTTCAGTCTGTTTTCTGACCGAAAGCACAGCATTAAGGGCTGAACCTTACATGGTGCAGAAATGGATGCCAACGGAACTTAGGAAGTCCCAGGTGAACCCCCAAGGCTTCACCAGACTTCCTAAACACACCCTCCCCTCCCCAAAGATAAGAATCTTAGCTCACATGCCCCCCTCTGCAACCTAATCCCACCTGAGGATGGAGGAGGAGGTGAGGTCAGAGTCAAGAGTTTCACATCTGAGTCCTTGTCGGGGTTGATTACAATATAAACAGTGAGGGACCTGGTATCACTGGTGGGACCCAAGCCCAGGCTGCTCTCTCAGCCACCCCTCGAGGGTCCTGGTACTCACACTTCCTCCCGGTGCAGGGTCCCAGGCACCCCCAAAACTCCCACCGTCTGTTCCACACCGCTGCCCTGTTTTACCTCCTCTTGTAGCAGGTACACCACACCATCTCCCGTACTCAGGAGATCTGGTGACCCAGGAAAGCAGTGACTTCTTAGGGCCCACAGTATCTCCAGCACCAAATGTAACACCTGATGCGTGGCGGGTAAGTAACGAATATTGAAATGAACAGATGTCTAAATGAATGAGCAAAGTAGCAGAACAAGTATGAACGGAAAGTTTCGTCAAGTTAAAACATTCCAGACCCTTCCTTTGCAATGACCCAGGCAAACAAGGCGCCGGGGGCTTATTAGAGGCTCAGTTCCGGACCTCGCAGAGCCAGCCAGGGCCATGCTTTTTTGCCAAGTGGATGATGCTATGCTTACAAACACACCTTTATATCAAGAAGGTGTTGTTTCTGCAGAACTGGCTATTGTTACCTTTGGCTCACTTCAATCACTACCAGCTCCAAGGTGCCTGGACCACACTGTGAGCTGATGCCAGCACACCCTGTGGGGTGCCGGGAGGGCTCCAAGCCTGGAGACACTCTATGACCAGGAAACCTCCCTTCATCTTACTTGCTCAAGAGGGCCAGCCTGGGCTAACACCCCAACCAGCAAGCCCCAGACCTCCAAGTACGCTTGACCTCCTAGAAATAGAGGAAAGGGGTCTGGACACAGACCTGGGGTTCAACCCAGGTGGTCACAGGGCCGTGTGTCCCTTGATAAGGTTCTACAGATCCTAGGCCTCATTTCCCATCTGTGAAACGAGAGCAGCAAGAACATGTTCTCGGAGGCGTGGGAGACTCAAAACATAGCCCAGGATTGAGAGCCCGCAGCCTCCATACCGACTGGGTCCAGAGAAAGCACTTGGGCCCTGGAAGCTGAAGGTGACTCCTGGTCTGGGCAGCTCCCCACCCGACCCCTGCCCCCAGTGAGTGGCAGTCCCTCTCTATTCAAGGTCTGCCCCAGCCCAACACGGGGAGGAGGCCACAGCTCCCATCTGCAATCACAACCATAACTGCGCTCACCCCTCCTCCCAGCTGCTGGGGCCACTGCACACACCACATGGGAGTCACAACTGCCCAGGGAGAGAGTACTGCCACCCAGACTCTGCATGAACTAAATGTGGATCCCACATCCGAACCAGGTTCAGGGTATGTTGCTGGGATGGGGAGAACATGCGATGGAGAAGAGGGGTGAGGATTCGTTGGAGAAGCCACTCTCCCTTTTTGGGTATATCACCTCCTAGAGAAGGTATCCAGAGCCCTGATCAGACCCCTCTCCTGAGCAGTACTCCATTTGCAGAGCATATCCTCCCCAAACTGCCCAGCCACAGGCAGAGGCGGTGGTGCAGTGGTAAAGAGTTTTGGCCTTGGACAAGTCAGAGATGGCACATCATCAACAAATACCTGGATATAGCAGTAATCCTTCTAATCAATCAGAAAGAGACCAAGAAACCAAAGAGAATAAAGCAAAGGACAGGAAAAGGCAAATCACAGCTTAAACCCACACACCTCATAAATGTGAAAAGGTGTCCAACCTCACTAAGTGACCAGCAAACGCAGATTAAAACCAAATGTGACTCCTTGCACATTGCTGGCAGGAGTTCACTGACATAAGGCTTAGAACAGTAATTCACAGTATTTATTAATAGTAAGGATGAAGATGTGCATATTCTACAATCCAGTAATTCCACTTCCCTGTAGAGTTCAGACTAACTCACCTTTGCATGTGTACACACACCAAGGATGTTTACTGCAGCACTGCGGCAATAGCAAAGGAATAGAAATGCCTTAAATGTCCACAGATGGAGGGACAGCTGAACAAACTTTGTATCTTCACACAATTAAATACTATATAGTGACTTAAACTGAAAAAATTCCTCATATGGATCTATTAGGATAAACCTGATGCTTAAGCTTTTTAAAATGCTGTCAAAGTATACAAGTAGTGTGATCTCATTAACTTTAAAAAGACATAAAACAAGACTATACAGAGGGTATATGAGCTATAAGAATTTAAAAAAACATGGAGATTGACATGTACACACTGCTACATTTAAAATGGATAACCAACAAGGACCTACAGTACAGCACTGGGAACTCTGCTCCAAGTTATGGGGCAGCCTGGATGGGAGGGGAGTTTGGGGGAGAATGGATACAAGTACATATATGGGTGAGTCTCCTGGCTGTTGTCACAACATTGTTAATCGGCTATGCTCCAATATAAAATTAAAAGTTAAAAAAAAAATAGAGGAATCGCCCAACTCTTCGTGACTATGACATTCACCAAGAGATCAAATAGACTGGGATGGATTATAGAGTCAAGGCTTCGTTCTATTCTCCTAAATACTTTATTTCTTTTAAAACATCAGACATATTATGCAAAAACATTAACATCTGCAAATCTGGCTGTCATATGGAATTCTGTTATCCTTTCTATTTTGAAATATTTTTATATTGAAGATACCGACTACAGATTTTAAGCCAAAAAATCAGAAGCTATAAAAGAAAAGGAAAATTCAACAACATAAAGATTTAAGGAACAGAAGGGAAGGAAGAATGGGGAGAGAGAGAGAGAGGGAGAATGAACAATTAAAAGACAAATGAAAAACTGGGAAAAGTATCCCCCTAACATATGCATATCAGACCAAAGAATTCTTTAGCTTATAATCTGTTCATGCAAGTCAATAAGGAAACAAGTCAACAAATCAAACAGAGAAATGGGCAAAGGACATGAATGAGCAGCTTATAATACATAATATAATGGCACAGAGGAAAGGCTTGTTCTTCACTGATCTTAATAGCAAAGCTTCGGAGGCCTGCCAGAGCTGGAGGAGGTGGGGAACAGGCCCTTTCTAAGATCAGGGGTGAATCACAGTGACCTTTTTGGAAGTGACTTGGCAATATCTGTTGAAATCCCCTTAGCCTGGGAATTCCATCGTTACTTCTACAGAAAAGTCTCTTGTGTTTGCACGAACATTTCCATCATGATCTTTACACATAGCACCATTTGCAACAGCGAAAGATGTAAATGACTTGAAAATCTACCGAAAATCCACAAGGACCTGTTTAGAAGCAACACCACACAAATAACGCACGAAACACTACGCAGCTGTGAAAAAGCGGATGCACGTGTCAGCACAATGTCACCAAGAGGCCTCCAAGCACACGATGAAACTTCAAAAAAGCAGGTGGAGAGCAGTGTGCTGTGTATCTCCAATGCCCTTCTGCCAAATGACTTACATGCTGACGTGGCTATGTCTCTACAGGAATCGATTATTCAAAGAATGCAAAAGAAACGAAGGGGGCAGGGGTCGAGAATGGGAGAAAGACCTTCTTTATGTTTAAGACCTTTGATGTTTAATTTTTTTTTTAACGGGTGCATAAGATACACTTTCAACTCAAGTTCTGCTAAAAGGAAAAGAGAAGAAGAAGAAGAAAAAAAAAATAAGGAATGTAAACTCTGGAGTACTTACACACCCAGACCTGAATTCCAGATCAACCACTTACTGGCTGCACAAATATGGGACGAGTCACCTCTCTGGATCCCAAGTTTGTGTCCAGTGGAGATAAAGACCAGGCCCTTCCTCCTGGGGTGGCTGGATAGGCTAGGTAAGAGGAGCTCCAAGGTGGTTACCGTAGAAAAGTAGAAGCTGCTGCTCTCAGACTCCAGAATGCACTTGGTCTTTCCCTCTCAAAGGTCCAGTGGACACGAGCCCGCCTTGTCTCTCTCTGCGTCTCACTCCGCAGACAGGGGACTACAGGGGCAGCTGGGCACAGCCCTGCACACTGGGCGTAGGGCCCGGCCTGCGTGGGGAGTGGGGGCCGAATCCCAGCCCTCCCTCAGCTTGTCAAGCCATCACCTGGATACAGAGCTGTGTCCAATTGCAGGGATCATTCATCCTGCTTTCCATAACGTCTCTGTAAGGGCTAGGAGCCTACCTCATTTACAGCAGGTAATTAAACACTCCTCTGTAATCCCTGCCAAGTTACAAAGAGCCCAATGCAAAGATCTGAGTGTACACTGAAGCCCGGGGGGTGTCCTGGGAAAGTTGGCATCGTCGCTCATTCATATTTATATTTCTGTGTCATTTCCTCTGAACTCACAGATACCCTTTCTTTTTACCAGCAGATGTGGTTTCTAGGGAAAGAGTTCTGCCACCTTTGGCCCACTGGTACCCACTTCCTGAACCTCAGGCTGCTGGGCGATGTTCTAAGTGAAGGTCACCCTGAGGACGGATCCTGTGCGGGGCCAGGAGTCCCAAGGGGACACCTCCCTGTCCCCTGCTTTCCTCAGAAGGGCGAGTCAGCAGGAACAGCCCTGAACCAAGGCAGGTTGGGGGTGTGAGGCCTCCGGGGACATGGGCAGGCCGAGCAGCACAGAAGAACCACGAGCTGATGAGCACTGTGGGCATACTGTACTCGGGGTACTGACTTGGGCACTGAACTACAGCAGGAAACCAGGTAACAGGCCTGGTGGGGAAGACACCCTAGGACCACATAGATAAATAAGAAACGGTGATGGTGAAACACAAGGGGGAGGCCAATAGAACAGGGGAGTGGAGCAGAGAGAGCCGGGCATATCTTAGGATAGTCAGCAAGTCCTTGGCTTAGACCTCAGACCGTGGAAAGAGGGGGCGGAAGCGGGGGTTGGTGCTAAAGGGAGCAGAGTTTCCAGCCAAAAAGAAGAGCAAAAGACCCTGAGGCTTGTCAAGTATGAGTAACAGAGACAAGTCCCAGGTGACCGGAGACAGGGAGGAAGGGCCGGTGGTGGTGCCAGGACGTCACAGGCCACCCCGGAGCCTGGACGTTACTCACAGTCCTTGAGAAGTCACCAGAGGGTATTAACAGAGGCATAACCCTCTGGATTCCATTTTAGAAAGATCCTGGGGCTGTCCAGCAGCTCTTGTGTGTCATCCTATTTAATTTTTAAAACACTCTATATGGTGGGGCTTCCCAGGTGGCCCAGTGGTAAAGAATCCCGATTTACCGGCGAGGAAACTGAGGCACAGAGAGACACATGAAGGGTCCCAGAGGTCTCCAGAAATAAAGACTTCAAGCAGTCTGAACTGCTCACTGTCTGGGACCCATGAATTGAGGTGAGCTGTCTGGGGTCGCTCTGGACAAGCTCCTACATCTCCTGGGCCTCAGATATCCCATCTGTAAAATGGGAGCAGCAAGAACAAGTTCTGGGAGGTGTGGGAGCCTCAAAACATAGCCCAGGATTGAAAGCCCGCAGCCTCCATACCAGCCTGGCCCAGAGCAAGCACTTGGGCCCTGGAAGCTGGGTCTGGGCCTCCCCCGATGGATGGCAGTCCCTCTCCACTCAAGGTCTGCCCCCAGCCCACCTTGGGGAGGGGTCCACAGCTCCCGCCTGCCACCACAACCACGCGCACACTCACCTCTCCTCCCGGCTGATGGGTCCACTGCACACACTGCATGGAACACACAGAGCTGCCCCGAGGTGCAGGGCGAGGATGGACTGCCACCCACACTCTGCCTGCACTCACTACACGGGGATCCCACGTAGGAGCCAGCTGGAGGTCTCAGTGGAGAAGCTGCCCTCCCTCTGCAGGTACAGCCCCTCCTGGAGAAGATGTCAGGCTCCAGCGGGGCGTGGCTACAGCCCCCTAGCCAGTGCCACAGAGCGATCCCCCTTTTCTGAGCCACACCTCCGCCCCCCAGCAGCTCCAGGGGCGGTGCCTTCTCCACTTGAGCCTCAGCTCAGTCCAGTGTGGTGTCCCCCTCTCCAGGGCCAGAGCTCCCAGGGTCCCCCAGCAGGGCAAAGTTCAGTCCACGTCTGAATTCCTAGTAGGAGCCCAACGGGGTCAGAGCTGCGGAGAGCCAAGACCGGAGGGCTGCGCATGCTGACCCGGTGGTGGCATGTACACAGCCCCCAGGGTGGGGTGTCGAGAGGAGAAATGAAACCGTGGAGAAGGAAAACATGACCTCTGTTTCCTGCATCGGCCTGTCCCCTGGGAGTAAAGATTGGGTAAGAGAGACCCTTTTGAGGTCCTTTTTACATTAGTAAGGCTTTTCTACGAATTAGTTGTATATTCAACTCTCCTCGAGCTAAAGGTTACCCATGAGGGAAGGGATGGGTGACTAGACTTCGAGGTGTTGCTGGGGAACGTGTAGACCGCCCCCCGCCGCCCCAGCCTCAGCAGTGATCCCTCTGGGGTAGGGCCGGAGCAGAGAAGGTGAAACTGCTGGGAGGAGGGTCAGCCCATTAAATATGACCCAGGGTCTCCTTGGCCAGGGGCTTCTGCAGGAGAACCCACAGCCCCATCCCCACCCCAGAGCCAGGAGGCACCCGGAAGACACTCTGAGCTCTTTTACAAGCCCTGGTCCACTCAGACCCTGTGTGTCGAAACCTACAAACACATCTCTGAGCACAAACACATGAATCCCTGTTCAAACACAAGAGCACGCCCCGGAATAAATTCTGGGAATACACAGGAACTGACTCCTACACACACACACACTTCCTCCTCCTCCCTGCCCACCCTCCTCCCAGCCCCAACATACAGCTTCTGGGGCCAGCTGGGCACCCTCTGCCAGGGGACTCTCTTCCCCCATCCCTCGAGGAGGGCACTGCCCACCAGCTTCCTTCAACTTCAGCTCCAGCTGCACCGGAGTTTGTTTGTCAGGCTGCAGGTCCCTTGGGCCGTCAGCCCAGGAGCCTGAGCTCCGGGCGGAGCCAGGAGTGGCTGAACCAGCCCTCTGGGGAGCTCTGCATCTCCAAAAGTTCAATAAAGGGAAACCCTGGGCTCCTGGCTCGGGGCGGCCAAGCCCAGCTCCCTGGCCAGGAGCCCCACACCCCTGTCGGGCTCGGAGGTACCTGGGAAGGTGAGTCATGGGGGAGGCAGGCTGCAGGAAAGCAAGGGAGGAGGATCCAGTCTTGTAAAGGTGTCCCCGGGGGTGGGGGAGTGTCCCGGGGCAGCCGGTGGCCAAGGTCAGGCAGGGGGCGGAGGCCGCTGCCCCGGAGGACGACGCCCCCGCCGGCCCCTCGTGCTCACTCATCACCCTCCTGGACTGTCCCAGGCTCTCTGCACCTGCAGCTGATCTTCATCCGCCCGCACAGAAATCCAGGACACGCCCCCGCTCACCTCCTGCCCCGTTCGAGACCATGTGGGCTCAAGCCCTAAGGCACCAGCAATTCCACACTCAACCTGGCACCCAGTCCTGGGGGTGGAGGAGGACAAGACTGGGGCAGCCGGGGCCTGGGGACTGAGGGTTCCGGAGTCTCGGGGTTTGTGCCTCGCCCACACCGCCTCTCCCCAGACCTGCTGGCCCAGGCTCCCACGGGACACCCCTGGGCGGGCACCCTAAACCTAATGGAGGCTGGTGCCCAGGGTCAAGCCACGAGCCAGACCACTGGGTGCTCCGTCACTCGGGCCCAGGAAAACCCTGGGCTCTGCCAGCAGTGCCTGCCCTCTGCCCTTTTAAGAGCCGTCCGTGTTCTCAGGCTGGAAGGGTAGCCTGCACATGAGCAACCCCCTCGGGGCCAGCTCACACCCGAGGCTGCTTTCAAGAGAGCTGGGGCCATATGCCGACTCGGAGCAACCGAGGCACGGAGGAGTCGCCAACCCTGAGAAGGCCCAGGAGGCCAGCTTCCACTGGCCCCATCTGCAAGTGGGAGGCCCCATCCAGCCTCTTCCGAGAGCCCTCATCCTGCCTAGGAGCTGTCAGGATCAGGGTCCTGGGACACACCTCAGCGTGGCCAGCACACCTAGCCTTCCGGGTCTGTCAGTCCAGCTGTTCTAGAAAGAACATTTTCTTCTCACTCTTTGGATAGCTGCAGGGACAGCCGCAGGGAGCAGAGAGGGTCTGATTGTTGATGGAGGTGGTGTGCAAGGCCACTGGCCTCTGAAGGGATCGAGGGCCTGGACCTGGGAGGCCTGGGCCCCCCTCCCCGACAGGGTCAGCGCCCCTCAGCACCACCACAGAGAGACTAGCTGGAGGGGCTCCCCAGGCCCGGGTCCTGGGAGACAGACTCCCATCTTCAGGGAATGTGATCAGCGACCAGGTCAGGTGAGGACACCTCCCAGGCCCAGGCCCACCCCAGCCCCGCGCTCCACCCCGCTCCTCTGCAGGTCCCGGGCTGACAGGTGGGGGCTCCAGCAAGGAAGACGAGGCATCCACAGGACAAGGCAGAGGACCTGGAAACCGATCTTCTTCCCGCCCTGGGAGGCAAGAAACAGAACCGCGGGATCGAGCCAAGCGCCTCTCCTCCCTCCACCCTCCCATCTGCCTCCTTGACGGCCAGCCTCCCGCGTGCACCCCTCCCCTCCCCTCCCGGTCCCTGTCCCCTTTCCAGCCGCCCCATCCTGGTGTCTCCTTGTCCCCATCTCCAACTCCTCCTGCCTGCCTCCCCCGCCCTGGTTATGTAAGGGGCCCAGGAACACACAGAGGGAGCTTTGTTGTCAAACCAAATCCATACGGAGCCGGGAACGGCCAGCGCAGCTGTTCCCCATTCCCTCCGCCTTGGCAGGGGTGAGACACCGGGCAGGGAGCCCCCACATGGCTCCATTTTGGAGGGTGGGGGGCGAACGCTGGCCCCAGGGCCCCCAGGCAGCTGAACGGGTGGCCAGGGATCAGTCACCATCGCGTGGGATCACAGCAGGGAACCAGCTGGCCCCCAAGACAGACCAGAGCCTGGGTGCAAAGCCGGGGCCCCAAAGCCCAGAGAGGGGAGCTCAGGGCTGGGACAGGGCTGCACCGTGAGGGCCTCGAGGGGCGCCCAGACCAACACCAGTGCACCCTATTTTTGTCCGCTCATGGATGCAGGCCTGCGTTCTGTCGGGCACACAACCCATGGACACACTCATCTATGCTCACTTGAAAGGCATCTGAGCAGAACTCTCCTCTCTGCTCTGACAGCCTCCACCACCCCAGGTACCTCTGAGGAAAAGCCTTTGTGCTCTGGAGAGAAAAGGGTGGGGGGCAGAGGTCAGAGGCCAGAGAAGCTCCACCAGCCAGCGCTTCTTGGGAGGCCCTAGGTCCAGGATGAGAGCCTGCCCTCCCGCCCAGGAAGATGTCCAAGGGGGCAGGTGAGGGCCCAGGAAGCTAAGCGTAAGATGAGAGCATCGGCATTTGGGGGCGGCAGGCCCTATCCCTTCACCAAACCCAACTGCTGGACAAGCCATCTCAGTTGAAAACGCTGGGGCTGCCAAGGAGGAGGCCCTCCAGACTGTCCACGGCCTGCAGGGCACCTGCCCGGCCCACCCGAAGTCCGGCCGCCACGTTAAGCAGAACAGTGTGGGTGCGGAGACGTGCGGTGGGGTGGGGGCAGAGGGGCGAGGGAAAGAAGGGAAGGCAGACACAAAGGAAGAGAGAGGTTGGAGAAGAAGGGGAGAGAAAACGGAAGGAGGAGAGAAGGAAGGCGGTGGCGGGTGGGGGGCTCAGAAAAAGAAGAGAAAGAAGAAAAGGACCAAAGACGGGACTAAAGGAAAAGGGGACATGCCAACCCACTCCAATATTTGTGCCCTGGAAAATCTTGTGGACATAAGAGCCTGGCAGGCTACCGTCCATGGGGTCGCCAAGAGTGGGACATGACTTAGCATAAAGGAGAAGCTCCAGCCCTAGAGGATGCCCCCTGGCAGCCCTCCCACACCCTCTGAGCCAGACAGGTGGTCCAGGAGAAGCAGGACAGGGTGGGAGCATTTCCAGACAACTGGTTCCAGCCCAGCCAGCCCCACCGTCAGCCAGGCCCCAGGGGTTTCAGCCTCAACAATCCTACATCTTTGGAACCTAGAAGACAAACCAGGACCTCAGAGAAAGGAGAGATGGGAGCAGGGGAGAGCACAGGAGAGGTAGCTCCTTCCTGGGGCGAGAGTCCCTCTGTGACCTGGAACAGTGAGTTCCTTTTCTGAGTCTCAGCTCCCATCTTTGTGAAAAGGAGTTACCAAGAGGTAACTGTGTGCCAGCCCGGTGCCGGGGATGCGACAGGAAGTCAGGTGGTCAAAGGTCCTGCACTGGAGTCAGTCTAACATCAGCCTGGACCTCTGAGGTCTCCCCAGCTCACGTGTATTGTCTGTGCTGTGTGACCAATCCCATTCGCAGCACTGTTAGACCAGTTATCAGATGTGCTGGTGGAGAATCAGAACTCCACGTGCCAAAGGCCATACGGCTGGGAGCAGATAGAGAAGACAGAGCAACATCTGCCCAGCTTTCTGGCCCCCAAAGAAAGTGCTCTTCAGTCTCTGGACCTCACCTGGAATCACAGAAAGCGCAGCAGCCAGCATTTATAGAGCCGGACCGCAGGTGCTGGGATGTTACTGGATATGTGCTCTCGAAGTAAAGGTCACCAACGAGGAAAGGGATGGGGGGTTAGACTTCCAGGTGTTGCTGGGGAACGTGTAGACCGCCCTCTGCCGCCCCAGTCTCAGCAGTGATCCCTCTGGGATAGGACCAGCGAAGGGCAGGTAGAACTGCTGGGAGGAGGGCTAATGCTCAGCCCATCAAATATGACCCAGAGACTCCCTGGCCAGGGGCTCTTGAAGCCCCTATGGGGAAACAAGGAGGCAGATCTGAGAACCCACAGCCCCATCCCCACCCCAGAGCCAGGAGGCACCCAGAAAACACTCTGAGCTCTTTCTCAGGTGATCTCTGCTCTGGTCCACTCTGTGTCAAAACCTACAAACACATCTCTGAGCACAAACACGTGAATCCCTGCTCAAACACAGGAGCACACCCCGGAATAAATGCTGGGGCTACACAGGAACTGACTCCAACACACACATCCACACACACATGCTCTCGACCCTCCTTCCAGGCAGAGAAGACAGACACCACCTGCCCAGATCCTTGGTCCCCAGAGAAAGTGCGCCCCGGTCTCTGGGCCCCACTTTCTGAATCACAGAAAGCACGGCAGCCAGCATTCACAGAGCCGGACCCCAGGTGCTGGGACGTTTATGGAAATGAGCTCTCATTCGGAAGTGCTAATGCAGCCCTGCCCTCCCAGCCATCAGAGGCCCTCTGGGCTCACCCGGGAGTGGAGGACAGGGCCCCCTGATGTCACAGGTCGGACTCGAGAGGTGTGCAGGGCCATCAGGGAAGCCTCGGGAAGGGCTCGAGTTGGATGCTGAAGGACGCCAGCTATCTGGGTAGGGGACTGCCACCAGCACCCAAGTCACCCAGCTATCTGGGAAGGGGACTGCCACCAGCACCCAAGTCACCCAGCTATCTGGGAAGGGGACTGCCACCAGCACCCAAATCACCGTCAGGGGCCAGCAGAAGCAGAGGCCGGAGCTGAGGACATGGACACGTGGCTGGGGGGCGGGGGTAAGAACAGCCCTACTGGACACCCCCTGTCCCACTTTCAAATGCAATTTTATATGGGACTCCAATATGTAGAAGGAAGAAGTGTCATTGTTTGGGTTGAAGCAAGAATGGGGGTGAACCCCCTCCCAAGCCCTTACTCCTGACATGAGACCCTAGAAGGTTCCATTCCAGGGGTACTTTTCTTGGACCCAAATAAAGTGTCAGGCAGGAGGGGAGGTTAGGACCAGTCTGTGCAAGGATCTGAAAGCAGGGCTGAGGAAGGGGGACGGGAGCAAGAAGGTGACCAGATGGCCCTGGTGTGGGGGCATAGAGGGGAGGCCCTTCCTGGGGGGCAGCTTCCTGCTCATCCCCGCCTCGGAAGACTCCTGCTTGCCTTTCCCAGGTCTGAACAGGCTGCTGGGCCAGTTCCTCAACAGCCTGTCAAAGGGGAAACTCTTCTCCCTTCACCCCAAGAAAGTGTGAGTGTGTGCACAGTCACATCTGACACCCCACGGACTGCAGCCCGCCAGGTTCCTCTGTCCATGGGATTCTCCAGGCAAGAAGGCTGGAGAGGGTGGCCATTTCCTCCTCCAGGGGAATCTCCCCAACCCAGGGACCGAACTCATGTCTCCTGCATATCCTGCACTGGCAGGTGGATTCTTTACCACGGGCTCCACCTGGGAAGCCCTCACCCTAAGGAAAGGGGGAAGCGGAGCACGGACATGGTGAAGACAAGGTCATATCCGATCTATATCCTCCATCCACTCATCAAAGAAATATTTACCGAGCATTTATTATGTTAGACACCATTCCAGGCAAGAATAACACGGCAAAGAGCACGACAGGTTTCTGGAACATACACGAAACCACTCCTGAATCAGCAAGGAAAACGCCCTGAAAGTTTCCAAACCCGTTCACACCACAAACACGCCCCTCCCATGCCTGCATCGCCTCTGGACCATCCCTGCCAGGGTCACAGTTGAACAGCATCAGGGGCATGGTACATTCCCCGCCCACCCCCGGGCAGAGTCTTCTTCCTGAAATCTCCAGATGGCTGCACTGAGGACCTGGTCCCCTCCCCTCCCTAGGCAAGGAAGCCCACAGAGCTCTGGATGCATTGTTAAAAGTGCCAGTTTTATTTTTTCATCATGACAAAGGATGAAGCTTTGTCTCTAGTCTTGCTGGCTGTGAGTTCCTTGCTCAGAACCCAAGGACACAAGCCGGCTCCATGCTCACCTGCCCAGAGCTCTCAGGTCCCTGGGTCCCTGCCGCTGTTCCCTTCCCGTAACCTTCGAGCAAGGGGTCCCCAGGGCGGGGCCCCACCACCCCCACTTCTCTCCTGCCAACCCTGCCAACCAGGCCTCCCTCCTCCTGATCGGAGCAACCTCTAAGAAGCAAAAAGGATGTAGGTCTTTGAGGATCCTCTCTGGTCTTAACCAGCCCAGGACAGGGTCCAGAAGCGCCCTGGAACAAAGGCACCACGGCCCGGCAGGAATCTGCGGGTGTCGGGAGCAGCTGCCAAGGCTGGTCCCCGAGCTCAGACCCCAGAGGACCCCTCCCTGTCCCCACGTGTCGCCGCTGTTGCTGGATGAGGCCTTGTGGGCAGCAGCCAGGGAGCCGCATTTCCAAGGAATAGGAGCCGGCAGGCAGGCCAGATGGAAGCAATTACTGGCGGGAAAGCAGGAGAGGTGGGTGCTGGCAGGGGCTGGGAGGGGCCACAGAAGCAGGGAGGAAGGAAGGGGAACCCGGCCCTGCCCAGATGAGAGAGGAAGGGGTTTGGAAGCCCAGGACCAGCCGGGTCAGACATGGGGTTGAGGGCCGCACAGAGTCTGGACTGCGAATCAGAAGGGCCGTGTTCCCCGTGGTCACCAATACCCTATAGCCTTGAGCAAACCCTTTCACACTGCCAAGACTCGCCTTCTTCATAGATCTCGGGGAAGGGTAAAGATGAGCTTGGGGAACAGTAAAGAACCGGGCTGAAAAGCACAAGATTTTGGATGCAGGCAGAGTCCCAGCTCAGCTGCTTAGGAGCTGTGTGACCTTGGCCAAGTGGTCCAATCTTCCCACGCCTCCCTGTCTTCATTTACAAATGGGCTTAATGAAAGAGTCACGTGAGCTTACACGAAGTGATGTAAATAAGTGAATAGCACAGCTTTTTTTTTTTTTTCTAGAGGTTTGCTGTGCCAGGCTTTTATTTAGCGCTTGATAGCTTGATAGATAAATTGTAACCACTTTTGATATTCGCTATCTCTCTTTTTACTAGAAGGCCAGGTATTTGTGAAGGCTGCCCCGGTGGAGGACACAGGGCAGACCAGGGACGCAGCAGCATCACCAAAGTCCCTGGAGCCTGCACCTTGGTGGAGGGTTTGGACCCACGGCAGAAACAACAGTGTGCCCGCCCAACACTCTGCAAACAGCTTCCTGTCCTCTTCCTAGCAACCATGCTCCCCACCCCTCACAGGAGAGCAAGATCCCAGAGCCCCCAGCCCACTCAGGCTTTGTAGTGAAGCGGCACCAGGCCTTGCCCACCCTCGAGGCCCAAGTGGACATCCTCCTCCAACCCCCCGCAGCAGCACCCTCCTCCCTCCTGGGCTCGGGGCAGAAGCCAGGGCTTCAAATTCTAGAACAATCACATCATGTCTCTGCAGGGTGGCTTTGCGGGGGGTAGGGGTGGCAGAGATAGGGCGGTCATCTGGCGGCAGGGCTACTGGTCCCAGGCAAGAGGCCAAAATGAAAAGAAAACCTGCGGCTCAGGATGGCCTTCCTCATCTGAAGAGCAATCAACACAGGGCAGCCCCTGGCAGATCTTCCCCCTCTGTGGGCCTCAGGGGCGCCAGTCGGAGGCCCGTCGCACCTGCCTGGGGCTCAGGCATCACTACAGCTGCTCCCACTTGTAGCAAACACTTGACCACTTCCTCCGCCGGTAGAATAAAGGGCGTCACTAACACACACACACACACACACACACACACACAGATTGCGGCACAGGTCAGGAGTGAACTGGAGTCCAGGCGTGGCCAGCAACCCCTCCTGGCACACTCCGAACAAGTGTGGACAAGTGCTGAGCGCCTCCAGGAAAGGGTGACCAATGAGAGAGGGAATTAATGACTACAGGCACCCAAATCTGCCCCCCCTAGGCACTTCCTCATGGAAACCAAAAGGACAAGAGTGGAGAAGGACCTGAGGTGGAGAGGTATGAGAAGCTAGCTAGTTCCTGCAGAAGAATGCGTACCCCCAGGCAGCTGAGGAGTCAGGAGGAGGGGGAGGGTCAGGCCCTGTACACTTTCTGGGTGTCCCCCTACCTGACTGCCCTGCTCCCTAGCACCCACGGTCCAACCCCCAGGGCCTGGGAACTCAGCTGGGTTCTGGCGGCTGTCACAAGCTGTAGGTCTGGTCCTCAGTCTCTGGGACCCTCTGGGACACTGATCCGAAGGATCCCTTGCAGGAGACTTGGAGATCCCCACACCATCCTCATGGGCTGGGACCATGATGTCTTATTGCAAGGTGGAGGGACCCCTTCTCCTTGACAGAGAGGCCAAACTGTTGAGCCTCTCTGAGTGGAGGAGTCCACCCAGAAAATGCACCCACATAGGGCCTGGGTGGGCACCCAGTGCAACGTAGATGCCAGGCCAGCGTGGGTAAACCACGGATGATCACAGGGCCCAGGAAGGGAGGTCTGGCCCCAGCTGTAGAAAAGCGGGGAAAAAAGTGTTAAGTGTCGGTCATTCAGCGTGCCCGACTCTTTGAGACTCCATGGACTGTAGCCTGCCAAGCTCCTCTGTCCGTGGAATTCTCCAGGCAAGGATACTGGAGTAGGTTGTCATTTCCTCCTCCAGGAGATCTTCCAAACGCAAGGATCAAACCCGGGTCTCCTGTATTGCTGGCGGAGTCTTGACTGTCTCCTCTCTTGCAGGCAGAGCCACCAGGAAAGCCCTTCCTTTCTAGGACTTGTTACAGTTCTAAGAGGAGCAGATTCTCGGTTCTAAACCCGAAAACTGGATCCTAGGAATCTAAAAGGGCTGGGAGGGTGGAGGGGCCAAAGAACTCCGTTTCTGAGGAGTGGGAGTGAGTCACTGCTTTGGGAAGGGAAGCAGGTGAGGGACGAAAGGGAAATCAGCTCAGAAGGCGCTGAGGACTGCTTCGGCCTGGGCCTCCACTCATGGGCAAGGGACCCTACAGCCCCAAGCAGCAGCCCACTCCCAAGCCATGGACGCTGCTCAGCTCCCAGGTCTAGCACGAGACCCCAGGCTACTTGCTAATTCCTCCTACCATCCACCTTCCCCTCTGAAGCCCTGATAACCTGGGCTCTGGGGGAAAGGTCCAGACTCCTGGCTCTCCTTCGGATGCTGGTAGGGAGGCGCAGGGCCCAGGGGACAGCCTCAGATCTCCCGCCTGGCACACGGATGCTGAGGGATGAGGCACGAAGAGCCTCACAGTGGACTCAAACCAAGCCAGGTATAGGCCAGAGGGACCTGGGCCATGTCAACTCGGGCAGGGGGTATTCGCCAATTAGCTCCCGGCAGAGAGAAGAAGCCCCGGAAGTTCATTTCTAGGCCCCAAGCAGCTGGCACCTCGCAGGCAACCTCTCCAGGATTATGGGCAGCCTTTGGAGAGTCTCTTTGGAGGGTGTGGAAGAAATGCTGCTAAGAGCAAATACTCACATACCTCTGCCTCTGTGCAGGTAACTTCCATGGCACTCAGCACCTTAACGATTCCTCCCCAACACCCCCCCCCCACCTCCAAAGATGCCAGGGCGGGGGTCTAGACGGGGCGGGCGGCAGAGCATAGCTCAGGAGAGTGGCTTCGGCTTGCGCCTCTGTGCCACCCCAGCCGTGCCAGGCCCGTTCCCTAGGTTCCACAAAGAATAAGTCTGCCTGCACTTGGCTTCCACATTGTGCCTCCACCCCCCCCCACCCCACCCTGGGGGGCGGACAGCACAGGCTGCCCTGAAAAGCGAGAGGGTGTGCCAGCCTGCGGGTGGTCAGGAGGTCAGACGGGCACAGCTGAGCCCCCGGACACTGTCTGCAGCCCCAGCCCTCTGGCAGGAGCCCCCTACGCTGGCACTCAGGACCCAGTCTGGGAGACAGGGGCGCATCAGCAGTAGATGAGGCCTCAGATGGCCCAGGCAGAGCCTCCCCCAAGACTGGGAATGGAGGGGCGAGTGCTGACAGACATGCTGGCAGCTGAGGGTTTTGCCAGGGAGGTCCCAGCCAGCAGGGGCCCCAGAGGGGCACCCAGCACTGACAACTGAGCCCAGGGATTCTACCCCGAACTGAACTCCACCCCAGCCCCATCCCTCCCCATTGCCCGCCAGCCAGGCAGGTCCCAGACACAGTAGCCTAGGCCCAAAGACCCCCAGGAACTTGGACTGGTGTCCTGGGCACGGCCAGTCTGCAGCTAGCGACCCCCAGCAGAGCCTGGCAACTCCAGCCAAGCCAGCCCGCCCACCTCCTGGACCTGGTGGGGCAGTTGTGGGGTGCAAGCGCGGCTCAGAGGATGCCCAACACGGAGGCGGGGTGGGGAGGGCCTCTTCCGCCTCGGCGCAGGGCTGGGGGCTAGAAACTTTCCAGAGAGGAGGACCGTCCCATTCGCTCACTCCCAGGGAGCAAAGACAAGCAGCTTTCCGTGGAAAATCCCATCCAGGGCAAGGAATCCCTGGGCTGTGGCCGCCCCTCCGGGACCCCGACCCGGACCCGCGCGGTGCCCACGTGCCCGGCCCGACCACCTCCCCTCTCGCGGCGCCGGGCAGAGAACCGGGCGGCCGGGACCCGGAGGTGCTCCCCGCCCTCGCTGGCGGGCCCCACAGGGACCGGCCGCCGCGTACTCACCCTCGCGGGTGGCGCGGGGCGGGGCAGGATGGCTCCGCGCGCAGCTCAGATCCGCTAGGCGCACGGGCTGGAGGCGCGGCGGCTCCGCTCGGCCCGGTCCCTGTCCCAGGCGCGGGGCCGGCCTGGGAGCGGGCAAGTCCGCCTGCTGGGAGGCGGGGGCCCGGGCCCCGGCGTGGGGCGGGGAAGGGGGCCGGACACGCTTGCGCACACGGCCGGGGAGCCGCGCGGGGAGCAGGCGGGCAGGAGGAGGAAGGGCGGGGTGGAGGAGGAGGAAGGGCAGGGGCGATCCCGCTTACGGGCGGGGCGGGTGCCGCCGACTCGGGAAGGTGAGCCGGCGGCGGCAGCGGAACCGGCGGGCGGCGGGCCCCGGGGCGAGGGGAGCGGATGGGTAGACCAATCGGGCGGGCGCGGAGGGGTGTATGTGGCGGCGGAGAGCGGGGGTGGCGGGGGGTGGTTGGCGGGGCCGGTAGGAGGAGACTGGTGGGGTGAGGGCGCAGAGTTCAGGCGGGTGCAGCCTGTGAGTAGCACCAGGATGGATGTGCCCAGCGCAGCCCATGCACGCCCTCCTGGAAACAATGAGCCCTACAAAGCGCTCTCCGCTCTCCCACGCGTGGAACCGTGTCTTTCTCCCCCTCGGGAAGGTGAGGCACAGTGTCCAGATGCCCTGGTCGGAGACCTGCGCCCTCCCTTTGCACCGGCCCTGCCACCCCCAAACTTCTCCCTCTGCACCTCCTTTGCACACCCCTTCTTGGCTTTGAGAAAGCGTCTTAGTTTCTGTTCCTTACTGAAGGCGCCAGGCATCCTGCCCCGAGGGGAAAAACCCGCCAGGCCCTTAGCCTAGTGCCTGGGGCCCACCCACCCCAATCAAGCCAGGAAACTACTCAGGCTGAAGAACCGTCCAGAAGCCACCCGCAGGACAATCCCCAGACCCCAAGACACTCTCTCAGAGGTGAAGAGCCCTTAGTGTGAAGAGCCGGGGGAGGGGGGTGGAGCAGGACGGAGTAGCAGAGCTCCAAGGAACATGTAAGACCCCAACCCCCAAGAAAGCTTAACCAGCTAGTGGCAAAGAGAAGGCTCACAGTGGACGCCCACTCAAGGATAAGTTAGGATAGAAGCTAGTACAGATGAACGTATTTGCAAAGCAGAAATAGAGACACAGAGGTAGAGAATAAATGTATGGACACCCAGGGGGGGAAAGGGGCGTGGGGCCAACTGGGAGACTGGGATTGACTTGCACACACTATTGATGGTAGTGGTGGTTTAGTTGCTAAGTAGGGTCCGACCCTCGAGACCTCATGGACTGTAGCCTTCCAGGTTCCTCTGTCCATGAGATTCCTGACCCAGGGAATGGAACTCGTATCTTCTGCATTGCAGGTTGATTCTTTACCCCTGAACCCCGACAGGAGCCCGTAATGACACATACTCACCCATATAGTATCATACAGAGTAGCCTGCAGTGCAGGGAGTTCTTTATCCCTGATCCCCCTGGGAAGCCCTACACTCTGGGTACTATGTATAAAATAGATGACTAAGAAGAACCTGCTTATAGTTCAGGGAAGTCTACTCAGTGTCCTGGGGGTGTGGGTATACATAGAGCTGATTCTCTTTACTACACAGCAGAAACCAACACATTGTAAAGCAACTATATACTCCAATACTTTTTTTTTTAAAAACCAAAAGATTTCATTTAATACTGATGTTAATACAAAATGTAATCAGATGCAAATACCATGTCACTGCGTTCTTAAAGTCGTTAAAAAGGGGGGAAAAATGTAGGGTTTTATTTTCACCTTTCTTTTTCTAGCTGTCTTTTGTGTTCATGCTCAGTCACTTCAGCCATGTCTGTGACCCCATGCACTGTAGCCCACCAGGCTCCTCTGTCCATAGGCTTCTCCAGGCAAGAATACTGGAGTGGGTTGCCATGCCCTCCTCCAGGGGATTTTCCGGACCCTGGGATCAAACCCACATCTCTTATGTCTCCTGTGTTGGCAGGCAGGGTCTTTACCACTAGTACCACTTGGGAAGCCTTAGCTGTCTGTTAGGTAGAGATTTTTGGTCTGTTTACTTCTTATGTGTCAAAGAATTTGATTAGTCTTATGTACTTAAAATATCATTTTATCTTTTTCTTGCAGTTAAACTGCATAAGACCTAAAATAATCTGTTTCTATTTTTTCTTATTTTTTTCTTAAATTTATTTCTTTTTAATTAAGGGTAATTGCTTTACAGTACTGTGTTGGTTTTTGCCAATCAACATTTGAATCAGCCATAGGTATACCTAAAAAGAAAAATAGAGTAAGTTAGCACAGGATATGACTAAGTACAAGGCATGAGTAATTGACGAGGGGGGTTCACAGAAATGCCAGCTCTAAGTTCATTTCAGCTGAAACCGGAGGGTTCATGGTCTGAGAAGAGGTAGCTGAGGAAACACTCTGGCCTGCGTCAGCACAGTGAAGGAGGCAGGGTGAAGACCAAGGGCCTTGAGCGCGTCTACAGATGGCTGTCCCTCCTAAATCACACCGTGCATGGTGGAGGTCACTCCTGCATCGCACCAGTGTCTAAATCACGTGTCCAAGCGTAATTAATGCTTGTTTTTGGCAATCAAGCATTCACACAACAAATACTTATCTGGTATCAGCTTCAGCTCTGGCAGGGTGACTCAAGTCCCTGCCGGGGGGGTAAAGCAGAAGGGAGAAAGACCAGCTTCCCTGGTGCATGGGGTGGGGGTCAGAGGGGAGACACTGACCCAAAGAGAGTAAAGCAATTGTCCGAAGTGACTGGAATCGCAGAGCTGAACTGAGAATCAACCCAGCTTTGCAACTTTGCAAACTCTTTAATGAACTCGATCTAAACACAGCTGGCAGTTCTTGTTCTGAACCACGTAAACTTCACCCTGCGGGAAACACCAAATTGAAGGGGCAGCTTTGCTCTTGGAGACCTGATTTCCACCTCTGCCTCAGTCACTAAATAGGTTTAATTTTGTTAGGAAAAAAAAAAATGGAAGTAACTGTCAAAGGGCTATTGTTGATGTGAAATTAGGCAACAGATATAAATTTGCTCCAGCAGTAAAAGGTGCTGTTAAAAGCGTGTGCTCTTATCATACACGTGGCACCCCCTCCTCTAACCAATAAACTGTATTCAGATCTCCACCCTTCTTCCCCCAGCTTATCCCAGGCCTGGTTACTGAGTGCCCAGAAGCTAACTGTCATCTAGACTCCTCCCCTCAGGCCGCAGTGTGCTCACTCACGATCTTTTCCCTCTAGTTCTTTAACACAGTGAGATGCTTAGCTGGCTGCCTAGAACCCATGTCATCTGCAGGGCAGGAGGAACACGGTTCTGGTACTTTTTGCCTGACGCCCCTCCCAGCCCACTTGCCCATCCGCAGGGCGCTGGGAGTTGCTTAGCAAGAGGCAGTGTGGTGGGGTGACCCAGCTTCGGCTCCTAAAACTGTTCCTTTCGGGGCCAGCTGTGCCAAGGATGTGTCAAGACACCCTGAGGATCAGTGGTCTGGGTCCTGGCCCCCTTCCGAGCCATATCGCCTCCTTTCCCACCTCCAGAGCACCCCCTTTACCTCTCTGGTTCTGTCTCTGCTGGAGGAAGTTGGCGGACACAGCTCTGCTGGGGCGCCCAGGGGGCCTCTCTCTCTCTAGGGAGCAGAGGGAGGAGACAGAGGAGCAAGGGTTGTGGGAGGGGCAGGTGCATCTGGAGCTGGGAGGCCAGGGTGTGAGCCCTTAACACATGCGCCTCCCCAGACCTCTGGCTCCTGTCCCTTGCATGTGCCACGTTAGCATCCTGCCCACCGGGAGGAGGGAACGGCGAGATGCCGTTTTGAAGAAGAAATAAACCCAATCCAGCATCTCAGACGCTTTTAAAAATAGCAACTTGGGGATGGTGTTTCAGCTCCTATTTTTATCAGATTTATATGGCTGGACGCTCGAGCTGTGCGGTTCCCAGGGTTCTCAATAGCAGTGGACATCACTATTGTAGTCTTAGAAACCTGCCGCAAGGCCAAGGCTAAAATGCATTCCAGGAACCTGTCGGCTGGAAGAGATCCTGAGAAGTCATTGCACACAGCCCTTGTCTCTTTTGGGGCCACAATCAATGAGCCACAGAGTTTATGGCTCGCTTTTTGCCTTCAAGTCTCAGTTTCCATGACTTCAGTGCCCAGTCTAGGATTTCATGGCCTTCTAATCCGGAAGTCCTTTTTAATATCTAACCCAAATATATTGGCTGCATCCTTTAAGCCCTTCTGGCAGTAGGAAAATGGCAGCTAACATTTATGAGTTCTTACCATGTCCACAAAATCCTCTTATTGAATCCTCACAAAGCTCCTAGGGGTAAGCACTGCTTTCACTCACTCCTAGCTGATGAGCAGTTACCTAACTTGCCCAAGATCATATCTGGATATGGTGCGGGTTCTGTACAGGGGTCACCAGACCATGCTGGCTCTGAAAAGAATATACAATAGGACGGTAATACATTTCTCTGTAGTTTTGACTTTCATTTCTTCCTGGTCCTGAAGGAAAACCTGGTCAGGGTGCTACTGGACATGCTGGAAGCCACGTTTTAGGTTCCGGCCATGCTGAGCCATGCTCTCCCTGGGTGTTCTGTTTTAGCTCATGGTGGTCGTTTAACTCTCATTTTAGCCTGGAAGTCTGGCTTTTCCTGGCATAAGCGCCCACGGCCCCCTGTGCTTTTCTCAAAGTACTCACGTTTGTGGCATTACTTTGTAATTATGTCTATCTTTGTTGTTACAAATAGATTCAAGGGATTAGATCTGATAGACAGAGGGCCTGAAGAATTTATGGATGGAGGTTCGTGACATTGTACAGGAGACAGGGAGCAAGATCACCCCCAAGAAAAAGAAATGCAAAAAGGCAAAATGATTGTCTAAGGAGGCCTTACAAATAGCTAAGAAAAGAAGAGAAGCAAAAGGCAGAGAAAAAAAGGAAAGATATACCCATTTGCATGTAGAGCTCCAAAGAATAGCAAGGAGAGATAAGAAAGCCTTCCTCAGTGATCAGTGCAAAGAAATAGAGGAAAACAATAGAAAAGGAAAGACTAGAAATCTCTTCAAGAAAATTAGACATACCAAGGGTATCATGCAAAGATGGGCACAATAAAGGACAGAAATGGTATGGACCTAACAGAAGCAGAAGATATTTAGAAGTGGCAAGAATACACAGAACAATACAAAAAAAGATCTTCATGACCCAGATAACCACAGATGTGATTAAACCCCCACACACACACTCACCATCGATAATCATGATGGTGTCATCACTCACCTAGAGTCAGACATCCTGGAATGCGAAGTCAAGTGGGCCTTAGGAAGCATCACTACAAACAAAGCTAGTGGAGGTGATGGAATTCCAGTTGAGCTATTTCAAATCCTAAAAGATGATGTTGTGAAAGTGCTGCACTCAATATGCCAGCAAATTTGGAAAACTCAGCAGTGGCCACAGGACTGGAAAAGGTCAGTTTTCACTCCAAACCCAAAGAAGGGCAACGCCAAACAATGTTCAAACTACTGCACAATTGCACTCATCTCACATGCTAGCAAAGTAATGCTCAAAATTCTCCAAGCCAGGTTTCAATAGTATGTGAACCGTGAACTTCCAGATGTTCAAGCTGGATTTAGAAAAGGCAGAGGAACCAGAGATCAAATTGCCAACATCTGTTGGATCACTGAAAAAGCAAGAGAGTTCCAGAAAAGCATCTACTTATGCTTTACTGACTATGCCAAAGCCTTTGACTGTGTGGATCACAACAAACTGTGGAAAATTCTTCAAGAGATGGGAATACCAGATCACCTGACCTGCCTCCTGAGAAATCTGTATGCAAGTCAAGAAGCAACAGTTAGAACCAGACAGAGAACAACAGACTGGTTCCAAATCAGGAAAGGAGTACGTCAAGGCTGTATACTGTCATCCAGTTTATTTAACTTATATGCAGAATACATCATGCGAAATGCCGGACTGGATGAAGCACAAGTTAGAATCAAGATTTCCGGGAGAAATATCAATAACTTCAGATACACAGATGACACCACCCTTATGGCAGAAAGCAAAGAAGAACTAAAGAGTCTCTTGATGAAAGTGAAAGAGGAGAGTGAAAAAAGTGGCTTAAAGCTCAACATTCAAAAAACTAAGATCATGGCATCTGCTCCCATCACTTCATGGCAAATAGATGGGGAAACAATGGAAACAGTACGAGACTTTATTTTTCTGGGCTCCAAAATCACTGCAGATGGTGACTGCAGCCATGAAATTAAAAGACACTTGCTCCTTGGAAGAAAAGTTATGACCAACCTAGGCAGCACTTTAAAAAGCAGAGACATTACTTTGCCAACAAAGGTCCATCTAGTCAAAGCATTGATTTTTCCATAGTAGTCAGGTATGGATGTGAGAGCTGGACTATAAAGAAAGCTGAGTGCCAAAGAATTGATGCTTTTGAACTGTGGTGTTGGAGAAGACTCTTGGGAGTCCCTTGGACTGCAAGGAGATCCAACCAGTCCATCCTAAAGGTCCAGAATATTCATTGGAAGGACTGATGCTGAAGCTGAAACTCCAATACTTCGGCCGCCTGATGCATAGAACTGACTCACTGGAAAAGACCCCGATTCTAGGAAGATTGAAAGCGGGAGAAGGGGAAGACAGAGGATGAGATGGATGGATGGCATCACTGACTCGATGGACATGAGTTTGAGTAAGCTCGAGGAATTGGTGATAGACAGGGAAGCCTGGCAGGCTGCAGTCCAGGGGGTCACAGAGTCAGACACTGACTGAGTGACTTAACTAGAGTTGTTTGTGGAATTACTTTGTAATTATGTCTATCCTTGTTGTCTAGTTGCTAAATTGTGTCCAACTCTTTGTGATCCCGTGGACTGTTGTTGCTGGCCAGTCTCCTCTGTCCATGGGATTTTTCAGGCAAGAATCCTGAAGTGGGTTGCCATTTCCTTCTCCAGGGTATCTTCCTGACCCAGGGATCAAACCCAAGTCTTTACCACTGTGCCATCAGGGAAGCCCTATTATGTCTATGTGTCTCACTAAGTTGTAAGCTCAATAAGATTTCTTTTACTTTAAAAAAAAAAAAAAAAAGAGGGTAGATGTTCAAAACCTCCTTCTTTGAATTTAAACACTTTAAACAAATTTAGTCCATGTTTATTTTTTAACAGTGGCTAAAATTTGGTAACTTCAAGTTTACATAGACTTCAGAATCCAATGTAATTTCAATGAGAATATGGAGCGAACACAGGGTTGTCAACATTTATTTTGCTATGTGAGGATTTTCTGAAAACTGCTACTGTTAATCATCACCATCTTCTTACAAAAGAAAGGTCCTTTTAGGGTTCTATATACATGTTTGGAATAAAGATTTAGTCCTTTCTGAGAAGGAAGAGTTAAAAGACCCACATCAACCTATTCAGAAATAAAACAGATCCATTAAACTTGTTTGGAAGTACAAATATCACAAGAGAAACATTTTCACGTTACTTTGTTCTCAACTGTTTCTTGATTTGTTTCTCCATTCTGGGGATCTGTGTTCAACAGAACCAGGCAACGTGAAACTCACTGTCCAACTCCTCCTGAAATGTTATTTTTCTCATTTTCATGAAGGAATGTTGACAAATATAGAACATTCAGCAATTTTGCCCTATGAGGAAACTTTTGGGCAAACTAGAGGAGCCGAGGAAAAGCAGTCACGTCTCCAACCTCTCTCCTCCCTCCCCAACCCAGCCAGGAAGAAAGTCAGCCAAGGACGGGGGCCTGGCACCGGTGGGGAGCCCTCCGAAGTTTACGAGGTGACACCCACCTCCGCTGCAGGAGAGGAGACACTCACCGAGGACACGCAGCTAAACGCACAGGGACAGACGTCCATGCCGTCCGAGAGGCCTGGCGGTGGCTCATCAGTCAAGCAGTGCTGAGGCTTAAGCACTTTTTGCTCAGGATGCTGTTTCAGGGGAGGTGGGGAGCTGGGAGGGTTCTGCTAAGTGAAGGCAGGAGGAAAGCTAAGGCAGAGGAGAAGACGGTTCTCATTCTGCATCCCTCGGGCTGAGGACTGTCGGTCTGCCCCCTAGCCTGGGAGCTTCTTTATAGTCGTCTCTGGATTCCCAGCCCTTAGGACATGGTCTGGCTCAAAAAGCATGCAGTGAGTCAACGCTTTGGACTCCATTGCAACCGTGCCACTTTGGCCTGCTGCGTGAACGATCACCAGCAGATCCCTCTGTGGTGGATCCTCATCCCCGTCCCCCTTGACAAAGACCCAGGCTCAGGAGGCCTTGGGTCTGGTGCAGTGCGTGTTTAATCAGCAGCGTGAGGAACGAGTGACTCGAGCTGGGCTGTGAATCGGGCCTCCTGGTTCTCGGTCCAGGGTACGCAGAGGAAGAGCCACCCCGCGTCCTGTGCCTCCGTTTTCATCCTCCTCTCACTCTGCAAGACCCACATCTTCCCTCCCCTGGCCATGTGTCCTGCGGGAGCAAGATGGGGTAACTCAGAGCCCCATGTTGACCAAAGAGCAAATGCCGGCCCCTCTCGGGCAGCGTGATCCCAGTCTGTCCCCTGGGCTGGGAAGACGGCCTCGTGTGTTTAACTTCATGTCGCCAATGTCTGCACCCATGTCCCTGCTCGGCTGGAGCAGTGGGAGATGTCACTTTCCCAGATAAGCCCTTGATGGCTTCCTACAGGCTATCAGCCTTGAGCGCTTTGAAGTCCCTTCCTGGCCTGACAATTCTGTGGTCAGGGCCCTAGGACAGCGGTCACAGCTGGACCCCAGGACTCAGGGGTTTGGACTTCACTGCAGCCATGCCACTGTGCCCTGCTGAGACACTGGATTTATCTCTGGCTGCTCTCCGGCAGTGTGTTTTGTCTTCCTGTCCAGACAACGAACTCAAGGCCACAGATTCACTGACCAAGGAACAGAGGCAAAGGCGGGCATCTTGAGCTTGCATCACCTGATTCTGATTAAGGCCCTCCCACTTCCAGGAGACCAGCCTCCAGCCCTGTCAACAAGAGTTTATCAACAGGACCGGCTCCCACATGGGAAGTGTGAGTTAAGTGCTGGGGAGGGAAAGAGGAAGTGCAGTCAGAAAGACTATACATTGTTTCCAAAAAAAACTTTGTATGTGGTTTATTCTTGGGGTGGGGGTTGGGGGGCGGGGACCTCCCAGACATGTGGACCATCAGGAAGAAACACTAAGTGGGAAGAAGAGAAAGGTGGTAGCAGGACAGCAAGGAGTGAAGTCAGCCAGGAGGGGACCTGCAGAAAGACCTGAGCCCTCCAGGTTTGCCGTGCCCACCCCCCTTCACCCCGCTAGGGTCTTCCCTCTCCACCTCCCCAGGCCACGCTGTGGGTCCACACTGAATGAGACCGATGGTTTATTCTCATGTTGGGAAGAAGCCAGTACAAAATACATTACAAAAAAAAAAAAAATTCCCTTGGTGCTAAAAACCCTGGTGCCCCCCACCCCCCACAAGGATGGTCTCGTCTCAGCTTCTCTGGGCCTCCTGCAGGAGCGCCAGGAGGGGGTCGTCAGCCCGGAGCGCAAAGGTGAGCGTGCGACGCCGGTAGTGCTCGGGATCCTGCTCCAGGTTGTCGATCACCTCCGCCAGCAGGTGGGCCCGCTCCACGCCGGCGCCCGGGGCCTCGAAGCCCAGGGCGGTGAAGTGCACGTGCAGGTGGTAGTAGGAGGGCAGGTAGTGCAGGTACACGCGGAGGCGGTCCGCCGCCACCCGGTAGCGCCGCAGGATGGCCTCCTGGTGAGAAGGGGGGCGGGAGCGTCAGCCAGAACACCCTGCTGCCCACAGCCCCCACCAGCCTCTCCGTCGCCCCACGGGTGGCTTCGGGACCCCGGTCTTCCATTCTAGGGAGCCAGCAGGTGCAGGTGACAAGCAGCGCGGTGGAGGTTTTCTTCCCAAGGAAGGGGATGGTGGCCTCGATCAGGGCTCCCCGCTCCAACCTGGTAGAACACCCGCTTCCTCGGTCGCCGCTGGGTCTCTAGGAAGTCTCAGTGCTAAGGACTGGGGCCCGGATTCCCAAGCCTGGGGGACTTGCCTGCCCTGGAGGAGTTACCAGACTTAAATCATCAAATGGGTGGCAGGAAGCCTTTTTCTCCCGCTCAGCACAGAACAGAGTGGAGCAGGGAGGCAGCACAGCTAAGGGCTTGGTTGCAGAGAAAGGTAGGGGGAGGGGACGCAGGATTCTCGCTGGACTTCCCGGGGAAGAGGAAAGCATCACCCTTGGCCCCGGCTCCCTTGGCCCACCCCAACCTTGCATGGTGGTAGAGCTTTTTCTCCTCCAACCGCCTTCAGGAGCCTCCAAGCCTCTCGGAATTAAGAGATTTAATTTCCAATGTAGGCCAATCCCTGAGGCGGCAGGGGTGAAGAAAGACAGGGCCCCAGTGGGCTCAGAACACACGCTGGGATTGTATTGTGCTCTGCTGATCGGTGCGCCCCTAGGGATCTGGGCACCCAGGCTTCCTGGAGGGCTGACCCGCCTGAGTGAGGGCGCTGGAGTTGCCAGGGCAGATGCAGGTGCTGGCCTGACACCTCCCAGGGGCCCCGCAAGAGAAAGGCAGCCAGGGACATGTGGGGTGAGCAGGTGGGTGGGAAGGCAGGTGGGCACACTGGGGAGGGGGCCAGAGGGGAAGGAGAGTGGCCCCAGGCAGAGCCCTGCCCCCAGGTCCTGGCAGAGCCTCGGAGCAGGGCTTGTTGAACCTCAGCCAGGGGGAGCCTCTCCCCTGCTGGAAACCTTGGTGACAGCAGGCCTGGCATGGAGGTTGCACCATCCAATGTCTCAGAGTGGAAACAAGGCTGAGACCAACCCTACAGAGTAACAGGTTCAGAAGGACCCCTCCAGATACCCAGGCCCAGAGAGGTGAAATGACCTGCCCGAGGCCACCCAGTGGGCTAAGGTCAAAATGTCAGAACCAGGATCACAGCCCCAGATTTGAGACTCTCCTCTCCCCCACCACCTGCCCTCGTCCCCAGGGCTCCTTTTAGCAACCTTTTCATCCAATTCAGCAAATCTCCCAGAGGGAAGGTGTCCCAGAAAGCCAGGTGCTACAGCGTTCGGTCTCTGTCCTTGGGGTACACCAGGGGACACATGCAGATCCATATCAGGTCATGGACCATCTACCCAAGAAACACGTGTGGTGCGATGCAGCTATCAGGGGTAACCCTGGGATGGGAGGGTGCCCCAGATGTGACCTGCAGCACAACATCAAGGAGCAGAATCGAGGACCCGAACTGAGGAAGCCTGTGTGGGGTGAGGCAAGGGGGCTCAGTGCAGAGCTGGAAGGCAGGGTGGGACCAGGACCAGGGGCTTCCTGAGGCCATCTATGAGCCTTCACAGGCCCCTGCAGGGCACCTAGAGAGAAGCCGTTTTACAGAAGGGTGGGGTGAGGAAAGGGGCCCAGGAACACACGGGAATCGGAGTCTAACCCCTCTGGGCTCTGGTGTGGACTCAGCCCTGGGAACCTCACCTGCCCCTCCTGCAGAATGTTCCTGAGCAGCGGCAGGTGCTCTGGGGTGAGGTCCCGAAGCGACTTGATGCCCCGGCGATGGCAGATGGCGATCAGGTACAGGTCATCGAGCTGTGCAAAGACAGGCGGGGTGAACTGGGCTCAGCAGGGGTCCAACCGCAGAGACTGCCCATCCTGGAACTGCCCCCCGGAAGTCAGGAAGCACCCTCACACCAAGGCCTGCAGGGCCAGCCGCCGCCAATCCCAGGGACACCGTGGCCGGACCCAACCCCAGGCAAGGTGGGCGTCCACCTGCCCCGGGTGAGCGAGGGTAATGTAAGGGAAGAAGCCTGTGTTTATTCTTCCCGCTCAAAAATATCACATGAGAGTATTTACATACTCACAGCTGATGGGGAAGTGGGGGGGCTCAAGAAAATGCCATGAACCACTTTTATGGTCTAATCACATGTACTGAAGTAACTGCTATAAGACAGAAGGGGAGAAGAGTACAGGAGAAACAAGGAAAGACTAGTGAGGGTGATCAGAGAGGCATCCTGGGACAGGACACAGGGGGCATGGGTCCCCAAGAAGAGGGAGGGCTTGGGAAAAGGGCGCTGAGCAAGAGGAACTGTGAAAAAGGCTCAGAGGCATTGGTGGAGGGAGGGGGACTCCATGTGCCTGGAGTCAGGTAGGTGAGGGGTGGAGAGGCAAGTGCGGGGGGCAGTAAGCTCCACCTCGCTTCACCCTTGTCTCCCTTCCCGTATCTCACAGGGCTCATTCACAGCCCTTCCTGCCGTCCTTCCTGAAAACAGCGGCTGGCCGAAGACCTGGGGGTCACAATGGTACAAAGACCCGAGGCCAACAAGACCTTGAGCCAGAACCTTGAGCCAGAGAGCAAACGGACTCTTCCTCTTGCCCAGAAAACCCTTCCTGTCCCAGTTTCCCCTTGCCCAAACCCTGGCCTTGGCCAGTTTCACATCCTCGTGTAAAGCAAGCCCCAGACACCAGGGCTCCAAGGGCCAAGGCCTGGTGCGGACCCAGCGGCCCTCAGCTCTGCAGGCCAAGCTGCTAGATTCCTCAATGAGATAATCTGGGGACCATGAGTCATCAGGCCAAGTCCCCAAGGGCCCCAACTTAAAAAACTGGGAATGAGACTTTCCAGATGGTGCCTGATGTCCAGCTGTGCTTCTTCATGCCAATAGTCTCTCATGCCACACTCACTCGTCTCCACCAGAGCCCTAAGAGCCGGGCTTTCTGCCCCAGACCGGCCGCACTCGAGCGCGGTGGGAACCTGCCAGCAGACGGCTCAGCGGTGCCCACCTGGGCCTCAGCTCTGCAAGTCCCTTCTGGACTCTTCCTTCTCATGGCCTGTGCCCAGGACTCTTGTACAAGCTGAGACCCAAGGAGCAGCAGAAAACAAAGCCGTTTGATCTAGGAGCGTGTGTGTGTCTGTGGGTGTCTCCAGCAGTTCCACGTCGTCAGTGTCACGGGCCCTCCAAACAATAGTAACATTTGTTTAGATGATATCTGTTGACAAATCCCAAGGATGACATTAAGTCACACCTCTCTGCTCCACTGGCATGGAATGAAGCATGAAGCCTGCGCTGGGTGCCAGCTCACAGGCTGAGTGAGGGAAGGAAAACAAACCTGTCCTTTGACAGCAGACGTGACCCCGGATTTTCCCCAAAGGGCCCCGGATGCCCAGAAAAATGATCTGGAAAGAAAAAACAGGTGAGGGGCTGGCGAGGGTCCAGACTGGCATCCCAGCAGGCAGCACATCAACCCCTCTGGGGAGACAGAGGCCATCAACCTTGCCTACTCCAAGGCAGGGCAGCAAAGTCAAAGCAACAGCCTCCTAGCGAGGGGCAAAACGGAGAACGGCTGGAGCTCCGGACAGCCATGGCTCCACCTCAGGATGGACGCGGAGACTGAGGCTCCTGCCTGCATGCCTTAGACACAAGGGTCCACATTCCATGAGCTGAAGGTGTCTGTGTGTCTACACGAACATGCCCATACATGCTGACATGTGTAATATGTAGAGACCATGGAGGAGACACAAACCATCTCTTCTGGGGCAGGGACGTGGCAGAATGTCGGGTGAGGGAATGGACTTTCACTGCCCACTGTGTGTTGGTTGTACTGTTACCATGTACATGTTGGTGTTGGCTTCCATGGAGGCTCAGATGGTCAAGAATCTGCCCGCAATGCAGAAGATGTGGGTTCGATCCCTGGGTTGGGAAGATCCCCTGAAGAAGGAAATGGCAACCCACTCTAGTATTCCTGCCTAGGGAATTCCATGGACAGAGGAACCCGGCGGGCTACAGTCTATGGGGTCACAAAGAGTTGGACATGAACGAATTTCTAACACACATGTACGGGTATTAACCGGACCAATCCCTACACCCTCAAATAAGACAATGAAAAGGAATATACAGGTTCTCTCTAAAAAGAACTGAAGAAGGGATTCTCTAGTCTCCAGGGAGCCAGAATCTCCAGCAGACATTAGGGACTTGATCAATATTTGTGGGGCTTCCCTGGTGGCTCAGTGATAAAGAAGCCACCTGCAATCAGGAGACGTGAGTTCGATGCCTGGGTCAGGAAGATCCCCTGGAGAAGGGAACAGCAGCCTGCTCCAGCATTCCTGCCTGGAGAATCGCATGGACAGAGGAGCCTGGTGAGCTACCAGAGGAGTCAGGCATGACTTAGTGACTAAACAACAACAGCAAAATGTTTGTGAGACGGACGGACAGATGAATGGATGGATGGACGTTTTTTAACCCTGGGCCATCAGTGAGGGGAAAAAGACATGCTTCTGGGCAGAGCAGCAGCATGAGGGGACGCCAGGGTGGCTAGAAGTCCCCTCAGCGCACATGCCAGACCGCCCTCTCCTCTGCCCTCCTTTGGTGGATGAGGATGAAGGACAGGAGTCCAGGCCTGGCCCATCTCCCTGCTGGACACACTGCCTAATTCTAGGGAGCCGTGGGCCTCAGTGTTCTGTCACAGTCGGGGATGTAAGGCCCTTAATTGTGGCACCACAAGGAGACAAGTGGTAATGGAGCAAAGGTCAGGGACGGTCACACCTGTCCACTCAGCAAGTTAAAAGTCTGATGTGCAAGCTGGTCCCTTCACAGCCCGAGGGTGAGTCACCCCGCCACAGTGTGGCTGGGACCCTGCTGCGGCGCCTGAAGCCTGTCCTCTCTTAAGGGGACAGACAGTGGGCAGTGCCCCGGGCAGGCCCGGCAGGACGCCTGCTGGTGCCAGGTAAAGAGGAGCATGGACTTCCGCTCTCAGTGCTGCGGGCGCCAGAGCGTTACGGCTCCTTGAATGGGGAGGTTGCGGCTGGCCCCACGTGGCTCTCGGACCACCACCTCCTACAAATCATAAGGTCTTCTTCAGGAACCTCGTGAGTCCAAATTCCTCCTACTAGCGCCCCCACCTGCCCCCACCTCCCTGCACCGTGTGTGTGATGCACAACAGCCAGTGCAGGGCTGCCTGAGGGAGCGGACGGGATTGGCAGAGCCCCCCGGCATCCCTACCCCACGGGGGCTCTGGCTTCGTCCCTTCTCTGGTCCGCTGCCTTCCCTCACGGCCTGAGTGAGGATCAGCTGTGGGGGTGTGCGGCCTCTGCACATCATCACCGAAGGGAGGGCGGGCTCTTCTGACCTTCCCAGCTCAGCGCTGAGACCTCTGGAAACTCCCTTCAGATTCCCTACCTGCCTCCTCCTTCCCCCGCCAGCCACATCCAGGAAGTCCTATGAGCCTCCCCGGGAGACAGCTGGCATGGGCTCGCCTGTGCCTCTGAGCCCGAATTCTGTCCCCTTCACCCCAGCCACAGGCTCTCGGCTCCCCCATCTCTTGGCAACTGGAGTGGTGTGGCTGGTCAGGAAATCTGCCCCATCCAGCCAAAGAATGCAGATGAGCTCGGCGGAGGGTGCAGAGTGAGACGGGAGGTGTCTGCCCAGGCAGGACAGGCTGCCACTCCAGATCAGCGTCCCCGGGAGACCTAACAATGATGTGAGGAACACAGAGCCCAGAGGGGCCCGCCCAAGAGCCTAGATTTATCCGGGCCCAGCTCCAGTCTGTGTGGGCACAGCGCTGCCTGGACCCAGTGCCCTGCTGGTTCCTGTTACTCTCGGGGCATGACAGTCCACCCAAAGAGGCGATAGCTAGCGAGCCTGGGGATGGGCCTCTCAGTGTGAGATGAGGGAGGAGGTGAGGAGGTGCAGAGAGATTGCCGAGGACTGGAGGGGCAGTGTGAGTGAAGAAAGCTCCTGGGGATCCCGCTCCCGAAAAGGTCAGGGGAGGGGGGCGCTCAGGGCCAGGCAGCAGAGCTGAGAGGCTTTAGGGGGGCGGTGCCTGAGCCACTGGAGGCCCCCCCTGTGGCTCGGGCAGTGCAGGGGACTCCTCCAGCTGGTCCCCATGGCTTCTGCCAGCCAGTGCTACAGGCCTGCCTGGATGTGCTGCTGTCCAGGGCGTGGAGAGGGGTAAACTGTCCATCTCAGGGCTCCGGGCACCCCTGGAAGGGAAGGTGGAAGCCTCAAACTTGGCTGATGAAGGAGTAGCCCATGACGTCATGACGCAAACACTGCCCATCCTCACCGCTAGCGTGGGAGGTAAGCCAGAAGGGGCTTTAACTGGCCCACTGAAGGGTAAACATTTGTGTAGCTGCTCCCACTGCAGACAGCTCAGCCTCCCCTGTCGGTTAATTATAATCTGCTTAGAGAGAAGAGACCAGCAGGAGGAAGAAGGGCAGGATTAAGGAGCGGCAGCTGGAGCGGGGCACTCGGAGACCAGAGAGGCGCCGCGCGAAATCCGTTACCTGCTGTTGGTTCCACTTGAGGTCGGGGATCAGGACAAAGCCGTCGGACGGATCCGGGTTCTCAAAAACAATCCGGTCAGCTTCAGCTTTCTTGTCAAGAATGTTGTACACCCACTGGAAGGAGGGCAGAGAGATGGGGCTCACAGGCCAGTCCTTTCCCCAAGAGACACCCCATGCTGGGAGAGGCAGGCTCAGGGAAGGGCACCCAATATTAAAGGGGCATGAAGCTCAGGGGATCCACACTCAGGCCATCCTGTCCCAGGGATCAGCTCTTGGGTCCAGAAGAGACCTCCCCTCTCCCACCACAGCCACCCAGTGAGGGACACCATGGCCATCCCCACGGGGGTCACTACAGCTGCCCCCACAAGGGTCCACACGGAGATCACTCTTTAAACCCGTCCTGGCCACCCCTGTGCACACCCTCTGCTGTGGCTTTACAGGCCTAGTCTGCATCCCCTTCCACTGCCCACAGGACTCTGGTGAAGTGTCCATGCACCCCAACAGGACCACAGGGCAGAGAGTCTGCTGGGAGTTCCTTTTGCGGAGTGAGCTTGCCACATGTCATGGCAAGGAAGGGCTTGTGTTCTGGAAGTAACTGTGCTGGGTTTCCCAGCCCCTCTGGGATTCTTGTGAGCGTGGGTTAGCACCTCTACCTGCCCTGACATGGACCCTTCACGACAAAGCAAAGAAATGCCACACGAGAGGCAATGACACAGACCCTTCCTGCCTTCCGGTCAACCCTGGGCTGCCAGCTCTCTCATGCCCTTTGATCAGCTGCTGTCCACCGTCTTCAAGGACCCTGCCTTGAGCACTGCATGGACCCCAAGGGCATCACTTTACCATGAAGGTCCTGGTGGCCTCTCTGAGGAAGCCAGCCTGCAGCCTGCAGGTCAAGATATGAAGGCCCTGTTCTCACGGGGCTCCAACCCCTGGAGCCCACTCTACCCCACTGCCCCTGAGCGCTGAGAACCCTTTGCCAACGTGACTTCCTTCCTGCCCAAAATCTGACAGTGAACCCTGCTGCATAGCCAGAGAGGGGGCCGGAGCTGGGCTCACTCAGCTGCCCCTTCTGCCCCATGGTCGGGAAGGCACTCGAGCTGACGAGGGCTGGAGGGGAGGACAGGGTACCGACACGGCCAGCCAACACGGGGCTCCTTAGCCCACTACCAGGAGTGCTGGTGCGGCAGGGTCAGCGAGAGCCAGGGCTGTCCCCCCAGCCTCCTGCGGGCTCCCTTCCCACCACCCGCCAAGTCTGCATCCTGTACTCGGCCAGCACAGCCAAGGTCAAGTGCAACCATCTGATACAGAGAGGGAAGAGGCAGAGGGAACCTGCCAGGGACAATCTGGGCCTCCCAGGCCCCCCAGTAAGACCCACAGGCCAGTGACAGTAAGGTCAACCCATTAGAAAAGAGGGGCTTTCCCAAGGAAAGCCTGGCCATGCCACTTCCTGGTGAGGCCTGGAGGCCATCCTGCGGTGGCTTCTTTGTGCAACCCTGGGGCCAGAGCAATGCACAGCCCAGCAAGTTGAGAATTTCCCAGGGGAAGCATCTCTTCTCTAACTGGACATCTCTCTAGGAATGTGCCACTTGAGAAAAAAAAAGTCAGTCGGAAAATAAATGGGAGGGAGGGGATGGTGGTTCTGCGTAAACAGCCCTTGGGTTGCCCAGCCCACAGCAGGCCAAGCCACCCCAGGGCCCTGCCTTCCCCCACAGCTCCTGCCTCCGCCTAAAAAACAACATATCATCTGGGGGAGGATGAATGGGCTCTGGAGCCCAACAACATGGGGCTCATCTCTCACCTCCAACACTAAGTAACTGGCTGCATGCTGCAAAGTGATTTCATCTAAGCCGTGGCTTCCTCCGTCGTCAAGAGGTGCTAATTATACCCACAGGTTAGGGCTGCGGTGAGGACTAAGCCAGAAAATGCTCAGAAAGGCGTCCAACACAGAGCTCTGCCCAGGGAGGCAGCGGAAAACAGAGAAGTTGCTGGGAAAGGTCAGGCTGGGCGTGCCTGAGGCTGCAAGACCAGCTGTGGGCAGGGAAAAAGAAGAGTGGATGAGAGCAAAGGAAGTGCGTTGATTCTGGGGCGAGAGAGAACCACGTGTGAGACTGGAGGGGCGCCCGAGGGCTGGGAGGGTGTGGTGTGATGAAGGCGTGCAGTGATGACGGCATCTCGCGGGCCAGGCGAGCCCGCAGGTGCGAGGATGTGCACCCAAGTTCACACAGTCCCGACCCAGCGTCCGGCCCCAGAGCCCACCAAGCTCCACGCCACCCATGTGGGGACGGCCCCTGGGAGAGCGGGAGGGGCCTGGACTCACAGGACAGCTCAGCCCAGACGCGGGAGGAGAGCCGGGGGACGCCACTCACACGAAGCACAGGGTGACGTCACGGGGAGGGACACCCTGGGAAAGCAAGCCCAGGAGCCTCGGCGCCCACGGATGACGGAGCTCTGGGGACACTGGCAGATTCTGGACCCATCTGGGCGTGACGTCCTCCCTGTGGGCGATGCTGGCAACTGCCCCGGGAGCCTCTCTCCTCCCTCTTCCCTGTCCTCCTGCTCCTTGGCTCTGGCCCCTCTCCTCCAGCCGCCCCGCCCCCGCCGTGTCTCAGCCCTCCTGCTCCTCCTCGCAACTGCCCCCCGTGTGGACAACAGTGGCCACCCCTCGGGCGCCTCTTCTGTGCGGGGAACAGCAGCAGGCACGTGGTGTGTGGCCCGGCTCTCAGCCTCCGCCGGGACCCCAGGAGGGAGGTGCTGTCAGTCACATTTTCCAGGCAGGGAAACTGGGACTCAAAAGTGAAAGACGAAGACTTCCCTGGTGGTGTGGTGGATAAGAATCTGCCTGCCAAAGCAGCAGACACAGGTTCGATCCCTGGTCTGGGAAGATTCCCACATGCTGTGAGGCAACTAAAGCTGCATGAGCTGCAACTACCGATCCCATGTGCGTGCCTAGGGCCCGTGCTCCACAACAAGAGGGAGCCATGGCAATGAGAATTCCATGCACTACAACTGGAGAGAAGCCCGCTCAGCAATAAAGTGCAGTCAAAAATAAATAAATAAAACAAAAATTATTTTTAAACCAAGTACAAGCTCTCAAGGTGCTGAGGTGTCAGGACGAGAGGCCAAACCCTGGGCTCACAAATGGATCTCTAAGGCTCTGGATCCAGACATCACATTGCATTCTTTTTTTTAACTGGGAAATTACAAGCACCTCAGATTTGAGTATCCAAGTAGCGTCAATGGCTAAGAGCACAGACACTGGGGCCAGGCCGCCTGGCTCTGAAGCTAGTCTCCAAAAGCTTGTTGCTGAAGACACGATGCCCGCAAAATGCTCCGGACCGTTGCTGTTCTAAGTCACCTCGTGAGTGCCGAGACATCCCAAGCTAACTCACTGTCCTCCATGGAAACCCACTCTGCCATCCACGCCCTTGTGCTGGTTAACCATCCTCCCATCTGCCACTCACTGCCCAAGATACCCCTGGAGTCACCCCAGGCCCTCCCCTTGCTGCTCCAAGCCAGCCCCCATCTAGGCCCAGACTCTTAATCGAAAAAGAAGCGCCCCTCTGCCTCTTCCTCCTTCCACTCTCACCACGCCACCTGCTTCTTTAAATCTCATCAAATTACCCACGTGCTTAAAACCATTTACAGGACCCTCACTGCCTATGGTAGTCGTCCTCAAATCTGACAAGAGATTTCTTCCTAATCCAGATTTCCCAGGTCCATCCTGAGTCAGGAGATACCAAGAAGTGCCCTGTGCTCTGAATTTTATAAAACCTCAAGAGGCCATGCTGACGACTGGCCAGGTTTGGGAACTCCTGGTCTCCTCGGTAAAGTGCCCACATCTCTTCCTGGGCCCTGCCTGTCTTCTCTCACTAGCTCCCCAAACACATCAGAGTCCAGCCCTCCAAGGCCTGGAGTTTCTCTCTGCTCTGGCTGCAGTGCCCTGTTTGTTCTGTCCACCTGGCAAACTTCTCTTTGTCCTTTAAGGTTCAACCAGAGGATCCTCTCCCCAGTGAAGCCCCCCAGCATCTGAGCTGATCACTCCCCTTTATGTCACAGCTGTACCTGGTGTATTAACCACCGAGGTGCTCATCCCATTATATTGCATGCCCACCTTCCATACAAGACTGTGGGGACATTATCAGTGCTTATCCTGGTGACCCTCCAGACCCTAGCACAGGGTCTGGGACCTAGGGGATGCTCAATAAATATAATAGCTATTGCCAATTAGCTCTGCAGAGTTCCAAAGAATAGCAAGGAGAGATAAGAAAGACTTCCTCAGTGATCAATGCAAAGAAATAGAGGAAAACAATAGAATGGGAAAGACTAGACATTTCTTCAAGAAAATTAGACATACCAAGGGAACATTTCACGCAAAGATGGGCTCAATAAAGGACAGAAATGGTAGGGACCTAACAGAAGCAGAAGACATTAAGAAGAGGTGGCAACAATACACAGAAGAACTAAACAAAAAAAAAATCTTCGTGAACCACTATGGTGTGATCACTCACCTAGAGCCAAACATCCTGGAATGTGAAGTCAAGTGGGCCTTAGGAAGCATCACTACAAACAAAGCTAGTGGAGGTGATGGAATTCCAGTTGAGCTATTTCAAATCCTAAAGATGATGCTGTGAAAGTGCTGCACTCAATAAGCCAGCAAATTTGGAAAACTCAGCAGTGGCCACAAGACTGGAATAGGTCAGTTTTCATTACAATATATATTGTATCTGATCCCATCACTTCATGGCAAATAGATAGGGAAACAATGGAAACAGTGACAGACTTTATTTTGGGGGGCTCCAAAATCACTGCAGATGGTGACTGTAGCCATGAAATTAAAAGACGCTTGCTCCTTGGAAGAAAAGTTATGACCAACCTAGGCAGCACATTAAAAAGCAGAGACATTACTTTGCCAACAAAGGTTTGTCTGGTCAAAGCTATGGTTTTTCCAGTAGTCAGGTATGGATGTGAGAGTTGGACTATAAAGAAAGCTGAGCGCCAAAGAATTGATGCTTTTGAACTGTGGTGTTGGAGAAGACTCTTGAGGGTCCCTTGGACTGCAAGGAGATCCAACCAGTCCATCCCAAAGCAAATCAGTCCTCAATATTCACTGAAAGGACTGATGCTGAAGCTGAAACTCCAGTACTTTGGCCACCTGATGTGAAGAACTGACTCATTTGAAAAGACCCTGATGCTGGGAAAGATTGAAGGCAGGAGGAGAAGGGGACGACAGAGGATCAGATGGTTGGATGGCATCACCGACTCAATGGACATGAGTATGAGTAAACTCCGGGAGTTGGTGATGGACACAGAGGCCTGGTGTGCTGCAGTCCATGGGGTCACAGTCAGACACGACTGAGCAACTGAACTGAACTGATTGCCAATTAAGCCGAGTGCTTGTAAACTTGCTAGAAATAGTCGAAAAAGAATACATGGGGAAACTCCCTGGTGCTCCAGTGGTTAGGACTCGGTGCTTTCACTGCGGAGGGCCTGGGTTCAATCTTTGGTCAAGAAACTAAGATCCCACAAGCCACACAGCTCGGCCAATTTAAAATAATAAAGAACACATGAACACTCGTGTCACACAGAAGTGGGTAGAGTAGCGGAACTATTTCCCAAGAGGCTATGTACAGTGGTCTTTAAGAAGGTGCGTATATGACTCACTCCGAAACTGTATTAAGGACTTCCTCTCTTGAATCACATATATGTGCAAGTAGTGCAGCAAAACACACATTCCAGGACATCCGTTTCATGATCCAAGATGCTTTCTAGGAAGATGGAGACCAATTTCCTTCCTACTTAGAAGACATAGCAAGTGCTGAGATGTCTTTGTTTAAAAAGGGGGGAAAAAAATCAAGCCAGAGTGAGCTAGAGAAGCCTTGTGCAAATCCTGTGTGGGGACCATGGCTAACAGCCTGGCCGGGTCTTCCCCGTGGGACCTCCCTCAGCCCCTGTCTGCCTCCTGTCCTTCCTCCTCCCAAGGACAATCCACCTCACAGGACCCCACACCCAGGACACCCCCCCCTTCCTCTGCGCCTGGGAGAAATGGCCATGAGCTTCCCATATCAGGACACCCTGCCCCACCGTGGCCACACTCTCAGCTGGAATACATACAAATGCTTAGGGAACAGGAGTGAGTGATAAAGAGACAGGATAGGAAAACAACTCATCCATCATATTAACTCTGAGCATGCACATGGGGCCAATTACAGAAAAGGATCTGGTTGATGCTGGGCATAGACCCAAAGAGAATCAGACCTGTTAGCAAAATGGCCTTGCGTCTGGCCCAGGGACTGAATACACTCTAAAGATGCTTCCAACCTGTGAACGCAGCCCTGGAAGAAGAGGCCGTGCACCAGCCCCTCCCTCCTGATCCTGCCCCTCAGAATGGATGCAGGGGGCATAAGGGGAGGGGAAGTTTCTCCCCTGGGACTCAACTCCTGGAGACTGGTTAGCTGCAGGTGAAATCAGGAATGGGCGTCGGGATGGGGAAGGCCTAACCAGCATCTGTTTACCCATTTACAGACTTCTGGTCTGGGTAAGCCATTCTTGAGATCGCATCAGTGCTACTACAGAGTAGCCAGAAGTTCTTCCCAGGGACTGGACTGCTCTGAGATCCCAGATTGCCTCAGTGGTGTGCCCGAGACCAGCGTCAATTCCCTTATCCGTGCAGGTGACTGTCCTCCGTGAAACACGACTGCCTGAGCCCAGCACTTTCTTTGCCACTTATCCTGCTTATTCCTCCCCACAGCACTCACAGTCTCAACATCTTGTGTGGTTACATATACATTCGCGTGCTATCTGACGCCTGCACATGAGGTAAGCGGTGTGAAGGCAGGGAAACCGCTGGCCCCTGGGACCATCTCGACTGATGCCTGAGAAGATAAACGCTGGCCCCAGGGACAGCACTCTGCATCCGACCCGTGGGGCCTGCCTGAGCTGTGGTGGCCGGTACCTGGATGCTCAAGCTCTGGGACTCCAGGTGGGGCAAGGTGACGCTCCTGTAGTCGCTGCCCGTCTCTCGGACCAGGTGGAGGTCCTGGCGCAGATACTTCTGTAGGTGCTTCTCTGTGGCGGGGTAAACCACGGTTGTCTTCACTTCTGCAAAGACACAGTGCAGCCCCAGCCGCCATCAGCCACGCTCTCCACCCAGTCCTGCCACCCTCTGGCCCCCAAGGCACCACAGGGAGGAGGTGGCCCCCGTCTCATCTCTGATTCCCCAGTGATGGGAGCCGAAGGCTAAGAAGTCATGATTCACCTGTGTTCCACTCCCATGAGGTGTCTCATGCCATTAAATTCATGAAGGTGAATCACTCCCAGACTATGGAAAACATAAGATGTTCATGGATGGATCACAGGGCCCCTCGTCATTCTTAACTCCAGCCCTTCTCTCTTACTTTCTGGGCACAGGAATGAAAGGTTTCTGACTCTCCCTCACATAGCAAACGTTCCAGTGTGGCCTTCTGAACCCAAAGCTGAAAATCTGGTTTAAAGTCAAACAGACTCCCTTAATGCGGGGGGTGAAGGCACAGACTCCAGGGAAGCCAAGTCCTGGTCCTGCCTACTCCTTCCTCGGGACCCCTACCTGGGTCCAGGTGTTTAAGCTCCCAGTGCCCCTACTTCCCCATCTGTCAGCTCAGGATAATAACAGCTCACGTCAGAGGGTTGGGAGGATTAGCAAGTCAATACCTGTGGAGCTCTTAGACCAACAACGTCTGACACATAATAAACACTATTTAAGTACTGGCTATTCTCAACACAGGGTTACTCATCCTTGACCTTGGCACCATCAACGTTTCAGCCTAGGTAATCCTTTGCTGTGGGGGCTGTCCTGTGCCCTGCAAGCTATTGAGCAGCACTCCGGCTTCCAAGGTGCTAGTTAAACCCTCTCTCCAGTTGTGACAACTACAATAAGTGCCTCAGATATTGCCAAATGCCCCCCCCACCCCGCCCAGTTGAGAACCACTGTGTCCATCAAAAGGAAACCTGGTCATTTTCCTAAAGAGACTCCAGGGTAGGATTCTTGTCCAGCACCACCTGGTTTTGGTTAAGTCCTTTTCCCTATTTCTATTAACATCTGCCGCAACAGCTTGAACGTAGATCCTAAAAGCAGGAAAGGAAACAGTGTCTTAAAAATCAGTTGGGATGTTTCTCAAAAGACTGACATCCTCCCCGACGCCAGATTCATATGTGTTTGTTTGCCTGGAGGGGCCCGCCCAGCGCGGGCACTGCACACTCCAGAAGATTCTTGGGCTTGCCTACACACCTCGAGACACACCTCGAGACCCAGCTGAGAACCACAACCTACACGTGCACGTCTGGTCTGAGGATGCAGGTGAAGCTCATTCCACAGGTGAGGGAAGAGATCACAGGGACTCGGGGCTGGGGCCTTGGGGCAGAGGGCTGGAGCCACGGTCTTCCCACCCTGAGGTCCGTGCTCTTTCCACCCCCGCCTGTGGGCCCAGCATCGCTGTGCGGCAGGCCAGCCCAGTGCAGGCATCCAGAGGCACCATGCCAAGCACATGACTTCCGGAAGGACCAAAGGCACCGGCCCATCAGGTGTAGCAGGCAAAGCATCACCATGCAGGGCCGTGGGCTGACACATGACTCCCCTTCCCGGCTGCGCCACCTTGGCCGTGTCATTAACCCAGAGTCTCAGCTTCCTCATCTGTTAAGGATGGTCCTAAAATCGAGCCTTCAGTGTTGACTATGAACATTAAGCAAGGTGTGTCCTCAAAACCACCGAAGGGGCTAATTAAATGTCACCCCACTTCCTAGGAATCTCTGATCTGACCCCGAAAGGGAGGCACAGAGGCCTCTTCACCACCCTCGGGGCCCTTCTCATGCCCACCACCCTCTAATAGCCCCGGGGTCACAGGCCGGAGGTCAAAGATCAAGCACAAACAAGATCTCAGGAGGGAGGGGACTGCCTGAAACAGATGTGATGTCACCCCCTTGGCCCTCTGCAAGTAGACTGGTGGAGAAGGGCCAGACTGTGACATCCATTAGCCAGGTTCAAATCCTGACTGTGTAACCTCGGACACCCGAGACGCCAAAGAGCAGAGGGTGGGAAGTCTCCAGAACTGCATCCCCCCTGCACCCCCACAGAAAAGTCCTCCTCGAATGTCCTCAGCTTACTCCCCTGGGTCGCCTGGGTGGGGCATGGGGACCAAGGCTGTGAGCCCTGGCGCTCTCTCTCACAGGGAGACGGGCAGGGACGACCTGGATAAGAGCCGCGCCCCACTGGCAACGCATGCACTGCCTTGGGCTCCCAGCCCAGGACTCCCCGGCCATTCCAGGCCGGAAAGCCACAGGGCCTGCAGGCATGCCCGCCTGCCAAGGCTTGCCAGAGACTGTCCGAGCCGCTGGGAAGGTGGGGAGATGGGCCCCTCGCCAGGCCGGCCCCTCCTGTCCTCTCCTGAGCAGCAGGGTAGAATGAAAAGGCCCCATCCAACTGATCCCTTTCTGCCCAGAGGAGACCCGCCTTGCTGTGCTCTGAGCCCCAAAGAGCCAACACTCCCAGCCGGGTCTCAGTCAGGCCCTCGCTGCCAACATCCGAATGGACGCTGCTCCCCAGTCTCACCCAGGCCTCCCTGCAACCCCGCTGACCGTCCTCCTTCCCCGGGCCATCTCAGCTCCAGCCCTAGCGACCTCCTAGCGACCTCCTCACACCCGCACTGACTCCCATCTCCAGGCCTTGAACCTGTTCCCCTGCTTTACCCGCTCAGGTCTCCATCCAAGCAAGGCACCCCCGACCTCACCACACCCTGGGGTTCGCCCTGCACCACCTGACCACCGAGGCCAGGTTTCCTGTCTGATCCCCCCCAGGGACGTCTGTCTACCTGTGTTTTACCGCATTATCCCCGGCACCCGGAACAGTGTCCAGTATATTCTAGGCACTCAGCAAATACCAAACAAACAAAAGAATGAATCTGACCTTTTTAGACTTTAAACCCAGGAAGTGCACTTCTTATCCCAAAAGGAATAATACCTCTCTGGGGGGAAAAAAAAAGTCAATATATTTCCCAATGCTAAGTTTTTCACTGGCAGCCAAAAGCAAGCTCTGGTGTTTATCCAAATGACCTGCAACTGAGCTTCATGAGGAATCTGGTCAAGAGTCAAGGCCTGATAAACACTCAAACAATCAGATGAAAATATGTAGGGGAAGAGGATATTGACCCAGGGCCTCAAAAACAACTCCCCCGAGATTACTCATTAATTGCAGACAGGGACAGACAGTGACCAGAGCATCACCCCTGTGAGATGAACTGGCTGCACAGACCTCCTGGCTGTGCCGTGGTGCATGATCAGCTGCTCAGTCATGTCTCTCTGTGACCCCATGGACTGCAGCCCACCAGGCTCCTCTGTCTGTAGAATTTTCCAGGCAAGAATATTGGAGTGGGTTGCCATTTCCTCTCCCAGGGGATCTTTCTGACCCAGAGATCAAACCCAAGTGTCCTACACTGGCAGGCAGATTCTTTACCACTGAGGTCACCTGGGAAGCCCGTGCCATGGGGTGCCTGCCAAAATAACCTGTATCCCATTGCAAGGTGACATCACCTCCCAAACCCAGGGACACCCGACAAGTGGCTTCCCAGCTCTTCCATAGTGTCAAAGTTAGAACTGAGGGACTGCTCCAGATTGAAGGACACTGGAGACTGGACTGCATTGTGGACTGTGGAGGATGGGGCAAGGGAAGTTTCCTGTTTGAAAATGGCATTGAAACAACAGTAAGGTTAATAACGGTTTCCACATCACACCACAGTTTTGGATAAATGTGAAAGTTCCCCAAATTGACCATTTTACTCTGGTTCCTAGGAGACACACACTGACATGCATAGCGATGAGGGGCCAACATGTCTGCAACTTACTTTTCAGTAACAGAGGTGATGGTGACAAGATATTATTGTATGTGTACGTGGAGAGAGAGGAAGGAAATGTGGCCATGTTTATCAAAAGGTGATAAAAAAAAAAAAAGCCTTTTTTTTTTTGGCTTCACTGGGTCTTCCTTTCTAGTTGCAACGTGTGGGCTTAGTTGCCCTGCAGCATGTGGGATCTTAGTTCCCCAACCAGGGATCGAAGCTGAGTCCCCTGCATTGGAAGGCAGATTCTTAATCACTGGACCACCAGGGAAGTCCCCTGAAGAGCTTTTATTAAGGGAGTTCTTTGTACTATTTCTACAATGCTTCTATAAGGTTGAAATTTTTTTTCAAAATATAAATAAAAAGATGTGGGTACCCTCTACTCCCTGGGCACTGACTGCCAGCAGAAGTGCCAGCCACTGTTCTGACCCCTGTATGCACATTAACCCACTCACTCCCCACAGCCAGTGTGAGGCGGGTCTCACTCTGGTACCCGGGCCACTCACAGGAAAGCTGAGGCCAGGGCTGGGCTTTGGCCTTGGCACCACGTGCTGGTCCCCTGCAGGTCAGCAGATGGTGCTTCACCACCTGCCTGGCACCCTCTCTGCCAACCCCATCCAGCAAAATGACTTAAGGGGCCCCTTGCCCAGGATAAGAAGTTCCTGGCACCTCCCAGCCCAGAAGCATTTCCCAGTGGCTAGAGAAGCAACAAGGAATCTCCTGACCCTGCCCTCCTGCTGACATTCTTAAAAAACAAAAACAAACAAAAAAACCCTCTAAAACCCATTTCTCAAAAATAACCAGTTTATTAAGAGAGCTTCCCTGACAAAGCCTCCCTTCCAGCCATGCTTTTTCAAATTTGGTTTTAGTTTTAGTTTTCAGGTGTATCTTGCACATAAAAGTCAAACAAAGCTTGTTTTTAAATGTCTTCTGCTTCTTCCTGAGCACCAGTGTCAACTCTTCTGGCCATTTCTTTGGTCTCATACTTCCACAGTTCCAAATTACAAATATTTTTATATCTTGTTTCACTTTGATTTTTCAGTTTTATTACTTATTAACCTCCCATTAGGGAAGATAAGGATTTAGCTTTTTTTTTTTTTTTTTTAACCAGCTCTCAGTCAATGCTAAAGGAAATCAGTCTTGAATATTCATTGAAAGGACTGATGCTGAAGCTGAAGCTCCAATACTTTGGCCACCTGATGGGAAGAACCAGCTCATTGGAAAAGACCCTGATACTGGGGAAGACTGAGGGAAGGAGAAGAGGGTGACAGAGGATGAGATGGTTAGTTAGCATCACTGACTCAATGGACATGAATCAGAGCAAACTCCAAGAGATGGTGGAGGACAGAGGAGCCTGGAGTGCTACAGTCCACAGGGTCACAGAGTCGGACATAACTTAGCAACTGAACAACAACCAGCTCTCTAACAAAACAGTGTGTACATGTACATACACACACATGCTCTTCTCTACCCTATTCTCACAACACAACCAGATCACAATGTTGGATAAATCAGTACTCAGCATTATCAACACCATTATGATGATGTAAATGCTGTCCACTGCTGAAGAATATACCATGAGTATTTTTCCTATTTTTCCTTTCAGCACTTCTGTTATACAGAGTTAACATTTACTTGTTTACTTTCCTATAAACTTGTCACACAAGTTTTATCCCCACAACCACTTCCCTTTTTATAAATGTCTCCTCTTGATGTTAAAATTCATCAGACCCAAGAACAACAGTGTGCTCACGGAGCCTGTGGCCTGAGCCTGCAGGGCTGTGGCCTGGGAGCTCCAAGCACTGCCTTCCTGGGGGGCCCTCCCCCTTGCTGTGTGGGTACCTTGTTTCCCGGATCCACTATCTTCCTCTTTCACATGTTTGTCCTCATTTTGCTGAAGCAGTGCTTCTCAAGCTTGAGCATGTATCGGACGCCTGGGGAGGAGCATTTTTTTTTAATTTTATATTTATTTTCACCTGCGCTTGGTCTTTGTTGCTGTGTGGGCCTTTCTCTAGTTGTGGCAAATGAACGCAGGCTTCAGTAGTTGCAACAAGTGGGCTCAGCAGTTGAGGCTCCTGGGCTCTAGAGCACAGGCTCAGTAGTTGGGGCACACAGGCACGTGGGATCTTCCCGGACCAGGGATCGAACCTGTGTCTCCTGCATTGGCAGGTGGATTCGTTACTACTGAGCCACCAGGGAAGCCCTGCATGTCTAACAAGTGCCTAGAAGATGCTACCACTGGTCTGGGGACCATGCATCAAGAACTAAAGTACAAACTCCAGATGTGTCCAGCGATATGGCACAAGGAAGATACACTGAGAGGCTTGGAACATATGAAAAGGTCTTTATTCTACTGTCATGCTTAATGAAGAGCTTGGCTAGAAAATTCTAGGTGAGCAATGACCCTCCAAGTCTGGAAGCAATCTGTGACCTTACAGATTGTGCTGCTGCTATTAAGAAGTCTGAGGTACTCTGATCCCAAGCCTCTGTACTAACCTGCTTTTTTCCTCTCTGTCCCTTGTGTCCTGATTGTACTGATGGGTCTTGAAGCAGGTTTATTTCCATCTATCAAGCTGGGTCAAGTGTCAGGCCTTTTCAATCTTGAAAATCAAGTTCTTCAGTTCTGGAACTCATTCCTTCCTTTTTTAAATTTTATTTTTAATTGGAGGATAATGAACTAACAATATTGTGATTAGTTTCTGCCCTACATCAACATGGATCAGCCAGAGGTATACATATCTGGGACCTGTTTCTTCGATCATTTTCTTCCCCATTTTCTCAAGCCCTATCTTTCTGGAACACTATTTAGATATTTAACTTCTTTGATTCATCTTGTAGTTTTCCTTTCTCTCCCATTTTCCAGCTCTACATCTTTCTGCTCTACTGTTCAGTGTTCATCTTCTGTTTTCATTGCCATCATATTTTTATTCCTAAGAGCTTTAAAAAACTTCCTTTTTGATAGTATTTTGTTCTTTTGCTTTTTTTTTTTTTTCCCCCTGCCATGATGTTTTAATCTCCATGTCTGGAAGACTTCATGACTCAGGCCTGGACTATGTGGAAACATAATGAGCTACACTTAAAGTTTCCTACCTCGACAGTGAGTTTAACCTTATCTTTTGCTTTCTTCGCTTTTATAATTCCTCTCTGAGATAAATGATATCTTTGAAAATTTCTTCTCCCTGAACAGCTTCTATCTCCTCCAAGTCTCTTTCTTGTCCTTGCTTCCTTCTCCTTGCCCCTTCTTTTTCAACTGAGGCATTACTCAAAAGTCTGGCCAACCGGCCTATCCGATCACTCATATTTTAGAGTGTGAAGATGCTGGAGGAAGTGTGCTGACACAGGAGAGTTCATGACCAGCAGGCTATTCCTTTGCACGTGATGGAGCCCCTGAGAGCTGAAGTCTCTTCTCTTGGGCTACTCAGATTCCCCAGAAGATTCTTCCAGTTTCACACATGGAGGTAGGGCCCTGGCAGACAGCACTGAATGAGGAGGAAGAGAAGCAGGTGGGTGGGGGGGCGAGGGGGGGGCGGGCAGGGTTCCTCTCAGCGTTCACCGGATCTGCTGACTTCTACTTAACCCCCTACATTTCCGTGCCACGACCCCACTGACACCAAAAATCTCTAGGCCCTCCGTTTTTAACCTCCCCAGCAATGACCAGTCCTGTGAAGCGGACTTGGCCGGCTCAGGTCTCCCCTCTCCAGCCTACCCCGCCAGTTCCTCCTCCATTCGCTTCCTTGGCTTGTCTCCTCTCCCTCAAGTCTTTATGGGTTAATTTTATTTAAAGGCAATTCCTTTGAAGCCCTTCTGAGTGAGGGTTTTAAAGGAAGCAGCTGGGTACCTGAACTGCCCGCTTTTAACTGGAAGCCCAGGTCCCTGTCCTCCGTCTCCCTCCTACTTTATTTTTTCTTCTTAGCCATTTACTGCCACCTGGCCTATTTATTTGTTCTTTATGTTCCCCTCCTGCAACTGCATGCACATCAGCTCCCTGAGAGCAGAAACGCTGTTCCTTGCACTGGGGGTACCGTGCCTGAAACAGACCCAACACGAACTGTAACACAGTCTACACGACAGGATATATACTATGCCGCGCTACTGTTACAAGAGGGTGTGCATGCACCACTACACACACAAGTGAACTGTCCAAAAAAGTCAGGACATATTCTGAGATGTGACCTATCTCTGGGCAGTCGAGTTGAATGTAACTGTAATTTTTAAAATTAGTTTTTCAGGGTACTCATTGACAGAGGAGCCTGGCAGGCTACAGTCTGTGGGGTTGCAAAGCGTTGGACATGACTGAGCAACTTTGTTTCCATTTTCTGCAACAGTTATGGATCACTTTATAACACATTTATTAAGAACAGAAAAATAAGCTGCCCCTGAAAACTGAAGCCCAGAGAGGTTAAGTAAGTTGCCCAAGGCCACACAGCCGGCAAGGGGTGGAGCTGAAACCTGAACCCAAGCAGTCCGACTCCTCTGTGCAAGATGGCTCTCCCTGCCCCAGGGCCAGCCTCTTTCAGGCCCTTTTCTGAGAAACCTGAGGTGCGACCACTTTCCCCCAAAAGCAGCCCTGTCAGATCTGAGAAAGACGATTCCTTCCAGCCCCTCCCGGAGACACAGGAAGAGCTGTCAGCAAAACGGAAGAGCTCATCGAGGGGCCAGAGCGATGGGAGCTGCAGGCTGGGAGGCCTGGGAGGACGTCAGCGCGAGCAGAGGCCGGCCACGGGCTGCTGGCCACAGTGCCCCCGGGAGGGCAGGACATGGGGGCGCGCTCCCCTCCGGGGTTGGGGGGCTGTCTGAGCAGCCCCCACAGGGTGTGCAGCCAGAGGCGGGGCTGGAACAGGCTCCAGAGGAGAGCACGGACCAGCGAGGATGACCCCACTCACAACAGGGATCCATGACTCATTCAACTTCGGAGGGTGGTACCAAGCGCCCCGGCCCCCTCCCAGTCTGACGGCGCTGGACGGTGGGGAAGGAGGCCTGGGGCGGGGTGGTCACAGCCCCTGTGGGACTCAGGGCAGCCGTTCTTTCTTTGCAGGGATGCTGTGGCAGTGAAAAGGGTCACAGCAACATGCCCCCAGTGACAGCAGCCAGCCCTGTCCACACCCACTCCCTCTCGCCACAGCCTGAGAAGCAGGCCGGCGTGCCCATGGCTGGCACACCTTGGTGAGGGTCTTCTGAATACCCTTCTCTGATAACTGAAGCCAGCCCTGCCACCCCGCCCAGACATGAAGGCCATCTCTTTCAGAGATGGGAGGCAGGCAGGGCTCCAGGAAGGAGAGCGCAGCTGTCTTTCTTGCTCTCTGCCAGAGCGGGCTTAGCCAAATCCCCAGGAAAATGCTGCTGCACATGAAACATGAAAATGCAAACCACAGACAGTCTGCCCGCCTTCCCACACACATGTTCAGACAAGCCTGCTCTCCAGCACGGCTGCCGGCTTCTCCTCGATGAGGTCACTGCTACGGCCAGGCCTGTGGCTTCGGCTCCCCCTTCATTATCGTGGGCTGGTTTCAACTTATTTGACCCAGATGTGCAGGCCCAAGGGAGCAGGGGAGAGGCAAGAGCGAAGCGTGAGCGGGATGTGAAGCCCACCCTGCCCCTCCCTGGACAGGAGCCACGCAGAGCCTCATGGGCAACGGGCTGCAGGCCTGGGCCGGCAGGGCGCCTCCCCCCACCGCTGGAGCACCCCAAGAGAAGGCCAGCAAGGGGGTCTCGTAGAACCTGCCAGCTTCATTCCTCCTCTTGGGGACCTCCCCCAGCTGGACGACGCGTTCCTCAGTCCTGGCATCATGGGGAGCAGAAAGCCGGCCAGAGGAGGCCTGGGGCGGGGTGTGCACTGTCCCCCGCTGGGGGATGCTGGAAGTACTCAAGTGAGGCCTGAAAAGACCTCCGTCCGGATCAAGGATAAACAGGGCCGAAGGGTGTGGTCGGGATCTAACTGGAAGCTCCAACCATCCCACAGCAAACCTCCAAACCGCTTATTATCCGTCTCAGCGAAAAGCACAGAGATGCCGCTGGAGACGGGGAAGACGCAGATGCTGATGGTAGCAAGATCCTGGCTCTGGCAGCTTCCTTCCCCACCCCCTCCTTGGGTCCTCCCAGGCCTGGGAGGGTCGTGAGGGGTGTCTGATGAGACCGGAAGGCCCAGGCCACAAACTCAGTGACTCTGGATGCAGCCCCAGGGGTTACACCCTTCGGGGATGGGGCAGCTGCAGCAGGATGGTACACCACAAAGGTCCCTCTGTACAGAAGGGAGAGACCTGCTATGTAACGAGGTAATGGAACTGCCAACCTGCAGTCCTGGTCTTAGAGCTTCGAAACCCCCTCCCCTACAGGCAGGAAGAAACCATTCTGCAGTCCAGCAGACTAGCCCTATAAAAGCTATTAGACTGACTATTCAGGAGTCCCAAAACACGGCCTCGATCTCAACTTCCCGTCTAAAGGCATCACCTGGCTTCACTCTGACAGGCGCAAAGGTGCCAAGCCTCAGGGCAGCCTGAGTGCTGGCGTGAAGGGAGGAGAAGGCCACGGGCACAGGCCTTCCTGGGAGTCGGGGCTACCGGAACTCCAGGCCATCACGCACGGAGAAGCAGGGATTAGAACCGGGCCGCCGTCTGAAGTGGAGCAGCCATCCCGTGGGTAATCCACCCTCGCCCACTGGCCCTGAGAGAGCGGACTTTCTGCTGACTCGAGTCTGAAGACGGCCACAGAGTCTTGGCGTCCTGCCCCCTCTGAGAGGGTGAACAAGAACACACAGGCCTCCTGGTGGTGGCCACATTTCAGGCGCTTGGGCTCTATTTGCTTCTACACAGGCTCTGAACACAACAGCTTTTCCCAGCCTCATGGAAGCCCTAAGCCTAACCAGAGAACTGAATGGAGGCTTCTGCTCCAGCCTGTGCAGGGAGGAGACGGGGGCACACGGGAGGCTGCACTCGGGCTCTCGGAGCGGAGCTGGCAGAGGGGATGAGTACAGGCCAGTGAGACAGCCGAGAGGAGGGCAGAGCCCGTTCCGGGTCAAGAACTCTACTTGGGTGGTACAGATTTCCCATCTTCGAGTTTCTGTTTCCTCTGACCCCACTGTCCCTCCAAGCCCTAGAGGGGGCCCTGGCTCGCTGCTGTCGGAAGCCCTGAAGCACCCAGGGAGAAAAGCAGAACTCTGCCACCTTTCGGGGGCCTCTATTGACAAAGAGACACTCTTGTGGCTCGCTCACCTCTCCCCAGCTCCATTAAAGAAGCCCCCATTCAGGACTTGCCAGGTGTCCATTAGCTAAGACTCCGTGCTCCCAATGCAGGAGGCTCAGGTTCAATCCCTGGTCAGGGAATTAGATCCCACATGCTGCAACCAAGAATTTGCAAGCTGCAACTAAAGATCCTGCATGCTGCAATTAAGACCCGGTGGAGAAGGTAATGGCACCCCACTCCAGTATTCTTGCCTGGAAAATCCCATTGACAGAGGAGCCTGGTAGGCTGCAGTCCATAGGGTAGCTAGGAGTCGGACACGACTGAGCGACTTCACTTTCACTTTTCACTTTCATGCATTGGGGAAGGAAATGGCAACCCACTCCAGTGTTCTTGCCTGGAGAATCCCAGGGATGGGGGAGCCTGGTGGGCTGCTGTCTATGGGGTTGCACAGAGTTGGACACGACTGAAGTGACTTAGCAGCAGCAGGCAAATAAAAAAATAAATATTTTTTTAAAAGAATGAAGCCCCTTTCTGGACTTCCCAGGTGCCCAGAGGCTAAGACTCCATGCTCCCAATGCAGTGGAGGGTGGGGTGGGGGCGCCCTGGGTTCGATCCTTGGTCAGGGGACTCGATCCCATATGCTATACCTAAGAGTTTTCATGCTGCAAATAAGGCACAGTGCAGCCAAACAAATATTTTTTTTAAGCAAAAAAGAGAAGCAGCAGCCCCATTTCAAAGCCCAGCTAATGCCAGGAGCCCACTCTGCTGCTCTGTCCACATTGCTGCCCCCACCTGCCTCCCAGTCTCCAAGTGTGGGAGGCGCTGCCTTGGCACAGTCCCCACCATCCCAGCATCACCCCTCCATGGCCACCTGCTCCTCACCATCATCTCCCAGGTACGGCACTGTAGGCAGGTATGAAGAACCTCCAGAGTTTGGAGTGAGTGTATTTGGGAGGACATAGCACTTGTTGATGAACTGACAAACATCCAGGCTGTGAAGTAAAGACACAGCCAGAGGCCCCAGTTCCACCTCATCTTTTGGGTTGATTTATTTTTAAAAATAATTTTTACTATTGTTTGCCCACACCATGCAGCATGTGGGATCTTTCTTCCCCAACCAGGAACTGAACCTGGAGCTCCTGCAGTGGAAGTGCAGAGTCTTAACCACTGGATCACCAGAGACGTCCCCAGGCGAAACTTTTGCTCTGCTTCTTTGTTCAGTTTGTCTGGGGATGAGCTTAACGTCCTAAACAATCTCTATCAGAATATCACAGGATTACAGTCTCAAATAATTCAGAAGTCTAGCCCCCAATCCTTTGCCTTGAGGAAATCACCAATATTAGGAGGGTGCTCATTATTCCAGCCTTTTGATGGATGAATGTAGATATTCCTGTAGAATAAATGTAGACATTTAATGAATGTAGATATATACGAACATATATATAAAGGTGTTTTTTGAGCACAAGAGGGATGACCCTTTATGTTACCTGTGACCTCAGAACCCTCCCTCGTTAGTCCAGAGAGATCATCTTCCTCCGTTGTAACAATCAGTATGCACATACCACACCTTCTTAACCCCTTCATACATACAGGGCCATTTAGATTGTTTTTGCTCTTACTTCTCATTTTTCGATCACAAACAGTGCTACAATGGACACCCTGGCTTGCTCTTCCTGACGTGTTATGAGTGACTGTCTAAGTCAGGCCCCTGGAGGCAGAAACACAAGGTCAGAGGGACCCAGGTCTCACCACCTTACGGATTGGGCCATGTCGAGCCAGCACCCCGGCCCACTGTGCACGAGCATGGAGGACACTGTGTGTGCGAGAGTGCGGGAGAAACGCAGCGTCTCTCTCAGCTCACCAACGTGGGCTCCATCTGGCCGTGGCCTCAGTGGATAACGTCTCTGTGGCCTAAGCCCCACCAGGCATACGGACACGTGTGAGGAGGGCCCCGATTTCCTATTTAACAGTGATCCTCAGACCATTTCAAAAACCCACTGCAATGCAGTGATGAAATACAAATAGGAACAAATCCACAAGAGGGAACAAGAAGGGGGAAGCAGCAGAAAACGAGACTGCCATTCATGTCCCAAGGTTAGGAAGTGGGAGGCAGGGTGTGAGTGGATGAGACCGCAGGGAAGGAAGCTGCAGCCTGGACCACCGTCAGGGCCACACGCAGGGCACTGCCAGCCACCCCACGTGAACCTGGAACAGGATATGGGCTCTGAACAAGCAGGGACAGAGGGCTGGACAGGAATCAGAGCTGGAAACCAGGACCAACTAAGGGACCCTCTAGGGACTTCCCCGGCAGCCCAGGGGTTAAGACTCCATGCTCCCAATGCGAGGGCACCTGAGTTCGGCCCCTGGTCAGGGAACTAGATCCCACAGACCACAAAGAAGGATCCCACATGCCTCAATAAAGATCCCAGAGGCCACAGCAAATACCTGGTGCAGCTAAGTAAATAAATATTTCTTTAAAAAGAAAAATAATAAAGAGCCCCTCTAGAGAAGAGCTGTAACACCAACTAGCTTCATCCGTTGCCTACTTTCATGGTAGGGGCAGGCAGTTAATGCAGGTGAAAACAGAGGATTGTGCTCCAAAGATATTAACCCTTGGACTGGAGCAGGGGTAATTCTTAAAGAATGTGGAAAATTCTTAAAGAGATGGGAATACCAGGCCACCTTACCTGCCTCCCGAGAAACCTGTATTCAGGTCAAGAAGCAACAGTTAGAACCAGACATGGAACAATGGACTGGCTCCAAATAGGGAAAGGTATACGTCAAGGCTGTATATTGTCACCCCGGTTATTTAACTTATAGGCAGAGTACATCATGCGAAATGCCTGGCTGAATGAAGCACAAGCTGGAATCAAGATTGCTGGGAGAAATATCAATAACCTCAAACATGCAGATGACAGCACCCTTATGGCAGAAATCAAAGAGGAACTAAAGAGCCTCTTGATGAAAATGAAAGAGGAGAATGAAAAAGCTGGCTGAAAACTCAACATTCAAAAAACTAAGATCATGGCATCTGGTCCCAACACTTCATGGCAAACAGATGGGAAAACAATGGAAACAGTGACAGACTTTATTTTCTTGGGCTCCAAAATCACTGCAGATGGTGACTGCAGCCATGAAATTAAAAGATGCTTGCTCCTTGGAAGAAAAGCTATGACCAACCTAGACAGCATACTAAAAAGCAGAGATACTACTTTAGTGACAAAAGTCCATATAGTCAAAGCTATGGTTTTTCCAGTCATGAATGGATGTGAGAGTTGAACCATAAAGAAAGCTGAGCGCTGAATAATTGATGCTTTTGAACTGTGGTGTTGGAGAACACTCTTGAGAGTCCCTTGAACTGCAAGGAGATCAAAGCAGTCAATCCTAAAGGAAATCAGTCCTAAATATTCATAAGAAGAACTGATGCTGAAACTGAAGCTCCAGTACTTTGGCCACCTGATTTGAAGAGCTGACTCACTGGAAAAGACCCTGATGCTGGGAAAGATTGAAGGCAGGAGGAGAAGGGGATGACAGAGGATGAGCTGGTTGGATGGCATCACCGACTCGTTGGACATGAGTTTGAGCAAGCTCCAGGAGTTGGTGAAGGACAGGGAAGCCTGACGTGCTGCAGTCCCTGGGCTCACAAAGAGTCAGACACGACTGAGTGACTAAACTGACTGGAGCAGGGGTAGACGAATTCTCTGTACAAAGAGTGACAGTCAATTTGCGGGGCATTGCTGGTTACATACAGCTTCTTTGGTGCATTCGTCTTTGTTTTCTTTTTAACTAACCCTTTAAAAATGTAAATACCACACTTATCTCACAGGCCTCACAAAAGGAAGCAGGCCAGATGTGGTCCATGAGCTATGGTGGACTAGAGAGTATACAGGCTCCAGAGTGGGCTGGTACCTCCAAACTCAGGCAAGGCCAGCAAGCCCTGCTCTCTATCTATACAGCTAGCCGTCCAAGAGAGACCTATGGTGGCAACAGACCTAACTCAGTTTGCTAGACTATCAGCCTGGTTCTTCATTTTTAAACACAAATGAACGGGGACTTTCCTGGTAGCCCAGTGGAGAGGACTCTGAGCTTCTGTGGCTGAGGGCCCAGGTTCAATCCCTCCTGGGGGAACTAAGATCCCACAAGCTGTACTGCATGGCCGAAAAAAAATTTAAAACTTAAAAAAAATAAATATAGCTGAACTAATATTCACCAGACACTAAGGGAAAGACAGCCGTCTGAAAAAGAATGACCAAAATAAACAACCAGAACCAGATCCCAGAGGAAACGGGATCATTTAAGGGTCAGGAGATAATTTTTAAAACAATTCTAATTAGTGTTTCAGAGAATGTCAACCCAACTTGGCCTCTGTGAAGCAAAGGCAAGATGCTATAAAAATGAAAGAATCAGAGGACCAGAGGGAGAAAAATTAAAAATGAGGCTCCCAGGGATGTTTCAAAAGAACAGCATGCATATTATCTATAGTGAAACAGATCACCAGCCCAGGTGGGATGCATGAGACAAGTGCTCGGGCCTGGTGCATTGGGAAGACCCAGAGGAATCGGGTGGAGAGGGAGGTGGGAGGGGGGATCGGGATGGGGAATACATGTAACTCCATGGCTGATTCATGTCAGTGCATGACAAAACCCACTGCAATGTTGTGAAGTAATTAGCCTCCAACTAATAAAAATAAATGAAAAAATAAATAAATAAAAATAAATAAATAAGTAATGAGGCTCCCAAATGAGGCTCCTTTACTAGGAGGTCTGGAGGACAATGTTAAGACCATCCACGAGACTCCAGAAAGGAAAGACATAGATGGGAACGGGGGCAGGACAGAAGCAGAACATAGGACCAATCTAGGATGTCTAACAACTAACAGGATTTCAACTAAGAGGAAATGAAGGAAACGGAGAGAAGGAAATTATCAAAGAAATAACAGGAAAAAATGTTCAGAGTGACATAACACTTTAAACTGAAAGGGTCCAAAAGTACCCAGCAGAGTGAATGGAAAAAAAAAAAAGTCTCACCAAACACAGCCTTACAAAACCCCAGTACACTAAAGACAGAGGCCATCTTATATGCTACCAAAGAAGGAAACTAATTAAGCAAAACAAAACGGAAAAATCCAACAACAAATAAATGAAGTTCACTACAGAGAAATGAGAATTAAACTGGTGTTGGATATCTTATTGGGCTGCCCTGGTGGCTCAGTGGTAAAGAATCCACCTGCCAATGCAGGAGACACGGGTTCAACCCCTGGGTCGGGAAGATCCCCTGAAGGAGGGCATGGCAACCTACTCCATTATTCTTGCCTGGAGAATCCCACGGAGAGGAGCCTGGTGGGCAACAATCCATGGGGTATCTTACGAGCAACGATGGATGCTACAAGACAAGAGATGAATGCATCTGATGTTTGCAGGGGAAATAAACTCAAATTCTGTACTCAGTCGAATCATCAATTAAAAGTGAGGGCAAAACAAAAGACTCAAAGTTTTCCTCCTATTTATTCTTCATGAGAATGTACTTAAGAATGCATTTTATAAAAAAGAACAAAATAATATAATCTGCAGCAACATGAATGGACCTAGAAATGATTATATTGAGTGAAGTTAAGTCACAGATGACATCACTTATATGTGGAATCTTAAAAAAGGGTACAAATGAACTTACCTACAAAACAGAAATAGAGTCACAGATGCAGGGAACAAACCAACCAGGGCGTGAGGGTAGGGAGGGGTAAATTGGAAGACTGGGACTGAGGAATACCCACTACTATAAATAAAGAGATAACTACCAAGGACCTGTTGTATAGTACAGGGAACTCTACTCCACACTTTGGAATGACCTACATAGGAAAAGAATCTAAAAAAGAGTGGAGATATGGATATGCATAACTGATTTCCCTTTGCTGTACATCTGAAACTAACACAACACTGTAAATCAACTATACTCCCCCCCAAAAAATTTTTTTAAGTAAACAAGGACTGCACTTCAGCTAAACCAGGGTAAAACAAAAATGAAAAAGACACAGCGCCCAGCAGACAGACAGTGGCTCTAACCCAGGAAAGCTGTGGAGAGAAGTCTGTTATGAGTCTGAGGCATGCCTCAAGAACCAGCTCTCCAGACTGAAGCCAGGAAAAAGCGTTCCGGAAACAAAACTTCCAGGAGGAAAAAAGGAAATACCATTCAACAAATTATTAAATGACTAGGTACTTTCAAAAACAGAGTACAGATCCTCCTCACCTTACGATGGGGTTACATGCAGATAAACCCATCGTTAAGTCGAAAATGCATTTGCATCACCTAACCTACCGAGCTTCGTGCTCAGTCTAGCTTTCCCCAAACACGCTCAGAATACTTACCTTAGTCTACAGCTGGGCACCACCATCTAACATAGAGTCTGTTTTATTATAAAGTGTCATGAATCTCACCTAAATGAATACTATGAAAGTGAAAGTGTTAGTCGCTCAGTCGTGTCCAACTCTTTGCGACCCCATGGACTATAGCCCACCAGGCTCCTCTATCCATGGGATTTTCCAGGCAAGAATACTGGAATGGGTTGCCATTCCCTTCTCCATGTAGCTCACCAGGCTCCTCTATCTGTAGAACTCTTCAGGTAAGAATACTGGAGAGGGTAGCCATTTCCTTCTCCAGGGGATCTTCCCCATCCAGGGATCAAACCCAGGTCTCCCAAATTGTAGGCAGATTCTTTACTGTCTGAGACACCAGGAAAGCCCAACTAAATACTAAACTGAAAGTTAAAAACCGGATGGCTGTAAGTGGTTTGCCCCCGTGTCTTGGGACTGCCTGGAAAATACAAGTATGGCTGACAGACAAGTTGACGGAGAGCAAAGGATAGAAGTGCCGGGAAGGGAAGGGAAAGCTTTTCAATATTTCCCGACAGAGTGATACAACTTAAAGAGTATGTGGAAGTGAAAGTCGCTCAGTTGTGTCTGACTCTTTGTGACCCATGGACTATATATAGTCCATGGCATTCTCCAGGCCAGAATACTGCAGTGGGTAGCCTTTCCCTTCTCCAAGGGATCTTCCCAACCCAGGGATAAAACCCAGGTCTCCCCCACTGGAGGCGAACTCCTTACCAGCTAAGCCACCAGGGAAGCCCCAGAATACTGGAGTGGGCAGCCAATCCATTCTCCAGGGGAGCTTCCCAACCCAGGAATCAAACTGGGGTCTCCTGCATTGCAGGAGGATTCTTTACCAGCTGAGCTACCAAGGAAGCCCAGAGTGTGTGGAATAAGTACTAAAGATTTCAATACATTTAGGATTCCAAAGGCAATTAAACAACAACAACAACTTGAAAATAATAATATAAATATCAAAAACTGGGAGAAGGAGGGAGAGGAGGGTGAGGAAAATATAAAGGAGCTTCCATCTTCCACTGTGGGAAACTAATAACATCAAAATCTGATAAATCAAGGAAGAGTTGCATAAGCATATTATTCAATTATGTGTCTGGAAGAAACCACTAGAAGCACTAAATCTAAGAAATTGTCTTAATGGTAGTCACTTCCGGAAGGCAGAACCAGGGTGGGGGAGAGTAGTATTAGAGCCTGTCTGTCCAGATAAGCCTCAGCACCATTTGATTATCTGACCATGTGACTGCGTGACTTTGTTAAATGCTCCAGCCTACTCCTGACTTTCTTATTTAGTAGGCCAGACTCTGTATTCGAAATTCGAAATTCTGATGATTTGAGCTACTTTAACAACCATCTGTGCTAAATCGCTTCAGTCGTGTCTGATTCTTTGTGACCCCATGGATTACAGCCCTCCAGGCTCCTCTGTCCATGGGATTCTCCAGGCAAGAATACTGGAATGGGTTGCCATTTTCTTCTCTAGGGGATCTTCCCAGAGATCAAACCCACATCTCTTATATCTCCTGCATTGGCAGGAAGGTTCTTTACCACTAGCACCACCAGGGAAGCCCCAAGGCACTTTTAAGGACCACATAAATAAAATCTCCTCTGCGTCCCATTCAAAGCTGAGAAATGGTGGTTCTCCAAGCTCCTGTGACATAGAAGCCCCCTGATGTGGACTTTCCTTCAGAGAAACTTAGTCTCAGAGCAATTCCATGACCTGGCCTGGTGGTGCCCACTGGCCCTGAACCTGGACTATTTCTTGTGTTGATGACGCCGGCGCCCTTCCACACCCTGCTCCAGGCTGGCCAGCCAAGACCTGTCTGGCCAGGCTTCCTCTGCTGGTCACTGTTCAGATAGCGCTTATCCTTTGGCTCAGCTAGGCTGGGAGGGCCGCCAAGGACACCCGAAGGGATGGGAGAGAGGCCAGTGCCAGTCTGTGCTGGAGTGGAGCCACAGAGCCTGGTGCCAGCTCTGTCCTCCTGGTGGGAGGACCACACGAGATCCCCCTCTGCCTGCTCGCATCGGCCCCGAGTGGGCACCGCACACCACGGGGCTCCCTCGTCCACAGGAGAAGAAGGGAAGCAGAACCAAAAGTCTACTGGTGCCCCAAACTCGGAGGGAGGAAGGGGCCTTAGTCAAACACTTTCACTTTCAGCAAGAGTGACTAGAAACCAAACTGGAGAACGAGGGCAGAGGCCTATAATGTAGCAGGGTATATTCTTAGTGCTTTTAAGGACCTGCAAGCTTTTAACTAATCAGGAAATATACAGCACATATTAACACATGTGTATATGCACATATACAAACATTTTATGTTCACATATATGTATGCATACACACACATATATATATGTTGTTGTTCAGTCACGCTAAGTGGTGTCCGACTCTTTGAGACCCCATGGACTACAGCACCCCAGGCTTCCCTGTTCTTTACTATCTCCTGGAGTTTGCTCAAACTCATGTCCACTGAGTCAGTGATGCCATCCAACCATTTCATCCTCTGTCATCAATCTCCTCCTGCCCTCAATCTTCCCCAGCATCAGGGTCTTTTCCGATGAGTCAACTCTTTGCATCAGGAGGCCAAAGAACTGGAGTATCAGCTTCATCATCAGTCCTTCCAATGAATATTCAGGGTTGATTTCCTTTAGGATTGACTGGTTTGATCTCTTTGCTCTCCAAGGGACCTTCCAGAGTCTCCTCCAGCACCACAATTCAAGAGTATCAATTCTTCGGTGTTCAACCTTCTTCATAGTCCAACTCTCACATGTACGAATGTTGAGAGTTATTCAGTCGCTAAGTACAAAAATATTTTATGTATATATGTCCATAAAGACAAAATATATTCCGTTTAAAGACCTAAAGGAACATCCGTGTATGGAGTACACAGCCCTAGAAACAAATAACACCTGGCCTCTGTGTCGCCCCCAGCAGGGATAATCATTTTGCTGAATTAGGGGTTGATCATTTCTTTTTATCTTCCTAGTTTAATGAGGCCTGTGTGCATTCCTAAGCAGTGTACTGTTTAGTTCTGTTTTTCAACCTTATCTAACCGGAATCTTGCAACTCATACTTTCTATCTTGCCTTCTGGGTGGCAGGGGGTGGCAGGGGGGTGGGAGGGGTGGCAGGGGGGTGGGAGGGGTGGAGGGGGGTGGAGGTGGCGGCGGCAGCAGGGAAGTCATCCTTGAGGAAGAGTGTATGGAGCCGCATCTCCTCAGCGTTCACGGGGTGGAGAAGCAGTCCGCGCAGGATTTACTTACAGACTCTATTGTCAGCTGCTATCTGACTGTTTTCTAGTTTTCTTCTCTGCTGCCAGGAAAACTCTTCCAGGAGTCGCGGGCCTTTTAAAGTGCCCCTTCTCCCGAGCCCGGGTTTTGCCTCTGCACAGGGCACAGGAGGAACACCAGGCCGGTAGCTAAGCGTTCCTGGGGCTTCCCAGGTACAGCCAGTGGTAAAGAATCCACCCACCAATACAGGAGATGCAAGAGACACAGGTTCAATCCCTGGGTTGGGAAGCTCCCCTGGAGGAGGAAATGGCAACCCACTCCGGTCTTCTTGCCTGGGAAATCCCATGGACAGAGAAGTCTGGCAGACTACAGTCCACGGGGTCGCAAAGAGTTGGACACGACGGAGCACACGGGCTAGAGTTCTGGGAGTTCCCTACAGCCACGAGATGATGCGATTCCCGGGATCCCTCTCTCCGTGGCCCGGCCTCACTCACTAACAGAAGCCTTTTGCCCTGAACCTGAGATTCCCCCCTCCTCTAACAGCAGAAAAACAATGGCCTTCTTTGAGGCAGTCTGGATTACTGAGTCACACCCTTCTCCCTACTGTCTGCCCCTTCTTCCCCAGGACAGGAAACACAGCTCTCAATGAAAGGGCTCCATTGACGGCCACGGATGGGAGCGTGAGAGCGCGAGCAGGAGGGGACCCGCCTCCACCTGCCTGGACCCAGCCACCTGGCCCGCTCGGTCCTCACACTGGCCACATGGCCACGGGAGAACAAAGGAAACACACCTACGGTCAGAGCCAGGCATTTCTCCATATGTTACGTATATTGTTCCACTTAAGGCTCATATAATTTTAGAGGTGGGAAAAGAACAATAAAAGATGACAAACATTTGTGAATATACACCATATGCCACTGTGCTAAGGGCTTTATATACCTTATCCCAGTGAGTTATAAACCACAACAGTAGGGATAAAATGAACTTAGGAGGTTAAGACCAGTATTTTTTTTTTTTAAAAAAAGGAAACAGACTAGACTGGAATTAAGATGAGTATACTAAAGCGTGTTGCACAATGTAAAGGTATTGTTTTGGGAACTTTTTGTTTCCCTTGGATTCATGTATATTTATTTCCCAGTGCTGGGTCAAAATGTAAAATACATCCTCTCACTGTGGGTAGAGGTTAAAAAACTTTACAATGCCCTTTTCTGTCTTATCCTGACGTAGGTTCAGGCGCTAACCTAATTTAACAAGAAAATAACTGCAGCAACTTCCTCAGCCTCATCTGGGTTCAGACACCTTGGTCAGCACCCGCCCACCAGGCTCCTGAAACAGGGGCCTCCTCTCCCTTCCTCTTTCCTCCCCCAGACCACGTGCAGCAGCCTCAGCCCAGAACCTTCTCCCCACCCCCTCAGCAGCTCTCTGCACAGCTGGTTTCTTTCCATCGCTCAGGCCCCAACATGGGGGTCATGTCCGCAGAGTTCCTGGCTGCGGCCCGAGCAGCCCCTTTCCTGTTCTTGAGCCGTGTGGACGTGCATCTCCCTGTTGCCGTCTGCCTTCCCCCCCGCCGTGAGCCCAAAGGAAACACTGTCTGATCCCCTCAGGCGCACCCCTGGCACCAGGCGCAGTTCTCGTTGAGCTGCTGAGTCGTCTCCGACTCTTTGCGACCCCGTGGACCGCAGCACGCTAGGCTTCCCTGACCTTCACTATCTCCCGGGGTTTGCTCACATTCATGTCCGTTGAGTTGGTGATGCCATCCGACCATCTCATCCTCACCCCCTTCTCCTTTTGCCTTCAGTCTTTCCCAGCACCAGGCTCTTTTCTAATAAGTCAGCTCTTCGTGTCATGTGGCCAACAACTTCCCAATTTGTTGGATGAATACAGACACTCTCAAGTCCTCATGGTTGGTAAAGAGCAAAGCCAGGATCCCAGCCTGGATGTGCCTGCACCCTTGACCCCTGCACTACACAGGAAAACTCAGACACAGCACGTACTGCCCCTGGCCCATCACGGGGAAGTCTGGGTGCTTGGCTGGGTGGGACTCCGACCCCCAGTGCTCTCCTAGGGCAACAGGGTGGGGGGCCCATGGTGGGCTCTTGTGGTCAGCTGAGAACCTGCAAGAGATAAGTGAGGAAATAGCAAATCCTCAGGCTAGAAGAAACTGGCCAGAGAATGGAGAAATACCAGAAAAGATCATGAGGGCAGCCAGCTCAGAAATAAGCTGGTGACTAGGATTCAAGAGGCGGGGCCAAGAAGCCTGAGGACCAAGGCCAGAGGAGCCGGCCGCAGGACACCGTGGCCTTGCTGCCCCCTGGTGGCTGTGGAATGCGTGGCCCCCAGAGGGCGGGAAAGAAAGGGTGGGCTGGTCTGTGGGATCCACTCTTCAGGGGTCATTTACTGAGTGTTTGAGGTAGGCCTGGTTGCTGCGGACTGGAAATGAGGCTGACATGGCTCCAACCAACAAGGCCCGCTGTTCCCTGCATCCAAGCAGTTACCCCACCCTGACAGCTTTTACTTCCCCCTTTTCAACTAACTTGAGGGAGGACACCTCCCTCAAATGGGCCTGAGAGGGCAGAGATGGTATGTCACTCATCTCTGGAGCCCCAGCACCAGGACAGGGCCCAGCACGTCAGAACAGGCATAGCGGCTACTATTTCACATGTGCCGCATGCCTCTAATTGTTGCTGTTTGCTAAACGGTGGGGGGGAGGATGGTTTACGCAGATGGTTCAGAGGTCAAGAATCCACCTGCCAAGGCAAAAGATGCAGGAGACACAGATTCGATCCCTGGGTCGGGAAGATCCTCTGGAGAAGAAAATGGCAACTCACCCCAGTTTTCTTGCCTGGGAAATCCCATGGACAGAGGAGCCTGGCAGGCTGCAGTTCATGGGGTCACAAAGAGTCAGACACTGCTGTGCACGCACACAGGTGCCTCTAAAGACAGTCCATCGGATCCTCACGATTCACCTCTGAGGTACCCATGAGCCCACCGAATGGAGATGCTAAGTAGGTGATTATTTCAGTATGAGCCTGGGGTTCTTGGAGAGGTCAGAGATGGAGGAATAAATGTGAACATCACCCCCACACAGATGGTGTTTACAGACCAGTGCCTCTCAACAATTTTCATGTGTGTGTGACTCACCTAGGGTTTTTGCTAAAATGCAAATTTTAATTCTGCCGTCTGGAGCGGGCTCTGAGATGCTGCGTTTCTAACAAGCTCCTAGGTGGTACCAACGTTCCTAGTCTACAGACCACACTGTGGGTGGGGAAAAATCTGGAACAGAAGTTGACAAACTGTGGCCAGAACGTCAAATCTGGCCTGTGGCCTGTTTCCCTGCATCCAGTGAGATAAGAGCGGCATTCTTATTTTTAAAAAGGTTAAAAGAAGAAAATAACATGTGACAGAGAGGATTACAGTGACGCATGAAGTCTCAAATACTTACCTTTGGTCCCTGACAGAAAAGGTCTGCCAACCCCTGATCTGGATGTTATCCAGGGATAAGGTGCACAAAGAAATGAGAGAGGGCTGTAGGTGGAGCCCTGAGCCAGACTGCTACCACTTCCAAGTCACCATGCATAGTTTCAGTCAGAAAGATAAAAGTGTAACACACTGTCTCTGTGTTTATGCTAAAAAGACAGTGAGGGACTTCCCCAGTGGTCCAGTGGCTGAGACTCCAGACTCCCAATGCAGGGGGCCTGAGTTCGATCCCTGGTCAAGCAACTAGATCCCACATGCCACCACTAAGAGTTCATATGCCACAACTAAGATCTGGTGCAGCCAAGTAAACAAAAATTAAAATAAATACAAATTGAAGAGAGTGAGCCCCAGAAAAGAGGAGCTAAAACCTGAGGCTCACAGTTGAGAGTGTACACCACTGGGGAAGAAGTGTGACATACAGGGGGCTGAGTGGGGACAGACACCTGTGACCCTGACAACCCACTGTCTCTTTCGGTGCTTATCTTGGGGGGAAAAATGACAAAAATAGAAAGACGGGGCAGCGGCCACCACCAACTGTATAGCACCACAGAAGAACATGCGTTGGAAAAATAAAATGAAAAGGAGAGGCTGCAAATTCTACAAGGTATATCCGTGGAGCAGAACCTTCTGAATTTGGGCTGAGGATGGGGAGAGAAGAGGGGAAGGAGAAGGAAGGGCTCGCAGCAGAGTGGTGGCCCCAGAGCCTGTAGGTGGTGGCTGTCCCAAGTCCTGGGCAGCTATAGTGTCCCCTGGCACGCTTCTGCCATCTCACCTTGAGAACTACCTTTGTTTAAACGTCAGCACCTGAGAAAGCAAATAAAGTTGTCCATTTCCGTCAACGGGAACAGATCAACCTGACCCTCTTTCAGTAAAAGATCAGGCTGTTTTTGATTTCAGCCATGAAAGGTTGGCTTCTCTCACATCAAGTGTTCATATATATTTCCGAAGGACAACGGCACCCTTTCTTGGGGGTACAGAAAAGACTATGCCTATCCAAAAGACTATGGCAGGATATCTGTAAAGCCAAGCTGTTCCTAAACGCTGGAGGGCAAAAGACAGGCAGAAGGACATTAGAAGACTGCCCTGTGTTGCAAGGCAGATCCCAGGATTTCCTGGCTGGAAGGAACCTTCAAGGCCAACCAGCCTCCCTCATGCTTTCCACAAAGCTGCCTCCTGAATCTCACCATCAAAAGGAAAAAAGAGTTCACAGCATGTCTAGCTTTGGGCATGGAATATTCTTCCTCTTCTTGTTCAGTTGCTAAGTCATGCTGGACTCTTTGTGACCCCATGGACTGTAACACGTCAGGCTCCTCTATCCTCCACTATCTCCCAGAATTTGCTCAAATTTATGTCCATTGAGTTGGTGATGTTATCTCACCATCTCATCCTCTGTCGCCCCCTTCTCCTTTTGCCTTCAATCTTTCCTAGCGTCAGGGTCTTTTAGAATGAATCAGTTCTTCTTCTTAATAAATTAAAAAGTATTAATACTTGTGATCAAAACCAAATCTCTGGGACTTCCCCAATGATCCAGTGGTTAAGCATCCACATTTATACTGCAGGAGGCACCACTTCAATCCCTGGTTGTGGAACTAAGATCTCCCACATGCCAACCAGGGCAGCCAAAAAAAAATCGTTAAAAAAAACCCCAAATCTCTGCTTTTTTTCCCCCTCAGTTCAAGTGTAATAAAACTACAAAAGATCAAAAGTGATACCCTACCTCTGTACACATCAGTTGGTCTGCCCATAACACAGCTCAGGCCATTCCCTCCAGAAGAAAGGCTGGCCTCCCCAACCTCTTCAGGAAAGGCCTGCCTGGTCCTACATCACATTTTAGCTGACTACAAGGTCTTGTGTTTCAGGCAACCATAAACGACCAAAAATCTCTGCTTCTTAACCCACGAAATCCTCCCCTTCTCAAGTCCCTCCTCGATTACACTCCCTGTCTCCCCACCCTAGACAGTGAGTTCCTTCCGGGAATTAACTGATCTTACAGCACCCAGCACACTGCTCATTGCATAGCCACGTGGTGAAAGCAACTCCTTGGTCAACTAAAGATCTGAGTTTTTCTGCTACTTATTTGCTGTGTGATCTTGGACAGCTTTCTTAACCTTCCCAAACCTCAGTTTCCGCCTCTGTAAAGCCCTACCACAACAGGGCTGCTCTGAAGATTAAATACAATGACACATATAGAATACTTAAGACTGGTGGCCAGTACAACAGAAAGGGTTTAAGAAGTATGGACAATTACTATTATTCCTATGAATCACACTCCGGCCCCAAAGCACACCATGCTGGAGCCTGGTTTCTCAGTCTTGACACTATTGCCACTTCTTTGTTGTGGGGGCCCATCTAGTGCTTTGTAGGATATTTAGCAGCATCTCTGGCCTCCATTCTCTAGGAACCAGCAATACCCTAACTCCCCAGTTCTGACAACCAAAAATGTCTTCATAGAATGCCAAGCGTTCCCGCCTCCTTTCAGAGGGAACCACTGCAACTGAACATGCAAATCTGCAATGGAGTGGTCACTGTTCCCCGATTTCCCCACCATCACACTCCCCCCCACAGGCAGCCACCTCCACCCCCAGCTTACCACTGAGTTGCCTTGGAGGGAACAGGTGATAGGTGCTGTAGATATCATTGGAGAACTGCAGCTGGAGCTCAGGACTGCCCTTCAGAAGCTGGGCCACCTGGTCCACCTGGAATGGCGTCTTCTCCAGGATCACGACAGCATCCTCCCCATCCCCATCCCCAGATGCCTCGTTCACCTGCGGGGGAGACACCATCAGTGGGCCCAGGGGCAGAATCACAGGGGAGGCCCGGAGAGCAAATGTAAACGCTCCCAGGGCCTCTGCAATCCAATACTCAGGATTTCCTTCCCTGCAGTCTTCCCTCTGGGGAAGTCTAGCCAAAGGTGCCCATGTTTCCTCTCCCAGAGAAGACATCTCATCAGCCCAAATCCTTGTGGCATCTTTCTTCAGAAAGATGCAAAGCTTCTCTGCTATCTTCTCTTCTAGGCTCACAAGGCCTGTCAAATTCTCCCCATTTTACAGATGAAGAATCTGAGGTCTAGAGAAGATTAAGTGACTTGCCTGAAGCGACACAAATAGTCAATGTTGAAACAGAAAGTAGAATCTCTTGAGTATCCCCAACTAGCTTCAAGCTCAAAGGTTCTCTTGGCTAAAATCTTCAGCAGGCATCGCAGACTAAAGACAGGTGGGCTGAGAGAACCAGACAGAACCTCGCTAAAAAACAAGAGATGCAGGGATTTCCCTGGTGGTCGAGTAGTTAAGACTCCGCATCTCCAATGCAGGAGGTGTGGGTTCCATCCCAGGGAACTAGGATCCTACATGGCCAAAAAAATGAGACAGAGACAGGCTCAGATGCCTCAGACAGGTTCACCCAAGCTCCCAAAAGTGAAAGCTCTTGCCAGGAGTTCTGGAGAACCCTCAGACGGCCTCCTCACTAGTTCTTGGGGTGGTCTTCAGTCTCTCCTCAGTCCCTGCTAGAAAGCTGAGCACACAGTATTTGAGCCAGCGGTGTCTGTCTACTGGAACATACTGCGCACTCCTGGAGATCAAAGATAGTAATTTTCATCAGGTCTCCTGCACCTAGATCAGTGCTGGCCTGTCAGCTCATGACATGTATAACTGGACCAGCAATTGAATAAACTGTCTCCCCTGTTGGGGTGGAGTCCTGTAGAACAAGGATCAAACTTCCCACAGTCTCTATGTCACTGCCTGGGACCTGGATGAACAAGACCACCCAGCAACATTTACAAGCGTCTGACAGAGGATGAGATGGTTCGATGGCATCACCAACTCCATGAACATGAGTTTGAGCAAGCTGTGGGAGTTGGTGATTGACAGGGAAGCCTGGTGAGCTGCAGTCCATGGGGTCACAAGGAGTCTGACACCACTGAGCGACTGAACTACCATCTTACAGTAAAGAATCCGCCTGCAATGTAGGAGAGGTGGGTTCCATTCCTGGATTGGGAAGATCCCCTGGAGAAGGGAATGGCAACCCAGTCCAGTATTCTTGCCTGGAGAACCCCATGGAGAGAGGAGCCTAGTGGGATACAGCCCATGGGGTAGCAAAGAGTCGGACAGGCTAACAGCCGTTAGTGAGCGGCTAACACTTTCACTTTCACTAGCATCTTACAGGTTTAATGAATGAACAATGAATGCTTAGGGACTTCAACATGTGGTTTTTAATCGGCAATACACCCTACTGGTGTTAGTTCTTATTTTAGTAAAAGAGGAATTAGGAAATTTAGCCCTACGCGTGTTAATTCCCTTAGTTAATTTCACGGATAATCTTGTCTCCTCCACAACCGGCGGATGCATTTTAGTGCACTCTGCCTCCCCCGTCCCAGGAATGAGATTGGTATTTTCCGAAGAATCTATTAAAAAAAAAAAAAAATCCGCCTCCGAGGCGACGATTGGGTCATCCCCTTCCGTATCCCCTCCCCAGAACTGCCTATTGGTACCTTCCCGTGCAGGAAAATGATTTTGTCCCGCGCAGACTCCCTCAGCACTTTTTTCACCCTAAAGCCGGAGAAAGGTAAGCGGACAGGGGCAGAGGTACCATTCCCAACGCCCTCCTCCTTTCCCTCTGTGCTGGATGCCTCCGCCTCATCGGCGTCCAGTTCGCGCTTTCTCTTGCTCTGCTGATGCGCTAGCTCCGCCATGCTGCCGGGCGGAAGGTGTGCGCCTGCGCAAACCCTGCCGCGGCCCCCACCCCTCCTCACAAGCTCCTCCCACCTCCACCAGGGGTGGCGACTACAACTCCCGACGTGCTTCGCGCCCAGAGCCGGGGGCTCTTCTGGCGCTAAGGAACCTAGGAGCTCAGATTCGTAGGACCTGCTCCCATCCAGCGTTTTGTTTTTTTGTTTTTTTTCCATCCAGCGCTTTAATTCGAGTTTCCTTGTTCTTGATCCCCTTGTGCTGGCCCGCCCTCGTGGAGGCCGCTGCTGAGTGAAGAGAGAAAGCAGCAGGTCTCTAAACAGGAGGGCTAGAGAGACTGCCATGTAAAAATTGTAATTTCTCCGCAACATCTCTAAAGGGCCACCGCCTCAATGAAAGGCCAACTACCTAAAAATTTTTTTAAAAAGCTGTCCCACTGGAGGAAACAAGATGTTTAGGAAACTTATCTGCCTCAACATCTGGCTCTGGAGAGAAGGGGGAAAAAATCCTGAAAACTTGTAATCACAGGTCAATTTCCATTCAGATTTAGAATTCAGATTGATACTGCCTGCATGATTCAGAAATTCAAACTGAAAGATCTATTTCAGCCAGTTTTGTAGTCTTCACCTCTTGTTGTTGTTTAGTTGCTCCGTTGCGTCCGACTGTAGCCCACCAGGCTCCTCTGTCCATGGGATTTTCTAGGCAAGAATACTGGCGTGGGTAGCCATTCCCTTCTCCAGGGGATCTTTCCCACCGAGGGATCAAACCCGTGTTTCCTGCATCGGCAGGCAGAATCACCAGGGAAGCTCACCAGTGACAGATAAAAAATATAATTTAAAAATAATTTGTAGTTCCCTCAACTGTCTCGCGGATCCATCTCTTGCTTCAACAGTGCTTGGACGGAACAGACCCAGGGATGCCCCTTGCTCCAGCCTCCGACCACACTCCAATCTTTTTTTCAGTGGCAGCCTTCAGAATCAGTCACTCAGCTGTCCACGATCACCGGGACCAGCCATCTCCATTTTTGGAGCTTAATTCCTTATTACCGATCACCCATGAGCTCCCAGATTGGTCAGAATTATTCCATTGAGGTGGTGGCCGCTGTCAGTCACTTACACTGCGGGACTTGTACACCTACCTCTCTCTGGGCTTCTATCTGGACCGCAACATTGTGGCTCTGGAGGGTGTGGGCCACTTCTTTCGCAAACTGGCCAAGGAGAAGCGCGAGGACCCTCGAGCATTTCTTGACAATGCCAAGCCAGCGCAGCGGCCGCTCCCTCTTCCTGGAGGTGCAGAAGCCGTCTCAAGACGAGTGGGGGTAAAACCCAGGACACTATTGAAGCTGCCCTTCTCCTGGAGAAGAACCTAGAGCAGGCCATTTTGGATCTGCATGGTCTGGGTTCTGTCACAAGTCCCCACATTTGTGACTTCCTGGAGAACCACTTCCTAGTTAAGGAGGTGAAATGCATCAAGAAGACAGGGGACCATCTGACCAACCTTTGCAGGCTGGCTGGTTCCCAGGCACGACTGGACAAATATCTCTTCAAAAAGCTCACCCTCAAGCAAGACTAGGAGCCCTTTTAAGAGCCCTGCTAACGCCAGGGCTTCTGCCTGGAGCCCTCTCTCAAGCTTTGGACCAAATGGAAAAAGTAAAGCTTTTCGTAGCACAAAATAAATAAAAATAACTTTACACTAGCAACAGAAAATACGACGTGTTAAGGAATAAATCTCATAAAAAATGTGACTGACCAATATGGAAACGATTTGTAAAGTTTATTGAAATACATTTAAAAACAAAGAAATGGAGTCATAACATTTTTGTGAAGTATTAAAACATCCATTCTTTCCAAATTAATCTCTCAACTCAATGTAAGTCCAATAAAAATACTAATTGGCCCATTCCTGGAATCTGACACAGTGAATAAACAATTTATATGAAAGAATAAAGGAACGGGAAGGGTTGAAGTGATTCTGAGAAATAAAAGTGGGAAGAGCGGACTGTAAATTATCAAGGTTTGCTAACAATCACAGTCAGTAAGGCAGGGTGCCACTGACAGGGTACGTGAACAGATGAAGGAAGGAGCCTGGAGAACCTAGGCGTATGACATATGACAAAACATGACACCGATGACAGCACAGTCAGTGGGGGAGGAGGGACTAGGCAGCAAAGAACAGCAATTCAAATGGGGGGAAATGGATCTCTGATTTACAAATCAAGAGCAACAAAAACAAACCCAAACAGCACAGCCAGTTGGATTAAAGAACCAAATGTAAAATACTTCCATAAGAAAATACAAGAGTATGCAAGATTTCCCAAAGAAGACACAAAAAGCACAAACTACAAATAGATAAAAGTGTTTACATTAAAAAATAAAAAACTTCTTTAAAAGATACTATTATATTGTGGTCATATTTTTTCTTAAACTTCTAATAATTTAGAGAGACATACTTAAATATTTAGAAATAAAATAACACCTGGGTTTTGCTTCAGAGGATCTGGAGGGGACTTATGGGTCGGGTTATTGTTGATAAAAGCTTATCTCTGAGTTGGTGATTGTTGAAACTGGGTGATAGGTATACAGGGATTTGTCAAACTGCCTCCTTCCTTTTAGTGTATATTTTTTATAATAAAGGCAAAAGAGAAGAAAGAACATTATGACAATAGTGTATCAGTATTCACCCACCAAATTAACACACACTTAAAAAACTGACGTGTGTGTATGTGTTAGTCACTCAGTTGTATCTGACTCTTTGTGACTCCGTGGACTGTAGCCCACCAGGCTCCTCTGTCCATGAATTCTTCAGGCAAGAATACTGGAGTGGGTTGCTATTGCCTTCTCCAGGGGGATCTTTCCAACCCAGGGATTGAACCCTGGTCTCCTGCATTACAGGCGGATGCTTTACCATCTGAGCTACTGGAGAAGCCCTAAAAAACTGATCATTCTAAGTAATTCCCTAGCAGTCCCGTGTTTAGGACTCAGCGCTTTCACTGCCAAGGCCTGGGTTCAATCCCTGGTCAGGGAAGTAAGATCCCAAAAGCTGTGCAGTGCAACAAAAAATACAAATAAAAAATCTGATAATTCTAATTGTTAGCAAGAAGATGAAAAAGTGACAACTCTTATACACACAGGGTAGGAACAGAAATTGGCAGAATCAACTTGGAGGAAAATTTCACATCTTCTGCCAAAACCACTGGATACTCTTGACTATTCCCCATCTAGGTTAAATCCTAGAAGATCTTGCCCTGGAAAACATATACAAGAATAAAAATGCTCACAGGCTTATTTTCAATAGCAAAAAAAAAACCCCAAAGAAACTGGAAACAACCTAGTGTCCATTTGTAAAAGAATGTGCAGCTAAACAGTGGTATATTTACATAATGGAATGAAAGTGAATGTACTGGAGCTCCATGCATCATCGTGGATACATCTTACAAACAAATGGCCAAAGGAAGGAATTTGCATAATCTGTAAACATAACACCATTTATTTATAATACAAAACCATGTAAAAGTATGCTGTCAGGGATGCATACATATGTAATAAATTTCTAGAGAAAAGCTAAGAGTGATAACATTCAAAATTTCAGATAGTGGTTACTTCTAGTGGGAGAAGGAAGGAGAATATAATTAAGGACAGATAGGGAGCAACATGGGGCTTGTGAGGGTTTGCTTCTAAGCTGGGTGTAATGTAAATTCATGGCTGATTCATGTCAATGTATGACAAAAACCACTACAATATTGTAAAGTAATTAGCCTCCAACTATTAAAAGTAAATGGAAAAAAAATAATAAAAATCCTAAACTGGAAAAAAATAAAATAAAAATTACAATGTATTGTATAAAAAAATAAGCTGGGTGTAGAGTAGGTGAGTGTACTACATTATTCTTTAGTCCTTTCATATGTAATAAGATAATTTGTAATTAAAGGTTTTTTCATATATGCAGATAGCACATCATGTACACTTGAAACTAATATATGTCAATTATATCTCAGTTTTTAGAAAAATATATATGTGTATATTTTTTTCAGTAAAAGGAGATGTGGTGGGGGAGGGGGGAGTGGACGAAGAGACACAAAAGTATACATCAGGGAAGTAATAAGTTCATTTCAGCTCAACAAGTTTTATTGAAAACATACCATCCTCCAGAGGAAATACACTGATTCCTCTGAGTGCAGAGGTGAGGGGCTCTCTGCATGAGAAAGCGTGAGTTCTGGCCAGACATGTGATGAAGCCCCCACATGTCAGTGATCGGTGAGAGGGCTTTTGATCCCAGCTAAAAGATCTGAGTTTCCCTTCTCTTTGCCCCACCTGCTCCCCGCTCTCTCCTGTCTCTTCTGAATGGGCTCTAGGTGTGGGTCTTGAATCACAGGCGTGCAGTGGAAACAACAGTGCTGAGGGCATCTTCCACATACCTTTTAGATGTGAACGACGTCACAGGGAGACCCCGGCAGGAGTGTGAGTGTGAAAGACAGCATACCTGTTGCTTTGTCCTGACGCCTGCTCAGGGCTTCCCCGCACCTGGGAAAACCACGCAGCTGAGGCAAATGGTCCAGGATTCCAGCTCCTTACTCAGGTGAGCCACCTCTTCAAGAGGAATGCACCTCAACACCAGTGCCCGATTCCAGGGGCTGAAGACATAGATATGACCTGCCAGGCTTCAAGTCCAGTCATGCAGGCGGCATCACGTGGGCCATATCTTGGTATCAGCACTTCCTCCCGCCTCCGATTTCTGGCTCTTCCAGGCCTTCCTGGGGGATCCCCAGTCTCCCCAGGCCTTCTTGGGGAAGTCCCCAGTCTCCCCAGGCCTTCCTGGGGGAATCCCCAGCCTCGCCAGGCCTCCCTGGAGGGGCTCCCCAACTTCCCTGGGTCCTTCCTGAGAGCCCAAGGATATGGAGGCTACAGACAGTCTGATCCCTGGGTCACATACAGTGTCCTGCAAACTCACTCCTTACAACTCTGTGTCTGCTGGAATCCCAGGCCCTGGGCCCTCTAACTGCATTTCCCACTCTTCTCCAACTGTCTGGGTGCAGTGGTGATGGATCAAGCATCAGCCAAGGGTCTGCAGGTCTGAAAGAGATCCAAGAGGCACAGGGCTTGTCACCATCCTCAGATCCCAGCATCTCTGTTTCCCCCCAACAGCTCCCCGCCTCCGCTGCCTTTTAATCTATTTTACCTTCCAAACCCACTGTTATATATTGCCCCTCCCTGGATATGCTTATCATGGGCAATTCTTCCCTATTATTTTGCACCTGTTGGCTTTACTAAACCAATACTAAACCAGGGTCCCTCCTGGCATGTTCTTAGCTCTTGGTGGACATTGCCAACCTGACCTCAATGAGAGAAATCTAATACTATTAATACTAGTAATGATGATGTATATATGTGTGTGTATGTTCAGTCGGTCAGTCATGTCCAACTCTTTGCAACCTCATGGATGGTAGCCCACCAGATTCCTCTGTCCATGGGATTTCCCAGGCAATAATACTGGAATGAGTTGCCATTTTCTCCTGCAGAGGATCTTTCTGACCCAGGGATCCAACCTGTGTCTCCTGCATTGCAGGCTAATTCTTTACCCACTGAGCCACCTGGGAAGTCCCAATAATGATGATAATGGCTAATATTTATTGAGGACTTGACATGTGCTAGGCCTTGCCTGTTACGAGTACTTTACACGTGGCAGGCAATGTCCTGAATACCTACTTAGTGTACATACTTATTTAGGTATATAATGTAATTCTCATTCAACCAATGAGAAAACCCAGGCACAGAGCAGTTAAGTAACTCACCCAGGTAACATGGTCTTTTCCAGAGCCTGCACTCTGAACTACACGCAGACCTCAGAAACACGGCAGGTTCAGTTACAGACCACCATAATAAAGCAAATATTGCAGTCAAATGAGTCACAAATTCTTTGGCTTCCCAGTGCATGTAAAAGTTATGTTTATACTCTCCTGTAGTCTATTAAGTGTTCAAAAGCATGATGTTTTTAAAACAATGTACATCCCTTCACAGAGAACTATATTCAATATCCTATGATTAACCACAATGGAAAAGAAGATTAATAATATATATATAACTGAATCACTATGCTATAGAGCAACATTGTAAATCAAATATACTTCAATAAAAAGTTGATTTAAAAAAATGTACATGCCTTAATTAAAAAATAGGAATAGGAACAACTGCTGAGTCATATCCGACTCTTTGTGACCCCGTGGACTATAGTCTACCAGGCTCCTCTGTCCATGGAATTCTCCAGACAAGAATACTGCAGTGGGTTGCCATTTCCTTCTCCAGGGGATCTTCCCCACCCAGGGATCAAATCCGGGTCTCCTGCATTGCAGGCAGATTCTTTACCATCTGAGCCACCAGGGAAGGCCTAATTTAAAAATACATAGTGCTAAAAAAGAAAAAAAAAATGCTAATTATCATCTGACCAGGAAAGGTTGCCACAAACCTTCTGTTTGAAAAAAAAAAACCAACACACAGCATTTGCCAAGTGCAATCAAGTGAAGCCTAGGAACTTCCCTGGTGGTCCAGTGGTTAAGACTCTGTGCTCCCAGCGCGGGGTGGAGGGGGAACTGGTTGTTCCATCGCTGGTCAGGGAACTAGATCCTGCCTCCCTGCAACTAAGAGTTCTCAGGTGGGAACTGAAAGAGCCTTCATGCTTCAAGGAAGATCCCCGCCAGCTAAAAGGTGCTGGGCAGACAAATATTTTCCTAAAAAGATAAAATAGAGTGAAGCCCATACTAGGCTACCCTGGGTGTCTCCTAAAAGCCCAGGTAGAGCAAGCCCTTCCCCAAAGCTTACACCGCATGACAGCCTCCTTGACTTGGCGGAAGCCACGTTCGGGACCGCGGCCGTCCACGAAGTACATGTATCGGAGCTCGGCGGGATAGGCGGCTCGGCTGAGGCCGGACATCAGCGGGATGGTGCGGCCCTCGGCCCCGGGGGCCTCGCTCAGCGCCTGCAGCATCTGGAACCTGCACCACGGGTCCCGGAGGAAGCCCGGGGTGATGAGCAGCACGCGGCAGTGGCTGCTGCTCAACGCGTGGCACAGCTCGGACACGATCGCGCCACCGGGGGTGGCGTCGCGAAGCTGCAAGAAGCAGCGCAGGCTGGCGGCGCCGCCCTCCAGGTAGGAGACCAGCTCCTGGGCGGCCACCAGGTCCTCCTCGCTGTGGCACACGCACACATCATAGTCCTTGCTCCAGCGGCCGCTGCTGCTGCTGCCGCCGCCGCCGCCGTCGGCGCCCCCGTGCGACGGTGTAGGGATGGGAGACACCTCTGAGCTGCGGCCCAGGGATGGGGGGCTGTCCGGTGAGCTCGGCTGTGAAACGTCGCTGGGGGCGCTTTCTGGGGAGACGGGCTTCTTCGTGGGCTTCCTCGACAGGGCCTGCCTGAACCAGTCTGCAGGGGAGAGCGGCATTGCTTAGGCTTGGAGTTCTCAGCAGGGGCTTCCTCCCGACCCCACCAGAGAAGAGTCACCTCGGGATGGACCCCAGTCTGTCTCCCCTGCCCACCTTCCTGTCTCCCCTGCCCACCTTCTCACACCAGCTATTCTGTGTACTGTGTCCATCCCTCGGGACTTGCCCCAAACTTCCCCTTATCTTAAAAGGTTTGGGGAATACATAAAAGCTGGTTGTTTGCACTTCCCGGGTGGCCCAATGGTTGAGGATCCACCTGCCAATGCAGGGGACATGGGTTTCATCCCTGGTCCAGGAAGATTCCACATGCCTCCGGGGAACTAAGCTCCAGCCCTCACTCTAGAGCCCATGAGCAGAAATTACTGGTGCCCACGTGCCCTAGAGCCCAAGCTCCTCAACAAGGGAAGTCACCGCAATGAGGAGCCCGTGCACTGCAACTAGAGAAAGCCCACACACAGCAACAAAGACCCAGAGCAGCCAAAATAAATAAAGAAGCCTGGCAGTTTTATAAGTTAGTGGAGATGTAATACCAGCTTGTCCTACTGTATTGCATATTCGAAAGTTACTAAGAGTAGATCATAAAAGTTCTCATCACAAGAAGGAACTGTAAGGTGATGGATGTTAACTAGACTTAGTGCGATGATTATCTTACAATATATACAAATGCTGGATCACTATGTTGTACATCTGAAACTAATGGAATAGCGTATGTCAATTATACCTCAATAATTAAAAAAAAAATTTTTGGTATAACAACGATATGAGAAAAAACAACTCTAGCTGTTTACCAGCCTGATTAGGAAAGACAGCTTCGCCTGCTCCACGCCCTTTGGTTTCTGATACCCCCAGCCTAACCAGAACTTCCCAAAAGATGACTAATCAACCATCTGTGAGCCTGTAAGCAGAATTATGTTAAGCTGGTAAATGTCAGTTAGTCCCCAAACCCATTTTTAGCACTGAGGGGAGGTAGATTTAGATCACGGGGAGCAAAAGAGAGGCAGGGATTGGCACCTGTTTGGCCATGAGAAATCCTACATGCTACGTACGTGCATGCTAAGTCTCCTCAATCATGTCCGACTTCACAACCCTGTGGACTGTAGCCCACTAGCTCCTCTGTCCATGGGATTCTCCAGACAAGAATACTGGAGTAGGTGGCCATATCCTCCTCCAGGGGAATCTTCCCAACCCAGAGATTGAACCCACATCTCTTATGTCTCCTGCATTGGCAGGCAGGTTCTTTACCACGAGCACCACCAGGGAAGCCCTGAGAAATCCTAGCTTCCTGCCAAATGGGTAAAATGGGAATGTGGAAGGAGGTCACTGTCCAGAGCTCCTGAAGACCTTAGCACTTGATTGATTCCAAACCACACTTCGGAGGGCCGCACAGATTTGATTGTGGACTGCTTGCTTTCTGGATGACCTTAAACAAGACAGTCTATGTTTCCACTTCCTTATCTGGAAAATGGGTTCATTTTTCAGTTGTTGTTGAAGGTTAGAGGAAATAATGCCTTATCTGGCATATTGTTGAGTACTCCAAATGATTTCAACTCAGCTTCTCTAGCTTTTGATCAGGATAGAAAGTTTGGTGTTCCGGAGGTGTCCTCTCTCTCTGCTCTGCTTGTCTCCTTCCTCTGAATGGTTCTGAGCGATTTAGAGGACAAGAGACATCAAGTCAAGTACTCAGCACGGTGGTTTCCAGGCTGGGAAGATTAGCTGAGCACACCTGGGAGACCAGTGAGCCAAAATGATTGAAGGCTCCCAGAGGCACACTGCCTCACTCCCCACAGAGCCCTGGGCACTGAAATCAAGACAGGACCACTCCTCCCACACCATCAGCCTCCTTTGAATCTCTCCAGGGCCTGTGTTTGGGGGCCAGGCAGCCTCCTGGAATTAGGAGTCTGGGTCCACTCACCAGCCATCTTGCCCAGAGGCTTCTTGGACCTGGAGCCAGGAGCCGGGGAGGAGGTTGATGATGCCATCGTGGTGGGCTCCAAACTAACCCCATGAGACCAGGCATTGGTAAAGTGGGAGAAGGGAGGGGCCCCAGTCTTGACCTCATGGAACAGCCATTCTACAAAAGACAGAGAGAGAGGGTCACAAAAGCTGGATCTAGCTTACTCCCAGTCCCAGGGCATGGGCTCTGGGAGTTATTCTTCTCTGGGTGCCTGACAGAGGCTCAGTCTCTAAATGGGTCCCTTATGGGATTAGGGTCAGCCACCACTGGGATTAAAGCTGGTTTCTAGCAAAACCCCAATCTGTGTAATAATGAAACTTACAGAGTATGAGCTCAGCATGACCAGCAGAGTGACTGTCCTCTGCGCCACCTGGCCAGGGGTGCATTCGGGATCTGGGGAAGGGCGACTGGCAAGCACCTCGTTGTAGGAACTTCCTGTGTAAATGCTGAAATCAGAGAAGAAGGTCCGTTGCTGTTTAAACAAATAATTATGTATCAAGGTAAACAGATATTTTGCAGTTTGAGAGCTAGCACATGTAAGAAACCTTGGTGGACTTTTCCTCCAAGTCTGCCTTTCCCCAAATCACTCCTTCCATCCACCCCCCAGCCATCCCTCTCTCCCTCAGCTGCACAAAATGGTTAAGTTTACAGACTATGCAGGCAGAGTTCCTAGATCTCTTATGAAATGTGGCCTCTGGTAAACTGCTTACTCTTGCAAAACTTTAGTTTTTCCATCTGTGAAATGGGAATAATACTACAACCTGCTCAGCATTATTGTGAAGACCACACAAGATGATTTACGTAAAGTGCATGGCATAGAATGCTCAGAAAAAAATTACCCTGGTAGCTCAGTGGTAAAGAATCTGCCTGCCAATGCAGGAGACACGGGTTCGATCCCTGGTCCAGGAAGATTCCATATGCCTGGGGCAGTTAAGCCCATTTGCCACAGCTGTTGAGCTTGTGTTCTAGAACCCGCAAATCTCAACCACTAAAGCTGCACACTCTAGAGCCTGCCAATGCTCCACAACAAGAGAAGCCTCCAATGTGAGAAGCCCGAGCACCTGCTCTTCACAAATAGAGAAAATAACAAATACATATGAAAAAATAAAATAATCCAGGGACTTCCCTGGTGGTCCAGGGGTTAAGAATCCACCTTGCAATGCCAGGGACCTGGGTTCAATCCCTGGAGGAAGAACTTAGATCCCACATGCCCCAGACTTAATAAGTCCAGGAGCCACAACCAGAGAGTCCACATGCCACAGTGAAAGACCCTGTATGATGCAACTAAGACCCAACGCAGCAAATAAACATTTTAAAAATTAAAACAAGCCAGACACTGGAGGGATATATTCAATGTTTTTCCAAATTCCAGAAGGTTTTTGGTTTGCTTTTTGGAGGTGGAGGGAAGGGAGTGTCAAAAGGCATCAACATTTATATGGAAATGCAAAGGACCAAGACTGCCTCAGATGGCAACTGCTGTGTTCTCTTCCCACCACAATGACCTAATGTCCCTGATGGCGGAGTCTCGTTTTGCTGAGGTTTCTGGGAGCATACTGTGTGGAGCAGAGCCCACCCTGATCTGAGACAGAGTCACTGAGATCTAGTGGCTTCTGGAGGTGAAGGGTTGGTAGAGAACTTGGCACTAGAGCAAGGGCTGCTCTGTCACTATTTGATGGATCTGCAGACGTCAAGACAACCCTGCCCCGTCCCCTCCCTGCCCACCGCCCCCAGAAGCCACAGAGAAAGGCACATTTGAATAAACACACTGAGATAAAGAGTTTTGGAAAGCTGAAGAAAGTCTTTCAATGTTGCACAAACATGCTTCATTCGGCTAAATGCTGAACACCCTTATGCCAAGCCGATGGAGAGAAGACAAGAGGTACTGATGATTCATGAAAACATATAAAAGTTCAAAAAAAGGAGTTGAACTGCAGCAGCAGAGGGTGGGGCAGGTTTTCGGGGCAGAAGGAGTTGGGATGGGCTGGGGAAGAGGCATGTTTGAAAGAGCAAAGCAGACAGCTGCTAAGCCAAAGGGACACGAAAATGGGAACATTAGCAAAGATGTGTGTTTCTTTTCCTACCTGATATTCTTTTCCTACCTAATATTTCAGACCCCCTAAGTTGAGAGGCTGAGGCAGTGCCTAGTAACCACTGTTAGATTTGGGAGTTGTTGGGGGTTTTTTGCTTTAATTTGGCTGTGCCAGGTCTTGTTCCCCAACCAGGGATCGAACCCAGGCCCCCTATATTGGAAGCACGGAGCAGAGTCTTAACCACTGGACCACCAAGGAAGTCTAGCAGTTGCTGTCTCTTGACATCTTCATTTCAACCATTCAAGATGTCCTTCCCCTCCCTGCCCACCTCCCACCCCCAGCCCCCGCAATAGTAGACACAGTGCTACTTACTTTTTTATCGTAAACGTTTTTTCAATTGTGTTTTAATTTGAAAATTCATTATTTGGCTTTGACACACAAACTGGAGACTGATTTGATATTTTTATGACAGCTTAAAAGTTCAAAATTAACATAAAACTTCAGTCTACTTAACCAATGTAGATTTAAGGTTCAGTTTCTCGGTGTATCAAATGACTTACCCTTTTGACACTACATGCTGATTTTTGGTAGCTGTGTTTTTTCATTGTTTAAGAAGAAATCCAAATGCCCAATAGCCACTGGAAGTGGACTGGTATAAGCCCTAGTGACTGACGTTATGGAAAAGTTCAAACACAGGAAATAGCATCTTTCACAAAGGAAAATTGAGCAAGAATGAAGATCAGTTCCATTAACTGTGTACACTGTCTGTTTCCTAGAATCTAAAACCCTACTGCATTTTCCTTGTTTCTTTTCAGTTCTTGTGCAGCTGAGGTTGTGGAGCAATCACACGCAGATATGCTTTAATCTTGACAAGCTTTAGTAATAGTCGTGTATTAGATGTAGGAGACATACTTGTCAGGCAGACAAGAAGCTAATGAACGCAAATCTCCAACTGGAAGTTCTTATCACTCGATCTGTCTGTTCTGTGATTTGTTCTGTAGTCAATTTTCCCTGTTCCTTTAAACAGTTCATCAAGTAGAAGGATGTAGACCTAAATACCTCCTTTGTAGATAATTACAAAAACTTGATAGAAAATTAGGAAAGAGCTTCTTCAAAACAAAACCAAAAACAAAAAAACCAGTAGCATGTTACTGTCAGTGTTTTTAGAATACTTTTTCAATATTATAAGAAGGAACTTAGTATGTGAGGTAAATACTATAAAGCTTCACTGAATAAAACCCAAAGTGTATTAAGTATTATTCAATATCTAACTGGTCTCCAGTATCTACTGTATAGGGAATGTACTGAAACCTATGAAGATATATGGTTATGTATCTTACCTAATTCAAATTCCATTTCTGTTAAACAGGAAATGTTATCTGTGGAAGACAGCACAGTGGTCCCCCAAAGACGTCCATATCCTAATCCTGGGTGAAAATAAGCTACCTTACTTGGAAGAAGCAGATTTTGCAGATGTGATTAAGGGTCTGGAGATAGGAAGATTATCTTGGATTATCTAGGTGGGCCAATGTAATCACAAAGGTCTTAGAAGAGTTAGAAGGGTCAGAATGAGAGGAGATGGGACAGCAGAAGCAGAGGTCGGGGTAATGTGGGGCTCCTCTTCAAGGAGATGAACTCTGCCAACATGGGGCTATCAGTAGGAATGAGGCACCCTCCAGAAGTCGGAAAAGGCAAAGACCTGGAATCCTCCCTAGAAACTCCAGAAGGGATGCATAGCATCTATAAGATAATAAATGTGTTCAGTATGAATCCACTAAATTTGTGGTACTTTGTTGCAGAAGCAATGGGAAAGTAATACACAATCTTTGATTGTATGTGAGGCTACTGAATAGAGAAAGCATTGACTCTAAGTGCTAAAAACTGGTCTGCTTACAGGTTTAAACTGTTTGAGGGAGTTTTTCACTTCTTTGATGGACATAGTATCATCTACACTTCATTTGATCTTTGACTTCAAAATTAAGAACATTGGTTTCAAAGGCTCAAACACTTGCTGAAACACTTGTCAGGACAGGATTCATTAGAACTTACAGGACAATGTCCCTTAAAGTACTGAAATCATGGGACTTTCTTGGTGGTCCAGTGGCTAAGACTTCCTGCTGCCAATGAAAAGGGCCCAGGTTTGATCCGTGGTCAGGGAACTAGATCCCACATAAAAGTTTGTTGAATGCTACAACTAAAGATCCCGCATGCTGCAACTTAAGACCTGGTGCAGTCAAAATAAGTGTTTTTTTTAAATGCCGAAATTAACTGTTAATACCTTGATAGGCACAATACAGTTATGGACACATATGTTCACAACTGTAAGCATGGACAGGACACATAACTTCTTACAACAGGGTATGGTGAAGGTGTAGTATGTCACTCACATACTATGTTACTATTTGTATGGTGTGTTTGTGTGTGTGCACATGTTTATAAATGTATATACACATATACATATCATATACATAGTAACATAATCATGTGTGTATATATGTTTATACCTATTGATACATACATACAGTATGCATATTTGCTATACAGGTATATATAAATATTTATAAATTTATATAAATTATACATAATACAAACATATATTATTTATATATTTATATAAATATTATTCACATACAATATAATATAAATATCTAAATATTTCTATATACATCTTATATAGCAAATATACATACTATATGTATGTATCAATAGGTATAATGAATACCTATTGATGAATAGATAATACACAATATATGGATATTGTGCATTAATACAGATGTATGTGTATGCATGGGAATGGATGTAAAAGTCCATCTTAGCAAACTGGAAAGAGACTCCTTTGCTAACTTGGAAGAATTTTCTATGTCATGAGAGAGTCAGGTGTCAAGGAACCTCGGGCAGCCTTGAGAAGCCCAGATTGGTGTCCTGCTAAGGGCCAGCAAGAAACTGACCTCAGTCCTACGACTTCAACGAGATGAATTCTGCCAACAAATAACCTGAGGGGACTTATTAGTGATTCTTTTCCCATTTGCGTCTCTGATGGCACCACAGTCCTAGCTAACACCTGGACTGCGGCCGGGTAAGACCCCAGCAGAAGACTCAGCCAAGCCTTTCCCCAGCCCTTGATCCACAGAAACTCTGAGGTAACAGACGGGTGTTGGTTTAGCTGCTAAATTTGTAGTAATTCATCATGCATCACAGAAAGTGAACACAGGGACCAATCACAATGAAGAGTTTAAAAATGCCAGTTCCTATGCCCCACCCCAAATCCACTGAATCACCTCTCTGGGAGGAAGACTTGGGAAGCCGGTTTTCAAAAAGGAATTCCTGGCGGTCCAGTGGTTGGGACTCGGTGCTCTCAAGGCTTGGACCTTGGTTTCAATTCCTGATTGGAGAACTAAGATCCCGCAAGCCGCATATTGCGGCAAAACAAACAAAACCAACCAAGCAAAAAAACCAAAATCACACACAAAAAACCCCAAAAAACAAAACACACACACCAAAAAATACTAACAACAACAGCAACAACAAAAAACAAATACTCCACAATTCTGATGTACTTAAAGACTGGTCTAGTGGACTGCAGCAACGGTTCCCAAATGAAGGTGCATATCATTATCACGGAGAAAACTTAAAAAAATATATAGCTACTGGACTTCTCCGGCGGTCCAGTGATTAAGAATCTGCCTGCCAATGCAGGGAGGACATGGGTTCGGTCTCCTCTCCAGGAAGATCTCACATGCTTCGGGGCAGCTGAGTCCATATGCCCCAACCACTGGAGCCTGTGCACCCTAAAGCTGGTGTTTGGCAACAAGAGAAGCCACAGAAAAGAGAAGCCCACGCACCGCAATTAGAGAGTAGTCCCCACACGCCACAACTAGAGAAAGCCTACATGCACAAATGAAGACCCAGCACAGCCAAAAATAAGAAATAACTGATTAATTAAAAAATAGCTACCTCTGGAAATCCTTATTCAATAAAGTGGGGCCCGAAAATCTGTATTTTTAAAGAGCTCTACAGGTAATTCTGACACAAGGAACCACTTGTCTCGATGTATATAAGCAGTGGAATAATTGAAAAGTGCCCAGCAAATCTTGGGATTGATTTTGTGAAATAAAATTCAAACCACTGATTTTGCTATAAAGTCAGATTTAAGATGGGATTCTAGCAGGCAGAAAATAGTCATAGAACTCTGGGTAATTAACTGAAGTCTTATAATTTATATTAAGCTAAATCTTCTTGCTGAATATATAACAAAGTAAAAATGCTCTCAGCACTACATTTTGTAAATTTTGAAGACTTTTTTAAACATAGCTCAGTCAGTAAAGAATCTGCCTGCAGTGCAGGAGACCTGGGTTCGATTCTTGGGTCGGGAACATCCCCTGGAGAAGGAAATGGCAACCCACTCCAGTATTCTTGCCTAGAAAATCCCACGGACAGAGGAGCCTGGTGGGCTACAGTCCATGGGGTCATAAGAGTTGGACATGACTTAGCGACTAAACCACCACCAAACATGTCAGGGGCTTCCCTGGTGGCTTAGTGGTAAAGAATCTGCCTGCCAATGCAGGAGACACGGGTTCAACCCCTGGTCTGGGAAGATCCCACAAGCCAAGGAGCAACTAAGCCTGTTCACCACAACTACTGAGCCTGTGCCCTAGAGCCCCAGAGCTACAACTACCAAGCCCACACGCCACAACTACTGAAGCTGAAGCACCTAGAGCCCATACTCCATAAGGGGAGAAGCTACGGCAATGAGAAGCCCACGCCCTGCAACTAGAGAGGAGCCCTTGCTTGTCACAACTAGAGAAAGCCTGCATAGCAATGAAGACCCAGCATAGCCAAAAATAAATAAATAGCAAGTCAAAATTTTCGTGTGTGTGTGTGTGTGTGTGTGCATGTGTGTCTAGAAGCACCCACTATTTTATTTTTTTATATTTTGACTGTACAGCCTGTGAGATCTCAGTTCCCAGACCAGGGATGGAATCTGGGCCATAGCAGTGACAGCGATGAATCCTAACCACTAGTCCATGTACCAGGGAACTCCCTGAATTATAAATCAAAAGCATGGTGACTTTGGTTGTTAAAATCTAAAACCTTAGCTGTATTTCAGTCACATAGGAATATAGCTTACTGACTAAACATGAATGGGAAGTATTTTAATGTGTTGCTATATTTTGTCAAATGTAGCAAACTGGTCTTTGGAAAACAGTTCCTATGTTTTAAAAAACTCCCTTTGTTTCAAAACTATATCCTGTATGTACTAAAGGTCATTTAAACTAAAATGGCGTGAATTTACTTTTTATGTGCTTTTCCGTAGGTCTCATGTAAATATGCAGGCATTGAATGTAATATAGATTGTGGTAGCAATGAATTTAATGATGGATACAGTTTATACATTATGCCTTTATACATTATTTTCCTTTTGAGCTTTCAAAATGATTGCTTTTTATATATTTTTGAAAAAGGCTTGGGAGTGGGGAGGTCAGATATTAAAAAAAAAAAAACCTAAAATTTTTGAAGAGAAACTTTGAGAGGACTTCCATTACCAGCATAATAAAGACAGTATAAGACAACAGTAATTAAGGCTATGGTTTTTCCAGTGGTCATGTATGGATGTGAGAGTTGAACTATAAAGAAAGCTGAGCGCCGAAAAATTGACGCTTTTGAACTGTGGTGTTGGAGAACACTCTTGAGAGTCCCTTGGACTGCAAGGAGATCCAACCAGTCCATCCTAAAGGAGATCAGTCCTGGGTGTTCATTGGAAGGACTGATGCTGAAGCTGAAACTCCAATACTTTGGCCACCTCATGTGAAGAGTTGACTTATTGGAAAAGACCCTGATGCTGGGAGGGATTGGGGGCAGGAGGAGAAGGGGACGACAGAGGATGAAATGTCTGGATGGCATCACTGACTCAATAGGCATGAGTTTGAGTAAACTCCAGGAGTTGGTGATGGACAGGGAGGCCTGGCGTGCTGCGATTCATGGCGTTGCAAAGAGTCGGACACGACTGACTGACTGAACTGAATTAAGGCACAATGATATTCATGTACAAGGACAGACTAATGGAAGAATAGGGTGTTCAGAAACAGACCCACATCTATACAGTCTCCTGGTTTATAACAAAGCTGACACTTCAATGCAGTGGGAAAGGTGGTCTGGGTCAATTTAGACCGCATTGTAGGACCAAATGAATCTTGACCCACATACCCCAACATACTAAAAAAGTAATTTCAAATGGATAGTAGATACACATGAGAATCCCAACAAAGCTTTTAGAAGAAAATATAGGTGATTATCTTCCTATGATTATTTTCCTGATTTTTAAAAATTGAGATATAATTGACATCTAACATTGTACTAGTTTAGGTGAACAACATAATGATCCAATTTATGTATATATTTAGAAATGATTATCACAATAAGTCTAGTTAGCATCTATTACTATATACTTACAATTTTTTTTCTTGTCCTCAAAACTTTTAAGTACTACTCCCTTAGCAACTTTCAAATATACAATACAGTATTATTAACTATAGTCACCATGCTGTTCACTACATCCCCAGAACTTCTTTATTTTATAACTGGAAGTTTATACCTTTTGACCACCTTCACCCATTTCGCACACTCCCTATGTCCCCAGTAGGTAACAATTAAAAAAAAAAAAGAGAAGAAAAAAACTTAAGTAATAGAACCATAAGAGAAAAAAATGATAAACTGGACAACGTTAAATTGAAGAACTTTTGTTCTTCAAAAGACATCATCAGGAGAGTGAAAAAGCAATCTCCTGAGACATAAAATATTACATATCCAATATGTCTCATATCCATAATATTTAGGAACTCTTACAAACTGGTAAGGAAAAAAGAAACAACCTATTGGAAAGACAGGCAGAAGAATTGAACAGACGCTTCACAAAAGGATATCCAAGTGCCCAGCAGACATGAAAAGATGCACAGTTGGTCAGTCATCAGAAAAATGCAAATTAAACCTCAGAGCAACTGACTTTCCCCTCACTCAGCAGGATGGCTACAATGAAGAAGACAGACAGTATCAAGTACTGGTAAGCACGTGAAGAAACAGGAACTCATACACCGCCTGTAGGAGTGTAAATTGGTACAGGGACTTTGAAAACCTGTTTGGCGCTATACTCCACTTCTAGGAATATACTCAGCAGAAGCGCTTACATATGCTCACCAAAAGACAACCATAAGAAGGCCTCAGCAGCACTATTCACAACAACCCCACGCTGGAAACAGTCCATATCCATCAATGTATCCAGTAGAATGTAGAAATAAACTGGTGTCTATCCATACAGTGCAAAATTACACATCAGTGAGAATAAATGAACTACCAATAAATGCACGCATGTGTACTAAGTCGCTTCAGTCATATCTGACTCTTTGCGACCCCATGGACCGTAGCCTGCCAGTCTCCTCTGTCCATGGCATTTCCCAGCCACGAATACTGGAGTGGGTTGCCATGCCCTCCTCCAGGGGATCTTCCTGACCCAGGGATCGAACCCGCGTTTCCTGCATTGCAGGCAGATTCTTCACTGCTAAGCTACCCGGGAAGCTCCACCGCTAAATGCAACAAGAGTTAATCAACATATTGAGTACAAAACACCACACACAAAAGTACAGAAGTATGACCCCAAGTTTCCAAAGTTCAAAACCAAATAAAATTATTTATGATGTTAAAGCCAGGGTAGCAGTCACCCTTGGGTGAAAGTGACTGGAAGACACCTCCCCCAAAAGGGCATCTGGAGTGTGAGTGATGTTTTATTTATCCTGCAGTGACACTGGGTACGCTGTACCCTTAAAATCTGGGCATTTTTCTGTATGTAGGTTGTACTTCAATTTTTACAAAAGGTTTTAAAACTAACTAGACTGTGACTTCCTCTGATGGTGGGTCATTTCCGATGCTCCCTTGCCCCTGGGTCAGCTCAGTGAGTGTGTATCCCATTCTCCCCTCTCTTAGCTGCACTTGGCTGGGTGTGTGTGTTTCCTAGTGTCTCCAGGAGGAGGACAGGGGGCTGACTCTGTCTCGCTCAGTACTGTCAAGCGATGCCCAGCCCATGGCCTAGGTTCACGAAATGACTGTGGAAGGGATCCCCCCTCATAGACCCTTTACCCTTAAGTAAAGCCCTGCTCTTGCGGAAACACTGTCACAAAGGCCATCAGAGGAGAGAGAGGCTGCGAGCAGAGAAAAGAGGCGAGGAGACTGGAGGGAAAAGAATCTACGGTTCAAAACGGAAGCCACCTGAGCGAGCCAGGCTGCCCTGATCAAGGACTCTCTGCACGAGCTTCTTGGCGACAGAGAAGGTGACAGCGCTCTCCGAGGGCCTTTTCACCCCGTTTCAGCCTTGTGGGTGCTACGGGCGGCCAGGTGCAGGGGCGGAGAGGGAATGACGGCGAACCCGGCAGAGGTGCCCCAGGGAAGGGGCGGGCAAGTCCGGGAGCGGGGACCGGGCATCGGCCGCCACCTGGGTCGGACGCGGGCCTGGGGGTGTTTCCACTGCCTGCGGGGGTCCTGCCGGCCCCGCCCCCTGCTCTCCCCGCCCACCCCGGCCCGCGGGGCCCCGAGCGCTCACCTGCGCCCGGGTGCGCCGGGCGCCGCCTCGATGCCACCGGTGCCGGGCGCGGACTCCGGCGCGGGGCCGCCCGCCCGTCCGGGGGAAGTGCCTTCGGCCGCCCGCTGCCCCGGAAGCGCGGAGGCGCCAGGCCCGCGGCCCCTCCTCCGTCCGCCGCTCTCGCGCCGGGAGCCGGGCCTGAGGGGGCGCCCTGCCCGCCGGCGGCCACGTCCTCCGCCGCCGCGTCCTCGGGCCCGCGGGGAGGCTCGCGGGCATCCGCGCAGCCACTGAGCCGGCGGAAGCTTGGCGAACTCTTTCCTTCCGATTCCCCGAAACCAGCAGCGGAACTTGCAGCCTCGGGGCTGTTCTCTGTCGGACAAGGAAAGTACCTTTGATTCACTTTTGAGTCCTCTCAACACCCTACCAGCTGAGCACAAGGGAAGCCCAAGAATACTGGGGTGGGTAGCCTATCCCTTCTCCAGCGGATCTTCCCGACCCAGGGATGGAATCGGGGTCTCCTGCATTGCAGGCGGGTTCTTCACCAGCGGAGCCATCAGGGATGCCCCAACACCCTGCCAGGGAAGCGTTGATACCTTTTTTTCTTTTCAGGCAAGTGAGGGAAATGATGCCAGACTTTCCCAAGGTCCAGGCACAGTCGGTTCGGTGGTAACAGCGGAGAGGCAGGCAAGCCCCTGGGGCGGCCAGGCCTGGCCAGCTCCCCTGAAGTTCACGTTCAAGTCCAACCGCACTGGCCAGGCGCTGCCCTGCAGGCACTAAGGCCAAGTGAGATGGGCAAACGGTGGCGAGTCCTGGGTTAAACAGAGTGAAGGGACATGGCTTTGGGATGTTGATGGTCGTGTGAAGCAGCCGCAGGGGATATAGGGAGTGACATTTTCTGAGCTTGTTTCGCCCTGGAGGGAATGTCAATATCTTCCTGAGCAGGGTTCCTTGGCTTGTCGGTGTGGGAAATCCTCCTACTGCTGTGCACCTCAAATGCTGGAGGGTGGAGGTGGTTGAATAGGGCCAACGGGGAGAAGACTCTTCAGAGTCCGTTGGACTGCAAGGAGATGAAAGCAGTCAATCCTAAAGGAAATCAGTCCTGAATAATCATTGGAAGGACTGATGCTGAAGCTGAAGCTCCAATACTTTGGCCACCTGATTCAAAGAACTGATTCATTGGAAAAGACCCTGATGCTGGGAAAGCTTGAAGGAAGGAGGAGAAGGGGACAACAGAGGATGAGATAGATAGCATCACCTACTCGCTGGACATGAGTTTGAGTAACTCCAGGAGTTGGCAGTGGACAGGGAGGCCTGGCGTGCTACAGTCCATGGGGTCACAGGGAGTCGGACATGACTGAGCAACTGAACTGAACTGAAATAGACTGTAGCCCACCAGTCTTCTGTCCATGGGATTTCCCAGGAAAATCCCATTTCCTCCAGTGGATCTTCTCAACCCAGGGATCAAACCCTTGTCTCTTATGTCTCCTGCATTGCAGGTGGATTCTTTACCATCTGAGCCACAGAGGTTTCACTCCTGCCTTCCTAACAAGTGCAGCACTTGTAGTCCTGGAGGAAGCAGCTGCTGGAGGAGGAGCCAGATGAAGGCCTTTTCCCTCTGACAGTAGGTGGGGGTGTCTGTACAGAAGGAAGGATACTGGACACTGGAGGCAGCCTCATAGGGTTAACAGATACTGGGTTCAGCCTGCCCCATCCCTGCCCCCTTCCCCTGGCAACTTCCTTCCTGTGTTTCGTCGAGTTTGTTGCATTCATTCCGCATTCAGGTGGCTGTTCCTCTTCTGCTCACCTGGTAAGTCCTGGCACTTACCCACCCTCTACTCAGGGGTTCCACTGTCCCCCCTGGCAGCACGACCGCCCTCTCCTCCCTCCCTCTCCCAGTGGATGATCTGGGAGGGCCACCTCCATCTTTTTTTTTTTTTCCCGCTAGGGTGGTGTTTCAAAAGCTACAGCCATTGGGTGAAAAGACAACGGGACAGAGGACTGCTAAAAGGAAGGAGTTAATCACATTTATTGATCAATGAGTAGGGTAAACAGAAAAGTCAATAGACCTAAGCCAAGCTGCCCCAGGTTGCTTCTGGTCTGGGCTCTGTGGAGAAAGGCAGAGGCAGTCTCTCTGGGTTGGTACCAAGAAGGAGCCAGTCCTGGGTCCTGGTGCTCAGGTCCCCTGAGGTGTTGTGTCCCGCTGAGCTACTGGTGGGAGGCATCAACCTGAGCTGTGATCAGTCCTGGGGTCCCGCCCCATCGTTCTCCGTCAGCCTGGGCCTGGGCTCATGTGGGGCAGGGTGCCCTGGACGAGAGGCGGGTGGAGGAGATCCTGGCTTGGTGCTGGGGAGTGCCCAAGTGTCGAGGAGGTATGAGCATGGCCGGGATCAGAGCCCAGGGTAATAGAGTCGGTGGCGGGCCCATGAGGCGCTCCTGAGCTCAGAGGATACAGTGTTCCTGGGCCTTCTCTCCAAAGTAAAAGCGGCTGAAGAGGAAGGGGCTCAGGTTGATGGTCTGGAAGTGGCCCTCTAGCACCATCTCCGCCACAGCCCGCCCCACGGCGGGGGCCTGCTGGAGCCCGTGGCCGCTGAAGCCTGTCGCAAAGTACATGTTGACGACAAGCGGGTGGGGGCCCACCACGCCATTCTGGTCAAAGGTGTTGTAGTCATAATAACCAGCCCAGGCGCTCCGGACCTGCGGGGGCACAAGACGTGGGGCTCCTGGGAGGGCTGCCCATGCACCCCACCTCACTCCCAGTACCCTTACCACCGCTGAGCGGGCCCACGGAATGGTCCTCAGCCCTTGTGAAGTGGAGGCCCCTGTTGTGTGGGGTGGCTGGCAGGCTCTGGGAGCGGGCCCAGACGTTCCAGGGTCATCTGTCCAGTTACCTTTAGAGTCTCAAAAGCTGGTACCCTCTGGGCCAAACGGGGCCACACCTTCTCCTGGAAGAAATCGTAGTCCACTTCCAGGTTCCCTGGGTCTGGCTCCTCCTCCTGGTAGGGAGAGGTGGGGACAGGGCTGACGTTGTCCAGGAAACAAGGGCAGACCCAGACGTCACCGACCTCTTTGGTCGGACCCCTTGGTGAGTGGGGGCTGGGGGAAAGAGACCCCAGTTCAAAGCCAGAGGGGACTGCAGCGTCAGTACCCGCGTGGGACCCTCCAAGGAAGCCTGAGTGTTACCCGCTCTCCGTCTCCTCGCCGGCACCCTGATCCCACGGAGCTTACCTCCGTGGGGCTACAGCCGCCCAGGTAGTTGTTGCCTAATCCTTCCCGACGGAAATAGGCTCCACTGGGGTCTGCGACGAGCGGTGCCTCCAGGCCCGGTCCCTGGGGGCAGTGCCACAGGTACACATACCTGCCGTGACCGGCAGCGTGAGAAGTGGCGAAAACAGTGACCCCCCGGCCCCGACCCTCCTGTCACCACCCCTGCAGAGCCCTGGGGGTCACCTTTTCCTCGGCTCCACGGGCAGCCTGGTGCCCTGCATGGTGCCCGGCGGCCCGTTCCCAACACCAGCCAGCTCTGCGATTTGCCCAGACCAGGCCCCCGCTGCATTGACCACGATGGCACACTCCACAGGCTGGAACTCCTGGCTGCGGTCCATCTTCACCTGCGGGCGCCAGAGAGGGAGGGGAGGGAGCTGTCCATTTCTTCCCCAGCCTCAGTTTACCCACACCGGGAGTGGATAGAGGAAGATCAGGACAGGCGTGTGTAAAATAGCTAGCGAGTGGGATGGGACTGCATAACACAGGAGCCCAGCCTGGAGTCTTGTGACAATGAGAGGAGTGGGATGGGAGTGGGGAGGGAGGATCAAGAAAGCAGGGATGTATGTAGTTATGACTGATTCGCGTTGTGGTATACCAGAAACCAACACAACACGGTAAAGCAATTTTCCTCTATAATTATAAAAATTTAATCAAAATGCATATACACAAGAGCAGTCATGACCTTCCTCACCCTGCACTTTGCTAAAGGAGGCCCCTAGGCTGGGAACTTACATGGACCTCATGGATCCTTTTCAAAGTCACCTGCTCCCCGCTGCCAGTCTCCATGTGGCTGGAAGAAGAGATGAAACCTGCAGGAAAAAGGGAAGAAGATAAGTCCTTGAGGCCTTGAAGAGGAAGGAAATGGAGCTTCCACTGGTTCCCTAAGGACAGAAAGCTGAAGGCCGGGAGCTGTCCCACAGGCATTGAAGCCAACAGGGACAGGGCAGCCGGGACAAACTTGGCCACAGAGGACAGGAGAATGCCAGAACTTCAAGCAGCTCACGAGTCATGGAAAAATCTGCTTAGAAGCTGGAGTCAGGATGCTCAGGGCCAGACCTGGGGAGAAGCCCCCACTCCCCTTGCTCAGCCTGTGTGTGCAGGCGAGACCCGGTGTGGGCTGGCCTCCCCGCTGGCAGAGGACCCAAGCTGTGGGCACCGGGCCACGGACTCACGTGTCACCTCTCCTTGGCAGAAAAGGACCCCCATGGACTGTAACTTTCGCCGAAGCCCCTGGAGCAGACACCAGGGGTCAAACCAACCCTCGTTCTCCAGCCCTGTGAGGAGAAAGAAGACTCGTGAAGGGGGCCTAGGACCCTCCTCTCCTGTTGTCTTCCCCACACCCCTTGACTCTTCTTCAGCGCTCGTAAGCTGCGGAATGTCATGTTGACCGATGCACCAGAGCTAGATCCTAGGAAAGGACAGAGAGCCGGCCTGGCCCAGGGGAGGTCCTGCCGGCCAGGAGGACGCCCTCCTTGGCTGCGGGGTGCTGAGACCTCTAACCTGAGGCGCCCCTCAACCTCTGACCCCCTCTCCAAGCAAGGCTCACCGTATGATGCCAAGGCCACTCCCTCTGTGCTGATCCAGGGAAACTTTTTCTGAAGCTGCTCTGGAGACATCAGACAGACTTTGGCTCCTTCCTTCCTGGAGAAATGTGTGGGTCTGTGCACGTGTGCTCGATGAAGGTGTGTATAGGGGGGAGGCAGGGGGGAGAGAAGGGTGGGCCTGGCTCCCTGGTCACCTCACCCACATCACTGCTCCTTGCTGCCTGGTCAAGACTCTTCAGCCTCTGCCCTCCCTTTCCAGTCTGACACCCTAGACTCCCTTTGGCCACACCAAGCCCCCTGCCACCCCCTAACTGTTCCCTGTGCTTTCACAACAGGGAGGGTCACTCTGTTCTACTCAGGGGGCCCTCCCCGTCCACCGTCCAGTACAGTCCTGCTCACCACACAACTGTCCCCCTGCGACCCTGATGCCCAAAGGCAGCATCACGGGCGCCCAAAGGACACACTCACACGCCGGACGAGGCAGTCTGGTTCCAATCCTGGCGCCACCAACTACTAGTTCCAAGTACCTCAGGTTCCCCATGTAGGAAGTGGGGATGTTCCAACAACTAAATGAGTTAATATTTGTAATGCATTGAGGACGTGACTTGATGTCACTAGTGAAAGTCAGAACGGTCTGGGGAAGGTGCCCGCTCTTGACTGGCTGGTCATGAGACCCCCACAGCCTTTGACACAAGTCCCCTGTAAAGCCTACGAGCTCTACTCTCTGGCTGTTAGAGAAAACACGTGTGGATTCGTGGGACTTGGTAGGAGGGATGTGTACTGGGGGGTTCTCATCGCCTGGGAATTTAGGAACCACCGTGACAGCTACTGTCCATGTCTGGACACAGCACTTAGCACCGGACACTGGGGGTTTGCCCGTGTCCATCTTCCTGCCAGACTGAGCTCCCAGGGAGCAGGGCCCGTCTCATCAGCTCTGTCACCCTGGCTTCTAAAGTGAGTCAGAAGGCGACTGAGATGCAGTGCAGAGGCTGCGCCAGGAGCCCACCTCTGCATTTTCACATTGCTTTCCATGATCGCAGCCCCCTCCTCAGAAGCCAGAAGGAGGTAACCGGAGGGGTTGAACTGGAGGTCCAGGGGAGGGTCATCGACCACCGCCAGGTACTCCTGTGTGCAAAGAAAAGCTCGTCCAAGAAACTGACTTCAAGAAGGGAGGCAGTGGGACTTCCCTGGTGTCCAAAGGCTAACACTCTGAGCTCCCAATGCAGGGGGCCCAGGTTCAATCCCTGGTCACGGAATTAGATTCCACATGCCACATCTAGAGATCCCACAAGCTGTAACTAGAGATCCTGCATAATGCAACAAAGATCAAAGATTCTGCATGCTGCAAATAAGACCCAGTGCAGCCAAATAAATAAATTAAAAAAAAAAAAAGGACAGGGAGCTTTTCTGGCTTTCCTACCACAACCCTCAGCTCAGTGCCCTGACCCAGAGAAAAGCCCCCTCCAGGCATTGCCACTGGGAAGAAAACTGGCGTTTCCAACTCCTAGCTGTCCTGTCTCCCCTGCCAGCAGGACTGCCCCCCTCTCTGGGCTAAAGGGGTCGCCACCCCCACCCCCCAATCTCACATTGATGTTCCGTAGAAATTCGGCCGAAAAGAGGGAGAGCTGGACGTTCTCAGGCAATGAGAACTGCTGGCGAATCCCGCCCACGGAGAGCACAGTGGAGGCCCGGGCATACTGCGGAGACGAGAGAAGGTGAGGCGGGCCTTGTCCCACACGAGCAGAATACTCTCGTGCAGGGTGAGAATCACATGCCCAAAGTTGAAGGGGAGTCCTACCTTCAGATTATTTTATAATCTAAGAGGAACTGAAGTGAACAAACCCAAATGAAGGCAGTGAGGACAATGGTCATTAAAATCCTTATTAGGATAGGTACAGAGAAAAGAGTCGGTATCAAAGGGCAGGACACCCTCATACAAAATGTTACAAAATGGTAATGGCTCTTAAGTCCAAGGCTGGAAACTGACGTTTGGTTCTACTAACTGGAAAATAGAGGGACATGGCCAATGGAGCAAGACCTGTGACTAGCCAGCAGTGGTAAACAGGAACAATTAAAGCACAAAAACCTCAGAAACAATGACGCCTGCAAGGGGGTTGTAATAACTGTTTGAGCTGATTACAGCTAGAATGCAGGCCAGACCTCTGCAATCTCAAAACACACAACATTGTGAAATTTGCTTTCAAAAGCAAAAACCTTATTGTCAAGGTCACTATTTTGAGGAAGAACCTGGGGCTGTTTCACAACAAGGGCCAAAGTCCTGTCCCTTCAGAGATTTCGGCCTTTCTTCTCCTCCCTTGCCCTTGACTCTGAGTCTCCCGACCTGCCCCACCCCAGACCTCACCGTGTGGTCCCGCTCCACCACCAGCACCCGAATGGCACCTCGCTGCTTCTCCAGCCTCTTCAGCCAGTAGGCCACCGACAGGCCAAGCACCCCACCCCCTACAATCACCACATCTGAGCGTTCGGGGGGCAGGTGGCTGGTGTCATACAGAGGGCTCCAAGCCCCGCCAGGGAAGATGGACTGGATCTTCTTCTTGATCTCCGACACCTTTCCATCCCAGTCTGTGGGACACAGTTATGGTCAGAGAGGGCCATGCATCTCCTTTCCAAGACGCGGGGTGGGGGGTGTGTGTGCCGAGGTTGGAAGATGGGCATAGGAGAAGGTGGGCTAAACTGACACTGAGTTTTTAGTCCTCACAAGGTCAGCTGGCACCCAGCAGCATTCCACAGCTTTGCCTCATGGTCTCTGCGCCCGAGTCTCACTCCCTTTGAGTGCATCATACCTAGCACTGCAAGATTCAGCTTCCTGACATGAGCACTCTCTACTCTCCCTAGGCGAGGTGATTTACACATTTCTCTTCTGGGCTTCTGGACCAATAGGTCCCGGCACATCTAAAGCCACAGGGCCCTCAGAAGCATAAACCTCTGAGTGGCACCTTCTCCTGGATATTCATCACCACCAGCAAATCTACACTCACGTCCTGTCTGTTATCAAGTTCTTATGACTTTGCCTCTTAAATATCTCTCCGATCTGTCCCCTTTTTTTCCCCATCTCTACCACCACTGCCCTGGACCAAACCACAATAATGTCTTTCCCACGAAGGCTGTTAAAAGCTCCCATTTCCACTCATCCCCCTCTTGTCCTACCCCCCCAACTTCTTTCCTCTATCACAGCTTTGTTGTTGTTCAATAGCTAAGTCATGTCCGACTCTGCGACCCCATGGACTGAAGCATGCCAGGCCTCCCTGTCCATCACAAACTCCCAGAGCATGCTCAAACTCATGTCCACTGAGTCGATGATGCTATCCAACCATCTAATCCTGTCGCCCCCTTCTGCTCCTGCCCTCAATCTTTCCCAGCATCAGGGTCTTTTCCAATGAATCTATCACAGCTAGAATGACCTCTTCTGAACATTAATCAAACACTCTTTTGCTTAGAACCTTCCATGGCTTTCCATCACTCTAAGGATAAAGGTTCGAAATCCTTCATGTGGCCTGTGAGACACTGCCCGATCTAGCTCTTGTTCACCTTGTCTTTCCAGAACCCTCCAACCTCACCCCTTCATTTCTGCCACAGAGGATCCACACAGGTGTTCTCTCTGCTTTGAAACTGTGCCCACTTCTTTGCCCAGTTAACTCCTTGGTTCCTTTAGATCTCAGCTCAGTTATCATTTTCTCAGGGATGCCTTTCCTGACCTCCCCTAGCCTATGCCAAGTTCTCCTGTTACTATCTCATAGCTCAGTGAACTGTTCTTTTGCAACATGCAGCACACTTGCAACTTTGAACTCATCTGTGATTGCTTCATACTGTGCTATGTCTACGTTCTCCACCAAATCTCCAGCCTAGCACAGTGCCTGGCACATCCTAAGTGTCCAATAAATGCCTTGAATACATGAATCTTTTTGTCTTGCATACCAAGCTCATAAATCTCCAAGTCTTCTGTCACTGTCTCCAGTTCAAAGTTCAAACTCTTCTCAGCATTCGACTCTTTCTTTGATCTGGACTTAACCTTACCCATCATTTCATACTACTACTCAACTTTCTATCCGGATGGCCTTTGCTAATTACTTGCACGAAAACAATACTTTTTCCTACCCTTTGCTTAGTTCTCCAGAACCTGGAACTCACACTTTCCTTGAGCCAGTAAACATCATCTTTCAAGGCTGATCTCAGCTCCCACCTGTTCCATGTATGGCTACCAACACTACGTCCTGGCAGTGCAGGACATCGTCCTAGTTGGCTTCTTTTCAGTTTTCAACTGGTCTACGAAGACTTCCCTCTCCAGCTACACCTCAGACACCTCCAGGACATGTATCAAATCCTCTCTTTCTCTTCTTTCCTCCTCACGGCCTCAAAACAGCATCCTGCATGCGAGCAGGACTTCATTAATTTCTGTGCAACCAATGAAATCAGCCTGGCTGCTATTCTGGTGGCAAACTCAGGCATAGAATGATCTGGGATGTCACCTGAGAAGGGCAGCTCTGGGATCTATACCCCTGTCCAGGCTCTACAAGCTCCAGCAGACAAGGCTACTCCCTACTCCGAGCGACCCATTGTCTTCCCAGCATGGGCAGGGATTCTGAGTCCTGAAGGTCACAAGGCTGGAGACTGGGGACACCCCAGAACCATGATACCCTCCGCTGCCCTCAGTTTTACCCAGAGTAGAGCCTCCTCTGTATGTGCCTAGCCCCCGTCCGGAGAGGTACGGGCCCAGGCGGAGCCGCAGCGCCCTCTGAAGCATGGCCCTGCTGCTCCTGGCCGCTAGGAGAGCGGCACCCTACCCGGGTATAGTCTCAGCCTGCAGTCACTGCTACGCGCCGCCAGTCGTTCATTCGAGCACTCCCATTGGCCAGCGACGCCTCCGAGCCCCGCCCAGGCACGCCCCCACCCTCCATTGGCCAGTCTGGCGGCTACGTCAGTCCTGCGCGCCCGTGGGCGGAGCCGGGGAGGGATCCGGGCGGCGCTGAGCGGAAGTGCGGCTGCGCCGGTTTCCGGGGCCGCTGGTGTGACGTGTCCCGCGCCTGGCGCAGCAGGAAGCGGCGGTGATCGAGGCCTGAGTTCCCGGCGCCTGCCCCGGCTCCTTTCCCGCTGCCGCCATGCTCGACTTCTTCACCATTTTTTCCAAAGGCGGGCTCGTTCTCTGGTGCTTTCAGGGAGTGAGCGACTCATGCACCGGGCCCGTTAACGCGTTAATTCGTTCCGTGCTGCTGCAGGTACCGCCCCCGCGGGATCAGAACTCCGGGCTCATCCCCCTCACCCTGACCCGACCCCTAATCCCCCTCGACTGATCCCGGGCCTCCCTCTCACCCTGTCGGCCCACCTCAAACTGGTCGCTCGCTCGTAGCCGGGACTCCACTTCTTTCTCCCGCCCCCATCAGACAGTCCCGCAACTTTGCTCTGTCCCCTCCCCCTCTCCCGCTTTCTGGGACTCTGGCCGGATTCCGTAGTCTATTGAGACCTTCCTTCGTTCTCCCTTTCGCTGCCAGCGGCTTGGTTTTCTGTTGTCGCAAAGGCTGGATGAGATAAAGGATGAAAGAACGTCTTTTAAGAAGTGTAGGTAGTGTCCGGCTGCCGGTAAACCTGATTGTTTACATGAGGACTCCCTTCTCGCTCTCCCATGTCGGTCCCTCCCACCTTTCCCCTTCTTCACCCCAGCTGGGTGTCTACACTTTTCTCCCAGGTGCATGCTTCAGAGCAGTGCCACTGAATCTTTTGGCCCTGGGGGACAGGTTTGAGTTTAGGGGAATGTCTGGTTCCTTCCCAAAGGCAGCCCTGGAGGGGCCCAACTCCAGGTGTTTGAGGGGACAGTCTGAACTCTGAGATATACTCTTTTTCCAGGAGAGAGGAGGTAACAACTCCTTCACCCATGAGGCACTCACTCTCAAGTATAAACTGGACAACCAGTTTGAGTTGGTGTTTGTGGTAAGTGAAGGTATTTTAGAGGGATAACGATTACATTGACAGGCAGTCCTGATGATTCAGAAGATCCTGATTAATTACACTCAGTGTCTACGATGAAGTAACTGAGAAAACAAGGAGGGTGGAGGGGGAAAGGGAAGCCGCTCTTGGGCCCAGTCAGAGGGCTTGGCTGCTCCTCAGGTCAGGGAAGCCGGCCAGGGTGCTGAGCCCAGTCCCTGGAGGCCTGGGTCCAGTTGGCTTCCCTCTGTTCTGGGCTGACGCGTAAGCAGATCTGCTGGCTCTCTTCCTTCCCCTGAACAGGTAGGTTTTCAGAAGATCCTAACACTGACGTATGTGGACAAGTTGATAGACGATGTTCACCGGCTGTTCCGAGACAAGTACCGCACTGAGATCCAACAACAGAGTGCCTTGAGTCTATTGAATGGCACTTTCGATTTCCAGAATGACTTTCTGCGGCTCCTTCGGTGAGAGGCCTCCCCTCTCCAAAATCAATTTCTGAGACTTGATGAATTCCCTTCCTTCCCAAGGGTGGGTAGTATGCTGTGGGTTGACAGGGGCTCCTGAGTTGGCTTCCCAGTTCTGATTGCCTTCTTGGTGTGAGGGCCCTTCCCTTGGATTTAGACTGTCCACTTTTTCTCTCTGGGCTTCCCTGGTGGCTCAGATGGTAAAGAATACCAGCAGTGTGGGAGACCCAGGTTTTATCCCTGGCTTGGGAAGATCCCCTGGAGAAAAAAATGGCAACCCACTCTAGAATTCTTGACTGGAGAATCCCATGGACAGAGGAGCCTAGCCCACCAGGCTCCTCTGTCCATAGGATCAGAGTCAGACACGACTGAAGCGACTTAGCACGAACTTTTCTCTTTAGTGAAGCAGAGGAGAGCAGTAAGATCCGTGCTCCCACTACCATGAAGAAATTTGAAGATTCTGAAAAGGCCAAGAAACCTGTGAGATCCATGATTGAGACACGGGGTGAAAAACCTAAGGAAAAAGCCAAGAATAACAAGAAAAACAAGGGGGCCAAGAAGGAAGGTGAGTTTGAACTTGGACATCCAGGGGCATGAGATGTTGTTAAGGTGGCACTGAACATCCAGGGGCATGAGACGTTGTTAAGGTGGCACTGAAGTGGTTCCCTGTCCTTCCCTTTGTCATCGTTTGCCTCCCTGGCTCAGGTGCCCACCACCCTCGTCATCGTCCCCAGTCTTGGTGATCCCCCAGGTGTTTCTTCATGGTTTTTTTTTTTTCAGTGAGTTTTCTCCTTGACAGGTTCTGATGGCCCTCTGGCTACTAGCAAGGCAGCCCCCGCAGAAAAGTCAGGTCTCCCAGTAGGACCTGAGAATGGGGAGGAACTTTCCAAAGAGGAGCAGATCCGCAGGAAGCGGGAAGAGTTCATTCAGAAGCACGGGAGGGGTATGGAGAAGTCCGGGTGAGCAGCCCAGCTTTGCCCTAAGCTTTTGCTATCCAGACACACTGGGGGCGAGGGAGTCCTTGTCTCTGAGGTGGATGCTGCCTGTCCTGCTTCTCCACTGTAACCCTCTCTACTGTAACCCTTCACAGCAAGTCCAGCAAGTCAGATGCTCCCAAGGAGAAGGGCAAAAAGGCACCCCGGGTATGGGCACTGGGAGGCTCTGCTAACAAGGAAGTTTTGGACTACAGCACTCCCACCACCAACGGAGCCCCCGAAGTGGCCCCGCCCGAGGATATCAACTTGGTAAGAGGTAGCAGGGGCCAGGGTGAGGGTCACTGGTAATAAGAAGCAGGGGAGGAAGGAGAGATGAGGAGGGCAGTCCCCTTGATTCCTTGGAGCCAGAGGGTGGGTTACATTTGGAGTTTCTGGAGTTAAAGGGGCAGAGCAGTGTAAGACAGGGTCACTCCAGGCTTCCCTCTCTGCCAGCTTATAGTTTGCTGACCCGTTCTTCTCCCCATACCCTCCAGATTCGAGGGACTGGGTCTGGGAGGCAGCTTCAGGATCTGGACTGCAGCAGCTCAGATGATGAAGGAGCTGCTCAGAACTCCACCAAACCTAGGTATGGGATTCCAGGTGGCAGGTGGTGGCTATGGCTCCAGAAGGGGTAGTACTTGCTGGCTGCCTGCTGGCTTTCTGGGCATCTGTGGTTTTCTGTGCCTGCAGTGCTACCAAGGGGACTCTGGGTGGCATGTTTGGGATGCTGAAGGGCCTTGTGGGTTCCAAGAGCTTGACTCGTGAAGACATGGAATCTGTGCTGGACAAGATGCGTGACCATCTCATTGGTGAGTCAGGACAGGGTAGACTCGTGTTTCTGGGGTAAGGATGGTGGGGTAGAAGGGCTGTACCATGGGGGTCGTTCAGTCCTGCCGGGGCACTCACCCCACGCTTGTCCCCCTCCTTAGCTAAGAACGTGGCAGCAGACATTGCAGTCCAGCTCTGTGATTCCGTGGCCAACAAGTTGGAAGGGAAGGTGATGGGGACGTTCAGCAGTAAGTATCTCCCCAGATCCCGAAGTGCTTGGGTGGAGGTTATGAAGACACCACCATTCTCATTACGTGCGTGACTTTTGACAAACTATAATCTCTAAATCTCCATCATTTCACTTAGACTTCAGGTGTTCGTGACACATAACTTGAGGATTTGAATAAATTAGGGTGCTTAGGGCTGTCAGATACGGTGTGGATTCCTGAGCAGGATCCTAGTTCCCTTTAACTCAGCCAGATGCCAGGTGTTCAGAGCACCTGACTTGGGCTTCATGGGTATACCTCCCTGCCCCACCCCCAGCCGTGACTTCCACGGTAAAGCAAGCTCTGCAAGAGTCCTTGGTGCAGATTCTACAGCCGCAGCGCCGTGTAGACATGCTCCGGGACATCATGGATGCCCAGCGTCATCAGCGCCCGTACGTGGTCACTTTCTGTGGTGTGAACGGCGTGGGGAAGTCTACCAACCTTGCCAAGGTCGGTGCGGTTCCCCAGCCTGTCTCTGACGTTGTTTCTTCCACTTCTCTGCCGCTTTGGGGCTGGCTGACAGTTTTGTCTCTTGCAGATCTCCTTCTGGCTGTTAGAGAACGGCTTCAGTGTCCTCATCGCTGCTTGTGACACATTTCGTGCTGGGGCCGTAGAACAGCTGCGGACGCACACCCGGCGTTTGAGTGCCCTGCACCCCCCTGAGAACCATGGCGGCCGCACCATGGTGCAGCTGTTTGAGAAGGGCTACGGCAAGGATGCTGCTGGCATTGCCATGGAGGCCATCGCCTTTGGTACAGTGCACAGGAAGCGGGGAGCTTCTGGGGCCTCTCTGCTCCGGGGGTTCTCTTGGAACTTGCAGAGGACCAGGGTTACCCTACCACCAACTTTCTGCTCAGTAACAGCTCAGAATTAGTGATGTGCCATGCCATGCTCCGCTTTGGGGTAACACGTGTAGTTGCAGGCAAACCTCGTACATTTGTTTCATTACCTCAATATTTGGTCACCTTTATCCTCCTGCTAGGGCTTCCCAGGTGTGGCTCAGTGGTAAAGAATCTGCCTGCCAATGCAGGAGACCTAAGAGATGCAGATTCCAGCCCTGGGTCGGGAAGATCCCTGCAGGAGGAAATGCAACCCACTCCAGTATCCTTGCCTGGGAAATTCCATGGACAGAGGAGCCTGGCGGGCTACAGTCCACAGGGTTGCAGAGAGTCAAGACACGGCTGAGCGCACATATACGCACACCCGCCTGCCTGCCTTTCCCTAAATATGCTTGATGACAGAGTGTGGAAATTGTTCCTTATATTACCTTGTAACCTGATTCAGAACCTAAGGAAATAAACAGGCAGACTTTTAATAGGGCCAGTTTAGGATCTGTTGAGAGGAAGCTGGAAATGAGTGTAACAATCCAGGAGTTTTCTGTTGACCACTTTTTTCTTTCTAGCACGTAACCAAGGCTTTGATGTGGTGCTGGTGGACACAGCTGGCCGCATGCAAGACAACGCTCCCCTGATGACTGCCCTGGCCAAGCTCATCACTGTCAACACACCCGACCTGGTGCTGTTTGTGGGGGAGGCCTTAGTAGGCAACGAGGCCGTGGACCAGCTGGTGAGGGCTCGGGCCTGGTTCTCTTCCCAGCCTCAGCTCTGGCCAGTTAGGTGTGTTATATTTATATCATGTTTCTCCTTTCAGGTCAAGTTCAACAGAGCCTTGGCTGACCATTCTATGGCCCAGACACCTCGGCTCATTGATGGCATTGTCCTTACCAAGTTTGATACCATTGATGACAAGGTAAACATGGACGACACAGGGCAGAGTGGGACCAGGAGGGGGAATGGCCGTCCTTCACAGGCGAGCAGAGGCTCTGAGGGCACACAGGTTCCAGAGCCGCCTGTTGCTAAGGGCGTGAGAAGGCAGGGTCCAGAGATGACTGGGTATCCTGTCTCTGCTTCAGGTGGGAGCTGCGATTTCTATGACCTACATCACAAGCAAACCCATCGTCTTTGTGGGCACTGGCCAGACCTACTGTGACCTACGCAGTCTAAACGCCAAGGCTGTGGTAGCTGCCCTCATGAAGGCTTAATGTGGCTCTCGCCTGATACCAAATCACCGCTTCCCCCAAAGTCCCCATCCCTGTATCAAGAATGTGCTTTAGAGTATGTGAGCAACTTGTCTTCTGTGTAGTTCAAAGGCAGAGTGAGGGGCGCTCCGGGGCCTGCAGCCCCTCCTAACCCCACTCTGTTCAGCCCAGCCTCCAGCTGCAAGGAGGGTCTAATCATGTTACAGTCACTGCCCACTACCCATCCCTGCCCCGCCCCACCCCGTGCTCTTCCCCCGTCCTGATCCGGCATCCTCGCTCTGCCTACGGACTCGGTCTCCTCACAGCTTTGACCAGTGGTTCGTAGACCCAACACCAGAGCTCTGCTAGTTGGTGTGGTCACGGGACGTCAGAGCATCGTCCCCCGCTCCATTAGAGAAGAGGCTTGAGAGCCTGCTCTGGGTCTCGAATGGCCCCTCTCCATAGGATACACAGCATTCAGGTCTGCAGGGCCAGGATAACACCCCCACACTGTGGCAGTGTATGGCCTCTTCTTAATTGCTGCTAATTCAATGATCCCTTCCCCTTTTCCCCAAAGCCTCAGTGAGGCCAGGGTGATGTGTTACAGATGAGTGAGAGGGGTCCCCGCCTCCCCCAGAAGGGAAGGGAGCCGCGCTGCAGTGTTGCATTGGGCTTCTCAGCCTCCAGGACCTCCTCCCACTTCCAGAATCCACATGTAACTCTGCATGTTCCCCTTCCTGGGAGAAAACCAACTGTCCGAAGGGGGACATGTTGCCCCCTCCCCCTCCTGCTCCCGAGCGGATCCTGGCTCCTCATCCTCTACAGTGCCTGGTAGACAAGTGCTACGTTGAAGAATACAGACCTTGTTGAGATTTGTCCTGTAGCTTGGTATTACAGATGTGCTATTAGTGCAATAAGGTGAAGGCTGTCTGCCCAGAGAAATACATAATTTATATAAAAAATAAATTTCATAAGTAAATTGCCTTTTAGGTCTTGGAGTCATTTTACAGAGGATTCAAAGCTAAAATCCTACAGCACACTAACTAGAGTTCTAGGGAACATGGCAGGAAGGGAAACAGGAATTGATAATGTTGAGGAATCAGGTGAAAATCAGCGCTTGTCCCAAGGATGAGATCACCTTCCCCACAGGGTACAAGAATAGAACTTTTAAAATTTAAATTCGGCCTGTACCTTTGCAGGTCAGGAGTTTTCTATAAAATGACTCAAAGTAGAGCTGGGGCCCTGGGAAGTAAATGAAGAAGCTTTTAATATTACAGCTCAATTATGTAAAATACTGTACACTGTAAAAGGTCTAGAAAACTAGAGCTTCAAGTCACGTTTTAAAAAAGCCATTAAGCTTAATTGAAAAACCAAGTATAGAGTACAAAACTGCCACAAGGGCCACGGAGAACCCGCGGCATCGAAAGCCCGAGTCCCCCGCGCAGCCGTGGTCGGCGGAAATGTCCTGTTGGCCTGCTGTGTGGACACAGCCTGTCCAGCCTGGGGTGGGGCGGGGGCTCCATTTGGGCCACTTGGGTATTGAACTGGAACAGGCTGCAGAGGAACCAGCCGGCACGAAGGATTAAGTTGGACATCGCTGACCCCCAGCCTTCAGCCTCCGGGTACTTCCTAGGAGCTGCTTCGGGTTCTTGTAAGTTCACTTGTTAAAACACTCCACAGTAGGCCCTTACAGCTTGATCTAATGGTGCCGGTTCCTCTAGCCCTCTCAGGTACTATGGTCTGCAGAGAGAAAAAAGATGGTAAGTGAAGTTTCACGTATCAGGTTTGTCCATCTAAAGCTGCAGAAACTGAACTCAAGCTTAATCCTTCTGAAGACAAGACACCAAATACTAGGAAGCCTGTGAATGGACTTGGTAGGAAAATCCAGACTCTACAGGTAGGAGAGCTAAGTCATTCTTCTGCAAGGTCTTAACTGAGTTCTGGGAAAATGTTTTCTGCTGACAAACGGTAGAACAGGAAACCGCTTACCTCTTATTTCACTGTGTAGAACAGGAAACCGCTTACCTCTTATTTCACTGTGTGCTGTAGACGAGCCATTCAGCTGGCCTTCTCTCACAATCCCTGCTAAACAACACACATCAGTATCAGATAATATGACCGAAGAGCTAAAACTCAGTAGCAGGAAAGCAGCCAACTAAAGGGAGGTGGAAGCACATGGTCTGACTAAGGATGAAATTATTTACTAATGCAGTTAGGCAGGGGCATAAACAGGTTAGTCTTCACACTGTTGCACTAGATGATAGAGAAGCACTGAGGTCCCTGAGTGTACTAACACTCCTTAAGAAAAAACAAGTGTGTCCCTAACTAGTCCAGAAGGCCAAGTTTAGGCAAATAAAACGACTCCAGCTGGGGACAGGAAGCAGCATGCAAGGGGGCAAATTCAACCAAGCAGAAGAGTGACTAGTAGCTGAGCTAACAACACCCCCATGGTACAGAATTGGGCGTAGAGCCTTGCTGGCTTGATACAGTGCCATTGGCCACATGTGCTGTTTAGTTTTAAACTAAAAATTGTGTTTCTCAGGGACTTCCCTGGCAGTCCAATGGTTAGGACTCCACACTGCGGGGGGGTGTGGGTGGGGGGTGGGGAGGGGTTCAATCTCTGGGGAACTGAGATTCCACAAGCGGCATGCTGTGGCCAAAAAAAAAAGTGTTCCTCAGTCACACTTACTACAATTCAAAACTTAATGGCCACGTGTGGCTCGTGGTTACAGTACTGGACAGAGATGACAGAATACTTCAGTCAGTGCAGAAAATCCTGTTGGAGAGCACTGGAATAAATAATGTGTAGGAAGATGTTTAAAACTGACTACACAGGAGGAAAGAATAGCAGACAGAAACATAGACAGCTGGAGTAAAAATAAGAAAGACAGCGCTGGAACACACACATTGGGATTCCCCTCTTGGAAAACACTATAGCAATATTTATCAGCCACTAAAATGTTACCTTTGACCTAGTAATTATACTGAGAATCCAGCCTATGGAAATTACTGGCTAAAGTAAAAACTGCAGGGATGAAGATATGTTCACTGCAACAGTGCTTACAGTAGGAAAAAAACTAGATATTGCCTCATACAGGGGAATAATTAGGTAACTGTGACACAGTGGATTATAACACAATCTTTTACTGGCTATGAAGAGTGCAGCCATGTGTGGAAATGTATGATATGTATCACTGAATTTACAAAGAACCAGGACTGTATATAGATTTTGTTTACAACCATGAGGAAATGCACAAGGAAAACTTAACTGAAATATACCAAAGTAACTGCTTTTGTGATAGTAGTGAATTATAAAATAATTACCTTCTTTCCCCCATTACTTGATTTTCCTGAAATAAATGTACTTGCAGTCTACAGAATCTTTCAACCTAAGTAATTCTCACTGTGCAAAAGTCTGGACACAGCACAATGCCCGGTACAGAGCAAGAGCTCAGGGTTATAAAACAACAGTGAAAAGACCTCTGACCTCTCATTGGTATTTATAGACTCAAAACATAATTGTGGATGGAAGGTAGATTTGACTTGAAGTGCTTTTAACCTAAAACTGCTCTGCTAGATTTCAGATCACAAACTTCAGCTGACCATTCTAATTAAAGCCCCTGACCACACGAAAAATCCTCGATGTTTAACAATTCACAATGCCCTAAAGAGTGGTGACTTCATGGGGAGTCGCTCTGCCAGGAAGCCCATGCAGCTAAGGACAGTCTGCAGCTTCACAATACTTCTGATGCCTTTTGTCAGTGAAAGACTTCGTGCAGGAAGAGCTGTCCGGCGGGATCTTGTTCTCTTCCCCGTCAGCGTCCTCCCCGTCAGCGTCCTCCCCGCTAGCGTCTTCCCGTCAGCCTCCTCCCTGTCAGCCTCTTCCCCGTCAGCGTCCTCCCCGTCAGCGTCCTCCCCGTCAGCCTCTTCCTCGTCAGCGTCCTCCCCGCTAGCGTCTTCCCGTCAGCCTCCTCCCTGTCAGCCTCTTCCCCGTCAGCGTCCTCCCCGTCAGCCTCTTCCTCGTCAGCGTCCTCCCCGCTAGCGTCTTCCCGTCAGCCTCTTCCCCGTCAGGGTCCTCCCCGTCAGCGTCTTCCCCGTCAGCGTCCTCCCCGCTAGCGTCTTCCCGTCAGCCTCCTCCCTGTCAGCCTCTTCCCCGTCAGCGTCCTCCCCGTCAGCCTCTTCCTCGTCAGCGTCCTCCCCGCTAGCGTCTTCCCGTCAGCCTCTTCCCCGTCAGGGTCCTCCCCGTCAGCGTCTTCCCCGTCAGCGTCTTCCCCGGCTAGATCTCAAGAACGTAGAGCAAAAGAGCGGAATGTGTACCCCTCGCCCGGTGGGAAAGCCTACTGAGGCCCGCCCATGGGCAAACAGTAGAAGAGAATCTGGAATACTGCAGGACAGCAGAAAACATGCCCAAGAAAGATTAGCAAACTGCTTTCACAAAGAAGACAAATCGGAAAATTTCCTTTTTTAAGGGTTTTTAAAGTCTTCTGGAAAAAGGGTAGACTTAGTTTTCAAAATGTTTAGTTATGGTGATGCCTTCTAGAAATCTTGTTCCATCAAAACAGAGCCATGGATAATCACAGTTCGTGGAATTTCTCATCACAGGAGAATCCCACTGCATAGGACAAGTTCTCTCTATATTAAACTACCCGTCCTTTAAGAGACCCCTAAGATGCATTCAGATTGACCATGAAAATGCATATTAGCAAATAACTTTTCAAGAACATATTCTACATAACTGCAGCAAAGTTTCTTGGAACTGTGTGCTGAGTCAGAATGGGCACACCTTGGGGCCCGGCTTTATTCAAACTAAGCTTTTAAAAAGCATTTTCCGATTTAGCTATACCAAAAAGCTTTGCATTTGGTAGGCTGATAGAAGCTTGCCTGGAGCCATTAGTAAGTGGAAACTTTTAACCGCATTTGGCTTTCTCATTAGAATTGAGAGGTAAAAATGTCAAGTGAATGGTACCCCTAACATGACTTTAATGCCACCACAACAGTTTCCACATAACATTTCTGAGTGTTTTTTTTTTCCTGTTTATAAAGACAAAGCATAATCATAAAAAATAGGATTTTCATATTTCATAACATAGGAAAATATGTAAAAAAAACACACATTAACTCCTACTGCATAGAGATAATCACAGATAATTTTCTAAGCATCATGCTAGACATTTCTGTTATTATTTAGTCGCTCAGTCATGTCCAACTCTTTGTAACCTCATGGACTGTAGCCCGCCAGGTGCCTCTGTCCACAAGATCTCCCAGGCAAGGATACTGGGGTGGGTTGCCATTTCCTCCTCCAAGGGATGTTTCCGACTCAAGGGTCGAACCAGCATCCCCTGCATTGGCAGGTAGATTCTTTATGGCACCAGAGAAGCCATAAAGCACACCAAACAAAAACAGAAAACATCTACAATCTTGTATGCCAGGGACTGGGATGCAAAAACGCATTTTACAACCTGCATTTTACTTTTTCCACTTAGAATATTGTATCTCTGACATTATTTTGGGTAGTAAAAGCATTTTATATTTTATGGATTCATACGTATTTAATATTTCACTAACTAATAAATGGTGTATTTATAGAATCACCTATTTTCTGGAACATTTTAGATTGCTTCCAATTTTCACCATTTATCTACAACCCTGATTACATCCCCACACCTATATCTTTGTGCAACTGTGTCATATAATTGTATAAGTGTCCAGTGATCTCTTTTAGGAGAAAAAATTTCTAAGATAGATTTTATCAAAAGGGATTTCTGGGTCAAAGGTTTTAAAATTTTCAACATATTCCAAATTTACCCTTCAGAAAAGTTGTACTAACTTTACCTTCCCACCAAAATTGCACAAAAATATTTTTTTCCTCACAGCCTTAGCCAAAAGGGAATCACCATTCTTCCCTATTTTTGAAATCTAAATTCTTTCTTTTTTAAAATTTATTTTTTGGGGGGGGAGAAATATCAGTAACTTCAGATATGCAGATGACACCACCCTTATGGCAGGAAGTGAAGAAGAACTAAAGAGCCTCTTGATGAAAGTGAAAGAGGAGAGTGAAAAAGTTGGCTTAAAGCTCAACATTCAGAAAACCAAGATCATGGCATCCAGTCCCATCACTTCATGGCAAATAGATGGGGAAACAGTGGCTGACTTTATTTTTCTGGGCTCCAAAATCACTGCAGATGGTGACTGCAGCCATGAAATTAAAAGATGCTTACTCCTTGGAAGGAAAGTTATGACCAACCTAGACAGCATATTAAAAAGCAGAGACATTCCTTTGTCAACAAAGGTCTGTCTAGTCAAGGCTATGGTTTTTCCAGTAGTCAAGTATGGATGTGAGAGTTGGACTATAAAGAAAGCTGAGCACAGAAGAATTGATGCCTTTGAACTGTGGTGTTGGGAGAAGACTCTTGAGAGTCCCGTGGACTGCAAGGAGATCCAACCAGTCCATCCTAAAGGATATCAGTCCAGGGTGTTCATTGGTAGGACTGATGTTGAAGCTGAAACTCCAATATTTTGGCCACCTGATGTGAAGAGCTGACTCATTTGAAAAGACCCTGATGTTGGGAAAGATTAAAGACAGGAGGAGAAGGGGACAACAGAGGATGAGATGGTTAGATGGCATCACTGACTCAATGGACATGAGTTTCGGTAAACTCCGGGAGTTGGTGATGGACAAGGAGGCCTGGCGTGCTGCGGTTCATGGGGTCACAAAGAGTCAGACACGACTGAGCGACTGAACTGAACTGCCCTGGGTCTTTGTTGCAGTGCACGGGCTCCAGGCTTAGTTGCCCCTCAGCATGTGGGATCTTGGTTCTCTAATCAGACATCAAACCCACATCCCCTGCACGGGAAGGTGCATTCTTAACCACTGGACTACCAGGGAAGTCCCTGAAATCTAAATTTCAATTGCATTTCACTGATTAGTCTAACCTGAAAACTAACCATGATCTCCCTTCATAATCTGGTTAGGATTATATTCTGCATCTTGGTGATGACCTGACCCACCACAAACACGTAAGAGGCTGAAGAACAGCTGCCCTCCAACCCCTCTTAGTCTCCAAACGCAACTTACCTGACCTTCCCCTCGTGGAGATCTCACATGTCAGTCGTTTGAAATATTCTGGAAGGTCAGCATAGTCATTTCCATAGGAGATGACCTTAATCCCTTTGTCCAGCATGTTTTCTCGAAGCTTCTTGAATTCATCCACATCTCCTCTCCGAACTAGCATGAAATGTTCTAAGTCAGATTTATGCTTGACGGCCTCCAGGAAAAGGGCTTGGAAAGTGGTGTCATCCACAGTCCAGCCACAGCCCAGAAAGAGGAACGACTTGTTTTCATAGAGTTTTTGAATCTCTCTCTGGTGGGAACAGAAACAACATGTGAATCACACTGTGAAGACAGGTCTGGAACAGAAGAATCAACAGGGTCATAACAACTGCATCTAGCAGACTGTGATGACCGATGAACCAGGATTAAGAGTCAGAGGAGAGATACTCCCATGAAGGAGTATGATCTTCTCACTGTTTACTGCTGTTAACTTGATGACTATTCTAAAATTGTATCTCTACCTGGCATTCTCCTGCAGGGTCTCTATTCAGGGTCTCACTGGTCTATATCTCACAGTTTATTTTTTAGATCTGTGTGCCCAGAGGCCATTAAGGCAATCAGTAGTCTTCAATGTATCTTACTCTTTCCATTTTCTTGACCATATCTACTTTTTCGGCTTTACAGACTGAGCCATGAATAACCAGAGAATTCCATCACCAGAGCTGCTCAAAGAAAATCTGACCCTTAGAACACTAATGTACATCTGTGTATATATTTTTTCATGTACATGTGTGTATATACTTTTAAGACATTTTTTAAAGATTGCTTTGATATGGACCATTTTTAAAGTCTTGTATTAAATTTGTTACAACATTGTTTTCTGTTTTATGTTTTGTGTTTTTGGCCACAAGGCATGTGGGATCTTAGATTCTCGACCAGGGATGGAACCTGAACCCCTGCATTGGAAGGCAAAGTCTTAACCACTGAACTGCCAGGGACGTCCCTGTGTGTACACATTTATACACACATGTATGTACACATAAATCACACACACTACATATGTATAAAGTATTAGAAATGATTTTGCTTAAGGGATCACTCAGTGTCAGTTATAGATAAAGCCGTAACAGATGTCAGAGAAAGAACAGGTGACAACAAGTCCCCTTGTGCTTTAGAAAACATCACATTTTCTTGGTCTTTTTTCACAAAGCCTCGATTTTATTACCCTATTCAAATTAAAAAAAACTTTTTCCAGTGCTCGATAAGTGAATAAGTATGGTGATTCAATACAAACCCACCACCATTTATATAAAAACTCTTTAGAATGTATGCTCCAGTAGTAGTTGGCCAGTGAAAAACTGCACATATTAGCCCTGGCGTAGCCCTGGTTACTAACACCATGTATGTGTGTGTGAGTGCTCAGCGGCTCAATCGTGCCTGACCCCTTGTGAACCCAGGCTCCTCTCTCCACGGGATTTCCCAGGCAAGAATACTGGAGTGGGTTGCCATTTCCTTCTCCAGGGGATTTTCCCGACCCAGGGATTGAACCCGTGTGTCCTGTGTTCCTTGCACTGGCAGATCCTTTACCACTGTGTCACTGGGAAGCTATTACCATATATACCAAAAGATGAACACAAATGTACATTCTTTGTATGTGAAGCTGACACCAGTGAACAGTGCCATCTGCAGGCTGTCAATCAAGAACAAAGTAAAACCACAGGGCCTGACACCTGAAGAGATGTCTGACATTTCCCAAGATGGCATACACAACCACAAGCTAAGAAGCACATGAAAGAATGCTTGGCCTTCCAATTTTAACTGATGAAAAGAAACTGTTAACCCTGGAAGCTCAGTGGTGTATTCCGAATGTTCCCAGGAAGGCTTTCCCGAGAGCAGTTAGGTCAGCACCACTTACCATAACTTCAGTATTCCTGAGCACATTCTGATAACCAGCTGGGTGAAGGACAATGCCACTCGGGTTGGTGTAGACCCCATGGATGTGTAAGACGCTCAGCTTCCGTTTCTCCTGAGCCCACTCAAGGACCTGCACAACATAAACACAGCTTAACCAGGTGGGCAGGGCTGAGCACCTACTTCAAGGCCCCAATGGGCGAGACAGTCTTTTAAGGACCAGGCTTCCGACACAACTCTCCAGCTTCAGGATATCACAGGAAAAGAGTGTGGCCACTCGATGTGGCCTCTGTACTTCAGGCATGACAGTCACAAAGGATGGCAAGTCTGGTAATTTCTCTTGCAAAGAAACAGTCAAAAATCAGAGTCTGTCATCATCTGCAGAAACCACAGGGGCTCTTTCCACTGGTGACACATGTGACAGCCACAGACGACCCTTTCAGTAAGGACCCCCAAGACTTCAAGCCTTGTAACGACTGCCTGATCTAGTCCCCTCTCACACTTACTCCAGGCGGGGCCATGTGGTTGCCTTTAGAGAATGGGGCATGAGCAAACAGGAGAAGAAGCTGGGAAACGTTGGCACGTGTGCCTTCTTTCTCTTTTGCTGCTTTTGGAACGCAGCTACCATGCGAAGAAGTCTGACGGCCCAGCCAACAGCCACACAAGCAAGGTTATCTCACACCACCCAGTCTGGCCACCAGAGGACCACAGTCATGTGGGTACCCTGCAAAACCAGCAGAATGGCCCAGCGGAGCCCATCAGTCCAGCTCAGGTGGCAACTTCATGTTATCAAGGGCAAATAAAGTGGTGTTTTAAACCACAAGTTTTCATGGTGATTTCTCGTGCAGCAATTGGTAAGTATCAAAGAATCGCTTCAGTCACCTGTGAGTTACCTAAGAGGCCGCCAAGGAAGAGCGACCACTTAGGTTCCAAAGGTAGGAACCAGCCGGGTCCCATGGTTTCCACTTTCCCGAGGACCTGAGACACTGTGAATTTGTTTCTATAACACTCTAGAGAAATAAGGTATGGACTGGGGAAGAAAGAGGCAGAGATTTAGAATCACAAGTATTACTAGGCTCTATTCTGACTACCAGTCAGTGGCTTTAACCCTTTAACTTCAATACTGCGCCTAATGTGGACTAACTGCAAAAGCAAAGCTTGAGACTCCGGGATGAAAATGAGAAGGAAAATTTCAAGTCTGATAGATATCCTTAACTTTATTTTTTGGCTGCACCTCGCAGCATGTGGGATCTTAGTCCCCTTACCAGGGATTGAACCTGCACTCTCTGTGATGACCGCATGGGTTCTTAACCACTGGACCACCAGGGAAGTCCAGGAAATCCCTAACTTAAAAAAGACCCTTATGTGTCTGATGCTGGTCATGATCTTCAGAGATTATGTCAGAAACAGGATGGAAGTTGTTTCTTGCCATTCATTTTTAAATTTCATTCAATCGTTCATTCATTCACAAAATATTTACTGACCACCTACTAGTATGTGCCAAATACTTTCTTAGGCATCAGGCTAAGAAGGGCTGACATGGTCCCTGTCCAAATAGAGGTGCTATTCCTCTAGGGCAGACAACAAACCAAGATGAAAATGGAAAATTTACGACACAACTCCATTGAAAAACTGAATCCAAAAATAAGGGTGGGTCAAAGAATGAGGGTTGTCAGAGAAGACCTCTGGAGGAAGTGACTCACAAGTGGAGTCTTACAAGTGAAGAAGGGGCAGGCCACACACAGCATCGGGGTGGCAGGAGGGAACACTCCAGCCAGACAAAACCGGTCCTCACAGCGCGATTTCTCTGGATTGGATTTCCTGTTACAACCTGGCTTCAAGGCCAGCAAAACCACAAGGCTGGTGTCACAGCCACTGCTCTGGCCAGGGCAGTGCTGTGACCATGAGAGCCAGTGGGGAGATCACTGGTTTGCCCCAACTCTACTTGGATGGGCTCTAAGTGGGGCACAAGGGCAGGTTCCCAGGTAAACAAAGTGTACAAGTAAAATTGCAAACACTGCAGGGCAGGACAAATGAGACCCAGTGGACATTTATAATCCTTTTTTTTTCTTTTCTCTCCTTCAATCATTAAATCTCTGACATCTTTTTATGGCAATGAAAACATTTTCCTTTTCATGGCTTCAGTGTATTTCATCAATCAATTTAATGATGTCATCTATAGGCTCTCCTATTCGTGCTAGATTTCCAATTGCAAGCCTTGGCAACCATTGTAATACAAGCCTTCTCTCATTAGATGACATAGGTGGACACCTATAATTTCAATACTATGAGAGATGACTTAGGTATAGTATAGGCTACATAAAAGAAACGTCTGCTGAGGTATCCTTTAAATATTAACCTCATCCAGCTGTCACTTGGCCTGAAACTTGACTGTCAAACATCAGAAAGTAGTTTTGTACATTTCCAACAGATGCCAAGAAGAATCTGTCCTAACAGAGAAACTAAATCAATACCACACCCACCTGATATTATCAAGTGTTAACAATTTAGATCTTACAGTTCAAATGGCTTCCTACAATCCTGCTTTAAAATTGAGTGAAACTGTCTAAACTCACAGAACTGAATACTTTTAAGATCTGTGCTTTTTACTGTACACTGATTTAATCTCAAAAAGCACAAATCCAACCAGGGAAGAGTCTCCCTCTCTACCTTTCCATGAACAGAGTGCTATACAACATCCCAACCAGAAAACAGTTACTTCTTTTTTTTTTTTTTTTTTTAAATAGTTACTTCTGATGAGGATTCAATCTGCTGGCCTGAAGAAGAGACAAACTAACCCTTTCCTGTTTACCTTCTTCTCATCAGTAAGGTCAAGGGATTCCAGCTGTTTGCCCTGATCTGCCGCATACAGCTCCAGGAGATTGTCAAAGTTTGTAGTTAATACCAGGGCTCCGTTTTCCATCAGGTGGAGAACTGACTGAAGTAGCTGCTTTCCAGAATCTTCCATCTTTGACTCCAAGTCATCAAATACTTCATATAAACAGTCCTTGAAAAATGTGGATCGGACATTACTAGTGCGCTGGGGAGGGATATAAAAGGGAAAAGTTAGTTCTAGGCGTTTAGGTAGGTCATTTGTTTTCATTAAATAATAGCAACTTTTTGAGAAGTACTTTGCACTTACAGGTAAAATACTTGTCTCCCTTACAGGGTGGATAGGATACATGCCAAGTACCAACACAACACTCAGTCTGTATCAAGTGACCCAGACTATTACTCATATGCAAAGAAGCATACACTGTAAATAGGCATATTTATGAATGAAGATAGTGGGCATGGCTAGGAGAGGTGACTGCTAACAGACTAGAGGAAAGCTGAGGTGGAAGACAGAGCACCAAGCACCCTTTAAACAGGCCTCAGGTCAGAAGACAACACTTTCTGTTAAACCTTCCTTTCCTAGGGAATAACCACTAGACAGCTCTCCAGGTGGTTTAATGTGTCTTTTTCTAATCCCAGGTGCTTTTTACAGATGCTGATGGATAAAGGACAAGTGGTTTAACTTCTCCATGCCTGTTTTTCCCTGGTATAATCCAGCAACTTGTTTACAAGTCTTCCAGGAAGAATATTTATTATATGATAAAAGGTATCCAAAAATCTGCATTTTGCAACTGGTAAAAATACCAAACACTAATCAGTTCTGAACAGATTCCCTATTTCTTAACATATGGTTTATTTAAATAACTGCTTTCCCAGCTTTGTTTTGAATACATGTAAAATCTCCGAGGACTAGTGAGGAAACAGAGTATCAATCTCAAGTGAGAAGTTGGCTTTCTAACTTAAAAGACCAAGCAATCCCTGGGGCCAAAGGAATCTGAAACAGGGAAGTAGCTATGTAATATGCTATAATAAATATCTGATCCGTATCTTATTCCTGCAATACCATTCCTTAGATAATATCTAAACAGAGAATAAGTTCTTAAAGGCCCCATTATTCCCCCTTCAAACTCCAAGTAACTGCAGCTAGCTGCTAGATAGCAGACAGCAATAACCCTTCTGTTAATCCTCAAAGCAGCCCCCTTACCTTCCTGGCTTCACCTGTATACTGTCCTAATAGCACTGTGCTCCAATAAAGATCTGGTTCCGTGGAACCAGGTAAACAGATTCATAAAACATACTTCAATTTGTCAAATGTACCTCTAATTTTTCAAAGTGTTTTATAAAAATTACCCGTTTTTTCATTATATCTGCCAAATAAAGGGTAAATTACTTTCACAGGAGAAAAATGAGAGCACAGAAGTGAACTGTACCTCTGCCTGGTGATGACACACCCAAGAGTTTATCTGGTTCTGCTGATCACTGTTCTATGTTGCATCTACCCTGACCCTGTTGTCAGTGGCTCAGCCTCCTTTCCAGGGCTAACTGGATGGTAGAGCCCACAATTTATGCGGCTAAGGATGTGTGTCACATTTTTCAACTTTTGCTCACTCTCTTTATGTGTCACGTTTTTCAGCTTTTGCTCATTCTTTTATATCATGGCATAAAGTATTACATATTAGCAGCCCATGAACAACCAACTGGGAACTCTAATACTTAAAAAGAATTAATGACCTGATCAGAAATAAACTCTAGTTACTGAATTCTACTATGTACAAGGGAAAGTGAAAGCATTAGTCGCTCAGTCATGTCTGACTCTGCGACCCCATGATCTGTAGCCTGCTAGGCTCCTCTGTCCATGGAATTCTCCAGACAAGAATACTGGAGCGGGTAGTCATTCCCTTCTCCAGGGGATAGAATGGGGATCTCCTGCACTGCAGGCAGATTCTTTACCGTCTGAACCACCAGGGAAGTCTCAAGTCAACAACTAATGAATGTCACTGCACTTTTCTCAATTTGTTATCAAAAATACAATGCCCCTTTAATGTCTATCAAAATTGCAATCCATTTATCCTACAATCTTGCAATCTCATTTCTGGGAATATATCCCACAGATGTAATTACAAACAAATAAAATGACTTATGCAACATTATCACTGCTCTGTTATCTGTGACAGTAAAAGACTGGGAACAAGCCAAGTATCCATATATAGGAAACTGGTATGGAAAGACCCAGGATATACTGTTAGGTAGAACAAACAAGTGCAGAGCTGTATGTCTAAGAGTGCTACCTGTTGACATGGGGGTGGAAGCAGTGAGGTAAGAATAAATAGAATCCTATTTGCATATTTTCACAGAAAGAAACACTGGAACAATCCCCAAGACAGTGGTGACCCACAGAAGGCAAGTTTGGGGAAAGGAACTGGACAAAGCTGTGGATGCAAGTGAGATGCCATGATGGATGTTAAACCTTTTTCATCATTTTGATTTCTGCAATCTGTGTAAACAGTACCCATTCAGAAAACCAGATTATGTTTAAAAGTAAACAATACAGTGACTTTAAGAACTGCCTTGTCATCTCATTTACCTTCATTTTGTACTCTGATGCATGCGCGTGCACACACACAGTTAAACAACAAGGTCATCCAGCACCAATTTAATCATTATGCACACAGGCAGAAACACCTGGGTATACAATCAGGTAAGCATGGGCATGGATATACTTCCTTGCTTCTAAGAAAATAAATACAGAAGGTTAAAGCCTGGAAATAAAAAGCATGAGTCACATATTTTAGCTGACTATCTTTGGGTCCTACTTCTTTTGGTTATTACATTTTGCATCTCAACACAGAGAGGAAGGAAAGCAGCTACTGGAGCAGCATCAATTCCCTCAGACTTGCAGTCAATCTCTTCTCTCTTCAAACAGGTGACCCTAGAACTCAATTTCCCACCAGTGGCCTAAGTAAAGACAAAGGAATGAAAACAAATAAGGAAGTTCCGTGGTCAAAAGGAAATGCCGAACTCCCACGCACATTTATGGACATTTTCTCACTCATTTACAACAGTGGACTGCATCCAAGGCTGCTTCATTTCCTCCTACCGTATAACTCTCATCCTTCCAATCCCAGACAGTAAAAAAACAACACAAAAAGGTTACTAACATTTACTGTGCGTTATACTATATACCAGACACTTCACATACAGAAAATGTTCTCACTTATTTTTCAAGTGGGATAAGTAACATCATTCCAGTTTTACAGGAGCAAAAATAGATTCTGAGACGTTAAATGATGTGCCCAGGGTCCTGGTGCCTTTAAATGACAGTCTTTCTGCTCCTGAAATCCAAGGTCTTTGCAATGTCATTTCCCTACTGTAAGAAAGTGGCTCAGTGAATGGGCTGTTTTGCTTTGTCATATTACTAATGTTTGTTAAGATTCTTAAAAAAACAAAGAACTCCAAAATCCAAAAAAGGACATTCTCAAAGACACACAAAAGTAAAAAAAAAGAGAGTACAATACACCTCCCCCATAACCATCATCCAGTTTCAACAATCATCACCCATGGCCAATCCTGCTTAACCTAAACTCCCCTCACCATAACCCTAGTCCCCTTCACTGAAATTTTTCCAAGCATCATATCACTCAGATACTTCAACAGTTTCCTAAAAGATAAGGATTTCTGCTGACATACAAAAAAGTCTGCAATACCACTATCACAACTTAAAAAATGCAATAATACCAGTTCCTTAATAGCAAGTACTCAGTGTTCATATTTCCCCAAACGCGTTGTGTGTGTGTTTCTTACATATCTCCTACTGGATTGGTTTTCAAGATGCGGCCCATGGATCCTGTGGATCCCTAAGATTCCCTAAGAAGTCTGTAAAGTCAAAATTATTTTCATAACAACATGAAGGCGATATTTGTCTTTTAAAAGCATATTGATATTTGCACTGATGGCACAAAAGCACCAGGCTTCCCTTGTAGCTCAGCTGGTAAAGAATCCACCTGCAATGAGGGAGACCTGGGTTCAATCCCTGGGTTGGGATGATCCCCTGGAGAAAGGAAATACCCACTCCAGTATTCTGGCCTGGAGAATTCCATGGATGGGTCGCAAAGAGTCAGACGCGACTTTCGCTTTCACAAAAGCAATGAAAGGAAGAACTGCTGGTGTCGTGGTGTGACTCAGGACTCAGGGAACCCAGCCTGCCAGTCATCACAGTGTTCTTCACTACCAAAGACTTACAGTAAGAGAAGAATGCCAGTTTCACTTAAGAACCCCTTAATAAATCAGTAAACACTATTAATTGTATTAAACACGGACCCTTGAGTACATGTCCTCCTAATATTCTGTGTAAAGAACAGAAGCACACACGAAGCACTTCACTTGTAGACTGGAGTCTGATGTGGGTCTTGAGGCAAAACGTTGGTGACTATTTTAAGTTTTAAGCTGAACTAGCCACCTTTTGTCATCAAATCTCATTTTTACCTAAAAGAATGACTGGTAGACAAACTATGATTATTCAGATTTGAGTATTCTGACCATTTTTGCAAAAATAAATGAAGTGAGCCTGTCATTTCGAGGAGAAACAACCCAATGATTGCTGCCACTGCTGCCAAAGACAAAAGCTGAGCTTTCCAGCGAGAATCAGGATTTCTAAAAAATGTTTACCTGCCACCATGAGCATGATAGCTTCCAAATATCTTTGTGATGGGACTGGCAGTGATTTTAAAGGATGCATTTTTTTATATGTTATAATGAAATGGGTCAAAATCTAGAATAAGAAGATTCTTCTACATGCAAGATGGATCATGGAGCTTAACACATCAGAGTAAGGGAAGTTCAGATTCTGTATCACCACTGACATGGCTATAATCTGACTTTCAGATTCCTTACGGATACTAATCTCCAGGAAGCCATCACTTACAAAATTTTGGTGTAGTATCAACAACGAATATCTATAGTTATCCAAAAAGCATATTAAGATACTTTCCTTTTTTCCAAGTGTGTACCTGTGAGACCTCACTTTTTTCATACAGTTATACCAAAACCCCACAAACACACCGAGCTGACTACATAAAGCAGATGTGAGGATCTGTTTTCTATTAGGCCAAACACTGAAGAGATTTGCAAAACATGAAACAATACCACTATTCTCACTAATTTATTATTCTTTTTCACTAATTTATTTTTGTTTTGAAAAATATAGTTGTGTTTCATAAACATGTTACTTATGTTAGCATGTAACAGGTTTATTATTTTTAAGCGAATTTACTATTTTTTCAATTTCTCAGTTTTAATTTCTAATAGTGAATATGAAAGAGATATAACCCACAGAAACAAAAGCTGTTTGAGATTCTCAATTATTTTTAGGAGTATAACAGGGTCTTGAGACCAAAAAGTTTGAAAATTGCTGCTCTGTTGGAACTGACAATTACACTTTAAGGTGAGTAATAAATCTTCATCCAGAGATAATCATTGAGTCCAGTTCATCACTTGGTTAGTATATACTGACACTGACTTTAAGTTCTCTCATTACTTTCGGTCATAACTAACCCAACTAACAAGGTCATACTTTCTACTCTCTGAAGACCACTCCAACAGGCAAGTGGCATGGCAGACAAGTCCATGCTACCAAGTCTTCCTGGACTAATACAAAATACAGCATTCTTTGTCCTCATGAGCTCTTTCTTTTCCCCCTAGAAAGGCAACATTTTTATTGTTATCTACTTAATTTTTATTGGGAGTACAGCTGCTTTACAATGTTGTGTTCAGTGCTACTGTACAGTAAAGTCAATCAGTGACATGTACACACATATCCCCTCTTTTTTTGGATTTCCTTCCCATTTAGGGCTTTCCAGGTGGCTCAGATAGTAAAGAATCTGCTTGCGATGCAAGAGACCCAGGTTCCATCTCTGGGCTGGGACAATCCTCTGGAGAAGGAAATGGCAATCCACTCCAGTATTCTTGCCTGGAGAACCCCATGGACAGAGGGGCCTGGCAGGCCAGTCTGTGGGGGCACAGTCAGACACAACTGAGCGACTGACACTTCACTTTGGTCACCGCAGAGCACTGAGCGGGGCTGTCTCAGCTACACGGTAGGTTCTCCCTGACAACATTTTTACTGACTGGTTGACATACTGCTTTAATACTTTTCCCTTTTATTTGGGGGCTATATAATCTTTAATCACCATTTTATATGAAAAGTTCATATTTTTTAAACATTAAAAAATTATGTATGCTTTCTTCTGTCTCAAGTGCACTTGTCAGGTATTAACACAGTCACTCTCACTTTCACTGACTAGTGTTCAAATCATAATTTTCTCATCCTTTTACCTTTAACGGTTCTATGGAGATACAGTTCACATACAATCCACTTATTTGAAGTGCACAGCTGAGTGGTAATCTGTAGATCCACAAACACGTGCAACTGTCATCAAGTCATTTTTCTTTTTTTTGGCCATATATCATGTGGCTTGCGTGATTCTCAGTTCCCCAATCAGGGACTGAACCCAGCTGCAGCAGTGAAAGCCCGAAATCTAATCACCAGGCCACCAGGGAACTCCCTACTATGGTCAATTTTAGAAGATCTTCACCATCTCAAGAAGAAAGCCTGTACCCTGGAACTCTCACCTCCTGCCCACCAACCTCTGCTACTTGCTCCAGTCCTAAGCCACTACTAAGCTGCTTTCTGCTCTTACAAATTTTCCTAGTCTGGACACTTCATATGATTGGTATCTTCTAATATGTGGTCTTCTGTGACTGCCTTCCACTCAGCATAATATTTTATTGATTTATTGATTTTAGGTTTTTTTTTTTCCATTTATTTTTATTAGTTGGAGACTAATTACTTTACAATATTGTAGTGGTTTTTGTCATACACTGACATGAATCAGCCATGGATTTACATGTGTTCCCCATCCTGATCCCACCTCCACCTCCCTCCCCATCCCATCCCTCTGGGTCTTCCCAGTGCACCAGCCCCAAACACTTGTTTCATGCATCCAACCTGGGCTGGTGATCTGTTTCACCCTTGAAAATATACATGTTTCAATGCTATTCTCTCAGATCATCCCACCCTCGCCTTCTCCCACAGAGTCCAAAAGTCTGTTCTATACATCTGTGTCTTTTTCTGTACTGCATATAGGGTTATTGTTACCATCTTTTAAAATTCCATATATATGCATTAGTATACTGTATTGGTATTTATCTTTCTGGCTTACTTCACTCTGTATAATGGGCTCCAGTTTCATCCATCTCATTAGAATTGATTCAAATGTATTCTTTTTAATGGCTGAGTAATATTCCATTGTGTATATGTACCATAGCTTTCTTATCCATTCGTCTCAGCATAATATTTTAAAGGTTCACTCACATTGCACCATGTATCAGTAATTTGATTCCTTTTTACTAGCAAGTAATATTCCACTGCATGAATGTCACATTTTGTTTATTTGACAGCTGATGGACAGCTGCACTATTTTCACCTTCTGTCCATTATGAATAATGCTATAAACATTTGTTTATAAGGTTTTTTCATGGACAGATGCTTTCATTCCTCTTGGGTGTGTAGATATGTATGCATATGCAAATGGACCCACTGGGTCACATGACAACTCTGTATTTATTTGAGAAATGGCCAGACTGTTTCCCACCTTGTCTGTACAGTTTCACAATCCCAGCAATGAGGGTGCCAATTTCTCCACAGCCTCACTAACACTCACGATCCGACTGATTCTAGCTACCCCTGTATGAAGGGGTATCTGACACGGGTTTTTTGGCTGCACTGGGTCTCCACTGAGGTGAATGGGGGCTTCTCTAGTTGCGGTGTGAGGGCTTAGCTGCCCCATGGCACATGGGGTCTTAGTACCCTGACCAGGGATTGAACCCACGTCCCCTGCATTGGAAGGTGGATTCTTAACCACTGGACCATGTCACAGAAGCCCCTGACTTGGTTTTTGATCTGTGTTTTTCCAATGACTAATGATGTCAAGCATCTTTTCATGTACTTATTGGCTATTTGTATATCTTCCTTGAAGAAATGTCTATTCAAATCCTTTGCCATTTAAAAACTGATTTTAAATGCCAGAGAGGGTGTGGAGAAAAGGGAGCCTTCCTACACTGTTGGTGGAAATTTAAATTGGTACAGCCACTATGGAAAACAGTATGGAGGTTCCTTAAATAGAGTTACCATGTGATCCAGCAATCCTACTCCTGGGTATATATCTGGAGAAAACTCTAATTCAAAAAATTACACACACCTCTACATTCACAGTGGCACAATTTACAATAGCCAAGACATGGAAGCAACCTAAATGTCCACTGACAGATGAATGGGTAAAGAAGATACAGTATATACATATATACAATGGAATACTATCCAGCCATAAAAAAGAATGAAATAATGTCGTTTGCAGCATCACGGATGTAGAGATTATCATACTAAGTAAGTCAGACTTACTTAGACAAATATCATACGATAAAGACAAATATCATATAGAAGACAAATATCATATGGTAACACAGATGCAATCTAAAAAATTATACAAAGGAATTTATTTATAAAACAGAAACAGGCTCACAGACATAGAAAACAAACTTACCGTTATGGGAGTTTGGCATTACCAGATACAAGTTAGTACATATAAGACAGATAAATAAGATCCTACTGTATAGTAGAGGGAACTATATTCAATATTCTTGTAATAAACTATAATGGAAAAGAATATGAAAAAGAATATATGTACAACTGAATCATTTTGTTATACACCAGAAACTGTATAGAACACTGTAAATAAACTGTATTTAAAACAATTTTTTAAAAAATTGGATTCTTTGCATTATTAAGTTCTCTATATATTCTGGATACCACACTGTTACCAGACACATGAGTTGTTTACATTGTCTCCCATTCTGGGGGCTGTCTTCTCACTTTCCTGATAATGCTTGGTGAGCCTAATAGCTTTGTAACTTGGACGAAGTGCAGTTAATCTATTTTGTCTTTTGTTTCTTAGGCTTTTGGTGTCACAATTAAAAAACTACTGCCAGATCCAAGGTCACGATGCTTTAAAACTATATTTTAAAGTTTTATATCTTTTAGCTCTTAACATTTAGGTCTTTAATCCACTGAGTTAATTTTTGTATATGGTATGAGGCAGAGGTACCAAGAACTCTTAAAAGTCTATTAATTCTTTATACTGTTCTAGGTAAGTAACATTTTATCTCAATTAAGGACAATGAAATGAAAAGAGGAAGTAACAGGCCCTAAGTTTCTGAATGAGTCAGGAACTAGAAGGGAATGACTTTTAAATGCTTTTCAGGCTAACACCTGATGGCACTTCTTTTTCAAAGGCCCTAGGGCGTAAGAGCAAAAAGCAATGGTGATAACTGACTTTTAAAGGAGTGAAGAATTATATTTTTTCCCAAGGTGCACTTAATTTACTAAGTTTTCTTAAAACATTTTTAAAACAAAGCAAGACAAGAAGGCCCTTATATCATTCAGGAACTGATTTCCAGCTCCGTTTGACAAAACATGACTCTCTCTCTCTCTCTCTCTCTCTCTCTCTCTATGAATGAATGACTGCCTTTAAAAGAAACATTAAAAACTGGCATGGCTTCATCCACAAAATAAGAACTATCTCTGATCATTCTGAGGTTCTCTAAAAGACATGGATGCCAGGGAACACAGTTTTTATAGTAGTGAGTATACTACTACTATAGAAAAAGTAAATTTAAAACAGCAATAATGAGACAGTGGCCTCACTTTGTATATATAAAGGCTTCAACAACAACATTATCATCATTACCACTCCCATCCCCACACTGAAATGGGGTCAAGGTAACTACCCTAATCAGGTCCATGGACAGACATTTTGGAGAAGAGCCAAATGTTATACAAATCTACAAACCAGAAATGAACATCCTTATTGCATTTAGCACATGTGTCCTATTTTAGGGAAGATCAAATACCAAGGCATACAGAGTACTCACGGGAGATAGTTTCTGGATGAGGTCATGGGCAACATGGACAAGGTTCTTGTCTTCATGGAGACACTTCTGAAATTTTTTGCTCTCCTCATCTTCTAGAAGATCAAAATCTATGGCTGCATCCAGTAAGGCCTGAATCAACCCCTTCCAGGACTTCAGGGCTGGGACCTGGGGCGCGACCGCAGCACTGATGCCTGTTCCAATCACCAGCACGAGCTCCCGAGGCTTCTTAGTTTTCAGGCTTGGGAGCAGCTTCCTGAAAGGGTCAAACGAATGAGACAACTGGGAACACCCAAAGAGACACGAGGCGCAGAGCAAGACCATCTTAAGCCACGGTTTTCAGCTCCACTCTTGCAGACGCAAAGATGACAAGCACAGGTCTAACGCCTTTACAAAGCAGAGTGAGCAAAAAGACCAGAGTACCGGGGCAGTGTTTGCTGAAAAACAGAGTAAAAATCCTACTGTGGGAATCCTAAAGAGCCTGATGAGATCAATCTTCTCTTTTGTAACCCCCACAACCTAAGAAAACCCACTAATGGTCTGATTATCACAGCTCAGCTGAGTTCTGATAACTAAACTATATTTTAAATCAGCATACATTTCAAAAGACATGTTTGATTTGGACTCCAGAGAGAAAAGAACCCTCTCCAATATGAAATTCCTACCATTGAGAAATGTAAAACAGGAGACAAAAGAAAAGCCAATACAAATTTAAGCCTCAAACTTGAGAACGTTAAGATGAAAATGGGCATGACTAAAGTTGAGCATGAGATAGTCAAATATGGGAACAAATTTGCCTTTGGTTTTGTTCTAGACATCCTCAGGCAAAAAATGAAATAGTGGCCAACAGAATTCTGAAAACACAAGAGGCTTACAGACCTAAATAAAGAAATAACTATTCAACGGACATGACGCAAGGTGGAAAACATTCCTTTCTTCCCGTGATAAGCACTGCGTTCTATCCTGACTTCTGTATGAGACAGCATGTGTGCAAGGTTTTATGTTTTGTTTCTCCACGCCCCTTCATCCTGAAACTGTATTATTAATAAAACCTGTCTGAAATATGTTTATGCACTTTAATTTTTGCTGATGGCATGTGTTTTCTTAAGAAACTGCCCTTCTCAGTCTTTTGTCCAAATAATAAAATGAACAGAAAAAGGATCTGTATGCTGGCATTAACGCAAGAAAGGAACAGGGCTTTCAGCCTTGAGAAACCTGGTTTTGAAACATGGTTTTCTACCTCTAGAACTGCCTTCCCTACTCCCAACTTCATGAAAAACTCATCAAGCACCACACACAATGGAGTCCTTGACTGCAGAAGCTTTGTCTGTTGGGGAAGACTGATAATAGAGGTTAGAAGCAAACAATGAAAAGTGTGCTTCAGTTCAAGGGGTCAAGGAAGTGAACCAGACACAAACATATACTTAAGAAAATTTCCAGAAGGATTTATAAGAACTGTACATAGTGGTTAACTCTGGGAATTGGGGAAAACAAGGACTTTTGCTTTGAACTTGAATGTGCTGTACTATTTGAATTCTTTACCTCAGACATTATAGATTTGAAGTATGATTTTTCCAAATTTAAGATTTCCGGTTACAAAAGGAAAATGTAACAGTTGTTTCATTTTCAGCTCTTCCTAAAACACTAAACAAGAGTAATTTTTAAAGAAGGCATACGTTCATAAAAAGTCAAATCGGAAAAGATAATGGAAATAGGAGTAGACAAACTAGGTCGACAGAGCTTAGAAGCTGTCAGGCAAGAGCTGAGTCCTTGGGTAGAAGCTTGGGGACATTCGGGTACAACAGAAGGCAGAGCGTCAGCTCACTGCAAGGCTGTGTCAGACGCGGTTAGAGCTCTAGGATGGGAGGCCTATCTTCTAGGGAGGCTTGACCAGAGGCTTCTGCATCTGAGAACACAGGGCCCAGCTTGAGGAGGTGGCTGTGTAAATTCTGTACAAGAAATATGAGACTTTCCCTTGCCCTCCCCTCCTGAAAAACGACTCCCGGGCATGGGCAGTCAGCCTCAGACCTGTGCCCCAGCCCCACTGGGTCAGGAGGTGGGAGGAGTCCCCTTTGGGGAAAATGGCCCACAGCAGAGACAAGGCTCACAGGGGCCTGCCAGCGACCAAGCCCCTCACCGGAGTCTCCAGTGGGCTCCTCAGTGTTTCCTGTCAGACAGCAGCAGGATCGGGTCGCCTCACCTTGAACAAACTCCCAGCATGAGAGTTACACCCAAACAAGCCAGCAGATAAGAGAGGAACTTGGGGAAAACAAGGGACAACACAGGAAAGAGAAGAAAAACTGAAAAGGACAGAGGGACATTCTCACAAAGGTTGTTTAAAACATGGCATCTGTGAAACAGAACAGGATGCTATAAAAGAGAAAAAAAAAACTGGGCAAACAAAAAGATTTCTTAGAAATTAAAAACATAACAGAAATAAAAATTCCTAAGGTGGGAGATACAACTGAGAAAATCTTTGAGAAAGTAGACTGATAAAAACAAATGTGACAGAAAACTGCAAGAAAATTAGAGCCTTATCCAGAAGGTCCAGGGTCTAAATACCAGAGTTCTATTAAGAGAGAAAACAGAAAAGAACCGTAAAGGAAATTATCAAATAGGTAAAACAGGAAAATGTCTCCAAAGTGAAATCACCAGTAGTCTGCTTAAAAGAGCTACCTGATACCTAGATTCATATGAAGATATGTTGCTGTGAAATTTCAGACTACTGAGAAAAAAATAACCATCCTTATGAGCGTCTAATGAGAAAAGAAAAAGAGCTCATATGTTACAAAGGACTGGGAATTAGATCAGAGTGGCTATTTTGGCAGGAGCACTTAGACGTTAGCAGAGGATGGACAACGATCTCACAACTCTAAGGAAAATGATTCTGTACCTAAAGTTTTCTACTCAGCCAAATCATCAAATCAATGTAAAGATTACAGTAAGACATTGTCAAATGTCTCCCCAAACTGTTTTCCTCTCGAGTCTTACTAAAGAAGCTGATGAGACCTTTTTCAGCAAAATGAAGGTGTGCACTGAAAAGGACGATCCAGGAAACAGAGGATGCAACACAGGAGGATGTGAAGGAGTTCTTGGGGAGATGGGAAAGGGGATGGCAGAGCTGCAAGGCGGCAGGCCGGGAACACAACTGTCAGAGGGAAGAGTCCACAGAACCGTTTTAAGCTGGTATGTCCCTGGCGTGGGTCAGTGGATTAGGAGGTTTACTCTTCCATCACAGCCTGAGTTTAAATTAACAGGCTCAAAGAAACAAAGCAAGCCAAAAAAAAAAAAAAAAGAACACTCTTAATAAACAGAAGGAAAAAAACAGACAAGAAATATAATCATCACATATTAGGCTCAGCTATGAATACTATGTATACAGTCATACAATGTAAATATCAAACTGAAAATTGTGATATAAAACATACGAGGAGGTTGCGGGGAGAGGCTTTGGGTGTGTGTGTGTGTGTTGGGAGCTATGAGGGGAGGATTCATGACAACAAACCTAATCCTTATTTTCCATAATTAGAAATAGATAAAACCAAAAACTAAAAAAAGCAGCAGTAAACAGAGTATTACAAATCTGGAAGCAATCATTAGAAGAAACAGACAAAGCTGAAAGTGATTAGCTCCAAGGAGGGCTGAGGCACTGCAAGCCTTGAAGAACTGACTTAAAATCATATACATTTCTGACCTTGGTAAAAATAAAAATTGAATGCAAAATAAAACAGTCGGATTTTTATACAAAGGCCAGTGTTTTCTTTTTCCTTCTTGAAGGCCAGTAGTAATGAGTAAAGCCGACTGGAAGGTAGGGAAGCTCACTACTTTTGTCGGCCGCCACCAACAGTGACCAGCTCTGCTCCTCAGGCTCCTTCCCCTTGCTTACCTGGGCTTCTTGGTGGGGGGTGCGCCATCACTGAAGAACCCCAAAATCTTGTCTATATCCGAGGCCTGGCTCCCTGTGGAAGCCATCCAGTTTCTAAAGTAGATTAAACACCATGGACCACAATTAGATGTGTAAAGCACATTATTCAAAAGAGCACATGCATTAAATAGTTTTTAATAAGCTGTACATCCTGAAAGCAATTTAGAGGTATAACTGGCTTGACAGAAACTCGTTAATCACTGAGTGTCCCAAACTTATGGGATTAAATTCATCCAAAAGAAAGTGACTTTGAAATTAGGGTTTTGAAGCTCTATACTGTTATCTGACATATATAGCTAAATATATGTTCTGAAGGCTCCCCCACACTCCCCCACCCGGCTCCAGAAACAAACAGAACAGAACCAAACCATCATCAACTCATGTCAATTGTTGGCCATCACTTTGTGGAGCCTAAGAAATACCTGCTATTCTACCTTGAGACAGGTCTGGGGAGGACTGGGGTTTCCCCCTGGAAAACCCATGGGTGATTGTGCTACACACCCCAATTATTAACAGCCTTTACTATCACCTAAAGAAATCACTGGATCAACAATAGGATAATTAATACTAATTTGCTGACTGCTGGACATTCCTTGTCTCTGAACAACTGGTTCCTCACGGCGGGGAAGCATGACTCTCAAGCTAAGCATATGCTTACTCTTTCCCTAACAACGGTTCTATAAACATCTGTAATCTGGACAAAGTACACTCACATAAAAAATTGAGAAAGATGACGTGAGAAAGATGAAAATACAGAGGGAAGTAATGTTTATTAAATTAAGTCCAATGATTAATTCAGCTACTAAATCAGAGTTTTAACAAACTTACCACGTGCCAAACACAATTTACAAATATTAACTCATGTTATCCCCATTATCTTATGAAGTACTACTATCGCCCCATTTTAGTGATGAGAAAATTGAGGCACAGAAAGCTCAACATGTGTGTGTTCAGTCACTAAGTTGTGTCTGACTCTCGGTACCATAATTCAAAAAAAGGCAGTCTGCCTCCCAGGTCCGCGCTCTTAGCTGCGCTATTACAACCTAAAAACATTGTCCAAGTATTATCTTCTCACCTCCCCCCCACACCCCATTTTTAATGTGCAGCTCAAAACCATCAAAGAAGGGAGCTCCCACATTCTAGAAATCTGAAAACCAAAACCTATGTTCAGATCCAGGTGCACCAACTGTGATGCTTTAGAGCTGCGACCTGAGTAGGTGCCCTGCTGACACAGTTAAAGCGCTCAGTTAAATTTAGGAGCTGAAGGAAATCGGTTTTTTCAGGTGATAAGCATTACATGTTACAAGTCTCCCAGCAGTACCAAGTAACCAGAACCCCAGCTCAGCCCATCATTTTCCCCTGGAAAATGCACTCATTTTGCTGGATTCTCTTTTCTGACAGATGGTCGATTCTTGGTGTTGACACCTGAATACTAAGCTTTTCCATTTTTTTTCTTCACAGAGTCAACTATTCCTAAGGTCCATTCCATCTACATAATTTATGAGAATTAAATATGGCCAACAGCTCTTGACAAGTTGTTACTGGAATGTTCTGGGTCCTTTTACTTAGGAACTAAATGCAAAGTAATTCAATATGCCCATATTATATTTGATCACATACTCATTCTGTCTTCTAACATTTTTTCTTCAGTCTGAAATATGTCTCATATGAAACAATATTACATATACACCCCAGTGACATCTAAGCATAAACCATATCTTATTCCTTCTAGAGTGCACTTTCAGAAAAAATAACTCTAGTTTAGCATTTAACCTAAACAATGTGCAGCTACTGCTAAAGAACTTCTAATTGTGAAAATCTTGCACAGAATTCCTAACATGCATCAACTAGTTCACACATTAATTTCTTTAAGTGATCACCACTGGAGTTTTCATTTCAGTGGGACTTAACAGAGGTTGGGAAAAGCTTTTCTGCCATAAGAAAACAAAGGCCAGTGTCTTCATTACCCCAATTACTGCTATGCTACTGAGAAATCCTTCAAGGCCAACAGAGTTCAACAAAATAAAAGACACTCATCAAATGCCAAGACAAGTAACCTTATTAGCCAAAATTTTAAGGCCTAAAGCCTCATATCAGATAGGATACTTTTACTTCGAAATATGTCAGCTTGGCAAGAAATAGGATGCTTATAACTGGTGGATGAAAAGGAAAAATTGAGGCCAGTGTTCTAGGAAAAATCTAGTAAGAGATATGGAAAAAGGATAAAAGAAGAAGAATTGGCTATGTGAATGTAATTAACATTATATAAGATAGCAATTATAAATTTGAAAGCATGAAAGAATTCCAGAAGTCCCTGTTTTCTCAGCATCTTGGCTCTACAAAAATGGCAAAGTATGGCTTCTTTGTCCACAGAGGGATGAGAGTGGGGTCTCTCACCTGCTCTCCTCATGCTGATCTGGGGGGTCTCCCTCTGTTTCTAGTGTGTGGTCTTCGGCTCTAACAAACCACTGACATGCACAATGAACTCAGAATAATACATTTTCAGATACAAATGGATGGAATAAATAAAGAGAAAAGTTCTAATCATGACATTTTTGCCTAAAAACAAAAGATGTACAAATGACTCGCTAGGGAAGGAGGTACTTGCTTGGTCTAAAAGATCAGTTATATTTATAACAAGCCTTACCCTTTTCTATTTAAAAATATAAATAAATAAAACAGTGACTGGAATAGACTGGTTTATTTCTCAAGCATAAACACAGAAAAGGGTTAACTGTTTTCTAAGGGAAAAGACAGTCATCCTCTGACTTGGAAGAACCCAAGCCCCTCTGATTGTGGCTTTTGGACTAATTCCAACACATCTGTTTATTAGAAACTATGGGGAGAGGAAGGAAGGAAGAGACAGGCAGTGTAAGGTACTACAAGAGGGCACCCAACAAGCTTGCGGACAATTAACAATTCACTAAAACAGGTTAAGGCAGTTGATGAATTCAGTTCTATTGGAGACTGCAGCCTATCCTATCTGCTTTGTGTAGAACAAAGTTGCCATTCTCATCCTTCTCATTCACACAAAGAAATGGAACTGATATATAAGAACCGTACGAGGAATCCAGACAAATGGCATAGAGGAACCTATTCTCAGGGCAGGCATAGAGACAGAGACGCAGACACAGAGAGGACACGTGGACGTGGGAGGTGGGGGGAGATGAAGTGGGGGCTGGGACTGACATACGTACCCTGCCCAGCTTAAAGCAGGGAGCTAGCGGCAGCCCTCTGCATGTCGCAGGGAGCTCAGCTCTGCGCTCCGCGACCGCCTGGGGGTGGGACGGGGGTGGGGCTGGGAGGGAGGTGCAGGATGGAGAGGCTATGTGTGTACCTATGGCTGATTGACAGTGTCACAGAGCAGATACTAACACAACACTATAAAGCAACTATACTCCAATTACACACACACGAACTGTATTTAGCTGTGCCTCGACTGTGATTCCTCTGTGTACCCCAGTCTTGAAGTCTTTCCTCTACCTCTGGTTAACTTAGTTTGCTCCTACTTTTATCCCTAAATTGCATGTGACCAATGCCCTCTTCCTTCTGTCAGATGAGACCTGTATCACACTCATTTCCTGGAAATTTGCTTTAACACAGTCACTGATAAAATGCCAGATCGGTACTACTTATTCTTGGGATTTCACCAGCAAACAATGACCTATCAGTGAAAAATGTGACAAGGAACTCATAAGATACAGGGTTTCTGGAAAGACTTTCAGGATTGAGAGGTATAATCACAAATTCTAGAAAGCCTTTTAACTCAAGTCCCAAAATAAACTACACTGATATTCCAGGCTCAAGAGCTCAGATGCTGTTTATATCAGTTATTTTCTATTATAAAACCAAAGTAACACAGCATGTACAGGGAACAAAACTGTTTCAAGAAGAAGTAATGGAACATCCAAATTAAAATCTGATTTGAAGTAGAAGCTGGTGATGGATGTCCATGGTTTTACCATGCAAAGAATGATAACTGATAAATTCCTTCTGTGTCACTGCTTTCCCTCCTGTGAAGTTTCTGAGAAGGTACATGCTGAAAACAATGACACATGATGCTAAACAAGGAGGATTTAAAAATATTTAATGAAAAAATTTTCCACGTCCAAGTAGTATGACCGTGCAAACAAATTTATCACAAATGACCTGGCAATTCATTAAAAATGAGAGTAAATAAATCTTCAAGGGTAAGACTGGACACTCTAGCCAGTCCTTAAAAACTGAAGTCCTCCTCCAAATAAGGCAGTGTGAATTATGAATGACTGTGCCCTCAACTGTTTACTTCTCATGAGAACAAAAGGACAGCGAACAGATGCAGATTCCTTCAAGTCTGGGCGAGCCCACAAGTCATCACCATTATAGAGGATCGGAGCTGGAATTTGACAAGTCTTAAAGGGAAGACTTTCCTGTCACGACTTAAACAGCAATGATTTTGTGTGTGTGTGGGGGGGGGGGGGTGCGGAATTTAAGTTGCATTTTGACATACAGCTTGGCAAATGTTGTGCTTAAAAACCTCAAGTGTAGCTGGATGTTAATAGTGATTAACTGAACTGTCAACACCAGGCTAGACACCTCAGAGGTCCCCACATTGTGGCCATGTAATCCAAAACCCATTTCAAAAAAAACAAAAGCAAAAACCCCATTTCACACCAAACCGAGTGCAGAACATAAGAAAGATAAACAAAGTAGACCTGTCTTTGCATGGTGTCTTAAATGGATAGAATGCATAAAAAAATTGGGGTCTTATGTTTAAAACTCAATTATCAAAATATCCAATCAAGAGAGATTTAGGAATAAGCTTGCTTTGAGTGCATTCAATCTTCTTATCCTGTCATTCAACAGCATCAAATGTCTACAAAACACTCTTGAACTTCCCACTCAGGATGGCACTGGAACTGGAGACCTAAAGAGGTCATGGCATTTCCTTTTAAAGAAAAAGAGGGTGGGCAATTACACTTAGGGGTGATGCACACACAGTTCTATTTTTTAAAAAGGGAGAAAAGGCCTTGACAATTTTTTAAGGGCCCTTCTAAGTCTCAGTTCTATTAACCTGGATCATTTTCCTTTTTTACTGCAAGATGAACGTAGAATGTTTTGCTTCAGAAAGTCGAAGACCTGTGCGTCTTAGCATTTTCTTTAGTGATCATACCTCGGGCTCCAACCTCCTGGGAAATTAAGCTAGAAACAATGAACAGCAATTTTGCAGAGGGGACTCACGTATGAAACAACCATGACAAATGGGGAAAGGAATCGGTAAGAAAAAAGTTTAAGAAACCACAAAAGGATACTAGGAAAAATAAAATTCAGAAACACGAGAAAAGATCAGTTCTGTCTTCCCCAGTGGAGCCAGTGGTAAAGAACCCTCCTGCCAATGCAGGAGACAAAAGAATTTGGGTTCAATCCCTGGGTCGGGAAGATTCCCTGGAGGAGGGTATGGCAACCCACTTCAGTATACTTGCCTGGAGAGTCCCATGGAGAGAGAGGTTTGGCGGGCCACAGTCCATGGGTTTGCAAAGAGTTGGACACGACTGAGAGACTTAGCACACACACATAGCTGAACACCTCAAGTATCTCACTGGATAAACTAAGGCTGACTCTTTACAACTAGTACCGCGCATCCGAAACAAAGGTGATGCTGAATATACACACCAATATAATACACTTGATACACACGTGACTTTGATAATATTCTACTGTATCAGTTATTGATTAGGACTGGAAAGGAGCAGAACCCTGTGCCTAATCCCCTGCCCCCACCTACCCAAGGATAAAGGTCCCTGCCTACTGTTTGTAGAGAAGATGAAGTCTCCCAGGCCTCCCTGAGTCACAAAGGAGCAGGCTCAGACGGCTAGAGATTAGGACAATAGAGCCACAGGTGCAGTGTGGGCTGCACATTCCTGTTGTGCTGTACACACCAGACTGCAGACTGCTCCATCTTGAGCAGTACTGAGTCGATGGCAAACAGCTCCAAGGAATGACCTTAAGAAAATGGGATTAACTCTACTGCTCATAAGCTTGTTCTGCTTGTTTATGTAAATGGCAACAACAACAGTCAGCAAGGGACCCATGTGGACGTCTTCTGCTCTAAGGATACAACACTGCATGTCAGCAGGAAGTCAGACCTTCACCCATGATCCCATAGAAACAGAATGACGTTCTCACAAGTAGGGATTTGGAAGCGCTTTTGGCAGGAAAGAGCTCTCTGCAGGAGGCCCCTCTTAGGCCAGGCATCCCCATGCTCTACTCATCTCTGGCCCCAGCACGCCTTTCAAATCTTCTGACCACAGGACACCTTGCCTCATTCTGATCTCTTGGATCTTTCTGTAGATCAAAGGAGTAGAAATTAAGAATAAGTAACTAACAGATGACCAGATCTCCTCCTGAGCTTCTCCTTCAGCTTTCCCAGGAACAAACTGTGAACAGGACAGCATCTGAAGAAAAACCACAGGAATTCCCTGGTGGTCCAGTGGTTAGGATTTGGTGCTTTCTCTGCCATGGCCCGGGTTCAATCCCTGATCAGGGAACTAAGATCCTTCAAGCTGCAGAGCCGGATGTGGGGTGGGGTAGGGGTGAGGGTAGGAGGAGGACTCTGATTCTCTATCTCAAGGATTAACTGAGATTACTTCCTTTTTCCCTTTAAAAACATCCATGGCCAAGCAGAATCCTGGGAGATGGTTTTTGGAGGGACACTGCACCTACCATATCTCTGCATACTTCCAGCACTCTGATTAGTAGTAATTTTCCTTTCCACTAACATCTGTCTCTCTCTCAAGTACTGATTTCTGAGCAGCCAGCAGCCGGCCCTGACTAGGAAACAGGACCTTATGAAAAGCAGTGTACCTGATTTAGGCTGTAAACTTAAGAAACACAAAGAAAATCTCACTGAGTTAAAGAACAGAAAACACATATCACCAAATAAACATGATAAAAGAATCTGGAGCTACTGAGCTTGAAAGAAAGAAGGGAGGTAACCAAATCTGCTATAAAAGTGCAGTCCCCCAGACTCGGCCCAATCTTTACCTCCATCACCGCCCCTCTCTGAGACAAGCGCGCTAGGTCCCCTGCCAATCTCTGCTATAAAACAAAGCCTTTGGCTTTTGAAATCTATTCATTGGAAGGGTAAATTTTCAACTTTTACTAAATGCTAGTTCACATGAGCTTGTGATCCAACATCAGTTTCTTATTTGAAGAAAAAGAGATTTTTTTTGTTTGCTTAGCTGCCCTATGAAATGAATTTAAGAAACTTTTGTGTTACTTAGGAATTACCTAATTCAAGTTAAGACACGAGTTGGGATATTTATAGATTACCACCTTCAGAGCATTCACAGGATGAAAATTCTTTCCCTAATTTATTCATTTATTTTGGCTTATGAACTTCTTGAATTTGACTGAGAAGCCTGTTCCTAAAAGGCAGAAGAACTCCCTCCCTCCCTCTAGACCTGCAGGTTTCTCCACTCTTCCGCAAACAGGCCTGGAGCACTCTAGCCTGGGGCCTTTCTTTGTGTTGACTGTTCTTTTGCCGGATCTGCTCACCTCCATCCCCCATCAGTACAAGTTTCCAATCCTTTGCTCCACTCAGACCACTGTATTTAAAGCTGCAGCCTCCTCACTCCCTGCACCAGCTGCCCTACAATTTCATAGCATGCACTACCCTCAGCACACTTATTATATTTATTAGTAGTATGATAAAGATACTAATTATGCTTATTAATTGCCATCTGCCTCCTCCCACTGGAATACAAACTCCTCAAAGGTAGGGATCTCAGTTTAGTTCACAAGCATCCTCAGATCCCAGACCAGTGCCTGGCACAGGGCAGGTGAGCAAATACTTCTTGAATGAACTAACTGAAATGTAAGATGTTGTTCATGATCACAATTACAAGAAAGAAATTTATTGTGCAACAAAGCATTTCCAATTAAAAGAAACATCCTATTACTGCTTTTAAGGCAGTCAGGACCATGAAAGGCTGACTTCTTTTTAAAATGGAACAAGTCGGAAAAGACAAATTCCTGTGAAAATTGTGTGCATGGTAAATTAACATTCAGACTATATCGCTTTTCAGATACCCTAACAATCAGAACAGGGGTTGAAGGGAATCTGATTCCAGCAGGCAAAAGGATTTCAGACCTCAAGTTTTAAGAACACTCTCCAACACTAATTGAATATTTTTAGATATCTATCATCTTATTTTTATAACTCAAGTTTCTGATATCTAAGATGTAAACTATTTACTTGGCTGTGCCGAGTCTTAGCTGTGGTATGTGAGATCTAGTTCCCTGACCAGGGGTTGAACCCAGGTCCCCTGCATTGAGCTTGCAGAATCTTAACCACTGGACCACCAGCAAAGTCCCTAAACTGATTTTTAAGGGTGGATTCTTAATGCAAGAACTCTTTCTGGTGAACAACTCAAAGACTTCGTATTCAGGGCTAAAAATACTTGTTTCTTTGTGAGCTTCCCCGGTGGATGCTGGGAGTCCACCTTGCCGTGCAGGGGGGCCGGCTAGATCCCTGGGTGGGAGCTGAACCCACATGTCACAACTAAGACCCCACGTGCCGCAACTGAGACCTGATCCAGCCACATAAATAATAAAAGAGAAGTCCAAAAAAAAAATCACTTACTTTTATTTACTATATTAAATCTAAAGTATTTTACAAATAGAGAAGAAAGGCTTTTGCAGCAGCAGAATGGATTTCAAAACACAAACGGGATTAAGTCATGGTTTAAAAATCACTCAGTGGCTTCTCTGTATTTAATAATGGGAAACTCCTCATCCTGCCGGAAAGACCTGGCCTGGCCGCTGCAGTCTTCTCGACAACCTCCCTTCCAGCCCCCTGCCTTGCCCACACAGGACACATCACCCACGCTCCCAGCTCACACAGGCTTCCCTTAGAAGGGCAGGCGCTCCTTGTCCTCCGTGGGCACCTCTGCCCCCCGTCGCCCCATCCCTGAAGTCTCCCCTTCCCGCGGAGGCCTCGTTTCTATGTCAGTGCCTTATTCACCTTTCTTAACACTTGCCCTCAGCACAGTTTCTGTCATACAGTACATGTTTACACAGTGGAGCAAATATTTAAATATTTGCTGAATGAATGAGTGTGTACCCACCAGGAGTTAATTCAAAGTCTAGAGATCAACTGCTACTTTTATGAGCTTTAAAAAACAAAACAAAACAAAAAAACCCAGAGTGACTAGGTACAGTGCAGTATTGCTTCTTTCACGCCAAATTCACTCTGTGAGGGCTGTGTATCCCTTGGCTGTTTCAGACTATGTTCACTCCCACATACGAACATGCTCACCTGCTCTGCAGGAGTCTTCTTTACCTTTCAGTTTTCTTTTTCCCAACTACATGAAAAAAACACAAAGATTACACAGTACCTTGCAAAAAGTCTACAGATTGTTTTATAAAACAAAGTTACATGCAGAGAATTCTGTCCACTGAGGTTTCCCTCTGGCCTGGACCAAATATATTCTGTATATGCTGGCAGCTTTTAAAATGACAGGAATTGTATTAATTACAAGGTGTTGAATTTTCATGTTAATACCTGTTAAATGCCAGGCACTGCACTAAAACTGATACAATTATTACAACATCCAGTTCACCTCCAACAAACACCATGAAGCATTCACAGTGAGTCAGGCATGGTTCTCTGCACTTTAGGAACGTTCACTCCCCTATGAAGGAGACAGCAGCATCATCCTTACACGTCATGGATGACACAGATAACAGAGACATTAACTAGCTTGCTAGTACTCACATGGCAGTTACACAGTAGACAAGAGACACTGACTGCAGCGTCCACGTTGTGGAGACACAAGTCAGTACTGTCTGACCAAAGATGACTAACATCATGCCCTTAAGGGCCATACCTTTGAGAAGTCTCCACACAGACACACACACACTGGCTTGGTCAAAAAGTTCATTCAGGTTTTTCTTGGTATGGGAAAACCCAAATGAACTTTTTGGCCAACCCAATAAAATACATTTGTGCTAAGTTTAGCAAGCATGTATGAGGAAATTAACAATTGTGTTTGAGTAAGATCATGAAAAACTTTATGGTAAATAGATATCACTGCGGTAAAATTCAATGACATCATTAGGACTCATCCTCCTTTACCTTTTGGAATCTAACACGGAATTCCACTCTCACCTCCTTGGATGCTGTGTTTTCCTGGCCTTCCGCCCACTCCCGTAGGGGAAGCTCTTCTTACTCTGCCCATTCCCTGAACGTGGACCATCCTCAGGGCACCATCTGAGGCTCTCCAGTCCAACCACTTTACCCATTCCCTCCTCTCCCCACCGCATCTAGTCCAGCGGCTCACCATGCCAGCTAAATGCTAATGTCTCCCAAATCTGTGTCCTCAGCCCAGATCTTGCCTGTGTTTCAGACCCATGAGGTACCTACTCAGAGTTTCATTACACAGCCCTTCAAAACACAAACACACTTTTAGACAGTTCTATTTCAGCCTTAAAGATCAAAGCATCATCTGACACCCTGATCCTTATTACGTGTTGGAGGTCTCTGAGTGGCAGAAATAAGCTCTGGGTGATAGGATTATTGATGATTATTTCCTCCTCTCTGTCTCAAGCACTAATGCAAGTATTTATTGATTTTGAAAGAACTGTCCTCTACTTTAGGAAAGTTTTTGTGAGTATCTTCCCTGGATCAGTTTCAGTAATCCCTTAAGAACAAGAGAAAGACCAGCCAGAACACAGGGAAGTGGCTAAGCTTATGACTGCGTGTGCCTGCTCAGTCATGTCCAACCCTGTGACCCTGTGGACTGAAACCCACCAGGCTCCTCTGTAACCCACCAGGCTCCTCTGTCCATGCGATTTTCCAGGCAAGAATACTGGAGTGGATTGCCATGTCCTACTCCATCATGACTGTAAATTAGCCGATATTCTTTTCAGGATTTTTTCTCTTAATAAAAATTAACTGAAAAATATTCTCTTTGATCTGCAAATGAACTGAGAGATAAAAACACTGTTTTTACCTGAAACTAGAATCTGAAAGCTCCAGAAAGAGGCTATTATCTGCTACAAGGTCCACTGGAGCTAGAAAGACTAGACTGACTTAGATAGCTGCCTGAAGAGCACTGCTTTGCAGAGCAGGTGGCGTCAGTCTTAGAAAGTCGCCAGTAAAAATACTTGAGGAGAAAAGCTGAGAGCAAAACAGGCTCGGAAGACCTAAAAACATACTTTCATCAAGAGCGAAGGAGGTCAATGCAAGACCGAGGAGTCAGAGGGAGCGCCAACAGAGGGCTGGGCGGCCTGGGTGCCGGAGGGACACTGCACAGGAGTGGGGTGGGGATGGGGAGCACCTTTCCTTTCTGAGAAAAGGACAGGTCGCATGTAGGCACCTGGGGAATACGAAAGGGACAGTGAAGTAGAAAGAGCAAGTGATCCCACCTGCAGAGAACTGCTGTGGGTACTTTCGTTTATAAGGAGAAAAGCAGTTTTCAGGAGGAACTCCTGGGGCAAGTTAAAGCATCCTGGTTTCATGTTGACATCAATTCAAAAAACAGTATTCTTAAGAGCCTGCCCCTGCTTCTACAGGATACATTTTCTTACATGCAAGTCCCCTTCGTGGTTTTGTTTTGTTTTGAATGTTTCTTCCTTTGTTTACCTTAATGTTTTATAGAAAATTATGGGCCCTCTTTGTAGCTACTGTATCCAATATGACAAGAATGGATAGTATGAAAAAGATCAAAGGAAAAGAAAAGATGGGGAGAAAAGTCACAGAAATGATAGAAGAAAATGTCCCAGGATGGCAGGGCATGAGTTTTCAGAATAAAAGGATCCACTGTGGACCAAGAATAGCAGAAGAGGAAAGACCCACACCAGGGTACACCATCATGGAACTCCAGACCACCAGGGATGGAGGGACTGCCCTCAAACTCCCAGTGAGGGAGAAAAGAAATCCCAGCCAGCAGAACAAGGGTATGCAGAAAGGGCATGAACCTCCACACCTCAAAAGCACTTACAGACCCTGGGAAACACAAAGACACCTTCAAAACTCTGAGAGAAAATCACTTCTAGCTTGGGACTCTACTCCACTTCCAAACTATCAAACGTTTGTGGGCAAAATAAAGTCCTTCAGATACTTCTTAGGGCCTAAGGACATAACCAAGAAATGTGAGGTCATGGGAGCCAGCCCAGGAGGAGGAAGAAGACTGCAGGCTCCAACAAAAAAATGGAAGTGAGCACACAGATGATGTTACTGATAAGACTGTGCTTCCTACCTTGACGCATCTGGAAAAAAGTTAACACAGGCAAGTGAAAAGCCAGGCAAGGGAGAACCTACACACGGATGAGCAGACCAGGAGCACCTGCTCAGCGCTGAAGGAGGCCGGGCAGAGGTGCAGGCACCGGGGAGCTTCCTGGGCAGGGTGGGGGGAGGGAGCGACACCGACTCCTGGGCCCCGACCCAGCCTCCACTGAGCGGAAATTCCCAGAGGAGGGACCTGGTGCAGCTTTAAAGCAACTCAGGGGACTCTTATCAAGCATGTTGGGGAAACGCTGACCAGTACACTGGGATCAGTAAACTCAGAATTGATTTGCTTTTCTAAGTCAGTGAATAGTGCAGCTCTCCTTTTAACAGCTAATGAAAGTTATCTTCATTAAACCAAAAATATCATTAGGGCAGCATGTTTCAAATGTCAAAGATAAATACACACACACACACCCCCAGTCGACATCTTTTTATACGGTCAGTGAACCTGTGACAAAGAAGACAAGAATACACAATGGGGAAAAGATATCCTTGTCAATAAACGGTGTTGAGCAAACGGGACAGCAACTAGCAGATGACTGAAACCGAACCACTTTCTTACACTGCAGACAAAAATAAACTCAAAATGGATTAAAGACTGAAATGTAAGATCTGAAACCAAAAGCTTCTAGAAGAAAACACAGGCAGATCTTTGACCTTGATCTTAGCAATTTTTTTTGGATGTCTCCTCAGGCAAGGGAAACAAAAGCAAAATAAACAAATGGGACTACATCAATCTTAAAAAAGTCTTTGCACAGTGAAAGAAATGATCAACAAAACAAAAAGGCAGCCCCCTGAGTGGGAGAAGATACTGTATTTGCTTCAGTCAGAATTAAAGTCAAGTACAGTTCCTTAAAAAAAAAGATACTGTATTTGTAAACACATCAGATAAGGGTTAATACCCAAAATATACAAGAATTCCCACCACATTAAAAAAACAAACAACCTAACTAAAAAATGGGCAGAGGACCTGAACAGACATTCTTCCAAGAAGATGTACAGATGGCCAACAGGCACATGAAAAGATTCTCGACATCACTATCAGGGAAATGCAAATCAAAACCACAATGGGATACCATCTTGTACCTCTCAGAATGGCTGTATCAAAAAGATAAGAAATGACAAATTTTGGCGAGAACATGGAGAAAAGGGAACCTTCATGCACTGCTGATAGGATTGTAAACTACAGAAAACTATATGGAAGTTCCTCAAAAACCTAAAAATAGAATTGCCAAATAATCCAGAGATTTCACTTCTGGGTATTCACCCAAAGAAAACAAAAACATGAATTCAAAAAGATAACATGCACACCAATGTTCACTGAAGCATTATTTACAATAGCCAAAATATGGAAGCAACTTAAGAGTTCATTGATAGGTGAATGGAATATTACTCAGACCAAACAAAAATGAAATCATGCCACCTATGACAACATCTAGAGGGTGTATTATGCTAAGTGAAATAAATCAGAGAAAGACAAATACCATACGATTTCACTGATACATGCAATTAAAAAAAAACAAAAACAAAAATGAATCAAGCACAGGGATGTAATTAATATACAGCATAAGGAATATGGTCAATAACAGTCTAGTAACTTTGTATGGGGACAGATGGGTACTAGACTTATCGTGGTGATTTCATAAAACATGTAAATATCAAATCACCATGTACCACACCTGAAACTAACACAATGCTTGCATATACTGCAATTAAAAAAGCCATTTTTGACTCACTGTGAAATTTTCAAATGATAACAGAAACAGGTTTATCCAACTTAAGTAACCGTCTGTTGCAAAGACATTCCTGAATTTCTCCAGTGATCCTCATATCCTTTGGCTTTTATCAACAGCATTGAACAGTCCCTTAATTTTCCATCATCCATGGACTGGAAACAGTTTCCAGGTTCACCCTTCCAGTGTACATTCCTTTTGCCACAAGACACTTGGTCATCTTCACTTATACAAATGCTACAAAACACACAGCTCTTAAGATGCTGAAAATGCTCCAACGTAACATTCCTGTTTTACAATCATAAAATGCTAATAATGAGTACCCACTACACACTAGGAACCAGACATATTTACCTTCTTGCTCATCACAACAATTTTACTTAGTATTATTAATTCCATTACACATATGAAGAAACTGAGGTTGAGATTAAATGCTTGTAAATAATGAAGTACAAGATGCAAACCCCAGTCTGTTTTAGAAGCTCATGTTGTTTCTAAAATATCATGCCTGCCTTATTTCCTGCAAGCTCTGGAATTTCAGTGATCATCTAGCTGTTCACTCTGTCCCCTTTTCTAATGAGAAATTTAGGGTCCAGAACTTTGAAGTGATTCCCCTAAATGGCAGAATTGGACCAAATTCCTCGGCTCTTGACTCCCAATCTATTTTTATTCCACAAATCTATGCACCTGGTGCAATACTAGGTGCTGGACAGAGCTAGCTTTTTTTTTTTTTCCCCAGAGCTAGCATTTATTATTAACTCTGTGCGGGGCTCTGTGCTTTACCCTGCACTGATGCACTCAATCCTCACAGGGTCTTAGGGTATGTATTAATTCCATTTGACAAGATGAAGAAACTACAGTGAGAGAGGTTAAGTAACATGCACATGGTTACACAGCTAGCAAGCAGCAGAGCTGGTCTGAAACCCAGTCTGTCTGACTGTGAAGTGCAAGCTCTTAGCATCCGCAAGGTTGACAGTCCACATTATCTCTTCAGAATGCCCATATGGTTTTAGTCTTCTAATTAAAAGTGTACACACGATGGGTGGACCCTTCTTGAATCCAGATGGTTCAAACAAATGAACTGTTAGAAACTGAAACCAACAGGAAAATCTGCGCACTGGCTGGTTGCTCAGCAATACCCAGGAACATGTTTTTTAAGGTGTGATGACAGGATTGTGGTTATGTTGAAAACTACTCCTTATCTTTCACGGATACATACCCAAGTGTTTACAGATGAAATGATTATTTCTGGAATCTGATTCAAAACCATCTGGGAGTTAAGGGTGGGATGGAGAACAAGACTGGCCTGGTGTTGGTTGGCTCCAGAAGCTACTGATGGGTACATGAGGTTTATGAGTTTTTTCTATCATGCAAATGTTTGAAAATTTCCACAATTAAGAAAGAATGCATGATTTTTTTTTAAAGGCAAGAAAAACCATGATGTTAACAGTATTTGGAAAATATTAAGTATGAATGATTTTCCCTCCTCTACTTTTTTATTTTCAATTTTCTATAAAACTTTTATAATGAAAACATAAAATAAGCTACTTAAAGAAATTCCTTATTGTCTCAAAAGAGCCACAGCAAGTCCACCCATAATCTAATGAGGTTAAAGTATCATGACAAAAGCATTTCCCACCTCTTAATCAGTTAACTACCCGTTCATACACTTTAAGACGGGCCACTTTCTGAGGACAACTATGGTCTATTTTTTTTTTAATATTTATTATTTATTTGGCTGTGCTAAGTCTTATTTGAAGCATGTGGGATCTTCGATCTTCATGGCAACAAGCAGAATCTTTAGCTGAAGCATGTGGGATCTAGTTCCCCAACCAAGGCCAGAACCCCAGCCCCCTGCATCAGGAGCACAGTGTTAGCCACTGGACCACCACGGAAGTCCCCAAATATGGCCTTTAAACGGGCCAAGAGCACAAAGGCACATGAACGCAGAACATATTACAGACAGATTTAACAAAAATAACGATGGTCATCAGACTAATGGCTGTGATCACTTGGTAGTGTGTACACACGTTGAATTATGATGCTGTACAACTGAAACTTACATAATAATAGTAAAGAGAATGTAGACCCCCCAAAACAGATATGGTCAGGTAAAAATGGTGATGATTCGAGGGATAATATATAACATGCTTTGGTTTAAAAACAGAACAAAACTAACTAGTGACACCATTACTCGAGAGTTAAGCAGAGTTTGGGATGAAGACCTTGAATGTGTGAGGCTGCCCTTCGCATGGACCTTAGCACAGGGAGCTCCTCCTTGCCTGTGTATGGCCGGCTGGGGACAGGACAGGCACAGCTCCCAGGACAGCTGTTTTCTTCCTCAGTGACACAACAGTAATTTCCACATGTCACTGCTGCTGCTGCTAAATCGCTTCAGTCGCATCCGACTCTGTGTGACCCCACAGACGGCAGCCCACCAGGCTCCCCTGTCCCTGGGATTCTCCAGGCAAGAACACTGGAGTGGGTTGCCATTTCCTTTTCCAATGCATGAAAGTGAAAAGTGAAAGTGAAGTCGCTCAGTCGCATCCGACTCTTTGCAACCCCATGGACTGCAGCCCACCAGGCTCCTCCATCCATGGGATTTACCAGGCAAGAGTACTGGAGTAGGGTGCCAATATGAAAATAAAGTTTGGGAAGTACTGGCTTAAGCTCGAACTGTCCTGATCATTGCTCAAAAGCTGGATGAACGTGTTACAAGGGGCAATGGTACATTGTAATCTCTTTTTGAAATGTTGGCACAGAAAAAAGAACTAACACACCGTGTTATAGTTCAATACCACTGTTTCCTCCCACACCCAACCTGTGAAATCTGCAGGTATATTCCAACAGCATTCAATGAAGCAAACCTTTGAACATAAATGCTAGCTCAGGACCGTAAGGTTAAACTGTGGGAACAGGAGCAAAATCCTGAATCCCTGTGCCAATGCTAAACGTATTCAAGGTAAGTCTGACATAAATTCCACTTGATAAGAAAGAGACATACTTAAGTGTCAGTGGATGGAAAGTCTTCACAGAATAGGAGCTTACAGCTGGTAAGGATCTTCTTTTATTATTATTTAAATTTTTTATCGCACCTCATGTCAAGTGAGATCTCAGTTCCCTGACCAGGGATCAAACCTGGAGCCCTGCCTTGGAAGTGTGGAGTCTTAACCACTGGACCACCAGGGAACTCCGAAAAGACAATAAATTGAAGCTCAAATTACTCACTTATGTTCACAAGCAGCTGAACTGGGGCCAGTCCCCAGCTGCCAACAACTGCACTTCCCAGGACACCTCCAGAGACCTCTTCCTAATTGCCTCTTTGAATCTCTCTAAAACCATAAAACAATCTCCAAGTACTTCCTGCTTTGCAGGGAAACTGAATCACTGGTTAATCTGCAACTAGCAAACCACTGTTCAAGGAACCAGATGTTAATCTCATGCCACTAATTAACCTTAAATTTGTGATATTTAAACACAATCTCCTTTATTAGTCAGTTCCTGTTTATATTTATGAATTAGAAAGGAGGCTTTGTCATTCTTGCACAGGATAGAAAATATTTTTACAAGCAAACTATCATGGTCTTCTTTATATAGTTATGGGGGGCACATATGATATGTATATCAAGATCTATGTATAGAAGCCATATTTGTACTCTGTAAGAATGAAGACATCACTAATAAAACTTCCCTCCTTGTACCAAGAAAACAGTCCAGACAAAAGAGGCCCCAGCCGAAAAGAGAATGTGAGATTGGTGGAGAAGCAGAAAAATGAGCTACCAAGACAGGATCAACTGAATGAGGAAGAGGAAAAAGACAATATGTATCTCTGCATAAATTCTTGTGTCCTGAGAGCAACTTTATTTCAATAACCAGCAAGTGCCTAGACTCATAGGATAAACATTAAGGAAACATAAACTTCTGTATCCATGTTGGCTAAAGCTATACTGTGATATCAAGCAAACAAAACTCTTCAAATTTCTCTCACAAAGGTTCAACAAAAAAATCTAAAAGTTCCTTCTCCAGAAAAAAAAGGGGGGGGGGGGGACCAGTGTTTTTATTCCTAGGCACCATAGTGTATGGCTTGGGTTAACGTGAAACCCAAGAACACAAGGTCTGAGTCACTGGCAATGACATCTGAGTTGGTTCTTCATTTTGTTTCCTGCCACAAAGAAAATTCTGCAGGAACAGGGGTCACGTTTTGAACACTATTAAGGACAGGTTAAGGCAGAAATAGGTTCCCTGGCCTCCACACGAAACCATAGAAGTCCTTCACCTAAAACAGGCTTGTAATTAACATAACGACACAAACTTAAGTCCTGATGTCCAAATTTTAGAGTCCCTGGAAAGGAGGCTTCAAGTACCTCCGTAACATGTGATGTGGGACTGTTTATTGAAATTAGAAACTGAGGCTGAGGCATTATCAGTAAAAGGTGGTAATTCTCAACTTCTATACATGTGTCTTTCCCGTGAATCTGTGGGGGAAAAACAGTAGGAGAGACAGAGGCTGTTTCCCCAGTCTCCCTTGAAGTTCTTCACATTTATAACCATCACCTCTCATAACAGAAACATGCACAGGCTTTCTTTTCCCCTCTTTACAAATACATCTACTCCTTCCTCCACTCTTTAGATTAAAAATGGACAGAAATTAGATGATTCAAAATGTTCAGACACACCTAATACAAACCTACGATGCACCTCACCCAGTCCAGGGATATTTGTGAGTTTACTCTGCACTGCACCAGACTGGGGGGGGGGGGGGTTAAAAAAAAAATGAATGAATGAACCCTTCAACAGCAGCTGCCAACTGATACATCTTGACCTACACAACTCAAAATCAATTTAAACTCAAAGAACAGGACGGCGTAGGGAAGAAGACCACTGAACCAAGCACAGCCTTACTACTGCCCACCTAGACTGCAGCATCCTAGCTGATCTCCCTGCTCTCAGAGCTCCCTCCTTTTCAATGAGTCCTGCGTTCAACTGCCAGATTCCTTTCTACCTTTCAAGGAGTTGCCCTCCTGCTCCAGAAGCTTCACAGACTCCTTAGGTCATAGACTCACATCTAGATCAAACTCTTCTTCAGGTGAAAGTCTTCTGCAGGCTACCTCCACTTACCTGTTCAATTCTGTTTTATGCAATCCGTTTTACAGGGGTAGGATACAAGCCTAATTCCACCAACTCGTCTGGCAGCCTTCATGCTAGGCAGTAACTGGTTTCTCTATCGTCAGCGCAGACTCATTCGCTTTCTGACAACCCTTTTGGGCTAGGGCATCATCCTTAACAAATGGCAGGTGTGTCCCAAGCTACTTTTATAACCATCCCAACCAGATGTTCCTCTTCCCTGCCACCCCCTTAGTTAAGTCAGAAAGTCTTGGCTTCGCGAAGTCGCAGGCAGTTTGGGCATGGGGGTCCCAACGCTGCACCGTGTAAGAGAAGGAGAGGGTCGGGAGAGATTGCAAACGGCGGAGGGGGAAATGAAGGAAGGAGAAAAGGGAAGGGAAGGTTCCTGCTCTGTACTTTGTCTTCTCTTTGGAAGCCGCGTGTGTGTCTGTGTGTGGCGGGGGGGAGGGGAGTTGAAGGAGGAGACTCCAAGAAATGAATTCTTGAAGAAGGCAGAAGAAACTCAAGGTGCTCGCTAGGAAGGAAATATAGGCCCCTGGGTAACCGAAGGGGCTCCCAGTCACCCCTGGGAGAGAAGGACTAGTTATAACGTGAAACAAAGAGGCTGGGAGTCAGGAGGTGAGGGGTGGAGAGGCTTCACTTGATCCCGCATCTCCGAAGGTCGAGCCATAGGAAAAGGAGAAGGGACGCGACGCGTCCCTCGGGGCAAGAGGGACGGGATGGGCGCCTCAAGACGGCTCTGGGACGAGCGTTCATGGGGCATCTCTCTACCGGGCGCGGGGGCGGGGAGGTGGTTTTGAGTGGGGTCGTCTCTCAAAGGGAAAAACGGTTTCTCGAGACAGGGATCTCCGAGAACGGAAACCCTGGGTCCGCAGAAACGTTAAAGCTTTGAGGCACCGGCATTCCGCAGCCCCAACCCGGCTTTCGCACACACTCACCGCGTCTCCTCCAAACGCCACCGCTCCAGCTGCAGCTACCGGCCGGCGCAGCCGCACTCAGCACGCACCCGCCCCCACGTGACGCGCCCAGGGCCACGCCCCTCCTCGCCCACGTGACTTTCAGGGCCCGCCCACCCGTCCTCCCGCTGGCCTGTCATTGCTCTCCTCTGGGCGTGGCCTTGTCTCGTCCCTCCCTTCTCGGCAAGATGGCGGCGTCCGGCTGTAGCGCGCCTGGCCTCTGGGTCCGGGGCTCCGGGCAGTGTCTCGGGAGTCTCTTCACCCTCTTCTCAAAGCCACTTTGTTCCGCTGCTGCTGCTGCCTCTCGGCCCCTGGATGCTCAGAGATTAGCAGAGAGACTCCGGGCCCAGAAACAGCAACAAAAGACCAAGGAGCCGGTGAGTCCAGAAGGACCACAACTCCCAAGAGGCAGTGCGCTCACTGGGGTGAGGGAGGGAGGGAGGCGGGTCCTCTGACACCTGTCAGGTAAATGTCGAGGGCTTGTGGTGGGAGAACTAGGAGAAAGCGAGGGGGACAGCTCAGCAGGGTGCGGGATCTTCCTGTGGGCTGGGTCTTTGGCTCCTGCCGACCCCAGTCTTAAGCCCTACTTGGATACCAGTGAGACAGACACGCTCCCCTGCTCTCAAATTACTCGAGGGAGGCGCGCGTCTAGTGTAGAGATACAGGCTTTCCCTTCCCAAATTCTCACCCAGATTTAGTGAAAGACCTCCTCACCGGGCATTTCCTGTCTCTCCTCCTCTCCCCGTAGGCGCCCACAAACCCTGTTCAGCGGAGAGTGCGAGAACTAGTGCGGTTCACGGAGCAGCTGCAGCGCGTCCACCCCAACGTGCTGGCCAAGGCGCTGAGCAGGGGAATTGTCCATCAGGACCAGGACCTTGTGGTCATCAATAAGCCCTACGGTCTCCCTGTGCATGGTGAGGAGTACGTGGCGGGGTGGGGGGGGGAGCGCTGCTGCTTTCTGTTACAAGGAGGGGCAATTCTGGCATTACTCCTGGGGCTTTCTGAAGCTTTGCTTTCAGAGTTATTTAACTTTTGTAAGGGTACTGATCTATGTAAGGCACCAGAGAGGACACAGAGATAAAAGAAGACGGTCCCCATCTTCCAAACATCTGGCAGCCAGCAGAATGGAATTTGCTCTGTGCCAACCTCCACTAGGGGTTGCTATAGAGGACCAATGCTGTGTAGTTCCTGTCTTCAAATTATTTTCCATCAAAATTGGGAAGAAGGACATAACCTGTGTTGGTGTATACCTAGCAAAACCTCAGGGCACCTCGACCTTAATGGACGCCCTGATTTTTTTTTAAAATAAATGTTAAATATAGTTGTCAGAGATAGCTGGAGTGAGTCAGAAAAGACTGATGAAAAAAATGCATTTGTGGAAGGGGTTTTGCTGGAGGAAAAGGCATGTTTTAGCTAGAAGTACAAATGCTTTAGGGGGAGATACGGAGATGGTTGTACATGAAAACAAGGAATTAAGTTAGACATTGCCTAGTGCTTTGTGTATATTTTTGTCTTTAGATCCTTCCATTAGTTTCTTGCCTTTTCATTCCCCAAGAAATAATTATTATCCCGATGTTTACATTTTGTAGACGAGAAAACTAAAAGTTGAAAAGGGCAAGTAATCTAAAGATCAATGGCTAGTTAGGAGGCTCCATAAAGTGGTACCCAAGAATGCATCACCCCAAAGCCCATCCTTTCAGCTCCCCGGTAATGCCTTAGGAGGGCCTTATGGTCTCGCATTTCTCACTAGGGTTTACTTGGAAGATTCTCAAGCCTGTGTTTGTATGGTGAAATATCAGACCTCCTCATTTTGGTTGCTAATTTTAGTTTGAGTACATAAGTACCTTTAAAAAATTGTATATGTCTGAGGAGAAAGCCACATACCCTGGGATCATGTTTCTTAAATGTTATTATGCATATGAGTCACTTGGGTGTTTTGTTAAAATGCAGAGTTTGATTCATTATCTGGGTTGGGGGACCTGAGATTCCTATCTGGCAGATTCCCTGGGTGTACCGACATGTTGCTAGTCCCTGAACCACACTTCAGTTTTGCTGCCCTCAAGAGCATCTGCTGTTAATCCAGTAATGTGCTTTTCCCATATAGAGGTCTTTGGTGGGATCTTTCCATGGCCACTCAGATTCTGGGTCTCTCCTTCTCAGGTGGCCCTGGGGTCCAGCTCTGCATCAGTGATGTACTGCCCATCCTGGCAAAGATACTCCATGGCTACAAGGCAAAGCCGCTGCACCTGTGCCATCGGCTGGACAAGGAAACCACAGGTGTGATGGTGTTGGCTTGGGAAAAAGAAGTGGCGCATCAAGTTCAAGAGCTGTTTAGAACTCGTCAGGTGACAAAGAAGTACTGGTATGAAACCTGTTGATAGCGGTGGAGGTGGTGTAGGCCCTCTTTCATTTATTCAGCTGTTCTTGCATCAGGAATCCCTGGTGACAGAAGGCACTGTCTTAGGATCAGTTCAATTCAGTCGCTCACTAGTGTCCGACTCTTTGCGACCCCATGAACTACAGCATGCCAGGCCTCCCTGTCCATCACCAACTCCTGGAGTCCACCCAAACCCATGTCCATTGAGCCAGTAAAGCCATCCAACCATCTCATCCTCTGTCGTCCCCTTCTCCTCCCGCCCTCAATCTTTCCCAGCATCAGGGTCTTTTCAAATGAGTCAGCTCTTCGCATCAGGTGGCCAGAGTATTGGAGTTTCATCTTCAACATCAGTCCTTCCAATGAACACCCAGGACTGATCTCCTTTAGGATGGACTGGTTGGATCTCCCTGCAGTCCAACGGACTCTCAAGAGTCGTCTCCAACACCACAGTTCAAAAGCATCAATTCTTTGGCACTCAGCTTTCTTTATAGTCCAACTCTCACATCCGTACATGACTACTGGAAAAACCATAGCCTTGACTAGATGGACCTTTGTTGACAAAGTGATGTCTCTGCTTTTTAATATGCTGTCTAGGTTGGTCATAACTTTCCTTCCAAGGAGTAAGTGTCTTTTAATTTCATGGCTGAAGTCACCATCTGCAGTGATTTTGGAGCCCCCAAAAATAAAGTCTGACACTGTTTCCACTGTTTTCCCATCTATTTGCCATGAAGTGATGGGACCAGATGCCATGATCTTAGTTTTCTGAATGTTGAGCTTTAAGCCAACTTTTTCACTCTCTTTCACTTTCATCAAGAGGCTTTTAGTTCCTCTTCACTTTCTGCCATAAGGGTGGTGTCATCTGCATATCTGAGGTTATTGATATTTCTCCTGGCAATCTTGATTCCAGCTTGTGCTTCTTCCAGCCCAGCGTTTCTCATGATGTACTCTGCGTATAAGTTAAATAAGCAGGGTGACAATACTTGTCAAGCAGCCTTGACGTACTCCTTTTCCTATTTGGAACCAGTCTGTTGTTCCATGTCCAGTTCTAACTGTTGCTTCCTGACCTGCATACAAGTTTCTCAAGAGGCAAGTCAGGTGGTCTGGTATTCCCAGCTCTTTCAGAATTTTCCACAGTTTATTGTGATCCACACAGTCGAAGGTTTTGGCATAGTCAATAAAGCAGAAATAGATGTTTTTCTGGAACTCTCTTGCTTTTTCGATGATCCAGCGGATGTTGGCAATTTGATCTCTGGTTCTTCTGCCTTTTCTAAAACCAGCTTGAACATCTGGAAGTTCACGGTTCACGTATTGCTGAAGCCTGGCTTGGAGAATTTTGAGCTTTACTTGACTAGCATGTGAGATGAGTGCAATTGTGTAGTAGTCTGAGCATTCTTTGGCATTGCCTTTCTTTGGGATTGGCATTAGGATCTCTAGACATATAAAAATTATAGGAAATAGATTTAGTGCTTAGACTGTTAGAGTCTGATAGTAGAGTGGTTCCTAATTATGGCTATACTTAAAAATTAATTATGCAAGTAATATGGTTTGATTTTTGTGGTAAAATGTCAAACAACAAGGATAAAGCAAAAAAAAAAAAAAAAAGTCCCGGAGAATTCACTCGTTCTATTATTCTTGTTCCTTCCCTTGGGGTAGTTTGGTTTTTATTCCTGTGGAGCTTATTCATCCTATTTACGGACATGTCTGATGCAGCTTCCATCCCTGAGTTGGGAAGATCCACTGGAGGAGGGCGTAACAACCCACTCCAGTATTCTTGCCTAGGAAATCCTGTGGACACAGGAGCCTGGCGGGCTACAGTCCTCAGGGTCACAAAGAGCAGGACACGATGGAGTGACTGAGCGCACAGATATGTACACTGTGTGTGTGTGTGTTACATTGTACAGTACACTGTACTTTTCCGACTTAACTCTTCGTCCGTAGGCTCTTTCCACGTTGGTGCATATAGATTTACCTCAGTTTTTATTTATTTGGTTGCGCTGGGTCTTAGTTGCAGTATGCGGGATCTTTGTTCTTCACTGTGGCAGGTGGAATCTTCAGTTGCAGCATACGAAATCTGAATTGTGGCATGTGGGATCTAATGCCTTAACCAGGGATCAAACCCAGGCCCCTGTCATTGGATCACCAGGGAAGTCCCAGTCTTGGTTTTTTTTAATATATATAATTTATTTTTTAATTGAAGGATAATTCTTTACAGAATCTTGTTGTTTTCTGTCAAACCTCAACATGAATCAGCCACAGGTATACATATCTCCCCTCCCTCCTGAACCTTCCTGCCACCTCCCTCCCCACCCCACCCTCTAGGTTGATACAGAGCCCCTGTTTGAGTTTCCTGAGCCACACAGCAAATTCCTGTTGGCTCTCTATTTTACACATGGTAATGTCAGTTTCCATGTTCCTCTTTCCATCTCACCCTCTCCCACCCTCTCCTCATATCCATAAGTCTGTTCTCTATGTCTGTTTTCCATTGCTGTCCTGCAAATAAATGCTTCGTTGCCATCTTCTTAGATTCCGTATATATGCGTTAGTGTGTGATATTTATCTTTCCCTTTCTGACTTACTTCACTCTGTATAATAGGCTCTAGGTTCATCCACCTCATCAGAACGGACTCAAATGCATTCCTTTTTATAGCTGAGTAACATTCCATTGTGTATATGTACCACAACTTCTTTATCCATTCATCTGTCAATGGACATCTAGGTTGCTTCCATGTTCTAGCTGTTGTAAACAGTGCTGCAGTGAACAGTGGGATACATGTGTCTTTTTCAATTTTGCCATCCTTAGTTTTTTAATAGAAGAAAGGTACATGAGCAAAAACGAACCCACTCCTATCCCCCATCTACTCAGTTTCCTGCTCCTGAAGCAGGTACTGTTGCTAGTGTCTTGTGTAAACTTGTAGAGTTATGTGGGATATGTATAAGCAGATGATTATATGGCAGCATATTTTGCATCGCTTTGCAACCTGTTTTTTTCACTTGGACAGCATAACTTGGAGGGCCTTTTGTGTTGTACCGTTAGAGCTGTCTCCTTTTCAATGGCTCTATTGTATGTATTTGTTGTGTGGATATATCATAGCTTCCTTATTGATGTTTAGGTAGCTTTCCATTTTTCAAAGCCTCTTGCAAAGAATATGTGAGTATATCCTTAGGACACATGCCCAGAAATGGAATTGCTGGGTTGAAGGATGCACACTTTTTAAAATTTGAATAGTTACTACCCAAGTTGCTCTCCAAAATGATGATGTCAGTTTTTATTCCCACTAGCAGTGATGAGTATCCGCTTCCCATTATGCCTGACCAATTCATTTTTAAAAGGTTTGCCACTCTGATGGGTAAAAAATATATATTTTATTTTCTGTTTCCCTGTTAACTAGTGATGTTGGCTGGTTTTGTGTGTGTTTATTGGGGGTTTGAGTTTTCTTTTCTGTGAACAGACTTTTTCTTTTGCCTGTGTTTCTTTTTGATTGGTGAGCATTCTTTTCATATTTTGGATGTTAGTCCTTTTTGTATTATAGATTTTGAAGTTGCTTTGCTATCTTGGGAACCTTAAAAAAAATCTATACGCTTGAGATCCACCCACAGAGGTTCTGATTCATAAGTCTGGTGGGTGTGAGGTTTAGGTATCTGTATCTTTAAAAAGCTCCACAAATGACTCTGATGAGGAATCAAGTTTTAAGAATCACCTCAATGAGAGATGACAGGTAGTGGAATGAGTTTAGCATGGTAGCTCAATGCACAGAAAGATCTGTGTTCAGCTCTCACCTGTGTTATTTACCAGTGTGAGACTTTAGGTAAATTATTGAACCTCTCTTACTCGATTTGGGATTCTTTGAGAGCATGAATTTTTTTTTTTTTCCCTTTTTTTGGCTGGGGCATGCGGTGTACACAGTGTGGCGTAGGGAATTTTCCCAAGCAGGGTTTGAACCCATGCCCCCTGCAATGGAAGCACGGAGTCTTAACCACTGGGTGTCCAGGAAAGTCTGACCAATAAGGATTTTTGTCTTATTCATCCATATAAAACCAGTGCCTGCCCAAATCAGTGCCTGTTTATGTTCAGTGAATATTTATTGGCTGAATGTTTTTGAGCAGGAGCGTTAGGTCATTAGGAAGGGTCATCTAGTGGTTATAAATCAGTGTAAGTATGATAAAATGCATCTGATAGCAGTCTAAACTGCTACCAACCTGCAGCTGGGTGTCCAGAGTGTGAGATGTTATATCTGAGAGGGCTTTTGACTCCTGAGCCAGCGATTCTGTGTTAGGCTGATTGACCTGGAGGAGGTTTAAACATAAGGACAAATCAGAGTCTTCTGCCTATCTGCTGTGTGATGGACCTCCAACAAGAGAGGTTGGGAGTGAGTTACTGAGCTGTGTTTGGGGTTCCTGTGACTTTTGGAGTACATTTCCTACCTGTTTTATCTACCTGGCAAGTAGAGCAGTAGCAGTCCTATGAATTTTTCATTCAGTTCATTTTATTTATTGATTTGTTTCCTATGCAACTTGAACTTATCATCTTTTATCCCTTAAAAAAAAAAGACAAGATAATGAAACTGCCCATACTCACTTTTAAAGGCTGGATAAAAGACCATGTTATTACTGTAATTTTGTTTGTTTGTTTTCCTGTTTTTTCCCCCCAGTATTCTACAATCAGCATATTTACTTTCGTAGCAAAAAAGGTTTGTAAGGCTAGTGATAGCTATCAGGCTGAGCGCTATACCAAGAGATTATCTGGGGCCCTCTGACCCTCAGCACTGACTGTAGCAGTGCAGAAAGGCCAGCATGAAAACCTCTAAGCAGCCAAATAACCAGGGAGCGCGTCCCTCACCTTTGCGGCTCAGGCCAGGGTTTGTGTGTCCCCCCAGGGCCGTCACCGTGCGCGTCCCAGTGCCTGAAGCAGGAGTCGTGGACATCCCCATCGTGGAGAAGGAGGCGCAGGGCCAGCAGCATCACCACAAGGTGGGTGGGTGAGCCCCTCTGGAGGGACGGGTTTTCTGCTCGTCCTCTGAAGTCACGTCTCGATTTCTTTGGCTGCAGATGACACTGTCCCCGAGCTACGGCATGGACGATGGGAAGATGGTGAGGGTTCGGAGCAGCCGGAACGCGCAGCTGGCGGTGACTCAGTACCGGGTGCTGAGCAGCAGCCTGTCCGCCGCCCTCTTGGAGCTCCAGCCTGTTACCGGTGAGGGCGCCAGTGTTCTGCAGCGGGTGGCAGAGCCCCAGGGCCCCTCAGGGCTTCACCCAGGGCCTCGTGCTGGGCCCCGCCCTTCCTCTGAGCCCCCAGTATTATGGGGGCCCTGAGGTTGTGCCAGAGTGTGCTTCCAGTGCTGATCCACGGCTGGGAGCTCCCATGGGGATGATTGTGAAAAACAGTGGCATAAGGATATGGACAGTTTGCTTACGTTTATTTAAACATTTGCAAACGGGTTCCTCAAAAAGATGTCTGTCCACCGCTGTTCATAGCGGCGCCATACACAGTAGCCAAAAGGTGAACGCAACCCACATTTCCATCAGCAGACCATTGGAAAGACACAGTGGTACTTCATGCAGTGAAATATTACCCAGCCATAGAAAGGAAGGAGATTCTGACATGTGCTTCAGCTGGATCAAACCTTACAGACATTACGCTGAATAAAACAAGCCCAGCACAAAGGGCACACACTGTATGATTCCACTTATGTGAGATACCTAGAGTCGTCAGGTTCATAGAGACAGATAGCAGAGTGGTGGTTACACGGGCTGGAGAGAGGAGGGGATGGGGAGCTATGGTTTACGGGGACAGGGTTTCAGTTTGGGGCGGAAGGGTTCTGGAGATGGACAGTGGTGATGGTTGCACAACCGTGTGAATGTCCTTAATGCCTCTGAACTGAATGCTTAAAGAGGATTAAAATGGTAAGCCTTGGGACTGCCCTGGTGGTCTGGTGGTGAGGACTTCGAGCTTCCAGTGCAGGAGCAGATTCCACGCCTGATTGGGGAACTTGGGTCCTGCATGCCGTGCTGTGCCGCCTTTTAAGAAAGAGAGAATTCCTAATGAACTACTTTCAAATTCTGTTTTTTTTTTTTAAAAAGTTCAAATGTTATGTATATTTTGCCATAATATAAAAATAAATGTACCAAGCAGTACTATTTAATGTTATACGGTAAAGTTATTTTTTAAAAAAGCATGGCAGCAATAGACCTCAAGTTGATTATAGTGGTTATGTGTGGTGGAAAGGGAACTGTTACGGGGAGGGGTACTTAGAGGCTTACCGGTATTATTTCCTAATAGCTTATCATTTGTTATATTATCCTTTACACTTCATTGTAGTTGGGATTTTGCCAGTTTTACTGTGCTTTGATTTAATATGATTAGAAGCAGATGCCGCCAGTGGTATCGTTTCTATAGCTACTCATAAGTCTCCTCCCTCTCTCTTTTTAAAGGAATAAAACATCAGCTTCGCGTTCACCTGTCTTTTGGGTTGGATTGCCCAATCCTTGGTGATCACAAGTACTCAGACTGGAACAGGCTGGCCCCCCAGGTAATATCTTTTTGACCCGTGATGCAACAGAATAAGTTGCATCCCTAAAGTCAGTTGCAGCAAAGGCGTGTTGATTGTTTTCAGGCACAGCACCCTGCCAGCTGGGCTTCCCTGGTGGCTCAGCAGCTAAGAATCCACCTGCAATGCAGGAGACGTGGGGCTCGCGGGTTCAATCCCTGGTTCGGAAAGATCCCCTGGAGGAGGGCATGGCAACCCACTCCAGTATTCTTCCCTGGAGAATCCCATGGACAGAGAAGCCTGGCGGGCTACAGTCCATGAGGTCACGAAGAGTTTGACACAACTAAGCAACTAAACAACAATAATCCTGCTAGCTCTTTAGGTTAGGGAGAAATTCAGAAGCAGACAGGAGACTTTCTGAAGGCTCAAAGCAGCCTTTCATGCTATTGCTAAAGAGCCTTGGTGGAAACTTGTTTTTCACTGTTATAGCTCATTCTCTTGGAAAGCCAGAGAACTGGCCAAAGACAGCTTTCCCAGTGTGGTGGGTTTTCTGTCACATGGGTTCTGAACCCTTCCTAGAGACCCCGAAGCAGGTTGTCCCTCACTGTATCATCTGGGGGGTCAGTGATGGGGCCCTGCAAGTAGACGTCTTCTGCCCGTGGCTGCTGGTCAGAGAAGCTGCCAGCCTGGCTCTCATGAGCTCTTTCCTTTGTGCAGAAGCTGTCCGCCGGGATCCTGAAGAAACTGGGGCTGCAGCAGTCCAAGGCCCGCCACCTCCCCCTGCACCTGCACGCCTGCCAGCTGACCCTGCCGGCCCTGCAGCCCCGGAAGGAAGAGCTCACCTTGCTCTGCAAGCCTCCTCGCTACTTTGTCAACTCCTTGCGCCGTCTGGGCTTAAAAATGCCGAGTCGGGACCACGGTGCAGACGAGGAAGCCACACAGTCAGGAGCCCAGTGAAGACGGTCAGGCAGTCTGCCCTGAGCTCTTCACTTTGTTTAAGGGACTCTGCCGACTTGTCACCAGGGCCAGACTCCAGAAGAGCCAGGTGTGACGAGTTGGAGAAACCGCTGCTTTGGGGCTTTTACTGCAGGCTTGCATCTGTTTCCCACCACTCTGGCCACACTCTGGAAAAGCCAGCGGGCAGCTTCCCTGCCTCCGAGTCGACAGGAGCCCAGGGCCAGGAGAGCTAAAGCCCAGGATCACTGATCAGGCATGATTTTTACCCAGCAATGAAGTGCTTGACCTATCAGGACGGTTCCTGTGGTTGGAGAGAACACGATGGTCATCTAGCTCAGAGAGGATTCAGGAGCAGATTTTGTCCTCCTCATGGAGTCACAGGATCGCTCAGCAAAGCCTTTCTGCTTGATTTGTTCAGTCCCAGATTTTTTAATATTATTATTGGAGTTTAATTGCTTTGCAGTGCTGTGTTCGTTTCTGCTGCACCAAGTGAATCAGCTCTATATATACATGTACCCCCTCTGTCTTGAGCCTCCCACCCTCCCATCCCGCCCCTTAGGTCACCGCAGCACCAGGGAGCTCCCCGCGCTCTGCAGCTGCCTCCCACTAGCTGTCTAGGTTTTCCAGATGGTGGTGACATATGTCAGTGCTGCTGCCCAGCTCGTCCCACCCTCTCCTTCCCACCCCATTTCTACATGTCCGCTCTCTACATCTTCGTCTCCATTCCTGCCTGGCAGATAGGTTCAGCTGTGCCATCTTTCTAGATTCCATCTATATGCATTAACACACGATATTTGTTTTTCCCTTTCTGATTTCATTCTGTATGACGGTCTCTAGGTCCATCCACATCATTACAAATGACCCAGTTTCTTTCATTTTTATGTGTGATAGTCCATTGTATGTATGTACGCATCGTTATCCATTCATCTGTTGATGGATCAGTCGTAGATTCTGTAGACAGTGGTCATAGACAAGAAGGGTTGTCACCTGGCTCAGCCCAGGAGCCTCGCTGGGCAAGTGATGGTGGCGCCTGAGAAGGGGTGTTCAGTGAGCCAGGAAAGCAGCCGTAAGGGACGGGCAGGTAACAAAAGCAGGTGAAGCAGGCAGGGTGTTGGGCGTGGTGGGAGCCATGATGGGAGCACCCGTATACCTGAAGAGGGCGGCAGTTAGCTCCAGCTGAGTGTCACTCCAGGGGGACAGATTTCATAACTTTTTTCCGAGAGTGAGGAAACCCAACCCTTCATGTGAAATCTGCCAGCATCTCGCTAGCTAAGTCAGGATTTAGTTAGCTTGGATGGGCTAGCAGATCATATTTGCAGGTTGGGTTTCATCTGCAGGCTGTCTGTTTGCAGTCTATGTTTAAAGACTGGTGTAGACGCTTGGTAAAGGGCCATCTTGAGAGTTCTGCATCAGTGGTTGACGTTTTAGCTTCACGTAGCATCTGTCCTTTCTAGACTAGGGGATGGCTTTGGTTAGTCTTTAAACACTGTATTTGGTGGTGTAACGGAGCTGCCATTTCTCGAATCTTCGTTGTTTCAGAAGCAAGCCTGTCCTTGGGTCTCAGGAGGCTGAGCCAAGCACCGCTTGGAGGGAAGTGATTTTAACCGCCCATCCTAGTGGTCCGGCTCGCTCCTGTCTGATTTTTTGCAACAGTACAATCTTGCAAACAAATACACGTCATGCTACCTTGGCTGAGCTGAGAAAACTTGGAATGACAGGACAGCTGGGGAGAGACCCCATTAGGTGCACTCTCTGTGTTGAAAACACTTTTCTAAACCCACTTTCCTGTTTCCACAATACCTGTTACCCTGCACCATGGGCTTAACTTCAGAAGCACGGATGAGGTCACTGTGTGTGTGCTCCACAGCAAGAGAACCCACCGTAATGAGAAGCCCTCACATTGCAACCAGAGAGGGGCCCTCACTCGCTGCAACTAGAGAAAACCCTCGCAGAGCAACCAAAACACAGTGCATCTAAAAATAAGTTAATTAAAAGATTTTTTAAAAGAGAGTGTTTTTTAAAAAATATTCAAGGTGCCAGGTTTTGGGGTAGCATGTCCCCAACCCCATCACCAAATAGCTACAAAGTCAGGGGCTCCCATTACCTTCTCAGGGTTGATAATCCACTAGAACAACTCTCAAAACTCAGCTATACTTGCTATTGCAGTTTTTATTATGGCAATAAAAGAGGAGACTCATGGGGTGGAGGTCTGCGAGGGTCCCAGACATGAAGCTACCCTGGCCCCTCCCTGGGGACTCAGGAACACCACCCTCCAGGAGCACAGACGTATATTGCCAACCATAAAGGTCACATAAGCTTCAGTGCCTGGAGTCTTTATTGGGGTGTCATCATATCAGCAGGATTGATTAGATCACTGGTTATTGAACTCAGTCCAATCACATGGTTGGTCTATTGACATACCATTGACAGGCCTGCACCCTGACACTCCCCAGAAGTTACACAAACTGTCAGGACCCATCCTAAGTAACAAAGACACTCATATCATTCCAAAGATTTAGAGGATTCCTCCCAGGAGGCAGGGACAAAAGCCAGGCAAATTCCTTACTACACAACACCTTTGCCCCTTGCACTCCTGTTCCTGGAATCATCTCCATGTTCTAGATAGGGACCCCTTCACCTTTCGGTCTCCTTGATGGCTCTCTGTGTATACGCCTCCATCAGCTAGGGCCTTAAGGTTCTCTTGGACCAGTGGCCTTGAAATACTTCTGTTCACTTCCTTTCTCACACCCAACTTGGTGCACACTTAATCTGCTGTGATCCACGGCAGTGAGAATGGGGTTCTAATCAAGTCTGATCACCTGGGAGGGTGAAACTGCTTTCCTGGGGATGTTCCCTGCTGTGTTCCCAGTCACAGTAAACTGTGTGCTCAGTCCCTTTCAACTCTTTGCTACCCCACTGACTGTAGCCCACCAGGCTCTTCTGTCCACGGAATTTCCCAGGCAAGACTACTGGAGTGAGTTGCCATTTCCTCCTCCAGGGGATCTTCACCCAGAGGTGGAACCTGAGTCTCCAGCCTGTCTTGCCTTGCTGGCGGATTCTTTACAGGAAGCCTTGGGAGCACAGTAAACAGGCTCCAAATACTGCTCGGAAGAAGAAGGGATAGAGCTGAATGGGGGTTGATTCGGATCGGGTAGGGGGAGGATCTAGGGTGGCTCCCGGGGAGCCTATCTGAGTAGCAGGGTAGATGAGGTGGGTTGACAGTAAACAGGAGAGGAAGAGGTTTGGGGGGCCCCACCCAAGCCTGTGTCAGTGCTGTCATAAATCCATGTATCCAGAGGGGCATTGGGGAGGGCGATTACCCCGTGTGCCCTGAGCCCCGAAAAGTGCTCGTCACTCCACACTTCCTGTCGCATATCCTAATCGTTCCCTGTAATTATACCTGTCTCCTCCCAGCCTGTGAGCTTCCTGTGGGCAGACACAGTGCTTTCCTCTTTGTCCCCCGAGCCCTATACCTGTAAACTCTTGAAAAGTGACTACTGAACAGTAAGGCAGTCCCCGACTCCAGTAGCTCTCAGGCTCTGGATCTAGATGGGCTTTCAGTTCAAATGATGGCTCTGATAGTTATTGGCTGACTGTGGATAATTTAACTTATCTGAGCCTCAGTTCATGCACCTGCAAAATGGGCATAATAACTGTACCTCTATGACACAGATATTTTGAAGGATTAATTGAAACAATTCATATTAAGTTCCCAGAAGAGTTCCTGACAAATGGCAAGGACCCAATTAATGTAATATTAGGTTGTGTGTGTGTGTGCTCAGTCGCTAAGTTGTGTCTGATTCTTTGTAATCCCCTGGACTGTAGCTCATCAGACTTCTCTGTCCATGGAGTTCTCCAGGCAAGGATACTGGAGTGGGTTGCCATTTTCTTCTACAGGGGATCTTCCTGACCCAGGCATTGAACCTGTGTGGCAGGCAGATTCTTTAATACTGAACCACCTGGGAATCTGGTAATGTTAGGTTAAAGCAGGTTAAGTTTGCCATTTTTATTGAGATGGTATTCACATGCTATAAAATTCACCCATTTAAAGTGTAGAATTCAGTGGCTTTAGTACATTCTTAGAATTGGACAATTAGCACCCCAATCTAATTTCAGAATATTTTAACTCTCACAAAAGAGAAACTCAATATCCATTTTTAATTAATATATCTCCTTTTGTTTGTTGTGCTTTTGATGTCATATATTTAAAAATTGCCTAATCCAAATTCACAGAGATTTACCTATTTTTCACTCTTAATAGTTTTCTAGGTTTAGCTGTTACATTTTGGGACTATCAGCTCAGTTCAGTCGCTCAGTCGTGTCCGACTCTGTGAGACCCCATGGACTGCAGCACACCTAGGCTTCCCTGTCCATCACCAACTCCCAGAGCTTACTTAGACTCATGTCCATCGAGCTGGTGATGCCATCCAACCATCTCATCCTCTGTGGTCCCCTTCTCCCACCTTCAGTCTTTCCCAGCATCAGGGTCTTTTCAAATGAGTCAGTTCTTCGCATCACATGGCCAAAGTGTTGGAGTGTCAGCTTCAGCATCAGTCCTTCAAATGAATATTCACTACTGATTTCCTTTAGGATTTATAGTTAATTTTGTCGAGTAAGATTTATTTATTTATTTATTTTTGGTCGAGTAAGATTTAGTTTTATTACAGTCTTAATATGAAAGAAGCAAAATGAGAAGTAATAGCAATTTCTCATTCTACCACCAGATGGCAGCAGTCTCCCAGATTTATTCTCTCTCTCCGGCCTGAAAGCGGGAACAGGTTTTAATCAAGCATCTTCCACAACAGCGTTTCCCTGTTTTCCTCTAACCTCCAGATACTCTTGACATTGGCTTCCCCAGCGTTTTAAATCTCGGGCCTTTTATTTAAATTTTTCTGTTTTCAGGTGGAGAGTGAGATAGTGAAGGGAGGTCATGGTTTAGGCTCCCTACGTGAGTCCTAGAACGAGACTCATAAACACTCAGTTAAGAGGACTACAAGTTCACTACAGACATGCAGAAAGTATAATCAAGCTGCTCTCAGTTATGGAAAAGCCTAATGACGACACTCAGATAGGAGTACATCTTAGGTGGGACACACAGTGACTCCCAGCCCTACAGTGGGAGCACTGCCTTATCAGTCCCCGGTCTGTGTTATGGGGCCCCACCTGCAGCACCAGGGGAGAGGGGAGAGAGAGAAGTGGAAGAGTAGGAATCTGAAAGGCCCACCTTCCTTTCGGGAATAAACACTTTCTGCTCTGACTCACTGTCCTCTCGAAGTATGAGCAGTTCTGAGTTCCCTAAACCTACCCGGGAGGGGTCTTGCTACTTCCTCACCCCACCACCCCCAGGCTTCCCAACTGTACACACGGCTGAAGGGCCACCTTTGTCTGCCTCCCGGATCGCCTAGAGACAGCTGAATTTACCTGTGAATTCTGTTAACGGGACCCCTTCCATATTAGGCATGCTCCCTTCTTTTATAAGACATGGCTGCTCTCAATTTTTCACTGTTTAAAATAAAAAGCCTAATGGAAATATTCATTTACCCACCACGTGGTTGCAGAGCTCAGCTGAAATGTCAAGCACGCTTAGCAGTTGGCTGCTTTTATTTTGACCCAGTGCATCGTAGTAAAAAATTGCAATCTCTTTGTTAATCGGAAGCACTGAGTGATATGTATGATTTTGACTAATAAAAGCAGGCCGATAAAATTCAATTTGATAAATGATGGGAAATAAAAATGGCAGGGAGCTGCCCCTCCTTTCTTCCCTGCGCCCCACTACTCCCCACAGCCTTTCTGAAATGGGTTTCAGAGTTCTCAGGCTCCTGCCTCTTCCACACCTCCCACCTGCACCTGTGGGCCCTGAACCCCAGCATCAGAGCAGACCCCCTAACCCCCGTTCCCCAACACCTGCTGACCCATCTGTCCTGGGGCAAGAGTGGATGCAGGAGTGGGGGGCAGGGAGCCCTGAGCACCAGCTCTGATTGTGGGCGGGGGTTGTGCTAACCCGGAGCCCGTCTCTCAACACTCTGGGAGCTATTATCATCTGTCCATCAGCAGCTTCAAGGAGCCAGGAGCCATGACCTGGACCATTCAGTGAGCGAGCGAGGGGACGGGTCCCCACTTTGATGTGAGCAACAGGGTCAGAATGGGAGCAGGAGGTGAGGGCCAGGCCCGGGCTGCAGGCAGCAATCTCCTCTCCCAACTAGGCTTCCACGGTGATGCCAGCTTGCCTTCATCACCCCTTTCCTGTCTCCCTGTTCTGGGTCCATGTCTCCGCCTGAGCCTCTGGGCTGCCCTGGGCTCCTGGTCCCACTCCTCCAGCCCGTGCCCCAATTGTGGACCCATCATCACCTATCTGCACACCCTTCCCGACTGGGAGTGAGGGAGTGTGAGGGCGGGGGACGAAGCAGGGAGACCCTGGGGTGGGGGCCAAACCCGCCTGATTCTAAGGGGCAGGTGGTGACTGCTTCTTACAGGAAGCTTGGGATCTGAGAGTCAGAGGAGAGAACCTTCCCTTCGGAACCAGGAACCGCAGGGCTGGGACAGGCCTCCGCCTTCAGCTACACTCCTCGCAGGCCATGCCCAGCCTGGCCCTGCACCTCCTGAAAGGTAGTTCCCATGCTCACTGGTCGGGGGAGGAGATGGGAGAACAGGGAGGGAGCGAGATGGAGGACAGAAGGACAGACGGAGGGAGAGAGCCATGGGTTCCCCTGGATGTGGCCCAAGTTACACACACACACACACACACACACACACACCTCCTACAGCCAGGCCTGAACGGCTGCCAGTTCATCCTGGCCCAGTCGGAGAGTCTGGCCTTTTTCCTGTCTAAAGTTACAGAATTTTCCAGAAGTTCCCCTGTTTTTTTTTTTTTATTTTCTTCTGGACTCATAAACCAGATTTTCCCCTGTCCTTCTCCTTCACTGGCCTAGAGAAGAAAAGCCAGAGAGAGAGAGAGAGAGCGAGTAGGCAGAGGGCCTGTGGTCACACACCCGAGGCTGACCTTTGTCTCTGCCTCTCCTGCTCGGAGGCCCTGGAGCCTGAGTACGTGCAACGCCACACCTGTTGCCTGCACAGAGCCTCTTGCATGAGTTAACTTATTTGCACGCATGCGTGCTAAGTCACTTCGTGTCCAAATCTGCGACCCCATGGACGGTAGCCCGCCAGGCTCCTCTGTCCATGGGATTCCCTAGGCAAGAACGCGGAGTCATCCCCCAGAGTCCCAGGGGATGAAGAGTAGCCTGACTGTCCTGTCCTCTCTACAGGACCAGGAGAGCTCTCCGCCTTCAGCTACGCTCCTCACTGGCAACGCCCAGCCTGGCCCTGCACGCTTGCAAACTTACTACAGTTTAGGGGAGCCATCGGAAAGGAAGCTGACTTCTTATTTCCAGAAAGACTGGAGTCAAGCTGGTTCTGGGAGTTGCCAGGCAGTGACCGAGCAGTTAGACCCCCAGGAGGGGATGTGAGGAGACCCACAGTATAGCTCAGGGGCTCACACTGAGAACAAAATAAGCACGCAGGTGTGCCCCAAACTGGATGGCCCATCAAAGATGGAGCTGGAGACCATGTTGGGAGTGGAGGACATGGCGGTCACCCCCAGCCAAGCCCCCTCCCCTGCCCCTGGCCAGGAATCGGGTAGATTCGAGGGAGAGCACAGCATCACGGGCAGTCCCCGAAGGGCTGTGGATCCCTTGAGAGGTGTGCGGCTGATTTGTAGGTGTGATATGAAGCCAGGACTCTTGGGTTCCTGATTTGAAGGTCAGAAGCCCAAGATGCCAGGGCCAAAGGAACCCGTAAGATCCAGCATCAAATCCTTCCTGGGATCAGAGGAGGAGGGGTGAGGTTGCTCTATCAAAAGCGTTCTTTCCTTCCCATCCTCTGAGCAGGTTCACTCAATGCCCGACATCACTCATCCCTGGGTAGTTTAGCTGCCATCAGGGGTGCTGTTTGGTACAGGAGACAGAAGGGGAGTTAGAGCAGGTGGGAGGGCGCCCCGGGCGTGGGGGACACTGGCAGCTTTGTCTCTCACGCCCTCCTTTGAGGGAGGGAAGGACAGGGGTTGTCAGTGGCCTCCCCCACCCTACACGGCCTGCCGCCCTGTGTCTGGGTCAGGGAATTAAGCTGTCCTCACCTCCGCAGTAAGAATGAGGCCTGACGGGCTATGACAAGAGCTGTCAGTGCTGGGGTCCAGTCCCAGCCAGCGCTGATAAGGCAGGCAGCTCAGGACCCCTGGGAAAGACAGGACTAGGAGAGTGGTGTCCAGGGCCCAAGGGGGGGGTGGTGCAGGTGGGAACAGAGCAACTTCTGTGCATCCCTGACCGGCCATGGCTATGGACGGCTTCTTGCAGGGGACTCTGCCCCTGACCTGCCTCCCACACCTAGACTCGGCACTCGGGGTCCCACTCCACCCCTACCTTGGCACCCGCTTGGGACCAGGCTCTCAGCTTCTCCAGGGAGCTCATCCTGCAGGGATGAAGATGGGGACGAGCTTCAAGGAGAAGCAGGTGACAGGGACTGTCTTGGCTGTTGTCCAGCGCCTGCCCTCCCGGCCTCGCTTCTCAACACTGTACTGGGCGATGCCAACCAGCCTGCCAGCTCCTGGAGCTGAAGTTGGGAAGCCTGTGAACGGTGGGGTCATCTTCCTGGGGGCAACCCACAGATCCCCACATGGGTCTGTCCTAGGAGGAAGCTGAGCCTCTGTGGGAGCCGGGCCCCCACCAGAGAGGAGCAGAAAGCACCTGCAGACCAGCCTCCTCGCAGTCCCCAAGATCTCCTGGGGCTCGGCAACCCTACACGATCAGGGTCCTTACTGGGCTTGTGTTTCTGCCTGGTGAGGACATTCCGGGTATGGAGGTTCTAGGTCCTGAGCCCCATCCCAGCTCATCCCTAAACCACGAGTCTGGGTAACTGCAGTTGCAGGCAGGGACGGGTGACAGAGGCCGACAGCATCGCTCTGATGTGCTGGCTTGTTAGCTGAGCGTGGCCAGGGGAAAGTCGCCACTGGACTGCACTCTGCCTCCTCTGTCTCACATTTTCCAAAGAAAGGTGACTCATTCCTGCTGTTCTCGTTCACCACCTCCTTCTGGCCAGCCCTAAAATCAACCAGGGTGGGCTCCAGGCCTGGGCTTGGGGGACACTGGCAGCTTTGACAGGCTGCCTCTCAGTCTCAAACTCCCCCCTAGAGATGCCCTACTTTTTGGTAAGGACCCTACTCAGCCCTGCTGTGTCCCACGTGGGCCTGGAAGGAGCCTGGGAAGGTCCATCTGACTGGTGGTTCTCAGGGTCCTTGCTGTGATCTCCAGGGGCTCTGCTCCCAGCCTCCCCCTCCAGCCCAAGCTGGCCCCGGGTGGGTCCCGCAGACCAGCCGCCAGCTGACCAGACCCCGGGGTCTCTGGTTGCCCCTGGAGCTGCACAGAGAGGCTGGGGAGGGTTGCAGAGGTCTCTAGGGTTCCAGGAGGGAAGACGGGAGAGGAAGGCATCCACTGACAGGCACACTGCTGGGTCCCGACCCAGCACGGAGGCCAAGAATTCTCATGCCAAAGTCAGGCTCAGAAGTGTGACCGGCTGCCCTGTGTCCGTTTCCCTGCGTCTGCCATCGTTTCCGCTGTGGCCTCTGTCTCCCTCCTCCTCTTACTCTCTCTCTCTGCGTCTGTCTCGCTTTGTCTCTGTCTCTCTCACCCTTGGGCTCTGTTTGCATCCACCCTTTGGTTCGTCCCTCTCTGGAACCTTCTCCTTGCTGGGCAGACCCGCCTCTCCCCTTCTCTCTCTCCACCTCTCCCTCTTTTGCTCTGTCCTGATGGTCTTCGCTTGTGTGAAGTCCCTCCTCTCCACCCGCAACTTCAGCCACATCCTCTCTGTGGGCTCCCCCCCTACCCCTGCCCCCGTCCAGCAGGAGACTTGTCCCCCAACCTCCTCACGGAGACCAAGAGACCCTGGACTCTCCTCTAGGTGCTGGGAAGCCAGCCCCATGGTGGGGGAGTGGGCAGTGGGCTTTAACCTCTGAAAGTGTCCCCCTGCTCCCCCGGCAAACAATCTGAGTGCTCAGGTGCCTGCCAGGGTTAAGGTCTCCAGACCTGTCCCAGCGCCTCCTTTCCAGAGGGGCTGATCCTGTAAGTCCTCAACCCAACACTGTGTCCTCAGACCCCACTCATAGAAGGGTCTTTTCTGTTGTGAAGGGGAGACGAGAAGGAAAGGGGAGGAGGGGGTGCTATGCGTCTGGTTCCTGGGGGGAACACCAAGCTCTGACTCTAAAGACGGGCTTGAAGACTAAAAGGACAGAGGGGGCACGACTGGTCACAGCATCCGTCCCCAGGTGACCCTATACTGTGTCACAGCCCCCTCTGTGCATCCCCTTCAGACTCTGCCCTCCGTGGGCTGGGGGAGGGAGGGCTGACCGAAAACAGCGTGGTACAGCAGAAGAGGGAACCGCGGATCAGAGAGGCAAACAGTCGGCCCAGGACACACAGCAAATTGCCGGCCTTGCTGGGGTGGCCTTCCTCCTCCACGCCCACCTCTCCTAGGATACTGCCTGAAGGCATCTGGGCCGACTGCCAAATGCAGGCTGCTCCTGCCTTCAACCCGCAGTTTCTGCATTTATAAATGCCTGAGTCTAACAAACTTGTTTTGAGCATCTTCTCTACCCCAGGCATGGGGCTAGTTCGAGACCTGGATGTGGGTGGCACCTCCAGGGGGCCACCTGTCTGCCTCAGGACCACTGTTCTCCAGGCTGTCTCTGTCTGTGTCTGTGTTGCCCGTGGGCCAGGGCTGAAGGGAGGAGGGCACGGGCATGCTGGGGGGGCCGTGGGGTGAGGAGGGCGGGTGGAGGGGCCTGGGTTTAATGAGGTGACTGCCACTTGCAAATGAAATAGAAGGCAGCCCAACTTGTGTGAACTCTGACCTCTCCTGTCCATCTTGCCTTTCACCAGGAGCTTTACGAGAGCGGCCCCTGCCTCCGAAGGGACCCACCGCAGCTTGGGGATGCTTGGCCTGAGAGGGTCAGGGAGGGTCGGGGTGAGAAGAAGGGCTGGGCCCAGGGCACAGGCTAGGGTTCACCCCAGCCCTGGAGCACTGGAGAATGGAAGGTGGGTGGGGCGCCTGGATTTGAGGAGGAATGTGAAAGTCGCTCAGTCGTGTCTGACTCTTTGTGACCCCATGGAATTCTCCAGAGCAGAATGCTGGAGTGGGTAAACGTTCCCTTCTTCAGGGGACTCTTTCCAACCCAGGGATCGAACCCAGGTCTTCTGCATTGCAGGTGGATTCTTTACCAGCTGAGGCACCAGGGAAGCACAAGAATACTGGAGTGGGTAGCCCATCCCTTCTCCAGCGGGTCTTCCTAACCCAGGAATGGAACTGGGGTCTTCTGCATTGCAGGAGGATACTTTACCAGCTGAGCTACCAGGGAAGCCCTGAGGCATAGATTGCAAAACTGGAGACTTCTAAACATGCAAACTCCCAAGCCCCAACCCTGCGGTTTCTGGTTCAGTAGGTTTGAGGTGGGGGCTTCCCTGGTGGCTGAGTGGTAAAGAATCTACCTGCCAAACAGGAAGCGTGGGTTCTACCTCTAGGTTGGGATGAACCCCTGGAGGAGGGAATGGTAACCCACTCCAGTATTCTTGCCTGGGAAATCCCGTGGACAGCGGAGCCTGGTGGGCTACAGTCCATGCAGTTGCAAGAGTCAGACATGACTGGGTTACTAAACAACAACAGCCGCAGGTTTGAGGTGGGGCTTGGAATCTGCAGTTTTAAAACGCTCCCATGGTGATTCTTAAACATAGCCAAGTTTAGCAACCACCATCGTGGACCACAGAGCAACGTGGCCTGGCCAGAGTCATCTTCTCATCGGGCGAGGGAACTTCAGTTCTCAGGGATGGTCCCTGGCTCTGTTTACGCGATGTCCCCACGCGTCAGGTACTGCTCTTTGTTTCACAGCCGTCACCCTGATGGGCCCTCCTCGTAATCCTGCAGGGTAGACGGCACGATCTGTATTTCAAAAATGGGATGGAGATTAAATATTAATAACTCACCCAAGAGGACACAGGGCTGAGATTTGAAAATGATTCAACCTGACTCCAAAAATTCTGCTGTTAAGTAAATACTATTCTATTGCCTTTATGGACCTGTTACTGAGTCCATGCTCGTTCTGCTCATTGCCCAACAGGCCAATGAATCCAACAGATGAGGTGTTGAGGTGAGGAAGAGACTTTATCTGGAATGCCAGCTGACCAAGAAGATGGCAGGCTAGAGCCTCAAGATAAGCATCTTATCAGGGTCAGCATACCAGGTTCTTTTCTAGATCAGAGATGGCAGGAGGTGAGAAAGACTGTTAATCTTGCAAACATCTCTTAGAATGAATGGCAAACCTCAGTCAGGGGATGTGTTAATTTCTTCTTTCCTACCATCAACAGGTGGACAGGGTTCTGAACAAAAAGGTACTTTAGTTTAACAGCCAGGCAAAGGGGCAGGGTTCTCTGGGGCAAGGGCTCTGGGGACAGATGAAGGGCCCCTTCCCTCTGGCTTGCCGCCTTCCTGCCTGCATCCCGCAGGGCAGGTTTCAGTGGGATCCACCACCCTCAGTGCTAATCTTCTGAAGAGGGTGTTATCCAGGGTTGCCCACGCCTAGAAGCTGGGCTCTGCAGGGCCCATGCCCAGGGCAATGCGTTGGCAGATTTAGCATAATTTTACCAACACTTCACTCATTCAAAAATGACTTTTCAAAAAGAATCATTTCTGGAACACCTCCTACTTTATATAGGTGCTAGCTTTGTTGTCGTTCAGATGCTTAGTTGTGTCTGACTCTTTGCGACCCCATGGACTGCAGCATGCCAGGCTTCCCTGTCCTTCACCATCTCCTGGAGCTTGCTGAAACACATCCAGTGAGTCAGGTGATGCCATCCTACCATCTCATCCTCTGTCATCCCCTTCTCTTCCTGCCCTCAAATCTTTCCCAGCATCAGTCCTTCCAATGAATATTCAGGCCTGATTTCCTTTAGGACTGACTGGTTTGATCTCCTTGCAGTCCAAGGGACTCTCAAGAGTCTTCTCCAGCACCACAGCTCAAAAGCATCAATTCTTCGGTGTTCAACTTTCTTTACAGTCCAACTCTCACACCCGTACATGACTACTGGAAGGAGCTCGCTACATAAAGTGGAGAGCCTGCGGTGTGTGATGGTAGGAAGCAGAAAGGATGAGGAGCTGGTGAAGGGTAAAAATGAGATGTGAGGAACTCGGGTTTTTCAGGGTGAGGAGGAGAAGGAAGGCTGCCCTGTCTGCAGATTTCACCACTGCTCTCAAAGAGATCTTAGGGAGTGGCCTGGGAAGGCTCCTCGCTGAGGATAAATGATGCGGGAGGTGAGGCTGGGGCACCTGAACCTTGAGGGATGATAACATCCCAGGTGTGGGGTCTTCACACAGCGCCAGGAAGGCCGTCCCAGCCATCCTGCCCGCGGGAAGGCTGGAGTCCCTTCTCCCTTTAGACAAAAGTGTGTGTTAGTCATTCAATCATGTCTGATTCTTTGAGTTCCCATGAACTGTAGCCCTCCAGGCTCCTCTATCCATGGGGATTTTCCAGGCAAGAATACCAGAGTGGGTAGGCATTCCCTTCTCCAAGAATCTTCCTGACCCAGGGATGGAACCTGGGTCTCCTGCATTGCAGGCAGATTCTTTACTGTCTGAGCCCCTTTAGGCAAGGGGCCAATTAAGTGTCTTACCAACAAGGATAGTTTTGAGAACAAAACTGACACTCAGCAACCACTCCCAAACACAAGCTGAAACCAAGACTGTCTGCAGGTGTCCAGGACTGTGGTTATCTACTTGTGGGTCACCCCCACAAGTTGGGGGCTCTCAAAACCAGGAGTCTGGGTTCCCAGTTAATGGTGAGAGCAAGTGACAGCATTAGGAAGTGGGGCAACCTCCTGCCTGGGGAGTCTCAAGGGACAGCAGGGTCCCAGTGGGGAAGGTACTGGGCAGGATCTTAGCAGGGGTTCCAGGCTGTGGTCAGAGCACTGCTCTGCGGGGAGCTGCAGGCAACCCGACTCCACACCACAGTGGGAACAATAGAGCCGGAGAGTAGAATGGGCGGGAATTGGAGGGGGCTCAGGGGATGGAGCTGGGCGAAGCCACTCTCCTCCCATGACTTGGGGACAGGGGCCCGAGGGAAGAGGTGTAAAAGAGGCTTCGAGGGGCTTCACAGGACACACTTTCCCACCCTTCCACCTCCATCCAGCCTGAGGCCAGTGATTCCTATTTGTCACCTGGACCCTTGGAAGAATCGTTTGAAAGCTATTGGCCTTCTAAGAAATTGTACAAATGCTCTCCCATGTACTATTTTGCACTTCCAAGGGATTCATGCACCCTAAGAATCTTTATCCTAGGAAATGATGCATTCCCTGAGCCTAGATTATTGACCCACAGAATCCATGAGGTAATAAATGTATATTGCTTTAACCACCAAGGTTGAAGTAATTACACAGCAATGAACATCTAACACATTTCTCATTAGCTTTTTCTGATGCTGTGTCACTTTATCACAAAGGATGTTCTTCCCAGACTGTGGGGCTTGCTCCCAGAAGTTTTCATACCATCTGTACTAGCTGGCTGTTATCATTTGCAAAAGTAAATTTCTTGGCTTGGCAACCCCTCTCTGAGGAAATCTTGTCCTGGCTGAGCTACCCAGCTAGAAAATGTGGCCACCTAGACAGCCCCAGTCTAGGGGATACCACCTGGGAATTGACAATAATCAGGATACAGTAAAGGCAAGAGAAAACTCGAGCCCCACAGTCTCCTCTGCCCTTACTCACAGTAGGAGCTGTTTCATAGTCTTTGCTAGCCCCCTGCCTCTAGCATCTATATTTGTAGTTAGGAGTTACTCAGTACATGTTTGCCAATTCATTTGATCCAGTCATTCTTGAAGTTAAAACTGGGGCTGATGAAGAAGTGCCAGGCCCCATCAAGGGCACCTATTACTTAAATTTCAGGACAGTCCACCTGGCCCCCAAAAGTAGGGGCAGTCAATGTTAGGCCTTTGAAAAGGACTCATGCCAAGAGTGTAGCGAGAGATGATGACCCAAGTTGGCATCTGGATCTGCAAGGAAAACATCAGCCTTTGCAGTCTGAGGCTTTCATCAGTCTTCACCTTGACCTGGAGGCCTGGGGAAAGAGCAGAATGGTTTCAAAGAGACATCGCACTAATTTCCCTGGGTTCTCCTCTCTTTTAGGAAGGAGAGGAGCAGAAATTGAAGGAAAGGATTAGCGATCTCAGCTGTTGGGTTCTGAGATTCCAGTTATATTGATAAACTTTTCCATTTCCTTTCTCAGAAATTAGAATTAGAGGGAAGAAACCTTTGAAGTCCAGAAACCCAACCCTCTCATTGCATAGATGAGAAACCAAGGCCCAGAGAGGTGGACAGACTTACCCAGAGTCACACAGCCAATGGGGTGCAAGGCTGATCTGGAGCCCCGCGCCCTCTCCAGATCACTACTCCCTGCCTCTCCACCCCTTGGATGGAGTCAATTTATGGACATGGGAGCCAGGACATTTTACGTGGGTGTGACCACAGCCAGGGACTTCCCACACGCTGGGGGAAGCCGGCCGAGAACATGCCTGGGAGGGCCCGGGCCGTGGCCGTCTCCCTGCCCTCCCTGGAGGCGCTTAGAGTTGGGAGTTCGGCAGCAGAGCAAGGCATGTTGTTCATATTTTCTTGGCTGGGCGGTCCTGGCAACAGCTCTTCATTTCCTGTAAGGGAAGGCCTTTTAAACTCCGAGTTCAACCTCTCTTAAGATGGGGTGGGGTTGGGGCAGAAAAACAAAATCCTCAGAAGTAGAGCCCCTTGGCTCTGACCTGGGTGCCCTGGTGGGCTGGTGGAGCCAGCAGCTAGCTGAGAGCGAGAGCCCTGTCCTGTGGCTGCGGGCTCTGGGCAGAGGTCGGACAGGCTGAAGGAGCAGAGCCAGAGAGGGCCACTCCTCCGAGGTGTCCACCCAGCTTGCGGTCAGAGTAATGAGCCTGGGTCTCTCCTTTTCCATTTAAGACTTGTCGCTGTTCAGTTTCTCAATTGTTTCCAACTCTTTGCAACCCCATGGACTGTAACCCACCAGGCCCCTCTGCCCATGGGATTTTTCAGGCAAGACTACTCGAGTGGGTTGCCATTTCCTTCCCCAGGGGATCTTCCCAACCCAGGGATCAAACCTGAGTTTCCTGCATTGGCAGGCAGATAATTCTTTACCACTGAGCCACCAGGGAAGCTCCCATCAAGACTAATCAGAGGTTAAAAATTGTTTTTCCCACCCCACCCATGCCCCATGTTGGATCTCATTTCAGATCAGATCTTCTGGGAACCTCTTTGATCCCCCAAGTCTGAATCAGGTGTCCTCCCAGGTCCATGCAACCATAGTGTCCTGGGCTGCCCCCATCCCTAGTCTTTCAAGGACTGCGGTTGCCTGCTTGCCTGTCTGCCTCTGCCCACTGCCCAAACTCTGCTGGGAGACACCCCTGTAAGTGAATGAGAATGATGGGGTGAGGGAGGGAGCGTCCAATCCCCTCATCTGGTCCCATGAGGCCTCTGAGCTGCGATGCTCAGAGATGGCAAGGACACCAGGCCTTTCTCCAGCAGGCCACTCCTGGGAGGAAGTCTGACCTTGGGCCAGGCAGGTCCCACCCAGTGAGGGTCAGGGTATGAGCCACTAACCCCTGGCATTGCCCAGCAGCTGGGAGGCCTTTTGGTTGCCGTGGTAACACCCAGCACATTACCTGACAATTAAGAGGCATTCCATAATGATTCCAAGGGAGAAATGAAACAAAGCTTTTCATAGCCTCTTCTTCTATGGCTAAAAATGCCAGATCCTTCAAACATCGCTCACATGACATGATTTTCACTTCTTGTCTTGTCCTCTACGTTCAGTCAAGCCCTCTTGAGTTTTGACACCCAGAATTCACAACAGTTCTCCAGTGTGGTTTGACCCACGAAGCTGAACTGTGTTGTCACTTTGCCGAGTATGGATACTGCTTTTCTAGAAGGCACTCTGAGGTTTTTAGCAGCTGCAGAGATCTTGGCCTCCTGTAGTGTGTATAACGAACCAAAATTCAGAGGTTTTTCTTCCCAAATATGTTCTGTTGGTTTCCCTATCTCACCCTTATAAATGTGTGTATGTGTGTGGGTGGTTGGGTGGGTGTGTGTGTATGAGAGAGACAGAGACTGAGATGTAAGTGTAGGACCTTGCATTTATTCCTTTTTTTTTTCTTTTTTAATATTTATTTACTTGGCTGCATCAGGTTTTAATTGCAGCATGCAAACTGTTAGGTGCAGCATGTGGGATCTAGTTCCCTGACCAGGGATTGAACCCAGGCCCCCTGCATTGGGAACATGGAGTCTTAACCACTGTACCATCAGGGAAGTCCCAGGACCTTGCATTTATTTATTCTTATTAAATTGCATCTTGCCCAATTTGTGTTATTGAGATCTGGATTTTTATTTATTTATTTTTTGACCAAAAAATTTTCGTTTGCTCTCAGACTCATGCCCGTCTCTGACCTTCTCTGTAAAATTGCCAGTGTGTACTGTGTGCTCAGCAAGTGCCAGGGCACTTTGTGTTGTTCAGGCACTCTGTTGTGTTGGACTCCTTGCAACCCATGGACTGCAGCACGCCAGGCCTCCCTGTCCTTCACTATCTCCCAGAGTTTGCCCAAGTTCATGTCTATTGAGTCGGTGATGCTGTCCAAGCATCTTATCCTGTGTTGCCCTCTTCTCCTTTTGCCTTCAATCTTTCCCAGCATCAGGGTTGTGTATGAGGATCACTTTACGTGGATTTTTTTTTTAATCCCTCTTTAATCCTCACAGCAGCCTATGAGATAGGTACGTTTATTGGCCTCATTTTATAGATAACAGGATTGGAGCAGGATTGTGAACCCATCTATCTGACTCCAGGCCTTTCTGTTAACTGCAACAGTATGCAATCCCTATGTTTTCATCCAAATCATTCCCTAAAACGATGGGAAGGAAAGACTCAGGGGCAATACTGCCAAGGGGATAAAAGTGGAGAAGCCTGGAAGCAGGGAGTGACCTGTGTCAGAATGAAGGTTCCAATACACTAGAATGTGATAGGAGTGACATCATCTGTTTCATGCCACACAAACCTGTTTGCAAAGGACCCAGGAACCTCAGGGGAAGAACTCAGATAGCTACACAGATGTCCAGATCCATCTAAAAATCTATAAATGCAGGGAGGCAAAATGGGACCAAAAGAAATCAAAGCCTAAAATGTTGACCAGAGCCCTAACACCTGCAGTCCCTTTTCCCGAACACCTGTTAACACTCCTCCCAGCCCCTGCCCCCCTCCTCCCCCAAAATCCCTTTGCGAGCAAACTCCTACTGATCCTTCAGTCTCAACTTAAACATCGCTCTTTCTAGAAAGCCCCCCTGCTTCCCCAGACCATTTGGTCCAGCTGGTATAAGTTCCTAGGGCACCTTGCCCATCTACTAAATGCTCAGTCCCCTTGGAGCAGCTCATTCCTTGTCTGGCTTCTGCTGGACTATGAGTTCCACAAAGGCAGGGCCCTCACCTGTTCTCTACTCTGACCCAGCTCCCAGCCTGGCCCAGAGGAGGCTCCTCTTAGAAAATCAACAAATAGATTTTGAAAACAGTAGGTGGGGACTTCCCTGGCGGTCCAGTGGTTAAGACGCCTCACTTCCACTGCCGGGGGCACGGGTTCAATTCTTGGTCAGGGAACTAAGATCCCACCTGCCATGTGGTGAAGCCAAAAAATATATAAATTACAAAAATAAAATAAAATGATATGGACCCAAAACTTGCTTCTAACACACACACACACACACACACACACACACTGTAGGTAGTGAAAGGAGAGCGGCAGCTGCCATGTCTTGCCTATACAACCCCAGCCCCAGTCACTCATCTCTCTCTGCCTTTCCTTGGGCTTTGCTTGATGTTCACTAGAACTGGTTTTCGCCACCCTCTAATGTTAACGGGAAATGAGGGCCCATAGAGCTCAGGTCAGCCCCTGTCTTAGAACAGCACTGCCCAGGTAATGCAGCCAGGCTTTCCTTCTGCGGTAGGATATTGATGCTTTCTGCCTCAAGCCTGCCAGCTTGGTTTGGCTGTGACTCTGAGATTTTTTTTTTTTTTTTTTTGTCCCTCAGAGCAAGCAAGTCAGTATTGGGAAGGTTTTTAAAAATGCCATTCAGGGACTTCTCTGGTAGCCCAGGGGCTAAAACTCCAAGCTCCTATACAAGGGCCTGGGTTTGATCCCTAGTTGGGGAGCTAGATCCCACATGCTGCAACCAGAAGATTTTGCATGCTGCAACTAAAATAAAAATTCAATTAAAAAGGATTCTGTGTGCAACAACTAAAGATTCCACAGACCACAATGAAGATCAGAGATCCTGCATGTAGCAACTAAGATCCCCTGCGGCCAAGGAAATAAGCAAATATTAAAAAGTGACACATCACAGCCATCTACCAATGACTCTGAAAGTGAGCATGAGCCTTGGGGAATCGGGGATTTCACTACACTGACGACACAGTATTCTGGGAGTTACCACCTGGACTCTGTATCTCCACGTGGTTCTTTGCTGATCACAGCACCAGAACAAGGCCAAGCCTCCCAGGTCCTCCTTGCACCCCGCTGGAGCAATGCCAAGTCCTCAAAACTAAGGGGAATAAAAGAAGTCAGCGAATGACTCTGTACTCAACATAGAATGTTAAAATTCCTGGCACCCTTACACTTGCATTCAATTTTAGTCAATTAGTGTTGACTATTTGCTATGTGACAGGCAATATATTGTATGTCATCTCATTTATCCTTATAACTCCATCCTGGATAGAGTAAGGATCACTATCTTCATCTTGCAATTGACAAATCTGAAGCTCAAGGAAGTTATAGGAACTGACTTCAGGGCCTCCCATCTTTGCTGGGGCCCAAGACCCCTCTGCTGTGCCCCAAAGCTAGCTAGCTCCAGGAGGGCAATCCCTACCGCCCTGGCTTTGGGACCACTGGGTGTGGACTTGCTTTTGACCAGGGTCTGATGTAGAAGCAGGCAAAAGCGCCACCGGGCACATCACTGTTTTGGGGAGCTGGCAGCTTCCTCCCTTGGCCATGTGAACATTTTCCAAATATGGGGAGCCATCTGTTGATGATGTGAACATTGGGCAACTTGCACTCATCACGAGCTTGGCAGCAATGGAAAGTGAGTCCAGAAAGAGCCCTTGTGTATCATAAAGGAAATTTAAGCCGTATGTTTCTCATTCATTTATTCTTAAGTCATCAAAATGTTGGTTTTAAAGAGGCTTTTGATGTCTAACTCGCTTTCTGCTTTTTTATGGGGGGGAGAGAGAGGAAGTCACGATTCTTTGGCTGTAAATTGCCCGGTTTGGGCAAAGCTGGAGATGATCCATTACCCAAATACTGGAAGAACTGAGGAAGCTCCAAGCAGGGGTATGTTGCCTTAGGAACCCGGGTGGGACTCATGCTCATTCCAAAAAAAAAGAGAGTACAATGGCTATTTAGCAAGTGTCAGGCATAGTGACAAGTACAAGATGAACAACTCACAAGCCTCTTCCATCAGTGTAGTGGGAAGGAGGAAGAGAGACATCTAAATAATTGACCAGGCCATTCTCCTGTAGGCGACTCCTCTGCCCACTGTCACCTTGCTCTGAGCAACACCGTGATGAAGACAGTGGCTGAGGAGTCAGGAGCCATGCCTGAGGCTTCCTGTGCAGTGGATGCAGCCATGGAGCTGGGGGCAGCATCTCAGGGTCTTGGGATCTCGGCTGTCTTGCTCTAGAGCTCCTATTCTTAAACTCTGCTGCCTCTAGCAGGAGAGGAGCAGCTACCTAGGTGGGGAGAAAGGGAAAAAAAGACTCTCCAGGTGGAGGAAACCACCCCTGAGAGGGGCTCCAGGAGGGAAGGACATGTCGCATGTAAGGAGCAGAAAGGCCAGGATGGACAGCACAGGAGAGGGACCCAAGGTGAGGTTGGAGAGGCTGGCAAGGGCCAGACCGTGAGGGCCGTGCCACCAAGGCAAGGCTGTGGCCTCTAACCTAGGAGCGGAGGGAAGGCGCTGGCAGCTTGTAAAAGCTCTCTGGGTGCCGCTCATGTGCATTCAGGGTTGAGAACCTCTGGGATAAAGATGGTGGCAGTTAAGGCAAGAAGAAGTGGACAGACCAGAGAAGGACCTTGGGCTTCAGTTTCTAGGACCTGAAGTGTTGCCTGGTGGGCAGGGCAGGGAGGTACTGATGATGAAGAGAGGAAGGTAAGTGATGGAAATGGAGACTCGCCAGATGAGATGTCCAGGGATGTCAGATTTTAGAAGGAGACTATTGTGTGGATAATACTGTTAAGACCAGAGCTTCCGTCTGAAGATCATGTGAGCACAGCTGTGCCCTGAACGTTTTCCAGGCTTTAAGACCAGCTCACTTTGGTCCCTGTAACCCAAACATCCTAATTAATTTGTTTACAATACAGCATGGCAGTGTCACAACAGAGACAGAAATATAGCTCTAGAGACACTGGGTGAACCGAGGGACTAATTTTGCCAGGACTGTCAGAGAATGCTTTACTGAGGAGGTGACCCCGGCGCTGGTTTGGGGAAGGGTCATAGTTGTTCTCAGGCGAAGGAGGAAGAGGATGTCCTAAGTGCGTAGGAGGGACAGGGTTGTAAAGATCCATTGAGTCTGGGAAGCAGTGAGGTCAAAGTGGGAACGATGTTGGCATGTCTGGGAGAGGAACCAGGGCGAGATGGAGAGATGAGCTGGGACCAGCCGAGAAGGGACGTGGAAGCAAAAGGATTCCGATTTTCGTTTTGGTTCTAGTCCTCTAGCTTGTAAGTTCTCCTCACAGGACCTGGTCCTTGACCTTCTGTTGGGGGCCTATGAACACCAGAGAATCCTTGGAGTCAGTGGGCTCTTGGAAGGTCATCTAATCCATTCTTCTGTTCTTGGGGGCACCAGATCTAAGTTGTCCTAAACACATGAGAAAGTTTTCTATATTTGAGGCATTTTAAAGAAGGAGGGACTTGTGTGGTCCAGTGGTTAAGACTCCATACTTGCAATGCAGGGGATGTAGTTTCAACCACTGGTTGGAGAACTAGGATCCCACATGCCCCGTGGCATGGCTACCTGCTCCCCCAACCCCGAATCCTACCACCTCACTGGGTCATACGTTGGTTGACATGAGACCTCATCCTAGTTCTTTTCCTCTATAGTTTCAACTTGTTTTTGTAGATTCTCAAAGGAGTGGAAACAGCCACTGTTTTCTGTAATGAAAGATGTCCACACTCTTAGGCAATCACTGATAAAAAACATTTGTTGGACTCTTACTCTGTGAAGGTTCTGTGTTGACCTGATGATAAAGAAATAGAAGGCAAATTCTTTGGTTTTGAGTTGCTCATATCTGCTGAGTCAGGACATAAAAATAGAATACTTGTAACATCAGGAAATATATGCTAAGTTAGTGCCAAACAAAATCTTCCTGATCCCCTTGGACAGATCTGGGGTGTTCCCTGCCTGTGTTCCCCTGTTCCTGGTACACACATTACTTCCACATAGCAATTATCCTGAGATATCATGGCAAATATATTGTGCATTTCAATACATAGCCATACTTTTATTTATTCATTATATAGAATTGAAAAGAAAAGCATATACATGCTTACATTAATTTAAAGATTGTTCATTAATATATCTGTTATAATTTTAATTAATTTTTATTGGAGTATAGTTGCTTTACAATGTTGTGTTAGCTTTTACTGTACAGCAAAGTGAATCGGATACCCTGAGCTATCATGGCTGTTTGTCTCCATTTTGTTTCCCCAGCAGACTGAGCTCCTTAAGACAGAACATCCTCTTTCTCTTTGTTTGAAGCCCTCCTCCTACCTCAGTATCTAGCTTACACTGGGTGCTCAATTAATATTTGATAGATTAATAAATGAATGGTAAATTCAGTACTGATGCTGAAGCTGAAGCTCCAATACTTTGGCATCTGATGAGAGGAGTTGATTCATTGGAAAAGGCTGTGATGTGGGGAAAACTTGAAGGCCAAAGGAGAAGGGGGTGGCAGAGAATGAGATGGTTAGCATCACCGACTCAATAGACATGAGTTTGATCCAATTCTGGGAGATAGCAGAGGACAGGGAAGCCTGATGTGGTGAAGTCCATGGGGTCCCAGAGAGTTGGATGTGACTTAGCAACTGAACAACAACAGCATATTTACAAAATAATACAAAGACTGTGTATTTCTCTTAGGAATTCAGGGGATGGAGGGACCCCTGTGGGCCAGAACAGTCAGGAGGTTTGACAAAGGCAGTGAGGCTCCTACTATACACCTAACTTTAGTGATGAAAACTGGGAACTGAAATAATGAGGTTAGAAAGGGGTGAGTTGGGAAAGAGAAAGGTCTCCCATCATCCAACTCCAGCTAATGTTATCCAGGTTGGAGGCATGGCCGCTTACTTGAAACACAATGGATTCTGGGACAATTGACCAGTGAATTGTTCTAATATGTGTGACCACGTGTTGAATCACATGGATCTTCAGCCCATCCATGCATTCTCTGGGGTCCTGGAGCACCAGATGTTGCTCTGGTTTTCCTGGGGTTCCCTGGGATCCCACTCTCTCCACCAGAGACTGTGCCCCCTTCCCAACCAGTCCCCCTCTCTCTTGCTTAAATTAAAATGGCTAATTTTAGACACTTCCTGATTACTCCTCCCTGGACCTCATTAGTGGAATTAAAACATTTGGAACCTCAGCTGGAGGAGGAGCCACTTTCATTGGTCCTGGTCTGTTTTCCATCTCCATGTTGCTGTTGATGTTGGCTGCCTTGGAGAAAAGCAAAACGAACTCTCTCCCTAAGAGAGCGGACCACAGGCTGTTGGCTGAGTGCCTGAGCCAGGGGATGAGGGGTGAAGGCACATATGTCCAAGGGGATATGCCCACCTCTGATGGCAGGCACATGTTTTGCTCCTAGTACATCTGAAAGATGCATAGGCATTCATTTTTCGTTTATATAGTCATTCAACATTTAATGATCACTTAGTGATCACCAGACACTAAACTATCCTATATTCTAGGTCCTGAGGGTAGAAAAACATCTAAAAAATGGCTTCTGCTTGCTGAGAACTTCCAATCAGGTAGGTGTGATGGACCAACATGTGACCACCAACCCTTGAGACCCATGTACAGGTATGCGAAGGGTACTCATCTTTGAGTATTCCAGTCTAGGTTCTGTCTAAGGATTTTATATGAATTTGCTCACTTAATTCTCACAATAACTCTATGAGCGTGAAGAAGGACCACCTAGCTTAGTGCAGAGTGGGAGCAAAGAGCAGGAAGGGAAGAAAAAGCAAAGGGAAGTAAGGGCATTCCAAGCAGAGGGACTGGCATTTCCAAAAATATGGAGGCCTCGGACTTCCCTGGCAGTCCAGTAGCCAAGAATCCACCTCGCATTGCAGGGGACATGCATTCGATCCCTGGTCGGGGAACAAAGATCCCACAAGCCTTGGAGAAACTAAGCCTTTGAGTTGCAACTACTGAGCCTGCCAACTAGAAAGAAGCCCTTGCAAAGCAATGAAAAGATCCCGCCTGCCACAACTAAGACTGGATGCAGCAAAGCATAAATAACAAATACAATATTTCTTTAAAAAGATGTGGAGGCCTCCCTCCCAACACAAATCAAGTTTGGGGATCTGTGTACCTCTTTCTGCAATTCTTTTTCTCTGCCCCAGAGGAAAAGATCCCTGCAAATATCTTAAAGTTGGTGACATCTGTTGATTACAAGACTTTCAAGCATCTCCAGGGAATTTTTATTCCACTGAAAACAGACTCCTGCAATAGCCTTGTCTCCTGTTGGATTTGCACCTTATCTAATAGCAATGTGGCTGGGAGCCTATTAGTCTGCTCACCCCCACTGCCATCATTTTCCTGTTTCTTGCTCCTCCCCCTGCTCTTTTAAATTGATTCCAGAAGCTCTTTTCTCACTTTTAGTCTAGAGCCTCCTAGGTTGACTCCTTCTCCTCCACTAGCAGCTCATTTTCTCATGAAACTATTCGTCAAGGTCTCTCTCATCTCTTCTCTTTGAGTCCTAGTCCACCTGGGACTGTCTCAAAGCAGAGTCCACAGCCCAGAGACTTCAACAAATTCAAGATAAATGGGCCATAGCAGCAGGTGTGGTCAGTGTCCATTTGTGACCGGCCAGGGCTGCACACCATAGCACTCCGCGTCTTCTGACAGTGTGATGCCCAAACTGGGATTTGTGTGGAATCTAAACCACAGGCTTTCTGTGGTACTCAAGCCCTAGCATAGGAAATGGAGAGGGGATTTGAAGAGCACGGAGAATTGCCAGCACAATTTGGGTGACAAAGGAGATACTTCTAGAATCGCTGAGAAAAGTGATCCTGGGAAGAAGGCGAGGTCAGAAACACTGATGCTTACCCTTCCGGATCAGATGGCCCAAGAATCTCAGCACATTTGACCTTCACTGCCACTTTTCAGGAACTTCAAGCTCCTTCTTGGGCTCAGGGCCAAGGACACACCGCCCTTTCCCTCTCTCCTGCACCTTGTTTGTCCTAAAGCATAGAGAAGTTCTGAACTCCAGTCTGGGATGGGGGAGTCAAGGAGTCCTGAATCTGGTCTCAGAGAGGAGAGAATGGTACCTCTCAAGAAAGCCAGCTCCCCTCCTGCCTTGGGTCTTGGCTCCGTGTGATGATCCTCTCCAGAGCACTCGAGGCCTAGCGTCTTTTTTTAATGGGAACAAGAGACTCGTAAATCCCCGAGCCAGACTCCCTTGGAAGCTCCTGGCTCAGCGTTTGCCTCCTGGGCTCCCTGCCACGGGGAGCTTCTCCCATCTGCCCGCCCTCTCTCCCAGACTTCATCACGCATTGAATTCTGGCTCCGGCCAGGCAGTCTCGACTGCCTGGCCCAGACTTGGGCCTGCTCTGGTTACTAAGGGTAAGCATCTTTGGGCTGAACTGTAATCCTCAAGGCCCTCTGAAACTTGGGGCTGCTGGATCAAGAGATGCTGACCCAGCATCTTGGGGAACATTTGAGAGATGAAATTTGGAGAAACCCAGATAGGCATCAAACCAGGAGTTTAGGTGAAATCTACCTACAGTTCCCCTTTCCTCAAGTGGAGGCCCAGACACACAGGTCCACCCGTTCTTCCTGTGGCTCCTCCAGGGGAGCTGATCTCCCTCCATGTCCAGCTGTCCATCTGAGTGTCTGTCTCTCTGCCACTCTGATCAAGGGGCTCCTGGCCCCTCCCCTCTTGTCGTCCTTTTTTTTTTTTTTTTTTGATAATTTTATTTGTCTATTTTTGGCTGCTCTGTGTCTTTGTTGCTTTGCGTGGGCTTTCTCTATTTGCAGTGAACAGGGGCTTCTCTTTAGTTGTGGTACACGGGCTTCTCATTGTGGAGGCTCCTCTTGCACAAGGCTCTAGGTGCGCAGGCTTCAGTAGTTGTGGCCACACAGGCTCAGCAGTTGCGATGCACAGGCTTAGTTGCTCTGAGGCATGAGGGATCTGCCAGGACTGGGGATCCAACCCATGTCCCCTGTAGTGGCAGGCGGATTCTTTACCACTGGCCCACCAGGGAAGTCCTCCCCTCTTCCTTTTCCAGTCAACCTTGTCCTTCAGCTAGAGGTCAGGCACAGGGGCCTCCAGGTGCAGCCTGTGCTCAATGAGAAGAGTCAACCCCGCACTGTCAAGCCGATCTGTCAAGAAGGCTTTAGGGTTTGTAATTAGGAGAGCCAGATGGCCTCTTTCTTTAGTCTTTTCTGGCTCCCTCACTACCCAAGCCCCCTCCCCTTCCCCCTGGCTTATAACTTGACTTTTTAAGATGGAATCAAAAAATTGAAAAGAAAGAAAAAAAAAAAAAGATAGAAGGACTACTAATCTTCACTCCCTCCCCATATTCTAAAAATCACTTTGTGCCAGGTCTTACTTCTTGACTCCTAGTGTCTTTAAATGTCCTTAGAATTCGCAGGACAAAGTGTCTGATGGAAGAAACTGATTCCTGGAGGTTGTCCGAGGAAGGAGGTTTCTGTCCTTTGTGTTACAGCCGTGGGGCTGAGCCTGGAACACAGACATCCCTGTGTTCCAGCCTCCATTGGAGCTAACAGGGTAGAAACAACCAGGAGGCCATGAGGAGCCCTGGAGGGCCGGCCAGGCGTGAGCCCTAACTTGCAGGGCGGCCTTGGACCAGAGTTTTCTCCTCGTTGGGTCTCAGGGTTTTCATAGACAGAGAACACTTCTCCTTTTGAAGGTACTTCAGATAAGCGACTGCAGGAAAAGGAGTGACTTGCTAGCAGCAGCTCCTATGAGATGTGGATGACAGCTTATAGGATTTTGTGGTGGCGCTGGTCTGTTTTCCGTTTGGGGGCTTCCCTGTGGCTCAGCTGGTAAAGAATCCACCTGCAGTGCGGGAGACCTGGGTTCCATCTCTGGGTTGGGAAGATCCCCTGGAGAAGGGAATGGCTACCCACTCCAGTATTCTAATATTCTAGCCTGGAGAATTCCACGGACTGTGTAGTCGATGGGGTCACAAAGAGTCAGACACGACTAAGCAACTTTCACTGGCCTGTTTTGCTTAAAACATGGAGAGGATGGTTGGCTCTGGGGTCGAGAGCGGCTGGCTGGAGAAAGTGGCTGAGGCCGGATCTGCCGGAAGTCACTGAGTCCAGGCAAGTCCGGGGAGTTCCATGGCCTGTTTTTGAAGATTCCTTTCCTCTCCTGGGCCCGTTTCAAAGGAAAGCAGATTATGTGGGCACAGAGTTCTAGAAAAGAGTTTCTTGACCATCAAGACAAGTCTTGCCTGGGGCTGTCCATCTGCAACTTCTGGGTCCCAGTCCTAATGGGAAGCTTCCCCTTTGGGACCCAATTAGGATTCCCTGGTAGCTCAACTGGTGAAGAACCTGCTGGCAATGCAGGAGATCCTGGTTCGATTCCTGGGTTGGGAAGATCCTCTGGAGAAGGGATAGGCCACCCACTCCAGTATCTTGGTCTTCCCTGATGGCTCAGACGGTAAAGAATTCGCCTACAATGCGGGAGGCCTGGGTTTGATCCCTGGGTTGGGAAGATCCCCTGGAGGAAACACGGCAATCCACTCCAGTATTCTTGCCTGGAGAATCCCCATGGACAGAGGAGCCTGGCAGGCTACAGTCCATGGGGTTGGAAAGAGTCGGACACGACTGAACAGCTAAGCATAGCACACACCGGGAAAGTTTAATTGAATATTTAAAAGTTTATTGGATATTGGAAATATTGGAAAGTTTAATTGAATATTTGTATTGAAAACAGGAGCCTGGGTCCAGGGCCCTGACTGGGGAGGCCGGGCACAAGGGGAGAACTGTGTCTACTTTTCCCTCCGGATTGGAGAACTTTAACTGTGCTGAAAGCAGACGGGGGCTGGGGCTGGGGGATAATGAGTCTGAAGTTTGTTTCCTCCCCAAACGGCCCCTCCCTTCCTCCTCTCTCCCTGCAGAGGAAAGGGGACAACAGGCTGTGGCCCATGGGGGCACTGTCCTCTGGGCACTCCGCTCTCTGAGCCCCCGCCTGGTGTCAGGAGCTGGGGGTGGATGGCCTGCATTTGTGCCCAGTGGGAGGGCGGGGCGCAAAGGTTCCTATGTGTGTGAGGTCCTCACACGGCAGGGGATGGCAGTGGGGTCCCTGTGGAAGGCCCCTGGCATGTGACGGAGATGCTTTGGTCAGGACGGCAGTGACGGCAGTGTTCACAGCCAGGGCACTCAGCTGGCCACCTAATGTGTGACCCTTTGAGTCCTGAGGAATGCCATGGATCAGTCCCTCTCTCTCCTTGGAAGGCATAGGATGAGTCATTCGTCATGGGCACTGTCCTCACGGTGGCGCCTGCATTTTGTCTGGCCACGTTTGGGAGAGTCCGCCTGGGGGTGGGGACTTGACTGGGTTCCAGCCTTCTGGAGGTGCCCCCTGCTCACCACCTGAGGTCCCTGTGAACATTATTGTTTATTATCTGAGCAGTTTCGAGAGAGGCCCCTGACTTGAGAGGCTGGGGGCCTGGCCCTGGGTGGCACTCCACGGCTCTGCGGGCATCAGGTGCGGCCACCTGCAGGGGCTGGCCTGCTAAAACAGGTACTGCTGGACGGGACCTCAGAGCTGGACAACAGTTAGGTCACAAGGCACTCCCTTAAGACCACGCACCAGTTCCAGGAAGAACTGGGATCTCACCCAGGTTTGTCTGCTCCAAAGCCTGCCCTTCCCCTTACACCAGATGGAGAAGCAGGATGAGGAGTAGGGGCTTTCAAATCAGCCTATAGATGAGGAAATTGGATTCTTCTACCTTTCTCTCTGTAAAAAGACTGGGAAGAGAGACATGAAATTGCTGCGGGTGACTCTATGTCACTAGCGGAGTGAAGACGGAAGTGGTGATGTCTTAGCAGATCCGGTTCCCCTCCTCTGCATTGCCCCCACCCCACCCCCACCCCTGGCCTGTGCTGAGATACCAACAGCCCATCACTGAGCACCCGTTGTGTGCCAGGCTCACTGCAACCGGCCCAGAAGAGTGACCCCCTTAGTCCTGCTGCAGTCACGGCAAGGAGGCCTCACTCGATTTTAAGCAGGAAACTGAGGCAGGGAGACATTAAGTAACTTCTCACTCGCTCAGGGAGCCTGGGGTGTGCCTCCTGGTCCAGGCACTAACCACTGAGCCACGCAGCCCCTGGGGAATGCTTCCAGTAGTAGCTCCGTGGCCACGTCTCCAAAGGGGGCTACACTCTGGCTGGAGTGGGGGGAGGTCAACATCCTCTGGTCCTCAGGGCATGGCCCCACATCCCTCAGCTGCAGGGAACCTAGAGATCAGATGAGGCAAGGCTGGCCCTGCTTTGGGAGGGGGGCCCCTCCCTTCTCCTGCCTCTCTCAGACCCGGTGGTGGCAGGGTGACCCTGTGGCCTGGATTCCAGGGCTGTGAGCTTCATACGCGCCTCACAAGGGAGGCTTACAGCAGCCCCAGGAGGCAGGGCATTTGTAGTGGCCTTGGTGACCGTGCAGCGTGGCAGGGACACCTGACCTCGAATGGAGGTGACAGCAGCTGCCTCTATTCTTCAGCTCTTTTCCCCTCTATCTGTGTGTTCATCAGGGAGAGGCGTGAGCGGTGTTGGAGGCAATCCAAGGTCCAGGAGGATGGAGAAACAGGAGGAGACCGAGTAACAGGCCCAAGACTTCCCCTCCACCCCCGCCCTGGGATGCTCCCCAGTCACGGACTGTGCCGTCCTTGCTCTCCCAGACCAGCCAAGCGAGCTGCAAACCCATGACGGAGGCCAAGTGGAGCTGGGAGGATGCTCGGCCTGGCTCCTCTTGCAATAAACAGTAGTAGGAAAATGCAGCTGTTTGTGTATAAACTAAAGCTTCTCACAGCCCCGGAAGCCTCTGACTCGGGGCCCACAGGCTTGGAGCAGAGAACACTGCGGGGAGAAACATCATGTGTGAGCTGTGACTGCTGGGTCCCATGCATCCTGCTGCCCACCTCACCCTTCTGCACTCTGACCTGGCCTGCCTCCCTCCTCTCATCGGCGCTGGAGCCCAAACACAGCCCAGCGTAGGAACATCTGCTTCTCATGCTCTGGTCTCCTGCACAAACAGAGCTGGTCTCAGGGGCAGGAGGCGGGGTGGGGTGAGGGCTTTTGGGTGCTGTGAAATGTGTCAGAGAAGGGGCACAGGCACTCGGGACCCCTGTCATCCACGGGGATACCCAGAGTGGATCCTTACCCTGAGGGCGGGGTGGAAGCATGAGTTTGATGCTAAACAGAGTCCACTCTGCAGGGCGGGAGGGCAGGCAGCCCTGGGGAGGAAAGATTGGAGATCGGGTGCGGAGAAAGGCCATAGTGGTGGGGGGGGGGGGGGGGCATTTGGTCCATTTTGGCGTTAACGGGTTATGCAAATAAAATGCAAATTGGCCCTTTATTGTATTTTAGTCAATAGCCAGGCATTTTTTATCTTTGACTGGAAGCTTTGGTCTCTGTAGGTCCCAGCAGGTCACCAGGTGGGAGGGGGGCTGGCAGCCTCTGAAAGAGGAGGATGGGAAGGGAGGGGTCATCCCTTTCCTCTGCCCAGTAGCTGTCACCCCAAAGGGGCTGGGGAGGGGGTACTGGCGGCAGATAGACCCCGGGAGTCCCTCCTGTGGGCCCTCTGATGGCAGCACTGACGTTCACAGGCCGGGTGTGCGGGGGCTGGGGGTGGCGGGGGCTGGGCCTGATGGATAGGCCCTGGCAGCAGCTCAAGCCGCCCGCTGGGGGTCGGGGCCCAGGCTCCTCCGTGCAAGGTCAGGCTGAGGGCGGAGGGACTCTGGCGGCTGGAGGGTCCATGGGGTGGGGGGCAGGGGCTGCTGGGAGGGCTCTAGCGGTGGGTGCCTAGGGGGGAAGAGAAAGGACAGGTCCCACGCGGGAGGGGGAGTAAATGATTGTCGGGGGAATGTGCCCAGCCAGGATCACATTTTGTGTTGCTGGGCTTCCTAAGGGACAAACCTGCCTGTATTTTATGTGGGTTCCAGGGTGCCCATGTTGGGGAAGGATGGAGTCCAAAGGCAGCACACAGCCGAACACACACACACAAACACACACACACTCTCCTTTTATTTTTTAAAAAGAGGGAATCTGGTTTCCATGGAAACCTGACCACTTACAGGTCTGACGCGTCTAAACTGACATTCTTGGATGTAAATCAGGTCTCTCCTCCCACCTGTTTCCCCAGAGCCCCAAAGTGCAGCGTTGGAGTCCCTCCTGGGCAGTCCCTGGGGGCCCACTCTCCCCCGGACAGGCCCACACGCCTCCCCCTCAGGTGCCCGAGAATTGCGGGGTGGGAATGAGGGGGGTCAGCCCTGTCGATTTCTCCCTCGTGGTCACAAAACCAGGACCCAGGTGCCCTGTCCTCAGAGGTCGGCTGCTGTGCAGTAGTTGGGGGCACGTCCAGCCCCAGGGATATCCCTGGGTCTGAGTGAGAGGGAGTCGGGATGTCCATGGACCTTAGCGGGTGCCTAGACGTGGCTGTCACCACCTTTCCCTCTTTCCAACATGTCCTGCAGGCCGCACCATCACCTGAGCATCATCTCCCAGAAGCCCTTTCGGGGGCCAGGAATCCGAGGGACTGGCCCCACTTGGTGGTGAGAATCTTGCTTCACTGAGGGAAACGTTCTCCAGGGCGGCTCAGGGTCGAGGCAACGAGGTTGGGGCAGGACCAGCAGACAGCTGTCACAGCGGCTGCCTCCTCACTTCATAAATTCCCCTGCCATTTCCCCGGGATACCTTGATTTTGACCTCCGTGCGGGGAGCAAAGTCCTTTCTTTGTGTCCTAATAAACAGCCTCAGCCGGGGCTGGCTTCCAGCTGTTCGGCGGCCCCTTGGGCCCCACCCCCTCAGCCTAGAGGCTCTTTCTCCCCGTGAAGTCTCATTAACTGGAGGCTTGGGGCCAAGGCAGGGCCCTTGCAGGCCATCTCTCTCCTTATTAGCACAATCATTTCTGTCTGGCATGATGGCCTGCGCTTCTCCTGGAAGCCTGTCTGCACAGAGGCCCCTCGAGGCCTTGGAAATTCTGCCTTGAGTCCTCAGGGTGCCCAGGGCATTTCTCCACTGTGGTCATTAGCACAAAGGCCCTGTGGGTGTGGGGGGACTGCCTAGGTCTTCTCAGGGCCCAAAGGAGGCAGTGCTGATGGATCAGATGCTGAAGATGGGTCTCTAACACCTTCTCCCTCAAAGCCGGCCCTGATCTTTGTGAAGAAACTCCATTCCTGGTGGCATTTGCCCACTGTCAACTCAGGTCACCCAGAAGGTATTTGTGGGCCTGCACACAGCTCTCTCCCTTCCTAAAATTCAGTGCAAAACTTGAACTGGGCAAGAGAAATCTCAGGAGGAACTTAAGATGTCCTTTGCAGGCGGATTTCTCCCTGGACATCTGAGACTGGATTTTTTAGGCTCTTCTCTGTACACCAACTCCCTCCACCCCTGAATTTCAGTCTGCAAAATCCAAAGTGCTTTCCACTTCCTCCTTCTTGAATCGGTTGTGTAGTGGTTAAGAACCAAAGAAGTGGAATCAGACAGGCTTGGGTGCAAATCCTGTTGCTACTGTTTGCTAGCTGGTTGACAGGGGAACTTCTCTGAACTGCTCTGAGCCTCAGTTTCCATGTCTGGAAAATGGGTGTGATGGAAGTAATACTGAGCTTTGACAAAAGAGAATGCCTGTAACACATATGTTATCAGCTGTTATCATCCTGAGGACAAGCAATGTGCATTTGTACATAGAGTCTCAGAGAGGTGTGTCCTCTTCTACCTGGGTCAGGACACGGGATTATGTATGTTTCCCACTTGCCTCCATGCAGGGAAGCCTCAAAACAGCCGAGAAAGTTTGTTTTAGCAGGGAAAGGTGTTTTTTTCTTTTTTCCTAAAGAATACTTGCAGGTAGAAAGGATCCACAGGCTCTGTGAATATTGGGAACAGGAAAAGGAATCCAATGGCCATATGCAGGGGTGGGAGGAATACACTCCATCACAGGTCTTTTTGACTCTTGTTCTGTGTCTACATTATACAAAACTGACTTTTAAAAAAATGTATATAACATTTAAAAATTAAATATTAAAAACATACAAGGAGACACACTGGGACAGCAATCCTTAAACTTTTTTTTTTAATCAAAGTATAGTTGAATTATAATGTTGTGTTAATTTCTGCTGTACAGAAATGTGACTCAGTTTATATATATATTTATTTTTCTTTCATAGTCTTCTGCATTATGATTTATCACAGGATATTGAATATAGTTCCCTGTGCTAAACAGGGGGACCTTGTTATTTATCCATCCTATGTTTAATAGTTTGCATCTGCTAATCCCAAACTCCCAATCCATCCCTCCCTCATCCTCTGTCCCCCTTGGCAATCAAAAGACTGTTCTCTATGACCCTGATTATGTTTCTGAATCATAGATAGATTCATTTGTGCCATATTTTAGATTCCACATACAAGTGATATTATACGGTATTTGTCTTTCTGACTTACTTCACTTAGTAAGAAAGTCTCTGGTTGCATCCATGTTGTTACAAATGGCATTATTTCATAGTTTTTGTACGGCGGAGTAGTGTGGTGGCTTAGTTGCTAAGTCATCTTCCGACTCTTGTGACCCCATGGACTGGGAGCTCAGGCTCCTCTGTCCACGGGATTCTCCAGGGAGGAATTCTGAAGCAGGTTGCCATTTCCTTTTCCAGGGGATCTTCCCGACCCAGGAATTGAACCCAGGTCTTCTGCATTGCAGGGGGATTCTTTACTGACTGAGCTACGAGGGAAGCCCTGTATGGTTGAGTAGTAGTCAATTGCATGTATGTATGTATATATATATATAGTCCACAGGGTAGCAAAGAGATGTACACGACTTACTGAGCATGCATGCATGTACGTCTTTTCTTCAAGGTTTAGCTCAAATTCCACCTCTCTGTGAAGTCCTATCTCTTCCTACCAAATCAGAATTCACCTCCCAATCCTTCCACATATGTTTTCACTCATTTCTCTAATCTAGCTCTTTCCTCCAGCCTGTTTTACATTATCTCTAGTCATTTGGATGCTACACCCGCTATTGACTTAGAAGGCTCCCAAGGACAAAGACCACAGCTCAGACCAGTTCTAGGGTTTCCAGCTCAGGGCCCAGAACATCATTAGGTTCTCCATCAATGCTTGAGAAAGCGTGAGTGAGTGAGTGAGTGGCCTTAGCTCTCAGGACCTCCTAGACAGGCCCTGATAGGTCCTGTCTCTTTGAACCTCAGTTTTCCAGCTGTAAAATGGGGATTGAAAGGATGGCGCCACCTGGGAGAAATCAGCTGGGTTGTGCCAGGAGACTCGGCTGGGCCCTGACGGACGCCCGACACGTGTGGACAGTGCTGGCCCTTGACCTTGATGTCAGCTCTGCTGTGCACAGATGCTATCTTCTGTCCCTTTCCCACATGGCTGCTTGATGTCACGGGTCATAGACTTTGCTGGTGTTAGGCTAGGCCTAACTTTAGGGCCTATCGCTCCCAGACACGGAGTAGTTACCCCAAGGACTCAGCCCTCTGCCCCATCCCTCACACCCCCTGCTCCCCAGAAGGACCTCAAGGCAAAGCTTGCTGACTCTGCGGCCTGCTGACAGCCTTAGGGCCCGGACTTGGAGGCGGTCTTGCCAGAGTGTCCACGCACAGACCTCATGTCCACACGCTCCATCCTGTCTTTCATTTCCCACTTTATGCCTTCCTTCCTTTCTCCTTTTCTCCTTCTCTCTCTCTTTTTTCTAATGTTTATTTAGAACCTGTATCCCTTACATTGGAAGGCATCTCTTAACCATTACACCACTAGGGAAGTCCCATTTCTCCTTCCCTCTTGCTGCCTCTTCTCCACTTCACCCCTCGCCTTGAATCTGCAGAGCAATGTGGGTGTGAGCGGAGTGGGGTGGGCATGGAAGGAACACACCCCCTCTTTTTTTTTTGAAGGAACACCCTTGATCTCCCATCTCTGACCCATCATCTGGTCCTGCTCCCAGGAGGCACTCGTGGGTTACCCTGAGTGAGAAGAGGCTCTTTTTACCCTATTTGTCTTTCCTTCCTGGTCCTGCCAGCTCCGTCCCTAAGAGGCCCTGGAGTAGGGGTCTTGTCAAGGGTCTTCTGTAAGCAGAACATTTCTGTGTAATGGAGCCAAGGTTTTATAGACTCCATCAATCCTGCCTCAAGTGAGAGCTTCTGTCCTTTTCTCAGAGAGAAGGCATCTTTTCCCATAGCACAGTAGGAAGCCAGGCATCATGGGGTTGTGGACATGCAGATAATGTCAGTAAGGGCACAAGGACCATTGTAGGACTTCTCCTTTCCTTTCTCCCGTCACAGAACAAACACTCCAGTCTCCCTGGGTAGCAGAGTCCCAGGGCAGGCGCAGCTGACAAGGCATTACAGCCTGTACCCACAGTCCCGCCCTGGCAGCACCCTTCTTTCCCCCACATCTTCTGTATCTGCTCCACAGTCCTCAGCCCCAGTGGAAGCAGCTTCAGATTTATATGGTGCTATTTACTGGCCCTCTGCCAATTAGTGACACTTTGAAATTCCCTTATATGATGCACTGCTGCTCTGACAATAAACAAGTCATTAGGCAGGTCGGAGGGCAGCTTCCAGCTGGATTTGATTCATTGTTTCTGCACTGGCTCAAGAGGCTCATTAAGATGCAGGGTCCTGAGCCCAAGGCTCAGGAAACCCCTAAAGCTGAAGACAGATGGGGCTCCTGCAGACCCAGGTGCTGGTGGGTCACCGTGTCATCTGCTTTCTCCCCTGATCCCCCATGGGGCTCATCCCCACTGCTGGAGGTGATACTGACTTCCAGCCCAGCCTCCACCCCACCCCCACAATTTCCTAAGACACAGGAATGGGACCAAGGCCTCCCAGGCAGTGGACTTGAGGAAGGCAGGGTACAGTGCAAGGAGGCTGGAGAGGGGGGAGAGGTTTAGGTGTTGGAGGAAAGAGAGTCCACTCCGAGAGGTGATTTGGGGTGGGGAATATCCACGGGACACTCGAGTGAGAGCCTGGCTGTTTCCTCCAGCTTATGTTCTGACCTTGCAGCTTCAAGGCTTCAAAGGACCTGACAAAGGTCTTGGAGATCACCCAGGCCATTCCCCTGCCTCTGTTTTGCAGATGCAGAATCTAACACCTCAGAAAGGTGCAGTGACTTTCCCAAGTCCGCTGGGCTCAGAAGTACCTGAGATCAGACTAGAATGAGGTCTAACTCTTGGTCCAAACTGCTACCTGCACTGGCTCCTATGAAAGAACCCGTGGCTTGGAAGAGAACAATGAAGTGTCCTGGGAAGAAGCAAGCAAGGGCCAGTGATTGCTTCTGCATTCCTCCTCCCATGATCATCACCCTGCATGCCCCTGGCTTATGGAATTCCGCATAGAGGGAGGGGTCCTGTGTGGGTACCTACGGGTTTTTTCTGTCTGTGTGGATAAATAAGGAGGCTGGGACGGAATGCTGTGCTAGGCACTACAGGACGGACAGAGATGAAGCAGGCAGGCTTTTCAAGAAGTACTTGGTCTGTTTGCAAAAATTCATGACCTAGAACGCAAAGCACAATAAAGAATTTACCAGTAGGTAAACACAGAGCTTAAAGTCTAAGCAGTAAGTTCCAGCAATTGAGTCATGATAATGGTGCCTAGAGAGTTACTAGATCAGATGCATTCTGAGGTGTTAGGGACTTTGGTTTTGAGGCCAACAAGGGTGTAGATGACAAGATCTCTAGTTCATAAGAGGCAGATATGGTAGTGACAATTAAGCTTATGCATACCGGGACTCTGAATAAAAAATGGTCTCCAGTGAGAAAAAGAAGCTCCAGATCCAAACCATATGTGACTATAGTGTCTGAATTTCCACTGTTGGAATTCCTAAGCTGAGAAATTAATGTAAAAATAGATTCCAGACCAGTAAAACTCATGGGGTATCAAGAGGAAGAAGGACAAGACTATCCTAGAAGAATGTGCCTCAGAGAAACAGCATTCTCACAGCAAAATATAATCCTCTTTGAAGCTGCACTAACAATAAAAAGAAATTGCAAACCACATGAGGAAACAATATGCCTGTAGGGAAAGTCAGCAAACATAACAAACTAGTTGAACATTCTGATAACATAAAATAATATAGCAATCTGAAAGAGACCTTAAAGTAACCATGTTTAAAATGATTTAAAAGGTAAAATAGCAATACAAACCATAAATAAAGGATAGGATATTTTGAAAGAGAATAGAAATTTACAAAGAGGACCAAATGGAACTTTCTAGAAGTGAAAAAAAAAAGTCATTGACATAAAAGCTCAGTGGATGTGTCAAACAGCAGGATAGACAAAGCTAAACAGAGATTTAGTGAACTGAAAGATCAAAGGAAATTGCCCCAGATGCAGCATTGAAAGATAAGGAGAGAGAAAATATGAAAGAGAACCTAAGAGGCATGGAGGGGAAAACAAGGGGATCTAAACTACTCTATAAGGAGGTACAGAAAGAGAAGAATATAGAGAAAGGGGGAATGGCAATATTTCATTTTCCAGAATTGACAGAAGACATTCATCCTCAGGTTAAAGAAATGTTGGGAGTTCTGAGGAGGACATACGTAAATAAATCTGTATTCAGATATATTACGGTGACTCTAGATTCAAAGAAACACGAGAGTATAATTTTGCCCAGGAAAGTCTGGGAAATTCGTGGGTCACTGAGGCTTAAGCCTGAGTGGAATTTCCAGAGACAGAGAGTATGGTGAAGCTTTTGAGGAGATCTAAGAAACAGTAGGAAAATAGGAGATTCCAGCCTGTTGGACTAGTTTCTGAACAGGTTTTAACTATTTGTTTTGAATTAAGTTACCTAGACCCTGGATACCTGTGTGTTAACTAAAAGTTTCAAGGGACCCACCCCTGCTCTGTATCTTCCCTCAAGCCTGTCTTTCTCTTTTTAACTTGTTTATTTATTTTATTTATGATTATGCCGGGTCTTTGCTGCCGTGTGGGCTTTTTCTCTAGTTGTGGCAAGCAGGGCTATTCTTCGTTGCAGTTTGCAGGCTTCTCCTTGCGGTGGCTTCTCTTGTTGCAGAGCACGGGCTCTAGGCACGCAGGCTTCAGCAGTTGTGGCCCACGGGCTTAGCTGCTCCGTGGCAGGTGGAATCTTCCTGCACCAGGGATCGAACCCCTGCCCCCTGCACTGGCAGGCGGATTCTTAATCACTGAGCCACGAAGGAAGTCGAAGTCCGATATTTGACCTTCCTGTTCAGGTACCCTGCTGTCTCTGAGATCCACCACGATTCCACAGCCCTGGGAAGGTCCCTTTCTGAGCCCACTTGTAACCATATTGCTCTTTGAGGCCTCCCCGTCCTTTGGGGACTGAGTTGAAGTTGGACTGTCCAACCTTCCTTCTGTCTACCTGGGGTCCTTCAGGGCAGAGAAAGGGCCTGCCCTGCTGCATCTGTGCCTGGTTAGCAGGGCCAGCAGCTTTGGAGGAAAAGAACAACCTGGCCATGGTAATTGGCTCATGAAAGCTGCACGTTGCTAGAGGGGGAGGGCAGGTCTGGAGAGGAAGGGGGAGAGGGCTTAATGGGAAGCAAATGCCAGAGAAGAGCCTGGTGGGGACCCTCCCCCAATTCATGGCATTAGCATTCCTCAGACACCTGCAGGCTCTTGGCCCTGGCCAGGGCTGGGCTGGGCTGGCTCCTCCCTGCTGGTGCACGGAAGAGAAAGATGAGGTTTGGTTCCAATTAAGGGGGCAGAGAGCAGAGGTGGGTGTGAGACAGGAGACCTCTTTCTTGGATCTTTGAGAGCATGAGATTTTATCTGGTGGGTGTTGAATTCCTCTTCACCGTATGGCCGTTTATGGTGTCAGGGAAAGAGCACTGGGCTTTGGGACCAGATGAACCTGGTCTGATCTCCTTCCTGGCTTTGTGACTGTAGAAAAAGTCCCAAATCTCTGTGGGAATAATGAGGGAATCATATCTATCTAACACAGTTACTGCAACGAATACACAAGGTGGACCACTTGAAGGCACCTAGCAGAGTGTTTATTATGGTAATGGACACTCAAAAAATGATTTTCTCTATCCTTGGACTGTAAATCATTTTAGGGGAAGGATGGCGTCTGGTCCATCTCTATAACCCTCAAGGAGCCTCGTGTGGAGCCAGGCACACAAAAATGACTGTTGAGTAAATGAGGGAGTGAATCCCCTGCACACTGAGCCCCCAGCCCCCACACTGGAGCAGGTCAAAGGTTAGCTCAGAAGCCTGAGATGCCAGGAAGGGAAAATGCTGAGTCCCCGAGGTCATTAAAACGAGTATGCGGCAAGCTGGTGACCAGCCCGTAGAAAGGCAGTCCCTGCTTCCTTGATGCCACTTGAAGAAGTCACTCCATCTGAGTACTGGGGGCTCTGGGTCGCTCTTGAAGGGAAGAAACTGTCTTGGGGAACCGGAGGCTGCCCCTGCCCAGGGACCCACCAGGTCCAGGAAGGATGGCAACCCTCTTCCACTTCTCCCACTTGGTATGTGCAGACGCCGTGTTGGGCTCAGCGAGGGGCAGGCTTGTCTAAGGCTGGAGGAGGATGTGCTGGCCTCTGGGGTTGGCGCCCCTCCAGCCACGAAGGCCTTTGGCTGGGGCTCCTGTCCACCTGCTCTCCAGCTGCTGCTGGTGGAGCCCTGGTCGGCCGCGGCATCTTCCACGCATCTTAAATCTGTCGTGCCTCGGTGCCAAACATCTGTAGCGTAGATCTGCTGGCCGTTTATTTTCTGTTTGTCTTGGGTGTGACACCATCTCCAATCTTCACTTCAGTGACTCTTCTCTTTATTATTATTGTCTCGACTGCTCTGTTTATTTGCTTCCCCCCGAGTCCCAGCCACTTCCCCTCTCTTCTCCTACTTTCGCCGGGGCCCATGCCAGCCCCCTACTTCCCTTCCTCCCCAGCGCCGGGCCCCTCTGCCGATGTCCCGGGGCCCCACTCTCCCTGCTGGGAGCCTCACTCAAACCAGATGCGCCCTTGTCCTCCTCTTCCTCCTTCTTCACCTGCTTTGCCAACAGCTGCAGGGGGCCGAGGGGGAGGGGAGGCCCTCCACCCACGTCCTGCTCCCCGTTCTCTGCTTCCTTGCCCAGCTCCTCAGCCCAGGCCAAGGGTAAGCAAGGAGTGCATGAGAGGGTGTCTGTTTAGTGCCAGCAGTGAGAGGTGGTGGGCTTTCCTGGTAGCTCAGCTGGCAAAGGAACCGCCTGCAGTGCGAGAGACCTGGGTTCGATCCCTGGGTTGGGAAGACCCCCTGGAGGAGGGCATGCAACCCACTCCAGTAATCTTGCCTGGAGAATCCCATGGACAGAGGAGCCTGGTGGGCTGCAGTCCATGGGGTCACAGAATCGGACATGACTGAGTGACTAAGCACAGCTCAGCACAGTGAGGGGTGGAGGGTGATCCCGGGCAGGAATCTTACCCCTGAGAGCTCACCTTGCAGGGGCCTTGGTCCCTCCTGCAACACAGCTGCCCCAGAAGGATTTGGGTACAACCAATGACATTATGGAAGGAGCACAAGCTGGAATTAAGATTGCCGGGAGAAATATCAATAATCTCAGATATGCAGATGACACCACCCTTGTGGCAGAAAGTGAAGAGGAACTAAAAAGCCTCTTGATGAAAGTGAAAGAGGAGAGTGAAAAAGTTGGCTTAAAGCTCAACATTCAGAAAACTAAGATTATGGCATCTGGTCCCATCACCTCATGGGAAATAGATGGGAAGACAGTGGAAACAGTGTCAGACTTTATTTTTGGGGGGCTCCAAAATCACTGCAGATGGTGGCTGCAGCCATGAAATTAAAAGATGCTTACTCCTTGGAAGGAAAGTTATGACCAACCTAGATAGCATATTAAGAAGCAGAGACATTACTTTGCCAACAAAGGTCTGTCTGGTCAAGGCTATGGTTTTTCCAGTGGTCATGTATGGATCTGAGAGTTGGACTGTGAAGAAAGCTGAGCACCGAAAAATTGATGCTTTTGAACTGTGGTGTTGGAGAAGACTCTTGAGAGTCCCTTGGACTGCAAGGAGATCCAACCAGTCCATCCTAAAGGATATCAGTCCTGGGTATTCATTGGAAGGACTGATGCTGAAGCTGAAACTGCAATACTTTGGCCAACTCATGCGAAGAGTTGACTCGTTGGAAAAGACCCTGATGCTGGGAGGGATTGGGGGCAGGAGGAGAAGGGGACGACAGAGGATGAGATGGCTGGATGGCATCACTGACTCAATGGATATGAGTTTGAGTAAACTCCAGGATTAGGTGATGGACAGGGAGGCCTGGCGTGCTGCGATTCATGGGGTCGCAAAGAGTCAGACACGACTGAGCGACTGAACTGAACTGAATGACATTAAGTGGGGCTTCCCATGTGGCTCTGGGGTAAAGAACATGCCTGCCAATGCAGCAGATGCAGATTCTATGCCTGGGTCGAGAAGATCCCCTGAAGAAGGAAATGGCAACCCACTCCAGTATTCTTCCTGGGAAATTCCATGGACAGAGGAGACTGATGGGCTGCCGTCCACGGGGTTGCAAAGAGTTGGACACGACCAAGCAACAGAGCACACACATACACAATGACGTTAGGTATCCCAGACTCTTTGACCACGGATTGTGCCAAGGCCCCTTTGGCCTAAATATTGCCTGATTAGTGATATCTTACAACGGGTTAGTACTTACGGGCTCTGAAAGGCCTTTATTTCCAGTCTCAGCCACCCTCCCCAAAGCCCTGGAGATGCAGGGGTATCAGCTCCTCATGACAGACATGTCTCAGGTTCCAATATCATTCAGTTGATAAAGACCAAGTAACGATTTGAACCCAAGTCTGATCTAATGTGAAGAACGGCTGATGAGCTTAAAAACTGGATCTGCCTTTCTCCACCTGGCCCCTTCGAAGTTTTCCTGTTGCAACAGGTGGGAATGAAACTCTTTTTAACAAATAGAGGAGACGTTCATGGTGGTCCCGTGGCTAAGATTCCTTGTTCCCAATGAAGGAGGCCAAGGTTCAATCCCTGGTCAGGGAACTAGATCCCACATTCTGCAACTAAGCATTCACACGGTGTAACTAAAAACATTCTGCACGAAGATCGAAGGTCCTGGGTCTCTCAGCTAAGACCCTGCATAGCCAAATAAGTAAATAATTAGAACTAAATATTTAAAAACACAAAACAACAAATAGGGTGTGTGTGGAGGCATCTACCAGCCTGGGACATGCCTCTTCATTTCTGGGATCATTTCTACCTCTGGCCATGGCGGGGAAGGCAGTCATTGGAATTTGACCTCTGGGCTTACCTCAGCGGTTGTCAGAGGTGCCGTTATAGCTTTCACTGGAAAAGGATACTAGACTGTACGAGGGAAAGGAGTTGTAAGAGAAACTGGACACGGCCTAGCATCAGAGGGGGTGTGGACAAAGGCTTAAGACCCTATAAACAGTCACCAACCAACTAGATCAACCAGGGGCCAGGCCAGGTTTTCTGGAACTTGAGCTTTTATCATGTGATGGTTAGACTCTCTTTAAGTAAAAGAATTCACAGGTAAAAACACAGAGTTACTAGGGCCCCTCCCAAGGCCTATGCAAGGAGCCTGTGCAAAGGTCATTCAGGTCTTGGAAAATCTGCCCCAAACAGAGCTCAAGCAAGTTCAGACAGAGCAAACAGGTGGATGCTCAGTGGAAGCTGTAGTTTGAACAGACCAGGACGGTGGTTATCAACCCTTAGGGGGCCCAAGACACACCTAGAGGGTGTATAAAATGTGGGCAGGAACTCGTCCCCAGACACCTTGCTTCCCTGTGGACCTGGGTTGGGACTTTGAGCCTGCATTTAAACTCTGGGTCATCTGGAGGAGTCTGAGCCTGGATGTTTGGGGATTAATCTCCAGAAAACACTGACCTAGCCCAACCCTGTCCTAAGGAGGTGATGGTAAAGAACAAAGAACTCAGCCATAGTCACAGAGCCAGACTGGGCCTGAGGCACAGCAGGGGCCTGCGTCCCCAGTTCACTGGTCCTTCAGCTTGCTGCATTCCTTCAGGTCAAACCTCACTTCCGGAAGTAGCTGGGTTGTTGAGGTGGGGGTGGAGACATGACGGGTGTGAAGCCGGGAGAGGCGGGGATTGTATGGGAGGAAAGCTGTGGGGGACACACACAGCCGCCCTGCTTGGGACTCTTGAAAGAGAATGACCCTGGACCCCAAAGGCGGTACCCAGGCCTCTGGGGAGGAGACCTTTAATTGCTGACAGGTGCCTCAGGAGTGGGGCAGAACCTCTCCCAGAGCGAAAGTCCAAAGCATTCCAGAGTCCCCAGGTCAAAGGTCACCATCCAGAGTCCCCAGGTCAAAGGTCACCAACAAAGGACCCAAAAGTTAAGGCGATGCTCTCCTTAAGCCAAAATAGTGACTTGTCTTGATAGGAACTTTGTTTGTTTGTTTTGGCCAGAGGTTTAATCTAAACGTCTGCTGATAAGCCTCTCCTCTTCTCCAGGCGTCTCCTCTGAAGACTTGTTACCCAGCAAGGAGACCAGGGGTGGGGAGGGCAGGGAGCTAGCTCCTCACTCTCCTCGGCGACCAAGAGGACGGTGGAGAAAAAGCAGCTGGAACAGGAGACACAGAGAGCTCCTGCCAGATGGGAGACATGCCCACCTGCCCTGGGGGCAGAGGGACCTGCCTCGATCAGCCCCTGAGGCCCCCGGGCTCAAAGTAGAGCAAGGAGGAGCTTGCTCCAAATTTCAAGAGGGCTGAGGGGCCCAACAGGCCTAGAGTGTCAGGTGAGATGTCCTTGGCCTCTTCACTGCACAACCCAGGGGACGTCAGCCACGGAAGTATTCAAGGGGCAAGGCGCTGCTCTTGAGGGCGTGGTTACTTAATGTGTGCCCGCTCATGGAGGGGAAGGACGAGGACAGTGAAGGAGGAAGAAGGAGAGGAGGAAGGGAAGGAGGAGGAAGGAAGGAAAGAAGGGACAGAGGAAGGGAGGAAGGGAAGGGAAGATGGAAGGGAGGAAGGGGCACACTTTCCCTGAATCTCTACTTTGTGTCAGGCCCTGGACTGGGTGGGACGTTCAGGTGGGCAAGGCAGAGAGGCCAGAGAGCAGGGCGGAGCAGGTCCGGGGGGCGGGAGAGGGAAGCCGCCAGAGGAGGGGCTGAGCCCCTTGAAAGCTGCTATTGTTTGAGGTCTCTGCTCAGAGAAGTCCCGAGTAAAAAGAGCTTGTTAGAGAGGGCCAGGCTGGAGACAAGCGGCTCTCAGAGAGCCAGTGAACCGTGCGAAATGACTTAAACTAACATCCCTGACTGCACTGGGCCGGGACCCAGGAGTCAGGACCGTGTGCTCATCAGAAATTCATAGAAGGTGCCCTGCAGCTCGGCTTTCTCTGGCCGCCTTGTTCATTGAGCGGTTTTTTCTTTCCAGTCCCGCGGCCCTGAAAGGGAGACGGGGGCTGCCTGATGGGGAAGATCAAGTGGCCTTTGAAAACCTCTCTCGGAGTTTATTAAACCCCGGGGCCAGGGCAGGCTGGCCTGGAGGCCCAGCCAGGCCTGGCTCCACCCCCCCGGCCTCCCAGTGGGGAACCTGGCCTGTTCTCGTGTCCCCAGATCGGAGCGCCTGCTCCAGGGACTGGGAGAGGGTCCTGAAGGCCCTGGAGAGAACACACGAATCTTTTTTGTGGCATGAGAGAGGGGGCCTGAGACGGGTGGACGCCCTTCACTCCTGAAAATGACACGGCCTTCTCTCCCTGGGCCCCACAGGACACCGTCTACTTCCTACTTCCTACATATCCCCATGGCCTCTCCCAAGTGTTTATGCTCTCTACCCAGAGGCGAGGCGGTGGGGGTGAGGAATGGAGGGTCTCTAGGCCAGGTCACAGCTCAGGGACAAGGCAGGGCAGGAGGGTGGCTTCTCAGAGGAAGCCTCGAGTTCCTGGCCCCTAGAGCCCCTTTCAGACGGGGAGGCCAGAGCTCACACCGGCTGACGCTCAGTGGAACCTGCCCCCAACTGCAGAGGGACCAGCCCGGCTGAGACGGCCCATGGAAGTAGGGTGAAGTTCGACCTTCACCCCAGCAAACTCCTGTGAAAGCGCTGTGTAAACTGTGTCAATGGCATAATTGTGGTGGATCTGTTTATTCCACAAACGCTTACCAAAGGCCTCCTGTGGGCTAGACACGACGCCAGACGTTGGACAGAAGTGAGGAGCAAAGCCGGCCAGGGGGCTGTGAATGCGACTGCTCTGGAATCAACAGGCTGGTGACCCCAGGCAATGACCACAGGGCCCTGTCTCTGAGTCCGGGGCGGGAGGGTGGGAGCAGAACCAAGAAGGAGCCACGCTGGACCAGAGCAGCTCCTTTGACCTCTTTATATCTTGGCAGATTCCCGGTCTGATTTCTTTTGAAAAGATAGTTCGCTTGATTTAAAACAAAAACCATCAGTCAAACCCCCTTCAACACCTTGTTTTCAAATTTTTTGTCTTGTTTCATTTGCTGTGCCTGCTTTCCATATCATTCCAAGGCTTCTTCTTCCTTCTCCCTAAGGAAAGGGAAGTGGGCATCGGAGATTGCTTTCTCCACCCCCACCCCCAGTAGGAGACTGCTGTATCCCAGGATGACTTTTGATTTGGAAACCAGTCTGTCTTGCCCACCCTCTTTAACAACAACAACAATAGTTCTTTTTTTGGCTGAACTTTGAGGCATGTGGACTCTTAGTTCCCTGACACGGATAGAACCCGTGCCCCCCGCACGGGAAGCATGGAGTCTTAACCACTGGACCATCAGGGAAGTCCATCAGCCCTTTATACTTCCTCTTCAAACAAGTTCAAAGTCCTTTAGTTTTTCCTAAGCTCCTCAGTAACTGTAGAAGATAAACAGATGGGGGCAGCCTGAGGACATAGATCTAGAGTTCAAAGTCATATATGGTAACTGTCCCTGGCCCTGAACAGTGCAAGGTATGAAAAATGGCTGTGTTTCCCCTCACTGTGGGCCTCTTTCTCCAGGGCCCGGGGGGCTCACAGGCAAGTTTGAAGCACTTCCCTCCCAAATTAAGGCCAACTCTCATCCCCTGTTGGCATTACGGGCCAGCACCTTGTCCTACAGGTCCCGGAGACCACAAAGGACATTGGTTTGGTCAGTGATGGTGGTGGTCCTTTTAGCTTAGCCTTCTTGGAGTCAGACACCAACCAAATCTGGGCAGGCAGGGAGATTTAAGCTCATGTCCTGGCTCTTCCTGATTGGAAAGTGGGTGCCTGCAACACTGTTTAGATTGATCCCAAGACTGTCATTGTTGCTATTTTCCTGAGAGTGTTGCTATTGACTTGTGATGTCTGCCAAGGGTCCAGGTTGGAGGAATGATAAAAATCGGTGCAGTTTCTCCCACTCCTGAACCAGATGAAAAGAGGTGAGACTTACAGTGCTTGTGCTGACTATATTTTTTCTGAATTAAAAAAAAAAAAAAATGAAATTGAACAATCTGACAGTGAGACGGGGTATTTGAATCTGGGAAATGTGCCTCAAAGCTCACCTGTGTGTTCACTGCATGCATGTTCCTTCACAGAATCAGAGTTCTTACAGCTGCTAGGGACTCCCAAGAGAAATTATACCTTAGTGGTTTGCAAACTACACTCATACAGGCTTGCATTGATAAGCCTTTCTTTCAGGGAAATCTTGCACAAAAGCATAAACGAATGCACAGATAACACGGAACTGCTCGGGTTAGGAAGGGGAGTGGGATGCAGGCCTTCCCAGCTGTGAGCATCGTCCCTCCCTCGCCAGCCTCGTCCTATCCCTGTCCTCTGTTGGCTTCCCAGAAACTCCTGGGAGCCCATCTGAAGCTACTAATCTACTCCTCTCCACTTTTAGGAGGGTATTTTAAAACACTTTTACAGAGGTGGAAGAGCTGTGACTCAGGAGTCTGGGTTAAATTAGACTGAGTTGGTGCCGTTATGCTGGCAGCTGAGTCACGCTGACACACCTCCACACACACCATTACCCCAACCTGCGTCCTCAAGCTCTCTCCAGTCCCCTTGTCCCGAACCACCGCCTGCTGTTTTTCTTTCTAAACTTACAGGTCCGGGCTGCTCCCACGCCTTGCTGCGCCTGCCCTAACCACATGGCCACATGCCCTTCTCCACGCCCACAGCTTGATAGGGATCCCACGTCTTAGACCTCAGCCTGGGCTGTGTCGTGGTGCCATCCCCCTTCCCCATCACCTGCCCACCTCCCCTTGCCCTGTAGGTCCAGTGTGTCCGACTCTTTGTGACCCCCTAGCCCAATAGGCTCCTCTGCCCGTGGGATTTTCCAGGCAAGAATACTGGAGTGGGTTGCCATTTCCTCCTCCAGGGATCTTCCTTGCCCAAGGATCAAACATGGGTCTCCTGCATTGCAGGCAGGTTCTTTACTGTCTAAGCCTCCAGGGAAGCCTCTGTAGGTCCAGAGTCGCCTCTAACTCCCTGCGCGTGTGATGAGGAGGAAGCGGCGGCAGCCCAGGACTGCAGAGGATAAACCCTTTGCTGCTGAGCTGGGACCAGTGCCTGGCTCTGTGCCCACGGCTCACCCGGTTCTTCCCCATCTCCTCCATCTCTGAACCTGTCCCTGCCCTTTCATGCACTCACTTCCAGAGGCACCACCTGGTTCTCTTCCCTCCTGCTCTGTGTTCTGTTCATTTCACCGGAAATGCCCTTCTGTCTGAACTTTTCTTCTCTGTTTCATTTGAAGGGCCTTTCAGAAGCCACTTTCTTCCCGGGAGCTTCCCTGGGTTGAAGAAGAGTAGAGCTCTTTTCCCCTAATATTTCCACCCATTCATCCATACTTAGCACAAAACCCACCGGCACATCGTCCCCGGGCATCACGCCAGGCTTAGTTAACTTTGTTCTTGGGCGCTTGGCTCTGGTGTCTTCCTGATTTATTCTGTGGTTCATGTGCCCTCCGCCTGTCTACGCATGGCTGTTTGACCCCGTAGCCCACAGGCGGGCATGTCATACAGAGACTACAACGAGGAAAACAAACAGATCCTGTAGAAGGTGGCCTGTGCGGGCTGGGCCGGGCCCAACGCAGGGAGGGGGTGGGATGAAGGGGAGACTTGCAGTTCAGGCTCTTCTTCCTTGCTGGGGAACTTGGGGACTGTGATAGCTTGACTCCCAGGTCCCACCCAAGTCTGCCCTCCTGGGTTGTGTCAGGGACCCCGGCTTTGCTGACAGGGGTCTCCTCACCTCCCCACGCTGTCCCTTCCCAAAAGACAGCCAGGGGCTGGCTGCAGTTCAGTGCCTGTCAACTAATTTGCTGGGACGGAAACATTAAACACTCCGAACACTGCTTATTGGAGCTGGGTAAACTCACACACCACAGTTTACTTTGCTGTCAGAAATCCCCTCACTTACCACAGAGCAGAACACCTCGAGGATGGGGACCCCCTCCTTCCCCGCCCACCAGAGGAGACCCCGCCTCTCTCTTGCAGCCAGAGACCCTTCCGAGCTTCAGTTCCCAGTTGACCTCCTCTCTCTCCCCCTCACCCCGGTTCTCCTCCTCCTCCTGTCTCTTTCCATCCAGCCCTGGATCCTTCCTAATCCTCCTCTGGACTTGGCGTCTCTCTGCAGCCCAAGGTCAGGGGCTCTCACCCCTCAGAGCAGAGCAATGGGGCAAGGAAGGGTGAGATCCAGGCATTTTTACAGGGACACGGAGGCTTTGGGGTGCACCCCCCTTTCCTTCTTCATTCCACGCAGCCCTGGGCTATGAGCCCTCCATTCAGGAGGGGCAGGAGTTGAGATGGAGGTGCAGAACTGGAATATGAGGTCGGAGGGATGCGCAGGCTCCTGGGTGGGTGCCCGGAGGATTTTTGAGTTAGGAAGGAGGGTGTCCCTGATGCTGGATAGCTTTGCACTCAGATGGTAAAAAGTCTGCCTGCAGTGCAGGAGATGTAGTTTCGATCCCTGGGTTGAGAAGATCCCCTGGCAACCCACTCCAGTATTCTTGCCTAGAGAATCCCGTGGACAGGGGAGCCTGGCGGGCTACAGTCCACGGGGTCGCAGAGAGTCGGACACGACTGAGCGACTGACACACCCACAGATGTTCCTCGACGTGACAGCTCCCGCCCCACTGCTGCCTCCAGCACCCCCACCTCTCCAAAGGCATGTGCAGCCCCGCCAAGGTTTTCTCTTTGGCTCCACTTGGAAGTGCAAACCTTGTGGGCTTGAGATGAAACATATGCTGCTCTGGAATGTGGCTGTGAGCCAAGGGAATGCTCAGAGGCCCCTGCAGAATTTGCAGCCATCTGCCTGAGGCCGTGGTTGGGGCGGGGTGGGGGAGAGGAGGTTTGCGTAACAGACCATTAGAGGCCAGGATAGAGCGATGGAGGCTTTGGGCACCTTCGTTCTCTCCACCCCACTAATGTCCACAGCCTCTTTCAACACTCGAGTGGATCTCAATGTACTGAATTTCCTTCCCTGGGGAGACCCAAAGCCAGGCTCGACCTCAGACGCCAAGGGCCAGGGCTGCTGACTCCCGAGTGAACAGGTGCTGATTAGCGTGGCATTTTGCATATTTTCTCTGAATGTAACTCATTTCCAGCCCAGAGGCGCAAACAACCGCCCTTGCCATCTTTCCGTGGGACCCATGTTTTCTTCTCTCCCTCTGGGATTCCTTGTGAATTGCCATCCCTGCCCTCTGCGGCTTTTGCTCACCCACTCCCTCAGCTTCCCCGGGCCTCACTGGGCCTGCTGGAAAACCCCCTGTTAGAGGGGTCCTTGCCTGCCCTCTTGAGCGTGGTCAGAGAGCAAAAGTTCAGAACCTGTCCTTAGCTTCTCCGAAGCACAGAAATAAATGGGCTTGTTGAAGTGTGGGTTCCTCACCCTTCTCCGTGGGACGCCCTGCCTGGGTTTTCTTGGATGAGTGCGGGGCCAGGCTGGGAAGTTTCTGGCAGGGACAAGTCACCAGGGATGGGTGGTCTGTCCTGACAGACGCTGCTGGCCGGGACCCCACCAAAGTCATGGGTCGCAGAGCTCCATTCTGGGAAATTGCTGGCAGTGGGGGGGTGGGAGGGGCTGGCGGGTGAAGGTAGGGAATTCTCAGGGGTTGGAAAGCGCCTTGAAGATGTTTAAACTCAACACTGTAAATTAATTACTTTTTTAAAAAAACTGATGGTGAATCTAAGAGCCAGAAAAGTAGAAAGTATTAGTCACCCAGCTGTGTCTGATTCTTTGTGACCCTAAGGGCTGTAGCCTGCAAGGCTCCTCTGTCCATGGGCTTCTCCAGGCAGGAATACTGGAGTGGGTTGCCAAGCCCTCCTCCAGGGGATCTTCTTGAACCAGGGATGGAACTCAGGTCTCCTGCATTGCAGGCAGATTCTTTCCCGTCTGAGCCACCGGAGTGGCTACCAGAGCCAGAGGGTGAAGGCTATTTTTCCGAGGGCATTCTTTGGGTTAGGGGCTGAGCTAGAGTCGGAAGCGGGGCCCTGGACTCCTAGTCCAGTGCTGCTTTCCCAAGACACCACCCCCTTGAGCTCTCCATGAGAAATTTCACCCCATTCCCAGAGCTGTGGAGGTGAGAGTGTTTCCATAGGACTCCAGTTCCCAGCTTTTGAGATCTGCTCCTGAGTGGGGTGGATCCTCTGAGGATGAACGCCTCCCATCCCTTGATGAACCCCAGCGTCACATGGGGGTGAGACATATCTCCGGGAGGGACGTGTCTGCTTCTCAGGGAGCAGTTTCCCATGTTCACCCCCTGTTCCCTCGCATGGGTCGTGTCCATCGTGCTCCAACCTCCGCCACAGCGCCTTCGAAGAGGGGTAGATGTCTGAGGTCAGCGGGGCACCGGCAGGACTTACAGCCACTCAGCTTTTCCTCTTGCAAACTTTGAAATATGGGGCTTCCCTGGTGGCGCAGTGGTCAAGAATCCACCTGCCAATGCAGGAGAAATGAGCTTGATCCCTGGTCCGGGAAGATCCCACGTGCTGCGGAGTGACTAAGCCCATGTGCCACAACTACTGACCTCGTGTGCTACAACTACTGAAGCCCACGCACGTAGAGCCTGGGCTCTGCAACGAGAGAAGACACCCCAATGAGAAGCCTGCGCACCACAACGACCAGTAGATCCGGGCTCACCGCAACTAGAGAAAGCCTGTGTGCAGCAGCGAAGACCCAGAGCAGCCAAAAATGAATAAATAATTTTTTTTTTAAGTTTGGAATAAAAAATCATAGACTCTTCAGCCATTTAGTTGTATAGAGCTAGACTAAACCTTCCTTTTCAATGAGGATTTGAGCCAGGACCCCTAGGGTAAAACCACGCGCAAACCAAGTAATACACAGAAAAGTTTAGACAGGAGACTCTGTAGCCCAGGAAGAGAACTATGAGGCCTGGTTCTTCACTTATTTGTCCTCCAATAGTTTTTTTTTTGGCTGCTTAGCATGCAGGATCTTAGTGTCCCCACCAAGGATCAAGCCCACATCCCCTGCAGTGGAAGTGTAGAGTCTTAACCACTGGACCGCCAGAGAAGTCCCTATCCACTTTTTGTATGTGAATGGGTTTCTGCCCCTGGTGACCCAAAGCACTTTGACCAGAAGGGATGAGAAGGGAGTGTTTTAGCATAAAAGTCCCCAAACAAGCCTGCCTCAAACAAGACTGGACCAGAGCTGCCAATGGGCAAGGTACATTTCCACTCTGTCAAAGCAGAGATGGGACTATGGGGGCAGAATTTAGGGACCACTGCTTTCCCATGCCATGTTACTGGAAAAAGAGAACTCAGTTACAGACCATGACTTACTCCTCCATCTTCCGTCAGAGAGAAAGCTCCTCTGCTGTGGGGACCCTCTGTATCCTGTCTCACGTCCTAGAGAGTGTTGGAATGAATGTAATTCTTCTTGGTGGAGAAACATCTACTGTATCCACGACTGTCACCCACTATTACTCTAGTCTCCCAGGAGGCTCAGTGGTAAAGAATCCGCCTTCCAATGCAGGAGACTTGGGTTCAATCCCCGAGCTGGGAAAATCCCCTGGAGGAGGAAACAGTAACCCACTCCAGTATTCTTGCCTGGAGAATCCCATGGACTGAGGAGCCTGGCGGGCTGCAGTCCATGGGTTCACAAAGAGTTGGACACTATTGAACAGGCATGCACAGTGGAAATAGCATCTTGTGTGTGTGTGCTGAGGGTGGTGGAAAGATAGTCAGGTGATTGCTGGAATGTGAATTTGAGGGTCAAAGATATGATTATGCCCATCTAAGTTGACTCAGGGACTTGGGGGTTTGGAAGAGGGTGACAGACTGTGAGTATACCTCACACTGCCTCCAAGCAGAGAGAGACCAGCCCCACCGCAGGTCCTACCTCCCATCTGGAAGACAGAACTCTATCTTTCAGAGAAGCTCCATCTGCGAGCCAGATGAGCGGTACCTGTAAAAACTTCCCACATCAAGCCCCGTGGGGCTAAAGCCTCTTCCAGAGCCTGCTGACAACAGGAAAAACAATCCCAGAATGACATTTCCTGAAGGACTCAGAGACGTTTGCTGTCGAGAAGGGATCGAGGAGTTTGATGTTGTCCACGGACATCTCAGGAAGGACTCCTGCAGTGGGAGACGGATGGGAGAGGCTAGGACAAATATAGGGAGAATATGCAAAAGCATATTCTCAAAAAGAGGTCCCTATCTCCATTGTAACAAAAATCCCTACCATTTACTGAATGCCTCCAAAGTAGCAGGCCTCCTGCAACCATCTCCATTTAGTTCTCACTACCCTCCCGAGTAAGCATGACTTTCCTCATTTCCCAGAGGAGGAAAATGCAGCTCTGAGAGGGCAAGTAGTTTTCCAATGACCACGGGCATGCCACCCTGCCTGCTGCTTCATGTCTCTGGAACAGAATGTCTTTCAGATACTAGGGGACCACTATGGGACTTCCCTATAGCTCAGAAGAATCTGCTTGTAATGCAGAAGACCCGGGTTCAATCACTGGGTCAGGAAGATCCCCGGAGAAGGAAATGGTAACCCACTCCAGTATTCTTGCCTGGAGAATCGCACAGACAGAGGAGCCTGGTGGGCTACAGTCCGTGGGATCACAAACAGTTGGACACAACTAAGCGACTAACATACATGGGGTAACAGGGATGAAACAGAGCCTTAAGAGTGTCAGTCAACTTCAGACTGTGGTCTTGGTCCTCTTGGAAAGTGAAAGTGAAAGTCACTCAGTTGTGTCCAACTTTTTGCAACCCCATGGACTGTACAGTCCATGGAATTCTCCAGGCCAGAATACTGGAGTGGGTAGCCTTTTCCTTTTCCAGGGGATCTTCCCAAGCCAGCGATTGAACTCAGGTCTCTTGCTTTGCAGGTGGATTCTTTATCTGCTGAGCCAGAAGGGAAGCCCAGCTCTTGGTCTAAAGAAGGAAAGGCGAAGAGGAGAGTTCTTGAAACTAACAAGTATATTTTTTTTTAAATAAACTTGCCAAAGTCTGACAGCTCAGAAATGCAGGCCACACTTTGAAAGCAGGTCCTTAGAAAGCTGGTGTTTGTCTGAGCTGCTCTCTAGAAGTGGCCTTTGGGGCTTACAGCATGTTCCTTGGGAAATCTTCTGTTGGGGTAAATCTTCATCTTCATCGTCTGGGGCAGCTTCAATCTTTCGGGCAAGAGCCAGAAGTCATTTCAGATTTGGGTGAGTCATCAAATTGGGCTGTATTATTTTGGGTCCAACTGAGGTGCGACCCTCCTTCACTGAAGTACCTGGGGTCATCAAAAACACAAAGGAGCCCTTGTGGTTTGATGGAGCCAAGGATCCCATGAAGTGAAGAAGTGAAAGTCGCTCAGTCGTGTCCGACTCTTTGTGACCTCATGGACTATACAGTCCATGGAATTCTCCAGGCCAGAATATTGGGGTGGGTAGCCTTTCCCTTCTCCGGGGATCTTCCCAACCCAGGGACTGAACTCAGGTCTCCCACATTGAAGGTGAATTCTTTGCCAGCTGAGCCACAAGGGAAGCCCCAGGATCCCATGGTGACTGGCATGTACTTACAGGGGCTATGGGGAGGCCTTGAACAAGATCTAAGTGTTCTTAAGAGGGAGAGACACGATCAGACCCAATCAGAGCATAAGCAAAAACATACATGGTTCCATAAAGTGGCCTGGGAAAGATGCCACGTTAATAAAAGGAAAAATGCAGAGGAATGTGTGAGGGGGAGCCACTGAGAATACGCGCGCGCCTATAAACTTGGCTCTGCAAACTCCACCCCCCATCTCTGCTCCAACTTGTTTTTCATTAAGACTCACGACAAGCCCTAAAGAAATGAGACTGTTCGTGGAGGCAACAGGGGGTGGAGCTGGGCACCTGGCTTGGGTCTCACCTCTGCTAATCCTCTGTATGTCTCCTGCCTGGTCTCTTCCCTTCCACACATCCCTGGGGCCAACTGCCCTAAGTACTGTTCCCTTTGGGTGTTGTACAAGCACTGCTGTCTTGGCAGGCCAGGATGCCTGGTGTAAGGAGGAGGGTTAGAGTGGGTAGGGTGCAGGAGGGCCTTCGTTTCCACCTGAAACACTATTTATATCATGGGAGTCATTTTCCCCTTCATCTCCCCCACATTGGCCTTAGGGACCAACCAGTCCTTGGCAGCCAGCCAAAACCTTATCACATTTCCAGGCCTCAGCCCAACAGAAAGTGAGCCGGGACTGCAGTCAGAGGGTAGCTCCCAGGTGGAACTTGCCGAGTCAATAATCAAAAAGGCAAACACTGACAGCAGTTGAGAGGGGAAGGAGGAGAACCAGTCTGCATGCTGGAGGCGCTCCCGGTTTATGGAGTGTGTGGGACAGACACTGACATAAGCATGAAAAAAAACTGAGAAAAGATAGCGCAAAGGTCAGTGCATCGGCAAAAATTATCAAGTAAGCCCTTAGCTTTGAGGAGGTGGCAGAGAAAGAACCATGGGAATGAACAGACCAGCTTGAGTCTGCTAGGACACTCACAGCAGTTCTGGGGAGAAGATAAGTCTTGCAAACTCAGATCTCAAGTCTTGAGACCTGAAGCCCAGAAGACTAAGGTAGCTACAGAAATGAGTTTCTGCTGTTCAGTCGCTAAGTCATGTCTGACTCTTTGCGACGCCATGGACTGTAGCATGACAGGCTTCCCTGTCCTTCACCATCTGCTGGAGTTTACTCTAGCTCACGTCCATTGAGTTGGTGATGGCATCCAACCATCTCATCCTCTGGCGTCCCCATCTCCTCCTGCCCTCATTCTTCCCCTACATCAGAGTCTTTTCCAGTGATTCAGCTCTTCCCATCAGGTGGCCAAAGTATTGAAGCTTCAGCTTCAGCATCAGTCTTTCCAATGAATACTCAGGACTAATCTCCTTTAGGATTGACTGATCTGATCTCCTTTCTGTCCAAGGGACTCTCAAGAGTCTTCTCCAACACCACAGTTTAAAAGCATCAATGCTCCCATGCTCAGCCTTCTTCATGGTCCAACTCTTACAACCATACATGACTACCGGAAACCATAGCTTTGACTATAGGGACCTTTGCTGGCATAGTGATGATCTATGTTTTTTAACATGCTGTCTAGGTTTGTCATTGCTTTTCTTCCACGGAGCAAGTGTCTTTTAATTTCATGGCTGCAGTCACCATCAGCAGTGATTTTGGAGTCCAAGAAAATAAAATCTGCCACTGTTTCCATTTTTCCCTCATCTATTTGTATAAAGTGAAGGGACAGGATGCCATGATCTTCATTTTTTGAATGTTGAGTTTTAAGCCAGCTTTTTCACTCTCCTCTTTCTCCTTTACCAAGAGGCTCTTTAGTTCCTCTTCCCTTTCTGCCATTAGAGGAGTATCATATGCATATCTGAGGTTGTTGATATTGCTCCCTTGGACAGTCTTGATTCCAGCTTGTGAGTCATCTGGCTTGGCATTTTGAATGGGAGCAGGTGGATATTTGCTCTTGGGTGACTATTTTCCAGGCTTGGTAATGGAGGGGCACAGCTGAGTTGGGGAGACACGCAGGAGGCTACGTTTTGCTGAAGTGGAGGGTTGAATTAGTGTGAGTAGCACAAGTAGTTTGTGTGAGTGGTTTGACTATGGGGAGAACAGTTGTCAGAGAAATTAAATTCTGAAAGTGTGACCTAGGAGGCCACAGCATTGCCCAGAGATTTCTGAAAATCTAGCTATGCTTCTGCCTCGGTTCCTGGAAGCAGAGACCCAGGTGCACTTTACCTTTGGAAATCTATCCAGCCTAGAAAGTTTGTTTCTTTGAGTTGATGGGGAAATTCTTTGGTGACCCACCCCCAGCTCCTGGGGTTGTGATCAGATACAGAGCTGGATGGACTGTCATCTTTGCTTAGGAATTTGTGCAGGGACTCAAGGGGCAGGAAGCAGCTGAGATGCCTCCAGTTAGCGCTGCAACCCGAATGCTCCCTAAAAGAAGCCCAGTGGGAGACCTGACAGACACTGCATTGTTCACTGTACAGCTGGGAGCAGCTGCAGGGCCCGCGGGGCTCCCCAGGCATGGGGATTGTGGATAACCTTCAGCCCAAGCTCACAGACATCCGGTGAGATCAGCGGCGTGCCAGGCTGACTGGTATGGTACCCAGGTTGGGCTGGTCAATGACAACGACAGAGGCCTTTAAAGAGCTTGTATTCTAAACTAAAAGACATCACATTGACGGCGTGGAAGGTTGGAGAAAGGGAGATAGAGGGACTCTTTGGGGTGGAGTAGAGGGAACAGTGTCTTCCTATCTTCTTTGGAATAGCTGGCCAAGTCCTCCTCTCTCCCAGCCCAAGCTCCAGATGGCAATGGGCTGAGTCATTTTCCCAGTGACTTGGGAAATCATCCCTCCCCAAGAGGGAGGCCAACCAGAAATTGATTCAAAGAACCAGATTTACAGCTTCAGAGCAAGAAAGGACCTCAAAGAGCAGCCTATTTGAGACTTCCACATTACAATACCTAGAAAAATGAGGCAACCCACTCAGAGTCATGTCCCTCATTCGTGCCAGAGGCAGAATTTCAAGGCCAGGGGTCAAGCCACAGCTCTTTTGGATGAGGACACTCAATCCAGCTCTCCGCAGGCTGGCAGGGGTCAAGACTAAGGCAAAAGGGGCAGGAATTGGGCAATACGGTGGGTCCATTTCAACATAAAGTGATCAGTGTACAAATGAGGTGCAAAATTAGAGGCAAATGAGCATTAGGGGGGCAGAGTGAGCAGTGGGAAGAACAAATGGCTCTGAGTCAGCAGACTGGGGTTTAGGTTCCTAGTCTTGTCCCCTATGTAACAGGGAAAGCATGACAGTCTTTCTGAGCCCCCTATAAAATGGGGCTACATATACTGCAGGATTCTTGTAAGAAATAGCACATGTGAAGGTACTTTGTGTACGGGAATTGTTTAGGCAAATGTTAGTCGTTATTAAGAGTATCAGGATTGTCACAGGTGAGGCTGTTGAGTTTGAAGACTGGAATAGTTAGAGTTACTTCCCGGATGGCTCAGCAGTAAAGAATTCGCCTGTCAATGCAGGAGATTCAGGTTCCATCCCTGGGTCTGGAAGATCCCCTGGAGAAGGAAATGGCTACCCACTCCAGTATTCTTGCCTGGGAAAACCCATGGACAGAGGAGCCTGGTGGGCTACAAGTCCGTGGGGTTGCGAAGAGTCAGACATGACTGAGTGACTAAACAAGAACAACAAATAAATAGAGTTAGGGTTCTCCTAGTTCTCTGAGCTTCTCAGCAGAAGAGGGAAATGTGATCATTGACAAGGCTTCTACTTCATCTTGGGCTCATCCAGATTCAGCTGTAGGAGCAGAATTAGGGCAAAACCCAAGGCCTGGGTGGGAGCTCAGCTATACAGTGAGGAGCCTTCAGGATGAGGGTTTCTAGTCTCCTGTTTCTGCCCCAGGAGTTCTGGCTTCCCTGAGAAGTGCTTCTTGCAGAGGAACGAAGCCTGGTACCTCTCCACCTGAACAAGGTCCCTCTGACTATCTGGAGGGTAACAGTGGAGCCAGGAGAGGAGAAGAGGAAGGAGTCGGGATGGGGGGTGAGGGTTGCCTACTGCCAGCCAGGAGGCCACATGCTTCAGTCAAAGCCACTTGGACAAAGGCATCCTGGCATCCTCTCTAGCAGGCCTGATGCCACAGTCCTCCTGACCTTGAGTACCAGCACTGGGTGAGAAGTTCTGGCTCAGGCATTAAACTAGGGGAGCACCATGGGGTACCCTGAAGGGGAAGGCTCAGGAAAGGGAGGGCCCTGTTGTGCTCCAGCCCAGAGCAGCAGCAATTTTCATAGGTAAAAAGCCCTGCTGTGCAGGCTGACCTCATTCCTGGCACGTGCTCCCCACTCACTGCAGACGCCTGCAGGTCTGTTTTAATATCTGCAGCAACCACATTCCTAAACAGGGTGGGTAAGAGGCTTTCTGGACAAGACTGCTTTCCATCAGAAATTATTCAATTCACCAGGGTCAGATATTTTATAGAGAGCTGGATTGCTTCTTGTTTTTGTTTTTTAAGGAAGAAAATGAATTCAGAGGGAATGACTGAAGGCAGAAACTAGAAGCAGAGAAAGATCCTGAGGACTGGAGAAGGGAAGGGGAACCTGGGGTCATCGGTGAGGGAGAGAACGGGACAAAAGACAGGTAAAAGATCTGGGAAAGAGCCCTCTTTTGGGGTGGAACCCTGACTAGACTTCTTAGACCCTGATGGGTTTGCCTGTCACCATCATTCATTCATCCATCCACTCAACCCACACTTAACTGCTACCCTAGGCCAGGTGCTGTGCCAGAAATACAAGAAATCATATTAGTTATCTATTTCTGTGTAGCGAATTACCATAAAACTCAGTGGCTTAAAGCAATACATGTCTATTTTCTCATGGGTTCTGTGGGCCAGAAGTCTTGCACAGCTTAGCCAGGCCCTCTGCTTCAGGGGATCTCACAATGCTGTTGATCAAGGCTTTGACCAGGGCTGGAGCCTCGTCTGCAGGGTCAGCTGGGGAAGGATCCCCTTCCGGGCTCAGATGATAGTGGGCAGAGTTTAGCTGATCAAGAATTGTTGGATTGAGGGCCTCGGTGGCCAACTTTTCCTCAGCCAGAGGCTGCTCTCAGTCCTTGCCACAAGCGCAAGTTGGAGGCAATAGAGTAGGCTAGCAAGTAGGGCGTCCCAGGTGGCTCAAAGGCAAAGTCAGCTTGCGGATGCAGGAGACGTGGTTTCGATCCCTGGGTCAGGAAGATCCCCTGGACCCCCTGGATGGCAACGCACTCCAGTATTCTTGGCTGTGAAATCCCATGGATACAGGAGGCTGGTGGGAGCAGTCCATGGGGTTGCAAAGAGTCAGACATGACTGAGCAACTAAACAAGAGCAAGTCACAACTTTATGTAACGTAATAATAGAAATGATGTCACATCACTTTCACCATGTTCTGTTGATTAGAAGCAACTAATAGGTCCTGCCAGGCTCAAGGGAGGGGATTACACAGAAATGTGAATACCAGGACATGTGGATTGTCCAGGACCATCTGAGAGTCTGCCTGACACACAAGTCCAGTGGTTTCCTGTCGTCAGAAGACAATGACCTTCAGTTAACATGACCATCAAAATAGTTATGGCAAATGTGGTGTGCTTACATGTGCTTATAGAGTGCCAGGAGCTGGGCTAGCTTCTTTTATATATGTTTGCTTTTAGTCGCTATTTGAAAAAATTGAAAGTGTTAGCCCCTCAGTCCTGTCTGACTCTTGGCGACCTCATGGACTGTAGCCCGCAGGCCCCTCTCTTCTTGGAATTCTCCAGGCAAGAATACTGGAGTGGGTAGTCATTCCCTTCTCCAGGGGATTTTCCTGACCCAGGGATCGAATCCTGGTCTCCTGCATTGCAGGCAGATTCTTCACTCTTTGAGCCACCAAGGAAGCCCAATCCCTATTTAGGAGGTACATTTACTACCTTCTCTCTGGGTGAGACGACAGAGTCTCAGAGAGATCACAGTAGTGAGAGATCTAGGAGATTTTGAACTCACATTTGTCAGACTTTAAAGGCCTTGATCCCACCCCGTCTTCTCTGCGTCCCAGATGAAGGGCACTTTAACCCGGGCAGGACTAGACCGTCCCTGTGACTGGGGCACCGGAGAGGGCTTCAGAGGTGACGACAGAGAAGGAGCACTGCTCAAGCAGTAAGCGGGACCCTAGAGGAAGTCCAGGGGGTGGAGAAGACACGATCCTTTGCTCTTGAGGAGCCCTTGAGGTTCAAGTGGGGAACCAGATGGAAGAGCAGACCCAGGGTGCTTGCTGGGAGCGGCAGCAAGTGCAGACTGAACAGCTGTTTGAAGGAGCTCTGAAGAGACGGGAAGCCAGTGGCTGTTTAGATTAGTTTTCTAATTGGCTGAGTGTTACCAAAGCCTCTTGTGTATACAATGGAGATCGTTCATCTTGTCTATTTGTATATCCACTCATGTTCTGTCACTCCCTGATCTGCTCAGCTGTCTGCCTCTTACTGTCAGTTTTAGCCCCAGAGAGGGCTCAAGTCTCTGGGAGGGGAGCTTTCTCCCCGGCCTCCAGCAGAGGAGGGCAGCAGGAGGGACACTCCCCGCCCCCATCCCCACCCTCATCACTGCCCGCCCCTCCCCAGCTAGAGCCCCTCCCTGCAGGGCCCCACACCATTCCAACCATCGTAACCCATCCATCTGCAGGAAGTGGGCTTCTGTGTGTCACCGTGCTGCTTCACGACAAGCCTGGACGCTCGGCTTTGTTACTGTAATTGGGAAACCCCAGAGAGAGGTCAGGTAACTCTCCGGGCGTCACCCGCACCATCAGGAAGTGGCTGAGCCAAGCCTTGAACTTATGGCCCACTCTTTGACTTCCTTATGTGGTCTGTCAGTCTGCCCCACCAGACACGCCACATCCCTCAAGGAATTTTCTTGCTCAAAAAGCCATAAAGGGTCCCCTTGGCTGACAGGGTCAGTCCATTCTCATGCTTTTGCCCCTCTTTCAGGACCCTCCAGTACTTGCCCACATCCCCTCCTCCAAGTCCCCATGAACCCATTTCAACTCTATCATGAGCTTCTATAGGACTGAGTCCTGGTTTCCTAACTCCTGGAAATATCTCACGTTTGTTGGTTCCCTCTCAAATCAGATTGGTATCTTTAGATCAGGGACCAAGAGACCAACTTCCCCCACCATCCTCCCAACCCAGGCACAAAGCAAGTGTTTTTGCCTTGACTGATAATGAAGGAGGGAAGCATGACTACGTGGCTAGGAGGACAGCTAAGGAGATGAGGGATTATTTCCAAGGCAGAAATGAGTCTGCCCGTGGGGACGCCCACCCAGGTCATTACAACAAGTTCCCTACATAGAAAACTCCAAGTTGCAAACTTTCTAAGATGTGAATCTGTGTTCCATCAATGTCAGGCTCTAGTGACATTGCATCTTGTCCTCTGTCTCCTGTTGCTGACGATCCTTCAGCTCTACCCTCTCCCATCTCGTCTCCCTTCTCCATCAGTAACTCTTCCTGCCGGTTCACTCGAGGCCAGACCCGCTCTGCCAGCAGCTGTACTGTATTGCTGCACTTTTCAAGGCACTGGACTCGAAGATTAAAAATTGTTGTGCCCGATGTCCGAATCCCGGGAAGAGAGAAGGCTTCCAAGACAATGCAACTCGCAAAAAAAGGAAGTTTATTGCTGACTCGAGTCAGGGCTCCTGCCACGCATCCAACGCAGTGGTACAGGGGTCAGAGAGCGCTGAGCTCAAGCTGTTACCCAATTTATAAGGTGAGCATAAGCAGTTGGTAACTGGCTTAAGCAGATTGGTTACATGTTTGCAAAGCAATCTTATTGGCCCAAACCTTCGCGGGCTTTTTTCAAACTTGGGCGTTCGGGGGCTTTTCAGCTTTCCCCTGATAGGTTCCCTTTTTCTTGCTAGGCGCATGTTGATTGACTGGCTCCAGGTGGCCTGATGGGGGCGGGAAATCCCACCATTTCAGGGGAAACCAAAACCCAGGTCCGGGCCGCCTGCCAGCCACAGCAGTCCCACAAAATGTTTTCCTTGTGTGTGTGTGTTTGTTCATTATTTATTATTTGTGGGAAAAATATTATAAACCTAGTACAGTACAGGTCCGTCTGGTCAAGGCTATGGTTTTTCCAGTGGTCATGTATGGATGTGAGAGTTGGGCTGTGAAGAAAGCTGAGCGCCGAAAAATTGACACTTTTGAACTGTGGTGTTGGAGAAGACTCTTGAGAGTCCCTTGGACTGCAAGGAGATCCAACCAGTCCATCCTAAAGGAGATCAGTCTTGGGTGTTCATTGGACAGACTGATGCTGAAGCTGAAACTCCAATACTTTGGCCACCTCATGAGAAGAGTTGACTCGTTGGAAAAGACCCTGATGCTGGGAGGGATTGGGGGCAGGAGGAGAAGGGGACGGCAGAGGATGAGATGGCTGGATGGCATCACTGACTCAATGGATATGAGTTTGAGTAAACTCCAGGAGTAGGTGATGGACAGGGAAGCCTGGCGTGCTGCAATTCATGGGGTCGCAAAGAGTCGGACACGACTGAGCAACTGAAATGAACTGAGTACAGTACAGTACTGTGTAGCTGATTGTGTTAATTGAGTACCTAATTTAAGTTTGCTGGACTTATGAAGAGATTGGACTTACAAGCGAGTTCCATTCCGAGAGCTCTCTCTCTAGCTGTCTGTGAACAGGTTTTCTGTCACACATACACATATACGATAAGGGGGAAGGGGTGGGGAGAAGCAACTCTTTACATTTCGTGATGACATTCCTGTCACAGCCTGGGGAAGGGTGGCAAAGAGAAAGTCTGCTCCTCAGTAACACTCAACCAGATTCGTTTCTTGGGAATATCGTTTAGAGAATTAGAGAAATTCTATACAAACTGGATGAACAGTTAGTGACATGTTGGTTTCCCCGATCACTACCAGTCTTATATATAACTACATGATGCATAGCTATAGCTACTTTTGATGAAGTGCTTCCTATGACATTTTACAAATGCTCTACAAAAATGATCATAGTTAGTCTTCAAAACCATTCTGTAAAGTAGCATTAGTATCCTTTCTGTTGGAAATTGACGCTCACAGAGATGAGGGAGATGGTTCAAGGGTTCAAGATTACACAATGGGAGTCAGGATTTGAACCCAGGCTGCCTGACTTCCCCCCAAAACTTGGCCCTTAGTCTCTGATGCCAGAAGGCCTCACAGTTTTGGTGGTGGGTTGGGGGAGTATCTTTGTTTTTTGTTTTTTGTTTTTTTTTTGCTGTGAGGGGCTCAGTAAACTTGCCTGTTTCTCCTTTCTGGCTGGAACTTGGTGACAGGGAGAGAGAAGGTTTGGGTTCCTCCTTCTTTTCTAAGAAGAGCCCAGGGTGTGGATTTCCTCCCCGCCTAGTATAGCTCTTTGCTTTGCAGCTTTGTAGAAGTGGGCAGCTGGCAGGAGAGCTGCATTTTTTAGGCCCCAGGCTGCCTGCTTATCTCAAGGAGCCTTGATTTACGTTTCTCTATCTTATCTCAGTCCGGGGCCCCATGATGGATTTCACCTCCGGCATTTGGAGGGTTGCTCCTTGCCAAGAGCACTCCCCAGTAGACAGATGGAGGAGACAGCTCTGAGATCCCCACTCCAGGGCCCACCCTTGCCTCCCCCAGCTGAGCAGAGAGAAGAAGACACTGCTTTTTCAGATTGCAGAGGGTGAGGCAGGACTCAGAGACTCCGCAAGGAGAAAACTGCCTTCCCCTAGAGTTGGCCCAGGCCTGTCCTTGAGATGTGTTAGGGGAACAGGAAGGGAAGCAGAATAGTAATATTGATATGGTACTTTCCTTTTTGTTATGACCCTTCATAGGTCTTTTCAAATTTAATCTTCATGATGACTAAATAAAATAGCTTTGTATTCTTACAGATAGGGAAGCCCAAGCTTAGCATGACTAGAGTCACCCAGACAATTAGTGAAGAATTGGGTATCCAACATGTGTCTTCTGACTTTATTATTTATCATTATTATTACTTTTTGGGGGGCCATGCCACACGGCATGTGAGATCGTAGTTCCCTGACCAGGGATCAAGCCCATAACCCAGCACTGGAAGCATGGAGTCTTAACCACTGTACCACCAGAGGATGCCCTGTGTCTTCTGACTTTAAATCCTATGTGTCTTTCACAATGCATCAAGTGGAAGAGGGATTTCTCTTTTGCAGAACACATCTCCCACATGCCTTCTCTTCAGTTTTACTTCTTCAAAACAGAATTGAGGCTTAGATCAGGGTGGCCCATTCCTCGGCAATGCTGGAAGGCACGTAGATGACAGGAAGGGATGCTGTGCTGAGTGAGGGGCTGAGGGTCTAAGTCTGGCAGACTTGAGGTCAAAAGTCACACTTGGAAGGAAGAAGGTGTACATCAACCCCTTCTCATGCCTGGAAGGGAATCAACAGTGAGTTTCTCAACAAACAACCTTGAAACTTCAGAAGATATCATGCTGCGGATGGCACAAAGCCATGTAAGGCCAGCGCTCAAGAGAAAGATCACGCAAGTAGCATTAATGAGGTTCCCTGTGTGCCAGGCAAGGGCTGGGGAAGTTACTTACTTGATTTGGTTTGCATAACAGTTTTACAAGGGAGGTTTCATGAGCCTTGGTTCAGAAAAGTTAGATAATTTGCTTACGGTCTTATAGCTGGTAAATGGTAGCACTATGATTCAAATCCAGGTTGCTGCTGCTGCTGCTGCTAAGTCACATCAGTCGTGTCCGACTCTGTGCGACCCCACAGACGGCAGCCCACAGGCTCTCCCGTCCCTGGGACTCTCCAGGCAAGAACACTGGAGTGGGTTTCCATTTCCTCCTCCAATGCATGAAAGTGAAAAGTGAAAGTGAAGTCACTCAGTCGTGTCTGACTCTTAGCAACCCCATGGACTGCAGCCCACCAGGCTCCTCCATCCATGGGATTTTCCAGGCAAGAGTACTGGAGTGGGGTGCCATTGCCTTCTCCGCAAATCCAGGTTATCTGACTCTAGATCTATTAGTAAACTGGAAGCCTCTCTTTCTCACCCTGGAGCATGGGGAAATGGCAGTTCTCTCCCCCAAACCCAGAATAGCACCTTACAGACGGTAGGTAGCCTTATCAGGTAACCTCTACTTCCTAAGCTGCGCTGCACACATCCTAAAGATTTAGAGGGAGAAAATACTTAACAGAAGGGGTTCAGGTTGTTTGTCGAAAGAACTCCAGACACTCCCTCGCTTGCCACATGTGACTCTTTAAGGATGGTGGTAGTGGTGCTGGTGTGATCTCTGAGTCATGTCTGACTCTTTGCTACAGACCCATGGCCTGTAGCCTGTCGGCCTCCTCTGTGCATGGGACTTCCCAGGCTGAATCCTGGAGTGGGTTGCCATGCCTCCTCCAGTGGATCTTCCTGGCCCAGGGATCAAACCCTCTGCGTTGGCAGGCAGATTCTTTACCACTGAGGCACCAGAGAAGCCCCTAAGGACGGTGACTCTGCTTATTCATCTTCGCATTTCTGGCGCTTAATGCTGTGCTTGGCAAACGGTAGGGGCTCCTTAAGTGCAGGCTGACTTGGACTAGAACCTTGACATGTTGTGGCTGAAAACCAGAGAAGTTATATTGGCAGACTGGCCAAAAGTACGTGACTTCACGGAGCAGAGCTCAGGGAAAACTACAGAAGAGACAGGCTTTTGAAAGGAAAGATGACTTGGGTGGGAATTAGGTGGGAGGCTTAAAGGTAACTATGGCAGAAAATGCATCTTTCCTGGGGTTGTGGAGACCTGGGCTCCAGTCCCAGCTCTGTCACTCACCAGCAGAGGGACCTTAGACAAGTGGCTTCCTCTCCACAAACCTGTTTACTGCTTTGTAAAGCGAAGGGTTGGACCAGTGTTCTAGGATGCCTTTCAACTCTAACACAGCAAGAGTTTTACATCATTAGCCTCCCCACCCCAACAGTTTCCAGGGGAAGATAATGAAAGTCACCGCTTAAAACAGAAAACAAAGACCTCTCTGGTGGTATAGTAGTTAAGAATCCGCTTGCCAAAGAAGGGGACATGGGTTTGATCCTTGGACTGGGAGGATTCCATGTGCTGCTGGGCAAAATCCCTTGCTCTCAACAAGAGAAGCCATGGCAGTGAGAAGCCCACACACCCCAAGAAAGTAGCCCCTGCTTCGCCACAACTAGAGGAAGCCTGCGTGCAGCAGTGAAGGTCCAGCGCTGTCAAAAACAAATAATTAAAAATAAGACATAAAAAAAAAAATAAGACAACAGAAAAAAGTTTCACCTCCAACTTAAATGAGTGAGGGGCCACCTTCCTTGAAAGGAGAGAACAGATGCGATGTCACTGGCCGGATCTCTTCAAGCCTGGAGGTGTGGCTACTTACAGGGTGGATGGGCCCCCTCTGTAAAGCTCATCTCTGTAGACAATTGGACCCAGTCTTCAGTACCACCAGAGAAGCTGCAGTGGCCAAGGTCAGCTCACCCCGGAGGAGGGTGGGGGGCAGGAAAGCACTGCTCTCCTGGGGGATTCTTAGCTCCCCAGTGTGCCGGCCACCTCCCACCCAGGCCTCATTTGCACAGCTAATCTGTTGTGTCTTCCTCGGTAATTTAGCACTTTCAGACAGTTATGGTTAGAATCTGTTTATTTTTCTAAACCTCACAAAGCCCCGTAATAAAGCAAGAGAAGGAGATGGGGCAGTCGGGGGTGTGTGAGGAGTGTGGAGTTTTTCTAGAAATATAAACGCTAAGTTCAAATGCTCTTCCCCATCTGTAGGACAGCTGTTGTGGCACCCCTCCATCCCCAAATTCTCGCACTCCATTTCAAGGATCCCTTGCTGACTTCCCTCCCACCATCATTCCTTTGAGGGAACGTGGCCTGGAGATCCAGCCGCGGAGGGCTGCCAGCTACCGCCACCTCACACGAGGCCTCGTCGCTTTTGCCTAAGCCTTTCCCCTCTCCCTCCTCATTTTGGGGTCAAGAAGAGGGATGTTTCTTCCTTTTGATCACGGGGAGAGCAGAGGACACGTGGGCTGGAAAAAGAGATTTCTGTCTTACATGGCTGAGTAGGAGGAAGCTTGGGGTCCAAGTGGGCCCACCCCTAACCTAACCTAACCTGATATAATTGGACATTATCTCACCCAAACCTGATGCCCCAGGTGGACTTACTGTTTCCTTCCCCAGGAGGTTTCCATGTGTCTAATCGCCCAGCTCTAGCTGGAGTAGTGGAAGGAGGCTGGAGTCAATGAACTTCCACTGAATGAAAGGATGAATGAATGCAGGGATGGGTGGTATCTTAGAAAACTGATTGAAGTTTCAGCAAGAGACAGGAAGATAAGACCAAGATAGTGTAGCTCATTAGATGCCCTCATGCCTTTGGGGAAGAAGAAAGATTTGCACGGAAGAGGCAGAAAAGGATGAGTTTAAATTGAGGCATAAAGGATAGAGAACTGGTTGAGTAAGACGGGAAAAGCCCCTTCAGTTCAGTTCAGTTCAGTTGCTCAATCATGTCTGACCCTTTGTGACCCCATGAATTGCAGCACGCCAGGCCTCCCTGTCCATCATCAACTCCCGGAGCTTGCTCAAACTCACATCCATTGAGTCGGTGATGCCATCCAACCATCTCATCCTGTGTTGTCCCCTTCTCCTCCTGCCCTCAATCTTTCCCAGCATCAGGGCCTTTTCCAATGAGTCAGTTCTTTGCATCGGGTTGCCAGAGTATTGGAGTTTCAACTTCAGCATCAATCCTTCCAGTGAATATTCAGGAATGATTTCCTTTAGGATTGACTGGTTTGATCTCCTTGCAGCACATCTAATTCAAACCTATAATTCTTCAAGGGAGGCACCAAAACCCTGAAGGGACAGCAACCCAAGTGACCTTCTTAAGATCACAGAGCCAGACTGAGGTCTTAGATCTCTTGATAGTTTTGTCGCTGACAAAACATTCATTTCCTTTTCCCCAATGCTCACCTCAAATTCACTGATTCCAGAAAAGCCTCTTACCTAACCTGGGGATCCTTTTTTGGTGGGCTTATTAACCCAAAAGTTATTTGAACCTACTTGAGTTACCATTCTTGAGTCCACGTAGGCGTTTGCCTTGCGGTCTCAAGGTCACCCCACTAAAACAGAAGGCTGGGTGAGGGTAGCCAGCCATATGGGCCACTTTCACACCAGGCGGTATCCATGAGATGTTTGGGTTGGTTGGGCTATTACCAAGGTGTCAAGTCTTACCCTCTAGAAGTTTCCAGTGATGTGCAGATAAGGGAATTTATGCAGTCTTGAATGAGATGTTCAAACACTGTTCAGTGTTCAAGGACTTCATAATTATATGAGTGTCCCAAATAGCACCCATCACCCCCAAATCCCAGACTAGGGTTTTCTAACCAAGCATATCATTAGAAGGAAATGCAACCCCCATGCAACTGATTCACCGAGCTATAAGTTATCCTAATGTTTGACTCTAGGAATGATTTGATATATATCAGCTCTTAGATTGGTGAGTTGGCCAAAAAAAAAAATAAACAGCTTCGCAGAGAGACAGAAGCAAGTTTTTTTTCTTCTTTTTAATATGTAGTTTTTTTTCCATTTATTTTTATTAGTTGAGGCTAATTACTTTACAATATTGTAGTGAGTTTTGTCATACATTGACATGAATCAGCCATGGATTTACATGTATTCCCCATCTCAATCCCCCCTCCCACTTCCCTCTCTACCCAATCCCTCTGGGTCTTCCCAGTGCACCAGGCCCGAGCACTTGTCTCATGCATCCAACCTGGGCTGGTGATCTGTTAGAGAGACAGAAGCAAGTTTTAAGAAGAGGCATGACCTGCAGGCTCTTTCCCTAGATCTACCTGGGGACAGGAGGTACGTCAGGGAAGGGAGAGCCCCCAAAACCCAGAAACCTACCTCAATTAATTAATGTCCGTCTTGCTTGTACTTCTGGAATGCTGAACCCTGCTACAGAAATTCACCCAGCCTGGGAGATGGTGTCATTACAGATTTATGACATCTGATCTCTGGTGCAGCCCCAAGTGTACACAGAGACCCCATCAGGTCAGCCTCCATGGCCTTTCCAGACCTCAGCCCATCTTGGGGTCTCTTTCTCAACAATTTTCTGTTTTGCAGAGAAAGGGGGAGACTCCATCAAGACCATTTCCTCCATCGCCTGTCACTCTCTGCAAACCTGCCTGCCTCTGCACCCCTCCTCCTCATGGGCCACTTCTGAAGGGTCAGCCCAGCTCCAGAGCACTCTTCTCTGCCAGCAGCATCATCTTCAACTTCTTTCTGCCAGGCCTGCTTCTTTGGCTCCCTTGCTCAGCAGGTATGGTCCCCAAGATCCACCCCTAGGTCATTCTCCTACAAGAAAATCTCAGAGTCCATTTCCTGGGGAACCTGACCTGAGAGAAGGAGTGTTTCAGGCACAGAAATGTGCAACTGGTATCCCACCTCCTCCTCCTCCATTTCATTTCCTCCTCTTCCCCCCCCGAATCTTCAAATTCCACCTCTCCTTAGCATATATACATCTTCAAATCCTTCCCATATTAAAACATGAAAATTAAACTTTGCTTATATCTACAGGCTCTCCATCGATGACCCCTTACATCCTCCGTTTTGGTCAAGCTTCTCCAAAGAGTGACCTGTCATCATGCCCTTCATCTCACACTCCCTCCAGGGAGCTGGCATCCCGTCAACACTGAGGTGCACTCCCCCAAGTCACCACCAGCAGGCGCTCCTCAGTCTTTCTTTTACTTAACCGGTCAGAGGTTACTCAATGCCATGGGCTTCGCTAGCGGCTTAGATGGTAAACAATCTGCTTGCCTGAGGAGACTCAGGTTCAGTCCCTAGACTGGGAAGGACTCCCAGAGAAGGGAATGGCTATCCACTCCAGTATTCTTACCTGGAGAGTTCTATGGACAAAGGAGCATGGTGGGCTATAGTCTGTGGGTCCCAAAGAGTTCGATTCTTAGACTGGGATGGTCTCCTGGAAAAGGAAATGGCCATCCACTCCAGCATTCTTACCTAGAGAGTTCCATGGACAGAAGAGCCTGGAGGGCTATAGTCTATGGGTTCCAAAGAGTTGGACACAACTGAGTGACTTTCTTCATTTTTTCATGCGTTACCATTGGCCTTTCCATCTTGACCTGTTTTGCTCCTTTGGCTTGTGGGGGTACTGCTCTTTCCGGAGTCTCTTTCCACGACTCTCCACCCCCTTTCCACTAGACCCATACATGCTGGTGGGGGGCTGCACACCCTCACTTCTCACCACCCACTCCCCTCTTCTGGCAAAGCTGCACCCTCATGCCCATGACCCCGGATCTGTACTTCCAGCCAAGGTTTCTCTTCCGAACTCCACCTGCAGTTCTCTGAGATCAAGCAGGACTCCTGAGCAGGACTCTCTCTCCCCTTGAATCTGCTCACCCTTGGGCAGACCCCCATCTTGGAGGAGGGTGTCGTCATTTCCGCTCAGGGCCGCCACCTCATCTCCAACTCAGCCCTGACAATTCCATCCCTTCAGCACCCCTCCCTGCTGCTCTAGCCTGCTGACCCCATTTCCAGTCTTGGTCCAGCAGTCACTCCTTCGTATTCTTTTTTTAACACATGAATGTTCATAGAAGCTTTATTTCTAATAGCCCCAAACTGGAACCATCTCAGATGTCTTGCAATAGGTGAATGGTTAAACAAATTATGGTACATCCATACCAATGGTAATTAACAGAAAGAAAGAAATTATTGCTACATGCAACAACTTGGATGAATCTCCAAGAAATTGTGTTGAGTGAAAGAAGTCAATCCCCAAAAGTCACATTGTGTATAATTCAATGCATGTGATATCTTTTAAATAACAAAATTTTAGAAATGGAGGGCCGACTAGTGACTGCCACTGAATAGAAATGAGGATGGAGAGGTGGGTGGGAAGAAGGTGGGTGTGGTTATAAAAGTACAACATGAACGGGCCTTCCCTGGAGGTCCAGTGATTAAGACTCAGTGCTTCCAATGCAGGGGGTATAGGTTTGATCCCTGGTTGGAAAACTAAGATCCCACATGCTGTAGGTCATGGCCGAAGGGAAAAACATTTTTTTAAAGTACAACATGAAGGATCCTCATGATTTACCATTTTTCTAACCTTAAAAAAATAAATAACAACTTTATTGAGTTACAATTCACCTACTGTACAATTCACCCATTGAAAGTGTATACAAATCAATGATTTCTAATATACTCACAAATATTTGTATCCATTCTCACAATCAAATTTAGAGCATTTTCATTACTCTAAAAAGAAACCCCATAACTACTAGAAATCATTCCCTACTTCTCTACAACTTCCCCCAACAGCTCTAGGCAAACACCAGTCTACTTTCTGTCTCTGTAGATTTGTTAATTTTGTGTATTTCATTTAAATGACGTCATGCACTATGGAGAATTCACTTCCTGATAGCTATCGCTACAGGCTCCTAGCTGGCTTCCCCTTGGCCGGTCTTGGCGGTGCTCCATCCATACCACACAGGGCAGTAAGAGTGATGTTGTTATGTTGTCCTTCAGTTCTTTACTTAAACTTCTCTCCTCTCTTGGGATCGCATCTCAACCCTTCAGCGCAAAAAGCCTTGTGGGAACTGGTTTCTGTCAGTCCAGCCTCATTTCTTCTTCCCACCCCTCGTCTTTAGGCAGTAACATTGAAGTTGATTGTTCTACCTCCCAGAACCTGGAGGGTTTCTCGTGGCTCTGCATCTTTGTTCTTGCTCCTGCCTCTGTCTATGATCCTGTTTCTTGGCTTGTCTGCCTGGAAAACTCCTATTCATCTTTCCAGGTGCAACTAACGTGCTGCCTCTTCCTGGGAGCTTTCCGTGATTTCTCAAGGCAGCTGGAATGCTCTTTCCCTCATCAGCTGCACTTCACCCCTGCCCCCATGTGAATCAGGACCTCACTTTTAGTGCCAATGTGAACATGGGGCCTTTGTCCACCTCTGAGGCTAAGCCTCTCGAGAAGAGGGCAGTATCCAGATCTTTTCATCTTTGTACCTTTTATACGAAGTGCAGGGTCTGACCTTATAATAGGTACTTGATAACAGTTTAATTGGTAATTATGCCTAGCTTTTATTAAGCACTTTTACTAAGGCCAGAAGGAGTGCTACGCCCTCTAATTCATTATGTGATTTGGTTCACACAGTTACAATCACCCCATGAGGTAGATGTCCTTTTCCTATTTTATCTTGCTTTATTTTATTGTATTTTATTTTCCAGGTTGTGTCACATGGCTTGCGGGATCTCAGTTCCTGGAAGGGATTGAACCCCGGGCCACAGCAGTGAAAGTACTGAGTCTAATCCCTGGACTGCCAGGGAAGTCTCAATCCATATTTTATAGATGAGAAAATGGAGGTTTAGAGGAGAGCTGCAACTCTCCCAAGCTAGTAAGTGCCTCAGAGGCAGTGTGAACCATGCTCCCACCTAAAGGTGCATGCACATTGCTGTTTGCAGCCCTTCGTGTGGTTAAACACTCAGCGCAGGGCTTCTGGTGTAGCTCCCAGGAACTGCCTTCCACACTGTCCACCCTGCTCAGCCCATCAGTACTTGCAGTTAATGGGCCTCTACCTGTTACCTTGGGCCTTGAGGCTGGCACTTGGTGAATGAGATTTCTGCATTCCCAGTTCAGCCAGGCTTTTCTCCCAAGTCAAAATCCTTTCTTGCTGCTAGAGTCCCACAACCTTGCCCAGATTCCTCTAGATCCAATGCCTGGTTTTCTGGCTAACAGTTATGCTTCCTATGTTTTACACACACACACACACACACACACACACACACACACACACACAATGGAATACTACTGAGCCATAAAAAAGAACAAAATTTTGCTACTTACAGCAATATGGGTGGACTTGGAGGGCATTATACTAAATGAAATAACTCAGGGAAAGGCAAACACTGTATGATATCACTTATATGTGGAATCTAAAAGAAAAGACAAACTAGTAATACGACAAAAAAAAAAAAAGCAGATTCACATATACAGAGAAAAAACTAGTGGTGACCAGTGTGTGTGTGGGGGGCAATACAGGGATGGGGGAGAGGGAGGTACGACTATTGGTTTAAGACAGGCTCAAGGGTGTATTGTACAACATGGGGAATATAGCCAATATTTTGTAATAATGTAAATGGAAAATAACCTTTGAAAGTTATATAAACTCTAAAAAAAAAATTCTGCTCACTGTAAAAGAAAAGTGAAAATACACATAATTCGTAATTCCTGTCCTCACTTCTATTTAGGGTGTTTTATTCTGATTTTTTTCTTTTACTATTAAGTCTATTATATATCAGTTTTGTTTTTCCCAAAAGTTAGATGTTAGAGTTTCACAAATAAAATGTTTATTTCTATATTCAAAAAATTAAAATAGACTAATGTCTTGTTATATGTCAATTATACCTCAATTTGATTTTTTTAAATTAAAAACCAATAAATAAAAAACCAAACAGACAAAAAAATAATGAGTTCTGCTTCCTGACACCTGCAGATGTAAAGCCATCAACGCTCAAGGATGCTTGCTTCCCAGGCTTGCCTAGCCAGTAGGTCTGTGTTGGGCCTTCTGAGCTGGTGTGCACCCCAGGCCCGGCCACACCGCCAGCTCTGATCCGAACGCTTCCTGCATAGACGTAGCACTCTTAGCACACCTGCTGCCTAGCCCAGGGCCTCCTAGCTTTGCTCTCAGTCTCCTCGTCCTGAGTTAAGACCTTGTTTCCTCACAGTGACAGCAGCTCAGGGACCAGAGAGCAGGCGGAGACAGAGAACGAGGCCTTGGAAAGACCCATGAGTGCTGATCAGGGAAACGCCGGGACAGAGGTCTCCAGCCGGTGGCCCCCACACCCGCAGCTGGAGAGTTCACACCTGACTCTGAGCCACAGACCTACCCTGTGCTTTTTCTCCCTCCGTTGCTGTTGGTCATTACGGCAAAGCTACAATGAAAGTACAAGGAACATACTCCTGACAACAGGATTAATACTTTAAATCCAGCTTCGATTGCCCTTAATGATCATTAATATCTGACTACAGAAATTATATTACAATATGCAGTCAGCCATGAAGAAAACTTGGACTTCAGGAACACACTTCAAGAACACACTGATTGATCTCAACAGGGAAACTGTTTTAAAAGCTAACGCCTCATTTTGTAGGTCTGCACTTACCCACATTTTATCTTGTTCCAATTTGGTTCATTTTTTTTTTTTTTCATACAATAAGGGGGAATAGAGTTGGGATTGAAAACCATGCCATCCTCGTCCATCACTGTGGACCACAACAGAAGGGGTGCTGGAGACCTCATATAAGGCATTCGATTCATCTTTATAACAACCACCTAAGATGAGAATTTTAGAGACAGGGGTCCGGTAACTTGCACTCTGTCCTGAAGCTAATAACAGAAAGGCCAGGACCTGAAACCAGATCCACTTGGTGTTAGCACTTATGGCCCTGGGCTCTGTCCACTGCCCCTTGCCCTGACCTGGGCTCTGGGCTTCCACACAGACTTAACACCACCCACTCCCCCACACCCTTCAGGAGTCTTGATTTTCTTATGTGGAATTTTAAAAAATAATTTCTTTTTTTTTTTTTTTAATGTGGATCACTTTAAAAATCTTTCCTGAATTTGTTACAATAGTGCTTTTGTTCTAAATTTTGGTTTTTTGGCCGAGAGGCATGTGGGATCCTAGCTCCCTGCCCTGGGAGGAGAAGTCCCAACCACTGGACTGCCAGGGAAGTCCCCTGATTTTCTTGTGCATTAAACACAAGTCCCATTGGCCTAAGGTGACTTCGCCTCTGCTGTTCCCCAGCTGGAACTCAAGCTCTAGGTAATGAACCTTTCCAACTGACTTACTGATGGTGAGGTGCCTGGTGCTCAGCTGTGTGCTGGTTGTTGCAGGATGCCGCCCCTCCTGAGGAGAAGACACGGCAACCCCTGGGTCTCCCCAGTGTAAGGCCACTATGAACACGATGAGGACTCTTCTTCCGGGTCGCCCAGGAGGACATCATTCCAGAACAAGGCAGGGACGTTACTATCTAATGGTTGTCTGTTGAGATTCCGCCGTCTGGATGGTGCTCGTCCGCTTTAAACTGTCCTGACTACAGAGGGCCACCTTGAGTGAAAATGACCCGGAAGATTGGCAGGGGAAGTGGTCTTTTGGGGGAGGTAGAAAGAGTTCTGATCCTGCCTCCTGAAGACCCATTCTTTTTTTTTTTTTTAATACTTACTATGTACTTTTTCTGTGCTAGGCAGTCTATATTTAGTTAGCTTTTTCTTTGGCTGCGCAGTATGTGGGATCTTAGTTCCCAGACCAGGGTTCAAACCCTCACCCCCTGCATTGGAAACTCCTTGCATCTTAAACACTGGACTGCCAGGGAAGCCCCATTCTTAAGATCTTGGGGAAGCTGTCTTCTCTCCCAGGACTCCCATTAGTTGAAGGAGTTTCTAGATCATCCCGAAGGTGTCCTCATATTGCGGCCATCCTCAGGGCTGACCTCACATGGTTCTTAGAAGAGGCTGGGGCCAGGGCTGCCAGAGCCAGCCTCTACGGAGCTTGGGGGCTGGGTCTCCAAGCCCAGGGGTCCCTGATGTTCCAGCATCCTGGTGGAAGGTGGCAGCGTCAGCCACAAGGCTGAAGGTAGCCTGTCAGGGCCGGGGCCCCATGGGATCTCTGCGGACGGCAGGGAGCACACGCGTGCGTAAGCGTGCAGCGTGTTTATTTATTCTAGGAGCTGTTGCTAAGTCGGGGGTGTTTGCCAGCAGAGAGCTGCCTGAGTGCCGTGTTTGTTTACTTAGCAGAGTGCAGGGAAGGACAAGGCAAGAGACAAGTGCAGGCTCCGAACAACGGGAGCTGGTCCTGGGGGCTACGCTGAAGGGTCCCCGGCCTGGGTGCTGCTGGTTTGAGAGCGCCCCCTTCAGGGCCACTGGCTCAGGTGTGCCTTTGTTACCAGTTAGTGGGGATCCTCCGCCCAAGCAGGGTAGAATTGCTAACCCCCATATTCCACCCGGAGAAGGCAATGGCAACCCACTCCAGTACTCTTGCCTGGAAAATCCCATGGACAGAGGAGCCTGGTGGGCTGCAGTCCATGGGTTGCAAAGAGTCGGACACAATTGAGCACACACTCAGATCTTCCCTTCGTGCTGGGGGGTGTCCTGGCGGCAGGGTCCTGAGAGAAGGTGGAGGAGAAGCAGGAGGGGAGGGAGTGTGATGACAGAATAACTGATTCTAAGCTGGGCTCCACTGACCTCGGGCAGGTCACTTCAGCACGCTGGGCCTCACCTGGTTCCTCGTCTGTAGAATGAGTGATTTCAGAGTTTCCTTGCAGCCCTGTGTCATTTCTTCTAAGACTTGGAGACACACACCAGCTGCTTCCCATCCCCTGGGACCTGTGAGCCCTGAGCTGCTGCTCTGGTCTCACCCCACTCCCTCCTCGCCCAAGAGCACCCCTGCACCCCCACCCCGAGCTTAGACCAGCCTCTACACCAGGCAGCGCGTCTGTGTGAGGCTGAGGCCCACAGCCTCCTTGCCCCCCATCCATCCGTCTTCCAGGTTATATATTGGCCACAGGTTCTCTGACTTCAGGAGAGAGAGAAAGAAAGGGGACAAACCAACAAGAGACCCTCCCAAGACCCCGTCCTCCATCGGCTACAGGCCAGGCAGGCCTATTCCCCCAGAAGCCAGAGTTGGCTGGAGTTCAGGCTTGGTTCTTCCCAGCTGGGTGGCCCCAGGGACTCCCCAGAGGCATCTCCCTCCCTCTGCACTGCCCCAAGGCCCCAGCAGTGCGTCTGCAAGTCTCTAAGGGAGCACGGCCCCCCAAACACAGGCTGGCTGGCAGCCACGGCTGGTGTTCTGGCTCCTACACCAGCCAGGAGGGGTGGCAGGAAGGCCCCGCTAATCCCCCGGGAGAAAGCTCCCTGGCAAGCAGAGTGGAGTGAGTGCCTGCCCTCCGCCCCTGCCGGGGACCATGGACACCGTACCCCAGGGTGTTCCAGGCGGGCTTTGGGTCTCAGCGCTCTGCTCACAGGTGTCGGGGCTGTGATCCCAGCTGAGCTTGCCAGGTAAGAAAGGGAGACCAGTTCTTCCTTTTCAGGTTAAGGCTCTTGTGTAATCTATGACTTACCCCAATTCTCAAAAACCCAGAAGAATTATGGAGAAAAGAGGGCAGGTGGGTATACTGCCTTCTCCAGGCTCCAGGCTTCTCTAGCTTCCAACAGGCTGTGGGCTGTCCTGACAATGTTTGAAGAGGCCAGGATTGCTAGGCTGGGCTACTAATTATACTGATTTATTTTTGGCTGTGCTAGGTCTTTGTTGCGGCTTGGGCTTTCTCTGGTTGCAGGGGGTAGACCTCTCATTGCAGGGGCTTCTCTTGGTGTGGAGCACAGGCTCTAGGGCACATTGGTTTCAGCAGTTGCAGCTCCCAGGCGCTAGAGAATAGTAGTGGTACATGGGCTTAGTTGATCTGCAGCATGTGGGATCTTCCCGGACCAAGGATTGAACCCAGGTCTCCTGCATTGGCAGGTAGATTCACTACCACTGAACCACCAGGGAAGCCCAGGGCTAGTAATTCCTTCTCCTTCATACTATCCATCACCCCACCACCCACCTCTGCCCCCTGCACACACACAAACACACCCACAGAGTCAGCCCTCTGCCAGTGAGGCTGCCTCTCTCGCTGGTACCACATAGAAACAGATGAAGAGCTGGAAAAATCACCCCCAGGCCAAAGAGAATCAGTGTGGAAAAAGCTGAGGAGAGAGTGAAACCAGATACGGAGAAGGCAGCCAGTGGGGGAGGTGGAGGTCCCCCCCCCACCCCTGCAGATCTCCTGCCAGTCCCTCCTGGAACTGGAGGGTGGGTGGCAGTCCAGGCCAGCCTTGGTCTGCCTTTCTCCCTGCTTGTTCAACTGACGGATCACCTGGGAGAGGCTGCCAGGCCCCTGCTTCTAGGACCCCTAGTCTCAGATCTGGGAAACGAGATTCTTTCCCAGAAGACGAGTCCTCCTCTTGCTTGGCTGTCCCTGGTGAGTGAGGTCTCAAGAAAAGGGAAAGTGTTAGTCGCTCATTCGTGTCTGACTCTTTGTGACTCCATGGACTGTAGCCTTCCAGGCTCCTCTGTCCATGGGACTCTTCAGGTAAAAATACTGGAGTGGGTTGCCATTCACTTTTCCAGGGGATCTTCCCAAGCCTGTGATCGAACCCAGGTCTCCTGTATTGCAGGCAGATTACCATTTGAGCCACCAGGAAAGGCCAGAGTGAGGTCCCAAGGGTCAAGCTATTTCTTGCTTTCTCCTACTTGTCTCTGCCTCCACTTCCCTTCCGGCATGGAACCAAAGTCAGGCATTGAATCTGGGATGTGAGTGGGCTCCCAAGAGCCAAAAGGAAGAAAATCTGGTGTTGGTTTGAGAGATCTCTAAATTCCCAAGGGAGCCCGTGCCATGCACCTCATTTGAGCCTGGACGGTCATTTAAGGGCCACTTCCAGGCCTGACTCAGTGCAGACCTCAATGCAGGAGGGGCTGGCATGACTCAGGTCACTGACAAGGGTCAGTAGGTAGAATTCCCTTGGTGTCTGCCCCTCCCCCACCCCACCCCCCAGGCACAATGTGGTTCTGATATTCCCAAGGGGAATGCTTTAAACCAAACAAGGCCCCCTGTGTCCAGGCAGACCATTCCCAAACCCATTTCTATCATGGATCATTTCCCTGAGACTTTTCAGGATGGGCAATCACAACTGAAGCTGGTTGTTTAGATCGGAAAATCTGGGTGTAGTGTCATTAGAGAAACCAGAAAGTCTCCTCATATGAACCTTTTCTCCCCCAGCCCATCCACTCCTCTCCCCTGAGTCATGACAATGAACAGCTTGGCTTTCCTCTGGGCCAAATGCTCTCACGGGCTCTGTTCCTGCCGACCCTTCGCCTGCGAGATAACGCATACTCTGCTCCACCCATCAGAGGCCAGGACGCTCAGGGCAGCTGTGGGGCCTGCCTGGGACTGAGCACGCAGCAGGCAAAGGCAGGGCCTGACTTGAAATCTTGGGTTCTTTCCCTGGATCCTTTCCGCTGGCCGCCTGGAGATGGGGGTGGGATCGTCACCCTCCTGATCGTCAGTGGGATGGACTTGACTACCCTCCAGCTGGGCCTTTGGTGATGGCCTCAGCCCTCGAAGATCCCTGGGTAGGCCTTCCCGCTCTCTTTCCTGGGTGTCTGCAGGCCAAAGCTTGTTCTTTTTTCTCTCTGGGTCACCTGCCCCAAGGATCCCATGCTCCTTCTCTGCTTCTCCACTTTTTTATTTTTTGGTCGCACTGGGTCTTCATTGTAGCATGTGGGCTTTCTCTAGCTGTGGCAGGCAGGCTTCTCTTGTGGTGGTGATTGAACTTACCTGCTCCAGAGCATGTGGGATCTCAGTGCCCGGACCAAAGATAGAACCCGTGTCCCATGAGTTGGAAGGCAGATTCTCAATCAACGGACCACCAGGGAAGTCCCTGCTTCCCCACTTCTTCCCCTGGGTATTCTTGCCTCTGCTTTGGAAGTGAAGGCAGGGGTCACCCCAGTGGAGGTGCCAGCCTTCCTGGACTGCTTGACTCTTGCACGGCCTCATGTGCTTTCATTTTTGCTGTGGACTCACCACGGAACCTGAATTCTGTTGGATGCTTCGGGACTTGTAAAGAACCCCCAGTACCTACCCCCCACATTTAGACTCACTATGTGACTTTGACCCTCAGACTCACTATATGACCTCAAACAGTAATTTAGACTCTTCTGAGCCTTTCTGTTCCGGAGCAAGATAACCCAACCCAAATCTAGACCTGAGAGGCAGAAGTGAGGTGAGAGGCACAGAACGTATCCTTTTTTCCAGAGCAGAAGTTGGTTCCCATCCATCTGGTTCCCTAAGGCAGCCGTTCCTTTCACCCAGTGACCTTTGCATCCCCACCCCAGGCCTCTCAGGAAAGGTGATTGTGCAAAAGCCAAATTTATCTCAAGAAATGCAATGAATATCTTGGAAGGAGTGGGGTGAGGAGGAGGTTTTATCCAAAACACATGTTATTGCCACTATTCTAGTTATCTTGGATATTTCCTGCATGTTTGTCACCATGGCAACTGACTCAGCACGAAACCTTGTTTGCCGGGCCCTGGGGTCCAGCAGAGCTGCCATGTGGTGTCAATTTGGGCCTCATGGTGCTTTTCTGTCTCTCTGTCTGTCTCCCCCAGCTCGGATCTCTCTGTCATTTTTGTCTCTGTCTTTCCTCAGCCTGTCTCTGGGCCTTTCTATTTTTCTTCTCCCAGGAAATTGCTTGTGCTTCCCTGCGTGCTGTAGGTGGAGACAGCCCTCCCTCAACTCCTCCTGGCATCCTTGGCTAAGGATGTCCCAGAAGGGATGGGAGCACGGGAAGTGCAGAAGCTTGGCCTTGGGCTCGGGAAGGGCTCAGCCAGGCTCTGGGCTCTTTGACAGACTGGCTCCCTGCCTGCTGAAGGCCCCTGGGAAGGAGGGGCGTAGGTTCTGGGAGACACTGGTTAGAAGGATGTGGGCTTTTTCTTTTAAACATAGGTTTAAATTTTAAAAAAAATTAATGAAGCAGCTCTTTTTTTGTTGGTTTGTTTTTCTTTCTTTCTTTTTAAAAAACTTTTATGTTTTGGCCATGCTGTGTAGCATGTGGGGTCTTAGTTCCCTGACCAAGGGTTGAACTGGTGTTCCCTGCATTGAAAGCACAAAGTCTTTTTCTTTTTTTTTTTTTTTGACTTCTTATTTTTGTATTGGGGTTCTAGTCAAGGCTATGGTTTTTCCATTGGTCATGTAGGGATGTAAGAGTTGAACTGTGAAGAAAGCTGAGCGCCGAAGAATTGACGCTTTTGAACTATGGTGTTAGAGAAGACTCTTTAGAGTCCCTTTGGACAGCAAGGAGATCCACCCAGTCCATCCTAAAGGAGATCAGTCCTGGGTGTTCATTGGAAGGACTGATGCTGAAGTTGAAACTCCAGTATTTTGGCCACCTCATGCAAAGAGTTGACTCATTGGAAAAGACCCTGATGCTGGGAGGGATTGGGGGCAGGAGGAGAAAGGGATGACAGAGGATGAGATGGCTGGATGGCATCACCGACTCGATGGGCATGAGTTTGAGTAAACTCCGGGAGCTGGTGATGAACAGGGAGTCCTGGCATGCTGCGATTCATGGGGTTGCAAAGAGTCGGACACGACTGAGAGACTGAGCTGAACTGAACAGCGGCAGAACAATGTTACAATAGTTTCAGATGCTCAGTGAAGGGACTCAGCCATACATATAGGTGTATCCATCCTCCCCCAAACTCCCCTCCCACCCAGGCCGCTCATGACATTGAGCAGAGTTCCCCGTGCTCTACAGTAGGTCCTTGTTGGTTATCCATTTAAACACAGCAGTGTGTCCATGTCGATCCCAAACTCCCTAACTATCCCTTCCTTTCATCCTTTACCCCAGCAACTATAACTTTCTTCCTTAAGCCTGTGAGTCTCTTTCTGTTTTGTAAATAACTTCACCTGTGTCATTTCTTTTTAGATTCTGCATGTAAGTGATGTCAGATGATACTTCACTGTCTGACTTAATTCACTCAGTATGACAGTCTCTAGGTCCATCCGTGTTTTTGCAGTTGACATTATTTCATTCATTTTAATGACTGAGTAATATTCCATTGTGTGTGAGTGTGTGGGGTGTGTGTGTGTGTACACTACATCTTCTTTATTCTGTGTCGATGGACATTTAGGTTGCTTCCATGTCTTGGCTACTGTAAACAGTGCTTCAGTGAACACTGAGGTGTATTGTGTATATACCCTTTTGGACCAAGTTTTTTCTGGATATATACCCGAGTGGAATTGCAGTGTCATACCGTAACTCTACTTTTAGTTCTTAAAGGAAACTCCACACTGTTTTCCACAGTGACTGTACCAGTTTACATTCCCACCAACAGTGTAGAAGGAGTCCAGAAGCATGGAGTCCTAACCCCTGAACCACCGGGGAAAGTCCTAGGATTCAAGCTTCTGATCCTGACATTCCCTGTGTGTGGGAGTGTGTCGTCTCCGCTTCCCAGAGTGCTCATTCCCTGGACTTGTGGAGAAGAGAAAGGTGTAGAGTGACAGAGCCAGGGCAAGAGAGCTAAAAGCCACGCAAGAGAAGCTGAGGAGTTCCCCAGAAGGAGGGGCTGTAAGGTACCCAGGTACCCTGGCTTCCCAGGGCCCTCACTGCCCCAGTCCTTCCTCCTCGGGCTGTGGGTGCCACAGAGCCATCACGGACAGCAGTGTCCCTCCGCGGGGACATGGGGCAACAGGGAGGGTGTTGACAACCACAGCCTGGGAGGGAGCTGGGCCAGCCGTCTGGAAAAGGCCATGTGAGCAGACGGAATATAAACAGGCAGCTCCACGGGAGGTGAGGGTGTCTCCTAGCTCCCCCGCTCCCTTCCGCCCTCGGGTCTTCCTTCCCTCCCTGCCCAGGAGGCCTGGCAGCTCTTGCCAGCTGCTCTCTACCAAGTGTCTGCAGCCACACCCTCCGGAAAGGCCTTTCCAGACTACCTCCCCAGTTCGTCCTCGACTGTTTCTGATCAGGCCTGGTGCCCACCCCCTGAACAAGGTAGGCCTGGGTACTCTACTGACTCAGATATTCAGGCAGGACTGGCACTCCCCACGGGACTGCTTGGAGGAGAGAGAAGTGGGGTCAGACTCAGAACCTGGTGGCTGAATCATAAACCGCCACCATCGTGGCTCCTGCAGGCTCGGCCCCCAAGAGTGATGGGACCCAGGATGAAAAGGAAAAGGTTGGCCAGGCAGCCACTGGGCGGGGCCCTGAGGGCAGTAGTCTGCTGTCACATGGCCAGCATCCAGGAGAATACAGTGCATCAGCCTTCTCTTGGGCCAGTGCCTTTCAAAGAGGTTCAATCCTGTGGATGGACCAAACCAGCAGGAAAACAGTCAGAAAGGACAACATCAGCAAGGCTCTGGGGATCAGCCAATAGACGGCAGGGGCCCTCTGGGCTCTGAAAGGGCCCCAGGGGCAGGAGGACAGGGACAGATCCCAGAGAGAGGGCCTGCCCAGTATTAGGTGGTGGGTCAGAGCGTCAGTCAGATTGGACAGGATTCAGGAGAGGCTCTGTCCCCAGGGAGGCCCTGAAAGGCCAAATGGGAAACTGAGACAAGACCAAGTTAGCCAAGGCTCGGGGGACACAGTGGGTGGGCAGGCCGAGGAGTGTCTAGTGTGGAGAAGCAAGCAGACACAGCTGGACGTGCAGCTCCCCCACTCAGCCTTGGACAAGCTCGAGAATTCGCTGAACCTCGGCGTGCTCATCTGTGAAATGGAAAACATACCAATTTTGCAGATTCAGGGAGGCCTGGCATGCTGCAGTCCATGGGGTCGCAAAAAGTTGGACACCACTTGGTGACTGAACAAGAAGTAAGGAGTAACTAAAATGTTCCCAAGCGGCGCTAGTGGTAAAGAACCCAACTGCCAACACAAGAGGTGTATGAGATGTGGGTTCGATCCCTGGGTTGGGAAGATGCCCTGGAGAAGTACATGGTAACCCACTCCAGTATTCTTGCCTGGAGAATCCCATGGACAAAGGAGCCTGGTGGGCTACAGTCCATGGGGTCGCAAAGATTCCATGGGGTTGCAAAGATTCGGACAGGACCGAGTGATTTAGCACGTACACACAAGATATTCTTTAGAAACAACAGTGTCTAAGAGCCCATGGGAGGTGGCTGACAGAGCTCTTGCTTCCCCAGAAGGGGAGATGGTTCCACACCCTTCCCCTAAGACTAATGTGCTTCTTGGTTTTGTTAGGATTAGCCCAGAACCTGTCTGGACTCGAGTGGGCGGGGCCAGTGCTGACAGCTGAAAGGAGATGGCAGGGTTCTGAGCCTGGAGATCAGGGGTGAGGGCTGGGATGGCTGACTCCCACCTGGTGTACGAGGAGGCAGTTATAAACGGGAGTGGTCTGTGGGGGAAGTCCCTGCCAGTGTGCTGGAAACCAAGCTGCAAGCATTCAAATCTGCTCCTCGTCGCGGGGGCCATGCAAGCCTCGGTAAGACAGGCGGGCAGAGGACGCAAAGCCACGATGTCCAACAAACACATCCAAAAGGATGGGGGACTCAGCGTGTGGTGGGGTGGACGCCTGATCCAGGCAGCAGGAGCCAGGGTGGGAAGCCAAGGATGGGGACGGAGCGGCCTGGGCGTGGGACAGAAAGCAAGGGCTGCAGGCAGGCAACTGGCCAGGCTGGGGAGAGGCACGCTGGGCCACGTGGCCTCAGGGATGGCCCCTTTTTCCAGTCTGTGTCTCCAGCTCCACCCAAAGTCCAGGGCAGTGGCCTTTGGTCCTCACACAGCCCTGCTATCTGGAGTGAGCAAGCAGCCCTCTGTTTTCCTGCTGGACGAGTGATGCTGGGGACAGAGAAGGGGCTTGTGATGAGGCGGCTGGGTGCTGGTGCCCGAGAGAACAGGTGGTCCGGGGCAGCACAGGGCACACGGGAGAAGGGCAGTGCGACAGCTGCCCAGGGCTCCAGGCCTGGGGCGGGGCTCCAGCTCACCCCACGTGGGGCCACGGGGATTTGGGTGGGAGGCAGGGGCTTGCACCCCTGCCGTCTTCTCAGTCTTCCCCACAGAGACCACAGCGCAGGACCCAGCTGTCCCCTCCCTGTGACTCAGGCCTGGCTGCTGTCCTGCCCACGCCCAGCAGGGCGGGTCCGGTGCCCCAGCACAGGAAAGGCTGTGGTGTGGGTGCAGAGGACAGGGCGCGGTCGGGGGCCTCTGGGTGGAAGGAGACGTCCAGGCCGAGAAGCCCTGGCACCTTCCAGCCGGGTCACCCTATGCTGCCTCGGCAATGTGGCTTTGGGCTGCGGTAGGAGTCTGTCCCCCTCCCTCTGCATGGAGCATAGCAGGCCACTTGTTTCTCATTAGCAAATGGCACTATGTCATCACCATGGGGTGGATGTGCATTTTTGTCCTATTTGCTGGAGCCGTGGGTAGATAGCGGCGGGGACCCACAGGCTGGGCCAGGGATGGGGCTTGCGGGACCCGGGACGGGGCTGCGACCACGTGTGGTGGAGCTTTCGGAGGCCTCAGGAAGCCACGGTTCCGGCTGGAGCCCATGGGCAGCTCTGCAAAGACACGAGGAAAAGAGAAACAAATGAAGCTGTGTGTGCATGCTAAGTCGCTTCAGTTTTGTCTGAGTCTGTGCAACCCCATGGACAGTAACCTGCCAGGCTCCTCTGTCCATGTGATTCTCCAGGCAAGAATACTGGAGTGGGTTGCCGTTTCCTCCTCCAGGGGATCTTCCTGACCCAGGGATCAAACCCACATCTTTTCACATCTCTGCACTCGCAGTTGGGTTCTTTACCACTAGTGCCACCTGGGGAGCCCCAAGTGAAGCTAGGATTACAGTTATTGGCCATGATTATTGTTAATAGTCGGAGAAGGAAATGGCAACCCACTCCAGTATTCTTGCCTGGAGGATCCCATGGATGTAGGAGCCTGGTAGGCTGCAGTCCATGGGGTCGCTAAGAGTCGGGCACGACTGAGCGACTTCCCTTTCACTTTTCACTTTCATGGATTGGCGAAGGCAATGGCAACCCACTCCAGTGTTCTTGCCTGGAGAATCCCAGCGATGGGGAGCCTGGTGGGCCGCCGTCTATGGGGTCGCACAGAGTCAGACACGACTGAAGCGGCAGCAGCAGCAGCATTGTTAATAGTAATGACTAGCATTCATTCTTTAAAGGCCGGCCCTGAGCTATGTGGCTCGTATATATTGTTTCTTTATTATCCCAATAATTCAGTGTTACGGGTGAGGAAACTGAAGCTCAGAAAGATTAAGTAAAGGCCCTCATTGTCATAGCGATCAAGCATTAGAACCAGGATTTGAACCCAGTCTCTCTGATATTTTGACATCTTTTACATTGTAAAACAATGCTTCTACCAAGGTCTGACCTTTTTTTGCCCTGGACACAGTCCATTAAAGCTTGAGAGGACTTTCTCCGAAAAATGTTTTTATAAAAAAATGGAATAGATTCACAAAGGAAACCAATTACATTGAAATATAGTTATCAAAACATGAAGAAATGTGATATAGTATCGCATGTGCTTTTTAAGAACACATTTTTAAATAGCAAGACCTAATAACTATTGTAGTTTCAGAATGCTGATGGATGCAAAAATATTTCATGATATCAGAGAAAACTGCTGTGTGATTTCTATTGATGGCAAAATTGTGGGTTTTGATAACACAGATATTCTTTTTTTAGTTAATTAATTAACATTTTAGGTAATTAATTACTATTCTTTTAAATTAACAAATATTCTTTTAATTAATATTCTTTTAATTAGTTGGTTAATTTTCTTCTTAGTAATTCTTTCAGATAATTTTTTAGATAAACCAATTAACTCTCTCCAATTAGTTAATATCATTTTAGTTAATTAATTTTCTTTTCAAAGTTAATTGATTAACTAACTGAAAAAAAAGAATATCCATGTTATCAGTACCCACAATCTTACCATCAGGAGAAATCACACAGCAGTTTTCTCTGATATCATGAAATATTTTTGCATCCATTGCCATTTTGAAATTAGGATGGTTATTTTGAAATTAGGATGTGTTCATAAAAAGCACGTGTATACTATGTCACACGTCTCCATGTTTTGACAACCATATGTCAGTGTAACTGGCGGTTGTGCTGGGTTGTCGTTGCTGCCTGGGCTTTCTCTAGCGGTGGTGAGCGGGGACTACTCTTCATCGCAGCGCACAGGCTTCTCATCGGGCGGCTTCCCTTGGGGCAGGGCACGGGCTCTAGAGCGCAGGCGCAGTAGTTGCGGCACATGGGCTTAGTTGTCCCGAGGCATGTGGAATCTTCCCAGGTCCAGGATCGAACCCATGCCCCCTGCATTGGCAGGCGGATTCTTACTCACTGTGCCACCGGAGAAGTCCATGGACAGTCTGAACTGAAGGCAATGTCATGTTTTAGTTAGAGAACTGAGGACATAAAGGTGTGATTTTTACCCCCCCTCATCGTGTTCCCAGGCCCCCAGAATTCTGTGGATGAGTCAGAGGTCAAGACTCCAGATTAAGAACCACTGCTTTAGAAACAGAACTAGAAACCTCTCTTTTTGCCCTGGTGGTAAGGGGTGTGCAAACCACTTCCAGACTGTGGAGCTCTGTGCCTGCTGGGGAATCTTGAGTGGCTCCTCAGCCCAGCTCTAAATAATCTGTCCTTGTGACCTACCTGGGCTTTAGGGCTTAGAGAACAAAATTGCAGAAGACCCAGTTAAAATTGATTTACAGTTCAACAATAAAAAATTGTTTAGTATAAGTACATCCCATGCAATATTTGGGACATATTTATTGTATTGTTTTTCCATTGCTATGCAACAAAGGTAGCAGCTTAAACAATACAAATTCATTAACTCCAAGTTCTGTGGGTCGGAACTCAGCCCATGTGACTCAGGTGGGTCCTTTACCTAGAGTCTCACAGGTTGCAATCAAGGTGTTGGTCAGGCTGCATTCCTTTCCACAAGCTCTGGGGTGTATCCGCTCCTCCTCCTTTGAGTCACGGAGTTCAGTTCCTTGAGGTTGTAAGATGGAGAATCTGGTTTCCTCGCTGGTTGTTAGCAGCGGGGTGTGATCAGCTCCTTGTTGTTCAGTTGCTCCATTGTGTTCGACTCCTTGTGACCCCATGAGCTGCAGCACCCCAGACTTTTCTGCCCTCCACTATCTCCTGGAGTTTGCTCAAACTTACGTCCATTGAGTCGAGGATACCATCCAACCATCTCATCCTCTGCCTACCCCTTCTCCTCCCCACCTCCATCTTTCCCAGCATCAGGGTCTTTTCCAATGAGCCAGCTCTTCCCATCAGGTGGCCAAAGTATTGGAGCTTCAGTTTCAGCATCAGTCCTTCCAGTGAATATTCAGGGTTGATATCCTTTAGGACTGACTGAACCTTGCAGGCCATCAAAAAGACGGTGGTTTGTATCCTGGGTGAGAAGGGAAGACTGTGGAAGTTTCTGAGCAGAGGGCTACCATGATCTGCTTCAAGTATTAAATGGTCTTTGCAGCTACTTGGCGGTGGGCATGATGTGTGCCTAGAGCTGCCTGACAGGGTGTGGGATACATGGTCACTGCCCGGTACGGACTCCATCCACAGAGAACTACAGAGCTGGGGAGACACGGCAAGGTGGTGTGTCGAGCAGCAGGAGCCGGGACTTTAAGATAGAACTCTGGATTTAAGTCTTCACTCTTCCGCTCCTCAGCCTGGAAAGTTACCCAAATTCTCAGTTACTGCCGTGACCACATCTGCCTGATGTCGTGACTTTGAAGCCTGGCTCATCACATAGTGCCAGAGCCAGAAAAATAGAACAGTGGCTATGTTATTATTGGATAATAATATGGGGTAATTTTAAATTCTTCATCAAGGATCAGTTGGTAAAGAATCCGCCTGCAATGTGGGAGACCTGGGTTCGATCCCTGGGTCAGGAAGATCCCCTGGAGAAGGGAAAGGCTACACACTCCAGTATTCTGGCCTGGAGAATTCCATGGACAGTCCATGGGGTCGCAAAGAGTCGGACACGGCTGAGTGACTTTCACTTTCACAGAGGATGAAGATGGTAGCTGATAGTCTGGAGTCGGTGGGCCTCCTCAAGGCAGGGCAGACGGCTAACTACTGGAGGGATGGGGATCAGGAGGCAGAGGAAGGGACCTGGCAGAACCCAGGGGCCGGAGTAAGTGGTGGGTTCGTGGTCACAAAGACACACAGGGTGAGGTCAGCGGGACATTGCAGACGGAAGCTGGGGGAGGTGTAGGCTTGAGCAGGTGCAGGATCAAGCTGGTGGGAGGGCCTGATTCTGAAGAGCATGAACAGACATTGTCTAATTGGAGGTGACAGAGAGCGGGAGAGGGACTGGACTTGGGGCCGGCAGGGAAGGAGGGAGGAGCACAACAGACCCACAGCCGGGCCGGAGGGGTTGGGATAGAGTGGGCCTTAGGCAGGTGTCCCAAGGCCCAGGATTGCAGGCAGAAGGAAGTAGGCCTGTTTGTCCTGAAACCTGATCTTTCAAGCAGCTGTCCCCCTCAGCCTAATGGACCACAGGAGGGGGTGGGGGATGGACGGCCTGTCCCTTCCCAAGGCATCATTTCCACCAGCATCCCACCAACTCTCTGAGAGCACAGGCATCCCAGGAGAGTCACAAAGTGGGGTGACAGGGTCTCTGCCCCGCTGGGTGAGACAAGATGGTTGATTGGCATCGACTCCATGGACGTGAGTTTGAGCAAGCTCCAGGAGATAGTGAAAGACAGGGAAGCCCGGCTTGCTGCAGTCCATGGGGTCCCGAAGAGTCGGACGCGACTGAGCAACTGAAAAACAGCCATCGCTGGGTGCAGCCCCCAGCTTTTCTCTCCCCACGTCCCCTGAACTGGGGTCTGTGCAGTCTCTTAGGGCTCCAGGCCAGTGATTTCCGACCGGGTCATCCCCAGTCTCCAAGTGTCCCTGGAAGCAGTGTTGGAGTTTTGGGGGAGCTATTTTAGTGTTTATAGACATGTCTCACACAAATCATACATTTTTTGTCATAAGGCTAACTCCTGTTCATCCTTCAGAAACCCAACTTAAATATCCCCGCTCTGGGAAGCTTTCCTGACCTTTCACATGTCAGGTTCCCAGCAGGAACAGATGGCTCATTGCAACTGGGTAACTGAGAATTTAAAAAGGGACTACTGGAAAATCTATCGGCAGATATCACATTGCTTATATGCAGACTCAAAAAAAAAAGAAAAAAAAAGATACAAATGGACTTATTTCCAAAACAGAAACAGACTCAGCCTTAGAGAAGGAACTTATACCAGAAGGGAGCATTCAGGGAGAGGGATAGACTGGGAATTTGGGATGGACATGTACACACTGCTATATCTAAAACAGATAATCAAAAAGGACCTACCATATAGCACAGGGAACGCTGCTCAATATTCTATAATTACTTAAATGGGAAAAGAATTTGAGTAAGAATAGATGTATATGGTAAAAAAAAAAAAAAAAAAAAACTATTGGCAGGATTAAGGGACACGAATGACAGCATCTCAAGACCTCACCCACCTGAGCCCTAAAGAGACAAGGGAAAGAGGCAGTGACCAGACCCCTGCAAGACCTGCTGTGACATAAGGGGCTGCCTGGCAGGCTCTGTGGCCTTTGGAAGAGGTCACAGCCTCAGCCAGCCCATGGTGGCTGATCAGGGAGGGAGCTGACACTCTGCCCAGGCCAGGGCTCCCATTGGCAGCACCCACCTGGAGGCTGGTGGAGAGCCACTGATACAGTCCTTCAAGTCAGATCTCGAGGTCCAGGGCTGGGCGAGCCGGGAGTAATGTGGGTTTGGAGGGACTGGGGACAATATCCAGCCTACTTCTTGTGTTAGCTCGGGCTGCCATAATCAAATACCATAGACTGGATGGCTTAATCAATAGAAGCTTATTTCTCACCATTCTGGATACTGGAAGTCCAAGATAAAGGTGCTGGTCAATTTGATCCCTGGCAAGGACTTTCATGCTGGCTTGTCGATGTCCTCACATGGCCTTTCTTCAGTGCACACACATGGAGAGAGAGAGAGCTTTCTTTATCTTCTTATAAGGGCACCAATCCCAGCCTCATGACCTCATCCAGCTCTAATCACCTCCCAAAGGCCCACCTCCAAATACCTGCACATTGGGAGCAGGTAGGGCTTCAACATACGCATCTGGGGGGACACAGGCATTCAGGCCACAATACCTCCTCAGGGTGGTTCTGCACTGACTTACTGTGTGACTTCGGATGACTTACGTAGCTTCTCTGGGCCTCAGTTTCTTCATCTGTAAAAGTAGAGTAACTATGAAGATTTAAAAAGATATCAGGGAGCACATAGTTTTCAAGGTAGAAGCCCAGTGTGTCTCCCTTTGCCTGGCAAAGCAATAAAGCTATCATTTCCCTGTTGGTGTTGCTCAGTTGCTAAGTCTTGTCCGACTTTTTGTGACCTCATGGACTGTAGCATGCCAGACTCTTCTGTCCTCCACTCTCTCCTGGAGTTTGCTGAAATTCATGTTCATTGACTCTGTGATTCTATCTAACCGTCTCATCCTCTGCCTTTCTCTTCTCCCTTTGCCTTCAACCTTTCCCAGCATTAGGGTCTTTTTCAATGAGTCAGCTCTTCCCACCAGGTGGCCAAAGTATTGTAGCTTCAACTTCAGGAACAGTGCTTCCAGTGAATACTCAGGGTTGATTTCCTTTAGGATTGACTGGTTTGATCTCCTTGCAGTCCAAGGAACTCTCAAGAGTCTTCTCCGGAACCACAATTCAAAAGTATCACTTCTTTGGTGCTCAGCCTTCTTTATGGACCAACTCTCACATCTGTACATGACTCCTGGAAAAACTATAGCTTTGACTATACAGACCTTTGTCAGCGAAGTGATGTCTCTGCTTTTTAGTACATTGTCTAGATTGGTTGTAGCTTTCCCTCCAAGGAGCAAGTGTCTTTTAATTTCAGGGCTGCAGTCGCCATTGCAGTGATTTTGGAGCCCAAGAAAATAAAATCTGTCACTGCCTCTACTTTTCCCCCATCTATTTGCCATTAAGTGATGGGACTGGATGCCAGAAAAGAGAAAAGAAAGGACTTTCCTGATGGTCCAGTAGTTAAGAATCTGTCTTCCATCACTTCTCAGCCTTTTGGCTAAGATCAAGTGTAGCATCTGTTGTTATCATTTTAATATCTGATACATCCTCTATCCGAGGACAACATATTAAATGGATTTTTGGAGCAGGCTCCGGGAGTTGATGATGGACAGGGAAGCCTGGCGTCCTGCAGTCCATGAGGTTGCAAAGAGTCAGACACGACTGAGCAACTGAACTAAACTGAACTGGAGCAGGGAGTTGGAACAGGAGTTTACTCCGTCCACTCCACACATCAACGTGGTATTGCAGTACTTCCAGGAATGGTGCACCCCCTCCAGGGAATTTAAAAAAAAAAAATCTGTCTGCCAATGCAGGGGACATGAGTTTGATGGATTCCACACGCCTGGGGCAGCTAAGCCCATGCGCCCCAACTACTGAATTTGAACTCTAGAGCCTGTGAGTTCCAACTACTGAACCCATGCACCAGAGAGCCCGTGCTCTCAAACAGGAGAAGCCACCGTAATGAGAAGCCCACGCACCACAACTAGAGAAAGCCCCAAGCAGCAACGAAGACCTAGCATGGCCAAAAATAAAATAAATTTTTTAAAAAAGAAAAAACAATGAAAAAAAGGAGGGGGGAAACAAAAAAAAGATATTGCAGCTCCAGCCTGGACTGCCGTTTGAGCAGCCTGAGAAATCCCACCATTTTCCACTCTGGCCACCACCCCTCCACCCCACCTCTTTTCTTTTCTCTACCAAGTGACATGGGATTACACCATTCCTCTGCTCAAAGCCTCACCACAGCTTTTTATTTCACTTAGAACACAATGCAGCTTCCTTATGGGGCTGCGAAGTCCGCCACCATCTCACAGCTGTGCTTCCGTTCTCAGCCAGGACTGGAGTCCTCCCCCTTATCCCTGCCAGGTTTCAGATCTGAGCTTAAATGTCATTTCCTCAGAGGAGGCTTCCCAAAGCCCCCGAACTCCCTGTAATGTTCTCATGGTGGCTGTCCTTTCCCATCACAGCAGTGATTGCATCCGGGGAAAACATCTTGCAGCTCCTCGTGGGATGGATTGGAGCTTCATCGTGAGAGCAGGAAAGTTGACTGGCTTCCCCACTGCTTAGTCCCGGATGGCCCCGGTGCAGCACATATTTGTTAAAGGAATAACAAAGTAAAAGGTCTTTCCTGGAATGCCAGCAAGCTCTCTGGGGAGACAAAGACTGACACAGAAAACTCTTCAGCACAACACAGGATAATTTGTGTCTAGCCCGTCTCCAGAGAGCCTGGCCCTCACCCTTGAGGCTTCAGGAATTCAGAGAAAGGAGGAAAGGGTATTAGCTACCTCGTGAAGACTCAGCTTGAGGTCATTCCTTCCAGAGAGATGGAACACAGCAGGAAAAGTCACATTTGTCATGTGTCCACTATGTGCCAGAAGCGTATCACACAACATCTCTTTAAATCTTCAGTTAGATCTTCTAGTTTTGCAAATGACGAAACTGAGGCCCAGAGAGGTTAAATAAGTCACCCAAAGTCACACACCAAGTCAGTGGCAGAGCCAGGTTATCAAATGAGGCAGGCCAGATGTCAAAGCTTGCATTTTTGCAACCAGGCTTAGGACGGGAAGGGAGGTGGTAAGAATTTACTCTGGTAAAGTGGGCAGTGGTTCAAATGGGGCTTATGACGGAATAGCATCTAAACTATGGTTATTCTGAAAGCTGGGCTCGTTCTGATGCTGAGCCCAGATCTTAAATGTTATCAGGCACATGTGGGTTCTGAAGGGTCCAACAACAAAGAGGACAGCTAGACCCACCCAGAGCAGCTGCAGCCCTCAGAGATGGCCCAGAACTGGACAAGCCCTGGAATGAGGGTCTGGGCAGCGCTCCCAGCATCTGACCTTGGAAGGCGGCTGCAGAGCGTGGTTTGGGAGGTTTTCCTTCCTCAGCTAAGACCCACCGGACTCGGTTATAAAGACCCAGGTAAGGGAGCGAGGTGGTGCGGGGCGGGCAGTTCCATCTTGATAAGGTGGGGGAGGAGAGGGAGGGGTCATTCCTGCCAGGCTGACCTCAGCGGGGTAATGTGATCAGCCTGTCATGGTTCTGAGCCCTGATTTGGGAAGAACAAAGAGGCCAGGCCCCTCTGCCTCCTCTAGCCCAGGAATGCAGCTGGGGCCAGGCCGTGACCAATCAGGAATGCAGGTTGGGAGTGCGGCACGAATGCAGTTTGAACAGTCAGGCGTTCCTGCCGCGATGGGAGCGGGCTCACAAAGCCGGTGGACAGGCCCCGCGCTTCCAGCTTTGATATCCCAGCCCTGCCTCTGGGGAGCCCCGCATCCCGGAGCTGTCTGGCCCCGCTGCCCCACGGTGACCCTTTGCGGTGGTGGTGGTAGGGGGGCGGAGAGTGAAAAGTCCAGATGCAGACACCCCAGCCCTAACAGCGCTCCCAGGTGCTCGCATCTCCTTGTCCATCTCCATCGATCTCAGGAAGTCTGAGAAATAGGCCCTGGGGAAGGGGGGAGGGGAGGGGGAGCTCGGCTGAGCCTCCTGCCTGCTCCTCAAGGGTTTGAGAGATGGATGCATAGACAGACAGACAGATGTCCCACAGGAGAGGCTGCCAGGCCTCTGCATCCGCTGCTAAAGATAGGTCCTAGAAGCCTCTTGAGGCCACCCTTTCCAGGGAGATAAATAATGTTGGGGTTGAAGGGGGGGTGCTGACCCCTGGGCTGACGGTTGAATCCCTTCTGCATTCCACAGCTCTTCACCTCTCCCTGGCAGCCCAGTTCCACCAGTGTGGGGTCCTCTGGGCCTAACCTTCTCTGCCCTCCCAATTATCTTCTGCCCCCTCGCCTTCTGCACTTCCTCTCTTCCTGGGTATTAGCAACCACAGTGCTTCACCGTTCACAAAGCACATCCATATACACTAGATCATCTGATCCTGAGAACCCTACAAAGCAGGTGCTCTTGCCCTCATTTTATGCAGGTAGGGAAGAAGGAACAGAGGAGGCAGGAGTTCCGGATGCAAGAGGTTTAAAGATAGGAGAGGGAGTACTCGTATTGGATGATCCAGTTGCCTCAAGGGACGGCAGGAGTGGAAATGCAGAAGCTACCAGGGAGCCAGTGGTTAAAGGAGCCGACAGTGTAGGGACCAGGAGCTTGAAACTTTCTCTCCCCAGTGTCTGGAGCTCTGGCAGTGCTTAGTAAATGCTCGCTGACTAATTGAGTGTGCTCAAGGTTCTCTTGATCTCCCTGCGTTATACTTGCTCTTATGAAAAGACATGAAAGCTACACTGACATGTAAGTAACTGACGATAGTTTTCAAATGATGCCCCTCAAAGGACTCTGTTCTTGTGTCACAGATGCCATTCCAGTGAGCAGACCCTGGAGACTCTGCAATGGAAAGACCCAAGAGATAAGGACAGAGGAGAAGAGGCCTTGCCAAAGCTTCAGGGGCTCCCAGCTGGCAGTGGTGGGGGCAGGGGGAGGTGGTCAGAGAGACTTTGATGGAGCAGAAAGGAAGCCCAGGAGGAGTTCTGGTGTCCCCTCTGAAGTCCCCCTCTCAGAGTCACAGAATATAAGAGGCTGGGGGACCTTAGAAGTGATCTAGACCTTTGGTTAAAAAGAAAGGAAGCAGGAACTTCCTTGGTGGTCCAGTGGTCAAGACTTTGTACTTTCACTGCAACGGGCACAAGTTCGACCCCGGTCAGGGAACTAATATCCCACATACCATGTATTCCGACAAAAATAAATAAATGAAATCTATACCATGGCCAAAATGCCCTATATTTTTTTTTAAAAAAAGGAAGGAAGGAAATCTTCCTTATTTCTCACGCTCTGTGTATTGGTTTCATTAATTCAAGCCCCCTGGTAGCTCCTGGGTTTTTGTCATCTAGGTTTCCTAACCAGAAAGAAAATCAGGCTGCTCTCTCCTGGAGGAGGTTGGTGTGAGGGATCCTGGGAATGGGCTCCACTCTGGTCCAGCTTGAGGGACTCTCGCCACCCTAGCACCCTGGAAGCAGCATGACCCTGCATGTATTTGGACAACAGGTTAAAGGATGGAGAAGGGGGGAACAGTTCCCCGAGACAGAGGGTCATCACATAACCAGCCTCCATGTGAGCCCTGAGCTGGACGATCACCCTGTATCAAGTCTACCACAAAGCAATCTCATTATGGCATTTAGATACATTCTGTTGTCTACTGACAGGAAAATAGGTGAATAAATTATGGTACCTCTCACAGAATCCTATCCAGCTGTTAAAAAGATTGAAGAAGAGCTGTACATCTTTATATGGGAAATATCCATAATATATTAAATAATACATGTTTCAGAACAGTCTGTATATAGTGTTTATGTATAACAAAGCTATATATATACATATATATATATATTTAAAATTTACTTTTAAAAAGTTGGAAAAACTTTGTACCAAACTGTCAAATAGGATGGCCTCTATATATGTACATACTTTAAAAAATTCTTTTAACAAAGGTATATATTGTTGTTGTGTAGTTGCTAACTTGTGTCCAATTCTTTTGTGACCCCTGCCAGGCTCCTCTGTCCATGGATTTCCCAGGCAAGAGTACTGGAGTGACTTGCCATTTCCTTTTCCAAAAGATCTTCCTGACCCAATCCCGATCCAACCCATGTCTCCTGCATTGGCAGGCAGATTCTTTACCACTGAGCCACCTGGGAAGCCCAAAAGTATGCATTGCTTTTGTAATAAAAAAATAAAAAATGAAAATACTCAGGAAGGAAAAGGCCCAGTGCTCATAGTCTGCAGGTAAGGAACATGGAGGACAAAGAAATTAAATGACTTGCACAAAATCACAAAGAAATAAGAGCCTGATGTTCAAACTGCCTAGGAGGTGGCCTTCTTTCGATATCTGTCCAGGCTAGCAGCAAGGGACGGAGGTGGTGGGAACCCACGGGGATCCAGTCCAGACGGCACCAGGGGCGGGCCCAAGAGCAAGGGGGGGAGCCTGACATGGAGGAACAGAGTGGGTGCTGATTCTATAACTTGCTGATGCTGTCAGCTTTTGCCCACCGCCCCTCCTCTGCCAGCAAACAGTGGCCTGGGGACACATGTTTGCGTCTGAGTGCCAGGAATGGATTAACCCGGTGTCTTGCTGGAGAGGGGGAAGCCTGGGTCTCCAGGAACATGAAAGGAGCTCAGTGGCTCCAGGGATAACGAGAAATGAAGAGGCTCAGGTCTGAATCAATTAGAGTCTCTATCTGAAATGTAAACCAGGTTCCTGCCCAAATGCCGCTTTCCCTCATCCTGGTCCTGGAGTCCCAGAGGAAAAACCAGAGAACAATGCAGCCTTTGGAGTGGCTGCCTTTCAGAGGCCATGGCTGTCTACTCCATGGAGGCCCCGGCCCACGTGGGGAGCGCGGGCAGCTCAGCCTGCCCTCTTCCGTGCTCCTGGATTCCGCTGACACTGAGCCCTCAGCAGCCAGGGTTGCCCGTGCTGACTCCTAACTCCAGAGCTTGTGCCCAGCACTGGGGGACAGACAAAGAGATCTGGGGGCATCGCTAGGCATCAGATGCTCAGGGCCTGACGGCAGCAGAAGCCCTCGGCCCTGGTCCCCGTGGCTGGGCATCTCCCCACTGCCACTGCCCCTTTCCCACGTTCACAGTGCTCAGACTTACAAAGTCTGACCAGGCCAGTGTGGTCTGAGGTCTCCACCAGGCCTCTTTCTCCAAGCACCCTCTGAGTGTCCACATCAGAAGCTTCCCTCCTGACCACTGCCACGATCCTCTCTTTTTATCGTCTCACTTTCTCTGAAATCAAGGATGAGAGGAATTCCAGTTCTAGCATTTTCTGGCTGTATCACCTTACAGCACTTAGGAACATTTTCTTCGTGAGCCTTTCTGGGCTTCGGTTTCTCATGATATAAAATGAGGGTCAAGGCGAGGAGTCCATGAGTAAGTCATGTATAGAAAGAAAGCTGAGCCCATAGGAGATCTTTTTCTCCCACCCCTCTATGCCTCATCCCTACACCCAAGCGAAGGGAATTAACACGATCTGCTAAAGGACAGGGGAGTAGATGCAGAGAGAGACCCCTGGGGAGCTCAGATCAGGAGAAGGTGTTTCCTGGGAGCGGAGGCAGAGATTCTGGTTGACAACGACCCCGTAGACCAGTCACCCCAAGGAAGAGGGGGCAGCTGGATGGTCTGTTGCCAGGGCTCTCCACAGAGGAGATCAATTTCTCAGTCACCAGATGGTGGGAAAGAAGAACGCAGGAGAATGGCAGTGGTCTTCAAGCACATGCGGGAACCACAAGATGAGGCAAGCGGACATCAAACCAGATCACAGCTGACATATAGAATCACGAGGATTACCCACGTGTGACCTGGAGCAGGGACTTCTCGACCGTCTGCTTGGTGAGGGGAGTGAGACAGCTGCTTGAGGGCAGTGTGTGTGTGTGTGTGTGTGTGTGTTTTAGGTCTGGACTCCGAGGAGGACTTCTTGTAGCCCTGCCAAGCCCCACTTTTACATATTAGGCTTCTGAACCCAAGCTGTGTTGGAAAACTCCCCTGGGAGCAAGAAACGAGGCAAAGTGATGAGACAAGAAGTTTGTGCATGAGAAACGTTCATGGAGAAGGAAATAATCTAAAGAGAATGAAAACAAAATGGTCAGTAGGTTTGGTGGGCAGAAGAAAGGATGATCTAAAATACAGACAAGGAGGCTCTGGGAAAATTAAGGCCAGCCTGGGTGAAGAGCACAGGCTCTGGGTACCACGTACCATGTGACCTTGGCCATGGCTCTTCACCTCAGTTTCCCTATTTGCAAAGGAGGATAGAAATGCTTTTCTTACAGGGCTCGCATGTGGGTTGAATGAGCAAATAAACAAAGGCACACAAGTTATTAACAGAAGGGTTGGGACATGGAGAGGAGCACGGTGAAGAAAAAAGGCAGAGCCAGAAAGAGACAGAGAAAGGTCCAGTCACAGGGCGGGGGGACACACATGGAGACTTGGAAATCTCAGGTGGTTCCTGGGAACCAAAATCCCCCACCCTGGGGTCTGTTTCCAGAACACACACACACACACACACACACACACACACGCGACTTCTTGTGGGGACAGTCCTTCTGTTTTCTCCATCCTAGTGCGTTTTTTGTTTTCTGAATACTCACTACTTGGAGACACTGTGCTGAGAACTTCACGTCTTATATTACGTAATCTGCAAGACAGCCCTGAAAGGCAGATAGGTGCTAAGGCAGAGAGAAGTTAGTTACAAAGCTGGTAGAGGTGAAGCCAAAAATTAAGGGACCCTTACGTTTTCATAGTGACCCAACTAGTATATGGTTACTGTTCGTAAGCTTAAAATAGTATCTGACAGATCATAAAAGCTGAATAATTGTCTTATCATCTTCACCATCATTATCATCACTATGACTGTGTCTCGGCAGGCAGGATAGAACAGTGGAGATCATATCCAAGCATAGGCTTGAACTCCTGGTTAAAGAAGGCAGATTGAACACATTAACTTCATTCCTTAACTTCCTTAACTTCATTCCTCCTCAAATCCCACTAAAACAAAGATTAAAGGAAACAAATAAACAAACAAAAGTATAAACCCACAAAGACATGGGAAAGGAGACAATAGCAACACAATTTTGGAGGCTAGAAAGCACATGTAATAAATACCACATTAATAAGTGGAAACAGTCTAAGCAGGATGGAGAAAGTTAAATCCTAACTCAGACATGAACACTGCAAATTGTATCTCAGAACTTTCAAAGACTCAGGAATTAGTGATATAAGATAATTCTAGAAAGGAGAGGGGCAAAGTTAGCACTGAGAACAAGGAGATTAAAAGTTGGCTCAAGCACCTCTCTGGTGGTCCAGTGATTGGGAATCCACATGCCAATGCAGGGGACATGGGTTCAATCCCTGTTCCGGGAAGATCCCACAGGCTGTGGAGCAACTAAGCCCATGTACCACAACTCCTGGTTAAAGATGACCAGTCACATGACCCACACTGGGTCACATGTGGGTCACTGAAGCCACACGCCTAGGTTCCGTGGTCCTCAAGGAGAGAAGTCATCGCAATGTGAAGCCTGTGCACTGCAACTAGCAAGTAGCCCCCTCTTGCTACAACTAGGGAAAACCCATGCACAGCAATAAGACCCAGTGCAGCCAAAAATAAATTATTTTTCTGAACGTCAGCTCGTAAAAAAATTTTTGTTCAAAAAGCCGACAAGACCCAGATCCTTTCCCTTACTCTACATTCCCATCCCCAGCATAGACTGGACCTCTCTAGAGAAGAGGAGATCAAACAGATAGTTTCTAGACTGAGGCATATCATGCACAATCAGAGGTACATGAACACATGGGAATTAAGTGCCAGTTTACAGACTGAATGTGAAGACCACCAGTCTTTTTCCCATAAATGGTGAAAGCCAGGCTTATACTCTCCAGGGAGGAGACCAAATAAAGTTTTTCTGAGAAATATTATCAGATGACATCAAGAGTTTTCCACAGGGAGACTTACTCCCCTGGTGGCCTAGTGGTGAAAACTCCATGCTTCCAATTCAGAGGGTGCAGGTTCGATCTCTGGTCAGGGAACTAGATCCCACATGCTGCAGGCAGAGTTTGCATGCCACAACTAAAAATTCTGCATGCTGCAATGAAGACTGAAGATCCCATGTGCTGCGAGACCTGGCACAGCCAAGTAACTAAATAAATATTTTTAAAAATTAAAAAAAAAAAGAAAATGAGATGGATAAAATACCTAAGAAGTTTCAGCATTTGAGATAAATGAGAAGCAACACTCAATGTGGGAAGAGTTTGGACTAAATAAGTAACAAACACATAGAAAACAAAACAACTAAACAAACAAACCAAAATGATTTTTAACACTAAGAGAAAAATTTAGCAGAAAAAGGAAAACAATCATTATGTACTTATGACTTGGCTGTGAATAGTGTTTATATATTCATAATAAGGTAAATATTGAATGTTGATCTAACCCAAAACATGATCCAGTTATACTGGGAAAAGACAGGTTGAGTGGGTCAGAAAACGTGTGTGGGTGTGTGACCAGGGCAGGGGGATTTGGTCAAAGACAGATAAATCCTTTTCTTCCATAATGGGGAATAAAGCAATGCCTGTGTTAAAATTTTTAAGAAATGCCTAACATTGAAAAATTAAAAGTAGTGGTATAATCTTGCTACTTAACAATATGAAAGTAAAGAATCAGTTAAAAGGAGTTAAAGAAGGAACTGGCTGGAGCAGGGGCTCTGCTGTATTTCTTACCAAGCCTTGCAGAACTCTTGGTATGTTTAAATTATATGCCAGGAAAATTTTATTTAAAAAAAAATGATAAAGAACAGAAGTAAGAGCAAGAGGTGGAGGAAAAGAAGAACTCAGAAGGATCCAGTAAAGACTGGGTTCTGTTGTATTTGGGGCAAATGATTTAAATTATTTAATTTCTCTGATTTCCTCCTCAAAAAATGAGAAAATAATCCATAACTGACAGTGTTCTTTTTGTCTCTGGTATATAGTAACTAATATTATTGGAACCACAGACAGAGTCATCAAAGAATTAACCCTTGTTTTCCTGTCTGGACAATGGAGATCATCACCTGCCTCATTAAGCTGTTGAGAGATTAAATGAAGTAACTAAGGTCAACCACAAATGCTTTGGAACCAGGCAGGACAGGACTTTGGTCACATATCCAGCCTGGTGCCTAGCGGTGATGCTCTTGTGTACAGAGAGCTTACTCCTTGAGGAGCTCCATACATGGGCTTATCCCTCATCTTCCCAAGCAGAATGTCCTTAATCACCAGAACAGCCGGGTATGCTGTTCAAACAGACAAACACCAACCATCATAATGCATGTGAGTAGTCACATCTGGGCAGGGTGGAACAGACCAGAAAGACAGTGCAAGTCATTTATATACAGTTTGTCCACTTCTGAAAAAGATTAGTGATGGAGCTGCAAGAATAACCCAGAACTTAGAGATGAGAATCTGGGGACTTCCCTGTTGGTCCAGTGGTTAAGACTTTGTGCTTCCACTGTAAAGGGTGTGGGTTCAGTTCCTAGTCAGAGAACTAATATCCCACATGCCTCATGGCACCTCTGAGAAACTTGAAACAAAAAAGACAAAGAATCTGGCTTCAGATCTCTAGTTCACCCCATTAACTGTAGCCTACCAAGCTCCTCTGTCCATGAGATTTCCCAGGCAAGAATACTGGAGTGGGTTGCCATTTCCTTCTCCAAGGAATCAGAAGTAGAAGTATTAGTAGTGGTAATATACACATAGAAAATAAGACTTAAAATAGAAGTAAAACCCCCAAAACCATATAGGGAGGAAGAGGAAAACAAAAGCTTACTTAGTTTAGTTAGTTCAGTCCTAGACTTCCTGGCAACTAAACAAAAATTTAACACTGTGATTCTCATTGATAAAAAGCAAATGAAAATAGGACACTTCTTTCTGGGGCTAAATTCAAAGTAATTTGTCCTATCCTGGAAAAGAATCCCAATGACCCAGAATGAATAACATTGTTCAGAATTCTTATGATAACTTCTTATGATAATCTTCAATTAAAATTGATCTCAAGACATTAAAACAGTGTTTAATGGAAGCATTTCTCCGGGAACAACACTTCTAAGTCTAGAATGTCTTCTCACAGTGAAAATCACAGTTTCTTTTCACCACGCTTTTAACAGAAACAAGGCTGGCAGATTTCTAATCCTCATGACAGCCCAGAAGGTAGATGTTATTTCAATATTACCCTCTTTTTACAAATGAGAAACAGAAAGGATGAGCAATTTTGCCAAAGCTACACAGCCAGAGGTGGTGGAATCACCATAAGGTTCAATCTCTTTCCATTAAACCAGACCATCTTAAACTTAATACCTGGATTAGTTTTATGATGTGATTGACCATCACACCCTTTAACCAGCCTTCAAATACCAGTGGTTTCACCGGGCTTGTCTTCAACTGGACCGTAGTTCAAGATTCAGTTCCCACATAACTATCCAGGGCTCAAAATTCTCTTCTAATTGAAGGGAGACCCTACAAGTTCTTCTCAACTTTCATCTTACACAACTTTTTTTTTTTTTGTAAGCATTTGATGATATGAAACATTCTTTCTGTTATAGCAATAAAATGAAACACACTGCATTCAAAAAAATGGTGCACTCTTTCTTCTTAGCAAGTCATAGTTTTGTGTTTCCTGGGCAATAGTTCACTTGGGGAGCATCCGGAGTTTTCAAGCACATCCCCTGCACATGAATGGCCGGTTTTCTCCCTGTGGTTATGAGGAATCTGTCAAAGCCAATGTAGGTTGTTTGAGGTTCCACCAGCTCCTCACTGGCCCTGACTCAGTGGACAGGAAATGGATCACAGAAGAAAAAGATGGGTTTCCCTGAAGTCTCAGCGGGTAGAGAATTCGCTTGCAATGCAGGAGACACAGAAGAGGTGGGTTCCATCCCTGGGTTGGGAAGAGCCCCTGGAGGAGGAAAATGGCAACCCACTCCAGTATTCTTGCCTAAATAATTCTATGAACAGAGAGGCCTGGTGGGTTACAGTCCATGGGGTCACAAGAGTTGGACATGACTGAGCAACCCAGCACTCATGCAAGAACAGGACAAATCCCTAGCTGTCAACGTTTATACTAAATCTAATTTTGGGCACCACCATGAATATCAAAGTTCTCAGGAATCAGAGCTAATAACAGTTTAGAACATTCTGAACCACAACACCATTTTGATTTCTTTTTCTTTTTTCTCTTTTGTCCTTCTGCACCTTTTAAATTTAAAACTTTAGTATGATTTTTTTAAATTTAATTTTTTTTTTGGCCACACCATGCAGAATGCAGGATCCTAGCTCCCCAGCTAGGGATCTAATCTGCAGTGGAAACTCAAAGTCTTAACCCCTGGATTGCCAGTGATGTTCCTTAAATTTAAAACTTTAAAAAGTATACCCCAATAATCTGCTCTAGGATTATCTATGGATGAATATACTTGCTTTAAAAATAGGAGGGGAAGGAGTCCTCTGACTACAGATTTGATAGGCCTTCTGTTTACCACAATCCAGGAGTAGATATATTGAAGGGACCAAGGGTCCTAGAATACCATGCTGAGTGACTCACATTGTTCTGTAACAGAATTACTCTCTGGGGCAGAGTAGTTGTCGTTCAGTCACTAAGTCGTGTCCGACTTTTCAACACCATGACCTGCAGCACGCCAGGCTTCCCTGTCCTTCACTATCTCCTGGAGTTTGCTCAAATTCATGTCCATTGAGTCAGTGACGCTATCCAACCATCTTATCTGCTGACCCCTTCTCCTCCTGCTTTCAATCTTTCCCAGCATCAGGGTCTTGTCTAGTGACTTGGCTCTTCCCATCAGGTGGCCAAAGTATTGGAGCTTCAGCTTCAGTATCAGTACTCCCAAAGGATATTCAGGGTTGATTTCCTTTAGGATTGATTGATTTGATCTCCTTGCAGTCCAAGGGAGTCAGGAGTCTTCTCTAGCACCACAATTGAAAGCATCAATTCTTGGACACTCAGTCTTCTTTATGGTTCAACTCTCACATCTGTACGTATCATCCTCCAAAACTGAACTGTCTCACGTAGGATAATCCCACAGATCAATCAGCCTAGCAATTTAAGAGTACATTTATAATTAATTTCCTTCTAGAGTAAGAACATTGCTCCAGGCTAGATCTCCTAAGGGAGCATTTTTGAGATTTTTTTCTATTATATGACTGAGTACAGTAATTAATGGCAACATTCCCCTCTGGACATTGTCAAGACCCAAATAATTTTGATCATTCTTTATGACCATGCGTTTCAAATGAAATTCATATATCCGGAGAAAAATAGGCGACATGCCATGGGAACCTGTAAAATTTCGGGATAAATACACTCATTTTCTGAGAGTATCCTTTTCATAAAGATGTACAGTGAATCTTTAGTGAATCGTGTGAGTAACTGAACAGATTGTAATTTGTCAGATACAATTATAGAGTATTTTAAGTTTCATGAAATTTTAAGATAAAGTGTGAAAATTTAAAAGGATTTCATACTAGTGATAAGCTACCTGTCTCTGACTTCTCAGGGTACACAGATTTTTCACTGATCTTGGGAAATGGTCACTTAAAGTGAATCCACTTAGAATGAGGACCAAAACTATTTCATAGTAAATAGCAGGGGGAAAGGGTAGATTCAAATTTTACATTGAAAATTATACAAAAAATGTGAAAAGTAAGTTCATTTCACCCCATATTTAACAAATTGTTATGTTCTGATTGCAACCATGCAGTATTTTTAAAAAAAAAAAAAAAGCAAAATTTTTTTTAAAGCTAATCTTTACTTTGGGAAGATTTCTGACAGGATATAACATGGCCTGAGACATCACTTTCCCTTTTGACTTTCACAGCAAGATCATAAAGAAAGTTATGTTTCTCAAGGGAATTAAATCCTTTGTTATTCAAAAATTATCTTTCAGGGACTTCCCTGGTGGTCCACTGACTAAGACTCTAAGCTCATAACGCAGCGAGCCCAGGTTTAATCCTTGGTCAGGGAGCTAGATACCACATGCTGCAACTAAGAAGTTTGTAGGCCACATTTGAAGATCTCACTTGTTGCAACTAAGACCTGGTGCAGCCAAATAAATAAATAAATGTTTTTTAAAAACTTCTATTTCTGAGCACCTATCAAGTTAATAATTTTGTCAATTTTCTCTGTAATTATGAGTGACCTGTGGTTTTCTCAGGGCTTTGCATGAGTTTCAGTGGTTTATTCAACACCACTTTCATTGACTTCATAAAATCCCTGCATTTTGTGCCAGGTTTGCCATTGTCTTTGCCTTTTGGGGTCAGATACTCACCACATCTACCACTCACCACCAGGCAGGCTTGTGAACACGGATGTAGATGCAGCTGTGGGGGATGAAGAGATGAACGCTAGGTTTAGGAGGTAGGCTGCTTATATATGAGTGGTCCATTCATTAGAGGACATGTTCACATTATAATGGCACTTGTCTCCCCTACATAGCCTCAAAACTATGTAGGGACTTGGACAGAAACACTTAAATAATAAAGAACCCAGTGCACATGCCTTTCAATAAAGGCTGCTTTGAAGAGAAAGGTAGGATAGTTTCTACAGTGTGGAACTTTGGAAATTCACTGACCACTTGTTCATGGACTATAACAAAATAAGATGTGTGTCTAAGGAAAAATCCATAGAAACTTTTATTTGTGGGTGCTCCTCCAGCCTTCCTGAGTGACTCTCCACACAGGTGAGAGTCCTGGTTAGACACCTTAAAAACAATAACAAACTTGTAACCTGCTCAACTGGTTTCCATACTGACGGATCTAGTCCCATTCTTTAACAAAGAACGTCATCACTCCAGGGTCTCTTTATGGAATATAATATTGAACTACCTGCCATCTGGCATCTTTGAAAGGTGACACTTATGGAAGATTGTCTGAGAAATACTGAATTTATCCATTTCTTCAAATGTTAAAATTTCTATCTTTTTCAAGTGGAGATGCCAGTTCTGGTCTATGCTGTGTCTACCGCTGCAATTTGAGACAAGTCTAAGCAAATTTGGCAAAACCGGTGAGACAAACTGTCTGGAAATCTATTTGTGTGAAGGATGAAGGCACCTCCCAGGAAATAGTACCAAGGAAAAAGACAGGAAGTCTGGTTTGACCTCGTCACAAAGCTCGGTATCACAAAGGTGAAGAGAGAGGACTTCTGAATCCACCCTGTTGGGCCGGGAGGAACAATCATGTGTACAATATTCTTTGGGTTGGCCCCTGCTTTGTCTGAGCCTAAGAAATGAAAAGAGGTAGCTTCACGTAAAAAGCAAAAGAGTTGTTTTCATTAAAATTTTGGTCCATATCAGGACTGCATTGTGTTGGTGGATCTCTAATGAGATATGATGTGACAGAGAGAAAGACATTTTCTCCTTTTCAGTGGGGGGCCTTCTGAGAGCTCCGTCTCACCTTGAACTTGAAGGAAAAAAGGTCAATGTCCAGCATAGACTATGATGCTGAACAGGCCGGGTGCTCCCTGTGACGTTGCTGGGAACCAGCAGAAAAGGCAGTGGACCTGGGACTTAGGATAAACTGTTCCCAGAAGAGGTGGCACTGCCCAGATGACTGGACTGGCTTGAGAGGACATGCAAAACGCTCCCTGGGTTCTCCTAGGAATAATTATGGGAAGACTTTGTAGAGAACTAGAAGTCCTACATCAGCGGGTCTGAACAAGAGCCAGGAGGATGGAGACCATTTTTGCTGAGTGTCACCATGTGTCCCCCAGGGTGGATGTCACAGAGCAGGCTGGTGTAGCGGATGCTGTCAGCCCCCTCCCATACCTCCTTGACTACTTCAAGGCCTGCTGGCCCACAGGTCCCTGGCAGCACCTGCATCTCTTTGCCTAAAGGCTTTCTCTGCTTCCTGGAGCTTGCTCTGTTCCACCTGCCTGGTAGGCTGAAAACGCCTGGGGATTAATGCTTCTAGGAGCAGCCTTCAACCAATGACTGATGAGAGTTGGTACACAAATGCCCCACCTCCTTCCCCACCCAGGTAGGATAACTCTGAGGCTGTTTAACAAGCCCCACATTTCCAATGGGAAGGTTTTAATCTACTTTTGTAGCAACTAACTTGACCATACATCTTTTGCAGGGCTTTTCTCTGTCTCACTTGCCCACCCACTACCATTGCTTACTGGGATTGTATCTCGAGTAAATGACATGCATTTGGATCCTTTTCTTAAGGTCTATTCCTAGGGGAACCCAAACTAAGACAGATGGGTTACACTTGGAGCCAACTAAAGCAACACAAAGCTACTCTTTCAGGTTGCTTTATCTTGAATATTCATCAACCTGCTTTTTTTTTTTTTGGCCACACTGAGTCTTGGGGGATCTCAGGCTCCCCACAAGGATTGAACCTGAGCCACGCCAGCAAAAGTCTGGAATCTTAACCGTCTAGGCCACCAGGGGACTCCCCATCAGCGTGTTTTTACAGAGGTGCATTTTAATGTTAATGCTTTCAGTTTTTATTGACTATGCCCAGAAGCTGCCACAGGAGTCCAATACCTTTGGGAGACAGCTAAAGATGTTACACAACACTTCCTATATGACATTCATTGTGAGAATTACTTCTAAAATTTTAAGATGGAAAGGGTTTTTGCTTGGCCTGAGAAGCTGGTATCATTCCTGAATTCTGATGAGGAGAGCTAGATACTAGAGCTAGATACTCTCTCTCCCTTATAGGAAATTCAGAAGTCAATTTGGAGTTCAGTTATAGTAAATATATAGAACTTTATCACCTGCATCTATATACTTCTCTTCCCTAGTCTGGATGTCAGTTAAGGTATGTTTTCTCTGGTCCTGATTATTTATTCCCATTTATATTTATCTCTACTTTAATTTTTTTTTCCTTTGGCTATGCCAGGTTTAATTGTGGCAGGGGGGATCTAGTTTCCTGACTGGGGATTGAACAGGGTCCCCTGCACTGGAAGCTTGGAGTCTTAGCCACTGGACCACCAAGGAAGTCCCTACCTCTCCTTTCTATATACATCTCTTCGTAAGCTGCCTCAAATCTTCTGCAGAGTTAGTGGGTATATTAAACAAGGTGTTTAATAAGCATTTAATGAATTACATTTGAATGCTAACTCTGCAGAGATACAGTCCTGGAAACTGAGATGTATGAATCTCCCCTCTGAGCATCTTACTCCTTCAGTTCAGTTCAGTTCAGTGGCTCAGTCATGTCAGAAAAGACCCTGATGCTGGGAGGGACTGGGGGCAGGAGGAGAAGGGGACGACAGAGGATCTTACCCCTTAGGGCAGTGCATCTCAGACTTTCTAGATTCTGTGATTGTTTCTTCAGCTGACACCTTACAGGAACGGCAGATCAAGTCAATGTGAGCAGACATCCGGTAGAGACGTGTGGACAAGAGGATGGGACCCCTCACTCAGCTTGGACCACCACCTTCCTCATCTGCATGAATCACCTCCTCCTAAGCCTTAGGTCCCTGCCAGGAGCAGGCCGACAAAGAGCTCTGGAGAAAACCCAGCAGGGTTTGGGGCTTCGGACCCCAGGGCTGGGGCCGGGCCACAGTAGCCACCTGCTGCCGCCCAGGAGAGAGGGAACCCTCCCTTCTGTGGGCCTGTCTGCCCACCAGCCGAGGGCTATCCAGGTGCTGACTCACAGGTCAAGAACTAGCCTTGGGGCAGGGCCTTCCCCTGGCCACCTGTTGGTCTGTCTGGACTCTTTCCTTGCCCACTGGCCATGGCTTCCATTCCTCCAGGCTGTGGTGGAGATGGCGTGGGTGGGGTTGGGGTGGAGGTGAAGGGCCTGGGGAGTCAGCGGGGAGGGGGTGGAAAGGGACTGCCCCACAGGCCCCGGGTTCTGCCTCTTTTCTGGAAGCTCCTTCTAAACTGAGACGCACCCCCCCACCCCTCATCCTCACCCCCAACTGTTTGTCTAATGAGGAAACCTTTCTGACCCAGCCAGTTAAAAGTCCTGGCCCTTCGCCTCATTACTGCCAAGCCCAGAACTAAAGAGGTGAAAGCTGGCAGCCTTGGGCTGCCTTCAACTTGGCAACTACCCCTCGGGGTCTGTGTCTCGGAGGCCCAGCCTCTCAATAGGGCTGTGTTCTTAGTCCTGGTTAAACAAAGCCGGGCCGCCTCCCTCCCAGGCCTGAGCCCCCCATTCTCGTCTTTCTTGCAGGATTAAGAGCTGCTCTCTTGTTTGGGTGACACTCTCCCTTTGAACTGCCGTGGCTTCATCTGGTTTCAGGCTCAGCTTCCTGCCAGGAAGTGGATTTACCCCTGGTTTGTTGTTACTCTCGCCACAGGTCCATACCCAGGGGGAGTGGGGCTCTTTCTCCCCAGAGACCCCCGCCTCGTGTGTTTCCTCCCCTCCCCCTTCTCTCTCCAACCTAAGTCCCTAAAGTCAGACCCGGTCACCTCCTCTCTCCTCCTCTGAATTCTCATGCCATACGGGCAAAGGTGGAGGCTCTAGAGATGGGGGGGCCCAGGTCTGCTTGTCGAGGGGCACCAAGGGGAGCAAGATGGAGATGCTAAAGGCTGGGTGTGCGCTGGCCAGGCTGAGGGAGGAGAGAGCCCTGAACTGAGTGGGGAGGCTGGGCTGGGTCCCTCTCTGGGACTGGAGTCCAAGAACCTCTCACTCTCTTCTTTTTAAAATATTTAATTATGTGGTTGCACCAGATCCAGCTTCCTTAGTTGCAGCATGTGGGATTTTTGATCTTCATTGCCGCATGCAGGATCTTTTGTTGCAGTATGCAAACTCTTAGTTGTGGCATGCAGGATCTAGTTCCCTGACCAGGGATCGAACCTGGGTTCCCTGCATTGGGAGTGTGTAGTCTTAGCCACTGGACCACTAGGGAAGTCCATCTCAGTCTCTACTTAAAAGTCCCAGAAAATGCTAAACTTGTACTGAAAGCCAGATCTCTTTGAGTGCTAATTCAGGGTTATTTCTCTCATTACTTTTAAAATGTGTATTTTACCTTTATTTGCAATAGACAGAATCTTACAGACACAGTCCTTGAAGTGTGGAGAGAGTGTGTGTAATGTAGAAGGGGGTCAATTGACCTTAGGTACATTGACATCCAGGCAGAAGACAGATCTTTTCTTGTCTTATGTAGAAGTATATAAGATTTCCTTCTTAAATAGAGGGAAGGCTATTGTCCTTATTCTAGAAAGGATCTTCCAGAAAACATCAAGAGAGATATAAAAGTATAGTTCAGCTAATATCCCTTGTAAGGTACAAGAAGTGTCTGTCCAGCAGCCAACATAACACCTTCTATTTCATTAATAATCAGGGAAGGGTGAGTTTTGGCAGTAAGAATCCACCTTGGCCCATATTTCTGGAAATCCTCTTCAGGGGCGTGGATTTCAGGGGAGAGAAGTTAAATAATGGTGGTGATCTTGCCTGGGGCAAGGGACCATCTCTCAATCAGGACAGGTGTTTTTCCTTGTTTGTTTCTGTTTGGTATTACCTGCCAGCACCCCCACAACCTGTTAAGTGAGAAAATCGGCCCCTAAAATTGGGAGTGAGGGCTCTGTGGGGCACTGACATGAAAATAGATTCCAGCGTGGGGCTGGGGGGGAAGAGATATGGGTTGTGGGTGACAGAAAGTGGCTCACGGGAGGAGGAGGACGGTGTCAGGCCACAGAAGGTTCTGGACAAAGGAGCCGAGAAGGGAAGTGTGGCCGAGTGGATGAGCAGGAGCCCAGAGAAAGCCAGCAAAGCCACCCTCCAGGCCCGGCCCTCCCCTGCACACAGGTCGTGGGCCCAGAAGGTGCTGCTGGCCCAGGCCCGTCAGCTGCCCTCCTCACAAAGCCTGAGCTGTGCTGCTGGCTGTCTGGGCCTCCCATCCCCGAGGTCCCGACTGTGGCCGCCGGCCCTGGGAGCGTCCTCCGGCTGCCAGAGGCCCCGGGTTTGTCCCAGTGCCCAGACCTAATGAGCAGCTCGTCGGAATCCGAAGGACCGGGGCGCAAGTAGACATGCTAATTAACGCGATTGCTGTTCTTTAATTAAGCAATCATCCCCCCAAAGAGGGCATTATCATGCAAATAGAGCCCTCTCGGGTGAGGTAAGGGCTTTGGGCAACAGCTGAGGTCTGTTAATAAGGCCCCAGAGCGCTGGAGGGCAGGGATCCAGGATGCCCCATTGACTGGGTGGCGGAGCCCGGGAAGCGATCACGCCTCACCGCGCGCCCTTTGTCTCTCCCGGCCTGGGCTGCTGAGCAGTGGGAGGCAGAGACCCCCCCACCTCCCCCACCCCCCCGCCCCCGCGCTTCTCCTTCCCCTCCATCTCTCCAAGAGAGGCTTTCAGAGCTGTGCAGGCTGGAGGGGTTTGTAGGACAGGGTCCAGTTTGGTCCTTTTGTACAATCAACGCCCCAGTTATCAGAGCATCGGGAAGGGTTGGAACGTGTGAGAATGGGGGCTTCTCTGTGTTCATAAACATGGAAGATTCTACAAAGGGATGAGCACCATCCAGACTCTAATGGAACAGAAAGAGACTGAAATGAGTCACCCACCTGGCCGACTGGGTCAAACCACTTTCTCTTCAAGACCCAGTTTCTCATCTTTGTTTTTTATTAATTAATTTTTATTGCGGTACAGTTGCTTTACAATGTTGTGTCAGCTTCTGTGAGCTCAGTCATGTCTGACTCTTTGTGACCCCAAGGATTCTAACCTGCCAGGCTCCTCTGTCCATGGGATTGTCCAGGCAAGAATACTGGAGTGGGTTGCCATGTCCTCCTCTAGGGGAATCTTCCCGACTCAGGGATCGAACCTGAGTCTCCAGTGTTTCCTGCACCGGCAGGCAGAATCTTTACCACTGAGCCGCCTGGGAAGCTTTTACTGCATAAAAAAAAAAATGAATCAGCCGTACCGTATCCATATACCCCCTCCCTTTTGGATTTCCCTCCCATTTAGGACACCACAGTGCAGTTTCTCACCTTTGAAACGGGATGCTCACACGTGCCTGACACAGTTATCATGTGACTAAGAGGTTGTAAACGCAACAGGTTGAGGGTTTCATGCCTAACCTAATGGTTCCTGAATGGGGTGGCCTACTTCCAGAATAAGGCGGCAGATAAGATGTATCTATGTATTTTTATTTGCTAAATCCAACAACCTTATCGCTGGGGACACTGGCTTGTCTCAGAGATGTTTGGGCTGTCACGACTGGACAAGTGGGGGCTACTGGTGTCTGGTGGATGGAGGCAGGGGACACCGCTCAGAGGGTGCACGGGACAAAGACTTATCTGCTCCAAAATACCCGCAGTGCTCAGGTTGAGAAGGTCTGACATCAACAGCACCCAGGAAACCTGACTTAGAGGAAGAAGTCATGAGGCAATAGTGCACTTTCTAGAGCAGGCCCACAACAGTGTGGTTGCAAGTCACCTCGGGACCAGCTCTTTGGGTGTTTCTGTTTTCTCAGAGGAAGAATTTGGATAGTAATTCTGTTTTAAGTAACGGAACACCACGCTGAGGCCGAGTGGTACCGGCCGGTGCTGGGAGGCCCGTGCAAGAAGCGGGACCAAAATCAACTATGAACCTGAGGAGCCTCAGAGACAACACAGAGTCTGCTCAGAGCTAAGAGGAAATTGGGCCTTCATGAAAAGAAGCACCAGGGCGCAGCCTGCGGGCACAGTGAGGCCCCCGAGAGCCGGTGTTGGTGACTCCTGGATGGTAAAGAGGGAACGCTACTCACACCTTTGTTGTCGTTTAGTCCCTCAGTCATGTCCCACTCTTGTGACCCCATGGACTGTAGCCCACTAGGCTCCATAGGATTTCCCAGGCAAGAATACTGGAGTGGGCTGCCACTTCCTTCTCCAGGGGAATCTTCCTGACCCGGGGATCTAGCCCACATCTCCTGCATCTCGTGCATTAGCAGGTGGGTTCTTTATCACTGAACCAGAGTTTCGGGTGGGGCTGGTGCATTGCTGTGGGGGAGACGAAAGGCAGAAAGTCAACAAACCAGGCCATCCAGCAAGGGGGAAGATCAAGCCTTTTGCTCCCAGAAATCTTGGACCCTTTTCAGCTTGGTTTTCAACTCGCTGCAAAATAAATGTTTTGTGTTACAAGGAGACGGAGATACTATCTCATCAGCCCTACTAGTTTAGCACCGCCTCTGCCAACCTCTCACTCGACATTTGGCAGGGGAAGGAGCGAGGTGAAAAACAGGACCAGGTTCTGTTTGCAAAACATTTTCATCAGTCAAAAAACTGCCAGGGTTGTGAATATTAAGTAAACCCTGACTCACGGAGACGGATACCTTCCCTTGCTCTGCTGATCCGCTGGGTAACAAGAGTTCTGTTACTTTGGGCGTGACAGCTCTAACATTCTGCAGGCTCCTCAGAACTGCTCTGGCTTTTTCTGAACAAAGAACAATCCACAAAAACGCCCATGGTTTGCAGTGGATAGGAGTCTGTTTACAGGACCGAGGGCTTGGGCCCTCTCTTCAGTCAGGAGGGACCCAGTGAGATCGCCCATTTAATCACCTCCCACCTACACGTGGGGCTGGGTGGCCTAAAGGCCTTCTGCCAGTGGATTTCGTGAAAGTGTGGCCCAAGTGTCAGACCTTTTCAATGAGTTCCCTATGGGCCAGCTCTGTTTTTTCCATTGCAGGATTTATAAGTGGGTTTGAAATGAAAGCATAGTTCTGCCTTGCCAGGAACAAAGGTTTTCACTGTGTTTCAGTCACTAGCCTAAGACACCATAATATAAGCCAGGCTCCCCAGTCCCCACCTCGAGCAAGTCCCAAAGTGAAAGTTCATCCAAGAACAATAATAGTAATGGTATAGCCCAAACTTACACTTACTACGTACAAGGCATTGTTCTAATCCTCACAAAACCAGGAGGCAGGCATTCCTAGCACCATCATTTTTGAAAGTGGAGCTCTCCTCTTTTCCTTATTCTTAAGTTAGGCCAGTCTCCCACCATCCCGCATAGCTTCTCTTCAGATCTCCAGGTTATCTCCTTCATTCTGAATGTGACCAAGGTCTTCTGTTAGCTTAGAAACAGTCCATTTGTGTGCTAAATCATTCAGTGCTACCCGACTCTTTTAAGACCCCATGGACTGTAGCCCAGCAGGCTCCTCTGTCCATGGGAATTCTCCAGGCAAGAATACTGGAGTGGGTTTCCATTTCCTCCTCCGGGGGATCTTCCTGACCCTGGGATCAAACCCGTTAGTCAGGTGAGTTCTTCACCACTAGTACCACCTGGGAAGCCCTGAAACAGTCCAACCGAGTTCTTTCCGTGGCTTTCTCCTCAAGGACCATTTCTTTCTTGATCTTTAAACCCATAACCTCAGTCTTCACCAAAACCACTGGAATGCTTGTTTCTGTGCTGCTTTGTCAGGTTTTCTCATTGTGGAGACCACATTTTAAAAGCTATGAAGCCTAAGAGTTAAGTGTGTGTTTGTTCTGAAATTCACCTGCTTGGGTTTCAATCCAGCTCTATATCTCTAGCTGCGTCACCTTGGGTAAGTTACTCAACGTCTCTGAGCCTTGGTTTCCTCATTTATAAAACGGGAATAATATACCTGTTTCAGAGGAATATTGAGTGAGTGCTATCAAACTGTGCCTGGCACATAATAGGTACTAGCTAAGTGTGATGTTATCACACTAAAAAAGACTAAATGTCTCAAGGGCAGAGATGCTATTGTGTCTTTCTATGAGTGCTAAGCTAGTGATAAACAAATAGAGAAAGCTTGATAAGCCTTTGCGTGGGTCTTTGACTGCTCAAAGAAATGGTGAGAAGATACATGTGTCTTCCTGGGACTCCACCCAGGAAAGCAGCAAAGTAGGAAGTACACACAAAGAAGTGTAGAATCTTGATAATATCTTGTAGGCACTTAGTAAATATCATTGAATAATTTAATTACACTTAATCAGCTCTGTGGAAAACTACAGCAGTTTCAGTGTTTACAGGCAGAGAAGGAAATAGAGCAAAAGAAGACAGTAGAAGGATGATGATCGATTCATCTCCTTCTAGCCTTTGCCTTGTTTTTTCCAAGTGTTTGCTAAGCTCAGCACCTTCTGAGCCATCTCTGAGGCAGCCATGGGGTGGAAGTGTGCACTGACCTAGGCTCAAGAGGAAACACAGGGCTGACTCTCCAGACTGGTGCTGCTAATCTTGGTAGGAAGAGAATTTTGAGAATGGCCACCTTCCTGGTGACTCCAGATGGGTTGCAGGGCTCACCAACCGGAATCCAGCTGGGCTGAACATCCCAAAAACATTCTGAAATGTTTCCTGTGTAGAAGGATGGTGAAGCCAACCTCTGGGCCTGGAAGGGGTCCTCAGGATTACGTGCCTTGAGATCAGGCTGCAAGATGTTGACATGGGGAGAGAAGGGTAAACAGGGCCTGTGAGAGGAGCTAGCTGTCCCTGAGCCAGCCTCATGCTTGGAGGCAGGGGATTGGACCTGATGGGCATGTATAGCCCCCAGAGGCTTGGTTCTGATGGTTAAAAAGGAAATGATCTCACTGCGGAAAAAAGTCCCAGAGTCCTGATATTCTGCGTTGCTCTGGCTTATTTTGGGACTTAAGTCTCAATGCCCCCACGTCCATTCCTCCCTTCCTTTTGCAAAAGGCCCCACAGCCCTCCTCCTCCAGCATTTTGAAAAATCCTAAGCACAGATCTCCCCAGGCACAGTCCTTTAATCAAGGTGGAAGCCCTTTGTGAAGGGGCCCAAGAGAAGCTGGGCTGCAGGAGGGGCTAATTGGCTCAGTGTTGAGCCTTTTGATAAACCCATGAAATGAAAACAAAGAGAGTGGGCCAAGAGGTGTTTCTGAATGCAGGTGGGGTCTGAGACATCAAGAGGGCCTGTGAATGGGTTCTTCCAAAGGTCTTCTCATGCCCACACCTAGTCTGGGACCAGGTAGGAGGGGGGGGAGGTTGCTAATTTCAGTCCCTAACACATTGTTGGTCACGAGGGAGATTAGCGGCCACCAGGCAAGCAGAGAAAGGGTGTGTGTGTGTGTGTGTGTGTGTGTGTGAGGTCGCTTTAGTCCTGTCTGACTTTTTTGAGACCCTTTGGACTGTCTCCTGCCAGTGTGTTCTGTCCATGGGATTTTCCAGGCAAGAATATTGGAGTAGGTTGCCATACCCTCCTCCAGGGGATCTTCCTGACCCAGGGATCAAACCCATGTCTCTTACATCTCTTGTATTGGCAGGCAGGTTCTTTACCACTAGCTCCACCTGGGAAGGCCCCAGAGAAAGGCACGCGTTCTTACTCCCTCAGTCGTGTCTGACTCTTTGCAACCCCATGGACTGTAGCCCACCAGGCTCCTCTGTTTGGCCTTAAATGTCGGCAGCACAGAGCCAAACATGTGCTGTGATCTGAACAGCAGTGGAGGAGACAGAAGAACCCCCAAAGCCAAAATATCTCCAGGGGTGTCTGCTGTAGCTGCTCCTATAGAGTGATGGCCTGAGATCCCAGGAGAACCAATTACAAAGCTGGTCTCAGTTATTGACCCCTTTGATTGAATTAGCCTGAAAGCACGCTGAGAAGCCCATGGCCAGTTTATATTGGCAGCTTGGAGAAACATGGAGAAAATCTGTCTCTTTCTCCATCCCACTCCCTCGTTAACTAAGGCAGTCCCTGGTGCAGGGAGGTGAGGGACAGTGAGCAAGAACACAGTGTAAATTGTTCTCCATCCCCACCACCACTCATAAACCTCCCTCACTGGGGTCGCTAGCTCCAGCGGCTCTTCCTACTTGCTTCCCTCCCTTTCGGGCATAAGTGTGAATGTAAAGGCTGAATCCAGAACTCAGGGGGGTTTCTCCAGGCTCCTACCTCTGTCCCAAGTGGCCAGAGTCCCCAGCTCTCCTCCCCTGGCGTCTTCTTCCCGTCTGGACCCCGGGCCCCGGTCTCTGAGGCCTTACAGAAGTGGTAAGGCTGAGACGGTGATGTGGAGTCAGAAACAAAGAGTTTCTATTTTTTTTTTTACCACAGAGGATTTTGAGGGGCAGTGAAATTATTCTATGTGATACTATAGTGGTGGATATATGTCATTTTACATTTGCCCAAACTCATAAAGAGTTCTCATTCCTCCCGGAAAATGTGGTACCCAGAACTCCCAGGATGGGACAGACAGTATCAGGGAGCAGGCAGTTGGTAAATGACCTGGTCAACATGTGGTCAAGGGAGAGAACAGGACACAGAAGAGGGGATGCAGGGAAGCATGGTGGCTAGTGCAAGGCGTGAGGTTGAGGGAGACACAGGGACTCAGGGAGCTCTGTTAGGAATGGCGTGTTAGCCCTGAGGCTCTCTGGAAATACTTTTAACCAACCTAGAGAAAACACTTGGTTAGGTAGGGGGTGAGCAAGATTAAGGATGATGATTCACGAGCTTGCCTTGTCTTTTTCTGTATGTATATGTTAATCTGGTTAGCAAGCACCATAGAAGGCTTGCCAAGCTTATCTCACCCTCATAACAGGCTTCTAAACTTATGTCATTTATGGATAGCTATTCATATGAAGAGGAAGTATAATCCTTATTACTAAAACGTGAACCATCAGGACACAGATCATTAATTCACATGTGCTCACTCTTCCACTGCTCCTGTAGCATGATAGTTGTTCACAATGAAAGCAGAGAGAGAGACAGAGAAACATAATGCAGAGAGAGAAAACTTTAGTCTGGGGGAGGAGAATTCACAGTGATTTTTACCATGATGATAAAGGTAATAATGGTAGCTATTTTAAATTATTGATAATGTTTATATTATTTCAAAGCCCATTGCTTTGTAAGCATTATTTCATTTAATCCTCACCACAGTCATAGGAAACAGGTATCATTATTCCTGTTTCACAGATGAGAAAACTGCTGCACAAAGCCTCAGTAATTTGTCTAAGAGGCAAGTTAGTTTTTGTAACATTCTTTGCTGCTGATTTAAGAAATAAAATAATTGATGAGGAACCGTGGCTGTCTGAAGCAAGCTGGTGCATATAAAGAGCAAACACATTGCACCAGCCTTCGTTACAGACCTGTCTTTCTCTTTCCTGTAAAATGATCTCCACATTCTTTGCTAGTGCAAAGGAGATGTGTAAAGTCATTTTCTCCCGACCTGGTGTGTGGGTAAATTAATCTGGTGTCACAAACCCAGTCACAGCGTTAGGTGATCTGTGTGTAATGGGTTTAGGCCGTGAGTCTCCGGAGCTTAGCCTGCTCAGCATTAAAAAGGCCATAGAAATCTCTCTCTCCGTGAAATCCTCTTGCACACATTCAGGAAATGTACAAGACAGTGAGGGTACAGTCAACCTATTGGAATTCCTTTTTGAAGAAAAAAAAAATCTTGCAGAGGAAAACTGTTGATGACCCACCTCTGAGCCTTGGTAGGGAAGTTATCCTGCAGTCATTAGATGTAAAATTCCAAAGGCCTGGAGGAGGGTCAGCTCCCTTAATAACATGTCAATATTAAATTACATCATAAATAATCAGAACTTCCTGCATATTTAAGGGGAACTTTGTTGTATAAATTTGGAAACCGTCCAAAGGGAGACAAGCGACTTTTGTTATTGTTTAGCCCTCTGGGCCCAACTTCTTGTGGGATTTAGTTGTTATTTTGAACTTTGGAACCTTTAGCAGAGAGAAAGGCCCTAAACCAATTGACTTTTAGATGGTCATTTTCCCTTCCTTCTTTCAGTTTTAAATTGGTTAATGTTTTTTCTTATGTAAATAAGATCCAATAAAATCCAAAGCCATGACCAACATCAAAACATGTGAAATCACTGTTTGGTTTGAAAACCTTTAACAGACTGAGCCAGCTTGGTGATGACCAACTCTGACCACTCTTGCTTAAGAGGGACACTCTGACATTTGCCATGTCTATCAGTCGTTTCCTCTTCTTTTTAAAACATACTTACATATTTACTTATTTATTTGGCTCACCAGATCTTAGTTACAGCATATGGGATCTAGTTCCCTAACTGGGGATTTAATCAAGTCCCCCTGCATTGGGAGTACAGTCTTAGCCGCTGGACCACCGGGGATGTTCCTTATTAGGTCATTTCCAGCCCAAGAATATTTGAGAGGCTCATAACATTCATTTTGGTTGGTACCAAATCCAACCAGTAAGGTCTGATTTTCTACCATAAGATACAATACAAATATAAGTTAATTACTCTTATGACCCAAAGAACAAAGTCTCAAGTTCATGGTACAATTCAAGCCTTCCCTTGTGGCCCCGGATTGCTCTCAATAACTCCACCTCCCACTGCTCCTAAGTACTTCTCTGCTCATCCCCTGGGCCACTCGCTGTCCAGAACCTTCCTTCCTCTTTCCATTCTGCCCTCACAGCTTTGTTCCCTGTGCCCTTCACTCCTCGTTGGGAAGCCTCTCCATTTCTCTACTTCTCTTGGAATCTTCCCCAGCCTCCAGGCTGAGATCACGTTCTCTTTCCTTCTTAAAGCCTTTCTACCTCCACTTTAATTGGGTGTTGCTTCTGTAATCACCATTTTCTGAGATCCTACTATGTATCAGGTACTGTGCTAGGAATTTGGCACGGGTGATCTCATTTAAGTCTGGAAAAGGGGGTATTATTTTCATATCAGATTTTGTGGTTTTGTCTAATGATGAACACCTGGATTGTTCTAAATCTGTTATGAGCAAGGCCGCAGTGAATGACTTTCACATCAGCCTTGCACATGTGTGCAGGAGGGTCTGTAGGAGAGATTGAAAGGCTGGGACTGCTGGATCAAAGGGTGATAGCGTGCTGAATTTTTATTAACATCTTCCGATTTTCTACCCTGGTTCTTGTGCCATTTTTCATTCTTACCATCAATGTGTGAAAGTACCCCAGGCTTCCCTGCCCATCACCAACTCCTGGAACCTGCTGAAACTCATGTCCATCGAGTCAGTGGTGCCATCCAACCATCTCATCCTCTGTTGTCCCTTTCTCCTCCTGCCTTCAATCTTAAGGTACAATACAAATAACTATTTGATAAATACCAAATGAGCAGGATGCCACCAAGTGCAAGTTTTCAGCCCAGCCTGAATATCATTAGCCCAGTGATCTTGCATTTTCTATGCCTTCCTTGTATATAAAACAGGCAAATTTGGAGACAAGTGAGGGGGAACATGTCACCACCCTGGCCACTGCTTTCTGATATATCACAAGAGACATAGCTGGTCCCTCACCAGGTGCTTCAGTTTGGCCATGAGAGTTGCCTCCAGAGGGGATAAACAGAAAAACCAAGCCTCTGAACAGGACATGGATAGACAAGGAATCTACCTGTGGTGTTCCTGCCATATCCTTCTCACGGTCATAGGGAAGATAATGCACCTGCAGTTTTGGGCTTGGTCATTTCTTTCCAGCTCACAGCCCAGATTCTGTGATTGATGACTTAAATTATTTTCTTACTAATATTGCATATTAATCTCCTTGTGCATACCCTCCAGCACAGCTCCAAATTTGGATCGGTCTAGTGCTTTCTTTCCCCTCATGCCTGAGCAGTTAAATTTTGATAGTCATGCAGATTCCATCACTACAAATTCACCATCTCAAATCTAACCATCCCACATCAATCCCATAAATGCTTTTCAACTTTCAATTTTCAACTCTCATTTTTCTAATGACTATTCCAAACCCTCATCACCTTCCCAGAGTATCGTTTTCAAGTCTTACATCTTGAGTTCTCTAAGCAACGCACCCTCCAAATTCATCGGGATAATTGAAGGCTTTAGATATCAGAATTTTAGAGATCTATCTTTGGCCGCAGTTTTCCATATTCTTCCTGAAGCTTCACCTCTACTTTCATAGTATAAAAACTACTCTTTGTTGATGACTTTCAAATCTAGACCCTGCAGCTTGGACTCTTCTATCTAATAGACACTTTCACTTGGAAGGTCCATGGACACCTCAAGCTCAAAAGTATCAAAATCAAACACCATTGTTCCTCTAAAATCCATCTCTCACGCAGGACATGGCTCTCTTCCCGAGTACCATGGGTTTAGAGAGAGGGTCACCAACTTCTCAAGCTAGAAGGCTGATGTCATCCTCAAGTCCTCTCTCTTTTTTACTTTCCACATGTCATCAGGTTCCAAATCTTGCCAAGATTTCCTTTTGTTTCTGGAATTTCCTTTCTCTTCATTTTTCTACAGTTGTTCTACTTCAGTCTTTTGATCCAGCCTGGACTGCTTTGGAAGCTTCCAAATTGTCTGATCTCAGGCTTGGATCCCTTAAATCTGTCATTATAGCTGCTGCTTGGTGATCTTTCTAAACATGAATCTGCCCATATCACACTCCCCACTGCACTGACGAGTCCCAGTCTACAGAACCGAGTCTCAGCTGCTTGGCATGACATGCACGGCCATCTGTGATCTGGCTTTAGCTTCCTCCTGCAATTCCTTTCCTTACCAGTCCCTACCTGACCCCTCACACTTCAATCACCAAGGAGTATTTGCAGTTCCTTTGAGCTGCCTCCTTGCTTGCCTTTATTCATAATATCCCCTCTGCTAGATGACCCTCCCATTCCTTCACCTGTACCTGGCCAGCCCTACTGTCCTTTAAGGCTTAGTTCATGGGTCACTTCTTTTGGGAAGCCTTTCTTGACAAGCCGCCCTCCACTCTCCCCAAACTCTAAACTGGGTTGGCTACACTGACCCTGTGCCCCCACACCTTGCTTGTTCATTGCACTGAAGATGTCTCAACACACTTATCCACTGATGGGTCAGTATCACAATTTTTGTGTGTGCTCTCTGAAGCTTGTGTTGGGTCCTATTTCTCCACGTATCTCTCTGCCTAGGAGTGGCATAGAGTTCAGTTCAGTTCACTCAGCCATGTCCGACTCTTTGCGATCCCATCAACTGCAGCATGCCAGGCCTCCCTGTCCATCACTAACTCCCAGAGTCCACCCAAACCCATGTCCATCGAGTTGGTGATGCCATCCAACCATCTCATCCTCTGTCATCCCCTTCTCCTCCTGCCCTCAATCTTTCCCAGCATCAGGGTCTTTTCAAATGAGTCAGCTCTTCGCATCAGGTGGCCAAAGTATTGGAGTTTCAGCTTCAACATCAGTTCTTCCAATGAACACCCAGGACTGATCTCCTTTAGGATGGACTGGCTGGATCTCCTTGCAGTACAAGAGTAGGTACTCAATAATACTTGTAAAATATTACATTTGTAAGTGAACAAATAAGTGAATAATTCATTAATGGGAAACAATTTGCCCCTGAAATGAATTCTCCACTTTACAGGTAAGGTAGCAAGGGAGTAATCAGCATCCAGAAACATCATGATTATTTCTCAGGCCTGATTAAGAGTAACAATACCATGTGTGTGTGCTGAGTCGCTTCAGTCATGTCTGACTCTTTGCGACCCTATGGACTGTAGCCCACCAGGCTCCTCTGTCCATGAGATTCTCCAGGCAAGAATACTGGAGTGGGTTGCCATGTTTTCCTCCCAGAGGATCTTCCCAACCCAAGAACCAAACCCCCTGTGAATTGAGCCTGCCTCTCTTAAATCTCCTGCATTGGCAGGTGGGTTCTTTACCACTAGTGCCTCAAATAGGTATACTGATATTCAAAGGGCACTATGAGTCCTGGGAAAGCCCAGCATCAATGAGGCTCCAGGAGAGAACCCTCAAAAGTCTGTAGAGGAACTGCTATGGGATCCTTACAGAGTGCTGCAAGAAACCTGCAGATTTCGTTCATACAAAACCCTCAGTTCAAATAAACCTTCACTGTTTACAGGGCATCTTATTTACTGATTGAAAAAATCATGTAACATACCTTTAAGTTAATAACATACAGACTCGGTTTGAATAAGTAAAAAATGAAACAAGAGAACAAAGAAGTAGAGTTCTTTTTTCCCTCTCCTATACTGACTTTCTTAGGACCCGATGCGTTCATAAAGACCCTGGATGTAGCTAAAGTAAAAAAACTAAACTGTCTGAACACCACCACACTTTCATAGCCTTTGCATGTGAAATTCAATTAAGAAGGTAGTGAAGTGAAAGTCGCTCAGTCACGTGACTCTTTGCAATCCCATGGAAGGTAAGGAACGTCATGTTTCTCCTGATGTTCCGAACTGAGTGTTTTTGAACTCCAAGTATCATTAGAGCTCTTTTTTGTAGTTAAATAGTAAGTGACGATGATGGTAAAAATTAACTGCTATTATTATTATTAATATATAGAGGTCACAATCCTCGAATGCCCATGCTGTGGCAGGTGCTTTCCGCTAAGTATCATACTCATGCTTCACAACAACCTTTTAAATACAGTAGAAATTATTTCCCCCTTTTCTGTTTGAACAACTGAAGTTCAGCGAAATCAGATCAGTTGGGGCACGTCCAAAGGACAAGCTGGAAAGACTCTGGGGCCAAAGGCCGAGGTGGTTGCAAGACCACGCTGAGCCTCTCCTAGTCTCTGGGAAGTTTTGTTACCTGCCTGCGTGTATGTGAAGGCAGAGCGGGAAAACCGGTGAACCCGAGGAAGATTCACCGCCTAAGAATCTAAATACTAAACGTGGGGCAAAGGCGAAGGAACCAAAAGCGGCGGGAAGCCGGAGCCATAAGGCAGACACTAGGTAGGAGCTGAGAGAAGGGATGGACTGGCTGGCTCCGCAGACGACTTAGGTGGAGGGATGAGGGGCGGGGCCTGGGCGGGGAAACCGGGGACCGAGTAAGCCAGAAGAGCTCGTGCTCGAGCCCAGAAGTGGGCCGCCCCAAAGGCCGCCTCTCCCGGGGAAGTAAAGGTGAGGGGGGAGGGAGTGCAGGCATTATGGGAAACTCCGAGCATTGCTAAGGCAGCTCATCCTCCCCATCCTAAACCAAAGCAGAGACTTTCCTCTCCTTTCCTGGGGGGGCGCCCTTGTAGCGCAAGCAAGAGTGGGACAGGGAGAAGGGCCTGCCGGAGAGCACTCCCCCCCCGCGCTCGTTGGTACGGCCCGTCCCCCCGCCGCTGATCTGGCAGGCTGCGCGCGCACCCTGCGGCGGGGCGCGGGCCGGCGGGGAGCTGCGGCCTCCGCGGCCGGGTTCCCTCCTCCCGCTCCTCGCGTGCTGTTCGCTGGCGCTGCGCCCGCCGGGTGACGCGCCCGCGCGCCTTGGCGGGGAGGAGCGCGGCCGCGGGGGCGCGCCCCGGTGACTCCGCCCACCCACCCCCGCCTCCCCTCCCCTGAGTCCCGAGTGCCCGGCTCGCGCGGCTTGGTGCGAGGAGATCGGGACCCCGCGCCGCCCGCCCCCGCGCCCCCCGCCCCGGCGTGCGAGGCGCCGCGCCCTCCCGCTGCCCTGCCCGGTGCATGGAGGGGCCCGTTCGGATCGCAGCCGCCGCCGCCGCCGTAGCCGCCGCCAGCGCGCGGGGGATGACCTGGGGGTGGCTTTCGGAGCCGGCTGCCGCGCAGGAGGTCTGGGGGCTTAGCCAGCCCCGCTGAGAGGTGCGGGGGTGGGGTCGCACCTAAGGGTGGGCGGGAGGGATGGCCTGGGGACACCGGGCTTGGGCGCCACGAGGCTTGGGAGCTGGAGGTCCGGGAGAGCGGGCTGCCCGGGAGGGGCTGGGGGTTCAGGCTGCGTGCGGGGTCTGGGAAGGGTAACTGAAGGATGCGCAGCGGGGAGCTCCTAGGTTCCCGGTCCTGGGGACTCAGCCACCTCGTGGAGGAGGCGGGGTGAGGTGTCAGTGACACGATGCAATCTCTTTGACAATGATCCGCTGGGGCAGGTGAGATGAAGCATAGCGGGGTGCAAGGGGCGCCGGATCGTTTTCCCAAGGGAGCCGGATCTCTCGCCTCTCTCAACCTCCATCCCCGCGGAGCGCCCGAGAGAGACAGTGATTTATGTGTAGGGAGAATCAAGAGAAATTTCCTGCACAATGTATCTTTCTCTGCCTTCACAGACTCAGTGACTTCCCAGCCCCAGGGAGCGTATTTTTTCCTTCTCCTCTCTAAAGCATTCTGTGGATTGCATTATCATTTGCTAAATACATTACAGCCCGCTATTTATTTTATTCTGCAGCTTCCAGACCTTTGTTGCATTCTCTCCACATCTAGGAATTTCAGTAATAAATCACCGAGGGGCTAGAGAGCCTCTCTCGCCCTTCCCTTCATTGTTCTCCCCAGCCCACCAAATCAGGTGGAAGGCTCTCCAAAAAGAGATTTCTCCAGAATGCCTGTTTTTCCCAGTTCAGACTCCAGAGGGTGGCAGGTGCCTGAAGGGCAGGCTGCCTTCCAAGTTGGCATCTAGAATTGAGGGAATCTCATTAACCTCTGTGTCCTTAAATCAGACACCTTGAGAAACAGAAGACTGGACTAAAGGAAACATGAGATACAGTCTCAGGCCAGTGGCCAGTAAAGGTGAACAAGGCCAATTCTCCTTCCTTGCCTCCCTGATGCCACAAGCTGCAGACTTTCCAGCTGACTCTTGGCATAACTAGTGGACTGTGTCTGGTAGGAGAGGGTGGGAGGGGACTGGAGCATGAAACAGGTTTATTCTCAGTACAATTCTAAACAGTCTATTATATTTTATAGATCATTTTTTTGGGGGGTAGTCTATTTTAGCTGAGAATGTGGGAGTAGTTCAACTTTTAGAACAAGATGAAAGCGACCTCTAGAAAATTTCTGGAAAATTTAAATGAGTGCTTAACTAGAAAGCATTCTTAGGAACCCAGAGAGGCACCAAATACTGTAGTTTCTGTTTTGCACATGTGGAAATAAACTGCCTCATACTCTAAGTTATATGAGAAGGATGGAGAAAACCTGTTTCATTTCGTAAAGACGTGCCCTGGGTGTGTGTTTGGCAGCGTGTGGAGCAGAAACATTTATATTTCTGTAAAACGCACACACACACACACACACACATGTGTATATTGTTTAACTTTCATGCAAAAACTCGGATATAGTATTTGGGAAATCTGTCTTTGTTTGAATAGTTTAGTCAACCAGGAAAATCAGTTACTAGAGGTACTGTGCTATTGTTTGTGTAGTAACTCACTTGGGACGCCTTGATTGATTGCCATGGTTCTCATCAGCCTCCTCTTCTGTGGAAAGTACTTAAACAGCTCTGACCCTCCAGCCAGGAAGCACAGAGAACCTTTAGGACTTGGAGCATACAGATCTACCTCATGTAGGTTGGCTTCTAAATCCGTGTTACTCGTTTCTTTGCAGGTGGCTTGACTGTGTATGGAAGGAACTAAGTTCATTTTAAGATAGGACAACCCCCCACCCTCCCATCTCTAAGGTATATGTAAAGAGGAAGTCTTTATGTTGGAGTAAGAACTTCTGCCATAGGGCTGGGCTCCAAGAATTTCAGGTAAAACTTGACCAGTTCTCATGCTTTCTTTTTCTTTTCTCACTTTTGCCATTATGCTTTTGTGACTTTCTAGATGATTTCATGTATGTTTTTGTCAAAATGGAAGTCGAAGTATAATGTTGCTTCTTTAGAAATGTTTCTTATGCAGACGTTTGGACTTGAAATCGGTACTGTTTGTAAGTGAATTGGTACTGTTTTTAAGTAAAATACTGGATAAATTATCTCAAGAATGAAGCCTTATTGTAACAAAATTGGGCTGGAGATTGGAAATTTAAAACGATTAAGTGAAAAATTTGTTATTTTTTAACACATTGTTACATTAGCTATTGCCTTGTAGTTAGCATTTCTACTGTAGCTAAGGCAACACATCAGAAGGGAAGCCTTGACGTCTAGGGATAGTCTTTCTATAGACATATGATCTTACTACTTAATAGAAGCTAATTAGATTAGAAAGGAAATTTGGAGTCTGGTTGCTAAATAGATTGCTCTGAAGGACTTGATTTAATGTGAGTTTTGATGGGTGCTTTTTTCAAGAAATTTTATTAATGTGAATTAGAGAATGCTTTATTGTTTGTATTTAAAATTTTACATTATACGTAAACATTTCATTGATTTATAAGCACTCCATTTATAAATGTTGTGTATATGGTACTGACTCATTTTTCAGGAGAATAGAAAGGAGAGCTTGACTCTCCTCAGTTACAATGAAGAGATAGTATATGGGATATATTTAATTTCACTTTAAATATATTGGATTACAATTAAATGAAAAACTGGTTTGTTGGTTTTTTTTTTAATCCTTCAAGTTCTCCCTCATTGTCTGTGCCCTTTCCCCCATTGTCAGGCTTAAAACATACAGTATCATTGTCATCTGTCCCCTGAATAATGGTCCTGAGGTGATATTATTAATGTGGCTTTTTAAAATCAAACTAATTATACTTGCCTAAAAGAGCCACATGTGTGTGATTCTAGCTGCCTGGTGCCTTTTGAGAGCCCTGGAGACAAGCTAGTGAATAGAGCTGAAAATTCATTCTGTATTTGATTAAATGGAACAGACTTGCTGCTCCTTACCCCAGCAGGGGCGATGAGATCTCTTGATCCCCGAAGCGGCTCCAAGACCCTGGGAATTCCATTAGCGAGCACCTGAGGAATTTCTGCCCTGCAGTGCCTTTTTTGTGTGTGTGTGTGTGTGTGTGTGTGGAGAGGGAGGGGGGCCGAGTGGTGATGGGGGGGTGGTGGTGGGCGTGGGGACGGAGAGAGGCTACGTTAGAAGACTCCATATGTTAGCGGATCTAAAATCAAGGCAGGATTTAACAGCTTATCTTGTAAGAGAAGAGCCCAACCCATAGGCAGATTGCTGGCCAGGACTTTCTTACCAGCACGACTGTGGTGATGCATCTTTACCCTGAAGTGCACGCCACTGTAAGTACAGAAAGTCACTTTTCTGCTTTCCCTCCGAAGCACAAGCATATACACGTTGCAGACCTGGTAAGTTTTCTCTGAATGATCTTTTGATAACTATGTAAAATCATGGTACAGTTCGGTCTCGCCTGTAAGGGCCGCTTTATTGTTTTAATAACTTTTTCAGCCAAGAGCAGAATCAGACTTTTCTGTGAAGCAGAGTGTTTTGCAGAGATGAAATGCTTGTTTGAATAGGCATATTTGAGTTTGCTGTCTTGTTTTTATATGACTTTTATTGTGTTTTTGTAACATTATTATCACAACATTTACCTTCGTGCAGGATATGTCTCTCTCTTCTGTTGTCTTTTGAAGAATTCTGATTGCTAGGATTTTTTAAGGCATCGCTTTGCACACTTGCCAGCAACCACAAATAAATGAAAATATATCTGTCATAAATATTCTGTAAAATCTTTGGAGCAAAATTTTTGAGAAACATCAGCATGTCTGTCCACTCCACCCCCTCCCCAACCCTCACCCCACCCTTCTTCCCCTCCCCTGAATGAGTTTTGAATACAGACGCTCTTCAGACTATGAGCCTGGTTTGTTCCTTGTGTGTTTTTCAAGGAAGAGCAGTTCTGAATCTTGGGCATTCTACTTAATTGATTTTCATCTTCCAAGAATATTTAAAAATGAGTGTGAATTCCAGCGCTTGTAGCTTTCACCTAGAGCAGAGAGCAGTAGCCTATTTGATGGTTAATTTGATAGATTTTGTTTCTGATTAAAATCTTGTTGTGTGTCACAGATTTCCCCATCCGATTCCTGTGTAGTCCTCTACTAGAGCCTCCTAAATGTTTAACACTAAGTGTTTAAAAAATGAAGTCTTTTAGAGAATATGTTTAACTTTTTTTTTCTACCTTCTTCCTGGGCTTGCATTCTACTAGTATGGTCAGATTGAAAAGACTCGAATGAATGGAAGTAAACACTAAAGTTAGCATTGGGCCCCTCTCTTTTCACAGTTTTTAGGAACTTTGCTGTGTGGTGTATTTTGATGGCCAGAGATAATAAAAACTATCCCAAAGCAGATTTTGTTTTACTACCTGTCAGTTGGAATGTGAGTCAGGACTTCAGTTCTTGAGAACCAGGGCTGTGCTTTTAACCATAGAGTTAAGAAACTGTGAAGTTCCATACTACTTGAGAGGGGGGGGAAATGCACAGGTTATGTTACTGAACTGAGATGTATTCTGCTTACATTTGGTTACAATATTTTTATATTGCTCTTATGTAAACAGAATTAAGAAGCTGACATACAGCTTGCTTTTCAACCATTCTTGTCATAAATTAGCTCATCTGTTTTTATTTGTGTGAGTTGGGAAAGTGATTTTGATCTAAGCCTTGATTTCCTCATCCCTAAAATGGGGCTAATCACAGTAGTAACTGTTAGCATTGTTTTGGAGTTTACGTGAGATACTGAAAGTAAAGCACTTGGCATATAGTAAGACCTCTATGAATGTTAGCTGCTATTTTAGGTAACTCCTCCTGTACACGTTAGTCTGTTACTTTGATCCAGAAGTGATTTCTTTTGAAGATTAAATAATGAGGAATTCTCCAAAGTTAGTAATAGTGGGGGCACATGGAATTGCTCTAGCTTCAGTATGCTACAGTTCTTTTCGTTTTGCAACTGAGACTTAAAAGGCACTTGGAAACAATGTTGCATTCCCCCCCCCCACTTTGAGGTATAATAGAAAAATGTACACAAGTGTACAGTTAATGTATACTGAGCGAACAGCCAGATGAAGTTTTATATATGCACATGTGTGGTAACCATTACCCAGATCAAGATGTAGGACATTTCTTCATCTTGGAAGGTGCCCTGGTGCCCCTTCACGGACTTGTCTGCCGCCCCTAGCCGAGGACAGCTATTTTGACTAGTCTCAACCATACGTGAGTTTTGCCTGTTCCTGAACTTTATAAAAATAGACTCACATGATAAATATTCTTTATATCTGGTTTCTTGCACTGCTCCTTATGTCTGAGAGCCATCTCTATTACTGTGTATGGCAGGAATTCATGCTTTTCCAATTGTTTTTGCATCTTTTGCCTGTTCTGAAATCCATAGTAGTTCATTTTATTGGCACATTAGGTGTGTGGTTATTGGGAAAACAAGAAAATAACATCTCTTCCTCAGTCATTAGATCCTAGTCACTATCTTAGAAAGACCTTAAATTTGTACATGAAGTTGGGTTGAAGGTTCTGTCACCTTCAGTGACAGTTCCATGAACCAAATCCTTTGATAACTGCCTTAATTTGTGTGTGTGTTTAGAAAGGGAGAGAGGGAGCCTCAAATTAAGGACCATCTAAGATAGCTAATAATGTTCATGCTTAGGATTTAATGTCAAAATCAATACTTAGCATGGTGCATTCTAGAAAAGCAATAACTAGCTCAGCATGAGCATCATATTCTCTTTGGAGAAAGCGAAACAACACAGTGGATTCATTAAAAAAAAAAAAAAATCCACCCATAATGGAAGAAAATGGAGCAAGGATATTGTTATACTGCAGGAAAATTTTGAAGAATGGAACCTCACACTTGTATCAGGAAGAATTTTAGTCACTAACGTTCTAACAGTTGCTGTCAGTCTCTGCCTATATGTTTGGAATTTCTATTTGTATTGTTGGAATTCCCTACTACAAAATAAGTAAAATTGATTTCACCAAACAGTGAAATAAGAATACCAGATGATGTGGATGAATCAGAAGTGTGGTTTTTGTTTTTAAATTTTGGAAGGGGCTGCAGCTGAGGTTAATAGTGTGTGTTTCTGCTCTTGGAAATGTTGATGAAGCATTTTCTGGGTGTTCTGCTGGAGAAAGCCACTTCTTTCTCCAGAGACATTGTCTTTTTCAATGTTTGTAATTTTATTAAATCTTCTTTTTCATAGTGCCTCGACACCAGGTCCATCTTCACATACAGCTGTGTATAGGATGGGTTCCTTTGGACTACAGGGGGCAAGTGGTCCCCTTTTCTCTTAAATCAGAACCCCAGCAGCCAAGATTTCACTGGGGGTGGGGAGAGTTGAAATAGTGATATATGAGTCATCTTTTGTCCCAGAGGGGCACTTGAAAGATGCAGATTTTGTTTCAAAAGAAGAACTATTGACAAATAAAGCTGCCTCAGGACAGAAAATGCTCCTTTAAAGGGTGTGAGCTCCTTGTTGCTAGACATGTTGTAGTGGCGTTTGCAAAAGATGCTGCAGAAGAAATCTCTTCCTTGGGTGAGAGTTGGGACCTCATGACCCCCAAAGGCCTTTTCAGTATGAGCCCATGAGACGGGCTCTCCTGAGGGGGCCGTGCTACTTAACCACCACGTTCAATAGTCCCCCCTTACCCCAGGGATCACTTGCTGCAGTTTCATTTCCCTGGGATCTATCACAGTCCAAAAATATTACATGGAAAGTTCCAGAAATAAATGATTCATAGGTTGTAAGTTGTATGCTGTTCTCAGTAGTGTAATGAAATCCTTCCCCCCCACCGCCACCACCCAAGAGCCCCAAACCTTCGGTGTTGTCCTGCCGCTGACATCCAGCCATTCACTTCGTCACACCTGGGTGATCCAGGGTTATCAGGAGCTGGTGATCGTCCTTCTGACATGTTGCCAGAAGGTCAGTACTAGCTTAATGCTACATCACAATACCTGTTACTCACCTCACTTCATCACATCTGGGTGGGCACTTGGTCACCTCCTACCATCATCATCATAAGAGCAATATTTACAATAGTGCAAAATTTTGAGAGAGAGAGACCACATTCATATAACTTTTATTATAGCATATTGTTAAATTGCTCTATTTTATCATTAATCTCTTACTGTGCCTAATTTATACATTCAGCTTTATCATAGATATGTATGTATAGGAAAAACACAGTATAAATAGGGTTCAGTACTATCCACAGCTTCAGACATTCACTAGGGGCCTTGGAATATATCCCCCATGGATAAGGTGGGGGCCAACTGTGCATAATTTTGGAGGGAAAAAATGTGTAGAGTTCCACACAACCATTGGATAAATAAAATTTCTCAAACCAGCCCTAGTTTAAAGTTGAGGACTGCCTCTTCTTGTTGACCCTTTCACTTTAAATGTAATTTAGTTTATCAGTAACAAGTAAATGTCAAATATTCTTTTCTACTTAGAAAACGGGGCCCTTTCCAGTATTCTAAGTATATCATTAGCAGAAATGAGAACACTTTACAAGTATCTGCTACCTTTTTAGGTAGGTACACACCTGAGTTTACTTGAAGCTCCACCACTGGCCAAGTTACTGACTCACTCCTACAGAGAATTACAAGGCTTCCCAGATGGTTCAGTGGTAAAGAACCTGCCTGCCAGTGCAAGAGACACAAGAGGATTCGATACCTGTGTCCAGAAGATTGCCTGGAGAAGGAAATGTCAACCCACTCCTGTATTCTTGTCTGGGAAATCCCAGAGACATGCAGGGTCACTGATCCCACTAGATTTTTAAGGGCAGAAGTGTGTAATTATGATTAAAAGAAAGCTTTGGATAAAAAAAAAGTTAAATGTTAAAGATATTAGGACTTCTATCATCACATTATCACTGGAATGCTTGTCAAACACTTTACGTATTTAAGATGTTTATTTTTGTTCTGTGCTGTTATTTTGTGCTCAGAGAGCTGATGTCAGATAGTCTGTTTTTTTAATACATAGTATTAGGGGAGTTTTCCTGGATTTCTGGCACTAAAAAGTACATTCTGCCTTCTGTCTCTTGCCAGGGAAATTTCTGACAGTTATTGGCTTTTTAGGTATCAGAATAACAGTAATTAGTATTTTCTCTTTTACTATCATTTGAAATCTTTTCAGTGAGTAATTGCATACACTGCCTGGTTGGAGGTGAAATTGGCAAAGGGGACGAATGTCTAATGGATAAAATACTACTTTTATCAGGCCATGAAATTACTGTAGTGACATCAGAACTTGGCAGCCTCTTGTATTCCAATAAAAAGAAAAATAGCATCATAAGCTAGGGATAAGATTTTTCTTGCCCATTTATTTTGGCTTATTTTCATGGTTTTAGCCTCAGGGTGTGTGTGCAACAAACTAGCACAGTGAATAACAGGCAATAAGAAGGAGTGAACATAGCTTTAGCTGGAACGGATATACTGCTTTTCACTTACCTCTGTTTCAGTGGTTTAAACTTCCTCCTAGATTGGTGAGTGTGAAGTTATGAAAGTAGGTATGAAGAATCCCCCTCTATGAAGTGGAGTTAAGCTTCATTATTTGATGTTACATAGCTTTCAATATATTGAAAAAGTTTGATAATTAGCTGTTGAAATGGTCATATGAGGGGGAATGTCTAAATTTGATTATGAGTGGGATTGTGTCAGACTTGTGCTGTTTATTCCTCTTTATAAATACCAATAGAGTAACATTGTTTGAATCTAGTGTTTCCCCCTGCCTATATTACCCTGTTCACTCTTGAAATTAGGCTAATTAGACTTTTAGATATTGGCATGATTTAATGACAACTGATGCACCAGGATTTCAAATTGGTTTCCATGCATCTGAACAGTTGTTCCAGTAGATCTTGGGACTGCTGAATCCTGGGAAAATAGTTTTATGTTTCTTAATAGATTATTAAAGCGCCCAAGTAGAACCACACTGGTCTTACCACTGTGTTGTGTCCGTAAATTACCATGTGGGTTCTCCTATTCTGATCAGTTTTTTAAACCAGGTCATTTTATTGTTTCTTCCATTAAGTCTTAGATGGTCTTCCAAAATGAAATTACACGTTTTGTTTTACAGTAAGAAGGATTATAGTATGGATGGATTCGATTTTAGACCTAATTCTGCATTTTTACTCCTGAAGAACATATTTTCAAGTCATATTATAATCTGATTAGAATTGGTCCTAACCTCTAAATCAGTTCTTTGATTTCTATTTATTGAATATTAGGCACACTTCCTTTACTGTGGTCAAGTCCTTTTTGAGAGTAAAACAAAAACAGATCAAACTTCTACTCTGAATCCCTAATTCCAAGCTCTAGTTATTAAGTTATTCATGTTTTGACTGTAGACCCATATAAACGCCTTTCATAGAATTTTCATCATACACTTTAGAGCCAAAGTTGTTTTTTTTTAAGCCTCATGGCTGACTAAAGCCAATTTTGAATCATTCTAAGATGGGTTGTTAACTGTGGTCTCCTGTTAGGTTAGCGAATGAAATTGTCATTGTTGGTTATTCTTTTGTGTTCGAGGATGCATTTTAAAAGAGCTGTTGTCACCGTGGTTAGGCCCTAAAATAATTTTATGTTTGTCACTGTGACTGCAGCCGCGGTGGGATTTTTAATCATAAACAATACAGCTTGTGCAGAGATTTGATAATCTATTTTTTGCAGCATCAAATAAATTTTAGCTCAGGGATTTGACTCAATACATCTTGTTAATGTTAATAAGGTCTTATAGCTAACTCCCCAAGTGAGTTTCTAAATATAAGCTTAGTATAAGTCCAGGTTGTATCCTACCCCACAGGAAAGTAACAGTAGAAATTGTTTTAAAGAAAAATTGTCAATGTTTTACTTATTTGAAGATTTTGTCTTCCAGATAGGCAGATTATTAGGAAAAAGATAGGAAACAATTGACCCTGTAGAACAAAGACAACCCTTGATCAGATCCATGTTTTCTCAGCTCGGAGTTGTACACATATACTGAATAATTAATGAGTTGTGACTGTAGATGTCAGTTGGGCATGGAATCAAATTAACAGACACCATGTACTGAACTCCTGAGGCCTTCAAAATCAAGAATGAGAGATTGAGTTCTGAGTTTTTCATTTGTGCAATTAAGATTTTTTTCCCCCTTCATGTTGAAATGTGAGTTTTCTGGAGAAAGAATCCATTCACTTGCCATTTCCTAGACAAACAGTCCCCATTTGCTTTAAAAGTTCTTTCTAATTTACTGAGAAATACTGGCATCTTTTGTGCCTGAATCATCTAGAGGGATGGGTACTTCAGGAATACTTGGGCAGTTTAACAATAAACAGTGCTGTGACAAAGGAGCAAAGTATTGCTTTGGCTATGCCAGGGGCCTTGATTGAATGAGTGCCCTACAGACTTATCAGAATGATGCTTCCAGAGGACTGGGAAGCGAAAGATGGTCCTGACACCGCGCACAGACAGGTTGGGTAGAACCAGGACCCTTTCTGCTCACGCAGCTCTGTGCTGAGGAATTGCTAGTTCAGCTAGACCCCTGTCCTGTGGTTCTTTTCATTCTATTTACAGAATATTTGTCTCCTACCCTCTATTTCTAATGGTCGTTATTTCTTAAATAATTCTATAGAGTCCTTTGTACTTTGCAGAGTGTTTTAAAAGTTTTTTTTTTCCTCCCCTGTTTGCAATAATGTATGAAATAGTAAAGTTTTCATAAGAAGGAAAGTCATGAGGAAAATAAAGATTGAGCATTGGTTTCACACACAAGAGTTTTTAATGTAGTTCAAAGTTGGGTTAAAATATCTCTAATGTTGGAAGAGGAGATTATTTGAAACTGTGGTCTTTGTTTTTAAGCTTAATTTAGATTACAAGTGCACATTTGTCTGATTGGGAATACAATAAAATAGTTAAATTTTAAGGTTTTGTTGTTGTTTTTGGTTGCTCATGGGATCTCAGTTTCCCCACCAAGGGTGGAACGCTGGCGCCCTGCAGTGAAAGTACTGAGTCCTAAACACTTGACTGCCAGGAAGTTTCTTGTTTATTGTCTTTGACATTTGTAAACCACAAACTGCATCCTAGGTTCTATTGACCTAATGGAAGATACTGAGATAGTGAAGTAAATTTTGCCCAAGGTAAAATTGACTCCCAGGTGTTTTGTATTTTTTTAAGGTCTTTCCTCTTTATTTTATTTCTTTGCTCTTTCCTCTTTAAAGAGGTTCCCCCCCCCAACCCCCGGCGACAGGGATCCTTATTTTCCAACACATTTTTTTTAGAGCAGGTACCTGGATTCTTAGAAATTCTTTAATGGCATATTCCAGCTGAAAATGAAGTTTGAAAGCCCTTTCCAGTTACATGCCCAGTAAGGAAAATAGCAAAGGGGGCTTTTAGAAATAAATCTCATTTTACATATACATTTTTGCTTGTGGAATAAATATCAAATCAAATTGAATGCTCTTTTTCTTAACATTTGTTCCATGGTAACCCTGTATTCTGAGCGTGACAAATGAGGTCAGTGCTTAATCTTTCTGTTTCTTGGATATGTTAGAAAATGAATACAAACTTTGTAACTTTAAGTGATTCTTCTCATATTTCTTTTGTCAATCATTAACTGTTTCTTTTCTTTTTAAATTTATTTTTAATTGGAGGTTAATTGCTTTGCCATATTGTATTGGTTTCTGCTGTACAATAATTTGAATCAATCATAAATATATATATGTATCCCCTACCTCTTGAGCCTGCCTCCCAATTATTAGCTATTTGTTTTCTGTTTTATATCATTGTATGAAAGAAAGTGAAAGTGCTAGTCACTCAGCTGTGTCAGACTCTTTTGCAGCCTCATGGACTGTAGCCCGCCTGGCTCCTCTGTCCATGCAATTCTCCAGGCAAGAATACTGGAGTGAGTAGCTATTCCCTTCTGCAGGAGATCTTCCCCACCCGGGGATCAAACCCAGGTCTCCTGCCCTGCCGGCAGATTCTCTACCATCTCAGCCACCAGGGAAGCCCCATATCATTGTATAGTATTGGCTAAAACAAATGCTAATGCTACAGCATTAAGGATAGATTACTTGTGTTCTTTCATTGTAGATCAAACTATTTAATGAGATAGTTTAAAAGTTTTGATGAGCAGATCAAGAAGGAAAGAAAGAAAAATAGGTAACTTAAAGGCAAATGTTGCCCCTCCTCCTGGGCTGGAGAGAAGCTGAGTTATAAGAGTGCAGAGTCCAGCTCCTAGTTTGAGGTGTGAGGCTGTTTATTTTCACTCTGGAGATGTATATACTACAGAAGGAAGACTCTGGCCTTGCTTAACCTAAGCAAGTCATTACTTATCTACGATCTGGCAAGCGATTTGATTAAGGTTGACAGAGCTCATATAATATCAGAACCAGGCCCTCTTAATGATTGATGAAGCTTGTCTGTAAGTTTTTTTTTTTTTGAAAGGACAAAAATGGAGCAAGAATGAATACTTGTTCAGATCTCCAACTGCCCAGTATCAGCCAAGTCTGTAATATAATGTAGTTTTATCTGTTGGGGTTAATAGGTATTAATTTGTATGTTATTTTTAATGGTATAATTAAATGGCTTTAAAAGAATATTTTTAGGTCAGCAGGTTATGATTTAGAAACTTGTAATAAAGTGTCACTGAGTGTCGCTGCTAACCTTTGCTACATTATTTGTCCCTTATCCTCATTACCAACAGGTTCTCTGTATGACTGAAATGTGCCAGATGTTCTTTTTAATTACTTTTTAAAAATTTTAAACTTTTTATTTTGTATTAATAAACAATGTTGTTGTAGTTTCAAGTGAACAGCAAAGGGATTCAGCCATACATATACATGTATCCATTCTCTCCCAAACTCCCCTCCCATCCAGGGTCTTGGCAACACTTTATATCATTAGTCTACATATAGTTCTGTGTCCAGCCAAGATTTCTTGTGTTTTAATCATTCATATGTTGCTTAGTAGAAATGAGTATAGGACCAGAAGAACCCTCTCCACCTTATTTTAAGTAAATTGAACATAAAGAATTTTCAGATGAGTGAAACAATTGAGTTGAGAATGAATTTGTTTTCTGTAAATGGAGTTTTCACAAGCTGGGAGCTTTCAGGCTATTGATCATACAGGTTTAGACTACAGTAAACTCTGGAGTCAGTGTGAGTGGGATCAAAGCCCGACCCCACCATCTTCTCATGGGGGTTTAAATAAAAAGTTTAAAATTTTTACAAAGTAATTAAGGCTTCTCTGTGCCTTCGTTTCCCGGTCTGTATAATGGGATCACCTCAGTTAATCCTCACAGACTAATAGGTGCTTGATAGGTGCTTCTTGCAAGTGAGCTGTTGTTGCTATTATATTATCTGTGAGCTGGGGTCTAATAGTGACAAAATATTATTGTGATGTTGCTGAATTCGAGACAGTCATTTCAAAATAAAATGAGCTGGGATTAAACTCTGGGGACTGTAGAAATGTGGAAAGAAACTAGAATTGATTATATGTTGTTCTTGAGTTGGTTAGGACTTGGCTTCCATCACAGAGAGTGGTTAGCTTAGGTGAAGAATGTAATAGCTGGTGGTGATTTTCCCATGTTCCCAAATAGTTGAACGCATCTTAACTTTCTTACCCTAAATTTCAATTTTGTTTCTTTGCGATCTCCCCTTTCTCCTTCTCATCTCCCCAGACTCAGTAGAAACATACTTTAGTACCAGGAAAATAATATTTTAGGTATGAGAAGAACGTCATACCTAGTCTTATTGACATGTTCTTAAAAGCAAGAGCTATCTATGGTTGGAACCCTTTGTTAATTCTTCTTGATAATTTTCCCACCAAAGGTACAAATGTTCTTATCTGTGGGAAATCCCAGTGCTTTCTAGGATTTTGATGTATATGTGCTTAATAATGAGTTTGGCTCTTACATCTCTTTTAAATTACTTTTTTTCTCTTGGGCCTAAATATGGTCAGAGCAGATAAACACTTAACTGGGATTGATAGTTTTGAAGACCACCAATAAAGTATCATTCCCAAGTTGTTTCTAAAAAAGAAATAGAAGAGACATGTGATCATCTGATGCAAATGTTTGATTTGGAGGGAGGCCAGCGATGTACACTGTCAGCCCCACCCTAGCCACCCCCTTGAGTTGTTTCTCCCTGGCTGGATAAGCCCTCAAGTCACTGTTCAAGATTGAGATTTAGCAGCAGAGGGGAATCCAAAGAACTGGAGCCAGGAGTTGTGGAATCAGAACATGAGAAGGTTGGGGCTGCAGGCGTCTCTTTCTACCTGATTGTGTGTGGCCTGTCCGTCCTGGAGTTCCTTTCTGTCATCAGCAGTGACAGTACTAATGCTTCAGGAAGGAGGTACTTTTCTGTCTTACTTTTTTGTTGTTGTTTTAAATATTTTCTTAGTTAAGGTTTGAGAATTCATCTGTTTTTTCTACCTTACGGGTTGGCCTCATTATTGTATTTTTATTATATCACTGGAATCCGGGTTTTCAGGGAAGCACAGTAAATTTTGCAGCAATAATGAGCCTGTTTGCTGAAAAAAACATTGTACCATAACTCTAAAATGCACAGATTTTTAAGATATTCCCTCTGGGGCCTATGGAATAGAGGATAAAGCTTGGTTGAATTGCATTTATAGAGTTTTCTTAAGGTAGTGGTCTTCGTGGCTATGGAGGTGGATAGCATTTACAAGATTCTTTTAACCTTTTTGATTTGGGGGAATGTGAATCTAGTGTTTGAAACTATAATTCTTGTCCTGTCACCCCCATTCTCAGTTGAGATTTGCAAAGATGTATATAATCAAGGAATTAGCTTTGTGTGTGATTGGTTAACATCTTAAGAGAGGTGATAATGTCCTGTATTTTGCTAAAAAGGAGTGCACAAACTTGAATAATGTGCCACTTATCAAAGGGAAAAATTTTTTAAAACCCCAATATTGTTCAAAAAATTTTATTATTGACCTCATTTAATTATGTACAAAATAAACTAGATGCAAACTTCTTATGAAACTAAATTCGCACATTGTGACAAAATCACAAAACCAACGTAATTCAAAAATGTTAAATCTTAAAAATTGTTTTGTTACATTGTCACTATTGAGTTGAATAATAGGAAGATGCATGTGTGCTAAGTCGCTTCAGTTCTGTCACTCTTTGCGACCCCTGTAGCCTACCAGGCTCCTCTGGGATTTCCCAGGCAAGAATACTGGAGTGGGTTGCCATGCCCTCCTCCAGGGGATCTTTCCAACCCAGGGATTGAAGCTGTGTCTCTTACATCTCCTGCATTGGCCGGCGGGTTCTTTACCGCTAGAGTCACCTGGGAAGCCCTAATAGGAAGATACTGTTGCTTCTTTCATATTTGACTTGTCCTTTTGATTTGATTCTTCGATTTTAAGCATGTTTAACATTATTTTTCTTTTCTTTTTTAAACTTTTCATTTTTATTTTAATTAATTGATTGATTTGTTAATTTTTGGCTGCACCTCAAAGCTTGTGGGATCTAGTCCACTAACCAGGAATCACACTCACACCCCCTGCATTGGAAGCACAGATCGTTAACCTGTGGACTGCCAGAAAAGTCCCTGTTTTTTCTTTTTAGTATTGAACTTGTTTTTAACTATTGGTCCAGTATTTTGTGGACCACTTTAAAAGTACACTCTGATACATAATACTGAAAAACAGTTTAGAATTCATTTGATGAAGTGCATGTATGCATTCATATTTACTTATTGTTGATGAGCCATAGTAATGTGGGATCTTTATAGTACACGTGTTTCTAATGTTATATTATACCATCTGCGATGTCATCTGCTTTTCAAGTTTGGCGCACTTATGCTACCATGAGCTAGAAGATGATTTACAGTTCCTCCTTTTCTTTTCACCTGTTTCAGAACTTTCTTTGAATGGTATTATGTAACATCATTTGACCTTCACATGTCATGGATATGATCCAAGAACACAAATGTAAACCAGGCATGGAAATTTTGTGTCATGTCTTTATCGTTTGGCTGATGACCTAGAATAAGATTACAATAATTCAAGTTTCAGCAGTGCAGAAACACAATGAAATAAAAAAAAAAAAAAAAGATTTTCATACCTTCAGAAATTCATCTGCAGATTAAAACTAAAATAGAGAAAGAGAACTAAAACCTGGTAGATTTAAGCATCCTTCCAGAATGAGAAGTGGCTGTGGATTTACAGTGAATTCAACGGGCATAAAAAAGAGACCTGTACTCAAGGTTCTCCTTTATTTAAGAAGCTGTGGGTAGAAAGGGTGAAGTGGAGGCCTGAGCTCACCCTGGGTTTGATCTCACCCCCATCATTTATTAGCTATGCAATCTTGGGGAAATTATCTGAGCACTCATTTTGTGCAGGTTACTTCGCAGGTGTTAGAGGTACAGAGGTGACCAAACTAGATGTGGTTCCCTTCCCTCACGGACCTAATATTTAATCCAGGTCTGGTAGAAATTTTTTACATTTATATGACCTATAGATATCTAGTCTAGTTCTTTATTTTCACAGTGTAATGAGTCAGGTAAAACCAGCTTCTATACATTCCCTTCAATACTGTTCCTTGGTTACCATTTTTCTCAGGAAATCAGATTCAAATGAAAATCAAAGCCATTACTGAAGAAGAGAAGACGTTTTATTTTATCTTTTTTAAAGATCTTATAGACAGGGCCATCTTTATTTGATGTAACATGATGGTACAGAGAGAAAATTGCTTTAATTTATAGAAGATTACAATAATTTATTATGGAAATGCTCAGGTATATACTTGTTCATTGAGTAAATTTAACGTGCATTCAAGGAAATATAGGGCTTCTATAACATAGTATGAGAGTGAAATTCCTTATGTTTTATCTCAGTAATTTCTTAAAAAAATTTTTTTTTTCTTTTTTGTAAAGTTTTAAAACAAACTTTGAAAATAGTTTGCAGAGAAAGTAAGGGGATAACGGGAATTTCGCTTCCCAATAAGGTCTAGACGTTTGGCCTATTTTGAAGAGGAATGTTAATAATGAAAAGTACAGGTGGTACTGGGACCAGTGGGGTCTTTTTGAGTGGCAGAAACCTCTCAGTACTAAGAGTGAAAACGCTGCTTTCGGGAGATTTGTTGGTTGACATTCAAGATGAAAATCTGAGGCTGTGTGTTTAATGCTCCATTAAGAGACACATGATTTAACCTATTTTATAACCAAATGTTGGTGATGAGCTGTTATAATCTACTGATTTATAAGAGTGAAGACCTTAAAGTCTTTAGATTACTGTTTCTCAGCATTGATCTTTAAACCAGCATAATTTACAATGAGGATTTTATATTCATCTGGAGTAAAATGAGAAACAACCAACTGAAAGACATGGAGTGATTACTTCCTAAAGCCAAATTTATTCTAAAGTTACTTTTTGGCTCATGTTTTGTTCTGTTCCAACGAGCAATGATTGTAGATGACAGTTCTTTTCTTTTTTTTTTTTTTTACTTGGTAAATGGTTGGTATTCTTACATGGGACATACTGGTATTTTGTTTTATTTTTAGGTGTCTCTGGTTATTGAAATCCCAAACTCTGGGAACCATTGCTCTAGATTAAATTTGGTAAATTATCAGTATACAGTTTTCCAAATTGGACATGGCGTCTTTGCTGTGTCTCATGCTGGATGTTTCTCCATCTGTAATGTTTACGGCCATGTGTTCATGATGCATCAGCGTCAAGTCGCATTCTCCCTCTGACCACAGACTTAAGTTGGCTTTTTATCCTCCAGCAGAAATGGTAATGCCTCACTTAGTTTTACGTGTACCTTCATTGTTCCATATACTGAGGTCAGGAGGCAAACACTTAGAGAGTCTCTCTCTATATAAAAGTTGCTTTTAGATGTTTTATTAGTCCTGCTGTTGGTTATTTTAATTACTTGTATGTTTTATTTGTACCCTGAGGCTGTTCAAGCAAAGAATGTAATTCAAATAAACAAAATAATATCTGATTTTTGGAACACCCACACCTGCCAGCTGGGCCTTTCCTTTTAACGTCTTACTCAGGTTGGCATGGAAGCTGGGCAGAGAAAAAGGAGGTGATTATGTAGAGTTATGAAATGTTTTCTTCAATGTAAGTTCTTGGAAAGCTTGGTAACTTCGTTTTCAAATTAGCGGTGCTGTTTTTCTTTCAGCAGTCTTTCTTTTGTAGGACAATCCTGAGTCTTCTTAAGAAGGTCTGTCTTTTCCATTGTGTATGTTTCTAACTGTTCCCAGAATTCTGTGAAAACCTCACAGATAATTTGACTGTCAAATAGTGGATGACACTTTCACAAAGCAGGAAAATTTGCCAGGGAAATTTCTTCAGTTTCTTCGTTATTATTGTTCAGTCGCTAAGTCATGTCTGACTCTTTTGGGACCCTATGGACTGTAGCCTGCCAGGCTTCTCTGTCTGTGGAATTTTCCAGGCAAGAAAACTGGAGTGGATTTTTTCCTTCTCCAGGGGATTTTCCTGACCCAGAGATCGAACCCCTGTCTCCTGCGTTGACAGGTGAATTCTCTACCACTGGGCCACCAGGGAACCTCAGTTTCTTTTACCCAAATACAAATTAAAGGGTCTGCCTCTTCAAGTTCTTACAATGAAATTGTAAACTTGTCTCCTGCTTTTTTTTTTCAACTTGTTTTTCTTTTTTTTAAATAAGGGTGAACACAAGCAGTCTCTTTTTTGCTTGCAAACTGAAGGGCTGAACTATATGCTTTTGACTTAATTTTTAGAGCTGAAATTTTGTTGATTTTGGATACCTTTGCTGTTTTTTTTCTCCCTTTCCTCTTTCATTAGTGCAGTCATGTTTGGAGTCTGCCAAAGATGAGGCAAAACTAGTGTAAGAGGTACACACAGGCTTTTAAGTGCTTTTTCATTTAAACATAGCACTTGTAAAATGTTTGTCATAGAATTCTACAACTGAGAGAAAATTGTGGGTTTTTTTCCCCCTCTATTTGCAGACAGAACCTAAGCCACACTACTTTACTAAATGTTCTACCTGACTGAATCCTCTAGGAAAAAGAAATACGTCACTGTAGACTACCAACTGTTAATTCTTTAAAAATATATTTTGAATATTCTTATTAAATACTTTAAAAATATGTTATTAATAAATTCAGACTCCTGTCACTTTTGGAAACTTTTTTTTTTAACGTCAAAAAAGTTTTAAATGCTGCTGTTTATGTGTAATCCAAGAGTTAAAGATGTCAGAGATTTAAGAAATGAGATCAAGGTCTCTGTTATCTTATTCTACTTCTATGTCATCTCTTCTCTAATCGTTTTCTTCCCCCAACTGCTTTGAATATGGACACTCAATACGTTTTTGTTGTGTAAATGAATTGAGAAACTGCTTTTTGTGTTTTTAGGCTACAACTTTCAACTCTACTCATAATGTCTTAGAAAACGGGTTGAAGGAAGAGATTTTAGAAAATTAAGCAAAGGATCCAACCCACAGCATTCTTATATTTTAAGATCCAAATTAATCATCTGTCATTATATAAACAATCGAGTTAATAATTCTCTTCTAAATCTCACCAAAAAAGAAAACCAAAAACTCCTCAAGTTGTTCTGGAAGCCAATAGTAAGTCCTTAAGAGTTCAGCTACAAGGTATATGCCTGTATCAACATGTGTGTTCTACAAATGTCAGCTATGACATGAGTATAGTGTGATATGAAAAAAAATATATCAGAACTATACCAAAACATAAAATATCTAAATCAGAATTATGTCTTTAAAAAAGTCTGTTACTTTGGCAAGCTGTATATTTAATATCACATTGCTGTTATTATACCAAGAAATTTGGTGTTCTTTTGGAATTGCCTTTACTGTTTATGGCACTTAAAATTATTATTTTTTATTTCTTGAGTATTTTGGAACTAACCATTAATAAATTAATTGGGTGATGTTGATGGAGTTAAAACTATATGGAGTTAAAAATCAAGTGTAATCATAATCTAATGAGATGGTTTTTATGCCTTGTTTATACACCAAAAATAATGAACAAAGGATTTTCAGAAAAGTTTTACACAGAGGGGCATCACTGGAATAAGTTTATCTGTCTTTCTGGTTGGGTCTATCTGCTGTTCTGATTTTCCGATGATGTCCATGAGTACTGTGTATGTCTGTGTGTATCTCTTCTATCAGGGTGTTCTTGAATTCTTTTCTTTGGACCTTCCTGTTTACCATTGTCCAATATATGTCACAGAGCAGCTGCTGCTCTTTGGTATACATGCGTGCGGCCTAGCAGAGTTGTTCCAACAAGCTTTGTTTCATTTCTGGTGGACAAGGTGGACCCACTGCTAAAACGTCACCTCAGGCTCTCCCAGTTGGACTAAAACTTCAAGCAGTATTGTGTTATGTTTAGAAAGATATCCCAATCTTAATTGATCCATTTTTCTATGTTCACTTCATCAGAACTTTGAATCTTGATCATCTCTTTGATTTTATCTGTCTATCAAAACTTCTAGGAATGCAAGTTTTTTTTTCCTATGGCCTTCGTGCATTTTTACTTATATCTATATTTATCAGTCCATTTGTGGTGACTGTGCTCACTGCACAGGAATCTGTGATTGACGTGTATGCCAGCCTATGAATGGGCTTGAAGGGTCCCATTCTCAGTGCCTAGTGCACGGACACGATGCTGTGACAGCTCTGACAAAGCCGTGTCTGACCTAATTCCCATCACCAGCTTGAACAAAGTGGGCCTCCTGAGAAATATAGACCCCTTCCGTTTTTTATACAGCTAGGTTTATTTATTTTTGGTTATGTGTATTTTGCTTTTTCAAAATTCTTTATTTGGCCATGCTGGGTCTTAGTTGCAGCATGTGGGGTCTAATTCCATGACCAGGGATCAAACCTGGGCCCCCTGCTTTGGGAGTATGAAGTCTTAGCCACTGGACCACCAGGGAAGTCCCTATTTTATTTTTTTTAATTGGAATACAGTTGCTTTACCATGTTGTGTTATAGTTTCCTCTGTACAGCAACGTGAATCAGCCTTATGTGTGCATATATTCCCTCCCTCTTGAGTCTCCCTGTTACCCTCCCTCATCTCGTCCCTCTAGGTCATCACTGAGCACCAAGCTGAGCTCCCTGTATTTTATGCAGCCAAGTTTAAAGATGGAAGAAGGTACTTGGAGACTAGTATCACTATGTTCCATGTCTCTAGGAAACTCATAATTCAGCAGGTCATATAATATAAAAATCATCCTGATGGAGGTCCAGTGCCCAACCATCACTGATTCAAGTTTGTTTGCAGCCAAGATATTTTTTCTTAGATCTCTAATATCTTTTCATTTTGCTTTTTCCTCAGTGTTTTCCTGTATACATTAGAATATATTGCATGGAAATGAGTTTCTCCTTCAGTCCTTATTTCCTCGTTATGAAAATGAAACATAAACCAAAACCCCATGACCGTGGCTTTCGTCATGGCCAAGGAAAATTCATTCCATTTGGTAAGGTCTGAGCAAGGCACTGTCCTTATTAACAACTAGATTAATTTTATTGCCTAACACTTATCATCCAGAGCTCTTTTTAAAATGGCTTCACATTCCTCCTTCTCATTCTCCATCAAAGAACATTAGCCCAGTGTCTATCTGGATCTTTATAATATCAGCCTGTTCAAGTTCAGCTAGTTCTTTGTAAACTTAAAGTTTTGCGTTTGGCATTTGTTTTGTGGTTACCATTATGGTGTTACATTTTCCCATGAAGCCAATTCCAATGACAAACCCAAAAATCGACTGAGAGTTGGATTTGTGGCAAGTGTTGATTTTGTGATGATTGCAAGAGATTCAAGAGTAATCTCCTTGAAACTTGCTGTATTTTGTGTTTTTAATGATCCCTCCTAAGTCTCGCTTTAGAATTTCACTTGTCTGTATGCAGCTATGCTTTTAAATATTCGGAACACTCCTGTACAGTCACTGTGGATGCCAGAATTATCTTATCTCCACAATTCTTGGTTTCCTGTGCTCTAGAAGCAGGAAGAAATAGCCTCTTTGAGAGAGAGTGGAACAGGAACGCTTGACTTTTTTAAAAAAAAAGACACACAAATATGTGGCTAGAACCTAACTCAGCCCTGGCTCAGGCTCCTTCTTTTGGTGAATAATTAAGACCACATTGGCTCCCATTGCAGCTGGCAGCCCCTCACGGGTGCCTTTTTCTGCTCATGACCTTTGATCTCAGTGACCTTTCCTGGGGTTAGTCCTAGGCCCTTTTCATTGTGTCGGAGCTGAAGTGGCTCATGTGCAGTTGATTATTTCTTTGCTCGTTTGGCCTTTTTGGTGCCATAACTCCAAGTCACTTCCATTTGCTTCCTCGACTTTTGATGGCCAACAGTGAAAGGAAATGCTTGTGGAGGCAGCAGGATCAGCGTGCCGGCTCGGCTGACTTGATTGAGGCTCCGGAGAAGTGGGGGAAGGGCTGTGAGGTCTGTAGGTGTCAATGGTTTAAAAAACTAGATGCTCATAACTGCGTGGTCCTTCTGAGCTCCTGGAGGCAGATACCACCAAGAGCTGCATTTCCATTGGCAGCGGCGGGAGAGGGGGAAGGGTGGGGGGTGTGCTGAGTTCTGGTGAGAAGAGAGGTCAGCCCATTGTTGACTTGGCCTACATGCTGGACAAACTGCATCTCTGCTTGCACAAAATTTATACACTCATTCTGCCCTCAAGCTTTGCAGCAGGTCGCAGAATGCATTCTTGTCAATTGCACGTGACTGCTGGAAAGGATGCTCTGGTTTCTAAAAGCCCTGAGAATAGCCCCCAGAGAGGAACATGTTGACTCTTAGTGGCAGTATCTGCTGCCACTGGACTTAGGAGGGCCCTTTCTTCCCTTCTCCTTCCCTCCCCCTCCTCCTGCCCCTACCCACGCCTCCAGTCAGGCCACTGAAGGATGCCTGCCGGCTGTTGCTCTCATTTCTTGGGACCCCATGTGGGCAGCCTGAAGACTGTCACTGATCAAAGGCTGCAGGGAAGGAATGTGTCTGGTTACCCTAAACCGTGCTTGGTACCTTTGAAAGGTATACGGGGGCGTGAAAGTCCAGGGACATTTGGGAACTCATTTCTAAGAAGTCTTGAGTGTCTGATTCCATCCCTGGAATATAATTTTCTGTCTTTTCCTCTTTTGTTAAGACAAAAAACTTTTAATCAGTAGCATTGATGATGAGCATTATTTTTGAGAGAGGAATTAGTACCCCTTTAAATTTGATTTTATTTCATTTTTTGGTTTTAGCCCGAGACTCCTTCCCCCTTAGGGAATCACAATCTCTCTGTCTGCCCTTGCCTCCCTCATCTCTTTTAGGCTTTTCAGCTTGCCTGCTAGGTCTTTCCTAGAGTTTCTCTTAGATCCAACTCAGCTTATTAGTTCCACACCTTAAGATTCGTCCTTTTCGTTCCCTGCTAACTCCAAACAGCAACAACAAACCATGGAAAGCCCTGCTCTTTCTTGTGCATTTCCTGTCTTAGTGAAGGCAGTCATCCACATACTCACTCTTCCACGTCAAAATCTGGACAACAGCCTCAATGCCTTTATTTATGGCCGAAGCCAAAGGGAAACAGAAGTGAGCGGACAATGGATTCCAAAGATGTCTAAGAGATGTATTCCTTCCCAGTTCACATCGTTCACTACCCAAGTTCCATCAGTCCCACCTCCTAAATAGCTTTTGAACTTGTCCATGTCTTAACATTAAAAAAAAAAAAATCTTTCACATGTATCCCCTGTTATTTCTCTAGTACAGGTCCCCTTTCCTTTTCACAACAGCCTCCTAAACGCTCTTCAGCCTTTCTCCACGTGGCAGGGTAAATGGTTTGTCAAAGGCACGAGTCTAATCTTGACTCTTGCTGCCTAAAAGCTGTTAATACTCGGCTCAGGGGGAAGAAAGCCAAACGCTATAACCTGATTAATTTTGTTCTTGATACTCTGGCATCTACTCACCTATGTGGCCTTATTGTCTCCCTGTCCTAACTGTCCACTCTAGTCTATTCTTCCTTCCTCTCTGTGTCTCTAATTCTGTGCACACACTCTTCCTTCTGCTTGGAATATGCCACTCCCCTTGCTTTTTCTCCCTCCCCCCAAACTTCTCCACCTGACTCACCTAATCTTGTCTCTTCTGGGATGTCTTCTCAGCCTCTGAGTCTTGGTTGGATGACACTTCTATTTTTCCAGTAGCACCTGTGCTTGCTTTATTCTGTGGCTCATTTAACCTCTCCTTACCTACTTTAGTTCCTAAAAACTTGTATACCCTAAAAGCCTTGCTTCTTTATCTTCTGGTGGTTTTTTTTTTTTTTGGCCACACCCTGAGGCTTACAGGATCTTAGTTCCCCAACCAAGGATTGAACCATGGGCCCCAGCAGTGAAAGCACCGAATCCTAAACATAGACTGCCAGATAATTCCACTAAAAGCCTCGCTTCTTAGTGAAAACTATTTCTATTGATTTTGATGGGGAAAAAAGTCATGACATGTTCCATCCCAAACCAGGAGAGCTAAACTGTTTTCACAGATAGAAAAGTAAATCAACTTAGCAATAAAAACCAATTTGTGTAGATGATAAACAATATTTTGAATGCAAACAGTTTCTTCCTAAATATGTTGCAGTGAGTTTATTTCACTTCACAAAGGAGAAAGAGAAGACTTGAGGGTGCCGGCTGGTGAAGGATGGCTGGTGAGGAAGTCCTGCAGAGGTGGGGGAGTCCGGGAAGTGGACTTGGAGACAGGAAGTTCTTTAAAGCATGTAGTTACCTTCCATTCCACATGGCACTTAAAGTCATAGCACACAAAAGCACCTGATGGCAGAATAAAGGCTAAGCACTAGAGTATTCCATAGTCATGAGAATGATGTACTCCTGCTGCAGGCAGAAGATTAAACATTTACAGTCCTTTGTTTTTTGGTATCTGTTCACAAAATATCCAAATAAATATAGCAGGCCATTCAAATTCCTATAGATAGTTTCTGATAAAAACTGTGGCATCATATAAACTGGTGGGTGTATCTTTGCCCACAGCTGTCCAAGTTCCATTGTTTAGTTTCTGATTGAAAAAGTTATATAAAAGTTTATACCAAATAGAAAGAAGCCGTCCACTCCTTAGGTACAGCCATCATTTAAAACTGGACATTTAATTTCCAAATACATGGGGTTTTTAAAGTGTTGTTGGTATTAATTTCTCACTTAAATGGTTTGTTCTCTGCAGTCACCCTCTGTTTTCTCAGTCTTCTAACTTTATTGAGGATTTCAATGGTCAAGCCAAAGATCTCTCTTGGTAAATGTCACATTGCATTTGAAATTATGTGGGGTATTTTCAAATATCTTTTGATATTGACTTCTAACATAATTCCACAGTGATAAGAGAACAGACTCTGTGATTTCAATATTTAGACTGTGAAATTTTTGTATCTTGTTTCACATCCTTGGATGTGTTCCAGTGTCTCCTAGTTTATAGTCTATGGAAATTTGAGTAGAATTTGTATCCTACTGTTGTGTGAAAATTGAATAAATCTTGATTCTGTTGAATTGGTTCATGGTGCTTTTCAGGTCTGCTGTAATCTTCTTTTCCGTATGTTCATTCTGTTAATTTTTGAGAGTTTGATATTGAAGAAACTCCAACTAAAAATCTTAATACTTAAAATTAACTGTAATAAATAGTGAAACTCTATGTAACTTTGTTTCATATTTTCCAAGTCTCCTGTAAACGTGTTACCATTCTTTCATAATTTAAAAAAGAAAGAGAAAAAAAGAAGCCATCCACAAATGCAGTAACCTTGAAGGGGCCCTTGTGGCAGCAAGTTTAGTTGTTCTGTTAGGTGAGTCAGTATTGGAAGGGCTTCTCGAGTTGTCACCTGTCCTTACCTGATTTGAAGCATCTTGAAGGCAGCTGTCCTGCTTGTTTCACCCCTGGCTGAGTTCCCAGGACAGCATAGCCCCTGACATGGAGTAGGGAGGCACTTAGCGTTTGTCGAATGAAAGATGGATTCCTCTGCTTTGACCTCTTTCAATACTTTTTACATTCTCATTTACTTATTATATTTTTCTTTATTTCAGAGTTAATTAATTCAAGCCCTCTTTTCCAAATGAGGCTGCAGTATCCTTTAGCTCAGAAATTATGCCTTCCGCATCTTCCTCATCTTTGTACCTCTCCCAGGATCTTGCCCCAAGTCAATACCCTCCATATGGAATTAATTGATTGAATGAATATTTCTTGGAAAAAGTAAGATTCTCTGAGAAGTCTGTGCAGGAAATATTGTTTGCTTAGCTAAATTACTCAGATATTCAGAATGAAGAAAACTTGGAGAGATTTAAAGTTGCTTGTGATTAAGGTCAAGGTGGTTCAGTGGGTTTAAAAAAAGGTTTTTGACTTCCATAACCGAAATTGTGCAGAATTAAGCAGTATCTAGTAAAAAAAATTTTAAGTATTTTTTCTTTTGTTTAGTTATTGCCAAAATGTCATTTTTTTCCCTCCACAGTTGAGAAATAGGATGCTTTGAAATAGTTTGAAAATAATTTTTTTTTAAAGAAGGAAATTACTATTTTATGAAGAAGATGCCTTTAAAATAGAAAACTAAGAATGTTCTGTTTTGAAGAACAATACTAATCCCAAAGCCGAATTTTTGGTTCACAAATTAATCACAGTTATTCCCTAAGCCTCAAAGAAAACTCTAAGAACATCTGATACAGGAGTCTAGGGAGGGGATAATGCAGAGAGGCTGCTTTGATCATCCTTAGGAAAGCAGAGGCGTTCCTTCAGAAACAGAGGAGTCAAATCTAGAAATTCAGGAAAGACTTTTCCCAAAGGATTATTCTGGCAGCGTGTTGAAAAGGGGTTATAAAAGCAGCAAGTTCACAGCCTGAACAATAAGTTAAATAAATGTTAGGGAACTATTTCCTTTCTTATTCTGAGATGAGGCATACCTTTAGTTTCCCCTTGCTGACAGAAATTCTCCTCAGCCTGGGATGGCTTAAAAGTACAGTTTGTAATGGAAGACAAATAGCCTTCTCTGTGGGCATGCGGGAAGGGCTTAGAGAAAGCCCTGAATCTTTAAGTCAGGACTCAAGGAGCAGCACTTGGGCTGTCTGTTACTCTTCTTGTGATCAGGGATGTTTGTTTGTGAGGTTGGACCTAGGTTGCCCTTGGTGGCTGTTGAATATAATTTCAAGCTACCTGATGAGTAGGGCAACGGAATCCAGGTCCTTATTCTGAATATCGCAGTTCTCAACAAGCTGAGCAGGCCTGCCAGGGATAAATATAAACCAAGTCAACAAATATGTAGTCAGTAACTGTTAGGGTTGTAATTCCTTTCCAGCCACCCAAATTAACTGACAGAGTGTTAGCCTCATAGAAACGTGGGCATGTTTCTGTGCCATAGTGTTTAGGTAGCAATAATGAGCTGTGACGTTTTAAAGGACAGCTATAAAGTAACTCACCAGATCCCATGCTGGGGTTCAAGTTGACTCTGGAATTTGTTTCACTGCTTTTCAATAAATAAATAGTTGAGGAAAGATTTGGCAAAAGGAAGAAACTCTCCTCCTTGTCCTCATCGTCTCAGGAAAGTGTCTGCTGTTAACAAGTTGTTTGAATGTTTACTTTGCCTTGACTGCCTAGCAGCGGTATGTCAGTTCCTGCCCTTGAAACAGGGGAGAATTCAAATAAACCAAAAAAGGCCTTCACGCAGCTGGCCCTTTCTGCCAGTGAGTGGTACTGCAGTATTTTCTCCCACATTTAAAAGAGCTCATCAAGGAAACAGGTAAAAGGAAGTCCTTGAACTGATAGTAGATGAACTTGAGTTTGCAACTTGGAGATTTTGGAGTCTGTGGTGTAGAGAAGAAGCAAGCAGATCCTGAGAAGTACTTGATTTATTCAAAGACATTCTTAAAATGCCTTGCCTTGGGTTACTATACCCAGTTTTGTCAGTGGTTAGAGTTAACCTTTCTTTTCACAAATAAGTATACATGTAGAATTCTCACTACTGAAAGGTCACTAGTGTAGCTCTGGCCTTACATTTTGTTGTGTTCTGTAGTCACAAATTCTGTATCCTGGCCAAGCAAGAACATGGGGAGTGGAATTTGTCATCAAAATAACCACTCTGGATCTCTAGCCTAGCAATTATACTTGGTATACAGTAGGTACTTACTGTATGTTTGCTGATTTTTGAAATCATATCTATGAACAAATAAGTGAATGAAGGAATAAAAATATAGCTAGGTCACACAGAATTCAGTTGAGATAACAGTTCTCATTAAATACTACTTTGTTAAGGTACTTCTGGGAGTTACATTCTATGAAGGTATTCCTTTCATTTTCAGAAACATGAAGTGCCTCTTTTCTGCTAGGCATTAGAATTTGCAAAGTTCAATATGACATCATTCTTGCCTTTAAAGAGGACACGGTCATGTAACCAGATAAATTGCAGAACAGAGTAGTGAGTGCAGTGGTAGGCAGTGACCAGGGTATAGAGTTAGCACAGAGGAGAAGGAATAAAGCGTATCTGGAGAATGGCATGGACCATATTCCTAATTTATTTGTCTGGTTTATTGTTCATCTCTCACACAGAATGTAATGTATACATTTTTTTGTCCATTATTTTTTACACTTATATATGTATTTAAGGTGCTGTAACCCAGTTCCTAGAATAGTACCCAGCATATAGTAAACATTCAGAGGGAGGTTCAAAAGGGAGGGGATATATATATATATATATATACACACACCTATGGCTGATTCATGTTGAGGTTTGACAGAAAACAACAAAATTCTATAAAGCAATTATCCTTCAATTAAAAAATAAAATGAAAAAACTGTAAAAAAAAATTCAACAAATACTTGCTGAATGAATGAATAATTTTCCTTCTGAAAGGAGTTTGCCAATTTTATTTCCACCAATGAGATATTATAGTGATTTTACCCACATCTTTACCAGTGCTGGGTTTCGTGAAACTTCTTTTTTAACTTTGTTAATGTGTTACAGGATTTCTGTATTAAAAAAAGACCCCACAAAACCCAACATTTCCATGGCTGTCAACCATCCATCCTTAGCAGTTCAATTTTTCTGCTGCCATTTATAGCAATGGGCTTCCCTGGTGGCTCAGATGGTAAAAGAATCTTCCAGCAATGTAGGAAACCCAGGTCTGATCCCTGGGTCGGGAAGATCCAGATGGCCAAAGCATAGCTATTGAGCAACCTCTTCTTCAGCTGTTTTCCCCTCTCTAGTCCTCCCCATTTCAGGAAACAGGACTTTATTCTGTTACATCAAAAGCTAAAATTTATCCTTGACATCTCTTTATCTCGCCTTCTCTACCCAAGCCTTCAACAGATTCTGTTGGTTTGCCTTTAGAGTCTGCTTTGAATCTAGTGATTCAGTGACTGCCTCTGTTGTATCTGATGCACCCTATAGACCAATGAAAGGCAGTCCCTTATTACATCTATATGTTTTGGTCCTTGGAGCTTGTAAAAGTTCTAGAAACAGTCTTATATTTTAAAAGAAATAAGGCAATATCCTGATACAGAGCTTAACAGTTAGGGCAGTATAGATGAGAGAATCTTTGTGACATAAATGAGACAAAATACTAATTCTATAAATGAGAAAAGGTAAACAGCTCTTTGAATGAAGCAGCTTGGTCCATTGAAAATTCAATTATTCAGATCCAAATTCTGAACTCTTAGAGACACTGCTGTATGTTACTCTCCCAACTCTGCTCTTCTGTGAGGCCAGGTAAGAAGAGAGAATGGCAGTTTGGGGGGCTGAAGCTTTTCTTCGTCTTAATCCTGTGAATCACTGGATTCAGTGGCTGCCCACAAGTTTGCAAGCTTTATATAGAGTGCATGAAACACAAGACAGGCAGCCACTAACGCAGTGCTCACACCAGCTTGTTCACACTCCTCCGTTCCTGCCCCACTTCAGTCTAGTCTGTCCTCCAGCCAGTCCTCTTAAAGCATAATGAGACCCCATTATTCTCTGAGTCCTCCAAGGGCCCGCCATTGCCTTGAGAATAAATGCCAACATCTTCACCGTGGCTTTTGAAACTGGGTGGGATCTAGTCTGGCTTTCCTCTGTGCTCTTTTTCTGGCTCATCCCACCCTCACCACAGTGGTCTTCGCATGTTCTGCAGAAGGCTCAGTCCCCACCCACGTCTGCCCTTAGCTTTCTCTGTGCAATCCATGAGTCCCCATCTGAAAAAAGGGAAGAAAACCAGGAGTAGCTAACTCATAGTGTTGTTGCAAAGGTTCAGTTAATATATGAAAAGCACTGAGATGGTGTCTGGCCCGTACTAAACACTGTATAAACGTAAGTTATAATTTTGTTGTTTTTGTTATTGTTTGTATCTTAAGGAATGTAGAGAAGGAATGCGTTTTGGTTGAGTTTTAGATGGTTGTGAGTTGTACAAACAGAAATGGGCGAAAGGCTGTAATGGATTCATTTGCAATGATTGGGTCCGTATAAAATAAGTGTCTTAGTATCTTGGAAGAATGAGCGGAACTTCTAACTTTAATGCCTGCAGATTATTTTGTGAACTGGGAAGATGTGGATCATTAAATGCCTTGTATTTGATGCAGTCTATATGAAGCTTGCAAAATTGAAGGCAGCTACCACGTGCAGGACTTTGGCTCTTCAGAGAGTAGATTTCAACTGTTTTTATACTTTAAAATTTGCTTCTTCTTTTTTTTTCCCCCTATGTCTCTTAGTGAGCCAAAGCCTGGGTTTTGCCCTGGAAGTCTGCCCTGCCCGCTTCTGTAATCTGGCGCTATGCATCCAGATTCTAGACCCTTACAGACGCTGTTGTACATGACTCTCCTGATGCTCTGCGCTTCTGTGAGTCCAGGTAAGAAGAGAGAATGGGAACTTTTGGGCTGAAGCTTGCCCGCATCTTAACCCTATGAAAAGCTTCAACTTTAATGCTTTGCCAATAGTAACGGTTTATAAAGACGTTTCTAAGATTTGTTTGACCAGCGGAACGATTTTAAAACCTTTAATTAAACAATTCAAAGATTTCTTAGTAGTGCTTCTAGGCACTCACAGTCCTTCCCATCATTGTCCTTGTAATTTATTCCTTTTGTTGCCTTGAAAATAAATATTTTCTGATTGTGCTTTTTTTCCAATGAGGATATGTTACAAATTTCTGAATTTGGAAGTTATAATAGGAATAAAGTGCTGACTGTATACCACCAAAGGAGTAGTTTTAGAATCAGTATGTAAGAATACCCAACTTGGAGTGAGAGAACTTGGTTTGAATCCCAGGTCTCATGACCTTGCCTAATTTATTATCTCTTTGCATTACTGAAAAGCTTAAATGTGTTTATTATTAAATGTACATGTAAGCCCAAGGCTGATACATGGCCCATACGCATTTCTTTTTATTTTAGATTTGTGTGAAGATTTTTATATACAAATACAGTGATGTTTATTTATTAATATCTATTTATTATCTTTGTTAAAAATACTATATAACTGTGTTTGATTTAGTTAAGGGAAAATTGATTTAGTGGTTTTATTTCTGTTTTTTTGTTGGGCTAAATAGCAACCTCAGATTCAGCTGAGGCATTTCCCTTAATCTTTATTTCTGGTAAAATACCCTATAAAAGTAGATTCAACAATTTATTGTGTTTTTTCTTTTAAGTATTTTATTATACCAGATTAGCAGGATTCCTCCCCCATCCTCTTTTATGGGTGGAGGAGAGGGATCTGTTTTGATACTTGAGTGCAAGAACCTCTCTCTCCCAAATTCCTGGAAGAATAGACATAACAAATGAAACTATTCCAAAAACCAAATAAAAATGTTCAGATTGATACCCCGTTTATCCTTACATCCCAGAAAGGATAGGTTTTGTATTTCAGTGTGGCTTCCTGACTTTCTACTTCTGCTTTCTTAAAAGTTGGACATGATTTATATTAAAGAGAAGTAGTCAAGGAGTTGTTATTGTTTAGTCGCTAAGTTGTGTCCGGCTCTTTTGCAACTCCATGGACTATAGCCCGCCAGGCTCCTCTGTCCATGAGATTTCCCAAGCAAGAATATTGGAATGGGTTGCCATTTCCTTCTCCAGGAGATCTTTCCCACCCAGGGATCAAACCCCTGCCCCCTGCATTGGCAGTCAGGTTCTTTACCACTGAGCCACCAGGGAAGCCAAATCAAGAAGTACCATAATCTTTATTGATAAAATAATTTGCTCTTAAAGTCAAATCCTGTTGGTAATATGGAAGAGAATTCTCTTTATTTTGAAAGTCATCTCTTTTTCAGATGCCTAATTTCCAGTTTTTAAAAACTACTTCTTTCAAAGAGCAGCTTACCATTTCTCATTTACAGAATTAGTGTTTTGTTTATTTAGATCATAAGGATTGTTATCTGTACTGCTCTAATTGTTATGTTCTATATCAGGACATTGCCTTGTTTCTTTTCAAATGTAAAGCTGTTCCTTGAACTTATACAAGCTCTTAAGGACCATAACATACAGATGCGGTAAGGGATTGTCTTTTGTTGTAAAGGGATTGCCAGTAAGTATATTAAATGTGCTCTTCTTTCTCTCTCCCCTTACCTCCCCTTCTCTCCCATTCCCTCCTCCACCTCCACCCCTTTGTATACGGGGAACGCTCCCTTGCAGACTTGGCACCTTATTTTGTTTCTGAGCCATTGTCTGCTGTCCAGAAACCTGGTGGACCTGTAGCACTGCATTGCTCTGCTAAACCTGTGACTGCTCGCATCTCATGGTTGCATAATGGAAAAAGGTTGGACAGAAATGTGGAGCAGATTAAGGTTCATCAGGGCACGTTGACTATCCTTTCTCTTAACCCCTCACTTGCGGGTTATTACCAGTGCGTTGCTAACAACAGCATCGGTGCCATCCTGAGTGGTCCTGCAACCATATCCACTGCAGGTGAGTTTAATTGTTGTCCCTGTGATAGATGCTTTTTCCTGAAATTACTCTCGGCACCTGCATTGTTTGAGTCGTGGAAGTAGCATGGGCTTTGGAGTAAGATACATATGAGTTCTCATCCCAGCCTTGACATTTGTTTTGTTTAACCCCAGGGGAATGATACTTGAACCTCTGTGAGCCTAGCTTGGTGTCTTCCATTGTAATAAGGGATGTGAAAATTATTTTGGGAAAATATTATTTATTTTCACATTTATTTATTTATCACATAAAATTATTATGTGAAAATTAAATTGTCCTAACTAGGAAAATTTTCTAACATGAAACTGAATTTCCTTGTATTTCCTTAATATCAGCAACAACAGCTGTTGTCTGCTTTGATGCAGTTATTTCATGCAGTCCTTTATCTTTTTATCAAATCTCACTGTTTTATTTATTTTGATTACAGAGTGATTTTAGTTTGTTTAATTGAAACCAGGTTAAAGAAGTGCGGAGGGGGGGAAAATAACGGCAAAGAAAGGAATGTTGAGTATTGAACTTACGGAAAATCTAGACTGTGTGGTTTTCTTAGTAAGTTTGGGCCATCTGCCTTTCAAATGGTGATGGCTTCCAGTAATGGAAAACGTCTTTGTGAGGGCACCCCTATTTACAGAACAAATCTGGATTCCCCAGGAGTAGTGAGTTTGTCGTAACTGAGAAGAGTAAATGTTGTTGTAGAGCTGTGACCCATGGACAGCTCCAAGTCACACTCTGGAGGGCTGACTTCCTAGGGGCAGGCTGCAGAGGCTGTCACCATTGCCCATAATAAAGAGCCCGTCCATGCCGGCTCCATCTGCAGTAAGCTTAAACTGGGAGAAATTGAGACCTAGTTAGGGCACGTCCTTGGCAGTGATTAAGACTCAGTGCTTCCACTGCAAGGGGCCTGAGTTCCATCCCTGGTCTGGGGAACTAAAATTGCCACCCCCACCGCCCCCCCCCCCAAGTTAAAAAAAAAAAAAGGACTAATAGTATATTTGGGGCTTCCATGGGGGCCCAGACAGTAAAGAATCTGCCTGCAATGTAGGAGACTTGATTCTCTCCCTGGAAATTCAAATGATACACTGTTTTTTGTTTTTCCCTATGTCCTAGGTTCATTCTTGTAAACCATTTTATTGCCATGTGAGTGGCTACAGACAGAATAAAGATGCATAGGGCAAGTGAGCTGTGATGAGTGACTGGATTAAAAAGGATTCGTCTTGACAGAATGGGGAACAGTTATGCTTTATAGTTCTCCCTAATATTTCAGGAACAGTTTGCTTGTCTTGTAGTCTCCCGGAAGCATTGACTTCTCAAAAAAGGTGCCATGACTAAGCCCCAGCCCTCAACCGTGCACCTCTATCCCAACTGCTTACTGAGATAAAAAGATTCTGCTACTCCGGAAACTGGGATTAGCTGCCACAAACAGCTGTGGTGCCAATGTTGTTTCTGGTTTTAAAATTTCCTTTGGGGAAGAGAGTTCAATTTTGCATTTATTTATTGATCCGTCTACTTATTTACTTATTTATTTTAGTTCTTGGTGATTTTGGTGCATCCACAAAAAATGTTATTACGGCAGAAGAAAAGAGTACCGGTTTCATTGGCTGCAAGGTACCAGATAGTAACCCCAAAGCTGAAGTGCGCTATAAAATCCGGGGAAAGTGGCTGAAGCGGTCCACAGGTGAGAACTCTAATGAAAAGCCAGTGACACCGTGGAACAAATGTCATTCACCAGCTTCCTTTAAGCTCTGTGTGCTGGGGGCTGTGGACACAGAAATACTTGAGACACATTGTCTCTCCTCTTGAGAGTCAAGTGGAAGAGACTAGAACAAATGGTTGTAGTCTAAGATAGAACATAATATAGAGTACAGGATAGAAATGATTATAGGAAATTCCCGGGTGGTCCAGGGGTTAAGACTCTGGGCTTCCAACGCAGGAGGCGAGGATTCAGTCCCTGGTCAGGGAACTAAGATCCTGTATGCTCAGAGGTGCAGCCAAAAAGTAAAAATTAAAAAGGAAATAATTACAACCCCGCACCTCTAAGGCTCACTCCTTCAACCTGTTCAGGAATTTACTCAGATAATATTTCCTTCAAGGTCGCTCTCATGGCTCTATCTAAAATGATAAGCCGTGTTTTCTCTGTCCCCCTTGATTCAGCTTCATCTTTTCTGTAGCACTGTATTGTATCAGTGATTGCCTGCTCTTTATTTGCCTCTCTCTCGGCTACCCCGTCCCTGCACTGGAATGCTGGCCACGTGAGTGCAGGGTTTGCTCTATCTGCTTGCTTCATTGTTGTATGGCTTGGGCCCAAGCCGTTGGCAGAAAGTAGGCTGTCAGTGCATACTGTTGAGAAGAAAGGAATGAAGACATGATTGAATACTGGGTGGTCAGTGCTGTAGGCAGAGGTTTGCCCAAGGTGATAGCTGTGGTCATTGTGTCTTTTTTTTTTTTTTAATAGTCCCCCTATAACTGTTTATTAGAATGTGAATATATTTCAAATCAGTAACTTAAAAAAAAAATCAAGTTACAGAGCATGCATAAAATACAAAGTAGCGATTTACAAGGAGATAGTAGTATCTTCATAACCTATACACCAAAATAATAAAACAGCTACAGAGGAAAACTAAATAGCTGACCACAGCAATGCCTTCAGTGCGCCCCACACGTCATGAGCACCGCAAAAGACAGAATCATTGTGTCTTTGTCCAAATGTTTCTTGTGCTTTTGATTTTCTCAGTGAGTGGTCTGGAGTCATGGGCCTGATTTTGTTACTCAAGTGCTGTTGACTTTTTTTTCCTGTCTTGGCTTTCCTTTTCCTTCATTTAATGTTTTTTCCCTAATTGCTTATCAGCTGCTTGTGTCATGTCTACATTTAAAGCGTAACTATCAACCTTTGTGAGTTTTAACTGGTGTCCTTCATAAAGAGAGAAGCCTAACTGCATTCCCTTCCTTCCTCAGAGAATTATCTAATCCTTCCATCAGGAAATCTGCAGATTTTGAATGTATCCTTAGAGGACAAAGGATCATATAAATGTGCAGCTTTTAATCCTGTCACACATGAGTTAAAAGTTGAACCCACTGGCCAAAAGCTCCTTGTGAGTCGTAAGTATTTGGGGGAATCATGGTCACTGGGGAGAGTCCTTGGAAGCATTCCACGTGAAGAGTTGGGAAATGGGAGTTCATTTTTCTTTCACATCCTGTTTGTTTATCATGAGAAAGTCTTATAAAAAATTACATGCCTAAATAGCATAATTCTGTACATGTTTTATTAATACAAATATAATGGCTTTCCAGGAGAGAATTTTGGTCGAATTGACAGAGTAGAATTCATATGGAGAACTCTGCCTTTTGCTCAGAGAGAAAGAAATTAGAGAGACTTCCCTGGTGGTCTAGTGGTTAAGACCTTGCCATCCAATGCAGGTCGGGGGGCTAAGATCCCATGTGTCTCAGAACCAAAAACCAGACCACAAACAACAGAAATTTATTGTAACAGATTCAATAAAGACTTTAAAAATGGTCCATGGCAAAAACAATCTTTGAAAAGAAAAAAAAAAGAAATTGGAGAGCGAATATCACTTTATATCAGTGATAATCAAATTGGTGGCTGACTATGAATTATGCAAAAATGTTTCTCACTTCTCTTTGAGATATAGTAGTTCATATCTGATTTTTTGGTCAAGCTGTGACTGGATCAGTAGTCAAAGCACAGTGAAGGAGTTGTCTGTCCATGTGCTTGGTGTGAATTTGACATTTCAAAACTATTAATTAGCCCTAAAGGATCCCCAAGTCTTTTAAAATCAATTCTCAACTGAAAATGGCTTCGTTACCAAATAGGACTTTGTAGTGTAAAAAAGAGTAAATGGGAAGATGAAGATGCTCACAGCTTTGCTAAGGAAGAAAGTAGAAGTGAATGCTTAATGATTTTTTTTGCTTCGCCTTCTTTCTCCAGGTCCTTCTTCAGATGACTTTCACATTCTTCACCCCACCTTTTCACAGGCATTAGCCGTTCTTTCTCGTAGCCCTGTGACCCTGGAGTGTGTGGTGAGTGGGGTCCCGGCTTCTCATGTGCACTGGTTGAAGGATGGTCAGGATGCGGTGGTGGGAGGCACTTGGAGAAGGCTGTATACGCATCTTGCCACGGACAGCATTGACCCAGCGGACTCCGGCAACTACTCTTGTGTGGTGGGGAACAAGTCTGGAGATGCCAAACACGTGTCTTACGTGGTGAATGTACTTGGTAAGACGTTACTTGTTAAGTGTGTTTTCAAGTCAGGCTATTTTTCCGATCTAACTGATGTTTGAATGGAAGATCTGTTTGTGAACTGTAAATGGAATAGAGACTATCTAGAAATAGTTACCCCGGTAGCCAGCTTCATTTCTCTAAAGCACTGCTGGGACTTCCATGGGGGTCCTGTGGTTTAAGACTTGGCGTTCCCAGTGCAGGAGGTGGGGTTCAATCTCTGGCTAGGGAACTAAGATCCCACCACATAATGTGTGGTACAGCCAGGGATAAGAGAAGACTGCTGAGTTGGGCAGTATTTCTGTGTAGCACAGAGTCTTTCACCTGGGATGTTCTTGGGATCTCACCCCTACCCTGGTTACACAAAACGGAGCTGGTTCTTCCTTCTCAGTGACATGGAGGAAAGAGACTGGAGTCCAACCGGATCAAGGTTCTGGGCTGTATCAGTGTGTGGTGTCCAGTAACAGTAACTAAGACAGAGTGCATTGTCAGCTGTATCTGACTCTTTTTTGACCCCGTGGACTGTAGCCCACCAGGCTCCTCTGTCCATTGGATTGCCCAAGCAAGAATACCGAAGTGGGATGCCATTTCCTCCTCCAGGAAGTCGAACTCCACCCAGGGGTCGAACTGGCGTCTCCCACATCTCCTGCACTGGCAGGCGGATTCTCTACTATTGAGCCATCAGGAAGCCGAATAAGACAGAGTACTAACTAGAAAATGTCATCTCATAAAGGCAGTGGGTTTCATTTTATTTTCCCTTTTGAAATGGTTTCACTACTGCTGACTCATAAAATTTGTGTTATTTTCACTCACATTCCATGTGTACTATTTATTTCCGTGTCGTTCCTTTCTTCCAGCTACCTATCTCACTGTCATGTGTAGCAGCAAAATGTTTTATCAAAACAAATTTTCATGGAAACCAGAAAAAAAGTTTCATACTAAATATAGTTTTTGTCAACTGGACCTGTTTATGTGCAACAGTGGCCTGAGGCAGGTTATACTGGCATTAGTGTATGTGTATGGCAAGCAGGCTTTAAAATTTAATGATAATTAGGACTAGATTAATATACACAATCATTTAATATTGGCATATGTTACAAATGCCAATACATGATTTACTTTGTCCAAGTAAAAAGTGGCCTGATGGATACTAAAAGAAGATTTTTTGCCCAGAATACACCTAACCTCAAAGCAGAATTCACCAGGAAAAAAGAAAAAATTTTACTTCCAAATAAGCATTCTTCTATTTTGGCTCTTGTATAGTATAAAATCCAAGGAAATTATTATTTCAAAACAGATCATCTGAAACCCTGCATATGTGCATATGTGTGTGCGCACATATGTTGGCTTGGGGGGTGGTTAATTGGGTGGAGAGATCTATTACATAAAAAAGGACTGCAACATATTAGTAACATATGGTTTATCCTATTGGAGGAAAGTCAATACATTTCTAATTTTTTGTTGATGAGAGAATATGAGGGAGGAAACAATACATATTGGTTTCAACTAGTCATTGGTAGAGTTTTAATGACTTGTGTGAGGGCTAACTTTATATTTTTTATTTTTATTTTTTATTAATTTTTATTGGTGTATTAGTTGATTTACAATGTTATGATGGTTTCAGGTGTATAGCAAAGTGAATCAGTTATACATATACATTTCTCCACTCTTTTTAAGATTTTTTTTCCCATATAGGTCATGCAGAGGATTGACTGTGGTATACAGTAGGTCCTTATAAGTTATAATATGTTTTATTTTTAGAACGTGCTTCAATTTCTAAAGGACTGCAGGATCAGACAGTGTCTCTAGGTGCGACAGTACAATTCACGTGTGAAGTTCATGGGAACCCAGCACCCAACCGTACCTGGTTTCACAATGCCCAGCCCGTTCACTCTTCCCCACGACATCTAACTGTGGGAAATGGATTGAAAATTAGTGGTGTTACCATGGAAGATTCCGGGCTGTATCAGTGTGTAGCAGATAATGGGATTGGATTTACACAGTCTACTGGGAGACTTGAAATTGAAAAAGGTAGGCTTTTAGGTCATGTCATCCTAGGAAATTTCACTGTACAGATGGGATTTTGTTTTGATTAAAAATTAAATTCTCTTTACAAAAAGGAAGTAATCCTATCACCATAACAGAACTGTGTTCATTTTCCATGTTCCTTTCTACTTGCTGGTAGACATTTCCATGAAGAAGCAACCTTATTTAATCAGGCTGATAAAAAAATTTGTTTTTAATATTTTTTAACAGATACATCATTGCTTTAAAAAGGTATAATTTTAAAAAGTATGTGGTAAAAATCTCACTCGTGTTCCCTAGCCAGTCAGATATCTCTTAGAACTAACAAGTTTTGTAATTTTCTTGACTAGTCTTGTATGCATGTATATGGTTAATTACATGTAACATGTGAGTTTGTGTGCATTTAATAGTAATATCAATTTTTTTTATACAAATGATGCTGGCATTCATATAAATTACCTTGAATTTCTCCTTTAAAATTTCCTTGGATTTTACCTTAAAAATTACCTTGATTTTTTTTTCACTTAACATATATCCTGGCCACCTTTGCATATGGTACATTAAATAATATTTTCATTTCTTTTAAAAAATGGCTGCTTAGTCTTCTATTGTATAGCTGTGAAGGTCTGACTGATACCTCATGGATGACTGTTTCTAATCCTTTGCTATTATAAGGACTCTATGATGAATGTCCTTCTACATAGATTATTTTGCACATATGTGAACCTCTTTAAAGTAAATCCTTAGAAATAAACTTGCTAAATAAAAGCATATATGCCTTGGTAATTTTGACAGATACCTTGCTCTCTCTCTCTTGTTATCATTTTACACTCCTACCAGCAATGTTTCCTTATATTCTCACCAAGGCAGTAGATTGTCAGAATTCTGTTTAATGTTTGCCTATCTGATAGGTTTTTCAAAACTACGTTTTGATCCCTATATTTTTTATTATAATGAGTGACGCTGAGCATCTCATGATGTGTTTCTGAGCCGTCGAATTTGCTTTCCTGTGTACTGAGTGCTCATTGTCTTTTGTCCATTTTATATTAGGTTATTCGTCTTTTTTATTATTTATAGGAATTCTTTATATATTATGGAAATTAAGCTTTTGCTGAGAGTTATAAATATTTCAAAGAATCAATATAACAGAGACCAACTCTCTGAACTTGTTGCAGTTACTTTAGACTCTGCAGTTACTTTAGACTCATTAATTTCAATGAATTATTTCAGATGTTAATAATAAAGAATTTTTACATGGCATGTATTTGGAAATTTAGAATTATAGTTCTCAATGGCTGGGTGAAAAAATCGTATTGGAAATTTAAAATTCAAAATAATAATGAATGTCAAAGTCAAATTGTGTGGGATATAGGAGAGCAGAATATAAAAGGATTTATACCCTTAAATGCTTATAAAAAAAAGCTAGTAAAACTAAAAATTAGTGGGCTAAGTAAAATAATAGAATAGATTTAAAGAAAACAGAAGAAAGGAGATAATAAAGATATGGACAGAAATCAGTTAAATAGAAAATTAAGATAAAATAGATAGGATCAGTAGGGATAAAGTTTAACCAAAGAGTTAGCCCAGTAATCAGTCAGAAAATTTAAAGTGGCGTTCATCCAATTTAATGAATAAAGGAGAAGAATACTATGATGATCTCAGTAGAAGCAGAAAAACCATTTGATATAATTCAGTATCCATGTTAGACACTCTTGGAAAAATAGAAATAGGAGGGAACTTTCTTAACAATAAAGAAAATCCAATAAAAAAAACTTACAGAAAACATTACTTTTAATGGCAAAACGTTAAAGCATTCCCTTTAAAATATCTTTTAGTTTTCATTATAGTTCAGATTCTAACCAGCACAGGATGATAAGAAAAAGAAATAAAGATATTAGGATATAAAAAGGCAGGAGGGAGAAGGGGGCAACAGAGGAAGAGATGGTTGGATGGCATCACTCATTCCATGGACATGAATTTGAGCAGACTCCTGGAGATAATGAAGAACATGGAAGCCTGGCATGCTGCAGTCCATGGAGTCATAAAGAGTTGGACAGGATTTAGTGACCGAACAGCAATAAAGATAAGAGAGAAAGAAACTCTTTCTCTTTAAGCTGTTCTCTTTCTCTTTAAACTCTTTTCTTTAAGCTGTTATTAATGTTATTAATTCACAGCTCCTATGGTTGTCATGAGAGAGAATCCTCTATAGTTTGTTGGCAAATTATTAGAAATAATAAAAGCTTTAGCAAGATGGCTGATGAAGACCAATAAACAGGAATCAGTTGCCTTTCCAGGTACCAGTGTGTTAGCAAGTTTCTCTAGAGAAACAAAACACAATAGGATATGTAAGATACACATCAGAGATTTATTGTAGAAACTGGCTCACACAGTTAAGGTGGTCAAGTCTGTCATCTGCAAACTGGAGAAGGAGGTAAGGTGATGAAGCAGTTCAATTGTGGGAGAAGTGATGGTAAGTCTCAACCTAAGCCCCATAGCCAGAGGTCCAGGAGCACTGATGTCCAGGGTCCTTAGGGCAGGAGAAGGATGACTAGGCTCATAGAGAGAATTCGTTCTTCTGCATTTTTGTTCTACTGAGGTCCTCATCGGATTGGATGGTGCCCACCCATATTGGGGAGGGCCATCTGCTATCCTCAGTTTACCAGTTCAGGTGCAGATTTCTTCTGGAAACACCCCTCACAGGCACACCTAGTTATCTGAGCATCCTTTAACCCAGTCAAGTTGACACATAAAACTAACCATTACAACCAGCAACAGAAAATGTCATTTAAAAGTCACCTTTTTATATTAGAAACTTTAAAAAGTTCCAAGTACATAGAAATATATAACAGTTCATGGATACCAAAATTCAGTATTAACATACTTCTAAGGTCTTTCCAAAAGCTTTCTGTAGATTCGTGCAGTTCCAACTAAATCCTATCACTAGTTTGAGGACCTAGACAAACTAATTCTAAATCATATGGATGATCAAAAGACCAACAATAGCTAAGACACTCTAAAAGAAGAACAAGAATGTGGGGGGCCTTGCTTTACCAGATTTTAGAACACACACAAAAATTTATAGTAATTAAGATATGCTGTAGGGCTTCCCTGGTGGCTCAGTGGTGAAGAACCCCCTGCCCATGCAGGAGACTGCAGTTTGATCCCTGATCCGGAAAGATTCCACATGCCGTGGAGCAGCTAAACCCATGTGCCACCACTATTGAGCCTGTGCTTTAGAGCCTGGGAGCTTCAATTACTGAAGCCCGTGCACCCTAGAGCCAGGCTTTGCAATAAGAGACACCACCACAGTGAGAAGCCTGCACACCACAACTAGAGTTGTCCCTACTCCTGGCAACTAGAGAAAAGCCTGAGCAGCAGTGAAGATCCAGCACAGCCAAAAATGAGTAAACAAATAAAATCATTAAAAAAAAAAAGACAGTGATGTATTATTGGTGCAGGAAAAGACAAGTAGGTCATGAAGGATATGCATGTAAGGATTTGACCTAGGTGGCACTGCAGATCACCAAGGGAAGGATATCCATTTCAGGGTTCCATGTGGGGATAACAAATGGAGAAAAGGAAATTAAATCTCTAACGCACAAAGACTAATTTCCAGTGGGCTAAAGACCTATATATGAAAGGCAAAATGGTGAAGTTTTTCAAGAAAATATAGAAGAATATATGACCTAAGTAAAACTTTTTGACCAGAAATTTTAGGCTAATTTTTAAGAAAAGATTGGTGTGACCATGTTAAAATTAAAGCATCCTTATTATTAAAAGATACCATTAAAATGAAAAGAAAAACAGAGAGAAAATACTAGTAACAAATGTAATGCACAAAAGAACAGTATGTAGTTACAAAGAATCCAGAACCATTATGAAAAAGATAAAGGACCCAGTAGAAAAAAGGACAAAAGGTATTTGACAGAGGAAGAAAAAATGAGTAGCAAATTAACCTGTGAAAAGATGTGCAACTTCATTAGTACTGAGGGAAATGCACGTTATGACCCATGAGATAGCATTTTATAAGTACTTGATGGGCAAAAATTCAGAAATCTGGAAACTGTTGAATGACTGTCAAACGCAGGAAGTAGGACTAGAAAAGGAGAAAGATGTGCTGGAGAAAATGTCAGATGTCAATATTCTATTGTGAGGTCATGAAATATATGCTCCCAAAATATCTAGGACCAAAAGGAAGGAGGTGGTGTTACTTTAGTTTACAAACAAAAATTTGTTCATGTATGGTCAGAAATACATTTATCAACTATAATTCAGAACAGGTTTTTCTCCCAGAATTGTTGTGATCAGATTTTTGCATCCTGGAACCAACTTTTTTTTTTTTTTTTTTTTTTTTGAGGGCCTATTGCTTAGTCTTATACTTCTTTACACCTTTTTCATGGTAAAGTCTGAGGCTTTGGCCTCGCATGTTCTGTATTTGCAGTGACCAGATGTGCTGAAGAAACCTGTGGGCAAGTTCTCTTCACAGTTCTGTATTTACATTTATGCAATAGGATGAAATTATTTTGCATTGTAGATACTATATATAACGTACTTAATTTTTATATGTGAATTATTTTTTTCTTTAATAGGCAGTGGACTCAAGCCCATTATAGTTAGAGCGCCAACAAGTGCAGAGGTGGCCGTTGGTGACTCTGTGACTTTGTCCTGCAATGCCACTGGGGTACCGGTGCCCGCCATCCGTTGGTACGACAAGCACGGATTGATAACCAGTCATCTGTCTCAAGCTCTTAGATCTAAATCCCGAAAACCCCACTTATTAAGACCTGGGAGTTCCGACCCAGAGCCTGTCACATCCCGGGCGGGCTCAGGCTCTCTGCACATTCAGGCTGTTACTCGGGAACACGCCGGGAAGTACACCTGTGAAGCCACAAACACACATGGCACTGCACGGTCGGAAGCCATCCTTATAGTTGGTGAGTTGTCATTAGTGTCTTTTCCCAGAGGAATGGGTTTCTTTGATAGTAAGGGATAAAGTAAAAGATACATTTTTTAGAGATTGTTGAACTTATTAAGTGAAAGTCGCTTAGTCGTGTCCAACTCTTTGCAAACCCATGGACTGTAGCCTGCCAAGCTCCTCTGTCCATCGAATTCTCCAAGAAAGAATACTGCAGTGGGTAGCCTATCCGTTCTGCAGGGGATCTTCCCAACTCAGGAGTCGAATCGGGGTCTCCTGCATTGCAGGCGGATTCTTCACCAGCTGAGCTGTCAGGGAAGCCCAGACTTATTAAGATATACTTCAAACCCAAGTCTCTTGCATCTCCTGCATTGACAGGTGGATTCTTTACCAGCTGAGCCACCAGGGAAGTCCTCATCTATATATTTCCCTCTTCCTTCTTCAAAGTTATTTTTCTAACAAGATGTATGCTATTCTTTATATTTTTATTGACGTGGGGCAATGATGACTTAATTTGGAGTACTGGTATATAGAATATCAATATTCAAATTAATTCAGATTTGACTTAATTCACAATCAAATCTGATATCAGTGGGCATTAGTGAAGGTGCCCTACTCATAGGGCTGGTGTGAGAATTCCAGGAGACTATATCTGTAAAGTGCTTAGAACAGTGTCTGGAAGTATTACTAGAAAGCCTTTAATAAATACTAAGTATTGGGTTATAATTATTGATATCTAATTATTATTAAATTATAATTATCCCTTATGATTCCCTGGTGGCTCAGATGGTAAGAATCTGCTTACAAAGCAGGAGACCCAGGTTCAATCCCTGGGTTGGGAAGATCCCCTGGAGGAGGGCACGGCAACCTACTCCAGTGGTCTTGCCTGGAGAATCCCCATGGATTGGAGCCTGGAGGGCTGCCGTCCATGGGGCTGCAAAGAGTTGGACACAACTGAGCAACTAACACTTTGTGGTAGTGTGTAAGGAATGAAGAAGTAGTTCCTGATTTTAGTAAACCTCAAAGTATCCTTAAGTATAGAAGGTAGTTAAGGTTTGCATAAATTTATACACACTTATGGATGTGTATATGTATGTATACATGTGTGTGTTTATGTATCAGTCTGGCAAGCAAAAATAGGAGCGGCTCAGCTCAAAATTGTTAGCTGCAAGATGTGTAATGCAGGTACCGCTAGGATAGAGCATTTGCTGAAGTGGTCATTTTATGTAAATAAGGGGAAGATGGAGCTGTAGATGTCACAGTCATAGCTGTTGGGACGAAGTAAGTGTCTAGTTGTCTGCCTCACTTTACTTACTCATTTATTTAATTTTTAATTTTTTTGGCCATACCACGTCATGTCGGATCTTAGTTCTCTGACCCAGGGATCGAACCCAAGTCCTCTGCATTGGAAGTGCAGGGTCTTAACCACTGCACCACCAGGAAGGCCCCCTAACTGCCTCACTTTAAATATGAGAAATCTGAAGTTATTGGAAGATACATAATTTGTTTAGAGGAGATATTTTTAGGTTTTGAAGATCCCTGTCACCCCCGGGATTTTATGTCTTGATAAGCCTCATTTTGTGATGTACAGTAACCCCATGCACCACATCCTGCCTGAGTGGGCCTCCACTGTGCCTTTTACATGCTCCACATTAATGATCAAAGTCTAGCTGAGTCTGTTAAAGCTCAAAACAGCATATAACAACCCAGTTCTTCCCCTGGAAGTCTGAGCCTATTGTTAAATTCTAGCGTGCTGACAGTCTTTACATTGTTTATTGTGAAGAGGGCAGTAAGCAAGATGAATCACTCCCTCACCTTTTTTTCTTCCCAGAGACCTTGGTTTTTGAGGTTCTGGATATACAAATATTTGTAGAGTGAGTTGTAACTCTTCAAAACTATAATGAGAATTGGCCTAGGGTCCTAAATAGTTTGGGGTGGGGTTGCTGGTTTGAGTGGTCACAGGGGGAACCACTTAGGCAGATTTGGTTCTGTTCCTGTTGACTTGGTTTCAACTCAGAGTCATTAACTCATAAACATGGCCACTGTCATAGTACTCAGAAAGCCAATGTTTTATCAATCTCTTTTACAATTAAAAAAAAAATTCTATCTTAAAAAAATGCTAGATATCTCTTTTAGATGACCATTTCAAAGTTGTTTTGACGATAAAAAGAGTTGTTGTTCAGTCACTGTGTCCAACTCTTTGCGACTCCATAAACACCAGGCTTCCCTGTCTTTCATTGTCTCCTTGAGTTTTTACCAACTTGTGTCCATTGAGTCAGTGATGCCATCTGATCATCTCATCCTCTGTGGCCCCCTTCTCTTGCCCTCAATCTTTTCCCAGCATCAGGTCTTTTCGAAAAAGAGTTGCTTTGAAGGTCAATTGAGATCATGGATGTGAAGAACCTTTGGAAAGTACTGTGAAGGCTTTATGCATTGTATCTAGCATCTTGTGAGCACTCTAATTGTGCTGTTGGGAACAGTAGAAGAAAATTAATTGCATCTCCTTTTCAATAAAAGTTACGGAAAAGTCTCTTTGCAGCCCGAATAACACAAGTGGAATTTTGATACTCCTGCAGTAGACACAGGCTGTAACATTGCATTCTTCTCATGCCTCTGTATAAACTGCGGCATGTGGTATTCAAACTCTTCTACAGCCAAATACCACTTCCCAGTGGTGACCTGCCCAGAGGATGCATGAAACACTAATGATAAAAAGGTCCTTCTCCACTGCCCTAAGCCACAACTAATTGCCTCCACTTGCTAGAATCCATCTCTGCATTAGCAGGCTCCCAGCCACACCCTTCACATCCAGCCCTCATTCTGACTCACTAAGTAAACAGGCCTGTTCCAGGAGCAATATTTGGAAGTTGTCTCAGGGAACTTAATTAATTTTCTTCTATCTTATTTTTCCACTAGCTTCTTGTTTTCTTTGATGGAGAAAGCTTCTGGGACACCTTTTCTCTCTTTTAAACAAACAGAACTGACCTCCCACTGTTAGCCCTGTTTTCTGGTTGGTTCTCTATGAAGCTGCAGTCGCTCTAAAAATACTCCCACCTTTTACCAGGAATCTGACTTCATTGTGGAAAAGAGACTCTGCTGTTGTTTCCTAGGCTCCCTTCCTTCACAGAAGTAGGAGACCTTTCGTTGTCTGTATTAATAGCATTTTAGAGGGACCAGGCTGTCAATCCTCGGGTTTTATTGTCTTGGCAGTTTATTTGTTTTCATAAATTGCTCTCTCATTTTTTCATGGCAGCACCGCTAACATTCTTCTGCCAGCTGTTGTCTCTTAATCTCTCAGAACCCAAGTTTCTTCATCTGTAAAACGGAAGTATTACTATCTTCCTAAGAATGTTTTTTGGAGAATTAAATGAGATGATGGTTATTTAATGTCTGGCTCCATGCTGAGCACGTAATATGTGCTGTGTAATTCTTTTTGGGTGTAGGTGACCTATTTATTTTTTTCAGCACAAATAAATTATTTTTACCTTCCTCTATGTATTCTGTACGTTCTTAGTAGTGAATATTAAGGCTGTTTTTAGATTGGCAGTTTTTTAAAAATTTATTTTATTGAAGAATAGGTGATTTACAGTGTCGTGTTAATTTTTGCTGTATAGCAAAGTGATTTAGTTATCCATATAATACATTTTTCATATTCTTTTCCATTCTGGTTTTTTACAGTATATTGAATATAGTTCCCTGTGCTATACAGTAGGACCTTGTTGTTTATCTATTCTGTATATAATACTTTGCATCTCGGCTAACACCAAGCGACTAGTCCGTCCCTCCTCCACTCTGCTTTCGCTTTGGCAACCACAGGTCTGTTCTCTGTATCTGTAGATAAGTTCATTTGTGTCATATTTTTGATTCTGCACATAAGTGATATTCTGTGGTATTTGCCTTTTTCTTATTTCGCTTACTGTGATACAGACTGGCAGTTTCTTAAGGCAACCTTCCATTTTATCCAGAAAAAAAAATTGGAAACAAGTAACTTCTTCCTTTACCTTTGCTAGTCTTGTTTCATTTCCTTGCTCTTGTCTCTGACTTGTCTTCCGAGTATAGAAGAGGTAGTTAGTTACGTTGTTGTATGCAGTGAAAGTGTTAGTTGCTCAGTCTTGTCTAACTCTTTGCAACCCTAGGGACCGTAGCCCGCCAGGCTCCTCTGTCCATGGAATTCTCTAGGCAGGAATACTGGAGTGGGTTGCCATTCCCTTCTCCAGGGAATCTTCCCGACCCAGGGATCAAACTCAGGTCTCCGGCACTACAGGCGGATTCTTTACCATCTGAGCCACCAGGGAAGCCCAAGTGTTAAGTTGTTCATCTCTTGTTGTTCAGTCGCTCAACCATGTCTGACTCTTTGCGACCCCACAGACTACAGCTTGCCAGGCTTCCCTGTCCTTCACCATCTCCTGGAGCTTTTGAAAACTCATGTGCATTGAGTCAGTGATGCCATCCAACCATCTCATCCTCTGTCGTCCCCTTCTCCTCCTGCCTTTAATCTTTCCCAGCATCAGGGTCTTTTCCAATGAGTCGGTTCTTTGCATCAGGTAGCCAGAGTATTGGAGCTTCAGCTTCAGCATCGGTCCTTCCAATGAATATTCAGGATTGATTTCCTTTAGGATTGATTGGTTTGATCTCCTTGCAGTCCAAGGGACCCTCAAGAGTCTTCTCCAACACCACAGTTCAAAAGCATCAATTCTTCAGCATTCAGCCTTCTTTACAGTCCAACTTTCACATCCGTACATGACTACTGAAAAAACCATCTTTGGGGGTAGTTATATCTGATGAACGACTTAACAGGTCCTTTATTACCTTACAGGTCTGTGGGTTACCTGGATAAAGTGGGCCATTCTGTGGGCCTTGCTTGGTCTTTTAGACCTTTGTAATCAGATAGCACCTGGGGCTGGAACAGCCGACGTAGCTTCACTTACACATGTGGCATATTTGTGAGGGCTGGACTCCACCCGCATCCCCTCCTCTCCCTCCCACCGCCCTCCATTTTTCTGCCTTCCTCCCTCTCTCCCTTCCCTGGTCACTTCTCTCCATGGCTAGCTTGGACGTCTGTATGTGGTTAACACTCTGGTAGGGGTGCCAGGCCTTCTTAAGGCTTAAGCCTGGAAGACCACAGCCTCTCTTGGGCTTGGCATTGGTTAAAGCCACTCACAGGTGCTCGCTTCAGCAGCACATATACTAAAATTGGAACGATACAGAGAAGATTAGCATGGCCCCTGCGCAAGGATGACCCAAATTCGTGAAGCATTCCATATTTAAAAAAAAAAAAAAAGCCACTCACAGGGTAGCCCGATTCAGCGTGGGAGGGGACTGCCCAAGGGTGTGAATACTAGGGGACCTTTGGGGACTAGCTACCCAGTAGGTAATGGTCTAACTCTTGATCTTTTCTTTGCTACTTGTGTTATTTTGTTCCCAAGGGAATGCATTACTCATTGTGTTTCATTTACCAATTAGAGTAAATGTTCCTTGTTCGCCAACTTAAAATCTTCCGAGGTTACACTAGCAAGTTGTTGTTGTAAAAGAGGGAACGCTAGCATAGAGCAGGGGAAAATAGCATCCTTTCACATCAGAGACGTGGGTTTGATCCCTATGTTGGGAAAATTCCCTGGAGGAGGAAATGGCAACCCACTGCAGTATTGTTGCCTGAAGAATCCCTTGAACAGAATCTGGTGGACTGTGGTCCACAGGGTCGCAAAGAGTCGGAAACGACTAAAACAACTTAGCACTAGTACTAGCTACTAAACTACTGCATTGTAGAACTGCTTTTTCAGAAAATTAATTTGCTCCTTCATGAATAGTAAATAGCTACTGGACATCAAACCAGTCAATCCTAAAAGAAATCAACCCTGAATATTCATTGGAAGGACTGATGCTGAAGCTCCAATATGTTGGCCACCTGATGTGAAGAGGTGGCTCCTTGGAAAAGATCCTGGTGCTGGGAATGATTGAGGGCAGGAGGAGAAGGGGATGACAAATGATGAGATGGTTAGATAGTATCACCGACTCAATGGACATGAACTTGAGCAAACTCCAGGAGATATCGAAGGACAGGGAAGCCTGGTATGCTGCAGTCCATGGAGTCGCAAAGAGTTGGACATGACTTAGTGACTGAATGACAGCAACTGGAGATTAGTTGTCTCCATGAATTATAAGTTGAAATGTTCTCTGTTTTAATTACTAGGGCTCAAATTGTGCTAACATTGTGTTAGATGACAGCATACTATGTGAGAGACCCTGCAATAATGCATTTCTTCAATATCCTCTCTTTCTCTGCAGTTCCTTTTGAGACAGACACCAAAGCAGAAATAGTCACATCTTCTGATCCCACTCAGAATGATAAAAGTGATGATTCAGAAACTGAATCATTGAGCTCATTTCCGGTGAAAGAACATTCCAGTGCCAAGGAATCATCATCAGAGAAAAATGCTAGTGGCACCTCTGTCCCTGACGCCCCCATCATTCTGAGCCCCCCTCAGACACACACACCAGACACCTACAACCTGGTCTGGAGGGCAGGGAAGGATGGCGGGCTGCCCATCAATGCCTATTTCGTGAAGTACCGAAAGGTAATGTCTTGTCATTTGCAATCTTTCTCTTCTCATGTCTTCGCATCCTGTGTATAACACGTACTTATTATCTTTCACACTTGTGGAGTGGCAGCAAACAGAACAGGAGGATCCCAGGGCGAGGAGTTTGGGAGAGAGTCAGCAGTCATGCTGGGTTTACTAGTTTTATAAAAGCAGTGAGAATGAAGTACAAATAACCGCACCCAGATTGGGATTTTAAGAACCGGGTAACTTGACAGTTGTTTTCTTGTCCATTCCTTGGGGTTTGAGGGATCTTAGTTCCCCAACCAGGGATAGAACCCTGGCCCTGACACTGAAAGCCCCAAGTCCTAACCACTGGACTGCCAGGGATTCCCTGCTTCTTGCCCTTTTTAATCAACTATTTTAACCCCTTGGGTGTAAAGCTTTATAAACCGCTTTTTTTTTGTTGTTGTTAGTTAATTTTCTTCTTTTTTTTTTTTTTCCATTTATTTTTATTAGTTGGAGGCTAATTACTTTACATCATTACAGTAGTTTCCAGCATTGAAACATGTATATTATCTAGGGTGAAACAGATAACCAGCCCAGGTTGGGTACATGAGACAAGTGCTCGGGCCTGGTGCACTGGGAAGACCCAGAGGGATCGGGTGGAGGGGGAGGTGGGAGGGGGGACTGGGATGGGGAATACATGTAAATCCATGGCTAATTCATTTCAATGTAAAAAAAACTATAAACCACTTTTTAAGAAATAATTCCTTCCTTCTCTGAAGTGGCAGAAGACGGTTTGTTTAGCAAAGAAGCAATTTCTTATTAGAAACCACTGTTTGAACAAAGTTGTTCCGTTATAATCTCTGACTAATATTTTCATTTCAAGTTGTCTTCCTAATTGTATTAATATCTTTCATTGTTTGGTTATTTATTATGGTAAATGTTGGTCCGTCTCAATTGATTTTTCAGATGGTATTTTTTATCCACAGGCTTATATTAAAACAAGATGAAAATCCTCCCCTCTTTGTTTAATGAAACTAGTAAATGAAATGGGAGTAGATGTACTCACATTTAAAATAATTTTCTATATTCAAGATGTTTTGGTATCCATCATTTAATAGGAATTTTTTTTTATCCTTTAGGTATTTTTTTAATTGAAGTATAGTTTATTCACAATGTTTATTACTGCTGTATAGCATAGGTATTCAGTTATCCCTATATATACATTTTTTAAAAATATTTTTTCCTTTCCATTATGGTTTATTATAGGATATTGAATATCTAGTTCTCTGTACTATACAGTAAGACCTTGTTGTTTTTCCATCCTATGTGTAAAAGCTTACGTCTGCTGGTCCAGCCTCCCACTCCATTTCTTCCCCTCCAGTAATATTTTTAATATCTGGAAAAATTAACATAATGATACTTGAAAGTTTATTCACTGTTTTTAACTTGGTGATTCTAGATGAAGGAAGTTTCACTGGTAACCCTGTCCACATGGAAACTTCCATGAATGTTGGCTCTTGGTTTTGTTAATGAAGGCATAACAGATTGGATTCTTTCTTTCAACTCACTGAACAGTGTAAAGACATGAAGCAAGACTGTTAGAAATATGTAATGCATAATTTTATAATTTATACAGACATAAACATGAACTATGATTTACCAGGTATTGTGTATATTGTATATTATTATTAATACGTATTATTGTTTACTTATTTAATTCTCCCATTAGCTCAGTAAGAAAGGAGCAATGTTTCCATTACGAGGAAACAACTGGGTAATCAAGTAACTTACTTGAGGCCATACGTTAGTGGCAACTGATGAAGCAGTACTCTTTTTCAAAAACAGTGAGGATCCCAAAGTTCTCACTATAGGTCTCCTTCTCTTTCTTAATTGGAAGAGGTACTGTGTCTCTTTCACTTCTGACTGTGTATCACTTCCCCAAATTCATTTTGGAATTTAAGGACTTCTAGTTTTTACCCAATTGAAATGGGAAGATTTTCTGCCCTGTATCTCCATTTTTTGAAAAATGCCTTGTTTTCGCTTGGGTAGCTGGAGGATGGTGTTGGTGTCGTGGGGAGCTGGCACACAGTTCGAGTCCCAGGAAGTGAGAATGAGCTCCATTTAACGGAACTGGAGCCATCAAGTCTCTACGAAGTTTTGATGGTGGCGAGGAGTGCAGCCGGGGAAGGACAGCCTGCCATGCTCACCTTCCGAACCAGCAAGGGTGAGTATAATCTTCCTTAAGAGGAGGGAATTGGCTGTATTGATGTCACTTTTTAATAATTAGTGTCATTTTGGGGTAGCAAAGTTTCTTATATATAAATATACTAAATAAACCTATTATAGTACCTCTTGGGGCCACATTTAGATGGTTTTATTCTTCTAGTCCATCTAGCATTTCACGGATATTTTTGAGGGTTTATGATAGGTAGGAGAAGGCAATGGCACCCCACTCCAGTCCTCTTGCCTGGAAAATCCCATGGACGGGGGAGCCTGGTAGGCTACAGTCCATGGGGTCGCGGAGAGTCGGACACGACTGAGCGACTTCACTTTCACTTTTCACTTTCATGCATTGGAGATGGAAATGGCAACCCACTCCAGTATTCTTGCCTGGAGAATCCCAGGGACAGGAGGCTGGTGAGCTGCCGTCTATGGGGTCACACAGAGCTGGACACGACTGCCGTGACTTAGCAGCAGCAGCAGCATGATAGGTAAGGCGTTAGGTCAAGGGACACAAGGAAAACAAGGATAATCAAGACAAAATCCATCCTGATAGAGCTTCTACTTTGCTAAGAAAGGTAAGACATATACATAAATGCCAACTCAAGGCAAAATTTCAGTTCAGCTAGTATTTACTGAATGACTTCTCAGTGCCAGGCAGTAAACAAAATAGATAATACTCATTTGCTGTCATGGAGCTTCCATTCTAGTTGGGAGAAGTATACACATAAGTTATAAGAACATTAGTAGGTGGTGAGTGTTAACAAGAGAAATAAATTAAGGGATGGGTGTAGCATGGGCTTCTCAGGTGATGCTAGTGGTAAACAATCCACCTGCTAATGCAGGAGACCTAAGAGATGTGGGTTTGATCCCTGGGTTGGGAAGATCCCCTGGAGGAGGAAATGGCAGCCCATTCCAGTATTCTTGCCTGGAGACTCCCATAGACAGAGGAGCCTGGTGGGCTACAGTCCATAGGGTCACAAAGAGTCAGACACAACTCAAACGACTTAGCATGCATGCACATGGGGTAGTAACAGTTGTCACAGTTTGAACAGGTGGCCAGAGAATTGAGCAGTTGACAGCAGGGCAGAACTTTAAGGAGGTGTGTGGAAACCCATGTGAGTATCTGGGGCTAGAATGTCCCAGTAGAGAGGATAGCACATGGGTGTGCTTGGCGTTTCCAAGGATCACTGAGGGTTCCAAGGAGCACTCCCACAGTGATGGGAGTAAAGTAAGTGGGGAGGGGAGAACGCTCAGGGAGATGGATGATCATCAGCACATTGTCCCACCTGCAGGGACACCGACTTCGAACCTGAGTGAACTGGGAGCATTGGAGGGTTTTGAGCAGAGTTGTGACACTGTCTCTTGTGTGTTTCAATGCTGGCTATAGGGCCTTGCTGACTGTAGGGTAAGGATAGACTGGAGGAGGGCAGAGGAATAGGGAGGGACCAGATCTGACATGGTCTAGGCAAGACAAGATGCCAGAGGATAGTCTTCTGTGGGGTAGTTTGTGAGGGTGGTGGTGGTGCTTTAGTTGCTCAGTCGTGTCCAACTCTTGAGACCCCATGGACTGTAAGCCTGCCAGCCTCCTCTGTCCATGGGATTCTCCAGGCAAGAAAACGAGTGGGTTGCCATTTCCTTCTCCAGGGGATCTTCCCAACCCAGGAATCAAACCCAGGTCCTCCTGTATTGCAGGCATATTCTTTACTGACTGAGCTACATGGGAAGCCCACCTAGTTTCTCAAGGTAGCTTGATTGAGAAGATGCCATTTCCGGGCTTCCCTGGTGGCTCAGTGTAAAGAATCCATCTGCCAGTGCAAGAGACACGAGTTCAATCCCTGTTTGGGAAGATCCCACATGCTTCGGAGCAACGAAACCCATGCAACTGGTGACCCTGTGCTCCAGGGCCTGGAGTCACAGCTACTGAGGCCTGTGTGCCCTGGAGCCCCTGAGCAAGAGAAGCCAAGCCACCGCAATGAGAAGCCCATCCACTGCGGCTAGAGAGTAGCCCCTACTCGCCACAACTGGGAAAAAGCCTGCACAGCAACAAAGACCCAGCACTGTCATAAATATATAAATAAAGTAAAAAATTTAAAAAGATGCCATCCCAGGTTGGCCATAAATGAACAAAAAGACTTCCATGAGCAGAGACGGGAATTGGACAGAAGAGTTTTTGGTGTGGCACAGTATTAGAAAGGATTTCTGATGATTGAAAAGAAATTGTCTTTGGCTTTTGAAAAAGATCCTTTTATTTAATTACTGTGTCTGGCCAGAAAAATGATGAGTATTTCTTATTTGAAATGTATTTTGAGTTATTACCCATAATTAGTCCTTAGTTGTTTATATAGTCTGACCTGCAAATACTGAATAATGAGCATGTATTTCAGTTCTAAAATAATCACTCAATTTCATTTTTTGCCCCTTGAAATTTTAAAACAGCATGACAGGTTTTGCATGAAGAAACTTAACAGAAGCTCTTAAATAATGAATTTTCTGCATCAGAACTAAGAAATATGTACAGTAAAAATAAAAGTGGTTGAATAATTTGAAAATCTTTATTATAGTCATTTGGCTTTTTCATTTGTGTCATTTTTTATGTGTGTAAATTAAAGCTACCCTGGTGAAGAGAGACACATTTTTGTTATAGGTACTAGAAAAAGCAAAGTAACTTTTCAAGTTAATTCCTCCTTTAGCTAAGTAATTACAATGTAGGTTTTAAATTTAGACACTGTAACAGATAAGTTCATATATTTATATACCAGTTGAGTTTCATGAGTCCCTTGGACTGCAAGGAGATCCAACCAGTCCATCCTAAAGGAGATTAGTCCTGGGTGTTCACTGGAAGGACTGATGCTGAAGCTGAAACTCCAGTACTTTGGCCACTGCATGTGAAGAGTTGACTCATTGGAAAAGACCCTGATGCTGGGAGGGATTGGGGGCAGGAGGAGAAGGGGACGACAGAGGATGAGATGGTTGGATGGCATCACTGACTCGATGGGCATGAGTTTGAGTAAACTCTGGGAGTTGGTGATGGACAGGGAGGCCTGGCATGCTGCGATTCACGGGGTCTCAAAGAGTCGGACATGGCTGAGCGACTGAACTGAACTGAGCTGAGTTTCCTAGTATCTTTTCTTACTTATGCATAGAAGCTTATTCGTATTACATCACGTTATATTTTACCTTTCTAGAGAAAACAGCATCGTCCAAAAATACCCAGGCCTCCTCTCCACCTGTGGGCATCCCTAAGAGCCCTGTTGTTTCAGAGGCTGCAGACAACTTCGGAGTGGTGCTCACAGATTCCTCTAGGCATAGTGGAGGTAAGGAGAAGATTCTTCATTTATTATTCTGTTTGTTTCCAAATGTAACTGACCTGTTTCAGGTTATTAGGGGGTGGAGTAGGACAGAATATTTATTATTCAAATTATATCCTACCATATAGCTCTTTTAGATTTTATTTCAACCATTTTAAAATGTCTTGAATTTGAAATCTTGAATACCCAGTACCATGACTGATATTCAAAGTAATAAACTCAGACTTCAAATGTTATGATACTAAGTTTTTAGAACTCACAAAAAGGATTTTTCTGTCTCCTGTCTGGCATGGAAACCAAATTTACATTGGAACCCTGAACATCTGACTTGTTTTTTTTAATGATTTGTCAAAATATATCATGGTACCTATAGCATGACTTAGTTTTTTAGTGAATGATTGCATGTCATTCTCAGCTTTATTGTTATATCATGTTGATCTTACAGTGTTTAGATGTCATAGCAATAAGATTTTTAAGACTTCTTTTTAGTATTTAATCATACATGAATTCTCCCGTTACAACATAATGTGCTTTTTGTGATCTAGGGAAGGCTTAACATTTTATTACTGAGCGCTAAGAATTTTCAAGCTTCTCTTCCCTATTTTTATAGTCTTCCATGCGTTGGTCTCAGACAGAAGCAAGTCATAACATTTGAACACCTCTGTGGAGTGCCTCTGCGTCTTCAGTATCATGAGCTGCTTTTTCTTGAGTCCTTTCACCTTTGAGATCAGAAGAACAAAAACCTCATGAATTAATACACTGCAGTAAATGCTGGAACAGCAGAGATCAAATAAATCTTGCCCTTGGAGAGGCTTACAGTATAGGAGATGATGCAGACAGCTAAACCAATACCAATATAGCAGGGAAGATAGATTAACCAGCAACGATGGTTTTGATTCTACCTTGGAATCAAACATTTCACAAGAGATTTATGTAAATCACTTACTTGATAGGAAGGAGGCCCAGTGGCTGGCGGTAAGAGATGTTTCCTAAGCTAAGCTTCAAAGGCAAGAATGTTATAGCTGAATGAAGAAGCAGGAGAAACAGTTCTATGCAGAGACCTCTCATGCAGAGACAGATGAAGGACATGTTCTATTTCATTTAGAGATTCAGAGATTTTATTTAGTGCTATGGGGAATCATGCTACAGTGGGAGAGGAAAGCAGTTGCCTTGTATGATGTCCTTAAAGATTCAGTCTTTCCCTAAAAGCTATGAAGAAGCCCAAGGATTTTAGAGATGGGATGGGGGAGTGGCATCAGATGAGGCTTGGAAATACAGGCAGTGACAATGTGGATGGAGAAGGACACAGACAAGAGATGAAGGGAGCTGAATCCTCATTGAATGAAAGTGAGAAATACGGTGACTTGGGCAACTTGAACTATTTACCAGGATAGATGATAAGAATTTGTTGCTGAAGGTTATGGATTCTGTTCTGGCAATCATGAGTTTGGTGTTATCCAAGCAGAGATAACCATAAAGAAATGATTTATTTAATCTTCACAATAACCCTGTGAGGAAGGGAGAATCAGCATATTACAAATCAGGAAACTGGGACTCAAGGGGGTTATGGAACTTGCCTAAGGTCACCCAGAGAGCGGTGGAACTGCTATCCACAGTCAGACAGTTAGACTCCAAGAGCAGTATTCTTTATCTCCTTTCACATGCTGTTTCTTTTGAGTATTGATGGTATTCTTCTCTTTAGGGACTTTCCCCTAATAACGTTCTTTTTCTACTTGGTCTGTGGTATTCTTTATGAGTTTTAACCTCATTTGAATCAGCAGAGGAAGTTGTTTTGTTATCTTCGTGTTAAAAGAGAGATTCACTAACTCCTATTCATTCTGTTTCCATTGCTTTCTAACTTGAAAGGAATACAGTAAGTATCATGCCAAGTTGCCTGCTTTGAATGCATTCATCTTTTCATCCATTAAACAATTTGTTTTTAAAATGCCACAAATTTCTTCATACAGGCACCATATGCAACATTACTTTGTTATGTGTTTGTATTCAGATTGAAGAGATGTTGAGACAGAGAGGTGTTGGTGGAGGCCAGACCCAGGCTAGACAGAGATGGGGCTTCCTGAGTAATTCATTGAAGTCATGTAACTGTGGGGGCTTCCCTGGTGGCTCAGCAAAAAAGAATCCACCTGCTGATGCAGGAGATATGGGTTCGATCCCTGGGTCGGGAAGATCCCCCGAAGAAGGAAATGGCAACCCACTCCAGTGCCCTTGCCTGGGAAATCCCGCAAACAGAGGGGCCTGGCAGGGTTTGCAGAAAGTCAGACATGAGTTAGCGACTAAAACGATGACAATTAACCGTGGTCCAGAGCTGGTCCTCCTTGTTCTAACTCTAGAAACGTGATGGTTAGTGTGTGGAAGGGTAGTCGGTCTTCTTGATAACCAAAATCCCCAGGTGATTAATGTAATGTGGGATGGTGGTTTACTGCTTTCTCACTGTCACACAGACCAGGTTGTTTCTGTCCGCATCCTTGCTTTGTAGGGGCCAAGTGGGAAGCCAGCTATAACCACAAGATTGCTTGGCCAGCAGTTAGGGACACGTGTTGGGTACACAGTTTAAATGCTGAGCTCACTCCTGAGGTTTCTGCTTGCCATGGAATCAAGACCGTCTCATCTGTGGGCTGGGATGTCCCTCCCCTTGGCCATGCTAACCACAAGCTGCCAGGTGTTGGCTCTCTGACCGTCCTTTCCTACAGGTTCATGTGGATGATCACGTGGACCATGTTTCCTGATAACACTTGTCTTTATTTAACTGTGAACCTGGCTTCCTTTTTATCAGTATTGATTTTATCGGTTCAGTTTATCTCTGTTTACTGTTTGCAGTCTGTTTTCTGGACTAGCATTCCTGTAGCTTTGAAGTGCGTTAATATACGTACAATAGTAATAGCTACATTGCTGATTATTGACAGGCTATGATCATAAGAGCTAATAAATAGAAAAATCTATAGACTGTTGGCTGAATATGTTTTCTATAGCTTGCTTGGATAAAGAAAACCATTTAAATAACACAACATTTTGAAAATTTACTGTAAAAAAAAAAAAGAAAATTTACTGTAAATTATTACCACAGTCAGACTTGAAGCACCAAATAATAATTACTTATATTGTCTTAGTATGCCTCAGTGATCATACTCATTAACTTTCAGATTTTCAGAGATACTTATCAAGTTTATAAGTTATCTCACTTTTCCTGCTACTTCTTCTATTTCATTGCACATTAACTTTTCAGAGGACAGAAAGATAGTCATAATGTTATTAACTCTGGCAAGTATTTCAACTCTGGTGAAGAGCCTTTAATAAAGTGATATTTGGGATTTACCCCTTTCAGTTCATTTGAGTAATTCTTGTCTCTGATGCTGAGGGTTATCAAAATGAATGTTTCCATTTTCAGTCCCAGAGGCACCTGACCGGCCTACTATCTCCACTGCATCAGAGACGTCTGTCTATGTCACATGGATTCCTCGGGCCAACGGGGGCTCTCCAATCACTGCCTTCAAGGTCGAATATAAACGGATGAGGACTAGTGATTGGCTGGTGGCAGCTGAAGACATCCCTCCTTCTAAGCTTTCTGTGGAAGTTCGTAGTTTAGAGCCAGGTAGTTATATTCAAACATTTTGTTTTAGAACATCAAAGCTGACTTTAGATGCATATTTGTCTTTTTTTTTTTTTTTTTCCACCATGCCTGCTGCATGTAGGATATTAGTTTCCTGACCAGGGATCCAATCTGTGTCCCCTGCATTGGGAAGTCTTAACCACTGGACCACCAGGGAAATCCCTAATTGCATATTTTAATAATCTTATGTTCCTCCAATTGTTAAAGTAATGTGAGCTTATTGTATAAAAATTTGAAAGCAAAGTATAAAAAGAGAATACTTAGAAACCCACCCATCTAGAGATGACCATTGTTTATATTATGTTGTATTTCTTTCTAGTCTTTTTTCCTTTCTAATACAAATTGGGATCATGCCATAAATATTGTCTTGTGACCCCCCTTTCCCGTGTTATATCATAATTAACAGTTCTTCAGAACTCAGTTTTTAATAACTGGGTATCTATCATGTAAGTATATCATTATTGACTTAACCTAGTCTTTCTTTCTGGGCTTTAGATTATTTCTAACTGCAAATGAATGGAAGTAGGGTTGTGGTGACATATTTGTGTGTGTGTATGTGTATTTATTTTGCTATGAATGAATGTTTTAAGAGGAAAATTGCTTGTTATTTGACTACAATTGATCTGATGATTCATCTTAGCATGGTTTAACCCACTACTTTGTTTTATGGATATGAGACAACATTTAACACCTCTTTGTTCTGTTAAGTTTTGTTTCAGCATCAGGGGAGCTTCTCCAGACCCACTCTGTCTTAGTTGCTCAGTCATGTCCGACTCTTTGTGACCCCATGGACTGTAGCCCACCAGGCTGCTTTGTCCATGGGGATTCTCCAGGCTAGAATACTGGAGTGGGTTGCCATGCCCTCTTCCAGGGGATCTTTCCAACCCAGGGATCAAACCCAGGTCTCCTGCATTACAGGCAGATTCTTTACCATCTGAGCCACCAGGGAAGCCCATCCAGACCCCCTAATATGTGAAACAAACCACAAAGAGAAAAGCACTAATCACAAATCAACTTTCCTTACTTCTGTTTGTTTGGGTTTCATGACTGTTTTTGTTGATGGACTTTTGTATGTACTTTAGCAGCAAAAACCCGTGTTTGTCTGACAGGTAACAGGAGGAGCTCAGGAATAGGTAGGTACAGTTGGGAGAAGGTGGCTGTTTTAAATATAAGAAAAGCTAAGTAACATTTTATAAATAGAAAGGACTATTTTCAGAAGATCAGGGGTTATTTTTGAGCTTTTGTGAAACTTGCTTTAGGGGTCTAATTTATTCTTTAGATTCAGATTTTCAGAAACTCACAGTGCTTAGAGTTTTTTTTTTAAGTTCTTAATATCTAAGCCAAACAAATACCTTCTGTTGTAGCCTAAATCTGCTCTTTCTTATCCTCTTATTAGAGGGAGCAGAGTGACATCTGTGATCAGCCACAAAGTGCCTCTTCATAGCTGTATTCCCTGTGTTAAACTTCGCTTCAGTTGTTTCTTTCAAAGTGAAAAAAACCTATTGGATTGGCCGTAAAGTTCGTTTGGATTTTTCCTATGTTCTTACGGAAAAACCCAAACAAGTATTCTTGCCAACCCAATAGTTTCAGCAATCCATTCCAGTATTCTTGCCTGGGAAATCCCATGGACAGAGGAGCCTGGCGGGCTACAGTCCTGGGGCTGCAAAGACTGGGACACGACGTAGTGACTAACCACCACCACCATCACCACCAGCTAGTCCTGTATCTGATGGGTATGACTTTAGAACAGGATGTTGAAAAAGAAATGTGCTCTTTCCTCTTCTCTCCTTGCTTCCTTCCATGAGGAACAGCATCTGTCTCTCCCAGGGACCCCCAGTAAGATATTGGAATCTTGAACACACGCAGTGATTGCATGCAGTACCAGTGGAGTTGGCAAGTGGGTTGAAATCTGTTCACCATCTAGGCTTTAGAGCATGTCGTTGTTATTGCAGAGAGATGCTTAAGTACGATTGTTGTATTTTTAATATTGTCCCTTAAATTCTGTTTATTTTCCCATCCCTCAAAAGGTTCAACATACAAATTTAGGGTCATTGCTATCAACCATTATGGTGAGAGTTTTCGGAGTTCAGCTTCTCGTCCGTACCAGGTGGCTGGGTTCCCCAATCGCTTTTCTAACCGTCCAATAACTGGACCTCACATTGCATACACAGAAGCTGTCAGTGATACTCAGATCATGCTAAAGTGGACGGTAAGTAAAACATCTTCTCTAATGACAAAAGTTTCTGATGTGGCCATGTTAATTTAATATCAGGACATGATACTATGAATGGGAAATTTTTGAACTTTTAAGTAAGAGGAAATTGAGGGACACAAATTTGTGTATAAGAGGGGCAGGTTTGGTGTTTTTGTTTTTTTTTTACTTTTTATTTTATAATGGAGTATTAACTGATTGGGGCTTCCCAGGTGGCGTTCCAGTGGTAAAGAGCCCACCTGCCAAAGCAGGAGACATAAGAGATGCAAGTTCAATCCCTGGGTTGGGAAGATCCCCTGGAGGAGGGCATGGCAACCCACTCCAGTATTCTTGCCTGGAGAATCCCATGGCCAGAGGAGCCTGGTGGGTTACAGTCCATGGGGTTGAACAGAATCAGACACAAGTGAACTGAGGTGACTTAGCACACACACACTCCTAGCTGATCAACAGTGTGATGGTTTCAGATGCACAGCAGAGGGAATCAGCTGTACATACACATATATCCCTTCTTCCCCCAAATTCCCCTCCCATCCAGGCTCAGGGGGCAGGGCTTTAATAAAATGATTGTCTCTTCAGCTCTTATCCAAATATTAACATAATCACCATTTCGTGTTTTATTGCTTTTGAGCCCAATGTACTTTTTTGTCTTTGAGCCAAGTGAGACATTGCTTTATTTTTGTTTAGCCCTGCAGCAAGCTAAAATGCTCTCAATACCTTTGAATACCTTTGAATTAAATTTTAAATGGCTATCAAGGATGTCTATAAAATGAAGCTCAAAAAACACTGCCACACAGATAAATAAATCTTAATGGATGTAAAAGTTACATTATTTTTGTCTTTGACAAGTCTTTGCTTCTCTTTTCTAGTACATTCCATCGAGTAACAATAACACTCCCATCCAAGGATTTTATATCTATTACCGGCCAACGGATAGTGACAATGACAGTGATTACAAGAGGGATATTGTAGAAGGTAAGTGCCGTGGACAAGCTCGAGTCTTAATAAGGGAGTTTTGGAGGGAGAGGGTTTATGAATATTATGGAAAACATCCCAGGGTAAAATAGAATAAAAAATGAAATGACATATATACTATTACTTTGAATTTTTTCCAAAGAAAGTTAATTTGTCCAATTTAATACAGTGGACCCTGGAAGAGTGAGAGGTTGGTGGCTCAGTCTGTAAAGAATCTGCCTGCAATGCAGGAGCTGCAGGAGACTCATGTTTGATCCTTGGGTCAGGAAGATCCCCTGGAAGAAGGCATGGCAGCCCAACTCCAGTATTCTTGCCTGGAAAATCTTATGGACAGAGGAGCCTGGCAGGCTACAGTCCATAGGATCACAAAGAGTCAGGCACGACTGAAGAGATTTTGCACATATGAATCCTAGTTCGGTTTTGCATGTGTGTGTGTATATGAAATTATTTGCTTAACATTTGCTTCTCCCACTAAATGTTAATCTCCTCATGGCAGAGGGCCTTCTTTCTCACGGCTGCATCCCAAGCCCTACACTGTTGAGTTGTTTGGTATTTACTGAGTGAATGAATGGGTGAATGCTCAGAGTCCAGAAAAGAATAGTGGCGTGTCTAGGGTGATCAGATTGGAAAAAAAGACATCTATTGTAGCCAGCAGCAGAACAGCTGTCTTCAAGTTGTGTTTTTTTTTTTTAATTTATCACTTTGGCTCCTCTGGGTCTTCGTTGCTGTGTCTGGGCTTTCTCCAGTTGCCGGGAGCTGGGCCTACTCTCTAGTCTCGCGGTGCGGGCTTCTCCCCTCGCCGAGCACGGGTTCCAGGTGCTTTTGAGCTTAGTAGCTGTGGTACCTGTGCTTAGTTGCTTCACAGCATGTGGCATCTTCTCGGGTGAGGGATCAATCCCGTGTCTACTGCATCGGCGGGCAGACTCCTAATCATTATACCGCCGGGAAAGTCCTGTCTTCAAGTATTTAAGGACTAGGATGTGGAAGGAGGTACTCAGTCTGTTGGGGGAGGGCAGCTAGAAGGAAATCGTGTGAGACCCTTTCATGCCATATTTCTAACATGGGTTCCCGCACAAAATAATAAACTCCCGAATTTGGGAGGTGTTCAGTAGAAGCTAGATACCTGTTTATCAGTGGTATCTTGGAACAGAGTCTTGCTTTGGGAGGAAGGCTTCTTCCGAGGTCTTTTTTCACTCTAAGATTCTTTTTTTTTTTGAAGTATTAATCTCCTAATGAACCGTCTCAAAAAATTTTCCCAAGCCAAGGTGACTTTCCTCTGACTTTTCAACGTCAAATAGTTTTTTGTTATAAGTAATCTTATAATAAATTACTTTTAATAGGTGTCATCATGTTTTCTTTAAATATTGTGGTTTTCTTTTCGTTGTTTATCCAGTGGAATTACTTTTGTGATGTGATGAAAAATCTGTTAACTAAATTTTAGTACCTGGTACAGAGTAGGTGCTCCCTAAATATTTTTTGAATGAAAGAGTGATTGTTTCTCTTTTCTTAATCTGGAAAAATGAGAAAGAAATCAGTTCCCCAAACCCCAAACCCGCCTTCTTCATAAAGATTTGGGGAAGTGTGGAAAAATCATTGTTAGTGGCGGAAAAGATTCAGTGAAGTCAGGATGGTAGCTTCCTGGAGGGAGCAGTGGCTGGAGCAGCGTGAGGGGGGCCAGGAACACTTGCTTCACCTGGGTGCTGGTCCCACAGCTGTGCTGTGTGTATGTGACCATTCATCTCTACAGTGATGGATACGTTTTCATATGCCTGTTCATGAAAGGAAACAGGATTGTTAGTGACCGATTTACACTGTAGTCCTGGCTCAGTCTTCATTTTAGTTGTGTCTGGATTAGGCAGGTGGAGCTGTCCAGTTTTTAGTTTTAAAATCTTTTGAGAGAGGTTACACTTCGTTAGAAGGTCATTCTAAACAAGGCAAATATAAATGAAACGAACATCCCTCTCTGTCTCTGTCAATATCACTCTCTCCCGTCCCCTTCCCGGTTCAACTCTAGAAATGCGCAGAGAAACATTTTCTGTATTCTCTAGCTAAATCTTTGAACATTTACAGACTTGAGTGTTGCGCCTGTGGAGTGTGGAGCTGGGAAATTCCTCTAAAGGAGCTTTTGTTTCTATTACTAGCATCTGTACATGCGAGCTTTGCCTGTGGTTCACAGAGAACTTGTTTATGAACGTAATAGAGCAGTTAGCTGTTTAAGTGGGCTTCACTGTGCTGTGTAATTTGCTTATTCCTTATTTTCAGGTTTATGCACTTGAAATTCTTTTTGTGGCAGTTGGAAACTATTGGCTTGCTCTCCAGAGCCGAGAAACAGAAGTATTTATCCTTTATATATAAAGTTTTCTTTAAAGTTTTAGATTACTTATGTATATCAACTCGAAATGGTTTAAGCTTTGAAATGCAATTACATTGTTAAAGAATATACAGTAAGAGAAGAGCAATTATACTGGTACCCTTCCTTTTGAATTAAGTTCCACGTTTAGATAAGCTGTAAACGTTTTGAACATACCAGTGTTTTTGTGATGATTATTTTAATCTTGTAAATTAAATTAAGTTCCAAGTAAATCAGAGTATGTCATCCTGATCTTTAAGCCCGTGCTTTCATTTTTTACCTTTTCTAAAACATTCTTGGTGAAAAAAACTGCCTGCTGAGCAAACAGCCTGCTGGTTGGTTCATTATAAACCTAATAATACACTTAGGTGTCTTATTTGTCAATGACCTGTAAAACCTTTCTGGTGATATTTCCTATAATCGGAATAATTCCAATAACAATGGGATATTATTCTAATAAGATATGTATTAGTTCATTTTCTCTTACTAGTGACTTATCAGAAGCTTACTTTAATGCCATTTTTATTAGTGCTATGAAAGGAAAACTTCAAATCTAGTGTAATAATTATTCAAGTGAATGTTGATAAATGAGTGGGGGGCTGGGCCAGGAAAGACCTAAAGATAGAGAAAAAAGTAGAAGTCTTTTAGCACAGTTTTTGGATCTTAAAAATAGATCTGTTCCTATCTCAAGTAGATTTTGAGTCAAGTTTCTTTTAGGATCCTCTTTACGCTTATAAATGGGGCCTAGAATTCCCCACTTGTGAGTTTTTCATAGTCCTTCGATCCTAAAGTAAGCAGATTCTCTTCCTTATAAAATATGGGACTTGTAAAATATGAATGAGGGGCTTTGTGTTGGTGGCCTGGAAAGGGGTATGCTTCTGGGTTGAGATGTTTTTGTCTGTGTTGAATCAGGAAGAATCCCGGAGCCATTGGTTCTGTCAGCCAAGTCGATTTGACTTGTGTGCATAGTTTTGTTTCATTTATTTTTTTTCTTCTCTCCCGTTAATTGACTCTTAAATCAGTTGGTGGTATAGTTGAGTTTCTAAGAAACAGTGAAAACAGTTTGAAGAGGTATTTTCTAAGAAGGATTAAAGGTGCTTGAAGAGTTCATTGAGTCTGGCAGACGTGTCCCTGTTTATTAAAGTTTGTCACAGGTCCACGGAAGTAAAAACAGAGAGTGATTTATAATGAAGTTGCTCAGTTTAGAAGTGTTTCTAAATGAAATGCTGGCTGTGTGCCACGGATCACAGCCTCATTCTTTACTTGTGTGGTTTGGAGACCCGGATTCAAAAGGAAAGAAATGATGGGAGCAGTAGCCAAGAGCTTCCCATAGTAGACTTTGGTTTTTGAGCATTCATTTATACGTTGGAGGACTTCCCTGATGGCTCAGGGGTAAAGAATCTGCCTGCAATGCAGGAGACACAGAGACACAGGTTCCATGCCTGGGTCAGAAAGATCCCCTGAAGAAAGAAATGACAACCCATTCCAGTATTCTTGCTAGGAGAATTCCATGGACCCAGGAGCATGGCAGGCTACACAGTCCATGGGGACGCAAAAAGTCAGACACGACTGAGTACACACACACACACACACGCACACACTGTGTCTCATTAGAGTGGAACTGAGAGTTTTGCTGAGGTCTGTCTTGTATTGGTCACTTATTATGGGAAAGACATTGTTTTCTGACTTCATACATGGCATTGCTTTCTGGTGGATGAACAGAGTGGGTTGACTTGCTCGCTGAAGTATGGGATCAAAGGACTTGAGGGTTTTCTTTTAACTTATGCATAAAATGAATATGTATTTTATGGAAGACTTACTACTAATTACTTGTAATGAAACAAAGTCTGAATCCCCACAGACAGGTTTAGCTTTAATTCAATTTCTCTCTTCTCTTTACCATTTCTTTTCATACCATGCAATAGAAATGCTATTCATCTGTTGTGTATTGCTGAAAGTATAAGGACATTTTTATTGCTCAAACTGACTGTATGGTGATGGCTCCGGCTCCAACTTCATTTTGAAATTACTGAATAATTTTATTGACTCTGTTGTTTATGTTGTGGGGTATTTAAAGCTTATCTTCTATTTTTCCTTTCTAGGTTCAAAGCAGTGGCACATGATCGGCCACCTGCAGCCAGAAACCTCCTATGATATTAAAATGCAATGCTTCAATGAAGGAGGAGAGAGCGAGTTCAGTAACGTGATGATCTGTGAAACGAAAGGTAGGGGAGGGGTGAGAATTAGTGGTTTTTCCCTGGACAGAGCTAGGATTCTGAACTCTGGATTCCTTCTGACTGTCGACGTGTTTCCAAAGATACTTTGGACTGTTTTCTAGGTACATATACTTAGACTGTCTCAACAGTCTAGCCTTATGTCAGCTAGAGCAGCGGTCCCCAACTTTATTGGCACCAGGCGCTGGTTTTATGGAAGACAGTTTCCCACGGACCAGGGAGGTGGGCAGGTGGTTTGGAATGATTCAAGTGCATTACATCTATTGTGCACTTTATTTCTATTATTATTACATCAACTCCACCTCAGATCATCAGGCATTAGATCCTGGAGGTTGAGGACCCCTGGGCTAGAAAACTTGCCTTAAAAGTAGTTTAGATAAGTATTCATTGTAAGTTTCTGCATGCCTCTGGGTACGCCACTTCCCTTTTTTTTTGGTCCTCCATGAAGGAATAGAAATATTTGCTGACTAATTTCTGAGATTGCTGAGAGAATTAGAATGCTTCCCCAAAAAAGTTAAAGAGAAGTCGCTACCTATGTTTAAAGTGGTTTTTGAATGACAAATATGTATACTACCTACTTGTTCAGTTAAGTGTAGTAGTTAAGTTCAGAATTAGTCGATAATTCTAAAGTAAGATTTCAACTGCCTGCAGACATAAATTAGCTGTAAAATACTACAGTTGTTGAAAACAGATAACACACTTGAGTAACAGAAGCACCCAAAGTGGAAACTGAGGCTCAGAAAGGTTGAATTCATATGCCAAGACTCAGCTTCATCGTTTAATTCTGAATCATGTGTCTTTCTGCTTCAAAACCCACATGTTAATTCACATTTAAACGTTTATACTCTCAGACCTGTAGACTAACCTTGAATTTCATTTGTTTAGCATATATTTGAGTACCTTTTTGTACTGGACACTGTTAAGTATTAATGAACATTTCTTACTTGCCTCCAGATGCTGTGAAACTCAGAACAGAATTACATAAAAATGAAATTTCTTGTCTCTGCTTCCAAGACATTTAAGAATCTAGCCAGGCAGAACATAAAACACAGACAACAATGTAGTAACTGTATTGTTTTTAATAGTCTTATAGTATACATTGTTAATTGACTTTGCTGGGGAATCAAAGGTTCCAGCTATAGGTTTTCAGATCAGAGGAAAACAAAACCCTTCTTTAAAATGTTAATTGAACTTCCCTGGTGGTCCAGAGTTTAAGACTGCCTTACAGTGCAGGGGGTACAGGTTTGATCCCTGGTCAGGGAGCTAACATCCCACATGCCTCGTGGCCAAAAAAACTGAAGCAATATAAAACAGAAGCAATATTGTAATAAATTCAATAAGGACTTTAAAAAATGGTTCACATAAAAAAACCCGAAAAATCTAAAAAAATAAAATTTTAACTGTTCATGCTGAATGACTTTCTAAAATGTATTACACAATCCCCAGCCTGTTTAAGTAGAACGTTGGATGCATGAGTTCACCTTTTTAAAGAAATGACTCAAGGTTCTTATTGTGAACAGCGATTATCTTATCTTAGTAACTCAGTACAGTTTTCTCGGGAATGACACAGTGTTGGAGGCCAGCCACTTCCCCCCACTGTTAAAGATTGTGGACCATCGTGATTTTTGTTTAGTTCTCTGCTTTCTCTTTTTGTTTTGGCGCTTACCTTGCTCATGTCATGCTCCTGGCTCTCTCTTCTTATTCACATCCATGGGACCGTCTCACCCACTGCAAAAGTTTTTAAGTTCAGCGAGAGGTTGGCCACTGTTCATCAAGCTTGGTGGAATTATGAATAAATTCAGGGTAAATGAAGAGTGAATAAACCTGAAGGACTTCCCTATGAGTAATTGTGGTCTTTCATGTACAATCTGTAACATCCATTTTGCCTCAGAAACTTGTTTGTTGTCTTAGGAATTGGCAGGGACCTTAGAATTGTATAATCCAACACACCACCCAAAGTAGAAATTTCCTTTAGAGTCTTTGCCAGGTATTCTTCTAGCTTTCAATGATGCAGAGCTCTTTCCTTTGAAAGGCAGCCTCTCCTTGACTGATTTCCAGCCGGGTTCTGTAGAATTGAAGTTGCTAGAAAATGGAACCCCAATATAATATTAGTTGAAGTAGGTTTTTTTTTTTTAAAAGATCACTCTGCTCCTGTAAGTAGTTAGGAACCATAACAAGAAATGTAGAATAATAACTAATGACAGTAACAAAATTGATTGAACACTACCACATGCCAGGCTGTAAGCGGAGAGCTTTTTTACATGGATTAACTCATTTATTCTTTTATGATTTTATTTACGTATTCTAATTTTTTAAGAACTTTTGGCTGCTCTGGGTCTTCCTTGTGGCGGGGAGTCTTTCTCTAGTTGTGGTGCGCGAGGGCGTCTCTTGTTGTGGCACCTGCGCTTCCCAGTGTGGTGCAGGGGGCGTCTCTTTCTTGTCGTGGTGCACAGGCTCTGGAGCGCACGGGCTCAGTAGTTGTGGCGTGGGTGCTCTAGTTGTGCCAAAGACCCTACAGTATGTGGACTTCTCTAGTTGCATCTCGAGGGCTCTCTAGTTGTGGCCTGCAGGCTTAGTTGCCCCATGGCATGTGGGACCTTAGTTCTCAGTTGTTTAGTTGCTGAGTTGTGTCCAACTCTTTGTGACCCCACGGACGGCAGCATGCCAGGCTTCCCAGGCCTCCGCTATCTCCCGGTGTTTGCTCAGATTCATATCCATTGAGTTGGTGATGCCATCCAACCATTTCATCCTCTGTCGCCCCCTTCTCCACCTGCCCTCAATCTTTCCCAGCATCAGGGTCTTTTCCAATGAGTCGGCTCTTTGCATCAGGTGGCTGAAGTATCGGAGCTTCAGCATCAGTCCTTCCAGTGAATATTCAGGGTTGATATCCTTTAGGATTGACTGGTTTGATCTCCTTGTTGTCCAGGGGACTCTCAAGAGTTCTCCAGCACTGCAATTTCAAAGCATCAGTTCTTTGGTGCTTAGCTTTTTTTATGGTCCAGCTCTCACCAGAGATCAAACCCACATTGTCTAATTGGAAATTAGATTCTTAACCAATGGGCCACCAGGGAAGTCCCCTCATTTACTCTTCATTACAAGCTTATGATGGAGCTGTTATTATTATGTCTATTTTCCACATGCAGAAACTGGTTCATGGAAGTTCAAGTCATATGGCTAAAGGGTACATGGTGGAATAGGATAGAAACCTGGACAGTCTGGTTCTAGAGACCAGGCCATCAACCACTATGCTGTCTGCTGCTTCTCTGTAACATGTAGAGCATTAAGAGCATGTTATCTGATGGGGACAGAGAAAGTGGGGTTTATGTGCCACCTGTTATTAGCTTTTGCTCTTGCCATTATCCAGAATACCCGTGAATTAGGTAAAAGTACTATGTTTACGCACGATCTCAAGAGTTCTTGGTTTTAGAATGTTTAGTATTATGTGTGAAGTTTTTGGAGTTGTATATAATTGTTCTAGTAGTCCAAAGTCTTGTCTTTTAATATATTTACAGGCAGAAGGCATAAAATATGTAATCATGAGTCTCATTCAGCTCAAAGTATGTCAGACAGAAAGGAGTTTTTGTCCCATCTGTAGGTTACCATATTTTTATTTCAACTCTTTGGGAGTCTTCTGCCAGTACAATTGAGCAGATCATCATATAGCAGTTTGGGTTAGACCAAGTGCATCTGTGTCTCTGACCTGATGATTTCTCTAGAATTTGTGGCCTAAAACCTTAGCACATTAGACTTTTAAACTTTGGAGCCCTCTTTGTGACTCATTGGTGGTCAGATCATCTCAGTCACAAGTGTAAACAGACTGGCTCGTGTTCCTAACCAGACCTCCTCTGGAGAGTAAACCGTTTCATAGAGACTGTCTTCACCCTGACATCATATTTTCCTTTCTGTTTTTCAACTAGTGAAACGGGTCCCTGGAGCTTCTGAGTATCCCATCAAAGACCTGAGCACCCCTCCAAATTCCTCGGGGAGTGGTGGGAACGTGGGCCCTGCCGCCAGCCCCACCAGAAGCAGCGACATGCTGTACCTGATCGTTGGCTGTGTGCTGGGGGTGATGGTGCTCATTCTCATGGCTTTCATTGCCATGTGCCTGTGGAAGAACCGCCAGCAGAACACCATACAGAGTAAGTCATTCATCAGCGTCTCCTGCTCTTTTTTCTAAAGATGGGTAGAAAAATATTGTCAGAATAAATATTTTTTTCTAACACGTTTGTGCATGAGTGTCGTGGGATAGAACACATCAGATGCTCTTCATTCAGTGGAGATGACTTTAAGATGGTGCTAGCTGTCAGCCAAAATAAGTGGAGCATCAAATTAAATTGCCCCGGAGAAATAAACAGCAAAGGCCAAACTAAGCAGGTCTCTAAGTAAATAGCTGACTCAGTGCTGGGAAACTCTGGTGGTGCTGGACCACCAAAGAGGCTGAGGACTTGGAGCATGGAGCTTTGGAATTGCTGCAGGAACCCCTCCGTACTGCTCCAGACCTTGTCAACAAGGAATGAGAAAGGCATGATGGAAAGGAAGCTAGTGAAGACTGTTCTAAGCTACTGTCCTGGGATGACACAGATGAAGACGCCATGCTCCTGATTCGGTACTTCATGTACCAAAACAGCTCCAGGGTGATGTCCCACCCCCGGAGACGGGTCCAGGAGTGCTGGAGCTGTCAGTGATGGCACTGTAGTGAAACATGTAACCTAGAACCCTCTTCCCTTTTCTTTCCTCTTTTTTCATCCCCTCACCTGCTTACTGTTCCTCTTCCCCCAGCTATTATAAAAGAGGACAGTCAGATCAATCAGAGGCTTTAGTCTCTGCTAGGAGGAAGTATTTCAGTTTCCTCTTTGGCCCCAGAGTAAAGAGATGAAACAAAAGCAAAGACCCCAGCAGTGATTAGCGCTCAGCAGCTCTTAGCTGGTTCCTGCCTATAGCCCCTTTTTAGTGAACAGCTCAGGGGGGGAAAGTGATTGATTTTCATCACCTTGTTGCCTTCCAGGAGATAGGCAGGGTGAGAAGTGGTGGAGATGGTGATGGTGGTGCCAGGCTAGAAGAGCTGGCCATCTTTTGGGTCTTTTTCTAAATGGTTCTGATGTCATAGACTTTGATTGTGTGAGAGTGTGCCAAATCACTAAGAGTACTGATCTGCTTGTCTGAGCAAGATTAATCTGGCTAAAGTTGCTTTCCTTTGTGACTTGAAAATATGTTGAAAGATGGGAAATGGTAATGTTCATTGATGGAAACGTTCATTCAGTCATTATTCACAAGATAGTCATTGTGCCTCTCACCTGTGGTCCCCACGCTGTGGTGGACAGCGCAGGTGTCACGCCCTCCTCATCTCGTTTAGTGGAGAAGAGAAGCACTGATAGTGACACACCTGTGCTGCTAACACACCTGTCACAGGAGGAGGGACAGTTCGTCCGGTCTTGGCACTCTCCTCCAGTACCTTTCAAGAGCTGATCAGGACTCTGACAACGAATCCTGTGCAGTTTAGATAATATACATTCTAAAGAACATTTCACGTTTTCTAAGTACATCTGGTAGGTGTGCTTCTGGAAATCAGATATTTGAGGCAGCTATGGAAATACTTTTAATGTAAGGAAAGGGAATAATTAGCCTTTCATGTCCCGCAATTTCCAACTTGGCTGTAATAACCAAGGACCTGTATGAATAGTGAATACTTCCCCAATCCCATCCTTTTACTTAAGTGGTGTTTATTGCTTTTTGAAATATTCTACCTAAAGTTAGCCTTTTGCTGGCGTTTTATACAGTTTCTTTCGGCACTTTGAAGCATCAGGGAATTGAAACACATTTTCTTACTGTTGCCGGTACTTTGATAGTCGCAACTTGCACAATTTATTCATTCTCTTTTGAGCAGTTTCTCTCTGGCTGATTTCTGTGCCCATTAAAAGAGTCATAATTAACTCATAGTTCCTGGCTGCCTCCACACCGTTAAGGAAATAACAGTAATAACTTGATTAAAGCAAATCTCACAAAGAAGCTGTAAGTGAACACTTTTTAAGAGTGTATTTTAGTACAGGTGTAGTTTATTAGGGATTTAATGAATAAAACTTCCCGAACAAGAAGAATTGTCTCTTTTAGTCCCTTACCCTCTCTGTTTGTTTGCTTTTTTTGTTCTCTCTCAACAGAATACGACCCACCAGGCTATCTCTACCAAGGGTCAGATGTCAATGGGCAGATGGTGGAATACACCACTCTGCCCGGCACAAACCGGATAAATGGAAGTGTTCATGGAAGCTTCAGCAATGGCTGCTCGCATCTGCACCACAAAGTCCCCAATGGAGTCAGCGGGAGCTTAAATGGAGGGCTCTACTCCGGGCACGTGAGCTCTCTAACCAGAACACGTGTGGATTTTGAACATCCTCGTCATCTAGTGAATGTAAGAGACCTACTTATAAATGAAAGCCTCCCTGTGTCCCACGATGTCAGGGTGCAAGAACATGGTCAGCACGCGTGCTTTTCCCAATAAAGCAACCTCGCAGGTTCACTGGTGTAGCTGGTGTCACCAGCAGCCTCTTGATCCATTCATCTTTTGAAGCTTTCTGTTATCAAGCAGTAGTTGTATTCATCAATCTGAATTATATCTAGAGTTATTTAGCACCGAAAGTGCAGGGCCAATTATAAACAGACTGGAAGTTATTCTTGAGATGAAGCGGAAATTCTATTGGCCATGGACCAAGCCACATAGTTTAAATTTGATTTATTTAGAGCAAAGTCTAAAAACTTATACGCTTAGAGGAGTCAGGCAGATGGTGAAATTGAGTGAAACAAGTTGGGGATGAGACAGAAGTGGTGGTATGGGAGAGCGGTGTAGAAGCAGCCCCAGGGGGCTTCCCTGGTGGCTCAGTGGTAAAGAATCGTCCTGCCAATGCAGGAGACACAGGTTCGATCCCTGAGCTGGGAAGATCCACATGCTGCAGAGCAACTAAGCCCCTGGGCCAGAACTATTGAGCCTCTGCTCCACAGCCTGGGAGCTGCAACTGCTGAACCCACATGCTGCAACTACTGAAGCCCACAGGGCCTAGAGCCCATGCTCTGCAATAAGAGAAGTCACCGCAATGAAAGCCCCCATATCACAACTAGAGAGTAGCCCCCGCTCGCTCGCTGCAACTAGAGAAAAGCCCTTGTCGCAGTGAAGACCCCGCACAGCCAAAAACTAAATAGATACCATTTTTAAAAAAGAAAAAATAAGCAGCTCAGGTTTAGCGCCTGTTGTCCACACACCCTGTGTGGCCAGGTCTTCTGAGTTTTCACATCTGTAAATCCAGGTGAAATCTAGATTTTTTACATTTGGCAACTAATTCCACTTTGAGAAAAAAGCCTTGCATTGGCCATACACAGCATGGCTGTGTGCCCCCAGATTGTCACTTCTGACCTCCTATGGGGTTTTCTTGATTTGTTTTGCCCCATGTGTGTTTTCTGGTTGCCTATAAGGCTTTTATATTTTATAAGATTAGTGTTCTCTTGCCACAAGGAGTGATAAACCTTTAGTACTACTTTATTTCAGTGCAGTGTAAGAGACCCAGGCTCGATCCCTGGGTCGGGACGATCCCTTGGAGAAGGGAATGGCAGCCCACTCCAGTGTTCTTGCCCCGAGAATCCCATGGATGGAGGAGCCTGACGGGCTACAGTCCACGGGGTTGCAAAGAGTCTGACTGAGTGACTAACACTTTCACTTTCAACCAGCTGATATACTTTCATTTTTGAAATGGGAATAGAATGACTAGTGTATTTTAGACTTGTACTGGTTTAAGAGATTCTCTGCACCAGGAAGCTTGATTTATTACATTGTTTGGATAGTCAGCCACTTTATTTTCAATCACATAAATAAAATGTTTAGTTGATCAAATTAAACACTCATTTACATATTTGTCATTGTTTCAATTACAAATAAATTTGCCATAACCTACAATGTGCTAGAAATGAAGACGTTTATAGAGACTTTTTAAAAAATTTTAAACAGTAGTAAAGATTTATTAACTCTTTAATTTATTAATTTATTAAATATTATTTAATTATTATTAAATTAAACTATTTTAAATATTAAAATATTTATATAAAATAATATTAAATATTAAAAATATTTTAAATAAAATTAAAATTATTAAATTCATTAAAATCTTACCTTTGGAGACCAAAACTATAGTATATATTTGTATCTTAAAGCTAGAAATCTAATGGCTTTCCTGTGATGTAGCTTTAATATGTTGTAGAAAAAATATTTAATTTGCTTTAGTGCATCATTACCAAAAGTGAATAATGATTTCATTATTTTGTATGGAAAGACATGGCTTATATTCAGACTTTCTAAACTTTTTTGTCACCATTCCTAGTCCAAACTACTAACATTGTCCAAGAAACTGAAGGAGGGAGCATTACCGTTTGAATAGCACAGGCTGTTTCCATAAGAAAAAAAAATAAGTCTGATGTTTGCTTTAGTATTTGAACACAGCACTTTGTGTTTTTTGAACAATGAGTTGCTCTTTAAATAATAGCTGCCCCAGTAAGTGTGCAGTTTTAGGTGTTATCCTCTCTGATCTTAGCTCATTCATTTTCTTACTCTTCTGGATATGTGGAAATAAGGACATTTTAAAAATGCTTTTGATCATAAAATGATTGAATTAACTTTAATATGTTTAGTGAGTCCAATAAATACACTATCCTGTAGGTTCTTAACTTCAGTTTTTTCTAAAGCTTTGGAGTTTATCCTCCTGGACTGAATATAGCATAGGAATATTCTTTCAATGTTTTCTCAAAAGCTCCTGTTGCTAGTTGGATCAGGAATGTTGCAAGAAATTTTCAGTACTTTTGGTTTGCTTAGATTCTGGCTGTTGTTATGAGATGAATGGAAATGGAAAGTATTCTGGGAAAAACAATTGCCTGAACTTTTCCTAACCTTGAGGGCCTGTTCTGGGCTTGGGGAGCAGTGTAACAGCCTCCTCCACCCTTATCAAATTCAGCTCTGCTGTTTTGCTTCTGAAAGCAGAATTTTGACTGTGACCATAAGGCTGATTCAAGTCTTAACCCATTTTCAAGAACTCTTGCCATTGTATATGTCAAGTGAATATTTTACAGTGAGGTATGTGTTAATCTGGGCATTTTTCTTAATTGCTGGGCAGTTTCCGCCAAAAGCAACAGCACAATATTAATACTCCCCTCCAGGTCATCGCTGGCTGAGAATCTACTCCATCTGGAAAAATATAACATGTTTTAAGACTTCATGGAGTCAAGTGAACAAACCTAATCGAAATAATTACAGGAAAATGAAGATGGGTTTATCTTGTGACATCATTCAAACAGATTTCCACCCTGTTTCTCCAGCTAGCATCCCATAAAAATTTTCCATGACTGCTAGGAAAGTAAAAATGAATAGGAGGTTATAACGTATAGTGTATTTTGGGCCCATTAGATTTGAAACACTGAAGGGAAATGACTAAACTTCTCCCTTCATTTATTTCCCTCTTTCCAGTATAAACATACATGCAAAAACCCATGGTAGTTGAGTTTGGGGAGAACAGTTTTAGTATTGTGCACAACTCCTGTGTGAGTATAGGTAAATAGTGATAAACATAGCACAGCTCAAGGAGATGGTTAAAATATACCACGTAACCAGTTATTGTTGGTGTGGCTTTATTTAACATTTGAGATGATCTGATTACTAGTCTGTGACACCTTCAGCACTCCCTTTTTCCTTTTTCCCTCTGCTTCCTTCCTGACAAGGGTGGTGGCCTGTACACAGCGGTACCTCCAACTGACCCGATGGAGTGCATTAACTGTCGAAATTGTCGGAACAACAATAGGTATGTTGGTGTGTATTTGCGAGTTGTGAATAGGTGTGCAACTCCGTTTGTTATTCTGTGTTCAGCAGAGCAAGTTCTTGCAGTTTTACCTAAGTTATGTATAAATCTCCGAGTATGGAGTCTTAAGTTTAAGGCTGTTGCTCAGTTTTTGCCCCAGCTTTACAATTTTTAAAGCTTCATGCTTTGGTTTCTTTCGATATATTGACAATATTAAAGGCTTTATTTCTCACTGAGATCCTGTTAGAAGGTTTGATGTTTTTGAAACCTTTAAATCAGTGCCCTTCTCTTTAGATAGATTTTATCTTTTTTCACTTATTCTATTTTCAGTAGAATTTTCTTTTCTATGCTGTATGGTATTTCCTACTCTATATCGTAGATGATAGCCTGTTTGAATGTTAGGAAGGAAAAACCCTGTGTGTATGGTAATGTTTTTTCATGGTAACATTACTGAAATTTTCTTATCAGGTTGTTCAATTTTTTTAAAAAATCTTAAAACCTTATGATAATTAAGTAGCACAAGCTTGCTTTCTTTTAATTTCTGTTTTTTTTAAATTAAGAATTTTATGTGCTCATAATTTTTCAAACAAAATGGAATGTGTAGAGTGATATGTACATTTAATTTTTGACAAAACAGTCAGAAAGCTTTCATGCTGCTTTTTTATGTATTAATCCTAAAGGATTATCAGATATTTTGTTGTACTAAAGTTATGTCTGTTGGAAATCTCAGTTCTTTCTTTTACATAATGATGGTGTTTGATTACATGGTCTCAAAAGTCCTTCTCAGCTCTAAAACTCTGCAATTTAGAAATCATATTACAGTTAGTACATAAAATACCTGGAGTATTGGACTAGAGTTTGGGTATTTCATTATTGAAATGGGATTTGACCCATATTTTAAAAATGAATTATGAAATTAAAAGTTGCATCTGGGAGCTATCAAAGCCAGAACTTAAAGAAGGATCCAATCAGTCATTGAATTAAAATTACATTGTTTCATCTTGTGTTTTGAGAGTTGCTGAACAAAAGCAATGAAGCTTCCTAGAGATTTTTTTTTCATCATTTGCTTAACCCATTTTAGGGTTTCTGTATTAGCAACAGCCTTCTGCACGTTTTGTGTACCAAGATTTGCTTGTTATATTTTAAAATGCTGTATCACCTTAACTAAATTTTAAGATGCTTGTAACAGTAAAGCCACATTTTTGTCCTGAGTTTGTCAAAGGCTTTATCACAGCTTGTTAGGAACATGCTAAAGAATTGGTAAAGATAGTTCATACACCCGGTGAGTAATCAGATGGATTTAATTAAAACACATCCTCTGTGGCTTCTGTGGCCAGCAGCAAATATGATTCAACCCAGACATTAGAATGATGTAGCAAGAGGACCTCAGGTCTAAGAAGAAATCAACATAGGCTTTGCTGCTGATTAAATCTATGCTCTTGGGAAAGTTAATGTAATCTCTCTGAGGCTGTTCCTTATCTGAAAAATGGTGAATTGTCCTAGATAGTGTAAAATTGCTCACAATGTACTCTGATTATAGCTTTTAGTAATTTGCTGCTAATCATCTTTATAATGAGGTACCATATCCTAGTACCAGAAATACATCCCATTTCCTTAAAAAAATTTGAATGACTTCTGCCATCTTGTGTTCACTGCCATTTTTGTTTGTGTGAGCTTGTGTGTGTGTGTGTGTGTGTGTGTGTGGTCTTTGGGGTTTTATTATACATGGTTTTCTCCTTTAAGACAATCAATATTTCTATTGATTTTCAAGTTAGCGACCTCTTGTATTTCATGTTTGTGGTGTTACTTTTATCTGGAGACAGATGAATTCTCTGTAGCCTTAGAAAGCCAGCTTCAGTTTCTCCCTGGCCCAAATATTCTTCCTACCTCAGAGTCTACCTATTTAGGGCAAACCTTCAGTTTCCTGCCTGGGCTCCAAGGTTAGCCAAGTGGCTCACCTGACTTCTTGGAACACTTATGTGATTTTGATGCAGATTAACATCAATAAGTACCTATCTTCAACTCTGCAAAATTGGAATCATTAAATCTAAAGGTTTCTGACTCTTTTTAACATTATAATTGAAAACAGGCATCTCCTCTCAATTTCCTCAAGATGGCAAAATTTGTAATAAGCTTTGAATACTGAGAAGTAGATGATATATCCTTTATTCCCCCAAATATGCACAATTTTAGACAATTTACACTTCTAAAATATTGACATTATTGCTAAGAATAAGCTTGCATTTCCTCATGCCAACTGAAAAGAGTACGTACTCAAAAAGAGGCATAATTTCAGTTCAGATATATGAGGGCTATCAAGGAGGCATTTTAGAGTTTTTGGCTGTTCAAGCAGAATGAACATTTATTGAGTACTAGCCAGGCACTGGAGTTTCCAGGCAGAAGGAATCAAGTCATGGAAGGAGGAAAGATGACACTTACCTGAGGGTAAATAGTCTAGTTCAGGGGTTATCAAACTTTAGCATGCTCTAGAATTGCTTGGAGCACTTGTAAAAACCAAATTATGAAGCTCTATCTCTACAGTTTCTGGCTCAGTAGATCTAAGGTGGGGACTGAGAATTTGCTTTTCTAGTGCATTCCAGGGGTGCTGATGTCTCTGTTTGTAGGATCATGCTTTGAGAACTGCTGGCATAATTTGGCTGGAGTAGCCAAGTAGAGACTACTCGTGAACCCCTAACTCATTTTATGAGCCTCTAAAGAATCCCCCTACATTGCAGGAGACCTGGGTTCGATCTCTGGGTTGGGAAGATCCCCTGGAGGAGGGTATGGCAACCCACTCCAGTATTCTTGCCTGGAGAATCCCCATGGACATAGGAGCCTGGTGGGCTGCAGTCCACGGGGTCACAAAAAGTCAGACACGACTGAGCTACTAAGTGCATGCTCCACATCAGGGGCTGAAATTCAACCTCTCAATAAAGTACAGTACTTGTGCTCAGTCATGTCCGACTCTTTGCGACCCCTGCGTCTCCTGAATCAGCAGGCAGATTCTTCGCCACTAAGCCACCTGGGAAGCCCATAGCAGGTCATAAAACTGGAAAACCAGACTGAGTTTCTATCATGGATCATCCTTACTGTCAGGGTTTAGTAGTTCATTTAATCAACTTTATTGAGTGTCCATCACGTACGAGGCTTCCCTCCAGAGAGCTGACAGTTAATAAGAGGGATTCACAGACAGAGCTTGAAGTATGGTGAGTGGAGTTTGAAGAAGCACATTGAATCTCATAGTTTTATATTTAAGGAATAGAAAAAGCCCCTATTGTTTCTGTAATATAAAATGTAGGAGAGAGATGAGATTTTTGCATTAATCAAAAAGCAGGGGACATGGGTTAAATGTTGAGACACTCTGGGCTTAGTGGCATCATGATTCTTTTGAAGATGTTTGAGAAAGGGAGCCAGCTATGCAGAGATGTGTTTAGGTTAGTTAATGGTGGTAGGATTGGAGGGAGGAGACCAGTGTGACGACTTGTGTAATGAAGGCCTTAGCTTCATGAAAGGAATGAGTCTAGAAAGGGAGAGCTGAGTTAGATTCTAGAGTTAGAATTTGGGGGACTTGGCCATTGACTGGAATGCACTGATAGGAATCTAGAAAAAGGTTCAAATGAATAGAGAATTTCAAATGTGAATGGCTTGGTAGTCACCATGGTGATAGTCATAGAAACAAGAAACTTAATGAAATGATATATTGAGGGAAGGTGATGATATTGGTTGGATGTTTTTAGAGTTTCAAGTGCCAGTTAAACATCTAAGTCAAGGAGACAGATGAAAATGCTTATCTTGGGTTCAGGGAGTAGATTGGGACAATGATCTCTATATTTACAAGTCATTTGTATCAAAGTAATAGAACTTAAAGATGGGTTGGACATTTTGAAGTTCTCTACCTGCCTGTAAAAGTTGACCATTTTAAAAATATTTGGTGGGGGGTGCAGATTTTTGTTTTATCAATAAGACATTTATTTGGAAATGCATAAGTATGTGTATATGTATACACACATGTATACAGAAATTGCTATTTTTGTAGGATAAAAGTTTGAATATCACCAATTCCATATTGCCTAATAAAACTAAGTTTGAAAGAAAAATAAAAATAAGTGGGAATACTAATGGAGACAGTAACCTTGGCTGATTGATTATTTTTATATATTTAATTTTTAAAGGCTTTTATATTTTAAGTATTTGAAATAATTAGACATCTTTTTCATAATCCCCTCGTATTTTCCTTACTGCCTTGATATATTTTCAAAGAGGTGAGGCAAGGGGTGTGATAAAATCAGGAGAACGAAAATTAAAAGAGGATTCAATCATTCATCATTCACTCAACAGATATTTTTTGAAAGTCTTTTGTGGACCAGGTGCCAAGCTAGGTCCCAAGGCTACAGTTGTGAACAAAACAGGCATTGTCCTTGCCTTCACTGAGCTTATAATTTGATGGGGAGACACATCTTTTTTCAAAATGGCATAAATAAATCGTAAAAATGAATAAATAATTCAAACTGGGTGCTTTAAAGACAATATGAAGAATGCATTAGAAAGGAAAGACTTCACTAAGCAAGTGACACTTTACGTGAAGAATTTGTAAAATTAGGTCAAAGAGAATGGAGATAGGTTTAAAGCTTTCCAGGCAAAGGCAAGGTACTGTTTATGCAAAACCTTTAAAGCAGAATACTGAAATCCTGGGACTTTCCTGGTGGTCCAGTGGTTAAGACTGCACTCCCAGTGCAGGGGGGCCCAGTTCAATCCCTGGTCAGGGAACTAGATCCCACATGCCATACTGAAAGATCCCATGTGCCCCAACTGAGACCCAGCACAGTCAAATGAATAAATATTTCTAAAAATAAATAAATAAGTAAATAAAAAGGGACTGCCCTGGTGAACCAATGGTTAAGGGAGTAAGGGGCATGGGTTTGATCCCTGGCTGGGTAGCTAGGATCCCACATGCCTCGTGGCCAAAAAAACCAAAACATAAAACAGAAGCAATATTGCAACAAATTCAATAAAGACTTTAAAACTGATCCACATCAAAAAAAAAATCTTAAAATCATTGGTAATAGATACTATAAGCTATAAAAAGAATGCTGGAATTCTTACAGAATCAAAGAAGGCTAATGTGGCAGGAACGTAGTAAGGGAAAGGGTCAGAGATAGATGAGTGAATTAAGACCATATGGAGCCACAGTGAGTCAGCGAAAGCTAGCATGATAGAGCGCTCTGGAGGATAGTTTGGAGACTCTGTTGGATGGCACAAAGGAGGATACAGGGGATCCATTGGATGGCTGTGGCAGTGATCCAGATGAGAAATAGTGCACTAAGATAGCTATAGTAGATGCAGAGAGAGGTAGGTGGTTTGGAGAGATTTAGAAGGTACAATTTTTGTAAAAGATATGAGTAACTGAGCAGGCCCACAGAGGGGAAGATGTCAAGGATAGTGTCCAGGTAATTGGATGTAATCACTGAATAAGGAAACACTGCAGGAATGCGCTTATGCCCGTCCATCCCTCACACACCTGGGAGTCATCCCGTTCAACCCCAGTGGTGCCTCATCAAACCCACCTTGACCCAGGGCAGGTCTCTTACTCTACAGATTACTGATGAGTGAAGAATTGACGAAGGCCTTTCCCCTTGGAATCTACCTGCCCTGTATCTTGCCGCCCTAGCTTTTTTTTTTTTTCCCTGCCTTTTTAGATTTAAACTTGAATGTATTTCTTGGAGTGGCCTTTTAAAAAGCAAGTCATTGCCAACCTTAAGGTCCTCTTATTATCTTTGTATTTCCGTAATAGAAAACTTTGCCTTTCTTGTCCAAACTGACATATTGATGTGAAAACTTGAGAACAGGTCAAAGGGGAGTGGACTCAACAGATATGCATTTGAGCAAACTCTGGGAGATAGTGAAGGACTGGGAAGCCTGGTGTGTTGCAGTCCATGGGGTCACAAAGAGTTGGACACAGCGTGGCGACCAAACAATAACTAAAGGGGAGTGCACACTAGCAATCTAGAGTTTTATTTGCTTCTAGGGCTTTTGTCGGAGAAGGCAGTGGCACCCCACTCCAGTACTCTTGCCTGGAAAATCCCATGGATGGAGGAGACTGGTAGGCTGCAGTCCATGGGGTTGCTAAGAGTCCGACACGACTGAGCAACTTCCCTTTCACTTTTCATTTTCATGCATTGGAGAAGGAAATGGCAACCCACTCCAGTGTTCTTGCCTGGAGAATCTCAGGGACGGGGGAGCCTGGTGGGCTGCCTTCTGTTGGGTCACACAGAGTCAGACACGACTGAAGCGACTTAGCAGCAGCAGCAGGGTTTTTGTAGCATTTGTAGAGGACTGCCTGCCTCTCTGCAGTTCAGTCCATTTGAACCTTTTCAGGTTTAAGAGTTGCATGTAACGACTCACTACAAACAGCTGGAAAGAAACATATTTAATGTAGCTTTGGGGGAGCCAGCCCCCTATATGAAAGACTCAGTTGAGAAATCCTTGTGCATTGCAAGAGTTAAACAGATTTTAATCAAATAAATCAATAGCTTTCTACCCTTCTCTCCTCAATTCAGAAAACAGTAGTGCAGTTCTGGATATGTCATTAAATGGGGTTTGTCAGTTGCTTGGCTAGTTTAATGGGAAGGGATTGACATTAAATCTGCTCTGTTTACCATCAGTCTTGATAATTTGTAAGAGAGGACACTGATGAAATTCACAGATGAATGAACTGAGAGGTCCCATCAGGAAGGAACAAAAATTAACTTTAAGTGTCCTAAAGAGATTGGAAATGGGCAGGAAGTTGCCAAGTAAAAATCAACTTGGAAAAATGTATATAATCCATCTGGGGAAAAAAGTATGAGCTATACATGGCTTGTGGTCAAGAGGCGAAATAAAACTGTTGGGAATAGTGCTTTAGAAAACGTAGATATTATAAATGACCTCCAGGTTTTTCTGTAATGATCACCTTAAAAGTCTGGGCATTGTTGGGTTTGAAGGTACTCCTTCACCAACTTGAAACCTTCCACTGAGTCAGGTAACTCAGATAAACATAAGTGTGTAGAGATGAATATGAAAACATTCCATTATAATAGTAGATCTTTTAGGTGGAGGGTTTGGTTTACACAATTGGTTTGTGAAATATGAAAACAACTGCTTATCTAAAGACAATTAGACTCTGCTCCGGCAGGTTAATTGGTTATGATTCAACCCATCTCCTATCCCTGACCACTCAGCTACTTCAAAACTAGCCATAAAACCAAAGGAAGGAAATACACAGAGCCCAAGATTTGGGTTCTCTTTCATCTATGTTAATCTCCCTGATTCTCTAAGAAAAATATTTTAAAAACTGGGTCTAATTTCTTTAATTGATTGGTCCCTTCCTTTTTGGGGAAGTTACTTACATTCTACTTTTGATATGGAGCCCTGATCCTGTTGTCAAGGAGTCATGTGGTTAGAACAGTGCATGCTTTTGGTCTTTTATTTATAAGGTTGTGTGTGTGTGAGAGAGAGTGTGAGCTTGCCACGTTCAATCATGCGTTCTGTCATTTATAGTCACCCAACATGTATTTAAAGGGAGTGTTAGTTGCTCAGTCGTGTTTGACTCTTTGCAGTCCCGTGGACCATAGCCCACCAGGTTCCTCCGTCCATGGAATTCTCCAGGCAAGAATACTGGAGTGGGTTGCCATTTCCTTCTCTAGGGGATCTTCCCAACTCAGGGATCAAACCTGCAGCTCCTGCATTGCAGGCAGATTCTTTACCGTCCAAGCCACCAGTGAAGCCGGAGATGGCTGAGGGACTAAACCAACATGTGTGCCTGTTGTGTGACAGCCACAGACAAACTGATTCCCAAAAGGAGATGCCCGCTGCATGGCTGGGGTCACTGCAGCCTGTAGCAAAGAGTGTATGGTGAGAACGGAGGACCTCCATGGCCCTAGAGGAATGTCATCAGGGTTCTGTTGCAGGGTAACTGATGACCTCCTCAAGATAAGGGCCAGGTCAGCAAAGTGACAGGCACAGTGGCAAGAAGAAACAGCAAGGGTGAGGTGGACGTTAAAGCGAACCACCACCAAGATGAGACGGTTTCAGAGGATATTCATGGAACACATTCATGAAAATAAGTATCACGCATCCAAGAGGTTCGTGGGTAGTTAGTCCCTGCCCTCCAGGGATAATCAGAAGAGGAAACTTAAGGCAAAATGTATACAATTATCTAATCACAGAAATTCTGTATATAATCATGCTTAACAAAAATTCAACTATGTAATCAGAAATGGGATACTTCTCTGCAAAACATTTCAGAGGTGCTATGTAGTTTTGCTGGAATGTCCAAAATAGGATTAGTCAAATACTAATGCAACGTATTCCTCCAAACACGATGCTGCGCTACTATTCCCGTTTCTTATTTCTTAGTGTGTATCTATTCAGATGGCTGCTTCAAGAATATTTTATTTTTTATGACACTGTAATAGTCATTCTCCTATCTTCTACTTTGGTCAGACAGCCCTCTCCTGTTTCCTGAAAGATACCTTAGTAATAAACTAACAGGTCCCAGACCACCTGAATTCTTGCAAAGCAGCACAAATCTTTGTATGTGGCAAGATGCATGGAGTTCTGTTAACTCAGTGCTTTCAAAGTTAGGCAGAGTCATTTCATTGAGCCAGAGACAACCCATTGAAAACTATCACTCCACCTTAAGCCAATAATAACTGCAACTGAAAGATTATTTGAGAAGCCTAAGATAGATAAGAAGTTATAAACTATTTATATCATATAAACTGTGAGATGTGCATTGTAAGAGCATGTTAATAATATCATAAATATGCAGACATTTGCCCTTTTCTCTCTCTCTCAGTACCTGTAGATTTGGGTCTGTTACATATATACAGGTACTATTTTTGTAGTTATCTGGTTGCTTTAGAAATTTTAATTAAAGCATCAGTAAAAGAATTGTTTCACTTGTTACAAACTTAATTACATTCAGAACAGGTATCATGTTTCTTTTCTATAGACTGTGTCCTCTGTGTTTATATCTTACCATGTAACCCCCAGGTTAAAGCCGTTTTTATGCTGACCCATGCAGACATCCAAAAATGAACTAGAAGTAATGTGACTCAATTACTTATATTTGGTTTTCTACATCAGTGGTCCCCGTGGAAGACAGTTTTTCCATGGACCCAGGGGGGAGATGGTTTTAGGATGATTCAAGTGCATGACATTTATTGTGCACTTTATTTCTATTTCTGTTACATTAGCTCCACTGCAGATTATCAGGCATTAGAACACGGTGATTGGAGGCCCTGCTCTATGTGGTTAATTACTAATAATTATGAGTTAGGGTTCACTGTACTAGAACATTTTAAACCAGTTTGGTTTATCAGGTTGAAATTTGGGTAATCATCACTTTACTAGTCTAACGCACATGATGATTTTACTGTCACCACCACCCTGTTAATTGAAACTCAAAGTTTGGAATAAAAGTATGCACTGCAGTAGTTTTCTATATCACTTACCTGAAAGATAGATGCCAAAGAATATCCAGTAGGAAATTGCACTTTTCTCCTGCTAAATATCTGTAATTTCTTTTAAAACGTATGTATTTACTTGTTAACCCCAGCTCATAAAGCCAGATGACAGTATCAGCTCTCTAGATACTATTCACTGTAATTGGCCCTGGAGCCTCTGTCCTCACCATCCTTTGGTCCTGTCCCATCCATGTCATTCACCTTCATTATCACAATAGTGCTTTATTTTTTTTTTTCCACTATGAAAGAAACTAGTGTATTCACTTGGAAAATGTGAAGCCTTGCCACTTGTTTTCATCAGTGAAAGCAGTATCAGAATCACACCTGCCATATTGTAACAGCTCTAAGGCTGGTAGCCAGTGTTGTGATCAAACATCTGTGAAATAAAATGTTCGCAAAAGGGCTCTACACTCATACTGTTAGACTGCCCTTAGAGGTCCTTTAAAAATCTCATCTGTTGCTTTAAATTAAAGAAATGAGCAGGACAAAAAAGAAACGAAGGAGGGGAAAGAAGACAACAGAAGAATTGAAGGCATCTAATCTGGTGAGTCTTCATTATTTTTGTTAACATTATGAAATTTCATTCCTGTTAGCTCTGTGAAAGCCAGTTATTAACTTACAGTATCTTGTTTTTTAGGGAACTGCCCTGGTGTTTCAAATTCTGGCAAGTATATTTTTTTCCTACACCTTAACTTTACTTCTTTAAATGAAAATGTCTCTTTCTGACTTGATCCTTTTTTTTTTTTGTCTTTCAGGTTTCAGGTACCTTTGTATTACTTCCAGATTCCTGCAGAGAAATGGGACATTAAGCCAGAAGCTCGTTTTGTTTGTTTTACATCATGATTGGGGGTTTCATTAAGTGCTTGACTGTGCCCTGTGTCTCACTGATCTAAGAGCTTTCTCTGACACCGAGGACAGGCATTGCCCATCCTCCAGAAGACTGACATTTAAGTCAGATAACTTTGAAGCCAACAAATAGAAAGAAAGCTAAACAACAGAGCCAATATGAACGAGGACAGAGATAACTTCTATTGCGGTACAAAAATCTTCAGAGGTAAGTATATGGTTCATTCTCATTTTTAATCTATGTGTCTTAGTTTTGGGTGTGATCTATTATAAGATATCTTGACCAATTAGTTTAGTTGTTGCTCTTTGATAATAATTTTACTTGCTTATAGAAAAGCTTATTTAAAAAGTTCGATGTTCAATGTTTATTATGTATCCATTCACCATTTTTGAAGTCCTATGATATGCCATTTACTATGTGCTTGGCACTGGACATTATGACCTTAATTGGAGTCTAACATGCATTAGTACTTTTATTACTTCTTAAAACAGCAAAATATTTTAGAGTCGTTTCAACTCTAGTTTCTTCTCCAGTGCTTTGTTATTTTTGTCATATAGTTTAATTCTATAAATATTTAAAATCTTTTAAGACAATACAGGTTCGGTTTTTTAGCAGTCAATGTTTATTCACAGTTCCCAACATTATCTTTGTTGCTGTTCTCCCCTTTCTTTTTTTCGGATAATTTTTATTGGAGTGTAGTTGATTTACAACGTTGTGTTAGTTTTAGGGGTACAGCAAAGTGAATCAGTTATACATATACATGTATCTGCTCTTTTTCAGTTTCTTTTCCCCTATAGGTCACTACAGAGTCCTGAGTAGAGTTCCCTGTGCCATACAGTAGGTCCTCATCAGTTCTCTGTTTTATATATAATAGTGTGTATATGTCAGGCCCAAACTCCCAATTCATCCCTCCCTGTCCCTTTCCCCTTTGGTAACCGAAAGCTTGTTTTCTACATCTGTGAGTCTGTTTCCGATTTGCATATAAGTTCATTGGTCCCATATTTTTAAATTTTTAGATTCCACATATAAGTGATATCATATGATATCAGTCTTTCTCCGACTTATTTCACTCAGTATGACAATCTCTGTGTCCATCTATGTTGCTGCAAGTGGCATTATTTTGTTTCTTTTTATGGCTGAGTAATATTTCATTCTATATATGAGCTTTTCTGTATGCCCCTTATGTCTCTTTTCTTTCTATATTTTCCACACTTTTGTGTCTTCAGAATGAACACACTTCATGTTCAGTAAACCTTTGGTCATCTGTGCTCAATTTCCACTTAACTCCATGAACTGAGTTCTTCATTTAGGTTATTCTACTTTTTAGTTTAGAAATTCCAAATAATAATTATTATTAGATGCTCAGTCTCATTTAAAATTCTCTGTCTTGTCACCTTTTTTCTTGAATATAATCATCCAGTTCTTTTAAAGTCATTGTCTCCTAACTCAATATAAGCATCACTTATTTTTCTTTCATTTCTGTCTTCGGAAATGCCTGGTAATTCTTTATGGAATTCTGGACGTTGCATATAAAAACTCCTAGAGGCTCTGGAAGATGTTTTCTTCCCCCAGAAAGGATTTGCGTTTGCTTTTGGCAGGCAATTAGGCAAGGAGCAGATCATTTTAACCCACTTAGAGACTGAGCTGATTTAATGCTGAGTTTCAAGTCTTTTTAAAAGCCTTGTCTCTTCCTGCTTCACCGTTATTTTTACAGTGTAACTCTTCAAGGGTCCCAGTTAAAAGCCTGGGCTGTTTACTGGGCCTTTTCTCTTTGGCAGCCTCTGAACTCTTAATTTCTGTCTTCCCAGCCCCATGAAATGCCAGAAGTTCTCAGTTCCGCAGCTGCCTGCCTGCCTGACGCCTCAGTGTCCCATCCTGCATTGAACTGGGCAGATGCTTTGTGAGGACAAGTGGTGCTGAAACTCACATTTACCTTCTTTCTGGAATCTCAGCCACTTAAGTGCTGGGTAGCTGTCTGATGACTCCAACAGATCTAAACTCCAATGTCTCCATCTTTTTTTTTTTTTTTTTTTAGTTGCTCTTGGCAGGAGAGTTGTTCTGATATAAACTAATCAGCCATAGCCAGAAGCCAGGAACATAATTTTTAAGAATTATTTTCAACAAATCATGGTAGTCATATAGATTCCCTTGACCAGAGATATTTCTGGTTTTTGGAAATCAGAATCTTTCTTACTCTCTAATTGTCATCTAATGTAATTTGCTCAATTATAAGACACTTGAGTCTGAAAGAGCATGGAAGGATACACACTAGTCTCTAGTTGGAATGCAGAAGGTACCCTACTCTCATCAGCCATACAGCCCTAACCCGTCTCAAAGCTGAGTGCTACCCGTGTCTTATATCTTCTTATGTTATACTTACTACACTAGTGTAACCGTTTGTCTACTTACTCTCCTCTGCTAGACTGGGAGCTGGAACCTGTTGTATTTGCCTTTATATTTTCAGTGTCTACCGCAGTGTCTGACATTTAGAAGGTATTCACATGTCACATGCTTTTGGAATAAAGGGTTCTTCTAAGTATGTTTTTTTATATAGATATATAATAGTCAGTAAATTCTCACTAGAAGTAATTTGAATGCAAAAAGATTTTTCAAGGAGTTCCAGGGTGACCCAGTGGGTAGGACTCAGCACTTTGCACTGTTATTATGGCCCTGGGTTCATTTCCTGGTCAGGGACCTAAGATCCTGTAATCTACATGGCAGGGCCAGAAAAAAACAAAAAGTGTTCCCCTTGCCCTTGCCACACATTTCAGGTGAGTACCCTGATTAGAATCTGTAGTTTCTTATGAATTGAATACATTCAAGAGGGATTTCAGATTCTCTGGGTATTGAGACAGCGGAAGGACTCATGAAAAGAGACTGATAACATGGACACTTTTAAATGGATGTCAAGAGATCTGTGTTTACCTTTGTTGGCATCCCAGCATCCCAGAAAAAATTTTAAGTTCAGAGTTGAATGAAACGTCCAGCAGACCCATGAGGAATGCCTTGCTCTCCTGGAGCCTTGGTCTGCTAGCCCAGTGCTTTGATTCTGACTCCAGCAAACTTTCTTCCATACCAGTGCTTCCTCTGCTTTTTATTGCCTTAAGACTTGCATCGGAATGCAGATTTTCTTTGAATCAGTTATATATTTTTTCTGATAGTGTTAAAAGTTAGGATTACAGTCGTATTAGATTATTCTGTAGTCATAATTTTCTGTGCAGATGAATACCTGACAAACATACTTTGCTTTCATTCCAGATAACTGGTATCTGAATTCTACTAAGTGTATAGTAGATATATTTCTCTCTTTGAAATTTAAGTTGAACTTATTTAAATTAAGGATTTGGTTTACTGACAGATATCTTCCTCTCTTTCAGGTTCCAAGGCTTCAAGCTTAACATTTGTTATTTCTAATAACTTGAACCAACAGAGATGCTGTTAACAGTTGTGGGGACTTCCCTTTACTGATTTTATGTTCCAGAAACATACTACTTCCATGGCTGGAAGTCAAAAGAATTCTTATCTTTATTCCCTAATATGCTTAACTCCAGTATACTTGTGTATTTCCTACCTAACCTTCCCGACCAAAGTCACATGAAATGTCTTCACTTTTCTCACTCCTAATTTTATAAATAAAGAATATTTTTATTTTATATGTAAATACTTCTGGGTCTCCAGTCTTCAGTTTCTGTTAATGATGGAATAGCTTATCATCCAGGGTAATAATGATGGAATCTCGACAAGCTGAAAGTATTGTATATTAACTAGAAACAGGCAGAAACTGAATAAATCTAACCTTGAAAGAACAATGGGTAACATTTGTCTATAGGTTTTTGCCTGAGGACATTCTTCAATCTTGGATCAAGAACACAAACTGAAGGTATTGAAAGATGGAGTTTGAGGTCAACAGAATAACCAGAAAATCAGAGGGAAAAATCCAGCTTAAAAAAAAAAAAAGTTACTATACATGTAAAAAATAGGAAAAAGTGATACTTACTCAAGGGGAAAAAATTGTCAATAGAAACAGACCCTGTAACAAATATGCTCAAGGGCTCAATGAACTACACAGAGTGCCTTCACGTGGGGAATTTCATCTTAGAAATAGAACCTATAAAGATCAAATGGAAGTTCCAAAGCTGAAAAGCATAAATAACTGGAATGGAGAATTTACTGTTTTGGCTTAATATCAGATTGAAGACAACAGAAGAAAGAGTCAATAAACTAAAAGATCAATAGAGATTATCCAATCTGAAGAACAGGAAGAAAAAATTAGAGGAAATCACATATCTTGGATGAAGACAGGAAATAAAAGCAGGGCAGAATTGAAGTGAATGTTTAGTACTAATATATTCTAGCCATTAATTCTGCAAAGAAAAAAAAAATTGAAAAATAAACAAAACTTGGATTTTGAATGTCTAGTTCTTGAAGTATTTCTTCCTAGAGTGAAAGGGAACATACCTGGTTTCAAAACTGTATTTTTGTTGGCTTTCATAAGGTCATTTCTCTCACGTAGCTGTAAGTTTCTTAGCTTTCTGTCCTTTTCCTCTTTTTCTGTTTCACTCCTTCCAGCATGAATGGCCTTTTCCTTCTGTGTGCTATATTCAGGAGCTAGTTTATTATGTAAGACAACTTCTAACAGTGGACTGAGGCAAAGGATGCATGTGATAAGTCATTGTGTACTGTCCCGTTATTCATTGGTTTGCATTTTGATGCATTCTCCTTTGTATTTCACTTTAACTATAACTTTTGAGATCTTGATAATTCAAATCATAGTGAATCATTTAGTTATTTTTAAGCACCAGTCTTGCTTAAGAATCTGTGAATACAAAATACCAAATAATATTTCAGAATAAGTGAATTTTAGTTATTGATCCCTCTAGAGACAATTCTGTCTCCTTTGGTTTACCCTTTGTAGGTGTTTCACCAAAGCCAGCAGCACTTTCAGCAGCAGCCCCCTTCCTGTGGTCCCAGTGATAGCACCTTATCCTCAAGAGGGTTTGGAAATGAAGCCCTTCAGTCACATGAAGATGCCTGTGTGTCTGGCTTCCACAGTCCCCGACTGTGTTCAGTCACCCGAGGAGGGCATCGCGGAGGACATGACACCAACACCTGCTCAGCCGATTTGCTGTCAAGACAATAGAGATGCGACCAACTCTGACTGTGTGGAAGATACAGCAGAGTTCCACAGAGGTACAGCAAGACATTATAAATCACAAGTTTCTAGGTAGTCTTCAGTTAACTAAGAACTGTATCAGGAGAGATGATGCTTTCAGAACATTCTGTGATCAACTCATATTTCTTAGATTATTGGGTGGGGGTATTGGATATGTCAACAAAAGTTGACTCTGTAAAGGATTCTTTAAAATTCTTGGGTGCTTGGGGATGTTCTTTTGTTGGCGTTTTTTAATTTTTTGGCCACACCGCACGACATGTAGGATCTTAGTTCCCCAGCCAGGGATCAAACCCGTACTCCCAATGCAGGGAACCTTAATCACTGGATTGCCAGGGAAGTCCCTGAAATTCTGTGATACACGTCCTTCATCTCTGATTGTTCATTCTATTACATTCTGGAAAATAAGTCCAAATAGGCTTTGATTCAGTTTGTACCTGAACCATAGACTTGCTCGAAGGATGCATTTTGTGATCCTAGGCTTCTTTTCTCATCTGAGTTGATTCTGGAGTTGTAGTGGTTCTTGAACATGGTTATTTTGGGGCTTTTAAGGGGTTTTCTGTAACCGTCAGATGAATCATGTAACTGTTCGTGAGAGCTCAACTTTATTTTAAGCCTCTGCCTCCCTCAGATTCAAACGTAAACTTAACTGGGCTCTAATTTTGCTCATGGTTCTTTCTTTATTGCTGAAGGTAGTGTTTTTAGATTGCTTTGATAAAAATCAGCCTTTCTCATTTCATAATGCTTCCAAACCTTTATTTTTCAGGAGACAGCTGTGTGCCCTCAGAAGCTGAGAACAACATTTTAAGTTGGAATCCTCTTATTTTGCCACCTGTCTCAAAGGACTGTACTGAAAAGACACCATGGTGTCCTCCTGGCACTCCTGTAGACAGTCCTCCAGGCGTCCTTCAGCAATCCCAGGAAACCTGAGGATGCGGCAGCGCCCGGTCGTGTTCCCACTGCAAGCCAGTAACTGCGCGAAACTTCCCTGAGGGTGGACTGTGTGAAGGACATTAATTCAGTTCAGAGAAAGAGCGTTATTTATTTTTTGTTGTAGTGATGTCATATGAATGTATCTTAAAATGTGTGCCCTATGATGTTATTTATGCCTTAAAAGTTTCCCTCCCTCTTCCTTCCTCTCCCTCATCACTAAACAACCTAGTCTGGCACAGTTTCAGTCACCTGAGACCATGTTGTCCAACAGCCTCAGCGATAGTAAGAACCCCTCCGGCAAGGATCCTACCTGTCGGCTGATTCAGCTCAGTTGGAATTGCACAGGCCATTGGGAATTTTCAGATGGAAAGGTGTCTTTCACTATCGTGTTATCAGACTGTCTGAGAACATTTGAAATCAACCACAGTTGTCACACCTGATGTTTATAATAGATGTCTTGCGAATTTGATGAGTGCCTTCCACGGAAGTGATAGTTGACCTGTAGGCTGTCTGCATATGGGCACAGGTTACGTCCAGTTATCTAGGCAGTAATCACAGTGTTGTGGACATGGCAGAGGGTAAGGCGGTCTGGTTGGGTTATTGCAGAAGGCAGAAAGGGAGCCAGGACGAGAGAGAAAAAGAATGCCTTCATCCAGTTATCATTTAAAATTACATTTATTTATAACATGGTTACCATGGGGCTCTTTTTGACTCTTTCTAAGAGAAAAATAAGACTTTCAAGTGGTGACTAGAAGAGAAAGATCCATATTTTAAGAAGAAAGGGAAGGTTCCAGGTGGATCATCTTGGCCGAAGCTCTCCCATTAGTATAGGAAGTATCATGGTGCCCCACCCCTGAAAAATCTGTATTTTCTAAGTTCCAGCTTGGGCAGTACCTGAAAGATGTGAGTGTTAGAAAAGAATCTGGAGGTTTGAAGTTTGCCTGGCGTTTTTCCTGAATGTCGTCATTGTACCAGCACCTACAGCTTTGATTGGCAGAGCTCGTAAATCACAGTTATTGCTGCCTCTGAGTGACAAGGGCATTTGCAGCTGCCGTTGAAAGGCTTTTCTTCTCCACATCTGAAACAAAACAACACAGCACTCTGACTGTATTTGATAGCTTGACTCAAGCTTCATGGATCACTGCTCTTTTTTGGATTGTGCATCCCTTTGGGGAAAAAAACAAAACAGAAAACAAGTCTCTTTACGGAGAGTCAAGCGATTCCAGCATAAATAAAAATATTTTTACAGTTTCCCAACAATTGCAGTGAAATGGAGTAGAATACTGTATTAATCAACTTTCTGTGTAAATGCATCCATATTCCCTTACATATGTCTACATATTTTAGAAATAGAGCTGTTAGTGGAATGTGCCATGTGAGCTGGGTCACTATGCAAGGATTACTTGGAGTAGAATGTAGTGGATACAATTTCATAGTCAGGTGTCACGGATGCTCCAGAGTCAAGTTCTCCGTTTCAGACATCCACACCTATAGCGTACTGGATTTATTCTTCATTGTTGCCTAGATGCAGTTAGCTTTAGAGGGAGTTGTCTGCATCCTTTACTTCTGTGGCCAGCAAAGGACAAAGTCCTAGCGCACGGAATATGAAAACATACCCTGTGTCTGCCAGTCAGGTTCTAGGGCTACACTCACAAAGGGAGTTTTAGAAAACTGGGGACTACGTGTTTGTAAGCAGTCATTTTGATTCAGGAAACAGAGGTGTATTAGCGTGAGCCTTAGGTCATAAACTGCTTTTAAAGACTGAGTTTGAATATGGGATTTGTCCACTAGGAAGAGAAAAATGACTTTACCTGTAGGGCAATCTCATTGTGGACTGCTTTATTTATATTATTAGTAACGCTGTTTTAAGTGTTATCCCTTTAATTGTATTTTTATTTATAAAAAATGCTTTTATATATTGAGATATATAAATATAAATATATATATAATTGCCTTCATGTTTAGGAGTTATGAGTGCTCTCTGACTATGAGTTGTTCTGAACTTTTATGCTCTGCACATTTACCCAAAACAGTCCTACCTAAAAATATTTGCCAGGAAGTCAGAGGACAGGACGGCATGGGCGATGGCTCTAACATTTGTGGAATAACTGTTATGTACCAGACTGGTGCTTGCTACTACTATCTCAAATCTTCCTGTTACGACACATCTACTAAGTAGATGATAAAGTCCCCAGGTCACACGGGTGAGCCACAGAGCCTGAATCTGAACTTATCTGGAGCAGTAATCTGAGCTCCTGTTTTTCCAGACTGCTTTCCAAAACCATTGCGGTTCACTCTGCTGATGGAACCCATTCCTGTAAGCCCCCTGTCCTCCCCACCGCAGAATTCCTCTGATGCTCTAGCACCACAACTAGAGAGGCTGTCCCCCATGGGCAGAGCTCTGAGCTTATTACCTGGTCTCCCCGGAGCCCTCATTTCTCCTTGTGACCCCCCTTGCTACCACGCCTTCCCTGGAAATTTGACCTTTTCTCAGCGTGATAGTGATCCTGTAATCCTTCAGACCTCTTCACATCCCTTCTCCTCTGAGAACTCTGTGAGTCTTTGTTTTAGCATCAAACTGCCCCTTCTGCTATATCATTTCTCTAGCTCCTTTTTTTCCCTTCTTTTGGTTGTGCACTGATCCTCTGATGATGGGCGCTGTACAGAATGTAAGTGAAATGGCAATGTTTTAAACCTCTTGAAGTGGTCTTTAAAAACAAAAGGCATTTCTTTCTGGGTTTTGTTTTTGTCAAGAGAGTCCACAAGGATGGATACAGATTACTAAACTGATTGTGACGTAAGTCTCATTCCAGCTCCAGGACTGCCAAGAAGTCAACCTTCTAACTGAATTTCACCTGTGTTTCTCTCTCTTAAAGCAGTGATTTTCAGATGCATGTTTTTGTACCATATTGAAAAGTATGTTTTATTTTCCTTAAAGTTGTAATATTATGTTTGAAATTGTATATATTTTAAATGATGTAGCTTTGACAGGTTTTATTTGGTCGATATGATTTTCTATTAAAAGAGAATGCTGCTTTCATGTAGAGTAGCTCATGAAGATGCATTTCTCTGATGCTCCCTGTCTGTGTGAAGCTGCTTCTAGCTTGTGGCGGGGGTGGGTGTATGTCTTTGAAAAGTTTTGGACCTGTCCTTCCTTGAAAACCTCCTCTGCACAACTTAGAATCAAGTGAGTTAATCCCTTCTGATCTGACTGCAGAGATCGAGGCCCTGAAGAAAAAGGATCTGGGACAAATACATTATGGGGCGGCTGGGAAAATACCTGCAGCAAGGAGCTCTGTCAAAGCAGATGCAGCCTCTTAGGGGGCTTAGCATTTCTTTGGAAGGAAATGAGGGCAGAGGAGAGTGAGAAAGAGGGATCCCTTCTCAGACCTTGTCTATTTTTACTGTTAACCTAGAGCCATGTCCATGTGAACCCCAGAAATTTAGTCTTAAGAAGCAGCTTAACTTTACTGCCCTAAAAAAAGTGTCTGGAGTGGGACTTCCCTTAATGTCCAGTGGTTAAGACTCCATGCTCCCAATCCAGGGGGCCCAGGTTCAACCCCTGGTCAGGGAACAAGATCCTGCATGCCAAAACTAAGGTCTGGCACTTCCCAAGTGGCTTTTCTGGTGGTTCAGAGAGTCAAGAACCTGCCTGCAAGTACAGGAGACACGGGTTCGATCCCTGGGTTGGGAAGAGCCCCTGGAGAAGGAAATGGCAACCCACTCCAGTATTCTTGCCTGGAGAATCCCATGGACAGAGGAGCCTGGGGGGCTACAGTCCATGGGGTCGCAAAGAGTCGGACACAGCTTAGCAACTATACAACAGCAAGATCCAGCACAGCCAAAAGCAAACCAAAAAACACCCAGTGTCTGGGCTGCTTCGACCAGAAAGCCACCAGGGCTTTTTTGCATGGGGTGGGGCCCTGTCACACCGTGTTCCCCAGGTTTAAACGGGCCTTCCTTGAACCTCAGCCCTGGCAGCCGAGGGAACCCGAAAGCCCTCTTCTCGCAGAGACTGAGTCCGTGAGAAACTTAGGAGAGCTCCGTTTCTGTCAGCGTTCCGTTTCCGCTCAGGCGCCACTTTCCCGATTCCTGGCAGGACCATCCCTTGGCCGTCTGGCTGTTTGTTCTCCTCTGCGTCCCCCGCGGAGGCAGGCCTGCCGACTCGCCCAGGCAGTGGAACAAGCACGCATTTGTGTTTCACCCAGATGTCAGACACACACGCTCGGAGCCAGTGAGTCATGCCGGCGGCTGACAGAGTGTGACTTTGGCCAGCCCCGGGCCCCTGGCAGCCAGCTCCCCCAGCCTGGTGGCAGGAACCCCTGTCCCGTCTTGTTGGCACAGGCTCTCGAGTCCAGCGACTGTGAGGCCCTTAGGCCACGGCAGGCTCTGTGCCTGCACGGGGGTGAAAGGAAGACAAGGGCTCCGGGCACCTGGCTCTGCTCGCAGCCCTGGTGCAGCTTGTGTTTGAGGGGGAAGGAGCTGGCGATTGGGAAGGAGCCAGAAGATCACATCTCTGCGGCCCTACCATCCTGAAGGCGCCAGATTTTATCTGCTTTCAGAAGCTAAACAGGGTCAGGCCTGGTTAGTACTTGGATGGGAGAAGAGCACATTTTCTGCAACAGTTGCATGAAGGGCACACACACACCCCTGCCTATCTCATTTCCCATCTCCTAGCTTCCTCCCAGTAGGGAAACCTGGGCCCCAACTGAAGCTGGTCAGCCTCTCCCCGTGGGAGCTGCAAGTGGGATAACCCTCCACCAGTGAGAGCATCATGTGTGATTTATTGAGAAATTGCTCAGTGCTCGAACTCAGGCTGGAGGCAGGAAGCTGGGTCATATGGCTCCAGACACCGTTCCCAGCACCGTGGTTCTCACTTGCCCTTGGACAGCCGGCGATCTTCTCCACAATCACGTGTCTTCCTGGTTGTTCCACCTCTGTCTGCCATTAACTGGGCCAGGACTGGTCTTGTAACCAAGTCATTAAAGGCCCTGCAGCTGAGCCTTGCACTGGTTGTAAAAAGCTGCTTATTCAGCGGGAAGGGATAGTTGGGGGTCTTAGCTCCCTTGTGACAAGGGGATGTTCCCATTCCCCCACCGTCTCCCCTAAGCCTGTTGGCACCTTCCTCTTGGGGCCTCATGGTGTGGCCGTCACTGTGATGGTGACATTTACTGAGGGCTCTGTGATTTCTTGTGCAGGATCTGAACCTGAGGTGGTGGGTGATGGTTCGGTGCCTACAGAGAATGGACCCAAGCAAAGGAAAGAGAGATGCCTGGGAGCATCCAGGTTGTTCCCAGAGGACAAATGAGACTGAGCATCATGAGTGACTCATGACTATTCTCCCGAGTTTGGGGGTAAAACTGGGCTTACCTGGCATTGCCTCAGGGGCCATTCCTTGAACCCTGATGTTGGTGACTTTGCTCCCTGAGGGTGAAGTAGAGAATAAAATTATCCTTTCCCAGCCTTCCTGTCCAGTTAGAAGAAAACCCTGACCTCCAGAATGACTGGGCTTCCACACCCACCTGGGAACGAGCAAGCACCCAAGGCCTGGAGGAAGAAAAGGAAGAGGCATTTCTTGAGCAACCAGCCTAGGTCCTGGGAGAATAACCCTCCTGCCCCCAGACTCAGGACCCTGGAAGGGGGTGGCCCTAGCTGCCCAAGGTTGGGGGTTGGAGCCCTGATGGACTTCTAGCTTTGGGAGGAGGTCACAACTAAGGAAGAACCTAGATTCTTTGCCCAGGGGAGTCTATGTATTGTGTGCTAAGTTGTGTCCAACTCTTTGCGACCCTGTGGACCATAGTCCCCCAGGCTCCTCTGTCCATGGGATGCTCCAGGCAAGAATACTGGAGTGGGTTGCCATTTCCTCCTCCAGGGGATCTTCCCGACCCAGGGATCAAACCTGACTCTCTAACATCTCCTGCACTGGCAGGTGGGTTCTTTACCATCTGAGCTACCAGGGAAGCCTGTCTAATATGGGGCTGCCTCTTGGGGTCAACAGCCCTGTCCTTGAGCTTCCCACTCACAGGGGAAGGTGTCCGGGTGCCGGGCAGCATACTGGAACGCCAGCAGGGAGGCCGCTGTCGCCACCACCTTTCCTGTGCCTGCCGCGCCTAGCACTGCCGCATAGGCGCTGAAGGGGGGCTCCGCTAGGAGAGGGTGTACAGGGTAGGCTTAGAGCCACTGCTGAACTCGGCAACAGTGGCTTTAGGGCATCATGCAGGCTGTGCCCTGCTCCTCTGGTTGGCCCTCCACTTGGGGGGGTGGGGGCTGCAATCAAGAGCAAGCCTTGACCTAGAGAGTCGGGAGACCAGGTCTCTCCCCAGGAGAGGGTGCTCGGCCTGCCTGGGCTCCTGGGGTGTTGAGTCCCCAGCCAAGTCCCCTCTATCTGGCAGAGCAGGCAGTTACTCTGGTTATCTCGGCAGCCTGGGGCGGGAGGGAAGAAATACCCAGGATGGAAAATGAGCAGCAGGAAGCCGAGAGCCCACTGTGCCGCAGGGGGTGAGACTGAGGCGCAGAGCTGGGCCCTCACCCTAATTCAACTACAGACACCTACACCTCCCCTTCACTATTTCTTCTGATCTGAGCTGGACTATGGTTCCCGCCCCTAGGCCCAGGCCTCCAGAGACTCTGGGAGGGATGGAAAGATAGGAGTGGGGTTACTTGAGAAGGGAGGGTGGAGGAGAGGGCAGAGACTGGGGGTGGAGGGGCTCAGGAGGAAGGAAGAAAGGAATGCATGCCCTGGGGAGAAGAAAATGACCCGAGTTGGGTTCAGTGGAGAAAAGCGAAGTCCCTCCACAGTGCAAAGCCCCAGCACCTGGTGTCTTCACCTCAGAGAGATGTCCAGCCGTGCCATGATTCAGAGCCAGGACGCAAAAGGTGTAGAGGACCCCCAGGTCCAAGCGCCCCAGCCGCTGGCCCCTGCTCTCCGGCTCGATGTCACCAGCCAGGGTCTCCCAAGCCCCTGCCCCCAGGCCTGGGACGCTGGCCCTTCGCTGCACCGGGAAGACCGGGAAGCCCATCAGATTGCCGGGGCCTCGGACGGCCCATTGCAGCTGCACCTCGCTCCGGCGTCTCCCGTAGGTCAGACGGCTGATGGTGACGTTGGGGGGAGCTGGGTATCCTGGGGTGAAGGCGGGGACACACACAGGCGTGTGTGTGCATGCATGTGTGTGCTCGAGGGCTGTTTAGGGTTTTGTCGAGAGATAGCTGGTGGTGTGGGGATGCGGAGGTGGGGATTGAGCCTCGACCACATCTGTGTAGTTTTGGTCTGTGTTACCCTAGACTTACACACGGGCCTCAGTTTCCTCCTCTGTAAATGGAGGTGTGTGTTAATCACTCAGTCATGTCCGACTCTGTGACTTCATGACCTGTCCATGGAATTCTCCAGGCAAGAATTTTGGAGTGGGTTGCCATTTCCTTCTCTAAGGGAATCTTCCCAACCCAGGGATCAAACCAGGGTCTCCTGCTTTGCAGGCAGATTCTTTACCATCTGAGCCGCCAGGGAAGCCCCTTATAAATGGAGGAAAAGGAGGTTCTTCTGACTACATGGAGTTCTGTTTGCCTGAACTTGAGGATATCTGATTCACGTTCACATGGGGTTTATGCTTTTTGAGGGCCCATGTGTGCCTGAGAAAGATAACGCATCCAAGATTTGAAGCAGGGAATCCATGTGCCTTTCCACCTAAAGAGCAGTGGCTGGAGGTTCCCCATTCCCTCTGCACGCACACGCACACCTGCACACCACTCCTCACTCACTCAGGACCTCCAGCAGGATGCTCCGACTGCTGTTGCCCAAGGCATTTCAGGCCACGCACTGGTGGGTGCCCCTGTGACGGGCTAGGTCGGCACCTTGGACACTCAGGCCCAGCTGGGCCCCCTTGGGGTGCAGCGTGAATCCGAAAGTGCCTGGCTCCACCTGCCGTTGCTGAGGTCCCAGCCAGAGGAGCTGGGCGGGTGGCATGCCCCCCAGGAGGGCACATCCCAGCCAGGCCTCATCCCCCTCCAGCACTGACACCCGGGGCCCAGCCACTGCCAGTTGAGGGGCTTCTGCAGGGACAGAGAGGATAAGGTGAGAAGGTGCCCCCTGGGCTGGTGGGGATGCTCAGAGGGGAGGTGCTGGCCAGTGGTGGAGGGAGTGGGGAGGGGAGAAAGGAGATGGGAGGGCTACGGAGTTGACAGTGAAGCCTGCCTTGGCCTGGTCTGCCCCCTTTTCAGGCTCTCATTCTATGCCGAATTCCCAGCACCCCAGCAGCACCTGCTCCAAGTTTTACTGACAGTAGTTGCATTTCATGATGCTCTCTCCCTCCCGACCAGAGCAGCTCCTACAGGTGGGCCCCCGCCCTATTTACCTCTGCATTAACCACCCCCTCCCAGCACCTGGCCCAGGGCCTCCTACCCCCACCCCCAAAGGCCCACAACACCTCCACCCCGGGCACAGGGCCGGGCCCACAGCAGGTGCTGTTTTTATGAATTGACTCCTAAAGACCCAGGGTTTCAGGTGTTCGTGACTCTCCTATGATGGAATTTCCAGTCCTGAGGCTGAGTAATAAGCGAAAGAAATATGTTGAGTGGTGGACCTCCCTGAAAACCATGGTAGTCACTCGGCCTTTGCAGACCAAGACGTGAAGCATTTTGTGAGAACCGTTTTAGGTGACGGCTCTGCCATTCGCTTTTCTCAAATTTTTACTTCAATGTTTAATGCTTTGTTCATGAGTTGGTGATAAGTAGGACTGGTAGGGCCAGATGAAGACAGAGAAAGAAATCAGATCAGAAACAAATAAAGGGAGTGGGACTCCCTTTATAAAGCAGCGCAGGACTTCTGGTGCCTGATTCATTAATGCAAATCAAGAATACAATTAGGCACCTTGTGCAAATTGATGCAAATGAGGGCAACAGAATCCCTCCAGGTCTAGACCTTGCTGTCCAATAACAGCCTCCCTCCCGCACTCCCCGGCCACATGTGACAATTTAGAACTTGAAATGTGGCCAGTCCACATTGAGATGTTCTGCCACTGGAAACACACACATTAGATTTTGAAGACAGTATGAAAAGAAAAAAGAATGTAAATATCACTAATTATTTTATTATGACATGTTGAAATTAGTATACCAGTGTGTTGTGTTAGTCGCTTGGTCATGCCAACTCTTTGTGACCCCTTGGACTGTAGCCGCCAAGCTCCCCTGTCCATGGAATTCTCCAGGCAGGAATACTAGAGTGGGTTGCCATTCCCTTCTCCAGGGGATCTTCCTGACCGAGGCACCAAACCCAGGTCTCCCGCACGGTAGGCAGATTCTTTACCATCTGAGCCACCAAGGAAGCCTGATGTGTTGGGGATATCAAGCTAAATAAAATGTTTCACTGTTTCTTTTTACTTTTTTAAAATGTGGTTACTAGAAAATGCTAAATTCTATCTATGGCTCACATCATATTTTTATTGGAAAACACAGACCTAAACCAAGCCCCCTGATTTTATGCATCAAAAAACTTGAGTCCCTGGGCAGGGAGGTGACACAGGGTCTTGACTCACTTTGCATTTCTGCTCAGCCGCCAACCCCCAGAGCCCCTCACCCTGATTCCAGAGAGCCGCTTCTCCCCCACTGCCCCAGAACCAAGCCTCTAGTTCTGACTCACCTAGCCGGAGCCGGCAGAGGGGATCAGGGGCCCTGAGTGGGTGAGTGCCCTGGCACGTGAACTCTCTGCCAGCCAGGTCTTCCTGGGCCTGCAGGAGGTAGACGGCCAGGGAGGAGCTGCTGCTGCCCAGAGGCTGTTCTTGCTCATCAAGTCAGCTCAGCACGGCAGGGGGCTCACCTCCCGGCCACTCACAGCTCAGCGTGATGAACTGGTCTCTGATTGTGGCCAAGGTCCAGCAAGTGGGGCTCCACAGCCGTTCCCCTGGGTAGGGAATCACAGCTCAGCACGGCGCTACAGGAGGAGGAAGGGCTGGCAGGCCTACCCATCCCTTCACTCTTCATTAATTGCTTCACTCACTCATGCCTCCACGTACACAGTCACTCATTCATTCATTCATTTGACATTTATTGAGGGCTGACCATGTGCCTGGGAAATAGTGGGAACAGAGTGCAATATAATCTGATGTGTGCTAGAGCATAGGTAGAAAGACAAAGTCTCTGGGCCTTCAGGGAGGAGGACTGAAGACAGGATGACATATGAACTTGGCCTTGGTAGATGGGTAGGAGTTTCCAAGGTAGAAAGAAAACTAAAGGCAAGTCTCAAGGCCAACATGCAATAATTGTTCACTGTTTAGTCACTAAGTCTTGTCCAACTCTTCAAGACCCTATGGATAATGCAAGTATGCAAGAATCAGTTCAGTTCAGTTCAGTCGCTCAGTCGTGTCCAACTCATTGCGACCCCATGAATCGCAGCACGCCAGGCCTCCCTGTCTATCACCAACTCCCAGAGTTGTCCATTGAGTCGCAAGAATAGACCAGTAAAAATAAGGTCCTCCCTGGGGGCTGGGAGATGGTAAGGAGGGCATCACGGGGCTCTAAGCCAGACTTAAGCCACCATGGGGGTGGAGACTGGGGCTGGAGAGGAGAGAAAAGCTGGAGGTGGGGACTGAGCCATGCCGCCACCTCCCCATTAAGCGGCAGGTCTGGGAGATTGTGGCCTGCAGCCCCTTCTCTGATCCCATGGCCCCAGTGGTCTGGCCTCTGGCTCCCTGCCCACTCCTCTGCCTGGACTGGCATACCCTGCCATCCACCATGCCCACTCACACAGCGTGATCCTGCAGAGCACGGGCAGAGCCAGAGCTGGATGCCTGCCGGTGCAGGTGAAGGCTGCTCTTGGGAAGCTGGGTGGCTGCATAACTCCAGGTGACATTGCTGAGCGCAGTGGGGCCAGCTCCCTGGGGTCCGGCCCACTGCAGCTGGGCAGCTGGAAGCCCCCCAGGCCAGGTGCAGACCAGACTCAGTGCCCCAGGGGCAGGGAGAACAGCACAGGAGGGCTGCGCCTTGGGGGGATCTGGGTGAGAAGCGTGTGAGGGCAGGGCTGGAGCAGCCCCATGGCAGTGCACCACAACCCCCCCCCACCCCGTCACTCCCCACCAACCTGGGAGCCTGGAGGCCTGAGTTGTCAAGGGTGGAGGAAGTAGGGAGAAGTTGGTGAGCCGGGAAAGAGTGATCTGTCTGAGGGGCGGATAAGGGAAAGGCAGAGTTCTCAGGCCAAGGGCAGAGGCTGGGAGAGGGGTGACTATCCAGAGTCCTTGAGGAATCCCGGAGCCCCCTAGGCCCCCACCTGGGAAGTCTGCCTTTCTCTGCTCTGTCTTGCTGTCTTTACTCTTCTCTGTGCCTCAGTTCAGTCCCCGGGGGCGAAAGAACAATCCCCTGGGGAGGGGTCTACGTATGGGCATCCCCTCTTCCCGCCCATTCCCACTTTGGAGGGCTTGTATAGACCCCTCTCTGACCACCTATCAACTCCATCTGGTTTCCCAAGTCCCCCTCCCAATCCACGTCTGCACCAGGGCCCCTGGATTCTGCCAGAGCACAGGTCGGGGGGCCGCCTGTTGCAAGGGGCCCCTGCCCACACACTCACGGTGGATGCTGAGCTGGACGCTGGTCTGCGTGTTGGTGTCCAGGCGGCTGTTGTGGGCCAGGCAGGTGTACCGGCCTGTGTGGGCCCAGCATGCACCTGAGTGTGGTCATGGAGCCACACATAGAGGCTGGGGGGTTGGATGCAGCCAGGCAGCTCGGGGTCACCTCTTCCCTCTCACTGGCCCCAATCCCCTCCTCAGTGAAGCCCAGTGGCTCCACAGTGATCACAGGATTGTCTGCACTATCTGGAGGGCAAGGAAAGCTTGTCATACCTCCCAGCCTTCATTCCTTCAGTCACTCCTCTAGTCGTCGCTGAATTCACTGCCTACCCAGTGGGCATCTGTGATGTACCAGCTGGGTCGACTACTGTGCTAGGCCCGCAGGAACTCACGGAGCAGGGGCCTGCGGCACAGGGGACCAGGGTTGGTGGAGGTGAGCACCCTGTGCTGGGGGAGCTCAGAGGGGCGGCCCTGACTGTGGTGTGGCTTCCCCGAGGGACTGGTGGTTGAATTGGGGTGGGGGGATGGGCAAGACCCAGCTGGGCAAAGAGGCAGGGCGCCCAGTCCTTTCCATCTGCCCGGGATTGAGGGGTTTCTTGGAACTGGGGCAGTTGATCCTTTTAGACTGGAAAGGGATGAAAACAGGGTGAGAAGATGCCCTGAGCATGACCCTAGCAGCCAGCCCGCCTCACTTCCCCTGTCTCTTGGGTCCTCTCTCTCCCTGATTCCCAGAAAGGACTGAATTCTCTGCCTGTTTCATTCTGCTCCTAATTCTTTCCCAAGAACTTCTCACCTGTCTCCTTCATGCTCTTCTGCTGACAATTTCCACAGGCCACCATCATTAGTGGACATCCTTAGGCAGAGTCCTAACTCCTTAAACATGCTAGGCCAGCACTGTCCAATAGGTATATGTGTTAAATTTTCCAAATCTTAGAAAGGAAAAATAACCAAACCCAACCAAGTGAAAAAAACACCAATTTTAATAATATTTTGTTGAACCACATACATGCAGAATATTATAGTTTTAATGCACAATCAACATAAAAAATATTGGGACTTCCCTGGCCATCCAGTGGTTAAGACTCTGTGCATCCACTGCAGGGGGCATGGATTTGATCCCTGATTGGGGAACTAAGATCCTGCATGTCACGTGGCATGGCCAAAATTTAAAAAAAAATAAATCAAAAAATAATGTACAATTATTCAAAAATCATTTTTAAAAAGTATTGATGAATATATAAATATATGTATATATAAATATATATATGGATGTGTGTGTGTGTTAGTCGCTCAGTCGTGTCTGACTCTTTGCAACCCTATGGATTGTAGACCGCTAGGCTCCTCTCTCCATGGGATTTCTCAGGCAAGAATGCTGGAGTGGGTTGCCATTCCCTTCTCCAGGGGATCTTCCTGACCCAGGGATCAAACCCAGGTCTCCTGCATTGCAGGCAGATTTTTTACTGTCTGAACCACTGGGGAAGCCCATATATATGCAAAGATATACATACTTATTTTTAGATTAAATCTTCAAAGTCTAGTGTGCATTTTACACTCAGAGCACATCTCAGGTTCAGCCACATCCCAAGAAATCAAAGTCACACAGTGGCTACCCTATTAGACAGTATAGTGCTAACTATCCTAGTCTTCACCTTTCACACAAACCACTGATTTCATTTTTAAATTTAAAAAAATCTTTTGAAAAAAATTTTTAGAAGTTAATTAGCTACATGTGTTCTCTTTACTGAAATAACTATTTTTGTCTTCAGTCCACTTATGTATCCATTGCTTCTTCTTTCCTCACTTGTTTTGGAGATCTTTCTAATCCTTTGTTTGCTATGTGTGCTTTCAAGACAAGTTTCTAATTTCTAATTGCAACCTCTCAGCCTCAGACTTAGGATCAAATTGCCACCCTCTTTCTTCACTGAAATTCCCTCCCAGTTTCATCAGAGTTCAGTTGGTCAAAAGCAGAATTTCTGAGCCACTCCTGAAATTAGGGTAAACTGACTATGAAAATATGCACATTTTCCTGGGAAGAGGGACCCTCGACATTGAAAAGGTGAAAATGCCTTGTACTAGAACCATCTTTGACACCAGAGGGTACAATGTCTTGACTCCCACCTACTGGAGCCTCTTGGAGGGCTAGGGTATTCCTGGGGGTCCCGAGATGTGTCAGGAGGCCAAGCCCAGGTGGGTAGGTAGGTGCCAGCCCTGACCCCTTCCCCTCGGCCATTGTGACTCACAGATGACATCCAGGAAGGCTCCGTCGCTGCTCAGCTGGTTGACGCCATTGTGGGCAGTACACGTGTACCAGCCCAGGTGTGTCCAGTTGACGGGGTCCAGCTGGATCAGACGCTTCGTGACCCCCACGAGAGTCTCTGCAGAGCCTCGGGGTGTCTGATGCTGCCAGGCAAAGGTCACGGGCTCCGTGCCCTCCTGTACTGCATGCGTGGCCACCAAGGAGGCCCCCTCCACCGGGGACGGGTCACTCAGCCGCACCTGAGGCTTCGATACGGGCAATGGCCAGAGGCAGGAGAGGCCCTGTGTTTGTTATTGCAGACCCAGGCCGTGCCCAGCCATGCCCAGTGGCCTAGCACTTGCTGGCAGGCCCCTGAGCATCCCTTCCCATGATCCCAGGTGTCCCTGCTCCCAAAAGGAGGGCCCCATAGAACCCGAGCCCAGCAGAACACAATGGGCAGCACATGCAAATAGACTCCAAGCAGCACGCACAGCAGCTCAAGCCCGCCGGGGTGCCCGGCCAGAGCGAGGGAGGAGCCGGTGCTCGGAGCTGGCCGCTGGCCGCACGCAGGGCCTGGCACAGGAAGTGGCCGCGGGCCCCCTCCTGCAGCTCCCACGGCACCAGGCTGCTGTCTCACAGACTCACGGCCCCCAGAGCTGCGGCACTGGCCTCCATCTTGAACTCCCCTCCACTGGCGACGGCCGCGGGCTGGGGAATCATCAAGACCAGGGGAGTGAAGCTCCAGAAGACCCCCAGGGGGGCAGGCTGGGTGCCACGGGCTGGCTCCGCTGAGCTGCCTCGCACTCCCTGGATGGAGGAGGTCTCCTTGGGGGCTCCTCGGGTCGGATGGGGCTGCCCTGGAGACAGAGGCAACGCAGACTGTCGGGGCCGGTCTGAGGTCTCCTGCCCAGAATCTCTGTTATCGGTGGTCTGCAGGGCAGGCCGGCTGGGCAGGGTTTGATAAGGCAGCATAAGCCCTTCTGGACTTGGAGGACAAGAGACGGTTTCTGAGGGGCCCACGAGCTTCCTGTCTGGCTGTGCTATACAAGTGGGTGGGGTTAGGGGATTTCTTGAAATCAGGGAATGGATTGGAGCAGAGGTTCCCGTTAGGCCTTTCGGAAACCTTGATAAAAATATAGATTCCTGGGCCTCATCTCGGAAGACTGTCAGAATCCCGGAGTGGGGAGCGGGGTGTCAGGGCCCAGGAATCTGTATTTTGACAGCCATCTGGAAGTCAGTCTGATGACCGGCCAGACAATGACCCCCAAGGATCAGGAGGTGTAAGTGGCCACTGGTGATGCAGGCTCTGGAGATGTCTTCGTAAGGACTCCAGGGGATTCCACTGCAGCAAAGGGAAGATGATCCCAGCCTGCTGTCAGCCCACCCAGCACCCATTCATTCATCAGCTGTTAATCTGGAGTGCCTGCGCCAGGCCAGGCATGGGCTACCATGACAAACGAGCCCTCCATCTCTTCCCTCATGGAGCTTCCAGTCCACCAGGCAGTAGACAGCAGTGATGGGTAAGGCAGACCCAGCAGGCAACCTCACGCCTGCCTGGGCACCCTGTTCTTCTGTCCCTGTGGTCAGCATGCTGCAAGGAGCCTCAGCAAACTTAGGAAAGATAAGTGCCTCGGAGGATGACTGAGCCCCAGGGCTCCCTCACACAAGCTTCTGCTGACTGATGCCCCCCATACTGTGCCTGCCCTGAACTCTTCCCCTGCTGATCACCTACTGATCTTCACCATAACAACCACGGCATACCCTCCCCAGACTCAGAAACATGAAATCACTTCGTCTAAAACCACACGGTATGTGGAGGAGCTGGGGTTGGAGCCCTGCCTAATCCCTGACCTCAGATTCTCCCCGCTGCTGTCAGCTTCCCCAGAGAGAGAAGAGGAGGAGACAGGCGTGGAGTTGGAGGGACGGGATCAGAGTCAAGATTCTGACGTTCAGCTGGTCAAGGAGAAAGGCATTTAATCCTGAAACTGGTTCTTTCCAACCCCGTGGACGTTCTTTTGGATGCTAAGAGCATCCCCCACCTGGACCATTGCAAAGATCTCCCCACTGCCTCCAGCTCCCTGAAAACTGACAGCTTTGGAGGGGATGTCCTGAAACCCAGGTCTGACCACGTCACATCATGCTTACACCCCGACAGTGGCCCTCAGCACAAGCTCTTATGGCTTTTCAAAGTTCAGAAGAGCAGAGCACTCTTGGTGCTCCGCTCCTGCCTCCCCAACCTGGCACAAGAGGTCAGTCAGTGCACACTGGCTGATATCTGGCTGGTGGATGAAGTCAATGGACTTCACTGAAAGGCTACTCAAGACCAAAAGAGGATCCTGAGGAAGAAAGGAGAAGAAATAATGGGATGTGAGTAGGGGTGGGCTCCAGTGGAGGGCGGACTGCCCGTCACTCACCCGAGGCCCCTGGATGCAGAAGGCAGAAGGGTGCCAGCAGCAGGAGGCCGAGTGGGCTGTGCAGGGCCCCCTGACCCACCATGGCCCCATCTCCCTGCGTGGACGCCCCGCAGAGGTTCCTGCCCACCTCTCAGGCTCACTCTCTCCAGAGCAAAGCCCAGCCCTGGAAGGATGGGAGGCAGTTGGCTCAGGTTGCCAGTGGGGGCCTTCCTGACCCATCCACCCCAGATCTCCCATTACTTTCACCATCCTGAGTACAGGTGAATTATTCACCAGGTGATTCACTCCATCCATAGTGCAGAGTTGGGGAGGGCGAGACCAGGCCGGGGGAGGACCTGCGCTCCCCGAAATTTGATTTCAGTAATATGAAATCAGAGAGTCTGAGCATGGATGTGGCAAAGGCCCCAACTTCGTCAGGTCCAACCACCCGTGCGGTGCGGGACCCCTGCACGCAGCCCTGTAGACCACCGGGATCAGGAGGTTCACATCCTCTGTGCCCCCTCGTGTCTCCCTCATGTTCCGGGGGGAGACGCTGGTGGAGTCTTGGCAGGAGCCCTGGAGTCGAACACACTCCAGAGTTTAGGTTTGACTGATGAACTGAAAAATTTTAGGACAGTTCTGAGCTTCTGAGTGTTAGTTTCATCACAGATAAAGGGGGATAATAATGCCTCCTTTCTCGTAAAGATTATTGTGACTATAAACAAAAAACTTACACTAGCATCTGGGGGGTTTCTTGGGTGCTTGTAATGTCCTGTTTCTTGTCTCGGGTAGGAGTTACAATTCATCAAGCTGTACATTCATTTTGTACATATGCTTGATACAATTTATACACACTCACACACACACACACACACACACACACACACACGTGAATGGTGCACATAGTCGGTGCACCAACATTCAAGATCCTGGCTCGATCTGACCTGCAAAGTCAGGACCCTGGAGATGGAATGGACACCAGCTTGCTGGGGTGGCCTCTCTGAACCCCAGCTCTCTCTCTCCCCCGTCTTGTTCTCAGCATGTCCTGCTGCTGTAGCTGTCTCTCAGTGACAACCTGACATAAGGTCAGAGTTTTCCATTATCTGATGGCAGGGTTGGAGGGAGGGTGAGATTCCTGGACCCCAGTGAGATGAGCTCTGACGTCGGGTGTTAGGTTCCTTCGGGCTCAGCAGGGACAGGGGCTGTCAGAGCTGATGCCAGGCAGGGCATCGCTGGGCCCAGAGATGTTGACTGTGGTACTCTCGGCCTCTCAGTGGCTGGAGGACAGTGGAAGGACCCCTATCCTTCACTCAGCCCATAGCCAAGTTTCCTCCCTGTCTTCCACAGGGTCTTCAGCCTCCATTTGCTCCTAATTCAGCTGAGTAGAATGGTAGATGGTTCCTGGGGATCGGGGTCCCATGTAGTGGGGATAGGTAGGGCAAATGGGGTACTGTGCCCTGTTTGCCCTCCCCTGTTGGTTTATGGCCCTTCCATTCTGATGCCCCCATCCTAACCGGGGGAGCATTAGAACCTAGTCCATTAGCCATTCTTTGGGGAGCAGAGAATAGGGATCTGGGCTTGCCACCAACCCCAGGGTGGCTGGCACCCCCTGTATCCAGAGAAAATGTGAGGATCCAGACAGGGTGAATCAGAAACCCTTAAAGTAGGCGTCCCCAACCTCTGGCATCTAATGCCTGAAGATCTGAGGTGGAGCTGATGTGAAACTAACAGAAATGAATTGCCCAGTATACATAATGCACTTGAATCTTCCCCAAACCAGCCACCAACACACACACACACACATCCAGCATCTGGTAAACCCCCGGCCCACAGTGCATGTCCAGTCAATGTCTCTTTCTTGCCCTCTTTGTGTTTGGGTTGAACTGGAATCTGCTTTTCTGACCCATCTGTCCTTAGGGTTGAGTCCTTGCAATAAAACTTTGCAAAACTATTTGAATCCCTCTTTCAAATGAAAGGCATCCAATATTTACAACAGTGTATCCAGCCCTCCTCTTCTCCACCTGAGTGGTAATCAGAGTTCCTGTCCATTGACAGGCCTGTGATGGATGTGCCGGGTGTTATCTGCGCACCAGGAAATAGCACTGCTGTCTGCATTACACGAATGAGCTCAAATTCTCTCCATTTCCCCCGCCTCCAATGCCTTCATTTCCCACCTGGCTACCTGCCTCTGGGCCTTCTCCAGTTGGTCTCCACCCACCTAGGGCTCCGTCCCCTCTGGGCTGGCTAGGGGTCCATGGAACTGCTAAGTTTCTTCTCTCTGGCAAGAAGACTCAATATCTCTCTCAGTGATGTACTGTTAGGGTTTTGCTTATCCATCTTGTTATTCAGTTGCTCAGTCATGTCCAACTCTTTGTGATCCTACGGACTACAGCATGCCAAGCTTCCCTGTCCTTTGCTATCTCCCAGAGTTTGCTCAAACTCATGTCCATTGAGTTGGTGATGCTATCCAACCATCTTTTCCTCTGTTACTCCCTTCTCCTCCTGCCCTCAATCTTTCCCAGGATCAGGTTCTTTTCCAATAAGTTGGCTCTTTGCATCAGGTGGCCAAAGTATTGGAGCTTCAGCATCAGTTCTTCCAGTGAATATTTAGGGTTGATTTCCTTTTAGAATTGACTGGCTTGATCTTGCATTCCAAGGGACTCTCAAGAGTCTTCTCCAGGACCACAGTTCAAAAGCATCAATTCTTCTGTGATCAGCCTTGTTTATGGTCCACCTCTCACATCCATACAGGACTACTGGGAAAACCATAGTTTTGTCAGAAAATGATGTCTCTGCTTTTTAATACACTGTCTAGGTTTATCAAAGCTTTTTTTTTTTCAAGGAGCAAGCATCTTTTAATGTGATGGCTATAAGTCTCCATCAGCAGTGATTCTGGAGCCCAAGAAAATAAAATCTGCCACTGTTTATCCATCTAGTAAACATTGATTTCCTGGCTACCATGTACCAGGGTGTGTTGATTCCACTGCTTTGCCGGGCCCACACCCAGGCTCATGAGCAAGGCTGGTTGGAACTCAGCATTCTGAGAGGACACGGCAGCTCCATGGCGTTCCCCAAGCTCTGGACAAGGGAGTGGTGTGGCTGCAGCCACTCTGCAGGTTTCTGGCCACTGCCTCACTTTCCAGGAACCTCTGCATTGCTGTGGGCAGCATCACGCCAGACTGGGACACTTGTTGAACATTGGGGCTATGGGACTCTCATGCCTGGTCTCTTCCCGTCTTTCCCTCACATCTCTGATTCTCTGAGCCAACCTGTAGGCCCCTCATTCTGTGCTGTGGTTTTAAGCCAGCTCGCCAGCCTGCCACGACCATCTTGAATCTGATGCTGAAGCCCCAGGCCTCACTTGGAAGGAGCAGAGTGTGGAAGGATGGGGACAGCTGGGCTGGAGCAGAGAAAGCAGATGCTCCTAGAAATAAACGGATTTTCCATGTGTGTCCACGTGGGCTTTGTTGGAGGCCAACTATAGGCCCTGGGGACCCCTGTGGGAGATGAGCCGAGGGCTGGAGAGGAAATGGGCCAGAGGCTTTGCGGTCCACACGGCTCCCGCTGAGTTCACGGCTGAGAGGAGGGGGCAGGGGGGCCGGAGGGACAGAGGGTCCAGCAGGGGTCACCGCTTAGTCACTTTGTAAACTGCTCCTTGGAGGCCGGAGAGGAAATGAACAAGGCCTAGGTAGAGAGGAAGAACCACAGCAAGGGAGGAAGGGAGGGGAGGCAGAGGCCGAGGTGTGACCCTGAAGACAGAGGCTTCTTGGGGCCTGGGATCCCTGCTGGCTCTGCCTGGTAACAAGCCATCCTTCCATCTGCTTGTCCACCCTCAGTGGTCCCTTCCTGGGCTGCTGTGCGCAGGACACCCTGTTCTCCTGGCCTCCATTTCCTGATGGATTAACAGTGTGGTTGTCATGCCCACCAGCTGCTTCTCGGGGTTGTTGTAATAGTGTGGTGAAGGAGGAGAGGACTATAAAAAGCATAAAACCTCTGTACAGAAGGGGGCGTGCGACCAGGGCAGACCTTGGAGTCAGATCAGCGTTCAGATCCTGGCTCCATCATCCACTAGCCAGGCGACAGCAAACAAGTCACTTACTCCAAGTCTCAGTTTTTCCCCTATAAAAAGAGGCTACTCTTAGAAAAACTGTTGGTTTTGTTATGTGTGATAATAGTTTTTTGTTTATATAAGACAATGTTTCTGTTGGTCTTTCAGTGAATACTAAGACATTCAGGGATGAGATGTAATGGTATCTCTAAAATACCTTTGTCAACCTAGAGGGGTTGGATGAGGGATGAGAAGGAGGCTCAAGAGGGAGGTGTTATATGCACGCGTGAGAGCTAAGTCACTTCAGTCGTGTCCAACTCTTTGCGACCCTATGGACTATAGCCCTCCAGGCTCCTCTATCCACGGGATTCTCCAGGCAAAAACACTGGGGTGGGTTGCATGCCCTCCTCCAGGGGATCTTCCTGACCCAGGGATCGAACCAATGTCTCCTGCATCTCCTGCATTGCAGGTTTTTTACCACTGAGCCACCGGGGGAAGCCACAGATATATGTATATATACAGCTGATTCACTTTGTTGTGCAGAAGAAACTAATCCAACTTTGTAAGACTGTTATACCCCAATAAAAAAGTAAGTATTAAATACAGCTACTATTAAGAATCCTGGACAAGGAAACGGCAACCCACCCAGTATTCTTACCTGGAAAATCCCATGGACAAGGGAGCCTGGAGGGCTATAGTCTTTGCAAGCTTGGTGTTGCAAAGAGTCAGACACGACTTAACAACTGAGCATGCACGTGCTATTAAGAGAGAGAGAAAAAAAAAAAACCTACATGAAAACAAAATCAGTGAAACATCTTCAGCCAAGTCTTTATTTAGTTCCACATTGCTTCAGGGGTTTTTACAGGGCAGATGCAAAACCTGCTTAATACCAAAGTTGTTGTTTAGTCGGTAAGTCAAAATCTGACTTTCTGTAACCCCATGGACTGTAGCCCACCAGGCTCCTCTGCCCATGGGACTGCCCAAGAGTGAGTTGCCATTTCCTTCTCCAGGGGATCTTCCCAACCCAGGGATAGAACCTGCATCTCCTGCACTGGCAGGCAGATTCTTTACCATTGAGCCACCAGGGAAGCCCACACCAAAGTTAGCATTTCCTTAATTTTGTGAAGCCCAAATTCACTGAAAAGTCATGTTAGGTATTCTCAGTGGAAGTGATGAGTAGGAGAAAGGAAAAAGCGTTTGGAGGTAGAGTGGAGGGGGAGAGATTTTCCTGAGTTGAGGATAGGTCACAGGTCCCCGGGACCCTGGAAAAGGATCAAGGTCAGGGCCATGACTGCTGGGGGAGGAGAAGTGGAGAGGCCCCCAGAGGCTCAGGCTACAAGGTCAGCAGCAACCACAAGGAACCCGAGGTTCGAAGCTTCTCTGTTTTTGCTAACTCAGGAAACCCCTGGGAGGGACAAGGACTCCAGAGTGGAATCCACTTTATCTGATTTTAGTGAAATAAAGGAACAGATACTCTTGCACATGTAAGTTTGTGGAGTGAAATTCACACCCACCTGCCTGTTATTGTTATCATCAGTGTTGCTGTTATTGCTATTATGAAATAGCCTGGAGCCTGGGCCAGGACACCAGATTTAAGAGCATATTGAATGCTGCTCTTGGTAGAGGCCCTTCCCTGCCCCAGGTAGTGCTGGGGCTTCTATCATGCCTGGAGTGACAGTGCTAAGACAACTTTCCGTGATTGAGGGCCTGGTTGGAGAACTCAGCCTTGGCTGGACCCAGTGAGCTTCTGTCTGCACAGGGCTGCTGGGGATCCAGGCACCAAGGTCGGCAGAGAAAGTCAGAGCTCAAGGAAAGCTTTTGCCTCTCTCTTCATCTTCAGACCTGGGCTGCTCCCCGCCGCCCCCTCCCAATCCCCTGCTCCCTAACCTGGCTCGATTCTCCAAGTTCCCTGGCTGGGGAGCTGGAAGGAGAAGGGAGTTTCCAGAATGTCTCTGTAGAGCTCCAGGGGGAGGCTTGGCAACTGGAGATTGTCAGCCGTCTCCTTGGCAACTGACAGCCAAATAATTCTGGGAATGGAGGAGGGGGGAGCACCCTGCAGGGTGGCCAAGAGAAGCAGATCCCCAGCCTTCTGAAAACTTCAGTTCTTCATTACCTGGGTCAGTCGGGGTCCAGGCGGGAGACAGAAACCACATCAGTCAGTTGAAAAGAGAATTGACTATGAAGAATTGGTAACTGGGTATAAAGTTGCTAATTAGGTAACACAAGAGCATGCTTGGGTGTCATGGAGCTGGCAACGGCAGGGGCTGGGAAAACAAAGGAAGAGGCTGGAATCACTGAACCTTCAACATGGCAAGGAGTGGTACCCAGAGCCTGGGACCCAGACCCCTGAGGAGGAGACTGAGCAGGAAGCGAGGACCCCTTGGCTTGTGCCCAGACCTCAGGAAGGGGCACCAGCCAGCTGGTGCTGGGGCTCTGGGGCAGGCGTGTGGGAGTGGGTGGTGGATGATGAAGCTGTCAGTGTTGGAAAAACTGCAAACTGCATTCAGCCGCTGCTTCAGGGTGGGCCTGCTGCTGCTGGGGTGGAGAAGTGTCGTTGGAGTGAGGCATACGGGGAACACACAGGCGCAAGGAGATGCCCACCCTTCTTTGTCCATCCCATAGCTTCCCTTTAGTGGCTCCTACCAGGAAATCCAAGAAGAAACAGCTAGCAAAGCAGACGTGGGATTCACAGGGCCCAAGGTCAGCATCATAAAGCAGTGGACAGAGGATGGGTCTGGACCTAAGACGGGAGACCCTTAGAGTAGGGACTTCCCTGGTGGTCCAGTGGCTGAGGCTCCACACTCCTAATGCAGGGGCTGGATTTGATCCCTGGTCATGGAACTGGATCTCACATACCACAACTGAATTCATATGCTGCAACTAAAGATCCAAATGTTTCAATGCAGATTGAAGATCCCATGTGCTGCAAAGAAGATCCAGCATAGCCAAATAACTAAATAAACGAGAGAAGAGAAAGAGCAGTGTCCAGATCTTCACTTCTGTGAATCTCTTACACAAAGTGCAGGACCCAGCCTTATAATTGGCACTCAATAAATGTTAAATTGGTAAATATGCCTAGCTTTTATTACGCACTTTTAATAAGGACAGGCAGAGTGCTAAGCAATGCTGAGCATATAGTTGGTACTCATCTAATGTCTAGGCAATGGCAACCCACTCCAGTACTCTTGCCTGGTAAATCCCATGGATGGAGGAGCCTGGTGGGCTGCGGTCCACGGGGTTGCTAAGAGTCGGACACGACTGAGTGACTTCACTTTCACTTTTCACTTTCATGCATTGGAGGAGGAAAGAGCAACCCACTCCAGTGTTCTTGCCTGGAGAATCCCAGGGACGGGGGAGCCTGGTGGGCTGCCGTCTATGGGGTCACACAGAGTTGGGCACGACTGAAGCTACTTAGCAGCAGCAGCATCTAATATCACTGTCTGGCCTCTGTCTTGGTTCCTGAAAGGGCACATGGACCAGCCTTCCCTGGATGGACTCTGGCTTGTCTTGAAGCGTTACTGACATTCACAGGCTCTGACAGCTGGAAGGAATTTGTATAATGTTAGAGATGAAAACAACAGCAGTGAAGAAGTATTTAGGTAAAAGTGGCCTTAAGAAAATGAACTATAAATCACTGTGATCAAATCATACATTAAAGGTAAAGGACAAGATAAATAGATCCAGGGGATGGAAATAGAAACCAGTTGGGAAATATAAAGAACATATGGAGTATAGTATAAGAATAAAAAAAAGGTGGTATTTCAAACCAGTGGGGAAAAAAGATAGTTTATTTAATAAATTGTATAGACACAACTGGCTGGCTGTCTGAAAAAACAAAACAAGGTTAAGCTCTCTACCCCATGAGTTATTAAAACCAAGTTTCAAATAGATGAAAGATTTAAATGTATTTAAATTTAAACATTGAAAACAATTTAAATATTGGTTTTTATATTTAAACAATTTCACAAGGAAATATTTAAAACAATTTAAATATTTAAAACAATTTAATGAGGAAAAAATTAGGAGAATATTTATACAATCTAGGGTTTGAGGAGATTTTTCTAAACAAAGCAGCAAGTCCAGAAGCTATAGAGGAAAATTTTAAATGTTTAAATTTTGGAAGAATAAAAGGTAACATATACAAAATCAAAAGACAAATTATATACTGGAGCAAATATTTCAATTACCACCAGTAAAGAGTTAACATCTATAATACACAAAGAACTCATACACAATAAGAAAGAGAAATGACCTAGTTGAAAATGGACAAAACAAATGGTCAGTACATTTATGGGAAGATGCTCAATCTCACTAATAGTCAGGGAGATGCAGATTTTGAGATGTGACATCACTTTTCATTTATTGGACTAGCAAAACTTGAAAAGAATGACGATGGTTAGGGCTGGCGAAGATGTGGGAGAGACCCACGCTCAAATGCAGCAGGCAGGTATGTGAATTTCCTTGGACTTCTGAGAAAGTGATCTGGTAACATACATAAAAATTAAAAATATGCATCTCTTTAATATAGTCACGTCATTTCTGGAGTTTATCCTACAGGGGAGAAGGAAAAAACCCTGACAAACTCCAGTACACAAGGTTATGGATACAAAAAATTCTTTATAACATTTTTTGTGGTAGGTTTTCCCACCACATCAGTCCTATAACATTATGCGGCTATTCAAAATAATAAATTGCACAAAGACAAACGCTGTATGATTCCACTTTAGATACCTCTATAATGGTCAAACTTATAGAAACAGAAAGGATGGTGGTTGTCCATGGCTGGGGTAGATGCGGGATGGGGAATTGTTTAAGGGGTATGGAAGTTCAGTTTTGCAGAATGAAAAAGTTCTAGAGGTTAGATGTATAGCAATGCGAATACTTTAACATTACTGAAAGTTACACTTAAAAATGGTTGAGATGATAAATTTTGTGTTATGTGTGTGTGTTTGTGTGTGTGTTCTGTGGTGCCCAACTTTTTGCAACCCCATGGATTGTAGCCCACCAGGCTCCTCTGTCCATGGGATTCTCCAGGCAAGAATACCAGAGTGAGTTGACATTTCTTTCTCCAGGGGATCTTCCAGATACAGGAATTCCACGTGCACCTCCTGCATTGGCAGGCAGGTTCTTTACCGCTGAGCCACCTGGGAAGCTATTTTACCACAATATAAGAAAAAATAAATTAGAAGGATTTTCATTAGGCTTCCTAGTGGCTAAGACAGTAAAGCGTCTGCCTGCAGTGCAGGAGACCCGGGTTCAATCCCTGGGTTGAGAAAATCCCCTGGAGAAGGAAATGGCAACCCACTCCAGTACTCTTGCCTGGAAAATTCCACGGACTGAGGAGCCTGGTAGGCTACAGTCCATGGAGTTGCAAAGAGCCAGACAACTGAATGACTTCACTTTCTTTCTTTCTTTCATGAGGTTAGGTGAGAAAAGCAACTTGCAGAGAAGTTGGTGTGATATTTATGAAATAAATAGCAATGATTGCAAATAAATGTCTGTTGGGTAGTCAAGATCTGCTTGTCCATGACCCGTGTCCTCTGATTCCAGAGCATTCTCTCTTCTCAAAGCCCAGGATTCTAGACTAGCACTGGGTTAAGCTCACTAGCTCTGTCAGCCTTTGGGCAGCAAAGCACCCTTTAGACTTTTGCCCTGGTGCTCCCCCATCTCAACCCTCCCCCTTCAGGTACCCACAGGCTCTGGCACTACCAGGAACAGCTGTTTCCAATATTCTGCACAAACTTTATTGAAGGAGAAGCCCTGTTTATCATCCTTCAGGCCCTAGCTCCTCCTGATTAGGTACATATGACCTGACCTGTCAGCAGGGCCTGAGCCCCAGTCAAAGGGGAGATTGTTCTGAGCTGGGAGGTGAGAGAGGCAGGAGCCTGGGGAGCTGAGAAGGGCCCTGAGGAGCCTTCGGCCAGCCTGGAGCAGATGTAGGTGTTCTCAGGCTCAGGGGAAGGGGAGGCTAAGCTGAGAAAATTCTTTAAGGGCCCCTGGTCTGCTTGTCTTCTCCGGCCATATCTTCTTTCTCTCTAGCCTCCAAGTTTAAGGTGTCGTGGTGGTAAGTTTAGTTGCTGAGTCGTGTCCCACTCTTGTAAACCCATGAACGTAGCCTGCCAGACTCTTCTGTCCACAGAATTTCCTAGGCAAGAGTACTCAATGGGTTGCCATTTCCTTCTCCAGGGTGATCTTCCTGACCCAGGGATCAAATCCGGGTCTCCTGCATTGCAGGCAGATGCTTTACCATCTGAGCCTCCAGGGAAGCTTCCTCCAGCCTCCAAGCTTCTTCCAAGAGATGTAGCCTACAGGAGGACCATCTCCCCATCCTCAGGCTCTAACCTCAGCCCAGTTTCTCTTTCCTTTCTTCTCTCACCTGTACCAAGAAACACCCCTAGATATAATTAAAAAAAAAAAAAGATAGCTCTTCACCGTTCAACTCTTCCCAAAGCTGGGGAAACTCAAATACTGAAAATCAGTCAGTTCATGCAGTTGCTCAGTCATGTCCAACTATTTGTGACCCCATGGACTGCAGCACACCAGGCTTCCCTGTCCATCACCAACTCCTGGAGCTTGCTCAAACTCATGTCCATTGAGTCGGTGATGCCATCCAACGATCTCATCCTCTGTTGTCCCCTTCTCCTCCTGCCTTCAATCTTTCCCAGCAGCAGGGTCTTTTCTAGTGAGTCAGTTCTTCATATCAGGTGACCAAAGTATTGGAGTTTCAGCTACAGCATCAGTCCTTCCAATGAAAATTCAGGACTGATCTCCTTTAGGATGGACTGGTTGGATCTCCTTGCAGTCCAAGGGACTCTCAAGAGTCTTCTCCTGGACCACAGTTCAAAAGCATCAATTCTTCGGTGCTCAGCTTTCTTTTTAGTCCAACTCTCACTTCCATACATGGCTACTGGAAAAACCATAGCTTTGGCTAGGCAGACCTTTGTTGGCAAAGTAATGTCTCTGCTTTTTAATATGCTGTCTAGGTTGGTCACGGCTTTTCTTCCAAGGAGCAAGTGTCTTTTAATTTCATGGCTGCAGTCACCATCTGCAGTGATTTTGGAACTTGAAAAAATAAAGTCTGTCACTGTTTCCATTGTTTTCCCATCTACTTGCCATGAAGTGATGGGACTGGATGCCATGATCTTAGTGTTTTGAATGTTGAGTTTAACTTAGAGACCACCTAAGTCTCAACTTACTCTCAGTGTAGAAACTCCATCAATAGTATCCTTGACCAATGGCCACACCAGCTGATGCTTGAACATTCTAAGCAATATGGTCCAGTAAGTTAGTCCCCGGCCTCATGCGACTCTGTGCTCAGATGTTCAGTTGTGTCCGACTCTTTGCAACCTCATGGGACTTAGCTCACTATGCTCTTCTGTTCTTGAGATTTCCCAGGCAAGAATACTAAAGTAGGCTGCCATTTCCTTCTCCAGGGGATCTCCCTGACCCACAGACTGAACCCAAGTCTCCTGCATCTCCTGTATTGGCAGGTGGATTCTTTAGTGACATCTGGGAAGCCCCAACTATGAGTTACATAAACATATGTTAATTCACTTGATTGTGGCCATCATTTCACAATGGACCAAATCATCACTTTCTATACTTTATATACATACAGTTGTATTTGTCAACTATATCTAATAAAACTAGGAGAAATTTAAAACTAAAAATTTAGTTTCTTAGTCACACTAGAAACGCATCCAGTTTTTAACAGCCATGTGTCATACAATGTGTCAAGAAATTCAAGGACTCTCACCTCTTGCCCTAGTGGCAAGCTAGGAAGTTAATCTGCCAGTTCCGTGGATGCCAGCAGAAGACATGAGAATTCAGGATTTGAGATAAGGACTTTATTATTTATAGCAGTATCAGCAGTCAGAGTATGAGCATTTTCTTTCTCTGGTTTCCTGAGTTCCAATTCCCACAGGGCAATGTGAAGAGGGTCGGAGATACCTGCTCATGTGAACATGCAGTGGATCACAATACAGGACTAGAATTCTGAGTTTAGGAGACCTGGATCTTTTCCAACAGGCAGGAAGACGAAGTTCTTTGCTCTGGAGGAAGACACTACCTTTTCCTTCCAAAGCTGTTGGCTATATAAATGCCCTTGAAAAGTGTCCAGAAAAAAGGCATTCAGTGCCTTTGCTTTCAAGTTTGCAGAAATACAAGACCCATGGAGAACTGTCTCCCAGCCTACAGTGGTTAGTCAACATTTCCATCACTGCAGAGTTCTGTTGGACAGAGATGCTCTAAGCAATGGGGAGCCAGCTGCTTTGCTGGGAGTTCCCGATCACTTCTGAGTTCTGACCCAAGCAGTCACTGGGAAATGAGCCAGCATTGGCTCTTTGTATCCTTATGTATAAGTTTCAAGGTAAGGTGTTTTCCTTGACGCAGATGTTCTTTCATACCACACTTCCTGTCTTTCCTAACTAATGAGTTAACATGTATATGGTGCTTCACCCAGGGCTTTGCTATGCTCTATGGTCCTGGGGACACCATGAGGATCCAGGATACGGAGGCAAAGGGGACTCAACCAGGACATTCCTGAGGGGTCCAACACTCCAGTGCAATGGTTCCTGAGCTTTAGCAGCATCAGAATCACCTGGAGGGTGTGAAAAAAGACCTTGCTGAGTCCCCCCCATGACTCTGTGATGCAGGAGGTCTGTGGTAGGACCTGAGAGTTAAGAAGTTCTCAGAGGGTGATAATGCTGCCAACCTGGGGACCACACTGAGAGCCCCAGCTCTGGAACCATGGGAGCACTCTGAGCTGCTTGTAAGGTGATGCATGGATGATTATTGTTATCTTAAAGTTATTTGTACTTTAATGCATGTTAGAAAAACATAACCAGCATGTCAAACTAGCTATATTTTTTAATAACTTTTATTTATTTATTTATTTATTGGCTGTTCAGGGTCTTTGTTGTTGGACAGGCTTTTTCTCTAGTTTCCGGGAGCAGGCCCTACTTTCTAGTTGCAGTGCTCAGCTTCTCATTGCAGTGGCTTCTCTTGCCATGGAGCACAGACTCTAGGGTGTGTGGTCTTCAGTAGCTGAGGCGTGTGGGTTCAGTAGTTGCAGCTCCCAGGTTCTAGAGCTCAGGGTCAATAGTTGTGACACACAGGATTTGTTTCTCCAAGGCATGTGGGATCTTCCTGGATTGGAGATTAAACCTGTGTCTCCTGCGTTGGCAGTCAGATTCTTTACCACTGAATCACCAGGTAGGTTCTACCTAGTTATATTTTTTTAAGTAAAAATAAATTGATTTAAGGATATATTTATATATCTATGTTATGTGAAGATTGGCAAAGAAGGTGAAAACAAAGAGTGATTGAAGTCTGGGCAATACTGATGCAGGGAAGGGCAAAGAACAAGGATTCAGACAGGCCTGTATCCAATGCCAGATCTGCTGCAGGATGGAAACCACAACCTCTCAGCTGCTGAATTTATCAAAAGGGATCTTTTCTTATTTCTTTTTCTGTCTGGTTTATTTTACTTAGCATAATATTCTCCAGGTTCATTCATGTTGTTACTAATGAGAGGTATTCCTTCTTTCTCAAGGTTTAATGATACATTTCATTTCATTTATATACACTATACCTCCTTTTCCATTGACCTTGGTGTTGTTTGGTCGCTAAGTTTTTTCTGACTCGTTGCAACTTCATAGACCATACACTGTAGCCCACCAGGCTCCTCTGTCCATGGGATAGGTGTGGGTTGCCATTTCCTTCTCCTGGGGATCTCCCCTGATCCAGGGATTGAACCCATGTTCAATCCTGCAATGGCAGGTGGATTTGTTTTACCACTGAACCACTTGGGAAGCCCTTTCCATTGATCTATTGATAGTCAAATGACATCTTTAGGTTTCCCAGGACTAGTGAGGATCGAGTTACTCCCTCCCTCTCTCCTTCCCATCCCTCCTAAGGAGGCAGACACAACCCCCACCTTCAGGCTGCCAACACTCTAGGAGACACACTCTGTCATCTTTAAAAGCTTAAAGATCGTAGGCTTTGTTACAGTCCTGATTCTTTATCCTAAGACAGAAGCCAAAGCCCTCCCTCCCTCTGGCTGCAGCTCAGGACTCTGGAAGGAGCCATAAGCCCAGTCTAGGGAGAGTGGAGGGCCACACGGGCATTCCCTCCTGGATGGGAAGACCAGCCTCCCTCTGCTCCATAGTCCTTCCCTCGGGGGCAGCTGTTCTGTTCCTAATCACTCTGCCTCAGGTTAATCACACAGCTGCTTGGTGGCTCCTGAGCCCAAAGCCACGTCAGAGGGCAAGACCCAGGCCTGGCCCAGAAAATCCACCCAGGACAGAATCCACGTTCATCTTTTTAGAGCAACAAGGCCCTGACTTCATGAGCCTGCTGTCAGTGATAGTAGGGCAGCAGGAAAGAAAAAAAAAAATGACTTCATGAGACAGGAAACCCAATATTCTTGGGACTATCTGCAAGAAGAAACCACACTGGGGGGCGGAGGGCTGTTGGGAGTGGGGCACTTCAAGGAACTCAGACCAAACCCAGCTGGGGAGAGGGCCTTTTAAACCAACCCCCTGGGTTCGTGCTTTTGGCTGAGGCCTCCAGACTCCAAGTGGGGTTCCCGTCCTGCCCCCAATTCCACAGGGCTTTCTGCTCCCTGCCCTCCTCGTTTTAATGATCTCAGACAGACATAAAAACAGCTGAGCTCAGCACAGGCGACTGAGACAGGAACGTTGCCTCAGGGTCCCCCAGGACCCCAGCTGGGTACCATGCCGCCCTCGGCTCCATTTTGACGGGATAAAGTGAACTCATTTATTCGGTTGTTTTAAGTGAGCTCACACCAGGCAGTGCCAGAGAACGGAGGAGACATAAATCTCTCTCGGCTCACGGAGTCACTGCCAAACACCTTGGATAAAACTCTCTGCCTGTTTGAGACAGTTTTCCCCCCTTTTAGAAATGAGGAGGGAAAAAGTACTAAAAATCGAAGGGAGTCGGGGGAGGGTGTTAGCAGATTCTGGGAATGACAAACTTGTCAACGCTTTTGCCTAATAAAAATTCTTCCAGTAAGAAAGGCAAACTTTTAACTCAGAGATTTTCCTGAGCGGGCTTTCGGGGGAGGGGAGTAGGGTGGAAGGCATTGCTGGTCATCTGGCCGGGGAGCGGGTTAACTCTAATGGGGGAACTAGGGGCTTTTCTTACATCCATCAAGGCTGTGTCCGCACCAGAGGTGGGCGGCCGGTCACACTTCACCCTCAGTGCTGTGGGTACAGCCTCAAACAGTTCTAAACCAGAGCAAACTCAGGCAGGCTGTTGGAAAACGTTTTGAAAACCCCCCAACCACAGAGCAACCTTACCTCCAGGGGTGTGTACTCACTCAGGTAAAGGACAACGAGTGATGTGGCCCGGCCAGCCCCCAGTCGCCAACCACAGCTTTTGCTTTTCCTGCACCGGGAGAGGTCCTTAGAGTCTGTGGTCTTTGCAAACACTGAGAGCAGCAAACACATTACTGAAAGTCACCCACAACCTCACCAGCCCTATGATGCAGGGGTCCTCAACCCTTTTGGCACCAAGGACTGGTTTCGTGAAAAGACAGCTTTTCCACGGACAGGGGGTGGAGAGGATAGTTTCAGGATGATTCAAGTGCATTACACTTGTTTGCTCTTTATTTCCATTATTATTGCATCAGCTCCAATTTGGATCATCAAGCATTAGATCCCAGAGGTTGGGGACCCCTGCTGTGATGTATCCAACTCTTTTGTTTCCACATTTCTTGTCTACACACAAACTTTTAAAGCATCATTGTGACTGAGACTGCAGGCAAACCTCCTGTCCACTACCTCTCCTTTTTCAGCCAAGACGTTTCACCCAGATCAGTGTTCTAGGATTTCACTACTCAGAATGTGCTCTGCAGATGAAGGGCATCATAGCCACCCAGACCTGGGATCTCAGGGCCCCAGCTTAACACGCTTCTTGGCGGTTTCATTTACACTCATGGCTGGGTGAGGGGACTCTGAACACACAGGCAGGGTCTAAACTCTTCTATAAGCTGGAGCGATGCCATTCCTTCCTTCCCTGCTCTTCCTGTAGGAATGGGGCACGAGTGAGCAGCAGGCACTGCTCTGGGTGCAAAATGGGTTAAGAGGGTACCTTCCTGCACCACCATGTTTTACCCCACACGAAGCAGCAATGAGAAGGATTTCAGAGCTGGGGGGGAACTTGGGGGACGGGACCAGAAACCAGGTCTCTTGACCCCTCCAGACGTGTCACTGTCTCTCACCTGGACTCCCTCAGGCAGACAAGTCAGCAGGTGGGTGTGCCCGGCCCAACCTGGGAACACTCAGAGAGACTCCTCACCTCCCCACCCTTGGGGGTCACAGCCTCCTGGGCAGCCACACTTGTCCATCCCCTTGTGTCTTGGTTCCAGGTGCCCTTCCTGAACTTTCTGAGACAGGAAAAATCTACCTCATGATTCAGTATTGTAAAGAAATCAGTTCTCCACCAATTAATGTATGGACTGAGTAAATAAATTATTACTGCCAAGTGGGTACAGATAAAAATTAAGAGGGTTTTTGAAAGTTGAGGACATGGATCTAAAATTACTCTTGAAGAATAAAACTGGTAATGATATTTTTTTAAAAAGATGAGAATTAAGATAGCCAAAAGGAGGAACAAGTCCTTACATTAAAGCATTATTTAACAATAATACTTAAAATTATAGCACTGGTACAGGAATAAACTGGAATTAAGTACCCAGAATCCTTCTATATGTGTGGAGGTATATAGAAATTTATTAAGATAAAGGAGATAGCAGAAGAAAGTGAAAAAAAGAAATATTTCTCAATGAAAGGCATTGGAATTATTAGTTTTTTTTAAAAAGGGAAAATATGGCCAATATCTTTTTTAAAGCTAAAATCACAATAATACTCAAGAATAAAACTGAATGTTTCCTAGAGCAGGGTCAACATTCTAGAACCAGCAGACAAAATCCATACAACTATTGAATTATTTCACTATGAAAATGAGATAGTTTTGTGTGTAAAACCATAGTACAAATAAAAAGGGCAAACTAGAAAAGCATATGTTCAGTAAAAAGTTAACCTCTTTATTTGGAAAAACCAAGTCACACAGGTATTTCGCAAACTTAATAAGGACAAAATTAATATCTCATAAGACAAATGGGCAAAGCACATTACAGATGTTTTTCAAACAGTGAACCACATGCCAAAAAAAAATTTTAAAAAAAGGAACTTTGTATTAAAAGAGATGTAAACCAGAAAAAGTTACCAAGCAATTTTGAAATGAAAATGGGTAGGTGAGGTGAAATGAGTGGGAGTAATATAAACATCTCTAATTCTAAGAAATAATTCAAAATAATGGGAAAGATTTGCTGCAGCTCTCTTTTTTTTTTTTTTTTTTGACTTGTTGCATGGCTTACAGGATCTTAGTTTACCAACCAGCGATCAAACCTGAGCCCTCGTCAGTGAAAGTGTGAAATCCTAACCACTGGACCACCAGGGAATTTCCAGCATTATTTATAATGTTGAAAAGCTGGACAGCCACATAAATGTTCAACCAGGATAGTAATATGCATTGTGTTATATTCACCTGATAGGATAATCTAATCAGTGTTATTATAATAATTCCAAAGACTATGTAGTAACATGAAAAAAACACTTTATTTTTTTTTCTCTCTCTTTTTTTTTTTTCCATTTATTTTTATTAGTTGGAGGCTAATTACTTTACATCATTACAGTAGTTTTTGTTATACATTGAAATGAATTAGCCATGGATTTACATGTATTAATGTTTCAAATCAGTTCAGTTCAGTCGCTCAGTCGTGTCCGACTCTTTGCGACCCCATGAACCGCAGCACGCCAGGCCTCCCTGTCCATCACCAACTGCCGGAGTCCACCCAAACCCATGTCCATTGAGTCAGTGATGCCATCCAACCATCTCATCCTCTGCTGTCCCCTTCTCCTCCTGCCCTCAATCTTTCCCAGCATCAGGGTCTTTTCTAATGAGTCAGCTCTTTACATCAGGTGGCCAAAGTATTAGAGTTTCATCTTCAACATCAGTCCTTCCAAAGAATGTTTCAAATAAGGACACAATACCATCTATGCACTACAATCAACCACAGTCATATTAAGATGAAAAGGACCATTTCCAGGCAGTAAATGTTATAATAATTTTGGTAATTATCCCCATCACTTTTGTTTGCTGTTTTATTGCTTTTGTTGTGTTAGTCACTCAGTTGTGTCCAACTCTTGTGACCCCATGGACTGCAGACCACCAGGCTCCTCTGTCCATGGAATTCTCCAGGCAAGAATACTGGAGTGGGTTGCCATTTCCTTCTCTGTTTGCTTTTATAATGTAAATATTAAATAAAAATCATCCACATTCTGCATAAACTGATGAAAATAGGTATAATGGTTACACAAGGACTATGGTTACACAGGGAAGTTGGCAAATCTGATAATTAAGGCAGGTAAGAGTTATTCACTCCAGGGACTTCTCTGGTGGTCCAGAGACTAATGGGTCCATGCTCCCAATGCCTGGGGGACCCAGGTTCAACCCCTGGTGGGGGAACTAGATCCCATATGTAGCAACTAAAGATCTTGTGTGCCACAACTAAGACTCAGTGCAGCCAAATAAGTAAATACATCTTAAAAGGAAAAGTTAGCCATTCCATTTTCTTTTCACTGATGGGAAACAATCTTCCTCTGTACAAAGCTCCCATGGCCCACACTCGTGTGTGTGTGTGTGTGTGTGTGTGTGTGTGTGGGTCTGCTGTGTGGGGTCATGGAAACTTAGCATTTTAAAATGGGTAGAGTCTCCGAGATCATTTTATTTCTGACTCTCAGCTAATTCAAGAACCAGAAGAACTACAGTGTCCATTGCAAGTCAGTGTAACGGATGCCTCTGAATGACTGACTCTTCCCTCAAGTGGGGAGCTCACCACCTCGCAGAGCAAGTGGGGAGCTCACCACCTCGCAGAGCAGCCTGATTAGGCTCTGCCTTCTCAGCCACACCCAAGGCTGCTGTGCAGAAACACACCTCCAACCCTCGCACGAAGCGGGGCTCCCTTGCCAATCGCTTCCTTCCACTGAGATTTCAAGTCACAAATCACAAACTCAGGGACTGAGTGAGACCGCATCACCTTCCTAACAAAAGGAAAACCAACACAAAATGAGATGATCCCCTTTCATGTCAAATGTATAGTAGAAATGGGAATGTAGACACCCACAGCTACTCTATTGAATAGAAAAAAAAGTTATCAGAAAGAAATGAATCCCTAAAGTGCAACAGATATTTGCCTATGCTTCTCCCTAAAAACTAAAGCCTTTTTTTTTTCTTTGTTTTGGTCGTGCTATGCAGCATGTGGAATCTTAGTTCCCCGACCAGGGATCAAACTTGTGCCCTCTGCAATGGAAGCTCAGCGGAGTCTTAACCACCAGACAGCCAGGGAGGTCCTGAAACTAAAGACTTTTAGATCTGTAAAGATTCTCATTTAGAAAATTCTTTCAGTTGTTCTGAATACCAGATGGGGAAGGCCATCTTTTCCGTGCTCATCTTTCTCATTCTCCTAGTGCTTCTGGTTGAGCCTAAGCTCAGCACCAGAAGTACAAGGCTGATGAGCGGAGAGGGAGGGCTGGCAGCCCCACATGGGCAGTGGAACTCTGGCCTGGGTTTGCAGGACACACGAGTGCTTCTCTTAACCAGGAATCATCCCATTTCACGTGTGTTTCCTGTATTTTGTGAGAAGAGTCCAAAAGCTTCATATTTAAAGGCAGGGTGGAAGACCACATTAAAAAGAGATAATGGTGCTTCTGTGTGTGTCACTCAGTTGTGTCTGACTCTTTGCGACTCCATGGACTGTAGCCCACCAGGCTTCTCTGTCCATGGAATTTTCCAGGCAAGAATACTGGAGAGGGTAGCCACTTCCTCCTCCAGGGGATCTTCCTGTCCTAGAGATTGAACCCAGGTCTCCTGAATGGTAGGCAGATTCTTTACCATCTGAGCCACCAGGAAAGCCTACTGTCCTCCACTCCAAGTTCATATGTTGAAACTTTAACTGCCTCTTGCCTCACCATGCGATGGTACTTGCAGGTGAGGCTTTGGGGAGGTGATCGGGCAGTGAAGGGGGCCCCCGTGGTGGGACGCTGGGATTAGAGACGCCAGGTGGAAGGCATGTCCCTTTCCCTCGGCCACATGAGGACACCATGAGAAGGCAGATTAGTCTGCACGTCACCAGAAGCCGACCCTGCCGGACCTTGATCTCAAATTTCCTGGCCTCCAGAAATTTAAGGAAATACATTTCTGTTGTTTAAGGCCCCCAGTCTATGTGGTATTTATATATATATATATATATATATACAGAGAGAGAGCTTGTTTTAAAAAAAAATATTTTATTTATTTTAATTGGAGGATAATTACAACATTGTGATGGATTTTGTCATACAGCAGCATTAATCGAACATAGATATACATGTGTCCCCTCCCTCCTGAACCCCCCATCTCCCTCCCCACCCCACGCCTCCGTTGTCAAAGAAGACTGGCTTTGGACACCCTACCTCATACATCAAACTCCCACTGGCTATCTATTTTACATATGGTTATGTATATGTTTGAAAGCTATTCTCTCAAATCATCCCACCCTCTCCTCCCACTGAGTTCCAAAGTCTGTTTTTATGTCTGTGTCTCCTTTGCTGCCCCGCACGTAGGAGCATATCATCTTTCTAGATGCCCTATATATGCGTTAATATATGATATTTGTCTTCCTCTTTCTGACTTGGTTCACTCTCGGTGGCATTCTGTCACAGCAGCCCGGGCCCGCTGCGACACGAAGCAGGAAGGGGAATGGAGGAAGAGGGCAGTGTCTCTGGCAGTGGTCCGGCTGCCCCATCCCTGCTTAGAGATCCCAGAACAAAAAGGAGCATGTTGGCCTGAGGAGGGAGCGGCACCGTGGGGGAGGAGGAGTCCGCAGAGGGAAGGGAGGAGTGGGAGCCCCAAGTCATCTCTCAGGCCTTGAGTGAAACACGTAGAAAGATGCTGGGGGGAGTTCTGCAGGAGGTCCTCCCAAGGCTGAGCGCTGGTGCTCCCTGCTGCATAGCACAGGGCTGGGGTTTCCCTTGGTCTGTGGGTTACCATGTCACGAGGGTCTTCAGTATACAAGCTGACTCCCTGGAGGTGGTGAAGGGTGGGGCAGGGGGAGGAGCTAAGAGGACCCAACTCTTCTGTTGTTCCTTGGGGGAAACTACCTTGGCCTCTGCGCCAGCCTGCGGGGCTGTCTGTTCAGCAGGAAGGGCCCTGAGCTCGGAGGGTGAAGACAAGCAGGCCCATGGGGAGCCCCTTGCCCTGGACCCCACTGCAGCATCCGTGCCTGCAGTTGTGCTATCTAAATCTGGGTCCTCTAGCCGACCTGCCCACCCCCCCTGCCTTGAGTCAAAGGGAAGAAGGCTGAGCCTCTCAGGGAACCAAAAGCAGAACTGAGGTTGGACACTGGCTCCTCTCCCAGGGTCTTGTCTGGAAAGGTACCACTCATCTCCCCAGCAATCCTCCAGACTTTCCACCATTGACGACACGTGTGGAGGTGGCCAGAGCTCTCCTGGGGCCTGAGCTGTGCTGGGAGCATTAACATTTTCTCAAGGGCAAAAGCCATCACACCTTCTGGGAAGGGCTGTCAGACAACCTACCAGACCAGGACCCGTGCATTCGTCTTTCCTGTCATTCATGGTTGTCTCTGATCCATCACCTAACATCCAGGACCTGTGCCCCCGCCAGCGAGGTGTTCACTCACAGTTCCCACTGGAAATCACAGCCCTGCTGTATGTAATCGGGAATTTCAATATGCTCATGGTCTGAAGCTGGCCAAGATAAACCGAATGGGTCTGGTTTAGTATCTGGTGCCAAGTAATACACAGCTGATTAACCCAACTCCCAGACGCGCTGGAATCATCTGGCCATTCCCAGCTTCTCCATGGACTCTTTCTCTGAGGCAGGCATCTACGGAGAGAGACGATCTGGCCCAGCCAGGCACGAGGACGCGGAGACTGCTGGCAGCTCTGAGCAGGGTGCTGCTCCCGAGACAAGCCTTGGGAATGTTGACTTGCAAACCGGACAGTCAGTGTGCAGACAGCTGAGATGTACACAGAATGGGGATGGCTTTCCTCCTCCTCGGTGGCGAGACAAAGGGAAGTGTGGAGGGGCAAAGCGGGAGAAGGATGCGCACTGTGTGCAGACGCCGTGGGAACAGCTGCCAAATGGAAGGCGTTTGCCAGGATAACTGATAGAGACTCTGTTAGAGATCGGGTCCGGAAGAGGAAGTGGTAGAGTCTTGTTTAGGAGATCCCCAATGCTCAGCTGACTGTGATGCTAAGTCCAACTCAATCCTCAAATAGCGAGAGAGGTCTAGCAATCCTGTGGTCCACAGGACCACACTTCCTATGGTTATTCATCTTGTGCTACAGGACTGGGGTTCAAAACTAAGATGGCAAGTATCAGGGAAGGATGTTAGTGAATGAAGAAATGGAAAGAGAATATTTACGCAACAGAACAAGTATTCACTGATTGCGTATTAGGTGCTGGGGGCTGGGTACCGAGGGGACAAGCTGATTCGGCCCAGAGAGGAAGGCAGACACGTAAAAGAACATGCATGGACCTTCAGAGGCAGAAGCTCCACATTTTATAGATTCTATCCCTGGGACTTGTCTTTGCCTTGGCATCTCCTCCCTAACACAGTGGTCTTAAGGACCTGTGGCTTTACCTGTTCTCGGCTACGACAGGTAACTGTGTTTCTGGGCTCTACCCTACGAGAGTCTGGATTTCTGTGTACAGTATGGGGAAGAAATCTGCATTTTTCTCCCAAGTTCTCCAGGTAATTCTGGTGATGAACTGGATCTGGACCTGTTAGGTGACAGCAAGATGGTGCTAAGTACTTGACGGGAGGCATCTTGCAACCTATGTCCTCTCTGGTAAAAGGAAATGCAGTCTTCTCCTCTGGGAAGTTGGCCCCCATGGTGCCGGGGCTCCCTCCTCTGTGCCCCTTATTTAAGCAAAGACCATTATTAAAAGAAAGCTGACTTATTCAGAGTCTCAGCCGTGAGGATCTGAATTCGCACATGACGGGTACATCTTACTCATCTCTCTTCCTTGGTGTGTAGCCTACAGGACGCACAATGAATACGTTGGAGGATGAGGATGTTGGACGATTTTCATCTATGTCTGAGCCCTGCCCACGGGAATAAAACATTGGCAGGTGACACGCACGTGGAATACCAGAAGAGATAGGCCGGGAACCACCCTCCAACCTGGGATGACAGGCACACTCCCCAAGGGCGCTGGTGGCCGCCTGGTGTGACAGAACGGTAGCCTGATTCTGGCCGTGGATTGCAAAGCCTGCGCGGGCCTTCTGGGAGAGTATTGATTCCCCGCCACCACCCTGTTTACTCAAGCCCACTGTTTCATTTTTCTAGAAGTAAATGTGAGAAATGAGAAGCATCTCAACGGGACCTGTAGGGAAATGTCTAGGATTCTCACATCCACCTTGAGAGTCTGAAAAGCAAACCTAACAGCTCCCTGAAATGTCACCTCTTTAATAAGGCAGGTGGGCTCCCCCAACCCCCACTGCCTGTCTTGAAGAAATGCCTATAATAAAACCACATTTTCATAGAGTATAAAATAACTGAGGATGGATTAAATCTTCTCTCATTTGAAGACATTAAGAACAAAAATAGGAAAATATTTTGAAATTCTCTATGTCAGTTGAAACATTAAAAAAGAAGCAAAACGTTCTCTCTTTCAAACTGTTTTACTTTGTAAAGATTTTACCCTCTACTCACAGGGAACAGTGTGTGTCTGTGCCTGGGGCTGTGTGCACAGTGGATGGGGTGGGGGCGAGACCCCGGGGTGGGAGGTGCGCTTGTCAACCACTCAAATGCCAAAACAGTGACATTCTACTGCCATCTCGTGGCGCCCTGAGCTGTTCACAGGTGGTATGACCGACTCAGGTGCTTTATACGAACTAAATCCCACAACATCCAGCAGCCCTGCAAAGATGTTTATCTGTGAAGAGACTGGAGTAAGAAATTATCTCACTTTTTTTTTTTCACTTTTTTATTCAAAAGAATCAACTGCTTCACATCAATTTGGTTCAAAAAAAACCTCAGGTCTTAAAACCAAGGCTACCATGACATTTATTTTGCCATATGTAACAGCTTCATGTTGAAAAAGGCTCAACATAAAAAATTACCTTCAAAACCTACAGTCTCACATAAACCAAAATACAGCTAAATGATAAAGTTATTTCTTCAATATTCGATCTTTTCAATTTCATCCATGTCTTCAGGGTCGAGTTGCTTAATACTGCTGTCTAAAAGAGCAAAAGAGAATGGAACAGTCTTATCCCAGGGCCCAAATGAAATTTCACTCCATTCAACTACATTTCTGAAGACAGTGACACCTCATATGGAAATCCTCAAGATAGGAACATTTTCTAGATTAGGTGAGGACGGGCAGGTTTCCAAATAACCAATTCACACCAACCACAACAGCATCAAATGCACCAGACAAGAAAACATACATGTCTATATACCTTGGGGCAGAAAAAAAGGGCAGAGCTCAGTGAGGGGAGCCGGGGAAGGGGCCAGGCCGAGTTCAGGGGGTGAAGTGGGTGTGTACATGCCTGGGGGGGCGTTGCTGGACGGCAACAGGGAGCACTGATCACCACGGCAATGGCAACCTCAGTGGGTCTCTCTCCACACCCATCCCTGCTCTGTTATTCTAACAGAGGAGCGCTTAACCAACTTCCCTTGACGGGTCAGTAGGCAAACCTTTTAACATTATATTTCAAAGTCCACATCTGTGCCTATGTGCACTCCCCCAGGGACAGTACACTTTGCTTCCCACGGAGGATAAGTACCACTGTCCTAAAGGTGAAAGATAACGTTTGGAGTCCTGTGAGGGTTCCTCTTTGCCTGCTCCCCAGCCATCTTCCCAGCAGGTTATCAGAGCCTGTCTTGTTTAGATGAGGCGAAGAAGGGCTGGAGGAAAGCAGCAAGACTCAGGATTTAGGATTGCCCAAGTTGGTCACTGGGACAACAGGGAAGAGGAAAATGTAGACAAAAAAGGAAGCTGGGGACACAATATAATCTTACAGGATCTCATCACTTACGGTGGTTCTTTATGGATGTGAAATCTGCTTCAGATCCCACAACGAGCAATAAAATAGAAATCTGAGCTCATATTAACTCCACTTGGTTTTCAGGTCTTTCTCTACCCCTGTCTCAGGTTAGGAGCTCTGACACTGAGAAGTGGACACCTCCTACTGTCTGGTTCCCACCCCCATCCTGTTATATCATGAACCCCGAGCCTGAGGCCCACTGACGACACATGGTCACTGTCAATGTGGGCAGGTCCACAGCTCTGATTGTGAAGGGTGCCACTCACTGAAGTGGTCCTGGATCTTCATCAGTAGAGGCAGCTTATCCACCTCGATCATGTTGAAGGCAAGGCCTTTTTTCCCGAAGCGGCCCGTGCGCCCAATGCGGTGGAGGTAGGTCTCATAGTCCGGCTCCTCTGCTTGGTTCACAGGGAGGTCAAAGTTCACGACGATCGTGATCTGCTTCACATCAATCCCTGGGAGAGGAAGGACACCTGAAGACCCAGCTATCCAAAAACCACATTTGCTGAGGGGATTCTCATTTCACAGACAGTCTAGAATCAAGTCTGCTTTGACATACATTTGTTTGTAAGTATGTATGTCTACGATGCTAGGTTAAGAGTGTCAGTAGAAGTGAACTCTAGAGAGGTTTAACTATGTACAAAGTGTGTGTGTGTGTGTGTGTGTGTGTGTGGCGGGGGGTGCAGGCTCTCACCGAGCCAAAGAGCCCCCTCTCTCTGCTCCCGCTGTGCTAAGTCCCCTGCAGGTTCTCTTCCCCATCAGGGTCCCAGCTCCGCCCCATTCCACAGCCAATGATCTCATCAATTTTATCCATGGCCTCAACTGCTATAATAATTTCTGGACTGGTTCCCCAGTCCTCATATCCTACTCCTCTAACCCTCACCATGGTTGCCACAGCAATGTCCAGAGCACTTGTGTTTAGAACTTGGCTGCCCAAACCATACAGGATAAAGTACAAACAAATCAAGACTTCAAGGGTTCTCTCCCTCCATCCATACCTCTCACACCTAATGTTTCCAGGAAGACTTCTGGGCTCGCCTGGGACCTCCACGCCCAGCACTACCAAGCTGTCTGGCTCGTGATCCTTGTCCTCCCTGCACTGTGCTTTGACTCTGGAGCTATCTGGGCCCCCTTTCCTCTGGGTTCTCCAGATGTGCTGTATAGTATGGTAACCATTAGCTTTACAAGGCTATTTAAATTAATTCACAATAAAAATCCAGTTCCTCAGCCACACTAGCCACACTCCCAGTGCTCAAAAGCTACTATCTATGGCTTGGACAGCAGAAAATGGGAGATTTCTATCAGTGCAAGCATTTCTACTGGATAGCGCTGGTCTAGAGGGCCAGGAGGTGGTGTGTTCCCGAATGGAAGGCCCTTTTTCAGGCTATTCCTCCAAAATGCCAGGCTCAGCCCTCATGGCAGGTCCTCAGTTCTGTCGGGTGAACCAGTAATAAACTAGGAAACAGGGTTTGAGTATGTGGTATAGGCAAGGATACAATGGGGAAGTGAGGAAAGCAGGAAGACCCTTTGCTTGAAAAAAAAAAACAAAGGTTTTTTTTTCCCAGCAGTCAACAGTTTTAAAGTTAAAAACACCTCAGAGATGACCAACATCATTAGCCATTAGGGAAAACAAGTAAGAAACACAAGACACCACATACATCTCCTGGAAAAGTTGAGATGAAAAAGTGTCAGAACCACTTACTGACAGGGATGGAGAACAACTAGAACCCTCCTGTACTGCTGGTAGAAATGCAAAACGGCATGGCTACTCTGGAAAACAGTTCTGCAGTTGCCTCTAAAGCTGAATATACACTGACCTATGACTGAGAAATCTTACTCCTAGGTATTTACCCAAGAGAAAAGAAGATGTACGTCTGCATGAGCCCTATACATGAATGTTTATTACAGTTTCAGTCAAAACAGCCCTGAGCTGTAAGCAATCCAAATGTCCATCAATGGGTGAATCGGTACACCCATTCAATGGAATACTACTCAGCAATGAAAAGGAATGACCTACTGATACATGTAACAACACTGATGAATTCCAAAGTATGATGTCAAGAGAAATAAATAAGACACTGAGGCTACCAACTGAGTGATTTAACTTACATGGCATTCTGGAAGAGACAAAAATACAGAGGCAGAGATCTGGTTCAGTAGTGGTAAGGGGCCATTAGTTTCAGAGACTGATTGCAAATGAGCACAGAGAAATTTTGAGGGGAGATGGAGTTGTTCTGCATTTTGATTATAGTGATGGGTACATGACTACATATGTTTGTCAAAACTCACTGAACCACATCCTTAAAAAGAGTGAATTTTATCACAGGTAAATGATAACCTCAATAAACTTGACTTTAAATACACACATACACACCTCGAGCGCAGACGTTGGTGGTTATAAGGACTTTCTCCTTCCCGTCCCGAAACCTCTGGATGATGGAAGCTCGCTGATCCACAGTTAGCTCTCCGCTCAGCAGAGACACCTGGTGGCCATCTTGCATCATCTCCACAGTCAACCATTTGGCATTTCGACGAGTCTGCAGGAAAATCAAAGCCCAGCATCACATCCAAGTTGAAGCAGCCTCACCGTGTGTGCAGTGCTCATGTCTGCAGGGCATGGGAGCTGGGGACACCGGGGCTGCAGTGGGGTTTTGCTCCCCTTTCCTTTCAGGCCTAGAGAGACCTGTGAATGTGGCAGGGAGTTCTCCTGCCCCCGGGCCTCTAAGGGGCACACCCTCTCAACCTGTCAGAGCTCTGCTTCTCAGTCCTGAAACAGAGAATAAAATGCTCTGTCCACCTCTTGTGGTGGTCAGATGATAAAATGAGGTAACCTAACAATGATGACGGGCTCAGTGGTAAAGGATCCACCTGTCAATGCGAGAGAGCAGGAGATGTGGGTTTGATCCCTTGGTCAGGAAGACCCCTGGAGAAAGAAATGGCAATCCATTCCACTATTCTTGCCTGAGAAATTTCATGGATAAATGAGCCTGGCAGGCTACAGTCCAGGTCTGCAAAGACTCAGATGCGACTCAGTGACTGAACGACAACAGTGATGATTAAGTTGTTGTGTGTGCCAGGCACCTTGCAAAAGCCTTTACTTACATCACGCTCATCTGCTTTCATAATGATCTGATGAAGTAGGTGTCTAAGCTCATTTGAAAAAACTAAAAAATTAACCTAAAACGTAAAACCATTAAGTGATCTGCCCAGGGTTACATGGCCAGTCTGTGGCAGGGCTGCACTTTCCTTTACAGGTGTGTTTCCAAGGCCAGCCACTGCTGGGTGGGGCTCTTCCAGGATGGGGGCATGGAGGTATGTGGAACAGACTTTGCTCTCATGGAGCTGACACTGTTCATGTAGTGGTGAAAAAATACAATCAAGAACAGGAACACGAACAATGTCAGAGAGAAAAAGTAAATATGAAAAGAAAAATAAGGGGCTATCAACAGTGAGTAACTGAGTGGCTGCCTTGCTCATAGTAAGTTTGGAAATGAAGAGAACATTCTTAACCTGATAAAGGGTATCTGTGAAAATACCACAGTAAACATCGATCTGAATGGGGACATGTTAGAAGCAGTCCCTCTAAAAGAAGGATGCCTGGGGAGTTCCCTGGAGGCCCTGATCCTAATTCCAGTGGTTAGGATTCTGGGCTTTCAATGCCATGGCCCAGGTTCAATCCCTGGTCAGGGAACTGAGATCCTGCAAGTTGCATGGCATAGCCAAAAAAGAAAAAATTTTTTAAATAAACATAAAAGGAGGAGGCCCTCTGTTTCATGTCATATTGAAGTCCTCCTATTCCATTACTTCAGTGTCACCCATAAAATACAAGTAATCTCTATTCAAAGTTGCTCTGAAAATTGAATGACATCATGAATAAACAGTGTGGAACACAGGGCCCGGCTCTCTGGCTCTCAGTCACCTGACTGTCCCCTGCCCCCAACTGCTCGGAAGTCTGGGCACGAGGAAGGCAAGTCCCAGTGGAGTTACCTGGCAGAAAATGATGGCCTGGCCTATGGTGATGCCGCCGTAAATGTTGCAGAGAGCCTGGTACTTGTCTTTCCTGTTCCCACACAACACGTAGTACTGTTGGATATTGTTCAGGGTCAGCTCCTCTTTTCGTAACTTGATAACATTGGGGTCAGGAATGATCCGCTCGGCAAACTGCCACACAGAGTCTTCAAAGGTCGCTGAAAATAAGAGCATCTGGCACTCGTTGGGTAAAGCTCTGGGAGAGAGAAGGGAAAAGGGCATCACCCAACTGCCAGGCCTGTCCCACTCCAGAGGGCAGCTTCCAGCACCGGATGCCCACGGTCATCAGCTGCCCCCCACGCCCCTGCTCCTGCTCCAGGGTCACCGTGAAGGGCGTTGTGGACACAAAAACCACACCTGCTGCAGAGTGCCACGTGTCAGCTCCTCCTTCCCACCCAGGGTTTGGGGAAATGCATAAACTGCACATGGGGCTCCAGAGTGAAGGTCAGCTAAGAGATCTGAAGGGCTTGGGGGTTTTCAAGCCTGTCTTCTCCTTAGGAGAGATGGCTTATGGAGCCTAGGGTGTCAGTCCAGGGGCCGTTTATGGCAATCATCTCACATGAGCTCCATGCAGATGAAGGCCACAGAGGCTCATCACCCAACGGCAGATGTTCTATCTGCTGAGCGGGAAAGAACAGTCACGTGAAGTCTATGTGGAATGGGAAGACCTGGATATAAATAAAAGGGGTGCAGGAGGGGAAGAGGCTGCTGCATGGAAAATGCAAACTAAACCCACACTGAACACAGGACAATTGATACCCCAGTTCAAAAATAGTGAAGACAAACCCACAGAGTCAGCAGTTAGGACAGAGCTAAGTCTGAGGAGGAGAGAGGGCTGGTGACAGGAGAGGGCCTGCAGGGCACTTTCTGGAGCACAACTGAGAAAGATCTCAGTCTTGATTGGATCCACTGTCCCATGAGCATAGCCTCTCTGTGATAATTCACCCAGTGTACACGTACGATTTGGGTATTTCTCTCTACATATGTTAAACATCAATTAAAAAGTTAGTTTTCAGAAACACAGAAGAGAGACCAGAGAGAAAGCACTGCCTTTGAGAAGACAACAGAGCACTGAAGAGGAAAAGTCCTTGGTGCTAAAAGGAGACGGGAGTTCGCACAGCTCAGCCCCAGACATTATTTCAAGCCTGGGACCTGAGTCCCAGGAGCTTCTCACACAGCTGGACTGATTTCGGGTTGACTGTGGGAAACTGACTACATGTGTTACGTTCTCAGCGTCCCACATCACACTCTTGTGATTATACAGGGATGAAGATATGAACTCACAAGACGTGAACAATCCAAGAAGACAAATGGGTGGAAGAGACATTTCAATATAATTTTGCAAGATGGAAAAGCATGACAACGGAGAAGGTGGGTGAAGCTAAGATACGTGTGCTACAGAGCGAAATGCTGATGGAAAGGCAGTGGATGTCTCAGAACCTGGGAGGTCCAAGACCTGTGAGACCAGAGAATTCAGAGGAAGGACTGGCAGGGGGTGGGGGACTGAGAAGAGACTGGAGGAGAATCTGCATTGGCCCTCTGTTCTACTACAATCTTTCATCTGAAAAAAGACGGCCCCAGGACTGGTACCCCAAGGCCCAGGCCATTTCCTTCCAAGTAAATTTATACAAATTATCTAAGGGAAAGAAACATGGGCTGTTCTGTAGAACACACTAGATTTTGAAGACTTAGTATGCAAAAAAAGCAAACTATTTCATTAATAACTTTTATACTGATAAAATGCTGGTTACTTGTTAAGACACTCATTTTGATATGTCAAATTAAATGATTTTTTTCATAACATGAATTTCACCTGTTTCTTTTTTTTAATGAGGCTATTAGAAAATTTTAAATTACACATGTGGCTTGCATTGTATTTCTTTTGGACAGTGCTGTGGTTTAATTTATTTTAAACAAAAGGAAGGAAAAACTAACCAAACTGGAGTCTTAAAAACATCTTGACTTCTATGAAGTTTTTATACAACACAGAAAATATAAAACAAAAGGTTGCTAGACGTTGTATTCAAACACAAACCAGCCTCTGTTCAACCCCCAGCAGGAGCAGCAGACAGAGCAAATATAAATTCTGGCAGATTCCATTCAACCTGTGAACTCCTTACCAAAGAACACGAACAGCTCTTACCAGCTAAATGTCTGCAGCCTTTGTATACAACACTACTAAAAAGGCATACATCAAAACATAAAAAAAAAAAAAAAAATTAAAAAAAAAGGCATACAATTTGCTTCCCTGTGATACTGAGCTGTTCACTACCAAAGTTCTGGGGCTCTTTGTTAGGTCAAACTTGCAGAAGCCTTATAAGATTTATCTTTTTTTTTTTTAATAAGATTTCTTTCTGTGAAGAAACGGAAGCAGCATGCTCCCTTGGGCATGTGTCTACAGGATGCCAGCCATTGTAGCTGGCCAGTGAAAGGATTTAAAATGTTAGTCTATTTTCAAAGCTTGAGACAAAAACAATGTCCATCTCTAATCTAGAAATAAATTAAGGATGAGAAAGAGATTATAGTAAAACACAATTAACACACTGTATCTCCAAAACGGTCTGATGACCAATGCTGCTGCTGCTGCTAAGTCACTTCAGTTGTGTACAACTCTGTGCGACCCCATAGATCGCAGTCCACCAGGCTCCTCCGTCCTTGGGATTCTCCGGGGAAGAACACTGGAGTGGGTTGCCATTTCCTTCTCCAATGCAGAAAGTGAAGTCGCAATGAAGATGTCATATACTGACTGCACCCAAGTTGTCTGGTGTTCTGTAAAGGCTGCAACAAAAACTCACAGCAAATATTTAAAATGGGGAACTAACAAGACCTAGTGTATAGCACATGGAACTCTGCTCAATGTTATGCAGCAGCCTGGATGGGAGGGAGGTTTGGAGGAAAATGAATACCTGTATATTAAAAAGCAAAGACATTACTTTGCCAACAAAGGTCTGTCTAGTCAAAGCTATGGTTTTTCCAGGAGTCAAGTATGGATGTGAGAGTTGGACCATAAAGAAAGCTGAGCACTCAAGAATTGCTGCTTTTGAACTGTGGTGTTGAAGAAGATTTTTGAGGGTGGAGAGGGAGGTGGGAGGGGGGACTGGGATGGGGAATACATGTAAATCCATGGCTGATTCATTTCAATGTATGACAAAAACTACTGTAATGATGTAAAGTAATTAGCCTATTAAAAAAAAAAAAAAAGAGAGAGTCCCTTGGACTGCAAGGAGATCCAACCAGTTCATACTTTGGCCACCTGATGAGAAGAACTGACTCCTTGGAAAAGACTCTGATGCTGCGAAAGACTGAAGGCAGAAGGGGATGACAGAGGATGAGATGGTTGGATGGCATCACCGACTCTATAGACATGAGTCTGAGTAAGCTCTGGAAGTTGGTGATAGGCACGAAGCCTGGCATGCTGCAGTCCATGGGGTCACAAAGAGTCGGACACGATTGAGCGACTGAACTGAACTGAGTCCCTTGGCTGTTCACCTGAAACTATCACAATATTGTTCACTGGCTATACTGCAAAACAAAATAAATAGTTCAAAAGGAAAAAAAACTTGCAGCAATAAATAACTTATTTTTCCTTTTATAGAAATAAAATGCTTCTGAAGTCCAGCCAAGTTGAGGACTTTCTCGTTTCTTTACTAAATTTGTAAGGAATCCATCTTTGAATTTCACAAGTTTAAGTCACTTCTGTGGTTTATAATCTTTTTCCCTGAGCAGGAGAGCTTTCACTTATGATGAGATCTAACAGACTTTGGGGTGTTTGAAAATGATGGACATTTTAGGCATGGATGACCCAGACAATGGATTTATGGATGCAAAGGATCTGAATGACAAACAGTTGGTCTACCAAAACGAGTGTGCGGATGCAGTGGAAGAACATTCCGAGGGAGCTGGAAATTCTTATAGGTCTAAAAATCACTGCTGCTAGCTCCTAAGTATTCTATGCTTGGACACTTTTGTTCAGAGGATATCTCACTGGACTGATACCAAAAATCACTGTGGGCTTCTCATAATATATATATATATATATATGTGTATATATATATATATATACACATATATATGTGTGTGTGTGTGTGTGTGTGTGTGTGTGTGTATAGAACAGATAACTAATAAGGACCCACTGTATAGCACAGTAGATGGAGAGGGAGATGATAATTTGACTTCCTTCATATGGTTTTAGGAGAATCAAATGAGAAAAGCTAGCATAGTGTCTATGCAATCATAGCTCACTGTATATAAATATTGTATAGTATTCTTTAGTCTATAAAATTCCATATTATTCTTATTAGAAAAATAGCTCTTGGCCTTCCCTTTTATTCTCTTGGCTCAGTCCATCCTGTATGTCATTGCCATATGAGTCTAAAACGTTAACCAGGTTATTCTGCTTAAGCACCTGCAGTGGTCTCTGTCAGAGTACAGTCAGCCTTCCTGGGACTCTGCACCATTGAGCCTATTTCCCAAGTACCCTCTACTCAAGCTTCTAGTTGGTCTTCTTTCTTCACTCTCCTCAAAGCTACTTGGTTTGTTTAACTTTGGATTTCCTTACTCTGCATCATCTTGAGCCATCATGCCTTTTCAGCCTGATCTTCCAGGTCCTAGGATTTCCTTACCTTATCTAAATTATCCTCTTCTCTCAAATCCTATAACTCTTGAATGTTCATCTCCAATTTATCCCTTCCACTAAGCCAGCCCTGATTACTTTCAGCCTTTGGAATCTGACCTGTTTTGAAATTCATAAAGCACTTGCTTTTATTTCTTATTTAACATCTAAAATACCTAGACTGAGACTGTTAATATTTTCTTTGGTTTAATCTTATTTTTTCATCCCAAGGTGCTCATTCCATTCTAGTCTTACTTTTTGATACTTCATAATAGGAGCCCTTCACCAGTCTACTCACTGAGTATTCACATATCAGCAGTGAAGGATGCTGATGATATGGATGATATCATCATCCATATGTATGTAAGACAAGGATGTACATTTCTCCGAGTGCTTATACAGGGCCTTCTTTGCTCACCTCTCTTTCTCTCCTTTTTTTTTAGCAGTCACCAAGGCAGTGGTTGCAAAGGAAACAGCGAAGAGTCAGGAATCAGGAGACCAGAGTTCTGTTCCCAGTAAGCTGCTATCATAATTGGGACAAGTCAGTTTCTCTGTGTTTGTTTTCTCAGTTATTAAATGGAATTACATTAGATATGTTAATTGCTTTCAGTTCTCAAATCCTTTCATTTTAAATCTATTTAAAGGGCCAACTCAAGTATGTTATTCCCAATCATTCTTATTTACATCCTAAGTCCTGATACTCATACCATGCTTTTTATTCTAATTACTTTTCCAAGTATGTATTTCTTATCCTCCCAAGAAGATTCAGCTCTTTAAGGGCAGTATATGCATACATGTCTCATATTTGGTATTATTTACCGCAACTATCAAAGCTATGTGTATAATGAAATTAAGTATGGTCGAATTAAATTATTATGGGGATGGGAAGACTTCCACCAGCAAAGGAGACTCCATAATTTAGAGGCTCCGCATTGCTACATTTATCATCCCATCTTACAGTGTCCTATTCTTTTCTAATTGTAGATACACAGTATGAGGTTCTGTGTTTGGTTTTCAGCAATTTCAGCCCTTAGCTCCAGGAGAAGCTAAAGGTCTGCATGGCACACGCAGAAGCTTCCAGTCATTTATGTGGTCCTTGAGCTGGAAATTTCAAATCCCCGAAGTCATCCTCTTACCACATTGTCTGACACGGGGAGTAACTAGGTAATCTTAATTGTTAGATCTCCACATAAAAGTTTTAAAGTATAAAGACACAGTCATCTGATTCTTGTTTCTTGAAAGTGGCTGATTAGGAGTATTGGGTGGAGATACACTGCTTATCTCTATTTCCAGATCTTGGCATGGACTGTCACTGCTATCTATACTACTAGAAATAGTCATTAGTATCTTTAAATCTAATCAAATTAGAGAGCCAATTCAGACGCCCCAGAACTGATTCAGAAAACTCATCTTTAAAATTCTCTTCCTCTAAAACCATTCTCGGGCTTCCCTGGTAGCTCAGCTGGTAAAGAATCTGCCTGCTGTGTGGGAGACCTGGGTTCGATTCCTGGGTTGGAAATATCCCCTCGAGAAGGGCATGACAACCCTCTCTAGTATTCTTGCCTCGAGAATCTCCACGGACAGAGGAACCTAGCAGACGCAGTCCATGGGATCACAAAGAGTGGGACACGACTGAGCGACTAAGCAGAACCATTCTCAGAACCAAAATTTGTATTAGAAATACAGATTCAGTAGGATTGATGATTGATTGATTGAGTGGTTGACTGAAATGGTTAACATGATTATGGACACCCAGAGGTCCCACAGTCAACTGTCTGCAAGCTGGAGGACCAGGAAAGTCTGGTAAATTCAGTCTGAGTCCAAAGGCCTGAGAACCAGGATTCTGGGTGCCTGCCCTGGCTCAAGCAGAGAGCACATCTGCCCTTCTTCCACATTTCTGTTCTGTTCAGTGGATTAGATGATGCCCACCCTCATTGGTGAAAGTGATCTTCTTTACCCAGTCTACTGACTCAAATGCTAAGCTTTTCTGAAAACATCCTCGCAAATGAACCCCGAAGTAACATTTTATCAGCTAGCTGGACACTGCCTAGCCTAGTCAGACACAGAAACACATCACATCTTCCACATGCACCCCTCCCCCTGCTTTAATGTGACTTCTCAGCCTTTTCTCCTGAGCTATGCAGTCACATATTTACGGCCCTTTTGCCATCTTTACACGAACGGCTCACTTACCTCTCAGATGTAATATGTGTGAGTTGAATCATCTCCCTTTTTCATGCCACACGTCGAGGATCCCTCAGTGAGTAGAGATACTTCTACCCAGTGGCATATAGCAAGTACTTGGGAGTCTTTGATATTCAGTCCTCTCTCCCTCCTAGCAGGTCAGTACCTTTTCACTCAAAGTGTATCTCAGATGCTTCCATTTTTCTGTCTTTACTACTGAAACTCTAATACTAAACACTACACGCCATGCACCTCCTAATCAGTGTTCTCACTTCTTCTCTAAACTGTTCTTCCCATAGCAACTAAAGGAAGTCAGTCTCCCTGGTTTCTCATCTCATTAATCTGCAGCCCTCTTCTTCCTTGATTTCCTTGAATAAACATACCCTTTTAACTTGCCTTTGGATCTCTGCACATCCTTCCCATCCACTATTCCACACTGAACAAACATTCGTCCTTCTTTCTCTCAATGGCACCATCTCCAGAGCTCTTCCCTCACCACCTAGTCATTTCGTGTTTCACACCCAGGACCCTCTCTGGATTGTTAATAACACAGGGTTTTGGTTTAGTCACGAAGTCATGTCCGACTCTTGCGACCCCATGGACTGTATCCTGCCAGGCTCCTCGGTCCATGGGATTCTCCAGGCAAGAATACTGGAGTCGCTTGCCAGTTCCTTCTCCCGGGGATCTTCCCGACCCAGGGATCGAACCCGGGTCTCCTGCGCTGCAGGCAGACTCTTTACCGACTGAGCTACGAGAGACATATCAACCTTCATTCTCAAAACTCTGTAATGACATACACTGAAAAAGCTCTAAAGGAGAGTGGCCCTGTGTATAACTGATTCACTATGCTCTAGAGCAGAAAGCAACACAGCGTTGTGAAGGGACTGTGCGTGTGCACTACACTCCAAAGGTTTTAAAAAAGAATCAGTGTGGGCTTACTGACGGCAGAGCTGCAAATCAAAGTGAATTTTACATCTGACTATACTCTGTGTTACTGCCACATACAAACGGAGAAGGTTGCAAGGAGTCCCAAGGACACTGGAAAAGAGAAACATCCTACAGCACTGTCAGACACAAAGCGAAGTGTCATTACTATGTCTGTCATTAAATACAGGTAGTAGGTGTAATCAGTTCTAATGGATTTACAGCCTCTTTACAAAAAGTTCTGTAATTCTGTATTTTAAGAATATACAGTAGGAACTTCCCTGGCGGTCCAGTGGGTAGGACTCTGTGGTCTCACTGCCAAGGGCCAGGATTGATTCCCGGTGAGGGAACTAAACTCCCACAAGCTGTGTGGTACAGTCAAAAAGAAAAAAATATATACAACAGCACAGCCTTCAAAACTGAAGCATCCAATCATGTTTTAAAAGATTAAATTGCTGTATCAGAGATCGAACATTAGTGTATTTTTCTCATGCATATTTAACTAATTCTCCTATGAATTACTACCAATTGCCACAGTTTAGTTTGACAGTTTGTTTTGTTTAAACAGAAAAGTAGATAATGATATATAATTTCAAATAAACATATATTTTACAAATTTTTATGTAAAGTAATGACACATGTGCATGATTAGTTCTTCTGCATTATATTATTATATATACATGATATATGTGTGTGTGTGTATTTCCCTGCTGTGGACTGGGTTGGCTTCCTAAAAAGTTGGTCACTGTAGGGAAAGAAGTAACGTAAGATCTGATCTGAACACAAATTCTGGAAATGAAAAGCACGTGCCATGTGTGTAGTACAATGAAGAAAAAAAATATGAACCAAGCCGAGAAGTCTCATGATACTGTGGATAAAAAGATTCCAAAATCTTCTGGAGAAGAAAGAACGTCACAGAGAAAAATCTGGCGATAAGGATGACATTAAACTTTCCGGTAGCAACATCAGAAACAGAGTATTAACTATAGTAAAAAAAAAACAAAAAACAAACAAACAAAACAAACACCATTTTTCTGTTTTTAACACTGTTTCTGAATTTATAGGGAGAAAGCTTTCTAGGATAAGATTCCACATCCAGGAAAAGTCAACTCAGAGATCAAATTTACAGGCACAATGAAAACATTTTCAGACATGCAGGGGCTAGAAAATGGACTTCCTCCACCTCCTTTTGCAGGAAGTCACTGGACTGTATGTCCAAGCGCATTCAGTAAACCAACAAACAGGACCCATAGCACAGGAGACTCACAGCTCCAAACGAGGACAGGGGGGACTGTGACATGACTGTGGCTGCAGGCGTGCAGCCAGTCCAGGCCAGAACCAGAGACAGCGTGTGTGGGAAAGCGTCCGGGAAAAAAGAAACCAATGGAGTTGTAAGATGAAACTGACTATCTAGAGATATCACTGACATATGACACCTCTGATGAAACAGGTAGGGAAAAAATTGAAGGTTCCTACATAACGGTAGTAGCCAAAAGAGGAAAACAGGCAACTTTAGGGGGAAAAGTTACACACAAAAAAACATAATTAGAGACCTCCTTGTGGTCCAGTGGTTAAGAATCTGCCTTGCAACGTGAGGGACAACGGATCGATCCCTGGTCAGGGAACTAAGATCCCACAACCCATAAGCCACAACTACTGAGCCTGCAAGCCCTGGGGCAGATGTAGTGCAACTAGAGAAAGTCCATGAAATTCAATAAAGACCCAGTGCAGCCAAAATAAAACAACAACCCACATATATAATAATTCAATGATCCACATTATAATAATTCAAAGCTCCACAGTTAACAATACTCGTGTTGTGATAATTATTAATACTAACCATTAACATAACCAAACTCTTATGACACAACCACCAAAAGGCCATGGAGGGGACAGGAAAGTGAGCGTGGGGGTGGTAGAGAAGGACTAAATTCCCACTTTCTCTGATGGGAAGTCAGCTGTTGTTTAGCTGCTCAGTCACGTCCAACTCTTTGCAACTCCATGAACTGTAGCCACCAGGCTTCTCTGTCCATAGCATTTCCCAGGCAAGAATACTGGAGTGGGTTGCCATTTCCTTCTCCAGGGGATTTTCCCAACCCAGGGTTCGATCCGAGTCTCTTACACTGGCAGATTCTTACCACTGAGCCACCTCAGAAGAGACAATATACAATGAGAAGCAGCAATGCGAGCTTGTTATTTAAAGATATGACAGTTAATGCCAAAACGGACAGTGTTCTCTAGGGTTTGGGGGCATGGGATTACTGGTTTTCATTATTAGTCTTTCAATATCCTATTTGAATTTAATACAGTCCCTTGTAGCTCAGTTGGGAAAGAATCTGCCTGCTATGCAGGAGACCCGGGTTCGATTCCTGGGTCGGGAAGATCCCCTGGAGAAGGAAACGGCAGCCCACTCTAGTATTCCTGCCTGGGAAACCTCACGGACAGAGAAGCCTGACAGGCTGCAGTCCAGAGGATCGCGAGAGTCGGACACGACTTAGTGACCACACCACCATCACCATAAATACTTTAAAACTAAGTGCCACAGAGAGGCCCGCTCCCAGAAATTCTGATGCCGTAAGGTTCAGGTTAGGCCTGATAACCTGACATTTTAAGCCCCATGGTGATCCTGGGAGAGAGGCCTAGCAAAATGACAAGATTTACTTGACAACTTACAGGCAAGGTCAGGACTAGACCATTAGGCTGATGACCCCAGGTTACTGCATCTTTACAATAGCACTATGGGGTTTTAATAAATTCTCTTTAGAATTTTGCTCAAATATAAGGATTATTGGCAAAATCTGGTGCAGACCCACTATATGGATTCCATCTGTGAGCCTAGAGCACAAGAGTAAACCAAGATTACAAGATGAAGTGGGAAATTACAGGAGGTCGAAAGCTCACTGAGCTCTTGAAAATCATGAAAACCCAATCTGCTTTAAAGGAGAAGGAAGTGGGGAATAAGCAGTAAAGGCAATGAAGAGCAGTGGACAAATGAAACCCCTTATCTGGACAGACGACCCAGGAAGAAAAGGATGGATGTGAAGGTTACCTTTGAATACGAATGCTTTGGTCTGCGAATCCCTGCGTGTCGATCATCACATCGGCTTCATCCAGCACAAACACACGAATCTTAGTCAAATCAATTAATTTTCGCTTGAAACACCAATCCAGGACAGTCCCAGGAGTGCCAATTACAATCTGTTTGGTGACGTCCGTGTCTCTGGGAACTAGGGAGAAAAGGGTTGGAAGGCCTTCTAAGCTGGAAACCACTCTAACCGTCTGGAATTCTGAGTCAGGCAACACATTTCCTATTGGTTCCCCAAGGGCAAACCCTGAAGGTCATTGTGGTTTCTGATTTTACAGAGTTTTAGGGGAAGTCCCTGAGTTTCTTGGTTTACAGTAATGGTAACAGTCCTGAGTAACTGATTCTGCCTCACAGTCATTTAAAAAGCCGGCCAGAAACATCTCCATGGTCCTACAGGAAAGTGGCACCGCAGTGAAAGGCCTACAGACCCTCCCCAAACGGAAAACCACCACACTGTCCATCAAGAGGTCCCATGAAAAAAATGATGGAATATTATTCAGCTGGTCCAATGGAGGATGTGGGGCTATACACACTGACACAAAAAGATGTTTAAGATGCGTAAGATTTTGAACCGTATGAAAACAAAAGCTCCCATTTTTTGTCAACACTCAAAAACAAAAAAGCTGACAGATTTGATAACAAAATCATAGTTGACTTCGCAAATAGGTTTTTGAAAGTTGAGAAAGAACAACTGATACTTTTACTTTTGACTTTTCTGTGTTTTAAAGACTTTTTAAAAACTATATGCATGTAGCACTTTCATGAAGAAGTAAAACAATAATAGCTGTTCTGTACTAAACAAGTGACCTCAGAGAAGAGAACAGGAAAAGCACTGAGATGTTGTTCTGGCTGTGGGAGTGACCAGCTAACATGTACTGGATCTTTATTACCTGCTGGAGGTGTACACAGTGCTTCATCTCTATCATTTCATTAAATTCCAGTTAATAACTCTGATACAGGTGCCAATTACGTCCTCATTTTAGAGGTGGGAAAGCAGAGAAGGTATTAATATACCATGATTGTTGGTGGAGTCAGGATCTAAAATATGAGCCAGGGTAACTTCCCTGGCAGCCCAGTCATTAAGACTTCACTGCAGGCAGTGCAGGTGTGATCCCTGTCACAGAACTAAGATCCCACATGTCATGGGGCTCAGCCAAAAGAAAAAATGAAATTTAAAATTTGGCTGCTTCTGTTGCTGCTAAGTCGCTTCAGTCGTGTCCATCTCTGTGCAACCCCATAGACGGCAAGCCTACCAGACTCCTCCGTCCATGGGATTTTCCAGGCAAGAGTACTGGAGTGGGTGGCCACTGCCTTCTCCTAAAAGGTGGCTAAAAATAAATAAAATAGTTGACTTAAATATATACAGGTATATATCAGCCAGGACTGGCTCGCTGGTACATACTTCGATTCCCTCGAATGGCATACATCACTTGAACATCCACACAGAATTTCCCCATCCGTTCGACCACACGGCCAGTTTGCAGAGCCAGTTCATAAGTAGGAGCCAAGCAGAGGCACTGGCAGAAAGATAAGGGGGGAGGAGAAAGATTCATAAGGGCCATTATGCAATTCTGAAATACAATGACAATTTGTGGCGGGATAGTGATATTACGTATGAAACAGATAACTAATGAGAACCCACTACATAGCTCAGGGAGCTCGGCGCGCTGTGGTCGCCTACACGGGAAGGAATCCAGATGAGAGGGGCTGGATGTACACGTGTGGCTGGTTCCCTTTGCTCTAGAGCAGAAACGAACGTGACTCTGTAAAGCAGCCACATTCGTGTCTGCTCGTCATGTCGGGGTGCTCCGTCAGGTAGGATTCTTTCTGGCCTCATGGACTGGAGCCCACCAGGCTCCTCTGCCCATGGGACTTCCAAGGCAAAAATCCCGGAGTGGATTGCCATTTCCTTCTCCAGGGGATCTTCTCGACCCAGGGACTGAGCCTGCGTCTCCTGTTCCAGCCCCTGCTCAGCCACTCTCCGACAACTGTGCCCTCACAGGCCACCTCTCCCTCTCCAAGGCTGTTTCCTTCTGCGTTAAGTAGGAGGGACTGGGTCATCTACAGCCTTATAGCCATCACTACTGAATGCTCACTGTATGTTGAGCATAGTGCTAAAAATGTGCATTATTTCACTCAATCTGCATGACAATCCTATGAGGCAGATACCCATTCATCCAATGTTTAAAGAGTGGTTTCTACAGGGCAAGCACCGCGCTTGGTGTCAGGGTTCAAGGGCAAAGTGGACAACTGTGATCCACACCTTTATAGATGTTACTTTTATTAACAAGAAAATGTACTCCAAAAGATTCACTAACTCTCCTAAGGTTTTCAGCTGGTAAGTAGAGAGGCTGGTATTGGAACCAGTCAAACTATGAAGACTGTGCTCTCAGTCACTACACTGTACCGCTGCCTATAATCCTATGATTTTAAGAAAGAACATCTATTCTAAATACCATCACACCATGGGAGCACTACTGCCCATTACTAAAACACCACTGGCACTGCAAGCATTCCTATCTCTCTCAGCCTTTCCTTACCTGTGGAAACAATTTCAAGGCATTAACTCTGCTGAGCATTGCCAAGACAAAAGCAGCTGTCTTTCCTGTTCCAGACTGGCTCTGGGCTATGAGGTTCTGGGGTCTGTAGGAAAGAGGAGACGCTGGGCATCAACCAAGTTGAGGCCAAAAATAACCAAGTTGTAACACTATTTCCCTGGAAACTCACGGATGTGCCAGCATCATCGGGAGAGCCATCTCTTGAATTTTGGATGGTCTATTAAATCCCATCGCATAGATCCCTTTTAGTAACTCTTCCTTGCTGTCAAAAAAAGACATCAAATACTTGAAGGCTATGATGCATCGGGAGCCTCAGAAAGACAAACATGAAAAGTGCATTTCTAAATTAGGCCACTTTGCAACTGGGTATGAAATGTATTAATAATATATCTAAATCTCAACTCTCAAACATATAGAATCATGCCTGTACATTTGGAGCACTAAAGCAATAAGTTATGTTATTAGCTTAGACCAAGCACCTTAAGGTGAACTCTCTCTTGAATCAAGAGGAAAAAAACGGGAAAACTCAGCGGAGAGAACTACAATTTTCCAGGAGAGTTTTGGTTTCCACACAAGAAGAAAACTAAGTGATATTTATCATTTCTTTTTAATCAATGACAAACTTCTGTTTTAACTGCAATTTTCAGAGAAGACAAAATTTCATTCAGGTGACTCTTATATTAGTTCTATCTAGGAGAAGAAGATACAATATTAGCTCATTCTTCTAAGCTGGTATTTTAAATGCCTCTTTCCTGGGGGTGGGGGAGGGCAGGTCTCATGACCAGTATTCAGAAGAGAATAAAGTGAAGTAGGCTGGAATACTTCCACTACAGTGACATGCACAGTTTGGATCTGTTTAATTGGTAATTGAACTGGTAGATTACTAGCAGCCAACTTTTCATCATAGGTAAGCGTCTCCCCATTTAGAAACAGGGCATTAGGATTTTGGATTTCTCCACATCAGTAATTCTCCCTGTTAAAATACATTTCCTTAATGCCACTTGGTAAATCCCTAGGAAATACAAACCAATTTGAGAAAGTTATTTACATACCATTTGAGACAAAAAGTTAAGGGGTAAAAGTTTGTAACTTATCTCAAGGGCTATTTGGGCCACCAAATTTCCTGCTATCTGTATTCTGGTATCATTATTGCTGTTCAGTGTCTAAGCCAAGTCCAACTCTTTTGCGGCCCCACGGACTGGACTGCAGCCCATCAGGCTCCTCTGTCCATGGGATTTCCCAGGCAAGAATACTGGAGAGGATTGCCATGTCCTTCTCCAGGGGATCTTCCCAGCCCAGGGATTAAACCTGTGTCTCCTGCATTGAGAGGCGGATTCTTTACCACTGAGCCACCAGGCAAGCCCTGTATTCTGCCATGGAGAGTAGCAATGTGGCTGTGTCTGGCTTAGCTATCCCCCAGAGCACAGCAAGGTTAAAAATTTTACCATCAGAAAGATTCTCAAGTCATTGTATAACTCAGATAGCCCTCGTGTTCCTCTTTGAGCTGTACTTTATTTCTATGCAAAACGTCCTCATCTCAGTTGAATGCTGATTATTAGAACATGAAGGAGAATCTGACAGGTTTATTATTAGCAGATTAGTTTATTCTGTGCTACACTTTCTGGCATTTTCCCACACTTAAGGCACAAATACTCACAGCCGCAGTTCTTCAAATGTTTTCACTGAGTAGAGTGGAGAGCTGGGATCCTTTTGTAAGACTTCAACCCGGTGACTCGATTCTACTAAGGACTGCCGGATTAACTTGTTTAAGAGTGAATTAGCTGCCAAATCCACTAGAAAAGCAAGGATAAAGAAGGGGATGTTGCAGGGGAAAAGTCAAGCCTCCCGAATGACATCTAACAAGTTGCTTCCTTCCATTCAGTAACTGTATATCAAGCAACTGCTCCTGCTGTCATTTTTCCTGTAAAAGAAGGTTCTAGAAAGAATGACACAGCACTGAGAATTCTGTTTCTGAGACTCTGCCCTAAACCAGACTCTATCTTCAAGCAAGCCTACATCTACTGCCACCACACCTACTTTGTCCTTGTCAGCTGAAAAATCTTAACCCATTCCTACATATTCTGCTTCAATTTTCCTCTAAAGAGGTAATCCCCACTCCAAAGTTAGTGTTTTTTCTGACATTCACTATTCATAAAGAAAACAGAAGCAAAGATAGTTCTTTTCCACTTAAGATATTATTCATTCACATTGTGAAGTACATGAACCAGAATGCCAGTAAATACCCACAAATGGATTTATTTCCTACCTACATCATCTTCATCATCTTCTTCGATCCTATCAACAGAACCATCTAAAAGGATGTGAGAAAAAAAACCGTAAAGATAAATGCCAAGCAGAAACGTCTAGCGTATCATCCCAGTTTCTCTTGCTGACTCTACAGTGGGCACAAAGGGTCAAGCAGTAGAGAAGAGGGTAAAAAGACTGGGAAGGCAGTGGAGGGCCCTGAGTTTTAAGGGAGCCAACGTTGGGATAAGAGGAAAAGAACACTTTTTCAAGGAACTGAGCCCAGTCTCCTTTAACAGCACTCACCTATGTTTGGGATGGTAGCACTCTTGATACCCAGAAGGTTCTGGGAGTGGATGAGGTTTGAAAACTATTGAAAGATACAAATTTCAATCAATATTAGTTAGGAAACCATCAAGCAGCCCAGTGCTGCCCCCTAACAGACTGGAAGGAAGAAAGGGAAGATTCCCCCTCTCAATACTGTTTCTCTTGCAATGTTATGTATAAATGGATTCCTTTGAGGAACTGGTCTCCTGTATGAATTACCCTAAGATTGGAAGGAGACTTTCCGCTGCCCCTGCATGTGAAATTCCTCTTTCTAAGCCTCTGGTCTAAATGGGACGGTCCTTGGGGGTCACAGGACAAGCAAAGGAAAGTAGACAGGAAAGCGTGTAGGCAGCTAAGCTGAAGATGAAGGCTAGCGGAGGCTCAGTGGTCAAACTGGGAGAAAAGAAAATTCGGGGCCTACTTGGGGCCACCAGCTCCGTTCCCTCCCGGCGCAGGAGTCTTCATTCTGCCCTTTCCAACCCAAGGTCTTGTTCCACTCGGAGTCTCCCTTCCGGTGGCCCTCTTCAAGTCCTTGCCACAGCTCCTCTCTACCACCTGACACCCCAAACGCTACCGGGGCTCCCCCTTCCCCTCCCCAGCACACTGCCCTCCGAGAGTGCTGTTCTAGCTCCCACCCGCTGGCCCTCCCCGGCTCAGTGGCGGTTACGTGGCCGTTCAGCCGCTCGCTCTCCGCGGCCCCCGCGTCGCCTCCCCAGAGTAACGACGCCATCGCTGGGACGGCTGCTTCCGGCCCCAGCACGTGCGACAGTCACAGGCGCGAGGCAGCACGCGGCCCCACGCAGCGGCCAATGGGCTTTCCTGCGGCCGGGCGGGGCGTGGGGGCGGGGCGAGAACCACCTCCCGCCGCGCGCAGGCGCCCTAGCTCCGGGGAGGTGGGAGGAGTCAGGGCTGGGGGGCGTGGTCCGGGGAGGAGGGGGCGGGCGGTAGCTGTCCTCCACCCGGCCTCGGGTGCGCGCCAGGCGTTAGAAATCCGGCACTGGCGCTTCTGTGGTGAATATTAGAATGTTAGGCGGACCTCTGCTGAGGCAGCAGCGGCGTGGGAGACTCTAAGCGGCAGGAATCTCCTCACTGATTCGAGAGTCCTACCTCTTCTCCCCCATCACCCTCTCCCCATACTATTCTCCAGGTGGTGGGGCAGGACCCCTGCACCCCGCTTGAAACTCGCATGTCCGCCTTCCCCCGAAATTTCTGCTGCTACGTTGCAAGATGTCAGAAAGGCTAGTGGTGAAATGGCATAGGAAAGTGGAGTCAGACGGAGTGAGGTTCACTGGACAACTGGGAAAGATGCACAAAGAGGAAGTAAAGTTATTCAAATTCTAACTACTGTCCCTGTTACTCCACACCTGTCATGTTTCCAAATACCGGCTTATTTTCATCTTAGTTCTGATACGTGCCTCGTGCTGAAGCAACGCGGAGAAAACTGTTCCCCTTTCGTACAACCTTCACCTCCCACCTTCACCTGCACAATCAGGGGTAGATATTTGGCACCAATGACTGCTACATCTGCACAAAAGAAGCAGAATATCTTTTTCTTCAAGTTTTCTAACCGGAATCTTGAGATTTCAATCAGCATCTCTAGAAAAACGCGCAAAATCCTAGTTATGATCTCTCCGTGGTGCTGAAGCAAGACTTCCTGTCCTTGTTCGGTCACTCAGACATCTCGGTCATTTGTTATGAGACGATCACATTCCTTTTCAGCCCTTCATGTGGAGTCTAATTGTAAATGGTTTTGACTGTCAGTGATAGCTTCCTACTAATTTAACTACGAATAAAATCGGGTCAAGTTCTTTAAATTTAACGTTCTATTATTTTAGCGGACGAGAAATTATCCTCTCTTTTATTCTTGTCCTCGCGCAGGCCCCAGATCATGCCTTGTTGGAGGTGCCCAGAAGGTGGCCGGACTGCAAAACATTAGGCAGATTTCAGTGTGAAATCTGCACTCCCGGCTCTTAGAACTACATTTCCCATAAAGGTGGACTACATTTCCCATGAGGACCCGGCGCAAAGTGACACTTCCTGTCCCGAGGAAAGCTGCGTGGTCGACAACCGGAAGGTAAGTGTGCGGGTGTTGGGGGGTGAATTACTTTCTGGGTTCTACAAAGAGGAACGAACAGATGGGCAAACAGATGGACGTTTCTGCCATTTCCCCTATGCTCCCTTTTCTGTACCTTGATCTTTTCAGGAAAGCACTCTTTTGAGTATGGAAGTGGAACCTCGCTAAAGACCCTGTGTTTTTGTGTCTGGTGCTTCTTGGAGCAGTTGTCAGAAACGTGCAACAGTTAGGAGCTTGTTTACTTCGATTTCTTGAGGCCCCTGGGACTGCGGAGTATAGTCTCTTCTGCCTCAGAATTCGTTTGCTCATGAAACCAAGTATTAGTAGAAGTGGAGATTCCGGTAGTATGTGGAGTGAGGAGGTGTGGCAACAATTTCCCCCCAAATTTGAACATTGGTTTGATAATTTGGTGACCCCTGTCCTGGACTTCCGTGGTGGCTCAGCTGGTATAAAGAATCCGCCCACAATGCGGGACACTTGGGTTCGATTCCTGGGTTGGGAGGATCCCCTGGAGATGAGAAAGGCTACCCACTCGAGTATTCTGGGCTGGAGAATTCCATGGACCGTATACCATGGGGTCGCAGTCAGACACGACTGAGCGACTTTTACTTCCCTTCCTGATATTACACAGCTGCTTGAGAACACTTGTGCTTCACCCTGAGGAGAGGTGGTGTTCTGGGGAAAACTACTGAGTCAGTTCCCTTTTGCCAAAAATGTCTTACTACCGGTTTAATACCTTTGGACTAATTGGTTTCATAAGGTAGGTAATATTGGGCTGTCAGAAATACATGAAGAGGAAAAGCATTGGGAGTTTTTTTTAACTGACATGTATGTAAAAAATGCTATGTTGCTGTTAACTTTTAAAAAGAGGTACAAACTACCTTGACTCCCACTACCTGGAGTTAGCTGTGTTGATCTTTCCTTGTGCTTTGCGTGTGCAGTAAGACAGTGTGTGTGGCCTGTATGCTTGATCTAATTTTCCTTTTTCTATTAGCTTCCCATGTATTTCCAATGACTAATGTCTAATTACTTCACTATTGAACAGTTGGCAGTTTCTACTTATTTGAAGTGAATGTTACATGTATCTTTGAGCCACTGATTATTTCTCTCCCTGCTGAACACTTAATAATGGAACTGGGTGAATGAATGAATGTGTAACAAATATTATGGCGAAAATGTATTTTAGCATATAGTAATGGTCAAGGTCATTCATTTTTGTTACATGGCTGTTTTTCCCTTGAACAAGCAAGCTATTTCTGCTGTTACTCTGCTGGCTTAAATGCTAAACCTGACAGCCTCCAGGTTTTAGGTATTATTGGAACAGAAGTGAAGAACAAACAGATCCAAAAGTTCAAATGAGCTCAGTTAGTGATTTGACCCTGAGAGGCCAGATTCATTTTGGTTGTTATGTCTGCATCTGGCTCCAGCTGCTAGTAGTTTGAAGCTCTGTTGCAGTGTGGCAATAGCTTTCAAATGACAGACATGATTTCTAAGAAAATCTCAGAGGCAAACTATAAAAAGTATGGCATTCCAGAAGTGATACACAGAGGGCAACATATTACTGAAATAATTCTGAAACAAAACTTGGGTTAGAACCTTGCATGGGATATTGTGCTATTATTGAGCATCTATTAAAAAACATTTAACGCAGTTAGTGGAATTACTGTATTCCTTTAGTAACAAAGGTTATCTTGCTGTTCCTTCATGTAGGATTGTGTGTAAAGGCCAGGTTTTTGTTCATTCCCTTTGGCTCTCATTTAGGTGCGGAAAGTATGATGCAGAGTATGATTGGAAGCAGAATCATAACCTAGGTTTGAGATTGCCTTTGGAAAATATTTAATGGAAAATAAGGTCAAGTTCACAAATTTCCAGAAGTCTTTAATAGGTAAGCTTACTGCTCAGCAACTTTAAAAACACAATGATAAAAACAGCAACTCACATTGGCCAAAAGTAACAAGTTCATGAAACAAATAGTGCTGGCTTTGCTCACTAAGACAAAACAGAAAGCCTAGGTCTGTTTTTCTGGCATGATTCCTCTTGCAGCTGCTAGATGTGATGGTCATCTGGAAGTTAAGTGGTACATACCAATGTGACATATAGCTAGGAAAGACCAGTAATGGGTAAAGTCCTTACTCTGTGTTCCATGGTATTTTGAGTTAGTTGTTTCTATTTAAATAAAAGGAGAGATACTAAGAACCAGATTATTGCAAACAATCCTGTGAAAGGAGAAACTAGTTAAAAAAAAAAAAGACTTAAGAAGGAGAAAGAGGGAAGGAAGGAAGTTTCTTGGGCATCACACCATTTGCAAGGTCACAACGAACACCCCAGCGAAGGGCAGATCGTTTCTTCTCAGTTGGCACTAGGTAATTGTTTGGAACATATATATGCTGAGGCTTGGACTGGGCTTCTGCACGACAAAGCATCTGCTCTCGGATACCCCAGCGCAGTTCCTTCCCATGATCTTCACCAGGTAACCGCATGGAGTCCCAGTCCCGTTTATATTCAAAATATCGGGCTACTCGGTCTATCTTGCTCCGGTTTCGGCTCAACTGGTCCAGCCTTGGGAGGATAAAGGACTTGGGCCGGCTGGCAACAATCAGGTCTTGTTCATAAGCTGGAGGGCCCATTTCTTCTCTTCGTAGATAGCAAATGAGCTGATCTTGAGAAATTCCTTGGTATTCACGTGGTAGACTAAATTTTTGTGAAATATCAACTGGAGATTCCCTGTCTTCCTGGAAGTGCAGATTCATCAGCCTTTGTCTTAAGTCCCAGACATCCATGTCACTTTCTGTACCAGACTCTGATTCACTGATCATCGACTTATCTGTCACTAATACTTCCCCACCTGGCTTTCGACGCAGCACCTTTCTCTTCATAACTGGCTTTCGGAGTCTTTGGGAGGTCTCTGAGACTGCTTCTGAAGGGGCGTTGCTTTCTATGTGTGGGTAATGCAGTTGTGCAGGAAAAGCAGGTCGCTTTCCTGAGGTTACTGAGGCTTTACTGTAGGGATCATACAGGATGGACTGGGCTTCTCTCCTGACATCTCCCTCACCGTGGCCTGCACAGATATGAGTGTAAGCTTTAGCGGCTACTAGCATTCATTCTTCTGGATCCATATCAGCCCATTTTTGTCCATCAGGTCCCACAAGTTCCTCCACTGCTTCTCCTACACTGAAGGACCTTCTGTAAGAGAAAATCACAGATTAGATTTCTGATAATAAACTTCCAGCTCAAACACCATTCCCTTCCTATGTACTATTTTATAGCAGTGAAACAGAACAGTCCTAAGTACAACAGTTACGTATATGGTAAAATACAGATTAGTACAGGCAGTAAGGGAGCACTTTGGAGGGGCAGTAACTCAGGTCAGTTCAGTTGCTCAGCTGTCTGACTCTTTGCGATCCCATGGACTGCAGCATGCTAGGGTTCCCTGTCCATCACCAACTCCTGGAGCTTGCTCACTCAGGTCCATTGAGTCGGTGATGCTTCCAACCATCTCATCCTCTGTCGTCCCTTCTCCTCCTGCCTTCAATCTTTCCCAGCATCAGGGTCTTTTCCTATGAGTCAGTTCTTCCCAGCAGGTGGCCAGAGTATTGGAGTTTCAGCCTCAACATCAATCCTTCGAATGAATATTAAGGACCCGTTTCCTTTAGGATGGACTGGTTTCATCTCCTTGCAGTCCAACGGACTCCAGTGTCGTTTCTACCACCACAGTTCAAAAGCATCAATTCTTTGGCGCTCAGCTTTCTTTAGAGTCCACTCTCACTTCCATACATGAGTACTGGAAAAATCATAGCTTTGGCTAGGCAGACCTTTGTTGGCAAAGTAATGTCTCTGCTTTTTAATATGCTGTCTAGGTTGGTCATAGCTTTTCTTCCAAGGAGCAAGCGTCTTTTGATTTCATGGCTGCAGTCACCATCTGCAGTCATTTTGCAGGCATTAACTCAACTCAGGGTTTATTACCCACTTTCATTTCCAGGCTCTTCTTAAATCACTCCCAATTTTACTGCCTGGAAGTCTTGCCACCTTTAGTAGCTCCTAGGATAGGTAGGTTCTGGCATAAGAAAAGCTCAAGAGATTAATGATATGGGGCATAATGCTTCATGTACATTATCTAACTTGGACTTAAGAGGGACACTTTATGTGCCCAGCACTGTTTTCATGTGCTTTACATTTATTAACTCATGTAATCCTCACAGCTGTGGGATAAGTGCTTTTAGTATCTCCTTTTCACAGATGAGTAGCATGAGGCATGGAGAGATTAAATAGCCTAAGGTTACAGCGCTAGGAAGTGGTTGAGCTGGAATTCTAACTCAGGCAGTCTGGGTTCAGAGTCCATGCTTTTAACTGTGAGAGTGATTTAATCCAAAAGACCATTACAAGCATACACTCCTTATGCTTAGTACTTTAAATACCCAAACCAAACACCGAATGCCAGTTTCCTGACTGGATCTAGAATCGGTATCTACTGCCCACTATTTCCTGTATCTCTGATATTTTTCTCAGGCTGAAAAACTAATACATATGCATGTAGTTTAAAGCAAGGACTCCCCACCCCCCCACCCAAAGCAAGTTTCACTGCCAAAGGCAGCTTCTTATCATTTCTCCAGTAATCCTCCGTATTCATATACACATTTTTATACCATAAAGAAACCGAATCCTAAACAGTCTTAGTGATCCAGCTGTGTCAGTGTCAGAAGTAAGAGACTGACTTCATTGTTTAAAGGTACATGGAAGTCCAAGGTATGGACGCACCACAATTTATTCAGTGTGTTCCTGAGGGATTTAATTTACTGATTTTATTTCTGTTCTTAACGAGTCTTATAACTAATATCTTAAGTTTTACATACTTGTGCAAGCATATGTGTACATTAATTTCTAGAAATGGAATAGGTGGGTCAAAGGCATGTGTGCACTCAATTTTGATAGCTGTTGCCATTAGATTTTTTTCCCTGTGTATGAAATATGCTTGTTTCCGATTACCTCTCAGGTTGCTGGTTTTTTCCTTATTGATCTTTATATGAAAGCTGATTATATATGAAATACATACCATCATTTCATTTTTCTTCCAGTTTGTTCTCTAACTTCTGACTTTTTCTGTTAGAAACATATTCTTAGGTGGTCGCATTTTTTTGGGTTTCTGCAGCTCCTTACTTATGCCTTTCCTACTTCAAGATTGTAAGACGGTTATGTCATGTTTTCTCCTAATACTTGTATAGGTTTCGTTTTTTACATTTAAATTTGTAATCTGTCATAGAAACTCAAAGAGCAAAAAACTAAATGAGTTACCTAGACGAAAAGTAACCATCAGTCAAAGACTGTCTAGTACTGTCCCAGTTTACAGATGTAGTACAGTTGTCCTCAGATTATTGCAATACGTCAGGAATTTCAACAGATATCTAAATTACATTATCCAGAGTGACTTTATTTTCCATCATGACAATTTTAGCTACTAGAGGTACAGAAATCTCTTATCAGAACATGCATTAAATTTGACTTAAAAAGACCTTCATGCTTAATTACCTTCTTTGTGCCATCAAGGTGCTTAAAGGGGTAAAATCTTGATTCCAGATTCTACTTCCAATATGAAGTACAATCGCTGACAAGTTTCTTCCACTGGGCCAGCTTCTATTGCACCACCTTTAAGACAGAACTGTTTCAGATGACAGAACGCACCACCCACCACAAGCACTAATTTTATCTGCAATATTAGAAAGCAGCAGAAACTTGGCATAGACATAAATACTCCATATAAAAAGATTTTATGATTGGAAGATAGCACAAATATAATGAGACGTCAAAAGGAAATGTTTTAGGGGAAAAATACCAATAACATCAATCCTCCACCATCTCAGCTCATGAAGAATAGAGAATTGACATCTACATTTCCCCTAAATTCTGACTACTTAAATCTTAACAATGCTAGCTGGATTTTTTTTTTTTTTTGATGCTACCTTCCTTTTTCACTGTGAATTGACCAGACATGATGGAAAAGAATAATATCTAGATGATTGACCCATAATAATGAAGGTAATGCTTGTATCCCTGGGCAGAATCCAACGTCTATATATCCTTTAGGCCTCAAATTAAATCTTAGATACTCTTTGAATATAATGGAATGATAGATACCGACATCACCAAGGGAATCAGCACTAAAACTGTGTCTCTTTACTCTCTTTTCAGATAGGGTGGATCTCTTTGTATTTATTCCGGAGGTTGTCATATCATGGCTGAAAATGACGCAGACAGAATCCAGGCTGAGAAACTCCTAAAGAGAGTACAGGAACTGGAGCAGCAGGTAAAGCGACTTAAAAAAGAACAGGCCACGAACAAGGACTCAAAGAGCCGAGAGAATTCTTCAGGAGCTGGGGGGAAAGCTAAGCGCGCCTTTGATTTCAGTGCTCACGGTCAAAGACATGTAGCTCTAAAGATCGCCTATCTGGGCTGGGGATATCAGGGCTTTGCCAGTCAGGAAAACACAAGCAATACAATTGAAGAGAAACTGTTTGAGGCGCTAACCAAGACTCGACTGGTAGAAAACAGGCAGACATCCAACTATCACCGGTGTGGGCGAACAGACAAAGGAGTTAGTGCCTTTGGACAGGTAAGGGCCATTGTCCTGTTTCGCAAAGCAAGCAATCCTAATACATTCTAGGTGTACATACTGAGGATTCAGATTATTTGTCTCTCTAAATATCTTTCTCTTAATTCCACAGGTGATTTCTCTTGACCTACGTTCTCACTTTCCAAAGGGCAGGGATTCTGAGGATCTTAACTTAAAAGACGAAGTCAATGATGTGGCTACAGAGATCCGTTATACCCACATTCTCAACCGGGTACTCCCTCCAGACATCCGCGTGCTGGCCTGGGCTCCCGTAGAAACTAGCTTCAGTGCTAGGTTCAGCTGTCTTGAGCGGACCTACCGCTATTTTTTCCCTTGTGCTAACTTAGACATTGTAACCATGAACTATGCAGCTCAGAAGTATGTTGGCACACATGATTTTAGGAACTTATGTAAAATGGATGTAGCCAATGGGGTGATTAATTTTCAGAGGACCATCCTGTCTGCTCAAGTACAGCGAGTGGGCCAGAACCTGGCCGAGGAGGGATGGCAAGAACCCTTTCAGTTATGCCAGTTTGAAGTGACTGGTCAGGCGTTCCTTTATCATCAAGTCCGCTGTATGATGGCTATTCTTTTTCTGATTGGCCAAGGAATGGAGAAGCCAGAGGTTATTGATGAGCTGCTGAACATAGAGAAAAATCCCCAGAAGCCCCAATATAGGTAAGTTAAAAACACAAACCCAGACTGTCCCCCCCCCCCAAAAAGAAGCTATTGCCCTTAGATATATTAGAATATATTTTAAAATATTCTTCCTCTCCCCACCATTGTCTAAAAAACTAAGTTTCTGATTCTCCCTTCATGAGGCTTTTACTCTTACTTGTAGAATGTTATGAACATGTAACAGTGATTACCTTTTCATTTTCTTCTGTCATTGTTGTATCCCTTTAGTAAGTAACAGGTGTCTGGACCAGGCCCCTTAGTTTCACAGCATTATGGTGGGGCCAAGTCAACTCACTTCTAGGTGACTTGTTACAATTGAAATTTTCTGTAATGTAGATCAAGCCTAACTAAGTGATCCATGGTTTGCTGCGTTTTTCTTTTTTAGTTATAAGGTTGTTCAACATGAGGGATGGTGTCATATCTTCTCAACTATTAGATACTCCATATTGACAAAGTTTTGCCCCTGCTCCTAAGCCAGCTGATCCTGGTTTTTAAGACCTGCTGGATGGCTGCTGTGTATTCTCATCCTGTTTCTTGTCTAGCATGGCTGTGGAATTTCCTTTAGTCCTCTATGACTGTAAGTTTGAAAAGATTAAGTGGATCTATGACCGGGAAGTTCAGGAGTTCAATGTTACCCACCTTCAGCAACTATGGGCTAATCATGCTGTGAAGACTCAGATATTGTACAGTATGCTACAAGGCCTGGACTCTGTTGCACTGCCCTGTGGAACAGGTATGATGGGAACCAAAGTTATACAGGGTTGTGGGGAGGGAGAGTCACAGAGTTTGGAAGTGATTCTGTTGTAAAGTATCCACTATAATGCTTGACTGTATATATTACAGGACCAAAGATGGATGGAATGATAGAATGGAGAAATGTTAAGCCCTCTGTCATGAAGCAGACCAGTGCCTTTGTAGAAGGAGTGAAAATGCGCACTTATAAGCCCCTAATGGATCGTCCTAAATGCCAAGGATTAGAATCCCGGATCCAGCATTTTGTACGTAGGGGACGCATTGAACACCCACATTTATCCCAGGAGGAAGAAACAAAAGCCAAAAGGGACTGTAGTGACACACAAGAGGAAGAAAATACTGTTTTTGAGGAACCAACGAAGAGGATTTGTGTTGATGCAGAACTTAAAAGCATCATTTAACCACAGAAAACTCACCAAGATCTAGGAGGCAACAAAGCACCATTAGGTTAAAGAAGTCTTTCTTGAATAAGAAGTTTAAACATTCCTTCATTCCTCTCCAGGAGAACTAGAGCTAGGAGAAACAAGAAGAAATTTTCATTTAATTTTTTTGTTTTAATCACTACAAATTTTATTTAGAGACCCATCTTTGTTTTTGTTTTTTTTTAAAAAAAATTCCCATTATGAACTGGTTTGGTCAATGAACTACACCACTTTCTAGCAGAGATACGGTAGAAATGGCATGGCTCAGAATCTCCCGGACCTTTCCTGGTCGTTTGACCACCTCCTGTCCCACTCCCGCCCTCTGCCTCCTCCACCGCGGCGACCAAGGTCTCGGGACAGCGATCTATGCTGCTTGCGCCGGCACCCATACAGCTCCCCTCGCAGGTCCCAGGAGATGGGCTTCAGGTGCATGAAGTTGCAGAAGCCGCCCCGCGTGCACTCCCCCATCTCGTACTGGCGGCAGCAGGCTTCTCTGAAGTCTGTCACTGGGGAGAGCTCGGAGTGGATTGGCTGGCCGTTAAACCAGCGGTTGTTCAAGTCAATCACAGCCTTTTCCGCGTCTTCTTCACGGCGAAACTTGACATACACGTTCCCCACGAGGTGGTCTCTGAGGTTGTCACAGACGTTCATCTCCTCCACCTCCCCGTACTTCTCCTCCATTTCTGTGAAAACCTCCTCAAAGAAGAATTCATCATAATGTTCTTGCATCTCGACATCGCTCACAGCGCAGGGCAAACCGTCAGCAGACTGGGAAGAGTTTTGAGGATTACGGTAAATGTTCAAGAGGGCAATGGTCTGGCTGAAGGTCGGTTTATTGTGCAACCGAGAGCATCTGTCTCCATGACGACATGCTCCAATTTTGAAATAAAATGAACAGTTGACTTTGTCTTTCTCGGTGCCAAAGATGGAGGCCAAGTACTCCGCCATTTCCCACTCGCAGCCGACACCACTGCCGACGCCGGAGACAAGAAGAAATTTTTAAATGGACATGTATTTACATACACCTGGAAACCTGTGCCTTGTGTTCAAATTCATTAAAACCAGAACCCACAAGTATCTGATTTGTTGTGCTGTTCTTTTTAAAAGCAAATTTTAAAAATCCATGGCTAATTCATTTCAATGTATGACAAAAACCACTGCAATGATGTAAAGTAATTAGCCTCCAACTAATAAAAATAAATGGAAAAATTAAAAAAAAAAAGCAAATGACACTACTCATCTGAGTTCTCATAAAGAGCTTTGCCCAAGTGTCAAAACTTAAAAACACAAAACATATATTTGATAAACTGGTTAGTGAAAATGACTTAAGTAGATAAAACACAGCATCTTTTAGGAAGCTTATCCATCTATTAATAGTGCTATATGAGCCACAAATGGTCTTTCTCCTTTAATTTTGAGATAAAGATGCTTCTGTTTTTAGCATAATCATGGAGTGTAGCAAAATATTCCCACTTAAAACATGTAAGAACAAACCAAAGCATTTTATTTTTTTTAACTTTCTACCTTATTTCAATGTAGTTTCACTGGCGTTAGTTTTCAATTGAAAAAAACAAACAAACCAAAAAAAAAAACCTAGGAAAAGAAGAGAGTTTAGGGAATCAAAAAAATCAACTCTAAAAAATGATACATGAGTGAAGAGCAACTAACTAAAAAGCCATGCTTAGGAGAGTCTATAGTAGAAGCAAAAGAGAGAGGATCAGGGTCTTTGATCTTAAGTGAAATCCTTTCAAGGTTAACATAGATGTATTATCAAATCTAGGAGAATAAGGATTTAGTGACATTATTTCTGGTAGTTGCCATAGAAAAACTCAGGACAAAAAAAAAGAAAGAAAAACTCAGGACAAGCATCAGAGATGAAGCAAATCAGAAGTCCCCAAATGTAACTTTGCAGAATTATCTGTATTGTATAATACAATGTACAAACTCCAAAGTCTGACCCATGGTAAGGACTAAATGAATGTAAGTAGTAAAGCAGGGCTTAGCTTTTACTTTGGAAAACAATTATTTCAATAGGTTGTGAAGTTTAAACAAGATTTTATATACATAACATGTAAGTATATGTTACATATATAAATAAAATGGTGCTTTTCGAGAACTATTACACCATCCATTTCAACGTTCATGCAATACACAACTACCTACTGAAAGAGATAAACACAAAACAGAGGAAAGTAGGGACAGAAATGGAACAGGACACTGGGCTGGGTGGATTTCCAACACTAAAGCCCAAAGTGATTTTTTTTTTTTTTAATGGCATGTGTACTATACTATGATTAGCATGTTTTCTTTGCAGTCAAATTATTGCACACTTTTTCTTGTGTATGAAGACAGGTATTTGCAAATAATAAAATATACAATTTAGCAAGATCCGTAAGTAGCTGTCAGTTTTTTCTCTTTCTTTTTTAATATAAAGAACTGATAATCCTTTCTCCTTACCTATAGGGAAACTTTCACACAGATGCTAGAACAGCTTATATTTTGTAGATAAATACAGATATTATCTGTACCAAAATACCCAGCAGTATCCTGTCAAAATCTGAAGTGTTCGATTGAGTTAGTTACAAATGAAAGGATTTCAAGAATGGAAGGGAAGGGTTTACAATTGGAAGAGGGGCTGGGTCACTAGTTAAGATTCTAAACTTTGCTGAGTTAGAACAAATTCCTCTACTTCTTGGAAGTGAAGTGTGTAGCTTCAAGCACGGCAATATTAGAACAAAAGAAAACAAAATACCCTAAAAAAAGATAACCATAATCCAAAGAAACAACGGACTAGTGGAAATTATATAACAGGTTGAAAATCACTAATTCACATTCCTCTTAGAAAGATATTAAAAGCGACAAACACCGGCAGAATAGACAAAAGAGACGATTTATCAAAGAAATCATGACTAATAAACATAAAAAGTTCCATCTCATTAATAATGCAAATAAAAACATTAAGTTATCCTTTTAGATTGGTAAGATTTTTTAATGCAGGGCAGAGTGTGGACAAATATCTACTCTTACACTCTGTACTGCTGAGGGGGGTGGGGGAGGGGGAACCCACAGTTTTTCTAGAGGGCACTCTGGCATTATGAACCAGAATTTATTTCTGATTGTTTTACAATGCTGTATTGGTTTCTGCCGTGCTGTATTGGAATCAGCCATAAGTGTGTATCCCCTCCCTGTTTAGCCTCCCTCCCACCCTGAATCGGAATTTAAACTGTACCATTTTTTGGAAGCCACCATCCATTTCCAAGAAATTATTCTAAGGAGACAAACTGGACAAGAATGCAAACATATACGTCTGCAAGTAACCACGACCATACTGTTTTCTGATGATGAATTAGAAAAACATGTCCATCCATTAGGGGAAAGGTTAAATAATATGGCATAGTAGAGCCACAGCAAGAAATATTCTGCCCCCATTAAAAATGATAATGAATGTCTACATTTGATATGGATCAAATGTCTTATTCCTGAAATACTAGGGACTGAGGCATGATCTGCTTTTTAAATGAAAATGCTTTGTTATATGCAAAATAAATACACTTTACAGTCTAAATATCTGAAGTAAACCCAAATATGAACAGATTTTTTATCTGTGGCTGATAAGAATCGCGAGTATTTTCTTCCTTTTTTAGTATGTATTTACCAGTGCTTGGATTTCTAAAAATAGTGAGACTGTATAACTTTTATAACCATGGAAAAAAAGTTGTTTTTTTTTTTTTTCATTCTGGGGCAAGACTAAAGGGTTCTTCAATTCTACACGCTATCCTAACTCAGTAGGCAAAGAGTTTCTCGCACTGTAACAGAATTTGACAAAGGTGAAACCAAGTAGAAGAGGGTTTCTCCCTTCACAATAACAACACAGAATCTGCACCAGCTGGCCCGGGGCGTGGTCACCGTCTCGCACGCTCGGGGCCAGCCTCCGACGAAGCTGACTCCTCCGCGGGCACGGCTCCCGCCGCCCCAAAGCCCGGTCGCCTCGCAGAGCCGGGTGGACGGACCACTGGGGTCCTCCCCGCGGCAGCCGCCCGGCGGGCAGTGGACCGGCAGTGGGAGCATAACGTGACCTCGGGGTTCGGGCGCGTCGGGGGCACGCACGGCGCCGCTCACACGTGCCCCCGGAGGCCGCACACCTGGACTCTGCACTGAATGCCCGGGGGAACGGCAACCAGAGGAGGGAGACTCCAACTCCTCGCTACTCAGAGCCCCATCTCTACAGCCGTGGGCGGGCGGGAGGCCCTGGTGGGGGGGGCGTGTACCACTTCTCCCCTTCTTTGCCCGCTTACCTGCCCAGCCGATGTCCGTCGGCCGCACCGAGTCCCGCGGCGCGGCTATCGCACCACCGCAGGTTTCAGCTAGCTTCCCGCAGCTCACAGGAGTACACGTCGCAAACGCGTCCAAGCTGCCGTTAACGGCTCGGCCGCCCAGGTTTAAACCCGAAGAGCCAACCGTCCCGCCCCCCAGTCCGCGCCCTCCGTCTTCTTATTGGCCCATAGTTAACGTCTTCAAAGTCTCCATCCCGATTGGTGCGTATCTTCTCTTGGCCCGCCCCCACGGGCGGGAAGACGCCTGGGACTCGCGGCTCGGATTCGGCGAGGGCCGCACGCCGCCAAGCTCGAGCGCGTAACCCGGAACCGCCGCGGCGTCGCCAGCAGGTGACCCGAAGGGGAGGGGCGGACTTCTGAGGCTCGGTTAACTCTCCAGGTTACCGAACAGCGAGATAGCTGGATTTTGGGAGAGGCGTTCTAAACGTTCCGTCTACCTCAGGGGAATCAATCTCTTCCCTCTTTTGAAGCCCTCTCCCCCGATTCCTCCTCTTCCACCGCCCCCTCCTCCCCACTCCACCTCACCCGGCTCCGCAGCAGTCTCCCCGGAGTCTGACAAGCGCAGTTTCCGCATAAAGACCCGTATAAAGCGCAGTCCTTTCCCTGGCTTGCTAGGCTCTCTGATTTGACCCATTGTGAGTCTCCAGCGCTTGCCAACGTGACTCTCAAACTGATTCTGCCACCCCGACTTCCTTGCTAGACGCAGCCCTCGCTTAAGCTCAAATGCTCCCTTCTACTCCCTTCCCATAATCTTAACCCTTAAATGCGGTTTTGTTTACATACCTGGAAAAAACGTTCTAGGGCTTTGGGAATTCTTGAGGGTGAGGCCTAGAAGAGAAGGGTAGAGGTCTTCACAGCCCAAGGTCCCAGTCACCTCCCTGCAACCTGTGTAAAGCAACTTGTCCTTCCAAGTCCTGAGCGTTCTATACCCCACCTCATGCAAATAGGAAGGTGACATTTAATTTACACGATTTGTTAAATTCAGGATTGAGAGGGAGAAAATGATCTTTAACCTTTTCCTCCAAGCTTCAGTTATCCCTTACTCTTACCACCTTTTTCCTAGGACCTGTGCACTTTGGATTGTTGAGGAAAAAGGAATAAACAGAGGAGAAGATGGCAGAAGTCGTTTTGCAGAGGTTTGAATGACCCTACCCCTGGATCTCCAGTGTCTTAACACGCCTTTAGCGCACATTCTTTTCTCATGAACAAATATCCCATTTTGTGGTTTGGTCATCTCATCCCTGCATGTCTTTTTCATTGGCATTGAATCTCTACTTTGTCTTAGAAACAAGAGTGGACAGAATCATTTTTCTTAACTATTGCTTTGCTCATTCAACAAACTCCTTACACACATCCCTTATTAATTTCTTGTCCTTTTTGTTAGAATTTTATCTTTGAAACCCTTTAGTAACTTGAAGCATCTATCTCCTGTCACATTTCAGGTGGAACCTTGTGTTCTAAGTCGTTGTTTTTTGATGGACCACTTCATTTTCTAGCTTTGGCTAGATCTGATTTGATAATCCCCATGATTCCTTAAAATCCATAACCCAGGTCAAGAAAACTTAACCAAGGTCATCTAAAGTACAGTAAATGGAAGAAAATCCTATTCTTGCAAAGAAAACTGCATCTTCAAAAAAAATGTAGTGAGGAAAATTTCAAACATATGGAAAAAATGAAGCTACATGAACTCAATGCCCAGCTCCAGCAATTATTAACTTCTGGCCAATCTCTTTACGTATGGGTGTGATAGTAGGACCATAAAGAAGGCTGAGCACTGAAGAATTGATGCTTTTGAACTGTGGTGTTGGAGAAGACTCTTGAGAGTCCTTTGGACTGCAAAAGATCAAACCAGTCAATCCTAAAGGAAATCAGTTCTGAATATTCATTGGAAGAACTGATGCTGAAGCTGAAGCTCCAGTACTTTGGCCACCTGATGCGAAGAGCTGACTCACTGGAAAAGACCCTGATGCTGGGAAAGATTGAAGGCAGCAGAAGGGGATGACTGGGGATGAGATGGTTGAATGGCCTCATGACTCAATGGACATGAGTTTGAGCAAGCTCCTGGAAATGGTGAAGGACAGGGAAGTCTGGCGTGCTGCAGTCCATAGGGTTGCAAGGAGTTGGACACAGCTGAGAGACTGAATAGCAATCTCATTACTTCTGTATCACTATCCACATAACTCCTGTATTTATTTGAAGCACATATCAAGCATCAAAAATCTATAAATATATCAGTATGATTTCTAAAAACATAAAGGACTTTTAAAAAGCATAACCACAATCTTATCATATCTAAAATATTTAATGTAATTCCTTAGTTTCTACTTGTGCATAGGTTTTTTTTTCCCTTTACTGTGCTTCTTTAACTTAGGATCCTATCCAGTTCACACATTGTGATTGGTTGATAGTTGTGATTGGTTGTGATTGGTTCAAGCTTCTCTCATTCTACATGTTCCACCTCCATATTTCTCTCTTGCATTTCGTTTGAAGGAGCCTGGTTGTTGGTCCTGTGGTGTTTCGCATAATCTGAATTTTGCTGATTGTGTTTAAGTGATGTAGATTAACATAGCTTCCTTACCTTTTGGTGGTAACACAGCCCTTTTCCAGAAGCTTTCCCTGATTCAGCCCAACTGGTTTAATTAACCCATCTGTGTCTTTGTACATTCAAATATTGCTTTCAACTAGTTACATACTCATGCTTAAGTCAATCACTCCTTTGTGATATCTTTGCTTACCTCAGCCCTTTGTTGACATATTCAAACTCCTTCAACTGTAGCCCTCTCTTACTTCTTACTTGCATGTGTGTGGATAATAGTGTAAGGAATAAGTGAGAATGAGATCTTCCAGGAGAGAAGAGAGAGTGAATTAGAAGGCAGCTGCTCTCTTCTTGAAAGTCTCATCTGTTGAACTCTGGGAGGCTGCCCTATCCTGTTTCTGCTCCTGCCGCTCTCCTGCCTTTCAACGTTGCTGGTCCCCAGAGAGTGGTTCTTCCACCCCACCCCCTTAAAGAGCTTAAATAATTTTGTTGCTTCCTCTATTCATTTTATGTGAGATAATTTCAAAAACCTATAATGTCAATCCTACCTCTCTCCTGAGTTTTTAAAATGTATCTTATCTGCATACTCTAATTTCTACATGGATATCTTTTCATCTTTCCAAATGCAACATATCTGAAATACTACTCATCTTTCCCGTCTGAATTCACCCATGTGATTTCCAAGGGTGAATGGTATTATCATTTCCTTGTATTTTCACTCCTGATGGGATGATCATTTTTCACTCTTTCTCATCCCCATCTATCTCTTAAATACTAAGTTCTGTCATTTTGTTTCCTTGTAAAGTCTCATCTCTTCCTTATATTTTCTTTTCCCTACTAATCACTAGTTCAGGCCTAATTATTTTGTTCTTGGATTCTTTCAGAGACATTTAATAATACTGAAGGATATGGCATAGAAGCTAAGACTGTAAGCTGTGGGGTCATGTTATCTGGGCTCAAATTCTGACTCCTCCACTCCCTGGATTTGTGACCTGGGCAGGTTATGTAGATTCTGTTTTCTCATTTTAAAAATGGAGATGATTAATTTGACTTCCTTCATATGGTTCTGGGAGAATCAAATGAGAAAAGCTAGCGTAGTGTCTATGCAATAATAGCTCACTGTATATAAATATTGTATAGTATTCTTTAGTCTATAAAATTCCGTATTATTCTTATTAGAAAAATAGCTCTTGGCCTTCCCTTTTATTCTCTTGGCTCAGTCCATCCTGTATGTCATTGCCATATGAGTCTAAAACTCACAAGGTATTCTGCTTAAGCACCTGCAGTGGTCTCTGTCAGAGTACAGTCAGCCTTCCTGGGACTCTGCACCATTGAGCCTTTATGCCTTTTCAGCCTATTTCCCAGGTACCCTCTACTCAAGCTTCTAGTTAGTCTTCTTTCTTCACTCTCCTCAAAGCTACTTGGTTTGTTTAACTTTGGATTTCCGTACCCTGCATCATCTTGAGCCATCATGCCTTTTCAGCCTGACTTTCCAGGTCCTAGGATTTCCTTACCTTATCTAAATTATCCTCTTCTCTCAAATCCTATACCTCTTGAATGTTCATCTCTAATTTATCCCTTCCACTAAGCCAGCCCTGATTACTTTCAGCCTTTGGAATCTGACCTGTTTTGAAATTCATATAGCACTTACTTTTATTTCTTATTTAACATCTAAAATACCTAGACTGAGACTGTTAATGTTCTGTTTGGTTTAATCTTATCTTTTCATCCCAAGGTGCTCATTCCATTCTAGTCTTACTTTTTGATACTTCATAATAGGAACCCTTCACCAGTCTACTCACTGAGTATTCACATATCAGCAGTGAAGGATGCTGATGATATGGATGATATCATCATCCATATGTATGTATGACAAGGATGTACATTTCTCCTAGTGCCGGGAGCCAGCACACGAGATCCCATGACAAGGTCTTGAGGAGGAGGCCTGACAAGCAAGGCAGATCAGGACTTCAGGAATTTTGAAAAGCTGCCCCGGCGCTCACCTTAAAGATGATCTCTGTCTTTCTGATGCTTGCTATATTAGACTACTCCCTAATTTCTGTGACACAGGTAGACGGCCTTCCCCAATTTCTCTCCAAACAGAATCACCTTAGAACTTTAATCAACATGTCCCCCAGACAGTGGTATTCTATAAGATTATCCAGGATGAAAGGAGTGTTTCAATTTAGACCCCTTTGCTGGCATTCTAGTCTGCTTGGCAAATGCATATTAATGTAACACAAAAATATTATTTTAAAAGTGGTTAGAATTGTTCATTTTAACCAGGAATGCTAAACAGGGGCTGCCTCACTGGAGCTGCAGAGTCTTTGCGTTGTAAACCTTTTAGATAAATTCAACTAATAACTTCTGCAAAAGGACTAACCTTTGTGTTCATTAAAGAATAGATTACAGGAAAACAGCTTTGCATTCACCTAGGTCATAAAATGTCAATAGGCCCCGAGGCCAGAAGATAATGTACAAGACTCTCACAAAGAAGTTACTGTAAACACCCTGGTTTCCTGAGGGACAAGATGATGTAATGTTAAACTTTCTTCCCCTAAAAATGTACTAACTTAGAATATAAAGCTACAGTAAAAAATAAAGATTTGCTAGACTCTGCCAGACCCTGCAAACACCCCCGTCTGGTCATTCTCTCTCTCTCTCTCTCTCTTTCTCTCTCTCTCTCTCTCTCTCTGTCTGTCTGTCTCTCTCTCTCCCTCACAGACTTGGCCCTATCAAGGCTGGTCTCATGTGTCTTCTCTCTCCTTTTCTCGCCGACGCCGTTCATCCTGAGGGTACCCCTGGATCCTGCTGAGGCTGGACCCTGGCATCCTAGTGCTTATACAGGGTGTTCTTTGCTCACCTCTCTTTCTCTCCTTTTTTTTTTTTTTAGCAGTCACCAAGGCAGTGGTTGCAAAGGAAACAGCGAAGAGTCAGGAATCAGGAGACCAGAGTTCTGTTCCCAGTAAGCTGCTATCATAATTGGGACAAGTCAGTTTCTCTGTGTTTGTTTTCTCAGTTATTAAATGGAATTACATTAGATATTATGTTAATTGTTTTCAGTTCTCAAATCCTTTCATTTTAAATCTATTTAAAGGGCCAACTCAAGTATGTTATTCCCAATCATTCTTATTTACATCCTAAGCCCTGGTACTCATACGGTGCTTTTTATTCTTATTACTTTTCCAAGTATGTATTTCTTATCCTCCCAAGAAGTTTCAGCTCTTTAAGGGCAGTATATGCATAATGTCTCATATTTGGTATTATTTACCACAACTATCAAAGCTATGTGTATAATGAAATTAAGTATGGTCGAATTAAATTATTATGGGGATGGGAAGACTCTTCCACCAGCAAAGGAGACTCCATAATTTAGAGGCTCCGCATTGCTACATTTATCATCCCATCTTATAGTGTCCTATTCTTTTCTAATTGTAGATACACAGTATGAGGTTCTGTGTTTGGTTTTCAGCAATTTCAGCCCTTAGCTCCAGGAGGAGCTAAAGGTCTGCATGGCACACGCAGAAGCTTCCAGTCATTTATGTGGTCCTTGAGCTGGAAATTTCAAATCCCCGAAGTCATCCTCTTACCACATTGTCTGACACGGGGAGTAACTAGGTAATCTTAATTGTTAGATCTCCACATAAAAGTTTTAAAGTATAAAGACACAGTCATCTGATTCCTGTTTCTTGAAAGTGGCTGATTAGGAGTATTGGGTGGAGATACACTGCTTATCTCTATTTCCAGATCTTGGCATGGACTGTCACTGCTATCTATACTACTAGAAATAGTCATTAGTATCTTTAAATCTAATCAAATTAGAGAGCCAATTCAGAAGCCCCAGAACTGATTCAGAAAACTCATCTTTAAAATTCTCTTCCTCTAAAACCATTCTCGGGCTTCCCTGGTAGCTCAGCTGGTAAAGAATCTGCCTGCTGTGTGGGAGACCTGGGTTCGATTCCTGGGTTGGAAATATCCCCTCGAGGAGGGCATGACAACCCTCTCTAATATTCTTGCCTGGAGAATGTCCACAGACAGAGAAACCTAGCAGACGCAGTCCATGGGATCACAAAGAGTGGGACACGACTGAGCGACTAACAGAACCATTCTCAGAACCAAAATTTGTATTAGAGATACAGATTCAGTAGGATTGATGATTGATTGACTGATTGAATGGTTGACTGAATTGGTTAACATGATTATGGACACCCAGAGGTCCCACAGTCAACTGTCTGCAAGCTGGAGGACCAGGAAAGTCTGGTAAATTCAGTCTGAGTCCAAAGGCCTGAGAACCAGGATTCTGGGTGCCTGCCCTGGCTCAAGCAGAGAGCACATCTGCCCTTCTTCCACATTTCTGTTCTGTTCAGTGGATTAGATGATGCCCACCCTCATTGGTGAAAGTGATCTTCTTTACCCAGTCTACTGACTCAAATGCTAAGCTTTTCTGAAAACATCCTCACAAATGCACCCAGATATAACATTTATCAGCTAGCTGGACACTGCCTAGCCTAGTCAGACACAGAAACCCATCACATCTTCCACATGCACCCCTCCCCCTGCTTTAATGTGACTTCTCAGCCTTTTCTCCTGAGCTATGCAGTCACATATTTACGGCCCTTTTGCCATCTTTACATGAACGGCTCACTTACCTCTCAGATGTAACATGTGTGAGTTGAATCATCTCCCCTTTTCATGCCACACGTCGAGGATTCCTCAGTGAGTAGTGATACTTCTACCCAGTGGCATATAGCAAGTACTTGGGAGTCTTTGATATTCAGTCCTCTCTCCCTCCTAGTAGGTCAGTACCTTTTCACTCAAAGTGTATCTCAGATGCTTCCATTTTTCTCTGTTTTTAACTATTGAAACTCTAATCAGTCAGTTCAGTTCAGTTCAGTTGCTCAGTTGTGTCCGACTCTGCGACCCCATGAATCGCAGCACGCCAGGCCTCCCTGTCCATCACCAACTCCCTGAGTTTACTCAAACCCATGTCCATTGGGTCGGTGATGCCATCCAACCATCTCATCCTCTGTCGTCCCCTTCTCCTCCTGACCCCAGTCCATCCCAGCATCAGGATCTTTTCCAACGAGTCAACTCTTCACATGAGGTGGCGAAAGTACTGGAGTTTCAGCTTCAGCATCAGTCCTTCCAATGAACACCCAGGACTGATCTCCTTTAGGATGGACTGGTTGGATCTCCTTGCAGTCCAAGGGACTCTCAAGAGTCTTCTCCAGCACCATAGTTCAAAAGCATCAATTTTTCGGCACTTGGCTTTCTTCACAGTCCAACTCTCACATCCATACATGACCACTGGAAAAACCATAGCCTTGATCAGATGGACCTTTGTTGGCAAAGTAATGTCTCTGCTTTTTATTATGCCATATAGGTTGGTCATAACTTTCCTTCCAAGGAGTAAGTGTCTTTTAATTTCATGGCTGCAAGTCACCATCTGCAGTGATTTTTGAGCCCAAAAAATTAAAGTATGACACTCTTTCCACTGTCTCCCCATCTATTTTCCATCAAGTGATGGGACCAAATGCTATGATCTTAGTTTTCTGAATGTTAACGTTTAAGCCAACTTTTTCACTCTCCTCTTTCACTTTCATCAAGAGGCTTTTTAGTTCATCTTCACTTTCTGCTATAAGGGTGGTATCATCTGCATATCTGAGGTTATTGCTATTTCTCCTGGCAATCTTGATTCCAGCTTGTGCTTCTTCCAGCCCAGTGTTTCTCATGATGTACTCTGCATATAAGTTAAATAAGCAGGGTAACATTATACAGTCTTGACATACTCCTTTTCCTATTGGAAACCAGTCTGTTGTTCAATGTCCAGTTCTAACTGTTGCTTCCTGACCTGCATACAGGTTTCTCAAGAGGCAGGTCAGATGGTCTGGTATTCCTACCTCTTTCAGAATTTTCCACAGTTTATTGTGATCCACACAGTTGAAGGCTTTGGCGTAGTCAATAAAGCAGAAATAGATGTTTTCTGGAACTCTCTTTGCTTTTTCCATGATCCAGCAGATGTTGGCGATTTGATCTCTGGTTCCTCTGCCTTTTCTGAAACCAGCTTGAACATCTGGAAGTTCACGGTTCACGTATTGCTGAAGCCTGGCTTGGAGAATTTTGAGCATTACTTGACTAGCATGTGAGATGAGTGCAATTGTGCGGTAGTTTGAGCATTCTTTGGGATTGCCTTTCTTAGGGACTGGAATGAAAACTGACCTTTTCCAGTCCTGTGGCCACGCCGTGTTTTCCAAATTTGCTGGCATATTGAGTGCAGCAGTTTCACAGCATCATCTTTCAGGATTTGAAATAGCTGAAATTGCATCACATCCACTAGCTTTGTTCATAGTGATACTACTAAACACTACATGCCATGCATCTCCTAATCAGTGTCTTCTCTAAACTGTTCTTCCCATAGCAACTAAAGGAAGTCAGTCTCCCTGGTTTCTCATCTCATTAATCTGCAGCCCTCTTCTTCCTTGATTTCCTTGAATAAACATACCCTTTTAACTTGCCTTTGGATCTCTGCACATCCTTCCCATCCACTATTCCACACTGAACAAACATTCTTCCTTCTTTCTCTCAATGGCACCATCTCCAGAACTCTTCCCTGACCACCTAATCATTTCGTGTTTCACACCCAGGACCCTCTTTGGATTGTTAATAACACATGGTTTTGGTTTAGTCACTAAGTCATGTCCAACTCTTGCGACCCCATGGACTGTATCCTGCCAGGCTCCTCAGTCCATGGGATTCTCCAGGCAAGAATACTGGAGTGGGTTGCCATTTCCTTCTCCCGGGGATCTTCCCGACCCAGGGATCGAACCCAGGTCTCTTGCACTGCAGGCAGATTCTTTACCGACTGAGCTACGAGGGATCTATCAACCTTCATTGTTTTACCTGATTACTTGTGTGTATATTTCATGAGAGTAGCAACCACTGGCTATGATATTTATAGCTGTCTTCTCAGCTCCTGAGACAATTCTTCATATCTAGAGGTGGGATCAGTGAATATTTGCTGAAGGAATGAAAGCCTTGAGACAATGCCTCTGCTTCTCCTTGAAATGAACCCTTGAGAAGAGCAGCCTAATCCTGTGGCAATCACAACGTTGTCCAGCAGGGGGTCTTGCCTGGGAGAGAAAGTATTTCCAGGGGATCAGATCTGCTTTAGGGTCTCTCCACTCCACTAGTGGAGGAGGCTTTCTATTCCACTTTATCAGCTTTATTATTGAGGAATTTAACTGCATTTGATTGTAGTCACACTGTAAACTGCTTACCTTGAAATTATGTGTGATTTGAGAGTGGATGTTATGTGTGAGGGGAATAGGCAAAAACATCAACTTCTTTTTACATTCCTAAAATCGTTTAAAGTTATAATAGCCATCTATTATTTTATAGTTAGAAAATTAAATGAAGTTAAAATGTTTAAAAATAAGGAATATAATTTGGCTTGGAAATAATAATGCTGCATGATTAATTTCTGTAATGGCTTTTACTGGTCCCAAGAGACCTGGCCTCAAGCGTAAAATATTTCTTTGAGCAGAGTCAGACTGAATCAGACTGTTTTCTTTATCTGCTGTTTACTTGTTTTTCTTCCTAATCTTGAATTTCTTGTGCCATTATAGCTTCATTTCTTTTGGTTTTGATTTGTCTAATTCTGACTTGTGTTCTGAAGGGCACTGCTCTTTCAAAATCAGGGCAGTTCTCCTTCTTTTGTTTGAAATTTATTTTATTGAAATATAGTTGGTTTATAATGTGATAATTTCTGTGCTACAGCAAAGTGATTCTGTTATATATACATATGTATGTTCTTTTCCGTTATGATTTATCACAGGATTTTGGATATAGCTCCCTGTGCTGTGCAGTAGGACCTTGTTATCGGTCCATTCTACATATAAGAGCTTGTGTGCGCTGATCCCAAACTCCCACGCCTTGTCTCCTCCAGCCTCCCTCCCTCTTGGCAACCACGAGTCTCTTCTCTGTGTCTGTGAGTCTGTTTCATAGATGTGTTCATTTGCGTCGTATTTTAGATTCCGCGTGTAAGTGATATCACATGGTATTTGTCTTTTTGACTTTCTTCACTTAGTATGATCATCTCTCAGTCCATCCATGTTGCTGCAAATGGGATTATTTCATTGTTTTTTTATGGCTGAGGAGTACTCCATGCACGTGCGTGCATATACCACATCTTTTTTACCGATTTGTGTGTATGTGTGTATGTATGTGTGTGTATATACCACAGCTTCTTTATCCATTCATCTATTAATGGACACTTAGGTTGTTTCCATGTCTTGGCTACTGTGAATAGTGCTGCTATGAATGCAGAGGTTCATGTATCTTTTTGAATGACAGTTTTTTCCAGATGTCTGTTGAGGAATGTGATTTCGGTATCATATGGCAGTTCTATTGTTAGTTTTTTGAGGAACTTCCGTACTGTTTTCTGTAGTGGCTCAGCACAGTTCTTTATCTTCCCTCCAGGGAGGGAGAATAGAGAAAGATTCCATACTTTTTCTGAACTAGTATGATCTTGCAGTATTCTGGGAACAATATCTGTGCAAGAAGACCATCATGCTGCCAAGGTTTTCTATTCAGTGGTTCATCATAGAGAGCCATGAACAGAAATAGCACCTGCAGAGGCTGTGGATAGGAACCTGCTGTGCCTGGAGGTGGGGAGGAGGAGGAAAGGGCCAGAGACGCTGTGGCTCAGCAGATATGTACAGTGGGCGGCTCCCTAAGGCTGCGTGTGCAGTGTCCTTTCCGAAGAACTCAGAAAGGGACTGGATTCCAAAGTGGGCTGGCTCCATCCTAGGGCAGAGGAGGTGTAAATTTGAAGCTCTTAATAATGGCCGGGAGAGAGCTCCTCTTTTCTCTCTCTGGCCAGAAAAAAGAAAAATGTATATTTATAGAAGGGGCAGAAAAGATGGGGGTATTTGGTGTGTCTGTATTAAAATTTGTTCCTGTGTCTCTCCTTCTATGCCATGAGACACCGGAGTATCCTTAGAAGAAATTCCCCTTTTTATTTAAGCTACTTTGATTCCTATTACTGGTACTTGCAAACAATAGAATCCTAATTAATATTTGCATGTTGATTGCAAAACTGCCAGCCAGGTGTTATGAACTAGGTTAAATTGGTTACATCTGGAGAAAAGAGAGAGCAATAGAGGCTGTAAGAAACTGGACAACCCTTGACTGAAAAGGTAGCAGCTCTGGAGCTCGGGCTAATGGTAGCCATGTAGTATTTCAGGTTCAGCACTGACAATACTTCATTGATTCAAAATACACAAAATCTTTTTTAATGTGGATTTTAAAGTATCCACAGATCTGGATATTTGTGTGACTTCCTCTGGTATTTAGTGTTGCATAATTAAAAAAGCACGACTGAGCCACGAAGGCCAAACAAAACACATTTGGTAGCAGAATACATGAGTAGTATTGATTTATGTCTTCAATCACTAAACTCAGAAAAAACAGTCCCTGGGACTTATTTTAATTGTCAAGGAACCCACGGATTTGTCTCATGCTAATTCCCCATGTACAGTCACACTGCATTTTTCTGGTGCTCATACTCTGTACCTGGTGAACTCATGGTCCATTTTTTATTTATGTCTCAGGCAGTACTCCCAGGAAACATAGGCCATTTTCCCTTTGCTGAATGGAAAGGGAAAATGGCCTCTTAGCCTCTGCTGACTGACTGAGACCTTCATTGAACCCACTGGCTCATTTCTCCCCCAACCCGTTGCCAATCCCCCACCACCCCTGCAAGTCTATGTCTTTAGAACATCTTTGTGTCCCACAGCAAACCCCAAGGCAGGCCCACTGGCTTTCAACTCAGTGTCCACTCCATACACGAACAGGGGTGGTTTAGAAAAGCTCTCCTTGGGGTCCCCTTTTGCTGTCTTTGCTTTTCCCTATGGTCACTGTGAGGAGCTTCTGCCCCATATCAGTAAAGGACAATTATGTAAGGGGAACTCCCTCCCAATGTCCCAGACAGGACATAGGGCAAGATTTTCCTCTGCCAACCTGTCAAACTCCACTTCTGGAGCCCTCCAGGGATAAGTGAGATATTTGCTTTCTTGTTCTTTCTGCCAACCCTCCCAGCTTTCTCCTGGAGCTGGAAAAGTGGAGGACACTGATTTATTTTCCTTCCTCTGAATCATACACATCTTTCTATGATACAGTAGACCTAGGCATTATAGTCTTTGGGCACATTCACTCTCAACCATGAAGTTTTCTCTGAGTACTTCGGTTTTAATTGTTGACTTGAGAAGGAGCTAAAGAGAGTTGGCTAATCCCTTTCCATTTTTTTTCCCACAAACAGTTATCTGGCCTTTGAGGCTATTGTCTTCTACATAATCTGATTTTGAATGTCAATCTTTGAATAATGTCGCCTTGTTTTAGTTGTGAAACAAATCCCATTTCATCCCTGGATAATAAAGTTGGCTACTGCAAATGCCAAAAGTAAAATAAAGTCTGTTATTTTTTATACTTTTTCCCAGTCTTGGAAGCCATGGGATCTGTGGGCAGGACTCTGGTTGCCAGGCTATATCTATCTACCTTAGTCTCTAATAAGAAGGTTAAGCTTCAACCTAGAATGTCAACTCTAAACCTTACATATTCTCTTTTAGGCCAATGGAATGTCTTTTCTCTAGTCTTCCTCTTTAATTAACAGTGGGAGAGCTCTTCTTCAGAAATCTAAATTTATGTAGTATTTTACTGTGAAAATCTTGAGTCATTGCTTTCTCCAATCCTATGTTATGTTGCTCCCTTCCCTCTGCCTCTCAAACCATTTCTCTAACCCCAATACCTTGGCAGGCAGTTTTTCTCAGTCTCTGATATGTGGTCACAAATTGAACATGCTAATTTCTGCTTCTATCCATAAGGCCAAATGCTTGGTCCAGGGCTATTAATAGGTCAACTACTTTGAAATCCTGATAGTATCTAATCCAGATCTCTGCAGGCTGTCTCTCACTCTTGTCTGCCTCTCTGCCTGAGGGCTGACTGCCTTTCACACTTAAGTGGGTTGATCCAAGAGCAATTCAAGCCACTCTTCTCCAGGCTCTGTGTCCATTCTTCTTATAACGCCCCCTTTAAAGGACTTCTCTTGCAAGTTTATTTAGGAGTAAAGGAGATTTGTATTATCATGTTCACTTCTGTACTAGTTACATGTAGTTGATGGTCCATGTTAGTTTTAGCTCCATGAGAACCTTTGTTGAATTTGATCTTAGGCACATTTTAGAATTCTTTGGTTTTGCTCCCAATATACTAATCATAGTCATAAGCATCTAATGAACATTTTCTTGTAGTAAACACTCCTAAACCATTTGCATATGTCATCACATTTCATTGTCATTGTTAGTAAATTACTTTTAAAGATTAACTTAATTAATAGTAGATATATACACTAAAATTAGTCTATTTTTTTAATTAATAAGGAAAGGAAAGCACAGAGAAGTTAACTTGTGCATGATTGCATCGTCAGTGGGAGGCATGTCTGGAATTTGAAGCTAGATAGTCTGAAGCACAATGCTCAACTGCTAAGATGCTGCTTGTCGTGGTTTGGGGTTCTATGGAAGAAAAAAGAGAGGGAAAACCACACTTCTCCTGCCCACTCATTTATTCCTAGTAATACCACAATAAAAGGTTGTAGGAATGTTTGCAATTGTAGAGTATTATGGTGCTTGAAAATGTGTGGTTTAACAAGAGAAGCAAAAATTTTAAACTATACACAAAATATGCCTATCCTCATGGTTTGAGGGGCATAAACCCCAAAACCAAAGAAAACTCATCACAGGTGGACAAAATCCAGCTCCTGGCTATGGTTGTCTCTCTGCCCTCTTAAATCCTCTGTCGTGTAAATCCCCTCTATCTTTTTGAAAAGGTACCCTCACATGCCCTAAGTCCTACCCTCAGGAACAGACATACTTCCTGCCCCTGAGTATATATTCTGATGTACTATAAGTCACAGATTCTTTCACCTAAAGTGCATTGTTCAGACAGGCATTGGGGTTGTATTTAAGGAAAAGATCCTCAGTAGCCTAGAGGAAAACAGTAGGAATGCTCCGTGGTCCAAAGGTCATCATCACTGGCATGCCCATTCAAAAGGGTTTTGAATCTTGGGACGAATAAAACAGTCCTGGATGGTGTTGCTGGCCCAAGTTCCCTCCTGCTTAAGATCACTTATCAGCATAAGGTGTGTATGTCCTCTGAGATCTTGCTTGCTATTCAGCAGGAAAATAATAGTATTCATGCACCTGCATACACACACACACACACAGGCTCACACATGTGAACACAGCCACACATACCGAAGCTTATCATTCTCTGAAAAATTGATTCTCAGAGACAACACAGTCAATTTAGTTCATAATCAGTAAGAGAAATACTCTCCTAAATGTAATTTGCAAAAACTTACACCAACCCTGGGAACATTGTTTCACCTTATTAGGCAGAATGATAAAAGGACCTACTTCATTTATTCTCCTAAACCATGGTCAGTGACCTCAGATATAGAGAAATATGGGATATAGATCCAGTTTTTTTCAATTATTTTATTGAAGGATAGTTGATTTACAGCGTTTTGTGTTAATTTCTGCTGTATAGTGAAGTGATTCAGCTATACGTGTATATTCCTTCTCATATTCTTCTCCATCATGGTTTATTACGGAACGTTGAATGCAGTTCCCTGTGCTATATAGTAGGTCCTTGTTGTTTATCCACACTGCATGTATTAGTTTGCATCTGCTAGTCCCAAACTCCCAACCCTTTCCCTCCCCCATACTCCCTCCCTCTTGGCGACCACAAGTTGGATCCCATTTTTATAAGCAATAGAGTCTTGTGGTGCCTGATTGCCAACCAACGGTTGCACAAAGACTTGGCTGAAATTGTGAAACTGCTGTTTTTGAACCACACTTTAAGGCTGACTGTTGTTCACTATTCTCTTTGAGGGAAGGAAGACAGCAAGATGGTTCATTATTCTCACATTACAAATCAAAAAGCAGATATGAGGGCTATTCTTCTGAGTACATAAAAATTTGTGACTTACAGCACAGTGGTTATCAGACCATCCTACCTTTCTTATGTAACCAAAACCTTCCAAGACAGTTGCTTTACATTCATAGAATTTGGCTGTCTAAAAAGTAAACAGTTTGAATCTTAAATGACCTGTGTGGCCTAAGATATAACCTGTTGTGTGTAATGACAGGAACAATTTGTGGTCTAGAAGTCCTTCCCCTTGCCTGCAAGGTAAACAAAGAAGAAAAAAATCATCATTAACCTCACCCTTGTGGCATCCTAGCTTCAGTGGAAGAAGCATGTTATTAATTAGAGATAAAGGGCCCTATGAAGGAAGAAAGGTCAGGAAAATATAGACAAAGAGACAAAGGTTGCAATGGTATCACAAATGAGGCCTGAGAGAGTGAGCACTTCCCAGGGTACAGTTCCAGACGCTGTAGTCACAGCATGCAAGAGCTGTGGCCCTTCGTGATCATTCTCTAACTTTGTGGCTCTCATTCAGCCTCTCACTGTGGATAGAGTTGAAGAGTTGGGGTTTTGATTTTTCCCAAGATAGGGGAAATGAATAAACTCCAGGTCAGGTCTTTGGGAAGGCAAATAGGGAAGAGGAGAATCAACTCAGCATTCAGGACTCGGGAAATTGTGCCTGACTCTGCGCTAGGTCTGGGAATAGTCTTTTCTAATGATCCTGAACCAGCTCCCTCTGCCTCCTCCTGGAGAAGAGTTACTTGTAGCTAGGAGTTTGGCATCCAGAAAGGCTCTTGGGGCCTCCCAGAAAATCCTGATGAGAAGGGAGGTCTGGAGATGGGGAAAGATACAAGGGGATGATTCCCAGGATACTTGAGCTGAGTGCCTTTTAGAGATCAAAAATCTTTTGGACATTTCTGAAGTCTTTGATTATTCTGAGGAGTAGCGCTCCTGATGTCACTCTGTTTCCATGAATGACAGCTTAGTTAATTTCCTTGCAGCTCACTCATCTGAGAGAAACCAGTCTGTGCTGAACCTGAGTCCCTGACTTCAAAGGCTGTTCTGAAAGAAACTGTTCTTGATCTTCCGCCCACTCCAACACACAAGACATGCCTCCACCTACTAGGAGTTAACCTTGAACATGTCCCTCTCGCCACCCCCACCGTTGGGTTCTTCTCGACAAGCCAGAACTCAGTGGCAGACCATGGCTGTCTGTGGACGGGTGACCTCTCAGGGTACTCTGTGCTGACTGAAGCCTCTATACCACTCCAGCTGTGGGACTGTATGGCCCCTGAAGTTCCAAAATGCTAACATTTGCCAAAACTCTTAGCTCTGTTATGTCCTTGTGCCTTGGCATTGGGGAGCACGTTCAGTTCACTTTTGCCTGGGGAAATAGAAATAATGAATCCCATAGAGTCATGTTGCAGAGTGGTAGGGCTACCACATTTCCACTGTACAGCTTTATAACAAAATAACCTTTTGAAAGGGTTCTCCCACAAAGTTAAAGAATCTCCTGCCATGCTGGGCCTCACGTCTAAGAGGGGAAGTGAAGTACAGCAAGAAGAGTGTAAGTTCCACAACAAAAACTCAACATATCACATCTGTCATGTCAACTAGGATAGTCTTTAATATCACGACTATGAGATACACCTACAGAAATATTATATGGAGTTAAGGCAAGATATTCACATTGTTATTCTCAGGCTCAGGGGCACAAAGGGAATTTTATTTACTTAATAAATTTGGTGTAATTCCAAATTTCTGTGACTTTTATCCTGAGAATAATGTTGTTCAAAGTGGCTGAACAAACACAGGGGAAAGGTTTGGGTTGCACAGATTTGTGGGTTTCAATCACTGACGCAGGAGCATCTTTCCAGAGGGAATAGGAGGGCTTGCAGGGCTAAGCTTCATGCGCTGAGCTCAGATCCCCTGGGACTTCTGTCCATGAATTTCTGTGTGGGTCTCACATGTTTTGAATGCAAGACACGCAAAGGTGGTCCCTAAGTGAATTACTTCCTTGACAATGGCTGGTAAGTCTTAAATCCCAGCCAGGCTTTTGGGAACCCAAGTTTCAGTGGAAGTTTGCCCATGAATAATGTTTTCTCTGATAGCAAGAGAGAGATTTTATTTTTTTATGGAGAGGGTATTTTTCTTAGCCATTCTCCCCATCTCTTACTGCCATGTAAGGAGTCAGGGTGCGGGTCACTCTGGAGCTAGAGCCCTGGGAGCTCTTCTCCGGATTCTAGAGAAGAGGAGACACCATGATGGAGCGGATGATAACAGCCCACTAAATCAGACAGCTGTGCGCCTTGTGATACTTGGAGAAAGATGCTGCGACTCCCAGTGCTCCTGGTCATCAGTGGTGAGATGGAGTCAATTATTCCCAACCTACGAAGCTGTTCAGAGAAGTCAGAAGATGAAGTGGGTCTCATGCCCAAAGACTGCTGAGACGCCCAGCAGGTCTTCATGTTTGGCCCTTCCCCGTCGCCGTTACCCACGAGTGAGTCTATTGCGTCCTAACAGAGACAGCAGACAGAGCTCTGAGAGGTCCTGTCTCACCTCTGCGGTCACGGGGCACAGCGACGTTCAGGACCTGTCCGAGGCCACGCCGCACACAGGGGACACGCCTGGGCTCCCACCCCAGGTGTGCGCGGGGTCCTCTCGGATGAAGGTCACATGAAGGATCTCACCTGGGTGGGTGGTGTGTCTGGCTCTGGGGATGAGCTTGTGCAGGTAATCAGCCCCCACACTCCCTCCCTCCCCAGAAGGGCGACCTGCCATCACCACTGCCTGTCTTCTGTGCGGTGGCTCCTGCCCGCAAGGTGAAGGCCAGGAACCTGAACTCAGGCCGTCACAGCAGAGGCCCCATTCCCGGTGCCTCCCAGGTGAGCCCCACTCATCGTTCCATCCAGTTTCTCGTCAGGTGGCTCTGATTATCTGCTCTGTGCAAGGCATCCTTCTAGCTGCTGAGAAGAAAGCAGTGTACCGCGTGCAACTCTTGTGTTTGTGGAACTTCTGTTCTTGTGAGGGGAGAGAGACAAAAGAGCCCCAAGGAAGGAGAAGCTAGAGAAGGACAAAGTGGGTTAAGTACTCTGGAGAAGATGTCAATAGGAAAGTGTAGTGAGGGAGTTTGGGGTATGCGCATGTACACATGTGTATCCTTAGCTCTGACTTTCTCATCCCGTCACATCCCCTGTCGAGCAAGTAATCGAAGCATTTTTTCCTCTTTCTCCCCATCACTCCTAGCATTTGTCTCTCCATTGTAATCATTCTTGGTCTTTGTCCCCACTCAGAATTTTAATGAATAAAGCTGGAGGGAAGCGAGGATCACTTTCACCTTGTCGCCTGTTTTCCTGGACTGTCGCATCCATCTCAGAGCGGGATGCTCCACCGGGCAGTCAGACTGTATCTGGGGAATCGGCTGAGGTGAGTGTCCGGGAGGGTTGTGGTACCTTAAGGAACCTGAGAAACTCACTCCCAGATGCTCAGTGGCCCCAGCTTTGCTGTAGCTGAGTGGGCATCACATGGATGTGGATATACACCTGTTGTGTAGACCAACAGGTGGAAATACAATCATGTGAAGAGGTATTAGGGAGAGAGATTCGATGCCAGCATTAATTAGTATTTTATGATAGATCTAATGAAATGAAACAGGACATCTGCTTGGCCTGTGTTCTAAGTAGGTGGAAATAGACAGGATGTACTGTCTCCTGGGAACACTGGAGAGAGAGGATTGAAGTGGACTGACCTGAAATTTATGACTTTGCGATTCTAGTGGGACGCCTGAGGGCAGGTAGGTGGTGGGGATAAAAAAGGCTGGAGCCTCCTACTGGGACCTTGGCAGGAATGGGCCCCCGGATGTTCAGGTTGCTTCTGATGAGCATGTTCACGGTGCTCTTCATGAATGAGAGTAAGCCTGGTGAGGGTGGTCCTTGGTGGGCAAATGGGTGGGCAGAGAATGGATGGGGAGGAAGAGAGGGACTTGGTGACTTGACTGGTGTGAGGTGCTTCAAGGAGAATTTTTCTTCTTCTCTCTACAGGAGACAGAGTCCTGACAACGAATTGTACGGTGTAGTTCATTTTCAGTTCTTGGATAAATCATGCCACAATGGGAGGGGACATTTTTGAGTTCTGTTCACATTATCTCTCTACCCTCCCTGGCTACATTCCCCTTTCCCCACTGACTATTCTGGTGTCTTCTTTTAGCCCCCAGCCTTGGGTGAGAGGGGGAGATCTTTAACCTCTTGAGGGGAGTAACGACCCCCTGACAGAAGCTGGGAGGGTGTCCGCATCCCTCCTGTGTGTGTTACACCACTGAAGTGTAAAGGTGTCCAGGTGGGGGTGGGCTTCTGAACAGAATCCCTGTCCCTAGAATTCTGCATCAAAGTTTTCCTGTCTTCCTTTAGTCATTCAGGTTTGCCTTTCATGTGATTTCCACAATGGATACACATGCCTCCATAAGATGCGATCTTGCTGGAAATTTAAAGTGGGTAGCCTGAAGAGAGCTTGTGTCACAGACCACTTTTACTATTATGATCGAGTTGCAGGTAAGTGGGGTTAGAAAAAGACAAAAGATACTATCAGTGGTGGCCATGATCCCTGGACTCAATACATGCAGGGAGACTGGGACCATTGCCAGGTGGGAAAGTGGGATTCTCCGTACACAGACCTGGGATGGAGCCTGTCTGGGAGGCAGCTACCTTTTGCCTGGTCCTGTTTAGAGAGACATAGATGAAATGCAGACATAGCTTTGGGGCAAGTTTCCTGTGTGTAGGAGATTTTTGAGGTTCTAGGGAGATGTCATTGCTAGGAAGATGGTGAGATCAAACAAGGTTATCACATTTACTTTTCCATTCTTTTTAGATAGATATAACTACAGATACTCAGTGCTGTCTTGTAGGACTTGTGAAGAGGGAGCGTTCCTGATATTTCATGACTTATATAGAGAAACATATTGTTGCACTGAAAACAATTGTAATGATCCTGAGAAAAACCAGGACATTACAAAGATAAAAATGTCGTATCCCTAAAACAACAAATAAAATAATGATGATTTTTAAAAACCATCTCTCCCAGTTATTTTTTCCTTGTCCTTACCCCCTGGCCACATCATCTCACATTTTCTCAGAACCCAGACCCCACCACTGTATTCCAGTAGACCCACTATGGGTGCTCTGTCTTTCTTCTGATATTGCTTCCATTAACAGAAAAGTACAAAGCCATAGGCTGCCCAAAGCCAACTCTGCCTTCTGGATGGATTCTCATCTATTAACTACCTGATATCTCCTGGCATTCTTTACTTGCCCTTAGATCTGATGCTAAATTCAGAGTTATAAAGTTTCTGGCAAAGGGAGCAGAGTATTTTTCTGATGGAGCTTCTGCAAGAAGGTCAGGAGAAAGCAGAGGGGATTAAATTAGGGACCAGAAATCACAAGAGATTGTGGGAATATTTGGGAGGAGAGTAGAAGAGGTATTTGTTGGCGGCCGGAAAGGACTAGTATTCAACAGGGGCTCGGGAAAGTCAATGTGAAGTTAGAAAACACCAACTTCCCTGAAAGGAATAGTCAGTATACTGCACTCGAGAATCTTAGGATTTTTGTTTGTTTCTAATCATGTTATCTTATTTTCATGTTCAAAGCCAAGTATATCAGGATGGGCACTTGGCTGAGTGCTTGTCAGCTACCCTGTCTCTTGGCATGTGAGCCGTACTTGACCACCCAGTCCTCAAAAATATTTAAATATTTTCTTACATTCAGTGTGCTCATGGATAGAAAACTGAAGTCTTTCATCTACTGCACTGTCCTGCAACAGAAGATGTCAAAGAGAGAGAAAAGTTTCAGATCTTCACTGTAGTTTTTATTAGAAGATAATAAGCTGTGAAATGAAAATAATTCACAAGTTATTACTTACTCACTTTTGGTTAAATTTTTTTTTTACCATATTAACCTTTCTGTGTGCTAGAATTTATAGACACTGCTATTTTTTAGGTGTATAATTATATGCACATGCATCTATATATATGTAAAATATATCATGCTTTGTAATATTCCTCTTGATAATTGGGCTTATGATTGGTTATTAGTTCTTCCATATTCTATTTTCATAAATAGAAGATATTTTTAGTGTTTTATCATACAAATTATTATTTTATTATACAAACTAAATATTTTCAATTTATACTGGAATTTCCCTCAAATTGTATCATGTTAGAGTGAATATTATACTTTAACATCTTGCAAAGTAGAAAATGTGGTAGAGCCTTCCATTCAGGGTTGTTTAATTGGTTTATAAGAGTAGAATGGAGATAGTAGCAGCAGGTTCCAAATATGAAATGATTCATGGGGGACTCACTGTGATGTGTGATTAGTTTCTAGAATGGCCTCAAATCAGTTAAAACTAGAAACCAAGAGGAAGCTTCACATTAAAGCCGAGATACAACGTGAGGACAGTTCTGGTGCAGGAAGGGTAGCAGGCACACACTGGGTGATACAGATGGAGACTGACGCCACATTGACAACTAAGGTGGAAGTGAAGATTCTGTGAAGCACCGTGGCAAGGCCCCTCAAGTCTCATCATCGCATCCAGAAGACTGCAGGTCCAGGCTTCCCAAGTCTGTCCTGTCTGCTTGCTGTCTTGGGTTTCCATGAGATTCTGACTGCCATACTGCCCCATGTGACAGCCCCCATCACCCCCTACTTTTCTGGGTCCGGATGTGGTACCACTTCACTCCTTACATTTTACAGAAACAAATGGGAAGCCGAGGGAACAGTGAGGGAGGCCAGTCCCTGAGCAAGTGCAGGCACTCTAGATTCAGGTCCAGTGTTCTCTTCCAGCCAATGGTGCCTTGGTGGGTGCTGAACCTAAGCTGGCAAAATTGATCAAATAAGACAAAGCAATTGTATGGAACTTTCAAGCTGAAGGGTTTATTAATATTAGGAGAAACAGGATTTCTTTCATATAAATGTGTGTCAAAATCATAGATTTCCAAAAGAAAGGCGTTCATTATTGAGAATTGTCAGAAAGTCACATCTCACAACTTTTGTTTGCAAACTTTATACAAGTTGTAATTGTATTGGAATCCAGGAACCTGGGTCTAAAGTCTCAATAGGCACTGTTCAGAGACATTATATGATGGACGCTTTCAATCTGACCTCATGTTTTCGTGGACTGGGCTCTAAAACAACTGCTGAATTTCAAACTGTGCCTCATGAGTATTTGATACACAAATGTATGTGGATTTCTTGATTTATGCTGGTAAGGTACTGCTAATGGGGACAAAGAAAAACTGGAAAAACAAAAAATGATTTGTACTCAGTCTTTCAACCACGTGGGTATTTATTTGTTCTGTCAGGGAGGGATTCACTGGGGCAGGCAAGTTTGCCCACTGGCTCTCAGGCAAACTCACGGCCACCCGGAAGAATGCTGTGAGCTAGCTGGAGCTGGGAAGAAGCTGTGAGACAGGAGGCTGAGGTGTTTACTATGGAGTTCCTGGGTTGGTTGCAAAGCTTTGCTTAGAACTGTCTAGGCAAGATTATGGCTTGCATTTGGGACATGTTGGAGGCTAGCAGTATGGTTTATAAATCTCCACAACAAGTAGGATAGTAAAAAGAAAATTCCCATCTAAAAAATCATAGTCTACTAGAGTAGTGTAAGCCTTCAAAGATCTCAGAAATATAGAATTCTGCCACTCACATTCTTTCTGAAAAAATTCCTTCTGAGGAAGAAAGGAACTATTAGTAGAAATGAAACTGAGCAGGGGGGAAAGATTAAGAAATAGGTAAAAGTTCAAATATTGGTAGGGGAGGAAGCAAGAGATAGCAGATCTTGGCTATTATTATAGAGATTGCTTTATAAAGACAAAAGCAAAGTTTACTTTGCTTTCAGTGCATTCAAAAGATGAAGCTAGTTCATAGCAACACTATTTATAGTGGCCAACACATGGGAGCAACCTTAATGTCCACCAACAGATGAGTGGATAAGCTGATACACACACACAAACACATATATACACACTGGAGTATTACTCTGCCATATAAAATGAAATATTGCCATTTGCACTAACATGGATGGATCTAGAGATTTTCATACCATGTGAAGTTAAGTCAGAGAAAGACAAATATTATATGACATAACTTGTATGTAAGACTAAAAAAATGGTACAAATGAACTTATTTACAAAACAGAAATAGACTCACAGGCATAGAAAACAAACTTATGGTTACCGATAGGGAAAGGGTGGGGAAAGATTAATTCGGGATTAATAGATATATGCTGCTATATATAAAATAAACAACAAGGAGCTATTGTATATTGCAGGGGAACATATTCAATATAATAACATAATGGAAAAGAATCTGAAAAAGAATTTATAAATTATATATGTAATATATATAGATATATGACTGGATCAAATGATGTATACCCAAAACATTGTAAATCAACTATACTTCAATTAAGAAAAAAAGATGAACCTAGGAAATGTCACCTAGTCCTTTTCCATCTCCAACGTAAAACTCTCCCTATGGAAAAAATACAAAAATATACTTGACATAAAAGGCCTGCAAATTAACCCCATGTATATATTAGAAGAAAAATGAAACAAATCCCATGCATATAGAAAACAATACCAGAAAAACACAGCTCCAAAACAGAAACTCAGTGGGACATTTCAAAGTAAACTAAGTGAAAGAAATGAGGGAAATGATAAAAAAGTGAACTAAGGTGAAAGAAATGATAGAAATTCTGAAAAATTATAAATCAAAAAGGATTCAGTTGCTTCTTTTCTAAGAATTTGGTCTAAAAGTCACTTGGGCTGATGAAGGTAGGTCTCCATGAAGGAGATTAGGCCCAACATAGGGTACTGGAAGCCCAAACTGGGGTGAGGATAGCATCCATGCATCTTGGTACAGACTGCCAGAGTCTGACTTTGGTGAGGACAGCATCCACGCAGAGTGCAGTAGTGGTGCAAGTATGTAAGCCAAGGGTAGTTGGTGACTGAGTCGATTGGGTCTAGTATTGGTTGTTAGTGTCCACACCGTGTGAGAAGGGCAACTTATGTAGAGATCAGTGGGGGCCAGTGAAGAGTATTAGAGTTCAAGTGGATGAGTGTGGTGGTGGCGGTTTAGTCACTAAGTTGGGTCTGACTCTTGCAACCTCATGGACTGTAGCCTGCAAGGTTTCTCTGTCCATGGGATTCTCCAGGCAAGAACACTGGAGTGGGTTGCCATTTCTTTCTCCAGGGGATCTTCCCGACCCAGGAATCAAACCTGGGGCTCCTGCATTGCAGGCAGATTCTTTACTGACTGAGCTATGAGGAAAGCCCCAGAAAAGGATGCAGAGACTGAGAGTTGTGAAGAGGGCATCTGCACAGGGGCCAGCAATGGCAGTGGCCAGAGGTGGACGTGGCGGCCCACGTCGGGTGAGGTGGCAGCAGTGGGAGTCTGCTTTTGTGCAGTGGAGACGGACAAAACAAGAAATGTATTGAAGATGAGCTCTCCTCATTATTGTAGATCCTTACTGTTGAAGGACTTATAAATACAGAAAGAGGTAATACTAGTATGAATTGTAGATGTAAGTGTGTGTTTGTGTTTGTGTGTATATACATTTGTTCTCTGACTCTGGGAAGGACCAAGGAGCAGTGACACCCAGTACCCTGATTTTTGGCTTCCAGATATCTTTTCCCGCTAAATACAAGTAGGACTTCTTGGATGGAAAGTGCAACAGGCTTCTTGGACCTTGGACTATTTCACTGTGGCAGATTAAGGAAATGTTCTAAGAATGCTGGAGAATGTTGACAGATCTCAGAATTAGACTTGAAGGGATGCTTTCTGGCCAAATCTGAATATCAAGGTATGTATCATAATATCAAAATAGAATCTGTTAAATGGAATAAGAATTGTGAGTTTATATTTATATAATCAAATACATAAATGGGGAGAAGAGAAAGACTTCCCTTAGTAGAATGTCAGCTAATAGACACAAAAGAAATGTTTGAATGAAAAAATCACCAGCTGGCAACAATCATGGTAAGAATTAATTTAGGTGAGAAATACTAATGGATGCTAAAGCTAGGTAGTGAAAGTGGAAAAATAATGGATTGTTCACATAATCTCAAAGAATTTCCCTACCAATAGTTGTTAATTACCAAAAAATGAGTGACCTTATAGAAAAGAAATAATTTTAATTACCATCAGTTAGCATCACTAGCAATGGGATGAAACAAAATCATGTACTATGTGATAGGATACATGAAGAGAACACAGCATCACTTCTGTGATAATCCTGCCAAAGATCCCTAACCCAAATCTAATCATGGTAAATGTTGGGTAGTCCTAGTTTGAGGAACAGTGCACAAAATGCTAGCATATAGTTTTTAAGGTCATGAAAAGAAAGAAATGACTATGGAACTATTCCAGATTAGAGGAGACTGCAGAAACATGGCAAATATATGCAATATTATAATCCTGGATTGAATTCATTTGCTATATATGATATTATTGGGAAATCGGTAACACCTAGGTTGAGGTCTGTGATTTCATGATGGAATAATGTACCAATTCTATGTGATGGTTGTGGAATGGCTACAAAGGAAAATATCCTTGTTTTCAGAAAACACACACTAAAGAATTCAAGGATAATGAGGCATCATGTCATCAACTTACTCTCAAATGGTTCGGGGGAAAAAAAAATCCTTATGGTATTAAAAAGATTACAGCTTAATCCAAACTAAGATCAGTCTAAATTGTATGATTTAGAGTTTGGTCCTATTAAATACAATTTGAGAAAAGAAAAAAAAAACATATAGAAAAGCTGAGATGTGTGACAGCTAGCAAACAAAAAATTAACAATGAGGGACATTCAAGATATCCCTGTAAAAGACATTTCAAAAATGACTATTACACTTTTGGCTCTGGTTAGGATGTGGAGAGTTGTTAGAAGCAATGTATTCCTCTGTGATAAATAGAAAAAATGGATAAAATGACACAAAGACAAATACCTTAAAATGATATTGGAAATCTGTGGGTTCAAATGAAAAAGAAACTCAATTCCAGAAAGAAATGAGTGCTTTTGAGGTAAGAAAAGACCATCAGGAACTTTCTTCCCTGGAAACAACTGCCAAGGCTTTTCAAAGTGCCTAGAGAAACAGGCTCAGCATAGAAAGAATGCCTGAATAAGAGAAACCAGCATAGTTCTTTTAACAGCCTCTTAGGCAGATGTGATGGTTTGGAATCTGTAAATTTCTGCTAGATGTTAGATGAAGGAGATTATGCCATACATAGATCTAGCTCCCACCGCCCCAAGGCATGTGAAGTCAGTGGTGAACTGAAACCAACTCTTCCACATAGTCCTGACCTGGCTCAAATATTGATTGGATATAGGAGAGTTTACTCCCTCTAGGAGGTAGGTATCACTGTCTAGTATGCTGAGAATATAATAAACATTTATGTGAAAGTGAAGAAGCAGGAAAATGTAACCATTAAGCTAGAGAAATACAGTCTGAAGAAAATACAGTCGGCCCTTTGTATCTGCATAGCCATGGATTCACCTGAAGGATGGAAAATATTTGAAAAAAATTTTTCATGAAATTCCAAAAAGCAAAACTTGAGTTTTCCACTCATCTTTAACTATTTACATTATATGTGGGCTTCCCTGGAGGCTCAGACAGTGAAGAATCTGCTGCAAAGCAGGAGACACAGGTTGAATCCCTGGGTTGGGAAGATCCTTTGGAGAAGGGAATGCTTACCCACTCTAGCATTCTTGCCTAGAGAATTCCATGGACAGAGGAGCCTGGCCGACTACAGTCTATGGTGTTGCAGAGAGTCAGACATGGCTGAGGATGAATGCCAAGTTAGAGAAAAAATAGCCAATAGAAGCAGATTCATAAATGATCCAGATGTTGAAATTATCAGATGAGGACTTTACATATATATATTATGGATAAATTAAATGAGAGAAAACATGGGAAAAAAGGAGAAATTTTGACAGAAAAATAGAATGTAAGAACCAAACAGATATTCAACTTGAATTAAGTAGTCATTTGGTTAGCTTGAGAGGATTCCAGATCCAGAAAATGAAATACTAAATAAATGGAAATGTAGATCAACAGACTATCCAAAATGAAACAGAGATGTTACTGCTACCACTGCCACTAAAGGTAGTAACACATGTATTATTATTATTATTATTATTATGTTAGAAAACACATTGAGCATGACAGATACATGGGGTCAATATCCAACAGTTTAACATATTCATAAATGATTCCAATTGGGAAAGAAGAGAGAGAAAACAAAAAAGTTTTTGAAGTGACTGTGACCCCAAGTTTTCTAAAATTATCAGAAGTCATCAGTGTAGAATATCAAGAACCTCAGTCTCAAACAGGATTAACAATAATAATAATTTTAAAAAGCACATAGCAATAACAACAAAAGTCTCACCAGGGTACATTATAAGTCCACCTGCTATAAATCCAAACACAATGATAAAATTTAAGTGTAGCCCAAATAAATGGCTCATTATCTTAAAAAATGAAAATAGTGAGCAACTTTTATTAGAAACAATGAAAGCCAGGAGTTAATGAAATGACATGTGAGAAGTGTTGAAAGAAAAAATTGTTCTACCTACAAATTCTTATACTCTAACAATTGAGATGAAATAACTTTTCAGATAACTGAGAAGAATGTTATATTCAAACCCTCACTACCTAAATTTATAAAAGGCAAATATTAAAAAATAAAGTTGTATGGATAAAAATGCCAATATATAATTAAAGGAAAAATTTAAAAATATTTAACAAAAGAAGGTAGCAAAGGAAAAGCAATACAGGAACAGAAAACAGAGGGGACAAATGGGAAACAAGTGGAAAAATGGTTGACCTAAATCCAACCGTGATAATAAAATATTGGTGATCTAACAACTCCAATTAAAAGTATGTGTCCCAACAGATAAAAAGCTATACCCAACTAGTTGCTGTCTATGAGAAATGCCTTATAAATGTAAATAATATTAATAGATATATTAAAAGTAAAAGGGGGTTGGGAGGGGGGCTCAAGAGGGACAGGGTGTATGTATACTTACAGCTGATTCACATTGTCATACAGTAGAAACTAACAATATTGTAAAACAATTATCCTCCAGTTAAAAATTTTAAACTACAAAAGAGTTAACACCTCAATAAATAAATGGATAACCAACAAGGACCTACTGTAAAAAATAAATAATTTTTTAAAGAAAAAGTAAAAGGGAAGGAAAAGAGGTACCTGCAAACAGTAAGCATAAGAAGGGTAAAATTACGGTCACATTACTGTTAGATAAAGTTCCTCCAAAATAAACAATATTTTGGAGGGCGATCATGATGGCAGAGTAAGAACATGGATTTCACCTTGTCCCATAAGCACATCAAAAATACATACACGTGAGACAATTCTCATGAAAAACCAGCTGGAAACTGGAAGAGCCCTTATACAACCAAGGCTGCAAGAAAGATTCCTGTGTAACTCAGTAGGATGGGGGCAAAAGGCATTGAGTTGGGACCTGTGGCCCAGGAAGTGTCTAGGAGGGAAATAAAGACCACACAAGTGGACTCTGTCCGTGGGGAGTGAGCAGATTGAGACAGACTGGGTGTTCCAGTCCCAAGACTCCTGCATAGAAACAAACCAGCCCCCTTGGCTGGTGGGAGAACTAGGACAGAGAGGACAGAGAGAAAGGCTGGAGAAGCCTAGACTTCATTCCCAGGGAGTGTACAGGTGCTGGCTTGCTCACAGACAGTGTGGAGAGAGGTTTGGCTTAGTGGCTGCCACCTGGTCATGCTTACCAATCTGAGTTGGATGAATCCACTGGCCCTGCTTGCTCATGCCGCAGTTGAGCACAAGATCTAGGGCAGACACAAGATCTAGGGCTGCCAGGCTGGGGAAAGATTCAATCGAGGGATACAGAGACAGCCTGGAGCCTGGGGTGTGGTCCATGTGGGGCTAGTGGCCATGGTTGGTGCTTACTCAAACAGCATCAGGAAAACAGCTCACACCTCTGACAGCAGTGCAGTCACGTCAATTCCTACAACCATAATACCCCTTTCCCCAATTCCAGTCTAGTGAATGCTCTGGCCCCTTTCACTCCCAGCCACAACTCTGCCCTGGGTCTGGGATGACCAAAACAGAAGAAAACGTGACCTTGGGCTGTGTCTGGGGAGAGCTGTGGATGCCTACACCGGCAACACCGCAGACTTCCATAAGCACATGAGCCTTGTTTACTTCGGCACGGCCCCTCCTTTGGGCCAAAAGCCCTACAATGGGAAGAAGAAAAAACACATACTTAAAGGGAACACAGCCAGCTTGAGTCCAGCCCTCTGCAATGACTGATATAAGAAAAGAATCTTAAAAAGTGAATATATGTATAACTGATTCATTCTGCTGTATACCTGAGACTAATAGAGCATTGTAAACCAACTGTACTCCAATAAAAAATAATTTTAAAAAATGCTGCTGGCAGACTTAGAGAACAAACTTAGGGTTGCTGGTGGGAAGGATAGGGTGGAAGGATAGTTAGGGAGTTTGGGATTGACATGTGCACACTGCTATGTTTGAAATGGATAACCAGCATGGACCTACTGTACAGCACATGAAACTCTGCTCAGCGTTGTGTGGTAGCCTGGATGGGAGGGGAGTCTGGGGGAGAGTGGGTACATGCGTATCTGTGGCTGAGTCCCTTTACTGCTCACCTAAAACTATCACAACATTGCTTCCTAATTGGCTATTGTTGTTATTCAGTCCCTAAGTCACGTCCTACTCTTTGAGACCCCATGGACTGCAGCATGCCAGACTTCCTTGCCCTTCACTATTTTCCAGAGTTTGCTCAAACTCATGTCCATTAGTAGATGATGCCATCCAACTATCTCATCCTTGTTCACCCCCTTCTTCTACTGCCTTCAATCTTTCCCAGCATCAGGATCTTTTCCAATGAATCAACTCTTCACATCAGATTGCCAAAGTATTGGAGCTTCAGCTTCAGCCTCAATCCTTGCAATGAATATTCAGGTTGATTTCCTTTAGGACAGACTGGTTTGATCTCCTTGCAGTCCAAGGGACCCTCAAGAGTCTCCTCCAGCACTACAGTTTGAGAAAACTTGGCTATACCCAATACAAAATAAAAAGTTTTTTTTTAAAGTATAAAAAACAGTGCTGGGAAAATTGAATAGCTACATGTAAAAAATAAAATTAGAACATTCTTCAATATCATACACAAAAATAAACTCAAAATGAATTAAAGACCTAAATATACTCTAAAACTGTTAGAAGAAAACGTCAGCAGACCACTCTTTGACATAAATCTCAGCAATATATTTTTCAGTCCATCTCCTAGAGTAATGGAAATTTTAAAAAATAAACAAATGGGACCTAATTGAACTCAAAAGTTTTTCACAGCAAAGGAAATCATAAGCAAAATGAAAAGACAACCTACATAATGGGAGAAAATATTTGCAAATCATGTGGCTGACAGGGTATTAATTTTCAAAATTTACACAGTTCCTGCTCTCAATATCAAAAAAACAAACAACCCAATTTCAAAAATGGGCAGAAGACCTACATAGACATTTCTCCAAAGAAGTTATACAGATGGCCAAGAGGCACATGAAAAGATGTTCAACATCACTAATTACTAGAGAAATGCAAATCAAGACTACAATGAGATATCACCTCACACCAGTAGGCATGGCCTTCATCAATACTGCAAACAATAAATGCTGGAGAGGGCATGGAGAAAAGGGAACACTCCTACACTTTTGGTGGGAATGTAAGTTGGTACTTGGAGAACAGTACGCAGATTCCTTAAAAAACTAAAATAGAGCGACCATATGACCCTGCAATCCCACTCCTAGGCATATACCTGAGAAAAAGCATGACTCAAAAGGATACATGCACCCCAATGTTGATTGTAGTGCTGTTTACAGTCGCCAAGACATGGAAGCAGCCTAACTGTCTATTGACAGATGAATGGATCAAGATGTGGTACATATATTCAATGGAATGTTACTCAGCCATTAGAAAGAATGATATAATGCCATTTATAGCAACATGGATGGACCTGAAGATTGTTATACTAAATGAAATAAGTCAGAGAAAGACAAATACCGTATGTATCCCTTATATGTGAAATGTAAAAAAAAAAAAAGATACAAGCAAACTTATTTACAAAATAGAAACAGACTCACAGTCTTAATGAACAAACTTATGGTTACCAAGGGGAAAGGGTGGGAAGAAAGGGATAGATTGGGAGTCTGGGACTGACATATACACATCACTATATTTAGAACAGATAACCAACACAGGCCTCCTGTATAGCGCAGGGAATACTTTGCTCAATACTCTGTAACAATCTAAATGGGAAAAGAATTTGAAAAATAATAGGTACCTATACATGTGCAACTGAATCATTCTGCTATACACCTGAAACTAACACAACTTGTTAATCAACTCTTCTCTGATATAAAATAAATATTTTTTAAATGTTAGTAATAAAACTTCTAACTGAATTAAGAAAGAGTAGTGATATAAACAGATAATTTTAACAAAAAACTATAAACTACAAAGATGCAGTCAGAAATAGATAATGCCATTTCTGAGATTAAAAATAAACATTTTAGAAACAATCAATAGCTGAATAAATGACAGAGAAGAGCACATGAATGTGGTGATATAAAAGATAGAATAGTGGAAATCACCCAATCAGAACAACAGAAAAACTAATGGAAAAAAAAAATGAAGTAACATATGAGATCCCTGGGATAATATATAAGGTGCCAACATCCACATGCATTATAGGCTTTTCAGAAGAAGAGAGAGAAAAAAGAGTGAAAAATATACTTGAGAACATTATGGCTGAAAACTTTCCAAACCTAAAGAAGAAAATATATCCAGGTACAGGAAGCACATGCATGCATACTCGATCTGTGTGACTCTTTGCAACCCCCTGGATGATAGCCTGCCAGGCTCCTCCTCTGTTCATGGAATTTCCCAGTCAAGAATACTGAAATGGGTTGCCATTTCCTACTCCAGTTTATCTTCGTGACCTGGGGATAGAACCTGCATCTTCTGCACTGGCAGACAGATTCTTTACTACTGTACCACCTGGGGAGTCCAGAGGGTCCCAAAGCAAAATGAATCCAAACAGACCCATACCAAGGCATATAATGAAACTGGCAAAAGTTGAAGAGAGAATCCTAAAGACAACAAGAGAAAGAGTCATATACAGTGGAATCCCTACAAGGCATCACCTGATTGCAGAATCTATGCAGGTCAGAAAGGAGCAGCATAATATATTCAAAGTACAAAAGGAGAAGAATGTGCAACCTAGCATGCTCTACCCAGAAAGATTATTATTTAAGAGAGAATGAGAGAGAAGCTGTTTCTCAGATAAGCAAAACCTAAAAGAATTCAACAATACTAAACTTCCCCTAAAAGAAATGTTTTCTCAAAATGAGAAAGAAGCAAAAATCTAAAGCCAGTGCATAGATTACAAAAGAAAGAAAATTGTAAAAGAAACTGTACAATATACAGTGAAGGGATAGCATGAAGATATAGAGTTATCATTCAGTCGCCCAATTGTGTCCAGCTCTTTGTGACCCCATGGACTGCAGCATACCAGGCCTCTCTGTCCCTCACCATCTCTGGAAGCTTGCTCAAGTTCATGTCCATTGCATCGGTGATGCCATCCAGCCATTTCATCATTCTCTAATGCCCTCTTTTCCTTATGCCCTCAATCTTTCCCAGCATCTGGGACTTTTCCAATGAGTCAGCTGTTCAAATCAGGTGACCAAAATACTGGAGTTTCAGCTTCAGCATCAGTTCTTCCAATGAGTATTCAGGGTTGATTTCTCTTAAGATTGACTCGTTTGATCTCCTTGCTGTCCAAGGGATTCTCAGGAAGTCTTCTTAAGCACCACAGTTAGAAGGCATCAATTCTTCGGCCCTCCGCCTTCTTTACAGTCCAGCTCTCACATCCATACGTGACCACTGGGAAGACCATAGCCTTGACTATACAGACCTTTGTTGGCAGAGTAATGTCTCTGCTTTTCAACACACTGTCTAGGTTTGTCATAGTTTTCCTGCCAAAAGGCAAATGTCTTCTGATTTCCAGGCTGCAGTCACCATTCACGGTGATTTTAGAGCCCAAGAAGAGGAAATCTGTCACTTATTCCACCTCTCCCCCCCGTATTTGCCATGAAGTAATGGAGCCAAATGCCATGATCTTAGTTCTTTTTAATATTTAGTTTTAAGCCAGCTCTTTCACCGTTATTACATTATATTACATCCCTAGTAGCTATTCATCTTGTAACTGGAAGTTTGTACATTTTGACTCCATTCTTCCAGCTTCCCCTCTACCAGGAGTCTTATATAAGACAGCTTATAGGTAAAGCAATCTAGTTCAAGTTGATAACAACTTAATCTTGATTATCTACAAAAGTTTCACCCTTTTACTTCGTCCTTTTATGTTTTGAAGTCATTATTTTCCTCTTTTTATATTGTGCTTCCCAGGCGGCACAGTGGTAAAGAATCTGCCTGCCAATGCAGGAGACACAAGAGACTTGGGTTCGATCCATAGGTTGGGAAGATCCTCTGGAGTAGGAAATGGCAACCTACTCCAGTATTCTTGTCTGGAAAATTGCATGGACTCACTCCATGTGGTCACAAAGAGACAGACACAACTAAACAACTGAGCGCACGCACACACACACACACACACACACATTCATTAACAAATGATAGTAGCTAAATTATTTTTAATGCTTTTTCCTTTGATCTTTGTAGTATATTTCAGTGGTTAACAAACCATGATATTAGAGTTTTCTGACTGTATATTTACCTGTACCAATGTGTTATATATTTCCATATGTCTTCATGTCTTTAATTAGCATATTTTTATTTCACCTTGTATTAACTAACTCCTTTCTGTATTTCTTGCAAGTCAGATCTAGTCATGATGAATTCTCTTAGCTTATTTTTTCTTTTTTAATCTAGGAAGGCTATAAGATTTTTTGTGTTCTTTACACAAATTCTATATAGGATATCAGTATTGCGAATATCTTATCCAAGTCTTTAACTTCTCTTTTCACTCTCTTAATGATACATTTTGATGGACCAACATTGTGCATTTTAATGAAATCTAACTTACCAATTCTTAAAAATGGTTTTGTTGTTTAGGTGATGTTTAAGTAACCTTTAGCATATTTTAAAGTTATTAATACATGCTATGCTTTCTTCTGGAAGTTTTATTGTTTTACTTTTCACTTTAGACCTACAATCCAAAAAGTTTGAATTTGCTTTTTGTGTATACTGTGAGGTAGAGGTAATGTGTAGAAAAATTTAACTGAGAACCCAGAGTGTTAAGTGCTAATGGAAAGAAGCATATCAAATTAGTTGAGAAAAATACCAACTTTTAAATAAATATTGTTGGGTTAATTGGCTAGTCACATGTAAATATAGTCACTTGGATAAATTTCTTACAAGGATAAATTCCAAATGGGTAATCAAAATGTTAATTTAATCCTAGAAACTATTGGCAGGAAACATGAATGAATCATTTCCTTACCTGGAGTAAGTGGAATTCTCACACAGTACTGGTAGGGCTCTATATTAGTATCACACCTTTGGTAAACTGTTTGGTGGTTTCTTTTTAAGTTATGGATATGCCTACCCTGTGCCTCATACATTTTACTTTTAATTACCCACCCAAGAGAGATGAGTGTGTGTGACTGTCAAAATTCTTACATGATGAAAATTTAAAAACGGCTCATATGAGAATGTTCACAGCAGATTTACTTACAATAGCCCAAAGCTGAAAACAACTCATGTCCATCAATAAGAGAATTGATTTAATGAATTGTTAGTGTATGTGTGTGTTATGCTGTGCTTAGTCACTCAGTTGTGTCCAACTCTTGGCGACTCCTTAGATTATAGCCTGCCAGGCTCCTCTGTCCATGGATATTCTCCAGGCAAGAATACTGGAGTGAGTTGCCATGCCCTCTTCCAGGAGGTCATCCCAACCCAGGGATCGAACCCAGGTCTCCCACATTGCAGGTGGGTTCTTTACGGTCTGAGCCACCAGGGGAGCCCAGCGTATGGACACAATGGGAGAAGAAGAACAAAGCTTTGGTGTAAGTGAAAACACACGAGTCTTAAAAATACTATGGTGGGTGATCGCAACTAGGCTCAAGACAGTATTTTCTGTATAATTTTCTTTATAATAAGTTCAAGAACAGATAAAATTAGTTCTATGGTGATGGAAGAATAATACTTTTGGGAGTAGATTGTTACTTACAGAAACTGACAGGAATGATGAAAATATTCTATGTTTTAATTGGGATGGTGGTTATATAGGTTTATCTGCTTATCAAATCACATCAAACTCTATACTTAAAATATGTGCATTTTATTATACATGAATTATATTTCAATTAAGAAGATAATTGCCAGAAGTGGGAGGGAGATTCAAGAGGGAGGGAACATATGTATACCTATGGTTAATTCATGTTGATGTGTGACAGTAATCAAACTAATATTGTAAAGCAATCATCAATCAGTTAAAAATAAATATTACAAAAAGAAGATTCTTATTCATCTCATAATGAATGACGGATCTTGCTAATAATAATCAGTAGGGGCTAAAGCTGTTAGATGCAAAATTGAAGGGAAACTTTATATTGCATAGGTAAATCTGAGAGCAACAAAACTTATATAATTATTCCTGACGTCATTAAAACTAGGAAAATGTCTGCCTTCAGATATTTTCAAGTGTTGGGCCAGATTACCCTTTCTAAACTTCCAGGCCTATTTTGTAAGGCTTTGATATAATAATAGTTTTAATTTTGAATATTGAAGTAAGTAATGAGTTTTGGAAGAATCCCATCAAAAAAAATTTTTCTATCAGTTAATATATTTGAACACTGGAGGGTCCCATAATCAGAAATGTCCTTTTCATAATTTCTTTGAGGAAGACACATGGTATGTTGGCACTGGAGTGAATGTTCATGTCTGGTAGGGAGTAGTGGTTACCATTCTCAGTATACTCAACAAAATAGGTAAAAAACCAAAAAAACATGATAAACAAATGTACAAGAAAAATTCCATCAGCTTTACTGGCAGCTCTTTTAAACCCAATGAAGTCTAATTGGCCATCTAAAGGCAGTTAGAGATGAGTAAGATAAGGCATGTGTTCTTGCTGTGATTTATAACATTCTAGGGCAAATTAGACAAACAGAAATGATTCCTTTTTTGTGAGGAAGAAAAAAAAAGTACCTATAAAGTGACTTGGGTATTCAGAGGAAGGAGAATTTGTATAGCAATGGTGAATCAGAGTGGAAGTGGGTGGCAAAAGAGGAAAGGAGTTGAGAAAAACTGGAAGAGGGAGAGGAAGAAATGAGAGTTGTAATGTATCTTAAACACACATCTTGCCAGGCCTAGAAGTGGCTGTATGTGAATGTCACAGAGGCAAGAAGTCCTTTATTTACTGTTCACTACTAGCATTGTATATGGAGACACTTCGTAAATGCCAAGAAAATCATGACTGAGGGTGAGGTGGACACTGTCCACTGGGGACAATAATTTTTGTCCACAGAGGAAAATCTCAAGTGTTCAGCATTTGCTTTTTTGCTATTTCTGCTTAACTATAATCATGATAAATGTGAGTTTCAGACAAAAACTTTTGTGAATTTTCAGCTGAAGAATTTCTAGTCCATCTCCACTAGCTAAGATAATCCACGAGGGTCTAGAATGGTCTTATTTTAAAATTTTCTACTGTGCGTCTGAGGGTAAGCTTGAAGTACAGAAATGCTAGTCCTTGTAATGGGAGAAATCTGTTGTTCAGAATAGTAATCCTCTGACTGAGGTAGAAACCAAGCTTGAGGCAACAGCAAGGATAACACTGAATTACAGAGAGGGGGGTGGGGTCCCTCCAGAACAGACAGGGCAGAAAAGCCAGGGCAGGCCAACTGTGAAGGCAGAGACGTCCTGGTAACGTTTTAGAGGGAGAACTCAGTAGTAGAAGTATTTTGGCGCTTTGAAGTTACAGTAATTGTAGTTGCAGCATTTGTGAACATAAGTTCGATCCTGGAAATTGTATGTCAGATCTCTGCAGAATCTCTGACACACCAAATACGATAACTGGAGGGTGCCATCTATAATAAGAAGGAATCAGAGAAAAATCAGCCAGTGATCTAAGTTCTTTAAAGACAAGTCACATGTGGCACTAGTCCTGTCCGTAAAGATTTAATAGGGCATCAGGGGTAGGTTTGGGGTTGGCTTCCCATCTTGTACTTCCCAAGGGGACTCAGGCAGGGAGATGAAGACATCACGGGTCCCCTGCAGGACTTATTGGCCTAAATTCCCTGGAAAACCTCAACCCTCTGTACTGATGTTTCTTCCTCCTGGCTCATTTCCCCAAGTCCTCTTCAGTCTGCATGCACAGGGGCCTGTGCCCATGGGTATGTGGCACTTTGGTTCCTCTCTTGAATTGACCTTAGCCTGAGATAGAAATTTGCTGGCATACTCTCCTAAGAATTTTCCAGGAATCTCACAGCACCTCCCCGGACCCTCTAACTTACCCTGGAAGATCTTTAAGATCATGCATGTCTCATGCTTCTGAGCAACACAGATGCCAAAGCCTCTTCTACAGCGATCTGTCTGGGTACGAAGGTGGCAGGTTATGCATCTCAGTGGTGTCACTGCAGGAGGGCACAGAGCTGGTGTAAGGCCGGGGAGGCAGAGACTTAGAAGAAACTAGACCTAGCTAGACCTGGGAGTGGGCTGGGGGGATAGTGCAGGGGGGGGCGTTGGGATGAGGTAGCAAGCAGTTTGAGCCCTCACCAGCTCATTGTGAGCTCATTGTGAGAGTAAAAGGATTCTGACCCCCAATTTAGCCCTTTTAACCTGGTGAAAGTGAAGTGTCTGACTCTTTTGTGACCCCATGGACTGTAGCTCTCCAGGTTCATCTGTCCATGAAATTCTCCAGGCAAAAAAACTGGAGTGAGTAGCCATTCCCTTTTCCGGGGGATCTTCCCAACCCAGGGATTGAACTGAAGGCAAATTCTTTACCATCTTTGCCACCAGGGAAGCCCGTTTAACCTGATAACCTTGAACAAAGATTTAACCTCTATGGCATGCATTTTCTGGCTTAAAGATGATTCTGTTAATGCTAACCTGGCTTACTTGGCAGCAGTGTAGATAGAGTGGGATAATGAAGCTGAGTGCTTTAAAGTGTTTGACCCATTACTCTGATGGGATTTCTGACATTCATCACATAGGTATGGTTAGGTGATAATAGTCTGTTTTGAACTTCAAACTGAATCTATGTGAAAGCCTCCTGAATTATATACCACAGTCGGTGCCACTTTATGTGGTACTGTGGGGGGGACTGATCAAAATAAAGTTTAACTTTAAAAAATGCTCCTTAATACACCTAAATGAGAAAGTATCATTTCTTAAGCATCTTTTTTGGGCCATGTTCTCTTTCTTTGTTATCTGATTTAATTCTCACAGAAGCCTTGTAACTAGGTATTTCCCCATTTCTCAGATGAGCAACCAGAGAATTTAAGACAGTGACTGAATTATTTTTTTATCGTGTCTGATCCCAGTGCATCCAGTATTTTCTTTCCTACAATCACTTGTTTGAATATAAAAATCACTGGTAAGGGTATCAAAACCCTTGATGTCACTAAAACCAACTATGAAATTATTCACTGTAGACTGACCAGCTCCCTCAGCAAATAGGGCACAGATTTATATATGGGAAGGATGTACTGAGGGAGACCTTGCCCAGAGTTTTGATTATGGGGAATGGTAGGGACGGAGTGGTAGGGGCGTCCTACGAAGGGGCAGACGTAGAGGCTTGAACCCTTGGTGGGGAACGGTAGAATGTTACAAACATCGGACAAGTCGACGCGGAGGCCCAGGGAGCACTCTAAAGGCTGGCTTCCCCTCCCATATAAATCTAGTCAAGACTCAGCCCAGCCTGGACACCACCCACACGTACGGAGTGTCCCAGGGAGTCCCCTCGACCCTGGCTCTGGAGCCCACTCCTGCAGCCTCTTGACTCACCCACACTGCAGCAGAGGAGGAATAAGAGCAACGAGAAGGATCTGTCCATCCTGACAGAGAAGCACCTCGCACGGGAAGAAAAGAAGCCAGGGCTGGCACGCACAGGCCCGTAGGCTACAAGAGGAAACCTTGCTCTTCATCACAGGGCAGGGATTATTCATGCCCGAGGGGAACCAGGCCCACACAGTCATCTCTGGGCGCCACAGTTTCTTGCTTTCTCCACCCATCACAGAGGATGGTAGTTAAAAAATGTTGGCATTTACATGAAGTTAACTTTGTTTTTTTTTTTGTATATATATATATATATATTCACCATATATATATAATTCATCTTAGTAATTATTATTAACACAGTTATTATTCTTATCCTAATTTCACAGAGGAGGAAGCTAAGGCCTGGTGAGGTCCAGTATCTTTCCCAAGATCACATTTCTAGTGACTTATAGTGCCAGTATTCAGAGCAAGATCTTCTAGTTTCAGAAGCCATGCCTTTAACCATTTTGATTGAATGCCTCTTGGAGGTCTGTTCATACATTCAACTAGTATTCATTGAGCACTTTTATAGGCCAAGCACAGTTTCATGTATGAGAACAGGGCAACAAATAAGATAAAAAAAAGCTCACCTAGCTCCACGCCTTATGGGTGAGCAAAAGAAGAGAGAAAGAGGTAAAAAGAAGGGATCATCCATGACTAAGCTGGGTCTTCCAATTAGAACTTCTGATTCTCAGCCCAGAACTCTTTCATTTTACCAGAAATCTGTTTTCCAAGGCCAGGAGATATTTACTTTGGAGGGCTGTGAAATCATCTCTAGGATTATCACATGGCTTGATCTTTTGCGAATTTATATTGTGTATCTGGCCAGTTTGGCCCACATGCTTTAGGGATCTGTCTCTACAAAAATTAACTCAGGTAAGGTTCACCATGGGTAAACTACTGGAAAACTATGACTGGTTCAGGCACTGTCAATCTCTGACATTTCACTGACCCATCAGTGAACTTATGGTACTTTGGCTAGAGATAATAGGAATCTTCTATCGTGGACTCATTTAATGACATGTTCTTTAGCTGTAGGAACAGTATGTTCTTCAAAATGTCTCAAGTATGACATTTTTAGGTGACAGATAAAGATTGGGTGAAATCAAGCCTTAGCTCAAGTGCCATGAAATTTATGATGTTCCTTTTATGTGAGCACAGTGTTGAGTCCATCTGCCTAAGAAGAGAGCCATAGGCCTTTAAATGAGAGAGTCTGTTCCTTTGAAAATAATTGATTCTAGAAATCAACTTCGTGAAGTCTATGAATCCAGTTTTCTGTCTTCCACCTTTCAGAAGAAGATGTTAGAAACTGGGATAGCATTTTTCAGGACTTTCCAAAGGCTTATCAAGAAGGCAAGCTTCTGAGCCTTTATGTGCCACCTGTTTCCTCTTCTCTATCTTTAAAGAGAGTGACTCTAGAATCAAAGCAAAGGAAGAAGAAATTCTAGGTTAAACCACAGAGGGTTTGCCCAGTTTCTATGCTACTGCCTTCAAGGTGCCTTCTGGCAGATATTTTCTGAAAGCCCCACTGAGTTTTGAACCTCTTCCCTATTTCCAGTTAGGACTGTAGAATTTCGCAATGCTGCCCACGCACTAGGTTCTCTGATCTTACTTCTCATCCCTCACCCATCAAATTTTCTCTTGGAAACAATGTACTGTGGGCCTTCTAAAGTAGAATGGATATTTGTGGATGTGAATCTGGAACTCAAAATAGAGGTCAGAGGTAGAGATATAAAACTGGGTGTCATCAGCACATGGGTGATCTCAAGCTCAAGCTGTGAGAACAGACCCAGGTCTCATGCAGTCTTCAGAACTCAATTAGTTCCCAGCTGCTAACCCACCCAAAGCAAATTAAACAGTTTATTCTGAAACTGATGGTGTCTTCAAAGTTCATTCCAGAAGAAGCTGTCAGTCTTTCCATCTTTTCCAACACCCAAAGCCCAAGGGAAGCCTTGATGAAACAACATATGACATGATGCTCCCAATTATCATCTTCACAGCCAGGTTCTTGATCCTTGAATGCCAAAACCGCAGCTACAGCCTTTCCTGTAGCTTTCCTGGCCAGGTGCCCTTTCCCATACATGGCTCCTTTTGACTGAAGTTTCTGACACCTACCCTAGCAAAAGGACCCAGGCTGCTCCTGAAGTTTTAAGCCCTGTACAAGGGATTCGTGTTTGATAGTTTCCAAGGCCTTCACGCAGACTTGAATATACTACTAACACCAATCTTATGATGAAAATTCATTCTCAATGTTGGTAACATACCCAGAGTCACAACATTGGCAAGCAGCGGAACCAGAATCTGAACCCACATGAGTACCAAACTTGAGCCTGGGATAAAGGGAGATGTCCTTTCTAGAATTTAGTATCAGTACAGAAGAGTGGGTACTTTGATGTCTTTTGCAGTCCTGGGAAAAATGATGCTTTTCATTGACATCTTGCAATTGTAATAGTGAGCAAGAAATCCCACTTTATGTGTATGGGACTAAGTAATCTCAGTAGCAAGCACCGAGCATCGTCCACTGCAGCCCCTCTCCCTCCTTACCTGCCATCACCTCCAGCAAGATGCATCTCTCTGAGTTTTTTGCTCACCCATGTCTCTAGAACCACATGAGCAGCTCTCATCCCCATGTGGCAGGTTGCTTGATATCTCTGAACTTGGACATTTGCTGTGCCTTTGGGTGCCTGTCCTTATTCACCACCCTATTGTGGTATTGGAGAAGACTCTTCAGAGTCCCTTGGACTGCAAGGAGATCAAATCAGTAAGTCCTAAAGGCAATCAACCCTGAATATTCATTGGAAGGACTGATGCTGAAGCTGAAGCTCTAATACTTTGGCCACTTGATACAAAGAGTCGACTCATTGGAAAAGACCCTGATGGTGGGAAAGCTTGAGGGCAGGAGGAGAAGAGGGCAGCAGAGGATGAGATGGGTATATGGCATCACTGATTCAATGGACAGGAGTTTGAGAAAACTCTGGGAGATAGTGAAGGGAGGCCTGGCATGGGGTCATAAAGAGTCAGACAACACTAGTGACTGAGCAACAACGACCACAACCCTATTCACTTATTCTAGCTATTAATGGCACATCACTAGCTTTCAGAGTTCCTTTGCAAGTACCCTTTCTTCAGGGACACCTTCCCTGGTCACACAGTCAAATTTGAATGTCCTTTATCTAGGCCTCCAAGTCAGCTGTGGTTGATGTACTTGTGTTCACCTTAACTAGCCTCTAACCTTCGTGATGCTGCAGATTAGTGGCCTGATTTGCTTGGTATCTTCTCTTTTGATAATACTGGCATTTGGTATGTGTGTAGAAAATATTTACTTTTTAAAAAGACATCAATTAATTGGTAACACCTGAAGGCAAAGTAGGCACATCTCTCCTCCTCCTGAAACTTCCCTTTCCTACACCACAGCAGGGACACTTCAGTGTTTCCCTCACATTCAGACAATACCTGAAATCCTGAATTTAATTCCTGGTGCCTCAGTCTAGGGCTTCCCAAGTGGCACTAGTGGTAAAGAACCCGATTGCCAATGCAGGAGACAAAAGAGAGGCAGGGTTCGATCCCTTTGTCAGGAAGATCCCTTGGAGGAGGGCACGGCAACCCACTCCAGTATTCTTGCCTGGAGAATCCAATGGACGGAGGAGCCTGGTGGGTTACAGTCCACAGGGCCGCAAAGAGTTGGATATGACTGAAGCGCACGCCTCAGTCTAAGTGAGACAATGACAAATCTGATTATTCTGAGATTATCAAAAAGAGCTAAAAGGAATGAAAGTATCCAAACCCTCTCTTAAAAGGTTAAAATGTGGCAAAGAGACTTGTCTTTCCTAGCAGAGCCAAGGCTTAGCTATAGAGGAGAATTTTAAAATAGATGGTTTATGGGCAGCGGGCTGCAGTTGGTGCTTTGGGAACACTGAGATACTGCTCGTCACTGAAATTTTACGATTATATGCTTATATGATTTAGAAGAATAGCCCAAGGACAGAACACGATGGAGATCAGCCAGTACCTTCCACAGGCAACTAACTGCACATGACCAAAGTCCCAGGATGTTTGTTCCCTTTCTGCTGTGCATTGTTATTCTAGTCTGCATGAGTAAGGGTAAGTCCTGGAGGCAAAGGGCGGGCTGGTTGTTGGTTAAGAGAAAGGAAGGTGCTAGGGGAGGAGAAATTTCCAGAATTGGCTCTTGGGGCTTTGGCAGATGTATATGCAGCTGTGATAAGAAAAACTTTCTCTTTTCACAGGTGAATTTCATGAACAGGAGACAGGTACGACCATGGCTAGTCTCAAGTCCTCAGTAAAAAGGTTATTGGTGACACTCTAGGTGTAAACCTCCCCCTCCCTCTTTTGAGAAAGCTGTAATCCATTCTTACTGTAAAATCCTGGGAGTTTGATCTTACCAATTTAGTCCATTTCGTGAAGTTAGGAAGCTAAAATCCCTGTCTTTGCTTCCTTTTCTCCATTACTGAACAAAATCATCAGGCTAGATAAGGGGCTCATTACTTGGGGACCAGAGATGAATTTTTAGGGGAACTCTGACCTCTTGAAATTACATTCAGTGTTTGATTTATGTCTGTACAAGTTTGCTTTCACAAGATTATCAAAGGAGTCAGGGTCCCAAGAAAAGTTGGGAAGCACTAGGCAGTAAAGTTCCTGTTGGGAAGCCCCCCAGCCTGGAGAATCTTCACCATAAAACTGCATCCTATAAGCACCTTTTTCTGTGTCTGGCAGAGCCTTCAATGATGTGTTACAAATGTAAAAGATATCATCTCGGGATATGCTATGAATCCATGAGGTCCTGCAACCTGAAGCACAGACAGACATGTGCCGTTGAAAACATTTACTTCCTCACCAAGAAAGGTAGAGTGGGCATAGAGGAACTGAGAAGGAGCCACCTTTCCCCCACTTAGAGGCAGCCGCTTCCTTTTGTCATTAGAACACATGGGTGAGTCGGATGGGTGAGGATGGGATGGTCCTGCAAAGATGGACTTTTCTGTAAGACAGTATTGAGCGAAGGAGAGGTAAATGTCCCCTCTAAGTTAGAAAATAAAATCCATTCTCTGGGTCAGTAATTAATAGACTGTGTCTTTTAGCTCACTAGGGTCTAGAGAAAAGTCAGTGAAGGTCTGAAGAGAGGTGATTCCTAGGAACATGATAGGAGAACACAGAGTCATCCTGGCTGTATTCCGTTTCTTTCACCTCCTCAGGGCGGAGTATGTATTACTATTCAAAACTGTCGTGTAAGGCCAACTGTGAGGACATCAACTTCTTAAGTTTTGAGAAGAGGACAGAGCTCATCTGTTGCAAACATAAAAGCTACTGCAACCTCCCCGAAGGTGTCTAGTTCTGCATCTCTCCTGGAGTTTTGATTATTCTTCAACTCATCATCCCCTATATGTTTTTTTGCCAAACCTATATTTTGTTCTCCTCTTCTAACCAGTGGCGGGCAGTGAGAAAACCAGCAGGTAGTTAAAAGCGTAGCCATCATTACTGATGGAGCCCCAGACAGAATTTTTGCAAATCCCTATTTACAGGGTTTTGGTTTTTTTATGATGGTACTGCCATGGATATTGTTGGGATTTCAATTGGTTATTCATTATGTCCTATATGGAAATGCACAGTGTTAGTCACTCAGTCACGTCCGATTCTTTGTGACCCTATGGACAGTAGCTCACCAGGTTTCTCTGTCCATGGAATTCTCCAGGCAAGAATACTGTACTGGGTTGCCATTCCCTTCTCCAAGGGACCTTTTCGATCCAAGGATTGAACCTGGGTCTCCTGCATTGGCAGGCAGATTCTTTACAGCCTGAGCCACCTGAGAAGCCAACTTTAGGTAATGTAGTAATATCAAATCTCGTTTTAATCACATAAATGTCTGTTTTATTTATCCCATTCTGAATGTAAGTGCAAAGACTTGTGTCAAAATCATCCCAAACCAGTACTGGGAATTCTGTAACCACACTTTATCCTCATTCATACTCATTGCTCTAGGCTAGGATTATCTGGATTAGCCCTGGCACCCTCCTTGTGTCCATGGGTTATGCCAATAAGAAGACTAACTCGAATTTTCTAATCTGCTGGCAACATGAGCTGTATCTTTCTCATGGAGACCTTTTGGGGGGGAAATCTCAGGCCAAGAAAAAACTGGACAAACATAGGAAAGAGGCTTCAAGAACTATTTTAGGGGCATTTCAGTTTGTGGAAAGGAAGATTCAAGAAACAGTCTGGTGTGGCTGGAGCTGCCATCACCCTCTCTGACCAGGTGGCACTTGGTTGAACCAAGTGATTGAACTGGAAATGGAGACCTTGTGCCAGAATGGCTGTTTCTTCCCACAAGAATGTGAAAAAAGATGCTGCTAATAAAGCAGGTGAAGATAATAGAATGTATGGAGATTCCATGCAGTAGTGTTCTAGTTACAGAGAGCCCTATGTAAGATGCAGTTATGAATAAGCAGAAGGAGTGATATAGCGAAAGCTAATGGTGGTGGGAGATCAAGACAGTCAGTCCTACAGGAAATCAACCCTCAATATTCATTGGAAAGACTGAAGCTGAAGCTCCAATGCTTGACCACCTGATATGAGTAGCCACTCATTGGAAAAGACCCTGATGCTGGGAAAGATTGAGGGCAAGAGGAGAAGGGGGTGACAGAGGATGAGATGGTTGGATGGCATCACTGACTCGATGGAAATGAATCTGAGCACGTTCCAGGAGCTGGTGATGGGCAGGGAAGCCAGGAGTGCTGCAGACCATGGGGTTGCAAAGAGTTGGACATGACTTAGCGTCTGAACAACAACAGTGGTGGGAAGAGATGTAGATCCCTCCCTCTCTCTCCCTCCTCCCTCCCTCCCCATCCCTCTCACTCTCCCTCCTTCCCTCCTTCCCTTCCTTCCTCCACCTCTCTTTTCCCCTCCCTCTCTGATATAATAAAACAGATAGGCAGAGAAAGACTGGACTGCATTGGTGGTGGAACAGCACGCCTGTGGCCAAGGTGGTGAAGCCTCCTTGGGTGTGAAATAACCCCAGCATTTCTCTCCCTGTGAATGAAGCATACTGCAGTTCTTGGTCCTGGATTTCCATGATCAATTTTCTCCCTTATTATGCCGCAGGAAATTCTTACAATAAACCGATCACGCCTCTACTTGAATAGTCTGGTGTAGTCTCTGCCGTTGCCTGTGTCTGAAAATATAATCCTTCCTGAGAGATTCTCATTTGGGATTTTATCCATACAAAGTGGGGATAAAAAGAGACAAGTAGATAACTTTTTAAAAATAGGCAGGCAGGTTGGAAAAGTCAATCGAACAGGGATATTTTGAGTTAAGGAAACACATATTTTTAAAAATTTTATTGAAGTGTATTTGATTTACAGTGTTGTGTTAATTTCTGCTGTAAAGCTAAGTGATTCAGTTATATATATATATATATTTTTTCATATTCTTTTCCACTATGGTTTATCACAGGATATTGAATAGAGTTCCCTGTGCTATGTATTAGGTCCTTGTTGTTTACCCATCCTGTATATAATAGTTTGCATCTGCTGACTCCACACTCCCAACCCTTCCATCCCCCATACCCCTCCCCATTGTTAACCTGAAGTCTGTTTCCTATGCCTGTGAGTCTGTTTCTGTTTCACAGATATATTCACTGGTGTCATATTTTAGATTCTACGTACAAGTGGTATCATATGGTACTTGCTTTTTCTGTCTGACTTACTTCGCTTAGTATGATCATCTCTAGGCACATCCATGTTGCTGCAAATAGCATGATTTCCTTCCTTTTAACGGCTGAGTAACATCCCGTTGTACATATATACCGCATCTTCTTTATCCATGCATCTGCGGATGGACATTTAGGGGAAAGAGCATATTGTTGTTTCTGACTTTATATAGGCTCTCTCACCTGTTGAATTATGGGGTTGGGAGACGTAATCTAAAAAAAATAAAAGAAAAAAGAAAGAGATCATTGTTTTCCAATGGGCTTCATAATAGACTTTAAAAATATTTGTGAATCAATGTTTAGACAAAACTTGGCTTTGTTGAACAAGAAGTTTCTAATTCTAAAACCTTTCCTTAATCTTTCAAGAACAAGCATTGGTACTGTCAGCATTAAAACATTGAATGTTACATCATATATGGATGACTTTGATTTGACTTTGGTGCCCTGCTCGAAGCTTCTTTGCTGACCAGCGCACCTGCCCCTCCACTGCACTGGGTGTTGGTTTATGACAACTCACAGCTATTTCCTTCTCCGGAGAATAGCCCTCTGCCAAATGGGAGCTGCCTCGCCTGGACACTAAGCTCCCGACTAGAGCAAACCCCTCAGCCAACAAATGGCCAACTCCTCCCATCATGTTGGGACTAAGTCTGTGGCGGTTCTTGTGCCAGAGCTTTTCTGTGGGATCTGGCTAAAGCCAGTCTGCAGTTGAGACCATGTTATTGTTAACATTTCCCCTGACCTCCCTTGCTTTCTTTACTCCCCCTGTAAATTTTAGGCTGAGAAGGCCAAGTGTTTTCTACCATCATAGGGCATGGAGTGCTTAAACAAGATGAGGGAATTCCCCAGTGGTCCCGTGGCTAGGACTCTGCACTCTCACTGCTGAGGACACAGGTTTGATCCCTGGTTGGGGAACTAGGATCCCACAAGCCATGTGATGTGGCCAGAGTAAAAATTTTTTTAAATAATAAAATAAAACAAGATGAGGTTGGGTTACAAATGTTACATTCTGGTACCTCTGAGTGATAGTGCATGTGGTATGTGAATTGGCCTTATTCGGCTTCCTCACAGCCAGATAACATTGCTCTAATCTTGGAGAGAATTTTCTTTTGGTGTACCACATCTTGGGATATTATTCCTATTTCCATTTTCCAACTTGAACAAATGAACAGAATAAGACCTAGGTGAAAATTTTATATAATAAATATAAACAACAACAACAAAAGACCTGTTACCATGATTGTCTGTTGTTGTCAAAGAAAGAATTGTGGAAACAAGGGGTAAAAAACAGAATTTCCAGTGGGTCAGAGAGCAGAATGGAAAAGGACAGAGAATTGATCTCCGCACCCGTTTTCTTTCATTTAAGTGGAAACTACATTCCCAGCATAGGGAATGAAAAACTTCCCATTGCAACCTTGGGAGATGATAGCAATTCAGTCATATTCTCACCAAAAGCTAGGAGATAGCTACCACCCAGGCCTCTTTCTGGACTTCCAGGTGGCTCAGTGGTTAAAAAAAAAAATCTGCCTGCAATGCACATGTTCAGTCTGTGCAGGAGATATAGGCTCAATCCCTGTGTCAGGAAGATCCTCTGGAGAAGGGAATGGCTACCCGCTCCAGTATTCTTGCCTGGACAAAGGAGCCTGGTGGACTATGGTCCATGGGGATCAAAAAGAGCTGGACACAACCAAGCAACTAACAACTTTCAAGTTCAACTTACAGGGCTCTTGCTAGTGAGAGTCAAGGGAGATACTTGAAATGATCAAGCAATGTAAAATCCTTGACGCAGTCCCCACTTTTGTAACTGGACATGAGGCGGAAGATGACAGTCACAGCTGCATTCACTCTGCCTGCTCCACCTTCTCTCACTTCCGCCCATGTCTCAGCTGGACAGGGCTCTTGACCTGATGGCGTATTCCAGCCTTCAATCTTGTATGATCTGAACTCTTGGTGGTTTTGTCCTTATGGCATCATTACAGGTTTCTATTGAACAAAACTGCTGGACAAAAGAGTACTAAAGATGTTCCAGCGTTGATCCTATGGTTTTCAAAAGAGTTCTTCATGCCGTCATGGTGTAGTAACAACCTAAATTCCCTTGTGATCAAAATCAGTCACCTCTTTTTCGCTACCTGTGAGACTCTGATATTTTGCTCCCTCTCCTCCTCCGCCCCCACCTTTGTCTTATCCTAGGGTCAAGCTGAGGCAGGTGACCAGGGGGAACCGGGCATACCCTTTACACTGTAAAGAGAATCATCCCATGGGTGTCTCCCAGGTTCCACCATAAACAAAAGGGAAAGGAATTTGTGAAACTCCTCAGAGTAATTCTCTGGCTTACTAGGCTATTGTCTTGTTGCAAAATATGTTTTAAAAATATAAAACCCTGCCTATTATAGGGCTTCCCAGGTGGTGCTAATGGTAAAGAATATTCCTGTTAATGCAGGACACACAGTTTCCATCCCTGGGTCCCCTGGAGGAAGAAATCGCAACCCACTCCAGTATTCTTGTCTGGAGAATCCCATGGACAGAGGAGCCTGGCAGGCTACAGTCCTTGGGGTCCCAAAGAGTTGGACACAACACCGTGCTCACTCACACACACACACACACACACACACACACACACACACTGCGTATTACTACATTTTAGCTTTCTTTTGTTTTATACCAAATCTTGTTTTATTCCTGGACAGAGGCTTACTCAGGATGTAATGGGGTCAGGTTGGTTCCTGCGGGAGGCAAAAGTGAAAAATCACATAAAAGATAAAACAGGGGACTTCTCTGACAGTCCAGTGGTTAAGACTTGATGCTTCTACTCTAGGGGTTGCAGGTCAGATCCCTGGTCCGAGAGCCAAGATCCCGCAGGCTGTGTGGCCTAAATAAATAAATAAATAAATACATAAATAAATAAAATACAACAGAACTTTGCCTTGTACCACTTTTCCCAGTCTCAGAAGCCTCTACCACTGCGTGCGGGACTTGGGTTACTGGGCTTCAGTGCCTCTCAGCTAGGCTGGGTTTGGGTTCAGAATGTCAGCTTGAGAGCCTTCAAGCTTCTCCTACCAACCAATATAGTGTTTCTTCTATCTTCTTCCTCTTTAATTAACTATAGTAAGCAGTGAGAATTTTCCAGGACCTCCTCTTATATCTTAAGAAATCTAAGCTTTGACAGTACTATCTTTTAAAATTTATTTAATTAAAGGATAATCACAGTATTGTGTTGGTTTCTGCCACACATCACCATGGACCAGCCATAGGCATACATATGTCCCCTCCCTTGTGAGACTTCCTCCAACCTCCCAACCCATCCCATCCCTCTAGGTTGTCACAGCCCTAGAGGGGCTCAGTTCCCTGAGTCATACAGTAATGTTTTGCTGTTAAAAGCCTCAGAAATCTTCTCGAGTCCTGAATTTCCCAACTATGTTCCTATTTGCATGGCCTCCGCCAAGGTTTATCTAACTGCCGCATATAAGCAAAGATACTTGAGTTGTTTTCCCATAGGTGGCCAGAAGCTAAATGTACTCTCTCTGATACCATCTATGAAACCAAGTTTCTATCCTAGGGCTGTTGAACACTGGCCATCGCCTACCCTGAGGCACTGACTGCTTTGAAGCCACAGGCAGTGAGCACAGTGCCCGGAGGCTTTCTCACACTTGGCTGCCCTCTGGCTCAAGAGAGGGCGCGTTCCCACATTTGAGCAGTTTGATCCAGCAGCAGCTCAAAGTATTCCTCTCCAAGTTCTGCTTGTGAACTTTCTGCAAACTGTATTCACAGGGCTCCTCTTGCAAACATATTTGAGAATAAAGGAGACGTAGGGCTTCCCTGGTGGCTCAGTGATCAAGAATCCGCCTGCCAATGCAGGAGACAAGAGCTCGATCCCTGGGTCGGGAAGATTCCCTGGAGAAGGAAGTAGCAACTCAATCCAGTATTCTTGCCTGGGAAGTCCCACGGACAGAGGAGCCTGGTGAGGTCCATGGGGTCCACAGAGTCTATGGGGTCACAAGGGCAGGACACAACTTAGTGACTAAACAACAATAACAAAGGAGAGTTAGTCTTATCCTCTCTCCTACTTTAGTTTAGTCCTATAACTGCTTCTCAGTGCAGTCTCGTTTCCACAATAGGCCCTGGTTCACTGAATACTGTTCACCCTCTGGGACTCCTTCCCCACCATCCTTCTTGATGTAATCAAACTTTACTATAAGCTTAATTTTAGCATTCAGCATATAATGAGCATTTTCTCATGCCAACTGTTGCCCTAAGCCCTTGACACACAGTACCTCATTTTATTCTCACTGCAACCTTATGAAGTACAGGAAGTTAAGATGCTTTGTAAGGTTACATATGTATTTAGAGCTGCCATTTGAAGGCACAGTTCATAGGAGCATTGTTTTAAGCTGATATGCTACTTCTTCCATAAAGTGACCTCAATAAAGGAGTTAATGTATGAAGGACCAGTTCCTTTACTCCAACAATACCGTCTTTCAGAGCCAAATGAATATATCAGACTTTATGGACTGGCTGACCTAGGTGAAACAGAAAAGCAAACTATTGAGTTGGTCAAAAAGTTCATTCAGGTTTTCCATATGAGCTTACAGAAAAACCCAAACAAACTTTTGGGCCAACCCAATATAAGCTAAATATGGCTATCTCCATATCTGTGGTACATCCATAGTGCAGAATTTTGTTGTTGTTCTTTAGTCGTCCAACTCCTTTGTGACCCTAGGGAGTGGGGTATTCCAGGCAAAAATACTGGAGTGGGTTACCATTTCCTCCTCTAGGGGATCTTTCTGACTCATGTCTCCTGCCCACATCTCCTGCAATGCAGGTGAATTCTTTACCACTGAGCCACCAGGGAAACCCAGCTATCTCCATAGTCCAATGGAAAGAAAAGGAAACTGAAATTTATCCTAGGCCATCCCACACAGGACCCACGTCAACCTAAATAAAGATGGAAACTGAGGCAAGTTTCAATGACCAGATACTGAGGTTATTCAGGAATAGCAGGGGAACTGCAATTCAGGAAAGGCATGCTGTAGCAAGACACAAGCTTGTCTGTTGAGGGCTTGGGGTGGGCTGTATTTACAGGCAACAAGTGCAAAGAGGGGTAAGTCCAGCCAGAGTTCAAGCAGTAAGTTCATTGGCTTGAGGATGGGGAGAGATCCCTGCTGGATGTTCATTGGTCAGGAGATAATTCTCAATCTTCTGTAAATCAGGCACGTGTGCAAAATCAATCTCTCAGTTATTAAGTTCTATACTTCTCAGGGAGCATGCATGAGATTCTTTGTTACATATCCTCTGGTTTCATTCTTTAAAATTTGTTTATTTTTAATTGGAAGATAATTGGTTTACAATTGGCTTCCCTAGGGGGTCAGAGGGTAAAGAATCTGCCTGCAATGCAGAAGACCCGGGTTCGATCCCTGGGTCAGGAAGGTCCCCTGGAGAAGGAAATGGCAACCCACTCCAGTATTCTTGCCTGGAGAATCCCATGGACAGAGGAGCCTGGCAGTCTGCAGTCCATGGGGCTGCAGAGTCGAAAACAACTGAAGTGACTTAGCACAACTGCTTTACAATATTGTGTTGATTTCTGCCGTACACCAATATGAATCAGTCGTAGGTATACATATGTCTGCTCCCCCACTCTTCAACCTTCCTCCCACCTCTCTCGCAATCCCACCCTTCTAGGTTGTCACGGAGCCCTGGATTTAAGCTCCCTTGGTCATACAATAAATTTCCACTGGCTGTCTAATTTTACATGCGGTAAGGTATGCTTCAAGGCTACTCTCTCAATTTGTCCCCCTTCCCTCCCTGTATCCACAAGCCTGTTCTCTCTGCGTGTGTCTCCACTGCTGCCCTGCATACAGGTTCATCAGTACCATCTTTCTAGATTCCAAATATATGCATTAATATATGATATTTGTCTTTCTCTTTCTGACTCACTTCATTCTGTATAGTAGGCTCTAGGTTCATCCACCCTATTAGAACTGACTCAAATGTGTTCCTTTTTATGGTTGAGTAATATTCCATTGTATACATGTACCACAACTTCTTTATCCATTCATCTGTCGATGGACATCTAGGTGGCTTTCATGCCCTAGCTATTGTAAATAGTGCTGCGATGAACATTGGGATGCAGGTGTCTCTTTCAATTATGGTCTATTCAGGTAATACACCTGAGTGGAATTATTGGGTTATGTGGTAGTTTTATTCCTACTTTTTAAAGGAATCTCCATACTGTTGTCCATAGTGATTGGATCAATTTGCATTTCCACCAACAGTGCAAGAGGGTTCCCTTTTCTCCACACTCTTTCCAGCATTTATTGTCTGTAGGTTTTTTGATGATGGCCATTTGACTGATGTGAGGTGATACCTCATTGTAGTTTTGATTTGCATTTCTCTAATAATGAGCGATGTTGAGCATCTTTTCATGTGTTTGTTAGCCATCTGTATGTCTTCTTTGGAGAACTGGTTCCATTTTAGATCAAAATCCCTTCCTCACCTCATTTGAAAAGACCCTGATGCTGGGAAAGATTGAGGGCAGGAGGAGAAGGGGATGACAGAGATGGTTGGATGGCATCACCGACTCAATGGACATGGATTTGGGTGGACTCCGGGAGTTGGTAATGGACAGGGAGGCCTGGTGTGCTGCGATTCATGGGGTCGCAAAGAGTCAGACACGACTGAGTGACTGAATTGAACTAGTCCTCTGAATCCTTCTTCAAAGCACTGTTTCCCCCTCTCCTTGTCTCTTTTGTTCATAGCAGTATCTCCAGAACTTCAAACAATTTCCCAATATCTATCAGATGGCAAACATCCGCTATATTTGTTGATGGTTGAGTAATCGATTATTAATTATTACTCTATTAGACCTGCTCCCTCCGCAGCAGTCTGATGGCAGTACTTGGCAACCCATAGAATTTTGAATCTAAAGCACTGAGTTGGACCATGTTGCTGTAGGCTTGAGCATGTATATTTCAGGACAGTCTCCAAATGTCTGCAACGAACAGTTTCAGCTCCCCAAACCCTATTGCCTTTGAGATCTTTCCAGCAATCCCAGGTGAGGCTAAACCCCCTCAATCATGGTGAATTTAGGACTTCTCTGGTGGTCCAGCAGTTGAGAATATTTCTGCCAGTGCAGGGGACATGGGTTTGATCCCTGGTTTGGGAAGATTCCACGTGCTATGCTGCAACGAAGCCTGTGCTGAGTTGCTCTACAACATTAGATAATTTTCATGTATACAACATTATATTTCTACTTCTATATTCATTACAGCATGCTCAACACCAAAAATTTCATTTCCGTTCATCATCACACACTTGGTTCCCTATACTCATTTCATCTTCTAGCCACCCCTTCCTCTCCAGTGACCACTATAGGTGACCCATGAACAATGTCAGGGTTGGGGTGTCAACCCTCCACCAGTCAAAAATCCACATATAACTTTACAGTAAGGCTTCCTTATAGAAGATTCCACACCCAGGGAATCAGCCAACAGTGGATTGCGTAGCGCTATAGTATGTGTTTAATTTTTAAAATCTAGGAATAAAGAAAAAAAAAATCTAGGAATAAGTGGACCCACGCAGTTCAAACTCTTGTTGTTCAAGGTCAACTGTACTCTGTTTTCTGTATCTGTGTGTTTGATTCTGGTTATGTTTGTCATTGATTTTTTTGTTTTGTTTTATATTCCATCTATGAGTGAAATCATACAGTATTTGTTTTTTTCTATCTGATATTTCTCTCAGTGTAATACCCTCAAGATCTATCCATGTTGTTACAAATGTCAAGATTTCATCTTTTTGAAAGGCTGAGTAGTATATCATTGTACATATATTAATATATATATTATGTATGCATGTGTGTATGTGTGTATATATATAAAATTTCCATATATATAAATGGTCTTCCATGGTGGCTCAGACTGTAAAGAATCTGCCTGTAACGCAAGACACTTGGGTTATATCCCTGGGTCAGGAAGATCCCCTGTAGTAGGAAATGGTAACCCCCTCCAGTATTCTTGCCTGGATAATCCCATGGGAAGAGGAGCCTAGCAGGCTGCAGTCCATTGGGTCACAAAGAGTCAGACATGCCTGAGCATGCGTGCAACTCAAAAGTTTTCTTTATCTATTCTTTATAATAGAATAAAGAATTATCTTTATCTATTCGTTCATTGATGGTCAATTAGGCTGTTTCCATATCTTGGCTAACATAAACAATACTAAGATGAACGCTGGGGTGCATATATCTTTTCAAAGTAGTGTTTTTGTATGTTTTGGATAAATACCCAGAAGTGGGTTCTGGGAAAGTGGGATAAGTGAATCATATGGTAGTTCTTAACTTTTTGAGGAATATCCATACTGTTTTCCATTGCAGCTACACCAATTTACATTCCAACACTGTATGAGGGTTCTATTTTCTCCACGTACTTGCCAACACTTGTGATTTCTTGCCTTTTTGACAATAATCATTCTATTTTGATGATAGCTCATTCATGGGTGTGAGATAATATCTCACTGTGGTTTTGATTTGTATTTCCCTAGTAATGAGTGATGCTAAACATCTTTTCAAGTGCCTGTTGGCCATCTGTATGTCTCTGAAGAAATAAATGTCTATTCAGATAAATAAATCTGTTTATTCAGATCCTCTGCCCATTTTTTAATTGAGTTTTGTTAAGTTGTGTGAGTTGCTGAGTTGTATACTTCTTTATATTTTGGATATTAACACTGTACTGAGTGTTTCACTTACACTCAGTAAGTGAATGGGAGATATCTTCTCCCATTCATCAGATCACCATCCTTTTTTTTCCTTGGCCGCGTTTCGCATTCTTTTTTGTCTTCGACCTTTGACCGTCTGTCTTGAAGATGGTCTTTTTGCATTGAAGCCATTAGGTGTTCTCTTAGTTTCCCGGACTTGTATATGCAGTTCCTTGTCAGGCTCAGATAGTTTCAGATATGATTTCTTTAAGTAAACTGTCTCCTTTCTTCTCCCTCTCTTTTTCTTTTGGGATAACTGTTACCCTAATGTTGCCCTTCCTAAAAGATTTAGTTAACTCTCATAAACTTTCCTCATTTTTTTTTTTGTAGATCTTAATTCTCATTCCTCTTTTACCTGTACCACTTCTAGATTTCCATTTTCTAGCTTGCTAATTCTCTCTTCCATATGATCTGCTTTATTGACAATGCTTTCCAATGCATTGTCCATTTCATTAATCAAGTTCCTCAGCTCCAGAATGATTTCTGCTTGCTTCTCCCTTAGAATTTCAATCTCTTTGGTAAGGTCCTGCTTCTGCTCATTACTTTTATTCCTGAGCTCATTGAATTGCCTTCTTAGTTTGCTTGTAGCTCATTGAATTTCATGACAGCTATTTTGAATTCTCTATCAGTTAGACCATAATATTCTGTGAATTTTTTAATTTCTGAAAAGTTTTCATTTGCTTTTTATGTATTATGTGGTTCTTCATAGTGCTCGAATGTTCCTTTGCCAGCACATTTGAAGTAGCAATCATCTTTTTTCTTTAAAGGTTTTTTTAAACTTGATTCCAATGATTCAGCAGGTTAGAAATTAGAGACTTCTCTCTTGTTTCCCAGTGAGTGGCACTATAGTAAGTTTTCAGTTTCTTATACCTGAACTGCCTCTGGTTGTGACTCTGCCCTGCGTCACAGGTGGAGCCCATTGTGCTCCCGAGCGCTGCTGTGTCTCTGGGGTTGCTGGTCTCTCACTGCTGCCAGTGTCTCTGGCCTCACCTCCTGGGGCACAGAGAAAGCAGGCACTTCCACTGCAGCTACGATCTCCTGAATGTCACTCTCTGCTGCTTAGGGGAAGAGCGGGAGCTGACATCAGGGTACCGCTGCCATTCGTGGTACTGTTGGGTTGGTGGGAGCCACTGCTATGGGTGGTGGGTGGAGGACCAGCATTGTGGATGCCTCTGTGGCTAGAGGGAAGGGGTCACAGGCTCCTGTGTCACTGATACCCACTTACCTGTGTCTGTGAGCACCACGGCAGCTGGGAGCCCCAAGGCACATGGCCATCTCTTCTGCTGCTACCAGGTTCTCTGGGGCTGCAGGCTCAACCAGAGTGGCTGGGGGCCAGGAGTGTGGGCACCACCTGTGCTGTGGTCCTAGTCCTGTGTTCCAGCCCACCTACCTTTAGATATATGGATATATGGATTTTCTGGCATCCTGAGTGTGTTGGGCAGAGCTGCTCTGTTGAGTTGTGGATGTTTAACTGGTTGTTGATTGAGGGGGAGAGACAAAGGATGCCTCTCAATCCACCATGATGCTGATATCAATACCATTATCTTTTTTGGTTTGTTTTTGTCCACACCTTGCAGCATGTGAACTTCTCTGACCAGGGGACCAGGAATTGAACCTGTGCCCCCACAGTGGAAGTGGGAAGTCTTAACCACTGGACCACCAGGGAAGTCCAATGCCATTATCTTTTTAATAAATATTCTATGATTTGAAAGCCCATGATTGGCTGCAAAAGTCTGAGCTGATTTTCTTTTTAAAAATATTTTATTTATCTATTTGGTTGCATTGGGTCTTAGCTGTGACACGTAGGATCTTCATTGCATCACGTGAGCTCCTCTCTAGGTGGTGCCGGCTCCAGAGCACAGGGCCTTAGTAGTTTTTCTGCAGCGCGTGGGATCTTGGTTTCCTCACCAGGGACTGAACTCACGTCCCCTGCATTGAAAGATGGAGTCTTAACTGCTGGACAATCAAGGAAGTCCTGGAGCTGAAGTTTTGAATCTACTACTTTGCTTTGGGAAGAACACTGTTGTAGGCAGGGGATTACTATATTGCTCTCTATGTGTGAAGAGAGATAGCAAGAGAATTAAATAGTATTATATCCCTAAATGAATCAGGAGTCAGAGAGGTGATTGTGTAGGTGTTAGCATATGTGCAGCAAGATGGGATATCAGAATAGGTTGCTCATCTAGATGTATAAATTTTGTGAAACAGTGTAATAGTTTCTCTGTCATTTCTTAATTTGATGCATTCAAAACTTCCCAAGAAGTCTTTGCTTTAAATTCATATAACAAATATTATCGAAATTATAAGATGCTTGGGACCTTAAGTGGCCTTTATGGGAGTGGAGAGAGAAACCAGTTAATCCAGGACAAACATGTGGTTTGCAGAAATAGGAGCCTTCACACTGGGCTACAATGCAGAGATAAAGGAACTCTCCTTACCCAAATTGGCTGGCAAGAGTGATATCATTGAATGAGAAAGCAAAGGGCCTTCCTAGAAGATAGGGTAGGTAGGAAGAGGGGTAGAGGAACCGCCAGTGACAGCAAAGGCATGCATGTGTGAGACTCTGCAAAGTCCAGCAGCGAGCATCTTGATGGCGATTTATGAGCAGCGTCGGGGAATAGAGTATGAGATGGTTGGATGGCATCACAGACTCAATGGACATGAGTTTGAGCAAACTTTGGAAGACAGTGAAGGACAGGGAAGCCTGGCATGCTGCAGTCTATGGGGCTGCAAAGAGTCGGACACGAGTGACTGAACAACAACAAATCGGAGAACTTCCTGATTAGAGGGCAGTGCCTGCTCTTCACTACCTCCGAGACAGAAGCTCTCTACTACTCTCGTGCTGAGTTCTTGGTTCCCGCCATGAACTGTAGTATGAGCAATGGAGTTTCTGATCTTCCTATCTACTTGAGGGTAATATGTGAGTTCACATGATCTGGAGCCATCAGAAAATCATTGAGTAATTGATAAGTTTCCCTCTCTGATGTGTTCAGTTCAGTTCAGTCGAGTCGCTCAGTCGTATCTGACTCTTTGCAACCCCATGAACTGCAGTACGCCAGTTCTCCCTGTCCGTTACCAACTCCTGGAGTCCACCCAAACCCATATCCATTGAGTTGGTGATGCCACCCAACCATCTCATCTTCTGTCGCCCCCTTCTCCTCCTGCCCTCGATCTTTCCCAGCATCAGGGTCTTTTCAAATGAGTCAGCTCTCCGCATCAGGTGGCCAAATGTGTTACAGCTTGGGAAATTTTGCCTGACCTAAACTTGGCTGGGGAATAGATTGTCTCCCAAGAATCCTGACACTCCCTGCAGGCTCTCTCCTTCATTTTACCCAACGACCCCCTCTTCTCCTCCCAAGCAACCTAGGGAATACTGCCAATTCCCAGAGGTTTGGAACATCTAGAAGGGCACTGGTGGGTTGCCAGCATTCCCTGGGAGTTGGAAACCTTAGAAGTGAAGAGGAGACACAAAGAGAGGCTTTCTAGACATTTAACACAAGCTTCTTGGGACTTCTATGCATTCTCTGGCTGTTTCCTAGACTGTGACCATCCAGAATTGTCTGGTGGGGTCCAGTCTCGCCCAGATACACTAACAGAGTTTGGCGAACATCTTTGATGTCCACCCAGCAAGGAAAACCAGACAGTCTGCTCTGAACCTGAGCCTCCATCTTCAAAGGTCATTCTAGAATAAACTGTTCCTGACCTTCCTGTTCATTCGGAACATGCAAGTCAGATCTAAGCCTTGGTGGCAGTTAAAATTTAACAGGCCACTCTTGCAGCGCCCACTGCCAAGTTCTTCCTCATCCCAATCCAGAGCTTTAGCTGCAGGCCCCTAGCCCACTGTACTCTCTGGCAGATGGCATTATTCAGAGTGGTTCCCGCTGGTTGAGGTTTCTGACATCTATCCTGGCTAGGAGGTCAACGCTATGATGCACAGCGTTGCTAAGTGCGTGCTAAGTCACTTCAGTCGTGTCTGACTTTTTGTGACCCCATGGGCTGTAGCCCACCAAGGTCCTCTGTCCCTGGGATTCTCCAGGCAAGAATACTGGAGTGGGTTTCTGTGCCCTCCTCCAGGCGATCTTCCCCACTCAGGGATCGAACCTGCATCTCTTATGTCTCCTGCATTGACAGGCAGGTTCTTTACCACTAATGCCACCTGGGAAACCCCCAAGGCTGCTATGGAAAACTATTAAAAGCATTCCATGTTCTTACCAGAGCCCAACCATGCAGGTTTTTATTTGGGTAGTCTTGAGCACACACTTGATTCACTCCTGGCTTGGGGAAATAGAGATATTGGATCCCACGGTGTCACGTTTGCCAGCCACTTCCCAACGAACTTTTGACGTCAGAGTCAGTGTTAATACCCTGGCGGGCATTGTACCTGGGTTTAGCTGGGCGGGGGCCGGGAGAGGGGGTAAGCAAGAACTGGCAGAAATGCACCACTAGGGGCAGTATAACCTCCACTGCCTCTTCAGCCTGACAAGTCAATGTCCCAGAAGCCTGTACAGTAGGAAGGACTGGGTCAGCATCTGTTGTGACTGCAGTCCTAGATAATAGTTGGGGACTGTTGTTTGGGGGCAGCTTACAGGAGCCTCCCATCTGTACTCTTCACTCCTAAAGTTGGTGGGTTACTCTCAGAGCACGGGGCTGGAAGGTGATAGCTGGGTTGAAGGGGTGGCGCTTGAGGGAATGGCCTCGAGGGAAAGCCTTCTCCACCTTCGAGACTGAGACCCTGCTAATTCATTCCTGGAAATGTCTCAGGAGGGGGTCATGGAGAAATGTTTCAGAGGAGTCCTTGTGAAGCAGCTAGTTATTATTCCTCGTCTTACCGCAACTGATCCCCTCCCTTTTCATGTGTTCCAAGAGTTAGTCTCCTAAGCCCAGCATGGAGAAGAGCTGAACTGATGAGAAGTGGTGATTCAGAGCCCATTATCTGACTCCAAGGTCACGTTCCGTTTCTCTCACCTGTCAGACATGATCTCTGCCCTGCTGACTGAGAGGACATGGATCAGCGTCTCCTTCTGCCTTTATACTGCCTTAAAATCTGAATCCAGTCCTGTTTCATAGGTGTAAAGTCAAGGCATTGGGCAATGTTGCTTCCATGCCCAGCTCCTCTATTTTACCCGTTTGGTAAAAGTGAACTTTCGAGACTGTCCAAGCCTAGAAAGTTGAGAAGACCATTAAAGGAGGGTGAGTGGGGCCAGGTCAGGAGGCTGATTTGGGTTGACTATAGAGGAAGAGAGGGTGGGTCAGTGGTTTCTGGGGTGAGATCCAGACATGCAGGGCAATGTCCTGAGATTGATCCAGGCAGCTTGAGGGAGCAGGGGTTGGAGGTGGGTCGCAGCATCAGGAGATCAGCTGATCTGGCAGTGAGGCAGGAGAGAGGGAAGAAACGTGACTGTTTCCCTAAACCCACACTCTCTTTCCCCTGCTTAGCCAGGGGCACTTGTGGAACTCGGTAGTAAAATAAGTCTGTATCCTCTGACTCCTCAGGGACAAAGTGATCCACTCTCAGCCCTCCTCTCTGTGAGCAAGGCCAGCAACAGTGCTTGTCTGAGGTCGGCTGAAGTAGTTGAAGATATTGCTGAATGCAGGAAATATTTCAGGAGTTTTTTTTTTTTCACTTTTACGCTGCACCTGGCAGCATGAAAGATCTTCCTTTCCCAATCAAGGATCGAGCCCACACCCTCTACATTGAAAGCACAAAGTCTTAACCACCAGGGAAATCCCTGAGAATTTTTGCTTTTATTTTCCTTTGCCTTGCATGCCCTTTCACTGTCCTCCTACAGCGGCAAAGTAAACCCAGCTTTGGGCTGACCACAAAGGAGCCTATGGGTACAGCTTCTGCTCTGAGGAGGACAGTGCAGGATGCCATGTCCCACACACTGCCTCCACCCAGGTCTAGGGAAGAGCAGCAAGCGGTGGAATGCCCTTGAGTGGGGGCCAGGGGTTCACGGAGCAGGAGCAGGCCCTGGGCATCAGGAAGCTGGGGGTGCTGGGATTCTAGTTCTTGGGACTCATTTAAAGGCAGGGAGAAAAGAGAGGGTTGGAAAGCATGTCCTCATCTATCACTGGCAGGGAGAGGTTCCTTAGCTGTCCTGGGTCCATCTGTGACCCACACTGAGATCCTGGGCTGAGAGGTATTTGAAAGGCTAAGTATCGACAACCTCTTTAACAAGTGGTGCTGGGAAAACTGGTCAACCACCTGTAAAAGAATGAAACTAGAACACTTTCTAACACCATACACAAAAATAAACTCAAAATGGATTAAAGATCTAAATGTAAGACCAGAAACTATAAAACTCCTAGAGGAGAATATAGGCAAAACACTCTCTGACATAAATCACAGCAGGATCCTCTATGACCCACATCCCAGAATTTTAGAAATAAAAGCAAAAATAAACAAATGGGACCTAATGAAACTTAAAAGCTTTTGCACAACAAAGGGAAACTATAAGCAAGGTGAAAAGACAGCCCTCAGATTGGGAGAAAATAATAGCAAACGAAGCAACAGACAAAGGATTAATCTCAAAAATATACAAGCAACTCCTCCAGCTCAACTCCAGAAAAATAAATGACCCAATCAAAAAATGGGCCAAAGAACTAAACAGACATTTCTCCAAGGAAGACATACAGATGGCAAAAAAACACATGAAAAGATGCTCAACATCACTCATTATCAGAGAAATGCAAATAAAAGCCACAATGAGGTACCATTACACGCCAGTCAGGATGGCTGCTATCCAAAAGTCTACAAGCAATAAATGCTAGAGAGGGTGTGGAGAAAAGGGAACCCTTTTACACTGTTGGTGGGAATGCAAATTAGTACAGCCGCTATGGAAAACAGTGTGGAGATTTCTTAAAAAGCTGGAAATAGAACTGCCATATGACCCAGCAATCCCCCTTCTGGGCATACACACTGAGGAAACCAGATCTGAAAGAGACACGTGCACCCCAATGTTCATCGCAGCACTGTTTATAATAGCCAGGATATGGAAGCAACCTAGATGCCCATCAGCAGACGAACGGATGAGGAAGCTGTGGTACATATACACCATGGAATATTACTCAGCCATTAAAAAGAATTCATTTGAATCAGTTCTAATGAGATGGATGAAACTGGAGCCCATTATACAGAGCAAAGTAAGCCAGAAAGATAAAGACCATTACAGTATACTAACACATATATATGGAATTTAGAAAGATGGTAATGATAACCCTATATGCAAAACAGAAAAAGAGACTCAGATGTATAGAACAGACTTGTGGACTCTGTGGGAGAAGGCGAAGGTGGGATGTTTCAGGAGAACAGCATTGAAACATGTATATTATCTAGGGTGAAACAGATCACCAGCCCAGGTTGGATGCATGAGACAAGTGCTCGGGCCTGGTGCACTGGGAAGACCCAGAGGGACCGGGTGGAGAGGGAGGTGGGAGGGGGGACCGGGATGGGGAATACATGTAAATCCATGGCTAATTCATTTCAGTGTATGACAAAAACCACTGCAATGTTGTAGAGTAATTAGCCTCCAACTAATAAAAATAAATGGGAAAAAAAAAAAAGAAAGGCTAAGTATCTGGCAAGGCTTCTGGTGAGTCAGACAGGCTCAGGTTTCAGCCTTTGGGAAGGAGGGTCCCTGAGGATGAGCTCCCGAATCTCCTGCCACGTCTGGGCCTCACATTCTAGGAGAGGAAGTGAAGTACAGCAAGAAGGGTACAAATTCCACAACAAAGAGTCAGCATATCACATCTATCATGACAACTAGGATAGTCTTTAATGTCATGACTATGAGATACACCTACAGAAATATTATCATATGGAGATAAGGCAAGATACTCACATTGTTATTTTCAGACTCAGAGATACAAAGATAATTTTGTTTACTTTTTAATAAATTTGGTATGATTCCAAAATTACTGTGATTTTTATTCTGAGAATAATGTCGTTCAAAGTGGCTGAACAAACACAGGGGAAATGTTTGGGTTGCATGGATTTTGGGGTTTCAATCACTGATGCAGGAGCATCTTTCCAGAGAGAATAGGAGGGCTTGCAGGGCTAAGCTTCATGCTCTTAGCTCAGACCCCTGGGACTTCTGTCCATGAATTTCTGTGTGGGTCTCACATGTTTTGAATGCAAGATGTGCAAAGGTGGTCCCTAAGTGAATTACTTCCTTGACAATGGCCAGTAAGTCTTAAATCCCAGCCAGGCTTGTGGCTTTCTCATCCCGCCACATCACCTTTTGAGCAAGTAATCGAAGCATTTCTCCCTCTTTCTCCCCATCACTCTGAGCGTTTGTCTCTCCATTGTAATCATTCTTGGTCTTTGTCCCAACTCAGAATTTTAATGAATAAAGCTGGAGGGAAGCGGGGATCACTTTCACCTTTGTCGCCTGTTTTCCTGGGCTGTCACATCCATCTCAGAGCGGGATGCTCCACCAGGCAGTCAGACTGTATCTGGGGAATTGACTGAGGTGAGTGTCTGGGAGGGTTGTGGTACCTTAAGGGACCTGAGAAACTCACTCCCAGATGCCCGGTGGCCTCAGCTTTGTTGTAGCTGAGTGGGCATCACATGGATGTGGATATACACCTGTTGTGTAGACCAACAGGCGGAAATACAATCATGTGAAGAGGTGTTAAGGAGAGAGATTCGATGCCAGCATTAATTAGTATTTTATGATAGATCTAATAAAATGAAACAGGACATCTGCTTGGCCTGTGTTCTAAGTAGGTGGAAATAGACAGGATGTACTGTCTCCTGGGAACACTGGAGAGAGAGGATTGAAGTGGACTGACCTGAAATTTATGACTTTGCGATTCTAGTGGGACGCCTGAGGGCAGGTAGGTGGTGGGGATAAAAAAAGTTGAAGCCTCCTACTGGGACCTCGGTAGGAATGGGCCCCCAGATGTTCAGGTTGCTTCTGATGAGCATGTTCACGGTGCTCTTCATGAATGAGAGTAAGCCTGGTGAGGGTGGTCCTTGGTGGGCAAATGGGTGGGCAGAGAATGGATGGGGAGGAAGAGAGGGACTTGGTGACTTGACTGGTGTGAGGTGCTTCAAGGAGAATTTTTCTTCTTCTCTCTACAGGAGACAGAGTCCTGACAGCGAATTGTACGGTGTAGTTCATTTTCAGTTCTTGGATAAATCATGCCACAATGGGAGGGGACATTTTTGAGTTCTGTTCACATTATCTCTCTACCCTCCCTGGCTACATTCCCCTTTCCCCACTGACTGTTCTGGTGTCTTCTTTCAGCCCCCAGCCTTGGGTGAGAGGGGGAGATCTTTAACCTCTTGAGGGGAGTAACGACCCCCTGACAGAAGCTGGGAGGGTGTCCGCATCCTTCCTGTGTGTGTTACACCACTGAAGTGTAAAGGTGTCCAGGTGGGGGTGGGCTTCTGAACAGAATCCCTGTCCCTAGAATTCTGCATCATAGTTTTCCTCTCTTCCTTTAGGGTTTTGATATTGCTATTTTTGTGAATATTTTAATGGACTGCATTGTCGTAGGGCTATGAAAGACTGTTGGAAATGGAATATACTGCTCACTAACAGGAGTTGTACCACAGAACACTTTTATTCTTATGATCTTCTTACGGGTAAGCGGGAATAGGAAGAAACAAAAGATACTATCAGTCGTGGCCACGATCCCTGGACTCAACACATGGAGGGAGACTGGAACCATGGGCTGGTGGGAAAGTGGGATTCTCCGTACAGAGATCTGGGATGGAGGCTGTCTAGGAGGTCGATGTCTTTTGCCTGGTCCTGTTGAGAGAGACATAGATGAGATGCAGACATAGCCTTGGGGCAAGTTTCCTGTGTGTAGGAGATTTTTGAGGGTCTGGGGAGACGTCACTGCTTGAAACATGGTGGGATCAAGCAAGGTGATCATATTTGCTTTTCTCTTCTCTTCCCACCTTGGTTCTGCTGGTAAAGAATGTGCCTGCAATTCAGGAGACACGGTTTGACTCTTAGGTTGTAAATGTCCCCTAGAGAAGGAAATGGCAACCCACTCCAGTATTCTTGCCTGGAAAATCCCATGGACAGAGGAGCCTGGGGGGCTGGAGTCCACGGGGTCACAAAGAGTTGGACAGGACTAAGTGACAAACTTCTTTTCTCTTCTCTTTAGGCAGACAGCTCTACCATTACTCAGCACTGTCTTCTAAGGATTGTGAAGAAGGAGCCCACCTCCTACATCATGACTTACTGAGAGAAACATATTGCTGCATGAATGATGACAAGTGCAATGATGGAAGTACCCTCTCAGAGAAGTCAAAGTTTGGACTAGAGGGAAGGAAAAGTATATATGATCTTGAACCAGTTGACTATAAGTAAAATGATTAACATTTTGAAACCATCCCTCCCAGTAATTTTTGCCCTGCCCTTACCCAGTGGTAATACCATCTTACATTTTCCTCTTGTTAAGAATGTTTTCTTTCTTCATTTAAAAATATATCAAGAGCAGTCTGAAAAGTGCTTGCTTTCTTCCCATTGTATAACTTAAAATATGGAGTGAGCATCTTAGCTCTCCTTTAGCAAATTGTCACATTCCTTTTAAGTTTGAATCAGCTTCCAATATTTATCCTTTGTGCTGTCAGTGTATTGCAACACCTCTGGGAGTTCCTTAAATGTGAAGTTTATCAACAGCATCACTTCCTCTGAGACTGGATTATCCTTTACAACTGTTTTCCTCAGGTAAAACTTTATGTTTGTTTTCACTAAGTTCTTCCTCTTGCACACCTAGAGCTTATTCTTGACTGGCAACAGTGTCAATGTTCACCCGGTCATCTTTATCTTCTAACTCCATTTCTATTCTATTCAAATTGTATAACTTTTCACATAATACAGTCTCTCACTGTTGTGCAAAACAAGGACTGCCTGTAATTCTTGGTGCAAATTTGGGTACACCCAAATGCAAATTTGCACCCAAATGCAAATCTGGGTGCAAATTTCACAGTAACATCCTTATCTGCGCTTGCAGTTTCACTGAATAGTTTAACATAATTCAGGTCGACTTTGAAACAATGAAACCAGGTTTTATTGGCAGCAAATAGATGTCCTTGTAATTACCATTTTCCTTCAGCACAGCAACTAACTTCAATACAAAAGGATTGGGGATTTGGTTTTGACTCCACTCCTCAATCCAAAGTAGAAGTAAATGCTCCATTTCAACCATAAGTGACTTTCTATTCCCAGTGCAAAGTAAACTAAAAGATGTTGAAGCAACTTTATCTTGTTTTTATATTCATCAGATTTTTAAAACATGGTTTGTACTGCAGCTTCATGTGGGCCCAGGTCTCATCCTATCTTTGCTTTCCTGTGGCCATTTTTCAATCTTCTAATCCAGTCTAATTTCACTTCCAATACATCACTTTTCCTTTCTTTGTTCTGTCATATTTGTTGACTAGTTCCCTCTTTTTTTTTTTTCCTTCTTATGTTTTAATTTTATTGGAGTATAGTTGATTTACAATGTTGTTAGTAACAAAGATGAAAAATCCTATGTGCTAAGACCCACCCAACACAGCCAAATAAATAAATATTTTAAAAATGATAATAAAATAAAATGGACAACAGTATATTAGAATTGTAAAAACAATGAAAAATGGCTGTCTTCAGTGAATACTGCTTTTTTTGGATGTATGCTGACAAGCTATCTATCAGTTATTGTTTAATTGCTAAGTCATGTCTCTTTTGCCACTCCATGGACTGTAGCCCACCAGGCTTCTCTGTCCATGGGATTTCCCAGGCAAAATACTGGAGTGGGTTGCCATTTCCTACTCCATAGTTCCCTCTTTTGATTGTCGATTTTTGTAAAACAGCGCATCAGTTTATCACTGGGAGACAAGGAGGAAACACAACTACATACTTCACTATCTATGTGTAACTAATAGCTCTTCAGTGACCAATCATTAAGACTTTGAAAGAAGTTATGTAATTGTTACTGTTCATGATGCATATCTTTTATTTGCATAATGATTTTTAAATGAAGGCTATTAGCAAAACTAATGCAATTGTTCATGGTTAATATTGTGACAGCTAAAAGTTCAGCCTCGTTGGGGGACAAATGTTTAACTACGCTGTGAAAACTGATATTCGTGCATGTTGAATTGGTGCAAAGGATTGCCTGTAGCTTATTATATAAATCGTTGAATTGTTTATAAATCCAACAGTGTTCTCTAAGAAAACCATCCTTCAATTTTATTCCTCCATTGCATGTTTCTGGCAATTATCTCCCAAGACCCAAGAATCTTTTTCCAACATCTCCAAGAATATTAATTCCTTGAAATGAATCTTTTCAGCTAGAATCTGGATAAAATAAACAAAAGAGGGAAAAAGAGCACTCTTGCTTGGAAATGTTGAATACATTCTTGCCAGCTTATTTCCTCTTTAATTCCCCCCATAACTGCAAAGGATATTGCAGAAAAGAGGCTGTTGAATTAAAAGTTGACTTATCTTGGTATTATATTCTCATTTAAGCTCTTCTATGTCACGTACCTACAGTCAACCATACACTATGGTTTCTACATTATCTCCGCATCAGAGAACTGGAGACCCATTGGCATGCCTCTGGATTCACCTCCACGTTGGTCCTGTCTTTCCCATCATCTCACATTTTCTCAGAAGCCAGACCCCACCACTGTATTCCAGTAGTTCTCATATTGCATCCATTAACAGGAAAGTGCAAAGCCGTAGCCCCACCCCCACCCTCACCCCGCCACCAAAGTCAATGCGGCCTTCTGGTTGGATTTCTCATCTATTAACTACTTGACATCTCCAGGCAATCTTTACTTGCCCTTAGGTTTGTTGCTAAATTCAGAGTTCTAAATTTTCTGGCAAAAAGGAGCAAAGTATTTTTCTGAAGGAGCTTCTGAGAGAAGGTCAGGAGAAAGCAGAGGGAATAAAATTAAGGACCAGAAATCACAAGAGATTGTGGGAATATTTGGGAGGAGAGTAGAAGAGGTATTTGGTGAGGGCTAGAAAGGGCTGGTATTCAGCTGAGGCTAGGGAAAGTCAATGAGAAATTAGAAAGCACCAACTTCCCTGAAAGGAATAGTCAGTATACTAGACTCACACGCTAGACATCCTTTTGGGGAAACCATACCAACCACAGCTACTCCTGACCGTGTAGCACTGGATCACCATGTTTCTAACATGTTACCTAATTTTCAAGTTCAAAGCCGAGTATATCCGGATGGGCATTTAGCTGAATGGTGGTCAGTTACCCTGGTTCCTGGCATGTGAGCAATACTCAACCACCCAGTCCTCAAAAATATTTAAATACTACCTTGTATTCAGTGTACTCATTGATAGAAGACTGAGGTGTTTTTGGCTCTTAGCACAGTCCCTCAACAGAAAATATCAGAGAGATAAGAGTTTCAGATCTTCACTGTAGTTTTCCTTACAAAACAATTGGTTGTAAAATGAAAATAATTAATTCCCAAGTTATCATTCACTCACCTTTGGTGAAAAAATTTCTTTTATCATAGTAACCTTTCTATGTGTTAAAATCTACACATGCTACTATTTTATTTTTTAGCTATATATTTACATACATATATATATTATTCTATATGTTGTAGTATTCCTCCTGATATGCAGGCCTATGATTAGTTATTAGTTTCTACCATATTTTACTTGCCCAAATAAAAAATTTTAATACACAAATTAATTTAAAAATATTTCCAATTTATGTGTGGTGGAATTTCCCCCAAATTGTATCATGTTAGAATGAATATTATACTTTAACATCTTGCAAAGTAGAAAATGTGGTAGAGCCTTCCATTCAGGGTTGTTTAATTGGTTTATAAGAGTAGAATGGAGATAGTAGCAGCAGGTTCCAAATATGAAATGATTCGTGGGGGACTCACTGTGATGTGTGATTAGTTTCTAGAATGGTCTCAAATCAGTTAAAACTAGAAACCAAGAGGAAGCTTCACATTAAAGCCGAGACACAACGTGAGGACAGTTCTGGTGCAGGAAGGGTAGCAGGCACACACTGGGTGATACAGATGGAGACTGACGCCACATTGACAACTAAGGTGGAAGTGAAGATTCTGTGAAGCACCGCGGCAAGGCCCCTCTAGTCTCATCATCGCATCTAGAAGACTGCAGGTCCAGGCTTCCCGAGTCTGTCCTGTCTGCTTCCTGTCTTGGGTTTCCATGAGATTCTGACTGCCATACTGCCCCATGTGACAGCCCCCATCACCCCCTACTTTTCTGGGTCCAGGTGTGGTACCACTTCACTCCTTACATTTTACAGAAACAAATGGGAAGCCGAGGCAACAGTGAGGGAGGCCAGTCCCTGAGCAAGTGCAGGCACTCTAGATTCAGGTCCAGTGTTCTCTTCCAGCCAATGGTGCCTTGGTGGGTGCTGAACCTAAGCTGGCAAAATTGATCAAATAAGACAAAGCAATTGTATGGAACTTTCAAGCTGAAGGGTTTAGTAATATTCGGAGAAACAGGGTTTCTAAATAAGAGACAAAAACAAAGTCAATGAACCAAGTGGTGGTTTTTTTAAAAGATTAAAAGAATTGACAAAGCTTTATCCAGGCTCACCAAGAAGATAAGAGAGAAGGCCCAAATGAACAACAACAGCAACAAAAAAATCCCAAAGAGGTGAAATAATACTCGATGCCATAGAGATACAACAGATCATAAGAACATTTACATGCCAACAAATTGGACAATCAAGAAAAAAATGAATAAATTTCTAGAAACATACAGCCTGCCATGATAGAATCAAGAAGAAGGAGGCAATTTGAACAGTTAGATCACTAGAAGCGAAACTGAATTTATAATAATAAGAAACCTCCAAGGAAATGAAAGTCCAGGGCTAGGAAGTTTCAAAGGGGAAGTCTATTTACCCTTCTCAAACTATTCCAGAAAAATTGAAGAGGAGGGGACACTGCCAAATTCATTTTATGATACCACCATTATTCTGAGAGCAAAACTAGGCAAAGACACACCAAAAAAGAAAATGACAGTCCAATATATTTGATGAATGTAGATGCAAAAATTCTCAGCAAAATATTTGCAAACCAAATCCAACAATATATAGAAAGGGTCATACCCTGTGACCAAGTTGGATTTATTCCAGTCACAAGGATGATTCAACTTTCAGAAATCAATCAATGTGATACATGACATTAGTGAAAGGAAGGATAAAAATCATACGTTCATCTCAATAGATGCAGAAAAAGCTTTTGACAAAGTCCAGCATCCATTTAAGATTAAAAAAAAAAAACCAACTTCCATTAGAGTTAGTATAGGGCTTTGGGACACCAATTCAATCCCTGGTCCAGGAAGATTCCACATGCCGAAGAACAACTAAGCCTGTGTGCCAGAACTACTAAAGCTGACACACCCTGAAGCCCATGCTCCACAGCAAGATAAACCACCACAGTGAGAAGCCAGCGCACTACAGCTAGAGAGCAGCCCCTGCTCACCACAACTTGAGAAGGCCCACACACAGTAGCGAAGACCCAGTGAAGCCATAAGTGAAGAAGTAATTTTTAAAAGTTGGTATAGAGGGAACATTTCTCAACATAATAAAGGCCACTTACGACAAACTCACAGCCAGTATCACAATGGTGAAAAGCTGGGACTTCTAGCTAAATTCAGAAACAAGACAAGGATACCAGAAACAAGACAAAGATACCCACTTTTGCCACTTCTTTTTAACATAGCAGTGGTAGTCCTAGTCAGAGAAATCAGACAAAAAGAAAATGAAAGAAGAGATACCCAGATTGGAAGAGAAGACTTAAAAGTGTCACTATTTGTGGACAACATGATAACCTCATATAAAGAATCCTAAAGTCTCCACCTGGAAATGATTAGAACTAATAAATAAATTCAGCAGCACTGCAGGACACAAGATTAATAAATAGAAATATGTTGCATTTCTATACATTAATAATGAAATATCAGAATGAGAAAATAAAGAAACAATCTCACTTAAAATTGCATCAAAGAGAATAAAATACCTAGGGACAAACTTAAGGAAGGAGGTAAAACACCTATACTCTGAAAACTATAAAATATTGATGAAGGAAGTTGAAGACAATACAGATAAATGCAAAGATATCCTGTGCTGTTAAATTAGGAGCATCAATATTATTAAAATGACCATACTGCCCAAAGCAATCAATAGATTTAATGCAGTCATTGCCTATACCCAGGACATTTTTCACAGAACTAGAACAAATAATTTGAAATTTATATAGAACCACAAAAGACCTGAATGTGGATGTGATCCTGAATAAAAAGAATAAGGCTGGAGGTATAATCCTCCCAGACTTCATACTATACTGCAAAGCTACAATAATCAAAACAGGTTGTATTGCCACAGAAACAGACACAGATAGATGGAACAGAATAGAGCACAGAAATAAACACATGCACGGATGACCAGTTATCTACAACAAAGGGGGCAAGAACATACAGTAGAGAAAAGACAGTCTCTTCAACAGCAGTGCTGGAAACTGGACAGCCACAAATTATACTAATAGAACATTCTTTCATATCATATATAAAAATAAAATGGTTTAAAAATCTAAGTGTAAGACATGAAGCCATAAAGCTCCTTGAAGAGAACATAAGCGGAACACATCCTAGTAGAAATGGTAATGCAATTATTTTGGAACAGTCTCTTAAAGCAAAAGAAATAAAAGCAAAAGTAAACAAATGGGACCTAATTTAACTAAAAAATTTTGCAAGGCAAAGGAAACTATTGACAAAGCAAAAGACAATTTATGGATTGGGAGAATCTATTTGCAAATGACATGATTGACAATGGGTTAATATTCAAGATATACTAACAGCTCATACAACTCATTATCAAAAAACAAACAACCTGATTGAAAATGGCAGAAGACCTAAATATCCATTTTTCCAAAGAAGAAACATAGAGATTTAGCTAACAGACACATGAAAAGTTTCTTGACATTATTAACCATCAGAGAATGCAAATTAAAACCACAATGAGATATCACCTCACACATGTCAGAATGGCTATTGTCAAAAAGAACACAAATAACAAATGCTGGTGAGGATGTAGAGAAACCCACATCCACTGCTGGTGGGAATGTACATTGGTGCAGCCACTGTGGAAAACGTGATTGAGGTTTCTCAGAAGACTAAAACTGGAACTATGATGCTGGTGCTGCTTCACTTCAGTCATGTCTGACTCTGTGAGACCCTATGGACTGCAGCCCACCTGGCTCAATAGGAGCATAAGAAGCAGAAATGAGTAAATGAATCAAATTCTTGTATTCAATAATGTCATTGTGTTGCTAATAAAGTGGCAAGTGTACTAGTTTAACATAGCATGTAAACAGTTAAGTAGGCATATCTATTAAAAGAATTTTTAAAGAATGTATAAGGTAATAGAGAAGATAAAGTGACAAATACTAGATTAATCCTAAAGAGTCCAAGGAAGAATGAGAAAATATTTTATAGTTGCATAAAACAAAATATTTTTGGTCATAAAGCAAGTTCTGATAAAGTACATTGAAAACATCCACAAAGTATCACTCTTATTCTCCTATCCATGGGGAGGAAGTTATAAAACATTTTTTTTGTTAATGTTTTTTCCCTTACCAAAAGATTTTTTTAAGAACTTTGACTTAAAAGAATGTTGGACTTTTCCATGAAAACAGCTATCTTAATTAGCAATCTGCTATGCCAGAAACAACACTTAGACATGACTTTTTCTGAATTTATACACTGTTTTAAGTTTTTTTGTTAAGACTCTAGCATTTATTCCTTATCCCTTTATGCTTTTCATGCTATATTTATTTACTGGAGTATAATTGCTTTACAGTGCTGTGTTAGTTTCTGACATACAAGGTGAATCAGCTGTATGTATACACATATTTCCTCCCTCTTGAGCCTGCCTCCAACTCCTCCCCAACTACCTCTAGAATTCCAAACACACTTTCCTTTCTTCTCCAACCCCTAACCCCAGAGAGGGTCTCATTCTATACAGCAGACAATCTTCCACTCTTCATGGTTCAGGCACGAATTTCTTTCTCCATTCTGCCCTTCTCCTCACTCTGGGAATAACATTCAAGAACAAAATTCAAGAAAACTCAAGTCATCTCTTTTCATGTCACCCCCTCCCTCCCTGTGAGGCCAGGGTTGTTTGCTTTAATTGGAGTGAGACAAGAAGAAAAATACCAAGAGAAAAAAATGAAAATATTCTGCCTCAGAAAGAAGGGAAGGAGCAGGAAAAAAAAAACTGACTTAATCTCTTCTTCCTTTTCTTTTTCTAAATTGATTTTGTAATTGGAGGATAATTGCTTTACAACGTTATATTGGCTTCTGCCATACAATAACACAAATCAGACACAATTATGTGTGTATGTGTGTATGTGTGTATATATATATATCCTCTCTTGAGTCTCCCTCTCACCTCCCCCCATCCCACCCCCTAGGTCATTCCCTGTGGCTACCCTAGTTATCTGGGCTTCCCTGGTGGCTCAGATGGTAAAGAATCTGCCTGAAATATGGGAGACAGTGTCAATCCCTTGGTTAGAAAGATCCCCTGGAGGAGGGCATGGCAACCTACTCTACTATTCTGCCTGGAGAATCCCATGGACAGAATAGCCTGGCAGGCTACAGTCCATGGGGTCACAAAGAGTCGGACACGACTGATTGCCTAGCACAACACACAGCTAGTTATCTGTTTTACACATGGTAGTATATATATGTCAATGCCACTTTCTCAATTCTTCCTACCCTCTCCATCCCCCCTTCTTCCTTTCTGAAGCAGCTTGGGTGTTCAGTGAATGCACTGGATTCTATAAAAACATGCAGGATGTATTGATCCTGTGTTCAAGATGTTGCCCATACACCCCCTCCCAGGGGCCATGGCAGAAAATCTGGAAAAAGAGAGGGCTTTCTTCTTACATATGCAGAAGGCAGAGCCGTGTGTTTCCAATCTGAAATGTGTTTTTTTTTTTAGATTACTGTGAAGAGGTGGACCCAAGGATGTCACCTACCCAGAGACTGGAGCCAGAAAAGGACCAGTGATTTCTAGATGTCGTCATTGCACAAATCATGGCTCCTGCAACACCTGAAGTTCACCAGGTAGACACTCCACCTTATGTCGTTCACGTTAGCGCAGTTCTTTAGGCACCCCCTGAAGGTTAACCAGAGAGTGCCATCATCTGCAGAAGCAGGAGAAACTTATCAGCACAGAGGTTTCTAAAAACAAAGCAAAAGCAAAAAACTTCCCAGCCCGCAGCAGGTGTACAAAAACCAACCTTGTGTAGTTCAAGTCTTGGTTATTTAAAGGTGAAGAATTTCTCTCAGATCATCCCACCCTCACCTTCTCCCACAGAGTCCAAAAGTTTGTTCTATAGCATTGAAACATGTATATTATCAATTGTGAAACAGATCACCAGTCCAGCTTTGATGCATGAGATAAGTGCTCAGGGCTGGTGAACTAGGATGACCCAGAGGGATGGGATGGGGAGGGAGTTGGGAGGGGGGTTCAGGATGGGGAACACATGTAAATCCATGGCTGATTCATATTGATGTATGGCAAAAACCACTACAATATTGTAAAGTAATTAGCCTCCAACTAATATAAATAAATGAAAAAAAAAAAAGGTGAAGAATTGGAAGATGTTGCAGTCTGGGTACTTCCCAAAAGAGAAACAATAGCAGAGTAGCTTAAAGCAAATAAAAAAAAAAAAAGAAAGAAAATCCCTGACTGTGGGGCTGTGATGACAACAGCAATTCAAGGATTGCCAGAGCTGGGTGTTTCCACGGAGAATGTTGACACTGGTATAAGTAAGGGTTAGAAATACTGAGGTATCGCTCAGCACAAAGGATAGGAAATCCGAGAAATCATGCTGTTTCAACTTACCTATGAAGGGCCACTTAGCCTATATCTATGGCTGACCCTGGTCCCTCTATTTTCATGGTTTAAAACTTCCCGCACGGAAAGGCCAGGCCAGGAGAGAACAAAGTGCCCGCCTCACTTCAACACTGGCCTTTCCTTTTCTGGCAACTTGGTCTCCTCTGTTTTGTTCAGGCTTCTCAAAATACTGATTCCATAGCTACAGATCCCCACTCCCTAGAGACCACCTCTATCTATTTTTCATCATGACATGTGATGGGGTAGAGATACTCAGTCATTCTAGGGCTTTCCTGGTGGCTCAGACAGTAAAGAATCTGCCTGCAATGCAGGAGACTTCTGGTTCGATCCCTGGGTTGGGAAGATCCCCTGGAGTAGGAAATGACAACCCACTCCAGTAGTCTTGCCTGGAGAAGTCCATAAATAGAGGAGGCTAACAGCCTGCAGTCTATGCGGTCCTAAAGAGTCCTGCACGACAGAGTGACTCACACTAGGGACTCTAGGATTGATCTGAAGCAGGGTCCCGCCTTTCTCCTGTGGCCGACACGTCCGTCTGCTTCCACCACCCTGTCCTCCCGCCCCCAACCCACAACTTACTTTTGTAAATCCTCCCAGTTGTGCAAGCTTCATTCACTGCAGTACATAGTCCTCTGCCTCTGGAACACTTCTGTCTTGGAAACTGGATGTGGCACGTCCTACACTGAATCATTTCTATAATTTGGGCCAGAGAGTAGGGAAGTAGATGTGAAAGCGCTGCTCTGAAAGGACCCATCTCCCCTTTCAAATCTGAAGTCCTCTGAGAGCCCTGAGGGCTTTCCAGAGACCCGTGAAGGGAGGACATCCACCTTTATCATGCAGGCTGAGCCAAGAGAAGGGCTATAATTTACCGTCTCTGGATTTTAGCTCATAGAACAGGCAGGAAGATAAGGAAAAGAGGATCAAAATCAAAGCTGAGAGCATCAGATTGTATCCTCTTCATACTCACCAGGAAGTTTGCTTTTATCAACAGATAGTTCACCGACTGTGCTGGCAAAGAGAAATAACATGTAGATGCAATTTTCTCTAAGATTTACCCTTGCCTCGCATTGCTGTAACCCTTGAAAACGCACAAGGCCCATTCCGAACTCTTCACCTGGAGCCACTCTGGGACCTTCTGTCCCTCCAAAGCCGAGTTCCCATCTCAGGGCATCTCTGTGCCTCTCCCTCATTTCAACTCTCTTCATCTCTAGAGGGCTCTCAGCCTCTCCACCACCCCTTAGGATACAGCACAGACTCGAAGAAGGAAGATAAATGAACACTTTGTGTGTGTGAGTGTCTTATTGCCTTCTTTTTTTAAACTACTTTATTTTTGGCTGAACTGTGGATCTCCCTTGCTACGCACCAACATTCTCTAGTTGCCAGGAGTGGGGGGTTACTCTCTAGTTGCAAGGCCCGGCCTTCTCATTGCAGCAGCTTCTCTTGTTGCTGCTCACGGGCTAGGTAGAGAACTCGGACTCAGTAATTGCCCTGGAGTGTGTAGGATCTTCCCAGACTAGGGATCGAGCCAGTGTTCCCTGCTTTGGCAGGCAGATTCTTAACCACAGGATCGCCAGCAAAGTCCCACATTCCCTTCACTTTAATTGACCTCTCTGACTTTCTTACCCGCAGGTAGCTGAAAGCTGACAAGGTGACAAAGCCTCTGAAATTCATGGAATTGCTACTCTGTGGATTTAGCCAGCTAGCGCTTGAAAAATCAATATTCCACGTCCCCCTTTCCCCTTTCCCTCACCTTTTAACACACGGATCCTTTGCCTTGCCAACTGCTGCTTGGGTTTTTCCATCAGGCTCAAAGTCAATTCCCACCCCAGCCCCATCCTGCTGGAAGAAGTGGCCGAGTGGTGGAATCCAAGGTTTGTCTCTGGATTCCTTTCAACCCTCAATGCTCATACATCCCCTCTCATCTCCCCTTCCCCTCAAATTGCCCTTCCCACGCCATTGATCTGTTTCTACTCACTTTTTTGTTCTTGGTCAGCAAATGACCCACACAGTACTGTTAAGGAAAAAAGACAAAAAGATATACTCTCTGCAGACTTCATTTTACAAACTCACCTCACAGCTTTTACGAAAATCTTGTCAGTTCCCTTATAATCTACCTATTTCCTCCTGCAAGCAGACTAAGAGTTTGCTGAAGGTTCCAGGGATGGGATGCATTGTGTGTGAAAGTCACGGTGTTACAATGACAGCTTCTGTTACCCATGACTCTCATAAGAGAACCTCTGTCACGGGAACCCGGACCCATTCCAACATCCTGGACACATCTCTCCAACTGTCAACCGCAGGGCCTCTCACCTCGAAAGCAGCAGAGGAGGACAGGGAGCTCGAGCAGGAGGGACTTGTCCATCTCAGAGGGAGGAAAGAGCAGGCTGGAGCAGGAAGCTGCAAGGTGCCTCTTTATGTATCTGCCAGGTTGGGCTTCCCCAGGAAGGGCTAGGGGTGGGGACATTACAGAAGTCCTTCAAAGGTGTTTCCTGCTTCAAGGGAAGTCAAGAACTCTGAAATGTTTCTTTTTGGCCAATTGTGAGGAAGAGGGACTGCCTAGGTAAGTCCTGGGTCTGATTGTTTCAGTCCTAGCATTCAGGAAGCTTTGATGCCACATCCTGTGGTCTTCTCACTAGACCACACTGTGGGAGAAGACAAGGATAAATCAGGGCAAGCTGGGTTAGATCCAGAGACATTTACACTGAGACGCTCATTAAAGCTGAGAGAAGGGACTTCCCTGGCCATCCAGTGGTTAAGACTTTGCCTTCCAACGCAGGGGGTGAAGGTTCAATTCCTGGTTAGGAAGCTAAGGTCCCATGTGCCTCACAGCCAAAAAACCAAAACATAAAACAGAAACAATATTGTAACAAATTCAATAAAGACTTTCAAATGGCCTATATAAAAAAATTCAAAAAAAAATCTAAGAGAATATGAGTGTAAATAATCGGACTGTAGGAAGTCCAAAAGAGGGGTGAACCAAAGAGCCTTTAAAACGCAGTACTATAGAAAATGGGGAAGAGAGATGGAGAGGTTCAATGCAGTTGAGGTGACAGGGTACTCGGGAGGGAAACAGTTTCCCACCATCAGTCATCCTGGGACAAAGCAAAACTGGGGCAGAGGATGAGAGACTGGAGGAAATTCCTTCTCATACTTGGAGTTTCCCGATGATTGAGACTTAGGCTTTTATTAAGAGAGAGGTTTGAGATTACTTCTCCTGGAGGGAGGTCAGCTGGTCCCTCCCATTTGATGCCGAGGGAGCCAGGTATGAGGAGGGGCAGTTACCTCAACTCTGAGCGTGACGAGGTAACCAACTGGGGTGGCAACTGAATGTAGAATTCCTGTGGAGGGGATTGAGGCTGTGGATTCTAAGAAAATCCATGGGATGCTCCAGGCAAGAATACTGGAGTGGGTTGCCACTTCCTCCTCCAGGGGATCTTCCTGACCCAGGGATCGAACCCGCGTCTCTTGAGTCTGCCCCACTGATAGGCAGTTTACCTCTGAGCCACTTGGGAAGCCCCGTGTTCCCACTGGCAGACCTGTCCCTTTCCTGCTCTCAACGCCTGGAAACTTAGCATCTTCTCTTACATCCTCACATTCCTTTCTTTGATCTTTGAGATCTCCCCTCCTTTTCTCCTAGGAATTCTGTCTTTAATTCTTTGGCTAATGGCAGCCCACACAAAAGGAGGGAAGGTTTCCTTCCTCTATCCCATCAGAAACTGTCTCCTCTCTTCATTACACTCTGTCGATATTATTGTACCCCTTCTCCTAAAGCAGAAATGCTCCCTTCTCAGCTTTACCAGTCCGCCTGAACTCCTTGTTTATATTTGAACATTATTTTTTAAAGTATTTATTTTGTTGTACTAAGTCTTAGTTGTGGCATGTGAGATCTAGTTCCCTGACCAGGGATCAAACCCCAGGACCCCTGCATTGAGGGTGCAGATTCTTAGCTACTGGACCACCAGGGAAGTCCCTGAACTCTATTTCATCAGCTTATTTTTCTCCTAAAATCTCCTCAAATCCACATTCCCGGTCTTTGTATCCCATAATACCTGATTTTCTTACTGGGTCACAGTCCATACCTTTTCTCAGTGTTCCTAATCCTTTTTCTTATCCTCTTAGGGCATCCAAAATAATTATTCTTATGTCATAAATTATAGACCCACGACTTAAAAGCATTCAGGAAAGAATCCCTTTTGCTTATTGCTCCAGACCTCACATGGAATCAGATCTATGCCTTGGCTCAGATGCTAAAGAATCCGCCTGCAATGCAGGAGACCCGTGTCTGAGCCCTGGGTCAGGAAGATCCCTGGAGAAGGGAATGGCAACCTATTCCAGTATTCTTGCTGGAGAATTCCATGGACAGAGGAGCCTGGCAGGCTACAGTCCAAAGAGGTGGACATGACTGAGTGACTAATACTTACCTTCTTCACATGGAGTCTGGACTCCTGTACTCAGGGTGCCCTTCTCTCTATCACAGGGTTCTGGAGGTACAGTTAGTCCAGAGGAGCAGCCCTGGATTTTCCTCACCTCTGAAGGTGATTAGCTGAGTACTCAGTTATATCTTTATGTAGATGATTAGAAGATGTTTAGATGATGAGCTAGGATTTTTGGTTTGCATCTCCGTTATCATGCAAAACAATAAAAGTGGTATTTCTTGAATAGACATCCACTTTCCAACGGTTACCATTATTTTCAAAAGACATATCGCTACTCTCCATAGTGAATACAGTAAAAATATCCTGAACTTCATCGATAACTGAGATATTTTCACACAATGTCATCTGAAGAGCTTGATGGGGCGGGTGGTGAGTGCCAGGATTTGATCTGAGGAATGAGCTCTCAGCTTAGGCAGATGCCACCTTGAAAGCGCAAGTGTTAATGGCTCAGTCATGTCCACCTCTTTATGACCCCATGGACTGTAGTCCAGCAAGCTCCTCAGTCTGTGGAATTCTCCAGGCATGCAATTCTCCAGGCAAGAGTACTGGAGTGGGTAGCCATTCCCTTCTCCAGGGGATCTTCCCAACCTGGGGACCGAAGCTGTATCTCCTGCATTGCAGGCAGATTCTTTACCGTCTGAGCCACCACGGAAGCCCCTTGGGGGAAGGTCAACAAGATGAAGAACCACAGTTACTGTTCCAAGGCAGCCCAGGGACCGTAAGCTCCTGGGGTTTTCCCAGCACCCATAGGATTTATACCAGTGATCTGACAGACAAAGAACAATTTCTTCTAGATCAGGGTTTGAAGGAACAGTTCAGTCAGAAAATCGTGTCTCTTTTTCCCTTAAGCAAGGGAGCAGCACCGTTCTGGCTGACTGAGACTAGGTGAAACCAGAGAAGTTCTACCCCCTTGAGGGATGTGAAAATGGAATTTTCAGACAATATGTGAATATCCAGGAAAGAACATGAAAAAAACGTGTTTCTGGGGAGAACTTCTATGTGTATTCTTTTCTACCATGAGACTCACCATCCCCAAGGATTTCCTGGGAATTTCAAAATTGTTCAACATGTCCACAGTTCCCTAGACAGTTCATGCCAATGGTGCTGAGGGTGGGAAAAGATAAAATGATGTTAAAATGACTAGGGAGGTGGTCAACAACAACAATGAAGATGTAGCCAATAATCTATCTACCCATTGTTCCTGTTGCAGCTTACAGCTCAAATAAAAGGCCCTGGGCTTTCAATCTGCCGCATCAGCCAACTCTGGCTATTCACCAGGAGAACTCTTTCTAAGGGTGACTTCAGCAAAGGAGAAATAAGAGATTCCTCTTCTATTTTTCCTGGTAAATTCACCAGTGAAAGCCATGCTCAGAGACCAGCAGTCCTAAGGTGGTGTGTGTGTGTGTGTGTGTGTGTGTGTGTGTGTGTGTGTAGATAGAGGGAGCAAGTTGGGAGAAAAGTTATTATTTTAAAAAGGCCACAAAACCCCTACCATGTGGAAACTGTCTCCTTTAGAGTCATCCTTTCCGTGGTTGCTGTAAGCCTGAGATGAGGTTGACTGTGATGACTTTTATCTTGTGGTCAATGTTTCTCTGAGAGGGACTGTCCTTCAGAGGTCCCCCTGTCATTTCCACTGATGATGTCTCCTGGCCTCCTCAAAAGCTGTATTTTAAAACAATTAAATAGCTCACGTGTGCTAATTTAGCCCTCACAATTCTTCTTGATAGATAAATATATTTTATATTTTCTCTAGTGAAAAAAAAAAACCCTCAGATCAGAGAGGTTAAAGGACACACACAAGGTCACACGTCCAGAAGGTGAAGAATCAGATTTAAACAGAGCTTCACCCAACCCCTGAGCACGATGCTATAATGGTCTCCTGTGGGAAGAAGGAAGTTGGTTTCCATGGGCCAGGGATTCTTAATCACTTGGCAAGATTTTTAAAACTCTTGTAATGTTCTTGTGTTTGAAGTGATTGGCCATAAAATTCCCAAACTGAGAAATAGGTCAGTACTATCTTTCTAGATTCCATATATATGTGTTAATATCTGATATTTGTTTTTCTGAGCATTTGTTGAATTACATCCCTTGAAAAGGAGTCTTATGAGCATTGGTTAGAGAAGCTCGCTTTGCTTCTGGTCCTTGGAGTACAGGAGAGCTGCCGTTACAGAGCTGGGATACTGAGGCTGCTTGGAGGAATGAAGAAAGAAGGGAGGAAAGCTGGAAAGAGAGATTATTTTAAGCCCTTCAACCCAGGAGAAGGCTCGGAGGAAGGAATACAATGATGAAACGGCAGGAGGTGTTGCCTAACTGAAGTCAAGGAGATGAGACCCTGAGAGAAGCACATCCCTTGGTCATGACCCACAGTGCCAGGGAGAGTTAGATTGGATCCTCCTTTCAAAGAGGGACAATGATGCAGGGAGTGTTCTGGAGTTTCATACAGCCCGGGTAGGGCAGGAGCAGGCTTCGGACACAGTAGTTCAGTGGCATGCAAGCCTGTTAGGCCTGGGAACTAAGACTCGGACACAGCCTGCGGGATTAGGAGAACAGAACAGCTTCTTGAGGTCTAGAGATGAGATAGTTTCTGGTCATTAAAGTCCAAATGGGCATCAGATGAGAGGTGAAAAGCTTACTCAGGTGAGAAAAGGAACAAGGCAACCCTGGAACCGTTGGCACTATCCAGAAGTGGGTGGAGAAGGAACAAGAGGATATGAGTGCATTTAGAAGATAAAAATATACTCGAGGGAAAAAAAAACCCAACTCTTATAATTTCAAAGACTTAAACAGGTGCCAAACAGTTGACAATGCAAAATGAGAGGACACGGTCTCCTTTCTATGTCTTAGAAATTTCCTGAGAATGTGTGCTCATACACAGGACAAGAAAGTGAGGGACTTCCCTGGTGGTCCAATGGCTAAGACTCTGTGCTCCCAAAGCAGGGGCCCAAGTTTGATCCCTGATCAGGGAACTAGATCCCACATGCTGCAACTAAGAGTTTGCATGCTGCAACTAAGACCCAGCACAGCCAAATAAATAATTTTTTTTTCAAAGATTCCTGTGACATCTCTTTTTTCCCCTCCTCATCTCAGCAAATTTCCTCTCCCCAGTAGAAGTCTGGAATTCAGGTTCAAAGATACTGTGATGAGGACTTTCTGCTCAGGTCTCCATAATTTCAAAATTGATGGAATAGTACCATAGGTATATTGGAGCTTAATTTGAATCATAATATATGCATATTTAATTGTCATGTTATTTTTTGTTTCTCATTCTGCGTCAGCAGTCTTCCCTCTGTCTTCTGTCCCATCTCCTACCAGTCAGTAACACCACTTGGCTTGATAGGCTATTGGATTGGGGGTCCTATTTCTGCTATTTCCATCATCATGACTTCCCCTATTCTTCTGGGCTGATCCTCGGAAGACAATCGGCAGATACAAATCTGCCTGCACTTGTTCAGGAGGATTCTTGGCAAGGAGCATAGGTCACACTGTTAGAGCCAGGCTGAAAACACTGTGTTTATTGGGCATGTCCTCTGTGCAGGCCAGCACACAAGAACTGTACAAAATAACAATAACAATAGCACTGCAGATAATAATAGCAGCAACACATAATAATAACATCTGTGGCTTGAGTTTCAGGTTTTTATTTTTCTTTATCTTTTCAGTACCAAAAATCCGAGGCTATGGACATAATATGCCTTCCGCAGTCCTTGGTCCTCTTACCCTATTAATTAGCTCCTCTAGTGAACAGGTATCCTAGTTCTAAATACTCTCAATAGACTGATAATTCAAATCTTCACCTTCCCTTCTAAACTCTCCACTGCCTTTTCAAACTGTTTAAAACATTTATTCATTTGGCTGTGTTATGTGTTAGATGCAGCATATGGGATCTATTTCCCTGGCAGGGATTGAACCAGGGATCAAACCTGCATTGGGAGGGTGAAGTGTTAGTCACTGGACCATCAGGGAAGTCCCCTCTCTGCCCTTTAAATATCTGCGTTTGATGGGCATTTCAAACTTTACCTGCCCCCCAAATAAAAAACTGATTTCATACCCTAACTCACTCCAACATCATACCCTCCACACACCACCCTCCCAACCGCCTCCAGATTCACCTCACTTTCCTCACATTCTTTCCCATGTCACTCGTAACCACACCATTCACTCATCTGCTCAGGCTAAAAACTAAGGGTCCTCAGAGATTTCTCTTTCTTCTTTCCTGGTTCCCCACCCCATCACACATTCAATTAGCGAGTCCTATTGGCTCTCTCTGCAAAGCGTTTCCCAGGACCCATCATTTCTAGGGGCTTCCCTGGTGGTCCAGTGGTTAAGAATTTGGCTTGCAATGTGGAAGATATCAGTTTGATCCCTGGTCTGGGAAAATCTCACATGTCCCGGGGGCAGATAAGCCCATGAGCTGTAACTACTGAAGCCGGTGGTCCACATCAAGAGAAGCCAAGGCAGTGAGAAGCCTGTGCACCACAACTAGAGAAAGCCTGAGAGCAGCACAGCCACAGACAGACAAACAAACAAAAAGACCCGACACTTCTTTAAAAAAAAAAAAGAACAACTTTCTGTTTTATATTCAAGTAGAGTTGATTAACAATGGGCTCTGAGATTTGGCTGGGACCACATTCCAGGCCCTCAGGGAGACATCCATGCAGCTAGATTCAGTTCTCTCCCAGAGCTGCAGATTAGGAAGTGCTTGGAGTTGGCCTTTGCCAGCATCAGTCTCTCTATAGGTACAAGCTCCTGTTCCTGATGAACAGTGAGGCCAAACAAACTAAGTTTGGAGCAGAGAGAGGTTTATTGCAGGGCTTGCAATGAGACTGGTGGTTCATGCTCTTAAAAAAAAAAATGCTGAGCTCCCTGAAGGGTTTTTGTTTTTTTTCTTTTTTTGAAGTCTTTATTGAATTTGTTACAATATTGCTTTGGTTTTATGTTTTGGTTTTTTGGCCAGAAGACATGTGGGATCTTAGCTCCCCAACCAACTAATCCTGTTGTCCTCACAACCTGAAAGTAGAGTTATTTCTTTTGTTGGGAACGTTTAGGACTCCCGAGCCTCCCGAGCTGAAGCCTGGGAGACAGGATCTCAGTAGCTCTGAGAAAATGGCTCCAAGGAGGTGAAAGAGGGAGTCAGGTTATATAAAAGTTTGCAACAAAGGGAGCAGACATCTGAACATCAAAGATTAGGTATTAATTCAAGGAATTTAGCATTCTATATAAGGGAAGATGCAAGCCTCTGGGCTCATGGAATTAATTCCTTTCATATGCACCTCAGTTATTTGGGGCCAAATCCTGCTTCTTTTTTTTTAATTAGCTAATTTTAATTGGAAGATAATTACTTTACAATATTGTGGTAGCTTTTGCCATATATTGACATGAATCAGCCACAGGTGCACATGTGTCCCCCTATTTTGAACCCCCACCCACCTCCCTCCCCACCCCATCCCTCTGGGTTGTCCCAGAGCACTGGCTTTGAGTACCCTGCTTCATGCATCGAACTAGAACTGGTCATCTGTTTTACATATGGCAATGTATACATATTTCAGTTCTATTCTCTCCAATCATTCCACCCTCACCTTCTCCCACAGAGTCGGAAAGTCTGTTCATTACATCTGTGTCTCTTTTACTGCCTTGCATATAGGACTGTTGTTACCATCTTTCTAAATTCCATATATATGCATTAATATACTGTATTGGTGTTTCTCTTTCCGACTTACTTCACTCTGTATAATAGGCTCCAGTTTCATCCACCTCATTAGAACTGACTCAAATGCATTCTTTTTTATAGCTGATTATTATTTCATTTTGTATATGTACCACAATTTCTTTACCATTCATCTGCCGAAGGACATCTATGTTGCTTCCAAGTCCTAGCTATTGTAAACAGGGCTGCCATGAACACTGAGGTACATGTGTCCCTTTCAATTCTGGTTTCCTTGACGTGTATGCCCAGCAGCGGGATTGCTGGGTCGTATGGCAGTTCTATTTCCATTTTTTAAAGGAATCTCCACACTGTTCTCTGTAGTGGTTGTACTGGTTTGCATTCCCACCAGCTGTGTACGAGGATTCCCTTTTCGTCACACCCTCTCCAGCATTTATTGTTTGTAGACTTTTGATGGCAGCCATTCTGACCAGCGTGAGATGCAAATCCTGTTTCCTTGTTCACCTTAAGCAGTGGCATATGGCTGCTCTTTGCATTCCTCCAGCTCTCCTGCAGTCTCTGGGCTGGTGGGGGGAGCATACATTGGATGGAAGTTTTGGGACTCTCATTCACCTGTGGAGGGTAGAAGTCACTGATGGCTGTGACATTTCTTGTTTATTGATACGGCAGGAGATATTTTCATTTCACAGTCTTCAAGGGAAAGTAAGGCGTATATAAAGAGTTAAAGTTTGGGAAACAAATGTTTTCCAGGTCATTCAAAGACAATGAGACATAGAGAGGATTTTTATAAAATAGGGTTTGCTAGGTTCCTTGTGCTGGACATTTTTTAATGATAACGGAATTTGTAGTTTCCAACTCCATTAATTAATTACTTTGGTTTTTTTGGCTGGGCTGGGTCTTCACTGCTGTGCACAGGCTTTCTCTAGTTGTGGTGAGCAGGGGTTATCCTCCAGTTGTGGAGAGCAATGCATATTGCGGTGGCTTCTTTATTTGCAGAGCTCAGGCTCTAAGCGCACAGCCTCGTTAGTTACGGCGCCCAGGCTTAGTTGCTCCACAGCACAGGGGATCTTCTTGGATCAGGGATCGAACCTGTGTCCCCTGCATTGGCAGACAGATTCTTAACCTCTGAGCCACCAGGGAAGTCCCTCCAACGGCATTCTTATCAGACATTCCCCAAATCTGAGGTGAGCCAGTTCCTTACCTTCACCTGAGTGGTCTCTCCTTTTACCAGCCCAGTGTTACGTGATTTGGCTAAATCAAGGAACCCAACGCAACAAGGGAGTGTTCCGTGCACTTGTGATGCCTGCGAAGCAAAGCCCAATACCTGGGCTCAGGGGGACAGTCTGCAGCTTTACACACAGTAAGTTGAATAAGCCAAGAAAATATGGACTCTGAAGGTGACTTCCATCTCTGCTTTACTTAGATCCCCTGTCTTCTCTGGGATGAAGTTCTTGAGGAAGGTCACCTTGAGGAAGGTTCTATCTTGAGGAAGCTCATCTCCTTCCCATGTAAATTCCTCGGTTGAGTCTCTGTGTTGGCGGTGGAATGAGAAGAGGAAGCAGAACACCCACAGCCTTGCAGGCAGGGCCTCCCAGTATAGGCAAGGGAAGTGTTGCTCTTCCAGCCCAGGGCATAACTCAGAGCAGGAGATAGGGAGGGAACCACGGCTGCAGCTCCATTCCACATCCTGTCTGCCGCACCATCGCTGGACACTTGGGGGAGGTTGGCTGTCTGCCTCACTGTCCGCTCTTCAGTCTATGGATTGGCTCCTCTTCCTCCTGCTCCCCGGAACCCTCGTGCTTCTGTGCTGGTCTTTTAGAGAGGGTGAGTCCAACAGCAGGGAGGCAGAGGGCAGGGCGATGGGGGCTGGGAGTAATGTCCAAAAAGACCTGATTGGGGAGCAGGGGGAGCTACAGAGACAGCCTTTGCTGGAGCCAGGCCCCTGAGCTTCAGCGGCTGCTACTTCCCTTCCCCATCGTGAAAACCGTTCCTGAAGACCCTGCTGCTCCTGCCGCCCAGTAGCTCTCCACCCTCTCACTCCAAGAATGGTGTGAGGGAAAGGGATGATAAAGAACTCCCAGGGCTGAGCAAAACCAAATCTAACTCTTGAACTGAAGCGAATGAAATTGAGAGTCTGTCCGTCAGGTCCGACTCTGTGACCCCATGAACTGTAGCCCACTAGGCTCCTCTGTCCATGGAATTCTCCAGGCAAGAATACTAGAGTGGGTAGCCATTTCCTTCTCCAGATCTTCCTGACCCAGGGATTTAACCTGGGTCTCCTGCATTGCAGGCAATTCTTTACCATCTGGGCTACCAGGGAGTTATTTCTTATAAATGCCTCTGATAATCAAAAGAAACTTAAGTCATCTAGGGATTTCCAAGTGGCTCAGCAATCAAGAATCTACCTGTCAATGCAGGAGACTTGGGTTAGATCCTGGATCAGGAAGATCCCCTGGAGGAGGAGATGGCAACCCATTCAGTATTCTTGCTGCCTGGGAAATTCCTTGGACAGAGGAGCCTGGCGGGCTACAGTCCAAGGGTTCACAAAAATTCAGACACAACTTAGCAACTGAACAAACAATAACAACCTCTTCTAACCAATCCCTGCCTTCTGAAAACCCCACGTAACAATCAATGGTTGTAATGTTAAACAGCTTCCTTATTTTCACTCTATAAGTCATCCTGTAACATTAGGTCTCTGAGCTTCATATCAGTCTCAAATTTGAAAGCTTCCAGCTTATGAACTGCTCTTACATGCTTAAGAAACTCATGTGTATATGTTAGTCGCTCAGTTGTGTCCAACTCTGGGACCACATAGATTGTAGCCCCCTCTGTCCATGGAATTCTCCAGGCATGAATACTGGAGTAGGTAGCCATTCCCTTCTCCAGGTAATAAACGCGTCTAAATGCTATTTTATTGAAAAAAAAAAAAAAAAAAAGAATCAGTGGGTTTCCCTGGTAGCTCAGCTGGTAAAGAGTCCACCTGCAATGCAGGAGACCCCAGTTCGATTCCTGGATTGGGAAGATCCCCTGGAGAAGGGATAGACTACCCACTCCAGTATCCTTGGGCTTTCCTGGTGGCTCAGATGGTAGAGAATCTGTCTGCAATGTGGGCGACTGGGTTTGATCCCTGGATTGGGAAGATTCCCTGGAGAAGGGAATGGCTACCCACACCAGTATTCTGGCCTGGAGAATTCCATGGACAGAGGAGCCTGGAGGGCTATGGTCCTTGGGGTCACAAAGAGTCAGACACAACTGAGTGACTTTCAGAAAAAAAAAAAAATACTACTTTATTGAAAAAAAAAAAAAAAAAGAACGATTGACACATCAATAGCTGGGAAAATTAGACTCATCAGCTAATACCCAGGGCTTAATAAGAAAGCTCAGAAGGGAGATCCTCCTCCTTCTTCTCTCCCATTAGATCCCGGGCTGTCTCTCTCAACTAACCTCACCCAGCCCTACTAGCAATGAAATGCACATTTCAGTGTCACTTTTGAAGCCACAGCTGCAGGGTGAATCTGAAAAGAAAGAAGGGAGAACGCTTCCTGGTTACCATGTGACTCCTAAAACAGATTCCTCGGTAGATCTGGCTCTGCAGAGAGCCTCCTCGGGGAGCAAGGAGGAAGGCCTGGGAAGCCTAGTAATCTGGCCTCAATCCTGACATCTACAGCAGGGGCCCTGCTCTCTTCCCCTTCGCTACTTGGCTTTCCTTTTTTCTCACCCTGTGGTTCTCCCGTATTGTCCAGATCATACCATGATGAGACTGATTTCTTGCACCTCCTGTGATGAATATATTGGCAAAAACTGCAGAAAGAATTTAGATTCCTGCCAACCCAGATATCCTGATTTAGCATGCCAGACCAAAGAAGTATACTTTCATCATTACACCGGAGGTGAGATGCAGGCAGAAGATGGGGAGTGATGGGACACTGACTTTCTTACAGTTTCTTACCTTACAGTGATGAGGTTTTGATGGATGGTCTCCAAATTCCTTTGCATTTCTAGTATTCAGTGACTGAATCCCTAATAGAGTCTGTCTGTTACAGCAACTTTGCTGTAAGTGTGTGTGGACATTGGGAGCAGAAGCAAATCACCCTGGAAGGAAACTCCCCCTTTTGTGGAAGGGGCTTCAAGTCTAGGGTCTACCTATGGGGATAGGAGGAAAGGAAGGGACTGTTCACTTGGGAACATTCCGTGCCCCGCCTGATGTCTAATCTGTGGCCTGGTTATTCTCCTACCCTCTTCAGATTATATCTACCAATATTCTGTGCTGGGTTGCCCAAGAAGATGTGCAGAGTATACACGCATCACCCCTCGGGAGAAAAACGTGTTCTTCTGTTGTAATACAAGCCACTGCAATAGCTTATCAGTAAAGGATGTGGTTCCATTCAATCCCATGGCAGAAGGGGTTTAGCCCGAGATATTCAGCTACTTTGTAGTGACCTCCCCTTGACAGCATTCTGCCCACCATTCTTTAAACATCAAGATCCAGAAATGCTTTCACACTTAGCCAACACCCACACTGCTCCTGAGAGCCAAGAAGCTGGAGAGAAATCAAACGTGGACAAAAAAGAAACAGAGTGCAACTTTGAAATGCTGTCTGGGCTCAACTTAGACAACCAGGCCCAGTTGTCTGGTTCTGCTGTCCTGGTTGGGGGTCAAACTCCAAGTCTAAGGTGGGGTGGGGGGATGGGGGGTGGCTGTACAGGGACATGGGGGCACTGAATGTATTATAATAAAAACTCTACTGAATAAAAAGACTGTATTCAGGGGAACTTGTGGGCTGTTTCCATAATGCACCAGATAAGAAGGAAGGGATACCGGATAAAGAACAATCTGGCAAAATCCTCCAAGTTATTTTACTTCTCAAATGTCCAGTATCCTAAATCTCATCAGGCCCCTAACACTCGAGGCCATGAGAGGTCCTCAAACAGGGAGAGCCTTACAAGGAGGGCCTGGCTTTCCATGGAGAATATTCCTTGTCACTTGAGAAGAATGTATATCCTCCTGTCATTGGCATCTATACTTTGTATATGTCTGTTACATCTAACTGGTTTATATATTGCTTAAATCCTCTAATTCCTTATTGATCTTCTGTATGTTTCTCCTATCATTATTGAAGGTGAAGTATTGAGGTAGAATGTCTATTTCTTCTTTCAACTCTGCCAAAGTTTGCAATATATATTTTGGTTTCTGTTTGGCCTATGTATAATTGTCACAGTGTCTTAATGAACTGGGCTTCCCAGGTGGTGCTAATGGTAAGAACCTGCCTGCCAATGCAGGAGACATAAAGTGGTGTGGGTTTGATCCCTGGGTGGGGAAGATCCCCTGGAGGAGGGCATGGCAACCCGCTCCAGTATTCTTGCCCGGAGAATCCCTTGGACAGAGGAGCCCGGCAGGCCACGGTCCATGGGGTCGCAAAGAGTTGGACACGACTAAAGTGACTTAACACACACAAACACATACACTTAATGAACTGGCCCTTTTATCAACATATAATGTCATTCTTTATTTCTGGTAACTTAGATCATTTAGTTATTAGTATAGGTACCCTAGGTCTCTTTTGGTAACTATTTACAAGGAGTATCTTTTTTCGTCCTTTGAGTTTCAACCTATTTGTGTCTTTAGATTTAAAGCGAATCTCTTGTTGTATAGCATATGGATGGATACTTTTTTAAAAAATCTGTTCTGCCAATCTCTGCCTCCTTATGAGAGTTTAATCCACTTATAGCTAAAGTAATTACTGACAAAGAAGGGCCAAACCTCTGCCATTTTATTTATTTATTTATTTTTTTTTTTTTTTACCTCTGCCATTTTAATACTGGTTTTCTGTATGTCTTATAGCTTTTCAAGCCCTCATTTCCTCCATTACTATTTGCATTTTGTTGATTTTTGTTGTTGTTGTTGTTGATTTTTTTGTAGTGAACAATTTTCTCTTTTAAGTTTCCTTTTGTGTATATTCTACAGATATTTTCTTTGGTTACCATAAAAACTACAGTTAGTATCCTACAGTTATAATAATTCAATTTGGATTGATATGAACTTAACTTCATTAACATTCAATTCAAAAACTCTACTCAAATATAGTTTTACTCATTTATGTTAGTAAAGTCACAAATTGCATCTTTATTCATTGCATGCTCAATAACATAGATTTACAATTTTTTATGTTTATGTTTTAAATCATATAGAAAATAAAAAGCAATTTGCCTTCCCAAATGAGAATAACAAATGTTCCTTGAGAAGTTACTAATCACCAGACACTTTTCTAAACACTGTACAAGTACTGAATCATTTAAAAGCATCACAGCTCAGTGAAGTACTTACTGGCATTTTTCTATTACACAGATGAGAAAATGTAAGCACAGACTTAAAGTACTTTGTTTAAGTTCATAGAGCTGATATATGCTCTAATAAGGATTTAAAATCCAATGTCTGAGGACAGAGTATGCATTATTATAATAATTACTCCATAATAAGGACTCCAATACTATTCCCTGACCCATTATTCTTTATATGTATTGCATTTACAGTATGGATAGAAAAAAGCAAAATAGATATTATTTGTTTGGCTGCACCAGGTCTTAGTCACAGCTTGTGAGATCTTTAGTTGCTGCACATGGGAACTAGCTCCCTGGCCTAGGGTTGAACCCCTGCATTAAGAGTACAGAGTCTCAGCCACTGGACCACTAGAGGAGTCCTCATAATAGATTTTAAATGGACATGCTAATCAATTATATCAGTGCTATGTAGAATTCTCCTAGATTCATTGGCAGAATTTATCAAAGATGCTTCCAGCTCCCCTCTGCTGTGCTGGATTTCCACATTTAGATAATTGTTTAGAATAGATAAGAGAGTTGCAGAGGGAGAGCCAGGGAGACTTCGTTTTTTAAATGAAGATTTAAAAAAATGAGGAAAGAAAGAAGAGAGAATGAAGAACAGAGAAAGGGAATTAAACAAATAAATGACTCCAAGGGATAAGTCTGTGTCCTATTGGTGTGATGCTTTGTCCGTCAAACTATGCCACCTTAATCTATCTATCTGACTCACCCCTCTGACTCTCAAGTGTAGGGTCAGAACCTTTGAGTCTGCTGTCTACACTTTTATTATTCTAAACAAACAGACAAACGAAGCATCAATTTAAGGACACCACCAGATCAGCGAGGAAGACGAATTGAGACGACGAGGAAAGAACTGATTCTTAGGCCCTGACGTTTGGACTGTCTGATGTTTGAGGAAGCCGCTGAACAAAGGGGGAAGGTGCTTTGACCCTGATTCTGGAAGAGATGTATAGAGTCTTGCTTAAAGGAGGGGAAGGAGACCGGGTGAGGTATGACCTTACTGCTACAGTTATTGTCCTAAATGTTGTGGAAGAAGTGGGATTGCTGGCTCATATGAAAGTTCTACTTTTAATGTTTTGAGAAAACTTCATCTAGTTTCCCATAGGGGCTGTACCAGTTTCCATTCCCATCAGCATGTACCAGGGTTCCTTTTCTTCACCTCCTCACCGAACTCTTGTTATCTTTTATTCATTTATTTTTATTTTTAAAATATATTTATTCATTGGCTGTGCTGGGTCTTCATCTCTGTGCGGGCTTTTCTCTACTTGTGGTGCTTGGACTTCTCACTGCTGTGGCTTCTCTTGCTGTGGGCTACAGGGCGCGCAAGCGTCTCTAACTAAAGAGACAGATCCCTGCTCTCCATGCGCCTGATGTAGAAGAGTAGGATAGAGGTAGAATAACTGCAGTAAACACTTTCGTTCAAAAGGAGATAATGTGAGACTTCTCTGGTGGTCCAGTGGTGAAGACCTCATCCTCCAATGTGAGGGGATGCTGGTTTCATCCCTGGTTGGGGAACTAAGATCCTACATGCCTCGCAGCCAAAAAACCAAAACCAACCAACCAACCAAACAAACAGTATTGTAACAAATTGAATGCAGACATTTAAATTGGTCCACATCAGAAAAATCCTAAAAGGACGGGGTGGGGGGGTGGCGACGGAGATCATTTGAAACACAGTTACGGGTCCACGACAATTCTGAGGTCCAACCTTTCACAGGTAGTCAGTCCTGCAGCTGAGGATGGTTCCCTGTGGGTCTTAACTCTGCCTTCTGCCCTCTGAGTTTTTAGTTCCTTCCTCTGAATCACTCTTTCTTCTTCAAAAGAAATGGCCCACGTTCCCAGAGGTCTCAGTCTGCTTCCTGTCCCTAGAAAACTGGGACTCATAAAGACTCTTCATTTTTACTGTCTCTGTGTCTGTTAGCCTATGCTGATATAAGTTCTCTTTTAATATTTATTTTACTTATTAGTGCTTACTTGGCTGCACCAGGTCTAACTTATGGCATTCATACTCTTAGTTGTGGCATGTGGGATCTAGTTCCCCAACCAGGAATCAAACCCAGTCCCCCGGTGCTGGGAATGTACAGTCTTAGCCACTGGACCACCAGGGAAGTTCCTGATGTACCTGAAATCTCTGAGCTGATGTAGATGCTCTCAGCAGAAGCCGTCTGAGACCTCCTCAAAGCCTCACTTCACTGTCCAGTGGCTGCAGCGGGCTCCTAGGGCCCAGGAAGGGGTTAATTTTCACAAATAAATAAGATCACATGGCATTTGTCTTTCTCTGTCTTACTTATTTCACTTAACATAATGCCCTAAAGATCCATCCGTGTTGTCATAACAGATTGGCAGGATTTCCTAATTTTTTTTTTAATGGCTAAATAATGTTTCAGTGTGTGGGGATTTCCCTGGTAGTGCAGTGGCTAAGACTCCAAGCTCTCAATGCAGGGGGCTCAGTTTCAATCCCTGCTCAGAGAACTAGATCCCGCATGCTGCAACTAAGACCCAGCACAGTCAAACAAATAACATATAGAGAAATATTTTTTTAAATATTCCCGTGTGTGTGTGTATACACTGAGGTTATTTCCATGGTTTATTCTTGAGATTGTCTTAAATGAGGTGTGGGACCTTAAGCTTTAGAGACAGGAGAATCAAACTTTCTCCCCCGTACTCAAATCAGTTTTTTATATAGCATGGTGTCTGAATACTCGGGAAATTTCTTGAGAAGAGGGAGTGAGGGGCTAAGTCCTAGGTGTGGGGTGATCAGGCACTTAATATTGAAGTCTTGCATCAGCAGAGAAGGCAATGGTAACCCACTCCAGTACTCTTTCCTGGGAAATCCCATGGACAGAGGAGCCTGGAGGGCTGCAGTCCATGGGGTTGCAAAGAGTCGGACATGACTGAGCGACTTCACTTTCACTTTTCTCTTTCATGCACTGGAGAAGGAAATGGCAACCCACTCCAGTGTTCTTGCCTGGAGAATCCCAGGGACGGGATGACTCTATGGGGTTGCCCAGAGTCGGACACGACTGAAGCAACTTAGCAGCAGCAGCAGCAGCTTGCATCAGCAGGGATAGACCAGAGACCTGCCACTGGACACCGATCCTGGGTTCAGTCTCCTGCTCTCCTAAGATCCCAAGCCTATCTTCATGTCTTCAAATTTCCCTGTTGTTAATCACACAACATTCTAACAGTCTAAAACTCCTCCAATGCATCGAAATATCCTAGAGATAAAGCAACTCTTTATTGCTCACCAGTGTTCATCCAGTGTTTAGCCCAGTAGGTTTCCAGAAAGTGCTTGTTACACAAATGGTTTTGAAGAAGAGGCCAGTCTATTCCACCAGCAAGGACAGCTCTTTCTTACAGGAGAGTTATCTTGGATATTGGGTCTTCCACAAGATGTGACTTCTCAAGACCTAAAGCTGAACTCCTTTTATGGAGCATGCAGCCTTTTTAGGGGTTCCCGGGTGGGTCAGTGGTAAAGAAACTGCCTGCTAATGCAGAAGACATGGGTTCAATCCCTGGGTCAGGAAGATCCCTTTGGAAGAGGAAATGGCAACCCATCCCAGTATTCTTGCCTGGGGCAATCTCATGGACAGAGGAGCCTGGCAGGCTACAGTTCATGAGGTCACAAAACAGTCAGACATGACTGAAGCAACTAAACAACAACAAGCCTTTGGAGAATATTCTTTCTCTACGTCCAATCCTAAGGGAGAGTGGATGTTTGCTATCTTACAGTCGTTTTCTCTGGCTGATGGTCTGGCTCTCATTGTGACCCCTGTGGATCTGATTTTCTCTTGCACGGTGGATGAGATGATCAGCCGTGAGAAAAACTGTTCCAATTATGAAACAAGTTCTGGTTTTTTCAGCATGCTGAGCATACACTCGGCCACTTTGATTTCTGCAATAACCACACTAAGTCATTCAGGATGAGGTTTCCAATTAAACCGCCCCTTCATGGAGTCTTATCCATGTTCACTCCCTTCAGAATGATCATTTCCCCTGAATGAGGAGTTTCTAAAAAGATAAGTTCAGTGCTTGTTCAGTCAGTCTTTTTTTTTTTTTTTTTGGCTGGTGTTTCTTTCTATTAAACATATATAGAGCTGATTCAGGCTTTTAGTCCATTCTTATGAATCAGAAGGGAGAACGTTAGCACAGATGGGGTGGGCAGATATATCACAAGCTGAATACAGGGAGGAGGGCAACTGACCACGGTAAGAGTCACATTTTTTTTTAACAGACAGACATTTCTTTCCTCCTTTCTTTTTACCTTCCTCCTTTTTTAGCTTTTCCACTCTCTCTTCTTCAACCTCTCCATCACCAAGGCTCTTTATTTTTTTAAGCCTCTTTATTTTTAAGTTTTGAATATTTATTTCACTTTAGAATCTGCAACCACATTACACAATTGGAAATCAGGATGGATTGACTGTGCTGGAAATCTTAGAAGAGAGTTATACAGGAAAGGAGTGTTCTGATAAACATCCATTTAATGCACATCATGTTGCCTTCACTGGGTCTGTGGTCAACACAGTTAGGAGCATGTTGATGTGGGATACGATAATGGTTGCACAATTCTGTGGATATACCAAAACCCACTGAATTGTAAGTTTTTAAACTAGTGAACTGTATGGCACGCAAGGTTTATCTCAATCAAACCAATAGGCAAAATGGGTTTCACTGTGGTTGAATGTTCTCTTCCTTTCCCAAAGTCTGTAACATCTTCATTCATGCATCTGTACCCTCATCTTCCTTCTGTATCACAGTGTGGAGCCCCATGCTGGGGTCACAGTGCAGTATATCGAGAGTTAGCCAAGCTCCATGGCAGCTATTGTCGTGATCCATCCTGTTCGTCATGAGCTATGGCATCCTGATTTTCATAAGTCATCCTGTCCCTAACCAGCCAACTTCCATCTCCATATTAGGTAACATGTATGCCATGTAGAATCCTAACCAATGACCTAATGCAAACCTTTGCCACAGGAACTTGCCTTGTCCTGAGGCTATAAAAATCGACTGCAAGTCCACAAAAGCATCGGTCTCCCTTGAGCCAGCCTGCTGTTCTAACTGAGCCGGTCTCCCACTCCGTTCTCCCTTCCGTCGGCTCTCCCTCGCCTTCGGGAAGTCAGCCCACTGTCTTTGCAGCGCCTCTCACTACTTTAGTCTTTTGCTCTCAATAAACTCTCTTCTAAAATACTCTGTGTTTGGAAATTCTTTTCCATCCCGCGCCTGGACTGCCTCAACAAAAAGTATTTACTAAAACAGAAGCAGCCCTATGCAGGCTTTTTGCGGGGTGGGGTGTGCAGGGAACAAGCATACGTTGTGTGGGCAATGCGGCTACAGAAAGACCAGAGAACAGACTTCCCAAGGTCAATGTACCCACCAGACACAGTGATACAAGAGAAATCTGAATAAATAAATATGAATCCTGAAGAGAAGAAAAGAGATAAGCCTGAGTTATAAGGATGGAGAAGATATGACCAAGTGACCCCCATCTCACACTATTATATTGCAAACAGCTTTGGGAGGGAATCCCTTATTCTGCAGCAGGTTTTCAAGAGCAGTTCCCTGAATAAACTCCTCATCATGGCAGCAAGTTGAACCCGGAGTCTCAGTTCATGTCAGAACATTCCCTGTGAAAGAAAAAAGCAGAACAAACTGTTCCCCAAAGCCAAATCTGCAGGAAGCCATACTGCTTTAAGGAAAGAGAGATTTATAGAACAGACAGGCTCCAGGATGGAGCATGCCTCTCAAAAGTCCAATCTGAGGTTCTTCTCCCAAGATTCGCTAGTACCGTGCTAGCAGTAGAGAACCAGCATGCTGATGCAACCCAGGAGACACGGATTTGATCCCTGGGTCGGGAAGATCCCCTGGAGAAGGAAATGGCAACCCACTCTAGTATTCTTGCCTGGAGAATTCCATGGACAGAGGAGCCTGGCGGGCTACAGTCCATATGACTGAAATGACTTAGCTCGAGGGAACTAGCACCATCAGGGGGAGCTGTGGTTCTAGTTGTTGACTGCATACAGCAGCTTCTCCCTCTAAGCCAGCGAAGCAGGAAGCACTTGCTGAAAACCTGCTGAGTTCCAAGCTCAATGAAAAGTCCTAGAGGTGGTGTGGTGAGCAACACCAGAAGAATGTTTTTAAAATATATTTAAAAATAAAATAAAATAAAATATATATTTTTTATTTTATTTGCTTCATTGGGTCTTAGTTGCAGCATAAGTGCAAGTCACTCAGTCACGTCTGACTGCGACCCCATGGACTGTACAGTCTATGGAATTCTCCTGGCCAGAATACAGGAGTGGGTAGTCTATCCCTTCTCCAGGGGATCTTCCCGACCCAGGAATTGAACCAGGGTCTCCTGCATTGCAGGCAGATTCTTTACCAGCTGAGCTAACAGGGAAGCCTACAGGATTTTGTAGTTGCACCATACAGGATCTTAGTTCTCCTGATGAGGGATCAAACCCACGTCCCCTGCATTGCAATGTGGATTCTTAACCACTGGACCATCATGGAAGTCCCTCAAAGTTAACAAGTTTTATGGACAGCATGCTAATTGCCTAGCTTACTGGGGCAAGGTAGGTCTGTCGTTCTTGGTGCATGATGCAGGGAGATTAAATCAGGTGCTCTGTGACAACCTAGAGGGGTGGGATGGATGGGAGGTGGGAGGGAGGTTCAAGAGGGATTGGACATATGTACACCTATGGCTGATTCATGTTGATATACGGCAGAAACCAACACAATATTGTAAAACAATTATCTTCCAATTAAAAAAAAATTTTTAATGTAAGAAATGCTCCCTCTTCTAAGCAACTCTCCACTTAGCCAGAGGGGAAAAAGATTTATAAAGAAAGCAAAGTAAGTTCACTACAGCAGCAGGCTGTGTATACCAGAGACCTTAGCACAAACACAGGGATGCAAGGGAGGTTATCTCAGTGCAGTGGGGATGAGCTAGATCTCAAAGACAGCCAAATTAAAGAGTAGAAAGTGGTATATTCAGAGGAGGTGAATTTCCCTGGATATAGCCGAGAGCTGGAGGTTATACCAGTGGGATTAAGAAATGACCCTTGGATGCCCTCCTAGCAGTCCTCATCTTTTAATCAATTTTGCTGCTGGTGCCAAGGGTCTCTGAGATCAAGATTTCTGATTTTTCCTCCCAGCACCTCTCAGATGCACTGTGGGGTTGGAGGGCTTGTCCCCATATCAGCCCTTTCTCTCTTAGCTGGGAGAATTGGGATTCGATGACCCCCAGAGTGGGCCAGGGGCTAGGTAAGAAATTTCATACATCAGTGCTACTCTAGCTAATATGTCTGGGATGTGCTGGCATGCTCTTCTGTACTTATCCATGTCTATTTCCTAATCATGAGCCCATAGCGTCCTTCCTGTCAACCTCCCGAAGCCCTCTGTTTTCTGTGCAGTTACCCATGGAGCCTGTACTGAAACATACCACCCACACCTAATGCCACTGAGCACTCTGCCTCCCTCCTGATGAGCTGCTCCGGAAGATGCCCACCTTCCCTGGCAATGAAAGCCCTTTGTGAGTGCAGGACTGTGACAGAGAGTTTCATCTGAGAACAGTAAATCAGATCTAACCTTCAAACAGTAAAGAAGGCCAGAGTGGAAAGTCCATGGCCCAGGTACAGTTTCTCCAAGAAATATGGGATATAGAGAGTTCTCTGGTGGTCCAGTGGTGAAGATTCCGGGCTCCCAATGTAGGGGATCCAAGTTCGATCCCTGGTCAGGGTACTAGATCGCACATGCCCCAACTAAAGATCCCACATACCTCAAAGACGATTGAAGATTGCACATGCTGTAACTAAGACCCGGTGCAGCCAAATTAATTAACTATTTTTTTAAAAAGAAATAAATATGGGATACAGAACAGACATTTGATGGAAAAGCAGAACTTTCTTGCTCTCCAAGGCCAAAGAATAAACGAAAAGATATCAAGCATCACTAATCTACTGAGATAACACAACAGAAGCACTAAGTGCTTGCAATGGCAAACTAGCCACACAGGCAGCACATCAACTCACAGGGCATGGAGGAGGAGAATAAGCCTGAGACTCAGTGCCTCGAGGACCTCCCTCTGAATCTTCGCCTCTGCCTCATCAGAGCGTTCATCCAATGCTGATCTTCACTGTGAGATTTTTAATTGAAAATAATTTTTGTTTATTAAAGAAGAACTGCAGTGTATTGTCAAAAAATAGATCACAAATGGACATCCATGTGCAAAAAAAAAAAAAAGTCTAGACACAGACTTCACACCTTTCACAGATTTTGCTCAAACTGGATCACAGACATAAAGGGCAATTGCAAAGCTATAAAACTATTACAGAAGAACATAGGAAAAAATCTAGATAACCTTGGGTTTGGTGATAACATAGATGTAACACCAAATCTACAACCCATGAAAGGAAGAAATGGTAAGCTGAACTTCCTTAAAGTGAAAAATTTTTGTGCTGCAAAAGATACTATCAAGTGAATGAGAAGACAAGCTATAGATTGGGAGAAAATGTTTGCAAAAGACATGCTGATGAAGGAATGTTATCCAAAACATACTATGAATTTTTAAAAAGTTAACAACAGGACTCAACATTCTATAATAACCTAAAAGGGAAAGAAGCTGAAAAAGAATAGATGTATGTATGTGTACAACTGAATCACTTTTTCTTACATCTGACACTAATACAACATTGTAAAATCATCTATACTCCAATATAAAATAAAAATTAAAAAACAACAACAAAAAAAACCTTTCAACAAGAAAACAAACAACCCAATTGAAAAATGCAGCTAAGACCTTAAAAAGATCTCACCAAAGACTTACAGGAGGCAAATAAGTTCATGAAAAGATGTTCCCATCATACATCTTTAGGGAAATTCAAATAAAAACAACTGTGACATACCACTATACATCTATCAGAAGGGACAATACCAAGAACACTGACAACCTGAAATGCTGGCAAGAATGTAGAGCAATAGTAAGTTTCATCTATTGCTGCTTGGAATCCAAAATGGTACAGCCATTTTGGAAGATGGTTTGGCAACTTCTTACAAAAATATATATACTCTTAACATATGATTCAGCAATCACACTCCTTCATATTTACCCAACTGCACTGAAAATTTACAACGATAACTAGAGACTAGCTAAAACAACTTTATAGGAGCTCAGGTAAACAAAAATATACAGCAACCAAGTGAATTATTGTTGTCTAGTCGCTCAGTTGTGTCTGACTCTTACTGATCCCATGGACTGCAGTCTGCCAGGTCTCCTCTGTCCATTGTATTTCCCAGGCAAGAAGAGTTACCATGTCCTTCTCCAGGGGATCTTCTCGACCCAGGAATTGAACCCACATCTTCTGCCCTGTAGGCAGATTCTTTATCACTGAGCCACCAGGGAAGCCCTGTGTATGTGTATATACTTATGAAAGAGCCAATTAGATACACATTATACATTAAATTATCACAATGTTTCTCTCTAGTGACATGTTTGGGTGGTTTTTTCCAACAACTTTTAATTCTGCAATATTTTTCAATTTACAGGAAAAGTTTATCACAACTAATGAGAAAATGTTGATTTAGCTCCAAACTGTATACTGCATTCAGATTTCATTAGGTTCCTGCCTAGTTTCTGCTCTCTCTTCCAGGATTTCACATTTCATTTTCTCATCATGTCTCCTTCCCTCCCCTGGGTGTGGCTGTTTCTCAGACTTTCCCTGTTTTTTTAAACAGCATTCAATCTTTTTGAGGAGTATGGAACCTCAGTATGGGTTTTTGTGATGCTTTATTCGACCTGGGTTATGTGTAGATAATACCAACATGTCTTATCATGGATGACATTAACCTTGATTACCTACTGAGTAATTATTTGCCAGATTATTTCTTGTAAGGGTCCTCTCCCATCCCTTCCCATTTTTGTGCTTTGCTCTTTGGAGCGAGTCGATAAGTGTAGCCCTCTTGCAGAAGTATTTTATTTTCTGTGATTATTTGTATATTCCAAATTTTCTACAATACCTACAGAATTTGCATCAATCATTAGTGAAGAGGGAAGGATAACAAAAAGCAGGAGTTTGGGGGAATTGTTTTATCTTCATTTTTACTGAAAGGGTAAAAGTGCATCTTTTAAATTTCTCTATTTGCTTTTCAAAATTTCCATTATGGTAAAACACATAAATAAAATGTATCACCTTAACCATTCCAAAGAGTAGAGTTCAGTAATGTTAAGTATATTCACACTGTTGTGAAACTGACTTTCAGAACTTTTCCATCTTGCAGAACTGAATCTCTGTATCCTTTCAGTAATAATTCTCCATCTCCCACCTTCCAGGTCCCTGGCAGCCACATTCCACTTCTTTCCAACACGTATGCAGGAGAGTTATGGCTCATTCTGTTCCAGATCACCACAATAAAACAACTATTGCAATAAAGTGAAGCATGGTAATCGAGGTATGCCTGCATATGCATTTGTCTCGTTGAGAAACCTCACATAAGTGGAATCATGCAGTATTTGTCACATGATGGAGACTGGCTTCTTTTACTTAGCACAATGTCCTCAAGATTCATCTACGTGAAACCATGTGTCAAAATTTTCTTTCTTTTTAAGACTAAGTGGTGTTCCTTCATGGCATCACCTACTCGATGGACATGAATTTGAACAAGCTCCAGTGGCTGGTGATAGACAGGTGATAGACATGACTGAGCGACTTAACTAACTAAATGATATTCCTTTGTATATATTCAGTTCCGTTCAGTCCCTCAGTCATGTCCAACTCTTTGTGACCCCATGGACTGCAGCACTCCAGGCTTTCCTATCCATCACCATCTCCCAGAGCTTGCTCTAACTCATGTCCATCAAGTTGGTGATGCATCCAACCACCTCATCCGCTGTTGTCCCCTTCTCCTCCCACCTTCAATCTTTCCCAGCACCAGGGTCTTTTCCAGTTACTCACATCAGGTGGCCAAAGTATTGGAGTTTCAGTTTCAGCATCAGTCCTTCCAGTGAATGTTCAAGACTGATTTCCTCTAGGGTGGAAAATTTGAGCTCCTTGCTGTCCAAGGGACTCTCAAGAGTATTCTCCAATACCACAGTTCAAAAGCTTTTTTTATAGCCCAACTCTCACATTCATACATGACTCTTGGAAAAACCATAGTTTTCACTATGTGGATCTTTGTTGGAAAAGTAGTATCTCTGCTTTTTAATATGCTATCTAGGTTGGTCATAACTTTTCTTCCAAGGAGCAAGCATCTTCTAATTGCATGACTGCAGTCACCATCTGCAGTGATTTTGGAGCCCAAGAAAATGAAATCTCTCACTGTTTCCATTGTTTCTCCATCTATTTGCGTGGAGTGATGGGACTGGATGCCATGATCTCAGTTTTTTGAATGTTGAGCTTTAAGCCAACTTTTTCACTCTCCTCTTTCACTTTCATCAAGAGGCTCTTTAGTTTTTCTTCACTTTCTGCCATAACGGTGGTATCATCTGGTATCTGAGGTTATTGATATTTCTCCCGGCAACCTTGATTCCAGCTTGTGCTTCATCCAGCCTGGCATTTCACATGATGTACTCTGCATATAAGTTAAATAAGCAGGGTGACAATACACAGCCTTGACATACTCCTTTCCCGATTTGGAGCCAGTCTGTTGTTACATGTCCAGTTCTAACTGTGGCTTCTTGACCTGCATACAGATATCTCAGGAGGCAGGTAAGGTGGTCTGGTATTCCCATCTCTTAAAGAATTTTCCAGTTTGTTGTGATCTACATAGTCAAAGGCTTTGGCGTAATCAATAAAGCACAAGAAGATGGTTTTCTGGAATTCTCTTGCTTTTTCTATGATCCAACGGATATCAGTTATTTGATCTCTGGCTCCTCTGCCCTTTCTAAATCCAGCCTGAACATCTGGAATTTCTTGGTTCACGTACTATTGAAACCTGGCTTGGAGAATTTTGAGCATTACTTTGCTAGCATGTGAGATGAGTGCAGTTGTGGGGTAGTTTGAACTTTCTTTGGCATTGCCTTTCTTTGGGATTGGAATACTACATTTTGGAGAAGGCAATGGCACCCCACGCCAGTACTCTTGCCTGGAAACTCCCATGGATGGAGGAGCCTGTGGGCTGCAGTCCATGGGGTCGCTAAGAGTCGGACACGACTGAGTGACTTCACTTTCATTTTTAAGTTTCATGCTTTGGAGAAGGAAATGGCAACCCACTCCAGTGATCTTGCCTGGAGAATCCCAGGGATGGGGGAGCCTGGTGGGCTGCCACCTATGGGGTCGCAGAGTTGGACACGACTAGCATGACTTAGCAGCAGCAGCAGCAGCAGCAGCATACCTTTATTTACCCATTTACAGTATTTGTTGGTGAACACCTGAGTAGCTTCCACCTTTAGCTAGTATAAGTAATGCTGCTATAAACATGAGTGTGCAAATATTTCTTCGAGACCCTGCTTTCAACTCTTTTGGTTACATACCCAGAACTGAAATTGCTGGTAACAAGGATACACTAATAACAATAATACGGGAATTTTATTTTTACTGTTTTGAGCGATCATTATGCCATCTTCTATAATGGTTGTACCATTTTACATTTCCACTAACTGTGCACAAGCTTTCCCATATTGGTACATTTTTACCAACACTTTTGCTTTCTGGTTTTTTGATGTTATCTATCCTATTAGGTGATAAGTGATAAAAGGCAGTCTTTAAAATAATTAAAAGCCCTCACTGATCCTGTTCCATCACCATGACCCATCCATAGTTCTTTTTGGTGGAACCGAATATAAGTACACCTAGCTTAATATAGGCTGGAATATTTGAGTTGGCTTTTATTGCCATTGGTCTTGATGGAGCTGTTGCTCCCACCTTCGCATTTAAAAGCACCCAGAGGGATGAGGTGGAGAGGGAGGTGGGAGGGGGGACCGGGATGGGGAATACATGTAAATCCATGGCTAATTCATTTCAATGTATGACAAAAACCACTGCAATGTTGTAATTAGCCTCTAACTAATAAAAATAAATGGAAAAAAAAAATAAAAGCAAGGTTTTAGCTTAAGCCATACTCCTCAGTGGCTCAGCCAATTTGTCTTCTTTTCCACCTCCTATTTCAGCTCAAATATTTTTTAAAAAATATTTAAACTTGATATTCTGAAAGAAAAGTAGGTTTTTAGATTTTTCTTATGACTTTGAAATGTTTTAACTAAATAAAAGTCGTGGAACTTCCCTGGTGGTCCAGTGGCTAAGACTCTGTGCTCCAAATGCAAGCTGCCCAGGTTCGATCCCTATCAGGGAACTAAGATTCCCACATGCCACAGCTAAATATCCACACATTGCAACGAAGACCCAGTGCAGCTAAGTAAACAATAAAAATAAAACAAATATTTTAAAAATGAATGAAAGTCATGAAGTGGTTTAATTTATTATTTGCTTTTTCAAGAAAAATATAGCATGTCCAATTTAATTTGCTTTAAATTGTGAATGGAAATAATCAAAATAAGCAATAAAAACACAAATAATGATCTCCATTTCCCCATGGCAAAGGAAAAGAGAAAAAAATGTTAAGAACAAGAGAAGGAAAGAAAAGAAAAAAAAAAAGGAGATAGACAAAAAGAGCAGAAAATGTTATATATATATATATATATATATACAGAAAAGGAGAAGATGTACAAACATACATTGCTACAGTTATAACAAGAGGATTTTTACATTAAGCAAATGTAAACACCAAGAAATAAACATTAAGAAGAAAACAACTTTTCTTTGATTAAATTCATTAAGGTTGCTCTTCCTATAAAAGATGCTATTCTGCATTCTCAGTTCTTCCCAAACTCCTTGGAAGGGCTGCCCACCCTCACTGTGTCCTCCCATCCTGCTCCATTCAAGCTTCAACCAGCTGTGAGGTGGCTTCTGTTCCACTTTCCCACTGAACCCGATCTGCCAATAACATGCACGTTGTCATGGAAACAGTGAATCCTTCTCTTCTGTCTGGCTTCCCCACCTACTTTCAGGACCACACCCATGACCCTTTTTGGAGAGTGACCTTCACCCATTTTTTCTTTGGGTAGCCTCTAGTGTCAGTGACTTGTCCACCCCCTTTCCCACCTCACTCCCTAGAGAAACTCTGTAAGCCTTATCACCAAAGCTGTCAACAGATTCTGAGTATGTGTGTAGCATCTAAATCTGATGATCCTACTTTTTCTTCTTTGGACCTCGGTACTTGGTATCTTCTTGGACTTTGAGGCCTCTCTGTCCATCTGCCAGGTGGACACATTTTCCTGAGTTTTCCACTACCCCAGGAACTCCTGATGTGGAAAATGGAACCCATCCCCTTTCTGGGCACATTGCAGTCACTTCTGAGCGGGTGGGATCAGAAACCAGGTGTCCAGAGGAGCAGAGGAACTGTGAGGGATGAGGGTGGGATGGTGATTTACAGATGTGAAGGAAGCCAGAGATGAACCAAGGGTGGGCTGAGCCGAGAGCACTTGGTGTTGAGGGGAAGGAGCTGGTGGCCAGGAGGGAAGTGAGGAGGGAAACTTGGAGGAGAGAGGAGGACACTGAATGCTCTGCAGGAGAGAGTGTGGAAGGATCCAGGACAAGAGATGCGGGAAAGAGAAGGGTGAGGGGACACCGCCACTGACAGGGAATTAGCATTAGTGACCTGATCATTCTTTTCCTTCTCCGATATATTTATTACAGAAATCATGACCTTTACAGCAAAATGTTAAAATCTTCATGTCCCTAAAATAGAAACTTGAAGACATACAGAAATCATAACAGTCCAGTTCAGTGTGGTTGTAGATCCATCGACCTGGAAGAGAAGGACAGTGACTCTCAGGACCATAGAAACATACCCAGAACCTCCCCCGGACACACCCAGTCCGGCCTCCAGACTAGGGACATGTCCACCTCCCAGGGAGGGCCCCCTCAGACTACAGCCCCTCCCCGGGGCCAGGAGTGAGGCGCCAGCTGGAGCCAGAAGAACCTGGCTTTGTAGCATTACCTTTCTCTGAGAAAAAGAAGAAATCTCTGGTTCTGCATCCAGGACCTTGTTCCATGGTGCAATTGCCTTTGCCCTGCAAACACTGACCTTTCTTAAAATTTTGGCAGACCATACATAATGTATCTGGAGCTATAGAAAATAGAAGTGAAGATTGATTACAGAGTTGAATGGGCTGATATTATGGTGGGCTAGAACACTGGTAGGGTCAAGGGGTTGAGGGAAAAGCACGATCCTAAATATTTCCTTCCAATATACTCTTAAAGCTTGGGAACATTTGCATCATATTATGACCGTGGATTCTATAAGGACAGGCGTTTCTTACACAGGGATTTTTTTTTTAATTATTTACTTGACTGCACTGGGTCTTAGTTGTGGCATGTAGGATCCAGTTTCCTGACCAGGGATGGAACACAGGCCTCCTGCATTGGGAGCACAGAGTCTTAATCACTGGACCACCAGGGGAGTCCCTACACAGGGATTTTTGGCTTATTAAAAATAATATGAAAGCTGTCCCCTTAGCTATGATGCTATTATGAAGAACACAATGAGAGCATCTACATACAGACACCCGAGGCCAGACTCTTGTAGGACATACGAACCGTGCTGGCCCCAAGGTAGGATTGCAGTCTCACAAAACTTCCCACCATACCTCCCTTCCCACAAGGAATCTGATGTCCAAACGTATCTAAGTGACAATGGAAATATTGTCCTTGTAACAGAAACATTGGTTCAAGATGACTTTCAGCAACCTGTTCCTGTTGCATCACTGCCCCTTGGCTGTGTCTTTATGGCAAGTCTGGAGCAACCATTGACTCTGCCTCATAGGGCCAGCCCAGCTAAGTACACATCGTGCCCCCTTGAGAAGGGGCCCCAGCCCCAGTCTGCCCCCAAGGAGGGACTGACCCCACTCAGAGACCTCAGAAAGGAACCTGAACTCTTTCCCTGGGAGCAGTCCGAGTGGGGACAGCAGAAGGAGCCCTCGGATCCTTGCCGCTCAAACCATCCCACAACCTCATCCTTGACTTTGTCCCCTCCCGAGCGGGTCGGATCACCAGGTGGGCGCCGCTGCCAGGCCCACCTCCACGTCCCCAGCCCCGGCCCAGCTCCCACAGGGACTCACCCACTCCTTGGAAGAGCACGAAAGGGAAGACTCCCAGCAGCAGGAGCAGCAGTAGGAACTTGTCCATCTCGGTCTGGGGGTTCAGGGGGGTGGAAAGGTGCAGAGGTGGCTGGAGCAGGGGCGCAGAGTGCCCGGGGAGGGTGAGGACAGACCGCGCGTGTGTGCAGATGAGAGAAGGCCGGGCGCTCTGGACAGAGCCGCCCCTGGGCTGTGGGCAGGAGCTTCCTTTTACACACCTGCCAGGGGGTGTTTCACAGCCAAGTGGGCCCAGGAAATGTTCCCACGGACCAGCCCCCTTGGACACTTACAAGGATGTCATCCAGTGGGCCTGGAAGCTTGTGGTGGTTCTAGACACCCCCTGTCTGGCTGTTGCCCAGGGAAGCTTCCTGTGCTGGGAAAGAGATGCTGCCCGAAGTTTGGAGTGCTACAGTCCATGGGGTTGCACAGAGTCCGACACGGCTGAGCGACTGAACTGAACTGATCTCAAAGTCAATGGACCATATAATTTATTCTCTAGAGCGAAGCATTGACCTGAGAATTTGACCAGATCATTTTCTGCTTTCCACTAGCTTTTCCTAGCTTCCCCAGTGGTACATGCTAAGTCACTTCAGTTGTGTTCGACTCTGTGACCCTATGGACTGTATACTGCCAGACTCCTGTGTCCATGGGATTCTCCCGGCAAGAATACTGGAATGGGTTGCTATGCCCTCCTCTAGGGGATTTTCTGGACCCAGGGATCAAACTCATGTTTCCTGCAGTTCCAGAATTGCAGACAGATTCCTTACCACTGAGCCACCTGGGCATCCCCAGTGATAGATAACATAGATAGATAACATAGATAGATAGATAACATGCCCCTTTCCAATATCACAGGGCGTGTTGTGTCCTATGCACTATTATCATCAATACATCCTTCAAGTTTGCATAGACCAGGGTGGAAGTAATGCTATAGAAGAAGAATTTTGTTCTTTGGTGGCTCCAATAATCTGTTCATATCCTGTTTTCTCCATTTTCTACTACTGCCTCACCTTCTGCTCTTGCACAGCAGTGACAGGGGTGATGTGAGACTCGGGGCCCCGTGGGCAGCTCTGGAACCCCACTATCCTGTGAGAGGGGCTGCTGAGCATACTGGGGACCTTGGATCATTCAGCAAAGTTCCTCAGTGTGGGGACTGGGTTTCAATGACGTCTTTCATCCACACACCCCACACTGCTGCAGAATCTACACTGAATCACCTTTGTCCTTGGAAGGCGGTGGAGGGGAGTTCTCTCTTCTCACAGTGTGGGAGGAGCTGGACTCCCAGTCTGTGGCACGTGGGGGCTCTGGGCCCCTTTGCCCCCCTGATTGCTTTCTGGGCTGGCAGACCCTCACGCATACATGCATTTGTCCTACTATTCTTGTTGAGTCAGAAATAGGACTGAGCACCTGCTCTGTACCATGCAGTGTGCGGAGAGCTTCTGGTGGATGGTGAGAGTGACTGTCAGGGTCTCTGCCATGAAAAGGTTGTTCTGACGGAGAAGGAGAGAAGGGAATGGGAGACCCCACTCCCCACCCCACACTGTGACCCAGAACGGTTTCTCTAGCCCCCAACCTGCACATTGGGACCTTGCTCCATTATCTTTCTCCTTCCTTTGGCTGGATCTCCAAACATGAATATCACTGTTGGGGAACTGACTATTTTTATAAAACATGAAGACACTCCAGAGAATATAAGTAGTAAGGACGAATTGAAAGAGTAACATTGAAACATATACATTACCATATGTAAAATAGATGGCCAGTGGGAATTTGTATGATGCAAGGAGCTCAACCCGGTGCTCTGTGATAACCTGGAGGGGTGGGATGGGGTGGGAGGTGGGAGGGAGGTTCAACGGGGAGAGGACTTATCTGTGCCTGTGGCTGATTCATGCTGACGTGTGGCGGAAACTAACACAATATTGTAAAACAATCATCCTCCAATTAAGAAAAACTAAAACTGGCATAGTTCTAAAAAAAATTGTTAAAATATAAGAAAAATAGTTGCACCCTCTTTGCCTTGTGTGGGTCACCTAGTTAGTCCATGCCAATGACCAAGGGTCTGTAAAAATTCTGAGCCCTCCTATTTAGTCCTGGAGCAGTGATCATCTCTGTCTATAAAGATCCAACGTGGTGAACACGGATCTGTGCATTTAGGGGCTAGAAAAATAAAAGAGTTGAATATGGTAGAAATTGTTTTATACACTGTAAAATAACATAGCCATCTACCTAGCTCTAAGGTCTCGATTACTTCTGTTGTGTGGATAGGATTTGCTTTTGCGTATTTGTTTATGATGTGTTATGATAGGTTGAAGATAAATCTCAAATGATGTATTTGCATTTGTAGATCCTGGGTTCTGAAAATACTAAATGAGTGTTGTTGCTCTAACTACTCTCACAATTGCCAACACCGACTTGGCACCAAGAGGTCAGGGACTCTTTACTTTCACCAAAAGTGAGTCAAGCTCCTCTAAGCTCTCTTTTTGTCTAGTTTCCTGACCTGGACCATGTCCTTGTCACGGCCAGTCCAGTTTTAGCAAGAATCTTCTGGCTCAGTTTAGTAAAACCCTCCACCTTGATAATCTGGTCAAATTCCTCATTCCCTGCCTCCATATCTTATCATGCTGCCTTCAGCAAGAATCCTGTTGAGTCAGCCTAGCAGGTTTCTCATAGATCTGATGTTTCCTCTTAGTCATTTTACATCACTGATGCTAGCCCTCCCAGCCCCAACCAGCCCCTTGTCTATAAATCTTCACTAGTCCTTGTTGGACTCAGAATTGAGTCTAAGCTCTTTTCCCTACCACCAAACCCCACTAGACTTCTTCCCTGGAATAAAATCTACCTTACTGCTCTTAACAAATGTCCTGAGTATTTTTTAAGTTGTTATAGAATTTGTCACAATATTGCTTCTGTTTCATGCTTTGGTTTCTTGAGTGTGAGGCATGTGAGATCTTAGTTCCCCAACCAGGGATCAAACCCACACCCCATGCACTGGAAGTTTGTTAAGTCTTAGCCACTGCACCAGCAGGGAAGCCCCATGAGTACTTTTCATTTAGCAGAAGGCCATGGTCCTAACTGTGAGTGGAAACGGAGGGAGGGGTAGCAAAAGCAAACAGCATGGGCTGCACCTACAGTGAGTGTATCCTGAGCCTCAGTGCAGGTGTCCCCCCAGGCTGGGTGCAGGCTTGGGCTCTGGAACTGGAGGAGAGGTAGTCATGGGGGACGTTTGACGGAGAAGAAGTGGCTATTTCAGCAAAGCCCTACCCACAAGAGAAGCTCTTGTTCTTGGGCCTGGAGCAGCAAGATGCCCAGAGACTAAAGAATCGGGGACTGCTGAGGGGCCCAGAGATCTGATCAGGCCTCATATCCCCCACTGATTAGATAGCAGCCTCAAGGGAACAGGGGTGGCACCTGGGACATTTGTCCTTCTAAATGTCCAAGGGGGCTGGTCCGTGGGAACATTTCCTGGGCCCACTTGGTGTGAAACACCCCCTGGCAGGTGTGTAAAAGGAAGCTCCTGCCCACAGCCCAGGGGCAGCTCTGTCCAGAGCGCCCGGCCTTCTCTCATCTACACACACACGCGGTCTGTCCTCACCCTCCCCGGGCACTCTGCGCCAGCCACCTCTGCACCTTTCCACCTCCCTGAACCCCCAGACCAAGATGGACAAGTTCCTACTGCTGCTCCTGCTGCTGGGGGTCTTCCCTTTCGTGCTCTTCCAAGGAGTGGGTGAGTCCCTGTGGGAGCTGGGCCGGGGCTGGGGATGTGGAGGTGGGCCTGGCAGCGGCGCCCACCTGGTGATCCGACCTGCTCGGGAGGGGACAAAGTCAAGGATGAGGTTGTGGGATGGTTTGAGCGGCAAGGATCCGAGGGCTCCTTCTGCTGTCCCCACTCGGATTGCTCCCAGGGGAAGAGTTCAGGTTCCTTTCTGAGGTCTCTGAGTGGGGTCAGTCCCTCCTTGGGGGCAGACTGGGGCTGGGGTCCCTTCTCAAGGGGGCACGATGTGTACTTTGCTGGGCTGGTCCTATGAGGCAGAGTCAATGGTTGCTCCAGACTTTCCATAAAGACACAGCCAAGGGGCAGTGGTGTATTAAGAGGAGGTAATTGGATGGCTTATTTGAACCAATACTTTTACAGAATTGGCTAGTCTTGTAATATTATGTATGCTTGATGAATTCAGGATACTGTCAGACTCCTTTCAGTGGTATTGGGACATAGGTGTTCCTTTGAAGAACAAAATTTTAAACTAAAAAAAATCATCTGCTTCCTTTGTGGTCTAGAGAAATGAGTAATATAGCAGGAATTGTTTCATACTTTATAAAATAGACTAGTCCTATATAATGCTTTTGTTCCTGTTTTATTTGGAAAGTAATTACTGTACATCTTCCTCTGGTAGCTCAGTGGTAAATAATCCACCAACCAATGCAGGAAACTTGGGTTCAGTCCCTGGGTTGGGAAGACCCCCTGGAAAAGGAAATGGTAACCCACTCCAGTCTTCTTGACTGGAAAATCCCATGGACAGAGGAGCCTATAGGGCTACAGTCCATGAAGTCACAAAGAGTCAGACTTGACTCAATGACTAAACAGCAGCAACAATTTTTACAGTGCTCTTTTTACTTAAATATGTGTATACTTTGGATGACTTTTGATGCTGTCCTTGAAAATCTTTGGAGACCAGAATCTGCCTCCTCATCCTTAAACCAGTGTAGTCCTTATGCCCCATCCCTTTCCCAAGGGATCCTGGTCCAGGGTAGCTATATGGAAGGCACTAAGTGTGTTCTGCACAATTGCTCCAAAGCTAAAGGCAGCTTGTGAGCACAGGGCTGGTACTATGGGGGTGTTCAGCCCAGATCCCAGGGAACAAATGCTGAGCAGACATAATCTCTTAGTGCTATTCAGGTGCAAGTTTGGAAATTTCACTCACCTGGTTAGAACCCATACCTTCCCCCCCACCCCTCATATCTCACCTTCTAGTTTCTGCCATATCTCCCAGCAGGTAATGTGCCATATTGTTGTTCAAGGTTATTTTGGAAAAACAAACAGCTCTAGTGGGGCATCATTCACATAGTATGCAATTCGCTCATAAATTATATACAAAGTTATTTATCCTGAATGGATTTTGAGATTCCCATGTCAAAGACCCCATTTCCTTAAATATCCAATGGGAGCAACCTAGTAGGGGTATTTCTTTCCCCAGATGGCATGGAGGGCAAGTACTTAGAGCCAGACTTTTCCCCTCAACTCCTAGGTCCTACTGTGTCTTACATACCTTGGTCGCAGCCCATTCTACCCTGACTTCCACTTCCCTGTGTGTTTCTCTGCAGTTCCAGCCACCGTATGTAAGGTCTGCACTATTTTTAAGAAGGGCATATGTTTGCATGGGGAGGGGAACTGCACTGCCGAAGAAGGCCCCGGTTGCAGAACTTCCGATATGTTCTTCTTCAATGTGAAAGGTAATGCTGTCACGTAGGGCTTTTCTGCCTTGAGCGGGCACCTCATTCCTGACCCTGGGGAAGGGCTGCAGTCTGAGGGGCCCTCCCTGGGTGGTGGATATGTCTCTGGTCTGAGGCTGGGCTGGATGTGGCTGGGAGAGGTTCCAGGTACGGTTCTCCGGTGCTGAGCGTCAACATCCTTCCCATCCAGATGGCTGGCTCTACAACCACACGCAACTGGACTGTTACGATAAATGTAGAGCTTGGAACTTGCTGCGCGGACACTTCAAAGTTTCAAGTTTTTGCTGTAAAGGCCGAGATTTCTGCAATATGTACAGAGGAAGATCACTGCATTGGAAGAATCACTAACTGCTAATTCCCTGTCAGAGGCGGTGTCCCTTCACCCTTCTCTTCCCTGCGTCTCTTGTCCTGGATCCTTCCACACTCTCTCCTGCAGAGCATTCAGTGTCCTCCTCTCTCCTCCAAGATTCCCTCCTCACTTCCCTCCTGGCCGCCAGCTCCTTCCCCTCAACACCAAGTGCTCTCGGCTCAGCCCACCCTTGGTTCATCTCTGGCTTCCTTCACATCTGTAAATCACCATCCCACCCTCATCCCTCACAGTTACTCTGCTCCTCTGGACACCTGGTTTCTGATCCCACCCACTCAGAAGTGACTGCAATGTGCCCAGAAAGGGGATGGGTTCCATTTTCCACATCAGGAGTTCCTGGGGTAGTGGAAAACTCAGGAAAATGTGTCCACCTGGCAGATGGACAGAGAGGCCTCAAAGTCCAAGAAGATACCAAGTACCGAGGTCCAAAGAAGAAAAAGTAGGATCATCAGATTTAGATGCTACACACATGCTCAGAATCTATTGACAGCTTTGGTGATAAGGCTTACAGAGTTTCTCTAGGGAGTGAGGTGGGAAAGGGGGTGGACAAGTCATTGACACTAGAGGCTACCCAAAGAAAAAGTGGGTCAAGGTCACTCTGCAAAAACGGTCATGGGTGACGGTCCTGGAAGCTGGTGGGGAAGCAGGACAGAAGAGCTGGATTCAGTGTTTCCATGATGACGTGCTTGTTATTGGCAGAGTGGGTTCCATGGAGAAGTGGAACTGAGGCCACCTCACAGCTGGTTGAGGCATGAATGGACCAGGACAGGAGGACGCAGTGAGGGTGGGCAGCCCTTCCAAGGAGTTTGGGAAGAACTGGGAATGCGGAATAGCACCTTTATAAGAACAACGAGTTTAGTAAATTGGCAGGCATAGGAAGATTTATGTCTTCTCTTTAGTGTAAAAATGCTTCTATTATTATGACTAGAAATATCTGTCACCATCTTATTATCATTCTCGCTCTGCGTGTGTTTTTTCTGACCTTTTGACCTCTCTTTTCTCCTTTGTGTTATTTCCTCTCTCCTTACCCTTTTCCTTTATTTTCTTTCCCTAACCACTCATGATGCAAGAATATTATCATCTTACTTTACTTTTTTACTATAATCTTATACTTCTCTTTCATAAGTTAAAACAAAGTATGAATAATGTTTTTTTCTTTTGTAGAGTCTAAAAATTCATGTTTGTATGATTTTTTAATTTCAGTAAAATTTTTTGAACTTGTGGGAAAGTCTTCTGTATAGCCTACTTCTATTTTCAGAATGTCAAGTGTAAATATTTTTATGGTATTTTCTCCCTAAAATTGAGGTGAGATAGAAAATAAAATATAAGGCCAGTTAGATTAGCCTTTGTAGGGCACCACCTAAGCCAGAGCTTTGTCTTTAAACTCTAAAATATAGCCAGGACGTGGAAGCAACCTGAATGTTAATCAACAGATGAATGATTAACAAAAATGTGGTACATATATGCAATGGAATATTACTCATCCTTGAAAAGGAATGAAATTGGGTCATTTGTAGTGACATGGACAGAACTAGAGTCTGTCATGAAGAGTGAAGTAAGTCAGAAAGAGAAAAGCACATGTCATATATTAATGCATATATATGGAATCTAGAAAACTGGCACTGATGAACCCACTTCCACCCTGGTCTATGCAAACTTGAAGGATGTATTGATGATAATAGTGCATAGGACACAATTCACACTGTGATATTGGAAAGGGGCATGTTATCACTGGGGAAGCTAGGAAAAGAGCGTGGAAAGCAGATAATGAGCTGGCGAAAACTTCTCATGGAAGTTTATGCTCCTCAAACATCCTGATGGTGCTTCCTCAGGGAAGGATCTTGGTGCCATTGTGAAAAACTCTACAAATAACAAATGTTGTAGAGGATGAGGAGAGGGAAGCCTCCACACTGCTGGTGGAGATGTAAACTAGTGCAGCTACCATGGAAAACAGTCCAAATATATATATATATATATATATATATATATATATATATATAAAATCCAGAAATCCCACCCCTGAACATATATCTGGAGAAAACTCTAATTCAAAAAGATGCATGCAGCCCAGTGTTTGTAGGAGTACTGTTCACAATAGCCAAGACGTGGAAAAAACCTAAATGTCCATCAACAGATGAATTGATAAAGAAGATGTGGTACACATACACAATAGAATATTACATAGCCATAAAAAAGAACAAAATAAGGCCATTTGCAGCAATGTAGAAAAATCTAAAGATTATTATACTAAGTGAGGTAACCAGAAAGAGAAAAACATATACCACACGCCATCCCTTGTATATAGAACCTAAAATATGACATAAATGAACGTATTTACTAAACAAAAATAGACTCAAGGCTTCCCCTGTGGCTCAGATGGTAAAGAATATGCCTGCAACTCAGGTTTGATCCCTGGATCATGAAGATCCCCTGGAGAAGGAAATGGCAACCCACCCCAGTATTCTTGCCTGGAGAATTCCATGGACAGAGAGGCCTGGCAGGCCACAGTCCATGTGATAGACTCACAAAGAGTTGGACACAACTGAGTGACTAGCACTTTCACTTTGGAAAACAAAGGTATGATTAACAAAAGTGAGAGTGGATAGTTGTGGGACTATTTATAAGTTTGGGAGTAGTAGATACACACTCCTATACATAAAATAGATAAACAACAAGGTCCTACTGTTTTGCACAGGAAACTATATTCAGTATCCTGTGATAACCCAGAATGGTAAAGAATATGAAAAAGGATATATATATATATGTGTGTGTGTGTGTGTGTGTGTGTGTGTGTGTGTGTGTGGTCTGTCTATGTAAAGCTGAATCACTTTCCTGTACCCCAGGAACTAATACAGTAATGTAAATCAACTATGCTTTTTTAAAAAGACTTTTATACTTTACTTCAAGGACAGTAAATGTGAATCACCAACAACTAACTATACTTTTTAGAAAAGATTTAGGGAATGTGGCCCAACTGGAAAATGCCTGTGACAGCTATCTGATTATGCTGAAATAAAATGGAAAAGTGATATGACTAAAATAGCTCCACTTGTGTATCTGAACCTCACATAAATCATTTAGAAGTATTGTAAGTTAAATCCACACCACAAAAGGCCATGCTTGCCTCAAAGAAGAATATACTGCCCCACATTCCTGGCTGGCCTTCCTTCATCCATTCTTCCTCATAATTTCTTAAACAACATTCCATAATGCATCCACACTAGGCTGCACTGGAAGATAATGGTCAGTTTAAATGGTGGAGTTACTCTGGATAAGACATGCACCTCCGTGAATGATGTGTTGTGAAATTTTTCTGGTTTTTCAGGAGAGGAAACTTCAGAGGTCCATCAGAAATTGAGAGCTTGATAATGTCATATATTAAATTTATCCTGAGCCTGTGAGACTTCCAAAGTTGGGAGAGATCTAACAGTTAGTTCTAATTCACGGTATTCCAAGCTTACTTAGCAAACTCCCCTTTCACTCCCCAGAACTTCAGTCTGTTGCTGCTGCTGCTGCTAAGTCACTTCAGTCGTGTCCGACTCCATGTGACCCCATAGATGGCAGCCCACCAGGCTCCCCCGTCCCTGGGATTCTCCAGGCAAGAACAGTGGAGTGGGTTGCCATTTCCATCTCCAATGCATCAAAGTGAAAAGTGAAAGTGAAGTCGCTCATTCGTGTCCGACTCTTAGCAACCCCATGGACTGCAGCCCACCAGGCTCCTCTGTCCATGGGATTTTCCAGGCAAGAGCACTGGAGTGGGGTGCCATTGCCTTCTCCAGAGCTTCAGTCTAGAGATAAATTATATGGTCAGTTGACCTAGAGGTCATCAGGCACAATCTCTGTCTCAGTGCAGGAATCTTCTCCAGGGCAGCAGCCAGACAAGTGGCGTCTAGAACTACCACAGGCTTCCAGGCCCACGCTGATCTCCATCAGATCTTGCAGTAATGTGTCTAGGTAGAAACCCATCCAGGAAGTGTCCCAGCCAGAGATCAGACTCAGAAATTAGGTGAATCTGGGTTTGAAGACTCATTCCAACATCTACTGGCTATGAAACCCTGTGTGTGTATGTGGTAAGTTGCTTCAGTCGTGTCCGACTCTGTGCGACCAGGCTCCTCTGTCCATGGGGATTCTCCAGGCAAGAATACTGGAGACCTTGGCAAGTCATTAATCTATAGGCCCCAGTTTCCCCATCAGGGAAATAGGGAATATAACACCACTTAAGTCACTCGGTTCTGCATTCAATTCTTTATATTCATCTTCTGTTTAACTACTAACTAGAAAATCCAGTTAAGAAAATTTTAATTTAAAAACTGGAACTAAGTAATAGCACAGGTTTATATTTAGTGACCTCTCTTCTCTGCCTGTTTCTTGGGCTCCTTTTTATTCACTACAAGGACTAATGTTAATGCTGAAGCTCCAGTTCTTTGGCCACCTAATGCAAAGAGCCGATTCATTGGAAAATACCCTGATGCTGGGAAAGATTGAAGGCAAAAGGAAAGGGGGTGGCAGAGGATGAGATGTTTAGATAGTGTCATCGATGTCATCGACTCAATGAACAGGAATTTGAGCAAATTCTGGGAGATAGTGGAGGACAGAGGAGCCTGACGTGTTGCAGGCCATGGGGTCCCAAAGAGTCAGACACAACTGAGTGACTAACACTTTCACTTTCCCTGAGAAACAGAAAAAGTTTCATCAACTGGGGATTTACTCTGAGAGCCTGTGATACTTCCTGGAACGAGGAGTCAGTGGTAGAAGAGCACTGAGCTTTCTATTTTATTTTTTATTTTAGCACCGAGCTTGTTAAAAGACCCTAACAGTGTACGTGTTTCCAAGCTTCTCCGCAGTTGTTCCACCTTCTCTCCCACCCCGTCCTGGGTCCATGAGTCTGTTCTCTATGTCTGCATCTCCACTGCTGCCCTGCAAATACACAGCACCATATGTGAAATAGACAGCCAGCGGGAATTTGCTCTATGATTCAGGGAGCTCAAACTGGGGCTCTGTGACAACCTAGAGGGGTGGGATGGGGAGGGAGGTGGGAGGGAGGCTCAAGAGGGAGGGCGCATATGTATACCTATGGCTGATTCATGTGGATGTATGGCAGAAACCAGCACATATTTTAAAGCAATTATCCTTCAATTGAAAAAAAAAAAAAAGACTCTGTTGGTGGACCTGCTCTGCCAATGACTGGCCCCTGTCTCTACCAAGGATAGGACTTCCCTGATAGTTCAGTTGGTAAAGAATCTGCCTGCAATGCAGGGGATTCCGGTTCACTTCCTGCGTTGGGAAGATTTGCTGGAGAAGGGACAGGCTACCCACTCCAGTATTCTTGGCTTCCCCGGTGGCTCAGCTGGTAAAGAATCCACCTGCAATGCAGGAGACCTGGGTTCAATCTCTGGGTTGGGAAGATTCCCTGGAGAAAGGAAAGGCTGCCCTCACCAGTATTGTGGCCTGGAGAAGTCCATGGACTGTATAGTCCAGGGGGTCGCAAAGAGTCGGACATGACTGAGTGACTCACTTTTCACTTTCTACCAAGGACTACTATAAGGCCATAGCCCTGGGGTGGGGGAGGCGGGGGCCCTTTGACCTACTTAAGGAACTGCCTCCTGAGGCCGATGGACAAGCTGCTAGGGCTGAGTGCAGCTCTAGTTCTGTCTCCTGCCTGGTGAGTGCTGGGTGGGTGGGGAGGCTCACAGCCTAGTGACCCTGGTAAACTGGTCAGCTGGCTCAGAGGCTCCACCCAAGGAAGAACTGCCTCTTGAAAGCCATGTACTACATTTCCATCATCTTCGTGTAAAACACATTCTTTTAAACAATTTTTTAAAAACACATCAAAAAACCATAACAGAGTATAGCAGATTCACTTTGATGTATACCTGAAAATAACACAGCTTTGTAAATTAACTATGCTATAATAAAAAAAAGGGAAAAAAATGCTGATACAAATACATTTAAATTTTTTTCAGTTTTTAAAAGTTTTAAAATGTACTTAAGATGTTAAACTTAGATGTATTAAAACTTATTTGCTAAAAAAAAAAAAAACCAAAAAACTATAACAGAGTGATCAGCTCATCACAGGTAGCCTGGGACTTTCCTGACTTTAGCACTGAAAGTCTCACATCCTGGAAAAACTCTTTTTTCTCAGGCAAATGTGAGATGGTTAAACATTTACGTACATGACAATAGAAGTATAGGGACTAACATGCTTATGTTGATTGTTGTTGTTCAGTCATTCAGTTGTGTCTGACTCTTTGCAACCCCATGGACTGTAGCACAGCAGGCTCCCCTGTCCTTCACGATCTCCTGGAGTCTGCCCAAACTCATGTCCGTTGAATTGGTGATGCCATCTACCCATGTCACCCTCTGCTGCAAGCTTCTCCTGCCCTCAGTCTTTCCCAGAATCAGGGTCTTTTCCAATAAGTCGGCTCTTCGCATCAGGTGGCCAAAGTATTAGAGCTTCAGCTTCAACATCAGTCCTCTCAATGAATATTCAAGGTTGATTTTCTTTAGTATTGAGTGTTTTGATCTCCTTATATTGATTAACTCTGGTTAATAGATTATTTAATAGTTTATTTTACTTGTATTGTACATGACCTTATATACTTTTTTTTGAGTCCAGAAAAGTTTGGTTATATTCTCAGCATAGGAATGGTGGCAATGCTTCTTATGGACAATGCACTTTCTTTTTTTCAATTTTTATTTTATATTGAAGTATAGTTGATTAATAATGATGTTTTAGTTCCAGGTGTACAACAAAGTGAATTAAAAAAAATAGATACATGTATAACTGAATCACTTAGCTACAGACCACTTTGCTGTAGACAAGACTTTTAAAACTTGTCTTCAATGACCACATTTTAATTTGCTAAACAGGAAGCTGGGGGAATTATAAAAGTCATTTTAAAGCAATACTAATTGCATTCATTGTTTCAGCTGTCATCATCAATAGCCTATCCCTGAATTTCCTGGTTAGGACTAGACCCACACTGACCTATATAGACTGGAGAATTTGGGATTGATGGTTGTTTCTGTTTCAGGCAAGCTCTTGTATTGGGACAGAGAAATAACCAGACCCAGACTCACCTGTCATCCAATTCTCTCCTTTGTCATTCTCATTATTTTAAAAAGTCCGGAAAAATATTATCTGAGTATTAAGTATATATTTGTTGAAGTTTATTTATGAAAAAGAAAATGTTTTAAACTATTATAAGTATACTGAGTAAAATGGGGAAAGATTAGAAATAGATTTAATAGTAATATAAATGTTAATAATATGATGATTTAATAACAATGTAAATATTATTATTAAAAATAGATTTAATAGTAATATAAATATTCTTCATTTTATCTCAAGCCTATTTTTTTTTTAAATAAAAGGGCTGGGGGAGAAAGAAGGAAAAGGCAGAAGAGAGAAAGAAGAAAATGAAAGAGAAAAAGAAACAGGAGAGGTGTGAAACATGATACAGAGAAGGGGAGGGAGAATCTAATGGAAAATTAAAGATAAAGGAGATAAAAAGATGGATGAGGGGTTTCCCTGGTGGTCCAGTGTTTAAGACTCCATGCTTCCACAGCAGGGGACCTGGGTTCAACCGCTTGTTGGGGAACTAAGATCCTCCAAGCCAAGTGGAATGGCCAAAAAAAAAAAAAGAATTAAATTAAAAAAAAAAATTTTTTTAAGCTCCTCTCTCTTTTCCTCTTAAAAAAAGTGAGAGAGAGAGACAGAGAGAGACGGATGAAAATAGAGATTCCTAAACTGACAAGGTAGACTTTTTGCACTAATGTAAGGAAAGGAAAAAGATGACAGAAATTTATCTTTGTCTAAAAAGATGCTAAAATCTTTTTTTCCTAAAAATGCTGTCCTTTGATTCAGTCTCCCCTCTAGCTACCACTCCATTATCTTCTTATCTTCTTCAAGCTTCTTTTAAGAAGGCTTCACTTACTATCTTCACTTCCTCTCTGTGGATTAACTCTTTAATCCTCTCTGATCTGGCTTCTGCCATCAATTCTCACCAGAACCTGCCCTGACTAAGGTCAGAGCAGGCACCAAGGTCATGATTGGACCTTGCCTATTTCTCGAACAATGTTGACACATCCCTGCCTCTTAGAACTTCTGACTTGAATTCTGGATGCTGTTCCTTTTAGTTAGACTTCTACTTATCTGACCAGAAGCCCTTCATTCCAAAGGTGCTTTCCTCATCCAACCTTGTATTTATTTTAATTTTTTGGCCACGCCATATGGCTTGAGGAATCCTAGCTCCCTGACTAGGGATTGAACCTGGGACTTCTGCAGTGAAAGCACAGAGTCCTAACCCCTGGACCACCAGGGAATTCTTCAACCCTTTATCTTTAATGTTCCTTAGAATTCCATGCCGGAGAAGGCAATGGCAACCCACTCCAGTGTTCTTGCCTGAAGAATCCCAGGGATGGTGGAGCCTAGTAGGCTGCCGTCTATGGAGTCGCACAGAGTCGGACACAACTGACGCGACTTAGCAGCAGCAGCAGCAGCAGAATTCCATGCAATTCCTACCATTCAGCACCTGGGTCTGTGGAAAACCACCTAACTCAGGATTTTAGCAGCTTATACATCCTCGGTTAGCATGTAGCCATTTATGATCCCAAACTTCACATCTCCAGCTGTACAATTATCCAAGTGTTCACGCCTTTGTATCCAGCTACCAAGCCCATCATTTCCTGTGTGCCCAATAAATAATTCATTATGTTTGCAGAGAAAGGATCTCCCTTTCAGACTCTGTATGATTAAAAAACAAGCCACCCATTCAGCGAGGAGCTAAAACCAGTGTGAGAGATGAGAAAACACAAAGTCCTAACCAATGGAATGCCAGGGAAGTCCCTGCAATGAAATAGTTGAGAATGTTTAACAGTGACAGACTATTTTGGGGGGCTCCCAAATCACTGCAGATGGTGACTGCAGCCATGAAATTAAAAGAAGCTTGCTCCTTGGAAGAAAAGTTACAACCAACCTCGACAACATATTAAAAACCAGAGACATTACTTTGCCAACAAAGGTCTGTCTAGTCAAAGCTATGGTTTTTCCAGTAGTCATGTATGGATATGAGAGTTGGACTAAAGAGAAAGCTGAGCACCAAAGAATGGATGTTTTTGAACTGTGGTATTGGAGAAGACACTTGAGAGTCCCTTGGACAGCAAGGAGATCAAACCAGTCCATCCTAAAGGAAATCAGTCCTGACTGTTCATTGGGAGGACTGATGCTAAAGCTTAAACTCCAATACTTTGGCCACCTGATGTGAAGAACTGACTCCTTGGAAAAGACCCTGATGCTAGGAAAGATTGAAGGCAGGAGGAGAAGGGGACGACAGAGGATGAGATGGTTGGATGGCATCACCAACTCAATGGACATGAGTTTGAGTAAGCTCCGGGAGTTGGTGATGGACATGGAAGCCTGGCATGCGCCATCCATGGGGTTGCAAAGAGTCGGACATGACTGAGCAACTGAACTGAACTGAACTGACTCAGAAAAAGGGTCTGACATATCCCCATGCCTCAGTCCTCAGAAATAAATAAGGTAAGACTTTGTATCGTTGTTGTTCAGTTGTGTCTGACCCCATGGACTGTAGTGGCTGCAGCAACTGTAGCGACTCTCTGCGACCCCATGGACTGCAGCCCGCCAGACTCTTCTGTCTAGGCAAGAATACTGGAGTGGGTTGCCATTTCCTTCTCCAGGGGAATCTTCCCAACCCAGGGATCGAGCCTGCATCTCCTGGGTCTGCTGCATTACCGCTGAGCCAGCATGGAAGCCCCAGGGTCCTGAGCACCAGTCCCCAAGTCTCTGCCTTAGTCCATACAAGTCAGTCGTGTCCGACTCTCCACGGCCCTGTGAACTGTGCCCTCGGGGCTCCTCTGTCCGTGGGATTCCCCAAGCAAGAATACTGGAGTGGGCTGCCATTGCCTCCTCCAGGGGATGGTCTGGTAAGACTGGATGATGCTGGGCCTTGAATGCCAAGCTGTGAGCTTTCTAGATTATTCAAGGAAAGAGAAGGCTTGGGAGATCCATGAGGAAGACCAGAGGGAGCCCTGATGATCGTGATTACAGAGAAGCTGGCAGGGACCTGAGAGGCCTGCCTTTCTCTGCAGGAGCCTCTTCCTCTCCAGTCCCTGATGGGGGACTTCCAGTCTCTCCGGCTTCCAGGATAGGGGTTCAGGCTGGGACCAAGATGGAGCAGGGTGATTAATGGCACAAGCTCCATAACTGGTCGGGTCTGGGCTCAAATCCTGACTCCAATACTTACTGGCCAGGACCGTGGCCAAGTTACTTAACTTTTCTGAAAGCATCAGCTGCCTCATGAGGCAAATAAGGACCACAGTGGAACCCACCTGCTGGAGTTTTGCCGAGGTTAAATAAAACGATGCCTTATAGGTACTTGATGTGTTAACTCTTTTCATGCGTGTCTTATCCCTGTTATATCTTTGTGTGCAGGCCATCGCAAGTCCTACATAAAACTTTGGGCTTGGGAAGGAGATGAAGACTGAGTCTGATGACCCTCCAACTTCTCTTCCTCTGTTTCTTGTATTCTTTTGGGCAGCCCTACACCTCCCCAACATGAGCAGACGCCACCCCCTCACGCAGACACACAGCTACACTTCTCCTTCCCCTCACATCACAGAACATGACAGCCTGCTTCAGCTCAGCCTAAGGGCAGGCCTAGTCCTGCATGGCTGTACCCTGTCTCACAAGCTTCACTCTCACAGATGTTCTATGCAGGACAGCCATTATCTCAGCCACAGGCCAAAAGACAAGGGAACGATGCAGGCTGGAACGGGGACAGACAGCCCAGCCCAAGAGTTCTTCACCAGTTCCTGAGTTAAGCCAGTGGAAATGGCATCCTCTTACAGCATCGTGCCAGCCCGTTCAGATCAGCCACACTGAGGGACTGTAGTGAAAAATCGCAGGCAGCATGGGGTCAGCCTCACTGGGCAGAAACTCATCAGGGCAAGTAAGTTCTGTTTCTCAGCTCCCACTTCCCAGAAGCCACACCCGTGTGTCTGCAGGAGCCTCTGTCTCCACGCCCCACCGTGGCACCCCCCTCCCCATCCCCGCCAGCAACACGGGGAGGACTTATCTGTACTTCATCCCTGCTGGGCTGCAGGCAAGACTCTCCATGTTGTGTGTGAGGCATGGTTGGATGAGGCGGGGTAGTTGGGGCAGCTGTGAGGATGGATAAGTAGAAGGAAATGGGTCTGACACATTCCTTCAAGAGCTCCATGAATCAGGCTTTGATTCTTTGACCAGTTACTGTGAGCACACAGCTTCTTCTGCCTTAACTTGGATGAGAGAATTCTTCCCTGACAACTCCTCCCCACCAGCTTCTCACAGAACTTTCCTTAGATTTCCCTCCCCTGGGGTCACTATCTGTTTAAACTAAAGTGGGCCCCAAATTCATGTTGATGCACTACCTCCAGTGTGATCGTATTTGGAGGGGGGGCTCTGGGGGGTATAGGTATACGTCGCCTTTTCAAAAGTTTGCTTTATGCCCCTTGCTTTTAGGAGATACCTACATTTGTACCTGTTTTCCCTGTTTTGCCCGATGTCCGAGTCCCCGAGCGGGAATAGAGAAGGCTTCCAAGACAATGCACTCGCAAAAAGAAAGTTTATTACTGACTCGAGCCAGGGCTCCTGCCGCAACCAACGCAGTGGTGCAAGGTCAGAGAGCCCCGAGCCCCAGCTGTTACCCAAATTTATAGGGTGTGCATAAGCAGTTGGTAGCTGGCTTAAGCGGATTGGTTACATGTTTGCAAAGCAATCTTATTGGCCCAAACCTTCGCGGGCTTTTTTTTCACACTTGGGCGTTCGCGGGCTTTTCAGCTTTCCCCTGATAGGTTCCCTCTTTCTTACTAGGCGCATGTTGATTGGCTGGCTCCAGGTGGCCTGATAATCATGTTACCCCGGAAAACCAGGTCTACTCCTAGTCTAGGCTCTCTGTCATGGCGTTAGCCCTGGCAGCCTCACATTCCCTAACGAAAAGGAACCTGGAGAGAAGTCGCTTTTACAAAAAAATAAATAAATAAAAGCGATCGAAAAATGAAGATAGTGTTGCAGCATGTGTTTTTTACCAGTCTTTATAGAGACAGCCAGAGCCTCATTGTCGAACTCCTCCCTAGTAACTACACTCAGCATCTCAGCCTCAAGCTACCAGTGCTTAGAACTGTGTCTGTGAATGTGCTTTGTCTGGATTTATTTTGTGCAACTGTTAGAAAGATATGTCCTAAGGTAATCGCTTCCTTACTTGACACTATTTCAGCTTATGAAAGGTGTCACAGAAGCGCTCTGCTTCCAGATAGCAAGGGAAACCTGCAATTCGCTTTGTGAGACCGAGCCCTCGTGATGGAGTTAGCACCCTTAGAAGAGGAGACAGCAGAGCTCGCTTGCTCTCTCACCCTCTCTTCCCTTCCTTCTCCTTCTCCTTCTCCTCCTGTCTCCTTCTGTCCCCTTTCTCTCTCTGCTGCTTTCTGCCAGGTAAGGACGGCTGCCGGCTGCAAACCAGTAAGATAACCCCCACCAGGGAACAGAATCAGTCAGCATTTCAGTCTTGGACTTCCCAGATTCCAGAACTGTGAGAAATAAATTTCCGTGGTTTAAGCCACTCCGTCTGTGGTGTTTGGTTATGGCAGCCCGCGCTGACTAAGACACCACCCGGTGACTCTAGGGAGAGGTCAGCTTTGCTCTGTGAAGTCCTTCTGCTCTGAGACCCTCACAGGAATGAATTACCTGCCTCTTTCAAGCATGTCCTTCCTTTTTATGTTTGGAAGAGGTGAGGATTGTATTTAACTTCTCTGAGGACAATGAAAGAAAAAGCTTCCCTGAGGCATGTGGGGGCCCTGCTTCCTCCAAAGCCAGGGTTCTGGGAAGCGGGGCTGTGCAGCCGGCAGCTCATCTTCTTGGAAAACTTCTGTTCCTGAGGGCAGTGGACCCACTGCAGCTGCTGGGAGCAGTTCTGCTCTGCAGGCTGCGGGGAGTGCTGAGTGCAGGAAGCAGGGGTCGGGGTTCCTTCCTCGCCATCCCAAACCATCTCCCCTGGGGGAAGTTATCTGGAAGCAGCTTGGAGAGTGTGTTGGTCTGCTATGGCCACCATAACAAAATTCCCTGGTGGCTCAGAGGGTAAAGAATTTGCCTTCCGTGCAGGAGACCCCAGGTTCGACCCCTAGGTTGGGAAGATCCTGGAGAAGGGCTGCTGCTGCTGCGCAGTCGCTTCAGTCGTGTCTGATTCTGTGCGACCCCATAGACAGCAGCCCACCAGGCTCCCCTGTCCCTGGGATTCTCCAGGCAAGAACACTGGAGTGGGTTGCCATTTCCTTCTCCAGTGCATAAAAGTGAAAAGCGAAAGTGAAGTCGTTCAGTCGTGTCCGACTCTTAGTGACCCTATGGACTGCAGCCCCTTCTCCATTCTCCGGAGAAGGGAATGGCAACCTACTCCAGTATTCTTGCCTGGAGAATCCCAAGGACAGAGGAGCCTGGATGACTATCGTCCATGGTGTCACAAAGAGTCAGACATGACTGAAGTGACTTAGCATGCACACATGCATACCAAAATATAACAACAGATATCTTTAGGTGATATAATTATGAGTGTTTTTCACTTTTCTTTTTGTGCACAAAAAATCATTTTCACAACCAAACAAATGTCACTTGTTGGTCCTATCATACCCAGCACATCATTTATGACTCCCTGTGTAGGATCACCAGCTCCTTAATTAAGGTTGATGTAATTGGAAATGTGAAACTGCTTGTGGCTGCAGTTTGCACCTGTGGTGGTTAGATTCTCAGGGCAGCTTTTTTTTTCTTTTATTCTAAAGAAGTACTGTTGATTTACAATATTGTATTAGTGTACAATAGGTACGCTATACAATAGCTGTACAGAAACGTGATTCATTTACACATCAGTCAACCATCCTTGTGTCTCTGGAATGAATCCAACTTGATCATGGTGTATGATCCTTTTTATATGTTGTTGGGTTCAGTTTGCTGAGATTTTGTTGAGGAATTTTACACCTCTATTCATCAAAGATATTGGTCTCTAATTTTTTTGGTAGTGTCTTTATCTGGTTTTGGTATGACAGGTGGCAGGAATACATGAAGCAGAAAAGACAGCTTCTTCAGTAAGTGATATTGGGAAAATTGGACAGATACATGTAAAATAATGAAATTACAACAGTCTCTAACACCGTATACCAATAAATAAATAAATAAATAATAACCACCTCAAAGTGGATTAAAGACCCAAATCTAAGATGGGACTGTCCACTGGTCAAACTCAGGCTCCCTTTGCAATCCACTACTACCTGGAAAGCTGCTTGCTCCATATGTTCTCACTGAAACCACCAGTGGAGGGAGAAGTTAGAAGTGTGCTGATAAACAGATAAAGATCTTCCTGTCACCCATGTATGTCTCTGTGTTTGGCTTGAGCCACCAAATGATAGAAACCAGTCCCTTTCATTGCTTCTCAGCTCGGCTTCTAAACCTACTTCCCTCCCTCCCTCCCAGGGCTTAGCATATTTTTACCTCTTAATGTTTTTTCTCTGTGTCAATTATCAGGGTTTTCACTGTAATTTTGACGGAAGGAAGAGACTTGGAACTGGTACATGGAAACTGATTGAAGGGCTGATTGGGATGGGGGCCAGCGATTCCATGAGAGAGAGGTGACTGTAGAAGACAACATACAGTGGGAGGGTGTGGGATTGTTCTTAATCTTTTAACAGTCCGAAACAGGCTCTAGCCAATTGTGTAGGTTCCATATTTGCCAGACAAACTACTTGATCCCAGTCATGATTTTCTTGCCCTTATGCCTTGCTGGGCATTCACCCATGAGTGTGTTGACAAGAGAAGACAAACAAGGTGAAGGAGGCATTCAAAGCAAGTAAGCCATGTTTTAGGAAGAAAAGAGAAGTCATCGATCAGTAAAATGCAAATCAAAACCACATTGGAACCCATAGGATTATAAAATGGTGTAGCCACTTCTGATAACACTTTGGTAGTTCTTTCAACTTTTCGTTAAAAAGTTAAACAACAAATTACTGTGTGACATAGCAATTTCATACCCAGGAATTGGCGAAATAAAAATTTGTTTAAGGCAGAACAAGAAAAAAAATTCAAGCATAAAATCCTGTCTCTATCCATTTGGGCCATTGCCCCTCTTTCAGTTCAGTTCAGTTGCTCAGTCGTGTCCGACTCTTGTGACCCCATGAATCGCAGCACACCAGGCCTCCCTGTCTATCACCAACTCTCGGAGTTTACTCAAACTCATGTCCATCGAGTCGGTGATGCCATCCAACCATCTCATCCCCTGTTGTCCCCTTCTCCTCCTGCCCCCAATCCCTCCCAGCATCAGGGTCTTTTCCAATGAGTCAACTCGTCGCATGAGGTGGCCAAAGTATTGGAGTTTCAGCTTCAGCATCAGTCCTTCCAATGAACACCCAGGACTGATCTCCTTTAGGATGGACTGGTTGGATCTCCTTGCCATCCAAGGGACTCTCAAGAGTCTTCTCCAATACCACAGTTCAAAAGCATCAATTCTTCGGCACTCAATTTTCTTTATAGTCCAACTCTCACATCCATACATGACCACTGGAAAAACCATAGCCTTGACTAGGCAGACCTTTGTTGGCAAAGTAATGTCTCTGCTTTTTAATATGCTATCTAGGTTGGTCATAACTTTCCTTCCAAGGAGTAAGCGTCTTAATTTCATGGCTGCAATCACCACCTGTGGTGATTTTGGAGCCTCCCAAAATAATTGATTATATTCTTTGCAGCCAAAGATGGAGAAACTCTATACAGTCAGCAAAAACAAGACCAGAAGCTGACTGTAGCTCAGATAATGAACTCCTTATTGCCAAATTCAGACTTAAATTGAAGAAAGTAGGGAAAACCACTAGACCATTCAGGTATGACCTAAATCAAATCCCTTATAATTATACAGTGGAAGTGAGAAATAGATTTAAGGGACTAGACCTGATAGACGGAGTGATGAACTATGGACGGAGGTTCGTGACATTGTACAGGAGACAGGGATCAAAACCATCCCCATGGAAAAGAAATGCTAAAAAGCAAAATGGTTGTCTGAGGAGGCCTTACAAATAGCTGTGAAAAGAAGCGAAAAGCAAAAGAGAAAAGGAAAGATATACCCATTTGAATGCAGAGTTCCAAAGATTAGCAAGGAGAGAGAAGAAAGCCTTCCTCAGTGATCAATGTAAAGAAATACAGGAAAACAACAGAATGGGAAAGACTAGAGATCTCTTCAAGAAAATTAGAGATACCAAGGGAACACTTCATGCAAAGATGGGCTCAATAAAGAACAGCAATGGTATGGACCTAACAGAAGCAGAAGATATTAAGAAGAGGTGGCAAGAATACACAGAACTGTACAAAATAGATCTTCATGACCCAGATAATCACGATGGTGTGATCACTCACCTAGAGTCAGACATCCTGGAATGTGCAGTCAGGTGGGCCTTAGAAAGCATCACTAAGAACAAAGCTAGTGGAGGTGATGGAATTCCACTTGAGCTACCCCTCTTCACTGTGCATTACATGCATGCTCAGTCATTGAGTCGTGTCTGACTCTTTGCAGCCCCATGGACTGTGCATTATAACATCCACATTATACATTAACCAGATCTCCTTGAAAGATGTAAGAATGCCTGCTTGACTGAAAAGAGAATTTTCTTCTGACGCCAGCAAGGTAAGTCCTTAGGAAATAACATTCTTTCTCAATCCTGTAAGGGGGGGTCACGGTGATCCACGACTTGTTTTGGAAGTACAGATATGGACTATGTAGACTCTCCATATGCTACTTTGATATATAACATTTTGTCTCAAAAATGTACATAACTGTGCTTTGATCTCTTTCTGAGAGACTGTTTCCTAGGTTATAATCCTCAGATTGGGTTGAAAAAAATTCCCCTCTTCTTTCTTGGATTGACTATTGATTAATTTTTTCTTTGACAGTATACATGTACAGCTACGAATTGTGAGTTTTTGTTTTATTCAGGGACTTACTGAAGAATATAGCCTGGACAACAGCCTCTCAGTAGCTCTAAGGGGATTATCTGAAGAGGCAGAGGGGCTTCCCAGGTGATGCTAGTGATAAAGAGCCTGCCTGCCAATGCAGGACATGCAGGAGATCTGGGTTTGATCCCTAGGTCAGGAAGATCCCCTGGAGGAGGGCATGGCAACCCACTCCAGTAGTCTTGCCTGGAGAAGCCCATGGACAGAGGAGCCTGGGGGGCTACAATTCATAGGGTCACAAAGAATTGGACACGCCTGAAGCTACTTAGCAGGCACACATGCACCCAAGAAAATTAAAAACAAGCTGACACAAAAATTTGCACACAGATGTTCATAGTAGCATAATCCATAACAGGCAAAAAGTAGAGGGGAAAAAAACCCTGTCCATACAATGGAATATTTTTCAGCAATAAAAAGAAATGCTGTACTGATGCATACTTGTCTACTTAAAGAAAAGTGTACAGCCAAGAGTTGTGAGTTCATGTTTTATTCAAGGATTTACTGAGGACTATAGCCTGGATGACAGCCTCTCAGTAACACTAAGGGGATTATCTGAAGAGGCAGAGGAGAAGCCAGTTTGTGGTTTTTGGCTAGGGAGTACATGAGGCCAAGTATACATCTTGATGAAGGTTAACTGCTAGTTAAAAAGAACACCTATCTCAAGTTAATGACTTTAAGGTTTTTTCCACTGTATAGGAAGATGCAAGACTATGAGGTTATTATCATTTTTCCTGAGATATATATCTAAGTACCTCAGGGGCCTGCTTGTCCACTGCACAGGGTGCTTCATCTGTTATCATCTGAATTTCCACTCAGAGTGCCCAGGGAGCCCTGCAGTGGGTTACAATTTAACCCTAGAGAAACTGGGGGGTGAGCAATGCTCTCTGCTCTTCTTTGCTAACATGACACAGCATGGGGTAATATTGAGCAAACGAAGAACTATAGAGAAATGGTAAGTGCTTTCAAATGTCAGCTGTGCCTTCATCTTTGGGTTTTCTTCTTTCTCAAAAGGAGTTTGAGATGGACATGTACACACGGCTATATTAAAAATGGATAACCAACAAGGATCTACTGTATAGCACAGGGAACTCTTCAATGTTCTGTGGCAGCCTGGATTTGAGGGGAGTGAGAGGGAGAATAAAAGAAAGTGAAAGCTGCTCAGTCATGTCCGACTCTTTGTGACACAATGAACGGTATAGTCCATGGAATTCTCCAGGCCAGAATACTGGAGTGGGTACCCATTCCCTTCTCCAGGGGGATCTTCCCAACCCAGGGATCCAACCCAGGTCTCCCACATTGCAGGCAGGTTCTTTACCAGCTGAGCCACAAGGGAAGTCCTTGAGGGAGAAGGGATACATGTGAATGTGTGGCTGCGCTCCTTTGCTGGTCAGCTAAAACCATCATAACATTGTGGTTTTTTAGTATATAGTTTCCTTTACTCTATTTTCTTTTTCCTTTGGTCGGTTTTGGCTGCACAGGGTCTTTGCTGTGCGAGGGCTCTCTCGAGCGGGTGGGGGGCTTCTCCTCTTGCAGCATGCATGCTCAGTAGTTGTGTCGCATGGGCTTAGGTGACCTGAGGCATGTGGAACCTTCCTGGACCAGGGATCAAACCCACATCCCCTGTACTGGCAGCAGATTCTTAACCACTGGACCACCTAGGAGGTCCTATCACAACATTGTTAATCCACGACACCCCAATACAAAATAAAAAGTTAAAAAAAAAAAACCCTTTTTAAAGATTGGAAACTTCAAGAGAAGAATAGTATTGTATAACATGCAAATGCTGTAAGAAATTCAAACACAATATTGTAAAGCAATTATACTCTCATTAAAAAAATTTTAAAACCTAAAAAAATCTATATGAATTTTAGAACACAGCCATGCTCATTCCTTTACCTATTTTCTGTGGCTCCCTTTTTGCTACAAATGGCAGAGTTGAATAGTTGTAAGAGGCCTTATGACTCCTAATGGAGAAGGAAATGGCAACCCACTCCAGTATTCTTGCCTGGAAAATCCCATGGATGGAGAAGCCTGGTAGGCTACAGTCCATGCTGTAAAACCTAAAATATTTACTCTCTGGTCCTTACAGAGAACACTGATCTGTTCTCACTCCAATTAATAACTTTTGGATTGGAGAGCAGCACTGTGAACTTTGTAGACAGATTGTCTGGGTGGAAATCTACTGCCATAGTTTTGGGAACTTACCACACTCCTCTAGTCTCTAGTTCCCTCATCTATAAAATGGGAATAATAGTACCTCCCTCACAGAGCTGTGAGAATAAAAAGATACAATCGATACAAGGGTACTGCTTTTGATATGTGCTACTTATGATTATCATTGTGATTATTATTATTATTATTGGCTACTTCACAGAAAGATATAAATGTTGACAGCAGACACAGTCACAAAGGTGGGATACACGGTAATGACACTCAACACCTTTGCTAATGAAATGCACCTTTGGGTGAAATATTTAGACATCAAGTATGGGTGGATGAAAACTGGGTACTCATTGTGCCAGAATTAGATCACATATGCACTCTGCTGCTTTTAAAAAAAATTTCTTTATTTTTAAATTATTTATTTATTTGGCTGCTCTGGGTCTTAATGGTAGCATCCGAGATCTAATTCCTTGACCAGGGATAGAACCCAGGCCCCCTGCTTTGGAGGCATGGAGTCTTAGCCACTGGACCACCAGGGAAGTTCTTGCATTCTGCTTCTTATTCTAAAAATAATTTTACCACTCAGAATTATTCCCAGTCTTCTTTTTTTTTTCTTTTCATTTATTTTTATTAGTTGGAGGCTAATTACTTCACAACATTTCAGTGGGTTTTGTCATACACTGACATGAATCAGCCATGGAGTTACATGTATTCCCCATCCCGACCCCCCTCCCACCTCCCTCTCCACCCGATTCCTCTGGGTCTTCCCAGTACACCAGGCCCGAGCACTTGTCTCATGCATCCCACCTGGGCTGGTGATCTGTTTCACTATGGATAACATATATGCTGTTCTTTCGAAACATCCCACCCTCGCCTTCTCCCACAGAGTCCAAAAGTCTGTTCTGTACATCTGTGTCTCTTTTTCTGTTTTGCACATAGGGTTATCATTACCATCTTTCTAAATTCCATATATATGTGTTAGTATGCTGTAATGTTCTTTATCTTTCTGGCTTACTTCACTCTGTATAATGGGCTCCAGTTTCATCCATCTCATTAGAACTGATTCAAATGAATTCTTTTTAACGGCTGAGTAATATTCCATGGTGTATATGTACCACAGACTGCTTATCCATTCATCTGCTGATGGGCATCTAGGTTGCTTCCATGTCCTGGCTATTATAAACAGTGCTGCGATGAACATTGGGGTGCACGTGTCTCTTTCAGATCTGGTTTCCTCAGTGTGTATGCCCAGAAGTGGTATTGCTGGGTCATATGGCAGTTCTATTTCCAGTTTTTAAAGAAATCTCCACACTGTTCTCCATAGTGGCTGTACTAGTTTGCATTCCCACCAACAGTGTAAGAGGGTTCCCTTTTCTCCACACCCTCTCCAGTATTTATTGCTTGTAGACTTTTTGGATAGCAGCCATCCTGACTGGCGTGTAATGGTACTTCATTATGGTTTTGATTTGCATTTCTCTGATAATGAGTGATGTTGAGCATCTTTTCATGTGTTTGTTAGCCATCTGTATGTCTTCTTTGGAGAAATGTCTGTTTAGTTCTTTGGCCCATTTTTTGATTGGGTCATTTATTTTTCTGGAGTTGAGCTGGAGGAGTTGCTTGTATATTTTTGAGATTAATCCTTTGTCTGTTGCTTCATTTGCTATTATTTTCTCCCAATCTGAGGGCTGTCTTTTCACCTTGCTTATAGTTTCCTTTGTTGTGCAAACGCTTTTAAGTTTCATTAGGTCCCATTTGTTTATTTTTACTTTTATTTACAATATTCTGGGAGATGGGTCATAGAGGATCCTGCTGTGATTTATGTCGGAGAGTGTTTTGCCTATGTTCTCTTCTAGGAGTTTTATAGTTTCTGGTCTTACATTTAGATCTTTAATCCATTTTGAGTTTATTTTTGTGTATGGTGTTAGAAAGTGTTCTAGTTTCATTCTTTTACAAGTGGTTGACCAGTTTTCCCAGCACTACTTGTTAAAGAGGTTGTCTTTTTTCCATTGTATATCCTTGCCTCCTTTGTCGAAGATAAGGTGTCCATAGATTCATGGATTTATCTCTGGGCTTTCTATTGTGTTCCATTGATCTATATTTCTGTCTTTGTGCCAGTACCATACTGTCTTGATGACTGTGGCTTTGTAGTAAAGCCTGAAGTCAGGCAGGTTGATTCCTCCAGTTCCATTCTTCTTTCTCAAGATTACTTTGGCTATTCGAGGTTTTTTGTATTTCCATACAAATTGTGAAATTATTTGTTCTAGTTCTGTGAAAAATACCGTTGGTAGGTTGATAGGGATTGCATTGAATCTATAGATTGCTTTGGGTAGAATAGCCATTTTGACAATATTGATTCTTCCAATCCATGAACATGGTATGTTTCTCCATCTGTTTGTGTCCTCTTTGATTTCTTTCATCAGTGTTTTATAGTTTTCTATGTATAGGTCTTTTGTTTCTTTAGGTAGATATACTCCTAAGTATTTTATTCTTTTTGTTGCAATGGTGAATGGTATTGTTTCCTTAATTTCTCTGTTTTTTCACTGTTAGTGTATAGGAATGCAAGGGATTTCTGTGTGTTAATTTTATATCCTGCCACTTTACTATATTCATTGATTAGCTCTAGTAATTTTCTGGTAGACTCTTTAGGGTTTTCTATGTAGAGGATCATGTCATCTGCAAACAGCGAGAGTTTCACTTCTTCTTTTCCTATCTGGATTCCTTTTACTTCTTTTTCTGCTCTGATTGCTGCGGCCAAAACTTCCAACACTATGTTGAATAGTAGTGGTGAGAGTGGGCACCCTTGTCTTGTTCCTGATTTCAGGGGAAATGCTTTCAATTTTTCACCATTGAGGGTGATGCTTAATGTGGGTTTGTCATATATAGCTTTTATTATGTTGAGGTATGTTCCTTCTATTCCTGCTTTCTGGAGAGTTTTAATCATAAATGAGTGTTGAATTTTGTCAAAGGCTTTCTCTGCATCTATTGAGATAATCATATGGTTTTTATCTTTCAATTTGTTAATGTGGTGTATTACTTTGATTTTTGGATATTAAAGAATCCTTGCATTCCTGGGATAAAGCCCACTTGGTCATGGTGTATGATTTTTTTAATATGTTGTTGGATTCTGTTTGCTAGAATTTTGTTAAGGATTTTTGCATCTATGTTCATCAGTGATATTGGCCTGTAGTTTTCTTTTTTTGTGGCATCTTTGTCTGGTTTTGGAATTAGGGCAATGGTGGCCTCATAGAATGAGTTTGGAAGTTTACCTTCTTCTGCAATTTTCTGGAAGAGTTTGAGTAAGATAGGGGTTAGCTCTTCTCTAAATTTTTGGTAGAATTCAGCTGTGAAGCCATCTGGTCCTGGGCTTTTGTTTGCTGGAAGATTTCTGATTACAGTTTCGATTTCCTTGCTTGTGATGGCTCTGTTAAGATCTTCTATTTCTTCCTGGTTCAGTTTTGGAAAGTTATACTTTTCTAAGAATTTGTCCATTTCATCCAAGTTGTCCATTTTATTGGCATAGAGCTGCTGGTAGTAGTCTCTTATGATCCTTTGTATTTCAGTGTTGTCTGTTGTGATCTCTCCATTTTCATTTCTAATTTTGTTAATTTGGTTCTTCTCTCTTTGTTTCTTAATGAGTCTTGCTAATGGTTTGTCAATTTTATTTTTTCAAAAAACCAGCTTTTAGCTTTGTTGATTTTTGCTATGGTCTCTTTAGTTTCTTTTGCATTTATTTCTGCCCTAATTTTTAAGATTTCTTTCCTTCTACTAACCCTGGGGTTCTTCATTTCTTCCTTCTCTAATTGCTTTAGATGTAGAGTTAGGTTATTTATTTGGCTTTTTTCTTGTTTCTTGAGGTAAGCCTGTAATGCTATGAACCTTCCCCTTAGCACTGCTTTTACAGTGTCCCACAGGTTTTGGGTTGTTGTGTTTTCATTTTCATTCATTTCTATGCATATTTTGATTTCTTTTTTGATTTCTTCTATGATTTGTTGGTTATTCAGAAGCGTGTTATTTAGCCTCCATATGTTTGAATTTTTAATCATTTTTTTCCTGTAATTGAGATCTAATCTTACTGCACTGTGGTCAGAAAAGATGACTGAAATGATTTCAATTTTTTGAATTTTCCAAGACCAGATGGCCCAGGATGTGATCTATTCTGGAGAAGGTTCCGTGTGCACTTGAGAAAAAGGTGAAGTTGATTGTTTCGGGGTGAAATGTCCTATAGATAACAATTAGGTCTAGCTGGTCCATTGTGTCATTTAAGGTTTGTGTTTCCTTGTTAATTTTCTGTTTAGTTGATCTATCCATAGAAGTGAGTGGGGTATTAAAGTCTCCTACTATTATTGTGTTACTATTAATTTCCTCTTTCATACTCATTAGCGTTTGCTGTACATATTGTGGTGCTCCTATGTTGGGTGCATATATATTTATAATTGTTATATCTTCTTCTTGGATTGATCCTTTGATCATTATGTAGTGTCCTTCTTTGTCTCTTTTCACATCCTTTATTTGAAAGTCTATTTTATCTGATATGAGTATTGCGACTCCTGCTTTCTTTTGGTCTCCGTTTGCATGAAATATTTTTTCCCAGCCCTTCACTTTTAGTCCGTATGTGTCTCTTGTTTTGAGGTGGGTCTCTTGTAGACAGCATATATAGGGGTCTTGCTTTTGTATCCATTCAGCCAGTCTTTGTCTTTTGGTTGGGGCATTCAACCCATTTACATTTAAGGTAATTATTGACAGGTATGGTCCCGGTGCCATTTACTTTGTTGTTTGGGGTTCGCATTTATACAACCTTTCTGTGTTTCCTGTCTAGAGAAGATCCTTTAGCATTTGTTGAAGAGATGGTTTGGTGGTGCTGAATTCTCTCAGCTTTTGCTTGTCTGTAAAGCTTTTGAGTTCTCCTTCATATCTGAATGAGATCCTTGCTGGGTACAGTAATCTAGGTTGTAGGTTATTCTCTTTCATTACTTTAAGTATGTCCTGCCATTCCCTTCTGGCCTGAAGGGTTTCTATTGACAGATCAGCTGTTATCCTTATGGGAATCCCTTTGTGTGTTATTTGTTGTTTCTCCCTTGCTGCTTTTAATATTTGTTCTTTGTGTTTGATCTTTGTTAATTTGATTAATATGTGTCTTGGGGTGTTTCGCCTTGGGTTTATCCTGTTTGGGACTCTCTGGGTTTCTTGGACTTGGGTGGCTATTTCCTTCCCCATTTTAGGGAAGTTTTCAGCTATTATCTCCTCGAGTATCTTCTCATGGCCTTTCTTTTTGTCTTCTTCTTCTGGGACTCCTATGATTCGAATGTTGGGGCGTTTCACATTGTCCCAGAGGTCCCTGAGGTTGTCCTCATTTCTTTTGATTCTTTTTTCTTTTTTCCTCTCTGCTTCATTTATTTCCACCATTTTATCTTCTACCTCACTTATCCTATCTTCTGTCTCCGTTATTCTACTCTTGGTTCCCTCCAGAGTGTTTTTGATCTCATTTATTGCATTATTCATTTTTAACTGACTCTTTTTTATTTCTTCTAGGTCTTTACTAAACATTTCTTGCATCTTTTCAATCTTTGTCTCCAGGCTATTTATCTGTAACTCCATTTTGTTTTCAAGATTTTGGATCATTTTTATTATCATTATTCTAAATTCTTTTTCAGGTAGATTCCCTATCTCCTCCTCTTTTGTTTGACTTGGTGGGCATTTTTCATGTTCCTTTACCTGTTGGGTATTTCTCTGCCTTTTCATCTAGTTTAGATTGCTGTGTCTGGAGTGGGCTTTCTGTATTCTGGAGGTCTGAGGTTCCTTTTTATTGTGGAGGTTTTACCCAGTGGGTGGGGTTGGACGATTGGCTTGTCAAGGTTTCCTGGTTAGGGAAGCTTGCGTAGGTGTTCTGGTGCATGGAACTTGATTTCTTCTCTCTGGAGTGCAATGGAGTGCCCAGTAATGAGTTTTAAGATGGGTCGATGTGTTAGGTGTGACCATGGGCAGCCTGTATGTTGACGTTCAGGGCTATGTTCCTGCGTTGTTGGAGAATTTGCGTGGTATGTCTTGCTCTAAAACTTATTGGCTCTTGGGTGGTGGTTGGTTTCAGTGTAGGTATGGAGGCTTTTGGACGGTCTCTTATTACTTAAAGTTCCATGTAGTCAGGAGTTTTCTGGTGTTCTCAGGTTTTGGGCTTAATTCTCCTGCCTCTGGATTTCAGTTTTATTCTTCCAGTAGTCTCAAGACTTCTTCAACCATACAGCACTGATAATAAAACTTCTAGGTTAATGGCGAAAAGATTCTTCCCCATTAGGGACACCCAGAGAGGTTCACAGAGTTACATGAAGAAGAGGAGAGGGAGGAGGGAGATAGAGATGAGCAGGAGGAGAAAAAGGGGGACTCAAGAGGAGAGAGACAGATCTACACAGTTGTCTGTTCCCAGAGTGGTCTCCGTAGCCCAGACACCCACAAAGATTCACAGAATTGGATTGGGAAGAGAAGGGGAAAGGAGGAAATAGAGGTGTTCTGAGGTAGAAAATGGAGAGTCAAGATTGGGAGAGAATAATCAACACACTCCTGAATAAAAATGGGAACTGAATCTTGGATTCTTAAATGTCCACAACTTATATCATATACTGAAAAAACAAAGATTAAAAATCTAGAGTAGAGGTTAGACTCTTAAAAATACTAGATTAAAAACAAAAACCAAAACACACAAAAAAAATTTAGAAATATATATGAAGTTTGGTTTAAAAATAGGGCTTCTCTTTTTTTTTTGGTAAGGTTATAGTGTAATGAAAATGAAGATTAAGGAGTAGTAGAGGAGTAATAGAGGACTTTAAAAGGAAATAAGAGAAAAAGAAAAATAGAAAATAGAAGAGAAAAAGAAAAAAAATTTTTTCCTAATTAAAAAAATTGTAAAAATCTATGAAAATGAAAGTTAAGGAGTAATGGGGGAGTAACAGGGAATTTTAAAAGAAAATAAAAGAGAAAAAAGGAAAAAAAAAGGTAAAAATATATCTAGGAAGTTCTCTGGAGCTGTTGCGGTCAGTGTGGGTTCGGTTCAGTTTCAGATAGCTCCTCATTCCAGCTTACACTTCTCAATATCTACAGGCCCCTTCCGGTGTAGTCGGTGTCACCTACAGGGATTTTAATCTGTTGCACCGGTCCCTTCTGAAGCGGTTCCCTTTGTTTGGCTTCTGTTTGCTGGTCTCTTCAGTGCCTAATTTCTGCCCTGACACAGGCGGGCGGAGGCGGACTCTTATTCAGGTTGCTAGTTACATCGCACTGCGGAGAGGGGCTGGTGCTGCTTTCCCCTCTACGATGCTCAGGCTCCCGGCTGTTCTGTATGGAGCGTGCCCTGCACTGCGCGTGGTTCCAGCCCTCGGGTGTTCCACAAAAGCCCGGAACAAAAAGCTGCACCTGCTTTTTGTGCCTTCCCCGTCAGAGCGGCTCAGGCAGCCAGGGGCTTGACGGGCGCACTCTCCCCGGGTGCGGCGCGCCTTCTGCCCTCCGTGTCCCCAGCCCCAGTCCCCGCCCGCGCCGGTCAGGTGCCTGCACCCTGTGTCTCGCCGCGACCCTCCCGGCGGATGTCGACCATCCAGAATCTTAGGAGGTCTTTGATTAGAGACTGGAGGCCTGTTTGCAGTGCGGTAGGGGCTGCGGGTCCTTGGGGCCGAGCCTGCCCCTTTCCCCTCCCCCCTGCCTCCAGTCTCTGGCCGGGCTGGGCTGGTCCGCAGCCTGCGAGCTCTTCTCTGGACTTGTTCGGTCCCTTTGTTCTGCGAACGGCCGGCAGTGTGTTCGGGCCGGTTAATTTTCTCTCTCTCTTTTGCTGTCCCACAGTTTAAGTTGGTAACTCACAAAAGCTCCCTCCGATTGTCCTCAGGGCACTCAGGCCCGGTCCTTACCCTAAGCAATGCCGCCCGCTCCTCTCCGTTCTGCCCCCCCTTGCTGGTGGCGGATGCGGGTGTCTGGGGTACTTTTCTGCTGGGAGTTGCTTTTAGGCACGTAATCTGTGGGTTTTATTTATTGTTCCCCTCCCAGTCAGGTTGCCCTCTGAGATTCAAAAACTTCCCCCAGGCCCGCCAGTGTAAGACTCCCTTCCCGGGACGGATCTCCGTCCTTAGCTCTTTTGTCTCTCTTTTTATCTTTTATGTTTTGTCCTACCTCCTTTCGAAGACAATGGGTTGCTTTTCTGGGCGCCTGATGACCTCAGCTAGCGATCAGAAGTTGTTTTGTGAAGTTTGTTCTGCATTCGGTTATTCTTTTGATGAATTTGTAGGAGAGAAAGGGCTCTCCCCGTCCTATTCCTCCGCCATCTTTCAACACGCTTCCAGTCTTCTGTTCTTCGCAGATGGACTTTCTCTGATTTTCCATCATGTGACTGAAGATGGGTACCCCAAAGCAGCTGAGTTTCATATTACAGTTCTAATCATGTTCAAAGAATTAGTCTCTAAAATCCAGTAAGAAAATGCCAGGAAAGAGAATTTTATTGACACAACTTGGCAAGTGTTCACCACTGACCCAGTCAACCCAGACCAGAGGAAAATCTTAGTATGTTCATATGGTTTGCACCCTCGAGGAGATGTATCTATTAATACACCCATTCTTCCACCCAGCCTGTGGCATGTATTCTGTGAATACAAAAGCATGCTATGGCCATCCAGAGACCATTATCAGGTAATAACCCCAAAAATGCAGAAGGCTGCAAATAAGAAAAAGAGTTTATTGAGAGTCCTAAGAATTGCATTTTGGGAGGCAACCATTTGAATGGCAACTCAAACGTGCTCTAGGTGGGGCAATAGACAATAGTGGGGGATTATAAAGGCAACAGAGACATTCTAGAGAAGAAACAAAGGTTATCATTACAGAACTATGATTGGTGCTGGCAGGCATTCAGTCACTTGCTGGCAGCAGATTGGTTGCTAAGCTGTGCTCTCTAAGGAGAAAGGAGGAAAAGTTCTAGGTGGTCTCAGGATGGCTGGGTTCAAAGTTTATGTTGGGTTTAGCAGTGGATGTGTGTAAGTTTCATTTCCTTAATGCCTCCCAGCTCCATCTTAGATCCCTTTGACATAAGCGACTCCATTTTTTTTTTAAGCCACTGATACTTAAGAGATTTGAGTTACAACACCTAGCCCACTGAACTAGCCCATCATTTATGGAGCCCCTCACACTTCTACTTTCTTCAGCCTTGGAAGACTCCCCCTCCTCCTTTAGTTCCTGCCTCCAGAACATGCAGAATCATAAATTCAGCCTTCCCCAGACCCTGCCTTTTTAAGCAGCCAATCAGTGTGACTGCCAATTAGGACCTGAAAAGGGAGAAAGTACCCTTGGACCTAGCTATGCCCACTAATCTTCATCCCAATTTGGTTTCAAAGACTACATCCCTGGGGCTTCTCGCAGTGAAGGAAAAGGAGTCTGAAGACAGATCAAGTCTGGGACTGCTTCTCATAGGGGATCCACATTCAGATCAGAGAGTCTTGGAGGCTTCGGTGGCTTGGAGGCTTGCAATTTAGGGATTCCTAAATTAGCTTCATCCAAAAGATCAGGGCAAAAGCTGGGGGCCCTGTCTTTAGAACTTGTTGCAGAGAGGCGAGTCTTGACAGCATTTATATTCCACAATAATATTGAGATTAAAGAGCTTCATGGGAATACATAGTTGGCTACAACCCTGGTGTCCGTAGGAAAGCTTGCCACCTGGAGAGGAGCAGAGAAGACAAGTGAGACCCCAGAACCCAGGACGCAGCCCCACGGGTGTGCGGCTCAGCATATCCTAGGGGTACTGCTCCTTAAATATTCCTGAATGAAGCACAGGATTAATGCATCAACCAACTAATCAAGAATGAGGGGGAAATAGCACATTTCATGGAGGAGGACTCATACCCTCAGAAGAGAGAACGTCTGCCACCTAGAACTGAGAGACTGGAGGTAGGGCCCCTGGTGGGCTCTCCTGGGACAGCTTTGCAAGCTCTATATTCAAGCTTGCATGCTCAGCCGCTTCAGTCGTGTCCGACTCTGCGATACCATGGACCGTAGCCCGCCAGGTGCCTCTGCCCATGGGATTCTCCAGGCAAGAATACTGGAGCCATGCCCTCCTCCAGGGGATCTTTCCGACCCAGGGAAGAGTCTCCTGCATGGCAGGCAGATTCTTTATCAGCTGAGCTACCAGGGAAGCCCAAGCTCTGTATATTAGAGTGAAATCCATCTCCTCCCCCACCCAGCCCCCTGCAAGAGAAGACAGAAAGGATGAATAGAAACTGTTCGCTCCGCCCTGCCCATTTCTCCCCCAATCCATGTCCCTAGTTCCCCAAAACCCCATCCCAGTCAGGTCCCGCTCAGCCTAATTCCAGTTACCTTCAGGAGCTAAACTCCCTGCTTTCTCCCTCTCTTCCTTCCTCCTCCCTCCCTCAGTCACCCCTCCCTCTCTCCTTCATCCCTCTCTCCCTCCCACCCTCCTCCCTCCCCTCTCCTCTCCCTCCCTTAAAGGTCCCCATTCCAGTTAAGGGCCAGTGGCAGCCCAGTACCAGAACGAGGGGATAATGCTTCACTGCTGCTGCTGCTGCTAAGTCGCTTCACTCGTGTCTAACTTTGTGCGACCCCAAAGACAGCAGCCCACCAGGCTCCTCCGTCCCTGGGATTCTCCAGGCAAGAATACTGGAGTGGGTTGCCATTTCCTTCACTAATTTAGGTTAAAAAAAGAAATCCAACCCCTTTCTATGTAGCTCCTGCTCCCAGGGGTCCTGAGAGACACCCACTGTCAACCCCTAACCTCCAGCAAAGTTCACCCCGAGACCTGTCAGGCACCACCTACCTTCGTAGATCTTCCTCAGAAAGCACTGCTGGTTCTCCTTAGTCTGACAGGTGCCTCCTCTAGACTCGCAGACCCCGCTGGCGTTGACTCTGTAGCACTGGAAACATTCTAGAGCTGGAAAGTCAAACCAACATAACAAGGTTCTTCCAGGCCAGCCTCCTGGCAGCTCAGGAGGCTGTGCACCCATGACCCATGGGCGCCTGGGCGCTGACGGTTTCCCTCCTCCTGATGAATGTTCTGGAGGCAGGTGATTACTCCCTGCTGGGCTTCCACCTGGGAGGAGGCATGCGTGCCCCCAGGAACAAGACCTGCACCTGAGCACAGAGAGCTCCTCGTCCTCCCCGGGGACCCACGGTGCCGCTGGAGGAAGGGCAAGTTCTTCACTGCGGCTCCCCGGATCCCACTTGCCAGCTGATTATCACCCCAACCCCAGGGCCGCCACTGAAGATGTTCCGTGTGAACGGCATCTGCAGGAGCTGTGCGGATGAGGGCTGGAGTGAGAAGTCAGCACCATCTGCTGCTCTCCTTTTGGAAGAGCGCCCCATCCTCCACCCTTCCTGTTCATCTGAAGAGACAACCCCGAGGACCCCAGAACTCAGCCTAAAAGGGGGCAGGGAAGGGAGAGACAAGACAGGTGGGCGGAGGGGGTTGGGAAGAAAAAGAGATCAGGAGAGAGTGAGGCAAGATAGGGGAGACAGCGAGCAGAGGAAGGGAGAGAGAGAAGGGGGGAGGAGAGAGAGAGGAGGGATGGAGGGTGAAGAGGGGGAGGAGGGAGAGGAGGGGAAGGAGGGAGAGGAGGGGGGAGGGAGAGAGAGGAGGGGGGAGGAGGGAGAGAGGGTGATTGACAGCGGGAGGGAGGGAGACGGGGACGAGGAGAGAGGGAGGGGTCTGCCGGACAAACGCCTGTGCCCGGGGTCACAGCTCCTCACTGCCTCCTCCGTGCGATGAGCACCCAGCTGTCGCTGGTCCCCCAGTTATTTACCAAACAGTGAGCTCCTGTCAGTGAGAGGCGCTATTCTAAATGTTGGAAATAAGGTGCTGAAGGGAGCACCGAAACATCCATTCCATCTATCAAACACTAAACAAATAAACTGGGGAAATGACTGACAATGAAGAAATAAGAAAGGTTATTTCAGGTCCTGGTGACTCATGAAGACAATGGGAAGGAGGATCATGGAGGAGTGAGCGTGAGGAGGCTGGGGGGTCGGGGAGTGGGCAGAGAGCTTTCTCAGGGGTGATTTGAGCTCAAATCTGAATTTTTTTTGTTTTATGCTAACCACTAAAACAACTGGCAGTAGCTGGCAAACTGATTCCAGGAAGATAACTGGGCAAGTGCACAGAAAGTTTCTGAGCTCCCATTAGCTTGGCCAGTTTGAGAAACAGAATCATCAGCATAGGCAAAGTGGAAAAGGGCGAGAGTACTGTAAAACAGGACTGAAGAGGTTGATAGTGGTCAGACCACAAGCACGTATCTGCTTAGACCTGTGCTGCTGTGGCGGTATCCGTGGACCATGTGTGGCTGTTGAGCCTGTGAAATGACAGTAGTCCAAACAGATGGGCTGTAAGTCAATTTCAAACACTTAGCACACACACACACAAATCGTTTAAATCGCTGATCAGTGACTTTGATGTTGATTACATGCCAAAATGATAGTCGTGTCCGACTCTTTGTGACCTCATGGACTGTAGCCCACCAGTCTCCTCTGTCCATGGGATTCTCCAGGCAAAAATACTGGAGTGGGTAGCCACTCCCTCCTTCTGGGGATCTTCCTGACCCAGGGATTGAACCTGCATCTTCTGCGGCTCCTGAATTGCAGGAGAATTCTTTACCACTGAACCACCAGGGAAGCCCAATAGTTTAGATATGTTGGGTTAAATAAAGTATATATTAAAGTTAATTTTACACATTTCTGAGTTTTTTAATATGCCTACTGGAAGAGTAAAAATGATGTCTGCAGCCTGGCTTGCATCTTATTTGGACCATCATTTAGGCCATCATAAGAACTGAGATTGTATTTGAAGTTGGGAAAGGCCATCAGAGGCTTTTTCAATAGGCAGTGACATTAACTAGCTTTTTGCATGTACACTCTGGCAGCTCTGCAGACAATAGACTTTAAAGAAGAGAGTGACAGAGGCCCAGGACAGGGTTGGTGGAAACTGGAAGTTGGGAAGGAAGCCACAAGTCAACTGTGTCCAAGCAAAAATGTGAGAAATTATAGGTCAGGTATATTGAAATAGGGCTTCCCAGGTGGTGCTAGTGGTAAAGAACCCGCCTGCTAATACAGGAGATGCAGGAGACACAGGTTCGAACCCTGTGTGGGGAAGATCCCGTGGAGGACAACATGGCAACACACTCCAGTATTCTTGCCTGGAGAATCCGCAAGGACAGAGGAGCCTGGCAGGCTACAGTCCATAGGGTCACAAAGAGTAAGAGACGACTGAAGTGACTTAGCATGCACACATAAATGAGGTATGTATGTGGGAAACAGGGACTAGGAAACCTACAACAGAGCAAATAGAAGGTGCTTGTCATAGTTTTATCTTTTTGTGTCATTTAAAACTATACATTTATGTTTTTATTTACTCACACATTTTTATTTTGCAAAAAAGTTTTCAAAATTTTGAAGATAATGAACTTTGAAAAATACACGCTCAAAAAAAAAAACTGAGCTCTCGATTCCTCTTCCTGTAAACTTAATGATGACTGTATAACCTGAGCAATCTGTCTTGTCAATATTTACCGTCACCCCTGGATCTGTGATGTCCTTGAGCACATGAAACCCTACTGGAGATACAACTCTGCTTGAGAATTTCAGTGATTCTTTTGAAAGTTATAGTCATTTTATTAGAACTTTGCCCTTGGATGATTTCATATGAGCAGCTGCAACAAAGGCCTCACGTGTCACTGGCTGAAGCAGGTGCAGTTCCTCTTGCCCAACCCACAGCCCACAACCTCCTCAGCCTCCTGAGGCAGCCCCTGCAGCATAAGTGACTGGCACACTCATCATGCACATTGGGCAGCTCAAACAGTGGAGAGCAAATACGCCTGGGAGCATCCTTCTCCCAAGAACAGATGGGGAATTGGTGGATGAATACGCCAACTTTCCTCCCATGAGTTGGATCCCTTACACTGTCCTCTACAATTTCCAGCAGGATGGGCTCCATTTGTTCACCATGGTGTCCAGCTTATTAATTTCTTTGTGTGTTCCCAGGTGGCCCTAGTAGTAAAGAACCTGCCTGCCAATGCAAGAGACGTAAGAGATTCGGGTTTGACCCCTGGGTTGAGAAGATCCCCTGGAGGAGGGCATGGCAACCCACTCCAGTGTTCTTGCCTGGAGAATCCCATGGACAGAGGAGCCTGGTAGGCTACAGTCCATAGGGTCACAGAGAGTTGGACAGGACTGAAGCAACCATGCATGCCTGCACATTGTCTTTTGTCCCCACACTCCTCCTGGTATTTCCTGGAATCAGCTTCCAGACAAATGATTTTTTATTCTTATCAGCTTCAGAGGATGGGTTTTCATTTAGATCGTGTATGCTCTTGTAAATTAATTTTTCATATTTTGTACTCCAAGTCTTCTTATGCTTTTACAGAACAAACAAAACACCGACTATTAGCAGGCTGATTCCATTTGCTAAAGAACATTGGAAAAAAGTGGTGCCTGTTAATGCCAATGATCATTCCAGTTTTAATCAATCATGGAGTAAAAAAAAAACTATGAAAGTATATTCTGTAGAAGGTAAAACACCTTTTTGTAATGCTATAATAAATTTAACTGAAAAATCCACAAAGCACATAAACTCATTTATTTTTACAGTGGAAAAATAAATACAAATGCCAGTAGAATATTGGCAGCAAATGTTACTAAATTGAGAGCCCAGAGAGCAAAAAATGCCCTTGCAGTTGGTTTTGATGCACACATAATTGTGAATTGTATCCTGTGTCCAAACAAGATAGTATATGAATATATACTATTCATATAGTATGAATGGGAAAACACAAAGAATATAAATAAATGTATATGCAAGTATATTTTAAATATGTGTACATTAAAATATATAAAATATTAATATATACAATATCTATTAATATATAAATATTAAAATAATTGATGTATTTATATAGCATATATGATGAGCTATATATATGAAAATATATATTCTATATGTATGTGCACATACACACCCACAGGTAGAATAGCTGAACTGTAAAAGTTTTGTGGTAAAGGTAATGTGAAATAAAAAATAGTCTTCATCAAAAATTCTCCCTGCTCCCTGGCATCAAGCAGATCAGAAAATGGATAAGCTTCTGAAGAACTACATTGGGATTCAATCTAAGTGTTCTACAACAAATAAAGGGCATTTTGTAAAAGGTCCCATAAGTATTAATTGCATTCTGGTCCTGTAATAGAGAGTCTGACTCCAGTTTTTGACGTTTCACAACTGGCAACCTTGAAGTCTTGCGCTTTGTGTCCCACATGTGGGCCCCAGGAGCTCCTTCTTTCAATATTGGTGGGAGTTTCACACCACACAAGCCCCTACCTGAATGCAGGAACCATCGCCCTGTCTCTCTTCCTCACCATCACCTAAATTCAAGAGTCTCTTTTCTCTGCTCCCCTAAGCCATCTTAAGACACCTGGCAGTAAGCCCTGCTCTCCCAAGAAAGCCTCATGAGATAACTAACAAGGCTTTTCATACCCTCCTGGTACGTATGTGGCATCCTCAGTCTTGACATATAATCCAAGTTTGGGTGAGGATCCATCCTGTTTCTATCGTATAACCCCAACAGTTTAACATCTTCAAGTGTTCAACAAATGAAGCACCCAAGTATTTCAGCTTTCAAAAATGTTTAACCAGTTGAAATTATGAAACACAGACTTTCAAGCAAAAGAGATATTGAAATGAATTCCTACAAAAGCAGAATGCCCCAGATTATAGGGTAAATGGTAATCTTATCTCTTGGACATTCTAATGTCTAGGCAGGTAGACAAAGAGTGGAAGAGACAGGCAATGCCTAGAACCATAGGCTGCCACTCACCCAGGTTCCCCTCTGTCCTCCTACATGCTGGGGGCTAGGGGGGCGGTGGGGGGAGCAGGGAAGCTCACCTTGCAGTAGTCCGAGCTGTGAGGACAGGACCGCCAGCAGCAGTAGCAGGAGGCACTTAGCCATCTCTGGATCTGGCTCCAGCCCCAAAGACTTAGAGAAGGCAGGACTGAACCACAGCCTCAAGAGCCTCTGAGATCCCGGCTTTATAATTCCAGGCGGGGAGGAGCAGCCAATGGCAGCACAGGCAAAGCCTTGCACTTTCCCAGACAAAAACCACAGAGTGCCTGAAGGAACCAGGGCCCTACATTCTTTCCAGCAATTACTGGCTTTGCTCACTTCCACTGGCCCTACTGAGGAAGCCAAGGTACGTAAGAAGAGCTGACTCTCTCGTGTCCCCATTGCACAATGGTAAGATTGAAGACTAGAGTCTGTTTTACATCACCTAGGGACCTGGGAATTCAGTTGAATTAGTGATGTTTTACCATTTAAGAGGTTTACCATATTGAACCTAACTACTGAAGTATGGTGTGGATAAAAAACTGCTACTGAGGATTCTCTCATTAAAATAAGCTAGGGAAATAAACACACGCTTAGACTTTGTAAAGTGCAGGCCAGACACAAATAGATTTTGATGATAGCATTACCAACCAGGATCCTTGGCCTTAATCAGTAGAAATTGATCAGAGGCCAGACAGAAAATTCAGGCAAAGCTTTATTGGGGCCCCTGCTGCAGCAGGGGAAGTGGGAACAAGCAACAGGTTCACTTGGTCACTTACTCGCTCAGGGGAGGCGAGCTGGTTCCTTACATGGGGTGACGGTAGGGGTGTGTCCAGGGGTCAGGCAAGAGGGGTTACTTAGGTGGTTTGCCCACCCCTTTAGTGGTGGTGAGTGCAGGGGCCATGCATATACCCTACATTTGCTCCCAGCTCTTCAGAAATTGGGGTTTTGGTCTCTTTTTATCTTGTTGTCCATAATCTGTTCCAACTGCACATGTACACAGTTATTTTTCGTTTCTGTGGGGGTTTTTTTGCTCAAGGAGACATTTGTCAGTTACAAGCCCTGGAGCAAATTGTCCCAGCCTGTTTATCAGATACAAGCACTTGAGCAAAGGATCCCTGCCGGTCTCGGTAGTATTGTCTCCTTTCTTGGAAATGAAACACAGCTGCATTTGTTTTTTTCACTTTTTGGCAAATAGGAACAAAATGGAGTATTTCTCCCCAGGTCATCAAAATCTGTACTATAAGTGTTACCAAAAGAGTGTTGGGGGGTCCAGCTGCTCACCCCTCAAAAGCCAAAAAGCAGGCCAGGTTGGTGGAAAGTTTGCTTTATTTCAGGTGTTGGCACCTGGGGGGTAGGGGGAGGTGGGCAGGGAGGGTGGTGGACGTTGTCCAAAGGCTGACTCCCCTCTCTCCCCTGGCAATGAGTGGGGCAAGAGCTTTTATAGACAGAAGGAAGGGGCCACATGCAGAAACAGCACAGTCAGCGGCCTCACACTGGTCACTGATGGTCTGGCCCGCATCATCTTGACTGTTTCAGGTTTAGTGAATCTTCAGGTCCAGGGTCCATTTGTTCCCCTCTTTTTTAGATGAATTCTCAGAGAATTGTGGCAGCTTATGTCATGGGTACTCTTTGGTCATAATGTAGCTAATTTCTTCACCCTAGTGTTTTCATATCTATAAAACAGCTCTCAGGATGTAGCTCAAAATATTATCTATAGTCTTTGGTGGCTCAGATGGGAAAGAGTCTGCCTGCAATGCAGGAGACCTGGGTTCAATCCCTGGGTCAGGAAGAGCCCTTGGAGAAGTGATGGCAACTCACTCCAGTATCCTCGCCTGGAGAATTCCACGGACAGAGGAGCCTGGCAGGCTAGAGTCCATGGGGTCACAGAGTTGGACAAGACTGAGTAACTTTCACTTCTCTTAAGAAAGAACTAAAAGTCATTGACTATATTTAATGACCGTATTATTATTATTTGGTCTCCTTTGACTGTTTTCCTTTATTTCCATATTTCTAATTTCTCTGATTAAACTTATTCTTTGACTAAAGTCTTCCCAGAAAAAAGGCAGGTAGAGGACATGGGGGGTGGGGTGGGGGAAGGACCATAGATAGGGTCCTGCTCTGTTTCACAAGCGACCCAGAGTTCTCATTATTATTTTGAATCTCATTTTTCCTTTTAAAATGAAATTTTCTTTTCTATTCTGGATGCTGAACTACAGCTAGTGGAGAACTCACTTTCCAGAACGCTGTCAGGAGAAAACCTGCTGACCTATCCCCACACGATCCAATGAAATAACTATCACTGGCAAAAAGGATATTAAATACAATCATTCTAAACCTCTGAAAATTGTCATAAAGGCATACAGAAAATCAAGAAACTTTTTTTTTTTTTTCAAGAAAATCTACTAAATCTCAGTAGGAACAGTGAGAATCTAGGCAGGTAATGCCACCAAAAGTGGAATCCAGATGCTTGTCACTCAAAAGTCTTTGAAGAGGCCAGGTTGATGAAATGAAAGTTTGCTTTAGTTTGGATGTCAGCAGTCCATAAGAATATAAGAATCTGAAGTTCTCCCCCAAAAGAACAAACTTGATTTTTAAACAGAGTGTGGGGATGTTCAAGAAAAAGGGTGCCTTCAAAAACAATGGAGATTTTGGTGGTAAGCAAAGAAAAGACTCTTAACCTCCCTGCAAGGAACACCGTAAACTGTAGGTTAGCTAGTTTACTAGAGAGACCCAGAGAGAGAAACAGCTAAGAAAATCCTACTTGGGGCAGAACAGATATGAAAGACTGGCCTGAAGTTTGACCTTTGCAAAAGGGCCTGAAAATAATTGGATCAGACTCTGAAGATTTTCATGCCCAGGAGACCATCAGCCGGTAAGCATGAAGTCCACAGCTTTGTGTAATGACAGTTTCACAGAAAATCAGGGAAAGATCTGGCATACCCCTCTCATCCCAGGAAGACTGTGACCATGCTCTAAACTGTGCCCTCTAAGGTGACATCAAAGCACACTACAGGGGAAATAGATTTCTCTACACTTGAAACTGCTGGAGTGTCATCTCGGGCGGCTCTGAAGAACACTGGTACCATAGTCCTTTATGTCTCAGCACAAAAATAATTCGGTGAGAGGCAAAGTGATAGGTGAGCTTCCCAGGTGATGCAGTGATGAAGAATCGCTCTGCCAATGCAGGAGATGCAAGAGACGCAGGTTCAATCTCTGGGTCAGGGAAGATCCCTTAGAGTAGGAAATGGCACCCCACTCCACTATTTTTGCCTGGAAGATTCCATGGGCAGAGAAGCCTGGTGAGCTATAGTCTATGGGGCTGCAAAGAGTTGGACACAGCTGTATTACTGAGCACATATCGCAGAGTGATAGATAAGAAGTGATGTATTAGAATAAGATGCTTGTGAGGCTTACAAGTAGGTGGAAGGGGGGGTACCACGCCCTGAGAACTTATGGGGCTACAGGTTTATAATCAAAGGAAAAGTGGGGATGTGGAGAAGAACTTCTTGGTCTTTTTTGAATAGACATCATGCTTCTGTCATCAGCTCCTTCTCCAGTTGACCAGGGGAATTTTCTTGTTCCTACATGGTCAAGCTAGGCTCACAAATTACTGTTTTTGTGTGTGCAGAGCACATGTCCTAGGGATCATTCATTTACTGAGCTCACCAGGTAGGCTGTGGGTCTCATGCCACCATTGTTTTATTGTTTTGGGGCATGTCTCATGCTTCTGTTTCATGGTTTTGTTGCTAAGCAAGCCTGCTTGGTTTTGTGGTTAAGCAAACCTGCTTTCTTGAGTAATCATTAGCTTAAGGGGTCTCATATTTTTTTCCACTTACAATCCTCTAGTGGAATTAACTAATCACCTACTTTGTCCCTTTACTCTGTCCCTATCACAGTAGTCCAACCAATTCACTAAACAAATAAACAGAAAATCATAACAAAAACAACAAATGCTGGGAGGTAAGGTGAAAGAGCTGGAATCAATATCCAGAATTGCAGTGATAATTTGTTTAAATGTTCAGTTTTCAACCCCAAATCATGAGACATGCAAAGAAACAGGAAAGTGTGACTCATACACAGAAAAAAAGAAAAAACAGGCAAGAAAAACCTCCTGTGACTGGGGTTGGGAGGTGTGGAGGGGGTGATGTTGGTCAGAGGGCACAAATTTTCACTGTAAGATGACTAAGTTCTGGAGATCTAATGTGCAGCATGGTGACTTGACACTTGCTAAGAGAATAGATCTTAAGCGTTCTTACAACACACACACACCCCCAAAGATAACTATGTAAGATAGATTTTTAAAAATAATTTTATTTATTTATTATTTGTTTTTGGCTATACTGGGTCTTTGTTGCTGTGTGCCAGCTTTTCTCTAGTTGTGGCAAGCACGGGTTGCTGTCTGGTTGCAGAGTTGTGGCTTCTTATTATTGGTGGCTTCTTTTGTTGAAGAGCACAGACTCTAGGTGTGTGGGCTTCAGCAGTTGCAGCACATGGCCTCAGTAGTTGAGGCTCCTAGGCTCTAGAGCACAGGCTCAGTAGTCGTGGCCCATGCACCACATGCCCTGTGGCATGTGGGACCTTCCTGGACCAAGATCGAACCTGTGTCTCCTACACTGGCAGGCAGATTCTTTACCACTTATCCACCAGGGAAGTCCCATAGATATTTTAATTAGCTTGACTGTGGTAATCATTTCACAGTGTGTACATACATGAAACCATCACACTGTATCTTTTAAACATGCATAATTGTCATTATCAATTATACCTCAGTAAGGGCTTCCCTGTGGCACTAGTGGTAAAAAAACCTGCCTGCCAATGCTAGAGACATAGAGACATAAATTTGATTCCCTGAATCAGAAAGATCCCTGGAGAAGGGCATGACAATCCGCTCCAGTATTCTTGTCTGGAGAATCCCATGGACAAAGGAGGCTGGCAGGCTACAGCCCATAGGGTCACACAAACTGACACTACTGGAGCAACTTAACATGCATGTATATCTCAATAAAGCTGGTAGGGGTTTCAGCTGGAAAAAAAAAGTGCAGTCTAAAAGTTGAGTTGTTGTTCAGTCAGTTAGCTGTGTCCAACTCTTTTTTGATCCCATGAACTGTATCCAATAGGTGCCTCTGTCCGTGGGATTTCCCAGGCAACAATATTGGAGTGGGTTGCCGTTTCCTTCTCCAGGAAATCTTCCTGACCCAGGGATTGAACCCGTGTCTCTTGCATTAGTAGGCAGATTCTTTACCACTGAGCCACTGGGGAAGTCCATGTTGAAAGTTATGTCAAATGTTTATCGATAATTAAAGAAAATCAGATATCCCAAGTTAAGGAATTTAGTGCTTTTCTAGGTATGGGAAGACCCAAGAGTCTAAGCTCACTGAAATCATTCCTTTGCTATGCACCTCAGCTCTCTGGGGCTAGTAGCACATCCTAAATTCCCTCGGGGCTCACCAGTGTTGCAGAGAAGAAGCCAATTGTGACTCCATGTTGGAAGCTGTTTCTTTGACTTGCTTTTCATTGCTGCTGTTATTGTAATCATACATAATGGCTTGCCTCATAGGACCCTACCCCTATGCCTGAATGTTAAACTAAAGTGCTTTTGTTCAACTCAGAGAGAGATAATCTGACCCTGCCCATGTGTGAGTGGCTACAAAAAAGAGATTAACACACCCCTTCCAAAGACTGGCCCTTCCCAGAGATGTTTTGCAAGACTGAAGACCCTTTTTACTTCCTCACTGCCTCTCCTTCTCTATTCTGCCTTTTGACTTTAGTTCCTCATTGCTTCTCTGTCTCTGACTCTGTGAAAGAATCTGTCATCCAGACCCTGACAAGATGGTTGCTTTGAGACATTAGTCTGCCATCTTCTCAGTCAGCCTCGGATTTATTGGCCTTTCGTGCAGTGAGCAGAGCGAGCTTGGAGCAAATTTTGAAAACTGGTCAATAAAACCAAGAGATGAGATGTTGAGGCAGGGATTACAACTTTATTTGGAAAGACAGCTGACTGAGAAGATGGCAGAATAATGTCTCAAAGTAGCCATCTTGTCAGAGTCTGGATGCCAGGTTCTTATAGAGTCAGAGAGAGAGAAGCAATGAAGAACTAAAATCAGAGACAAGAATAGAGAGGGAGAGGCAGTGAGGAAGTAAAAAGGGTCTTCAGTCTTGCAAAACATCTCCAGGAAGGACCGGCCTATGGAAGGGGTGTGTTAATCTCTTCTTTTTGTCTAGCCATTCACAGGTGGGCAGGGCCAGATTATCTCTCTATGAGATGAACAAAGGCTCTTAAGTTTAATAGCCAGGCATACAGGCAGGGTCCACTGATGCAGGCCATTGTGTATGATTGTAATAACAAAAGCAAGAAGAAGCAAGTCAAATAAATAGTTTTCAACTTGGAGTCAGAATTGACTTCTTTATAAAAATATGGTTGGTTCTGTTTCTCTGGGGAACCCTGACAGGTACATTCTCCAGAAAGCTCAACAAATTCTTAATAGGGTAAACCCAAAAGAGATTTATACCTAAGATTATCATAGTAAAAATGTTTAAAGATAAAAATAATCTTGTAAGCAGCATTAAAAAAAAAAAATGACCCATGACATACAAGGGACTTCCTCAGTAAAGTTAAAAGCTGACTTCTCTTCAGAACTAGCGGAGGCCAGAGGACATGGCAATGCTACCATAACAGCAGAAAGGGAAGAGGGACTGGAGAGCCTCCTGATGAAGGTGAAAGAGTTGTCTTAAAGCTCAACATTTGAAAAACTAAGATCATGGCATCTGGTCCCATCAGCTCATGGCAAATAGATGAGGAAACAATGGAAACAGTGACAGACTTTATTTTCTTGGGCTCCAAAATCACTGTGGATGGTCACTGCAGCCATGAAATTAAAAGACGCTTGCTCCTTGAAAGAAAAGCTTTGACAAACCTAGACAGCATATTAAAAAGTAGAGACATCACTACGCCGACAAAGTTCCGTATGGTCAAAGCTATGGGTTTTTTTTCCTGACGGCTTAGAAGGTAAAAGCGTCTGCCTACAATGCAGGAGACCTGGATTCTATCCCTGGGTAGGAAAGATCCCCCTGGAGAAAGAAATGGCAACCCACTCCAGTACTCTTGCCTGAAAAATCCCATGGATGGACGGAGGAGCCTGGTAGGCTACAGTCCATGGGGTTGCAAAGAGTCAGACACAACTAAGTGACTTCACATTCACTTTCATGGTTTTCCCAGTAGTCATGTACAGATGTGAGAGTTGGACCATAAAGAAGGCTGAGCATGGAAGAATTGATGCTTCTGAACTGTGGTGTTGGAGAAGACTCTTGAGAGTCCCTTGGACACCAAGACCAAACCAGTCAATCCTAAAGAAAATCAATCCTGAATATTCATTGGAGGGACTGATGCTGAGGCTGAAGCACTAATATTGTGACCACCTGATGTGAAGAACTGACTCACTGGAAAAGACCCTGAAGCTGGGAAAGATTGAAGGCGGAAGGAGAAGGGGACAACAGAGAATGAGATGGTTGGATGGCATGATTGACTCAATGGACATGAGTTTGAGCAAGCTCCGCGAGATGGTGAAGGACAGGGAAGCCTGGTGTGCTGCAGTCGCAAAAAGTCAGACACGACCAAGTGACTGAACAACACTGTTAGAACAGGCTGGCTCAAGGGGGAGCCGAACCCTTTCGCAGGCTAGTAGCCATTTTTTTATAGCCTCAAGACAAAGAACATTCCTCCTGGAAGAGTGACATTAAGTGGTTGGTTAGGATGCTACAGGGTGGGTAATAGGGTGGATATTTTATCTAGTATGGGGTCTGGGAACTGGCCGGTTTAGATCCAAAGGTTCATGGCAACAGTTGCTACGGGGCTTGGTCAGCTTCAGAGATTTTTGTCCTAGGACCTTGTTACCGGGCTGCACACCTGTGACCTTGGTAGAGTGCTCCACAGATCCCACATGCCACAGAACAGCTAAGCCCAGGAGCCACAACTATTGAAGCCCATGTGCCTATAGCCCATGCTCCACTACAAAGAGGCCACCACAATGAGAAGCCCTCATACTGCAGCTAGAAAATAGCCCGCACAGCAACGAAGACCCAGCACCGCATGAAATCTTTTTAAAATGAAGGTGAAATAAAAGACATTCCCAGTTGGACAGCCAGTGCAGATGGTGAGGGGTGGGCGGGTGGTAATAGGCATTCCATCCTCTGGCTTGTTCTCCACACTACTAGAGAGATTTCTGCCAAATAACATATACTATGTCTAAAATGCATCCCAATGAGTTCATGTACAGTCTGCTATATTTAAAATGGATAACCAACAAAAACCTATTATATAGCACACGGAACTCAATGTTATGTGCCAGTGTAGATGTGTGGGGGGGTTTGGGGGAGAATGGAAACATGTATATGTATGTCTGAGTCCCTTCACTAGTCACCTGAAACTATCACAGTGTTGTTAATTGGTATACACCAATACAAAATGTTTTTGGTGTAAAAAATAAATAAATAATTTTTAAAGTGCATCCCAATGACACAATGAAAGTGATAGTTGCTAAGCCATGTCAAACTCTTTGTGACCCCACGTACTGTAGCCTGACAGGCTCCGGGAATCTCCAGGCAAGAATACTGGAGTGGGTTGCCATTCCCTTCTCCAAGGGATTTTCCTGACCCATGGATTAAATCTGGGTCTTCTGCATTGCAGTCAGATACTTTACCACCTAAGCCACTGGGGAAGCACAATGACACAATAAAAGATGTTAAAAGGAGAAAAGTGGGTTTTCTTCCCCTCACATGTATAATAAAGATTATTTTGAACATGTTGTTGAGAAATAAATATTCCCTGGATTTCTTAGTGCTCATATAAAAGGTCTAGCCTCCTGGGACATGTACACACACACAGTTTAAAGATAAGAAGTGTTTGCTCTCACTCTTCTGGGGAACACTCCCCTTTCACAGACCAGGATTCAATCTCTAATTCCTTGTCTACTTAATTGCTCTGATTCAGGAGAATAATATACCTCCCTTATCTCTCTGAAAGGGCCAAGAAGTTACTGCCTGAACTAGGTCCCTGGGTTAAACTCCCAGGAAGACTGCAACACTCACCCTTAGGCATTTACATTTCAGACAGGAAGGAGCCTGGTGCCTTGGAGACAACTCTAGGTTGAGAAGAAAGATAGTAGCTCAGTTGTGTCCAATTCTTTGCGATCCCATCTACTGTAACATGCCAGGCTCCTTTGTCCATGGAATTCTCCAGGCAAGAATACCAGAGTGAGTTGCCATTCATGCTTCTCCAAGGGATCTTCCCCCTCCAGGGATTGAACCTGGGTCTCCTGCATTGCAGGCAGATTCTTGACCTGAGCCACAAGGGAAGCCTAGATTGAGAAAGTCAAGGACAAATGATGGCCCTTAGAGGCATTTACATAGCAGAGAGGTGCAGGGAGAATTCAGGAAGTCTCCGAGGAGCAAGTTTTCCTCCCTCCTTTCAGGAAAACCTGAACTCCTTATGGATTTAGAGAAAGCAGAGGAACCAGAGATCAAATTGCCAACATCCATTGGATCATTGAAAAAGCAAGAGAGTTCCAGAAAAACATCTATATCTGCTTTTTTGACTACGCTAAAGCCTTTCACTATGTGGATCACAACAAAATGTGGAAAATTTTTCAAGAGATGTGAATACCAGACCACCTGACCTGCCTCTTGAGAAATCTGTATGCAGGTCAGGTAGTAACAGTTAGAACTGGACATGGAACAACAGACTGGTTCCATGTCGGGAAAGGAGTAAGTCAAGGCTGTATATTGTCACCCTGCTTATTTAATTTATATGCAGAGTACATCATGAGAAATGCTGGGCTGGATGAAGCACAAGCTGGAATCAAGATTACTGGGAGAAATATCAATAACCTCAGATATGCAGATGACACCACCCTTATGGCAGAAAGTGAAGAAGAACTAAAGAGCCTCTTGATGAGAGTGAAGAAGAGAGTGAAAAAGTTGGCTTAAAATTCAACATTCAGAAAACTAAGGTCATGGCATCTGGTCCCATCACTTCATGGCAAATAGATGGGGAAATAGTGACAGATTTTATCTTTTTGGGCTCCAAAATGACTGCAGATGGTGACTGCAGCTATGAAATTAAAAGATGTTTACTCCTTGGAAGAAAAGCTGTGACCAACCTAGACAGCATATTAAAAAGCAGAGACATTACTTTGCCAACAAAGGTTCATATGGTCAAAGCTATGGTTTTTCCAGTGGTCATGTATAGATGTGACAGTTGGACTATAAAGAAAGCTGAGCACTGAAGAATTGATGCTTTTGAAGTGTGGTGTTGGAGAAGACCCTTGAGAGTCCCTTGGACGGCAAGGAGATCTAACCAGTCCATCCTAAAGGAAGTCAGTCCTGAATATTCATTGGAAGGACTGATGCTGAAGCTGAAACTCCAATACTTTGGCCACCTGATGTGAAGAACTGACTCATTGGAAAAGACCCTGATGCTGGGCAAGATTGAAGGCAGAAAGAGAAGGGGACGACAGAGGATGACATGGTTGGATAGCATCACTGACTCAATGGACATGAGTTTGAGTAAACTCCTGAGAGTTCGTGATGGACAGGGAGGCCTGGCGTGCTGCAGTCCCTGGGGTTGCAAACAGTAGGACATGACAGAGTGAATGAACTGAACTGAATTATAGAAAGTCTGAGGACAACTCTCTCTCTCTCTCTCTCTCTCTCTGTCTGATAAATAAATGGCCCCAAATCCATTTTCTTCCACTTTCGCCTATGGACTATGCAGCCACTTGTGTAGGAGATTTTTCTACTTTTATTGCATCACCCCAAGAGTAAAGTCTAGAGCAAGGGGAGTCACATACATTACTACCATGAGAGCATTAATTTAAAAATACCTTTGACACAGAACATCTTCTATGCACATTCAGGTAAAAATTAATAAAGATACATGCCACGAGTTCAGGGAGTGTTTGACGGGAGGATGCCTACGTGCTGTCACCCATGAGTCCTTTGTCTTTCTTCAAGCGGAACAGCATGCTGCTCCCAGGGACTGAGGTCACTGTGTGAGGCAGGCTTGGGTCTCCTTTAGTAAACATTCTCTTTTTGACAAAATTGCTTAGTCTTGCTCCCCCTTCATGAGATATGGATTGTCTCCTGACCTTGTGACTAGGATCACCCCTTGTTCCCTTGGTAACGGTTGCTGTATGTTTGGTTTGCTGAATTCTGTCATTCCCGAAAGAAGTTTCTTGTACTGCAGCCTGTATATACTCATAGAAAAATCATTAAAGCACCTTTGTTCCATTAGAGCTTAGGTCCCTGGGTCTTTTTTTGTCTCTCTCTCTCTTTTTCTGGCTGACTTTCTGGAGCGTGGAGACCCGTCGTGCTCACTTTTCTGCCCGGGCTTCTAAGACCCTCTCGAGAAGGCACTTTGTGCCTTCACCCCCTCGAGAGGGTGCCTGGTGCCTTCATGAGCGATGCAAGTCCTGTGTCAAGGGCTTTATTGGTCCTCTGCGTAAACCAGGGGATATCAGCCTCTTTCTCTCTTTTACTTTCTTATCGTCGACTCTGTACCACCAGGTTCTGGTCCATTAAAGGACCCCAACAAGTGGTGCCAAGAAACAGGGACACTGGTATACGTGGCATATCAGGCAGAGTGACTCAGGGACCTATTGAGGTGGGTAAGTACTAAGGCATGGGTCAAATGGCTGGAAAGCCCCATCATTTTTCTACTTTACTTCACCATTTGTTTAAAGTTCAGGGACTTCTGGTTTCACACCAATGAATAGAGGCTTGCCTTCAAACAGTAGTTGAACATAATCCCTGGTTCCCTGATGAAGGCAGTTTTGATTTAGAAATTTGGCACCGGGTCAAAGAAAATGTTGAACGAGCCGCCGGGCAAGGAGAAAATATTCCAATTGATTTTTGGCCCTTATGGGCTCTCATTAAAGCTGTAATGCTACCATTTCAAGGTAATTCTAGCCCTCAAGATATTCGACAACAGACAGAACACTTATTGCATGAATATGAATTAGATGATGAAACTTTACAAAAGGCTCAATTAGAACAACATAAAATATTTCAAAACTTTCCTACTAGCCTTGCCCCGGCTGCTCCAACTCCTCCTCCTCCTTCTCCTCTGCCAGCAGGCACATATCCAGAGGTCTCTCCTTTGTTAAAACTTAATGATTCTGATAACGACTCTCCTGAGGCATTTATTGATACCAAAACTGGCAACACTCTTATGGACAATTATGATAAGTCCTTGACGCAGACTCATACTTACAAAAAATCAGCCCTTATCCGCTTTCCTCAGCAACAGAGACTCTCTGATTTACTGGCCTTGCAGTCACAAGTTTCTGATGCCAATGGTTTTTCTGTCTTTCCAGTTTTAAGAAATTCTGACACTCAAGGGCACATAATACCTCAATAGGACACTATTAATCTTTTTCACATGCAACAAATGTAACTATGTATGGCCCACATTCACCTTTTACAAGAGAGCTTCTAAATGTTGTGACATCTTCTATTGGAAACTTTATTCCCTATGATTGACAAACTTTAATAAAAGCTCTCCTTAAACCAGAATATCTTCAGTGGACAATGTGGTTTCATGATATAGCCAGAGATCATGCTAACAAGAATGCTCGAGCTGGCACTCCCCAAATCAAATTACTTATGAAATGTTAACTGGCTCCGGACAATTTGATACTATAGAAGCTCAAATACAATGCCCTCCTTTGTTGCATGAACAATTAAAAACAGTGGCCCTTGAAGCTTGAGATCAAATTACTCCTCAAGGAGAGCCTACAAGTAGTTACACTAAAATATTACAAGGACCTAATGAAAGTTATGCTGATTTTTTGGCTAGATTAGAAACTGCTATTTCCCACACTGTAATCGGAGAAGAAGCCAAAAGACAGCTAGAGAGATTACTTGCTTATGAGAATGCAAATCAGGAATGTCAAAGAGCTATCGCTCCAATTCGTGAGACTGGAACTATTATTGATTATTTGAAAGCTTGTCACAATCTAGGATCAGAAACTCAGAAGATGCAAATGCTGGTTGAGGCAATGGCTGCTACCTTTAGAAAGGGAAATGAAGGATGCTTTACATGTGGAGATAAAAATCGTTTAAAAAGGGACTGCCCTAAGAAGGCTAATAAAATACCAAAAATTTGCCCTTGCTGCCGTAGAGGAATGCATTGGGCCAAAAAACTGTAAATTTAAATTTGATATTGATGGAAAACCTATTCCGGGAAACTCCAAACAGGGGACCCCCCAGGTCCCCTACAACAAAAACCAGGGGCAAATTCTATCTTTTCCCTCAAACCCTCAACATCCGGCAGTGCTGCCATCGATATACCAGCCCTAAATGATTTTTTCCTTTACCCTCAAGCAGTCCCTTCTAGAGTGCCTACCGGACTTTTTGGACCCCTGCCCCCACAAACTTTCAGTCTTTTGCTTGGCCGATCTAGTCTGACTTCTAAAGGAATTACTGTTCACCCTGGAATAATCGATTCAGATTATAAAGGAGAGATTCAAATTATGATGTCATCTCAGATTCTATGGCAATTCAAAAAGGGGGACAAAATTGCTCAATTACTTCTTTTACCTTACATTTCTATCAACTCCTCTAATAATGTACGGACAGGTGGATTAGGCAGTACAGATCAAAAACAATCTTTATGGACATCATTAGTATCTGAGTATGCCCGACCAAATATAAATATCAAAATTAATGGTAAAAGATTTTCCAGTCTCCTTGACACTGGATCTGATATTACTATTATTTCCAAACATTTATGGCCCAAATCCTGGCCTGTACAAAAGGTCTCTTGCCATATTGCAGGAATTTCTCAAACTAAAGTACAAGAAGTTTATCAAAGTGTTCAAATACACCCATGTGAGGGACCAGAAGGCCAACCTGCAACATTAAGACCTTATGTGATAAATATACCCTTTAATCTAATAGGAAGGGACTCACTTATGCAATGGCAGACTCAAATATACATTCTACATTTTTCCTAGGGGCCACTGCTCATTTAACAAGCAAAGCAATTATTAAAATAATTTGGAAGAATGATGAGCCTATTTGGACAGAGCAGTGGCCCCTTACAAAAGAAAACTTACAGACTGCTGAAGAACTGATAGACACACAATTAGAATTGAAACATATTGAGGAATCTTGCTCTCCAAGGAACTCTCCCATTTTTGTTATAAAGAAGAAGTCTAACAAATGGTGCCTCTTAACAGACCTTAGAAAAGTTGATGCATCTATGAAACCTATGGGTGCATTACAACCAGGAATCCCATCACCTACTACTATTCCTCAAAACTGGCATATTATTATTATTGATTTACAAGATTGCTTTTTTAATATACCTTTACACCCTTTAGACCAAGAGAGATTTGCTTTCTCTCTCCCTTTTCCTAACCACAACGGGCCTCATAAATGATATCAATGGACTGTGCTGCCTCAAGGAATGATGAAATTCTCCCACCATGTGTCAATACTACGTGGCTAAAGCCCTTGAGCCTGTGAGAAAACAGTTTCCTGACTTTCTTGTTATTCATTATATGGATGATATATTATTTTCAGCTCCATCTGTTTTAGAAACTCAACACATGTTTGATATAGCTCAACTATGCTTAAAAAACTCTGGGTTAATCATTGCCCCTGAAAAAATTCAAACCTCTACACCTTACCATTACTTAGGATTTATTGTTAATAGACAGTGTATTATTCCTCAATTAACTCAGATTCATACTGATAAATTATCAACTTTAAATGATTTTCAAAAACTCTTGGGCAATATAAATTGGATTAGGCCCTCATTAAGCATTGCTAATTATCAACTAACTAATCTATTTAATACTTTGAAAGGAGATCCTAATTTAGACAGCCCTCGTTCACTTTCTCGAGAAGCACGAGAAGAACTCTATTTAGTGCAAAATAAATTACAAAAACAGTTTCTTACTCACATCAGATTAGATTTACCTCTAGAATTATTTGTACTGCCCTCTCTTCATTCTCCCACAGGACTTCTTGCCCAACAAGAACACCCAATAGAATGGATCTATACACATTTTAGAGGAGTAAAGTCACTTACACCTTACCTTGATTTAATTGCTCTTATCATTATCAATGGAAGAAATAGAACTAAAACTCTAATTGGCTCTGATCCTCATAAAATTGTAATACCTATCAATAAATTTCAATTTGAAAATGCATTACAAACTTCCACTGATTTTCAAATAGCCTTTCTAGAATATTTTGGAAAAGTTTCATTCCATTATACATCTAGCAAGCTGTGGAATTTTTTCAATTTCCCACATGGTCAGCTCACAGCCTATACCACAAGCTGAAGTTTTTTATATAGATGGAACTAAAAATGCCAAAGCCTCATTCTGGTCTCTCAAAGAATATAAAGTCTTTTACACTAAGTTCCATTCTGCTCAACAAAATGAATTATATGCTCTTATTCAAGTTATTTGCCTACATCCTTACCCCATTAATATAGTCTCTGATTCCTTATATTCAGTTTTTGTATTAAAGAATATAGAAACCTCTATTATAAATTCCAATCAACCTATTATTCAACAACTTTTTTCAGAATTACAATCCATTATTAGAAGCCGCACTTCTCCCATTTATATTACCCATATTCGGGCACATTCTTCCCTTCCTGGTCCTATGACTCATGGTAATGAACAGGCTGATAAACTTGTTTCTTTTGCTACTCCGGAAGAACAACATGCTTTGCTGCACAACAATGCTGGTTCCCTACACCAACTATGGAAAATCCCATACTGCCAGGCTAAAGAAATTATTAATAATTGCTCTACTTGTAAACCCCTACATCTTCGACCCATTGCACAAGGTGCTAATCCTCGGGGATTGCAACCTAATGAACTATGGCAGATGGATGTAACTCATTGTCCTGAACTTTCTCCATCTTCCTTCCTACATGTCTGTATCAACACCAATTCTTCTTTTATATGGGCCACACCTCTTCGCGGTGAAGCTACACATCACGTTATAACTCACTTATTAGCCTGCTTTGCTATAATGGAAACTCCTAGCTCTATTAAAACAGACAATGGCCCTGCCTACACTTCAAGATATCTCAAACAATCTTTACAATCCTTTTCTATTAAACATATTACTGGCATTCCTTATAATCCACAAGCACAAGGCATAGTCGAATGAGCACATCACACACTAAAATTACAAATAAAAAAATTAAAAAGAGGAAAATACATAGGAACATTGCTGTCTTCCTCATCTAAAACAGATTTTACTAAATTCCAACATAAGATATTTTCTAAACCTACAACTATTGTTAATATGGCTTTATTTGTTTTAAATTTTTTAAACTTACCACAAGGAGATATCTTGACTAGAGCAGAAAAACATTTCAAAGAATTGAAGGATTCTTCTTTTCCTCTGCCCATTTGGTACCAAGACGGGTTAAATAAACAATGGAAACCTGGGAAATTAATCTTACAGGGAAAGGGGTATGCTTGTATTTCCCCAGATGGATCCAATGAGCTCACGTGGCTTCCTCTTCAGAAGATCCGAGCCAGGGGGGGCCCCAGCCTTCAAGATAGAGAAGAGACAACAAAAACCCCAGGAAGAAGAAATTCCAATACAGGCCATGACAGCTTTAAAAATCTCCAGAAAACGCCACTCTCGGCGGCATCAACCTTATGATCTCCCCTCTTGGGGACAAATAAAAACACTCACTAATCAAGCTGAAAATCTGGTTTCTCAACAGGGAATGCCTCGGAATCCTGAAAATGTTTTAGTTGCTCTGCTTGCTTTGCTTGCTTGCGCCTCCCCCGCTCAAGCTGAATCAATAAATCACACTTACTGGGCTTACATACCTAACCCCCCTTTACTTTAGGTCGTAGACTGGACGGAAAGAGGACCAATCGTATTAACTAATGACTCCACACATATGCCTTCTCCCTGGAGCTTTAAAGGGCCCTCACACCCTGAAGAAGAAGGGAAACTAATTAATATCTCTTTAGGTTATGAAGTCCTTCCTTTATGTATGGGCCCAGCAGAATTATGTATAAACGTTAGTCGACAAACTTGGGCTTTCGTCCTGCCTCCAAAAAAGGATTTTTGGACACTGCTTGGATTATTTACTGCCCTTTCTTTGTCAGTGAACCATGTTTATACTATTGAAACTTTAGGGAAAGAATTAGGGAAAGAAGAAAGAACAACATGCCAAGGGTTTACTAATAAGAACTTTAAATATATTCCTGTTCATTGGGACAAATGTCAGGCCAAATCAGGAAAATTAATGTTTCTAGCCAATCATACAATTGTTGATTGGGGACCCCACAGTATGTGGTTATCTAATTGCTCAGATGATATTAACAGTACTGTATGTGATTACATTACTCAAGTGGCATGGAAGGTTACCAATACTACAATGGAGCATTACCATGACAAAGGACTTCTTGGATGGCATAACAGTGGAATGGCCCCCCCTTGTCCTCGAATCAGACTCCTCCATAAACAGACTGGGCCTGAACAATGGGATATTTGGAAGCTTGCTGCAAGCACTGAGGAACTTGGGACTTGGACTGGACATTTCACAAGGACCAATCATACCATAGCAATTATTTCTTTCGCTATACTCAATCATATTTTATATGAACCTGTGCTCCATTTCCTTTTGTTATAGCTATAGGAAACTTACAATTCAATAAGACTTTACGTTCTGTAACTTGCATAAATTGAAGATTATATACTTGTCTTAACTCCTCTATTTCCTTAAGATATGACTCTCTTTTGAATCTTCGATCTCAACGTAGTCTATGGTTACCAATAAATCTCCAACGGCCCTGGGAAGAAGGTCCCATGGCTGGACTTGCTTCCCGGTTGCTTACTAAATTGCTCTGGTGATCTAAAGGATTCATTGGATGGCTGATTTTTAGTATTTTGGGATTAATAGCTATTTGCACCACTGCTGCTGTCACTGGTGTTGCTTTACAAACCTCTAATAATTTTATTCAAAATAGGACTAAAGATGCCCATACTATATGGGCCACTCAGACTCAGATAGATGAGGAAATTCAAGAAGAAATATAGGAACTGAGAACAGCCATCAAATGGGTTGGAGATCAATTAACAGATGTACAAAAACAGGTGATGCTAAAATGTGATTGGAATTCTACTCAATTTTGTGTTACTCCTGTTCATTTCAATAATAGTGCCTACAACTGGGAACAAATCAAGTTTCATTTACAAAACATACATGATAATGCCTCTCTGAATGTACAATTATTACAAAAAAAATATTTGAAACCTTTTCTAATAATCTGCCCTCTTTCATTGATATGGAAACTTTAGCTAAACAATTAGCTGATCAATTATCTGGGCTAGACCCATGTGGATGGTTTCAAAGCCTTACTCATAGCATTGGGTCTGGAACCATAATTTTGGTGATTGTCTTAACAATTATATTTGTTGTACCATTGCCTTCAAAGATTGTCAAAACTAAACAAACTGATGGTCAGAACTCTTCTTACAAATATTATAAATAAATAAGGGGGAATTGTCGGGGAGTGTTTGACGGGAGGATGCCTACACACTGTCTCTCCTGAGTACTTTGTCCCTCTTCAAGCGGAACAGCACGCTGCTCCCAGGGACTGAGGTCATTGTGTGAGGCAGGCTTGGGTCTCCTTTAGTAAACATTCTCTTTTTGACAAAATTGCTTAGTCTTGCTCCCCCTTCATGAGATATGGATTGTCTCCTGACCTTGTGACTAGGATCACCCCTTGTTCCCTTGGTAACGGTTACTGTATGTTTGGTTTTCATCTCTATCATTCCCGAAAGAAGTTTCTTGTACCACAGCCTGTATATACTCATAGAAAAATCATTAAAGCACCTTTCCTCCATCAGAGCTTAGGTCCCGGGTCTTTTTTGTCTCTCTCTCTCTCTCTCTCTCTCTCTCTTTTCTGGCTGACTCTCTGGAGCGTGGAGACCCGTCGTGCTCACTTTTCTGCCCGGGCTTCTAAGACTCACTCGAGAGGGCACCTGGTACCTTGGTGAGTGATGCAAGTCCTGTGTCAAGGGCTTTATTGGTCCTCTGCGTAAACCAGGGGATATCAGCCTCTTTCTCTCTTTTACTTTCTTATCGTTGACTCCGTACCAACAGGTCCCGGTCCATTAAAGGACCCCAACACCATGAGTTCAGTGTTTTAAAAATATTTTAAAGCATTTAGAAGTTTATATTTTAAAGTTATTTTAGAAGTAAAATATCAGGCTTCTCTGGTGGTCCAGTGGTTAAGAATACACGTTGCAGGGCAGGGGACACCAGTTCAATCCCTGGTCCAGGAAGATCCCACATTCTGCAGAGCAACTAAGCCCGTGTACAGCAATTGTTGAGCCTGCACTCTAGAGCCCAAGAGCTCTCTGCAACAAGAGAAGCCACCGCAATGAAAAGCCTGAGCACCACAACTAGAGAGGAGCCCCTGCTCGCCACCACTGCAGAAAAGTCTGCACAGCAACAAAGACCCAGAACAGCTAAGAATCAGTAAACAAACAAGTAAAGACTTATTTATAAAAATATAAAAATAAATCTCTCTCTCTCTCTTTGGTCGCTGAGTCCTGTCTGACTCTTGTGACCCCATGGACTGTAGTCCGCCAGGCTCCCCTGTCCATGGGATTCTCTAGGCAAGAACACTGGAGTGGGTTGCCATTTCCAATTATCCCTTTGTCAATGTCTTGGCTTTCTGAGAAGTTTCATTTGGGGTCCTTGAAACTGAGTAGGACCCCACAGGGCTCCTGGGCATGAAAGCCTTTCTGTGTCCCCTTCCCTGAGTTCCAAAGGGCAGGTTCAGACAGCTGCAGATCCTGGAAGGGATGAAATGCAGAGATAAGGGAGGAATGGTCAGAATGCAACAGTGTAGACTTGGAAGCAAGGTTCTGGTCCCCCCTCAAGGCATACACAAAACAATATTTTTGAGTTGTTTTTCAAATAGAGAAACTCCTCCAGGTGGGAGAGGCAAGCTGCCCACAGGCACCTAGACCTCAGATAGCTGGAACCAGAGGCTGAAGATGACCACTCCCACTGACTTCACTACCAACCAATCAGAAGAATGTCCATGAGCTGATCACACACTGCTCCTTGAACACTATAAAACTCACTACTCTCTCTAGGTTGGAACACACAGTGTTGATGGCTCTGGACCCCTTTGCCTATCAAGGCAAAAAAGCTATTCTTTTCTACTTCACTCCAAACTCTGTCTCTGAGGTTTAATTCGGTGTTGGGGCACAGATACCTATTCGGCTTCACCCTCTTCTGGCCTCCATGAGCATATTGACTGAAGAAATTTGCTTTACCAAGTGATTTTTCTAGTCTCCTGATTAAGTGGTTTCTGAGGGGCTCAGGTAGAAAGATCCCATGGATGGAGGTGCCTGGTAGGCTGCAGTCCATGGGGTCATGAAGAGTCAGACACGACTGAGCGACTTCACTTTCACTTTTCACTTTGATGCATTGGAGAAGGAAATGGCAACCCACTCCAGTGTTCTTGCCTGGAGAATCCCAGGGACGGGGGAGCCTGATGGGCTGCCATCTATGGGGTCGCACAGAGTCAGACACGACTGAAGCGACTTAGCAGCAGCAGCAGGTAGAAAGAGGGAGTGGAACCTGCGGCTTAGCTCAGCCCTGAGGGATTCAATCCCTAGGACCTTCTCTACAAAGAATCCAAGTCTAGGGAAGCTCCCAGCTCAGTGGGTGTTACAATGACATACTGCTCTCCTTGATGGAGAGTGCTGACATTAGGGGGAAAAAAAGCCCAACATGAGGGTTTTGTGGTTGGTTTTATTTGGGGGAAAATGAGTACTACAGCCCAGGAGACCACATTTCAGATAGCTCTGAGGAACTGCTCCACAGAGGTAGGTGGAGAAAGTCAGTATACATGTGATTTGGTGTATGCTTTGGTGAAGGGGGAGTACATACAATCAAGCACTTTTTTTTCCCCAGAAGATTTCTGCTAGTCATGAAGAACAGACATCATCGTGAAGGATTTTAGTGCTTTTCTAGATATGGGGGGATAAAAGAACTGGGTTCATAAAATTGGCTCCTGAAGATATCTATCTAAATACTTGTTCTGCCAGTTTTCCCCAGAGAACAGAGTGTCTCATCTCTGTTCTGCACCCTGAGCTTCTCTCGGGGGGGGGGTGTTCAAAGTCAACAGCTGCAGCAGTACATAATTTAATCCTCGGAGAGGCAGATGGCAAGTGCTGATTTAAGAGGAGAAAATATCCACCTTGAGGTTATGAAGATGGCTAAGTACACAACAAGTTGCAGTTGGACAGGGGAGATTGATCGCAGTTTATTAGTCGTGTGTGAGTCCGTGTGTGTGTGCGCGCTCAGTCGTGTCCAACTCTGCGACCCCCTAGACTGTGGCCGGCCAGACTCCTCTGTCCATGGGATTTCCCAGGCAAGAATACTGGAGCAGGTTGCCATTTCCTCCTCCAGGGCATCTTCCTGATCCAGGCATGGAAGCCACATCTCCTGCTTTGGCAGGCAGATTCTTTACCACTGGGCCACCTGGGAAGCCACTATTAGTCACACAAGATGCCCCAATTATGTGGCAGGATAACAAACTGACACACTCTATCCTTCCCTCCTTCTCCTTCCCAAAAGAACTCTAATTTCTTCTAAGAAGCTTCCAGGCTTTTTTCAAAACCTGGCCTCACAGAGGGTTTTTTTTGGCAAGCACAAACAGAAGTTGTTTAGAACAACTTCGGGCTTCCCGGCTGGCTCAGTGGTGAAGAATCCACCCTCTAATTCAGGAGACACAAGAGACCTGGGTTCGATCCCTGGGTCAGGAAGATTCCCTGGAGGAGGAAATGGCAGCCCACTCCAGTATTCTTGCCTGGAGAAATTCATGGACAGAGGAGCCTGGTGGGACCCCGGTCCATGGGGTCCCAAAGAGTTGGACATGACAGAGCAACTAAGACTTTTGAACCTGAGGTCTTGTAGACTGGGAGGTAAAGTTTCATTAACTGTTCTTTGAGGGGATTTTTCTTGTTCTCTTAATTGAGTCATTCCTCTGCATTTTCATTTTACTGAACTCATCTGTCTCTATGAATTTAGGAGAAACTGTTACCTGCTGTGGTCTTGAAGGAGTGTTTTTACGTGGGAGCATCCCTGTGTACTCTGTGTCCAGTATTTTTGTTACAAGGACTGGTTTTAGTGTGGACGCCAGCCATGCCTTTCCTCCAAGTGTGCTGGCCATTATGCCCTTGGGAGGCTGTGTGTGTTGTGTTGGGGTTTTAGAGCCTGTGCAGGATATGAGGTGGGGCTTCCTCTCCACACTGTGCTGCCCCTGCTCCGGCAAGGGTGGGATCTGCGCCCCAGTTGCTGAAGTAGAGATCCCAAGGGTCTGGTTTGATCAGGCTCCAATGCTATTGAGTGCATTCCCTGCCCCAGAGGAGAAGATTGCTGAAGTGGGTGAAGCCTGTGCAGTCACAGAGGGTCCAAACGCTCCTGCATAGGCATCCATGGTTCTGTTCAATCCAGCTCAACTTCACCGACTTTTCTGTTGTGTCCATCTCAGATCTAGGGTATGCCTGCGGTGTGGAGTGGTGGTGTGGGTTTGGAGGTCGGGCTGTTGTGGCTGCAGGAATTGAGGTGGCTGACATTTCCCAAGACCGGTCCTCCCCAGACCCTGGGCTATAGCTAAACCAAGTCCTCTCCCACGGCCTATCCGATGTTCAGCGCTTAACCACTGTACCGCTTGTGGCACCACCCAGCCTCTTGCAGAGGCTGTGGCCACTAAGGCCTGTCTGAGTCATAGGCCAGCCCCCCTTGTCTGTCTGTGCCGAGTACTTAGTTGCTAAGTTGTGTCCAACTGTTGCAACCCCTTGGACTGTAGCCCACCAGGCTCCTCTGTCCATGAGGATTCTCCAGGCAAGAACACTGGAGTGGGTTGCCATGCCCAGGGGATCCCTCCAGGGGACCTTCCCAACGTAGAGATTGAGCCCAGGTCTCCCTCATCACAAGCGGATTCTTTACCATCTGAGCCACTTGTGCGTGCTTGCTCCTTGGAAGAAAAGCTAAAACCTAGACAGCATATTAAGAAGCAGAGACATTATTTTGCCAGCAAAGGTCCATCTAGTCAAAGCTATGGTTTTTCCAGTAGTCGTGTATGGATGTGAGAGTTGGACTATAAAGAAAGCTGAGCACCAAAGAATTGATGCTTTTGAACTGTGGTGTTGGAGAATATTGAGAGTCCCTTGGACTGCAAGGAGATCCAACCAGTCAATCCTAAAGGAAATCAATTCTGAATATTCACTGAAAGAACTGATGTTGAAGCTGAAACTCCAACACTTTGGCCACCTGATGAAAGCACTGACTCACTGGAAAAGACTTTCCAGTGATGCTGGGAAAGATTAAAGGTTGGAAAAGGGGACAACAGAGGATGAGATGGTTGGATGGCATCCCCAACTCGATGGACATGAGTCTGAGCAGGCTCTAGGAGTTGGTGATGGACAGGGAAGACTGGCGTGCTGCAGTCCATGGGACCGCAAAGAGTCGGACACGACTTAAACTGAAGTGACACCAAGTCCTCTCCCGGGGCCTGAGACTCAGTGCTTAGCGGCTGCGCCCTCTTGCGGCGTCTCTTGGTACATACTCTGACGTCTGCTGTGGCCAGAGACCTGCCGCCCCGCATGGGCTCTCAGTGGGCTCTGTGGTTCCCGTCCAATCGCACCCCAGGGTCCCTGGTCTGTTTCTGCAGAGCTAAGGCCAGTCTTATCCCAGATCCTATCCCAGCCTTTGGTGTGCTGTGAGTGGGCCAGGGTGTTTGCACCTTCAGGTTGGGAAGTAAAGCAAGGCAACAGCAAGCCAGCATGCATGCATTCCTCACAAGTACAGTCTAGGCTCCTCCAGCCCTTTGTCTGTGCCAGTGGATTTCCTGCGAGGCAAGGGGACTTGTCTCCTCCACTTGGGAACCTGGATGGGATGCCCTAATTGTAGCTTTACTTGCTCACCCCCAGGGCAGGAGTCCATCTGTATGGACCTTCTCTTCCTTACACATCCCTTCAAGTGTGCAGGTTCTGATGCAATGCCTTTGTTGTCCATCCTACTAGGTTACATGAAGATCTTTTTTACAGCTTTGGTTGTATAGTTTGGTTGTATAGTTTCTTTTGCCAGTTTCCAGTTTTAAATGGAATTTTTTTTCATTTCTATTTTTGTTCATTATTGGTGTATAGAAAAGCAACAGATTTTTGTATGCTAACCTTACACTCTGCAACTTTACTGAATTCATTAGGGCCCTAATTTTGGTGCAGTTGTTTTTCATTTGTAGCTCAAATACTAAGTTTATGGAACCTAACATTCTTATTTCTGGTACCATTTTTGTTGTTCAATTTGCAATCAGGAGAAGCAAAATGAAACAATTTTGGAGTAATCTCCCGAACACTGCTGAGACCAAGCTGCCCAAGTTAAGTGAGGTGGGTCTGGTCAGTGGCACCCTCTTGTGTCAAATGGGAGCATTCTTTGTCGGTAGCTGCACCAGATTTAGCATTTAATGTTCAAAAGTACAGATTGACTAGGAGCTCAGCTGGTAAAGAATCTGCAGGAGACCCCAGTTTGATTCCAGGATTGGGAAGTTCCTCTGGAGAAGGGGATAGGCTACCCACTCCAGTATTCTTGTCTGGATAGAGGAGCCTGGCAGGCTACAGTCCACCGGGTCACAAAGAGTCAGACACAACTGAGCGCCTAGGCACAGTACTGAACAAAAGTAGGAATGCATAGGACTGCCGGCATGTCAGTTTAGTGTGTGAGCTTCAGCAGCCAGCAGTCTGACAAAATTAATATAAGAAGCAACTGTCAGAACTAGACTTCTGAGCTTTTCCATAGGTGTGAGCCTTCAGACTTAGCCCAGGACTTCTTCCTCAGATTTGCAGAAAGTCCTGTACATAGCCAAAGTTAAAAACTGTTTTCTGAATGCCTGCTAAGAAGTCTAGAGAAATCTACTGGCAGAAATGGGTCTTATAGATTAATGAGAAGAACATACAATTCATGTAATGGAGAAATATAATCATTGCAAACACTGGTTCAAAGTGAATTGGCATCATCTTGGATAGATTAAGTTCCCTACTGATGATGGCAAAGAAAAAACTACAAACTTTTCCAGTTCTGAAAGCTAAGGCCTCTGTTTTTGTAGAGAAATGGTGAAATCTGTACATCTGTGAAGGCAGAACCAAGGGTAAGATAGGGGGTGGAGAAGAAAATTGTTCTTCCCAGGATGTGAGGACGACTGGGAGAGATCTGTGGTTATTAGGGCTCCAGAGAAGAGAGAGAGGCGTGGAGAGGCAAGAGCAGTTGTAAACAATGCAGTGGTTGTTTACATCCTCAAACCTCAGACTCTCAAAAACCCTGTGTATGCAAATACCTTTTTTTTTTTGGTCACACCACACAGCATGTAGGATCTTAGTTCCCTGACCAGGGATTGAACCTACACTCCTTGCATTGGAAGCACAGAGTCTTAGCCACTGGACTGCAGGGAATTCCCCTATTTTTGTTGTTGGTGGTTGGTTGGTTGTTCTTTGTTGTTGTGTTTCTTGATTTGGCTGGGTTAGGTGTTGGTTGCCCCAGGGCGTGTTTTAAGCCACATATATCTCAGCATGTAAAATCAGGGTAGGACATTTGGCGTTTTGCAACAGCTCATTCCCCTAATAATAAAAACTGAATGAAGCTTATAGTCCCAACGGGAGATGAGGTGAAGGGCTGGGCTTCCTCAGGACGCGGTAAACCCAGCGCCTGATGGGAGCCCTCCAGTCCCGCACACACGCTCTGCTCGCCTCCACCTGCTCTAGCGAAGAAGCCACATTCTTTCCTGGCTTCTTTTGCTCTTATTTTTAGCTAGCTTTTAATTTTTTTTAAATAATGTTATTTATGTATTTATTTTTGGCTGTGCTGGGTCTGTGTTGCTGTGCGCAGGTTTTTCTCTGGCTGTTGCCAGGGGGCACTTACTCTTCCTTGCAGCGCCCTGGGCTTCTCATTCTGGTGGCTTCTCTTGCAGAGCACGGGGCTCTAGGTGGGCAGGCTTCCGTAGTTGTGGTGGGCTTCCGTGGTCATGGCGGGCTTCGGTAGTTGTGGTGGGCTTCCGTAGTTGCAGCTCCCCAGCTCCAGAGCACCAGCTCAGTAGTGGTGGTACACATGATAATTTCAGCATCACAAATGTTGAGTTTCACGTGTTCTGGGACATGGAGATGGAAGTGTCCAGCTGGTATTCAGACATATGGGTCTGAACTAAAAACAGAGGTGTCTGTGCAACAGATTGGTGGATCTGGGGAGTCTCCAAATGGTAGGTGGTGACTGACATGGATTAAGAATTAATTCTTGTCAGGACGTTGAGATGGAGAAGTACAGTGTCAGGAAGGGGGGAGGGGAACCATAAAAATACAGAGGGCATTGCATATTCAGAGAATAATTAGAAGTCGTGTATAGGCACGAGAAGACTCTTGAGAGAGTCCCTTGGACAGGAAGGAAATCAAACCAGCCAATCCCAAAGGAAATCAACCCTGAGTGTTCCTTGGTGGGACTGATGCTGAAGCTGAAGCTCCAACACTTTGGCCACCTGATGCAAACAGCTGACTCATTAGAAAAGACCCTGATGCTGAGAAAGATTGAGGGCAGGAGGAGAAGAGGGGTGACAGAGGATGAGATGGTTGGATGGTATCACCGACTCGATGGACATGAGTTTGAGCAAACTCTAGGAGATTGTGAAGGACAGGGAAGCCTGGCGTGCTACAATCAATCCATGGGGTCGCAAAGAGTCAGACATGACTTAGCGACTGAACAATAGCAATGGAGGTGGTTTGGGATGGAGCTTGGGATAAAGGTGGAGGAAGGAGAGGGGAGGAACAGAAGGACAAGACAGAGGAAGGAAATGTTGGGACAGATTTTGTGCCGGGAGCCAACACACAAGACCCTACCCATGACAAGGTCATGAGGGAGAATACCTGACAGGCAAGGTGGACCAGGTTTTCAGGGATTTCGAAAAGGCCAGCTCACGAGATCCCACCCATGACAGGTCACAAGGAGAAAGCCTGACAGGCAAGGCAGATCAGGTTTTCAGGGATTCCGAAAAGCTGCACCCGGCGCTCACCTTAAAGATGATATCTGTCTTTCTGATGCCTGTCTCAATAGACTACTCCCTAATTTCTGTGACACAGGCAGAAGGCCTTCCCTGATCTCTTCCCAAATAAGAATCAATTTAGAACTTTAATCAATAAGTTTCCCAGGTGGTGGTATTTTATGAGATTATCCAGGGTGAAAGGAGTGTTTTAATTTAAACTCCTTTGCTGGTAGTTTGTTTGCCAAATGCATTTATGCCCTTGGTACTAATATGCATGATTGCTTATAATATCCTAATCATAAAATAGCATAAAGAACCTGATTATATAAAAGCCCTAATAGACATAGAGCCTTTTTGAAGGGTGAAGGAGTTCTACTAGAAAACAAGAAAAATTATTCTAAAGGTGGTTATTGGGTTGACGTTTTCTTGCTGTCTTTTGCTTGCTGTGCTTTTGCTTTTAATGTGCTAAGGTTGTGTTATAGAAACCATTGTTAATATAGTTAAAGGTTGAGAGAAATAAGAACTTAGCCCTAGTGTGGTAACAATGAGATGGTTGTTAATTGTCAGCCAGGAGTGCTAGGCAGAAGCTGCTTCACCAAAGTCGCAGAGTCAGTGTGGGGTAAACATCTTAGATAAACACAACTGACAACTTCTGCAGAAGGATTAATTTTTATGTTAACAGGGTTATACTTCTACTCTGTACTGTTGCCCTATGAGACAGCTACCTTTCAGTTAAGGTCACCATAGAAATGAAAAATAGGTTTACATTCACCTGACTTGCATAAAATATTAATAGGCTCCAAGGCCAGAAGATAATGTACAAGACCCTCATAAACAAAGAAGTATGCAGGAAACACCCTGGTTTCATGAAAGACAAGCTGATGTAATATTAAACTATCTTCCCCTTAGAAACATACTAACTTAGGGTATAAAAGCTACGGTAAAAAATAAAACATTGCCAGACTCTGCTGCACCCCCCGTCTGGTTTCTCTCTCTCTTTTTCTCTCTCTCCCTCGCAGACTTGGCCCCATCAAGGCTGGTCTCACATGTCTTTTCTCTCTCTCTCTCGCCGATGCCGTTCATCCTGAGGGTACCCCCTGGATCCTGCCGAGGCTGGACCCCAGCAATTTTGCACGGTCTTGATGGCTCCCCCTGGCAGTAGGACTGCCCAGATGAAGTGAAAGACCTGAGAATCCTAGTTTTGTCCTCCAGCTCAAGCCAAGTAGGGTAGGCCTCTGTAACATCTGACCCCTGAGGTCCTGCTTTCTCCAACTGACCCAGAATCTTCACCCAGCCCACTCTAGGGGCTACCTATACCTCTACCTCCATGAAGTAGAGAAAAGGCAACTCATTCATTCCTTCATGGAGGGAAAAAAAAGTATTGGGGTGGCCGAAAACTTCATTCTGGTTTTTCCATAATAGCTTATGGAAAACCCAAGTTAACTTTTTGGCCAACCCAGTATTAAACACCTACTGTGTCAGCATGCTCTCAGGTAGCAAGGACACAACAGTGATCAAGACAGACTGAAACACCACTTTCATGGAGCTTAAAGTCTAATGGGAGAGAAGAGCATTCAATAATTATAAGAGTGACAAATAAATCTATTCTAGATCCAGCATTCCGTGGTATATGTAATGAAGGGTCCAAGAAAGGTGAGCAAAGAAGGGGGAGGAGATGGGAGCTGGGAGATCTCTGCCACTAGTTGTGTCTGTAGCCCTCCAGGCTCCTCTGTCCATGGGATTCTCCAGGCAAGAATACTAGAGTGGGTTGCTATGCCCTCCTCCAGGGGATCTTCCCAACCCAGGGATCGAACTCACGTCTCTTACATCTCCTGCATTGACAGGTGGGTTCTTTACCAGTAGCACCACCTGGGAGGCCCCATCTTCCAAAAGTTCCAGCATAATACCAGGTAGATGCTTCGCTGTACCAATTTTCTCAGCAGTCACAGCTCGAGGCTGTAGATCCCTTTTCCATATCCATATCAGGTACATTCTCCTGTCACCCATCTGAGTTGGCCCTCTGTTTCCTGCCAAAACCATGGTTGATATGGACCTTTATGAAAAGATGATTGACAGAAGTGAACAGGGTTAAGGAAACAACAACAGAAATAAAGTCGGGGCATCCAGGTTTAGCAACAGTAAGAAATCGTCATCCTTCCTAGGCCTGAGACGGGGAGGGGAAGGAAGCCATGCTACCGTAGCCTGGTGGAGAACGGGAACCACGAGGAGAGACACCAACAGAAACGGCCCTGTCAAGGCGCAGCCAGCATCAGAACCGTGGCAGGAAGGCAATAGGAGGGACAAATACTTCAGTCTCGTTCCCTGTGTGTGAGTTCCCTTCTCCAGTCTTCCCCTGGCTAAACACAATCTGAGGCCAAAGCCACCAGCCTTCAGGTGATCAGCTCAATAGAGATCAGCCTTCTGAGGCCCCTGACCAAAATAAAAGGGCTGATCCAGAGAACAACAACAAAAAAAACCCAGCTAATCACACCTCACGGTCATGAACACTTTAAAAAGAGAGTAGATGGCTTTTAAAATTTATTACATAGAGTATATGTTATTTTGGCAACTTGATTTTTTAAAGAAAAGGCAGAGTCACAGTAAAGTGCCAGGCACGGGGCATATCAGCCCTCACAGTATGGTTTGCTGGGGGTTGCCAGAGCGTCAACATGCACCTGATCAGCACAGCCCATTGTGAGGAATCACGGATTGTTTCTGAGGTTCTAGAATTCCCAGACTCTGTGGCTCGGCACTGGAAGCCTCTTCTCACAGTTTTTCTTCACTGCTCTTGGGCGCCCCACACCAGGGGCCCCTCTTGCCCAAAATCCAGATGAAGAATTTCCTTCTACTAGTGAGTCTGTGTTTCCTCGGATCTGCCAGAGGTGAGTCCTGTCTCTTGGCTCTAGGTGGACATGGAGAGGCCTCGTTAAGGCCCTTGAAGATGGAAGACCAGCATCTTAGTTACCCAGACCAATCTGACTCGGAAGTAGAAGTTGGCTGAACAGTTCAGCCGACTCTGAGAGTTGCTGAATCGGTTGATTCCTCCTAGTCAACGGCTTCACCATCAGAGACTACCTTGGCACAGTCTCATCCCTGATGCTTTCAGCCACTCGACGTTGTATCTGACGCTCTGTGAAATGAGAAGACAGGTCTAGGGCTCTGGAAGCCTGGGAAGGTTGGCCCCAGTGAACTGAGTGTGTGGGATCATTGTGTAGTTAAGGTAGAAGGAGAGAAACAGGAGGAGGGAGTGAGGTATGCCTGAACGTCATCCTGGGGCCAGAGACCCTAGAAGCCTCCCCTTCCCGGTTCTGGTCTATCCGTTCAGTCTTCCGTTCTTCCCCTTTCAGGATCCCCATTCAGGGTGAGCTCTGTTCCCTTCTTCCTCCTGCAGAAGTGAGAGGCCATGAGTTTCGAGCTCTCCGTTAAACGAGTGTTTTCTGTAATGTCAGTTCTCTGAGATTTTGTCTTTTGCCTTCTTCGGTTTTCAAAAATTGACTCAGAAACAAGCTACATAGTTACCAGATGGTAGTATGTGCCAGCCACTTGGTGAGGTAGTGAGTCATAAATGACAAGAATGACTAAGAAAGGAGTGTGCTTTTTCAAAACTTTTTTTGTATCAAAAACCTCTTTGTTAAAACTTCTGTTCACTTTTGAAGAATCAGTCAAGCAGGTAGTATTTCTGTAACAACTTTTTAAAATTGAAAACTCCTAAAAGCTTTAGTCAGATTTCCCAGGTGGCACAGTGGTAAAGAATCCACCTACCAATGCAGGAGATGCAGGTTCTATCCCTATGCAGGTTCTATCCCTAGGTCAGGAAGATCCTCTCGAAGAGGAAATGGCAACCCACTCTGGTATTCTTGCCTGGAATGTCCCATGGACAGAGGAGCCTGGCAGACTCACAGGGTTGCAAAGAGTGTACACAACTCAGCACTTATGCAAAAGCCTTAGTCTATCTTATCTTTCCTTTATCAACATATTCTAATGCTAGTCTTTTGAAAGTCATTGGCTATAAGGACTTCAAATCACTCAAGATACACACACACACACACACAAATTCTTACAGGATTATAACTAGGATGATACTGACTATATTATATTCCTCTCACCTTTTTGATAGGATTAATAATATACTCATCATTAAAATCTATTCCCCACCCTCTTCTACGTTATTCAACCTAAATCAGTTACTCAAAGAGTAATAATAATTTAAAAAAGAGTAATAATCAAATTGTCTGCATGATGCTACCCTTTAAAATAAAAGCTGTACTTAAGGAGTATTTGTCTGACGGTCATTGATAAACTGGATTAACTGTAGAAGAGATAGGTCAGAAGAGAATGACCAGCTAAGAGTTTGGTAATTCCAAAAGGTCAGGAGGAGGAAAAATTAAAGTTAATTGAGCACATCAGCAATGGACTAGGCACTTCACAGTTTACCTTATTGAAGACTTATGACAACTCCATGAAGTAGGAGTAAATGGTTCATCAAAAGGAATCTCAATGCAGAGATATAGAAGTAGATCATATTTTTATCTTAATAATTCATAGCAACTTGGTTTCCGGTTCCCAACCACATGGATAGGGGATTGGGTGTGGGAAAAAAACATGAACTTGCCAGATAAAGGTCTTAATCCCTTCTGGTAATTTTTGTGGCCTCATTAAATATTTGTCATCTCTAGTTTTAAACCCATTTGTTTGGAGTTTAAAATCTTCCGCCCTCGGTTTCAGCTAGAATTACTCAGCTGCTGAAACACTGCAGAGTCTCTCTCTGTCGTATCCCCATTCCGACCTTTCACCTACAGGGGAACCGGAGGGAGGCCAGCGGTGGAATTCTGGTTACATCAACGATGGGACGTTGATTTCCTGATGCTGGCTTTGTCAGGGAGGCACAGGCGCTTTTGGTGCCCCTGAGCCCACTCAGGGTACACAGATCCACACAAATGTTGTGGGTCTTAAAATTCTTCCCTTCAACCACTAAGGTAGTCTCTGCGGTTGCTTAACACCCCTGGCCTTCATGGTCTCTTGAGCAACCGGTTGACTGCCTCCAGCCTCTGCAGTACCTTCAGGTGCTTGACCAGACCCCCAGAAACCTAGCGATCCTACAACATTAGCCTTGCTCCATGGGAAAGGACTCCTTACCCGGACATTCTCTCTCACCCTCACCATCTCTCTTCTATTACTTCTCCATCCCAGGAGCATCAACTCAATCTGATGAGCTTCTTGGCTCTATGGATCATCAAGCATCAGTTCAGCAACTCTCAAGTGACTACTTTTCACTTGCAAACCCTCCGGATGAGGCCTTATATGAGACTTCTTCAGTCGACAACGCTTTGAGTGAGCATGGTTCAAGTGAGACAGCTGCAGCCCAACATGCTTCCGGTGAGCCGTTGGCAGTTGAACATGCAGGTGGGCCCGCTTCAGTTGATCACGCTACTGCAGTTGAGCATGCTCCAGGGGAGGCCGCTGCCAGTGAGCACGCTCTGAATGAGCACACTTCCGGTGAACAACCTTCTGTGGATCAGCCTATAGGTGAGCAGCCTCTAGGCGAACAGTCTGTCGGTGAACAGGCCGTAGGCGAACAGCCCACAAGCGAACAGTTTGCAAGTGATAAGCCTGCAGGGGAACAGTCTGCAGTTGAACCAGCCTCAGCTGAACAGGTCTCAGGTGATAAACTGGGCGATCAATCTTCAGGGGAACAGCCCTCAGACCTCCCGCCTTCAAGCACATTTTCAGGTGAGTTGTATTTGCATGGGTGCCTTTCCTTGACTTTCGGTGGGAAGTAGGTGACACATCAGGAAAGCCAGTTTTAAGGCATCCAGAAGAAAGAACAGTTCAGACACAGCACAAACAACTCTCTCAAAGAATCTCTTTACATTTCTTGGCAAGAATCCCCAGAGGCAGGATTCAGGTGTTGTGGGGCTTTTGAAGGCTAAACAGTTCAGAGGGCCCTCTTTAAGAAAAACAAAATACAAACGGCCAGCTGTCCCTGCAACTTCATTCCACATAAGAAATTATGAAAATGAACGCCCATGGCTCCACTGGAAGAAGGGGCTCATGGAAGACAACCTTGGTGAGCTTCAGGCTAAATCGGCCTGTTCACAAACTATGTTAAAACCTTGGCAAATCCTACAACGACATGTCTAGCACCAGAACTGATAGCTCTTGGATTTTTTTGTTTGAACATGATGTCAGTGGAAATAATAAATAATCATTAATAATAGAAAAGTTTTATTTGAGCCAAACTGAGGACTAGTTGGCTTTGCAGATTAGTCTGAGAAACGGCCCTGGAGAAACAGTTTACAGCACAGTTTTATATCTCATCCAAACAAGGCACATTGAACAAATCAGGGATATATTTTTTCATGGTTTTAAAAAACACAACAGACCAGTTCATACACATACAGCACGTACAGTTTGGGCTCCCCACCTGGAAAGGGAGTTTAATCATCAATGAAGGACTAGAATCAGTGTCCCAGAAAGAAGGGTATTTAATCTTTATTTTTAATGTGGACATTTTTTTTTTAACTTCTGGTCAATGTGACCTTTTCTTTAATAATTAAAGGAGATGTACAATGTATGTTTGATAGGCCACAAAGAAGCTAATGTAGTTAGCAAAAAATTCAACCCATGTATAAGCCAGAATGACTTCTCTAGACCTCAATATGTGAATGTTTCTTTTATCAGTGGAAAGTAAAGCATGCCGACACTTCTGTCTGCACGATACAGAAATAAGTTCCCAGGACAACTGCAGTTCTTTGGTTCTTAGAAGGGTTTGTTCAAGGAAGGAAAACAAGATTTAAGGTTTAACGTCTCAAGTTATTACCAGACATAAACACTTTATGTTCACCCCATTTGTGTAAGTAGCAGCATTCCAAATTTTCAGAAGAGAGAAGTGAGATTTACCTCATCTGGCTAGAAAGAAGCAAACCTTGGATTCACACTGAAGTATGACTCCAAAGCCCATATTCTTTCCACTTTATGCTTCCTTAATTAGGAAACTGGCAGTGGAAATAGGCAATGTTGAGTCATTTCAGAGAGGCTCTGCTCTTTGTGACAAACTGCCCTGATTGAGGTGAATTTGAGAGTAGAGAATTGATACAAACACTTTATAGGTTTGCAACATTAGAACATTACAACATAGTCAGTTTTTTTTTTTTTTTCAGGCTGTCTTTTTTTTTAAAATAGCAATTTCTCTTTTCTTTCTTATTTACTTTTGATGCATACCATTTAACAAGTCTTTATTGAATTTTACAGTACTGCTTTTATGTTTTGATCTTTTGGCCTTGAGGCATGTGGGTTCTTAGCTCCCCAACCAGGGACTGAACCCTCCCCCCACCCTGCACTGGGAGGAGGAGTCTTAACCACTGGATCACCAGGGAAGTCCTTAACACAGCTTATTAATCAGTCAAATTTTACTGCAAATATCTGTGCCTTGTGTATAAGTGAGAGTATCGTGGGGAGTATGAACGTCAAGTGAAAAGTTCCATTGCTCCTATGGAGTTAGATACAGCAGAAGGGCATCTAATGAGCAATGTCCAGGAAGCCCCTGGGCTATGAATTAAAGTCAGTACTAGAGGGAGAAAGGTGGGATTCATCAGTAATGAATATCATAGATGAAGCAGTAAGGATGAAGTCCTTTTCTCTGGTACGGAGGAGAAGATGCTTTTTCAGACCCACGAAATGGTTCTGTTTGTTGTCCATCATCCCTTCCCAGATGTGTGACTCAAGGCTACACACCTGGGCCACAGGGTTATTTAATCAGGCTGATCTTAAACTTTTCAGGCCCGTCCTTAAGCTGCCACACATGCTCTTATATGAATGACCAAGGAAAATGTCTTCGTGGAGAGGGAGTCTGCGCCACCCAGAACTCCCAGCAGTGCATGTTAAAGAAGATCTTTGAAGGTATGTGGGGACTTCATGGGCTGGTCTTTGACAGAGAACTCATCACCCAGCTTGAGTACTGATGAGGGAGGGGGGGGTTAGGGTGGCAGGGGCCGGAGGAAGGATCAAGCTGGGATTCCCTAGAAGCTTTTAGATTCAAGAGGACCTCAATTCTTTCAAGAATCAAGAGTAGAATTCCAGCTATTGAGGGAGAGGCCCTTCCCCAAAGGCCTCCGATATCTTAAAAGAAGACAGGGAGATTGTCTCTTCCTATTAATGTGTGAGTTGCCCCTTGAGCCAGTAACAGTGACTTGCAAGCTCAGGAATGTGTCTGTCTTGCTCATGGCTATATATTCTAGCACTTAGCACAATGCCCAGTCCATGGTATGCATTTAGTAAACATTGAATAAATGAATTAAGTAGTCAACCGCTGCCCACTAGTCTATGTTCACAAGTTGCCAAACCTGTCTGAGTGTATTCCCACACCTCTCCACCCTTACAGTCAGTCCTTGTGCTCGGCTGCTCAGAGGTGTCCATCACTTTATGACCCCATGGACTGTAGCCCACCTGGCTCCTCTGTCCATGGGATTCTCCAGGCAAGAATACTGGAGTTGCCATTTCCTACTCCAGGGGTTCTTTCTGACCCAAGGATTGAACCTGCATCTCCCGTGTCTCCTGCATTGGCAGGCGGGCTCTACCACAGTGCAACCTGGAAAGCCCATATTCAGTCCTTATCCCTCAAATAAGGGAAGGGATCTTGGTTACTTTATCCTGTGAACCCCACTGCCTGACTTCCCTTGTGGTTTGTCTGGTCCCTCACTAGAGAGAGTAGGCGACTGATGGGGAAACAGCCCAGAAGAAACAGGTGGAAGGGGAGGGGAGAAAGAACATGCACGTTGTAGGACTTGGTCATGCTCTGCAGGGACTCTGGGGACCATGGATGAAAGGGAAGATTCAACAAGGAAGCCTGTGCTCTTTACAGTCTGTCTCTGCTTCTTTCAGGTGGAAAACTTCAATTCATGGTTCAGGGCTGTGAGAACATGTGCCCATCCATGAACCTTTTCTCCCACGGAACCAGGATGCAAATTATATGCTGTCGGAATCAGTCTTTCTGCAACAAGATCTAGCAGCCTCTACCCTGGCCTCTTGATCTGACTCAGGCAGCAAAAATCCTCCACCACCCTACTGGGCTCAATTTATATTTAGTGTCTTCCCCAGGCAACTGCTAATTACATCTTTCTCTGCCTGTCAGACCAGAAGCTCTAATATCCTATCTTTGCTCTCCGCGTCGTTATCCATCCTTCTCTGCCCTCCGTCTTTCTTATCCCTTACCCATTTCTCAACATTCTTTTCTTTCTCAATAAATTATGCATAATTAAAGAATACTGACTCTAGGCAGACGTCTTTTCCCATCCACCAGGGGCAGGGTCACCCTGAGCTTCCTTCTGCTCCACACACTAAAGTGGTTGCATTTTTAAAAAAGATTTATTTCATTTTTCTATTTTTGGCTGTGGTGGGTCTTCACTGCTGTGTGTAGGCTTTCTCTAACTGCAGTTGCGGAGCACAGGCTCTAGGCAAGCGGGCTTAGTAGTTACAGCGCGCCGGGTTTAGTTTCCCCACGGCATGTGGGATCTTCCCAGAGCAGGTATCAAACCCGTGTCCTTTGCATTGGCAGGTGGATTCTTTACCACTGGACCACCAGGGAAGCCCTAAAGTGGATGCATTTTTAAACAATTCCACATTTCTCAAAGTGAAGGGGTCCCCCAGGGCAGGGACCATGAAGACGAATGCGAAGTAGGTGTTTAGGGTCTTAAAATAATATAGCAAGTCCTTATCTCTGACCCCAACCTTTCCATCCCTATGGAAACTAAACTCACTTCTATTTACCACAATGTTCAAAACCCACCCCCCTTCTTGGGACCTTGAGAGTTTTAAGTAGAGACTCGATGCTTAACAGAATTATAACAATGATTCCTTTTATCTGCTACATAAATAGAACAGATCATAATTATCTTAATTAAATCTTTTTCTGACACACAATGTCACTGGCTTGTCTCAGCATAGAGGGGTAGGTGGAAACTGTATACAGCCCCTCTTATCTTGTATTAGAGTTACACTCTTCAAAGTGTTTTCACATCTGATCCGCTGAAAAGAGCCCAGAAAGGCAGTGAGGAAAGATAGCATCACCCTGAGTTCACAAGTAAGAAAGTTTGACATCGAAATGTTTTATATATTCAGATTCCATGTCATTCCAAACATATCAAGGGTACAGAGCAGCAGTGAGCAAGGGTCAGATTTCAAAACCAAAGCTGTATGATCTCAATCTGAGCAAATAGCACAGTATAAATATTAGCTAAAATAGTTCTTTCAACACCAGAATTAAACCTCTGTCCCACACAAGCCCATTTCTTCTCAGCCACTGCTCCCCACACCTGTTTAAAAGCCCCTGAAAAATCAATGTTTTTGCTCTGGTTCTTATCAAGGATTTTGTGTGTGTGTTTGTAGGAAAGATTTACTTGAAGAAATGTTACAACATATAAAAACTATATTAGGTCTTAATTTCCACTCATACAGTGGTAAATTTGATATACATAGTAAAAAACTTTTAAAATCCAGAATAGACAAGTACTGCACAGATTGATCACTAAGTCAAATTAGCTGATAAGCAAACCTCACAGAACAGTCTCCTGTCAGCCAAGGTCAAAAACACCATGTACAACACATCTAAACTGACAGATTTAAAAATATATTAAAAATATAACAATGGTGGTGCATGTTGGGGACCCCTGGTGTCAGAAACAAAGAGAAATAAAATCCTACTAACATTATAGATGCTATTTTTTTGATGGAGGGAGATAAATATTAGCTAAATGTTATTAAACATAGCTAAATCTATTGTGCTGTGCTTAGTCATTCAGCCGTGTCTGACTCTCTGCGACCCCATGGACTGTAGTCCACCTGGCTCCACTGTCCATGTGATTCTCCAGGCAAGAACACTGGAGTGGGTTGCCATGCCCTCCTCCAGGGGATCTTCCCAACCCAAGATTCCCGCACTGCAGGGGGATTCCTTACCCTCTGGGCCACCAGGGAAGCCTAATCTATTAGCTATGTATTTTGAGGAAATAAATTCAAATATGTTGTTACAACTGGAGGGTAGGGGAGTTTTGGCTTCCAATAGTGGTGGATTATTCAATATCACAGTATTCAATATCCAAGTCTATGCCCCAACCAGTAATGCTGAAGAAGCTGAAGTTAAACAGTTCTATGAAGACATGCAAGACCTTCTAGAACTAACACCCAAAAAAGATGTCCCACTCCAGTATTCCTGGGCTTCCCTTGTGGCTCAGCTGGTAAAGAAGCTGCATGCAATGCGGGAGCCGGAGACCTGGGTTCGATCCCTGGTTGCAAAGATCCCCTGGAGAAGGGAAAGGCTACCCACTCCAGTATTCTGACCTGGAGAATTCCATGGACTATTCAATCCATGGGGTCACAAAGAGTCGGACACAACTGAGCAACTTTCACTTTCATTATAGGGGAATGGAATGCAAAAGTAGGAAGTCAAGAAACATCTGGAGTAACAGGCAAATTTGGCCTTGGAGTACAGAATGAAGCAGGGCAAAGGCTAATAGAGTTTTGCCAAGAGAACGCACTGGTCATTGCAAATATCCTCTTCCAACAACACAAGAGAAGACTCTACACATGGACATCACCAGATGGTCAATGCTGAAATCAGACTGATTATATCCTGTGCTGCCAAAGATGGAGAAACTCTCTACAGTCAGCAAAAACAAGACTAGAAGCTGACTGTAGCTCAGATCATGAACTCCTTATTGCCAAGTTCAGGCTTAAATGAAAGAAAGTAGGAAAAACCACTAGACCATCCAGGTGTGACCTAAATCAATTCCCTTATGATTACACAGTGGCAGTGAGAAATAGATTTAAGGGACTAGATCTGATAGACAGAGTGCCTGATGAACTATAGATGGAGGTTCGCGACACTGTACAGGAGGCAGGGATCAAGACCATCCCCAAGAAAAAAAAAATGCAAAAAGGCAAAATGGCTGGCTGAGGAGGCCTTACAAATAGCTGTGAAAACAAGAGAAGCAAACAGCAAAGGGGAAAAGGAAAGATATTCCCATCTGAATGCAGAGTTCCAAAGAATAGCAAGGAGAGAGAAGAAAGCCTTCCTCAGCAATCAATGCAAAGAGACAGAGGAAAACAATAGAATAGGAAAGACCACAGATCTCTTCAAGAAAATTAGAGATACCAAGGGAACATTTCATGCAAAGATGGGCTCAATAAAGGACAGAAATGGTAGGGACCTAACAGAAGCAGAAGATATTAAGAAGAGGTGGCGAGAATACACAGAAGAATTATACAAAAATGATCTTCATGACCCAGACAATCACGATGGTGTGATCACTCACCTAGAGCCAGACATCCTGGAATGTGAAGTCAAGTGGACCTTAGGAAGCATCACTATGAACAAAGCTAGTGGAGGTGATGGAATTCTAGGAATGAACTATTTCAAACCCTAGAAGATGATGCTGTGAAGGTGCTGTACTCAATATGCCAGCAAATTTGGAAAACTCAGTAGTGGCCACAGGACTGGAAAAGGTCAGTCTTCGTTCCAATCCCAAAGAAAGACAATGCCAAAGAATGTTCAAACTACTGCACAATTGCACTCATCTCACATGCTAGTAAAGTAATGCTCAAAATTTTCCAAGCCAGGCTTCAACAATACATGAACCATGAACTTCCAGACGTTCAAGCTGGTTTTAGAAAAGGCAGAGGAACCAGAGATCAAATTGCCAACATCCAGTGGATCATTGAAAAAGCAAGAGAGTTCCAGAAAAGCATCTATTTCTGCTTTATTAACTATGCCAAAGCTTTTGACTGTGTGGATCACAACAAACTGTAGAAAATTCTTCAAGAGATGGGAATATCAGATCATCTGACCTGTCTCTTGAGAAATCTGTATGCAGGTCAGGAAATAACAGTTAGAACTGGACATGGAACAACAGATTGGTTCCAAATTGGGAAAGGAGTATGTCAAGGCCATATATTGTCACCCTGCTTATTTAACTCATATGCAGAGTACTTCATGAGAAATGCTGGGCTGGATGAAGCACAAGATGGAATCAAGATAGCCAGGAGAAATATCAATAACCTCAGATACGCAGATGACACCACCCTTACAGCAGAAAGCGAAAAAGAACTAAAGAGCCTCTTGATGAAAGTGAAAGAGGAGAGTGAAAAAGTTGGCTTAAAACTCAACATTCAGAAAACTAAGATCATGGCATCTGGTCCCATCACTTCATGGCAAATTGATGGGGAAACAGTGGCTGGCTGACTTTATTCATTTATTTTTTTTTTTTTTGGCTCCAAAATCATTGCTGATGGTGACTGAAATTAAAAGACACTTACTCCTTTGAAGAAAAGTTATGAGCGACCTAGACAGCATATTACAAAGCAGAGACATACTTTGCCAATGAAGCCCCGTTTAGTCAAAGCTATGGTTTTCCAGTAGTCATGTATGGATGGGGAGAAGGAAATGGCAACCCACCCCAGTATTCTTGTCTGGAGAATCCTGTGAACAGAGGAGCCTGGTGGGATGTCATCTATGGGGTGGCACAGAGTCTGACATGACTGAAGTGACTTAGCAGCAGCAGCAACAGCATGTATGGATGTGAGAGTTGGAGTATAAAGAAAGCTGAGCGCAGAAGAATTGATGCTTTTGAACTGTGATGTTGGATAAGACTCTTGAGAGTCCCTTGAACTGCAAGGACATCCAACCAGTCCATCCTAAAGGAAATCAGTCCTGAATATTTATTGGAAGGACTGATGTTAAAGCTGAAACTCCAATGCTTTGGCCATCTGATGTGAAGAACTGACTCATTTGAAAAGACCCTGATACTGGGAAACATTGAAGGCGGGAGGAGAAGGGGACAACAGAGGGTGAGATGGTTGGCTGGCATCACCAACTCAGTGGACATGAGTTTGAGTAAACTCTGGGAGTTAGTGATGGACAGGGAGGCCTGCTGTGTTGCAGTCCATGGGGTCGCAAAGAGTTGGACACGGCTGAGCGACTGAACTGAATTGAATGGTGGATTAGTTTGGATGAACTAACCTTCCTTCAGATAAGAATTTAAAACTATGAACCAAAAATTAGAAACAACTACTTAAAAATTTCTCGAAAGGGAACCAGAGAGAAGTCACCCCTAAAAAGACTAGGATAGCACTGTGTGAGATAGATAGTTCTGAGCCTTTACGCCTAAGGGTATTCTCAATCCACATGTCATAGAGTGGCAAAAATCCAGTTTACTGGCTTGAGGTCAGAGAACATAGGCTGGAGTTGGCAGAGCAGCTGTAAAATTAGGGGGAAATCCTGGAAAGGGAACTACAGAGGGGATAAACTCCAAAACTTGAGTATAAACTGTGACCAAATTCTTGGTTGACACTGACTCTGGGAGGCTCAACAAGAGTACCTGGAAGCAGAGAGAACTGAGCAGAGATTTTGGCTGTTGTCCACCTCAAGGAAGACCAGCTTTGGAGTTCAGGTCAACCCAAGTTACCTACCCACCAGAACAAATGTCAGTTCTCCTCAGAGGAACACAGAGTCCAGAATCTCTCAGATGCATCATTCACTGTGTCCACCACATAAAACAAATTATCAGGGAAAAAAAAAAAAGGAAAATGTAACTCATAGCTAAAAAAAGATACTGGTCTCAAGATGAACCAGACATTGAAATTAATGAACAAAAGCAATAAACAACTATTTGAGATATGTTCAAAAACCTAAAGGAGAGGATTAAGAGGTACAAACTTCCAGGAACAAAAGAAGTCAGGGGAATGTAATGTACAGCATAGGAAACACAGTGAACAATACTATAGTAACTCTGTATGGTAACAGATGTTAACTAGACTTATTGTGGTGATCATTTGTAACGTATAAAAATACCAAGGACTTCTCTGAAGTCCAATGGTTAAGACTTCACCTTCCGATGCAGAGAGTGAAGATTCGATCCCTAGTTAGGGAACTAAGAGCACACATCCCTCATGGCCAAAAAAAACCAGAACATAAACAAGAGAAGCAATACTGTAATGAATTCAGTAAAGACTTTAAAAATAGCCCACATTAAAAAAAAATCTAGAAAAATATCAAATCACTACATTTAACACCTGAAAATAATAAAATACAAGTCAATCATGCTTAAAGATAAATGAATCCAAAATTTTAAAATCAATTTAAAAGGGGGGAAAGAACCTAAAGGAAATTAGAGTCATATGAATAAACAGACTCCCAAAGGTTTGGAAATAAAAACACAATTCTAAATGATCCATGAGTCAAAATATAAACAATAAAATAATTAGAAAAAAAAATTTGAGCCAGGTAACAAAAATACAACACATGAAAATTTGTGGCATTAAGTACAGTGAAACTTAGAGAGAGAAATGCATGATTTTAAACACTTGTATGCAACACATAAAATTGACACAGGACTAGTATCCTGAAAGTAAAAAGTGAGTGTTCGTCACTCAGTTGTGTTCGACTCTTACTGATCCCATGGCCTGGAAGCCCGCCAGGCTCCTGTCCATGGAAATCTCCAGGCAAGAATACTGAAGTGGGTATTCCTGGGGAAGGGAGAAGATTCCCTGCTCCAGGGGATCTTCCTGACGCAGGATCAAATCTAGGTCTCGTTCTCTGCAGGCAGATTCTTTCCCATCTGAGCCACCAGAGGAGCCCAAATGTCTCCATTTACAGAAAACACAGAGGGCAGGTGAAACCTGGAGAAACTGAACCACAGTGATGCAAATTCGGACTAAGAATGAAACAATAAACCAGCTGGGTTCTTATACCAATAAATTACAAGGAGAAAAAAATCAGACAGAGGGAGAACAAAGTGGGCACTTACAACCAGAAGCACCTTAGACATCAGTCAATTTCTAGTATGGACTTTATTTCTATCCTGATTCAAAAAACTGTAAAAAGTAAGAATTGGAAATCTGAACACTAGATGGATGTCAATGAAGACCCATGGGGAAAGGATAATCTTTTCACCAGTGCTAAATTAGATAGCCATATGGGGAAAAAATGTTACCTGACCTATTATACACAAAAATCATTTTCAGGTAAACTGTAGATCTAAAGGTGAAAGCCAAAACTATAAAGCTTTTGGAAGATAACAGAAAAGAAAATCTTCATGATTTTGAAGTAGGGAATGAGTGTTTAAGTAGGAAACAAAAATTGCTAGACAGAGGAAAAGTCTTAATTGAACTATATTAAAACTACAATCTTACACAAAGTCTGAAATAAGCCACAGAATGGGAGTGCACATGTTGTTGTTCAGTGGCTCAGTCGTGTCCGACTCTGTGACCCTGTGGACTGCGGCCCACCAGGCTCCTCTGTCCATGGGATTTTCCAGGCAAGTATACTGGGGTGGGTTGCCATGCCCTCCTCCAGGAGATCTTCCCAACCTAGGGACTGAACTTGAGTCTCTTATGTCTGCTGCATTGGCAGGCAGGTTCTTTACGAGCAGTGCCACCTGGGAAGCCCTATTTTGTACATATTTGCTGAACTAAATAGGAGCTGCTGAACTGAATTCAGAGTATAAAACTGTATCAAGGATGATTTCTAGAGTTTTAGCTTAAGAAACTAGGGGGCTAAATGTGGCATTTATTGAGGTGGGGGGAACTAGGGAGGAGTAGGTTGGAGGACAGGGATCAAAAGTTCTATTTGGTCAGGAGATGACTATTAGTCAAGGGGAAATGTCAGGTAGACCATGGTTGTAAAAGTCTAGAGTTCAGGGGAGATGTCAAAGCCAGGGACAACTTTGTTTATGAGAGTTACCAATGGCTGGCTGACAATTCTCTCTCTTCTCTTATTCTTTTGGACATGCTGTGTGGCATGTGGGAACTTAGTTCCCCAACTAGGGATCAAACCCTCGCTCCCTGCAGTGGAAGCTCAGAGTCTGAACCACTGGACTGCCAGAGAATTCCCTGGCTGACAATTCTCAAGAACAAAATTTCTTATTTGAGAATGTACTGGCTTAATTCTTAGAAGCTGCCTATCGGTTTAAATTTATTCCTCCTGCGGGTTGTTGTTGCTCAGTCACTCGTGTCTTGACTCTTTTTGACCCCATGGACTGCAGCACGCGGGCCTCCCTGTCCTTCACAATCTCCCAGAATTCGCTCAAACTCATGTCCATTGAATCAGTGATGCCATCCAACCATCTCATCCTCTGTCGTCCCCTTCTCCTCTTGTCTTCAATGTTTCCCAGCATCAGGGTCTTTTCCAATGAGTTGGTTCTTCACATCAGGTGGCCAAAGTACTGGAGTTTCAGCTTCAGCATCAGTCCTCCAGTGAATATTCAGGACTAATCTCCTTTAGGATGGACTGGTTGGATCTCTTTGCAGTCCAAGGGACTCTCAAGAGTCTTCTCCAATGCCACAGTTCAAAAGCATCAACTCTTCGGTGCTCAGTCTTCCTCATGGTCCAGCTCTCACATCTGTACGTGACTATTTGAAAAACGACAGCTATACCACAATAATGCCATTTACCAAGATACACAATATATAATAAACTCTATAAAGTTTCATGTTCTTGGCTTCAGACTAGAATAACTGGCTAATTTTTATAAATCACCAAGAAATGGGAATACTGGGACCCAATCTAACACATTCAAATGTTAATATAAATTGTATTGAAAGAACAAGATCTTACTAAAACTAACAGGTGAAAAAAGCCAGGAATCAGATCAATTTCCATTACTTTCTTACGTCTCCAGCCTCTTTCATTCCTCACTGTCTAGAAGTTTAGTCGTCAATGAGTTTACAGAGTTAGCTATTCATTTTCAAAATAGAATTTATTTCTGTAATAAAGAATTAAAATATGGCTGTGAAAGTAGAAAATAATATAGAAAAATATTTAAAATGTGCAACAGTAATTCCGAGTAAAGATTGTTAAGCACTAGAATTTATGCTCAACTTCTATTTGAAAGACCAATCATACATATTAACTATACCAGAAAAAAACATACCAACTTGCAATTTTAATTATTGTTCAAAAACAGCTTTATGTACCTGGTCAGGCCCTTTTAAGTACAAATCTTGGGGTATACATTTTGAAGCTGGCTTCACTTCAGACTGACTGATAAATTTACTGCCCCACAAATAACAGGTTTTTGTTTTTTTTACTAATTTATCCATGTGATTAAGTCAATGTGCAGGAAATATGTACTTTTTGGATGGAACCAAATGTTTTGGTAGAATGGGACAAGAGTATAATTTTTCATTATATTGGTATAAATGCTGGTAAACTCATGTAACCCCAGAGCATGGTTTCCACCAGGCGGGTCTCAATTCAGATGCTAAATGCACATGAAGGACTATCTAAATGAATTCTATCCACCCTTTCCCCAAAGTTTCACTTACAGTTAAGATACAGATATTATTTGTATGAAGAATATACAGAAGAATTGGAAAATGTTTGGCTAGAGGGAAGACAACTCTTCAGGGACTATTGTTTGCAGTTTGCAGAATAGATAATCTTCTCTAGGAAGAATAATGTCCACATAGCAGCACTATATTCACCAGGAATCCCAGAACCAGTGGATCTATCATGTGACAGGAAGCCAAACCTTCTGGCTGCTCACAACATCACTCAGTTTCCCCTTGATCTTCAGGAAGTGTCTCTTGAATTCCAATCCATCACCCTATATTAGGAATAAAAGCCAAAACTCATGTTAAAAAAAAAAAAAGACTATGTCATAAAATCAAACTTTCTTTAGTGGTACATAGAGACAAACATGCATAGATATGTCCAGCTATCCTCATCTTCAGGTCCTCTTACAAAGACAAAACAACTTCATAGAAGAAAAGTGAAAGTGAGAGTCGCTCAGTTGTATCCGACTCTTTGTGACCCCATGGATTATACAGTCCATGGAATTCTCCAGGCAAGAATACTGAAGTAGGTAGCCATTCCCTTCTGCAAAGGATCTTCCCAACCCAGGGATCGAACCCAGGCCTCCCATATTGCAGGCAGATTCTTTACCAGCTGAGCTAAAATGGAAGCCCATGTAGAAGAAATGCCTACATAAATAATTCTGATTTGATTTTGGGCCCATTACACTGGGCCCAGAGAGCAGAAACCAATGGCATCTTGTTCATTTCAATTGTTGAGAGCTCTGGACCTAGGTCACTGTTTTTCATAGGCACTGGGAGTTTATAAACTAAAAATTAGCTACACGACTACACTTAAGTCTTGCCAAAACACTGTGGCAACAAAGCCAGTGATTCAGTTATGAGAAGGATTTCACTACTCTAGGATCTTAATTTAATTCCATACCAAGCATTTGGACAATAGTACTGCAGCAAGCTGCCAATATAAAGAAAGTGACCAACTCTTCCAGCCTTGTTTAGAGCCATGTACAATCTTTCAGGAAATAGAGAAAATGCTATTTTGGTCTTGTGTATCAAGGGCTCTAAAACTATAACCTCAGAACTACTAATTTCTAAAGAAAGAATCAGAAATGTGAATAAAACTCTGTATATGAGTATGAATCACAAAGTAGCTTATAACAGATAAAGTTTCATTAACTATAATGTGCAAACATTTTGACAAATCACAATTTTTATGAAAAATACTATATACAAATTCAATAAGAAAAAGCTCAGAATGCTACAAAATGCCAAAGGTAATTAAAGATAAAAATAATTTATGACTATTTTTATTTTCTTTGTTATTTACAGATTACACAAAAAACAAAAACTTTTATAATAAGGAATGTTATTTGAAAAACTGTTTTGGAAGAATAGATAATGACAAGAACAAATGTTCATAATATTAAATAAAAAAAACAAGTTAACATATATCTAAAATATAATGCCAGTAAAAAAAAAAATCTCCACATAAGAGTATTTCCATATAGCATGTATTACAAGTAATAGTAAGGTTATTCTAATACAGTCTCAAAAATAAATCTGTTTTCTGTGGATGACTTGATTCTTACTTTCTTCTTTACACTTTGTGTTTTCAAAATTTCTAAAATGAACATGTAATACTTCAAAAATAGCAAAACAAAGCTTTCTCTCTTAAAAAATGTGCTAATCTATATACCTTAGAAAGCCGGAAGTCAACTAAGATCTTCTCATCCATTTCTACCAGATTCACTTTGAAAATCAGCTTATTGTTTCTTCTATCAGTTGTTGATACAGTAACCTAAGACAATAAAAATAAGGTTAAAGCATATGTGTGGGTAGAAAATACTCTAAATAAAAACTATAATCTCAGTTCAGTGATACTGCTGGGATGCAAACTTGAGAAAAGCTTCTACAACAGGAGCAGTGCCGCCAAACATCCCATTCCTTCCAGGACTTTCCTCTCCCGACGGGTACATGTGTGTCCACTCAGACCGACCTGTAAACAGGATGCAGCGCCATCACTGGGGATTGAGTCTATGTGAACACTTAGCAACAGAAGAAATTTAGTGTTTTATCAAAATACAACTGAAAGAAGAAACAGTTGAAGAGAATGAAACCAGAATGAGAGGGAAAACAAGATTATTAAAACAGAAGAAAGAAAAAGAGAGGTTAGGTTTTTGGGTAAAAAGCTACAACAGTGATCAGAAGATGGCGAAGGTTCTAAGAGGTCTTTCAACTTCCACTTTCACTGTTTTAGAAGCACAGGCTAGAAGATGGACATAGAAAGAAAGGCCCAGCCAACAGCCAGTACCAAGACTCCAAAGGTGGATGAGGCTGTCTTGGACCACCAGCCACAGAAAAGCCATCAACTTCAGCTGGACGGATAAGCCCAAGTTAAGATCAGCAGATTTGTCTAGCTAAGCCCAGCCCAAAGTACAAAAACATTTTTAATAATTCTCACCTCATACAGGGAGCTGCTGCTAAGTCACTTTAGAGGTGTCCGACTGTGCGACCCCATAAGCAGCAGCCCACCAGGCTCCCCTGTCCCTGGGATTCTCCAGGCAAGCACACTGGAGTGGGTTGCCATTTCCTTCTCCAATGTGTGAAAGTGAAGTCGCTCAGTCGCTCAGTCGTGTCCAACTTGTAACAAACCCATGGACTGCAGCCCACCAGGCTCCTCCGACCATGGGATTTTCTAGGCAAGAGTACTGGAGTGGCTTTGCCATTGCCTTCTCTGTCACACAGGGAGGGCTTTCATTAAAAAGAAACAATAACAAGTGTTGACAAGGATGAAGAGAAATTGGAACCCTCATACATGGCTGGTAGGAATGTAAAATGGTGTCACTGCTTTGAAAAATCATTTGGCAGTTCCTCAAAAGATAAACACAAGAGTTATTGTATGCCCAGCAATTCTGATCACAGGTATATACCAAAGAAATTGAAAACATCTCCTTCTGGACTGAAACGTGTCCCCTCAAAATTCAGATGTTGAAACCCTAACTCCCAATGCCTCAGAACATGGCTATTTTGGAGATAAGACCTCTTTAAAGAGGTACTTGTTGTTCAGTTGCTCAGTTGTGTCCAACTCTTTGTGACCCCAGGGACTGTCCTTCACCATCTCCCAGAGCTTGCTCAAATTCATGCCCACTAGGTTGATGATGCCATCCAACCATCTCATCCTCTGTCGTCCCTGTCTCCTGCCTTCAATCTTTCACAGCATCAGGGTCTTTGCCAATAAGTTGGCTTTGCATCAAGTGGCCAAAGTATTGGAGCTTCAGCTTTAGCATCAGTCCTTCCAATGAATATTCAGGGTTGATTTCCTTTAGGATTGACTGGTTTGACCTCCCTGCAGTCCAAGGGACTCTCAAGAATCTCCTGCAGCACCACAGTTCAAAGGCATCAATTCTTTGGTGCTTAGCCTTCTTTCTGGTCCAGCTCTCACATTCATACATGACTACTGGAAAAATCATAGCTTGGACTATATATACAGTCCTTTGTTGGCAAAATAATGTCTCTGCTTTTTAATATGCTATCTAGGCTTGTCACTGCTTTTCTTCCAAGGAGCAAGTGTCTTTTAATTTAGAGGTGACTAGGTTCAAAGGAGACCATTCAGAGGGCCCTAATCCAATCTGACTGGTGTCTTCATTAGAAAATGAAATCAGGATACAGAAAGTGACAGATTCAGGGGAGGTGTGCAGAGAGGACAGAGCATAGGAGCAGACAGCAAGAGGGTGGCCACTTAAAAGCCAAGGTTCCAGAGGAAACCAGCCCTGCCAGAACCTTGGTCTTGGACTTCAGTGTCTAGAGCTGTGAGAAAATAAATTTCTGTAAATAAACAAACAAATACCTCCTAGTCTGTGGTATGTTGTTACGATGGCCCTTGCAAACTAAAATACCTGTCTTCACACAGAAACCCGAATGATCACAGCAGCATTATTCATCATTATTCATAACAGCCAAAAAGTAGATAATTATCCCAAATGTGCATCAATAGATAAATGCTTACACAAAACAGTCTATCCATGTAACAGGCTATCATTCACCCATTAAAAGGAATAAAGTATTGATAAATGCTACAACATGAATTAACCTTGAAAATACTATATTAAGTAAAAGAAGACAAACACAAAGGGTCATACACTATATGATTCCATTTAGAGGAAATGCCCAGAAATAGGTAATCCACAGAAAGTATATTAGTGATTGCCAGGGAGGAAGGAATGAAGAATGACCGCTAATTGGTACAGAGTTTATTTGGGGGGCAGTGGGAAGTTCTATATTTAAATGGTGATAATTCCACAATCCTGTGAACATACTTAAAAACACTAAATTGTGTACTTTAAAATGGTTAAAGTGATGATTTTTATATCATGTGAGCTTTATCTCAATAAATCTACCTAAAAAAAAAAAAAAGGAGTAAGATATCTATATAAGTGAGAGTATAATCAGGCTGGCTTCAGGTTTCCTCATAGTAACATTTTCCCCTAACTTTTAATTTTGAAAGTTTACAAATCTACAGAAAAACTGAAAGAATCCTACAATAAATAACCACAAATGTTTATTGGCCTTATAAACCTAGATAAGCATGTTTACTTCTTTTTTACGTGATTGTCTTTTTTTTTTAGTTTTTAAACTAAGTTATAAATTACACACACTTTACCATGTATCTCCTGCAGACATTCTCTTACAAACCACAGTATTATGATCACACCAAAGAAATCTGACACTTATCAGAAAGAAGAAAAAAAAAAAAGAAATCTGACACTGATACAAAAACATTATCTAACATAAAACTCACATTCAAATTTCCCCAATTGTTCTAATAACATCATTTATAGCTTTCTTTTTCTTTAAATCCATGATCTAGTGAAAGATCATGCATTACATTATTTATCAAGCCTCTTTAGTCTCCTTGAATACAAAATATTCCTTTCTCTTTGTTTTTCACAATATTAAGACTTTTGAAAAGCCTAAAGACAGATCAGAATGTCTATTATAAATATGCTATAACAATGTAAACAACAAAAATTGGCAGTTGGGAGCAGGGAAGATGGAGGAAGCATGGAATTGTTAATGGACCCATCTTTCACAGAAGGAAGCTCATTGCTGTTACAATTTAAGTATAATGTATAGTTTTAAAGAAAATAAGACTTGAATCTCTTAGTATTTGTAATAACCTTAGAGAAGTCTTCTTTTAAGAAATTCTAGTTCTTAAGGAAAAAACACTGTACTTAAATTTCAATGGTTTCTTTTTCAAATTAGACTAATTACTTTAAATTTTAATATATACATAAAATGATAGCACTTTTAAATTTATTTTTAAATGAAGGGTAATTGCTTTACAGTATTGTATTGATTTCTACCAAATATCAACATGAATCAACCACAGAATGATATCTCTTATTTTACTCAAATATTTTAAATTTTTCTTCAGGAAAAGATCTAACAAAAATCAATGAAACATACCTGATTCATACAACTTTTCTTCCACTGATAGCCCAATTTCTCACAAGTCTCTTTCAGGCATTGATAAGATTTGTCTGCATCCAGTTTGGTAAAAAATCGCGTCATTCTTTTGACTAAGCGCTGCCAGGGGTTCTACAAGTCAAATAGAGGAAAGCTGAATAAATTATCAGACTTACCACCAAAAGTAATCATACTATAGCTATTTGGCTTGAAAATTCTTTTTTCTGACTTCAGATTCTTATACATAAGCGTCTCCCCTAGGGAATTCCCTGGCAGCCCAGGCGTCAGGACTCTGCTTCCAGTGCCAGAGGCCAGGGTTCAATCCCCGGTTAAGGAACTAAGAACCCACATGCCATGGTGTGGCTAAAAAAAGAGGAAAGAAAGTCTTGAGTCTCGGGATTTCTCTGGTGGCCCAGTGGCTAAGACTGCACTCTCAATGCAGTGGGCCCAGGTTTGATCCTGGGTCAGGGAACTAGATCCCACATCCTGCAATGAAGACTGAAGATCTTGTGTGCCACAACTAAAACCCAGTGCAGCCAAATAAATAAACATTAAAAAAAAAAAGTCTCCCCTAATTCTCTCCTCCACGTCAAAAAAAACAAAAACAAAAACAAAACTGTATCAAGTGTTAATACTGTATTTCTTAGATTGACCAAAAAAAAAAAAAAAAGACTTTAAGACAATAAAAAATAAGAGTTGCCATTATTATTTGAGGAACTAAATTCCCTTACCTGTGAGGATCCTGGAGTGCCAAGCAACTGACTATTTAGAAGCATGTGATCAGGACAAGTGGGCTGGGAAAAGCTGATCCCTTGTACCAGTTTGTCAATGTATGAAGGGCTGGTGTCCCATAAGGAAAGGCCTGTCCGTGGTTCTGGCTGAGAACTGGAGTACTTCACACTTTCTTCACTGAGGCATTAGGATATGGAGAAAAATATACCTTTAAATAAAGTTCTTTAGGCCTTTCTTATATGGCATTACCATTCTCACACTGAAAAAAATTATATTCATCTTAAAACATTAAATACATGGATTGTTTTTCATGGGGACTATTATATCCAACAACTACTTGATCTTTTATTAATTATTAACCGACCTTACCTAGAAGCACAGTTTACTGGAGAGAAGTCCAAGTTGGATTGGATATGTTTAGAGAATCCACCAGGAGACTCTGATACACCACTAGAAGTAGCCCGGGGCCTCTTTGCCCCTAAAAAAGAGAACATAAATACAGATGCTTTCCCAGTTAGCAAATTGAAGAAGTAAAACCATATCTAAATTCATTTCTTAAACATAAAATACTTATATGATAGACAGTGGCTCTTCCTATATGATTTTATGAGAAACATGGTTAGGAACTTCTGACTCAGAATCACTTGTCAAATTGTGCAAACTACACATTTCATAAATCTTGACCTGTAAGTCTGTCCCAAGGGCACAGTGTCAATGTTAAGGCAGTCATTTTAATGGTACCATTTTTGGTAGCAGAACAATGTTCTATGAAGACTAAGAGATCCAGCAACAGGATCAAAGCCTTTTAAAATAAAAAATAATTTGTGATAATGACAATGAATGTTATGAATCTGCTCTACTCAACCTTCATTGCTCATGAGAGTCAATTCCTAGGTAGGTTGATAAGAAGCCCAAGGTTTCTGAGGAGAAGAAAGGGGTCTGGGGCTCTCAAGGAGAAAAGGTCAAACCTTCTTTCTACATTGCTTTGTCTTAGTCAATATAACAATGTATCTTGCTCAATGATGTTTCTCCTTAACAAGAACCTTCTGACTAATCCTGTCATCTTAAAATGTGTATTATGGGGGTGGGTGGTAAGATCTTTCTATTGTTGGTTCTAATCTTATTAATTTAAGATGTATGTTATGGGAATGGGTCTGATAAGGCCTTGATAAGACTAGCTGGCAGGGATAGGGGGGTGGGTGGCAGCATTCTCCGTCCCCCTTCTAATGTCCATGTCAGAAGCTTTCTCAGTCCCTTTTCACTTTAATAAAACTCTGCTATACAAAAGCTCTTGAGTGATCAACGCTGGTCCCTGGTCCCAAAGTTAAATCTTTTTCAGAGATCACGAATCCAAGATCGTTCACCATAAGCTATCACTCCCTTGGATAAATCTTTACTGAAAATAATCATCATAGAGAATAGGATGCCACAGTAAATTCATGGCTACTCCCCTCCACTGGATCCTCACCCCTAACAGGCTACGATACATTTCTCTAATCAGTTTTCTCTTCCTTTCCCCATAATGATTCTTTGAAAACATCTATACTCCTGCCAAATTACCGAGACCCGCTCCAGTACCTCATTACTTACATACATCTCCCATTTCAGTCATTGGAAGCTCCCTCGATTTGCTGCTACCAAATCTAACTTACTTGCATTCCTACCTGTCCTCTCTTCCGTCCTCCCACCAAATGTTCATTCCTTTACTTGAAAAGGACCCCATACCCTCCTTTCTCCTTAGGGACCTTGCTGCTTTTTTCTTCCCTCTCTCTTAGACTTTTAGCTTCTTCCTCCCAATTGGATCTGGTGGCTCAGTGGTAAAGAATCTGAAATTCTAGAAAGATCTTTTAAAACCAAATATATAAGCATGTCATTTTCTTGCTTAAAATCTACCAAAAGGTTTTCCCATGGCCTTTAGTTAAAGCCCAAGATTCTTAGCATGAGTTATAAGGTCCTCCATGGCTTGGTTCCTATCTACCACCTCATCTCAAATCTCTCTCCCCCCCTTCTCTACTCACTTATTCACTCCATGAACATTTATGAAATGCCTACAATGGACCACACACTGTACTAAGCACTGGTGATGTAATGCTGAACAAGCCAGACATGGTCCATGCCACACACGCCTTCTCTCAAGCTCCTCAAATGCACTACTCTCTAACCACCAGGTCATCCCTGATGCTGCTTCCGTGTTTGGAATCTGCCACTCGTCTTGCTACTACTCATCTGGCTAGCTCCCCTTTAATCTTCAAATCTTAGATTTAACGTTATTTCCTCAGCAAGGTAAATGTTCTCTGTCACTTAAGATTAGGTCAACTGCCGTATAGCTCAGAGAACTCTGCTCAGTGTCACGTGGCAGCCTGGTGGGCGGGGAGTTAGGGGGAGAGTGGATACACGTATATGTGTGGCTGCACCTTTGCTGCACCTGAAACTATCACCACATTGTTAATCAGCTATACTCCAATACAAAATGAAAAGGCTAAAAAAAAAAGACTCGGTCAAATTCTTAGCTACAGTACCCTGACTTTCTACTTTATAATTATTAACGAACTAAAAATTATTTTTTATACTTCTGTTTTTTGTACTAGAGGCTATCATCTCCACGAGGACAGAGGCCACAGCTATCTTGTGTTGTTGACTTATGCTGACTTTACAAGTACCTTCTCTTTCACAGAAAAAAATAAATAAATAAATTTTTTTTAAACTTGTATTTTAAGCATATTACCTTTCTTGAGTGGTTTGTTGTACCATCTATCTTTCTTGATGTCTGGGATGGTAATCCTTACTGATGGGTTCTCAACTAAGATTTTATGTAGCAGAGCTGAAAACAAAATATTAAGACAACATTTACAAGATTCATGCAGATTAGAAAAGCCTATAGCTTGTGGTGTAAAACACACATTCCCTATTGCTCTCGTTAGGTCCAAATACCACTTCTGGGGAAGAGAAAACAAAGCCACTAAATTTTTGCTTGAATTTCATGCAATTATTCCTTGCTACTGTCTATATCTTTGAATATTCTTCCCAGACCAGACTCACAGTTGTTTGTAAATAGAACAAGAGCTGGGCGGAAATGTTTCTCTCCACTTGATGATATTTACACAAAGATACAAAAACAAAACACAAACCAGAAAACCTCTATTTACACAAAGATAAAAAAAACCTCATCATTTTCAATACCAAACTTCATTGTTCTAACATGTCATACTAAGTTCTCATTCACACAATTTTATAATGAAAATTTACTTTCCAGTAACTTTTTAAGAGACAGTAATAAAAACAACCATCATCCTAAGACCTTAATTAATTGATAAAGAATTCATACATCTCCCAACACCAAAAAACTCTTCTAATGGACCAAAGATTTAAATGGAAAACAAAACAAAACAAAAGCCATGAAAACATAGGTAATTTTTTTCTACTGTTGAGGGTAGAAAAGACCTTTCCAAACATGACAATACAGTCAGAAATCAAAAAGGATAAGACACTAGATTTAAATAAATAAAATATAAAACTTCTGTATGTCAAAATAGCATAACAAAGTAAAAATGCATGACAAACTGTCAAAAATATTTGTAACAAATGCAATGATATAATGACACTAATATTTTCTTAAAAACTTCATATAGAATAAAAGGAAAGCTTCCTACCAAAAATGAGCAAAATAGACAAGTCCACAAAAATAGATTAAAAAGCTAATAAATCCATAAAACTTCATTGATACTAAATTTAAAATAAAAATTTTAAAGTTAGAATATATTTCTTACAGGTTGGCCTATTAGATTAGTCAAAAAGAAAAATGTTTAAGGGGCTTCTCTGGTGGTCAAGCGGTTAAGACTCCCTGATTACACTGCAAGGGTACAGGTTCATTCCCTGGTGGGAAAACAAAGACTCATGCCTCAAAGTGTAGCCAAAAAAATAGCTTACATGTAAACTAGGTAGACTGTGATGAAATGGTACAAACTTTCTGGGAAACAATTTGGCAAAGTAAACCATAATAATTAAACACTGTATACATCTTTGACCCTGCAATTCCACTTCTGGGGTTTCACTTTAAATAACTGAGACATATGTACAAAGATTAAGGTATACAGATGATCATCGTATCTCTTTCACAACAGTGAAAAATTAGAAAAAATTCTGAATCTCTAAAAAGGTGAACTGGAGAAGTATAGTAAGGCATGTCCATATAGCAGAATACCATCACAGCTTTTAAAAACAGTGATGAATACTTACAAGTATAGTCATGAAAAAGTGTTCACTTAGCATTAACACACATACTCACAGAAAGTTTACAAAATAACATGTATAGTGTGATGTCATTTTTTGTGTGAAAAAAATACTTATAAATAATATACATATATAACAAACATATATACTTACATATTTTCTACTACAAAACACATGCAGATATCAAAATATTAAAGGAAGCTATTTCTGAGTACTAGAATTATAGGGCTGGATTTTAATATTTTATTTATTATTTTTCTACTTTATCCACAAAGATCATGTATTATTTATATAATGAATTAAAAGTTAAAAAGAAAAAAATATGTAAGAAAAAAATTCAAACAGCACTAGGCTTCATTAACCAGGAAATCAGTACTTTAAAGATAACCCAGTTACCTAGAGGAGCAGAATCAATTTTTTTCCAAGGATTGAGGTATGTTTTCTTTTCTTTCCAATCACAATATTCCTGACAACTATCACTAGGCTGGTCCCACGGCAATTCTAAAAGGAAACAAGACTCAGTTTTCTGAATGTTCAAATCATTTTACAGTAACGATTTTAAGGGAAAATAATCAGTGACACAAATCCATTAAAAGTTTCCTTCAAATTAATTAAACATGGTTTAAGAAATTTTAAAGATACTTCTAAGATAGATAATCCACTTCTGCCTTACTATTTCCAAAAGTATTCACATAATTTTAAGAGAGAGCTATTGTGATATTTCATTTAATAGCTACACATAAATCATTTTTTTTTTAATCTTTGGGATTAAAAGTTCCAACTTAGTTATAAATAGGTTAATATTAAAATACTATCACATAAATATGGAACTCCTTGATTTATTTCATTTATTTTGGTACAGGAAACCTGGCTTTTCAAAGGACAGGAATTTTATCATGATTAAATAGCTCTTACCTCCAGCCAACATTGCAGTAAGTACTATTCCACAGGACCAAACATCGACTGGCTCTGCATGAAATTCTTTTCTCTTTAGAAGTTCTGGAGCAACATATGGTAAAGTACCACACATCTTGTTCAACAAACGCTCCCGATTATTATGCCGAAACACGGTTGCCAAGCCAAAGTCAGAGATTTTGAGGTTATCTAAGTCAAAGGAAGAAAGGATGGTGCCGAATGAGAATGTTTGGTAAACAGGTACACTTACAGGGGCTTCCCAGGTGGCGCAGTGGCAAAAGAATACACCTGCCAATGCACAAGACTCGGGCTCAGTCCCTGAGTAGGGAAGATCCCTGGAGGAAGAAATCGCAGCCTACTCCGGTGTTCTCACCTGGAGAATCCCATGGACAGAAGAGCCTGGCACGCTACAGTCCATGGCGTCACAAAGAGTCAGACCCAACTGAGCACACACACAAATACTAAAAGGAGTCAAGGTTTACTGGAAAACTGCTGGTGTCATTTTAGATTTGTGGAGCTTCTCTACCTTAAAGTGATCAAAAATAAATTGTAATAAAGAAGAAATAAAAGACATCATCATATAACTAAAACTAGAAAAAGGCCTCATGGCTTCTACTAACTTAAGACAAATACTGTCAATATACAAACAGCATGGACCAGGTTAAAGAAAGATCCTAGAGTCAAAAGGGTCTTCTAGAAAAGAGCACTTAAACACTGAGAGCAGAGCCATGTCCTCACCCGGCTGTGCAGAGGCAGGAGGTATCAATAATACTCTAGGCACAACTTTCTCAGAGATGTAAAAACCCAGCTGGCTGGAAGGAAGCATATAAAGACACACAGAAACTTAAGATCCACAAGCCTCCAGAGCTTCTCATCAAGATGGCTATGTTTATAAAAGGAGGAGGAACTCTGTACAAAAAACAAATAAGAAGAGCAAATTTCCTCTCTAACTTCCCACCTTTAAGACACACAAACTGTAGGCAGAACTTTCACCTTAACTATACTTACTGAATATTTACCATAACTGAGTGGCAAATTAAGAAGCTGCCCTGAAATTTCAGTAATGCAAAAGCCTTGATCCTGCTTTTGTATGGCTGTATTAAAATGATTTTGGTAGCAGTGACAAAATACTCAACTTACCCCTTTCATCCAATAGGAGATTTTCTGGTTTAATATCCCTGTGAGTTATTCCAATACCATGCAGATAAACCTAAAAGAGAAGCAGAGGGAAGCATACCAGAACAGAGTAACTTATTTCACTAAAACTAATTTTAAATAAAAGGAAAAGAGACCCCTGTACCTACCACCCCTGCCATAAGTTGATGGAAGAACCTCTGAGCATCTTGTTCAGGCATGCCTATGTCTGGCTCTAAAAAATTAATTGTGAAAGTTAGTTTATCAGGTAAATACAGTCAGGCATCAACCACATAGTCTCCTAATTCTAAAGTTAAACATCTATGATTGTACTTTTGCAAAAAGAATCTAATGCTTACAATGAAATAACTCTGGAGTCCACTAATACATACATTGCTAACAACTCACATTTCCCCAACTGTTAAGTGGCAAAAATAAGTTAACACCACAGGAAAATTAGAGAATAACAAAATATAACCCAAATCAAGAATGCAAGATAAACCAGGACATGGAAGCAACCCAGATGCCCATCAGCAGACGAATGGATGAGGAAGCTGTGGTACATATACACCATGGAATACTACTCAGCCATTAAAAAGAATTCATTTGAATCAGTTCTAATGAGATGGATGAAACTGGAGCCCATTATACAGAGCGAAGTAAGCCAGAAAGATAAAGACCATTACAGTATACTAACACATATATATGGACTTTAGAAAGATGGTAACGATAACCCTATATGCAAAACAGAAAAAGAAACTCAGATGTATGGAACAGACTTGTGGACTCTGGGAGAAGGAGAGGGTGGGATGTTTCAGGAGAACAGCATTGAAACATGTATATTATCTAGGGTGAAACGGATAACCAGCTCAGGTTGGGTACATGAGACAAGTGCTCGGGCCTGGTGCACTGGGAAGACCCAGAGGGATTGGGTGGAGAGGGAGGTGGGAGAGGGGACTGGGATGGGGAATACATGTAGATCCATGGCTAATTCATATCAATGTATAACAAAAACTACTGTAATGATGTAAAGTAATTAGCCTCCAACTAATAAAAATTAAAAAAAAAAATAAAAAAAAAATAAAAAAAAAAAGAATGCAAGATATACCTTGAAAGCCCTGACTTGTACTACTTATGATTTACTTGATATCCTTCAAATTCACCACTAATTTCTTCTAAATGTTATGCCAATATTTTCTCTTCTCCTGAATTGTAATTGTCAAAGTGGAAGCCTAGCAAATCTAAGCTGATTTCCTAAATATTTAACAACAAATTTAAATTTCATATAATTTCTCACACCACAAAGCCATACATGTCTGTGAACTTATTTCTTTTATACTCAACTCTTTTCTGAGATACATTTTTTTGGAGATTCTAATAATCACTTTTTAACTATTAATACAGTATATCTAAATAATAAATTTAGGTCCACAGAATATATTTTATGTACTTCTCGGTATTCTTTAATATCAAGACTTTTAAGTAGCAAAAACAGTTTGTATATATATAAATAAATCCTATAAACTTCTCAATTATTTCACTTATATAACAACCTCTTATTTCAGATCTGTAAATGAATGCAACGATTTCATGAAACTAGAACGTCTACAAAGAAAAAAACTGCATAGGCATAAAATACATTGCACTTATGATACTTCACGCACCAAGAAACCACAGCTTATCATTCTTAAACTTTACAAAACAGAAATGCCAATCAAAATTACATATACAACTTGGGGAAAAATTTCTTTGATGACTCTACATATGCATTCAGTGTAGATATAAGTTGCAAAAACAAAAATATTTACTCGTTTCACTATTGCATAAGCAATTCTGGAAGGCAGCTATGCTCACCACTATACCACCAGCGCTGCTCGCATAAGCAATTCTGAATAGACAGTGAACAAACAGAAACCCCCAAATTAAGACAAATTTAAAAACTTATTTAGCAGAAGAATTATCTGAAATTTTTTCCATACCTATTCTATCAAAAAGTTCTCCCCCACTGCAGTACTCCAAAAATAGATACTGGATATTGCCTTCTCTTCTGTGACCGTAAAATTTCACTACATTCTCATGATTTAACATTTTGTTGATACAGATCTCTTTCTTAATATTTTCTGGACAGTCTATGGCACGTTTCATATCCACAATCTTCACTGCAACTGCTTCTTCAGTTCTTCTATTCACAGCAAGTTGAACTCTAAAAAGAAAAAGGAAGAAATACAATATTCCAGACATTTGAACTGTATTTCTTTTAAAACTTCAAAAGATTAAACATAACTCATCCAAAACTATTTTACCTTTATTACTTTCGCCACCTGGAAGAAACCACGGGAGTGGTTTCTGCCATGTCCTCAACAGATAATACTCCTTTCTGAAATGTGAAGTATAATAGCTAATGCTCCAAAGAAGTCATTATGTTGTACATCCAAAAGTAATATATAAACATTTGATAAATTAAAATGGAATAACAGCAATACTAAGCCATCACACATATACATGCTCTATTCATTTAATTTCTCTTCCAGTTTTACTGAGCTATAATTGACATAAAGCACTGAAATGATTATCACAATAAATTTAGTGACAATCCATCATTTTTTAGATAAAAAATTTTAAAAATAGAAAAATAACTTCCCTTGTGATGAGAACTCTTAGTACTTACTATTTGAAATTTCATGTATAACATATAGCAGTGTTAGTGATATTAATCATGTTGTACATTATATCCCTAGAACTTATTTATCTTACAACTGGAAGTTGGTACCTTTTTACCATCTTCATCCAAATCTCCCTCCCCCAACACCCTGCTCTGATAACTAGAAATACCTTCTCTTTTTCTATGAGTCTGTTTTTGAAGTATAATTGCCTTATAATGCTGTGTTAGTTCATTACGAAATAGTGATTTGATATTTGTATACATTTCAAAATGATCACCACTGTATGTCTAGTTAGGATAACCTACCATGCAAAGATATTACATAATTACTGACTATACTCTCCAACTGTACATTTCATACTGGAGACTTATTTTGCAACTAGAGGTTTGTACAAGTATTTCTCTCCTCCTCCCACCACCCTCCCCTCTGGCAACTACCTGTTTGTTTTAACTCTGTTTCTCTTTTGTTACATTTGTTCATTTGTTTTGTTTCATCTAGTAAGTGAAACCATACAGTATTTGTTTTTCTCCGTCTGACTTATTTAAACTTAGCATAATACCCTCCAGGTCCATGTTGTCCCAAATGTCAAGATTTCATTCTTGCTCTATTCATTTAATTTTAATAACATAACCTAACATTTATTAATCTAATAGTATATATGTCTATGGTAAATGTTCTAAGTACCTACAGGATATGGACTATTCCTGCCATATTACAGCTGAAAAAACAGGCACACAAGGATATTTGGAAGCTCACCGAGGGATTTCCTTGGTGGTCCCCTGGTTAAGACCCCACCCCATGTTTCTACTGCTTGAGGCACAGGTTCAATTTCTGGTCCGCCTCCCGGAAAGCAGGATGGCACGGCCAAAAAAGAGCGAGCTTGCATAAACTTCACAAAACAAAGGCCGGTAATGTGGCTCCAGAGTCTGTTCATTTGCTCATTTAACCACTATGTTCAAACCCCATTAAAGAATATATGGGAGGAGAAAACCGACTTCAGAAATCTCTAAATTTTAGGGAAAAAATGTTTTGTTTTGCTCTGTTTTGTACCACCCACCCCCGCCTCCCCCAAAAAGAAGAAAAAACAAACAGTTAACCCTTACAAAAGATTGTGTAGCTTCAGTTTCCCAAAGTTTCGGAATTTGCATGCAAAGATCTGTTCTTTTGGGTGCCACAGTGTTTAAACAAACAATTCCAGAACAATGAATATGTACTCAAAGGAGACAGAAAACTACAGCAAGTGTGAAGGCGGGTAAGACGGACTCAGACTCACTCTCCATAGGCACCTTCTCCCAGGGTTTGCACCAAGTCCCAGTCTTCCACAAAGGGCACTGCCATGACTCCACTAAGTCCCGCGGCTGTAAAAGCAGGAACCCAGAAAAGACGGTTGGTGAGGACGAGCTTCAATCATTTCTGAAGCCTCTGAGCTCCGCCTCTTGTCGTGATTCCCCCAAGATAAATCACAGCTCCTGGTTTCACATCATCCGTATTCTATCCAAGTCTTTTAAAGCATGAGCAAGTATCCTAAACCGCGGCATTTGATTGATAACTCACAAGCCCCACTGCCACGCAAACCCGAAGCTGAAACCCCGCTTTCCAGGCGGCAGAGGAAATGTACTAGCAGCGCTGATGAGGGCGACCAGTGCCGTACGGCGGGGACTGGTGAAGAGGGTGAGAAGTGAAGTCTCGGGTTAGGGTAAGCGGACGAGGGCTAGTGGAGGAGGAAATAACCGCGGGGACCGCAGCCACCCCTCCCCACCCGCTCACTCCCAATTCCCACCTCTACCCCGTCCCCAAGGTCAGGAGGAGCCCGGGGCGGGGCCATCTGCCCCAAGAAGCGGAAGGAAGGGCTGGGTGGCACCCGGGCCGCCGGGCCCCAAACCTTGGGGGCTCCCAGCCAGCAGAGGAGGCTTCTCTCCAGTCCCGGTATAACGAGGACCCCCGCCACCATACTCCTCCACCCTCCTAAAACCACGCCTCCGAGGGAGCCTTTCCGATCCTTTGGGATCGGAACCGAGAACGTCCTGTCGCCGTGCCCCTCCTAAATCATGTGGTCCCCGAACTCCAGCTCCAGGCGCCTTTCCCACTCTACCGGCCGCCCTTCCTCACCAGGCCGTCCTTTGCCCGCCACCACAGGAATCCAAATGCAGGGCTTTTCCCGCCAAAACTTGCTGGCGTCACATTGTCGCAAACGCGCGCTCCCTTGCCGTAAAGCAAAGAGGTGCGCGTTCCCGGCCCGGCGGACCTGCGGATTGGCAGCTCCTGGGGCCAGCGTTGGTCCTCCATGCCGGCGGAGACCGGCAGGACCAGGGTTACTTTGGAATTGGGACTAGATCCTGGCCTAAGAGGTTTTGGAACTGCGGACTGCATCGGTTGCGAATGACCTCCGGGCCCAAACGCGAACTGGGATCCGGCCTGTGACTCCGCCGTCCAGCCTCGCGCTCCCGGGGAGAGCGGCACCGCGGGGCTCGCTGCCCGCCACCCCGAACCCCCGAGCACCTCGCCCCGTAGCCTGGCAGGGTAACCAGGATCACACGCCGTAAGAGCTGCTTCAGTGACTTTAAAGCTCGGCCCAGGTAGAACTGGAGCCTAGAAGCTAGGAACAGCTGTTGAGAATTGATCCTGTTTAGCATGAAAGGAACTTTGTGATGTGAGCGAGAAGCATCGAACACTGGCCGCACCGCAGTGGGGTGGGAAGGCATCCGGGTGAAGAATGCTATTGTTTTGTGCCTTGAGATAATGTCAAGAAAACCAATTTTGCCCTGTCTTGTCCGAACTGGCACCAAAACAATACCTCCCACTCAACCTTTGTGAAGGAAGTGCAACTGCATAGCTTAGTTCTACCCACTGTCTTTAATGTGTAAGAAACAGGCAGATATAAGCAAAAACGCTGCGTTTTTACGATGCAGTTTAAAAGCAGAATAACCAGTTTAGGTGGGAAAATAAAGTCTGGGAAAGAGACTGGCTAGAGAACAAAACAATGTGGAAAAACTGAAATAGATATTCCCTCTCGACCGTAAAGACTAGGAACTCAAAGGCGCAAGTAAGGTCACCTTCATCAAACTCTCCAGTTCTTAAAGCTGGGCCACATACATTTAGCATAATTAGCTCTTGATTGTGATACTGGTAAAATAAGTGTACAGAAATGCACACACTGGATTTAAAGAAAAGTCAGGGACAAAAAACGAGTCAACACTTCGAAATTCAACTACACTTGAGGTTTCAGGTAAGTTTTCCAGATTGTTTACTCCATTTTGTCTAGTTTCTGCACTACCTGTTACAAATAAAGAATATGAAGCGAAGGCCTGCACAGTTTTTTCTGTCTGGATACAGTAAAGGTATCTTACCCTGAAAGAAAAATGAGATATACACATTTCAGGCAGAGTATTAGCTAAAGATAGCATATGGGAGAATAGATACAAGAAGCTCTGTTCCTTTCTGAAATCTTACTAAAACAGTTAATTGTAATAGTAAATATTAAAATAAGTTATTTTAATATTTACTATTACAATTTACTATTTTAATATTTACTATTACAATTTACTATTTTAGTAAGGTTTCAGAAAGGAATAAAGTTTACTATTTTAAAGTAGATTTTTAAAAGGCAATAACCTATAAATATAGATGAAAAAACAAAATTTTAACATAGATGAAAGAAGATGAATTCCATCTTAGAATTCCCTAAAGGCTCAAGTTGAATTAGTTATATGACAACATGTAATTGAATGGGGTTTTGCAGGTGGCGCTAGTGGTAAAGAACCCACCTGCCAATGCAGGAGACACAAGACTTACAGGTTCAATCCCTGGGTTGGGAAAATCCCCTGGAGTAGGAAGTGGCAATCCACTCCACAACTGAGCACACAACATACATGTAACTGAATGAGGCAAAAATGAGGTGAAGTCGTTCAGTCGTGTCTGACTCTTGGTGACCCTATGGACTGTAGCCCACCAGGCTCCTCCATCCATGGAATTTTCTAGACAAGAGTACTGGAGTGGGTTGCTATTTTCTTCTCCAGGGGATCTTCCCAACCCAGGGATCAAACCCAGGTCTACCAGCATTGCAGGTAGACACTTTATCCTCTGAGCCACCAGGGAATCCCTGGTGGTGAATGAGGCAAAGGTGGGGCTAAAAGATGGTGAAGGGCTATTTATGAAGCAAACAGATCCCTGGTCTCCTCCCTTTTCTGTGTAGGGAATGAACTGCCCCTCCCTAAAGTAGGTCCTAGACTTGAGAGGGAAAATACATGGTTATCTAAACTGCAGAGGATCAGGCCCAGTTAAGTCTTGGATACCTAACTGAAAACAAAAGTATTAAGTTTATGTACTGCAGGTTATTTTCCAATCCCAAAGAAAGGCAATGCCAAAGAATGTTCAAACTACCTCACAACTGGACTCATCTCACACGCTAGCAAAAGTAATGCTCAAAATTCTCCAAGCCAGGCTTCAACAGTACATGGACCATGAACTTCCAAATGTTCAAGCTGAATTTAGAAAAGGCAGAGGAACCTGAGATCAAATTTCCAACATTCGTTGGATCATCGAAAAAGCAAGAGAGCTCCAGAAAAGCATCTACTTCTGCTTTATTGTCTACACCAAAGCCTTTGACTGTGTGGATCACAACAAACTGTGGAAAATTCTTCAAGAGATGGGAATACCAGACCACCTGACCTGCCTCCTGAACAATCCGTATGCAGGTCAGGAAGCAACAGTTAGAACTGGACATGAAACAGCAGACTGGTTCCAAATTGGAAAAGGAGTACATCAAGGCTGTATATTGTCACCCTGCTTATTTAACTTATATGCAGTGTACATCATGCAAAATACCAGGCTGGATGAAACACAAACTGGAATCAAGATTGCAGGGAGAAATATCAATAACCTCAGATATGCAGATGACACTACCCTTATGGCAGAGTGTGAAGAACTAAAGAGCCTCTTGATGAAAGTGAAAGAGAGTGAAAAAGCTGGCTTAAAACTCAACATTCAGAAAACAGATCATGGCATCTAGTCCCATCACTTCATGGCAAATAGATGGAGAAACAATGGGAACAGTGAGAGACTATTTTGGGGGGCTCCAAAATCACTGCAGATGGTGACTGCAGCCATGAAATTAAAAGACACTTGCTCCTTGGATGAAAAGTTATGACCAACCTAGACAGCATATTAAAAAGCAGAGATGTTACTTTGCCAGCAAAGGTCTGTCGAGTCAAAGCTATGGTTTTTCCAGTAGTCATGTATGGATGTGAGAGTTGAGCACCAAAGAATTGATGTTTTTGAACTGTGGTGTTGGAGAAGACTCTTGAGAGTCCCTTGAACAGCAAGGAGATCCAACCAGTCCATCCTAAAGGGAATCAGTCCTGAATATTCATTGGAAGAACTGATGCTAAAGCTGAAACTCCAATACTCTGGCCACCTGATGAAAAGAACTAACTCACTGGAAAAAACCCTGATGCTGGGAAAGATTGAAGGCGGGAGGAAAGGGGATGACAGAGGATGAGATGGTTGGATGGAATCACCGACTCAATGGACATGAGTTTGAGTAAACTCCGGGAGTTGATGATGGACAGGGAGGCCTGGCATGCTGTAGTCCTTGGGGTTGCAAAGTCAGACACGACTGAGCAACTGAACTGAACTGAAGGTTAAACCTCTGAGCCTTTTTTCCTCACTTGACTCCCAGAAGTCTGGCAGCCTGGCTTATATTCTTCCAAGAACATAAAAGCCTTCTCAAGGAAACCTTACCTACACAGAAAAGATTTAAAAATACTGATATCAGGGACTTCATAATGTTAACAACTCAGCCAGATCACAGGAAAATGAAGCCCACATTCAATAATTCTCTACCCCACCCCCAAAAGACCTTCCAATCACCTTTTTAGGGTCCTTTTTAAAAAGAGCAGACAAGCAAGAATTTGAAGAGGACTTTAGTATGAAAGATGTCCAGAAAAAGGAATATTCAAACACAAAAAGCTCTTGGATATTAAAAAAATATGACAGTAGAAAAAAAGAAAACAAAATAGATAGTAAAAAAAAAGTTTAGGACATCTCTAGAAGGAAGAATAAACAGAGAAAACAGAGGAATATAAGAATATTGGAAGACTAATCCAGGAAGTCCAAAATCCAAATAACTTGTTTTTCAGAATGAAAAAGGGAGTTGGGGAAATCCAGAAACAACTCAAGGAAATTTCCCAGACTGAAGAACTTGACCTTCCATATTTTTTCGTATTTTTCCGAGTTTAAAGTACCCAGCTTTCTGGATACATTATTGGGAAAATTTCAAATTTTACATAAAAAGGGAAGAATACTAAGAGTTCTGGGGAGGGAATGAGATGGAATGGACACATACAAAAAATTAAGAATCAGAGTATCATTGCACTTCTCAGCATTTGGAAGACAGAAAACAATGGGCCAATGCCTTAAAAAATAATTCTAAGGAAAAGTTACTCCCAACCTGGAACTCTACACCAAGTCAACCTATGATTCAAGTGTGACAACAGACACTCAAGATCTCAAGAAATTATCTCCCATACACTTTTTCAGGAAGGTAGTGGTAATAAATTAAGAAAGAAGGCAGGAGATTAACACACAATATGACAGTGAAGGGATCCACGACACCAAGTCCAAACTGGAATATACCAAAACAAGACATTTCTAAGAATGAATACTTAATGAATCTGAACATACTGTAAGGAAGCTGGCACAAATGAAGGAGAGCCTGGGGAGAAATTAGCGACAAGAACAAAACACAAATGAAAACCTCTCCCCCCTCAAAAGTTATACAGAAAAAAAAGTTGTTGCAGTATACCACATGGTCTCGTTGTGAAAAGCCTTAACGTATAAACTACTGAGTTAGCCTAAACCATAACTGTAAAAGAACCTTGAGATGGCAAGGATGTGTCCATGGGAATAGCAGGATGGTGAAAAAGAGCTAAATCCTCATTTTCCACACCAAAAAGTCAACAGATAATACTAAAAATTGAAGAGCCAACACATAGCAAAATAAAGCAAGTTATTTAATGATATGGAGGTAAATAATGTGAGAATCAGCAGAGTTGAAAGTACCTGAACTTTTGGGTACCTCTGATGGGGGTCGAAAACAGTGTTGTCTCTTTTTAGAATTAATGTTTTTTTACACTCAGTTCACTCTAACAGTGGAAATTACACGTAATTAAAAAAAAAAATAGCTTCATGTAGTCTAGAAATTAACAAAATTAAAATCATAAGAGCAGCAAGTGCAGTGATAAATTAAAGGCTTATCATCCTTACAGAGGAAAACACTAATGATCTCTGGTATTACTCCCACTGGTTTAAAAAAAAAAAACCAATAAACAACAAAAAAAACCCACCTTAGAACCACCTCTTCCTCTAGGGAGGAATTCTGTATATAAATCAAGTTATGTATTTACATACAGTAAGTCAAGTCTTAACATCAGTTCTAAATCTTACCCACAATTGAAGCACCTGGTTTATAAACTGGCTTGGAAGGCTGCTTCCTGGGTACACAGGTAGACCTGAGCATCCTTTAGGAACACCACTTTGACTTATCTGAAAGTCAGGTCATTGCTCCCATTTCTTAAACAGGTAACAGTAAAGAGGTACCTTGTGTTCTTTTCTTTTTAAATAACTAAGGGTTTATATACATCACTGACATAAGTCTTAAAATACCCTAGTATAACTGAACATAAGGCTGTTTGTCCTGACATTAAACATGATGGGACTCCTGTGCTTTCTGTAGCTAACTTGGCAAGGCCTTCAAAACCAGATCATAGGGCTTCTTAGTAAGATGTAATAATAAAGAGGCAGAGACGAAGGGACAAGAGAGGCTCACCTTTAGGTAAAACCAACAGGCTGAGGGCACAAGCTTAAGGAAACCAGCAGAGACATGGACTCTCTCATGGGTGAGTGAGAGTGCTGAAAAGCGCGATTTCAAAGAGATATGTATGGTTACAAGTCAGCTAATTCAAGAACACCTGCTGACCATCAAGTTCTGTACATACATTGGAAGAGATTCTTCCTCTCCATTGAGAACACTGTACTGTTTGCCTTGTCTTCAAAACTATTGATTTAGTCTCCCTGGATTTACTCCTGCTCAAAAATAAAAACACACAAAAATGCCTAGGCTAGTCCCGAAGACGACTGGTGTGATCAGGTCTGGGTAGTCACCTCCTGTCCCTTGTTGTCAAAGCACCTCTAAGGACAAGCGATGTTGAGAACAGAGACATCCTGGCAACACAGCTGCCTTTCCTGCCCAGAAATGGCACTCCTCTGGTCCCGTGAACTTTTATTCATTCAGTAAGTGCTTAATTAGCACCCACTATGTGCAAGGCATTGGGCTAGGTGCTGCAGTTTTTGAAATGACAAAATTGTATATGTAGGATCGGCTAGTCATTGATAGTTTTCCTGATTTGAGAGATAGAGAATGACAGAATGCCCCATACATGGCTCATTTAGAGAGCTAAGACCACAGATGAGGTCTGCTCTCTGTCCTTCTACCAGCCCAGCATAAACTTTAGGCTTCCTCAAATCAGTTATAAGTCAAAACAAATAAGGCACATTTAAAAAAAAATTCCCCCCTTTAATTGATCAAAGTAAAGCCATGACATTTCATTTGGTAACCTGCTCAGAATTATAAAGATCATTCCATTTGGCCCAGCCCACACTGCCCAGGGCAAAACCTTCGGACAATTCTAATCTCATCGCGCTCTGTTCTTACAAACTGCATATTTTTTAAACTGTCTTCAGCGCCCTAAATGGGACGCACTCAGTGCGAAGCAGATCAGAACCAGACGTAACATTTATGTTCTTGACAAGCCGCGGTTATCCAGGTCCTTCACCTGCAACACAAAGGTATCAGGTTTAACGTTTACAATCAGGTCAGCAAGGGAGAGCTTCTCTACTGAGTTGGGTTCACCCAGACAGGAAGGGGTTACACTGGATTCTGCTCCCTGGTTTGGCTCTGGTGTGAGACTAGCTACTCTCTGCTGAGCTTCTCAGGGTACCTTGTAAGGAGCTGTGTAAATGATCTATCCTCCAAATATAGCAAAGGTTCTCAACCTTTTCTTATGTAAGAGATATAACACACTTCTATGTGACTCTGAGGGCTGAAGAATTGATGCTTTTGAACTGTGGTGTTGGAGAAGACTCTTGAGAGTCCTTGGGATGCAAGGAAATCCAACTAGTCCATCCTAAACGAGATCAGTCCTGACTGTTCACTGGAGGGACTGATATTGAAGCTGAAACTCCAATACTTTGGCCACCTGATGCGAAGAGCTGACTCATTTGAAAATACCCGGATGCTGGGGAAGATTGAGGGTGGGAGGAGAAGGGGAGAGGAAGAGGTGGTTGGATGGCATCACCGACTCAATGGACATGAGTCTGGGTAGACTCCAAGAGTTGGTGATGGACAGGGAGGCCTGGCGTGCTGCGGTCCATGGACACGACTAAGGGACTGAACTGAACTGATGTGACTCTCTATGCCATAAATTCTTCAGTGGGAGAGAAGAAAACATAGTTCAAACACATACACACTCTCCTACTACCTCCCCCGTCCCCCAAGCCTGATACTCAATAAAACAGATCAAGCCTAACCCCAGCTGGGAAAATATCACTGCAACCACCACCAGAATGACAGCAGACTAGGGTGTCTACTAAGAACAATCTAAAATAAAAGAAAATTCCAAGCAGGCTGTTTTTCAGACACAGAAATATTCCTATTTTAGAAATACGTGGCCTATTTTTAAGCCCTAGAGCTGCTTTCACAGTGCAACACCTGCTCACCTTGTATATCCTGACCAACCAATGTTCTGTGGTGTATGCTTCTTCTAGGACATCAAGCTCGAAGTCTTTATTCCCAATCTCAGCATTCCGGACACGGTCATAGCCTAGCGGACGCTCTAGAAAGGGAGGAAAAAAGACGACAAATTTCTTTCTACAGTGCTCGTTTCCTAAGGAAACAATAAGTCCATGTGGTAAATCATCCCACTGGAATGTTACTCCCTAGCATGCAGTTTGTGTAGAGAGTAGGGCCTACAAAAAAGGACATCAGTTAGGAAGGGCAAATTGAGTGCTATCCTAACTCACATCTTCCTCAAGATGGTGCTTGGCAGAGTCCACGGAGTTATCTCTTCTAAAAGACAGAGGCCTGACCTCTAAGCACCTCTATTCCTGAGGACTACCACCCAGGACCTCTGGGACACACTAGTAACCCTTCCATGGGACAGAGAACTTTCCAGATGTCACAAGCCTGCATCCACTTCAAAAACAGTCCCAAATGCAGAACCAAGACATTGTGAGTCAGAAGGAAAAACTTAAAGTAAGCACATTCTTTTCAATTTATCTGAAGAAATGTAAAGTCTATTCCCTTTCATAATCCTTTCTCCAGTATAACACCTTTTACTGAGAGGTAATAAAAAGTAATGAATAAAAGCATAGACTTTTCTAGAGCCAGACTGCCTGAGTTTAACCTGACTCAGCACTAGTTATAGGACCTTGTGCAGTTAAGGAACCTATTTGTACCTCAATTTCATCACATATAAAATGGGAATATTAAACCTTTTGGACTGCTGTAAGGATTACATGAATTAGTAGAAATAAAGCATTTAGAGCAGTGCCTGGAATATAAAAAATATCCTGTATGTGTTAGCTACTACTCTTCTTACTGTTGTTATTAAGGCTCTCAGGAATCACTTACTGGCTTCTGTGTAAACCTGTCCAAATCGGTAGTAACACATCTTGTACATAAGGCAGTTGAGCAGCACTGGAGAGCCCTCACGGTCCACACGGAACTCCCCGGTTGGAGTATAATAATCGTGCTCCTTGATGTGTTTCCCGGTATCTGTGCTCCCTCCAATCCGGACCATCCACAGAAATTTGTTGATGTCTAGAAAAAGAAAAAACTATTTATCACCAAGGTAGCTACAGCTAAATCACAATGAAAATTCACTATTTCTAATACTTTCCTAGTGGCATACAGTACCATTTAACTCTAAAGTTATAAAAATAAGAAAGCTACTAATTAGCACTGTGATGCAGGTGAAAGAAGAGAGTGAAAAGCTGGTTTAAAACTCAGCATTCAAAAAACTAAGATCATGGCATCTGGTCCCATCACTTCATGGCAAATAGATGGGAAAAAAGTAGAAGCAGTGACAGATTTTATTCTCCTAAGCTCCAAAATCACTGTTCATGGTGACTGCAGCCATGAAATTAAAAGATGCTTGCTCCTTGGAAAGCTATGACAAACCTAGATGTGTATTAAAAAGCGGAGACATCACTTTGCTGACAAAGGTTTGTATAGTCAAAGCTATGGTTTTTCCAATAGTCATGTAAGGATGTTAAGAGTTGTACCACAAAGAAGGCTAAGTGTTGAAGAATTGAAGCTTTTGAATTGGGATGCTAGAGAAGACTTGAGAGTCCCTTGGACAGTATGGAGATCAAACCGATCCATCTAAAGGAAATCAGGAATGACTGCTGCTGAAGCTGAAACTCCAATACTTTGGCCACCTAATGTGAAGAATTGACTCACTGGAAAAGATCATGATGCTGGGAAAGATTAAGGGCAGGAGGAGAAGGGGGCGAAAGAGGATGAGATGGTTGGATAGTGTCACCAACTTACTGGACATGAGTTTGAGCAAACTCCAGAAGACAGTGAAGGACAAGGGAAGCCTGGCATGCCCTACAGTCAATGGGGTCACAAAGACTTGGACAACTGAGCATGCACGCAGGCAAATCAGAACTACAATGAGCCATCACCACATACCTGCTAGAATGACTCTCATCAAAAAGACAAAAGTCATGCTGGTAAAGATGCTAAATAAAGGGAATCCTTGTGCACTGCTGGTCATAATGTAAATTGGTACAGACACTATAGGAGTCAGTAGGTAGGTTCCTCAAAAAATTCAAAATAGAACCACCATGTGATCCAGAAATCCCATTTCTTACCCAGAAGAAATGAAATCACTATTTCCAAGAGAAATCAGTATTCACTGCAGTATTACTCAAAATAACCAAGATATGGAAATAACCTCAATCTATCAACAGATGATCCAATAAGAAAATGTGGTAGACAGATATATATATATGTCTCATGGAATACTAAAGATTCCAGGGAACCATCTATTTCTACCACCTATGTGTGTACATTCACATATATAAAAATACATATGCATACAAACACATAAGCACACAAACATACATACACAAAAAACTTTCTGTACTATTTGCATATATTATTATCATCAATAAGAAAAACACCTAGAGTCACACACAACCAAACAGTGCTGAAGCAACTGTTTGTGAAAGTGCAAGTCCACAGGAACACATCCCTGCTATAGTCATTCCTCCTCTGCCTTTACAAGACACACATAGAAACTAGTCTTACTACTTTATACTGACACTTTATACATTCTATGCAGGTGAATCTGTTAAGTCTGTCCATATCAGAAGCCAGATATAATCTAAATTTGAACATCTCTAAGAAACAACCATACAGTCAAAGAAAATTAAGACAGAAATTAAGAGGTAATTATTAACTGCAGGAAAACAAGTTATTCTAGATAAGAATGTTTAACCACGGTGTAAAGGTTGACTCAGCAGTACACAGTACTTATTTAGTCAAGATTTTGAAAACGCTTTATCTGGATTTAACCAAAAACTGATCATTAACTCTACTGAGAAGATGCAAGATGGAAAGGGGGAGAGGGAAATACAGAGAACTAAATTCCTTATCTAATATAAGAAGTTGATAAAGCATATCTAAAATGATCAATCCGTGAATAGAATATACATATTATTTAGAAATATGAATATAAGTACTAGAAGAAATAACTGAAGGAATAATTTTCCTGGGAACTGATATTATAAGGTGGTTTAGAAACAGAGGACTACCATTTTTATTATAAACTTTCAGAAGTGTTTAACCTTTTAAAGTTGAAACAGGTATTGCTTTAAGCTTTTCGAGCTTTTTTTGAGGCAGAGAACTATATTTGGATGATTCTTCTAACCCTGGGATTTGCTAATAATTATAGGGAACATGGTTAACATATGCCATATATATATGTACACACACACACACACACACACACATATATGAGAAACATTTTAAGTTGGGAGATGACTCTATGGCTTAAACCCACTAAAAAATGCTAATTCTTAAGCTCATTCTCAGAGGCCTTATGTTCTTTATTGTTCACTGCTTGTGGAACTATTCCTAGGTCTTCAGACAATTATAGCATGCCACACTTACATGGGGCTTCCCTGGAGGCTCATGGTAAAGAATATGTCTGCAATGCAGGGGACCCGGTTCAATCCCTGGGTTGGGAAGATCCCCTGGAAGAGGAAATGGCTACCCACTCCAGTATTCTTGTCTGGAGAATCCCACAGACAGAGGAGCATGGCAGGCTACAGTCCATAGGGTCACAAGGAGCCGGCCACAACCAAAGTGACTAACACTTTGACTTTTGATACTTGCATGAGAATTCTTTACATCTACTTCCTACTTGTTTGAAACAAAAATCAAAATAACCAAACCTCAAGTTGCAAATATGTATCAACTAAGAAAATATGTTGATAATATTAGTAAAAGGATAGAAAAGTACGAGATTCATCTAGTTTTCTTAGCTTTGTAGCTAGAAATATAATCAAATTCATTACCATCTGAAGAATACCCAGTGAGGCCTCCGAAAATGACCAGCACATAGCTGACATCAAGCTCCCTCATGATCTCATAGGCTTTTTCTTCTGTGGATGCCATTGCCTGGAAAAACACATGCACATTTCTCAGAGCAAAATTCCAGGCCATTTGATCCCTCATGGAGAAGTATTTCCCATGAGACCCTGTGCATCAAACACTCAAATGACCCCTTCACCTTACCTGCCCTACTCGAGATATATGGGTATTATTCCATGTGTTATTATCCACTAAAATCGTCCGATTAGCCATAGCTGTAATCTGGTAGCCATAATCCCACCATGACATGACCTTCGCATCCTGAAAAGAATAAGAAATTGAAATTACAAGTGTCTTACCAACTCCAAAAATCAAATACTAGGAATGGAACGGCATTTGACAGGAATTAACATACAGCTAATTAATTTCTTTACAGAATCAGTTCAGTTCAGTTCAATTGCTCAGTCGTGTCCGACTCTTTGCAGAATAACATATGCCTAACAGGAAAATAAATCTTGGCACCTGGTCCTACCTTTGTATACCATAATGAAATCTCAATGCAAATTATACAATCCAACATTGCCAATATTTTCATTCCAGATCATCTTATAAAAATAAACATAATGGCGTGGGAGGTATAGGGGGCTGTGTAATATTTCCAAATAAACAACTTGGTGTCATCAGAGAAATGACCATAAAACATGATCATAAACAATAACACAAAAATCAGCTCCTATAAAGAAAGGAGGTAGGAGGTGGGAGGGGATAAATCACAGGATATGACGAATAAAGAAAAAGAAATTCTTATAAAAATCTAACTCACAATTGCCAATCTCAGTAGCTACTAGAAAGGAAATGACTTCAGATGCTCCAAAGGTATAAACCAAAATATTAAAAGTGGTTATCATTAGGTGATCCTTTATAGAAAATTTGTGTCTTTGTCTTTTACTTGTTTTCTGATTTTTCTACAATAAACATGCATTACTTACTGTTAACCTTTCTCTTTTATAATTGGGATGGCCTACCTCACAATATCACCATGCTGTCAATACAAGTGTCCAAGCAGAGTGCAGATAACCTGAACCAGGAAGGCCTGCTACAGAAGACATCCTGACTTGAACTGACGTTGACCTTTAAGGCCCATTCAACACCAGGTTCTATAGTTCCAATTTCTCCAAGCTTTCTACCATGTAAAAGCTATTTGATTCACTTTAATAGCAAATGTCTTTCCCTTCCTCCTACCCCACAATCCCACACCTCCCAAATTTTCACCTCTGGAGTATTGTGACGAAGCCAATAATACGCTTCTCGAAAATCATCAAAAATGATCCTACTGCCATCTCCACCACGAGCAGACAGCACAATGGAGGGAGAAGAGTAGGCCTCACTGGTCACCCAGGTCGAATGAAAGGTGTAGGTGATGAGAAAGAAAGCCATGACCAGTATCATGCCACTTGCCACCTAGACAAGGAAGAAGAATTGTGTTGTAAACCAAATTAAATTTACATAGCACAGAACAGCTTCTTACACACAGTCAATGATTTAGAAAAAATGAACCAAAATAAGTCAGAGGCTATATGAATTAATTCTGACCTCTGGTGACAGTGCTCTACTTTACTCCCCCTCAGTCAAAAAAAACCCCACAGATGCTTGCACATGCACGTGCACACACACACAACACACACAGTTCCCCCAGCCTGTTCTGTGTTGCTTCTCACTTCATTCTTAATAGGGTAAGTAGAATCCTGCTGTTTCTTGCTCTTCTTGTCTGGTCGACTTATGTCCAAATTCTTCATGTAAGTGGACAACACCTGAGAGACTCCAATGCCAGAAAGAATGCACATAACAGGTGCCAACACCAGCATCAGACGCACCTAAAAAAACAGGAAGCGAGATCACAATCTAATCGGTGTTTTACAAACTACAGATTTCAACCTATTAGTAGATGATGACATCCGTTTAGGGGTTTTCAACAAACATGGTCTGTCAATGGAACAGAACAAAATAGGAGAGAAAATACTTGACACACCTATAGTAGAAGTTATGTGGTTTTTTTTTTAGTTTTTTTCCCCCAGTTCTTCATGTAAGTATGTATATACATCCTGAGTAATGATAGGCTATAAAAAGTATTTCTTAATTGTGGTTTGGAATCAAAAAAGTCTGAGAAGTACTGTCTTAACTGCAATATATAAAATTTCTCCTCTCTTTTAACAACCTGGCACTCGGCACCCAAGCCGTTAAGAAAAAAAACATCATCTCCCTTGTTGAGACTGCAGGAAGAGAGAGGAAGGAACCTGCACAGGGCCTCTGCCTGACACAAGGGTATGAAACCAAGAAAGGTGGGCCTCACAATCAGAAAATGTGAGCACCCAATACATTGCTGGGAAAGACCAACAACAGCGAGCAGCTTTACCACTCAGCCCCTCAAGTGCTCAGAGGGAAGCCTCTGCACAATGGTCAGCACTGAATCTCCCATGCCGGGGGAAGAAGAAAACCCCCAGAGTCAAGGATGGAAAGGGTCACCAGGACTGAGGGGATTCCTCACCATTACAGCTGAAAAGTACATGCTGGTCACACCATACATGATGATGAAAATCCGGGCATCAGACAGGTTGCTAAAGCAGTAATAGAGGCCAACTACAAAAATAAAGGGAAAAAAGTGAAGAGCTGGAAAAACAATCAGACACATGCAAAGATGTTACTATGGCACTCTAAAATAGCACAAAATCTGAAACCACCTAAATGTCCAACATAAGGGAGGTAGTTAACTACAGCATATTTATAAAACAGAATAAAACACATCAATTAAAATACTGCTGCATAAGTTTATGGACCATTTGCCACCTTCTTTACATACCTCTGTACTTAAAAAATTAACAAATGCTGTATCTTAAACACTAGTTCACTGACATAATCCTAAATAACATAAATTATGATTAAAAAATTTTAAAAGTCAGGAGAAAAACTGTATCATCTGACTTTTAATCAGTAAACAACTGGATGAATATACATTCCAAGTGTTAACAGGAGCAACAGGTATGTGGTGAGAACTCCTGAAACTTTAATATTTGCCTCTGTTTGTATAAAAGACAACTTATTTTCATAGTAAGAAAAAAATATAAAGTTATTTCAATTAAAAAAAAAGTTCCCTATCAGTGGTAAATTCTTATATCTGAACTGGCCAGAAGGTAAGTTAGATGAAGAGGCTTTACAATCAGCTATGCCTACTGTCAAAATTCAATACTATTAAGAAGATAAACAGGAAGGAGTCAGGGATGACGGGTTGGGTACATGAGAAGTACTTAAAAAAAAATCTGAATTAGGGTTGAATTTTGTAATACAACTGAACAAAAAACTATGAGACTCTGAGTTTGCCAGTATCTGCAATTGTTCAATTTCTGATTTCCATTCTGCTTCAAATATTAGAAAAATGTGTTTAAGCCATCTTCTGTACCACATAAATATACAGGCAAAAAACGAAAACAATAAAAATATAAGGATGGGGGTATTTTACTTATTTTGAATCAAATGATTCTTACAAAGAAGACCACTTCAGAACAAGGCAGACAGACCTGGGAACATGAAGACAAGAAGCTGCAGGTCGAAATAGTATGAGGACCAGGTCGTAGGCTGATGCTCAGACACAGAGGCAATGATGGGGATGTTGTTCTTAGCGTAAGAAGGATCCAACAGTGAGTAGAAACGCCCCGTCCAGGGAGATATTTTTCCTGGCAGTAAAGAGGCAACAAATATTTCATAATTACTTTTGAAACAAAATAACATCCGATCCTAACTAATCATAACTTTCCATTTTAATAAGATTCTCTGACACAAAGGAGGACTAAGTTTTTGTCTAAATGTCACAAATAACTTGAGAATTTCACTGATTCCTTTCTTTCAAATTTGAGAGTACTTATGTCAGCACAGTCAGCAGAATAAAGTCAGGCTGTAAGTAAACTCAGAGAAGGAAGGTGGAAATGCTTCCTGGAAGGGTTAAACTAAATCTGGTCAAACCAAGGCCTATGCTATAAACTAAGTCAAGCTGTCCTTCAGTGTTGCTCTGAATTAGACAATACAGAGTCCTGGGCAAAATCAAATCAGACTCTGCAACATCTACGTGAGGAAAATGTGCCATGCTAACCAAACTAAACAGACATAGTTCTGTCATATAGGATTAGATGAAGTCATGTTGTAGGGCAGACAATGTTAGGATTTCTCCCAACCTACCAATATACCAATAGGAAAGAAAAGGACAAAAGAAAAAAAGAGAAAGATAAGCATGGTAAATATAGTTCTGTTACCAAGTGTGAATCTTCTGAGATTAAATACTGATCGAATAAGATCTTTCTATGCTGAATCCAAATACTGGCTGACAAATGGATTGAGTGTGTAATATGGATTTAATATTCATGAAATCAAGAGAAATGGGAGAAAAAGAATGCATTTTCCTGTGGTCAGGAAATAACCCATGTTTTTGGAGTTTATGCTATGTTCATACCCATTTACACTTAATACTAAAAGCCTTTCCTACCTGTCAGCATGAGGAGAGCTCCAATGGTGAGAAGGACAAAGCCCACCAGGGAGATGACACTTCGGAAAAGAACTTCAAATTGCTGTGGATTCAACTTGCTGCGCAGATAATCCACAAAGGCGTGAATCTGGCAGAGACCAAAGACCCCAAAGGCTGCCATGTGCTCCGATGAAAGGACGGGCTGTAGGTGAAAGCAGATGTGTGAGAAAGTCAGGAAAACAATGGGTCCAGCCTTGACCTGAATTATCCAGACCAAGTTCAGACCAAGGAGTCCAGTGAGTTCTGAGGCTACCAAGGAATTAGGGCCAATCAAGGAGAGGGTCTAATTCACCTGCCACATTTCCACAGAATACCTGGAGTCCAAAGTGTACCATACTCTATCAATATCACATGTCTGGCCTTTGCTCAGGCTATTTCTTGAGCCTTGTTGGTAATTTTCTCATTTTCCCAAAATTTGCATTCATTGAAATTCCCATCATTCAAGGCCCCAAGCAAATACCATTGCCTCCTACTCTGCCAAGCTGAAATACATCGCTCTCCTCTACATTCCACACACCTTAGATCTCTCCTGTAACTTAAGACAAACGGTTCTCAAACTCCACCGGGCAGCATAATCATGGTGGAGTGAAGAGGGGGTGTTTAGACACAGACGGCTGAGCCCCACCACCAGAGCTTCTGAAACTCAGGAGATTCAAATCCAGAATTTGCATTTCTAATGAATTCCCTGATGCTGCTAAGCCTGCTGATCCAGAGCTACATTTCTAGGACCGCTATGCCAGAGAGCTGCACGAGTATCTTTCTCAGCAAGACTTCCTTAGGGACCAGGGTCACATCTTTACTTTTTACATTTCCCAGTTATTAGCAAATTGCACACTGTAGGGGATGAGCAAAGAAAATACTTGCTGAGCTGAATAAGGGTTCCACTTTCATAAGAATATACATGAGGCTAATTCATGTCAAAGTATGACAAAAACCACTACAATACTGTAAAGAAATTAGCCTCCAACTAATAAAAATAAATGAAAAAAAAAAAATATTACATGAAAAATCATACGTACCACATCATTCCTCTGATTTAATAGCTGTCTCTTAACCCTATGGAGTAATGCGGCTAAAAGGTGTATGTACTGCTTCCTAAAGGACTTAATCACTTGGCCCCAATAAGAAGTTCAGGGGTCATTACTACTGAATGGGATCATTCACATTAAGGACTGAAAACGACCACTGTGATCACTCGCATCAACTCAGTTCTACCAAAATACCCCTGCTTCTCCCCAAACTTAAGCTAAATTAAGAGCAATTAAACTGCATGAACAAACATTAACACACTCAGGAGGCAGACTTTATTGACCAACGATTCTGTTGTTTCAGTTAACACAAGCAGTCCAAGGTCAGACCTGTAAGTTTTAACATCCTCACCAGAATCCAAGATAAATCAATTTAGTTGCAGATGCTGAGGGAAAAAGTGCAAGAAACTAAAGACCCCACTCAGTATAGGGCTCACCTGGAAACCCACAAAGGAGATCTGCATGGAAAGAATGGTGCCCAGGCAGTAGACAGTACAGTACGCCACGTAGATCCGGTGGGAGAAACGTCCTGTGAGCATCAGCACTAGTACATGAAGAGGGATCAAGTTGATCAAGAACACGTAACCTCCCCAGGAAGAGACCTAGGACAGGATGAAAAAGGACAGTTCCTCTCAGGGCTCCTCCTTGTCACCTGTGACCTTTTTAAAGAACATCTATTTATGGTAACCAAAAACTTTTTTAACACCAACTGGTTTAAACAGTTTAAGTAACTGACCCCTTTAAACAGGAAAATCAAATTAAACCCATTACTGTAACTCAGTCCTCTGTTCTCTATGGCTCCTATCCTTGAGATCACAAAACAAAAGGCCCCTAACCCTCGGCATTAATCTGGATGTGACCTACTATAAGGTCACATGGAGGATTTGGGGATACATGCAAAATGTGGGCAAGCAGAAACAGTGAAGGGAAGAAGTCTCAGGGTTTATGAAAGATTGAACAGAAAAAATATGTTAGGAAAGGAAAAACGTAAGGGAAACATATCAGAAAAGAGAGCTGGCAAACCGACATGTATCCCTAAGAAATACAGTATCTGGAGACCTCTAAAAATTAAAAAAAATTTCCTCTATCTTATCATCTGCCTGCCTTGGGTTAGGCTTTGTATGGACACAAGAGACAATAAAGGCTTCTGTCCTCTGCTCCATGGTCTCAAGCCCCAAGAGCTACTTCCAATTTACATCAGTTGATCCCAACAGGTATGCAGACATAGAGAGACTCCTAGAAGAAGGAAGTGAAGAGTTACCATGTAGAAGTAAGCAAGGGCACACTTTGCTGCCCAGTAGATGGAACCAGTCTTGACTGCTTTGATCCACATGTAGTAGGTGAGCAGCATGCAAAAGATGGCAATCCCTGTAGAAAGAACACAAAATTCAACAGAAGGCCACACTAGGGTATTAAATACTGATCTGCAACAAACTACCTGCATATCTCAGACCTACAACCCATTAACAGTGTAATTACTCTATATCTCTGTCTTAAGTTTCTGGTAAAAAAAAAAAAGTCCATAATAGTGTCTACTTCACACACGTGCCGTAAAGACGAATTTAACCTCTGCATGTAAACCACCTGCAACAGAATCTAGCACGCAGCAAGCACTCGGTGTTCTGTCATTATTGCTGCTGTTCTTTTCAGGCACTGCACTCCCTGCTATTTGAGTCCTAATGATATCCCAAACTATCAAGCACCACCCTGCCTCCATGTCTTACCACAAGCTGGTCTTTACGCCCTAACTGCCTCTCTCTTTAATATTTGCCTGATGAAGTTTCAACTTCAGGGCCCAGCTCAAACACAGCTACTTCCAAAAAGCCTTCCCTGATCCCCAAATCTGAATCTCTTCTCTCACTGCATTCCCAAAGTACTCTGTTCATTCTTCTCTCATGGATACAATACTATCTGCTCTTCAGTATTTATTTTTATAGGTCTGCATTAATCTGCATTAATAGATTATGGGCTAAATTATTTTGTTCATTGTCTACCTCTGAAATTCCTTAACTATAAGCCAATACTCTTATTCATTAACTATTTCTGTAATACCTAACACTGTTTTACCAATAACATTCAATAAATACAGAGTGATTTGGAAATAAGTCAATAAAAGTCATTACGGTTTTTTAAGAATATCCATTCCTTTCATCTAAAATAAAGCAAATGATTACAGTGTTAAAACAATAGTATCATTCAACCCTGGTGCTTGGTGGGCTACAGTAAATAAGATCGCAAAAGAATCAGACACCACTCAGTGAATAAACAATAACAAAAATCCATCCAACTCCAAAACCTAACTCTACTTTTAGGAATAGAGATGAGCCAGAGGCCTTATTTAAGGAAAATTACCAGCTACCTTTCTAGAGAAAATGATAAAGAATATAAACTTAAGAGTCTGAGGTCCCTTCCTGCCCACTTCTAATCTTCTCACCCAGACACCATTTTTGCTAATGCTAAATAGCAGATTTGAACCCAGATTCTACTGCCCTTCACAAAGCTCTACTGGATAATAAGGTAAACTTTAAGTCTTACCTTCATTATCATAGGAGCCAGCCACAGACCGGGAGATATAGCCAGGAACCACAGCAATCATGGCAGCAGCAAGAAGTCCGGCTCCTGCATCCTGTAAGACAAGAGGGGTAACAGGAAGTCAACACCAATACATCTGTGGGAGAGGAGAGGATCCACTAGTCCAATCTGTTTCTATGGGGCCCAGAGAATAGTCCAACACTTTGCAAGGGAGATGTGATGCTAGGAATGCTTGCAGCACAAGAAAGCTACACACTTCACCACCAATTCCCTCCCTGCCATGTTACTAAGTCTGAAACTGAGTACACATGCGCTAAGAACAGACAAATCATGAAATCAGTCAGATGCTGCCCCAGAATGGGCAGCTGGGTTGGAGTACCCCCAGATTTGAGTGCCCCCCAACAATATCTGCACACCACAGAAACTCCAGTCACATACCTAAAAGCTATGCAAGCATGGACAAAGGAAGACATAAGTATTTGAGCTAAAAAGTCAACAAACAGAGGTGATAATCTGCAGTGGACTAAAGATGCCAGCTTAGATAACAGAGCTGGAATATTCCAAGTCAATCTGTGATCTCGGGAAAGAGGAAAAACAAAATATAACCCACACACCGAAAGAGGAAGGACCTGACTGTTGATAAGAGTCAAATCTTGAACAGGGCAGCAAGGAGAAGGATGAAAGAGCTTTCAAACTAAACTCAAGTTTCCCAAGCCTTCCAACTGGTTTAGCACCTCTCAGGTATATCCCTGACACCACAGCCACAAAGAGTAACATCCCAGGGGCCAGGGTCAGCAAGGCAGAAACCTGGGGAAGGCGAGACCATATCACAGACTCTAATTATAAGAAGCAAGTGGTTTCAGAATTTTTAAATAAATGTTTTTTAAAAAATCAACAAATAATTGTTAAGCTAAGTGTCCATTTCCAATAGGAAGAACTAACTGTTTTTGAACATATCTTGTAGCTATTTTTCTCTCCTTTAGATTGCAAGGGATACTCGTTTCAAAATCTAAATCTCACTTTAATATTTTTTTTCCAGGACTTCCTTGGTGGCCTGGTGGGTAAGAATCCACCTGCCAATGCAGCGGACACAGGTTAGATCCCTGGTCCAGGAACACTCACAGGCTGCAGGGCAAGTAAGCCTGTGCGCTGCCAGCACAGAGCCTGCGCTCTAGGGCAGTCGAGCTGCAGCTACTGAAGTCCATGTGCCTACAGCCCAGGCTCTGCATTAAGAGATGCCACCACAAATGAGCAGCCCCTCTCGCTTTCTGCACAAAGCAACGAAGACCCAATGCAGCCAAAAATAAAGACAGCAAAAAAAAAAAAAAAAAAAAAAAAGAGGCAGTCCTGTGATGAATAAACTAACACAAAAACTCTTTTTGCATATACAGCAAACATTCCCTTATATGTACAAACAGTTAATGATAAGACAGCACAAACTCTAGGGAGGAACTGGGATGAAACTAGCAATTTGGCTCATTGAAAGCTGTCTTTAGCCCCTAGCTCCCTGCCCTTCTTAAGCTCTCAGTCCCCCACCCTTTAGCATCTACTAGAGACGTTCAACAACATCCATTCCCAAGCCTCCTGTCACCCCAAATCCTTCACCTTGAGCTCTTTGGTAAGGTGGTACGTGACGATGGTGGTGAAGGAAGAGAAGAGAGGGGCCAGGAACACACAGACATTCCGAATGTCGATGGTGATGTGGAAAAAATGGAGGACATGGTAGATTGCAGCAGAGGTGATCATTAAGCCTGCAACAGGGAGAAGAAAGGTCAACAGGTTATCCTCCTAAGACAAAGAACTTAAGGGAAAGAGGAAGGGAAAATCCAAGTTATCAATAAGGTGACAACACAGGGCTCAACAACCCACCAGAAATATTAACAAAGCAGCTGCAGGAGGCCTATAAATTTCCATCCTGTAGATCTGATCAGAAGTCCAAAATTTATGAAAAGCTACCCATCCCCACTCTCTCATACACATTCTCCCTTCTATATAGGATCTACATTTAGGAATCTGTAATCAGAATGAAATTACAAGTGTCACAAAACAAAGACATTAGAAATAAAACACTGTTCCATAATACACAAATAAGTTGGTGCTGTGAGGAAAAAAAATCCTGTTCCCCTCACCTGGGTAAATTGTTCCTCCAATGATTCGTCCCAAAGGGTACCAGGCCCGGTCATCAAACCAGTTATGGAATTTATAAAACCCCTCCTCAGCCAGGAACCGGGTGGTGCGATAATTAAAGTACCTGTAGCAAGACAGGGAAGAACTGTGTCTGCTCCTCCCCAAACCCAAGTATTTGCTCCAATGTGCAGTGAATTTGGCTCCTCAGGTTACACCACTGAGGAACTTATCATTACTCCAATCAAAGTCAGTTTGGTACCCAAAAGTATTTGAAGCAGGAAAATCCCTTCATATTACCACAAGCCTCCTCATTTGCAGCTCCATGTTTGTCTCAGTTAAAGCACTGCTTCTCTCATTTGGAAATGCAACTGGAGGCTAAGACACTTCACCAGGCTGGCATGTAGTAGGCATCAGCCCCAGTCAGAAGATTCAAGCACTCAAAAGACAGGACAGCTGAGATGTGGACACCAATAGATTCGACTCTTTTCAAGTGACAGCAACACACAAAAGAACATTTCCATAACACATGTGAGGACACATGGGTAACTTCAAGTGAGGAGCATCTCTAAAGATGTGGGTGTAACACCAGACGCAGGATGAACATTTTTTAGTCTACTTCATAACACAAATCTCTTAATGAGTATTTAAATTTGTAATCAGATCTACTCATGTTGTTATTTAAAATAGTTCTGAAGAAAAAATAAAAAAATAAAATAGTTCTGAATGCCACCTACATGGTAGCATAAAAATAAAAATTACATAAAAAGTATTTGATACAAAAATGCTTAGAGTTATACACAGAAAAACACAGTTCTTTACGCTCAAGCTATGAAGCCCCTTAAGTTTCTCATTTAAAAAGAAGTAAAAAAGAAAGACAAATAACATATAATTATATATATATAATTTATCATATATATAATTTATTTATATATATTACATATATATTAACAAATTTATTACATATAATAAAATATATATATAAACAAATAAGTAAAATGAAAAGAACAGTTTAATCACTAAAGATGATCATGACTAACCATCTTTCCTGTCCACCCCTCTAACCCTATTTCCTCCTTGGTCAGTCAGATTTTAGCAGCTGAAGTGAGTAAAGTAGCAGATGGCATAAATCTCTATCATTGCATTTATTCTGATGCATGATATTTTGGTAACTGTCAGAGAGACAGAAAGGATGGGGGTAGCAGGCAGTCACCAGGTGTCAGAATCATGTCCTTCACCTAACAGTAGGAGAGGCAGAGAGACAGAGGAAGTGCAAGATAGTGGGAAAAGGTCAGGTCTGGGGTCACACTCTGGGCATCAGTTTCCTGCTCTGCAAAAGGAAGTGTCAAATCACATGATCTGTACCATCCCTTCTGTCTCTACGACTACAGAGCAGATACTCTTGCTTTCCCTGACCATCTCATCTCAATGTTCACTCATCTAGAGGGTGTGAGAAAAAGCCCTAACATACTGGTGATCAAGAACCAAAAGAATATAAGTTATCTCATTCCTGGGGGAAAAAAATTAGTACTTGTATGCCTCCAAAGTGCTTTCAAATATCTACACAAAACAATATGACAAACTTGCAAACACATGTGGGTATTAAACTTGAATCAATGTTCCATAAACCTAATATTCTATTTTTATGATCTCAATGATGCATCAAGAATCTATGATTCTGGCTCTCTAAATTTTAAATGAAGCCTTAACTTTCAGTAACAAAAGTTACTCCAGTGTCTAGAAACAGAGACAAACCTCAATTCAAACCTTGGCTCCTCCATTTACTATACATGTAACATTCACTATACCTGTAACATTTATCATATATGTAACATTTACTATACATGTGACCTTGAATGGCCTCTGCCAGCCTCAGTTACATTTGTAAAAAGGGGACACTAATACCTCCATCTCATAGGGTTACTGTGAGGATTTATAGATAATCTGTACAAAAGCTCTTGGAACAGAATGAAGCTCAGTAAATATCTTTCACTTATGTCTCTTTTTAGCTAATAAAATCCCTAATCAAACTCACAACTTTAAATTTTGCTCAATGTCTTAGAACTTAACTTACAGACCCACCTTACACCATACAAACTGTTAAACAGGAAAAAAGTCATGGATCTCAAGTTCACGACCTCTGATTTTTCTCTTGAACCTCACACAGACACCAGGCCCTTAGCCTATACCATTAACTGTCGACCCAGCTGAGAAGTCAGACTTCTCTCAGCTTAGCCAGGTCTTAAGCAATAGGTAGGCACACCAGCAAGGCATCTCTCATTTTTTATAAGTTTGAGAGACCACTTGATCTCAAATTCCACTGGAAATGTTTCAAAAAGGGGACCACTGTAGAAATGCATAGGAAGTACATCCCCATCACCAAGAGTTCCCTGGAATTTGAATCTGAAACTCATTAACCTGAATGCTTCTTGAAGGAAATACCAGACCAAGCAAAGGTACTCACGGGTCAAATTCATGGATGACACTTTCAAATCTCAAGACAGCAAAGAGACGAGTGGAGAACGCTGCACAAAACAGAGAATTAATATTTTAATGGCAATATACCATGAAAAACAATAGTAGACAGTAATGTTACACAGCCATTATCCAGCACAGAAGTCACAGGAGATACAAAATAATGACTGAATAAAGTATTTATCCATCCCTCCCACACACAAGAAACAAGGAAGTTCATTTTCCTGTGACAATAATACCCACATTTCCACTCAAGTAGGACACATTTAACTACTTATTATCAAGGCCTATAACAACACATTTACCTACTAGTGTTGCACCTAATATACATGGTTATCTTCTACATACGTTGACCTCCCCTTCCCACAACCTTACCTTTGGAGTGAACTAAGAGGTAAGGGAATCTAGACTACTTATGACTCATGAAGAGCAATAAAAACCTAAGAAAACAGAATAAGTGCTGGAAAGACTTTCAGAAATACTGAGGCAGGCAACTACAGAAGACAAATATCTTTTACAAAACTCAGTATCCCAGGGTCTCTGGTACCACTTTCAGTTCTAAGAAAAACCAAAATTAACACAGCACGTTTCCCATTCTTTTCCAGATGATCACTAGTTCAAACTTCTACAATCCTTGTTTCTTTTGATTTCACAAAATTCTACTAGTTGAGAACAGTGAAAAAAAAAAGAACACAACAATCTGCTGGGAAAAAAGCAAAGCATTTAAGAAAGCCATTGCTATTTTTTTTTTTCCAAAATTTTCTCCCTTCCATATCCTGAAGAAAGAGAGGTCCACATGCACACTCACATAACACAGCAGCCATCGACAGAATCAGAAGCTTCAGAAGTGTGTCCTGCTTCTCATAGGACAACCGCAAAAATCCCAGCTTGGTCATCTTCACATCAATGGGCAGCAACAGATGACAGTCAAATAGCTAAAACTGGAAAGCCAAGACCATGAGATATTAAACACCTTCGATTTAGCTAATTCACTTTCATATTTTATGGTGGGAGAGAACCACAGAGAGAGGAAAAAGTGAATACACAGGAGAGGGTCAGGACTAACTAAGACCCAAGCTGAGCCTGAATTATGACCAACAGACAAGGAAGTCGGCCTGTCAGAGCTGTCAGTCAAGGATGAAAAGGAATGATGAGACTCTTATCACCATAATTCTGTTTCTCAGTCTTTGCAGCTACCAAGGAGCAGAACTGGCAATCGTGTAGTACGACAGGAGTAAAGAAGAAACACACGGAAAACAAGAGAGTCGCAGGAAGACAGGCTAAGAGAGAAAACAGCAAAGACTGAAAACAGAGAAAAGAATGATTAAATGGAGAAACACAACATTCAAGAAAAGGCAGGAATGTATGAAAGAAAGCAGGGAATGAGCACAGAAGTGAAAGAAGAAGGCTGAGAAGCAGAAGTCATGACTGAATCGGCACCGTTTACAGCCCTAAATTTCAGCTCCAAACTTTCTGGCTACAAGCTTCTTTCTGTTCCAAATCCCAGTGGGGTTGCAGGGTCAACTAGAGAGCATGACTAATCACTGATACAAGTAGTCATGCACTCAGGAGGGGAGTGAGAGGCACACAGATAGATCACTGCACTTTCAATCTCTTATATCACACTTTAACTACTGCTCAAATCTACACCCACTTCCCATCAACTGTCTCAAAGCATCCTGTAACTGACACTGCTGATTTAAGCCATTGATCTGAGAGACAGTTCATAGAACCAGATAACAATCTGCAGGGTAAAGAAAATAAAATTTTCCTACTAAGGCCAAAAAAAAAAAAAAAAAAGATTGGGCTGTGTGTGTGTGGGTGAGGGGGGTATTAGATTAAAATAAAATGTTGAAGGAAGGAAGTAGTCTCCAGATCATTCAGAACGGTGATCACCTGATGGACAATATTTTATCAGCACTCAGTAGGAGCTTAGCTATTTCTGTTTAAAACAGCACTGCCTTCTTAAATCATAAGCTGGTCAAGGGCTAAGTGATAAAGAATATGCAACACTAAAGACTGAGGAAAAAAAATAAAAGGAACCTGGATCCTTCCAGATCTTTTTCCAACTATTACTAGAGGAAAGGAGGGGAAAAAAATAACACTGGACTAGGTGGAGGGCATGAAGAATCATATATTCCTAGCTCCAAACAGTAAGAACTCAAGCATCTTTTTCCATAATTAACTGTCCCAGAGGAACAGTTGTACATTTATTTTTAATTACAGTCCCAAAGGAAAACCATACCGTGCGATCAAAAATAAACACCTAACTCTAGGAAGTCCATAAACCAGTTACATCCCTCAAGACTGTACTTGTTTTCTCCAACGCCTGAAACAGGAAAACTTACCACTACTGAGCTGATAGGAGCCACATGCCTAGAAGACTAAGCGGATGAAATGAGAGCACTAGAACCTTTCCTTGAAAACTGAGCAAAGAAGCTGGTAATTTAGACCAGGATCTCAAGGGAGTTTCCATACTTTGCTCACTGGTCGTGTTCGCACATCGCTTAACGGCAAAGACACTTTTCTTAAAACACTGGGCATCTGTCCTCCACTTCAACTGTGCCTGCAAAGTGCGGCGTCTTGTCTCACCCTGGTTCTAGTTCCCAATTGCCCATACACTTTCTCACGCCTGTCCCTCCCTCCCCCACTTCTGCCCACTACAGCAGGTCCCTCCCTCCGTCTCCTACCTTCCCAGAACTCAACACCTCCGGCACCACCCAGCGTGGGGCACCCCACCACCTAAGGATCCTAAGCGCCACCCCCTCCAGGACTAGTCGGTGCCAGAGCCCCATCTTTCCCACGCCCACCTGGCCTAAGTGCACGACCCATCCCAGACCTCACATCCTTCCATTCCCCCCACACCACGTCCCACGCCCCCTCCTCTGCAAGGCCCCAGACTCTGCCTGCGCCCACGGCCGCCGCCATTAAAGCCCCACCTCCTGCGCTTCGCTCAGTCCCACCAACGCCTTGGACTGCACCTGCCGCTAATCCTCAAGTTACATCCCAAGGCCTTCTCACCTGACCGGCGTTCCTCAGGAATCCGCTCGCCTCCCTCTGCCATCTGTTCAACGGTGCACCCAACCCTGGCAGCGCCGGGTCCGCCTCCCGGGCTGCTCCCCATTGGCTAGTTCAGGTACAATCTGACACTTCAAGAGAGCGATAGGGTTCTGGAGCTGTCTGTCAGACTCGGAGGCGTGAACGCAGCCGCGCTCCCACGTTTTAACTGTACAATACAGATATCACTTAGTAGCTGGAAGGCGGGACTTCGTCCAACTGCCCAGCCGTGATAGGCCGGCTCTTGAGAGCCAGAGCGCGGAAAGAACACGCTCGGAGCAGTTTGGTTGAGGGACGAGCAGTGACGTGTCGGTCTGCGGACCGCGAAGCAGTCGCGGGCGGAAAGGGCGGTGCGTTTAGCCCAGTCACGTGACAAGAAGGGGTAACGACGCAAAGGCACAGGCCGAAACTACAGATCCCCCAAAGCTGAACTGAGATCATCCGATTCCGTTTCAGAGAGTCTTGTTTTTTTAAAGGTAGAAATTGACGTTACCTTAATATAAGGTTAAAGGAAAGGTGAGAAGAATTTTTTTTTATACTAATTCTCAATGAAAACTCACTCAGGCGCTTCACAATCCAGACTGTTACATCTTGTACAGGATCTTGTCTGACAGTTCGCTGGAGAATCATTTTGACCTTGCTCTGGTAAACTGCGATGGACGGGAGACCTGCAAATCCCACGAGGCATTTCTCTTAAGCCCCTGATTCGTGAATGGGCATACCTAGGCTAAAGGGGTCGTGGGGTTTCAGTGGAAGAGTCTTCGCGCGGGCTGCGTCCCCCAGGACAGCAGAGGCGGTCCTCCCGTTATATGCAGGCTTCTTCCCGGAACCAGCTTGCAGCCTGGCAGTGCTCTGCTATCCCTTTGTAAGTTACCTGCCAGTGAAAACTGCCCTAACTGGCCCCTCTTACGCCTCGTACCCAAAGAGACGTTGCTGAGGGCAGGGAAAGGGGCGAAGTTTCAGCAACCAGTTCCATCACCTCTCAGACACGCACTTCCTCTCCCTAGAGACCTCGGTGAACAAGAGCCACACCAAAGAAAATGGGAGCATCTGGCAACTGTTTAAATCTAGTGCCAGTGTACTCACTTTGGCGGTTACAGTGCTATGAATGCAACCGACCAAACTTACCGAAAGCATATTAAATTACTGATTAAAAAAATAATTTAAAAAAATAAATTCGTGCTTCAACATCACGTGTATTTTTTTCAAAATTCACATGGCCAGGTTCACCCCAGGACGTCATGTTCCAATAGATCTGCTTTTTCGTTTTGTCTTTATAATGTATTAAATGTAATTATATTAACAAGGAAACTGAAGCTGAACCTGAAGGAAATGCAGAACTTCAAGTAAATGCTTCTTCAAAATGAGTTTTTTTAAAATGAATTAAAATGAGAAATTCCTCTAAATGAGAAAACATACTGTTTCAAGAACATTAAGGTAACGAGAGTCTCAATTTTTTAAAATTACTGAACCTGTTTCTTAAAGGAAATATGTTTAAGTTTCCAGGTGGTAAAATTAAGTCAATTTTTTTTAGAAGTAAAAATATACAACTAAAGAATGAAGTTCAAAATCTAAGTCAAAGAACTTTCATGGTGGTCCAGTGGCTAAGTCACCATGTTCCCAATGTAAGGGCCTGGGGTTGGATCCCTGGTCAGGAGAATAGATCACATGCTGTAACTAAGAGTTCCAGTGTTACGAGTAAAGATTCTGAAAGCCACAACTAAGAAATGGCCAAGTCAAATACTTTTTTTTTAAAACTCTAAGCCTATTTTTAGGATGATTCTTTAATATCATTTGATGGGGAAAGGCTAAACTACAAGTAAAACTCAGGATGGCAAAGTTTGGGGGAAATTATAGTTATTATAGACCCAGAGATTATACATGAACATTCAGCATATCAGTTAACCCTTCTCCCTCCTGACTTATTGTACTAAAAGTTTTGAGTTGGTTGTTTCAGAAAAATGTTTTACAATCCCATCATTGTTTAGAATAATGCTGTTTTTTAGCTTACTTTGTGAGAGTTGACTTAAATTGAAGAAAGTAGGGAAAACCACTAGACCGTTCAGTTATGACCTAAATCAAATTATTACAGTTATACAGTCAAAGTGACAAATAGATTCAAGGGATTAGATCTGATAGAGTGCCTGAAGAATTATGGATGGAGGTTTGTGACATTGTACAGGAGATAATGATCAAGACCATCCCCAAGAAAAAGAAATGCAAAAAGGCAAAATGGTTGAGGATACCTTACATATAGCTGTGAAAAGAAGAGAAGCAAAAATCAAAGGAGAAAAGGAAAGATATACCCATCTGAATGCAGACTTCCAAAGAATAGCAAGGAGAGATAAGCCTTCCTCAGTGATCAGTGCAAAGAAATAGAAAAAAACAATAGGATGGGAAAAACTAGAGATCTCTTCAAGAAAATTAGAGATACAAAGGAAACACTTCATGAAAAGAAGGGCACAATAAAGGACAGTAACGGTATAGACCTAAAAGAAGCAGAAGATAAGAAGAGGTGGCAATACACAGAAGAACTATACAAAAAAGATCTCTATGACCCAGATAACTGCAATGGTGTGATCACTCACCTAGAGCCAGACATACTAGAAGCTAAGTCAAGTGGGCCTTAGAAAGCATCACTAGAAACAAAGCTAGTGGAGGTGATAGAATTCCAGTTGAGCTATTTCAAATCCTAAAAGATGATGCTGTGAAAGTGCTGCACTCAATATGCCAGCAAATTTGGAAAACTCAGCAGTGACCACAGGACTGGAAAAGGTCAACATTCCAATCCCAAAGAAAGGCAGTGCCAAAGAATGTTCAAACTACCACACAATTGCACTCATCTCACACACTAGCAAAGTAATGCTCAAAATTCTCCAAGCCAGGCTTCAACAGTACATGAACTGTGAACTTCCAGATGTTCAAGCTGGATTTAGAAAAGGCAGAAGAACCTGAGATCAAACTACCAATATCCACTGGGTCACCGAAAAAGCAAGAGAGTTCCAGAAAAACATCTTCTGCTTTATTGACTATGCCAAAGCCTTTGACTGTGTGGATCACAACAAACTGTGAAAGAGTCTTCAAGAGATGGGAATACCAGACCACCTTACCTGCCTCCTGAGAAATCTGTATGCAGGTCAGGAAGCAACAGTTAGAACTGGACATGAGACAACAGACTGGTTCCAGATCGGGAAAGGAGTACATCAAGACTGTATTTTGTCACCCTGTTTATTTAACTTATGTGCAGCGTACATCGTGAGAAAAACTGGGCAGGATGAAGCACAAGCTGGAATCAAGATTGCCAGGAGAAATATCAATAACCTCAGATATGCAGATGACAGCACCCTTATGGCAGAAAGCAAAGAACTAAAGAGCCTCTTGATGAAAGTGAAAGAGGAAAGTGAGCAAGTTGGCTTAAGACCCAACATTCAGAAAACAAAGATCATGGCATCTGGTCCCATCACTTCATGGCAAATAGATGGGGAAACAGTGAGAGACTTTATTTTTTGGGGCTCCAAAATCACTGCAGATGGTGATTGCAGCCATGAAATTAAAAGATGCTTGCTCCTTGGAAGAAAAGTTATGACCAACCTAGACAGAATATTAAAAAGCAGAGACATTACTTTGCCAACAAAGGTCCATCTAGTCAAAGCTATGATTTTTCTAGTAGTCATATATGGATGTGAGAGTTGGACCATAAAGAAAAGCTGAGTGCTGAGTGCTGATACTTTTGAACTGTGGTGTTAAAGAAGAGTCTTGAGAGTCCCTTGGACTGCAAGGAGATCCAGCTAGTCAGTCCTAAAAGAAATCAGTCCTGAATATTCATTGGAAGGACTGATGCTGAAGCTGAAATTCCAATACTTTGGCCACCTGATACGAAGAATGGACTCATTGGAAAAGACCCTGATGCTTGGCAAGATTGAAGGCAGGAAGAGAAGGGGACGACACAGGATGAGATGGTTGGATGATGTCACCGACTCAATGCACATGAGTTTGAGCAAGCTCTGAGAGTTGGTGATGGACAGGGAAGCCTGGCGTGCTGCAGTCCATGGGGTCACAAAGAGTCGGACACGACTGAGGGACTGTACCGACTGAACTGACGTTAGGAGTTGTCATTCCTGTGGAGCTTTTGGTCTTTCCTGAAGTGTCTACTTACCTCTTTTATGTTACTGATAAAAATAAGCACGTCTTCATCTAATCAGGAACAGACCAATGTAACATATCTGATTTCTTCGTGAAGACGTTCTCCCCAGAACCCACCCTTCCAGGTTTCACCGTAGCCATATTACCAAGATTTCTTCTCAGCACACTCTGATTCCACTGTTTCACTTTGTTTTGGGGAGCCTTTGTTTTAATTAGTCACCTATTTCTTGGATTTTTTCCCTTCGGTAGATTCTTCAAGTAACTTTTAAGAAAAGTTGAATGGAAAGCAAACAATGCCTTTATTTTGTCCTTGATAATATCATTAGTTTTAGAGTTATAAGAACACAATAGGGACTAACCAATCCTATACACACACAAGCACACATAAAAGCACACTTTCAGGGCATTACAATTTTATCTTCCATTACTCAGAGTTGTTCTTGAGAAGTCTAATACCAATCTGAGTCACAGTCTCATGGAAGTAACCTATTTTTCTGACATTTTCCCTTAGAGATCCCATCTGGTTTTTGTTTTTTCCTTCCATTGCTTTTCACTTGGCAGTGGAAGGCATCTTATATGGAAACTACAGGGACTCCCCTGGTGGTGCAGTGGATAGGAATCCACCTGCCAATGTAGGGAACATGGGTTCAATCCCTGGTCTGGGAAGATTCCACATGCCTTGGGCAACTAAAGCTCTAGGGCCCTCAAATCACAACTAATGAGCCCTGTGCCACAACTACTGAAGCCTGTGCTCCTCAACAAGAGAAGACACTGCAATGGGAAGCCCAAGCACCAAAACAAAGAGTAGCCCCCACTCACCACAACTAGAGAAAGTCCATGCAGCAACAAAGACTCAGCACCACCAAAAAAATCATTAAAAAAAAAACAACCAAACCTGTAGATGAAACTATCTATATGAAAACTCCTATTGTAGACCCAGCACCACCAAAAAAATAAATTAAAAAAAAAAAAGGAAACTATAGATGAAACTATCTATATGAAAACTCCAATTGTCATCATCAGTCCAGAAACATTTACTGATTTTATTCTCTCCATGCTTCTCATTTTTTGAAACAAACGTTGGAGCTGATTCTTGGACTTCTCCATGATTGTTAACTTTTTCCATGTCTTAATCTTTTTGGTCTTTGTACTGAGAAACTTACGTTTCAAGCTTACGTTGTGGTTCTCTTATTTAGCCTCCTCAGCATTACTTTTATAAGCTATCTCATTTTACTTCCACATTTTTTTAATTTCCAAGAAACTTCCTATTCTGTCCCCTTTTCATAACAATCTGTTCTTACTTATGGATGCAATAGTTTACCAAGTTCCTGTGGAAATAATTACTAGAATTTAACTTTTATTTTTAGCATTACTTAAAATTTCCTCCAGGGACTTCCCTGGTGGTCCAGTGGTTAAGAAACCACCTCACAATGCAGGGGATGGGAGTTCGATCCCTGGTTGCAATCTAAGATCCCACATGCTGTGGGACAACTAAGACCACAGCAAAAGATCCTGCATGACGCAACAAAAACCCAATGTAGTCTAATAAAAATACATTTAAAAAAAATTCCAGGTCCAAGTGGTGTTCCTGTGCCTCTTAGGAAAGTCCTCAGATGATGCTGATGTTAACCCCTGGTTAAGAACTACATACTTATCTAAATGATCAAATGGTCACTACTTGTCTCATAGGTCTGAAGGTGCAACAAAACATTTAAACTTGAAATCAGAGAATGAGTCTGAGGATGGGAGGCTGAACACATGGGAGAAACTCTTATCTTACCCAAAGCTTCTCTGAATTCCAATGTTTCATCCAGCTTTGAGGCCTATGGGAAATAGTAGGTATTTGAACACATAGTTCTTAATAAATTGATCATTTCTCAGTCTCATACACAGTACTGTTAGATCCAAGAGGACAGCAATCATCTTTCTGGCTTACCCTTGAGTCCTCAGTGCCTTGCAAAGACTGACAGGGAAGGTGCTCAGATGATCATTACTTGAGAAATGTTATCCTTTAAGGTGGTTTACAAACCCCTAACAATTAGTCACCCTCTTCTGAGTTCATCCCAGTTTGTCACTTCTATTAAATTTTATCTTGGTCCCTTACTATGTTAGGAGCAACAAACAAGTCAGTGCATACATATGTCCATTTAAAAGCTTCCAGCAGACTTGAACATACTCAGGTCTAAAGCTTTTACTTCTTAGAGTTGCTATAATGGACAACTTGGCTCTAGACAGGATAAAAGGGTCATGCTTGGAACCACACATACCTGTTCCTGAAGAGAACTTTGTGCATGTGATTGCTCAGATCCTCCTGGTTGCATGACTGAAAGTCAAGCTCTCAATTTCGTCTGTAGTGACGTGCTCTCCCTTATTTTCAGTTCTTACTAGTCCACTTTAAGCTGCCATTGTGAATTTGGCAAAAACAGCCTGCTTTCCCTTTGATCCCAATTTCCTAACCATTGCCCTCACTGCCTGTGTGTTAGTGAAAAGGCAAGAGAAATTTACACTGCTTCTGTACACCTCACGAGATTAGGCTTATCTGCAATAGACATCTGCTAACCTAGCTTTTGTACACGCCTGGCCTGTCAGTCACACTAATAAAACGTTACAGATCCCTCACTTCCAAAGTCACTTAAATCATTTTCTATAGCCAGGCATAGTGCTGGATAATATCACTTACCTTTATCTACTCAATTTCCCTCATCCTTCTAAGACCAGCTTAACAGACACAATTACAAATTTCAGACAGCAAAAATGTGGCCATTTTAAATTTCATTTTAAAAACTACAACAATCTTAAATAAGGCAACTGCCGATCAGTTGCAAACTGATGAAATACACACTATTTTAAAATCTTCTGTATTCAAACTTGGTTCACATCTCCTGGCAACGCATTTTTAAATCCTTGTTTTTGTCTTGTACTTAGTAAAGGTTTCTGTTAACCAATTGTCTATTCTCTTCCCTCACGAGAATGTCCAATTTGGTGAAGTCTGGAAGGACCTCTCTTCTTCACAAATACAGAGGAGCTGTACATATAGACTTTAAAACAACTCAATTCCAAATTCTTTCACTAGATGCCAACACAATTATAACAATATAACTCAAACTTCCTCAGGGAGTATTTTTCAGAACTGATTTTCAGAATTAATCAAAACAAAGTCTCGTGTTCCACGAGCATGTTTCCTGAAGTGACAATCTGTAAATTCTACCATTACACATGTGATAAACCAGCTCACGTCTATAACATCTTAACACTGTACAGGTGTTTTGACATCTGCCCCCTCCCTCCATATTTAGTCTCTTTGAAATGACAGGAAAAAAACCAACCAATCATAGGTTTAATGGGTTTAATTAAGTTTACCTCTTCAGTTCCTATTTGCAGCACCCAATATTCCTTTGAAACACCAGACAGACCCAGCAGTGACCCACAGTCAAGATCAGACCTCCAGTTAAAAGTTCAGTTCTCTGAGCATTCCATGTTGCAGTGGCACTTGTCTGAAGTTGGTACCTCCCTATCTTTGGGGAGCTTTAAACGTACCAGTGAAAAAAGCTTTTTCCCCTGCAAGGGGGAGAAAGAAAGTCATTCCTCAAACCCAGTGGAGATCTGGCTGTGAGGTCTTTCTTCTGTCCCGTGTCTTCAGGCTTGTGTTTTTGTTTTGTGTTTTTTTTTTGCAGTGGAGCAAGAGACCAAATCTAACCTGAGTTACAAGAAACAAGACAGTGATGGCTATAAAGGGAGTGACCAGGAGCAGCAGAGCCTCCTGTCCCTCCCACATCCAACATATGTGCTTCACAGAAAAACAAAAAAACAGGTCCACAAAATACGACAGCTAGAGTTACAAAAATCCACTCATCCAAGGGCGGTGGGAGGCAGGAAGGGAAAATGGGAGGGGAAATGGCACAGGGAGAAAGAGTATTCAAATCAGTCCAGGCACGGGGCTGGCAAATGTTAGAAAAGAGCTGCAGAAAAACCTGTGGTCCTTTCAGACTCACCAGTGTTTAAAATCCATACTGGTGTCAGGAAGATTCTGCCTTATGTGCACCAGAGACAAAAATCTGGGTTCCTCAGAGAGAAGGGAATGTGGGCAGGGCCCATGGCAGGGTGGGCTCTGCCTTCCCTGGGAAGGGGTGGAGGTGAACCAGGAGAAGAGCTGCACAGCATCCTTCCGATCCCACCCGGCCCCTCCGGATGGCGGGTGACCGACTCAGCGGCCTGTGGCAGCCTTCAGTTTGGCAGGAGACGGGTGGGGTGAGGGCAATTTTTCCGCAGAAGTGGAGCTGCTCAGTGCCGACTGCAGGTAGACCGTCTTGTGGAAGAGCCTGTTGCTTAAGAAAACCACCAAGGAGAAGAGGCGCAACTGGAAAAGGCTGCAAGGCAAGAGACCCAACCTGTTAGACTGGCCAGTTGAGAAAAACTGTTTTAATCGTTTGGTCACTTATTTGACTATTTTCCATTTAAAATGATACAGGGGAAAACAAGACCACTGAAATTTGATCAAGCGACTACAGATATTGGACATGCAGATTAAACAGGTAGCAACTACAGAAAACGCTGGGATTGTCATTGTCGGGAGGGCAGTGGAATCAGGTTCGATCCCTGATCCAGGAGGAGCCCACACGCACCACAACTACCAAGCCTGTGATCTAGAGCCCACGACCCGCAACACAGGAGAAGCCACCGCAGTGAGAAGCCCGTGCGCTGCAACTAGACAGAAGCCCCTGCTCGCTGCAAACAGAAAAAAGCCCATGCAGCAACAAAGACCCAGCACAGCCAAAATAAATACTTCAAGCTGTGGTCTGAAGATCTCATACGCTATGCATAGTTCACTTTCAGGAGAGTTTCAAGAGAAAGTCAATTACACTAAGATGCACACTTAACATTACTGGATAGCAAGAACATGTAAGACCCCAAAGCAGATTGGAAATTTTTCTAATGCATGTATCCTCACTGACTTAACCAAAACTGATCAAAAGATTGGGGTTTTCTCTGAAGTGATCAAACTTCCAGAGTGCTAGTATTGCTAAAGATTCATTTTTAAAATACTGTTTTGTTATCATTATCAATAAACTCATGTAGTCAGATCACATGACCCGGTATTTTGTAAAAGGTGGCCATTCTTACAAAATGAGCTTAACTATAGGTATAATCGTCTTATTCAGTGAACTGTTACATTTTAAGAATATGTGTAAATATGTATAATAGCATCAGTTTTTGAAACAGAAATGCACACATATGCACGGGGGAAATCCTGGGATACATCCCCGAAGTGCTACTCTCATAAAACTGTATATTAATATCTTCCCTCAATGTGAGTTTATTTTTTAAAAACTGTAAACATGTCTCATTCACATAACTGCAGTGTTACAACCCCAGTATTTTAGACAGAAAATACTTGCTACATTTTAGCTAATACTGGCTAATACTTACTATGCTTTGCCAGGGGTCTTTGCTTCATTGGCGCTGATAATGAATAAAGGAAAGAGGATAGAGAAGAGGCAGCCACTGTTTTTGAAAAAATAAATAAAGAATTAGTCACCTTCAAAATAGCCATGACTTTGAAGATATTAGAAGCCCGAAGTTCGTTACCTCCAGTGCAAAATAGCATGGCTTAATGGACCCTTAAATCTATCAAACACATGTTTAAAATTTTTTTAAAAAGGATTTTTCTAAACACTGGCTATGTTTAACATTATTCCAGGAAGCAACATAGAAGAAAGAATATGGGATATAGGATCATGCAGACAATATTTTAATGCTAGTATTTCCTTGGCAGTCCAATGGTTACGATTCCATGCTTCCACTGCAGGGGGCTAAGATCCTGCATTCTTCAAGGTATGACCCCCACAAAAAATAAAATAATGCTGACAGACATCTATGACTATCTGTCAGGGAGAAAAATCCTACAGACCTCTAGACGGCCAAGTAAGAACGCAGAAAGCCTAGCACAGAACCAAGCGCATACAAGGTGCTCCCTACACTGAGTTATTATTATCATTTTTTTAAAAAATTAATTCCCTTCAAGTCCTTGCAGTCCAATTACCTGACAATGTAGGAGGACTGCATTGCTGTGAGGAAAGCCAGGGGCAAACCAAATCCAAAGTAGTAAGGCCAATTCCTTTCTATGTTTGACAACCGTTGGTGCATTTCAATTCCTAAAACAAGGAGCCAATATAATTAGGCTGCATTACTTCCCTTTAGTCAAATGACTAAATATCGAAAACAATTTATTTGAGGTTTCAGTTTTAGGTTCAGATCTGCTATTTAGAACACAACTAAACTATATCAGAATTGCCCAAATCCCATAAAGCTTCTATGCAAAGATTTTACAACTGAACAATCACAATTTCAAAGCTGGCAAGCCAAGTCAATTCTGAATTCAATACCAGCAGCATCCTATGTCAGTATTAGTTTTGAACAAAGCAAGATATATATATATATTTTTAAAAAAAAGGCAGCCATCCTCTACAAATCAATTAACCTCTTTCAACCATCCACACCCAAATATGCCAAGGACTTTCAACATATCCCCCAAATGATCTGTATGCACCAGCATCAAATTAACTTCCCTGATTCAGAATAACTGGTGCTCATTTATGCCACCTTATGGCTCTGATGTTGAGCTCCACAGGTAGTCCTCCAGTGCTACATCCCCCAGCACCAAAGAGTTAAAAAAAACCTCTAAGCCAAATGTAAGTCCCCTCTTGCCAAAAAGGCTGCTTCATTCCAATGATGGGTTTGCCAAGGGCCTCAGTACTGAAGAATTTAAGAAGTTTCCTTGGCAGCACCATTTCCAAACTGGGCCTCCAAGCTCTTGAGTTTCTTTGGACAGGCTTACCTTTATTGAACCAACGATATTCGAAGCAGTATAGTGAGTAGAGGAGAGACATATGCAGGAGACTAACCAGCTGACCAACAAGATGGATGGGAAAGAGACTCACAAACATCCCCTGAAGAACAAGTATGGAAAAGCTTAATTCCAATGCTTCGGAGACCTAACACTGTTCACCTGCCACTCTGATTTATCCCTCTCGCTCTCTACCCAGACAGCCGGAGAGCTGCTTCTCAAGTTTCTAAAATAGCAGGCGAGTGGAGAAGGCTCAGGGTGGGTGGGAAGAGCAGCGCAGGCAAATTCATGTGGTGCTTTTTTTTTTTTAAATCATTTTATGATTTTAAAACTCTCTAGGTGTTTCTGTGAAAAAATGATTTAAAAATCATTACCTCCCATAAACTTATCTGCTCAGTACAAACGGGATACCCTGTTTTTGTGAAGCTCCCTCTAGTGGATCTTTGTTTAATCCGCCCATGTGCCCGGAAGGCCAGTCTCACCTGGAGAAGGAAGAGAGCCTGAAGCAAGAGGTTGAAGAGCATGTCAGCAATTATTTTGCTGACACTAGGGAATGGGTGAGGCTTCCTCCCAGATACCTCGAATGCCAGGTCAGCTATATCCTGCAAGAAAGAAGAGCTCACCAAAACATGAATTAAATGGCCTCAGTATCTATCCCCAAAGTGAAGGCCACTGATTTGCCATGAGACCTGCCAGGGGAGAAAAGCCCATGGACACCTGGCCATGAGATGCCCTTATGACCTGAGAGAATAATTCCATTTTACAAGAGCCCAGAGCTCACCCGCTGGCTGCCTGACCAAGAAAAGTTCAGGCTGTGGCGTCACTCCCTACATGGCCACTAAACTGACAGGCTGAAATCTGCCACCTGGTGACCAATCATGCCGTCAGACCCAGACTCCATGCTGTTCTGGACCTACCTGAAACCAAATCGCGTTGACGATTTTGCTGAGCACAAAGAGGGGGAGCACCCAGAGAGCACTGAAAATTGATGTGAGGAAGAACTCCAGCCACGACCAGACATCCCCGTGTAGTGACGGATCACCTAAGACAGGGGGAGGGCTTATTAGTTCACCTGGAAAAAGGGAAAGCCAGAAGGCCAGAGGTGCATCCCCTGACCTGTGACTGTGTTTCCCCTACACACATACACACACACACACACACACACACACACCCTATACACACACACACACACACACACACCCCTACACACACACACACACACACACACACACACACACCCTATACACACACACACCCTATACACACACACACACCCCTACACACACACACACACCCCCTATACACACACACACCCTATACACACACACACACCCCTACACACACACACACCCTATACACACACACACACACCCTATACACACACACACACACATCCTATACACACACACACACACCCTATACACACACACACACCTATACACACACACACATCCTACACACACACATCCTATATACACACACACACCCCTACACACACATATCCTATACACACACACACACACACCCTACACACACACACACCCTATACACACACACACCCTATACACACACACCCTATACACACACACATATCCTACACACACACACACCCTACACACACACACACACACCCTACACACACATATCCTACACACACACACACACCCTACACACACACACACACACACACCCTATACACACACACACCCCCTATACACACACACACACACACACCCTATACACACACACACACACACCCCTTTGCTTCTTGCCAGCACATCACTGTACCTGTTCCAGGCAGTCTTACTTTTCATAGAAACACCAAATTCTGGCCATGACTCCAATTCAGAGTGGCCATGGATACGTGCTGCTTACTTGTACAAAAAAATGCTCACTTGGTGGTGGCTGACAGGTCAGTGACTAGTAGTCACTGGCTGCAGGAATCCACCTGAGTTCATAGTCCAGCTTCACCACTTACAAACGGTTTAACTTTGGTAACCAATTTGCATTTCCTATCTACAAAATGGTATCCATAGCAATACCTACTCAAAGGGTTGCTGAGAGATTTGACTTAGAAGAATCTGCCTTGCAAAGCAAGGGACACGGGTTTGATCCCTGGTCACAGAACTAAGATCCCACATGCCTCAGGGCAAATAAGACCTGATGCAGTCAAACAAATAAATACATAAAAAACCTAAAGCTCCAGGTTTAAAGTAAGTGTTCAATAAACTGAGGGAGACAGGAAAAACCTCCCCCACTCTATCCTGGGCAGATAGCATTGAGCAATGGAGTTACTTACCAATAATCTGGGCCGTTACCGACTGAAGGATGGGAATGAACACTCGATAAAACAAGAGGAGACTGAACTAAAGGAGAGAAGCAACAAGGTAAGCATTAAAAGCCCTTCTTTAAAAGAAGAATTCCAAGTTTCAAAGCACTTATTTTCCAGATGGAAGTGCCTTTTATAAATCAGGAGTCCTGCAGTGGCATCATTTCCTGAAGTGGACTCATTTCTCCTTACCAGTTCTCCAGTTGAGAGGTATACACCTGACACTGCCTATGGAAACAGTAAAACTTTGGGGGGCAGAGGAGAACATTTCAATCAGTACTCATGTCAATACTAAGAACACAGTCCTATTTGATTAATTAAAGCTAACATCTAAAAACATTTGTGAAATGTTTAGATTAACAAGTTGAATTATACGGAATTTCAAGTCAAAGAAAATATTTTTACTATCTGTTTTTCAAAGTACTCAAATTTCTCGTGGGGCTGTGTTGGTTCTCAGTCAACTGCAGACAACTTTCTGGTGTGGGTTTCCATAGTAATCAATTTGAGGACACTGCTATGACCAGGAGAAGGGAGAGCCTCGCTCATGTCCATCTGGCCCTCCCCTTCGAGCCTTCACTGCCACTCTGAACCAAAATGTCCAGACAATGTCATGAGAAATTGTTACCTGTGACATAAAACTTAAGTCATTTAACAAAAAAGTGTAAGGACAGGGCTGTCCCTGACATTTACATACAAGAATTCTGAGGGGGCATAAAATGACTGAAAGTACACAGAATCCTGAGTGATGGCCTTAGGAATGCATTACTAGGTGAAAGCTGCCTGTCTCAGTTTTAAGAAGACAGCTGAGAACCATGGACATTGCAACAATCTGAATAAAGATGCTTCTAAGGCACTTGGAATTTGAGGAAAAAGAACTTACCCAGAAAACTCCACCATTCCAAGCGCAGCACTGAAAAATTCTGCTAACAATACGTGGTTCACTGGAAAAGACCACATGTGTTTAGCTTAACAGGAATATAGGCTATTTCCATGCTGTCATTCAGCATCTCTCCTTTTTATATATTTTCTTTGCACCATGTTATTTTTTAGCACCTATTGTTCTTCCAACGTTCTCTCCTAATGTCAATGAGAAAGGCTAAAACTATTTCAAGAGAAGCATTTTTCCTTAAAAACAAAACAAACAAACTCCTTTATTTCCTAAGTCCAAGGCTGGAGAAGATTAGAAGGGGATGTCTGAGATTCTTTTATCAAAATCCACATAGGCACTCCTAGAAGCATCCACTCAGCCAAAAAAATTTTTTATGGTTCTCTATTCACCAATCTTGGAGAAGGAAATGGCAATCCACTCCAGTATTCTTGCCTGGGAAATCCCATGGACAGAGGAGCCTGGTCCTTTGGGGTCGTAAAGAGACGGACATAACTTAGCAACCAAAACAACAATGACATTCATCATTCTGATTTCTTTTAGACACCACAGTATTTTGAACAAGGATTACTGCTAGACCTCAGTTTAATTCAATGTGACCACAGTATTTTGAACAAGGATTACTGCTAGACCTCAGTTTAATTCAATGTGAGGGGAGTAGGGAAAAATCACCTGTAACTTTTATGGGGGAGAAAGTACAAAAGACAAATGATGGAGTAGTGAAACTCCACATCATTATGTAGTGTCTGAATTTTATGCTAAATTCGATCACTTCCTAAAGTGTCCCCCTACCGCCAACTGGAAGGGAGCTCAGACGCTCCCTGACCTCAGCCCCACTCCGTACCTCTCCTGCTTCCTCTCTATGCTCTGGGCCCTCCTCTGAGCCAGGACGCTGCTTGCCCTTCTTCGACGCTGCTCCTCTCTCTTTTGCTGAATTCGAGCATCAAGCTTTGAGATGGTACAAATTCCCCAGATGGAGTCTTTGATTCCCTGTAGACATGAGCATTTATTATTTTTAAAGAAGGGAAAATTATGGATCAGAAGACTTCCCAAAGTTAGATACAATGAGATAATAGTGCAAATCATTCTACTTAGTTTGCTACAAGGCCGAAGTGACCCTTGATATTCTTCTGTTTAGAAATCATTCCCAATTTACAGAAGAGTCGCAAGAATGGAGAACTTCCCAATATCCTTTCTCGAAATCACCAGTCGTTGTGCCACACTGTTATTTATTATTACTGTTTATACATATATACTCATTTTTTTCTAGATCATTTGAGTAGGTTGCTATTATCATGTCTCTTTACTTGTAACTGTTCATTGTGTATTTCCTAAGAACAATGATATTCCTTAATACAAGATAGTTATCTATAAAAGAAACTAAACACTACAATGGTTTAATCTATAGCCCATACTCCAATTTCCCCATTTGTCTCAGAAATGCCCTCTACAGCATTTTTACCTGTCACATACCAGACATCAGCTCAGAATCACATGTTGCACTTAGCTCTCGTATCTTTAGTCTCCTTCCATCAGGAACAGCTCTATAGCTGTCTTCTTTTTTGAAGTATACATATCAGTTATTTTATGGGGTGCCCTCAATTTGGGTTTGTTTGTGACCTCATGATTAGACCCCAGGTTACCCATTTTTAGCAGGAGTTATCACCTAGGTGGGGCTTCCCAGGTGGTTCAACGATAAAGAATCCACATGCCAATACAAGAGACATGGGATTGAACCCTAGGTTGGGAAGAGCCGCAGAGAAGGAAATGGCAACCCACTCAAGTATTCCTGCCTGGGAAATCCCAGAGAGAAGAGTCTGGTGGACTATAGGCCATGAGGTTGCAAAGAGTTAGACATGACATAGTGACTAAACCACAAGAATCACCTACGTGATGGTGTGCCTTTCCAGGTGTTACATCCAGAGGCGTGTGATGTCTGTGTCGGCCCTTGCTGGTTACACTGATCTTACATGTTCACAAGGTGTTATCCAGCTTTGTACGACTGCAAATTTTTCTCCTTGCAACTAGTAAGGAATCTGCAGGCAGACATTTCTGAGACCAGGCAAATATCCTGCTCATCAAGTCCTCTTCCCTAGATCTGGGCATCAATTAACAAGTCTTGCCCAAACCAATCTTGAATAACGCGGTTGCAAAACAGTGGTTTTCTGATCCCTCTAAGACCTACCAATACTGTTAAGCAAGTTATAGCTCTCCTTTATACTCTTTTAATATGAATTGAATGCCTACAAGTATGATTTATATCCTGTATCAAACCAGCGATACAAGGATAGATTAAACATTGGTCTCCAAAAAGGACCAGGGCTGGACCAAGGCGGAAGGAAGACACAAATAAATAATTTACTGTAAAAGTATGAAAAGCTATTGCTGAGTAAGACGGAAACAACATGGGAGTACAGCTGGAGGAGAATGTCTTTAAACAGGGTATGGTGAGGGAGAGAATGATTAAGTCTGTAAGTCACTGACGGGGCCACTTGCCAATAACTGGAAGAGCCCCAGTGGTAGAAAGGTTACTGTCATTACTACGAACAGCAGACCTGCCTATTACCCAGTTCAAAGGACTACCCTCATTCATCCACCCACTTTCATACTGAGCATCCTTAATGAGCTAGGCATCAGTCATATGGAAGTGCTTAAGAAACTCATAACTCAGCAGGAAAAGTACGTCAAGTAAACAACAACAAGTATATAGTTTAGTAAGTGCCAGAACAGTTTTATATCCAAAGTAGAGAGGGAAGAACTAGGGTTCACACCATCAACACCATCAAGAAGCAGAAAAAGGTATTCTGGAAACAATGGTCAACCTGAATTTAAGAATGGCATTTTCTCCTATTATGAGCTAAAACAGATTTTAGAGAAATTGGTCAGAATACAGAGAAATGGACAAGGTTATGAACTACACACAGAAAGGAGCATACACTGGCAAGTTCACGTGATCTGTTACCTATGAGTAATGTTTATTCTTATTTTGCTTTTTAACTTCTGAGTCTTCCACAAACAGTTTAAAATTTTAAGATCATTAAGTTCAAGTGGTTTAAGGCCTAGCACGTGCCAGGATGATGACAGGATCCCCACCTCTGACACTTACAGTCTGTCTGGGGCAGACAAACACAGAGAGTGCATGCTGTATAACTGATCCAGAGTTGACATTTTATCACACAAGAACAGCAAGACCAGGATGTAATAAGGTATTAAAAGAAGGTCACATTGCATGAATTCGCTTTGGCCCTTCTAAGATATTCCTTCAATTTCACCTCTTTTAATCAAAGGAAATAAACTTATAAATACTCCCACTCCCAGGCAGAACTGGTCTCTCTCCCGCCCTCAAGAGTAAAGCAACACGGACTCCAACTAGGGCACTGGACCTCAGACATCACTATACCGGAATGTCATGCTATTTTTTTTTTTTTCCATTTATTTTTATTAGTTGGAGGCTAATTACTTTACATCATTACAGTAGTTTTTGTCATACATTGAAATGAATTAGCCATCGGAATGTCATGCTATTGATCATTCGGGTTACTGGGTCCTAAACAGACCTTTATGGGTCTGTTGATTAGGGGTCCTAAATGTCTCTTTAATGGGACATTTTCCTAGAGCATCATCACCTCTGCCTTATAGAATGGAAGAGTAAGAGAGGTTCTATACTGTAGACCCAAACAAAGTAGGTTAGGTAGTAGCATTACATCAATGTTCATTGCTTGGTTTTCAACAATATACCTTGGTTACCTAAGATGGTAATATTAAGAGAACCTGGTGAAGGATACAGTGGAGCTCTCTGTATGACCAGACAACTTCTCTGCAAGTCTAAAATTATTCCAAAATAAAGTTTAGGGAATTCCCTGGTGGTCCAGTGGTTAGGACGCCATGCTCTCAAGGTCAAGGGCCCAATTCAATTCCTAGTAGGGGAACTAAGATCCCACAATTCACTTGGCATGGTCAAAAAAAAATACAATTAAAAAAAAAAAAGACAGTCTGGGCCCAAGCTGAACAGGGTACCCATACTAAAGACACTCACTAGACAGGTCTCCCAAGTTTCTGTGAGATGCAGGGTAATTCCTCTCTCTTGAGTAGTATGGATTAGAGTGAAAACCTGTATCCAACAAATATAATACTACCTAATGGATTTTCTAGTCAGTTCCAGCAGCAAAAGGGTCAGAAGAAAATTGGACGTACTCACCCTGGCAAGGTCCTGCAGAAAGGTTTTGACACTGTCAGCCATCTCTTTACCGCCCGAACTATCAACTACACAAAAGAGAGAGAAGTGTCCCCAGAAATTTCATCATGAAGGACCTGAAAACAGATGGGAGTATAATTAAGGAAAAATATTTATCTTCAAGTTACTTCATGCACTTCTACATGACGTTTTCCACATACTTCTCTAGTAGGAGTGCAGTAGATTCTATCAGTTAAGTAGATACTAGCAAGTGAACCAAGTGAGATTATACCTGTTGCTGCTGAAAAACCTGAAATCAACAATTTTTAAATCACTTGCTCCCCTTTCACTTTTATTAGGCGTAAATGTGCTCTTGAACCATTAGTCTCCTCTCTGGGCCATGATGTCCCTAACTATTCCTCCTTCGTTGTTGTTCAGTTGCTAAGTTGTACCCAATTCTGTGACCCCATGAACTGCAACACGTCAGGCTTTCCTGTCTTTCACTATCTCCCAAAGTTTGCTCAAACTCATGTCCATTGAGTTGATGATGCCATCCAATCATCCCTGTCACCCTCTTCTCTTCCTGCCCTCTATCCTTCCCAGCATCAGGGTCTTTTCCAATAAGTCATATCAGGTAACCAGCCCTTCTACATATCCCAAGTATTTTTGAGATCCAAGATCATGAGTGATAATTACACTTCAATATCCTCTTAGGCAATATTTATGCTTGATGTTACTTGAATGCAAATACAAGAGCAAGATGAAAGTTCTAACAAAAATTGTTAAATACACACTTCATACATGGGGCCCTCCAGCAGAGGTAAGTTTAGATGATGATGTAAAATTTCCCAAGACCCTCAAATATGCCTTTCCTGTTTTCCAACTTTAAATATGTACATATATATGTAAAATTTTAATAAGCATGCAAGAAATAATGAATTTTAAACTAGGCCAAAAAAAGATTAAGTTCACATATACAAACATATCTTTAACACACTATAACTTTCCCACTGTATTTTTTGAGTCCATCTATGCCTCTGTAAACAACTCAACTTTGCTCCTTTTTATGGCTGAGTAGTACTCCATTGTTGTACTTCCTCTGTTGATGGACATCTAGGTTGTTTCTATTTCTTGGCTATTGTAAACAGTGCTCTAATGAACATAGGGTTGTGTGTGTCTTTTTGAATTATGGTTTTCTCTGGGTTCCCACTGTATTTTTTTATTAGGTGTATGAAAAATCCAGCTTCATATAATAATAACTTGAAAGTTCACATGTATAAATATTCTTACAATATCATGCTCCCAAGTAATGTATTTAAGATGAATGAAGAACCCATTTTCAAACATCTATTTAAGAACCTGGGATTCTGAAATTCTCAAATGTGACTTAATCAATCCGAGATATGCTGAGTTTAAGAAAGAGCGCATAATGACAATATCACAGGCAGCTTCTATAAACCTCAAATTTCAAAACATAAGCACCCTTTGCTTACTGACCACTTCACCAAACTATACCTTACTGACCCAACTGGACTACTGCCACCTAGAACAAGAAGAGCAGAGAATACAGCAGTAGGAAGGCAACTTACTTAACGCTGTATGTACCATCTGCTCCTTGGGTCAAATCCTACACAGATACACTCAGAGTCAGGTGAATAGTTAATGCTCATGATGATACATAAGACACTGGTTGCTAAAGACTATCACGGATTCATTCTTAATCGTCTACTTCCTTGTCGATGAATTAAGGGTATTAAATTTCTTCCTAGGTTTTGAGTATACAGCACAATAACATTAAAATAAAACCTTAACTTCTAATATAAACATAATCCCACTACAGAATGAGCTAGTTTGGGAGTTTAAGGAAACAGATTACTTAGTCTGGGTTTCTCACAAACCGCTGACACAACTTGAAGCATGTCAGGCCTAATTCAAGGGGAAGAGCTCTGTTATGTGAACCATGGCCATTAACACCTGGCTACTGCAGGGCTTCCCGTGAGGTTCAGCTGGTAAAGAATCCACCTGCAATGCGGGAGACCTGGGTTCCATCCCTGGGTTGGGAAGATCCCCTGGAGAAGGGAAAGCCTACCCACTCCAGTATTCTGGCCTGGAGAATTCCATGAAGCATACAGTCCATGGGGTCGCAAAGAGTCGGGCAGGACTGAGCGCCTTTCACTCTGCGGGTAACAAACAAGTCGCGAGTTACCTACTGACCAACAGTGGCTTCTGAGGACAAGTCACTTCAATTTTACAAGGAGACCCTAGCAGCCTTGCTCCAGAAATAGTTGGTGAATTATCCGGTTTGACAAAAAAGGTCAGACATGGAGAAAAGCAACCTGCCACAACCGGAGACCAGAGACTGAATAATATACGGAGGGAATCCTCCAACTGAGGTGAAAGTAAATGAGATACATCTAGTTCACAAGATTTCACAGGCGGAGGAACTGAGTCTCTGAAGTTAAATGGCTTGCCCAAGATTACAGCACGCGAAAGGCTACAGAGAATTTCAAAACCCCGGTATTCCAGCCCTCGAGGCTGTCTACTCAAGCTTTGCGATGAGGAATTTTATTTAACCCGAGCATCCCAGGGACAAAATGTTTCTTAAGCCTGTAAACACAGCTGGCCATTAAATTCTTAAGCAGTCATAAGAACTATCTACTGAGGCACAGTCCTGTACTTTCATTTCTAAGTCACTAAATCCAAGTCCGGAAGGCAGGTGGCTGTCACATCCCACTCCAGGTGCGCTAAACGTAAGCATCCTCTCTTCTCACCGGGCTCCGCGGACGCTCGGAGCCTACAGGTCTCTTCGGACCCGTCTCCCCGCAGCTCCTAGGCAAACTCCAGTGGAAGCTGGTCTCTCTCGGCAACCACAGCCATGCACGAGGCGCGGGGCAAGCTCACCTCCCGTCACACAAGGAGCTCAACCGAGTCGCGCCGCACCTGGGCAGAGGTTCGCCCGCGGCTGCCGGCTGCGTCCCCCGCCCCAGTCCTGCCCCGCCGCCGAGGCACTTTCCGGTCCGGGGTCCCCGCCCGCAGCCTCCGTCCGCACCTCCCAACCCCGAGCTCGGGCCCTGCTGCCCTCCCACGCCATCGCCGCCCCAGCCGCCGGGGTCCACCCCGCGAGCGGGCTGCGCGGCGCCAGGGCCCGGCTCGGTCGAGCTGCACCTACCCGGCAGCTTCGCCGCCGCGGCTCCGGCTCCAGCCGGGCCCCTCGCCCGCCGCGAGTCCGCTCGTCTCCTCCGAGACCCTCCGCGCCGGGCCGCCCGCTCCCGCCCGGGCGCTGCCAGGGCCGGGGCCGCTGCGCCCGCACTGGGCATGCCCGGGCCGCACGGGGCCGCTGGGAAGTCGGGCGGGCGCCGAGTCCAGCGGCCCGGGAGGAGGGGGCGGGGCCACGGCGGGTGAGGGGGCGGGGCTACGTGGGGACGCAGCCTGGAAATGCAGTCAGAGAGCCCGAGCCGGTTGAGTGCCGGGTCGGTGCTCCGCCGCTTCCCCGCACGCTGTTCCTCCATCGCCGCCCGGCTGCCCTCCTTCCGGATCCAATATCTATTAATAGTTCTTTGCTCTCTCCTTTTTACTTCTCCGAGGTTGCCTGTCTTTCTGTTATAAAGCCTAACAACGGAACAATAAGATGCAGGTCATCTTGTTCTATTTGGTTGGAGATTTTCTGTAACCAAAGAGTACTAAGGAATGCTGGGTTTCAATCAAGCTCATTCACCTATTGAGAATAAAATGACTAAGAATAGGTCAGTGGGCCTTCCCTGGTGGTCCAGTGGCTGAGACTCCCCAGCTCCCAATGCAGCGGACACGGGTTTGATCCCTGGTCAGGGAACTAGATCTCACATGCCACAACTAAGACCTGGCGCAGCCAAATAAATAAATAAATATTTAGGGGAGGGAAAAAAAGAATAGGTCAAGCTGCCATGCAGTTTATCTGCCTTAGACTTTGTCTTCTGGCAGCACGGTGTTGGCTGAGATGAAAACGGTCAAGTAAATAGAAATGAAACTGTTTTCACCTCTGAGGCCACCAGTCTGTCTCTACCCCAGGGCGTCGAACCATCAAGCCTGATGTATAACCTTTTTCTCCCCTATTCCCAGCCTCCTATATCTCTCACTCCACACTTTTTCTCTGCTTTCCATTTGCCTTTTCCTTCACCTTTAGGTTTGCTTAGAGCTACTCCGCTCGGGCCACCAATAGAATCAGAATTTTACAACTAGAAGTTATTTAGTATAACCTCACATAGTGTAAGCCCAAATGTCTTCTGACTTACTCAGGCTCAGTGACAAAACAAATACTCAGACCTCTTGACTCTCCTCGAGTTGGTTATTGACCTCTTCTTCCCTGACCAACTTCCAGCGCCATTCCAGAATAGACGAGACCTCTACGCTGAGCCTGCGGAAACTTTACCAGGAAGACGGTCCGGAAGTAAAAACTAACAAGATGGGAGAAGAAAACTAAGAGTTGAGAATATCAGAAGCCTCTGAAATAAAGGGCCAACCTGGAATTTATATATGTAAACCCCTTGGGAGGGGAACTTTTTTCTTACTTGTTTTTGCCTTGGCAATAATTTCATTTTCACTGAGAATAAATCTATGAATATCCAGTCAAGTTTCCTTTTCTTCTAAATCTATTGCTTGATTTTCTCCACAATTAAAGAGAATGGAAAGGTGGAACAGGAAGAGGTCTCATCTCATTTGCCTTCCCTCTCAGGATGGCTGTTCCGTGTTGCCTGATAAATTGTTTCATGTATGTTGTCTGTTTTACTTAACGCATTTATTGTTTTATTTTTTGGCTGCATCTCACAGCTTGCGGGATCTTGGTTACCCAACCAGAGAGTGAACCTGCACCCCTTACAGTGGAAGCATGGAGTCTTGACCACCAGGGAAGTCCCTATGTTGTCTGTTTTTCTATTGTTTCATATGGAAAGTGAATTCAGGTCCTGTTACTGCATTGTGGCCAGGAAAGGAATTCCCCTTCCTAGGCAATTTGAGTCATAATTATTCTGCAGGGCTTCATAGGTGGCGCTACTAGTAAAGAACCCTTCTGCCCAAGCAGGAGATATAAGAGGTTCAATCCCTGGATTGGGAAGATCCCCTGGAAAAGGGAATGGCAACCCACTTCAGTATTCTTGCCTGAAGAATTCCATGCACAGAGAAGCCTGGCAGGCCAAGGTCCATGGTGTTGCGGAAGAGTCAGACATGACTGAGCGAGTAACACTTGAAGTCATCACAAAGAGGAGACATTCCTAAACTTCCTTTTTGTCACAAGAGTAAATATCTTCAACTATTTGTTATAAGGAACTACATAGAAATGATTTTTATTTCTTTTGGAACTTTATTTTGATAAAAATATAAGCAGTTCTGCTGAGTCTTGGCTGTCTTGTTATAAAGAGATTTAGGTGGTTTAATGATAAACTGATTATTATAATTATTACAGTAGCGATTCCTCCAAGTTCTAGCCTTTCTCAAAAGTGTGAATTTAACTGCTTTATATAAAATGGATAACTAATAAGGACCTACTGTGGAGGATAGGAAACTCTGCTCAATGTTCTATGGCAGCCTGTATGGAAGGGGAGCTCGGAGGAGAACCAATACATGTATATGTATGGCTGAGTAGCTCTGTCATGCATCTGAAACTTGTCATGGTCCGGGCACAGGTTGGAAAAGAATTTCCAGACATGAGGAATAGTGAAAGAAGAATAAAGTTTACTAGAGTGGGGAGGGGAGAGTCGCTGCCAGCACAGGAGGGTGGCTTCCTGATGGTCAGAGAGTGTTGACGTTGAACAGGTGTCCTTGATTCATTTTCATACCCAGGGTGTAAGGAGCGGGATAGGGGTCTTGGATGAGGCAGTTATATGGCGTGGGGGGGAGAAAGACAAATACCTTCTCCCTCTATGGGGAAGGAGAGGAGACAGGTTTTACTGGTCAGGAGGACCTGAAATTCATTAAGAGTTACAACATTGGGGATGGGAGGGAAGGATAATAAGGGTCTGGTTTTTCCATTCCTGCATTCCAAGACCCTCCTTGGTTTTATCTGCTCTTTCCTCCTTCAGTTCAGTTCGTTACTAAGTTGTGTCCCACTGTTTGCGACCTCATGGACTGCAGCATGCCAGGCCTCCCTGTCCATCACTAACACCCAGGAGTTTACTCAAACTCATGTCCATTGAGTTGGTGATGTCATCCAACCATCTCATCCTCTGTCACCTGCTTCTCCTCCTGCCTTCAATCTTTCCCAGCATCAGGGTCTTTTCCAGTGAGTCAGTTCTTCGCATCATGTGGCCAAGGTTTTGGAGTTTCAGTTTCAACATCAATCCTTCCAATGAATATTCAGGGCTGATTTCCTTTAGGATGGACTGGTTGGATCTCCTTGCTGTCGAAGGAACTCTCAAGAGTCTTCTCCAACACCACAGTTCAAAGGCATCAATTCTTTGGCACTCAGCTTTGCAACTCGCACACCCATACATGACTACTGGAAAAACCATAACTTTGACTAGATGGACCTTTGTTGGCAAAGTAATGTCTCTGCTTTTTAATATTCTGTCTAGGTTGGTCATAACTTTTCTTCCAAGGAGCAAGCATCTTTTAATTTTATGGCTGCAATCACCATCTGCAGTGATGTTAGAGCTCCAAAAAATAAAGTCTCTCACTGTTTCCACTGTTTCCCCATCTATTTGCCATGAAGTGATGGGACCAGATGCCATGATCTTAGTTTTCTGAATGTTGAGCTTTAAGCCAACTTTTTCACTCTCTTCTTCCATTTTCATCCAGAAGCTCTTTAGTTCTTCTTTGCTTTCTGCCATAAAGGTGGTATCATCTGCATATCTGAGGTTATTGGTATTTCTCCCTGCAATCTTGATTCCAGCTTGTGTTTCATCCAGCCCAGCATTTCTCATGATGTACTCTGCATATGAGTTAAATAAGCAGGGTGATAATATACAGCCTTGATGTATTCCTTTATCGATTTGGAATCGGTCCGTTGTTCCATGTCCAGTTCTAACTGATGCTTCTTGACCTGCATACAGATTTCTCAGGAGGCACGTCAGGTGGTCTGGTATTCCCATCTCTTGAAGACTCTTTCACAATCACACAGTCAAAGCCTTTGGCATAGTCAATAAAGCAGAAGTAGATGTTTTTCTGGAACTCTCTTGCTTTTTTGATGATCCAGCGGATGTTGGCAATTTGATCTCTGGTCCCTTTGCCTTTTCTAAATTCAGCTTGAACATCTGGAAGTTCTCAGTTCATGTACTGCTGAAGCCTGGCTTGGAGAATTTTGAGCATTACTTTGCTAGCGTTTGAGATGAGTGCAACTGTGTGGTAGTTTGAACATTCTTTGGCATTGCCTTTCTTTGGGATTGGAATGAAAACTGACCTTTTCCAGTCCTGTGGCCTCTGCTGAGTTTTCCAAATTTGCTGGCATATTGAGTGCAGCACTTTCACAGCATCATCTTTCAGGATTTGAAATAGCTCAACTGGAATTCCATCACCTCCACTAGCTTTTCTCCTAGTAATGTTTCCTAAGGCCCACCTGACTTCACATTCTAGCATGTCTGGCTCTGGGTGAGTGATTAGTGTGACTATCTGAGTCATGAAGATCTTTTTTGTATAGTTCTTCTATGTATTCTTGCCACCTCTTCTTAATATCTTCTGCTTTTGTTAAGTCCGTACCATTTCTGTCCTTTATTGTGCCCATCTTTGCATGAAATGTTCCCTTGGTATCTCTAATTTTCTTGAGGAGACCTCTAGTCTTTCCCATTCTAATGTTTTCCTCTGTTTCTTTGCATTGATCACTGAGGAAGGCTTCCTTCTCTCTCTTTGCTATTCTTTGGAACTCTGCATTCAAATGGGTATATCTTTCCTTTTCTCATTTGCCTTTCACTTCTCTTCTTTTCATAGCTGTTTGTAAATCCTCTTCAGACAACAATTTTGCCTTTTGCATTTCTCTTTCTTGGGGATGGTCTTGATCATTACCTCCTATAGGATGTCACGAACCTCCATCCGTAGTTCTTCAAGCGGTTTATCTATCAGATCTAATCCCTTGAATCTATTTCTCACTTCCATTTAAAATTGTAAGGATTTGATATAGGTCATACCTGAATGATCTGGTAGTTTTCCCTACTTTCTTCGATTTAAGTCTGATTTTGGCAATAAGGAATTCATGATCTGAGCCACAGTAAGCTCCCGGTCTTATTTTTTTTCTGACTGTATAGAACTTCTACCATCTTTGGCTACAAATAATATAATCAATCTGATTTTGGTATTGACAATCTGGTGATTTCCATGTGTAGAGTCTTGTGTTGTTGGAAGAGGGTGTTTGCTATGACCAGTGCATTCTCTTCGCAAAACTCTGTTAGCCTTTGCCCTGCTTCATTCTGTACTCCAAGGCCAAATGTGCCTCTTACTCCAGGTATTTCTTGACTTCCTATTTTGTATTCTTTCATCCTTGGGTCACCACAAAGCTGTCACAACATTGTTAATCCACCGTGCTTCAATATAAAGTAAAAAGTTTTTAAAATAAATAAATGCCAAAAAAGTGTGACTTTAGAAAGAATTTAATAGGTGAATCTAACTTGCCTGATGGAAGGGCATTTTACAAATTCCAACATGTATAATACAATCTATATTTTAAAAACAATAACAATTTTGCCTTGCATTTTTAAGGAGTTCTTGCATACTGATAGAATATTGGGTGCCATCCATGCAACAAGTAGGAGGTATATTATTTTCCTATTGTACAAGTGAGGAAGCTGTGTGGCAGAGCACTGAACTCAGAAGACTTGATCTCCAGTCTAACCTCAAGTCTTAGTCTCCATAACACAGGGCTGCTAAATGGGATCTATGTGAAGGTCCCTTCTAACTCTGTACTTTCTTGATCTAGTGAATTGATGTCAGTACTAGATCCAGAAGCCAGATATCCTAGTTTCAAGCCTTAGAATATTCTAGGGGAGAGAGACATTAGTACTATGATTTATTAGGTGTCTACCATGTACCAGACCTTTCCCATTTATTATTTCACAATCAGCTAAGTGTCATAACTGATTTAGAAAAGAAGAATCCAACCTGGTTAGCCAGGTTCCCAGAGCAATGTCTTTTTAAAAACATATTTATTTTTATGTTTATTTGGTGACACCGGGTCTTAATTGTGGCATGCAGAATGCATATGGTATCTTGTTCCCGGACCAGAGATCTAACCTGGGCACCCTGCATTGGGAGCACAAAGTCTTAGCTACTAGACCACCAGGGAAGTCCCTCATGCTTTTTTGCTTACCATACCTGCCTTCCCTTGTGGATCACAAGGCCACCGAGTTAAATTAGGCCTTTGTGTATCACCCCTAAAGTAGCACCCCTCAAATTCAAAACCAATCACCTGGAGACCTTGCTAAATACAGTTTCTCATTCATTTCATCTGGTGTAAAGGCTAAGACTGCATTCTAACAAGCTCCCAGACATATATGCATTTATCCAGTGCCTGTTCTATATCTATTGGTTGGCCAAAAGTTTCGTTCAGGTTTTTCTATAAGATGTCATGGAAAAACCTAAACAAAGTTTTTGGCTAACCCAGTACCTATATTGGCTATGTGTTTGCCCTCAATTTGCTTCCCTCCAGTGGGGCTTCCCAGGTGGCCCTAGTGGTAAAGAACCTGCCTGCCATTGGAGGAGATATGAGATGTAGGTTTGATCCCTGGGTTGGGAAGATCCCCTGCAGGAGGGCATGGCAACTCACTCCAGTATTCTTGCCTGGAGAATCCCATGAAGAGAGGAGGCTGGCGGGTATATAGGGTCACAAAAGTCAGACAGAACTGAAGCGACTTAGCACACACATGCTTCCCTCCAGTGGGAAAACAGACAAGAAAATACAATGAGGTAAAATCAAAGTCTTGAGGGACAATGAGGAGTTAGAGAAGAGAAGAAAGGATGGGAAGGGAATTCCATTCAGAGGAAAAAACACCAGCAAAGCTACCCAGTGTATTTAGAGCACTGTAATTTGTCCATTATGGCTGGAATAGAAGAGGAGGAGGAATGGCAAGAGATAAACTTCCTATTTACTGAGTGCCCTCGATTTGCCAGACTCTTTTCAAGTAATAGAATTTAGTGGTAAGCAAGACAGACAAGATGTCTGCTTTAATGGAGTTTACATTCAAGTAAATAGATAGAATAAAGTAATGTAATAGTGATAAGTGATTTTAAAAAGTAAAACATGAAAATGTCCTAGAGAATGATTGGCAGGGTGGCTGCCACTGGCTCTTTGAAGGGAAGGCAAGTTTGAGGAGCTGACCTTGCCTTTGGATTTAAATACAGAGAAGAAGCCAGCTGTGAAAAGGTCTGGGATTAGCAGAGGGAACCAAGGATACAGCCGTAAGGTCAAAACTTGCTTGGTCTGTTCCAGGAACCAGGACAGTGTGGCTGCAAATACGACGAGGTCATATTTGGCTGCCTCCCCTTTACCTCCCATATCTAATCAGTTACCAAATAGTTTTTTTTTTTTAATATGTATGTGTTTATTTGGCTGTGTTGGATCTTAAATGGGGCACACAGGATTTTTAGCTGTGACATGCTGGATCTGGTTCCCTGACCAGGGATTGAACTCAGGCTCCCTGCATTGGAAATGCAGAGTCTTAGCCACTGAACCACCATGGAAGTCCCAATTACCAAGTAGTTTTGATTCTACTCCCTAAAAAAATGCTCAAGTCCATCCCCTTGATTCCGTCTCTACTGGGCTTCCAGTCAACTGCCTCTGATCGATTCCCTACACAGTAGCCAGCTAGAGCTTCAGGAAATGGAAATTCAATTATTCTTTCTTCTGCCTAAAACCCTTGAATGGCTCCTATTCCCATCAGAATAAAGTCTAAACTCTCTATCATGATTTGTAAGGACTTTGTGGGTCTGTGTCTGCATACCTCTTTTACCACGTGCCTTTCTACACTCTCTATTTCAGTCATAATTCCTAAAACACACCAATTTCCTCTGCTTATTGGGTCTTCACATAACATTCTTTCTGGCTCCCTCCATCCTCTCCACATACACATCTTTCTTCTGGTGAGTCCTCCTCATCTATCACATCTGTGAAACCCTCTCCAGGTACCTCCCTGCTCATCTTTTGAGCTCCTGGGACATCCTGAACTTCTCTTATCATCCTGCTAAATTGTAACCACTTATTTAATGATCTGTTTTCCCCACTGGATTAGGGGAAAACCATCACTGCTTTGCTCTGCTTTGTATCCCCATGTCTAGCATTGGAGTAGTAGGGACTCAAAAATTTGTTAAAAGAGTAAGTCAATAAATTAATGGAAGTTGAGATAGGCAGTTATATCATAGCTTTAGGTCACCACATGAAATTTGGACACTATCTTGGTGGCAGCAAGGAGCCACTGAGGAGCTGTAAGGAAATGATTCTATTTTTATTTATGAAAGATCACCGAAGCAACAAGACACAGATTTCAAGTGAATGAAACTGGCAGTAGTGAATGTGAAGGTAGGAGGCTGGTTGTTTCCATTACTGAAGGGAGGAATGATGAACACCTGAATCTGCAGAAAACAGTTTAGAGAGATAGCAAGAAAAAAGAAATTTAAGGACTTGGTAGCTGGATGAGAAGGTAGAGAGAAAAAAGGCTCAAGATTGTCACCTACTTTATCAAGTGTGAAACAGATCGCCAGTCCAGGTTGGATGCATGAGACAAGTGCTCGGGGCTGGTGCACTGGGATGACCCAGAGGGATAGGATGGGGAGGGAGGTGGGAGGGGGGTTCAGGAAGGGGAACACATGTAAATCCATGGCTGATTCATGTCAATGTATGGCAAAAACCACTACAATATTGTAAAGAGATTAGCTTCCAACTAATAAAAATAAATGGTGGGGGGGAAAGATTGTCACCTACATTTCTAAGTTGGCTAACTTGATGGATAGAAATGCCATTCCCTGAAACTGAAAATATAGAAGTAGAAATTAAAGTAAAAGATAACTTCAGTTTTAGACATGTTGAGTTCCAGGCCATATGTACAAGTGGAGATATTTTGGTAGGCAATTGGATCTGGACTCAGGAAAGAGATCTGGGTGGTAATACAGATTTGGGAGTCATTGGCATATAGATGAGATTTAAAATCATGTAGGTAGAAGAGATCACCCAAAGAAAATGCACAGATACTAAGCAGCATAAACTGAAACCACAAGCTTAACAGTTTTCAGTGAATGCTGTGAATCCTTCTAGCAAATTGTCAGAACTAAGGAAGGTCTTGGAACCCCTGAACTTGCACTAGTGTCAAAGTAAGGGTGATCTTACAGGCTGTGCTCCCTCAAATTTCGCAGTTCATCAAAAGTCACACCTAAGAATTCATAGCAGCACTCTTCCTAACTGTCAAGTTCTGGAAACAAACAAACAAACAAAAAATATCCATCAACACTAAATGGATAAAAAAATTTTCAGTGTATTTTTAAAGTTGAATACTATATAAATAAAAGTGGATCAATCTCACTGATGTTAAATTTGGAAAAAAGGACCAACACATAAGAGTATATAGTCTGTATACTTCTACTTATCTAAAGGTGAAAAGTAAGAAAAACTAGGGGGAAGAAATCACATTAATGGTTATTTTGGGGAAGTGGAGAGGAAAGGGCCACAAAGAGGACATTTGGATTGCTGATAATGGCCTGTTTGTTGATCTGGGTGGGGTGACATGGATGGATTAAGCTAGAAAATGTATTGCACTGTGTAATTACACTTTGTGGTTTTTTCTGTACATAAGTGATGCATGCAAGCTAAGCTGTTTCAGTCGTGTCCAACTCTCTGCCACTCCATGGATTGTAGCCTGCAAGGCTCCTCTGTCCATGGGATTCTCCAGGCAAGAATACTGGGGTAGGTTGCCACACCCTCCTCCAAGGGATCATCCCAGCCCAGGAATCAAACCCGCTTCTCTTATGTCTCCTGCACTAGCAGGTGGGTTCTTTGTCACTAATGCCACCTATGAAGCCCTGCAGAGTAATTATGACTCAAATTAAATTATGTAGGAAGGGGAGTTCCTATTTTGGCCACAATGTAGTAACAGGACCTGCATTTACTTTCCCATAAGAAACAATGCACAAACAGACAACATAGGAACTTCTCTGGTGGTCCACTGGTTAAGACTCCATGCTTCCACTGTAAGAGGTGCAGGTTTGACTTCTGGTTGAGGAACTAAGATCCCTCACGCTGTGAGGTGTGGCTAAAATATTTTTAAAAATAAATGCAGCTTAATAGGGATTGCATTGAATCTATAGATTGCTTTGGGTAGTATAGCCATTTTGACAATATTGATTCTTCCAATCCATGAACATGGTATGTTTCTCCATCTGTTTGTGTGGTATTTTTCACAGAACTAGAACAAATAATTTCACAATTTGTATGGAAATACAAAAAACCTTGAATAGCCAAAGTAATCTTGAGAAAGAAGAATGGAACTGGAGGAATCAACCTGCCTGACTTCAGACTATACTACAAAGACACAGTCATCAAGACAGTATGGTACTGGCACAAAGACAGAAATATAGATCAGTGGAAGAGAATAGAAAGTCCAGAGATAAATCCACGAACCTATGGACACCTTATCTTCGACAAAGGAGGCAAGGATATACAATGGAAAAAAAGACAACCTCTTTAACAAGTGGTGCTGGGAAAACTGGTCAACCACCTGTAAAAGAATGAAACTAGAACACTTTCTAACACCATACACAAAAATAAACTCCGAATGGATTAAAGATCTAAATGTAAGACCAGAAACTATAAAACTCCTAGAGGAGAACATAGGCAAAACACATGCCTTCTCCTCAAGGATATATATATGAATCCAAAAATATCCAACTCCCAACAAGGAAATATGCATAGTGTTTGGCATTCAAATAAAACTGATGAGGCATGGAAAGATGCAGGATATTATGATGCATTATAGAATAACTGATAAATAGAAACATCCACGAATGATATAAATTATAAAAAAAGTCGACAAAGACTTTTAAAGGAAAGTTTTATTTATTTGGTTGCATCAGGTTTTAGTTGCAGCTCTACGGATCTTCCAGAGAAGGCAATGGCACCCCACTCCAGTACTCTTGCCTGGAAAATCCAGTGGATGGAGGGGCCTGGTTGGCTGCGCTCCGTGGGGTTGCTAAAAGTCGGACACGACTGAGCGACTTCACTTTCACTTTTCACTTTCATGCATTGGAGAAGGAAATGGCAACTCACTCCAGTGTTCTTGCCTGGAGAATCCCAGGGATGGGGGAGCCTGGTGGGCTGGTTTCTATGGGGTTGCACAGAGTCAGACACATCTGAAGTGACTTAGCAGCTTAGCAGCTATGGATCTTCATTGCATCATGTAGAATCTTTAGTTGCCAACTCTGTATAAGCGTTATGTTATCAATTGTTTCTTTCTGAACTAACAGATAAGAAACTGAGATTTAGAGAGGTTAAGTAATTGCCAAGGACAGGCAGATAAGTGGCAGAACCAGTCCAAATACAGATCCATGTTACTCCAAAGTTTATACACTTAACCACTGTTCTATGCTATCTCCTGAAATTGAAGACTGGTTCAAGATGGTCACTGATACCAAATAATTTATTAAACAACTGCCTTAGACCCAGTTCTGACACACATGCTAAGGACACAAACACACACACACATATATATACAGATAGACATATATTTGGGCTTCCTTGGTGGCTCAGTGGTAAAGAATTCACCTGCCAATACAGGAGACTCGGATTCAGTCCTGGGGTCAGGAAGATCCCTGGAAAAGGAAATGAAAACCCACGCCTGTATTCTTACCTGGAGAATCCCATGGACAGAGGAGCATGGCAGGCTACAGTCCATAGATCACAAAAAGCTGGACAAGACTTGCAGCTAAATGACAACTGTATGTGTAACACATATTTATATACATATACAGTCAGACTTAAATTTAAGAAAGTAGGAAAAACCACTAGACCATTCAGGTATGACCTAAGTCAAACCCCTTATAATTATACAGTGGAAGTGAGAAATAGATTTAAGGGACTAGATCTGATAGAGAGTGTCTGATAAGCTATGGACAGAGGTTTGTGACATTGTACAGGAGACAGGGATCAAGACCATCCCCATGGAAAAGAAATGCAAAAAAGCAAAATGACTGTCTGAGGAGGGCTTGCAAATAGCTGTGAAAAGAAGAGAAGTGAAAAGCAAAGGAGAAAAGGAAAGATATTCCCATTTGAATGCAGAGTTCCAAAGAATAGCAAGGAAAGATAAGAAAGCCTTCCTCAGCGATCAATGCAAAGAAACAGAGGAAAAGAACAGAATGGGAAAGACTAGAGATCTCTTCAAGAAAATTAGAGATACCAAGGGAACGTTTCATGCAAGGATAGGTTTGATAAAGGACAGAAATGGTATGGACCTAACAGAAGCAGAAGATATTAAGAGGTGGCACGAATACACACAAGAATTGTACAAAACAGATCTTCAGCCAGACATCCTGGAATGTGAAGTCAAGTGGGCCTTAGAAAGCATCACTACAAACAAAGCTAGTGGAGATGATGGAATTCAAGTTGAGCTATTTCAAATCCTGAAAGATGATGCTGTGAAAGTGCTGCACTCAATATGCCAGCAAATTTGGAAAACACAACAGTGGCCACAGGACTGGAAAAAGTCAGTTTTCATTCCAATCCCAAAGAAAGGCAGTGCCAAAGAATGCTCAAACTACCACACAATTGTACTCATCTCACACGTTAGGCAAGTAATACTCAAAATTCTCCAAGCCAGGCCTCAGCAATACATGAACCATGAACTTCCAGATATTCAAGCTGGTTTTAGAAAAAGCAGAGGAACCAGAAATTCCAACATCAGCGGGATCATCCAAAAAGCAAGAGAGTTCCAGCAAAACATCTATTTCTGCTTTATTGACTATGCCAAAGCCTTTAACTGTGTGGATCACAATAAAGTGTGGAAAATTCTGAAAGAGATGGACATACCAGATCACCCGACCTGCCTCTTGAAAAACCTATATGCAGGTCAGAAAGCAACAGTTAGAACTGGATATGGAACAACAGACTGCTTCCAAATAGGAAAAGGAGTACGTCAAGGCTTTATATTGTCACCCTGCTTATTTAACTTATATGCAGAGTACATCATGAGAAACTCTAGGGCAGGATGAAGCACAAGCTGGAATCAAGATTGCAGGGAGAAATATCAATAACCTCAGATATGTAGATGACACCACCCTTATGTCAGAAAGTGAAAAGGAACTAAAGAGCCTCTTGATGAAAGTGGAAGAGGAGAGTGAAAAAGTTGGCTTAAAGCTCAACATTCAGAAAACTAAGATCATGGCATCTGGTCCCATCACTTCATGGCAAATAGATGGGGAAACAGTGGAAACAGTGTCAGACTTTTTTTTTTTTTAGGCTCCAAAATCACTGCAGATGGTGATTGCAGCCATGAAATTAAAAGACGCTTACTCCTTGGAAGGAAAGTTATGACCAACCTAGATAGCATATTAAAAAGCAGAGACATTACTTTGCCATCAAAGGTCCATCTAGTCAAGGCTATGGTTTTTCCAGTGGTCATGTATGGATGTGAGAGTTGGACTGTGAAGAAAGCTGAGCGACGAAGAGTTGATGCTTTTGAACTGTGGTGTTGGAGAAGACTCTTGAGAGTCCCTTGAACTGCAAGGAGATCCAACCAGTCCATCCTAAAGGAGATCAGTCCTGAATATTCATTGGAAGGACTGATGCTGAAGCTGAAACTCCAATACTTTGGCCACCTCATGCAAAGAATTGATACATTTGAAAAGACCCTGATGCTGGGCAAGATTGAAGGCAGGAGGAGAAGGGGATGACACAGGATGAGATGGTTGGATGGCATCACCGACTCAATGGAGATGAGTTTGAGTAAACTCCGGGAGTTGGTGATGGACAGGGAGGCCTGGCATACTGCAGTCCATGGGGTCGCAAAGAGTCGGACACAACTGACCGACTGAACGAACTGAACTGATTTTTGTTTTCGTATGTAAGTTCATTTGTATCATTTTGGTTTTTTTAGATTACACATATAAGTGATATCTTATGATAATGTTTGTTAGTTTTCATTTATATATTCCTCTTTATCACCAATAAAAGTGATAAAAGTGATTCTCCCCTCTATCTTTTCCCACACAGATGTTCCAAAATGTTTGATATGTATGTATCATTTTATTTGAATTTGTTCCTGTAAAATGTGAATTGTTTTATTATGGGTACATAATTTTTGTTTCTGTAAATGATGCGCCATGGCTCTCAGCCTATTTCATTTTTCCACTCAGCTCTATTTTGAAGATGGAACCACATTTGATACTAAATGACAGCTAACTGTTTACGTCTCATTGTTTCCTGAGGAGAGAGTTTTGTTTTTTGACTTTTTCCTGCAGACCCAGAGGAAACATTCAGACGTGATTTTGAATGTCAGATGTCTGCAGGGCCTGGGACAGGCTGAACAGGATGCTCTTGGTGGAGAAGGCTGTCATGGGATCCCAGTAGTTGTTGCCAATTTGGCAGTGCAGGAAGTGCTGCAGAACGGTCACACTCATCGAGAGGCCAGAATCAAGATTTTCGTGTAAAATCTCCTGATTTTTTAAATGTTGGAAAAACTGAAGACCAAACAAAATGCTGGATTCAGCAGCCTGGATTCAGCCAAGGATTGCCACAGCCTGACTTTTACATTAAAACATTTGAATCAGAGAAGGAATGAGATCAGATTTGTTTCAGAAATTAAGAGGGGGATGAAATAGAGTAGACGGTAGGAGACTGAAGATTATGAATGGAGGCTTGAATGTGAATGAACCTAGGGATTTATGGGTTGAAATTCCAATACTTGCTACATGGAGAAAACTTGAAAACATGCTAAGAGAAAAAAACCAAACATAGAAAGACACACGTTGTATAATTCTACTTCCATGATGTACCTAGAATAGAGACAGAAAGTACAATAGTAGTTCCCGGGGCTGGTGCCAGGAGAGGGTAGGGAGTTATTGTTAATGGTTATGAAGTTTCAGCTTGAGATAATGCAAATGTTGTAAAGATGGATGGTGGTGGTTGTTGCAACAGTAATGTGAATGTGTTGCAGACAGGTTCTGATCCCTTGGTGGATTTGTTTCTTTGACTTTAACCTTTGCTTTTCATTGTTTTTATTATAATAATCACATGCAATGACCAGACTCAGGGAACCCTGTCCCTCTGATTAACACATCCCTGCCCAGAGGTTGGTCATTTCAGGAGATATCTGCAAGATAATAGCCTTTACTTCCTCAATTCCTACCCTTCTTAGTCCTATAAAAGAACCTGGAATCCTGGTCAACCAGCTCAACACCTTGTCTCTCAGTTAACTGGCCTGCCATACAGTGAGCAGACTGAGTGTGGACTGGGTAACAAAGGTACTTAATGTCATTGAACAACACATTTCAGGGTTAAAAAGGAAAATTTTGTGTTGTGTATATTTTATCACACACAAGCTTATTACCAAACCAGCCCTCCTCTGTTAACAGGACAGAGCTGAGTTTATTTCTTAGGGCAGTAAAAGGGAACACCACCAGGACAGAACTTCCACAGTGTCTTATAGGTCAAGGTTAAGTTAAAATTTATTGAGAAATTGCAGTTTGGTTCAAGGCAATTCTCCCCATACTAGGGACTTGATTGGATAAGATGAGTAAGAATCATGATAAACAGACTAGGCATGGTAGGAAAAGTGGGCTGAGGATTTGAGAGGAAGAATTTAAAGAATCCTTTAAAATAGGAACTTTATTGAGACATAACACCCATACCATAAAATTCAACCATTTAATGTGTACAATATGATGGTTTTTAGTAACTTCACAGAGTTATGCAACCATCATCACAATCAATTTTTAAATATTTTCACTAACCCTCCAACTAAACCTCCTATCCATTAGCAGTCACCCCCCATCTTCCTCCAAACTTCCATGTCTCCTCTGTTGGGAGGAAAATCTTTCCCCCTACCAAATTAGGTTCAATAGTTTGAATTAACAATTGAGTAACTGGAGAAAAGAAAGCAAGTCTTATTTATAAGCAGACAGGACCATTTGTCACTTTCACTTTCAGGACGATTCAGATGAAGAGGCTCTCTGAACTGCTGGGGTGTGTGTCTGATTCTTTGTGAGCCGATGGACAGTAGCCCGCCAGGCTCCTCTGTCCATGAGATTCTCCGAGCAAGAAGACTGGAGTGGATTGCCATTTACTTCTCCAGTGGATCTTCCTGACCCAGGGATCAAACCCGGGTCTCCTGCATTGCAGGCAGATTTTTTACCATCTGAGCCATAGGGAAGTCCCAAACTGCTGGGGACAGGAGTTTGTATATCATTTTATTAGGGTAATGAGAAAGGAGAGGAAGAGCTTCCATGGGAAGCACAGAAGGCTTGCTGTTTTTTGTTTTGTTTTAAGAAAGACAAAAGGTTTTATAGGAAAACAAATGCATGACAGTTCTTGATAAAGTTTGTTTATGCAATTTCTCTTCCTGGTGTGAAAGGGCAATCTTCCTGGGAGTGAAGCTCCCCCAGGTGATTAATGGCAGTTTTACACTTACAAGGCCTTGTCTATTGATCAGATAGGGATGCTCTTGAAATGCTTCTTTCTGCATTTGCTATGTCTCTAACATCTTCCATTTAAAGTAATCTTTATGTTCACAACACTGTAAATCAACTGTATGTGTGTGCTCAGTCATGTTCAACTCTTTGTGATTTCATGGACCGTAGCCCACCAGGCTCCTCTGTCTAAGGGATTTCTTAAGCAAGAATACTGGAGTGGGATGCCATTTCCTTCTCCAGGAGATCTTCCCAACCCAGGGAGCGAACACACTCTCCTGCGTCTCCTGAATTGGCAGTTGGATTCTTTACCACTCTTCCACCTGGGAAGCCCAGGTTAATCAATGGTACTTCCATTAAAAAAAAAAAATCATCAGTGAGACTTCCTTGGCGGTCCAGCAGTTAGGACTCCGCACTTCCACTGTGGGGAGAGAACAGGTTCAATCCCAGGTTAGGGAACTAGGATCCCACATGCTGCAAGGTGCAACCCAAAACACAACAAAACAAAATCATCAGGAAAAAAAAAACTTTTTTCTTTCTTTTGTCAGCATTGGGTTTTAGTTGCCTCGTGCAGGCTTCTCTCTCTGGTTGTGGCTTATAAGCTTAGTTGCCTTGCAGCATGTGGGATCTTAGTTCCCTGACCAGGGGTCATACTGAGCTGCCTGGGACAACACAATATGATGTTAGGGATTGCCCCTCAATGAATGTTTAGGAAAGTTAGTCTCCTTTATTCCCTTCACCATGACAACATCCGGGAGTTACAGTAGCAAGACATTTATGGCAGAGTTAAAAACAAAGGTTCTGGACTGAGTTTGCTGAGTCCAGGAATTAGGACAAACTTTAAAACAGTCCCCTCCATAGTTAACCAGAGATTCAGGCCAAGGGGTCTGCTTTGTTTGTCTTTTTGCATTAAGTTACTAGAGCTGTTGGAACTCAACAGTTTACTAAGATCTAAATACTAGTTTTGTTTTTATTTTTCAGTTTTAAATAAAAGGTTTACTGAGATATAATTCACATACCATACATTTCACACATTTAAAGAGTGTAATGCCATATTCTCTGGTAGTTCATATGGTTTAGAATCTGCCTGCAATGCAGGAGCCTGGGTTTGATCCCTGGATCTGGAAGATCCCCTGGAGAAGGAAATGGCTAACCACTCCAGCTTTCTTGTCTGGAGAATTCTATGGACAGAGGAGACGGGGTCACAAAGAGTCGGACATGACTGAGGGGCTAACACACACACACATACTATGTTTTGTAGTATATTATTACATGTAACTGAGTGGGGCCCTCTGGGGCTCCAGGCACGGAGGCCTCTTTGTCCCCTATTTCTTGTAGGTGTTGACTAAAAAAAATGCACAAAGTGAAAGTTGTAAGTTAAGTTTTATTTGGGGGCAAAATGAAGACTGCATCCTGGGAGACAGCACCTCAGACAGCTCTAAGAAACTGCTTCAAAGAAGTAACGGAGGAAGGCAAGACTACAGCTGTTATGACTTTTCATGGGTTCCAAAGGTCGAATTTGAACAGTTGCTAATCGAGGGAGGAGCTGCCAAGAAATCACCTGACACAAGATTAAAGAGACTAGAGAGGAGACTGGCCATCTGAGATCCTGCACACACCCTAATCCTGTCAGAGACCCCATCTTTGATGTAGGTTATGAAAACCTTCATCACGTTCTCTGGGGTTGAGATGCAGTTTTTCTAGGCAGAAGTCTGGTGTGTCTCCCTTTGCCTGGCAAAGCAACAAGCTGTCCTTTTCACTAGCCTGGTGGCTCAGATGGTAAAAAATTTGCCTGCAATACAGGAGACCTGAGTTCAATCCCTGGGTTAGGAAGATCCCCTGGAGAAAGGAATGGCTATCCATTTCAATATTCTCGCCTGGGAAATCCCATGGACAGAGCAGCCTGGCGGCCTACAGTCCTCGGGGTTGCAAAGAGTTGGGCCCAAATGAAGGACTTTCACTTTTCTAGTTTACCCAAAACTCTGTCTCTAGGATTTAATTCAGTACCCATGTACAGAAAGGCCGAGGCCTTAGTAACACAATCATCACATAGTCCTCAGAAATGAACCGTTCCCAGTAGCTGTCACTTCCATTCCCATCTCTCTTTCCCAGCCCTAGGTGAACACTAATCTTTCTGTCTCTATAGATGCCTATTCTGGACATTTCACATACTTAGAATCTTACAGTATGTATCTTGTGTGTCTGGCTTCATAGCACCATGTTTTCAGGTTCATTCATGCTGTAACATGTAGCAGTTCTTTCTTCCTTTTACAGCTGAACTAATATTCTGTTGTATGAATAGACTATCCTCAGTTAATGGACTGGTACATTGTTTCCTTTTGTGTTTTGTTTTTTTGAGGAACAATGCTACTATGAACTTTCCAGGTGGCGCAGTAGTAGAGAATCCACCTGCCAATGCAGGAGACGCAGGAGACCCAGGTTCAATCCCTGGGTCAGGAAGATACCCTGGAGGAGAAAATGGCAACCCACTCCAGTACTTCTTGTCTGGGAGGTCCAATGGACAGAGGAGCCTAGTGGGCTACAGTCCATGGAGTCGCAAAGAGTCAGAGACGACTAAGTGAGCATGCACACATGCATGAACTTCCTCCACACATTTTTATGTGGACATATGTACTTTAAATTTTCTCCTGGGTATGTACCAAGGCATGGAATTGGTGGGTCTATGTTTGTTTATGCTTTTTAGGTTGTGGTATAACACACATAAAATGTACCACCTTAACCATATTTTAGTGTACAGCTTTGTTTTAAGTATATTCACATAGTATGACCCATCTTCAGAAATTTTTCATCACATAAGCTGAAGCTCTTCACTCATTAAGCAATTCCTCATTTCTCCCCCTTTCCCTAGGCCCCCAGCAACCACCATCCTGCTTTCTGTTTCTCTGAATTTAGATACCTCAGAATTTATCTTTCTGTGACTCATTTATTTCACTTAACATAATGTCTTCAAGGTTCATCTTTGTTACAGCATGTGTCAGTATTTCCTTTTTTTTTTTTTAAGGGTCAATGATACCTGTATTCCATTGTATGTGTCTGTATATACTACATTTTGCTTATCTATTCTATCCATTGTTGGACACTTGGGTTGTTCACTCTTGTCAATTGTGAATAATTCTGCTATGAACATTGGTGTGTCAGGGAGGAAAAACTTTACTCTATTAACTTGCTGTACTCTTTGACACCCCTATAGCTCAGATGGTAAAGAATCTACCTGCAGGGACTTCCCTGGTGGTCCAGTGGCTAAAACTCCATGCTCCCAAGTGCAAGGGGCTGGGGTTCAAGCCCTGATCAGGGAACTAGATCCCACATGCTGCAACTGAAGATCCTGCATGCCACAGCTAAGGTCTGGCAGAGTCAAATAAAATAAATAAATATTAAAAAAAATAAAAGTATATAAAAAAAAAAAGAATCTACCTGCAATGCAGGAGACCAGGGATTTGATTCCTGGATCAGGAAGATCCCCTGGAGAAATAAATGGCAATCCACTCCAGTGTTCTTGCCTGGAGAATTCCATGGACAGAGGAGCCTGGCGGGCTACAGTCCATGGGGTCACAAAGAGTGGGACATGACTAAGTGACTAACACACATACACACCTGGGGCCTGTGAATTAAACTGACAAAAGACCAATCGAACGGGAGAAAGGACACTTAATTTTTAATAATGTACATATGCATGGGAGATGACAGAGAGTAAAACTCAAAAAAGTGTTTACACTTGGACCTAATTTACTCTTTTTAACAAAAGAAAGAGAATTTGGGCTTCTAGGGACAATAAATTATGAGCAAGTGATTAGGAAACAGGAGAAACTGATGGGAGATAAGGACAATTTTAGAAAGGTCTATTTACGAAAACACATCTTGATGTCAGCTTCCCATCTTCAAAGAGAAAAGTCTCTTTTCTCTCAAAGGCAAGTTTACCCAGGTGTTAGGCACAGAAGGTCTATGTTTTTCTGAGGAACTGCCATTTTTATTTGACAACTGATAGAAGCAGAGAGAAAAGACACCCTAGCAAAATCTGAATAAAGTAAATTGTATTCCAAAAAATGATGTTCCACAATTACCCTCTACAAACCAGTAACATTCAGCAACAACAACAACAAAAAGCTGTTTATTTTTAAGAGAAGAAGTAAATATTTTGATTTTGGAACCATGAATGATTTTTTTCTTTGTTCTTGAATTTTATATTTTAATCCACTTCTTTATATTTAAGAGAAAACAAACTTTGTTTGAAAAAACAAACAAACAATCCTGGTGTGGCCTAAGACAGCCAACCCAGGGAGGAACACCATAAGGAGAAGAGCATATTCTCAGAGAAGATACCCAACAGCCAAGACCACAGAGTGTGTTTCGCCTTTTGCCATTTTCCTAGCCAGAGCCAGACAAAGAGCCCAGAAATATTAGTAAATTTACATATCAACATGGTTTTCACAGTCTGGTGTCTATTTGGACCCCACACTAGGTAAAACAATGGACTTGACCTACTGCCAGGTGCTCTTTCCCTAGGTTTAAGTAAGAGAGAACTTGAGTGGAAGCCGCAGGATTTGGTCCAAGGTCCAGCCCGGAAACATCAAAGATAAACAAATCTGTCCTTCAACATCCCCTGCACTGAGATCCCCTTTGGTCCCCACAGCCCCCCTCCCCTGAGTTTTTTGCCCTGGGGGCCAGGCTGGTCTCCTTTTCTCTTTTGTTAGGTAGGTGCTGCCTATGGGAATGCAGCAGCTCTTCTTAGTAACCATGGGAACCTTATTGGCATGGCAACCTGGCAGCCAGAGGGAAAGGCAGCAAGGGGAGGAGGATGCGAGTGGTGGGAGGTAGTTCTGTGGCAGAAGGGAGGGGGTAAGCCGCCTTTCTTCTTGCGGAGGCAAGAAAAGGAGCAGAAAAGATGCCCAGCTCTCTAGATGGCCCCAAGGAGAAGCTCCTGATGAGTTTAAACCTTCCTCCGTAGTCCAGTTCAGGAGGAGCTTGGGCCACAGCTGTAAGCCAAATTGGACACCAGGTCCTAGACCTACTGATGCTTTTTTATCCTGTGGCATGGCTCAACAGGGGCAGAGGGGCTGGGAGATGCAGAGTGAAGCATCTCATGTGAGCACATTCTAACACTAAATTCTGATTACAGGCAAAATACCATGTGGAGCTGTTGTTAGGCTCCGAGAGTCCAAGCACCTTTTGTTAAAGATGTCTAGAGGCGAGGAAATTTCCAAGCAGCATCTAAAGCAAGAAACAAATCTGTGTAATATGATTAAGGAAGGCTATTGATGGGAGGGGGGTTTGGGGGAGAACAGATACATGTATATGTATGGCTGAGTTCCTTTGCTCTTCACTTGAAACTACCACAACATTGTTTATTCCACTATACCCCAATATAAAATAAAATGTTTCAAGTTTAGAAAAAGAGAAAAGGTTAAGGAAGGGTGTTGTTTAGTCACTAAGTCATGTCCGACTTCTTGGATTTGAGCCTACCAGGATCCTCTGTCCATGGGATCCTCCAGGTGAGAATACTGGAGTGGGTTGCCACTCTCCAGGAGATCTTCCTGACCCAGGAATCAAATCCGAGTCTCCTGCTTGGCGGGTGGATGGCTGAGAATGTAGTAAAAACAAAACAAGATCCACTAGGGAGAAAGTACTTTGACTAGAGAGGAAGGAGTGAGCAGCAGGGTAGCTGGCAGTGCCCTGATGGTCTTCTAGCTAGGCTGAGCTAAAATCCCTGTTTTTCTGGGTTTCTCCGGCAGATAGGTGTGACCTGGGGCTACCCTGCCCCATGGAGTCAGATGCTGCCCTGCATGGTACTTACCTGTGTGTGCCTCAAGCAGATTAGTTTCTCAGAGTCCATTTCCCCCTTTCCTAAGACAGAGGATAATAACACTCTATAGGGCCATTGTGGAAATGAAATGAGATTAAGAACTTTAATAAATAGTAATAGTAATTGAAGCTCCTTGTGTGTCAGGCACACAAATAACAGCTACTCTGGTTATTCTGCTGGCTCTTTAGAACTGGCTCTCTTTGTCTGGTTCTGTAGCATCACCTGAGATTTGACCAATTTTTTTTAATGCATTGACTTTTTTTATGCCATAAATTTTTTAGTTAGAAAAATTCATAAGATTTCTAAAATATATATATTACACATTATTTATATATATGTATACAAGAGCTTTTGTACACTTGATAAAGGCTTGAGAAAGAACTTTAAAAAAAAGAGAGATGGAGAAATTGGAGAACACAAACTAAATGAAATGGGAACACTGAATATGAAACAGAAAAAGTGAAACAAACTAGATAAAACTAAAAGATCTTCATATAGTTCAATTGTTTTTAAACATGGCTTTAATGCATTAACTTTTAAAAAAGCAACTTTATTGAGACGTAGTTATATATCATTAAATTCACACTTTTCAAGTTGTACAATTCCGTGGATTTTAGTATAATTACAGAGTTGCATGCATCATCTGATTTTAGTACATTTTGATCACTTCAAAAGAACCTAGAGAGGGCCTTCCCTGGTGGGCCAGTGGTTAAGACTCCAAGCTCCCAATGCTGGGGGCTCCGAATTGAATCCTGGACTGGGAACTAAGATCCCACTTGCAACTGGGCAGCTAAGCTCACAGACAGCGGCTAGATAAAGTTCATACCTGACATTAAAGACTCAGTGAAGCCAAAATAAAAAATTTTTTTTTAAATAAATAAAGTTGCTATGAATTCAGGTGAGCGCCAAAGAATTGATGCTTTTGAACTGTGGTGTTGGGGAAGACTCTTGAGAGTCCCTTGGACAGCAAGGAGATCCAACCAGTCCATCCTAAAAGAAACCAGTCCTGAATATTCATTGGAAAGACTGATGCTGAAGCTGAAACTCCAATACTTTGGCCACCTCATGCGAAGAAGTGACTCATTTGAAAAGACCCTGATGCTGGGAAAGATTGAAGGCAGGAGGAGAAGGGGACAACAGAGGATGAGATGGTTGGATGGCATCACTGACTCAATGGACATGAGTTTGAGTAAACTCCAGGAGTTGGTGATGGACAGGGAGGCCTGGCATGCTGCAGTCCATGTGGTTGCAAAGAGTCAGACACGGAACTGAGAGACGGAACTGAGCTGATAAATTCAGGTATAAGTTTTTGTGTGTATGCACTTATCAAGTTTTAGTTCATGATTTATCATGCCCCATGGCCTACATATCACCAGATAAAGAAAATATAAATATGAAACATAGGTTGACATTATTTCTTTTTAAATTTCCCTCAGACTACTTTCCTTTACTCCTATTCTCCTCCTTAGTCTTACTCTCATCTCTCTCTGTAGAACAACATAGTCAATCTCATGCATATTTCCAGATATGGCATCTGAGATGCTCACAACGGATATTTTCCCCCACAAAGATATTCTTGAAGTGTGGAAAGGGGAGAGGTAGAGAGGGACAATGAAATGTAGGTCAAGCTTATTATTCAATGATAATCAAAATATCACTTAGAAACATTGTTTTAAACTTTATTGAGATAGACCATCCACTCTAAAAAAGTATCCAAGTCAATAAATTATCACACACACACCACCATTTAGGAATTGCCTACCTTTACCAAGGTAAGGATAGATGTAGGGTTGCCAGAAAAATTACAGAGATAGAGTACCCAGTTACATTTGAATTTCAGATAAACAATGATTCATTTTTCAGTATAAATCTATTTTAGGCAATGTTTGTGACGGTTTTTTTTTTTTTTAAATTCATTGTTTAGGACTTCCCTGGTGGCTGAGTAGATAAGAATCTGCCTGCTAATGCAGGGAACGTGGGTTCAATCCCTGGTCTGGGAATATTCCACGTGCCATGGAGCAACTAAGCCAGTATATGCCACAACTACTGAGCCTGCACTCAAGAGCCAGGAGCCGCCAACTACTGAAGCCTGTGCTCTGCAACAGGAAAAGCCACTGCAGTGAGCAGCCAGTGCACCGAAACTAGAGAGTAGCCCAACTCTCCGCAACTAGAGAAAGCCTGTGCACAGCAGTGAAGACCCAGTGCAGCCAAAAATAAATAAATACATAAATTTCTTAAACAGTCAAAGACAGGGATTGAAAAAAAAATCCACTGTTTGTCTGAAATTCAAATTTGACTGGAGGTCCCTTTCTTTCCTTGGAAAATCCCTAGGAAGGGAAATTAAAGAACATCCAATGGGTATAAATAATTTTCATGACTGTGTAGCAACTGAGGTTTAGTTGTAGGAAATCTCAGAATAAAATGGAATTTAGAGCTAATTTGCTGATTTAATTGGCTTTGCTCTCTCCCTAGGGTTCTGTGCGTCTAAGAGTTGTGTCATCTTTCTTTCTCACAGTATCTCTATGGAATACTTTGGAGTCTACACTTGGAGAAACAAAAGCAGAGGTATTTAAAGACACTCCAAGGACTTCCCTGGTGGTCCAGGGGTTAAGACTGTGCTTCCAGTGCAGGGGGATGCCAGTTCAATCCTTGGTTGGAGAGCTAGGATCTCACATGCCATGGAGCTACTAAGCCCACACACCAACTATTGAGCCTGAGCATCACAACGAGAGAGTCCCAGCACCGCAAGGAAGACCCAGCACAGCCAAAAAAAAAAAGTACACACACACACACACACACACACACATATGTAAAGACATTCCAAGTGAGTTTGGAGTCACTTTAAACAAAATGTCATGAATGGTTTTTGAAAGAAAACATAGATTTTAAGAAGAAAGGTGTGGGGATGGATAACTGGGAGGCTAGGACTGACACGTACACATACACCACAGTGTATAAAATAGATAACTAATGAGAACCTAAGAGCATAGGGAACCTTACTCAGTACTCTGAATGGCCTGTCCGGGAATGAAATCCAAAGAAGAGTGGGTAGGGGTATATGCATAACTGATTTACTTTGCACCTAAAACTATACTGTGCACCTAAAACTAGCACAACATTATAAATCAACTATACTCCAATAAGAATTTAAAAATAAATTAAAAATATAGATTTTAGATTCATTAAACTTAAGATTTTACTGGAAGCCCTTTCCATTAATATGATGAAAGAGGAAACTGAGATTCAGAAAACCTAAATAATCTTCTCTAAGTCACAAACCTCACCAGTGGTAAATTTGATACTGAAATCTCAAATGCCAGACTCCTAGCCTATGGAGTTGTTGCTAATTTAAACTAAATTGTGCCCCTTCCCTTTAGTGTGTGTGCTTCTGTGCTCCATCGCTTCAGTTGGGTCCAACTCTTTGGTACCCTGTGGAGTGCACCCTGCCAGGCTCCTCTGTCCATGGAATTCTCCGGGCAAGAATACTGAAGTGAGTTACCATGTCCCTAGAGTTCTTCCCAAACCAGGAATTGAACCTGTGTCTCCTGAATTGCAGGAGGATTCTTTACTGCTGAGCTACCAGGGAAGCCCTCCCTTTAGCTTTCCTCTCCATTAATGTGGTCTAGATAATCAGATCAGCCATAATCACACAATTATGTGAAACATGAAACTGGGAATTCTCCTTAGATCTTCCCAGTATTAATAGCAGAGAGCTAGATTACTTAACACGGAACAAATAGTTTCCTGTTATAAACAAGATTTCTCGAAGGGTTTGAGATTAATTTCTTTTCATATCCTTTAGCTGCAAAGAGTTGCCGTGATCAAATTTGGGGATAATCTTTCTTTTCTAATGTGAGCTTTCCTGGTAGCTCAGCTGGTAAAGAATTCGCCTGCAATGTAGGAGACCTGGGTTGGGAAGATCCCCTGGAAAAGGGAATGGTTACTCACTCCAGTATTCTTGCCTGGAGAATTCCATGGACAGAGGAGCCTGGTGGGCTGGGTGATGAGTGAGAGTCCTCTGATTTACACATTTTGCATTTCCAGGGTCCAGTCATTATAACCAACAGAAAAATTCTTACTCCATAAAGAAGCTAGATTTGTTTGAATATGCAAATCTGAAAAAAAAAGTCAGATTTTTGAATGCTCATAGATTGCCAAGCTTCTCAAATCTTCTGGTTTTATATTCATTCTATGTGGAACTAAAACAACAGTTTTAGTACTTGGCCTCATCACCTTCTCACACATTCCATGGATCTGATCAATATCTAAAAAAATTTTTTTTTTTCCTTTCATAGCTGTTCAAAACTCAGTCCCAATACTGGGTTATGTCAGTGTTTTTATTTATTTATTTAAAAATTTATTTCAGTCTGCGTATTTTATTTAAAAAATATATTTTATGTTATTTACTTACTTGGCTGTACTGGGCCTTAGTTGCAGCAGGCAGGATCTTTAGGTTGTGACTTTGGAATTCTTAGTTGTAGCATGTGGGATTTAGTTCCCAGATGAGGGATCCAACCCGGCCCCCTGCATTGAATCTTAGCCACTGGACCACCAAGAAAATCCTGGTGTGTGTACTTTAAAGGGAAAAATCTTGACCATCACTAATTCAGCATCCTTCTTCGAACTTGGTGTTCAATATGGTCAAACTGTCACCTTTCAGGATGTGACAACTAGAAGAGGCTGGCTTACATGGATCCTGGATACAATGACTTTGCCAAAAAGACTAACTTAAAACTGAGGCTTTGGGGAAGAGATGGCTTCTTTGCTCATCATTTTCACAGGGTTGAAAACGCTGCTGTTACCCGTGGCTTAGAGAGGATAGCTATAGCCCAGGGCAGGATTTGCAGAGTGTGCTGGACTCTAGGGGTTTGCAGGTGAAGTGATTTTTATATGGCTAGACCGGTGCAGTAAAATGGCAAAATTTTTTTGGCATTTTTATTCCCTCAAGTTTATTTCTGATTCATCTCTGAATACCAAGGCATCCTGGGGATAGCAGAAAACAGAGAAGTTCCTTGAGATTGAGGGGGTGGGAGTCAATCTTTAGGGATTTATACAAATGATGTCCCTGAGTGGAGTAGGGAGGGGCTCATAAAGAACCGAAAGTTAACCTAAAAGTGAGCCCGTGGAGCTGAACCAGGTCATGAGTGGCTTTCCCTCATGACACTGCCCCTAGGCTCTTTCCTATTGTGAGGAGGTGGCAACAATAGGCCAGTCTGTTCTGTCCCCATTCACCCAGGGCACATGCTGATTTGCGCTAATGAATCACTTAGTAGCCACTGAGAAAGGAAGATTAAAGACCTTTATTTTTATTTATTTTTGGCCGCACTGAGTCTCTGTTGCTGCTTCGCTGTGGGCTTTCCCTAGCCGCAGTGAGAAGGGCTACTCTCTGGTGCGGTGCACAGACTTCTCATTGTGGCGGCTTCTCCTTGCGGAGCATCGGCTCTAGGCTCATAAACGTCAGTAGTTGCGGCGTGCAGGCTCTAGCTGCAGGGGCCTCAGTAGTTGTGGCTGGTGGGCTTTGGAGCTCGGGCTCAGGAGTTTTGGCACGCAGACTTAGTTGCTCGGAGGCATGTGGAATCTTCCTGGACCAACCAGGGATTGATTGAACCTGCGTGCCCTTCACTGGCAGGCATATTCTTATCCACCGCACCAGTAGAGAAGTCCACAACCTTTCTTTTTGACCACTGTAGACAAGAAAGCTTTCCTCACACTGGGGACTTCATTTATATTTTCCTATTAAAATTTGTAGTTCTGCTTTCTTGAAATATCTAACTCGTTTCTAGAATAAAGAAGTTGTCATCATATTTACACTTATAGGATGTCCAAGGGAACTCTCATTCTTTAAGGGATGAGGTTCTTCAGGATCTTAAGGGATCTCATTCTTTATTTGCCAACTAGCTCATGTATTTTGTCTTTTTTCATCAGAAAGCAGAAGTGACTATTCTGGAGTTTATCATTGTTCTTGGGTGTGATCTACTGTCAATTTTTATAATTCTGCTTATTCTTTTTGAGAGTAATATAGTTTTGTTCTTGGTGCATGTGCTTTGTGGTAGGGAGTAATTACTTGCTTACTATATGGTTACAAATGGAATTTGAATCTTGGAGAATATTCCATTTCCCTTGTGGAAACAAATCAGGGAGTTTAATTAACCCTGGAGCTTGAGGATAGAGATGAATATAGGCTCAAACTGAATGTTACTGTTCAAGAACTACCAGTGACAGAAAAATCAAGTAATCTTACAGTGTTAGCAGGTGTGATGATCTCATCTTTATTTGCTGGGCTGTGATAGACATAAGTTTTCAATGAAGATTTAGCAGCTCATTTCCAGAATGTCATGGAAAACTGGTTTCTTCGAGAAGGGTCCTTTTAAGGAAAATCAAATATGATGAGCACAATACATATCATGCTATCACTGAATTTCCAAATTTAAAAAGCCATTTCTAGCCTTGAAAGCCATTTTAAAAAAAGGAATGGGAAGCCCTGTAAGGTCAAGTTTCTCATCACGAGAGGCATCTAAGTAGAAGCTGTGTATAACATAATCTAGAAGGATACTGGTTTCTTCATCAGGTGAGTGATTAGACCAAATGACCTTTAAGTGCTCTATTTATGCTAAGATTATTTGATTCCATAAGTAAATTTGGAACTAAAATAAGTTCAGTTCGGGAACTAAAATAAGTCCCTAGAATGTTTTTGGTGAAATTTCAGGGTTGATTGTTTACCCTGTATTGTCAACAATCAGTGGTTTTTACTCTAACCCAGTTTTAATTTTTCATACTTGAAAGGTGTGTGTGTGTAGGCTTTGGTCCTGCTAATTTCCTACGTAGGAAGAGCAGCACCATCCTAGCAGAATGTTTACTCCTGAAAGATTTACATTAAAGCTAGTGGCTCTCAGCTGGGGCAATTTTGTAATTTTTTTTTTCACCCCTCAAGTCCAGTCTGGAAACATTTTTGATTGTTATAGCTAGGGGGTTGCTACTGGCATGTATTGGCCGTGGATGCTGTTAAAACATCCTACAGAGCCCAGGAGAGCCCCTAAGGACAACCACTCAGCTCAAAATACAGCAGTGCTGGGTTTGAGAACCCCTGGTCTAAGTTAGGTGACCTTTTGGGCAACCCCCTGCTCTATTCTCCACTATCACATAGCAATCGTGTGTGAGTGTGTGTGTGTGAGTGTGTGTGTGTGTGTGTTTTCAGTCATGTCTGAGTCCCTGACCCCATGGATTACAGCCTGCCAGGCTCCCCTGTGCATGGAACCCTCCAGGCAAGAATACTGGAGTGTGGTACCACTTCCTACTCTGATAGCAATCATGGAGCTTTGCTTAAAACACTTTTTATCTTCTTTAAAGCACATATACCGTTGTCCATTGGGAGTGTCATATATTTAGAAACTTTTAAAGCTCTAGGATGGAGAAGAAAATGGCAACCCACTCCAGTATTCTCGCCTGCGAAATCCCATGGACAGAGATGCCTGGGGGGCTACAGTCCATGGGGTCGCAGATTCAGATGGGACTGAATGACTAAGCACATGCTGGGTATTGTATATCCTAGGGCAAAATTCCTCTCCATTTCTGGACCCGTGAAACTGATCTGCTTCCAAAATATGATGGTAAGACAAAGGATAGACTTTCCCATTCAGAAAGGGAGAAAATGAAAGAAGAAAAGAGCTTACTAGTGTAATGCAAGCTCAAAACCCAGCAGGGCAAGTTCCATGAGGTTTCAAGGACTGAGAATAATCCTTTGAGGCTGGAAGCTCCATCCTCTTGGCCCTGCCCTCAGAGTCATTCTTCCTGAACGTTATCCTTCGTTCACCTCTATCAGCCTGCTTCTTGCACGTGAAATTTCAGAAGTCTTAACAGTCTACCTTTACTGTGTTCCATCTCTGTGCCTTTTAGTTCATGCTGGCAGTGTTTCTGTTGGTATAACATTCTCAGAAACGTTACATGCAATTTGATGCTTAGGAGCGAAGGGTGTCCAGGCCATCATCCTCACTGCATTTTACCATCAGCAGCAAGGAGAAACCGGGCCACATCCTCCACACTTCAGACATCTCCTCAGCTAAATATCTAAGCTCATTGCTTAAAATCTACTCACCACTCAACAGCAAAAGACGTTCCAGCCATGCTTTCTGCCCCTTTCTAACCAGACTGCCTTTTGTCCAGTTTCTAACAACGTGTTCCTCATTTCCATCTGAGAACATAATTATGAGATGCACTTTAACATTCATATTTTAAGCAACATTCTGTCCATGACAACACAGGTACTCTCTATGATGATAGAAGCTTTCTCTATAATTCATCTTTTTTTTTTTCTGACCATTTGCCAGAATTGCCTTTTAACCCATATTTCTACCAACAATGTCTTCAAGGCAACCTAGGCTTTTTCTGTCATGTGTCTCAAAGTTCTTCTAGCTTCTATCTTTTTCCCAGTTCCAAAGCCATTTCCACATTAAATTCTTTTTTTTTTTTTAGCTGCACTGTGCAGCATGTGGGGTATTAGTTCCCCACCAGTGATGGAACCCACCCCCCATGCATTAAAAACTCAAGAGTCTTCACCACTGGACCACCAGGGACAGTGTGTGTTAGCCTCTCAGTTGTGTCCGACTCTGTGACCCTACAGACTGTAACCTTCTAGGCTCCTCTGTCCATGGGATTCTCCAGGCAAGAATACTGGAGTGGGTTGCCATGCCCTCCTCCAGGGGATCTTCCCAACAGAGGGACTGAACCCAGGTCTCCTGCATTGCAGGCAGATTCTTTATTGTCTGAGACACCAGAGAAGCCTGGATCACCAAGGAAGTCCTAAATACTTGTTACAGGAGCACTCCACCACCAAAGTCTGTGTTAGTTCCCTAGCATTGCTGTAACAAATTACCATAAACTGATGGCTTAAAACAGGAGAAATTTACAGTCTCATGGTGCTGGAGACTAGAAGTCCAAAATCAAGGTGTCAGCAGGGCCATGCACCCTCTGAAGGTTCTGGGAAAGAATGTTTCCTTTCCTCTTTTTGGCTTCCCGTGGCTCCTGGCATTCTTTGGTGTCCCTTGGCTGGTAGTTGTATCACTCTAATCTCTGCCTCTGTCATCACGTAGCTTCTTTCCTATTTCTCTGTGTCCTTTCTTCTTATGAGGATATCAGTCATTGCATTTTTAGTACCGTTCAGTCACTCAGTCGTGTACTGACTCTTTGTGACCCCAGGATCTGTAGCACGCCAGGCCTCCCTGTCGATCACCAACTCCCGAAGCTTACCCAAACTCATGTCCATTGAGTTGGTGATGCCATCCAACCATTTCATCCTCTGTTGTCCCCTTCTCCTCCTGCCCTCAGTCTTTCCCAGCATCAGGGTCTTTTCAAATGAGTCAGCTCTTCTCATCTGGTGGCCGAAGTATTGGAGTTTCAGCTTCAATATCAGTCCTTTCAATGAACACCCAGGACTGATCTCCTTTAGGATGGACAGGTTGGATCTCCTTGCATTTAGGACCACTCTAATCCACTATAGCCTCTTTTTAACTAACTATATCTGCAAAGATCCTGTTTCCAAAAAGGTCACATTCGGAGGTTTTGGTGGATATAAATTTGGGGAAAGACTTTTCAATCAATACTGGTTCCAAGTAACAGAGTTTGTAAATTGACAGACTAAATTCTGCACCTCTTGAAGTCAGACCTGAATTTTTACCTCCCCAACGTCTAGCACAGGTCATAGAACAATATTTTTAAAATGTTGCCTGAAAAGTGTACCCCTGTGTTCAACAGCTGAAAGGCAGAAACAACCCAGGTGTCCATAGATGAAAGAATGTATGGGTCTGACTCTTTCATGACCACAGAGACTGTAGCCCAGCAGGCTCCTCCCTCCATGGGATTCTCTAGGCAAGAATACTGGAGTGGGTTGCCATTTCCTCCTCCAGGGGATCTCCCAAACCCAGGGATGGAACCCACGTCTCCTGCCTGAGTATTTTACATTGGCAGGTGGATTCTTTACCACTTAAGCCACCTGGGAAGCTTGTTTTATGTACATTCAATGGAATATCACTCAGCCTTAAACGGAAATAGAATGCTTCCACATGCTATAACACGGATATACCTTGAAAGCCTTATGCTAAAGAAAATAAGACACACAAAAGGACAAATGATTCCACTGACGAGGTACTTAGAACAGCCAAATTCATTGAGACAGAAAGTAGAATGGTGGCTACCAGGGGCTGCAGAGAAGGACTGAGGAGTTAATGTTTAACTGGTACAGAGTTTCTGTGTGGGACCCACGAAAAAGTCCTGCAGATGGATAGTGGAAATGTTTGCAGCTTTCTTGGCCTGAAGCCAGCCCCTACCCTGCATCTTTGGGTGCTAAAAGCGTTTATTACTTTTGAAACCTCGAGTGGGTTGTAGGCATGCCTCAGCTTGCTCACGCCAGTCCCCAGCAGAATAAAACGGGGAGTCCAGAAAGTCCACGGAGGTCTTTGAGTGTGTCTGCGGGCATCCGCCTGCGCACCCCGCCCATCCATTCGGCCACCCGCCTACGCTTTCATGATGAAGCTACAGTGCCCGGCCCTCCCGGTGAGAAACCCACACTGGGAGTTACTGCAAGTACGCATCTTGAGCTTCTGAATATTCATGAACGAAGCAGAAAGGCCAGCGCTAAAGGGTAGGGGGGAGGAAAGAGAAATAGTAGTCATAAATATTCATAAAGGCAAGCCACATGCACCAAGGAAAGCAAGGAATGTTAACGAGAAGATGACGTCCGGGTCCTGCGCGTGCCCGCTGTGCGGGTGCCCGGCGCGCGCCACCGTGGGCCCCCCCCCCCCCCCGCCCCGGAGCCCGGGCACGAGCGCGGGGAGGGGGCGGAGGGGGCGGAGTGGAGGAGGGGAGCCGAGAGCTGGGCGCCCGCGGAGCTACGGGGGGAGCGCTCGCTGGCTCGCCGCTGCCGCTGCCGCTGCCGCTGCGCTCCGGCCGCTCGCCGCGGCCCTTGGATGGGGGTGTCCAGCTGAGCCCCGCGATCCGCCTCCCTCTGCCAGGACCTGCACAGGTGCCGTCGCGGGGGGCGACCTTTAGTCCGGACCGACCCACTACCGTGGGTGGGGGGTGGACCGGGTTGGTGAAGGAGGCCCCGCGCGACTTGGGATGCTCCGGTGGGCAGGGCTGGGGGCACCGACTCTCCGCACCCCATCCTGTCCCATCCTGGAATCGAAAGGGAGAGTCCGAGGGCCGTCGCCCTCCTGCCCAGCCCTTCGCGGGAGAGTAGGGTGGGCTGCCGTGCCCGGGGGCCGGGGGATTCTGGAAGACCCGCACTTTGAGCATCCTCAGAGCCGCGGCCCACCAGCCAGGCGTGTGTGTGTGTGTGTGTGTGTGTGTGTGTGTGTGTGTGTGTGTGTGTGTGTGTGTGTGTGTGGCGGGAGGCTGCCTGGTTTGGGGGCTGGGGGAGGCAGGGGAGCTGCCTGGTGGTGCTGGAGCAGTGGGTCGGTACCTCCTCCCAGGACCGTCATCTGGTCCAGCTCCCTTACACGCCCCAGCATCTTCTGTGCCTCTAAGAACCTGGCCCTCAGCCCGCCCGCGCCCCTCCCTGGGATGCCGAGCCTTTCTCCAGGACCGTGCATTCCTGCAGTGTCAGAACCACTGGCAGCTGCCGCAGACGCCGGCGGAGCGATTGTTTTACCACGAACAGGTCGGGGAAAGGACGAGTGTGATGCTAGTGGGGGTGCACTGCGCTCCTGTGGGCCCAGGGCCTCTGGGGGCTGGGGGAGTATCCGACAGAGCCCCCCGGGGGCCTGTCACCGCCCTCTCTTCTCCTGTCTTGCCCGTCCCTTCCCTCCTCGCCGCGACACCACCTCCTGAACCCCCTTCCACGCCCCGTCCCCCGCGTCCGGGTCTGGTTGGGCCGAAAGGGCCGTGGCCGTGGAGTATGCGTGCGGCCTGCGCGGGTGAGCCCGGCTTCCTCGGAGCGCCAGGCTTTGTGCTGCTTGGAGGGGCCTTTCTTTACCCCGGCAGCCTGGGGGAGGGGATGTGGGATGAGGGTGGATGGAGCAGCAGGAGGGAGAAGGGGGGGAAGCAGAACTACAAAGAGGTTGCTGACTTCTTTGCGGTGAAATACTCTCCGTCCGAAGGTGCGGCTTGGCACTGGGTTTTGCTGAGGAGCAGTGGGAAACCGAAGGTGGGTCAGTGGACGGTCAGCTTTGGGGATGGTTTGGAGGGCGGTGGGCATATAGAATCATCTGATCTCTGGGGCAAGTAGTGGGAAGAAGCGGGGATAGAGTGGGGCCTGTGTGGAGATGCAGAGGCCCGGCAGGGGGAGGCATGGTGAATTCTTTGCTGCTCAGCTCGGCAGAGCAGGCACTGGGAAACCGGTACCCGCAGCCTGAGCTGCGGCGACCGTGTATCATTGTGCCGCACGCGAGAGGCTTCTGTGTTTCCTACTGGGTCTCCCTTATGCTCAGTGCGGTCCTTTTCCAAATTACACCGTCTCTTGGAAGCCAAAATAAACGGAATAGGACATAAGCAAACTGTAGTCCTGCCCTCGCGTTCTATGATAAAGAGAAAAAGACAAGACCACCCTCCTGTGATTCCTTTTTTTCTGCTATTCTTCATTTTTATTTTTCCTCAAGTTGATTTTGGAACTATGGAGAAGGAGGATAAACTCTCAATTGAATTCACCCCAGCTTTAAGGGAAGGAAGCTTCTGAAATGAGCTGTGGTTGAAGACAGGCATGAGCTTGCCAAGATACAAGAGTAGGACATCTCATTTGGGGGCAGAAGCCCCCCACTAAGAGAAGCGGAAAAGGAGGAGAGAAGGGGCGCCGTTTGAGAAGGACAGCCAGCCCCAATTCAGGGAGCCCTCCTTGAAGCTGAGGTGGACCAGATGCTTGCCTCTCACCTCCTCGGCCACAGCCTGGGCTCTTTCTACAAAATCTGGGCTCAGTTTGGTTGTCAAGAGCTTTCCGTTTTAGCTTCATCCGCAGCTGGTCAATCATGCAGACCTTCTCGGCGCTTGGGGAGGGAGTGAGTTGATGAAAAGAAATCAGGCTATATTGTGAGTTTTCCAGTGATCATGTTTCTGAACTCCGGAGTGAGTGGTGATATCCATTTCTTCTTTTATAATCTTGTAGGTGAATCCATTTTCTCTAGAGCCTGTGCTGAGGACAGGTGCTTTCAGAATAATCTTCCTTGTTGCCATCACTCAAAACTCAATCATAGTCTTAGATTCCGATTGGGTTGCCCTCTTGTTACCAGTTGATGGGATAGGTTCTGTTGTTTGCAGTCAACATCCTCCTTGGTATACCTTCTCATGCCAGCTCCCTTGTCCCCTCCAGAAAGAGTACAGATTTAAAGGAAGTGTGAATATTTGGAATACCAGCTAGGTAGCTTTCATGTCTTGCTGAAATGGAACCAGTGATCTGAGAGGCTTTGACCACATGAATTGAAAATAGCAGGAGTGCCTTAGTAAAAAGCATGATAACATTCATTCAGCAATAGTTCTCTCTTTTGATAAGCATTCTGAAGCATCACACCGGAAATATTTTGGCAAGGATAGCTTTTCTTTTACTTGAAGCACTGTCACCTCACATTTTCATGTAACTATCTTTGCTTTCCTAATATTATTGACATTTTGGGACACTTCATGTATTCCATACATTGTGCTTAACACTTCAAAGATTGTCTCATTTACTGCACAAAGCAACCTCCAAAATAAGTACTATTTTAAACCCTGTTTTATAGATGAGGAAATAAAGTCAAAGAGGTTTATAATTTGCCCAGAGTCTCAAAGTTGGGAAGTGATAGGACCAGGATGGAAACCTGGGGTCCAGGTGCTTAATCATCAGAGTCCTTCCTCTCTCAACACAAATTCCTCATCTGTAAACCTTTCCTTAATTTCTGTCACACTGAGTGATCTTTTCTAAACTCACTCTTTTGGCACTCAGGGATTCCTAATCTTTTTTGTGTGATGAGCCACTTTAGCAATTTAGAGGAACCCTTTGGGATCTTTCTCTGAATATGATTTTATCTCTTTTTTTTTTTTGGCCACATTGAGCAGCATGTGGAACCTTAGTGCCTCAACCAGGGATCAAACCTGTGCCCCCAGTAGTGGAAACTCACAGTCTTCACCACTGGACCACCAGAGAATTCCCTGAAATATGCTTTTAAATGCAAAAAAATGAAATATGGTGTATTCAAAAATCCCTCAGGAGTCTGTTGACCATCGGTGAGGCGCCTCTAACTGGCAATTAGTTGTGTATTGCTTAATAGTTGGGGTGTCCAATATGGTAGCCACTAGCCATAAGTGGCTGTTGGACACTTGAAATTTGACTGGTCCAAATGGAGACATAATGTGAATGTAAAATATACACTATATTTTGAAGACAGTATGAAAAAAGAGTGTCAAATGTTTCATTAATATTTAAACATTTGGAATAGATATTGAAATGGTAAAATTTTAGATATATTAAACTCTATTATTAAAATATACAGTTAAATTATTAATTATGTTAATATGTTATTAAAAGTGACTTCCAAAAGTATTAGCTCTATACCAACATTTTTTTTAACACTTTCTTTTTAACAGTTGAGGAAGTCAAGACCCACAGTACTTCTCACTCACTCAGGCATTGGCAGGTCTGTTGACTCTTGACGCTGTGTTCTTTCTAAGCTGTCATGCTGCTGCTGTATCTTTTTATATTTTGAAGTCTTATTACATTGCCTTTGCAAACTATAAATACTCAGAATGGGTTTTGATGAGATGTGGTGGTAACTGACTCAATCTCAGTAAAATCCCAGGAAGAACTGTCTAAGTCCTTACCTGGCATGCCATCTGCCTTGCTTATGTAGATTTTAGTTTTAAAGGTAGGGGTGGAGGATGGTTTTTGCTCTGTTTGCTTCTCATTGAGTAGTGGTTCCAATTTAAGCATCTGACTGGATCAGTCATCACACAGATAAGAGATAGAAGTTGGTTGCCTTGCTGTGTTCCAGGGAAGGAAACAGAGTAGGTAGAGAAGGGCGTGATAGACAATAAGCTTGTGCTGGCTGCCTGCAGTGGAAAATGAAAACTATGTGAGGGGGACGGAAGATCATTTGTCAGTGAGCACACATTGATTGATTGCCTCGCCGCAGGCCGTGTGTGCTAGAAACCGTGGAGGGTATCCAGAGGATGTCCGTGTCCTCGAGGAATTTAAATTAAAATTGGGGAAGGGCTTGGTTATATACATACAGATGGATAAATCACAGCTGAAGGCCCGGAGCTATTGGGAAATGAAAGGAGGCCTGAATGTACAGCTTTCTGGGGTGCAGTGCCCCAGGTGGCTGTGGAGTCTGGCTTTGGAGGACACGGGTAGATGGGTCTGTCTCTTACAGGTCACTAATCCACTCTTCTAGTTCCAGACATAAGCTGTGTGTCTGGAAAACACTCAGGTGCTTGTATGAAAGTCTGTATTAGTGCTCTATTAGTCCACCATTTATTGATGAGAGTAGTAATATCCAGGTCCATGAGCCCTGTCCAAAACCCTTGGGGCCAGGCATGTTTCAGAGTTTAGATGATCTCAGGTTTTGGAACGCAGTAATAGAGTGCATATTCTGCATATCATCCCCTGGGGGCTGGGGCAGCCATCTCTATAATTAAAAAAAAAATTAAAATTTCTGCAGCAAAACACACTAAATGGGATACATTAAAACCATAAACAGCTCTATAAGTATGTAGATCAGGTTTAGTTGCCAAATGAGTTTAGGTCATGGCAGATTTTGCCACCGAATAAGTCATGGAAAACTTCCAGGTTATTTGTTTTGGCTCTGCTGTACCACATGTGGGATCTTAGTTCCCTGAGCAGGAATCAAACCCATTCCCCCTGCGTTGGAAGTGTGGGGTCCCAACTACTGGGCCACCAGGGAAGTTCCTTTTCAATATTTATTAAAAATTTAAAAAATTGTTTATTTGGCTGTGTCGGGTCTTAGTTGCAGCATGCAGGATCTTTAGTTGCAGCACGCAGAGTCTTAGTTTCGGCTTGTGGAATCTAGTCTTAGCCACTGGACCAGCATGGAAGTCCCACAAAGTTCCCAGTTTTGAGATGTAGACTTTTGTTAATCATCACCATCATAATACAAAGAACATAAATTGAACAACATCAACATTTATTATCTCCCAGGCACTGTTCTAGGCACTTACCTGTATTTACTCCTTTAACCTTTAGGACAGCCCTTTGAGGTAGGTCCTGCTGTTATTTCTGTCTTAAGGAGAATAAAAGAGGAGCACAAAGTTAAACTACTGCTACAATCACAGCTGGGCAGGAGCTAAGGAGTGGAGCAGATGCACCTAGGCAGTCTGGTCTAGGGGGGCTGCATCCCTAACCTTTATTGAGGTTAGGTTTTGTTTTCGGGGGCAGGGAATGGGAAGCAGGTGTGTCTCCAAAATGCATGCTTATTAAGTTAGCATTATTCACACTGATAATGACATTCGAACTCCTTAAGGGTATAATAGTGAGGAAGCACAGACAATGGAGCCAGTAAAGCAGGATGTTTGTTTTTAGGGGCTGAGAGTAATGAGCAATTATGTAATAAGTGATTGTGGCTCCTCAACAGAGCTGGCATAAAAGCCCAGTCCAAACTCACATTACTGTGTCTATTTCTTCCAGATATACGAATCCTGATCATTGCAGTTTTCTGATTGCTGTGCAAGGATGGAGGCCCCACTGGTGAGTTTGGATGAAGAATTTGAGGACCTTCGGCCCTGCTGCTCTGAAGACCCCGAGGAGAAGCCCCGGTGTTTCTACGGCTCATCTCCCCACCATCTCGAGGACCCCTCCCTATCTGAGCTGGAGAATTTTTCTTCTGAAATCATCAGCTTCAAGTCCATGGAGGACCTGGTGAATGAATTTGATGAGAAGCTCAATGTCTGCTTTCGGAACTACAACGCCAAGACCGAGAACCTAGCTCCGGTGAAGAACCAGTTCCAGATTCAAGAGGAGGAGGAGACCCTGCAGGATGAGGAGTAAGGCGTCTCAGTTGTGCTCTGTTGTCTCAGATTAGAGCCCTGGGGTCTGGGGCTCCTTGACATAGAGCGAGTTTCTGTCCTTGGGTTTATGTCATATTACTTATATTTTTGTATCACTGAGACCGCTCCCTGGTAACTGCTGACCTTGTTCCATTATGTCCCTTTACCTGTAGAGTTTTCTTTTCTTTTTTTTTTTTTAGAGTTTTCTTAAGTTGAAACCACAAAGGAATAAAGTATTTTTAGGAAAGAGATTTCCCTAGATACAAAATCAAAATTCAGGAGCAAGGGAAATTTGGGGGTCTGTCTATTTTCAGCTTTCTTTATATCATAATAATCCTTCCAGATATTAGAGATAAGGGCAAGAAAAAAAATGAACTAAGAGGAACTATGTTGTTGAAACAATTTGCTTTACAAAACACCAGAACTGTGAAAATCTCCAAGTTGTTTACACCCCCTCAGGACGGGAAAGATTATCTGCAGAAGTTAAGACAGCTCCAAATAAGAAAGCATGAACATTGAACCAAGAGATTGGGGAATTACCCTGGACAAAATAAAGATGATAAGCAGGTGAAGTGGCTTTTGAGTATTCCCTGTGTCACTTAATAGTCACCTTCCAGGGTCTTAACAGAAGTCAGGAACAGAGATTTGAGAAAAGTGCTGTTCAAGGAGGGACTAGAAAGAGAAGAGGGTGTTTGTTGTATGAATTAAAGAAGATGTTTGGGTATTTAGTAAAAACAGGCATAAATTCCCCATAGGGATAAAATATGCATCAACTGTTCTTTAGGGATCACACAGGAAATGTCGAGTAGTTGGTAGTGGAAGTTTAGAGCAACTGCACTTTTGGTTTCTCTTTAAGTACTTGGGTGGGAAAAGTTGCTCCTAAGTAAGTGGGGGAAGAAGACCCCTTCTACAGCAGGGGTCCCCAGCCTACAGGCTGTTTACTGGTACCTCTTGTCAGATCAGCGGTGGCATTAGATTAGAAATAAAGTACACAGTAAATGAAATGCGTTTGTCATCCCCAAACCATCTTTCCTACTCTCGGTCTGTGGAAAAATTGTCTTGTACAAAATTGGTCCCTGGTGCCGAAAAGACTGGGAATCTCTGCACTACAAGATTGAACCTGATTATATTTGTCAGATAGTTGCTTATTTGAAAACTACTGAGACTGTATCTCTGTGAATCTTAGGGCTGTCTGTCTGTCTTACTCGTTATTCTGTCTCCAGTATCTGACATAGTGCATGGTATGTAGTAAGTGATCAAATCATGTTTTTTGAATGAATATTGAATGACCTGGATGAGCAATAATAGCTAGCCTCATAGGTACATGTAATGCATTTCCTCCTTTTCTTTTTAATTAATCTAGCCTGAAGGTACGATCACAGAGGACATTTCACTCTGGTGACCAATACTGTGACTGTGGGCTATGTGTTTCAATTCAATTTTAAGTTTCAAACTGATTTTTTAGATTCTGAGCCTGTTACAATTTGCTCAACTCCTTGAGATCAAAGAAGAAGGGTTCTGAGGTTTTATTATAATGCAGAGTTTCTTTGACCATAGTTCACTGCAGCATGCAATGGACTAGAAACACTATGAATTGTCATTTCTGCACTCTCACTAACTCACTGTATGACCTCGGTCTCATCGCTTGACTCTAGTTGACTGTGAGGGTGCTCATCTTTGGAACATTTGGAGCTCAGTTTTGATGAGGCGGGGCTAAGGACTGGCTAAGAACCTCATTTCTCACCTTACCCAGGCTTTGCTCTGAAAATTCCTTTTGCTTCCAACAGATCATGTCCCCTTGTCGAAAACCACCCTCTGCCTCATTAAGGACAGAGGTTCAACAACCACATTCTTACCCTTTTCTAGCACATTAGCAGAGGCCACTCAATGTTAATTACCATCACATGGGATTATTGGTCTTATCCTGCCTGCCTCATTGACTGCTCAGCTAAATGACTGAAAGCTGAATAATTCTTTAGAGGTAAAATATGATGTGGGGATAGTGTGGTGGGAAGAATCTGGGGAGAGAAATCGTAATACTGTGCTTTCTGGTCATTCACTGTGTTTCATACATATCTAAAGCTTTACTGCTTAAAAATTTGAATCAAATTACACAGTTTGTTTTATAGATACCCATCCAGCTACTTCAACTGTAATATTATGGTGGGGTAAAAGAAAAAGATAATTTAATATCTATCTATTAATCTATCTGATTAATAGTCTCCTGAACCCAGCTCTCTTGTTCTAATAAACTTGCTAGGATTTGGTAGTTAGAGGTTTCATCCACCAATGAATTGCAAGTGTTTTGGATGGGTTAGAACTACATAATGGAAGCTTCAAACAAAAACAATGAAATTCTTGGCCAAAGTAATCTCCTGAAAGATAGCACAAATCAGAAAGCAAGGGGAGTGATTCCCTTTGAAGTTTTGATTTTTTTTCTTTTCTCGTTCTTGGCCCTGCCATGTGGCAGGTGGGATTTTATTTCCTAGACTAGGAATCAAAACTGCACCCCCTGCATTAGATGCACAGGGCCTTAACCACCGGATGGGCAGGGAAATCCCAAAGTTTTCATTTATAACTATTTGGCTCAAAGAGAATTGGCTGAAATATCAACTTATCTCTGCCTTGTCAGGGCATGGAAGTCATTAAAAGAGAGTCAATATGTATGAAAATATATTTTCAGTTTTTTAAATTTAGAAAATATTCCAGAATCTCTTCTCTGCATATGTAGACTCATCCTTTCCTTGTCATAAGAGATCCAACCTGGAGGCCTACTGAGTGGGAATGGTCAGCCTTCACCCCATTTCCTACCTTTCTGGGTTTTCCTGTCTGTCCTCTTACAAGGACCCTGGTGACAGAGAGGCGAAATATATGAGAACACTGAGTTTCCTGTTCTTCCGATAGAAGTACTGGGTTAAAGGTCATGTTAAAAATCAAGTTCCCATGATAAATAAACAGATTGTAGTCAGCCATGCTTTAAGTTGAAGACAAGTAAATCCTAAATAATCAGGCAGGGAAAGTAGACAGGTAGTTGTAGTTTTTAGGAAAGTTAATTCTCTTCTCAGAGGTTCAGTTTCCCTATATGGAAGGCAGACATAGTGTGGATTCTATTGAAGTATTTGAAAGAATCTAAAAAGTTGTTCAAAGTCATTGGTGTGTTAATAATTCATAATTCCTAAGCGCTAACAGTAAAAGTATACTCATGTTAACACACATCTAAGTGTGGATATTGGCCTGCTGTTGCTGCTGCTGCTAAGTTGCTTCAGTCGTGTCCGACTCTGTGAGACCCCATAGACGGCAGCCCACCAGGCTCCCCCATCCCTGGGATTCTCCAGGCAAGAACACTGGAGTGAGTTGCCATTTCCTTCTCCAATGCATGAAAGTGAAAAATGAAAGTGAAGTCGCTCAGCCGTGTCTGACTCCTAGCGATCCCATGGACTACAGCCTACCAGGCTATTCCATCCGTGGAATTTTCCAGGCAAGAGTACTGGAGTGGGGTGCCATTGCCTTCTCTGGGATATTGGCCTGACTTGAAACCAATGAAACACTGGATGAAGGCAGTAGCCAGCCTAAGAGATGTCACCAAGTTGGAATTCTAATGAGCACTTTGCCCTGTCTACCATAGTGTCAGGAGTATGTATATAGCTGTGTGTGTGTGTGTAGCAGGATTGATGTAGCCTTGATGACTATGTTGCCAGTTCCAGACCCAGATTTTAGTGTACACGTCTTGTCCAACTTCCCTTGTGGCTCAGCTGGTAAAGAATCCACTTGCAATGTGGGAGACCTGGGTTCGATCCCTGGGTTGGGAAGATCCCCTGAAGTCAGAAAAGGCTACCCACTCCAGTATTCTGGCCTGGAGAATTCCATGGACTGTATAGTCCATGGGGTCGCAAAGAGTTGGACACGACTGAGTGACCTTCACTGTCACTTTCACTTGTCCAGTGAATTCTGTTCAGTTTGCTCATCCTCTGCTAGCATCTTTTTCCAAATCCCTAGCCCTCCAGAGTAAGAGACAGTTTGTCATTTCTACAGGTATATGTGTACTCAGTCATTAAGTCGTGTCCTACTCTTTGCCACCCCATGGACTGTAGCCCTCCAGCCCTACCCAGAGATCGAACCCAAGTCTCCTGCAACCATATAAGCCCAAGGTATAAACTATGCACTTGAAAAGGCATTTCTATTATTATAGAGATGGAGGAAAGGTGGCGCTAGTGGTAAAGAACCTGCCTGCCAATTCAGGAGACATAAGAGAGTCGAGTTCAATCCCTGGGTCGGGAAGATCCCCTGTAGTAGGAAATGGCAATCCACTGCCGTATTCTTGTCTGGAGAATTCCAGAGACACGGGAGCCTGATGGGCTGCAGTCCATGGGTTGCAAAGAGTCGGACACAACTGAAGCAACTGAGCATGTACGAGGGAACAAACTGGATTTCAGGTGTCATGACAGATAATAACAAGAACTGAGGGAACTTGTTTAATCTTCATTTTTTTGATGAAAGATAATAGTGGATAGCTTTCAAAGTCTCCTTTCCCAAAGATAAGAGTAAATAGGAGGATGCTTCTCAGGAAGTGGAATTTTACAGTCCACCCAGGGTACTTCTGACAGGGAATACATCTCTTCCCAAGGATCCTGCTTAGGATAGGAGGCACAACCTCTCTGGGGACGAAAGTCTAACCCATTCTCTCCCTCCAGAAAGCTTTGTGTTTTCCCCTCCCAGGCCTCTCTTCGTTCCCGGGACTGCGTGTCTGCCAGTGAGCCTGCCTTTGCCTTCCATTTACCCTTCCCCGGGCTGGAGATCTAAACAGAAAGCAGGCGTGTATGCCTGCTGACCTTGCCATTTCTGCTCTCATAGACTGATGAAAGCACCATGTCCAGAATAATGTAGTTATAGACCTTTCACATAGAGGCGGCTGCTGCCCTGCTGTTCTCGGTTGTGATTTTTAACTTGGCGTATGTTCTGATGCTCACGAGAATCATACAATTTATAAAGAATAGTCAAGTGGGTTAGGAATATAGGCTGTATAACTGTATTGCCTGGGTTCATATCCTACCCCTGTTATTACTGGGTGAATTTAGATTGGCTAATTAACTTCTGTGTGTTTCAGAGTTTTTTTTCCTCCACATCTGCTTTACAGTGTTGCTGTGAGGAATGAGTGAATTGACCCACTTAGAGAGTTTAGGATAGTACCTGGCTTGTGTTTAGTAATTGCTCAGTAAGGTTGGCTGCTATGGTTATTACTGTTAAACGGGCACTGAATGAATATGGGAAGGGGTGCAAATGATGACAAAGAGATGAACCATTCTATTAAAGATTGCTTATGAACCTCAAAGGATAAAAAATATGTCTGTGAGAAAGGAAGGAGAAAACTTGAAAGAGAACAAGGATGGCTTGAAATCCCAAGGAGATAAAGGTTTAGGGAATTGTCACTAAAAATCTAGAACTAGAAGGTGAAATCCAGGGTCTGTCAGTGAAGGCTCAGGCGAGAAAAGTTGCTGCCCTAAATGATTTTAGAGCATCTTCATGTGTCACTTTAAAGATGTAAACAGGTTCAAGGTCATTGGAAAGTGTGTAGTCCCCTGTTCAAGGTCCCAGCTTCCATCCTACCTAGGAGAGGCAGAGAAGGCTCCTGCCTGTTTTGGGCTTTGCTGAGTCAGTTTTCCAGGCACTTGCTGCAGGGTCAGACTTCAAGGACAGTGCGTGCATGCATGCCGTTCTTTCTCGAGGCTGAGTGTAATGCCGTGATGCACGGAGGATTTGTCCGTCAATCTTCCTGGTGGGTGTGGTGCGGGGACTTTTGTCTTGGAGACAGCAAATCATGTTTGCTCCTTGGTGTTAGCATGCTAACAAGACTTGGATTTAGAATTAGGCTGGATTAATGACGCTCTAATAGTGCTTGATGGAGGCTGGACTATCGCCCATGTTTAAGATGTAGACTCTCAATCCTGCTGAATGAATGTCTAATGAACACTTGATGAGCTCTGTGCAAGTACTTCCTTATAATTGTAGGGAGAAAAATGGATCAGTGGAGAGCCAGAGCAGTGCCATTAAATCGTGTTTTCTTGATTGCTTTTGTTTCATCACCAAATTGTATGCATTTGGTGCATACAAAACTAGGAAAATCTCCCTGTTTATAGACTTGTACATCATTCCAGATTTCACATATGTTAAGAACACTCCCCTCCCTCATTTTATGTATCTGATGTCCAGTGTCTGTGCTTTGACATACATACATATATATATGTATATATATACACACACATATCTACTTGTATATATATCTATATACTTAGTATATAGATATAATATACACTTATCTTTTCAGCATCTTAACCATACTTTGTCACATTTTGGATTTGATTCATATGTGTACATGTTTGCTTATTTTTAAATGGCTATTTCCTTATATTAGTATATCTAAATAAAATATCCCTTCTTGTATTGTTTCACAGGTATCAGTCCTGTTTGATGTGCACAGGCATCTGAAGGAGATTGCATCGAGCCCTCATTATTTCATTACTTCATATTAACTCAAGTGCTGCTGACTTGCATGGATAGCGTTGTTTTAGGAGCTTGGTTTACTGATTTAGATTAATTCTTGCTGTTAACTGATTTATTTATTTTCCTGTGTGTGAAAGTTTGTGACTTCAGGATTTTCCCCAATCCCCTTACCACTTTTTCCCCAAGAAAACCTTTCTGAAATAGTGAGTTAAACAAAAAGAATTGTAGAATACCCTTTTTGATAATGTACCTATCAGAAATTTTAAAAAAGGTATAATAAAGGGGACCCCATCTCCCCCCACTAAAAGCTAATTGTGTAGACACTGGTGTCTTTATTGATTCCTTTCATATATTTTCCTTATAGTCTCTATGATGGAGACAGGGCTCACTTAGACTCTGCATTCCTAGAGGTCAGGGTTGTGCCACCGTGGGGTCCCTGGAACATTTTGGGTAATAAGAAACTTAATAACATTGGCATCATCCCCCTACCTCCATTAGGTGTCAAGGAGTTAATTCCTGACTGTTTGGGTTGTAGGCATCTGAAACTGAAATATAGTTAACCTGTGAACAACATGGGGGATTAGAGGTGCTCACCCCTTAAGAAGTGGATTTTTCTGCTATTTCTGCCTCAAAAACAAAAGAATTGATAAATGACAAGGGCAGGAACCTGAAACAGTTTGAAGAGACTCAGGACTCAAACCCTAGTTCTTTTGATTCCACAAATTGTGATCTCTAAACTAACACAAACTTTCCCCCATACTTCTAGTTAATATAAAGATCTGTGAAATGAAAATATTGGTACTACAATATTCCTTGGAAAAATAACCACATAAGTGGATGCTCACAGTTTAAACTCTTGTTGTTCAAGGGTCAGCTGTATCTATAAACCAGACAATGACCCTGTTCTTAATGAGATTCAGCCAGAAAATCTGCCCAGATCAGTCTGTCTCTCTCTTCCTCCCTCTTCCTCTCCTTCTCTGCCCATAAGAAAGGAAACGTGAGCATTTCTTAGATTCATAGGACAGGAGTCATTTGGTTGAGGGGCAGATTTAGTTCTGGAGTAGTTTCTTTATTGTCAGCGGTGTTTTAATTGTAGATGCTATCATTGGTATCTCAATGGTGAGAAATTCCTCCTTTTTTTTTTTTTTTTGGCCCTGAAGTTCCTGGCTAGGGTCCATTCTCTTGGCTCCTTCTCTCCTGGTAGTGCCTGAAATTCAGTTTTTAAGCTGCTTCACTCCTACATGCTGGAAGGCAGATGATCTCAGCCTGGCACACACAGAAGCCTCTCTCCTCCCCCGGCCTAGCTCTTCCTTCCTCCAGGCGGGGCCAGGCCACAGATGTGCGCTAATGAGAGCTTCTCTTTGTTTACAGGGTTTGGGATGCTCTGACAGACAATTACATCCCTTCACTCTCAGAAGACTGGAGGGACCCAAACATGGAGGCTCTAAATGGCAACAACTCTGACACTGAGGTACCTCTGGGGCCCCTCACTTAACAGGGCTTGAGGAGCTGTGGATTCCAGTTAAAAAAAATTTTTTTTTTAAAGCATCCAGTAACTCAGCAGTCTTCCCCATTATGTAACGAAGCTCAACATCATTGCTGGGAAGGCAGGGACTGTGGAGGAAGTGAAAAGTAAGATGAAGGAGGACATCCAGGGCATATGAGGTGAATGGAATGATTGTAAAATAGTGTAAATGCAGGTCACTTCTGTTGCTCATCTGTGTCCTACAATGTACAGAATTAGGTGATCTGAAGTCAGACAGGAGGGTGAGTATCACAGGCTTCTTTTGTGTTCAAACAATGATGGTTAAAAAAAAACAAACCAGGGTTTCCCATCTAAAATGAACCGTTCAGTCCCATCAAGAAACAGTGTTGACAACATGCATGGCTGAATTCCTTTGCTGTCCACCTGAAACTGTCACAACATTGTTTATCAGCTGTGCTCCTATATAAAATAAAAAGTTAAAAAAGGAGTATTGACAGACTTGCAACAAGCTCAGAGCCTGGCTAATGGCCACAGTTGGGGCCCAGATAATAAAGAGGTCATCATGTAATAGAGAGCAATTCTTTTTTTTTTTTTTTTCATTTATTTTTTGTTGGCATATAATCACTTTACAATATTGTGTTCGTTTCTGCTGTATAGCAGAATGAATCAACTATATGTATATATATCCCTTCCCTCTTGGGCCTCCCTCCCACCCTCTAGGAGGAATTCTTTATGAAACTTAACCAACCAGGCATGTATATGACTGGACCTGAGTCATAGTCTGTGGTTACTGACACCAAGGAAGAAAGTAGCCTACAGGCTTCTGAAAAAAGCAGTAAAGAGAATACTTGTTTTGAGTTGATTTGCATAGGTTACAGGAGCTCCAAAATGCCCCTCCTAGCTGAATATACATGTAGAAAAGTATTATTAAATCATATAATGGATCTGTCCTTGCTCAAAGCCTCATTCTACCCTGCTTAGTTTTCTAGTTTTAGTGGCAAAGCAGATCTGACAATTCCCTATCAAGAAGTGCTGTCACAATTCTGTGGGCTCAGCAAATGAGGGAGGGACGTGGATCTGATCTTTCTAGGTGCTCCAGGATTGAGTCCAGGGAAGGGCAAGAACCAGATTTATCTTACCAGGTGATATGTCTGTAGACCATTGCCCAAAATAGCACAGCAGAGGGATCAGCAATCAGTTGATTTGTTGAAAGGTGGCTCTATATAGCCTTTCTAACTCTTCTAATAATTAGCTATTCAAAATACTCAGAACCTTGAGGCTTCATTGACTGGGCAAAATAAACTTTGAATCTCAGAGATTTGCTACAACCCTACTTAGTGTGGATGTAGGATATCTCGGGTCCTGTTTTGAACTCCTGAGTGCTTTTTTTTCTCTTTCAGTGCTTATATGGATAGTGTTGAGTCCTCACCCAAAATGCAAAGGAGAAGATAAGCAGTAATAATTTTATTTCGTTATTGAAATGAAATCAGGCCTGTCGTGGTGCAAAAGGCAGATTCTGCTTTATTATCTCCTTTGTCATCTTTCTAACTCATTTTGTGGATTAAGCCAAAAAAATATATAAGATAGCCTCCCCTTCGAAAGGACTCTAATTTACCCTCACTTGCAGATTTCCCTCAAGAGGGTTAATATTTCAGGGGAAACTGAATGACCCTGAGAAAGATGATCTTGATCTCCTCATAGAATTTTCTCCATCTAACCCACGGAAAAGGATGGGGTAGCAATAATGGATGGATTAAAGCTGTTTTATTTCAGCCTCCTTTATTATCTGTATTCATTGCAGTAGAAGCTCTTTTCATTGATCTCAGTTTAAATGACTTGCTATGTTACCAATGTTCTGTATTCCTTCTATAAAACATGGTGACCAAACACCCTTGGCATGCAGTGTCCCTACGGCTGGTCGGCCTCTCTCTAGCAAGTCCTCTTATCTCTACTTCTACTTAATTCATTGCCAAGGATCAGTTATATTTGCTTTCAAACCTGTTCATGCTTGTCCTTGTGACTATAACCAATTTAATGAAATAGAAGCTGTAAAATTATGACTGCAAAGAGAGTCGTTTTTGCTTTTATAAAATCAAAGTGACACGTGTACGTAATTTTAAAAGTCAAATCATACTTTTAAAATAATAGGAGACTTAACAAAAAATACATACAGCAGCCCCTGACTTATCTTTCCCTGTTCCACAGAGGCAGCCACATCTACTGTTTTTAGTTATTTTTTGGCAGGTATATACAGTTTCCTAAATAACACTTTTATATTGCTGTTTCTTTGATTATTTAAAAAAGCAATTTTGTTTGTTATCTATTATGGAAGAGAAGATTTAATTCTTTCGCATCATCTCAACTACTCCCATTTGGCCTTCCCTCTTGTCACCAATTTTTCGTTAAATCAATCTTATGTATACATACTGGGCTTCCTGGTGGTTCAAATGGTAAAGAATCTGTGTCCAATGCGAGAGTGCTGGGCTTGATCCCTGGGTCAGGAAGATCCCCTGGAAAAGAGAATGGCTACCCACTCCAGTATTCTTGCCTGGAGAATCCCATGGACAGAGGAGCCTGGTGGGCTACAGTCCATGGGGTCAGAAAGAGTCGGCTAGGACTGAGCGAGGCAGAGGAGGAGGATGTATACATACGAGTATAACTGAGTAAATACTCGTTGTTGCTGAATCATGGAGTTTAAAAAAAAAAATACTTCCTCTCTTAACTCGGAGTGAAAAATTGCCTTGGTTTTCATATGCTTAGTTTCCTGTACATCTATCATTAGTTCAACTCCAAATTCCGAGTGAACTCTAAATCTCATATATATATTTTTAAATCAGTCTTTTAATTCAATTAAAAAAAAATCAAAACTAGTACCTCTATCTTCTATAAACTAATATGGTTGTATTCTAGGTCTAGTGCACAGCTCTTGTCTTGGGAATTCTTCTTGCCTCTCTCTCCCCTCCTGACTGCCATATTTTTATCTTTCTGGGTGTATTCTCTTGTTCTGATGAAAAAAAAAAAATCAGTATATTTTTAAGAAAGGGTAGAAGGAATGTATTTGTTAGAATAGATGAGAGTGTTTTTGTTTTCCTGTCATACATGTGACTGAGAATTTCAATTGATAAGAGTTATTTTAGGTTGCAAAGGAATATTTACTCAGAATTGCATAGTACCATTCTCTTATCTTTCAGCTTTCAGTTTCTATTGAGAAACCCCAAATCCATTCCGATTCTTTGTCTTTTATATGTGACTCTCTTTTGGTTCTTTTTAGAAGCTTTGAGGATATTCTCTTTTTCCTTTCTCATTTCTTTTACAGTAATGTGCCTTAGAGTGAGCTGTATTTTTTCATCCATTCTGCTTTATACTCCGTGGGCCCTTTCAACCTGGAAGCTCATGACTTTAAATTGTGGGATGCTTTCTTGTTATTTCTCTGAAGACAAATTATTTCTGTTTTCTGCCTCTATTGAGATGATTATATGGTTTTCTCCTTTATTATGTCAATGTGATGAATTACATGAATTGATTTTCAAATGTTAAATCAACCTTGCACTCTTGAGATTAAACTCACAGCTTTACTGAAGGATAATTGGCATGCAATGAAAGGGACATGTTAAACTGTGCAGTTTGCTAGGTTTTGACTTATGTTTATGTCTGTGAGACCATCACCACAAGATATTAAGCAAGATAGCAAGCATGTCTACCTGTCCATCACTCTTCCTTTCACCCCCTATCTTCAGGCAACCTGATTCTGTCACTGTAGATTAGTTTGCATTTTTTAGAATTTTGTATAAATAGAATCATGAAGCATGGACTCTTTTTGTCTTTATTTAAAATTCAGTATAATTATCTAGATATTCATTCATTTTATTGCATGTATCTACATTCATTCCTTTCTATTGCTGAGTAGTATTCCATTATATGGATATACCATAATTTTCTTATTCATTCACCTGTTAATGGACATTTGGGTTATTTCCAGCATTTGAATGTTGCAAATAAAGCTATTATGAACATTCTGGTGTAAGTCTTTTTGTGGACATATGTCTCTGTTTTTCTTGGATAAAAACCTATGAGTGAAATGGCTGGGTCATATTGTAAGTGTAGGTTTCACTTTTAAGGAACTGCCAAACTGTGTTCCAGTTTGGAACTCAAATTACCCCACCAACCCTTGGCATGCACAGCCTTTTTGATTTTAGTCATTTGAGTGGGTATATAGCAGCATCTTATTTTGATTTTAATTTGCATTTCCCTGATAATATATGATGGTGAGCATCTTTTCATGTGTATCCTCTTTGGTGAAGTGCCTGTTTAAATCTTTTGCCTGTTTTCTTAGTGGGTTGTTTGTGTTATTATAGCGATGTTAGAGTTCCTCATGTTAAAAGATAAAATGAAGCATATTAAATTTTTGACAGTTTATTTGAGCAAAAATCTGTTAAAATCTGACAGTGCCAAACCCAAAGTGGTTAAGAGTGCTCTGCCCACATTAGTTAGAGGAAGGACTGTTACAGAGAAGTGAGTGAAGGTGCTCAGTCGTGTCCGACTCTTTCTGACCCCATGGACTGTAGCCTACCAGGCTCCCCTGTCCATGGGATTTTCCAGGTAATAGTACTGGAGTGGATTGCCGTTACAGAGACGAGGTGGAAGCAAAGGAAGGAAATAAGTTGATTGGCTCTAGCTTGAGTGGTTGTATTATTTGGGAAAATCTGATTGGCTGTTTGTGAGTGAGTCCTTTGGTTTGCTTCTTAACCTTGAGGCATTAGAGGTTTTGGTTTTGCTTCGATAAGGAACCTCCTGAAGAACTAAAGTCACCTTAGCCTAATGGTCTCTTTGTTTAATTAATTTAACACATTCATTCTAGGTATAGGTCCTTGTTGTATGTTTTGTGAATATTTTTTTCTTGTCTATGGATTTATTTTTCGTGTCTAAGAAAAGTTAAAACTTTATTCACATCTTTTGAAGAGAAAATGTTCTTTTAAATGAGACAAAATCCAATTTATTCAGTTTTAAAAAACAGCTTCTGCTTCTCATGTAGTATTTAAGAAATTGCCAAGCCCAGTGTCACTAAGATTTTTTCTTATCTCCTAGAAGTTGTGTAGTTTTAGCTTTTATATGATTTATGATCCATTTCAAGTTAGTGTCTGTATATGGTGTTAGGCTAGGTCAGGGTTCATTTTTTTTGTGCATGGGTATGGCTATCTAGTTGCCTCAATACAATTCATTGGAAATATTATCTTTTTCATATTTAATTGTCTTGGCATCTTTGTTGAAAATCAGTTAACCTAAATGTGCGGACTTATTTCTGAATTCTCCATTAGGCATCTATCTGAATGCCAATACTTTACTGTCTTTGTTACTGTAGCTTTATGGTAATATCTTGATAGAAAGCATATGTCTTTCCACTTTGGTTTTTTTTTTCAAAGTTGCTTTGGCTATTTTAGGTCCTTTGCATTTCCATATAAATTTTGGAATCACCTGATAAATTTGTACAAACAAACTTGCCAGAAGTTCAGCTGTGATTGTGTTAATTAAATCTATCGAGCAATGTATGTGTGTGGATCAATTTTTTATGTTAATGTGATGAATCACTGCACGGGGTCTTCGCTGCTGCGTGCGTGGGCTTTCTCTAGTTGTGGAGAGCAGGGGCTACTCTGTTGTAGCGTGCAGGCTTCTTACTGCAGCGGCTTCTCTTGTGGAGCACAGGCTGTAGGCACTCCGGTTCAGCAGTGCGGGCTTAGTTACTCCGTGGTATGTGGGATCCTCCTGGACCAGGGATCAAATCTATGTTGCCTGCACTGACAGGCAGACTCTATCCACTGTGCTACCAGAGAAGTCCGTTGTTAACATTTTATTAAGGATTTTTGCATCTATGTTCATAGGACTCTTTTAGTTTTCTTCTCTTGTATTGTCATAGAATGAGTTAGAAATTTTTCTTCTATTTTCTGAAAACGTTTCTGTTATGCTGGTATTATTTCTTCCTTAAATGTTTGATTGACTACACCAGTGAAACCATCCTTCTCTGTGAAAGTTTTTGATTACTGCTTTAATTTCTTTAATAGATGGAAGGCTATTCAGATTTTCCATTTCTTGCTGATTTTCTTTAATTTTGGTAAATTGTGGTTTTTCAAGGAATTTATTCATTTAATCTAAGTCATTGAATGTACTGACCACAAACTTGTTTCTGATATTCTCTTATTCTTTCAATGTTAATAACAGCTAGAGTGATGGTCCCTTTTTTATTACTGATATTGTTGATTTGTGTTTTCTCTCTCCTTCTGTCCCTTCCCCTCACCCCCACTGCATAGTTTATTTATGGGTTTATCATTTTTATTAATTTTTCCAGAGAAGCACTTCTGGTTTTTTTTCTTCATTGTTTTTTTCATTTTCTGGTTGGTTTATTTCTTCCCTTAACTTTATTGTACCCTTCTTTGTACTTAAACTAGGGTTTTACTTCACCGTTCATTTCTTTAAGCTTCTAAGATGAGAGCTTGTGGTTTTCTTGGTGGCTCAGCAGTAAAGAATCTGCCTGCCAATGCAAGAGACTTGGTTTGATTCTTAAGTCAGGAAAATACCCTGAGAAGGAAATGGCAACCCACTCCAGTGTTCTTGCCTGGGAAATTCCATGGACAGAGGAGCTGGTGGGCTACAGTCCTTGGGGTCACAAAGAGTCAGACACGACTTACTGACTAAAAGCAACAACAAAAGTGGGAGCTTAGATCATATTTCAAACTTAGAGAAAATGATCTTGTTCCATGTGGGCTGCTACAGCAAAGTACCACAGGCTGGGTGGCTTATAAACAACAGAAATTTACTTCTCACAGTTAGGGAGGCTGGATATCCACAATCAGGGTGCCAGAATGGTTGGTTCTGTTAAAGGGCCTCTTTCAGCTTGAAGACTGCCAACTTCTGGCTGTGTCCCCACAGGATACATGGTGCAAGGGAGCTCTGGGAGCCCCTTTTATAGGAACACAGACCCATTCATGAGGCTCCCACCCTCCCCAGCACCGCCCCAAGGCCCTACTTCCTCATGCCATCACACTGGGGGCTAGGATTTCAACATGCGTGTTGGGAGGATACAAACATTCAGACCATAGTCATAACACAGCATCTTAAAACAGGGAAGTTTTAAGCATTGCCTCAAATGAATCCACAATTTTAATATGGTATGTTTTCATTACCATTCAGTTCAGAATATTTTCCATTTTTCTCTTGTGCTTTCTTCTTTGGCCCATGGGTTATTTAGAAAAATGTTTATAGATATCATTTTGTCATTGATTTCTAATTTAATTTAGTCAGAGAACAAAATCTTTACAAATAAATCTTTTAAAATATATTGAGACTGATTTATGACCAAGTGTATGCTGTATCTTGCTGAATGTACTATGTGCTATTGAGAAGAATGCTTATTTTGCACTCGATAGTTGTGATGTTTTGTACAGGTCAACTAGATTAAGGTGGTTTATAGTATTGTTGGATTCTCCTATATCCTGATTTTTTTTTCTCTTTGTCTTATCAGTTATCAAGAAAGAAGTGTTAAAATCTCCAATTATTAATATTAAATCATGAATTTGTCTGTTTCTTTGTCTTATCAGTTATCAAGAAAGAAGTGTTAAAATCTCCAATTATTAATATTAGATCATGGATTTGTCTGTTTCTTTAGTTCTGTTCATTTTTGTTTTACATATTTTGAAGATATGTTATTAATTACACACTTTTATTATTGTCATGTCTTTCTGAGTGACCCTTTTATCATTATGGTATGCCTTTTAATTTTATTTATTCATCTGTTTTTGGCTGTGCTGGGTCTTCGTTGCTGTGCAGGCTTTTCTTTAGCTGTAGAGAGCAGGGGCTATTCTCTGTAGGTGGCGCATGGGCTTCTCACTGCAGTGGCTTCTTGTTACGGAACATGGGCTCTAGGGCACAGGATCAGTAGTTGTGGCGCACGGACTCAATTGCTCTGCGGCGTGTGGGATCCTCCAGGACCAAGGATCAGACCTTCCTGTGTCTCCTGCATTGGCAGGTAGATTCTTTACCCCTGAGTCACTAGGGAAGCCCTGAAATATCCTTCATCTCTGGTAACACTCCTTGTTTTGAAATCTACTTTGTCTGATCCGAATTTAACCACAAAAGCTTTCTTTTGCTGTTAGGTAAACGGTTTTCAATCCTTTTACTTTTCACCTGTCTGTGTCTTTAAAAATATATCTTCTATAGATTATATGTAGTTGGCTCTTTTATGTTTAGTCTGACCATGATGATCTGTGCTTTTTAGTTTATTGTGTTTAGTTCATTTGCATAGTGTTTAATTCATTAACTTTTAACATTAATAGTTTGTGTTTAGGCATACCATTTTGCATTTCAATTTGTTCTACCTGGGTTTTTCTTTTATTGTTGTTATTCCTCTGTTTCACCTTCTCTGCCTTCTTTTGGGTTAATTGAATACTCTCTGGTCTTCCATTTTATTTCTACCATTGGATTTTTAGTTATACCTCACTATACCTCTTTTATTAATTTTAAAATATTTTTTAAATTATGAAAATATGATAACACTTTCATATTATCATATCATATCATATGAAAGTATAATATGAAAGTTTACAGGCAAATTGAAAAATATAGAACAGGGTTACATATAGTCCCACTATATCTTAAATTATTTTTTTGAGTAAATAAATTAAGATTTTAAATTGGAATTTCAATATCAAACTCTCAAAAATTAATAGAATGAATACAAGAGAAGAGTACAGTAGACCTGAAAAGCACTGTGAACCAATTCAATATAAGTAAGATCTATTCAATTTTCACACAATAAGGATACAAATTCTATTCAAGTTCCCATAGAGTGTAAACTAGGAGACACTGGAACATATCCAGGGACATAAAACAAGCTGCAAAAATTTCATGGGATCTGAGGACGTATGAGTTAGGTATAGCTCCCATGTTGCCAGGAACTCACAGGAGCTTTCACATGTGTCTGACTCTTTGTGACCCCGTGGACTGTGGCCAGGTAGGCTCCTCTGTCCATGGGATTATCCAGGCAAGACTACTAGAAGGGGTTGCTATTCTCTCCTCCAGGAGATCTTCCCGACCCACGGATCCAACCTGGGTTTCCTACATTGCAGTTGGATTCTTTTACTATCTGAGTCATCAAGGAAGCCCTCACAAGCTTACAATTCATCTCAAATCTTGTTTTGCCCACGCCTGACAAATCAGACTAGTATACTGTGCATCAGAGAGAAGGAAAAAGGCTCTAATTTGGAGTCATCCATGCTGCTGCCCAGCTTCCTTGCTTCCATAATGTCTGAATGGCAAGAAGGGTCAATGCCTAAAAACTCCCTCCCCGCCTTCACCAGGAGCCCGGGGGGAGGACCTTGGGCAGGGGACTGGGGTAGTTGAAAGATACAGTATTAACAGTCAGTGAGGTAAACTCGCTAAAATTGGCCATATCTCAGGAAATGTAAATATTCCATTTAAAAAACAGACTTACTATGACAAAAATTCTGCTGAGAGACTGACACTGGCTGTCAGATGCTTACATGTTATTATAAAAAATAATCCAAACAAGAAAATAAAACTTCTGAGCAGGACCCTAGCTCCTACCACAGGACCTCCTAGCCCTGAAGAAAGTTCTGCCATGAGAGAGTAGTTGTGAAGAAGCCATGGCCACAGGAGTTTCCTTCTGCACAGCTGGGAGCTGTGGGGAGCAGGCATGTACCACAGGTGGTGGACTTGGCAGAGAGAGCAGCATATGGGTTCAACAGCAGAAATAGATGTCACCATCTGGCACAAAAGCCCCTCAAATAATCCCATTACCTCGCTGTCCTACCCCTTACCCAGGTTGAGAGCAGATGGCCTTTGAGATGTGTTTGAGTTTTTTGTTTTTGGTTTTTTTATGACATAGTCCTGGTTTTAAGCAAAGGTAGATAGAAGGCGATACGTTGTTGCTAGGGGTGCCTGCCAACACAGGCAGAGTTTAAGTCTAAGTTCCTTAGAGTTTAAGGAAATGGGGAGATGCTTCTGAGGATGGATTCCCTCTGACATGACTGCTTGGACTGGAACCGGGGTGTTTCCTGGGGGTGCTAATTAGAACAGGAAATGTGTAATCCCCAGTAGTCAGACAGACCAGTGTACCAGCTGTCGGTGTGCAAGTGAAATTGATTCCTGGATGAGAGGTGTCTGCAGAAAGATTTCCTGGAGGCGCTTCTTGCCAGGCTGGAGATGACTTTCAAATGAGACTCCTGGATGCAGACAGCTTGTTAGTTTGTTTAGTGGCTTGTTGTTCAGTCACTCAGTCGGGTCCTACTCTTTGCAACTCCACGGACTGCAGCATTCCAGGCTTCCCTGTCCTTCACTATCTCCTGGAGTTTGCTCAAACTAATGTCCATTGAGCTGGTGATGCGATCCAATCATCTCATCCTCTGTCTCCCCCCTTCTCCTCTGGCCTGCAGTCTTTCCCAGCTTTGCACTTATTTTGTGCAGGATTTGACCATCAGTACCAGGCTATGGCCTCTTGGAACACAGGTAGTAATGTCAAAAATGTTGTGAATACCTTGCTGGTCTTCAACATCTAGAACCTCAATGGTTGTCGACTTTCAGTCTTGCTTGCGATGGAATTCTGGGGACAGTGCAAGTATTTCAGTATTTGCTGTTGCTGTTGGCGTTTGTTCTTTGGTGTGTGTGGTCAGGTTGCTCCATGGCATGTCCTGTGGAGCTCTGACACATCCTTCATCAGCTGTGACACCGTGCCTAGATTCCAACAACACGATGACTTTTTGTCAGATTTTAAAAGCATGACTATTTGGGCTGAAACAACTCACTCTTTATACTATCTGCATGCTAAGTGGCTTCAGTTGTACCTGACTCTGTGTGACGCTACGGACTGTAGCCTACCAGACTCCTCTGTCCATGAGATTCTCCAGGCAAGAATACTGGAGTGAATTGCCATGCCCTCCTCCAGAGAATCTTCCTGACCCAGGGATTAAACCCATGTCTCCTGCATTGGCAGGCAAGCTCTTTGCCACTAAAGTGCCATCTAAAGTAAAATCTGGAAACAGAGTCCCCGTTGAAACTCCTTATATAAACAAATGTGCCTTTGCTGCAGGAGTTGGTTGCCATTATTATTCACCTTGAGAAGGTTCCTTGTTTACCTGAAGGTGACCTTCAGGGTTAAACAACTATGCTTCTCCCCTTGGATGAGAATGGTGCTGGCCACACATGCCTTACTGCCTTTTTCTGACCATGTTGGACCCAGTGATGTATGCTGCATGGATAGGGTATTCTTGGAATTGAATGAAACTCTGCACACCTCTCAGATTCTCTCTTTACACAGTGGGTGGCCAGGGTGGCCTCTGTTAGTGCCATCTGTTCTAGAGACTGGAGAGAATCCTCATTCTGCTGGTGGTCAATCAGAATTCCATCCCCTCTCTTACCCCTTTCAGATCCATGAGAAAGAAGAGGAAGAGTTCAATGAGAAGAGTGAACATGATTCTGGAATCAATGAGGAGCCTCTACTCACAGCAGACCAGGTATGAATATGTCTTGGTTCTTGGGACTTTCAGTTCTTTTGATAGAGAAAAAGTTTGAGTACGCACTTGCCACATCCCTTTAAGGTGACAGAGAAATGTATGGTCTTGTGGTGGCTGTGTCGTGACTGAGAGTGTGTTTGATAAGGGATTGCATGTCTCTTTAAGACTCAGTTTACCCACCTGCAGTAAATGGGAATGTAACCCCTGACATGTGTGTCGGGTAGGGTCCGTGTTTGGTAACAGCCAGGGAGGGGCCCAGTGTTTACTGCCTTCATTTCCTGCTAAGCCTTTTTATTGCAACTGATTGTACTTGGTGTCAAGACACTTAAACAAGGGTCCCAAATCCTTGTTCTCACGAGAATAGAAATGACAGATGAGGCTTTAAAGTGATGGCTATTTTCTCATATTTCATAAAACATTGAAAATGTTGAACCTTCCCCAAAAGAGTCTTAGATACACTCATTTGGTTAAAAAAAAAAAGTATAGTGCTTCACATTTTATTGACTTACTTACATTTTGGTTTTAATAATTTGTTACTTAGGGACAATACCCCTGGATCTCTAGATTCCTCATTCAACCTTTCAGTCAACAACTATTTATGGGCACTTGCTTTGAGCAGGCACCTTTCAAGCATTTCCACAGAGCGATTCTGAAAAAGCTCTACTGGGAGCCTTTGGTGCCAGAAAGTGCTTTTCAGTAAAAGGAAAATCTTTCATATCTGTGGTAAAGGGTAGGATATAAACAGATAAGGATCAAGAGATTAAAGGGAACTGGATTGAAAAGAAGAGGTGCTAGCATTTATTCTTGTGAATTTTGGGAGGAAATACAGTTCAGTGATCCAAGTTCAATGATAACGACTTCGAGGGAAAGAGGAACTCAGCCATAAAATTCCAAAGAAGGGTCATGTCATTTGCTTTTATCCCATGAATGGCTTAAGTATCCCTTAAATTTGTGAGTGGAGATGGGAAAGCTTTGGAATAAAATGGAAATTATTCCAAAGGAGGAACCTCTTAAGTGCCTTTATCTTTGGTCCAGCCTAACATAAAGGAACCCACTTCAGTAACCAGTGGCCTCGGAGCATCACAGCATTGAGAACAGACAAATATACAGATGCTCTGTTCTGACCAGACTCATCAATGGCTCCTTCCAAAGAAGTAGTCCTTGCTCATTTCCTTTTCTTCATGTGTGAACAATTAGTGTCCAAAGTCTTGTGCATTGTTCAATAGTTCACCTTTTTCCCTTTTGGCAGTTATCTAATTTGACTCTCATCTTCTAGACCCAGTCCCCTACAACAGTCTAGATTGTAGCTGAGTTTCTTATCTATTTTCTGTGTCCAGACCCTACTTACTCTATCATTATTTAATGGTCTTTATTTACACTTGTTGGCCAGCTTTAGGTCTTGTCCTGGTGAATTTTGGAGGCAGAGCTCTTTTCCTCTATGTGAAAAACTGTACATGAGTTTGAGCTGTCCTAGGAACACTGCCATTTCCGGTCATAGGCATCATCACAATGAATGGACTGGATTTTGTGTTTGAGTTGGGTGGATGAAATATTCTCCCACTCAGGAAGAAAGTGCTCAGCAAATTGAAATAAATGTTCCCTTCCAGGCAGCTCTGCTTTGTTTCCTGAAAGAGCAGTTTATTTCCAATAAAGCACTCATCTAAATGGTGTTCTTGGAAGAGGTTTGACGTTAAAGAGGGCTTTGCATTAAAGGGAGAGTGTTTGCAAGCCTTTGGTCAGATCTATTTTTGTTATTATTCAATATTTATTAAGTAACAATTTTGCTGTAGGAATTTTACAAAGACAGCAAATTAGGCACATCCTTCATTGATCATCCTTCACGCTGAGATATCCCTGCAGCAGAGAAGAGTGAGTGCTCACTTGTGTACCCTCTTCAGGTGATTGAAGAGATTGAGGAAATGATGCAGAATTCCCCCGACCCTGAAGAGGAAGAGGAGGTCCTGGAAGAGGAGGATGGGGGAGAAACCTCCTCCCAGGCGGACTCCGTCCTCCTGCAGGAGATGCAGGCCTTGACCCAGACCTTCAACAACAACTGGTCCTACGAAGGTGAGGGTCCTCGGGGTGGACTCATGAAGGATGAACTCAGCTCTGCTGGGCAGGGCATGTGCTTCACATGCCACTAATGGAGCCTCGGATCTAGGGAGTTGACATCACTGTTCTTATTGTGTATCAGTAGAGAAGTTCACGTCACAGAGGGTGGGGAGGAGGCCATTGAGCAAAATTAAAATGGTAAAATGAACCAAAGAACAAGATTAAGTAGAGGAAATCTGAACTCACTATTCCCAATGATGCTTCCCTGCTGGGGGCTTCCCTGGCAGTCCAGTGGTAAAGACTCTGCACTTCCAATACAGGGGGTGCAGGTTCAATTCCTGGTTGGGGTGCTAAGATCCCACATGCTGCACAGTGCACCGCCCCCCCAAAAACCCCACATGATGCTACCATAAAGTCAATGAAAAATATCTACAAACAGTAATGATAATAATAGCTCGTTTATTTAGAGAGCTTTGGAGTGCCAAATCCTGTTCTAAAACTTTGTATGCATAATCTCATTTCATGCCTGTAGCTACCCCATTAGGACTGAGCTAACTGAGTTTCTGAACCAGTAAGTGACTTGTTTGAGGCCATTGTCGGGGAAATATGATTTAAAAATAATATCTCCTCCCCACCCGGGAAACCTTTTCACAGTAGAGGAGAAAGGAAACGATTTTATTATCAAATAAGCATTAAGCCAGAATATGGTGCATATCACAGTTCATTCAGTTCAGTTCAGTCACTCAGTCATGTCTGACTCTTTGCAACCCCATGAACTACAGCCTGCCAGGTTTCCCTGTCCATCACCAACTCCTGGAGTTTACCTAAACTCATGTCCAGTGAGTTGGTGATGCCATCCAACCATCTCATCCTCTGTTGTCCCCTTCTCCTCCTGCCCTCAATCTTTCCCAGCATCAGGGTCTTTTCTAGTGAGTCAGTTTTTCGCATCAGGTGGCCAAAGTATTGGAGCTTCAGCTTCAGCATCGTCCTTCCAATGAATATTCAGAACTAATTTCCTCTAGGATTGACTGATTTGATCTCCTTATCACAGTCATCCACAGAAAGAGCTTGCAAAACCTTTACCTATAGGCAATTGGACACAACCCATTACATTGAGGAAATTTCGCAATTTGGAGTCAGGTGATGAGTAAGGCCCCTGTTTTGTTTTTTGGTGATGATTTTTCAAAGCAGTGGCTCCCAGATCCTTGAGGAAACATTCCTGAGTCCTGAGACTGGCAGAAGGTGTATTTAGCCATGAAAATGAATGACACATTTGAAAAGGAGAGAGAAAGAGATTCTGGAAGAAAAGGGAGGGAAGGGAGAGGAGAAGTCTTTTCCCTTATTTTCGACAGGGAGAATCAAGCCTCTTTTTTTTTTTTTTTCCCATCATGTGGCATGTGGGATCTTAGTTCCCCAACCAGGGATTGAATCACACCCCCAACAATGGAAACATGGAGTTTTAACCGCTGAACCACCAAGGAAGCCCCAAGCCTTGTATTTTTAATGCATATTTGCCCCTACACCACCTTCAGGTCATAAGGGGTGGAGTCAAAATTTGAAGGCAGGCAGGTTAGCCGCAGAGTCCACACTCTTAATCTGCATATCATATTAACTCTTGACACAGATTTGTAGTAATTATGATCCTGCAAACAAAGAGGTGGACGAAGTGTGAAATTAAAAGATGTAACACCAGTGGCAAAAATGGGTATACATTTATCAATCTGTAGGGATAAAGGTAACCATGCTGCCGGAAGGGCCACGTTACCTGGGAGTGGATCTGCATGGGAGTAGCGGGACTTAACAAATGAGAGGGAAGGTGGGATGGTCAGGGTATAAAAGTCCAAACTCTGATTAGAATAATGGTGAAAACAGAGGCGTGACCTGAGGGACCGAGTCCTATAAGGGAGACTATGGCTCCAGAGAGTGGAGGCAGGGCGGTGTTAGCAGAAAGAATCTGTTGGGAGCCATGGATTTGGCCCCAGCGCTGCATTCACAGCTGTTCCAATCAGGCCATTCTCTGCCACACAAAGGTCCCATACACAGAACTGCTCAGTGAAAGACTGGGGAAAATAGCTGAAACGCAGAGTGAAATGGCAAAAACAGAAGGAGGAGGACATCTCCAAAGAGTGAATTAAAGGAGAAGGTTGAAGTAAGTCAGCAAATACCCCGGGCAGAGCAGGGAATGGAAAGAGAGAGGAGAATGGATTCTGATGTAAAAGAAACAAAAGATGCCATTAGGAAGGAGGGCATTCGAAAAGATGCTCCCAAATCTACTTTAAAGGAAGAAGTCGGAGGGGATAAGATTTAAAATAAAGGGATCTGTGTCCTGTTATCCCAGGTTCCGTTTTCTTTTCTCTGACAGTAGCAGAAGACTCTGTACCACCAGGCCAGGCTTCGTTTTTCCATGCGTGTTGCCTGTCTTTACACGTCTCACATATTTTTGTCACATACACTGTGACACAGGACAGTTGGTATAGAGAGGCCTCAGATCATTCTGCCTGTTTTTGCTATCGGCTCTGTCTTGATCAGGTCTTGGGAATAGACACCACCTCTCTATTGGTCTTCGACCCAAATGTCAAAATCTTCTTCATGTCCCCCTCTCTCCCATTTCTTGACCCATTTCACATGAGAAATATTATATGTGCTCAGTCACTCAGTCGTGTCCGACTTTCTACGGCCCCATAGACAGTGGCCCAGCAGACTCCTCTGTCCATGGAATTTTCCAGGCAAGAATACCAGAGTGGGTTGCCATTTCCTACTCCAGGGAATCTTCCTCACCCAAGGGTCAAACCAGCCTCTCTTGTGTCTCCTGCATTGGCAGGTGGATTCTTTACTGCTGGCACCATCTAGGAAGCCTGAGGAATATTATAGAGACAGAGGAAGACTAGGGAGACCGATCAAGTAATCAAACACCACGTCTGTCCACCTGCATTTTTGTAGACAGAGTCCACAGGTCTCCCCAGGGATTGGTTTTTTTCTCCCCATTGTTTCCCCGAGATGATGTTTTCTTTCACAGCCCATAACTGGCCCTCCCTTCTGGCATGCATCTGAATCATGCAGGTCCTTCTGGGCCCTGGGAGCCTCTCCCGTGGGCTGGAGGCAGTGACCCTGCAGGGCCGTCTTCCCCTGCAGGCCTGAGGCATATGTCTGGGTCTGAGCTGATGGAGCTCCTGGACCAAGTAGAGGGTGCCATCCAAGACTTCTCGGAGGAGCTGGTGCAGCAGCTGGCCCGCCGGGACGAGCTGGAGTTCGAGAAGGAAGTGAAGAACTCCTTCATCACGGTGCTCATTGAGGTGCAGAACAAGCAGAAGGAGCAGCGGGAACTGATGAAGAAGAGGCGGAAAGAGAAAGGGCTGAGCCTGCAGAACAGCCGGATGGACAAGGGAAGCCAGATGCCTCTCAAGGTAAGAGGACCCCCGGCGCCAGGACCAGGGTGCCTGGCTGTGGCCCAGACGGACCTGCCCTGAGCCATGGCTGCGCAGGACCCCCTGGCAGGCAGCGGGGCCACGATAGGGAGAAAAGCCCACTCATCTCCTCTGTGCCCCCAGAGGACACCCGGTCTAATTGAAGGGGACAGGATGCAACTCTAGAAGAGAAATGAGTACAGCTATGTGCTTTAATAGGCAAGACCCTAGGAAGTGGGGCAAAGGTATTTAGGATTGAGTGGAGTTGTGCCCTGGGACTCTGGGTTCAGAGTCCCTGTTACTAGCACAGTTTATAGTCCTGACTCATCTCTTTAGGAGGTCATTAGGGTGTTTCAGGATTGAAAATTTTGACACCTTGGTATACTGCCCAGATTCTTCCAACCAGTGATTCTCAATCAGGGAGGCTCAGCAGAATCGTCTAAGGAGATTTCTCAAAATACCTATTCCTGAGTTCTCTCCGAGACCTACTGAATGGGGCCCCAGCCATGTGCATTTTGGAAAAAGCTTCCTAGATGAGGACAGGTGCTTCACATCCGTCCTTCCCAATGACTCATTTTGTTTTTGTTTTCTTCCCTGAGACATTTTCATTGTCATCTGTCCAAGTTTCCCTGTGCTGCTTTATTTTTCTATTTATGTAACAGAGGCTGAAATGAGGAAACCCAGGAGTGCCTGGGTGAGGTGAGGGGGTGGGTCTTACCACCCGAGGGACTTACTCAGATAAGAGTCTTTGAGATGCTTCTATTTCTTCTTGCAAAGCGCAGGCTGAAATGTTGGCCTGTCTCATAGCCCAGGTCTTTACCCTTACTTTCTGCTTATAAAACCCCGGGGCCCTAATCTGTGACAGTGTGGATGCTGACAGGTCTGGATAGCTTAGTGAGGACACGGGCGTCCTGGGGCGATGAATATGAGCGGGAAGCACTTGCCCTTCTGAGTCTCGCTCCCCTCCCCCAGCGCTTCAGCATGGAAGGCATCTCCAACATCCTGCAGAGTGGCATCCGCCAGACTTTCGGCCCCTCGGGAAGTGACAAGCAGGTATGGCCCGTCTCTCTGCTCCCAGTTTCCTTCCTAGACTCTTGCCACTTGGTCTCTTCAACAGACTGGGGGATGGGGACGCACTAGGATTATCCTGGCATGGGGGCAGATTGGGTGGGTGGGAGGATGTCCTAACGATTTCTTCCATTGGAAGGAGAAGCAGAATGTGTCTTTTTAAAGGCAAATGGTTTTTTGAACTTTAGTATTAGAGGGCATGGTGAAAATGCAACACTCCTTGTAGAACTGTGAGTTCAGTTGCTTTCAGAACAAAAGGCGTTAAAGGAGATCCCGCTTCAGGAAAGATGCTATCCAAGAGCTTAATTAGCTCTACCACACTGGGCTTCCCTGGTGGCTCAGCGGTAAAGAATCTGCCAGTAATGCAGGAGTCACAAGAGATCAAGAGATGCAGGTTCGATCCCTGTGTTGGGAAGATCCTCTGGAGGAGGAAATAGCAACCTAAACCAGTATTCTTGCTTGGGAAATCCCATGGACAGAGGAGCCTGGCAGACTACCGACTGTAGGGTTGCACAGAGTTAGACACGACTGAAGCGACTTAGCAAGTACCCTGGGCTCCTAGCGGAGCCAGTCCCACCAAGACTGCCTCTTCAGCTGCCTTGCTGACTGTAACCCACACTGCGGGGTCTCCAGTTTGGCTTCACTTAATCAATTACTTCCCTGAGAAATGCTTTGCATTTCTGACTGTCTGGTGCCTGCCATGTCTTGAGCTCTGTTGCTAGGCCCCCAGGCAGTACATAGATGAGTGAGTCCTGGTCCTGCCCTCTTGGAGTTCATAATCTAACAGAGAAAGTCGGTGTGTCCAAAGACACTTTTGAGATCATGCACAAAATCTGTGTATGTTTGAGGCATGTTTGTGGCTGAATCCTAAGTGTTAGAATTCTGGAGCTGCAGACTGGGAAGAGATTTTTGTTGTTGTTGAGTCGCTCAGTCATGTCTGGCTCTTTGTGACCCCATGCACTGCAGCATACCAGGCTTCCCTGTCCTTCACCGTCTCCTGGAGCTCTCCCGGGAAGAGATTTTATGAACATGTAACTTGGTCCCCTGAGTTCACAGAGGTAGAACCAAGGCCTAGAGAGATTAGGCAATTTTCCCCCAGACCACACTGCTAGTGGCAAGACCACGTCTAAAACGCAAGACTCGTGGTTTTGAACTTTTCTCAATCGTGATGTCAGGCTCCCTCAGAACCTTCCAGGTCCCTCTGGCCAGTGTTTTGGGATAGCCCACTGGTCACTAAGATGATTTTGTTGTAGGAGCACCTCATCTCCACCAGAGGGAGCAAATCCAACATCCCAGACCCTGGGCGGAGTTGAGGTTTTCTCACTGGTCATTTTGACAAAAGAGAAAGCATTCATTCTCTAGTTGCACTGCAAAGGAGAAGAAAATATCATATGCCCATAGAATGTTCTCTGCTTTTAGCCTGGAGGACCAAAAGCTCACCAGTATTCCTATATAATCAAAAAGTTTCTAGTGTCAGAAGACTTTATTAGTTGGAGTGGAGGGACCCTTTTCCTGGCTAATATGATCAAGTCTTACTTTTGGTGAGAGGGAATTTTACTTTCTTTTTTATTTTTTTAAATTACAAAAGTATGGTAACATATTTACAGGAAACCTGGAAAATACAGAACAAAGTTACATTTAGTTCCACTATATATTATAACAATTTTTTTAGTAGATAAATTAAGATTTTTAGTTGGAGTTTCAATATCAAACTCTCAAAACTTAATAGAATAAATAGAAAAGTAGAAGGATATAGTAGACCTGAAAAGCACTATGAACCAATATATGGGGGTTATTTTCAAATATCTTTTGATATTGATTTCTAACATAATCCCATGGTGATAGAATAGACTCTCTTGATTTCAATACCTTTAGACCATGGCATTTTTGCACTCTGCTTTATGTCCCTGGGTATGTTCCAGTGTCTCCTGGTTCATAGTCTATGGGAACTCATAGAGAATTTGTATCCTACTGTTTTGTGAGAATTATATAAATCTTAATTATGATAAAGTCTTCCTTTAAAAGAGGCATTTTCCAAAGATGGGGGGAAATCCTGAAGCAATGGTGTGCACATTGTCATGTGTGTTGTTGAGAACATAAAATTTGATGGAGTGCGTGTTTTTTAGAGAAAAACCCAGTTCCCATGCATGTTGTCAACCCATATCTCGGCCCCGGGAATGGGGCTTCTGTGTCACGTGCAGCACACCCTGTTTGTCTCCTAGTACCTGAACACAGTCATCCCTTATGAGAAGAAGGCCTCGCCCCCATCAGTGGAAGACCTCCAGATGCTGACTAACAGTGAGTTCCTCCCGTTCTCAGCCAGATCAACTGCTCATTTCTGTCCCCCTTGCCCTGTGAGTTTTACCCTTGTTTCGGGCCTGAGGTTTCCCCAAGGCAGTTTCTTTTTTATTTTTATTACTATTATTATTATTTTTAATTGGAGGGTAATTGCTTTAAAATGTATTGGTTTCTACCATGCAACAATATGAATAACTCATAACTATATAAAACTATATATATATATATATACTCTGTGTGTGTGTATATATATATATATATATATATATATCTCCCCTCCTTCCTGAGTTTCCCTTCCACCCCCACCTTTAACTTTTTATTTTATATTGGAATGCAGTTGATTAACACTATTGTGTTAATTTCAGATATACAACAGAGTGATTCAGTTATACATGTACATGCATCTGTTCTTTTTCAAATTCTTTTCCTAATTAGGTTGTTACAGAATATTGAGCAGAGTTCCCTGTGCTATACAGTAGGACCTTGTTGGTTATCTGTTTTAAATATTACAGTGCAGTTTCAATGGATCAAAATGTGCTCCACACCGTTGCATCATGTCCCCTACATGTGGCAGAATTAAAGAGCTCTTCAGTGATACTAGGAGCTGCCTTGTGTTTTCCTGGTTCCTGGAAGGGAAGAGACTTGCCAGAAAAAACGAGCTGATGGAGGAGGTTGAGCGGGGGACTTTCTGTGGTTCGCCCACAGATCTCAAGGCTGTGCGCTCTCCGCCTTGCCTGCAGTTTGAGGTTGCCTTGTGTTCCCAAAGCAGGGAGCTCCTTCTAACAGACTGACTGTATTTAATGAGAAGCAAGGTTTCTTGGGTGGGGTAAGGCTGATGGGAGAGAATAGAGTCTGGTTTTCCTCCCAGGCCATGACTCTATTGTCAAGTAATATTAACAAACATTCAGAGCTGTTGGAGAAAACAGCCTGTGATAGAGAGCCTTTTTAGGCAAAATCTCTCGATATCCATCAGACACTACAACCCCCAAAGGGCTGGGGGCACAGGGTGTTAGCCATCAGTGTCAGCTTGATTTTTTAGGAAGAGAAAAATCCTAGGCTGAGAGGTGAGGAAGGGCTTGGTAAATCACAGGGCCATCCATCACCCTGGCAACTGTGCTCTGAATTGAGTAACACACTAGCCAGGATGCCTGCCGTTGCTGCGCTGCCTCAGAGGGAATGGGCCGTGGTAGGGCTATTTGATGCCTAAGGGGAGGGAAGGGGGGCTTCATCTATTTGGCTGAAGAAGGTAGATACCTCCTGGGCCCATTGCTTAAGGTGCCCAAAGATTTCATTTTTATCACTTTGGAGAACGAAAGAAGTTTCTGATAAGTGGTAATCTTGCCTCCATCAATAGAGAGGAGGATACCACGTCCTTGAGAACCTGGAAGTTTAAATTCAAAGTGCATCAGCTTCCTCTTAACTCATCTGAAGCTCTTTTATTTGCATAAATATGCACTAAGATTTTTTTTTTAATAGGAGCAGATAGAAACGAGCTGACATTTATAGGTGTTTGTGTTTTCACAAGCAGCAAGCATTTGGAAAATAATTTGGACAAATTATGAAGGTTGATATATGTAGAGCACTCTGTCATGCTGTTTTTTTTAAAAAATAAAGAGCTATAAATTTATTACAGATACCCATTCAGGAATTCAGCGTGAAATCCTTTCATTTTAATCAAGAAACAGTGGTTTGTGTACACTTTTCAAGTTCATTTAAAAAATCAGGGCTAGAGTATATCCATCATTTAGAATACTTTGGAAACATAGAAACGTGAATAAAGGAAAATAAATAGCTTCTTCCCCGCTTCACTGTGGTTACTATATGGTGTTTTTCAGGCATAGTATTTTATGTCTTTCCCACATAGTTGGATTACACAGGCTATTAAATTTCATATCATGATTTTAGTCACATCAGTTAACATTTGGTTAACATTCTTTTTATGGCTCTCTCTTCTGTCGTATAGACATACCACATTCCAATATTTTATTCCTTTAAAAAAAACCTGCCAACTTCCCCGAATACCAACTTTCCTGGATGTTATGAGAGGTCTCTTTTTTGGCACATCCGTGTATGGGTTTGTGAATACTTCTGAGTCAAGAACATAGGCCCAAGACAGGTTCTGGGGACTGGACAGTTCTTGTAAATTTTGGATTTGGGAGACCACCTTCATCACATGTTGGCTGGGCTGAGTGCAATTACTGTATTTTTATTGCTATCTTCTTGGTGGGCAGCATTTATTTTAGTCTTCGCATGCCCAGCTGCAACATATTTTCAGCCTGTTATGTTGAAATGAATCCATGTCTAAAAATACAGAGGAAATAAAACAAACCATTGCCTGAATGGCCTGAGGTCTGGTCTTTTTCTGGACCTGGCCGTGGACTCATGCCATCGTCAGGCTCCGTTTCCTGCCCCCTCCTGAGTTTTGGAGTCAAGTGGGCTTCCCTGGTGGCTCAGATGGTAAAGAATCAGCCTTCGGTGCGGGAAACCTGGGTTCGATCCCTGGGTTGGAAAGATCCCCTGGAAAAGAGAGCAGCTACCCACTCCAGTATTCTGGCCTAGAAAATTCCGTGGATAGAGGAGCCTGGCAGGCTACAGTCCATGGGGTTGCAAAGAGTCAGATACGACCGAGCGACTTTCACTTTCCATGACCCTGATTTGCAACTTGTTAAAGATAATCAGTCTGGAGAAGGAAATGGCAACCCACTCCAGTATTCTTGCCTGGAAAATCCCATGGACGGAGGAGCCTGGTAGGCTATAGTCAGTCTGTGGGGTCGCAAAGAGTTGGACACGACTGAGCGACTTCATTCACTTTCACTTTCAAGATAATCAATGGAGAACAGGACCTGGGAATGGACTGGGGAGTCCCTCCATTGTCAAGTTGCCTCCTGACCTCAGCCGTCAGGGCCAGTTGATTGTCAGTGTTTTCTTCACTTGCAAAAAGTAATACATGTACACACTGCTATATTTAAAATGGATAACTAACAAGGACCTACTGTACAGCCCAAGGAACTCTGCTCAATGTTTTGTGGCAGCCTGGATGGGAGGGGAGTTTGGGGAAGAATGGATACATGTATATATATGGCTGAGTCCCTTCACTGTCCATCTGAAACTATCCATCTGAAACTATCACATTACATTGATAACTGGCTATACTCCAGTATAAAATAAAAAATTTAAAAAATGAAATTAAGTGCAAAGATTATTGTATCCAGTGGAAAAGAAACAGTAATACATGCTCATGGAAAAAATCTGGCCATTATAGAGATATGATGCCAAAGAGAACATCACCTGGGGCCTCATGCTCAGAGGTAACTGCTTTTTAGTTTTATGCACATTCTTCCAGATTTTTTTCTATGAATATTAACATTTATTATTTACTCTTTTAAAATTAATATACTAAGTTCCACAGCTTCCTTTCTTCATTGATAAGTGTGTCTTGTATACATACTCATCTATCTTTTTTTATGAAGCTGTTTGAGATGGCATAGATAGCATATACCAGAGTTTACTTAAGACATCTATTGATGATGAGATGTCTTGTTGGATGCTCCCTTCCCTTCACTCATTTTTTGATAGTATAAACAAGGTCCAGATATTAATATTTTTTGAAGGATTTTTTTTACAGAGCTGACTTCTGCATCATGAATAATGAATATGAGAAGGTACTTCTTAGTTTAATAACAGAAAAATCTGTTCTACAAAAAACCTTAAGTTTTAATCACTTTTCTATTGTTTGCTTCATATGTGGTTCATATCCCTTTTCAACAAAAAGTCTGTAAGCTCCTTTAAAGTCATCAATACTTTTGCATTTCCACAAATTCTAGCACTGTACTGAGCATAAAGTAGAAGATATTTGTTGAATTAAATTCATTTGCTCTTAATAAACTGGAGGTGAGAACTTTTCTAATAATATCTGTATGAGTAGGATGTCTTTAAAGACAGATTCATCAGAATTTCAGCAGTGTGACAGCTGTTATTCTTAACATTTGGATTGCATCTGAAAGTTGATTCCTTTTTTCAATTGCTTTATTTTTATGATCATTAAAGACACATAATTCATAGGTGATGGGGAAATTACAGATGAGCACATGCATACAAAAAGGAAAGACTAAAAGAGAAAAAAGAAGAGGACGTCAGTTCATCAGTAGGGCTACCCTGATTCTTTTGATGTCTTCTCCTTCACCAGCAGGTGAACGCTGGTTCTTGAAGAGGCGTCTAGACTTTGCTCAACACTCAGCGAGTGTCTGATTTCCTTGACTGCTCTCTCACTGTCTTTGGGTTGGTGGATCGTCTGGCCCAGAAGTGAGCTCTGTGCCCGGATTCATCTTGACTCTTCTCTCTCCCCTCCCTCCAGTTCTCTTTGCCATGAAGGAGGATAATGAGAAGGTTCCCACTTTGCTGACGGACTACATCTTAAAAGGTAAGAGCAGCCTGGATCTACATGTTAAAAGGTAAGCGCAGCCCGGATCTACATGTTAACAGGTAAGAGCAGCCTGGGTCTCCAGGAGCAGAAGTGACCCCCGGTCCCCTTCCCCAGGACGCTTGCTGGCTGGACGCTCAGAGCCCACACCGTGGGCCTCCCAGAGCCTCCACACCGGGCCAGACCAGGCAGGGCCGGGGAGCTCCGTGGACAACTGTGAGCGGGCCCTTGCCTTCGGATGTTGCTAGGAGGCCTGAGGAGGACATTCCATCACCCCCGAGTCACCAGAGCGACTCCACACGAACAGCAGCCAAACCAGTACAAAAAGCTTATTTGTTAAAGTTCTGTGGAGCTTGGGCTGTTTACTTGGCAAAAACAAAGCCTCAGGATACCTTTAACAGTTTCGACTCCTTGAAAGGCAGCAAACTAGGGACATGATTAGCTACATCCTTTTACAGCTTTTTCTTGTTTCATCTTTCATTATGGGTCATAATTTTTGGTTTCATCTTTCATTTAACATATGAAAAAGTAGAGCAAATGGTGTAGTGCAGTGGTACCCAGTGGTTTTGGCACCAGGGACCAGTTTTGTGGAGGACAGTTTTTCCAGGGGGAGGGGAAGGGGATGGTGTGGGGATGATTCAGGTGCATTACATTTATTGTACACATTATCTCTATTACTGTTACATCAGCGCCACCTCAGATCATCAGGCATTAGATCTTGGAGGCTGGAGACATCTGGATAGTGAACCGTCACATGCTTAGCATTTGGCTTTAACAATTATTAGTTCCTGGCCAATTTGGTTTCATTTATAACCGTACCTAGCTTCTCCCCTCCATATTATTTTGAAGCAAATACCAACTATTATATCTTTTTTCATCCATAAGTGTTTCAGTATGCATTTATAAAACATAATCATGAGATCATGGTCACAACTAGAAAAATAAAACATTTTATAGTATCTTTGAGGGACTTCCCTGGTGGTTCAGTGGTTAAGACTCCACACTTCCGCTGCAGGGGGCAAGAGTTCAATCTCTGGTTGGGGAACGAAGATCCCTCATGCAATGCGCATTGCCCCCTCCCCACCCCCGCAGTCCCCAAGTATCTTTGACTCTTCAATCAGTGTTCAGATGTCCCTGTAAAATTTTTTCAGTTTATTTCTTTGAATTAGGATCCAAAGAAGTTCCATACATTACAATTTCATAATGTTTCTCTTAAATCTCTTCGTTTTATTTATTTGACTGCACCGCGTTTTAGTTGCCGAATGTGGAATCTTTAGTTCCTGCATGTGGGGTCTAGTTCCCTGACCAGGGATGGAACCTGGGCCCCCTGCATTGGGAGTGCAGAGCCTTAGCCACTGGGCCACCAAGGATGTCTTTTAATTCTCTATTAATATATATACAGTTTCCCCTTTCCTTCATCGCTCACATTCTTTGAATTTTATGTCATAAAGAAACCAAGTGATTTGATCCATAGAATTTCCTTATTCCAGCTTTTACTTGGTAGTTTCACCCTCATGGTTTCATTTAATGTTCTTCTACCCTTTGCATTTCCTGTTGTCCAGTGGAGCCAGAGGGCTGAACACATTCAGAGTATCCACACCAGACCAGCCCGGGCAGGGCCAGAGGACTCAGCACCCTCGCATCCACAGTTTTTTGGAAAGCATTAGTGTATCAGTGGTTGGGAACTTCCATTAAGAAACACCTACCATCCGGTTGTCTTTCTTTGGGGGGATGTTAATATCTATATTAGTATGCTCAGCCTGATAAAACAGAATACCACTGGGTGGCTTAAACATCAGAAATTAATTTTCTCACAGTTCTGGAGAGTTGAAGTCCATGATCAAGGGGCCAGTAAATTGGGTTTATAGTGAGGGCTATCTTCTCAGCTTGCAAGCAGCTACCTTCTTGCTATGTCCTCACATGGCCTTTCTTCTGTGATGAGAGAGTGCCAGAGCCTCTGTTCTGCTTCTTACAAGGACACTAATCCTAGCAGATCAGCACCCCACCCACATGACCTCATTTTAACCCTTCTTTCTCAGAGGCTCATCTCCAAGTATAGCTGAGGGTTAGGGCTTCACCGTGAATTCTTGGGTAGAGGGCACGAACATCAGCCCTGTAACACTCTCCACTGATGGTCATTCATGGTCCAGATCCTTTTTCTGATTAGATTTTGCTCCATAGGCACAGACAACCTTGGGTGCAGTTTCTGAAGTCTTGTGGACCTCAGTTTAGAACCTCTGAGCTGTACTGTTCTGTAAGGATCAGAAAGATGAATCTTAAATTTTGGCAGGATGAATTTAGGCTCAACAGAGTTTCCCTGGTGGCTCAGAGGTTAAAGCATCTGCCTGCAATGTGGGAGACCCGAGTTCGATACCTGGGTCGGAAAGATCCCCCGGAGAAGGAAATGACAACCCACTCCAGTATACTTGCCATGGACGGAGGAGCCTGGTGGGCTACAGTCCACGGGGTTGCAAAGAGTCAGACACGACTGAGCTACTTCACTTTCTTTTCTTTCTTTCTGAGTCTTAAAAGGTTTTAAAAGAGCATCCCATTTCTCTAAGGAGGTTTGTGGAAATGGGTTCTATAAGTCTGGGAGCCCAAAGGCTAGACTTTACCTCTCACGATCCGCTGAAATGTCAGTGAATGTATAAAACTAGTTAACATTTGTGAGCACTTTCTGTTTGCCTCTGAGCAACCCTGTGGGCTGGGCAGAGGCAGAGGCCACTGTATACAAGAAGTAAAACAGACACAGGTGCTAGAAGTTATTTCCCGAAGGTCGTAGTTAATAACAGCCAGTCCCAGGATTCAAACCAATGCGGTTGGACAGCAGAGAAGACCCACTTCATCAGTACACTGAACCACCACCTACCAGTGGCTCGTTCTCCTTCTAGAAGGAAGACACGTGATTGCCATCCTTCCCTGGTTCTAAGGGGGCGGGTGGTTCCCTGCTCAGGACACTGGCGAGAGGTCAGGGCCACCATGGGCTGGGAGGTCCGGCCCCACACTTGCTCTGACGAGCCCTCTCTCTTCTCTTTCCAGTGCTCTGTCCCACCTAACCTTGCCCTCGGGGGCAGCCTTGCTGCGGAGGTCACTGAGCAAGCGTCATCCCACCGCAGGGACTGCATGACACCACGTAGCCTCCGCCGTGTATTTAAACGTGTATAGCTTAACCTGGATTAAACATGAGCAAATGCGCGGGGTCCTTTGCTGTTGGCTTCTAGTCCTAGTAACCATTGGATGCATGACCGTCGGGCAGGGCTGGTGATGTCGCCTCTTCTCCAGCCGTGTCGGAGGGAGGCAGATGCTGTCACCGCTCATGATGTAGTCTGGCTCCAGCCCTCAAAAACAGCTTCCACCCTAAGACTAATTTTGAAATAAACCTTCATTTAATTAGTATGCTTCATGTGCTTTGGCGTGTGGTATCCCTCGGCGCTCTGGTGCAAACCTCCAGAGAAAGGACCTGTCGCTGCCTCGATGCGAGGCTTCTGGCCCACGGCAGCGGTGGGGTGTTAGGGGATGGGGTGGTACCTCTTGTGCGCTTTGGTGGGTCGTGGTGGGGCTGCCATTGTCCAGACAGGGAGGAGGCTGTCCACAGACTCCTAAGAGGGAGCCCCACAAGGTGCTATGCGAAGTACTGGTTGGGGAGGAGACTGGGAAGTTAGCAGATGGAGAGTGAGGCTTAGCGGGAAGCTGGGCGGCTCTGATGCCTCCTGTTGGGATGGCCGGGTGGACACCCCGAGGTCTGAGGGCTGGAGGGCTTGAGCTCTGCTGGCTCTCTTGGGGCGGGGGGCTGCGGCTGCCTTCCTGACCGCCCCTTCTGACCCCTGGTGTCCTCTCGCTGTCTGTGTCCTCCCCACCTCGCCGCGGCCCTTGCCTCCCACATGCTGTCCCTGGCATCGGTGACAGGCAGCTGCCAGCCGCGACCGGCCGGCAGGTGAAAGCTGTCCTTGTGTCTGGAAGGGGCTCCGCTTCGGCACAACGTGAACTGCCTCAGCTTCCATCTTCTGGTTTGAATGGTACTAATTCTGGTGGATTCCCCAGTCCCATCTTTTAAAAAAAAAATCCTTTTTTATTGTGGTAAAGTCGTGTCATATAAAACCTACTATTTTAACCATATTGAACTCAATATGTTGTTGTGTGGCTCTTACCACCATCGTCCAACTCTCCAGTGTTTTCACTTTCCTAAACTGAAATTGTCCCCATTAAACACAACTCCTCATTCCCCTTCCTCCTTCCCAACTCCTGCTCCCTGGCTTCTACCCATGTATTTTCTGACTCCATGAATTTGACTATTCAAGGTACCTGGTATAAGTGGAATCAAACAGCCTTTGCACCTAATATATATTGGAATACATTTTGAAGGTTAACTTCATATATGTCCTACAAACAGGACTTTTACCCCCACCCTGTGCTATACAGTAGGTCCTTACCAGCCATCCGCTTCATACATAGCAGTGTATATATGTCAATCCTAACCTCCCAGTCCTTCCCAACCCTTCTCCCCCATTGGTGTCCATCCATTTGTTCTCTACATCTGCGTCTCCATTTCTGCTTTGCAATGAATAGGTTCATCTGCACCATTTTCCCTAGATTCCACATGTATGCATTAATGTAAGATATTTGTTTTTCTGTTTCTGACTTCTTTCTGTATGACAATCCCTAGGTCCATCCACCTCTCTGCAAATTGCACAGTTTCATTTCTGTCTTTAAAAACTTTTCTCAAGTACTTGCTATGTACCTGCCAGTGGCATAATCACCTTGACAAATTATCTTGCATCTCAGCATTGACGGGTGAGGAGACCAAGAAGCAGAGACGCTCAAAGTGGTGGAGTCAGCTTGGTACCTTGGCCTCTTATGTACCTAGATCTCCACCCCTCCTTAGGAGTTTGGCGTTTGTATGCCACACGGAAAGCTGTGCTTCATCACACGGGCATCTCCATAGAAGGTCACAGATGGATGCAGGTGACAATAGAAGGCATCCTTGGTTCTCTGTCTCTCACTCCCTGGGGCTCAGCTTTTCTAGGAGCTCTGCTACAGAGCAGTAGCAGTCTCCCTTGGGGGTGAGGGGGGACCCGCCGGGGAAACCGCCCCACTGCCGGCAGCTCTCCAGCTCAGGCATCCACACAGAGCAGGGCTTCCACGTGGACAGTGCCCTGGCCACTACGGGAAAATGGAAACAGCATGAGGCAGCTGTACAGATGCTCAGGCTCAGCACGTGGGCCTAAGTACCGGAGCTCTGACAAAAGGGACACCTGCAGCTCTGCATTCCCTGGTGCCATGGTCATGGGGCAAAGGGCCACGGGCAGGGTGAGGTCCTTAGCACAGTGCATGCTTGGCCAGCTCTTGGGGAGCAGTGAATTCCCCCGGAGCCTGCCTTCCTCCTCGGATTTGTCATATCTGGGTCAGCCACTCCTTTCCCCCAATTTATCCTGCCAGCAGGTGTCTGAGGCAGCAGTGACAAGCTAATCAAAGCTGCTGGCAGTTAAAAATAAATCTCAAGTGTCAAGGAGATGCTCCATCTCCGAGGAGGTGAGTCTAGGAGGAGGGGTGGGAGCAGTGACTGCCATTTCTTGCCTGTGGTCCACATCAGGAGCTGAGCGGGAAGGTAGATCCACGGCCTCTGGTTTTGCATCGCTTTTTCCTCTGTCCTTGCTCCTCAACACATGGGGCCCAGCCCAGCAGCAGAGACAATGTCTAGGAATTTATTACAAATGTAAAGAACTCAGATCCCAATCCCCCACCCTCCCATCCTCTACCCCCGTCAGAAGCTGCAGGTTTTTTCCTTTTCACCATGCCAGGAGGCACGTGGGGTCTTAGTTTCCCTGACCAGGGATCAAACCCGTCCCCTCAGCCATGGAAGCCTGGAGTCTTAACCCCTGGACTGCCAGGAAAGTCCCTGGAAGCTGCATTTTAGTGCGATTTCCAGGCAGTTGGTGTTTGTGTTAAGTTCAGAGACACTTTCAGAGTTGCTGGAACCCTGACTCTCAAAGACTGAACCCGGAAAGCGTGAACAGTGTGATGAACACGTGACTGCACACGCGGCCACTTCTCCTCTCCTCATCTTTCAGGAGTCGTCCCAGGGCAGATGATTCTTCAGGCCCCAGTCAGTTTGGATGGCAAAACTCAAGTCCACCCAGGGTGTTCACCCTCAGCCAGGGCACTGGGGAGCCAAGTCCTGCAGAGTGCCCTCCTGGCAGGTAGGACTTGGTCTGGCCAGCGGGCTCCTTTACCGAGGCTTGTCTCCATCAGCTAAAGGTCTCCATGTGGGTTTGCGAAGCCTAATCTGATCCAGCCTTCTTGAGGAAATGTCCCTGTGGGGCCTGACGCCAACCTTCAATTGTGTAGAGTTGAAACAAATGATCCTGTGAAAGTGAAAGTTGCTCAGTTGTGTCCAACGTTTTGCGACCCCATGGACTATACAGTCCGTGGAATTCTCCAGGCTAGAATACTGGAGTGGGTAGCCTTTCCCTTCTCCAGAGGATCTTGCAAAGCCAGGGATCGAACCTAGGTCTCCTGCATTGCAGGTGGATTCTTTACCAGCTGAGCCACAGTGACCCTGTGGGGACAAGCTATTGTCCACATGGACTGTCCACACACTCCCTCATCTTGTGCCTCTGCTTCAGTGTGGGAGACAGATGGGGTATCTCAGAAAGAAAACCCAAAGGGAAGGGTGTTGGGGCAATATGTTTTGTGGGATAAATTGGATTTTTTAAATGAAATAAACCTTTTGCCTATGCACTGGAGTATTATCTGGACTAGAACTGTCTTCACTTAGAGATCAGGCAAGAGATGTGAAAAATCCAAGAAGGTGCGCTCCTCTGGATGTCTTAAGATGAATGATGAGCCAAGTCCCTATGGATGTGATGAGTCTGTTCTGTGACCTTTGAGTACCACTGTGTCCTAGGGACTCCTCCCATGGCCCCGTTATGCAGAGCACTTCATATCACCAAAGGCCAGGAGCAGGGGCCACCGGGGCCCACCCCTCTTCTGCAGAAGCCTGAATTGGAAGATGATCTAAGATCTCTAAGAGAGCCAGGAGAGGTGACTCTCACCAGGGCCAGCCTCCACGATTAGTATGCGTGGAGGGGAGAGTAATTAGATGCTGCTCTTGGAGAAGATACACTCGCATTCTTGTTGGGGCCTGATTATTTATTTTCTTGGGAGGATGAGAGGAGAGTCCTTCGTCTTTCTGTCCGAGCCTCAGCTTTGCTCTTTTCCTCTCTTCACCAGAGAGGCGGACGCAGAGGCCACTCTGCTGACCAGGAAGGTGCTTGGCTTCATATTAATGCCTTTCTTTTAAAAGAACAATGAGCAACCTTAGCCCACAGCCCTGCAGCTCCACACCCCCACCCAGGCCCTCATGCATATTCATCCTGCTTCAAAGAGCACAGCATGGAATATGCAAATCAGCCAGGCAGGAGCTGGTTGGCATTTTGATAATAGCTTTGTCTGAAAAACCCCAGAGACACAAGCACATCTAGTCCCCCTCTCTCTCCCCTTCCCTCCCTCTCTCTCCTTCCTCTATCCTGAGTCCCCGTCTTGGTTCTCTCTTCACTCTCCAACTGCCAGAGAACAGGAAAATGAATCACAGAACCAGAGAGGGGAGTCAGTGAAAGGCCAGGGGTCTGTCCTCCAGTCCCATGTATTTCCTCTTCTCTCTCCCCTCCTCCTTGAACAGAACCATTTTGTTTTTCAGATTAGAGCATTCCCGACCTGACCATGTTGGGGTCCCCAGGCCTGCCCTCTGCTCTCAGCAGCCTCCCCCACTTCGTCTAGGCTCCATGCTCCATTCTCTCTCCCGGAGACAAGCTCCCGTCTCTTTGTCCTTCTTCCATCTTTCAACCTGGCTTTATTCTCAGTGCCTGCGTGCTCAGCCCCTCGGTTGTGTCTGACTCTTTGCAGTGCCATGGACTGTAGCCCACCAGGCTCCTCTGTCCATGGGATTTCCCAAGCAAAAATACTGGGCTGGGTTGCCGTTTCCTCCTTCAGGGGATCTTCTAGATTCAGGGATCGTACCTGGGTCTCCTGCATTGCAGGTGGATTCTTGACTGATGAGCCAGCAGGGAAGCCCTCGGTATTCCAGCCTAAAAACCCAGGAGTCTGACCTTGCCCTCAAAACAGGACGGGGGCGGGAGGAGGGCATCATCTACAGAGGCCAGAAGTGAGGGAGGGAGGTCTGCGGTCATCACTCAGATCACTGATCTCACACATCCATCTCTACTAGAAAAGTGTGCAGAGAAATTTCTTAAGGGTTTATGTCCTGCCCCTCCTCCCAAATGTAAATGGTTCCAGTGGGAGCCAGTGGACTAGTGGGCAGATGATCTGTTGCAGGAGAAGCAGCTAAGGTTTGGATCCTACTTCTTTAAACTTCTTTGGCTGCACTGTGCACCATGTGAAATCTTAGTTCCCCAACCAGGGATTGAACCAGCGCCTCCTGCATTGGAAGCACAGAGTCTTAACCACTGGACTACCAGGGAAGTCCTGGACCCCATGTCTTTGAAGGCTGTTTCATCTTGGAAACTAAGAGGAGGAAAGTAAAGGCAGATGCAGGGATGCATGGACCTCCAAGGAATTCAGGGACCAGAGGAGTCTCCTCCCTTGGCCTTGAAGCTCAACCCTGGTCAGGCCAAAGCTCAGGAGGCAAATTATCTCAATCAAGGAGTGTGGGTTTGAGGGTTGGGGTCAAATCCCAGCTCTGCTACATATTCATTGAATAATTTTTGAAAAATTTAATTTCTCTATCTCCTTATTTTGGGGCTTCCCAGGTGGTGCTAGTAGTAAAGAACCCACCTGCCAATGAAGGAGACATAAGAGACACGGGTTTGATCCCTGGGTCAGGAAGAATCCCCTGGAGGAGGGCATGGCAACCCACTCCAGTATTCTTGCCTGGAGAATCCCATGGACAGAGGAGCCTGGCAGGCTACAGTTCATGGAGTTGCAATGAGTCGGACATGACTGAAGTGATTTAGCATGCACACATCTCCTTATTTTAAAAATGGGAATATTAATATTAGCAATAATACCAGTAATTCTCTCAGGGTTGTTTTGAATCATTTACAGTATATAGCATATAGGCAAAGTGCTCGATAAATTGTGACTTTTATTTTTGCTGGTAAACTTCAAGAAACATAAGAGAAAGAACTGAGCCCTAGGGCCTCTTGAGCCTCATCATTTTTTCAATCCAGTGGTCACAGAAGGCCTGAAAACAAGACCAAAACAATACAGGGTGTGGCCTGTTCCCCTGAAATCAGCCCCACCCCAACCTTTATGATCCCTAAATCCTGCTTAGTGGTGGCCCATCTGATTCTAGAACCTGGGGCCTCTGGGCTCTCCTGCATAAGGAGACAAGCAAAGAGCTGGATCATGTCCTGATTTCTCAAGAATACTGGAGTGGGTAGCTTATCCCTTCTCCAGCGGATCTTCCCCACCTGGGGATCGAACCAGTGTCTCCTGCATTGCAGGCAGATTCTTGGGTTTCCCTGGTGGCTCAGCTGGTAAAGAATCGCCTGCAATGAGGGAGACCTGGATTTGATCCTGGGTTGGGAAGATCCCCTGGAGAAGGCAGTGGCAACCCACTCCAGTATTCTTGCCTGGAGAATTCCAAGGATTGTATAGTCCACGAGGTCGCAAAGAGTCCGACACAACTTTCACTCTAGAGGTTGGGGAGAGGCGTTGCAATCTCTCACATAGGTGGTTAAGGCTGGAAGACCGCCGCTTCCTCCCCCTGCCGCCAGAGGGCAGCTCTCAGCTCGAAGGGTGGAGGTTGCCGGGATTACTGGGAGACACTGGGTTCCGTGGCTGATGTGGATGGTAAAGGTGGATGACAATTTACAATGCTGTGGATGGGGTTCCCACAGAGGGTGAGAAAGTTGGGTTTAATGACCTTTAGTTCCCTTTCCGGGACTGAGAAACGATTGTTTTCACTCTAGGCTTGGATCCTTGTCACCTGCAAAGACCCCTGGAGGGGACAGTTCTGAGGGCCACAAGGCTCTTTCAAGCTCAGAGCGACTGGCGCAGAGCTTTTTCTGAAACCAGGCTTGGGTGAGACAGTGATTCGGCATCTCTGGGTTGCTATTCAAAATGCACTGACCTCGGCCCCACCGTTGGAGGGTCTGCTCTCAGTTCGAGAATAGAATGGGGTGCCTGCACCTCCAAAAACCTGCTCAGCAATTCTAAGGTGCCCCCTCAGCAATTCTACTACTCAGCAGAGTAGCCCAAGTTTGGGAGTTGAAGGGGTCAGAGATGAAGATGGCCTTGGGCCGGGAGGTGCTAGGGAATTTCATCACAAGAGTGGCTGGGTTATTTCATCTCCTTCCAAAAGGTTGACCCCATGTGGATACCGAGCACCATACAGTCAAAAGGGCAGCAGGAAGTATGGAGAAGCCTGGCTGCTGGGGGCCTGGGTGGTGATGTGGTCTCAGCTTCTCTGGAAGCGTGGGGGCTGCCGACAGAGGAGCAGCACCCCCGGGAGATGCTGGGGACCCGAGGTACTGTCGTCTGTAAGACAATATAGAAGATCCACTGAAGGCAAACATAGCGACCGTCCCTTCTCGCTTTCTCTGTACCAGCGAGGAAGTGAATTTAGCTGGTCCCTGTGTGTGAGGGCGGGTATTGCCAGAGTCTCCCCCGAATCCTGGGGAATCCAGTGTTCTTCCTTCGCTGCGGAGGAGCCATGGGAGGCCCGCAGGTGGGCAGAGCTGGCCTTCCATGAGTCTGATGTCATAAAAATGTTGCAGTACCATTGGGGGAACAACCACCCGGAAATTCACGAAAGAACAGGTGGATGAGAAAACTACGTATCTGATGTGAGTGCTCTGGATAATGCTTGGGTGTAATAAGGTGAAAAAAAAATCTGAAAATGAAAAGGTATAATGAGATGTACACAACTGAAGGGAATTGTCTTAAACGGCTGATTGTAATGAGATGTACATAAATTGTCAGGCTTGTAATGAAATGAAAAAAAAAAATTCTTGCCTGATAATACTGGGTGTAATGTCTACACCTGAAATAAGTCGTCTCAGTGCACTGAGTAATGAGATGCACATAATTTTAAAGAGTGTAATGAGATGAAAAATAAATCAAACACTTGTCTTAAAATGAAAGATGTACTAAGATGCACACACCTGAAGGGCATTGTCCTAAATGGGTTTGGTTTAATGAGATGCATTTAATTTGCGAAGGGGCTAAATGAGATTGGCCCAGAGAGAGGCTGAGAAATATAAAAGTGTAAGGTATACTTGACAGTGGTATAATAAAATCGGCCTGGGGACTTCCCTGGCCATCCAGTGGTTAAGACTTCATGCTTCCCCTGCAGGGGACTCGGGGTTCTGATCCCTGAAGGGGGAACTAAGATTCCCAAGCTTCATGGTGCAGCCAAAAAAAAAAAATCTGCCTGGTCTGAGGGATAAAAATAGGACAGCACCATAGAAATATGGAAACATATGAGGCTTCCCAGGTGGCTCAGTGGTTAAGAATCCTCCTGCCAATGCAGAAGACGCAAGAGATGCAGGTTTGATCCCTGGGTCGGGAAGATGCCCTGGAGAAGGAAATGGCATCCCACTCCGATATTCTTGCCTGGGACATCCCATGGACAGAGGAGCCTAGAGAGCTACAGTCCATGGGGCAGATGTGACTGAGCACACGAGCACATAAAAACGTGTGGAGTCTGATGCTATTGGCATTCTTTCTGCCAGTCCTCTGTGACCCTTGCCCCGGGATGCTCTGCAGAGTTGAATCACCCTCTGTCCCTCATTCGATGCCAGGCACATAGTAGCCATCCTTGAATGCTTACTGAATGATGTAACAGGCTCAGGGGGTTGTAGTGTGTTTAGCAGAAGGAAATTCATGGGAGCAGCTATAAAGCAAGGCACTTCTAAAAGACAGCTGAGGGCGATTTTCCAAGAGCAGTGTTTCTCAAAGTCTTCAGCATCTTGATCAGAATCTGGGAACGATCTAGTCGTTGTGCGACCTGTTCTGCATATAGCACAAGCAACCCCGGTGGCTTTTATGCCCCAAGGCTCACGACTCCCCCTGTAGGCCAGGCAGGCAGGTGACACAGGACTGAAAGCATCTGGTTATAAGACACAGGTACCTCTGCAGTTAAAGGTAGGAGATTCTTCTCTTCCATAGGCAAATATATTCTTCCCATTTTTTTTTAAATGCAGAGCCCTCTTGGATTATCTTGCTTTCTCACTCTGGATGGAACAATGGGTATAGAGATATGTTTTCCTTTTTATTTATTTTTTAATTAAAAAATTTATTGTTGTTATTTTTTTGGCTGCAGGTCATGTGGGATCTTAGATCCCCAAGCAGGGATGGAACATATACCCCCTGCATTGGAAGCTCAGAGTCTTAACCACTGGACCACCAGGGAAGCCCCAATTTTCCTTTTCAAAGACAACTGCTCAAATATTGGAGGGAAAGGCAAAAAAAGGGAAAAAGAGAGGAGAAAACATAATTAGCCAATGAGCCAACCGAAGAATGGCAGCCCAGTAGCAAACAGCAGCTGACCCTCAAGCTTCGCATTGGGAGACCGTGTGAGTGGCCAATGTCACGACAGCCTGGAGGCCACACTGTCAGGGGCTGCAGTGACTCAACTACCGTCAGCTGTGGCTGGGTGGGAATCTAGGTCCTAAGTTGCCTCTTTGCTCGATTTTTCGAGAGAAATCAGGAATCTGCATTTTACGTGCAAACTTCTGACTTAAATGTTGGCCCCCAAATTTTCCAAAACAATGCATGGTCCAAACAAAACATGACTGTAAGCTGGATTTGACCTAAGTGTCTCCTGTTTGCAGCTCTGAATAACCAAGTTGGAGGTTATTGTCTAGGATATGGTCATAGCTCAACCATTATGAGGATATGATGAGTTCTCTTTCAGTCTCAATCTTCCCCTAGAGTGTGAATTCCCTGAAGGCAAGAACTGTGTCTTCGTTGATCTCAGTGGTAGTCTCAATATCTGAAACTGCCTGGGACCGAGTGGTGCCCAATTAATACTTGATTGAATGAGTCCGTGCTGGCTGTGTTGTGACAGTCACTGCCCTCATCTGGTCATGTGCAAGGCAGCAGAGAGGTCACATGGTCCAGGAATTAAGTTCTAGTCATGAACTTCCTTGGGCAGGAATCTCCAATCAGGTCATCCCTGATGGGTTTGGGGGGTTGGGGCCAGAATTCAATCTGAACGTTTCCCAGGGCCTGGATATCACAGCTCTGTCTTGAGGATAAAGGAGATCTTCCTCATCCCCACCCCACGCTGTCCCATCTCTCTTCTTTCCACATGGACTTCGAGACATCTCCGTGGGTTGGATAGGGTTGGGGTCTAGCGCAGACAGAGGTTGCTGCTTTCTCACAACACAACCACCCACGTCTCAGATGATTTAGGAGACCACTTTTTAGTTAGCTGCTTTGTATAAAAGATGGTAAAACTTGAGAGAAAAACTTAGGAAGGGGTGGGAGAGGCTGGGCTCAGGCTATTACATAATTTCTCAGCGGTGTGTTTCCTAAAATGCGTTTTGTGCAATGCTAGTACGATTGATTATCAATTACTTGAAAAACAAAAGATAAATACATTTGGGGAACACGTTAAACAGTTTTCTTTCCTGTAGGAACTTTCAGAGGCTTTTATATACTAATTCACATTATGAAACCGTTTTAACAAAGTATAACATGGAGTTCATCCTAGACTAAGCTGGCTATATCTTAAGAGTGTGCTCCTTAACTCCAACTAAAAAGAATCTTAATTTATCTCCTTCAAAAAATAATTGTCATATATAGTGGAACTATATGTAACTTTGCTCTGTATTCTCCAAGTCTCCTGTAAATGTGTTATCATACTTTCATAATTTAAAAAACTAAACCAGAATGAGGGGAAAAATTTGTTCCTTGGAAATCAGTGCTTTGAAAGCCATCTTCCTGGCTCTCGGGGGTGAGGTTCCAGCTGTCATTTTCCCGTGGCTTTAGGCTTTTTCTGCTGCCCAGAGGTGGGGTCTGTGGCACTTTCCAGATGTCGCCAGGGTTTCGGTTCTGGGAGGGCGGGGACCCAGGGGACGGCTACCTACCCTTTCACCTCTGGAATCTCCCCCTTTCCTATCTTCATCCTGGCCAGAGGGTGTCCACAGTTAAGCATAAACTCGCCAGCCTTTGCCAATGGGAACGAAGAATTCTAAACCCATGCCGGGACATCTCAGCAAAGGGCCCAGGTAAGGAAACCTCTAGGATGAAAGTAACAAGACTGCCTCTCACTTAGTCAGGGAGATTAGCTGCCTCTCAAATTCTTCCTGCCCCAGGGAATACAGCGCTGAACTCTGGGGTTCAAAGGGCAGGCTCCCTTCCGAACACAGCTCCTGGATTCAATGTGGCAGTCAAGACTGCCTATCCTTCCTGATCCCTGGGACCTTTCACATGAGGGATAGGGCGAGGGGGGCATGTGAGGTGGGAGGATGGGCAGTGGTGGCACCAGCTTGGATGGAGGTGGGATAAGCAAGGGTCTTTGAGGGCTGGGCGAGGTGGAAGAGGGGACCGAGCTCTGAGCTCCCTGCTATGACAGCAGACTGCCAGGAGAGGGCAGTGCAGAGCCTCTGCCCGTCTTCTCTCTGTCTTAGAGCAGATACCTCTGCGGTGATTGTGCCCAAATTGGCCATCTTCCTCCCCAGACTGGCAAACTGAGGACATCCAGAAAGCCCTCTTCCTTGGACCCTTTCATGGGCAGTCGAGTGAACAAGGGTTATGCTGAGGCCTCCAAATTTCCTCTGGTCCAGTGTCCCCCTGACCCTTAACCACGTGAAAAGAGAATCACGCACCAGAATTACAGTAGGTAATAAGGTTTACTGAAAACTCGGCCACATTCAGTACTGGTTTGGTGGATACATCAGAAGAGGTTGCATAACATTAGGCAGGTGGAGGGGGGCTGGGAGGAGGATGTGTGGGCACGTGTGTGCAAGTGTGTGGGGTGGGATGCCTGTCCAAAGTGATAAGTGGAAGGGTGTATGTGTGTGTGTGCGCGCGCGCGCGTGTGTGTGTGTGAACAAGAAAAATGAAGCAGAACAGGAAATGTATTTTATCCCACTGCACGTTGCAAAAGTCTCACGCCAAAAAAGCTAGACTTTCCTCTACCTATGGCATCAAAAGGGAGTAAAAAAATGATTGGATCACCCAGATTATAAATAAGGTTATTTGTTTCTCAAAAATCCCTATTAAAACATTAAATATCAGCTCTTTTGGGGGAAGAAATACATTCATTTCAGGGAGACCTCAGGAAAGCCACCATCCTTTTGCTCCACCTTACAGGGCCCTGCAGGGGGCCCTTGAGTTGAGCCCAGCAGCCAACTCACATCCTGCCGCTGCCGGAGATGGCCAACGCACAACTGACAAATGAAGCTGCAAGTCCATTAAATTAAATTCAATGGAAAACACACGTGTGATCAGTCCTGTGGTTCACAGCCGTAGGGGTGGGAGGGAACAGGAGGCCGGGGTGCCAATCCTGGGGGCCTGGGGGTTGGGGTGGGGGCTGTGTGTCAGGGCAGATGGTGGGAAGACTCCTCCTCCTTGCGGAGCCCAGGTTCCTCCAGGGCTGTGGTAGGGATGGTGTGTGGAACAGTGAGGCGGGTGGGTGGGCACCTCCCCCACACTTTGGATATTGATGGGAAGGGAGATGTAGCTAGCACCTTCTCCAACCCCTGGCTTCCCCCTGGGCTGGATGCTTCTTTCCAAAGTTTCTTCTGCCTTCTCGGAAGGATAGAGCGAAGAAGAGAGGACGAAGGCTGGTGGAGCCAGCCTGGGGCAGAGGGACAATGGCGAGGGGCGGGAGGGGTGGACAGCTGCCAAGCTAACCTGGCTCCACCCTCTCCAACAGCCCATGGAAGGTGTGGAACGTCTGGAGAACTCCATCCCAGGGCTGGGACATCTGGGCTAAGATACCACTGACCACCTGGGGACAGCTGTGGTCCCCAAAGTCACCTTGATATGGCTCCTAGCCCAGGTCTTGCCATCTCTTTGTGTCCTGGAGCCAACCCAGGTGAAGGGCCTCCATTTAACCTCCTATAATTTGAGCTCACCAGCTTACCACTGATTTCCAGGAGACAGAGAGAGAGAGAGAGAAAGCTCTAATGGCTGTCGTCCCCCTCTACCAAGTCCATGGGCCTTGGAGGACCAAGGGGAGCCCTAGAGAATCCAGGTCCCATCTTATTCTACAGGATGTAATGCCTTGGCCCCCCTCTCCCTCCAGCCATGGGTCATGCATTCCGGTTCCCTCCTGCCCTTGAATGTCTCTCAAATAGCTGAGGACCCTGTGGAGGTGGAGCCCAGACCCACTTTGTCTCTTTCCTCCTGACTCGGTTCCCTGGCAGAGGCTCACTCCATGAACAGCACTGACCCATGTCCCAGCGCGGGGCTTGTAAATGACTCAAGTCCTTCAGTGGGCGGGCGCCGTGGGTGCCCTCTGTCCTCAGGGATGTGGTGAGTCCAGATCTCACTCCTGCCTCTCCGTCCAGGCTGCTCGACCGGCCCTGCCACGCCGAGTCCTCTGCAGTCCTAGGGAAGTGGGGCCGGGGTTCTCGGTGAAGCTTGGTGGTTGGGAAGGAGCGGGTGTTTCCTGTGCATTTCCTCCAGCTACTGATTCCGGGAAGCCAGGGCCCAACTTCCTCTGTGCTGCCTGCCCCGTCCCCTTCCCCCCCACTCTGAAGCCCTCCTGATGACGCTCCTCTCCCCCTCGGTGACCAGTGCCATCTGGGCGGCTCGGCTACTCCAGGGAGTCACTGTGTTCCAAGCCCAGGTCGCTGACATTCGTTGTCTGCAGCTCGTCCGCCTCCTCCTCCAGTTCCTCTTCCTCCTCCTCTTCCATCTCATCCTCCTCCTCTTCTTCCGTCCCGTCCAGTGAGTCGTCGTGTGCCGCCATCATAGCCTGCTGCATGGCCATGGTGGCATTGTCGGAGGATAAGGACTGCAGGTTGTCCAGGCTGATGGACCCTACGGGAGAGAAGAAGGCCAGGATCAGGCCCGGGAGCCCCAGTGGATGGAGTGGTGAGCGCCTACGCTGGACAGTTCCCTGGTGGGAAGTCTCCCGTCCACTCACCTGTCAGCCACCCCTTGCCCCATCCCAGGCAGCAGCACTCCTGGGTACCACTTCCTGCCATCTTCTGTGCAAGTGTGGCAGACACTGTTGCCTTTCGAAGAATTCTGTAAGTAGGTATTGTCATCCCCACTCGAAAGAGGAGGAAATAGTCTCAGACAGTTGAGTCATTAGCTCAAAGCAACACAGTCAGGCATGATATTGCTGAGCTTCTCTCCCTGGTGAGTCTGGCTCAGAATCTATTGATTTCCACTCTGCCTTATAAGACTGTTGCCCACCACATAGAAACTGGTTCACAGCCATATACATGCATGCATACGTGAAGGTATGCATGCACACGTGTACACCTCCACTCCACTTCCCACACAGAGATAGCTTCACATGCCAAGCTATAAAATGCCTGGCTCGTGGCTCATTGAATTATTCATTGTGCACCAGGCGACCGGCAATTAGAAAAGTGTATATGGAGGGTGTGATGGAGAAGCTGGGAAAACAAAACTCTTCCTGGCCTCCGTTCACAAGCCAGCTGCCTGCGCGGTATTTATAGATGGCCCCGGCTCCTGGGGGACTGTGAAGATCCTGACTGGTGCTAAGAGACTCCGGGTGGGTGTGGGAGTGAGGAGGGGGGCTCTGCTGAGCAGCCATGGACTCAGATGCCCACCAGTGGACTCCCACTCATCCTGGTGAGATTGCTCTGGACTTGTGAAAATATATACCAAAAAATCCCCTTCTTTCAGGCTTACGTACATCCTTCGGTGGGGACCGGGAGGGTTAACTATTGTGACAGAGCAGACCCCGCCACTCAAGTGAGTAGATGTTCAACCCTTGACTCTGTGCAGCCGCACCTGCAGGAGCTTCAGGAGTCCCTCTGCCACCCCCCCCCATCCCCGGGTCTAGAGCACCCTCAGCCCCAGTTCTTACCATCGGGGTTTGTCCCTGGGGCACCACCCTGCTGCTGCAGCACCCCTGCGGCGATGGAGTTGGGCCAAAATCTTTGGGTGGGCCGGTGCTGCGACTTGATTTTCTTGGCTTTGGGGGCAGGATCGGGGTTGCTGGCATCAAGCATAGGCTGCAGGATGCGTCTTCGGGCATTGATGAACCTGCCCCAGGGGACAGATGGAGACAGGTTAGCCACCACTGGGGGGCGGGAATGTGTGTGCGCAGGTGTGAGCATATGTGTGCACATGTGAGCACACATGTGTGCATGTGTGTGCATGGATGCACACATGTGCGTGTACATGTGACGGGTGCAGATGCATGCATGTGCTTGAGTGTGCATCCATGCATGCGCACATGTCCACGTGTGCATGCACGTACACGTGTGTACGCACACATGTGCATGGACACACATGTATGCACATGTGTGCAGGTGTGAGCATATTTTTGCACGTGCAGGTCTGTGCATGCATGGGCACATATGGGTATGCACATGCATGTATGTGTCTGTGTATGCATGTGCACACCCATGGATGTGTACATGTGAGCTTGTGTGTGCACATGTATATGTATGCACATGTGAGTGTGTGCAGGTGCACATGTGTGTGTGCACACGTGTGCAGAGAGCACTAAGCTGCTTCTGGACTCCCACCAGCTGGTCCTCGAATGGAGCAGACTGGAGGTCTGGTTCAGGGTATGAAAGCACAGCAGTGATGAGCCCTGGGCACCGAGGAGCTTGTGAATTCACCAGGGGCTTGGGGACCACAAGTTGGGATGAACGCGTGAGAAGCCCTGGGAATCTGCTCCAGACCCATCGGGGCTGAACCGCGAAGGAAGAGCTCCTTAGTCAAAAGCACTAACCTCTGACCTCTCTCTGGGGAGCCAAGGGTCCACTCCCGCCCACCAGACCTTGCCCTCTGAGATTACCGTGACACCCCGGCCAGCCACAGAGGAGGGAGCACGGGGAGCCCTGGGGGTCAGGACTGTTGCCTCCTCCCTCCTTCCTGCTCCCAGCTCTGCAGAATGTTTTAGCTTGAGCTCTGTTTACACAGGTGGTGAGGAGACCAGATAACCCCTGGGGGCCTCGGAGCCTGGGATGCAGCCAGGCCTGTGTGTCTATTCAAGTTTTCCGTGATGTTCTTGACACAGTTTCCCAGCAGAGGGCGCTGAGAAGCTGCAGATGAAGCTATAGATGTGGATTTCAGCTTTTCTGTTTCCAGCCAACACGGGAGGGCTGGTGCGGTGGCTGGGCCGAGACTGAAGTGAGCTGGGCACTCCCACCTTTTCCCCTGCTGTACATCCTTCTGCCCAGCAAGTGGCCCCTGGGTCTGAGAGCCTCTGGGCAGGTGATGCTAACTCACCAGTTATTCACTTGCAAGAGGGTGAGGTTTGTCTGGGCTGCGATCTGCCTCTTCTCATCCTCTGTGGGGTAGGGGTGCTGAAATGAGAGGCAAAGAGTAAGAGTAAGGGGTGGGCACGTGGTAACCTGGTCCCTTTAGAGACCATACCCATGACATAGGCAGTGTCCTGGGCAGGCAGCCTCAGTGGTTCGGAAGCCCAAACAGGTCAAAGGGTAACATTTGTATCCCAGAAAGAATGGACTGCCGGCTTCGAAAGAGGCTGCTCTGTGCCTAAGGAGGGCCACTCACCCTCAGCCCAGCCCCCCTTTGGTGGGGGACTAAATGGTTTCCCAGGAGCCGGTACAGTTCAATAGTGATCTCTTCCACAGCACCGTCACATCCTCCAGACCACCCTCAAGCAAGTAGGTCAAGCATTATCAGTATCAGGATTTACAGTGGCCTCAAAAGCCCAGGGGACTCTCAGAAGGTGGTAAATGGGGTGAATGAATCCGTTTAATTTATACTAACTGACATTTACTGAATATCTGCTCTGTGTGCAGATTCCTGTAGGCATCCTAGGAGACAGAAGACAAATATAAGGACAACTACAACTTGTATAATATTTTACAGCCTGTGAAATGCTTTCATGCACTAATTTCACTTAATAAAAGCACCTCACTAAAACTCAGTAGGGGGCAGGTTAGGGGTTGTTCTTCCCACTTTACAGATGAGGAAACTGAAGAACCAGCTCCACTGTCCCCCAGATGGTGGCATCAGTCGGAACTCGGTTCTCCTGACTGTGGCCCGGGCTCCCCCCATCACTGCACACTGCCACTTTGGAACATGCAGCCAGTGTCTTTGGAGGGGGGTGAGTGAGGACAGGAGCCAGGGCCTCCAGTCCCTGCGCTGATTCCATGCTTGTCTGTATCGTGACCTGCGCTTCATGAGGGCAAAGACCAGCTCTTATTAATTCATCTTATTAATGTATTCCCAGTGCCCTCCACATGTACATAATGCACAGATGACGTCGTGATGTCAGTGACATACAATGACACCCAGTGAAAGGAAGCAGACACAAGGCGGTAGATGCTGGGATTTGGGTGACGAGCACCAGAGAAGCTTAGAAGGAGAAGTGGGGTGCTTCCCGGAGCATTGGGAAGGCTGAACAGGTCACATTAAAGACCGGGAAATTTGGGGGTGGCTGTGGGTTAGGGTGGTGAGCCCCATGATGACCAGTTCTGTGTGTCTTTGGTCTTTCTCAGGCTTCTGCATGCCACCTGGTACCTGGCAGGCTGGCAATAGATGTGACGAGAGTCTGAATGGGTTGAAGCCTTGCCTGGGCAGCTAGGGGAGGTTTGGGGGCTCTCAGGGCAGAGGGCCCAGCATTCCTCAGGTTGGAAACATCCCCTTACTGAGGTGGTATGAGATACTGGAGCTTGGCCTTCCAAAGTCCTGAAGACTGGGACTCAGAGTTTTGCTCCATCACGACAGCCGGTGAGATCTCCAGACCATTGCTTTACCCTACATCAAAAAGTCATGTCATGATTAAATGAAATTGTACTTGTAAAGTGCTCAGCAAGAGATAGCTCTTCATCCTATTATCGGATGATGCTGGCAAGGTGCTTAGAGCTGTCTAAGGGATGAGCTTGAGATCAACAGCCTTGGTGGAACGCTCATTATCAGTGACAAAGGAAAGCAACCTCTTCGGTGGCCTCAGCGTCCCCCGGCTGGAGCAATCGGGATCGTGTGTTGTTTTAACTCACACCTCTGACCTGTCTGCCACAGCAGGGCAGCTGGGGCTTGTGAGTCACATAATGTTAAGATTCTAACAAGAAGGAAAGCGCAGCGATGTCGCAGGAGCCAATTCCATCTAAAAGGGAAGGAGCAGAGGGAGGTGGGGACGAGACTGTAGCCCTCAGTGGCAGAGGAGGAGGAGCTCCGTGTCCTCTGACCCCCTCCGTGGAGGGGTGGTGGCTGAGCCCTCCTCCCCTGCCCCTTGGAGTTTCAATCTCCATGGCCCTCATTAGAAGCCAAGCAGCCTCCGCGTCATCCACGGCAGCTGGTCTGAGGATACAGCAACAACCAGAGCAACGTTTTGGCCTTTCCAGGCCCTACTAGCTCCTTCACGTCTTCAGACCTTCGCACATGCTGTCCGCCTGCTGGAATACTCCATCTCCCCCCTTTCTACTGCGTGCATTTCTGGGCTTCTGCAAAAGACCTCTCCCAGGTCAAGTCCTTTGTGAGGTCTCTCCCAGCTCCCCGGGGCAAGTCAGTCACAGCAGCCCTTGAATAACCGCCTTCAGCCTACTCTGTGGTGACAGATCTCTCCCCTATCCTGGGAGTTTGCTCAGGCACGGACCTGTCTTATCAGACACCGCATCTCCAGTGTCCAGCCGGTAGCAGGTGGTGTGGAGATTCAGTGTTTGTGTATGAGACAGATGAGTGAACCGGCATGGGAAGGAGCTGGCTGACTTGTTCCCCAAGCCTTGCCAACCATGCCGGAGCATCAACCACAAACTCAGGGGAGCCACTATGGCCCAAGTGACAGACACCCGCCCGTGGAGCCCACAGCTAAGAGGGAAAGGCTTCAACCAAAGAAGAACACCTCTATTAAAGAGGCATGTGTAGGGAACTTCCCTGGTGGTGCAGTGGACAAGAATCTGCCTGCCAACGCAGGTGCATGGGTTCGATCCCTAGCCTGGGAGGATCCCACAGGCCACAGAGCAGCTAAGCCCAGTTGCCACGACTACTGAGCCCACGCCCGAGAGCCCGTGCTCCACAACAAGAGAAGCCACTGTGAGAAGCCCGTGCGCCGCAGCAAAGAGCAGCCCCCACTCGCTGCAACTAGAGAAAGCCCACCGCAGCAGTGAAGACCCAGGGTAACCACAAAGAAAAAAGGAAGCAGTGTGTTTCTGGACACGCTGGGTGGTCAGAGCAGTCAGGGGAGCCTTCTCTGGGGAGGTGGGCTTCAGCTGGACTTTGAAGAATGGCCAAGCCATTTCAGTCATGGAGGGTACGGGCTTTCCAGCCAGGGGCTTTGCACCAGGACTTATTGTCAGAGGCAGATTTCTTCCACTATTAAGATCTCCAGAGAAGGAAACCTTTCAGCCTCCCGCAGATCAAGTCTGCTGCCTCTAAGGAGACTTCCAGCGCGCCATTCTCAGTGGATGTCATAAATCCACGGATTAAGTTAATGGGAAGGGATGAGAGGCGGGGTCCCCCAAACTGGCTGGTTATTCTCTTACAGATACAGACACAAAGCCCTGATCCTCCTTCAGTGCACGTCCTCCTCCCCCATGGCTCCCGGGATGGGTATCTCAGGAAGCATGCGGTGGAGGTGGGGGAGGCTGGGGGGTGGGGGTGAGTGCAGGGTTTGGCATGGCCTTGGGGACAGGTGTGTTGCCAGAACATTCCTGGCACCCCATCTGAGTGCTCGTGGGAGCGGTCCAGCTTGTCCACGCCTCAGACCAGATGATTCCTGAGGACAGAGTCAAAATAGCCCTGGCCCCTGGACAGCCCTTGATTTGGTCAGCACTACTTTTAGCACCATCGGAAAGGCTGGGGGCCAGGGGCAGGGAGAGAAGTCCAGTGTGATGGCGGTGAGCCCTCGGGCCTCGCGGCTCACTGTTTGGATGAACTTCTCCTCCGCAGCCAGGAGGGAAGGGCGAAGACAGATGCCCTCTAGAAGAGACGTGGATGGACCAGACAATGACAGCTCCTTCTCAGGCCAGCAGGGAGCCCCATGTGACTGGGCGGCGCTGCCTGCCGGTTAAGAGCATGGCCTCTGCAGAGGCCACCCGCTCCAGTATTCTTGCCCTGGAAACCCCATGGACAGAGGAGCCTGGTGGGCTATAGTCCATGGGGTCACAAAGACTGGGACATGACTTAGCGACTACACCACCACCTGTACCACCTTTTGCAGAGGTCAAGTCCTGCACCTACCACTTGACCAGACACAGGACCTTGGCAGTGTATTGTTTCATGCCTGCCATCCTCAGTTTCTGGGCTTCAGATGGAAATAACAAGATAGGGCCTACTCCCTGGACTTTGAGGATGATTGAATGAGAGCATGCTGTGCTAACTCATTCCGGACCACATGGTGACACCTGCCAGACTTCACCGTTCAGTTGAATATTCAGTTTCTAGCAAAGGGAACTGCCAGATTTAAGCTGAAGAGGCATTTCACGATACCACAGTTGCCATCAGGAAGCTCCTCTGACACTTAACCCAACTCTTTGCTGACACCTCCCTTTGGGCCCCATGACTCAAGTCTCATCTGGGCTAAAGTGAAGCTGAAGGCATCTTTCGGTTTGAACCACGGGTTTCCCCCTAGGGTCCTGGGTCTGAAAGCAGCTAAACCAGGCTGGTACATGGGCCCTTGGCCACTTCTTTCACTCAAAGCCCACCCAATAGGGAGCACCCACCTCCTCACCCAGGCAGACAAGCAGGAGGCCGGCCAGATCCCTGAGGGACACGGTGCCTTGGAAGCAGCAGCCTGCAGGTGTGAGATGGAGCTGCCGCTGGAGCAGAGCTTGAAGCTGCCATCCTGGCCCACTTTCCCACGCTGGGGTCAGCCACACCCTCCTTCCCTTCTCCCTGGTCAACTGTGTGCATGTAGCCTGTTGCGGCTACAAAACTTCTCAATGTGGCCACTGCTCTAGTAGCGCCAGAAACCAGCCAGAGGGAGGCAGCTGGGATGGTGAGGGGCCCTGAAACAGCCACATTGCATCACACAGAAGATGCCATTGAGGGCAAGGCACACCCTGACCTCAGAGACGCTAAAGTGGGAGAGACGAGCGGTTTAGAATGGAGAGGGGTACAGAAGGTACCCGGGGACCCTCCCTTTCCTGCTACAGCCGTCCTGGCTCAGAAGTCCCACTTTTCCATTCCTTTCTCTTTTCCACTCACCTCCCCACTTACACTTGTGCACACACAGAAAAGCATGGCAGCTTCCCAGGTGGCTCAGTGGTAAAGAACCTGCCTGCCAATGCAGGAGACAAGAGATGCGGGTTTGATCCTTGGGCTGGGAAGATCCCCTGGAGGAGGAAATGGCAACCCGCTCTAGTATTCTTGTCTGAAAAATTTCATGGACAGAGGAGCCTGGTGGGTTACAGTTCATGGGATTGCAAAGAGTCGGACATGGCTGAGTGACTGAACATACAGAAAATCACAGAGGACTAAAATGCATAGCCTGGTGTGGTGTCACCAACACCCATGTGACCACCACCCAGGTCAACAAAAGAGATTTCTACTCGTACCCCAGAAGCCCCTTTTCTGAACCCTGCCAATCACCACTTCCAAAGATATCCTCCCCCAAGATAACCCGATGTTCCTTGTAATTCCTTTTTTTGCTTTTCTTTATACTTTTACAATCTATGTTACATTCATAATCAATATGGTTTAGTTTTGCTTAGTTTTTGGACCCTATATAAAAGCAATCATATAGCATGTAGTATGGAGAAAGCAATGGAAACCCACTCCAGTACTCTTGCCTGGGAAATCCCATGGACGGAGGAGCCTGGTGGGCTGCAGTCCACGGGGTCGCGAAGAGTCGGACACGACTGAGCGACTTCACTTCCACTTTTCACTTTTGTGCATTGGAGAAGGAAATGGCAACCCACTCCAGTGTTCTTGCCTGGAGAATCCCAGGGACGGAGGAGCCTGGTGGGCTGCCGTCTATGGGGTCACACAGAGTCGGACACGACTGACGCGACTGAGCAGCATGTAGTATTTCACTCCATAGTATAGTTGTGAGATCCTTCCATGGTTGTTCTATGTAGCAATCACCTTCATGTTCATTGCTGTATAGTTTTTCATTGTCATAAGCTACCGCCTTGCTGCTCTTCATTTGTTCCTCCAGTCACTAAGTTGTGTCCGACTCTGTGCGGCCCCATGGACTATAGCCCGCCAGGCTCCTCTGTCCATGGAATTCTCCAGGCAAGGATACTGGAATGAGTTGCCATTTCCTTCTTCAGGGGATCTTCCTGATCCAGGGATCGAACCCTCGTCTCCTGCATTGGCAGGTGGATTCTTTACCACTGAGCCACCTGGGAAGCCGTTCCTGTTCTTCACTCTCCCTCCTGACTTCTATTTCAATCACTCCTCCACAGACTAGTAAAATTTTGGTCCTTAACCTGCCCCCAGCCCCTTAAATCCATTTGGAACATTTCCCCCTCCCCCACCCCGCCCACTGCCATGAGGTCTGAGCCCTCACCCCATCCAGAATTCCACACACTACACGGATGATCTGTTTTTCACCCCAACCAGACAGGCTGCAATTTTTGAGAAAAGGGTCCACACTGTTCTTTTCACCCCCACCTCATCGGTGCTGAGGAAAATGCCAGGTTTGAGCCAAGTGTTCAGTATGTCTTCGTTGAATGATCATGGGATCCCAGGGTAAGCAGTACCTGTCACCATTCCCTCTGTGCGTGTCTGTGGGTGTGAAGATGAGTGGGATGGGGGTGGGGGGTGTCCGTGATTCAGGCTCCCAGGCCAGCTGCTTATCAACAGTGCTGTTCTCACAACTGATGGTTTCAAACATATTTGTGGGGGATGAGAAGGAGAAGGGGGTCCTTAGGAGTCCACTGCCACACTGGCTACTTCTCTGGAAGGGTCTCGGAGGCAGCATTGTAGCAGTAGGCAAGGACAAAGAAGAGGGCCTCCAGGGACTTCCCTGGAGGTATAGCGCAGAGGGCCCGGGTTGGATCCCGGGTCAGGGAACTAGATCCCGCAAGCCCCAAGAGTCTGTGTGCCGCAACTAAAGATCCTGCATGCCACAATTAAGCCCTGGGGCACCCCAAAGAAGAAAAAGAGCAGGGGCTCTAGAATCAGACTGCCCAGCTTTGAACCCTGGTCTCTCACTAGCTCGAGACCCTGGGCTCTCATGTCAGCTTCCTCTTCTGTAAAGCGGGGAGAGCAAATACACCTTCCAAAGGTTGTTTAATAGCAATCAACGTGTTAATATTTGAAAGGCGCTTAGAAGGGGGCCTGGAGTGCTCTGTGTTGCTGCTGTTTAGACTCTAAGTCACGTCCGACGCTCTGTGACCCCTTGAACTGTAGCCTGCCAAGATCCTCTGTCCATGGGATTTCCCAGCAAAGATACTGGAGTGGGTTGCCATTCTTCCCTCCAGGGGATCTGCCCGACCCAAGGATCGAACCCACGTCTCCTGTTTGACAGGTGGATTCTTTACCACTGAGCCACCTGGGAAGCCTAGCGCACTCCATGAGTGTTTGTTAAGTAAATCAGTAACATAAAATAAACCTGCTGCTCAGTGCAAGCAGCTCTCTCTCCGGGAAAGCCACAGCTTGTTTTTCTGAGGGCAAGACCCCCCAGCAGCCCCTGTGCGCATGTACAAATGTGCTTTCTTTTCAAATAGGTTTATTTCCCTGACGCTGGGACTGCACCAGCCCCTGGGTGTGTATGACGGGGCATTTTCTGCTAACCTGCCTTCAGGCTCCTTGGGGGATGCTATGGAGGTGTAAATCTCCCCTGGCCATTTTCAGGTGGAATCTTTATTTTATTTTTATTTTTTAGTGTTTGGCAGCACCACGTGGCATGTGAGATCTTAGTTCCCCGACCAGGGATTTCTCTGTTGAACTAATCTGCCTCCCTATTGTCCAACCAGAGAGCAGAGACTGTCTTCCAGAGCCACACAGGGTCTGAAGCACCTGCCCTCGCCTCCTAACAGGGCTTGCCACCACTTCCCGGAAGCAGACAGCTTTTTGGAGAACTCTGAACACTTAGAGAGCATAGAGTACCCTGTGAGAGTACTTGACATGTATTCTGATTGAATCTCAAGGCATCTATGAAGTAAGCATCATTATTCCCATTTTACACACGAGAAAACTCAGCCCAGAGGGTTAAAAACTGGCTCCAGTTTACACAAGGTGTATGTGGCGGAGTTGGGACCCACACTCCCTGTGTCTCTTTTTTCCCCGCTGCCTTGGGTCATCATTGCTGTGTGCGGGCTTTCTCGAGTTGCTGTGCAAGGGCCTCCCATTGCAGTGGCTTCTCTCATTGCCCAGCACAAGCTTTAGGTGTGTGGGTTTCATTAACTGCAGCACACAGGCTCAGTACTTGTGGCTCTTGGGCTCAGTTGCCCTGCAGCATGTGGAATCTTCCCGGACCAAGGACCGAGCCCATATTTCCTGCATTGGCAGGCGGATACTTAACCTCTGGACCACCAGGGATGTCCAACCCCCTGCATCTTTTTTTTTTTCTCCTGTATCTTCAACTATGTCCACATCATCTCTGTCAGCCACTGAGCTTTTTAACATATTATTGATCTTCACCATACATACGTATTATTGCCTTCACTTTATGAAAAGGAAATTGACATCAGAGAAGTTAATTGACTCATTCAAGGTCATATAGTAAGTAAAAATGGAGCAGGGCTCAATCTCAGGTCTGTCTGCCTCCACAGTCTTTCTTTCTCCTGCACAGGCTGCCCCAAAGGTCCCATAGACCAACACTCTCTAGCCCTCAGCCCTCATCATGTGACGTGCTTCCCATAGGAGTCATCTGAACAGATGTGTCCCCATCCTGGCTGCCCTTCTCTGGACATGACTTGTCAAAGGACCTTTTGGAATCTGATGCCCAGCCCTGGATACACTATGCTGGACATGTCTGGCCAGCAAGATGGGCAAAACCCCTCCCCTCTATTGAGTTGCCAACCCCCTGCAAGAGCGTTTGTGTGAGAGCGCTTGGTTCCATCATGGGCTGACCATTCAGAGGATGTGTATGATTTATTCCCTCAATTAAATGACCAGTCCTAGGAGTGCTGAAATCATCTCTATCACCTGAAGCTCAGGTGTTAGTGGACAGATGTATTATTTGGAACTTAGATCACCTTTCTCCTTAGAAACAAGTTTTTTTAAATAGGTAGTCTTCTGGGCTAGCCTTAAAGACCGATTTGGTTGAAGATCTGTGTTCTGGTAGAGAGATGCCCCCAGGATTCAGGAAGAAAAAATGAGAGATATTCCTCTGCTTTCAGGGAACAGAACTAGACCCAGGTAAACGCTGAGACTGGTGAGCATAGACTTCCTCAGCTTCTCCCTTTTTGTGCTCCATTGACTCTTCCCAGTCCCTCCTGTGACAAATCCCTGGATCCTTATGTTATCCTCCCATCTGCTTCCTGAATCGGAGGCTTCCAGCCTTTAGGACTTTATGGTCAAATCCCCTGCAGTGATGTTCATGATGATGAAGATAAAGCTTTCATCAGATTCTCAAAAGGGTCAGGAGAGGCTGAAGACAATCGCTAGGAGCCTTTCCTCTGGCACCCCATTCTGGCCTACCTCCTCAAAACGCTGTGCTTACAGATGCTCTGATTTTCATTTTCCACCAGTAATAAACACTGGCACTCTTTCCCTGAAACTGATCCTAGTGGAGTGGGTGTAGAAAACCAACCTTTTGGACTAATTCATACCTAAGCTATGAAGGAGTGATGGCCTCACTGTGGGCATTCTGACAGGGATAGAATAATTTTAAATGCATCTCTGATGAGTGAGATTTCAGATAAGGTGATGAAATTAAAGGAAAAAGTAGTAGATAATATATGCTGGAGTAAGAGTGGTTCAGCCTCCCTAAGCTATTTTCTTGCTTTTTGATGTTTTTTTTTTACTCCACAGTTTCCCTAGAAGTGTCAAGGTTTCTCTCTGAGTTTTCCAAGGCAGAGCAGATTATGGGGCCTTTCAGAGGTAGACTGCAGGTATTTGTAGCAGTAGCTGTGTCTGTTTCAGGACAAAGGACCTCCGCATCCATCATCTTATTCTATCCTCGCAACAGTACGATGAGCTGGATATTGTAGCTCCCATTTTACAGCAGAGGAAACTGAGGCTTGATGAGGTCAAGCAATTCACTGCAGTTCTGCTGGCTAGGTACAGGGGGCACGTGTGCGTGCGAGCATGCTCAGCCGTGTCCGAGTCTTTGTGACCCCGTGGACCGGAGCCGGCCAGGCTCCTCTGTCCATGGGGTTTTCCAGGCAGGAATACTGGAGTGAGTTGCCATTTCCTCCTCCAGGGGATCTTCCCTGACCCAGGGATCAAACCCAGGTCTCCTGCTTGACAGGCCGACCACTGAGCCACCTGGTAAAATTCTTTACCACTGAGGGGTCAGTGAGACTTAAATCCAGATCTTGTCTCCAAGTACCATGCCTTTTGCATAAACTGTTTTATATGCTGTAAGAGGCACCACCATTCTAAGTCAGCTGTCGATGCAGCCTGTAGGTGGGTGTCTGACAAGGGTAGATGCCCTCTTCCTTTAGACTTAATGCCACGCTAGGCACAGGGAAGCAGGCAAGGATGTTTGCTGAGTGATTGAAGGCAACACTGAGGTGCAGAGGCAACTGACTGACTCCTTCACAAGCCCTCCTTGGCAGGGAGCCTGCATGCAGGGCACACGCTGTACCTGGGTGACTTCCAGCAGGGATGAGCCCAGCATGTGAGGCTCCAGCCCTGTGGGTGAGAACAGCTGGGAGCCAGACAAAGAGTCTCAGAGACAAGAATCATGAGGTATACACCAATGTGTGTAGCAGCATCACTCACAGCCAAGAAGGTGAAACCCAAATGTTCATAAAGTGACGAATGGATAAACAAAATGTGGTCTACCTACACAATGGGATATTCATACACAGAAATGAAGCACTGCCATATATTACAAGAGGGTGAACCCTGAAAGCATCATGCTAAGTGAAAGAAGCCAATCACAAAAGAGTCCATATCATACAATTCCATTCATGTGAAATATCTGAAATCGGCAAACCCCTCAAGACAGAAAGTAGACCACTGGTTTCTAGGGGTGGGAAAGTGATGGCTCATGGGTACAGGGTTTCTTTCCAGGATGATGAAATGTTCTGAGATTAGACAGCGGTGATGATTACACAATTTTGTAAATATACCTAAGGCCTCCGAATTATACAGCTAAAAAGAGTGGATTTCATGGTAATTACATTTCAATACCAAAAGAATCAAGCAGAGAAGGCCCTTAGCGCTTTAGAGCACTCAGTTTTTGTGACTGTAGCCAAGTGTATCTGAGGGCCCTGAAGCAAGGTCGTCAGCTCCGTGGGGTGGGGGCGAGGTGGCAGCAAGCAGAGGGCAACCCTGGCGAGATGTATGCCAGGCTGGTGAACGTGGAGGCCAAAGGAAGAGGAACGGATGAGACAGTCAGGCAGCCTCACTGTATCTGGTAACCAGGGCCGGGCTATCAAACCCCACACCTGTTCCAGGATGGGGCTCTGCACCTCGACTGAGAGTTGGGGTCCCCGTTTACTTTACTTCCCCTCTGACTGCCCTGGTGGCTCAGAGGGTAGAGCATCTGCCTACAATGCAGGAGCCCCGGGTTCGATCCCTGGGTCAGGAAGATCCGCTGGAGAAGGAAACAGCAACCCACTCCAGTACTCTTGCCTGGAACAGCCCATGGACAGAGGAGCATGGCAGGCTCCTACAGTCCACGGGGTCGCAAAGAGTTGGACACGACTGAACAACTTCACTCACTTTACTTTACCTAGACTTTGTGTGGGAGCCAAGAGATGCTGCTGTTTCTTGAGCCAGTGGAGAGGCGGTACATCCTAGTGGGAAGAAATTAGAGCCACACAGACCTGGTTTCAAGTGCGGTTACCTTTTTGGAGCCTAGTTTTGTAATTGGTAAAAGGAGGATGGTAGCAGTACTACGTCCTAGGCTGACGGGGCAGGTGAAATGAGACGACGCAGAGAGAAGCTTGGCCCGCACCCGGCGAGCTGCAGAGGCTACTGGGGTAGGGGGGCTCCTCTGGTGGTGGTGGGGCCCCTGGGGCTTGGCTTCCTCTCCAGGATCCTCCCCTGGAAGTCTCCTCTCTAGGATTACACAAAACATTCTGTAAAGTGGCTCCTGTGCCTGGGTGACAGCAGCAGGGAGCAGTCACATTTTTTATGGAAATGAGGAAGGATGGTGGGGGGAAGCTGTGATCTGGACCAGAGGGGATGGGGGCAGAAGTGGGGACTGGGGAGGCTGGGAAGAGCAGCACCCCTCCCTCCCTCCTCCACAGAGGGCACCCTCTGCCAGGATTTCCCACCCGATCTGAATTTGCAATGGAATGATCGCTTCCAGCAGGAATTAAGCTGCTTTCAGCTAAAATGCAATAGCAAGAAAATCTCACTGGATTCTTTGGGGACCCAGAAGCAAGGAACCAATGGATGAAACCACCCCAATCTCACAGCAGCCTAACAGCAAAAAGGCTTGGGGGTTGAGCCTCTATCTCAGGAGCCCGCTGTCATCTGAACACATTTCTGGAGTTGCAAGTACCACAGCACAGTGGAAAGGACAAGAAGTCTCGCACACAGGGTGAAAGGAATGAAAGAATCCTAACTTCTGCCTGAAGGAGAGAAGAACAGAGAACCAGCACCTTCAGAAGAAGTTCTAATTGATAGCTATTAAACAAGTCTGCATGTCATACCATGCTCTCCCTTTCTGCTGTCAACCATTAGAACTGCTGTTTACATCCTGAAAGCTTAGGATGAATAGCTTACTTTGTAGAATGTTTATTAGCCAATTTATCTGCTTATCAGGAAGACAGCAGTTTTGCATTGACTAGTTTATGCTACTTCTGTGTGTTACTGTAATTATGGAACTTAATTAACTATTCTGTAAACCATGAAATATGAGTGCAAAAAGCAAGAGTTGTTGCTAGGAAAACTAAGTGGAGTGCTTTGGAAAGACTCCAGAGTCAAATTCGCTTAAAAGTGAGATCAGGTGAGACAAGTGAAAGAGACTGAGATATACAGTAAAAATCTAAAAAGACCCTACAGCCAGGTTACTTCCCCAAAGCCAAAGTTCTTATTCCATTTTAAATAAAGATAAAATTTATAGATGCTATATTATAGGATAAATATGTGCAAATAAAATGACAGACTTCAATCAGAAAATGACTTTGTTCCTGTATCAAAACATTAGCAAACAAATATATGTCTTTTAAATCAAAGTAAAATGTATCTTTCCTTGCCTTGCATGCATGTGTGCTCAGTGATGTCTCTTTGTGACCCCATGGACTGTACCTCACCAGGCTCCTGTGTGCATGGGATTTCCCAGGCAAGAATACTGGAGCAGGCTTCATATCCTACTCCAGGGGATCTTCCCAACCCAGGGATTAAACCCACATCTCCTGGATCTCCTACACTGACAGGTGACTTCTTTACCAGAAACTCACCTGGGAACCCCACAGTGGAATACCACTTAGCCATAAAAATGAAATAACGCCATCTGTAGCAGCATGGTTGGACCCAGAGATTATCATACTGAGTAAAGTAAGTCAGAGAGAGACAAATACCATGTGATATCATTTATACATGGAATCTAAATAGGACACAAATGAACTTATCTACAAAACAGAAGCAGACTCGCAGACCTAGAGGCCATACTTGTGGTTGCCAAGGGGAAGTAGGGGTGCAGGAGGGATGGGTTGGGAGTTTGGAATCAGCAGAGGCAAACTATTATACATCGAATGCATAAACAACAAGGTCACACTATATGGCACAGGGAACTATATTCAATATCCTGTAAACAACAGTGGAAAAGAATATGAAAAAGAATAAATATATGTATAACTGAATCACTTTGTTGTACAGTAGAAATTAACAACATTGTAAATCAACCATACTTCAATCAAATAAAATGAAAATGAAAATATATCTTTGTAGTGGTTGTTCCTTTCTTCAACAAACTTTCAAAACAACCAATCAACAAATTAGTTGTCCTGCATTGGATATGAGAACATCTACTGATATTGAGATCTGCCCTTATTCATACCTTTTCTATCCTTCCTTCCTAAAACTGAGCAGCTACTATGAGCCTAGCACAACATTGCCACAGAGCCGTATTCCCCAAAAACTGTATAGAGTTGTTCCTCAAAGCAACAATGAAAACGAGTATGACTCAGAGTGATCAAATGTCTGGGGAAAGCTTTAAGCCATGCCCCCTCTTGCAAATTCATGAAGCCCTCTAGTACACTAAGGGCAAAGAAATAAGCTAAACTTCGTATAACCCAGATTTTCCTAAACCTATTTCATCATGCTACCCTTTCTTGGGAGCAACACCTATAATATCCTGTAAGATACACACTTTGGGATCGATCAATGCTTTGGGGCCCATAGAAGAGGTATCATATATGATCCCTATTCTTGAGGAATTTACTACTGAGTCAGACATGAAAAATGTAGACTGGACCCACACATATATATATACCGAACAAGTAAGTAACAGAGTTAGTCAATGCATTCTTAGGATCAAGTGAGAATCAGTAGGCATCACAGATGAGAACAGATCAGTCAGCTACCTCTAAATAACTTTCACAAATGTTGAATCTTAGCCTAAAAACCCTGCTCATGGTCTACTCTTCTAGAAAGTTCAAAGAGAACTCACATTTCTTTTTTTTTTTTTTTCAAAGAGAACTCACATTTCTTAAGTGGGATTGTGTGTCAGGCATGGCTCTTTATATATGTTATTTCATTTAATCTTCACAACTGTGGGAAATGAGTTACTATCTCCTTTTTCAAAGAAATAGAATGATTGCACAGCTAGTGGAAGGGCCTCAATTCACACCTCTGTCTGTCTGGCTTCAAAGCCTGTCTTCTTTTCACTGTGCCCTGTGACCAAGAGCTTTCACAGTGCCTTTCCTGAGCTGCTGTTTAGCGGGGGCTGTGTGTCTGCCTCTATCTGCAGAGCCAGACTTGCGCCTGAAGAGGACAGCTTGCATGCTGAGTTACTAGAGCCCAGACTTCTCCCCACCCTCTTCCTCCCCCTCATCCAGAAGTTCTGAGTTCTGACTTTAAAGGCAGAAGGGTCACTCCCTTGTCCTGTCTCCATGACCTCTGGGGAGAGGACTTGCCAATGTCAAGTGCTTTGTCAACAGTGTCCACTCTGACTGCACTCTGAGCTTGCAGAGGGCCTGGGGCGGGTGACCACCTCACTCCAACAGCCCAGCAGGTGCCCCCCATCATCCCAGATCCTTCTGCAGCTCTGACCTGGCTCCTTCCTTCCCCTCTGTTTTGCGCTCAGCTGCTCTGCTCTCTCTCCCCTGTCTGGCTGGAGATGGCCGTGGAGTGGAAGGCAAGGACCCTGAGCTATGGAAGGGGCTGGGCAGAAGGGGTGAGAGGCAGGGTGAGAGGCGGGACATTGACCTGAAGTCCAAGGTCAGAGGGCAGGCACAGCCAGGATGGATGGATACTGTGACCTTCTGTCTCAGGCTGAAGGCTTAACTCGGCGGGTGGGGGAGCTGGCCTGGATGCTGGGCTCCTGGCAGTGGGGTGGGGACTTGTCTTGCAGCCTCCTCTCCCTACTACACTTGTGTTTTCTCCCCTGAAAAGCAAAGTTGTAGAGGTGTTCACAGTCTTCAAAAATGCATTGAGGGGTGGGGACAGGGGAGAGAAGTCAGCTAACACTTTTTAAGGACACCAGGGCCTCCGCACTCATTTCATTCCTGCGTCATGATTTCCACAAGAGATGAGTGTGGCCAGACCGCAGAGGATTGAGGGAAAGCCTAGATACGAAGCCAGGTTTGGTTGCCCTAAAAGCCCACACATTCCCACCATTCCCACTGCCCTACACATTCTCACAACATGACACAGGGGGCTCCTGCTATGGCCGGGGGGTAGCCTGGGTGCTGCAAACATGGGTGTGACAGGTCAGCACATGGACACAAAACCTCCCTGACCGACGCCCTCTTCCCGGGGTGGGGCTGGAGCCCAGCACAGACTCCGGCATCTCAGGGCCACCACAGCCCTCTGCTCTCTGCCCACGTGGAAGAGACAGCAGGCAGGGGACCTGGGCACCCCCACCACGAGCTCCAGGTCCTGAGTTAGAGGAAGAGGCTGGGCCTGGCCCTGGCTCCCTGGCTTCTTCACTAGACTCCAGGCATCTCTCCAGCCTCCTCTCCTCACCTTAACCTTCAGCCTTCCAGCTCCTTCTCTCCAAATTTGGTTATTATCTGTGCCCAAGGTGATGCTTTCAAAATGGGCTTCCTCAGCAAAGTGCTGGGATGACCCCAAGTTCCCAGAGTCTGGGGGAGGATGTGGCTACTGGTGGTAGATGCAGAGCTCTGGCCATATCCAGCACCACAGAGCGATGCTGGCCATCTGCTGGGTGGGCAGGCCCCCGCTTCCGGGGCAGGGATCCTCAGTTCAGTTCAGTCACTCAGTCGTGTCTGCCTCTTTGGGACCTCATGGACTGCTGCATGCCAGGCCTCCCTGTCCATCACCAACTCCTGGAGTTTACCCAAACTCATGTCCATTGAGTTGGTGAAGCCATCCAACCATCTCATCCTCTGTCATCCCCTTCTCCTCCTGCCCTCAATCTTTCCCAGCATCAGGGTCTTTTCAAATGAGTCAGCTCTTCGCATCAGGTGGCCAAAGATCCCCAAATCCTGGACCTTGGCTCCATGGCTTTTGGAGGCTATCCCCTTTCAAATAAAAGGCTGATGATTAATTAGTTCCCAAGATCCACTGACTCTCTCCTCTCTGAACAAAGAGTCTCCCTAACTTCTGGTTCTTCTCCACACTTTGCCAGCCAATATGTCTACAGCCCTAAGCCTGGTATTTATCTTCTGTCTGTGTGTCTATTACTGCCATGCCAGGCCAAGAGCTTGCAGACCACCGGGAGCCTGCCTGTGCTTGAAGATTCTGCCTCCCCATCCCAGACACACACACACACACACACACACACACACACACACACACACTCAGCCCAGACAGAGTCACCAGCTTTATTACTCCAACCCTTGTATGATGCAAGAAGGTCACAGTTTTGAAGTCACTCCTGATACTCAACCCAAGGCTTATCTGTTGCAACTTACCGTGCACACAAACACAGCCACCATCATGCTAGGTGCACACAGCAGCGCTTCACAAACCCACGCCCCCTGCAGTGGAATCTCAGAGTCCTAACCGCTGGGCCACTGGGGAAGCCCCTATAAACATTACTCTTTTTTTTTTTTTTTTTAGTGAAAAAAATTTTTTTTGGCTGCATCCCATGGTCTGTGGGATTAGTTCCCCGACCAAAGACTGAACCTAAGCCACCTGCCTTGGAAACACAGTTCCTTAACCACTGGGCCATCAGAGAAGTCCCCCATAAATGCTACTATTAAAGCTTAGGCTGCATCATCATCTCATGAAAGAGACCCAGGAAAACAACTGCTCTGCCTCTCTGAGCTGAGCTGGCTATCTGATGCTAGGATTTCATCCTGGGCTGCCCACCCCGGGGTAGGGGTGGGCTTTTCTTCCTCTGGCTGCTCTGATCAGAAGGAAAGGGATGCACATCCTCTGCTCTGCCCCCAGCACCAAGGGCTCAGGAAACAGAAGGGTTTGACTGGAGAATCAGCATTTTCTTCCACGGGAGAGGACAGGGGTGAGTGTGGCTGCCGCAGGAGCAGTAGCCACAGCCCCGCCCCCACAGAATCCCACTCTGTTCAGGAAACACTGTCCACTTGCCCACAACTTTACGCTCTTCAGAACGTGTCCATCCCCATTCCCTCATGGATGTCATATTCTTTTGAGGCAGTAACCACAAGCACTGGAGGAATCTCCAGGTTTAGGTCCCATTTAAGCCTCCCTCAACCCTGGCCTCTGAAAGATGGTATCCCTACATGAGAGCCTCTCTCTGAGGCCAAGCCCTCTGGAGACGTGGGAATCACGGGCTGGTGTCCCAGGGCTTATTCACACCCCACACTGCAACTCCACACCCACTGCAACTCCCACACACACACTCACCATGAGATGCTGGAAGAGCCAAGAACGCATTATATTGGTGGCATGCTTGGGCAAGACTCCTCGTTTGTTCTTGGACTTCTTATCCTCATTGTCCAGGAGGGAGGTGAGGTCAAGGTTAACCTTCAGGGCACGTGGAGAAAAAATCAGCATCAGCAGCCTGGCGGGGCAGCAGCTAGGGACCTGTTGCCATAGAGACGGCAGGCTCTCGCCGCCAATCCCCTGTCCCAACTCATTCTGAGGGTCCGGGGGAGGTCACCTCTCCTGTCATCTGGCACCAGCCCCTCAGGGAATGGGAGAAGGGAAGAAGGAGAGAGAGAGAGGAGAAGCAGGAAGAGGGGAGGAGGGGTAGGGGGATGAGAGAGGAGACAGAGGAGACAGGCTCATGCAGAAGGTATAGGAGAGAGGTTCGCCGTAAACCATCCAGTGGTTGTTAGCATTTCTGGGGTACATGAGCTTTTTTGGAGGGCTTTCCTATGCGTTAGCACGGTCAGCCCTCACATCAGCTCTGTAGGCTGGTGGGGCCGTGGGCAGCTGATGTGAGTCCCTCTTCTATGGAGAAGAACTCAGAGACTCAGAGGGCTCAGCTGACCTATCCAAGATGGCGGAGCCAACGTCAGCTCTCCAGCCTCTGCCTTCAGATCTTCCCATCCCAGCCTGGCCTCTGAGTGTGCCCTCTACCCCACTGAGCTACAGACTGGCTCGGAGTGCAGAGCAGGAGGGGGAAGTGTAGGATCCCTCCACGTGACCCCGAGAGGCACTGAGATCTCAGGAGCTGGTAGAACCTTTCCAATGCCCACCTTCTTGCCCGTCAGATGGGGGTAATGATCCCTCCCTGGGAAATGATGGGAGGCGAGGGAGCTGGTGGCGGAAAGTGCCGAGCAGACGGTGACCGGGCACGGAGCCCTCCCCACACCATGCACATGTGCACACACCTGCACTGCACACACACACTCACCTGTGTGTTCTGGATCTGGATGGCTCCCTGGGGGATTGCCTGGGTGACCACCTGACCCTGGGAGGTTACCATGGTAACCGGCTGGTATAAGGCTCCACCTGAGGAGACAACCAGTTTTGGGGTCCCCTGCCATAGGGACGGGTAGGAGTGAGGGCAAGCAGGGCTCCCAGTCCACTTGGCACTCACGTGTAAACACTCTCTACTCTGGAGGCCTTCAACCCCTGTGGCGGAGGGGTGGGAGGGGGTGGCGTGCAGAGAAGAGAGTCTCTGTGTGTGTTTGGGGGGGAAGGGTCTTTGGGTGGGGTTCGTGAGACTACGACCCAAATTTGTTCCAAACCACCGTCATCAGGTCTTGCTAATGATCTGTAAGCTTACGGAACACTTTAGGCAAGAAACTCAGTTGGGAGCCCCTCCCTTGGCAGGGGGCACCCCCTCCCACATCCTAGGACACTTTGTTCAGTGTCTTGCTCCCCATCAACCCTGGAATTCCCTTAGGGCCACCCACTCTCCTCCCAGGGGTGTTCCCCAGAATCCCCTGCACAGACCTGACACCACTTGTGAGTTGACGGTTGTCATGGCGATGTTGCCCTGCTGGAGCGCTGAGGCTGGGACCACAATCCCCTGGGGGTTATTGGAGACTCCAGACATGGAATTGGGGGAATTCTGCAGGAGGTCCTGGCAGCAAGGGAGGCGTGGTTTGTGACAGTGTCACTAAGCGCTTAGCTGCCACAGCCCCAAATTCCTCCTCTCCCCTCCGCTTCCTGCCTTCCCACCTCCCGCTCCTGCCAGACCCAAATCCAAAAGGCGATTCTCCCTAGAAAGTGTGAATAAGGAGACTCAGCTTACAAATGACCCACCAACACGAGTCATCCACTGACCTATTCCATTCCCCTGCGAACTTGAGACAGAAATTATCCCCCACACCAGGGGTGCCTGCCTTGGCTTCACCATGGAAGCTCCAATATTGATGCCTGGGTTCCATCCCCAGACATTCTAACTTAATTGGTCAGGGGTGTGGCCAGGGCCCTGCGGGGAAAGTGCATGTTGAAAGCTCCGGGTGACTTGGATGTCAAGCCAGGGCTGGGAACCGGGCTTTACCTGCTTAGCACGTACTCATCCTCACCCTCAGCTATCTCTAGAAGCCTCCTGCCACCAAGAGCCTCGCTGCTCAGCACCCGTATCACAGCGTTTATGACATGAAGCTCCACACAAATCAGCCTCCAACGTATTACCTGTCCTTAGTTCAGATCTGCCGTATCATGGCTACTAAAATACTTGCTAAATAATAATAAAAATAGCCACCTGTCTTCTTCATCACCCGTCTTCCAGGGCATCCCATAGGAGCATCCCCTCAGCTGGGGGCACATCTCATCGGCTCCTTCCCCTCCCTCAGGCCCCCAGCACAGAGCCCCCTGAGGAGGCTCACTCCCCACACTGTCACCTGCTGGCCCCTTTCCCGCAGACAATCCAAAGCAGCTAAGGGGGCCATTTTTTTTTCTGGCACCCTCATCATTGCCACCTAAGAGCCGGGCCAAGAGTGCCTGGACTCTGACACAGATGGACAGGAAGCAGACTCAGCTGAGGGCCTCCAGGAAGGGGCAGTGAGGCCTCCCTCCTCGGCCTGCTTGCCCTGCTCCGCTAGGGAGGGTTTGTGAGGAGGGAACTGGGTGTGGGGGTTGGGATCTCTAGGTTCCATTTGGAGAAAGCAAGGCAGGCATGAATGGGGGAAAGTGAGTGAGCCTGAGAAGACCCACTGGGGTCACCGAGCACCCCCAAACACAGTTCTTCCTGTGAAAACAAGACTCACACCGGTAACCTGCTGGCTAGGACGGGCATTCCCACGCCCAAGGCCTGCCTGGAATCACAGGCCTGAAGCTTTTAGGATTTAGACAGGAAAATGGTTAAGAAAAGGGACAGCAAGGTGATCAAACCAGTCCATCCTAAAGGAAATCAACCCTGAATATTCATTGGAAGGACTGATGCTGAAGCTGAAGCTCCAATATTTTGGCCATCTGATGTGAAGAGCCAACTCATTAGAAAAGACCCTGATGCTGGGAAAGATTAAAGGTGGGAGGAGAAGGAGGTGACAGAGGATGAGATGGTTGGAAGGCATCACCGACTCAGTTGCAGGAGTGTGAGCAAACTCCGGGAGACAGTGAAAGACAAGGAAGCCTGGCGTGCTGCATGCAGTCTATGGAGTCACAAAGAGTCGGACGTGACTGAACATGACCGTGGTTAAGAAAGTTGGGGGGAAAAGAAGGCCCCCAGCTCCCTAGCTTTGGTTTTAGGACCGGACGAGCTTGGACCATCAGCTGCAGGAAGATCGAGAGGGTGGAGCAAGAAGTGTGTGTCTGGAGCAAAACCTGGAGCCACAGACCAAGAAGACACGTCAGGGCCAGGGGACAGCTGTGGCACATCACTTCCCGGACCCTGGCTCCCAGGAGCTGGCTGAGCCTTACAGGTGGAGGCGGTTGGTATGGACAGTCTCACTTGATTCAGCTGCTTACCCGCCCTTGGCATCTTCTCCAGAACTGCCTTTTTTACCCTCCTGGACTGTCGGCCCAGGGCTGAGGAGATCAGGCTATAAATAAGCAGTCGTGGGGCTGGAGTCTGGCTCCCCCTCCTCCACGCCCGGACCTCCCATCTGGCTTCTGATGGGGTGGGATGGGGGAGGAGGCCTTGCTTCCCCACTGGGCTCACCTCTGTGGCTGTGACCTTGGGGAAAGGAGGAGGGGCCAGCTCCTGCCTCGCTTTTTCCTTTCTGGGATCTGTGAGGGCCTCCCCGCCAGTGAAGTTTATTCTTTGAGCAGGACTCTCAGCCTTTCCATTTGTACAGCTCAAGTATAATGCCGTCTGACCTGCAGAAACCTAGAAACTGGAAGGGCCCTTACAGTCTGACTATTCCAGCTCCCTGGGGTACAAACAAGGAACTGAGGCTAAGAAACCCAAGCCACTTGCTCAAGGTGCCCCAGGTGGGTAGAAACAACAAGCTTAGGCCACAGCCCTCCTTCACCCACAAACACTGCACCCCCACCTCGGGCCAAGAACTGGGCGGCAAGGTGTTCCTGGAATCACAGGGGTTCAATGAACATGAGCAGGTGAGCAGATAAAAACAACCCAAATCCGGACATACAGAGGCGGCATGGGCACCCGAGGAAAGGATGGTGGATTAGGAGTTAGCACGTCATGGCTCTTTGATCCCATGGCAACCCACCCCAGTAGTCTTGCCTGGAGAATCCCATGGACAGAGGAGCCTGATGGGCTATAGTCCATGGGGTTGCAAAGAGTCGGAAACAACTGAAGTGACTTAGCATGAAAGCACGGCTTTTCAGTGGGCTCCTTATTTATAAGATGTGTCTGGCCCTGTGTTCACATCCAGGAATCCTCGAAGCCTGACTCTTCAGCTTGAGTCTGCTCCGAACTTGAGCTCCCCTCGATCCAGCCTTCCAGCCAACCTTTCTCCCAGGGTGTAAACCAGCACTGAGATTATGAAAAGCTGGGGTAAACTTGAAAATTTAAAAAAAAAAAAACCTACTTATTTATTTTATTTGACTGTGCCAGGTGTTAGCTGCAGCATGCAGGATCTTCAGTCGAGGCATGTGGGATCTAATTCCCTGACCAGGGATCAATCCCAGGCCCCTTGCATAGGGAAAATGGAGTCTTAGTCACTGGATCACCAAGGAAGTCTCTGGAAGGTAAATTTAATAGCTGGGGACAGCCACTCCATTGACACTCACCATAAAACTCATGGCAAATGACTTTTCAATGACCTCTGGTTTGGAACCATCCATACCACGGTGCTCATCATTGAATAAGGATATTTGGGAATTTCCAACATAAAAACTTGTTCCAGACCTTCTTCCATCCCCAAAATAAATCCAGCAAGGTTAGGAAAACACAAGCAAAGCCAGTAAAATAAATACAAGGTGTATGACTTGGGATTCAACCAGCACATCTTTACCAGCCAGAGGCAAGAGAGTGAGTTATCACTTGGATCTTCCCTGGCTTATTCACACTCTGACTGGTTCTCAGCCTTGTGGCTTGGTTAGCTTCCACACCAGCTTCCCTGGTTTGGGTAACTAAGGGCAATTTACTATTTGGATCAGACCCTTCACTTTCCTACCCTCTCCTCCTACTCTGGGTCTTTGCTGGGAGGTGCTAAGAGGCAGCTGAGTTACATCAGTAAAGGAACGGAACAGAGAACCTCAGGGGTGGAAACTGTGGGCAGGACCACATCTTAGCTAGGACAAAGAGAAGAAGCAAAATCTTGGCATCTCTGGGGTCTAGGGAAGTGATATTCATCTCTTTGTTGGTGTCGTTGTTCAGTCGCTCAGTCATGTCTGACTCTTTGCGACCGTATGGAGTGTAGCCGGGCAGGCTCCTCTGTCTTCCACTGCCTCCCGGAGTCTGCTCAGAATCAAGTCCGTTAAGTAGGTGATGCTATCTAACCACCTCATCCTCTGCTGTCCCCTTCTCCTGTTGCTGTCAGTCTCTTACATGTGGAAACATGAGCTGTTTCACAAACCTGCCTGAGCACTGGGGTGTTTTTAAAGACACAGATTCTCAGGGCCATTGAATGAGACCATCAGCCATCTTGGGTTTTTTTCTTTTCTTTTCTTTTTTTTTTTAGTTGTTGGCATGTGGGATCTAGTTCCCTGACCAGGGATTGAACCGAGGCTCCCTGCCTTGGGATCACGGAGTCTTAGCCGCTGGACCACAAGGGAAGTCCTAGCAATCTGTGTTTTTCAAAAACCCCTCTCAGATGGTCCCAAAGATCAGCTGGGTTTGAACACTATATTTTTATTATACACATTGAATATCAGAGAACATTCTCTCACTGTGCTATTTCATTTTAACCTCACCACTACCTATGGGGTCAGCAGAGGAGAGAATTCCCAAATATCGTCGATTTTGTTTGCCTGAGGAGGAGTAGAGGTCCCGAGAATGGAAGTGACATTCTTGAGTCACATAGCTCTCGAACCCAGGTCTTCCAGTCCCAAGCGTGGCACCGATGCTGCGGTGGGGAGATGAGCTTTGGAGTCAGTCAGCCAGGCTCCAAGGTAAGCATGGTGTCTGGCACATTTAGGCACCTAGTAAATCATTTCCCACTTCCTCCGGCTAAGGTCACTCCACTAGGGAATGGCACAGCCAGCGTTTAAAACCTGTCCTAGAAGTCGTAGAGCCTTGTGGGTTCCTTACTTAGCAACAGCAGAGCTTCACCCAGAGTTTGCACACCTAGCCATGGTGGTCAGTGCCAGCCTCCCTGCCCAAATGGTGTTCCTGGGCCAGGGCCAAGCCACAGAACTCGAAGCTGCAGTCTCTGTCCCAGACGAGCCCCGTGACTTGACTTTGCAGCTATTTCTGGTTCTGCCTTCGTCTCCAGCCTGCTAGAGCCTTGTCTCTATGGAGACAAAGGGACTGGGTCTCTGGGGACCATCTCCTGGTCTTTTCTGAAGGAGGAGCTACTATGGCAGCAGCGGGAGCCCCCTGGGGAGAAGATGTTGGCTAAGCACACAGTGTTATTATCTTCTTGACAGCTTCCTCCTGGGGCTCATCACACTCCAAACCAGGTGGATGCTACCCCTTCTAGACCCAGACAGAGCTGTTTCCTGCCAGGTTCCTTGGTCCCGTGAAGAGGTGAGAAGCACATTTGGTAGTTTCAGTGACATCCCAACATCCCATGTCTCACATCCCTTGGGTTGTCCAGGAACCAGGGGCTGGAAGCTGGTTATCCAGCCCAGGAGTTCTTTGCCGTGTTCAGGAGCATGGCAGGGGTGTCCCCAAGCCTAGGAATCACGGGCATTCTTCCTGGCTTCTCTGCTGGAGCTGTTCCATTGGGTCTCTTACTTTCTAGTAGGAAATGGGCCAAAAAGCTGAAAGCTTAGAGTTTCCCAGGAAGGACATCCTTTGGGGTGTGGACCAGATGACCAAGAGGTCAGATGGAAACCAATGAGCTGGCCTCCACAGGCCTCATCCCTCTCCCGCTCCTTGTGTGCTGTTTCTCAGAGACACAGGCTGAAAGCCCCTCGAGGACGTGGAGGCGGGGCAGAGGGAGGCAGGGGAGCAGCTTTAGGACAGCTGAGAACTTGTATTCCTTGACACCACCCATGAGCCAGCTGCCAGGCCCTCGGTCCCTGGGGCCATTGGTCATTCTTTCTGACCCACAGTGGTCACTGGGTGAGTTCTACTCCACATTTCATTTCTGGAACAAAAAAAGATGACTTGTTCAAAAGGAAGCTCTTTTCAACTATGAAAAAGTGAAAGCCTCCATGATTACTTTTAAAAGCAGAGGGTGGAGTTGGGGGTTGGAAATGAGCTGGTATTGACTGTGAACTCTGACACTGTGGTCTGATGTCAGCCCAGGAGGAGGTGTGTCAGCTCCTCGGACTGCCTTTCTTCACTGTTATTAGGGGGAGGGCTTGTGCTGCCTGGGGAGACTTAATTTCCACTCATGGAAGAAATTCCTGGAACAAACTGTGACGGGAGGAAGAAACGAAGAGTGAAGAAAAGGACTGATTAGAGAAGTTTTCCTTTAAGTTGTTTTGCAATAGCTGGAATTTTTTTTATCGCGTTAGGATGCCTGCGAAACAGGGGAGTGAATTGGATGAACTTGCAAAGGCCCTTCCAGTTGCGGATTTTAGAAAAAAACACCACCACTCCCTGAGATGTGAGTAGGTGGAGGGTATGGGTTGGGGCGAGACAGCCGGAGCGGGTGGCCCCAGCTGTCTGCCATCCACCCCCAGGCCACTAGGGGTCTCTGCTGATCCACCAGCCCAGACGTTACTCCCAAAGCCTCCCCAGCCTCCTAGGAGGACTGGCTTGTGCCTAACTTGCCTGGGCTGGGGGTGGGGAGCCAGTTCTGAGAGCCTGGGTTCTGCTGGGAAGCTTGTCTTGACCCACTCGGGCATGCCCTTGGCCCACCCTCTCAAATCCTTTTTAACGCTTTCCTGTTGGCTTGGTACGCTGGGCACACAAGGGATCTTTCTTATACATCTGTCTTTTCCCCTGCTTGGTTGCAGGGTTTTTCTTTTCTTTTTTTCTTTTAGGGAAACCGGGGTCTTTAAATTCCCTCAAACTACCCAGCAAAGCATTGGGTGCCTGACAGATGCTCGGTAGGTGAGTGGCCTGCCTGAGCTGAGGTCTGGACCTGGTGAGGAGGTTACCGATGTCCCCAAGCACCCCGTTCCTGGCAGCGTCCCTCCATTTCTGGCAAAGCCAGCGTCCTGTCCTGTCTCGGGCTGGGAAGAGTTGGGTTCCCAAACCCGGGAAGCCAGTCACATGTAAACAAGCCACCTAACCCTGTTCCTGTTCCTCTCCTGGTGGGAGATGACATCTCAAGGGAGAGGCAGCTTCTGGCCTGCAGGGACATGCAGCAGCTGTCACTCTTAAGGAACACTCCCTGGGAAGGAGGGAGCCACTCCGGTTTCTGAGCCTGGCGTGCCCGCCCTCGGCGGGGGTCCTGGCGCCTGAGCTGGAGGGTGGGTGGGGTCGTGGGGTGGGGCTAGGGACCCAGAAGGGACAGCCTTAACACCCGTGGAGGAGGAAGGCAGTGGAACTCAGTTTCCTGTCACCTGGGTCGGGGGTATCCCCTTTCCATCTCAGTAGTGACCCTGCAGGGCGGACCACCACTCCCGCGCTCGGCCACAAGGCAGAACTTCCAGGGGCTGGCCTGAGGGGCTGGCCCTCCACCCCCTCGGCTTCCTGCTAATCCTGAAAATGCAGGCTCCCTCTTGGTCAATCCGCAAGTCCCCTTCCCCAGGCGGGGGTGCAGTGATAATGCCCTTCCTGTATTTTTAGAGAGCACCCACCTGCAGAGTGACATCTGGTGGGCCAAGCCCGGTATCTCAGAACTCGGCTCTCTTTGTGGCCGCTCCCCTCCCTACTCTCAGTCAATTAGCGAATCCAAATTCTTTCTTCTCTACAGTTGGTTTCTCACTCTCTCTCTCATCTCTGAATCCCTGATCGACAGCTAGACAGGGTCATGGCTCCCCACTCGGGGTCCTGGAACTCTGGTTCTCCTTCCTACACGTCACTGAAAAAGTAAAAGGACCTAGGAAATGAAAATGGACTCTGGAGGAATCCATCCCTGACTCTGCTGCTTATTAGGCACGGGGCCTTGAGCCTTAACTGCCCTGAGTTTCCCTTTCCTTGGGTATAAAGTGGAGAAAAGAATGTGTACTTTGCAGGCTGGTTGTGAGGAGTAAGTGAGAGGATCTATGTCAAGCACCCAGTACACACAGTGTCTGAGACCAGGCAGCTCAATAAACATGGACGTTTTCTCCCTTTTCTCTACCAGTTCTCCCTTGAGCGGCTCAAGAGGTAGCAACTTAGTTCATTTATCTCCAACGCATCTTCAAGCCTTACCCCATTGTCCACATTCTCCACTGAAGGATGGAAGTCTTTGGCAATTTATGATGATCAGATTCAAAGCATAGCCCCCACAAATCTGGCTGCAAGATACTCTATTTGCAGTTAGAGATTGTGTTGCAGTGCTTTCTATGCCCTTGGAACCAAGCAGGTTCGGTAGATACCTGAACAGATGCTTGAGGCAAGAGTTTCCCCTAAACCCTGGCCTCTTTGTTCCAGGGACTGTTCTCTGTTCCTCCTCCTACTCCAGACTTCTCTTTACACTGGTAACACTCATACCGAGGGCTCCCAGATTGTCTACTAACCGCCCTTCACTCACCTGAGTGAAAAGAAAAAGTGAAAATGAAAGCTTTAGTCACTCAGTTGTGTCCAACTCTTTGCAACTCCATGGACTGTAGCCCACCAGGCTCCTCTGTCCATGGATTTTCCAGGCAAGAATACTGGAGTGGGTTGCCATTCCCTTCTCCAGGGGATCTTCCTGACCCAGGAATTGAACCTGGTGTATCCTGCACTGCAGGCAGAATCTTTACTGTCTGAGCCACCAAGGAAACCCGAAGCCTAAGTAGCCCAAGCTCCCACTGACCCAAGCCTGCCTGAAATGCTCCCTCCCTCAGGAAGTCCTCCCAAAGCCAGTGAAGCTACAGCTTCTCCAATCACATTAGCTTTGAAACTTCTCCTGCCGACCTATCTGATCCCTCCTGAGGCTGGCTCAATCTGTCTCTGGGCAGGAACAGACACGGGCCTTGAGGTGGGGCCTGGGCTTTCCCAGCAGGAGGAAGAAGGATGCTGAGAGGTGACTGGGCAACCTCAGGCCACACACATGCTTCGCTCAATTCAGACCCCTTCCAGCGGCTGCTTTCCCACCCTTCCTCAGGGTCCTCTTGCCCCTGAGCACTCTATGCTCACAGAACTTATCTAGATCTTCAGGTGGGACACAAGCTCCCTCCCACCGAGGTTGAGCGCTCATCCTGGAAAATTCACAGTGTTCTCTCAGTACCTAGTGCGGCACATACAGTAAGCATCCCCCCAGTGCTTGGCAGCTGAGTGAGAACTATGGCTCAGCCAGACCGGCCCTGGAAGAGAGCTGAGTTTTCATTTCCAAGGGGAAAGACGGTTTTAGGTTAAATGCAAGCTTGAGCAAGGCCAGCGTGAGCGTCTCTTCAGTAGAATCAAGGAAAGTGAAAGTGTTAGCCGCTCAGTCGTGTCCGACTCTTTGAGACCCCAAGAACTGTAGCCTGCCAGACTCCTCTGTCCATGGGATTTTCCAGGCGAGAACACTGGAGTGGGTTGCCATGCCCTCCTCCAGGGGATCTTCCCAACTCAGGTATCGAACCCAGGTTTCCCTCATTGCAGGCAGATTCTTTAGAGTCTGAACCACCAGTGAAGCCCCTGGAATCAAGGAAGAGCTTCCTTGCTAAGGATCAGCCCACACGGGAAGCCTGGGCCCTGCTGAGTAGGAAGCCAGGGTGTCATTAGACACAGGCAGGACAGGGTGGCTTTCTGGGGAGGGGAAGACCAAGCTGTGGCCCAAGTCCTTGGAAACCCCGGTTTAGCTCTCCTGCTTGGGAGAAACAGACTCCTCCACTCGGAACCTCGTTCCACCCCCTAAGAGGAAGCTCATGCATCGAAATAGGAGGCCAAGTGTGGAGTATGCCCAGACCCCAAAGTGCCAGGTGGGAACACAGTATGGCATCTGAGAGAGGGGGACCAATGTGAATAAAAAAAAAAATATCTCTCACTTTGCAACACAACACTGGATGATCAGCTCACAGGCAAAAGCATGAGCCAGCAGTTTGCAACAAAGCTGGCTAGTGGCCGGAATGCTGATCCTGTGGATCATGTTCCGGAGGGGAGACACCCCTCCCCAGGCCAGGCTGGCGCTCACTGCGGCTATTTCAGGCTGGGGGGGATTAAGGTCGAACCATGACGAATGTGTGTGTAGATACACACACACACACACACACACACACACACACACACTCCTCCCCTCTCCTTTCTGGTGCTGACTCCCATGCCCAGACCCCAGCCTGCCTCCTGCTCTAAGTCTCCCAGCCCCATGGGGCTCTCCTTCCTGGGAAGGCCCAGGGCCAGCCTGCACCCACCTTAGCAAGGCAGAGATGGGAGTCTGGGAATGAGGACAGGGCGACGCACACAAGGCATCCTGGCCAGCTTCTCCTCTGCACACCCCCAGGATACTGCACTGACCCCACCCCAGCCCCTCTCCCCGACTGTGGTCACCATCTCTCTTTCCAGCTCTTTTCTGCCTCTGTCTGTCTCCAGCCTCACTTCCCTCTTCCTTGTCTGTGTCTCTTCGTCTGTGTTGCTCCTTTCCTCCAGTTCTTCATCCTCTCCACACCTCCCTCTCAAACATGACCCTTGAAACCTACTGTATAGCACAGGGAACTCTGCTTAATGTTATGTGGCAGCTTTGGATGGGAGGGGACTGTGGGGAAGAACGCATACATGTATATCTATGGCTGAGTCCCTTTACTCTTCACCTTAAGCTATCACAACATTGCTAATCAACTATACTCCAATATAAACATTAAAAGTCTGAAAAAGTAATATAGACAGAAAAGCAAAGCATGACCCTTGATATCTGCCTTTCTTTCCCTCTTTCTCCTTATTTCTCCTCCCCTCCTCAGCCTTCTTCTTGCCTCTCTGATTTTTCTCTCTCCATCTTTTTCATCTTATTACGTCTTTCAACAGAAAATTATTGGTAAAATACCACGCACCAGACTCTGTGTGGTTATTGTCGGGTATAGGTATAATAATATATGAAATCCTGTCTCTGCTCAAAAAATGTTTGTTATCCAGGAGAGGAAAATAAGGCTTACACAGTGATGATAATGCAAAGTCACGTGTGATATTTACCGCATAAATGTCCCGCCATGCCCAGGAGTTAGCTGAGAGAAAGGAAAGTCCAGCTTTGGGGTGGGGTGCCCAAGAGGCCTCTATGGGGAGAGCAGCCTTCTTACTGTCCTTGTTGAAGAGGCTGGTTCGGTCCTGCAGAGGTGTGGGGACATCAAATACACGGGTGTGGAAGAACAGTGACGGAGGAGGGCCTTGAATGTCAGGTGAAAGGATGTGAAAACCCTGGGGGGAGGGGCTGGTAATCAGAGTTTTTGAGCAGGAGAAGGGCTTGAACAGTCCTTTTGATGATAAAGCCAGCCGCAGAAGCCTAAGAGGTGTGCTGGTGTGAAAGTGTGTGTGTGTGTGTGTGTGTGTGTGTGTGTGTGTGTGTAGGAGGGCCTCGAGATAGCCACAGAAGAGCAGAATAGGAAGCTATGGTAGTAGCTCGTGTGTAATTACCTTATTTACCCACTGAAGCCTGAACCAAGGAGGTGGGGGCAGAGACAGGAAATGAAGGGGCCAGTCTGAGAAGCGGCAAACAGGACCACCTTGCTGTGTCTTCTCTCTTTTTCAGTGTCTTTGTTTTTGTTGGATTGTCTGAGCTCCTCTTTCTAAGCAGATCAGAGGCCTTTCTGCAGCGGTCACCCCAGGGCCAGCTTCACTGTCAGGCACCTACGTGACGCTTGCAGTGATAGAGATCAAAGTTCCTTCCTCTTCTCTCTAAGCTCAGAGGCACTGGATGCTGGGATCCCCCAGGAGGACTGACTTCCGCAGACAGCATCTCCCATGCCTGGTTCACCCAGCACTCACGTTATCCTTCTCTACTAGTGTCTCCCAGTGACCCTGCTTCCTGCAGGATGAACCTGTCAGCTCCGGGACTCCAACCTTTAGGGGGCCCCTGTGGCTACTAAGCCCCCTGGCCCTCCTTTTTTTCCCCTCTAACCTGGTACACCTCCAATTCCAGAGCTCGAGTTGGGGTTAGAGGGCCCAGAAGGGGAAACCTGGTGCCTCTCCAAGGACCTGATTATTTCCAAAGACTTGTGCTAATTTTCTGATATGATCCTCACATCTCTGTGAGGCACTAAATCCTCATTACTTTTCCTGACCGATGCATTCTAATTAGATCAACACTTAAAACAAATTCACAATAGCCACAGGATGGCTTTCCATCTCATTAACTCCTCACTTATTATTTTCATGAAAATTACTGATAAAAATGTGCATCTCCATTTGGTGAGCCTCACAGCCTCCTCGGCTCCTATCTTGCATCTCTCCCGTCACCGGGGCTGCGCAGCGTCGCCATGGTAACCCACAATAATAGAAACTAATAAATTACAAACGAGATGCTCGTTGAGCAATTATTGTCCTCTTTTATGCAAGTTTCTTGCTAATTTTGATCATAAGGGAAAGTACAATAAGACTCTGAAGGAATGAGTCTATTTCAAGAGAATATTAGCAAGCAGAAGCCTGGGCGGCGGAGTTTAGATCTGTAATAAAGTGATTTGGTGATTTCAAGCAAAGGGAAGAGGAAATAAACTTCCTTGCCTCGTGTCTCCTGCAGTACTCACTATTGAGTACCTCAGAGATTCCCTGGGGGTGGGCTCGATGCGACTTTTGTGGTCAACATGTACAAGGCGTGGCTGGCCTTCTAGAGGTCACCCTGTCCCTTCCCCTGCCTCTGCCAACCTAGAGAAACAGATTATGTGTTGGTACAGGTTAAAAATGGCATCACCTTTCTTTGGCACTCTTTCCAGCACATCTCACCAATCACTCTAAGAAAGTTCACCTGTATCCCCAAGCCTGATTGTCTCATGGGTAGAAGGCTACTGCAAACCTCCTGTGGGGTCTCCATGTGCCTGTCCTGGACTCCAAGCTCAGTGGGAGAAGGTGGTGAGCCTAGGGCTTACACAGACACCAGTGAGTTGGAAAGGTATCGCCAGGAAGCTTTCACAGTTTATAGGTTTGGGGGAAATATTCTGCCCTGGAGAGAACCCATTCTTTCCTAGAGCACAGAGTTACTGTTTCCACAGTTCCCGGTCCTCAGGATGAAGGTGGCAGGTGAATCTTGAGAGGAAGGGGTGACTTTCGGTGACTTATACAGTGGCCCTGAACTACAAGGAGACAGATGTGCCAGAGTGGGGTGAGCAACTAGAGAATGATCGGGGAAAAGCTGTCCCTTGGGAAGCTTCTGTCTTCTTCTATTAAGTGAGCGGAATTCAGGAGAGGACCACTTCCCCCAAACCCTCCTGCCCAGAACACAAGAACTCATCAAACCAAAACCCCTGGAGAAGCCCAGGGGTGGTGCTGGCAAGTCTGATTCCATTCCCAGTTCTGTCCTGCCTCATCCTCTAGCAAAACTCTCCATCTCCTTAACTCTTGTGCTCATTTCCTGGGATCTCTTGGACCTGGAAGCCAGGAATCACTTTGAACATTGTCCCTCTCAGACCTAGTCATTTTCTAGGGAATATTGATGCCCTGGCATGGTGAGCCCTGGGCTTTAGAGGGTCTGGCTGCCTGAAAATAGCAGGAGGAATGGACCAGAGGATAGATCTCATGATGAAAGGATCCAGTGACTCTAAACCATTTTCCTAGGTCTCCACGGGACCTTCTGATACCTGGCTTTGGAGCCTGGCTAGGAGAGAGGACCGAGTGCTCTGTGTTACCTGTGAGTGAAGGTTTATGGAGGGCTGGTTGGGGGAGTAGGGCCCCCCGAGGTCGTTCCTGAGCAGATTATCACTGTGCATCTTGGTTTTGAGGCAGGTGATGTACCGGTTACAAAAGTCCTTGCAGAGTTCATTGACTTTCTCCAGCTCCAGCAGGTGGATTCTCAGCACCTGGATCGCCTTCACCATCTGCGGAGAGGGAGGACAGGTGAGCCCGGGTGTGTCCGGATTCCAGTCCCCTCACTGCCTTGACCCTCAAGCCCCAAGCACACCAGGACAGAGAAGCCCGTTTCTGCTCTGGCGATGTAGGATTTAAATTCTCTTTGTGGGTACATGCTGATTGTTAGCTTGTATTTTTAAATGCACAGTTTTAGGGTTTTTTTTTAACTTAAAAAAAAATCTATACACAGCTACCCTGGGTCTTTGCCACTGCACGCAGGCTTTCTCTAGTTGCGGGCGAGAGGGGGCTACTCTCTAGTTGCGGTGCACGGGCTTCTCATTGCAGTGGCTTCTCTTGTTGCGGAGCCCAGTCTCTAGGCACTTGGGCTTCAGTAGTTGTGGTGTACGGGCTTAGTTGCCCCGAGGCATGTGGAATGTTCCTAGGCCTGGGATTGAACCCATATGCCCTGCATTGGCAGGCAGAGTCTTACCCACTGGACCACCAGGGAAGCCCCTGTTTACTTTTTTTGAGCCTCCTGTTATCATAGCTGTCCTGGAGGCAGATATGCTATTCTGAGAACAGCCTTAGAGATGGAAGGCCACGTCTCCAGCTCTGCGCCTGCCTGTCTGTGTGGCCTTGGTCAAGTGCGTAAGTTCTGCGCCTCACTGTCTGACAGCCGGGGGCAATGATGCCCTTCTTGCCAGCTGCGCAGGTTTGCAGAAAGGAGCATCTGAGGGAAGGCACATGATGCGAAGGGTGTGGCCCTGAACAGGCAGGAGGAAGGCAGAGATCAGATCTCCTTGTAAGAGCTCCAAGAGGTCAGGGGCCGGCTATTCTTAAAGGCGTGGTCTGAGTGCCTCATGTGACGCCAGTCACCGTGCAGATACCCCATCAGTGCCTGTTGACTGACCGCATCATCCAGCGTGACTGAGCTGGGCGCTGGGATGCTCAACTGTCTGCGGTGGCTTTTTCCATGCTCTTTGGGAGGCAGTACGTGAGCCTGCCGCCTCTTCAAATGGACCTTCCTAACCTTTCAAGGCAAGAGGCTATTTCTCAATTGAAGCTTTTCTTTTTACTGTTGCTATTATTATAGAAAGAAAGCACTGTGGGAAGTAAGGAACATAGAGGATGAAAAAGGCTGCCCTTGATCCAATCACCCTAAAAAATGATGAGTTTTTTTGTGGGGGGTTTCACATGCACATATGTCAGCATAGTTTCAGTCACTTTGTACATGTAATTTTGTTTCCTGCTTTTCCCTTAGTTTACTGGATGTATTTTTCTAAGTGGCAACATTGTTTTCTCTATTCTTGCTTCTAGCCTGTGGGCTTCTAGAAGGGAGAAGTGGTGTCTAATTTGCTCATCCTATTATCGTGGTTATTAACACATGTGGATACTGAGTATATAGTTCTCGAATGGGTAAAAGTTATTGAGTAAATATACTTTAAATTATTGCATACCATTCCATGCAATAATAAAGATAATAATATAATAAAATAATGAAAAAATAATAAAAATTCCATGGGGCGTCCCTGTGACTCAGATGGTAAAGAATCTGCCTGCAATGCAGGAGACCTGGGTTCAATCCCTGGGTCAGAGAGATCCTCTGGATAAAGGAATGACAACCCACTCCAGTATTGCTGCCTGGAGAATTCCATGGACAGAGGAGCCTGGTGGGCTTCAGTCCATGGGGTCCCAAAGAGTCAGACACGACTGAGTGACTAACACAGAAATAACATATCATTCCATGTATGTGCCCTACTTAGCCAATTCCTTATTGTTGGGCATTTAGGTTAATTCCAATTTTTCAACTTTATAAAAAATGTTAAGTGACTAGTTTCCAGCTTCACAGTTTATTAATGCTTCTTCATTATTTTCTTAGGACAAGATCCCAAAAGTGATCAGAAAAAAACAAAAATCTATGGACATTCTTTTGGCTCATGATTCAGTTCAGTTCAGTTCAGTCGCTCAGTCATGTCTGACTCTTTGCGACTCCATGAATCGCAGCACGCCAGGCTTCCCTGCTCATGGTAGATATGGCCAAATCACTTTTCAAATAAAGATGTTGGAGCAACTGGACATCCACAAGCAAAACAGTGATTTTCACATCTTACACAAAAATTAACTCAAAGACCAAAACGTAAGGCATAAAACTGTAAAATTTTTAAGAAAAAAAATAAAACACAAGAGAAAATAATCAGGACAGAGGGCTAGGCAAAGAAGTCTTAGATTTGACACCAAAACATGACCCAGAAAAGGGAAACTTGATGAATTGAACCTTATCAAAGTGTAAAATGTTTGCTCTTCAAAAGACCCTGTGAAGAAGATGAAAAGACAAACTACAGAACAGGAGAAAATATCTGAAAAACACGTATCTGACAAAGGACTTATATCTAGAATATATAAAGAACTCTCAAAACTAACCAGTAAAATAACAAGCAATCCAATTAGAACATGGGCAAAAGACAACATCAGACATTTCACTGAAGAGGATACATAGATGGCAAATAGCCACACAAAAAGATGTTTAGAATTATCAGAGAAGGGTCTTCTCTGGTGGCTCAAATGGTAAAGAATCTTCCTGCAAAGCAGGAGACCCAGGTTCTATCCCTGAGTAGGGAAGATCCCCTGGAGGAGGGGATGGCAACCCACTCCAGTATTCTTGCCTGGAGAATCCCACAGACAGAGAAGCCTGGCGGGCTACAGTCCATGGGGTCACAGAGAGATACGACTGAAGTGACTTAGCAACATGCATGCATCATCAGGGAAATACAACTTAAAACCACAGTAAGATGTCACCACACACCTATCAGAGTGGTTAACATTAAAAATAGAGATAACGCTAAATATTGGCAAGGAATTAGAAACCGGCTCACTCATGTGTAACTGGCAGATATGAAAAATGGTCCAGCCACTCTGGAAAACAGAATAGTTTCTTACAAAACTGAATATATACCATCCAGCTCAGCAGTTGCACTCTTGGGCATTTATCCCAGAGAAATAAAAACATGTGTTCACCTCAAAACTTGTATATTCAAAGAAATCTTATTTTTAATAACCCCCAAGCTGGAAACAACCAAAATATACTTCAACAGGTGAATGGATAGAGAAACTATGGGACATCTGTATCATGAAATCATACTTAGCAACAAAAACAAACTACCAATATACTCAACTGCTTGGATGGATTTAAAGGGAATGATGCTGAGACAAAAAGCCAGTCTCAGGCTACATACATAATGCCATTTATATAACATCCTTTTCTTCTTTTTTTATATATAGAACATTCTTTAAATGACTAAATTTTAGAGATAGAGAACAGAGCAGTGATTGCTAAGGGGTATGGTATGGGAGGGAGGGAGGAACTGCTCTGTATCTTGACAATCATAGTGTCTCCATGAATACACATGTGATAAAGTGGCACAAACTAAACATACACACACACATATTGCTATGACTATATGTAAAACTAGTGAAATCTGAGTAAGTTTGGTGGTCATACCATTGTCATTTCCTGGCTGTGAAATTGTTCTCTAGCCACGCAGAAAGGGAATCAGGACTTCTCTATACTAATTCTTACAGCTGCATGTGAATCTACTGTTACATCAAAATAAAAAGCAAAAAGAAAAGAGTGGGTGCTTGCCTTCCAAGATGATTTATGCTGACATAAGCCATGTAGAGGCGTCTTTCTTTAATTTCACCCTCCTAACTTTTGGCCAACATTTTGATGTCCAGGAAGATTAGCAAGGGCATCGCTCCCCGAGACTCCTATGGTCACGTGTGTTGAGCGGTAAGCTGTGTGACTAAAAGCCATGGCCACATCCTCTCTGAGCTTCATCAGCATTTCAAGTGCTGAGAGTGACAGAAGAGCCCCCAGACTCTCATCTGGATTGTCTGATAGGTAGGGATTCAGTTCAGTTCAGTTGCTCAGTCGTGTCCGACTCTTTGCCACCCTATGGACTGCAGCACGCCAGACCACCCTGTCCATCACCAACTCGCAGAGTTTACTCAAACTCATGTCCATTGAGTCAGTGATGCCATCCAACTATCTCATCCTCTGACGTCCCTTCTCCTCCCACCTTCAATCTTTCCCAGCATCAGGGTCTTTTCTAATGAGGCAGTTCTTCGCATCAGGTGGCCAAAGTGTTGAAGCTTCAGCTTCAGCATCAGTCTTTCCAGTGAATATTCAGAACTGATTTCCTTTAGGATGGACTGGTTGGATCTCCTTGCAGTCCAAGGGATTCTCCAGAGTCTTCTCCAACACCCAGTTCAAAAGTACCAATTCTTCAGTGATCAGCTTTCTTTATAGGGACAGGGATTGTGCTTGGCTAATTAAAGGCTCTTGGAGAATTAGATGAAGTGTCACTCAGAGGCAGAAACTGACAACTGTATATTTTCCTCAGTGATCAATGTAAAGAAAGAGAGGAAAACAATAGAATGGGAAAGACTAGAGATCTCTTCAAGAAAATTAGAGATACCAAGGGAACATTTCATGCAATGATGGGCACAATAAAAGAGAGAAATGGTATGGACCTAACAGAAGCAGAAGATATTAAGAAGAGGTGGCAAGAATACATAGAAGAGCTATTAAAAAAAAAAAAAAGATCTTAATAACCAGATAACAATGATGGTGTGATCACCTACCTAGAGCCAGACATCCTGGAGCGTGAAGTTAAGTGGGCCTTGGGAAGCATCATTATGAACAAAGCTAGTGGAGGTGATGGAATTCCAGCTGAATATTTCAAATCCTAAAAGATGATGCTGTGAAAGTGCTGCACTCAATATGCCAACAAATTTGGAAAACTCAGCAGTGGCCACAGGACTGGAAAAAGTCAGTTTTCATTCCAATCCCAAAGAAAAGCAATGCCAAAGAATGCTCAAACTACTGCACAATTGCACTCATTTCATAAGTGGGCAAAATAATGCTCAGAATTCTCCAAGCATAGCTTCAACAGTACGTGAACAGAACTTTCAAGCTGGATTTAGAAAAGGCAGAGGAACCAGAGATCAAATTGCCAACATCTATTGGATCATAGAAAAAGCAAGAGAGTTCTAGAAAAACATTTACTTCTGCTTCATTGACTATGTTAAAGCCTTTAACTGTGTGGATCACAGCAAACTGTGGAAAATTCTTCAAGAAATGAGAATACCAGACCACCTTACCTTACCTACCACCTTACCTGATGTGTATGCAGGTCAAGAAGCAACAGTTAGAACCGAACATGGAACAACAGACTGGTTCCAAATTGGGAAAGGAGTATGTCAAGGCTGTATATTGACACCCTACTTATTTAGCTTATATGCAGAGTACATCATGCGAAATGCTGGACTGGATGAAGCACAAGCTGGAATCAAGATTGTCAGGAGAAATATCAATAACTTCAGATATACAGATGACATCACCCTTATTGCAGAACATGAAGAGGTACTAAAGAGCCTCTTAATGAAAGTGAAAGAGGAAAGTAAAAATGCTGGCTGAAAATTCAACATTTGAAAAACGAAGATCATGGCATCCGATCCTATCACTTCATGGCAAACAGATGGGGAAACAATGGAAACAGTGACAGACTTCATTTTCTTGGGCTCTAAAATCACTGCAGATGGTAACTGCAACCATGAAATTAAAAGGCACTTGCTCCTTGGAAGAAAAGCTATGACAAACTTAGACAGCATATTAAAAAGCAGAGACACTTTGCTGACAAAGGTCCATCTAGTCAAAGCTATGGTTTTTCCAGTAGTCATGTATGAATGTGAAAGTTGAACTATAAAGAAAGCTGAGCGTCGAAGAACTGATGTTTCTTGAACTGTGGTGTTGGAAAAGACTCTAGAGAGTCCCTTGGACTGCAAGGAGATCCAACCAGTCAATCCTAAAGAAAATCAGTCCTGAATATTCATTGGAAGGACTGATGCTGAAGCTGAAGCTTCAATACTTTGACCACCTGATGCAAAGAGCTGACTCATTAGAAAAGACCCTGATGGGAAAGATTGAAAGTAGGAGGAGAAGGGGACGACAGAAGATGAGATGGTTGGATGGCATCACCGGCTCAATGGACAAGAGTTTGAGCAAGCTCTGGGAGATGGTGAAGGACAGGGAAGCCTGGTGTGCTGCTGTCCATGGGGTCACCAAGAGTTGGACACGACTGAGCAACTGAACAGCAGCTCTCTATAGGCACCAAGAACATCTAGCGCCTCCAGCAGTACAATCTCTCGTAATTTTAAAAAATATTTATGTATTTGTCTGAGCCAGGTTTTAGCTGTACCATGTGGGATCTGGTTCTCTGACCAGGGATCAAACCTAGGTCCCCTGCATCAGGAGGGTGGAGTCTTAGCCGCTGGACCAGCAGGGAAGTGCCTACAACCTCCCTTAATTTAACATTATTCTTTCGACAAATAGTAAGTCTCATTAAATGCCAAATGCTGCACAAGACCTCTCACTCGAATAAGCCAGTCAGCTTTGTCTCCTCCAGCCAAAATAATCCTAATTCCTTAAACCTTTCTTCTTTTTTTCCTCCCTCTGTTCCTTCTTCCTTCCATCCTTTCATTTCTTCTTTCCTCTTTCTCTGAGCTTTCCTTAACTGGACTATTTTTCCTTTTCAATCAACATTTACTCACTTTAAAATCTTCCCGTGAATACACACACATACACACACACACAGGAAAGTACACATACCTATAGTCAAGAAATACTTCTTATGCAAAAAGAATCAGAAAATACAATTAAATAGAACAAAATAAAAAATAAAATCTATCCAAAATAGCTTTGCTCAGATGAAATACGTGTGCAATGTGTTTAAATCAGATCTGATGCACAGTGGCTGAAAGTGGACCTACCTTTTGGTTTAATAAAGCACAGGTGAAGGATTACTTTTTTATGAGATAACAGACTTGGTTTAAAGATTTAAGAACATAGAGTAAATCACAATGGTATTCCAAGGCAATGAATATGTAGGATCTATTCAGTATTAGAGAAAAAAGTGGGCAATGCCATTAATATGGGGCAGCTGCCTGGCATAGCACAAAGCCTGTGGGATTTACCGTCAGCCCAGATTTGAGTCCAGGACTACTGTTTACAGATTGAGTGACATTGGGCTAATTCCATGACTTCCCTTAGCCTCAGTCTTCCTCATCCCTGACTCACAGGATTTGATAAGGGCTAAAAGAGATAATAATGTGAAAGTGCTTTATAAACCACAGGGAACCAAAGGCATATACATTTTTGCAACCTCTTTTAATGATTTCTAATATCCTGTTGGCTTTTCTATTGCTATTCCATTTTCAGAGAGTGGAAAAATAATCATCCCCAGTTTTTTCTTCTATATTTATGTTTTGTGAATCATCCTCTAGCTTATTTCTAATGCAATTTTGGGTTTTTGCCTCTAAATCAGAATAAAACTCTGACGTATTAAACTATTTCCCTAAGTGATCGATGTCATGTAAAAGGTTATTCCAAATCTTCTAGTGCAATGAACAGTTCCATTTAATTTAATATCATCATCAACTGTGATGAATGTATCCTTAATTCCTTTTCTCCCAGTTTGGCTTCATCTTTTAGCTTCTCTCCCCACCCTTCTTTTTCAAAATACTAATTAAAAAAACAGCCCTCTTTTTCTAAGTAGCATCCTTCACTAAAGCAAAACAAGATGCAATCTTACATGTTAGTCTTATATCACAGCACATGGGCCCTACATGCCTGTATGCTAAGTCGCTTTAGTTGTGTCTGACTCATTGTGACCCCATGGACTGTAGCCCACCAGGCTCCTCTGTCCATGGGATTCTCCAGGCAAGGATCCTGGAGTGGGTTGCCATTTCGTCCTCCAAGGGATCTTCCTGAACCAGGGATCACTTAAGTCTGAACCTGCATCACTTAGGTCTCCTGCATTGGCAGGTGGATTCTTTATCACAAGGGCCACCTGGGAAGCTTGAATGGCCTCACAAGTCTCAGTAAAGTCCACAGGATGAGGGCCTCTCATTTTCAGGAATGTCCCATGATGTGATGTCCTAAATTTTATTTCCTGTCTGAGTATTTTGAACCAGACCTTTCACTTCATCTGTAACATGTAAGCTGATCAATAATACTTACACTGAAGAGCTGTTGTGAACACTGAATGAGACCATGTACACATGTATCCTGGGCACATAGTAACTGTGTTGTACGTCGATTATTTGCACCAACATACCCCCCCCTCCATCAAGCACTTTTCTGAAAAGTGGCCTCTCTTGTAAGATTGCGACCTCTTCATTTGATAAAGACCTCTTCCATTGATAATAATAAATCCTTGCCTTTCAAAGCATTTATGTACATAGCACTTTACAATATGCAAAATGCTTCTCTCTCCATTACCTCATTTGAGTTGCATAAACTTGGGGACCCACAGGCACGGTTATCATTCTCCTGGGGAAAAGGAGATCAAGACTCAGGGATTAGGTAACCTGCGAAATTCCAGGCAGCAATTAGGGAGAAGTTCTGCCCTGGAGGGCAGACTCCTTTTTCCCTCTCCTTCTTCTGCCATTTGGGAAACTGGAATAGTCTGCTTCACGTACAGATGAAAAGGGATTGGTAAACATGCATTGCTTGAAGTGCTCTGAAGTGCTTCCTGCGTGTCGCTAGGGCAGCCAAAGCTAAAATCTAATTGGGAATTTTTCCAGGCCAGCCCAGCCCGGCCTGAGCAGTTGGAAGGGTGGGGTCCCTGGAACAAGGCCTGGAACATGGGAGAAAGGTGAAGACCAGGGGCTGGAGACTGCCAGATGACCTGGGGACAGGACGAATTCTTAGGGAGGCTGTCACGCAGGACATGTTAAATACTTTTAAGTCACAATGTGGCATTTCCCTGCCTCGTCCTCAGACTTTGGAGAGGTCTTGTGGTTCAGGAAAAAGAGGTGGGCTTCAGGAGCTAGACAAATCCCAGCTCTGTAAACTTAGTGACCCCAGGGTTCTCAGTCTTGGATTCTCCCTTCTAAAGTGGTTATAATGATAACCCCTCCCAGGGCTATATCGAGAATTAAATAGCAGAGCTGGGTGCTAGGAAATAGTGGATTTTGGAGTCTGAGTCTGGGGCCCTCCACCTTCTGGGATGCTCTGCAGGATTCACATGATCTCTGCATTTCCTTGTTCTCATCTGTAAAATGGGATAACAACAGCAACTCCCTCAACATCATACTGAGGATAGAAGAGATTTGGCCAGAAAAGAACTAAAGATGAATGCAGAGGGAGTACTAAGAAAAGACGGAGTCTAGGGCCGCATAATTGCTAGGCGTGGGCCAGGGCTCCACGCCTGTGTTTGACTCACGTACGAGCTGTGTGATCTTGAGCTATGATTTCACCTCATGTCACAAGATCCTCATCTTAGTGAAAGTCCTGCCCAACTCTTTGACACCCCGTGGACTGCAGCCCGCCAGGCTCCCCTGTCCATGGAATTCTCCAGGCAAGAATACTGAAGTGGGTAGCCATTCCCTTCTCCAGGGCATCTTTCTGACCCAGGGATTGAACTTGGTTCTCCTGTGTTGCGGGCAGAATCTTTACTGTCTGAGCCACCAGGCTTCTCTCATCTTTAAGCCCCCTCATCTTAAAATAGGGATAGTAATAATCTGTGCCTTGTGGGTCTGAAAAGAGGATTAAATAAGATGATACAGGTGTAGTGTTTAGGACGACGGCACCTGGCACCCAGTAAGTATGCTATAAATGTTATTTATTACTGGCTTTGATTATTATTTCCTTTCCCTGTTCTGGGGTCTTGTGGGATTTTCTGCTCCCGTCGAGGTGAAGAGGGTCTGGATAGAAGGCAGGAAGGAACGACTCTCTGAAGGGGTGCTGCCTGGGGTCCCTGTAGACCCACGGCTCCAGCCTGCCTCCTTCACATGTCTCCATATTCGCAACCTCTGGCCTCTGCACCCCACCCCCTTCAGAGAGGGCCCAGGGGCCTGGGGGGCCCCATGTTGGAGCTGGCTTTGCGATCAGGCAGCTCTAATCTGTCCCGTGAGCCCCACCAGAGTCTCATTAAAACGTGCCCCATAAATGTTAAAAAATTTACACATAAAAAAATTCCATGCATGAAACTGAAACCGTACGTTTTACAGCCTCGGTTTGAAATCTTGCATAATATATAAAACCTCGGCCCTGCACTGGGGGCCCGTAAATCAGATTTTATAAAACAAAAAGCTTTTGCCTTTCAAAGGGGTTTGGGGAACTTGCAAATTTTACAAACTGTACCAACTGCCAGTCAGAGGCTGCTGGGCCCAAATAGGGGATCAATGGGCCAGGTGACAGAGGGCTGGTGAGTACTGGGGTGTGTGTGTGGGGGAATTGGAGCCAGGGCGGGGGGGTTGTCTCTGGAGAAGCTGACCAGGGGAATGCCACCCCGATGGTACTGAAATGGGGAGGTGGAGAGGGTCAGGGAGTGTGTGTACCAGCAGGAGAGACACTTATTTAATTTTTTAAATTTTTTACAATTAATGTCATATATTTTTATTACTCAGACTTGCACTCCTCTTCACTTTTCTTATCAGGCTATTTTTTGTGAGATGCTTATTTATAAATGAGGGTTCTGCTGCCCCCAGGGAAGCAGAGAGGTGGGTGATGGAGTGGAAGGAGTCAGCAGACCTGGGCGCTGACAAGTCACCGCCCTTCTTCGGACTCCAGTGTCCCGATCTGTAAAATGGACATGCTGCTCTCTACGCTTGGGGTTTTCCCCCAGTGTTTTATGATTCTCAATTTCTATTCTGGCAGCTGGCTAACTGGGAAGGGAGGTTTACTCAGAAACCTACGCTCTGGGAATCTCTCTGGTCTCTGAGCAGCTCTGGGAGGGCTTCGTCAGCTGTGGTTCCCATGGGAACCTGTCCAGGAGATCACGGGAGCCGGGGAGGTGGACACAGCGATTTGCTTGGATGGGAGGAGAGGGACCAGCAGGAGGGGGAAGACCCGCATCTGGGGGGTGTTAGGCCTGGTGGGGCTGGGGAGGAGGCAGGATCTGAGCCCCGCTCCAGGATCCAGGGTGGGACAGTTTGGGGGGATCCCAGTGTCCTCGTTACAAGCCCATCTGTGAAAGTCAACATTCAAGGGCAAAGGAAAGCCGCCCTGACACACATATATATAAAAAATAAATCTCTCAATTATCTCAGCTCATTTGCTTGGGGTCTCATTTTATGTCCCTGCTCCGCTGCGCAGTATATCTGTCCGGATAAAGAGTTACAGTCCGCTGGGCTACGTGTGCGGGGTTGTAAAAAATACAGATGCCAAATTAACTGGCTGTGGCACTCGGCAGCTGATTGAGCTGATAATGACGCGATCTGACCTTTTTCTAATTTCTAATTATGTGCATCTCGGCAGTGCCGGCTGCACGACTCTCGTTCTAATGATGGCTCCTGTGGTCGGCCTCCTCACCTCCCGGCTCCCGACACAGGACCACACGTGGGATGGCAAAGGGCACAGCCTGATCCCAGCGCCCCCACTCCCCCCCAAGCCCCGGAAGGTTTCAGGCCCTCAGCCACATGTCTCTTGATGGCCTGGAGGTGAGGTGAGGCGGCTGGAATGCCTGGCCTTAGTGATACTGCATTTGACCTTAACCTTCTGGATGCCATGCATTTTCAAAGGCCATTTAGTTCCACTAGTCATGGCGTTAATTTTTTATGACAGTCACAGGAGACAGGTGTACTGGCTCTACAGATGGGGAAATAGAGCTTCAAAGGAGCTGTCGTCAAAGCCACCCAGAGGGTGAGCTTGGCCTCAGGTCCTTGGTTCCTTCAACCACCTCCATTTAAATAATCGATCCATCCATCAGTCACTGACTGTGGCCAACTCCCCCAGGTAAACTCCTCCGGGTCCATGTGAGTGGGTGGGCTGTGCAAAGCCTGCTCCATGAGTGGACCACTCTCAGCCCATCACTTGGGATAGAAGCCCAGGGAGCACCAGGGGCCTGGGGCCACTGGGGCAGCTCCTGCAGCAACCCCACCCTCAGATCAGGCAAGGCACATGGTGGACACTACCACGTTTTGCTGGATTAGATGAAGAAATCTGAGTCTTTGAGTGAATAGACCCCTGAGAGACCCAGGTAGTGTCGTCCAGGGGAGAGCATGGAGATGGTCACTTTTTGGTATTTCCAGGCTGTACTCTTGGGTTGGCTAAAAAGTTTGTTTTCCAGGTTTTTCCACTAAGTCTTATGGAAAAATCCAAATGAACTTTCTGGCCAACTCAGTAGACTAAGAGGCTGTCCTTGGGCTGGGAGGGGGAGATGTCTTCCAGAGCTCACCTGGCAGACGGCAGCGGGCAAGTTTGCAAGGTTTGCTTCGCCAGGACTCCTACTTCTAAAGAAGGGTTATTTTCTTTCATATTACTCAGCCTATTTTAGGTATTTCCCGCCAGTTGAGGTCTCAGCTTCTTTTGGGGGTCAAGTGAAGGGAGTGTTCATTCCAGCTCCCACACAAATGGCTGCCTCACCTCCTGGCCCCATGCCTGCTGCGGGGGTAGCTTCTAAAGACCTGACTCACAATTGTGGTTTTGAGATTCTGATCAGATGAACAGCAGGGCAGGGGCAAGTCTGCCTGCACTAACTACCCAACCGAATGGAGAACGTGCATGGGGACTGCTGTCCCGGGGACCTGAGAGATAGGGGACTGTGTCACCGGAAAGGATGTTAGCTCAGTCACAGCCAGGAGTTGAGCAGAGGTGTGTCTGGGGCTCCCAGAAACCTTCACTAATGCTCCTGACCTTGACCATGTGCGTATCCTCTGTCCTGTATTATAATGCACCATAACACTTCATAGATTTCAGGCCAAGGAGGGGGGCCTCTCCTGGTAGCTCTCCTGGACTCCATAAAGTATGATATTCAACTCCTGAGAGAAGCAGAGGGGTGGGTCATTCACAACACAGAATAATACCCAAGTCATTTAAGTCTGCTCTGCAGATGCACTGTGTATGTGTGTGTATGTGTGTGTGTGAGTGTTCCTTCCTTCCTGGAGTCACATTGGCTTTTCTAAATCTGTTTCCCTTTGGGGAGTAGGTACTAACTAAATTCTGGATGGAGGTCAGCGCTATAATCAATCAACTTATGGAAGACATATTTTCAGTTTCCAAATTCACTGTGCATGATCTGGATAATCCACCCACAGCAAAATCAAGAATCATGGTTAATAATCCCAGGATAACTGTTGTCATGATGAACAAACAGAGCGGTCTCTCCACAGCTCTTTTCTCAGCAGGATTCCCAGGGCCAAACGAAGAGTTAGAGTATCATCTAATCTAGTGGCTCCCAAGCTTTATTAAAGATTGAAGTTGTCTGGGAAACCTTTAAAAATGTACATGTGCAAGTCCCACTAAACTTATTGAATCCTGGTTTCCAGGTGGAGGGGCCCAGGAGTATGTACTTTTTAAAGCTGTAGTGATGATCTGGATGACAAGCTAGGCTTGGGAGCCTGATCTACTGTATCCTAAATGGGCAGGACATCTGCTGGTCTTCTCAGTAGAGAAGCTGGGCTTCTCATCTGTTGCTTCCAGTCTTCCAATCCACTGATGTGGATATGAATATGCATGTCACCCTCCTCCTTCACAATGTAGCACATGGCCATCAGCTCCTCTCTGGGCAGCCCAAGACGGATTTCCCAATATGCCAGGATTCCAGCCCTCAGAACATTCTGGATGCCATGGCCCTCCCCTTCTCTCATCTGCACTGCAAGAAGTGGGGAGGTGACGCTGGTGCTGCGGGGGAGGAGGAAGGGAGAGCTTTGGCAGCATCACCAGTGTGTGCAACTCTTGGTTAAAGGTTCTCAGCTGCTGGAACACCAAGGCCTGCCCACAGGGGGGAAGAACATTTCTTTGCTGAATGAATGAATGAAAGGATTGCTTTGGGGGCATTTGGAGGGGATCAGAGGGCAGGACAACCCTAGCCAGGGTGGGGGTTGGAGGGTCTTTACCAGATTGTCCAGTTCCGGGTCATCGCTGAAGAAGGGCTTGTGTTCCTGCTCCTGCTGGTGGACAAAGTTCTCGATGTCCACGTCAAAGCTGGCGGACGTGATGCACTCAGAGCCCTGGGTGGCCTGTTCACATTTCTCAAACAGCAGCGTCAGGAGCGGGAAAAGAGGATGCCTGTGGGGACAGTGAGAGCTCACACATGTGCACTCAGAGACCTGCTGCCATCAGGGCTCAGAAGCCTTCAGAGGCCCATCCCACCTTCCTGTCACCTCTTCTCCCAGGGTCCCACTACTGGAGGAAGGTCCTGGTCCCCACGGTCCGTTGGGACAGCAGCATTTCATACCCTGGCACGGAGGATCCAACCTCCTCATTCCTGGGGCCTCAGTGGCTTCTGTTCCTCCCCTACTGGGAGCCTGCCTGTTCTCTTTGTCTAGATAAATTGTGTGGATATTTGATGAGAGATGCTGGGTATAACCCTTCAAAGAGGTAGGTGTCCATTTCGGGCTCAAGGTCAACACGGGAAGGAAATATGGGAAGTGTGCAGAAAAGCCCTGGATGTAAACATTCATCGCAGGTCACAGATCCACACTTGGCTGTGTAGACTCAGCCAAGGGCAGTACCTGTGTGTTGGCAAGTGTCGATGGGGGTTGGGGAGGTGGGGGGAGAGCGGGGAGGAAGGTGTGTGGACCTGGCTACTCGTCACACATGGTGGGCAGATGTCCCCATCCATCCTGCCTCTGCTGGCTGACTCAGTTTAGGTCAGACACCCCACTTACAGGTGACACCTCCCTACACACTTCCATCAACACCCACTTAGCACAACTGCAATTAAATAATAATACCCATCATTACTTGGCCACTGTTTTTCCCCAAGACTGTCCCTGTCTCAATGATCATTGTATCCTTAGGACCGTGCCCTGATGCTCACAGCAGGCACTTAACACATATTTGGTGACTGACAATGAACTGATGAATGAAGAATATGTGAGCATGAGTGTGTTTGGCGACACGGGTGGTTCTGTGATGGATGGATGTAAGCTGAAGTGCTGACCTGGCCGCTCTCCGGGTCTTGGCTTCCACATCACCAGCTCTGGGAAGCTGCCCTGACTGCCCCACCCCGAAACCTACACAGACCTGGCTTGTTTGCCTTGCCACCTGCCTTCCTCACTAGACTGTCAGCTCCATGAGGGCAGGAAGCAAGCCCATTGTATTCTTCACTCTCTACGGAGTCTAGCAGTGGAACGTGATCCGAATAAACATTTGTTGAATACATATGTATGTTATGTGTGAGACGTCATTTGCATATGTAAGTGTATCTCAGTCTCATTTCTCTGCAGCCTGAGTGAACAGCTCTGTCTTCACACCCAGCACCTGTGTGTGTGCTTATATGGGTGTTGACACTGGACTCTGGAGCCCTATTCCCCCCACTGTGGTTCCCAAAAGCATATGCACATCCCTCTCTGGCTTCTCACTGAAGTCCCCTGGGACCACGAAATCTGGCTCCTTTCTTTTTGATGAAAATCTGTTTGCTGGGAGAGGAGAAAGCATGTGTCAGGCCTGGTCCCCAGGCTCCTGCCAATGGGGCTGCTGTGGCCAGCACTGCCCAGCAGAACTTCCTGCAAAGATGAAAAGGTTCTACACTCTCCACCAACTAACTGAGGCCAGCGGACACTTAAAACACGGCTGTTGTGATGATACGAATGAACTGACTTACAAAGCAGAAACAGACTCACAGAGAATGAACTTCTGACTGCCGGCGGGGGCCGAATGGGAGGAAGGATAGTTAGGGAGTTTGGGATGGACATGTACACACTGCTGTGCTGAAAATGGATAACCAACAAGGACCTAATGTAGAACACTGGGGACTCTGCTCAGTGTTATGTGGCAGTCTGAATGGGAGGGAAGTTAGGGGGAGAATGGATACATGTATATGGATGGATGCGTCCCTTTGCTGTCCACTTGAAACTATCACAACTTGTTACATTGGCTATAATATTCCAATATAAAACAAAAAGTTTTAAACAAATGGCTGTTTTGCCTAGGACCTTGAATTTTTAACTCTGTCTAATTTTAATTTAAATAGCAACATGTGGCCAGTGGCTACCATATTGGAAAGCACAAGAAATCTTGAAGAGGAAAACCCACCATGCTTCTTCCAGCAGGAACACTATGATTAACCACGCCAAGAAGGAATGAACAGCCAGCCTACAGAGTGTTCGTAGGCAGATAGGGAACCCCGATGAGCCTGTCCCATCCTGGGATTCTAATAATTCTGGACAGAAAGGCAGACAGTGCTGAGACCCATCCACACCCAAACCCATACCTGCTGGTCATTCTACCCAAGCTCGGGGGCAGGGGGCAGGGAGGGGAGGTGAACTCCTGTCTCTGGTGAGCCGCCTGGCTTGGCAGAGCTGCACCTGGACGCTGCTGCCCTGACCCTGGGTTTGGGAGCTGATGCATAAACAGCTGGGCTCCAAGGCTGCAGGCTGGGTGGTAGCATGAAGAGAAAAAGGGTCACTATCTGAGGCTAGCCTGTCTGCCCCCAGATTGCTGGAAGATCTATTTGGCCCCCTCAGGAAGCTGGTGGGAAGACAATGGGTTCGCTCAGCCAGCCGCTGAAGACAAAGAGAAAAGCAGGTGAAGGGGTTAAACTCCAGTCTAAGTCTTCATTTGCAGCCACTAATACCGCAGCATATTATAGTCTAATCTAACCTGATCCCAGTTTAATGCAAGATTCTCCTGGCCCTGAGTGGAATACCAAAGAAAGCCTCCACGGCTGTGATTTAAGCAGAGCCCTGCAGTGGTTTAGCTGAGGGACATGAAAGGCAAATTCCAGACGGTGTTATGAATTATTGCGCCTTATGAACCTTCCTACTCTCAACAGATGCCTGCTGCCATTTAAACAGCCACTAGATCAATTAGGAATGAAAGGCACAAATCGACTCTGTACAAGGGCACTAAATTACCAGGAACTAATAATCCGCAGCATCGTGCCAGGTGGTGGGGGTGCAGCCCGCCCCCCCATCCCCACGGCAGCCGCTGGTCACTGCACGTTCCTTTCTCACGGGTTGCAAGGAGGGTGGGCAGCTGCTGGAAGGAGAGGGGATGGGGTGTGTGTGTGTGGGTGGGTGTGGGTGTCTGTGCATGCATGTGCACCTGGGTTGAACGTAGGCTGTCAATGATAGCAAGTGTGAGTGGCGTGTCAGTGGACTGTCCTGGGCACTTTTATTTCTGTGCACACATGGTGCTATGTCTCTGAGGGACTATGCACATTGTTGTGTGCATGAAGCTGGGGTGCAGGGATCGTGTGCTGTGAATACACTGTGCATGTGCCCTGTATTATATGCAATATGTGTGTGTGTGTGCTACATGTTATTTGTATGCAGTGTGTGTGCGAGCATCGTGTGTTCTGTGTACACAGTGAGTGTGGCATGTGGGGTGGGGAAGAGGGAGATGCCGGTGGCTACATCTCCCAGCCACCAGCCTTGGGGCTAGGGTGGGGGCAGGAGGCGGGCTCCTCGGCCGCTGTCCTGGCTCCTTCGGAGAGGAGAGTGGTCAGGGAAGGCCTCTCTGAGGAGGTGGATTTGAGTGAAGCCTCCAGTGATGAAGAGGCACTCAGGCAAAGGTCTGAGGAAGGGGCGTTCCAAGCAAGAGAGGACCAAAGCACTTGGGATAGAAATGAGTGTGGCGTGTGTCTGGAACAAAGTCCAGGCTTGTGTGTGGCTGGAGTAAGGTAGGCGAATGGAGGGAGATAAAGTCCAAGAGGTGAACTTGCAGATCACAGGGGCTCGCAGTGAAGTGGGCTTTCAGGGACTGGGGTGGAAGCTCTGTCCCTTCCACTGGAGGACAGTGTTCACCTTCAAGGCAGAGCTCTAGCACTGTTCCATCTTACAAACCTCTCACCAGGAGGGGTCAGATCTCCCTGCTGTGGGGTGTGTTTGTGTGTGTGTGTGTGAGAGAGAGAGGGAGAGAGAGAGACGAAGGCATACCCGGAAGTGTTTTCTATGACCTCTGTAAAGTCTCAGTAGAAGAAAACCTGCTTTTTCCATCCTGGTCCTGCAAGTGAAGTGAGCACCATAGAGCTTAGAGCAGGCTTCCTCGTGGATGCCATGGCCCCTCTCCCCAGCCCCTCTTGGCCTGAGCAGCACTTTCAACTCCCAAATCCTCCCTACATATCCCACCGTCCCACCTCTGGGTGGAACACCCACCCTGTTGCCAGGATCCCTGAGCCTAGGAGCTCGGATGACACCTGTGCTAACCCACAGCTTCTCACATGACCCCCGGGCAGGGTTGGTGGGGCTGCCTGTGGCTTCTCTGCTTATCCATCTGGATCTTTCCATCACCCGAATGGCTTCCTGCTAACCCCAAGTGTGGGGGCTGCTGAGACTCTGGGCCAGCCCCAAGAAGCAAGCTCAGTTTCCCAATGACTCAGCTGTTTGTTCCATGGCTGCGCTGATGCTATGGGCGTCTTGAAGGCTGTTCCCAGCCCACTCCGCAGCCCCTTCCCCAGTGGCCCATCCTACACCTGCCTAAGCATTGATTTCTATCTCTAAGTTACCCTCCAATGTCACCCCATAAGGTTGGGGAAGAGGCTAGAAGCCACCCTCAAGGAGTCCTTTCTAGTAGCCCTATTTTGGCCCTGGCGTGGAGGATACAGTGGCTAGGGCAGGGACCATGGGAGCTGGACACATTAGCCACCCAGGACACAAATGGCCAGTCTGATCCAGGCATGGGATGGGGAAGGGGGATTTCCAGTTATGGGTGCGATACTGATGCTGCCATTCTTGACATTCTCTGAGCTTCACCCTCTCCAACTAGAAAATAAGTTTTAAGGAGTTTCACTTCCCACTGTCCAGATCTCGCCCACTGTGGATCAGTACCCTTGAGAGGCTGGCAGCAGAAATGTGGAGACTTGGTCTCCAGTGCCCAGATGCTGACGATTGAGATGTGAAAGATGGCCATTAGGCTTTCTTTCCAAAGAGCCGAGGACACCTGACCTCCAGAAGAGCTCACCTTCCCCCTCCCCGATTCCTCTCCACTCTTCTCCCTGCGTTGCCTCTCGCCTGGCCTCCCCCTCCACCCCAATCTCTTTTAAGCCGTTCAAAATTTGGAGGAAATAAATCTCACTGCACTAATTCAGGGAGAGTTTGAGCCTCGTCGGTGCAGAACAAATAAAAGGAGTGAACCGGCATGACATTTTACTGCAGAAGAGAGGTCGTTTCCAGCCACTAATAAAAAGGATTTGACACAGACTAATAAAGAGAAATGAATTTCTCTAATGGCCTGATTTAGCACATTCAGCACTGTACCTCTGCCTGGGTGCCGGGAGGGCGGGACGCCCCGAGTGCCGACAGAGCCGGGCACGGGGGACAAGAGATGATCTCAAATAAGATTTTATTATTTCTTTTCTCTTTTCTGAGTCCTCACCCCACCTCCCACCCCCACCCCACCTCCACCCACATCAGACCGCTCCCCAGGAGGATCTGAACCAAAAGCAAGCTCAAGATACACACTTCTTGTTAACGATCCAAAGAAATAAAGAACCCTTCTCCACAGACCCGCAGTCTTGTGCTAGCTTAAGAAGGTGATTAAACCGGATGTGTTGATTTCTACAGGGGTTTAAGCCATCATTTGGTTTAATTACTTCTGACATTTCTGCCTTCTTGTTTTTTCTATATCGCCCAAATTTGCCAGCCTAGAATGTCCAGTTTGTGGCCAGGACGTGTGGGGTTGCCTCTGGGGGACACCCTACCTGCCATAAACTGGGCAGGATCTTGGCTGAGTCCTTTGCAGAATGGAATGTGACCCTCTCTCCAGCAGCAGCAGAGAGGCCGAGACCCCTTGGCAAAGCCCCAGATTTTCTTGAGAGCAAAGTGATCCAGGTCCTCCCCCCACTCCCCTGCACTGGACACACATTTCTGATGAATCTTCTGAGCGCATCCTTGGGCAGCTGCGCATTTTATTCCTTCCTGTCTCAAGACAGATGTTCAAAATGTAGATGGCCCGATAGGTCTCACTAATATTTCCAAAGACCTTTTGGGATGGAGACTCCAACCTCCTTGGTAATTTTTACACTCACATCTAACTGAAAGTTCCCTTCTAAGGCTGAAGTTCATTGCCTTTTGCTAAAAGACTCAAGGAAAGACAAATAGACCTTTTTCTGCTTCCCTTCCTTCCTCCTTGGACAACCTGGATTTTTAAAAGTTTTTTTTTTTTAACATTTCTTTCTTACTCAGAGGACCATAAACAGAGAAGCAGAGATAGGAAAAGGAAGAATGCAAAAATATAGAGCTTCAGTAGAATAACCAACAGGGACCTACAGGACAGCTTGGGGAACTATACTCAATATTTTGTAATAACCTATAAGAGGAAAGAATCTGAAAAAGAATATATATATAAAACTTAATCATTATGCTGTACAGCTGAAACTAACACAACGTTGTAAGTCAACTATGCTTCAGTTTAAAAAGTTTTTTTGAATAGTGCTTTACAGAGGCTACAATGCAAAGAGCACAAGAGAGAGAGAACAGATAGGTAGAGAGAAACAGAGCCCCATAGGCTGGGGGAGGGGAGATGATGGTCACGTGCAGGGGCAGACATTAGCATTGAGCTCCCTTTCTGGGTGATAAACCTTGTGATTCACAGTCATGCCACTCCGTCACTTCTGAGCCTCTCAGCCGTCCCTCCCCTTGTGACCTTGGCCAGAACTGCAGACCTCAATTATGGGTCCAGCCATGTGTGCGGCAGCCTGCCTGGCTGTCCACTCCCTGTCACTGACCTTGGAGCCCCCAGGCCTGTCCTGCAGCTCCCTCACAGCCCCGTCTCAGCGCTCACCCTCCCTGAGCCTCGGCTTCGGCCTCCGATGGGGCTGGGGCGGGATGTCAGAGCCCCCAGGCACTTCCTAAGACTAGACCGTCCAGAGGAGGCAATGTAGAGCAGGAGAGGAAAATTTCCAGGTGGAGGTTTTTATTTTTATTCTACTTTTTTATTTTCTAAAAAATATTTATTTATTTATTTGGCTGCACTGGGTCTTCGCTGTGGCATGCAGGATCTTTAGTTATGGCACATGGGATCTAATTCCCCAACCAGGGATCGAACCTTGAGCCCCTGCATTGGGAGCTCAGAGTCTTAGCTACTGGACCACCAGGGGAGTCCCGAAATGTGGAGGCTTACAGAGATGAGGCAGTGAGACTAGAGCCTGGTCAGGGTCAGACCTCTGCAGAAGACATGAGACGCTGGCCAGAAAGGTGGGGTGAAGGAGGGCAAGCAGTGACATGACCCGCTCACCAGACACCCAACCTAGTCTCCCACACAGTGGGGGTCTCAAGCTGCCGAAGGCCCACCACCCTGGAAACTCTACCCAGGGGCTGGCGTTGTGACCTTTTATTTCTAGTGCCCCATGTCAGAGGTCGCTGAGACCACAGAATCAGGGTCAATAGCCTGGAGCCACTTTGCCAGAGGGCCCGCCCCTTTCCCGGGCCCCGCCCCTTTTCCTTTCACAGCCAGAAGGCCCATTACCAGCAGTCGGTGTGAGAAGTACAGAGACAGCGCTCCTGGATGTTGATGAAGTAGAATCAGCATCATCAGATGAGGCGCTTCACAGCGTTTCCTCGGGTTTCTTTTCATCACTAATTGAAGACTCAGAGGAATACGCGGTGGTTGGACAGATAGCAGGTGGCCCCGGCCCCCTGTACCTGTATCATGCCCTTCACCAGCTCAGGCAAAGCAGGCTGTTCGTGCCCCTGCTGTTCCTTCCACCTGAAATGCCTGTGCCTAGGTCTCTCCTAGTAGCCTAGCTCAGAGTGCCAGCCCTAGTGCCAAGGCTACCGACTGGTCTCTCCAGCAAGAGAAGTCATCGCCTCCTCTGAGTCGCCACCGAGCCGTGCTTGGGGACGGGAGTTCTACTCTGCCCTCACAAATTCAGTGGGCTGGGTGGTCTGAAACCAGCACAGTCTCTGGAGATGGATAATTAACTGTATGACTCTGGGCCAAGTGACTGAATATCTCTGAGCCTCAGTTTCCTCTTTTATAGAAGGGGGATGATACCACCTACCACAGAGGTTATCGCAAGGGGAAAAGGAGAAAAGGAAGGATAGTGCAGAGTGGCTGGCACTTAGGAAACTGTCAATTAACACTTGCTCCACTTCCCTGGAATGGCGTGGGGGCACCTTTTTTTAATTCAGAGCAACGTCGATGCTATCTGCTCCAATAAATGTATAATTCCATCTCCACTGACTCATTTGGCAGGGAAACAAGCCCACGTGTCAATTCAAATAGAGGCAGAGAAAGAGGAGGAGGAGGAGAGGCAAAGTGTAACTCATCAGAACTCGAAACCCTCTTTTTAAACCAAAAAACACTGCTGGTAAGCATTTATTTTTCTTTCCCTTAGGACGATTGTTAAACTCGACTGACTACAGTTGTTTCTGCTCAGCCTTCTTCCTCACTCCATGGGGAGCTCCTCTGATCCACAGTCTCGTTTTCTCTCTGAATTCCCCAGGGTCAAGCACACTGCCTGGCACACAGCAGAAGGTGGATAAATCTTTGATGAATCAATGCATGGGGACAAATGAATGAAGTGAGCACGGGTAGCAAGTGGGGGTTCTGAGACACAAGTCTAAAGTGCTCTTTGGGCTCAGAATCCACTCCTCTGAGGTACCCAGACCAGCCACGGCCATCTGGCAGTCTCTAGCTGCTACGAAGGGACCCGCCTCCTCTGGGCTCTGCCGGCGGGGTGCGTGGGGTGGGGGCTGCCAGGGTCCCGGAGGCAGAGGATCCAGTGTGAAGGAAGAGCTTACCAGCCCGCCTCCTCTGCTCCCCTCTCTTCCCCTCGAAGGACCAGATGGAGAGAGCAGAGCGGGGTGGGGGAGACCAAGCCAGCAGCTCTCGGTTGGATGTATTTTTACTTCAGGTGTGACGTGGAAACCATGCGGGTGTATTTTTAGTGCTGCCCAGTGGGCGGTGTGTTCGCCTGGGTTGCCTTGGAGAGGACTTCTTCGTGTTGCTAAATTGGAATTGCATCTGCTGGGTTCCTGGGCTCCAACCAGCTCTCCTCCCCGCAGGTGGGCGGACAGGTCCGTCCCTGCAGAGGGTGGGGCCCGGGGCAGGCCACAGTCTGCTGTGTCTCCAACCCTTCACACACACACACACACACACACACACACACACACACACACTCCTCCCTCCTAACACAGTAAAAAAAAAAAAAAAGTGAAATCTCCACAAATTGACTGTTAAGGCTAGTCTACAAGGGCAAGAATACAAAGAACCTAAAACTTGAAACCTGTTAGGATGTGACGTCACAGTCCCTTCATTCCCGGCACCTGCCCCCCCACCCATTTTATTGAGAAATAACCGACTGTATCACTGTATAAACTTAAGCTATACAGCATGATGGTTTGATTTATACAGATTGTGAAATGATCATCACAATAGGTTCAGCTCACACACATCTTCTCAGATAGATAAAAAGAGAAAACGGAAAACATTTCTCCTGGTGATGGGAACTCTTAGAATTTACTCCCCTAACTTTGCTGTATATGATACAGCAATGTTAGCCGTAGTCATCGTGTTGCACATCACATCCTCATAGTTGCTATGTGTGTGCTCAGTCGTGTCCGACTCTTTGCCACCCCACGGACTGTAGCCCGCCAGGCTCCTCTGTCCTTGGGATTTCCCAGGCAAGAATACTGGAGTGGGCTGCCATTTCCTCCTCCAGCGGATTCTCCTGACCCAGGGATTGAACCCACGTCTCTTGTGTCTCCTGCATTGGCAGCCGGATTCTTTACCACTGCGCCACCTGGGAAGTCCCATGTTACATCGTTAGTACTTATTTATTTTATAAATGGAAGTTTGTGCCTTTCAACTACCCTCCAGGATTCACCCCACCTCTACTTTCCACCTCTGGTAACCACTAATCTGATCTCTTTTGCTCTAAGCTATTTTTTATTTATTTTTTGGTTTTCACATATAAGTGAGATCACACAGAATTTGTCCTCCTTCGTGATGTATTTTACTTAGCATAATGCCTTCAAGATCCCTCTATGTTATCACAAATGGCACGATTTCCTTCTTGCTGTTGTTCTTTTTTAAATGGCTGAATAATATCCCATTGTGTGTATATACGCCACAACTGCGTTACCCACTCATCCATCACTGGATACCTTGGTTATTTCTGTGCCTTGTCTATTATAAACAATGCTGCTCTGAACCTGGTGGGGGGGGTGCAGATATCTTCTCGAGTTGGTGTTTTCATTTCCTTTGGATTCCCAAAGTGGGATTACTGGATCTTATGGTCATTCTACTTTTAATTTTTATGAGGATCCTCCATACTATTTTCTATAGTGGCTATGCCAATCTACAACCCAACAACAGTTCACAAGGATTCCCTTTTCTCCAATCCTTACTATTTTTAATCCTTGTTATCTCCTGTCTTTTTCATGTTTAGCCCCTTCATTTTAAGGGGAGGAAACTCAGGAAGAGAAAAAAATAGAAGTATCTTTTCCACAGTTGGGCAGCTACTAAGAGGCAACTTCTATCCAAGTCTCCAGAGATTCAACCACTCCCCAACAAAAAAGCCCTGGGGAAAGAGATGCTGTGGGAAGGGGAACTCTATTTGCTTTGGTCACTGGTAGTGATACACCCATGCACATTTGATGGCAATTGGTAAGTCACATTTCATGTGCTTATTGCACTGAAACATCCAATATTTTTTATTATTCCCACTTTACTGATTTGCAAACTGAGGTGCCATGTGGTTAAATAATTACATCATCAGGTTAATAAGTGATTGGGTTGAGATTTAAATCTCAGATATGCAGATGACACCACCCTTATGCCAGAAAGTGAAGAGGAACTAAAAAGCCTCTTGATGAAAGTGAAAGAGGAGAGTGAAAAAGTTGGCTTAAAGCTCAACATTCAGAAAACTAAGATCATGGCATCTGGTCCCATCATCTCATGGGAAATAGATGGGGAGACAGTGGAAACAGTGTCAGACTTCATTTTTTGGGGTTCCAAAATCACTGCAGATGGTAACTGCAGCCATGAAATTAAAAGATGCTTACTCCTTGGAAGGAAAGTTATGACCAACCTAGATAGCATATTAAAAAGCAGAGACATTACTTTGCCAACAAAGGTCCATCTAGTCAAGGCTATGGTTTTTCCAGTGGTCATGCATGGATGTGAGAGTTGGACTGTGAAGAAAGCTGAGCGCCGAAAAATTGATGCTTTTGAACTGTGGTGTTGGATAAGACTCTTAAAGAGTCCCTTGGATTGCAAGGAGATCCAACCAGTCCATCCTGAAGGAGATAAGTCCTGGGTGTTCCTTGGAAGGACTGATGCTGAAGCTGAAATTCCAATACTTTGGCCACCTCATGCGAAGAGTTGACTCATTGGAAAAGATCCTGATGCTTGGAGGGATTGGGGGCAGGAGGAGAAGGGGACAACAGAGGATGAGATGGCTGGATGGCATCACTGACTTGATGGGCGTGAGTTTGAGTAAACTCCAGGAGTTTGTGATGGACAGGGAAGCCTGGCGTGCTGTGATTCATGGGGTCGCAAAGAGTCAGACACGACTCGGCAACTGAAGTGAACTGATCCAAACCCTAAACTTCGTGCTTTCTCCCCTCTCCCAGGTACCATTTTTGAACCATTATTCGAATCATTTCATCGTCCTCTCCTTTTTTCTCTACTGTCCTTGAGCCTTGTGTGTTCTAGGGTCACAGAACTGTGCTGTCAGACTTACCCTTTGAGCATTACGACCTTTGCAGCACAAGGGTGCCTCATCAAATGAGCTCCCAAAAGAACCTTTTCCCATAGTGATACTTCTGTGTGTTGAAGAAGGCTTTGACATTTTTATAGATCTTTCATTTTCTCATTTGATGCCGACACTATGGAGTAGGGAAGCTTATCTGAAGAGGTTAAATGGGTTGCTCAGTGGTAGAGTCAGAACTTAGTCTGAAGTCTTAGTCTTACGTTCTTTTCACTTGACCGCAAAATGGTCCAGTGACTTGGGAAAATCAGAAAGTGGGGCTTAGTTAAAAGAAGGGCTAGGGACTTCCCTGGCAGTTCAGAAGTTAAGAACCCGCCTGCCAGTGCAGGGGACAAGGGTTCGAGCCCTGGTCCAGGAAGACCCCACATGCTGTGCAGCAATTAAGCCTGCGTGCCTAGAACCCGTGCCACCGCGTGGTGGCCACGCAGTGAGAAGCCACCGCAATGAGAAGCCTGTGCACCACAATCAGAGAGTAGCCCCTGCTCACCAAAACTAGAGAGAAGCCCACACACAGGAACTTATACAGAGAGCAGCCAAAAATGAATGAATACACAATTTTTTTTTAAAAAAAAGGAAGGGTTACATTAGCTTAGTCCAACCCTGGTAAGAAGCCATGGGCCACACAAGCCCTCAAGGCCCCAGCTTGCTGGCTCCCATCCCACCCCATTTGCACCAGCAGGGGGCCCAGCCACTGAAGGGGGCCTGATCCACAGTCACTATTCACAACTGTGGCCACCATTCATTGGGAGCCTTGCCTGTGCCAAGCACTGTCAGCTCTGAGCATTGGTTATCTCCTTTAATCCTAACAAAACCTTGTGAGAATACGTCACTGGGATTCGGGGCTTCTGGAGCTCTCATCCATGTGCCTGGTCTCGGGGAGTATCTGGACTTCTCAACTCTACCTAGGCCAGGTGGTGAGCTGTGGAAGCAGCCAGAGCTGCTGTCTCTGAACACACCTGCTCCCGGGGCCGGGCAGCCGGCGTCCCTGTGCCTGCCAGCAGCATGTGCGGAGGCTGGGCTCGGGGTGGGGGCCTTCAAGATGCTGGCAGGAAGGGCAGGGAGCAGGCGATGCCTGGCGCCTGGGGGAGAACTGAGCGAGGTTTGACTTTCATCTTACGGCTCCGGCAGGATCACTCCCCTGACTGTAGTCAACAGCTGAGATGTTTTCTCGGATGCCAGTGAATCCAACTGCTTCCAAAAGCAAGGAGTGTCTGCTAGAGCCCCAGCCCATAAAACCACGCCTGGAACATCTGCTCCCAGCAACTCGTCCGGAAGCATCTGGTCCTGACTCTTCAGTTTGGAATGGCTGAACTTCTACCCCCCTCCATCCTCAGGCCACCTCACCCAGCACGTTCCAGGAATGACCCAGCCCTCTGCCAGGGAAGGCACAGGGTTAAGCCCCAGGGTCAACTCCCTGGAGACGAAACACCCTTTGGTCACAAGGTGGAAGAGTTCCCTCAAAGACACTTCAGCGGGAAGTGCCAGTTCCCAGGGTCCTGGCCAGGCAGCTGCTGAAGAGGACGGTCACACGGCAGCCAGCCCCCCTGCCCAGCCTCAAGCCCTGGGGGGCTCCTCTCATCCCATCACGGACCCGGTCCCAGGAGAGGCCTCTTGCCTACCATTTCCCTTGGGCTTCATCTCCCTTGGGAAAGCAGTCCAACACTCCCACACTGCACCATGGGCCAGGGGCCTTGCAGTCAATTCCACAAATACTTTTTTGAGCCCGTACCATGTGCCAAGTTTATACTCTAGCTACTTCCTACGCCTATTTTCCTCCCACTCCCTGGACCGATCTATTCTAATTCAGAATCCCTCTTGGAACTTGACAAGATGCTTACACATGGCGGAGCTCAATAAATGTTTAACCAAATTGCGGGGCGAACAGCTCTCAACTGGGAGCTCTTTCCTGCCTTGCCTCTTGCTGTCTCGCCTCTCAGCAGTCACCTTCTAGCCCTACCAACCCCTGTTTCATTTCCTCAAACATCTAATAGCAGCTAATGCCTGCAGCGCACTCTCTGAGTACCAGATTCTTCCTCCAGCACTTTATGGTATTATCTCACCTAATCCTCATGACCAGCCTAATGAGGAGAGGGCACTATTTTCAGTCCCATTTTACACATGAGGAAAGGCCCAGAAAGGTTTAGAGGCTAGTGGTGGAGACAGAATGGAAACCCAGGCAATCGAGGTCCCCAGGCCCTGTTCTGATGCCTGAATTTCACCTCCCTAAACACACAAGACGCCTCACGTACTGAAAGGGCCAAGGGGACCTTGCTGGCCCTTCTGTTTAAAACACCCCCCTCTCGGGACTTCCCTGGCGGCCCAGCAGTTAAGAGCCTGCCTGCCAATGCAGGGGACACAAGTTCAATCCCTGGTCCTGGAAGATCCCACATGCCAAGGAGCAACTAAGGCCATGAGCCACAACTGTTGAGCCTGCACGCCTCGAGCCCATGCTCTGCAACAAGAGGAACCACTGTGATGAGAAGCCCAAGTGCCGAAACTATAGCCGCAACTAGAGAAAGTCCGTGCCCAGCAACAAAGACCCAGCGCAGCAAAATAAATAAATAATAAAAAATATTTTAAAAAGAAGTAGCTTCACCGTTAAAAAAAGAAACAACCCACCTTCCCTCCATCCCATGCAGCCAACACTGATCTGTGTATATCATAACATCATCTCATTTTAGTCTAGTTATGACTATGTCCTTTTTTATGGCTGAGAAAACGGGCTCAGAGAAACTAACTTGTGCAAGCTGACCAAATTAATTACCACTACATCCATTTTTAGAGCTCGTTCTACCACCCAGCATGGTTGTTCTATGACCTTTGCCCCTCTAGCTACAGGACCATCAGGACCAACCCTGAACTTCAGTGACCTTTCAAGGGACAGTCTCAAGGGAATGACCTGCCCACTGCCCTATTCTGATCTTTCCCTAAACAAGAGTGGAGTCTAGAGTGATCTAGTCTGCGTGTGACAGGACAAAAGGATTACAAACAGGAATGAGTATTTTAGGAATGAGTATTGCTTTCACTGCACTAGAAGTGGACTTCAGCATGAGCTGTCTAGGGCAAGGTCCCAGGTGGGCAGAAACTCTGAGTGTGGTTTACAGAGAGACGAGACCGACAGGAAGAACGAAAAACACTACATGGACAGGCTGAGACTGATGGCTGAGACACTCAAGAGGAGGCAGAAGACTGGTCTTGATGACAGGTTTCTGGACCTGCAGCAAACGAACTCATTAACAGAGAGACCAGGAAACGTTTGGAATCTCCTTGGGTTATACGGGAAAGTTGGGGCTTTGCTCAAGCAGATGCTGAGAGCTGGATGGAGCTGGATAGATTCTATGAAGGAGAAGACTCACTGCGTTGGGGTTGAGGGGAAAGATCACAATTGCAGACACTTAGAAGGCATTCCAGGACTTCCCAGGTGGCGCCAGTGGTAAAGAACCTGCCTGCCAATGTAGGAGACTTTAGAGATACAGGTTCGATCCCTGGGTCTGGAAGATCCCCTGCAGGAGGAAATGGCAACCCACTCCAGTATTCTTGCCTGGAGAATCCCATGGACAGAGGAGCCTGGTGGGCTAAAGTCCATATGATTGCAAAGAGTCAGACACGACTGAAGCGATTTAACACACACACACAAAAAAAGCATTCATTCTCTGCTAGGTCTTGTTCTAAGGATTAATTTGTTAAGAGAGACCATTTCAGATTTGAAACTGAGGAGTGGACCAGATAGGACCTAGGAGTGCAGAACTGTGGCTAATCCATCCCGTACAATCAGTTATTAAGGAGCTGGTAAAACTGGGTACCTGCTTGGCTCCTGTGTGGGGTTTGTACTTGAGGTTGGTGGGAGACATCTGTGTGCTTCTCTTCGCAGCTATGTCATGCATCATCACACTGTCGCTTGAAAAGGGCCATGGTGGATGCAGTCACGCCATGGAGATTGACGGACGTTAGAGTGAGGGCTCTCCCGGTCCCTCTTGCCCCAGGACCAGTTTGCCAGCACCCCAACCTAGAACCCTGAAATATGTACAGTCCTTCCTCGCCTGTTTAAGGAATCCACTCAACCAGCTCTGATTTAGTACACACTCGTCCAGGCTGCAGGCTCTAAGGTGCTGTGCGAGGCACTGGGGATAAATCAATGAAAACACATAGACCCTGTCTTCACGGAGGTAACGATCTAGCAGTGGAAACAGAACTAATATTAACACAATCCATTCAGTTGCGAGTAACGCCACAAAGGAGAAATATAGGGCCCTGCAGCCCCCTCACCCTGCCCATCTGATTCCCAGCTCAGTTCCCTGGCATTTTTCGTGGTGGAATTGCCCCCACTCTTCTCTCACTGTTTCTGCCTCTAGCCCAGCACTTCCTGTCACTAGCAGGTAACTTCTGCTGTGCCTGGCGGGCCTCTTCCCCGGTCCTCAGACAGGATTTCAGCCTAAGCGGCAGGAACCCATCCTTAGCAGAATGGTCTTAGCAGAGTCCCCCTCCTCCCCACCGCACCTGGCCGGGCCCAGCTCCTGCCACTCTTCTGCTCCCCAGGACATCATGGTTTCCATGGGAACCCACTCACTTCAAAGGGGAACCAAGGAGACTGCAGGGGAGGAGGGAGAGTGAAGGCCGGATTAACCTCACCCTCTTGGCCTGTCTCTGTGGTTGCTGGCAAGCCAAGCCCCAGGTTCCCAACCACCTAACACGGTCCAGCCCACAGCCCACACTGGAGGAGGGGGTGGGGAGGTGTGGTCCAAGCTACATTTTAACTTCTTGTGAGGCGGGCCTGGGGAAGGAGATTTTTGAGCTGGGTCCAAACCTGTGGTCCCCACTCCATGGGGCCTCCCCTCCACAGACCCAGGCTCGGCATTGCTCACGGGCCACAAACACAATTACCCACGATGTGCATCTAATCATGGGATCTGCTTGGATTAGACTGCAATCATTAATCTGAGCCCAAGCTCCTGGTTGCCTTGCTGATTAGCCCAGATGATGCTCTGGTATGATCCAATTAAAGACAGGCTCTGCTTCCCCTCTCCCCTGCCACACACACACACACACACACACACACACACACACACACACAGCTTCCACATCAGAAGGAAACAGTACATTTCATTAACACATCCTCATACACAAATAAAGTGTCAGAGCACTGACCGGCTCCCTCCCTCTCCCGCCACCCTTACCTGACCAGGGAGGGGCCTCCCCCACACCTCCATTCTTCTATGGACCTGGGAGGGGCCTCGGAGGGGGCTCCCAAAAGTCAGAGCTGGGCACTAATCTCCGTGGAAAGGGTCTGGTTACATTTATTGACATGAAATGCCGACTCCCTGATGTGCTCTGGAGTGCCGGCTGCCCCAGGCAGGCAAATCTAATTAGAATTACCCGACCCTGCAGGAGGTGGGGGGGGGCGGGCTCCTCCTCCCTGCCCCGCCCCCAACAAGGGCTATAGAGGGGGCGACTGGCACTAATGGGAGAGGTGTGGTTGTGGGAGACAGACACCCTGGGGCCCTGGGGCAGGCAGGGCTGCAGAAAAAAGAACCGGGCAAGGATGCTGACGTCCGTCTGCTCGGTCGTCCTGAGAGGCTGGGCGGCCATGTTTGGCTGGTTCTTGGTGGCATCCGCTTGGGGTTTCTTCTTCACCTTCAGACAGTTGCAGAGATTATTGTGCAAATGCCACGGGCTGTGAGGGGACCCGCCCCGCAAAGGTGAGACGTGTTGGTTGAAGGACCATCTGGGCCTCCGTCCACCAGGTGATACCATGATGGACAGTGGGAGGCAGCCCACTTCCTGGCTGGGCCTGGGTAGTGCATGACCCTGGGGTCTTGGGAAGGGTTATGGAGCACGTGGGTCCCATTGGTGGGACATAGAGAACCGTCTGCTTTGTGCCAGATGTGGAGCCGGGTGCGGACACGAGTTGTCTCATTATTCTTGCTGAACCAGTGATTAGGTTCTATCGTGAAACTGATGCTGAGATGAGTACCAGGAGGAGGGAGGACATGAGTCTAGGTTTCCAGAAGCTTTACGACAAACCAGTAATTGGGGGTCTTTCTAGACTAGGATCGGTGCTCCCTACATGCCCTTGCCCCCTGGAGTCTGGGAAGGGGTCGGGGACCCATCTGCCGTGGGCATGTGAATCACCCGGGATCTCGTCAAAGAGCAGAACAGGAATCCCAAGGTCAAGTGAGGCCTGAGAGTCAGTGTCTCCAAACAGCTCCCAGGGGCTGCGATGCTGCCAGTCCGGACCGCACTTGGAGCATGTCGATCACTATCTAAATGAGGTGTGATGACTGTACCCCATCACATTTCAGAGGCCATGTCACTCCCCTGTCCCTGCTTCTGTTCCCTGCAAGGCACAAGCCCACCCCACAGGTGAACTTATAGACCCCATGCACCCTGGGGTCCCCACACCCAGCTGCTCTGGCCCCCGGCCGTGCTGGGAACTCACCAGGCTCTCCTCTGCTGGAAGCCCCCACCCCTCCCATTTCTCCTCCTGCTGAGCAGTCTTACTCAGGTTTCAAGTTCAAGCGTGAATACTGCCGCCCCGTTGGAGCTGTCTCCGTTAAAGCTCTGACCACTCTGTGCTGGTTTCTTGTTCTCGTCTTCAGAGAGTCTGACTAGAGCCCACACGTTACCTTTATCAGTCACCCTCTTTCCCCTGCGCCCAGCACAGCACTAGTAACAGCAAGGATTCAAAGCCAAGGTGACGGGAGGACAGGAGTACTTACTGGTCTGTGTTGGGGGAGGGCGAGCTGGGGTCCTTCTCAGGGTCTCTGACTGGCCCCATGACACCAGATCCAGGCATTCTTCAGAGCCCAAGGCTCTGTGCACAAGCCTCTATGCACAGGAGCTGGGCCTGGCCTGTGTGTGTGTGTCTGGGGGTAGGGGGGTGGTCCTCGGGGGGCAGGCACTGTGTTATCTAGGCCTGGGAAGAACCTCGAGTCAGGATCTAGGGATCAGGGCCCATTGCTCTGGACTCCCAACTGTTGGCATTAAAGGCATTCAGCCCATCTGAGGGACTACAGGTAGAGCCACGGATAATTATGATAACAGCAAAAATTACGACCATTACCATAAAGCCACTATCAGGACTGGGGGCAGGGAGTGGGGGGCGGTGAGGAAGGACTCAGTCCTCTGATTCCCCCTGGGTGGGCCAGTCTGAGTGCGAGTGGCCTTAGCGTGCACTGCAGGGCTCGCCCAGTGGAGGTCAATGGTGCTGATGCTCATGGCTGTACGTGCCCACACAAGTGAATGCAACACGGGTTTGACCTCAGTACTGATGCCTCCATACTTGGGCATCTTTCTTAGTGATGTGGGCTCCCCATGGATAAGTGATGACTGAAATCCCTGCCAGGGCCTCATCAGATCTGCCTTCCGAGGACCGCATCTTCACCTCACCCACGTACATAAGACAGGCCGGAAAGTCCCTGAGCCCCTCCCACCCTCTGCAACAATCAGGGCCCAGCCCTGGGTGCCAGGGGCTAATGCAGACTAAAACGAGACAAGCGGCCTGCTCCCTGCAAATGGCCCCTCTTGGGGAGGGTGTCAGAACCTCTACCATCACGTACAACCTCTACTGCTGAAAACCAAAGTCGACCGTGAATCACAGCATGGGCCAAGCAGTAGCTGCATTAGATTCACCTGGAATGCTTATTAAAAATTCATGTCCTCTTCCTACAGCCTGACCTACTGATTCAGCATTTCCGAGCACAGAGTCCAGCTATGCAAGTTCTAACAAGCCTCCCAGCGGCTTTCAGGTGGACTCAAGTTTGCTCATGACCGAGTCCTGGATGGTGCGTGTTGGAGTGAAGGTGACAATAGGCACTGGGGCCTGGACAGTCCTGAGGCAGCTCTGAGCAGTGGTGGGGGTGGGGGCATTCTGATGCTCATCGGGACTCATCTCCCCAGCTGGCAGGGGAGGGCTCCTCCTGGAATACATAGCCCAGGCAGCATTTCCCTCCCTGGATGATTCCAGGAATCTGGAGCCCACCCTGCATGGCCAGCCGAGGGCTCTCTGGGGTGATTTCAGAGGGAGGCAGGGAGAGAACAGCCCTGGCTACTGGCTCCCATGAGTCCACGCTCAGGCCTGCACTCTCATCTCTCATGGCTGAGCTGGGCCTGAGGCTACCTGGGGGCTTCTGAGTGTGGCCTGGCCCGAGTGTCTCCTACCTGTACACAGCGCGCTTGTCGGCCTCCAGCTGGGCCTGGGGGTCAATGGGGGCGGTGGGCACGGGCGTGCTGGCAGCAGCCGAGGGCGTGGAAATGTGGACAGCCTGGGCCTTAGAGGGGGCTTGAGCGGTCGCCGTCATCTGCAGAGACAAGAGAGAGGAGGTGTGGGTTAGTGGGCCAGGACCGCTGGTTCCCCGGCCGGAACCGTGAGGTCCACCTTGTCCCGTGTTGTGTGTGTGGATAAGAGAAAGTGTACAGAGTAATGTGAGCGTATAATGAGCACCCATGTGTCCATGTGCTACCGTGGGCAGAGAGAGGGTGTTTCTTCAAGGCAGAAAGTTCTGGAGAATGAAAAGTTCTGGACCATCCAAAACCAAGTGATGCTGAAGTGAGCTCACTTTAAAAGCCATAGTTCTTAATGCAAATTAAGGTGGTGGCCTCTGCCCAGAAGCTGGGGAGAAAAAAAAAAAAAACCGAATGATGAGCCCTTTAAATTTCGCTTACGAGTCACTTGGGCTGAACTGAGCAGTGCTGCGTTTGATTCTATGACTTTGGAGGGCAGGAAAAAATTAGCTGAGTCAGTTCTCAATTGGGCAAAGATTTATTCCATTTAACGTAAGTCAGAGGTAACTGTTTTAATGGTTTTGATTGATAACTGAGTGTTCTGCAAATTTTGGTTTACCTGGGCACTTGAAGATAAGCAGGTTTTAGTGGACAATGAGCAGATTTCTGTTCTCAACTCTAACGAATATTTAGAGTAGTAGTTTTCCTCCTATGTTACATGCTTTGGAAGGTGTCCCAAGTTTATGACAATCAGAACACCTTTTAAAAATATATTGGACTTTCTGTATAAGATCTCATTTGAAGAAATGATTAAATGGCTTTAAATTTTTTGGCAACCATCATTACAGAACTTAATGCTTTTATTTTCTTTGATTAAATGGATCCCTGAAACATCATGTGTGGTGATAAGCCTCAACTGTTCCCTTCCTCCAGCCCATCTACAGTGCCTCACAGCTCTCATTCCCTCTGCTCTTGGGACTTGACATCCCTGTCTGCCTCTCGAGATAACACTTTGTTCACCCCTTCATCCCCAGCACGCAATTGGCACAGAGTGAATGCTTGGTATGTGTTGAGAAGATGAATGAGGGAATAAAGAGTGAACACACCTTGAAAGAATCAGATGTTTTACAGCTGGAAAGCTCATCATATGATCTAGGTCCCTGCTTTCTAAAAGAGAGTATGGTATTTCCACGAATTCATTATTGGTGGTGCCAGAGGCCCCCAAACACTCTCTGTCTAAGCTTCTTCATTAGATCTGTCAGATGCCACATCTTCAGAGTAAAATAGAGTCCCTCTGCCCCTTTCTCTCCCCTTGCTCTGCCTCATTTCACAGCCCTTATCATGACCATATATTTCACAACCCTTGGACTAGACACTACACTACTTGCTATTTTCTCTCCCACCTCCAACTCAAATTTAAGCTCAAAGAGGGCTGATTAACAGTTGCATTTGCAGGGCCTAGAATAGTCTAGCACTAATTGATGTTCAACAAATATTTACTGAATGAATGAGTGACTGATGGTAAATAAAATTGAGACTATAAAAGAAATGTACTGTCTCCTCATCATTTTTTGTTAGGTAGAGATAGTCTTGTCTCTGTTGGCTGAGCTGGAGGAGCTTTCTCAAACTCAGTACTAACAGGCTAGACAAGAACATCACGGTACCTTGAGGCAAGCAAGGTACCACACTTGACTCCTACTGTCTCCTGTTAATAGCTTTTTAACTTAGAGCAAAGCCCTCAGCTTTCCTAAGCTCCTACTTTCTCATCTGTAAGCAAACCGGTGTCCTTTTAGGATTCATGGGTATTAGGGCTGCAGTCTATGGGGCCACAAACAGTCAGACCCAACTGGGTGATTGAGCATGCACAACAAGGGAGAAAGTAGAAACAAATGCTGTTCTAATCTTCAAAATACAGAAATAAGGTGGAATCAGAAATGCTAAATATTTCTAAACTTCACATTGACTCGGACCATTTTTTTTTTCACTCACTAATGCAACTGATTATTTTCCCAATACTTTTTGAGTCCCCACTGGGTACTAGACACTGGGGTGGCTAGGATGAATGCCTGCTACAATAGTGCCCACTTACTGGGTTTAACATGCTAAAGAGCAGGAGGCTGTAGTAGACAGAGATGCCGTAAATGACCTCCCCTGACTTCCTCATGGAAAACGTGGAGACATGGCCCGGTGGACAACTGTGTGGATTATTAGGAAGCTATACCCAGAGGATGACACAATGAAAGGAGAGATGTCAGTAGGAGAAAGACTTCTGGGAAATGCTACATTCTTTCTCCCAGACCCTCTTCCTCAATATTTTAATCAGTGATTTAGAAGAGGTCTGAAAAAACACTTGACAAATTTATGGGTGACACGAAACCTGGATCCAAATGATTTTTACAGATTTTGGCAATGTACTAATTCTAATAAGATTAATTCTCATCTAGTAAGTTGGAATTTAAACTTCTAACACTTTGGCCAAAAAAAAAGATCGATAATATAAGTACAGAACAGGGGAGATGTGCTTTAGCAGCATGCTTCAGTTGACAGCAGGCTCAGTCTATCCAAAGTGTAACATGTCTGTCAAACAAACAAACCACTATACTGATGCTCTGTGAGGACCCATGAGCAGAGGCGTGGCTCATGCAGAGCTTCCAACCCCACACACTAAGCTGAAAGGGTGCATGAAGGTATACTCAGAGGGGAGTGGACCAGGCTGCTGAAGGGATTCTGAGGAATATTTGCAGGCATCTGCAATGCTAAGAAAGATCTGGGGGAATGGGCGGGAGATGGAGGGACATGTGAGACCCCTTTGAGTCCCTGAACCAGGGGTTAGATTGTGTAAGTTCTGTACTGTGTGCTCAAAAGTGTCAAACTACAACCGATGCATCAAACCTGCAAAACATAAAGCACATTTGGGCTCGACCCAAATAGTAAGTTTCCAAGCCTCTGAGCTCTCCAAGGCTGGGAGGCACTGCCTCTAGGAAGTTGCTTCCACTGGCACAGCGGCCAAGCAGAGACTCACCTGGAGATGGTGGAAGCTCCCTAGCTGGCTGGGCTGGCTTAGGTGCTATCTGAAAAAGCACCTTCTTTTAAAAAAAAAATTATGTGTTTATTTTTGGCTGCACTGGGTCTTGCTGTGCGGGGTCTTTCTCTCGTCGCGGCTAGCAGGGGCAGCTCTCTAGCTGTGCGAAGATTTCTCATTGTGGTGGCTTCTCCTGTTGCGGAGCATGGGCTCTAGGGTGCAGACTCAGTAGTTGTGCCGCCTGGGCTTTCAGTAGTTACGGCACACGGGCTTAGTTGCCCCACGGCACGTGGGATCTTCCCGGACCAGAGACTGAACCCATATCCCCTGCATCGGCAGGCAGATTCCCAACCCCTGGATCATGAGGGAAGTCTGGGAGCCCCTTCTATTAATACCGGTGAGAGGCTTGGATGCCATGAGGATGCTTATACCATCACTACCCACCCCCAGCGATGGCACGTGGCTCCCATTAGATGACGTACAGTATGTAAAAGTGCTTTGGAAACTCTAAAGTTTTTCCCACATGGAGGGTGGTTGTAGTTATTAAACACTAGATTTCCAGAACATGTATCTTGCAAAAAGCAAGGCACAACTATGTGCACGGCTCGTTCAAGAGCAAAATACACGTGGACTGGTGTGCTCTGCTCGGCTTGGTCCTCTAAGGGTGAATTTCCTTGTGTCCTTGAAGGAATCCACAAGGGGCCCCTATGCAGATGAGCTTCTAGGAGCGTGAGGGCTGAGGGGCGGGGCTCCTTTTCCTCTGACCTCCCATTTCTAGGCAGGACTTCAGGGAAAAATGGGGCAGAAAGGCCTGCTGGGGTCTAGAGGAAAGCGTAAATCAAAAGCAGTCATTGCCAGCATCCCAAGAGGCTCTAGTTGAGAGGCTGTTGTTGGGGCTCAGAGAGCCGGGGAGCTGGCCTGAGGACGACGATGATTCAGATTTATTTAGCTCCTGGGGGTCAAGTCAGCAAACTCGACATTTCCTCCAGGTTTGGAGAATGAGTGTTTATCTCCAAATAGATTTCTTTTTCTAGCCAGAGACACCCGTTTCTCAAGAACCAGAGCGCAGAGGGAGAGGCCCATAGCTGTCCCAGGGCCCGGGAGCAGGGGGAAGAGGGTGTTGGGTGGTGAGATTTTGGCAGGAGGTTCTGGCCCTAAAAAAGAGAAGCTGTTGGGAAAGATTGCACGGATGGAGGGCAGAGATCCCTTGCTCTGGTCAACAAAGGCCAAATGATAATTTTTCGGGAATTTTGCAAGTTTGATAATCACATTAACAGCTTGACAGTGGCCATGGTAGGAGCAATCACACCATGGAAACTGACAAATGTTGCAAATCAAATCCTTTCCCCAAACCCCACCCTGAGAGCCGGTTGTTAAATATTTACCAGCACATCCCTAACATCAGAGTTTCTCTCCAGGTAAGTTTCTCTTGTTCTGTAGTGAAGAGACTACACTCTCTGAGGCCACTTGGTATGTCCCCAGCGGGTCCCAGAAGTGGCCACTTCAGCCTAGGAGCCCTCCTCCAAGGAAAGCCCTGGACATCCTACCCAGACAGGCTGTGAGCCTTGATTAAGAAAGCAGGGGACTTCCCTGGTGGCTCAGGGGTTAAGAATCCGCCTTCCAATGTAGGGGACGTGGGTTCCATCCCTGGTTGGGGAACTGAGATTCCCACATGCCGAAGGGCAACTAAGCCCATGTGCCACAACTACCAAGACCACGAGCCGCAATGAAAGGTCCCGCATGCTTCAACTAAGACCCAACACAGCCAAATAAATAAATATTTTTTAAAAAGAGGGAGAGATCTGGATACAAAGAGTGGATGGGGACGAGTGATAGCATTCTCCAGAGGTCTGCCCGTGGTGAGCTGCACCGCTGAGCCCAGAACCTACACACAGGCTTCCACAGTCCCCATCGCCTCTCCTAGCATCCCACAGATGTTCTGACTCGCCAGTCTCTCCTCTATCAACCAGCTCCGACCCAGCCCTGCATTGATCCTGGAGCTAAACGTCCCTGCCCAGGTTCTCCATTTGTGACACGGTGAGATGAAAGTTCCTGATGCCCCAGCCCCAATCCTAAAACATCAAGGGAAGAGTTGGGGGTGTACGCTGTGTGTGTAGGAAGGCAGGAAGGCAGAATCTGGAGGGGCTTAGAGATCCAGCCCCTCAACAGTCTAGTCTGCCACGAATACGAACAGAGGACGCTGGCATGGCTTACGAGGTGCTTCCCTGCCCAATCCAGAGGTGCTCGCTGACACCCGACTGGATAAATACACCCAGGGATCTCCCACAGGCGCTTTCTGCAAGCCCTGGGCCACCAAGGGTTTGGAGCCCACCACGACGCAGCCCAGACAGCACTCCGGAGGGGACCCCCCTTCGTCTGACCTGGCAAGGTAGGGTTGCCCATCCCACCAGGCCAGGGAAACCTTGTGTTCTGAGAACACAGGCCCGGCCACTAGGGGCCGCTGAGGCTCCAGCAGGGCTGGGTTGGTTTGCGGTGGGGGGGCAGTAGGGCCAGATCTGGCTTCCCAAGTGGCTCAGTGGTAAAGAACCCTCCTGCAACGCAGAAGACTTGCAGGAAACCAGGGTTTGATCCCTGGATCGGGAAGATCCCTTGGAGAAGGAAATGGCAACCCACTCTAGTATCCTTCCCTGGAAATCCCCATGGACAGAGGATCTTGGCAGGCTACAGAACATGGGTCGAAAAGGGTCAGACACGACTAGGTGACTAAAGACAAACAAAAGGCCAGATCTGGTTTCCTGGTAACCTAGATGGAGTCCAAGGACCTGTGAGGTCAGGGCCTAAAGCCATTTAGTAAATATCAGGTTTGGCCTGAGGAGAGGGGAGGCAGAGGGGGTACAATGGATGGTTTTGGGGGAAGGGCACAGCCCACAGGGTGCTCAGGCCTAGACCTGCTCACTGACTCAGCCTCATCTCAGGTATGGCAGCCCTTCCCCACCCTGCCCCCCAGCAGACCCTCCTGGGTGGGGGTGCCCAGATATGCCGCCGCCCCCATGGCTGCCTCAGCAGAAAGGGTCCAAGCTTCCCCGCCGGGTGTCTCCCGCCCCACACTGGTCACCCCTGCATGCCATCGATGCTGTGGACACTCTGCTTGAGACACTGGGGCTACAACAGTGAACAGAACAGACGTGTTCCCCGCCCTCCAGGATCCCCCCTGACCACGTGTGAACACACCTCTCTTTCAAGACTCAGCTGGAGGAAGTGTCAGCCCTCTCGGGAAGCCTGTCCCAATTCTCCACATCCCTGTCTAGGTGGAGAAGGAAATGGCAGCCCACTCCAGTATTCTCGCCTGGAAAATCCCATGGACAGAGGAGCCTGGCAGGCTACAGTCCATGAGGTCAAAAAGGGTTGGACATGATTGAGCAACTAAGCCCTGACCAGGTAGCCCCGTCCCCTGCCTCCTCTGCCCATAGGGTGATGGACCTTAAACTCCATAACACTTCAGGCCCTCTTCTATCCATCTCCCCGAGTGGACTGGAGTCCAGCTTCCATCACCAGCCCTGGCTCCCGTGGGCTCTTGGCGTGTTTGTGAAATGACTGAATCACTGACTGAATGAGGATATGAGAGCGTGCATGCTCAGTCGTGTCTGACTCTTTTGTAACCCCATGGACTGTAGCCCACCAGGCTCCCCATCCATGGAATTTCCCAAGTGAGAATACTGGAGTATTCTTGTAGATTCTTGAAGGATCTTTCTGGGGATCTTCCTGACCCAGGGATCGAACCTGCATCTCCTGCATTCTTTACCACTGAGCCACCACGGAAGCCCAGGAAATGAGAGAGTGGCATGTTAAAAGGCTTAGGGATCCAAAACCAGGAGGAGTCAAGCCTGGTTCCTCCAAATATGCCCCAACTCAATCAGCTCGAGGAGAGGAAGGGCTGGAGGACAGGAGGGTAGCCCATTTGGTTCAAAGAGGCTCCTGCAACAGCAGGCCTGGGGTACCTGCCTTCTGATCCCAGGACCAACCAGATAGAACAAGCCACGGAAAGAAGTTACTTTGTGGTGTAAAATGGAGGTCTTCAGCAATTAATTAATTTTAAAAGGGTTTGTAGGCAGTGGTTTACAAAATGAAACTTTAAAGTGTTTGCTACCCTGCCTGCACTGCTGAGGTGACTGAACGTGTGGCTAAAAGGAGGAAGACCATGCACTGGGATCCAAGTCTTTCACTTCCCAGCTTCATGTACTTTCACGGGCACTGTCTTCTCCCCATCTTTCCCTCCATCCCTGGAGGACCCTTTGCTTGTATAATGGTTCCACAACAGTGAATTCAATTAGGCCCTTGAGGGTACGTGCATATGTGTGTGTGTGAGGGAGTGTGTTTACAGCTAGAGACACATACTTGATATCCCTACTGTGTTCCCAGTAAAAAGGAGAGTAATTAAAGTTCAATCCAGTCTTGTCTACTGGAGACGTACAGAGATCAAGTAAAAAAAAAATCAATGTCAGGGTCATGGCCGAAAAAAAGCTGGAAAACACCATGCTACCCTTCACACTCACACTCTCAGCTGCCCCGTGAGGCAGGGAAGGCAGAAGTTATTCCCATTTTACTGATGCAGAAAGGCCCCCCAATAAACCATAAACTCCATTAGGGCAGGGACATGTGTTCCTGGCACATAGCACAGGGTCTGCAAGACCCATGGAAAGCCCCTGGTATTTATTAAATGGTTGAGTGAATGCAAGAAATAAGATTGAAACTTCTTGTCCAACTTTGTATAATTCATCAGCAGTGGAGTGGGACTGGCCTAGGATTATGAATTCCTACTTTACCATGTTGACTTGAGTTAGCTCACTCTTCTTCCTCCAGACCACAAACTCCAAGGACAGCACACACCTCAGAGCTGTGCTCACCCACCCCCATCCCACTCAGCTCCACAGATATCCGAGCTCCTAGAAGATCAACTGGAAAAGGGGGGTGGGGAGGGAAGGCAGGTTCCAGCTCCCTAGGCCCTCTGCTGATGGATCACCTGTTCCCTGATTTATTTTAAGCTTTGTGTACTTCGGCCATCAACTATTTTTGTCACTGTTGAGAACGCCCATCCTGCCTGCAGGCAAGAGGATAGACAATAAAATATCTGAGTTTTTTTTTCTTTTGGTAAATATAAGAATTCAGGTAGGAAGTTTGTCAAATAAAAACCCTAGATAAGGCCATGAGAGCATGGGTGTCTTCCAGCAAAATCCTGTTGCTAGGCCGCTGTCTCCTAAGCGAGACTTAAGGTCCCATGGTCGGACCTGAAGGCTGTTTTCGCCTTTGCCACTATGAGGAATCCAGGCCTGGAGTGAGCTGGAGTTCAGGAACATGTCCTGTTGAAAGACATGGGTGGCCCAAGCAGGCCACGGAGAGAGGTCACTGTGCACAGTGAGAAGAAAGGCCCAGCAGAAAATAAAAAGGAAAGAGAAGAGTCCGTTTTGATGAGTCAAAGCGAGGGAAGGCAGGTCACCCATATGGTCCCTCTGGTACTGGCCCCAGGGGCAGAGGGAGATGTCAATCACAGCCACAGAAGAGGCTTTCAAAGCTGTGGAATTAACTCTAAAGCTGCAGAGTGCCTCACCGGCAGCTGAGCAGAAGGCCCTGCGTGGCAGGGGGCTCCCACCCATAAAGGGATGAGAGGAATGTAAAGTGTGAAAACAACTGAACCCGCTTCTGCCCGGCCCAGCTGCATGGCCTGGATGGAGGAGGGCATTCACAGCCAGGGGCCTTGACCACTTCCCATCCCCCTCCACCTAATGAAACCAGCGTGGGGATCCTAACGACTGATCAAAGACCTTCTCGCTCCCCCAGATATCTGCTCCCCTGGCCCCTGCCCAGAGAGGGCATGCCTGGACAGGGAGGGAAAGAAGTTACTCAGAGGGCGAGAGAGACAGGTCTGGTCTCCCCCGACATGGCTGGCCCAGCCTTAGCCTTTCTGGTGCAGCATGGCGGGGGGGCGGGTAGCATCATCTGGACCCCTCATCTCCCAGCACAGCGTCCTGAACACCATTCTCCTGGCTCTGAGGTTGGCAGGAGGATGGAGGGGGAGGGGGAAGGAGTCTCAAACAAGGGTTTGACTCCCTTCTGAAGTGAGCTTCCCATCCGGGTCCTGAGCTGAGAGTTCTGACTTTGTCTGTCTTGCCTGCCTCTGGTCAATAACGAGGCTGCATCCCTGGTGAATTGCCAGAACTCTTTCAATACTCCCTATCATGACATCACACTATGCAAGCACCTAGCTACCTGCAGAGCAATTGGCTCCTAATCCAGACTGCAAGAGTGCCCCCATCCATTGCCACTGTGCCTAGTGGGTCAGACTGGCCACCGGGATTTCTGCTTTGTACTCAAATGCTCACGCAGCCGACACGCTGGGGACACACAGAGGAGTACTAAACGCTGAATACACACACACAAATAGACCAGATAAAATATTTGTCTTGCCTATAAGCCAAGGGCAAAGGTATTTGTAGAACGGTAGGTATGTGTCTGTGTTTGAGGAAGGGTGGGGGGAGGTTATTGACCGCAGGAGTTTGGGAGGAGGGTGTTATGGTGGAGGGTGGGGAAGCCGCTGCCTCTCCAGTAAAGCTGACAGTTTCCTAAAATTGCTGATGGAGCCACAGAGCGAGAACTCTGGTGGGTGGGTGGTGTTGCCCACGGGGTGTTACAGGAAACGGGAGAACTTGAATGACATTTCAGGGGTGGAAAGAGTGCTTGGATGGAGGGTATGTGCCTGGATGGGTGAGAGGGAGGTTGTGATACCAGGAAAATTCTGGGAGGAAGACTGGACTGGCGCTTGCTGGAAAGGGGGGTAACAGCAGAGAACATGACTTTGAGGATCCCTTAGGGATCCGTGGCGTGCTGGGGCAGTGGGGTAGGAAAGTGCAGGTGACAGATGGGCAGGCAGAGGCAGAGATGTGAAAGGATGAAGAGTGATGTGGGCGCCGAATGGAGGGACCACATGCCTTGTTTGCATTCAGGTAGGTCTCTCTGGAGACAATGTCCTCATTAAACCGTTATCGGAGAATTCCACAGACCTGTGACTTGCCCTACGTCTCGGGGCATAAAGTGAGAATCTGCATCCAGGACTCAGGTGTTAACACGCCAGAACTGAGGTACTGGAGGTGGACAGCAGAGGGCGCTGTGGCTCTGACAGAATTCAACAGGGAGCCGCAGGAAGGAGGAAGCAGGCCACAGGAAGGGTCCCAGCGGGTCGTTGCTTTTGTACTCTCTGAACTCAGGGTCGGTCTTCAGTGCACAATGAACACAGAGGGACATTCTTACAAGTAATCACGGGGTTTTCTAGGATGGACGGGAACAGAACTGAGGGACCAGAAGCTGCTTAACTGTTATACCACTTGGCTTGTGCCCAAATAGCACAGAGCCATAACCATGAATGTTTCTGGACTAAAATGGGAAGATGAAGAAAAAAAAGCCTCCCTCATTTTTTAATAACTTTATTCCCCAAACTTCAAAAATGAAATTGCCAAGTTAAGAATTTGCCTTGAAAAATTTTTTTTTCCTAATTTATTATAAAGAAGGTCCGGGGCTTGGGAATTTTTTAATGCAGATTCCTAATTTTCCAAAGCGAGATTCTCCTGTGCATTTGAATAGATTATGCTCGGTATTGCTAGCCCTTAGCACAACGGGAACATTATTAAAACGACTGCATGGGTCTCAGAGGACGGGCCCTGCTTTCATGCTTCCTTTCTCATTTTGGGAACTTTGTAGCAAAGACTGTCCATTTCTGCCCATGGAAGAAACTGGGTTTCTGAAGAGGTGATAAAGAGATGCACTCAGAGGTCTAGGCCTTGAAGAGGCAAGTCAGATCCGGTCCAAAGGTAATGAGATTAGACCTGAAGGAATGGAGAAGTGTGAGACCCTTTCCAGAGAGCCCTGTTCTGGAAGTGATACCCTGTGGGCCTGGACAATGCTATTCGACTGGGCTTTCTGAGGACATGGAGTGTCAGAAAGCAGCTGGTTTGCCAGGATGATGAGTGTGATAAGGGCAATGGAGCAGGCTTCTCCTGGGAAGCAGGGCTCAGACCCTGGTTGCACAAAGGGAAGAAGGCAGGAGGACCAGAGAAAGTTCCCCATGCTTGAAAACCCAACATGGAAGACATGCTCACATGATAGCCACTCTGAGAAGCCCCGAAGAGTGGGGAGAAGGGCCCCCCGAAAGCCAACTGGCCTCAAAGTCTAGCACTCTGGGGAGAGCCTGTGAGTCAGAGACTCTGCCCTGCAGTCTTCACCCACCTCCTCTATCCCACCCGTTCCATCCATGCCCTGAGTTCTCCTTGTGATCGCTCATCCTGGTCAGTTTCCTTGGGAACTAGTTTGGCTCAGAGAGGGCCCATGGGAATCTAGCCACAGCCTAGTGGCCTAACCAAGGCCATAAAGACCCCAGGCCTTGGCCTGGTCACTTTACCATGAACACAGACTTCATCCCTGGACTTCTGTGGTTACAAGGAGATATGGCTTTGCTGTGGAAACTTATTCCTCTGCTGTAAATGTGAATATTTTTGATGGCGAGATTCCAGTGGCTCCTGGAGAAGAGAGCCTTGGGACAGCCCCCTCATTGGGTTTCTGCTCTGAGGCCTCAGATGGGGGCTGGAGCCTCCCTTCCCCCCCTAGAAGGCTACAGCTGCTCGGTGGTGGCTTCCGGAGGCGGGGGGCTGAGCACTATAGGGCTGCAGCCTCACCTTCCCCACCCGCCTCAGCACCTGGGATGGATGACTTCTCAGCTGTACCCTCTACCTCACTCCACCGGGATCAGCATTCCTGAACAACACAGGCCCTAGCTGCAGCTCTCCTGCTATTCCTCCACCAAACTCAAACTTCTCCCAGCTGCCTGGGAAGGCAAAACAGGGGGCGGGGCTGGAGGCAGGGAGGCAGCTGAGCCAGTCTGGTGCTCCCTGACCTCTCCGCCCAACTCTGGTCTGTCCCTGAATCTTGGGGATGGGGATGGGAGCCCTGGCGCCCATCACCTGCTAAACACAAGCAGTGTCCTCATTGTCATTCCCGGATCCCACTGTGGAGCTTAGAGAGCATCATCCAGCTACAAAAGAAACGGAGCTGATGTTCCTGCCTCTTCATTAATACCCTCAGGTATCAGTACCCATTAGTACCCGGCACGCCCTGAGCAGACGGGGGATGGGTCTGGTCTATGGAGGACGGATGGTGTCTCTCCCCCGTAAGGTCGGTTCAGGCCTCCTTCTATGCTTGGTTCTGACCACAGAGGGAAAGGCCCTGACACAGCTGCACAGCTGGAGACTTTCAAACAGGGGGACCGTGAAAATGCCAAGCCCAGCCCACAGTCGTTCACGGGAAGCTACTGACATGAGCAGAGGGTCGGATGAAGCCGAGGTCAGGGCAGGGTGAGCCTGGGAAGGAGCACAGAGATGACGAGCAGGAGCAGGGGTGGGACGTGCACTTGGAGTTCAGCGCTTCCAGACTTACACAAGGGGAGGAGATGGTCCATGTGCTGGACCAAGTGGTCATTTTGTGGGTGGGGGAGACAGGGTGGACAGGGCAGCCCCACAGGCTCACCCTAGGCTGGGGTGGCAGGGCCTTGGGACATAAGGCGATGTCCTCTGCACCTGCAAATCTGCATCCTGTCCACACAGCACAGATGTCTCCTGTGCTCAGGAGAAGGGCTGTGTCCAAAATGCCTATGAGTGAGGGACGGCCGTGCAGGGCAAAGACCAGCGATCAAGACAGAATGGGAATGACGACCTGGCACACAGTAGGGGCTCGCTGCACTTTCGTGAAATGAAAGAAGGAATTCAGTTCAGTTCTAGCTGGTTGCATTTCACATTACAGGGACTCGATCAGTAATAATTGAGAAAACAGGAGAGTGTGAAGGTGGAGCCTCCTGTGAACACACAGCCTCAGGAACTCTGAGTCTCAAAGAACCCAGCATGGAGGGGAGGCATACACAGGGGACCAAAGATCAGAAGGGATTGGTCTCAAGGACTTGGGGAGCCCGACGCACAGAAGCTGGGCCAGGTATCCAGAGAATGGGGAGGAGAGAACAGGAATACAGGGCGAGGCCGGTGCCTCCTGCAGGAGGGCGTCTCAGAAGGACTTAGGGCTGCTTTGTCCGAGCTGCTGTTATGGAGACTGAGAACTAGAGGAAAGGATGGGAGGGTGTAGAGAAATAGTCCTGACCCTTTTCTGGATAGAAACTGAGTGAAGTCCTGGAGAGAAGGGAGATTCCTCCCATAGGCAGGCAGAGACCAGTGAATGAGGGATCTGGTAGAGGGACCCTCTATTCAAGGGTTTCCCCAAACACTCAAAGACAGACTCGATGTATCTGGAGCTGGGTCTCCCCGAGTGAGGGGTTGGGTGCATTTGTCTGATCTGTGCTCTGAGCAGGAATCGGGGTGGGGAGGGGCACTGGACCATGAGTAGGTGCTGCACTTTGGGGTGCCGGGTCCTTGATGCAGGCGACAGCTGCCCAGGTGCTTTGCCAAGTGCAAGACTCCTCTCAGGGAGTCTGGGAAGAGAGGCTCCCAGGCTGGGCAGGGGGAGAGCTGAGGGAGGCCTGGCCCTGCCCTGCGCCCCGGGAAGGCCTCCGGGCCCCCCAGCCCCCCACCCCCGCCGCCTGTCAGTCACTCACCTGTGGGCTGTCCTGGTAGGCTGGGGGCGGGACATTCTGCGTGGCCATCATCGTCAGAGCGGGGGCTGGGGAGGCATGTTGCATCGTGGGATGGATTCACATGGGGGACCTGTGGCAGGAGAGAGGGGACCGCACCGTTAATCGCCGAGCGCAGGGAGCCCTGGGGACCAGCCACTGGGTGTGTGTCCAGGCCGGGCCCCCGGGGACTGACCAGATACAGCGAAGGCTGGAAGCCCTTGGGGGGCGTGCAGGAGATTTAAGGGGAGAAGCCTGGGGGAGGGAGGGGCTTGCCAGTGCAGTTTGGACTTGGAAGAAACAATATTCAAATCACATGTAAAACAACCTGGGCAGCCGGCAGCCCTTCATTTGTTCAGCACCAGCTCCGGCCTGGTGGGGCCCAGGGAGAGGCGGGAGTCGGGAGGGGGCCTGGGCCGTGGCAGCACTGGGGGGGTGGGGGAGGGGGAATTGGAGGCCATGTGGGCACGCCATGGTCAAGGGTGCTTTCCCTTCCCAGGCCTCCTGGAGCCGCCCTATACCCTCAGGGCAGAAACCTCAGCGCTGGTCCCCATCATATACACTTGCCTGAGTGTATGACCTCTCCCTGTTCACCTGGGAGGGGGGCCCGGTTCTTGAGGCTCTAGCTTACTGTGTTCCCCGTTTGCCTGGCAAAATAATAAAGCCACTCTTAACTTTTTCTCCGTAAAAAATAAAAGAAGAAGCAGCCTCAGCCTTCACAGTTCCAGATTTCCAGATCCCCTCTCCCTGCCCCAGGAGTCTCCCAGCACCACAGTAACCCCGGGGTTGTGCTCACCACACCCCCTAGTGATGGAAAGGGACCTGGGGTGCCGACCCCCACCCAGCTGGAGGGTGGAGCGGGTAGCTCCAGGTGACTACTTGGAGGCGTTCCAGGAAGGGACAGAGACAAGGGAACAGGGGCCACAGCCGCATGAACGCGCCTGCACACTCTTAAGAAGACTTTCCTCACATGTGTTCAACTCTGAGTTCAACCGGACGTGGGGCCAGAAGAGCCGCGGAGCCAAGGGTCCTCTTACAGAGGAGGAAGCAGAGGCAGAGAGGACAGACGTGTGTGTGTGTGTGTGTGTGTGTTAGGGAGGGGGTGGTGCTTGGGAAGCAGGGTGGAACCAAGGTCTCTAGATTTCCCCCAGTGGGGACTGCTCTCCTCTACCACCCCTCCATCCCATCCCCCAAAAGCGAGCTGCCCCCATTGGCCTCCAGGTCTCTTCTTCAATCACTAGGTGGTGCCGTAAGAGGAGACAGCCTGGCCGTACCACCCAAGGAAACAGAATGCTCAGAGAGCTGTTCAGCTGCAGGAGCAGCCCTGAAATATTTAGAGCTGGAAACCACGGCTCATTGCCCAGTACAGGCCTGTCCATCGAGGAACAGGGGGGTTCCTGAGAACATCCGCAAGTGCAGGGCCTGGCCTCCTCCTCGGCAGAGGGCGCTCAAGAGCAGGCGATCTTGGAGAGCGTGACAGTCAGACCCTCCCTCCGCTTCCTCCCTCTCCCTGGGGACCTCGGGGCTCCATCCTCTTCCCCCCTGATGTCCTCCTAACACCCCCTCTGCAAGGCCTTCCAAAATGTTCACATCCCTGAATTCTCCCTACACGGAGTGAGTGAGTGAGTGGGTGTGTGTGTGTGTGTGTGTGTGTGTGTGTGTCTTGTTGTATTAGTTCTTTTTTTTTTTTTTAGTGGAACTAAGGGTTTGCATTTAATAGTGATATCAGTATCACAAAATGTATTAGTTCTTTTTCAGGAAGAGGAGGAAAGATCAGCTTCGGCTGACCCAAGTCTCCAAACTCCCAGGTGTGCTTTGACCCGAAGTTCACACGTGAAAGTCCTGGAAATCCAGGCATTCATTCAGCAGAGGTTTATCAAGAGTCAGCTACATGTGAAGACCTGGGCTGGGGGTGAGGGGACAGATGAAAAGAGGCAAGGCCTTCTCCCCAGGGAGGGAGGTGATGGAGCAGTGAATCGAGGTTCCCGTGGAGAAGGCAGAGGGAAGGATGACTTCCTGTGCTGAAAACCCGAGACTGCAGGGAACGCCTCTCGGCCTCACTGAACTTGTACCCCATCCACCCTGGCCTCACTTCTGAGACAGACCACCAGGTCATCTTTGCAACCAAAGCACCCAAGGTCACCTCATCTCACAGGCACTAGGCACTGAGACCCAGGCTCTACTTCTGCAAAGAGGCTCGGAAGGAAACCCCGAGTGGAGCCTAACTCTGCAGGCGGAGAAACCAATGCCTTTTTCATGGCTGGGTCTTGTCCAGAAGGTGAAAAACATCCCAGAAAGGCGAGAGCGGAGTGAAAAGGGCTGGGGGGCAGGGCACAGGATATACACTCCTTGAGACATCAGAAAGAACCTGAAGAATGAAGACCTCTGAGATATTAAAAGGGGCATGGAATCGCTCTTTTTCGGAAAAGCTGGGGGGAATAAAGGAAATACGGGCATTTCAGGGGTGTGCTAGGTTCAGCTTTTCTGGGGACTCTGGTAGATGGAGTAATTTTGGATAGGTCGTACGGGTCCTGAAGGCAGGATCTCTTCCTAGGAGCACCAATCTTAAATGCTCCTTGCCCAGAAAAAGCAAACCTCTGTGGGGCTGTAGGGCCAGCAGCCTCCAGAAGGGGGAGCCTGGGGGCAGAGTTTGGTGGCAGATTTTTCTCCCCTTTTAGGGGTAACTAGTTCCCTCCTGGGCTTCCCAGGTGACTCAGTGGTAAAGAATCTGCTTGCCAAAGCAGGAGACATGGGTTTGATCCCTGGGTCAGGAAGATCCCCTGGAGGAGGAAATGGCTAACCCACTCCAGGATGGACAGAGGAGTCTGGTGGGCTGCATTTGACTGAGCGCACCCAGTTCCCTTCCACCTCGCATTTGGGTTTATATATATATATATGCACCTTATTCCACAGATGAGAAAGTCATCATGAAGGCAAAGCACAAGAAGCTCAAAAGGAGGAAGACTGAGGCTAAAAAGAGGACTCTCTAGTCCGCATTCTTTTGTTCACTGTCCAGTGGATGGGAAGTAGGGTCACTTTAGAAATGTTTGCAGCAGCTGGTGAACTGCCCTACCTGGGGGTTAAAGAGAGATGGCAAGAGTAGTCTAGGACTTTCCTGGTGGCTCAGATGGTAAAGAAGCTGCCTGCAGTGTGGGAGACCTGGTTTTGATCCCTGGGTCAGGAAGATCTCCTGGAGAAGGGAATGGCAATTCATTCCTGTATCCTTGCCTGGAGAAGTCCATGGACAGAGGAGCCTGGCGAGCTACAGTCCATGGGATTTCACAGAGTCGGACATAACTGAGCGACTCACACACACACACACAGGGTAGCCTGCACCCAGAAACCAGCACCATCCAGGCTGAGAGGAGATTTTTCCATCTGGAGCCTGCTGGGCTACGGAGCAGGGTCTAGAGGCCACGGGAACAGTTTTCTGAGGACCCAGATGGCCTCTGCCCCTCCTCTCCTCCTCTCTGGGGTCACCACAGGCCACTAGGCCACTGCCCTACTGCCCTCTGGGGGCTTCTCCTGCAAAAAACAGGAGGCCTTTTCATCATGGGCTTAAGTTTCCTTCCCTACGTGCTCAAGCACAGAGCCTCTGGTAACCTGACTCTGGGGGAGACCGGGCGCCCACCACCACATCCGGAAGCTCTAGCTTTTCTTCACCCGCACAGGTGCCCCTTCCTCCCACCAGCTGGGCTTGGGGTGCAGAGGGTCCACAGGGGAGCATCCCGGAGAGGAATGTGGGGGGTCTGACAGCGAGGCTCCACAGCGGGGGTGTGGGGGAGCTCTTTGAGCCATCGCTGGGTGCCAAGCCCTTTTGGGGAACACTGACTTTCTGGTGCTTTGTTTGCGAGTCTGGAGGGCACGGAGGCCTCGGAGTATTTGTTTGTGGCCAGCTGCTGGGAGGCTGCTCTGCCCTGTCCAGAGGCCCCAGCCCTCTGTCACCGGACACCAGGGCTCTGGAGGGACACAGCCAAGACTGCAAATGGAGGACACACGAGGAATAGTTTACCATCAAGACGTTTCCCACATCACATGATTGTTTTCAACACTGAGCACCTTTATTAAGGGGCAGCTATGAAGGAAAGAAAAAACAAACCCTAATGCAACACTCAACCCCACATCCAGGAAGAAATCACTTGCCACTTATGTTATCATCCAAGGAGCTAAAACTGCCATTTTACAGAGCGTGGGGCCCGAGGGAGCCTGTGCGCACAGGTTGGGGGTGGCTGAGGGACGTGAAGGACACCCCTTAGGAACTGGGGAGGAGCAACCCGGGAGCACTCCCTCTGCTTCCTCAGCTCCAGCTCCCCAGCCCCACAAGGCGAGGCTCGACTGGAGCCCAAACTCCAGCTTGTTGACAAACAGACTGAGAAAAAAGACCCAAGCTTGTTAGGAAGGAGCTCATTAGGACTTGTTGACAAGAAACCCATTAGACCAATTAACATTCCATTAACGGCCGGGGGGCACCAAGGGGTTAACACTGCCCAGCAGTAATTGGGCTGGGGTGCCTGGGTTGGGGGCTCAGGGCCTTAAGGATGAGAAACTAAGTCTAATTGGGAACTCTCCGGCCAGCCGACCCCACAGCATCAGGAACAAGCTCCCTGACCCCGGCTGACCCTCCCCTGGAGAGCCTGAGGTGGGAGAGGGGCAAAAAGGACTGGCTTCCCTGTGCTCCCCACTGTCCGTCCCCCCCCCCCCCCAAACCGACTGGCGGCTGGCACAGGACAGGGTGGGGAGACGCTTCCACCCTCTGGGACACCTACCCTTCTTCCCCCTCCTTCCCCTAAACCCCCTGGACCAGGGGACGTGTTCTCTATTAGCCCTGGGAGGTAAGTCTCCTCTTTTGGAGAGCTTTTCAGTAATATTGCCCTCTCTTACAGAACCTCTTTGGAGAAGCTAGGATCTTTGAGAGCCCAGGGCCTGAAGAGGGGTGGGGAGGGGTGGGAGGGAGCTCTGGCCCTGCCCTCTTTCCTCCCCACCCCACCCCCACCCCCCATCACCCTCCCTCCCTCCCTCCCTGTTCCCATCTTCCCTCCCTCCTTCTCTCCCTCCACATAAAGGCATCAAAGAGGCAGCACTGAGGCGCCCCCTGGCCCAGGAGCCCTCCTCTTCTGTCCCCCCACACACTGGTAGTATTTTATCATTTTCCTTTCCCTGCTCCAAGAAGAGGCTGTGGAAGTCTGGGCCTCCGTTTCCTCATCTGTAAATCCCCAAAGATCAGATGGAGGCTGAGCTTAGGGTCAAAAAAGTCTGGGTTCCACACCCAACTCTGCCACTCTCTGTGACTGCAGGAGTCCCTTTCCCTCTCGGTCTGCAAAAACGAGGGAATTCACTAGAATATTCCCAAAGCCTCTGCCCAGGGTCAGCACACCACACAAGCTTTGCTGAATAGAATGGAAACAGTTGAAGCTGGTAGCTTCGTTCTAAAGCCTCCCTCATTTGAGAGTGAAGCAAGGGGGCCCCAGAGTCTAAGAGAGGCAGGAAGCCTCCTCCAGGCCCCCAGCCCAGGGGCCCCCAGGTGGCTCCCGCCCCCTCCCCCAACCCCAGGCCCGCCCCTCTGAGCAGCTGCCCAGGCCAGGGTTCTGACGTCTAGACAGATTTGCAGGAGGCTGAAATAACACAGTGAACTCAGCAGGAGGGCCCGAAAGGCTGCATTAGTAACCTGGCTGGCTCAACCGTAGGCAGTTCCCTTTATTTTCCTTGCGCGGGGAGCCTGGTCCAAAAGGAGTCTCCGGCCCAGCTCCCTTTCCAGAAGTTGCCTGTAGGTGGCGCCGCGGAGCCCCAGCTTTAATTGCATTATATAATATAACCTGTTTACTAAATCATGTAATCAGTCGGTTTAGGATTTACAGCTTCGGATGTGTATAGAGAATTGGACTTTGAGTCAAATTTAAAAACAAATAAAAATGAGAGGCAGCTGTTGCTGATAGTGTGATATTCATCTTTTGGAAACAAATTCACCCCACTGCTATAAATTATGCCTGGGGAAAAAAAATGTGTTGGTGGTGGGAAGGAGTTGGCTACGTCTCATATGCTGGCAACTCGGAGCGATGAATCTTGAAATAACGGTGTCAACCTGTCACTGATTTCATGTGACTCTGTGGATTTATCTAAAGAAACGCAAGCATGCGCGTGCACACACACACTGACACACACTCACACACACACACACACACACATACACACCAGGTCTCTTTCGCAAAACCCAGTAAGGGTTAGAAACTGCAAGTGGAAAGCTGAGTGGCTAGAGGAACTGGATGGTCCCCAATCCTTGGTCAGCACCGGGGTGACAAGGCTTAGGCCAGTGTGGGGATAGATGGTGGGAAGGACGGAGGTGAGAGAGAGGACGCACCCATGGGTGGGAAGCTTCGAAGTGTAAGCAGGTCTGGTGGAGGTGTTTCAGAGTGACGGAGAGGTGAAAGGTCCCTGTAGAATAATGGGAAAGGGCCGGTCCCCAGGAGCCGCCCCTGACCAGCACAGCAAGCGCTGGACCTGGATTTGCCTGTTCACCCCAGGTGCTTGGGAGCCAGGAGGAACCTCAGGGCCTGGGGTGACAGGAATGCTGTGGCCTAGTGACTGACTGTTGCTCGCCACTGCCCCCCCACCATCTTTCTGACTTTGGGGTCCTAGGGGAAGATAGAATCCTCTCAATGTGATGAGGCCAGGATCAGTGTGGGAGTCAGAAGGGCAATCGTGTCTACACTGGAGGAAGGACTGGGATTCACATTCAGGATCAGACTCCCAGGGCTCACTCACTGAGCTGAAGGCTGGCCGAGAGGCCACACCTCCCCCATCACCTGGGTCCCAGGGGGTCACTGCCTCCAGCACAGAGCCCAAGTCCTGGCAGAATGTCTCAGCCAGGAGGGCCACCTACCTGGCACCCCTCTGGATCCTGCTTGGAACTCTCAGTGGAGAATGATTCTCTACTGACGTGAGATGCAGCCGAGGTGACAACCAAGACAGTAGGCAGATCCAGACCCCATGGTCAACCACAGCCTTCTGCTCTGACTGCCCTTCGCCACCTTTCTGGGCAGCCCACTTGGGAGATGGAGCCAGGTCATGACCTCTTGTGATGGCCCTGGTCTCCAAGGAACAGAGGAGCCAGTGCGTCCAGCCTGAGTTTGACCAGCCTGGCCAGCTTCAGTCTCCCTGGGAGATGGGAAATCTCCCTGTCTCCACCTCTCTCTCCTCCTGTAGCCTGTAACCTCCCTTTGGTCTTTGGAAGAGGTAGGAACCGTCTGTGAACCATCCCAGCAGTGAGGTCCCCTCAGTGGCCTGTGGTCCTCCCTCCAGGGGCCTCCCCCTCCTCCCCTTTCCCCACTCCAAGGCCATTTTGCTCTTTGTGCTGGAATAACAGTATGTCCCCCTCTAGGGCCAGGTCTAGGAGTCATTTCTGTGCTCAGGGACCCCAGTCTGGGGATGGGCTACAGCTTGCTGGGAGACCCAGTTCTGGGAGGAAGGGACTTATAATCCACTCTGGACTCCTCTGTGCCCACAGTGTAGTGTGTGTGTGCTGGGGGAGCGGGGGGCATTGGTGGGGCTTGTGACATTCCCTGGGTGTAGGCAGGGCTGCTGGGAATCGCTGATGCTGGTCAGTGGCTCTCCTCACCCCTGATCGGGTTTCCAGGGGAAGAGACCCATCCTGCTCCACTGCCTCTGACTCACAGGGGCTCCTGGCACCTCAGCACCCAGAGTCAGGGCTGTAGCTTTCTCTCCTTTATGCACCCAGTACCCTTTACTGTTCAACTTGTTTTTTTAAAAAAATGGACCAGGGTCAGAGTTAGGAGAGCAGCCTTTACTGTGGCCCCAGCATCTCTCCTGCCTGCTCCTGCTTCGCACACAGGGACCAGGAAGTGACAGTCCCCTGCTTTCCTCCCTGCCTTGGCTGTCACACCTTTTCTGGCTTCAAAAAGCCGCTGATATATTTTACAAACTGAAACAGCAATTTAATTCCCCCTGATAGCGGCAATTGTCCATTAGATCTTCCTACCGAGGAGCTTAACAATAATTCCTTTCATCCAACTGCTTGCTTCTTCTTGATCTGAGAATCAATCCCATAAATAGCAGGCGAGAGTCTTCACATTACTCTCCCCCTCCAGCTTTTAGCATTTTGATGAAGATTCTCATCTCCTCTTTAAGCACTTTACAACTTGGTGATTTTTCCCCCTTTGGTTCCTTTAAACAAAATAAAACAAAAAAGCAGAAAGGTGGGGGGGTGTGTGTGGGAAGCATGCTAGCTATAAGGGTAAGCACAGCCCTGCATTCTTCTTACAGAGAAGTGGTATGTACTTTCTCCTGCTGGAAGGCAGGGGGTTGGCAGCAATGACCTCCAAGGGTCACCTCCAATCTGCCTTCAAGCAAGTGCTGCTCTGCCCCAGAGGCCCCATTGGTCTGGTCCTAAATTTCACCCACAGCTGGGTCCTGCTTTTGCCAGTGGTGCTCGACTTAGAACATAGTTTCGCCTTCTCTCCCGCCCTGTCTCTGCATCCCAGGAAAGAGGGTCAGAGGAGGCCATCGCTGGTTCTAGGCACGGAAGCCTCTCCCCAGGCCCGTGACCAGGTTCCCGCCCATCCCTTGGGCAACTCTCAAGCCTAGAGATGGGAGGCTGCCCTCTCTTTTTCATCTCCAGCCCTCTTCATCTCTATCCAAACAGCATGAGTGGGAGAGGTGGGGAGGAACAGAGACAAGAGAGAGCTTGAGGCCTTTCATTCAATTATTTTTCTTCTCTCTCAAACGTGCAGGCAGTCCTAGAGGTCTGGGGCAGAAGAGGGCCTTGCAGCTCTTCCGTGGGAGCAGCCGGGGTGGATTGCCAGGGCAGCTGGGAGCCCCGGCCAGCTCCCCCGGGACCCCATCATGCGCTCCTTGTCTGCACACATACAAAGAGAGAAACAAATCTAAAAATGAACCCAGGGACTGAAATCCCCCTCAACAAACCCGAATCCCAGGTTTATTATTATTTGCCAAGAGCTGACAGCAGCCGCTGCACGGGAACTGAGCTGAGAAAACAACACGGGCCGGGCCCCTGAGGCTTGCAACTCAGCACAGACCAACAGCTCAGACGCTGGGGACCCCAGATGGAAGCAGAGTTTCTTCTGTCCCACCTGCCTGCTTCTTCCTATCAGTCAACTGCCTTCTCGGAGGCAGTCACCCGGGAGGCCGGCCCTCCCTGGGAGCCAGAAAGAAGGGGAATAGAAGTAAGGGGCTGGGATGGGGGTGCAGGAGGGGTCTAGTTGGGGGACCTCCCAGAACTAAGGGACCCAGGCACCTATGGGACATGGCACCTGAAATGCTCTCAGACTCTCCTGGAAGCCGAGGATGCTAAGAGCGTCAGCCAGGTCCCCTTTCTCTCTGAGAAGGACTGCACCATGTTATCTGGCTGGATGATATCTGGTTTCATTTTTAAAAACTGCCTCCAGAGGAAAAAAAAGAAAGAGGGGTCAAGAATCAGGGCTATGAAAGCAAGTAGTCCTTTGGGCTCAGTTTATCATTGAAAAGCCACTCATCCCCGATACTTCCTGACTCAGCCCATAGCTGTCCTCACTCTGGGCCCTCGGTGAGCCCATGAGAAAAGGCAGGGGGACCAGGTAGAGTCCACAGCAATGTGGTCAGCTTGTAGGAGGAAAGGGCACCAGCCGGGTGCCTTGATCCTCATGGCTGTTTGGAACTAGAGCAGGTACACTGGCTCCGTGTTCCTGATCTGTCAGAAAGGCAGCCCTGGGGGGTAAGGGAAGGGAGGATGGCATCTTCCATGTGAAAGGGGGTAATGCCGGGCAGTCATCCCTGGGTATCGGCATCCAAGCCCCAGCTAGCAGACAAACCCCGTCTACCTCCCGAGAAATGGTTCCTCTGCTATGCTTCTTTGCTGGCAAGGTCCTCTATGTTACACGACCACACCTCTGCCTGCATCAAAATTTGCTCAAAGCCTTCTCTTCCATGGAGCCTTTCTTCACTTTCTACTCCACGACCATCCTCTCAGTGGCAGCCCTGCCGTCGGGCAGAGGGAGGGCGTGTAGCATGATTTAGTGCTACGTGTGTTTCTGTGTCTTGGAAAGCCTACTTCCCAGTAAAGTCTCATCTTGCCCATTGATCTCTATGTCCCCAGCAGACAAGATCATGGCCTTAACTTGCTTTTCCTTCTGGGGAAAAAGGTCTGTGAAATGTGATTTTATAAGATCTACCTCCTTACGGAGGGCTTCCCAGGTGGCTCAGTGATAAAGAATACGCCTGCCAATGCAGGAGACATGGGTTCAATCCCTGGGTCAGGAAGATATCCCTTAGAGAAGGGAATAGCAACAACTGCAGAATTCCTGCCTGGGGTCAAAAAAGAATTGGACATGACTGAGCAATTAAACAACAATAACAACCTCCTTATAGAGCCTGGATAGACATAAAACTTCCATTGGTTTATTGTTGAAATGTCAAACAGACCAATAAATCTAAGAATATTAGATACTAGGATTCAAAGAAAGGATAAATCTTTAAGTCCCAGCAGTCATTTACACCTTAGTGAGAATGAGTTTGTTTCCCTGGAGCCAGTTTTGCCCTGGGGTGAGATGATAATCCAGAATTATTAACAACTTCAAAGCACTGAACCATTGCCACGCACCAGGCCTTATGCTAAGCTACTGCCACAGAGAACCCTATTTATTCTTCCCAGGAACCATGAGGTCTAGGTGTGATAGCTGGCCCCTTTCAAGGATGTGAACACTGAGGTTTGGAGTGGTGGAGAGAGTTTTCAAATGTGACACAGGGCCTGATTTCAGAGTCTGAACGTTTAACCTAGAAGTCTGGCGTGGAGGTGGGGAACCCTAGCGGAGCACTGGAAACGGAACAGGAGAAAGACAAAGCTGACTGTGCAGACACTACCCTCAGGAGTCAGGACGCCCAACACAGGTGGTCCCTCACTTCCACGTGCCCTGAATTTCAAAGGGTCATATTGTATCGGCACATCTAAATGTCACCTGTCTGCCAAATTTGGGCTTTTGCACCTCACTAATAGGCACATACTTTATGCCTGTGGATGATGAGTCCTCTGAAACAGCAACTGTTCATTTCTGTCCTGTCTTCTCTGGACAGCAGGGTGTGAGCAAATTCATTTAAATACTGCACTGCATTTGCTCTTATTACTGTATAAAAATTAGTAGAAGATGGGAAACAAAATGCTGATAACAGCCATGAGACGTCGGGGCCTCACAAACACGATGCAACCAAGACAAAGATGCTTCCAAGACAGAGAGGCAGGTTTGAGCCTCTGTCCGGAATCACTGGACTGTGGGTTCAATTATGAAGGGAAAGAACAAGATTTGAGAACGACTATGAAATGACAGAATACATGGTTGAAGACTGCATGTAACAGGCGATCACGTGTCTCAGCCGTGGGCTCAGAACCCTGGGAGCTGGTGCCAGGCAGGGGCGGGGGCTGCCTGTGCCCCGACCCCTTACCACGCAGGCAGCTCAGGGCCAGGTTCTGACTCAGGTCGGCTGGAATGCCAGCAATGTCTCCCTTCTGTGTTGCGGCGGCCCAGGTGGCGTGGGGTGGAGAGGGAGGGGGCCTGTAGTCTACTTGCTTCCTATGAAGTGTCTCTGCTTGGCCTTCTTTCTCCAACCTACCCATGGTTTTCCAAGGACCACCCACAGCTGCAAAGAAGTCCCAGTTCTGGAGGGAAATATGCCGTGACTCACAGGCTAAGAGGCACCTGGCTCTATCTACAGAAAGCCTGTCTGATGGAACAGGACTGGCTTTTATTCAGGTTAGGGGCACCCCATTCTCAGGGAGCATCACTTGACATAGCTCTCTGAGTTCTAACTTTATCCCCTTGTAAAAGCCCCTTCCCGCAAACCTTCCTTTCAGACCTGCCTCCTTCCTCTCTCAGCCCAGAGAGGTTTCAGGCAGCTTCTGAAGGGGTGACCAGCAAAGACATCTTTGTTGGCCAGCAATGGGATTATTACCCACAGCCTCCAAAGCAGGAAGCAATTAAACAAAAGTGCAGGGGGCTAGAGCTCTGTTCTGTGTCCCCCTGGCCCCTGCCAAGCTCCATCCCTTCAACCTCCAGCTCTGGAAAGGGGTCAATAGTTCTTGGGCTTCTAACAGGGAAAACTTGAGTCATATGCTGGCCCTTTCTACTGCACTCAACCAAGAAGTGTTCCATATTAGCAGCGGGTGTCTTTGAATGCTAGCTGCGTGTCCGAAAATTTTAACTTGCCTCAAATGCTGCCCTTTGCAGTGACGACTCATTCCCTATCATTGTGGTCTTGGCGGAAAGAAATCCTGCCTTCAGTAGAGAAACTTTGTGGACTTGAAGTTCAAGTTGTGCTTCTGCTTGTGCCAGTTAAGACAGACCCTATGGAGGGCAAGGACAGGGCAGGGAGGTGGAGAAAGATTCACACAGTGGACTCTCAACCTGGGGTACCAATTAGGATACTTTGATTAGAACAGAGAATGACCTCTGGGATCTGAGCGCTTGTTGATCTAGGTGTTCCACGGTCTGGCCCATTCAGGGAGAAGGAGTGAAGCATGTCAACTCCCAGGGTAGAGATCCTATCCAGAGCAGAGTGGCATGGGCAGGGCAGGAGAGAGGAGTGTGAGGTGTCTGCTCCTAGAGCCCATCCCTAGGGAAGGGAGGAGGAAAAAGTGGGAATTCTCAGCCAAGACGCCTCCCCAAGGGCACAGGTGGCCTCAGGCTGGGATCCCCGCTATCCACAAGCCTCTCTGCTCTCCTTTTTAGGGCCTGGCTGCTCAGGTCAGAGCGTCTGCTCTGCAGCCCTGGGAAGAGAAGTCTGCTGTTTCTCTGTTCTGGAATTCATAAAAGTGTAAAAAAGGATCTCACCTAATGAGGCCCTTGCCGTGGTCAGGGATTATTTCACGAACAGGAGCTGTGTGTGTATGTGAGCTGAGACAGTCTGGGGAGTAGGGGGGGTGGGCAGAGGGAGGTGAAGAGAGAAGGAGGCCCATGTAAGAATGATCAGGAAGGTCAAGGAGAGAGGTCCCCAATAGGATCAATGTTCAGGGGATGCTGATGAGATCTGAGGTTTCAGAGACGTGTCTGTCACTGGAGGCTGGCCACTATGGCTGCCCTAGCTTGAGCTGACCATTGTCCTCACTCCTTACTCTTAGCTTCTTCCTCAAGCCCAGGAGCAGTGTTGGATGCAAGGTTCCAAAGCAGACTGTTCAGAGCAGTTTGCCGGAGGGCTGGCAGAACCGTGGTGGGTCTGACTGCTGCCTAGAGGAGAGGTAGGGAGGAGAGAGAGATCCAGAGATCCCATCTGAGGCCACAGGCAAGTTGAGCGGGGGTCCTACCCAGAAACCAACAGTCATTTATTGAGCACCTGCTATGTGCCAGGCTCCGCACTGGGCCATGGACGTCCCAGAAGGAGAAAACAGATGAGTGGAATAAAGATATGAAATGAAGCAAGATAGATGACTTCAGATTTCAAGGGATCCCAAGGGCTGAGTAAGAGAAATAAAAAAGGAGCAAACCAAATCTCAAGCCTCAGCACACAGTGGTGGAAATTCAGAGCTTTAAAAAGAAAAGAAAACTAAAAGTGGATTCTCACTGCCAGACTGGAAAAAAGATAGTGAAGCAGCACCTTCAGGATCTGTGAGAAAACGGTGTGGAATGTTGCTCTGAGTTCTGTCAGTCAGGTTCAAAGAGAAGATAAAGTCTGTTTTGGATACAGGAGGACTCAACTTACTCCCCTCCCATCAATATAAAAATAACTAGAGGTGCTATTTCAGAAAACAAGGAGGCTGGAGGAAGAAGGCAGTGGAAAACAAAACAGAGCTGCAGCCCCACAGGGGGAAGGCAGCTGGAAGGACTGAGGGGTGGGCGTCACCCTGGGGGCTCGGGAGACTCTAGGCAGTGGCCAAGTGGTGAGGACAGGATTCCATTCCTTCTCCTGGGGTCAAATCCCAAGAGTAAGTTCCGTGGCTGAATAACATTTCTACCTTGTTATCAACCAATAGACAAGGCCTGGAGAATTCCATGGACTGTATAGTCCCTGGGGTCGCAAGGAGACACAACTGAGTGACTTTCACTTTCACTTTGGGGCTTCCCTGATAGCTCAGCTGGTAAAGAATCCGCCCGCAATGCAGGAGACCCTGGTTCGATTCCTGGGTCGGGAAGATCCCCCGGAGAAGGGAAAGGTTACCCACTCCAATATTCTTGGGCTTTCCTTGTGGCTCAGCTGGTAAAGAAACCGTCTGCAATGCAGGAGACCTGGGTTCGCTCTCTGAGTTGGGAAGATGCCCTGGAGAAGGGCACTCCAGTATTTCTGGCCTGGATAATTCCACGGACTGTATAGTCCATAGGGTCACAAAGTGTTGGACACGACTGAGTGAATTTCACTTCACTACCAACCTATAGTCAGCATGTGTAGGTAACCACAGTTATTTAACAGAATAAAAAATCTTCTAAATCTTGTAAAGATAGCACATAAACTATACTAAATAGTATAACACTATGCACTCTGTAATATATATATTCTGTATTATATATAATACTATCGACTAAAAATAGATAATATCAAATATAGTTTGATCAAACTAATATAAATTGGAAGGAGAAGAATGTGTGCTCATTCCCTCAACTTACACAGCAGATCATTCATAAATAAACACATATGTTAAAAATAGGGACTGAGGGAATTTCCTGGTGGTCCAGTGGATAAGACTCCAAGTTTCCACTGTAGGAGGCACGTGTTCAATCCCTGGTCAGGGAACTAAGATTCCCATGCTGCACAGAGAGGCCAAATAAATAAATAAAATATCTTTAAAAAGAGAGAGACTGACACATATTGTATGACATAAAAAGCAACCACGTGCGTACATGCTCAGTTATGTGACTCTTTGTGACCTTATGACTGTAGCCCACCAGGCTCCTCTGTCCATGGGATTCTCCAAGCAAGAATAACTGGAGTGGGTTGTCATTTCTTCCTCCAGGGGATCTTCCCGACCCAGGGATTGAACCTGTGTCCTCTGCATTGCAGGTGGATTCTTTACCACGGAGCCACCTGGGAAGCCCAATAAGTGGCCACAAAATCAGCTAAATCAGAAACTCTTTCTTGGGGTTGACTGGATGGTGAACTAGTGGGTAGAGGTGGGGGAAAGAAGGGAGGCTTTTTAGAATACTATGCAGCAGTAAAAAACAATAGACTAGATCGATTTATCTTGACCTGGAAAACTCTCCATTATATAGACTAGTTTAACAAGGCAAGTTTTTAGGACAGCATTTGAAACATAAATTTCACCGTGTTCAATCAAACACCCAAACCGATAGGACGCAGTCCGCGTCCTCAAGGAACCCCCCTCTGCAGCCCATCTCTGTTCCTCTGCTCTACCCCACTGGCTTCTGCTTCTGGAACATCTCCCTTGCTCAGGAGTTTGCAAGATGCAAATCTCTTTCTATCCTAAGAGAGAGCTGTTTTATGTACACTTCAAGTCACAAATTCAAGTTCTTGACTACAAGTCATGAGTTCAAAGATGGACCTGGATGAAGCCGCCCAGGAGAGGAAAGCTTCACACACAAGTAACTGGCCAGGGGGAAGCCAAGTGGGGAAGGGAAATCTGAGAATTATAGAAGCCAAGGTTAAAGGCATCTCACAGAGCTCCCATCCGTGTTTCTCATTCACAGATAAAGAACATACGTGGGGCATGATGGAAGGTCACTGTATTGAAATAGTGCCCAGAAGAGGGGGAGCTGGGCTTGTTACCAGCCAGAGGCAGGAAAGAAGCCAAGAGATGCTGAAGCTGGAGCAGGGGCCTGATGCCAGGGCCCTGCAGTGGAGCCCATAGGGAGACGGTGGGGGGTGTGGTGTGTAGGGCTGGGGTCCACTTCAGGAGCTGCTCATGGAGCAGGTGGCTTGACTTTGGGGAAGACCAGGGGAAATAAAAAAGGATCACACTTCCTTAGTGTCCTCAGAAGCTGGAAGGAAGCAGCTTCGATGTGGGCAGGAGGGGACACGTTGGGGAGGGGCTGGGAGCATCCATCGCATGCCAGATGTACGTGAGGTGCCCTACAGTAGTTCTGGCATTTCATCCGCACACAAGCCCTGCAAGGTAAATGCGGTTGTCCCAGCCCATCAAGACAGTGATGGTTAGAAAACCTAAGTCATGTAACTTGCCTCGAATCCTACAGCCAGCAAATGGCAGAGCTGGAATCTGAAGCTGGGCTGCTTTGTTCCAAAGTCCCTACTCAAGGAATCAGAAGGCATCAATCAATGTGTGGCCACTCATTGCTAGAAGGAGTGTCTTTGCCCAACTGGGATAAACTAACCCTTCTCATTTCCTGAATCCTGTGTATGGATTCAGACCGTCTGCCCAATCCATGACACCCAGACACAATGGCTGGCTTTGGGGGACTAGGATTCACTGGCCCAGTAGGACCTGAAAACTCCCACCTTGGAGGAGAACAGGAGTTGAGGTTCCCTTTCTCCCAGCCCCGAGCCCTGACATTGCTTCTGAGATGTCTGCCCTGACAGAGGCTGCTATGTCAGCTGTGGAAGGAGATGCAATGGGATGGAGTATGAGCACAGGGTGGAGAAGAGAAGCTGGAAGCCGGGACCCTTGGTTTTTGGTGCTCAGCTCCATACCTGCCCTCCTTCAACCGCCAGGGCACCTCATTGCCCTTGCCCCCACCCCCAGATGCTGTTCGGCTCCCCCAAGTCTCCCTAGGCACCTCCGCCCCCACGGAGCCTCTGACTTCAGCAGGAGGCAGGCAGGCAGGCCCACGAGAGTATGTATGTCAGTTAGGGGTTGTCGTTGACACGTGGAGATCATTAACGAGGCTTATTTTTAAATTGTAATTGCAAAATGTAAATGCTCCCCAAACTGATGTGTAATTGCTACCCCCTCCACCCCAGCCCTTCCCCTCTGGTGCCAGCTTTGCAAGGAGAGAATTAGAAAATAAAAAGGGGGTGGATTATGTAAGCAAAATGATTTTAAAAAAAGAGAGCGAGAGAGCTAAGAATTTAAGTGAGACAGCTGGCGGCTCCCTGATTGCCACACTTCCAGCATTAGCGGCAAAAATTTTCCTTGCCGACTGCACCCACCCAAGCAACGGTGTCAACTGTATTGAGTCCCAGAACAGAACAGACTGGCGCTCCCTTGGCAAGATGGGTCAGTGGTCAGTGTGTGTGTGTGTGTGTGTGTGTGTGTGGTCCTCTTCAATATACATGACATTTCTAATTACCTGCCTCTCTCCTTCTTCTTCTCTTGCGGGAAACAAGCTTTTGTGAGGAATCTGGCAATGATTACTGCCCCTCAAACAAAGACTGGATCCCAGGTGAAACTAGTAAAGAATCTGCCTGCCAATACAGGAGACTTGAGAGATGCAGATTCGATCCCTGGGTCAGGAAGATCCTCTGGAGAAGGAAATGGCAACCCACCCCACTGTTCTTGCCTGAGAAATCCTATGGACAGAGGAGCCTGGTGGGCCACAGTCCATGGGGTTGCAAAGAGTCTGACATGACTGAGTACTGAGCACATATTGGATCACAAAGACTGGGAAACTAGAAGATCACAGGGGCCCTAACACATCAGGGAAACTTACAAACACCCCAGCAGGGTCCTGTGGATTTGGGGGGGTGGTGGAGCCCATCTCACTGTAACAGATCCAGCCCTTATCATGGCATACTGGAAAGAAAAAAGACTTGTTTTGGAGAACTGGATTTTTAAACCCCTGCCTATACTGCTACTTAGGTCTGTGAGATCATCAGGTTACTTAAGGGGATTAAAAAAACCCTATCTGATAAAAGGATTAAGTGAGATTCTCTGCTTTATACTCTCTAAGGAACTAGTTCTCATAGTTCATCACACACATCTTGGATGCAGTTTCCTCTGTGTTCATCAGAAATACTGGGGGCAGGGTGCAGATTCTCAGTCTAAACCTAGACTCACAATTCGGGATCTCTGGTGTGAGGTCCAGGAACTGAGTTTCTCACAAACACCCCTGGAGACAAGGCTTGCTTCAGAGGGCTGGACAAGTATTACCATCATGGGTATGAGCAACAACCCATCCCTCCATAGCAACAAGAGTTTATTATTGTTCATGGAATATGAAGAGTAAAATAGAGGAACAGAGGGACAAGGCATAGCTCTCGCCCCATCCTCCAGGGGCCAAGGAGAAACAACACAGGGTTGTGTGTTCTGAGGTCATGTGCAATAAGTGTCAGCTAATGTTATGGGCCAGTTCTCAAGGTTTTCAGAAGAAAAGACAATCTGCCTGGAGGGTTTGCTAAGTATTAGTCACTCAGTTGTGTCTGATTCTTTGCGAGTCCATGGTCGGTAGCCCATCAGGCTCCTCCATCCACGGGATTCTCCAAGCAAGAATACTGGAGTGATCTTCCCAACAAGGGATCAAACCTGGGTGTCCTGCACTGCAGGTGGATTCTTTACCATGTGAGTCACCAGGGAAGCCTGGGGGGGTCTAACCACGAGTCAAAGGATGGAGAACGTTCTTACTGTTCGGTGGTCCTGGCGGCCTCTAGGATGGCCCTTAGGGCACTCAGCCCTCTCCTCACTTCCAGCTGGGCCAGCAATCCTTCCTGTTGACCAGAACCAGCGCACCTGTGAGAAAGGGCAGAGCAGCGCTCAGAAGGGAAAGCTGGAGGTGCAGGGATAAAGGGGGACCCCGCTCTGTGCCCCCTCCTCCCAGGCTGGTGGTGAAGGATACATTCCGTGTGCTCTGCAAACCTCCTACTACACGATCATTCAAGCCCCTCTCCTCGTTGGGTGTTCAGACCCACCGAGCCACGTTAGAGCCCAGCCCTTGTCTCAGCGGGAAATGGCCTGTGGTTGCCCATCTGGTCTCCTGGCACCAGACAGCCCCTCTGCCCCAAGTGTGGTCAGATCACTGAGTGATTTGTGAAGCCTGGGGAACCACAGCCAGCTTCTGCCTTTAAACTGTAGGGAACTCAGAGAAAGAGTGGCAGTTGCCACCTGCTCAGATGTGTGGAGGAGTTTCAGATGCTTTCCCAGCAGACAGGCTTCATCTGGGGGTCTGAACACTGATGGGTGGGGGGAGGGCACTGGTGGGCAGCAGGAAGGAAGAGGCAGGAGGGCAAAGGACCCAAAGCAGCAAAGAACAGCCTTGACCTAAAGGGGGCTTCAGCTGCGTGACTTATCTATTTGTTATTAGATTCGTTGGTGTTCAGTCACTCAGTCGTGTTCAACTCTTTGCGACCCCATGGACTGCAGCATGGCAGACTTCCCTGTCCTTCACCATCTCCTGCAGTTTGCTCAAACTCATGTCCATTGAATTGGTGATGTCATCCAACCATTTCAACTTGTGCTGCCCCCTTCTCCTTCTGCCCTCAATCTTTCCCAGCATTAGGGTCTTTTCCATGTGATCCTATGGACTGTAGCCCACCAGGCTCCTCTGTCTATGGATTTCTCCAGGCAAGGATGCTGGAGTGGGTTGCCATGCCCTCCTCTAGGGGATCTTCCCAACCCAGATATCGAACCTGGGTCTCCTGCATTATGGAAGGACTCTTTACCATCTGAACCACCAGGGAAGACCATTAGACTCAGTTCAGTTCAGTCGCTTAGTCGTGTCCGACTCTTTGCGACCCCATGGACTGCAGCAGGCCAGGCTTCCCTGTCCATCACTAACTCCCAGAGCTTGCTCAGACTTATGTCCATTGAGTTGGTGATGCCATCCAATGATCTCATCCTCTGTTGGCCCCCTCTCTCTCTGCCTTCAATCTTTCCCAGCATCAGGGTCTTCTCCAATGAGTCAGTTCTTCGCATTAGGTGGCCAAAGTATTGGATTTTCAGCTTCAGCATCAGTCCTTCCAATGAATATTCAGGACTGATCTCCTTTAGGATGGACTGATCAGATCTCCTTTCAGTCCAAGGGACTCTCAAGAGTCTTCAACACCACAGTTCAAAAGCAATTCTTGGGTGCTCAGCTTTCTTTATAGTCCAACTCTCACATCTGTACATGACTACTGGAAAAACCATAGCTTTGACTAGATGAACCTTTGTTGACAAAGTAATGTCTCTGTTTTTTAATATGCTGTCTACGTTGGTCATAGCTTTTCTTCCAAGAAGCAAGTGTCTTTTGATTTCATGGCTGCAGTCACCATCTGCGGTGATTTTGGAGCCCAAGAAAATAAAATCTGTCACTGTTTCCATTGTTTCCCCATCTATTTGCCATGAAGTGATGGGACCGGACGCCATGATCTTAGTTTTTTTGAATGTTGAATTTTAAGCCAACTTTTTCATTCTCCTCTTTTACTTTCATCAAGAGGCTCTTTAGTTCCTCTTAAGTTTCTGCCATAAGGGTGGTGTCATCTGCATATCTGAGGTTATTGATATTTCTCCTGGCAGTCTTGACTCCAGCTTGTGCTTCATCCAGATTGGCATTTGGCATGATGTACTCTGCATATAAGTTAAATAAGCAGGGTGACAATATACAGCCTTGACATTCTCCTTTCCCAATTTGGAACCAGTCTGTTTTTCCATGTCTGGTTCTAACTGTGGTTTTTTGACCTGCATACAGATTTCTCAGGAGGCAGGTAAGATGGTCTGGTATTCCCATCTCTTTAAGAATTCTCCAGTTTGTTGTGATCCACTCATTTAAAGACTTTGGCATAGTCAATAAAGCAGAAGTAAATATTTTTCTGGAACTCTCTTGCTTTTTCTGTGATCCAACGGATACTGGCAAATTGATCTCTGGTTCCTCTGCCTTTTCTACATAATTAGATTAAAGTGGATTAATTTTGTTTCTCAACATTTGAAATGGACCCAAATGTCCAAAAATGAGTTTGGTGGTCAGCACTGGTATAAGGCCTGGCCTGACAGTTCCCAAACACATCAATTTCTCCTTGTGGATTGAGTTGCTAATTTGACTCCAAATGAGGCTGTGCTTGGGGCAAGGATGACAGGGGGTCATGGGATGGGGGTGTTTGGGAGGGGGCGCTGCTATACCTAAGTTTTGTTTTCAGGGCAGCCTCAGGGACCACCTCCAGCCAAGAGCCCTAGCCCTGCAACCAGAGGTAAGTGTGTCTTTAACATTGATAATTCCTTCCCAGTTAACACCATCTTAGTCTCCCTATAAAAACACACTTGCACCTCAGTAAAGAATGTAATTAACTAGTGACATGACAACAGGAGGAGCTAAACAGTGGCCAGGCTGGGAGCTGCAGTTGGAAATGGAAATTCAGACATTTGCCTGAACAAGACTTCTGCACTTCTTCCTGGGAGTTGTGTGTGTGTGTGTGTGTGTGTGTGTGTGTGTGCGTGCGCACACACACTCGCATTGCTGGGAGGTGAGGATGGCAGAAGCACAGCATCCTAGATCCTGAGGGTGCATGAATTCCCAGCTGCAGGCCCAAGGAAGCTGGGGAGCTGGGAGATAGGATGAGCTGAGAAGAGCTCCCAGAACAGGCAGGGAGGTCGATGAATTTCCATGAGCAAAATCCGGGTTGAACCAACCCTCTTCCCCACCCTGGACTCAGATTTCTCCGGAGAAGAGATGGTATATATGAGACATTCAAAGCAGCCGGAGGCTCAGGCCCCCTGGCCACTGCCCAGAGAGGATGCCGTGAGCACCAAGGTACTCCCACCCCAGCCCACTTCTCCACTGGCCTTGACTGTGACTTCTGTGAGTGACTCCGAGTTCTCTGCCCCCACCTTCAGGCAACAAACCTGGGGGACAAGCCCACCTCCTCCCTCCCTAAGCCCCACCTATGTTCCCCTCCTCTCACTTCCCCATTTCCCACCCCTTTCCAGTTCAGGTGGGAGATGGTCTCCAGCCTTTCCACTCTTAGGGACATTCCTAGAAAGGGCCCTCCTTCCTGGTCACGCGGGCCAAGTCCCTCCAGCTTGTAAGCCACCTCCAGGCTACGCTTCCCAGGCAGCCAGTTGCATCCTGCATCCATCCAGACCCTGCCCAGGATGGGTGCACAGCTGTGTCACCTTCCACTCTAGAATCCTCAGTGACTCCCTGCTCACAGGCACCAAAGGTGTTCAGCCTGGCTGGGACCCACTCTGCCTTCTGGGTTCAGCTTCTACCCTTTACCCATAGACTGTCTACCCTCCGTCCACTCACAACACCTTCCTTTCCCCAATCTGCCCGGCAACCGCCCACTGTTCTCAATGCCCCCGTTCTACATTTCTCCCTGAAAAGACCCTCACCATTCTTCATTGTTCAGCGTGAACATTCTGGCTTTTTCGCCTAGAGCCAGCCGTCATTGTGTCTCCTCTGTGTTTCCTAGGAACTCGCTGCTTGTCATCTTCTGAAAGTTCTCACCACCTTCCGTATCATGCTCTTGTTATCTTACATGTCTCTCATCTCTTTCCAAACTGGAGGCTCCTCATAGGCAGACACCCTGTCTGACATCCACGTAGCTGTTCAGTTTACAAAGTACTTTCATATGTAATATCTTCTTTAACTCTTAAAAGAATCTTTAGAGGGCAATATTTCAATATTATTGCTCCCCACATGGGGCAGTGGTAAAGAATCCACCTGCCGACGCAGGAATTCACATTGGATCCCTTGGTCAGGAAGATCCCCTGGAGAAAGAAATGTTAACCCACTCCAGTATTTCTTGCCTGGAAAATCCCATGGACACATGAGCCTGGCGGGTTCTAGTCCATGGACTTGCAAAGAGTCAGACACAGCTGAGTGACTGAGCATGCATGCATTTCAATATAATAATTTTTATTACCTTTACAAAATAATATATGTTTATTGCACAAAGTAGACAAAGAAGACAGAATTTTATTTTATTTTTTGGTGTGTCACAGCTTGTGGGATCTAGTTACCTAGCCAGGGATTGTACCCGGGCACTGGCAGTGAAAGTACTAACTCCTAACCTCTGGACCTCCGGGGAACTCCCAGAAATTTTAAAGTGAGTTGTGATCCTATCATACAAAGATAACCACAGTTAATTTGAAGGGTAAAACCTTTCTTTCTTCAAAACAGCATCATACATATTGTTTGTTCCAGAAGCAGTTGGTTATATTTAGCAGCATACCATAAACACCTTTGCATATGATCTTAGTGACTATGTGGTGTTCCATTTACAGATGTACTACAATTATCCAACCAATTGTCTATCATTTCCAGTTTTTGCTACTATAAACAAATAACACCCATTCCTTTTTTAATAATGTGGACCATTTTTTAAAGCCTCCACTGAATTTGTTACAATGTTGTTCCTGTTTTATATATATATACATTTTTTGGCCATGAGGCGTGTGGGATCTCAACTCTGCGACCCAGGGATCGAACTCACAACCCCTGCATTGGAAGGTGTCGTCTTAATCACTGAACTGCCAGGGAAGTCCCATAAAGCCCATTCTTATGACTGAATTTTGCTCCAGACTTGATTATTGTCTTAGGAGAAGTTTATAGACGTGGAGTTGCCAGATCTAAAGGCATATTCATTTGAAAGACTATCAACTAATGACTTGCAGAAGGTCACACGTATTTACATCACATCTGCAATTTATACGAGATGCCTTTTTGCCTGTTGGGTAGTTGATCTCATCTTATCAAGGTGGATATCGAGGCTGAGGAAAGTCGAACATCAGACCTGCCTAAGAAGACAAGCTGGCAAACAGCATGTCTTCTGGCTCCAGATATTTCGCTCTTCCAGCCTTCCCACTTCTCTTTGTTCTTATAGTTCTTCCCAGCACAGAGGGAAAGCCTGCAGCGCAAGTGCTAAGTAAACGCTGGGCTTCCTGAAGGACGAGGCAAGGTGATGTGTCCTGAGTAGTGGGGTGGGCCATTCCTGGGGGCTCAGCTCATGTCAGCCTCCCCTGCCTCGTGTCCCAGGGGTCTGAGACCTATTTTGGCAGAGGACAGCTCTGTTCTTAGGTAGATTTTAAACTATTGCCTCCTCCCTTCTTCTGGGAAGATGCAAACTGCTTCAGTGTAGAGGCCACGTATTGAGAACCTACCACGTGCTGGGGCCTGAGCTTGCAAAGATGAAGCATGCACACCCACACCGAAGCTCTCCATATCTCAGAGGGCATAGCTTGTCGAGCGTGGACGCTGCTGCTGCTGCTGCTGCTGGCTGCTGGCCCCACGGCCCCTCCTCTGCAAAGCCCTCATTGCCAGGGGCAGAGGACAGGGCCCGAGTCAGGGCTGCAGAAGGAGGCTGACCTGCCTGCCCAGGGTGTCCGGCAGCCCCTCCTTCCAACTGCAATCCTTTCTGGCCCCTCAGGGCCAGGGCTCCCTCTCTGCATCTCACTGCAGTGCTTGCTTCTCTGTCTTTCTGCTCCAGCTATACCTCTGCCCCTGCCCTCACCCCTAACACAGTACCGAGGAGTGGACCCCTCAGAGGGGACTCACACCAGTTTAGGAAAGAGATGCCAACTCTGCCCCACTCGGGGACTAATAAATATACATCCGAGAGGGGAAGGACGGTCCCCGGTGATGCCCGTGTGTCCCACGCAGGGCACTGCTTCAGGGCTACAACACACACAGATTTCCCCTTTCCCAGAACTGACAACTGCCTGGTTCTCACCAGCCTGGAGAAAGCTTCAAGGCAGAAAGAGAGCCTGTCATCTTTTTCTGTCACTGCCATCTCTTCCTCTGAGCATAACAGGGCAACTCACAGGGCAGAAAGGCCCGAGGAGAATGAAAGACAGTCTGGGCCAGGGGGCAAGGAGACTGCCCACGGTCACGGCCATCCTCCCCCCATGATTATGCACACCTTGTCCCGAGGAGGGTCCCGCATGTGCCTTTTTAGCTCTTTCCAGAGAAAACCCACTCCCCTTTGTTTTGTCACCGTACAAATTCCTCCTCTAGAGGCTTGCAGGCAGTCCGCAATACTGTTGCCCTGACCCCGGGACTGGGCTGGGATCCAATTAACAGGCAGCTGGATAGGCATGGACAGGCAGCTGGATAGGAGGTAGACAGAGAGACAGACAGACAGATGGGGAGACATGGGCCCATGTGACCCAATGGCCCAAATACTTAAGAGACAGGAGGAACCAGGACCTTCACCTTGAAAAAAAAGTCCCTCTGTCCCCACAAGCTCCCCAAGGAAAGCAGTGGGGAGCTATCCTACCCCCGATTTTTAGCTCTGGTCAGGCCCCTCCCTGCCTCCCTGAGGCATTTAACCAGGGTGCCCTCTGACCTCTGATGGATGGCAGGCTTCCCTGGAGAGCACCTTTGCCTGTTCAGCGGGTCTGATTTACACTTTGCAGATGAACAGGGCAGCGCTGAGGATGGAGCCTCTGGAATTCCGGCCAGACACCCAAACCAAAAGCCTGCCCCCTGTCCACTTTAGCGAGCTGCCCCAGCCTGGTATCTGTCCCGTGAGCAGATACACTGGAGTCTTTGTCCTCATTGGCCCAAGAGCCTCGAGAGAATCCATTCTGTCTGGAGACCCTCCCAGGGCCTGTTTTTGCATAGTGCAGCCCTGTGATTTGCCTACTAGGACCCTCGGGCATTTCCCCAAAGATAGAGGTTCCTCCCACCTCCCCACTGGGGTGGCTGGTTCCAGCTCTGCCAGGAGCTTGCTCTGCGATGTGGCACAAAACCCTCCACCTCTGAATTCCGGTCCATTCCCATCATCGTCATTCTTCATCACTGCTGTCTGCATGCGAGAGGTGGGACCTGACACCGTGACCCCGTTCTCACATGACCCCATTCTCTGACTGCTCTTGAGCAGCTATCGAACTCAAACATCCCAGCAGAAGACTCAAGAGTTCACCAGAGCTGTGAGGACCATCTCAAAGAGACCGGACTCCAATCCTTTAGGAAGAGAGGGCCTCCTTGGATGCTAAAATAGATTACAGGTTTGTTTATACTGCTTCTCCCCTACCCAGAAGTCTGCAATGACTTGCCAAGGTCTATGAAGACAAAATTCAAATCTCATAACCTCTTTTCTTGTCTTTCATCATCAACCGCAACCTACTTATCTTACTTAATCCCTTGGTTTTCAAGCCTGAGCCTTTGCTCCAGCCATACCAGCCTGCCCTATCTCACAACTGAGCACATGCCATGTCTGGGCCCTCTTCCCCCCTTTCTCAGCCCACCAGGGCTGCCTGGAGGGCCTAGTGGCCCTCCTTCCTCTGTGACACCCAGGTCCTAACCAACCCTCAGGTCTTACCTTTCTCTGAATTTCTGCAGCTGAGTGAAGTCAAATTCTTGCTCCACTATCCTATGATTGGCCCTGAATCTTACTTTATTTTGGCCCTTATTTTGTGAACTTCTGCTTTCCATGTTTGTCTAAATCTCAGTGGCATCATAGATGTTTGAGGACAAGACTGGTGTCTTTGGGACTTGCCTCGTGGTCCAGTGGTTATGACTCTGAGCTGCAGGGGGCCCAGGTTCAGTCCCTGGCCAGGGAGCTAGATCTCACATGCTGCAACAAAGACTGAAGATCCTGAGTGCCACAACTAAGACCCAGTGCAGTAAAAGAAATGAATATTAAAAAAAAAAGAGAGAGAGAGAGAGGCTAGAGTCTTCCATTTCTCTTATGTCTCCCACGTATAACTAGGTTAGTGGTGTGCCTATGCAGATCATTAACAGGATCATTTTTATCATAGGAAGGGCAACCACTACTGGAAAATGCTTAATCAGATTAGTGCTTAACCAGTTCAGCTAGACTTTGCCTGTTTAGTCATTAATACTCATTGTCAAAGGCATCAAAATTCTCTATGCCTCAGTGTGTCTCTGAATTGAAAGATTTGAAGAAAACAGTGGGTTGTTTCACATGCTCCTTACACATGCCTCTTAATATTAATAAGTTGGTGGGGGAGACATAGTACAATGGGAAAAACTGAATTCAGATCCTAGATTTCCCTTTTCCTAGTTGTGTGTGGTATGCTCAGTCATTTCAGTTGTGTCCAACTCTTTGCAACCACATGGACCATAGCTTGCCAGGTTCCTCTGTCCATGGGATTTTCCCAGTAAGAGTATTGGAGTGGGTTGCTGTTTCCTTTTCCAGGGGATCTTCCTGACCCAGGGATCGAACCCACGTCTCCTGCATTGCAGGCTGATTCTTTACCCCTGAGCCACTGGGGAAGCCGCCTTCCTAGCTCTGTGATCACCAAACTTAACAACAAGGTTTCACTGGGACTGAACTGAGTGGTTTTACATTAGACATAAGATGTGCTCAGTGGATAATAAAGGACTCAGCCATGACATAGACAAAGCCTGTAAAAAATGGTGACTATCGTTGTTAAGACAATGACAGTAGGGTGGTTTGTTTAGATCTTGTTTGGCAAAATCACACTCATCCTTCAAGATTCAGCTCTGTGAAGTTATCTCTCAATGCTCTTCTACCCCCTACAAGACAAGTCACTCCCTCCTTCCCGCTCCCCTGATAACTGGGACTGTTTCTCCTATAAGATAAAGCCCAAAGTTCTTAGCTATGAACTTCAGGCTGAATCTCACCAATTTATTATTATGTGTCACTAGAGGGGTCCCTCTCATTCAGCTCTGAGCTGAACATGGACATCCTCACCTTTTATGTTTCCAGCTCTGGCCTAGCATCAGGCTCAATGTGTGTTTGTTAAATGAGGGGATGAACAGATGAGCAGGAAGGCCAAGAGCAGTCAAGAGACTCGGGCAGAATTTGACCAGACACAAAGGTGAGCCTGGTGATAGGGAATCCAGCGTGGAAAGCAAGTGTCCCTTTATTTTATTTTTTTAAGTTTTTTTTTTTGATGTGGACCATTTCTAAAATTAATTTTTAAATTTTATTTGGAGGATAATTGCTTTACAATATTGTGTTGGTTTCTGCAATAGAAAATCATAATTGAAGGGGGCTTTCCTGGTGGCTCAGAAAGTAAATAATCTGCCTGCAATGCAGGAGACCATAACTGAAAGAGACACATGTGCCCCAGTGTTCACTGCAGCATATTTATAATATCTAGGACATGGAAGCAACCTAGATGTCTGTCAACAGGTGAATGGATACAGAAACTGTGGTACATATGTACAATGGAATATCACTCAGCTATAAAAAAGAAGGCATTTGAGTCAGTCCTAATGAGGTGGATGAACCTAGAGCCTATGGTACAGAGTGAAGTAAGTCAGGTAGAGAGACACAAATATTGCATATTAATGCATGTGTATGGAATCTGGAAAGATGGTGCTGATGCAGACCATTTTTAGTCTTTGTTGAACTTGTTACAACATTGCTTCTGTTTCATGTTTTGGGTTTTTGGCCATGAGACATGTGGGATCTTGGTTTCCTGACCAAGGATTGAACCCACACCCTCTGCATTGGAAGGCGAAGTCTTAACCACTAGGCAACCAGGGAAGTCCCTAGAAAGTGGCCCTTTAAACTCACCTAAGATCAGCCCCAAATTTAAAGAAGTTACTCAACTTTTCCAGCAGGATTAACTTTCTTGGGGAAGCCAGCAGCTCCATCACAAGCCCTTTGACCGTCTCGGCAAACCCTTCCTGTCTGCAGCCTCCTTTTCCTCAGCTGGGCTCCGTCCTTCTCCTGCTGCTCCCCACCATTCCTCTCTCCAATGGTGAGGCCTCCAGCCTTGAAGCCCCTGCTCCCTCACACCCCGCCCCCCCAAGCCTGCCGAATGACCCTGGGTTCTAGGACTGCCTTCCCAATCCAGGAATGGGAAAAGGTCAGTGTGTCCTGACACAAGCTAGCCACTGTCTTTTGCCCCCAGGCAAAGCAAGCTGCATTTTCCTCCTCTCCATCACCTCTGCCACATCTGGCTCAGCAACAGCCTCCTAATCAGTTTCCCTGAGGCCTACTCCCTCCTCCCCATTTGAATGCAGATATCCAAAGAAGAGCAAGGAGAGATAAGAAAGACTTCCTCAGTGATAGATGCAAAGAAATAGAGGGAAACAATAGACTGGGAAAGACTAGAGATCTCTTCAAGAAAATTAGATGTACAAAGGGACTATATCATGCAAAGACTGGGCATAATAAAGGACAGAAACAGTATGGACCTAACAGAAGCAGGAGATATTAAGACAAGGTGGCAAGAATACACAGAACTATGCAAAAAAGATCTTCATGACCCATATAACCACGATGGTGTGATCACTCACCTAGAGTCAGACATCCTAGAATGTGAAGTCAAGTGGGCATTAGGAAGCATCACTATGAACAAACCTAGTGGAGGTGATGGAATTCCAGTTGAACTATTTCAAATCCTAAAAGATGATGCTGTGAAAATGTTGCACTCAATATGTCAGCAAATTTGGAAAACTCAGCAGTGACCACAGGACTGGAAAAGGTCAGTTTTCATTCCAATCCTAAAAGAAGGGCAATGCCAAAGAATGTTCAAACTACTGCACAATTGCACTCATCTCACACACTAGCAAAGTAATGCTCAAAATTCTCCAAACCAGGTTTCAACAGTATGTGAACCATGAAATTCCAGATGCTCAAGCTGGATTTAGAAAAGACAGAGGAACCAGAGATCAAATTGCCAACATCCAGTGGATCATTGAAAAAGCAAGAGAGTTCCAGAAAAACATCAACTTCTGCTTTATTGATTATGCCAAAGCCTTTGACTGTGAAGATCACAACAAACTGTGGAAAATTCTTAAGAGATGGGAATACCAGAATGCCTTACCTGGCTCCTGAGAAATCTGTATGCAGGTCAAGAAGCAATAGTTAGAACTGAACATGGAACAATGGACTGGTTCCAGATTGGGAAAGGCTGTGTATTGTCATGCTGCTTATTTAACTTATATGCAGAGTACATCATGAGAAACACTGGGCTGGATGAAGCACAAGCTGGGATCAAGATTGCCGGGAGAAATATCTATAACCTCAGATATGCAGATGACACCACCTTTGTGGCAGAAAATAAAGAGGAACTAAAGTGCATCTTGATAAGTGAAAGAGAAGAGTGAAAAAGCTGGCTTAAAACTCAACATTCAAAAAATGAAGATCATGGCATCTGGTCCCATCACTTCATGGCAAATAGGGAAACAATGGAAACAGTGACAGACTTTGTTTCCTTGGGCTCCAAAATCATGGCAGATAGTAACTGCAGCTATGAAATTAAAAGACGCGTGCTCCTTGGAAGAAAAGCTATGACCAACCTTAGACAGCATATTAAAAAGCAGAGGCATTACTTTGCCAACAAAGGCCCATCTAGTCAAAGCTATGGTTTTTCCAATAGTCATGTATGAATGTGAGAGTTGGACTATAAAGAAAGCTGAGCGCCGAAGAATTGACGCTTTTTGAACTGTGGTGTTGAAAAAGACTCTTGAGAGTCTCTTGGACTGAAAGGAGATCCAACCAGTCCATCCTAAAGGAAATCAGTCCTGAATATTCATTGGAAGGACTGATGCTGAAGCTTAAATGCCAATACTTTGGCCACCTGATGCGAAGAACTGACTCATTGGAAAAGACCCTGATGCTGGGAAAGATTGAAGGCAGGAGGAGAAGGGGCCAATAGAGAATGAGATGATTGGATGGCATCACCGACTGGATGGACATGAGTTTGAGCAATCTCCAAGAGTTGGTGATGGACTGGGAAGCCTGGAGTGCTGCAGTCCATGGGGTCGCAAAAAGTTGGACACGACTAAGTGACTGAACTGAACTGACCCCTCCTCCACTTGGCCGCCACAGGATATTTCTAGCAGCTTAGAGCACCCTGTGCACAATTCTCTTAGTGCTTATCCTGCAAAATTGTGATTCTCTCTTTGCCTACCCCACTAGATCATATCATCCTAAACTGAATGTGTTTAGAGCCTAATGTGTGTTTTGTTCATTTAGGTGTTCGATAAATTTTGGTGGAATAAAGAAGTAAATAAATATATCTATTCAGCAGAGGGGCTTTCCCAGGTATTGCCATGGTAAAGAACCCACCTGACAATGCAAGAGAGGTAAACCCCTCGGGTTCAATTCCTGGGTCAAGAAGATCCCCTGGAGTAGGAAATGGCAACCCACTCCAGTGTTCTTGCCTGGGAAATCCCATGGAGAGAGGAGCCTGGTGGGCCACAGTCCATGCGGTCACAGAGTCGGACAAGACTGTGCGCACACACACATATTCAGCAGAGGATATATAGAATGTATGGCACATAGCATGCTATGTCCCTTAGAAAGAACTACATCACCCAGTTTATGACTTAATCCTTGCAACAACCCTGTAAAGGAGGTATTATTAGTCCCCATTTTTGAAAGAGGGAACTGAGGTTAGAACAGTGACCTGCATAGTCACAAAGCTGGTTAGGGGGTGAAGGGAAAGGGCAGAGTCCAAGGCTGGCCTCCTCTGCCCCCCTGCCCACCTGTCCCCCTCCCTGCCCAGCCAGCGGAGAGGATGCACAGAGGATGAGCTGCTGCTGCTCTGCTCACTTGGGAAATAAACAAGAAGAATTCTTCTTCTCATCATTTGGTGAGTCGGTGACATTTCGTTTGACAAAGAATCTAGGAAAAGCCTCTCCTGGGACCAGTTTTGGGACTAGACTGTGATAATATTGCTTTATTGAAAAAGGATGCAAGGAACTGAGCTCCGGATGGCCTTTTACTTGGAATAATTTATGCAGGAAATGAGAAATAATTTTTTTAAAAAGAAACACACATTGATCTACACATGGTCACAAAGATAGAAGTGATGGCAACACACACACACACACATGAATAATCCCAGAGACACAGACATGCAAAGGCATAAATTCCAGTTCTCTGTCACGACCGTGGCCACACACCCTGTAAAACACCAAAAGATTGCAAGTGTGGTCAGTTCAGAGCCCTGTGGACCCACCCATTTGCAAAACAGTCTGATGGCTGTGACTTCCCCTCCGTGCCTTCCAGGGGAAATTGCGATTTTCCCCCACACATGTAAATTTCAGTCATTAAGAGACGCACAGGAAGCTTGACATTGAAGAAATTAATCTCTCCGTGCCTCTGTGCCCTTCGCAGGGCCCTGCTCCCTCCTGTGATGATCACACAGCGTCGGAGAGGCTGCCGATCAGATGACCTGCGCCCCGGGCATCAAGTCCCCACTCTGGATTCACACCGCCTGCGTCTCCAAGGCTTCGGTCATAACCAGTGCCTAGAGGACCACAAAGGAACCAGGAAAAGGCTGAGAAATGAAATGTCGGTAAATTCTCGTTTAGATGCCTCTCAGAAATGAATCTCAGATACGGAAGGGATGGGAAAGGAGTTTTATTTAAAGCATCTCCCTCCCTAGGCTGCTTGGGAAGGGCTGGGATTTGAAAGGAAAGCTGAAAGGCAAGAATTCCCCTCCATCCACGGTGATTTTGACCTGGGCTGAGAGCAGCACCCAGGATCCCCGTTCTTGTGGAATCAGCAACCGAGGAATTCAGAGAGTCCAGAACTGCACCAGAAATCAGGACACTTGGCTTCTATCCATCACCCTCCTGGTTGAGCTCGGGATGTGACCCTGAGTACATCACCGCCTGGTCCTCCGTTTCTCCATCTATAAAGTAAGAAGTTTAGGACTGGGGACATCCCTGGTGATCCAGTGGTTAAGAATCTGCCTGCCAATGCAGGGGACATGGGTTCGATCCCTGGTCTGGGAAGATTCCACGTGCTGTGGGGCAACTCAGCCTGTGTGCCACAACTACTGAAACCTGCGCGCCCTAGAGCCCATGGTCTGCAAAAATGAGGAGCCCAAGTACAACAACTAGAGAGTAGCCCCCGCTCGCCACAACTAGGGAAAGCCCCAGCCCAGCAATGAAGACCCAGCACAGCCAAAAGTAAAGAAAGAAAGATAGGACGGGTGGTCACTTCCGCTGTGGTCCCATCAGGTGAACTGTGGTTCTGTTAGGGGAAGCACACTGATTGAAACCGCCCACCCTGGCCAGGCACCATAGTAACCATTTGCATGAGTTGTTTTGACAGGAGATCCTGATAAGGAATACGGAACTAATAAGCCACCACCAACCGGAAGAGTTCGGGAAAGGTCAAAAGGAGACACCGCGTGTCTGTCCACTTCCCAGAATCCCTCTTGCTAGCACCCATCTTGGCTGGGTGATGCATGCGCCACCAGGAAAGACTCTGAATTAGAATGATTGGCCAAAGACCACCCAGAAACTAATCCCATCACCATAAAACCCAAGACTGTGAGCCACGCGGCAGAGCAGTTCTCCTGGGTTCCCTTACCTACTGCTCTCCACCCGGGTGCCCTTCCCAATAAAGTCTCTTGCTTTGTCAGCATGTGTCTCCTCGGACAATTCATTTCCGATTAGACAAGAGCCCGGTTTTGGGCCCTGGAAGGGGTCCTCCTTCCTGCAACAGTTCTGCCCTCTGCATGTGTGCTCAGCCGTGTCCAACTCTTTGCAGTCCCATGGACTACCGCCCTCCAGACGCCTCTGTCCATGGGGTTTCCAAGAACACTGGCGTGCGTTGCCATTTGCTCCTCCAGGGCATCTTCCCCGCCCAGGGACAGAACCCAAGTGCCTTGCATCTTCTGTGCTTCCAGGTGGGCTCATTACCACTGTGCCACCTGGGAAGCTTGGCCAGCTGCTAATGAGACCTCGAACACCTCTATGTACGCACAATGATTATATATCCCAAAGCAGGTCCAGCTAGCTTTTAAAATTTTGCTTGAGCTAGACAGTGACTTTGTGACTTTGTGGAGGTACTGGAATCAATACACCCATTTTACAGATGGAATAATCAAAACTGAGACTTAGAGTATCTTGGCCAAGGTCACAAAAAGAATCAGTATTCATTCAACTTACAACAAGTTTAAATCTTCTCTTGGACATCACTCTCTATTAAAAAGGAAAGAAATGTACAACATACCTTGGAAACCCTGAAATTTGCTCAGGAAAATATTTGTTTCTTTTGGCCAGCTTGGACTTATTAAGTAAAAACTGTGATTACAAAGCTTCTGCTGCCTTTTTGCACAGCTTAGGGTGGAGGCCCAGGGCAGATGTTCTTTCATTTAGGAAAAAGGTTTAAGGTCTTCTGGCTGTTAAAGGGGAAGCCAGGCTACTCCAGGAGGGGAAAGAGGAAAACAAAAGGGAACTCAATTGTTATTCACTCATTCAACAAATGTTTATTGAGTGTCTGCTATGTGCCAGGAACTGTTCACAATTGTTAACAAAACAGATAAAAATCTCAGCATTCTTGGGGTTTACTTTCTGGTCTGGGAGAAGACCAGAAGGGTAGTGGTGGACACGTGATAACAAGGCAGTAAATAAAATACACAGGGTCAGATAACAAGGGCAAAGGAGAAAAGGTAAACGAAAGGGAGTATGGGGAATTGAAAGTTCCCCACTCAGTTCCCAGCGAATCTAGGCCAGAGCCTTATAAAGACAGAGGAGCATAAAACTCAGAGCAGAAGGGAGGAGCAGGAAGGTGTTGGTTGGGAGAACAGGTAAAAAGGTGGCAAGCCAGGCCGTGAAGGAGAAAATGGACAGTGAAGAGGAATTTCTTTTGTGAGGATAGGAGAGGGATTTAAAGAACTTATTATCTCCTACATCATAGAACCATACCCTCTCCTCTGGCATCTCCTGGGGCTGGGACCACTGGTACCTGCCTTGGCCACAAAATTTAAGGGTGCTCCCAGAACCTCAGTAATGGGGATGAAATCAGGACCCATAAGCATGCTTAGACACATCTGAATTTAACTTGAAAGGAAGAATCAGTAATACTGATTCTGCCAGTGTTGAAAATATTGGTGCTTTGTTTATCATGTATTTTGTCATTAATTTGGATGTCTAAAAATATTGCATTAAAATATGATTTCTCTTGATTGCTGAGTTTGGGGGCACCCCCTTAAAGTTATGGGTTTCCCAGGTGGCTCAGTGATAAAGAATCTGCTTGCCAGTGCAAGAGACTTGAGTTCGATCCCTGGGTCAGGAAGATCCCCTGGAGAAGGAAATGGCGACCCACTCCAGTATTCTTGCCTAGAGAATCCCATGGGCAGAGGAGCCTGGCAGGTCGCAAAAACTAAACAACAACTTAAAGTTATGCCTGGGGTTAGACCGTGGCTGCAGTGTTGGAAGAGGGCACAGTTAGCCATCTGCCACCTGGGGTAAGTGAGACTGGTACCAGGAAAAATGTACCCAGGCAGCAGCTTTGTTACAGGAAAGAAAAAGAAGGGGCCCTGCCCACAGTGGAGAGAGCTGTGCCGGGGGGCCGAGGAGGCCGCATGCCTAGGACCCCAGGACCGAGGGAGGAAGGGGAGCAGGGCTTTCTGCTTGACAAGACCCTGAAGCAAAACAAGACCAGCAGAACCTAACGCCCCTTCTCTCTGGGACTCCAGAGAAGCTGGGCCTTCCCCAGTGTGGTAGGACATCTCCAGTTGTTCTGTGGGGATGTTCACAGGAACGGTGGGCTCGGGGGACACGTGGGTGGTTTGTTCTGTGGGGATGTTCACAGGAACTGTGGGCTCGGGGGACACGTGGGTGGTTTGTTCTGTGGGGATGTTCACAGGAACGGTGGGCTTGGGGGACATGTGGGTGGTTTATTCTGTGGGGATGTTCACAGGAACGGTGGGCTTGGGGGACACATGGGTGGTTTGTTCTGTGGGGATGATCACAGGAATGGCGGGCTTGGGGGACACATGGGTGGTTTGTTCTGTGGGGATGTTCACAGGAATGGTGGGCTTGGGGGACACGTGGGTGGTTTGTTCTGTGGGGATGTTCACAGGAACTGTGGGCTCGGGGGACACGTGGGTGGTTTGTTCTGTGGGGATGTTCACAGGAACGGTGGGCTTGGGGGACACATGGGTGGTTTGTTCTGTGGGGATGTTCACAGGAACGGTGGGCTTGGAGGACACGTGGGTGGTTTGTTCTGTGGGGATGTTCACAGGAACGGTGGGCTCGGGGGACACGTGGGTGGTTTGTTCTGTGGGGATGTTCACAGGAACGGTGGGCTTGGGGGACACATGGGTGGTTTGTTCTGTGGGGATGTTCACAGGAACGGTGGGCTTGGGGGACACGTGGGTGGTTTGTTCTGTGGGGATGTTCACAGGAACGGTGGGCTCGGGGGACACGTGGGTGGTTTGTTCTGTGGGGATGTTCACAGGAACGGTGGGCTTGGGGGACACGTGGGTGGTATCAGATGGCTAAATGCGCCCCCTTCCAGCTCTGCAGCAAGGAGTCCGCCATAATAATTAAACCGTGAAGGCACCAGAGTCCATCCCTTGGGAGTGCTGGGGATGGAGCGAGGGCAGTTCCGAGACACCCCCGTGGTCATGAGACCCTGACCAGCCGTCCTGCGTAGCCGGGAGGCGAGGGGAGAGTGGTCTCCAATTGCCTTGGCTCCATGGGAAAGGAGGGGCTGGCACTTGTCACAGTGTCTGCCTACAAGAGTGTGAGCCCCCTGAGGACAGGCAGTGGGAGGGGTGTGTGTGTCAGAACAAAAGGGAAGGTCCTACAGGGGACGATCAGAGTCCAGGGTCACATCCACAGACCTGCCTCCAGGGGGCTGTTGGGTGGCCCCAGCCCGTCTGCTTTCCTCGCTGCTCCCTGCTTCTCTCCAGTGCCCTCCTAGGGCCTCCTAGGCCCTCCTTCGATGAGTCACTCCTGTGTTCACAAACACTTCTATTATTGACATAATTAAGTCAGCTATTTGAGACCCCTCAAGTCCTGCTGAACTTTCCACGCATATGTCTTATAACTCTCCTTCACAACCTCTAGGTCGGGGCTGGCAAACTGCACCCAAGCCAAATCCTGAGGCTGCTGTTTTTTGTAAATAAAGTTTTATTGGCACACGGCCCCACTGTTCCTTTACTCTGGCCTAGGTCTACTTTCCACACCAGTGGCAGTTGAGCAGTTGCGACACAACGTAAAACCTGAAATATTTACTGTCTGAGACGTTCCACAAAATGTTTGCTGAGCTGGTCTAGGTTGCAGGTAAGCTGTGCTCATCTCCTCACAGCCTCTGCAAGGCCTGCGCTGGTCCTGCTTTCCAGGATGAAGATGCTACTTTTCCCTGCTCTAGTCGCTGGAATACGGCTCATTCTTCAAGGGCTCAGGTGAAACATTAGTCATCATGTGATGACTCCTGGATTCCTGCAAAGAGTGGTTTACACTTCTGTACAGCCCTGACCCATTGTTAGGGTGACCATGTACAAGGTAACACCAAACCTGAACAGTTTTGAGAGGGGAGGAGAGCACGATGAATAATTGCACAGACGCTACAGGCTTCAAGGCTCAGATGGTAAAGAATCAGCCTGCAATGCAGGAAACCCAGGTTCGATCCCTGGGTTGGGAAGATCCCCTGAAGAAGGGAATGGCAACCCACTCCAGTATTCTTGCCTGGAGAATTCCAAGGAGAGAGGAGCCTGGCAGGCTACAGTTCATGGGGTTGCAAAGAGTCAGACACAACTGAATGACTGACACTGCAATGCTTCAGCTGAAACAGTCCCAGGCACATTGGGTTGTCCAGTGGTCCTACACTTGGTGCTTGATTCATTCTGCCTTCTATGGGTCAATCATTTATGTACCTGGCTCCCCCAGTAGGCAGGCTGCTCCAGGGCAAGGAAACTGGGGGTTTTGGCCCTTAGAGCATCCTTATCTAAAGTCCAAGATTAGTGAATGCCCATTGAAATGAAAGAGAAAGAGCTCCATCCTAAACAAGAGCAGTTTCTGTAGGAGCAGCAGCTGGAAAAACAGAGACAGGGGAGCCATTAGCTGGAACGGGGAAGAGTCACTTGCAGTCCATGAAGGCTGCACGCCTGTGTCTGTGTCATTGTGCTTGCACACCCAGCACAAGTCTTCCCTGGTGGTCCAGTGGCTAAAACTCCACACTCCCAGGCAAGCGAGCCTGGGTTCAATCCCTGGTGAGGGAACGTGATCTCATGTGCCACAGCTAAGACCTGGCACAGCCAAAATAAATAAATAAATTTACATATTTATTTTTTTTAAGAGCCAGGATGATGCCTGAGCCTCCGGAAGTCCCGCCTCAGCTTCCATGCCCCTCTGCAGCGCCCCCCTCTTCCTCCCTGCTCTCCCCATCCATCCACTCAGCTGCTGCCCCTCCTGGCACCTCCCAGGAAGGTGGTCACAACTACATGAGTCTCTGCTGAGTTAGAAAAAGGGGCATGTCACTTCAAGGGTGAGAGTGGGTGATCAGCATTTAGGTATATATACATCTCTCTTCATAAAGTTCCAGCACAGGGGACTTGCCTGGTGGGCCGATGGCTAAGATTCTGAGCTCCCAATGCAGGGGCCCTGGGTTCAATCCCTGGTCAGGGAACTAGATCCCACAGGCCACAACTAAGAGTTCACATGCTGCAGCTAAAGATCCCACATGCTGCAATGCAGACTGAAGATCCCAAATGCCTCAACTAAGAACTGGTGCAGCCCAATAAATAAATATTAAAAGAAAAAAAAAATAAAGCTCCAGCACATTCTACAGACTTCAGCTCACCAAAGTGGGAGCTAGGAAACAAACAGCTAGGGACTAAGATGACCCACTGAATACATGGATGCTCGCCATCTGTTCTCTACTTGAACAGCTGGGAGACCTCTTTGAAGTGAAAATTCCATTCTAACCCCTCGCCTTCTTCTTGCTGGTTTCAGCTACTGGTTTCCCACTTTTCTTGAGATCAAGACCAAAATTCTTACCTCGGCTCAGAAGGTCAGGTGTGGTCTGGCCCTGCCCACCTCTCCTGCTTCATCTTGGCTCTTGGCCCTCCAGCCATCCAGGCCTCTGGTCCTCAAACAGGACATGCTTCTTCCCACCACAGGGCCTTTGCACAGCCACCCCATCTTCCTGCAAGTTGCTGTTCCCTCATCCACCTGGCACTGGCAACTCTGCTTCACCTTCACATCTCAGCTGGAACTGCTTCCTCCAGGGGAGCAACACCGACCTCTCAGACCAGGGAGGCCTCCTTTGTATATTGCATTTCCAGGCTTCAGTCCCACTTACTGCCGTTTATAAAAACATACTCAACTGCAATGGTGGGGGGATGTCTCTTTTCTCCACTAGGCTGTAAGCTCCTTGTGAGCATGGATTCAGGTTTGCTCAGATCACCTTGACCCCTTGCATACAGCGAACTCACAGACATTGGTTGAATGATCATCCACGCCAACCCGAGCCAAAGATCAGGAAGGTGACCTCCGGCCACCGCTCATGTCGTAAATTAAAGCGGCTGGAAGTGAGAACTGGGGGTTAAAGTCCTCTCTCTTCTCATTCTCCACTTTCAGCTCTTACTCCTTCTCCTGACAAAGCTGTCTTTAGGGACCTATTATACAGAGGGCCACAAAGTGGAGCTTACATGGGGCTACTGTGAGTTCACCGGTCAAGACTGGCAAGGGATGCGGGCAGACCCTAACAGAGCAGACAGCCAGCCAGTGGTAGGAGGGCTGAGCCAGCACCAAGCAGACGGAATGAGGGCCTCCCAGCAGGTCTTGTCTCCTCCACAGCATCTTGGGCTCAGAGAAGCCAGAGGAGCCCTTTGTACCACTCAGGTTTCCTCTTTCCTCCCTCCGGCCCTTCCCCAGGATCTTTTGTTCCCGGGGGGTGGGAGGCGGAGGGTATATGTTGACCCCACTGCAGGGCAATCTCCTGGAGGGCAGGAACTGGGCCCTGAATGGTTTTGGTTCCCCAGAGCTCCTGGTTCAAGGTACAGCACAGGACTCATGTTTGTAGATTCTTGTTCTGATGTGCAGGGTGTGCGGGCTGCCTGCCTAGATGCAGAGCCAGAGGATGGCGTTCAGGCCTGGTGTGGGTGGTGCCAGGGAGCCCATGGGGCACTGTGGGCCGAGATGTGCAGAAAGGGCCAGACCAACCCTCAGACCTTCTCAGCCCGGTGCTAGACTAAGAGGCTGCCTGCTCCCTGGGCTGGCTCACCTGAAACTTAGAGCGGCTCACTGCACCCTCTCAGGTCAGAGAAAGACACGTCCACACCTCTGTTCACCCACCCATCCACCCCAGCAGCCTGGCAGCTGCACCCCGGGGTGGGGCCCAGCCCACCAGGGAGAAGACAAAGCGGCTGCCTCCAAGCTGGCACCAAGCCTGCTGCTGTGAAGAGAGGCCTCTCTGCGCGGGGCTGATAAATAATAGAAAGTGCAAGTGGCCCGAGGTAGCGACCTAGCCGCTGGGCCTCAGGCAGGATGGGGCGAGCGGGCCCCCAGGTCAGGAGCACAGGGATTAATAACGTATCAATTTTAATGTAGGGAGAGGGTTTTTTTTTTTTTTTCTGCTTCACAAACAGCAAAGTGAATGTTTGAGCATCCTGGCAGGGGGTTAATGAGGACTCTGATTAGTTATTCGGATTTCTCCACACTGCCTCAATCCATCCTGCTAGGAAGCAGAGGAGGGAGGCGGCGGGGTGGAGGGCTGCTCAGGGCCCCTCGATGAGAAGACAATCTCTGTCTGTGAGCAGGTCTCAACCCAAGGAAAACCGCAGTCCACTCCCACCCCCTCCTCGCCACCCCCACACACTGTGGTAGAACAGGGAGCTGGACGGACTTCCAGATGACCTGTCCAGCCCCTGTATTGGAGGGGCTTAACTCCGCGGCCACACGGAGGGTCAGGGAGAGCGCATGTCCAGGCCGGAGTCTGGCAGCCTGGGGCTTTCCCACTGCACCAGACTGCCCTCCCCCATTCCTCCTTTTCAGCCAAGGCTAATAGTCTGCTTTTGCCTTCAGGGATGCAGCGGATCAGGGATCAGCCCGTGTCGGTCTATCAGAGGCCCTCAGCCAGGGCTGTCTGCTGGGCCGGGGGACCTTGGGACTACTCGCTGGGAAATCTCTGCCTTCTGGTCCAGGCTGGTGCTCAGCTCAGGGATGGAAGATGAGGCTTGCTGTGATGGCCCCTGAGAATAGGAGCCTCCCAGCATCGCTGCCTCCTCCTCTGTCCCAGCTGCCCGGGGGGCCTCTGGCCACAACCCCTCCACCCTCCCTGCTGACTCCCAGGTCAGTGACAGATCCTGCTCATTTGGCCCCAGACACGCAGGGCACAAAAGAGGGGCAGGAACCTGCAGAGAGGCAGCACGTGCTCAGGAAGAGACACCGCCGGGCCATCTGGACGCGTGCTCCATGCCTTTCCCGCTATTACACCGCAGATGGACTTCGGAGCCAGGGGCCACACTCCCCTCCCACCCCCAGGTCCCAGCCCATCTGCTACAGTCCGGGACCCAGAGCCGACCCACACCCAGATTCACAAGGAAATGATGTCACGGTAGGCACCTCCCCGCAGTTTTCCCGAGATCATCTGAGGTCCCCCAAGTGCCTCTTTCCGGAGGTTCCTGAGGAACTGCCTCTCGTAATATTCTCAAAGTGCCTGTTGAGGTCCTGTCGGCTCTCCCTGACATGAATATTTATTGTTCCCAAAGCCAGGGACTGTCATATTGGCACTCACAGGCACCTGTAGCTTTGCATCTTGGACTGTCTCCCCATTCACTGTGAATATTACAGCGAGGTTTATTGAAGGTTCCCGTGAGCCAGCCGTCTCGCCCAGCTTTCACACATGACCTTGTTGACCTTCGGGGACCCTGTGAGGTGATGCTCACGTGCACCGCCTCACAGAACTCTCTGCAGGGAGATCTCTCTTCAGCAAGATCTCCTCTGTTCATAGTATCCAATACCGTAGACACCACATGGCTAATAAGCACTTGCATTGTGGTTGTTGCAACTGAGTAACTGAATTTGTAATTTAATTTCATTTTAATTTTAATAGACACATGTGTCTGGTGGTTACCAAAGGAGACAGCACAGACATCAGAGAGCACCCTGTGCTCTACCAGGGTCAAGCAGCACACTCCATACCCCAAGCCTGGTCGGGGTACAGCCTGGAATCACTGGGTCTGTCTGCTTTTCCGTACTGCCTTTTGAGGCATTCTTGAGTGCGTGAAGAAACTCAGGCAGAGAAGGTAAAGAGATGGCGTGTAACCGTGGAGGCCTCATGCTACATGCCAGCCCTGGGTACGGAGGTGAGTAGGATCCAGTCTCTGCCCTCAAGGGCTCTAGTGCAGCTGATTCTAGTCAGGACAGCAGGATTTAGGCGCACAACTGAAGGAAGGAGGATGTGGTCCAGATATTCCATGTCACTCGGTACCCCAAACTCAACCATGCCCAGCTGTGAGCCCCACCGTCTCCACTCTGCCCAGGCTCCCCATGTTTGTTCCTCACTCTGGATGAATGGCATCATTGTTGCTGCAGGCACTCAAGAAGGAAACCTGGGGACTTCCCTGGTGGTCCAGTGGCTGAGACACCACCCTCCCAATGCAGGGGGTCCAGCTTCCATCCCTGGTCAGGGAACAAAGATCCCACATGCCACAACTAAGAGTCTACATGATGCAACTAAGAGTCTACCTGCCACAACTAAGACACGGTGCAGCCAAGTAAATAAATAAATAAGATTTTTTTTTAAAAGAAAAAAACCTGGAGACACCCTCACCTCCTCGTCTTCCTTCCTTCCCCTTCTCTCACCTCCTTTCTATCACATCTGATATTTCACTGCAAAGGTACTTTACTCTCTGCTTCCCGCACTGTCCATGCTCCCAGCTCTGCTGTCTCTTCCCTCCCTCACATCATTCCATGATCCAACCACACGGTGTAAACAGGCATTTCTAGACTCTCAACACAATACCTTGTGCCCCGTGCGTCTGAGTCTGCTATCTGCTCTTCCTGGAACACCCATGCTGGCCTCATTTACTTGGACACACTCGCTATATCTCTGGACTCTCTCCGCTGGAGGCTTTGCTGAGCATCCTTTCTCTCTGGCAGCTGGTGGCTCCTGAGACCCCCAAGCACTCCTCTGTTATGCACTTAACCATTTGGGCTAAGAGTTCTGGCATCTCCCCTGGCCTTCTCTGAGGTCAGAGACGGTGGCTTTGTCATCCCCATGTCCAGAGGGCCCACAAGGTGGGGCGGTGGACTCTGCTCCCAATGCAGGGGGCCCAGGTTCGATTCCTGGTGGGGAGGTGGGCAGGCTGGGCACGGCGTGTCTGCACCAGCAGTTATCTGAGGCCTGAAGCACCTTCTGGCCCTGCCTTCATGCCTCCCACACGCTGCCTTTCTGCATTAGGAGTCTTGCAGGAGGGCGCCGAGAACATTCCTGATTCGCCTCACAACCTGCTTTCCGGAGGCATGGCAGGGTGACCTCCTGCATAGCCCGGCACTCAGCATGAGCTCCTGCAGCTCGGAAAAGTCTCAAAAACAGCCCCAACCCAAATGGGCTTGGGTCTGTGACTTCCGAGCAGCCTTGCCCGCATGTCTGCCTTTGTCTTTGGCCTCCCCACCTGGCCCCACTCACCTTCCCAGTTCCCTTCACGAGTCTCTACACTGACAGCAGCACTGGGCACCACCCACAGGAAACCACAGATTCATTCATGACAACTTAGCGCCCTGGGCTCCCGCCCCGGGAGGGACCAGCATCATCAGAGTGACGGTGCCCTTGCTGGCCCACAGCACTACCATTCACAAAGCAGTTCCTTCCACGTTCTCTCGTCTCATCCTCACGACCCTCCTTTGTGAGGAGGGAAGTCAGGCCCTGTTCCCCCACTTTACAGATGAAGAAGCAGAGGCTCAGGAACTTCCCTGGCGGTCTGTGGATAAGACGCTGTGCTCCCAATGCAGGGGGCCCAGGCTCGACCCCTGGTCGGGAAACTAGATCCCGCAACTGAGTCTGAGTGCCCCAACTAGAGAACACGTGCACAGCTACTGAGCCTGTGTGTTCTAGAGCCACAGCCGACACACCCAATGCACCTTGTGCATGCTGCAAGGAAGACCCAGCACGGCCAAAATGGGCTAGAAAAGAAAGAGAAGAAATAAAGTTTCAGAGAAGTGAAGAGCTGGAGCCAAGATACATGTGGAGATCTTTTGATTCTAAGTTCAGCATTCAACTTTCTGGGAGCATGGTGATGTCACCAAGAAAGGTGGGTGAGGGAAGTGATAACAGGGGAAGAATAGGTTTAGAGGAGGTGTTGATGAGTTTATTTGAGAGTGTGCTGTGCTCAATGTGTTTCTTTTTTTTTTTAATTTTTGTTTTGTATTGAGGTATGGCTGATTAACAAACAATGTTGTGATAGTTTCAGATGAACAGCGGAGGGATTCAGACATATATATACATGCACCCACTCTCCCCCAAACTCCCCTGCCAGTGTTTGGATGGGGCACCACGGTAAAGGACAAAGCTTGGAATGCATGTCTGGGGCTGTAGTCCACCCTACAGCTGGACCCTGTGGTCCAGCTACATAAAGTCATCTGCTGTTATGCAAACACCATCTTGTTTCTTCACCTTTGTGCCCCCCTAAGGAATTTACAGCCTTCTCTCCATCTCTGATTTCTGATACACTCCCCAGCCTTCCATGACCACTTCAGATGCTATCTCCTGCATGAATCTTGCCCTGATCTTCTCAGGTAGAAATGGTCCCTCTTCCTTTGGGACTCCTGGAACACTTTGTATAAGCCAGCACTGTCATCTTCATCTCATCCTGTCTAGGGCTATGGCAATTTGCATGTCTGCCTCGTCCATTGTGGGGACATTCTTGCTCACCTCTGTATCACCCACTATATTTAGAACTATGCCTTGGGCAAAAGAGGAAATATTGGTTGGGCTGAATTGCATTGCTAATTATGTTTTTAAGAGAGGAGGGTTTGACCTATGTCTTTCTAATGGGGAATAAGACATGTAATGGACATCACATCTTTTGCCTGCATTTTCAATTCTGAGCTCCATGATGGCTTAGAAGCACATGTGCAGAAGATGAAAGGAGGGGCTTATCAACAAAAACAAGACACAGAGTAGCCTGAACCGGTTAGAAGTGCCCTGGGAAGGCCAAAGACCAGAATGAAGTGGAGACTGAAAACACTCTCCTCCCTGCACCCCCTCCCTCACGCGCTCCCTCTCTTCTCTCTCTTAAAAAAAGCAATACTTAAAGCAAACGGAAAGAGACAAAAATAAGGGATGAAGGCGGCTACAGCCTGGGGCAGACGGAGGAGGTTACAGATGACAGAAGGAAAGCAAATGATTTAACTTCCACTTTGCTTTGTTTTCTTCAAGGACAGTGATCATCAAGCCAGAAAAATGATTTATAAAGGTTTCAAAGTTTTGAGATAGGTGAGGAGATGGTAAACGAGCATCTTATAGCTTTAAATAAAATCAAGGCTACAGACACCAGCAAATCACATCTTAGTGTAAGGAAAGAACTTCGAACCGTAGAACCACTGCTATCTATTTGTGAACTGATGGAAAGAAATCATTTTTAGAGATGGAAAGATGCAAAAGTTGTGTTGTCTTTTTTTTTTTTTAAAAAGATGTTTTTGATATGGATCATTTTTTAAAGTCTTTATTGAATTTGTTACAATATTACTTCTGTTTTATGTGTTTTTTGTGGTTTTTTTTTTTTTTTTTTTTTGCCATAAGGTATGTGAGATCTTAGTTCCACAGATTGAACCAGCAGTCCCTGCACTGCAAAGTGAAATCTTAACCACTGAACTGCCAGGGAAGTCCCAGAATTTGTATTTTCTTAAAGTGGTAAACATTAGATTCTGGAAGCTACATGAGAGTAAGTCTGATATTCATTGCTAACAAAAGTTCCAAATTGGAATATTTATGAAGGAAATAAGTGATGACCCAAAACCAGAATAGTTTCATTGAAAAACAATCACATCAAACTAACTTTATTGCCCTTAAAAAACACCTAGAATCCCTAGGCTGGTAGATAAGGAAGATTCCAAGACCTATCTTGATTTTAGCAAGCTCTGTGACATCTTCCACAATATCTGTCTAGATAGGATAAGATGGGATAAGATGGAAGAGTAAGCTGGATGCATAGGGACAAATAGTTACTAGACCTACCATGTGAATCATTTTGTAATACATGCAAATATCAAATCACCAGGCAGTACACGTGAAACTAACACAATATTGCATGTCTACTATGTTTCAATAAAAAGGAGTAAGTTGGATGGGAAAAGTGGTAGGTGAACTTTCAGCTAGAATTGTGATTGTCCCTAATCAGTATTGATTAGCAGATTTCAGCATGAAGGGAGATCTTTCATGTTGAAATAACCAGCTTGGGTTGTTGAACATCGTTACCAACAATTTGCATACCACTGTAGAAGGTGTGTCTATCATCCACACACTGAAGGGATACTTAATGTGTTTAAAGACAGAATTAAGATTGAAAGCTTGTGAGGCAGGAAACATAGGCTGAAAGCAAGGCGATGATGTCGAACAGAGAGAAACATAAAGTTATACTGGGAGAGTAAAATGCAGACAGTGTAAGTGAGGGAGATGGAGCTTAAAAGCATCACATATGAAAAAAAATTCAATAGGTACCAGTGTTATCATGTGGCTGCCAAAAACAATAAAAAGGTAATTGCAATCTGAGGCTGCACTCCTACGAGTCCAGGTGAAGGGGGTAATGGCTCAGACCACTTTGGAGGGTTGTGTTTACGTCCGAAGGGGAGCACTGATCATCAGCAGTGCATCTGGGGAGGGAGGCTAGGATGCCAGAGAAAGGTAGAGACCTGCAGAACAAAAGACCTGGGGAGAGGCATGTGTATTATCTTCAATATTTAAAGAACCATTAACCAGAGGAGGGGCTTCCCAGGTGGTAAAGGGGCCCAGTGGCAAAGAATCTGCCTGCAATGCAAGAATGCAGGAGTTCCATCCCTGGGCCGAGAAGATCCCCTGGAGGAGGAAATGGCACCCACTCCAGTATTCTTGCCTGGAGAATCCCATGGACAGAGGAGCCTGGTGGGCTACAGTCCACGAGGTTGCAAAGAGTCAGACACAACTGAGCACACACACACACAACACGGCAGCAGCATGTGCCGAGGACATGTTGGTTTCACACGGGGCTGCCTGGAGAGCAGAACTGAGATAGAGAGGTGGAGATGACAGAGACAAATTTCCCCATCACAGGAGGGTGTTTTACCAGTGAGAGCTGCCCCAGCAGGAAGAGCCGCCCTCCCCAGGAGTTATTAGGAAGGGGACGAAAGTCGGCTGCTGGAGGTGCCTTCACGGTATGGCAGGTTAAACCCATTGACCTCCGAGGCCCCCACTGGCTCTAGGACATGATGAGATCCCTGAGAGAGGAAGGTGTTTCTGATTGGGGCCAAGCCTCTCCAGGGTCCCTTGAATGCATTGCAGAGGTTGCCATCTCCTTCGCCAGCATAATAAATCTAGTCCTGCATTCTGGGCACTGCTCTTGGGAAAGATCACAGCCGTCAGGACGTGTGGCATTTGGAAGAGAGCCCTCATGCTCCCTCTGTGCTCCTCACAGAGATCCCCCGCTCCCAGCACTTCAGGAAGGAAGGTGGGCTCCTGCTGGACCTTCCCCCGGAGCCTGAGCAGGACTGGGCAGAGGTAGCAGAGAAGACCAGGATGCAGCTGCCATCCACGGACCCGGGAGGGCTGGTGGCGCCGGGAGGGCCCAGCCTGGGCACAAGCCAGAGAGCCAGCCACGCGGCTGAGAGCATGACCACAAGCTGATAACTGGTCAGGAGGGAGCAGCAAGGAGCAGAGAAGGGGCAGGTTCTAAGGAAGGCCGACCTAAGAGTCAAATGGTCTCTCGGGATCGTGCGCTCAACACCCGGGGGTATGAATTACGCATCTGCGAGGATCCTTAATTCCAGCCATCTCTGTGCCTTCGCCCACATGGCTCCCTCTTCTCAAATGTTCTCCCTGGCCTCCAGGTTTGCCTTTTCTGGTTTTGTTCATCCTCCAAGGCCCGGATCCTTTGTCCCGCCCTTTAGTCTCCCAGTTGAGGACGTTTCCCACTGTGGCACTCGCCGTGAGCTTGACCCCTGGGTGAGGGGTTGGGTCCCTGGCACAACCACTTTGCGGGCTCACCCGCTAAGTCGATTCTGTGCCTCATGTGTCCCCTGCACTAGGAAGCAAGCCCCTTGAGAAAAGAGAAAGGTTCGCTTGCATATAACTAGCCTGCGTGTCAGTGGCAAGATGACAGGTGATAGAGTGCTGAACCTGTGGTCCAGAGTTCTAGTCCTGGTCTGGAGCCCAACCCTCTAGGTATCCTGTTCAGGAAGAGTAAAAGAAGCACAGTGGCAAGCCCCGAAGGCCCACTTGAGCCCACACACTTATGATTTTGCTCCATAAATGTTGTTTTAGGTATTTCCTCCTTTATCACATACGTCAAAACCTGTTCATCTTATGGCCTGCTTCCATTTCTGGATCTTTTTCTGTTGCTCTCACTCATCCAACTATCCATCCATCTACCTATCCATCATCCATGCTTCCGCACTTTTAACCAACACATAATGAGCACCTGCTTTGTGCTAGGTCACCAAAGAGACTAAGATGTGTTTGCTGCTTATATGGAGGGCACAGTTACAGCAGGGGACACAGCCATGTAAATAGATAATGAAAACCCAAGGTGGTAAGTGCTATACCAGAGGTGAGGGTGGTGTGCTGGGCCACAGGGGCAGTGAAGGAAAGAAGGATGCTGCTGGTCAAGGTACTGAAACCACTCATCACCCTCTCAGCCCTGCATGTGAGCCTGGAGCCTCTCATCCTTTTCCCTGGCCAATCCTCCTAATATAGCCCTGAGAAGAAGGATGGAGACTGTGGGGAACAGGGACAGAATGTAAAGGGCTTGGCCTCGTGGTCCATAGAGAGTCCGTGGTCAGACTTAGAATGAGCCCCAGACCCCTCTGCAGCCATGCTGGGGTCTCAAAGGTCCAGAGTCTGCATTTTCCAGCCGCTCACCTCCCCCCCCCACCCCACCCCCAATGCAGCAGCACACTCGGCAAGTCATTTATTCCTCCATAACATTTGCTCGAAGGAACGCTGCCGCTGAATTATGGCTGGGACCATTATCTCACAATAACTGTCTGGGAAATGTTAATGTTAATGCATGGATCATGCAGAATGCCACATTAGGGGTTTTATGGTGGACATAACATTTTTATGAACTTTTTCTCTGGTAGCATCAGCCTTTGATGGAAAGAAAAGGAAAAAGAAAAGGAAGAAAGACAGGGTGGGAAGGAAGAAAGAGAGCCGGCATGGGGAGCAGAAGTGCCATCTGAGAGTACCCCGGACTGAGCCAGTGAGCTGCTCACCCCCAGGAAGGCCCGCCTGGCTGCGCTCCAGGGGCCGAATATCTTCAGCATTAGGTATTTGTGAGCAGGGAGCAACCGGCCAAATTGGCGACTGGTGGGAGACAGGGTCTACTGGGGCAGACCCATAAAACTTCTTGGTCTTTTCAGCCACCTGCTGCCAGGCGGGCACTTGGTGCCAGCCAGGGAGGGCTGGGGAAAGGTGTGTGAGGCTTAGGGGGTGGCCAGCTTGCCCCCTGGGTGAGGGGAGGGGACCGCTTTGCGGGCTCACCTTGAGGAGTGACGGCTAATGACTTAAGGAGATTTTAATTTCTGCCATTAAAAGACAAAAAAAGGAAAAACACGATCTTGGGAATGGCAGTATTTTACACCTGGCTTTTAGAAAGGACTAATAAAGGCAGTGTTTAGCATTTTATATCCTTACTCAAAAATAACGATCTTTGGTTCTCATCTCAGACATATTTTAAGTGAACTCGTGTCTCCTATCTCCAGAATCTTCCTTCAGGAGGCTGGATTTATAGCTCTGTTCTTTACCTGCCCTAGGCTTCAATTGAAGCCTCATAACTGCTGCGCAACGGTCAGTTTGCTTCTCCCCCCACACGCCCGCACCCCTGTCTTCACCTCTGCAGTTGTCCTGATGCTGTTACTGCAATTTTTCTTCCAGACAGAGTACTATTTAGCTCCTGACCCTGCAAGACACCTGACACCTGTTTACAGTCATGCCTTCGAGCACAAACTCGGGCTGGGGGTGGCGTAGCCACACTGCTTAGCAGCCCCGTCCCTGGAGTCGCCAGATCCTGGGCCTGGGGAGTCAGTTCCTGTCCAGCCCGTGGATCCCTCTGACCCGGGACAGGCAGGGCAGGGGGACCTGGATAGGGGGGTGCCTGGCCTCCGGAGCTGGCAGGGGGCTGGATCTTAATGGGAACACAGCTGCAGGCATGCTGAGAACTGACAAGCTAGCGTGCTTCCCTAGAAAAAACTGCCACGCTCCTGTTGGACGACAGTGCGACTGGACTTGACCTTAGGCAGGTCACTAAATCTCCAGGAGCCATTTTTCCTCTGGGAAAGTGAAGCCAGAGCAGTCCGTACACCTCCCTGCACCGGAGTCAGTGATCCTACGGCCGCGCAGACCACCTGGAGGCCGGCCGTGTGGGCTGGGGCGTCTTGTCTGCCCCTGAGGTCAGGTGAGCACCATGGGCATGGGGCCAATGGGTTTTGATCCAGACCTCACCACTTCCTAGCTCAGAAAACTTGAAGAGGTTTTTACAAACTCTGAGTTTTCATTTGCTTGCATGTAAAAAGGCTATCACAGTGCCGACCTTGTCAGTTGGGAAGGCAAATCTGCAATTGACCGCTGCACCACGTCTGAGGTTCCCTGTTAGAGTGGAAACTCCACGAGGGCAGGTGTCTAGGTATGTCACCTCCAAAATGTCTCTCTAACACCTGGGATGGTTCTTGGCACAGAGTAGCCCCTGCCATCAGTGTTTGCAGCATTTAGGGAATGAATGACCGTCCAGGGATGTCTGGATAAACAGGAGTTCCTCAGGATCCCCACCTTTACCCAAGAGAGACCCTGGGCATCTACCCTGAAGCTGCCCAGAGGAGGACATCCCCCAGGCTCACGGGGCTGTTCCAGTCTCCTGACAAAGTACCGGCTTAAGGGACGTCGGATGCAGTCACGACCTGGGATGCAGAAGGCGTGTGTGCAAGTCCACACTTCTGCTCCCTCCAACAGAGAGAGCAGGGGTACCTGCTTAGAGCACCCCCTTTCCAAACACCCCTCAGCTCCTAGCCAGGCCACTCCCCTTCTTCTCAGGCTGCCACATTCTCATTCGTGGGGACCCCCCGCCATATGTTCCATTCGAGCTCTTAAACTGCGTGCTAATTGTCCTGAATGAACAGCTCCAGCTGGAAAAGCAGGCAGGCCGTTTACAGACCTTAAGATAACACCCAGCTTCCCGTAAGCGAGGGGGTTTCCTGGGAAGGGGAATGGAAAGTCTTTCTTTCGGGGCCAGAGCTGGGCGAGACGGGTCCCTGGGGCTGGGGCCACGGTCCAGGGCACCAGCTCTTCTGGTCTCTACCCAAACGAACCCGTTTCTGAGCGGCCCCACCTGAGCAGCCCTCCCTGCGGAGATTCAGAGTCATTCTCTGGCTCCATCAGGCTGCCAAGCTCCCACATGTACACTTGCTCTCCATGGTGATGAGGGTCCCCTCCAACCATTTCCCTTGCCATTCCCAGAGTCCAGCAACCTCCCTGCATTCTTCAGGAAGCCTGTTGGGATTGGCCTGCATTAAGCTCCTAAAGAAGGCTGAGCACTGAAGAATTGATTCTTTCAAGCTATGGTGCCAGAGAAGACTCTTGAGAGTCCCTTGGACAGCAAGGAGATCAAACCAGTCCATCCTAAAGGAAATCAACCCTGAATATTCACTGGAAGGACTGATGCTGAAGCTGAAGCTCCAATACTTTGGCCACTTGATTCGAAGAGCTGACTCATTGGAAAAGACCCTGACATTGGCAGGGGGAGAAGGGGACGACAGAGGATAAGATGGTTGGATGGCATCACTGACTCAATGGACATGAGTCTGAGCAAGCTCCAGGAGATGGTGAAGGACAGGGAAGCCTGGCGTGCTGCGGTCCATGGGGTTTCAAAGAGATAGACATGACTGAGCAACTGAACGACAACAGAGCCCCTAAATCAGACAGGCTGCACATGTCCATCTTGAGGCAGCAGGGAGGGAGTGTGGATGGAGGACGGGTAGAGAGTTAGGCAGTGAACATGTTACCATGTTATCATGCAGGTGAAGACCCCTGCACCTGCTCTCACCCACCAGCCTCCACGTCCTCCAGTGGTAAGGGGCAGAGATGGGGTTTTTCTCTGTGTCACCTTCCTAATGCCTATTCCTACATGGAGGCCCAATTCCTCCACGGTTCTGCGATGCTGATTCAGCTCTGTCCTCCATTTCTGCCAACGTTTCCCCAAAGCAGAAGGAGAAATGTTTAAGCAGCAGTTTTCTGATAAAGCAGGAGCCTTGAGGATGGGAGGCATCTGTGAGGCCTGGGTGCTGGACTTCCTGAATCAGGGCGGGGGAGGCCGAGGCCAGGGGTGGGGTCTCCAGACTGGCGCTGGCTCTGGGCGGGGAAGGACCCACCGTTGCACCTGCCCCTTTCCCGGGGCTTGGGGCCTCCCTGGGGACGCAGTAGAGAGGCTGGGGCCCAGTGCCAGCTCTCCACAAATGAGCTCTATGCACTCAGACACGGCACCCGGGCTGGACCTCCAGGTGCTCATCTATAAAAGTGAGAGTGAGGCAATGCTTGTTCTCCTTACCCCTCAGGGGAGTCTGGGGCTCACAAGAGAAACAACTACAAACAGAAGATGAAAACTGAAAAGCAGACTCCAAAGATAAGGGACTGAGGTTACGCTTATTTCCAGGGCTTGGGGTCCTTGCACCTCCACGGGGATTAAGGTTTTGGAAGATGGGAGACGCAGCCACTGGGTGGATGGAGTCTTCTGCCCAGCTCTCTACACCCAGCACAGAAGCAATAAGTTAGCTACTACGGAAACCAGGCAGACACTGGGCCCCCTTGGCCTGTCCCTTCTAGAGCCTGGAGCTGACAAGGCCTGACTTCTGGGCAACTGGCCGCTCACAAACCTCCCTGTTCAGGAGGAAGCCATGGGTGGAAGTCTTCAGGTGGACGAAAGGAAGAGTCCACCAGCCCTGAAAAGGCGTCCTGTGGGCTGGGGAGCGGGGTCAGAGCTGGGGGTTCAGGTTTAAGCTTGACAACAACACTATACCAGAGGCTTCTGCGGCCCCCAAGTTCTCTCAAAACTCTGACATCCCCTGACTTCTGTGACCTCCTGGGGAAAGAGAGGTGAGGAGGGCCGGGAGGAGGGGATACTGAAGCTCCCATTGAGGGGGTGTCCAGTCAGACAAAGAGGAGAAGCTGGGGGTGGGGGCTCCTGGCCCACCTGCCTGCCCCGCGTCCTCATCAGGCATCACGTGTTCATGAGACCGATGGCTGCTGCCAGTGGGGACCTTGAGGGCCGTGACCCTGGAGGGTTGACCCAATCTCCTCTGCGCTGTGGCGCCCCTGTACCCGGGGTGGCCAAGAGCTCCCCAACAGTGGGCCTCTCTCCAGCCTGAGGACGGCAGCTGGGGAGCGAGTTAGAGACCAGCTTCCTCCTGAACGGCTCTGAGCCCAGCTGCAAGGTCAGCCTGCTGAAGGCAGTGGGGCCAGATGGTCAGTGGGAGCACCACAGGTGGAGAATCACACCCATATCAGCATCAGAGGCTAGACAGTGTCTAGTCTCTGAAAAGCAGAGACATCACTTTGCCGACAAAGGTGCATAAGGTCAAAGCCACGGTTTTTCCAGTAGTCATGTACAGATGTGAGAGATGGACCATACAGAAGGTTGAGCGCTGAAGAATTGATGTTTTCAAGCTGTGGTGCTAGAGAAGACTCTTGAGAGTCCCTTGGAAAGCCAATCCATCCTAAAGGAGATCAATCCTGAATATGCATTGGAAGGACTGATGCTGAAGCTGAAGCTCCAGTACTTTGGCCACTTGATGAGAAGAGCTGACTCATGAGAAAAGACCCTGATGCTGGGAAAGATTGAGGGCAGGAGGAGAAGGGCGTGACAGAGGATGAGATGGTTGGATGGCATCACTGACTCAATGAACATGAGTTTGAGCAAACTCCTGGAGAAGGTGAAGGACAGAGAAGCCTGGAGTGCTGCAGTCCATGGGGTCGCAGAGTCAGACACGACTGAGAGATTGAACAAGAGTGGCATCAGGGAGAGAACAAAGCAGATCTCCTATCAGACAAGGATTCAGTTACTCAATGGGTGGCCAGGGGCTGGGGCAGCTCTGGGCTCAGGTACCCTCGGCCCTCCAGGCCCAACTTCTAGGTCTGATGCCTGAGTGCGGCCTTTCAGGTCCTGCCATCTTGCTATTTTCTCTGTGCCTGTGATGCTGGTGCTCCCCTCCTGGGCCAGCAGAAAGCCTACTCCTTCAAAGTCGAGCTCGGATGTCACCTTCTCTGGGAAGCCTTCCTGGATTTCCTCCAGGCATCACAGCCTCTCTGGATTCTCCAGGCAGACAGAGTTAGCTGTGTCCAAGATGCCATTACCACATAGTGGACCATCAGCACTGGGCCCTGAGCCCCTCGCACCAGCCCTGGGATCTCCAGTAGCACCACACTCAGAGCCTTACACACAGTAGGCACTCACACATTTACAAGCGTGCAAATGTGCGATCTCATGCTTTCCCTGGCCTAAATATCAGCCAATCCGTCTGTGAAACTCACACCCAGAAAGGAAAGAATGAGAAAGCTGGCCCTGGGAAAACATGTGTATCTTCTTCTCCTAGTGCCTGTCTCATGCCCCAGCCCAGAGCCCCCCAAACCCAAACCCAGCAATGAAACAATAGATGATCTTTTGACATTTCCAGGGCTGTTTGGAAGGAGGAAAGATAATATGTAATAAATTCATATACTTCTATGTGTTTCTTGGCTCCGGCAGTTCTATTTCCATCTCTTTATGCAGGAGTCCTGGGGAGCTGAAATCCTTGATAATGCCAAACAATTCAACACTTTATTCTCTCTTTACTCTGTCTGCAACCACAAAAAAATATCGACTTTATGCTAGCAGCTGTGGGAAGTGAAATCAGATGCCACGTTCCTTCCTGTATGCAGGAGTCAGTCCCACTCTGGAGGCCCTGTCCCTATGCCAGAGTCCTGGGCAATGAGGGTTTAGGACCTTTTGTCTGATGGACCCAAGGGGAAGGATGGCATAGCCACCCCCCTTTCCCCAGGGGATATGGGCTGGAGGGTCTTGCATCCCTGAGGTATCCAGCATGAGCTGAGACATTTTTCTTTCTGCCCTCTGTCCTCACTGTCTGTGGTCTTTTTCTAGTCCCCCCACCCCCATCAGTGGACTGGCAGCATCTGATCTGACTCCAAACAAAAGCTTCGTGGGCCAGAGCCAGGCTAGGACCCCGGAGGAAGCCTGAGCAGGCTGCTATCTTTGAGCTCCGGCTCTCAACTTGTGCAGCCAAGTTTCAGCCCGGGGCTGAAATAAGCATCTATTACCATCACCTTCATTTCCGGGAGGAGGGAGCCGGGGACTAGAGCGAGGACAAGACTCGCCCAGGGCCACACGCTGCAATCTGCTAGAGCTCAAAATTTCATCTTCCCACCCCTAGGTCAGAAATGTGTCTATCTTTGTGAGTCATCAAACAAATATTAGATGCCCGCCTTGTGCCAGGCATGTGTCCAGGTCCCAGGAAGCTTTTCCTGGGTCTGGAGCCTTTGTTTTCAGGTTTCCCTGCAGAGGTGAAATCTGGGGCTCTGCCTGTTTGGATCTGGGTATGTCCTGTCCGGACAAATAATACCTGACATCAGCAGTCACTAAAAGCCCTCCTTCGGCACCCACCTCTCTCTCAACCATACACACAAATGCACACACTGACACACACTCACCCCTGTGCACTCCAGACATCCTCAAGCACACTCAGCACCCCCAGGCGACTCTCCTACAGTAATGGATTATCCCTGCCTTTCTGGGCTGCCCAGGCGGCACGAGTGGTGAAGAACCCACCTACCAATGCAGGAGACACAAGAGACAAGGGTTCGATCCCTGGGTCAGGAAAATCCCCTGGAGGAGGAAACGGCAACCCACTCCAGTATTCTTGCCTGGAAAATTCCATGGGCAGAAGAGCCTGGTGGGCTACAGTCCATGGGGCTATGAAAGTTGGACCTGACTGAAGCGAGTGAGCACAAAAAACAAACCCCTCCTTTCCATGTAATTCTCAATGCCAGGGTTTGATTCTTGGTTCTGCTTCTGACCAGCTGGGGGACCCTCTGTGCCTCACTGACTGTATCTGTAAAATAGGGATAATACTAATAAACCGCCCCTTGCCCCAGAGAGGACTGAACAGGATACACATGCAAAGTGGTTAGCACAGTGCCTAGTGCAGAGTGTTCAAAAACTGCTTGCTGCTATTATTATTATTATTATTTTATTTTTTGTTATTGTCAGTCTGGTAGGGAGTGCTTCATTCCAGGTTTAGGAAGAGCCCTCCAACCAGGTGGCCAGGCTGGGCGATCGGCAGGCCAGGCGTGCAGTGAGCAGGCAGTGATGTTCCCTGTGACCAATGCCCACTCCGTGGCGCCCCACGTGGGTCTCTGGCCGGGACGCACGGGTGGCCCCCAGGGCTTACGCCCCTCAGCAGGCTCAGCTTTTCCTCACGGCCCATTGTAAGGGTGCCCTGCAGAGGGCCCCTGTGTGCCCCACCCACACTCCACAGCCCAGGAGCTCCTCTTTCCTTGACGCCACTTTCTGAGGGACTCATTCTGCAGCCCATTCCTCCAGGCTTGCTCAGCTGCTGTTCCCAACCACGCTCACGCTGGTGGATCTTCCCAAGCCACAGAAGCCCTCTTCTCCCCTCCAGCCCAGGCTCAGCTCAGTACAACAGCAGTATGTCGAGGGCCTTCCCTTCCAGCAGTTAGGACTCCACGCTTCCCCTGCAGCAGGCACGAGTTCGATCTCTAGCCGGGGGACTAAGATCTCAAAAGTTGTGCAGTTTGACCGAAAAATAAAAAATACATTGAATGTCCACCCTGTAAGAGGTCCCCCCTGATGTCACACAGTGGCAAGAGCGATGTGATTTAGACTGTTTGTCCTCAGAGAGGTCCTGGTTCAGAGGGGGGGTCACACAACTGTGACAGTGAGCTAGTCTGTCAGGAGGGTAATATGGGGCTCAAAAGAGGCCATCCTGGGGTGGAAGGGACACTGAGGGGTGGGGAGGAGGGCGGTCCAGGCAGAAGAAGTAGCATTTGCAAGGGTAGGAAATAGCAGCGTGATCCAGGAACCAATGAGAAGTTTATGGAGGAGACGAGGCCGTGACTTGAGTGCAGACTCGGCTGTGGCCCCACATGCTGGGCTCAAGAGTTTGGCCTAGGGAAATCTCTGATGGTCCAGTGGCTAAGACTTCGCCTTCCAGGGCAGGGAATGAGGGTTTGATCCCTGGTCAGGGAGCTAAGATCCTACATGCCTCGGGGCTAAAACCTTCCAAAAACATAAAACAGAAGCAATGTTGTAACAAATTCAATAAAGACTTTAAAAACAGTCCACATTTAAAAAAAAAATCTTAAAAAAAAAAAAAAGAAAAAGAGCTTGACCTATTTCCTTCCAGGAAGAGCCAATTTTCTTGAACACATAACACTCATTCAGAGATTCACTTCCAATGTCACCTCCTCCAGGGAGCCCTCTCTGACTTCTCTAGATGAAACACTTTCTTGCCCACGCTTTCTGAATGATGAGTTTCTATCTCTTATAGCACCTACCATATTGCTCTAAGTTTTTGTTTAAACAGCTGTTTCCACCACCTGGCTGGACACTGAGAATAGTTTTCTATTCGATTTCTGATCCCCAGAAACTAGCAGAGGACCTAACATATTCAAGTGCTTCCTGAATATTTTATGGGTGAATGAATGAGAGCAAATGGAAGTTGAATGATCTCCTCATCCCCTCTACCTTGCTCTCTACCTCTATTCTGAATCCTCAGCTTGAATAATAAATATTGATTTATATCTGTATTTATCTGTTTCCTCATCTATATAATGGGAATAATAATACTCTACAGATTGCTTTGAGGAATCCATAGAGTATTGTTTGATATACTCTAGAGTAATAACTTGATATTAGTCAAAGTGTTCAAGACACAGCTCACTACATCTTAAGTACCCTGTGAATGTTACTTTTCCTTCACTCAACTCCTGTTTATTATCCACCCAGTATGTGCCAGGCACTGTTCTAGGCACTGAATTCACAGCAATAAAGAAAACGAACTCTCCATCTTCATAGAATACACTTTTAGGCACCCCCCCCCCCACCCCCGTGGTCCAGGAACCAAAATATTAAACAAAAGAAAAAAATCTAACAAATTCAATAGAGACGTTAAAAATGGTCTGCATAAAAAAAAATCTTAAAAAAAGAATACACTGTGATTGGGTTAGATAATAAATAAACAAGCAAATGCACAGTATTCCAGACAGACAAAAATAAGCCAAAGCAAAAGGGATGGGGTATCAGCAGTCAGGCGAGGGTTGCTCTTTGCTATGAGGTGGTCATACTGGTGATAACCCATAGGTGTCTCGCTGGTTAGATGGCAGTGGAACAGAGACTGGGCAGCGTTCCAGGCGGGAGGGGATGTTGGAGGGACGGTGAGGAGGCCAGTGTGGCCGCTCTGGGAGATGTGGCTGAACTGGCAAGCACCCGGTCAGGCAGGGCTGGGCTAGGCTTGCATCTTCATTCTGGACAAAATGGGAAGCCACTGGCGGCTTTGGGGCAGCGGAGTGGTGGGATCTGCTTATCCTGTTGGAGTTTCTGGCTGCGGGATTGACAGCAGACCAAAGAGGGAAGGGGTGAAGCAGGACAATGGGTCGGGGGCTTTTACAACAACCCAGGTGCGAGGCAATGGAGATGCGGACCAAGGTGGGAACACCAGTGGTGACGGGTTTGGTCCGACCAGGTTTCTAAATTCACGGGTGTCAACTGTGAGAGAAAGAGAGGGGCTGGGATGACCCCGAGGTATTTTTCCTGAGCACCTGGGAGCACAGCTTCTTCTTTTACTGGGTGGTGAAGCTGCCTCCCAAGTGCGAGGTGTGCGGAGGTGGAGAGAGCAAAAGGACATTCTCAAAATGCTTGTGCACACTATGGGCAGGGGGAGACTCACACAGGGTACAGGTGAGGGAAGAGGGGGACCCAGCAATCTAGGAGAGAATAAACAACTGAAGCCGAATGCAAACACGGTCCAGACAAGAAAGGTTATGGCTGGGCAGGAAGGGGGCAATTGTGTCCCCTCAGGCTCTGAAACCGCCCTCTCTTTGAAAGCCACCTTCTCACGAAATCCAGTGGCCTTGTCTTGACCCCATTTCCCTTTAACTCAGTGTCCCATATGACCCCGGGATCCTCCCTATTCAGTGTGGCCCCACCCTCACTGGTCACTGTGGACACAGGCATCCCCCAAAGGCCACCTCGAGCCCTCACGAAGCTCTCTGGCTCTGCGAGCGGTGCACACATGCAGATCACACACACACATGCACACGTGCACCATACACGAAAACACATGCACACCCACAGGTTCGATCCGTGGGAGGGCTTGACCCTCACAAATTCCTCTGGAGCTGACCACTCTCCCTAGGACTTTCCTCTCAGCCTGACGATTCCTCTGGATGTCCGGCTATCACCTCAAGTCAAGCTGTGCTCAGTACCGACTCCCCATTGGTTTTTCAGGGTGCCTGGCTCCTTTCTGTCCATAGCATCATGGCAGTCTCCACACTCTGGCTCCAAGGTCGAGGTTCATCATTGGCTTGTCCTCCGCCTGTCTTCTTATCCATGAATTCTTTGAGCCCCATCCCTATGTTCTAGGAGATGCTCCTTATACCCCATGACAGAATTCCTGCAATACTGTGGCCCGGCCTCTAGTCCCCCTGTCTGGCCAGTCCTCCTGGGCAGAGGCCACCACGAGATGGATCTAACTAAAGCATGACCCTTACTACTCCACTTCTTTGGGTCTTTGCACCTGGCAAGACAGAGCTCCAATTCCTCAGCCTGGTGTTCACTTCTCCCTGTAACCACATCTCTCTCCTACCTCTTACATGTGTGCAAGAGTGCTCAGGCATTTCAGCTGTGTCTGACTCTTTGAGACCCTATAGATTGTAGATTCCCAGGATCCTATGTCCATGGGATTCTCACTTGCCTGGAGGGGGTTGCCATGCCCTCCTCCAGAGGATCTTCTCCACCCAGGGACTGAACCCAGGCCTCCAGCATCTTCTGCATCGCAGGTGGACTCTACTGCCGAGCCACCGGGGAAGCCCCTTCCTACCTCTTACTGGACCCCAATACTCCACAAGAGGCAGTGAGAGAGCTAGCGATTGTCAGGTACCTAGTAGCATCATGCATGTGCTTATGGAATCTCAAGACAGCTTTGTATGACGTTCCAGCACCATATTCACTTGCAGATGAAGAAAAGGATTCTTGGTAGGGTGACATTCTGGATGCCACGGAGCTGATGAATAGCAGATGCAGGATCGATGCGCAGGTGTTTTTACTTTAAAGCCCACGCCCTTCCCATCAGAATCACATAGGGTCCTAGACACGCACGAATCTTTTCGCAGGAGAGCTGGATCTCATTTCCCAGCTCACTCAAGTGCTGACCACACCACCTCTCCACCCACCCTTTCCTCTCCCCTCTATCCTTCATCCTCCATGGCCAATTCCCAAGGCTCTTTCTCCATCCAATTCCATTTCTCCTAGACTCTACTCAGCTCAATTTTCTCCTTCCTTTTCATGCATACTTCAGTTCTTTTCTGGACTTCTCTGCTAGCCGCCTAGGCAGAGAATGTCTCCAAGATGACTGGCAGCTCCTAAGTTTGGGGAGGGGGGCTTATCTCAGGCTCCTGAATATCCCACAGTTCTGTCAGGGCCCATAAATACTTGTGGAAACGAAAATAATGAAAATACAATAACAACTAGTTCCTTCATAGGAACATTCAAAACAACTTAAAGCAAGAATCATTTGTGTTTCAGTTTAATGTCTTAATTTCCTCCAGTTAACATGGAAATAACTGTCTGAAATTACAAGTTAAGTGGGATAGTCATGTTAGGGAGCTTTGTTATTTAAGAAAAATATTATGACAACATTAATGGCAGTGAACTACAGAGTTCAGCTCAGGAGACAACTTCCTTCCTCAGCACACAGTTTTCCATTGCTCAGAATATTCTGTAACACGCTGAGTGTTTTTCTCCCTCCATCAATGTCTGGGGAAATGAGATTAACGGTAATATCCTCAGCCATTTCGAAGACATTTGAGTAAAAGGGTTATAGTGAGAAGGGAGACATTGTATTTCCCCAGGGGTGTGTGTGTGTGTGTGTGTGTGTGTGTGTGTTACAACTATTCAACAAAAACTTCAACATGAGGCTACTCATTGATAAGGCCTAATTCACCCCAAAATTTAAAGAGAAAGATTTGCAAAAGAACCCCAAGATGGAGAGCAGGATCTTTCAGACACAAGGGCAGAGGGATTCCTCCAGGAGGCTGGACAAAGAACAAGCAAATGAATTCTGAACAAGAAATTTCTCTTCCTAAAAAAGAGATGCCAGGAACACCCAACACCTGGATGAGTTCCCTGGGGAACAAGGTCCCTTCTCTGCCCACATGTCCACCATCCCTAGAAGAGCACTGGCCACAAGGACACAGAGGGGTGGGTGGATAGCGACCTCTCCATCACTTGCCCATTAGCCACCTGCCTACTTACAACACATGGTTTGGCTAAAAAAAAACAATTAAAATGTGTTTCTTTAATTAGGCGATTAAAAGCATACGGCAGGACTTCCCTGGTGGTTCGGTGGATAAGAATCCACCTGCCAGTGCAGGGGACACGGGTTCCTTCCCTCGTCTGGGAGGATCCCACATACTGCAGAGCAACTAAGCCCGTGGGCCACAACTACTGAGCCCATGTGCCACAACTACCGAAGCCTAAGCGCCGCAACGAGAGAAGCCACTTCAGTGAGAAGCCCTCACGCTGCAACCAGAGAGTAGCCCCTGTTCAGAGCAACTAGAGAAAAGTCCGAGCGGCAAGGAAAACCCAGTGCAACCAAAAATCAATTAATCCTTAATTAAATTTTAAAAACATACAGCAAAGAAGGTAAAGAATTTAAGGAGCACAAAACATTAAGTATGAAAACCTAAGCATTTCTCCTACCTCTGACCTCGAATCCTCATTCTTCCACCTCACAGCCAGAGGTGATTAGTGTCACAATTTCTCGATCTCCCTCCCAGGGATGTTCTGTGCACACGCAGACAGGTCTGTTTTGACACAAACAGCAGGATGCTCTGGATGCTGCTTTGCACTTTGTTTATTCCCTTTGGTGTTGGCCTGTAAATAGTGTAGGGGGTCCCTGACCAGCCTGTAAATAGCTTAGTGGGTCCACGGTGACTGGCCCCCTTTCCCCAAAGCAAGCTTGTAACACCCTCAGTCTGCCCCATGCTCTGGGTTCTTGTTCACCCTGCACCTCCTCTCTGGCTTCCACATTTCACACGCACGTCGAGAGTGGATAACCGTCTCCCGTCTTGACCTGTTGTACTTCCTCTCTCTCAGGGCAAACACTTCTAGGTGTAAAGTAACCTGGACTCAGGTCTGAAAGGAGTCCCTGCCTGCCTTCTAGGGCTGCAAAGTCACTGATAGATAGAAAGGAAGGGGGAAAGGAAGGGGTGACTGCAGCCAGCCTCATGGATGGAAGCCGTCTTCTGCAGGTGACTCGACCCGCCAAGTCCCGAGGACCCTAAATTGAGGACTCATCACGTACCTGGCCATGTAGTAGGGTCTGGGGAGTCAGACATGAAGCCTGCCTTGCGAAGACGCCACGGCAGTGCCCCCAGGATCCAAAAGCAACGTTACCACTGGCTAGGGTTCCTTGAACCTGAACCAGCTGGGCTCAGCCCCTCGCCCCCTACCCAGTTCCTGAACATGATGCACCAAAGGGGACCTGGTAGGGGCTGGCACTCACTCCAATCCTGCAACCGCCACCGCCTCTACCAGAGACTGTCATTAAAGCTTTGTCCCGGGCGCTCTGATTTACATGTACAAATAATCGCTGTCAGGGGCACGAGCCCCAGAGAGCAGTAATAGATTCTGGTGGTAGCAGATGCAGATGCAGGAAATAAAAACAAAAATGAAACACGCCAGCCTGGCAGAACTCAATGCTGAGAGAAATCCTAGGGGAGAGAAAAGCCTGCCGGGGAGGCGGGCCGGAGAGGGTCCATGAGATCAAGTATTGATTGGTTCGTTCATCTTCTGCAAAAGCCAGCCTAGGACTCTTTTTTTTTTTTTTTTAACGGTGGTCACATATATAACATACATATGCCATTCTAACTATTTTGAAGTGCACAATTCAGTGACATTAATTATATTCACAGTGCTATGCAACCATGAACACTATCCATTTCCAAAACTTCTCCATCATCCCAAACGGAATTGCTGTATTCTTTTTCAAGCAATAACTCCCCAGCCCCGTGATGCCCCCAGCCCCTGATAACCTCTAATCTACTTTATGTCTTTATGAATTTGCCTTCTCTAGACAGCTCATAGAAGTGGGTGCAGGGATTTCCCAGGTGACACAGTGGTAAAGAATTCACCTGCCAATGCAGGAGACGCAGGTTCGATCCCTCATCCGGGAAGATCCCACATGCCGTGGAGCAACTCTGCCCATGTGCCACGACTATGGGGCCCGTGCTCCAGAGCCTGGGAGCTGAAACTCCTGACGCCCACATGCCCTGGAGCTGCTGCTCTGCAACAAGAGAAGCCACTGCAGTGAGAAGCCCATGTACCGCAACTAGAGAAAGCCCAGAGGGCAAGAGGACCCAGCACAGCCAAAAATTAATAAGTAGGTAAAATTTTTTTTAATGGGTTCACATGACATTTGTCCTTTTGTGTCTGGTTTGTTCATTTTTTTTTCACTTAGCCTAATGATGTCAAGGCTCATGCAAGTTGTAGCAGAATCAGTTTGCTTTTATGGTTGGACACTCGTCCCCTGTACCTGTATGTATATACTGCATCTTGTTTATCCATTCATCTGTTAACGGCCACTTTTCCACCTTTGGCCATTGTGAATAACACTGCTGTGAATGTGGGTACACAAATGTCTGTTACAGTCTCAGTGGTCAAATCTCTAGATTGTAGACATAGGACTGGGATTGCTGCGCTGTGTATGTGGCGACTCTATGTCAAGCTTTTTGAGGAACTGCCACACTGTTTTTCCCAGTGCCTAGCCAAAGACTTGAGGGGATGACTCGGTCCAGCTCTAGAAGGTGTGTTCTGGGCACTCCGGCCTTGGAGACCACACATTCCTCTCGCCTGGCCAGCGTGGCCCAGGGTGAGAAGAGGGGAAGAGTCCAGAGCTTAGAGGTTTCAGAGTAGGGCCTGATGGGCCTGGCCCCCAAAGCCCCTCCCCAAGTACCCACCCTGCTCCAGGGAGAGAGCCTACTATAAATTCCCAGGGTGGGAGACAGCGAATCAGTGTCCCACTGCCTCCTGCTCTATGTTTGAGACAGTGACCGCCCCCCAACTCCACCAACACTTGTCCTGGGCCCCCTTGTTCTCCCCGCTGTACCAGCTGCCAGCTCCGGGCTGGGGCATCGTCATGATAACTGTGTGCGGTCACAGTCCTGGGCCTGGCTCCGCTCGCTGTCAGAGACCCCTTTGCCCAGCAGTGCTGCCTGTTTAACTCCTGTGTGTCCTTCCAGACTCAGCTCAGGCATTGTCGCCCCTGGGGAAGCCCCCATCTCCTCAGTGGAGCTGGGTACCCCTCTCTCTGGGCTCCTTAGCACCTCAGGAATCCACTCTCAAGGCTGTCATCACGCACTCACTGATGCTTTCAGCTTACTGATGTGTCTCCCCCGCAGAGAGTGAGCATTTTATCTGTGCATTCCCAGGACAAACAAGGCCTGGGGCCTAGTGTTTACTGAATGAGCAAATGAATGAAAGTAAATGAATGAATGAACTGCACACTCTTTGTAACCATGATGAATGTTTGTTGACTGATCTAATGAGTGAGTGAATGAATGAATGGTATCCTCAGGACTGAATGAGCCTGTGGAGCAGGACTTCAGTCCTCACTCATGTATTCATTCATTTATTCCAATCACTGCTAAGTGTCAGTCTCCATTAGGTACTGGGGTTCAGATGCAAGTAACTCTCAGCTTCAGCCATCAGGAAGCCCACTGAAGAAGAGAAGGATGCTGAGATAAACAAATAGTGAGCTTCAAGCGACTCCATCTCCCCCTAAAGCACGCAAGGACTCACATCACATCAAAACCCCGGCTGGGCCTCCTTGGCTCCACCAGTTGCTGGCACAGCTGGCTGCAGGCAGAGGGGCGATTAGCATGCTACATACACCTGTCCGCGCTGCTCTGCAGATCCAGGGGCCAGAGAATTAACAACCAGGAGGATTTTTTGGAGTTCCCGGAACCCAGCCCTGCTCACATCAGAGACCTCATTCCCCTTTAGGGATTCATTCGCTCTGCACAGCTGGTTAATTTTTCATCAAGGGTGGGGGTGGGGACTGGGAGAATGCTCTGATCCTTCACTCTTTCATGCTGGGGGTGGGGGAGAAACACAACATCCGATCCATTTTATTTTTAGATGAAATAGGAACAGATTGTGGTTGCCAGGCAAGACCCAGCCCTCGCAGGGCTGGTGCTGCTGCTGCGGGCTGATTAACGGTTATTGGGCAAAGGATGAAGCATCCAGACGGCGCAGGCCTCCGGTGAAGGTGCTTACACATTTAATGAGCACCGGGTAGCATGCTGGTGGTAAGCAGCAATTTTTTTAAGTGATTTAAGGTCCTAGTCTTCCGACCCACACCTTCATCTCCTCTGCCATTAGGACCTGGTCGGGTGAACTCCGTGCTCTGGCCAGGGTGACCCTTGTTTCATTCCTCTGTGAGCACTGCCTCCTCCCATGGAGCCTCCGACTGCAGCACCAGGGGCAAATGCTTCTGCTCGAATCTGACCCAGAACCCAAAGCTTGCAGCTGAGAACGGGGCCTCAGTTTGCTCATTCGGAAAATGGGAAAGAGAAAATTAAGAAAATGGCCTTAGAACTTCCTTGGTTCAGTGGTAAAGAATCCACCCACCATGCAGGAGACATGGGTTCCATCCATGATCCAGGAAGATCCCACATGCCTCGGGGCAACTAAGTCCATGCATCACAACTACTGAGCCTGTGCTCTAGAGCCTGGAAGCCACAACTACTGAAGCCCCTGCACCATAGAGCCTCTGCTCCACAACAAGAGAAGCCACTGCAATGAGAAGCCCAAGCACCTAGACAGTAGACACTGCAACTAGAGAAAGCCCATGAGCCTCGCGAAGATCAAGCACAACCAAAAATAAATAAATTAATAAAAAATAAATACTAAAAATTTTTTAAAAGAGAAAGTGAAGGTGAAGTAACTCAGTCACATCCCACTCTTTGAGACCCCATGGACTGAAAGAGAAAATGGCCTTATAAATAAATCAGGCTGGCGGTGACAAAGGGCTTTCACGCTGATTATCTCATTGAATTCTCATTCAAAGCATTTACTGGCTGCCTACCAGGTACCCCCCTGCCCCCGACCCCGGCTTCCCTGGTGGCTCAGATAGTAAAGAATCTGCCTGCAATGCAGAAGACCTGGGTTTGATCCCTGGGTTGGGAAGATCCCCTGGAGGAGGGCATGGCTACCCACTCCAGTATTCTCACCTGGAGAACCCCATGGACAGAGGAGCCTGGTGGGCTACAATCCATGGGGTCACAAAGAGTCAGACATGAGTGAACGACTACTTTCACACTTTCACCAGATGCCCCAAAGTCGAGGTGACCTCAGTGGAACAGATACTATCCCCTCTATTTCAGAGAAAAGGAACCTGGAGGACCAACCTTCAGTAACCACCCAGGTCACACAGTGGCCAGTGGCCAAGGTGGGCGATGAGGAGATGCTCTGTTCTCCCCTGCTGCCCTGGCTGGGAAGTAGGCTTGCTCCACTGGTTGGGGGTGCTCCCAGCCGGCAGCTGAGAGGTCTTCCCTGGGTGACAGAGCCCCTGGCTGCTATGGACTCCGGACTCTGTGTCCATTCTCCTAGGATGTCCACACACGGTTGCTCTAGGTCAGGAAAAAAAGCATCTACTGTGCGCCTACGACTATGCTCTGACTTCTGTGCTCTGTGTGAGACCCAACAGCCATGGTCCCCTTTCTCAAGAAGAAGGCAACTCTGCTGTTGAGACACAAAATCTCGACACGCGTGACTCTGACAGAGGGTGGGCGTTAAAGAACAAACACCAGTGCTTCTCCACCTTCCCGGTGCTTATGAATCACCTGGGGATCTTGCTCAAATGCAGGTTCAGTGGGTCTGGGTTGGGAGCTGAGGCTGGCAGAGGCATTTCTAACAACCTCCCAGAAGGCCCTGGAGCCGCTTGTCCTCAGGCCACACGTTGAGCAGCAAGGCTTTGTATGGTCCCTTATGACAAGTCAGAGGAGCGTGGGTGGATGGGTCCTGCAGGAGATGCACTGATGCCCAGTTCTGAGGAGCAGAGGGACACAGACATCTTCAGTAGAGGCTCTGGGAGCGAGGAGTTGCCTGCTTTGCTTAGTCGCTCAGTCGTGTCCGGCTCTTTGCAACCCCAGGGACTGTAGCTGGCCACGCTCCTCTGTCCATGGGATTTCCCAGGCAAGAATACTAGAGTGGGTTGCAATTTCCTCCTCCAGGGGGTCTTCCTGACCCAGGGATCCAATTCTGTGTCTCCTGCATTGCAGGAGAGATTCTTTACCTGCAGAGCTATCAGGGAAGGAGCAAGAGGTTATGGGGACATAGAAGAGGGCCCCTCATGGCCTGGTGGAACACATTTTCAGCTGGGACTGGAGGCAGAATAACTGATCCTGATTGTGGGACTGTGAGCTGATCGCTTCCTCAACCTGGGCCTCATTTTCTTCCTCTATAAAGAGAGAGTTCACCCGTTCCCAACCTGGGCAGCACGTTGAAACATCTGGGGAACTTTTAAAATAAAACACCTGGAATCCTTCCCTGGAGGGTTTACGCAGTGATCTGGGGTAGGGCTCAAGCCCAGGTCATTTTTAAAAGCTCCCCAGTGATTCTAAGAGGAGACCTGGGTGGAGACCATGACACTGGGCGATCTCAAAGGTCCTTCCTTACCCGCCTCCTCTTTACATTTGGACAAAAACCTCCAGAATTCCAAGCTTCCGTTCCTGGGCATGTGGACTGAAGCAAAAAACAAAAACAAAAACCTAAAACCCAAAAAAAAAAAAAAAACCCACCCCAAACCAGTATTATAGAAATCCTCAGAAAAGCTTCACCCCAATGCCAGAAATCTGAGCATTCTCCAGTGGAGGCCAGGTGGAGGGGCCGCCCTGCCCATCTGGTTCCCATTAATCCCAGGGCATGTTTCACATCCCTGGCAGGTACTTGGAGCTGGGAGCAGCCCCCTGGGTGGCCCTCGGCAGGGGCCTTTCAAGCCAAGCCCTGCTGACAGGCTGCAGGGCTCTGGGGGGCCCTCCTGGCTTCCAAGTCACTTGCCCCCTCTCGGGGGTTGAATCCCAGGCAAATTAGAAACCGAGGAAAGCAGAAGCCCTGGCCGCCCTCATTAGCAGTCTGTCATAGCGCGTGAAGGCCTTCGATAAATTCTGCAGCTCGGCAGCAGCTGCCGAGGAGACCCGGGAGGAGGAAGGTTCGTTTGTTTCTCAGAAGACTAAGTCTTCAGGAATTTCCAGCCCCATTCCTTCTCCCCACCACCCCACCCCCTTAGCTGGGAACTAGCCCAAAGCCACGTGTTGCTCTCTGCCTGTAGATCCCAAGGCTTTGGACAGGGCAGAGTGGGAGTGACTATCCCATCTGGTGAGACCCTGAGGACCCCTTCCTCCCTGCCAACATGGGTGTGAGGTCTGGACTCTGCTTCTAGAAGGACCCCAGAGCGTTTGGCTGCTAACACATCCTCTCCCCAGGCTGTAGCCCTAGTGGCTCTGGGCAGGATTCGGGAGTAGTCTTTGCCAAGTCACCCCACAAGAGATGCTCAGTCAGCTTGGTGGAGCTGGGAGTGGGTGAGTAGCCTGCCTGCAGGGTGCCTCGACTGAGCCTCCACTTGAATCCTCCCTCAAAGAGATGCTGCTTCTTCTCTTCCCACTAGTCACTCCCTAAATGCTACAGTGTCCACAATGGCCTGGACCCTGGGGTCAGACAGATCTGAACAGAGTCCCCATGCCACTGCGTAGTAGCTACATGATCTCCTTGTGCCTCTGATTTCTCATCTATAATAAAATCTGCACTTCATATGGTGATGGTGAGGATTAATGCAGTAAGATGGTTAATGGTGAGGGGCCAAGGGAGAGAAAGGCCCAAGACAAACGGTCTCCGCATCCCCGGCTAGCAAGCAGCTGGGCAGCAGGGGATTCAGAAGGGCCTGCTCTCATGAGCTCTCATGAGCCTGGTCTCATGAGGGGACCCACATCCAGGATGAAAGCATCGGTGACACCACCCCTTTCAGGAAGGAACAAGAAGAACCTCCAGCTGTACTCTGCCTGATGCTTATGACATGCACCGTCCTTCCCCACACATTCTGGCCAAGCCACCCCTGGGAGCTCTGGCCAAACAGCCACGCCAGCCCCCTGAGTGGGGAAGGGCCAAGGGCTCCAGCTGCAGATGTCCCTCCCAGAGGGAGCCTGAGGCCAGGCTTACACGGAACTTGGAGGGGAGAGAGGAAGGAGTGCTTAGTCATTCAGTTGTGTCTGACTCTGCAACCCTACGGACTGTAGCCCTCCAGGCTCCTCTGTCCATGGGATTTTCCAGGCATATTTCCAGACATATTCCTCTGTCCAGGGATATTTCCAAGAATACAGGAGTGGGTTGCCATGCCCTCCTCCAGGGCATCTTCCCAACCCACAGATTGAACCCAGGTCTCCCACACTGCAGGTGGATTCTTCACTGTCTGAGCCACCAGGGGAAGGAGAACGCACTGCAAAGTGCTGCCCTGGCCTTACATGGCCAGCTGAATAGTTACCTGGGTGTGAGTCCCAGCAGCGCCCTCAGCCCAGGGCGCCCCCAGCCCCAGGGGCTGGCAGGGAGCGGCGGGGAAATGGGCCCCCAGAACCTTAGCCGGCAGCAGGAGATGGCACAGTCGGTCAGCACACACCAGGACTCTGGACTCAATCCTTTTATAAAGTCTGATGAACTTTACTTTGAAGGAATTGAGTCCAAATCCATTTTTACACAAAATTTCAGTTTGAGGGGAAGAAATTTTTATTTCAGAAGGATTCTTTCCTCTACAAAATTGTTTACCAGGAGATGTTTCAATGACAGCTTCCTAATAACTTTAGGATATTACTTGATTTTTAAAAAACCCAGTGGATACACAAAGTGTTCAGGAATTCAAATTGGTGAAACACTAAAATCCCTTTCAGGTACTGACTTTGCATGTTAACCCACCTGTCAGCATCGGTGTCCTGTCCCAAGTTCTGCTCTTCCCCCTTCCTTCCTTCCTTCCACGTCTCTCCAGTCCCACCCATCATTTACTGAGTGTTCAGGGTTTCCCTGGTGGTCCAGGGGATATGAACCTGCCCGCCAATGCAGGGGACACGGGTTCGATTCCTGCTGCAGGAAGGTCCCACACGCTGCAGGGCAAATAAGCCCGAGAGCTACAGCTACCAAGCTTGAGACGGTGCTCTGTGTTAAGAGAGGCCACTGCAATGAGAAGATCACGCACCGCAACTAGAGAGTAGTAGAGAAAGCCAGCGTGCCTCAGTGAAGATCCAGCAGTATCAAAATAAAGAAATTAACTAATTAATTTTAAAAAACTGAGTGTACTGTGTGCGCCCAGCACTGAAATGGGGGCTTGTCTATTGGTCCCTCACTAATCCTCATGACCAGACCCTCACAACGCCCCATTGATCACTCGTGACCCACCCAGGACCTGTGGACTGCTGCGAAATATTCAGCAACAAACTGCTCTCTGGAAGAGTATTCCCACGTGGCCCCTTTAAGCATACCAAAAAGGGCAGAGACGCAGAGTAAGTAGTATGGCATCATATAGTATTTCCGCCATTCAGACACAATAGGCGTCAACAACCTCAAGGGCATAGATAACAGTAAAATGTAGAAGAATGCCCATGAACCCACAAGTTTTGAGCATTTATTACCTTTGTGTTCAATATAAGTTAATTTAAGCCTACATAATTTTAATAATGGCTATGCTTAACCACTGGCTTGCCAAATTCCTGAAAACTTAACAGTCAGCTCTTGCAAGCTGGCCCAGCCTGGCCCTGGTACCCTCCTGCCTAGGACTGAACCACTGCTACGGTGGGGCTACCGCCTACGTAGCTACTGCCACCACTGCATCAACCTCCAGGAAGAAGGATGAGGTCAAGCACAGCATGTTAAACTCAACCTTTCATCGGCGTCTCATTGCAAACCAATGGGCTAAGTCACTTATTATCCCCATTTTAGAGATGAGGATCCAAGTGAGGCTACCCTGAAGCTTCAGAGAAGTTCAGTGATTGATAGCCCCTCTGACAAAACTAGACAGCATATTAAAAGGCAGAGACATCACTTTGCCAACAAAGGTCGGTATAGTTAAAGCTATGGTTTTTCCCGTAGTCGTGTATGGATGTCAGAGTTGGACCATAGTGCTCAGAAGGTTGAGCACTGGAGAATTGATGCCTTCCAATTGCAGTGCTGGAGAAGACTCTTGAAAAGTCCCTTGGACTGCAAGGAGATCAAACCAGAGTATCCTAAAGGAAATCAACTTTAAACAATCATTGGAAGGACCGTTGCTAAAGCTGAGGCTCCAATATTTTGGCCAACTGATGAGAAGAGTCGACTCATTGGAAAAGACCCTGATGCTGGGCAAGATTGAAGGCAAAGGAGATGGGCGACAGGATGAGATGGTCAGATAGCATCACCAACTCAATGGACATGAATTTGAGCAAACTCCAGGAGATAGTGGAGGACAGAGGAGCCTGGTGTGTTACAGTCCATGGGGTCATAAAGAGTCAGACACAACTTAGCAACCAAACAACATTAGATCAAATCCAAACCCCTCAGTCTAACTGTCAAGGCTATGGATAAGACAATTGGGTCTTCATTTTTTGTTTCATTTCTCAACACCTTATCTCAAGTGGATTTCAGGAAAGAACCGGGAATCTGGGGAAGATTTTCTCTGCCTAGTGTGAGAGCCTTTTTCAAGGTAGAAGAGATGTGTAGGAGCACTATCCTGGGTTCGAGCTTTGGCTCTGTTTCGGATTTATTTGACCTATTACCCTCCTGAGGCCTTGGCATCCCCAACTGAAGGAGAGGGGGAACAACAGTCTCCATGATCTTGATCCCCTCCAGACTGTAGGCTCATGGGACAGAGTATCTGCCTAATAACCTACAGAAAGCACAGGGGCAAGCCTGGATTCCATTCTCCATTGTGTGGCTGACTCACTCCCAGGTGGGGCTGCTTCTGCTTCTCTCAAACTAGAGCAGATCCCAATGTGGTCAGTCTTCAAGAAGAAGAGTACTGGTTACCTAGAAGCTGGACCAGTACATGCCCTCACAGAAGATGGGGGACCTCTGTAGTGAAACAGCCATGAATGAGGAATGGTCTGGGGGAGGCTGCTCAGATCTGGGGGTGGGGATGGGCAGAGGCTCAAATGACCTCCAAAAGTCTCTGGTGTCCTCTCCCCAAGGAGGCTGGTCTTGTGGGTTTCCTGAGATAGATGGATTACAGGCCTGGAATCCATCATTCCCTTCATAACACAAATAATCGCCAAATGTGCTCAAGCACTCGGTAGCCTGGATATTCACTCTAGCAATTCTCTGTGTGGACGGTGATTAGACCATCATTATCTTAATGCTTCTTAATTTATCTTTCTGATTAGCAACTTACCATTTTATTTGCAAAAAATAGCCTTCTGCTGGGTGGAAGCCAGCCGAGCACAGCAGCTGTCATTTTCTCTGTACTAAATCAGGCCAGGCTTAAGTTGGTTCTCTGGTGATGCTATTTCTTGTGTCTTGGCGCTAACACACACCACTATCCATCATGGTTGTTGTAAAGACTTACTCCCGGGGAGGGGGGCTACAGGCTTAGAGGTCACCTTTACTCAAGGAAGGGACACCCCTCCCCGATCCACTCACCCAGGGAAGGACTCCCAGAGTCTGACCCTCATGCTGCTCTTATGGGACAGCCCATGGGGTCCCTGGCTGCTGAAACTACGACTGAGGTCAGTGGTGTGTGGAACAAAATAATAGTTCCCATCTCAAAAGCATATCATGTAAAGCACACGAGCCCCATGATTTCATTTAACTGTCAAAACAACCCTGTACTTGTGTATCATGATTATTTCCATTTACAGATGGAGAGACCCAGGCATAGAGAAGTTACATAATTCGTGTAGGACACTGTGACTCGGAAGTGGCAGAGCTAGTTTTGAACAAGAACCTTTTCCCTTTTAACCTGACCCTTTCGTTTTCCCAAGAACCTTTTCCCTTTTAACTTGACCCTTTCGTTTTCCCAACTTAACCATGAACAAATCATACTGCCTTCCGATTCCTATTTCCTTCCAGAAAATATCTTCATTGTTTTCCCTCCCTGTAACACGTGGGTCACAACCCTGGTGTACTGCTGCTGACATTGTCCCTAAGAGATCCATCACATTTATTCTACTTGGATGTCCAAACCCTACACTTCATATATTCCAACTATCCCTGTCTCCCCCAGAGAGCAGTATACCTAGATATTCATGTCCATGAAGGAAGGCAGAGGTTTCATTACTTGACTCCAGAGAAGGTCCTTAGGTAGAGGGAATTCACTGAAGGAGGAGGTGGCTGTAATACTGTCTTAACCTAGCCTTGGTTCTTGAAGTGCCATCCACTTAACTATGTATTTTCCTGGGTAACAGGAAATTTGCCCTCACTAAGCACTATCCGGCTTACCTGATGGCTCAGTGACTGAAGCATCCACCTGCAGTGCAGAAGAGATAGGAGACATGGGTTCTATCTCTGGGTCAGGAAGATCCCCTGGAGAAGGGAATGGCAACCCACCCCAGTATTCTTGCCTGGAGAATTCCATGGACAGAGGAGCCTGGTGGGCTACAGTCCATGGGGTCACAAAGAGTTGGATATGATGAGTGACTAAGCACACAGCACACGCTCTACGAGACTAGTCTGCTCAGTCCAATATGGTGGTCACTGGCCACACATGGTTATTCAAATCTAAATACAAAATTCAGTTCCTCAGTTGTACCAGCTGCATTTCAAGTTTTCATTCGCTGGATGTGGCTGGTGGCAACCAAATTGGCCAGCACACATATAGAACATAAACATCACTGCAGAAAGTTCTACTGGAACTTTCTGCATGTGTCTGGATAATTCAGACCTCTAAACCCACTTGGAAGCTTTTGTAAACCAGGTTGGATATCTACAAGGTGCAAATTTAATGGATTATGGTTAACTATTTTCCTTACTTTGGACAGCATTTGTTGTTTAGTCGCTAACTACTATGTCCAACTCTTCTTTGACCCATGGACTGTAGCCCAAACCAGGTTCCTCTGTCTATGGCATTTCCCAGGCAAGAATACTGGAGTGGATTGCCATTCCCTTCTCTAGGGGATCTTCCTGATGCAGGGACTGAACCCACATCTCCTACATTAGCAAGCGGGTTCCTTACCACGAAGCCAACAGGGAAGCCCTTGGATGGTAAAGCCTGCACTTTTCAAAGTGTGATCCTGTCATCTGGGAATCCATGAGCAACGGGAATCCTCAGGCCCCATCTCAGACCTGAATCAGGGACTCTGCAGCTCGGGCAACCTGCACTTTAATGTCCAGGGATTCTGAATGCTCATCAAGCACTAGTACATCCCTTGGTATCCCCTGGTGATTGAATCCAGGGCCTCCAAGGACACCCAAATCTGTGGTTGCTCAAGTCTTTTATATATCATGGAATAATAGTTGTATATAGCCTATGCACTTGTGCCTAAATACCTTAAATCGTCTCTAGATGACTTACGATATCTAATACAATGTAAATGCCATCTAAATAGCTGCCGGAGTACAGCAAATTCAGGTGTGCTCTTTGTAAGCGTCTGTATTTGGGGGAGTGAATATTTTTGATCAGAGGTTGGTTGAATCCACATATGAGGAACCCACGCTTTCCGAGGGCTGACTGTGTAGATAAATAATGATGCCACGTGTTCAGAGATTGTTGTGTGCCGGCCATGGCAGTGAGCTCCTACAAGTATTATTCCCCCTTAACCTGGCAACAATGCTGGGAGATAAACATCATAGTCCCATTTCACAGATAAGGAACTGAGGTGCTGAATAGGAAGCATCTAGCCCAAGATCACTCCCCAGTGGCAGAGTGGTAAAGAACCCGCCAGGAATACAGGAGACATGGTTCCATCCCTAGGTCTGGAAGATCCCCTGGAGGAGAGCATGGCAACCCACTCCACTATTCTCGCCTGGAGAATCCCATGGACAGAGAACTCTGGAGGGCTACAGTCCATGGGGTTGCAAAAAGTTGTACATGACATAGCAACTGAGTATGCATGCACGCAGCCCAAGGTCACACAGCTTAACAGTTGGCAGAGGCAGTTTTCAAACCCAGTTTGATACGACTCCAAAAGCCTGTGCCATAACAGCCCTTGTTTGAAGCTAGCAGAGAGCTCCTCCTGCCAACTGAAGGGACTTGGAGATTCTCTCATCTGACAAGCTGAACAGTGAGACCCAAGACGGGAAAAGGGATGAGGTCAAAGTTCCCACAGAGCAGCCATGACAACAGCAGTTCCCCAGCAACAACAGCTCCAAATGGGGAAATGTCCCAAGTGGGGAAATGAGTTGGATTTGGGTAATTCAAAGACCAAGCCTCCACCATTCAGGACAGTGGTCTTTTTCTGGGTCTTTCTAGTTTAGCCAGCCCAAACTCAAGCATCTTGTTTTAAGGGTACATGTGAGTTCAGAGAAATGAATTGCTCTAAAAATAAAGTTCTTCCTTGGAAAACCTTGGATTTGTTTTTCTTAAGAGTTCAAGAAAACCTCCCGTGATTGTTATAGGGGATTAGAGCTCAAAATTGCTGTTTCCTTCTTTAATCTCCGCGGTGGTCCCTAGGCTGGCAAGTTGGATTTCACAGCAAAAGAAACACATGATTTGTTTTGTACAAAAGTTATGTTCCTGAAACATTCAACAAACATCCACTGAGCACCTATGTTATCCAGATACTTTCCCTCAGGTCATCTCATTTAATCTTCAGAACAACTCTCTCAGGACCTGTTATTTAAGACAGTGGCTATTATTATTACCTCCATTTAAAAGATGAGGAAAGAAGGCTATTCACTCGGGAAGTGGCCAGTCAGAATTCAAACCCAGGTTGGCCCATCTTGCAATTTTTCACTGTTTACAACATACATAAGCTTACTCTGTCTGGCACTGGGGTAAATTAAGAAAGGGACTGGACTCTAGGGATCTGGGGACAAATACAAGAAAATCTCAGGCACACCAGCCTGATAAACACAGAAAAGGAAAGATGTTCGTTCTATGTGACGGCAGGTCAACCTCTGGGAAGACTCCGAAGGAATATATCTAAACGGATTTGTATAAATTGGGCCTGTTTGACATATTCCTAGAATCACACTTGACCGAATCCCATGTCTATATCCCAGGCTCTCAATTCCTTTCCTCCTGAGGCAGGTCTGGGCTGATTCTGGCCATCAACTCCTACAGCCCCAGGGGGAGGCTTGGCCCAAGCAAGTGGCCTGGGCTCCAGAGGATACTGACCTCTGGGCAACCCTGATGTGACAGCTGGGCTTGTCAGCCCCAACCAGCAAGTTCTGAATAATCTTTAAAGTGTGAGCAACCCCGGGTTCCAGGAAAGCTGTCTAGCCAGTGTCCAGGAAGCCAGTGGGATCACTCAGATCCCCAGGTCCCACTGGCTCTCCATCTGTCTTAATTCTCTGCTTGGAGACCCTCTGCCTCCTGGCCTCACACAGACACTCCCGAACCCCCTGCTTCCTGGAAAGCATGCAGGACTGGAGGAGGGAAGGGGCCAGGAATAATCCTTGCACAATTCAGCCACGGATGTCCAATCGCCCTGGCACCGCAGACAGCCAGACTTTGCCATGCCTGTGCTATCGCTGGCCAAGCTGGGCAGGGTGTGGGGAGCCCAGGAGGACATGTAAGGGGTGAGCACATGAAACTTGGAGACTCCTCTGTGGGAGGACTCTAGCCAGGTCCTTTACATGGAGTGCCAAATAGAAACATGTATCGCCCCCTCCTCCCCAATACTGCCTGTGACACTCACAAAGGAGCCTGTACCAGGGCATCCCATTAGAACTCAGATCCAATAAGGATTTCCTCCAGATAGTCCAGGTATTCTCTAAATTATGGGCGGAAAGCTAGAGAAGACCCATCCCCTTCTCTCCCTGACTCAGACTGACCTGGGCTTGTCCGTTCCCAAAATTTTTGATGCTAAGAGAACTCCTGGATGCCAGAGAGGAACTTTTTTAGGGGAGACACAGCCTCCATTTGCCTCTGTGCAGATGGCTTAGCCTCATCCTCCCCCGGCCCTAATTTCCCATTCAAGATCCCCAGTGTCGTTCCCCAGATGCCGGCAGGTTAAGAGGGGTGGTTATAAGCTGAGCTTCAAGCAGCCCCAGGAGTCTGGGTGCAGGTTCAGACTGTCACGAGGTGCATATCAAAGCCGGAGTTTAAAAACTGTACTGGGAATAGTGCAATTATCTCGCTTCACCACATTTCTCAGCCCCGACTGAGGTTTAATTAAAGCCAAGTAAAAACACAGAGTCGCCATTTCAGTTATCACCCCCATTGCATGATGGTTAAAAAAAAAAAAAAAAAAGAGGAAAGAAAAAAAAACCCTTTATCAGGGACTTAAAATTTTTTTCTGTGGGTATCTTCCAGCTCAGTTGGATATTATTCCTTCATAACAGCCACTTTAAAGAAAAAAATATATATTTAATATATATGTATAAAATGAGTTAATCCCCCATAATCTCCTTGAGTTGTACCTAAAACACAGTTTCTTGCAGGTGACCTTTTCAGAAGAGGCTGTTCCTATGGCAACCGCATTGTTTGATTCAGTCAAGAGAAAAATGCTTCATGGAAATGTATTTAATTTTGCTTAATTTGATGCTGTATTTAACACTTGTGCGGGCTGAAAGGAGAGAGGGGCTGAAAGGCAGGAGTTGGCTCTTTGGGCCACATTCATGGACATCCTATTCTGAGGTCCCAAGGGCCCCCCAGGCCCCATAATGCACTCAGTACAGGCTCCTGGCTCAGGGCTGAGGGAGAGAACTCCGAGTTCTGTAGGGAAAAAGAGGGACAGGGCCCACGGGGCAGCCGCTCCAATGGTGGGCCACCTAGCAGCCATTGCAACTTGAATAAAAATGTAGGACACACGGGTGGCAAAGCTTTGGACCAAAAGTTAAGGGGCCTGGGTGAGGTCTTTGTTCCATTGTTCCCCATGCATGTCCTCACCTGAAACATGAGGCTACTGAATCCAACCACTTCCCAGGTATCTTTTAGTGCTAAGCCTGAGTCCTGTGTGCAAGACTGGTCTCCTCAAGCCAACTCGGAGCTTCACGGAAAGAGCACTGGGCTTCAGGTAGACACACAGTAAACAATTTGTTCGTGTCATCAGACAGGAGCCCACTCCGGGGCAAACCACAGCCCGGTCCTGAGAGGGCTGGGTGCAGCCTCACCCACCGCAGGTCACAGGCACTGCACCTACTTCTCACCACCCAGGTGAGCCCACAGTCACAGACAGGGTCCTAGAGCAGATAAGCGAGGGCACTCGACTAAGGTGCCCCCGAAGGTGACAGGGCTGGAGCCCTAGTCCAAGCTTTCTGGTTTGCAATGGCACCTCTGCTGTTTGGAGCAAATCACGAGGTGAGACCAAGTGCCCTCCCACCCACAGGTGCTATGTCTCGGCTCCTTCTGCCTCCGCCTCAGATGAGCAGCACCCATAAACTATACAGGTACCTCTGTTTTTAAAAACTTTTATTTATTCACCTATTTATTTGTGGCTGCTCTGGGTCTTTGCTGCTGTGCCCGGGCTTTCTCTAGTTGCGGCGAGCAGGGGCTACTCTGTAGTTGCGATTCGCTGGCTTCTCATTGTGGTGGCTTCTCTTGTGGAGCACGAGCTCTAGAGAGCCCTGGCTTCAGTAGTTGCTCCGCGGCATGTGAGATATCCCAAGACCGGGGTAAAACCCACGTCCCCTGCAGTGGCAGGCAGATTCTTAACCATCGGACCACCAGGGAAGTCCCGTACCTCTGTGCTGAGTAAATTCTAACTCCCCGCTTTTTAGCTTGATGACCATGGACAAATTGTTTCACGTTATTGGGCCTAAATTTTCTCACCTGAAAAATAAAGGCATTGGCTAGGGATATCTAAAATTACATTCTCTGTGATACAAATCTAATCTTCCATTCCCATATGCCAACAGCTGACACATGTCCAGTGGTAGACGGGATCAGCCACCCAGATCTTCAGTCACCACGTGGAGCCAACTCCAGCCAGTTGCCCTTCCGCTGAGGTCTCCCGCTGAGGCCGCCACTTGCCCATCACAAACCAAGCATGGCACTACCTCTGTCCTCAATCACAGACTGTGATGACTTTCAGGACAAATCCCGTCGTGCCTCAGCTTCTCACTGCACCCAGTCGCCATCAGTATTCCAGACCTCCCAGATTCGGCACCACGGTGTGGACTCTCAAATCCATGCTGTGCATGTCCCCCTAACCCCCTAACCTCCCCTCCCCACATCCTTTTACTGTGGCCTCTAGGAATTCTGGTCCACTTTATCTCCTTCACTTTCTTGCTATAAATGAATCCTGGCGTCCCCCCTCCCACCCCAGAATATATTTTCTTGGAAACCCTTCTTCCTGGTGGAAGATGTTTTGTCTCCCACATCCGAAGTTACTTCAGAATGGTAAGATGAGTACGTATCTTCCTTGCTCCTCTAAGCAAGGAAGCTGCCTCAGCTGTCTCTTTTTGCTTTCAAAATCCCAAGCTCATTTGACGAGTTCATCATCAGACTCTGTGACCCTCCCCCTACATATACATAGCGCCATCATTCTACCAAGTTCCTGGTCCTTCCCCCTCATTCCTGGATGACGGAATGATCATCATGCTGAATGAGCAGCACTCATATCACTGAGGCTTTCTCTCTACTGTTCCTGCCATCATTGTTGAAGACTCCAACATCCATGAAGACGGTCCGTTCCACATCCTGACCTCTTACTTCCCGGACTTGCCTTGCTCCAACGAGCTTTTGCTCCACTCACAAGGCCTTTTCCTAGGCTTGGTCACACTAATCACTGAATCACCCTCCAAACGAAGATTTCCAACTCCCACTTTCTGACCATCACAACCCTTCTTGGGGCTAGCTTACGCCAACACTCCCACTCCAGTCATTCTCCAACCTTATTAAGATCTCATTTCATCAAAAAAAGAAAGCAACACTTTTTCTTTTTGTCATCTATTGCTGCCACTCCCCACACGTGCCTACTTTCTTCCTTGCCGGGCTCTTGATTCCAAAATCCACACTCCACCCACCCCCTGGCCGATAGCCCGAAACGTCTGGCTTCTCTCCTTATGCTGTGTTGAGCCGTTAGGCCTCCAGTCTGGTGTCCTAGCCACTTATGTGGAGCCTGTACCAGAGCAGCTGAACGTTGCTGGAGGAAAAATGACCCAAATTTGCTGACTAGACTTGCTACAAACATGACCACAAATCTCACTCAACACTGTCAGAAAAGCCTACTACACTTCCTTAGAAAATTCAATTTCCCAATCTCTGAGGAAACCATCACACTTCCTTCTCTCCGCTTGAGTCTCCAACATACCCTTCCCTGTCTCGCTCTCCAGCTGATGACCTTGTCGTATATTTCACAGAGAAAATAGATTTCTGTAAGATGAGAACTACCTCATCTTCCCATGAACAAGTCCTTCACTGTATCTGCGCCCAAACCCAAATACGCTGCCAGCCCCTCCCCCAAGTTCAGTTGAAAAAGAATCCTGGCTCCTACCCAAGGTCAACACGTTCACTGGGCTCTGAACCCACTCTTCTCTGCTTTTTCAATAATTGAAACTTCTCTATTGCATTATCATTTCTCCCTCTTTTCTGAGTCATTTCCACCAGCATGCTAACATACCTCCTTTTAATAAATGCTCCCTGGACCTCACTCCTCCATGGATCCCATTTTGTCCTCATTTTCTTTCTTTCTTTTTTTTAATATTTATTTTATTTATTTTTGGCAATGTGGGGTCTTACTTGCAGCACTTGGGATATTTCATTGCAGAGCTTGCCGTGGTCTACTGTGGCTTTGGGAACTCCAGAGCACACGGGCTCAGTAGTTGCCACACTCAGTCAGGCTTAGTTGCCATGGGATCTGCTATATGGTATATGGGATCTTCGCAAGAGACTCAGGTTCCAGCCCTGGGTCAGGAAGATCCCCTGGAGAAGAGAATGGCTAAGAGAATGGTAACCCACTCCAGTATTCTTGCTGGGGAATCCCATGGACAGAGGGGCCTGGCAGGCTACAGTCCATGGGGTCACCACGACTGAGTATGCACCTAACATTTTCTTACTGCCAAGCTTGTCTCTCGTTTACTGACTCTTTCCCTCCGACTTAGAACAGGAGACTCCCTCAAGGCAGGGACCCTGTCTTATTTAGCACTATCCCCTGCACCTACCACAGGCCTTGCACACAGGAGGGACTTTGCATTTGTTGCCTGCCTGCCTGAAGGGAGCAATCTGTGGGTAGGTGTGGGGGCAGAGGTGGTGAGGGCAGGCTCTGCCATCTCACTCACTCTGTGCATGGGGAACACATGGGATGCATTATTACATCTTGGAGTTGGATATTCTCTGAGAAGCCCTGGTTAAAAGAAAAAGGAAGAAAGCAAAGTCTCTCAGTCGTGTCTGACTCTTGGCAACCCCATGGACTGCTGTAGACTACCAGGCTCCTCTGTCCATGGGATTTTCCAGGCAAGAGTACTGGAGTGGGTTGCCATTTCCTTCTCCAGGGGATCTTCCCGACCCAGGGATCGAACCCAGGTCTCCTGCATTGTAAGCAGTTGCTTTACCGCCTGAGCCACCAGAGAAGTCACCAGGGGAGCCCTGGTTAACCCTCCACCTAAAGCAGGATTTTCCCTGTATTCAGACATCCCTCTGATGCCAGGTGGTCACTGAGCCTTCCGAGATCCTCGAATGTTCAGTGAGGAAGCCCAGCAGCTGAGAGGGTAGCCTGGGGCCGCTGCCCACAGAGCCTGGCCTGGGCGGGGCCGTCTCCTCCCTGGGTCAGTACTGTATTCTGTGCCCCACCTCCCGGCCCCCTGTGCTCCTTGTTGAACATCCTTGCCTGTGTTCCCCGTGTCTACTTGGTTCTGTAGTTTATCAAACAGTGAAAAAATGAAATAAAAAACAGCCACAGTTGGGGGAAGAACCCTCTGCTGCACACTGGGCCAGAACCACAGCGGTGACAGAGCTGCATGAAGCATGCCCTCCATCCGAGCTCTCCTGAGGACCCCCCCTCTAGGAGCTGGGGTGCCTCACTGACTGCTGAACATCCCTCACCCTTCTGGGGTCAGGCGCTCCCTTCCCCGGGACCCTAAGGTCATGAAGACCATGTCGCTAGGGATGTGGATCACTCAGACCTGCGTAAGACTCAGCTCATGTGACCATGGGCAAGTTACCCGGGTGTCTGAGTCTCAGCCGTGAAGCCGGGATATTAATAATACTGAGCTCGAGGGATCAGTAAGAAAGTAAATGAGGCTGTGGATTCAAAGCACCGAGCACAGCAATGGACATACCGAAAGCCCTCGAGAAATGAGAGTGGCCATGGGTTTTAGGTCCTCCAGTTCTACCCTCTGGCTCCGGAGCCTGGTAGCACACCCCCTTCCCCACGGTTGGGAGGAAGGAACTTCTCATCAGGCCTCACCCTGGTCTGACTGGGAAGAGAGAAGATTCTTCTTCTGCTGGCACTGCTCCTGGGAGGGAAGTCTCAGAGAGTACGTTCCCAGAGGATCTGGGTTAATCACGCCCACACTCTCTTGAATTTCACAGCATAACAAGGAGTTAGAACTTACCCAAGTCTTTGTTGATTATGAGGGAAAAAACAACAAAACTGCAATATGTTAGAGCTGAAAGGATCCTCTCTGGGCTCCCAGAAATCATCTAGTCCTGCCTTCTCATTTTAATAATTAGGAAACTGGAAGGAATTCCCTGGCGGTCCAGTGGTTAAGACTCCACGCTTTCAATGCAAGGGGCAAAGTTTCCATTCCTGGTCAGGGAACTAAGGTCCTGAATGCTACAACCAACGATCCCGCACGCTGCAACAAGACCAGGTGCAACCAAATAAATAAAAAAATAAATATATATTTTTTCTTTTTTTAAAAAAGGAAACTGGAGCCCACAGGCCCCCACAAGATCACACAGCAAGAGCTGGAGCCTCCTAACTCAGGACAACACTCTGCCCACCTAAGCTTGCTCCCAAATTCCCTCCCACTGTAGAAAACCATGTGTAAGGCATCAAACCACAAGGGACTTCACTCCTAAGTGGTTCCATCCAAGCCAAAGCCGAGAAACTCTTTCTCTGCCCTGTTTCTCCTCACCCCTTGAGGAAGAAAGTGGTGGAAGGGGATTTTCCAGGAGAGAGGGCAGCACCATGCCAAGAGAGCTGGCAGCAGAGACCCTGGGCCCGCTTCCTGCTGGCCTCTGCACCCCTGGTCTCTCTTTTTCCATCTGCCCACCCCTCCTTTTTCATTCTCCTCTTTTCTCGTTTCGCCTGGGCTGCCTGCCTTTTCAGCTGTTTGCTCAGAGCTGGGCTCTGTTTGCTGAGCCGTTATTCATTTTCATATTACCTGGGATATTTTCAGCTGCTCCTCTGGGTTTTTAGGAGAATTTCAAACGGCGAGAAGCAACGTGGGCTGCAAAGGCAAACACACATCCATGACCTCTGAGCCTCACCGGGGAATTTGTGCATCTTATCAACTGCCTTCCTGACCAGCACGGCCACTGTCTCCTAGCCTGACACTCAGCCCCTCGCCCTGGGCTTCTGGGGAGCAGAGCACACTTTCAGGGAGACAGGCTGCAAGATCTCATAAATCTGAGACTGAGGCAGAGGGCTGGCTTGGGTCAAGGACATGCAAAGCCTTTGGCCCTTCCTCCCCTTGCAGGACGGCCTCCCTGCTCCGTGGCCAGAACCCAGAGAGAGCATCTCAGAAGTGCTTTCATCACCTCTCAAACAGGGGAACAGCAAGGCATCCGGAGAAGTCGATCCCGGCCCCTTCCTCCAGCCAACAGCTTCCGGAAGGCACTATTCACTGCCGCTCCTCTGTATACCCCAGCCCAGCGCTGGAGGCCCAGGGAACAGGTGGGAACGGCAAAGGAGGGGGACACCAGGGAGAAGAAGGTTGCTCCTCGGGGGGTTGCTGAAGCTTTGACCCCTGGACTCTATTTACTTGACAAGATCAAAGCCTGGGGAAGAGCTCCTTAATCCTCAGCCTGGTCCCTGGTGGAAGGGGACCCCAATCCCTCACATTAAAGAGGGGGGCGCCAAAGGATACCAGCAGTCAGAGGAACCTGGGGTATAAGATCAGATCTTGACTGAGTCTTAGCCAGCCCATGGATTAGTCATGTGACCTCGGCAAGTCAAACGTTCAGCATCTCAGTCATCTCAGTTAAAAACATGGGACGAGGACCCATCTCTGGGTTAATGGGAGCATCAGTAAGTGATGAAGGGCTTCGGAAATGTCATAGATTACTCATCCAGAGTCAGACATTCCATCAGCCGATCAATCATCCAGGATCGAGAATCAGCCCGGTCGAGACAGATGCTCGGAAAAACACCTGCCGTGCTGTCCTCACGGCCCCGCTCTCAGAGACCCAGAGGCACCGCGGCTGCCAGCTCTCATCTCTGCCCCTCCTCCAGGGCTCCATGCAATTTGTTCCAAATGTTCCAGGAGACTAGGCGAGAGGCCTGGGTTATTGGATGTCAGGTTTAATGAAAGGCCCTGAGCGGCCCTGGGCTTGTCATGCTCTCTAGCTTTGTCACCATAGCACTGGTGGCCCAGCCCTGAAACTCCAGGCGCTAGACATCAGGAAAGCAAGAGCGGGTTTTATCAACAGGCCAAGGGATGAGTGGTGCGTCTGTCCCGGGGGGACGGGCAGCGGCAGCCTCCCCATCAGCACACCGGGCCCCTCCGCGGCTCCAGCTGCAGTTATCTCACTTCTGGGCTCCGTGGGCTGGGTGAGTGCAGCCAGGAACAGGCCCATGAGCTGGAGCAGGGCCTGCACAGGAGATGACTCCTTAAAGAACTGGTGGGGTTGTTTTGTTTTCCTTGAGGAAGTCATCAAGTTACTGCTACCTTTCCCCTAACTCTGCTAGTTTTGTGATAGCACAGGCATTGATGGACTGAGTAGAACTGAAACCAGAGCCTCGGGGGTCAGGAATCAAGTCTCTGAAAACCAAGCTCCCCACAGAGTATCTAAGGCACTGAGTCTGCTCGGTGAGTATTGAGTGAATGAATGAATGAGACAGGGGAGGGGCTGAAAGCTGAGCCAGGCTTGCACTCCAGGTGCAAATGATGGGAGAGAAAGTCCATTCAGAAAATTCAAACACAAAACACATATCCAGATAGCATTCAACATCCGAGAAGTCCAGAAAGAGATTATGAATCTCTTTACACATAGGACACGGTGGAAGAAAGGGAATGTGTTCTTATAAAGGCAGAGGCAAGACAAAAGACTGACAAAGAAGGTGCGGATATAGCCCAGAGCCTGGCGAGAGCCCAGTCTGAGGGTGGCATCCTGTGGCCACTGCCTTAAGGGGGAGAAGGTGACACGCAGAGGGCAGCAAAGTTTTCACATCTTCCTGTCCCTCAGCCCCTGGAAGCAACACCGGTCCCCTGTTAAGGGCACAGAAATCATGCTACTGGGCATCATTGTCTAGAACCTTCTGTTTCATCCTCAAGCCAGCGGAGGTTCAATCTCTTTGATCCCAGCTAAGTGAGAGCCCCTGACAGGCCTGGAAAACCCTTCCCCTCGGTCAGACGTCACCTGCCCCAAATAGCCCACACCCGTCACACACCCAGAGCCAGGCGCCTGAGCGTAGGAGAGTGGGTGTCAGTTCCGGCTTCCATGTTTCTTCCTATCATCCTATTTTGAGAGACAGAAAATGCAAGAGCATCTAGGAAGGTGGGCAGGGAGCTAGGCACCACTTGTTCCAGCTTTCTCCTCAATGAAATTCCAAGCTGGGGAGGCTGCACTGGCCTTCCAGACCACAACAAGTAACACATGGCTAAGTACAAAATAGAGATTTTTCCAAGGCATTTGTTATCCTCTCATTATCCTCTACCCCACCAGCCAGTTCATGAGAGTCTAGACCACAAGTAAATGGGAGATTTTAAGCTTGGCAAGGCATGTTGAATGAAGATATGATGCCAGGCCTGAGGACAATTTGAAAAGCCACCCAGTTAAAACCAAAATTGAAACCCTCAGGACTTCAGCCCAGAGTCTAGGCCTTTAGGATGACACGTGGCGGGGCGAGTCATGGCTAGATCAGACTCCAAGTGGAGCCACTCGCCTCCTGCAGAGGGAGGACCACACTGGGGCCCAGGAGCAAAGGATGCGGATGTCACTCACCTGGTTCTCAGGATCCCTCCTCGGGATTTAGCAAAGTTGGGTTACATCCAGAGGCATCAAGAAATCCAGAAACACTGAGCTACTCAAATACTAGACCTTGAAGCCTGGGGGTGGAGCGGCTCTCCTACAGGTTCCTGGAGGGCCAGAAAAATTATTAATGGGAGAGGGGATGTGCAGAGGCAATGGGGGAACAGTCAGGACCCCTGGACGTTCTCCTCTCCATCACCTGTCTCATTTGCTGTCACATCTCTAGTGCCAATGACAATGCCCAGCACAGAAGGAGCACTCAGTAAAATAAGAAAAAAAAAAAATTAGATGAATACAAGCAAGAACCCTGATCTCTAGGACACTGTTAGCCAGTCCTTCATGGGAACTCACCTAAACAAAACCCAACCCAAGGACTGCCACCACACCCTGCCTCCACCCCCAAGATCTAAGAATGCCTACATCTCTAAGTCCCAGCACCCTGAAGGACGCAGGCTACCAAATGCACTTGAAGAGACCTTGGCCATCCCACCTCCTTCTAGCTTCACTCTCAGTCCCAAGCTGGGCAGTGGACACCATCTACCTCCATCAACTAAACACACACGTAACCAATGGCCAAAGGGTCTTCCCCTCAGAGATTTGTCACATCTCTGCGAGTGTGAGCAGACGGGCTGGATTCTCCAGCCCTGGCATTAATTGTAGCCCATGTGCTATGATTACAAAGTGGAATTAAATGACACGCCAAATTAAAGAGTTATTTTTTCTAATAAATATTTTGCATAGGATGTGTTTATAACGGCATTAATTATTTATGCTGCCATATAGAGAAAGCATAAATATAAAGAGAGAGAGAGATCAGACAGTTCCTGTAGGAGAAATAAAATGAAAATTTCCATCAGGATGATGAATACCTGCAGGGTTCTTTGGGGGTAACTTTGGGCTGGGGCTGGGGGGAGGGTGGAAAGAGAGGGACGGCTCGAGAACAAATCTGACAAACAGTTATCGAGGCTTTTGAAAGAGAAATACGTTAGAAATGAAAGTGAGTACAGAAAGTTTAAATATTTAATACCTGCATTAATTCTAATTCACACTTTCTTTATTTTTCAGATTAAAAATTTACAAGAATTCCCATCTCTTTCATCGTTCTCCTCTCGTGAGACACTTCTCGGTCACAGTTTCAGGGACCACACTTAGCAGCACCCTGTTGAAAAGGCATGAGATGGTAGCACCCCCATCCCCCCACCACATGGCACCCTCCCCCACTGGCAGCTCCCCCAGCGCCACCCCAGGAGGCTACAGTTGTTGGCCTCGGGCGCCAGAATGACTGATGGAACCAAAGCCACTTCCTGGCCTCCTTAGCTCATCCCAGAGACGGCCACGGAATTCTCAGAGATGACGCAGCCACCTTGTGGGTTTAAAGTGCTCGCCCATATCCAGACCTTGAGGGTAGAGAAGAAACACCACCACCGAACTGATTCCGCCTTGAAGCAAGAGATTTCTGTCACATAGAGCCCAGAACCCCTGCCCTCCAGGAGGTTTTGTTTTAAGGCCTTCCAAGGTTCTATATGCTTTAAATGATGTTGCTGCAAGCCAGAGTTAATTTGGATGCAAGGGAGGAATAACTTCCTGAAGATCTGAAGGTTGCAGTTGAGAGAGTAAAATTCTGCATCCGTTCCAGCTCCCAGCTTCAGGCCCAGCCTCCAGCCTAGCATTAAGCTGGTGAGCAAAGTCTGCTCATAAGAATAATAAAACATACATCCATAAGCTTTGAAAAGGGAGTTTCCCACATCACATTTTAATACTCTAAACAGCATATTAAAAAGCAGAGACATTACTTTGCTGGCAAAGGTCTGTATAGTCAAAGCTATGGTTTTTCCAGTCATCCAGTCATGTATGAATGTGACAGTTGGACCATAAAGAAGGCTGAGCGCCAAAGAATCGATGTTTTTGAACTGTGGTGCTGGAGAAGACACTTGAGAGTCCCTTGGACAGCATGGAGATCCAACCAGTCAATCCTAAGGAAAATCAATCCTGAATATTCATTGGAAGGACTGATGCTGAAGCTGAAGCTCCAATACTTTGGCCACCTGATGCGAAGAGCCAACTCATTGGAAAAGACTCTGATGCTGGGAAAGACTGAAGGCAGGAAGAGAAGGGGACAACAAAGTTGGATGTTGGATAGCATCACCAACTCAATGGACATGAATTTGAGCAAGCTCCGGGAGATGGTAAAGGACAGGGAAGCCTGGCGTGCTGCAGTTCATGGGGTTGCAGAGTCGGACACAACTGAGCAACTGAACGACAGCAGCAACATCACATCTGACCCCACAGTGTCATAAAGTGGTCAAAGGGTTGTTGGGAGCCTTCAATTTAGACACAGGAAACCCAGGTTCCGAAAGGCCATGTGACAGGTCCAAGGTTGTCTACTCCAAATCAAAACTGCTCCCACTGTTGTAAGGAAGCAGCTTCACCAGCACAAGGCTCCCAGGCACTAGGTAGAGAGGGAAAGGGGAAACCGGACCGAGAGGTGCTTTCTGAGCCCACACCCTGACTTTGGAGCAGCAGTCGGCCTGGTGACATTTGCAGAGATGGGCATGACATGGGGGCAGTGACTGCTCTCTGCTACTGGGTCCTGGCCCCCATGTTCCTCCTGAGGCTCCTGTGACCCTTAGGCCAGAGACCCTCAGAGGAGAGCTGCCGACAGAGCTGTCTCAACATGTCTCTGACCCTCTGGGCTGTAAGTTGTCAGACACCCATGTGGCATTTTCTCCTTTTCTCTCCCAGAGCTCTCTGCCTCCTCCCATCACTCAACACAAACTCCTGTACAAAACACCTTCATAAATAGTGCTGATTAGCTCCTTGTTCTAATCAGGCCTCTGCTCAAAGACAATACCCTGTCCCCAGCCCCCCTCCTCCTCTTGTGTAGACCAATCCACAGAGTGCCTGTAAATTGGCAGAGAAAACACACACACCACACACACACACACGCGCGCGCGCACGCACGCACACACACACACACACACACACACACACACAGGCTCCTCCATCAGAAAGCTGAGCAGGAAACCGCCTGTGGTGGGATCGGAGCTTATCGATCTGGTGCTGGAATATGTTTGGGGCTGTTTGTTGTTTTCACTCCAGATACCCGCTGGAGCAGGGCCAGCCCTTTACGTGAGATGAGCAGAGCTCGAATCATCCAGGGGACAGAATCTTCCTTCTACCTCTTTCTCAGAAAGCCTGCTTCTGGAAGGGCAGGGGGAAAGAGGCCCCAGCAGGTAGAGGGCAGGACCAGAGAAGCTGAGGAGGGCTGGCTTCAGGGACATTCCTCTCCAAGCACATCCTTCGGTTCATCCTTCCAGGGACAGGAGGGAGGTCTGCGTGGGCACAGGAGCGCGCCCGTGAGCACGTGGAGACAAGTCTGGTAGACCAGCTGCTCCAACTTCACCAACGGGTCTACCCACCCCTCTCAACTTTACTGGTTCTGAACTTTTCAGATGATGACGGGGGAATGGAGGTGGCAGAAAAGAAGGGATTGGGTTGGCCAAAAAATTCATCCAGGTTTCTTCATAACATCTTATGGAAAAACCCAAATGAGCTTTTTGGCCAACACAATTATTTAGCCAAATGAACCTGCTGACCAGGGTCTATGCTGCGCTCGGATGTCAGTATCAGATCTGGTGACAGTGACAGCAATCACAGAGCTGACACCTTGCAGGAAGAGAACCCCTTTCACCGGAGGCTCTGAATAGCCTCCCTCTCACCGACATAAAAGCCAAAAGCGAGAGACGATGTTTGCAGAAAGCGCGCTCCTAAGATCCTAGCACAGCGAGGAGCACATTAAGGCATTCTTGTTTTTCTCATTTCTCTCTATTCTGCCCTCATTTCCGTGAGCTAACTAAAATGATTTAAAGCCTGAGTCAAGAGTCAGAAGAAAGCGCTGAGGCCTCTCCTACTCCCCACCCCCACCCCTGGGTCTTGTGTGTAGATGGGTTTTGCTGCTGTAAGAAAAAGGGGTGGTAAACAGGTAAGAAATTCTGCAGGTGATGTGAAGAGCTACCTACTGCTTTCTGAAGAACAAATGCCCACTTTCCACCTCTATGATGCTGCTGCTGCTAAGTCGCTTCAGTCGTGTCCGACTCTGTGAGATCCCATAGATGGCAGCCCACCAGGCTCCCCCATCCCTGGGATTCTCCAGGCAAGAACACTGGAGTGGGTTGCCATTTCCTTCTCCAATGCATGAAGGTGAAAAGTGAAAGTGAAGTCGCTCAGTCGTGTCCGACTCTTAGTGACCTCCATACCCCCAGCCAAACCCCTACAAAAAAGCAGGTCTGTCCTATAGTCTGTCTCTAGTAAACATTTCACTTGCTCAGGGAGAGTAAAAAGTTCAAAAGTAAAGGAAACCACAATGGCTAAATGCCCTCCAGAAACAGTGAGATATGTACGCACTCAGAGGCGTTTTCCTGGAAATGACGTAAAATGGGAACGCAAAGGATTGGGGTCAGGAGGCTGAAAAATTGTGTGACCTTGGATAAGTCGCTTAACTTATCTGAGCTTCAGTTTTCTTCCCGCTAAAAATAAAGAACTCTTATCTCTCGGGGGTTTCATTCTTCTAAGCTGAGACTTACTGAGTTCTTACGTGTTGGCACTGTCATTACCGTATCATTTAGTTCTTTGAAGAATCCTGTGAGCATGAAACTATTTCTTCCTTCTGAGAGATGGGACAACTGAATGAAGGACTGATGGAGGGAGCCCAGCTGTTCTGCTTCACGGCCAGTTCTCCGGTCCATCACGGCTGTCCCCTGACAGGCAGATGTGGGCATGCTCACACAAGGTGTTTGGAAAATTTAAAGGCTGGAGAATGTGAGGTGTTATTTCTGAGAGTTTGGACAGTAAAGGAGGATGGCACTTTTCCTTTTTTGGTTTACTTTCTTTTTGGCTGCACTGGGTCTTTGTTGCTGCGCAGGCTTTTCTCTAGTTGCGGCAAGCAGGGGCTACTCTCTAGCTGCGGTGCCTGGCCTTCATTGTGGTGGCTTCTGCTGCAGTTCCTGGACTCTAGAGCCACAGGTTCAGGAGTTGTGGCCCATGGGCTTAGTTACTCTGCAATATGTGGGATCTTCCTGGATCAAGGATCGAACCCATGTCTCCTGCATTGGCAGGCAGATTCTTTATCACTGAGCCACTAGAGAAACCCCTGCACTTTTCCTTTTTTAAGCTTCACCACTCACGGTCCTCCTTCTAGATACTTGGGAGCCAGAACTTTCTCCTCCCTTTGTTCTAGAAGCACTGCCTCACTTTTTAAAGCAGTAAAACCACAGATGACCCATGAGCTTTGGGTCGGGGGTGGGGAGGAGTTGGCGGTTGGGGTGGAGCCATGAAGGCTTCCCTCCCTCGGGAAACCTGAGATATCCCAGCACACTGCTTCTCCACTCCCGCCCTGGCTCTCGAACGAGGGTCCAGGGCGAGACCTCTCCCCATACCAGACACCAGTGTCTCCATCTGGAATGGAGATAATCTGAGCAAAGCTGAGCAGCCAGCCAGCGGGAGGCGGTGAGGGAGGGAGAGCAGGAGGGCTGAGCCCAGCGTCGGGGTGTGGTCACAGGAGCATCTGTGGTGCCAGGAACATCTCAGATGTTCAGATGTGGGGGAAGCACCTCAGATGTTGAGGAGCAACTTGGAAGGCCGTGGAACGCCTGGTACAGGCCGATGACTGCCAGGTGGGGTTCGTTCATAGGATGCGTGCTAAGGGTGCCGTGGTCATAAATGTTTAGGAAGCCCTAGGTTAAACTGGGTTGTCTTGCATCCTGAACTTGATCAAGTCTTTAAAATGGTAAGGAGCCCTGTAACTCTTCAAAAGGAATTGTTTAGGAAGCATTTCCCAAGTTTGCTGGGCTCCCCTCTCTGCCCCCCGCCCCCGCGGAGGCCGCTGTGCTACAGGACAGTTTGGGAAGTGCTAATCCAAGGCAACACGCCCATTTCACAGATGGGGCCAGAGGGGGACGGGAACTCATGCAGCTTCTAAAACTGGTCATCTTCCTGAATGCCCCTCAGCCCCAGGGGCTGAGAATTCCTCCACACCTGTTTCCGGGGGCTAGGGGAATGTGTCCGGCTGCAGCTGTGGTGTGTGGAAGAAAGGACATCTGTCCCCTCCTTTTATGGGGGTGAGATGGTAGATGGGATGAGGGGAGGAGAAGGAAGAACCAGGCCCTTTGAAAGTGCAGAACCGTTGATCAGAAAAGAGCAAGACAGCCGGACAGGTCACTCTGGGAACACTATGCCTCCCCAGACCATAGCAGGCACCACCCCAGTCACTTGTCAGGACACCAAGTCCTAGCCCTGTGCCTAACCCTGAGGTTATTAGGCCGGCTCAGAGACACCAGCCCTGACCCCTAGTTTACCCATTTGCTAATAGCTTCCTTCTGGAAATAAACTTAAGTCCAGCAACAAGGGCTCTATGGCCCCCAAGTTCCCAGCGGCCTGAACTGTGTTCCAAGGGGCCTGGGGAAGAAGCTCTGGCCTCCCTCACTGTTCCTGGACTTGCACAGCGAGCCCAGCCAGGGAGAGGAGGGAGGGGGGGAGTGATGCCCTCTGCCCAGAAATGAAGGCCTGGTGCCCCCACGCCATCCCATCCCCACACAAAGCACCCCCCCCAACATGCATCAAGGTCCCCGCGAGTGTCTAATCCATCTGTTCTCCTCTACTGAGTCTCCCTTTCCGAAAATGTCAGGCGTGGCTCCAACCTGCTCAGGTTAAGGGAGTTTATTCTAAGGGGCTTGAGAAAGGTGACCTTTCCCATCCTCTGAACATGTGGAGGGGACAGACTCTGACCCTGTCTTCCCCAGAGGTCACTGAGGGTGGGCGGGTGGAATTCCGATGGTCCTGGAGGAGTGGGCTGGAAGGGTGCGTAGATGGAGGCCAGCAAGCCCCCTCCCCCGCCCATCCTACACCATTCCGGAACTTTCTCCTCCCAGCTCTGAGCCCAGCCAAGGCAGCTGTGATCCAGACAAAGACCTGATACGTCCAGCCAGGCCGAGCTGGGCGGTCTGTGGACGAGTGGGCGTGGGAGGGTGGCAAAGAGCAGGGGGCGAGGGACAGCCAGAACCGGAAGAGAGTCCGCCTGCCCTGTCCTCCTGGTCCACGCCCTTTGTGCTCAGACGAGACTGGAGATAGCCACTTTCTGCAGGGGGTGGGGGGGCCATCTGGCCCTCAGGCAGCCTTTCCCCCTCCTGCTTTGCTCCTCAGCCACATGCCCTTGGGCTGAGCTAAGTCCAGAACCCGGCTGAGTAGGGGAATTGTTCTGAGAAAGTGGCCCGTTGGCTGGTTGCTATGGAAACCGACATACCACAGCGCTGACCCTGGAGAGGTTTAGCACGCTCCCCCAGCAGGGATGCCAGCAGCTGGACTGCAGCTGTTACCGCGTAAGTGGGGGCTGGAGCCTCCGCCAGCAGTCCCTGCTGTTTGCCTAAACTGGTCCGGGCAGCAGATCCCTTCCCTGTGCTCCCCCCACCTCCCAGTTCTCACACAGCCTCCCCCTCCTGCAGCCCAGGCAGGAGGGGGGGCGGGGGGGCACACACCAGGGAAGCATTCTTGAAGAGTAGTGCCACATCCTCCTATGGCGTTTCTGGGGAAACTGAGGCCCACAGAAAAGGGGGGTTGGCACACAGGTGCCGTGGATCTTCGCTTATGCCCCTCTTGGTACAAATGGGCATGCACCATAGGTCGTCCGCTCCTGCAGACACTTAACCCAGCATCACTCCCAGACACAAGCCTGGGGTCGAACAGGCGTCACTGACAACAAAAGAAGCACCAACCAGTAATCGGAGAAATAAAAAGTGGAACACACAGAGAAGGAGTGAGCTGGGGAGCCGTGGGAGAGGCAGACAGGTCCGAGGGGCAGAGTCAGAGACGGAGGGAAGAGAGGGGTGAAGAGGTGCCCAGAGGACAGCCTAGGTCTCGGCTAGTTCTGACCCACCCCAAGCATGTGGCCTTTGAGGACAGGTGATGGCTCAGACGGTAAAGAGTCTGCCTGCAATGCAGGAGACCTGGGTTCAATCCCTGGGTCGGGAAGATCCCTTGGAGGAGGGCATGGCAAACGATCCCAGTATTCTTGCCTGGAAAATCCCAGGGACAGAGGAGCCTGGCGGCTAGAGTCCATAAGTTCACAAAGAGTGGTACACAACTAAGTGACTACTTTCACTTCAGGGGAGGGGTAGTGGTGGAGGGCAAAAAAACTGGTTTCAGGGCAGCACCTCCAGCCGTCCCACAATGCCTGGAGCTCCCCAAGTGGCCCCAAGCAAACACGCCAACCTGCCTCCCCTCCAAGAGTGAAGCTTCAAGACTCAGGCTGGATGCTAGACAAACCCCCTGCTGGAGAGGTGAGATGGCTCTCTCTGCCCGCCCCCCTCCTCCACCCGTTAGCTGGCCATCCTCCTGTGGCAGCCAGAACACAAGCTCCTTTCATTCTGAGGTCTGCCTCACACCCGGCTTGCTCTGACCCTCATCCCCTACCTCAAAGGTCACTCAGGCCCACCCTCCCCGACTTCCCTCCCTCTAGAAGCGGGTTGTGAGCAGGCAGCCCCCTCCTCCCCTCTAGTATCCCAGTCTCACCGCTCCCCGATGAGTTTACACCTTCTTCAATAATCCTCCCCTCCAGCCACCCTAAAATCGTTGGTTTCAGATGACTGGGGGGCCACTCTGCACCCCTTCTCCCTTCTGAACTACCTCATGGAGACCAGGCCCTGGGGCAGCAGCTTGCTTTTGCACTGACCACCTTGAAAACTCCAGTCTCTCCAGTGAGTGATCCCCGCTGTGTTTGCAGCGCCGACAAGTATGGCTTCAGAGCTGGTGTCATGTCCACTGGCCCAGCCCTCTGCCTACAGAGCAAGACCAGCTGTGTACATTTGGGCCCTTGGCCTTGACTTGGGGGTGAGCAGCACTGGAGCCTGCCCCTGGCCAGCGAGCTCATCGGAGAGCGTTTATTGAACAATGACCCAGCACTGGGTCCTGTGGGTGTGGTGGTGAGGGGAGCACGTGGAAGAAATCTCGGGCAAGGACCCCTGTCCAGAAGTTTGCAGTTTTAACAAACAGACAAGATGGACCTATCACAGGAAGCAGACAGATCAGCGCTCATCAGCACCTTGCATATGATGCCACGGGTGCTGAGTCCCCACTCTTGGGAGAAGAGCTGCCCATGGAGAGGGTCCCTGCCCACTGCCCAACGCCAAGTGCAGACACTCACTCAGCATCGACGCTCAGGATCTTTGCACAAAGCGTGGTGGTGAGGGTGAAACCCGACCCACCAAACCCTCCCAGTGGTGCAGCTCTGGCCAGAGCTGGACATAAGACGCAAGCAGCGGCCTCCAGGAAGCAGCAACATCCCAGGCCAACAGCGAGCATCTCTTTACCTTCTTACCAGCCCACCCAAGAAGTGGGCCAGGACCCGAGGTGTGACTCACTTTAGGACTTGGTCACATTGCACCTGAATAATGAGTGGCATGTACAGTTTCCATCATCACTGTCTCATTTAAATCTCTACCATCTCCTATGAGGTGGGTGCCATTTGACGCCCACGTAATAGATGAGGGCAAAGAGGCCTAGGGAAGTGAGGGGTTGCACACAGCAAAGCCAGAATTCAACTGCATCCTTTGCGTCCTTCCCACATGGGCCAGTCCGCTTTCCATGACTGCGAGGCCTCTCTGGTAGTTTTCTGTCTCTCACAGAGTCTAGCACAGGTCAGCTGGTCAGGAAGCCTCTCTTGCATAGCAGGAAAGCACCAAGTCGCCCTGAAGGTTACAACAAGGCATGTTCTGCAGCATCCATGTGCATGGGGTGGAGGGTTCTGACAGAGGATGAAGCCCACCCTGTGGTTGTGGTCAGCCTCCCAGGAGGGTCCCCCAGCTGCCGAGCTGCCTCTTTGAAGGGATGGCGGCAAAGGAAACAGAATTCATTTTAAGTCGAATTTCCTTCTAAAACGTCTCCAAACTCTCAACCCAAATGAGCAGCAAACATCATTCTGACTAAAAAACCAAAAATCGTGGAGAAGGAAATGGCAACCCCCTCCAGTATTCTTGCCTGGAAAAAATTCCATGGACAGAAGAGCCTGGAAGGCTAAAGTCCACGGGTCACAAAGAGTCAGACACGACTGAGCATCTGAGCACAGCACGCATGCAGCGAAGACCCTGCACAGCCACAAATAAATAAATGAATGAAATTATAGTTTCAAAGAAACAAAAATTGGAGGCCAAGGATAGGTGGGAGATGAGGAGCGAGGTGGGACGGTCAGCAGTGAGCAAGCTTTGTGAGGAAGCGCAGAAGTTCAGCAGGAAGATGACATAGGAGGCCAGGCAGGCCCTCAGGCAGGCTCCCCGCCGCGAGGCCCACAGCCAAGCATGTGTCAGCAAGGGAAGGTGGGCTTTCCCCAGGGTCCTGAGAGGAGGAGATGCTGAGGGTGCCCTTTGGCTGGAGCAAAGCATTGAGAAAGAGAATCCGGGAGGCCAGGCTGAGTGACCAGGAGCTGGACCACAGCGCCTCATCCGTCTGAGCAGATGCCTGGGGAGCACTGGGCACTGGGGCAGGATGGCGGGGACACAGAGAGGCATGCAGGGTGCCTGAAAGAAACAGACCAAACCCTGCGTGCACATGGATTGATCTAGAACCAGAACCCCAAGCTGGAACAAAAAGGCCACTTTATTTATTTATATTTTATTGGTCACTTATTACAGATATCTTTAAAATGCTGGAGCTGATGGGGATTTTAGGGATCACCTTGTACATGGACCCTAGAACACAGTATGTGTTTTAGTCGCTCAGTCGTGTCCAGCTCTGTGAAACCCCATGGACTGTAGCCCTCCAGGCTTCTCTGTCTATGGAAATTCCCCCGGCAAGAATACTGGAGTGGGTTGCCATTCCTTTCTTCAGGGGATCTTCCTGACCCAGGGCTCGAACCCAGTTCTCCTGCATCGCAGGTGGATTCTTCACCATCTGTGCCACCAGGGAAGCCCTAGAACACAGTAGTGCCCCCCAAATGTTTGTTGAATGAGTGGAGAGAGAAGCAGAGCTCTGACCCTGTAGCTAATCCTCATCATGATGTGCTGAGACCCTAAGACATTGACAAAGCTTTTGAAGCATGCAGGAGAAGAGTGTGTGCTCTACACTCGCTAACAGCCTTTCAGGGTGGGGTTTGAAAACCAGTGCTCTGCTTCTGATCCCGGCAAGAAAGAAGGCAAATGAAGAATGGGGCGGCAGAGGATGAGATGGTTAGATAGCATCACCGACTCAATGGACGTGAGTTTGAGCAAACTCCGGGAGATGGTGAAGGACACGGAAGCCTGGCGTGCTGCAGTCCCTGGGGTGGCAAAGGGTCAGACACGACTGAGCCACTGAACAACAACAAAGCTCTGATTACAGTAACTCCTTGTAAATCAGAATTCAATTCATCTCCATCTGATCAGCCTGTATGGGGTTCCTAGCACATGCCAGATCCTGTGCAGAAGTAGCCTGTGCCTCTTTGGTTCCAGACTGTTCACTGCTGCAGCAGCTGAGGCTGCAGAGGGGGCCGGCTGCAGCAGGAGCTCCGAGGGCCCCAGGGCCAGAGGCATGTTCTGCGCATCCCCTTGGGTCCGGAGCAGCTTCTGGTTTGGGTTAATGGGGACCTAGCTGACCCTCTCCTGCTCAGCCCTCCCACATCAACGGAGTTCCCCCCATCCCCCGTCCTCCCTAGCAGCCTGGGGAGGCCAAGGGAGGGGCGGAAGGCTGCCTCTCTCCCCTGCCATTTCCTCTGCGGCTCCCTCACTGGCCCTGTTTTTCAGACCTCTTGTAATAAAAACAAGCCAATAAAATGAACATGAAAATATATTCATTAGGATTTATAATGCTCATTAAAACTGCCTGTGTACGAAAGCATGACTTAGCTTCATATAAGTGGGAAAAAAATGCAAATTATACTGCATGTGAAGAAGATATTTCCCTAATCGTCCAATCAAATGCCAGCCCAATTATCTGTGGCCAACCCAATGGGTTAAAATTATACTCTCTCTCCTTGGACACAGTGAGGCGCCTGAAAGTGTTTCATTTTAATAAAAATGAAATCTGGACCCTGCAGAAAACCAGCTTCACTAATGACGTGTTTACACAGAGAAAGACAATTTCTAGTTAATGGTGATTACTACCGAGAACAAATTAAACTTCCCAGAGTATATGGGTTAGAGATAATGGGAAAGGGGGGAAAAAGTTATGGTTTTAGTGTGTGTGGAGGCATGGGGGACCGGGTGACAGGGAAGAAGGAAGCTTAGGGGACCCCAGGAGGAGGCTGAGAAGGCAGGGACCTTGGGCTGGGTGCAGGGAGAAGAGCTCCAGACATGGGCTGCATTGTTCCTGTCCAGTCCAGCTGGGGCAGGGGGCTCTGGCAGATGGCTCTGGGCTCTCATAACCCCAGGGCAGGCCACCTTCATGGGGGCAGAGCCCCGTTCCCTCCGCAAGCTCAGGCCCCTGCAAATCTGCCCTGTTTTCTTCTTGAGAAGGCAGGTAAGTTACTCCTATCAGCCCCCAGTGGTGGGGAGCATATGCAAATCACTTGTGATTCCACTCCACTGGCTTAGTGATGACAGAGAGCAGAGGCAGGCTTAAGGGAAACCAAGTGGGTAAACTTTGGGACAGGCGATGGAAGAAGCAAAATGGACAGGAGAGAGAAGGAGAAGATGCTGATAATGAGGATGATGTAACTCTACCTGCCCCTCGCTAAGTCCTCCCCATCTGGTGGGCACCATTATCCCTTTTCATTTTTACCAATGGGGCAGTATTATAGCATCATCAGAATTTTCCTGATTTTTCAAGCAGAAACAGAGGCTGAGCAATGTTATTCAACAGCCCAATGTCACAGGCCTAAGGAAGTAAAGAAGGTAGTAATTTGCAGGGTATAAAATGAAGCCTCAGGACTTCCCTGGTGGTCCAGTGGTTAAGAATCCGCCTTGCAATGCAGGGGATGTGGGTTTGATCCCTGGTTGGGGAGCTAAGACTCCACATACTGCAGGGCAACTAAGTCCATTCATTGCAACTACTAAGCCCATGAGCCACAGCTAGAGTTGAGCGCTGGAAGGGAAGATCCCACATGATGCAACAAAGACCCAACACAGTCAAATAAATAAATATTTTTAAAAAAAAAAAATGAAGCTCATTGGCCACCCCACCCCCAACACCGAACTCAATTTCCTAGCTTCTTCTTTGGCCATTAGAGGCTATGAAGGTGCTCTCACAGGAAAATCTTAAAAGTTGACAGATCCTCCTTGCTGTCTTCTCTCCCCCACCTCCTACAACCAGGTGAGCCGGGGGGTGGGAGAGGAGAAGGGAGCCAGGATTCCTCCAGTGCTGAGTTGTAATGTATGTTCTTTTGTAAACAAGAACAATCATTTGTGAACAGGCCCAGATGCAAACAGTCCCCAAATCAGGAATTCCAGCTCAGAGGCGCAGAATAATACAGCTTTGGGGAAGATTTAATAATAGTAAAATTAAAATTGTAACTGAAGCATAATGAAGAATGTGGTACAAACAGGCACTGCAAAGGGAGGGGGGGGAACCGGCACAGATTAGCCCCTATGGAATAGTGATTGGTTGAGAGCAACAGTAAACATTGCACAGAAATGCAACTTAATTATCTTGCAATTTTTAACATTCTACCAAAGCCACGCGGAAAGCTTTGATGTTGGCAGCAGCGGAGGCAGAGGCAGCAGCTCCTCACTCTCCCTGGCTCCTGGAGGAAGATCATTACTAAGAAATCTGCACCCACCTTGGCAGCTGGACGCGGGAAGAGCGATGGGGTTCATCCGCCGAGAGACCCGGAATGGCCAGTGACCCCGGGAAGAAAGCATCTCTCCAGGGGCTACCAAGGCAGGGGGCTGGTGGACATAAAGGGAGCTCTAAGGACTGGGGCACAAGAATCATGACACTAGGAGGGGAAGCCCGGCTGACCATTAACCCCTAGGGCTGGGTGAATAGGCCCCCTTGGGGATTCCAGGATCTGTCAGCCCAGGACTGGCTTAGTGAGCACCTGGGTACTTGCTGGATGAAATCTGGCCTGCCCCTCTGCACCTACCCCAAATACAGACACAGTGAGTGTGATCTGGCCAAGAATGTCTCTGTTGTTCCTGGTTTTGCACCTGAGATACCCAGTTAGGATGGGAGGCAATGTGACCCAGAAGAAGGAGGACTCTTGATTCTGAGTCAAATGTTTCTTTTAAGAATGCTTCTGATGGATGTCCAAACTGGAGCGGAGGGAAGTCCCTGAGACCCCCAAGGGGACAGTGGTGAAATCTGAGGGGTCTTATTCTGGATTCACTACTTCCTGCTGTGGGTTGGAGGCTGGGCAGGGAAGAGACAATCTCAGTATTGCTATGTCATTTGGGAGCCTGAGCTTTAGAGGTGAGGGGATAGAGCTGAGCAGAAGTTCTCCGTATGCCACACTCCTCACGCCTCACGGCAGGGCAACTTTTAGAAGCAAGGAAAACCTGCCTCAACCCCCTGCCCCACACCCCACCTTCACTGCCCCCTAACCCACTATCTGGGTAAGCTCCACTAAATCACACTGCAAAGGAGTGCAGTGCCCCCTGAAGGCAAGAGAACAGGGCGGCAGAGCATGAGATGGTTGGATGGCATCACCGACTCAATGGACAAGAGTTTGAGCAAACTCCAGGAGACAGTGAAGGGCAGGGAAGCCTGGCGTGCTGCAGTCCATGGGGTCGCAAAGAGTCAGACACAGCTGAGCGACTGAACGACAGATCTTATTGCACAGGACTCTCACAACACTCTCAGAACACGTATCATTTGGCAAATACCTGGTTTACTTATGGTCCAACCTCCTTCCCCATTGACAAACAAACCCCTCACGGGTATGGGGCTTGCGGGGTTTGTTCAGTCCCAGTGCCTGGCATAAGGCATACTCTCCATAGCCCTGGTTGAATAGAAGAATAAAATGCCAAGAGCCGGAAGCCTCAGACCCACTGCCCTCTGCACCCTCCCTTTGTCAGTGTCACCTTAGAGGTGCGGCCCAGTCTCATCTCAAACACTTGGCCTCAGGACACAAGAGGTGCCGTGTGGGACAAAGACCCCCACTCCTCGAGCCTGATGCCCCAGCAGACACAGGTACGGTGAACTCACTGGACAGGTGCCTGGCGTGGCTCTGAGCCCCTGGCGGGTGTCAGCTCATTTCAGCTTCACAAAGCAGGTTTCTGATCCTGCCAAGTCCACTGACTGGCTATGTGACTCTGTGATAGTCACTCCACCCCCTGGCCGTCTGTCCTCTCGTGGGATGGAGAGGATTGGGTGCTAACCTGGAATACCTGTTAGCCCGTGAGTTCTGAAAGGCCAGGGGCTGCTGGCACAATGCCTGGCACGTAGTTGGTCCTAGGTAAATGCTTACTACATGAACAGGGATGTTTTGTCCAGCTCCATTCTAGAATCCGAAGACTTCTTATCCACTGTTCTGTAGTACAAAGTTCGGTTCCGCATTTCCCATTTCCCTCCTGGGCTCAGGAGGCCTGGCCTGTTGTTTCCAAGAGCCCCAGGAGACCTCAGACTTAGAACTCACCTGGATCCTCATCCCCTATGGAGAGTGAGGCGGGGAGCCCTGACTCAGCTTCGTAGCTAGTGGGAGAGAGAGTAGGCATAGGGTTCTGTGCTACCCAACTGGAATGAGAGGCCACGTCACAGAGGGGTCACGATCCCATGCCTTGCCATGGGGTACAGAGACTCAAAACAACAAGGCTTCAGGTTAGGGCAAAGTTAGTGGTTCTCTTCATCCGCAGATTTAGAAACTGAGATGCAGAAAAGGCAAGGCACTTGCCCTGGGTCACACAGCTGTTTAGAGATCAGGAACCCTGGTGCTTCCTTCCTCCTCCTTCTCCCCTTGTTGCCCTCCAGCTGTGATCAGAGCCCTGATTCTGGAGGTTGAGAAGGGAGCTGCTCAAGAGATGGCCCCAATTCTCCTGAGTACAGCATCTCCCAGCACCCCATCACAGCCTGGGAGGAATAGCGATCAGAGCAAGTTTTGAGAAGATGGAAAACGATCCTTGACTTTGGCACTTGAGTATTTAGACACATTTTATTCTTTGTAACAAAAAGCTGCCTGGCCATTGCCTGGGCATTAAATTTTCGCAGAAGATAGCCGATGCGAGCACCTCTTCCCTTCGGTTGTCTAATAGCGAGAGTGGCTCGCTGTCTCCGTTTATTTGTTTCTCTGGGGTGCGCTCCCTCAGTCCCCAGGAGCCCGAGGAAGCCTGGTGTTACATAAGCACCTTGTCGGAATAAACATCCAGTTCCACGCTGCTTCCTTCAGTCCTTGCCCTGGAGGAGTGCTTACCTCAATCCCCACGTTCTCCCAGAGCACACAGAGGATTCTGTTCCTGGCGGCTGGCTGCCCCTTATCACCAGGCAGCCGACCCAGGGAGCCAAGCCCAGTCTGGTGCGTATCTGGGCAGCTCGTCTGCTCCTCCTGTAATGGACAGGGGGCAGGGAGCTCCTGTCCGCTGACCTCCCGGGTCCCCCCCCGCCCCCGAGCATCCTGGCATCACTAATAGCATATTAATAGAACACCTGTGCACCAGGCCTGGTGCTGGGTACCAAGGATATAAAGAGGAGTGAGCCAAGATCCCCTCCCAGGGAAAACCCAAAGTAGAGCTGAGGTGACAGAGACGCTACGAACTCACTACAGATCAGCAGCTATAACAGAGAGAGGGGAATGTATTCTGGGAACCAGGGCGGGGGCGAGTTCCGGCTGTGTTCAGCAATTAGTGGCATTCACACAAGGCCTTGAAGGACACACATGAATGAATGAATGAGTTAGGATACATAAGCAGAAAAGATAATTCATAACAAAGGGCACGAAGTGTACAGAAAAACAGCAAGCAGAGGATGGAATAAGCCACTTCTTTTAGCCCTTGGCTGCCCCCAAACCGGCTTTGGCATAGCTCATGCCCTCCTTCCTTGCCCTGAGAAGGAATTCGCAGGCTGGGAGTCCAGGGGGCCTGCTTACATAACCTGTTTGTGATGATAACAATACATCATAATAACAATACATCATACAACAATTCATACAATGAATTGTCTCAAGGACTAAATGAGATACTTCAGGCAATGCCTAATAGAGTGTCCTGGACACAGCAGCCTGGATAAACCAGGAAATCATCATTATTCCTTTAATCACTATCACCACCACTGTTGTACTCAGAAGCTTCCAGGGATCAGAAAAAAAGTGCTCGGAGGCATAAAACACTCGGGATGAACCCGATTCACCACTTGGTGTAAGCTTACATTCTTTGCTCCTAACCCAAACATATCAGGAAGGACCTTCCTGTTCCTTCTTGACAATGAAATAAAAAACCGTTTAAGAGAGACCACCCTGGGGACTTTCCTGGCAGTCCAGTGGTTAAGACTCCATGCTTCCAATGTAGGGGTTAGGGGTTCAATCCCTGGTGGGGGCACTAAAATCCCATATGCCATGTGGCACGGCTGAAAAAAAAAGAAGACACAGCCCTTAATTATGGGAGATGCCTGGGCAATGCTCAAAGGCCCTGCTACAGGTTGTGTTGCCTGGGTCAGAAGTCAGAGTCCAGAGGGGACCTGCTCAGCCCGGGGCTCAGAGTTTGACGGTGAAGCTGCCTATCGCCGCTTAACGGAGTGAGCGGACACACACCCGCGTCCCATGGGCCCCACTGGTGAAGAAACTGGGGCTCCACAGCTGTCACTGGGGACAGACACCCCACCTCTGCTGGGATTTGAGCCTGGTAGCTCCACATACCGGGGAGCTCCCCGGACCTCTCATGGTCCTTGTCCTGAAATGGGGAACCCACTGCACACATTCACCTGATTGCCAGAGCCAGAAAGTGGCTCTCATCCTTAACAAGCCCCTCCCTCACCACCACCATCCCCACTTGGAGCCCATCATTTCTCCATCTGTAACACCTCACAAATGTACACAGCCTTCTCGTTCTTCTCCGCCTCCTCCAGGCAGGGCACTATTATCATCTGCAGCAGCTTCCTCAAAGGTCTCTTGCCTTTTTTTTTTCTTGTCCTTCCTTCAATCCACTCTACTGGCTCCCCTGGTGGTTCAGTGATAAAGAATCTGCCCACAATGCAGAAAACCCGGGTTTGATCCCTGGGTCAGGAAGATCCCCTAGAGAAGCAAATGGCAACCCACTCCTGGTTGGATTTATCCTGTCCTGGAGAATCCCATGGACAGAGAAGCCTGGCGGGCTACAGTACATGGGGTCACAAGAGCCGGGCGTGTCTAAGCCACCACACCACAATCCACTCTACAAATTCAAGTAGAAGCAATCTTTCCAAGGCAGATCTGGCCAAATCAATCCTCAGCTTAAAATTCTTCCACGTCACTCGATCTGTCAGAAGCTGAGCCTTCGGGACTTTTCTGATCTCTAGCCCCTCCTCCCGTCACAGACCCTGCTCCACATGGGGCCCCTGTCGGATGGAAAATCTTGCATCTCACTCACCCGCGAGGCCCTCTCTAGCTACAGAAGTTCCCTCGGCCTCAAGGACTTCCACCCACACCCCTGTCACTTCGCAAACTGGTCATCCTCCCAGTGTCAACCCAGACTCCACCCCATGCCCTCTAGAAGTCATCCTCGACCCCACAGATTTTACTAGGTGCCCTCCTGAGAGCTTTCCAGCGGTCCTCCCTTGCCTCATGACAGCACTTAACACGTTGTACTAGAAGTGCCTGCTTGCCTGTCATCCACCCCTGTTCTCTCATTGATCTGTAAGCTCCAAAACGTCATATCCCCATCCTGAGTCATGCCGGAACACAGCAGGCAATAAACATGCGTTGGGACTTCCCTGGTGGTACACTGAATAGGAATCCACCATGGATTCGATCCCTGGTTCAGGAAGATCCCACGTGCCGCAGAGCAGCTAAGCCCATGCACCACATCTACTGAAGCCCGAGGGCCTAGAGCCCATGCTCTGCCCTGATAGAAGCCACCGCCAAGAGAAGCCTGCATACCACAACTAGAGAGTAGCCCCTGCTCGCCGCAACTAGGGCGAGCCCCCTCGCAGCGCAAAGACTCAGCGCGGCTAAGAATTAATAGTCAAATAATTAAAGAAGAGTCCATCTCCATTAAAAAAAAATGTGCTCAATGAATAACAAATGAACAAGTAAACAAATAAACAACAAATGAATGACTGAATGAGGATATATAAAGTGAAGAAAATAATATACATCAGGAGGTTGTACATCATCCAGTGGGAGTCAGCACAGGATGGAGGCATCAAGAGATCAGGGGTAGACAGGAAGGGAGGGGACCTGGCAGAAAGGCAGGGAGGGGGCCTGGCAGAAAGGCAGGGAGGAATCAGAAGAGAATGCCCCTGTCTTCCTGAGCCCTGGAATCCTGGATCCCATCTGCGTCAACCTCAGCTACCCAGGAACAGAGAGTTTCATCAACAGGGAGACTTGCACTATTTCATAAACTTTCTTTAAATTAAAATCAGGCAACACACACACATACACATATACCCCACAGACATCTTCGTCGCTGAAAAGTTGCTCCCTATAAAATAAAAGAAGCTGTTTAAATGTCTTCCTTCCAAGTTAGCCCCACAGAGCTGGAGCTGAGAATACATTAGCCTTTAATGAAGTGAGACTCTCATCTTCCAGGAGACACCTCATTTAGCGCAATTGTTTCAGAGCCATTACAGAAAGACAATTACAAGGAAGCGGGGAGAGTAATTGGAAATGCTGGCAGGAGTTGGGCGAAATGATAATAAATAAAAATATTCAACCTAATAAGCTTCCAGGAGGGGGTGGGATGAAGAAAATCAACATAATTAGAACTGAACCTTAGCAAGGAAAAACAGACAGCAGGGTGGCAAGTGCTCAACTCATACAGGAAGAAAGAAGAAGTCACACACAGCCCGTGATCATGCCGGGGCCATGGGCCACTGGCCCCTCCAGAAGCTGCTGGAGGGAGGGGGTTGCACCCGTAGCCCAGAAGCACTGGGGGCTTCGAGGATTCTGGTCCTGGCTGAACAGCCACCTGGGGTGGAGGAAGCAGGCCTAGCCTGCGCCCAGGGTCTTCTGTGTGTGGATCCCAGGGAGGAGCAGAGAGCCCTGATTCAGCCGCTGACTGTCTCCGGTTCTGCAACCCTGGGCAAGAGGTCCCTGATTTCTAGTCCTAAGATGAGGGAGGCCAGCTGTCAGATCTATCAGTGTCTGTCTTCTCGAAGGCCGTCTCCCTCTACTGATGGGTCTTCCCTTCAAACTCACCCCTTATCTGATAGGCCCCTGCTTGGCTTCTTAAATTTCAACATAGAAGCCTGGAAGTTAAGCTGAGAGACAGCCTGAGCATCTTCTATACAAACATCATTCCTGGTCCCATTCTGTCTCCCCATCCCACTGTCACTGGGAGAACTATCACTCCCAGCTTGCACCGGACTCTGACCACACCCACGGGGTGGGTAGCAGGGCCCCTAGAACACAACTGCATTGGTTGATGGGTTCTGCCCTCCCTAAAATACCAACAGACTGACTGTCTGGATCATCTGCTGAGGAAATGGTAAGATCCCATAGGACCCATGACCAAAAAATAAATAAATAAATAAATAAAATAAACATTAAAAAAAAAAGAGTAATATAAACAACTTGACATCAGAGACCTCAGATTTGTCACCCAGGACCTAACTCACAATCTGGTACCTGGTAGGCATTGCTGTTCAGTCGCTATGTCATGTCAAACTCTTTGTAACCCCATTGACTGCAGCACTGCCAGGCTTGCCTGTCCTCCACTCTCTTCTGGAGTTTGCTCAGATTCATGTCCACTGAGTCAGAGATGCTACCTAACCATCTCATCCTCTGCTGGCCTATATACTTATTTTTTGTTGTTATATAATGGACCTCAAGTAAATATATCAAGCATATTCTCTGAGAGCAGACATTTGAGGATTAAAGTTAAATTTTAAAACTTTAACAGACTCTCAGATGTCTCAATTCAAATAAATAGTATTCAAGCCCCATGTAATTTACTGAGTACCTGCCACGCTCCAGGGCCTGTGGAGTCACTGCCATGGGTCACAACTGAAGAGGGTCCCCAAATTACTGTCCCCAAGGAGTTTTCCCTCCAGTGAGATTCAGGCTGTAAAGCTTTAGGCATGATATGGGGCCATGCTAGGGGACAGGACATTTGTCCAGAGACACTGGCACGTATGCATTGAACTCACGTCCTGGACAGTGGGCCAGGGGCCCAAGTCCAAGGTCTTCAGACATGTTTACAACTTTATCAGTAAAAAATGTTTAATATACTTCAGTACCTACATATATGAACATGCATGTGTGGGAGAGTATATATAAAGCCTACTGCTCTGCCAATACATGAAATGTCTTATGGAGCATATTCAAAGATAGAAATCTGGACAGGATGAGATAAAATATCCATATAAACAAAGGGCTTCCCAGGTGGTGCTAGTGGTAAAGAACCAACGCAATAGACATAAGAACCACTAGTTCGATACCTGGGTCGGGAAGATTCCCCTGGAGGAGGGCATGGCAACCCACTCCATATTCTTGCTTGGAGAATCCCACGGACAGAGGAGCTTGATGGGCTACAGATCATAGTGTCTCAAAGAGTCAGACACGAGTGAAGCAACTTAGCATACATGTAGCACAGAAACAAACTTGTACTATTTTCTTCTCTTATTCCAATGGCTCGTCTTGCTCACTCTGGTTTGGAGACTCTGCATGTAGAGTATCAGTGTCTGGGACTTGACAGTTTTGCCGTACAGAAGTAATTCCAGTCTGCTCAGTACCCCAAGCAGAATTTAACACCTGTTTTTCTTTTGTTGGCTGTAGCCTCCAGTTTCCAGTACTTGGTGACAAGTGAGCCTCCAGCTCCTTTAGACTCGTGGGACAGAAAAGGCAAAGCAGAGGATGGGGGAGAACCCAGACACCCCGCCTCTGAGAGAGACCAGGAGTAATCCTGTTAACTTGGCAAACGTGTGCCATAAATTCAGAATGTGCCAGGCACCATGCCATGTGGAGTGAGGGCTACAGCAGCATCAGCCATGTGCCCTGTTCTGACACATCTCCATGGAAAAGGACAGACAGGTAAACCCAGGATGCAGGCAGACTTCGGTCAGTGTCACCAGGCTCTTTGGAAAGGAGACGCTGCTTGCGTTCCCCTGTGGGCTCTGGAAGTGGTGGTGTGGGACTGGGGAGGAAGGGCAGGCTTTGGCTGAGCAGGGAGGACTTTTCAGGAAGAGGAAATGCCCGTGGCAAAGACACAGGGGCAATAAATCAATGGGTGCATTCTTCTCTGCCATTCTCAGCTCCATCTGGAGATCCCATATCCTGAGGCTGGTGAAAGGGAGAGAATACTTATAGAATTGCATATAAAAGGGACAGGGACGTGCTCTCAGACCAAACACCCTGGAAACTAGAGAGCCAGGCGTGCTGCCATGACAGCCTCCCTTCAAACATGCCAGTGGTTCATCCAACAAAATAAGCACTTATTGAGAACCAGAGGCTAACGGGAGGGGAAGGCATTCTAATAACAGGCATTCTCCTCTATGAGGGATGAACTGAGCAGGACCTGGCCTGCAGCGAGGTAGAACAAATGAGTCCTGGGGTCTCTGCTAGTTCTAGGATGCTGCATACAGTAGCCTTACTCTTAAAGAGCCCAGCATCCCTAGTGGAAGCATAATGAAAATATGATGTGATTAATAGTCACAGAAGACTTCCCAGGTGGCTCAGTGGTAGAGAATCTTCCTGTAAAGCAGGAGATGCAAGTTGGATGCCTGATTCGGGAAGATCCCCAGGAGAAGAAAATGGCAACCCACTCCACTATTCTTGCCTGGAAAATCCCATGAACATAGGAGCCTGGCAGGCTACAGTCCATGGGGTAGAAAAGATTCGGACATGACTGAGCGACTAAACAACAACAGTAGTCACAGAAAGATGCCCAGTGTGCACCAGGAGCTCAAGGAGGATAAATCCTAGCTGAGATGTGGTCACAGACCTACTGATCATCAAGAACCTGAGCTCTAACCAGGTAAATGAGGGGGATGGAGGGCACTTCAAGGCAGAGATGACCTTGTGTAGAAGCCAAGAGGCACATAAGAGTACCGAGATCCCCAGTCTTGCTCGCAATAGCGGGTGGTCTTGGGATCTGGCAAAGCCAAAGAAAGCAATGGTCATCGGGGCCCTTGGGAGGAGACAGGAAGCCCAGGGATCACTCCCAGCCTGACACTGCCAGGCCTAGAACTGGGTTCCACACACAGTGGTGCTTAATAAATGTGTGTTGATTGTAGATTGTCATTTCTAGGAAGTACTGTGGCCGGGATAAGCAATTCATTCTTATAAAGCCCCAGGCAGGACCACATGCTGAGATGCATTTATTAAAGTCTTCTGATGAGAGAGGGAGGGAAGGAGGGAAGAGAAGAGGAGGTGGAGGGGCTGAGATAGGGGCTTCCCACCCTTGGCTCAATAGAACCCCTGGCCCCTTGTATCCAGTTCGGAGTCTAGAGGGGAAATTAGACCTGAGCCATTGAGAAGAATGGAAAACAACAGTGCTCTGTTTTCAGAAGTAGGGTCAAGCATGCCTACTATTTCCTTTGATTTTCCCAAAGATCTTGTAAGATGAGGTTTTATTATTCTTTAACAGATGGGGAAACTAAGGCTAAGACCTGGTCCTGTCTCATCGGGGAGGAAGAGGGAGAGGGAACTGGAGTTTGAGTCCATTGCACCCTGTTCCTCCAGCCACCTCCCTGGGCAGATTGGGAAGGGGGAGGTGAGCTGGACACCCATAGGTGCACAGTCCAAAGTTTCGGGACTCCTCCAGTCTCCCCAGGTTCTACAGCCACTGGACATCCCTAGGTAGACCTCTAGGTCCTGGTGCAGACACGCTCTAGGTCAGACTTGGCCAGTAGCCCTCTAGGACCTGGGAGATTCTTCATTAAAGGTGTCCAGAATCATCCTTAATAGACGAGTCCATAGCAGCCTTCCATCCCCTTCTCACCCTGGTTCCTTCTCCAGCTTTGACTTACACACTTTATATCTAGAAAGCCAGCACATCCTACAGAACCCCTACAGCCTCCCCAGGCCCTGACATCACTCCCTGGCCAGGAGGTAGGGGCCCTAGGTTCCAGTCCAGCCTCTACCAGTAAACCCTCCGTGGCCTTGGGCAAGGGGCTGCCTCCTTTGAGCCTCAGTTTTCCTATTTAGTGCCAAAGAATTCAGCGATCTCTAAGTCCTTGAGTATCCCATGAACCTCTTCCTCACTCCCTCTCCTTTTCCTCCCTGCCCCACCCCACAAAAACCAGGAATCCCTTCTCTCAGATAAGTCACCATTGAAGCCCCTAGGCATCCAAGTTTATGCCACCTGAAGGCTCTTGAGAGTCCCTTGGATGACAAGGAGATCAAACTGACTAGTCATTGGAATGACTCATGCTGAAGCTGAAGCTCCAATACTTTGGCCATCTGATGTGAAGAACTGACTCCTTGGAAAAGACCCCGCTGCTGGCAACGATTGAAGGCAGGAGAAGCAGGGGACGACAGAGGATGAGATGGTTGGGTGGCATCACTGACTCGGTGGATGTGAATTTGAGCAAGCTCTGGAAGTTGGTGATGGACAGGAAAGCCTGGCATGTTGCAGTCCATGGGGTCACAAAGAGTCGGACATGACTGAGTGACTGAACTGAACTGATAGCGATAACTGCTTGTTGATTACACATTTATCCAAACCCACAGAATGTACAATGACAAGAGTGAACCTGGTCACTGACTACAGTCCCCGAGTGATGATGTGGCAATGTGGGTTCATCAATTATAACAAAAGATTGAACGTAAAAGGAGAGGGGGGTGACAGAGGATGAGATGGTTGGATGGCATCACCGACTCAGTGGACATGAGTTTGAGCAAACTCTGGGAGATAGTTAAGGACAGGGAAGCCTCCGTGCTGCAGTTCATGGGGTCACAAAGAGTCAGACACGACCTAGAGACCGAACAACAAATAGAGGCAGGCAGGCTAGGGCCAGGGGCCTCTGCACAGCCCAGCCAGGGTGTCCTGGCCATGACATCTGGGGAGAGGGCAAGGTCTCTGACCCAAAGTCAGCTGCTTCATTCCCAAGAGATGTCCTAGTGTGGCAGGAAGTACATACATCTTCTCCGGGGTCGTGTAGACCTGAGTTCACAACCACTCCGCTCCTCTTTCTAGCTATGGACCAATACTGAGTGTGTTGCTCACTCTGTCTGATTAAGCCAGGCTCTCTGATCTGTCTTGTTTTTAGAGACCCTGCCTCAGAGGGCTGGGGGGAGGGTTATGACAGGTAAAACGCACTGAGCAGAAGCTATGCTTCTTCAGTGCCTCCTGGATTAGGATAACAGTAGGACTCCCAAAGTCCTCGACAGTCCTGGGGATCTATGCGGTATGGAGAACTGTGCTGCCACCCACACTCAGCCAAGCCACCAAGGCTGAGCCATTTCATGATGAAAAAACCCCCTCCCAGCAGGAAATGTCTCCTCCAGGGAGAAACCCAGGTGGGTCACTTGAATGTGATACAGCGTTTTTTTTGTTGTTTTTTTAAATGAGTTTAGTTATAAAGCAACTGCAGTGAATTCCTCCTGCTTCTGCAGGTACTGACATTTGGGCAGTTGGGGATCATGCTAAGTCACTTCAGTCATGTCCTACTCCTTGGTATCCCATGGATTGTAGCCTGTGAAGCTCCTCTCCATGGAATTCTCCAAGCAAGAATACTGGAGTGCTTTGCTATTTCCTCCTATAGGGGATCTTCCCGACCCAGGGATCAATACCCTGTCTCTTATGTCTCCTTCATTGGCAGTCGGGTTCTTTACCATTAGCACCACGTGGATCAGGGGCCTTAATTGAACTCATCCAGCCTCCCCCACAAGACCGGGTGGTCCCCAAACCAGACACATCCCCTGCGTGGCCCCCTGCCTCCACCAGTTCCAGCCTGGAGATGTATCCGCCTTGTGGACCAACCTCATAGGCACCCTGAGACGCCCACCCCGACACTCACCCCAAGCTAGCCTAATTCAGTCCTAAGTATTCCTAAGGTGCCTTCCCATTTCCCGCTGTAATAAATGGCAGAGAATGCAAATGGAGGTGGATGTGGGACACAGATGTTTGCACTAATTTAATTGAGGGAACACCTTGGATTAAACACTTTGCAAAACACTCACAAATAGGTTCAGTGCATTCGGTAATGAAAAGCCTCCCAGCCCCCTGGCACTTGGCTGCAGCTGCCTGGGGGATCCGGGAGGAGCGGTGCTGGGAGCGCGAGGGCGTGGGGGAGAGGCCAGAGCAAGGTGGAGACAAGATGCCTCCAAACACAGGGAGAAGGCGCCAGAGCCAGGGTCCCGGGAGGGCTTCCGGCAGATTCTTCACCAGCTGGGACTGACTTCACCAGCAGACAGGATCTGGGGGTGCTGGGGATGGCGGTAGGCAGCACCTGCCTCCCTATATGGGTGGCAGCTCACCTCTGGGGAACCATGACAGGCCGGCGCCCCCTCCTCGGGTCTCAGCCCCAACACTGATGCCTCACTGCTTGCCTGGCTGATGGCCCGTCACCAACCTGCATGGGACTGAGGACCCCAGGGACCCCAGGGAAGATCAGCCTACTTGACCCTTTGGACCTGAGAGTGGGTGGGAACTCTCAGAGATTTGGGGGTTATTTACGCAGCAGTGCTAATTTCTCTGAAGCTGCTTCTTCCTCACCTTCCCCTACAGCTTAGAGTGCTTCAAAAGTTCAAACTCTGTGCATCTACCAAGTCCCAAGCACTCCTTCACCTTTCACCCATCCATCCATCCACCCAACCATCCATCCATCCAACCACCCATCCACCCGCCCACCCATCCATCCATCCACCTGCCCACCCACCCATCAATCCATCCACCCACCCATCCATCCAACTCACCCACCCACCCATCCGTCCATTCATCCATCCACTCATCCATCCATTCATCCATTCCCTACCTCTGGAACTACAGTCATGAGTGACACCTGCCACCTGCCCTGGAGGTGCGTGTTGTGTTCCAGGAGGCAGACTTCACAGTCCCTGGTCCACATGATAAATGCCTTCAGGGAGGTAAACTTGGTAACCTGGGAGCCCAGGGACAGGGCAGCAACTTGGCATGACAGTGTCAAAAGACCAGAGGAGAAAAGAAGAGTTTACCTAGCAGAGGGAACAGCATACGCAAAAATAATGAACGTAGAAACCCTGGCAGCAGCTGAGACTCAAGAGAGACCGTGTGTGTGGGTCCACATGGTGGGTAGGTAGCACAAATGAAGATCTGCCTGCGCCATTTTCACCAGACCCCTTCTCCCACCCCAGCCCCCGAAAGTTCCCATAGTTAGGCCAATGTGGAATCAGTTCCTGTGATGCTTACTCCATACGTCTCAAGAGTTCCAACAAGATCTGGGTGATTTTATATTCCTGAAAACAGAATCCTTAATTTTCAAACACAATGATCACTTCAAGCGTAATAACCATTATAATAATAACCTCTTATACTTGCATAGTGCTTTATAGTTTATAAAACACTTTCATGTATCTCTTATAATCTTCCACCAATGACCCTTCGAGAAAGATGGAATAGGCAGTATTAGTATTTTTGCTTTCTGGATGAGAAAATTAAATCCCAAGTTCCCAGCTACCTAAAGAACAGAACTAGAGTTCAAGTTCAAGACGTCCTGATAGCAAAGGGCATGCTTGCTGACTCATTCACTGATTCAGTGCCTCACGGAGTATTTGTTGAGCACCTATTATGTACTGAGAGACCCTTCAGACTCAGAGCATAGATCATGGTGGGATGTTAAGATGACTGGAAGCCTTAATGAAGAGACAGAACATTGGCACCAAGGGGAAAACATCAGGGCAAAAAGCAAAGCACTGAAACTCAGGAACAGACAAAAACATAAAGCACTATCTTCAAACACTGCCACACACACACACACACACACACGCGCGCGCGCGCGCGCGCACACACGCACACCCTACAGCCTGCACACACACAAGCAAGAGGCATATTCCCTTATCATATAGGAGGATATGAGCCATTTCTTCTCATGCTCCCCAGCATGGACTGCAGACTCCTTAAAAAATCTCACAGCCCCCCTTCTAGTTGGGCAACAGACCACAGCCAGCATCTGGAGACTGTCTGTGGGGCCTCAGCTTCACCCATCTCCCAACACACACACAAGTTCTCCCAGTGCAGCAATCCAGGCATTCCAGCACGGGGAGAGCCCAGTGTGTGATACACATCCAGGGCAGCTTAGGTTGTAGTCAGGATGGATAGACAGGATGGAATGTGATAGAATGGGATGGATGGATGGATGGATGAAGAGATGGATGGTTGGATGGATGGATGGACAGACAAATGTATGGGTGGATGAGTGGATGGATGGATGAATAGATGGATAGATGGATGGATGGATAGACGAATGTATGGGTGGATGAATGGATGAATAGATGGATGGATGAATGGATGGATGGATGAATGAATAGATGGATGGATGAATGGATGGATAGATGGATGGATGGATAGACAAATGTATGGGTGGATGAGTGGATGGATGAATGGATGGAACAGTGGATGAATGGATGGATGGATGGATTGATTGGATGGGTAGATGTATGGGCTGGTTGGATGGATGGATAGATGGGGAGGAAAGGCTTGGAAGCATAGGAGCTTTCACCTACCTAGAGCCTGCTGGGGCCCCACCATTGGGCCCAATTATAGGCAAGCACTGCCTCACTCTATGATGAGGACAGATAAGCCTCAGTGCCCTCTGCAAAAACAATATCCACCCCACAGGATCCTTGTCAGGAGATGCTGACATACCTACTGCAGGGCCTGGCACACAGAGGGAATTAGGACTTTCCCACACAGGAACTAAAGGTAATGGAGGAACAAGTAACTCTGCAAAGCCCCTACAGAAGTCAGTCTCCTGTGGCCGCACCACCATCACTCATCCTGGGGTTTGGAGGACTTAATGGAGAAGACCTCTCATCACTCCACCCTCTTCCCCTTGGCTCATTCATTCGATTTCCATTCAGCCAAACCTGTAGGGGCCTACTGTGGCCAGGCATGATTCTAGGTACTGGGATCAGGAGAAGAATAAGATTCAGTTCTTAGCTTGGCTAGACATACAGATACCTATGTTTGAGGTCCTGTGACGACATACAGGATGTGGAAGGACAGCAGCCTTTCAGGAAAGGCAGGAAGCCCTGTCAATGGTAGTCAGAGAAGAGATGCATAAGCTGGGCATTGCAGGAGGAGTAGGTCTATCCAGGCCGAGGAGATTCCGGATGGAGGGAGCAGCAAGCGCAGAGGCCCTGATGTGCGAAGTTACACAGAGTATTTGGGGAAACTGAACAACCTGGCATTCTGAGTACCAGGAGTAGGAGTGTCTGTAAGTAATGGGGAGGAGGGAGCTGCAAGGCGGGCAGGAGATGAAGCTGGCAGGTAGACAAAGCTGAACTGTGTGGCCCTGGCCAGCCAGGCCCCAGAAGCCGTAGACAGTAAAGAACCCCCTGGGGTGGCAGGAGCACAGGTGTGACAGTGGCACATGCTCACAACAGCATTTATTAATCTCCAGCTGTTGCAGGCCCAGAGCTAGGCTCCCTCACATTCTGGGGGCTCCCCCTGGCTGCCTCTGTCAAACATGAATTTGACAAGGTTTTCTCCCCTTTGATTCATTCAATTATCCCTGGAGAAACGGCCAATTTGGCCAATCTTCCTCTCTGAAGAGCCAGGCTGGCTGGCTAACAGCGGAGGCCAGGGGAGGGTTCCCACAGCGCCACCATCACCAACCGCAGCTAGAGCTGCTAGAATCAGTGCCTGGAAAGCTCACAGAAGCTCCTGAGAATCGGGAAGAACTTAAGAAGGGATAATGGTGGAGGTGACAGGAGCCACAGAGGAAGCAGACAATGGGGAAATCCCTCAGGCTGAACAAAGATTTTGAAGTACCCGTATTTCCAGAGAACAGGAGAGAAAGGCCAGGTGGGTGGTGGCAGCCACTTGGTACTTCCAAACCCTGCTGGAAGCTTCTCCAGGCCTGCTCGCATCAGGGAAGTTTCCCCTCCCTCCCTTCCTCCTCTCCCCTCCCTCTGTCCCTCTTCCCAACTCCTCTCCAGAAAGGTTTATGGAGGAGACTCCAGATAGCCCTGACTCCTGCAGGCATAGTCACACCAACTGAAAGGAGATTTAATTAGCAAAATCTCGTTAGGCAAACGAAATTATCCGTAAGACAATACTCCTCTGGACAGGGGGTATGATTAAACAAAGCCATTAATTGAGAGAGTCGCTTTGGCAGCCCCCCCGGAAGCGTTCATCTCTGGGCCCGGCTCCACGGTGCCTCCTCGGGCCAGCGGAACAGACCCGGCCCCCTCTACCCCCCCACCCCCCACTGCATCTCTGCTCTTCCAGGACCCTTCCAGTCGCGGCTGCGGACCTCATAGCTCATCAGCGGCCTCTCTGTCGCCAGATTCCTGCTAAAGTGCCTTGATTGCATAATGTCTATTTGCATAATGTAAATTGCAATCTCCTAGCTCGGGAGGCAGGAATCACAGAACAGCCATTATTTTTTACCACTCCACAAAAATTCTACATTTAGAAAGCAGATTTGCAGCTCAGAAAGCCGTATAAATCTGAATTCGCCACCAACGCCATTAAATCACACCAATTAAGCCGGACCGACGAAGAGCCCCCTGTCACTGTTCTCTGCACACTCAAGGACTCCCAGCCCAGATGGAGGCCACGGAAAAACCGGAGGCTCTTGGCGGCAGGGCTGGAGCCGAGTTGCAAAGGTAGGATGTTCTATCTTGTAAACCTTCACACATACACGCCCCGAGCACAGGTGCCCGTCAAGTCTTGGTGGGCAGAGGACAGAGAGGAGATGGAAGCTGGCTAAGTTATTTCTAAGCTCATAGCCTGATTTCTTGTGGGCACATTGTTTGAGGACTCTTCACTTATAGAGCAGGACACCATAGGTGGGGAAGAAGCCAGCACTTTCCTCAAAGAGAGAGGAGAGATTCCAGGAATTTCACAGGAGGGTGAAAAGTCGGGACCTTCAGCATCTCTTTAATGACCTTTTTCTGTCTTTTCCCCGAGTCTCCTCCAGCCAAGTGAAAGAAAACCGGGGGCAAATTCTGCTGACTGGGCTGGGCTGGGCCAGATTCTGAGCTCCTAACAGCTGTTTCTCAGGGGTCACTAGAGAGAGAGAGGCCAGTCACAAGCTCCCCAGAGAGGAGCCTTTCCTCTGAGAACCGCTTCCCCATAGCCACATACCTGGTTACTCTTTTGCCTCTTTATTGCTCATTCAATATTCATCTGTCAAAGGACAAGATGCTAATGTGTATTATTAAAATATCAATAGTTTATGAGTGAACTTTTACGGAGAGTACAGTTAAAGGAAAGATGCTTGACCATTTCCATCAGAAGCAATGGAAAGGAACAGTCTTTCCAACTCCACTCTTTTCCTTAAATACTGGGGGAGGGGATGGCTGAACCATTACATTGTATCTAATGTGTGCCAGGAATGGCCCTAAAGCTCCTACATACTGAATTTCATTTAGTCCCCAAGCCACCCTGGGACCCATGTACAATCCTATTTCCATCCCAGAGAGGAGGAATCTAAAGACCAAAGAGATGTGTCCAGAATCATAGAGGTTCTAAGTCACAGGGCTTAAGCTTCAACCTCAGCTTTGGGCCTCACACCCGATGCTCCACCCCCAAGTTGAGCCTTGAAAATACAAATGGTCTTTGAGGCTTTTATCTGTTTCCGTCACCTGCCCAAATTAAACATTGGTTTCCTGACTCAAGTTTCATGAAAGAGGAAAGGAGAGAAGAGGAAATCATTCCACGCTTCCACACGGACCCATGTCCACACTCAATCTCCACTTTAGAGATGTCTAAGCCAGTTCCGTTTTCATTCCAATCCCAAAGGAAGGCAATGCCAAAGAATGTTCAAACTACCACACAATTGCACCCATCTCACATTCTAGCAACGTAATGCTCAAAATCCTCTAAGTGAGGCTTCAACAGTACATGAACTGAGAACTTCCAGATGTTCAAGCTGGATTTAGAAAAGGCAGAGGAACCAGAGATCAAATTGCCAACATCCATTGGATCATCAAAAAAGCAAGAGAATTCCAGAAAAAACATCTACTTCTGTTCTATTGACTATGCTAAAGCCTTTGACTATGCAGATCACAACAAACTGTGGAAAATTCTTCAAGAGATGGGAATACCAGACCACCTGACCAGCCTCCTGAGAAATCTGTATGCAGGTCAAGAAGCAAAAGTTAGAACTGGACATGGAACAACAGACTGGTTCCAAATCGGGAAAGGAGTCCGTCAAGGCTGTATATTGTCACCCTGATTATTTAACTTATATGCAGAGTACATCATGCAAAATGCTGGACTGGATGAAGCACAAACTGGAATCAAGGTTGCCTGGAGAAATATCAATAACCTCAGATATGCAGATGACACCACCCTTATGGCAGAAAGCAAAGAGGAACTGAAGAGCCTCTTGATGAAGGCGAAGGAGGAGAGTGAAAAAGCTGGCTTAAAACTCAACATTCAAAAAACTAAAATCATGGCATCTGGTCCCATCATTTCATGGCAAATAGATGGGGAAACAATGAAAAAATGACAGACTTTATTTTCTTGGGCTCCAAAATTACTGCAGATGATGACTACAGCCGTGACATTAAAAGACACTTGCTACTTGGAAAAAAAGCTATGACCAACCTAGATAGCATATTAAAAAGCAGAAACATTACTTTGCCAACAAAGGTCTGTCTAGTCAAAGCTATTGTTTTTTCAGTAGTCATGTATGGATGTGAGAGTTGGACTATAAAGAAAGCTGAGTGCCGAAGAATTGATGCTTTTGAAATGTGTTGGAGAAGACTCTTGAGAGTCCCTTGGACTGCAAGGAGATCCAACCAGTCAATCCTAAAGGAAATCAGTCCTGAATATTCATTGGAAGGACTGATGCTGAAGCTGAAGATCCAGTACTTTGGCCACCTGATGCAAAGAACTGACTCATTAGAAAAGACCCTGATGCTGGGAAAGATTGAGGGCAGGGGGAGAAGGGGGAGACAGAGGATGAGATGGTTGGAGGGCATCATCAACTCAATGGACATGAGTTTGAGCAAACTTGGAGGAGATGGTGAAGGACAGGGAAGCCTGGTGTGCTGCAGTCCATGGGGTCACAAACAGTTGGACATGACTTAGCAAATGAACAGCAACAAAGCCAGTTCCAAGAATCTTTTCTGCACATTTGGAATATAAGGAAGGACTGAGGGTGACATTGGAGGTGAGGTCATTAGACTTCCCCCTTTTACAGGAGAGTAAACTGGGTTTCTTAGAGCCACAGGATAAAGTTAATCACTAGAATAGTCTTAAGTTTGATTTGAGGTCTGTGACTAACTTACTGTATTCCTGACTAGGGTTCCTCTCTGGTCTCTGAACCTCTGCTCCCTTTCTGTAGGTACCTCTGAGATAATAACAGTGTCTCATAAAGCAGTGTGAGGGTTTAAGGGGAACATGCCCATCACATGCTGATCAGAGTGTCTAGCATATAGTAGGTGCTCAACTAACATGGTTATTAATATTAATATTTAGCCAACTTGCGGAAGACTCCAGATGCTCCCTCCAAACCTTTTCATCAAAACCATGCCTCTCTGCCCTCTCTTCCCTACCCCCTCCCTTTAGTCACTCAGTTCAGTTCAGTTCAGTTCAGTCGCTCAGTCGTGTCCGACTCTCTGTGACCCCATGAATCGCAGCACACCAGGCCTCCCTGTCCATCACCATCACTAGCCATTCTCATATCTCTGGAGAAACGAACTGGTTCTCCTTCAACTCTTTGGCTGCTTGAGTTCTGTTTGTAACCCCTTAAGTCAGGACAGGGCATCCAGAGGACTCAGATTCTCTTTCAAAGCTTGGCTGCAACTGGTTCAGGAAAACAGCAAAGGACAGGGTTCTGCCTCCCACAGGGGATAGTGTGTGTATGTGTGTGTGTGTGTGTGTGTGTGTGTGCATGAGTGAGTATGTGTGAGTGAATGTGAGAGTGTTATGTGTGTGAGTGTGAGTGTGTGAGTGTTGTGTGTGTGCACAAGTGAGTATGTGTGAGTGAATGTGTGTGTTATGTGAGTGTGAGTGTGTGTGTTGTGTGTGTGAGTGAATGTGTGTGTGTTATGTATGTGAGTGTGAGTGTGTGTGTGAGTGAATGTGTGTGTGTTATGTATGTGAGTGTGAGTGTGTGTGTGAGTGAATGTGTGTGACAGCGTTATGTGTGTGAGTGTGAGTGTGTGTGTGTTGTGTGTGTGATTGTGTGAGTGAATGTGTGTTATGTGTGTGAGTGTGAGTGGGTGTGTGAGTGTTGCGTGTGTGTGAGTGTGCGAGTGAATGTGTGTGAGAGCATTATGTGTGTAAGTGTGTGTGTGTGTGAGTGAGTGTGTGAGTGTGTGAGAGTGTTATGTGTGTGAGTGTGAGTGTGTGTGAGTGAATGTGTGAGTGAATGTGTGTGAGAGTGTTATGTGTGTGACAGTGTTATGTGTGTGTGTGTGTGTGAGCGAGTGTGTGTGAATGTGTGTGAGAGTGTTGTGTGTGAGTGAGTGTGTGTGAGTGAATGTGTGTGAGAGCGTTATGTGTGTAACTGTGTGTGTGTGGTGTGTGTGTGAGTGTTATGTGTGTGAGAGTGTTATGTGTGTGAGTGTGAGTGTTATGTGTGTGAGTGAATGTGTGTGAGAGTGTTATGTGAGTGTTGTGTGTGTGTGAGTGAGTGTGTGTGAATGTGTGTGAGAGTGTTGTGTGTGAGTGAGTGTATGAAGGTGCGGGGACAAAGCAGACTGTGGCCTGCCCTGGGCCCCATCTAGGCATGGACCTCTTCATCCAATCTTTGGCCAAAGCCGAGTCTCCCATCTTGGAAAGCCATGGGCTGGGGGGTGGGGGTAGGAGCTACACACCAGGGAATGAAGGGCTCAAGGCTTGTGGAGTCTGTGTCACAGGTCTAACTCCCTCTCCAGACCTGGCACCTCAAGCGGTGGGCTGCAAACTGGAGCCCCTCCTGCTGAGAAGGACTGTTGGGTAGAGGTTTCTACCAACTTCAGAGCCTCAACACCAGCATGTCCTCAGGGAATCCTGCCAGGGGGAGGAGCCTAGGGGAGGAGCCTCCAGGGGAGGCTTCAAACACAGACATTGTGTGAGTTAAGAGACAGTTTGATTCTTGAAAGCCTGGGTTTCCTTAGCCGGCCTCAGGAGGCTGTGCTTTGCCACACCTGATGAACACTAGCTGTGGGCGTGTCCTCGCCAAAGACAGCTGCAATGACATATCACCCCCCTCACATTCTTCATTGAATGTGCTGTGGCTATTCCTCCTTTGAGACAGGATTAGGGGTGTCCATGTCCCCTTCTCTAAACCCAGGTGAGCCTTTGTAGCTACCCCAAACAGAGGAACATGTGGAAGTGATAACGCTGCCAGACTTGGGCAGGCAGCCCCGCCCAGCTCCTGGCTCCTCTCAGGGGATGCTCCCTCAGGGCACCCATGTTATGAGGATGCCCAGGTCACGTGGAGAGGGCATGTGGGTCTGATGCCAGCTAACACCTCGGTGACAGTTGGTATCCACCCGCAGAGTGACAAGTGAACAAGCCTTCCGATGATTCCAGCACTCAGCGTCTGCCGCCGAGGAGACCCCAGGCCTGTGGACCAGAGACAGTACCCCCCGGCCCCATGCCCTGTTTGGACTCCTGACTCACAGAATAAACGAGCTCAACAAATGTTGTTAAGTTACTAAGTCTTGGGGTAGTTTGTTACATAGCCCTAGGAACTGGAACACCACCCAAATTAAATTAGAATGTTTGCCTTTTCCTTCTCAAATCCAGCTCTCACTTCGGACTTTGAGACTGCTCCCTTCTCTGCAGGCTCCCCTGCCTGGGGCAGCCTGAGCCAAAATCCTGCTCCCTGAAAGATCCTTTGAATCATCCCATTTCAGCATCCCGGGACCTGCAGATCCCTGCTCTGCCTCTGTCCTCTGGGCGGGCGGGTCCCAGGTGTCCCCGAGAGGGCGCTCCCCGAGGCTGGGTGGTCCCCGGTCGGGCATCAGCTGACCTCACAGACCCAGGCGGAATGCGTGCAGACCTAGTTCCCCTACTCGCCCGCTCTCACGAAGTTCACGCTTGGCTTGCTCCTCTCACACTTGACTTGACTTATGGGGTCCCTCTAACCTCCGCCGCGAGCAGACATCGATTCTCACAAAGGTCATTATCTTCCTACCCTGGTTCCCCCCTCCCGCCCCCTCGGCTCCATCTCTGAGGTAGGTTTTCCTGGAACAGGAGGGAGGGAGGCACCCTTTCCCACACCCGGGCCTGGGGATCGACCCCTCCGAGCGGGGGCTTGAGAGGGGGTGCCCTGGGAGCCGCACCCGTCAATCACGGAGGCACCGGCACGGCCTCGCAGGCCATTAGGCGTAGGGCCGGCGCCCTGCTCACTCACCGGGCAGCCATCGGCAGGATGTTAGACGATCGCGGGGCGGCCATTCTTATGATTTATTCAAATACTCATTACAGTCAATCTATTTTTACACAGAGGTGAAGATGTGCGCTGATAACGGTTAATCATTTATAATTCCATGGACTGGTTGGGAGCCAATGTACTATCAAAGTCGCAGCCGCTGGGGCCCCGGGAGCCCCCGAAGCAGAGTGGGAAGGTTGCCCAGCCGCAGGCCCTTCTAGCTGACACTGCCTGAGCAGGGCCGGGGTGGCGGGCACAGCTGGAATAAAGGACCAGGGGACCCCAGACCAGTCTCCAGGAGCTCAGCCTCATGAGGGCACGCAGCACTGTGCAGGCAGAGAGATGCCCAGCAGACGGATGAGGCAAAGAAACCCAGAAGATGGAGAAACCACCTCTAGCTGGATTACCAAAGGAAGTTCCCCTGAGCAGACTGAACAGAGGCCAGGGCCTACGGATTAGAAGACTTCTGCCAAGTGGGAGAACCTGATGAGCAAATACGCACACACAGAAGGTGCAGTGGTTCCTGGGCTGACCGGAGGGAAGCGACCAGCAGCATTTCCTTTTCCCTCCCTCCTGTCTCTCCAGAAACAACCAGACATAAAAGCAAGTGTGAGCTCTGAACTTGGCCTGGTTCCTCCTCTCAAAGCCTCCCACTCTTGGCTCCCAGACCATAGTGGCTGGGGTCTGGCCTGGCCTTGCAAACTCAAGAATTTCCCTCTCCAGCACTCATGACACACAGAACACATCAGACCCACCGTAATGCGCAATCAATAAAATCTAATTAAATAGGACGTCCTGTTAAAGGGCCCCTTCATCACATTCAGGCCTCATCTAATTACAGGTCCACCGTATTTCACTTCCTGACCGGCTCACTGTCAAGCGTGTCCCTTGCACAAGGCATGGCTGTGGATGATCAGGTTCAGGGCTGGTCTTTAACCCATAACCTTATTGAGTTAGCTCAGAAAACGCCAATCAAAGTTACTCACAGTTCACAGTCCCTCTGCTGGTGAGCGGCATGGAGGTCGGCCTCAGGGTCCCACTCCAGTTTCAACCTGATGATGAGAAAAGACATCTTTACAGACTGTGAGTGGGCCAACACCTCCCCTCTAGGAGTCCCGGAGAAAAAGAGGCTCACGGCTGTGGGGCGCCCTGAGCTGAGCAAGGCAATGATCGTTTACCAATGCCTCCTGTCTGACCAAAGACCTCGGGCAGAGCAGGACAGGATGGAGGAGCCCCTGGGAAAGCTCAAAATCCACATGGGGATTTGAAGACAAGCAAACACCACCATCAACGCTGTGGTTTATGGCAGGATTATGGAAAGTGAAGAGTCCCATTCATTGGGCAATAAGGGAGATGTACATGGGGATGGGGGGGTGACTGATAAGATCAGAAAACATGATGGTTTTATCCTGGGATAAAGCAACGACAACAATAAAAAGAAGAAAAACCCAGCCAGGGACTTCCCTGGTGGCCCAGTGGTTAAGAATCCACCTTGTAATTCAGAGGACTTAGGTTCGATCCCTAGTCAAGGAGCTAAGATCCCATATGCCTTGGAGCCACTAAGCCCGAGTAACCTAACTACTGAGCCCAAGTATCACAACTAGAGAGTCTGTGCACTGCAGTGAAAAATCCCACATGACACAATGAAAATCCTGCATGCTGCAACTAAGACCCAATACAGTCAAATAAATGCATTTTAAAAAGGGGGAAAAAAAAAAAAGCCAGCACATATTTATACCATCTACACTCACCCAGCCCAGCAGGAATAAAATCCATGGGTCCCATAATAAAAGTGCTGCCACGTCATTGGTGAAACAAGAATATCCATCAGATAAGATGAGAACATACATAGCAGTGCTGAACTATGTGGTAGAGACTATAACTCCCTCTCTCTCCACAGAAACAGGGTCTGTGAGAGCTGGAGCCTTCAGGGAAGTTTTCAGGGAGAGGGAGAACTTGACCAGGGTCTTGGAGGACTGGAAAGGCAAAATCCAGCTGGTGGAAGACGACCAGGGGCATTCCAAGAAAGGGAGCAATCTGAGCAAGAATGATGGGGGAAAGCACGGACTGTCCAGGGACGATGCAGAGGCTGCCCGGCTGAGACACTGGAGGAGGAATTAATGCTGAGTCAGCCGGCTGGGGCCAGAGCATCCCAGCTCGAGTCTTAGGTGGAGAGGTCAGGCTTGGGCTCGGAGCTCCCGGAGCCACGGAAGGTTTTCCAACAAAGAAATGTCATGAAGGAGAGGACCCTCCCACCCCCACCACTCTGTAGTACTTTCCTTTTAATTAAAATGAGAGGCTTCCTGGAAAAGGTGGAGTTTCAGACAGGACATTCAGGAATGGGGTATGATACAACACGCTCCTGGAAAGATGTCTCTCTTGTTCATGATGATGTCACTCAAAATGAGGCACTTCCTGGAGCTGTCTACTAACATCTCCAGGACCAAGACTGATGACTCAATGGTAGTGCCTCAGAGACAAGACCAGACTGCTGATGGCACGTGGCTGAGGATGAGGACTGCATTTGTGCATCTGGTTAGCCCACAGTGTGATAGGTTCTCCCCAAGTGTCTGCTGAAATGTTCAGTGGTGGACTCGGCTCATTCTAACCAGAACCTGACAACAAGCTCCTAGCTGGCAATGGACTCCAACTTGTAATCTTCTACACTATTGACACATTGCTACTGAGCATATATGAACTCAGGACAGGAAGTTTCTTGGTTGAACTGCATACAGTGAGGATTTATCCCTGCCCCAGGACTGAATGTTGAGACCCCAGTGACTTGGAAGAAAATAGGTTGGATTTGCCATGTGCACATGCTGCTCAGCTGGCCAGGACAGCCACTCTGTTCGGCAGATGGATTCTGATGGGCACGTGTTACAAAGCTTTGAACAAGTTGAAAGGACGGGCCAAAACTAAAAAGTCAATTTTTCCCGTAACCAGTTTTTATCTCTTGCACAATAACATCATGACAACCATAAATGAAATAAATTTGAAAATAAAAAAAATCTTATTACAATCCTATTACTCTAAACCATCAAATGATTATATACTATGTCCACATGCAAATCCATTTTAGTTTTTTACTGAGTTGTAGAAAAAGATTTGACAAGAATAAATATACCAAATCCTACTCTTAACATTCAAAAGTCAATTACAAAAGTCATACATTGGGAATTTCCCCAGTGGTCCAGGGGTTAAGAATATGCAGGGGACATGGGGTCAATTCCTGATCTGGGAAGATTTCACATGCCAAGGGGCAATGAATCTTGTGCACCACAACCACTGAAGTCCAAGCGCCCAGAGCCCACATTTCACAACAAGAGAAGCCCTTGCACTGAAACTAGAGAGTAGCCCCTGCTTGCCTCAACTAGAGAAAACCCATGCATAGCAACAAAACCCCAGCACAGTCAAAAAAATCACAAATTGGGGTGACCTGGTTTTTTAAAAAAGGGCAAGTGTTATTTGAGTTAAATGCAAGTTGAGGTAGAGCCCAGGGTGTGATGTTGCTGCCAAACCCATTACATTGATCTCAGTTGCCTTAATAGCTGTATGATAGGCAACCAAGAGAATGGTCCTCTCACTTTAGACTTATCGATCTACATTACTTTTAGATGCAATTTTGACATCATATTTTAATAACTTTGATGATGATGAGTAGAAGAGAGAGGTGAGCAAAGGTGTCTAGTGGTCAAAGTACTGGCTAAAAGTTTAGTAATTCAAAGCACAACCTCTGGAATCAGACAGTACAGGTGTCCATCACAGCCCCACCACTTCCTGGCAGTGGGCCCATGGGTAAGTTACTTAACATCTCTATGTCACAGTTTTTCATATGTTGTTCTTCAGTTGCTAAGTCATGTTTGACTTTTTGCAACCTCATGGACTGTAGCACACCAGGTTCCTCTGTCCTTCACTATCTTCCAGAGTTTGCTCAGATTCATGTCCATTAAGTCAGTGATGCTATCTAACTATCTCATCCTCACCACATCCTTTTCCTTTTGCCTTCAATTTTTCACAGCATCAGGGTCATTTTCAAAGAGTCAGCTCTTTACATCAAGTAGTCAAGTATTGCAGCTTCAGCATCAGACCTTCCAATGAATGTTCACGGTTGATTTCCTTCAGGATTGACTAGTTTGATCTCTTTGTGGTCCAAAGGGACTCTCAAGAGTCTTCTCCAGTACCACAATTCAGAAGCATCAGTTCTTTGGCACTCAGCCTTCTTTATGGTTCAACTCTCACATATATAAATGACTACTGGCAAAACCATAGCTTAGATTATACAGATTTTTGTTGGTAAAGTGATGTCTCTGCTTTCTAATATACTGTCTAGGTTTGTCATGGGCTTCCCTGGTAGCTCAGCTGGTAAAGAATATGCCTGAAATGTAGGATACCCCAGTTCAATTCCTGGGTCAGGAAGATCCCTGGGAGAAGGGATAGGCTACCCACTCCAGGATTGTTGGGCTTCCCTGTTGGTTCAGATGGTAAAGAATCCACCTGCAATGCAGGAGACCTGAATTTGATCCATGGGTTGGGAAGATCCCCTGGAGGAGGGAATAGCAACCCACTCCAGTATTCTTGCCTGGAGAATTCCCATGGACAGAGGACCCTGGCAGGCTACAGTCCATGGGGTTGCAAAGAGTTGGACATGACAGAGCATCTAAGCACAGCACAGCACAAGTTTGTCATAGCTTTCCTTCCAAGGAGCAAACATTTTTAAATTTCATGGTTGCAGTCACTGTTTGCAGTGATTTCGGAGTTCAAGAAAATAAAATCTTTCACTGCTTCCATTTCCCCCCCTTCTATTTGCCACGAAGTAATGGGACCAGATGCCATGATCTTAGTTTTTAATGTTGAGTTTCAAGTTTTTTCACTGTCCTCTTTCACCTTCATCAAGAGGTTCTTCAGTTCCTCTTCACTTTCTGCCATTAAAGTAGTATCATCTGAATGTCTGAGGTTGCTGATATTTCTCTCAGCAATCTTGATTCCAGCTTGTGATTCATCAGTCCAGCATTTCACATGATGTATTCTGCATATAAGATAAATAAACAGGGTGACAATATACAGCCTTGGCATACTCTTTTCCCAATTTTGAACCAGTCCACTGTTCCATGCCCAGTTCTAACTGTTGCTTCTTGACCCACATACAGGTTTCTCAAGAGGCAGATAAGGTGGTCTGGTATTCCCATCTCTTTAAGAATTTTCCAGTTTGTTGTGATCCACACAGTCAAAGCCTTTAGCATATTTAATGAAGCAGAAGAAGATGTTTTTCTGGAATTCCCATGCTTTCTCCATGAATGTCAGCAATTTGGCCTCTCTGTCCTCTGCCTTTCCTAAACCCAGCTTATACATCTCGAGGTTCTCAGCTCACATACTATTATAGCCTAGCTTGAAGAACTTTGGGCATAACCTAGCTAGCATGTAAAATGAGTGCAATTATATGAAACTTGAACATTCTTTTGGATTGCCCTTCTTTGGGACTGGAATGAAAACTGACCTTTTCCAGTCCTGTGGCCACTACTGAGTTTTCTAAATGTGCTGGCATATTGAGTGCAGCACTGTAACAGCATCATCTTTTAGGAGTTTTAAATAGCTCAGCTGGAATTCCATCACCTTCAGTAGCTTTATTTGTAGTAATGCTTCCTAAGGACCACTTGACTTCACATTCCAGGATGTCTGGCTCTAGGTGAGTGACCACACCATCATGGTTATTCGGGTCATTAAGACCTTTTTTGTATAGTTTTTCTGTGTATTCTTGCCACCTCTTCTTAATCTCTTCTGCTCCTGGTAGGTCGCTTCTGTCCTTGCTATTGTGCCCATTCTTGCATGAAATGTTCATTTGGTGTCTCTAATTTTCTTGAAAAGATCTCTAGTCTTTCCCATTCTATTGTTTTCCTCTATTTCTTTGCACTGTTCATTTAAGAAGACCTTCTTATCTCTCCTTGCTATTCTCTGGAACGCTGCATTCAGTCGGGTATGTCGTTCCCTTTCTTCCTTGCCTTTTGCTTCTCTTCTTTTCTTTGCTATTTGTAAAGCCTCCTCAGACAACCACTTTGCCTTCTTGCATTTCCTTTTCATTGGTATTATTTTCATTGTTTACTACCTCCTGTACAATGTTAATGAGTTTTTGTCCATAGTTCTCAGTTCCCATCTGTAAAATGGGGCTAATGAGGGTTCTGTTCTGCCTTTGAGGTTGGCTGTAAGGGTTGACTGAATCCATATACTGTAAAGTGCCTAGAACAGTGCTTTGTTCAAAATAAGCACGCATTGCATATTACCTGTCATTGTTGTTATTTTAATTATCAGGGGCCATGAGGTAGAAGATACAGGAGAAGAAACTAGAGATGGACCTCCATTTGCTCCTCTCTAACATGACGCATTGGTTCCAGTTCTATTGACAACAATCTCTCTCCCACATGGAGTTCCTCCATATATTTGAAGAGCGGCTGGTGTTGCTCCACAGGGTAGACTTAGGGCTAATTGACAGATATTAGAGGAAGCCAACCTGCAGTTCAATATATAAGGACTTCTCTAGTCCGAAGAACCATCCAACAGCGAGTAAGGCTTCCTTGGAAAGTGAGCTTCCAACTCAGGAAAGAGGATCCTGTGTTGGGTAAGAAGATGCTCCTGAGCATGGTCTCCCAGACGTGGCTCCCCTCACCCATAAAACATTGAAAAGAAAACACTGGGAGACTGGGAGGGGTGACAAACATGCATATCGATAAAATATTAAAAGTGTCTTCTTTTATCATTGTTTGATAAAGTAAATCAACCCTTCAAAGTAAGGTGAACACAAAGGGCCACTCACTGAGCTCTCTGAAATGAATGGGGCATCATAACCAGCATCATCCCTGCTCTGCCACCATCGTGTCTGTCTCCTCTTTCTGTCTCTGCCTCTTTTGGTCTCTATGTGTCCATCTCTCTCACACCCAACACTCATGCACACATATGGGCACACGCAGCCTCTCCACACTGTCCTTGTTTGCCACACCTCACTCTGCACCAGCGGAAAAGTCTTCCTATCTGGCACTGACCCAGGAATGCGCGCTGGGGAGCCATGTGCATGTCATTTTAGGGCCTTCCAGGGCCATCAGCCTTTCATCCTGGAATGCCACATCAAAGGCCTTGTGACAAGCAGCCCTTCCATAACACAAACAGAATCTAAACTCAGGCCTGCCTTACTCACTAAAGAAGACAGATTTGAATCATAAATGGGATTGACTATTCACATTCATAAATATGTGGACATTCATGAAATGGTAAATGAGGAGGGAGCTGAAGAACATTCATCATTAAGAGGTTGGGGGGGACAGAAGAAAGCTTCCCACAGGAGGGAGCATCCTAGAACTTGACTCTGCATGCCCAAGGAGAGCTGAGCCAGCTCCCACAAAGCATCCTGGGTAAGAGAGAAGGCTGGAGGGAGATGAACTTGGAACTTGGCAAGACAGGGCTGGGGGAGGGGGGGTGTCTAACACAGAGGCCACGAGACCAAGGGTGTCATGGGTTCACGCCCTGACTCCATCGTTAACTTACTGTGTGGTCTTGAACATGGAACTTTAACCACTGCCTGATTCAGTTTCCCCATCTGCAAAATGATAGTGTTTGGCTAGATAATTCTGGAAGCATGTGACTTCTACACATCTCTGATGTTACCCAGACTCACCTCTTCCCCCACTCTGCCCACCCACCCATGGGGGCCCTGAAGTAGCTCAGTCTATGATTGTGGTTAAGAACAGAGACACAGGAGGCAGACAGTTCCAGGTTTAGCATGGGTCCATCACCTCCCTAACCTTAATCTCTACAGACATCAATGCTTGCATCTTTAAAAGGGGAATAAGAGCAGCACCTTTAAATGAGGTGATGCCCCAAGAGCACTTTGTGCAATGCTTGGAACATACTCATAACAACGAATGGGGCTGCTGTTGCTGCTCTTCAGCACGAGGAGGTGAGGGCTGGCAGCAGCTCGATGGGGAAAGGGAGGCAAATCAAGAAGCCTGAGGGCCTCTGCCTTCATCCCACCACCCATGACAAGCCGCTCTGCTCTTCCCCGGACCAGGCCCTTATGAGGAGGACAAATCGTGACAACCTGTTGTCAGGCACCCGGAGTCTCTCTGGATCTCTGGATCTCTGAGAAACCTCTGTAGGAACATAAGCAAAACTCCCCAAAGAGAAACAAAACGTAAAAAAGACACTCCCAGGGCTTCCCTGGTGGCTCAGTGGTAAGGAGTCCGCCTGCTGATGCAGGAGACTTGGGCTCGATCCCTGGCCTGGGAAAATCCCACATGCTGTGGAGCAACGAAGCCCCTGCATCCCGACTACCGAGCGTGTGCTCTAGAGCCCGGGAGCTCCAATGTCAGAGCCTGAGCTCTAGAGCCCGGGAGCCCCAGCTGCTGACGCCCTCACTCTAGAGCCCTTGTTCTGCAACAAGAGAACCCACCGCAATGAGAATCCCACATACCAGACGAAAGAGTAGCCCTGATCGGCACAACTAGAGAAAGCCCACACAGCCACGAAGACCCAGCGCAGACAAAAATAAATAAATAAGACCCTCCAAGACAGAGTCACCTGCAGGGTCACCGTGGGTCCTGCCTCTCCCGCCTCATCACCCCGAGAACCCTCTCTACTCCGCCTCTGCTCCCCTCACACACACCCCCCATGACGGCTCGCTGTGCTTTATGTTAATGTCAGAGTGAGGCTGTCCGTCAGTTACAGCGTCGCAGGCCCTGAGCACCAGCCTCTCGGTGACACAACGACTGAGGAAATGAACACCGGGAGACTCGGCTGGCACTAAGCGCTCGGCTCTGAGAAACGTACCGGCCCAGCCCTGAGGGTGCTGCACAGGTCCCCTCAGAACCTGGTGAGAACAGGCTCCTTTCCCGCCGTCCTCAGCCTCCTGGGCTGCTGGCAGGTCTGGGCGCCCAGCTGCAGAGAGGACCAGGGAAATTCCCTCAGCCATGCCCTCCGGCCTCAGTCCGAGACTCTAAGCCAGGTCCTACACCTGTAAAGAGGGCACCCTCGGGAACGAGAAAACACCAAACCCAAGACGTACTTATTCTCCACCAGGAACATCACTGCTCTTCTTCCTGGCCCATCGTCACTTGCCTTAGGCTTCCTTCTCTCCCCTGGGCCGCTAATCCATCTCTGGGCCTCCAGCCTCATCCCCTTTCGGCCCGTCCACCACTTCCCCCAAGCCCGGGATGTCCCTGAAACACAAATTCCGTCACGTCCGTTCCTCCTCCAAACCCTCCAAGGACAGCTCAGCGTCTGGCAGAGGTCACCCACCAGCAGCCCTGAGCCAGCCTCTTGCCTGCTTGATGTTTTTGTAAACACAGACAACATCTAAAAAGCTGAAAATTTCACATTTGAAAATCCAGATCCTAGGTTTTCTCCCAGATTCGGGATGAACGCCAATCTTAACATCTTCACGTGGCAGTCTCTGGATGACACCAAGTGTCAGAGGCCCCCTTTTCAGGCGTGGGTCCCCCTGTTTGTCTCACAGAGAGAAGGCAGGTGTCGCTTGCAAGAAGCCCACAGGGCCGGGCACCTGGAGGCTGACTCAGCTGCCGGCTGAGGGCTCAAGGTGACAGCGTGGAGGTGGCTCATTGCGTTCTCAGCCGCGCTGTTCTCAGCCAGGCCCACAAGTATTCCTCCTTCTCTCTCCCCTGGATCGCTGCTCCACCTCTGGCCAGGAGACAGCCAGAGAAGGTCCTAGGGCAGTTTCTAGGAATGCCAGGACTACGGGGCCCCACCCCTGAGTCCAGCCTCTCCCCACCCCCAACTCAGTAGAGGCTGCACCCCCTCCCTTTATTTCCATCCCACTGTTCCTATCAAAGCCCTAACCGCACATATTTTGTTAATTGTACAAACCTAATGGGGGAATGCATTGGCAAAAAAGGGTAATGGCCATCAGACCAGCAATAAAACAAAATTAATGGCCCATAGGAAGAAATCATGTCCACTTAATCCTGGCTCTGAAACTCTAATAGAATAATGGAATACCAGCGGAGGGGTTTTTCTCTCCATGCAGATTGCTTACACCATGTTAATCACTTGCAAAGCAGGCCACATACCACTCCGGCTCACATGACCCTCCAGGGAAAGTAGCAGACCAGAAACATTTAGTGCCAGGCTCATTACTGACATGCCCCACCAGCAGCGACACCTTCCCCCCTTCCCCACCTCCCCAGGTGACTCTGGGACAGCAAGTGGGGGTGTCATTGAGAGCCATCAGGTGTGGTGGGCCGGAAAGCAAGACACACGACACCTAACAATAGCAGACCTTTATTGAGTGCTTACTATGTGCCAGACACTGGGCTGGCTGAGCGCTTTCCATGTACTGGATTACATCTTCATCTTCTGTAGCTAGAGGCCAGCAAGATAGCCATTAGCTACCTCTGGCTTTTTATTTATTTTTTAAGTTTTTTAAAAAAAATTAAAAAAAATTATTTTTGGCTATGCTGGATCTTGATTGCTATGTGCGAGCTTTCTCTAGTTGTGGTGAGCAGCGGCTCCTCTCTAGTTATGGTGCTCAGGCTTCTCATTGCGGGGGCTTCTCTTGTTGCAGAATCTTCCCTGTAGCTCAGAGGGTAAAGAATCTGCCTGCAATGCAGGAGACCCAGGTTCGATCCCTAGGTCGGGAAGATCCTCTGGAGAAGGAAATGGCAACCCACTCCAGTACTCTTGCCCGGAGAATCCCAAGGACAGAGGAGCCTGGCGGGCCACAGTCCGTGGGGTCCCAAAGAGTGGGACACCACTGAGTGACTAACACTACTCCTCCTCCTCCTGTTGCAGAGCAGGGCTCTAGGGCACGTGGGCTCTTTAGTCTCAGTTCCCAGGATCTAGAGCACAGACTCAGTAGTTATGGCACACGGGCTGAGTTGCTCTGCCACATGTGGGATAAAACCAGTGTCTCCTGCACTGGCAGATAGATTCTTTTGCACCAAGCCACCAAGGAAAGCCCTATTTCTATTTTTTTTTTTTAAGGTAAGCTTTTTTGTTGTTGTTTGGCTGTATCACGAGGCACATGGGATCTTAGTTCCCCAACCATGGATGAACCCATGCCTCCTGTATTGGGAGCAGGGAGTCTTAACCACAGGACCATCTGCCAAGGGAGTCCCCACATCTGGCTTTCAAAATACAAATCATAATTCATAAAAATTAAATAAAATCTAAAATCTAGTCTACCAATTCACTGGCCACATTTCAAATGCTCGACAGCCATGTGTGGCTGTTGCACTGGGAGGCCCAGAAAGACCAGGCTCCCGTCATCACAGGCAGACAGTGCCGCTCTAGTACACGAAAGTCAATTGTCTTGCTCATCGAACTGATTCTGAAATCAAGGCACAGAGAGGTGAGGCAAGCAGCCCAAGGTCATGGCTGAGCTGGGTTCGAGCCCAGGTCCCATTCAGCCTGGCTCCGAATCCCCACCCTCCACACAATTTCTTGATAGAACAAGTGGTCGAGGTGGCTAGGAGACCCTTTGACAGTTAGCTGTAGACAGACCCTTCTGTCCGCCACAGGCCCCCGGGCCCCCAGAGAGCAGACAGACGCCAGGACTCTGCTTGGGGGTCAGCACTGTGGGGTTTCAAACCCCGGAAGGTCGCCTGGAGAAGGAGGGCTTCATACTTCATCCAGCCCAACCTCCCTCAATTTATGGATGAAGAAACCAATTCACAGAAATGTCAAGTGGCTTGTCCAAAGTCAGACAGCTGATTAGTGACAGAGTTCAGATTTCCTGACGACCATGCCTCACTGGCCAAGGAAGAGGACAGAGCAAGGCCCTGAGAGAACGAAAGAGAAGGAGGCGGTGTCCCTCCAGCCTTCCTGGGGAGTCGGAGAAGCAGCAGAGGAAGAAAGAGGGGCAGCCCACAGGCCTAAAAACTGCAGTGGTTCAGAGCTTGACACTGCATGGCTACTATCTTTGGAAAAAATAGTAAGTCAAGATCTATTGCAATTAAAAATACACAGACACTTCTCCTCAGCAGCCCCAGTCTGAGAATGTATCCTATAGAAAGGAAAGTACGAGAGATTTCCCTGGAAGTCTAGTGGTTAAGACCCCAAACTTCCAGTGCATGGACTGTGGGCTTGATATCTGCTCGGAGAACTAAGATCCCACATGCCAAATGACATGGCCAAGAAATAAAAATAAATAAATACAATCTTTTAAAAAAGGAAAGTACCCATGCATGAGGATAATGCAGCAGCAATTTGTAGTGTGAAGGAGTGAAAAAGAAGCTAGATATCCATCAGGTGAGGAATGTTTGAATAACCTGCAATACAGCTATACTATCATTAAATGCTGCTATTCAAAAGGGCAGGGCTTCCCTGGTAGCTCAGCTGGTAAAGAATCCACCTGCAGTGAGGGAGGCCTGGGTTTGACCCCTGGGTTGGGAAAATCCATGAAGGAAGGCATGGCAACCCACTCCAGTATTCTTGCCTGGAGAATTCCATGGACAGAGGAGCCTGGAGGATGACAGTCCATGGGGTTGCAAAGAGTTGAATATAACTGAGCAAAGCACAGTGCATTCAAAAGAGCAAGTTAGATATACATCTTTTGCCGCAAGACATGGCCAGAATGTTCCAAGTAAGAAAACTGAGGAGCAGAATGATGTGTGTGGTGTGATTCCATTTCTGTAAAAATAGAGAAAAACTCCAGATTGAGTGCATCCATGTGCATGAGTCTGTGAGAGCACAGAGATGGAAGGAACAGCCCGTGTGTTCAAGGCCGGTGCTGATGTGGGACAAGGAACAGGAGGACCACTGCCGTTCGAACACCTTTGCCTGGTTTCAGGTTGCAGTGAGTGCGGCCACTTTTGTAATTTTTGAAAAGAAACTCAATTTTTTTTGACAATTGCTCAGTCGTGTCCTACTCTTTGTGACTGCATGGACTATACAGTCCATGGAATTCTCCAGGCCAGAATACTGGAGTGGGTAGCCTTTCCCTTCTCCAGGGATCTTCCCAACCCAGGGATCAAACCCAGGTCTCCCACATTGCAGGCAGATTCTTTACCAATTGATCTATCAATAACGAAAAGAAGATAACTGACAAAAGAAAGAAAAACAGGCTGGACTTGGGAGGCAGTCAAATCCGACTTCAAACCTGCCTTACTGGGAATTCCCTGGTGGTCCAGTGGCTACGACTCCAAGCTCCCAATGCAGGGGGCCCAGGTTTGATTCCTGGTCAGGGAACTAGATCTCACATTCTGCAACTCAGACCCAGAGCAGCCAAATAAATAAATTACAAAAAAACAAAAAAACCTGCCTTACTAGCTGCATTGTGTTGGGCAAGTTACTTAACCTCTGTCCATCTTTGTTTCCTTACCTGGAAACTAATGATAATAATATCATAGCATGGTTGGTGGTGGGGGAGTGGGTGGAGATTGATAATAAAATGAATTTAAAGCTACTCAATAGCCTGGACCTTTTAAAGCAACATTGACAGACTGGTCTGCCCAGTACACAGAGGTACTTTCTTAATTGACACTTCTGGGCACTGATGTAGGAATTAATCATATGCTTCTCAGGGCCCCTGTATTTTGTCTTATATTAAAGTTCTATTACGTATGTCTTCTTCCTAGAACATAAGTTCCTTGTGAGCAGGAATAGTACCTTGATTATTTATTCCTTCATCCAGCCATCCATTTATTATTTAGTTAATAATAACTGAGTACATCATGCAGAGTACAATATGCAGAGTACATCATCAGAAATGCTGGACTGGATGAAGCACAAGTTGGAATACACATTGCCAGGAGAAATATCAATAACCTCAGACATGCAGATGACACCACCCTTATGGCAGAAAGTGAAGAAGAACTAAAGAGCCTCTTGATGAAAGTGAAAGAGGAGAGTGGAAAAAGTTGACTTAAAGCTCAACATTCAGAAAACTAAGATCATGGCATCCAGTCCCATCACTTCATGGCAAATAGATGGAGAAACAGTGGAAACAGTGGCAGACTATTTTGGGGGGCTCCAAAATCACTGCAGGTGGTGATTGCAGCCATGAAATTAAAAGACACTTACTCCTTGGAAGGAAAGTTATGACCAACCTAGATAGCATATTAAAAAGCAGAGACATTACTCTGCCAACAAAGGTCCATCTAGTCAAAGCTATGGTTTTTCCAGTAGTCATGTCTGGATGTGAGAGTTGGACTATAAAGAAAGCTGAGTGCCGAAGAATTGATGCTTTTGAACTGTGGTGTTGGAGAAGACTCTTAAGAGTCCCTTGGACTGCAAGGAGATCCAACCAGTCCATCCTGAAGGAAATCAGTCCTGAATAATCACTGGAAGGACTGATGTTGAAGCTGAAACTCCAATACTTTGGCCACCTCATGTGAAGAGTTGACTCACTGGAAAAGACCCTGATGCTGGGAGGGGTTGGGGGCAGGAGGAGAAGGGGATGACAGAGGATGAGATGGTTGGATGGCATCACCGACTCGATGGACATGAGTTTGAGTAAACTCCGGGAGTTGGTGATGGACAGGGAGGCCTGGCATGCTGCAGTCCATGGGGTCGTGAAGAGTTGGACACGACTGAGCGACTGAACTGGACTGAACTATTAATAACTGAATAATTGCGTCTTAGACACATGCACCAACACTGTGCCTGACATCAGAGATGCAACAATAAATAGAACAGAAAAGCTCCTGCTTTCATGGAGCTCATATTCTAATAGTTCACATTATATAATTCACAATTATATAATGTTGGAATGATAAGCACTGAAGAAAAAAGACGCCCAAGGCAAGAACTTACTGTACAGCACAGGGAACTCCGCTCAATGTTATGTTCCAGGCTGGATGGAAAGGGAGTTTGGGGGAGAATGGACACGTGTATTAGTATATGTATGGCTGAGTCCCTTTGCTGTCCCCCTGAAACTATCACAACACTGAAAATACACTATACCCTAATACAAAATAAAAAGGTTTCTTGGTTTGGCAACAGGCTAGGGAGCAGAAGTGACTGGGGAGGGCGTCTTCGAGAGGGTGGACAAGAAAGAGCCTCAGAGTTCCCTAAGAAAGTCCTCTTCGGGCATATTCCACAGACCCAGTGAGGTTAGTATTTATGCAAATGATGTTAGTTGAAGAACAAAGTAAAAATAGATTCGATGGAGAACAGAGGATAATTAAGACTCCTTAAAAAACATCCCTCTACTTCTAAGTTTATTCCCCAAAGAATTGAAAGCAGGGACTCAAAAAGCCAATTTGTATTCCCATGTTCATAGCAGCATCATTCATAGGAGCCAGAAAGTGAAAGCAACACAAGCATCCACGGCTGGATGACGGATAAACAAAAGGTGGTCTCTAAGTACTATGGAGTATGGTTCAACCCAACAAAAGGAAGGACAAGCGCTACAACGCATGTGAACCTGGAGAACATTGAGCTTTGTGAGATAGTCCAATCACAAAGTAACAAGTGCTGCAAGGTTCCACTCACATGAGGTACCCAGAGTACTCACATTTACAGAGGGAAAATAGAATGGGGGTAATCAGGGACGCAACTGTGGGCAGGAATCCCTTAGAAGAAATGGAGTAGCCATTGTGGTCAACAAAAGAGTCTGAAATGCAGTACATCGATGCAATCTCAAAAATGACAGAATGATCTCTGTTCATTTCCAAGGCAGACCATTCAATATCACGGTAATCCAAGCCTATGCCCCAACCAGTCATGCTGAAGAAGCTGAAGTTGAATGGTTCTATGAAGACCTACAAGACCTTTTAGAACTAACACCCAAAAAAGATGTCCTTTTCATTATAGGCGACTGGAATGCAAAAGTAGGAAGTCAAGAAACACCTGGAGTAACAGGCAAATTTGGCCTTGGAGTACGGAATGAAGCAGAGCAAAGGCTACTAGAGTTCTGCCAAGAGAATACAGTGGTCATAGCAAACACCCTCCTCCAACAACACAAGAGAAGACTCTACACAGGGACATCACCAGATGGTCAACACCGAAATCAGATTGATTATATTCTTTGCAGCCAAAGATGGAGAAGCTCTATAGAGTCAGCAAAAACAAGACTGGGAGCTGACTGTGGCTCAGATCATGAACTCCTTATTGCCAAATTCAGACTTAAACTGAAGAAAGTAGGGATAACCACTAGACCGATTCAGGTATGACCTAAATCAAATCCCTTATGACTATACAGTGGAAGGGAGAAATAGATTGAAGGGATTAGATCTGATAGACAGAGTGCCTGATGAAATATGGACAGAGGTTCGTGACATTGTACAGGAGACAGGGATCAAGACCATCCCCATGGAAAAGAAATGCAAAAAGGCAAAATGGTTGTCTGAGGAGGCCTTACAAATAGCTGTGAAAAGAAGAGAAGCGAAAAGCAAGGAGAAAAGGAAAGATATTCCCATTTGAATGCAGAGTTCCAAAGAAAAGCCAGGAGAGATAAGAAAGTCTTCCTCAGTGATCAATGCAAAGAAATAGAGGAAAACAACAGAATGGGAAAGACTAGAGATCTCTTCAAGGAAATTAGAGATACCAAGGGAACGTTTCATGCAAGGATAGGTTTGATAAAGGACAGAAATGGTATGGACCTAACAGAAGCAGAAGATATTAAGAAGAGGTGGCAAGAATACACAGAAGAACTGTACAAAAAAGATCTTCACGATGCACATAATCTCCATTGTGAGAGATTATGTGCACTCACCTAGAGCCAGACATCCTGGAATGTGAAGTCAAGTGGGCCTTAGGAAGCATCACTATGAACAAAGCTAGTGGAGGTGATGGAATTCCAGTTGAGCTATTTCAAATCCTGAAAGATGATGCTGTGAAAGTGCTGCACTCAATATGCCAGCAAATTTGGAAAACTCAGCAGTGGCCACAGGACTGAAAAAGGTCAGTTTTCATTCCAATCCAAAAGAAAGGCAATGCCAAAGAATGTTCAAACTACTGCACAATTGCACTCATCTCACACGCTAGTAAAGTAATGCTCAAAATTCTCCAAGCCAGGCTTCAGCAATACATGAACCGTGAACTTCCAGATGTTCAAGCTGGTTTTAGAAAAGGCAGAGAAACCAGAGATCAAATTGCCAACATCCGCTGGATCATCAAAAAAGCAAGAGAGTTCCAGAAAAACATCTATTTCTGCTTTTATTGACTATGCCAAAGCCTTTGACTGTGTGGATCACAATAAACTGTGGAAAATTCTGAAAAAGATGGGAATACCAGACCACCTGACCTCTTGAGAAACCTGCAGGTCAGGAAACAACAGTTAGAACTGAACATGGAATAACAGACTGGTTCCAAATAGGAAAAGGAGTACATCAAGGCTGTATATTGTCACCCTGCTTGTTTAACTTATATGCAGAGTACATCATGAGAAATGCTGGGCTGGAGGAAGCACAAGCTAGAATCAAGATTGCCGGGAGAAATATCAGTCACCTCAGATATGCAGATGACACCACCCTTATGGCAGAAAGTGAAGAGGAACTAAAAAGCCTCTTGATGAAAGTGAAAGAGGAGAGTGAAAAAGTTGGTTTAAAGCTCAGCATTCAGAAAACTAAGATCATGGCATCCAGTGCCATCACTTCATGGGAAATAGATGGGGAGACAGTGGAAACAGTGTCAGGCTTTATTTTTTTGGGCTCCAAAATCACTGCAGATGGTGACTGCAGCCATGAAATTGAAAGACACTTACTCCTTGGAAGGAAAGTTATGACCAACCTAGATAGCACATTAGAAAGCAGAGACATTATTTTGCCAACAAAGGTCCATCTAGTCAAGGCTATGGTTTCTCCAGTGGTCATGTATGGATGTGAGAGTTGGACTATGAAGAAAGCTGAGCGCCGAAAAATTGATGCTTTTGAACTATGGTGTTGGAGAAGACTCTTAAGAGTCCCTTGGACTGCAAGGAGATCCAACCAGTCCATTCTAAAGGAAATCAGTCCTGGGTGTTCATTGGAAGGACTGATGCTGAAGCTGAAACTCCAATACTTTGGCCACCTCATGCGAAGAGTTGACTCATTGGAAAAGATCCTGATGCTGGGAGGTATTGGGGGCAGGAGGAGAAGGGGACAACAGAGGATGAGATGGCTGGATGGCATCACCGACTCGATGGACATGGGTTTGAGTAAACTCCGGGAGTTGGTGATGGACAGGGAGGCCTGGTGTGCTGTGATTCATGGGGTCACAAAGAGTTGGACACGGCTGAGCAACTGAACTGAACTGAACTGAATCAAGGACTGGGGGAGAGAGATGAGGAGTTTTGGTTAATAGATACAGAGTTTCAGGGACTTCCCTGGTGGTCCGGTGGCTAACACCCTATGCTCCCCATGCAGGGGGCCTGGGTTCGGTCCCTGGTCAGGGAACTAGATCCTACATGCCACAATTAAAAGAGTTCACACACCACAACTAAAGAGATTCCACATGCTGTGACTAAAGACCCTGCATGTCACAGTCAAAACTGAAGAACCCATGTGCCGCAGCTAAGACCCAGTGCAATCAATAAATAAAGAAATAAATATTCTTTAAAAAATACAAAGTTTCAGTTCTGCAAGATCAAAGCATTTTATAAGTGGATTATGGTGATGGTTCAACATGAACCTCCAAATGTTCAAGGTGAATTTAGAAAAGGCAGAGGAACCAGAGATCAAATTGCCAACATCCGTTGGATCATCAAAAAAGCAAGAGAATTCCAGAAAAAAAATCTACTTCTGCTTTATCGATTACACTAAAGCCTTTGACTGTGTAGATCACAGTAAACTGTGGAAAATTCTTTAAGAGATGGGAATTCCAGACCACCTGACCTGCCTCCTGAGAAATCTGTATGAGGGTCAAGAAGCAACATAACCAGACAAAGAACAACAGACTTGTTCCAAATTAGGAAAGGAGCACATCAAGGCTGTATATTGCCATCCTGCTTATTTAACTTATATGCAGAGAACATCATGTGAAATGCTGGACTGGATGGTGCACAAGCTGGAATCTAGATTGCCGGGAGAAATATCAATAACCTCAGATATGCAGATGACACCACCCTTATGGCAGAAAGCAAAGAGGAACTGAAGAGCCTCTTGATGAAAGTGAAAAAGGAGAATGAAAAGCTGGCTTAAAACTCGAAATTCAAAAAATGAAGATCATGGCATCCAGTCCTATCACTTCATGGAAAATAGATGGGAAAACAATGGAAACAGTGACAGACTTTGTTTTCTTGGGCTCCAAAATCACTGCAGATGGTGACTACAGCCACGAAATTAAAAGACACTTGTTCCTTCAAAGAAAAGTTATGACCAACCTAGACATCATATTAAAAAGCAGAGGCATTACTTTGCTGATAAATGTCCATCTAGTTAAAGCTATGGTTTTTCCAGTGGTCATGTATGGGTGTGATTGGAACTATTAAGAAAGCTGAGCACTGAAGAATTGTTGCTTTTGAAGTGTGGTGTTGGAGAAGACTCTTGAGAGTCCCTTAAACTACAAGGAGATCAAACCAGTCAATCCTAAAGGAAATCAGTTCTGAATATTCATTGGAAGGACTGATGCTAAAGCTGAAACTCCAATCCCTTGGCCACCTGATGCAAATAACTGACTCATTGGAAAAGACCCTGAAGCTGGGAAAGACTGAAGGCAGGAGGAGAAGGGGATGACAGAGGATGAGATGGTTGGATGGCATCACTGACTCGATGGACATGAGTTTGAGCAAACTCTGGGAGACAGTGAAGGACAGGGAAGTCTAGCATGCTGCAATCCATGGGATCACAAAGAGTCGGACATGACTGAGCGACCGAACTGAACTGATGGTGATGGTTGTACCATATGAATGTGCTTAATGCCACTGAACTGTAAGCTTAAAATGGTTAAGATGGTGAGACATCTGCTCTGTGTACTTCACTACAGCTTTGAAAAAGAGGATAAGGGAGTGCAGGGCAGTAAGAGAGACCAGGGAGCCCCAGGTCTGTGCAGCCACAGTGCGGGAACACAGAGGGACTGGGGCTCCCAGGCCAGTGGGCCAGCAGGGGAGGTAGCCTTAGTATGGGAACATCTGATTCCAGGGTGCTGAGGCTAGACAGATGAGACAGCTTAGGGTGAAAAAGTGAAGGAACTGTTGGGAGGCTTTGTAGAGGCCTGGGCTTTCCTAGTGGCTTAGATGGTAAAGAATCCACCTGCAATGCAGGAGACCTGGGATCAACCCCTGGGTCGGGAAGATCCCCTGGAGAAGGACATAGCAACCCACTGCAGTATTCTAGCCTGGAAAATCCTCATGGGAGGAGCCTGGGGACTACAGTCCATGGGGTCGCAGAGAGTCGGACACGACTGAGTGACTGACTGCGTGTCCCCAGAGAGGCTAAGAATCACTGGAGGGGATAATCGCTAGGCTTATATTCAGCTAGAAAATTCTAAGATTCTGAGAAATCTTGCACTAAGTACCAACAAATCTTTGGGCCTCAAAGAAGTCAAGATGCTTATTCCTGCCTTGCCTACAACAGAGATGTAAAAATGGAGCAAAATGATGACATACTTTGAAAAGTTAAAATTATTTCCTTTGTGCAAATAAAGATGGTTATTGCTGCTGGGCCAGGTAAACAGGTGGAGGAGGGAGGCCAACTCGTCCCGGCCCTGAATCCTCAACAAAGGATACACAGTGACTGGATGAGATATGCTGCAGGGCAACTCTCCTTTGATAGGAAATGAAGGCCCCTGATCCTCCTTGTGGAGAGGGGTCTCAGCCAGAGAGAAAAGTTAACACAGCCTCTCCAGGAGGTGCAGCTCCGGACAGAGGAAAGGCGTCCTTTGTGCCAACAAGCCCTCTTCTTGCATCTGGCTTTACACTTGGGAGGAAATTTTCAACTGTGCAACTGGGCGAGTGGCAGGCTGAGAAGGCGACTGGGAGAAGAGCCCAGGTGGAGGATGGCATCTACCACCACAGAGCAGGACCCGGGTTGGAAACCTGGGTCATGACGAAAGTAGGGGCATGGGAACCTGGGCATAAAGGCAGCACCAGCCAGGAAGAGCAGCTCAGAGGCGGTGTCAGAACCACACGTGCTCGGACCTGGATGGGACCTTAGAGACGTCTATTCTGACTCCTCTTTTCACATTTGCAGAAAAGGGTTGAGAGAGGGGTGGTACTTAGCATGGAAGTCAGGCCAATAGCTCCCTTCATTCATTTATAAGATGTGTTTTGCATATCAGAGGCTTCCCTGTGTCAGAGATCGGTAATAAAGGGTGGGGCTTCCCTGATGGCCCAGCAGCAGAGAAATCGCCTGCCAGTGCAGGAGACTCAGGTTTGATCCCTGGTCTGGTCAGAGAAGGTCCACAAGCCTTGGAGAAACAAAACCTGTGCGTCACAACTATTGAGCCTGTGCTCTAGAGCTGGCAAGCCACAAGTGCTGCAGGACATGCCTTAGAGCCTGTGCTCTGCGACAGAAGAAGCCGCCGCAGTGAGAAGCCTGCGCACCACTGGCAAGGAGCAGCCCCCGCTCTCCACACTGGAGAAAAGCCCACAAAGTAAAGAAGACCCAGCACAGCCATACATAACTAAATTAACTAATTTTTTTTAAATGGTGGCTGTTTTAAAAATAATGATGATGATAAATGGTGAATCAGCTCCCTGCCCCGAAGGAGCCCAGTGTAATGAGAGAGACAGACTAAAGCGTGGAGGGTTGAGGGTCCCCCACTCCAGGCAGATGCATCCAGATGGGGTGAGGTGGGGACTCAGCCACTCCGTCTCAGACCAGTCAGTGCTGGAGGGAGTGGAAATATTCCCTCTGAGGTCAAGCCAAGCCAACAGCCCCTTGCATCTGAGATGGGTACCCACCATAGCAGCCATGGAAAGGAGCCTCAAGGGTCCAGCCCTGCTATCAGAGGCCACACTTGGCCGGCCAGCCACAGGTCTCAGGAACCAGACCTCTCCAAACTGAGCTTCTAGTCCATCACTTCCTAACTCACCCCTAACTGGGGCCTGATCTTGGATGTTGTTTCATCAGTAACAGGAGAGGGCTCCAGCTTGTTCAGCTGAGGGTAGGCAGATGCGCTTGGCACAGCGGATGATGCTGAATGGTGCCGGGGTGCTGATTCTCCGCAGAGGGGTGGCTCTGTGGAAGAGAAGCCAACCACTCGGCTCTCGTCCCCACCTGGATCCTCAGATCGCAGCAGGATGCTGAGCGAGCATTTGTTCCCAATTGTTCTTAGCCACTAATTTGGCTCCAGGGAATAACACCAATCTGAGAATAAACGGAGTAGGAAAACTGTGCCTTTCCTGAAGGAGGCCCAATTCACCATCAACAGGGGAGGGTCCGGGAGATTTCCCAAGTTTGTCACACTCACCCTCGGCCGGCCGCCTGAGCAGGCCTGGTCACCTCTCTCTCCAGCCCGGAGTCACCCAGCTGCCCTGCCATCTGCCGTGGCTCACTTGCTCAGGGCCCCTCCGAGGTGCCTCCAGCAGATTATTCTGAGGGCAGGTAGATAAAATGAGATTCCTTGCTAGCAGTAACTAGCCAGAACAATCTCTCTCCTGAGCCGCTTACAGTCTCCACCTGTCACCTGCCAGCAAAAGAACTGGTGAGCATCACAGGCTGGCTCAGGCCACCCTCCCTGGGTCCGAGAGGACCACCGAGTCCCTCTCCAGGCAGGACTTGCTCAGAAGGCCCTCTGTCGGGCTGCAGCAAGGTCGGCTTGGGATGCCTCTCCTGAGAGACACAAAAGCAGCTCTGTTTCTGGCCGAGTGAAGAGCAAGCACCCTCCAGGGGCAAAGGGGAAGGAAGAGCTGGTAAGCAAGGCCCCAGCAGCAGATGCTTTCTCAAGACTGATGGGCAGAAACCCCTGGAAACAAGAGGCCCTGCTCGTCATGAAATTGCCTCCTTGTGGCTTAAAATAACTGAATCAGAGAACATTCCCTGAGACACTCTTGAAAGCAAACTGGTCGATAAAATACCTTTACCAACCCCTGCAGCAGACAAGCCAGAGTTTCTATGACAAAGATACCTTCTTCACCAGCATGTGTCTTAGCTCTTCAGTAACCTCATAAATTCAACATCATATGAAAACTCTGGAAAGTAAACAATGTTTAAAAAATCTCTGAGCAGTCAAAGGACATGTTGCAAAATCTTTGCACGAAAGTCCATGAACCTGAGTCATAAGAAAACTCCCTGGCTCTGCTTAGAGCTTCTTCACTGATTTCATTTGTTGTTGTTTTTGTTCAGTCGCTAAGTTGTGTCCAACTCTTTGCAACCCGATGGACTGCAGCATGCCAGGCTTCCCTATCCTTCCCTATCTCCCAGAGTTTGCTCAAACTCATGTTCATTGAGTTAGTGATGCCATCCAACCATCTCATCCTCTGTGGTCCCCTCTTTTCCTCCTGCCCTCAATCTTTCCCAGCATCAGGGTCTTTTCCAGTGAGTCAGCTCTTCTTATCAGGTGGCCAAAGTATTGGAACTTCGGCATCAGTCCCTCCAATGAGTATTCAGGCTTGATTTCCTTTAGGATTGACTTTTTTGATATCCTTGTTGTCCAGGGGACTCTCAAGAGTCTTCTACAGCACCCAGTTTGAAAGCATTAATTCTTCGTATGCATTTTTTTATATGCTCAGTTATCTGAGCCCTTGAGCCACAGCTTATTAGAAGCAAAAAATGAAGAGGGAGCTTGGGCTTTGCCAGAAGACAGGTTGAGGGGATGGAGGATTAACCAAGGAGAAAGCTAAGGGGAATCTTGTGAATTACCATACAAGTTTCAGTCATGTTCAGGATCATCTTCTCAGGAAGTTAGAAGGGGTCCACTGATGATGTTTAAAACATCTTTGGAGGACTTTCAGGAGTAAACCTTTAGCCATTCAGAAATCCCAAATGAGTCTCCTTCTAGATGCTTCCAGGTTGCTGGGTTCTTCCTGTAGGCTGTCTTTTTTTTTAACCAAAGGAAAACTTTACTTCTATTTGAGATGGACTACTCTGATCTCACTCATGTATTTTTTTAAAATCTTTTTACTAATTTTACATGAGTATGGTTGCTTTACACTGTTGTGTTATTTTCTGCTGCACAGAAAAATGAATCAGCTACATGTCCACATGTGAGCTGTGCTTAGCTGCTCCGTGGTGTCCGACTCTCTGTGACCCCATGGACTGCAGCCTGCCAGGTGCCTCTGTCCATGGGGATTCTCCAGGCAAGAATACTGGAGTGGGTTGCCATGGCCTCCTCCAGAGGATCTTCCCAACCCAGGTATCGAACCCAGGTCTCCTGCCTTGCAGGCGGATTCTTTCCCATCTGAGCCACCAGGGAAGCCCAAGAATACTGGAGTGGGCAGCCTACTCCAGGCTACCCTGGATTTGCAGGCGGATTCTTCACTGAGCCCCTCTTTTTTGGATTTCCTTCCCATTTAGGTCGCCACAGAGCATGGAGTGGAGTTGCCTGTGCTGTACAATAGGTTCTCATTCGTTATCTGTCTTATACATAGTATCAATAGTATATATACGTCAGTCCCCATCTCCCAATTCATTCCACCCTGGCCTTTACCCCCTTGGTATCCATTCATTTGTTCTCTACATCTATGACTCTATTTCTGCTTTGCAAACAAGTTCACCTGTACCATTACACTAGATTCCACATATGTGTGTCAATGCACAATACACACTTTTTTCCTTTCTAATTTATTTCATTATGTATGACAGTCTCTAGGTCTACCCACATTTCTGCAAATGGCACAATTTCATTCCTTTTTGTGGCTGAGTAATATTCCACTACATTATGTACCACATCTTTATCCATTCCTCTGTCAATGGGCATTTAGGTTGCTTCCATGTCCTAGCCATTGTAAATAGTGCTGCAATGAACATAGCATGTATCTTTTTGAATTATGGTTTTCTCTGGTATATGCCCTACAGCGGGATTTCTGGGTCATGTGGTAGTTATGCTTTTGCTTTCTTAAGAAACCTCCATACTGTTCTCCACAGTGGATGCACCAATTTATACTCTCACTAACAGTATAGGCCCCTATTCTCTACATCTTCTCCAGCATTTATTGTTTGTAGATTTTTTTTTTTATGATGGCCATTCTGACCATGAGGTGATACCTCATTACAATTGTTTGCATTTCTCTAATAATTAGTGATATTGAGCAACTTTTCATGTCTTTGTTGGCCATCTGTATGTCTTTGGAGAAATGTTTAGTTAGATCCTCCTCTCCATCCATTTTTTGATGGTTGTTTTCTTGATATTGGGCTACATGACCTGTTTTCCTATTTTGGAGAGTAATCCCTTGTCAGCGACTTCATTTACTATAAACCACAGACCTATAGGTCATCTTGAGCTTGTTCAGAAGCTGCTTGTATTCATTCCTGGTTGGCTTATTCATTCGGTCAACAGGCACTGACTTTCTGGAGGCTGGAGTGGTCCAACAATGCATAAAATGAGATGAAGGCAAGGGTGGCTTTGATACATTACACACACACACACACACACACATGCGCGTGCGCGCACACCAGGGGCACTTATTACGCCTTAGATGCTCAGCAGACACATGTCGTACAGATGTAGTAAACACATCTGTAAAAAGGCAAGCCAGTCAGACCATCCTTTGACCCAGTCCTTAGCTACTCAAATGAAAATTTTGGGGGGAGGGGCTGTAATATTTCAGGAGTCAACTAAAAATGTCTTCTGATCAAAACTTTAAACTGTTCCACCAAGAAAAACAAAAAGACAGCATTGGGTCTAGAAAAACATGGAACAGATTTTCCAGTTCATCTCAGAGAAAGCTGTTGCCCCTCGGTGAGCCTGGCTTCCCCATCAATAAAACAAACAGTTTGGAGCCATCAATGTCTGAAGTGCTTCAGCTCCCTAGTCAACAGGATCTGAGTTATATGCAAGGACTGAGCCACCCTGCTTGATTTCTCTTATTTTCATCAAAGCTTTGGAAGGAAGGATTTTGGTCAAGTTATGGCCTCCAGCCAATCATCCAAAAACATGTGTGTTTTCTTCAGAGTCCCTTTAGATCTCTGCCCCAGGTGACTGACCAGAGGGGGCAGCAAGTGACCCTTCATCCTCTCCCCCGTCCCTCAGACAGCAGGCCGGGGGACATGGCGCTCATTTGAGAGACAGGAAATCTTTATGACACTCATAAGGGATGGTTGGGAGAGATTGGAATTTGGTCAATGTGTTCTGAAGAATTCGGGTTAATAATTTATATATGCATTTCTTAAAAAAAAAAAAACAACCCTCTTCTGAAACAAATTACATACAAATTGTGTGACATTTGAAGGAAATTTGCCAGTGTTGCTCAGTGAAGCATAATAAATATATGCAGCTAGCTCATAATAATAAGTTACTTAAACTCAGGGCACTAAATGATTTATTAATTGTCTCCTAATCCTTTCCAGCTACAATGAAAACCAGGAGCGTGGCCATATTTCACATACCAGTTCATAATGCTTCCGACGCCAAACAACAAGGCTGCCATTAGCTATCTCATCCATTTTTCACTCTGGTCCCTGACTCTGCAGATGGGCCTGAAGCAGGGCTTGGAGGAGGGGACTGTTACTGTCAGCAAAGGGGTAGATACACCCCAAAGACATTCCAGCCCACTGACATCTCCCATGGATGTTCACTTTGCCTGGAGTTCCCCTCCTTGGGCTCCGCTTCCTGTCCATCAGTACTGCCATCAGAACATGGTGCCCCTGGGTATATATTAGTCCTGGAGAACACAGAACATTGTCTCCCGGGATGCCCAGCACTAGGCTCATAGCCCTGAGTCCTCTCCAGCAGCAGATGGTGAGCCAAAGAGATCAGAACCAAGATGGGAAATAGAACACCAAGACCTGCCCTTTCTTGAGAACAGGCTGACCCAGTGGGGAATGTGGATTTCTGCTGTCAGGTCCACTTATTGGGCCTCCTCCCTACTCCTAGTGCTCCAGACATTAGCCTCTGCTTCCTGGGAAACTCTGTGCTCAGACGGTTGCCCAGAGCCGTCTGCAGCCCCAATCCTCTCTTGGGATTCACACCCACGTGGCTGCGCTGACCATGTGTCTGGCAGGAGGAACATCACCAGGAAGCTTAGAAGTCTATAGCCAGATACACTGCCTGTGGGTGGATGGACAGCTAGGACAAGGGAGGGTCCCAGGAGCTGAGTGAGTGACTTGAGAATCACAGAGATTGCGTTCAAGTGGTGAAATGATTCTCCAAGCCACCTCACCTCCCCCAACATTGTGTTGTTCTTTTTGTTTAGTTGCTAAGCCATGTCTAACTCTTTGTGACCCCATGGACTGTAGTCCACCAGGCTCCTCTAGCCATAGGATTTCCCAGGCAAGAATACTGGAGTGGTTGCCATTTCCTTCTCCAGAGAATCTTCCCAACCCAGGGATTGAACTTGCATCTCATGCATTGGCAGGTGGATTCTTTACCACTGAGCCACCTGCAAGGCCCACCCCCAACATGTTTCTCTCCAATATTCCCATCTCAGAATCTGCCATCTTCCACCAGGTACCGGCATTTGAGAAGCATCTTCCATTCTGCCTCTGCCCTCCCTCTCACTCCCACACCCAGTCCAGGGGACTTCACTCCCCCAGCACATTTCTCAGATCTCTCTCTTCCCATCTCCACTACCACTGCATAATTCAGAGATCAGGGGTGAAAATCAGCAGCTCTTACCCTATCCCCAGTGTTTTTGTTCTATTTTTTAATAGGTAATATGTAACCTGCTTCAAAAATCAAAAAGCACATAAAAGTTTACACTGAAATGTCTTCCTTTCATCCCTGTCTCCCACTTGCTCAAGCAAACACAAATGTAGATTCTTGTTTTCCCCTTTTGTGCACACTTTTCTGCATCTTGGTGGATTTTTTCTTTTTACACAATGTATTTTTGGAGGTCTTTCCATATCAGTACAAAGAGAGCTTCCTTAAACCTTTTTAAAGACACATTATTCCACTGTCAGTATAGTCTATAATATAGCTAACTGGTCCCCAATTAATGGACACTTGGGTCTTTCCCAATCTTTCACTCTTACAAATGATGTTGCAAGGAATAAATAAATAAATACTTTTAAAAAAAAAAAAAGGGACTTCCCTGGTGATCCAATGGCTAAGACTCTGTGATCCCAATGCAGGGGGCCCAGATTTCATTCCTGGCCAGGGAACTAGGTCCCACATGCCACAACAAAAGATCGCAAATGATGCAACAAAGACCAAAGATGCCACATGCTGCAAGTAAGACCCAGCACAGCTAAAGAAATAAATACTTTTAAAAAGAATAAACTTATGCATATGTCATTTCATATATGTGCAAATACATCCTTAGGATCAATTCCCTGATATGAGATGGCTGGTCAATGGGAATACGATTTATAATTCTGATAGCTATTGCCAGGTTGCCCTCCAAGTACAGCTGTACTGATTTACACTATAAGTCAGCCTGCTTCCCCCGAGACTTGCCAATACAGTGTGACAACAAACTTTAGGGATTCCTGCCCATTTAAAAGATGAATGAATAATGCTAACTCAGGATTGTTTCCATGTGCATTTCTCTTATTATGTGTAAGACTGAACATCTTACATATGTTAAGAGCCATTTGTATTTTCTTTTCTGTGAACAGTGTGTTAGAATTATTTGCCCGGTTTTTCTAATGGGTTCTATTTTGTTGTTGATTTTTAGGAACTCTTTGTGTAAGAGGGAAAACAGTCCTGTGATTTGAGTTGCAAAACTTTTCTCCCAGTTAGCCATTTGTCTCTTGACTTTGCTTTAGATATTTTGCAGGTGCTTCCTAAAATGTTTAATTTCAATTCTAAAAGGCCAGCAGCATCCACTGTCCCATTTGTCACAAGCTCTGGGACTCCCCACAGTTTAACAGTTGACTTACTTCACTGTTTTTAAATGTGAGCCAGGACATCAGTGTGATGCCTGAAACTGCTGCCAGAAGCTGGTCTGAAAACAGCTGATATGCAGAGGGGGACAGAGTAAGAACCTGGGGGCTTGTTGATGTCCTTGAGTCACTGAGCTTATCCAACCATAGAGCAGTCCTGCTTCTGAACTTCACAATACATAAGAAAATGAATCCCTTCCTGTTTTAACCCACTTCAGGTTGGATTTGCCACTATTAGCAGCCAAAGACCTTCTGACCGATATACACCTTGAATATTCTAGCAGAAGTTTGATCCCTTTCAACACACGCCCACTGCTGCTGAGGCCTGTGTTCTAGAATATTAACCTGGCAATGCGCTTGCCTTATCCTAATACATCCCAAGGCTCCCATCGCCTGCAAGATGCAATCCAAGTGCTGGAGCACTTGATCTGTCACCAGCCTTTCCTCCCTTCCTGCTCCTGCTGCCTCACACCTTCTCCCTCTGTGGAGAGACCACCCCTCCTCCTCCTGATCCCCAGGAGAGTCTGTTCTGACATTACCTCCTCCAAGCAAACTGCACACCAAGTCCCTGTCCCCACCCCATCACCAGCATGAGCAGCCAGAGCTTTCTTCCAAGGCTGCTCTCACCTCCTGGTCTATACTTCTTTCTATGTGCCCAAGCCCCCACCCTGCTCATGCCCTGTGAGCTCCTGGAAGGCAGGGAGATACTGTGTTTATTCTGCATCTCTAGCTCAGGATTCTGCACATGGCAGGCATCCGAGCAGTGTCTGCAGACCTGAACGGAGCTCCCTAATTTCATTTCACCTGTCCCCCAGGTGCCCCCTCCCACCTTTTTCCCACCCAAGTCCACATCACTGTAGTGAGAAGCTAAAAGAAAGGTCCCATCAGAAAGGGGAGCAGATGACCTACTAAACCACCAGATTAAGCCAGGCCGTCTGCCCTGGGTGCAGGCACCACACCTGGGGACCCAGGATTGCAGCGCATCACCCCCACCGCACCAGGAGGTTGGGGCCGGGGGCTGGACTCCAGCCACTCACCCAGCTTTGTGAGCACAGAGAAGTCACCTAAGCCCTCTGTGTCTCCGCCTCCTTATTCAGGAAGGAGGGATGAGACGAAGATGACCTGGCTGTCATCAGTCAGCTCACAGGAACTGCTCGGTAACGAGACCACGCTGGCTACCCCTGGGAGCTGAAAGCAGCCCCCAGAGAGTGAGGCCGACCCCCACCCCTCACTAGGAGGCCACTTCTCTAGCTCACACACTATCCTGGTGACCACAGAGCAGAACTGTATTTATGGGAACAAGAGGGAGAGGAGAGCGCGGGTGGCCACTGGGCACTTCTGTGTGTGGCCAGTGCCTCGTGGTGCCTGTGGGTCCCCACATGCACATCACAGCCGCCCTGCGAGGCGGTGCTTTCCATCTGATAGAGCCAAACAGCCTGCCAGAGTCCTGGCAGGAACTCGGTGCAGCGGGACTCGGGGTCTCAGCACAGCACCGTCCAGCTTTCATGCCTGAGGTCTCCTCACCGCCTTGTGCTATCTCCACACCACGTGGAAAGAGGCCAGCCTGACAGATCCAGGACTTGTGTTCCTGCTGATGAAACCAGAGCTGATGACCAGGAAGAGGGGAAGAGAGAGGGGTCTAGGGGTGAGAGATGGGGAGATGCAAGGGTGAAGGAGAAGCTCTTAGAAAAGATTTCTTCCCCGTCACCAGCATGCCTCTGCTTGTGTGTGTATGTAAGACTCCGTGTGTGTCTTTGTGTGTGTCTGTGTGAGACTACGTGTATGATTCTATGTGAGCATACATGCACACATGTATATGACTGTGTTATATGTATGACTCTGCACGTGTGTGTGCATGCCCGTGTGTGTATCTGTGTATGTAAGACTCCGTGCATGCTTTTCTGTGTCTATGTGAGACCATGAGTATGATTCTGTGTGTGCATACATGCACGTGTGTATATGACTGTGTGTTGTAAGTGTATATGACTGTGTTAAAAGTGAACACGACTCTGCACACGTGTGTGCATGACTGTGTGTATATAAGACTCTGTATGTGCCTTTGTGTGTGTCTATGTGAGATCACATGTATGATTCTGTGAGTACATACCTGCACGTGTGTATATGACTGTGTTACACATGAGTATGACTCTGCAAATGTGTGTGTGCATGTGCACGCCTGTATGTGTATTGAGGCGGGCTAAGGGGAGCCTGCCCAGACTGACCCCCTGCTTCCTTCCATGCAAATTCACATTCAGGCCACAGCAAGCCCAAACCTGCCCCCGATCCCCATGAACTCTGCGTGGGGGCAGCTGTGGGAAACTTCACTTATTAACTCGCCTCTTCACAATGTCCCCATGTCACCGGCAGTGGCAACCAGCCATGTGACAGCAGGACTGGCTCTGTTATTGGCCCAGGGGTGACCCCGCCAGGCTGCTGAAGGGACAGAGGGGAGGGAGGAAGCACCTCCTCTGGTCCAGTCAGGCTTCCCTGGATGGACCTTCCCCAACCTGGATGCATCACGGTCCCTCTGGTCAGGGAGGACTCTGGGGAGGCCCTTCTGCCCACGGGTCTCTCAGTTTTCAAAGACGTTCAGAGACACACTCCTCTTTCCAATCCATCAATCAGCAGCCTGGCCTCCAGCTGGGAAAGGAGTGGTGGGGAGGGGTCCCAGGAGAGGAGACGGGCTCGGTTCCCGGCCAGCTCTCTCACGACCCCTTGGCACCCACCAGCGCTGCCTCCAAGTTTCTCTTCCCTTCCGCCCATCATTCCATCTGACGCTGTCTGTGGGGGAGAAACATGCCCAAGGTCATCCAGCCTGTTGGGAGCAGACAGACTCGGAATCCCAGCTCTCCCCCTCCCTGCTGCCCGAGTCCTCTGAGCTGTGTCTGATGACATCACAATCAAGGATTTTCTCTCTCAGAGGGTGAAAGAAGACAGTTTGATGGGGCCTGGACCCAACGCCAATTCTTACCCTTTCCCCAGACTCCAGGGAGAGAAAAGAAAAAAAGAAAACCATCCCAGCAGATGAGGCAGAGAACTTCATTGTCTGTATCTCCAAACCCTGCGAGGACCCGGTGTCCCCAAACCAATTCAGAGAGAGACCAACACAGTTTATTTAAGTCAAAAGGCCCTTCTTTAGCCATTTCCCCAACTTCTTTGGAAAAAAAGATGCAGAAACTAAACAACTAAGCCCGGAGTGTGACCATCTAGGCCTGAGGAGGAAGGATAACAACCCTCCAGCATCCCTCGGTCTTGTGATACCTTCAGAGATCTTTCACCTCTGTCCTCTGGGTCTGTGAATTACAGGCTCAGGGACAACAAAAGTTTACTTCCTGGCTCAGACTCTGCTTTTCCACAGGGCAAATCCTGCCTATTTTATAGGCAAGAAAAGTAAGGCCTGGAGGATGCGGGGTCTGTCCCACTGGACCACAAGCTGTGCTGTGTCCGTGGAGATACTAACCCACAGTCCAGGGCTCTTTGCATGGCCCCCAGCTTTTCTCTGACTCTTTGTAACCTTGATCAGAAAACCAATTATCACCACACCAGCTCCCAAGCCCTGTCTTCCCAGAGGGAGGAAAATAGTCCCCTAGGAGCAAGCTGATATTTGGACAATCTGAGAGCCTCCCAACTGCTCCGGAAGACCCAACCTTCCCCTTCCAGGACTTAGCGTCCTGGCTGCCAAAACAAGGGGAGAGAGCTTCCAACAAAAGTTTGTTTTCATGGAGATTTTATTTCCTTCGTGGAGGCTCTCCCTTCACAGATTTCTCTTTGTTGGAGCTTGCATTCAGAAGTCACCAGATACACAGCCGCCTGACCCTTCGAGCCCTCGGGGGATCTCACGCCTTTCTCTCTCCTCCCAGGCCCACAGGCTGTCTGCTCCCCACTCAAAAGGCCCTTTGAACCCCTCTGGAGAGAGAGGGGCTCTTCAAATGGACCAAAGCTTCAGTGGGACTGAGTCCTGCATGTCAAGGATGGGGGAGTTGGGAGAGAAAGAGAGGGAGAGGAGGAGGGGGAAGAAGTGGGGAGGAGGGAGAAAATGGAGCGGAGAGGTGGAGGCAGGGGCACTGCCTGTCTCGGACTGTCAGCAACTAACCACAGCACTGTATCCGTTGGGTGGCTCCCCGATGGCAGAGGATGTGGGTCTCCCAGACTGTCCGCAGGCCTTGGCTCAACTTGCACCAAGGCAGGGACAGCTCCAGTAGAATTCGGAAGAAGATGACATTTGTCCCAGTTGGGCAAGCCTTTCTTATTTGCCCTTTTGGGGATCAGCCACCCTCCAGGGCACACAATTTAGAGATTCTGCTCTGGCTATCTCTCTGAGCCAAGAAGAAACGGGCTGACAACATGAATCCATGCTTCATGGGCAACCCTCCCAGTGTGTGAGGTCAAGAGAGAGAAAAGAGAGGGAGTGAGAGCAGGGGAAGAGAGAACCAAGAGGGGAGACGCTTAGCTCTGGGGACCAAAATGCTAAAGGTAGAATTACAGGTTCATGACGTGGGTGGGATTCAGAGGCAGCAGTGAGCTGTGGCCACTGATGGAGGCCAGCCATCCTCAAGGGCGTCCTCCGGGAGGGGGTGATGTCACAGGCGTGGACAAGAGGGCCAGGAGGAGCTGAGTCTGATTCTCTGTTTTACGACCTGTTCACTCTGTGATCATGGACAACTTATTTCATCCCTTCAGGTCTCATCTCCATCTGCTCAAATGCAGATAACGGCATTTCAAGGGTGGTGGGAGGACAGAGAGCAGACCCCTAAAGCCAAGCAGGGAACTCCAGCACAAAGCCCCCACCACTGTGAGGACTGGGATTGAGCTGGACAATCCATCCTTCTCTTCGGGGCTCCTCTGGGCACTATCTCACCCTTGTCCCAGATTGCCTGCGCTCAGCAGCAGAATTTTATTTTGTTCTTTTATGTGTGTGTGGGTTTTTTTTTTGTTTTTTTTTTTACCGTGCCACACAGCAAGTGGGATCTTAGTTCCCTGACCAGGGATCAAACCCACATCCTCTGCACTGGAACTACAGCATCTTAACCACTTGACCACCAGGGAAATCGTCAGACAGCAGAATTTTAAATGTTGAAGTGTCTATATTAGCTTTTGTCATAAGGGCACTGTGAAGAGAATTTACTAAGCACTTTTCAAAACTATAGGCTTCCCTGGTGGCTCAGTGGTAAAGAATCCACCTGCCAAGCAGGAGACACAGGTTCAATCCCTGGGTCAGGAAGATCCCCTGGAGAAGGAAATGGCAATTTTGCCTGGGTAATCCCATGGACAGAGGAGCCTGGTGGGCTACAGTCCCTGGGGTCGCAAAGAGTCAGACATGACTGAGTGACTAAACAACAATTCCTTTTCAAAACTAGTATCTCATTTGTTCCTCAAATGGTCTTTTTCTCATTTACTAAATGAGAGATAACTGGGAGTCAGAGATATGACGTGACTTTTCCAAAGCCACCCATTAGGTCAGCAGCACAGGTAAGACGAGGCCAAGACCAGATGGTATCCAAGGCAGACACGATTGAGAAATGCCACCCCGCACAGGGCCGGGGGAGCGGGAGGGACCGAGGGGAGGGAAGCTGGGGCTTCTGCCCGAAGGGAAAGCATGAAGGACGACAACTTTTGTAAGATGGAGGATTCTAAGCAAACCTTGGAAAAACCAGAACCTGCGAGCAACGCAGGGACATCTGTTGGACAAGGAGACAGGAGAGAGCAGCTTCACACCATTTCCATGGCCTGAGCGGGAGTCCCAGGAAAGCTGTCCACTCTATCTGGGACATGAAGACATGTGAGAGGGGGCCCTGGGCCAGACTGAGGTGCAGGAGACTGACTGGGTGGTAGAACCTGAGTCAGTTAAAAGTCTATTTCCCAAGGCCAAGAAAGTACTAAGTGTGGACCCATAATTACCCACCTGCCCACAGGATAGAGGAGCCTGGTGGGCTATAGTCCATAGGGTCATAAAGAGCTGGACACAATGGAGGGACTTAGCGCACGCACACACACACACACACACACACACACTATAGAACATGTGTCCAAGATCACCACCACCTGGACTGAACAGCAGTCGGGGAGGAACCAGAGAAAGCTTTGGGTCCTGTAGACCCACCAAGGGGACCTTCAGCCTCGGCACTGGCTCCCTGGCTCCTATTTCCTCTCCACACATGCCTTCCAGGAGGCTAGGGACATCAAAGATGGGTATGACGTTCCTTCTCTTCCCCCTCTCTTCCCATCCTGTTCAGTGGGGTCCCCTGACAGCACTGAGCTCTGACCAGCCCTTTACGAATTCCTCCTTAACCTCCTGACCAGTGTTGACACACCCCCAGGGCCAGGCCAGGGGGAGTCACACTTAGACTAGAAGGATGATTCCTGGCAGATGGTCCAGCCAATGATTCTGGGGTCTCAGATCCATAATTACCAGCTCCAGAATATACAAGACTGCCTGCTCCAGCACACACAAGACTGCCTACACTCTTCTAGACTGATCTCCTGCTTAACTAGCTGCAAAGGAACTCTTTCAAAGAGAAGATAAGGAGTCCCTCCTGGGCCTGGTGAGGCCACCAGTTTTATGGTGAAGCAATTTCAAACTGTCACCTTTTGCTTTCAAATGTACTTAATCAACACGAAAGGGATTCTGAGGGCTGGTGCTCCTACAGGTAGAATGAACAGAAAAGAATAAGGTTCATAAATCATTTAGCATACAATCCAAACAAGGGTGTGTCTTTTTTTCTTAAAGTAAAAGGCCAGGTCAAAGAAATGGAGCTGTATAGGAAACCAAAACCACTGGAACTTGTCCCAAATGTAGAGTGTCCTCAGGTGGGGTTTATTTTATATTCATCTGTGATCTGACCCTCAATCCTCTTTTCCCAGCTTGAATCCCTCCCCCATTCTGGAGGCTGAAACCAACAAAGGGGCCAATACCGCAGAGAGACAGCTGATATAAACAGCTGCACCCCACCTCCCCTGCAGGCCAGATCGGGCACTGACAGTCTCTCCTCACCAGCTGACTCCACCCTGGGCAGCTGGGCCTGCGGTGGGAGCTCTGAGAGGAAGGGAGCAGGCCCATGGGACCCAGGCAGCATTCTTCATGCCTCAACTCAAATGTCACCTCCTCAGAGGGGCCGTCCTACCTCCGGCATAGAGCAATGCCTGCGTCCCAGCCACTCCACCCCATAGACCTGCTTTGTTCCCCCTGATGAGCAAATATTACTGATCTACATTATATTAGATAGATATTTTAAAATTTTATTTTGACCATGCCATGTACCATGCAGAATCTTAGTTCCCCAACTGGGGGATCCATCCTGTGCCGTCTGCAGTGAGAGAGTGGAGCCCTAACCACTGGACCAGCAAAGAAGTCCCAAGATAGATGTTTACTGTTCATCTTCCCTAGCAGGATTTAAGCCTGAAGAGGGTAGAAAATTAATGTGTTTTGTTGACAGTTGAACTCTAGCACCTAGAACACTAGTTGGCACATGGTAAGTACTCAATATATATTTGTTGAATGGATGGATGGATAAAAGAATGTGTGGATGGGTGGGTGGGTGAATAGTTAGGTAAGTAGATAGACTGAAAAAAGATAGTTTCTTTCGCTCATCCAGGGAACATTCCATGTAGAGAAATTCTTATTTACTCCAAAGTAGGAAGGTAGTAGTCAAAAGCTGCAAGTGTTGATTTCTAATTCTGACTGTCATTTTGATCCAGAATAAAATAAACCCGCTCTTCAGCTTCACTTTCTCCATCTGCAAAATAGGTATCCCTCCAATGCAAGGAAGAAGAAGAGTGGGAAATTAAAGAGAATTAACGCTTGATTGCAGCAATGAAATTAAAAGACGCTTTCTCCTTGGAAGGAAAGTTATGACCAACCTAGACAGCATATTAAAAAGCAGAGACATTACTCTGCCAACAAAGGTCCGTCTAGTCAAGGCTGTGGTTTTTCCAGTGATCATGTATGGATGTGAGAGTTGGACTGTGAAGAAAGCTGAGTGCCAAAAAATTGATGCTTTTGAACTGTGGTGTTGGAGAAGACTCTTGAGAGTCCCTTGGACTACAAGGAGATCCAACCAGTCCATCCTAAAGGAGATCAGTCCTGGGTGTTCATTGGAAGGACTGATGTTGAAGCTGAAATGCCAATACTTTGGCCACTTGATGCGAAGAGCTGACTCATTGGAAAAAACCCTGATGCTGGGAAAGATTGAGGGCATGAGGAGAAGGGGATGACAGAGGACGAGATGGTTGGATGGCATCATCGACTCGATGGACATGGGTTTGGGTGGACTCCAGGAGTTGGTGATGTACAGGGAGGCCTGGTGTGCTGCGGTTCATGGGGTCGCAAAGAGTCGGACACGACTGAGCGACTGAACTGAACTGAACACTTACTGGAGCTTGCCTGGGGCCTTAATGGTAAAGAATCTGCCTGCCAATGCAGGAAACATGGGTTCAATCCCTGGATCAAAGGGAAGATCCCCTGGAGAAGGCAAAGGCAACCCACTCCAGTATTCTTTGGGGCTTCCCTGGTGGCTCAGATGGTAAAGCGTCTGCCCTCAATGCAGGAGACCCAGGTTCAATCCTGGGGTCGGGAAGATCCCCTGGAGAAGGAAATGGCAACCCACTCCAGTTCTCTCGCCTGGAAAATCCCATGGACAGAGGAGCCTGGTAGGCTACAGTCCATGGGGTCGAAAAGAGTCAGACACGACTTAGCAACTAAATGCGCGTGCCCGCGCGCACACACACACACACACACACACACACACACACAAAACGCTTACTATGGTCTCCTGCCAGTGCCCTATGCGAGGCACCTGACTGACAAAAGTCACCCCATTTAATCCTCAAAACCACCTGTGAGGTTGATACTGTGATCATCTGATCCCAGATAAGGACACTGTCAGAAATATAAAGTAACTCACCCAAACTTGTACACTTAGGAAGTGACAGAACGGGGATTCCAACCCAGGCCTGCCGATTCCCAAGCCACGCCTATATCATACACTGCAGAGTTTATCCATGACCCATGTGGAGGGTGCATCCACCCAGAGGAAACTCCAGGCTGTGCCTGGTAGAATTTGGAGATCCTGAACTTTGCCCTTTTCTAGAAGTCAGCGTGGGAACTGAGGTGACCAACTTATCCCAGTTTCCCTGAGACTTTCCAGGTTTCCACATGCAGGACTCCTATCCCAGTTCCAGAGCCTCAGCTCCAGGCCAACAGGAACAGCCCGCCTCCCTTGGTGGGAGGCAGCCACAGCTAGAGACCCTGAAAACTCTGAACCCAAGAGCAGGGGGCTTCCTGGGAAGGACCACGGCCCCCATGTGCTCCCACTGCCGTGATGGGACGGCCCAGCTGTGTCTGGTCCACCTGGCTGCGTGTCCTCCAACACCTCGCCTGCAACCGCGTCTAGCCCATGTTGGCACAGGGGAAGAACAGGAAACTGTGAGGGGTCCTGGCCCACCCCCCCCCCCCCCATTGCCCCAAATGCAGACTTTGGCCTCAGAACAAGAACAGCGTGGGCTCCTTCCCTAAAAGATTGCAAGCACTGGGACAAGATGACCTGCTGAAGGCAAGGAGGGCAGATTCCTGGAATTCCAGCCAAGGAGCTGGGCAGTAAGAGCAGAATTTAGGACAGCCCAGAAGTTAGCAAGAAGCACGCGGCAGGGCCCACAGGGTGGAGGGTCCTGGCTTCCCAGACCATAGGCACGAACTCGAGGGTGAGGTCACCTCTGCGAGGTGCTCTTTCAGTACAAGAGACCACCCCTCTGCTCCCCGGCCAAGCTTTGGTGGAAACTTTACTGCATGTTTTAATTCCCCTGCCTCTAGAGAGGTCCGTCCCCCAGCCTCCCTTCTCCACCTGGCTTCCCCTCCATCCAGAGTAGGAGCAGGTCACTCCTTCTCCTGGGGCTAGGGTTACAATAAGAACAGGACAGGCAGGAAGATCACAGGAGGCCAAGGGCAGGTGAGGGTAGGAGTGAAGAAAGATGCTGGAGCATGTGTTGGGTTGCATAGAACAGACTCCTTCAAGATTAATCTGTTCAGGGCCTCAGGAGAGGGGCCCTCCACCCCTCTATTCATTTGTTCTTTCACAACAAAGGTGGCTCTGACCTGCATCTTCTAGGCCAAAGCAGTGGGGCCCGCAACCCACTCATCGCCTCGCCCATCCTCCAGCCAGTCCAGTTCATCCCTGTGCTCATGGGCACCTTACTTCACAAATGCCTGAGTTTTTCAGCAGGGCATTTTCAGTGTCCACCAGCTCTGGGTCTCTGAGTTTGCCTAACAGCCTCCCTTTCTTCTCAGCATATATCTTTAGCTCCCCTTTCCTTTCCTCCCCTCTCAAAAGCAGACCACACTTCCTCTTTCCTAAGGCCAACCTCACCTGGGGCTCTGACCCTCCATCCCACGGTTCCCATCTCTTGTGAGTGTGTGTTTATTCATGTGTCTATGGTCTCTCCCTCTGCTCAGGCCATGCCCCTGAACCTATGTGCATACAGAGTCTCCCAGACCCAGCTATCGTATGACAGGCATGTGTGTGTTAGTCATGTCTGACTCTTTGAGGACCCATGGACTGTAGGCCGCCAGGCTCCTCTGTCCATGGGATTCTCCAGGGGACATTTCCAACCCAGGGATTGAATCTGAGTCTCCTGCATTCCAGGCGAATTCTTTACTGTCTGAGCCATCAGGGAAGCCCCGTTATAGGCATGAGAGCCCCGCAGACCCATCACCATCACAGATATGAAAGCATAGTGGGAAAAATGCTAGCCCAGAAGGCAGGACTCCACCCAAGACATATATTGGCCCCCTTGTCCCCAGAGACTCCATTTCTTAATCTGCAACATGGGTGCAATGTGCCCTGCCTGACTCCCCATCCAAGGTCCTCTAACAAAGCCAGGCTGACAGCTGGCCATGCCCCGAACACACTGGCTCCCCTGGCTTCCTCACCCCCATTCACGACTCTCCTCCCTCTGTACCCTTTTCCCTGGTGATCTCATTCGCTTTCATGATTTTGACCACTATGCATGGCTCATGGTTTCCACACCTCAATTGCAGTCACATCCCCTAGTGTGCATTCAACTTCCTGATAGACAGCATCTCCAACTAAGTGTCCCACAGAGGCTGGACTCAAAATGCTTCCTTTTTTGAAAAAAGAATGGAGAAAGAAGGGAGGGAAGAATTTGCAGAAGGAGGGAGGAAGAAAGGGAGGGATGGAGGAAAAAAAAGGAGACAGAGAAGAAGGGAGGGAGAGAAGAAGGGAGGGTAGACTCCCAGCTCAGAAGACCCTTTGCCCCTCCTGGATTTCCTGGCACAGTTGCTGGAAGCACCGTCCACCCAGTGGAGGTGGTGTTCAGCCACTCAGTCATGTCTGATTCTTTGCGACCCCATGGACTGCAGCACTCCAGGCTTCCCTGTCCTTCACTATCTCCCAGAGTTTGCTCAAATTCATGTCCACTGAGTTGGTGATGCTATCTAACCATCTTATGCACCCAGAATGTAAAGTGAAAACTCAGAAGTCTCCTTCGAGCCCTCCCTTCCTCTTATTCTCACAAAGCTCTGGGGTCTGGCCCCCGCCCTCTAGCCACAGCGCCCCTGTTTCCATCCAGACCTCATCACTGCTCGCCTGGAGTGCTGCGCTAAGTTTCTAACTGGCTTCCTTACATCTAGTCTTGCCCACATTGATCCAGTCTTCTCAGGATGGCTAGCATGATCTTTCTAAAACACAAATCTGCCTGAGGCACTTGCCAGCCTAAAATCCCTTAATACCAGTGATGGCTACAACTTACTGAATATTCTCTTTGTTCCAAGACTGCTCTCTTAGACTGACCCACTCAGTCCTCATGAGAGCTCAAGGCAGTCAGTACTATTTTTATACCCTTTTTACAGATTAGGAAATTGAGGCACAAAGAGAGGATCGTTTGGCCAAGGTCACACAGATGAAGAGACAGAGCTGGGCCTGTTTCTCCAATGCTATTTCATGTTGCTCCCTCAAGGGTTCCCCACGGGCTAGATGAAAACGTCAAGCTCCTTAGTTGGCATTTGAGGCTCTACAGGACAATGGAGACTTCTTCCTGCCCAGGAAATCCTGAGATGCTCACTTGGTGCACCCTCAGTGGGCTGGTTTTGTTTATCTGAGCTTTCGTGCACATGACATCTTGGCTTGATTCTCCCCCTCTCGCATTTGGCCACATTTGAACAAATGTCAGTTTAGATGTCACAAGGAATGAATCCCTCCAGCCCCCCCGACGGCCGTCAGCCCACCAGACATCCCACCTTGGTGCTCCAAGACCCCCACACCACCCTTGAACTTCCCTCCACAGTTCTCCCCTGGATTGTAGACTGCTCAGGGGTGAGCACTAGGTCTTATTCCCCTCGTCTCTGCAGGGCACAGCACGGTGCCTGGAACGTAGTAGCAGATGCCCCATAAGTACTCGCTGAGATGAACTTAACTCTGCCTTCCTCAGCGTACCCCATCCCATGGCAGTCATTCCAGATCACCTCGGCACACAGCCATTTCCTTGTCCCAGAATTCCCTCAACTCAGAGAATCTGTGCCACTCATTCGGTAATTAATCCATCCTGTCCCATCTCGTGACACCTCCTGCACTGTCATCTTCATTATTATTTAACTCCTACACTGTTACTTTTCTTCTCATGAACCGCCTCCCCAGTTAGAGGATAAACTTGGAGATGCAAGTTAGGGGCTAGATTTCATTTCCTAAATGCTTCCTGGTGGCGCACCAGTAAAGAATCTGCCTGCAATTTTGAGACCCAGGCTCGATCGCTGGGTTGGAAAGATCCCCTGAAGAAGGAAATGGCAACCCACTCTAGTCTTCTTGCCTGGAGAATCCCATGGACAGAGGAGCCTGGTGGGATAACAATCCATGGTGTTACCAAGACTCAGACATGACTGAGGGACTAAACAACAGATGCCTTGTACATGTTCAGTGCTCAGTAAATGCGTGGTGATATAACTAAATGTAGCCTAAGGAAGCCGAGGCTGGGCTGTAGGGCAATGAGAGAAGAGGGGAGAGACCCTGACTTTAAAGTAAGGGCTGCCTCGAGGGGCCAAAAATCAGGGGCTCAAAGGGGCATTTGCTCATCCTCATCCGAAGCAAGAGAGTCAGCTTCTGGCTTTGAAATCGACTTTTAATTGAATGTAATAAAACACTGAATTAAAATTTTAGATTGAGCATCAGGAGTCACAGTGTATGCATAAAAGCCAAAAATATCAGTCTCTGCCATCCGTCAAGAAGCAGCCAATCTGGCCTGCTGCACCCCAAAGCCCAGTCCCCCTCAGTTGAGCTAAGAAGCATGCAAAGCTCCTGCGGGCCAAGTGGTAAAGGGGAGCGCCCACCTGGAGCCTCGTGATTCCAGGCCTTCAACAAGGGCTCACCCCCTCCCCTTCCTCTCCGGAAGCAACTCCGTGCCCAGGAACACAATTTCATTAAAAATAAAAAGTATCCAGCCCACTACTGCCAGGCAGAATGGATACAAAAATAAATGCCAAGAACTCAGGCATCGAAAACCATTCATGATTAAAATATGTACTGAATATCTTCTAACTCACTCCTTTCTAGGAGCAACATGTAACGAACATATAACGGGCACAAACTCTGTGCCAGGCCCTGCCTACTGAGTCTCGGGAATAGAGTCACCCACAGGACAAGCCCCATCCTTCCAAGAGTAAACACCTGCTGTGTAGGACACGAAGAAAGAGGGGGCATGGTCCTCGACCTCCGAGAGTGAGCAGTCTAGCTCTGGAGTCAGGCCCTTTGTGTGTGGGTGTGGAGTATTCTCAAGACTGCCATTAGTCCACACGATAGCCAGTTGCATCAGAGAGCCTGTGCCAAGCACAATTGGTCCCGGAGCTCAGAGAGGTGTAGGATGACCTGGAGAAGAGGCAGCCTCGGCCAGGCTCGTGGCCTGAGGAAGAGTGTCTCGATGTGTTATAGAAAAGGCATTAGCAGAGCTGGGAGAAGGACAATGCAAGCCTGAAACGGGGGTTGAAAGTGTTAGTCACTAAGTCATGTCCAACTGTTTTCGAACCTGTGACCTGAAGCCCACCAAGGCTCCTCTGTCCATGGCATTTCCCAGGGAAGAATACTGGAGTGGTAGCCATTCCCTTCTCCAGGGGATCTTCCCGACCCAAGGATCAGACTCGGGTCTCCCAAATTGCAAGCAGATTCTTTACTATCTGAGCCACCAGGGGAGCCCCATAAAATCTCATCCCACCTTTAAGGCAAATCTCTGGGGGCTGAAAGTAAGGCCGGAGTGGGGTTTGGACTGGGGTCAATTGACATTCTAAATAGAAACCATGTGGCAGGGTGAGGCCCAGGAAAGAAAGGTGACGGCCTTGAAGACATAGTCACTGGGAGGGGAGGTTTGGAACTGGGCGGTCAACCATTTAGGGAACTTTCATTGACAAAACTGGGAAATTCCCAGGGAAATGGGGAAGCGGTCCTGCTTTGACAGGAATAGAGCAGTCGTTCAAGCCACAGGCCAGCAACTTTTCACTTCGTGAGAACAGCGCTGCCAAATCCACCAGCCCCTAACTTCACTATTCACCCTCGCCATGGGTGTGGCCCACAGCCCAGCAGCACCAGCATCACCTGGGAGCCGGTTCAAAATGCGGGATCTTGGCCCAACCCAGACCTATGGCCTCAGAAGCTGCTTTTGCCTTCCTTGGTGGCTCAGTGGTAAAGAATCCGCCTACCAATGCAGGAGACACGAGTTTGATCCCTGAGTCAGGAAGGTCTCCTAGAGAAGGAAACGGCAACCCACTCCAGTATTCTTGCCTGGGAAATCCCATGGACAGAGGAGCCTGGTGGGCTACAGTTCCTGGGGTCGCAATGAGAAGGACACAACTGAGAATCTGCATTTTACCAAGACACCCATGTGACTCATTTGTACAATAATGCTTGGAAAACATGTTCCTGGTGACCCTTTCTCCCCGGACATCCAACTCCTAGCCATCTTGGCTGCATCCTGAGGACCAAAAGCAGAGCCCTGACAGCCCCACCCATGATCCTGCCATGGACTAAACCTCTTCTGCTTAGAAAGCAGGAGGCCGTGGCTTCTTCCCCATGCAGCTCATCATGGGGATCCTCTCCAGCTTCAGAGTCTCTAAGAGTCAAGCAACTTTGAAAATGAGATTTAACTCTCCAGGGTCTGACCTCACTCCCCGCCAACCTCCAATGTATGGATCTCTGGTAAAAAGCAGTTCCAGGAGCCGCAAAGGGCAGCATTGATTTTTTCCCCCCTGAACCTACGACCCGCCCTCCAGACAGAGGAACCCAAGAGGTTTGTCCTTCTCTCTAGAAGGGAAGCGGAGGCCAAGGTAGAGCATTGGTCAGGGGACATGAAGCTTGGGATGAAAAGGGCTGACACCAGATTGCCCCGGAAATGCCACAGAAATTCTGGAGTTCTGAGTTTTAGTCCCGGCTTCAGGGGTCGGGCAAGCGGACACACACTCCCATCAGCCACACAATGCATTAAGTGGATCAGTTTGCTGATGCAGGTCAAGCATGGCTTCAAGCATCGTGCTGGCGTGCTAACGAAAGACCACCCCACCCAGGGTTTCACTAGCCTGACTGTGCTCCCAGAAAGGCCGACAGGGAGATATTAGGGTTTGTGGCTTGAAACCATAGGTTGGGGGAAAGAATGCCCTCATCAGGCGATGGCGGTGGACGGGAGAGAAAATCAAGGCCTTGCAGTCCTGTCTCCAGGAACAGTTTAGATACTCTCTTCCCATGAGAGACAGCCTTTGGTGTCTCTTCCCATGCAGGCAGGCATGGGAAGGAAGCAGGGGCCTGGCCCTCGCTGAGGTGGCAGCACCCTGGCTAGATATCAGGCCTGGTGAGACAAGAAAAATATTGATAATTAGAGGCCAGATGTGGGGTCCCACCCCCGGACCCTCTGTTTTGGGGTTTTTGTGCACGGCGTGTCCACCAGGCCTAGACTCATCCAGTTCCCAGAACTAGAGTCTTTCCTCTAAGACTTGAGATGAAGGAAACAAGAAGGAAACTTTACCACCACGAAATTCCATCATGAGGGTCATATATTTAGGGACTGCAAATGTTTTAGCTCATCAGGAAAGGTTTTTTTGAATTCTAAAATTTAAAAAAAAAAAATTTGCCAGGCAGCCGGGGGCAGGCAGTGAGAAAATATTGAGTGCTACCACTAAGGCCTGATGCAACCAAATAAATAGATTTTAAAAAAGACCACTCTGCTCCTAAACCAGGACCTCTCCCCGCAGTGCACCTGCCGAGTACCCCCTGCCCCTGGGGGCAGGTACTTCTCCACCTGGTAATACAGTCTCCTCAGCCGTGGAGGGTGTAGGGAGATGTAGGGTTTGAGGGGAGAGGCAAGGATCGGGAAATGGAGTCCAGAGACAAACGGGCACGTCCACTCCCTCCCCTTCCACACCCCCCACCCCCACCAGCATTTGACATTCCCCCAGGACCCAGAGAGACCAGGGCTAATGCCCCTGGAGGCATGGGGGAGGGGGAGTCACAGCTGCAGCCCCACAGGCCCCCAGCATGTCTGGGGTGAGATGGGGGACTCTCTTGGGGATGCCATTCAAGCCCTGTCTTTTGGGGGAAAAAAGCCAAAGAAAAACATGTATTTATAACATGAACTTCCCTCTGCTCCTTCCCCTCAGCTAACTGATTAATTAAATGAATACAAAGGCCGTCTTGTTGGGAGCCCCAGCCGCACGGACCCTCTGTGTTTTCTTTAAGCCGGCCTAGCAAACAGGAAACAAAAGGCTTAATTCTGTCTGGTTTCATGAAGGGGGCTGTATGTCACAGCCAGAGGCTGGGGCTCTGCCAGACCCCGCGGAGCAGCCGCAAGGCAGCTCGCGACCCCCAGCCCCCTAGCCGAGCCCACCGCCCCTCAGACACCTCTCTTCCCCAAACCGGAGCTGATGCCAGGCTAGCCGGGCTCTAGGGGGAAATGAGTGCACGCAGGAGAGAAACTAAAAAGAGAGCTGGGAGGGCCCAAGAGAAGGCTCTGGAAGAAAACCTTCAAGGGAGTGGAGGAATTGGATCCACGGGATCATTCACAATGGGAGAGTGGGAGAGTGTGCTGAAGCTGGGGCTTTCCTGACAAGTGAGATGAAAAATGACCACTTCCTAGCTGTCTCACTTCCTACTCCAGAGCCTCTCAAACAGTCTTCAGCTTGGCTGCACACAGGTGTCCCGGCCTCCCCCCCACAGGTGGAAACCGCTCAGAGAGGGACCAAGGTGGGTAGTCCCAGCACAGCTCGCCTCCCAGAGCCGCCTTCTCCCCAAGGCCTTGCCCTCTCTTCTGCGGCCAGGCCTTGCGCACACTTTCCGTGTTTTCTGGGAGTCACCTGAACTTTGAATGGGGAGGAGGTAGGCTGCTTTTCCTCTTCAAAGGAGAAAAGCAATATTTGGGAAGGATCAGAGCTGCGCTGCTGTAGTTCCAGCTTCCCAGGTGGCGCTAGGGGTAAAGAATCCGCCTGCCAGTGCAGGAGACTTAAGAATCGTAGGTTTGATCCCTGGGTCGGGAAGGTCCCCTGGAGAAGGGCATGGCAACTCACTCCAGTGTTCTTGCCTGGAGAATCCCATGGACAGAGGCGCCTGGGGGAGTACAGTCCATAGCGTCGCAGAGTCAGACACGAAACAACTGAGCACTCACACTGTAGTTCCAAAGGGCTCCAGAAGCCTGTTCTCAAAAGTTCACGGGACCAAAGTTCACGGGACCAAAGGGCGTGGCCCCAGCACACCTCCCCATCTCTCAGCCCTAACCCAGAAATGCCAAAGACACCACTTCCTCCTCAAGGGGGTTGCAGGACACAGTCGATAGCAATTCAGCCCCAACCTAAGCTCCCAGCTCAGAAAGCGCTTCTGGAACCAAAGGCCTGGGCGACCTGGGAGAAGGAAAGAGAATGAGGCGGTGGTCTGAGAATGTCGTGGTGGTCTGAATCTCGGCCAGTGATCTGCGCTCAGGAGCCTGGTCGAACCTTCTACTTTAGAGCCTCTCAAATCACTTGGCTTTGACCTTTATAGAATTTCTGGATGTGCGGGTGTTCTAGGCTCTAAGAAGACAACAGTGTATAAAACATACAGACCCCTGCTCATGTGGAGCGCACATCCCTTTGGAAGAGAGAGCAAGAAAGCAAATGCCCCACCTCGCCCTCCGTTCACTCATTTGCTCAACAGTTGCTTATTCAGGGCGCTGGGATGCCTGTGGTGATCAACCCAGACACTCTCCTTGACCTCCTGGAGCCTGTCTAAGGGGCAAGTCAGACCACACACATAAAGACTCAACTGCAAATGGCCTGGATGAAGAAGAGACTCGGGGTAGGGAAGACGGCTCTGGATTCTATGTAGAGGAGGGATCAGGGCACAAGGATGAACGGGAAGCCAGTTGGAGGCACTGCAGTGACCAGGCTGACAGCAGAGATCTGGCCAAGGGCATGGCGTGGGGAGTGCAGAGCCATGGTCGGGCCAAGACTTACCTTAAACCCTAAGTCAAATGGACAGGATTGGCTATGTGGAAATGGGGGAAAGCGCAAAGTCAAGGGTGAGCCCTGGTTTTCAGTTCAAGCAACCTGGTGAATCCTCCTGCTGTTCCCTGGGGTGGGGCAGGCTAACTCCAGCTCCTGGAAGAGAATCTCTGCTCATTGCTTTGTCTTGTTCCTTCCTGTGACTAATGACTGCGACCGGGAGAGCAAAATGCCTTGACAGCGGGGACCTTTGGCCTCACCTCAGTTACATCTGCGAGGCAGGGAGGCTGGTGGCCAGGACCCGGCGCTGTGCCTTGAGTGGAACACCAGCTGCGTTCTTCGGGTACTGCTCTCAGAGGACATCAGTGTCGCTGCTGTGTAGACGGGGAGCCTGAGCCACCTGCTGTGGGTACCAGGGGTCCGGGTTCCCTCTGTGAGTGGACACGGCCTGCATCTTAGCCGGTCCACAGAGCAGCGTGGAGAGACCCGGGAGCCCCAAACGGCTTCATCTGGAGCAGTGAGATGCATCACACTGTTTTCTTTTGCACTGACTGACTTCACCGCCTGGTTTGGTTTTTCTCGGACGGATAATAAATTTAATTTGTAGTGAATGAATGTGAGAGAGTGGCAGGGGCACCTGGACCTGAAGGACAGCGAGAACAAAAGAGGGCTTTGCAGCGAGGAGAAGCGGGTACCCAGACAAGGAGGGAGCAGCCCGCACCCCACTCCAGCCAAGCTCCTCAGCCTCTTCAGAGTAGACAGGGGCCTGGGTGGGTGTCCAGGGCCAGGGGAGCAGAGGCTGGTCAGCTGAAACATCAGTCAGGTACCACCTGGGGGTGGGCTGAGGGCAGTGGGGTGGGGACTCTGACAACCATCAATGAGAAGGAGAAATGCAGGAAAGAAGGAGGGCAAGGAAGAGACAGGGGAAGAGACAGGTGGGGAGCAGGGCCAGCCAAGGAGCAGAGAGGGGAGGTAGGTGGCCAGGTGGGTGGGGTGGGGGAATATTTGTCTGAAGAGTCTGGAGGTGAGATCTGCAGGGTTAGGATGCAAGGCCGCTGGCTGTCACAGGTCAAAGGGACTCAAAGGAAGCAGAGACAGAAACAAACCTACCCTGGTGAGTGTGCCTGAGTTTACCTGTGCCCAAGTCAAGTTGACCTTGGCACTCATATCACCAGGCAACGATGGGCAGGAATGAGTGTGTTGTAGACCCCAAAGTAAGTTTTGAAGGGAGGAATGGCCCCCTCCCCTGCTGCCCCCCACCCATCTTATCTCTCAGGGAAGGCACCACCAGGGAAACCAAGGTGGAAAGGCTGGTCCATGGGGTGTGTTACCTGTTCCCCATCACCCCTTAGTTTTTCTGCATTTTCCATCCAAAAAGCTGACAGAAGCAAGGATTCCAGATAGAATTCTTTGTCCCATTGGGAGGGAAGCCTGCCATAGAAATGATGGTGGAACATCTGGCCTCCTCTGAATGAGACCTGCATGCTAAACTATAACACAATTCATCTCTCTTTGGTCAGTAGGCTTGAGAGCCCCCAGCAAGTCCCAGGAAGATGGCCCTCCAGGCCTTGGTTGGCAGACACAGCCAGGATGCCCAATCCTCCCAAGCTTCCTGCTGTTCAGTCACTTAGCCAAGTCTGATTCTCTTTGCAATCCCATGAACTGCAGCATGCCAGGCTTCTGTGTCCATCACCAACTCCTAGAGTTTGCTCAAACTCATGTCCATGAGTGTGAGTCAGTGATGCCATCCAACCACTCATCCTCTGCGTCCCCTTCTCCTCCTGCCTTCAATCTTTCCCAGCATCAGGGTCTTTTCCAATGAGTCAGCTCTTTGCATCAGGTGGCCAAAGTATTGGAGCTTCAGCTTCAACACCAGTACTTCCAACAAATATTCAGGCTTGATTTTCTCTAGGATTGACTGGTTTAATCTCCTTGCTGTCCAAGGGACTCTTAAGAGTCTTCAACACTGCAGTTTGAAAGCATCAAGCCTTCTTTATGGTCCAGCTCTCACATCTATACGTGACTACTAGAAAACCCATAGTCTTGACTAGACCTTGAGGTCCAGACAAAGAACCAACTGCCTCCCAGAGAGCCCTCCACTGGCCTGCAAGCCAGGATTATGCTGCTAACATGTCACGTGGGGAGGTAACAGCCAGGTTTCCTGGGATCCTTCAAGTTGCAACCCACAGCTGTGGTGTGACCCCCCAGAGACGGCCGCAGGCGTCTGTGTGCAGGGCAGTGTAAGCAGCGGTGGAAATGACCCAGCCAGAGGTCGCCGTGATCCTTTTCCAGGAATCTCACCAGCTCTGTGCACAGAGAGCTTCTGCGAGCCCAACCCCAACGCCCCTACTGACCCCAACTCTACAGCAACCCGGGGGGACCTCTGGGGATGTGCAATCCTTTTTGACGACTCTCAGCTCACCCCTGCTGCAGCCGCTGCGTCGGAACCTCGGCCTGGGTCTCTTTCTTCCCTGCCAGGACCCATAGCAGGACTCTGAGGCACAGTTATTTATTACTAACAAGTCCCCAGTGGGAGAAGGCTCCCTGCCTGAGGCCTCAACAGAAACTGGAGGGAAGCCGAGGACCCTAGGGTAAGGCCTGGGCAGGACCTCTTTCTCAGGTGGGTGTGGAGCAGAAGAGATTTCTCTGGGGCCCCGGTCAAATAGGGGTTCAGAAAGAGAGACCCTGGGGCGGAGACAGTCACAGGACACCAGGAGCAACCTCTGAGCTGTGCTCACTGCCCACCCCGGAGGCTGGGCAGTAAATAAATGAGTCTGAAGGTCAGAGTGGCTGGGCCTGAGAAATTGCATCTTCCTCTCATCCCAGATACAATGAATTACTCAGGGACCGGGGTCTCCCCAAGTGCCATCCGCCCTCTCCAACCACACAGGCCTCTGCCCCCTCAGAGACACGGGGGCCCGGCCGGGGCTGGCTTCTACAGTAGCTCCATCCAGCAGAGCTTCCTGCAGGGATGGACATGAGGCAACTGAACTCTTGAAACCTGGTCAGTGAGACTGAAGAGCTGAGTTTTTCACGTGATCTCATTTTAATTCACTGAAATGTTTTACAATTTTTATTTATTTATTTATTTGGCTTGTGGGATCTTAGTTCTGCCACCAGGGATTGAGCCCAGGCCCAGAGCAGTGAAAGCGCTGAGTTCTAACCACTGACTGCCAGGGAATTCCCTTAATTTGTTTAAATAGCCACACCATGGTGGCTACCATATTCTTACCACACAGGGTAAAAGCCAGTGGTCTCAGGGAAGAACCTGCTCCATGCCTTCCCAGCACTGACACAAGGCCTCCTCTCTAAGTGATGAAGCACAGCAGCCCTGCCTGGGGAGGCGTGTTGTCAAGACGCTTCAGTCGTGTCTGACTCTGTGGACCACAGCCTGCCAGGCTCCTCTGTCCATGGGATTCTCTAGGCAAGAATCCTGGAGTGGGTAGCCATTCCCTTCTCCAGGGGATCCTCCTGACCCAAGAATGGATCCCACATCTCTTGTGTCTCCTGCATTTGCAGGCTGGTTCTTTACCTCTAGTTCAGGGGAGGAGGCATGCTTTATCCTCGTAGTCTCAGGCCACTTCCTTCCGGGAGCCTTTGAAAGCAAGCAGCAGCTCTATACTTAGAACCATGGAAAATTAACTTGGATGAGACCTTGTCCATGACCAGATCCAACTCCTCTGCTCTATTGATGTGGGAATCCAGGCCCAGAGAGGTGAGGCAGCTGGCCAAGGTCACAGAGGAAACTGTAGCAGGGCCATCAGAAGCCAGGCTTGACGTCACTGCTCTATGACCCCCTCCCTCCCTGGACCGCCTCCAAACTCCAGTGTACCCTCCCTGACTGCCACGCTTCCACCCCTGTGCAGACTGGAACTTCTCAGTGAGAGAAATACACAACACTCCATGAAGGTGCTGGGGAGACCCCCTGGGTCTGGTGATAGGCTCAGAAGACAGACTTGACGGAAGCATCTCCTGGGCTCGGGCCCTGCTCAGGCTGTCCTGAGTCACCATTCCTCAGGGGATGCCTAGCCCAGCCCCTGACATGCAGTCAGCACTCAGCAACATGAGTGAATGAGAGGAAAAAAAATGAACAAACTCAGGGCCAAGTTTGGGGCACACCCAGAGAAGATGACCTGTGACCCTCCTGTTGGCTCAGAGTCTGAGAGGAAACCCCACCCATGCTGTTTCCAGGTACAAGCTTTGAAATGGGGAAGTGTCCCCTTCAAGGAATTCTGGCCCGATTCACATGTCCAATACGTAGAGACAGCCTCTTAGGAAATCTGTCTCCAGCTTCCCAAGCAGACCCAGCAGTGGCAGAGCACAGATGCCCTCAGCCAGGACAGAGGCCCTAAACCGAGTGCTGGTAACCTGGAGACCCTGAATCCTAGCGATCCCCCCTGGGATATTGTCAACACATTTTGCATGTGTGTGTGCGCGCGTGTGTGTACATATGTATATGTGTGTGTATGTTTTTCTTGGGCTAGAATCCATCATTCTACTACACTCCCCAAGAGGCCATGACACCCAAAATCAAATTTGGAGGTTGGAGAAATGATCAGGCATTGCTCACAGAACTCCTCTCCCAGATGTTTGCATGGGGCCTCAGAGTCAGCGCCTTAAAAAGAGAACCTTGTCCCACAAGAACCTCGCTCTTTTCATGACTAGGATGTCACTCCCTCAACTCTTCAGGCCAGAGATTCCACCCCAGGGTGGTCTCCCAGTACCTGGTCAATCACCAGATTCTACTGATTCTTCAACAGAGCTCTCAAGTCCATCCTCTCGCCCATTCCTCCCCCTTAACCTGGACCGCACCCCCTCTCCCATCACTGCCCAACTCCTGCCAAGTTCATCCCCTTGTTCCTGCCCCTCAGGTCTCCCAGCACAAACCATCCATATCGTCTTAAAAATTTCAGTTTTACGATATTACTCATCTGCTCACAATGTTAAGAACTGGGGATGGGAGAACCATGTGTCTTGAACCCGAATCTTAAGCCAGTCAGCAAAAGGATGGAGGGTGTAATAGAAAGACCTTAGGCTTGGGAGTCAGACCAATCCTGGTTCAAATTCTGGTTCTGTCTCTTCCAAGTTATGTGTTACTGAGCAAGTTATTCAACCTCTCTGAATACCAGTTTTTACACCTATATGTGTGCTAAGTCACTTCAGTCGTGTTCGACTCTCTTGACTCCATGGACCCTCAGACTTCTCTGCTCATGGGATTCTCCAGGCAAGAATACTGGAGTGGGTTGCCATGTCTTTCTCCAAGGGATCTGGCTGACCCAGGGATCAACCCTGCTTCTGTAATATCTCTTGCATTGGCAGGCCAGTTCTTTACCACTGGCACCACCTGGGAAGGCCTTTTACACTTATAAAATGGAGTAATAATAAATTCCCTCCTTAAAGAAACAATATTTCTTGTGTAGTGGTTAAGAACTCAGAAACTAGACTCCTCGGGTGCCAATCCTGTCTTCCCAAATGCCTAGCTGTGTGACCTTGGGCAAGTTCCTCAACCTCGCTGTGCCTCGGTTTAATTATCTATAATATCAGAGGATAATAATAGTACCTGACTCATAGAAGTGCTGTGAGGACTGAGTTCATGTGGAGAGCTCAGATGAGGGCCTGGCGCATAGTAAGTGCCTCATGCCCTTTAGTTATTATTACTGGTAGGATTTGTGGTGATAGTGAAATCAGGAGCATACAAAGCACTTTGCCCACTGCCAGCCAAATCATCAATGCTCAATAGGTGACGGCGTCTTTCCTTCACTAAAATGTGCTGAATGAGCCTGTTTTAAACTCGTGGAGTTCACATCAGTGGCAAAATATCCAAGGGTGAGCACTCCAGCAGAAGCAGTTAGAGAAGGAATGAGGTTTAGAGGGACGCTTAAGGAAGGGTGGGATTCGGGGGACTCAACCACACCCCCAAGGAAGGGCCGAACGTCCCCCTCTATCAGCCAGTGTAATAGTGTGATCCCACCTCGGGTTGGGAGGGGCAAGAGGGCCGAGGCCCCCACAGTGCAGTGAGGGCCCCCCGTGGGGACACGGGGGACCGGGGTACAAACCTCTTTCTTCTGGACCCCCAAGACTACTGGACAGCAGCCTCCCGGGGAGACTGCTAGAAAAGCCGCCTGTGTCATCTCCTGATGAGAAGCGTTAGCAAAGGCCAGGAGAGGATTACTGCTCCCGAGAAAAGGTTAGGGTGGGAGCAGGCCTGGAGGTGGGGAAGGGGGTGCCTAGGAGCTCTTCCCCAGGGTTCAGAGGATCCTGGTGGGAAGGGAGGAGCCAAGCTCCCAAGGTTCCCACGGCCTGCCCTGCATGACAGAACAGAACTTGGTGAGGCCCAGCCAGATGCACCGCCCCTGGACTTGGGAAAACCCTGAGGCATCGCGTTGAGCCTGGCTGTGCCCCCTCCTCTGGGGCCCTGCCCACAGTTCCGAGCTTGAAACAGCTACCAACCAGCCCTGGGATGTTTGTTATCTAAGCTTGGGACGGGCTCTCACAGCCATCATTCTCCCTGATACAACACCCTGGTGAGAAACTTCTAACTGTTCCCCCATCTTGCAGATGAGGACACTGAGGCTTGGAAGGTTCCACCTGGAACATGCTCCTTTCCAGCCTGAAATCCTGGTCTCTAGCGGCTCTGACCTTCCAGCTCGCTGCATCCCACAACACCAGAAAAGACCCTGGACCAGATTCGCACAGTGAATTCCTGCCATTTACCAGTTTCTGTTCCCAGGCCAGTGTCCCTCTCCGTCTTCACCCCGGGGCCCCCTCCCCGGGTTTGAGGAGGGACTGGGCGGGAGGCTGGGTTAACTCGGGCACAGGACAAAGCTGCCAAGCCTCTCTCGTAAGCAGGAAGAACTGACTGTACATTATGCACACATTTGTAAGTTATGAGCATCCCGGAGAGAGAAAGGCACATAAATTAAAATGGCCAACTTGTATGCACACATGCACACTGGCACGGGCAGAAGGCTGGCTTTAAATGGTAAAAATTAGCAGCTTGAAACAGTAAAAAAAACCTCAACTTTGCCTCAGAAAGATGCAGGGCAACTTCACAGAGTTTTATGTGGCCCATAAATTAGAGCTGAGAAAGGGTCTCTGCAGACTCCTTGGGACAGACGGGGCTTTCCGCCGTGCAGATAGGCGGCGTGGCAGCATTACAAATGTCCCGAGCAGTTTATATACAACAGCACAGCGTGAGTTTGCTGGGGGATATTGGAGCTGGTAATTGCTATTCTAAAACTGGCCTTGTAAGCTTGAAGAAATGTTTTGAGGGTGGGGAAAGAGCCAATTTAAGAGCTTTATAAAGCCGTAAATGCCTTCCGAGCAAACCAAACATAATCTGTCTGGGGAGACAGGTCGTCCCTCGAACCCAATGGCAGACCCCGCAGGGCTGCACGGGGTGGTTACCCTGCAGGCCCCACTGCAGCAAGTGGGTCACCTGTACGGAGACAGGGGACTGTCCCAGATGACCCCGGTGCTTCTAAGTCTCCCCTGGGGCAGGCTGCCCTCAGGGTACCTCAGGATAAGCTTCCCATCCAAAACCCCACTCAGCTACTTTCTCTGCCAGCCAGTGCTGTTTCCTTCACCACCAGCACCCGCCCCTGCGCCCCCCCACACACCCCCACACACAAACAGGACCAGCTGGGCCTGCTTCTTACGTGCTGACCAAGTGTTCCACTTCCTGCGACCCGCAGAAAAAGGGAGGGGCTGGAGACCCCAGCGACAAGGCAGGGAGTCCTCCAACTTGGCCTCGGTTCCACCCAGAAAGAGGGGCTTTGTAAGAATTAAGTTAGGAAATGGACATAAAGCACCTGCCACATGGCACTCAATAAAGCATAGCTATTATTACTTTATGGTTGCTGTTACTCAGGGGAGGAGCGTGTGCTCTGGGTAAGAGGCTCCCTCAGGCTCCGGGTTCAGGTCGCGGGTCGTCATTGAAGAGACCCCAGGCATGGATGCCGCTGGCTTCCTGGGAAACCACTCCAGCGCCTGTTTCCTGACTTAATTTGCCCTTATCTCCCCCAGATGCCTGCAAACACATTCTTTCTCCCAGCCCCTGCCCTCACCTCGAAGCTCTGCCAGGACCCCAGAGTCCTTTTCTAATCCTCTGTCAGCTCAGAGCCTCTTCACGCCCTGAGATGTGTGAATTTCCCCAGGTTTATGGCTGGAAAAGCCAAGATCTGCCGGTCTAGAAGCAGCCGGACGCCTGCCCTCCCCTCCCCTGCCCTCGCTGGCCCCCTCGGCCTCCTTCTCACGGCCTCCCCCACGGTGCCCTCCACCACGATAATCCCACTCTCTTTTCCGATGTCAGTATTTCATATCGGAAAACAAAAGCCATATAATGCACAATTACCCAATTTCCATTGTGTTTTAACAGTTCTACTGCCAGCGTGAAGCACCGCACAGGAGCAGTAGAGAGGGATTTGAGATCAGGCTTCCAGTGAAATGTGTTTTCAGTTATGTGTATGTTCATAGTTTCTGCAACACCTTATTAAAGTTGAAAGCTATATATAACGGCGTTACCGGTGGCACTTCTCAACACCGCTCAAGTCGGGCTCCCTTACCGCCCAAAGTAAATGTGACCCAGGCGCCTCCAAGCAGGCACCTCCCGAGACCTCCTTTGCCCCTCCTGAGCTCTCCCCACTCCACTTCTGAAAGAGGCGTGTGTCTTAGAGAAGAGACATTCTTCTAACACTCTTACAGGTGGCTTTCTGTGACAGACATCTTACAACCCGAATCAGGAGCTCCGAGGTCTTCCTGAACCCACGCTTCCCCCAAAACTCTTACATAGGGAACAATCTAGACTGACTGCTCTCCCCACATAATTATTCCAAGCAAGTTTCATCTCTGGGACTCTGCTAAGGCCGTTTCATCCTCCCCAGTTTGCTCACTTTCTTTGCCTGTGCCTTCTAAATGCCTACTCATGCTTCTAAAGTGTTGTAATCCACTCACAAAATAAAATCAACGTGCAGGTGGGAGCCTGGTATTGGGGAAAGTACAGCTATCCCATGATACACACGGGGGATTGGTGCCAGGACCCCAGGGTACCAAAATCCGTGGATGCTCAAGTCCCTTGTATAAAATGGTGTCATATTTGTAGATAACCTAGCACATCCTCCTGTATACTGTATTTTGTGTGTGCATGCCTCCTAAGTCGCTTCAGTCATGTCCGACTCTTTGTGACCCCATGGACTATAGCCTGCCAGGCTCCTCTGTTCATGGTATTCTCCAGGCAAGAATACTGGAGTGGGTTGCCATTCCCTCCTCATACTGTACTTTAAATCATCTCTAAATGGCTTATAATACCTAATATAATGTAAATGATATGTAAATAGTTGTAAATACAATGTAAATGCTATGTAAATAGTTGCTGGCATGTGGCAAATTCAAGTTTGGCTTTTTGGAACTTTCTGGATTTTTTAAAAAGTACTTTTTGATCTACGGTTGGTTGAATCCACGGATATGGAACCCTCAGACAGAGAAGGCCTGCATTTGAATCCTGTCTGTGCCATTTGCAGAGCTAGGTCACCTTGAGCAAACCTATTGACGTCTTTTGTGTTCATTTTTCTGTTCAGCTACAAAATAAGAGTCTGAACTACCTGATTATAAGGATCCTTCCAATCCCAGGATTCCTAGATGAGCACCGATTCAGGGTTTCTGGGAAGAATTTCTTTATACCTACCAGGCATCCGGTCCCATCACTCCATAGAAAATAGATGGGGAAAAAATGGAAACAGTGGCAGATTTTATTTTCTTGGGCTCCAAAATCACTGCAGACGGTGACCGCAGCCATGAAATTAAAAGATGCTTGCTCCTTGGAAGAAAAGCTATGACAAACCTAGACACCACATTAAAAAGCAGAGGCATCAACTTGCTACAAAGGTCCATATAGTCAAAGCTGTGGTTTTTCCACTAGTCATGTACAGATATGAGCGCTGGACCATAAAGAAGGTTGAGAACCAAAAAACTGACGCTTTTGACCTGTGGTGCTGGAGAAGACTCTTGAGAGTCCCTTGGACACAGCAAGGAGATCAAATCAGTCCATCCTAAAGGAAATCATTCCTGAATATTCATTGGAAGGACTGATGCTGAAGCTGAAGCTCCAATACTTTGGCCACTTGATGTGAAAAGCCAACTCATTGGAAAAGTCCCTGATGCTGGGAAAGATTGAGAGCAAGAGGAGAAGGGGGCAACAGAGAATGAGATGGTTGGATAGCATCACCGAATCAAGGGGCATGAGTTTAAGCAAACTCCAGGAGATGGTGAAGGACAAGGAAGCCTGGCGTGCTACAGTCCATGGGGTCGCAAAGAGTCGGACACGACTTAGCAACTGAAAAACAATACCCAGGCACTTGGTGCCATAAGGAATACAAGCATGAAAAATACAGCTGGCCTCAAGGAACCTGCAGTTTCATTGAGGAGAAAGGTCTATGAGAACCAAAGTGAAATTACTGCAAATACTTGCAGCCCTCGTGCAAGAGAGCAATATATGGAAAGTCGTGAGGCAGTACGTGATTAGATGCTAACAGAGTTGCGCAGCAATAATTGCTTGAGGCCCAGGAGTTCAGAGGAGGAGGGGGCAGCGAGGGATACCTGGTCACAGAATACTGTATGGAGGGGTGGGCGCCCATGCTGGGCTGAAGGACACACGGACAGGGGTTTGCATCTGTGGGAACTGCCTAGCATGAACTCTCCGTGAGCAGTATGCATGTGTACTCGCTCGCTAAGTCGTGTCCAACTCTTGTGACCCCATGGACGGAAGCCCACCAGGCTCCTCTGTCCATGGGATTTCCCAGGCAAGAATACTGGAGTGGGTTGCCATTTCCTTCTCCAGGGGATCTTCCCGACCCAGGGATCAAACTCAAGTCTCCTGAATTGGCAGGCGGGTTCTTTACCACTGAGTCACCAGGGAATGCTTCGTGAGCAACACTGGTTCCTAAAGGGCAGATCAGGGGACAGGGCGTTGACTAATGAGAGTGTAAATTTTAGAGAAGTCAAAAGGGAGAAGACAAAAGCAGAGGCTGAGTTACAAAGGATGTGAAGTGCCAGACTCAGGAGCCTGACTTACGTGCTGTGTCCGGCAAGGGACCAATGTGGTGAGCACAGAACACTGTCTTTTGAAAGGACGACTCAAGCAGCAGTTTGCAGAGAGGATTGGAAGTAAGGAGACCAGACAGAAGGCAACTGCAGCAGTCCAGGCAGGAGGTGACAGCGTCTGAGCCAGGATGGTGGCAGGGAAGATGCAGCGACATGCCATTTTTGAGATTTTATTATTAGAGTATAATTGCTTTACAATGTTGTATTAATTTCTGCTGCACAACAATAATCACACATCTGCCCTCCCGCCTGAGCCTCCCTCCCACCCATCCAGGTGATCGCAGAGCACCAAGCTGGGCTCCCTGTGCTATTCGGCAGCTTCCCACTAGCCATCTATTTCACACACGGTAGTGTATATATGTCAATGCTACTCTCTCAGTCCATCCCACCCTCTCCTTCCCGCACTGTGTCCGCAAGTCCGTTCTCTATGCTTGCGTCTCTATGCCTGCCCTGTAAATAGGCTCATCAGTACTATTTTTCTCGATTCCATATATATGAGTTAACATACAAATTTGATTTTCTCCTTCTCCTTACTTTACTTTGTATGACAGACTCTAGGTCCATTCACATCTCTACAAATGACCCAATTTCGCTCCTTGTTATGGCTGAGCAATATGCCATTGAATATATGTACCACATCTTCTTTATCCATTCCTCTGTCATATATCTGTCCATATCCTGGCTATTGTAAATAGTGCCGCAGTGAACACGGGGGTACATGTGCCAGGCATGCAGAGGGATGGGAGGACAGCCTTGGCCTCTGAAAGTTACAGACTGGCTGATCAGTTACTTATGACCTGAAATTGGACACTTTAGATGATGATAGGAGAGCCATTACAATTACACTGGGACAACAGACTTAAGCCAGGGCTGTCCTGGACAAACCAGAGAGTGAAGCAGGGGGTGGAGGACAGATGGACTCCAAGGTTTCAAGCCTGCAAGCAAGGAAAAGCATGGAGTTGAGAGGGACAGGTGGGAGGATGGTAGCCCAGAGCAACAGAGAAATAAGTGAGGAGAGTAGTTTGTCGAAAGTGAGTGTCCAAGCAGATTTCGAATTCTATAAAGACAAGAACTGCCTCTAACCTGCGTTATCACACAGGTATTTGCTAAATTGAATCGAGACAACAAAGACCTTCTGAATTTATTCTAAAGAGGACCGATTGCTGGGGAAATAGGAGGCAGGGTTACCCCTCTCCCTTCGGCTTTGTTTGTTTATATATGTTTTTAGAATTTCAATAGATGTGCCTCTTGGTGGGCTTGTCCTCATGGCCATCTGCAGCCCAGGGAAGTCTCATCATGAACTGATGATTCTAATGTGTGCTGAAAACATAAATGGGGCATCGAAATGGCCAGCGCTGGCAGGAGACTCAGTAAATCCTGCTCCAAGCAGGACAGAGGGAGCAGGGAAGTAAATTCACCAGGTCCTTCTTCCAACTAAAATGAAGAAAATGAGGCAAAATAAAAAAAAAAAAGAAAGAAAGAAAAGGAAAGGAAAGGAAATTCAACCCCCTCAAGATCAAGAGAGCAAACATGTAGTCTTCACCTTTCCTGGGCTGACATGGACTTTTGTGTGAGGACTCAGAAAACCTAAGACTTTTCTACAGGCTGACCCCCACCACCCTCTCCCCACAGTCAGGATTCTCTGTTCCAGGATGATGTCCACCCTTTTTCCCTGGAAGACACACAACTCCACCAACTGGGTCTTGTATCATTGTCCAGAATAGGATCTTACAGAGCTCCAGTGACCCGGAAATTTGAGGCAGAAACTAACCATTGGCTATGAATTATCCAAGTACCTGTGGCTGCAGTTTCGCGATAAAGCTAATCTCCCTGAGAGTGTTGATTACTCCTGAGTTAACAACGCAGGGTTTGGGGTAGGACAAAGTTGCCTGGCCCAGCACTTTTCCTTGAAGTCCAAGGATGGTGCTCCTAATCCTCAGAAAGTGCTCCCCCTTGGAATCGCCTGATGGAATCAAGTCCCCAAGTCTCTCTAGCTGATCTGGTGACATCAACAATGTGAAAGAAAGAGGATGCTGTGGTTTGCAGTGGCCCTCGACATTTTTTCCACTGCTTGCCCCTGCGGTTTGCAGCAAGCTCTGTAGTCATGGTGAATCCTTGTAGCAATGATTCCCTACTGGGGTCAGATCACCCCAAATGAGTGATCAGTCAGGATGGGCTGAGAGGTAGCAGTGTCTTTAAGAAAGCCTTCCTTCCCTCCACTCCCAGGGAGGTTCTGAAACACCCTGCAAAGAAGGGCAGTTATCATTCTCTCCCCTTGAAAACTACTGGATAGAAAAGAAGTCAATTTACAAATCAGGAAAGTCATCATACACACCTAACTTCTTTTGAATATCTGCCTGCTGTATAAATCACCTTGCCCTGTAGCCTTCCTTTCCTCACCTCTAAAATGGGGGAGGTAATAATAAAAAACCTGCTTCCCTGGGCTATCATAGGATCAAATGATGTAATGAAAGTGCCAGCAACAAAGCAGGAGCTTAACAATTGGTGGGGGGTGGTGGAGAGGTTGTTAGTTCAACTAACATTTTATTAATGTGATTGGTGTTGCCATGAAAGTAATATTTTTGAATTAGTGGGTATTGTCTTTGAACAGGCTCCAGATATGATTCTCTGCTATACACTGAAAATGTGCTCCCAAAATTCACATGAGGGAATCCCAGTTCCTTAATATGATGGTATTAGGAAGTGAGGCCTTTGAGAAGTGATTAGGTTGTGAAGGTGAGACCCTCATGAATGGAAATAGTGTCCTTATAAAAGAGACCCCAGGGAGTTTCCCTGCCCATTCCGCATGTAAGGTCACAGCATGAAGATGGACATCTATGAATCAGGAAGTAAGCTCTCCGCAGACACCAAATCTGCCATTGCCTTGATCTTGGTTCTCCCAGCTCCATAACTGTGAGAAATAAATTTATATTGTTTATAAGCTATTGAGAGTACAGTAATTTGCTATAGCAGCCCCAAAAGACTAACACATTCTCCTTCAGGAGAAATACATTTATTCAGTAATAAAGCAGATAATATCCCCCATTCCCACCTGACTCAGGGCCCTAGGAGTGGTCCATCTTCAGAAGGGCAGTGGACAGCTAACATCATGCTCAATGATGAAAGACTTTCCCCCTGAGATCAGGAATCAGACAAGACGCCCACTTTTACCACTACTATTCAACATTTATTAGAAGTTTAGCCAGATAAATTAGGTGAAAAAAAAAAAGAGCTAGTGAAAGCATTGGTCACTCAGTCGTGTCTGACTCTTTGTGATCCCATGGACTGTAGCCTGCAAGGCTCCTCTGTCCATGGGATTTCCCAGGCAAGAATCCTGGAGTGAGTAGCCATTCCCTTTTCCAGGGGATTTTCCCGTCCCAGGGACCGAACCCAGGTCTCCTGCATTGCAGGCAGATTCTATACCATCTGAGCCATCAGGGATGGGCATTCAAAAGGAAGAAATACGTAGATGACATGAACCTACATATACACAATCATAAAGAATCCACAAGAAAGCTACTAGAACTAATAGATTCTAAAAGTTGCAGGGTACAAGATCACATGCAAAGATCAGTTGTGTTCCTATATACCAACCAACAATGAGCAATCTGAAAAGGACATTTAGAAATCAGTTCTATTTATAATAGCATCTAAAAGAATAAAATACCCAGGAACATATGTAGCAAAGAAAGTGAAAGACTTTTACCTGGAAACCTGAAAAAACATTGCTAAGAAAATCTAAAGAAGGCCTAAATGAATGGAAAGACATTTCACGTTTATGGATAGGAAGACTTACATTTGCTAAGATGTCAATACCACTCAAAGAAATCTACAGATTCAACACAGTCTCTATCAAAATTCCAACAGGTTTTTCCATGGAAAGAGAAATACTGATTCTCAAATTCACATGGAATCACAAGAAGCCCTGAATATAGAAAACAATCATGGGGAAAAAAAAGAACCAATTTGGAAAACTCACACTTCCCAACTTCATATTTTACCACAAAGCTACAGTAATCTAAACAGAGTTGAATCAAGGGTCCAGAAATAACCCTATACATTAATGGTTAATTGATTCTGGCAACTCACTCCAGTATTCTTGCCTGGAAAATTCCATGGACAGAGGAGCCTAGTAGGCTACAGTCCATGGGGTCGCAAAAGAATCAGACACAACTGAGCTATTGAGTATACACAGGGTGCCAAGGCCACTCAACTGGGTGAAAGAAAGAATAGACTCTTCAACAATAGTGCTGGGACAACTAGATTTCCACATGCAGAAGAATGAAACTTTAGACCTTACCTCATGCCATACAAACCACTAACTCAAAATGGATCAAAAACCTAAAATTAGAGCTAAAGCCATAAAACTCTTTTGAAAAAAAAAATGGGGATAATTCTATATGATCTCGGATTTGGCAATGATTAGAACACATCACCCAAAGTATAAGCAACAAAATAAAAGTATATAAATTGAACTTCATTAAAATAAAAGCCTGTTCCTCAAGGGACAATATCAAGGAAGTGAAAAGACAACCTACAAAATCTTTGCAAGGTATGTATCAGGTGAGTTTGATTTTCAGAATATATAAAGAACTCCCACAACTCAACAACAAGAGGAAAATCCATTTTTAAAATGAGTAAAGCACTTGAACAGAAATTTCTCCAAAGGAGAGATATAAACAGCCAATAAGAAAAGAAAAAATTTTTAATAAAAAAAATGGCAAATAAGAACATGAAAATATGCCTCACCATTAGTCTTAGGGAAAAGCAAATCAAAACCACAATGAGACACCACTACAAAGCTAATAAAATGGCTATAAACAACAACAATAAATACAGAAAATAACAAGGATTAGTGAGCATTTAGAGAAATCGGGACCCTGGAGTTTGCTAGTGGGATGGTGCAGCCACTGTGCAAAACAGTTTGGCAGTTCCTCAAAAAGCTAAATGTAGAATTATTATGTGTGTGTCAGTCACTCAGTCATGTCTGACTCTGCAACCCCATGGACAGGCTCCTCTGTCCAGGGGATTCTCTAGGCAAGAATACTGGGGTGGGTTGCCATTTCTTTCTCCAGGGGATCTTCCCAAACAGAAGGATTGAACCTGGGTCTCTTGCACTGTAGGCAAATTCTTTACCATCTTCTCTTTACCATCAGAGAAGCCCAAATTACTATATGACCCAGAAATTTCATCCCTAGTTACATACCCAAAGGAACTCAAAATAAAGACTCAGATAGTTGCAGCATTATTCACAATAGCTAAAAAGCAGAAACAACCCAAGTGTCCATCAACAAATGAACAGATTAAACAAAATATGGTACATATACATACAGCGGAACATTGTTCAGTAATGAAAAGGAATTAAATTCTTCTATATGCTGCAACACAGACGAACATTGAAATAGCCAATCACAAAAGGACAAATATACTATCATCCATTCATATAAAATAGCTAGAATAGATAAATTCATAGAGACAGAAAATAATTAGAGTTTACCAAGGGCAGAATGAAGGGTGGAATAGGAGTTATTGCTTAATGAGTACAGAGTTTCTATCTGGAGTGGTGAAAAGTTTTGACAATAGATATGATGACATTTGTACAACATTGTGAATGTGGTTAACATCACTGGATTATACACGTAAAATAGTTAAAATGGCAAATTTTATATTTTACTCAAAAAAAAAGGACAAGGATAAAGTGTCGTTATTTAACTTCTCACGTGAAACTAAAGTGAACACAGAGAACCTAACCAAAGAGGAAAACTCAGATTTATTTCAACCTTAAACTCAACAGTTATAAATGCATGTGGGCTTTGTAACTGCTTCTACTTGGCTGAGACATGGGGCCACTGGGCACAGAGAACACCAAATAAACTCCAGGAGAGGAGGACTGAAATGCTGCTTGCTTTCCACAGAGGGGCTGGAATCTGGTACACACAGATGGAGTGAGACCCAGTAAATGTTTGGTGAGCACCTCTTATGTGCTGCACACACAATAAACAGTGAGTAACCTGCCTGGAGCCCTGGCCTGTGCTCAGTCACCAGGATGTCTTTCTTCTGGTTTGTTTCAGGTCTCAAATGAAAGGACTGCATAGACAGAAACGCATTACGCAGGAGAGATGGTGTTGTTATCATTACTGTTACCACTAGGATTTATTGGGTCTTCTTGGAGGATGCAAGCCTAGCCAGCCTCTGACTCAAGGCCAAGAGAAAGATATTGGGTGCTCCTGAGTGTGGGGAGGAGAGGTTCTGAGGAGAACAGCAGTCAGCATGTGCAAAATTCTGGAGGCTCAAGTGTCTACCCCACAGTAGATGGGGTGCTACTCCCCAGGAAAAGGCTGACGTTCCCCCTCCAGGCCGGCTGGCTAACACCCCAACACGCTGTAGGGTCTTTCTGCACTCACACCTTTGCTTACGGCTCTCTTTTCCCTGACTAGTCAATCCTTCCCAACTTTCAGGGACTAGCTCGTGGGAGACAGGCTTGCTATTAGAAAAAGTTGAGATGCAGATCAGTCTGGGTTCTGCACCAAAGTTATCAGCTGGGCGGCTTGGCCTTTGCCATATATATATAGATAGAATCAATCACAGACTTAGAGAACGAATTTATGGTTGTCAGGGGGTGGTGGGAGGGGGGAGGATGGAGGCAAGGGATAATTAGGGAATTGGGGATGGACATGTACACACTGCTATATTTAAAATGGATAACCAACAGGGATCTACTGTAGAGCACATGGAACTCTGCTCACTGTTATGTGGCAGCCTGGATGGGAGGGGAGTTTGGGGGAGAATGGATACATGTATATGTATGGCTGAGTGCCTTTGCCTTGCACCTGAAACTATTACAACATTGTTAATCAGCTATACTCTGGTACAAAATAAAGAGTTTAAACACTGGGAAAAAATAAATAAACAAAAAATCGAGGCAGTCACACCTGCATCCCAAGCCTGCTCCAAGATCATACATATCAGGGGTTTGGTACCCCACCCCCCTCATCCATCAAGTCTCCGGGTCCTGCAGCCCTCTGCATCTCCTTCCTCTGAGACGCTCTTTTCTGGGTCTCTTGTTCAGTAAGGAATCCTCTCTGTCCTGGAACTTCTCTTCTGATGATCCACCTTCTTGTATTGCTATGTAACTCCTCCAAAATAATTTAATTTTCCATGTTTTCACGCTTCTCTCTCCACTCAAACTGTAATCTCCTTCACGTAGAGGCCAAAGCTCATCATCTTTGTTTTCCTCCCTGGCGGCTGGCGCACGGTGGGTGCTAAACAAATTGAAAATGGATTTGAGCCAAATGGAGGGGCCACAGGCAACAGAGGAAAACCTCACAGGAAATAGAGCATGTTTAGCTCCGAGTAACAGCCCATTGGTCTTCTCTCCTCTGCATGAGTCCGTCCCCTGCCCAGACCGGCCCTTCAAGAATACTCCGTTCTTCGAGGGAGTGCAATCTGCTGATGTCCCCGGCTCATCAAAGTCAATGTTAGAGTGGAAATCCAGGAAAAGAGTTGATCTGAAGACAATCATCTCTTTTTGTGACTTTTAGAATGCCTTGGCAATCGTGTTTATCTCCTTTGTTTCATTTTGGCCATTGAAATAAGCAATGTAGGGACTTCCCCAGTGGCCCAGTGGTTAAGACTCTGTGCTCCCAATGCCAGGGGCCTGGGTTGGATCTCAGGTCAGAGAACTAGATCCCACATGCTGCAGTGAAGATCTATGTGCCATGCGCTTAGTCGTGTCTGACTCTTTGTGACCCCATGGACTGTGTCCCGCCAGGCTCCTCTGTCCATGGGATTCTCTAGGCAAGAATACTGGAGTGGGTTGACAAGCCCTCCTCCAGGGGATCTTCCCAACCCAAGGACTGAACTCACATCTCCTGTGTCTCCTGCATTGCAGGCATATTCTTTACCTGCTGAGTCATCGAGGAAGCCCCCAGTGCAGCCAAATAAATAAGTAATAATTTTTTTTTTAAAGGTCAATGTAAAAAAATTCATTAAAAAAAGAGTTCCTGTCTCATGAGCATAGTTCATCCTCCATCAGGGAGAGGTGGCTGGGGGTAGCTAGCCATGAATTTAAGGTCTGTCTCCAATAATTCGCAAAGCAGGGGACCCATGGTCAGAAAATACTTGTCACCTGCTGCAGCCATCATGCCTTGAGTCCCTTGACTGGATGACTCCCAGCCCATTTAAGAACCCTCTGTGCATGGAGCTGGGGTGCCTAGGCCAGGCTCTCTGAGAGAAAGGAAGTGGTGATTTCTCCCATCCTATAACCAACACTGGGAATAAATGCAACGGCATGGATGACCTAGCCTGTGACAGGAACACCTATCATGTGCCAGGAGTTATATATGCATCAGGCCATCTGAGTCTCCACCCAACACCATCATGGAGCTATTACAGTCCCCATGTTTACAAAAGAGGACCCTGAGACGCAGGTTTAGATGATAGTCAAGCTGATAGCCCGCAGCAGATGTGGGATTTGAACTCTGGAGAAGGAAATGGCAAGCCACTCCAGTATTCTTGCCTGGAGAATCCCATGGACTCTAGCCTGCCAGGCTCCTCTGTCCATGGGGTCACAAGAGTTGGACACGACTTAGCGACTAAACCACTGTCTCTAGCCAAAAGCTTTTATCTTTCAGTTAGGCCCTCCAGGGTCTTCTGTTATTGCTGAGAGATTTAGAAGCCGGATGGAGGGAGCAAGGGGACAGCTTTTAGTGGCTGCATGAGTCTGTCTGAACTGATTCACAGGGTGACCAACCACTCCAGCAGCCGGGACCCAGGGCTCCGCCAGAAATTGGGGTTTTCAGCACTAAAGCACTAAACCAGTATGGTCCCCAGCAAAGTGAGATGGTTGGCCCCCGGTGACCGAGGCTTTCCTGTATGCGTTTTCAGAATGCAAACAACAGCTGGAGGATAACGTTGATGGCTCCCACTCTGAGTAGGAGGACAGCTCGAGGCCTGCCCCCCAGCAACTCCAGCCTAAGACCCAGAGTGGCTAGTCTGGGGGGAGCTGGGGCTTGAGGGGGCGGGCAGAAGAGCAGAGTGCTCAGTCCCGGAAGCTGACTGGACCCAGGTCTTGAGAAACAAATTCTCATCATCGTTGGGAGATTATTTGCCCACGTCACACACATAGCAGCCACAACCTCATAGACCATTTAGAGCAGCGGTCTCCAACCTTTTTGGCACCAGGGATAAGTTTCATGGAAAACAATTTTTCCACGAACCAGGAGTCGGAGGGGGTGGTTTCAGGATGATTTAAGCTCATTGCATTTTTGGTGCACTTTCTTTCAATTATGATTACATCAGCTCCACCGCAGATCACCAGGCATTAGATCCGAGATGTTGGGGACTCCTGTTTTAAAGGATCTTCTCAGAAGCTCTCCAAACATTTAAGAATCCTGAATCCTGAGGGTCTCGCCCTCAGCTCTGCCTAGATCAAAGAATCAAGTCAGACAAAGATCAGGGAAAGAGGGCTCCAGGCAGAGAGAACAGCCAGTGTAAAAACCCCAAGGGAGAACATGCCTGTCACCTCTGGGTTCCTCAAGGAAATCTGGGTGGGGAAGGTCTGGCTGGCTAGAGCAGTAACAAAGGAAGACAGTGAGAAGAACGGGACTGGGGAGGTGGGGATTTAGCCACTGTGAGGGCTTTGGCTTTTATTCAACGATGCATCCAAATCATTAAGGCTTTGACATAAATGAATTTGACACCGTTCACTTATATGATGAATTTGCTCATTTTTCACTTCTACCTCCCTCCTCTCCACCAAGGACCTGCAATCTATTTATGATTTTTATTATTATTACTTTCATTTCTGTTTCTCTCTCCGGGCCTATAGCCAGCGTTTTAAAAATTTTTTATTTCTTTATTTATTATTTCTGGCTGCACGAGTTGTTGGTTGGTGCCTTTTCTCTAGCTGCGGCGAGCAGGGACTACACTCCAGTTGTGGGGTTGCCTGCCTCTCAGAGTGGCGGCTCCTCTCGTGGAGGAGCACAGGCTCTAGGCACACAGGCTTCAGGAGCTGTGGTAGGTGTGCTTAACTGCCCCTGGGCATGTGGAATCTTTCCAGACCAGGGATTGAACTCATATCCCCTGCATTGGCAGGTGGATTCTTCACCGCTGGACCAGCAGCGAAGTCCCTTTAGCCAAGCTTTAGCCCGGTCTCAGCTTTAGAATCACAGCCTCGGTCTTCCTGCCTCATCCGAACTTGCTGCCTGGTCCAGATCAGACTCCTTGTGCATGCTTCCAAGCTCTTCCAAGTTGTCCCTCCTGACATGGTTCTCTTCCCTGGCCCCCTGGCCACCCATCAATCCCTTCCTGTCTCCCCAGGGCCATCACACCTACTGTTTCCCCCACGCACACACCCTGGAATACTCTTTAGCCCACCAGGCTCCTCTGTCCGTGGGATTTTCCAGGCAAGAATACTGGAGTGGGTTTCCATGCCCTCCTCCAGGGGAACTTCCCAGCCGAGGGATTAAACCCTACTCTTTGCTTCCATCTTTATTCACTCATGTCCTCCTCCCCCTTCAGACCTCAGCTCAAACTTCTCTTCCTTGAAGACTCTTCCCTGCTCTCTCTAAATAAAACCTCCTGTTTAAATACTCTCATAGTTCCACATTTTTCCCTTCAAAGCTCCTATTATATGTGTTGTTTCGAATTTATTTGTATGATTTTTTTTTTCAAATTAATGCTTCTCCTCTCCATCCAACTGAAAACTCTTATCAGGCTAGAGGCTACATCTGTTTTTGCTCCTTTCTAGCCCTTGGACTGCAAGCAGAGCAAATCAGTCAATCCTAAAGGAAATCAACCTTGAATATTCACAGGAAGGACTGATGCTAAAGCTGAAGCTCCAATACTTTAGCCACTTGATGTGAAGAGCTGACTCACTGGAAAAGACCCTGATGCTGGGAAAGATTGAGGGCAAAAAGAGAAGGGAGCGGCAGAGGATAAGATGGTTGGATGGCATTGCCGACTCAACGGACATGAATCTGAGCAAATTCCGGGAGATAGTGAGGGACAGGGGAGCCTGGTGCACTGCAGTCTGTGGGGTCACAAATTGTTGGACACGAATTAGCAACTGAACAACAGCAACAACAAAGCCCAGGCACGGAGACAATGCCTGGCACACACCCGAGATTCCTAGTAAGTGCTTGAAGAATAACCGAATGAGTGCCCCCGGCCTCCTGCATATTGGCACCCCAGGGGGCACAAGGCTGGACCAACTCAAGGCTCTTTGGAGGCCCTGTGGGTGTGGTCAGAGCCCTCAGCTAAGTGGTGAGGGGGCAGGGCTGAGAGGGGAAAGGATTCAAGCCCACAGAGCCCCCTTATCATAACAGGCACTTTGCCCAGGTAATCTCATTTCTATTTCATTTCTATTTCTATTTCACCACTTGAGTCGGGAATTGCCATCCCATCTTACAGCTGAGCAAACTGAGGCTCAGGAAGTAAGTTTCTCTAGGTCATACTGTAAGCAAGTTTGTAGTCAGACTTAGACGGTCTAATTCCAAAATCTGTGCTCTTTCTGCTCTGCCCCGACTGTCCTGGCCTGGGCAGCTTCTAACCTAGCTCTGCTACTAGTTTCCTGTGTGACCTTAGGCAAATTACTGTCCTCTCTGAGCCTCATTTCTCCATATATAAAATACAGAGGCTGAAATAGGTGTCTTTATGTCCTTTCCAGTTCTGAGATTTCTGAGACTTTAAAATGCTATGCTTCTAAATTTATAAGTTCACACAATGGGTGCTAAAGCACCTAGTTCAAGGGCAAGCACAGAGCAGACTCTTTGGAAGTGCTCATTTCCTCCCTCCCATCCTCCCAATTCCCTGCTTCAAAGAATCTCTGCTCTGCAGCCCCCCCAAGGCCACTTATGCTGTCCTGATTATTGCGGGAGCCCCAGAACACTGCACCTGGCCTTTGGGGGAGACTCGCCAGCCCTGACATCCATGCCTCCAGCCTGCAGTCCTCGGACAGCCATTCCAGCTGGGCTCCCCAGAGAGGCCCACACCTCCCTGCACCCACTCCTTCCTGATTCCTGAAGGGGAACTTTGTGTCCAGCACTGTGTGGAGAGAGAAGGACATGCAGGAAAGGAACCCACACATCTTAAGTACCCAGTACCAGGGACTAGGGGCTTCCCTAGTCAAGAATCCGCTTGCAATGCAGGAGACGCAGGAGATTTGAGTTTGATCCCTGGGTCGGGAAGATCCCCTGGAGCAGGGCATGGCAACCCACTCCAGCATTCTTGTCTGGAAAATCCCATGGACAGAGGAGCCTGGCGGGCTATGGTCCACAGGGTCTCAAAGAGTTGGACACGACTGAAGCAACCAAGCAAGCAACCAGGGACTAGACCAGGCGCATCGAACCTCTGGAAAGAGTCTTTGTTCTCCCCATTTCACAAAAGGGAAAAACTCAGACTCAGAGGTTTAGGGAATTGCCCAAGATCACACATCCAGCCTGTGGCATTTGTGGGGCCTTACCTCTCCAACCCCAAGGCAGATACACTTTGCCAACCCTGGGGGATGCTGAAGCCTCAGGCAAAGGTCCATTCTGTACCACCAGCTATTCCCTTGCAAGCATCCTTTTTTTTTCAGCATTTGTTTAACTTTGCATTTACAGCCCTAGTGACTTAAACCCATCAGTCTCTCTCTGGCTAACCACTCCTGCCTCTCCATTACCCTCTCCAAAGGACCAGAGTACAAAATATTCATTTATTGTTCCCAGTGTTTCCAACTTCACCAAGGAAACAACTCAAGAGGTTGACTTCATCCCGTCTAGGGGGAAGGGCCAGATCTGTAATGAATACAGTCCTCCCAATGGTACCAAGGAAGAAGGGTGAGCCTTTGCTCCCCAGCACACAGCTGCTGCCCTTGAGGGCTTTCCAGAAATCAGACTCAGGTGAGACATGAACATGAACATCACCAGGCAACATCACCAGGCACCCCCAGATATGAGCAGGGCCCCAGCTGGGGAAGGATGGGCAAGGGAGGCCTACATCGCTTAAAGGCTCCCCTGGAGGCTGTGCCCTGGAGGAGTGTGTAAGGATGGGTTAGGGGGAGGGGTTCTGTGGGAACAGCATCAGCTCTGCTCTGTGAAGCCGCAGGGACAGGTAACTCAGGTGAGAGCAAAATCCCTAGCAGGCTGTTTCTGGCACCCACGGGCTTTCTCCCACCTTGTTCTGCCTTTGCCTGGGATGGGAAAGGAGCACCCCGGGATAGAGGGGTTGGCCAACTCTCTCTCTTCAGGAAGGGCCTCAAGTGACCACGAGGTCAGGCAAAGCCAGCCCAAGGTGACTGGAATCCTCACCGGCTCCCCTCAAACCTCAGCCTGAACCTCATGTCCCCAGGATGCCCTCCAGACCCCCAGAGGAGCGCACATCCCCCAGCTAGGTGATCATCACTTTCTGGACTTCTCCTCCATGCCTCTTATCATGGTTTCACTCATTACCCACGGAACTCAAATGCCCATCTCCCCTGAAGACTGTGAGCTCCATGGGCAGGGCGCCTATCTGCCTAGTTCATGGTCTCCCCAGCACCTTCGCCAGGTCTGACATGTACAAGGTGCTCAGTAAAAATCTATAGAATGAATGTTACTACAGGGAGGAGCCTGTGGCCTGGTGCAGACTGACGGGACCCAGCAGGGGCCAACCCTCCCCATACCAGGCCCGAGATGGCCCCTCACTGGACCAAACGGGAAAACGTAAGTGGCGACAGCCACTCGCCCATAGTAGGCATGCAATGCCGGTTTGCTGACTCTCTGCAGGAATCTAGAAAACCATCCATTCACGCCCCAGCTGTGGGGCCATGGTGAACGGCCACCCCGTCAGCTTGCAATCATTTAAACAAGGTTGTCATCACTCTCTGAGTGGGCACGCGGGGTGTGTGTGTAGTATGTGTGTGTGTGTGTATATGTGCTCAACTCTAAACTATAAAGAAACATAGTCTGTGCCAACCGATTTTCTCCCCCGTGTGTTACGTGCAAAGCACAGTGCAGGCACTTTTGTTTATGTTTATGTAATGTGCACAGCATATCCTCATCTGCTGGCTCAGGTGGTCCTGGCCAGGAGGCATTATCACCACCATTTTACTGAGGGGGATGGTGGGGCGAGCTTTTAAGGCCACGCGCTAAGCATCCAGCTGAGTCTCAGCTCAAACCCAGGGCTCTGGCTCATGAGGCACTGGTCTGCCTCAGTCATGCTCCTTGTCACATCACAATCTCATCACCTGTGACCGACCCAGTCACAGCCCTGTATCTTACACTGAGCCTGCTATGAGCTGGACCACGGGGTCTGGACTGGGAGGGAGAAGGAGGAAAAAGTTAGCAAGCCATCCATAGCAACTTTCCCCCAAACACGTGTCTCCCTAGAGCAGGCAGCAAGCTGGCCTGGAAGGACCACTGATCCAGAGGGACACCGAACCAGATGGGTGACCTTGGGCAAGTTCTCTTACCTACGCTGAGCCTCACTTTCTTTCCTGGGTCTATGATGATGGCCAGATAAAATAAAGAGTTAGTGCTCCCAGCACGTAGTGAAAGGGTCTCCACTCTCCTGCGAACTTGCGCAGCTGCTCAGAAACCACAGGGCTCAGAAGAGCCCTTTCCTTCCCGTGGTCTGCATGCTCACTATGGCAGCCGGTCTCCTCCCTCCCGGTGGAATCCAGCCCCACTGTGGACAGGGGGCACCTGGACTCTGTGCAGAAAGAAAGCAGGGGATGGTCCCCTAACCCCCTGCCGGCAGCTAACTGCACCAACCAGAGCATAGCCCGCAAGCCCAGAGCTCTCTCCATCTTCTCTCCCTTCCAAAGTCAGTGGAAACAACTGTGAAGAGTATTCCAGGAGACCAGACATCCAGCTTGGAAAGGGCTTTTCCCAACAATCTGGGTGTCCGCAGGAGGTAGCACCCCTCCATCTCGTTGCTGCTAACTGGATGCCTTCCTTCGGTCTCCAGGGAAGGCTGGGGAGTCCCACCTAGCTCTCTGGGTGTCCTCCGGGTCAAACTAACAAGTGAGGAGCCCCCGGGGGACTGCTGCCCCACTGTGCGTCTAGCCAGCTCCTTCCAGAGAGGGCTGGAAGGAGACGGGGCCACGAGACACGCTCCCATCAAGGCAACAGTGCAAAACCACCACTTCTGCTTAGGCCACAGGAGAGCAGTGGACTTGAGCTCCCTAACCGCTGGTCTCTCCTGCTTGATGAATATCCCCCTGGTCCTCCTGGAGACTGGAGGACTCAGGAAGGGCCCCTCGGTGGGAGCTCACCATTCCTAGCACCTAAATAAGTGAGACTGGGCTGCCCTTAAATCTCCTTCTCCCCACCCCGCTTGCTCAGTCAGAGCCAGGCAGTCCCACCACCACTGGGCCGAATGTCCCCTGGAGCCCACCACCTCCTCCAGACCCAGGGCTCCTGGGCGCCTAGAGCACACACTCCAGCATGGACAGCCCCCAGAGTCACAGAATAGCAGATCCAGAAGGGGCCTCGAAGACAATCTTATCTAACCTCCTCCTCGTATAAAATGAGGATGCTAAGATCCAGAGAAGCTAAGAGATGTGTCGAAGGTCAAACATGCAAGGCCCTGAGTACCACACAGCACATTGCCAGGCTTTCATTAAACAGGCGGCTCATTGGCGGATTTAAGGACCGCCAGGGAGAGTTATGACCAACCTAGATAGCATATTAAAAAGCAGAGACAAAAAATTTTTAAAAATTAAAAAAAAAAAGCAGAGACATTACTTTGCCAACAAAGGTCTGTCTAGTCAAGGCTATGGTTTTTCTAGTGGTCATGTATGGATGTGAGAATTGGACTGTGAAGAAAGCTGAGCGCCGAAAAATTGATGCTTTTGAACTGTGGTGTTGGAAAAGACTCTTGAGAGTCCCTTGGACTGCAAGGAGATCCAACCAGTCCATCCTAAAGGAGATCAGTCCTGGGTGTTCATTGGAAGGACTGATGCTGAAGCTGAAGCTCCAATACTTTGGCCACCTTATTTGAAGAGTTGACTCTTTGGAAAAGACCCTGATGCTGGGAGGGATTGGGGGCAGGAGGAGAAGGGGACGACAGAGGATGAGATGGCTGGATGGCATCACCAACTCGATGGACATGAGTTGAGTAAACTCCAGGAGTTGGTGATGGACAGGGAGGCCTGGCATGCTTCAGTTGGTTCACGGGGTCGCAAAGAGTCGGACAGGACTGAGAGACTGAACTGAACTGAGGGAGGGCTCCAGACTGAGAATGAGCTCCTGTCACCATGAGGCCCTGGGCGCTGGGCACACACGTGGAATCTCTCTGGGCTGCTTCTCTCAGGCCCTGACCTGGAGTGGAACTCACAACCCACACAGAACAGGGCCTCACCTGAGAAAGGGTGGGACAGCCCTGGACCCCCGGCTCAGCACAGACTTGGGAATGGAGACTACTCAGGGACAAGGGACTGCAGAGTGAGGACCACATGAGGGACCTCTGGGGGTGGGCTCACTCCCCCTGCTCCATCTAGACTCCCTGACACCCTGGGCTCAGCCTAGACAGAGGCCCTGCCACTTACAGCCTCAGGGTCCCCGGTGTCTGTCAGGACAGAAAGCCAGAGGACACAGGTGTAGCCCCAGGACATCGCATGAGCCCGCTCACTCTGAGCCACCTCCCAGCCCGGGCGGCCGATGGAGGCAGGGTGACGGCATTACAGCTCTGCCACCCACCGCCACTGCCACCAACCCGCCTCCCTGCCCGAAATCCACCTCCTCCTCTCCGTGCGGGGCACCCCAGCCCTCCTGAAGGCCTTGTGGAAGTGAAGAAACAGCAGCCCAGAGAGACTCGAGGTGTGCACCCAGGGCCTCCTGGTGACAGAAGCTCGTTCTCAGTCCCGAGCGCTCCCCGGCGGTCCTGAAATCCGTCAACCCAGATCGTCTGGGTTTTCATAACAGCCCGGAGGTCCCTGCAGCATTTGCCAAACAAAGGTTTGGGTAACGGGGAGCTGGGTTCAGGTGGCTCCTGTGAAGAGACTCTCAGGAGAAGACGAGTTGGAGCTCAGGGCATGGAAGCTCTCAGAGTTCAATGGGCACTTGCTTCGTCTCCGGACGGCTAAAGAAAGAGCCCTCGTCATCATAGGTGGACACAGGCCACCCTAATTACCGTGCATCCCCCTGGACAGACGGAGGCATCTGCCATCCCTTCCTGGGCCTGTCGCTTCAGCCCCTCTCTGAGTCCTGGTTCCTCTCCCTCGTAAAGTGAGACAGCGTTACAAAGCTGAGAGGCTCAAATGAGAGAGTGCATGAGAAAATTCTTTAATTGGGGGAGAAAAAACTAATATTTACCGTGGATGCTTACAGATACTTTCTTCTAGAAGAGTCACAACACTCCTCTTGTTGTGTTAGTCACTCAATCCTGTCTGACTCTTCTCTACCCCAAAGACTGCAGCCCTCCAGGCTCCTCTGTCCATGGGATTTTCCAGGCAAGAACACTGGACAGGGTTGCCATTCCCTTCTTCACACAACACTATGTGCTCCATATTATTACCATCCTGCCTATCTAGATAAGAAAACTGAGGTTCAGGGAGGTTGAGTGATGTGCCGAAGGACACACAGCTTAGTTGTAGTAGGACCGGGGTCAGAGCTCAGAATGACTGCAAAGCCAGTGACCCTTTTCCCAACACCACACCATCTCAACAAAAGAAGCAAAGGGCGTTTTTAAAAAGAGGCAGGTGAGTCTTCAGACAAAATGCCACCTCATGGAGCTGTCCCTACCATTTTTTGCATGTTATGTGTTCAGTTGCTGCCGTGCCCAACTCTTTCGACCCCGTGGACTGTAGCCCGCCAGGCTCCCTCTGTCCATGGGATTTCCCAGGCAAGAATACTGGAGTAGGTTGCTATTTCTTCCTTCAGGGGATCTTCCCAACCCAGGATCGAACCCATGTCTCTTGTGTCTCCTGCACTGGCAGGGGGTTCTTTACCACTGTGCCACCTGGGAAGCCCGCCCCTACTGTTAGACTTGCCCATTCACCCTAGGAAGGCCACTGATCAAGTCAAAGCCGACTCCCCATTGTCTTGGGAGACCCTACGACAGAAGGACACCCCAGGGCCAAGCCCTCACACTCCATGCCTTGGCCACTATGCATCATGATACTTGCTGGTTTCGTGTTTCAACAGTGGTTCCAGTGGCTGTCTCTGTGTGAATCAAGTCAATGGAAGGAAACACAGAATCACGGAACTTTGGGCTGAACGGGGCCTCTGAGAGCAAGTTCCAGCTCCTGGTTTGATGGCCGAAGAAACTGACATCCAAAGGTCAGCCACATGTTGTAGGCCAACAGCAAGCCAGTTGCCAGGCTGGACCAGAATCCTTGTTCTCCACATCCCAGCTGCTCTGGTATCAGCAGCTTCATGGCCCCCGAGAGGGCTGGGTGTGAGCCTAGCCTCTGCTCTCCTGGCTTAGGGAGCACAGGGATGGTAGGTAAGAGAGTCGCGTCACAGCCAGGAGTGAAATTAGCTGGTTGGCCCCCTGCACTAAATCATAAGCCTAAGTTGTATGCATTGAAAGATCAAGGTGTGAAAGCAGCTTATTCCCCAACAAGGAGGTCTGGGAGGCTCTCCTGAGGCAGTGGTGGCCCCTTCTGGCCCCCTGGCCGTGGTCAGAGGAGGCTGGACTTTTTAACCTAGTACAGGCTGCCCCACCACCACCACCAGCCATCACCAGGACAGTACTGGAGCACCTTGACCTGGACAATCTCACGTTTTGCCCCTCCAACTCCAGACCAGCTAAGAGCTCACCTCCACTCAGCCCCCATCCCTTGGCAGCCTCCCATCCTCCTCTTGCCTCTGTTGTTAACAACTGATTTCTACCTTTTTTTTTCCTTTTCGCTTCAGGGCATGTGCACACATCTCTCAGCCCTTTGTGGGTGAACATTGTCCTTCCTGAAACTGCACAGTCCCCGGGGACACGCTCTGTGTCCCCATTTCTACCACAGCCCCCGCTGAAGTCTGTGTGCAGACGGGAGCACACAGCTGTTTGTTCAGCACTTGTTGCTGCGCCAGGGACCTGTGGGAGGCCCATGCCACGTCCTGGGGAAGGAAAGGCAAGGGAAAGGGGAGGCTGGATAAGCCCCAAGCTGGACAGAAAACCCACCTGAGCCCGTCCTGGGGGGCGGACACTGTGCTCAGACTTTACAGACCCTCTCTCCACAGTTCTATGAGCTATGTCCTTCTAGTTCTCTTTACAGATGGGGAAACTGAATCAGAGATGTTAAGGAACTTGTCTGTGTGTGCATGCTAAGTCGCTTCAGTTGTGTCCCACTCTTTGCAACCCTATGAACTATAGCTCTCCAGGCTCCTCTGTCCATGGGGTTCTCCAGAAAAGAATACCCTCCACCAGGGGATCTTCCAGGGATCCAACCCTCTTATGTCTCCTGGATTGCCAGGCAGGTTCTTTACTAGTGCCACCTGCGAAGCCCATAGCAACTTGTCTAAATTCACCTGATTAGTAACTAGTAGAGTTAGACTTTTGATGTGGTTTTTTTCTGATGCTAACCTGTACTCTGAACTTGTTGCAGCAAACTACTCAAGGGCAGTGACCTGATGGTTACATGTGTTCGTTCCATTTGTTTTTGCTGCTGAGGACCATGCTAGGCGCAGAGGAGACACTCCTTTGCTGAAAGAAGGAACAAAGGATTGAACGGACCCCCTGCTGCCCATCCTGATCAGGACAGAGTGAGTGCTTCTTATGCCTCATTACTGGTTACGCTATTTCCAGGAAGCCTGCACAACTGCTTGTTCCTCTCTCCACCCAGAAAAATACCCAATAAACTGAAGTGAAAGTTACGTTCCATTCTTTGGGACCCCATGGATTGTAGCCTGCCAGCCAGCCTCCTCTGTTCATGGAATTCTCCTGTCAAGAATACTGGAGTGGGTTGCCATGCCCTCCTCCAAGGGATCTTCCCGATCCAGGGATCGAACCCAGGTCTCCTGCATTGCAGGCGGATTCTTTACCTTCTGAGTCAGGAAAGCCTGTACATACTAAGGATCCTGCAAAGGCCACGTGGCAGATGGCTGGGTTAACTAGGCTTGGGATGGGGCAGTGGGAGGCGGTGGGGGGCGGGTAGGAACATAAGCTGAACACAAAAGACTGTATGATGTGAGGGAGTTAAAGGGTTCTCAGCGCCCTGCTGACTCAGGGCCACTCTCTGGCCCCTTTGGGTAGGGTCTCCTCCCCGTCCTCAGGCTCCCTCCTCCCCCCACCAGGCACCCCCCTGCCTGGCCTGAGCTGTACTGAAACTGGCCACGTTCCTACTGAGCGGAGAAAGTAACAGTTACGCCACCCTCCCCAGCCCCATCCGAACCCTCTGGAGTCTGCCCTGGGCCTGAGGGCTAGCGGCTTTTCTCCACATTCCAGCCAAAAATAATATGAGAGCGGAGCTGTTTGGTAGAGAACTTAATCTAATCTTCATTGCTTCAGTTTTAAAATATCCTGCCTGGTTTAGGGTTTCTTATTACACACTAGGATGTGTTTTTAGTGAGATAGGTCTTAGCAGAACCGTTCTTCTTGTAATTAGAAACCCAGGCGGGCAGGGCTGGGGGGGCAAGACATCCAAGCCAAACAGCAGATCTCCCGCAAGACAACACTCTGGCAGCAAGCTCTTCCCCAGCTGCCTGGAAGTCGAGCTCTGGTAGAAGGAGTGCCTTCCATCTCCCTCCACCCTCGTTCTGTGTATCCCAACTCTTCCCCCATCAGACTGGAAACTAAGATGCTGCCTGTGACTGCTAGAGAAGGATGTGTGGAGGAAAGAATTACCCCAAGAAGTCTCCCCCCACCCCCGGATGAGGCAGAATTAAAGGCAATGCATTCCACTGCAGCCTGTCTCCAGTATCACTGGCTAGCTTTGAAAAATCAGGCGCCGGAACGGAAGGAGCTTCCAAGTGCATATGCACTTTTGTATAAGGGCCGGGTGTAACTTCTCAGGCTTTCTGGCCCAGAATCTGCTTTGATCTGCCAGCGTGGAGGCTGCTAAGTGAGGTTCAAGCTGCAGTTAGCTCCAGACCAGCGCCCACCCCGCTCCCCACCCCCACTCCCCCCACCCCCAACCCCAGCCCGACCAGATGTCACACACCAGCCCAGGCTCTGGCCTCTTCTTCCCAATGACATAAAGAAAGGAGGCAACATTTCTGATCAGTCAGATCCTGTGTTCATCTGATGGGTGAAAGCTACTCCAGGTGGCACTGTTGGGAATAAGTACACTGGTTCCCCCAGCTCACGGTTAATTGCCTTTCTGGGAAAAGTCCACGTGGATTTTGGAATCACAGCAGGGATTTCAAATTCTAGGATATAAGAAAGGCAGGAGTTCAGTCCCTTCACCCAAGTCTAAGAACTCCTGAGAGTTGTGGCGACGGGCTCTGAGGCCCGGTAGGGCAAGAAAACACAATGAAGAAAGCAACTTTACTTCTCAGAAGTCTCCTTCCTCCAATTTCTTTTATTATTTAGAGTGTGGGATTAGGCAGCAGTCTTTCTTAGGGCCTAATGAGGAATTCATGTGAGACATTCCATTTTGCAGATGAAGAAACCAAGATCTGGAAGCTTAGCTAGCTGACCCACTTTAGTCATGAAGCCAGACAGTCACAGGGTATAAAACTGCCAGGTCCCCAAACCTCAGCCTAAACGCCACTCGGCATGCTGACCTGCCAGCCTCCATCATCTCCTTCCTGCCTTTCCCACCAGGTATTATTGGTGCCGTTCAGTCGCTCAGTTGTGTCCAACTCTTTTGCGACCCCATGGACTGTAGCCCACCAGGCTCCTCTGTCCATGGAATTTTCCAGGCAAGAATACTGAGGTGGGTTGCCATTTCCTCCTCCAGCGGATCTTCCAGATCCAGGGATCAAACCCCCGTCTCCTGCATTGGCAGGCAGGTTCTTTTCCACTAAGCCACCAGGGAAGTCCCACCAGGTATTAGATTTAATTAAATTAGCGCAACAAGCCTGGCCATGCAGCCTGGACGGAGCCCAGCCAGTGCAGCTCCTCCTCCAAAATTCGGCTTCTCAGTCTGATTCAATCTTCAATAAGTCATGGATCTCATCTGAAGTGTCATACAAAGCATGGTGTGTTGGCTAGAATCAAGGCTAATGGTGGCTCGTGATGATTTCATTCCCCACGTAACTTCCTCCGTGGCATCATTTTCATCCTCTCCCTACACTGATCTGCATTTTGTTTGATTCAGACACGCTGCTTCACATGCCGGCACCTCGGGCAATTGCATCACACATTTATATATATCTTATAGCATCGCTGTCCTGGTGCCGCACAGCACAGGAAAAAGAAAAACCTATAATTTCTCACCTTCCTTGAACTAATTTAGAAAATGTGCTCCAAATTAAATAAATCGGGAACAAAAAGTTTGAAATTGGAGATACAATTTCAGAAGAGGAGGGAGGAGGCTAAATAAATAGCAAGGAAATCTTGCAACATGTTGGAAGCCTATAAATTTTATAGGTTGTTTCTTTAATAAAAACAAATTCAATTGCTAACAACACAGTATTATTAAGCCGCTAACATTTAAAAATCTAATTTGGTCTGCTCTGCTGCTGTTTCTGTTGCATTCACCCAGGGTAAGGAAGTCAGGTTGATGGGTTTGGTTTGGTTTCTAAACCAGGCTAATAGAGAGCCCTTTAAAACTCAGTTTTTTTGCTTTCTAGGCATGCCTTGGTCCCTAATGAGTTACAGCCCCAGGTTGAAGATGGACATAGCAGAAAGAAATTTAACACACACTCTGGTACACCCATAAACATCAAGGCCAAGGAAGAGGAGGTATGTTTCCAGTTAAGCTAGAACTCCATGAATTCAGGATTCTCCACTCACAAGACAGTAATTCTCCTTATTTCATCACTAACTTACTTCAAATGTGTTTATACAATTTATTGCTACCGAACTTCCAGGCAACTGGTGTAGAGTTAATGAAACCCAGCTTGGAGAAGCTTTGGGCTTTGAACAACTAACCACAGTTTAAATGGTTATGACATGCGGTCAAAGCCGCAGGCCAGCCCCACTGCAGTTTCTGTGTTAGGACCTAGTCAAAAACCTTGTCAACTCACCTTTTGTGCCAAATAGATTGAGAAAAGGAAAAAAGCCCTTGGAAAACAGCCTTCCATGTGTCTTCTCAAGGTTCCCAGCCTTTCTCCCTGACATTTTAACACATCTATCTCCCTGAATGCCAAGCAAAGCCCCTCCCCCAGTCCCGAGTAAATATTTTAGTTGCAGTTTGAATGGGCAGCCAGTTGAAATCCTGAAATCCAGTTTGAGTTTAATTGAACCGGGTCAGGCCTACATAAAGCAATGCGGAGAGGGGGGTGTCAGGGGGAGGCACCCCGCCACATTTGAAGTCAGGCTCAGTGCAAGTCCAAAAGGCAAGACAGGAATGTACAGATGGCGCTGGACTGGAAAAGAAGTGAACTCCTCTTTCCGAAAGACTTGGACATTGATTTTTATTAATCCTCATTGTCATACGGTGTCCTCCCTCCAAGCTCCGTCCCTGTGAAAACTCCAGGAGGCTCCTTCTTTCTAAACGGGCCCATTTTGGAAGAGTAAAGGGGAGGTGCTGGACTTGCCAGGGCCGCACAATAAAAGCCCTTTTTGAAAGCAGCACTTTCATTAACTTAAAGCAATCTATGGACTTAAAAGCAGAGAGCTGTAAACTCGCAGAAAGGATCATAAAACAGCCAGTCTCAAGTTGGGTACACTTCAGTGCAATTTGCACGAGGCATTTTACTGTGAGCGGTGGCCGGGCCCATCTCCCTCCGGTAACCCCCTGCCCCTTATTCTGAACAGCATCCCTTTCTCTCGGCTTTCATGCTTTTCGCGCTCACAAAGGGGGAGGCGGTGACCGGGGAGTCTCCGTGGGGTCACGGCTCCCTCCCGCCCTCGGGCTCTCCGCGGGAGAGAGGGCGCCTGAATTCCATGCCTGCAAAACAACAGCCTCGGAGCTCCGCCGCCGGGCGGCCGCCGCGCCCCGGGGCCGCCGCGGCCACTCGCGGGTCGCGCGCCTTCTGCGTCCCGGAAGCGCCTTCCGGCTGCCCCGGCGAGGGGCGCGGTGTGTGCAGAGTGCTGGGACAGTGGGTTTGAGATAGCAAAGGAGAAATTGCAAATCTTCCTCCTGTTCACTCCCCAAATCTGCTTCTCTAGTGGCCCAAGGGGTAATCTCCGTTCCTAGTAGGGAATTCTCTTCCCCCTCCCCGCCCCCCCCCCCCAAGCTAGGCCAGAGCCAAACGGGGTGCAGCTTGAGTGGGCGATCGGAGACAGGAGACTCTCCCTACCTTCCCCCCACCAAGGTCCTAAAGCCTCGGGAAGGCCAGAATGCAGGGCACGCGGGCGGGCTGGGGACCAGGACTTTGCGTAATAGAGCTTGTGTTTGGACACCATCATTTTCTCAAATTTGGGGAGGAGGAGATTGTCTAAATCTGCTTCAAATGCGAAGCTTTCGGTTTCCACTAGTTGGAAAACATTTCAACACGCTGGAAGAGTCCTGGGGCAAAGGGGTAAGGGCAAAGGACCCCAAGTTCCCCCCCCCCCCCCCCCTTTCTCAAGCGGATCGTCACAAGGGCGGTCCGGCGTGTAGGCTTCCGGGCGAGGCCGGGGGGAAGTGCAGACAGAACCTGCGGGTCAACAGCTGGCGGCTCCGGTCCGGGCGCTTGAGTTCGAGCCCACCCTGCCCTCCGCCGCAGCCCGGACTCCCCGGGCCTGGAGCGAGGCCTCCCTGCTAGCGCCCCCCACGCAGGCCGCGGCCCCTGCGGGCCACCGCACCCACCCCGCCGCGCTGCACCCGCGGACTCCAAGTGGCTTCTGGAGCCCGCCGAGTCGCCAAGGTCTCTATCCATCCCTGGCCCTGCGAGGCTACCCTGTCGCTTCGCCCAGAACACTCCTTCGAATTGTCCGCTTCCCGGAATCTTTCTCCAAGGACCCGGTCCTGCGCGCCTCAAGTCCTCTCCTCCAGATCCTCTTTCGGGGATAAGCGGCAGGAATTTGGGGCTCGCCGGCCATGGCTCCCATCAACTACTTTCATCGCCTACCTAATCGTTTCTCTACCCACTGAGAGTGGGGACTCCCGGGCGCGACCCTCCCCAAATTCCAATAGTTTCAACTCCCCCCCCCCCCCCCCCCGCCAAAAAAAGCCGTGAACCCGTGGCTAAATCCTAAAAGACGCCACCAGTTCCTCCGATTCCAGCCTCAGATGTAAGCCTAGGCCCTTAACTCCAGCCTTCCGGCTCCCTGCTTTGACCAGGGTGCAGATTCGATCGGCGGCCCTTCGATCCGGCTTCTGAAAGCAGCCTGGATCCTAAAAACCCGAACTCTAGCCTGGCCCCGAAGCCCAGCCCTAATTCAGGGCTGATGCACAACCACCACCCACCCCTCGCCCTACTCCCAGTCTTAGCCCCTGGTCTCCCCACCAAGCCGGAACCTCGGGTTCTCCCCTGAGAGCCCCCGGAAAAGGCGGCCCGCGTGGCTCGTTTCTTCCTCTGGGTCTGGAGTCGGAAGAACCCCGCACGCCTCACCCGAAAGAAACGCAAACTTTCCGCGGCACACTTGGGACCCTGCCTCGTCCCCCTCGGCTCTCTCTCTTCGAGCGCTTTCGGACCCCCCCCCCCCCCTTACGAACTCGTGCCCTAGTTCTTGAGCCAGGAGGGCTCCCTATTCCCGAACCTCGCCGAGGGCCCCTACGCCTCCCCACACCTCGCCAAAGACTCCCAACAATCCTCGGAAAGCTAGTAACGCTACAAATTACGGCTCCTCCCGCGTTAGGGTCCCCGAGCCTGGCCCCTGCGATCCCGGCTTCCCTGATCCACAGCTCGTGCTCCGCTGTCCCCACGGATCCGCCTGCAAACCCTCACTCGTCCCGGCTTCCCAGGCCGGGCAGGACGCGGCCGCGGCTCCCAGACTCCAGTCACCCGGCCCGAGTCTGGGGCTGCTCCGGCTTCCAGCCGCTCGAAGGCAGCTCCAAGCTGCTGGCGCCAAGCAAGAGCCGGCCCGAAGGGCGCCCGAAGCCGGGAGAAAGAAAGCGAACCTGAAGCCGGCCCGCCGATCTCAGCCTCGCCCGCGGAGCGCCCAGCCCGGAGCAGCCGGCACCGGGGCTCCGCCGGCCCGCGCGCGAGTCCCTACTCTGATCCCCGGCGCACCCGGCGCGCAGCTCCCCGCCCGCCCGCTACGGTGTCTTGGGCCCGCGGCGGTCCGAGTCCGCAGCCCCGCTCCTCGCACCCGTGTACAATGCACGCCCCGCCACGGGCCCGAGTGGGGCGAGGCGGCGGGGCGGCGGGGCTGCGCGCTGGCCGGGCCCGGACGCGGGCGGGCCGCCTCCTTCCCGGGCCTCAACGCCGGTCGCGCTGCTTCGCTCCGCGCTCTCCCGGCGCTTCCCCAGCTCCTCTGCACGCTCCCGCCGTCCCTCGCTGCTCCCTGCCTCCCTCCTCCCTGCTGCCTCCCTCTCTCTCCTCCCTGCTGCCTCCCTCTCTCCCTCTCTCCTCCTTGCCCTGTCGCAATGAATAATACTCTGGCTTGGGGACTGGAATAAAACACACGCGCTCTGAGGCAGCCGCCCGCAGCAGCAGCACCCGCCGCCGCCGCGCCGCCGCCGCCTGCAAAAGCGTCTCTGACATGGAAATGAATGACAGCTTACCTGATGCCAATCTTCATCAGACTGACACCGGCGTGACAACACAGCCTATACTTCCCAGCACTGCTCGGGACGTCAGCGGCACAGGGACCCGCCCCCCGGAGCCCCCCCTTCCACACACCTCCCCTCTCCCCACTCCCCCTTTCTCCCCACCCCCCCATCACCCCCACCCACTCCCGGCCCCGGCCGCTTCCAAGTCGGAGCAGCCGCCGGAGTGTCTCCCTCTGCTGGAGGCTTTTCTAAGACGCCTAAGCCGGCTCCGGCTGCCGGGGAGAAAACCTCCGAGTGAGAGGTGGCCTCCGACGGAAGAACGCAGCCGACCCGCTCCCCACCTCCCCCCCGGCCAGGAACTCGGGAACACTGCCCCCGACCCAGGCCAAGTCCCCCTCGACAGACAACCGAGGCGGTGCTTCAGACATCCTGAGTTTAGTGGGGTGGAGATGCGGGGAAATTTTCTTCTGTGGGACCCTGAGAGCACTCCCCAGAAATTATGAAACTTAAAACTGGCGAGAAATCCTTCCCCCTACCCCCACTCCTCTCCCACCTCCACCCCATTCCTGCCTGGCTGGCCTCATTTTTATGATTGCATTTGAATAATTCTCATTACCCTGGCCCCAGAAAAGGTGCTCAGATGACACTCTGGTTAGTTATTCCTGTTCTCAAGAGCTCCTTCTGCTCTGGGCTTCCTGGGGCGGTTGGTTCTTCCAGGGGAAGACTGGGGTGGGGCAGAGGGAGAGATAAAAAGGTGTGGGGGCTTTGTCAGTAAATCACCCCTCTGCGAATGCCAGGCAGGCCTGTTTTAAGCCTCTTCCTATTTTCATTCTAAAAAGTGGCGGCGTTCTGGGGATTGATGGGGTGGTGTAAAAGGAGAGTCCAGTTGGACTGTTGCAGCCTGGGACTGCTAGGGGGGCTTCCTCTGCTTCTGGGAGGAAATTCACCACGAGGAGGACCAACACAAGCATGTATGGTCAGACATGTGCCTTCTTTCATTCCACCGAGATTACAGTCCTACTAAGTGAGTGTCAGGTGGAGGCTTGCTTGCTGCCACAACTTAGCTCATGGCCCTCTGCGTAAGGGACAAGAGAACCCCACTGCCCCTATGAAATTTGCTCCTTGCTCTCTGGAGAGGAGCCATTTCAGCCACTGTCGGGCAGCGATTGATCCTCTGACCCCAGGCCAGGCAGGGGGCCTGGATAAAGCCTAGACAAAAGACACAGATGTAAGCGAGAAAAGCAGAACTTGAAACCCAAGCAGCCCAGGTTTTCGAGTAAAGAATCTGACCCAAGAAGCTGAAGGCTGCCCCTTCACTCTTTCCAGGCCTCTGGGTCATTCCTTGTATTCCTTGTCTGCCTCCTTCCTGGACAAGAATGAGAGCCATTAGCTACCACTCAGAGGAGGCAATTGAATCTTTTTTTTTTTTTTTTTTTTACATCACAGCCCAGATATAGCAAATACTGTTTATCCAGATCCTCCCAGTACCTGCCCTCACCCCCACCCCACCTCCCACCACATTCCACTTCCAAAGTTGCTTGTGGAAAAAACTTCACTGGAGCACCATCACATGTCACCCCAGCTTGATCTGTGGTCAGAAAGTCTGGCTGCTGACAGTATAATTGCTATTATATATTATACATTAATAATAATATAATAATAATGAACACACTTGCCCTTTTTATGCAGTACAGAAGCAGCCAGATTCTCCAACTCAGAGGCTGGAGGTCAGGCTACCATAAACTCTCAGAGGGAAGCCCAGTTCAGATCCAGGAAGGGGAGGGAAGATCCACTTGCCCCTGGACCCCTGGAGGGAGGGTTTTCTCTCTTTCCCAGGGCTCCCAGTGAGCTGCTGTAGCTTGCAGTCAGAGGGAAGAATCAGGATGCATGTAAATACTTAACCCCATCAGAGAGGTGTCACTGAGCTGTCAGTAGTACTGCAGGCAACAGCCGGGCATAACTGACTCACTCTTGTCACACCCCTCATTTTCTGAAATCTAGTTCCTTGCCCATCTCTTTCTTGGTATGGGAGATCCATTGCCATGAGCTATTTTGGAGTCTAATATCCTTTTGAGACTTTAAAATGCACGTTGTAATTTTAAATAAAGATATCTTACTTTGACTATTGTAATTTGCAGAAGTTACATTTAGATAATGTAACCGTTCTGGGACTTCCCTAGTAGTCCAGTGATTAAGAATCCGCCTGCCAATGCAGGGGACACAGATTCAATCCTTGGTCCAGGAACTAGGATCCCACATGCCGTAAGGCAAGTAAGCTCATTCGCCACAACTACTGAGCCCAAGCTCTACAGCCTGAGAGCCACAACTACTAAAGCCCATGCACCCAAAGACACAACAAGAGAAGCCAATGCAATGAGAAGCCTGTGCATCACCACTAGAGCGTAGCCCCCACTCACTGCACATAGAGAAAGCCCGTGCACAGCAATGAAGACCCAGCACAGCCAAAAAAATTTTTTAATGTGACCATTCTTATAATCATTCAAAGCAAATGTTTGTCCTGTACCCAAGCTCAGCTATGTGCTAGAGCTAAGGATGAAGGGCAGAAGCAAAGAAATTCAAGTAACAGTTCCTATCCTCAAGAAGCTTCCATTCTTGTAGAAGAAGGCAGAGCCCCAATATGGAAAACATTAAAAAATAATAATACAAGAATCCAACAGTTGACACAGCTCACAAAAAATTAATGAACAAGTGAATCGACAATATGTCAAATTCCATAAGCTCCATTTCTAAATGTTGGCTTTGTCAGTGAGTAGAGAAGGAGTAGAGAAGAAATGAAGTCTGTAGAATTCATTTCAGCCATCCACCATCTCTCCCCCATCATCCTTCTGAGGATGAAGAAGAGGGTGAAGAGGGGCACATATGTCACTTAAGTCACCAACACATCCACATTAGAACCAACAGGAGTTCCTGCCACTCTTGCCGTCTCTCTTAAATGCTGGCATTCATCAGGTGTGGTTCTGGGCCATGTTCTCCATCTATCTGCACTTAATTCATCTTCAGTATAAGAAGCTAACAGCAACCTAAGTCATCTCTTCTGAGCCCTTGTATTCATGATCAGTCACAGTCGTGTCCGACTCTGAGACCCCCTGAAACTGTAGCCCACCAGGCTCCTCTGTCCAAGGGATTGCCCAGGCAAGAAGACTGGAACGGGTTGACATTTCCTTCTCCAGGGCATCTTCCCAATCCAGGAATCAAACCTCTGTCTCCTGCAGTGGCAGGCAGATTCTTTACCACTGAGCCACCTAGGAAGCCCTCTTCTGAGTCCTAGACATATCTAATCAATGGCCTAACTGAATCCTGTCTGTATCACCTTGTAAATTCAAGACTTGTCTGTATTAGTACCATAACAAAATACCACAGACTCAGAGGCCTAAATAACAAACAATTAATTTCTCACAGTTCTGGAGACTGGAAGTCCAAGATCAAGGTGCCAACGAGGATTAGTTCCTGATGAGACCTCTCTTCCTGGCCAGAAGATGGACCTTCTTGCTGTGTCCTCTCCTGGCCTTTCATTTGTGTGTACCAGGGAGCAGAATGCCCTCTGGCGTCTCTTCCTCTCCTTATAAGGGCACCAGTTGTATTGGATTAGGGGCCCACCCTTATGACCTCATTTAACTTTCATCACCTTAAAGCCATCTTCAAATACAGGCACAGTGGGAGTTAGAGCTTCAACATATGGATTTAGGAGGGACACAATTCAGTCCGGAACATTGTCCACATGCTTGTTTCCTTTATTCTCAACATAAAGACTGTGAGTTCTTTGAGCATGGGGACAGTATCTTATTTCATCTTAGGATCCTTAGAACCTGGTATGGTGATCAGTTCAGGGAGAAAAAAAAAATTGTAGAAATACTTGTTGAATTGAATAGAATGGAATTTCCTTCTCCATCATTGCCCCAGTGCAGTTTAGGGACTTTATCACCGATCACCTCGAGTATTTTGATGATTTTCTAACTGGTCTCATTACTGCAACATGCCCAGTACTTCCCCTATACTATCACCAAAATGTTCTTCCTAAAACAAAGGTTAGCTCACACATTGGCTTCCCCTCAAAACCCTCAAGCACTTTTCACTGCTTATAATATTTAGCCTAAAATTGTTTATCGGGCCTTATAATAAAAAGGATGACTTTCAGTGCCACATTCCTTACCTCCTCCTTGTCTGGCCCTGGCCACCTTTCAGCTCATCTCCTGTATTCTTGCATACAGCTCCAGCTTCAGTGGTTCCAGTGCTGCCCATGGACTTCCTGCATGACAATCCCCTGGGAAACCTCTTTATAATTCAGGGTTCCTGGTTCCAGCCCTGGAGGAAGCTGGTCTGGAGACGGGCCTGGGAATCTGTATTGTTAAAACTACCACATAAAGAAAATTGAGAAGACAAGCCACACACTAAGAGAAAATATTTGCAAAGACATGATAATGGACTGTTATCCAAAATATATTAAAAACTCTTAAAATTCAACATTAAGAAAACAACCTGATTAGAAAATGGCAAAAGACCTGAACAGACACCTCACTAAAGAAGGTATACAGAGACCAAGTAAGCATATGAAAAGATGTTCAACATCATATGTCATCAGGCACATGCAAATTAAAACAAGATACCACTGAATAGTTATTAGAATGGCCAGAATCTGGAACATGACAACATCAAATGCTGGTGAGGATGCGGAGAAACAGGAACTCTCATTCATTGCTGATGGGGATGCAAAACGGTGCAGCCACTTTGGAAGATGGTTTGATAGTTTCTTGCAAAACTAGTCATGGATCTTGCTGTAAGATCCAGCAACTACACTCCTTGGTGTTTACCCAAATGAACTGAAAACTTACATTCCCACAAAAATCTGCTTGCAAATGTTTGTTTACAGCAGCTTTATTCATAGTTGGCAAGCCTCAGACACAACCATGATGTCTTTCAGGAGGTGAATAGATAAACTGTGGTACTTCCAGACAGTGGAATAATATTCAGCACTAGAAAAGAAATAAACCATCAAGCCTTGAGAAAACATGGAGGAAACTTAAATGCGTATTACTAAATGAAAGAAACCAACCTGAAAAGGTTACACAATGAATGATTCCAACTGTATGATTTTCTGGTAAAGGCAAAACTGTGGAGATAGTAAAAGGATCAGTGGTTGCTAGGGCTTAGAGAGGGGGAAGGGGCATGAATAGGTAGAGAACAGAGGATTTTTAGGGCAGCCAACTACTTTGTATGGTATTATAATGATGATATATGTATGATATATGATCCTATTTGTATGATACTATAATGAAACAGCTCCTTGGAAGAAAAGCTATGACCAACATAGGCAGCATATTAAAATGCAGAGACATTACTTTGCCAACAAAGTTCTGTTTAGTCAAAGCTATGGTTTTTCCAGTAGTCATGTATGGATGTGAGCGTTGGACTATAAAGAAAACTGAGTGCTGAAGAATTGATGCTTTTGAACTGTGGTGTTGGAGAAAGACTCTTGAGAGTTCCCTGGACTGCAAGGAGATCAAACTGGTCAATCCTAAAGGAAATCAGTCCTGAATATTCATTGGAAGGACTGATGTTGAAGCTGAAGTTCCAATACTTTGGCCACCTGATGCAAAGAACTGACTCATTGGCAAAGACCCTGATGCTGGGAAAGATTGAAGTCAGGAGGAGAAGGGGATGGCAGAGGATAAGATGGTTGGATGGCATCACCAACTTGACGGACATGAGTTTGGGGTCGGACAGGGAAGCCTGGCATGCTATAGTCCACGGGGTTGCAAATAGTCGGACACAACTGAACGACTGAACTGAACTGATAGTGATGACTGCTTGTCCATCACACATTTATCCAAACCCACAGAATGTACAACAACAAGAGTGAACCCTGTTGCTGACTGCAGACTCTGAATGGCGATGTGGCAACGTAGGTTCATCAGTTATAACAAATGTTCCACTCTGATGGGAGATGTTGATAACGAGGGAAGCAGTTCATGTCAGGGCGGAAAGCAGAGAATATAGGAGAAATCCCCATCCTTTCTGTTCAGTTTTGCCGTGAACCCCAAACCGCTCTAAAATATAAAGTTTCTCAATGTTTTAAAAAGTCACTGCAATGAAGAGGTTTGGGCACTTCCATCCCAGCCACCCTAGGCACTCATGGATGTGAAGACACTCCACGTGCACCCAACACTTTCCATAGTTGCTCACGCGTGCCTTCAGCCTTGACTTTTTGTTCTTTCCCTACCTTCCAAAAGTCTATCTGCTGTCGAGACTTCACTGAAATATAACCTCTTTTCAAAACTTCCTTGGTTCTTCCAGCAGAGAGCACTCACTTTGGAATCGCAGGGACCTGACTCAAATCTCCACCCTGTCATGAAATAGCCAGGTGTCTGGGAGGCTCCTGATGCTCTCCAAGTCTCCATTTCTGCCCTTGTGAAATGAGGATGATGATAATATCCAACTAGTGAGCCCATGGAGATGAGAGGACATGCTGAAGGCGTGGAGCTCAGCACAGTCCCTGGCACATGGGAGGCTTCCTAATAAGCAGAGCCATTAGATTCAATGGCCTTTTCCCAGGGTTTCCATGCCACTTGCCTGCGCCTTTATTATAGAGTTTCTTTAACTGGCCTGAGGACGGGAGATAGCGTTTTACTGAGAATACTGCAACAGGCTCTGAATGCTGAAAGCACAGATAATGGGAGCAAGGGAAAGTGGAAGATGGTGCTTACTCTTTATCTAAGGCCCTTTCCTAACCCTGGAACCAGGTGGGACAGTGGTGTTCCGGCAGCCAGGGCCAAGTGAGAAGATTCTGCTCCTGATTAAATGCCTGAGGGCACATTCCCTCAGAGACGGGCTGGGAACCAGAGCAGTGAAAATTCAGCCTCTATAAATCCTCTGAAAAGCAGAGCTCCAGGACTATGCTCTGAGCTGCAAGAGGGGACGTTGAGGCCCCTCGTGCTCTGATTCTTTTTTTTTTTCACCCTGAGAAAGCCTCTCTGGGTATTCCGTTCTGTTCTACTCCCGCCCTCTGAAGCGTGGGGGCTGCAGCCTGTCCTCTGGGCGCAGACAGGCAGCTAATTGGGTCATGTCTCTAACCGGCTTCTCTAATAGAGGAGCAATATGGTCCCCAAAGCCTTTCAGAAAACCTATCCTTCTTATGGTGCTGACATTCATTTGGGGGAATTCTTCAAGCACCGTCTCCCACCCATGCCTCACTTCTGCCAACCCCCACTCCCAACACACACACACACATGAATATATAAGCTCTCAAGGGAGCTGCCAGGCCTTAGCTCCAGATGAGGGACTCTGCAGGAAACAGGAAAGAGTTTGGAGTGATCCTGCACTTTGTTCCAGGTGCTAGCAAGGAGTAGGCAGTGTCACAGCCGGTCTGAAAGAACTGAGGAAGAGGACGATTGGGAGAGAGGATATCGAGACTGGAACGTGCTAAGATGATCGCCAGAAAGAGCCACCCGTGGGAAGGGATATATGTATACATATGGCTGATCCATGTGGTCATACAGCAGAAACTAACACAACTTTGTAAAGCAAGTGGCTTCCAATTTAAAAAATTAATGTTTAGTGGTAAAAACTGAGTCACTTGTGGGAAATGAATTTGGTCGCCAAAATTTGAGGATGAATGATGCAAAGCTGTGCTGTCCCACCCAGCAGACACTGGCCACGAGGAGCTGCAGAGCACGGGTGTGCAAACTGAGATGTGCTGTAAGCGTAACACCCATGATGGGTTTAGAAGACAGTATACAAAAGAGCGCAAAGTATTCATCGATAATCAGCTTATATGTATGAGATAATGCGGGCTTCCCTGGAAGCTCAACAGTAAAGAACCCACCTGCCAATGCAGGAGACCCAGGTTCAATCCCTGGAGATCCTCCTAGAGAAGGAAATAGCAATCCACTCCAGTATCCTTGCCTGGAGAACCCCATGGACAGAGGAGCCCGGTGGGCTATAGTCCATGGGGTCACAAGAGTCAGACACGACTTAGCAGCTAAACAAAAATGACAATGAGATACTGAGATGATAGTCTTCCAAATACATTGAATTAAACAGAATAGGTTACTAAAACGATTTTCACCTGTTTCTTTTACCTTTTTAATGTGGCTACTAGAAAATTTTAAATTATTATGTGACTTGCACTCGATTTTAATTAAAACCTCTTGTCTGGGCTTCAGTTTTGCCCTGGTATAAACTGTGTCTGGGTGCTGAAACTTTTGTCATTGATCATGTTTCACTCTGGCAGCTGAGGGGTGATGGGGTGAGGGGAGGCCAGCAGGACATCCAGTGCCTCCTCCCTCAGACTGCAAAGGTTGCTAAGATCCCCCCCTCCTCTGCCCTCAGGGTTACATGGAGCATTTGAAACATCCCCCTCCAAAACAAAGACCTCTTCTCCTATCTGTACTAAGGGACCCAGCCCCTATATCCTTTTCAACCACCTTATCAGCATCACAATCGTCAACCTCTCTCACCAGCCTCTCCCTCAGCTCCATCCCCATCCTCACCACCGTCAACATCACCACCCTGCATCCTTCCGCCCAGCCAATGGACCAAGTCCTCCCCATCTCCAGGGATGAACTCTATCTGTATTTGTTACCCTTGTTGCTGCAGCCAACCTCTAAGCCCTCCTGAGCTAAAGATGTCGCATGGCTGGACACCCAACCTCATTCTGGTGGCTGGGACCTACAGCAGCCTGATGGCAGGGCCCTGAGAACCAAGCAACAACTCTGGGAAAGGGAGAGGGCCACGGCCCCGGCAGAAGCCGGTCATGTCTTATCACTTCATAAGAGGAGGGTGAAGAAGAGTGATTTAATGAGAAGGCAAGATATCCAACTTAAACAAAACGGGGAACACGGCTTGCTTAGCCAAAAAGAACAAAATCGAGTGACACTGTTGCAGGAAGGGGGACCCCTTCCAGGGCCCGAAACTGGGCTCTTGTCTAACACTCAGAAATGAATTGTCCAAGGAGACACATGCTGACAAAGCAAGAGATTTTATTGGGAAAGGGCACCCGGGTGGAGAGCAGTAGGTAAGGGAACACAGGAGAACTGCTCTGCCGCATGGCTCGCAGTCTTGGGTTTTATGGTGATGGGATTAGTTTCCGGGTGGTCTTTGGCCAATCATTCTAATACAGAGTCTATCCTGGTGGTGCACGCATCGCTCAGCCAAGACGGATGCTTGCGAGAGGGATTCTGGGAGGTGGACGGACACGCGGTGTCTCCTTTTGACCTTTCCCGAACTCTTCTGGCTGGTGGTGGCTTATTAGTTCCGTATTCTTACCAGGATCTCTTGTCATAAAACAACTCATGCAAATGGTTACTATGGTGCCTGGCCAGGGGCGGTTTCAATCAGTGTGCTTCCCCTAACAACACCAATAATAATAATAGTCAACACGTATGGATTTATTTGTTCAGTGCCAGACTCCATGTAAAGTGCTCAGCATGCCATGTCTCATGTTTCATTCCCGTGAAAGCTTTGGTAAGGAGAGTAACTTGTCACCAGGAGGGACTCAGGCAGCCTGCCTCCAGAACCCACACTCCAAGCCACTGTCCTGCACTGCTTCCTCAAAGCATACATGTCCACGCCCTCACGCCCTTATTCACTCATTCATCATGCTTCAGCATGTGTGTGACTGAGCACTGCTAAGCAACCTGCCAGAATATTGGTTCCCATTCAGCATCCAGGCTGACCAGGCACATTCTAAGCCCTTGGACTCTAAGGATGAACAGATCACCCTCCCTGAAAGCACAGCGGTCTTACAGGTGTTTGCCTTCAGATCCCTCTCCCATTCTACAGGCAGAGAAAGTGAGGCCAGTTCGGAGGGGCAAGGAAGGAGTGAGCTTAAAGCTCTCCTGGCTTAATCTCAGCTTGGATTCTCCAACCAAACCAGAGTTTGTCATCCAACCCCACCCTTTCCAGGACCTCTGGACAGACTTGGCTTGGCTTCTTCTGCTTTCCTCCCCACTGGCCTCTATCACAACTTGCAGTGGGAAAGGGCACACTCACGTCAAAGCTCAGCCTCTCCAGAAACTCTACTTAACTCGAACACCCGTGTCCTGGATTCTTCTGCATTCTTATGCTCACATTTCCACTCTAGCAGTGTGCAGTGGAAGGCTGCTTTGAACGTGTTCTTTAATTTCAAGTACGGAGACTTTTCTGGCAGTCCAATGGAAGTCCAGACTCCACACTTCCAATGCCAGGAACTCAGGTTTGGTCCCTGGTGGGGAAACTAAGCTCCCACACAGCACACAGCATGGGCTAAAAAAATTTTCAAAAAGTAAAAATAAAAAATTTCAAGTATGCATTATATCTCCAAGCAGATTTTGAACTTTTCAAAACCAAGGAGTGTTTCTTTTATATCTTGTCCTTCCCAATCTCTCAGCATTTGTTAGCAACCTCGGCCTATCTGAATTGCCTAATAAATGCCGATGGCTTGATGTGCCGTGGGCAGACTTAGTGTGTTTGTGTCTGTCTGTCTGTCTGGGTGGTATGCTGAATCAGTATGCACTGCAGGGGTGTCTGTGCATCCAAGGATCAGTGTCAGCACGATGCACGTGTGTGGATGAATTCTCCAGCTATTACGGTTATGGAAACTTAGACACACATCAGCACAATCCGTCAATTTCCAGACGTTATCTCTCATGATAATTTCCTGCCAAATCTTTGAGTTGCAATTAAGAAAGCAGATAATTTGAAACATTCTCCTCTGCATGTTGAGATGGATTATAATCCTAATTTGATAAAGACTCTTAATGACTCATTAGCCACCCTTGGCTTCTCTTCAGGTCAGCCAACTTCCCAGGCACTGGGAGGCAGCGACGCTCGGCCCATTACATGTTATTGCTTCAGCAGCACTAAAACAAAAAAAGACACGACAAAGCCACAACCGCCCCGCGGCTGTTGAATTCTCTTTTCTTCAGCTCCCAGATTTGGGCGTCGATTTTCTTTTCCTGGCTTTGAACAAAGCCTCTAATTTCCTGACAACCACATGCTCTCCCCAGAGTCTGCTCATGGCCAGAAGTGGCACGCACGGCGCTGCAGTCAGCCCTCTGCTTGGGGAGTAGTGGGGGCTGTCACTTATCTAGCCACAGTGTGTTTCCTGGGAAGTGATCCCCAAGACCAGAAGGTGGGGTCCTTGGGAGCAATGACGATTTCGAGTTGTTTGTGGGTGATAACCACAGAGCAGTGCCCTCCTGTGTTGGCTGAACAGGGGTCAGAAGTAGAGGAGGCCATTTAGAGCAGGGGTCCCCAACCTCCGGGATCTAATGTCTGATGACCTGAGGTGCAGCTGATGTAACAATAATAGAAATATAAAGTGCACAATAAATGTAATATGTGTGTGCAGTGCTAGTTGTTTCAGTCGTGTCTGACTCATTGCGACCCCATGGACTGTAGCCTGCCAGGCTCCTCTGTCCATGGAATTCTCCAGGCAAGAATACTGGAGTGGGTAGCCATGCCCTCCTCCAGGGGATCTTCCCAATCCAGGGATCGAACCCAGGTCTTCCACATTGCAGGCAGAATCTTTACTGTCTGAGCCAGCAGGGAAGCCCTTGAATCATCCCAAGACCATCCTCCCACCCCCGTCCATGGAAAAATTGCCCCCAAAAGGTTGGGGAATGCTGATTTAGAGGCTACCCCACCCCCTAGCCCCAGGCTTCAATCATTAAATTCTTCACAGAAGCCAACGCCATGGTTTTCCTTGAGTCATCCACTCTAGAATTTAAGAAGCTTGACTCTCAGAAAGTTCTTTCTTGTGTGTGGGCTTGTGTGGACGTGTGTGCAGTATGCATGCACCTGTGCACACACATATACACACTCCTCACAGATGAATACGTAGGACCCACACCCACACATCCACAGAAGCACAGAGGCAGCATGCCTCTGTGAGCCAGGACTTCTCAGAACGGTCTCTGAGTCTGAGATCAGGTAAGGGAGGAAGGAGGAAGGGAGGCTTGATCAATCAACAAATACGTGTCTCTGCAGCATGCCTACCACGCAGCGGGCACTGTGCTATAGGAGGCTGTAGGATGGTACCAATAGGATGGAGAAGCTGGTGGTCGTCCACCATGGCTGCACCTACGGCTGCTTGCTACATTCTGAGTTGGAGCACACGAGGGGAGCACTGGTGGTCACCAGCAGCCTCCTGAGTTCTAATTCCCTTCCTGCCCTCCCTATGTGTTCTCACCCTTGTCCCCCTCCACTCAATCTCTGCTGTCACAGGCTAGGCTTGGGGTGAGCTAAAAGGCCCCCAATCCCCCCATCCCCTCCCGCCCTGTGCCTTCGATCAATGTGACAAATGCTCTCTGGGCAGAACCCCTGAGGCTGTCTTCTCTGCCACCCACCCCTCCTTCCTTCCCAATGAGTCCAGGGAGATCTGAACAGAGGGGTGATGGATAGCCCTGTCTCATTGTTCCAGACTCCGAATCCACCAGGGCCGGGGAGAGCTGCATAAATCAGCCCAGGCTGGGCTCTCACCAGCGTGATGACTCAACAAGAGGAATGGAAGGGGAGGGACCGTAAAACTGTCGATGGGCTAAGTCGTTTCATTCCAAGTCAGGGCCAGGGAGAGAAAATGTTTGGTTCTTGGGAGACAGACTTATTTGAAGAGGATGGATAAGCTGACAGAGGGAGGTCTGCATATCTGGATGCTCAGAGGGAAGGAGACAGAGAGGGGCTGGTCCACCAGGAGGACTTCAGCTGAGTCATCCCTCATCTGTGTCCATTCACTCCCACAATCTTAGAGGGGTGGGAGACACTCGTGTCCCAAACTTGGATAATGTTTGGAAAAATTAGCCTCTAGTGAGGATGGAAGATTCTCACCCAGATGGCTGATAAAGCATACTTTCCCCTTCTCTAAGGTAGGAACAATTCGGCAGGGGGCATGTTGAAGAGAAGGCACCACTGACCATGGCTCTATCAAACTGTGATCAGGGACTTCCCTGGTGGTCCAATGGTTAAGAATCTGCCAGTCAAAACAAGGTTCACAGGTTCGAACCCTGATCCAGGAAGATCCCATGGGCAGTGGAGCAACTGTGCCCATGTGCTACAAGTACTGAGCCCACGCTCTCGGGCCTGTGCTCCACAAGAGAAGCCACCGCAATGAGAAGCCTGCACAGCACACGTGGAGAAGAGGAGCCCCAGCTCGATGCAACTAGAGAAAAGCCCATGCAGCAGTGAAGACCCAGCACAGCCAAAAATTAAATAAATGAATGAAACTGTGACCAGGAGCCATTCCCATTTTGTTTACTCAAATGTTTACTGAGCCGCCCTGAGTGCCAGGCACTGTGCTCTGTGCTGGGGAGAACCCCGTTAGCATGGGAGCTCACAGACCAGTGGAGGGACAAGGAGGTAGAATCACACATCAACAGCATGTACATCATCGTCCTTCATCACAGCACTTCTGACGTGTGTTGATTTGCTTGTCATTCTCCCCTTAAGAGAGACTGGAAGCTCCTTAAAAGGATAAAGGGGAGGGAGACAGTATCTAAGGGCCGGTTATATGCTCCCGTTACGTACCCTAGTCATTCCATCTCCACCCTAACGCTTTGCGGTGGATTTTATTATCCTCATTTTACAGATAAGAAGACTGAGGCTCAGAGAGGTGAATTCACTTGCCCAAAGCCAAAACAGTGTGTGGGAGAGCTGGGACACCTAACTAGGACTCAACCCAAGACAGCATGTCCCCACACACCGCTCAGGGTCTCCCCACATTGGGCCCTCAGCTCCTGCAGCCTAACCCAGGACAGTATTGATTATATCAGGAGGGAGGAGCTGGGAGGAGTGTGGTTAAAGCTGGGGAGTGGGTCAAGGAGGACTTTGCAGAAGAGCCTACTGAACAGTTTGAAAGAACAGACGGAATTTGCCAAAATGACAAGGGAAGGAAAGCCAACGTGCAAATGACGGGAGACATGAAGCAGGCCCCTACTCAGAAGACCCCTGCTCCCCACGAGCCCCCCTCCCCATCCCACCCCAGGCCCGAGAAACAGGAGCTCGGCAGTGACACACACTGGCTTCTGTTCTACGGAGCGGTGGGCTTTCGCTTTGTTGTTATTGTTGGTAAATTTCCTGGGACCAGATGATAAGATCCAGGGAGGATCTAGTCTGCTTTCCTCCCAAGTGTAATTCCAACACCTAGTGTGGTGTCTGACTCATTTTGGAATGAGTGACAGAGCTGGACCAGGAAAAAAGAGGTTTTCCTTACATCCCTGCCTTCCCATGAGGCCGGTATAACTGGGCCAGTCTGGGAGCCCCTCCTTTTTGGGGTCATGAAAAACCATTTTAAGGCCAGACAAGCAGCAAGGTCAGACCAAAGGAAAAGAGAGCCAGGGGCCTCGAGCAGTTGGCAAAGAGCAGCCTGGCTCCCCCATCTTCTCTGCTTCTTTCTCCAGTTCAGGAGCCAAAACCAAGCTGTGAGCTGAGAGAAGAGCTGCGGAGCAGAGAGTGGTCCTGGCCCCTTGTCTTTAGCTCAGCAGGTGGTGCTAGTAGTAAAGAACCTGCCTGTCGATGCAGGAGACATAAGAGACGCAGATTCGATCCCTGGGTCAGGAAGATCCCCTGGAGGAGGGCATAGCAATCCACTCCAGTGTTCTTGCCTGGAGAATCCCATGGACAGAGGAGCCTGGTGGGCTACAGTCCATAGGGTCACAGAGAATCGGACAGGACCGAAATGACTTAGCACTCACAGGGCCCACAAGAGTCCTTGTGAGGCAGAAGCCTGAGGAGCACCAACATTCAAGGGACAATATGAAGAAGAGAAGCCAGCAAGGGGAATTCAGGAGCTGTGAGACCCAGACGGACATCCAGTCACCTTCTTCTCCAGGACACAGGCATCACCCCAGGGAAGCCTGTGAGCCTGTGGGTCAACAGCCTACCCTTCAGAAACAAACTACAAAGGCACGAACCAAGGCAAAAACAGAATTAGAGAGTTTCACAATTATCTTTTTTAAGAGAATGAAGGAGGATGAGTGGTAACTGGGTCAACAGAGAGAGGAATCACAAGCCAAGGGTCTGTGGAGTGGGCAGACTCACCCTACAGAGCCCTGGAAAGTTCAGTGGTGCTGGGTTCAGATGCCTGGTGTGACAGGGGGCGTGGGTGGAAAGTCTGTCTGTGGAAGGGGTCCCTCCTCTCCCAACACAGCCAGTCAGTCACGCCCTTTATCCCTCAGGAAACGAGAAATTTTTTTCTTTGGAGAAACTAAATAAGCACAATATCGGACCTGAGAACGCCAAGTATGGCGGAAGGTGAAGAGTAAGGAGGAGAGGTGAAATTTAGTCCTTTCTCTGACCCACCTGGCAACTCTGAAGCACAACCAACTGGTAGATTAACACATTCGACTCTGAAGAATTGAATAGCCCCAGAGAGAACTCCAGTTACTGATATCTGAAGTCCCCTCAATAAAAAGATTTATTTTCCACCCAATCAACCTGATAAAGCCCATTTGTCAGCAAATCCTGGCACTTACATAACAAGCCTCCAAAATCAACGTTTAGTGCCTCTTTCTTAAATGTGAATAAACTGTTGAGAAACATCAGGGTTTTTTTTTTTTTTTTAATTTTTAAAGCTTTAAACAGGAAAAAAGGAGCAAGTAAACAGGAAAAAAAGGGATCTACCAATAGATATTTTGCAAGGAACAAAAGTTCAGAAAGAGCAATAATACCAGTCCACAAAGATAAAAGGAAATATTGTATTTACAAAACAAGAAGAGGCTACAGTGAAAAAGGAAAAAAACAAATGAAAAAAACTTCTTTTGAATAAAAAATATAATTACAATTTTTTTTCAAAAACATGATTTAGAAGACAAAAACTGAAGAAATCTTCCAAAGAGTCAAAAAGCAAAAGAAAAAAGAGAAGACTAGGAGAAAAACAAAGGATATTAGTCTCCTGATTAGCCCTGCACAAGAAATGAAAAAAAGATATAATACCAGCCAGTGCTTGCCATCATTATCATTATGACATTTTAAATCATGAGGAATAAATGAAAGTTTCTAAAATCTTCTAAAGAGAAAAAAACAAGTAAAAGACACAAGAAAAAGAAAACATCAAACTTCTTCAAAAACATCAGATGTTAAAAATACCTTCTAAATTCTGAAATAAAATATTTTTTAATCTAGAATTCTATCTCAAATAAATTACCAGTCACATGCCGGAATAGTATAGAATATTTTCAGGTAGCCAATGACTCCAGAAAATTACCTCCCAAGCGCGAATTCTTAAGAAGTTATTGGAAGTTGGAGTTTAGTGGGGTTCAGTGATGGTCCACTAAAGAGGTGAGGGATTCAGTAAATAGAGGATCCAGTGTGGGAAGGCAATAAAGGAAATATTCATAATGATGATAAAGGAAAGTCTCAAAATGACAACTATCCACTGTTTCAATTCCAAGAGCAGACAATCCAGATTGGAGCAGAAAAACAGAAAGTTCTTGGAGGAATAACTGTAGGACAAAGTGGAACTGTAGGAAAAATTGACAGGTATTAGCAGAATTGTTAAACCATCTGAAAAAAAATTATTATAAGTACCTTTGGACATCAGGTCAATATAAAAGGAGGCAATTATTAACTCTAGGAAGAAACAAAGAACTGTACAAAAGAGGACACATGGTCACAGGACACTACTTGATTCAGGAAGAAATATTATTTGCACATTCATTAATATATAAACACAAATATCGATTTAACAAAAAATAAGTTTATGTTGGAAAGATAGAAGGAGCAGTGTAGGAATGAAATTGAGGGAGAATCGTGTGGGAGAACTAAGTTCTCATCTACCATGGTAGAAAGTCAATATACAAGTTCTAAAATTAGGAAATCAAGAAATAGCAACAAAGGATATTATTTTAAAACCCAGCCATGCATAAAAAAAGTGAAATGAACTATAAAAACTGAGAGTGACTGCTCTGGAGAATGGGAGTGTGAAGGAGAGAAGCAAGGCAAACTATGTATATGCATTATGTGATTAAAATAAAAATTAAACATTTGAAAAAGGGCCTCTCTGGCTCACACACAGTCCAGCTTACATTCCCAGGGTGTGAGACCAGATGAAAACTTATAGCCAAAGCTCTGATCAAAATAAATGATGCAAAATTAAATAAAAAATTAAACAAAATAAATGATACATTTTTTATCTGAGAGTCTGCATATACCCAATAGACTTCAAAGATGAAGGGATCTGATCCTGGCCCCACCCCCAGTTGTGGACATTACAGACAATTCTCAAACATACTGTGATATTTCGTGTCTGTGCGTGATGGTCTTTCTGATTAGAATGCCTCAAAAAACAAACCTCCCAAGCCCCTAAGATGATCAACTTCTCTTCAACCTTTAAAACCCTTCAGAGTTACTGTGTCTTTTAGAAAGTCTTTCCTGATACCTCTTCCCCACAGTTCTTTTTCCCTTTTTTGGCCTACGTCTGACTCTTCTGTGTATAACTCTAGCAAAGCATCCATCACCCCATGTTTCGGCTGGTGATAAGCTGACTCCCTGACTAACCTGCGACACTCTCGGCAGTCATCAGCTTGTGCTAGTTACACTGTAGGATGAGCGACCACAGAGTCTCAGGCACTCACTGCACAAAGGTTTGTCTCTCGTCACATTACATGGTGGCTGTGGCTCTGGATCCACTCCATGTCTTCTCTCAGGTGGCACCCAGCTAAAGGTGCAGCCCTCTTCTGGACAGGCCACTCTCCTGGCAGATAGAAAAGAGAAAATGTGGGCAGGGCCATAAAGTGCCCCGGAAAGCCTCTGATCAGAAGTGACTTACATCACTTCTGCCCAAGCCTCAGTGGTCAAAGCTACTCACGACCACATCTGATGTCAACGACCCACGCTAAATACAGTCCTCTCACAGTGAGAGGAAGTAAAGAACTGGATACATTAACACCATCTACTGCAGCCTCCTTGGTGGGGTCCACAGCTTATTTTTGCATCCTGGACCTGACACAATGTTTGGCACCAAGTAGGCATTCAGTGCATCTCCACCAACTTGAAGTGAATTATCAAATATACAAATCTGAGAACCAAAGGAGATTGGAAAAAGCGGAAAGGCTGATGTACAAACTCATGGTATGTGAAATAGCACTGGGCTTGAAATCAAAAGACTAAGCTCCAAAAGCCAAGACACCTTTCTAGGCTCATCTTTAACTAAAGTAGATGAACTAGAGGATTTTTAGGGTCCCTTCCGATTCTAACCTTTAAAAGAGTTTGTAATGTGTTTGTCAGTATCTGTTTGCCAATCTGCCAACTTCTATTAGTCATGTGTCCAGGCCTAAAACTGGAAAAAAAATAAAACCCCTAAATCAGTTCACGTGCCAAAACTGAAAATTCACCCACGTCTGTAAAAGAAAACAAAACTATACTTCAAAAGTGAATATGTTTTCAACAAAAATATTGTGGCAACTGTGTTTTTCTTTAGTAAACTATTTTCTGTTTTGAGCACATTGTTCTAAGCCACAGGATTTCCAGTTACAGGAAAGCTAGCATGGCATTGCAGAGGGGTGATTACACATCTGAATGGATTAACACGGAGTTCAGGTTCACACATGGAAATTGTCACATCAATTAAAACTGTCTCACACATAGCAGAAATTCTTTGTTTGTTGAACAAATACATACCCGTCTAGGTTGGATTTGTTAGGCTCTGAAGCTATCATTCCCAGTCCAATTTATCCTTATTTCTGTATATCTGTACTTGATCTTTTTTTTTAAAGGTTTTAGAAAAAAAAATGTAAAAGGGTTGAGAAATTGTGTAGCTAATGGGCTGATGTACTAAGAGAATTATTTAACAGAGGCTGAGTCCTGAGTCCTGTGTTCTCAGCAGAAGGCAAATGCTGTGATGACCCTGTTTGATTAGAGAAGTGTGTACCCTTACATTTCCACCCATAAATCATGGGTGCCAACCCAGGTATCCACCACTGTTGGATCATAAAAACAACATGTATGTGGCATTTACTATAAACCAGGACTGTTCCAGATTCTTTACATATATATACATATACTCTCATATTGATCAGAGCCACTCTAGGAGATAGGTCTTGATATCATCTCCATGTTACTGATGGGGAATCAAGGTACAGAAAGTTTAAATAACCCATCTGAGGTCACACATTAAGAAGCAGGGCTGGGTTTTAAAACTGAGCAATCAGGTTCCAGTCTGAACTAAGGTCAGCTCTTGTTTCTTCTGCCTGCGCATGTGGCATGCTATCAAATGAGCTCGTTCCATTCCTGGATATAGGTATAGCCTGAAGCCATCAACATACAATCTCTTTCCCTCTTAAAGACCCTTGCCATAAGGCTTCCCTGGTGGCTCAGTGATAAAAAAAAAATCCACCTGCCAATGCAGGAGACACGAGTTCCATCACTGGGTTGGGAAGATCCCCTGGAGAAGGAAATGTCAACTCACTCCAGTATTCCTGCCTGGGAAATCCCATTGTCAGAGGAGCCTGGTGGGCTACAGTCTATGGGGTCACGAAAGAGTGGGACATGATTGAGCGCTTAAACAACAACAACAAACCTACCCTGCCCAGCCCAGGAGACTGCGGTTTCCACCGTCAAACTGTGGGCACTATGAGGAAAATGAGTGCGTCTGGCTCCCTCAGATGCCAGAAAGAGTCTTTTTTTTTTTTTTTTTAGGATGAGGATGCTTATCTATCCTTGAGACTCTATGCCCTCTTGCCTGGATGAGTGTAAGGAAAGATGATGTCTCACCGGGACAGCGGGGTCTCATTCCTTGTGGCCACAGCACTGCAATCGTCAGGCAAGGCTCTTTCCTGTAAAGGCCAATCAATATTGCTCCACCCCACGTCCCCACCCTTTCCTGCTTCTCGCTCTATAACTGCTATTGATTACAGCAGAGCTGGGAAGCAAATGCCAAAATATATCAATCAATCACCAAGATGGCAGAGAGACTTTATTAAAACCATTACACCTTCTTCTGTTTTCCTGCCCACCCCAGCTTCCTCCGCCCAGTGGCCATTTCTCTTGGAAGGTTTCCAAGAACTCTGCAGACATGATCTGATGGCTGGTGGAATTTCCTCTATTTGGGGAAAATTTAGACCCTGAGAAGGAGCAAGAACAAGTCCCGTGGTGAGAAGATGGAAACCAGGTGTGTGAAAAAACATGCATGTGTCTGTGTGTAGTACGTATATGAAAATGTGCACGTAGGCCAGTTGGTTTAAAGGAAAACCTAGAACTTAGTCACATTTCAGAAACACTTGGTAATTATCGCTGAATTTTTTACAAATCAATTCCTTCTGGTCGCTTAATGTCCTTCACTAAGTGGTTTAATTGTGAAATTTCACTTTATAATTGGGTTCATTTTAATGCAGAAAGTGGTAGATTTGCATAAGCAAATGACAAACAGTTAACAAAATCCATTAGCAGAGAAGGAGACATCCAGTGAGCCACACACCTGGGCTTGGAATCAAACCTGTGGTGAGGGAGTGCCTGCCCCAGCCTAGTCCTGTGGCCCCTAGGCAGACGGAGGGGAAGCAAAAGAAGCATTTTAAGTGCTTTCTCAATGCTCAGCCTGGGAGGAAACCAGCCCGTCTGCAGAAGACACAAGGTGAGGAAGAATTTTTGCTTGTCCCTCAAAGACCAGAGACCTTTCTGTGCAAGGAAACTCAGGCAAGGATTTTTAAAGAATCCAGATTGTACACAGACCTTTGACAACTCTTATTCCGGGTTTCTGAAAAGACCATTAGACTCGGAATAATCCTCTGCAGTATTCTTGCCTAAAGAACCTGATGGACAGAGCAGCCTGGTGAGCTACAGTCCACAGGGTTGCAGAAAGTCAGACACGACTGAAGCGACTCAGCAAGCACACGAAGGGAGTATGGAGCCCTGACTTCCAGTCCTCATTCTGTCATGAGCTAGCAAGGAGCCTCCTGTTGGGAACCTCAACAGATCCTATCTGGATGTCCGTGTGTCTCAAGCTCCTGCTATCAACACAGGTAACTGACAAAATGATTCATTCATTCAAAAAATATTTACTGAGCCCTTGCTATGAGCAGGTACTGTAGAAATTACAGAGACTCACAAGGAGGTGGGGTAAGGACCAAGATGGAAGACACGCAGATCAGCTGGAGGAAAGGCCCTGCTCTCAGGGAACTTAGGGTCTGAAGGAGCGTTATGAACTGGACTGTATCCTCCCTAAATTCACATGCTGAAGCCCTAACCCCAGTATGGCTGTGTCTGGAGACAGAGTCTTTAGGGAAATGCATGCATGCGTGCTCAGTGGTGTCTGACTCTTCGTGACCCTATGGACTGTAGCCCGCCAGGCTCCTCTGTCCACGGGATTTTCCAGGCAAGAATACTGGAGTGGGTTGCCATTTCCTTCTCCAGGGGATCCCCCATGTCTCCTGCATTGCTCAGAGCCACTGAGCCACCTGGGAAGCCCCTCTTTAGGGAAGTAATTAAGATTAAATGCAGTCATGAGAGTGGGGCCCTGATCCAATAGGACTGGTGTCCCTCTAAGAAGAGGAAGGCATGTCAGAGCCTTCTCTCTCACCACGCACGCACAAAGAGGCCACGTGAGAACACCGGGAGGAGGGGCCATCTGCCAGCCAGAAGGAGCATCCTCACCAGAAACCAACCCCGCTGCCACCTTGTCTGAGCCAGGCAGCCTCCAGACTCATGACAAAATAAAGCTGTGCTGCTTAGGCCACCTAGTTGGTGGCATTTTATTATAACAGCTGGGGAAGTTTCAGGATGAGAGGGGGCCAGATCAGGTGCACCTTGCCCAATTCTAGGGATAAGGGAAGGCTCCCAGAAGGATTGGCAGGGGAAGAGAAATCAGGGCAGGGCACCTCTGTGGATGGAGCCTGTAGTGTCAGAGGAAGAGTGGGAAGAACAAGGCTGAGGAAGTGAGGAGGAGCCCTCTTGGGGAGGTCTCATGAGTAAACGTGCCCTTGAAGATCTTGAACACCGAGACACTGCTCTACCTTGTAAAACTTTGGACCCATCATTGATGATTCTGATTCTGCTGGGGAAAAAAAATGCCAACTTGGGTTCTACAGGAACGAAGAAGTAGTCAACTTTCCTTGCCACCCTACACAGTGGAATCTCCTTCAGCATGTCTGCATACATTCCCTGTGGAAATACTTAGCTTTTCTGTCTATAAGCTTCCCCCTAGCCTTTCAGAGCATCTGCTGGGATGGTTCCTTCTTCAGGTGCTTGCTTTCAATTCTGCAAAATTCCCTCGCTTTTTGTTAATAATTGCTGACATTAGCCCCCAGGGACTCAGCTATAAAGAATCTGCCTGCAATGCAGGAGATGCAAGTTCAATCCCAGATCGGGAAGATCCCCTAGAGTAGGAAATGGCAACCCACTCCAGTATTCTTGCCTGGGCAATCCCGTGGACAGAGGAGCCTGGCATCCATGGGGTGGCAAAGAGTAAGATACGACTTAACAACTAAACAGCAACAAAATTGAGTCGGCTAAGTCTAACTGTGTACCAGACACTGTTTTAAGAGCTTCATGTGTATTAGCTCTTTTAATCCTCAAAACCACCACATAAAGTAGATTCTATTAACTCTAGTTTATGGATGAGGAGGCTGAGCACAGAGAGATTAAGATGCTTGCCTTGGGCCACTCAGCTAAAATGGAGCAGCCAGGATTAAAACCTGCAGTCTAGCTTGGGTGTCCTTACTCCTAACCACAAATCCATATTGTCTTTGGGAGGGAAGGGACAGAGAAACCGACTCGGGTTCCCATAGCTAGTTTTAAGTGCAAAAGTCTTTCTGATTCTGGAGTCTATGCTCTTGATCTTTTAAGCAAATGGAGAAGAGGGAGGCGGCTTTGAGAGTCACTCAGGAAGGAAACTAATTAGAACCACCGTGGAACAGCTGAAGAATAAGGGAGCGGGGGAGAGAGGATGAGGAGGTTGGGGTGACAGCCGGGTCTCTGGGAAATGGACATCCAGACCTTCATCATCTTGCGCCACCTTCTTAATTCACTTATTCATTTAACAAATGACAAATAGCCAGAATCTACTATGATTCGGCACTGGACTGAGAAAAGAGGAACAGCTACATACTAATGACCATGACACTCATCTGCCCCTTCCCCTTGCCCTCATGCAGGAGCTCAAGGACTTTTTACAGTCTAGGAGAGGGCCAATATATGAATAAATGCAAAAATTATCACAGTGTGATTATATATGTCTATCAGTATGTGTCTTTCTATCCATAAAGCATTGAAAGGAGGACAGCCCATCTCTGCCTAAAGGGGTCAGGGGAGGTATCACCCTGAGGAAGATGCCATTTAAGCCTGTTGTGAAGGATGATGGGAATATCCTAGGAGAGTAGCTGGGCTCCTTGGAGCATCCCTGGAGAGCATATGAGAGATCCCCGAATCCCTCGACACAGAAGCATAGAATCAGAGCATGTGAGCAGTGAGAGGAACCCCAGAGATCATCTCGTTGCAGCCCTGTGTCAGGCCCCGCAGGCACAGCCCCACCAGAGAGTCAGCCCAGCCCTAGTTCCAGCCGGGAACCCAAGCACAGCTCCCTTGGGGAGCACCCAGGCAGACGGACGGTCAACAATCAACAGGACAGCACCTGTGTTCTGGGCCTTGTGATCCACCGGCTGCCGAGGGTAAGGGAGACAGAAGAGGGGAAGGAGTCAAGAAAGTCTCCACGTTCCTGGTTTGTACAACTAAAGAGACAGCTCTGAACCTCTTCCTGCCCCAGGGCCTCCCAGGTTCCCCGCTTCTGGCTTCCACACCCCGCTTCCCCCACCACCCCGTTTTAGGTTCCAAGTAAGGATCTCTTTCTCACTCCCTCGCTTCTCTCTGCTCTTCCAATCCCACCTTCAGCTGCAGGTTCTCTTTTCAACTGTTCCCGGGGAGCCCAACTACTACCGGTGACCCTCTGCCCTGTGGTCCATCACTGTTAAAGGGATGCCGTTCAGCAATCTGCCAGCAGGGGGCAGTCCTGCAGCCGGTCTCCATCCCGGCCCGAACCTCCCAGCCCCCCCAGGCCGGTCACAACTCCTTAGAGATGCAAATTGAGAGGCAGCCTTCCTAACCGGAGAGGGCTGCTAATTCTCTGAAGAGTATGCAGATTTCCAGCCTGCCTTTGCCTGGGTTTGTTTGTTTTACTTTGCAATAAATTTAATACAGATCGCCTGAAGCAGAGAGGCAGATGGACTATAAACTCTGCATTTTGAGCAGCCTTAGTTACTGGGTTGGTGTGGGTTTTGATCCCTGTTTAAATTATATCGATGAAATTTGACATGGATTTGGGTCTGGGGTTTGCTGGCTTCGTGGTGCTCTGGAGCCGCTTCTAGAGAATTTACAAGGGCTGATTTGATTATGGGGACTTTAATTTCTCACAGAGGCTAACAAGGAGGCTGAGAAGCCTGGCTGATGTGTAACAGAAAGAAGGGAAAAGGAGAGTTAGGTTGGGTTGCTGCCTGCCCCGGTGCACGTGGTGTCACTACTGTTTTCTCTCACCCGTTGCAGGGCCTCAAGTTAGACACCCCAGGGACCGTGGGCTGAAGCCTGTGCTGACCCGGGGGAGGCAGGAGGTGGAGTTGTACAGTGGAAAGTGTCCACAAGAAGCTCAGCATCCAGGAAAGAATCAGGGGTGCATATGGGGCAGACAGAACTAAAATGTCTGTAAAGAGACATTAACATGAGGCACACACAAAGCATTGTGTAACAACGTAAACTGGGCGTGAGGGGACACAGCAGAAGCAGGGGAACTGCAGCTCATCCCTCCCATTGGCACCTGGTCTGTGTGCCAAGAGGCAGCCCTCTCCCCTCCCTGCTCCCTCTTAGACCACCAAAGGAAAGATGATGCAATGAACCAGGAGTAGGACAAGCCAGGTTCTAGCCTCAGCTCCTCCAAATGTTTGTTGCCATGTTGGGTAACAGGTTCCGTCTCATGGAGCTTCAGTTTCTCTATCTGCAAAATCAGAATCACATGACTGTCACAAGGCCCAAGTAGGATAACTTGGGTCAGAATGCTTGTATGTTGGAAAAGACTGGAACATAAACTGTCTCTAAGTGATCAGGCCATTTTCTCCATTACAAAAGAATCACTGATTAGAATGGGAAGGCCTGGGGCAGAGGGGAGGTATGAAGGGAATTCTGCAAACTTGTCGTAAGACAGAGTCGAAGTCTTTGTGACCCCATGGACTGTAAAGTCCATGGAATTGTCCAGGTCAGAATACTGGAGTGGGTAGCCTTTCCCTTCTCCAGGGGATCTTCCCAACCCAGGTCTCCAGCATTGCAGGTGGATTCTTTACCAACTGAGCCACCAGGGGGGATGGGATGGGGAGGGAGGTGGGAGGGGGGGTTCAGGATGGGGAACACATGTACACCCATGGCAGATTCAAGTCAATGTATGGCAAAACCAATACAATATTGTAAAGTAAAATAAATAAATTTTTTAAAAAAATACTGAGAGTCCGGCCCCACAGTTCAGACAGGTGCAGAGGCAGCTCTCGGACGTGGCCCTTCCGCTCATCTGCACAGAGAGCCTGTATATGAGCAGAGGCCTGGCTGGGGCACCAGGGGTGGCTTCCAGCAGCAGCAGCCTCCAGGCACTGTTCCGGGGGACTCTGGGGACCTGGACCCCCAGCCTGAGCTGGGCAGGGAGGTGGGGCCACAGACTCATCTTCCTTGGGAAATCCCAGAGTCCAGGCAGAGCCAGCCTCAGGGCCGGAGGAAGGGCCCTTTTCTGCTCCCCCTCTCGTGCGTGTTTGCATCCTTTCGCAGAGGCTGGGCTGGGAAGGGAGCTACAAAGTCACTGAGGCCAAGGGACAAAGAGAAGGAAGAGGGCAGATAAAGGAAGAAGGAAGGAACACAGGACATGTCGATGTGTGTTCCTTGCTGGTGGGAGGAAGATCGCCAGAAGACAAGCAAAGAAGTGAGAAGCACGCAAAGGGGGCCAGCAGAGGAAAGGGCCAGGCTTTGCAGGGGGAGGGTGGCTGTGGGAGGTGGAGGCTGAGATTAAATGGAAATGAGGGGCTTGGTCACCATGGAGAAAGAAGCTGGAAGCTTTGGCAGCAGTTAGTCTATTAGGAGGAAAGGAGGGGATGAAAGCTGCTGTGGGTGTGTCTCTACACACTATGGGGTTGGAAAACAGCCAGCTAATTCAGCTCCGAGCAGGGGGTGGAGGGGATGGGGGGAGGGTGAAGACCACCAGTTGAATGGTTGAATTCTCCGCAAAACAATAATCCTTTTCCACTGTCACTTCGACATTCTACCTGTTCCTCTGGCCTCAAGAACACAGTAAGTTAAAACTGTTAATTGTCAAGATTTTGTTATATTAAATTTGCTGACCCTCCCCACCACACCCACACACTCCCTTGCTCTCTCTCTCCAGTGATCTGTATGGCAAGGAAAAGAAAGTGTGTTAGTCGCTCAGTCGTGTCTAACTCTTTTTGACCCCATGGACTGGGATTCACTAGGCTCCTCTGTCCATGGAACTCTCCAGGCAAGAATATTGGAGTGGGTAGCCATTCCCTTCTTCAGGGTATCTTCCCAACCCAGGGATCAAACCCAGGTCTCCCACATTGCAGGCAGATTCTTTACCAGTTGAGCCACAAGGGAAGCCCAAGAATACTGGATGGGTAGCTGTTCCCTTCTCCAGGGGATCTTCCCCACCCAGGGCTCTAACTGGGCCTCTCACACTGTAGGCAGATGCTTTACCATCCGAACTACCAGGGAAGCACCTGACAAGTGAGGGAAGGAAGCCCTAAATCCTGTGGTGGGCGATGGAAGAAGGAAGATGAGGCTGAGGTCAGGAAGGGTTGGGGAGGGGGGGGAAGGATGACAGCGGAAGTGAGGGTAACTAGACACCTCTCTCTTCATAGAAACTCCTGATGAAGATGAAGAAGTTCAGCTAGCACAGAAGTTCGGCTAGTGCCAGCCATAAGCCCAAAAGCTGGTCACTCTGCTTTCCAGTTTGTGTCCAGGCAGTACCACCCTTAGACCCACCACCGGGACTCTGCCGAACCCCACACTTTAGAAGGGCCTGTGCCCCCTCTCATATGGGCATCTTGCTCCCCTTTCTGGGTCATGTTCCAGGGACTGGGCCAGCCACAGGGTGAGCCCTGGAACGGGAGTGGGGAGTTATGATACAGACACATCGTAGGACAGGGATCGAGGGACACGGGGCTCCTCGCAGACCAGAGCTGTGCTGCTGATGGGAAAGGTGGGGAGGGGAGGCACTGGGGGCAGGCCTCCCTGCACCCCCTCGCTTGGCCCGAGAATGTCAGCCGCGGCCCTGAGCAGGGGAAAGACTGGCTTCAGAGATGGAGGTGAGGAGATTGGTAAAAAAGCCAGGAATCCAAGACTGTCAGAGGTTAGAAGCTAAAAGAGAAAAAGGAGCCAGAGGAAGGACAATTGAACTCTGAGCATGTGTGGCAGAGGACAGTGGAGAAAAAGAGAGCCGTAAGGGCATCTCCTATGAGGTTTGGTACACACTCATGCCAAAACCCATTCATTGTTTATCTGCAATTCAAATTTGACTGGCTGTCCTGTATTTTATCTGGCAAACTCTCCCTGAGGCTGGAGGTGTTGGAATGGTGGCCGGGAGGCTGTGTCACGAGTTGGGTGAGGACAAGAGTATCTTCATAGATCTAAGAGGTAGACAATCTTCCTAAAGCTAAAGCATGCCAGAGAGCCCTAACCATGCAGTGTCAGTGGGTCAGATCAATTCTTCCAACCATGATGGGTTATGAAAGACCCCGTTATTTTCAAAGGCCCTGGGCAGTGTAGAGAGTATGGCCCCTTATCTGTCAATGACTGAGATGGAACCAAAATTCAAGCGGTAGACAACTGGGTCCCCCAAGGGGGGGAAAAAATCTCTTTTTGCACCTGCTGGAATCCCAGAGGCTGACAAGGTTCAAACTAAGAAAGAATTTCCTTCACTGAAAGCATCTTGCCTCAGTGCTTCATGTTGAAAAAGGGAGTCTCTGCCAGCAAAGGAGAAGTGTAATTCACACTTCTTGCAAAAGTTGACACAACTCTATGCTATTTTTTACACTAAAACTCCCCTTCTGCAACTGATGCTCTTGTTTTCAGAATCTAACCTCTTAGATGCTACGTTCCAAGAAGAAAGTAAATAAAGAAATACATGAATCAATAATAATCCTACATTAATTTTGAACTCAGTTATGAAAACAGAAGCAAAAGAAATCAATGGATGCCAAACAAAAAAGGACGGACTCAGAAAAACAATTTGTAATCCCCCAAAGTTTCATAAGGGTAAGACAAACAATAGAGCATATAATAATATTAAAACCAAAATAATAAAGGAACATAACAGCAGTGTCCTGTTAAGTAACTGGATGGGATTCATCAGGGTAGCAACTGGTGCTGAGCGTTTTTTAATTTTCTCCCTGCTGGAGATTTGTTTCTCACAGTCTCAACAAAGAGATGAACTACTTGTCAGAGATGAGACCTTCCACAGAGCAAAATGGCATTCTCCAGTGTTTATTTTCTTCTTCATACCTCCTCCCGAAAGAGGAAAAGCTGATTATTCTTTAAAAGACCCAAAATCTAGAAATGATTCCTTCTATCCCTGAGGATCACCCAGTTACATCATGCAAAGAGTTAATTTCATCATGGTTCATGCTGGGAAGCCAGGTCTAATACAAATTACTAATTGTCTTTCCTTAGGAAGGAATCAACTTTGAAAAAACAGAAGACAGAGGCAGACCCAGTATTTAAAGGATGCATCTGGGCCAAGGGAAGGCCCAGTGGTGCCATGGTGCTTTCAACAATCTTAGAAAATTTGAAGCCAGGAGAACAGTGAAACCCAAGCACTAGGGAAGCCACATGAAAAGAACCCACAGCTGAGCAGTCAGGGCTTCATGCTCCTCCACAGGGTGATTCGGCTTCAGGAAAATGACCTGATGGCTCAAACTGGACTAACATTGTTAGTTTTGTTTTTTTTTTTAATTTTAGAATTTTGTTAGCATTTAATTAATTCTTAGCTGTGAAACGCTACAAATGTTGGGCAGTCATACCTGTTCTTTTGTCTGCACCTTTTAAGTCATATTATGATACAAAAAATCCAGGTCCATGTTAGACGTCTGAGAGACTATTTTTCCTCCTTCAGGAAACTCTGAACACTAATCAAACATGAGTAACAACGGCAGAGTGGAAGGACGTAGGCTTGGGACCTGAGTCTAACATCGTTACTGGGCATCGGGGGCAGGTCAGGGCTTCCCTGGTGGCTCAGTGGTAAAGAACCCGCCTGCCCACGCAGGAGACATAAGAGATGTGGGTTCAACCCCTGGGTCAGGAAGATTCTCTGGAGAAGGGAATGGCAACCCACTCCAGTTTTCTTCCCTGGAGAATCCCACGGACAGAGGAGTCTGGTTCCACAGGGTCGCAGTGTGGAATATGCCGGAAGTGAGGGTCGCAGTGTGGAATATGCCGGAAGTGAGGGTCGCAGAGTGGAATATGCCGGAAGTGACTGAGCACGCACAGGGCCGAGTCTGTGCCTTTCACTTTCTCAGGGGTGCTGTGAGGATCACATGAGATGACGGATGTGGAGTAACCATTTTAAAAGTGAAAGTGGCTCAGTCGTGTCCGACTCTTTGCGAGCCCATGGATATAGTCCGTGGAATTCTCCAGGCCGGAATACTGGAGTGGGTAGCCATTCCCTTCTCCAGGGGATCTTCCCTACACAGGGATTGAACCCAGGTCTCCTGCATTGCGGGCAGATTCGTTACCAGCTGAGCCACAAGGGAAACCCGTTTTTAAAAGTGTTGCTCAAAGTGTGTGAAAAGTATTTTCCATAGTATTGTAATAAAAGATAAACAGTCTGATTTTGAGATGGATAGTCCCTGGGTTCGCCCTCATGAACTCAGTGAGATGAAGAGTATTGCTTTTGTGGGAACTTTCCTGGTGGTGCAGGAGTTAAGACTCCTCCTTGCAATACAGGGGGTACAGGTTCATTCCCTGGTCTGGGAGCTAACATCCCACATGTCTAGTGGCCAAGAACACAGAACATAAACAACAGAAGCAATATTGTAACATATTCAAGAAAGACTTAAAAAAGGAAAGTGTTGCTTCTGTTGTGGTTAACTGAAGAAGACTGCAGGGAAGAGGAGGAAGGACGCAGAAGAGGGAGCGCGCGCTGAGCCTGGTGGTGTACCGTGCTCAGCTCTGAGACACTGCAGGGCTGCCCCTCCAGCCTTGCTCCCTGACGGGGTTGGTAGACCCTGCTGCCCTATTCATTCCCAGCTCTGCTTTCTTTCTCCTGCCTTCCAAGACCCCCTTCTGAGTCAGTCTGGGAAATGAGACAGAAAAGGTATTACTTAATGGTGTCTGAGGAAGACTTGTCAATTTTTCCTGCTCTGGCCCTCACCCAACTTTCCAATCAGCAGACTGCACACCACGTTGGACCCACCAATCTCAGTTCAGTTGGAAATTCCAGGCACTGAATTCTCTGAAGGAGAGAAAGCAGAACTAGAGAAGGCTGGGGTTGGGGTGGAGGGGGGGCGTGTTAGCACCTACCTAGTGTTGACATTTTCGGAAAATGGATGCAAACAAAAATTAGTGACATCTTAGTAGAGAATTTAGACATTAGTAGTTCCCAGACTACAGCAGCATTTTTGGTCATTATTTGACGCCAAAAGGGAAGAGGGGGCCCAAATATTGCTTTTTTCCTTTTTTTCCTGTATTTTTACCCCCAGAACATGAATTAGCCATTGTCTTGCCAACAGAGAACAAAACACAATTCTTTTTTATAACTAAAAACAAATACAGTTTATAATAAGATACCACTGCCTGGAGAATCCCATGGGCAGATACCATTGTAGCCTGACAGGCTACATCTGTGAGGTCGCAGAGTCGGACATGGCTGAAGCGACTTAGCACATGTCCCTGCTTGAAAGAGTGAAACAGGCCAGTGCAACGGAAGAGCAACTCCAAAAACAGGCTTATGCGCGGAAAACTTGACGTACGATAAATCTGGCATCATGAATCACAGTAAAAAGAATTATTTCATACGTGGTAAAATAAATTTGAATCTCTTTCATTACTGAATAAGAAAACAAACTCTGTATGGAGTCAACACCTCAATGGGAAAGGCGAAAACATAGACTAATAGAAGAAAATATATGATAATATGCTGTGACCTTAAGGTAGGAAGAGATATCACAAGGAGAAAAATGGCTGGACTTTACATTGCCATTAAAGACTGCTGTTCAGCGAAGGACACCATTGACTGAGTTAGCAGACAAGTAATACCTAGAAGACGACATTTGCTCTAACAAATGTTCAGGGAATCCCAAAACATTAGTAAGAAAAAAAAAGAGGAGATCACAGAAAAACAAGCAAAGTATAGGTCTATAAATAGGTAGTTCATAGAAAGGGACATCCTAGTGGCTAACAAGTCTTTGAAATGACGCTTAAATTCACAAATAATATGAAGAACACAGAAAAAAAACACAAGATATCACTTTCCAGCAGGGGTCCCCAAGCTCCAGGATTTAATGCCTGTTGATCTGAGGTAGAGCTGATGTAATAATAATAGAAATAAAATGCACAATAAATGTAGCGCACTTGAATCATCCCCAAACCACCCCACCCCTGCCTGTGGAAAAATCGTCTTCCGTGAAACCGGTCCCTGGTGCTAAAAAGGTTGGGGCCCACTACAATACAGCTAATAAACTAGCAAAAAATCAGAAGTCTCATAATACTAAGTGCTGGCAAGGATGTAGAGAAATAAGAAAGCTGATAAATGTGAAAACTAGCAGTTATTTTAGAAGGCAGTTTGGTAGGGCTTATTGAAAGGAAGATTTCTTGGAACCCAGGACCCAGACTGCCAGTGCATGGGTACACACGCCCTGGAGGAATTCTCATACCGAATGTTTATCACCTCCCTGATGGAGGTGGCAAAGTGCTAGTGGCTCTGGGTGTCCAGTAACAAGGGAACAGAAGGGTAAATGGCGGTGACTACAAATGACAAAACTGTGTGCAGTGGGAAGACAGAATGAAATAGATCTGCTTAAAGCAACAGGCTTCCCAGGTGGTGCTAGTGGTAAAGAACCTGTCTGCTCATGCAGGAGACTCGAGACTCAGGTTCAATCCCTGGGTGGGGAAGATCCCCTGGTGAAGGAAATGGCAACCCAGTCCTGTATTCTGGGCCTGGAGAATTGCATGGACAGAGGAGCCTGGAGGGCTATACAGTCCATGGGGTCGCAAATAGTCAGGCACGACTGAACCGACTTAGCACAGGACAAAGCAACAGGGATAGGCTTCCAAACTGGAGTTGGGGTGTCATGTGGGGGAGAGCCTAGATTCATAGCACAATACCATTTACATACATTTTTAAAAGACACAAAGGAACCCTACTTATGTTTCAAGGGTACGTATGTGGGTGAATAAACTTTGGGAAGGTGAATTAGAAGGACATAACAAATGACAGTGGACACTGGGATGCTCTGGCCATACCCCTCTTCAGGGCCAGCGCACCCACCCCCATCTGCTGGGATGTTACTGCTGAGACTAAGGCTGCGCCCAGCAAAGGAACTGCTTCACCAAGGTTAGGACCCTTCTAAGGGAAGCGATCTGTGGTTGGCTGAGGCAGGGCTCATAAAGGACGCTTGGGAAAACCCTCAAGGGTCCTGCCAGCTCTTGAGCTTGCATGGCCTCAGCTGAGTCCTCAGCCTCAACCATGACAGGAATCAGCTTCGCCTGCATCCCTAACCTAACCGTTCTCACTTCCTCATATGTGTGTCTCCTGAACAAACCCATGCACAGCTCTCATCTCAGAACTTTCTCCAGAAAGCCCTCATCAAGGAACACATCCAGTCATCAAGAGTGGGAGCCCTCGGTGTGGAGAGGAGAGCAGGCATGGAGACAGGGGAACAGAAGGCGGCAATGAGGATCCAGGAAGTCCAGGAGAGGCCCCAGTGGGCCAGTACTGACAGCGGAACTTGGAATCAAGCATGTGAGCGACACCGTCAGGTGCAAAACCCACAAGATCAAAACCGTCCGCCTGTGGGCAGTTCACACGCTGCCCCTTCCCTGTTCACTAACTGAACACCCGCCTGTGGGCCAGTGGACTCAAAAAAGCCAGGCAGGTAACTCAGCAAGGTCTTATGTTTTCTTACCCTTGTCACCAGGGACATCCTTGAGAACTAGGAAGCCAGGGATCACCCCTCCTCCCTACCTTCACCTTGGCCTAAGCCTATCCTTGCTGCAAGGAGCTATGAGAGAGCTGCATCCTGTCCACAGGGGAAGGTGGGAGTCAGCATGGTGCGTGTGTAAGAGTTGGACAGAGACTGTGTTTTCACCTCGGGCCTGGCACAGCCACAGATTCAACAGAGATAAAGAGCCTGTTTTTTTCATTCACTCTGTCACCAGATGGAGCAAGATCTCTTCATGGTACTTGTGAAGTGGAGAGGTTTTGGGGAAGCGGCCCACCTCTGTGGAGCGACCCCGGCTGCCTCTGCGAAGGTGCCACACTCATTGGGCTCCTGCGCTGCCTTCTGCTCCCGCTCCTGCTATCCTCTCTTCTCCTCTGACTCTCCTGCTTGGTGCTTTTCTGTGACAGGAACGAGTTCACTTCCTTGGGCTCTGACCCAGTCTCCTCTCCACCCGCCACCTGCCCCACCCTGGCCAGATCTCCAGAGTCTTTTGCCCTCTTCAGGGTCTCTGGGTTAACTTCATGTGCTCAGACATGGAAACAGATGAGGCTGAGGAACAAGGGAAACTCTTTTTTTTTTCCCAAGGGAAACTCTTTAAGAGAAAAGCCAGAACACCTGTCCGCACCTTGAAAAGTGTGATGTTTAGTTAAGCCATCCAGTGGCTGACCAGAGGCTGAGTTCTCGTGCCTCATTAAAACAACAACAGCAACAACAGAAGACTATGTTAGAAGGCGTATGAGTAAATTATAATACGAACTTGCCAACTCACCCTTTTAATAAAATGCATTGCACTCCTGCAGTGTGTTTAGCATGTAAGTATGTTTGGAAGGCAGGGGCTTCCTGGAGTAAGATACCATCCTTCGTGTCTGGAAGCTTACAATATGATAAGAAGATAAGGCTTGCACACAAATATCTATGATGTAAAATGCAATGAGGTAAGATTACTGAGAAAGTTACCCCCGAATGCTCCAAGGGTTCAGAGTGGGGAACCTCACATTAGAAACAAGAAGCCAAGGTTTTCTGAGCCATATAACTCTTTGAAATGAATTGCAATTGGTGGAGAGAATTTGTTGTTAAAATAATTTTCAAATTAACTTGGATGCATTTGCAAAATACATTGAATAGCATTTTTTGGCTTTTTATTTGACTGTGCTGGGTCTTAGCTGAGGTAACATACTCTGAGTTGCAGCATGCAAATCCTTAACTGCAGCATGTGGGATCTAGTTCCCTGACCACGGAAGGAGCCTGGGCCCCCTGCACTGGGAGTGTGGAGTCTTAGCCACTGGATCACCATGGAAGTACCTTGAATATCATTGTTTGAAAGATGATCAACAACAATTCTACTTGTTTTTTTTTAAGAATTATAGAGGGTAAGAAATCAGTATTCCCTTCTCATCCACCCTATTCCATCCCCCCAGATTAACTATATTTTAACAATTTGGTGTGTATCAGCCCTCATCTTTGGGTGGAAAAGATTTTCACAGAAAGAGTAGGAAAAGGGTATCACAGGTAAAGAATGGGAGTGAGAGAAAAGGCAAGTCATGTGCCTGGAGTGCTTGGCAAAAGCAGAAGAAGATGAGAGAGGCCAGGGTGAAAGGAGCTGGAGCCTTGCCACAGAGGTTCCCCTGTTTGGAATTCTGGACATTATTCAGTAGGCAATGTTAGATAAGAGATGGTGAAAAGGACTTAGGGATTTTTAACTGGAAGAGAGGATCTTAGGAGGCTCATGGCAGCAGCAATAATTCAATTATGTAAAGTGCTCTCATGTGGAAGATAGACAAGGCTTTTAATGTGAGAATCCATAGGTCAGAATTTGGGTCAAAAACTGGACCCAAATTACAGTTCCAGGAGCAAGATTTCAGCTCTGTGTAGGAAAAGACTTTCTAACAAGCAGACCTGTGCAGGGAGGGAATGGATGGCCCAGTGAGGGAGTAAGTTCCTCCCCACGGAGGGCTCACTCCGGCAGAGACCCCGTGACCAGTCACTGCAGGCAGAGGACTCAAGCGTCAAGCAGACAGCAGGTATGAAAAAGCTGTGGCGTCTTTTAAAGTGTTAAGATTCTATAGTAGAATGGGGAGGCATTTTAAGGATGTTCAAGGGAGGGGTTAAATAATGACAGCTGTGCTGTAGAAAAACTCATCTGGCAGAAACCTATAGATGGGGTCAAAAAAGAAACAGCCTTAAACCATGAGCATGAGGCTGAGGGAACAGCCCAGTCAAAAGCAGTCAGGACTGTGGTTGAACATGGTGAATTAGACATCTTTGCTTATCTAGTTTCCCTCAAAAAAAAAAAAAAAAAACCAACTAAAATGACGGTAAACAGAGACTTCCCTGCCAGTTCAGAGGTTAAGACTCTGCACTTCCAAGGCAGGGCATGCAGGTTTGATCCCTGATCGGGTAACTAAAATCCCATATGCCATGCAGCATGGACTACCCCCCCCCAATTTTTTTAATTGTTTCCATTTCTCATTCTATTCGAATGACCTCCCAATTCTGGAATGTGGGTGTCCTAGCAAGGCATTTCTTTTGACAGCTCTGCACCAACGTGTCTTCTTTCCTAAATACACAGGATGCAGTCTTGATATCAATAATCCAAATCCTTGATGCTAAGGGCTAGGAAAGTGGATATGTTTTCCTTAGAAAGAAATCAAATATTTTATATATGACCTCTGAGAATAACAACTTTAAATGAGATCAGCCACCTAACCCGTTAGAAATTCTGCGAAAGGCCAGTCTGTGTTAGCCATGCTCCTCTTTCTCTGACTACAGAGAGACTTAATACCCCTGAGCATTATTCTTTCTATCTGTAAAGCCCTTTTTGACTGTTGGTCCTTGATTATAAGCTCTGTACAGCCTAGGTTTGGATTATCAACCTCCTAGGGTTGTGTTATGAGGGCTTTGTGGAAGCAGTGCTAAGTTTCTACCTTCCATTTGCGTTAGCTAGAGGAGAACTCAAGGAAACCTAATGACAGGCTTATGATGAATGCTGTTATGAGAAATGCCCAAGAAACAGATGGGCATTTGAAGAGATTAGACATTTTGAAGCATCATTAACCCATCCTCAACCTGTTTAACTTTTGACTCAGCTCTGGCACCTGACTGCAAGAGGGCCACAGGCGTGAGACACCCCCCACCCTCCCACCTGGGTGGGAGCTGACAGAGGCAAGGCAGCCACCGTGGGAAACACAGAAGCAGACAGCTTCCCTGGAGGACAGTGAGATGAGAAGCAGCTAGCAGGGTCCGAGGGACCAGGATACCTGGCAGAGAAGAACTGCATCCTTGCCCCAACTCCATCATTCCTCTCCCAGCCTCTGCCAGCTCTCCCTCTAGGGTCCAGGGGCTCACATGGTCTAGCTCCCTCCCTGCTCTCCCAATTCCTCTCCTGGTTCCTTTCTCTGTCTCCTTCTGTCCCCCACTCTCCCAGTGGCCTTACGCTGTGCTCTATCCCAGCTGCCCTCAACAACATTCAGTCTATATCCTCCAAGTCACACGTTTTCCTTGTACACTTGTTGCCAGAAAGTCTTGATCACATACTGACATAGAAGAAAGACTCCAGTCTCCAGGAAGGTTGGAAAATGTCTTTATTTCTATTTAATTACTAAATTATTTAGGCTTTTGTTTTCTTGATCCTGATTCTGGTTCTTGCTTAAGTATTAATTGGTAATGCTTGTTCTTCAAATTGGGGCTTCCCTGGTAGCTCAGCTGGTGAAGAATCTGCCTGCAACGCAGGAGACTCCAGTTCAATTCCTGGGTAGGGAAGATCCCCTGGAGAAGGAATAGGTTACCCACTCCAGAATTCTTGGGCTTCCCTGGTGGTTCAGACAGTAAAGAATCTGCCCACAGTGAGGGAGACCTGAGTTCATTCAGATCAACCCAGGAATGGGAAGATCACCTGGAGGAAGACATGACAACCCACTCCAGTATTCTTGCCTGGGGAATCCCATGGACAGAGGAGCCTGGCAGGTTGCAGTCCATGGAATTGCAAAGAATCAGACATGACTAAGCATGCACACATGTTCTTCAAATCACTTTTTATATCTCCCTAGTAATTCACAGCTGATGATTCCCATCATTCTAGACCTAGGATAGAATCAAGGTTTTAAACATGAGGAACTTCTGTTGACTCTCACTAGCCACAAATATTTGGGATTTGGAGATTACAGCATGGGGCAGGCGTTCCACTGAATCCAGCCCTATGTCCCTTACACTTAGAACAGCCTTGCTTCATCTAACTGAAATGTATCATGTTGCTGTGCTTGCCATCCCATGAGGAATTTCATCACAGCACCTATCCCTCTGGGGAGTCTCTCGCAGCCCTTCAAAACAGCCACCATCAGATCATCTCAAGCTGCAGGGGGAGGCTCTGGGAGAGGGAGGGAGCATCCGTCGGTTCTGATGGATGAGGACCCTGATGTCAAGGGGGAGACGGCACTTCGTCAGAGTTGTGTACCTGAGGGGAAAGGCCAAGCACAGAGCCTCAAACCCTGACCCCCAATCTTCTGTGCCTCCACCCTGCTGCTCTCTATCCCCTTCCTGAGTTTCCACAGTGACCCCGGGCCATGTCATTCTCGTTGGCATGTCTCTGATCTACTCCCTCTGGGATCTCCGGCAGTGAGGTTTATTGTTAGTTAGGTGGCTCCATTTGTCTTCGATTCTAATCATCAGCCCTGCCAGGGGCTCTCTTTTAACCAAGAGGCCCGCTTTCCTCAGCATCTCGTTTGGGCTGATTTCTGAGAAGGATAGAGCTGTATGTGTCATTAGCAGCTTATATCTTCTTTTTCAAGCTTTTAACTTTTTATCTTGTGTTGGGGTTTAGCTGATGAACAATGTTGTGATTATTTCAGCTGAACAGAGAAGGGACTCAGCCATACATATACATGTAGCCACTCTCCCCCAAACTCCCCTCCCATCCAGGCTGCCACATAACTCTGAGCAGAGTTCCCTGTGCTCTACATAAGTCCTTGTTGGTTATCTGTTTTGAATATAGCAGTGTGTACATGACCTTCCCAAACTCCCTGACTATCCCTTCCCCACCCTGACAACCATAAGTTCATTTTCTAAGTCAGAAGCAGCTTGTATCTTGACTTCCTGCCAGGATGATCAAAACTGATTTCTACTGGGAGCTGAAGAAAGATGATCCAGCCAGGGCTCCTCTGGGGTAGAAGACGGAGTCTCCCAAGTGCCTCTACATTCCTTCTTTAAATTATATGGACTTTGAAATGAGTGATCTGTTTAGACCCTTGGACCAATTAAGCGATGAGAGCAAGAGTGTCTGCAGCTCTTTGTTTCTTTGATGTGCTCCACAAGGAAAAGAAAAGGAAGTAGGCGTCTATGTGACCCACTATTCCCATGACCCGGAGAAGGTGAGTCACTCACCCTACGACTATCACTCTAGGCTTCTTGGAACACTCTGATCCAAAGGACCTGGAACTAAGAATGCACATGGGAGGTGGCCAATAAATATTTGTTGAGTGAATGAAAAAGAATTTTTAATGTCCTACATTGTCTCTTCAGTATTTAGATTACCCTCACTCTGGACTTCCCAGGTGGCCCTAGTAGTAAAGAATCTGTCTGCCAATGCAGGTGAAGCAAGAGACACGGGTTCGATCCCTGGGTCAGGAAGATTCCCTGGAGGAGGAAATGGCAGCCCACTCTAGTATTCTTGCCTGGGAAATCCCATGAACAGAGAGGAACCTGGCGAGCTAAAATCCATAGCGTTGCAACGAGTCAGACAGGACTGGGCATGGGAGCACACACACAAACACTGGACTAGAGGTTAAAAGAGGAAAGAAATTAAAAAGAGTTTGACACTGAGACAGAGGAAAGCTGTGTCTAAACATGAGATAGAAATCACATCCTTTCTTAATGCCCCAGGTTCTCCACGTGCAGCGAATTGGGAGATAATATTGGCAGACAGAACAGAATGAAAACTTATTTCAAGATCCCCCAAACCACCCTAAGTGTTCCATCTCCACGATCCAGACATCTAGACCTTATTTTTGACCAAAGGAAAGAGAACAAAGATTTGGAAACCCAAATTTTTGCAGAACTGAAAAATGTGCTGTTTCACAGCTTTAGCTAAACAACGCCAGCTTGATTATCAAATATTAGAATTGGGAGAAACGAGCATTGATGCAAGTAAAAGAATATTCTGCTGCTGATTTAAAGACAAGTGAATCGCTAAATATTTTTATTAGCAGCAAATTTGCTGCTTGCTGGAACTAATTTCACGCCCTGTAGATATGGTGCTTAAGTTGGAAATGGCGTTAAATTGCTCTCTCCTTGAGGCGGGTAAGGCTTCTGGTGGCAACAACCGCTAGGTGGCACAGACCAGGTCGCTCCTCTAAGACTAGCAGCTTTGGAGCCAATCACAGGGGAGTCCACCGGAAGTTCCACCCTACTGTCTCCTTCGCAAGAAATGTTTGTCTCAAATAGCCAAAACTTTTAAAAAGGAAGCTGTCTAGAAAGTGTTGCAGGGAGGAAGCCAATTCTGACTCCATGTTGGAACTGTTCCTTTGATTTGCTTTTCATTGCTTTTGTTGTTATAATCATACTTAATACCTTATCTCAGAGAATCCTGCCCCTCTGCCTGACTATTAAACTAAAATGCCTTTGTTCAGAACCCTGTCCCCGCCACGGACTGCAGGAAGGAAGAAATTAACATATCCCCTGCCTAAGGCTTACCTCCTATTCTAGGAGACGTTTGCAAGATTAATGGCCTTTTTACTTTGCTTCCTCACCTCCCACCATCTCTGATCTAGAAAAGAACCTGGTATCCAGACCCCATAAAGTGGTTATTTTGAGGCACTAACCTGCCATCTTCTCTGTCAGCTGCTTTCTGAATAAAGTCCCCCTTCTGCAGGGGATCTTCTCGAACCAGAGATAGAACCTGGGTCTCCTTCATTGCAGGCAGATGCTTTACCAGCTGAGCCACAGGAAACTATTCTCAATAGCCTGTGATGGACCATAATGGGAAAAAAAATTTTTAAGAATGTACATATGTATATAACTGGGTCACTTTGCAGAGATTGGCATAACATTGTAAGTCAACTATACTTCAATAAAAAAATTAAAATTAAACACGCACACACACAATTTGAGGTGCTCATTAAACAGATCCTTAATGACTGGTTAATACCAGAGCCAACATGAGATCACTAAGAATAAGTGTTGCCAAACGGAACTCATTTCCTATACAGTAGAGTTAATGACCTTGATACATCAGATCATGTTGCTCAGGGACTTCTGATATAGCTAAAACTCTTCACCTACAAGATAAACCCTGAATTCCTTAATCTGGCGTTTAAGACCCTTGGTACTCTGTCTCATTTCCTGCCACTCATTTCCCTGAGCCTGCACTCCACCTATATTAGAAGGTCTGCTGTTTCTGAACCAAAGACATTGACTTTTCCATATTCTGTCTCTTCAGTCTGGAATATCTTTCCATATTCATTCTCCACCTATGTTAAAATGTCATTTCTCATGTGAAGACCTTCTTTTTCCTTTTCCCCCTATGAAGAGGTAACCTACTTTTTCTCTGGGTTCTCTGTATATTTTATCCTGCTAATATAGAAAGTGACATGATGTACGTGGGACTTCCCAGGTGGCACCAAGTGATAAAGAACCCACCTGCCAATGCAGGAGATGTCAGAGACTTGGGGTTCAATCCCTAGGTCAGGAAGATCCCCTGGAGAAGGAAATGGTGACCCATTCCTGTATTCTTGCCTGGGAAATCCCATGGACAGAGGAGCCTGGTGGACTACAGTCCATGGGGTCACAAAAGAGTCTGACACGACTTAGCAACTAAAAGACAACAAATATTTTTTTTTTTTTCCCAAAGCTCCCCCTGCCCCCAAACTTCAAGGAAGCTTAATTCCACACACCAGAACGCTGACACAAGCTTCCCTAACCAGGAAACCTTGACAAACCAATCGTCCAACCCCACCCACTGGGTGAAACCTCCACAATAAAAAGGAACCTCAGACCACAAGAATACAGAAAGCCCACTCCAGACACAGCAATCTAAACAAGATGAAAAGGCAGAGAAATACCCAACAGCTAAAGGAACATGAAAAAAGCCCACCAAGTCAAACAAAAGAGGAGGAAATAGGGAATCTACCTGAAAAAGAATTTAGAATAATGATAATAAAAATGATCCAAAATCTTGAAAACAAAATGGAGTTATAAATAAATAGCCTGGAGACAAAGATTGAGAAGATGCAAGAAATGTTTAACAAGGACCTAGAAGAAATAAAAAAAAATCAATTAAAAATTAATAATGAAATAAATGAGATCAAAAACACTCTGGAGGGAACCATGAGTAGAATAACAGAGACAGAAGATAGGATAAGTGAGTTAGAAGATAAAATGGTGTAAATAAATGAAGCAGAGAGGAAAAAAGAAAAAAAAATTTTAAAAAATGAGGACAACCTCAGGGACCTCTGGGACAGTGTGAAACGCCCCAACATTCGAATCATAGGAGTCCCAGAAGAAGAAGACAAAAAGAAAGGCCATGAGAAGATACTCGAGGAGATAATAGCTGAAAACTTCCCTAAAGTGGGGAAGGAAATAGCCACCCAAGTCCAAGAAACCCAGAGAGTCCCAAATAGGATAAAACCAAGGCAAAACACCCCAAGACACATATTAATCAAATTAACAAAGATCAAACACAAAGAACAAATATTAAAAGCAGCAAGGGAGAAACAACAAATAACACACAAAGGGATTCCCATAAGGATAACAGCTGATCTATCAATAGAAACCCTTCAGGCAAGAAGGGAATGGCAGGACATACTCAAAGTAATGAAAGAGAATAACCTACAACCTAGATTACTCTACCCAGCAAGGATCTCATTCAGATATGAAGGAGAACTCAAAAGCTTTACAGACAAGCAAAAGCTGAGAGAATTCACCACCACCAAACCAGCTCTTCAACAAATACTAAAGGATCTTCTCTAGACAGGAAACGCAGAAAGGTGGTATAAACGTGAACCCCAAACAACAAAATAAATGGCAACGGGACCATACCTATCAATAATTACCTTAAATGTAAATGGGTTGAATGCCCCAACCAAAAGACAAAGGCTGGTTGAATGGATACAAAAGCAAGACCCCTATATATGCTGTCTACAAGAGACCCACCTCAAAGCAAGGGACACATACAGACTAAAAGGGAAGGGCTGGAAAAAAATATTCCACGCAAACGGAGACCAAAAGAAAGCAGGAGTCGCAATACTCATATCAGATAAAATAGACTTTCAAATTAAGTCTGGGAAAAGAGACAAAGATGGACACTACATATTGATCAAAGGATCAATCCAAGAAGAAGATATAACAATTATAAATATATATGCACCCAACATAGGAGCACCACAATATGTAAGGCAAACGCTAACGAGTATGAAAGAGGAAATTAATAGTAACACAATAATAGTAGGAGACTTTAATACCCCACTCACAACTATGGATAGATCAACTAAACAGAAAATGAACAAGGAAACACAAACTTTAACGGACACAATGGACCAGCTAGACCTAATTGACATCTATAGGACGTTTCACCCCAAAACAATCAACTTCACCTTTTTCTCAAGTGCACACGGAACCTTCTCCAGAATAGATCACATCCTGGGCCATAAATCTAGTCTTGGTAAATTCAAAAAGATTGAAATCATTCCAGTCATCTTTTCTGACCACAGTGCAGTAAGATTAGATCTCAATTACAGGAAAAAAATTATTAAAAATTCAAACATATGGAGGCTAAACAATACGCTTCTGAATAACCAACAAATCATAGAAGAAATCAAAAAAGAAATCAAAATATGCATAGAAATGAATGAAAATGAAAACACAACAACCCAAAACCTATGGGACACTGTAAAAGCAGTGCTAAGGGGAAGATTCATAGCATTACAGGCCTACCTCAAGAAACAAGAAAAAAGTCAAATAAATAACCTAACTCTACACCTAAAGCAACTAGAAGAGGAAGAAATGAAGAACCCCAGGGTTAGTAGAAGGAAAGAAATCTTAAAAATTAGGGCAGAAATAAATGCAAAAGAAACTAAAGAGATCATAGCAAAAATTAACAAAGCTAAAAGCTGGTTTTTTGAAAAAATTAACAAAATTGACAAACCATTAGCAAGACTCATTAAGAAACAAATGGAGAAGAACCAAATTAACAAAATTAGAAATGAAAATGGAGAGATCACAACAGACAACACTGAAATACAAAGGATCATAAGAGACTACTACCAGCAGCTCTATGCCAATAAAATGGACAACTTGGAAGAAATGGACAAGTTCTTAGAGAAGTATAACTTTCCAAAACTGAACCAGGAAGAAATAGAAGATCTTAACAAAACCATCACAAGCAAGGAAATCGAAACTGTAATCAGAAATCTTCCAGCAAACAAAAGCCCAGGACCAGATGGCTTCACAGCTGAATTCTACCAAAAATTTAGAGAAGAGCTAACACCTATCTTACTCAAACTCTTCCAGAAAATTGCAGAAGAAGGTAAACTTCCAAACTCATTCTATGAGGCCACCATCACCCTAATTCCAAAACCAGACAAAGATGCCACAAAAAAAGAAAACTACAGGCCAATATCACTGATGAACATAGATGCAAAAATCCTTAACAAAATTCTAGCAAACAGAATCCAACAACACATTAAAAAAATCATACATCATGATCAAGTGGGCTTTATCCCAGGAATGCAAGGATTCTTTAATATCCGCAAGTCAATCAATGTAATACACCACATCAACAAATTGAAAGATAAAAACCATATGATTATCTCAATAGATGCAGAAAAAGCCTTTGACAAAATTCAACATCCATTTATGATTAAAACTCTCCAGAAAGCAGGAATAGAAGGAACATACCTCAACATAATAAAAGCTATATATGACAAACCCACAGCAAGCATCACCCTCAATGGTGAAAAATTGAAAGCATTTCCCCTGAAATCAGGAACAAGACAAGGGTGCCCACTCTCACCACTACTATTCAACATAGTTTTGGAAGTTTTGGCCACAGCAATCAGGGCAGAAAAAGAAGTAAAAGGAATCCAGATAGGAAAAGAAGAAGTGAAACTCTCTCTGTTTGCAGATGACATGATCCTCTACATAGAAAACCCTAAAGACTCTACCAGAAAATTACTAGAGCTAATCAACGAATACAGTAAAGTTGCAGGATATAAAATTAACACACAGAAATCTCTTGCATTCCTATACACTAACAATGAGAAAACAGAAAGAGAAATTAAGGAAACAATACCATTCACCATTGCAACAAAAAGAATAAAATACTTAGGAGTATATCTACCTAAAGAAACAAAAGACCTATACATAGAAAACTATAAAACACTGATGAAAGAAATCAAAGAGGACACAAACAGATGGAGAAATATACCGTGTTCATGGATTGGAAGAATCAATATTGTCAAAATGGCTATACTACCCAAAGCAATCTATAGATTCAATGCTATCCCTATCAAACTATCAATGGTATTTTTCACAGAACTAGAACAAATAATTTCACAATTTGTATGGAAAACAAATATTTGATTACACACAGATTGGATGAACGTCACCTCCATGAGCTTTTTAAGACAAGAGTGATGTCATGATCATTTTTGTGTTCTCAGTTCCTACAGAACCTAGTAGATAGGAGGTCAACAATAAAAATTTATTGATTTGACTGCAAGGAAATGCCAGATATAGTGTATCAAGTTATCACATGAATAATGTTGTAAAATGGGTCACTTGGCAAAACTGAAGCTGTCTGAGCACAGATCCAGACTGGAAGGAGGTCTCCAATGATACTAAATTCTATCCTAGACAGCATTTTTATTAGTGACCTGGATTAAAACATATAACAAATGTTTATCAAATGTGCAGAGAGGCCAGCTAATATCATAGGAAAAGAAAATCGAAGGCTTAAAAAATGAATTGAGGGACTTCCCTGGTGGTCCCTGGGTGGTCGAGAATCTGCCTGCCAATGCAGGGGGCATGGGTTCAATCCCTGGTCTAGGAACTAAGGTCCCACATGCCTCAGGGCAACTAAGCCCTTGTACCACAGCTACTGAAGCCCAAACATGCTGAAGCCCATGCTCTGCTACAAGAGAGGTCTCTGCAACGAGAAGCCTGCACACAGCAACTAGGGGGTAGTCCCCATTCGCTGCAACTAGAGAAAGCCTGTGCACAGTGATAAATAAACAAAATATTTTTAAAATGAATCTAATAGGCTGGACTCTAGTAGTCTAGAAAACTAACAAAGTAACATTTAAATAAATGTAAAGTTCTATATTTAGATTTCAAAAATAAATCACACATACTGAGTACGGTGGAGAATTTACTTGGCAGTAATTAAGGTGCAGAAGAGTTAGAAGCTTTGGTTAATCAAAAGCTTTAAAAGCAAACAGTGAGACGTGGCCAGGAACGAACTAAGGCCACGAGAGTCCCTGATGGTCACAGTGCATCCAGCTCAAAAAAAGCAGCAATCTCATTGCTATACTCCACACCTTTAGGGTTTATTTGAAGTATTATGAGCAATTCTAGTGCCAGATTCTGAAAGGTGCTTTAATAAACCACAGTTCATCCAAATAGGTGTGACTGGGAGGGGAAGGGAGTCCAGAATCAATGAAATAAACAAAGAATGAGGGAGCTCTGTGTGTACTTAACTTGGAAAACTGAAAAGGGAAGGAAGGTTTCATTGTATCTTCAAATATTTTTTCAAGTGGCCTTTTATGTGTTGCTACAAATGGCAAAGCTTAAACAGAATGAGTAGGAAATATGAGGGTGCGGTTTGACCCAATTTAAGAACTTTCTCAGGTTTATAGCCATCCAACAATGAAATGGGCAGCTTTGGGAGGTTGAGAGCTCCTTAATCCTGAATATATTCAAGCAGAGACCAGAGAACCAGATAAATATCTATAAGAGATTTATGAAAGAGTATATATATATATATATTTACACACACACACATATATACACAGGCTTCCCAGGTGGCTCAGTGGTAAAGAATCCACCTGCCATGCAGGAGATGCAAGTTTGGTCCCTGGGTTCGGCAGATTTCCTGGAGGAGGGCGCGGCAATTCACTCTAATATTCTTGCCTAGAGAATCCCATGGACAGAGGAGCCTGGCGAGCTACAGTCCGTGGGGTCACAAAGAGTCAGACACAATTGAAGAGACTTAGCAGGCATGCACACACACCCTCTGTTACACTATTCAGAAAACAGAGGTGTAAAAATAAAGCCCAAGGTCACATAAACCAGCCAGTCCCCATTGACCAGAACTCTAGTTTTTCAAGCAATGATGAGCATAATCAACGTTCAATTCCCTCTCTGTCATCAGCCTTTTCCTCTTTTTCAGAATTAGACCCTAGAACATCTTCCCAGCATGAGAAATCTTTCCAACTATCAAATAAGCCAAGTGAATCCAGTCTTCTCACGGTTGAGGACCCTAAAATATTTCATTTGATACTTAATGGTAAAGCTGACCAAGTTCTTCCTAATTTGGGCGAAACAGCTTCTTGCAGAGAATAGACAAAATGCCTGACTCCCAGCTGTTGAGCCAACAGGTTGAAATCTCTGAAAAACATTCTGGCTTGTAAGAACTGGCAAACAAAAATCAGAAATAAACAGCATGCTGCATGTCTCATCCACGTCTGAGTCCCATCAAAGAGGAGTTCTTCCCCCTTCTCCAAACCCAGGAAGACAGGGGCTTTTACAAGACACAATGCTGCAATAATTCTGAAGCAAGCCAGCCAGGTTTGCTTTCCGTTCTATTGTCTTATCCTGTCAGCTCCCTCATCTCCCAGAATCCAGGCTTAATAATTTACAGCGGAAAGACATTTAATAAATAAACGGCCAGATTGGAGCTGTCAGCTCCACAATGGGGCTGTTTGCATCTTCCGCTCGGCATCAGCACCCGCTCTCCCGGTTTGCTTCAGCTGAAAAAATCCCGTTTGCTATTTTCATAAAATTAGTTCCTCTGCAGTTTCTATTAATCAGAACGCTCTTTGGAGAGAATTATACTAGGATTTCATCTCCCTCTGAGTCCAACCGTTATGCGAATCTGATGAATTTTTATCACCTTTATAAGTGACAGAAAAGGTAAAACACACGGGCACACACACACACACAACTTGGGTGAGCTGATGTTAGTGAGCAAACAGCTCTTCCCTCATACCGTCTAAGGTCTTACAGACCTGAGAACCTAGAGCAAGTCTCCCCAACCACGCATCTGAGTAGCTTTCTCCCCAGAACACATCCCCTTATATATATCTAAAATTCCAAATCTTCTTGGGGTTATGAACTCTTAACATCTTATGAAAGCTAAGAATAGTACTCCCTAGAAAAGCCCACATATGCACATATACACTAAACCTCACCCTTTGATGGGTTTGTGGACACCTCCTGCCCCTCTCCACACATGTGGTCCATCCATGGACTCCAGGGCAAAAACTGTGTCCTATGCCTTTCTAGCTGTCTTCATCTCCCTTAAGAACCTAGACTGGAATAGAAAGTCAGCCATCTCTGAATTCCTTTGTGAAAGAGAAAGTTGTTGTTGGTTTTTTTTTTCTTTTTAAATATAAAAGTGAGAAAGTTTTTCATGATGGCCATACACTTTTTGCAGAGAAGGCAATGACAACCCACTCCAGTACTCTTGCCTGGAAAAACCCATGGACAAAGGGGCCTGGTGGGCTGCAGTTCTTGGGGTCACAAAGAGTTGGACACGACTGAGCGATTTCACTTTCACTTTTCACTTTCATGCATTGGAGAAGGAAATGGCAACCCACTTCAGTGTTCTTGCCTGGAGAATCCCAGGGACTGAGGAGCCTGGTGGGCTGCCGTCTATGGGGTTGCACAGAGTCGGACACGACTGAAGTGACTTAGCAGCAGCAGCAGCATATACTTTTTGAGAAATGAGAAACATGGAAGACAGAAGACAGCTCATATTGGCTGAAATAATGAAAGTCCAGTTATCCATAAATTGATTGTGGTGCACTATATTTCTTTGATGAGACAAGAGAACAAAATTAGGAAAGTTTTTGAACGCTTCTTGTCTCCAGACTATAGAAATCACTCCCATCCTAAGATAAGCATCACATGAGAAAAGACACAACACTAATGAAATTAAAAAAAAAAAAAACTTAGACCAATGAAACCACAGTTCTATTAATAATACTGGTTCTGTCAACTTGACTGTGTGTTTTTAGGAAGAAGGAACTTATTTTTATTAATGTAAGACTTTCAAAGTCTGTTTCAGTTCCAACATTCCATGGAAAGGGATTCATTAGAGATCTTTAAGATAGTAAGAATCAAAACTTTTTCTAAGGGCCCAACAGTAAATATTCCAGTCTTGTGGGCTCAACAGCCTCTGCATTAACTGCTCAACTCCGTTGTAAATGAAAACAGCTATGGACAACAACTAAATGTAAGAGCATGTCTGTGCTCCAGTAATACTTTACCAATGGACACTGAGATTTGAATGTCAAAACTTTCATATTTTTGTCCTTTTTTTTCCCAAACATTTAAAAATGTAAAAATCATTCTTAGCTTGCAGGTCATACAAAAAATAGATGACAGGAAAGTTTAGACCTACAGGACATAGTTTGCTGACTCCTGGTCTATGGCAATAGGTAAATATTATGATCTGAAAAATCACACTGGTGATTCAGGGTAACACTGGAAGGCCAGTAACTCAGGTTCAACTACTGACAGTAGTACTGGAAAGGTTTTTTTTTTTTCCTAACCCAATGTCCCAACTAGCAGAATAGGATAATGGTAACTTTTGAATCTCAGTGAATAATCAACAATTATTGAAGTTTTGAGTACATTTTCAGACCTATGGAAATGCTAAAATTATCACAACACATGAGAAAATATATACAAGAAATTTAAGGCTGTCTGGCAGGCAAAGTTTTGATAACCATAATATGAATAAGAAAAATGTATGTCTTCTCTTGAAATCATTCCTTATACTCAGTAACCCTAAAGAATCCTTTTTGCTACCCTATTTCTCTATCAGGTAGCATATTGAGTGATTTTACACATTTGAGAGAGAGGAAATTAGACACTGGTTATTGTTCTTGCTTGGACTTGGTAATTACACAAATTATATGCATACACATGTGGCATCGATGTATACACTACAAGTACAAGGTAAGTGACAGATATATAGCAGAGCTGTGGAGTACTACTATATGACGCCTGATATACAGAAGATGATTTTTAAAAAGAGAAAGATTGGATGGTCAAATAATCACCCTTCTTTAGAGTGAACTTCAATTAAGAGATGGCAAAAGATGGAATAGTACAGTGATAGCACCTCTCTCAATTTCAGTGAGAGGGTAGGATGTGAACATTTAATAAAACAACTACTACGTGCTTCCAGTGAAGAGGGGAGATGGAGATAGGTTTGGGGGGAGAGCCCCTTCTTATGAGAGAGAAAACCTAAAAGGTTATTTGCATCCAGGAAGGTGTAAGAAGTTGGGAGTGCCTCATCAGTCATGCCCTGTTCTTAATTTTCAATTTAACCAAAGTCAGTTGGTCACTAGAAGTGTAAAGAGGTTAACGTTCCCAGTTTCAAGCTTCTGAACACTTTCCTCCAAAATATTAAAAGCCCAGACCCGTCCTCAACAGCTGGTCTTCACAATGTTATTGTCCATTATTTGTCTCCACTCTGGCTGAGGCCTGTCTCCACCTTATTCCCCGCATCTCTGCCCTCAATCTTGTCTTGGCCTCTTTGTTGAAACTATTTTCTCTTCTTGGATCCCCTTCCATCTTTATTCCATGTTTCCCATTCCTACCTATATACCAGGGCCCAGCATTAGTTCTAGCTGTACTGTGAAGACCCCCAAGAACTCCAGCCAAAGCAATATTTTCCCCAAATAATACAAGTCAGGAGTCCACAGCCTCCAGGATTTAATGGCTGATGATTGGAGGTTGAGCTGATGCAATACTAATAGAAATAATGCACACAATAAATGTAATGTGCTTGAATCATCTCGAAACCATCCCCAGCCACTGCCCGACCCAGTCCATGGAAATATTGTCTTCCACGAAACCAGTCCCTGGTACCACAAAGTTGAGGACTGCTGAAACAACCAAAGGAGTGCTCTAAAAGCTGCAAAGCTCCTGTAGATATGTAATATTATTATTAATATTAGTATAGTAGTATTACTATCTTTTGGAGAAATTAACTATAAATAAAATTTGGCATTTCTCATATCTTGCTTTAGAGTGTTTCCTAATTGTTTCATACACAGATGACATTAACAAACCACAAGCTATTAAGGCAGGAGTCACACATCGTATTTCTTCTGTATCCTCAAAGTCTCTAGTGCTTAGCTACAGTTAACAAACAATTCCAAGGAAATGAATTATCAAAATAATGGCTTTCTTAACCACAGAACTCCTCATTGGGCCAAATAAACATAAGTTGTTAAACACAAAAGAAACCATCAATCAGTACACATGACTGCAAATGAAACCTTGAGAGCAGAATAAATGTGAGATGTACTTTCAATGGAATTCAACTATCTTCTTCCATTTCACTCATAAAGTTGTGGTTGGGGAGCTGAACGCCCTAAATCAGAGACTGAGTGTTCCAGGACTGAATAGTTTGCTTTAAGATGCTTCAGATTTTTGTGTAAGGTCAAAGGTTAGAATAGTGCAGCTGTCCTATTTGGTACATTTTTTTGTCCGTCCACGCTTCCTGATTCAGCAGTGTAACATGCATTCTTTGTCTTATTTCCTTTGGTTGGCCTGATTTAAGGATCTTTTAGTCTACAGACTATAACCTCAGGATAAAATCATGAAAAGTTTTGGTTTGCAGTTAGGCAAGAGCAGTTTGCTAAAAGCATGGACCACATCTCCATTCCCAAATGTCCGGAGGTGTAGCTACAGAAGATTTGATTTGACCCTGACTCCTCTTCCCCAGTCTGCCCCATGAGTAGTAGGATGATCCTTGCTATAGTGTAAGTCCTAAGGCTAACATTAGAATAATGCCAAATACAATAAAGCGAGGTGAGGACAAATGAAAACGTGACGTTATTACAGAATCAGTGCCTTAGGGACTTGGTTTTCTCCAAGATGGTTCTCAGGGATCCCTTAATGACTGGGTCTGACCCACTCTCTGAGGCCTAATTTGACTTGATCCCAAGTCCTTTGGCCCACGCAGCCAGTAGGACTTGAACTGTGATACCCACTAGATTCCGAAACAGGCGCTAACGGGTTGCCTGGACTCTGGGCCTCACACCGGCTGTGCTGTCTCCATGGTAACAGCGCGGAAGGCATTAAAAGCAGTTCTCTTCCGTCCAACGACCAGCCCTCCGGCGGGACTGACCAATGGTCCCGTGGGTTACCTAAGAGATGGTGTGATTGACAACGGGATGGGGCGGGCGCGGGGGGCAAGGACGGCCTCTATTCAATAGAACTTGAAGCCTGTCCCAGGACCCGCAGCCACCGACCAATCAGAGTGCGTAACGGAGGGCGACGTGCCCACCCACCACGCTCCGTGTTGCCTGGAGCCTCGGCGGCGTAAGCAAATGAGAGGAAACTCGGGAGTTAAAAGAGTGGCGCTGATTAGCCAATCCAGAATCTCCTAGATGAAAGCCCACTTGTGATTCGTCCTGAGTAGACCCAAGCCCCGGTCGGCTGAAACTGGCTGGACTGAGAGGAGTGAGTGGGGGACCTGGGAGATGCGAAACCAGGTGAGCGGGGTGGAGGTGAGGAAAATAGGGGCGGCTGAAGAGAGGAGAGTGAATGGCAGGGGATTGTGGCTGACGGGGGACTGGAATGAGGCTGGGGGCGATGGCGGGGCAGGGACCGGTCATACTACCATCACCACTGTTCTGCACCCGAGGTCCGGCGGCCAGTAAATACTGAATTGGGGGAAATCTTGTGATCAAAACCTTAATTTCTCTCCCAACTACTGGGAAGTGGCCGGGCGAACATTCTGAAGATGAGAACTGGGGGACACTGTTTTCCTGTTGCCAGTTTGAATCAGCGACCGGGCAGGGAAATTGTTCACTCTCCAGCACTGTAGGGCTGCCAGCTGCGGGCCCGCGGGTGGTGTGGATGACAGACAGGCTGTCGTTGCCCACTTTCAAATCACCACAGCACCCAGGAAAAAGGGTGGAAGGATGTAATCTGGATCCACTGATCTTCCTTTTCTATCATCGTGTGAAGAGATGGTGCCATATCGGTGGCATTTTGGTAGTATGGCAATTGATTTTTCCCAGACTTGCATTTGGTATCATTACAAGAGTAGAGGCATTATCCTAATATTTTAAACTTCAAACCATGTTGAAGTGTTTAAAGTAGGAAAAAGTGTGAAAGTTCACCCTCTCCCACCCAATTATTTTTGAAGACTTGGAACAGCTATAAAGGAAAAAGGAACCCTCCAGAAAATAGTTCTCTCCATTCTTTTCGTTTTTCTTTAAGACTTACTTTTTTTTGAGGTAACATTGGTTTATAACATTGTATGTTTCATGTGTACAACATTGTATTTCCGCCTCTATATGCCCTACGGTGTGCTCACCACCAAAAATTTAGTCTCTATCAGTCACCCTACAGTTGATCCCCTTTAGCCATTTTGTACCCTCCCCCACATTCTCCTCTGATAACCACTGCTCTGTTCTCTGGATCTCCCTCTTGTTTTGGTTTGCTTTGTTCATTTTTGTTGGCTTATTCCTAGTATGAGTGAAATTATGTGGTATTTGTCTTTCTCCACTTACTTCATTTAGCATAATAACCATAAGAGCTATCCATGTTGGCATGGCAAGATTTCATCTTTTTTAATGGTTCAATAGTGTTCCATTTTATATATGTATATATATTGGTGGCTCAAATGGTAAAGAACCTGCCCGTAATGCAGGAGACTGGGGTTTTATCCCTGGGTTCGGAAGATCCCCTGGAGAAAGAAATGGCTTCCCACTCCAATATTCTTGCCTGGAGAATTCCATGGACAGAAGAACCTAGAGGGCTATAGTCCACAGGGTCCCAAAGAGTTGGACACAATTGAGTGACTAACACTTCCACTTCATCTGTATATATACATACACCCAACTTGTTTATCCATTCACCTGTTGAAAGGCACTGGAGTTGTTTCCATATTTTATTTTATTTTTTTTATTTTATTTTTTTATTTTTTTTTTCCATTTATTTTTATTAGTTGGAGGCTAATTACTTTACATCATTACAGTAGTTTTTGTCATACATTGAAATGAATTAGCCATGGATTTACATGTATTCCCCATCCCAGTCCCCCCTCCCACCTCCCTCTCCACCCGATCCCTCTGGGTCTTCCCAGTGCACCAGGCCCGAGCACTTGTCTCGTGTACCCAACCTGGGCTGGTGATCTGTTTCACCCTAGGTAATATACATGTTTCAATGCTGTTCTCTTGAAACATCCCACCCTCGCCTTCTCCCAGAGTCCACAAGTCTGTTCTATACATCTGAGTCTCTTTTTCTGTTTTGCATATAGGGTTTGTTTCCATATTTTAGATATTGTAAATAATGCTTTGGTGAACACAGAGTCACATATATCTTCTCAAATTGGTGTTTTCATGTTCTTTGGATAAATGCCCAGAAATGGGGTAGCTGGGTTTTTTGGTAGTTGTATTCTTAATTTTTTGAGGAATCTCCATACTGTCTTCCATAGTGCCTGCGTGCTCTGTCACTAAGTCATGTCTGACTCTTTGCAACCTCATGGACTGTAGCTCTCAGGCTCCTCTGTCCATGGAATTCTCCAGGCAGGAATACTGGAATGGGTAGCTGTTCCCTTCCCCAGGGAATCTTCTCAACCCAGGGATCGAACCTGGGTCTTCTGCACTGCAGGCATTTTTTTTTTACCATCTGAGGAAGATGGCTAACCACCAGGGAAGCCCAATTCTCAAAAGAGGGTTGAAAAAGCCTTGTATATTAAATAAAAGGCTTCCCAGATGGCACAGTGGTAAAGAATCCACCTGCCAATGCAGGAGACACAGGAGGCACCAGTTTGATCAGTGGGTTGGGAAAATCCCTTGGAGAAGGAAATGACAACCCACTCCTGTATTCTTGCCTGGAGAATTCTTTTTATTTTATTTTTTATCAAGTTTTACTCAGTAATTTAGCTATTCCAATTAGAGAAATAATCACAAGCATTGTGCCCATGCTCAGTTAACAAGATAAAATGAGTAGTTGTTCACTCTTTCCCCACAAAAACATTCTGTACTTTATCCAGCCCTTCCTTTCTATGCTTATTAAGAAAATGTATGGTTTGGTTATAAAGTGACAAACTTCATTCTTATAAGAGGTTGGGGATATTCATCTCAAACCTTTAAGCTGTACCATGTACAGAACCCAATGTCTCATGAACTTTCATGTTTCTCTGGAGGAGTGAAGGGCAAAACCAGCTTCAACTACCATTTGCCCTGTATTCTAGGTGTTAGAGTTGGTACAAGTCTTACAGGTAACTTGCGTAATATCCCAAACAGCAGCAACTACACTTAACTAGTTATCTTGCTAAAGGCAGTACCATCAGTTCGGTCAACCAAGCAGGAAACCTGAGTCACCTCTAATGCCACCTTCCTGAGCCCCTTCCCATTTCCACAGCTAAGATGAAGCCCAGACCTGCCTCATCTCTTATCTGGAGAATTGCAGTAGTCTCCTAACTGGTCACTAGTCTCTGTTCTCTGATCTCAGCTCATATGTACCCTGCTACCAATTACCTTTTTAAAAATTAATATTTATCTCAAAAATTTCAAAAATACTGAATATTGCCCTGGAAATTATAACAAAGACCCATTCACAAACAACTAGATTAATAAACATTAACTTTTTCCACTCATCTGCTTAAGTTTTTTTATTTTCAAGAAATAAACCATCACAGATTTAGTTCAGATCCCTTTGTTCTCTTTCCTGGCCCCATTCTCCTTCCTTCCTCCCTCCCCAGAGACATACAATCTCCTGAAATTGTTTTGCACCACTTATGCCCATGCTTTTATGTTTACTGTATATGTGTATCTCATAAATATATAATGATTTAGGTATTTTTTTAATTTTAAAGATACAAATAGTATAGTACTGTGGGCCTCATTCTGCAACTTGCTTTTAGACTCTATTGTTTTTTATTGGGTTGACCAAAAAGATCATTTGGGTTTTTCCGTAAGGTATTATGGAACACACTTTTTGGCCAACCCAGTAGATACATTCATGTCAGTACAGCTAGCTCAAGTTCATTCGTTTTAAGTAGTCATGAGTATATAATACTCAACCCCTTACTAATGGACATTTAGATTTTCTCAGATGTTTTGCTATCATGAACACCCTTGTTCACATCTCTTTATGCCAGAGTTTATTTATCTAGGCTTGGGCTTCCCTTATAGCTCAGTTGGAAAAGACTCTGCCTGTAATGCAGGAGACCCGGGTTCGATCCCTGGGTCGGGAGGATCCCCCGAAGAAGGAAATGGCAATCCACTCCAGTTCTTGCCTAGAGAATCCCATGGACAGAGGAGCCTGGCAGGCTACAGTCCATTGGATTGCAAGAGTCAAATTTGACTTGGCGACTAAACCTCCACCTGGTTCTTTAAGGGGGTGGCATTGCCCCTTTGGTCATTTTGGAGTTTGTGAGGGCACCTTTGGTTTATTAGTGTAATTTTGGAGGCACTCCTGGGGTTTACAGAGCAGGACTGGGGCTACTGGAAGTCCCGTGATACACTGGACAGCCCCTCACCGTGAAGAATTGTTTTTCATCCTGCACAACATCCCAAGTGTCTCACAGGATACTCATTTCTAATATGAACCCAGAATCTAACTCCATTTTTTGTATAAGCATAATGTATCTTTTGGCACAGTTGAACATAGTAAAATTTCCAGGAATGCAACTCTAATGTAAATCAGGGGGAAATTATACTTATTTGTAGTTTGGAACTCTTAACAGTCGTTCATCACTGTAGAAAACCCCGCAACTGAAGGCAGCCCAGCCCGTGGTATTTGAGTTGCCGTAAAACACACCTGCATCAGCCTGCATTTGTAGCTTTTGCATTCATGCCGATTCTAAGTTTAGGTGTGAGCATCTGAGTGCGGTCCTTCATTATGTATTCTAGTGTAGTCAGCCTGAACGTTTGTATATTTAAACATATGCTGTTTTATTACGAGTAACTTTCCATTTAAAATTGGCTTCTGCGTATGATATAAAGCGGAGATCTGGTTTTATTATTTTCTGATTGGATAATCACTTATCCCAACACTGTATATGAAATCCTCTACCTGTTGACTATAAAGCCAACTCTGTCCTGTGCAAAGTTCTTCTAAATGCGTGGCTCTGCTTCTGGGCTTTCTGTTTTGTTCCACTGGCCCATGTGTCTTTATGCCACTATCACACTGTTTTAATTACCGTGGTTCTATAATGTGTCTTGCAGCAGTTGGTAACATGAAAGGCAAGTTTTCCATCCTAGTTCCCAAAATTGTTTTCGCTATTCTTGGGCTTTTGCTCTTGTATCTGAATTTAGGATTGGTTTTCAAGTTCCACAAAAAACTATTTTGAGATTTTGGTTAGAATTGCATTGAGCTGATAATTTAAGGAAAATTGAGTTCTTTGAATATTAAACCATCCCATCCACTCAGGAACATGGGTTATTTCTCTATTCAGGCCTTTAAAAAAAAAAATATATATATATATATATATATATATATATATATCTTTGAATAAAGTTTTATACTTTTTGCCATAAAAATCTTCACATCTTTTGTTGGATTTATTCCTACTTACCCATATATACTTATTCATACACACAACCCTTTTATTGCAAAAGTTGCAAATATATTCAAAAGTATAGAACATAGTATAGGAAAATTCATATATTCACCACTCCAGCTTCAACAGTGAATTCATGACTAGCCTTGTTTTATATTGACCCCTTTCTCCTCTGTCCTAGATGATTATAAAATTCCTAGACATCATTTTCTGTTATTTGTGTTGTGTGTGTTTGTGTATTTGTATATTAAAAGTAATCTTTTAGTAATATAACCACATCATCACATTAAAAAAAAAACATTATTTTTCACTTAAAAAATAAACAGTGATTCTCTAACATCGTCAAATACCCAGATACTGTTCAAATTTCTCCAGTCACCTCATAAAAGGTTTTGGATAGCGGGTTTGTTTGAGTCAGGAACCAAACAAGGCCCATATATTACATTTGTCTGGTATGTCTCTTCAGACTTTCTTTGAAGTAAACTTTTTTGTAAAAGTAAAAGTGTAAGACACATAATGAAAAATATGCAAATCAGAAGTGTACAGCTAGATACAGTTTAACAGAATTAACAAAGCTGTGTAACCCACACCCAGCTGAAGAAACAAAATTTCATAAGCACCCCAGAAGCCCCTTTAGTCACTTCTTTCTACAAGGCAACCACACTCCTGACTTCCAACCCCCAAATTAGTTTGAGCTGTTTTTGAACATTATACACGTTACTACACAGTGTGAACTCTTTTGCCTCTAGCTTTTTACACTTAATATTTGCAAAACTTACCACATTGCTGGGTATAGTTGTAGTCTGTTCATTCTTGCTTCTATTTACTCTTCCATTGTATGAATGAATAAATTGTATCTATAATACCAACTCTTTGCAATCCTAAGGACTATAGCCCACAAGGCTCCTCTGTCCATGGAATTTTCCAGGCAAGAATACTGGAGTGGGTTGCAATTTGCTCCTCCAGGGGATCTTCCCTACCCAGGGATTGAACCTGGGTCTTCTGCATCTCCTGCATTAGCAGGAAGATTTTTTAACACTAGTGCCACCTAGAAAGCTCACCTTATCTATTCAATTGATGTGTATTAGGGCATTTCAGTTTGTGACTATTTCTAATAGGTCTGCCCTGAACTTTTGTGCATCTTTTAATGAACTTATGACATGTCTGTTGGGGACACACCCAGGAAGAGAACAGCTGGATCTAGGGTTAACATATTCAGCTTTATTAGATAAAGCCAGAGTCTCCAAAGTGCTAATAACAACTTACACTCTCACCAGCAGAGTGCAAGGCTTCCAGTTACTCCACATTTTTGTCAACACTTGGAGTTGTCCATCATTTTCCTTTTAGCCATTCTGGTAGGTGTCTAGAGGTACTGTATTTTATTTGCAATTTCCTAATGAAGGAGATGGGAATACCAGACCACCTGACCTGCCTCTTGAGAAACCTGTATGCAGGTCAGGAAGCAACAGTTAGAACTGGACATGGAACAACAGACTGGTTCCAGATAGGAAAAGGAGTACGTCAAGGCTGTTTATTGTCACCCTGCTTATTTAACTTATATGCAGAGTACATCATGAGAAATGCTGGGCTGGATGAAACACAAGCTGGAATCAAGATTGCCAGGAGAAATATCAATAACCTTAGATAGGCTATGGTTTTTCCAGTGGTCATGTATGGATGTGAGAGTTGGACTGTGAAGAAAGCTGAGTGCCAAAAAATTGATGGTTTTGAACTGTAGTATTGGAAAAGGGACTCTTGAGAGTCCCTTGGACTGCAAGGAGAGCCAACCAGTCCATCCTAAAGGAGATCAGTCCTGGGTGTTCATTGGAAGGACTGATGCTGAAGCTGAAACTCCAGTACTTTGGCCACCTCATGCGAAAAGTTGACTCATTGGAAAAGACTGATGCTGGGAGGAATTGGGGGAGGGAGGAAAAGGGGACAACAGAGGATGAGATGGCTGGATGGCATCACCAACTCAACGGACATGAGTTTGAGTAAACTCCGGGAGTTGGTGATGGACAGGGAGGCCTGGCGTGATGTGATTCATGGGGTCGCAAAGAGTCGGACACAACTGAGCGACTCAACTGAATTGAACTGATGCAGATGATACCACCCTTATGGCAGAAAATGAAGAAGATTTAAAGAGCTTCTTGATGAAAGTGAAAGAGGAGAGTGAAAAAATTGACTTAAACCTCAACATTCAGAAAACTAAGATCATGGCATCTTGTCCCATCACTTCATGGCAAATAGATGGGGAAACAGTGGAAATGGTGGCTGACTTTATTTTCTTGAGCTCCAAGATCACTGTAGTTGGTGATTGCAGCCATGAAATTAAAAGATGCTTACTTCTTGGCAGGAAAGTTATGACCAACCTAGACAGCATATTAAAGCAGAGACATTACTTTGCCAACAGAGGTCTGTCTAGTCAAGGCCATGGTTTTTCCAGTAGTCATGTATGGATGTGAGAGTTGGACTATAAAGAAAGCTAAGTGCCAAAGAATTGATGCTTTTGAACTGTGATGTTGGAGAAGACTCTTGAGAGTCCCTTGGACTGCAAGGAGATCCAACCAGTCCTTCCTAAAGGAGATCAGTCCTGGGTGTTCATTGAAAGGACTGATGTTGAAGCTTGATGCCAAGAGCTTACTCATTTGAAAAGACCTTGATGCTGGGAAAGATTGAGGGCAGGAGGAGAAGGGGACGACAAAGGATGATATGGTTGGATGGCATCACTGACTCAATGGACATGAGATTGGGTAGGCTCTGGGAGTTGGTGATGGACAGGGAGGCGTGGCGTGCTGCGGTTCATGGAGTCACAGAGTCGGACACAACTGAGCAAATGAACTGAACTGAATGACTAATGAACTTGAGCACTTTTCACATAAATATTGGCCATTTGTATATCCTATGTCAGGGGTTTATTCTTAGCTGCTTGATCTGTCAGTTTCTGAGAGAGACCTATTAAGACCTGTATTGATGAATCCTCTTCCCACACCAGTCATCAGAAGTTTCCCAGAGTGAATTCAGACTTTCTGTGTCTGACCCCCTAGGAAACCCAGGAGCACCCAGAAGCCCAGCAGTACCATAACACCAGGACCAGCTCATCGCACGGTGCCCGGCGCTCAGCTGCAGCCCCCGCATGGCTGGCACGGTGCTCGGCGTGGGGGCCGGCGTGTTCCTCCTTGCCCTGCTCTGGGTGTCCGTGCTGGTGCTGTGTGTCCTGCTGTCCAGAGCCTCGGGGGTAGCTAGGTAAGGCTTTCTCTCCAGCCGCGAGGCCGAGGTAAAAGCAATTAGATGCGAAATTGCTGACGCTCATGAAACATTTAGAATTCAGAAGCTCATTGTCATTACCGGCAGTTGGAAGGAGTTGCATTTTAACCTCTTTATCATAAGCACTGACTGTATTATTTATACTCGGAAGCAGAGGTGGGAGGAGAAGGGAGGGGGTACATGTCAGCTCTCAGCATACAGGAGATGAGGACATAGGAGATGAAAAGAGACTCTGCTTTCGCTGCCGCTTGAGTTTCTTGGGGTCACACGTGTGCATGTTTCCTAATTGTTGAGATTGATGGCAGGTGCTGGATCCAGCCCCTGAGGCTCCAGACCAGGGCCCCGCGAAGCTGAAGGGTTGTGGATGACTTGGGCTGGTGTTGACTTCAAGAATCAGGGCATAAACTGACCCTAAGGACACTGTAGACTCATACTCCCTGGCCAGATTGTGTAGGTACAAAACGAGTTACATCATTCACTGAAGTTTTCTGGTTTCAAACACAGCAGTGGGAGATCAGGGAGGGGCCACTTCGGGTTTTCCTCTGACCACACAGAGGTCAAAATAAAAACTGCCTATTCCTGACAGAGTACGATTGACATATATACACTACTATGTGTAGAACTGACCAGTGGGAACCTGCTGAATGACACAGGGAGCCCCGCTCCGTGCTCTGTAATGACCTAGAGGGGTGAGATGGGGTGGGAGGCTCAAGAGTGAGGGGATGTATGTGTACATAGAGTTGATTCACCTTGTTGCATGTTAGAAACCAACACAGCATTATAAAGCAATTATCCTCCAATTAAAAATAATTTTTAAAAACCCCACCAATTCCCATTCTTAGGAACTTGGAATTCCCAGGAATAACAGGAACGCATCCCGCTAGTACCTGTCTGGGAAGAAGGGCTTTGGGGGGAAGGGGAAAACGTTTCTGAATTCCCGTGGCGCTGGGGCAGCACACTGGGCCCTGTGTGCTGGGCTGAGACAGAATGTGGGCCCCAGGGAAAAGCCAGGCCCAGCCTAGCAGATTGGAGAGAACACCAAACCGTGCTTGTAACCCCTTGTCTTTGGGCCACAGGTTCTCTGTCATTTTTGCGTTCCTCGGTGCTCTGATCATCACAACCGTTCTGTTGCTCTTCCCTCGAGCCAGTGAAGTCCCAGCCCCCGAGGCAGAGATGAAGGTAAAAACCTGGGTTTTGTTTTGCCTTCTGAGTTGTCAGTCCTCTTTCTCCTGGTCTAGACCTCTGCCCTGCTCTGCGTGGTCCCCAGTGCCAGGAGGCCTGAAGTGTGTTCAAAAAATTGTAAAGTTGAAACCAGGATGGGGTGTGGGGGCGGCTCAGGGTGGGTTTTAAACTTCCTCCCGCTTCTTCCAATGCCCGCTGGCAACACCTCCAGGCAGCTATTTGCCTGGATTTGGCTTTTGAGCGAGTGGTGTGGCAGGAAGCCGCCTCACACTGCAGGGCCAGAGACGAGCAGGCAGGCTCCCACTCCTGGTCGCCTTGGCTCGGAGACTCAGATCCCAGGCGACGCTTAGGCAGTGCCCTCAGGTGCTAATCGACATGCTTTTTCATCATGTGTTTGGATTTTCCCACTGGCGGTGCGGACGGAGTATTCTCCATAGAGAAGAGCAGAGGGGAGGGAGGAACTCTGCTGTGGAGGGTGGGCAATGTAGCAACAGACGCACTTCACACTAACAGCCTTCGGGGAGTTCCTTCCATCCTCGTTTCCAGGACCGGATCTCCCAGCACCTACCTGTCTAAATGAAGTTTTATCATCTCTCTCATAGACCCCACCCATCCTGGTTCCTTCCTGACCGGGGCTCTGCCTTTACCATGCGTGGCTGGTCTCAGGTCTCTACAGTCTTGATAATCTCTGCAATCTTGACATCCTGTGGCCCATTACTCCTTCTAGCAACTTCTTTCTGCTATTTTAATTTTTTTTAAGATGTAATGGTGGCACTTCCTTGGAGGTCCAGTGGTTAAGACTTCACCTTCCAATGCAAGAAATATGAGTCCAATCCCCCTGGTCAGGTAACTAAGACCTGACATGCCTCATGGCCAAAAAAATCAAAACAATGTTGTAACAAGTTCAATAAAGACTTTAAAAATGCTCCACATCACCAAAAAAAAGTAAACAAAAAAGCAGTAATGGCAATAATAGCTAACACTGTTTAAGGCATCACTATGTGCACGGTCCTGTGCTAAGCATGTTATTTACATGCTCTCATTCAAACCTCAGGACAACCCTAAGTAGCATGACACAGGTACTGTCAGTGTCCCATTTCACAGGTCAGGATGCTAAGGCTGGGAGGGGTTAGGGTAACTTACTGAAGGTCATACATACACAGAAAGAGGCTGAGCAAGGATTCAAGCTGAAGTCTTCATACTGGGGACTCATTAGAATATCAGGGGCCATCGCCAAGAGTTTAAAGGCAACTGTTTTGACGCCGGGTAACAGTACACAAAACGATATTATAACTTCTGAACTAGACTTGGCACCCCTTTCTAGTACCATGTAGGGCTGTCCATGGCAAAAGGGAGGAAATTCATTCTGAAAATTCCAAGGGAAATAATACTTAGCCACACAAAACTAAGGCACTGTTTTCATACATGCTGGGTTTTTTGGTCAGCATCTGACAACCACTCTGACCATGTCAATACGGTGTCCGGTTTCCTGTCTTAAATGGGGAAAGTGATGAAGTTTGGGTATTTCTGAATCACTGGGGATGTGAACATTGGAAGAAGGGCACAGAGCAAACTGTCATGAAATCAATCCATCTTCTTCTTCCCTCCGTCATGTGAGTTGGTTTCAGACCAGGAGAGCAGATCAGCCTTTTGAACAAAATCTGTTCATCAGTGCGGCCAGCAGAGATTGGAGTTCTCATTTTCAGGTTTGGAGTCCCAGCCCCTGTAAGCGGTCCAGCTCAATACTGTATCAATAATACATGGCCTGGGCCTTCCGCACCCAAGGCCTGCTAATTGGCTAATTAAAAAGTGAACCGTGTCGAACAAGCAAACATGTAGCCCACGAGAGACTTGTTCAGTCCTGGAGCCAAGGTCAAAGTCATGTCAGAGCCGTTTCATCCACCCGACCTTTGTTGTAAGTTGGCTGTTGGGGTAATCTCCGGAGCAGCCCTCTCCCCTGGTGTCCTTGGATCTCAGTGATCACAGCAGAGCTTGGACTTGACAGGTGCTTTGTGCATCTCTGCTGTATTAGTTTCCCACTGCTGCTGTAACAAATTACCGTAAAATCAGTGGCTTACAACACACATTTACTATCTTAGAGTTCCACAGGCTAGAATCCCAAAATCAGCCTCGTTGGGCTAAAATCAAGAGGTTGGCAGGGCTATGTTCCTTTCTGGAGGTTCTGGGGAGAAATATTTCCTTGCCTTTTCCGCTTCCTGGGGCCACCCTTCGGCTTGTGGACCCCTTGCTCCGTCTTCAGAGATGGCAAAATAGCATCTCTCTGTGTCTGCCTCCATCCTCACATCTCTGTGTCTCTGACCCTCTCTCCTGCCTCCCTCAACCTCTTCTGAGGAGCCCTGTGATTACATTGGGCCACCTGTATTAAACAGTTCAGGCCAGCCTCCTTATTTCTTTATTGGAGTATAGTTACTTCATGATGTGTTAGATTCCGCTGTGGCATGAAGTGAATCAGCCATATGTACACATATATCCCCCCCCCACCCCCATCCCACCCCTCTGGGTCATCACAGAGCACCAAGCTGAACTCCCTGTGCGACTGAGCAGCTTCCCACTAGCTGTCTGTTTTACACATGGTGGTGTATATATGTCAATCCCAACCTCCCAATTTGTCCTACTCTTCACTTCCCCCAAGAACATAAATACTATGAAATATCATTACCCCTAAAAAGGAACAAAGTTGAGGCATTTGTAGAGACTAAGGATGGACCCAGAGTCTGTCATACAGAGTGAACTGAGTCAGAAAGAGAAAAACAAATATCGTCTACTAACGCATATATGTGAAATCTAGAAAAATGGTACAGATGAACCTATTTGCAGGGCAGGAATAGAGACACAGAGGTATGGACATAGAGAATGGACAGTCTGCCTATTTAAGGTCAATGGATTAACAACGGTAATTCCATCTACAACCTTAATTCTCCTTTGTCATGCAGTTTAACACATTCAGAGTTTCTGGAGATCAGGATGTGGACCTTGTAGAGCCATTATCCTATCAACCACTACACTGCAGGTATCTGGGGATCTCTTCAGGTACTAGGTTCTGAAAGCTTCGGGAAGTCACAATGTCCCTGGTCACTTGGTTTGTGTTCCTGCTCTAGTAAGTCTGTAGATTAAACTGCTTTTTCCTGCCCAAACTTAGGCAGCACCCTTTGGATCTGTGGAAAGCAGAGTTCCAGCAGTGAACGGTAGACAAGTGGGTAAAGCCAATATGAATGACAGGCTTCTGTCAGCCAAGACCGGCAGCTCTGGGGCCTCAAGTACGACTGGCTGCGAAGCAGCCAGCGGTACAAACTGGGGCAAGTTTCCTTTCCTCTTAGTGTTTCAGGACCGCAGGTAAATGGCCATTTCCCCAGCCCTTGGAAGGCTGGGTTATGAATGTGAGGGTTCAGAACTCCTCTGGTGAAAGTTTGGTCATTTTCATTTTGAAAATGACCCCTCCTGAGTTGGCCATGGGTTGATGGAGTGGGGGTTTGAATCTTGAGTTTGTGGGGGATTATTATACTAATACGTGTTTAAAGTTCTCCATAATGAAAAGTTGACAGCCACAAAATAAGCCTTTCTGAGACCAAGCAAGCAAGGTTCTCATTCATTCTTTCAGATAACTCATTTCAGAACAGGAAAGAACCTGCCTTCAGAGTGTTTATGCATCTCCTATACCAAGCCTATGTTTGTTCCCTGTACTTTATTAAGCCTTTTCATTAAGCTTCTCTTTATCTTGTTTCTGGCTCAGCATGTTGAGAAAAAGGTTCTTTCTTATCCATTTGCAGGATGTTACTGGAAGTTATGAATATGGACACACCCTGGGCCTACTCATCAGAGATTCCAGTTGAGCACAGTCAAGGTGCAGATGTGACAGTAATTTCACTTTTAATGTTTCTTTCTCCAGATTGTAGATGCCTTTTTCATTGGCCGCTATGTCCTGCTGGCTTTCCTCACTGCTGTCTTCCTTGGAAGCCTTTTCTTGGTTCTAATCTATCACATCCTGGAGCCAATCTATGCCAAACCACTGCGGTCTTACTGAGCCACCTTCAGGAAAACCAAGACCTTGTTCTCCTCCTCACTTTGATGTCATTGGTGAGCAGAAATTGTTCAGAGCTTTATGTTGACAGCCTTCCTGCTTTAAGATCAGAGGATCATCTCTTCATCACAAAGACAAATCCGTTGAGTCCTGGCTTCCAGAAACAGGATTGCAGAATTGCCCCCGAGGAGAGATTCTCACCAGCTTAAGGGGGATATCGCCATCTTCTCAGCACCCATACTTCAGGTTTTCCACCTCTTTTGAAAAGGAAATAGCAACAGTGATCTGTGTAGGTTTTTGATCAAGACATCAGTAGGTGAATTTTGAGAAAAAGGGTACTTTAGCTTCTACTGTCCAACAGATGGAAGAACTTGGTCCTTTTTGATAATATGTGAAATACTTAATCTCAAGGTCAAGATCATTTGGGAAAGAAAGGCCCTCAAAGTTCAAAAGATTATTTTAATGTGGTGACTTGGAGACATATTATCAGATGCTAGCTATGCAGCACTCTGCATGTCACACCACGGGGCTCCATGAAGGCCTTGGTATCACTTCCCGCTGCCTCGAGAAAGCAGTCAACAGCAGCCAGAGGACTGATTTCACCTTGATCTCCTGGGCACAGCTTCCTGAATCTAGCATTTCTATAGTTCAGGTTCATGGGGGGATTAGAGGCAGAGTTTAGAAACATCAGTTGTGTGTCCAGCGGCTCTCTCTGGATTCTTCTTCTTCCAGTATTTGGAGGTCTTTGTTCCTTTATTTAGTTACTGTAAGTGTCCATGTTGGGTTATTGTCATCTCTTTCATCTTTGTAGCTCTTTCTCCAAAGCTGATGAGGAATGTCTATCCCTAGGCTTAGATATAACTTTATACCTAAGTTCCCAGGCCAAGTGAAATCTGTCATTAAACGGGGGGTGGGGGCAGGCAGCTCTAGGCTGTTTCCACTTTGGGAGTCTCAACCTGGCACCCGAGAACTATTTGAAGGACCTTCTGGATGAAAATTAAGAACCAGAAAACAAATTGGAAAAAGAACTTTGATAGAGTACATGCTATATGTCTGTAGTGCACAGTCTTCCCCCCGCCCCACCTCCACAAATGTAAATGACAAGCTTGTGTGTTAAGGGCAAAAATATACTTTTGTACAAAGGGTGTTTTAACTCAGCCTGCCTTCTGTAGATCCCATAACTACCGGCAGTGGTGAAGTGAATGATGGATCACTTTATATCTTTGTGCTCAAAGCAGTCATATCCAACCCTTAAAGAAAAAAAGAAAGAAAACCCACAGGATTGGGATCAGAAATAGAAGGCTGAGAGGGCACAAAATCACAAAATGAGTTTCGCTAAGCTCTATGGGGGGGAGGGGGACCCGCAATAATCAGTGGTTAACATGGCCCCCCTTGTGTTCAGAGCCTTCCTGGAGACAGAGCTTAGAGCTTAGAGGGCGTCCCTTCAATACAAACAGAAATCATCTCAGTGTCCCCATTTGTTGTTCTTTGATCAATGGCCTCAGCACAGGTTGTGCTACCCAGAGGGAATCCTGTGGCAAAGAAACTGGTGATCCCACTGTTTGAGAGATGGGAGGAGAGCAAGTCAGGGCTTCTGTGTAAGAAAACAGGTTATTTCAGTTCAGTTCAGTCGCTCAGTCGTGTCGGATTCTTTGTGACTCCATGGACCACAGCATGTCCTCTTAAAGTTGTATTCTGACAAAGACGGCATCAGCACATTACCCCCCACCCAGTGTCTGATCCACTAGGTGGCGCTGTCTCAAGCTGCAGAACACACCAGGTAATTTTTTGAGTTTTTTCTGTGTCTCATAAAATAGAAATAAAGCTAACATTCTTTACTGTTGCACAGTATCAGATATTTAATCTAAAAATTTATCAGAGTTATTGTACACTGTTGAGTTGCTAGGAAATGCACTACCACTCACCCATGTTGCACACAGCAGGTATCAGCGTTCACTCGGCGCTCACTGCGCCCACAGGGTGTGAAGCATGGTCCTTGTGGAATAAATCCACTCAAGAAGGAGGCGCTGAGGCATCCCAGCTGCCTTCCTGACTCCATCCTGGGATGAAGGCATCCAAGTCATTTCAAAATGTTTTTATCCTCACATAAAGTAAGCCATTTCTTGTTCTGTTCTCTAAGACAGACTTTTCTATCAACTCTGTCCTGTCGCAGTTGCAGTTGAACGATTTTGTTTTGCTTCGATTTGCATCGATGGGTCAAGAAATGTGCTGTGGGGACTTCCCTGGTGGTCCAGTGGTTAAAGAATCCGACTGCCAATACAGGGGACACAGGTTCAATCCCTGATCCAGGACGATCCCACATGCTGCGGAGCAGCTGAGCCCATATGCCACTCAGTTGGCACATGTGCCGCTCCTGAAGCCTTGCAAGGAGAAGCCCTGGCACCCCAACAAAGAGTAGCCCCTATTCAGCAACAAAGACATGGCACAGCCAAAAATAAATAAAAATACAAAAGAAACCTGCTGCAGTTATTTCACAGATGAGAGACAAGCAGAGAGATAAGGGGATTATAAAAAGTTGCACAGGTAGTTAGTAACGAGGCTCCCACTTAACACTGGGATCTTGAGATCTCATTTCTCAGTTAATGATCAGTTTTGGCTTTCAGGCAACTCCTTATTTTTCCATTGGTTAATATTATTTCCTAACTACTTATACCCACCATTCCTCTGACCCATATCCAAACAGGTAAAAGTTTCATTAAAGAATTTCTAATTAACAGGTGCTAGTCACCCAGTCGTGTCCGACTCTGTGAGACCCATGGACTGTAGCCCAGCAGGCTCCTCTGTCCATGGGATTCTTCAGGCAAGAATACTGGAGTGGGTTGCTATTTCCTTCTCCAGGAATCTTCCTCACCCAGGGATCGAACCTGGGTCTCCTGCATTGCAGGCAGATTCTTTATTGTCTGAACTGCCAGGGAAGCTCAACCAGTTAACATTTATAGTACAAATAAAAAACATTTTATCAGGACTTCTTGGCATGAAGCTTTAAGTATTTGGTTCTTACCACATAGGAGCAACTTTCCAGACATGAGAATGGGAACCGTGTGGGTATGAATCTGAAGAAGTGCTGATTATCCTCACAGGAGCATAAAAATTCAGGATTGGAAGAGGTTTTATCACCCACAGAGTTCAACCTTTCATCTCTATTGCCAGCCCAGATACTTGGAAATATTCTCTTCTTTACCTGCTGAAGTCACAGTTTTTACTATATTTAGCAAACACGTATGAGGTGCTTTTCTAAGCACCCCATAAGTATTAACTAACGTCATCCTTATAGCAACTCTTAAGCACTCTTAATACCCCCATTTCACCGACAGGGAATGGGCACAGAGAGGCGAAGTGGTTTGCTTGAGGTCACTCAGCTAGGGGTTAAACAGGAACCAGGACTAAAGTCAGGCAGTCTCAGCTCTTCACTGTCTTTGACCGTGTTGCCCTGTAAGGTGAAAACAAAGGAAAAGGGGGAAGGCAGGAAGTAGTGAGGAAATGCAGTTGAATCTACTGCAAAATCTGGAATCTCAGGAATCCAGGGCAAAGCAATCCGAAGCCACATGGACTCACGGACAGCTTCACTGATCAGCTCTGGCTTGGGGGGCCCTGCACTGTAAGACTTCAGCTTCCCCCTCAAGTAGAGCCCGTCACTGATGGAGCGACTGGTGGACTGACTGAAGGACACACACGACCACCTGTCTCTTCAGCACTGCCTGCCCGGAAAGATGGATACTTGGGTTGGTTTTCAGAGGCGCCAATGGAAGAACCAAAGCCGCGAGGCAAGAATGTATGTGCGTTTCTTGACCTCTGTCTCTAGGAAGTCACATCAGTTGCTGTTTACTCAAGGAAAAAATTTCCAAGGGCCCCCCACCCCCCGACTCAACACATATCCTCCTGCCTTAGTTGCCTGGGACCTAAGAAATGACAGCAGGGATCAAAACCAGGGCCCAGGACCACAGACAGAATGAGAAAGTTCATCTTCCGGTTCTACTCACACACACTGGATACTGTAAAGCAGGGGTCCCCGACCTCTGTGATCTAATGCCTGACGATCTGAGGTGGAGCTCGTGTAGTAATCCAAGAAATAAAGTGCACAACAAAGGTAACGCACTTGAATCATCCTGAAACCATCCACTCTGCCCCTTGGCCCGTGGAAAAATTGTCTTCCACAAAACAGGTCCCTGGAGCCAAAAAGGTTGAGGACCACTGATGTAAAAGCTATGCATTTAGCTCAGGTCCTGCCCTCAGGGAACTCAGGGTAGTTACACATTTATTTGGTATTTGGTGGCATTTATTTGGTACTTAAATGCTCTATTTCCATCCTCTCCACTTTTTTTTTTTGTTTAATCTTTGAGGATTTCTTTGGTTTTGCTATCTTCAGATTGATATTGGCCCCTTTTAACCCTGGGGATGTGTAATAGTTTCCTATTGCTGCTGTAACAAATTACTACAAACTTGGTAGTTAAGAGGGCTTCCTTGGTGGCTCAGACAGTAAAGAAACTGCCTGCAATGCAGGAAACCCAGGTGCAATCCCTCGGTTAGGAAGAACCCCTGGAGAAGGAAATAGCAACCCACTCCAGTATTCTTGCCTGGAGAATCCCATGGACAGAGGAGCCTGGTGGGCTACAGTCCATGGAATGGCAAAGAGTCGGACACGACTGAGCAAGTAACACTTTCACTTTTTTCACTAGTAATTTAGAACAATACCAATTTATTAACTTATAGTCCTTTTGAGGTAAGATATCTGAAATGAGTTCACAAGGCTAAAATCAAGGTTTTGGAGGCTGCAGAGAAGAATCCTGTTTCCTTGCCTTTTCCAGCCTCTGGAGGCTGCCCATATTCCTTGGCCTTGCCTCCATCTTCAAAGCCAGCATCTTCTGGGAATTCCCTGGTGAACCAGTGGTCAGGATTGGGCACTTTCACTGCTGAGGATGCAGGTTCAAATCCCGGTCAGGGAACTAAGATCTCCCATGCAAGTAGCAAGGTGGAGGCCAAAAATTAAAAACTTTAAAAATATTTTTTAAAAAGCCAGCATCAGGGACTTCCCTGGTGGTCCAGTGGTTAGGAATCTGCCTTCCAACACAGAAGACATGGGTTCGATCCCTGGTCAGAAAACTAAGATCCCAGGTCGGGACAACTGAGCCTGCGTACCACAACTAGAGCAAGAAGCCCGCGTGCCACAAGGAAAAGATCCTGCGTGCCCCAAACTAAGACCTGACGCCGCCAATAATAAATCAAGTAACTAATTAAATGTTTAAAAAGGCCAGCATCATCTAATCTGACGCCTGACACTCCTGCCTCCCTCTCCGATCAGGAGCAGCTGTGATTACATTGGGCCCACCCCCCAATTCCAGAATGGTCTCCTCACCTCATGGTCCTTAACCTCATCTGCAGAGTCTCATCTACTATGAAAGATAACATTCACTGATCCTGGTGTTCAGGATGCATATCTCTCTGGAGGAGGGGGTATTATTCTGTGCCCTCCCCCGAAATGTATGGCCCCATCCTCCACCCCTAAGGACCACCTCCTTCTACCGCCCCTCCCCCATCCTCCCTTTACCCCAAGCCTGCATAGCCGAGGCCTGCCCCTTAGCTCCAGGCCCACTCTCCGGTTTTCAGCGTGCCCACCAGCCCCACAGCGTGTCCGTTCCTTCCCCAACCTCTCACTCTTGGTGGCCCCCCTCAGCGTGGAGATCCACCGAGAGCGGCTTTCCTTTTCTTGGCTGATCCCCACTCCCCTTCATTAGCCCAACCTCCCTCCCCATGGATCTCCGAAGGAGGGATGCGAAGAGTTACTGCTTTTTAATTACAAGTGCTATCGTAACATCTATAAGGAAGAACACTTTAAGCTTAATTGAGACCAAATGTGAAGTTAAATTAAATGAATAACTAATTAACTTGATGCTCCCGCATTAGCCCCGAGTGAGTGTGGAGGCCCAGAGAGGAGCCAGGTAGGTCCCAGGCCTCCAGGGACAGACAGCTGGTGCCCAGGGCTGTGGGGAAGCAGGGACCCTAGGCTGGGGAGCCAGGTGTGACAGGGCAGATCTCAAGGAGAGTGGGCCCCGAACTCCCACCTTCACCCCAGCCCTCATTTCTGAGGCTGGCCCCGAGCACCCGCATGCCCTTTGCATCTCCACAGCACCACCCTGAGCCGGGGACGGCATCCTGTGCGTTTTCTGGTCCCTGTCTGTGCTCACGTGTTAGGGGCTTCATGCATGTTCATTTTAACTTCCGTCCTGTTCATTCTTCCTTCTGGACCGTCACATTTGCTCGTCCTCTGCGACTGGGATCACCCTCCCCGGCCCCGCCCCTTCAGGGCTGGAGGGGCTGATGGCAAAGTCTCTGGAGTCACCCACCCCGGTGTTTTTTTCTTGCATTGTTTAAACGTTTCCCTATTCCTGTCTCATCCCCTAACTAGACAAGCCCATGAGAGCTAACTTGTCTCCTTCACTCACAGGGATCCTCTGAAGGAGGTGACATTAATAGTTTTCTAATAAGGAGAAGGCTCAAAGCCATCAGCAGCGAGGCTGGGCAAGAGGAGACCTCCGGAGGAAAAGCAAGCAGATGAGGGGCCTCTTGAAACCTAAAGGGAGAGCTGGCCACTGGCTACCGTGGAGTGAAGGCGCCACCTAGTGGCTTCCTGAGTGTGGCTGCTTTGTTGTTTTTGTTTTTTTAAAGACAGTGATGGGGGGGCGGTTTATCTACTTTTATTTTTTATTATTTATCTGGCTGCGTTGGGTCTTAGTTGTGCCACATCAGATCTTCATTGCCGCACACCGACTCTCTATTTGTAGCGCACGGGGCTCCAACACATGGGCTTAGTTGCTTCACTCTGTGTGGGATCCTAGTCCCCTGAGCAGGAATTGAACCTGTGGATTCACGTGGCACTGCAACGTGGGTTCTTAACCACTGGGCCATCAGGGAAGCTCCTAACCCTGGTGCTGAAAGACGCCTTCTAGAACCTGAATTGCAGCTCCGCCCTGGGGGCCTGAGGACCAAGACATCTCAACTCAGTTCAGTTCAGCTGTCTCTCAGTCCTGTCCGACTCTGCGACCCCAAGGACTGCAGCACACCAGGCCTCCCTGTCCATCACCAACTCCCAGAGTTTACCCAAACTCTTGTTCATTGAGTCAGTGATGCCATCCAACCATCTCATCCTCTGTCGTCCTGTTCTGCTGCCTTCAATCTTTCCCAGCATCAGGGTATTTTCCAATGAGTCAGCTCTTCGCATCAGGTGGCAAAGTATTGGAGTTTCAACTTCAACATCAGTCCTTCCAGTGAACACTCAGGATTAATTTCCTTTAGGATGGACTGGTTGGATCTCCTTGCCAGTCCAAGGGACTCTCAAGAGTCTTCTCCAACACCACAGGTCAAAAGCATCAATTCTTCGGCGCTCAGCTTTCTTTAGAGTCCAACTCTCACATCCATACATGACCACTGGAAAAACCATAGCCTGGACTAGATGGACCTTTGTTGGCAAAGTAAGGTCTCTGCTTTTTAATATGCTGTCTAGGTTGGTCATAACTTTTCTTCCAAGGAGTAAGCATCTTTTTATTTCATGGCTGCAGTCACCATCTGCAGTGATTTTGGAGCCCCCCAAAATAAAGTCTGCCACTGTTTCCACTGTTTCTCCATCTATTTGCCATGAAGTGATGGAACCGGACGCCATGATCTTAATTTTCTGAATGTTGAGCTTTAAGCCAACTTTTTCACTCCCCTCTTTCACTTTCATCAAGAGGCTTTTTAGTTCTTCTTTGCTTTCTGTCATAAGGTTGGTGTCATCTGCATATCTGAGGTTATTGATATTTCTCCTGGCAATCTTGATTCCAGCTTGTGCTTCATCCAGCCCAGCATTTCTCATGATGTACTCTGCATGTAAGTTAAATAAGCATGGTGACAATATACAGCCTTGACGTACTCCTTTTCCTATTTGGAAACAGTCTGTTGTTCCATGTCCAGTTCTAACTGTTGCTTCCTGACCTGCATACAGATTTCTCAAGAGGCAGGTCAGATGGAATGGTATTCCCATCTCTTAAAGAATTTTCCACAGTTTATTGTGATTCACACAAAGTCTTTGGCATGGTCAATAAAGCAAAATAGATGTTTCCCTGGAAATCTCTTGCTTTATTGATGATCCAGCAGATGTTGGCAATTTGATCTCTGGTTCCTTTGATCTCTGGTTCCTCTGGCTTCTAAAACCAGCTTGAACATCTGGAAGTTCACGGTTCACATATTGTTGAAGCCTGGCTTGGAGAATTTTGAGTATTACTTTACTAGCATGTAAGATGAATGCAATTGTGTGGTAATTTGAGCATTCTTTGGCATTGTATTTCTTAGGGATTGGAATGAAAAACTGACCTTTTCCAGTCCTGTGGCCACTGCTGAGTTTTCCAAATTTGCTGGCATATTGAGTGCAGCACTTTCACAGCATCATCTTTCAGGATTTGATATAGCTCAACTGGAATTCCATCACCTCCGCTAGCTTTATTTGTAGTGATGTCTCCTAAGGCCCACTTGACTTCACATTCCAGGATGTCTGGCTCTAGGTGAATGATCACACCATTGTGATTATCTGGGCCATGAAGATCTTTTTTGTACAGTTCTTCTGTGTATTCTTGCCACCTCTTCTTAATATCTTCTGCTTCTTTTAGGTCCATACCATTTATGTCCTTTATTGAGCCCATCTTTGTATGAAATGTTCCCTTGGTAGCTCTACTTTTCTTGAAGAGATCTCTAGTCTTTCCCATTCTATTGTTTTCCTATATTTCTTTGCATTGATCACTGAGGAAGGCTTTCTTATCTCTCCTTGTTATTCTTTGGAACTTTGCATTCAAATAGGTATATCTTTCCTTTTCTCCTTTGCTTTTTGCTTCTCTTCATTTCACAGTTATTTGTAAGGCCTCCTCAGACAGCCATTTTGGTTTTTTGCACTTCTTCTTCTTGGGGATGGTCTTGAGGGAGCAAGACCATCCCCAAGAAAAAAAGACATTTCAACTGGCTCCTGCTTTTCAAGCCAGAGTGAGTCTTAGTAGATTGAGACTTACTATTTGTCACCACTGGTGTGTGTACAACCTGTCTCAGTGTAGAGGGATTTGTATCCAAAGAATGAACTAGCCTCCAGGCATACCCTTGGGTCATCAGTATCGTCACTGCTGAGGAAAGGAGTACATGAAGGCTGTATATTGTCACCCTGCTTATTTAACTTACATGCAGGGTACATCATGCGAAATGCCAGGCTGAATGAAGCACAAGCTGGAATCAAGATTGCTCAGAGAAGTATCAATAACCTCAGAAATGCAGATGACACCACCCTTATGGCGGAAAGCGAAGGAGGAACTCAAGAGCCTCTTGATGAAAGTGAAAGAGGGGAGTGAAAAAGTTGGCTTAAAGCTCAACATTCAGAAAATTAAGATCATGGTGTTCGGTCCCATCAGTTCATGCCAAATAGATGAGGAAACAAGGGAAACAGCAAGAGACTTTATTTTCTTGGGGTCCAAAAATCACTGCAAGGTGGTGACTGCAGCTATGAAATTAAAAGACACTTACTCTTTGGAAGAAAAGCTATGGCAAACCTAGACAGCATATTAAAAGGCAGAGACATTACCTTTGCCAACAAAGGTCCATCTAGTCAAAGCTATGGTTTTTCCAGTAGTCATGTATGGATGTGAGAGTTGGGCCATAAAGAAAACTGAGTGCCAAAGAATTGATGCTTTGGACCTGTGGTGTTGGAGAAGACTCTTGAGAGTCCCTTGGACTGCAAGATCCAACCAGTCCATCCTAAAGAAAATCAGTCCTGAATATTCATTGGAAGGACTGATGCTGAAGCTGAAGTTCCAATACTACGGCCACCTGATTTGGCTACCTGACTCATTGGAAAAGACCCCGATGCCGGAAAAGATTGAAGGCAAGAGGAGAAGGGGATGACAGAGGATGAGATGGTTGTATGCATCACTGACTCAATGGACATGAGTTTGAGCAAGTTCCGGGAGTTGGTGATGGACAGGGAAGGCTGGCATGCTGCAGTCCATGTGGTCACAGAGTCAGACACAACTGCACAACTGAACTGACTGAACTGCCTCCTCTAGGCACGCTTGCCGTGAACACCCCAGTTTTGGGCACCCAGCAAGCACACCACCCTGAGGTCCTGGGATGCTGTGCCAACAGCCCACGTGAGCCCCAGTGAGCGCAGGGGCAGCTGACAACAGATATCAGCACAGGGGCTGATAAGCAGTGTCAGAGGGCAGATAGAGATGCCAAGAGCTTGCCTGGCAGATCCAAGGGTTCAAGGTGGCCAACAGTGAACACTCAGTAACCACTGGCATTTCATTATCAAAATATTTAATAACATACTGGGACTCTGGGTCATGCCCCCCCGCCCACTGCCCTACACAACTCCCCCACAGCACTGCCGTGATAAGCCATCTGCCCCGGGAACACAGAGGGCCAGGACAAGAGTGAGGCAAGGAGCCCTCACACTCGGGCTGGCTGTGCCTGGGAGTGGCACCCCCCACCCCGCCCTGCCTCTCCCTGGAGGATACAGCGATAATGTTCTAATCAACATGGGTCAGGAGTTAGAAACAGGATTAAATGGAGGGTAGAAGTAGGGGTACCAACGTGGAGAAACACATGGAGAAAACAGGCTTGTGGACATAAGGGACAAAGAGAGGTCTGGTGGCTCTGAAATACACACTTTCAGCTACAGGCTGATTACAGAGGTTCAAGTTTAACATGAGAAGGAGAGGCACTCTTTCCAGGCCTTCGCCTCACTGAACCTTGGCTATCCATCTTGGAATCTGAACAAGAAGAGTCTGAGCAGACCCCTCCTTGTCCCAAAATGCTGACAGCCCTCAGCCCCAATCCCTCCAGCTTTTGGTCTCCAGAGTTCAGGCCTGGATCACTGTCAGCGGAACTGACACCATCAGGGATTTTCATAGTCTCTCCCCTCCTTCCGCTGGGCCTACTCAGGACTGTACGGTATGCTGAATTATCACCCTGTTATCAAGGGCTTTGGACGTTAACAGATACTGTTTCATACCCATTAGGACCAGGTAGCCTCTATGCTCTGTTAGTCCCCAAACAATGATGGAAGCCTTCTCTGACGTGTTCCCAACACCCACAAGACTGGTTATGCGTTCATAAATCTTCACTTAGGAATGCATGTCCTGCCTCCCTGTCCCCCAGGTTAGCCATAGAATCGTCCCCACGGCCCCTGGGCAGCATGGGGACGCTCCCAGATCGCTGTCCACCCTACCCCATCCTGTAAGTGACCCTGTAATAAACTGATCCACAGATCGCACGGAGCTGCCTGAGCGTTTTGTTTTTGGTCTCAAGATGCCTTCTCAGTATGGTGAGCACGCTGCATTCCCTCTGTTCTCCAGTAAGGCCCTTGAGTCTTCCATGTCCTCGAGCTTGGCGGTCCCTTCTCGTGGAGCATCTCCTAGCCCTTGGAAGCCTCGTGGGCTGGGCTGGCTGGTGCTGGGTCAAGGGACTTTTTGCCTCAGCCATCTGTGTGGGGGGGCACTTTGGGACCCGGCAAGGTCCCTCCATGTTTCTGCTCTGATCAGGGGCCTCACATTTCTCTATACCTGCATGAGGACAGAGGCAGTGAAAGAGAAAGTGAGACACTGGTTAATAAGTGTTGGCTCCCATCCCAACAGTGGGAACAGGGAAGGCAAGTCCCCTTGCCTTAATACTGGGTCCCTTAATACTGGGCTGGCCAAAAAGTTCGTTTGGGTTTCCCCATAACATCATATGAAGGAGATCAAACTGGTCAATCCTAAAGGAAATCAGTCCTGAACATTCATTGGCAGGACTGATGCTGAAGCTCCAATACTTTGGCCACCTGATGCAAAGAACTAGCTCATTAGAAAAGACCCTGATGCAGGAGGAGAAGGGGACAACAGAGAATGAGATGATTGGATGGCATCACCAATTCAATGGACAGGAGTTGGAGCAAACTCCAGGAGTCGGTGATGGACAGGGAAGCTTGGCGTGCTGCAGTCCATGGGGTCACAGAGTCAAACACGACTGAGCAACTAAACTGAACTGATGTCATATGGAAAAACCCGAATGAACTTTTTGGCCAACCCAGTAATTGGTTTTCATCCTGTTCATTGTCATTAGGGCTCCCCGTCACCTCTTCAGCAGGGAACACCAAGCCAGAATCATGTTTCAAAAAACTTTACAGTGTTTGTACCATGACTGACGGCTTTGCAAAGCCATTTTATCCCAGCGTGTCTCAGCCTGAGACCAACCCAATCAGGTATTTAGGAAAGAGCACCCCCATTGGACACATAAGGACGCGGACATTCAGAGAAGGTGCCAAGGTTCGACAGAAGCAGGCGAGCAGAGGAGGCAGGATTGTCCAGGGTTTCTGGTGCCGAGCCCTGGCTCTGTGCCCAAGCAGGCTCCTCCGCGCCCCCGACACAGGCCTTCCTCAGAGAAATACCCGCTGATGATGCAGACGGCAGTGAACCCGCACACCTAGGACCAAAGGCGGGCTCTGCTGGGATGAGCTAAAGCCCTGAGGTGTGTCCCGTGAGTTCTGAGCCACCGTTCTCTTGCCTCTACCTCTCGGGGCTGCTGAGACGGACGCCAGTACAGCTAGACAGACTCAAGTCAACGCCTAGATTAGACGCTCACTATGCATCATTCTCCTCCTCTCCTGCCTCACTCCCTCTCCTCCCCAGGTCCCCGCAGGCCTGGCCTGGGGGGGCGGCAGGGGGCAGCAGGTGGAAGCAGCACTGGTCTTGAGGTGCCATCGTCTGCTCCCTCTCCGGGGCAGGGCAGGACAGAGACCCCGCTAACGCCTCCTGCCCTGCAGGTTACTCTCCCTGAGCTGGGATGATGCCCTCCTTAAAGGGAAGTGCCTCCCCAGATACGGCGCCGGTTCCCAGGCGCCCAGCGGGTTCTCCCTCACGTCTACCATCCAGACCGGGTCCATCGCTCGGGCCGCTTCTCACGAGCAAGAGCTTCCTAAGGAGAGCCAGAAAGGCCGCGAGAGAACACTCCCAGCCTCAGCACCAGCTGCACGGCCCAGCCTCTCGTGCCCGGCCTCAGCCGCGAGCCTGTCTGAGCCACCTCTACACCCACCACCGCTGGGCGACAGGCAGACCGCACCTCAGGTCAGCCTGGGGTTTTGCTCCAGAGGCTTCGCTTCGCAGTTGCTTTTTTTTTGGCACACCCCAGGCAGACGGGCCAGACACCCTCGGTTTCTGAACTCTGGGAAGGGCAGACAGCTCAGCGTCCGAGTTCAGAGTAAAAACGATTTCCCCAGATGCCACCTCCTCTCTCCTGGTGGGGGCGGGGGTCCGTCCCAAACCCTGTCACTCTCCATAAGGAGAGGCTCCCAACCTTCCCAGCGGGTCCGGCCTCTGAGGAAATACTTCCCGAGCACCATATTCCGCCCAGAGTCCAAATCTTTGGAACTGGCCCCCAAGGAAAAAGCGAAAGTCAGAAAAGTCAGGAAAATCAGAAAAATCACACTGGAGAAGAGAGAGGCTTTGCATGCACTCTTAAGAGCACCGCAGTCACAGGCTTGAAGGAAATACTCACAAAAGTCATGGGACTTGAGGAAAAGACTATCACGCGTGGGTTAGGGCCATATTAGAGCTATGGAGACATGGGACAACAGACGACAGGTTAGTGGAGCTGGGGGCCAGGCCGGGGCTCGCGGAGCACGTTCGGGGTCCGCGGGCCGCGTCCCTGAGGTCGGGGCTGGAGCTGGGCTCAGACTCTCTGCAGAGCCCCCAAGCGATGGATTTCACTCCCAGGAGGAGCGAGGCCAGGTGGACAGGGCTCCAGTGCTCCCTCCACAGGACTTACCCTCTGTCTTTGCCCAGGGATGACTTCCAGGCCAGGATCTCTTTGTACACCAGCCGGCAGAGAAGCTGGGGGGAGGAGGGGAGGGAGACACGAGCATGGAGCATGTGGCCAGTCCCCAGCACTAGGTGACCGCTGGGCTGGCTGTTCACAGGGCCATTCCGAAGGGGGTCACCCCTGGGAGGCAGAGTGCTTCGCGCAAGGGAAGCGGTCCTCATCATCCCGACACTTGGGAGCCCCAGGTTCCAGGCCTGCAAGAGGGGACCCCTCCCCCTCCCCATCTGTGTGCCCCCAAACTCTTACCAAGCAGGCCAGGACGTCCGCAGCAATGAGCATGTAGAAGACGTTGTTCCAGCCCGTGGGGGAAATGAGCCCGGCCAACAAAGGCCCCAGAGCCGCACCTGTGCGGAGCACTGCATCAGAGAAGGGCCCGGAGCAGGGGCCCCGCCCTCCAACCTAAAACTCTGCCCGAGACCAGGCTCGGGAAGGCGAGAGTCACAGACCTATGGATCCAGTGCCGTCGATGATGGCTGTGACAGTGGACAGCGCCTTGGCGTTGCCCTTCAGGCTCTTGTGCGTCCCCTGGAGACAGACACCAGAGTTGGGGTGTTGGGGTGGGGGCTGAACTAAGAGGCAGTGCCCTGAGCAGGACTGGGACCGGGAAAGGGGCTGGCTTGGGGAAAGGGAGCCATGAGGGCTTGGAGTTGGGAAGAAACGGGGACCCACGGCAGACTCTGAAGGACTTTGAGGATCTCCTCTCTGCAGGCTGGGGGAAGGGGACAGATGTGGGGAAGATGAGCCTGGAGACAGAGGCCCTGACCAGTCCCCGAGGGAGCCCTGCTCACCAGGTCAGCCGAGACAGCGGTGGTGATGAGCGCGTAAGGGCCGTTGACCAGGGCTCCGCAGATGAGCAGCATGACTGAGGTGGTGATGGGGATGACCAGTTAGAGAGGAGAGGCCGCCGTCAGCCCCTGCCCCAAAGCGGGTGCGTCCCCCAGGCTCCAGGCCGAGAACCTCCACTTCCCCAGGCCGCCCACCGTGCCCCCAAGCCAGCCTCGTGTGGTCCCCAGGGCAGCGCCCGCTCCCCACCTATGGAGATGCCGATTCCGCTCTGGCCAACGTGGTTGTACAGGAACATCTGAGAGAGGAGAAGCAGGGGGCAGGGTCACAGGCTGGCTTCCCCGCGGGCCGCCTCTGTTAGCCTGGAGCCCAGAAGGCTGGAAACCCCTGAAGCCCTGTTTCCTCTCTTTCCTCTCATACCCTGGCCTCTTGGTCCTCAAGCGTCCCAGGGAGGCAGGGTCTAACACGCAGTAATCCATCGTTTCCCTTTGCCCCAGAAGTCTCCTCTCCTATCAAACCTCAGCCTCTTATTCTTTCCCTCGTCAGGAAGTTTAGCAGCTGACATCCCTTGCCTCTCACTGAGGTCAAAGAGCCACTAGTCCTTTTCCAAAATTCTCAGCCTGGATCCCTTTCCCTGGGCTGATCCTGGCTTCTCCTCCCCTGGCCGTGCACAGGGCTGCACACACGCAAAGAGACGGGTGTGTGTGTGTGTGATGCCCGGGCGTGCACCCAGCTCCCGGCCCTCGACCTTGAGGTTCTACGCACCATAGGGGCAGCCAAGATCAGCATGACGCAGCAGGTGGTGGCCCTGCCATTGATGTAGTCAGAGACGAGCCCCGCCAAGATGCCACCTGGAACACAACGGGCACACTGCCGCCCCAGGCACGGGGGACCCCCGAGCATTGCCCCAGCAGTCCCCCCAGCACGAGCCCGACGGGGGCACCCCGGGCCAGCAGAGTGTCTCCCTCTGCAACCGTCCCCGTACCCATGGCTCACGGGAGGGACACCTGGGCAGGATGCCACCTTTTCCCCCTGAGGCCACGTGCCTAGGTCTCGTCCCACTGGAGCCTATCCCTTATCTCTGCAACCCGACAAGAGAAGAGGTGGATGCAGCTGAGAGGCACAGCAGGGCGTGGCCTTACCTATGATGCCACCAACATCGAAGAGCGTGGACAGGTCCCCAGCCTCCTTGGCAGTGAAGTGAACTGTGGAAAATGAAGCATGTGCTCAGACCTGGGCACTCAGGGCAGACATCACGGAGGGCCACTGCTAGGAGTGTCCCGGCAAACACCTGATCCGGGATCACTGCCTCCTTCTTCAGAGGAAGGAGTTGGGGGCCGGGGGGGAGCGACTGGCCAAGGTCACAGGTGAGGGCAGCAGTTTGGGATGGTATGCCCATTCTGGCCCCCAGGCCGGTACTGACTTCTTCCCCTGTCGGATGGCCTTGACCTCTGAGAGCACTGGGATCTGGCCCCCAAGGACCCTGTCCCAGCGGGGGGGCACCCTGGCGCTATCTGAGCCTCGGCCCGTCCAGCCACATGCCTGCCTGCCCCTGACGAAGCAGCGCGCCCCCACAGGAGCGTGTCACCCCCTTCTGAGGTGTCTGCTGATAAACAGAGCCAGGAAGGAGGCTCACGGGGAGAATGGGCACCCCAGGCCCCTGACCTTGCCCTGGGATTAGAAAGAGGGGCGCCCGGCAGCGTGACTGGCTGCCCAGCTCTCAAGGTTGACTCATGTGGCCAGCATCAAGGCCACAGAACAAAGAGTCAGTGTCCACAGGGCCGCCCTGGGCTCTCGCCCTGTCTTGCGGGGAGGCCCCTCAGATGCAGACAGGGCGAGGGTGGGACGGGGCAGGTTACAGCTTGAGATTTGGCCCTGACTCATCCAAATGGCATCCTGTGGCCCCAGTGTACCGTGTGCACGGCAGCTTTTCCCCCCAGGGCCCTGGAGCGAGCCCGGTGGCCCTGCTGAGAGGTCCTTGACCCTGGCGGGGCTCTGGGGCTCTGGGGGCAGACCTGCTCCTTGATAGAGCAGCCCCACCTGGGGACAACCAGAGACCCAGGACAGGACGTAAACATCCTTTTCTAACCACCGAAGTGACCTCTCCTCATCTGTCCATCCTTGGGCAGGGACAGAGGCAGGGGACAGGAAGTGCACGAGGTGGGCAGCCCAGGAGACTTGGGCACTGGGCATCAATGGCCCGAGTATCCCGGCAGCCCCTGGGAAGAGAATGGCGTTTCCCACCAGGCTACCAGCAGCGGGGGCTGCTTGCCAGGCCCTCTTCCTTGGGCTGGGGGAGGCTTGAGAGACTCCTGGAGGCATTCAGAAGGCAGACCGTTTCTCCAGGACCCTCCAATCCCACCCATCTATGAGCCAATGGGCCTGAAGCAGGGTTTCGCCTACACTTGAGGCCAGAGTAGACCTTAGAGAGGATTTAAGTTCCTTACCCCGACTGAGTGCCAAGTGAGGGAAAGTGGTTGGAATCAGTCAGGGACTAGGAGGCTTTCTGCAAAATTTAGCTTCCCATTAAAGAAAAAAGTTTCTCTTCTGTGCTAGGGGAGGCTCAGCAGAAACTCCGCCTATTCGTGGAGCCATGGACGTCGCGTGGAGGGCCTCCTCCTTGGAGGCCCCCTTCCTCTCTCCCCTCGTCTCCCCGTGAACTCACCCACATTGGCAATGTACAGAGGCAGCCAGTAGAGAAAGGTGTAGCTGACCAGCTTGGCGAACAGCAGACACAAGGAGAACTCGACCACGCCCTGGGAGCACAGCAGACGGCAGATGGGAGGGTGGGCAGCACAGCCTGGGGCCCGTGGCCGCCGAGCCCCGTGCCAGCACTTTCCACCGCCCACCACGCGCAGCGGCCTCTAGAACGCCGCCAGTCTCAGGTACAGCAAGGTGCCTGCTGCCTGAATGCCAGGGTAACGTCTGGCCACACTGCCCTCCCCAGAAGGGCCCCCACCCCCAAGCACTGCATGTAAAGAAACTCTGCAAACTGTGGATCACCCTGAGCGTCGCCATCTCCAACAGAAAAATCTAGAGAGCCTCTCTCTTCCTTCTGGTCCACAGATGACTCACCGGGATGCGCAGGGCCCCGAAGAAGCTGATGGCGGTAGGCTGAGCGCTTGCGTCCTTGGAGCAGGTGACAGCTGACTCCAGGCTGCTCTCTTTGTTACAGTGGGGTCCGTTCGCGGGGTCCTCGGGGCGGTCTTGGCTCTCTTCCGGATTACCCTGAGCAGAGAAGAGCCCTGACTGGGGGCACGTCCACATACTACCCCCCACCAGCTGGAAGGACAACCCACATGAGACGGACTGCATGAGGTATGCGGCCCCCCTCCTGGACCAGACTCACCACCTGCCAGGGAGCCACCTGCGGGCCCAACTTTGGACACACAGGCCCTTCCTCAACTCCCCAGGCCTCTCTGGGACCAGCCCCCAGTGGAATGGGGCTGGGGGCCACACTCACGTGGTGCTGAGGCGGAGCGCAGTCCACGTCTTCTGGGTCTGAAAGGAAAACCTTCTAAGAAGCTTGCCAGCAGACCAGGCCCTCATCCTGCAGGGCGTGTGAACCCCCACACCCCCAAGGAGGCCCGTGGGCTTTCCAGCATGAGGGAGCTGGGGCTCCGGAGACCACCTTTGAGGCCTAGGTCTCCTAACCAAGGGAGCCTTATGGACTTTCGTTCTCTTGCTTACAAGTGACCACGGCCATGACTCCAGGGGCCATCTGTCAGGGAGCCAGAAAAAAAGCAGCAAGCATGACCCACTTCTCAGGCTCAGAGGAGCCAGTGTTTGCTGGGCATCCTGACACACATCTCACAGACACTCTCCCACGTGTCTGTGAGCACGTGTCTGTCTGTGAGCAGGTGTCCCACATGAGAAATTGAGGCTCAGAGAGGTTGTCCATCCTGAGTCACATGGCTGGGCCTCCAATCCCGCGACCCCCACGGGACCAGCCTCCATCTCCCAGAACCTAACTGGGAGGCTCCGTTCCGGCTCTGTGGGGAGGCAGGGAGGGGGTCCACTCACATTCGATGAGGAAGAAGAAGGTGATGATGCCCATGATGGCGGTGATGACGCCAGGCACCACAAAGGACAGACCCCACTGCTGATCCACCCACACGCCAGCCAGCAGGGAGCCCAGGATGTTGCCCACGGACGTGTGGGAGTTCCAGATGCCCATGATGAGCCCCCGCCTGGAGGGGAGGCGGGGAGGGAGGCAGGGAGGCAAGAGCAGGAGAGGTAAGAAGAGAAGTCCTGGGCTCACGGAGACCGCCCCGGCCAAGTGCGAAAAGCTGGATGCCTGCAGCCTCCGTGCCCAAAGACCCCAGTCAGGGAGGAGAGGCAAGGCTGGCTGGCATCGAGTGACAGCCAGGCCTGGCGTGTCCTGCTCCCCACCCAGCTCCCTGAGCAAGCCCTGCCTCCCCTCTGTCCCAGGGCCACAGCCCTGCCCTTTCTTCTCTAGCCCTGAGGCTGTGACTCTGAAGGCCTCAGCTAAGGGTGACTGCCCCCAGGGCACACGGACACTGTCTGGAGAGTTCTGGTGATCCACTCCCGAGTGTGCTGGTGGTGTCTAGCAGGTAGAGGCTGCTAAATGCTACAACGTGTAGGACGGCCCCCTAACAAAGAATTAACACAGCCCCAAATGTAGCCCACGATGTTAACAGTGCCAGGGTTGAGAAACTCTGCCCAAAAGAAACTTTTTTTTTTGCACAAAAGCCAGTTCAAGGGAAAAATAAATAAATATATAAGACATATACATATATATGCATTAAAAATATATGGGTATATGTATTATTTATACATATATACATATATATATACACACACAGAGAGAGAGAGTTTTATAGGCTTCATTTTTGTCTTCATGCAAAATGGAAATTCATCTATTATGAGCAAAAGGCATAACGAAGATGGCAGGTTTTAAGGATTAAAACCTCAGCAATGAAAATGCTCACTGCTTTTAGTCACTAAAACGTTTGTATCCCAGCCTGTGAAAGTCAGCAGGACAGAGGCTTATTTCTAATCTTTGATCCTAAAATCGTATCAGAGGCCACAAGGGACCTCCCGCCCCCACACCAGCCCAGCGCCCCCAGGCAATGCCCACCCTCCTCCCTGGTCACACTCACTTGCCCTTCCCGAACCAGTTGCCCACGCAGCTCACCACGGCGGGCCAGCCCGTGGTCTGCACGAGTCCGTTGAAGATCTGCAGGGAAAGTGGGGGGACAGAGGCCCCTGGACTGAGCGGTGCAGCATCTGGCATGGGGGGTCCTCCAGAATCCACGCTATGCCCCGCCTTCCTTCACACGCGTGCACACACCCACCAGCTGATGTCCCTCTGACCCCAGGCCCCCACGGCAGAGACCGGGCCTCGCAGGCGCCTCCAGGGACCTCAGGCTGATGCTCAGTGCAGACTCCCTGAGCCGGCGAGGCCGCCCTGGCTGTGGGCAGGGGACCCCGCAGTGTGATAAAGGAGCCCGACTGGGGATCTGCCGTGACCCGGGGCGGCTGGGTCTGTGCAGGGACAGAGGCCCGAGTGCAAGCCGGAGAAGGCTCGTACCTGCACCAGCACAAAGTACCAGAGCACATGAATGTTCCAGAAATAGCCCAGGCCGAAGAGTGAGGTGAAAAGGCCGCTGAGCAGCATCCCGGCTGTGAGGTAGTACCGGAGGGGGAGCCGCTCCCCAAAAATGCCGCTGCAGAGAGAGAGGTGGGTTCGTGGTTAATCTCCGCTACCTCGCAGCCCTGCCCTCCACCTCCTGGCTCCCCCGGGGCCCCACCCACAGCTACTGAAACATTGCCGAGGTGACCACCAGGGACCTCTGTGTGGCCACTAGGTGCCTCTGCTTTGACCACGCGCCTCGCAACGTGCCTGGCAGAGTGGCCTCTGTGACATCCCCGCGACCCTCCTCTTCCCCCTTGGCTGACCAGTCCAGCTCATGCATTTTCTCTTGCATCACCTTTATGGTTTTACCTGCCACGTCTGTACACGTACACGACCCAGCTGTGTGTCTGCAGCCCTGAACTTTCTCTCAGGACCATATCCACATGCCTTCTGGACATCCTGACGGCGGCGCCTCCCAAACAGCTGCCCGTCAACAACTCCAAAGACTGGACTCCTCTGCCTTCCTTCCAGACCCTGCCCTGTGTCTGCGCCACTCAGCGGACTGGATGGCATCCCCACATTTGGCCACTCAAGCCAGAAACGAGCTACCTCAGTCTCCTGTCCCTGCAACCCACCCTCCACAAGCGACCTCCAAGATCTGCCCACTGCTCCTCTTATTTCTCTCCAGCATGTCATTTCTCTCCATCTCTGTTATTAATAATACTGTTCTAACTTAGGTGTTCCTCCAAGCCCAGCTGGGCTGCTCTCAGATCTGCTCCTGTGTGTGACCTGCTAGTCAGCCCTGAAGTGAAGTGACAGTCACTCGGTCGTGTCCAGCTCTTTGGGACCCCATGGACTATAGCCAGTTGGGCTCCTCTGTCCATGGGATTCTCCGGGCAAGAATACTGGAGTGGGTTGCCATTCACTTCTCCAGGGGATCTTCCCAACCCAGGGATTGAACTCGCATCTCCTGTGTCTCCTGCATTGCAGGCAGATTCTTTACCGTCTGAGTTACCAGAGAAGCCGATCAGCCCTGCTCTCCCTCAGGTCCACCTCCGTCAGCCTCTCATATCTGTCTGACATGTAAATCTGAACATGACACCCACTCGGTGGCTCTCCTGTGCCCACAGCCTAGTACACAGTGACCTCGTTCTTCGGCCCCATCTCCTGCGTTTTGCATGTTGGGAAACCTGTTATGAGTCCCCCAGTCCACCCCCTCCCCTGTGCAGTCATGCTGCTTCAAATTACAGCTGCCTTCTTTCACCAAGCCATGCCTCCATTGTGCGAGCATGCTCAGTCGGGTCTATCTTTCTGCCACCCTATGGACTGTAGCCCACCAAGCTCCTCTGTCCAAGGAATTTTTTAGACAAGAATATGGGAGAGGGTTGCCATTTCCTCTTCGAGAAAATCTGCCCCACCCAGGGATCAAAGCCGAGTCTCCTGTGTCTCTTGCCTCGCAGGTGGATTCTTTACCCACTGAGCCAGTGGGGAAGACTCTTATTTCTATTCAGTTCAGTTCAGTTGCTCAGTCGTGTCCAACTCTTTATGATCCCATGGACTGCAGCACACCAGGCCTCCCTCTCCATCACCAACTCCCAGAGTTTACCCAAACTCATGTCCATTGAGTTGGGGATGCCATGCAACCATCTCATCCTCTGTCGTCCCCTTCTTCTCCCGCTTTCAATCCTTCCCAGCATCAGGCTCTTTTCAAATGAGCCAAGTCCAATTTCTCTTCATCAGTTCAAATGTCATCTCCTCCAAGAAGCCTTTCCTGATCCCTCTTTTCTAATCCCAGCTCAGACTAAGTGACTCTTCGGAGCTCCATACGTAGCCGCCTCTGTCTCAGAGCCACTGTACTGTTTATAACGCAGCTGCTGAAGTATCGGTCACCCCATTAGGCTGTGAGCTCTCTAGAGGTAGAAGCCAGCCTCAGTCATCCTCAACTCCTGGGAACAAACATCATGCTTGCTACATAAAAGCCATGCTGGGCTTTCAGCTTTCAGGTTATCCTTGAAGGACCCCTGTCCAGGACAGACCATATTCCAGCCACACTGCTGACATGCCATCTGAGTGAATAAACTCAAAAGGAGATCCAGGAAGGCCTTTGCAGGAGAGTTACTAAAAGAGGCAGTCATCCAGGTGAAGGAGGAGGCTGGGTGAAAGCGGCAACACGCCAGCTACGGGTGACAGGAAGGCTTGTCTCATTTCCAACAACTTTCTCTCTTTGACCCCACTGCCCCAGGTTGGTTTAGAGGAGGCGGCAGTTCTGAACCATCCTACAGGACAACACAGGCTCTGCCTCTTACCTGATAAACATGCCGATGGCATAGGCCACGAGGAAGGCGTTGTCCACGGCCCCCAGTAACTCCTTGTAGTTGCTCTTATCTGTAGGCGGACCGGGGAGACAGAAAGCTGGCTGTCTCTCCGGGCCTGGATGGGGAGCAGGCGTGGAGAGGAGCCGCTCGCCCCGCTCTTACCAAAAGGGGCCCAGTTGCACCATGTGGTGTCATTGAGACTGTGGGTGCTGTTGAGGGGCTGGATCACCTCTGAGCAGTTGTGGTGCAGACGGCTCTGGAGAGGCGACGGGTGCGCAGGTCAGGGGTTAAGCCAGTAACCCCCTCCCCACCACACCAGCCCACTGCCCCTCCCTCCTGGACTCCCTGCATCTTCCTCTGACACCCGGTCAGGCGGGCATGGCTCTGGGGACAAGGGGCCAGGGCAGAGACTCGGTGAAGCACAAGGGGTGTCTACGAGCAGCACCCGGGGGACCCAAGGTGCCTGCTCTCTGGTTCCACCCCCAACTCCCCGACACTGCTCTCTTGGTGAAGAAACCCAGGAAACTCTCCTGGGAAAAAGAACTGCTAAAAGTGGGAGTCAGCCAAGGGGGAGGAGACAGACTTGGAGACCAAGATAAGGGACAAGGACTGTGCTTCATTGAGCTCTGGGCTGTTCTACTGAAGTATTTCCGTATTCCTGCTGAGGCCAGCAGTCCTGCATTCTTCCTTACCCCCGGGCCAGACTCACCTTGACGACACTGATGGGCTTCCGGGACATGTGATAGCAGGTGTAGATTAAGAAGGTGATGAGCAGGATGTAGGCTCGGTACCTGCAGGGGAAGGTGGGCATCTGGGTTAGCAGGGAATCCAGGCCTACTGTCTCCACTGTGTCCAGGAAGCAGTCCGCCTGTGCCTGTTCTGGCAGCACCACCAACGCTCCCCTCCAGACACAAGCTGCTCGGGGCAGAGGCCAAGGGGAGGGGAGGGACAGGTGCCCAGAGGCCAGAGCGCTCAGAGTTCCTGCTCCCGAGGACAGAGGCCTCCCAACAGAGCTGGGCCAGCAGCAGCGTCCTAGACGACACCAGAGTGCCCTCTGCGGCTCTTGTCACTGCCCATCGCCTCTACTTCTCCTTGTCTTCCCTAAGATCAGGGTGCCTCTGTGTGTGTGTGGAGAGAGATGGGGGTGCAGGGAGACAGAACTGTGTTTAAATACCGGAAACGGTGGAAGCTGGTAGGAGGATGATGCATGCCAAGTGTCTCCTTCTTAAAAAAACTTTTTATTTTGTATTGGGGTAGGGCTGATGAACAATGTGATAGTTTCAGTGAACAGTGAAGGGACTCAGCCATACATATATATGTATCCATTCTCCCCCAAACTCCCCTCCTATCCAGACTGTGACATAACATTGAGCAGAGTTCTCTGTGTTATACGGTAGGTCCTTGCTAGTTATCCATTTTATTTTACTTTTAAAATTTTTATTATTTTTAAGACCAGAAACATTTTGTATTGGGGTACAGTCGATTAAAAATGTTGAGGTAGTTTCAAGTGAATAGCAAAGGGACTGAGTCATACATATACATCATCCATTTTAAATGTATCAGTGTGTACATGTTGATTCCAAACTTCCAGAAAAGGTCTATCTTTAAAGTGAGGTCAACTACTCCTCGTAAGCCTAGTTGGTTGCTCAGTCGTGTCTGACTCAGCCACCCATGGACTGTAGCCTGCCAGGCTCCTCTGTCTGTGAGATTCTCCAGGTATGAATACTGGAATGGGTAGCCATTCCATTCTCCAGGGGATCTTCCCCACCCTGGGACCAAACTCAGGTCTCCTACATTGCAGGCAGATTCTTTACCGTCTGAGAGAAGCCTAGAACACTGCAGAAATAGCACCTGCTACAGCCCAGCAGGAGCAGAGTCCAAAACACAGAGGGAAATGTGGCAGCAGGAAAAAGCTGGTTGACAGGACCCAGGTCCTCTGCCTGGCTCCATGCTAGTGCATTCCTCCAGACAGAAGGCTCACTCTTTCCATTGTGGCTCACGCATCACACAGCCCTCTCCCACCCCCGCTTCTCATCCCGTGCACTGATCTGGGGTGGAAAACACAGGTCAGCCAGGCACCACTGAAGTTTCCACTGCCCGCCCCACTCTTCTCCTTCTCCTGAGGATCTGGGGGAGGGCCCCCCATGTCCTCCTGAGTCACTGCTTCCCCAGCAGAGCATCAGCTGAGCCGACTCAGCATCCAGGAGCCAGGAAGTACATGGAGAAGAGAGCTCAGTGTGGACTCCAGCCCAGGAGAAAGGCCAGAGCCTTGGTTTCTTAAAGATCCCCTGGAGAAGGTGGGGAAGAAGGGGAGAAGCCTCATTCTATCCCTGGGTTCCTTGAATCAAAGAGCCAGGACACTGGAGGCTCGGTCTGCCCTCTCTAGCGATCTGACTCCAAACCCCAAATCACTTCCCCACAAGCATGTTGCAGAGGCTCGGGTTTGTGAAATGAAGGGTGTTACATCAGAGGCTGAAATCAGGTTGGGCTGCCAGGCTCCTTCTCACTTCGCCCCTGGACTCCTGCACTATCTCCATCTCTCCACTGCTTCATAGCTCATCTTCCGAAGAGAATGAAGGTACATGTACCCTGCTGTCACCAGGCTGAACATTTCCCAGTGGCTCTCCATTCCATTAAGTACGAAGCTCCGTACAAAATAAAAAGCTTAAAGTTTGGGGGGAGAAAAGAATAAAGCTCCAACTCTAGCCTGGCTTTCAGGCTCCTCTACTGCATGGTATGGCTCCTACTTCCAGACACGGGGTGCATGGAGGCAGGGGGTCACAGGGGAGTTTCCAGGGAATCTGGGGTTATTCCCAGGGACTGTCACAGTGACCCGCATAGACAAGCTTGGTGGCAGCAATGTTTTCCAACTGGTAAACGGCTCATGACTCCTGGATCAGGGACTTTCAGAATCTGGCAGCAGATGGGGGGAGGGGGTGAAAGGATTTGGAGACTGTGCCCAGCTGGGCTTCTTCAAGAAGCAAAGGATGGAAGAAAACCACAGCCCTGCACATTAACACTCACCAGTTTCCTGTCTGGAAAAAAGCTTCAAGTTTTGTAGATGTGTGTGTGTGTGTGTGTGTGTGTGTGCGCGCGCGCGCGCACGCGCACTCAGTTGTATCTGACTCTTGGCAACTCCAGGCTCCTCTGTCCATGGAATTTTCCAGGCAAGAATATTGGAGTGGGTTGCCATTTCCTGCTCTGGGTGATCTTCCCAACCTGGGATCGAACCCATGTCTCCTGGGTCTCCTGTATTGGTAAGTGGATTCTTTACCACTGAACCACCTGGGAAGCCTCTAATTAACTGTGTAACCAAATGCAAGTTCTTTAATTTTTTGCCTCCGGTTTCCTCATCAGATGTACAGGAGAACAGCACCGACAACATCTAAGTCAAAGACACGTGACTACAATGCAACACTCACCCTGGTCCTCAGGTCTCTGCTGTGCTACCCTTAAGACCTCCGCCCCTGGGCTCAGCCAAGTCTCTTTTCTCTGCTACATGGACGCAGTGACCCTGGTGATAAATCAGATCTCCTTGGCTTCCCAGATGGTGCCGTGGTAAAGAATTTGCCTGCCAATGCAGGATATTCAGGAGATGTACGTTCGATCCCCGGCTTGGGAAGACACCCTAGGGAAGAAAATGGCAACCAGCTCCAGGATTCTTGCCTGGGAAATCCCATGGACAGAGGAGCCTAGCAGGTACCGTCCATAGAGTCGTAAAGAGTCAGACAGGACTGAGTTGCTGAGCTTACCCGCTGGGCCTCAAAGATCCCCCGGGCCCCGCGGAGGCCCCGGCACTGACTGTCCTCCCTTGACAGGGCTGCCAGTGAGGCCCAGGCTGCCCTCAGCCACGCTGAGCCCCAGGAGCTGGTCGGAGTCAGTGAGGGGTCAAAAGGTACAGCCCCGCTGGCAGACACCCTTCTCCTCCCCACCGCTCCCAGCCGGGCCCCACTGCTGACGTCTCGGTCTCCCTGAGATGGAGCCAGGACCGCCCCACCCCCACGCGCATCCCACCACGTGCCCGGCCCTGAGCTAGGGACCTGGGGAAACCAACCGTAAGAGAGACCTCTGCCCGCCGGGGCTCACGGGGCAGCAGTGAGTAAAGGACCGGGGTGACTGTGCTACAAAAGACGGCGGCCAGCCCTGCGGGACTCCGGAGCGGGGCACCCAGACCGGCCGGGAAGGGGGCAGGGTCAGGAGAGGAATCTGTGAGTGGACCTTAGACAGTCATACAGGGTGAAGGAAGTCAGAAAGAGAAAAACGAACATAGTATATTAACCTGCATGTGTAGAAGCTAGAAAAAGGGTATTTGCAAAGCAGAAATCGAGACACAGAGAACAAATGTATGGATACCAGAGGGGAAGCGGAGGGTGGGATGAATCGGGAGATTGGGATTGATGTGTATACACTACTGATGGGAGTGCTAATTCGCTTCACTCGTGTCCGACTCTTTTGTGACCCTATGCACTGCAGCCCGCCATGCTCCTGTCTGTCCACGGGATTCTCCAGGCAGGAACACTGGAGTGGGTTGCCATGCCCTCCCCCAGGGCATCTTCCGGACACAGGGATCAAACCCAGGTCTCTTGCATGTCCTGCACTGGTGAGAGGGTTCTTTACCACCAGTAGTACCTGGGAACCCTAAGTATAAAATAGGTAACTAAAGAGGACCTACTGCACAGCACAGGGAACTCTACTCAAAAAAGAGGGGAGATATATATATCTATCTGATTCACTTTGACATACAGCAGAAACTGATACAATATTGTAAAGCAACTATACTCCAACACAATTTTTTTAAAAAAGAAAGAAAGAATCCTGGAGGTGAGGTCTCAGCCCAGTCTTCACAAACTGGCAGGAGGCAGCCAGGTCCACCCGGGCAGGGGTGGGAGCAGGGCCAGGGAGAGGGGAAGTGCGTGTGCAGAAGCGTGGAGGCGTGAATATCACTACCTGTTTGGGGAACTCTGTATGGTTCAGGGTGTAGTTCAGGGTGTCTGGAAGGTGGGGCTGAGCCAAACACGGCAGGTGAGGGTGCTGGGAAGGAGGAAAGGGACAGGTCATGGAGGGCCTTGGGCGAGATTGGACTGTCTCTTGGGGTGACGGGACGTCAGTGAAGAGGGATGGGATTTTCTAGGTCACAGAGTTCTGGGCACCAGCGAGGTGGGGACCCAGGGCTCTGCCCTGCTGGTGAGTTGGGAAAACTCCAGCCGGGCTTCTTTGCAGAAGGCAGGGCCGGCTTCCTCTGCCTCGTTCATCCTGCCAGCCACTCCCCAGGCACACGGCCACCCCCAGGGAGACCCTTGGTGGTGCCCTGGACTCTGGAATCAGGTGAAACCTGCTTTCATTCCTTACACCTGTGTGTCATCTGAAAGTAGAGTTTATCACCTTTGTCACAGGGCTGTTGATAGGTTGATGAGATGATGCATACCTCTTACAGGTTTCTGACACGCAGTCCACACTCAAAAACAACAGCGATGATGATTTCAGGTTTTGAGGAAGGAAAACTGGAGTGGGCGGAGACAGCTCGTGCCGCTCTGTTAAGGGAGCTGAGCAGTGGGGATGGGCACCAAGCTGCTCTGAGCAGTGGGGGCTCCAGGCCCTGGATGTGCCTGTCAGGTGGGGGTCTGGAGGCTGGCTACTCCTCTCCTCCCCACCGGCGCAGCGTGCAGACCTGGGCTGGAGGCGTCTTTGTAGACGCCTGAGGCTACGAGTGCCTACGGGGAGCCTGCAAGGGGACAGAGCACGGGCTGGCCTGCTGGGCCCGCCCTGGAGTAGATGGGGAGGCTTAGCAGAGGTCCACAGACATGCCGATCGGCCAGATTCCAGGCCTGCCCAGAGGCCTGGCTGACCTTTCTCCCAGCTCTGACCCCATCCCTCCGTAGAAAACCTGACGCCTAAGAGAGCAGGAGAGTCAGGGAGGGAGGCTGTGGGACAGAAGATCCTCAGAGTGCTGTGTGATGCTGGGCTGGGCACTCCTCCTCTGGGACTCCTTGCCTGGACCCCAGCACGATGGCAGGAGGAGCCCAGAGGGGCCCGGCTAGCTGGGGAGAGCGTGCTTGGAGCCAGGCCTCTCCTTCGTCCAGTTCGCTTTCCATTCCACTTTGACATCTCTTAAAAAGGCCAAGGTGCCATAGTTCAAAGGGGACTGGGGACATGGGTGGAGTGAAGGGCTGGGCTGAGGCCAGCGACCTCACAGTAGCTCGCTGGAAGATAGCTGACGGGCTCCTGACGCCTTTGGAAGCCGCAAGTTTCACTTCTGCCCTCACGAGCCCTTCTTTTAGAACCAAGGGGCCCCAGAGAGGGGGGCAGGGGGAAAACACACACAGAGCCCGGCCTTACCCAGCTGGCCCCAGGGCAGCTGCAGAGGGGAGGGAAGGCAGCCCAGGGGCTGGGCAGGCTGGACAAGCCAGCCAGGGACCCTGGAACCTGCACCGCACGGCCCACAGACTGTTCCAGGCGGGGTGCCTACCCCAGGACCCTCCAAGTCTGTGTTAGTGAGAAATGTCACTTCCGAGAGTCTCACCTCCCCTTGCCCAGCACTGGTTACTGAGTAACCAAGTCAGATAGAGAGGTGGACTGGCTATCTCTTAACTATTAGCTGACAGTCCAACTTACTCTTTCAAATGAGCACGCTAATAGCTTTATGGACCTCGTTAAGACTTTGCACTAGAAATGCTTCTGAGGTAGGGACAAAGAACAATGTCTGTCAAAGCAGTGACCGATAACAAACAAAACCCCAAGGACCTGCTACCACCACCAGCGCAACAATAGAAAATAAGAAAGAGTCTAGGAGAGGGACCTTAGGAGAGAGTGGCAGGAGGTCCCTTTCGTCCAGCGTCTACCAGGTCATCACCCGGTCCTTGCATCCCCCTCCTGGCTTTGCAACCACATTGCAGACGGTTCCCATTCCCATTTCAGGCCCCAGGTCATGGGGGACTTGAGCTCCCTCACTGACCCACTCCTATCACTTCCTGCCTCAGCCTAGGCCTTCAGTGGAGTCTGGGGCAGCTAGTTGATGTATAGGGCCATTTGGGTTGGCCACGTGAGAGACTGGGCTGGCTGTGGCTCCTGGTGACCTTGGCACTTGCCCTGAGGAGATGAACTTGGTGGCCTGTCCTTGGATGTGCCAGTTCTGGGACTCAGCAGATCTGGAAGGGAGAGAGGGCTGGGGATGGTAAGAACCAGGGCAATGGTGACGAGGCCATCACTGTGCTTCCTGCCAAGTCCTCCACCACCACTGGGACACAGCCTGGTGGGAAAAGGCCAGGCTGGAACAGACCACGCAGGGCAGAGCCCCCGAGCCGGGCTTCCCACGGACAGGAGGGGATGGAGACAGGCCATACGGGACGGGCCAGGTCCGTGACGGCCTCTGACGAACAAAGCCCTCCTGGAGCTGAGCGCAGCATGACTGATGGATCCTCCACGTGCTGCCCTTTCCTCCAGCTGGGACTCAGGCATTTGCTCAGAGGGATCGAGGGGACTCTGGGCTCAGTCCCAAGGTCCTTCCAGAGAAGGAAGTCGTTGGCTAGTAGCACAAGCCGCCCAGGACTTTCTAGAAGGAACGAGTACATCATAATCTTTTTTTAGGAGAGTGGAAACTATAGGCTAGATTGCTAGACTGCTTTGTTTTGAGAAGGAATCTAAGCAGGAGAACCCTGAGTGTTCAGACGGAATGAAAAGACCCGGCTTTCAGCTATAGCATGAGGTGTCAGGTGGGTACCTGGAAAACCTCTGGGAGCATGTGAGAGCTGGCAGGGTTTGGAAGAAGTAGGCAGGAAGTTGGTCTCTCTTCTGCAGAGAGGCTATGCAAACAGCAGCAGTGGAACGCACTGATGGTCGCAGGACTGTAGTCCTGCCAGGGCATCAGGACGGGGGCCCTCCTCTGGAGAGTCTCTGGAGGTCTGGCTCCCGGCTCACCCTCCTCTATGCCTTCTCCCAGGCATGAAGGATCCAGGGGGTGAGGCATGAGCCGGAAGCCAAAACGGGAGCACCAAAGCTGTCCACCTCGCCTCTACCCCACATAGCAACTCGGGGGCTGTGAGATGGGGGGTGGGGGTTGTGGGCTTCACCGACTCTGCCCTTGGTGTCTGGCCCCAGTTTGGCATCACTCGGGAATTGCTCACCCCCAACTTCAGTGCTCAGGTGGTACCGCCAACTGGAAGACGTAAGGCCTTGGCCATCCATACAGAACTTTCCCAAACCGTTGCTGCCTTCTAGATTAGACGGCAGCCCCTGGGGCAGAGTGCCCCACCCAGAGCCAAGGAAGCGCTCGTCAGTCTGCTCCGTAAAGGGGAAACGGCAGAGAGGAAGAGGAAGCAGAGCAGCTGGGGGAGAAGACAGCAATCATGGCTGGGGGGGAGGGGAGCGACCAGGGTCACATGCTCTCTGGGGATGAGTCTGAGGACGGGGTGGGGGTGGGGGTGCGGGAGTGGGGACAGGGGACAGGCTCAGCCCTCCAGGTCCTCCGCCAGGATCTCTCATTCCTTCTCGGAGCTGCCTCTCACCATCACAGCTCATCCATACTGGGGACCACGAAAATAAGACAAGAGAAAGCTGCTTTGGCAGCGTCTGGCAACCCTGGTGTGAAGCCACAGCAGAACAGGGAAAAGTTCGTTAGACCAACAGGAGGCTGACTCTTAACTTCTGGTTCTGTGACTGTGACCCTGGGCCAGCTATCTCACCTCTTGGCCTCTGCTTGAGCTTCTTTAAAGCGAGACAGTAAACTGTCATCGAGGTGGCCCTGGGGATTAATGCAGAGAACATTTCACCTCTCAGTCTCATTTCGCTCTTCCTTTAAATGAGATACTAAGGGACTTTCCTGGTGGTCCGGTGGCTAAGACTCTGCGTTCCCAAGGCAAGGGCCTCAGGTTCGATCCCTGGTCAGGGAACTAGATCCCACAGGCCACAGCAAGAGTTCGGATGCCACAGCGAAAGATCCCACATGCCACAACAAAGAGCACAGCCAAATAAATAAATAAGATAGCTAATTCCTATCAGAGAGGGGGTGGCAGAGAATAAGATGGTTGGATGGCATCATCAACTCAATGGATATGAGCTTGAGCAAACTCCAGGGAGACAGTGAAGGACAGGGAAGCCTGTCATGCTGTAGTCCACAGGGTTGCAAAGAGCTGGACACGGCTGAGGGACTGAACAATATCACAGAAGATGTCCGTAAGTACTATGAGCTGTGATGGACCTGGCAGCAGGCCCTCAGCAAACTCTGGCAGACAGATCCACTGGTCCCTGCGGCAGCACCACCTGCCTCACCATTCCAGCTCCCACGGGAGGGCTGGAATGTGGGGGAGGACTGCCACGAGGGAGTTGGAAACTCCTGCTTTCTTGCCCGTCCGGTGCCTCATCCCCTTCCTGCTCATCCGGCTCCTGCTCCTCCTCCCACGGGCTCCTCTCCCCGCCACAGGTCCCAGGAAAATGGGCCCAGCCCCATGTGCAGCAGCCATAGTCATCTCTCTGGCAAGATGCCCACACTGCCATCTGCCCCCAGACAGGCCCACTCAGAGGTTGGCACAGGGGCAGGGCACTGGCTAGGGCAGGCCCAGCACCGGGGAGTACTCAGAGGGGCTGCCGGACACAGCAGGGGTCTGACCGGAGGAGGGGGGGTGGGTACCATCTTCCTGGCCAGAGACTCCTCCAAGTCTCTGCCTTCTGCTGGCACAGCTCGTGCCACCTGCCTCTCAGCCTCCTATCCATGGGGGCCATACCTTCAGACCCCCAGGCTCCCGCCATCAGGCGACCAGGTTGGTGACCTCCCTGCCCTGCCTGCCACTCCACGGCCTCTGCTCAGAATACCTCCTGATCCAGCAAGTCAAATGCTACCTTTCCTTTCTAATGAAGATGAATCCCACCTCCAGAAACTGACAAGCACCAAGCCATTCCCAAGTACTAAGTGTGCTCCAGACACCGGGCTAAGTGCCTTCAATGTCTTCTCAATTTCACCAAAGCCCTGGGCTAGAGGTACATTGTTATTTCCACTTTAATGACAAGGACCTGGAGCCTTAGAAATTTAGTGATCTGTCTCAAGCAAGACGCCTCTGTTTTCTTTTCCCTCCCACCCTCTAATCAGAAGGAAAAGACCAGGGACTTGGGAGTCCAGTTAACCTGGATTCAAATTCAGCTCAATCATTGACTAGCTATGTGGCGCTGGACAAGTTACATAACTTCTCTGTGCCTCATTATATCCTTATAATGGGGAATTAGGCCGGGAAACAATCGAAAAACTTGCAGTGGACCACAAACACAAGCCCTGGTACAGAATGGTAGGAAAAGCAAGTAGAATAATAGTCAATAATTAATGCTGAGTCAGTGCCTACTGTGAGCCTGGCACTCATCCTGCTTCACCTTGCGACAATTTTTAATCCTCACAAGTACGGAATGAGGCAGGTGTTACAAATATCCTTGCTGTACAGAGCTCGGGGGGAGCCCACCCGCCAGGGTCCCACTCCAGAATGCCTTCTTTCTTCTCTTCTGTTTAAAAGTCCTCCCTGGGAACGTGTGGAAGCAGCCAGTTTGATAATGAGAGGACACTCCCTCCCTCCAGATTAATCCTTAATTCCGAGAAAGTAGGACTGTGACTTAATCATCTTTGTAAGCCTGAGAGTTCAAAACAATCTTGTGCCTACAGTAAGAACTACAATGACGTTGGGTGTTTGTTAGGAGTCCGAACCTACACACATCAAGAAAGAAGTGAAGGAACACTTGCCGCGGGCTCTCCATCAGCCATGAACCTTCATGGATCACTTTTGCCCCCAAGAACCCACCTGACTTTTACTGATGTGGGGGCAGGGGTAGGTGGCACTCAGAGACGTTGACTATACAAAAGCACACAGTGGTGAGAGGATTTCAATTCAGATCTGTCTTAAACCTGGGAGATGTGGTTGGATTCACACTTTAAGGAGTGTATCAATGACATGTGCAGCTGTAGAAAGTTATGTGTGTTTCTGAGCTCTTCTAAAATGCTGGTGTGGGACAGGCTACTTCCAATGACCCAGTCTCACTGCCCCCTCATTTTCTCTGAAATACTAGTTCCTTTGGTTAAAAGGTATAGTTAATATATATGAATAAGACTCTACTAGGAACAATAAATAGCAGAGAGGTACAAATTTGTACATACAGTAATGAGATGTATTTTTGTTTATTAAGAGAAAAAAGAGAAGTAGAATATGATTATTTATATAAGTATCTCAGAAATGGTTTGTTGCATGAGAAATTTCTATAGACTTCTCAACACCCTCATGGTCCATGATCTGTCTCTACGGATCAGTATCCTGGTGTGTTTTACCTGATGATGACTATATTGTTACTGGTCATGACTTCAGCTAATCTTATCCAAACTGCAACTTCTTTATTTTGAGTCTAGGATCTTCTAGGTCAGTGACTTTCAACTGTGGAGGTACATCAGACTTTCCTATGGAGCTTTATTAAAACATAGATGTTTAGGACTTGCTGGTGTATGTTCATGCACAGTTGTGTCCGACTCTTTGCAACCCATGGACTGTAGCCAGCCAGACTCCTCTGTACATGGAATTCTCCAAGCAAGAATATTGGAGTGCTTTGCCATTTCCTCCTCCAGGGGATCTTTTCGACCCAGGGATCAAACCTATGTCTTCTGCATTAGCAGGCAGATTCTTAACCACTAAGTCACCTGGACTTACTAAGTCTAAGTTGACATTCTTGGTATTCCCGAGGCATATTATGTAAATTATGTCTTGGGACTTCTATATATCTCTAAATACATAAAAATATATATACTGAGATATAAAAAATCTTGAGATATTTTTCCTCTATAAAAATTATCCATTCTTAAAAATCAGATATTATGTTCACCATCTTCTTTGAAATTAACCTTAAGTGTGTTTTTAGACACTGTCTAATATTTTCTGGATTGGCTTCATGTGTGTTACATACCTCAGGAACAACCAGACTGCACTGTTAGCTGCATTTTTCTTATCATGACTTCTCATCAGATCATTCACTTTTGAAAATTATCATTAATAAATTAATCCATATCTTTTCAGATCCCTGACCCTTACAGATAGTTTCTGTTCTATTCTGGATGTTCCCTAAAGGCTCTGCAACCATCTATAAGCCAAAGGTTTTATCTTTAACAACCGAGCACTGTCTCACAAAATCAGTGGACCAGGTACACACCCGTGGGTACAGACTCTTGGTGATATCATTCAGATACCTTTAAGAACATACCTGTGGACTGAGTCAGGATTTCCAAAACTTAGGTAAAGAAGCTGACAGGTTTATGAGGTTGCTGACCCAAGATTCAGCAGAATAAGAATTAATCACTTAGAACTGAATGAACTGATAAGGATGATTGTCACTGACATTTGGAATGTCAGTGACATTATAGCGTTCAGTGTTCTGAATATATAAGAAAGCTCTTTTTTCTTTCTTCTTAATATGTCTGTAACCCATAACAATTTAGGAGATTCTGTTTTTGTAAACTGAAATAAAATATTTGTAAATACATTATTCTCTCAACCCGACTCCCCAGAATTTAGAAACTTTTATTGTCTCCTTGCTTTTTATAAAATATGGTTATTTGCAAAAGTTCAATAAGAATCTGTCCTCTTTATTTTACCAGAGCATATTTGAAAACGGGTTTACCAGGTGTCTCAGCAGTAAAGAATCCACCTGCCAATGCAGGAGGCGTGGGTTTGATCTCTGGGTCAGAAAGATCCTCTGGAGAAGGAAATGGCAATCCACTCCAGGGTTCTTGCCTGGGAAATCCGGACAGAGGAGCTTGGGGGACTACAGTCCATGTGCTTGCAAAGAGTCAGACATGACTTAGCGACTGAACAACAACAATTAGAAAACTCGGTTTTGCAACCAAGGCCTTGCCTGGAATATTATATTTGACAATGATACTCGTTTAATCAGATATTGATGCCACTCTTAAGGAATTAAGATTGACAGCTGATACAAAACCCTCCCAAGAAAACTGGTTTACTGTCTTCCCTTACAGGTAAATCAGGACTTCACTCCCTGGCAGGCCCAGGAATCTTAGGATATTTTGGGGACCTTAAGAAGAAGGGAATTTGTCTATTAATAAATGTATAGGTACAGCAGGTAAAACCTAGTGGAGACAATTTCTTGGCTTGGCTTCCTAATCTCAGAACAGTAAATAATAGAAGGCTTTTAAAAGTCCAGTCTCAGAACCCTTATGAAAACTTCCAGCCAAGGGAACTTAACATAGTAAATTATGTATACAGATAATCAGATCAAACCTAACACGACCAACCTTATTTTGTGACCAAGAATAATCATTCTTTGAGGCTATTTTTTTTAATCCTAGCAGAGAAAACTGTAGGACAGAAAAAAAAAAAATGTGTGTGTGCTTCTCTGAGAAACTGTGCATTGCCTAGAGGACGGCCCTCCCCTCCAAGTTATCTAATTCATGCCTTTCCCTGACCTTGAATTTCATCAAATGGTAAGTAACAAGTAAGTCATATAAAATATGTCCATGAACTGATAGAGTTTCAATAATCTGCCCTCTCAACCAGTTTTGCCTCAATATTCCTGACTTAAATGGGCACCTTCTTTGTACTCTTTTTAAAATTGTGGTAAAACGTCTGTCACATAAAATTTAACTATTCTTAAGTGCACAGTTCAGTGGCATTTAGTACTTTCATATTCTTGTGCAACCCTCATCCTTCATCTCCAGAACCTTCTCATCTCCCTAAACTGAAACTCTGTACCTATTAAACAGCAACTCCCCATTCTCCCCTCCCTGGATTTTCTTTTGTGCCAATTATACCATCTTCAGGCACCCTCATCACCAGTGAAATAAAATCTTTTTAACACATATTCATTTTTATATCCTTACAAGAGTCACCTGACTTTTTTTCTGAAAAATACCAAATAAATAAATGAGTGAGGAAGGCTGGCAGTGATGAGGAAGGTCCCCAAGGAGGGCTGTCACCAATTGGAAAGTGCTTCAGGTGACCATCCTGATTTGCCTAGGACTGAGGGGCTTTGGGGTGCAGGATTTTGTTTTAAAACAAAGCTGGGTCCTACTAAGAGCTTGCACCCCATCTAAAGGGTGATGATAATACTCCTAATGATAAAATTTTAGAATTTAGGCCTGATATTACTAATCAGAGGAAGGAGGAATCTGGCTATTAACGTTAAGTTTTATCATTTGCAAGCGATGGCAACTAACACAAAGTGAAACAAAAGGAAACAAAGACACGGTGTAGACCAAGCCAAGTGTTCCATTGTGTGGCCTCTGATGAAGAGTGGGTTGAAAACTCTCCAGCCCACCACACACCTGATGGTCCAGTGGCCTCCTCAAGCTTCCTTGGTCAGGAGCAAGTCGCTGGCCGGCTGCTGGGGTGACCAGCCAGTTGAGAAGCAGCTGGCCCCTGATCTGAGAGGTGTGTCCTCCCCGGGGATGTTCCTCAGGGCGGGAAGCCGCTCAAGGCAAGCTTCCAGGACCACTAGGTTCTGCTCTTGGAGCTATCCAAGGGCTAAAAGAGACCAAATGGGACACTCGGCAACGCCAATGGCCACTTTCTCGTAGCAGCAGCTGCCACGCCCTGACCTCGGTTCCCTAGTCCACAAACCGGGGGTCCCCGGGTGATAAAGGAGGCGCTCTGAGTCGGGTCTCCCCCAGGGGGGAGTGTGTGTGCGCGGAGGTGAGGATGCGAAAGGACAAGGCGGAGACGCTCCTGGGCAGCGTCCCAGGGAGGGGTTCGGGAGAGGCGGAGTGAGCACGTGCCACCTCACCTCCCCGCCGACCGCCGGCCAGATCCTACCAGAACCCCCCACCCTCACCCCAACAAGCGTCCTGGGACTCCCGGAGTCGGGTCTCAGTAGCGAGGCCGCCGGGCCCGGCGCTCCCCGTGCCCCCACGCCCCAGCCCCGCTCACTTGCTGTCCCTGGAGAAGGCGCGGAGGAACCAGATGCCGGGCGCCAGAGAGGACCTCATCGTGCCCGGCGGTACCCGAAGCGAAGTCGGAGCGGAGGAGGACGCGGAGCTGGGCACGCGTCCCGAGCTGACAATCCCCGGGGTTTAAATGCCCCGCCGGCCGGCCCGCCCCGACCCGGCAACCCGTGGCCTTTAGCCCCCGCCCCCTTGCACCTGACCGCCCTCGGGGCCGGCGGGCGCAGTGCAGGGCGCACGCGGCCTGCCCATCCTCTGGTCCGTCCGCTCGCACGCGAATTTCCCGTGCTTCGCCTCGGGCCGTGGACTCGCGGCGCTCCGCGCCTCTGTGGGCCCTTCAGCCCGAACTTGCCGGCTCACTTCCCTGCGGGAAGCGAAAGCTGCGATCACACATGCAGCCGGCTCTGAGCGACCTTCTGTCTGCCCGCAGCGGCTCCTGCCGCGCCTTCCTACCCTGGTTACTAGTGACCCCGACACGGCCGGGGAAACTGAGGCCGGCTGGAGGGCCAGGACTTACACCCCGCGGCACCCCCCTACAGGACCGCGGTCTGAGTGCGAGCGCCCCCTGGCCCCAAACATACTTCCCAGGTCCCAGCAGGGACTTGCTGTCCCATTCAGATTCCAGCCTGTGCGCTGAGCCAGCCAGGACCCTCTGATCCTCCCCACCACCACTCTACTCCCCACGGGGACAGGGTCGTGGCCACCCCTGCTCTCCCGTCTGCACGCCCGCAGCCATGCAACAGTGAAGGGCCCCTCAGAGGCACAGAATTCTGCACACTTCTAGCCTGAACGAGTTCCGGGGCATGTTTACACCTATAAAAAAGGAGTTATTGTGAGATCGTTGGCTGTGAAACCAAGGGTGAACTATAGCGGGGTGGAGAGGGAAGCGTGGCCTGGAGAATAAAATTGTTATTAGGACGTAAACTAGGAACGTCCCTGTGCAAATAGATTTCAGCTCTAACCCCACCCTGACCCTCACTCCTAGGAGTGCCCAGGCCCAAAGTTCAAGGTCAGAGACTTGCCGTAAGGGCTACACCAGACAGGATCGGACCCAGGAGAGTGGGCTTGGCCCTTACCAGTCCCGGAATCAGGCAAAAAGAGTTGTAAAACCCTCCCTTAACACCAGGAAGTCTGGGAGCCAGTATCTAGCGGCAGAGATGGAGATGCCAACAAGCAGAGCGCAGGAGGTGGGGGACCAGAAATGAGAGAGCGAACAGGAAGAAGGAGCCCGCTAGGGTGTGTAAGGTATGAAGCTGAGACACCTGAGGAAGAGCTCAGCTACCAGTAGCTAACTCAGCCCTTAAATTATACCATACACAGTGCCCAGATGTACATTCATTCCATTCATTCTTACAAGTCAGTGAGGTGGGCATGATCCATCTGGGAAGGCTGACCACATATGCTGGTTTGCCTGGGACAACCCCAGGAGACACCTGCTTCCCTAGAATGCATAATGGACAGCTCTGAGGTCAGTAACACCCAAAAGACATTGGGCCTGAGAGAAGGCAGATTAAGGGTGGAAAAGACATTGGAATAATGAGCTGATATCACCAGGAAGACAGCTGCTCGTGTCCCAGGGACTAGAGGGAAAGATAAAGTTGGATACAAAGGAGCCAAGAAAGCAGCTGAGCTCACTTGATGCTACACAGGAGGAGTACGTGGATGTCAGCAGGGGAAGGAAGGAACTGACCACCACGCCTCCAGAGGGCTTCCCAGGTGGCGCTAGTGGTAAAGAAACTGCCTGCCAGTGCAGGAGACATTAGAGACCCGGGTTTAATCCCTGGGTCGGGAAAATCCCCTGGAGGAGGGCTTGGCAACCCATTCCAGTATTCATGCCTGGAGAATCCCAAGGACAGAGGAGCTTGGTGGGCTACAGTCCGTGGTGTCGCAAAGAGCTGGACATGACTGAAGCGACTTAGCACACACACAGGCCTCCAGGGGTGCTATCCAGACCTCAGCAGTGTGGAATCGCTAGCTTTCCATTGCAGACAGAGCGAAGCCAAGGAATAAGACTCATTACCACTCATTTTACGTGCCCCTCTGGAGATGTGTTTTTGTCCCTTGGGAGATCACGCTCGTCTGTGGCTGGAACCCTCAGAGAGGCACAGGACTATCTCCTGTCGGGGGCATGGCTCCTGAGCTGCTGGGAGCCGGGCCAGTCCTGAGACAGTCTTTGTCTTGTCCTCCTTCCTTCCTGTGAATTCAACCTGAGATCCCTGTTCAAGGGGCCAGGACGGCAGTGAGGACGCTCCGACCCCACTGGGTCTGTGTTCCTCCCTTGCTCCCGTCGGGGAGCTGACAGTCATCTCCTTGCTTCCTTGCTTAGGGGAGTGACGAAAGAGGATATTCCTTTCACTCACCTACACAAGCTTCCTACCTTTGGTTCACCTTCCTGTTATCTGGCCCCCCTCAGATACCTGCTCAAAACCAGCAGGGTGTGAGTAGTGGTATCTAAAGGAAATCAGGAGGGAGGGGATGAGCTATGGAATCACACACTAAAGCAAAAGAGCCTTAGTTCTCACTGTAGGTAGTGATTAAATTAAATTTTTTAAAATTTTAAATAATTTTAAATTTTTTATTTATTTATTTTTTAATTTCTGGCATATGAGGTCTTAGACCCTTGACCAGGGATCAAACCCATGCCCCCTACAGTGGGAGCACGAGTTTTAACCACTGGGACATCAGGAGGTCCCATGGATAGACCTATAATTGGTCAAAAATGTTCACCATGACACTCTGTTATATTTTAAATGGATAACCAACAAGGACCTACTATATAACACAGGGAACTCTGCTCAATGTTAAATGGCAGCCTGGACGGGAAGGAGTTTGGGGGAGAATGGATACAGCTATATGTTATGGCTGAGTCCCTTTGATGTTCAGCTAAAACTATCACAACATTGTTAATCAGCTATATCCCAATACAAAATAAGAATTTTTTTTTTAATGTTCACTATAGTTTAGTATTGAGTGAGTGAAAGACACTCAGTTGTGTCTTTGCAAGCCCATGGACTATAGCCCAGCAGGCTCCTCTGTCCGTGGGATTCTCCAGGCAAGAATACTGGCATGGGTAGCCATTCCCCTGATGCTGGCAGTTCATGGCTTTTTGTCCATCAATCACCAGTTCCTATTGCTAGCAAGTTTCTTTGGCCATCCACAGAGATTTTTGGGTGGTCAGTTATTTGTTTGGATCCTTCCAGATAGGGCAACGAGTATCCTTTCTGGTATTGTGGAGGGACCCAGGGACTTGAGTTCTTAAGAAAGTCTGTGAGAACAGACCATGAAGAAAAGCATCAGGCGGCAGAAACTTCACATTTCCCTGTACACACACAAGCATCATTATTCAAATACATTTTTCCCCTCCCACTTCTGTCTCACTAAACAGAGAATAGCACAATTTTTGTGATAGAATCAAAGCTCAGGCCCTTGATTAATGGGGTAGGAGTTGAGATATTAAAAGAAATACAGATTATTCAACATTTTAAAAATTCATTTTCTTTTTCCTTTGGCCACACCCATGTAGGATCTTGGTTTCCCCACCAGGGATCAAACCCACACCCCTGCGGTGGAAACATGCATTCTTAACCATGGACCACAAGGGAAGTCCCTAAAGATTCTATTTCACTTAGGCCTTTTTATTGAGAGGCCAAGAGTAGTGAAAAGAACATGGGCTTTGCAGCAGAGCCACCTCTGTCTCAGCTGCTTCTCTGAACCTCAGTTCTCTCCTCTGTAAAATGTGGACAATAACATCTGCCTTGCAGGGGAGTTGTAAGAATTTAAAATTATGCATATAAAAAGTGTGTGGCCATATTAAATAAGTTTGGTGGATGAGCTTATATATAGCATTAGGAACAGATACTGACTACAACTGTTAGAAACCAATGGCCATTATACATGTGAAAAAAATACAGGCAGCAGAGGATCAGAGACCTTAAAAAGTGTTGGTGGACAATGAGGTAGCATCTCACGCCGGTCAGAGTGGCTGCCATCAAAAAGTCTACAAACAGTAAATGCTGGAGAGGGTGCGGAGAAAAGGGAACCCTCTTACACTGTTGGTGGGAATGCAAACTCATACAGTCACTATGGAGAACAGTGTGAAGACTCCTTAAAAAACTGGAAATAGAACTGTCACATGACCCAGCAATCCCACTGCTGGGCATACACACCGAGGAAACCAGAATTGAAAGAGACACGTGCACCCCAATGTTCATCGCAGCACTGTTTATAATAGCCAGGACATGGAAGCAGCCTAGATGTCCATCAGCACACAAATGGATAAGAAAGCTGTGGTACATATACACCATGGAATATTACTCAGCCATTAAAAAGAACACATTTGAATCAGTTCTAATGAGGTGGATGAAACTGGAGCCTATTATACAGAGCGAAGTAAGTCAGAAAGAAAAACACCAATACAGTATATTAACACATATATATGGAATTTAGAAAAATGGTAACGATGACCCTATATGTGAGACAGCAAAGAGACACAGAATAGACTATTTGACTCTGTGGGAGAAGGTGAGGGTGGGATGATTTGAGAGAATAGCACTCAAAGTAAAGTGCCATGAAAATGAAAGTTGCAAAAATCTTAAGAAGAGTTGCTTTTAAACTTCTTCCAGCCAACGCAATCAAAAAATAGATAAATAAGGTGGCTGTGTATCCAAAAAAGATTTTGTTTCTCAATAAAAGACAGTTTTGGGAACTTCCTTGCATTGTTGGTGGGAATGCAGATTGATAATAGCTACTATGGATAACACTATGGATATCCCTAAAAAAAAAAAAAGAAAAGAAAAGAAAACAAACTAGGAATAAAATTACCATATGACCTAACAATCCCACTACTGGGTATATGCTCTGAGGAAACCATAACTGAAAAAGACACATGTACCCCAATGTTCATTGTAGCACTATATTGCTAAGACATGGAAGCAACCTGGACGTCCATTGACAGATGAATGGATAAAGAAGTTGTATATATACACAATAGAATATTACTCAGCCATAAAAAGGAACACATTTGAATCAGTTCTAATGGGGCAGATGAACCTAGAACTTAACGATACAGTGTGAAGTAAGTCAGAAAGAGAAAAATATCATATATTAATGCATATATGAGCTTCCCAAGTGGTGCTAGTGGTGAAGAACCCATCTGCCAATTGCAAGAGATACAGACAGGTTTGTTTCCTGGGTCAGGAAGATCCCCTAGAGAAGGGCATGGCAACCCAGTCCAATATTCTTGCCTGGAGAATCCCAGGGACAGAGGAGCCTAGTGGGCTAGAGTCCATGGGCTCACAAAGAGTCAGACACGACTGAAGCAACTTAGCACACATGGAATCTAGAAAGATGGGACTGATAAAACTATCTGCAGGGCAGCAATGGAGACACAGACTCAGAGAACAGACTTGCAGATACGGTGGGGAAGTGGGGCAAATTGAGAGAGTAGCACTGAAGCATACACATTTCCATATGTAAAATTACACAGCCAGTGGAAATTTGCTATGTGACACAGGAGCTCAAATCTGGTGCTCTGTGACAACCTAGAGGGCTGGGAGGGGGGATCAAGAGGGTGGGGACATAGGCATGCCTATGGCTGATTCATGTTGGTATATGGCAGAAACCAGTGCAATATTGTAGAGCAATTATTCTCCAATTAAAAATAAATTTACATAAAAAATTAAAAGAAATAAATCCAAAACATAAACAAATAAAAGACAATAGTTTGAAAGCTCTTGGCAAAGAAAGCCCCAGAATTGATAAGACTGGTCAAAGGGAGGGTCTTCAGTCTCCTCAAGACTCAATGGCCTTAAGAATGGGCTTTTGAGACCACTAACAGTGAAACAAGGGGGAAGCCCTGCTCTCAAACCATCAACCAGTGGCAGCAGATATATATAAGGAGACAGACTGCAGGAGGGAGGGAGCAGATTGGGGAAGTGGTTAAATTATTATGGTCTCCCAGGACTTCCCTGGTGGTCCAGTAGATAAGAATCTGCCTGCCAACTCAGGGAACACAGGTTCGATCCCTAGTCCAGGAAGATTCCACATGTCATGAGGCAACTAAACCTGTGTACCATGATCACTGAGCTCATGCTCTGGAGCCTGTGCTCCGCAACAAGAGAATCCAACACAATGAGAAGGCTGTGCACCATGACGAAAAGTAGCTTCCGTCTGATGCAACTAGAGAAAGCCTGTGTGCAGCAATGAAGACCCAGCACAGCAAAAAATAACTAACTAAATAAATAATTTAAAAAGCATTATGGCCTCCCAAAGTCACTTTGATCAAGGGAGAAAATAAAAAAGGAATATATAAAAGGCAGCCTCCCGTAGTCTGCTCATCCAAGCTGAGGACAACTTTCGGTTGCTCTAATATCTGAAAGTAACAATTCATTCCTTTATTCATTTAATCAACACTTTTTGAATGGCAGCTATGCGCCAGGCGTGGGGCTCTGTGCTGAGGATGTACTGATGAGCGAGAGGGGCATGGCCCTAATCTCAAAGAAGTCACAGTTGAATGGGAAAGAGATGTGTAGAGATATAATTCCATCTCAAAGAGTCCTAGGAGAAGTTATTGTTGTTTATTTGCTAAGTTATGTCCAACTTGTTTGCGACCCATGGACTGTAACCTGCCAGGCTCCTCTGTCCATGGGAATATCCAGGCAAGAATACTAGAGTGGGTTGCCATTTCCTCCTCCAGGAAATCTGCCCCACCCAGGGATCGAAGCCAAGTCTGCTGAGATGGCAGGCAGATTCTTTGCCACTGAGTCGCAAGGGAAGCTCTAGGAGAAGAGATACAGCTTATACAGGTATGTTCATACTCCTAAGTGTGAACATACTCCTACGGTGGCACTGACAAAGGATCAAATAACTCCGGAAGAGCTGAGAGGGTTCACGGTACATCATATGAGAAGCAGTTGTGAACTATAGCTGGGTGTGGGCCAAGTGGAGAAGAACAAAAAACTGGGACCTGCAGAGTGCCTGGACACCAGTGTGTGCAACATGACGAAGCAGGAAAAAATGTGGTCTGTTCAAGAAATGGCGCGTAAACAATTCTGTTAGCTGGAGAGCAGGCCTGCACAGTGAGGTGTTCCAGAAGATACGACCACAGTCCTTTGTGGTGAAATAACCTTTAAACGTCAGTGTTAAGGGTTTGGGATCTTGTTCTTTGGACAGCTGGATGTAAAGAAAAGGTTTTCAAAAAGGATTGAGAGGTGATCAGATTTATGTTCTTAGAGGAGAAATGGCCGTTTTAAAGGCCTGGTGGACATCTGATTTTTGGATCAGATGGAATAGACCCACTTCTCCCTATTCTACTTGGTGGTGGTGGTGGTTTAGTCACTAAGTTGTGTCCGACACTTGCGACTCCATGGACTATAGCCCACCAGGCTCCTCTGTCCATGGGATTCTCCAGGCAAGAGCACTGGAGTGGGTTGCCATTTCCTTCTCCAGGGAATCTTCCCAACCCAGGGAAGATTGATCCTGGGTCTCCTTCATTGCAGGCAGATTCTTTACCGACTGAGCTACCAGGAGGCAGCCACACCTACTGCTAAGTGCTAAAAACCCTGGGCCTTAAACACACAGCACCATAAGAAAACTCTGAAAAAGTAGAGGGAAGAAGGAAGATTAGCTAGGAACCTCGAGATCTGGGATTAGACAGAGCAGTGATTTGTCCAGGTTTCCTTTTATTCTGGACTGGGTACTGGAGAAGCCTGTGGTCCAGAAGCACAGACAGAAAAGAGAAGGAAAGGGGGGAAAAAACACCAAGAAAAGCTGGCTATTTAAGTAAAGGATCAAGAAAAGGGTAGCCTATGCAAACCAAGTGAAAGTGTTAGTTGCTCAGTCGCGTCCGATTCTTTGGGACCCCATGGACTGTAGCCCACCAGGCTCCTCTGTCCATGAGATTCTCCGGGCAAGAATACTGGAGTGGGTTGCCATTCCCTTCTCCAAGGGAACTTCCCCACCCAGAGACTGAACCCAGGTCTCCTGTATTAAAGGTGGATTCTTTACCGTCTGAGCCACCAGGAAAGCCCCCACATACTGTATGGTTCCATCTAAATAACATTCTCAAAATGGCAAAATTATAGAGGTGGCGAGGAAATGAATAGTGACCAGGGGTTAGGGATTGTGTAGGGGGGTAGGAAGGTGACTCTCTAGGAATAACATGAGAGGGAGGTCTCTATGATGATGGAAGAGTTTTGTGTTTTGACGATGGTGGTGTTTACATGAATCAGCACATGTGGAAACAGCAACATAGAACCATTCATACTGGGTTGGCCCAAAAGTTTGTTTGGGTTTATCCATACCATCTTACAATACATACTGTACTAATGCCAGGTTTCTGCTTTTGATATTGAGCTATAGTTATATTAAAAGGAACCATTGGGGGAAACTGGGTCAATTTCCTCCTTGAACTATTTTTGTAATTTCCTGTGTGTGTGTGTGTGTATATATATACATGAAAGTGAAAGTTGCTCAGTTGTGTTTGACTCTTTGCAACTCATTGGACTATAAAGTCCTTGGCATTCTCCAGGCCAGAATAGTGGAGTGGGTAGCCTTTCCCTTCTCCAGGGGATCTTCCCAACCCAGGGATCGAACCCAGGTCTCTAGCACTGCAGGTAGATTCTTTACCAGCTGAACCACAAGGGAAGTCCATATATAATTACTTTATAGAAAGTTTTGTAAAATGGAAAAAAAAGCAACTCTGTCAACTTTTAAGTTCTTTCTAGTAGTTCTCAGTTTGCTAATTCTGGAAACGAGATGGTATGACTACCTTCTTAAAAAACTATTTATATATTTATTTGGGTATGTTAGGTCTTAGTTGCAAGCACACAGGATCTTTAATTGTAGCATGGGGGATCTCAGTTCCCTGGCCAGGGGTTGAACCTGGGCCCCCTGCACTGGGAGCGTAGAGTCTTAGCCACTGGACCACCAGGGAAGTCCCATGAATTTACCTTTTAATATAAATCTTTTCTTTTGAGAATATGCTGTGGAGTGTCAAGGTCAGCTGTCCATGCTAATTCAAGTTAACATATAACTTGCCTTGTTCATAATTTTGGCATTAATTCCTTTAATTCCAAATGGTTCCAGCTCTTTTTATCTAACACTTTTGTCTGTACCACTTCACAGCTAGGAGATTATACTCCTCCCCATTCCAAAGACGAGAACATTTAAGCTTATAGAAGAAAAAAGGCATGTACTGAATCACATGATGATGGTGCTAGAAAGAGAAGATATCAACTGTTCCCCAGGGCCACTCCAAATATACGGAGATCAGATTCCTTTCTTCTCAGCCCCTGGGGTGACTGTGGGATGCCTTCCTGCCTTCCACCGCTACTCTCTTAAATCTATACTTGGGAATACAGTTTTACTGATCATTGTGAAATGAGAGGAATGAAACAGGGAGAACAGGTTGGACAAAGGAAAATTGGAAGTTGGATTTAGAAATCAGAAGCATGTGACTTCAAGCTTTTTTGAAAACAAGAATTGGAAGGTCTTTTAGGGAAAAGTTTACTAGTAAGATTAAAGGAAGCCTGGATTAAAAAAAACTAGTCTCATACAATAAAAACTGGAGATGTTCTTGCTACCCTTAGATGCCCATGGCAGCAAAGGCAGGCCCCACATCTGGACAAACTCTCTTTTATCTCCTTTGGCCCAGAAATAGCTTCACCCTACAGCTTCCCCACAAAACTCTTCCCTATGGGTGTCAGACCCCTAGTTCCTAGCATACTGTTGGCATTCCTTGTAAAGTATGTAAAGGACAGGTAGGAATTGTGTTCGATAATGAAATTTCGGGGACAGTCCTAATCCTAGTGCTTCTGAGAAGCTCTCACGTTAGTTTCATCTTCTGGCTGTACCTTGTGGCATGTGGAATCTTCTCGCCCCAACCAGGGTTTGAGCCCACAGCCTGTGTATTGTAATCTCGAAGTCTTAAGCACTAAACCACCAGAGAAATCCCAGAGAAACTCTTATTTTAAACCCAAGTCTTCCCCTTTTCAGAATCAAATATTTAAATGCTCACCATATGCTAAAATGTGCTCTAACAACTTCTGTTGATTGAGCCCTGTTTCTAAACCTTTCCCCCCACTTTCCTGTGTTTCCCCCCTGTGTTGTAGGGGGCGGATATGCCCAGACATCTCTGGGAAAAAGAAAAAGAGTAAAACAGACAATTCATCAGTTTCTTTAAAGTCTTTGTGTTTCCTTCTCAAGTCCTTCAAGTCTTAGGCTTCCCTTGTGGCTCAGCTGGTAAAGAATCCGCCTGCAGTGTGGGAGACCTGGGTTCAGTCCCTGGGTTGGGAAGATTCTCTGGAGAAGGGAAAGGCTACCCACTCCAGTGTTCTATATTCTGTATCCATTCCAGTATTCTTTCATCTATGTATTGCACGGAATGAAATTGAAGACACAAATGTACATGCATGCTCAGTCTCTCAGCCAAGTCCGACTCTTCACAACCCCAAGGACTGTAGCCTGCCAGGCTCCCTCTATCCACAGGATTTCCCAGGTAAGAATACTGAAGTGCGTTGCCATGTCTTCCTCCAGGGAATCTTCCCAACCCAGGGATCGAATTTGAGTCTCCTGAGTCTCCTGCATTGGCAGGTGGGTTCTTTACCACTGCGTCACATGGGAAGCCCAAAAGACACACAGACACAGAAGCCTCAAAATTAAAAAATATAATCAGGTTGAAAACAGATGAACTATGAATAAATATTCAGTCTGGTTAACTAACAAATATTTTAAAAGTCAAATATGAAATTCCTTATAAAAACTTCTAACAAAGCAATCTTAAGGATACCTGGATCATGAATTAACACTCTTACTGTACCTATATAAGTAATTAGACACAATCCAATGAGACCAGCTTTAGGTTATGATCAAGAATAGTCTTTCTTTAGGGCTATTTTTGATCAAAGCATAGGAGGCTGTAGAAAAAAATGTTATCCTTCAGTGGAAAATTACATATTGTTTAGAGGACTCCCTTCCAGGTTATCTGATTTTAGCCTATAGTTAATTTAATTTACAGTTCTGCAAATTTTAAATAACTATTTAGAAAGAAATCAGCTTTGTCTCCATTTGAAATTTCACAACATTCTTTTATTCATATAAATATGAGGGTTTTTTTTTTCATTTACTTTTTCTTGGAACTAGCTATAACATCTTATTTTGCTTGGATTTTCAGTCTTTAACACATTCTCATTTTAATATCAACATTGCTTATTTTATTATCTGTATAAGAGGTATAAATTTACTTTTTCCTGAAAATTGTCTTTTAATGTATATAAACAATTACCATGTAAGGCAGAACAATATGTACTACATAAAATTACAAGTACTATACTATGCTTGGGCTTCTCAGGTGGCGCTAGTGGTTCAGAACACGCCTCCTATGCAGGGGACATAAGTGACGTAGCTTCAATCCCTGGGTTGGGAAGATCCCCTGGAGAAGTGAATGGCAACCCACTCCAATATTCTTGCCTGGAGAAACCCATGGAAAGAGGAAACTAGAAGGCTACAGTCCATAGGGTCGCAAAGAGTAGGATATGACTGACGTGATTTAGCAGGCACACATCCATAATTTGACAGGAGGAATATCGGCTTCTGATTATAGAGGAAAACAATAGAATGAGAAAGACTAGATATCTCTTCAAGAAAATTAGAGATACCAAGGGAATATTTCATGCAAAGATGGGCGCAATAAAGGACAGAAATAAAGGACCTAACAGAAACAGAAGAGATTAAGAAGAGGTGGCAAGAATATACAGAAGAACTGTACAAAAAAGATCCTCACGACTCAGATAATCACGATGGTGTGATCACTCACCTAGAGCCAGACATCCTGGAATGTGAAGTCAAGTGGGCCTCAGGAAACATCACTATGAACAAAGCTAGTGGAGGTGATGGAATTCCAGTTGAGCTATTTCAGATCCTAAAAGATGAGGCTGTGAAAGTGCTGCACTCAATATGTCAGCAAATTTAGAAAACTCAGCAGTGGCCACAGGACTGGAAAAGGTGAGTTTTCATTTCAATCCCAAAGAAAGGCAATTCCAAAGAATGCTCAAGTTACCACACAATTGCACTCATCTCACACGCTAGCCAAGGAATGCTCAAAATTCTCCAAGCCAGACTTCAACAGTATGTGAACCGTGAACTTCCAGATGTTCGAGTTAGATTTAGAAAAGGCAGAGGAATCAGAGATCAAATTGCCAATATCCGTTGGATCATCGAAAATGCAAGAGAGTTCCAGAAAAACATCTACTTCTGCTTTATTGACTATGCCAAAGCCTTTGACTGTGTGAATCACAACAAACTGTGGAAAATTCCTCAAGAGATGGGAATACCAGTCCACCCTACCTGCCTCCTGAGAAATCTGTTGGCAGGTCAAGAAGCAACAGTTAAAACTGGACATGGAACAACAGACTGGTTCCAAATAGGGAAAGGAGTACATCAAGGGTATATATTGTCACCCTGCTTATTTAACTTATATGCAGAGTACATCATGAGAAATGCTGAACTGGATGAAGCACAAGCTGGAATCAAGATTACCGGGAGAAATATCAATAACCTCAGATATGCAGATGACACCACCATTATGGCAGAAAGCAAAGAAGAACTGAAGAGCCTCTTGAAGAAAGTTAAAGAGGAGAGTGAAAAAGTTGGCTTAAATATTCAGAAAACTAAGATCATGGCATCTGGTCCCATCACTTCATGGAAAATAGCTGGGGAAACAATGGAAACAGTGACAGACTATTTTTTGGGGCCCCAAAATCACTGCAGATGGTGGCTGCAGCCATTAAATTAAAAGACGCTTGCTCCTTGGAAGAAAAGTTATGACCAACATAGACAGCATATTAAAAAGCAGAGACATTACTTTGCCAACAAAGGTCCATCTAGTCAAAGCTATGGGTTTTCCAGTAGTCATGTATGAATGTGAGAGTTGGGCTATAAAGAAAGCTGAGCACTGAAGAATTGATGCTTTTGAACTGCAGTGTTGGAGAAGACTCTTGAGAGTCCCTTGAACTGCAAGGAGATCCAACCAGTCCATCCTAAAGGAGATCAATCCTGAGTGTTTACTGGAAGGACTGATTCTGAAGCTTCAGATTCAATACTTTGGCCACCTGATGTGAAGAACTGACTCATTTGAAAAGACCCTGATGCTGGGAAAGACTGAAGGCGGGAGAAGAAGGGGACGACAGAGAATGAAATGGTTGCATGGCATCACTGACTCGGTGGACATGAGTTTGATCAAGCTCCAGGAGTTGGTGATGGACACGGAGGCCTGGCGTGCTGTGGTTCATGGGGTTGCAAAGAGTGAGACACAACTGAGTGACTGAAATGAACTGAACTGAACTGAGAGAAAACAGGTATGTTTTCATAGAGCAGGTGGTAGTAATAGGCTTCCCTGACAGCTCAGCAGGTAAAGAATCCACTGGCAATGCAGGAGACAGGGGTTCAATCCCTGGGTAAGGAAGATCCCCTGGAGAAAGAAATGGCAATCCACTCCAGTATTCTTACCTGAACTATCCCATGGAAAGAGGACCCTGCCAGGCTATAGTCCATCGGGTCTCAAAAAGTCATACAAAATTAAGCATGCCCATGGTAGTAATACTTGGCTTTAAGGGTGAGTAAAATTTTAAGACTGAGAACTGGAAGAATAAACAAAATGACTAGTAATCCTAAGGGGCTCTCCTGACCCAAATCTTATGAGTCAGGACCCAGCACCCTTGGCTCCCAAGGAAAGGCCAGACTCAATTTTGTGAGATTCACGTAGGAGCAATACCCAATTTGTAAACAATATCAGGGAACCTCCTTTTATATCTGACCTGGCAAGGCTTACAGTCCCACTGCTCAGCTGATGAAAGACACCTGGCAAGACCAGGAGTGTGAAGCATGATGTAACTGGGACAAGTGACTTATCAGTTCAAAGCACTGTGTCTTGAAATGAGTATCAGAGCCTATTTCCTGTATGTCAGATAGAACTACACCACAGCTTAGACAAATTCCCCACACCATACTGCCTCCGTAGGCCATGGGTGTAGTTGTATGGATGGATCTAATCGCATCTTACTCCTGGAGTCAAATTAGCTCCATTAATGACTTTTAACCCATACATTTCCATTTTGACAATAGTAAAGAGGAAGAGGTAGGTAAGAAGCTCAGAAAATGTAACAGGATTTAAGGTAGGGTTAGCAGAGCATTAACTAAGTCTCTGGCTATTATTGTTTATCAGTGTTCTTCATAAATGGATTTTCCAGCAAGAGTCAATAAGTTTAGACTTACTATAGATTTACCATTACTTGCTGCAAATGTTATAGTATAAGCCACTTAGACTATATTAGTCTCCTAGACTAACAACAAATACCTCCACAGTTTTCAGAAACCCATGTCTAGCTAAACCGTACTTCCAATTGTGTTGGCTCAAACTGCAATCTCATTCTACTTCAAACTGTTTTTCCCCTTCATCTTCTATCTCAGTCTCAACCTGTTTCTTGCCTTCTGTCTATGTGGTCCCCCCTCCCAGTCTCAGCTGTTTTGTTTTTTCTGTTGTTGTTGCTGTTTGTTATTTTAAATTATTTTTTATTAATTTTTATTTTATATTGGACTACAGCAAAGAGTCAAATATGACTGAGCGACTAAGCACGTAATGATTTACAATGTTGTGTTACTTTCAGGTGTATAGCAAAGTGATTCAGTTAAACATATACATATATTTATTCTTTTTCTAATTCTTTTCCCATTTAGGTTTTTAAGGAACATTGAGCAGAGTTCTTTATGCAATACAGTAAGTCCTTGTTGGTTATCTATTTTAAATACAGTCTGCCTGGAAAAGGTCCCGCAGAGCCGAGCGTCAAGATGTGTGACTTCACCGAGGATCAGACCGCAGAGTTCAAGGAGGCCTTCCAGCTGTTTGACCGAACGGGGGATGGCAAGATCCTGTACAGTCAGTGTGGGGACGTGATGAGGGCCCTGGGCCAGAATCCCACCAACGCCGAGGTGCTCAAAGTCCTGGGGAACCCCAAGAGTGATGAGATGAACGTGAAGGTACTGGACTTTGAGCACTTCCTGCCCATGCTGCAGACTGTGGCCAAGAACAAGGACCAGGGCACCTACGAGGACTATGTGGAAGGCCTTCGGGTGTTTGACAAGGAAGGGAATGGCACCGTCATGGGCGCTGAGATCCGGCACGTTCTTGTCACACTGGGTGAGAAGATGACAGAGGAAGAAGTAGAGATGCTGGTGGCAGGGCATGAGGACAGCAACGGTTGTATCAACTACGAAGCGTTTGTGAGGCATATCCTGTCGGGGTGACGGGCCCGTGGGGCGGAGCTTGTCCGCATGGTGCTGAATGGCTGAGGATGTCCCCAGTGTGCGTGGACACTGCACCGTCCTTGTGGGAGACTGTATGTAGCCTGGAGGCTTCCTAGGCTCTCTTGTCACAGTATTTTCCCCAGATTCTCTCTCTTGGATATGTCTGCCATCAGCATTCACCAAATAAACTTGTTCTCTGCTCTAAAAAAAAAAAAAAAAAAAAAAATAAATAAATAAATAAATACAGTCTGCCTGTGTGCATGCTAAATCACTTCAGTCATATCTAACTCTTTTCAACCCTATGACCTATAGCCCAGCAGGTTCCTCTGTCCATGGGATTCTCCAGGCAAGAATACTGGTTTGGGTTGAAATTTCCTCCTTCAGATCTTCCCAACCCAGGGATCGAACCTGAGTCTCTTATGTCTCCTGCATTAGCAGGCAGGTTCTTTACCACTAGCGCCACCTGGGAAGTCCTTAAATAGAGTACATCTGTCCTTTAAATTTCTTTTGTTTTAGAAAAATTTTCTAGTTGTATTGCCTTTGTTTTCTTCCTTTTAAAAAATTTATTTTACCACTGCAATGATGTAAAGTAATTAGCCTCCAACTAATAAAAATAAATGGAAAAAAAAATAAATAAAAGTCATGTTACAATCCAAAAAAAAAAAAATTTTATTTTATATTGGAGTGTAGCCGATTAACAATGTTGTGACAATTTCTGGTGGACAGCAAAGGGTCTCAGCCATACACATACACGTATCCATTCTCCCCCAAACTCCTTTCCCATGCTTTTTGTCTTTTTACAGAGCAGGGGTCACAGGCAGAAAGGCCCTTGTCTACCATCCCTGACGCAAGTTACTGGTAAGAAAAGAACAAAGAGTTAACTTACGTGAAAAAAGACTCATGAGGCTGAACCCTTAAAGACTGAACTGTGTGACAGTCAGGTTTTATGTGTAGGCTATAAAGTCTCAATAGTGACAGGAAGAGATGTGTTGTTGGTCATCTCAATGGCGATTGCTTTGAGTTCCTTAGAGAAAACACACGATCCATCTGGGGAAACAGGGTAAGACATGTTCCTCCTCCAGCTGAACTGCAATTCAGTCTTGCCAGTGTGATAAGGTGGCCAAATCCTGTGAGAGGAGGGTACCTGCAGTTCTAAACTAGGAAGGATTTCAAGGTAGACATCATCTCATCCTTGGGTTGAGCTATAAACAAGGTGTGCTAATTTACAACTTCAACGGCACACCCATCCATTTGGCAACTGGGCAAACTCTCTTTCCTTGATTCTCCACCTCAAAAAAAAAAAAAAATTGGCTTTAGTGGTAAGAAGGCTCATAGGAGGATGCAACAATGAATACAGTCAAATACCCAAAGCTTCCCTGGTGGCTCAGCTGGTAAAGAATCCGCCTAGAGAATTCCATGGACTGTATATCCATGGGGTCTTAAAGAGCTGGACATGACTGAGTGACTTTCACTTCACTTCAAATAAAGGTAAATGTCATCATAATTCTGGGACTTAGGAAACCTTTTCTCTTAGGCATTAATACAAAAAGTCAAATGGAACATCTGAACTATCCCATTGAATTCTCACAACTCTATGAAATAAGTACTATTATTATTCCCATTTTGCAGATAATGAAATGGAGGCCCAGAGAACTCAAGTAACTTGCTTAAGATCACCCAGCTGATACGTGGTACAACAAGAACTGAACCTGTGACTGTGACCTTAACCACAGCCCAAACTGTCCCACAGAAGTAGGGCCTATGAAGACAGAGCACGAAAGAGATCTAACAACAAAAACAGTGTGACAATCTCTAGCAGATCCTATTCAGAGGCAGGATAGAAATCTAAATGACTTTTCCCATCTCTGATTTACAACATATAAATATTCTTAGTCCCATTTTACCCTAAGATTTCAAAGCTTCTTTTACTAAATTACCATTTTGTTCTTTTCGTTATTTCTACTCTATTTCCTTTCATAATTTTTTTAAATCTCTACCCTATTTTCACTTTGCTGACAAAGATTCATCTAGTCAAAGCCATGGTTATCCCAGTAGTCATGTACAGACATGATAGTTGGACCATAAAGAAGACTGAGCACTGAAGAATTGATGCTTTTGAACTGTGATGCTGGAGAAGACTCTTGAGAGTCCCTTGGACTGCAAGGGGAGCTAACCCGTCCATCCTAAAGGAGATCAGTCCTGAATATTCATTGGAAGGACTGATGCTGGAGCTGAAACTCTATTAATACTTTGGTCACCAGATGTGAAGAGCTGACTCACTGGAAAAGACCCTGACGTTGGGAAAGATTGAGGGCAGAAGGACAAGGGTTTCGTCAGAGGATGAGATGGTTAGATAGCATCACCGACTCAATGGACATGAATTTGAGCAAATTCTGGGAGATGGTGGAGGACAGAGGAGACTGGCATGTTACAGTCCATAGTGTCAAAGAGCGAGACACAACTTATACACTGAACAACAACAACCCTCTTTTCCATGATCTTTCATCCCTGATTTTCCCAACTTTTATATGCTTGGGAATTTACCAAATAATAAAACCAAGTGACTGAGTGCCCAGTCTTTCTTATAGAAAGACCACAAGGGAGGGGGGTTCAGGATGGGGAACACGTGTAAATCCATGGCTGATTCATGTCAATGTATGGCAAAAACCACTACAATATTGTAAAGTAATTAGCCTCCAACTAATAAAAATAATTGGGAAAAAATAAATAAATAAATAAATAAAATTAAAAATAAAAAAGAAAGACCACAAAATGGGAATTCCCTGGCAGTCCTGTGGTTGACTTTGCCTTCCAATGCAGGGGGTTCAATTTCTGGTCAGGAAGCTAAGATCCCATATGCCTTGCAGCCAAGAAACCAAAACATAGGACAGAAGCAATATTGTAACAAATTCAATAAAGACTTTAAAATGGTCCACATCAAAAAAAAAAAAAATCTTAAAAAAAAAAGACCACAAAATGCTGCAGCCTCTAGGTTCTAATCACCACCTGAAAATAACAATCATGTCAGAAGTCACACAACTACAAAAATTAGTTTTTAAAAAGTCACGCAACTAAGGGATATTACTTCCCTACCTAAACTTCCTATTATTGGGCAGGGCGGTGGAAGGGGAAGGGGAAAGGGAAAGACATTTTATAAGGCTAACAAGTTTATTTTAGTCCCAAGTTTTTTTTTTAATTACTTTAAAAAAATTATACAAAAATAGAGTGAAGAGCATAATAAAACCTCAATATATCTGCCCCTTAGATTCACTATTATCAAAGTTTTGCTGCACTTCATCTATATCTTTTGTCCCATTTTGCTGCACTATTCCAAAGCAAATCTCAAACATAATTTTATTTCATCCCTGTATACTTCAGTATCCATTCCTGTATAGATATTTTCTTATATAACTATAATACTAGTTTATCTTAACAAAATGAATAGCTTATTCAAAATTGCTTCATACACACCTTTTTCAGACTCTTTTGTTTTGTTTTACATCAGGATCTAAGCAAGGTCCATACATTATATTTGAGGGTTGTAATCTCTATGAATCTGTCTTAATCTAGAGCTACCTTCCCAATTTTCAAATTCAAGCCATTAACTTGTTGAAGAAATTGGGTCAGTCTTCCTACAGAGTGGTCTCTCCTCTGGATATCTGCTTTCTCATGGTAGAATTTGTTTCCCTCTCTCTCCCTATCTCCTATAAAGGGAATTTTCACCATTTTCCTCTTTACATATTCTTTTCATTTAAACTAGAAAACACAGAAAATGATTTGAGACTGTTTTCTCAACTCTTATTTGCCAGACAAGGAGTTGAGCCCACTCACTAACACCAGGGTGTCTTGAAGGAAATGACAGCATTTATTTGTAAGGTGCCAAGCAAACAGTGCAGAGTAGCTGGTGCTCAAAAGACCTGAATTCCCCAGTGGATTTCAGGGACTGATTTTCCAAGACAACCTTAGGGGTGGAGGTTGCAGGGAGCGTGATCAGCTCATGGACTTTCTTCTGGTTGGTTGGTGATGAGGTAACAGGGTGATGTTTCAGGAATCTTTATCATCAATCTTCTGGTTCCAACCAGTCTGGGGTCTGTGTGCCTATGTTCAGCATTTAGTTACCATCCTCCACCTGGGTGGGTGGGGGGCTCTAAGCTCCAGCAGAACAACTCAAAAATACATGTCGGGAAATAACATACCTTCCTGGAGGAGGAACTAGGACTCTCTTTTATTGCTGAACTACTGGTAGACTGATTTTCCTTTGTTTCTGCGCTCCCTCACTTCCCCAATTAGCAACTGATTGAGTCTGCTCATTAGAACTCAGGGAAGTTTTAGTAGATGAAAACCTTTTTCTACAAGAAACCGGGGACACAGAGGGACTTTTGTGCCCGGGAGGACCCCACCATCCACAGTTTCAATCCCCTTTTCTTTGATACTCTTCAGTTGTATCCATTCCCCTAAGGGACTAGAGGCAGGACAAGAAAGGGAATAACATTTTAGATAAAGAGGTTAATCATAAACTGGTCCAGAGAACTCAGCTTTAGGGGAACTTTGTTTCAACTGAAGGATTCCCTGGTGGCTCAGCTGGTAAAGAATCCATCTGCAGTGCAGGAGATCTGGGTTCAATTCCTGGGTTGGGAAGATCCCTTCCAGTATTCTGGCCTAGAGAATTCCGTGGACTGTATAGTCCATGGGGTCGCAAAGAGTCGGACACGGCTGAGCAACTTACACACACACTGATGGCTCAGATGGTAAAGCATCTGCCTGCAATGTGGGAGACCCGGGTTCAATCCCTGGGTTGGGAAGATTCCCCTGGAGAAGGAAATGGCAACCCACTCTGTACCCCTGCCTGGAAAATCCCATGGACGGAGGAGCCTGATAGCCCATGGGGTCACAAAGAGTCAGACACAACTGAGCAATTTCACTTTCCCTAGAGAAGGGAATGGCTACCCACTCCAGTCTTCTTGCCTGAAGAATTCCATGGACAGAGTGAAGAGAAGTTAATTTATTATACATAATGGATTCCTTAGGGCAGTAGAACTTAAATTTCAGAACCCAAATGAAAAAGGTTTAAAGTCTTGACTATATCGTTTCAACTTTTTTTTTTTTTTTGCAGAAATACTCCATTGAAGGCACTGAATGCTTCATACTGCAGGTTATCAGGAGGTACAACGTCTATTCTCACTTTTAGTGACAGGAAGATGGATTAATGGGTTCAGATGATGCTAATGACTAATAGTTGCATCCATTAATGATTGCCATAGATATTCTGAGGGAGGGGGAGGAACCTAAGAGAAGAATTGAGTGAAACATTTACCAAAGGCGATCTCCTCTTAGGGCCTGGACAGGATGATGACTCATGCAGCACACGCAACACCAAACTGTCTTCATCAATCTTAATCAAAAGAAATCAATTTGACTTCTCCCCATCAGCACACCCAATAATAGTGGTCAGTAATACTGAGAGCAAGACTAGACACAAACCATTGATTTACACCCTAAGAGAGCTTTAAAAATCAAAATCAACATATTCAAAGTCTTTTACCCAGCAGAACGGGTATAGCCGGCCAGGAGAACATTTGCGTTTATCTTCCTCTATAGCATTTTCCGGGCTTCCCTGGTAGCTCAGCTGGTAAAGAATCCGCCTGCAGTGCAGGAGACCCTGGTTTGATCCCTGGGTCGGGAAGTTCCCCTGGAGAAGGGCTAGGCCACCCACTCCAGTATTCTTGGGTTTCCCTGGTGGCTCAGATGGTAAAGAATCTGCCTGAAATGTGGGAGAACTAGGTTCGATCCCTGGGTTGGGGAGATCCCCTGGAGGAAGGCATGGTAACCCATTCCAGCATTCTTGCCTGGAGAATTCCATGGACAGAGGAGCCTGGCGGGCTACTGTCCATGAGGTAGCAAAGAGTCAGTCATGCCTGAGTGACTAAGCTCTGCACAGTATTTCCCTGGTGGCTCAGATGGTAAAGAATCCACTTGCAATGTAAGAGACCCAGATCTGATCCCTGGGTGGGGAAGATCCCCTGGAGAAGGAAATGGCAACCCATTCCAGTACTCTTGCCTAGAGAATTCCATGGACAGAGGAGTCTGGCATGCAAAGAATTGGACCCAACAGAGCGACTCACACACACACTCACACACACATACGCATGCTTTCCTGAGAAGCAGGGGAGAACACCCAAGATGGGACACACAGTAAACTGTGATCACTACACTTAAAGGGACACTAAAGGAAATACTTTGCTTCCAGAAACCAGAATCTAAGTAAACACAGAAGCGGCTTACCTGCTACCTAATCATACCATAAAGTGTTGGAAGATATGAAAGAAAGCAGCAGTTTCTAGCCTCTGCACTGAGTGGGTAGTCAATAAAGTTGTTGACAATCTTATTCCTGCCCATCATAAAACAGCTAAGAAAGTAAGGGTAAGTGATACTGGACAACTTCCAGTAACACGCTGGAGCAATGCCAGGGAGAGGACACAGGGTTCATTAAATCACAGCAATTTGAGAAAGCTGTTTTAGGTTGAACTGCCTAGGAAAATATGTCACGCATCAGCTTTTTGATCATTATTGCATGAAAATGAGTACATGAATATCCTCTGCAACTACCATAATCCTGGAACTGCCTCTATCACATACATATTCCGTCTCTTGGCCTGAATTCTCCAAGTTGATAAAGGTCTCTCTGGGGAACAGCACAGCTGAGCTCTGGGGTACTGACCCCCTCTTGCCAGACACACACCGATACTGTCCTACACCCTCCTGTCCTGCTGTCCTAGTCCACTATGACCCTACTGAACATGCATTTACTCTGACAAAATTAATATTGGAGTCAGAGTTGAAGAGAGTGAACTTGTCTAACACTATCGTGCTATCTACAAGTAAACTGTACCACGAGTCCACGACTCGTCATGAAGAGCAAATGAAATGGAGAATTAGTGAGGTCAAAGGTGTAAAACATAATTAATGAATTTGTAGAATGTCAGAGCTACAGGGGAGATTGAAGTTCACTTACTATAACCCTCTTTACAGAAAACTGTAGCCCAGAGAAATTAAATTACTTGCCCTGAATTACAGTCATAATTACAGAACGAAAAACAAAGTAAAATGATGTCTGTAAGGACGTCAAAAACATTAGGTAAGACTACTAATCATGTAGGAGCATTTGGAATTTAAAAAATTCAAGTCTGTGTATTTATTTAACATTTACTGAGAGCTTGTTACGTGTCAGATACAGCACTGAACAAAAATAGGCAAAAATCCCTGTGTCCGTGGAGTATACAATCTAGTAAAGAAGCCAAACACTAAGTAAACTATACAGTACTCCACAGAGCTGTGGAGACGGAAATGGCAACCCACTCCAGCATTCCTGCCTGGAGAATCCCATGGGCGGAGAAGCCTGGCTAGTTACAGTCCGTGGGGTCACAAGAGTCAGATACAACTTAGTGACTAAACAATACAGCTGTAAATATCATGAAGAAAAGTAAGGCAGGGGAAGGGGAGGGGAGACCTAAGGGGAGCAGGTGGATAGCAGGGTCACATTTTAAAACACATGGTCAGGGGCTTCCCAGGTGGCACAGTGGTGAAGAATCTGCCTGCCAATGCAGGAGATGCAGGAGACACAGGTTCGATCCCTGGGTCAGGATGATCCTCTGGAGAAAATGACAACCCACTCCAACGTTCTTGCCTAGAAAATTCCATGGACAGAGAAGCTTGGCAGGCTACAGTCCATGGAGTCACAAGAGTCAGACACAACTGGGTGACTGAGTGCACACACGCACGCACACACACACACACAGAATGTCCTCTAATTAAAATATACTTGATAAGGAATAAAGTGATCCAAAAATTATCTGAGGAAGAAGTGTCTCCAGACAGACAGCGAGCTAATAAAGAAGACTTGAAGCAAGAGTCCCTGGAATGTCCATCCAAATACCAGGTCAGTGTAGCTCAGCAGAACAAGCAAGGAGAAAAGCAGTGGGAGATAAAGTGTGAGAAGTAAGTGGGACCAGATTTTGTGTGTGTTGTGTGTAGAGAGTGGGGATCATGAGGTTTGGTTTTGGATGTGTTAAGTTTGGCTGCTGTATTGAGAAAGTGCACAGGTACAAATAGAGATTATTTTGTTGTTGTTTAGTTGCTAAATCATGTTTGACTCTTTTGTGACCCTTTGGATTTAACCCACCAGGCTCCTCTGTACATAGGATTTTTCAGGCAAGTATACTGGAGTAGGTTACCATTTCCTTCTCCAGGGGATCCTACCAGCCAGAGACTGAACCTGCATCTCTTTCACTGTAGGCAGATTCTTTACCAGTGAGCCACCTGGGAAGAGACTACTTACAACTCTTAAGTTAATCTATGAGAGAGACGATGGTGGTGTGGACCAGGCATCTCACAGCAGGAGTAATGTGAACTGGAAATGTATTTTGCAGGTAGAGCTGACACAATGTGCTGATGAAGTGAAGGATGAAAGAGACAGAGTGGGGAAAATCAATGATTTCTTCAAGGTTCTTGACCTCAATAACTAGACACATGGAATTTCTAAGTAACCAATATGGGGAAGACTATAGGAAGAGCAAACTGAGGGGAACCAATGAAGAGGAAATGTTAAGTAGGCAGTTCAGGTTAAAAGTTTGGATTTTCAGAGAGAGGTCTATGCCAGATATATAAATGTAGGAGTTATCAGTATACAGATAACAGACCCATGAGACTAGAACAGGTCACCAGAAGAGCAAGTGTAGAGAGTAAAGGTGGTCCAGGGACTGAGCCCTGGGGTACACTTAAAATTTCGGGGGTTGTGAAAGCCAGGTGTAAGATATTTCAATAAAAACTGGAGTGATCAATTGTGTTTAATTCTGATGGCAGGTCAAGATAAACTTTGAGAATGACCATTGAATTTAGCAATGTGGAAATCACTGATGGCTTTGAAAACCCTCTTCACTGGAGAGGTAAAGGCAGATAAGTCTTACTACAATATATTCAAGAGATAATGTGATGAGAACAGGAACAAAGACATTAAAAATTAGTTCAGAAAGGTTACAAGATACAAGACTGAAATATGAAAGTTCTCAGTCGTGTCTGACTCTTTGTGACCCCATGAACTATAGAGTCCATGGAATTCTCTAGGCCAGAATACTGGAGTGGGTAGCCTTTCCCTTCTCCAGGGGATCTTCCCAACCCAGGGATCGAACCCAGGTCTTCAACATTGCAGGCAGATTCTTTACCAGCTGAGCCACAAGGGAAGCTCAGGAATACTGGAGTGGGTAGCCTATCCCTTCTCCAGCGGATCTTCCCAACCCAGGAATTGAACTGGGGTCTCCTGCACTGCTGGAGGATTCTTTCCCAACTGAGCTATTATAATATACAAAATTCAACTGTTATTTCTATACACTTATGATGAACAATCAGAAAATAAAATTAAGGCGATAATTCCATTTAAAATAGCATCAAAAAGAACAAAATACTTTGGAATAAATTTAACAGAAAAGTACACATTATATGCTCTGAAAACTAAAAAACATTGTTGGAAGAAATGAATGGAAAGACATCCCACATTCATGAATCAGATGACAATTCCCAAACTGATTCATAGATTCAATGTGACCCTGATCAAAATCTCAACTAGCTTTTTAGGCAGGAAGGTGATCTTAAAATTTCGTATAAAAATGCAAGGGACTCAGTATAGCAAAACAATTTTTAAAAAGAAGAACAAAGATAGAAGCCTCATGCTTCTCAATTTCATAACTTGCTACAGTAATCAAAACAGAATACTTTGGTTTAAGTATAAATACATAGATTAATGGAATAGAAATGAGATTTCAGAAATAAACCCTAATATTAATGGTCCATTGACTTTTTACAACAGTGTCATATCAATTCAGTGGAGTGAATAATAGTTTTTTGAACAAATGATCCTGGGACAACTAGATATCCTCATACAAAAGAAGGAGGTTGGATGCCTGTCTAATGCTATACATAAATATTAACTCAAAACAGATCATAGACCTCAGTGGAAGAGCTAAAACTACAAAACTCTTAAAAGAACACACAGGAGTAAATCTTTGTGAGCTTGGATTGTGTGCACAGGTGCTCAATCACTTCAGTCGTGTCCGATTTTGCGACCATGTGGACTGTAGCCCACCAGGCTCCTGTCCATGGGATTCTCCAGGCAAGAACACTGGAGGGGGTTGCCATTCCCTCCTCCAGGAGATCTTCCCAACCCAGGGATTGAATCTGTATCTCCTGTACCTTCGGTACTGCAGGCAGCTTCTTTACCCACTGAGCTACCAGGGAAGACCTGAACTTGGATTAGGTAATGACCAAAGCAACAAGAGAAAAGGCAGATGAATTGGACTTCCTCAAAACTTAAAAATTGTGTCCTGCAAAGGAAACCATCAAGAAAGTGAAAAAGCAATCCCCAGAACAGGAAATATTTGCAAACCGTTAAGTCTAATAAGGGACCTTAAGCAGAATATATTAACAACTCTCAGAACTCAATAATCAAAAGATAAATAAGCCAATTACAAAATGGCAAAGGATTTGAAAAGACAGTTCTCCAAAAAAGATATACCAGGGGCTAATAAGCACGTGAAAAGATGCTCACTATTGTTAGCCATCAGAAAAATAAAGACGCTCACCATTGTTAGCCATCAAGAAAATCAAAATCACAATGAGATACCACTTCATATCCTTTAGGATGACTATAATCAGAGAGATAGATAAGGATAAGAGTTGGAGAATGTGAAGAAAATCTGAACCCTTATACACAATTGGTGTGAATGTAAAATGATGCAGACGCTTTGTAAAAGTTTTCAGTTCCTTAAAATGTTCAACATTAGGCTACCATGACCCAGCAAATCCCCTCCTGGGTATATAGCCAAGAGAAATAAAGACACAGCAAAGCTTGTAAACAAATCTTCATAACAGCATTATTCATAGCAGCTCTTTTTTGGTAGAAAGAGCCCAAACGTTCATCAACTGGGTAAATGAAATGGAGTATATCCAGAGTGGAACATTATTCAGCAATAAAAAGCAATGAATTACTGATATAAGCTACAACATAGAGAAATCTTTAAAACATGATACTAAATGAAAGACTCTAGTCACAAGAGACTATTTATTACATGACTCCATTTATATGGCAAGTCCAAAACAGGCAGATCTAGAGAGACAGAAAGTGGGCTAGTGATTGGCGGAGAAAATGGGAAACAACTGCTAGTGGGTATGGGATTTTTCTTTTCTATTCTAAAAAATTTTGATTATTGTTAAAAAAAAGAAACTATAAAAATTACAGTTGTAACCAATTTTAAGGATACTTTTCAGTAGTGTATCTTAAGTGTATTTATATTTACACTGTTGTGAAAGAGACCTCTGGAACTTCTTCATCTTGCAAAACTGAAACTCAACTCATTAATAACTTCCCATTTCCTCCTGACCCCAGATCCTGGCAACCATTACTCGACTTTCCTTTTTTAAATTTTGGCCGTGCTGGGTCCTGATGCAGCACACGGGCTTTTTCTCTAGTTGCGGCATGCACACTTCTCTTGTTGCAGAGCACGGGCTCTAGAGTGTGGGGCCTCAGCAGCCCTGCAGCATGTGGGATCTTAGTTTCCCAACCAGGGATCGAAGCCGTGTTTCAAGCACTGGAAGGTGCATTCCCAACCACTGGACCACCAGGGAAGTCTCCATCACTCCACTTTCTATCCGCTTGAATTTGATTACTCTAGGTTGCTAGCATGAATGGAATCACAGTATTAGTCTTTTTGTTCCTAGCTTACTTCACTTAGGACAATGTCCTTAAGGCTAATACAGGTTACACTACATGACAGGATTTCTTTCCTTTTTAGGGCTGAAGAGTATTCCATTTTATGTATACACCACATTTTGTTTATCCACCCATCTGTTGATGGAAACTTAGGTTGTTTCCACCTCTTGCCACTATGAACATATTTGTTGAAGATTCTGCTTTCAGTTATTTAGGATATATACCCACAGTGGGATTGCTGGATCACACTGGCATCTCCTTAGAGTGACAAGTGTTCTAAAATGTGATAGTGGTAATGGTTGTACAACCATAGAGTATAATAAAAACCACTGAATTATACATTTCAAGTCGGTGAATCAAACGATATATGAATTATATCTCAATGAAGGTGTTAAAAAATACAACTCAGAAAGGCTAAAGCAAGGATTTAGTTGCATAAGGATTTTGACTAACTGGATAATTAATCTGATTAAATAACCAGTCAATCTTGTCACACAAGTAATTCTGACACTTATTTTCAATGACCTAGCTAGATGTTTAGGTGTTTTCTGAGATATAACTTAAGTGCTTTTTCAACACTGACCATTAGAAGTAGGAAAAAGAAAATGTCAGTACCTCTCCTTAATTCACAATGTTAAAACTTTTCATATTTTGTGTCAAGAAACACTGTAAACAAATAACAAATCCGTACTAACTACAGCAATTTTCATTTCACCTGCTCTGTAGGTATGGCATTCACCAGATTTTTTAGAGATAGGAAAATACAGTAGGACTTTACTCTCTTTGACTTCAGATTCACTTTTTCAAATGTCGCTCACAATTATTTCACATAAAAGATGCTCAAAAGGCAGAGGGTTTATTTGCCTTTTTTTGCTATAAAAATTATAAAAGTTAAAAGTCCTGTGTTCATCGTCACTGAATGGGCAAAGAGGTAATAAATTTAAAAACATGAGAGAAAAAATTCTGAGGAAAAAACGTACATCAAATTCAGATTGTTCTCATCTCCAACTGCTGTACACAACCAGAAAAGCTAACAGCAATATAGATGGCCACTGGTGCTCAGAAATTCATTTCTTCATCTTCTCTTCTCCTTCATCCAAATATTTTCAATTTTGCCAAGATTCAAGTGGTACAGTTATATAAAGATAATAAATGAGACAACCTCAAAGATTTTTAATAATCTCTTCTAAGCAGAACAGAGCAAAGTGAGAGAAACCTCACCAGCCTGAGTGATCATTTTTAAAACAATACATACCAGATGGTTTACAGTAATGAGACAAGTCTGTAACCCAATTTTTCAATCCTGGTCCCAAGCACAGAGTGAAGTAATGGTCACGATTTAATTAAAAAGATACCAATTGTGTGGGACAGTCTTTCTTTCCAGATTACACATCTTATACACTTTGACAATTTTTCCTAAAATAATCTCTTGGGGTAGATTTTAAGTGAAGGTTGAAATACTAACAGTTGATTTCAGATTCTTATTACAGGTTTTTCAAAGTCCGTCTATGTGCAGAAGCAAAATTATGAATGGCAACTCGAAGATCTGAGTTCCCCTCAGGGATGTCACAGGAATTGATGACTGAATGTAGTGCCCGGGTATACGCTGCAAATAAAGATTAACATAGTGATGAATGAAGTAGGATTCTAAACAGTTCTCCCAACCTCTTCCTATTAGTACTGCTTCTCTGCCCAGTCTCATAGGCATTAACTTTAACAATTCATTGAATAAGTATTGAGTATTTATCACATGCCAAGTACTCTATGATTACAGAAAAAATCATAAGAGGATGGACACAAAAATTAAATTGCAGTGCACTATTTCCAAACCAGAGGCATATACAAAATGTCATCACAGCATGAAGTTCAAAATGAGAAAGAAACTGGGAGAGGATGAAAAAGATTTCCAGAAGTGGCAACATTCCAAAAAAAAAAAAGAATCAGTAACATTTAAGATGGTCTTGAAGGATTAATAGAAGTAAAGAAAAGGAGGCCTTCTAGGCAAAGAAATGAGTGTGTGGGAGTACAAGGATGTATTTTTAAATAATGTGGTGTGTACTGACAATAGCAGGTTCGACATGGCTGGAGTGTTGCCTGGAGCCAGAGAGAAAATATGCCGGTTATGCACTGTATTTTGCACTTCAGTGGTAAGTCCTACAGGTCTGATGATAGGGGAACGGCACAATCAGAAGTGTGTTTTTAAAACATAATTCACAGGACTGATAAGAAACTCGTATCGCAGATGGAACATTAGGAGTACAAACACCGCCAATATTTTTGGTGTGTGTATGAAGCCTCTATAATCTCTATACTATGTAAATCAATACACTTAAGAATGGACAGGAAACAGAAATATTAGTGGCAATAGGAAATGAATCCATTTCTTCTAGCTGGTATTCCTAACAGAGTTTATATTGGTCCTCATGTTTCTCAGTGACCCCTAGCTGAACTGGCAGTCTAATATGGATATACACACATTATAAATAATATACAGATAAGTCTATGTTAGATAACATTGAAGAATTTGGATAACAGTGTATTCAACTGGACAGAGGCCTAACTTAGATAGCTATAAACCTCTAATCTTCTTCATTTACAGGAGAACCTGCAACCCTAGTCTCATTACTATACAATGGGCTAGAACTATTTCCCCAGCATAAATGAAGACAAGAAGATAACATATCTCTAAGAGAAATATAACTCACTATAATTATTTTTACTGCCTCAGAGTTGTTTTGTAAAGGGGGTATAACAGTCTTTGGTATATAATAAGCACTTAGTCAATAAATGCTAATTTCTACTACAATCACTTCTTTTACCCCTGTTATTTTTTATCTGCCACCAGGCTCCAACCATTCCTTGAAGACACTTACCTTTGTGGTTTTTATAGAAAATACAATTGTTGGCACAGGTATCAGGATGAGCATCCCAAAAATCAGGACCACAGCAGCAGAGTGGAGGTAAAGTAATATTATATAGCCGCATTTTCTCCTGGATCTGGGCTCTTAAAGCTTCTACATATCTACAAAAGTACAGAATGACCAAGCAAAGTAAACCACTAAAAGAGAATGAGCGTGAGTCCTTGTTTTACTCCTAGCTTGAACTGTTAAAACTATTTCATATCACTGTGCCTCAACCCTTCCTCTGTGTACTAGGAAGCGTAGAAGGAAAAATGTAGTGCTATTCCAGAGAGGTATCAGGCAATCAAGAAATCTGTTCACCTTCTGATACACAGGGTGAGGGTTCGATCCCTGGTCCGGGAGCTAGGATCCCACATGCCTTATGGCCAAAAACAGCCAAAGAACATAAAACAGTAACAATACTGTAACAAATTCAATAACGACTTTAAATAATGGTCCACATCAAAAAAAAAGTCTTAAAAAAAAATGTGATGAAGTTCTGTACTTCCTAAAGCATAAAAAGACACAGTCAATTCATTTTAAGGAAAATGAGAATATCGACTTCCTAACAAGTCTCCTCCAGGGCCAAAATTTCATGCAGAACTTTCCAAAGTACCTTTGGTATTCTTTTTCTTTCTGCTGTTGTTTTTCTCTGGCTCCTTTTATTTCCTCAAGTTGTAGTTGGGCTAATATATCACTCATCTTCTCCTCTGAACATGGTTCTTCATGGGATTTCATTCTTAATATCCTCTGTTCTTCAGCATAACGTTGCTGTTCTTTCTTTTTCTTAATTCTGAGAATAAAATCATAACATGGTTAGGAATTTCATCAAGTCATTATTTAGAATTAGCTTTTAGATCCAAATACCTCAAGAAATTCCCAGAAAGAGGGGAGTCAGGAAATCAGTTTAACAACCCTAGAAAAGCCTCAAAACTCCCTGCTGGCTATTTACGTTTATCTCATTGCTCATGTGTACACATAGTCTCTTGAATGGAAATGACCAATAGTTACTACCAAGAGAGTGTTCCTGTAAGAAATCTAACACAAGAACTTTCTGAGGTTAAAATTACAAGTAGACAGGACTTCTGCTTTTAGCTAAAATGGATTAACGGGGATTGGATTTGCCCTACCACCTTAAACAACCAAATAAATAAAACAACAAATCAACCCAGAAACCAACCAGACCAAAAACAAACAAACAAAAAAAACAATGGTTTGCTAGACACTGGATATTCAGCAATGAAAGACAGTGATCCTTGGCAGATGGAGAACAAGTGCAGTGAGTCCTACAAGTGCCCGAGCTTACTGCCTTGGAAGTTTCCAGGCAGCAGCAGCACAGGGCAGGCGAGCTGAGGTGGGGCCTGGAAGATCTGCTGAGCTGGGGAGATGACGCTGAAAGTGCAGGGACACAAAGGCAACCAGAGTACTTACGGCAGAAACCCAGGGGAGAGAGCTGCTCAGAGAGGAACCCCAGAGATCCAGGGGGGCTCCTTTGAATACACAGCAGAGCGCTGAGCATGCATGTGAGGACAAGACCTGAGACCAAGGACAGAGCCATCCAAAGGAGGAACAGCGGACAGCGTCCTGTGCTCACACAGCACAGAAGGGAGACTTCCCACCACGTAAGCCTTGAGAAACTCACCATGTACAGGCATTGGGCAGAGCTTTCAGGGAGACTTTACCTCAGCAGTGGGGAATAACGATTGTTCCACACACAACCAACACCGTAAAAGCAAAGCCCTAAAGTAACTTAAATAAAAGTGCTCGTTGTTCAGTCGCGTCCGACTCTTTGCGACCCCGAGGACTGTAGCCCGCAAAGCTCCTCTGTCCATGGGGTTTTCCAGGCAAGAATCCTGGAGTGGGTTGCCATTTCCTTTTGCATCCCTAAACAAAGCTCAGAAAAATTTTATAAGAATACAAAGATAACCAGTAACCAATGAGGTAAATTCAATGTTGGATGTCTAATCAAAGATTACCAGGCATGCAAAGAGGCAGGCAAATACAATTCATAATGAAGAGAGTAATCAATCACTCAAAATCAACCTAGAATAGACAGTGATTAGAATTAGCATAGAAAGACATTAAAACAAGATAGTAAAACTATTAATAGATCCTATATGTTCAAAAAGTTTAGACATAAAGAAGACTGAAATCAACTTATCAAGATGAAAACTACAATTTCTGAAATAAAAAATACATTGGAGAATAAGTCTATATAGTAAAGAAATAGAATTAATAATTAGCAACCTTCCAAAACAGAAAGCACCAGGCCCAGATGGGCTCACCAAACAATTAAGGAAGAAATTACACCAAACCTCTTCAATCTCTTTCAGTGGACAGAAGCAGAAAGCATGCTTCTTAACTCATTCTATGAGGTCAGCGTTACTCTAAAATCAAAACCAGATAAAGATATTAGAAAGTATTACCAATCTCTCTCATGAACAAGAGGCAAAAATCCTCAAAAATATTAGCAAATCGAATCTAACAATGCACACATATATCACGATCAAAAGGAATTTAGGCCAAGAATGAAAGGCTGGTTCAACATGAAAAAAATCAATTAATGTAATAGATCACATCAAAAGTTAAATAAGAAAAATCACGATTCTATAAAAAGATATAGAGAAAGCATTTGACAAAATCAAACACCACACAATCCAGGAGTACCCCTTGGTATTTACACAACTTACACCCACACAAAACCTGCACATGGATGTTTGAAATAGTTTATTTGCCAAATGCTGGAAGAAACCAATATGTCCTTCAGTAGATGAATGGATAAATAAACTGTTGTACTTTCAAACAACAAAATATTATTCAGTACTAAAAAGAAATGAGCTATCAAGTCATGAAGAGACATTCAACATAAATGCCTATTACTAAGTGAAAGAAGCCAATCTCAAAAGGCTACATACTGTATGATTCCAACCATATGACATTCTGGAAAGAGGAAAACAATGGAGACAGTGAAAGATCAGTGGTTGCCAGAAGCTGGGGTTGGAGAGGGGGAAAGAAGGTGAGCAGGCAGAGCATAAAGGAGTTTCAGAGTAGTCAAACTATTCTATGTGATACTTAATGATGGATACAAGTCATTATACATTTGCCCAAACCCGTAAATGTGCAACACCAAGAGTGAACCCTAGTGTAAATTATAAACTTTGGTTGATAATGATGTATCAGTGCAGGCTTATCACGTGTTAGTTGTACCACACTGGTGGGGGATGTTGATAATGGAGGTGGCTCTGAATGTCAGGGGACAGTACATATGGACAATTGCTCTACCTTCTTCTCAATTCTGCCATGAACCTAAACTGCTCTATAAAAATAAATTCTTTATTAAAAAAAATACACTGGATGGGATTTCTAGCAGGTTAAACATTGCAGAACTAAATCTGAAAGCATAATGATAGAAATTATCCAAAATAAACCACAGGGAGACAATCCAAAAATTTAAAAAGAACACAAAAAAGCAATGAATCCAATTAAAAATGGGTAAAAGACTGGAATAGATATTTCTACAAAGATGATCTATAAATGACTCACAAACATAAGAAAAGCTGCTCAACATCACGAATCTTCATTCAAATGCAAATCAAAATCTCAATGAGATTATCACCTCATACTATATTCACAACAATATGGATATGTTTATTTGTTTATGAACACTACTGAACCACACTTAAACATGGTTACAATGGTAAATTATACATGTTTTTTTACCATCAAAAGAAAAAAAAAACCACACCACATAAATAAATGAATAAATGAAGGGAAAAAAATGAGATCAGGTTGTTTTTAGACATACAAAACCTGAAAGAATTCATCCCCAGTAAGGGCATAACCCAGAGACAGTACAGGCTTGGTTCTAGACCACTATAATAAAGGGAAGCTTGAGATAAAGCACATCACATGAAGTTTTTGGTTTCCCAGTGCATATAAAATTCTGTTTACACTGTAGTCTTTTAAGTGTATGATAACACAATGTACATGCCTTAATTCAAAACTAATTGGCACCAGCAGACTAGCTCAACACAAGGTTGCCACATACCTTCAATTTGTAAAAAAAAAAATGCAGTATCTACAAAGTACAACAAAGCATAGCACAGTAAAACAAGGTATGCCTGTATACCCACAATGGCAGGAAATGTTAAAGGTTATCTTTCAGACAAGAACAAAATGATACTTTAGGTAATATGTATAAGATTCTTATTAGTTAAATCTCTTTTAAATAATAACAGACTTCTTTAACAAAAATAACAATGTATTTTATATGTAAAAGTAAAATGTATAACAACAGTATAAAGGTTGGATGAGAGAAATGGAAGTACACTGCTCTAAGATTCTTACATTAAAATGTTTACATTCTATGTGAAATAGTATAATATCGTTTAGAGGTAGAGTGTGAAGAGTTAAGAGATGTACAACTATAAACCCTAGTGTGGGCATGCTCAGTCTCTCAGTTGTGTCCAGCTCTTTGCAACCCCATGGGTTAGAGCCTGCCAAGCTCCTCTATCCACGGAATTTCCCAGGCAAGAATACTGGAGTGAGCTGCCATTTCCTACTCCATGGGATTGAATCTGAGTCTCATGCACTAGCCGGTGGATTCTTTACCACTGAGCCACATGGGAAGCCCTATAAATCCTAGAACAACCAATAAAATAACAAAAATGTCATAGCTTACAGGCCAAAAAAGGAGATGCAATAGAATCATAAAAATATAAAAGTAATTCAAAAAAGGTATAAAAAGAGAACTAAGAAGAAATGGGACAAACAGCAAGGTAACATATCACACCCTACCAATAATCATGTTAAAAGTAAATAGTCTAAACATCCAATTAAAAGGAAGAGATTGTCAGATCTGATAAAAATTGTAGGATTTGTTTTTTGTTTGTTGTTTTTTCATTTATTTTTATTAGTTGGAGGCTAATTACTTTACAATATTGTAGTGGTTTTTGCCATACATTGACATGAATCAGCCATGGATTTACATGTGTTCCCCATCCCGATTCCCCCCTCCCACCTCCCTCCCCAACACATCCCTCTGGGTCATCCCAGTGCACCAGCCCTGAGCACTTGTCTCATGCATCCAACCTGGGCTGGAAAAATTGTAGGATTTGATTCAACTACACACTGCTGACAAGAAATGCACTTTAAATAAAAAGAAACAGATTAAAAATACAAGAAATGCAAAAAATATGCTAGCACTAGTTAAAAGAAGATTGGAACAGCTATATTAATATCAGACAATGTAGATTTCAGAGAAAATAAACTATCAGAGATAAAGGTCATTTCATAATTACAGAGTCAATTAACTGAGAAGACATAACAATCCCAAACATTTATGTATCTAATAAAAGAGCTTCAAAATACATGAAGCAAAGGCTTATGGAATTGCAAAGAAGATACAATAAATCCACAGTTAAGGCAGAGATTTTTAATACCCTCTCTCAATGACTGATAGAAAAACCAGGCATAAACATGGCAAAGATATAGACTTGATCAACATCCTCATGAAATTAAAAGACGCTTGCGCCTTGTAAGAAAAGCAATGACAAACCTAGACAGTCTATTAAAAAGCAGAGACATTACTTTGCCTACAAAGATCCATATAGTCAAAGCTATGGTTTTTCCAGTAGTCACGTATGGATGTAAGAGCTAGACAATAAAAAAAGCTCAGCACTGAAGAATTGATGCCTTCGAACTGTGTGCTGGAGAAGACTCCTGAGAGTCCCTCGGACTGCAAAGAGATCAAATCAATCAATCCTAAAGGAAATCAACCCTGAATATTCATTAGAAGCACTGATGCTGTTGAGTATATTTTCAAATGCTTATTAGCCATATTTATATATTATTTCCTTAGGAGAAATGTCTATTTAAACCCTTTGTCTACTTTTTAATTGGGTTATCTTTTTATTACTGAGTTGTAAGAGTCCTTTTATATATTCTGACTCCAAGTCTCTCATCAGATAAATGATTTGCAAATAATTTCTCCTATCTTTAGTTGTTTTTTTCACCTTCTTTCTAGTTTTTAATTTTGATGAAGTCCGACTTATCAATCTTCTCTTTTACTGTTCGTTGGACAAATGACTTTTGACAAATGCACTAAAGTATGCAGTGGAGAAAGAATAACTTCAGCAAGAGGATATCCATATACAAAAAAACTACTTCACACTACACACAAAATGAACTCAAATTGGATCACAGACTTAAATGATAATCTTTTTAGAAAAAAACAATAACAAATTTTTGTGACCTTGGGTTAGGCAATGATTTCTTGACTATGACACCAAAAGTACAATCTCTTTAGTCACTTAAGAAATGTAAACTAAAACCACAATGAGGTATCACTACATATCCTATTCAAATGGCTAAAATGAAAAAGACTGATCATACTAAGCGTTGGCAATGATGTAAGGGAACTTGAACTCTCTTACACTGCTGGTGGTAACATAAAGTGGTACAACTACTTTAGAAAACCATTGGACAGTTTCTTTAACAACTGAAATACATACCTACTATGATGATCCAGTCCACTCTCAGGTATTCACCCAAGAGAAAAGGTAACATATTTCCAAAGACTGCAGCTTTATCTGTATTAGCCCCAAACTGGAAACAACCCAAATGTCCGTCAACCTTTGAATGTATAAACAAATTGTGGTATATCCAAACAATGGAATACTGTCTATAAAAAAAGGAATAAACTCTTGATACCACCACAACAAAGACAAATCTTCAAAATAATTACTCTGCATAAAAGGAGGTAGGCCAGGACTTCCCTGTGGTACAGTGGATAGGAGTCTGCCTACCAATGCAGGGGACAGGGGTTCAATCCCTGGTCCTGGAAGATCCTGCAGCAGAACAACTAAACCCATGAGCCACAACTACCGAGCCTATGCTCTGGAGCGCACGAGATGCAACGACTGAGCCCGTGTGCTGCAGCGACTGAAGCCCTCGCACTGACAGCCTGTGCTCCACAACGAGAAGCCACTACAAGGAGAAGTCCACACGCTGCAACTAGAGAGTAGTCCCCACTCTCTGCAACTAGAGAGAGCCCACACACAGCAATGATGACCCAGCGCAACCTCCACAAAATAAAATTAATTTTTTAAAAAAGGAACTGGGCCAATCCCACTCCTAGGTATATATCCAGAGAGAATCATAGTTTGAAAAGATGCATGCACTCTTGGTGTTTATTGCAGCACTATTTAAAATAGTCAGGACATGGAAGCAATCCAGATGTCCACTGACAGAGGAATGGATAAAGAAGATGTGATACATATATACAATGAAATATTACTCAACCATAAAAGGGACAGCATACTGCCATTTGCAGAGATGTAGATGGATCTAGAGACTGTCACAGAAGGTGAACTCAGTCAGAAAGAAAAAAACAAATATTGCATAATATTGCTTATCTGTGGAATCTAGAAAAACAACAGAGATGAACTTAAGTGCAAAGCAGAAATACAGACACAGAGAATACACTCACGGATGCCAAGGGGGACGGGATGGGCTGGGAGACTGGGGCTGGCATGTACGCTGCTAAGTACAGAGCATGTGACTGGGGAGAGCCTGCTCTGCGGGCTCCGCGGGGGCCAGGGAAGGGAGCCCACAGAAGAGGGGGCACGTGTACGCGTGTGACTGACTCACTCTGCTGGACAGCAGGAAGCGAACAGAACACTGTACAGCAACTACACTCCAACGCAATTTATTCAAGCTACAAGGCGCTGGGCACAGGAGTCCACGTTGCACACTGGTCTACAGACACAGCACGCAAGCAGCTGCCTGAGGAAGCGCGGGCTGCAAAGGGAGAGGAACCACCGAGGGCACGCGGAAGCTGAGGGTGATCGGCGTGTTCACTGTGCTGACTACAACAGTCATTTCATGTGTGTGTCTGTGGACGTGTGAAATTGTATATGTGCAGTTTACTGAACATCAATTATACTTATTTTGAAAAAACACCTTCTAGCAGAGAGCAAAAAACACCTTCTAGTTGTACAATGAGAAAACTGTCAGAAAACCTAATTTAAGAGCTTTTGTTAAGAAATATAACTAATTCAGGACTTTCCTCATGGTTCAGTGGTAAAGAATCCGCCTTGCAATGCAGAGAACACAGATTCAATCCCTGGTTGGCAAGCTAAGATCCCACATGCCACCAAGCAACTAAGCCTGTGCCCTGCAACTACTGAGCCTGTGCCACAATGAGAGAACCCAGGAACCTCAACGAAAGACCCTGCATGCCACAACTATGATCTGACACAGCCAAATAAGTAAATATTTTTTTAAAAAAGCAATATAATTCAAGACTAGAACTTACAGATGTATGCTGATAATGTTAATTGCTAAAAATGACTTTGAAACAAATGAGCTGCTATTTTCTGAACAGTAGTATGAGGTCAATTCACACACCTCTTCAACAAAGCATGGTCTGCTGAAAATTCTGGGCTTCCATCCATTTGTAGCAGCCTGTTTACTCCAGGGGAATTCTGGGCTTCCTTTGTTAGATTGATACAGGTATACACTAAAAACCAGGAAGCTGTCCTACAAAGGCTCAAAGATCAGGCACTGGAAAAGTACAAGAAACTTGATGTGCAACTAAGTTCATCCAGATTCTGTCACCTCCAGTAGAGGTGACAAGTCCATTCTAAACAAGGATTTTCTTATAACTGTTGGGCACACTTTTCATTCTTTCTTGAGCTATAAGTCTACTAGGAGTATTCCTCAAACAGTCTAGAACATAAAAAAAGCTTTTATGGTATGTTGTTGTCATTGTTTAGTTGCTAAGTCATGTCTGACTCTGGGACCCCATGAACTGCAGCATGCCAGGCTCCCCTATCCTTCACTGTCTTCCACTGAAGTCGGCGAAGGTATCTTAACCACTTCATCCTCTGCTGTCCCCTTCTCCTCTTGCCCTCAATATTTCCCAGCATCAGGGTCTTTTCCAGTGAATCAGCTCTTTGCATAAGGTGGCCAACGTTTTGGAGCTTTAGCTTCAGCATCAGTCCTTCCAATGAATATTCAGGGTGGATTTCTTTTAGGATGGACTTAGGTTTGGACTTGAGGTTTGATCTCCTTGCTGTCCAATGGACACTACTCAAGAGTTTTCTCCACACCAGAGTTCAAAAGCATCAAGTCTTCAGCGCTCAGCCTTCTTTATGGTCCAACTCTCACATCTGTACATGACTACTGGAAAAAGCAGAGTTTTGACTATACGGGCCTTTGTCGGCAAAGTGATATCTCTGCTTTTTAATACACTGCCTAGGTTTGTCGTGGCTTTCCTTTCAAAGAGCAAGTGTCTTTTAATTTCAAGGCTTCAGTCACTGTCTGCAGTGAGTTTGGAGCACAAGAAAATAAAATCTGTCACTGCTTCCACTTTTTCCCCATCTATTTGCCATAAAGTGATGGGACCGAATGTCATGTTAGGTTTTCAAATGTTTCGTGTTAAGCCAGCTTTTTGACTTTCCTCTTTCATCCTCATCAAGAAGCTCTAAAGAGCTTCCTTCACTTTCTGGGAAGAGGAAAGAAGATCCTCTTCACTTTCTGCCATTAGAGTGGTATCATCTCCATATCTGATTGTTGATATTTCTCCTGGCAATCTTGATTCCACCTTGTGATTCATCCAGCCTGGCATTTCACATGATGTACTCCGCATAGAAGTTAAATAAGCAGAGTGATGATATATAGTCTTGTTGTATTCCTTTCCCAGTTTTGAACCGGTCAGTTGTTTCATGTCCAGTTCTAACTGCTGCTTCTTGACCCACATACAGGTTTCTCGGGAGATAGGTAGGTGGTCTAGTATTCCCATCTCTTTAAGAATTTTCCACAGTATGTTGTGATCCATACAGTTAAAGGCTTTAGTGTAACCAATGAAGCAACAGTACAAATTTCTCTGGAATTCCTTTGCCTTCTCCAACGAATGTTGGCAATTTGATCTCTGATTCCTCTGCCTTTTCTAAATCAGCTTATACATCTGGAAGTTCTCAGTTCACCTACCGCTGAAGCCTAGCTTGAAGGATTTTGACCATAACCTTGCTAGCATGTAACATGAGCACAATTGTACAGCAATTTGAACATTCTTTGGCACTGCCCTTCTTTGGGATTGGAATGAAAACTGATCTCTTCCAGTCCTGTGGCCACTGCTGTGTTTTCCAAAGTTGCTGACGAACTGAGTACAGCACTTTAACAGCGTCATCTTCTAGGATTTTACATAGCTCAGCTGGAATTCTATTACCTCCACTAGCTTTTTCATAGTAATGCTTCCTAAGGCCCACTTGACTTCACACTACAGGATGTCTGGCTCTACGTGAGTGACTACACCATCATGGTTTTCAGGTCATTAAGACCTTTTTCGTATAGTTCTTCATATAGTTCTTCTGTGTATTCTTGCCACCGCTTCTTAATCTCTTCTGCTTCTGTTAGGTTGCTTCTGTCCTCGCTACCATGCCCATCCTTACATAGTTTTCTCCTGATACCTCCAATTTTCTTGAAGAGATCTCTAGTTTTCCCCATTCTGTTGTTTTCTTCGATTTCTGTGCACTGTTCATTGAAGAAGGCCTTCTTATCTCTCCTTGCTATTCTCTGGAACTCTGCATTCAGTTGGGTACATCTTTTCCTTTCTCCCCTGCCTTTCGGTTTCTTCTTTCCTCAGTATTTGTAAAGCCTCTTCAGACAACCGCTTTGTCTTCGTGCGTTTCTTTTTTTTTGGTAATGGTTTTGGTTACTGTCTCCTGTACAATGTTAAGAATCTCCATCCATAGTTCTTCAGGCACTGTCTACCAGATCTTATCCCTTGAATCTATTCGATCCTCCACCGTACAATCGTAATGGATTGGTTTAGGTCATACCTGAATGGCCTTGTGGTTTTTCCTACTTTCTTCAATTTAAGCCTGAATTTTGCAATAAGAAACTGATGATCTGAGTCACAGTCTGTTCCAGGGCTTCTTTTTGCCAACTGTATAGAGCATCTCCATCTTTGGCTGCGAAGAATATAATCAATTTGATTTTGATATTGACAATCTGGGATAGCCACCAACCCCTGGTGGCCCAGATGGTAAAGAATCTGTCTACAATGCAGGAGGCCCAGGTACGACCTCTGGGTTGGGAAGATTCCCTGGAGAAAAGCATGGCAACCCACTCCAGTATTCTTGCCTGGAGAATTCCATGGACAGAGGAACCTGGCGGGATACAGTCCATGGGGTCCCACAGAGTCAAAAACGACTGAGCATGCACGGTGACCATCTGGTGATGTCTATGTGCAGAGTCATCTCTTGTGTTGTTGGCAAAGGGTGTTTGCTATGACCAGTGTGTTCTATTGACAAAACTTCCTACTTTTGCATTCCAATCTCCTATGATGAAAAGGACATCTTTTTTTGGTATTAGTCCTAGAAGGTGTTGTAGGTTTTCACAGAACCGGTCAACTTCAGCTTCTTTGGAATTAGTGGTTGGGGCATAGACTTGGATTACTGTGATATTGAATGGTTTATTTTGTAAATGAACCGAGGTCATTCTGGTGTTTTTGAGACTGCACTCATGTCCTGCATTTTGGACTCTTTTGTTGACTATGAGGGCTACTCCATTTCTTCTAATGGATTCTTGCCCACAGTAGTGGATATAATGGTCATCTGAATTAAATTCGCCCTTTCCCCTGCATTTTAGTTCACTGATTCCCAAGATGTCGATGTTCACTCTTGCCATCTCCTGCTTGGCTACGTCCACTTTACCGTGATTCATGGTCCTAACATCCCAGGTTCTTATGCAATACCGTTCTTTACAACACTGGATTTTACTGCCACCACCAAACACATTTGCAACTGAGCATTGTTTCTGCTTTGGCCCAGCCACTCCATTCTATCTGGAGCTATGAGTAATTGTCCTCGGCTCCTCTCCAGTAGCATACTGGACACCTTCTGGCCTTGGGGGGCTCATCTTCCAGTGTCATATCTTCTTGCTTTTTCAGACTGTTCATGGGGTTCTCGCAGCAAGAATACTGGAGAATTGGCAAGAATACTAGCCATTCCCTCCTCCAGTGAACCACATTTTGTCAGAACTCTTCACTATGACCCGTCTGTCTTGGATGGCCCTGTATGGCATGGCTCATAGCTTCACTGCATTATATAAGTCCCTTCACCATGACAAGGCTGTGATCCATGAAGGGGATCACAATCAAACTCAAATGCAATATAAAGTTGGAACAAGGTAGAAGTAAGAAATCTAAATACTCCAACTTGTGTAGAGAGATGTTTTATTCCTAGTAAGGATCAAGATATAAAGGCGTATCAGGCAGTGCACTAGGAACATGAGAAAGGTAATGTGGAGAAGAGCCACAGCACACATGCTTATTTACACCTGAATTTTCTTTTTTTGGCCATGCTGCATAGCATGCAAGATCTTACTTCCCTGACCAGGGATTGAACCCGTGCTCACTACAGTACATGTGCAGAGTCCTAACCACTGAACTGCCAGGGAATTCCCCACAATTGACTTCAAAATATACATCAATTTGCTCTCTGAAAATATAATGCATGATATAAGTAAGAGAACAAAAGGAAGAGGTTAAAAAAGTATAAAAGTTTAAATATGAGCCTAGGATCATAGGTGCCCTTCACTAAGGATCTATTTACATAAAGATCTTTTCCCAAAGAGAGCCAGTTTAAAAAAGTAAATGTTTTGAGGACATTCATATTTGATTAATTCAATAACTCCTGAGCTGGTGAAAAATGCAAATGTGAAAAGATTTTTCTACAGGTGAGAAATCGAACTGAGGTTTTCAATTGTTGCTGTTGTTTAGTTGTGTCTGACTGTTTTGCAACCCCATGGACTATAGCCCACCAGGCTCCTCTGTCCATGGGATTTCTCAGACAAGAATACTGGAGTGGGTTGCCATCTCCTTCTCCAGAGTATCTTCCCCACCCAGGTATCAAATCCTCATTTCCTGCATTGGCAGGCGAATTCTTTACCACTGAGCCACCAGGGAAGCCTCAGGTTTTCAAGAGTGAAACTTAAATGGAGCCAAGTGAATAATAACATAACGGTTTAGTTACTGGTATAATTCTCCACAGGATTCCCAGGTGGCAATAGTGGTAAAGAACCTGCCTGCCAATGCAGGAGATATGAGATGCTGGTTCGATCCCTGGGTCAGGAAGACCCCCTGGAAGAGGGCATGGCAACCCACTCCAGTATTCTTGTCTGGAGAATTCCATGGACAGAGGAGCCTGGAGGATTACAGTCCATAGGGTCACAAAGAATCAGACACACTCAAGTGACTTAGCACACACACACATAATTCTCTATACCATTTATTCTCTATACCTATAAACTAAGAGCTAAGGAAACATGTCAGCATTGTTTCTCAAACGTGGGTAACAGGAAATTACTGGAAATTGTTGGTAACAGGACAATTACTAGCAGTGATGGAATCAGCCCTTTCCCCTTCTCCCCCCTAGTCAGTCCTCTTCTCACAGTCAAACATCTTGAGTCTAGCCTTTTCCTCTCTGATCTCCTCTTCCCTCCAATACGGCTTTTAAGACCCATCAATCACTCCACAAAAAAACCCTAAGGTCATTGGTGGCCTACAGGTTAATCCATCTAGCATTTACATTTTCAACAGGGGTGACATTATACCCAAGGCAGCAAAAACTGATTCGAGGGAGCAAAATATCTTAGATGTTAAAATAGTTTGTGGCCCTCAAAAAGGTCATAGTACATAAGCAGAAGTATACCATGTCTATTTCTTACTCTAGAAGAGGGCATTCTCCATTTCTTATTCTATGCCTTCTCCCTAGGTGACTTTTTGCATACCATCTGATTCTGCGACCACCCCTATCATCTGTAACTCATTAAGCTCCAGCTCCAGCAAAGACCATTCCTCTGAGATTTAAACCTATTTAACTGCCTGCCAGTTTGACATTCCACTTGAGTGTCTCAAAGGTATTTATCTGGGAAAAGGATCCACAGCTTTGGTTAGATTCTCAAGTGAAGAACTACTGCCACACAGTAGTTTCAGAAAGGATCTTAACAATAAAAATTGGCAAAACCAACTTAAAAAGTTGATAAAAACAATTACTTTATAAACCTCTCAAATGTCTTTAAAGCTTCTTGCGTAAATATACCTTTTAGTTGATACACACAACAGAACCTTAATTAGGTTGGAAATCAAGATGTCAACATTAGGGGTTTTTCCCAGGGCACTGACGTGAATACAATTACAGTGGTTCTCGGGTCATGCTAAACCCAATGTCAAACTTTCAGTAAAAGAGGATAAGAATATAAAACTCTGCAAATTGATTTGTCAACTTGCTATACTGAGTGTTTGCATAACAGCAAGTAGAAGGCAACATTTACATTTTGAAAAGAAGCCTGAAGAGAAAGCAGTATCACAGGCAAAGTACACTAAAAATACATTCTTATAATTACAACAACTCAAAATCTCTCATTAGCCATATTTCATATAAGGTCATGCCACTAATCCTTTACAAAGTTAAACTTTGTAATAGAGATCTAGAACTAAAATTGAAGACTTTTTGGCTCTATGAATTCATACTTCTTGAGCAATCACAGAAATCTGCCAACACTAACACTGTCAAATAAAGGGAACTCTGCATTCAAGAATAAGAAGTAGCTTTATTTCAGGGGTTTAAAGAGGTGTCTGCTAGAAAAATAACTTAAGGAGATGAATGAAATCTTCCTCTTCAGTACAACAGGATTAAGGTCTAATCTAGCACAGTCTAAATCTCTGCCTGCCAATCCTGTTTTCCTATTCAACCTTTTTCTCTCTTGCTTGATTCTGATAGTATTCTTCCTTAGTGATTCCTGAAATCATTACTAAAAATAATATTTCCTACTGGATGCTCTACTTGAATTTCCTTTAGGCACTTCAAATCCAATTTGCCCCAAACTAAACTTATCTTCTCCACCTCTACCTCCTTGCTGGAAAATCTGTTTCAAAGCAGTTCATTAGGTAAATGGGCTAAGGGTGACCTAAGCCATAAACCTGGAACTTATCTTTGAATTCTCCTCTAGCAGTATCTTATCAATTCTACGTCTTTTGCTCTTAAAATTGCCTCCTCCTCACTGCCTCCCTGGCCCTGGCTTATAACTTAATGAAGTTACAAACTTCAAAGCAGTTAGGTGATAGAATTGAATAAATTCAGGATTGAATCCCAGTTCTGCCACTGTTAAGTTGATCTTTATCTTAAGCAACTTAGTTAACCTCTCTGGGGCTCATTTTCTCATTTGTAAAATAAAAAGAATAATCTCCTAATATCTAGTCTTAGCCATTTTACCCATTCCTCACAATGTGTCTAAGTGACTCCTATTTTCAGGATAAAATCCCAAATCCTTATAACATACGAAGTTCTTTATAACCTTTCCTCATTTCACAAGGCTTACCTCCTGCCATTCTATCAGCTGCAGTCACACCCACTCAGACGAGTCATGTCCTCCCGTGTTGCGCCTTTCACAGTGTCAGTCTTTCTGCTGCAGTTCCTGCCTCCTCGTGGTCCAGCCGGTTCCTGCTGTCATACCCTTCCTCTGACCCTTCACAGCTCAGCCCGGGAAGTCTTCCCTGTGCTGCCACACAGGGACCCCAACTTTGAGTTCAAAACAGTCTCTGTGCTCTCATTCCTTCTAGTTTTTTCCTTCTACTGACATTAGAAGAAAGATTTTACTAATATTTTACTTGATATTTTTTACATTTATGTTGATCAAAGAAATTAGTCTGTAATATTGCTATCTTTTAATATCCAAGACAGGTTGATTTTAAGGTTATATTGGCTTCTATAATTATGTGGCAAGTATCCCTGTTTTCCATTCTCTGGAATATTTTATGTAAAACTTAGTGCTATTTTTTCCCTTAAATATTTGGCAACTAACATTTATTGAGCACATACTACATGCCAGATTCTACACTAAGTTCATTTGCCATGTTACCTCATTTAATCCTCACAGCAACTTTCTGAGGTGTATATTCCTCTTTTACCTGTTTTATAGAGAAGAAACTAGGACTAATAGAAAGTAACTTTCCCAAAGTCACAAAGCTGGTGGGCAGCAGAGCTAGGACTTGAACACTAATCTCCCCCGGTTCTTAATCACATGCTCTATTGTCTTGTAATACTTAACATATCACACTATAATTATTCATTTATTTGCCTCTCCATTAGTCAGTGGAATCTCTCTACTAAGATCCTTGAAAGATGGGCTCATATCTTCCATATTTTGTATGCTTTAAATCTAGCATGTCTACCAATTAATAGATTCTCAGTAAACAGCTGCTAAATGAATAAATGAAGACATATCATTTGATTCTCATAACAACTGGGTGAGGTAAAGTGGTTACTATCAATTCCTATGTAGAAAGCAGGTAAATGTTTATTTTAGAATGCTGCTAAAGTGTTTTTCGTCTTTAAGTTAAAACAAATAACCCCCATGCAAAGAAGGGCATACATTTCTTTTCTTCAACAGTAAAAAGCAAAAAATAATTTTATATTATTTGCAAACTGTCATTGACAACAGATTTAATGTTCTGATACCATCTGTAAGACAGAGACCTTCATATTTCTTCTGGGGTCAAGAGTATAAATCCAACAAGAAAAAGATTATCCATTGAGAAAATGGCAATAAAACAAAAGCCTTAAGCAGAAAAGCTTTCAAAGAAGGTCAGCAGAACAGCTAAAGAAGAATTCCCCACTGACTATACCATGTGGTAGGCATGTCATAAGAAGATTTAAGGTAGACATAAAATACCCACAGCAGAGATGTCTTGACTTCAATTAGATGAACTAAAATTTCCATTCTGTGTTTTGCCTGATAAGTCTATAAAAATGCTTATATATGGGCACCACAGAATTCAGATTTTTTTCTTTTTGATGGAGATCAGATCATAATTATGGCAAAATGACTAAATTGTAGTATGACAAATCTGGCTTAGATATAAGAATGGACTTCCTGAGAGCCAATGTCCTTAGATTCTGAAACTATTATCCAGGGTATTATATAACTACAGTCCCAAAGAACATTGAAATAGAAAAGATCCTTGAACTATTTGTTTAAATAGTTAGAATTCTGCCTAAAGGCTACCCTACGTAACTTCACGAGGATTGTTCCAAGCCTCTCTCTTCTAATCCCAATCCAAAACACACATACACATACACTTTTTTACTGCAGCAGCTTTTGCCAAGTCACTTTTAGGACAACAATATTATAACATGTCTCAAAGGGGGGAAAAAATTTGAGAATAAAAACATACCAAAGGAACTACTAAGCACCTCACAGGAAAACCATTCTCACCAGTGGACTGCCACATAAAAATTTCAGAAGGCTTTGTGGTCTTTATAGATAAAAAAAACAAGACATTAATCTAAGGGGCTCTTACTGCTTAGGCTCCCAGAATCATATATATAAATAATAAAAAATTGAAATGCAGAAAGAATAGAAAAAAATTATTTCTCCCAGTGAAAGACAATTCTTAAACATCCTGGAATGCTTAATTTAATCACTGTGTTCATCATCATTGTTCTTGCAAAAAGTTTTGCTTCCGTTGGGCCCATGGCTTGGGAGAAGTTCAGGGGTGGTTAAGACGCTGTCCTGGGGAAGAAGGCAGACGCCTGGGCAGAAGCCCTAAGGTCAGGGGCTAATAGGTGAAGCAGGGCCCCTAACAGACCACCAGGTCTTCTTATTTTAATTTAAAGTAAAACTGATGTTCACGAGAGAAATTAAGTCTATAAATGTTGCTTTCTTATAAAGTTCTTGTCAGGTTGGTACTAAGATTATGTTGGCCTCTACAATTATTTGGGAAATATTCACTATTTTCCATCCTCTAGAATAGCTTATATAAATTCCGGTGTTATTTTTTCCCTTAAATATTTGGGATCCCCTAATGCAGACATCTGAGCCTGGATCTAAACTTGAATTTTTCTTTTTGGTAAGATTTTTTTCAAAAAGTGATTTAATTTGTTTACATTCCATAAATGATTTTTTTGGTGGGGTTAGTCAGATTTCTATTTCTTCTTGCATTCATTTTGTTCTTTTTAAGAGTTTGTCTATTTCATCAAAGTGTTCAAATTTTCTAATGTCTTCTTATCAACATTTAATGTTTCTAGGCTCTGTAGTAATGGCTTCTTTCTTATTCCTAATATTGGTAAATGATGCCTTCTTTCAAGTAACAGTTTTAATACTTCCATTCCAATTTAATGTCTTTTATTTATTTCTCTTGCCTAACTGCTCAGGCTAGGACTTCCTATACTATGTTGAATAGAAGTGGCAAGAATGGGCATTCTTGTCTTGTTTCTGATCCTAAAGGAAAAGCTTTCAGCTTTTCACCATGGAGTATGATGTCAGCTATGGACTTGTCACATATGGCCTTTATTATGTCAAGGTAAATGTCCTCTATATTCACTTTGTTGAGAGCTTTTATCATAAATGAATGTTGAATTTTGCCAAGTGCTTTTTCTCCATCTATTGAGACAATCACATGATCTTAATCATTCATTATGTTAATCTGGTGTATCACATTGATTGATCTGTGGATCTGAACCACCCTTGCAATTGCAGAATAAATTCCACTTGATCCTGGTATGCAGTAGTTTCTTAGAAAAATGAACATGCTCTTACCATATGATCTAGCAAATGTACTCATTATTTACCCGAAGGAGCTGAAAATTTATGCCCACACAAAACCTACACATGGATGTTTAAAGCAGCTTTATTATAACTGCCAAATCTTGGGGAAAAACCAAGACATCCTTCAGGAAGTGAATGGACAAATAAACTGTAGTACATCCAGGTGTTAGAGTATTATTTGTCCATATGTAAAATAGGGTTATGATGTGTCAGTGTAGGTTCATGAGTTGTAACAAATTCACCACTATGGTACAGGATATTGACAGTGGAGGAAGTAGTCCATGTGTACGGGTAAGAAGTAAATGGGGACTGTCTGGACTTTGTTTAATTGTGCTATGAATCTAAAACTGTTCCAAAAAATTAAGTCTATTAAAAAAATATAACTCTTAACCATCTTTTGACATTGCAACCCAGATCAAAAATAGTTGTTTCCACTACGAATAAGAAGGTAAAACCACTGCCTGACTCTTTCTAAAATTCAGCTTCCAAAATGATCTTAGCAGGTAATTTACAGCTCACAATGAGGATCAAAGAACTTACTTCTCAATTTTCTTCTTATGTTCTTTTTGCCTTTGTTGTTCTTTCACTTGTTCTCTTTCAATATCCATGAAAAGTCGTCTATACCTCAGGTATTGCTTTTGACGCTAAAGAAGAGAAGTAAAAACTGTTAAGACTCTGCTCTCAGAGACTTTCCAAGAAAGGAAAATATCTTTAAACTACTAGCTCGGTATGTTAGGACACAACAAATTGCTTCCAATCTCACATATACTGATGTCCAAAAGCCATTACCACTACATACCTCTTTCTTGTCTTCCTCTTGACTTACTCCAGACTGAAGTGCCAGGGGAGTTTGAAACTCAGTGTTCAATCTTGATTGATACTCGTCACCAACCTGTTAGGAAGTCCAGTCACACAAAGTGACAAAACTGCCAAAAGCTAGACCTATGAACACTTTTGATAATTTTATCTACTAATTCTTTCCTCCTGCAATCTTGAGCTCAACTAGATTTAAAAAGTTAAACATATATATATATATATATATATAAAAGAATAAAATTTTAAGAAAGAATAAAAGGAATTAATCAAACAAAAACAAAAGACTCAGGTCAAAGACATGGATGAATTCATGACAAATCAAAATGTTCAGAAGCCTTCTAAAATAGTCACTTGAAATCATTCTATTATGACTGTGTGCCTGGGATCAAATACAGGGATATAAAATTAGATCTCTTACTATCTCATATCTATAATAATTTTCAATTTGTACACATTATTGATGGTGTGAATTTAGAGAATAAAAGCTTGAAAGAAAATATTATAGCAATCAGCTGTCATGGCAGGGAAGAAACTAGAGCTTATTTTCTCCCAAAGTACTAGGAAAGCCTGTTGATATAATTTAGTATACTTACTTTGACATTATATGGTTCAAATTATGATCTCTAACTTTTAGAAGTACAAGTTTTAAATTACGTTGATCTTTTTAGCGTAAAAGTTATTTATTAAAAAGAAGTTATTTATCTGTTAGCAAAGTTGCAAGATAGAAGATTAGTATTCAAAAATCAATTACATTTTTATGTTCTTGCAATAAACAATTTGAAAATGAAATTAAGGGTAAAATCCATATAATACACCATCAAAACACACCTTAGGGATAAATTTAATAAAAGAAATATAAATTATATACACTGAAACCTACAAAAACATGTTAAAAGAAATAAAAGATCTAATTGAGTGAAAAGACATCTCCTGTTCATGAATCAGAAGATTTAACACTGTTAAGATGGCAAATGAATCAACAGATTTAATACCGTCTGCATCAACATTTAAGTTGATGGGACTTCCCCGGCAGTCCAATTGTTAATATTTCACCTTCTAGATCTCCCTGCTGGTCCAGTGGTTAAGACTCCACCTGCCAAAGCAGGGGACATGAGTCTGACCCTTGGTCTAGGAATATTCCACATGCCACAGGCAACTAAATCCATGCCCCACAACTACTCAGCCCACGCTCTAGAGCCTGTGTGCCACAACTACTGAAGTCTGCACACCCAGAGCTTGGGCTCTGCAACAGGAGAAGCCATGGCAATGAAAAGCCTGTACACCACAACTAGACAAAGCCTGCCTGCAGCACTGAAGACTCACCTTCCAATGCAGGAGATGGGGGTTCGATCCCTGTTCCGGGAACTAAGATCTCACAGGCCTTGCAGCACAAAAACCAAAGCATAAGACAGAAGCAATATTGGAAAGAAAAAAAAAAAAAACCTCAAAAAAGACTTCAAAAATGGTCCACAGAAAAAAAAAAATCTTAAAAAAAATTCAGTTTACTTCTCTGTAGAAGTTGACAAGGTAACCCTTAAATTCATAGACCCAGAATAGCTGAGACGATCTTGAAACAGAGAACAAAGGTGGAGAACTCATTCTTTTCAATTCAAAACTTAATTAAAAAAATAAGCTGCACTAATCAATGCAGTGTGGTACTAGCGTAAGGACAGACCCACAGATGAGTGGAATAGAACTGGTAGTTCTATTATAAACTCATATTTACAATCAACTGATTTTTGACAAGAGTGATGAGAACTCAGTGGGTAAGAAGAGTCTTTTCAACAAATGATGTTGGGTCACCCTGGATACACACATGCCGAAAAGAATGAAACTGGACCCCTACCCAACACCATACATGAAGATTAATGCAAAGTGGATCACAGACCTGAATGCAAGAGATGTAAGATTTTTAGAGAAATACAAAGGAGTACTAGGTGATGGTTTCTTAGATATGACATCAAAAGCACAAGCCACAAAACAGTAAATAATATGGACTTCATCAAAATTAAAAACTTCTGTGCTGCAAAAGAAACCACTTAGAAAGTGAAAAGACAACCCTTAGGATAGGAAAAAACATTTGCAAATCACAAAATAAATAAGGGTACTATGTGTAGAATATATTAAGAACTCACATAACTTAATAATCAAAAGGCAAATAATCCAATTAGAAATTGGGCAGAGGACTTTAATAGTTTTCTAAAGAAAATACACATATGGCCAATAAGCACATGAAAAGATGCTCATCATTAACATTAAGAAAATGTAAACCAAAACCACAATGAGATATTATTGCACACCCATTAAGAGAGCTATAATTAAAAAGAAAAAAGACAATAACAAGTGTTCGTGAGGATGTGGAGAAACAGAAACCTCATAATACTGCTGGTAAGAATGAACAGCACTGTACCACTTCGGAAACCAGTTTGGCAGTCCCTCCCCAAAGGTTAAGCATATGGATACCATAAGTCTCAGCAATTTCCCTCCTACTTATACACCCAAGGAAAACGGAAACACATATCACAGAAAAACATATAAACAAATGTTCACAGCAGCACTATTCACTGTTAATAGTCAAGAAGTAGAAACAATCCAAATGCCTATCAACTGATGAATGGATAAATAAAATATGCTACATGCATACAATGGAATATTATCCAACAAATACGAATGAAGCACTGCTACATGCTACAAGGTCTATGAACTTGGAAAACATTATGCTAAGTGAAAGAACTCAGTGATAAAAGGCCATTCTATGATCTCTTTTATATAAAATGTCCAGAACAGGCAAATCAAAGAGATAAAAAGTAGACTAATGGTTGCCTAGGGCTGGGGTTGGAGGTAAGGGGCAAAAGGGAATGAGCTTGCTAAAGGTATGTGACTTCTGGGCAGTGATGAAATATTCTAGGAGTGACTATGGTAAAGCTTGCACAACATTCTGAACATAGTAAAAACACTGAATTGTACATTTTCAATGGGTTACCTGTATGGTATACAAAGCAGCCAGGCTTCATTATTTGACTACTCCTTATTTGTGAATTTGCCTATTCACCAAGATGTATTTGTTTTCACAGAATTAATGCTCACAGTGCTTGTGGTCACCTCCAGACATGAACTGTGTTGTGAAAAATCTGAGTCATCAGATGGACATGCTGCCAGCTAAGGTCAAACACTGTGATGCTCTGCCTCCTTGTTTCAGCCTTCATACTGTAAACAAGTATCCTTTCAAATGTACATTGAGTGCAAAGCTTTTTGCATTTTTGCGCTTTTTTTGGTTGATTGTGCTATTTAAAACACCCCTCAAGCACAGTGCTCAAGTACTACCTAGTGTTTTTAGCATAAGAAGGTTGTGATGTGCCTTATGGAGAAAATACATCTATTAAATAAGCTTCATTCAGGCATGAGCTATAGTGCCGCTGGCCCTGAGTCCAATGTTAATGAATCAACAATACATATTAACAAGGTGTCTACACAGAAATTCACACAAAACAGTTAAGCAATGGTTCAATATTGACTAAAATTCAGTTGCAGTATTTACGGCAAGCTTATAGAACATAACTATTATGAATAAAGAGAACTGACTATATACCTCAATAAAGTTTGTTTGTTACAGATAAAACCTAAAAACAATATGTAGCAAAAGGTTAATGGTGACTATCTCTGTAATTTGGGGTCTTTCTTCCTTATTAGTTATTTACTTTTTGCTGTAATAAAAATGAAACAATTTTTTCTGCTTTCATAAAGTAAGAAAGGACTTCCCCAGTGGTCCAGTGGTTAAGAATCTGCCTGCCAATGCAGGAGACACAGGTTTGATCCCTGGTCCAGGAAGATTCCACATGCTGTGGAGCAGCTAAGCCTGTGCGTCTCAACCACTGAAGCCCATGGCCCCAGAGCCTGTGCACCACAACAAGAGAAGCCACCACGATGAGAAGCCAGCACCCCACAGCTCCAGAGAGCCTGCGTGCAGCAACGAAGACCCAGTGCAGCCAAAGTAGAGGAAAAGACATTTTTTTAAAGTAAGAAAAACTGGACTTCCAGCATGGGCCAACGAGTAAGCCCATTCTGAGCCTCTAGCTCTCTCTCACTGATTCTAAGTAAAAATTGTAGGAAATGTGGCTCTAAGTATCTGGAGAGTATATGGGTGGGGTACCCTGAAGAGGGGTGAGTTTGGAACGCTACTCAATACTCAAAAAGAATCTAAAAAAGAATGCAGATATGTATATGCATGACTGAGTCACTTTGCTGTGACACCTGAAACTAATACAACATTGTAAATCAACTATAATCCAATAAAAATTAATTAAAAAAAAAAGAGGAGTGAGTCAGAAAAGTGGATTCCTTAATTCTGTGTATGAAATGGCACACACCCCAGAATCACCCCTGAGCTGTGCTGCCTGGGATGGACTTAATGGAGTATAAAGAAGGCTTTGAGAACTGAACTAACATTGGAGCTGCTGTTCACAGAAGATGAGAGAGAACTCGGAGCCTGAACTTAACCAAGTCAACTGCCTGCTAGAACAAAAAAAGGAACGTTCTTCAGAGGATTTTAACAAAAAGTCAGTCTCACATTATAATGTTCAAAACTGGACCCAGAAGAAAATCATGGAAAGTGAATCCAGAATATGGATCCAAAAAAAGACAACTCTAGGATGGGACATTCCTGGCAGTGCAGTGGTTAAGACTCCCCACTCCCAATGCAGGGGGCCTGGGTTTGATACCTGGTCAGGGAACTAAGATCCTGTGTACTACACAGTCAAAAAAAAAAAAAAAGACAATTCTTCCTCTGAGACTAGTAGAAACAGGTAAGAATGACAAAAGAGTAAATGGTCAAGGGAGTTATTTAATTATGGCCTCTTTTTTAATGAAAATCAGAAAGTATAGCGTTGCAAAAAGAACTTTATGGAATATTTAAGATTTGGAGTTATCAGTGTGGGCCATGTGTGAGGAAACTAACAAGTGGCAATTAGGAAAAACACTAAGCAGCACTGGGGATCCAGTAAAACCCTACGTATGAATGTGTATAAACCTACACCATTAAAGAGGTGTTTTTTTTTGTTTTTTTTTTTACAATAAACCTGGACTATTCAGGAGTCTGAAAGGTGAAAGGACTGATCTAGGATTTTCAGGGCTGGTGTGACAGAAGGACAAGAAGAGGAGGTTCTGACTATTAAAGTGGCACCCTGAATCAAACGGTCAGGATTAGGTACCCCTCTTCTTGCTCAGTTAATGGCCTATCCATTCTCTACCACTAATTACATTGCTTCATAATTATCGCTTATTTGCCAGTCTCTCTTCTTCAGACGATCTGAAATTTGAGTGCTAAGTCTTACTCACAGCTATATCTTTAATATTTAAAACCTAAACAATGGCTAACATCAAACTGGTGCTCAATAAACGTTTGATTGACTGACCAATTCTTTCTAAACAAACTTAGCAAGAGGCAAGCAGGTACTAGGCACCAAGCTAAAGGCTGTCCACACTCCAATAAACAAAACAGGTGCACTCTCTCTCTTCATAAAGCTTACAGACTGCTGGAAAACATGGAAGTAAGTAATTACCAACTGTCTTGTGTATAGAGAAGGAAACAGAATGCAGGGACAGAGGAAAAACACAAAAGGGGAGGAGGCCTAATCTTGGTAAGGTGATCAGAGAAGTTGAAGCTAAAACCTAAAGGATGAGAAGGGACCAGCTTCGCAAAGAAAAAAAGAGAAGCCTCTCAAAAAGGGGAAAAAAATATGCAAAGGACCGGAAGTAGAAAGGGCTTGCAGAATACAGAAATGGTGATGCAGAATAAAACACAACAGCCTTCCCTTAGGCCAACCTTAGACCCAAACTAAAAATAACAAAGAAGCTGCAGCTTAGTCTGAAAAGCTCAGCCCAAGTCCTTCTTTCTCCCTTTCTTCCTCCTTTTCTTTCTGCTCTCTAAAAGGACCAAGGGAAAATTTCTCTTTCTCTCTTTCATACATTCTAACAATGCTGGTTGCCTGAAGGCTCTGTTTCTAAAATAACAAAAAAACACGAGTTAAAAATTATGCAGACAGTGTAAAATTCTGATGGAAATTAAAAACTAGACTTCAGCCACAGGGAAATCTGAGTAGGCCAGAGTACCGTGACATTTTCTTGGAAAACATAACCCTAACAAGTTCCAGCCTAAATGTCTTAGTGATCCTGCCTTATGCTCTACCAGGCTCCTGATGGGGATCTAGTCCTGGCTGTTGGGTGCCAAGATCCTCCTGACCCCGACCCTTCAGAAACCACTTACTTCTTCCCTTCCCATAAAAGAAGAGACACTAAAAATACATCTTTTATAAGAGAATACACATGTAAAAAACACAATTTTCCCAACAGGCAACAAGTGTTTCTGACAAGACCCTAGCCTTCAGGGAGTAATCGTAGGTCAGGACAGGTTTCACACACCATGAAATAAACCAAGAACCTGCTTTTTGCTCAGCCTTACTGTTCCCAGCTCAGTAGGTACCTATGACCCTATCTAAATTCCACTGCTCACTCTCAACAGTCTGCTCTACCTGTCTTCTGCTAGAAGCCTCTCTCTGCTGCTTGGGTGCAAGATGCTGATGGCCATCCAGAAGCAAATTTTCCTGCCATCTTTCAGCTGTTCCAGCAGGTGGTTGCTGTATGGAGCATAAGCTCTGAAAGATACAAAGCGTTCACCAAATTGCATAAGTAGTGATATGATGTTGGTGAAAATACTTTAGGCTGCAGGGATAGCCCTGATGTAATCTAAACCTGTCAGAAGAATCTGATGCATTAGGGCATGAAAGCAGACACTACACTTCTTGCCACTACTATGGATCTTAACTGTATCTGCGAAGCAATCCTAAGTTTCTCTACTGGCAAAACAAGGATAGTAATAGCATCGATCTCCCAGAGTTATTTTGAGAGTTTAATGAGACAACGGATACAAAGTTCTAGAACCATTGTGGCTATGGTAAATGTTTAATGAATTTAAGCTGTTATTCATAATGATACTAATAACATTACTAATACTATTAATAAGAGATAACACTATCATCATTGCTTGCTAGCAGCGTAGCTCTGGCAAGCCCATATCAAACTCTCACTGATTGACTTTCTGCTGCTTACTCCTCACTATACTAAGGTCTACCTGCTCTCTGGCAGAGACTGGATCCTGGATGTCATGAATGACACATTCATAGTGCTCCAGAAATAGCTCCTGTCTCCATTTCTCATCTGTCACATTATGCGAGGCCTGCCCGTGGTTCCTGTGCTAAAAGAAAAGAAACCTTGAACAACTGTCCAAGAAGTAGCATCAGGCCAGGGCCCTAGCAAAAGCTGCAGTGAAGAGGCCAGAACCAGTCTCAACAGATCAGAACAGCCACAGAACAAGAGGACATTATACATTTGCCCGTTGTTACTGACCTTAACACTAAACCCCTGAAGCAGTTACGACTTTGCCCTGCCAATGTGGAATTCAATCCTAAGGAATCTACTATCACTTACTCCCCACTATATTCTGTTCTACTTACTCGCTTGGAAAAGCTAGGTCTTGAACACAGGGTGAGACATACCAACCACACTCCAGAAGCAATTCCTCTTCCAAGCTCCCATTTCTTGAAACATGAGGGTTGCTTAACACACTTGCTCTAATGGAACAACAAAATACAAAACTAACTGAGCAAAAGTAATAGGTTAGTAGTGCACACTTCACTGACAACCCCAAATAATGATACTAGGGGAGGATAATTTAACAAGTGTGTGCATGTGTGTATTTAATACAAAATTTCCAAACATATATCAAAGTAGAAAAAAAAATAGTATAAGGAATCCAAAGAAACCCATCACCCAATATCAGCAATTAGCAACATCATGTTTTTTCATATATCTTTTCTCCCACATTTTTCCTAGAGTATTTGAAAGCAAATCCTAGATTATTCTGGTTTTTTTTTTTTCCTTTTTTGCATGGGGTAACTCTTTATTCAACAACACATTTAGAATAAGATAAGGCAACAAGAAAATATCTTTAGAAAGTTGCCAACATTTTCTCAGGTGAAGCCAGGAAACAAGCTCGTGTCATCTCCCTTAAGGACGCCTACTCAATGTCCCCAATAATTCCACGCACAAACACTACCGGTGGTGCAGTCTGGGAAGTTCTGAGTGGCAAACAGCTTGTTTTGTTCATCATCATAATTAGTCTGCAAACTGGATGTCTGGCTTTGGTGTACTGCTTCAGCTGCCCAAGAGTAGAATTCCTTCAATGTACAGAAGACTAAATGTCCAAACCCAAATTTACTGAAGGACTTGAGTTTGCCAAGAACTATTTACTGACAACCAATCAATATTATATAAGTAAAATCTATCTCTTATTTGGCCCAAATGACAGACATATGCTTTGTCACCTGGACTTTCTTTAGATCTGACACAGTCTGAAACAACTGAAGACATCATACTCTTAGCCTAATGCCAGAAGCTTTAATTCTATGCAGCCTACACACAAGCTAGCTTGACAAGCTCTAGCCCAAATCTTAAGTAATCTCAGTTCAGTCACTCAGTCATCTCCGACTCTTTGCAACTCCATGGACTGCAGCACGCCAGGCCTCCCTGTCCATCACCAACTCCTGGAGTTTAATCAAACTCATGACCATTGAGTCGGTGATGCCATCCAACCATCTCATCCTCTGTCATCCCCTTCTCCTTCTGCCTTCAATCCTGCCCAGCATCAGGGTTTTTTCCAATAAGTCACTTCTTTGCATCAGGTGGCCAAAGTATTGGAGTTTCAGCTTCAGCAGCAGTCCTTCCAATGAATATTCAGGACTGACTTCCTTTAGGATGGACTGGTTGGATCTCCTTGCAGTCCAATGGACTCTCAAGAGTTTTCTCCAACACCACAGTTCAAAAGCATCAATTCTTTGGCACTCAGTTTTCTTTATAGTCCAACTCTCACATCCATACATGACTACTGGAAAAACCATAGCTTTGACTAGATGGAAATTCTTTGGTAAAGTAATATATCTGCTCTTTAATATGCTGTCTAGGTTGGTCATAACTTTTCTTCCAAGGAGCAAGCGTCTTTTAATTTCATGGCTACAGTCACCATCTGCAGTTACTTTTTCAGAAAGCAGACAGTGTTCCCACTGTCTTCTACTCTACCTGCTCTCCAGGGGGAGTGGGGTGGTCTTACATTTTAGGTTTAATACACTGATGACACCCCAGCGTCAATTCATCTTTCTTCTCGCATTAGAGATGACAGTTGCTTCAAAAATACATTTAAAAGAAACAACAAAAACAGGAAACATATCGTCTAACCGTGGCAACATGCTAACCTTAACACTCTGGGCTTCAGTGAGAACGCCAGGAAAATGGTACCACATGACGGTATTCTGATACATTTTAGTTTGAACGAACAAGGATGTTAAACTTTTAACCCAACTCTATAGATCTTAATTTTTTTCCCCGAAACATTCACAGAACAGTCTGACAACCCCCTCAAAATTTAAGTAATTTAGAATCCGCTAATTCCCCTACATTATTCATGTAAGAGCAGTATACCTGTGGGAACAATGCCTCACCAAAAGTTATAGCATAATCTTAATAAATTAAAATAGTTTGATTCCACAATAAGAATACAAGTGTGATTTATCAGCCTTCTGAATGACAGAACTGCTTTGACTGATACAGTCCACTAAACAAGGGTCTGATTATATATTTCACATTACCAGTTGTTGGAAATGTGTAAAATCCAGTTGCTTTATTTTCCATCTATCTCTTTTTTTTTTTTTTTGCAGGGTGGGGAGGAGGGGCACACCTCAGAGCATGTGCGATCTTAGCTCCCCAATCAAAGACTGAACTGCACCCCCTGCAGAGGAAGTGCAGAGTCTTAACCACTGGAATAGTGTTGTCGCTCAGTCGTGTCCGACTCTGTGACCTCATGGACGGTAGCCCGCCAGGCTCCTCTGTCCATGGGTTTCTCCAGGCAAGAATACTGGAGTGGGTTGCTACTTCCTCCGCCAGGGGATCTTCCCAACCCAGGCATAGAACCCAGATCTCTCGCATTGCAGGCCAACTCTTTACGGTATGAGCCACAACGGAAGCCCACTAGCCGCCCGGGAAGTCCCCCATCTATATCTTTTTGATTGAGCTCTACCTGATCTCTGATGGAGGCCTGGTCCTGAAGTTTAGGCGGCAGATACTGATAACTTGCCAGAGAAAAGTCTTTTCTCTTCTCACTCACCATATCACAATATGTCTCCTTGAAGCATACCTTCTAAAAGACAAAAAAGCATAAATTGTCAATTGTTCAATGGGAGTAACATGATAGAAATAATAGTCCAGGCTTTACTAGGAGCCTTACAGTAATTTTTTCAACTCCAGATAATGTGAAACAATATGGAATAAAACACAAACCGTACTTCTTGAAATCTATCTAAGAACAATCTTGGAAAGCTCCAAACTAAGCCCAAACAATGCAATTCCTCATGTTCTCTCCTTTTTCTGCTCTACCTTGCCACTGATGAAGGCCTCATCTTCATGCCTGTGTAAAAGATCCTGACAGATATCCACAGGAAACACCTTTCCCCGACTCCTACCTATCAACATTGATACTGCTGGCTTCAAATCTGCTTTCCAAAAAAGAACAAATATAAAATAGCAATTGTTCAGTTAAGAAACACAAGGTAATCAATAATACTTTAGGTTGCAGTGAGAATTCAGAAGTTAACTGAGGCCATCATCTTAGAGAATAAGTTAATACACTATACTCTATGCCACATAAGCTTAGCCACAGCCCTAAGTAATTTACTTCCTGTTGATCCCTTTCTTTTCCTCTTAGTCTAATCAATCTTTGCTGGAGGGCTGGCCTTGGGACCTGGGTTAAAAATACTGTTGGACACTTGTGGTCTACTCTTTTTTCCCATCTTTCAGCTCTCAAAACAGATGATAGCTGTGAGAAATACTTTACCTAATGAAGAAAGTTTTTTTTAAAAGTAAATTGTCCAGACAGGGGTAATATGTTGCTGCTAAGAATTTTAACACTTAATAAGAATGCTGGACATGTGAGAAATCAATCAGGCAAGTTATTTTTTCCCCAACTATGACTCTCTAAATCAGTTGCAATAGTTCTTGCAAATCCCACTACAAGCCTTAACATGCTTATTTCTTTTTGTTGTATCTTCTTTCCACTTTATTTTACCTGATCGCTGGGTAGAAAATCCTGGTCCTGACATTTGTGTTGAATATTCTGGTCTTTGGGGAGAACACGCTGGTCTCTGGGTAAAACACACTGGTCTTTGGGTAGAAAATCTTGGTCTTTGGGTAGAAAATCCTGGTCCTGACATTTGGGTAGAACATTCTGGTCTTTGGGGAGAATGTGCTGATCTGTGGGTAGAAAAGTCTGATTTCGGAGTGGAAAATCTTGTACTTCCAAGGCAATATCCCCATCTTCTAGTCCAATAGTTTGGTGTTTCAGCATAACACTCTTAGTTTTTGTCTTAACGGCCTGGGCTTTGGGCTCAACAGTGTGGCCTTCCAGATCGATGTGCTGGGTACTGAGCCTCGGCTCACAGCGCTGGGCTTCCCACTCAACATCGAGGACACTTGTCAAATCCCCCTGGGCTTCTGGAAGATAATCCTGGGCTTCCGGCAAAACATCCTGATGTAACTGCTTTACTTCTTCCTCTTCCATCACATCAGATAGCGGGGTTTTGAACTGTACTTTCTAACAGTGAACAGAAACATTGAATATAGAATGCCGAGTAGCAGTAACACTCAGGTTTTCTGTGAGATTCCTAAAATAATCTTAAAAGGATATGGTAGTCAAACAAATTACTAAGATAAAATGCAAAATTACAGTCTTTGCTCAACTCAACAGAACCTGAATCTACAATCCCAAACCAGGCACAAGAATACCAACAGCTCAAGTCCAAATCATAATTACTTTCATTTCTATTATACCATCTCCCTTCCCTCTGCTTTACCTGAACTCTGCTGAAAGGTATATCTTTGTCTTCAGAAAAGAGATCCTCCTGGTCCCCCCAAGACAAATGCTTTTTCCCTTTCTTATCTATCATAGCAGATGAAGATTCCTCAGGTTCCTAAAGAACATACAAACAAAAATGGAAAAACAAACAAACAAATGTATCTATTACAGGTAGAAACAAGAATGCATGTAAAAGAATCAAGTTAGAATTCTTCCTCACACTATATATAAAAAATAACTCCAAATGGATTATAAGAGCTAAAATTATAAAATTCTTAGAATCTAACACGTAGAATTAAGCAATGGTTTAATAGATACTACACCACAGCACAAGCAGCAAAAAGATAAATTAAGACTACACCAAAACTAAAAATTTTGTGCTAAAAAATGATAGCATTAAGAAAGTGAAATGAATATTTACATTGATGACAATGTTGATGGAATTTCATTGTTACATTGATGGAATGTCAGTCTTGTAAATATGGTTTTGGAAACAGAAATTTTTTATTGTTTTAAAAAGATTTGTATTTTGGTAATTTTCTTTTGATGAATTGGTGGAGAGTCGTTTGAGGGCCTTTAAACCGCTTACAAAAAGGTGGGATTTTTGCATAGTGGATAAAATGAGTAATTGAAAATGTGTCCATAGAAATTAAAGGTAAGTGGGGTCTTTGCGAGTTGAGGAGTAGTTTTAATGTAGAAAGATATATTTACAAATGAGTCTAAAATTTCAAAAGAATTGGAGAAAAAAATCTATTATGAGAATAAAGCGGTGACATGGTTAATTTGGAACTTTTGTTCTTGCACCAATAAAGGAAGGTACCCCTATAAAGAGGCTTCTCGCACATATACATAAAAAAAAAATGAAATAACAACCCAGAGAATGGGAGAAAATACTTGCAAATCATGCAACTTTAGGGATTTGCATTCAGAATATATAAAGAATTCTTGTTATTGTTTATTCACTAAGTACAGTCCGACCCTTTTTGCAACCCCCTGGACTGTAGCCCGCCAGACTCCTCTGTCCATGGGATTTCCCAGCAAGAATACTAGAGTGGGTTGCCATTTCCTTCTCCAGGGGATCTTCCCAACTCAGAGATCAAAGCTGTCTCCTGCACTGCAGGTGGATCCCTTATCGCCGAACCACAGGGAAGCCCAAAGAATTCTTACAACTTGATAATAAAAAGACAACACAATTTAAAAATGGCACTACATTTGAACACAGATTTTTCTTCACGAGAGATAATCAAATGGGCAATAAGCACATGAAAAGATACTCACAACCACTTGTCATCAGGAAAATACAAAGTGAAAGTATGGTGAGATACCACTCCAAGCCTACTCAGGAGGCTATGAAAAGATGGGCAACAACAAGGACTGAAGAGGACGTGGACACCCGGAAGCCTCATATGTTGCTAATGGAAGACAGCTTGACAGTTCCTCAATATATTAGGCACAGAGTTACCATGTGACCCAGAAATTCCATAACTAGAGAAACAAATGTTCACACAAATACATGTAACTGCTTATAGCACAATTATGCATAAAAGCTAAGTGGAAACAATCCAAATGTCTATTAACTGATGAATGGATATACCAAGTATAATATACTGATGTACTGATACATGCTACAAGGTGGATGAACTCTGAATACATTAAGCAAAGTAAAAGAAGTCAGTCGCAACAGCCCCATTTTATGTTATTCCATTTATATGACACACACATTTACATGAAATGCCCAGAATAAGCAAATCTACAGAGACAGAAAGTACTTTAGTGGTTGTTTAGTACTGGGGATAGAAACAGGAAGGGACTAGGGAGTGATAGTTAGTGGGTACAGTGTTTGTTTTAGGGACAATGAGAATCTTCTGAATTAGACTGTAGTGATGGTTGCACCATCCCCCTCCAGTACTCTTGCCTGTAAAATCCCACGGACAGAGAAGCCTGTCAGGTTACACTCCATGGGCTTGCAAAGAGTCAGACATGACTGAGCGACTTCACATGATGGTTGCACAATCCTGTGAATATACCAAAAACTCTGAAGGGTACACTTTAAAGTGGGTGAATTGTGTGGTATATGAATTGTAGCTCAATAAAACCGTTAGAAAAAAAAATTATTGGATATTATAATCCTAATACTTAAGTCCATCCTTAATTATGTATGGTTAGTTCTAACAGGGTGTCTATTTACCCCTCTACTCTTTATATTTACCTACCTGATCATCCATAAATTTCTGGTAATCTGCAGGAGTTAAAAGACCTTGATGGACCTCCAAGGGCAGTTCTCCTCTTATGCCTATATTTATCCTGGTAAATGATGGCTTCCTACAAAGTGCTTTCTGCAAAAAAGAAAAATTAATACAAATACAAACTGTTATGAACAATATGCTCATAATACTAAGTGGAGTTTTTGTGAAATATCTGATACAATCTTAGCAGGTAACAGTAATCTAATACAGAATAGAGAGTTCAAGTATACAAACAAAATATTTACGTAACAAACGTTAGGAGTGAAATAAGATGATAGAAGAATATTTTAACTTACTTTACAATTTGCCCCTATCCTAGCTAGTAACAACTTCAGAAGGCTTATAATTTTGTCTTGGTGATCTAACAGTGTGGGCAAACAAACCTATCTTCTACGTGTACCTTTAAATCTAGTACAACAGTAACAACCAGACAGATTCTAATGTCAGTAAAAATAAGTCTAACAAGCAAATGAAACCAGAGCTCAACTGGGTTATAGGTGGTTCTCCTTTCTGACTGGCAGATTCCTCCTGCTCATAATTGAGTGGGTGGAAAACTGTTCAGATTTAAAACAAAGACTACATACTCGATAGAAAAATTTCACTGTCAATTATATGGCATAGATTTGTTTGTGGTACTTTACCTGAAATAGCACATGCATTCTTTGAAAGCAAGCAGCTATCCAGAGTCATCATCATTATCATAATGAACTACACTTAAATGGCACCTTTGACGTATAAAATTGGTTTATACAAGGATTTTATGTCAGACTTAACCTCCTCCCTTCTACTGGATAATTACTTCAGTCAGACCTAGGAACAGTACTCTTCCTGGAAAAACACCAATTGAAAGGTTTGAATATGTTCGGCACAATATAAAGTTATCAGTCTCCAGGATCTGGTCATCCTTCTTTTTCTGGTTTAAATAAACTGGGTCCAACCATCTCCTTTTAGCAGTACCGGGAAGTCAGTCTTATGGACCAAAACTTCAGTACTGCCAAATCTGTGGAAGAGGTATGAAAATTGTCGAGAAACCAAGTCAAGAATTTAGTTACAAAAGAAACTCGGTCTTGAGTCACAACAATGCAATCCTAGAGGTAACCACACTTAATGCATATAAGATGGAATGCAATATTAGGCACACCCATGCCTACTTGCTTTTTATATGTAATTATGTGTGTCAGTCACTTAGCCATGTCCAACTGTTTGTGACACATGGACTGTGGCTCACCAGGCTCCTCTGTCCATGGGATTCTCCAGGCAAGAATACTGGAGTGGGTTGTCACTTTCATCTTGAGGGGATCTTCCTGACCCAGGGATCAAACCCGGGTCTCTTGCATTGCAGGCAGATTCTTTACCATCTGAGCTACAGGGAAGTCCATATTTAAATATATGTTTCTTAATTATCACTATAGAGGAAGTATTCTACTGACTACAAACACAGAGGTGTGTCTTTGATGGTTGCTGGTTGCACTGAGATACTTAAGGTAAAAATACAAAAATAAATACAAACATACATGTAATCTAGGAAAATGTAAACAAAAAAAAAATACCAATTAGGTAGAAAAACTGAGAGAGAACTAAACAAGAGACAGCTGATAAAGGTACCAAAAAAAGTAAAAAAAGACTGATTAATGATCCATTTTATCGATGCTACCTATCAAAACTTGAAACTATTGCCAAAATTAAGTAAACACAGGGAAATATATGGGTTTAGGATCCAAATTTGTGAACATGGAAATAGGGAGACACCAAAACAATTTAATAAGCATAGCTTTAAATATTCTTTTAAATCTAACTTAATATTTAGGTTCCAATTTGATCTAACTTTATTCTACAGCTTTTCTCACTGCAATCACAGTCTTTATTTTCACTGTGGTAAAATATATACCAGGAAAAATATACACTAGGGACGTCCAGAAAGTTATTCTATATTTTGAAACAAAAGAATTTCTTTCTGGACTTCCCTGGTGGTCTAGTGGTTAAGATTCCATGTTTCTACTGCAGAAGGCACAGGTTCAATTCCTGGTCAGGGAAGTTCTTCATGCCGTTTGGTATGGTGAAGAAAAAAAAAAAATCCAAAAAACTAAGAGAATTTCTTTCTTTTTAAAAAATGCCATTGACCTCTTCCTTCCTGATTAAAATTTAAAATATATACATTATGGAAAATTTCTATGATTTAAAAAAAAAAAAAGAAAAAAAATCACTTGTAATAACACTACCCAGAAATAATCAGCATGAACTTCTTGGTCCATTTCTTTTCAGGCCTTTGTCTATGCATATAGCATTCTCTCCCCATCTCGATATTTTGCTTTACACTTATCATTGGAAATAATATTCTGCATTTATGTGCTTGTTTAAGAATATGCTTCCCTACTAGCACAGGAGCTCCTTGAGACATCTTTTCACCAGTGTTAAGTTCTGCTTCTAGAACAATGCCTGGCAACTACAGGTAGTCCATAAATATTTATTGAATGAATGTTTTAAATGGAGCTTATACTATATCTAATTTTATATCCTACTTTTTCCACTTACCTTTATATCACAAACACTTTCCCTAGGCTTCAAATATCCTTTGAAAGCATGATATTTTTGATAACAGCTATATATGGATATATCATGTTTGTAGACTACTTCCTACTATTGGAAAATTAAAGTCATTTCCAATTATTTTTTAGTTCTAAACAATGCTGAGATATAAATTAATCTTTATCCTACTTTTTACCTGTATTTTTAGAACTTAAATTACCTCCTGGGTGGGAAAGCTTTTCTTTATATCATCTGTAAACTCTGGTGCATCTTTCTGATTCACAGTTTTAAATGATGCCAGCCGATGACGTGCTTGTTTCATGCTTTGACTAAGCTGCCAAGGAAAGGGGAAAAAAAGAAAACAAAAACAGGCTAAAGTCTTAATATCAAATTCACTAAGTGTTCCAACAGGAAAACAGGCCCCTATTATTAAAAAATGCCAGAGCTGAGACCAGAGGATTACCTGCAAAGAAGACTTTCTGATGTGCTGATAAGCTTTTACAACACTGTTTTTATTATCCTAAGAGACTGCATTTCATAACTTGATTTAAGTGCTGTTACTCAAATCATTTTTTTAATAATGTATGCTTTATATTAAGTAAGTACACAAAAATATTAGAACCTAAAGATCTGAATTTGGAAATGATTCAGCAGATATATTCTTTACCTTCTACCTATCTTCTTAATAAAGAGTTATTTCTTCAACTGGTCCTTGCATGCCTGATCACTTTTATCACTCCTAGTCCCCTAAAATTGTTTTTTCTTATTTACATGGGTTACTTCTTCACCTGTAACATTTGAAGACTGTACTTACTTGTCTTTTCTCAAATGTCACTTCTTCCAGGAAGCCTTCCTACATTAATTTAGAATACAAATTCAAACATCTCAACAGAATCAATTTGTTTCAAGTACTCTAGACAACAATTAGTAATAAATATTAATATTAAATATGTTAATTTTGTGTTTATTCCTTATTTCTACATAGCAATTTCAGTAAGCACATACTTTGATTTATTTTTCAGGGAAGCACTGCCTATTTTACACTTCCCATATCTGCACAGAATGTTCCTTTAAGGAAAATCCAGGAAAACATATCCCTATACTATTCAGTGAAATTATGGCAAAGCCAGGACCAGTTTCAACCCATCCAGTGAAAGTTTAATGACATCATTTCTCCCTTAAAGGGAAATAATGATTATGGTTTACAGATATAAATAACAAATATTTTTTTATATTTACTAATAGTGACTAGAGATGAAAATTCTCTTGTTACCAGTCCAGTTTCCTTACAGCATATTATCTCTGTTTTGACTTTGCTTCTAAGAAGGGCTATACCTCTAGCCAGAGAAACCAGCTTGAAACATTATAATTTACTCTATTAAAAGGAGGACTTTTAATTTAGTTAGAGTAGAGTAGCTAAATTTAGTTAGTAGAGTAGCTAAAGGGGTCAAGATAGAGTTAATCACAATGCAAAAAGACACAGTATATTTGCAGTTGAAGTTACAAAAAAATACAGAGCCACGAACATGCCTGCTTTAACTCATTGTCAGGTATGACAGACATAACTGCCCTGTATAATGGGACCAAGGATGCAAAATACTTGGTGCGACAGATTTAAAATAAGAGTTACTTACGTATTCTTCATTTTCCATCAAGTCCAACCTCTATTAGAATCGCAGATTGATTTTAGTCCTTTAAGCAGGATATTTCAACTGGTCCAGCAATTGGACTATACCTAACATTCAGTTTCTCTGTCATTAAATCAACCCAAAAGCCCTTTCAATGACCTGCTATGAGGATGTAGTATGCTGAATAACAGTCACGCAAAGATATCAAGAGGCTTCCCAAGTGGCGTCAATTGTAAAGAACCCATCTGCTAATGCAGGATGTACAAGAGATGTGGGTTTGATTCCTGGATCAGGAAGACACCCTGGAGAAGAGTGTGGCAACCCACCCAGTATTTTTGTCTGGAGAATCCCACAGACGGAGGAGCCCGGCAGGCTATAGTGCATGGTGTCCCAAACAGTTGGTCACAACTGAAGTGACTTAGCTCGCACACAAAGGTATCAGGTCTTAATTCCTTAGACTTGCAATTGTTACTTTATAAAGAGAAAGGGCCTTTGCACATGTGATTAAGTTGAGGATCTTGAGATGATCTTGGATTATCTAGACCAACACTAAAAGCCATCACAAGTGGTTTTTATAAAACATATTAGATATGAGGAAAACCAGACGTACAGAAAAGGTGATGTGAAAATGGAGCCAGAGATTAGTCTGATGTGGCCACAAGCAAAGGAATGCCAGCAGACACCAAAAGCTTGAAGAGTCAAAGAAGAAATTTTCCCTAGAATCTGTGGAAGGAGCATATCCCTGCAGACACCTTGATTTTGGCTCAGTGAAACTGATTTTGGAATTCTGGTCTCCACAACTGTGAGAGAAAAAGTTTTTGTCATTCTAAGCCATTAAGTTTGTGGGCTTACAAATTCCCCATTTGTTAAATGTTCATATAACAAATTATGTAAAATGAACAGGCATACAAAGAGGCTAAAGGAGTTTTAAGTATGCCAAAGTTGTGGAGCTGTGTTGATGAGAATACCAGTTCGTAGAAGAAAAGTAAGTAAAGAAGAGAGAACACATGTAGTGACAACTGTCCCAGTTTGACTGGAACTGTCCCAAAGGAGTTACCGCTTTGGACACTATCTCACTGTCTAGTTCTTAGTGACATCTAGTGGACAGAAAGTGCAACAGAAACAGTAAGATTTAAAAAAAGTTGAGCTACTATTGCCATGGATTGCATAAGCAAAAGTTTATAGGCTTAGAGTAGTTTAAGTCACTGAATACTCCTCAGTAGCTCATCTTATTTTAAGAAAAAAACAGGGTCGGGACTTCCCTGGTGGTCTAATGGTTAGGACTCCTTGCTTCTACAGCAAGCAGCATGGATTTGATCCCTGGTCAGGGAACAAGAAGATCCCACAAGCCCCAAGGCCCAGCCCAAAAAGGGAAAAAAAAAAAAAAAACAGGGTATAAAAACTTTTATATTCTAGACTTTTTACTGTTCCTATCTTAAAATTCTTTTGAATTTACCAATGCAACTCAGTTTACCAGTTGAAAATATACAGCTCAATTCCACCTCCTCCAAGAATTCTTCCCCAACTATTTCTTTACAATTAAAACATTTTTGAACTTCCACTGCACAAATTTATCACCAAATGCAGCAAATATTTCCATATTTTAACCAACAGATTAGGAGTCTGTTAGCTTTGTATCTCTACTTGGAAATGTAAACACATGAAAGGTCCTATTTCACATATCATTAGTAACCCTACAATGCTTAACAAACGCTGTATATTCAAATATCTGTGGACTGATGTGTCCTATTTAAGTATTATACAGATGAAGTACAATCCTCAATACAATGGGATTTATAGCTACAAGCACCATGAAAGCAAGGGCTGTGTCTGTCTCGGTCAATGTTTTATCCTTTGTACTTTATGCAGTGCCTGGCTCAATAAATACTGGCTCGGTAAATTGTTCATAATATTTAAAAGAAAATAAAAAATGACCACTACAAGCCAAACAATAACAAGAAAAGTCATAGTCTGGGAAAGAGAAAAAAATCTTTTTAAAAAGTATCTCAACACAACATGTACTTATAATAAAGCTTTCTCTATTTATCCTAACAGCACAAAAAGATTTGCTCCACATTTATGACCAAGCATGTTAGCATCACACAACTTTTATTTTCACATAATCATAATTTTCCACATTTTTTTCCCTCCTCTTACTAACCCTTTGGATTACATTTTAAAAGGATAAGATAGGAGAAGGAAATGGCAACCCACTCCAGTATTCTTGCCTGGGAAAGTCCATGGACAGAGGAGTCTGGCGGGCTGAGGTCTATGGGGTTACATGACTGAGCATACATGCATGAGGAGGGGGGAGGGACATGGGCTAGTAGCAATAAACTGGTAGAACTAAATAAAATAAAATAAAATAAAATTATAAGATGAAGGATTATTCCCACAACCAAGTTGAAGAACGTGATCAACTGAACAAAAGCCAAGGTACACTAAGTAGGGTGGGGGTGCTGATTAGATGGCGTCAAGTGACTTGAGTGGATGGAGCTGTTCATGGTGGTTAATTTTTAAATATTAGGTATACAAAGTGAATCACTGAAAAGTTATATTAAAAACTTGTGAGTACGTCAATTTAGAGTTTACTTATTATTACTTGACTTGCAGATCAATTTATTGTGATAATCAGATTGAGGGACAGAAAAAAGAAACAAAAACAATCATTGAAAGTCCCATATATGTACTGAACCTTTGTGCAATAGAGGTTAGGAGTCATTTTTGTCCGTATGCTACGAACTGAGAGTCACTTACCCATAACAACTTAAGTATAATTGGAAAATCTACATTCCTTGACTTAAAGTTCTTTCTCATAAGTTTTGAACTCTAATACTTTGGTATCATAAGTGTCCAATCAATAAATAAAAATTTTTGTTGCTGTTGTTCAGTCACTAAGTCATGTCCAACTCTTTGCAACCCCATGGACTACAGCACTTCCCTGTCCTTCACAATCTCCTGGAGTTTGCTCAGACTCATGTCCATTGACTCAGTGATGCTATCCAACCATCTCATCCTCTATCTCCCCCTTCTCTTCCTGCCGTCAACCTTTCCCAGCCATCAGGGTCTTTTCCAATGAGTTGGCTCTTCACATCAAGTGGCCAAAGTAGTGGAGCTTCAGCTTCAGCATCAGTCCTTCCACTGATTCAGGGTTGATTTCCTTTAGGATTGTCTGATTTGATCCCCTTGCTGTCTAAGGGACTCTCATATAATTTTAAATATAAATTTAAAATATATATTAAAAATAAACATCATCCCATTAATCTTCACTTTACAAAGGTAAAAAGGGGGGGGAGGTGATAAAAGTTGAAGTTGATGTGACACCTCCTAATCTCTACATCATAGGCCAGGTATGTCATATATCTAAAAAAAAGAAAAAAACCAGAGACATAAATTAAATGAATATGTACTTACAGCCTGGGCTTGTTGTTGGAACAGTTCATTCTGATTCTCTCTGTCTTCTATTCCACCCTCAAGCATCTGGGGAGGAGGCAATCTGGCACTTCCAATAGCAGCATTCAAATTGCTAGGAAAAACGCTCGTTCTTTTAGGAGTTAAGTGTGCTGGATCTGAAGAGTGCATGGCTATAGAGCCTTCCTTCTCTGCCTATACGAAGGAAGAATGAGTGAGATTCCTCTAGTGAGACTGATTCCCCCCAGCCCAGTATAACCAACTGATATCTACAAGCAGCCCAAAAGTCTTAAAACCGGGTTTGGGGAGAGGGATGGGAAATTTTAGTTGACAAAGAAACTAACATTTACCAGGCACCTACTAGGTGCTAATAATCTATCTATATTATCTAATTCTCAAAACAACACTGTGAGACAAGTACTAAGTCCCCACTTCACAGATAAAGAAACCATAGCTGAGAGAATTTAAGCACTTCGCCCAAGGTCACATAGCTAATAGGGAGCAAAGCCAAACCCCAACCCAAACTCTGACATTATTTATAACTATTTGGTGAAAGCAAGAGGTCGTCAGAACAACACAGGAAAACAGAAACAAGTTTCTCTGCCTACAAATCTACTGCCCTCACTAGTTAATGAAACAAAGCCTGGGATCAAGAAAGGTGATTCTGTTATTTCCTAATTACATTTCCCAAAACAAACACATGTTCCATCCAATCTTTACTCAGGCTCACTTTTGAACTTACAGCTTCATAAGACCTCTGAAGTTGTTGCTTTTTTCTAAGCCTGATTTGCTGATTTACTCTGCTTTTGACTTGTCTCTGAAAACGCTTCAGAGCTTCTTGTTTCTTTCTTAGCTGCTCCTTCAGTTCTTCTTCAATTATATATGCTGAAGTCTTTAAAGATGAAAGATAGAAAATAAATTTAATGTCCCACTAGTTTTGCCTACTGTAAACACAAAGTGGTCAGGATACAATCCCGAAAAAATAATTCAGTTCTATAATCCAAAATTCCCTGTACAGTGAAGAAGGTCACAGTAGTTCAGAGCTGATAATCTAGACATAGCTGTGCTGTGCTTAGCTGCTATGTCATGTCCGACTCTTTGCGACCCCATTGACTATAGCCCACCAGGGTCCTTTGTCTATGGGGATTCTCCAGGCAAGAGCACTGGAGTGGGTTGCCATGACCTCCTCCAGGGGATCTTCCCAACCCAGGGATTGAACCCAGGTCTCCTGCATTGCCGGCAGATTCTTTACCATCTGACCCACAAGGGAAACTCAAGTGAGTACCAAGAACTTAAACCAAATCACAAACTAAAACTTAGAACCTGTGAGCACAAAAATCAAATCTTAATTTTTCATGTACTGAGAACTAAAAGTATCTTCATTAATTCTTAATGAAGCAATTCAAACCTATCTTGTTTCAGTTTCTAAAGTGAGTAAAACAGTCCACATATACCAGAATGCTCGACTTCCCTGGTGGCTCAGATGGTAAAGAATCTGCCTGCAAGGCAGGAGACCTGGGCTCAATCCCTGGATCAGGAAGATTCCCTGAAGAAGGGAGTGGCTACCCACTACAACATTCTTGCCTAGAGAATTCCATGGACAGATGAGCCTGGTGGGCTAATAGTCCATGGGGTTGCAAAGAGTTCTGGCATGACTGAGAAACTAACATTAACATATCAGATGGCTCACCACTCACCCACCATGTGCTATTATAAAATGAGAATTCTGCTGCATTTTTAACCGAGCATGCCCTTCCTGTCATCTCCACCTAGAAAAGGCTTACTCAGTCTCCAAGAACATCCAATACCCTCCTGTTACCTCTCATTCTTGGAGAAGGAAATGGCAACCCACTCCAGTATTCTTGCCTGGAAAACCCCATGAACAGAGGAGCCTGGACAGTCCATGGGGTCCCAAGAGTCGGACACAACTTAGTGATTACACCACCACCACCCACCACCTCTCATTCTTACTAACATTGAGTACAATAATTCTTAACTCCCTATTAGATTATGAATCCTTTGAGGGCAGGAAATGTATTTCATTCTCCTTTGCTTCCCCTACTATAACGGAGCCTAGAATACAAAAGTACTCAAGATTTATATAAAGCTTAATTCCAAAACAATCTGGAACGTTTTATTACATTTGAGTCCTTGATCATTGTTCACTTCCTCTAAGTGCTCTGAATGGCAAAGAATGAAAATAGTAGTAGTCACCATGATTAAAGATCTATTAGCATAAGCACTTTAACTTCTATCACTGAATCCTCAAAACTAGTTCTAATACTAGGTATTCTTATCTCTTACATGAAAGATGAGGAAACGGGCTCAGAAACATTCATCTTTAGTAGCAGCCAAAGATCCTACAGCTGGCAAGTAGCAACGCTAGAACATTCTCTGACTCCAACACTTATGCCCTATACTGTATTGCTTTTCTCTGGACTAAGTCTCTCTTCCATAAGGAACTGCCAAATTAAATAAACCCATCATACCTCCTGTCTATCCCTTCTTCTAACACAGTGATACCAAATTCTGAGGGGTGCCTCAAATTATTTCACAGTCTTTAAATTCTCAAAATCAAGTGAATTTAAGTTCCAATTAAAATTATGAATTCCAAGAAATCTGTCCCATAAACTATTCTAGAACATATGTACCAGAGAGTAGAATGTACAAGTATCAATGAATAATTAGGCAACACACTTCCAAAGGAGAGATATATATATATATCAAGTCTGGACAAGTGACTCAAGTTAACTCAAGACCAGACAAACTGAAGCCACCCGCGCCTATTTTCTTAACTTCCATTGTCTGTCTGCCCTCTTTTGCCCTCACCTTGAGATTACCAAACATTTTCCTTAAGTGCATGACTGGTTCCAAATTGTGGCTCTCAAGTGTAAACCAAAGATAAGAGTGTACCACATTTTAGAAACAATTAAACATCTTAGTATGATAATTTAATTAACAACTACGTATTTGTTCAATAACCCTAAAGCAAAAACGTAACTATTTATGACAGAATACAAACAGCATCCTCAGACTGCTTATGCGAGCACAAGGAATTAGGGAAGGCTAATAAAAAGAAAGATGGGAGAAGAAACCCCACCACATTGGCATCAAACTGACACTCACAGCTGCCGGGACTTCTGAACTATCTGGCGGGGCAGGCTCCACCCAGGCCCCAACGGGTACTATAGCCTGGTTCCTCTCAGCCAGCACTGCCAACACGTCCTTGCTCTTCAAGGGGTTTAAAGCCAGGGGCAACTTTGTGGTATTTCGAGGCTTCTTGAGGGGGGCCATACTTCTTGGCATCTATGACTCCTGGTTAGAAGAGAGGAAAAGCTCAATATCTTCAAACGACCGCCTTAAAAAACTCAATTCCTTAACACCTGTGCCAGACTCCTGAAAAGGAGTGAAGCCTTGCAGGAGGCAGTAGTCTGACAAAGATTCCGGCGAAGGAAGGAAGGGGGAAAAGAAAGGAAGAGGGACGATACAAATAAAGTGTTATAAAGGAAGGAAATGTTTCAGGATCGCCCTCGAAAAGCAACACGGAGGAGCGCGGGGAAAAAATAAGAATCTGATTAAGGAAACTGTGCCATTGAGGCACAGCGACAAGGGAAAGGGAGGAAAGAGCATAGCAGCGGGAGGGCGATGGGACTGGGAGGGTGCGGGGTAAGAACCTGGGTCTGAAGCCGAAACTTCAAATAATTGGTATCCGGTTATGGGGCCAGCGCTGAACGCCGGGGAGTCCCGGACCAGAGAAAAGCCTGTTTCTCAGGCCTCAGGTCACACTCTGGCTGAGACTGCACCGGCCTAGTAGTATCGATCGCAGCTGGCCACAACTCAAGCTAACATGGATACTAAGGTAACTACCGCCAGTAAACCGCCGCTTTGGAGAAACCCGCGTCGCGCTGCCCCACCCCGCCCTTCGGCGCCCTCATATCCGCCTCTACCGGGCTTACGTCATCTCCCGGGACTGGGAAAGCGTGAGGGGCGGAGTTAGCGCTCCAGATGTGCGTCACCTCCGCTTCGTCTCGCTGAGTGGGTGGGGCTTGTGAATGCTAATAGAATGGGTGCGGCCGGGGTGACTTCCCCCCGGCGGCTGGGAAACGGGCCAGCAGAAATGTTGGTTTGCCGGCGGTGCCTCGAATATCCCAGCGCCGGGGATGTCCGGCATCTTCAGGCAAAGGAATACGTTGGGCTGAAAAGCAGGTTGACTGAGCGGGTTGTTGATAAGTCGTATCTGACTTTTGCGATCCCATGGACTGTAGCCCGCTAGGCTCATCTGTCCGTGGGATTTCCTAGGCAAGAGTACTGGAGTGGGTTGACATTTCCTTCTACAGGGGATCTTCCCGACAGCGGGGATCGGACCGGGTATCCTCCTTAGCAGGCGACTTCTTTATCACTGAGCCATTAGAGAAGCCCATAACTGGGCGGGTCAGGGGCCTAATAGAAGGAAGCACAGGAAAAGGATGGGCGAAGGCGGGCCTGGCAGGGCTTCCTTCAGGAACGAACTAAGCCAGCAGCTGAGACCATAAAGAATCTGCCTGTACTCGGGAAGAATCCCTGGGTCGGGAAGATCCCCTGGAGAAGGAAATGGCACCCACTCCAGTATTCTTGCCTGGAAAATCCCATGGACAGAGGGGCCTGGCGGCCTACAGTCCGTGGGGTCCCAAAGAGTTGGACAGGACTCAGCAACTAACACTTTTCAAGCCAGTTGTAAATCATGCTGATCCTTTGTTCACCTCCCTACATTAGGAGTGCTATTTCATACATGTTCTTATACATAAATATGGTCTCCCTGTCTGCTCCAAGCTTTAGTATAATCCAGGGACGCTTCATTATCCCTGTGAGATACCCATTCATTCGTTCGTGTAACTTACAATTGAGAGATTTTTATATACCAGTACTGTTTTAGGCACTGGAAATGTATAGCAGTGAACAGAACATAAATATCCCTTGTTCATGGGAGTGACAATGAGAAATACCAAAATAGACTCATGAATAAGTAAACAAATGTGTCTGGGTGATGAGCATTGTAGATTAAAACCTGAGGATGAGGATAAAAAGTGTGTCGGATGGTAGGGGAGATGAAACTTTAGATAGGATGACCAGAGAAGGCTTCACTGAGGTAATTTTGAGCAAAGACTCCAATGCAAATTTCCATGGAATAATGAAACACTCTAATTTTCACTGGAGAGCTTTCTAAAAGTTCAGACAAAGTGAACTGCAAGTATAATCACTCCAGAGTGGGTGCCTACCTGGCTGAGAACCTGAGCCCTGGGGCTTCCTCACATTAAACAGACTGGGAAGAAGAGGGGAATGCAAAGAGATTGGAAGGATCAGCCAGTAAGCCTAGGAAGAAAACCAGGAGTGTGTAATACTTTGAAGAAAATATTTTATTGAAGAGGAATTTAACCTGTGTTAAATTCTGATAGGTCAAATAAGATGATGACTGAAATTAACTGTTGGATTGAACAATATGGAGATCATAGATAACTTTTATAAAAACAGTGTTTTGGGGATAGTTTGAGATCAAAAGGCTGCTGGGTAGGCCTAGAGAGGGAGGAAGAATTGGAGACAGCCATTTTAGACAACTCTTACAATGAGTTGAATTGTAAAGTGACACAGAGAAAATGTGTATCTGAAAGAGATAGATCATAGGATTCTTTTCTTTAATATTGCAGTCCATGTGTTCTGTTGATGCTAACTATCCAGTAAACAAAAGAAAACTGACAATGCAGGAGAGAGATGGAGGAATTTTTGTATCTGTGTCCTTAAGTGGGTAAGAGGGAACAGAATGTAATGAACAAGAGGGATTGGGATTTAGTGAACAGTTGGAGGAATTGGCCTTAGATAGCAGGAGAGAGAGTTCATTATGACAGTAGCAGTGAAGTAGCATATATGCTGGTAATTGGCTAATATGGCAGTAGGAGCTTGTGGAAGTTCCTTTCTGATTGCTCTGTTTTCTCTGTAAAATAGTATTTTTATTAGCCTACAGGGTGACTCTAATGATCCCCACCTCCTGGTATTCACACCCTGTGTCGTCCCCTTTCACACTGTACACACCGTGTAGAATTGTTCTTTGTGACCAGTAGTATATGACATGTGACTAGAAATTAGGTTATAAAAAAATGCTGTGTTTCTCTGTCTCCACCATGTACTCTCATTCTCTCCATCTCTCACTCTTGCTGTGATTCTCACTCGTTCCCAACACTTGCTTTGGGGGAAGCCATTTATGTCATGGGAAGTCATATAAGAAGGACCACGTGGCAGTGAACTGAAGGCTCTTGCCAACAGCCTGGTGAATGATCTTGGAAGTGGATCCTCCAGCCCCAGTTAAGTCTTCAGAGACCGTAGTCTTGGCCAACAACTTGACTGCAATTTCATAAGAGACCCTGAGCCAGACTATCCAGGCAGAAACTTTGTGAGATAATATTTGTTGTTTAAACATGCTAGATTCTGAGGTAACTGGTTACACAGAAAGACATAACTATTACAAATAGCAAATTCATCAATGAATAAAATAGAAAAAAAGAGATGCTGGACATTTGAAAAAGGTGTACAGTAGTTGTCCAGAAGAGTAGAAGTATGAACTAGAAACATGTACAGTTGCCAGACAGCCTTAAGGATCCATGTGAGTTTCCTGATTATGAATTTAAAGTGAGACTAGTCAGCATGTTTGAGGGTTTTCCTTGAGTTGCGTGGTTACAGGCATAATCATAGGTGAGGGTTTTAATTTAAACCAGGGTTGAGTTTTTACCAAACTATTACTTATAAGCAAGAAAGGCGCAAGAGAGTTAAAGATGAGTGCAAGGGAGTAATTAAATGAGTGGCCGTGGTATTGAAACTTCCCTAGTGGCTCAGATGGTAAAGAAACAGCTTGCAATGCAGGAGACGTGGGTTTGATCCCTGGGTAGGGCAGATTCTCTGAAGGAGGGCAGGGCAACCCGCTCTAGTATTCTTGCCTGAGAATCCCCATGGACAGAGGAGCCTAGAAGGCTACAGTCTGTGGGATCGCAAAGAGTCGGACATGACAGAGTGATTAAAAATCATCTTACCTACTTGTCACCCTTTCCCATATTTGTTTTGTGTGCTCAGTCGCTTAGTCATGTCCGACTCTTTTGCGATCCCATTGGCTGTAGCCGTCAGGCTCCTCTGACCATGGAATTCTCCAGGCAAGAATACTGGAGTGGATTGTCATTCCCTTCTCCAGGGGAATTTCCCAATCCAGGGATCGAACTCAGGTCTCTTGCATTGCAGGCAGATTCTTTACCATATGAGCCACCAGGGAAGTTACTAAGTAGGTAAGGGGCCTGGTAAAGTTGGTAGGATCAAGACCTTGTAGGGTCCAGTGGTGGGGCTAAGGTTTGTTAGAGCGAGATGCACTGAAAAACTAAGAGCTGGTTGAGGGACTTCCCTGGTGGTCCAAAGGCTAAGATTCCCAGCTCCCAATGTAGGGGGCCCAGGTTTCATCCCTAGTCAGGGAACTAGGTCCCACATGCAACAGCGAAGAGTTCGTGGGTCTCAACTAAAGATCTCACATGCCACGACAAAGAGCTGATGCAGCCAAATAAATAAATAAATACCTATTTTTTAAAATAGGTGGTGATCTCGAGATGCTTGAAACTGCAGATATTGGTACTGTCCAAGTCTATGGTATGACCAAGGGAGAGAGTGCTGAGGTAGAAGAACAAAACTGCTGCAGAAGAAGTCACAGAAATGAGGGTAAGAGCACTTAATGGACTATTCCTGAGGTTATTGAAATCACCAAGATCCATGACCAGAATAGTGTTGGTGAGAGCCAGGAGCAACAGTCTTCAAGGAATTCCAGGAAAAGACCTGGAGGTTGGTGGATGAGTGTAGCTGGCAAATTAGTGCATGGCATAGCCTAACGTGGAGTCAAAGCGAAGGGCGAAGCAGAGAAAAAGGAGCTCCCTTTTTATAAATAATAGAATTTTAAAAAAATGGTTTCTAGATAGCACTGAGTAATCAAGTAACAAGAAGGGAACCCAACATTGTAGGGCAATTATCCTCCGATTTTAAAAAGTAAATTTTTTATAATTAATTTTAAAAAAAAGAAAGTAAGGGGGAAAAAAGAAAACCCACATCCACCCAGAGTGGTGAGAAACAGAAAACAGCTACTGCTGAAGAGGGCCAGAGGGAGATGGATTTGTGCACCTACACACACACACACACACACACACAACACACACACACAACCCAACACTAGGAAGCATCTCTTCAGGTAGCTTCTCTAACCTGCTCACTCAGGTCTGTGCCTCCCACTAGCTACTGTACCAGTGGCTTCATATAAATCTATATTCTTGCATTTCCAGAGAGATCTCATCTTGAGCCCAGCTCCCATTTGCTGACGTTTTCACAAGGCTTATCTTCCATGGCCAGAGTTAGTTTCTTGGCAAGGGAACTGTTTGCTTAGAAATGTCTGTCTTCTTCAGAAACTTAAAAGAACGGGTGTTGCTGGCACCAGAGTCTTGCGGCCCTGCTTCAATCACTCCTCCTCGGGGGGATGCTCTCTGATGTGTGTGGCTGGCGGATCCCTGGCCATTAATGCTCAGAGCTCTGAGTCACTGGGTCCTTGGCAGCGGTCCACCCCACACAGAACTCCAAAATGTGCTGCTTGATCATCACTAACCTGTTTGTGGCTGACTGACACCCCCCCTCTGCAACCTGTAACACATTGGAAAACGTGGTCACCTGTTCATCCCAAGGGTCTGTCCTAAGGAGAACCTTTCCTGAAGTGGGAAAATGGCCTGTTCCCCCCTCTAGGGACCTGGATGCTCAACTGCTGAATCGTCACCCACTTCCACTCTCTTCCCCACATTTGAGCAGGATTCCCCAGGGTTAGCATCCAATGTTCTGGGCTGTTTCCTCCAAGTCTTCTGTGTTCCTCCTCCCCTTTACCTAACTCATGATGCTAAAAGCTCAATTCCTCTGTTCACTGGTGGCGAATTAAATCTTGGACAGAACTTGGGGGGAGGCAGAAAAGAGTAGCTTTATTGCTTTGCCAGGCAAAGGGGGCCACAGCGCGCTAATGCCCTCAAAACTGTGTGTCCCCACTTGGGGAAGACAGTGACAAGTTTAACAGTAAATGTCAGCTCCTGACATTCTTCTGATGGGTTGGTGGGGAGGTAAGTAGGTGTCAACATTGTCAGCCTTCAGGTCCAACTGGTCTGGGGTTAACAGGCTTGTGGGGAGCATACCATAACTTCTCCCACCTGGAAGGGGTTTCCGTAGCTAAAAAATACCTCAAAGATATTGTTGTGTGTCTCCTGTGATGGGGAAACAGGACCTTGCCCCAAGGCTGCTCTTGACTGTTTCTACCTGGTCTTGCATCCCCTCCCTTCCCTAATTAAAAACTGTTTGAATTTGCCCATTGGAACTCAGGGAAGGCCAGGAAGGCTGAATGAAGGCTGTTTCCTGTGATCAAGGAAATGGGAGACACAGAAAGGCTCTGTCCCCAGGAGCCCCACATGGCCCTGCTTGGTATCAATCCCAAAATAACCTTTCTAACTGAAATCATTGGCAAGGGTCCCTCTGCTTGTTTGTGCCAACCAAGTTTTTTACAAGCAGTGTTTCCTTGTAAATGGCATCAATAACAGATTGTTCCAATTAAGCCCACTTGTCTTAAGAGCATCTGCTGTACTCATCTTTGCAAAAAATTCTCTAAATTTATCAAAGATGAAGAAGCATTTTCCCCTTTCTCTTGGTGGGTGATTAAAAAAAAAATTTAACACAAGAATTTCATTGTCCTCCATATTACCAAATGCTCATCTCACATGGACATAGAGATGCGCTTCCCAGATCCCGAATCAAGGAAGGACTTGATGGCCCAGCTTCTGAGAGTGTTGTAGCCCTTTAAGCTGTCAGCTCCTTAAGGGACATCAGCTTCAGAGAGCAGCCTTGCTCTCTCTCTGAGGAGGAGACTCATCCCAAGACTGATGGTCTGGGAATGTAAAGACGAGGTGCTTTTTGTTTATTATTATTATTTTTTAAACTTTTTATTTTGGATTGAGGTATAGCTGATTGCCAATGTTGTGATGGTTTCAGGTGAACAACAAAGGGACTCAGCCATACATATACATGTATCCACTCTCCCCCAAAACTCCCCTCCCATCCAGGCTGCACATGACATTGAGCCGAGTTCCCTGTGCTATACAGTAGGTCTATACTGGTTACCCATTTAAAATATAGCAGTGTGTACATGTCCATCCCAGACTTCCTAACTATCCCTTCCCCACAGCAACCCTACATTTGTTTTCTAAGTCTGTGAGTCTCTTTTTGTTTTGTAATTAAGTTCATTTGTATCATTTCTATTTCGATTCCACATATAAGTGATGTCATATGATATTTTCCTCTTCTGTCTGACTTGCTTCACTCAGTATGACAGTCTCTAGGCTCATCCATGTTGCTGCAAATGGCATTAATTTCATTCTTTTTAATGGCTGTGTAATATGCCAATGTGTATATATGTACCACGTCTTCTTTCTCCATTCCTCTGTCAGTGGACATTTTGATTGCTTCCTTGTCTTGACTATTGTAAACACTACTGAAATGAATATTGGGACGCATGTATCCTTTTCGATCATGTTTTTCTCCAGATACATAAGGCGTGGGTGTTTCTGCCTAACTTGGAACAATTCTGATGAGCCATCATTTCAGCTTCAGAGCTCCCCAAGGACTTGGCTGAGGCTGTCCAGCCTGAATCACAGCTCAATCAATCCCTCTGCCTCCTCCTATTTCCTTCTCCTCCCTTCAACAGGTGTCAATATCCAGTCCCTGATAAAATCCTGAACTTGAAACTTCGTTTCAGAGTCTGCTTCCTGGAGAACCCAACTACAACTGTGAAATGTGAAACCCAAATGACTCCATTTTAGGATAGCACCACCATTTTGAGTAAAACCCCCTCCCGAGGAGAGAAAGAAACTCAATGAGCCAATCAGGGGAGGACAGGAAAGTCCCTCACCCCCCCCCCCACCCTTACTCTAACCCACCAATCAGTAGCTAACAAGACATCCTTAGTTGAAGAATTGACCAATCCCCTTAAGCTTCCCTTCTCTGCTTCCCCTGCTATACAGTATAAAAAAGATTCGCCGCTTTCACTGGGGAGGGCTGCTTCGCCGTTGTGTGAAGAGAGTCCCTGCTGGAGCTTGTAATAAAGTTCCTCACTGTTTTTGCATCAATCCTTGGCTCCTGTGGTGTTTGGTGGGATTCCGCGATCCGGGTACAACACAACCTCTGAGTGTTGTTACACCTCAGGAACCAAGGCACGAACAGCTTTCAGGCCATATTACTCCCAGTGTAAAATCCATAGATAATCTATGTGTGTATGTGTTACGTTGCTTCAGTCTTGTCCGACTCTTTGCAACCCCATGGGCTGTAGCCCCGCCAGGATCCTCTGTCCTTGGGATTCTCCAGGCTAGAATAGTAGAGTGGGTTGCCATGCCCTCCTCCAGGGGATCTTCCCAACCCAGGGATCGAACCCCCATCTCTTATGCCTCCTGCATTAGCAGGCATGTTTTTTATCACTAGCATCATCATTATTCTTTTCTTATTCATCAAAGAAACTGGCACATTTCAAAGAGATGGTCTAGCCACAATTTAAAGTCCTTCCTATTCGCTCTTGTCACTTTTGAGCCTATAGATTAAGCTAACTCTCAAGGTTACTCCACCTCTAGACTGTGAGCGAATGTGAGCAAATAAAGTCCCTTATCATGAATGCCAGTTTGTGTTAGGTTTCATGTTGTTTGTAACACAGACAGCGCCTAGGTGAGCAAAATAGAGGGATGCTATTGGTAAAGGAAGAGAATGGAGCAGAGAAGCAGAAAGATTCAGAGCTGCCCACAAAAATTGGTTCCAGTGTATGAGCGCTGCAATCCTAGACCCATGTGGCATGCTTCACCTCTGATGGTAACTTCCCTGGGATGGTTATTCTTTGTAGTCAAAGAAGCTTCACTAAGATAAGAGACTTCACCTTAACACAAAGCCAGCTTGGGCCAAAATTATTTTATCTGTCAATAAATTGTTGCCTATATTATTCACCATATTTTGACTTTTTTAGAAAATGTACTCCTAAAATACTAGTGGTAAAGGACCCACCTGCCAATGCAGGAGACATAAGAGGTGCAAGTTTGATCTCTGAGTCAGGAAGATCCCCTAGAGGAGGGCATGGCAATCCACTCTAGTATTCTTGTCTGGAAAATCCCATGGTCAGAGGAGCCTGGCAGGCTACAGTCCATATAGTTGCAAAGAGTCGAACAGGACTGAAGTGACTTAGCACCAAAATACAAAAATTGCTATCTTAAAAGATACTTTAAAAAGAATACTGAAGGGTCTAAAATCAATTTCAAAAGAAGAATTTCAAGAATGTTTTATAGGGAACTTCCCTGGCTGTCAAGTGGTTAAGACACCAAGCTTCCAATGCTGGGGGCCCAGGTTCTGTCCTGGTCAGGGAAGTAGATCCTACAACTAAACTAAAAAATTCCGCATACTGCAACAAAGATCGAAGATCTTGAGTGCTGCAACTAAGATCAGGCACAGTCAAATAAATAAATATACATATATAAAGAAAAGAAACCTTTTCTCTCCCTACGTTGAATCCCATGTATCATACATTCATTGTCTTAGTGTCCTCAGAGTCACCACTGGGGACTCACTCATGCTCTTCCTAAATCTTTCTTTTTTTCCCCCTAAGTTCCTGTTGGTTGCCTTTATTCTTCCTCATCTCATACCTTGTGTCAGAGACATCCTTTTTTTCTAGCCACTTTTTACTTCCGGGCCGGACTGGAAGCGACCTCTTTCAGGAGTGTAGGGTGTGAGCACTGGAACAAGAAGCAGGGGCTGAGTGGACACTGTGTTGACATAACCTGTGTGACTTTGAGCCGGTTTCTTAACTTCTCTGAGCTTCATGTCCCTCCTTGCGAAAAAAATTCTTGCCACACAGAGTTGTTAGAATAAGACAATATTCTAAAAGACAGTGTGGCAGAGGAATGGAAACAATCATTAGTTTTTAAGCCAGGGAAAGTTGGGGATCCTTTAATCTTTTTAAAGAAGCAGTGCTATTCTAGATAAATAAATGTGTAATCCCCCTTGGTTTTGGGTTTGTTTGTTTTTTTTTTTAAGTTTTAATTAGCCCAAGGAAAAGAACATATCTGTGGCAAACTCTTTTCCCCTCAAATCCTCAGTTTATGCTGCAGGCTTCAGTTTCTTCGTCCCTTTCTATAGTAAAGAACCTTAAAGTCACTGCCATCTTCCTGTGGGTATTTGTACTTTTAGACAAACCATACCTTTAAGTAGCAGTGCGGGGCAAGGCTGGCAAATGTGCCTTTGTCCTATTGTCAATTCGTGTGCCTTTATCACTCTTTTAATTGGGGCAAATAACCCATGTAAAAAAATGTACCTTTTTCCAAACTTGTAAATAAAAATAACCTTAAAAAGATAATAAAAGGGCAGTAGAGCTGTATTATCAACAGCATTGTAGATTTATTAATAGATGCAGCTTTCCCAGGTAAGGTTAAATACCTCCGCAAGGATTGTGTTTTCTATTACTTTCGAACGAGTCACCTGCCCCACATCCCGCTCCTCTTATTAAAGTCTGGAACACCAAGCGCGTTTCACACAGGAGGCAGTTGACTTCCATTTCTGAGCCTCCCTCTTTGGGAGGAGGGCAGGGGAGGGAGGATGGGAGCAAACACTTTCCCAGATACCATTGGTGGGAGGACACCATTTGAGCATCTAGAAGAGAAACAATGAAGCCTTTGACGAGCTGAGGGTAATCTGTGGCTTCCCCATGAGTTTTCAACCTCCTTTTGTTTGAGCACTGAAACTTTGTTGTTGTTGATTAGTCCGATCAGTCATATCTGACTCTTATGACCTCATGGACTGCAGCCCACCAGGCTCCTCTGTCCATGGGGTTTCCCAGGCAAAAATGCTGGAGTGGATTGCCCTTTCCTTCTCCAGGGGATCTTCCTGAAGCTTTACATAAACAGAAATCCAGAGCTGTTTTCTAGACCATCCTCGCCGCATCTTAAATAGGTCAGCGAAAGCTGGATATCTCCATGCTATAATGCCAGTGAATTGCTCCTCTTTGTTCCTCTGGAGAGTTGCTGAATAGGGCACGTTCATCGACTGTGGACACAAGCCTGAGTTCCTCTCAGCTTCTGAGGGGGCAGGAATTCTATTCAGAAATCAAATATTGACTCTCAGCATAAAACACTTGGATGCTTTTCAGTATTCCAGTTTGGAACTGGGAACTCCTTCTCCCAGCCTTATGGAAATCTACCCCAGGACCCCATGCTCTCCCAGAATCACACACTTCTCCTAATAAGCCCCACATCTTTTTAAGACACCCCGTCTCTGCAGAGGGCTCCCCTGGGGGCACAGATGGTAAAGAAACTGCCCACAATGCGGGAGAACTGGGTTCAATCCCTGGGTCGGGAAGATCCCCTGGAGAAGGAAATGGCAACCCCCACTCCAGTATTCTTGCCTGGAGAATCCTGTGGACAGAGAAGCCTGGTAGGCTATAGTCCATGGAGTTACAAAGAGTCAAGCACGACTGAGCGATTAACATACACACACATCTCTATAGGATGCTGTTCTTCCAGGTTAATCCTCACAGTTATAGACATCTGCAGGCAGCAAAACCAACCTGCAGGATGCAGGCCCCAGGAAGGGCAAGGGAGTTTTTGACACCCACCCGCCCTATCTCCATTCCTTTTTGATGTTTCTCAGAAGCGAGCCAGAGTTGGAGAGCTTTAAAAAGAAAAAGGAGAAGAAAAAAAATGCCCTTGGGAAGGGCCATTCCTCACTGTCCAGGCCCACAGAAAGCTTGTTTTGTTCCAGAGAGAGCTGGCCAGCTAATCTGTCTCTTGTTCTGTGGTTGCTGGAGCAGCGAGGCGCTGCCTCCTCCCCACACAAAGCCTCACACAAATTCCTCGTTTCCCAGGCAACGTGCCTCAGCTCCACAGACTCTCCGGTCCTCCCGCTCCCTCCACTCTGGCAAGCTGAATTGATGTTAGGGACAACCCTGGCACCATTCACATACAGGTTTATGGAAGCAAGAATCAAAAATAGCTTCAGCCACAAGAGAGGGCCCCAGGAGTGGGCAGAGAGGTCCACCTTACATCCTGGAGCTTAGTCAGAGGGTAGGTCCTGGGAGCAAAGGTTAGACCAGGAGGTGGACTTCCGACTGATGACTCAGAGAGGTGGTCAGAAGCCTCAGCTTCGTTGGTGACCAACTTGTGTTTCTAATCCAAGTTCTTTTTTTTTTAATTGGATGATTATTGCTTTACAATGCTATGGTCTCTGCCATACGTCAATATATATCAGTCAATCAATTATATACATATCTCCTTCCTCTTGAGCCTCCCACCACCATTCCACCCTTCTAGGTCATCACAGAGTGCCAGGCTAGATACCCCGTGTTGTAGAGCAGCTTCCCACTGGCTTTCTGTTTTACACATGACAGGTATATATGGCAATGCTACTTTCTCAATTTGTCCTACCCTAAGGAATTGGAGAAGGAAATGGCAACCCACTCCAGTGTTCTTGCCTGGAGAATCCCAGGGACGGGGGAGCCTGGTGGGCTGCTGTCTATAGGGTCGCACAGAGTCGGACACAACTGAAGCGACTTAGCAGCAGCAAGGAATTGGCAACCCACTCCAGTGTTCTTGCCTGGGAAATCCCATGGACAGAGGAGCCTGGGCGAGGGGGAGCGGGGGTGGGTGGCAAAAGGGACTTAGCAAGTAAACAAAGCAACTGCTGCTATATGACCTCGGCAAGTTGCTGACTTCTTGAAGTTTTAGTCTTTCTTGTCGGTAAAACGGGGTGATGATGTCTACTGAGAAGAAGATATTGGGAGGATTAAATGAACAAATAGATATAAAGTGCCTGACACGAGGAGTAGCTTGCACACACACATACATTGAGAGCTGTTAGAGAAGGGGAGAAGGCTTGGACAGTATGCCTCTCTGAGAGTGTCACCCAGAAGTCTGGGGAATTAATTTCTCCGTACCCATCAGAAGCAGCCTTCAGCCCAGATCTGATGGCAGCTGGTAGATAAACATTACAGTGGATAAATGCCCTTTGGGGATGATAACTCTGGAGCTTGTTCTTCATTATTTCCCTCTGGATTAAGCTCTAGCTGCCCACAGTAGTAATCTGCATGATGTGCAGCCTTCCCTGGCTTCCTTCACTTTGCCTGTCTCATTCCCCCAGTATCCGACCTGGTTATCTGGGATCAATTTTCAAACAAAATATCTATACTTGACTTTTTTAAAAAATTAACTTGACTGTGCTGGGTCTTAGTTGTGGCATGTGAGATCTAGTTCCCTGACCAGGGATCAGATCTGGGCCCCCTGCCTTGGGCGTGCAGAGTCATAGCCCCTGGACCATCAAGGAAGGCCCTTGAAATTTAACTTCTTGACTCAGTGTTTGCCTCTGGAGGTTTGCTAAGATGCCAATATTTCTCCACATTTCTGAAGGCTATGTTCTCAGAACCATCGCTGACTCAGGACTCCTGCTTCAGCTGATTTAACCAGTTCAGAGATCATTTCACTGTTGCATATGTGCCGCCTTCCTACCCACAGTGGTGATCCAGACCAGGAACTCAGTCCTTGGTCTCAGTACACACACACACACACACACACACACACACACACACACACCCCTGTATTAGTTTTCTATGCTGCATAACAAATTGCCACAAATTTAGCAGCTTAAAATAACATACATTAATTTTTTTAGTTTCTGTGGGTCAGGTACAGCTTAGCTGGGTTTTCTGCTCAGGGTTTCATCAGACTTCAGTTAAGATGTGGGTTGGTCTGCATTCCCTTCTGAAGCTCAAGGTCCTCTCCCAAGCTCACGTAGTCATTGGAATAATTTGGTTACTTGCAGCTATGGGACTGAGGTTCCTATTTTCTTGCCAACTATTAGCTGAGGGTAGCTCTTAGCTACTAGAGGCCCCTAGCTTTCCCTTGCCATTAGGCTGTTTCACAACAGGGAAGTTGACTTCATCAAAATCAGCAGAACCATCTGTCTCTAATGTGCTAAGTCAGAGGCTTAGGTAACATAACCTAATCAAGGGAGTGGCTATTCTATCACCTTTGCCATATTTATTAGCTAGAAGCACACACACACATACTCCAATTGTGTATAGTAAACTTTTCTGAGAGTTTTGATGAAGACAGGGGAGAAAGAGTTTTCTAGTATAACAATGTAAGTTGTTCTTTCATAAATGTATTTTATTTTGCTATTTTATTAATTTATTTGGCTACACCGGATCTTAGTTGTCACATGTAAGATGTTTAGTTGCAGTATGCAAACTCTTAGTTGCTGCATGTGGGATCTAGTTCCTTGACCAGAGACGAACCTGGGCCCCTTGCATTGGGAGCATGAAGTCTTAGTCACAGGGCCACCAGGAAAGTTCAATTTTCTTCAGCACCCCACCCCCTGTTGCTCCCTCCCCCCACCTCATTCCTTGATTCTCTCTCTCTGCTCCTTTCCCATCCCCAAATTCCTGTGTTTCTGTTACACAGCAGTTTATCTTTTTATGCCTTGACTCCCTCAGCTTGAGACCTTGCATTCCATTCCATGTGGCATATCCACATTTTTCTTGCTAAAGACAATTCCCTCTGCAAGAATTTAGGTGCCATTTGTTAAAATTTTTTTTTTTTTTTCTTTTCATTATGCTACCAAAGATTAATTACAATTTCCTGGAGGAGACAGAAATGACTCAATTAATAGCAGGATGTGAATGAGGGAAGGAGGGGGAAGACTCTAACTATAAAATCACCACTGATGTTACGGTGTTAGTAAGGACTGAACCCACTAGCAGAAACAGTGCCAGAGCATTCTTCCTGGAGCCTGGAGACAAAAAAATAAAAAATAAAATAGGCCAAGTAGGTGGGAACATTCCTAAATCTAATGGTGAGTGAAGTGAAGTGGCTCAGTCGTGTCTGACTCTTTGCGACCCCGTGGACTATAGCCTACCAGGCTCCTCCATCTGTGGGGTTCTCCAGGCAAGAATACTGGAGTGGGTTGCCATTTCCTTCTCCAGGAAATCTAATGGTAGGGTTATTAAAATTGGTACTTATTTATGCATGATTTGTGTACATGTGTGTGTGTGTTGCCTCTTCTTGCCTGTACTGTTAAGTAACTTTAGGAGTCCCAGATCTGTGTTAAATAGCAGTTTAACTCTGGGAAAATTCCTTAACGTCTCTGTCCCTTAATCCCTCATCTGAAAAATGAAGAAGTGAGATAAGGTCATCCTAAGTGTCTCTTGCAATGTGGTGAGTCTGTCATCTGAAAAATGAAGAAGTGAGACAAGGTCATCCTAAGTGTCTCTTTCAATGTGGTGAGTCTGTCACTCTGTGACTGTTCTGCCACTCCTACTAGACCTTCAGTTCTTCAAGGACAGAGATCATTTTATAAATTCCCCAGTCAGCTTGATTTTTTCCCCACAATTCACAGAGGTCTGTATAAGGTGGTGACTCAGTTGAAAACGGTGCCTCCCATTCTGGAGAATGGAACACTTCTGAGTTTAAGCCAGCAGGGAAGGGTGTGTGTGTGGGTGGGTGTGTGTGTGTGTGTGTGTGTGTGTGTGTGTGTGTGTGTGTGTGTGTGTGTGTGTGTGTGTGTGTTGGGGGAGGGTTTCCATTCCAAGCTGCAGGACCACCGGTTGCTCAGGACAGGGCCTGAGAACAGCAGGCCGGGGCTGCCATTAGTGCGGGCTGGAGGGTTGCTGGGGGAGATCAGAATCTCAGAGCAGGTGCCGGATGAGATTGGCCTGAAGCCACCATGGGCAGCAGAAGGGCCGGAGGACTGGGTTGAGCCACTAAGGAGAGGAAGATGCCCATGGAAATGCATCTGCTCAAGTGCTCAGAGGAGGAAGGGGCATGGGCCTTGGCTGCCATCCCTCAAGAGGTGTGTCTCCACCATTGTTTAACAGCCACATTATGCAGCTCTCAGATCTGGGTCCCTGGAGGAGACCCATAAGAATGAAGAGCTACAGCCCGGGCCCTGAAGAGGTCTCCCAGGCTAATGAGAAGATGGCCACAGTAACCATATTTTCTGATTCCAGAGAGGGACATGCCGATTGACCAGTACAAATATACTTTCAAAGTTAAAGACATGTAATATTTATAATCAGGATATCCCTACCGATAAAACACAAAACCTCAGCCTGAATCATCAACAATTAGCTGGAACAGACACACCCGCAGGGAAAAACCCAGGCGACGCCCGGGAGGTTAAAACAGGGTCAGCCAGGGCAGGTGAGATCACCGGCACGTGTCGTGTGTGAGCCCAAGTCGACTGGGCTGTTAACTGTGTTAGCTGTCTTTGTGACCCAGTTGCCTAGTGGATCAATGGCTGCCCGAAAAGTGTGTTCCAGTTATTTCTGGGGATTCACCAAGGAATGCCTCCTGTGTGTTCACAGCCCGCTCTATTCTCTGCAGTTGCTATCTGGTGCCCTCCTAGCTGTCACTCCTCTGGTCCAGCCCCAGCACACACAGCTGCCCCTTACTCCAGCCAGCTGCTTGAGAACTACAAGTTCTCTCCCGTTCAGTGTTCAGCATTGTCTGCTGAGTACCTACTATGTGCCCCGCCCTGTATAACACAGTAGGGTTTCAGAGGCCGATAAGACACTGTCCTTCTCTGTTCTTTTTTTTTTTTTTTAGTTGGAGGCTAATTACTTTATAATATTGTAGTGGTTTTTGTCATACATTGACATGAATCAGCCATGGATTTACGTGTATTCCCCATCCCGATCCCCCCTCCCACCTCCCTCTCCACCCGATCCCTCTGGGTCTTCCCAGTACACCAGGTCTGAAACTTGTCTCATGCATCCAACCTGGGCTGGTGATCTGTTTCACCCTAGATAATATACATGTTTCGATGCTGTTCTCTTGAAACATCCCACCCTCGCCTTCTCCCACAGAATCCAAAAGTCTGTTCTGTACATCTGTGTCACTTTTTCTGTTTTGCATATAGGGTTATCGTTACCATCTTTCTAAATTCCATATATATGTGTTAGTATGCTGTAATGGTCTTTATCTTTCTGGCTTACTTCACTCTGTATAATGGGCTCCAGTTTCATCCATCTCATTAGAACTGATTCAAATGAATTCTTTTTAATGGCTGAGTAATATTCCATGGTGTATATGTACCACAGCTTCCTCATCCATTCGTCTGCTGATGGGCATCTAGGTTGCTTCCATGTCCTGGCTATTATAAACAGTGCTGCGATGAACATTGGGGTGCATGTATCTCTTTCAGATCTGGTTTCCTCAGTGTGTATGCCCAGAAGTGGGATTGCTGGATCATATGGCAGTTCTATTTCCAGTTTTTTAAGAAATCACACTGTTCTCCATAACAGCTGTACTAGTTTGCATTCCCACCAACAGTGTAAGAGCGTTCCCTTTTCTCCACACCCTCTCCAGCATTTATTGCTTGTAGACTTTTGGATAGCAGCCATCCTGACTGGCGTGTAATGGTACCTCATTGTGGGTTTGATTTGCATTTCTCTGATAATGAGTGATGTTGAGCATCTTTTCATGTGTTTTTTAGCCATCTGTATGTCTTCCTTGGAGAAATGTCTGTTTAGTTCTTTGGCCCATTTTTTGATTGGGTCATTTATTTTTCTGGAGTTGAGCTGGAGGAGTTGCTTGTATATTTTTGAGATTAATCCTGTGTCTGTTGCTTCGTTTGCTATTATTTTCTCCCAATCTGAGGGCTGTCTTTTCACCTTGCTTATAGTTTCCTTTGTTGTGCAAAAGCTTTTAAGTTTCATTAGGTCCCATTTGTTTATTTTTGCTTTTGTTTCTAAAATTCTGGGATGTGGGTCATAGAGGATCCTGCTGTGATTTATGTCAGAGAGTGTTTTGCCTATGTTCTCCTCTAGGAGTTTTATAGTTTCTGTTCTTACATTTAGATCTTTAATCCATTTTGAGTTTCTTTTTGTGTATGGTGTTAGAAAGTGTTCTTGAGGAGAGAAGAGCCCAGAAGCAGATGATATGAGGTTCTGTAGGGCTGTGTGTATGTGTGTGTATCAGTCATTCAGTCATGTCTGGCTCTCTGTGACCCTATAGACTGTAGCCTGCCAGGCTCCTCTGTCCATGGGATCTCCCAGGCAAGAATACTGGACTGGGTTGCCATTTTTTCCTCCAGGTATCTTCCCGACCCAGTGATCGAACCTGTGTCTCTAGCTTAGCCTCTGCTTGGATCCATCGGTCTTTTCAGTTTCTAGCCCCAACCCACCTCCTCTCTGAGAAGGTTTAGGGTGAGCATAGCTGTGATCTTGGCGAAGCAGCAGTGAGTGGTTTCGTGAAGTGAGATCTTAATTCCTTGCTCAGGAATTGAACCTGGGTAGCCTGGATGAGAACCAGGAATCCTAGCCACCAGACCAGCAAGGGCTACAGGCTAGAAGCTATTTTTTCCTGGATCTTTGCCCCCAGTGAAAAATGTATTTATCACAGAGGCAGGTACAAAGTTTATTATTAGAGACACAGCACAGCAACAAGTTGGAGCGCTCACAGAGAAGTGGTTTGATTAGTTAAGACAGAAACGAGACAGAGACTCACACCCAGAGAGGAAGGGTGTGGGCATCCCCTCTAGTGAGGAGGAGTGAAGAAAAGCGGTCATTTATATCAGGCAGTTCTTCCGGGTCTTTGTCTTCCTTCAGGCCAATTATCTGGTTTCTTTTTCTACACCTGACCCACCCTGGGACACTCCCCTGGGTGTGCACACTCCCCTCAGCCAAGATGGACCTCCAAGTGAAGGCTTCTGGGAGGAGCAAGACTCATTACGGCCTGGCATTGTCTCTTGACTTTTGACTCACAAGGAGCCTTTTGGTGCATATATAATGTCTCCCTTGTCCCAAAAAAGGGGGACGTGGAGATCCCTTAATCATTTACTAAAACAGGGCTTTGCCTCTTTTTGTCCTTGCCATGACTATTACCTTGACTATTGCTGTGACTATTACCTTAAGGTGTTTATAAAAGACAAACATTGGCTATTTACTCTGTTTCTTTTGTTGCTTCCATTTCGGAGGGTAAACAGGAGGCTAACTGTAAATACCTTAACTGGAGCCCACCCATCTCTTGTCTCAAGAAATGCTGAAGAGCTGTAAGTATCCAGCCTGAAGCCCACTATTTGTGCCCCATGAAATGCAAATAGGAGGCCAGTTGTCAGTGTCTAGCCTGGAGCCCATCTGTCTCCTGCAGCAGCCGGTGTGGCCTAGGACTCCTTGTGACATCCGAGGAGACAGTGCCTGAGGACCCGTGTGGCCTTCAGAACTCCCACTGGTCTCTGCTCGAGTCTAGGCTGCTCCCTGGTCTGAGGGGCAGTTGCTGGCCTGGCCTCACCTTCCCAGTGCCGCCCCTTCCCTCCCTGTTCTGCCTTCTGCTGGTTCTTTCTCTCCAGCACCTCCGGGTCCCCTCAGGAAGCGTGTGTTTCTTTGGGGGCACTCGTGTATTCTGTGTGGGGGTAAGGAGCCTGAGGTTCATCCCTGGGGTGGGGGTTGGAGGGAGAACTTATTTCCTGCTTCTGTCTTCTGTCACAGTTCTCTTTCCATAATCCTTCAGGCTGAAAACAGCAGACTTCAGGCTTTCTATTTCCTGAACGTCACATCCTTTTGTGCTCAGCTGCTTCAGTCCTGTCCGACTGTTTCCGACCCACGGACTGTAGTTTGCCAGGCTTCTCTGCCCATGGGATTCTTCAGGCAAGAATACTGGAGTGAGTTGCCATCCCTCCCTCCAGGGAGCCTTCCCAGCCTAGGGATGGAGCCTGCACCTCTTATGCTTCCTGCCTTGACAGGAGAGCTCTTTACCACTGAACCACCTGGGAGCCCCTCATATCCTTTTACCTCAGACAATAAGCCTCCAGGTCTAATCATCACAAGCAAAAGAGGCCATTTCTACACTATAGAAGAACACTATGATCCGGTCCACAGCCTGCTCTCCATGATACATCAAAGGAACAGATAAAAGAAATTAAAATAGCCTTTAGTTCCTTACAAAGACTGGCTTTCAAGCCTTTCATTTTACTACTGACTCTAAAATACTATTTTAAATCTCAGAAGCTGAATATTGCCTTTCTCTTTTTCATTGTATTCCTGCTGAAACCCCACTAACTCTACCAGAGGCAGACAAGTGCCATAAGCTGTCTAGGAAGACGTCACAATCATAAGAGATACAAAAGGGGAAAAAAAAAATCTGATTTATGCATTTCAGAATATTTTCTGGAGTTCCTCTGTGACATCCAAAACCAATGCTATCCACCTCTTTTGCCCCATCCTTCGGCTCAGATGGACCATGCACTAAATCTTCAGTTCTAGAAACCTGACTTGATACTATGAAATAGACATGAAATAGGTATGAAATAGATAACTAATAAGGACCTACTGTATACCACAAAGAACCCTTCTCAGTGCTCTGTGGTGACCTATATGGGAAGGAAATCTGAAAAAGAGGAGGTATATGTATACATGTCACTGATTCTCTTCGCTGCACAACAGAAACTAACAGCGTTGTAAGGCAACTATACTCCAATAAAAATTTTTTAAAAATAGAAACCGGGCTTAACCAGGCTTTCTCTAGTATGTAAAAAGAATACTTTGAAAGATAACTTCTACACTTACAAAATTAAGACCAGAGTTCCAGTGTTTAGAGACAACTAAGAGGAGGTGTTGTAAACTTTGGTCTCACCAAGATATAAAAGTCCTTGAAAGAATTAAACAAAAGAAGAAGATTTTTCTTTTAAGTTTAAAATAACACCTCTCCAGGGCTTCTCAGGTGTTGCTGGTGGTAAAGAACCCGCCCACCAATGCAGGAGACTCAAGAGATGCAGATTCGATCCCTGAGTCTGGAAGATCCCCTGGAGGAGGGCACGGCAGCCCACTCCAGTATTCTTGCCTGGAGAATCCCATGGGCAGAGGAGCCTGGCAGGCTACAGTCCACAGCGTCGCAAAGAGTCAGACACGACTGAAGTGACCAAGATGTACGCACACACACACACACACACACATACGCATTCACCTCTCCAACAAAGAATTTTCTAGGCGCTCCACTGGACTAAATCTTCATCAGTCCTCTCAACAGTTTCTACAAGAAAGCTACTGGCCCCCCCACCCCATTTACAGACGTGAAATTAGAGAACTAACAAGGTTGTATGGCTGTCTGCCCCAAATCACACAGTGAGCAAGCAAGCGTTCCACTGACCACCCACAGGAGAAACTGTGGACGTGGTGATGGGGGGCGGGGGGGGGGGCGGTCAGGGCAGAGCTGGGGTGCTTCTCTTCATCACACCTCAAGGCTTGAAAAAATGGCTGGGCTGTAGCTGGTGGCCGAACTCCAAGCTCTTGCGGGTATTACCATCATCTTTGCTCTGACATGTTCTAGAAAATGGACTGGAGGCTGGGAATTGAGCCGAGTAGCTGCTGGGAAAAGATCCCCAGCATCTACAAGATTCTATGATCGGAGAGAGAAGCCCAAGCTTGATAGCTATGATAATAATACAATTCAAGCCATTTTCCAATCTTCTTGTTTTGGGGTAGAAGAGGGGTTTTCCGTGTCTTCAGCCGTTTCTGGAATCTCTCATTCCAACCTTTCAGAAAACTCCTCTCCCTGCCTTTTCAGAGTTTATTGGAGGTGTGTCCGTGGCATGTACCCTCCCTCACAGAAATGAGGAGCAAGAGGTGGAGACAGGACTTGCTGGGACACACAAGATCCAGTTCAGTGTGGATCCCAGTTCCCTCCCTCAGCCCAAATTCTCATCTCCCCCGGGCAGTGGGGTTCAGCTCAGGCAGGTGAAGAACTGCTGGGACCCCTCAGACTGGAAGCTGTGCTGGAGATGGTCTTCCAAGCAGATACCCTCTTCCCAACCCAGGATGCAGGGCTTTGAAACCAGAAAATGCCAGGTCTGAAAGAGAGGCAAGAACAAGTCCAGCAACACACAGACCTCTGTGTATTCAGAGGGAACTTGGCAGGGTTGTGTCCGGGCAGAGAAACTCCGAGTGGTACAAAGGGACGTGCCCGGAGTGGAGAAATCATGCTAATTGTCTGCACCAGAGCTGGAGAACGCCACCCAAAATGAAGAGAGAAAGGGAAGCCCCGTCCAGAGCCTTCAGTGCACGGCGCCTCGCTCCTTTTGTCTACCTGCTTCTGATCCAGACAGGTAGGAGAACCGGAGGGTAGGACGGGGTCTGCAGAAGGGACCCCGGGCTTTCAAAGGAGAGGGAGGGGGGAGCTGAGGGCCAGAACGCCTCTGGGGCGGGAGGAGGGGAGAATGCCCAGCCACCGTGGGAAGCGTCTCAGTGAATTCAGGCATTCGTGTTGAATGTATTTCTTCATTCTGTGTGCCTCCTGCCTGGCCCCTGCCCCCCAGCCCCCAAAGCCTGCATGACTTTGGAGCTCCCACGGCATTCAGTACGTTAGATGGAGGGCAACGAGCCATTGCTTATGGGACATCTTGTTGGCGTGGGCCCGTCGGGCATTCTTTATAATTCGCAGTCGGGATTATGGTGGGGCTTGGAGGGGTGGGGAAATCTTGGTTTTGTGCCTCCTCAACCCCCGACCCTGGCCTCTCTGGTTGTAAAACAGCAAGGGAGATAAAAGAAGCTTTGGAGATAATGAGTCTCCCGGCTTGGGACAGTAACGCCAACGTATCTGTAACTCAGGCACACCACAGACACCTATCTTCTGTACTGCCCCCTACCAACTCCTTGGAGAAATGATCTGATTTTCAATACATGTGCTTATTCAATACACACGCGCGCTCACACACACACACACACACACACACACACGGTTCTCAGGTGGCTCAGTGGTAAAGAATCCGCCTGCCAATGCAGGAGATGCAAGAGACTCGGGTTCGATCCCTGGATCAGAAAGAGCCCCTGGAGTAGGAAATGGCAACCCACTCCAGTATTCTCGCCTGGAAGATTCCATGGACAGAGGAGACTGGCAGGCTACAGTCCATGGGGTCACTAAGAGTCAGATATGGCTGAGGGGTTGAGCACACACGCATATGCACACACACAAACTATTCCAGAGAGCCTAGGAATTTACAGTTTCATTGGGCAAATAGATGCAGAAACCATTTTAATAAAATACAGAAACTACTATGAGTCAGAGAGGCAGAGAGGTCACCTACACCATCAGGAAGCTGGTGCTGGTGGTACAGGATACGAGGAGGGGAATATCAAGGGAAGTTACTTGGGAGTGTCTGCACTGAATTTTAAAGGATGAGAAAAACAGGTAGGTGTGGGAGTGAGCATTATAGTTAGGAAAATGGGCCAAGGTCAACAGCTTGAAATGGTATCTCGTGTTAGGAGCAGCCCAATCAGTCACTCCTTCTGGAGAGGAAAGAGTGAATGGAGTTCGGTGAGATATGTAAACCTTGCTAAGGAAATTGGAAGATAATTTGCAAACAATGGTGACCGGGAGGGCCTGGAATGGTTTTCAGCCTGGGAAACAGCAGGGCCAGAGATCGCTCACCCTCTGCGTTGGAGGCAAAACTGGAGGCAAGATGGGAAAGGAAGCCTATATCCCTTATCCATTTGGTGGAACCACAAACTGGATGACTCCAACAACAGATGTGCATTGTTTCACAGTTCCAGAGGGTAAAATTTCAAGATCAAGGTGGTGGGAAGGCTGTACACCCTCTGAAGGCACTAGGCAGGGTTCTACTCTAGGCCTCTCTGCTGTCTTTGGGTGGTTCGTTGGCTGTGGCAGGTTAACTTTAATCTTCACATGGCATTCTCCCCATGCTTGTGTGTATATTCAGTTTCTTCTTTTTATAAGGACACCAGTCATCTTGGATTGGGCTTCCCTGGTCGCTCAGGCAGTAAAGAATCTGCCTGCAGTGCAGAAGACCCGGATTCAACCCCTGGGTGGGGAAGATCCCTTAGAGAAGGAAATGGCAATGCACTCCAGTATTCTTGCCTGGAAAGTTCCATTGACAGAGGAGCCTGACAGACTACAGTCCATGGGGTCTCAAACAGCTGAGCAATTAACACTTTCACTTTCATCTTAGATTGGGGCCCACTCCCTCCAGTATTAGCTTGTTACCTTGACAATAACCCCAATGCCAAAAAAGGTCACATTCTGAGATACTTAGGGCTTCCCAAGTGGTTCAATGGTAAAGAATCCAATTGCCAATGCAGGAGACATAAGAGATTGTGGGTTTGATCCCTGAGTCAGGAAGATCCCCTGGAGCAGAAAATGGCAACCCACTCCAGTATTCTTGCCTGAAGAATTCCATGGACAGAGGAGCCTGGCAGGCCACAGTCCACAGGGTCGCAAAGAGTCAGACACATTTGAAGTGACTGAGTACACACACATTGAGATACTTGGGATTAGGACTTCAAGACATAAATTTTAGGGGGCACAATTCAACCCATAACGAAGCTACTACAATAGTTCAAGAGAGAAATGAACCAGGCTGGAATTAGAATAAAGAGAGAGGGAGGGAAGGATATTGAGATAATATTTTGGAGGGAAAATCAGGACCTAGTGATTGATAGGAAGTTAAAGAATCTAGGGAAGGAGGTAGGGTTTCTGTGTGAAACATTAAATTTAAAAATGGGCAAGATTGGGAGATATAATGATTAGTGTTACTCATGTTGAGGTTGAAATGACTGTGAGACATTTGTGGGGAAATGTTGAACAACCTAAAACTGGAGGATTGGGAAGAGGTATTTGGAAGCTGTCAGCTAAGAGGTGAGATTTAAAACAGTGAGACTAAAGAAATACCACCTTACAGGAGCAAATGAGCTGAAAATGAAACACGGAGGAACCCCAAGACTTTTTTTAAAAACCAATGCAAACTTTTTTATTTTTTTACCTTTTTATTTTTTGTTGGAGTATAGCCAGTTAACAATGTTGTGATAGCTTCAGTGGAGGGATTCGGCCATACCTATACATGTATCCATTCTCCCACAAACTCCCCTCCCACCCAGGCTACCACATATCATTGAGCAGAGTTTCCTGTGCTTTGCAGTAGATCCTTGTTGGTTATTCATTTTGAATATAGCATTGTGTACATGTCGATCAAACTCTCTAACTATCCCTTCCCCCCAGCAAGCATAAGTTCATTCTCTAAGTCTGTGTGAATCTGAGGAATCCCAAGATTTGCAGAGGAAAGCAGAGAACAAAAGCCCATGAGGAGGCGTGGAGCAGTCAGAGATACAGAGGGAGATAGATCTTGAAGACTGGTGTCCAGAAAGTGAAGGGAGTTGGGATATGCCCAGAGAGTCGACATCAAATGTATCAAGGAGCCTAGTGTAATAAGGACCTAAAAGAGCCCATCTGATGTGGCCATAAAGAGGTTACCATTAACCTTAGTGAGAGCAGTGTCAGTGGAAATTACGATGAATGGAGGAAATGAGAGCTGATGGTATGGAGACAGGGAACTGGGAGTAGGAAATTTACAATGACATGTACAAATCAGAAGTGTCCTTAAGCTCTTTCAGGTCATCACGTGGTAAAGAAAAAAATTATGGAAGGATCTTGTCAGTCACTGTGATTAGGCAGAAACAAAAGGAACTTCTGTGAGAGACAGTGTAATTGAGTATTATTTAACAAGGGGTTTCCCTGGTGGTTCAATGGTTAAGACTCTGTGCTTCTGCTGCAGGGGGCACAGGTTCAATCCCAGGTCCAGGAACTAAAATCCCACATGCTGCATGGCCACAAAAAATAAAAATGTATAAGAAAAAATTCTAACTATAAACTACGCTAATAAGATTTTAGTTACAAACTAAGATAGGTAAGAGGTAAGTGTGGGGTCAGGCCATTGTACTGCTGTGGACTCAATAGCAATAAAGGCTAAGATTCCACGAGGAATTTCTGCCATCCTCAGTCTATTAGGAAAATGTCAGCTTCTGTGACAAATAAATTCCAACATTTAAGTCCTCCTGGCATTAACCCTGGAGTAGCTGGTACCTTTTCAAGCAAGGCCTGGTATGAACAAAGACTGTTCCATGAGGTTTTCCAGAGACCAAGCTCATGGGGCTCTATCAACTTTCACATGTGTTTCCAATGGTCAGTCTGAGATTTATCTCTATGTCTTTTAGGTAGAGGATTAAGGGAAAAACAAAAGAAGTACACCAGCCTATAAGTGGAACCTTCCACTTCTACTAGTACTATTGGGTAGAAATCAGTAGTGACACAGCCATACTCAACTGCAAGGGAGGCTGGGAGACATAGCTTTAAGGCTGGCATTAAAGGGTGGCCTGGATCATATGACTCTGGCTCCCAGAGATCTGCCTTAATCCCTTGCCATCAAGGAAATCAACCCTGAATATTCATAGGAAGGACTGATGCTGAAGTTGAAACTCCAATACTCTGACCGCCTGATGCAAAGAGCCGACTCATTGGGAAAGACCCTGATGCTGGGAAAGATTGAGAGCAGGAGGAGAAGGCGGGCAATAGAGGATGGGATGGTTGGACGGCATCACCGACTCAGTGGACATGAGTTTGAGCAAGCTCCAGGAGCTGGTGATGGACAGGGAAGCCTGGCCTGCTGCAGACCATGGGGTCGCAGAGAGTCAGACAAGACTGAGCGACGGAACAGCAACAATACTCCCTTATGGCGGCAACCACCTTCCTTGCCTCAGGCAAGTAGCACTTAGTCCTCAGTGCTCTGGACCTCATACGAGCTAAGGAAGCTTCCCTAAATTCATCACAGCCCTATTCCTGGATCATTCAAACACAGCTTTTCTAGAGGCTAGAATACTAACTACAATCATAAACACAACATGCCATACATCTAGATAATCTGATTTGCAAGCTGTTACTCTCTGGGATCCTAGAGCCAGTCTGTCCTCTAGGCTCTCATTAGGAAGAAGTTCCTTGCCTAGGTTCCACTCTCTGAGTTCTAAGATCACCTTCCATATTGTAGGTGCTGTATTTTTTTTTAATTGTAATTGAGAATTATATACAGGAACATGCAATTTTACATAAGGATACAGTTTTATGAACCTTTAAAAGTGAATAAATCCATTTAATTAGCCTCCAAGGTCATGGAAAAGAACATTTCAGCACCTGAGAAATACCTCCTTACTGTATCGTTACTATTTTCTCCCCCCCCCCAGGGTCACAGTGGTGTACTAATTTCTAATACAGATTAATTTTGTGTGTCTTTGAACTTCATAAAAGTGGAGTTATATCTATGCACTCTTTTAAGCCTGGTTTCTTTCACTGAACACCAAATGTGTAAGATTCATGAATGTTGTTGTTGAAATTGTAACTTGTTTGATCTCAGTGCTATGTAGTATTCCATCATAAAAATATACCAAAATTTGTTTACCTATTCATTTCTGATAGACACTTTGGTTGTTAACAGTTCAGGCCTTTATGAACAGAGTTCTTAAAAACATTCTAGTAGATGTCTTTTGGTGAACAGATATACCCAGGAGTAGAATTTGCCGAGTTATGTGTATGCAGTTAGGCTTAGAAGACATAGTCAGAGTTTTCAGAAGTGGTTGTATCAAGCTACATTCCCACCAGCTCTGACTGAGAGTTCAGATGTTCTTTCCATATATTCACCAATAACTGAATCTTCTGTTTTTCATTTTAGCGATCCTAGTATGAGGTGGCATTAAATTATGGTTTAAAATAGCAAATCTATGGTGATGAATGCAGTTGTTTCATATACTTATTAGCTATTTGAAAATCCTTTTATGTGAAATACCTGATCCAAATCTTTTGCCCATTTTCTATTGAGTTTCCTGGATTTTTTTTTTAAAGTGGTAATTTGTAGGAGTTTAAAATATATATGTTGGATACGAGTCATTTATAGGATATATGTATTACAACTATCTCCCTGTGTGTGTGTGTGTGTGTGTGTGTGTGCTAAATCGCTTCAGTTGTGTCGACTCTGTGCAACCCTATGGACTGTAGCCCTCCAGTCTTCTCTGTCCATGGGATTCTCCAAGCAAGAACACTGAATTGGGTTGCTATGCCCTCCTCCAGGGAATCTTCCCGACCCAGGGCTCAAACCCGTATCTCTTCTGTCTCCTGCATTGGCAGGCAGATTCTCTACAGCTAGTGCCACGTGGGAAGGCCATCTCCCACTGTACAGTTTGCCTTTCACTCTCTTAATGGTGTCTCTTGATGGACAGAAGTTCTTAATTTTATTGTCCACTGTATCATTTTCATCTTTTATGGGTACCACCTTTGTGTCCTGTCGAAAAATCTTTGTCAAGCCACACAGAGATTCTCCTATGTTTTCCTTTTAAAACATTGTTTTACCTTTCACATTTAGATCTACAGTCTACCTAGAATTGGTATTTGTGTGAGATGTGACGTAAGGACCAAAATTCATTTTTATTCCAACGTGGCCCAGCACTATTTATTAAAAAAAAATCCTTTCTGCATTTCACTGCATGTCACCAGTGGTTCAGTGGTTAGGACTCCAGGTTTCCACTGCAGGTATCATGGATTAAGTCTCTGGTTGGGGAACTAAGATCCCACAACCCTCACAGCAAAAATAAAAAGTCAAGCTATCATGTTTAAGTCTGTTTTTGGACTCTTCATTCTGTTCTGTTGATATACTTGTCTATTGTTGTGCCAAGGATAAATCTCTTGGGATTTTTATTACAATACTTTATCAGTATTGTAATAAATTTATAAGCCAGCTTTGGAGAATTGACAACTTAACATTAATGATTACTCCTATCCAAAACACGGTGTATCTCTGTATGCTATCTTTACACTTATTAGCTAGGTACACGTTACTGAACACTGGCTTTCTTTACAGGATAGGAAAAAAGCTACCCTTCTCTTCCTGGTCCCAAAGGCCCTCTTCACAATTTCTGTATCCTGATTTTCCTTTATACTCCTGAGTGATTGACACTTAAAATGAGTTCACACTTTTGTAGGCCTCAACGTAGTAACGAGAGAAAACTCTAACACAGTCACCCCAACAGTGAAGCTCCTCTACAATAGGGGCAGAGGAGGGGGGTTGTTTTCTCAGAGCATTTAATATTTATTATTATTAATTCATTCAGAATAATAGAAATGAAAAGCGCAAAGTATAATGTTTTGCTTTTAGAAAACCGTGATGTATGGGACTTCCCCCAGCAGTCCAGTGGTTAAGATTCTGCCTTCCAAGGCAGGGGATGTGGATTCACTTCCTGGCTGGGGAACTAAGGCCCCATGTGCTGTGGAGTGCAGCCAACAAGAAAATAAAACCATGCTGTGTGCTCCCTTTGGGTTATTGTATGCAGTTCTGGTCACCACACCTCAAAAAAGAAATAATAGAATTGGAGAAAGCCCAAATAAGGGTATTTATACTAGCCCAAGGGAAGGAGGGACTTCCTATAGAGACAGATCCAAACAAAACATAAAGCCCTTCAGTTAAAAAGGGACATACCTGCAGTCCGGGGTATCATAGAGTGTGGATTAGGTGTAACATGTTTCACAGTATCTCATGAATGCTTTTGAGATGGTTAAATAGCATCACTGACTCCATTAGACACTAATCTGGGTAAATTCTGGGAAATGGTGAAGGACAGGGAAGCCTGGCTTGCAGCAGTCCATGGGGCCACAAAGAGCCAGACACACCTTGGCGACTGAAGAATATTTGGCTGCACCAGGTCTTAGTTGCAGCACGTGAAATCTCTAGATGCCACATGCAAACTCTTAGCTGTGACATACGAACTCTTAGTTGTGGCACATGGGATCAAGTTCCCTGCGCTGTGCTGTGCTTAGTCGCTCAGTTGTGTCCAATTCTTTGCAACACCATGGACTATAGCCCACCAGGCTCCTCTGTCCATGGGGTTCTCCAGGCAAGAATACTGGAGTGGGTTACCATGCCCTCATCCAGGGCATCTTCCCGACCCAGGGATCAAACCCAGGCCCCCTGTATTGGGAGAAAGGAATCTTAGCCACTGAACCACCAGGGAAACCCCTCTCACTGATATGTTTAAAAGGTAAATTTAAGGCAAATACTGGTAATAGAAAATCTTTGCCCACCACAAAGGGCATATAAAAATGAACAGATGATGATTTAAGGACGTGGCTATTAAGTGTCCCCAAGGCTATTGGCAGGTACATTCTTATAGTTAAAGCTTGACATTCTTTGATGTCATAGCAGGTTTAAATCCTAGTTGACGAGGGCCACTTCCCTGGTCCAGTGTGGCTGTTTAAGTCGGCAGGGACATCTTGCAGCGAGGTCAATTTCCTTCTGTTCAGCCTCCAGTGGGAACAGAGACTTTTCTACCTAACGACGCTTCCGAGACTTGAGAACGATGATTAAGTTAATCGTTTCTCAAGGTTGAAGAGGTTTAGTTCCTTTTATTTGCACCGTTAGCCATTTCCTCGCTTCTATGTCCTTCCTTGGCACCTGTCCTAGTTCTGTGTGTCCCTTGAAAGTTGTGGGACTCTGACCTTAAAACCAACTCCAGTTTTGGCTAGATTTTGGGAAACAGTGTTTGCTCAGCAAAAACGCTCTTTGTCAGATTCTGGGAAAGACTGCTCCCTCCACTTCTGAACATGCCTACATACACCCCTATGACTCAGGGGCGATATTCATTTGCAGACACGTGGAAGGCACCCACCAAGAGGAGGGGGAGGCCAAGGGTGATCCATATGCAGTAACTTCTCCAAAGGTTTTATCCAGAAGAATCATGTTTATTTTTGTTTTTTAAATATTTATTTATTTGACTGTGCCAGGACTTAGTTGGCAGGCAGGATCTAGTTCCTCGACCAAGGATTGAACCCAGGCCCCCTGCATTGGGAATGGGAGATTTTAGCCACTGGATCACCAGAGAAAGTCCCCAGAAGGATCAAATTTACACTGGTAGAAAGAGGGACTTCCCTGGCAGTCCAGGGTTGGGACTCCGTGCTTCCACTGCAGGGAACCCTGTTCAATCTGTGGTCAGGGAACTAAGATCCCACATATTGCATGATGCAGCAAAAATAAATAAATTGGTAGAAAGAGCAAACTTGAAGGGGGAAAGGCATCCCCACAGCACTACTGGGACCTTATATGGGACGAGACAGAGTAGAAGAGAGAGCAGGAGAAACTCAAAGGAGGGTCCGAGAAGACAGAAGTAGGGAGGGGAATCCATTCCACTTTTCCTTGGGGCTGGGACTGTCATAGCCCAGCCTCCTGGAAAGAAGATATAAGAACCTAGGGGCTTGAGGTTGCTAAATCCCAGGGTGGCTCTGCATACATCACCCTCATGTGCTGACCCTCCTGCTTCAGACTGGGTCCTGAGAAGCGGGGTAGATGTTCCCATCCTGGCCCTCAATGAAGCTCACTGATTTTTTTCCAGAGCCACTTCGAGTCACCTACACCAAACCCTATTTGCCTGTTTAGGGAAGTTTGAAAGTTTGTGTTTCTAAGTCAAACCAAGCCTGGGACCTAGCACCTGCTAGGCAGGAAATCCCATCTAAATAATCCCAGAAACCAAGAGCTGGAGAAATCTGAAGGATCATGAGGTCAATCAGATTTCAGTCTGACACACAGAGCCATAGAGATTCCCTAGTAGCACACCAAGATCCTGGGAAGGACAGGACTCAGGTCCTCACCACCTCTTTGACTAAATCAAGTGAGCTAGAACTAAATTTCATTTCTTTTCAATTTACATAGGGTTTTTGTGGAAACAAAAATAACTTTAATAGGAAAATTTGAAAATACTTGGTTTTGTCTATTCTAACTCCCCGTCCCCCATGACAAGTATATAATATTCATGAATATGGTGGCTTTCATCATTGCAGTAGTGTCTTCCACACCTAAGGTTTTATGATTATAACATTCTTGACACATGATGATAGAATGTCAGGATTGCAATGTCAGGTTGCAGATTATCTGGTCCTATTACCTCATTATTCAAAGGAGAAAATGAAAGCACAGGGAGGGGAATGAACATTCAATTGGCCTTTCCTTGATTACTTCTAAAGACGAGGAGCTCACTAGCTAAAAAAGCACTTGTTCCCAAAATGGGGTGGATATGTTTATTAAATTAAATTTGCTTCAATCTGCACAACTCACCTTTTCATTTCACTGCCTTTTGGCTTGGAAAAAAAGGAAGAACTGTTAGGAAGGGAAGAGTCCAGCGTGGTGAGGCATGGAGAGACCAGAGGACTCAGAGATGAGAACAGGGTAAGGAGCCAAGGCCTGACATTGCCCTCTCGCTGTGGGCTTCTGTTCACAGAGCCCCTGGCAGGGGTGAACATCACCAGCCCGGTGCGCCTGATCCATGGCACGGTGGGGAAGGCCGCCCTGCTCTCCGTGCAGTATAGCAGCACCAGCAGCGACAAGCCCGTGGTCAAGTGGCAGCTGAAACGGGACAAGCCAGTGACCGTCGTTCAGTCCATCGGCACAGAGGTCATTGGCACCCTGCGGCCTGACTATCGAGACCGCATCCGCCTCTTCGAGAATGGCTCCCTGCTTCTCAGCGACCTGCAGCTGGCCGACGAGGGCACCTATGAGGTCGAGATCTCCATCACGGATGATACTTTCACCGGGGAGAAGACCATCAACCTCACTGTAGATGGTAAAGTCTCGGGCAGGGAACGAGCGAGTGCCAGCAGCTGGGGTGGGGGCTAGGGGCCACCCAGTACCCTAGCTAGACCCCAGGAAAACCCACACAAGAGCCGCTGGGGAGCAGAGAGTGAGCCAGCTGGACCTTAGAGACTGGCAGAGAGACCACAGCTCACATGTATAGGGTGCTTACTGTGAGCCAGAAATGATTGTAAGTTTTTGCCTATATTGACTCACTTAATGCTTATAATAATGTAGGGATAGTTAATGTCATTGGCCCTGTTTCAAGAGATGAGAAAACTGAGGAACAAGGAGGTTGAATAATTTGACCAAGTCCACGCAACTAGTAAGTGATAGAGTCAATATCTGAATCTATTTGGGGCTTTCCTTGTGTCTCAGCAGTAAAGAATCCACCTGCAAAGCAGGAGCCTCAGGAGACCTGGGTTCAATCCCTGGGTCAGGAAGACCCCCCTGGAGAAGGAAATGGCAACCCACTCCAGTACTCTTGCCTGGAGGATCCCACAGACAGAGGAGCCTGGCAGGCTACAGTCCATGGGGTCACAAGGAGTCGGACACAACTTCGTGATTTAGAACGCACAGACCTAAACTTAGCCCAGTGAAAATATTTTCCAGGCTGGTCAGCTTAAGACATCTTGGAAAGATATTTGAGAAGAAAGAAAAGGAAGGTCCAGAAGGGCAGGGAACATGGCTGTCTTGTTCTGCATTGTATCCCCTGTGCTCAATTAGGTGCTCAATAAATAGTGGGTAAATAAATGAATAAATGGATGGATGGATGGATGGATGGATGGGTGGGTGGTGGTAAAGCACTATACTGAGACCTCTGAAGACCACAGATTGAGCTGGAAGGTGGGCAGTTAAGAAGAGAAAGGGAGATGCTTTTTGGCCCCTGGCTCATAGGCTCCCTCATCCCCGGGCTCAGTGCCCATTTCAAGGCCACAGGTGTTAGTAGCATCAACCACAGTGCTGGAGCTCAGCGAGGCCTTCACCCTAAACTGCTCACACGAGAACGGCACCAAACCCAGCTACACCTGGCTGAAGGACGGCAAGCCCCTCCTCAACGACTCTCGGATGCTCCTGTCCCCAGACCAAAAGGTGCTCACCATCACGCGCGTGCTCATGGAGGACGACGACCTATACAGCTGTGTGGTGGAGAATCCCATCAGCCAAGGCCGCAGCCCGCCCGTCAAGATCACCGTGTACCGTGAGTCTCCCGCTGCCCACCCTGGGGACCCACCACCCTGAGAGGCAGGTGCCCACGAGAGGCTGAGGACATCCCAGACAGAGTGCCACTGGGGTGGGAGAGAGGCGGAGATGGGCCAGGTCTCCCTGGAGGACAGCATCGGTGGGAACTGAGCTCCGGGGAAAGTCCACCACTGGCCAGCCCTGCTGCCTGGGGCTCCTTTTCCTTCAGCCCCAGGGAGCTCTCTCCCCACCACACCCACCGCTCACTCTGAAACCTCTCCCACCTCTCTGCCTCCCTCTCTCTCTAGGAAGAAGCTCCCTCTACATCATCTTGTCTACAGGAGGCATCTTCCTCCTTGTGACCTTGGTGACTGTCTGCGCCTGCTGGAAACCCTCCAAAAAGTCTGGGTAACTCTCCAAGTTCCCCCCTCTGGGGAACTTCCACCCACTCCAGCCCCGAGTTCCGTTCTTTCCTTAGTCTCTCTCTCTCTTTTAAAATGATTTGTTTATTTGTATTTATTTTTGGCTGTGCTGGGTCTTTATTGCTGCACATGGGCTTTCCCTAGTTGCAGTGAGTGGGGGGATACTGTGAGTTTCAGTGGGTGGGCTTCTCTTTGTGGTGGCTTCTCTTGTTGCAGAGCATGGGCTCTAGGGGGCAGGGGCTTCGGTCGTTGCAGCCATGGACTCAGTAGTTGTGGCACTTGGGCTTAGTTGCCCCATGGCATATGGGATCTTCCCAGACCAGAGTTTGAAATCGCGTCCCCAGCATTGCAAGGCGGATTCTTAACCATTCACTGGACCACCACTAAGCTCCTCTTGGTCTCTTTATTTATTTTTAAAAAAACAAAACAATTTTTTTAACGTGGACCATTTTTTAAATCTTTATTGAACTTGTTACAATACTGCTTCTGTTTTATGTTTTGGTTTTTTGGCTGTAAGGCATGTGGGATCTTAGCTCTCTGACCAGGGATTGAACCTACACCCTCTGCATTGGAAGGCAAAGTCTTAACCACCGGACCACCAAGGAAGTCCCCTCTTCTTAGTCTCTTTAAATGCCTTTCCTCCCAGGACCCAAAGCTCTTCCTAGGAGATCCATCTTACCATTGCATGCATTGTATATGGAATTACATCCTGTGCTCACAACCCCAACAATCCCAGCATTGTTAATAACGGTTTCACTTGCACATCATCTTCTATGAACCAGGCACTGTATTTATGGTTAGCGCACTACCTTTCAGTGTGATTATCTTACAGTGTGATTCTCTGCAGTTTACAGATACTGACTCGGGACTCAGATGAGTTAAATGACTTGCCCACGGTCACAATGTCAGGACCAGACTCAGGCTGCAAACCTAGATGGGATATACCCTGTCCCACCACACCCAGCCCGTCTTCCTATTACACGGCCTCATTGATGGCCATCAGATACTGCCCCACTGTGTCCCCACACCCAGAACTTCTGCTCACACTCAACAGCTGTGTTCACCAGGTGCTGGGTTGATTTGCAGGAAGAAGAGGAAGCTGGAGAAGCAAAACTCCATGGAGTATATGGATCAGAGTGATGACCGCCTGAAACCAGAAGGTGAGCTCCCAGCCGCCCACTCACCCGTCCCATCGTCACTCAGAGCAGTGGGCTGCTGGGAAAAGGCAGATCTGGGCGACAAGGAAGCCAGCTCTGCAGGGCCCCTTCCTCCACCAACCGCACGAAGACTGCAGAGCAGGGAGAGGAGCACCCGAGGTAGGACCCCGGGGATGACGGCTTCTCTGGTGGAGGTTGTGGCGGGACCCCGACTGGCCACTGGGAAGCAAAGAGCGTAGGTGCTGGCTGGTGGAAAGGGTTCTGGACCTGTGCCAGCCGCCCCCTTCTTTGCCCCGTGCAGCAGACACCCTCCCACGAAGCGGAGAGCAGGAAAGGAAGAACCCCATGGCACTCTACATCCTGAAAGACAAGGTGAGTAGCTCCGGACTGAGTGCCCCACGAACACCCCATCAGCCCCTGCCACGTTCTGGTGGTACCGTAGCCCCGCTATGCTGACATCCCTTTCTAGGACTCAGAATAACCCTGAGAAATATTTCTGTCATCCACACTTGAGAGGTGAGAAAAATAGGGTAAAAATCATTTTACCCTATTTTATTAAAATAGGGTAAAATGACAGGGGTAAAATGACTTGTTCAGAATCAAACAAGTAAATCGGTGGTAGTGTGTGTCTGTGTGTTAGTCGCTTAGTTGTGTCCAGTTCTTTGCAACCCCATGGACGGCAGCACGCCAGGCTTCCTTGGCCATCACCAACTCCCGGAGCTTGCTCAAACTCATGTCCATTGAGTCAATGATGCCATCCAACCATCTCATCCTCTGGCATCCCCTTCTCCTCCTGCCCTCAATCTTTCCCAGCATCAGGGTCTTTTCCAATGAGTCATCTCTTCCCATCAGGTAGGCAAAGTATTGGAGTTTCAGCTTCAGCATCAGTCCTTCCAATGAATATTCAGGGTTGATTTCCTTTAGGATAGACTGGTTGGCTCTCCTTGCAGTCCAAGGGTCTCTCAAGAGTCTTCTCCAACACCACAGTTCAAAAGCATCAATTCTTCAGCGCTCAGCTTTCTTTATAGTCCAACTCTCGCATCCATACATGACCACTGGAAAAACCACAGCTTTGTGTCCTGTGTTACAAGAGAAACTAGACCTAGGTCTGCACCTTCCAGGAGATCAGAGTGTGAAGGGGACCGTGTCTCTTTCATCTCGGTATTCCCAGGGCCCTGGAACACGGGGCGTGCTCCCAGCCCTGGCCAGCTGTCCGCTGACCCCTCCTGGCAACTGTCTTTGCAGGACTCGCCGGAGCCCGAGGAAAACCCCGCCCAGGAACCTCGGAGCGCGACAGAGCCCGGCCCGCCCGGCTACTCCGTGTCCCCGGCCGTGCCAGGGCGGTCGCCCGGGCTACCCATCCGCTCCGCCCGCCGCTACCCGCGCTCCCCGGCGCGCTCCCCCGCCACCGGCCGGACGCACTCGTCCCCACCGAGGGCCCCCGGATCGCCTGGCCGCTCGCGCAGCGCCTCGCGCACACTGCGGACTGCCGGCGTGCACCTGATCCGCGAGCAAGATGAGACGGGGCCGGTGGAGATCAGCGCTTGAGCCTCCTGGGGTCCCCGGAGGCGCCCGCACACCGAGGCCCGTGTCCAGGGGAGGGCGGGGCAGCGGGGCTGCGGCCCTCGAGGGGCGAGGGATTAGGCGAGGTCCCGCGGGGCAAGAGGATGGGGCAAGAGGATAGGGCGCGGGGACCACTGTGAGCCTGCGGAGTCCGGGGACTAGGCGGGAATGGCGGAGGGTGGACCAGATTGTGAAATCGGGGTGCGTTTGCTCCCTGATCACTGGCTGTATTCTCAGTGGGTGTGGGTTGTGCCCTCTTAGGACCATATAGATTATTAAATTTACGGCCCAATCCCCGGAGAGGCTTATGGAAACTAACATCAGTAACCTAACCCCGATGACTATCCTGTGTCCTTCCTAGGGCGCATTTATGCTTCCCACCCACCCTCTGCCCTTGCTGTCCAGGAACGAACTCCCGGTTCCTGGGGAACTTCCTCGGCAAGTCCAGATTAGAGAGGCCACTTGCCTCAAAGGTACAACTGTCCTCAACTACAGGGGAGTCCAGAAAATCACTGTGAAGGCAGGACCTTGGGGCACCCTTCTCAGGCATCTGGGACCTGGGTACCTACCAGTTGGCCAGGGAGGGGCTCAACGGCATTTCTTTGCCACCCGCCCCCCCCCCCAACCACAACCCGGGTCTAGCCAGAGCAAAGGATTCAAGCCTCCCAGGCGTGGCCTCCTCCCGAAGCCTCCCTCAGCAGCGTGCCCAGCATTCTTTTCATCTCTAGTCCCTAGAGAAGGGGCTCCTCACTCATTCCCAGACCGAGAAAGCTAAATCAAGTGAGGATCTGTCTTTTGACCCCTCTATCTACTGCTTCTCCCTGGCTTTGCACAAAATAACCCTTTCAAACAATCATTGTCCCCGGGAAAGGTTGTCGAGCTTCCTGTAGGTTTAAGAGGATGAAGTTCGACTCTCCCCAGAAACGGTGGAAGGAGGAAGTCACTCATCACTCTCCCCACCCACCACTGTGTCTTAGAGACCGGATGCAGCCCTTGGTCTCGGCCTCTCACCTGCCCTGCTCCCAGGTATGCAGGGCCCAGGAGACAGGCCAGGGCAGGCTCTCTAATTACACAAACCTGCAGAATACAGAGAGATTGGTCCACTGTGCACCTAGGCCATGCCCGTGCCACCACCACTTCTTGCACAGTTTGGAGGAAAGACAGTCATCTGCCTTGTGAAGAGAGAGGGCGATTAAAATGATGCAAGAGAAGAAGGCCCTTTGTGTGTGCTGACCTCTCTTCCCTGATGCCTCTAGTGCATCTCTGGTCCCTCCTCAGCTTCCTGAGCTCCAGCTCGGACCCTGCACCATCCCACAGAGGAACTCCCAAGGTCCCAATTCCCCACCACTCCACGTGGGACAAGTTTTGTCCCAGCCCAAAGGCAGCAGCATTTCCAGCTGACTCCCCCGCATAGCCTGCAGGTCGTGGTCCTCCCAGCTCCCTGCCCCTATGCACTGCTCCAGGCTCATCTGCACAGGTGTGCCTTTGCAGCTCTGCTTCCTCACCCCAGAACTGCTCCCCTTACTTCCCCAGGTGCCTGATCTAGGAGACAATGCATGCGGGGGGAGGGGGGGACACCCACACCCACACCCACCCCCCACCACCAAGTTGCTCAGGCAGGTGGGAGACGCAAGATGTGGTCTCAGACAGGTGCATCCCAGTCAACCTGGAGAGGCAAGGGTGAAGATTAAGGTGAGACAAAGGCAAGCTGTACTCTAATCCCCAGTGCTGCATCCCTGAGGGGCCAGCTTCCCAGGCTCAAGTCAAATCTGCCTTAAATGGGGGGAGGGGGTGGAGCAAGGAAGTGGTTTTGTTTTTGTTTTGTTTTGATCTTCATCTTTGTATTACTGGCATCTAGCAGAGTGCCTCGCACATTCTGGATGCTCAATAAACTTTTGATGAAATGAAGTGATAAGTTGGTTTCAGTTAATCAAGGAGAACAAACAAATTGCCTAAAAATACCAGTCGTTTCCCTTTTCTGTTTTCTTCTCATCTTCCTTCATTATCCTTCACCCTCTCTGGAAATCCCAAATTGTTGATTCCAAAATCATCAGACACTCATTCATTCATTCTGATGTTCTTTCTTTTATTCAGTAAACATGTCTTCATGGACCATGAAGTGTGCTAGATGCTGGGGAGACAGTGTCATGGAGGAACACAGATAATAAACAGATTATCATAATTCAGTGTGGAAAATGCAATGACAGAGGTAGATACAAGGTGCTCTAGAAGCATGTAAGAGCAGCATCTAACCCAGATTAGGGGTTTTCAGCAAAGGTATCTTGGAGGAGAACAAGCCTGACTTAGTCTTAGAAAGATCGGTTAATCGGGTGGAGGAAAGAAAAGGATAAAAGGACATATATTCCAGACAGGAGCAGCATGTAAAAAATGCTTAGAAAGTAGAGTCCTTACTTCTTAGCACTCATAAAATGTGGATCAACCAGGGGCAAATGTTTAAACTGGGTTCCCTGGTGGCTCAGACGGTAAAGAATCCACCTACAATGGGGGAGACCTGGGTTTGATCCCTGGGTCGGGAAGATCCCCTAGAGGAGGGCATGGCAACCCACTCTAGTATTCTTGCCTGGAGAATTCCATGGACAGAGGAGCCTGGCAGGCTACAGTCCATGTGGTCACAAAGAGTCAGACACAACTGAGCAACTAAGTCCAGTACAGATGTTTATGTTAGCACTGACAAAGGCCAGACTTGTGCCAGTGGCAAAGTGCAGAAGTTTGAACCCGAGACTCCTGGACTACGTTGGTATTGGCCCCCAGTTTATAGCATCCCAGGCTTCCAAAATAAAAATTTAAATCCTCTGTGAAGAAAACCATCTCCTTAAATTTTCAGAGACTAAGACCAATCAAAGATGAGTTGACAAGGAAAGGACATCAAACACAGAAGGAAACAAATCACCAAGAATGAAAGTCAGCAAATGTAAGAAGTAATATATTTAAGGCCACCAAGGTCTTCAAATATTGGAATTATCATACATAAAACATAAAATACTTATGAAATGCTTGAAGAAATAAAAGACACTGTTATAAAAATGAACAAGCAACAAGACACTATCAAAAGTGATCAAGTTTGAAAAGGAACAAATCGAACTTTTGTAAATAAAAATATGACTTATTGAAATAAAAATGTAAATAAAGAGGTTGAGTACATTAAATACAGCTGAAGAGAGTTAGTTGATCTGAAAAAATTTTACAGAATAAGACACAGACAGACAAGGAAATGAAATATGTGAGAAAAAGAGATTAAGGCTCAGGTCATGTAGAATGAAAAGGTCTAACATTTCATCAAGAGCTCAAAGGGGAGAAAAGAGAGATGGAGGAGAGGCAGTATTTTGAGAGTAATGACTGAAATTTTTGTAGAACTCATGACAAACATACACATTCAAGGTTAACACACGAGATACTTTTAAAGGTTTCCACACCTACCCGAAAGGTAGTAAAACTAGAGTATACCAAAGAAAAAGAAACAATGTTGTTGACTGAAAAAAATGCACAGCGTGAGTGTTGTGAGTTAAGTTTTATTTGGGGCAAAATGAGGACTGTAGCCTAGGAAATAGCATTTCAGCCCTGAGAAACAGCTGTAGAGGCAATGGGGAAGGTGAGTGCAATATGATTTTAGGGAGGAGGGGATACCTGCAGTCAGACATACATTTTGGCAGAGGCTTGCTGCTAGTCATGAAGAACAGATGTCCCTGTTAATGATTTTAATGATTTTTCTAAAAGATATGAGGAGATGCAAGAATTGGGCTCATGGGGACTTCCCTAGTAGTCCAGTGGTTAAAAATCCACATTGCAAAGCAGGGGACGCAGCTTCAATCTCTGGTTTGGGATCTAAGATCCCACATGCAGTGGAGCAACTAGAGCCACAACTACCAAATTCTGCGCACTCTAGAGCCCACATGCCACAGAGAGTCCATGAGCTGCAAAGACCCCTGCAACTAAGATCTGACGCAGCCAAATAAATAAATAATTTTTTTTAAGATAAAGAAATAGGCTCATAAAATCTCCTCCTGAAAATATCTATTGGAAGACCTGTTCTGCCAGTTTTTCCCAGAACACAGAGTGCTTCATTCTGATCTGCACCCTGAGCTCCTCTCAGAGGAATGTTGGTTTAGCAGGGGCAGTGACTCATGACTGAATCCCTGGAGAGGTAGATGGCAAGTGCCAGTTTATGGTTGGCAATCTTAAAGGCTGTCAGAGGGAAAAAGGCCTTACACATTTAGACAATAATAAAGGAAATCATTAGAAAGTGAACAGTAGCTTCAAAATGATGGGCAAAAATAATTATTAGCCCAGAATATTGTACCTAGCAGCAAAGTCTTCCAAATATGAGGGTAAAATATATTATCAGATGGACAAAAACTACAGTTTACCATCAACACTAAAAGAACTCCTAAAGACACATTTTGGGAAGAAGGAAAATTATTCCAAAAGACAGGTTTGAGATGAAAGAATAGTGACAAAAGAAATTAGTAAAAATGTTGACAAATTAAAGAGTACCTTATAAAATGAAAATAATATCTATTTGTGGCTTTCAAAACCTTATAAATAACATACAGGAAAATAATAGGATGTAAATCAGGAGGAGAGTTATCAGAATTAAATTATTCCAAAATCTTTAATTTCTTTTGGGAGGAGAAGGCGGTTAAGATATCAATATTCAGATTTTATAAAGTATTTAAGGGAACATTATCAGGGTAACTACAAAAAGAAGAAAATAAGAGAATTGGTATAAGTTCCAAACTGATAGCTTAAGGAAACAAACACAAACTCAATTTCTTTTAAAGCCACGAGAAGAAAAAAAAAAAGAAGCATAGAAAAATGGGAGAATAGAAAGTGAAAAAAAAAGACAATAGAAACACAGCTAAATAATAGATTATACATAAATTATAAATGGCCTGAAGTAGTTAAAATGCAACCTAATGGACAGCATTTTTTAATCCAGCTATAATGTTGTTTAATTAAATGATACACATCCCAAAGAAAGACTTGGAAAAGTTGAAAGTGCAGTGCTGCAAAAAGATGTGCCAGGCAGATAGTAAGCCAAAGGAAGCGGGGGTGGCTAGTAATATAAGATAAATGGACTTTAGGACCAAAAGCCTGATTATAGTAGGATGTCCCCACATCATGTTTGCTGAGACAGTCCTGGTTTACTCCTGTTAAACAGATGTCTCCTTTGTTACTAGGAATAAATGGGGTACTTTGAATTTGAGTGCAAATAGTTTACTTTAGGAGACATCAGTAGAAGAGTAAAGAAATGGATCGGCAAAGAGATCAAAACCAATAAGTGATATGTTATCAAACCAGTTAATACTGTGGAGCTCAATGCTGCTGGGAGCCCTGGGAGATGGCGTTAAACAGATTTGAGGATAATCCCCACTGAGAGGCAAGGAAACTGGGGTGTCGATCCAGCAAATCTCCATCCATCATTAGTTTAGGGCTTCTTCTATGACCTTAATTCCTGGTACTCCCAGCCTGACTTTCATGTATCCCAATATATTCCCCAAACAGAGTTGCAGGTATGCACACAAAATAGTTTTCAGTGTAGAGGGAAATTCTGGGGAATTGCAAGTGAAGCCTCAATAGTGTCTGTAGCTACATAATATCACAAGACTTGTTTTCACCAAAAACAAACACTAAAGTTGAATTATGTGCATCTAATTAATTAATTTCAAACCATATGAAATAAAAGACTTCCCTGGAGGTCCAGTGGTTAAGACTCTGTTCTTCCAATGCAGGGGGCCCTGAGTTTGATCCCTGGTAAGGGAACTAGATCCCACATGCTGCTGGCCAAAAATATATATATATATGTGTGTGTGTGTGTGTGTGTGTGTGTGTATGAAGTACAAATTGATACTGTTACAGAGAGAAATTTACCAATCTATTTTTGCAGTGGAAGATCTCAAAGCATCTCTTCGATTAGCAGTTGGTAAAACAGACTTTAAAAGATAGTAAAGATTTGCAAGATTTCAGTAGTTTAATACACAACATTTGTTTTGAAAATATATAAAGATCTATGTCAATGAAAGAATATATAGTCTTCTGAAGAATATACAAAATATTCTCCAAATATTGACCATGTGCATTGACTAGGGCATAAATCTCAATAAATTTTGGAGGGTTGTTATCACGTAGACGTCATTCTCTGATCATTAATTAAATTAGAAAGCAATAGTGAAAAGTTATATAAAAATTCCACTCATTTGTGTATTAAAAAGAACACTTCTTAATAACTCATGTGTTAAAGAAGAAATTATGATAGAAATTTAAAAACTTAAATCTGCATCAAACTTAGAAACTCCTAGAAGGGACCTCTTTGGCCGTCCAATGATTATAACTTCTCACTTCCACGTTAAGTTTCAGTCCCTGGTCGAGGAACTAAGATCCTGCATGCTGGATGGAGTGGCCAAAAAAAAAAAAAAAAAAAAACAACACAGCCTCTTAGAAGATAACAGAACACCTAGATGACCCTGGATACAGCAATGCTTAAGATACAACACCAAAGGCACAATCCTTGGAAGACATGATTATAAGCTGGAATTCATTAAAATGAAAAACTGCTTTCTGAAAGGTAATGTCAACAGAATGAGAAGATAAGCCACAGACTGAAAGAAAATATTTGCAAAACACATATCTGATGAAATATAGAAAACAAAATGCTGTTACCCAATATACACAAAGTTAATATATACAATAATATACCCAATATATACAAAATTAAAATTCAACAATAAGGAAACAGACAACCTGATTAAAAAATGGACAAAAGATCTGAACAGATACCTCACCAAAGAAGATATACAGATAGCTAGTAAAGACATGAAAAGATGCTTCATCTCATATGTTATCACGGAAAAGCAATTTAAAACAACAATTATTTAAAAAAAAAAAACACTGCACAACTATTAGAGTGGCCAAAATCCAAACACTGACAACGCCAAATGTGATAAGGCTATAGGACAATAATTCTGATTTATTGTTGGGAATACAAAATGGTACACCCACTTTGAAAAAAGTATGGCAGTTTCAAGCAAAAGTAAATATATTCTTACCATGTGCTTAGTCATTCAGTTGTGTCCAACTCTTTGTGACCCCATGGACTGTAGCCCTCCAGGCTCCTCCCCCAGTCCACAGGATTTCCCAAGCAAGAATACTGGAGTGGGTTGCCATTTCCTTCTCCAGCGGATCTTTCTGACCCAGGGTTCAAACTAGTGTCTCCGGTGTCTCCTGCATTGCAAGCAAATTCTTTACCCACTGAGCCATCAGGAAAGCCCTTTTCTTACCATATGACCAAGCAACTGCACTCCTTGGTATTTACCCAAATGAGCTGAAAACATATCCACACAAAGGCCTGCACACAGATGCTTATAGCAGCTGTATTCATAATTGCTAAGACTTGGAAGCAACCAAGATGTCCTTTAGTAGGTAACTAGATAAAGAAACTGTGGTACTCAATTCAGTTTAAAAATATTAAAGAAAAAATTTATATCATCTCAAAACAAAACAACAACAAAACACTGGCAAGCCTAAGAAACCATCACAGGCAAGAAGAACCTAGAGACAGATGACTAGATGTAATGTGGTGTCTTAGATAGCATCCTGGAATACAAAAGGGACATTAGGTAAAAACCAAGGAAATCCAAACAAAGTGTGGATTTAATTAATTTAAAAAAAAAGAAAGAAGCTATGGTATTAATCATCCAGAAAATGCAAATCAAAACCATAATGAGATATCACCTCATATCAATGAGAATAATTACCAGCAAAAAAAAAAAAAAAAGAGGAAGACGTAAGTGTTGATGAGAGAGCAGATAAAAAGGGGAACCCCAGAGCACCATTGATGGGAATGCAAATTGGCACAACCACTCTGAAAATAAGTGTGGAACTTCTTTAAAAAATTAAAAATAGACTTACCATATGATCTAGCAATCCCATTTCTGGGTATATATTCCAAAAGAATTGAAATCTAGATGTGTAGAGATATCTGCACCCTCATGTTCATTTCAGTCTTCTTCACAATAGCCAAGATATGGAAACACCTAGGTTTCCATATTCATGCATCAGGGGATAAATGGATAAAGAAAATGTGGTATTGGTATACACATGCCCTGGAATATTATCCAGTGACGAAAAAGAAGGAAATGTTCCTGTTTGTGACAACTTGGATGGACCTTGAGGGCATTATGCTAAGTGAAATACATCAGACATAGAAAGATGAATATCTTTCTATATTTATATTTCTATAAGTATAATATTACTTATATATAGAACTTTAAAAAGGCAAACTCAGAGAAACAGAAAGTAGAGTGGTATTTACCAGGGGTTGAGGGGTAGGGGAATGGGAGATATTGGTCGAAGAGTACAAACTTCCAGTTGTAAGATCAACAAGTTTAGGGATCCCATATACAACAGAATTTGAATCAGAGAAAAGAAATTAAAATCCTCCTACAAAGAAAACATTAGCTCAAATGCTCTTATAATAGGTCCTACCAGTTGTTCAAGGAACAGATAATTTCTATGTTATACAAACTCTTCCAGAAAATAAACACAGAGGGAATACTCTTTAATTCATTACATGAGACTGGTGAAACCTGATAACAAAATGAGACAAGGAAAATATGAGAGGAAAAATTATGAGCCAATCTCATGAACATACATACAAAATACCCTAAACAAATGTAAGCAAAGGAATCTAGGAATGTGTTTAAAAGGGATATATATATCATAACCAAATTATATTTATGCCAGGAATGCAAGAACAATTTAAAATTAGAAGGTTCCTAAATGATATCCACCACATTAACATATGAAAGGAGACAAACTAGATACCTGAAAAAACATTTGGAGAACTTGATAAAAAGCATTACCAAACTAGAAATAAAAAACTTTTAAAACCTGATAAATAATACCTAAAAAAAAAAAAAAAACCAGCAAGCTTCATTCTTAATTGTGAAACATTAGATATATTCCTTTTAAAATGAAGAGGTTAAACAAAGATACTCATATTCACTCCTGGTTTCAACATTGTACCGGTAAAATAAGAAAAAGAAACCAAAATGCATAAAGGTGAGAAATTTAAAAGCCAAAAATTCATTTAGATTACAAAATTTTTCTATATACAAATTTCAAAGGAATCTACAAACTACTAAACATAATGCCATAATGTCTCATTTCTTTATTGCTCTGTAGCAAGCCACTCCAACATTGAATGACCTAAAAGAATAGCCATTTTATTCTGTCACAATTCTTTGTGTCAGGGGGTAGGGCTGGACCCAGCTAGGCAATTCACTTGCAGGTGCCGCATGAGGTCATTTATGTGACTGTATCATCTGGCATCTTGAACTGCAGCTGGAGCCTAAGATGGCCTCACTCACAAGTCTGGTGGTTGATACTTACAGTTGGCTAGCAGGTTTAGGCATCAGCTAGAATAGCTCATTTTTACTCTGTGGGAGTAAATTGAGCTTCTTCATATAATAGTCTCAGGGCAATGTTTCAAGAACAGAAGCTGCAAGACCTTTTGAGGCTTACAGTTGGAAATTCCACATATCACTTCCACTATACTCTGTTGGTCAAAGTGACTCACAAAGTCAGCCTAACTCCAAGGTGTTGGGAAAAAATTCCAGTTCCTTATGGGAGGGACAACTAGTATTGCAAAGGGACAAGCATATGGGTTGGGAGAGATTCTTGCATCTATCTTTGCTAATAATCTCAAAAGGAGATTGGCTAACAATTTGGCTAAGAATACACTAAAAAAAAATATGCAATATCTATATAGAGCAAATTATGAAGCTTTATTAAAAGACATTAAAGAAAAGCCAAGCAGGGACTTCCCTGATGATCCAGTGGTTAAGAATCTGCCTCGCAAAGCAGGGGATGCGGGTTCAATCCCTGGTCAGGGAACTAAGATCCCACAAGCATTGGAGCCACTAAGGCAGTGCCACAACTAGAGCGTGTGAGTGCCACAACAGAAGATCCATGTGTCACAACGAAGGCCTGATGCAGCAAAATAAATACATAAATATTTAAAAAAGTAATTTTAAAAAATAAAGAAGACCCAAATAAATTAACAGGTGTACAAGCTCATGAATAGGAAGACTTAATGTTATAAAATGTCAGTTTTTCCTATGCATTCAATTTCAATTCCATAAAGCTTTCAAGGACTTGATAAGCTAAAGGTGCAAGGATAGGCAAGACAATTTTGAACACTAACTGGGGAGGAATCACTCTGCTAGGTAGTAAAACATTATCCACCTCTAGTAACTGAGAGAGCATGGGATTTGTGCAGAATTAGACAAATAGACCAATGAAACAAGCTATACATGTATATATGTGTATTTGATGTGTGACCAAGGAATACTTGCAGGTCACTGGGACTAAGCAATAAGTCATGCTGGGATAATTAGTTACCATCTGGAAAAAAAAAGTATATCCCTACCTCAAGCCCTAAAAAATAATCAATTCATGATAGATCAAAGACTTAAAAGTAAAATTTGAATACTTGTAGAAGAAACAATGGGAGAACATTTTCTTATTTTAGTATAGAGAAAATTTTCTTCAAAAACAGAAAAAATGCACTAAACATAAAAACAAATACTAATAAATATATTTATGAAAAATTAAGAACATCTGTTACAGCACAAAGAAAGAGAAAATATGAGGCCAAACTTGTTCTTGCAATATCTCTAATTCACAGAGAATTATTTTCCAGGCTATATAAAACTCCTGAAAGTTATTGAGAAAAAGTAAAATAAGCAACAGAAAAATGAGAAATAGATAGAAATAAATACTTTCCAGTTGAAAAACACAAATGGTGGATAACACTTGAAAAGATGCTTAGCTTCATTATTTAATCAGGAAAATGCAAATTAAGACAATAAAATATTATTCTGCATACCAGATTGTGAAAAACTAAGAAATCCACCAACTATTATGAAGATGTGGCTTTAAGGACATTGGGGCAATCAACTGATTTAGAAAACAATTTGTCATTTGCATCTGAAATTGAAATTTGTATGCCCTAAGACAGACCCAGAAATTTGACTACTAGGTTTAGGTATTTTGTAAAGAAAATCTTAATTATACTAGGAGACATATAAAATAAAGATTCCAAGCAGTAATGTTTATAACAGAAGAGGAAGAAAAAGAACCATTTGATACACTACACAGTAAGGAAATTATTAAAGACGTTTGGCTGCAAAGAATCATTGAATTGTCCTAGATCCCCAACAACCACCAGTTTAGAGCAAAGCTCTGCTTCCTATTACCCAGTCAAAGCCCAAATCTTATAAGAGGTTCTGACACCTTCTTACTAGAGCTTCCCAGGTGGCTCAGTGGTAAAGAATCCACCTGGCAGGCAGGAGATGCAGGTTCGATCCCTGGGTCGGGAAGATCCCCTGGAGGAAGAACGGGCAACCCACTCCAGTGTTCCTGCCTGAGAAATCCCATGGACAGAGGAGCTGGGTGGGCTACAGTCCATGGGGTCACAGAGAGTCAGACTTGACTGAGAACGAATGCACCCTCTTACTGAGGCACCCCATGATATGCATGACCTTAGCTGCAAAGAGTAAGAAACCCAACATGTTAACAAGTGTGTTCCCGGTGGTCTTTTCTTTGGCTGGGTTGGCTGCGGGGTGGGTGGGGGGTAGGCACTGACAAGCTGAACACAAAGTACAGTAACTGCTCTGGTCTCTTTTTCTTCTTGGACACATGAGCAGACAAATAGTGACATCAACAGCCTATGAAATCTCCACCTGGTCCAATCTCCAATGTGTGATCTAGATGTGATTCGCAGACACCGGTGCTAAGGAAGTCAAGAAACTGTGGAGTTGAGAGTATTAGACGTGATTTTCACATGGACACTGAAATTGCCCCGGAATGAGGGGACAGAAGCTGAGCCAGTGAAATGATGTCTGGGCAACTTCCCCTTCAGCTAAGAGGAGATTATTCCTGTCTCCTCTTTTGTCTCAACTTCCCTCCAACCTTTGGCATCTTGGAACAGAGGAGGATTTGGAAATTGGGACCAAACTCACACGAAGAGGGAAACAAACCAAAAACAAGAAGACAGAAAGGGTAGGATCTCAAGGCCAAAGAGAGTGTCCTGGGTGGTGGGGGCTGTGGTTCTAGTGGTCAGCGAGGGGCTATGCCCTTTCCAGAACACTCAAGGGCTGGTTTAAACACATACCTAGTGTTTTCATAGCACCACTGTTCTCAAACCTCATACAGAAAATGTATAGATGAAGAAAGTGGGGCTCAGAGATGTTATGTGACTTATTCAAGGTCCCTCTGCCAGTAAGAGGTGGAACCAAGACTGAAACATCCAACCCCACCTGAATTAGTACCATTTACCCCACCAGCCTGGTCAGCAGGAGTGCTGGCTTCATTTTCAGGAAACACAGAGGAAGCCAGAGAAGCCAGGAGCTGGAGGTAGGAAGAAATGTCCTCTGGAGGGTCCTTATAAAGAGCACCTTATAATCTCTCTCCTCTCGCTTCCCTCTTACAAGCAATTAAAGTGTTATGAAAACACAAAACTCTAAAACCAGGGGGTAAGAAAGATACTGTTTAAAGTGTCACTGGTCAGCACATCACCAGGGTCCCAAAGCAGAGCCTCCTCGAGATAGCTGGAGGCAGCTCCCATACACCAACGTCATTCCCATGACTCACATGGTCAGCTCTTCCTTAGTGTGTGGGAATGAGACAATCAGGATGCTGGGGGGGCGGGGTGGGGGGCAGGTTGCTGGAAATGAGCATCACGGTCTCTGAGAGCCATCCAGACACGCCTTGCTATTGGGAAATCCCCTTGGCCTTCACTCCAGGGATCCCTGAGGGCCCTGTAGGCTTAAACTGAGAGAGGAGAAAGCCTTAATATCCGAAGGAACAGCTCAGAGTGAAGGGACCCTTCAATCCCCATCAGTTCTTAGCACTTGGGTCTGCAGAGTCTGGGAATGCACAGAGGCTGTGCTGACAGCATCTCTAGGGAGGGGTCACGTGACTGTGGGGCCGGGAGTCCTCCCCCAGCTGCAGAGCCTCCAGGCATTTTTTCCTGAGTCACCTGCCCATTCCTACCAACCTGAGTACCACCTAGTCATGAATCTGAATTCCTTTGAGATTTGTCCTTTTCCCGGAGAGAAGCACACCATCTTTCTAGAGTGCAGAGATGTGAGTCAAATCAAGCTGCCATTAAATCACTAGGAGAGAACTTGGTTAGTCTCCCCAAGTCTAATGTATAAGCCAAAGAGACTAGAGAGGATTGTTAAGGCAGCATTCCTGCAGGGCAGGCAGTCACGGAGTCAGACAGGCTTGGGGGGCTCTGCACCGGAGAAATCCCAAATTGGCTGGATGTGCAGTAAATCCATCTTTCCCTGTCGTTTTGCCTCAGGTTCAAAGGTTATGTTAACAAAATAAGCCACTTGTTATACACAAATAAATAATACCAATATTTATTAGAGAATCACCCAGCTTACTTTCAATATAGTAACATTAAAAGAAAAGCGAAATAGAAACAGCAGAGGATACATCACCAAATTGGGTTTTGACCAACATCCAGACTCAAAGAGCGCTGGGAAGTCCCACGACACAGCACATCTGGAGTCCCAGCTGGGAAAAGGTCCCAGGCAGCTCATCCACTCAGTGTGTGACTTCAGAGATTGCGGTTTGGGGTTCCCGTTTATAATTCCAGGATGCAAACTGATATCATCATCAATCTGAGCAAACTGCATCTCTGGCTTCTTGTTAATGCTGTTTGCTTTGTCTTGTAAAACTTGGAATGCTGTTAAGCCTGGGGCTTGGTTGACCAGCCCCCATCCAAGGACTCAAAAATTTCAAGATTTGTCCCCTATTTTATCTATGGTGCCACAAGTCTTGCACTCGCATCAGGCAGTCAGGGCACTCAGAGTCAGGGCAGTGTTCAGGCAGGTTAGAGGCAAGGTCAAAGGCCAGCTCTGCTTTGTCTCTGAAGCCTAGACAAAGCTATTTAATTTCCCTAACACTTGCTCATCCTTGGCTGCCTTCACTGTCCATCTGAATACCCCCTTCCTCATGCTGACCCCACAGATCCTTGACCGCATAAATTCTACTCTGCTCTGCCTGGCACACATATACCCTGCATACCCCATGGAATTCATCACTTCCCTTTGCTCCTCCACTTCTGAAATACCAAACTATTCTCTGACACCAATTCCTATTCTTCCAGCTCTGACACTCTGTTAGTTTCACTGTCTGTTCTTCACCCCCTTGGAAATGCCCAGTTTGTAGAGAACACAGTGTTCTCTTGCCCTGATAGTCTTAATCAGACTTGTTCTGCATTTGAGGGGAGAAGAAGGCGTGAGGGAGGCCTTCCTCTTTCAAGCTGTGAAGTCTGGGGCTGGAACTGGGGCTGGCATGGAGACCAGGCTGGGACGGGGGAGGAAGGGAGGCAGTCGGCTGGGTTAGGGGCCCCACAAAGGAGCTGGCCAGGAACAATGGGGAACAAAGGCTGGACATTCTTCCGCTGAGCCCCCAGAGCCTGGCCTTGGTCTTCCGGGAACAGCTCCAGGAAATGTCTGAGATTCCAGATTTGGAAGGAAGAGACCTGTAAACAGGAGTTGGGCTCTGAAAGGGGAGAACAGCATATCTCTAGGGAGGGGGTGGGGAGAAGTGGGGTGTGCGCTGACATTGCAGGCTCAGAAGCTAGAAGTCTGTCTGCTGTAAACACAATATTTCAGAACTGGAAAAACTATTTATTTTTTTGCCACACGCATGTGGGACCTTAATTTCCTAACCAGGGACCGAACCCTCACCCCTGCATTGGAAGGTGGATTCCCAACCACTGGACCACCGGGGAAGTCCCAGGGCTGGAAAAAGCTCTTAAAGGCCATTTACTCTAACCATCTTTCCAGGGCCTGAAAAATATCCCAGCCAAGGATGCTTGAATAGTTTCAGTGACGGGATGTGGATAAAAATAAATAAATCATAATATTAGCTAAGCTTTACTGATCACTTAGGAAGCATTAGGCACTGTACTAGGTTGATTCTATGCTTCATCTCTTCTCTTATTCCATCTCTCAAGGTAGGAACAATTATTGCTGTTGTTGTTATTATTTCCTCTTTATAAATAAGGAAACTGACTTTCAAGGATGAAGTCACTTGCCCAAGGTATCCCAGAAGTTTATCTGTCTGTCTCTGAGCTGACTAAGAGTGAACTGTAGGCATCTCCCAGACTGTCCCAGAGTCTCTTATCTTCCGGCTTACCACCCCACCTCTCCCTGGGAAATGGACATGAGACACTGCCCCCCACCCAGCTATCTTCCTCGTTGCTTTTCTCTACCCTTAGCCTCAGAATGCCCGTGCCCTGAGATTTCACCGCTGGGTTTTTAATCCACTCTAGCAGTGGGGTAGGGGTGAGGGGTGTCATCTGGAAAAAAAGGAATTGGGATTGGGGTTGAATGGTTCACTAGAGGCTTGGAATTAAAGGATCGAAACTCCTGGAGTTACGGTCAGGGTGAGGATTACCTCTAAGAAATCCCAGACTAGGGTTTGAGTTTAGAGTCACAGGTTATGACTAAAGGGTCAAGGTCATAGAGCCTCTCTCCTCTGGTCTCCTCCCAGTTCTCCAAGGCCCTGAAGGCCGGGCAGGAAGCATCGGTTTCCTCCAAGCTGCTTCCCTCCTGGGGCAGAGTCTCGGTCACAAACAACCACCACCAGCCGGCCCCGCCCCTCCTTCCCACCCCACTCCCCCCCACCCCCCCGCTGCTGTGAGCTCAGAGCAGTAGGACCAAGAGCTGCGGACCAGGTCAGAGCCCCGCAAGCAGCCATGGGCGCTGGAGGAGCGCGCCTCCTCGGGCTCCACTGGGCCCTGCCTCTTCTGCTCCTCATGGGTGAGTAGGACGGGTTCTCCCCGCTCCTAGCCCGCGCACCCCTGATCCGAGGCCTGGCGGAGGCGGGGGAGGCCCTTTCGCCTCTGTTTCCCTTTGGCAGTCGGGGTAGCAGAGACAATGGTGATGATGGTGGTGGTGCTGTTAAGTGCGAGAGAAACAGATCGAGGGCTCCACGGGCCCTCGCTGCGTGCCACGCGTGCACACTGGCCCTCTTGCCTCCCTCCCAGCATGTTATCTAGGAGCTTGTTTGGAAGTACTAGCAGGAGAGCACAGCTTATACTCTTGACCGAAGACCGGTCCTTCTCTATCGTGGACGGTCGTCCTCTTTGACTGATGGCATAGCTTCGGGCAGGACAGACGTGGAGTGGTGAGGGAAGAAGGGGACACCCTCCTGGCCAGCCAGATTAGCCGAATCAACCCTGGGGTGACAGATGTCATAACCAGATCGCCCTCATGTCCCCAGTATGTTATTTGGGAACTCGTTTTCAAGAAGAGGCAGATGAGACATGAGGGGTTTGGGGGGCCCTACTGGTAGTCAGACTGGGCCCTGCCTCCTTTTCTCTCCCCAGGTAGCATGGCCCAGGACTTCCCACCCCAGATCCTAGTCCATCCCGAGGACCAGCTGTTCCAGGGCCCCAACCCGGCCAAGATGAGCTGCCGGGCCTCAGGTCAGCCACCTCCCACCATCCGCTGGCTGCTGGATGGGCACCCCCTGAGCATGGTGCCCCCAGACGTTCACCACCTCCTCCCTGACGGAACCCTCCTGCTGCTGCGGCCCCCTCCCCGGGGACGTGCCCACGACGACCGCACCCGATCCACGGACCTGGGAGTCTACACCTGTGAGGCCAGCAACCGGCTGGGCACGGCAGTCAGCCGGGGCGCGCGGCTGTCCGTGGCTGGTGAGGCCTGGTGGGGAGACTGGGGAGGGGAGGGCTGGGTGCGGGCTGGTCCTAGATGGGAGACCTGGGAGGTGGGGCTGTGAAGAGTCAGCACAAGGCAGAGCCCAAAGGCAGGTGATACAGAGCAGGTTGGAAGTGCCAAGGTGGGACCCGGATGGAAGGGCCAACCCTCTGCCCTCCCCGCAGTCCTCCAGGAGGATTTCCAGGTCCAGCCTCGGGACACAGTGGCTGCAGTGGGCGAGCAGGTGCTTCTGCAGTGTGAGCCGCCCTGGGGCCACCCAGAGCCCACTGTCTCATGGTGGAAGGATGAGAAACCCCTGGCCCTGCAGCCAGGGCGGCACTCGGTGAGCCCCTTCCCAAACCTCATCCTGTCCGGGCCTCAACTGTGCACACCCAAGGGCCTGACCTGCTCCCCCCGCCCCCAGCCCCATGTCTCCTGCAGTAGTTGAGGAAGGGGCGGCCGTGAGGCCTTAGGCCTTCCTCCCCACGTGGGAGACTTCACAAGACACCTGGCCCTGACAGGTGTCCCAAGGCTCCCTGCTGATGGCAAGAGCAGAGAAGAGTGACGCGGGGGCCTACATGTGTATGGCCACCAACAGTGCGGGACGACGGAAGAGCCGGGTGGCCAGGGTGTCCATTCAGGGTAAGGGGAGGGCGGTCGGCTAAGCTCAGGGCCAAGGTGGGGGGCGCCAGTTAGGGTGGTGTGCTCTGGTTTCGGCTACTGTTAGGGGATGTGGGGGTTCGACCCGGGATATGGGTCAGAGTGGTGGAGACCTCATTTTGGGGTGGTTCCTCCATCCAAGGGCTTCCCTCATAGCTCAGTCAGCAAAGAATCTCCCTGCAGTGCAGGAGACCCAGGTTTGATCCCTGGATAGGGAAGATCCCCTGGAGAAGGGAAGGGCGACCCACTCCAGTGTTCTTGCCTGGAGAATCCCACGGACAGAGGAGCCCGGTGGGCTATAGTCCATGGAGTCACAAGAGTCGGATATGACAGCTGCTAAATCATCATCACCCTCCATCCGAGGACAGACATTGGAGAGCTCACGACCGGGGCAGTCTGGGAGTTCTGGCTCCTCTGTAGCCGAGGGATGCACCACTCTTCAATTTCTTCCCTCTTGACCTATGGGCCCATCCCCAATGTGTGCGCCCCACAGAGCCCCGGGACTACAAGGAGCCCCTGGAGCTTCTGGCTGTGCACATTCAGCTGGAAAATGTGACCCTGCTGAACCCAGACCCCAAGAAGGGCACCAAGCCTGGGCCAGCTGTATGGCTCAGCTGGAAGGTGAGGCCCGGGACCTGGGGGTGGAACAGTCACAGCTCCGGAAAGGGCTGCTCATGAGAGCCCTGAGTCCTCCCCTCCCCCCGTCTTCCCAGGTGAGCGGCCCCGCGGCACCTGCTCAGTCCTACACGGCCCTGTTCAGGACCCAGGCCGCCCCTGGGGGCCAGGGCGCCCCGTGGGCAGAGGCCCTGCTGGCTGGCTGGCAGAGCGCAGAGCTTGGAGGCCTCCACTGGGGCCAAGACTACGAGTTCAAAGTGAGACCGTCCTCCGGCCGCGCTCAAGGCCCTGACAGCAATGTGCTGCTCCTGAGGCTGCCTGAACAAGGTCAGGAACAGATGCTTCCAGAACCCAACAATATGCCCCCAGCCCCTTTCTGTCCCTCTGTAGTCAGGAGGAAGAGGAATAGTGGCTTCCACCCCTGGCCCCCTCTTGTCCGGCTCTGAAAGCAGAGCTGAGAGAAGCTCTCATTCTTGTCAGTATGGCTCGGACCTTATGACCCAGCCCTGCTCTTTTCTCTAGAAAGGGTTTCCCTAGGATTCCTTCAGCATTCCTTACCGCCTATCTCCCTCCCCACCAGTGCCCAGTGCCCCTCCCCAGGAGGTGACCCTAAAACCTGGCAACGGCAGTGTCCTTGTGAGCTGGGTCCCACCACCTGCTGAAAACCACAATGGCATCATCCGTGGCTACCAGGTACCCCCCACAAGCTGACGCACCACTCCCCAGTAGTGCCAAGACGTCCCTCTTCCCTGGCTCTGGGCACTAAGAAACAGTACCTGCCCAGCGAAGCAGGGACTCTACTGTTTGCCAGACACTGCCAAACGCTTACCTACATGATCTCATTTCCTCTCACAGCCCATGCTGGGTTGTGAACCCCAGTTTACAGACATGGAAAGTGAGGCTAGGCTCATGAGTGCGGGAAACAGGACAGGGACCAAACCAGGCTGTGACTGACTCTGAGTTTCTAAGGCAGGGGTGCCAGAGTGTGATTCTTGGACCAGCAACATCACCATCGTCTGAGAACTTGTTAGAATGCAGATCCTTCAGTCCGTTGATAGGCTTTGTGGGTCAGAATGTCAGAGATGGGCCTGGCCATCCAGATTTTAACAAACCCTCCAAGTGATCCTAAAGCACATTGATGTGTGTGCTTTCGTCCCTCTTCTGTCAGTCTAGAGAGAAGTCTCACCCACTTTGTAGGGAAGAAGGAAATAGGAAGTGTGGGTGCATGTGGGAGTGTCTCCAGGTAAACACCAGGAGAGGGTGGCCACATACCCAGTGTCTGATCTGCAGATGAAGGGGCTTAACTGCTGTGATGGTTTTGGAGGCGGGCAAGCTCACCTCTGTTTGTGTCTCAGGTCTGGAGCCTGGGCAACACCTCATTGCCCCCGGCCAACTGGACCGTGGTGGGTGAGCAGACCCAGCTGGAGATTGCCGCTCGCATGTCAGGTTCCTACTGCGTGCAAGTGGCTGCAGTCACTGGCGCGGGCGCTGGGCAGCCCAGCAGCCCTGTCTGCCTCCTATTAGGTGAGGACTGTGCCCTCTGGCCCCACCCAGACCCCATCCAGGCCCCCTTTCCACCATTCTCTCTCCCTGCTCATGCTCCCAGCTCCTCCCCCCTTGTCTACCCACCTTCATTGCCTCGTCCTGAGCTCAAATTCCCCTACAGAGCAGGCCATGGAGCGAGCTGCCCAGCAACCCAATGCGCACAGCCCATGGACCCTGGAGCAGCTGTGGGCAGCCTTGAAGCGGCCAGAGGTCATTGCCAGCGGGGGTGTCGTGCTGTGGCTGCTGCTGCTGGGCACGGCCGTGTGCATCCACCGCCGGCGCCGAGCTGGCGTGCACCTGGGCCCAGGTGAGAAGGTGATGGACTCGCAGGTGGACTGGCTGGCCTTCCCTGGGTCCAGCCAGGATGCAACAGGGCTTTGGGCCTCTAGCCAGGTGCTGGAGACTCTGGGCTGACCCTTCCTCCTGCCCTATCTTAGGTCTGTACAGGTACACCAGTGAGGATGCCATCTTAAAACACAGGTGAGACAGGAAAGGGGCGGAGGTGAGGGAGGGGCAGAGGGGCTGAGGGACAGGGAAGCTGAGACAGAGAACTGGCTGGAGCATTTGTCTCCCCTGCATGCGTGCATGCTGTGTCGCATGAGTCATGTCTGACTCCTTGCAACCCCATGGACTGTAGCCCACCAGGCACCTCTGTCCATGGGACTCTCCAGGCAAGAATACTGGAGTGGGTTGCCCTGCCCTCCTCTAGGGGACCTTCCCAACCCAGGGACTGAACCCACGATTCTTATATCTCCTGCATTGGCAGGTGGGTTCTCTACCACTAGCGCCACCTGGGAAGCCCCGTCTCCCCTACTGCCAGGCAATTTGTCATCCTAACACCTGAATCTCCCCTGAACTTCAAGTGAGAATTAATTTCTCTTTCATTAATGTCACTATCACACCATCTGACAGGTAAGTAACTGGCCCCACCCAGACTTCAGTGACCACCCAAGGTTACATGGCCAGTACCTGCCTTCTGAACCCCTAATCTGGTGTTCTTGTTACCGACCTCTCATTAATACTTACTGCACTCTCCTGCTGGATAGGGAATAAGTAGCATGGGAGGACCAGTCTGATTTCTAATTCTCTCTGTACATTCAGCATCTACCGAGCGGTACCTTTGAGTTCAGCAATCACCTATCCCCACTGAGGCATCTTTCTTTCACAATAATCCACCCACAGTTCCAGCAGAGGGCACTCTGTCCCTATGTGATTGCTTCTTACTTCTTGTTCTCAATAACCCAGCCGCCTGCGGGTATCCACCCATCTGCTCTGAGTGCGTTCGGTGGCCAGAGCAAGTCTCCAGTTATGAGACAAGACACTAGGAAACGTCCTTTTTTCTCCTATTGACTGAGTTTTTCACTAAACCATTTCATCTCTGCCCACCTTCTCCTGCTCTTTATCTCATTAGATTTCTTCTGAGAGATTTCACATTCCAGATCTGCATCCTTCAACAGGAGTATATCAAGCACCTCTTACGTGCCAGCTCTCAGGCTACCATCTTGCTGTCAGTTTCTCAGCCCAGAGCAAGGTTCCGTGCTGGCTGTTGCTGTGTTCTTGTGTTATCCTGTGCTCCCTGGCCTTTCTCTTCCAGCCACTTCCTGGGCTTAGCCTGCGCCTTCCTGAACTTTCTGTCTCCCCTGGGACGTCATCCTTTTCCTAAGGGAGATTCCATTCTGATCACCTTGTTCATTCATTTCTTGAGAAGGGTCACTGTCTGCCAGGAGAACACTCAGTCTAGCCGAGACAGGCACACGAGCATAAATGCAACCCAGAGCTGGGAGTACCAGCAGGGGGCTGGGTGGGGAACTACGGGAGGAAGGTCTCACATTTCCCCCAACTGCACGTGTAAAATAGCGAGCTGGTGGGAAGCTGCTATAAAGCACAGGGAGCTCAATGCAGCACTCCCTGGTGATCTAGATGGGGTGGGAGGGGGGTCAGGGGGAGGCAGGTCCAAGAGGGAGAGGATATTTGTCAGTATGTGGTTGATTCACTTCATTGTACAACAGTAACTAAAATAACATTGCGAAGCAATTATATTTAAAAAAAAAAAAACCAAAAAGTTAAAGCTGAAATAAAGGGGGAAGGCAAAGGGAATAGCAAGAAATAGCCTGCTATTTATAGGGAAAGACAAGCCTTTTGGTTGGGCTGGGGCCTCCAGTATAGGATGGGTCAGAGCAAAAGATAAAGCTGAGGAGCTGGAAGCTAGGCCAACGAGGGCCCTGTTAGCCACACTAGGCAGCTGGGCTCCATCTTGGTACATGGGGAGCCACAGAGGGTTTTAGGCAGAGAAGTGCTTTGGTCTGATCCCCACCGGCATGGCACCCCACTCAAAGGGAATCAGGCTAGAGACAGAGAAGCCAATATCCAGGCAGCAAACTCCTGCGTGGCTGGCTGAGTGATCTCTCACTTCTTCCTCTCATCTTACAGCATCAGCCTTGTAAGGAAGTCTTACTGTTAGAGGAACCAGGGCTTAGAGAGGCTAATAGACTGAGCTGACCCAGGGTTGCACAGCTAGGCAGCACCAGATCTGGCTCTCAACGTGCATTCTTTCTGTCTCAGCACACAGCCATCTGTCTGTGATACCTCCCAGCTCTGGGGCAACTTGGCCGTCCTTTGATCTCAGGATAAGAAAGGGGCACTGTGTTTGGGACAGAAGATCAGAGATCTTAAGGAGTCTGTGGGGGTACGAAAAGCAGTGAGAATAAAGCTGGTACCGCCATCTACTCTACCCCTTCTGCTGCCTGCTGAGCTCGAGGTCTTGACCAATCACGTTTTCCCTCCACCTGCTTCTCTGCCCTGCACCCCCCATTGTCCAGGATGGATCACAGCGACTCCCCCTGGCTGGCAGACACATGGCGCTCCACCTCTGGCTCTCGAGACCTCAGCAGCAGCAGCAGCCTCAGCAGTCGGCTGGGAGTGGACCCCCGGGACCCGCTAGAAGGTCGCTGCTCTTGTGAGCATGCCCCCCCAACCCAGGGGTGCGGGTAGGGGGCCTAGCAGTTGAGCGGGGGGTCGGGGGGAGGTGCATTCACCATAATCGCTCCTGTCATTTTTTACTGCAGTGATCTCCTGGGATCCCCGAAGCCCTGGGGTGCCCCTGCTTCCTGACACCAGCACTTTCTATGGCTCCCTCATCGCCGAGGGGCCTTCCAGCCCCCCAGCCCAGCCAAGCCCCCAGGCCCCAGCTGCCAGGCGGCTCACACCCCAGCTGGCCCAGCTCTCCAGCCCCTGGCCCAGTTCAGACAGCCTCTGTGGCCGCCGGGGTCTCTCTTCCCCACGCTTGTCTCTGGCCCCCGCAGAGGCCTGGAAGGCCAGAAAGAAGCAGGGTAAGGCTTCGAGGATGCACGCAGCCTGAATCGGGGTATGGGGGACAGGAGTCTCGGGGCCAGGTGTGGGCTGCCCTCCACCCAGTCTGTCCTGATGGACACCTATTACCGTGCACCCAGCCAGGAGTGTGGAGGAGCAAATGGCAACCCACTCCAGTATTCTTGCCTGGAGTATCCCATGGACAGAGGAGTCTGGCGGGCTATAGCCCGTGGGGTCGCAAGAGTCGGACATGACTTGGCGACTAAACCACCACCACCAGCAGCAGCCAGGAGTGTGCTGGCCTCAGTTTTTCTTTCTTTCGCTCCTTGGGTCTTCATTGAGCCATGCAGGATCTTCTTTCATTCATGCGGCATCTTTGCTTCTGTGCACGGACTCTCTCTCTCTTGTTGTGGGGTAGGAGCTTCAGTAGTTGCAGCCAGCAGGCTTGGTTGCTCCGAGGCATGTGGGATCCTACCTCCCCAACCAGGGATCGAACCCATGGCCCCTGCATTGCAGACAGATTCTTAACCACTGGACCACCAGGGAAGCCCCAGGCCTCAGATTTTCTTTACACGGGGGCGGGGGGGGGGGGGGGGGGCTCTTCTTTGTTTCTCACACCAGCAGTGAGCCCTGTTTCTGCAGTCAGCCCAATTCAGCAAACACTGAATAAGCACCAGTAGGGGTAGGAGAGGGGAACACAGTGATACTAAACACAATCCTTGCTCTCTACTAGCTCCAAGTCTAATGAAAGTGCATGACCAGCACATGGGTAATTCTAGAACCTGAAGGAGAGTGACCAGTGCTAGCAGGAAACCTCAGGCTCACATAACCTCTGTACTGTGTATTGTGTACATATGCGCTATGCACAATGTATGGGTCCTGCCCAGGTACCAACTCCCAGCTTGCTTCACAGAGAATGAGCATTTCCTTTCTGTCAATTTCTCTCCTAACTTTCGACTACCTGTTTTGACTTTTCAGAGAGAAATACGTATAGTCTCTATTTCTTTAGCAACTACTATTTGTTAGGTGCTTTACTCATGTTTGTTAGCTCATTGAATCCTCACAGTATATTGGCAAGGTGTTTATTTCTCTAATTTTACAGATAAGGAAAGAGGATCAGAATGGGGTAGCTTGTTTAAAACCCTACGTCCATGAGCTGCAGATCTCAAATTTGAAACCAGAATCGTCTGCTTCCAAAAGTTACTTTGAATCTCTCTGGGAGCACCCCTGGGAAACTCTGTTCTCTCGATGACTCTGTTTCTCCACTTCTGAACATTGACTTCACGCTCTGCCATCTCCATGAGCCTCCTGTACTGATTAGTTAAGATTTATAAACATTCAGCAGCCAGTTTTGTTAAGTGAATATAATCCAACTTTTATCAAGATAAAGATGGATTTAGAGTAATTAAGGGCTTGGCCAATATCCAGAATTTTATGACTCTAAATATTAGCAAAGCTGGCATCCTTTCCAGCTTTGCCTCAGAGCTATTGCATTAGAAATCCTCTGTGATCATGAAATACCAGCTAAAAAGAGGTTGCATAAATCTCATTTAAAAAGTAGCTTTTTCATGGATAACCACACTGATTTGAATACAATGTATGTCCCACTTGAAAACATTAATGCTACCCGGAAAAGAGGAGCAATTTTCTACGGTCAGTTGTTAAGAAAGTTTCCCGTTCTGAGACGAAGTTTTCTAATCTCACTTAGAGATTCAGGTCCTCATCACACCCCCTTTCTCCCTCATCTGGCTCCACGCCATCACTGCTCCAGGATGGGGTGAGCATAGTAATTCCTCTGGGCTGGTGGGCAACAGCAACAGCCACAAGATCTCAACCAGAGGGACTTTCCTTGTGGTCCAACAGTTAAGACTCCACACTTCCACTGCAGGGGTCACAGGTTCAATCCCTGGTTAGGAAGCTACGATCTCACAGGCCATGCAGTACAGCCTGATAATGAAAAAAGAAAAAATCTCATCCAGAGGCATGGAGCTCCTCTATGGCTATCATCTAGTCCAAAAGTCTGCTGATTCTTTGTCTTCGAACTCTGGCAGTCTCTCTCAGTGCCCCCACCTTGAGCTGCTTATTTCTTTTTCTTATTATCTGAGCCTAGTTGGATTTTTTTACCTCTGTACTAATACTCTGACAACAGCTGTCTCATCCATTAAATCAGATTCTTAGTTCACTTTGCCGATACATATATTAAATATCCTCATTAAATAATTCACTCAAATATCTATCGCAATTCAGGTGTACCCAACAAGATTCCACCTCACTTTGATAACATTAATGTATAGTTTAATTCCCTCCAGTACTCTTGCCTGGAAAATCCCATGGACGGAGGAGCCTGGTAGGCTGCAGTCCATGGGGTCGCTAGGAGTCGGACACGACTGAGCGACTTCACTTCATAGTTTAATTCAAATAATATTGACACTAAATTCAAGTAATTCCAAGCAAGGTGGAAAGCAGGTTTCTTTTTTGGTTACCAAAAATCCTTTAGAAGAAATAAAGTGAACTGGGATAAATACAGTCTTTTCCCTTCCCCTTCCACATAAATCAACAGCAATAGCATGTGCCCCCACTTCTGAGCCTAGGCAAGAAGCCAGGCCCAAGACAAGACAAAGCTGGTGAGAGTGGGGGTTGGAGCTCTCAAAGCTGGCCTCCAGGACTCCTTGGGTCATACGACAATTAAAGGAAATGAGTAAAAGCTAAACCAGCCAAAGTACAAAAGGAAACTCTAGTGGAGGAAGTCTAGCCATTGTGTGGGTTTTCAACCAGTGGCTTAGAAGGTCCAGCCACTGTACATGGGTTTCTAGGACCCAGATGGATCCTTGATGAATGCCTTGTCCTCACTCTGAACCTGCCCATCGTGGCCCCCACACCTTTTATATTAGGTTGACGAGACAGCTCTGCATCGAGAGTCCTGCCTGGTCTCTGCTCCCCTTTCCTAACTGGGCTTTGGGCTTTTGATTGTGTGGCATTAACCTGAAGGTTATTTCTTTTCTCCTTTGATTGATGTTCTCTTATTCCAGGTCTTGGGGAAATCCCTTCCCTTTATTACTCTGTTTCTCTTCTGGCTTAAACTTAGATCCATTTTGGTTTTGGCCTGACCAAGTCATTGCACACAGCTCGGCCTTTTGTTGTCACGATTTACTCAGAGCCCTGTCTCCTAAGTGGCCAGATGGGCCTGATGGTAGCTGCCATCTCATACATGATTCTTCTCACTTTGTGTTTACAGCTGCATCTCTAATGTCATCCATCCATTCACTCATTCACTCAATACATCTTGACTATCCACAGGCAAGGCGTTGCCCACCTGGGTGAAACCAACCCTTCTTCCTACTCTAAAGTTCCTCTTTCCATCAGCTGACTCTCTCTCATCATACCTGGCTGGTGTGGGGCTCCCATCTCTTGTCTTCCTCATTATTTTTAAAATATTTTTAAAAAATTATTTATTTATTTGCCACTGGGTCCTAGCTGCAACACGTGGGATCTTTTATTATAGTTGAAGCCAGCTCTTAGTTGCAGCATGTGGGATCTAGTTCCCTGACCAGGGATCAAGCATGGGCCCCTTGCATAGGGAGTACAGAGTCTTAGCCTCTGGACCACCAGGGAAATCCCAAGAGGTTGTTTTTAAAATTATTTATTAGATGCCAGCAACTTTCCAATCTCTTTTCAATTGCTTGGTAAAACCATGCTTTGAAGTGGCTGCTTACAAATGAAACAGGCTCAGGAAGGTTGATGCGTTTATCTGAGGTCACACTGCTAATACACGGTGGAGCTGGACTATGAATCAGGTGATTTAACTCCAAGTCTAGTGCTCCTTCACTGTTATATCACAGCTGCCTGGATGGAGGGAAATTCTTCTCTCTTCTTTCTGGATTCAGAGAAAAGCTTAAGTGGATGATCAGGCTGAAGACAGAGCCTGTGGCTGGGATCTGAAGGCCCACCTGGACTGGCCGCCAGCCCACAAACAAAATTCTATGTTTTGCAGAGTTGCACCAGGCCAACAGCTCCCCACTGCTCCGGGTCAGCCACCCTGCGGAGCTCTGGGCCTGCGAGGTGAGCAACAGAGGCTCCAAGAACTTTCCCCAAAGCCCAGGTGAGTGGAGGGCCCTGGGAGGCGAATGAGGGAGTGAGGCGCGGTGTGGGGCCCGCCAGCCCCTCCATCTGGCTTCTCCTGCCCCTGAGGAGGCTGGCTCGGTGGACAGGACGCTGCGCGGACAGGCAAGCTGCGGCCTGGGGGCTGTGAGGGTTCCGCGATCTCACGCCCAGGCTCTTGTTCCCCAGGAGCTGTGCCCCGTGCCCTGGTGGCCTGGCGGGCGCTGGGGCCACAGCTCCTCAGCTCCTCCAGTGAACTGATGGCTCGCCCTTTGCCCCCGGTACCACTCGCTCCCCGTGGGCCCCCCACCCAGAGTCAACAGACCCAGTAAGAGGGCCTGGGGTCGGGAAGCAGGGCGGGGCACTGGGGATGCGGGAGGTGCTTGCTGGGCGGGGCTGGGGGAGGGGTGGCAGGGACCGGAAGAACTGCGCTAACCATCCCGCTGTCTTACCCCAAACAGGCGCTCGGCGGAGCCCCCAGCCCCCACCTCCCCTCCACCGCCAGCAGCCCCCATCCCCGCCCTCATTCCCTCCGGTGCCCTCCGCCCTTCCAGCCTCCAGGCCTCCTCCCTCTCTGGTCCCAGCCCAGCGTCCAGCCGCCTGTCCAGCTCGTCGCTGTCGTCCCTGGGGGAGGATCAGGACAGCGTGCTGACCCCTGAGGAGGTGGCCCTGTGCCTGGAGCTCAGTGAGGGTGAGGAGACCCCCAGGTGAGTGGCCGGAGGGGAGCCAGAGGACACAGATACGCGGGAGACAGAGGCGGGCTCACCTCTCCCGCCTCCACCTCCACACTGGACTGTTTCTGCCCCTCCACGCCCTGCCCCCGCCCAACAGCACGCCATCTCCCCTTTGACCGCTTCCTAGGAACAGCGTCTCTCCGATGCCAAGGGCGCCCTCCCCTCCCATCACCTATGGCTACATCAGCGTCCCCACGGCCTCGGACCTCGCGGACATGGGCAGGCCTGGAGGAGGAGTGGGGTCCGAGGTGAGGGGCTTGCTGTGCCCACCTCGGCCCTGCCTCACCCCCACCCCCAGCGAGGGCTCCTTGGCCAACGGCTGGGGCTCAGCCTCAGAGGACAACGGCCCCAGCGCCAGAGCCAGCCTGGTCAGCTCCTCTGACGGCTCCTTCCTCGCTGACGCCCACTTCGCCCGGGCCCTGGCCGTGGCAGCGGACAGCTTTGGCTTTGGTCTGGAGCCCAGGGAGGCAGACTGCGTCTTCACGGGTACGTGAGATCACTGTTTCAACTCCCACCCCCCGGGAGGGGACACAGCTTCTCCCCAACCGAGAGTCAAGCATCCTCACCATCGTCACTGTGTCCCAGCCCCCATGGAAAGCACCTTACATATGTTCAGCATTAGCAGCAGCTCTCTGAGGAATATTCTTTATCATTCTTTTCCAAATGAGGGAGCTGTAAGTCCCATAGATTTATTAACTTGCCCAAGATCACCCAGAACAAGGATAAACTGTGCAAGTTAAAAGCCCAGAGGCAGGGACTTCCCTGGTGGTCAAGTGGCTAAGACTCCATAATCCCTATGCAGGGGGCCCAAGTTCAAAACCTGGTCAGGGAACTAGATCCCGTATCCCAACACTAAGATCTGGCGCAGACAAATAAATAAATATTTTTTAAAAAAGGCCCAGAGGCAGCCAATTATATGGTCCATTCTGCTACCTCCAGGACCTTCCTCTTACCAAATGTGGGGTGCAGGAAAGGTTGCCCTCCCCAGCCCAGTAACAGATTCATCCACTGTGGGAAGTTCTCTTCTGTCTCTTACATCCCCCTGAGCTGTCAAAGCCTTCTTCCTCTGCCATCTATGGCCAGATGAGGCAAGATTGGGCTTCCTGTTTCGTGTCTCTAGCATTCCCGAGTCAACGGCAGGTAGTGAGGGCTCCTCCAGCCCCTTCGGTGTTCCCTTTCTTGGACATATATCCCCAAGACCTAGTTTTCAAACCTTAACTCTACATTCTTCCCCCTAAAAAAGCAGTCAGGATTGTGGCGAACGGGAGAGCAGGAATTACCTAGGACAGAAAGCCAAGGCCAAGCTGGGAAGAGGGAATTCAAGCTGTTCTCTCAATGAGATCAATGAACATCTTCCTCTCCTTGGGGTGAAGGACCCTGGGGATGTGGCCACTGGGTTGATGGACTGAGTGGGACTGGGTTACGTCTACGGTCGGGTGTATGCCTGAAGCAGCCCCACGCCTTCTGCCCTAAACTGGTCCCCAAGGGTGAAGCCCAACCCTCCACAGACATCTATCTCTACCTTCCCTAACAGATGCTTCATCCCCTCCCTCGCCCCGGGATGACCTCTCCCTGACTTCTACCCTTTCCCTGACCCCGTGGGAGTGGAGGTCAGACTGGTTGGAGGACATTGAGAAAAATCCCACCCAGTGGCTGGGAAGGGGGCTGCCTCCCTGGCCACCTGAATCTCGGCTCTCTTCCCAGAAAAGTCAGCTCAGCTCTCCTGTGCCCAAAGCTGGCGGTAAGTGTCTGGTTGGCTGATGACCGGAGGGGTTTTGTTGCGGTTGGGGGCAGCCAAGAGGGGTCCAGAAAGAGCGATTAGGAACAGGAGGGGGGATAACTCCACCCTCCTTCAACTTCTCCTAGACTCCTGAACTGACCGCCTGACCGCCAAGATGAGAACCAGCCCTTCCTCTCCCATCAGCCACTGGCCGGGGCTGTGGACTGCGGGTCTTGGCTTCACTGCAGCTGGGGGGGTCCACCTTGTCTGGCCTCTGGCATTCTCCCTCCCAGATGGTGGGAACAAACGAAAGCAAAACAAAATAAGAACAGAGCGGACCTGCAGCCTCCAGAAGTAAAATGTCAGCTCCACCTGGCTTGCAGCCCTTGCCTTTCCCCCTGCTCCATCCATGCCCACAGTCAGGTCATTTTGGCCTGAGAGGCAGCCCTAAATCCTGTGTGTTCCCTGCCCCACCCCTGCCTGGGTCACAGGAAGTGGGGGACCCGGACGTCTTCCTGGAGGACAGCGCTGGCTCATGGGAAGGGACTGCGGAGGAGGGAGTGTCTCGGGGCCTCCTCTCAGCCTTTTCCAGTCCATTCCTGGCTCGCCCCAACCACCAACCACACTGTGAAGGGACACAAAGAGGAGCTCCACTGAGGCAGTGAGGCCCGACCTTGGCACCAGGGCAAAGGGCTCAAGATGGATCGAGGGAGGAAGCTGAAGTGGGACAAACGTGGGACGAATGCACCCTCCTGATACTGTTGTCACTACGAGTTGTCACTGAGGGATTTGATACCATAAAGCTGTGATGACTTGAGTTCTGTGAGATCACTCCGTGAAGCACCATATCCTGCAGAGGGCACCTGGGTTAGGACAGCATCAGGCATTCACTGATCCTCCGGTGTTACTCTTTCTGTTCTGTTATCAAGGGGAGAATTACCTGCATCTTTCAGATTTTAATTAGAATCCAGAAAAGGCCGCGATGGGGGTGTTTCTGGGTTCTGCAGGTCTTAGCAACTTGTCCCGTGAAGACGATTTCTGCTCTCACCAATCCCAGCCCCCAAGACCAGTCCTAGATAGTTTCTTAAAATGAAGTAGCTCCATTTCACGAAAGGTAGGAACCACCTGTCGTGGTTGGCTGGTGGGCACCCTTCAGACAAAGAACAGGACAGAGAAGTGGAAGAGGAGCAGGACCTGCAGAGCCTGAGCCACAGAAAACCACCGCAGGCCAGGCAGGGCTTTATCCTCCTCACTTGGCAGGGAAGGTCGGGGGCAGGATCCACACACTGCGAGGATACTACTCAGCATGACCAGGGTTGTGATCTCAGGATGAGGACTCAGTGCCCTGCCGGATACACATCCGTTCCACTCTGCCTGCTTTTCCTTTTTAGGATTTTGTTTTAGTTTCCTGGTCAAACCCCTCTTGAAAACATGCCAACTTCATATGCCAGAGCAAATGAGAAAAAGAGATTTGTACGCACTTTGGTCAAAGTGGCAGAGAAGGTCAGAGCCTGGGGTTGGGGCTCAGTCGTCATTCCCTGAGAGCCCTGGGCAGTCACTGAGCAATACCCAGGTCTACACAGTGAGTGGTGTGGGCCGTGGGATCAGGAGTGATGGCAACTATGGCATTTGTGGCCAAAATTTTCTTTTGATTTTTTAAAAAAAATTTATTTAGATCTACTTCCCCAAGCAGGGATCGAACCCCAGCCCCCTGCATTGGGAGAGTGGAGTCTTCGCCACTGGAACACCAGGGAAGTCCTGTGGCCAAATTTTTTTTAAAAAACTTCTCTGCCAGCCTAACCAATTATTATGTAATAGGCTCTTATGAGCCTAATCTGGCTAATCGGGCTTTCCAGGTGGCACTAGTGGTAAAGAACCCCCCTGCCAATGCAGGGGACTCAAGAGACGGTGTGATGGCTGGGTCGAGAAGATCCCCTAGAGGAGGGCATGGCAGCCCACTGCAGTATTCTTGCCTGGAGAATCCCATGGACAGAGGAGCCTGGTGGCCTACAGTTAACAGGGTTGCAAAGAGTCAGACACAACTGAAGCAACTTAGCACGCTAATCAGGCTAAGAGGTGGCCTTCTGCACCTCTGTGAAAGGGTGGGGATGGGTGTCTGAAAAAGCCTCTTTTTCCTTCTTGGCTGTTGTTGTAAAGGGTGTATTTCCGAATTGTGGAGGAAGGCACCGAGAGAGGGGCTCTGGGACGGTTGGACAAGTTTCTCGAGGTTGGGTTTGTGGAAGGTCCCTCTGGTGATAATTGGGGAGACAGTGGTTCAGCTCCTTCTGGAGGTAGGACAGGTGGCATCTCAGCCCTGCCCTCACCTAGTGCTTTCGACTGAAGAAGTTCAGAGGATACACACCCACTTGCAGCCCCCCTCCTCCCTACGTCCTGCACAAAACCCGACAAACAGGGCTCAGGGCTCTGATCCGTTCTTTTTATTGTGTTTTTTTATGAAGGGTCTCAGATGGCAAGGAAAGATCTGGCTCTCTGGCTTCTAAGCCAATTCCTCAGGGAGTCCCAGGCATCATGGCAAGAAGGAGGAGACCCCCTCCTCGCTCCTCTCTGCTCAGCCCTCATTCACCAGGGGGAGGGGCTCACGTGCAGATTCCTGGCCCAGGGACAAGCCCTTCCCCGTGGAACTTCTGGCTTATCGTCAAAGGTCATCTTGGTTCCTAGAGAAAGAGAGAGAGGCTGGCTTGCAAGGCTGTGGCCCAGGGCCAACAGGCCCCAGTGGGGATGTGCCTCTACTCTGGTCAGTTCCTCTCCTGATCCTGCTCCCCTGTGGAGCCCAGGACCCTCTGTTAGGTCATCTGTGTCCATCCTTTGTCACCTCTGCTCCGGGCTCCTCCTTTCCTCCTTACTCACAGGATCCCTTCCTTTGACACTCCCCCACCCCACCCCAAGCCCTTGATACCTTCCTATTTGTAATTGTCCCTTGGCCCAACCTCCCTAGCCCTCCACTCTCATTTTTTGGCCAGCCCCGGCCCCCACCTCTCCACGCTTTTGTCCGGGCCTTTGGCTCTGACTCCGGCTCCGGCTCCGGCCAGGGCCCCGGGATCCCCGAGAGCTGCCGGAGCCTCTGGAGGAGTTGCTGCCCGCTGTGGAACAGGTGCTTGTGCCCTGGCCCCGGGACAGGAAGCTCGGTCGACTGTAGGGGAGCCAGGCTTCTTCTGCAGCAGGAGACAGAAGGGCAGCTGGACTCAGGCAGGGGCCCGAACAGGGCTGCCTCCCCCTGCCTCGTGCCGCCCTGACCGCCACCCCAGCTCTGGAAGAAGAGTGGAGGGCGGACCATCCTGGGAATTGAGAAGCAGCAGCAGCCGGCCCAGCCCGTGGCCCTGACGTAACACGTGCTCAGAAGCCTGCAGGGAGCCCCCCATGAAGAGAGGGCCTTGGGAAAGGAGAGACAGAGCGCCCAGCCCCCACTCTGCACCTGGGCTCCAGTCCTGGGGAAGGATATGATTTGGGAACTGGAGGAATTTCTGCCCAGAGAAAGCTAGAGAGACAAGTGCCTTTGATGATGCTTGAACCCAGCTGGAGGTCAAGGGTGAGCTGGCTGGAAAATGAGCTCACCCTTGGCATCCTCCAAACACTAGGCTGCCATCCTAAAGCCCACCCTCTTTGTAGCCGTGGCCCTCCTTACCATCTGGGTGGGGGCGCCGCTGGCCCCCCAGGGGTGCGGCCTGCACCAGTCTCCTCTCCCCACTGTGCTCCCGCTCCCTTTCCAAGGAGGACATGCTGCCTGCTGCCCTCAGCCCCAAGGCCCAGCTTGCCTCTTCCTCTGGTGGCGGCAGGGGTGGCGGAGGCAGGTCTGGGGAGAGATCCACTGTCAGCAGGGTCCCCTGCTTCTCCTGACCCCAGTCTTTCTCCCCCTCCCGCTACCTGGCCCCGGGAGGCTGTGAAGGAACAGCCTGAGGTTTGGGTTCACTGGCTCCCTCCTCCAGCCTGTCCCCACTCCTGTCACCGTCTCCCAGGCTCACGGCCCCCTCACCTCCAGGGCTGTGCTCCCGTCTGTAGGGAAGAGCCTTGGGTTTCTTCCGGATTCGGGCGCGGGGCCCGTGCAATGGAGGAGTCAGCTCTCCAGGCACTGGCCGGGCTCTCCCTGCGGCATTGGGAGATGGGACGGGAGGATAAGAGAGGGGGTCAGGAAAGGGGCTTGAGGGTGAAGGGGAAACAAGCTTTCGAGAAGATGGGGAGGTGTGGGGCAAGCTGAGGGGTCTGCAGACTCACCGGGGGCACTGCCAGCTGTAGCAGGGATGGGGCTGGGGCTGTGATGGGGGCCGGAGGGAACAGCACCCAGGCCGGCGGGCCTCCCTTCGTGGCTACTCAGAGTGGGCTGGGAGACACTGAGAGGGGAGCTTGGCCCGAGGGGCACCCTCCTGCAATGACATGAGACTGCATTTGTTTGCTCAGCAAACACTTAAGTGCCTACTCTGTAGCAGGCACTGGGCTAATCAGTCAGCCTAATACTCAGATGAGTAAGACACAGCATGCCCCCGACAAGGCTCCCACCCTAGTGCAGTATGAGGAAAGCCATCTCTGAAATGCCGCAGGAAGCTTGCAGGGTCACTCTGATGGAGAAAGTCTAAAGGGAGTGAGAGACTTTGTCTGTCTCCACATTTCTCCCCACGTCACACTTCCACCCAGATATGGTCATGAGACCTCAGGACCCCAGATTCATCCATCCATCCATGTGTTCATCCATCCATCCACACACTGAATAAATACGTACAGAGGGCTATAACATGCAAGGTACTATATACCTCCCTACCTGGGCATCTGGTGGAGATGGGGAAGGTCAGTGGGGGGCTGGGGAGGGTCAGGAGGTGAAGGGGTGAGAGTGGCTGTGGACTGCTGCCCATAGGAAGGTGTGGGAGAGGGGGTTTCTCCTCGGGACGCAGGGACCAAGCACCCCCCACCGGAGCTGGGCTCTGCCGCATGGCTCCTCTCAGGCATCGGTGGGCACCACTCCTCTGGGTCTGAGCTGGGGGCAAAGAGGCAGGAGGGTAAGGATGACTGAGTAGCTTCATCCCCTCCCTTTGACCTTCCGTTGCCCCTTCCCTTCTTCTCCCAGCATTCTCTCCCTCCTTGCCCTGGCAGAAGGCCCTGGGCTGGGCCCTGTGTACAGGCATCTGCAGGCAGCGAGCATCCTTACCTGCCCTGTAGCTCCTCCTCAGGCCCCTCTAGGCAGCTCAGTTCACAGGAGGGGGGCGGGGGAGGCAGGGCTTCTGGCCAGTTGAGAGAGGGCATCTGTACAGGCTTTCCCAGAAGCTTCACTTTGCCTCCCCTGGCTCCTGAGAACAAGATGGGGGTGCAAAAGATACAGGCAGGGAAGAGGCAGAGGTGAGACACATCAGAAGGAAGTGCTGCGCTGGGTCCCAGAGGGGAAGGGTGGGGGACGCTCTTGGGGAGCTGCTGCTCACGGCTCAAAAGGGGGCTGCTGGGAACTGGAGTCATACCACTGTCCCCCTGGCTCCATTCTGGGGGAGCATACGGGCTCCAGGTGCCTGGATCCCCTGAGGGATGTGGGGGGAACCCCCCGTGGAAGGTCTGCAGCTCCTCTCCGGCGGGGTCGATGCTGCTGTAGACAGGACCGTCAGCAGAGGCGGCTGTGCCCCGGGCCGTCTGAGCCAGGTAAAGGGAGATCCCTGCTTCTGAGCGGGAGAGAGCGGGAGGCCCAGGGGAGCAGACAGGGCAGAGACAGGAAAACACAGGATGACAGGAGAATGGAGGGCGAAAGGAGATCCCACTTCTTCCCCCACCTCAAGCTGGGGGTAAAGTTTGTGTGTGTATTAGTTGCTCAGCTGTGTCCAAATATTTGGGACTCCATGGACTGTAGGCCACCAGGCTTCTCTGTCCATGAAAGTCTCCAGGCAAGAATACTGGAGTGGAGAGCTATTCCCTTCTCCAGGGGATCTTCCTGACCCAGGGATCGAACCCAGGTCTCCTGAATTGCAGGTAGATTCTTTACCATCTGAGCCACCAGGGAAGCTGGTGATCTTCCCCAACCCCAAGCCAGCGTAAAGGTTAGGCACGAGAGAGTCTCCCCCAACTCCCAAGAGCCTCCCAAGGACGGAGCAGCCTCAGCAAGACGGGGACGCCCTGGCCCCCTTCAGTTTACCCCAGCAGTGGAGAGGAGAGGGGGTGTGGGGCCTCCTGCTGCTGCCCCCTCCCCAGAGGGAAGCAGCCCTCCTCACCATTGTAGTATCTGTCATCCGGGTCAGGGTTGCTCGGGCAGCAGCTTCCCCTGGGGTCCTGGGCTGAGGGGCTCCGAGATGAGTGAGGCCACGAGTCTGCCAGCCACGGGTAGGGAGCAGGGCCAAGGCCCATTGGTGGCCTGAGGGACAGCAGGTGAACACTGGGGTCAGAGAGTCCACAGAGGCCAGCCAAGTAAGGGGGGCAGGGGTAACGGGAGCTGAGGACCGAAATGGGGGTGTGGGGGTGGGAGGAGGCAGAAGCTCAGCACCAGGAGGCAGACAGGTATGGGGACAGAGGGACTGGTCTCTTGGGGGAGGGGATCGTCCTTGGGAGCTGAGCTGAGAGAATTACCTGGAACTGGCTGCCGACAGGCCCTCTGAGTGTGGGAACGACACTGGGGAAGATGAGGGGGACACTGTGGGAAGCGCCCCTACCTGGGATCTGAACCCCACTCCTCACCCCGGAGGCAGAGCTAGATGTCTTACCTGCAGGTGTGTAGGCAAAAGAGGCTTCCGAAAAGGAACCCGTGGGAGAAAGAAGAGGGGAAATGGGAAGAAAAGTCAGAAATATCCATATTCCTGTTCACTCCCTGGCTCTGGTCTTAATTACGCCACTCGGACGGTACCCTGGACCAAGTTCATCGGGATTCCTAGGGCTTTGACTCAGGCATCAGTATTTTTCTAAAGCTCCCCAAGTGATTCCTGCATGTAGCCAAGACAGAACTTTTTGATCTAAGAGACCTCAGATCTTTCCAGACAGGCCCTATCCCAGGAAGAAGGAGAACTCAAGTCTCCTCCTTTCAGTGGGCCCCCCCTCCCTTCCATCCAGACCCGCTTGACAATTTACCACGTGGGATCCTGGCCACACTCCCTCTTCCAGCCCCCAGGCTCCAGGAAGTGAGTTTCCCTCCGTCCACCAGAATTGCCCCTTCTCTACTGAAAGTGATAGTCACTCAGTCGTGTCTGACTCTTTATGACCCCATGGACTGTAGCCTGCCAGGCTCTTCTGTCCATGGGGTTCTCCAGGCAAGAATACTGGAGTGGGTGGCCATGTCCTCCTCCAAGGCATCTTCCCAACCCAAGGATCGAACTCGCGTCTCTTGCGTTTCCTGCATTGGCAGGCAGGTTCTTTACCACTAGCGTCACCTGGGAAGCCCACTTGTCTACTGGGGCTGACTGCAGAGCTTGTTCTTCCACATACACCAGGAGTCTAAATGACAAAATCTCACCTCTCTCTGCAGACTCCGCCCGCTCTGGACTCCTTCCCCCCTGGACCCCGCCCCCTCTGGACTCCGCCCTTTCCCCCCTCCCCGCAGTCCCGACCGCTGGCGATTCCATCGTGGGCACCCTCCTCTGTCCAAGGGGCTGAGCTCCAGTGAAACCCCTCCCGTCACCTCTCCCACACCCCCGCCCCCGCCAGCAGCTGAGTCCCTCCTGAAGTACAAGCTGGAATCAAGATTGCCGGGAGAAAAATCAATAACCTGAGATACGCAGATGATACCACCCTTATAGCAGAAAGCGAAGAACTAAAGAGCCTCTTGATGAAAGTGAAAGATGAGAGTGAAAAAGTTGGCTTAAAGCTCAACATTCAGAAAACTAAGATCATGGCATCCGGTCCCATCACTTCATGGCAAATAGATGGGGAAACAGTGGAAACACTGACAGACTTTATTTTTTTGGACTCCAAAATCACTGCAGATGGTGATTGCAGCCATGAAATTAAAAGACACTTGCCCCTTGAAAGAAAACCTATGACCAACCTAGACAGCATATTAAAAAGCAGAGACTTGACTTTACCAACAGAGGTCCTTCTAGTCAAAGCTATGGTTTTTCCGGTAGTCATGTATGGATGTGAGAGTTGGACTACAAAGAAAGCTGAGCACCTAAGAATTGATGCTTTTGAACTGTGGTGTTGGAGAAGACTCTTAAGAGCTTCTTGGACTGCAAGGAGATCAAACGAGTCCATCCTAAAGGAAATCAGTCCTGAATGTTCACTGGAAGGATTGATGGTGAAGCTGAAACTCCAGTACTTTGACCACCTGATAAGAAGAACTGACTCATTTGAAAAGACCCTGATGCGGGGAAAGATTGAAGGCAGGAAGAGAAGGGGAGGATAGAGGATAAGATGGTTGGATGTTTTCACCGACTCGATGGACATGAGTTTGAGCAAGCTCGGGGAGTTGGTGATGGCCAGGGAAGCCTGGCGTGCTGCAGTCCATGGGGTCGCGAAGAGTCGGACACAGCTGAGCGACTGAGCTGAACTGAACTCTCTTTCTCTCTTTCCATCCTCCGCGCCTCCCTCCCTGGGGGAGCGAGATCTCAAGGCTCCGCCCACCCCTCTGAGTCTCCCAGCCGCCCGGGTACCCCCGGGCCGGGCTCTCACCCGTGTAGTGGCTGAGCTCCTTGCGCTGCCTTCGGCGCCGGTAGAGGGCGGCGCAAAGCCCGAGGAGCAGCGCCCCGCAGGCGGCGCCGCTGCCCGCGAGGAAGGCGGGCTCCCGCAGCACCCTCGCCAGCCGCTCCCCCAGCCCCGGGCCCGCCTCGAGCCCAGGCTCCAGCTCCGGCGGGGACGCTGCGGGGGTCAGAGAGGTGAGGGAAGTAGAGGCACCCCTACCTCAGGACACCCCCCACCCCACTCCCGAAACCCCAGCTCCTCCCTCCCACCGGCTCCGGACTCACGCAGCTGCACCGACACCGGGGCGCTGGCCACGCCCACGCCCGCGCTGGTGGCCGCAGCGACCTGGGTCCGGTAGAGGAGACCGGGCAGCAGTCCCCGCAGCACCGCCGAGCGCGCCCAGCCCGCCGCGGACCGGTTGAGATGAAAGCGGCTCTCGTTGCCCAGGCACCAGATCTGGGGAGGCCGAGACCCGGGCTTAGAGAGTCAGAGTGGATCTCTGAATGGTGGGAATGACGCCTCAGCCAGGCGTAATTCACTCGGAGAGAGCACTCTGAAACCTCTCTCCTCTACCCGGACCTGTCTCCAGTCCCAAAGCCAGCCCTAGGATCCCTCCTCCCTGATCCTAACCCCGAGGTCCTCCCTCTCCCTCCCCGCCAGCCGGCCCACCCAGGCCCTTCTCAACCCCTGCACCTGGTATTCCTCGATGACCCCATTTTGCTGCGAGGAGAGCGGAGGTTCCCAGGACACAGTGATACTGCTGTTGCCTTCACCCCCCAAGGCCACGGCCACTCCCTGGGGGGGACCACTGGGGGCTGGGCCAGGGTGGAGCATGGTGAGAAGGACACAGACAGTCATTGCAAGCTGCCCCTCCAGCCCCAACCTTGCTCATCCTCCCAGTTCTAACCTCTTAGGGAACTGAAAGGCGTGTCTCCTCCCCCCAACCCCCACCCCTTGCCCTCCCCAGGCAAACCTTCCTCCTCCCCCCTCTCTCTCTGCCCTCCTGTCCACCCATCAGCGCTGTGCCCCACTCCCTTACCCTCCTCAGGAATGCTCCTGGTCACCAAGGGGCTTTCAACCCCCAGCTCCTCCTGGCCTTGAGCTTGCACCTTGATCTGAACTTGGGTCCCTGGGGGGAGTCCCCTTAGCACAGTACTTTGCTGGCTTGGGGATGGTAGGTCCAGCACCGACCAGCTTCCCCCATCAGGACCTGCTACCCTCCAAGACACCCGGAAACCTTGCACCAGCTGGACTGGGCCGTCTACCTATGGGAGACAGGACAGAGGATGCCAGAGGAGGGGCTGGAGCCAACAAGTCCTCCTGTCCCAGCCCCTCCTCCGCTCACCTGTCTTCCCCAGCCATGCAGCTCGCACACTCCCATACACGTTCTCCTATGTCCCCCATCATCATGCCTGCCCTTACGCTCATCCCTGGGCCACACTCACGGTCCAGGACACCTGCAGAGTCCGGGGCCCAAGGACCACGGGCTCCTCCAGACGCACAGCCACTTCTGCCAGTCCCTGCTGGCCTCTCCATGGGTCCTCCACTGGCCTGGATGGGCTGCTGTCTGTTGACCAAACAGCCCACTCAGCACGGGCCTCTGGGATGGGGAGTCAGGACCAAGGGCATGTGTATGTCCCACCCCTGCCCTGCCCCACAAACCACTACTTAATACTTTGGAGCCCATCCCAGGGTCAGGAGAGGGCTGGTCAGGGGAAGTTTCCAGAGGTGGGCCAGGGTATCCAGCTTTCTGCATATACTTGTTGTGTTATCAGTTGCTAACTTGTGTCCAACTCTTTGAGACCCCACAGACTGCAGCAGGCCAGGCTTCCTTGTCCTTCACTATCTCCCAGAGTTAGTGCTCAGATTCCTGTCCACTGTTGGTGATGCTATCTAACCATCTCATCCTCTGCCACCCTCTTCTCCTTTTGCCTTCAATCTTTCCCAGCATCAGGGTCTTTTCCAATGAGTCGGTTCTTTGCAGATTTATGTGGTTTTTCTTTTTTTCTTTGCCTCAATGCATGGCATGCAGAATATTGGTTCCCTGAACATGGGTTGAACCTGTGCTCCCTGCAGTGGAAGGCAGCATGGAGTCCTAACCACTGGGCCGCCTGGGGATTCCCTATATGCATCTTTAAAGGCCTTGTTCCTCATCTCTTACATGAAGATGTCCCTCCAAGTTTCCTTCTAGTCCTGTTAGCTATAAGTAAAGGATCAGAAGGGAGGAGTTACCAAGATGACTGAATCAATCTCTCTCCTCTTCTCTTGTTCCCTCAGTGAAAGGGAAGCATGACCTCCTATTCCAGGCCCAGCCACCAGGACAGAAGCTGGAACCAGGTAGGTGCCATGACTTGTGGGCAGAGGGTGCTCTGAGGCATTGCATGCCATACCTGTGATCCAGAGATCCGGGCCTTACTCACCCTGGGTGCGGACAGGCTCAGAGACGGGGCTGGGCTCACTGAGGCCCCAGGCTCCCACAGCCCGCACCAGGAAGAGGTAGATGGTACTGGGCTGCAGACCGCTGACCGTGTGTGTCTCCAGCTGCACGCCATCCGCCACGGTCCGCCACGTGTTACCAGCGGCTTGGCTACAAGAATGAGGTGACAGGGCCATGCCAGCCCAAGCTGTCTATTCCCTCTCATCCCTCTCTCTCACCCCCCCTAACTGCTCCTCAGCTGGGGAGACAGAACTGGTAAACCTCTTCCCACCACAGCCAAGACTTTGAGGACGCAGGGGTGCCTCCGGGTAGTTTTCCAAGTTTGCATGGGAAACTTCCTCCGTACCTGAAGGCCTCTATCACATACGAGGTGACTGTGGCCCCAGCTTGTGGGTTGGGCTTCCAGGTCAGAGTAATGCTGTTCTTGGTGATTTCAGTGACCACAGGCTGCGAGGGAGGTCCCGGAGGCGTACTGGGTTCTGTAGGGGGGTCTGGTGTTGCTCCCCAGTCTTCTGCAGTGAGGAGATAATCTTTGAGTAGAAGGATGGGGAAAAGATGGCCCCGATGTAATCATCCTCCTTCCCAGAGGAGCCTTGTGAGTGGTGACGCAGGAGCGGGGGACAGAGTGAACTGACCCTGCTCACAGCTGCTCCCACGTATACCACTTCTGTCCTCTTCCCCACCCCCACAGCCACAGCCATGGCCTTTGGAAGATAAAACCAGTTCTGGGGTTTGGTGGGGAGGTATTGACCACCTTTGAGGCCAATTTGGAGAAGAGTGCTGGCAAAAAACGAGATAACAAAGGAAAAACTCACCCCGCCTCCTAAGCCAGCCACTCCAGGCAGCCTCCCCCGTGGAGCTCTTGGCCACACAGCTATAGAATCCCATGTGCCCCTCCTGCAGGAGAGGGTGGAGGAACTGGCACCCTGGGAGTGAGCAGGGCAGGGCGAAGGGTGGGGGCGGGTGTATAGGAGGATGGGGAGGATGCTGTCCCACCACAGACCAGTGCCAAAATGGAAGACAATTTTTCCATGAATAGGAGGGTAGTTTGGGGATGATTCTCATAAGGAGCACGCCACCTAGATCCCTCCCATGTGCAGTTCACAGTAGGGTTCACACTCCTGTGAGAATCTAATGCCAGCCACTGCTGATCTGATAGGAGTCAGAGCTCAGGCGGTTATGTAAGCAATAAGGATTGGCTGTAAATACAGGTGAAGCTTCACTTGCTCACCTGCTGCTCACCTCCTGCTGTGTGGCCTGGTTCCTAAGAGGCCCGGACCAGTACCGGTCCATAGCCTGGGGATCGGGGACCCCTGCTCTAGGTGGTCTGAGAGCAGAGGGGCAGAGATGGAGTGCAAGTCGCAGCAGGCACTAGAGTGGGGCACACGGACCACACGGCCGTTCTGTTACTTGGGTTCCAGAAGTGAGACTAACCTGCACGCTGGCGATGTACAGGGTACCATTGGCCATTACACTGAGTTGGACGTCATCCCCTTGCAGCCACTGCCCATCCTTCTTCCACTGGACACTAGGCTGGGGATTCCCACTCACTCTGCATGGCAGCCACACGGAGGAGCCCAGTGCCAGTGTCTGGTTGGCTGGTCCCTGGAGGATGATGGGAGGCAGTCCTTCCAGGGAAGCTGAGAGAGGAAGAACTTGGGCGTCTCAGGGGAGGGTCCTGGGTTCAGGCAACCAGCCCCTTGTCCTCATGTCTACCCCTTCACTTCCCTTCCCCTGGATATCAGAGGGGCTTCCATAATCATGTGTTGTCTCTGCCTGGGATCAGCCATCCATTAGTGGCTTCTCTACCTGATTCCAAAACTTCACGGACATGTGCCAGGAACATGCCTCTCCCCGTGCAGACATATTACATAGAATTCAAGGAAAACAGACTTCTTTCAGCTATTATCTCCTTCCAGCCCTATCTCCATGGGCACGTACCTCCTTTTACCTCCAACAGAGCCTTGGCCAGGACGCTGCCGGCCACACTGACAGCCTGGCAAACGTAGTAGCCTGCATCCCTGCTCTGCACTTCAGTGATGCTGAGCTGGCCTCTGGGAGAGACTGAGAAGCGCCCCGTGGGCTGAAGCGGCTGACTGGGGAAGAGAAGAGCCTGGGGACAGAGCAAGAAACAGAGCCCGGTGGCAGCTGCCAGGGAGAGTTCCGCATTCTCAGCAACCCCAGGATCCAGAGGATTCCTAAGGTTCTAGTTCATAACACTGTCCCTAGCCAGTTTTGTGACCTAAGGCAAACTAGTTAAGCCTATTCACAACAGTATCGGAGTTTTATTAGATGGTTTAGGGGTACACACCCCAGCTCTACTAGTTGGGGAAATCTGAGCAAGCTAGTTAACCTTCCTGAGACCCAATTTCCCCAAATTTGACTCTTAGAGGATAGTTTTAAGGATTAAATCAAGTAATTACCTGAAACTCCTTCAATAGATTGAGTGAGAAATATTAAGTATGTTCTGCTTCTTTCAAGTTCTAACATTTTACCTTAGATGCACAGAAGGTAGGGAAGCAGGTTTGGGTTTCAGGAAAAATGACACCACGCTGAGCCTCTGACTGATACCTATTCCCACCCTCTATTATCATCAGCATTTTAAAAATATTTATGTATGTGGCTGCACTGGGTCTTAGTTGCACCGGGTCTTTGTTGCAGTATGTGGGATCTTTAGTTGGGGCATGCGAACTCAGTGGAGGCACATGGGATCTAGTTCCCTGACCAGGCATCAAACCCAGACCCCCCCCACCCCCGGCATTAGGAGCACGGAGTCTTAGCCACTGGACCACATGGGAGGTCCCTATTATCAGCATTTTCATTCACCTAAGAATATAATTAAAATTGTAGCAGTTTGCAGTGCTAGAAAAGAGATTGAAAAATTGGGGCTGTGGATATGCAGTGAGGTGGTGGTGACCTGGTTTCCTAGTGGGGTGGGTTTAATCAGACTTAAATTTTGTTTTATGGGCTTCCCTGGTAGCTCAGCTGGTAAAGAATCAGCCTGCAATGAGGGAGACCCCGGGTCGATTTTGTTTTATGCTGAGTTCCATACCAAAGCCACTCAGGGTAGAGACAGGCTCATCTCAGAATTCTTGAGATATGTCTGTGAAGGTTAAAGCGAGGTGACTGTGAGCTCCCCCTGCTGGAAGTCTTTGGTAAGTAGGTGAGCCTGTCACGTTCTACCCTGGGCAGCTTTGGTATGGAACCTCCTTTCCAGAGCAGGATATTAAAGTCCAGGCCCAGGCGTGGGGAGGAGGAAGGACCTAATTGGATCAGCTACATCCTCAGCATATGCGTGTGTGCTGAGTCGCTCAGTCGTGTCTGACTCTTTGCGACCCCATGGACTGTAGCCCGCCAGGCTCCTCTGTCCATGGGGATTCTCCAGGCAAGAATACTGGAATGGGTAGCCATCCCCTTCTCCAGGGGAATCTTCCCGACCCAGGGATCGAACCCCAGTCTCTTATATCTCCTGCACTGGCGCGGGTTCTTTACCACAAGTGCCACCCAGAAAGCCCACATCCTCTGGCTAGCCTTGTCCAAAACAGAAAGATTCTCCAAGGAATTCCCATATAGGACTGTTCCCTGCCACCTAACTATATTCTCCTTTGTTCCAGGCCTTTTACATTCATTTTCTTATTTAATCCTCCCAAATAACCTGCACGGGTTTCTGGGAGGAAGGGTAAGACCGAAGCCCAGAGAGAAGTTAGCAGAATGTGAGAGGAGGGAGGCTGAGACCCAGAGGAGCTGCGGACAGGCCCTGGGAGCTGGCCACCTACTTGACTTCCCTCCTTCTGCCAGAAGATGGCAGGCGGCGGGTTTCCTTTGGTCTCGCACCGGAAAGCCACGCTGTCTCCAGGAGCCACCATCTGGTCCTGGGGTTGGGTCACCAGCTGGGGTGGGACTGGGAAGGGAGGGAGATAAAGGAACAGGGAGTCAGGGGCACTAAGAAGGGAGGCGGAGGGAACAGGAGAGGGAGGCCTGAGCTCAGCTTAGGCAGGACCAGATGTCTGTCTCCTGCTCAAGCCTGTTTAGCTTTCTCCTCCTTCCTCTCCTCCTAGAAGTTTCAGGGTGTGTGTGCTTAGTCATGTCCAACTCTTGGCGACCCCAGGGGCTGCAGCCCGCCTGGCTCCTCAGTCCATGGGGATTCTCCAGGCAAAAATACTGGAGTCTCTGGGGACCCACACATATCTCCTGCTCTGTCCTTTCTCCGCATTCTCCACCTCCACCCATCCTCCATCTGCCCCTGTCCCTGCCAAGGCCAGCCAGGGTGGTGGGGGCGCTCACCGTGAACAATGAGGGAGCCGGATGCTTCGGCGCGGCCCACGCTGTTCTCCGCCACACAAGTGTATGTCCCCTCGTCTTCAGCGCTCACACGCCGGATCCGAAGGCTGTGGTCGCTCTGGATCTCGTACCTGCTCCCCTCCCCACCCCCAGGCTGGGTTGGCCACAACTACAGACCCCTTCTCACATCCCCCAGGATGGACACCAGAATCGGGGTACATAAGGACAAGGTAGACCTCTGCAGGGACAGAAGCTGGTACTCATGGACCCATGAATGGAGGGGGGACTGGTTGGGGCAGGGCCACAGGCTCTGGGAACAGACCACATGGTCCAGTGAGAGGCATCTACCTTCTTTTTCTTTTTCCAGTTTTCTAGGGCTGGGTATGTTCTTGAGCTGATTGGGTCTCCTTAAAGGCAGTAGGAGGGGGCTTCTCACCTGCCTGTGGGCAGTTCCCCATCCTCCTTGCGCCAGCGCAGACGAGGAGGGGGATCCCCTTGCACCTCACACGGGAAGTCCACGGGGGCACCAGCCAGGACCACCTGATTGACTGGTCTACGCAGGAAGGAGGGACGCTCTGTAGAGGGGTAGGGGGAATGAAGAGTCCATGGGTCTGCACAGCTACTCACTCCCCGGGCTGCCCACTCTCGTGACTCCCAACCTGCACAAGCCTACCCAGGACCACAAGTTTGGCTGCCCCACTCTCCCGTTCTCCTGCCATGTTGGAGGCCACGCACACATACATCCCTGCATCGCTCTTGAAAGTATGTGACATCATCAGCTTCCCTCCACGGATCTGCAGAGTAATCAGGGAGAATTTGGTCCTTTATAGCCATGAAAGCACACTTGTTTATTTGATCCTCGCAGCAAGCCAATGAAAAAGACCAGTGAAGTTGACCCACTTGTAGTAGTCGCTCTTTGTGACCCCATGGAGCCTGCCAGGCTCCTCTGTCCATAGGATTCTCCAGGCAAGAATACTGGAGTGGTTGCCATGCAACCCACTGGAGGATCTCCAGGGGATCCTCCTGACTTAGGGATTGAACCCGGGTCTCCTGCACTGCAGGCAAATTCTTTACCATCTGAGCCACCAGGGAAGCCCTCTTAAGGAATCCTTAAGTGATTTGCCCAAGGTAGGGCTCAGGTGTATCTTTGCTCCCGTAGCCCAGACCACCTCCCACCAGTCCATGGGGCATCATACCCCCACCTTCTTACACCAATTCCATCCTACCCATGCTGATTTATCCCCCACTCAGTAGCTGACTCTCAGCCTCTCGTCAGCTAATGCCCCAATTTAAAATCTCTTACTGCTTCCAGGACATTCCCCCCACCCCCAACCCTTCCAAGACCTTTAGATTCAGACCTTCCTCCTTTGACACTTGTTCCAGACCTCTAGCCTAGAGGCCTGACCTTCAGGATGTTCCTGGTCAGGACCTGGCTCCCAGTGAGATCCCCAGCCCTGGTCTCACCCCTCACCGTGATCCTCCCCTCCTCCTCCTTGAGTCTAACACCATCCTTCTTCCAGGACACCGAAGGCTCTGGGTGGCCGCGGGGGGGCACGCATTCCATTACGGCTGGCTCCCCCACTGCCACCACCGCGTTCCCAGGAGACTGCCGGAAATCATCTCGGAGGACTGGAGAGAGGAAGAAAGAGAGAAAGCCAGAATGAATGACCAGAGGAATAAATAGGGTGTGGGGTGACATAACTGGGTGAGGACCCAGGAAAGTGTTTGGGGGAAGAGCTGGATCACCACCGCAGGCCGGAACTCTTCTCCGGCTGCGACAAGACCAGGCCCGCTTCCTCCTCTGGCCAAGGAGAAGGGTTAAGGGAGGCTGCTGATTGGGTGAGGTTGGGACTGGCTTCGGATGGGATTACCCGCTGCCCTCCCACCTCCCCGAAGCTCTGGCAGCTACCAGCAGACTCCTACCTGCCACTTCTAGAGAGGCGTTTCTACTAGCCGCTGCCCCCAGGTAGTTGCGCGCCACGCAAGTGTAGACACCCTCGTCTGGCCGCGCGCGGCGCCCGTGCACGATGCGCGGGAAGAAGAGGGCGCCGCTGGGTAGCAACAGGCGGTGGGCGCGCGGATCTTCGCGCGCCGTGGCCACGCGCGCCCCATTCTTGTACCACTCGATGTTGGGCCGGGGCCGGCCCTCCGCGCGGCAGGGCAGCGTGGCCGGCTCGCCTCGGGAGACTAGCAAGTCTGGCGGCTGCTCCACGATGCGCGGCATCGCGTCCTCCGGCCCGATCCTTGACCCTGAGGTGGGGTGGATGGCGCAGAGCACTCAGACCCGGAGATCAGCGGAGAGCCCGAGCCTCCAGAGAGAAAAATATCCCACCCGCCCACCCTCTCTGGATAAAGTGGAGTTTCTCCTTCTAGGCATCTGCCCCGCATGTTCTTAGGCAGGAAAGGAGATGCCTGCGAACAGGGATCAGGAGAGGACGCAAGCTCCTAGGAAGGCTGAAGACCCCGGCCTCCTCTCCTGCTAAGTTCAAGTGCAAAGTGACTGGATCACAGCTTGGCAAGTAGACCACGACTCTAGTCGACTGGTTTTCAGTCCCCCAGCCAAGCTGGTTCGTGGATCATCCCTGACCTGTGAAGAGCTGACACTTGGTTGTCCACTGAAATGGAGAGACTGAGGCCCTGTCTGGGGATCTCCTTAGGAAAGGGAAGAAGCGAATGATGGGCTGTGGCCTGGGACTGGAAGCGGCCCTCAACCTGGATTCTGTAACTGGGCACAATGCCCTTCTCACAGACACCCCCTGATAACCACGTTTCCTGGTCTTTTTAAGTCACAAGAATTGAACGCAAATGAGGACGGAAAAGTGAGTAAGGCTCCTTTTCTGAGAAGGCATAGTTTTCAAACAGATTATTCTACAGGTTGATGTAGCCAAGAGAGACTAAGAATCCTCTAATTTTTCTTGGTCATTCAGATTCGTTCACCCGCATGTCTGCTCCTGCCCCTCACTTGGTCTACAGACTTCGGCTCGCTTTTCATCTTCAGTTTGGGACCCAGGATCCAGGAGCTGGTTGAGCTCAGATACGCCACCCCCAGCTTCGTCAAAAATGGATTTGTAACCCGCAGTTGCCAGTAGGCGTCGCTGCCGCCTCGCCTAACCTGGTGTCCTTAACTAACCAAGGACCACTCCACAGTTCGATTCTCTGCCTTCCCGCCCATCCCCACCCTGGCCCTGTTTCAAAACCCACGGGGACCTCTAGCTTCCAGTCACTGATTGGTACTGAGTTTCATTTTCAGCGCCGGCTCTCAGAAGTTCTTGAGACAAAGCTGCACGGTTTGCCCCCAGCCTGGTGCTATCCTGGGGAGAATGTATTTAACTGGTTTGGGACAAGAAGATCAGTTTCCCTCCCACTTAGGGAAGGAAGAAATTTTTTCTTGATTTCCTTCATTCTAGATGGAAATCTCTGTTTCTCACTCGTCTCTTCTCCTCTATCCCATTCCAGTCCCCATTCAGGCAGACCAGACCCTTGATGGGCAACCCTGTGGTGGTTAATGCTCAAGAAATGTTATGGAGCTGACCAGGGCTGCAATCTCAGATGCCAACACTTCCTAGCTGTAAGAACTAGGGCAAATTATGAACTTCTCTGGGTCGAAGTTTCTTTACCTGTATGTGGGAGTTGTGATGGGTTGTCATAAGACCATGGTGTATGTAAAGAACTTGGGAGAAGGCACCATGAATATGGCTAATCTATCATAGTTAAGGGCTCTTTCTCCCTTGCCCACCTTACCTTATCTTGATCTCTACAGTTTCCACCCGAATCAGACTTTACCAGGCTCCAATATTCCCTTTCCGCCCTTCACATAACCTCGGGTGTAATGGGAATTGGTTATTGTCAAACTTTACACTGCTTTTGTGACTACTGGGATATTATTCATCCTTTCTGAGTTTGTTTCCTCAGTCGCAAAATGTGACCATCAACGCACCTCCTTGCATTTTCAAGTTTAAAGGAGGCAATGTGTGGCGACAACACTCTATAAGAGCGCTGAGGGAGCAGAGAGGTTTCCAAAGTGTCTGTGGGGAGGGTGCTGTGCTTAATCCCCCTAGGAACCTAGGAGGGTCAAGAGACTGGGGAATCCCAGATCATTCCCCAATTTCTTCCTCCGGGCTCCCTCCATACATACCACGCCCTTCTTGTCGGCTCTTTCCCCTTAATTCCTGTAGACACAGCTGCGGGCGCCCTTTCTCTGGAATTTCTTCCCTGTCATTCCCGGTCTCAGGAGATGCTTCGCAGCAGCTAATGAATAGCTAATGGCCATGCTAATGGGGCTCTGGGGCTCCTCCCCCAGCACCTGGAACACCCCGCTCACAAACACACTCTTGGCCCGGTCTTCTTTCTAGCCACCTTGCAGTCCCCAGCACGGTGCTGATAGATTGGGGTGGGTAGAGGCAGAGGGATGGAGGCTGAGACCTCCAAAGAGGAATCAACCGCAAAGGTGTTCAGGAAAGCGCGAGTTTCCGATGTGGCCGGCAGGGGCGCCATCGGGCTCTCTCCAAGCCCCCGGCGGTCCCCTCTCTCCGCCGCCCCGCCGCGCTCCAGGATAGCGCGCTGTCTCAGTCATTTATTAATCACCGTAATTAGAGGTAATGACCTCCCCGCCGGCGCTGCCCGCCTGCCGCAGCTCTACCGGGGTGGGCCTGCAGCGAGTTCTACCTCTGAGGGGCAAACTTGTAAGTTTCCCTGAAGCGGTCGCCGCCGCTGTCGTCTTCTGTAGCAAACACATTAAATATTTTGGCGTCACCACCCTCGTCCTAAGTGAGTTCTTGGAAAACTTAGGCTCCCGAAGGGAAACCTGCGGCCTGGGTGGGTCACCGAGTGGCCTGGCTTGGCCCAGGCCCTCGGGTGACCGCGCCCCCTCCTCTACCCTCGGCGCAGTGGGTCCGGGCCTCCCATACTCCTGTTCTTCTCACCTGGTGTGGCCGTGGGCGTCGGTTGGGGAGGTGAGAAGTGGTGGACTCCGTAGCCATCTCCTCCCAAACCCTCGACCTCCCGACGATATCATCACTAAGATGTGTTAAGACCCAAACTACCCATTGGTTCCCACCACCCGGGAGGCGCTGGGAAGCGCTGGAGAGCGCCGCTTGGTCCCGGACCTTAAGGCAGGAGCGCTTTGGACTTCCCCGTCCGCGCCTCCTTCGCATCTTACCCCCATCCCTGGATCTGAAGTCTCCGTGGGGCAGGGTCTTACCGTTGAGAGAAGGATCTCCGGGGGGCAGCAGGCTGTGGTTGAGCGCCGCCACTGAGGAGTTGAAGCCGAAGAGCAGGTCGCTGGAGTTGGAGATGTCCCCGCCCAAGGAGTCCGCGAACAAGTTCATCTGCAGCAGCGTTTTGAGCAGGTAGCGCAGCATGGCGCGACCAGGTGGGGACCGGGGCTGGGGGCTCGGGGCCCAGCCCCTGGGTCTAAGACCCGCGGGCCGGGAGCCGTAAGCCCCTCCACAGCCTCTACGCGCTGCCCCAGCCACGGTGCCGCTCTCCTGCCGGCGCGCCTGGGTACCGTGCGTGCCTCCGCGCGCCCTTCCTCCTTCCTTCTCTCTCCACCCCCCAGAGCCGGGGTCCCCTGGGAGCCGGGCGGGCAGAAAGCAGGTGCCACGCCGATCACCGCGTAATTAAGGGATTAATCCGCCTCTCTCCGCCCTCCCACCCCCATCCCGACGGCCACTAGCAGGGCCAGAGACTACAGTCGCCTAGCGCGCGAGTTGGAGTCCCCGCCCCGCGGCCTGCGCCCGGCTCCAGGCGTCCCGCGTCGGTTCTGGGCACCGCAGGAGAGTTTCTCTCCTTTCTCAAAGCATCCAAGATGAGGGATGAGACTCTCGGAGTCTGCCCCTCTGCCTGACTTCAACGGAGGAGACCCTTCTCTCTGTTCCCAACCCTTAGGAAACTGAGGCAACCCTAGATCGCTCCGCTAACTCTCCAAGTTGTGACTGCCACTTCCTCCCAAATCCCTGGGTTTTGCGGCGGGAGTGCGGGCGGCTGGGTGGTTTGGGGCGGGAGTTGGGGCTGGGTGGAGAGTAACTCCGCGGCGCGTCCACCGCTTTGCCCAGCAGTCGCTGCTTTGTAGCCTAGAGACCCCGAGATGAGGCTGTGCGTCTTGACCCCGGAATCCTTACCCCAGACCTCTTAATCTCGTGGTTCTTGCAGGATACTCCACCGGGATAAAACCGGAGGGGAAAGCCCAAGGAAACCCAGGAGCAGCTCACATCCATTTGCATGCTTTTGCATTGCTCTGTTCTGACTTATTTTATGCTCTGACTTAAGTTGTTTTACTTTTTGGAGGAGACTGAAGGGGAACTAGGGTGTCGGGGCTAAGACAGAGATCAATATTGTGTTTGTAAAGGCACGTGCAAGAGAAGAGATGGGGTTGATGGAGAACTCGCAGGAATCTGTTCAAACTTAATAACGATCCTCCTTGGTGGGAAGGGGGTCACAACAATTCCCACCCACCCCACACACACACCCACTTCCAGCATGCTTCTGACTTTCCTGGAGTTCTTAATACCTGAAGACTTCCAAGTCATACCTACCTACCTACATACACAGACACAGTTTCCTAGGCTGTAGGTGGTCTTGGGATGTCAGGGGAAGAGAGACCAGAGGCATTCTATTAGTTAATATCTGAGCTAAGGCCCTGCTGATGGTGGGGTTCCAGTTCAGTCAGAGGGCTCTGTGACGAGATCAGCTTTGGGGTGGCTGCTTTCCAAGTGGGAGGAGGCAGGGGAACAGGTCAAGATCATGAGGGGGGATGAGTACCACACAGAGGTAGACTCCAGACTAAGGTAAATCGAGTTGAGTATTTCAAGCAGACAGCTCTCAAGTGAACCAGAGACTTGGTCAACGGGTGAGAGCTTGTCCCAAAACACCTCCCTCAATCCTCAGGGCAAATGAACGAATGTTTGGGTGTCTTCCTATCGCAGCCCCCTGCCTCTCCCCCAGCTCTGCCCCAAGCAGAGGTACAGAGGTGGGGGATCGGGGAGAGAAGGACACCCCCCCATCCCCGCCACTCGCCACTCGGAGGCTGCACCCTGGGAACTGTTCTTTCAGCACCCCATCTGCCCTTGCTGGACTACGGATCTGGGGCCCCCCATATGACTTGAATCCGAGCCGACCTTGAGGTGGGGTAGGTGGGAGAGGGGCTGGTGACACATTCATTCTAAAGCACTGGATACTAAGAGACAGGATCCGGTCCTTGATCCAGGGCGAAGTTGCACTCAGATAAGGTAAGTGGTAAGGGATAGATTTTTCCATTGGAAATCAACCCCTTCAGGAATGACAAACCCAAATACAATGCTGTATTTGCCTATGAGAAGACTTCACACTCCGGACCTGTCTGCTGGTCTGTTCAGGAGAAATTGGACGACTTGCTCTGCTCTGATGCTTCAGGAGCCCTCTGCTCCCACTCCTGCGGACGCACCCAGGTCACCTGGGTTCCATCACACCAGAGGCTGAGCTGGGACAGGAATCCAGCTTCCTGGCCCCAGCCCTGCTCCAGGGTGGGGAGGGCTGCAGCAGACAGGAATCCACATCCCGCCATGTGGCTCCTGCCCCATCCTAATCCCCTGATTTGCTCCCGGTCGGCCTCTCAGCAAACACAGGGCCTGCCAGCGTCTGGGGGCTTGTCACCCTGTTAGCGGATTTGTTCCCGGAGACAGCGCAGTTAATTGGCCCTTTATGTGGGGATCAGGGCTATTTGCTCAGGGTTCCCTGAGCGGAGGCTGCGACTCAGCCCTTGGGCAGGGCTGCCCCCTAATGCCTGGCATCCTAGGTGTGGAGGCTGAACAAAGTGGGGCCACTCTCTTCCTTTCCCAGACTCTCCTGGCCCAAATCCCCCGGCCCTCTTCTACACCTCACCTCTTCTCCATACCCCTTTCTCTGTCTCCCAACTTTTTGTTCTTGTTCCTCTCTGCTCTTTTCTTCCTTGTACTTCTTTGTATCTCTAGAATATGCTCCCTTTGAATCAGCTCAACTGAATACCAAGAGGGTGCAGTACTCAGCTGGGATGTAGTGAAGAATAAATACCTCCCAACCACAGCCTAATTCCCAGCCCCTCCAGGCAGGGTCCCTAGAGCGCTAGACGTAGTGGAGGGTGGGGCAGAGGGTGGGCAGAAAAAGCCCAGCCTCCGTTTCTTAAGGTCTGATGGACAGCCTTGACAGTAGCCCTGTACCATTTTTTCCCTTTTCTTCTTTTTTGGCCACCCTTCATGGTACATGGGATCATAGTTCCCTGACCATCCGATCGAACCTTGGCCCCTGCAGTGGGAGCTCAGAGCCTTAACCACTTGGCCACCAGCCATGTCTCTGCCCTGTGCCTTTTCAGCTGTTCCCACAGGCAGTTCTGGAAGGAGTTGGCCTCGTCTCTGTCTCCTCACTTCCTGTGCCCCACCACCTTGCCCCACACACGACCAATACAATTCTGGTTTCTACCTCTTAGAGAGAGTAGGTAACTCACTGCATCTGTCTCTGTTTCCTAACCTATAGCACATGGGCACTGGGACAGCATCTAAAGCACTCCAAAAGTTGGTAAAAAGAAGAGAGAGGGGCAAGAAGCAGGGATTGTGGGGAGAGCAGAGACTATGGAGAGAGAGGGTAAGTTTCCTCTGATGGGTTATGGCATCTGGTGGGAAGAAATGCGTGTCTGGGGCAGGGGTGCATGGCCATGGCCGTGGGTGTCTATGGAGAGAACAGCTACCCCAGGCCAACCTCCTTGGCCTCATGCCATCACATGAGGCCAGAGAATGTAGCTGGGGGTTTTCAGTGACTGAGCTGGGGGCTGCATGGGAAGCTTCTTGGAGGTTCAAAGCCTGAATGCCAGCTGGTCGTGGATGAGCTGCTGGCATGTAATTGTCCTCAGAGTGCCCTCCTCTCTCACACTGATTGCTGCCCCTGCCTCCCTCTCCCCAGTACACACCCACGCGCACACATACACACACACACGCCCAGTCCATTTACATCCCCCCAGAGCCTGTAGCCCCCCATCACTCTCTCTGCCTGGATCCCTTCCCGGGGCACTGATACACATTGAGCATATGTGTGTGTTTTGGTTGGGGAAGGGGGGACAAGGATCGAACATCTGTCCCCCACCCCTACCAGGCTATGCCTGTGAATGGCCCAGCAGGCTTTCTGGCTTCAGAGCAGTGATGCCAGGGGGCAGTGACCCAGCCAGCAGGGGCCAGAGGGCCAAACAGGAGGGGGGATCAGAGAGCAAAGAACAGGCTCCCGGCTGGAAAGCAGACAGCAGGAGCCTTTCCCCACCAGGAGCTAGGGTCTGTTGGCTCAGCCCCTGGAGCTGCTGAAATAAAAGGCCAGGGCCCCTTGTCCAAGAGCGCCCCCGCCCCCCACCCCCAGGGTTCCAGTGGAGGAGCCTGAAGGGAGTTTACTGTGCAACGCATACCACCAGGTCTGGAAATCTGGAGGCAACTGGGTAGAAATGTCCACATCCCAGTGCAGGTGGAACAAAGGCTCGGGAGAACAAGAGCTTCCCTGGTTCCTGTTATTAAACTTGGTACAGAGCAAGCACTCCATAAATATTTGTTTAGTGACTAAATCCAATAAACAAATATTTGTTTAGTAATTCCTCATAACAACTGCCCCCTCAGAGCCCACTAACCTGCTCTCTCTGCCTCCCATTCATTCTCATTCTCCTTCTCTCCCCTCACCCTTTCTCTCTCTCATTTTCCTAGGGCTGGTATAACAGGAAACCACAAACTGGGTGCACTCGTAACAGTGAAAGTCGTGTTCACCTCTTTGCGACCCCATGGACTATAGCCCGCCAGGATTCTCTGTCCATGGGATTCTCCAGGCCAGAAAACTGGAGTGGGTTGCCATCCCCTTCTCCAGGGGACCTTCCTGACCTAGGGATTGAACCTGGGTCTCCTGCATTGCAGGCAGATTTTTTACCAGATGTCTGAGCCACCTAGGAAGCCCCAGGTAGACTACAGCAACACAAATTTATTCTCTTTCCCAGGCTGCAAGTCTGAGCTCAAGGGCTGTGCTCTTTCTGAAAGCTCTTAGGAAGATTTCTTTCTTGTCTTTTCCAGCTCTGATAGTTGCAGGTAGTCGTTGGCATTCTTCAGCTTGCTTATGCATCACTCCAACCTCTTCCTTTTTCTTCACATGGCATTCTGCCCTGTGTGTGTATGTCTAAGGACACCAGTTACTGGATTAGAGCCCAGCCCAATCCACTGTGACCTCTTCTTAGCCACTGCGAAGTCCTATTTCCAAATAACGTCACGTTCTGAAATTTAACCTAATACACCTTCTTTTGCTGTTTTTCTTCCAATAGTAACCCACTCCAGTATTCTTGCCTGGGAAATAACACAGACAGAGAAGCATGGCAGGTTACAGTCCATGGGGTCACAAAGAGTCAGACTCAACCGAGCAACTAACACTTTCACTTTCGCCACTCTATTATTCCTGATACTCTCCCAGGGACCCTATTTTGCTAGTTTAAAATATCAGTTCAGTCGCTCAGTTGTGTCCAAGTCTTTGCAACCCCAGGGACTGCAGCACATCAGCCTTCCCTGTCCATCACCAACTCCCGGAGCTTGCTCAAACTCTTGTCCATAGAGTCAGTGATGCCATCCAACCATCTCATCCTCTGTCATCCCTTTCTCCTCCCGCCTTCAATCTTTGCCAGCATCAGGGTCTTTTCAAATGAGTCAGCTCTTCACATCAGGTGGCCAAAGTATTGGAGTTTCAACTTCAGCATCAGTCCTTCCAATGAATATTCAGGACTGATTTCCTTTAGGATGGACTGATTGGATCTCCTTGCAGTCCAAGGGACTCTCAAGAGCCCTTCTCCAACACCATAGTTCAAAAGCATCAATTCTTCAGCACTCAGCTTTCTTTATAGTCCAACTCTCACAACCATACAGGACTACTGGAAAAACCATAGCTTTGACTAAACGGACCTTTGTCGGCAATGTAATGTCTTTGCTTCTTAATATGCTGTCTAGGTTAGTCATAGCTTTTCTTTCAAGCAGCAAGCGTCTTTTAATTTCACGGCTGCAGTCACCATCTGCAGTGATTTTGAGCCCCCTAAAATAAAGTCTCTCACTGTTTCCATTGTTTCCCCATCTATTTGCCATGAAGTGATGGGACCAGATGCCATGATCTTAGTTTTCTGAATGTTGAGTTTTAAGCCAACTTTTTCACTCTCCTCTTTCATTTTCATCAAGAAACTCTTTAGTTCTTGCTTTCTTCCATAAGGGTGGAGTCATCTGCCTCAGTCAATATCTGAGGTTATTGATATTTCTCTCGGCAATCTTGATTCCAGCTTGTGCTTCATCCAGCCTGGCATTTCGCATGATGTACTCTGCATGTAAGTTAAATAGCAGGGTGACAATATAAAGCCTTGACATACTCCTTTCTCAATTTGGAACCAGTCTGTTGTTCCATGTCCAGTTCTAACTGTTGCTTCTTGACCTGCATACAGATTTCTCAGGAGGCAGGTAAGGTGGTCTGGTATTCCCATCTCTTGAAGAATTTTCCACAGTTTGTTGTGGTCCACACAGTCAAAGGCTTTGGCGTAGTCAATAAAGCAGAAGTAGATATTTTTCTGGAACTCTCTTACTTTTTTGATGATCCAACAGATGTTGGCAGTTTGATCTCTGGTTCCTCTGGCTTTTCTAAATCCAGCTTGAACATCTGGAAGTTCACGGTTCACATACTGTTGAAGACTGGCTTGGAGAATTTTGAGCATTACTTTGCTAGCGTGTGAGATGATGAGTGCAATTGTGCAGTAGTTCAAACATTCTTTGGCATTGCCTTTCTTTGGGATTGGAAAGAAAACTGACCTTTTCCAGTCCTGTGGCCAATGCTGAGTTTTCCAAATTTGCTGACATATTGAGTGCAGCACTTTCACAGCATCATCTATTAGGATTTGAAATAGCTCAACTGGAATTCCATCACCTCCACTAGCTTTGTTCATAGTGATGTTTCCTAAGGCCCACTTGACTTCGCATTCCAGGATGTCTGGCTCTAGGTGAGTGATCACACCATCATGGTTATCTGGGTCATGAAGATCTTTTTTGTATAGTTCTGTTTATTCTTGCCACCTCTTCTTAATAGCTTCTGCTTCTGTTAGGTCCATACCATTTCTGTCCTTTATTGTGCCCATCTTTGCGTGAAATGTTCCCTTGGTATCTCTAATTTTCTTGAAGAGATGTCTAGTCTTTCCCCTATTTTCCCCTGTTTTCCTCTATTTCTTTGCACTGATCACTGAGGAAGGCTTTCTTATCTTTCCTTGCTATTCTTTGGAACTCTGAATTCAAATGGGTATATGTGGCCTTTTCTCCTTTGCCTTTAGCTTCTCTTCTTTTCTCAGCTATTTGTAAGACCTCCTCAGACAACCATTTTGCCTCTTTGCATTTCTTTTTCTTGGGGATGGCCTTGATCACTGCCTCCTATACAATGTCAGGAACCTCTGTCCATAGTTCTTCAGGCACTCTGTCTATCAGATCGAATCCCTTGAATCTATTTGTCACTTCCACTCTATAATCATAAGGGATTTGAATATAGTTTAAAATATTGTTTTATTATTGTAGGCATAATACATGCTCATGGGGCTTCCCAGGTGGCGCAGTGGTAAAGAGTCTGCTTGCCAATGCAGGAGATGCAAGAGATGTGAGTTCAACCCTTGGGTCAGGAGGTTCCCCTGGAGAAGAAAATGGCAACCCACTCCAGTATTCTTGTCTGGAGAATCCAATGGACAGAGGAGCCTAGCAGGGTACAGTCCATGGAGCCACAGAGTCGGACACAACTGAGCGACTGAGCGTACACACACACACATATACACACACACACATACACACACGCGTGTGTACACACACACACACACACAATACATGCTCATGCAAAAATATTCAAGCAGAATAAAAGAGTATAAGGTGAACAAAGTGCTCACACCATTCTTATCCTTCTTAAGCCTGGGATAACCACAGATGGCTTCTTGTGTATCCTTCCAGATTTTATTTTACTTTTTAAATATTTATTTCTTTGGCTGTACTGGGTCTTAGATGTGGAACACTGAATCTCCAATTTTCCTTGCCTCGGGCGGGATCTTTAGCTGCAGCATGCAAACTCTTAATTGTGGCATGTGGGATCTAGTTCCCTGACCAGGGATTGAACCTAGGCCCCTAGGCATTGAGAATGCAGAGTCTTAGTCACTGGAACATCAGGGAAGTCCCCAGATTTAAAAAAGCTTATATATACATACATATATATATATATGTATATATATATATATATATATATATATATATATATATATTCTTAAAACACCAATATGATCATATTATTTGTTCTGTTTTGCAGCCTTTTATTTTTAGCTTACCAATATATTTAGGGTATCCTTTCACATCAGTATATATATATAGTCTCCATCTTTTTTACTTGAATGACTGCCTCATATTGGTCATTGCATAAATTTATCACACGCTTGTAATCAGATCCCTATTTATGGAAATTTGGGTTGCTTCTCAATTTTTCGTATAAGCAATGCTACAAATATATATATATATATATATATTTATATATATATATGCACATATGTGTACCTGTAAGCTAAATTCTTAGAAGTGGAAGTATAGAGGTGACTAACAGTTAACAACAGCTAATGTTTACTGAGTGGTTCTCTTCATTCATCTGTCTAGCAGATGTTCTTGCATGCATGGTAAGTTGCTTCCATTGTGTCTGACTCTGTGCAACCCTACGGACTGTAGCCCACCAGGCTCCTCTGTCTTTGGGATTCTCCAGGCAAGAATACTGGAGTGGGTTGCCATGCCCTCCTCCAGGGAATCTTTCCGACCCAAGGATGGAACCCAAGTAACCTGCTTGGCAGGCATATTCTTTACTGCTGAGTCACCTGGGAAGCCGCCTTTCTAACCTCCTTATATCCCCCCTCGTAAGTCCTGATCCTGAGCATGCTCGGCCAGTGAGACTCTGAGCTACTTCACCAGCTCTGTACCTCCTGCCCATCTCCACGGCCACTGCCTGAGTCTAGGTTCTCACCATCTTTCACTCTGACTACTGCGAAGTAACTGCGTTTAGTCTCCTACTGGGAATCCATCACCTACACTGCTGCTTTGGGGAGTTGTCATATATTTGTTCAACCTCCATTTAGTAAGCAACTGCCAAGTGCCAGATACTGAGCTATGTGCTTATCTCTGATGTTTAAATCTGATCATGTCAGTCGTCTACTTAAAAATTATAATCCCTAGAGGAAGTGGCAACAAGCGTTGCCATAGTTCAGATAATGTCTGCTGTGTCCTGGTCTTCTCTGTTACCCATCCCCACACTCTATCCCTCTGGCCATCTGCATCCCACCACCAAGCAGCCTTTTTCCTTTCATGTTTCCTTTCATGAACGTCCCCTTCGAGAGCTGGAGCTACATCTTACTCATCCTTGAACCCTGGGTGCCTAACATAATGTGTAGCATGGCATTTATTGTGAACTTAAAATTGCCAGGTCTGTTCTAGATGCTTTTTTCATATAATTCTCCTATTAACTCAATAAATAGGTGCTGTCGTTACCCTCATTTTACAGACAGGGAGACGTAGGCACTGATTCAGTTGAGTAACTTGCCTGGAGTTACTTAGGTGGCTACTAAATGGAGGATCCAGAATTTAAACTCAGGCTGTTCCTACACCTGTGTGATTGGTACACCACCTCTCTGTGAAAGACCCGCATCTGAGGATAGCAAAGGAAGACTCCCCTGCTCCCCACCCCCACATGCTTATGTATAATTCATAATTCTAGTAACAGAATGACCTCTACAATCACAGTGCTGAGTATAATCCACTAAGACCTCCAGATCTTTTTCTACCGTTCTGTTTTTAGTTCTGAAATCCCTTAGTCCCTGATACCTATCAGCCTTAAACGTGCTGTTCTTTGTGTTCATGCATTTCTATAATTCCTGGAACTTTTGCAGTTTCAGGGAAATCAGAAATAGACTATGTTCTTTATCACTATCTGTCTTAATTTCCCAGTCTCAACCTTTCTCTTGTCTCTGTCTCTCTGCCTCTCCCTCTCCCGCTGTCCCTCTGTGTGTGTGTGTGTGTGTCTACATGAGCATAAAATGCACAAAGAAAGAGACCAATTAAGATCTTCATATCCTCTGCCTCTAAGAGAGGGTGTCTCATTTTTCAATTAAAGAGGACTATTCCCTGGCCTCTAATGATTTACATTCAGAGGGAAATGCTTTTGCATTAAATACATGAGAAGGCTTTCCACTTTACATCACTGGGTCTTTAGTCTCTGTGTTCCTTGGGTTGCTACCTGTGTTCATAGATTTCTTCCAATTCATTGTGAGTAACAGACTGATTTCCAGAGTCTTCAGGGGTCCCTCTGCCTTGGACCCCTACCTGCCACTGCTCTCCATTGATTTTTGGTTTCCTACGCCAGAAGAGCCTCTGTTTCACCGACATATCCTTGGAATGAAGATGACTACGAGATCTCTCTCGGCTTCCATGGAAAAGTCATTGTGATCTCATTCCCCGTTTATAAATGCAGAGAAGTCACTATTCCGACAAGTCAGAGGACTCTAGTCTTCCTTTTCTATGTCCTCCTCCTTTACCATGGCTTTTCTTCCGTATCTCTCTCTCCTTCCATCTTCCCTACCCCCATCCTGCTGCCTGTTTATTTTTAAAGCCTTACCTCCTAGTCCTGATTGCAAGGCTTATAAATATTCAACATTTCCTAGAAGCAGTCCCTGACTGATATTTCACTGCTCAGTGTTGTTAACCCATCCAATCAGAAATGGAGCTAGACTTTCCTCAGGGTCGCTTCCCTCCACCCCCTTGAGCCTGCCCTGCCAGCATGGGGGCCTTATTTTCCTCTCCAAGGTCTTCATCATAAAGGGACGACCCACTGTGACTTTGGAGCCCTTTATGGATTCCAACCTTGACAGGCGCTGAGACCCCCATCTCTAAATGTGAGAATTTCCAAATAGTCCCTCACAGACAGTTCACTTATTCCAGAGCAATAACCCTTGCATTTAAGGAGGAGAAGGAAAAATAGGTCTGGAGTTATAATCCAGGTAGAAAACTGTAAGCAAGCCCTGAGCCTGGTGCGCAGAAGACATTCAGTAAACATTTTAGTTGTGTTGAGTGATTTCTATGCATATTAAAAAAATGGGGAAAAAACTAAACCAAACCATAAGCAATGGTTGGTTGGGAGCGAGGGAACATATGCAAATTTTCATCTTTCTTTCATTTAAAAATATTTTCTTAATAATGGAAAATATGAAATTGTCATTTTTAAAGTTATTTTTAAAATAATTTTATTTATTTACTTATTTTTATTTTTGGCTGTACCAAGTCTTCCTTGCTGCACAGGCTTTTCTCTAGTTAACTGCAAGTGGGAGCTACTCTCTCATTGTGGTGCTCCGGCTTCTCATTGCGGTAGCTTCTCTAGTTGCAGCGCATGGGCTATAGTAGCTGCAACATGTGGGCTTGGTAGTTTGGGCTTGCTGGCTTAGTTGCTCTGAAGCATGTGGGATCTTCCCAGATCAGGGATTGAACTCGTGTCTCCTGCATTGGCAGGCAGATTCTTTACCACTGAGCCATCAGGGCAGCCCTGAAATTGTCTTTTTTTTAATCTTTATTTTTTGGTCACACCCATGCAGCGTGTGGGATCTTAGTTCCCTGACTGGGGATCGAACCTGCGGCCCTGCCTTAGGAGTATGGAGTCTTAACCACTGCAACCACCAGAGAAGTCCCATAAAATGGTCATTTTAAAGGGTTTAGTGCCCAAACCCAGGCAGCAGCCAATCTCTTCTTACCTGCACTGGTTTGCAGAAAGGCTCAGCAAACCCACAGCTCTTTCTATTGGAGGGAAGAGAGATGTGGGAACAGAAAGCAAGTGCAGGGACTCAGAGAATGGTAGGTCCCTTTGCAAAGATCCTCCCTAAACTTTTCTGCTCATCCAGGCTTGGCTTGAATCCTTCCAGCAACAGGGAGCTCAAAACCTGATGGGAGGGGTTTCCCTGGTGGTCCAGTGGTTAAGAATCTGCCTTGTAATGCAGGGGACACGGGTTCGATTCCTGGCCTGGGAAGATCTCAAATGCAGCAGAGCAGCTGCGGCTATGAGCCGCACATGAGCCTGCGCTCTGAAGCCTGCGAGCCACAACTGCCGAGCCCGTGCACCACAGCTCCTGAAGCCGGCACGCCTGGAGCCTGTGCTCTGCTATGGGAGAAGCCACTGCAGGGAGACGCCCATGTACCGCAGCTAGAGAAAGCCTGCGAGCAGCAGTGAAGACCCAGCACAGCTCAAAATAAATACATAAAATATTTTAAAAAACCAAAACACCTGATGGGATACCTAGGCCAAGACAGATGGCTCCAACAGAGAGAAGGGCTCTGGTCTGTAGACGCCTGCCTCATCTTTGGCGCTGTGTTCTAGCTCAGCCTCTAGCTAAAGAATTGGTTGGGAAGTGGGTAGGAAGAGAAGTGAAGTGAGGTGAAATTCGTTCAGTCGTGTCCAACTCTTTGCGACCTCACGGACTATACAGTCTCTGGAATTCTCCAGGCCAGAATACTGGAGTGGGTAGCCTTTCCCTTCTCCAGGGGGTCTTCCCGACCCAGGGATCGAACCCAGGTCTCCCACATTGCAGGCGGATTCTTCACGAGCTGAGCCACAAGGGAAGCCCAGGGTAGGAAGAGAAGTAGAGCTGAAAAACAGAGATTTAAGGAATTAAGGAAAAGAAAATAGCTCAGTGAGATTCCAACATTGGCTGAGTTAAGCTCATCTTTCAACGCTGTCTTGACCTGTCTTTGCCCAAGACCCACACGGGGACTTAGGCTGGCAGGGGTTGGGGATGGGCTGGGTAGTAATGACTTGTGCCAGCATCCAAAGAAACAGCTTTTCAGCACAGCTTAGAGGGAGACGGAAGCAGGGAATATTCCACAGGGCTATTTCAGAAGGCCAGGGCAGCTGTCAGAGGAAGCTGCAAAAGTGCGTGTGTGTGTGTGTGTGTGTGTGTGAGGGGGAGGGTCGGTGTGGGGACAGGGCTCATGTGTTTGGGGCTCTATTAACTAACTCCCTCCCATCCATCACAGCCCCCCTCCCAGGCCGCTGCAGCCCTGGCAGCTGGGCTACCCCGGGGAGGCTGGGCTGAGGGTCCCTAAAGGGAGCCAGGCTTCAGGCAGAGCAGCGGAGACACATGTGTGCCTGGTCGGGTTGCGGCTGGCGCCTCATTGAGAAGGGGGCTCTCCAAGCTGGGCTTCATTAGGGCAGTGGCACTAATAGGGGAGGGGGTGCAGGGGGCTGGGCTGACAGCCAATTACTTGCTCGTCTGCATTATGGATTAACCCATCTGGGTCTGGGAGATTGGCTCTGAAAGGGGCACAAAGGGGGGGGCGTGACCACAATCACACACCGAATTATCCAGTCTGAGCGCAATTGTCCACCAACAAACGGGGCCTCAGGATGGGTGACCCCCTTGGGTTCTCTCCGTCCCCCACCCCTCTCCCCACAGGAAGAGTCGGAGATAAACTGCCGGCTGGTTAAAAGGCCGGATCTGGCATGAGGAGGAACAAGGATGCCCCTCCCGAGAAGGAGGGGATTTAGAGGAGACAGGCCAGGTTTGAGATGAAGCCAGAGAAGTCAAAAGCCAAACAAAAGTTCTCCCAACAGACTTGATAACTTCAGTCCTCTAGTTCAGAGACAAAGGATGACGTAAGGAACTTGCCCATCTGAAATACCGGACAGAATCAGAGAGCAGAGGGCCTTAGCCAAGTCTAGGGGAAAAGACAGAAGGACTCTCAGAGTTGGGGGTCTCCATCTCACCCATCACCCTTTCTGAGGCTAATTGATTCCAGACATGAAAAAGGGGCTCTCAGATGGGGTCTTGGAGGACCCCTGCCCTGCTCTGGCATCTCTGATGCTCTCCCAGTGGGAGTGCCCTGCACCCTCCCCCACACCTTCTCTAGGAATAAGCCCACCACGCAGGGTGATGGAGGGAAAGATGGGAGGGGGCGGCAGGCAGGGGGGCTCTCTACTCTGGCTAATCCCCTCATTACCATCTCATAATCAGAACCACGCTTTCAATGTAAATGGGGATGTTAAATATTGGTTTCTCTAGACACAAGCTCCTTTGGAAAAAATTACTGATGCTCCTTCTTTTGCCAGCGCTGGCTGGCTCCCACAGTGAGGGGGGTGGTGGTGGCAGCGAGTACTAGTGAGGGCTGGGGGCTTCCGAGTCTGGTTGGTGGGGAAGGTGAAGGTGAATGATGAACAGGGGTGGAATGATTTGGTTTTGGTTGATCTGGGCAGCCTCCATTTTCCTGATTTGGCAGAAGAAACTCACCAGGAGGAAACTGGCTCATTTTGAATTCATCAAGACTTTGTCAGGGCTGATTGGCTTCTGGTCTCCAATCACTCTAGACTGGAGATCAATACGGAGTTGTAGACCCCAAAGTCAGATTACTGGGGGAACAGAGGTGTAGTCAGTGGGCAGTTTAGGCACCTTGCCCTTCGCCCATTGCTAAAAACACCTGGCACACCCCTGGACAGTGACCTAGACTCCCCTTCCAGCCATTTCTAGACACAAAGCACAACGTAAGGTGACAATGACTTTTCACATGCAAAGGTTCATGCTTGTCCCTTTTCAAGCAGTCCTGTGAAACAGCTATGGCTGTCATCATCCCAGCTGGCAGATGGAGCTCGGGGTCATCAAGTGACTCACCGAGGCCCACGTGGCTGCTCAAGGGCAGATTCATACTGGAACATGCTTCGTCCAGGTCCAAACTCAGCCCCATCCCCTTGTGCCATGCCCTAGCCTTTAAAACCAAGACAACTATTCCTGTGCCATTTGTGGGGACACGGAGAGCATCTGGTGTGTCTGCAGTCTAACCATAGAAGTGTGAGCATTGAGAGGTGGGAATGGGGGCTCTGGGCTTCCCCGGTGGCTCAGTGATAATTTGTCTGCCCGTGCAGGAGACGCAGGAGACGGGGGTTCGATCCCTGGGTCAAGAAGACCCCCTGGAGAAGGAAATGGCAACCCACTCCAGTATTCACCCACCTGGAGAATTCCATGGACAGAGGAGCCTGGTGGGCTCTTTGCAGAGTCAAACACGACTGAGGGATTGAGCGCGCACGCAGTCGTGGGGCTCTGCCAGTGCAGTTAGGACACAATGCTGCAGGCTGTTGGCAAGGCCATTCACCCCCTGTTCTCTCTCTCTGGTCAGGCGCCCCACCCCTCATGGACCTGTCCCTCTCCTGGGTCCAAAACCGAGTGTGAAAGGAATAATGACGACAACAACAGGGGCTCCTTCTCCCATTTGCTTAGCATCTTACAGTTCGCAGATCTTTCCCACGCGTTATGTGGTTAGACCCTCACAACCGCCTTCAAACTAGCACCAGTGCTTGATGCTAAGGACCTGGGCTCCATAATCACATGGTAGGTTCACTGCCCAGCAGCACTTAGTAGCTGGGTGGCCTTGGGCAAGTCACCTCAGGTTTCCCGCCCCCATGTCCTTCTCTATGGAATAAGAAGAAAAGACCTGCCTCCTAGAGTCTGGGGGAGCAATAAAGAGAACACATGCCATGCGTTTCACCACCTGCTTCCCTGAGCTGCTAACTGGTTTCTTCCCACCTAAAGCAGCAGGAATGCGCCTTCAGCTACTTCTTCCTCTTTCACGACCATGTTCCTATTCCACACATTTCTCTTCCCCAAAGTAGCATCTTTCTGCCTTCTTATTATAAAGCTATATTGGAAGGAAACAGACTCACAGACATAGAGAAGAGACTTGAGGTTGCCAAGGGGGAGGAGATCTGGGGGGGCGGGGGGGGGGTAGGTTCAGATTGGGAGTTTGGGATTAGCAGATGCAAACTATTGCACATAGGATGGATAAACACTATATTCAGTAGCCTGTGATGAACTGTAATGGAAAAGAACATGAAAAAGAATGTAGCCATACATCCATACATCAGCTTTTCCTGTTAGCATAAGCTAACATAACATTTTAAATCAAATATACTTGAATAAAATAAATTTTTAAAAAAATTACACCTGCCGGATGCTTACAGGAGTGTCTAGTACATACTATTAATAAGATCTCAATCAACCTTAGCCATTTTGTGGTGGGCTAAGGAGTATGATCCCATTTTATGGATGCAGAAACAGAGGCTCGCCGGACTAATTTGTCTACTGGTTGAGTTCTGTCGCTCAGCCATGTCCGACTCTTTGCGACCCCAGGAGCCACAGCACGCCAGGCCTCTACGGGTTACTCAGTTGGTAAGGGCAGAGCTGGTTCCTAATTCGGGTCCGGAAGGAGACCTGCAGGTGGTCTGGGACTCCTGCCAGACAATGAAAAGGACGGCGTCCCGAGGTCCTTTGTTGGGTTTTAGACTGGAAGAGCAGTTTCTCTCTCAGTTGAGCGAGGCTGGGCACACGCGGAGGAAGGAGAAACGAGTTCTCCAGGGCGGCGACCCCTCCTTTTCCCCGAGGAGCGAGTGGAGCCCGGGGCACCAAGTGGCTCGCGCTGCGCCTCCCCTGAAAAGAGGGGGTGGGAGATGCCTTCGGAAGCCCCCTCCTCCCTAGGGCCTCAGACGGCTTCCGCTGCTCGGCTCCCTCCGTTTAGCTTTCTTCTCATTAACTCCCCGGCCTCATTAATCAGCCCGGATGAAATGCGCCCCCGGGAACACTGCCCGCCCGCTCCGCCGTTTGGCGCTTTAATTATCCTCCCAGCGGGATGAGGCAGGGTGGGCGACGACCGTGTGGTACACACATACACACACAGACATACACACACACCCCTCCGGTCCAGGACCCCGCCGCATCAGCACACACACACACACACACACACACACATACCCTCCGGTCCAGGACCCAGCCGCATCAGCCCCAGGACACACACACACACACACACACACACGCACACCCGCTCTGGTCCAGGACCCAGCCGCATCAGCCCGAGGACAGACACACACACACACACACACACACACACACACACACCCTCTGGTCCAGGACCCAGCCGCATCAGCTCCAGGACAGACAGACAGACAGACACACACACACACACACACACACCTCTGGTCCAGGACCCAGCCGCATCAGCCCCAGGCCACCCTAGCCTCTGCTTAGCATCTGTCAGTTTACTATCACATAGTGTCATTTGCATCCAGCCCCCTCCTTCCTGGAGAAGGGGGAACTTCCTTCTGTCCAAAAAAGTCCACAAAGCTTCATCTCTCCGATCTAATTTCATTTACTAACCAAATCCTTGCTGACCTGCCTACTGTGTGCTGTGCTTCTAGTGTTGGAGGTACAGACTAGCACCTGTGAGGCCTCAGGAAGCGCCCACATCCTCCAGGTGGCAGACAAGTGGAAGGAAAAAACACCCTAACTTAAAAAAGAAAATAGGAGAACAAAAAACCCACACAGGGGCCACAGAAGTGCAGAGCATGACAGTGAATGGAATCAGGGCCTGCCCAAAGCAGGTTTCCAAAAAGACCAAAGCTTGAAGGGAGACTTTAAAAAAAAAAAACAACAACTTTTTATTTTGTATTGGCGTATGGTGGCTCAGATGGTAAAGAATCTGCCTGCAATACAGGAGACCCATGTTTGAAACCTGGGTTGGGAAGATCCCCTGGAGTAGGAATGGCTACTCCCTCCAGTATTCTTGCCTAGAGAATCCCATAAACAGAGTCGGCAGGCCCATGAGGTCGCCAAGAGTCCGGACACAGAGTGACTAACACTTTCATAGCTGATTAATAATGTGATAGTTTGCGGTGAACAGAGAGCAAAGGGACTCAGCCATAGATATCCATGTATCCATTCTCCCTCCAAATCCCCTCCTATCCAGGCTGCCACATAACATTGAGCAGAGTTCCGTGTGTTCTACAGTAGGTCCTTGTTGATTATCCATTTTAAATATAGAAGTGTGCCCATGTCCATCCCAACTTGAAGGGAGACTTTTTAAAAAAAATGATTTCATTATCCTTAACTTATGTATTTTGGGGGGGTCATGCTGCAAGGGCCTGTGGGATCTTTTCCACTGAACCTGCACCCACTGCATTGGAAGCATGGACTCTTAACCACTGAACTGCCAGGGAACTCGCCTGAAGGGAGACAAACTATAAATGAGAGTTAGCTGGGGAAGGAATGGGTGCTTAAAGAAGCAAATAGAAAACGCAGGGGACAAAGTACAGACTGCACTGTGTGTGCAAAGTCCTGTGGGTAATTCCCTCTGGCTGGAGGATGGGGTCGTGACAAGGGAACAGCATGTGGTAAGACACAGCTCATGGGAGCCTTGTATGGTGTGCAGAGGAGGCTGGCTTATATCTAACCTGAAGGCAATGAGAAGTTACTGACAGATCTTTAAGCCAGAGAGTGACATGATTAGATTTATGGCTTGGAACATCCTCTTTTTGATGAGGAGGACAAATGGAGGAGACAGGAATGGAGGCAGGAAGGCTAATTAGCAGGCTAGGTGACTGACTGGGTGTGGGAGGCAAGAAAGAGAAAGAAGGATTTGGAATAGTATCAAGTTTCCCCTGCAAAGTGTGTTTTGGGAATTGGGAGGGAGGTTGTCTTGAGGTGTTTCAAGGTCTCTGACTTAGCTCAAGTGAAAGGTAAGGCAGAGAATTCCCTGGTGGTCCAATGGTTGAGACTTCACCTTCCATGTAGTGGGTGTGGGTTCAATCCCTGGTCAGGGAGCTAAGATGCCACATGCCTTGTGGCCAAAACATTAAACAGAAGCAATATTGTTGTTGTTGAGTTGCTAAGTTCTGCCTTACTCTTTTCATCCTCATGAACTGCAGCACCCAGGCTTCCCTGTCCTTCACTATCTCCCAGATTTTGCTCAAACTCATGTCCATTGAGTCAGTGGTGCTATCTAACCATCTCATCCTCTGGTGCCCCCTTCTCCTTTTGCCTTCAATCTTTCCCAACATCGGGGCCAGGAGACTTGTCTTCTCCTCCTAGGTAGGTAAATTACTTCACCAGCTCTCTCATCTGTAAGATGAAATACAGATTGAATCTGATTTACAAACTCACACCCTCAGTGTCCAGGCAGGTAACAGAAGAGATCCGAGCAGTTCAGGAGAAGAACGAATGTCCACCAAGTCTGGATGGGAGGGGAGTTTGGCAGAGGATGGATACATGCCCTTTAGCCACAGATTAGCTGTGTTGGGAAAGAGCTCAGGATTGCCCTATTGTCCTCAGGAGAAGACGGAGCATGGTATTTTTATTATGGTGTCTCCTAATTTAAAAATACTCATGTAATAAAAAACGTAGTCGCTGTAAAATCCATCAAATATATTTAAAGTCTTGAGTTTATAATGATTTTTTAAAATCTTGCTTACCTTTAGAGGATGCTAAGGAATTGGCTCATTATTTTGAGAAATAATAGGCAAAGGAAAAGAACTGAGAATTTATCGTACCTTTTCTATTTGGATATACCCCAACATAAAGAAATAGTTGATGACAGGTTTTCTTTAGAGAAGTATTCCAGCTAATAAATGAAGATGGAATTACAGAATTAGAATGTCACAATTTGGCAACCCCTAATGAAATAGTGGATCCAGGCAATGATCCTTGCTGGATGGTGATATATCACAACAAAAAAAACAGACAAGCAGACATGACTGCTGTCGCAATTACACAATATTGCCTATGAAGTATTCTAGTGAAAAAATATCAAGCATTAATTGATCAAGCCTCTATATCTAACAACCAATTTACAGGAAATATAGGGGCGTAAGAACATGTTAAATGACACCATGGGGATACATTCAACAAAATTCAGAGTGTGGAAAAATTTTCAGAATGATCCAGTTTTGTCAACAGATAAATTGCAAAGAAAAAACAGATAAAGAGGTGGAACATCCAGTTAAAAGAGACATTACACTGTATAGTCTCATCTGGGTCCTCATTTGAACAACAGAGAATAAACATAAAACATAAAACAGTTGGGGAAGGTTCAATATTGATTATATATTGGATGATATATTTCAGGTGTGCCAATGTTATTATTATGTTATTTAATGAGATCTTACCTTTTAAGACTACACTGAAATATTTACAGAAGTAATATAATTTCTCACATTTGCTTCAGAATTATGAAGGGAGAGAGATAAAGGAAGACTGTCTTTAAATGGACAAGTGCTAAAGCTGGGTAATGGGTTCATGGGGGTCTCATTCTATTTTTCTAATTTTGTGTCTATTTATTATACAGAATATGCAACTTATCCATAATAGGATGCTGAAAAATACTTGAAGGGTCAAAACGTGTCTGTCCTCTCGATTTGGCCCAGCATCTTCCAGATTGTGGCCTCTATATCTAATGAGCTTCAGCCTCCACTCAACTCTGCCTTCACCCCCGAACCCTAAGTAGTAAGGCCCTTTATCACTAAACCTGGCTGTCCCAACCTTTCTCTGGCCCCTTTTCAGGTCCTTTCCCAGAGATGCCCATCTCCCAGCGTCGGTGACATCGTGGCAAAGAGGAGCATGAGACAAAGCCACAAAGACCAGGGCCGGTTCCCTGAGACAGAAGACACCCCAGGATTAGGGAGCTGGGTGTCAGTGGCCATCACAACCTAGCGCCCTTCCTTTAGTTCCCAACTCCTCTGTCCAATTCTTTAGCCCCAACATAAAAGGTACACACACACACCTGCCCAGATCGCCCACCTTTTCCTTCAGCATTCCAGAGCCCAGGCAAAGGTATCGACCGACCAGGAAAAGAAAACAAAAAGACGGCATCTCCCCCAGAACAGTTCGGGTTAGAGAAGAGAGTCGTAATCTGGGGAGATGGAGCCTTTGAAGCGCGGGAGGGGAGCGAGTCCCCTGACCCGCAGGCTTGAGTCAGAGACCGCGTTGGAGACAGGCCGGTACTTTTTTGTGTAGCCTCGGCTAGATGCATCCCCTCCCCACCCCTCCCCAGGCTCCCTCCTTGAAAGACCCTTCCCCGGGCGCTCCCCACGGCCCTAGCTGCTCATTTCGAACGCACGAGCCCGGCAGAGACAGGCCTGTTACTACGGTAGAGCGCAGGGGGCGCGGAGCCGACGCGGACAATGGGCAATCTGCGAGCCCGCTGGGCGCGCGCTACACGGGTGCGCCCGTCTCTGCCCAGCCCCGGAGGGCCTCTTGTGGTTCCCTGGCTCCTCCTCCCGCCAGGCCCTGGGGGCCCAGATTGGCTCAAACGTCGGGGGTTTGGCTGGGGTCGGAGATCGGCTGTAACTGGACGGGCGTCCACCACGCAGGCCTCGTCCCTCCACCCTCGCGCGCTCCGGCCCGGGGCTCTGGCGGCCGGCCCTCCCCCGACCCCCCCTCTTTCCACACCCGCTCCCCGGCCGATCGGGGTAATGAGCAGCCCTCGGCCTGGCCCCCGCCCCATTGTGTACAATATGGGGGTGAAGCCGGGTCTCCGCGTGCGATGGAGGGTGACCGCGCGCGGCTGCGACCCCCGCTTCACACCTGCTCCCCGCCCCCAGCCCGGGGCCGCCGGGGGTGTGTCCTCTCCCTCCCCGCGGGAGGGGCCTCAGCTGGGGCTGCACTTGGTAAAGAGGCCGTGGAGAGGCCGGCGGCGGCCCGAGGAGGGGCTATAAATTTGGAACAGATGCGACCTGACAGGCCCCCAGCCCGGGGAGGTGGCGGGGGGGGGGGGGGGGGCGGTACTGCTGTTCACCTCCCAGGTCCCATCTTGTCGTCTGCTGCTGAGTTAGACTGCGGACGAGGTGACCCGGGAGTTTGGACGTATGGAGGCCTTCTCCCCCTCACTACCCACCCCCGCCCCCGTCAGTGTCACCCCTCTTCCGCTCTTTGTGCCCACGTGTGGGGAGGAGAAATGGAAACCAGGGAGGTGCCTGAATCACCATTGCTTTCCCCTTTAAAAGAGTGATTTCTGCTTAAGAGATTGACGAAGTCTGGCTCTGGCCTGGCACGTTTTGGCAGCAGCTAGAGAAAAATACGGCAGACAGCAGGGCATGCTTCGCCTGTTCATTCCACACCATTTGAAGGCCCGTTTTGGCTTCCCTGGTGGCTCAGCTGGTAAAGAATCCGCCTGCAATGCGGGCAACCTGGGTTCCACCCCTGCGTTGGGAGGATCGCCTGGAGAAGGGAGCCACTCCAGTATCCTGGCCTGGCCATGGGGTTGCAAAGAGTTGGACACAACTGAGCGACTTTCACTTTGTACTAAAAAACCCAAGGGAGAGAGGCACAGGCAGCCGGGATGCCAGGAGAGTAGGAACCAAGCTCAGAAAAATGCTAAGGAATAATGCCTGCCCCGAGCGCTTCCCAGGTGCTCAGTGGTAAGAATCCTCTGGCATTGTCAGGAGATGTGGATTTCATCCCTGAGTGGGGAAGATCCCCTGGGGAAGGAAATGGCAACGGACTCCAGCATTCTTTCTCTGGAAATCCCATGGAAAGGGGCCTGGCAGGCTTCAGCCCATGGGGTCACAGAAGAGTCAGACAAGACTGAGCAACAATGCCTGTCCTGCTCTAGGGACTTTAGGTGATTCGTTGTGTACGTTTAAATAGCATTTCCCTTTGGTAAGTACAGTCCTCCCTGGATGTCCTCTGGGGCTTGGCTCCAGTACCTCCATATAAAAAATCTGACACTCAAGTCCCTTATATAAAATGTCCTAGTATTTGCATATCGCCTATGCACATCCTCTTATATACTTTAAATCGTCTCTAGACTACAACTAATACAACAACTCCTGTATGCACGCATGCTAAGTCACTTCAGTCGTGTCCGACTCTTTGAGATGCTATGGACTGTAGCCAACCCTGCCCCCCCAGGCTCCTCTGTCCATGAGGATTCTTCAGGCAAGAATACTGGAGTGGGTTGCCATGCCCTCCTCCAGGGGATCTTCCTGACCCAGGGATCCAACCTACATCTCTTATGTCTCCTGCACTGGCAGACGGGTTCTTTACCACTAGTACCACTTGGGAAGCCCACAACAACCCCTACTACAGTGTAAACGCTATGTAAGTATATAGTTGCTTTCCTACAGCAAATCCAAGGTTTGGTTTTTAGAAATTTTTTTTTCTGCATATTTTCAATCCAGGACTGATGGACTCTGCAACTGCAGAACCAGCCGATCCAGAGGACCCACTGTAGTATTCTCCCCATGCAACAGAGGAGGGAGCAAGGTGCTGATGCTGCCTGGGGTTTAATGGAGTTCGTTTTCAATCCAGGTATCCCAGCCCCACGTGGGGGAGGTGAGAGGGGGTGCTGATGGGGACCTGCCAGTAAACCACACTGCCCAGGAGATGAGGTGCGCCTGTCATGGATCCAGACGGAAGTGGAGAGAGTTGAAACAGTGTCAGTTGGCCCAGCCCTTGCTTATCTTATCAGTCCTGAACACTGTGCAGCTACTGTTCTGGAGTAGCATGATTTGAGGGCTCAGCCCATGTCTAAAGATTGTGGTATAGTCACCAATCTGACCTAGGGTAAATTCGGGGGTTAGTCTTACAACAATGGTGCCAAGCGGAGCTGGCAAAAGGCACTGTGGTGTAGTGTCATCTCCCTTTACAGATGTTCTCTGCTTCCTCTCCTCTTGCAGAAACCATCACTTCTTCTCTTCCACCCCACCAGTCTCCCTGGTCCATACCCACTTGGTTTGTAGACTCATGGCTCTCAAACTTTGGCATGCATCAAAATCACTTGGAGTAAAGTAATTAGCCTCCAACTAATAAAAATAAATGGAAAAAAAAAATCACCTGGAGAGCTTGTTAAAAACACTCCCAGGAAAAAAAAAAACAAAACACTCCCAGAGGGACTTCCCTGGTGGTCCAGTGGTTGTGAGTCTGCTGGTCAATGCAGGGGACATAGGTTTGATTTCTATGGTCTGGAAAGATCCCACATGCCTCAGAGCAACTAAGCCCATGAGCCTCAACTACTGAGCCCCTGCCCTAGAGCCCCAGAGCTGCACCTACTGAGCCTGTGTGCCTTAGAATACGTGCTCAGCAGCAAGAGAAGCCACTTCAAGAAGCAGCCTGTGCACCGCATCTAGACAGTAGTCCCGGCTTGCCACAACCAGAGAAAGCCCCCAGAGAGCAATGATACAGAGCAGCTGAAAATAATAAAAATAGTTTTTTTTTTTTTAAATTTGCCAGAGATTCTGATGTATTTAGTCTGGGAAGTCCTGGGACCTGGGAATTTGCATTTCTACAAATTTTCCAGGTGAGGGCGGTGGGGATGCCTGGGGCTGCAATCTGAGAGCACTGGCCTGGGTGGAAGGAAAAGTATGGGCTGGTGAAAGAGGAAAGAAGTGATACGGCTGGAGGATATTATTGAAAGTTCAAGGTCCCCAGAGTCCTGGGGTATCTTTACTTTCTGTGAGGGACAGATAGACTGAAATACTCAAGCAATCCTGGGCATATTCCAGAATTAGCCTAGGGCATGTGTGTTTTGTCTGGAGATTTAGCACTCCCCCTAATGGACTCAAACAACTCTGCACCCTCCAGTGAAAACCAAAATTACCTAATTTATTTTCCCAACCTAACTTGGTCATCTATTCATCTCTTTGGCACTAAAGGTGCAGGGATGTGATCTTACACATTTTTGTTTGCAAACTGATTTGCATGTTTTTCTTTCCGTGGAAAGGCATTTTATTTTGATGAGCATGGTTTTTGGTGCTCAGTGGTGCTCAACTCCATGGATGATGGTGTATGCATGAATGAATGCTTTCTTCTTTAGGAGAATCCTAACACCTACCAGTCCCCTCCTTCTTTCCTTTGCTTCTTCTCCCAGCTGTTCTAAAATACTCTGAAAGTGATTTAAGATCCAGATATTTGCTGAAAAATTCTCCTCAATATGTCAGCATCATTATGAAGTTAGGAGAATTTGGCTGATGGCTAAGCAAGCAAGCCCAAGTTAGAGGCTGAGGATGGGTTCTGTAAAAATATGTGTTAAGTCACCTCAGTCATGTCTGACTCTTTGAGACCCCGTGGACTAAACAGTCCACAGAATTCTCCAGGCTAGAATACTGGAGTGGGTAGCCTTTCCCTTCTTCAGGAGATCTTCCCAACTCAGGTCTGCATTGCAGGCGGATTCATCATCAGCTGAGCTACAAGGGAAGCCCTTGTAAAATATATGATTGTTCAGTTCAGTTCAGTTCAGTCGCTCAGTCGTGTCCGACTCTTTGCGACCCCATGAATCACAGCACGCCAGGCCTCTCTGTCCATCACCAACTCCCGGAGTTTACTCAAACTCACGCCCATCAAGTCGGTGATGCCATCCAGCCATCTCATCCTCTGTTGTCCCCTTCTCCTTCTTTCCCCCAATCCCTCCCAGCATCAGGGTCTTTTCCAGTGAGTCAGCTCTTTGCATGAAGTGGCCAAAGTATTGGAGTTTCAGCTTCAGCATTGTATATGATTTTAAACATATATGATTTAAAAAAAAAAATCAGTATAGCAAGAAATTAGATGAGAAAAGCAGGTGACATTTTATTTCTTCCCACCAGGTGGCAGACCTTGCCCAATCAATGAGAATTAACCCTGCACTTGGAGCCTGGCCTATACTCGACATTTTTCCACTCAGAACCAGGACAAAGGGCTGTTTCTCTACTTAAATGACTTGGGAATTGAAGCAGGAAGAGCTGTTATTGGAAAATACCTCTGTAACAGCTGCCGAGGTACTTGGTGATCCCTTGAGTTTCCTCAAGGGCTCTCTGAGACGTCTTAGTTTTTCCTTCTGGGAAAGAGGTCCACCCTGCTCTAGATGTAAGAAAATGGGTTACTTAACTAAGAAAAATGCAAAGAATGTAACTTCAGACCAGAAGTTTCTACATATGAAGCAGCCCTGAACCACTTTAAGGCCCAGGGCTTGGCTTCTTCCTCCCAGGGACCCTTGGCGGTCAGCCTCTATTTCCTACCACCCACGAGTTCTTTGTTCTCTTGCTGGCATTGAATCTTCCTCAAATTATTAATAAAAATGACCACTTTATTTTAACTCTAAAGTCCACTCTGGGACCTTCTTACTTAAATTCCAGCTTTCCATCTAATGGACACAAGGATGTTCTCTAATACACACCCAAGTGATCATGACCCTCCCTCAGATGATACTCAACATGTTACAAAACCTAAATCATACAGTAACTTTAGCAAATTACATGCTCATAGCAAGAATATACATTGTTATTATTGTCTAGTCACTAAGTCCTGTCTGACTCTTTGAGATCTCAAGGACTGTAGCCCACCAGGCTCCTCTGTCCACGGGATTTCCCAGGCAAGAATACTGGCGTGGGTTGCCATATCTCCCGTAAGGGATCCCTGACCCAAGGATCGAACCCCACATCTCCTACATTGACAGGTGGATGCTTTACCACTCAGCCACCAGGGAAGCCCAAGAATATTCATATGTGTGTTAAAATATATACACAGTGTCTTACAGGAGAACTCAGTGAATGTTTTGGGAGATGAGCAGGTGAAGATTCTGTTTTATGCACTGTTTTTATCTCAGTTGTATGTGCAACAGATACTGAGAATACAATAGTACCCACTCCAGGGCCAGAGTCAGAGCAGATCATACCTACACAGGAAACAGGAAGTTGTGAGATTGGATTGACACATATATACTATTGATACTATGTATAAAGTAGATAACTAATGAGAACCTACCATCTAGCACAGGGAGCTCTACTTAATTCTCTGTGGTGACCTGCAGAGGAAGGAAATCCAAAAGGGAGGGGTGTTTGTACATATATGACTGATTGATCCTGTTGTATAGTAGAAACTAACACAGCATCATAAAGCAGCCACACTCCAATAAAAATTAACTTAAAAAAGAAAGAAAACAGGAAGTCGCCTATACCATTGTCATGTTCTCAAACACAGGTGGGACATTACCCTCAGCTCATCAGCTTGAAGCACTGTTGTTCCATCGCCAAGTCGTGTCTGACTCTTTGTGACCCCATGAACTGCAGCACTCCAGGCTTCCCTGTCCTTCACTATCTCCCTGAGCTTGGCCAAGCTCATGCCCATTAGGTCAGTGATGCCACCTAACCATCTCATCCTCTGCCATCCCCTTCTCCACTTGCCCTCAGTCTCCCACCATCAGGGTCTTTTCTAATGAGTCAAATCTCCTCATCAGGTGGCCAAAGTATTGGAGCTTCAGCTTCAGCATCAGTCTTTCCAGTGGATATTCAGGGTTGATTTCCTGTAGGATTGACTGGTTTGATCCTTGCAGTCCAAGGCTTGGGGATGTGTAAATCCCAGGCAATAGTGACCACTTTAGCTAAAACTCAGCCCAGAAAGCTTCAGTGGGCAGTTCCCTGATTCTGCAGCAGCTCCCTTGGTCATCTTAAATGTTTATAGAAATCTTGCGCTAAAGACAGAGACTATGAGGGAAGAAATTAGATAATTGAAATAGTACCCATTTGGGTTTTTTCTCTGTGGATTGTTAACAGAGTCAGTCAAACCCATGCTTATGGAATGCCCACAGGGCACATAGTAGGGTACTTCACCCCTCATTGAAAAATCTGTTAAAACAATTAGTAGACCATGCTTAGAAACTTTTTCTCCACAAAGAAATTTGCTTTAGTTGCTGGGGTAACAGGAACTAATTTGAGATGTAAAACTAACACCCCCCTTTTGCACTAGGAAGGCTTTATGTAAACTGTCACATACTACAAATTAGATATGTGAATTTATTTGTACCTGTGTCTGTGTATATGGACTTAAAAGCTACAAACGTAATAAGATAAGGGGAAAATAATGTTAAAAGTTAGTGAATCATCTTCTACTAATGCTCCAAAGTTAAATGTTTACCTGGGAGGTTATGCCCTGGTTATAGGCCATTAATGACCATCAATAAATAAAAGTGTGTTCACATCTACACTTATGGAATGTCATATTGTCTTGACTCTCACACAAAAACAAGACTCAAAGAAAACCCACTTTGGGGCTTCCCTGGTGGTCTGTCTAGTGGTTGAGAATCCACTTCCCAATTCAGAGGGCACGGGTTCCATCCCCGGTCTGGGAAGACCCCACATGCCTCAGAGCAACTAAGCCCAGGAACCACAACTACTGAAGCCCATGTGCCCTAGAGCCCATGCTCCCCAACAGTAGAAGCCACCACAAAGAGAAGCCCGAAACTAGACAGTAGCCCCTGCTCGCTACAACTCGAGAAGATCCACGCAGCAAGGAAAACCCAGCACCGCCAAAAATAAATAAATCTTCTTTTAAAAATCCACTTTTACCAAGATACTGTTGATCAGTGCAAATGGCTAGACTCATTCAAACCAACATTCGATCATTGAAATTGATTTATAAACATAAGGAGATTTCGTAAGTTTATTTGTTGCTTTTTCCCACTGCTAACTTTAGCAACCTTTATTAACATATGTACACATACACAGTTGGTTCTGCCTTTTTTCAATTATTAGTTCAACAAGGAATTTTCATCACATACTTAGGGCACTGAAACAGAACTTGTTGCCGGGAGGAAGCCAATTCTGACTCCACTTGGAACTGTTTCCTTGACTTGCTTTTCTTTGCTTTTGTTATTATAATCATACAGAATGGTTTGCCTCAGAGAATCCTGACTGTTAAACTAAAGTGCCCTTGTTCAGAACACTATCCACCTGTGGGTGGCAGGAAGGAAGAAATTAACACATCCCCTGCCTGAGGCTTGCCATTCTAGGAGATGTCTGCAAGATTAATGGCCTTTTTACTTTGCTTCCTCACCTCCCCTCATCTCTAATCTATAAAAGAACCTGGCATCCAGACCCCATAAGATGGTTATTTTGAGGTGCTACCCTGCCATCTTCTTGGTCTGCAGCTCCCCTATTAAAGTCTCTTCCTTGCCTCAACACCTGTCTCTTGGATTCACTGGCCTGTCGTGCAGCGAGCAGAGCAAGCTTGGACTCGGTAACAGACTTACCCCCATATCCTGCAAAGCCTGAGTTATCTAGTAGAGCATTTCGACTTGAGGGAGATGCGGGGTCTTGTTGATGGTGCCTGGTCATAGTAGGGTCCCTCCATTGCTACTCCTGTCCCGTGTTCTAGTCCCAAATCTCTGCAAACAGCATCCGACCCAAGATTCTCTACAGAATCCCCTAGATTCTTTAGGGAAGAGGAGAAAGAAAACAGACGTGGGCAGAGGGCCTTAGAATTTATTCAAAAAGTGTATCCACATGTGAGTGTAAGGATATCTGCTGTATATATTGAAAACATTGTCACTATATAACTCTTCCCATTAGAAGATGAGTCTCTTTTTTAATATGTTTATTTATTTATTTGTGGTTGCACCGGGTCTTCATTGCTGGGTGGGCTTTCCTCTAGCTGTGGTGAGCTGTCTACTTGTGGTGCTTGGAGTCCTCATTGTGGTGGCTTCTGTTATTTCGGAGCGCAGGCTCTCGGGCACGCGGGCTTCAACAATTGTGGCACGTGGGCTCAGTGGTTGGGGCTCCTGGGCCCTAGAGCACAGGCTCAGTAGTCGTAGCTCACTGGATTCGTTGTTCCTCAGCATGTGGGATCCTCTAGGACCAGGGATCAAACCCATCTCTCCTGCATTGGCAGGTGGATTCTTTACCACTGATCCACCAGGGAAGCTCCCAAGAGATGAGTCTTAAAAGTGAAAAGAATACACTTTCCATCAAGTGGTAGAACTGTGGTGACAGACATATGGAAAAGAATATAGGTTTAGAGCATAAGCTGAGGTCAGTCACAGCATCAAAGTTGAGATTTATCACTTACCAGTGATCTCGTTTTGGAAAAGTAACAACTTCTCTGACCTAAGGCTAAACATCTCACTTGTTACATGAGGCTTCAATTAGACAAATATGTAAAGTGCGTAGTATAGTATCCACCAGAACGCATCAGTGAGTGGAAGTTCTTGGCATCCTGCAAAGCTCCATGAGAGTCGAAGCCTACTTCACCTCTGACACTTCAGGTGTTCTGGTTGATCTTCACCTCTGATCAAGAAACTGTTGGGTTGGCCAAAAGTTCGTTTGGGTTTTCCATGACATCTTATGGCCAAACTTTTTGGCCAACCCACTGTGCATGCAGCATATCAGATAGCTCACTGATCTGCCAGTAAGTCGGCCTACACCATCATAGAATTTTCTATTTGGGGAGAAACTCTGTGTGGGATAGTTGTCATAGGTGAGCAAGATCCTTTCATTTTTTGGTAGGGAAATTATTGGTAGGTTAGATTGGATCTCTCAGAGATAGATGCTGAGATAAGGATTAGAGTTTATCTGGGGAAGACAGTCACCAGCAGGGAAATGGAGGTGTTTGAAAGAAAGGAAGGAGGCAATAAGGGTGAGTGTGGACAACTGGGGTTTAATCCCATCAGGGAGCCCTGGGAGATGGTGTAGGACACACTTTGGAGCTGCTCCACCAGGAAGAGCAAGGAAGTTGGGATATTTATTTACCGACTTCTCATCATCAGTTTAGATCTGCTTTCAGGAGCATTATCTGTTGCAGCAGCGCCATGCAGCAGAACCCTGGAGGTCTCCACTAGTTTTCCCAGTGGAGCTTGCAAAAGACTCTACATGGCATACAACTACAACTAACACCACTAGCACCAAGGAATCTACTGGTCATAGGACCAGGCAGCAAGGCCACTGAAACTGCTCTCAGAACCTGCTGAAGGTCTGCTCTTGCTCTGGCCCCCCTCATAATGTGTGGTCTTCAAAGTCACCTAATACATGGATTGGAGCAGTATTCCCAAATGTGGTTGGTACATGTTGTCTCTACAATCCGAAGAAGCCTACCCTTACTGCACCCCCACATGGTATAAGGAGCAAAATGCAGGAACTTGTCCTCAAGCTTGGAGTGGACCTCGGGGATGCCCAAGACAACTGACCCTTAAAAACTTCCCTGACGTGGCAGACCCGCCAATCATTTTAGGGCTTATTTCCTACCTGCTGGTATTCAAGTGATTAACACGCTGCTATCAAACTAGGGGAACTTGGGACTTCCCTGCTGGCCCAGTGGTTAAGAACCCACCTGCCAATGCAGGGGACACAGGTTCGATCCCTGGTCTGGGAACTAGGATCCCACATGCCATGGGGCAACTAAGCCTGCAAGCCAAAACTACTGAAGCCTGTGCACCCTAGAGCATGTGCTCTGCGACAAGAGAAGCCACCGCAATCAGAAGCCCAATCTCCACAGCCCCTGCTCACCGCAACTAGAGAAAGCCTCAGGCAGCAGCAAAGATGCAGTGATGTCAAAAATAAGCAATTTTTAAAAATACAGGGGAATTTGGTGATGTTTTGTGTCATATGTACCAAGACAATCAAGGTCTTTGGGGTAATAATTTGGAGGTGCTGTGGGCAAACATCCTTAGGATTCTCAGAAGCCCTCGATGAGAGTGCATTTATCTTAAATCATTCAGGAGTCTTCCCAGAGGTCCTTCCAGCCATACCCTTGATTTGATATTTGGCCTCGGACTCCTTCAATGCTGAGAAATATTTACCAGCTGGGAGAACTGGGAATAACAGTCAGTTCTATCAGCCAAACCAGCCAGTCCTGGCGCATCTGTGTCTCCTCCAGATTCTGCTTACAAATTGCACGATGCCTTCTCTCGCTCATCCCTCTCTTACTGCATGTTATCAGACTCCGTTAGAAGAATCCAAATGGCACTTTCAATATTCTGTCTGGAAAACTCCTTATCAACTATTTTAAAGTTTACTAGGTACATTTTCTATCCTCCAAGTTGCCACATGCAACATTTCACCAATTATTCCATCACACTTAACAGGTGTTGTCCTTTCTCCAGCCTCTAATAACTTTTCTCACTGCTTTCTCAGCCTCCAGCAACTGTTTGTTCACCATCCCTCTAGGCTTTGCTAACAACCTCTTTGGTGTTTTTCCAGCTTCTAACCACCAACTGGTCCAAGGGCAGAATTCCAAGAGCAGGAGAGTGGAAGATACAAGCCTCTTGAGGTTAGGCACTGGAACACTTATGCTACATTTTATTGCAAGCAAGCCCCTGGGGCCATTCCAGATTGGAGTGGGGGAAACAGACTCATCTAGTAATGGAAAGAGTTATAAAATATTGTGACAATGTTTTTAGGTATACAGCAGACATCATTACACATGTATCCTCCACATGTATCCAACATGTGGATACATCTTTGGAATACATTCCCAAAAGTGAACTTGCTGAGTCAAAGGCTAGTATGCATTTGTGAAATATTGCCTAGCCACCCTTCATAGAGGTTATACCAATTTTGAATTTCACCAGCAAACTAAGAGAATGCCAGATGAGGTTTCCTCAGATTTTCCAAGACAATGTATTATCCAACTTTTTTTCCCCTGCCATTATAACAGGTAAAAACGACATCTTTGGACTTCCTTGGCAGTAGTACAGTGGATAGGAATCTGCCTGCCAATGCAGGGGACACCGGTTCAATTCCTGGTCCAAGAAGATTCCACATACCGCAGAGCAAAGGCCCGTGGGCCTCAACTATTGAAGCCCACGAGCCTAGAACCTGTCTCTGCAACAGGAGACGTCACGGCGATGAGAAGCCTGTGAACCACAACAGAGAGTAGTCCCTTCTTGCTGCAACTAGAGAGAGCCCCCAGGCAGCAATGAAAGGCCCAGTGCAACCCAAAATAAAAATTAAAAATAAACAAATAAATAAATAATTTTAAATGAACTCTTGTTTTAATTTCTATTTGCATATTATAAGTGCGATCAGGAATATTTTATAAATTTACTTAAGAGCCAATTGCATTTTCTCCTTGAAACTGGCTACGTTTGCATTTTCCTCTTGGTTGCAGATTTGGCTTATCATCTTTCAACACACTCAAGAACTTGCATATGTTAGTAGTGAAATACAATTCTGGGACAGGCTCTCTTGATTCTCTAAACTGTTTTCTTACATACCTGGTTTTGGTCTTTCTAAGGGAAACAAATTCTCTCCTCCCTGGGAAAAGCTAATAATATGAGACCATGATGAGCTCTAAGGGAATATGTGGTTCTCTAACTGGAGAAGACCTGGGCTTCTAGATATTTTCCCCCAAATTTCACTGTTCCCAAAAGAGAAAGTCACATAGGTGGACGAGAATCCTAAGTCTGGAGGGACATAATTGCCTTAAATTTCCTAATGGAGGCTTAGGGAGAAGTGATCATAAAGATATCCGTGTTTATGTGTTATAATTGACTTCTGTACTTCATGCACGCTGCTATAAAAAGTTCCGCACGGGGCTTCCCAGGTGGTACTAGTGGTAAAGAATCCACTTGCCAGTGCAGGAGACATGAGAGATGTGGGTTCAACCCCTGGATCAGGAAGATTCCTTGGAGGAGGGCATGGCACTCCAATATTCTTGCCTGGGGAATCCCATGGACAGAGGAGCCTGGCGGGCTACAGTCCATAGGGTTGCAAAGAGTCAGACACATCTGAAGCAATGCATGCACACTAGTGGATGAAAACAGAAATGCCTTAAAGAGTTCTATGTTTGAGTCTAGTGACCTTGGACAAGCGTCTCCCTTTCACTTCAGTTTCTTTGCTTGTAAAAGGAGGATGATGTTACCTGTCTAGAAATTCAAAGTTGCAATTTGAAAAGGTAAATTTTACAAATATATGGTGTTAGGATGTTCACCTAAAGGTACTGGCTACCATCCAGGATCTAATGCAGGCTATGGAAACTCAGTAGTGTTTTCAAGGAGTGGGGGAAACAGACTCATCTAGTAATGGAAAGAGTTATAAAATATTGTGATGATGTTTTTCAATATACAGCAGACATCATTACACATGTATCCATCCACATGTATCCAACATGTGGATACATCTTTGGAATACATTCCCAAAAGTGAACTTGCTGAGTCAAAGGCTAGTATGCATTTGTGAAATATTGCCTAGCCACCCTTCATAGAGGTTATACCAATTTTAATTTCACCAGCAAGGTTAAGAGCGCAGACACTCTGCCTGAGATGTGAGGCACGGACTGCAAGTTCAGAGATCCCTAGGGCCACCCCCAATTCAGACCAGCTGGTTACAAATTAGGAAGCTCCTATGACCACCTTCAGGTTCCATTCTTTGTTAAAATGATTCAGAGAACTCAGGACTCATGATTGTATAGTTTTGTTATAATAAGAGGATACAAATTAGAACCAGCCAAAGGACGCGATACATATGGCAGAATGTAGAATGGAGTGGGTTCCAAATGTGAAGTTCTGTGTCCTCAAGAATGTGTTTCCCTCCTGGCATCAGTGTATGGTAATAATTATTGCCAATCCAAGAAGCTCATCGGCATGCTTTATATATTCAAGAAACAGCAAGAAGGCCAGTGTGACTGTCTAGGGAACAGCAATATGAGATGAGGTCAGAGAGGCAACTGGATGGGAGCAGAACTTAAGCATCTCTTCAATCTAGGCAAGAAATAATGGTGACTTGGAACTAATACTACTGAAATATTAATATTCTTTGATGTCTGTAGTTTACATTAGCATTGACTTTTTGTGCTGTAGAGTTGTATGGGTTTTCACAAATGTATAATGCCATGTATCCTTGTGTGTATGTCAGTATCACAGAGAATAGTTTCAAAGCCCTAAAAATCGGTCGCGCTCCACCCATTCATCCCTCCCTCCCTTCCTGCCCCACCTCTGACTACCACTGACCCTTTTTTTACTGTCTCCATAGTTTTGACTTTTCCAAAACATCATATAGTTGGAATGACACTGTATGTAGCTTTTCAGACTGGCTTCCCTCACTTAGCAGTATGCATTCCTCTGTGCCTGTTCATGGTTTGATAACTCACTTCCTTTATTTGTTAAATAATAATCCATCGTGTGGATGTACCAGTTTGTTTTTCCATTAACCTATTGAAGGACATTCTGGTTGCTTCCTGTTTTGGGCAATTATAAATAAAGCTGTTATAAACATTCATATCTGAGCGACTAAGCACACAGGCACGCACGCAGGTTTCTGTGTGGACGTAAGCACCATTGTTGGACCAGGCAGCAAAAATACGTTTAGCTTTGTAAGTGGTTGAATCAATTTGCATTCCCACAAAAAATTAATCAGAGTGCCTGTTGCTCCATAACCTTGTCAGCATCTGGCATTGTCAGTGTTTTAGATTTTAACTACTTTAGTAGGTGTCTGGAGGTATGTTGTCATTGTTTCAATTTGCAGTTCCTCAAAATATATGACGTTAAGGATATTACCTGATGCGAAGAGCTGACTCATTTGAAAAGAACCTGATGCTGGGAAAGATTGAGGGCAGGAGGAGAAAGGGACGACAGAGGATGAGATGGTTGGATGGTATCACCGACTTGACGGACATGGGTTTGGGTGAACTCCAGGAGTTGGTGATGGACAGGGAGGCCTGGCGTGCCACGGTTCATGGGGTTGCAAAGAGTTGGACACGACTGAGCAACTGAACTGAACTGAACTGAAGGATATTTTAATGTGCATTTCCATCCATGTATCTTCTGTAGTGAGGTGTCCGTTCAGGTCATTTACCCATTTTTTAATTGGGTTGTTTTCTTGTTAAGTTTTAAGTGATCATTGTATATTTTAGATGAATCCTTTATTAAATATTAGATTTATAAATATTTCCTCTCAGCCTTTGGCTTGTCATTTCATTTTCTAAAGCCTGTTACTCTTGATTAACAAGGCATACTGTGAACATCTCTCTAAGTTAACTTATCTACTAGAATACTTTTCTTGTCAGAATAGTATTTCATGGAATGATTTTAGCAGTGTTCATTTAGCCAGTATCTTACTTCTGGGTTTATACATCCATTCTAATTGTTGGTATTGCACACCATGTAGTGGCAAACCATTTTAACTAAATCTTTGTGTACAATCTTATTTTCTCAGTATATATATATCTAGAAGTGGAATAACTAGCTGGATTAAGGAGTTCTTATTTTTTTCAAGCTCTTGTAATTTATTTATTTATTGGCTGCCCCATGCAGCATGTGGGATCTTAGTTCCCTGATCAGGAATGGAACTCAGGCCCCCCTGCAGTGGAAGCAGTTTTAACCACTGAGCCACCAGGAAAGTACATATTTATTACAACTGCTCAACAGAAAATTTCTCCCAGTGTACATGCTTATCAGCAGTACAGAGAAAGCATCTATTTCCCCAGGCTCTTAATGAGGTATTACAAAATGCTTCAGAAATTGAAATAGCTTTCTTTTTCCTTCTGGATACAAAAATAACTCATGCTTATGTTATCATTTAAAACTATTTGCAAATTAAAAAGTTAAAACTAGTATTTTATGCCTTTAATTTGTATTTCTTTGATAACTAAGTTAAACATTTTGCCAAGCAAAACATCTTTATTCCCACTTAAATGGCATTAATAAAATGGGTATGTAATAAATGTGTCATGATAATATTTATAAAGCATCATTTGAATACTTGGTATTCAACGTGGTACTTTGCTGGTTATTACTAAACATGTATAGAAGAATGAATCCCTAACCACTGTGGTACTAGGAAAACTAGACCTGTGACATGTGAAAGAATGAAATTAGAACATACCCTGACACTGTACACAAAAATAAAATAAAAATGGATTAACTACCTGAATGTAAGGCCAAACACTATAAAACTCTTAGAGGAAAATATAGGCGGAACATTCTTTGACATAAATCACAGCAAGATCCTTTTTTGACCCACCTCTTAGAGTAATGAAAATAAACACAAAAAATAAGCAAATGGGTCCTAATTAAACTTAAAAACTTTTGAACAGTAAAGGAAACCATAAACAAAATGAAAAGACAGCCTGCAGAATGGGAGAAGATAATTGCAAAGAAAGCAACTAACAAAGGATTAATCTCCAAAATATATAAGCAGCTCATTGAAGCTCAATATCAAAAAAAGTGAAGAACCCAATCAAAAAATGGGCAGAAGACCTAAATAGTTATTTCTCCAAAGAAGACATGCAAATGCCCAACAAATATATGAAAAGATGCTCAACATCGCTAATTATTAGAGAAATGCAAATCAAAACTATTCTGAGTTATCACCTCACACCAGTCAGAACGGCCATCATCAAAAATCTACAAACAATATGTGCCGGAGAGGGTGTGGAGAAACGCGAACCCTTATACACAGTTTCTGGGAGTGTAAATTGACACAGCCATTATGGAGAACAGTACGGAGGATCCTTAAAAACTAAAAATAGAACTGCCATATGACCCAGCAACCCCACTCCTTGGCACAGATACATGCACCCCAAGCTTCATGGCAGCACTGTTCACAACAGCCAGGACATGGGAGCAACCGAGATGTCTATCGACAGAGGAATGGGTAAAGAAGATGTGGTGCAGCTACACAATGGAATATTACTCAGCCATTAAGAGGAATGAATTGAGTTATTTGTAGAGACCTGGACGGACCTAGAGTGTCATACAGAATGAAGGATGTCAGAAAGAGAAAAACAAACATCGTATATTAATGCATGTGTGTGGAATCTAGAAAAATGGTATAGATGATCCTATCTGCAAAGCAGAAGTAGAGACACAGACATAGAGAACAAATGTATGGATCCTAAGGGGGGAAGGGGGTGGGAGGAGTTGGGAGTTTGGGCCTGACACCTGTACATTATTGATACTACGTATAAAATAGATAACTAATGAGAACATACTGTACAGCACAAGGAACTCTACTTAATTCTCTGTGATGACCTGAACAGTAAGGGAGGCCAAAAGAGAGGGGATATATGTACAAGTATGACTGATTCATTCTGCAGTGGAAACTAATTCAACACTGTAAAACAACTATACTCCAATAAAAATTAATTTTAAAAAATCCCTAACCACTAAGAAATCACAGTCTGAGAAAACCAACAGTCACTCAATAAATGTTTATTGTCTTTCTGGAACTATATTTTCATGCCAACTTTACTGAGATATAATCAACATGCAATGAACTGTGCACAAGTAAGTGTACGATTTGATAATCACGAACATATGCATGCTCCAGTATTCTTGCCTGGAAAATTCCATGGACAGAGGAGCCTGGTGGTCTACAGTCCACGGGGCCACAAAGAGTCGGACACGACTGAGCGGCTAGGCACACGCACACAGTGAATGCACGCACCTGTGAAACCATCCCCGCAGTCACCTTGTTTGTTTCCCATCTCTTAGGTTCACTGTCCTTTGTTTTCTGATGTCCTTTGTTTTGAAAGCCATTGTTTCATATGTTTTGTCTGGTTTTCTAGTGATTCAAGGGAGGAGGGTGTATCCGGTTCCGGCTGCTCATCTTGGTTGATTATGAAAGCCTGCCTGGACTCTTAAGTGCTGGATCCAGTAGGAGGGAACAAAATGGATAAAATCCTTGGTTTCAAACAGCTTACATTCCAGACCGCGGTGACAGTAAGTATATGAAAGAAAAGTAAATTTGCATAAATAAATGATTTCAGAAAATGTGTGTCGATAAAATAAGATGGTAATGTGATAGAGATGCAGATAGGTTTCTCTGGGGAGGCAACATTTGAGGAGATGACTTATGAGAAACATGCTGTCACTTGAAGAGCTAAGAGTGTGTTCTAAGATAAGGAGATGTGACAAGTCCAAACAGAAATAAGCTCAGCTTATTTCAGAGGGCAAATACAAGGCCAGTGTGGCTGGAGTGTATTTGAGATGGGAGATGAAGTTGGTGCCGCAGGTAGATTGTTGTTCAGTTGCTCTGTTGTGTCCGACTCTTTGTGATCCCGTGGACTGCAGCACACCAGTCTTTCCTGTCCTTCACCATATCCTGGAGCTTGCTCAAAGTCCTGTCCATTGAGTCAGTGATACCATCCAACAATCTTTGTTCTCTGTCGTCCCCTTCTCCTGCCTTCAATCTTTCTCAGCAACAGGGTCTTAAGCTTAGAGTAAAAGAGTCTTGTAGATCAGTGTTCCCACTACCAACTGCTGCATAACATAGAACAACAATCATGAGCTTTATTCATGAATCTAGGGGTGCTTGAGGTCAGCTAAGTGACTTTTGTTACGGGTCTCTTTGGTTGCAATCAAGTGATGGGTGGGACTGGAGTCATCTCAAAGATTCCTCATCCCCCTATTTAGAACCTGGGCTACTTAGACAAATAACTAAAGGATAAAACATTTCTAGTTCCTTGGCGCTCTCTCTCTCAACTTATGGTAGCCCAGTTTTTTACATGGTGGCTAAAGGTTTTCAGAGCAGAAACCGGCAAGAGCTTCCGGGTATTTCCAAACCTAGCCTTGAAGTCACACAATGTCACTCCCACCACATTTGGTTTGTCAAGGTAGTCACAAAGATTCACCCAGGTCCAAGGGGAAGGAACAAAAATTCAACTTCTTATTGGAAGAGCATCAAATAATATGTGGATATGTTTTAAAATTGGGATTCCCAGGTGGTGCTAGTGGTGAAGAACCTGCCTGCCAATGCATGAGACATGAGACACAGGTTCAATTCCTGGGTCGGGAAGATCTCCTAGAGGAGGACATGGCAACCCACTCCTGTATTCTTGCCTGAAGAATCCCATGGACAGAAGAGCCTGGTGGGCTACAGTTCATAGGGTTGCAAAGAGTTGGGACACAACTGAAGCAACTTAGAATGCATGCATGTTTTAAAACCATCATACTCATGGCAAAGACTTTGGGTCATATTTTTACAATAGGAAGCCATTGGTGGGTTTTTAACAAGGGAATGATACAAAATGATTTGCAATTTTAAAAGGTCAGTCTGTCAGGATTACTAAGATGCAAAATCAACATGCAAGCATCAATTGTGTTATTATATAACAGCAAAAACAATTAGCAAATAATGTGTTTAAAATGATACAAGAGTGTTTTGAAAATACCAACTAAAAAAAAAGTGAAATTGCTCGGTCGTGTCCGACTATTTGTGCAATGCCAATCAAAATATCCACAGCTTTTTTCTGTAGAACTTAACAATCTAATTTAACAATGTATATGGAAATGTGAAGGATCAAGAATAGTAAGCCACTCTTGAAGGCAGAAGAAGAAAAGTGGAAGAGGGATTTTCTGTCCTTGATATAAGACTTATCATAAAGCCTGTGTCATCTGCTATTAAGGCAGTGTGATATTACCATGAGGAACACAGATAGAAAAATAAACAGACCAGCGTAATAGAAGAACCCATAAGTAGACTCATGCACATATGGACGTTTGATTTATGTCAAAGATAGCATTATAAAAGAAGGAAAGAATGGTCTTTTCAGTAAATGGAGTTGGAGTAATTATGTATCCACATGGAAAGAAAGAAGGAAAGAAGGGAGGGGGAGGTATATAGTCTGCTGAAATACTTGCGCATATGCACTGGGAGACATGTACAAGAATGTTTGTAGCGGCATTATTCATAATATCCTAATTTAGAGACAACCCAAAGATTCAGCAGTAGGATGGATAAATAAAATGTGATATATTCATAAAACAGAGTATTTTACAGCAACAAAAATGAATAAACTGCAGCCTCATACAGACTAGATGAATCTTAATTGAAAACATAATATTGAATGAAAGAAGCCAGACACAGAATACATGTGATTTCATTTCCAAAAAATTCAAAACTGGGGAAAACTTTTAGCGATGCATAACCATGGACAGAGGAGCCTGGTGGGCTAAGTCCATGGGACGCAAAGAGTCAGACACGACTGAGCGACTAACGCTTTCACTTTTTTCAATCATTCGATAAAACTGTAAAGAAGGGCAAGCCTGCATAGTGGTTATTTTTATGAGGAAGATAGAGTTTAACATTGGGAAGGGGTTGTAGGGTAGAGCTTCTAGAGTGCTGGCTATATTCTATTTACTGTCTTGGATGTGGTCATATAGTATCAGTTTTATAAAAATTCATTTAGTAGTTGTATATGCATGCTTTATGTACTTCTCTATACATTATATTTCACAAGAAAAAAGTTTTAAAATACCAAGTTCACTCTGGCTACTGTGTAAGCATGCAAGTATGTAAGCAGGAAGTCCAGTTGTCCAGTAAAGACAAGATAGAGGCTTGGACCAGGGTTGAGAAGTAGTCAGATATAGGAAATAGTTTAGAATTAGAGGTAACAGGACTTGATATGGAATATGAAGGGCAAAAAATACAGCAACAAACACACTGAGTCATAAAACACAGTGAGAGTACGCAACAGAATTAACTAAGCTTCTGAAACAGAAAACGTTAATGTGAAGAGCTAACTTGTGTGAATGGGTATCAGATGGAGGACTTCTGTCTGACACATTAGGGAAAACTTCATAGAAAAGCTGGGAAGGAACTTCCCCAGTGGTCCAGTGGCTAAGACTCCGAGCTCCAAAGGTAGCGGCTGGCCAGGGTTCCACCCCTGGTCAGGGAACTAGATCCCACATGCCACATCCGAGAGAGTTCACATGCTGCAACTAACACCCAGCACGGCCAAATAATTAAAAATAAATATAGTTAAGTATTTTTTAAAAAGCTGGGAAAACAAACAGTTGAGGAAATGGATGAGGGGTTATACAGTTAAAGGAGATTAGTGGATCGCTTACAGGCAGGAGTTTTGTATTGTCCTGTACTCTTTTGCACATTATTTTATTTTTGAGGCATTTCATGCATTATCTCTCAAATAAGTTTTTATCTACTTATGACCACCATTTAGATCCACAATAAAAGGTGTTAGCAAATTACTTCAAAGGCAGCAGCCATTCCACAAGTCCTGATTGAACCATGAAGTCTTGAACAAGTATAGCACACAACTCCTAGAAGCCGACCAACACCACAGTCACAGGATCCTGGTGATCATATGGCAGTGCTTCTACACTATAGAATGGAATATGTATTAATAGCATTTACATTATTGGCTTCATTTTACCTTCAAGATGTTACTGGAAGTTTTATTTTTGATACAAGCTTTTCTCATTGGATAGACTGATGGGTGTTGGAATAAAGGGTGGGGGGGGGATATAGAAATAATGTCTAAAACAGAAGTTAGTGGGAAGGGAGACTTCTCAGTCAACCCACTTTATCTAGGAAGGCTTCCTGCATGAGTCAGAGTGATTTGAGGATCACCCAGAATTAACAATAGAAGGAGGGAGCTTTTTTTTTTTTCAGGCTTGTGGAAAAATAAGAGTGGGAGAAGCAATGATTTTAAAACTCTGTGGAGTTTCTGATTTCATGTATGATTTTAGGCACATCATTCTCTTTCATCAGGGCTTCCCTGGTGGCTTAGCTGGTATAGAATCCGCCTGCAATGAGGGAGACCTGGGTTTGATCCCTAGGTTGGGAAGATCCCCTGGAGAAGGGAACAGCTACCCACTGCAGAATCCTGGCCTGGACAATTCCATGGACTGTGTAGTCCGTGGGGTCGCAAAGAGTCAGGCATGACTGAGTGACTTTCACTCACTCTTTCTTTTTCATACACACTATACACCTTGACATTAAAAAAAATTACTGTTGGGCTAAATGAGAGTGAGTTTTACTTTCATAGGTGTCTAAGATTCCACTAGAGCCCATGAGGGAGTTGGAAATGAGAACACTGAAAGCTAGAAGTAGAAAGTGAAGGGGGAAGATTAGATTAACTAGAGTACAAGCAAAGTGATGTGACAGCCAGTGCTCACACATGCTTGTGAGAACCAGGAACCGTTGGAAGAGTTTTATCTGTATTAATGCATTTACTCTCATGACAATGCTGAGGTCATCCTCACTTTACAGCTGGAGATACCATGACACCAAAAGGTGGGGTAAATAAGTTGGCTGAGGTTACAGAACTGGAATTTGAAGCCAGGCTTTCTGAGTCTAGAATTCATACTCTTAACTGTGGTGCTAGACTATATATATATATATTTTTTTTTTTTTTTGGAAAGATGTGAAAAATTTATTGCTTTTAATTTTTTAATTGGAGGATAATTGCTTTACAACACTGTGTTGGTTTCTGTCCTATAACAACAGGAGTCAGCCGGGAGTATACATACTTCCCCTCCCTCTTGAGCCTCCCTCCCATCCACCCCAGTTTTGAATTTTTATTGGAGGTGAGCTGATTTACAGTGTTGTGTTAGTGGCAGGTGTAGAGCAAAAGGAATCAGTTATACATCTACTAGACTCTAACTTTTTCTTAGAAAAAAAGGAAGAGATAGCATAAATGTTGGAATCTGTGTTTCTTCATATTCCTATCTTTTAAAGTACGGTGACATTTTAAAATGGCATACAGAGACAATTATCTCCTCTACTTTGTCCCTGTTGCTTATTCCTTTGGCTTTCCAATGACAACCCTGTCATTCTCTGGGGTGATTCTGAGCTTATTTTTGGCTGTGCTCAGGTCTTCCTTGCTGTACTACTTTTCTCTAGTTGCCAGGAGCCCAAGGAGGTCGTTGGCCGTGTGTGGGCTTCTCATCCCGGTGGCGTCTCTTGAGGCACACAGGATCTAGAGGCCCTGGCTTCAGTATCAGTGGCAGGTTGGCCTAGCTGCTCCACAGCATGTGGGATCTTCCATCAGGAATTGAACCCACGGCTCCTGCATTGGCAGGTGGATTCTTTACCACTGAGCCACAAAGGGAAGCCCTGATTTTAAGTTTAAAATGCAGTTGACCTCAGCTTTTTTTTTTAAACCTAATATACATTTGCCATTAAAAGAAAAAAAAATTGCATAGCTTATTTATATTTGAAAAACAACAACAACAACAACAAACAGCTGGGGCCTTCAAGTTTAGCATCTAAGATTAGATGTTTGGCTTTGAAGAATACTGAAATAGCTAACAGCGATGTATTGGACTCGGGGTGTTTAACGTTCATTAAACTGCAGCACTTTATGGAACGATTACCACTAATTACTGGAGGTCACAAGAGCCATCATAACTGACAGTCTTTTTTTTTGTCTTCTTACACTGGAGAGTATGAAAAACTGTAGGAAAAACGATGTAACTTCCCAATTAGGGAGATGGAGAACGGTATGGGAAAGTAACTTTTCTGCTGAGGCTGGGAGTTCATACTCAAGCTGTAGACAGATCGTGCAAGCGCAATAAAGACGTCTAACTGTTCTACAAACCGTCACCCCCATCCAGACTAACTGGAAAATAGATCAGAAATGGAATAGGAGTTGCTCTTCAAATACTGCGCTTGGGAGTCTCGAAAAGCTACAGAGCACAAACCAAGCCTGGTTCCCAGATGCTTTTTAAAAGTCTTCCCCAGGAATGCTCTCCCAGCGGCCTCGGCGCCTTCCTGGCTGAGCCCGGCGCGGGGCTCCCCAGCCTCCGCCCGGGGCGTCAGCCCTTGCACCCCGAGGCCAGTTCCGAAGAGGGGAGCGGCAGAGCCGAGGGAGGAGAGCGAGAGAGCGAAATGGTCAAGTCCTCCTTAACTCCGGGCCCCCTCGCGGGCCTCACCCCTCCTCCCGGGGGCTGAGATTGGAGAGGAAGTGGGAAGGTTTCAATCTGTTCCTCACACCGGCGCCCTCATGCCCCCACCCTTCTCCTCCGCTCGGGGATCCGGCGAGCCTCATTCCCGCCCCTCGCCCCGGGAGAGGAGCGCGCGCCGCGGCCGGGTGCGCGGAGAAAGGCCGGGGACGGCGGGCGGCCTCCACGCGGCCGCCGGGGCCCGCAGCCGCCCGCCCGCCAGCAAGCCAGGCCCGAGGACAGCCCCGGAGTCCGGGGCGGCCGGATGTGAGGGCGCGTCACTTCCGGGCGGTGCAGCGGCGGCCGCTTGGAAGATGGCTGCGCCCTGTGGCTCGGAGCTGCCCGCCAACTCGCCGCTAAAAATCCCGAAGATGGAGGTGCTCTCCCCGGCTTCTCCTGGTGGCCTGAGCGACGGAAACCCATCGCTGTCCGACCCTTCCACGCCTCGGGGTGCCTCCCCGCTCGGGCCGGGCAGTGCGGCGGGCTCGGGGGCAGCGGCGTCCGGGGGTCTCGGGCTGGGGCTGGGGGGCCGCAGCGCCGCCTCGTCCTCGGTCTCCTTCTCCCCTGGTGGAGGCGGTGGTGGCGGGGCTGCGGCAGCCGCCGCCGCCGCCTGCCGGGGCATGTCGTGGACGCCGGCAGAGACGAACGCGCTCATCGCAGTGTGGGGCAACGAGCGGCTGGTGGAGGCACGGTACCAGCAGCTGGAGGGAGCCGGCACGGTGTTCGGCAGCAAGGCCCCCGGGCCGGCCATGTACGAGCGCGTGTCCCGGGCCCTGGCCGAGCTGGGCTACGAGCGGACCCCGTCCCAGTGCCGGGAGCGCATCAAGGTAACCGGCCGCCCGGCCTGGGGCAGCAAACCAGAGGCAGAGAGAAGGCGGGGAAGCGGGCCTCGGGGGCGGGGGCCGGTCTGAGCGCAGGGCTCCCCTCCGGGGCCCGGTGGGCCATTTGCATCTCCTCCGCCTTTTTTCTTCTCTCCCTGGGAAGGGGGGGCTTTTTTTCCAGATGGCCGCCAGCCCGTAGGTTTTCTGAGTTTGAAGTTGGGCGTGCCTGCCGCCGCCCCTCTTTCTTGCCAATCGAGGATGTTCTTGCGCTCTGAAGTTGGTAGTTTCGCATTGTGCTCCCGGCGGCGGTCCGGTGCAGCCGGCGCCTCTCGCCCCCACTGCCCGGGCTCCTTGCTTTTGTTCCAGGCCGGGGGGCTCCCAGGCAGAGGCTTACCGGCCGGGGCGGGATGGAGCAGGGATAGACGCGGGAGAGGGTGGGGGAGATGCTGAGCTCCCCCCGCTACCCCCCAGTTTAGGAATTTTCAAGTGAGTGGCCAGGGGCATAGCCGTACGAAAGGCGCCTTCAGACGATGGCCTTTGTGTCAGTTGTCTTGCTTCTGCCTTGAGCTTGCTTCTAACTCGAAGGGCGATCAAGTCTTGAGATGCTTTGGAGAATTCGTAAGGCTCGGTTGTAGCCAGATACTGTATTGCTTTTGTGGAGTTAGGGCACAGTTAAAGTTAGCCTGGCTGATACTTGGTCCGAAATTTGAGTGTGTTGCCTCCAGAGTTACGTTGGCTTGAGGCCCTGCAGTGTTTCTGACGAAGCTCCTTCTTGAAAGCCTGTGTTTCCCTGCCTTAGCTGTTGTGCCGGATGTGGTGACAAGTGAAGCTCTCACGGTGCGTCTGGCCATCCTTGTGTACCTGAAGGTTTCAGTACAGAGACTTAATTTGGGCTGGAAATGTTACCTCCAGTCGGGTTACTGTTTTCTGTTCCGGCTGACTTTCAATCTTGGAGTTCAGGTTTGTGGTATTGGCAGATACGGAGTTGTTTTTTAGGTAAGTTGGTTGGTGCCCTCCTCGCAGTGTCTGCTAAAAGATTCTGGTAGAAGTTCCCTAGTTCACGCATCTACTACTTGTTCAGAGTTACAGGATCAGTGTGCTTCATTTCTGGCAGGGCTGACACTTTTTTGGAACTCCATGGCGGGGTAAAAAACCCAGTAGGAACTGTCATACTCACACTGGAGAAGGGGGTGGCTCCAAAATTCTGGAGATCTTGTCTCAAGTGTTCATTTGAGGACATTGTGGCTTAGAAACTTTGGTCCAGAAACCAAGATATTTCAAACCTATTAACTATTTTTAGGGAATCTGACACCCATTTCTCAATTAGAAAATTAGATTGGTTTACCTGATAACATGTTATCTTTGGGTCCCCCTCCCTCTCCATTTTAAACAAGGATGTCATGAAAGGAATAGTTTATAGATAGGATAAATAGTAGCTAATAGTAGCCACTGTTCTCTGAATCTCATTCCTTTTTCTATTCAAGGTTGTTAAGGTTAAGTTCAGGGGAGTTTTTGCATTGTGTTATTTAGCCTCTATCCATGAACTTTTTTGAGTTTAGAAGTGCCCTTTAGGCGTTTGTAATTGTTTTAGCTTCATTAATTTTTTTTTTTTTTTTTTTGTCCATAGAAATTTCCCAATCAGAAGGACAAAGGGTGTTATCCAAAGCTGCTTATGAATCTCACTGATTATAAAATTGTTTCTCAAAAAGCCAGGAGATCTCTAGTTGGGTTGCATCTTTGTCCAGTTATGAGAAGCATAACCTAAAGCAAAGAGAGGAGACTGGGCTTCTCTGAAGAATTTTCAAAAGAGGATCGTTTTCTCTGTCTCCAAGCAGATAAGATCAGGTTGACCTCAAGCTCTTAGAATATTTTGAGACTATATGGATGTTGATGATGGATTCTCTAATCCACAGTAGCAGTTGGTGAGGCGACCAGATCACTGTTTTTTGTTTTCTTTTTAAAGTAAACAATTCCTTAAGTGTGATTTCAACCAAGGAACCAGACTTCTTTAACAGCATTGGTCTTTCCTATCGGAATTATAAGCTCCATAAAGACAAGTTCTGATCTCTTATTCCCAACAGTATTTCCAGTGCCTAGGATATAAGTAGGCACTGGATACATATTAAATTCACCAAATAAACAAAGCCTTGTAGGATAATGTTGGAAAGTATAAAAATCTAGAGCAGTATTCAGATTTTAACATCAAAACATAGACTTTGAAACCCAATTTGAGAAATACTTCCTTAAAAACTAAACTCTGTCCCTCTTGGAGACTTAAGATGAATGTAATCTTAAACATAGATACACACGTGGTCACTGAAATCATAGGCTTACACAGTTATGAGGTGGATGTTTATGATTATGTTCCAGATTATGATTATGAAAATCAAAAGGCAAGCTTAGGAAATTCTCAGAGAATCATCGCAAACCCCTGAAACAAATCTTTCAATCCCAGTTTCAGAAATGCCAATTTAGAACAAGTAATTCAGAAATCTCTTTCACTTGATTCTGTTAATGAGAACCACAAAAAGAAATTCAACAATCTTTTTTGCTTTGGTATTTGCAAAATAGAAACAAAGTAGTGCAGTGAGATATGGACGTGGAGGTATATCTTGTCCAGAATAATGCAGCTCAGTTAAGTGTGAACTCATGTCAGAGGCTCCTGGGGAGGAGCACCATGTGCATCAGTTACATTTCTGGTCCAATGGATTTATTTAAATAGCTATCAAGATTCAACTATGAAGACCCAGTAAATAATTTCTTCTAAGTTTGAAAGGAAGGAGGATAAATAGTAACTTCAGTTTTTCCCTGAAACTTGCCCTGAATCATAGTTTCAATATGTTGATGTAACAACCTTGTCATATGGTGACTTAGATTTTGCTAGCAAAGTACTATTTTTAAATACTATCCAGGCAAATATATGTGTTTATGAGTGCACAGGATCTTAACTTAAAGTCAGATATAAACTTTTTTTTTTAATTGCTGCAAAGTCTGACATGTCCTGTTACTGGTATTTGTTCAGTTATTTGGATAAAATATGGGTGTGTTTGAGACTGGCTTGCTACACATGTTTGGTATCGTTTGGTTCTGAAGTTTTGTTGCTTTCTGTTTTTTTGCTAGGAGAAAATGAATCTGCTCACAATTCCAGCCTAATTTTGGAGTCAGATAAACAAATGGGTGGTTTTCTGTCCTTTTCTATAAGCCTTGTCGTCATCTCCATTTTCTAAATGCTTGAGTGTTTACTGTCTGCTTGGTGGAGAGAAGAACTGTAATACAGAGTCCAAGAGCTTACAGTGTAGTTGAAATGTGTATACCCACACCTGAGAGTTAAAAAGCTGTACCAGACAACACAGGGGATGGTATGCAGTGCAGTACTTGGTATCGAATGACAGAAGCAGACCACAAGTGTGATGACTTATTTCAAAGGAGGAAGAGGTCTCAGCACAGCCCATACTGTAGTAGTTGAGAGAGCTGCTTGGAATTCAGAGCCAGATGCCGGATTCACACTTAAGTCAGTTAATCCGATGCCCTGCAAAACTCATTCTCAAGTCCCATATTTTTGGGTGTTCTCCAAAAATTTGGCTCTGGAGAGTTGGCTTTTGTCTCTCAAGCAGCTGCTTTACTCTGGCTCTACCTGAAGATGAAATGCATGGTGATCATGTGACCTAAAGAGCTTGTCTTTGCTGGATCAGTGCTGGCTGTTTATCAGATAGACTTGTAAGTGGTGGGGAGTCTTCTGCCTAGCAAGCAAGATGATTAACTTTTCAGGGACATTGTCTTGATCTGTATTCAGTAATTCATCGTAATCTTTGGAACAAATATTGTACAGTAGCAGACAAATCACAGTGTGGTATATTTGATCTTTCGCTGTAACTGTCAAGACTTGTCATTATCTGTCCTGTGAGAACAAATAGGGCAAAGATAACCTGGAGCCCACAAATGCTGTTGTCCGTGTGTGAACCTTTTAAGACTGCCTGTCTCTGAGGACTTTTCTGATGTTAGCACAGCAGACTTTCTGCATTTTCGTTGAAAGATTTTTCAGAATGTGGTCTGCCACTCAAAAGTGTTCATACGAAAGATGTAGTCAGATTTATCTCCTTCCATTTCTTTTGTTCCCAAGCCATTGCCACCAGAAAACTTGTGTGTTCCAGTTTTCTTGTCTGCTTTTGAATCTGATGAAGATTTGATATATATACGGAAAGAATAGACTCCCAGCCATACAAACATATATTTAGGCTTTTGGTTTTGGAGGTGAGGACTCTAGTAAGCACACCTTAAAACTGTGCGTGAATAGGCACCTGAGTTTATTTCCTGGCATTTTGGGAGATCTACTGGAAAGTAGAGCGAAATATTCCATATCCTTCATTAAGAGGATATGTAAAAAAAGAAAAAAAAAATGAGGAGACCCATAGTATAAAGCAGTGCTGTTCAATAAGACTTTCTATAATGATGGAAGTGTTCTATTTCTGCTGCAGTTCAGGGCAAGAACCACTAGCCAAAGGCTGTTAAGCTTTTGGAATGTGGTTAGTGTGCTTGAGGAACTGAATTTTTAATTGTGTGTTTCTTTTAATTAATTACATTTTAAATTATAAATAGCAACGTGTGGCTAGTGGCTACCATATTGAACAATATAGGTAAAAAGCTGTTATTCAGAATATTAAAGAAGGCTTTATTTTATGAAAGGATTCTCTTGGCTACACCCTCAGACCTCCGAGGGGGCGGGGGTCTTGTTGGAAGTTCTTTCTTCTTGCCCTCCCTGTTGCTTTACCCCTGAGTAGGAGGAACCTTGACAAGTCAAGAGATATGGTTCACCATTGGAGGAGGAGGAGCTTTTCCTGTAAGGAATAAAGTATTATAATCTCAGTTGACTGGGGCAAAACGCATCTGCACTGTCTAGCAGCTACTGTGCAATAGCTGCTGGCCACAGGCAGTAATTGAACACTTGAAAAGTGACCAATGTGACTGTGCCACTGGATTTTTAATCTCAATTTTAATTCTTTTATATTTAACTAATACAACATTGTAAAGCAACTATAATCCAATAAAAATTAACTTAAGAAGATAAATAAGTTTAGTGGCTATTATATTGACCAGAACAGCTTTGGAATTACAGTGTTGAGTTTTTTTGCTGTGTATTCCCTAAAGAGTTTTGAAATCCATGCACTCTCTTGAACATTTGAAAGCTGACATTAATATTTTTTCATCATGTGTTTTAAAATGTATGGGACGTTAATGGGAGCTTCCCTGGTAGCTCAGATGGTAAAGAATCTGCCTGCAATGCAGGAGACTCAGGTTCAATTCCTGGGTGGGAAGATCCCCTGGAGAAGGGAATGGCAACTCACTCCAGTGTTCTTGCCTAGAAAATTCTGTGGACAGAGGAGCCTGGTGGGCTACAGTCCATGGGGTCGCAAAGAGTCGAACACGACGGAGCAACTAACAGAACAGAACAGGATATAGGACATATTAAATCTAGTGTGAGTGAGATGAGATTGATGTAACACTTACTGAATAACGTACTCTGAATCTGAAAGATTCACCCCAAATTCTTATCAGTTCAGTCGCTCAGTCGTGTCCGACCCTTTGCGACCCCATGAATCGCAGCACGCCAGGCCTCCCTGTCCATCACCAACTCCCGGAGTTTACTCAAACTCATGCCCATTAAGTTGGTGATGCCATCCAGCCATCTCATCCTCTGTCATCCCCTTCTCCTCCTGCCCCCAATCCCTCCCAGCATCAGGGTCTTTTCCAGTGAGTCAACTCTTCGCATGAGGTAGCCAAAGTATTGGAGTTTCAGCTTCAGCATCAGTCCTTCCAATGAACACTCAGGACTGATCTCTTTTAGGATGGACTGGTATCTATAGGTTTTATCAACTATATCTTGAAAATGTTGATGATCCAACAATATTCCACTTATATTTAAAATAAACAATATGATTAACCTGTATTCCTTTGACTATTCTAAATTCAGCAGCCTAAAAAATATATACAAGACTGAGAATGACAGGAGTCCCTAAGGTTTAAGGTGCCTTGATCAATCATTAAAGAAGGCATATGGGCACTACAATTAAAGACCCCTAATTTAGAACTTTGAGCATCTTTTCTGTTTCTTTCTTGGCTGATGTAGAGCTCCCAGGCCCTTGGAATTCCACTGCCCAGAGGAGCCAGGAGAGATTTGGAACTTAACTCTTGGCTAAAGGCCAGGCATCTGGGGAGGACTTGGAAATCTTACCCATTCCCTTTCATCACACTCATCTGACAGATTCATCACAGGGTTTCTTTAAATATTAAGGTCTGAAATAAGAACTTTTTTTTGTTTTTTCTCGTTATTCATCAACAGATACTTGAGGGCTTTCTGTGTGAGGCCGCTGACTTACCGCAGTGTATCATTTACCATCAGAGTCTCCTTCCCAGGGAAGGAGGAGTCAGGATACTAGAGCAGTTCCAGTATTGTGAGCATGGTCTATGCGTTGTGTGGACCTTAAGCTCCTGGTGCTGCACCCAGTTTAAAAAGTCATGCCTTTCACTTGAAAAACCATTTGCTGTAGTGCATGAAGGTGTGCCCTAGACCCCACATGCGACTGGTGGGGGGGTGTCATCCAGGACCAGGTCAAGGGGTGGAGTCACTGGTTTTGGGACAACAGCAGATGTACCAGTTCTAGAAATTTATGTTTCCATAAGTAACTTTTTTATAGTTTGAATTGCAGTTATATCCATTATATATCTCATTCCTTAATTTATATACTAGAAAGAAAAACCAAAGCCATGCGTCTTTTTGAACATACAAGAAGAACTGTATTTTACCCTGTGGCCTAGTACTCACATGGCATACATATATGTGCATAAATAGATGTTTGTATATGTGTAACCAAAGCACATTTCACAAAACAATAATGCTGATATTGCATTTCCATTGTGTCTGCACTGTTCTAAGTGCTTTACAAGTACTAACTTAATTAACTCACATAGTGACGCTATACTAACTGTGCAGCACACTCTGGTTGGTTCTTTTCTACTTGAACCCAGATCCTCTAGCCCCACCGTCTCTTGAGTGGCATAGGCTACAGCATGTGTCTGTACCTGGAAGGTCTCTCGTTTCAGCCCCCTCCCCACACCCTCCTTCCCCGCCCCCCACGACGGTGCTTTTCAGCATCGCCTCCCCTTGCACCCCAGTCCCTCTGGCCCTCATCTTTCCTCTACCCCAGCCACACTCTCAGTTGTCTCCAGAAATTCCCTCACCTAAAACAGGTGCAAAGAAAGCCTGGGAGGATGGGGGTGACCACGCCCAATGCACTGGGTAGCAGGCTTACTCCTTGGGGACTGGTAGCTCAGGGTCACATTGGTCCCTACACGGGCCACACCGCTGAGGTGGCAGGATGGAGGAGCTGGGGGAAGGGGAGACAGGCTAAATACTCACTTCCAGGGGACCAGCAGCTCACAGAATAGAGGTAGGGCCTGGAGTCCTTCTCCTACAGGTTCCACAGCCGCAGTGACATGTTCTGGGAGGGTATGGGGTGGACCAGGGATGATCTAGGTTTGTTGACATGACCTCACTGAGGTGTGCCCACACCTGGTGGGGCAGCAACACCTCCCCATTATCACGTGCCTGCACTGTGCCCAGGGCTCAGCTAGTACCCCTCCCCCAAACTGGGGGTCCTCACATATCCCTTATCTGCACCGTCCTCTCTAACCTGTAGCAGCTCTCCATCCACCCTTCTCTCCCTAGTCACCCTCTCACCGCCCCAAATCCTCTGCACCAGAACAGGTCCTGTTCCCCTGGTTGGTTATCCCTTCATCTCCCATGTAGGGTGTTGAGAAAGGTGCCCACAACTCATTAAAATTGATTACCAACCTGCTACTGGGCCAGAACCTGCAGTTAGATGGAAGAGAACGAGGTGACAGTTTTTTCAGTTATTGTGCTACTTTAGACTCAAGGTATCAAAACTCCAGAAACATCATTCATTTGGGACAAGTCATGTCCCAGATGTTCTTGTGAAATGTTTTATCCTGTGTAGTTCTAGAGACCTAGAACCTATGGCTTGAGGGGAAGGTGAAAGGAGGTGGGAAGTGGTAAGAAATCAGACTGGAGACAAACAAGAAGTCAGAGGATGGGCCAAGGAGTTTGGACTTTGTTCTAACTTAATAGTTTTCAGCTGGGGAGTAACGTGGTTTCCCTTAGGTTCTCGAACTAGCTGTCAGGTGGAAAATGAGTTGGAAAGGCTAAGACTGAAAGTACTAAGATTTTTTAGAGGCTACTTGCAGAAACCTACACAGGAGGTGAAAAAGTGGCAGTGAAAAGGGAGAGAACAGAACAGATTTCAGACATAATCAAAAGTAGTGGAGCTGTTTTGGAGAATCTGAAAATTTAGATTTGCTAGATCTTAACCTGGCTACACAACTCACTGTGTGCTTCTCTACCGTTGTACACAGAGGATGCTAATTGCAGTCCTCAGAGGTCATCACAGTACTTCATTGCTTAAGTTTTAAGCTTTAAGTTGGTTCTTTTTTTTTTTTTAAAGCTGTGCTACGTGGCAGGGAGTTTTAGTTCTCCCTACAGGGGGTGGGCAGAGTCCTAATCACTGGATCACCAGGGAATTCTCTAGATTTGGTGCTCAAATCCAATGGAAGTGTTAGTCATTCAGTCCTGTCTGACTCTTTTGTGAGTCAGTGGGCTGTAGCCTGCCAGGCTCTTCTGTCCACAGGATTCTCCAGGCAAGACTGTTGGACTGAGTTGTCATTTCCTTCTTTAGGGGATCTTCCTGACCCAGGGATTGAACTCAGGTCTCCTTCATTGCAGGCAGATTCATTACCATCTGAGGCACTAGGGGAGCTCAGAACCCAGTGAGATCCAGCTAAATAAAACACTGCTTTAGGACAGTCCTGTCTGTGTTATCCAGACTCCCTTGGGTTCTGATCTGCTCCCCAGGCTTCTTAAGTAATGGTCCTGCCTTCTTTTTTCCTAACATTACCAGAGGCCAAGAACTAAAATCAGATCTAAAATTTCAAATGTAAATTATCATGCATTCTCTTAGAAGTATGCTCATGTCACTAGGATGAGGTAGAATAGCGCCCCCCCTCCCCCCTACACTTCGGATGGTTGTATCTGTGTCATGTTTGCAAAATGTTTTTTAAAAAAAGGAGGGGGAGAAAAAACTTCCCGAGTTTCAAAAATGAATACCAGTACCATTTTCTAGATAGTCAATTGTTAGGATTGCCCATTGATTATTAGGTACTGTTTAATTTTATTTCTGTTGTGGGGTTTATGCAGTGTGTTCTGTCTACTATTTACCATTGCAAAAACTTCCTTCGGTGTTGAAAATGAATGCTCGATGAATCTGTGCCTCCTATGCTGCATATGTTACAAATTATCTGGGGTTTGTAATCTATGCGGAGTCTTCCCCGCTATTGTTCTGAAGAATTGAAAATTGCCTGCATACTGGAATAAGATGTATATTTAAGTCTGTATAATTCTTAACCTATCTGTAGTTGAGAGAGTCCTTGAGAGCCAATGGAAATACCTTTTTTCTTGGCGCTAATCAAATGAGTGCTTCTTTGTCGCTTAGTGGGTGGGGTGTGATGTTATTTCCTAATAGAATACAGACCTGTGTTTATTCTCAGACATTTTAGGAATAACAGCCATCATCTTATTTTTATATATGTGTTCTTGGCTGTATTCATAAATTACATTTCTTGAGCTACCAAATAATAACTTCATTCATTATAAAGTGATGAAATAGAATGGAAGTTATTTACCTAGATTTATTTTCTAATAGCATTTTCTCGGCCTATGTAAGATGACTTTGTTGTAACAGCCTGAATTTTTGAAACTCACAATGTTGTTTCTCTAATATCTACCTTCAGATTACTACATTTATCCAAATAAGTCAATTATGTTTGTACTTGATATTAATAAAACCAGAATAAAGTTCATATCTACCAAAACCTGCTCTTATCATTATTATTTAAAATTTACAAATACTTTTCTCTAAATGGCTAGAGCTGCTTAATGATTTAGAAAAAGGAGTGTGATAGGCCAGAAAGTATGTTGACCTTGTAACTCTCAGCTGCCACATACAATCTTAGGAGTTTCTGTCATTTACTCATCCCTTTAGCAAAAATATATTGAGCTGCTTTTGTGTGCCAAATATTTGATGTAGGTTCTAAGAATATGTCAAAGAATAAAACTGGGGAAAAAAACAAAAACAAACCCACCTGCCTTCAAAGAGGTTATATGCAGTAGAAAACAATATGAATACTTTAAATATGTTAATTCAAAACTATTAACACAATCAGAAAAACCCTCAAATAAGATATTCTTTTATATTAGCCTTATTGACCTTAGAAGGTTTGAGCTCTCAACCTTCCACTATGCATGGGAAATAGAAGTTCCTTTGCTTTGGCTTTATTAAGAATGATCTACATGATTTTTATATTATGACTTCTTACTGTGATATGTCCGGTTGAGTCTTGCCCCTCCAAGCAGCAAAGTGCCATGCTGCCTGGTATTCATGCTGTTATTAGATAATGAGCACCTCTGTGCTGGTCCTGGTGGTACAGCCTTCAGCAGAAATAGATAATGTTCCTTCTCTCTTGTATAAATTAGGAAATACGGTTAACCGTTGGATTTGAGAAATCAAAGTTTTGCCAGTTTTAGAACAGTATAGAATAATTTTTGACATAAATTATATAAACCAAATTATAAAACTAAGAGGAAAAAGCAAGGGAAAATGTTTAACTTCTTCACGATAGCATATCTACAAGTCTGTGAGATATGTTATTTTTCAAGAAGTGGTGGTGAAGCTTATTTTAAGTCCAGTAAAATTTCCATTGGAGAAGGAAATGGCAGCCCACTCCAATATTCTTGCCTGGAAAATCCCATGGACAGAGGAGCCTGGTGGGTTACAGTCCATGGGGTTGCAAAGAGTTGGACATGACTGAGCACACATGCAAAATTTCCATGCACCAAAGAAGAAATGAGAAATCTACATGCTTTTTGTTTTATTGAACTCCGCGAAAGTATATATAGGTCATTCATGCTTCTTACTTGATTCATGCCTGCCTCCTGCTTCTTGCAAACAGGTTGCCCAGTGAGTGAGGCTAAGTCCTCACTCTGGGTGGGTAGTGAGGATTCCTTTTTTCCTCTTGTTTATATGTCACTGTGTTAGTCACCATATTCTTGCTCAGAGTATAAACCTTTGAAAATGGCTAAATGATTGGCTTTTAGCCATAGAAGAATGAATATGAGCAAAGTTATGATGACATAGCCAGGTGTTGGTGAAACTTGAATAATGTATGGGCAATAACATACTCATTTAACGATGTTACCTAATATGTAACAAACCTAAATCTAGGTATAAGCACCTTTTATTAATACTTAAAGATTTCACATGTTGTCAAACAAAACTTGATACAACACTTTTAAGTACTAATAAAGAAGTGAGCATTCTTTTAATATTAGGTGATGTTTAGCTGAAAGTTACTTGCTTTTCTAAACAAGGTTCTGACACTGATTGCTACAGTAAGTTTCTTTTGAGTTTGTTATTCTTATCATGTGCTTAATGATAAAGCTTCACTGCTACTTTTTCTCTCCTTGAACTAACCTTCACATAAGGCACCTTGGTTTCCAGGTGGCGTGACTATTCTTGTTGTAAATAATAAGAAATATTTAACATTTACTGAGTACAAGCTACTAAGCAAACACTGTTTTAAATTCTCTACTTGAATTTTTTTATTTAACACAAATCTATGATGGAGGTAATGGCCACACACTCCAGTATTCTTGCCTGGGAAATCCCATGGACAGAGAAGCCTGTCGGGATACAGTCCATGGGGTCGCAAAGAGTCAGACACGACTGAGCAACTATCACTTTCACTTCATGATGGAGGTACTGTTACCAGCTCCACCTTACAGATAGAGAAATTGAGGTACAGAGCGATTAATTTTTCTAATGTCACAGAGCTAGCAGGTGGTGAAGCTAAACTAAGTCTGACTCTGCACTCTTAATCACTTGATTGTGTATTGCCCCATTGTGAATTATCAGTCCACCTTTATTAAAGTTTGACAGTTGAGACAGTATTTTGGCAACAATGAAATCATAAATTCATAAATGCCAAAATCACACAGCAACACACAGATGGACCTCATAGGGCTCATATATGTGTCTTGGCATAAAAATGGAAACAGAAATTTTAAAAATCCTTGCAGATAATTCATGGTGTCCTAAGATTATAAACATAATGAGAAACATTGATTTGAAAGTCCCAAGAATTTAAAACAAAGTGTCAAAACATAAATAAGACTTTTATTGTAGACAGTTCATTCAGTCTTTCATTCAGGCCTTTATATATGTGATGGTATTTGTTGAACTACCAACTCTTCTTAAAGAAATTAAGTTTGAGGTTAAAGAAGGAGAAACATTTACATGGTAGAAAGAACTTTTTGACAGTAAAAGTGAGTAAGGATGTGGCTTACTGAAGGAGACCGCAGAGTGACCGTTAACTTTATGCCTGTGATTGTTCACCTAATGTGTAAATGACTGGGTACTCTTTTCCTCAAGGGGATGAGGGTGAGATAGACTGTTTCATAATGCGTGATATGAATATACAAAAAGGAGACTATGCAGATGAAGAAAGCTCAAAATAGAATCAAGAAGTGAGAAATCAAGAGAGTGCAGGGAGTATAGCAGTAACCCAGGTAAATGTGGTTACTTCAGCTAAATATGAAAATGAGCTATGAACTTCCTGGCAACTATGGCAAAAAGGTAAACACAGTGATTTTTCTGTACTTTTCATTGCCTGCAGAAGAGAAACACACAAGGTCCTCGTTTTGAAACCTAAGATGGATTTTCATGAAGGACACTGCGATAGTGACCTTCGATATGCTCTTGGCTTTCTCTTCGTTCTCTTTTCTGTTAAATAGGGCAGCATGATATATCTTCTGTGTACATGTAATACCGTGCCCGGACCCCTCCCCGGGAAATGAGACACTGGCGCATCCCCCACCAGCTGCCTGAGTGGTGATGGCTTCAGGAATCCTCCTGAAGGAATCCTCCCAGGAATGTCTGGTTGTCCACGGCTAGGCTCCCTCTCCCCCGGCAGCCTGGACCCAGTGACTGGTCAGTGCTGAAATTCAGAAGTCCAGCTGCCTTGCCTTAAGGGAGTTCTAAAGTATTACTTTCAGATTCCATACTTCACTTTAGGATTGACCAAGACCTCCGAGGCGGCCATGAGTTACTTCACCTCTGTCTTCCCCATCCTGTGCTCACAAATGCTGTTCTGAAGAGCTCTCCGCTATAGATGTCCTGCACAGCCTCCTCAGTGTCTCTCCTGGGACCCTCTCTTTTAGCATCATGGTAAAAATTAGAAATAATAAATGAAAACTGCTGACCCCAACTCTCAGCACATGGTAGAGACAGAGAAGATGTTAGTTATGGTTTACTTTCATTGCATGGGACATTGAGCCACCTATGGAAAATGTCTGATTTTTGTAGAAGGTACAGACATTTTTTCATATGGTAATTCCTTTTAGCAGCCCTCATAAAGGTAAGAATAAAATATTAAAATGCTACCAACTGAGCTATAAAAAGTGTTACAGTAGATTTTCTGAGTTTCCAACAACTTTCTCAGTAAGCTCAGGTTGCTCAAAGACAGGTGCGTAAACTTAAAGCAGGCTTATTTTCAGATTTTTCATAGAAAGTTTATATGTCAAGATACAGAAATATTTTATTTTCATGCATTTGTGACCTATAGCTTATACCCTGTAAATGCAGAAAGAAAAAACCCTTCTGAAATCACTTAATATTTACCAGGTTTTAATAGTCAACTGAATCTTAACCTAATGTTTGTACCCAGGTATCTCTGGAGGATTTCTAATCTTACTATTTAGGTGATTTTGTCTCAATGTCCAAATTATTATTTTTTTTCACAACCAAATACCTAAATTTTACTAATGGGAAAAAAAAATATTTTAAGTTATCTTTGCATCATAGATGGTAGTTTTCAGTAAGAAGATAACTACAAAATTGAGAATCACATGGTCACCCTATGAAACAAAATCAAGTGGCCTTTTTCAGAGGGGAGCCTGGTTTGCCTAAAACTGGTCTCATGAATCAAAGAAAGTACCTCTGTGTTTGGGAAGCAGTACAATATTGTAACGATGATGCTCCGAGGATGTTTGGAACACGTGTATACATGTTCATGTGTCATGCTTAACTTTTAGACACTTGATTATGGAGCCGTCAGTGTTTAATGCAGGATGTTTGTATGAGAGAGGACTTTAAAGATGAGTGGCTCTCACCGCTATCCTAGATAGATTTTAGATAATTCTCTTGAATGTGTTTTTTAGTTATCACATATTAATAAAAGCTACCATTTTAACATCATCCAAATACTGCTTTTAGGTGGTGCCCTGGGATGTGACGTACTGAGAAAAGATTCAACAGAGATGCTAATGTAGCAACGTCAGCGCTGATATAGGAGGTCAGATGAAAATAACCTCTCATCCAAGTCAGTGCTTTTCGAAACAACTGATTTTTTTCCCTTTCAAGTGGTGGGTGGGGGTGGGGGAAATTCTAGATACATAATGTTATCTGACTGGGTTTGATGACTGCTTGACTGCTGCCTACATCTGAAATAATTAAGTAGTTCAGTAAACTCTAGTTTGTTTTTTTTTTTACTTAAATAGAGAAACCCTTGAGGATTCCATATCTAGAAAGACTTGTATCCCAAAGAAGCCCTTGAACCTGACCATGCACACTAGGTATGGTTTATCTAGTATTGCGACCAAGATGAGATTTTCTATGAGTATCCGTTATAGACAGTGTAGAGTTAAAAGCTTTATGGCCATATGAGTTTAGTTTCTTGAGCAATGGAAGATGTTTAATTTTGACAATTAGTATTGTCCTCGAGGGCTTTTTTCTTCTTTTTTTTTTTCCATTTATTTTTATTAGTTGGAGGCTAATCATTTTACAATAGTGTAGTGGGTTTTGCCGTACATTGACATGAATCAGCCATAGATCCACACGTGTTCCCCATCCTGTTGCCCCCTCCCGCCCAGCTTTTTTCTTCTTACTAGGAATGGGTAAGACCCTCAGCTGCTAGCATGGAGGAAGCTAGAAAGCGTAGAATATGTGCTGAGAAAATTTCCTGAATGATTTGTTCTATGCCAGAATTTCTCCCTCCTAAAGACACACTGATCAGATACAGACACAAGTGAGTCACTAATAGCCAGATTTGGGATGAAGTGCAGCTGATAGAACTCGATCCTGGGCAGTTCCCCACAAAGACTGAGGCCCTAGAGAGGTAAGAGCTCTTGGTAAGGTTTCTGGTGGTCATTCTTGTGTTTGACCCTGTTAACATCCAGGAAGCAATCAAGTCTTTTTTCCTTTTGTATCTTTAACTGAACTACTGTCAAAGATATTCTTCACTATTTAATTTGTAAGGCATAAGAAATAATAAAATTTGGACAGGGTTTACAGAGCTCTATTTGGCAGGTAATCCGCCACCCCCCATTCCCCACCAAAGAAAAGTGTAATAGGAATGGTAGATATTTTAAAATAGCCTTGCCCTCTGCAGTTAGTCCTCCTGTATTACGAAGAAATTAATTTGCTCTGCTAATGATGGTGGTATCTGTGTTTTATACCTTTTGCCACTCCTGCTCTTTTCAAAAGGTTTTAGGACTCCTACCTACCTTGGGTTTATTGACTTTTAATACATTTAATGCATTGTATGGTTAAACAGTGAGTTTCCCCATTTTCTTTGCTAAGAAGATTTTCACCTTCTTGCAAGTGATTTAATACTTTTAAATTACCTTAATTCATTTAATAAACATATATTGAACAATCCTTACATGACAGGCACTATTCTGGGCTCCAGGAAACAGGGAACAAGGCAGACAGCCTTTGCCCCTTGAAGTTTACAATCAAGTGAAATAGCTTTTTTAGGATACATTAACATTTTAGAGTGTCATTTGGTAATTTTTACATGCCAAATCCCTTCTGAAGGAACGCTTGTCTTGGGGTCTTGACTCCTCATTTGTTAAGTGAGGAAGTTGGACTAGATGATCTTGAGTTCTTTTCCATTCAAAACTTCTGTAATATTTTGGAAGTTGGAACCTGGTTTTCTCTCAGCCTTGGGCAGCCCCACCTACTCTCTGTCAATCATTATATCACAGACGATTTTACAGAAGAGGCACTTGGCAAGAGTAGTGACAGGTATAGGTAATGAATAGTATCAAGTACCGCAAGAAAGTCAGATGAGTTAAGGACAAAGTTTGAGGACCACTGTTCTTAGTAATTAGAAAGGCATTGCTGACCATGATGGTTTCAGTGGAATAACAGATCAACTTTGATCCCATGGAGTTAAGGATTGAGTTCCCATAGACATTGCCTATTCCTTGGAGTCCCTTTAGTCTTTAGGCTGTTAAAGTGGGGAGGTGTTAAGGCTTAGCCATTGTCCACTAAGGAAGGTAGTCAAGACTTAACGTTCCTATACTTGTTTCTAGGTGTGTGAATTTCCCTGGTCTAAGTGGTTACCTTAGGTGATTTACCTAGACTCTCAATTGATATGTTAATCAGATAGTGAATGATCAAGTACTTTGTGATACTGCTGGAACAGATAACTTATGAATCATTTATTACTGTTTCATTGCCATTACAGAAAAACATTTATTTCCCAGTAGGTAGGGAAAAAGTGCTATATTTTTGTGAAGAGTAAGTTGATACCTTTGTATACTTCTACCTATAGAAATTGTTTCTTTCAAGAAATGGGAATTTTGCTAATTTACCTCTTAAAGAAAGTAGTAAGGCTGCTTTATCTAAATGAGTAGGATTCTGAGGAAGCTGGAGAAATTGTATTTGAATTGGTCCCAGTCTTCAGCCTCTCTTATAAAACGTAAGACACAGACTAAGTCTACGTTATTTTAGGATTTCTGACTAATATGTTACATATTCTTTGGTGGAAGAAAAAAACCACGTGGCATAGAGCAGTTTCTTAACCCAGGGTTCTTGTGTGAGCTCTTCAGGGAGTCCAGGTTCCCCTTGACATTGTATAGAACAGTTTTGTACAGGTATTCCTCTGGGGAGGGGATCCAGGACCCAAAAAAGCACCTCTGTTCTAGAGAGGAAAAGGGCGTCTTGAGAGTCAAGATTTCTCACTTGCCAGATCTTCTGTAGTGCTAAGAACCAGGGAGTGTGAAACAAGTGCTGTGTTTTTTGGTTTTCTTTTGTTGGGGTTTTTGGTTGATTGGTTGGTTTTAAATGACTTAGGTTGATTTGAAGGATTAGGTGATTGGCAAGTCAATTTGCCAAATTTTAATGTACAGAAAACCTAAGAAAATAGATAGTAAAAATTACACTGACCTTAGATGGATTTTGCTTTAACTGATTTCCTCATCATTAGTTACAATTCTGTCTATATATATATATTTATATATACATATACACACACACACACACACACACACACACACATATATATATATATAAATTTATGCTATATTCTTAACATTCCTTTTACTGTGTGCAGAAATGTTTTTACAGTTGTTTGCCATTTCAAGCTTCCCCCCACCACCTTTGTGCTCACAGTAAGAAAATTAAACTAATTTAAGACATTCTGAATCTTTCTTAGAAATATTGAAATAAACTCAGTGTTGTTCTGTTGCCTCAATTAACTAAGAGCAACTAATTGTAACACAGTAAAGCAGCAGCTTTAGTTTAAAAGATGATAGATCTGTTTCTTTTGCTTTACAGTACACATCAGCTTAGGCTGAAGTATTGTTTTTCTCACTTTTTGTAAACAATCACTAGAGATTTGCACCTAGTATAATTTCAGCTATTGCTTGTGGAAATATAGTATGTGATTTTTAAGACTTTGTTTCCAAATAAGTGTATCCTTTATTTAATCATTTGGGTTAAAGAGTCTTAAATTTATCATATTTAGTTGGCAGAGGGTTAAGATAAACTGTAAGCCATTTCTAGTATGGCTAATTTGACAACCACGTTTGAAAATCTGTTTCACTGCTTGTTTTTTTCTTATAACATTGTTTCCTACTGTTACAACTAAGCTGTCCTCCCTGCAATTTGACTATTTTTCATCTGACATCTTAGACTGATCATGCCAGTGTTTTCTAAACAAAACATTGTATGGCAATTATGCCTTATCTCCATTCCTCCCTGTTATATACCCTGTTCCAGTTATAGACAGTTCTGTTAGAACAGTGGTTTTGTCATGGTGATGATTTTATGATTGTATGAAATGGGGCACATTTTGAGAAAATGATGGAGCCAGTAGCAGAATTAGGTGGCGTATGCCCATGTAATTTATTGAGCTTGCTTCCCACTCTGCCACACCAGGGAAGAGTTCTATTCTTCCCCCTTCCTGAAAGCCAAAGGAGGAATTGGAGGACATTGAAATAAAAAGAAGCCTTACTTTTTGACCCCCACAGTAGCTTATATAATGTCAGGAAGGACTTTGATGAAACCACTGGCCCTACTTAAAGATCTTATTTTCCAAGCCTTTCATTATTTTATTTGCCCTTTTCTGAACTCTGCAATTTCCCTCTCTTGTAGCTGGTTCGATGCCCAGAACTGAATGCTGTGTTCCAGCTGTGGCCTCACCGGTGCTGAATAGAGAGGAAGAGCCACCTCCATAGCTTACATGTGATTCCTCTGCTTACACAACCCAATACTGGATTTACTTACTTTGGCAAGATAGCTGCATTGTGCACTGTATTTAATGTTACGTGTACTGTAACCCTGGGTCTCTCTCTGCATTGCTGCCGTTAAACCCCCAATCCTGCCAATCTTAAAGCTCCTGCCTTTGTTTACCTGCCCCGCTTCCCACCCCCCAGACTCCCCTTACATTCATCCACAATGAATGTCATCTTTTATTCTCTCATTTCCTCTCACTGTAATCTTAAACTTTGGCAAAACCTTCCCTCTGTCTATGAATTGTCAGTTGTCAGCCATCTGATTTTTTCTCCCTGCTTTGGTAATGGGACATCTCTCACTTCTCTCTGGTTTTCTTTTGTAGTCGTTGAACACTTGGCATGGTGGATTTATCAAGCATTCACTTGGCAGTTCTTCTGAATCAGATACCTTTGGATTTCTCTGATCCGACCACATGGTCAAGTTGTTTTAGTTCTTCTATCCGTGTGACTTCACTCAGGATATAGTATTATCTCATAACTCCTGGGGGAGACAGTAATAGAGATTTGCCATGGACATTTCTAACAGTAAAGGAAGTGTTCTTCTTCACTGTGAATAGAATAGTCTTTAATAATTTTAAGCAAATTCTTTCCTCTCTGAGGTCTTAATTTTTTGAAAAATGCTAGAGCCAAGTGACTAAATTTGTAAGATGGGTGAGATATAAAGGAAGAAAGGAAGGAAACAAGATTTCTCTGTAGAACAGGAAATGGTTCTCGAAGGAAGCTGAATTGAGGTTCTTGTTGGGCTTGGTACAGCTTTCCAAAATGGGAGGCAAGTTTTTCCTAGATACCATTGCATTATCTAATCTAAGGTGCACAGTCGATGTTTAGTTGGTTTATTGAGGACTGTTGATACAGACATACAATCTTTGTGCTTTGGTTAATCATTTAGAGTGTGGAAAGTGTAACCTTTTCTGGTTTATTATGGATGATAAGAATTGGAAGGCCTCCGTATGTCCTTTTCCTGCATTTCTAAAGTCCCTCTCGCTTATCTAAATCCCAGTGTTTGTTAGAGTAGCAGTCAAGCTGATGTTTCTTTCTTTGTTTTCTATCTCAGTTGATATATGCTTTTTAAACAGCCTCTGCTTGGATCTGTGGTCTTTACTGAACCCAGAACGCACCTCTTTTGTGTATTTATGTCTCCAGAGAGTTGGAAATCTTTTAAACATTGTTTCGATACATCAAATTCCCATCTTATGGATTTAGATGTCACCAAACATTTTTCATTCAGACGCCTAATAGGTATTTTACATTTCAGCATATTACACTACTAAAGTATATTTCAAAATTACACTGCAAAGTAAGAGGTGACAGGATCTGTTAGACTTTTTTTTGATGGAATATAAAATATATCATCTGACTGTTCTTCCATATCTAGAACCCTTAAACACTGCTGGTTTCCTTATTCATACACAGAAGAAGTGAAATGTTAAGCTCGATTAGATGGTTTCAAAGAAAGTAAATCTTCTCTGTAGCTTCCCACCAAATGTAGTGTCAAAGATTGGTCGCTTTGCTCACGCCTTGGTCACATAGTGTGGCGCGTTCCTTCAGAGGAGTGTTAATTTCACTCCCTGACTTCCGAAGTGACCCTCAGCGACAGATCCGTGGGGGTTCTTTGTGTGTGGAGAGCCATGCTCCAGGCAGCCAGCAAGTAGGGAGCGCTGAGTGGTGTGGTTTCCATCTCCATTTATGGCCTTGGAAGGGTGAGAGGGACAAGGCTGGGACTCTCCATTTACGGTCCTTGGAGGAGCTGAAAAGAGCAGTTGGGGTGTTCCTGGAGGCAGAAAGTAGACATTGTGAGATAAAAATAAATTGGCAGGAGATGTTTGCAATTCAAATTCCAGTTCCCGCAAGGAGGGCAGAGGGTCCCGGGTAATGGGGTATAGAAAGTTACATGAGGTCAGCTGGAGGCATTTGTCCCCTCCCATTTGAAGAGTTGCCCATGACACATTTCCCAGGTTCATTTCCAATTTGTTCCAGAAAGTTGTGTGTTATGTACTTGTGAGTATCCTTTACAAAGAGGAAGAAGGAACACTTTTAAAGAGTGTATGATCAGAAACCTTACTTCTTTAAGGCATCCTTTCATGTACCAAAAGAAATCTCCAGAAAGGAAGAGTGAGGCAGGTGCTTATGCAGGGGACAGGCTGGCTGGTTTCAGGGTGGACGACTCTTAATCTCTGCTCTGTGTCGGAGGAAGATCGTCATGTGTGTTTTGTGTTTATTATTCCCTTTGCCTGTCTGGATTTCTGGCCTCAAGGGAGAGATCTGCAGTGTTTGACAGAGTGTCTTCCTGTAGTTTGTCAACTGAGATTTAATGGTACTGAACTTTCGAGGAGGCTCCATAAAGATTATTCAGAGTTGTTTTATTTTGGCGAGAGTAGGTGAGGTATTGGCTTATGGAAAGTCATCTCACATTCAGGAGAAATTCAGTTTGGCTGATGTGTGTAAATTAAGTCTAAGGTAAGCTAGTTTGGCACAGTTGAGTTTGAAAGCATTTGGAGAAAAAGAGTCTTGTCTGCCATGAAAAGTCTCAAGAGTAAAACCCAGTAAAGTAGAAAGGAGATGAAAAGGAACAAAAGGAGGCAGAGACGGGACAGAGAATGAATATAATTAAACTAAATTTGGAACTGAGGCGCAAGGCCTGGGACTAAATCCTTGATTTATCTTTTGAAATATGTAAGATAGCATAAGATATACCATTAAACTAAGGAACTGGGTTAATTATCAGAAATATGCATTGGAAGACGATGAAGCAGGTTGAAGGGTTGTGCAAGGTAATAAAATTATACAGGTTTTATCTGTGGACTTGCATAAGGATATGTTATTTGCTCTGTACCACGAAGCAGAAAAAGAAGTGAAATAACACCCTTCCACCTCACTTTCTGTGACCCCCACCCCAAAAGAAATTATTGGCTTCTCTTGTTGGTGTTTGGCTGGCAGTTTGAGTTGGTAGAATAGGCTAGTATTATCACTGGCTGATTTTTAGATGTTGGTATCAGTGTCTTGTTGTTTCTTGATGATTGAGATAGCATCTGTAGTGTTATTGATTTGATCTCTTTCAAATTCAATTCTAGCAACTGCCCCAAAGTCAGAGTGAGTTAGTAAGGAGTGTGGACTGTGTAAGTAATTTGTTTTCCTAGCTAATTCATTTAGGCAATTGTGTTTACCCTATGTTCTTTCTTAATCGAGAGTAAGGAAGGGCACATTCTTTGCTTTGGGAAATTCCTCTTTCTGTCCCCCCTCCCCTCACTTTCTCCAAATTCTGGGCACAACAGCGGCTCTTCCTTTTCTGTGGCAGGTGTGCATCCTATTGGCTGGCTGGTATTTCTTGTTTTCTTTTTTTTTTTCCTTATTCTTTTAAAATGGGGGTGGGGGTATAAAAATATGTGTACGGGATACATGCAATAATGTTGTAATGTTTCTTGTTGTTTAATGGATAATTAATTGCAAAATAATTGTTTGAATTATAACATGTTTGAGTAAATGCTAAATTAGTCATTTTTTTCTAATATAATAATGAATTTAAAATCTAGCATTCCTGTAACAATGTGTCTGTGTTTGTCTGTCCGTGTCTGTCTAATAGTAATTAATATCTGTGGTCCGTACCTGGAAGAGGAAGTACAGCTTTAAAGGAATAACAAAAGACTTTGTGTCTTAGACCCTTCGCAGGTGTTACAGTCGGGTGAAAGAACATGGTGTTGGGAAAAGAAAGAGCAGTTACACATTTGAACAGTTGGAACAGGTGTTTGGTCAGGGAGGATGGGATGCTCAGCCCTGCCAGCCTGTACTTATTAACAGTAGTGGCTTGTACCAGGAGCTGGAGTCAGATGGCAGCACTATGGAGGAGTATTCACAGGAGGACTGGGGAAACCACAGTCAGGATCTCCATGGCTACCCCACAGATCAGGAATTGGGTAAGAAAGCCGGTATCTGTGATACTTGTGGTGTGTGTGTGTGTCTGTACCTGTCTTCACCTGTGCTCAGGTGTTTCATGTCTGTAATGCCTTCGTTTACCATTCCCACTGATAGCCCAGCACATGTAGCCAGTGTCTGTCTGGGGCAACGTGGGTATCCTTCGATTAGCCTTACACTGCCAGCTGGCGCCTGGTGCCTGGGGTTCCACAAAGTCCCTAAAGACACAGAAGAATTCCTGATGCTGGGCTGCGCAGGGAAGCTCAGTGACAGGCTATGCAATTAAAAATATCCTGCACCTCTGTGTTCTAAGATGACTGCTACGAGTACTGACTCCTGGCTCAGCTGGTATAGATATAATGGTCATTTCCTTCCTTTATCCCCAATAATTTTCCCCCACCCCTGTTTGTAATTTGGCAAAGGTCCCTTCCCAGGCTTCAGTCTGAACAATAAATGAAGGAAAGCCTTGGTTTGAAAGGAGCTGATAATTGAACTTCATCAGGGATCACACTCCTTCCAACTTCTTAAAGGCTCACATCCCAACAATAGCTGGAATGATTTATTCACTGTCTTCACATTAAAAATGGAAAATAAAACTCCTGGCCATCAAATCTAAACTTGTATGGACTAACTAAGAGAGTATATATATGTAGTTGGATTGTTTTTTGTGGTTTTTTTTGCAATAAATGTTCTGGTTTTAGTTTCCATAATTTGCCAGTACTAATCAAGTGTCTGCTGCAGGCTTTGTACACTCATAGCAAGTTGTGTAATGAGTGCTCACTTGTAAGTGAATGTTCTTACTCTCTAGTGAAGCACTCGGGCAGCCCCCAAGGAAGGATAAGTAGAATTGGCTCTATAAATATGCCTCCCCAGCTTAAGACAAAAGCCCACGGGCACTGTTTTACAGATCTCCTATGACAGAGAAATGCTGATTCAAAAGAAAAAGGATTAAATGCTAGTATTGAGTTGGCCAAAACATGCATTCGGATTATTTCATAAAATGGTATGGAAAACCCGAAAGAACTTTTTGACTGACCCAGTATTTCTTGCAAATGCTATTTCTAAAAAAAAAAAAATCTCTCAAATATTGAAAGAGAGGAGTGAAGAAAGTGGTTATAAAACCATAAGACACATTATGTAAGAGAATTGATTACTGGAAGAATAAAAAGGGCAGATGCTAATGATCACTGCCTCTTAATTTCAAAACAGTTCTAAGGTCTAAATTACTTTGGCATCCTGTAACTCTGGTTTTGCTGGAGAGAGTTAATTCACCCAAACCTTTGGGACAAAAAAATAACATGTAGAGCATATTGATCCTGATATTGGGCTGGGGGAGAATAATTGCTCTATAAAACCTACATAGAAAATCTAAATAGAAGAATGATTTTCATTCTCATTCCTTTAAAAATCATGTTTGCCATGAAATTAAGCTTTAAGCTCCTAGCTAGAAATCCACTAGTGACCTTGAAGAATTTTATACTCATAGAGCTGGTTTCTGATCTTGCATATAAATGTATGCATCTCATTATATATGAGTTACATCTGTAAGTCTGGCATTGGACAGTGTTAGACACTAGAATTAAGTTCTCACATTGGAAAGTATGGAACAAACAGTAAACTTACAGCTACTCATCTACATAAATACATGTCACCACTTAGGAAAATATAATGTTTCCAAAACCTCTGTTTTTCAGATGAAATACCTGTCACAAAGAGAACATTAAAAATAAAACAAGAGTCTTCTGAAGAAGCACAGTAAGTAGATGTCCCCCGTTTCTAAAAAGCGTAACTACCGAAGTTTAATGTCAAAAGTCTTGTTGTAATTAGATGTGCTGTGAAAGTCAGGGGCTCCCCTGGCGGCTCAGACAGTAAAGGACCTGCCGTGCCGCCGAGGGAGCGTGCCTCCTTCTTCTTCATCTCCTGGCCCAAGTTTCCAGGGCTTAATCCAGAAATGCTGAGAATTTTGTGTATGACAAGATAAAGAGACATATGAAAATAAGTGTGTTTATGGTATTTGTGTGGATATGGCACTCGGATGTTTAAATATGATACAGAGATAAGGTCCAGGGCCCAGAGATTGTCTGGGGTTAAGTGAAATGATAGTGGGGCCAGAGGAACACTTAAATTACAGCTGTCCCCAACCTTTTTGGCACCAGGGACCAGTCTTGTGGAAGGTAACTTTTCCACGGACCAGGGTGTATGGGATGGTTTTGGGGTGATTCAAGCGCATTACATTTATTGTGCACCTTATTTCTATTATTACATCAGCTCCACCTCAGATCATCAGGCATTAGCTCCCAGAAGTTAGGGACCCCAGATGATAACATTGCATTTTGGGAATCAAAAAGTAAGTTCTTAGGAACTACACGGTAGGCCAACTGATGTAACTGGAAATGAACTCAAGCTTCACAGAATTGGTGTCACCAGTCTCAGACCCCCCTGAACTTTTCCCAGTTGGAACTTCAGAAATACAGCAGACAGTTCTCAGGAACTGTTTAAATAGCTGGGTCTAGTTCTCGCTGTGTTCCACAGCTGTCAAAAGCTGGTCTCAGGCTTGAGCCCAGGGAACTTCAGGCTGAGATCAGATCAGTGGGGCAGGAAACTGGCAGACTGCAGAAATGTCCAGCATGGCTGCCTCTTCTCCAAGATTCAGCTCACAGGGTGGGTGGCTCCTAAGAGGCGACTCATTTCCCAGTGTACCAGTTTCCTAAGAACTGTTCCTTATTGCTGACTTAGGGCTGTGACAGTGCCAAATATGATAACTTCATTTGGGCACAGGATTTTTTCACTCCTAAGTTTAGGTGGAATTCACCTGAAGTAACTGATGGATTCTTTTACACCAGTCAATTATACCATCCTTCACCCAGGAAGAAAAGTCACCACTTATTTATCAAATACCTACTATATGTCAGGCATTGGGATACGGCAGTGAACAGAACAGACAAAAGTCTTTGCCCTCCATCCCACCTCCTTAGCCCAGTCTTCCTTGAGATCAGTAAAATATTTTAAAAGAGGACAAGAAAGAATGATAGCGTTGAACGATGATTTCTTTTTTAAAGCATCGACCCATGCAGAGACATGGTCCTATATCTTAGCCTCACAGACACCACATCCTCAACATTAACAAAGTGACTGAGTGCCTCTGTGCACTCTGAGAAGAGGCACAGTCCCCAGAAATGCAGTGATTTCATCTGCATGGCCACTCAAGTACTTGAGTAGTTTTCTAGACAAACTAAAGTGCAGAGGGTGAGTCCAGGACAGTCACTGGACCAAGAAAACTGACAACAAAACATTCGCTCTTTGTCAGCTTGAAAAGAAAGTAAAGGAAAGTAAGAGAGAATGGCTATGTGGAAGATCCCCCAGTTTGTTCCAAAAGCTCTTCTAGGAAAAAAAAAAAAAGCTCTTCTAGAAGGTTTGAGAATTTAAGAGGCAAGTGTACAATCTGTCTTCTACCAAGAAGCTGTTCACAAACCACCATTACACCCTCTTATCTTGCCTGCATTTGATTATATGTGAGTGTGGTACTTGAGTACTTTTGTAGTTAAACCTGTGATTGTTTGCTGCCAAGTTACCATTTAACAAACTTCAGTCTTCTGATACCAGAGTTGTGCCCTGAGAAACAAATATCCTCATTATCTATATAAGTCATTTATGAAGTGTCAGTTGGAATTACTTGAATTAAGCAGCATGTGAAACAAGAATTTCCATGCACTTTGTCTTATTCTGTTAACTGTCCAAATCAAAACTGAAATAATTTCTATGCTTTTGCTTTCCTTTATAAAAATATATTTTAGGACAATCTCAATTCATTATCTGGAATTTTTCTCTCTTAAAATAGAAGCTTAGTAATGAAACTTTTCCATCTGAATTCTCAGATCTTAATTCTGTGCTCAACTGTTCTTTTAAATTTGGGAGTAGTAATGTATTTTAGACAAATAGAGGAAAATATCCTTTTTTTCATGTTTTTGAATCAGATCAATTCAGTTCAGTTCAGTCACTTAGTCGTGTCTGACTCTTTGCAACCCCATGGACTGCAGCACGCCAGGCCTCCCTGTCCATCACAAGCTCCCAGAGCTTACTCAAACTCACATCCATTGCGTCAGTGATGCCATCCAACCACCTCATCCTCTGTCGTCCCCCTCTCCTCCTCCCTTCAGTCTTTCCCAGCAGCAGGGTATTTTCCGATGAGCTGGTTCTTCGCATCAGGTGACCAAAGTATTGGAGTTTCAGCTTCAGTATCAGTCCTTCCAATGAACACCCAGGACTGATCTCCTTTAGGATGGACTGGTTGGATCTCCTTGCGGTCCGAGGGACTTTCAAGAGTCTTCTCCAACACCACACTTTAAAAGCATCAATTCTTTGGTGCTCAGCTTTCTTTATAGTCCAATTCTCACATTCATACATGACTACTGGAAAAATCATAGCTTTGACTCGATGGACCTTTGTTGGTAATGTAATGTCTCTGCTTTTTAATATGCTGTTTAGGTTGGTCATAGCTTTTCTTTGAAGGAGCAAGCATCTTTTAATTTCATGGCTGCAGTCACCATCTGCAGTGATTCTGGAGCCCAAAAAAATAAAGTCTGACACTGTTTCCACTGTTTCCTCATCTATTTGCCATGAAGTGATGGGACCAGATGCCATGATCTTAGTTTTCTGAATGTAGAATTTTAAACTAACTTTGTCACTCTCTTCTTTCACTTTCATCAAGAGGCTCTTTAGTTCTTCTTCACTTTCTGCCATAAGGGTGGTGTCATGTGCATATCTGAGGTTATTGATATTTCTCCCGGCAATCTTGATTCCAGCTTGTGCTTCATCCAGCCTGGCATTTCTCATGATGTACTCTGCATATAAGTTAAATAAACAGGATGATAATATACAGCCTTGACGTACTCCTTTCCCTGTTTGGAACCAGTCTGTTGTTCCCTGCCCAGTTCTAACTGTTGCTTCTTGACCTGCATACAGATTTCTCAGGAGGCAGGTCAGGTGGTCTGGTGTTCCCATCCGTTGAAGAATTTTCCACAGTTTGTTGTGATCCACATGGTCAAAGGCTTTGGCATAGTCAATAAAGCAAATGTAGATGTTTTTCTGGAACTCTCTTGCTTTTTTGATGATACAGAGGATGTTGGCAATTTGATCTCTGGTTCCTCTGGCTTTTCTAAATCCAGCTTGAACATCTGGAAGTTCATATTCACGTACTGCTGAAGCCTGGTTTGGAGAATTCAGATCAATAGTCGTAATCAATTTCATGTTTTCCTATGGCCAGCATGTATGGGCCAAATTTACTTAACTTCCAGAATTCCAGATTAGAAATTAATCTGTTCATTCTTTTAAGTGATTCTGATTACCTTTCTGAATACAGCAATCTTCACCTAATTTTGATAGGTCTAAAGGGCATCATATGCACTATTATACACACACACACACACACACCACACATTATTCTTGAGTTTCTGAAATCCTAGGGTCTTATGTATCAATAGTTACTAAGTGTAATACAACTAGACTATAGAATAATGGAAAGCAGTTCATCACTAGTTCCTAGAAACTTCCTAGGGGTAAGCATGTCTCAGATTTTAATACTATGATTACCTGGACCTGCACAGTCCAATATGGTAGCCACTAGCCATCTGTGGCTATTTAAATGTAATTTTAAGTTAATTAAGAACTTAATACCTCACTCACAGTAGCCACATATCAGTGCAGTGGCTAACATACTGGACAGCACAGACACAGAACATTTCCACCACTGCAGAAAGTTCTGTCGGACAGTGCTCATCTAGACACCTGAGGAATCTGACTTTTATCTCTCTTTCTAGGAAAAGAGACATCATGCAGAATATCGTACAAATTTTGGAGTCAGTACAGTTGAAATGGGAACTGTTTCAGAGCTGGACAGACTTTTCAAGGCTTCACCTTTCTAATAAACTGGCCATTTTTGGAATCGGTTATAACACCCGTTGGAAAGAGGATATCCGTTACCATTATGCTGAGATCAGCTCCCAGGTGCCCCTTGGCAAGCGACTCCGGGAGTACTTCAATTCTGAGAAGCCCGAGGGCCGGATCATCATGACCCGAGTGCAGAAAATGAACTGGAAGAATGTATACTACAAATTTCTAGAGATCACTATTAGCGAAGCTAGGTGCCTGGAGCTGCATATGGAAATTGACTGGATCCCCATCGCCCACTCAAAGCCAACTGGTGGGAATGTGGTTCAGTATTTATTGCCAGGAGGCATTCCCAAAAGCCCGGGTCTCTATGCCATCGGCTACGAGGAGTGTATTGAGAGGCCTCCCTCTCCCCATGTGGAGCGACGTACCCTGGACCCTGGAAAGGAGGGCAGGGTTGACTTGGAAACCCTTTCAGCACAAGCCTCACTGCAGGTGGAGATAGAACCCACTCGAATTATCTATTGCTACCTCGGGATCGCTGAGGTCAGGACTCTGCAGCAATGCTTGTTTTTACATTTCCAAGCAAATACCAAAACCTTCAGCAAGGATTGGGTTGGTATAAATGGGTTTTTGTCTCAGAACTGTATTGTGGATCCCGGCGTGTCCCCCAAATCCATCTACATCAAATTTGTAGAAGTCGAGAGGGATTTTCTTTCTGCTGGCTCGTTAGTTGAGTGCCTGGAAAAAGCCATCGGGTACCCCTTAAAATATAACAACTGAATGTCATCCTTCATAAGGATCTGGGCTCTTACCTCTCTCTTCTCTACCCCTGTCCCATGACCCAGACTGTCCCTCATCCAGATGCTGCCATCGACTCTTCATGGAAACTCTTTCCACGATCGGGCCAGTACAACTAAGAAACCATAGTAGACCTTGGGCAGAGAACACAGACCTCACCTGAAAAATGCTCATTTTGAGCAAACAAGCTACACAGCGGACTTGTGTGGTGGGTCAGCTGTTTTCTTTTTTAAAAACAACAAAAACAATTTTTAAATGAATTTTAGAGCCCTAATGTAAACAAATGTAGGTACATTCCATATTGGACAAAACTTATACTTTGAGTTTCATATGAAATTGAAAAATTGTATTTTTTTCACGATGTTTCATTTTTACACATCTCTATGTCTCTATATAAGTATTATTTACAACCTTGAATAAATAAGCAATAGATAATGGCAAGTAAAATCTTGAGTCACAGTGAGTAAGACTGTTTTTCAATATTACCCTTTAGCTACTATTGTATATAATTTAGTTTCCTTTTTTTTCACCAACCAAGTGTTTTGCTCTTCCCAATCAGTGTTGCCTGCAAAGCCCTCTGTTTCTGTGATGTACCAACTTCTGGTTGTGTTGCCATTTAAAACTTTTTTAAAAAAAATATTAAAGTAATTCCTGGCCTCTTGGCATTGTAGTAGTGGAGCTTTTTGTAGCGGAGTGTGGTCGCACTGGCAGTCGGACTGGTCTCTGACTTTACTGCAAGGGATAGACAAAACAGAGCAGGGTAGTAGCTTCACTTCCTTACTCATCTTCACTGTCTGTACCGCACTGGCCAATGTCATTATCCATTTTCCGAGTCCCGAAGCTCACTGGGACATTTCATTTTGTGCTACTTTTTAAAAAGCTACAAAAAAAAAGGCTATAAAAGGATATTCCTTTTGTCCCTTGGTACATAATACTTGCAAGAGACTTTCATTCCTCATCTTTATACTCAGTAATCAGGGGCAGCTGTCTCAAGAGCACGGGTGGAGGACTGACATCAAGCTGCCTAGAAAAGGAGAGAAGATCTAAGAGAAATGCTCATACAAAAATTCTAAGTGGTCCATAGGATAGGAAATGGTAAAGTGTTGATTCATTAGGAGGGTAACTGTTACATTCAGATCTTTCAGAGATTTCTGTGCACTCCACATAGAGGTTAGTACTCTCAGCTAAGAACTAGCTTACCAGTAGTGTTGTGAAGGGTTACTTTAGTCTCTAGGCAGGGACTTGTTATATTTATTTACCTTTAATGAGTCCCCCAACATCTCTTGGGTTTTCTACTTTAAGTGGTCTACAGGTCCAAGTGAGAGCTATAATTCTCCCCATTTTTCTTAAAGATAAAATTGCATATTGATAAAAAAAAATGTTTCTTTCTTATAGCCTGAGTGGCCTTATAGCAGTAGTTTTTCTCATTCTGGTTGTGAAAATTGCTCAGTCCTGTCCGACTTGTTGTGACCCCCATTGGCCATACAGTCCATGGAATTCTGCTGGCCAGAATCCTGGAGTAGGTAGCCGTTCCTTTCTCCAGGGTATCTGCCCAACCCAGGGATCAAACCCAGGTCTCCCACATTGCAGGTGTATTCTTTACCAACTGAGCCAGCTGGGAAGCCCTCATTCTGGCTGGTCAGTGCTTATTTATTTGTCTAATAACTAGAGAGCTTATGATCAATGAGATGACTCTTATTAATGTCATTTGAGGCTAGCTTTATGGAGTTGGCTGTTTCCTGACATGAGATGCTAAAATGGGTGCTAGTTCAGGGAGTGTATAAATAGTCTGGAATGCTTGAATGCAGCACATCTTGCCAGGCATAGGCTGTAGGAATGGGCCTTAGGAAATTCTCATGAGTTAGCTCTTCTTTGGAACTTGGAATTGTTGTCTTGAAGACCAAGGCTACACTGACCGTTTTATAGCAGTAATCTCATAATATCAGTGCCAAGTGCTGCAGGAAAATTCGTTATTGCCAGAAGTAGTACATGGCATTCCCCAAACTGCCACTGGTCAACCCTAAAACTAACATGACACATTTTCTCCCCATCCCAATTCTCACTGCTGTTGGTTACTTAGCAGGAGCAGAACATTTGGGAACATTTAGAGAGGATGTTTGAGATTTACCTACTGTTACTAAGAACAGGGCACTGCTTGACCACTATGAGCAGCATGGAGAATATGGCGAAGACTGATCTTGTTTGTGTTTTCACCATGTGGCTTGAGATGGATGAGGAGTCGGGACAAGAGGACAAAGCTGAGCATTGGGAAATGGAGACTTGAAAGTACCCTGCTGATCCTGAATATCCATTTTTTCTGGCCGGAACAATCCAGAAAAAGGGACAGCCCGGTGTCACATAACTATGAGTATTCCTAAAAACAAAAAGTGGACTATTTAGACCTTAATGAAGCCTTATTCCAGGGGAATGGAGACACTATATTCAAATATAAAAATCAGCATTAAAAAAAAGTACTGTAGAGACTTTCCAGGCGATCCAGGGTTTAAGACTTCGTCTTCCAATGCAGGGGGTGTGGTTTGATCCCTGGTTTGGGAGCTAAGATCTCACATGCCTTGGGGCCAAAAAAATCAAAACAGAAGCAATACTGTAACAAATTCAATAAAGACTAAAAATGGTCCACATCAAAAATCTTAAAAAAATATACTGTAGAGGTAAAAGATGTATGACTGGGAGAAACACTAGTGAACTGCAAATCTCTTTAACATACGAACTTAGCTCGTGCAGATAACCTGTTGTGCAAGCAGCTCCCAGACCACTCACAGATCATCTAATATTCCCATTTTACACAAAGGTAAAGAGAAATGTTCACCCTAAATTACTACATCTCAGCAAAAACTCAGGAAGTAGAACTGCTCTGCTAACTTCTACACTTGACCCCCTCAGGGTCAGCAGAAAAAAAAAAAGTGGTTGGAATAGGAGATAGTGTAGAAAATTCTTCTATTGGGTGAGAACAGTGAGAGTCCTGAAAGCACTGTTTCTGTGTCACTTGGAGAGGATCACTGACTACGAATCTTTATTTGTATTTTTACATCTCTTTTTCCCTTAAGAAACTTTTTATTGAAATAATTTAGGATTTATAAAAATTGTATAAAGAGTACAAAGTATTCCCCTATATATTCACTTGTTCCCATAATATTAATATTCTTGCCTGTAACAATGATTACTGTGGTAGTTGCCAGGCAAGTAATATTTGTGTCTTTACTTCTGATGTAAATTACTTGGGGTGAAAATTCTGAAAAGTTAGGTACTGAGAGTGAATGTTGAGGTTCTAACTTACGTAGCACTTGATTAGAGCTGTAAGCAGATGCTTTAGTGCACCTGAGACAACCAAGAGCTCTATACTGCTCTTCTTGGAAGGAGTTATTTGGGGTAACCTAGCCCTGACCTAGAAGTAAAGGAGGGATGTTTGCAAAAGTTGCTTTGCAATGAAGACTAAAGTTAAAAAAAAAGAAAAAAAAAATGACTGATAGACTAGAAAAACTAAACCAACAGCACCCCACCACACACACACAAACGCACAATCTAGTTGACCATTTCAAGCCTGTAGCCCTCGCATAAGGGTATGAGACTAGCAGTTACCTATTACTACTGCCTTTGCTGTCACTAAGCTGCCGAGTACTAGATTCCAGGGATTGCATGAGCAGTCTAGTGTTTGCATAGCCATTTCTCAACGCCACTGCATGGCAGGTATTTAAAGAGTAGTCACGCAGGTCACACTAGGAAAAAAGAGCTGAGAGGGTCAGTGGGGGCATCGTGTATTCAAAACAAAACAAAACCTTGGTGAGCGCAGGCTCAAAGACCACCCTGAGAACCATGTGGAGTAAATGGAATCCAGGAGACCTGGCATCTTTTCTGCCCAGTCAGTTATCACCTGGAGCAGGCAGCGCCAGGGATTCGTTGTTATGGTTTCTGTCCTCGGTGACCTTGACTCGGTGGTTGAGCTGTGCCGGGACGTTTGAAGCATCCTTATTTTGGCTGTCCGACAGAGAAGCCAGAACAGGTGCGTGCCCTTCTCTAAGAGAGCTGCGGCCGCCAGAGGGTGCAGAGGAGCATCTGATCGACCGGCGCGGGGAGATGGGGGCGGGGAAGGGACGGTTAAATTAAATTTCACTAGAACATGATCTAGCCCCGGGAATTAAAAGATCAGAACGCGCTGGGGGCGGGATGGGAGGCAGCGAAGACATAGGCAGAAATAAACCGAGGGACTCCGTCCAGTCTACCTTCCCGCAGCTGCCCCCTCCTCCCCGATCTGCCTAAGGGTTTTCAGAGTTGAGAGGGGAACTTGGCTCTCTCCTGTTTCCCGCTCAGAACCTGGGGTTCCTTGCGCCAATCGTTTCCCTGCTTGGGTTTGCGGCACAAGGTCCGAATGACCCTCGGGTCTGCCTTTTAGGGAGCCTCGGGGAACCTGCTGAGAGGTCCGATCTACGCCCGCACGTCCTCGCATCCTGCCCCGCAGCCTACGGATCCCGCGACACCTGCAGGGATGGGCGGGGGCGGCCGCGGCCGCTTCCCTTCCCCGCCGCTCTCCCGGCCGGCTCCCGCGGCCAGCCCGCCGCTGGCACTGGAAAACTGGTCCTTTCGGGCAGCAGGACCGCGCCCGCGCGGCCGGCACTCTGGCCTCCTCCTGCCGCCCCGACCCGCACACCGTGAGCTCCAGAGGCCCCGGGGAAACGCGGCTGAGGACGCGGTACCCGCAAGCTCCCCCAGTCGGTTAGTGGGGCGGGAATCCCAGCCGTTTAGGGTGGCCTCTGGACGTCGGACAATCCCCAAACCTCCCTTCCTTCCTTCCTAGCTCACGCAGCGGACGGGGGAGGGTATGGCGTGGTCTGAGAGGTCAGGACCCTCTCTTCTGCCCTGGACCCCCGCGGGCTGCGAGGGCCCCACGGCTCACTCGACCCCATCCTTTGTCCGGACCGGGTGGAGGCCGCCGGATCTGGCCGTCGGAGCGCAAGGATCGCCCCCCTGCGGCGGGTCACCCTGGAGCCCCGCCCGGGAGGACGGCGACCTCTCCGCCCCCTCGAATGCCCCGCCCCCCAGTCCCCAGCGGTCCCCACCCCGCCACCGGCACACACACGCAGAGACTCTGGCCAGAGGCGCCCTTGGTATCAGTGGTCCGATTCCCGCGTCCGCTCCGGCTGCCTGGCAGCCCGAACACCTGTCTGTCGGTGTGTCCCGGAGCCCGCGCCCCTGACTCCGTCGGGGCCAGGGAAGGCCATGATTTCTTTGCCCCGGCCTCCTGCGACCAGCTTGCTGCGGGTTTTGTTCCTGGGGCTGACTACTCTCGGTGAGTGAAAGCCTGGACCTGGAGGGGACATGAGATGGGAGATGGGACGAATCCCACCCGAGGCGGGTGGTTTGGGGCACTGATGAGGAGCTGGGTGGGACAGGATTCCCGCCTCGGCTCCTTCCCTCCCAGCACTTATACTTCCCCCTAGGCTGGGTGTCACTGGCGGGTGCTGATTTCTGTCCCCTGTGTTGGGGAACAGCCACCACTTTGGGCGCAGTGTGTTTGTGGTAGGGGAGACCATTTGTTGGAACCATTCCTCACCCCCACTCCCCACCTCCACCCGGCAGAGCCAGATGAGCTGAGCTGCTGCAGGAGACACTGGCTAAAGAGCTTAAGGACTTAACTCCAGCCCCCCTCCCAGCCCCCCACCCTACACGCAAGCTGATGTACTAGAGCCCCTGGGGAGTTCCCTGGTACCCCAGCTTGACGCATGCACGAACTTCACCTCAATTCCCAAGCCTGGATCCTCCCGCTGGCCCCCTCCTCCTGCTTCCTGCCCTGGGAATCAAGGGAGGTGCCCCCAAAGCTTGACCGTGAGGTCATGTAGGACACAGGAAGTGGAGGAGGGGTTCGAATGCCTAGAGGAGCAGAATTGTGACACCCCCCCCCACCCAGAGGTCCATCACCCCCCCCACACTGGTTCCCTGAGACAAAGGGACAAAGGCAATAGGAGGAGGGCCTCAGAGAGTCAGAGAGGAAGGCCACCTCCTTGGGGCAAGTGCTTGAGGCCTGTGTGAAGGCCTCCAGGAGCACCCAGAAGCTGGGGTGGCCTGGTGCAACATTTGGGAGAAAAGGACCCACAGGAACGAAGCTCATTATAAACCATTTCCCATGCTGCCTCCCAGGCTTTCTTGCTATCCTTCAAGGATCCCGAATGAGGGTGAAGGGTGGGTTTGTCCGACTCAGCTTTAACTCCTCATTTCTCTCAGGCTGGAAGTCTCCAGGACAAGTAAGGCTTGGAAAGAACCACAGTGATGGAGACTGAGATGGGGACCATCTAAATCTCACTCAGATGATCTTTAGCCCAATCTGTGCTGCAAGGGTGTCAAGGCAGGACATATTAGGGTCCCCAGACATAGTAGGGCTCACGGTCAGACTGCCAGCCCCTCTAGGCTTGGTGGGCCAGCTGCAGGATCCCTCCACTTCTCAGGCCCCCCTCTCCCAACTTCAGCATCAACTGTCTCTTTTCCTGCATTCTATCCTCAATTTCCCCATCCCCCTTCTTGCTGGGGATGTCTTCAGAGGCAAGGCAGAAAAATTCAAGTTAGTGTCCAGGGCGTCATCTGATCATCTGTGGCTCTCCTGTAACCCCTCTTTCTATCCGAGCTCTGTTAACTCTGAGCTTCAGTTTTCACACCGGAGGTCCAGACTTCAGCATCCCTACCTCTCCCCACCCCTACCCCCCCCCACCCACCCCACCCCTGCTGGGGGATTGCTGAACTCTCTCTGGTCACTTGAGGGTTAAATGGTCCTCTGGATGGTCAGCACTTTGGGAGATACCGGCTCCACTGGTCTCTGCCCGCCCGGGTTCTACCCGGAGGCCCTTATGCTCCCTCGCGGCTCAGCGATGCTGCCCCTGGGGCGTGAGAAGCCCGCGGGGGGAGTTTCTCAGAGAAAGAGGGAGACTAAAAATAGTAGCCCTGGGGAGCCAGCCCAGAGCCCATTTTCGCTCTCCTTCGCTCTTGCCTGCTCCACAAGTTGGTCTGGAGAGGCCCAGAAGGGTCCCTTCCCTGCCCGGGGTTCCTTCACTCAGACCGCCCGCCCCCCTTTCCTCTCCCTGTGGCACCTGGGAACAAAAAGGGCCGAAGAGTTGAGGGGTTGCTGGCCCGGGGGACACTCGGGATCAGAGCAGTGAAGCCTGGGGCCCTCTCCAGCTCCTAGCTGACCCGTGTCCAGGCCCCTGTGTGTCCAACTTACTTCTGACTTACCCTGCCCTCCCCAGCCCTTTGTAAAGTGACATTATAAATGCAGGACCTGAGCGAGGGGCGCCTAGGGCGGAGGCGGCTCACTCTTCTGCTGGGACCCCGGCAGGTTTCCGGCGGGAACTGTGTCTGGCCGCTGGGAGTGAGCGGCAGGAAGGCCCGGCCAGGGCCTGCGCCCCCCGCAGGCGTCTCTGGTGTCCCGGCCAGCCGGTCGGTCCTCAGCGGGCGGCAGGCTCCTTGAGGCGGACGTCGTTTTGGCCTGCAGAGCCTCCGGTCCAGCGGCGCCCTCCGCATTGTCTCCTGGCTTATCACCGGGCACAAGTTTCCTGCTCAGCCCTCAGGGACCCCGCCAGGAAATGGGGAGGGGGGTGCTAAGAAGGCCAAGGAATTGGGGTGAGGGTTCTGTAAAGACGCGCAACCAGGAAGCGGAGGGGGGTGGCGCGCATCCTGGCCGGATCCGCTCCTGGGTCCTCAGAGGCCTTCAGTCGGCCTCTAGGAGGGTGGACCGCCAGGCCTGTGCGCGGCCTCTGTCCGCTCGGCGGCCCCCTGACCACCGCGCAGAGAAGGCATCTCAGACTCCAGTGCAGACCGTTGAGGCCGAGGACTCAAGAGCCTCAGCAAGAGCTGGGTGAAGGTCTAGAGCCGCCAGCATCCTCAGGCCTGGCTTCGGACAAGTCCAAGTTTATTCCCCCAAAGGACTTTTGATTGGGCCTCTCCACTGCCTCTCTAAAGGGCAGGAAGGGAGTGCCTGTGGACTCCATGAGGCAAGCTCCGATTCGGCAGTCCCCTCCCTGAAACCTATACCCGCGGCCACCTCCTGAAGGAGAGCCACAGGCAGATGGAAGCTCTGTGCTTGATCGTTTTGTACCAGGGGACTTTCCTTCTCCTCCTAGCTCTGCCGAGGTTCCCAGCGACTTCAGAGCACCACCCCCCATCTCCCCTGGGCCCTCAAAGCGCCTTTGGGAGGTTTCCTGGGGGGAGCCCACGTGTGGAGCCCAGCAGTCCCCGGGCGGCACTGGGCACTGGCCGCTCCGGACTCTCTGGCTCAGAGTAGTTCTGAAGCAGCCGCGGGGTTAATCGGTAAACGATTAACCCTCCCGCTCCCCTCTGCCCATCTGGTGGAGAATCTGCAGGAGATGGAAACGCTGTTGATCCTTACCCTTGTCTTTCCTTCTTGGCTCATGCCCCGGGGAAATTGAGGGAGCAAGTGGCTTAAGTAGAGTGTAGATTAAAGGTATTAAATCCGCCCTTCCTCTTGGGTGTCTTCCCCTTCTCGCTGGAAATCTGCCCCCCTCCACTTGGTGCTCTGAAATCTGTGCCTCTGAATACAAATAAATGCACAGACACGGGTCCTATCCTTGCTACAAGCCCGCGGGGCTGAGGCTGGGGAGAAGACGCGGTGATGGAATCGACCATCACGGGATCGCAGGCCAGCGGGCCCTGGGCAGTCTTGGGAGAGACCCAGGAGAGGTTTGTCCTCAGCTGCTGCTGCGCTCGGCAGGGTCCCCGGACTCCGCCCTCACCCCCTTTCTCTCCTCCCCAGCGTCCTCCTCACGAGCCCAGTTGGAGGTGCACGTGTCTGCCAGCCTCACGAAGCTGCGGGCGGTGGAGGGAGCGGAGGTGGTGCTCTCAGCGTGGTACAGCCTGCATGGGGAGCTGTCTCCGACCAAGCCCAAGCCTTGGGAGGTGCCCACTGTGATGTGGTTCTTCCTAGAAGGGAAGGATAAAAATATGAGCCAGGTAAGGGAACGTCTGGGCAGGAGGCTAGCTACCTACTCGAGGCGGGGCTGGGGGGTACAGAGTGGGAGGGGGTTAGGGGGAGGGAGCGGAGAGGGGTGGGGGAGTGGATTGGGAAGAGCTGGCGATGGTGGGAGGGGTGGCCAGGTATGTTAGGGAAATGCAAGGTCCGTGTCACCGGTTCAAGTTTTGTTTTGATCTTGGAGGCTTCCCCCCACCCACTCATTTCTCCTTTTCCTAGGGTTCCCTAGAAACCCAGCACACCAAACACTGCCAACTGGACAAGCCTTTTACTTTGCTGGGTGAGGGGGAAAGTGGGGACTGAGGATACGGGAAGCAGGAAGTTTAGGGCAGGTGTCACACAACTTTTAAAAGTTGAGCATCTTCCTGTTTTCACATTATCTGTCCTTTGGACGTAGCCACAGGTCACAGTAAGCCCACTCCCAGATGACTATCTGCCCCCCCCCTTTATAACCTCCTTGAGAGGCAAGGGTGGGTCTCTTCCTACAGTCTTTCACCTGTCCTCCTTTCCTAACATCAGAGGCAGATTTACCCAGAAGCCAGTGAAATGTCATTTTCAGAGCACCTTTCTTGCTTGGGCTCCCTGCAAGGGCTAGGAAGAGTGTTGAGGGGGGAGTCATTTGATAAATAGGGGATAAAAGCATATGAAATATGCAAGCAACTTAGATTGCAGGAGAGGGGCTGGGATTTATACACTGGAGGGGAGGGTCTTCAAGAAAAAGAAAATTTTATAAGATATTTTTTCTTTTTGACTCCTCCCCTGCAGCCTGTTTCTTTCACACGTTCTCCCCTTGTTTATATGATCCCCTCCTGGTGGCCCGATGGTAAAGAACCTGCATGCGATGCAGGAGACCCAGGCTCGATCCCTGAGTTGAGAAGATCCCTTGGAGAAGGGAATATCTACCCACTCCAGGATTCTTGTCGGGAGAAGTCCATGGACAGAGCAGCCTGACGGGCTGCAGTCCAGGAGATCTCAAAGAGTAGGACATGACTGAGCAACTAACACACATCCATTTAAACACCCAAGTGGGAGATGAAGAAACAGTGTCCAGGGGAAGAGGACCTGTTCTGATGCAGAGGATTTGGGGCAGTGAGAGAGTGGCTAGGGAGACAGAGGTGGATGGGGAGCTGCTACAGGTTAGAGGGGACAGTGCAGGTTAGGGGTATTTGAGGACCCCCAGTTTGGGGGAGGGGCACTAGCTGAACCCTGGGCACAGAGCAGGCACGTGATAATGGGGAGCTGTTGCTGCCCCCCCTGCCCCCAGGTGTTGGTGTACATGAACCAGGTCACAGCAACGGATGAGCCTCGAGCATCCCTGGTCCACCCCATGCCCTCCCGGAACGTGTCACTGCGGCTGCGGGACCTGCAGGAGAAAGACTCCGGGTCCTACTTCTGTTTTGTGACCTTGCAAGACAATCAAGGCACTGTTAAAGGTCAAAGCAGCAAACATTTAGAGCTCAATGTGCTGGGTGAGCGAGAGGCACCCGTGGGAGGTCAGGCAGGCCTCTCCCCCAAATGACTGAGGGAGAAGGCTGGGGGAGGGGCAGAGTGACCGAGGGTCCCTGTGTGGGAGGGGGAGGGGGAGCTCCTGGTCCCCTGATGTGCGTGCTTAACCTGTCTCCCCTCCCCCAGTCCCTCCAGCTCCTCCATCCTGCCGTCTCCGGGGTGTGGCCCACGTGGGGACCAACGTGACCCTGAGCTGCCAGTCCCCGAGGAGTAAGCCTGCTGCCCAGTACCAGTGGGAGCGGTCACCCCCCTCCTCCCAGGTCTTCTTTGCACCTGTTTTAGGTGAGGCCACTGAGAGTGTGGCTGGGGTAGAGGAAAGATGAGGGCCAGAGGGCCTGGGGTGCAAGGGGAGGCGATGCTGAAAAGCATTGTAGTGGGGGGCGGGGAAGGAGGGTGTGGGGAGGGGGCTGAAGAAAGAGGCCTGCCAGGTGCAGACAGGTGCTGAAGACTATGCCACTCAAGAGACGCTGGGGCTAGAGGCCCTGCCATTCACTACATGTGTGACTTTGTGACTGTTTCCGCATCTGTAAAACGGGAGTATCAGCAGCCCTGAATTAGTACAGCAGCTGGCTCAGTGGTAAAGAATCTGCCCGGAGGAGGGAATGGCAACCCACTCCAGTGTTCTTGCCTGGAGAATCCCATGGATGGAGGAGCCTGGTGGGCTACAGTCCATGGGGTCGCAAAGAGTAGGACACGACTGAGCGACATATGGGTATGGGTACTCATCTGTGAAATGTCAGTGTCATCCTCACAAACTTGATTGGGGATAAAATGAGATGAAGTGTGTAAAGCATAAATATTATATTTAAGGAGCTTAATAAATGTTACTTAAAAAAAAAAAAAAAGAATCTGCTGGCCAGTGCAGAAGACGAAGGAGAATGGGGGTTTGATCCCTAGGTGTGGAAGGTCCTCTGGAGGAGGAAATGGCAACCCACTCCAGTATTCTTGCCTGGAGAATCCCATGGACAGAGGAGCCTGGCGGGCTACAGTCCATGGGATTGCAAAGAGTCGTACATGACTGAGCATGCACACATGAATACCACTATAAAAAACACTTGGAGGCAGCTGGAACTTTTTTTTTCAATTTTATTAAGATTATTGATGGAACAATTTTAATATTGTATACCAGATACTTTGGAAGAATTATTCTTAATTTATCAGCTGTGGTAAAGGTATTGCAGTTATGTGGGACAGTATCCTTCTGTTTTGGAATTTCATGCTGAAATGTTTATTGTAAAATGTCTTGAGAAAAAGAGAAAGAAATGAAATAAGTGTAGCAAAATATTAGCAACTGTGGGTATATGGGTTGTCATTTTGTTCCTCCTTCTACTTTTTATTTGACCATTCCTATAATAAAACTTTATTTATTTATTTTTTTTTACGTAGAGCTTACATAGTTGGTTTGTTGTGAGACTTTTATAAATTAGTACATGTAAAGAACTTAGTCTTTGGTGAAGAGTAAGCAGCCAATAAACTTTAACTGTTAAAATCATTAGATTATTTCATACATTCCTTTCAACACTATCAATTAGGTCATATCACCCAATTTTATAGATGAATAAACTGGGGCCCAGAGATAGCAAGTAACTTTCTTAAAGTCCCATGGCCTGTTCTGGATGCCACGTTTTCTAATTCCTCGCTCAATGTTATTTCTCTCTCACTCCTCAGAAATAAACATAAAAATTGGGTTTTGGTTTTCTTGGGCATCACTTCCTCTTTAGCCTTCTTTCAGGTATCACTTGGGAACACTGAGCAGTGGAAATGAAAAAGGATAGTGAGCTAGCAGTTTGGCAACTGACTGTCATACCTTTATCTTTCACTGGGGATTCAGATAGCTAAGTCTCCCAGAGAGTCAAAATAAACATTCCAGAGGAAGGGTAGGGTGATTTTTTTCTGGAAAAGGGGATCGATCCTTGGACTGATGGCCAAATTGTGTCCACAGATGCCATCCATGGGTCTTTAAGCCTCAAAAACCTGTCCACTTCCATGTCTGGAGTGTATGTCTGCAAGGCCCACAATGAGGTGGGCAGTGCCCAGTGCAATGTGACCCTGACTGTGAGCACAGGTCAGTGAGGGGTAAGTGTGGTCAAGGAGAAGATTGATCAGTGGTGGGGGTGGGTCAGCTCAGAGAGGGGAGGAGGGCTGTCTGCTGAGGCCTCTCGTTATAACAAGACAAGGTGGTTGTCTTGGTTACGCGTTTGTGCAGGTGTTTGCTCAGTGACCACTTACTGCTTGACAGTCACCTTCCTCTTAACAAAGAGAGAAATTGGGTATGGTGGCGGTGGGGCGGAGGGGCAGTGGGATTGGAAAGGACTGGGGATGGCTGAGAGTCCGCCTCTGACAGTAAGGTTTTTCCAGGGCCCAGGGCTACGGTGGTTGCCGGAGCTGTCGTGGGCACCATGGTCGGACTGGGGCTGCTGGCAGGGCTGGTGCTCTTGTACCAACGCCGGGGCAAGGCCTTAGAGGAGCCGGCCAATGATATCAAGTAAGTGTCCCTGGTCTCTGCCAAGATGAGGGCTCTCCTTGGGGATTCAGGCAGCTCCCATCTAAGGCAGGGATGGGCAGTGGCTGAGACATCACTTCTACGGGCAGATTTTAAGGAGGAGAGTGGAGAAGAGGAGAGGAAAGAATGAGATAAAACATAGGGAAACTCTCCCCTCCTCCCCCTTTCACCTTCTGACCCCTCATCACTTCTTTGATGACTAGGGAGGACGCCATCGCTCCCCGGACGCTGCCCTGGCCCAAGGGCTCAGACACAATTTCCAAGAATGGGACCCTTTCCTCTGTTACCTCGGCGCGAGCCCTCCGGCCACCCCAGGGCCCTTCCAGGCTTGGAGCATTGACCCCCACACCCAGCCTCTCCAGTCAGGTCCTGCCCTCGCCAAGGCTGCCCAGGACAGATGGGGCCCACCCTCAGCCTATACCTCCTGGCCCTGGTGGGGTCTCTTCCTCTGCTCTGAGCCGCATGGGTGCTGTCCCCGTGATGGTTCCTGCCCAGAGTCAGGCTGGGTCTCTGGTGTGATGGCCCAGCCACTCGGTGGCTAAGCCATTTGGTTCCTCTCCTTCCTGCAAGGTTCGGACACCCCTGGCACAGAGGCCTGAGATCGGGAGGGTGGCCGCCTTCCAGACCTCTGGTCCTCCACCCTCACCTTTCTTTACTATGGGAAAACTGAGCCTCAGTTGAAACCCGAGTTTCCAGGAAGTAGGAGAAGAGGAAGTGGACCTGGGATTAGGAAGTGCTCCCACCCCGGGCTGTCTCTAAGTCTGCAGTGGGATGCTGCTGAAATTGCTACCGCTGCCTCCCCCCCAACCCCCAGGCCTGGTGGGGACCACCAGTCAACCAGTCCTCCAGGCCCCCTTGGTCTGTACCACCTAACCCCATCCTTCACTCCCCTCTCCAGCTCCTTGCATTAATATAACCTACCCTGCTGGCTTGGTTGGGTTTTGTTAGGACAGGGGATAAGGAAGATATTTTCTTCAACTAACTTGAAATGCATGTTTTTGTTTTTATTTTGCCAACTTCAATAAAGATACATTGTGTTTGTATGGAAAGTGAGAGTCCAGTCGCCTTTTCAAAGTTGGAATTCCCAGGGAGAAGCTGACTCTCAGGATGATGCAAAGAGGACAGTACCCGGATTGTGGACCCAGCAGGGCTTCACACAGCTTCCGACTTGGCTTACTGGCTCAGAATGGCTCTTCTAGAGTCTTTACAAGGGTCATGTGCTGTCAGGTGGTGGTGGTGGAGAGGAACAAAAACCTGGGGAGGAGAGATCCTAACTCACTTTGAGCAGCAAGGGGATGACATTGGTGACTTTCTGCTGGAGTTCACAGCTTGGGTGCCTGTGTACTTAATCTTCTGCTTCCTCCTGGAGGGCAGGGCCTGAAGAAACTGACCCCTCCTGCCCTCTCCCAGACCACTGAATCCTTCCAGTCCATGCCCATCCAGCAGTGATCCCCCTGTGCTGAGGCAGAGCCAGGCACAGGATGTGGGGCTGGTGTGTCCACACCAATCCTGCCACACCCTTTCCTACCAAGGGCGCAGTCTTCTCTAGACCTCAGTTTCTCTGCCCCGCATAATGGGGTGGCTCTGGGAAGGGGGCGGGGTTATAGTTTCCATGGAGACTCCTGTCTCAACAAGGGATGCCAAAAGGGCCAAAGAAAGGGTCTCAGGGGAGAAAGGGATCTCCGAGGGGCTCAGAAGGAACAAGGCTCTGTGAAGGGAGTGGAAGGGGGTGGTGAGGGTCTTAGCCTGGGGTTCAGGCTCACAGTGTGAGACCCCAAAGTGGAGACATCATCTCAGGTTATCAGGATGCATCTTTTTTCCTCCAGGGTCACTCTTTCCCTGCAGAACTCCCGTTCTGATCCCTCCCCTTTCCTGGAGTGCCCACCCCATCCCAAACCCAGCCCTCTCCCCGTCCCCCATGCCTGATAGCTTCAGAAATTGGGGGGAAAGGGACAACACAAGGGGTTAGGGTGAGAATGAGTCCTGTTTTGGGCCTGGAGGAGGGAGGAGCCCTTCCTTACCTGAGGGCCCGGCCTCTCCCCTTGTTTGCTCTGAGATAGCCAGTCTCGCTCGGCCCAGCACCAGCAGGCTGCCCGGTGGGCACTCCCTTCCTTCTCCCAGACCCAGACGGACCAAGAGTTGGCAGGATGATGACCTGGCTCCCCGGGCGTTTCCTCTGCAGGTTCCTGCTGGGCTGGGTCGGCCTGAGCGGTGAGGAGGGGGCTGGCGGATAGGGGTGAGAGCCAGCGGACAGGGAGGGGACATGGAAGGCTGCTGGGAGGGTCGAGGACAGAGGCTGGAGGACAAGTTGGGCCTCTCTCGGGAGGGTTTAACCACCACCCGACTTCTGTTTTTCTCTGCCCGACAAACACACCCTGGGACCTGGCCCAGCCTCGGATCTTTCACCCACCAACCTGGCAGGGACGTGGGCTCCTCCCTCCCAGAAACCTCAGGTTTCGGAAAGGGAGGGATGGAGAGGAGGGAGCTGAGCCCTGGCGAAGGGAGGGCACCCAGACCGGGTCATCTGAGCCCTTCCCCCGCCGGCCTCTGGCACCCCCAGCCCCCGGGTTGGCCGTGGAGGTGAAGGTGCCCTCCGAGCCCCTGAGCGCACCAGTGGGCAAGACCGCGGAGCTGGCCTGCAGCTACAGCACCTCGGTGGGAGACAACTTTGCCCTGGAGTGGAGCTTCGTGCAGCCTGGGAGGCCTGTCTCCACGTCCCAACCGGTAAGCTGGGGGCACCTTCACGAGGCGGGGGCCTTCCTGCCTTTGGTGGACTTGACAAGGAGAGGCAGGACCAGGGGACCCTCCTAGAATGAGGGCAGGGGGTCAGAGAGAGTGCATTTGGGGATGAAAACACTTGGATGAAAAAAAACTAGTGGACTCTTTCTAGATCTTCTTAGGAACACAGTCTGCATGACCCTGTATCACATACACAGGCCTACAGTTTGTAACTTCCTCCTCCATAGCTGGACTTCCCTGGTGGCTAGTGGTAAAGACTCTGCCCGCTAATGCAGGAGATGGTGGTTCGATCCCTGGACTGGGAAGATCCCCTGGAGGAGGAAATAGTGCCCACTCCAGTATTCTTGCCTGGGAAATCCCGTGGACAGAGGAGCCTGGTGGGCTATAGTTCATGGGGTCACGAAGAATCAGATAGGACTTAGCGTCTTCCCTATGTGAGTGCAGCTGCAGTGTCAGTTCACAAACTCACGGAGGCTAAGCTGCTGTGATTAAAAGCAGGATAAAATGCTGCCCCTTCCAAGAGTATTTGCTCTCCCTCCTCTCCCACCCCTGCATTGAGAGCTTGCGTAGCTGAAAGCAATGAGTCTAGTTCATTCAGCCTCTGGGAAGGGATGATATCTGGGGACAGACAGATCTTCACAGTTCTAGCTACAGGGTATCAGCTTCCCTGGCTGCTTTAAGGGAGGGTCTCTTATAGCTGCTTTGAAGAAGGACTGTAGAGTTGACGCCAGGTGGCAAAAGGCACATTCTGCTTCTCCACAGATCCTGTACTTCACCAATGGCCAGCTGTATCCAACTGGCTCTAAGGCAGAGAGGGCCAGCCTGCTTCAGAACCCCCCCACCGGAGGGGTGGCCACCCTGAAACTGACCGATGTCCGCCCCTCGGACACTGGAACCTACCTCTGCCATGTTAACAACCCGCCAGATTTCTACACCAATGGATTGGGGCTAATCAACCTTACTGTGCTGGGTAAAGCAGGCTAGGGACTCACCAGCCACCCACATTACCTGAAAGATTGCACTGGCCTTGCTAAATCTCCCCTCTCCTGCTTTCTAGCCCAAGCACCTAACTGCACTAGAGACCTTGAAGGAAAATACCCCCTTCCCAAAGCTGTCTAATCTTATTCTTGCTCCACCCTCCACAAAGAATGCCTCCTTCCTCAGTCCCTAGTAAACCTCTCCCACAGATAGGGATCTGAGTCACCCCCCAACAGCTCCATCTTTAGGGGAACCTCCCATTTGCAGCTGGATTCTGTTCCTCTCTAGGTTAGCAGCAGAGAAAAGTTACGGCCAATTAAAGGAAGAAGGCACTCCATCACTAAGCACTAACTTCCTGTTCAGAGCATCCATCTCACCCCAAACTAGAGCCTGGTTGGAGATGGGCAAACAGAAGAAACTATTAAAGGGGCTGGGGATGTCGAGATGGAAAAGAGAAGACTTAGGTGGTGGTGTGTAACAGCTGCAATCAAATATCTGAAGAGCTGTCTTACGGAGGAGAGATTTTTTTCCTTTTTCTTTGTGGGCCCACAGGGCAGGAATTGGGACCAATGGGTGGATATCATATTAACACAGATTTGGCTTGACATATGAGGAAGAATTTCCTAACAATCAGAATTTCCAATAGTGGACATCACTTCCTGGAGATGATGTGGTGTGTGAACAGAAGTGGTCCGCTAGGTGGTAGGAGTATTAAGCAGGAAACCTAGCGCTTCATGGAGGTGGGGCTAGAAGAAAGCTAAGGCACTTCTTGTGTGTGATTTTTGCAGTGCCCCCCAGTAGACCCTCATGCAGTCAGAGTGGTCAGACCTCTGTGGGGGGCTCTGCTGCCCTCAGATGCAGCTCTTCCACGGGAGCCCCCAAGCCAGTGTACAACTGGATCCGCCTTGGAGCTTCTCCTACACCTTCTCCTGGCAGCATGGTGCAAGGTAAGGGTGCAGGCCATCAAGGAAGACGGGACTCAGAGCCTGGGCAAATCTGACCTCTAAACTCCACACACCCACAGTACAAGTTCCATGCCTGCCGGTATGAGACACATGGCTTTATCTTTCCCCTACTTCTTCCTTGGCTGCCTTTACTGTTCCCTCCTGTCTTCCTGTACCATCTGTGGCTGTGTGGTCCTGGGAGCATTTCTCAAGCTAAACGTATTTCTGATATCCTGGAAGACAGTGGAAGGCAGGGGGTATTCTGTGACTCCCACTTGTCTATTTTGGGGCTTGGGGTTCCTTGTAGATATCTTAATGGTCGTGAGTCATTTCCAAACTTCCTAGCGAGGAAGCCAAGGCAGAGAAGCAAGGACTGGCTTGAGTCTTCTTCAGGGGATCACATAGCTGGCTAAAGGCCTTGGCTTCTCAGCCTCCTCATGCTGGCGCCAGTGCCCTGGCTACCCTTTCAACCCCAGTAGAGCCCTTTACCAATCCAGAGAGCCCTCAGGCCACCTCCCGATGTGTACTCCTCCTTGTAAAGGGAAGGTGAGCAGCTTAGAAGAGCATTTGGGTCAGCTTCGAGCCCACTCCAGAGGACACAGTTTCTAGCAATCAAACCCTTTCCACCAACCAAGAAGCTGGCATCAGCCGGTAGGCAGCCCACCGCAACTCCATTGTGGCTTCTGAACCTTTCATCTGTGCTGCCTCCCCTTCCCTGAAAAGGCAGCTGTGTAGGGTGGAAAGAGTACAGAACTTGCAGTGGTTTGCCACCTCCTCTCTGGATCACCTCGGGCAATTACTTTCCTTCTCTGAGCCAGTTTGCCCACTTATAGAATGAGGTTAGTTCCTTCCTGATGGGATTGTGGTAAGGATGAAGTGAGATGCGCCTTGGTCATAGTGTAGCTCCCTGCGAGCTGAATGAGTGATGGACACTTCTTCTTTACCCTCTAGATGAGGTGTCTGGCCAGCTCATTCTCACCAATCTCTCCCTGGCTTCCTCGGGCACCTACCGTTGTGTGGCCACAAACCAGATGGGCAGTGCATCCTGTGAGCTGACCCTCTCTGTGACTGGTAGGGGATGCTGGGCAAAGGCTGGGTTGGTCTGCCTGGGTTGGGGGTCGGTGTGAAGCCATCTGGGGCATCAAGGAAGGTCTGCTGCTCTGACGATCATATGTCTCCTTGTGTATGTGCTAAGTCGCTTCAGTTGTATCCGACTCTGCAATCCTATGGACTGTAGCCCTCTTGGCTCCTCTGTCCATGGGATCCTCCAGGCAAGAATACTGGAGTGGATTGCCATGCTCTTCTCCAGGGGGTCTTCCTGACCCAGGGGTTGAACCCAGGTCTCCTGCACTGCAGGTAGATTCTTTACCATCTGAGCCACCAGGCATTTATCTCCTTATGTGTCTCCTTAGACCCTACCAAAGGCCGAGTGGCCGGGACTGTGATTGGGGTATTGCTGGGCGTGCTGTTCCTGTCCGTGGCTGTGTTCTGCCTGATAAGGCTCCAGAAAGAAAGGAGGAAGAGACCCAAGGAGACGTTCGGGGGGAGTGACCTACGGTGAGCAGGAGGGCTGAGGGCTGGTCAGGGTGGGAGGAAAGGGCTCAGGTTAACAGTTGGTGACTGCAGCTCTCAAACTCTGACACCTTAAGAGGTGTTTCAGGGTGAGGGGCATGGCTCAGCCCTGGGCGTTGATTGTGCTGTGGGTAAAGTGTGGCTTGTGTATTTCAGCATGTGAGTGAAGTGTGCTGGGTGGAGGGCTTGGTTCATGAGCTGCTCTCTCCCTCCTAACACTTAGAAGAATGTTTTACTTTTCACTTTTAAGGAACTTTTACATACATCCACAGGCTGTGGAGGCTGGGAGTTGTTTGTTCTGAGCTCTCAGCTGAGTCTAGTTCTTCTGTTTGGGGAAGAGAGAGGTAGTAAGAAAAGGAGACGCAAAAGCTGCCTGTCATCAACTTCAGCTGTCAGCTGTGGGGTCCAGAATCGGGCATCATTTCTCCAAGTGTGGTCCTCACATTTGGAGAGTGCCTATGTGCTAAGCTGCTTCAGTCCTGTCCAACTCTTTGTGACCCTATGGACTGTAGCCTGCCAGTCTGTCCTCTCCAATCCCTCCTCTGTCCATGGGATTCTCCAGGCAAGAATACTGGAGTGGGTTGCCATGCCCTCCTTCAGGGGATCTTCCCAACCCAGGAATGAAACCTGTGTCTCTTATATAAGTCTCCTGCATTGGCAGGTCGGTTCTTTTACCACTAGCAGTGTGTGTGTGTGTGTGTGTGTGTGTGTGTTGGGGGGAGCGAGGGGCCAGGAATCATCATTTCAACCAAAATTCCACGAGGATTCCTACGCACACTAAAAATGAGAAATCTCTGGGTTAGAGGATGGGTGTGCTCTGAGGGATGCGCCCAGCTTTCACTAAGAATTGCCTGTATCCCATCAGGGAGGACGCCATGGCACCTGGGATTTCTGAGCAACCTTCGGAAAGGGCAGATTCTAGCAATGGGCTCCTGGAGAGGCCCCCCTCTGCCACCACGTTGACGACCAAGTCCAAGCTCCCTATGGTTGTCTGATTTCTCTCCTGATCCCCGAGGGGAAATATCAGAAATTAAAAGTTTTTGGCTACCATACTGTCTCCCTCTTCGTTCCGCCGGTTTAGCAAATTCCTCTAGGCGGCCCAGAGTATTCCCAGAAGGGATGCTGTAGGCGGGAAGTTTGGTTCCCAAGGTACCTTCTAACCTTGGATTCGCGCCTCCCTTCACCGTTCCGCCTCCACTTTTTGGTTTGGTCAAAGGAGACTTGTTCAGATTTCCATTGGTGGCCTCATGCACCCAAACTCCCTCCCTCCTGGCACCCTCTGAACACTTGGACATTCCTCTTTATTGTTCACATTCCAACCCAGCACAGTCACATGCACACAGAGATAAAAACCCTCCCGGCCACAGCCCCAGGAGCCCGTGGGGGCGGGGCCAGCAGGAGCAGGGGCGGGGCCGCGGAAGACTCCTCCTACCGAGCCGCCCCCCGCGCTCCGCGTTCGTGTAAACAAGCGGAGAGCTGGAGAGGCGGCTCTCGGGGTACGCTGGGGAGAGGGGAGGGCTGATTACAGGCAGGCGTGGGGTTGGGGCGTGACAGGGCAACTTCCCTTCTGATCACCGCCAGGGGCATCCGACATCATAAAAACCGTCCTCCCCTCTCTCCTCGCCCCGAGGTTCTGGACTAGGCTGGGGCGTGAGCGGCGCAGCAGAGATGCAGGAGTGCCCCCTTTAGCTGCGCGCGGAACTAAAGGATTTCTTTCTTTTTTTTTTGGAGTGGTCTTGGGCCACGCTTAGGGCGCCCTCCGCAGTGCGCGAAGGGAAGCACGCGGAGGCTGCGGAGAGAGCTGCATGCTGGGTGCGGGGAGAGGTGGGCGAGAAGCTAAAGAAGAAAGATTTGGGCGCGCGAGGATGGGGGGGTCAGGGTAGGGAGGAAGGGCGAACGGGGACCGTACTAGACTGGAGAGCTAACTAAAAGGGCACGGCCTTAGCGACTGATGGACGAAGTGTTCCTGGGAGAGGGAGTCTCTGGGGGAAGCAGAGAGGGCTCCTGAAGCTGGCAGGTTGGTGCAAAGGAGAGGATCACAGACACGGCAGGGAAGTCTCGTCACTGCGAAGGGGACGCGGCATCCATCTGTCTCGGGAAACTGAGCAGAGAGAAGGGGTGAGCACCTGCCCGCTCGCAGTCCTTTCTTCTCTCCCCTCCGTCCTGAACCGGGGCACCCAGGGCGGGGAGCATCGGGGACCCCGGATCACCCGGGACTGCCCACCCGGAGTCACTGGGCTGAAATGAGCCCGCGGCCGGAAGGTGTGCGAGCCGCGGGGTGTTTGTGACGCCCGGGCCCGACTGGTGCAGTCCAGTGCGGGTGTCAGGGGTGTCGGTCCAGGTGCGCCCCGTCGCAGCGTCAGGTGTCACCAAGAGTCAGAAAACCCGCAGGCGCAGGGGCATTTTCCCTGGCTGGGAGGGGGGTGGGGGCGGTCGAAGGGAAGGTGTGGGTCTGGGGCTTTTCTTTCACTCAGGGGTCCCACCCCGCTGCTTCGGGGTCGCATCCATTACCTTCGAAAATGCTCAGTCCTTCGGTCCGGGGCGAGGCAGAATGGAGGATGGAGACAGAAACAGGTGAGCTCTCGAGCGCGCAGCCTCCTCCCCGCCACGCGCCCCCACCCCACATCGCCAGTTTCCTTGGCTCCCTCCACTCCCTTCTCCATCCCCCAGTGCCCTTAGTCATCCTTGCACCTTCGGAGGAAGGGGCCCGGTGTCGGGAAGGAGAGCCTGCGGCCCGCCTCACCTGGCCTAGTCTCCGCTGGGGCCGCCGCCCGCGCCTCCCCGGGCGCCCCCAGCTCCGCCTGGTCCCCCGGGGCCCGGGCCCTTCCGGCCGCGCTCTCCGCTCTTTATCTTCTTCCTCGCCATGTGGCCCCGGAAACTCGCCTGGATTTTGGCAGCGGCAGCGTTGGCACCCGGATCGTCCAGAGGGATGTCTAGAATGTCGTCGTCCGGCTTGGAGCAGGCGCTCTCCTGGGGGGCGGGGTAGCGGGGGGGGGGGGGGGTGTCTTGTAGGGTGACCGGGCCGAGATCCTCGAGAGGGTGGGGTAGGAGGAGAGACTTGGGGGACTGAGGCCAGGACGACGCGGGAGTGGGAAGCGAAGAGGGGCTAAGGCAGGGCCCGTACTGGGGCGGGGGGAGGGGACGGTGTGTGCGCAATGTGTGTGCGTGTGTATCTTGGGCAGCGGCAGACAAAGGAAGGTTCAGGGTCAGGTGAACACAGTTGTGTTCCCAACTCAGGAAAAAGAAGCGCACAGTAGATGTGCTACAAGATAGCCAGGTAGCTGTGAGTGAGCCAAGGCCCCAGCCAGCAGCCCAGTGAGGGGAGCCGGCTCACTGTCTGGAGGGCGCACACAATCACTGGAGAAAAGCAAAGTAAACCACGCCGGGACTCCTGGACATGGCTGCCTTTCCCCCATCCTCAGAGGGTACCTCTGGCTCAGAAGGGTCCCTGCTGAGTCCAGGATTCCCTGGGAGAGGGTTTAGAAGAATCAGCAGGCTGTCCCTTCGCTGAGTAAAATCACCCCAGAGCTCAAAGCTGGGATGAGGGTGAAGATGGGGCTTACCCTGCAGTGGGGTAGCCTCCCCCAACCCAGGGCTAGAGGCCAGAGACTGTTTCCCCATTCATGCTCCATTCTGCACTGCTCCAAACACAGGAGAGAGGGAATGGTCTGCAAGAAGCTACAGAGAAAATGCTTCACTTCAAAAAAGGACAAAGGAAAGATAAGCAGGAGCAAGAAGCCCTTTCCATAAGGTGCTCAAGAGAAAGAAAAGAATCATGACAATTGTTCCTAATACCATCGAAGCACTGCCCTTGTTCCAGGCATGGCAACACAAGGTTTTACAGATGTTATTTTATTTAGCCCTGGCAACAATGCTATGATGTACCTTTTACTCTTATCCCAGTTGACCCCTAATCAAACTGAGTTAAGTGTTGAAAACCTACCTGAGGTTGTGCAGGTAGTTATCAGGACCAAAGAGTCAAGCCTTTGTATGTCAGAGTCCAGAGTCTATTTTTAACCCCTGCCTGTGTATATGCTAAGTAACTTTAGTCCCGTCTGACTCTGTGACCCAATGGACATTGCACGCCAGGGTTGGGTCTCCTTATTTTTCGGTTGCGCCCTGTGAAATTGTATTTACATGACTGCTTCAATCTATCTGCAATCAGGTTCCTCTGGGTCATGGGGAAGAATAAACACTGTGATATGCAGAAAGTTTCTGGCACAATCTAGTCACTTGATTAATGGTAGGTATTATGATTCTTTTAAATAATGGTAAGTTGATGCAAGATAGCTGTTTCTGTAGGTTGAAGCAGTCATGTAAAAACAATTTCACAGGGAGCAACCGAAAAAAGAGGAGACCCACCCAACAGCTATGAGGTGAGGTGGGAAGCTTAAGGTTAACTATGGAGTTAAAAGGGCATTTCTCCTTCGAACTGACCCTCTAGCTTCTAGGAATTTGTCTTTTTTTCTTTTTTGTCCTGAGGATTTCCACTACTTTTGCTGTGTTTTTGTTTCTCTGGCAGGAGATGACCAAGGTCTCACGTACTAAGAGTAATTCAGTTCCATTCCTTTCTCTTCCCCCCATCACCCGTCCAGTTCACGGAATTGAGATGAGTGTGAGTGGGACCTCACCAGATCTCACCCCAGGACTTGCATAGGTTTCAATCCCAGATGCCTAAGTCCAGGTTTACAAATGGCTTCCTCTCATCATGATCCCCAAGGTTGTTTGCATTTTATGGGCTTCAGAGATCTTTGGTTTGTGCTCAAGATGTCCACAGTTGAGTTAAATGCAGGTGAACGATGTTATCAAGGACTGGGGTGGTTGTGGAGGGGCCCGACACACTCTTTTTGTCTTTCCTGGGCCTACCGCTCTCTCCCTGACATCTCATTCTCCACTTACAAACAGAAACCACTCTTTTTTGGATCCTCGATTCTCAGAATTCAAACCTTTCTTGGGGATATCCTTAGGGAATGGTGAAAGTTTCTTCTCCAAAGAGGACAATGATCAAAAATGCATGCCCAAAGCCCTTCCCTGAGCCAGCAGCTGTAGAGGTTGAGCGGAGGAAGGGGTATCTTCCCCCAGACATGCTCAGACCCACCTGCTGTCACCACCCACCCCAGCTGCATCCAGAATGGAACAAGAGGCAGAGCCACCCCCAACTCACTGCTCCTCCCCGGAGTCCACTCCCTCTCCCTCCAGCTGAGTTCTCAGGGCAGAGCTGGAGGGACAGTAAAAAGACCCAGGAAGGGTGCCTAGGTTGGTGCCTTCCAAAACCAAGATCTGATGGTGTGTGCCTGAGAGCTCTGCATGAACTAGGGGGCTTCTGGGAGGGGGAGGTGGGCAGTTGTGGGCAAAACACGAGTCATGGCTCTTGGCCCCAAACATCACTTCAGCTCTGAGGGTCTCAATATCTTCAGCCACATCTAGAAGTTAGCCCCAATTAATGCAGTCTCCTTCAGCTCCCCTGTCCTAAAGTCTTTAAGAATTATCCCTGCCTACTGCTTGTCATATGCTGGGCCCTGTGCTAAGCACTTTGCACCCGTTGGTGGTGGTGATGGTTTAGTCAATCAGTCCCTGTCCGACACTTGCAACCCCATGGAGCCCACCAGGCTCCTCTGTCCATGGGATTTCCCAGGCAAGAATACTGGAGTGGGCTGCTGTTTCTCACTCCAGGGGATCTTCCCGACCCAGGGATTGAACACACGTCATCCGCATTGCAGGCGGATTCCTTACTGCTGAGCCATCAGGGACGCCCTCATTTAATCTCTATTTTACAGGTCAAGAAACATCCAAGACATTTTGCAAATTGCCCAAGGTCACAGAGCCGACAAATAGTGATGGGATTCAGAAACCTGTGCTGTGAACCACTGCCTCAGGGCAGGTAATTATTTCTATGAGCTGGATCAAGTCAACTAGACTAAGTGAAAAAAAAAAATTCCAAAACTGTTTCTTTGCCTTTTTATATTAAGTGATTCAGGAAAAGTCAGATATTTGTGACTATGTAAATTGGCAACTGGTACATCTGAATCAACAGCTCTTGCTCTTAAAAAAAAAAAATGCTCTTCTCATTTCTGTTTGAGCCTCCTTACCAAGGAGAAAGAAGGGAATAAGGCAGGACTAGGTGTTGCCCAAACACCAGGTTGGACAGTCAGCAGGGAAGGCCCAGGATGGAAGGTGAAGAGGGGCGGGTTCCCAGCCTCCCAGATGTGCTCTGTTCACTATGCATGTGCCAGCTTCCTCCCAGCGCAGAGCCCAGCCCTGCACTGAACGGAGATGGGTAGGAAGATGCTCAGCCCAGCCCTGCCCCAACCCTCAGCCCTGTCACCTCTTCTTGGCACCCCTGCTCAGCCTGACAGAGAGTTGTCTCTTGCTCAGCCCTTTAGCCCTGCACACCTAGGACACGACCTGAAAGGGGGAAGGCGCCTGTGTACAGAATGCACTGGAGGAGGTGACCCAGAATGCGGGGCCACTGGGATAATTGTGTGTTTGCCTCTGCCGTACTATTTGAGTGAGCAGCTTCTTCTTTTTTAGGGGACACTTATTCCAGCCATGCCCACCAGCCCCTCAGTATGGCTTTCTGGGCACTCAGGAACATGGTCCAGGGCAGACCAGAGTCCACAGGCAGGTACCCGACATCTTACTCTAATTAGTCCTGCAGGTGCCAGTGGGGACAAGTTACTCTCCTTCTCTGGCTTTTTGGGGTCTTTGCTCTCGCATTTCTTTCCATTGACCATGCTTCCTGACTTATCGTCCCCACCATTCTTACCATCTGGGCAATATTTCCTCTCCCCCACAGACATACCCAGAACCCACCATGCATTTATTTTCTCTGTTTTGTAAAACACCACTGTGGGGTGAGGACCCCAGGAACCTCCATTAAGAGCCCAGTTCTCCTTTCACAACCAAAAACTGCTTCCAGTAGAACAACAGAGTGGAAAGGCTGGAAGAAAATATGTTATCAGGGCTTTCTCCAGGGGTGGGATTGAAGATGATTGACATGTTTCTTCTTTATACTTTTCTTCAGTTTAAATTTTTTTTTCTGTTATGAGCATATTACCTTTATAATGAAATATTGGAAATATTTATAGGAGAGGTTAAATTACAGCTGTTGGAATCAGACAAGTCTAGTGTTCCACCTCCACACTTAGAAGCTGTGCTTCCATGGGCAAATCATTTAATCTTTCTAAACCTAACTTTGCACATCTGTAAAATGGAAAAATATCTACCTCACAGGGTTGTCGTGATGGTTAAATATAAAGTGTTAGGTACATGGTAAGCATTCACAAATTGACAACAATTATTTGTATTAATAAGAGCTAAACATCATAACAACAACCACAACCACTTGCCCCTAAGTTCTTTCTGCCACTTGGTACTCAGACATAGGGAAACCTCACCTCTTCTAAACTGGGCTATTCCTTCCATCCAAACCTAATTTTTCCCCTTTTCTAAGCCATACGGTGGAGGGTGGGGAGCAGGCAAAGTCATAACTTCTTGTGTCATTAGCTGGGTTGACCAAATGGCTGAGAATACAAGGACTGAAGTCGGACTTTCTCCATATGTAAGGACTAAAAATAAATAAATAAAAGTAACAAGTAAATAAATACAAACATATCGTATACACGTATGATCACTACTCCTCGGGTGTGCCAGGACCCTGGTCCTGTGCGAGGCGCTTTCATGCCCGCACCTGAACAGCAACCTGCTTTGGCGTCAGGTCTCCTTGTGGGCGCTGACAAATTGCAGACACTTCCTTCCCTCGCCAGCAGGGCTCTCTCGCGGTCACTTCCCCCAGCCCCCTCCAGAGCTAGAAAGCTTTGGAGGCCGGGCTAATCCCTCCCCAGGACCACACGGACTAGGCTTTCCGCTGCCCACCATCGGTACTAAGGTAACCAACACGAATTGACTATCTCACCCGGCGCTGCACAGGAGGCCAGGGTCACCAAGGTCATCCTGTCCGCTCACCGACGGCGGCAGTAGTGGGACGGGGATGGGGTGGGGGCCGAAAGCCAGGGGAAAGGAGTCGCGGTTGCTTCGCTAGGCGACGGTTTCCAGCGTCTCCCCGGGGAAGTTCCGCTTCTCATCTAACCTGCAGCTTTCCTGTTGCAGAGCCTCGTCGAGCTCCGGGTCCAACCTAGACTGCTAGGCGGATGGGCGCCCAGACGCCCCCGCGAGTTGGGGAGCATTTTTCCTAGGGCTTCCCAGTCAGGCGGGCGCCTTCCACCACCCCCATTCGCGTCTCAGCAGGCACCCTTATGGCTCCTAGGTCTTCTGCACCCACTTCCATCCCCTCACTCCCCACTCCCCCTCCAGGAGCTCCACGGTAGCCCCTTCCCCAGACCAAGCTGAGTGCCCGCCCCCCAGGCCCGCTCACTTACGGTGCAGCAGTCCATGTTTGATGTCGGGGGTCCTTGGCTGGGACGGAGGCTGGCGCAGGGGTTCTGCGCGGTGACGGGTGGGGACCCTGGGGCGGTGGCGAGGCAGCCGATCAGCGCCGAACCAGCCGCTCAGCAATCCGGTCCTCTCTCCCGCGCTCCGCTCTGCAGGAGAAAGTATCCTGAGCCCTGCGGAAGGGAAGCCAATCAGGAGAAGCCCTCGGTAGAGTGGGCGGGGGGATTGGAGGCAGGGCCACGCCCCCTCGCGGCTCCCTCCTCCTCGCCCCGCCTCCTGCCCCAACCCGTCTGCCTACACACTTCCATCCATTCCTCCTACACACCCCAGCCTCCCAAACTCACCACCAACACTGCTGCCGAGGCGGCAGACTGCCAAGCAGATGTATGCCGGCGCACGCAGAAGGAGGACCCCGACATCCCGGGCACAAAAACACTCGCATCTGGGCACAACACTCCTCCCACCCACAGAGAGAAAATCATGCACCCCTCACCCACACTTCCACAAACTAGCTAGAGTCCCAGATATGGTTCCCTCTACCTTCCCTCCGCTCTCTGGCCTCAAAGAAATAAATGCACACCTAGGAAGTGCGGTTTAAAGGTGTCATCATCACTCTGCGGTGGAATGGGGAAGGTGTGGGTACACAACCCAGTGGTGGGCACACGTAAACACAAAAGTTCACACCAGAGCCCCACACGCCCATATATGATACTCCCCAGGCTCACTAAAACGTGCACTTCGACATGCAGACACAGCCTGCAAAAATAACTACACAGGCCTTGTACACAGGCTGTGCAGGTGCACGCAGACTCCCTGTTATGTGCACACACCAGCACACATGTACACGGCAATCACTCTACTGGAAATGTCTACGTTACGTACATATCTATCTATCCATCCATCCGTCTACATGTCCTGCACTAACAAGACAAAATCATATATGCACAACACCCATTTGGTGTGTGTGTATCCATATATATATTATATATGGATATACACACCCTTCCTTCTCATTCCCCAAACCACACCTCCCCAGCCTCTTGTTCCATTGCTTCTGAATAAGACAAATACTGGCTAAGCTCACCCTTGCACCTGGGAGGGGAAGAAAATACTCTCAACCCCAGTGTAGGGAAATATCCGAAGTCATCAGTTCTTTGAGTCCATGGTGGAGGAAGGATGTGGGCTTTGTGAGAGGCTTGGGAAGGGAGATATGGGAGGAGGAGCCTCGTGGGAGAACAGCCTGGTGGGGGAACAGCTTGCCAACCTCCCCCAACTGGTCAGGGTACCAGAGCTAGCAGCGTGGCATGCTCGTGAAGAGGTTGGGCCACCTCCGAGAAAACTGGGAGGTCCTTCTCAGCTGAGGTCCCAGAGGAGGGAAGGAAGCAAGGATGCCTGCCCTTCAGGTGTGTGGACTGGAGCCAAGGGGAGGAGGGGGAAAATTACCTGTAGCTCTGGCTGTGACAGGGGATGCTGAAATAGCACTGATGTGACCCCACAGCCACTCGCCTGTCCTAGCAAGACTGTCGCATGCTTCCTTCCTACCTGAACATTTGGGCTTTGCTTGCCAAAGGGAAAATGAGTGGGAGGGAAATTCTGGTAGTCACTCAGGTTGGGGACAGGTTTAGCCAGCTTGTCCCCCAAGCTGAGCTGGATGCCGGCTGGGATTCCAGGCCCTGGGGTGTAGGGATGTCTCTCTCAGCAGGTTTGGGACCCACCCACCCTTGTAACTGAAAATCTGTTCCCCAGTCTGTCTCTGACACATCCCTCATCCCCCCCCACCCCACCTCCACCAAATGACAGAAAGTCCTGGGAACTCGGGCCCTTGCCTACATGAGGGCCTTGGGTTGTGCCAGTTCCCGTTAGTTTTCAACTCTGGGTTCCAGAGGACAGAGGGAAGGAGGACCTGGGGGGTACACTGGATATCAGGCCCGGACTCCATGCTTATCTCTTCCCAAATTAGAGCTGAGGAATTTGGGATTGAGTGAGTTTGCAGGAAAGTCTCCCAAGTTGCTAGGCAACATCACTCTGCAGGCTGCATTGCCTCTGGGCCCTTCTTCCTGCTGGTCAGAGCTGAAGAGGGGGTATCTTACTAATGTACCCCCCTTCAGACCCCTGCACAGGCAGCTCACCCCTTTCCTCCTCCTGAACAACACCTTTGTGAGGAGGTGAGGGTGTTTCTGAACACCCACAGGCCCAAGGGATAATGGCTCCGCGACTGTGGTTCCAGCCGGAAAACAACCATTTCAGCAACAGCCCACTTGAGGCGCCCACGCAGAACTGGCCACAGTGCTTGTCAGGGGGATGGGCAGGCGCCGAGGTGAGGAAAAGGTAGACAGACAGGAAGGCAGAGGCAGGAATAGGAAGGCAGACACCCACAGACTCAAGTATCCAGAGGGGAGCAGCACCACGGATGTCCCCATGTAATGACACCTCCACGCGCACACACACACGCACACACACACACACACACACACACACACTGGTCACACATCTGCAGAGACACGTACTGTGGGCTCCTCGCCACATGGGCACATCCAAAGACAGGCACAGAAGTGGACCCCTCCACCAGCTCACATCGAGGGCACGCACATCCTCTGGTGAGGTGTTCCTCTCCTGGACTAGGTGACTTAGGTTGTCGGCAAGTCTGGCTGGGTGGATCTGTGAGCCTCTGACTCTTGAATCAATGAGAAGGAAAGGAGATAAGAGCAGTGAGGACGGAGGGGTCCCGTGACTTTGAGGACCTGGCGAGATCAGATGACACTCCTCGTAGAGAACTGCCTGGCCTGAGGCCTGGGGCCAAGGCCAGCCTTTGGAGTGTTACCTGTTAACCCACTGGGCTTGGCCCTGCATTTACCGTCCTCGACTCTTCACATTTCAAAAACCCCCCTGTCTTCACTGACTCCCACTGCTATTGAAGGAGGACTGCAGGCCTAGAAAGGAGAGGAAGTCTGCAAGGGCCTGGTTTGAGGGTGAGCTGGGGCCCGTGGGTGCTGGACTCAGCCGGGAGTAGGGAGGTGGAGGGCACAGAATAGAAGGCAAAGCTGGCAGAGGAGGAGATGGTTCGGCACAAGAGAGGATAAAAGATGGATTAGTGGGAAGCTTCTAGGGTCCAGTACAGATCCTTCTTGGGACAGATGGAGGGGGATTTGGACAGAGCTGGTCCTCGTAAGCAGAGACAAACGCCAAGGCACATGGCAAGCTATTTGCCAAGACTTGTGGCTTCCCCGCCTTGGAGTGGGCACTTTTTGAACATAACAGCCTAGCTCTAACCCACAGCGGGACTCCAAGATAAGACGAGGGTGGGACGTGGGAGGCTGTGCCTTTGGTGAAGCCGAGCTGGGGGCTTCTTAGGTCAGGATTTTGAGTGGAAGGGGTGAGGGTAACAGGAAATTCAGTTTTCTCAGCAAATATTTCAGCTTTTGCTGTGGTAGTATTTTTAGCGACTTGGTTGGCAGAGGAGGAACCCGGGTACATTTTTAAAGGGGCCTCTACCAGACTAAAGGTCTCCTCCCACCCTCCCCCTACATGTCAGAAAGGCAAGGAGGAGAAAGCACAAGGGACTCAAATCTAAAAGTCGGTTTTGCTAGGCGTTAGGCCACCGCGAAGGCATCTTTGCGGGCAGTCATTGTCTGTTTTCATCAACATCATTCTCAAGAGCATCCTTATCAAGAGTAAATATTTCTTGAACTTCTGCCGTGTGCAGGGTGCTGCTCCAGACAGGATAGAAAAAGCTTACCAGGATACACTTGGTAAGACAGGGAAGGGAGCAAGACTTCCAAGTGAGTGCTGGGCGCTGTGTGTTATGCTAGCCACACTGTAAATGTGATTTCGTTTAATTCTGGTAACAACCCTGCAAGTTAGGACTTATCTTTCCTATTTTACAGATGAGGATTCGAAGACTTTCAGGGGTTGAAGAATTTACCCACGCTTCCACCTTCATGAAATGCAAGAGCCCGGATTTAAAACCCAGAAGAGAATGATAATATTATCCTAAATCTGAATAATGATTTACAAGGTGTTTCCACAATCATGATTTAATTTGGTGCTTTTGAGAACTGTGTGAGGAGGTATTAGTATTTTTAATCCATCTGAGCAGGAAGGGAGCCCTGGAGAGATTCAGGGGCTTGTGTCTTGTTGATACGAGTCTGGTGCACTGCAGGACTAAGACTAAAAGGCAGGAATTCTATTATAGCTTTGAATTCTGTGAGTGTTCACCTCTACGACTCCCAGTGCTTACTGGGCTTGAAAGATGGGTTACAGAGGTTAACAAATCGTGAGCTGCCTCTCTTGTCTTGACTCTCACAGTCTTACAGATAAAAGTGTATATGTATGTGTGTGTATATATATCTATGTGCACATATAGCTTATGATATGTAGATATAGATGTATATAAATATGTATCTACATGTACATGTATGAGATATATTTTTATTTCCTAAAGTAATAAATGATAGATGCCAAATGAATGATGTGGACAGTAAGTGTTATGAGAATTGAGATGGGGGAGAAATAGTTGAAAATTTGGATGATCCAGGAAGGCTTCCTGGAGGAGGATGGTTTGGAGGAAGAATAGGACTCAAAGAACTAAAGGTCAGGGGACTTCCTTGGTGGTCCAGTGGTTAAGACTTCACCTTCCAGTGCAGGGAGTGTGGGTTCAATTCCTGGTCTGGGAGCTAAGATTCTACATGCCTCCTGGCCAAAAAACCAAAACAGAAACAGTGTTATAACAATTTCAGTAAAGATTTTTTCAAAAAAAGAAGTGAATATGGCTAGAAGTAGGCAGAAGGACATTTCAGGTTTGCACTGCATTTAGTGTCACTGTTAGCTTAACGCAGTCTCCCCGTCTAGAAAGACTGTGAGGACAGCAATTCCATCTCCTGCCCCTCACGCAGGGTTCATGTCTAAATCAGTACCCTGACGACACACTGGGGCACCGCCAGACCTCGAGGTCACGTCAGCCGTGTGCTTTTGCCCGGTCAGCCGCCCACTGCTCCTCAGAGCTCTCACACACGCCTGTCCCCTTGCCCCTGTGCCAGGGGCCTGCCTCCTCCCCGTCCATGCCCTGTTACTCTGGGTCTCGGTGTAGTTCTGAGTCCTGGATGTCGTTTGCTCCTTGTTCCTATCTTGCCCCAAACATTTACTTATTCTCTAGCCCTCCATTTCCCTTTCCTCAGTTTGCTTACCCGCATTTCCTGATGAATAAAAGTCAGCGATAGCCTAGCAACACGTGTACCTGCGGAGCCTCACATCCCACCTGCAAACATTGGACCAGCAAAAGTATTCTTATAACAAGCAAACAACCATTCTGATAATATTTTAAACTCCCACACAAACCAAAGAACCACTTCAATTTTGGTCCAGACAATGCCTGTTTTAATTGTTTGTTTGTTTTTATAAAAAGACTCATATGAGGTATGGTTTTGACCTTAGTCCGTTTGAAGACCCTTTCTCCTTTTGTGGTTCAGGTGGACAATGGATAAAAAAGATTCCTGGGACTTCCCTGGTAGTCCAGGGTTAAGACTCTGACCTTCCAAGGCAGGGGGTGTATGTTCGATCCCTGATCAGGGAACTAAGATCCCGCATGCCTCATGGCATGGCCAAAAACTTTAAAACATTTTTTGAAGTAAAAGAGGTTCCTTGTTCTTTCAGTAATGTGCGTCAGGTGAGATGCAGGCCGTTCTCCCTGCCATTGTCTACCTTAAGGAAGAAGGGGAAACATCCAGGAGATAGAGACTCTTGAAGTCATACAGAATGGGCATCTCTTGGAATGTGTGTGTAGCCAGCATTCCATGTTTAAGTTGCTCCACGCTACACTCTCTAGTCTGAGAGCTTGGGTGGCGTGGTGGTTCATCTGGATCCAGAGGCCATGGATGTCATCCATTTGACATCTAGCCACTATTGCCTTGTATTAAAACTTTAAAAAAATAATAACCTTTTGTTTTACTTTAGAAAAAACACATGCAAAAGTAAACAGAGTTAATATATAAAGGAACTCCAAATACCCATCACTCACTTTCAGTAATTCTCAGGTTATCACCAAATTTGCCAATATTCCTCATGACTCCCCCATTATCATTTTATTTATAAATATTCAAGTATATGGGCTCCCCTGGTGTCTCAGATGGTAAAGAATCTGCCTGCAATGTGGGAGACCTGGGTTCGATCCCTGAGCTGGGAAGATCACCTGGAGGAGGGCATGGCAACCCACTCCAGTATTCTTGTCTGGAGAATTCCATGGACAGAGGAGCCTGGTGGGCTACAAAGAGTCCATGGGGTCACAATGACTTGGGCACAACTGCGTGACTAAGCACATATGTCCCTGAAATATCAGTTCAATCAGTTCAGTCACTCAGTCGTTGTCTGACTCTTTGGGACTCCACGGACTGCAGCATACCGGGCTTCCCTGAACATCACCAACTCCCGGAGTTCGCTCAAATTCATGTGCATCGAGTCAGTGATGCCATCCAACCATCTCATCCTCTGTCGTCCCCTTCTCCTCTCACCTTCAATCTTTCCCAGCATCAGGGTCTTTTCAAATGAGTCAGTTTTTCCCATCAGGTGGCCAAAGTATTGGAGTTTCAGCTTCAGCATCAGTCCTTCCAATGAATATTCGGGACTGATTTCCTTTATGATGGACTGGTTGGATCTGCTTGCAGTCCAAGGGACTCTCAAGAGTCTTCTCCAATACCACAGTTCAAAAGCATCAATTCTTCCGCGATCAGCTTTCTTTATAGTAACTCCTGCATCCATACATGACTACTGGAAAAACCATAGCCTTGACTAGACTGACCTTTGTTGGTAATGGCTCTGCTTTTTAATATGTTGTCTCGGTTGTTTTTAATATGTTGTATAGGTTGTTTTAATATGTTGTCTAGGTTTTCTTCCAAGGAACAGGCGTCTTTTAATTTCATGGCTGCAGTCACCATCTGCAGTGAGTCCAAAAAAACAAAGTCTGTCACTGTTTCCATTGTTTCCCCATCTATTTGCCATGAAGTGATGGGACCAGTTACCATGATCTTAGTTTTTGAGTTGTTTTTTTTTTGAATGTTGAGTTTTAAGTCAGTTTTTTCACTCTCCTCTTCCACTTTCATCAAGAGGCTCTTTAGTTCTTCTTCACTTTCTGTTATAAGGGTGGTCTCATCTGCATATCTGAGGTTATTGATATTTCTCCCTGCAATCTTGATTCCAGCTTGTGCTTCATCTAGCCTAGCATTTCACATGATGTACTCTGCATGTAAGTTAAATAAGCAGGGTGACAATATATAGCCTTGATGTACTCCTTTCCCAATTTGGAACCAGGCTGTTTTTCCATGTTCAGTTCTAACTGTTGCTTCTTGACCTGCATACAGATTTCTCAGGAGGCAGGTAAGGTGGTCTGGTATTCCCATCTTTATGAATTTTCCACAGTTTGTGGTGATCCACACAGTCAAAAGTTTTGGCATAGTCAATAAAGCAGAAATAGATGGTTTTCTGGAACTCTCTTGCTTTTTTGATGATCCAACAGATGTTGGCAGTTTGATCTCAGGTTCCTCTGGTTTTTCTAAATCCAGCTTGAACATCTTGAAGTTCATGGTTCATGTACTGTTGAAGCCTGGCTTGGAGAATTTTGAGCATTACTTTACTAGCATGTGAGATGAGTGCAATTGTGCAGTAGTTCGAACATTCTTTGGCATTGCCTTTCTCTGGGACTGGAATGAAAATTGACTTTTTCCAGTACTGTAGCCACTGCTGAGTTTTCCAAATTTGCTGGCATATTGAGTGCAGCACTTTCACAGCATCATCTTTTAGGATCTGAAATAGCTTAACTGGAATTCCATCACCTCCACTAGCTTTGTTTGTAGTGATGCTTCCTAAGGCCCACTTGACTTCACATTCCAGGATGTCTGGCTCTAGGTGAGTGATCACACTATTGTGATTATCTGGGTCATGAAGATCTTTTTTGTATAGTTCTTCTGTGTATTCTTGCCACCTCTTCTAAATATCTTCTGCTTCTGTTAGGTCCATACCATTTCTGTCCTTTATTGAGCCCATCTTTGCATGAAATGTTCCCTTGATATCTCTAATTTTCTTGAAGAGATCTCTAGTCTTTCCCATTCTGTTGTTTTCCTCTATTTCTTTGCATTGATCACTGAGGAAGGCTTTCTTATCTCTCTTATTGTTCTTTGGAACTCTGCATTCAGATGGGTATATCTTTCCTTTTCTCCTTTGCCTTTAGCTTTTCGGAAAAATAGGGACCCTTTAATCCTTATTTTTAAAGAATATGTTCTTTAGACTGAAAGCTCTATAAAGAAAGAAAATAACTTTTTTAACCACTCTAAACTTATCTCGATGTATGGGACATAGTGGATACTTCATAAATTCTTTTTTTTTGAATGATTGAAAAAGGGGTGAAAGAATAATATTATCAACATGAAGTAAGGGGTAAAGGAAAGTGCATATTTCTGTGGTCAGGCATGATCTAATTTGCAGTGGGTGTAGACTCTGTTAGGACCTTCCCAGGTGGCTCATGTGTAACAAACCTGCCTGCCAATGCAGGAGACACAAGTTCCATCCCTGGGTTGGGAAGATCCCCTGGAGAAGGAAACGGCAACCCACTCTAGTATTCTTGCCTGTGAAATCCCATGGACAGAGGAGCCTGGCGGGCTATAGTCCATGGAGTTGCAAAGAGTTGGACATGACTGAGACTCAGCATACACACACACACACACACACACACATGATTCTGGTGGAGGCCCAGGTATGTCTTCAGCAAGAATGTAGTAGGTGGGCCTTAAATAGGAAGGCGACTCCTCCACTCTCCGAGATTCAGCCTCAGGGTTTCCACTCTGAGCAGCCGAGACTTTTGGATCTGTGTTCCATGGAAGTCCTTGCTGAGATCCCCCCTCCCCTCCCCTTCATGGGAGGAGTGTGGGAGACAGAACAGGACCGGGCCTGAGAGCCTGAGAAGGAACTTTGCCTACAACCAGTTTATCTAGTTTCATGTTTCTCATGCTGTTTTATGGTTTCCTTCCTTTAGCTCGGTGGAGCATTTCAGCTTTGTCTTAGCTATGCAAAAGGACATCAAAGGAAGCAGGACACACCCCAGGGCTCGAGGTCCAAAGGCCAGCTGGGTGGCAGCATCCGCAAGTAAGAGACCTTAAGAGGAAATTGGCAGTCAGAGGATCAGAGCCTGACTTTGTGGCCTTGCTGTCCTTTTTTTAAAAAAAAACAAAACTTTTTGGCCACACCCCTCCACCTGTGGGATCTTAGTTCATTGGCCAGGAGTCGAAAATACACAGTCTGCATTGAAAGGCAAAGTTTTAACCACGGGAACGTGAGGGAAGTCCGCTGTCCGTTTTTAATTTGGAGATTTTCTTTCCAGTGATAAGCTTGGAGGGTTTTCTTTTCATTTTAAAAAGTGGGATGTTTCTTTCATCTGGTGGTCTGATGCAGCTGATCCCTATTCCCTTGAACAATTTTCTATGTTAATGATTTCTGCCTACCAGGCCAAACCAATGGCCAGTTAGATGGATGAAGATCAGCCTGCCACTGCCATTTATAGGAAAGCAAGGATCTACCTGGTGGCTTTATCCTGTGGCTCAGATGGTAAAGAATTTGCCTGTAATACAGGAGACTCGGGTTCGATTGTTGAGTTGGGAAGGTCCCCTGGAGAAGGGAATGGCAACCCATTCCAGTATTCTTGCCTGGAGAATTCCATGGACAGAGGAGCCTGGTGGGCTACAGTCCATGTGGTTGCAAAAAGTCAGACATGACTTAGCGACTAACACTTTCACTTTTCAAGGGCCTACCACGGTCACTTTTGTTGAACCAATACAGATCAGCTATCTGGCTGGAGATGGTGTTATCAACAATCATCTACTGAATTTTCATACAAGCTTGTGCGAGGACAGTTAGAGTTGGTGTGGAAAGATTTCTTCCCTAGACTTCACAAGGAAGGGAACGCGGGCAGATTTGTCCTCACAGACTACCAGCCTGTTGGATGGCATATTTGGCCCAGACAGAGAGAACAGATACTAGAATTCAGCCTTGTAGGGTCTAGATGGCAGGCCTTCTATGAGAAGAAGCTTCCTCAAGGGCTGCCCTGGTGGCTCAGTGGTAATGAGATTGCCTGCCAATGCAGGAGATATTGGTTCGATCCCTGGTCTGAGAAGATCCCACAGGCCGTGGAGCAACTAAGCCCGTGCACTCCAACTATTGAGCCTGTGCTATAGAGCTGGGGAGCTGCAAATACTTAGCCCACCTGCTGCAACTACTGAAGCCCATGCACCCTAGAGCCGTGCTCTGAAACAAGAGAAGCCCCCTCAATGAGAAGCTCCCCACAAGCAGAGAGCAGCCCTCACTTGCCTCAACGAGAGAAAAAGACCTGTGCAGCAACAAAGACCCGGCACAGCCAAAGATAAATACATTTTTTAAATTATTAAAAAGAAAAAGAAAAAACTTCCTCAAGTGCACCACCCAATATGAAAAGCATGTCACACACCCCTCAGGTTAGATCATGACACAGGAATTTGATCACTTGGTCAAACGCCTTTCCCTATGTAAAGATGACAGCAGTTCTACCCAGAGTAACCCTGACTCTGACTTTGGTGATGTTTCTTTGGTTTGACTTTTTCTTTTTTCCTCTTTTTGGTGGGACTGAAGCACTGGAAAGTAAAAGATTATTAACTGCAAGCTTTTGTTATTCTGCTGTTTGGGTGGAGTGTTTGCATTTAAGGAGGCAAGAACTGATCGTTATTTGGGTTGATATACTTTTGTTATTTTTGCTTTGCCTACCGTGGGTTCGTGTGTTGGAGTGGAATGAGGGTGGGGAGTGCTGGAACATGAGCTGTTTTGGGGTTGGATTGTTAGTGGAAATGTTCCTACTGCTTAGCAGAGAAGGCATGTTAGGTAAAACCACTCTGTCCCTTTGATCCTGAAGTCTTAAGGTATTTAAATAGCCTTTCCATCAGTGTTCAGTGCTCACACATGCCTGGGAGACTGAGTCAACAATCTGTACAGTAGACATAATCCTGTAACAGATGTTCCTTGTAAGTGAGACTATAAAGCTTGGTTCTTTTTTTAAAAAATTATTTTATTGTGGTTGATTTACAATTTTGTGTTAGCTTCCAGTGTGCAGCAAACTGATTCAGTTATATGTATGCATATATACTTACATATATATACACACATACACATATATACACACATACATATATATATATATGCATGTGCTTAGTTGCTCAGTTGTGTCCAACACAATCTTTTTCATATTTTTTCCAATATAATTTATTACAGGATATTGAATATAGTTCCCTGTGCTATACAGTAGAACCTTATTGTTAATCCAACCTATATATACTACTTTGCATCTGTTAATCCCAAACTCCCAACCCATCCCTCCCCTGCCAACCTTTCCCTCGGCAACCACAAGTCTCTTCTTTGTGAGTCTGCTTCTGTCTTGTAGATAAGTTCATTTGTGTCAATTTTAAATTTCACATATATGTGATATCATATGATACTTGTCTTTCTCTTTCTGTCTCACTTCACGCAGTATGATAATCTCCAGGTCCATCCATGTTGCTGCAGATGGCATTATTTCATTCTTTTTTATAGCTGAGTAGTATTTCATGTCATATATGTGAGTATATATTTATATCACATCTTCTTTATTCATTCATTTGTTGATGGACATTTAGCTTGCTTACTTATCTTGGCTATTGTGAATCATGTTGCTGTGAACATAGGGGTGCATGTATTTTTTTTGAATTATAGTTTTGTCCAGATATAGTCTTAGGAGTGGGATTGCTGTATCATAATGATAACTCTATTTTTAGTTTTTTAAAACAATTTTTTAAAGTGTTTATTGAATTTGTTACAATATTGTTTCTGCTTTACATGTTTGTTTGTTTGTTTGTTTCTTTATTTTTTTGGCCCCAAGGCAAGTGGTATCCTAGACCCCAACCAGAGATTGAACTGGCAAGCCCTGTATTGGAGATGAAGCCTTAACCATTGGACTACCAGAGAAGTTCCCTATTTTTAGCTTTTTGAGGAAATTCCATACTGGCTGCACCAATTTACCTTCCTCCCAACAGTGTACAAAGGTTTCCTTTTCTCCACACATTCTCCAGCATTTATTGTTTGTGGGCTTTTAAATGATGGCCATTCTGACTTGTGTGAAGGGATATCTCATGGTGGTTTTGATTGCATTTCTCTAATAATTTAATGTGCTTAGTCATTCAGTTATGTCTGACTCTTTGCGTCCCCATGGACTGTAACCCGCCAGGCTCCTCTGTCCATGGAATTCTCCAGGCAAGAATACTGGAGTGGGTTGCCATGCCCTTCTCCAGGAGATCTTCCTGACCCAGGGATTGAGACTGGGTCTCCTGCATTGCAGGCAAATTCTTTACTAATGGAGCCACCAGGAAAGCCCAGTACTTTAAAGCCTGGTTCTTAGAGAAAAGAGAGCACCGTCTGTTCTACTGGGAACAGAACAGAAGAATTGAGCTATGTTATGATTTGCTAAACATATGTCAGATCATCACAACAGGAAAGGGACCCTCCCCCACCCCCGTGGCCCAATGGCTGGGATTTCACCTTCCTTTGCAGAGGGTGCAGGTTCAAACACTGGTTGGGGAGCTAGTATCCCACATACCTCGTGGCCCAAACACTGAAACATAAAACAGAAGCAATGTTGTAACACATTCAATAAAGACTTTAAAAATGGTTCACATCAAAAATGTCTTAAGAAAAAAATAACAACAGGAAAGTTCCACATTTGGGATATTATGTGAGGATGTGTAGATCTTATCAAACCATCATGGCAGAAGCTATTGGTTACCTAGCCAACAACCATGCATTTCCCCCTACTTGCTTCCTAACAGAACGGCAGTTTTGTTGGAGCCTGTCATGGGTCCGGACCTGACAATGCGTCATAATCAGTCTAAGCCTATTTCCACTTTCACAGCTTTTATGACAGCTAAGGCTGATCACACAGCCCAGATACGGCCAATGAGATATGAGCAGATTTCTGCTGAGAAATCTGGGAAAGCTCTTGCTCTCCAGATAGGAGGAGGCAGAGGCAGCTGGCATCACCAGTTCCTCTTCTTCCTGGCTTGAATACAGACCTGAAGTTCAGAGCTGCATCAGCTGTCTTTTGACCATAAAGAAACATGCTAAAATCATGAGGAAACAACCTCTTATATAGTTAAGCCACTATCAGTTCAGGCTTTCTATAAGATATACACGAATGAATCTCTAATATGCTGTAACAATACAAGAGATATTTGAGTGCCTCACATTAACGTACCCAGCATTCTGACAGGACGGGGGCAGCAAGTGCGAATTATTTCCAGGGATTCTTTGATGACAGACCTGAAGATTCTAAGTCGAAACAGCTAACATTTCAGACATGAGTTTATTCGATCTTGCGCAGCTGGGCTTTCTCATGTGTTGTCCTAGATTGGCTCTGCTCGGTTGAGGAACCATTGTAGGATTCTGGGTGACCATTTATAGTTCCTCTCGTCACGCTCAAAGCCTTTGTCCCCTGGTCTGTCTCAGCACCTCTCTCCCTTGTCCCAAGTCTGTTGTGTGGGCTTGCTATATTTAGACTTACTGGAGAGTCAGGAAAATTCCTTTAAGACAGAGACAAGAACCCAAAGATAGATGAGGACTGGATGGGTTCAGGCATTTTTTTCTCTAGTTAGATGGCTGATCTTTATTGGTTTTTAAAAATTGACATGTTGGAGACCCTTTGCATGCATCTGTGTGCCCAGTCACATCCAATCCTTTGCGACTCCATGGCTTGCAGCATGCCAGGCTTCCCTGTCCTTCACTGTCTCCCAGAGTTTGCTCAGATTGACATCCGTTGAGTTGATGATGCCATCCAACCATCTCATCCTCTGTCGTCCCCTTCTCCTCCTGCCCTCAGTCTTTCCGAGGATCAGGGTCTTTGCCAGTGAGTTGGCTCTTCACATCAGGTAGGCAAAGTATTGGAGCTTCAACTTCAGCTTCTGTCCTTTCAATGAATATTCAGTGTTGATTTCCTTTAGGATGGACTGGTTTGATCTCCTTTCTGTCCAAGGGACTCTCGAGAGTCTTCTCCAGTGCCACAATTTGAAACCATCAATTCTTCAGTGCTCAGTCTTCTTTATGGCCCAGCTCTCACATCTGTACATGACTACAGTGCAATGAAGCAAATACTGTTATTCATGTTTTACCAGCAAGGAACCTGTGGGGAAAAAGAGAGGTTAGGTAATGAATAAATCACATAAGCTGTAGGCAGCAGAACTGGGATTCCACTCAAATCTGTCTCACCGCAAAGCTCTTCCATTATGGTGCCACCTCTCCTGTCTTCGGGGCTTCCCTGGTAGCTCAGCTGGTAAAGAATCTAATTGCAATGTGGGAGACCTGGGTTCAGTCCCTGGGTTGGGATGATCCCCTGGAGAAGGGAATGGCTGGTTACCCACTCCAGTATTCTGGCCTGGAGAATTCTGTGGACTGAATAGTCCATGGGGTTGCAAAGAGTCAGTCACAACTGAGCGACTTTCACTCACTCTCCTGTCTAGATGAATTTCTCCCCTACCCGTGTATCTTTCAGTCATGGAGCCATGTGGCCAAATTGCTCTAAGTTTGCAGATTAGGCAACCACCTTCTGCTCCCCTCTAGGAGAGGATCTTGGTTCTGAGGGCTCTTGTCAGGCTTCGGTTTCCTTCTGGAATTACTAGTTTCAACAAAATCAAGAATTTTATTGGACCACTTTCCTGGGTTGGCATGGGTGGACCTGGGGGTTTAGAATGGTGCTGTCAAGTCTGTTTCCCTTGCCATCTTTCAGCAGTGCTTCTCTCAGAGTCTCTCTGTGTTAGACTGACCCTCACCTTGGTGAAGAGGCTGCAGACAGGCACCAAACTGCAAAATTAAAAAAAAGAGAGAGAGGGAAAGACCATTCTCTGTATGAATCCATATACCAAATTTTGAAAGGGTTCTGTGCAGTCCTTCTTGGGTATTTCTCCACAATACTGACAAGCACTCCAGGAAAACACAGACTGGACCAAGCCTAGGATGGGATGCTGGCAGCCATAAACTCATCCATATCAATGCCTCCAATCATAGAGTGGAGAACTGTGGTCTGTTTCCTCCTTCTCAATATTACACCAGCACTTTATTAGCAGTTACCACCCTACCTAGAAACCTCAGGGGTTCCCAGGTGGTGCAGTGGTAAAGAATTTGCCTGCCAATGAAAGAGACTCAAGAGACTTGTGTTCCATCCCTGGGTTGGGAAGATCCCCTGGAGAAGGGAATGGCAACCCACTCCAGTATGCCTGGAGAATCCCATGGACAGAGGAGCCTGGCAGGCTACAGTCCATGGGGTCGCAGAGTCGGACATGACTGAGCGCAGCACACAAGCCCTGCCTAGGAATTGTTTACATCTCGTCTTCCTCACTAGGCTGTGAATATCTGTGGAACCAGGATTCCATCTTTCATTTTGACCTCTCAGAATCCAGCATATTGCCTGAGATAGAGGAACTCAAAACATATTTACAGAATATAATACAGGATAATGCTATGGTTTGCAATGTTGTGGTTAAGAAAATATTCTCCAGAGGTCTGGCAGGCACCACAAGGATAAAAGCCACTCCTTAGAGGCCTCAGTATAATTTACAAAGTAAATGATAGCTACTTTCCTGAAAACTTTTATATGTGCATCTCATTTAAACCTGAACACAATGAGAATGCATGTACCAGTACTTAGAAGCCTTGCAGTTAGCGGGTGTAGAGGAGGGTGAGGGAGGTGGTAGAGGCGGAGGATGTGATCTGTGAGGAGACAGTGGTCCTGAGGATAACTAAGGCAATGAGAAAATCACTAAGACAGTGGGGGACTAATTCCTTCATTCAAATGGATGCTCAGGTGCTCCCTGGCGAAGGCCCAGCGTCAGCTCAGGTTCCAAGGAGGAACTTCGGGATCTATTCAGAGCGGAGTTAGAAGGGTGACAAGAAGATGAGCTAAAAAACATGACATGTGTGGAAAGGTTAAAGGAACTGGGATGACTCAGGTTGAGAGGAGAAGGCCAAGAGGAAACTGAGTCATTTTCTTCAAGACAAAGAAGGGATCTCTCGCTGGGGGCTGGTGACCAGCTGTCCTCTGTTGCCTCTGCATGTGGAGCAAGGGGAAACGGGCTTAGACCGAAGGCAGGGCTAAGATTAGAGACAAGGAAGAACTTGGCAGTGAGGGATGTTGTATAACCTACTTTACAGACACTTGGGGACTGAGGAGACTCCCACATTCCTGGTCCCGGCCCAGTGGACTGGATGTGGGGATGGTCTGGCAGGCTGGCGGGGAACGGAGGAGGAAGGGATCCTGGGGGCCCTCCGTCCATGGCCTGATCTTCCTCGGTGTCCTCAATTTCCCGTTGGAAAATTCAGTTCCCCAGTTTTGGAGCTGGCAAGGCAGCACCTCCCCCACCCACCACGCACTGCACCAGTGTTCTGGGCTGGGTAATAATGCCTGTCATTTCCTCTCCCGGGGGAGTGGGGCTGCAACCGCCCTGACAGCCCCAAGGGGTTGAAGGCAACTAAAAATAGTGCATTAAATATAATCTATTGAGGGGCACGTTTGCATTGCTTTTCTTTCCCCCTCTGGTCTTTTTATCCTGCTGGGCAGGCCAGGCCCAGGGCCAGCTCCGGGGCCCTGGGAATCAGGTTTTGAGCTCCAGCAGCTCTCATTTTGTCGCAGAAGGATTCTCTCGACAAGAGATTTGAGGGAGCAAATCCACAAAGCACAACCGGGGATCCTCAGGGGCCACCCCTCCTCACTTCCCAGGGGGCCCTCTGGGTCCTTTAGGGCCCGAAGGTACAAGGAGAGAAGCTGGAAGTGGGGGAGGCAGTGTTGAGAAGGAGAGCCAGCTCCGGCTTTGTTCTCCCATCAGCCACTTCCGTCTGCTGCACAATCTCTCTGAGGTTAAATATTAATTAAGAGCAGAATGACAGTGAGCGCTGAGCAGTGTCACTTTCTGTCCCAACACAAATGCTAATTTCCTTCCCGGTATGAAGTGACTTTGGAGTGGGATTGGCAGCGCAAGGAGAAAAGCTGGTGGAGGGGGGTGGGGAGGAGAGATGGGTAGCCCAGCTTTAGAGAACTAAGAGGAATGATGCAAGGGAGGGGGAAGAAAAGGGCTGTCAGGTAACAAAATGTGGTCATGATGCCAGCAGCGCCTTGTGGGACTCCTGGGCATGGATGCCTTTGGTTCCCCCATCCCTTGCAGGCAAGATTCCAGCCTCCATGACCTTCTCTGAGTTCCAGAAGGGAGAACAGTTTCTAATCAAAAGGGAAGCAGCAATGAAACCCCCTGAGCCAGAGGCTCATCCAGAGTAGGAGTTGGCCCACCTAGGACCCTGCACACACCCTAATCTGTCAGCAACCCCGCCCTTTTGAAACTGCAGAAGAAGGAAGAATGCAAGATTGTTACTGCCTTGATCCTTATCCCATCCTCCTGCCTGACTATATAACCTTTCCCTACTCACCAGGAAAGAGAGCACAGTTCTTGAGGCGCTAGCCTACTTACTGTGTTCCCCCTTTGCCTGGCAAAGTAATAAAGCCACTCTTTCTTTCTCCTCCATAACTCTGTCTCCGTATTTCTGTCTGGCATTGGTGCATAGAGAACCAAGATTTTGGTAACAGTCACAACACAATCCTAGACTTTCTCCACTTTGTTTTTTTAAAAAGCTTTAAATTTTGTATTGGAGTATAGCCGATGAACAATGTTGTGATAGCTTCAGGTGGACGGCGAAGGGACTCAGCCATACATATCCATGTAGCCATTCCCTCCCAAACTCCCCTCCTATCCAGGCTGCCACATGACATTGCGCAGAGTCCCCTGTGCTCTACCATAGGTCCTTGATGGCTATCCATTTTAAATACAGAAGTTGTACATGTCCATGCCTAACTCCCTAACTATCCCTTGCCCCGTCATTCCCCACTGGCAATCATAAGTTCATTCTCTTAAGTCTATGAGTTTCATTCTGTTTTCTAAATAAGTTCATTTGTATCATTTCTTTTTAGATTCTGCATATAAGGGATGTCATATGATATTTCTCCTTTCCTGTCTGATTACTTCACTCAGTATGATCACTTTAACCTGATGATCTAAGAAGCTGGGATAGAGCTGGGTGTCCCTACATCTATAACGGAGGGTTCTTGACCTGGGTCCATGCATTGGTTTCAGGGCTCATGAAACTGGAAGTTGTTTGCAAAATTGTGTGGGTGCACATAAGCAGCTTTTTGAGGCGATTTCTGAATTTCCATCACAGCTGGTATTATGTTCCACGGGGTCAGCCCCAGTGTGTGGCACCTATCTCATAGCTCAAGATGGCTGCTAGAACCTTAGCCAAACATCTGTCTTCTAGGCAGGAGAAGGAAAAAGGTGGGATGAAGAGGGGAGGCCAAAAAGTTCCACTCCAGCTCTCTGTCTTCCTATCAATGAACTGTCTCAGAAATCCATAGTGGCTCAAACAGTGAAGAACTGACCTGCAATGCAGGAGACCGAGGTTCGATCCCTGGGTCAGGAAGATCTGCTGGAGAAGGAAATGGTTACCCACTCTAGCCTTCTTGCCTGGAGAATCCCATGGACAGAGGAGCCTGGCAGGCTGCAATCCATAGAGTTGCAAAGAGTTGGACAGAATGAAGCAGCTGAGCACGGCAGCACCGGGAGAGGTTAGTAGAAGAGAGAGGGATCTAGGGAGGAGTACTGATTTGTGTGAGGCCTTAAGTCAAAATCAAGCCCCCATTTTTAGGGCAGCACCTGGGAAGGAAGGGGCAGGAGGAAGAGAAAACATAATCTTTGGAGATCAGGTGTTTTGGCAGGGCTGGAGAGTTCCTTTGGGAATCTAGAAGTGTTTCTATTTGTTTTCACACGGGAAAACTATGCTCTCTGTGTTGGGTTGAGTACAAGGCCTGACTTTTTTTTCTGGAAGGAGACTGTGTTGTTCTTTTTTATTTTATTTTTTAAAATATTTTTTTGCATTTGCTTATTTGGCTGCCTACAGTCTTAGTTTTGGCATGTGGCATCTTAGTTCCCCAACCAGGGATAGAACCTGCAGCCCCTGCATTGCAAGGGAGAGTCTTAACCACTGGACCATGAGGGAAGTCCCTCTTGTTCTTATATAGCTTGAAGGTGCTGGTCAAGGTGTCAGGACGGCGAGATGGAGGTGTTCAAGGAGAGGAGGCGAGAGGCCAGGGTGGGGGCTGGGGTGGGGGCCACCTTGGTCCGAGTGTCTTGCAGGCCTCTGGGAAGGAGATCCCATGCTAGGTCCTTCCCTCGCCCTTCCTTTTTCTGTCTTTCTTAAAATACCCTGTGTCTCTGCAGCAGTGCGGCTGCTAATCTAAAATAAAAACAGCAGGAAATGCAAATGGTCAGGTTCTCCTAGCAACAGGAGCCAACCCACGCAGGGCGTGTGGAGCAGAGAAAACTGTCCTGAGGCTGAGATGTGGGTGGCTGGGCTGAGGAGCAAGTCTCCTCTGACAGTCTCGCCCCTCTCCCTGTCTGGTGGGCAGTCACCTGCTGTGCAAAGAAGCCCTCTATGAACTGGACTAGGGCAAAGGATCATGTGCTGGGGAGATGGTGTGAGGGTAGGGAGATAGCAGCAGCCTTGGTTTGCTTAAGACATCTCCTAAGCAACACAACACAAAATGTAAAGCCATTTTCCTCTGATTAAAAAAAAAAAAAAGGCATCTCTTGATGACAGTGGCTGGAGTGGCCTCTTAGAACCTGACAGAGGGGGGTCTAACTAGGTGTGTGATTGGGAAGGGCCTTGATTTATGAACATGTTCCTATATGTCCATTTGAGTCAACCCTTGGAGCCTTGCCATTCCTACAGTTATGAAATGAGGAAGGAGAAAACAGCTCAGATGCTTAGGTAAGGGGAACAAAACCAGGAGACTGCAAAGACCCTTAGAGACACCTGGTTTAGGGACTTACTTGGTGGCCCAGTGGTTAAGAGTCAGCCTGCAATGCAGGGGACATGGGTTTGATCCCTGCTCCGGGATGATCCCATGAATGGTGAAGCAACTAAGCCCGAGAGCCACAGTTACTGAGCCAGCCCTCTAGAGCCCATGCTCCGCAACGGGCTTAGGCAACCGACTTAGGTTCTGAGAATTGGATTCTTTATCTGTAAAGCAAGAGCAATTGTGCCTGTTTCACAGTCACATCTCACAGAGGTATGTGAGGTGCTAGCACCGCCAGGCAGACAGTAGGCCCTCAGCAGATACTGGTTTTTGCACCTCTTACTTGTGGTTGCGGCTGCTCAAGGTACCAGGTGGGAGTTTCGACTGCTATTGCCAAGGAGGGAATGCTATTTTCCAGGTAGCCCGAGATGGAGCTCAAAATGGAATTCTCCCCCCACCACACACACAAAGGAGCTTGCCTTTATTATTGATTAAATGGCTTTTTAATAGATAGGTCTGAGACCATAATGCCTATGTCTGTTTTTCATCATTGTGTCCTCAGCACCTGATACTCAGTAAACAATTTGTTGAGTGAATGAACCAATGTGTTGTTCCCGTGAGGAAAGGCATTTTAAATACAAGATAGCCAGCTTACAAAAGAATATTGAAGCATATGGATCCTGAGTTTGATCTGCTTAGGAAACGTCTTTGCGGCCAGGTCCAGAGAAGACAGGTCATGCTCCAGGGTGGGGACCTGACCTGCTAGTGGGTTTACCAAGCCATGACCTGCAACCCTGCTCTGTGCAGTTTCCTGGCTCAGACAAGACAACAAGCTGTACTGATTCATACAAATGGCTGATAAGGGGGTAGGTCTTTTCAGGAGCTCTCTGATGGGTTGTTGGGGTCAGAAAAGTGGGTCATCACCCTTAGCCTTGGCAACTCCATCCTCCACCCCACTCTTCTAGCAGATGAGGGGCATATGAGGCTGAGGTCACCTCCAAGAAGGGGTTTGCTCTTCCATCTTATTTGTAAACATCTCCCTGACCCTACACCACTGTCTCAGTCCCTCTCTGTGGTTTTTTTTTTAATTAATTAATTTGTTTGGTTGCGCCGAGTCTTAGTTATGGCAGGCCAGAACTTTGATCCTCATTGTGGCATGTGAAATCTTCAGTTGCTGCCTGTGGGATCTTAGTTCTCTGACCAGGGATCAAACCCAGGCCTCTTGCATTGGGAGCAGGAGTCTTAGCCACTGGACCACCAGGCACATCCCCTTTTTCACTTTCTTTTCTGTCGAACACTTCTCTTTCTCTCTCTCTCCCCCACACATGCACACACATACAGGCACACACATATGAATTTGGATATTGATTTTTACTATTTTAACTCCAGGTTCTGTTTTTCAAATGTGGGTAGTTCCAGCTTTTTCATTATTCCCTTGTTGCTGGGGCTGTCATAAAAATGAGTTTCCCGTTGCTGAGATAGTAGCCCCCTGTGTGTCTCAGGGAGATCAGCAAAGGCAAAGACCTTCCCATTGGACCCCTGGGAAATCACAGAGGCTATTGGAGTGTGGGCTCAGCATGTGAAGTCCCCAGGGAATTATGACCCACTCCTCCTGAGAATTGTGGACCTGCTGAGCTGATTTGCAATCTCCGTGAATCCCAGACTTACAGGAGTGTTCAGAGTCTCTTCTTTTTGCTTCCTCCACTGAACACATTAAAGACCTACAAGAGGACAGAGTACATAAGGAAGAGACAAAGTCTTTGGCCTTAGTTTTTTTTCTTTATGATATAAGGGTCTCAGTTAGCGCCCTAGAATCCAGCTGCCTGATATCATTATCCATGAAACAGGTGGAGAGTAAGAACTGTCTTTGTCTTCATGGGTAGAAAATCAGGTCATCCTCTCCAAAGGTATAGAATACTCCCCCAGGCTGTGGAGAGCAGGTTCTGACTTCTACCCAGAAAAGCTAGAGAGGAAAACTGTGGCTGCCTACTAGAGTATCAGGGGAAAAAGCAGAGATATTTTTAACATACGGAATATCAGTGAACAGAATGCTAAGGAACTAGAAAACTTATTCCAATAAATATGAAGCATATGCTCTGCCTAAAGCAAACCCAGCTTCTGCTATATACAAATTTCATGAAGAAAAAAAAATGTCGGAAACTGCAGAAATATCTGGCCTGAAGTGGGCTACAACCACTTACTGCAGGAGACCTGGAAGGCTGCACAGACGGCCTGGGAACAATGACTGGGGGGCCAGGGGTTCTTGGCCATCTTGTCGTGCAAGTTAGGGATTGTCTAGAGCCCTCTGGAGTTTGGGGAGCCCAGCTCAAGATGGACAGTCCAACACACAACCTCAGCTTGTAATGTCAGAGCATGCGTCACCAACAATCGGAACGTCCTCTCCAGCTCCGCTACCCAGAATCCCAAAACACAGAAAATGCCTTTCTGAGTGGCAGAGATTCCTGTCATCAAATGGCCTTTTGGATTCTCTTCAACCTGTTTTTCCTCTTGCAAAAGGAAAGGCGATTTGTATTCATCTCATTAGTAGGGTTTTGGTAACTGGGGCTATTATTAATCATTTCATTGCGAAACCTGACAAATATTTTACTCTCTCCTGTAGTGGGTAATTGCATGCCCAGCAGCCTCTCTTTGTGCCGCCAGATGGAGAGAATGTGTTTGCTATTCTCATTGATACAGTTAGTACCTTTGCATCGCGCCTGTCCTCTCCCTAGCCCCACGCGCTCCCGGCTCGGGGTGGGGAGGGGAGACCGAGCTGGAGGCCTGCTGGGGTGGGGTGGGGGGCGCCTGGGGCCCTGGGCGGAGGTGGGGAAGGCTGTGGGAGGGGCTGGCGGGAGAACCCTGAGAAAGGCGAGGCACTGCGGAGTGCTAAACCACAATAACAACACCGCCGCTAACAACAGGGTGATGGAGGAGAAACAAATCACGATGCTGCCTAAAACTTCCACTGCAGCATCTCAACCCCAGAACAGCTCTCCTGACCCAGGGCGCCAACGGCCACCCCCCCCCCCACCCCAACCCTACAGCGCCACCCCCGCAGCCAGATTGCTGACACCGTGCAGCCACTCGCGCCCCCGGCTGTCCCCGCACCCAGCACTTCGCTCCTCTCTGCCGGGAGATGCTGGGAGCCCCGTCGGGGAAGGGGGAGTGCTGGCTCTCAGCAGGCTGGTATCTGAAAGCCTGTTCCTCTTCCCCGGGAGGAGGAGGAGCAAGGATCGTGCTCTGATAGTCCGGGCCTCCAAGTCTCTCTCTCCATCCCCCATCCGAAGACTGCTAACCTGGCCACATCCTCACGACTTTCCTGGCCCCGCCTCCTCAGCCCCAGCTGGCCCCTGACCAGCAGACGCTGGCCTGATACGGCTTCTCTCCTGGAGGGATGGGGACAAGGGCAGACGCCTGTGAGGGATGTAGTCCAGTCCGCATCTCAGGGTTCCTTTCTGCGGGGTGTCACAAGTGAGACCCATTACACAATGACTGGAGTCTCCTGGCTCCTGTTTTTTCCCAGTTGTCGGGGAGATGGGTGAGGGTTACCCCTTATTCCAACCTCGCCTACTCCATAGGGAAGGCAAAACTAGGCAGGGTATCCTTTCTCTGGTGTCTGAGTGTGGATTTGGGGACCTTGAGGAAAGAGTCCCAGAGAGAAACCACCTCGAGGCCAGCCATAGTCTACTCCTAAGAAGGAGTCTGTCCTTCAGGAGACCTAGATTGTTACCGAATGAAAACTATTTAAAAAAATCACCCTTGGATATAGCAGCTAAGAGTGCCCATAATGCTGCTCCATCCAGGTTTGCCTGGGGGCATCACTTTCTTTTCCCCCATTTTGGGTCACCTCCCAATATCATTTGAGCCAGATATGGCATTGGTGGTAAAGACTGTTACAGTGGGGTTTGGACTTGAAGAACTTGGATAGAAGCAAGCCTATGGTCCCTAATCTTGTTAATGTCACCATAGGGTCCAAAGCTCTGAGTTTGTGTGACCTCTCTAATTTAAGACTGATACTTCTTCCTGAGCCTGAGGGTTAAAAAATTTTTTTTATTGGAAATAAAATAAAATTTTTATTGGAATACATAGTTGCTTAATAATGTGTTATTTTCTGCTGTTTAGCAAAGTAATCAGCCATACGTATACATATATCTCCTCTTTTTTGGGATTCCCTTCCCACTGAGGTCACCAGAGTTCCCTGTGTTATACCATAGGTTCTCATTAGTTATCTATTTCATATATAGTATCAATAGTGTATCTCCTTCATGGACCATAGCACTGTTGTGGAGAAGCATCACTGACTCCATGGACATGATATTGAGCAAACTCTGAGAGACAGTGGAGGACAGAGGAGCCTGGCGTGTTGCAGTCCATGGGGTCACAAAGAGTTGGACATGACCTAGCGACTGAACAACAGCAATCAATAATGTGTATATGTCGATCCCAATCTCCCAGTTCATCTCACTCCTTTCCCTTCTTGGTGTCCATATGTTTGTTCTCTATGTCTGTGTCTCTATTCCTGCTCTGCAAATAGGTTCATCTGTACCTTTTCCTAGATTCCATATATATTATTAATGTACAATATTTGTTTTGAGGTTTTGGAAACAAAACTGAATGAAAATACCTGAGTATTTTAGCGGTTTCCCCTGACTCAGATGGACTCATCTTTCCTTTCCAACATATGATCCTATATTTCTAATTCCCTCAAGAAACTTTCCTTGGGGGAAAAAACCTGTTCTTTTCCTGTGTTCTTTTCCTTGACCTGTTCTTTTCCATGACTTTTTTCCCATGAAGTCATCCTCATGGAGAAGGCACTACCTGTTTCACTCACCATTGATCTGACAACCTTATGATAAATTTCCTGATATGTGAGTAGGAGCAACACGATCATATGTAGTATATGTTGCCTCTAAAATTCGAAGAGGCAAGCATTGTGCTTCTCAGAGTATATCCTGACATGATCTAGACCTCTAGATCCTTAAGAATGTTGCTGATGTGGCGAGTCCTTGAGCTTTCTATCCTGACACCAATGTGACGGACTAGTATGATGTTCTTAGAGTACCAAGACAATCAAGATCTTCCCACTGTCATGACAAAGAGCGGGTGCCTTTACAGTGAAATATATTGTTGTCTCTGCCACCTGAAGTCAAATTGCTTCTGATGAACTTTGGCCATAGAATGGGGAGTGGGGGAGAATTTGTTAGGCTCCTATCTGCATACCAGCTTCCAAGGGCTCTGTTGCTTTGCTCCAGCAAAGTTATCTCATCCAGAATCAGCTGCAAATGGCATCACTGATTAAGTGTGTGATAATCTACAGCCATTCTCCAAGACCATCTGTTTTTTGAAAGAGCCAGAAAAGGAAGTTAAATGGAGATGTGGTTGGAATCACACCTCTGCCTCTTTTAAATCTTTAATGGTGACACTAACTCTGTGATTCCTCTGGTATGGTTTCTAGCTTGTTTTTGGGTTACTAGCTCAGCAGAGGAGAATGGGTTGGGGTAAGGCAGTTCGAGGACCTTCTACTTGGCCCTCCTTTCTGTATAATAGACCGTACTCTACAGGTCATGGAACCACTATGTTACTATGTTCCAAGTATATTTTCTGAGACTGGGAACCATGAAAATAGATCCATGGTCCCAGAGTTTCCAAGGAAGTTTGATCTTTCACCTGACTTTCATAAGCACATTCTGACTAGTGGACCAAGGTGGGGGGGCTTCAGATTTTAGGATTTGTGCGTGCATTTTCCAGGCAAGAATACTGGAGTGGGTTGCCATTTCCTACTCCAGGGGATCTTTCCGACTCAGGGATCAAGCCCGTGGCTTCTGTGTCTCCAAAGAGTTCTGCCAAGCATTGAGCCTGAGCCACCTGGATTAGATTACATTTACCACTGAGCCACCTGGATTAAGATCAGGTTAATTTATTTCTTAATTCCTTGAAGAGTGGAATACCTTCCAGGAACTCTTGAGGAAATATGGCTGCCAGGTGGTTGAGTAAGTTGCATATAATAGATCGTTTTTAGCATTCTCACGTTCTTCATCATTTAGACCTCTATCTATAGAATGTCTGATATTCCAGTCTTACTGGCTATAGTTTACTGTCAAGATTGGCCAAACTAGTTGAATATTATTACCTCTTCCCAAGTGCTCAAACCATAATATTACATCCTATTTTCCAGTTGAGCACCCATTTTGAAATATTTTAGGTAATCAGGCCTTCAATTATGTTCTTGTTTGTCTAGCAACCTTAGAATCTAGTTAAGTGCATGTTCCCCAGAACTCTTTACAGGAGTTGATGTAAGTTAATGAAATCCTGCACTTCTTTTGGCAAACAGTCTGTCTCCTCCAGGCACATGTCTTGTACTTTACGATCTGAACTATGCTGCCATTTAACCCTCCTTGGGCATAGTGGAGGTAGGTTCTGAAGAAAATCACATTTTCTTGGCGTGGTCATTGAAAGGTTTTCATTTGTGGAGGTTTCGGAGGATCTGAGTATTCAAGATCTTAGTTTCATCATGTCTGCACACATGTCTCCATTCCATACCTTGGGATCTTCCTTCTTTCTCATCGGTGTGTGTTTGTTCAGTCACTTGAGTCATCTCCAAATCTTTGGTGACCCCATGGACTGTAGCCCACGAGGCTCCTCTGTGCATGGGATTCTCTAAGCAAGAACACTGGAATGGGTAGCCATTTCCTTCTCCAGGGGATTTTCCTGACTTGGAGACTGAACCTGGGTCTCCTGCATAGCAGGCAAATTCTTTACCCACTGAGCCACCAGGAAGGCCTTTTCCATCAATACCCTCTGCTTATTGTAAGGGACTTAAACCAAAGGGTTTGAGTATTTGATTGGTTTGGGAACTCTGCCACATTAAAGTCATTTTCTAGACTTGATCCTCATCCACATCAATCCAGAGGCTACAGGAGGAGAGGTCTTTAGAGCCAACACAGAGACTTCCTGATTTTCCACCTGGTTCTGACTTTTCATTTATTAAAAGTTTTCAACAGGTCCTTTCCCCTTCCTACTGTCTTTGGAGCCATCAGAAGCAGCCAGCTGACTCTACAATCTTTATAATAACCATTGTCATCATGGTGACTGAGTACCACAGTCACTTTATTTCTATTGCCCACCACCTGAACTTCATCCCTCACAACACCAGTGATAACTTGAGTCACTGTGATGCCACTGAATGCCATGGATTACCAGTACCCATTTTCTCCTGGTAAAGAAGTTAGTTGTGTGCTTCTTAAATATGAGAGTAATGGAGACTTCTCTGGTGGTCCAGTGAGTGGCTAAGACTCTGCACTCCCAATTCTGGGGGCCCAGATTTGATCCCTGGTCAGAGAGCTAGATCCCACATGCCACAACTTAAAAAAAAAAAAATCCCTCATGCCCCAATGAAGATCAAAGATCTTGCCTGCCTCAACTAAGACTCAGCACAGTCAAAGAAATAAATATTTTTTAAAAATGAGAGCTATAGCATATTAGAATCCCATTTTTGGGGACAGTTTTCTTGAGTCCTTGTTTGATATATATTCTTACCTTAGTCTAGAGCCTGGAAGGCAACATATGGCACACTCTAGTAATGTAATTGAGGTGGATTTAATAAAAGGGGCTATTTATAATGACGGAGATGGGACCAGCAGATTGAATAACTGATTTCAATTCTTCATCCTTATTTTTATCCATATCCTTACATAGTATTGTTATTTGCAGAGTGTGATTCCTTGTTTCACTTCTTTGGGTTTAGAGGACTTTTTGGCCAATAGCATGTGGGTGAAAGTGAGACCAAGCCAGTCCCAAGCTTAGCCTTAAGAGGAATCCTATGTTTTGTTTGCTCTTTTGAGGCTCTGCCACTATCATGAGAGAAACACACCTACTGATCCAAGGAGGGTGAGAGGCCTGTGGAGCAGAGTTGCTTCCATCTCGTAGACCTCCAGTGAGAAAAGTAGCTGCCCCAGCTACCAAAGCATGAAGTAAAGAAGTCCAGCTGAGGCCATCCTAAGTCACCGCAGTTCCAGCTGACCTGGAGATCTGTCAGAACAAATGGCTGCTCTAAGACATGGACTCCAGAGTGGTGGAAATGCAGCATTGGTATATGCAGCAAATACACAAGAATAAGTAAAAAACAGTGAGAGATGGGGCAGAGCCTCAGAGATGCTGGTGGAAGGCTTAAAGGGTCAAGGGGAGGGAGAAGTTACTAGAACTTGGACAGTAACTGTAGGAGAAGGTGTTTGATGAGAGCTGTGGCCTTTCACAGAGGGATGTAGACAATCCACAGAACCCAAGTGAGGGGAACAAGTTTCATCCCTTTGCTCTTGTTGCGACCTCTGACCTCCTGGTGTCTTTTGTTATCAAAACTAGAAGGCAAGGGAGCTCACTAGTGCAGACCATGAAAAAAATTCTCTGAGCATACAGAGCAAGATGAAGGTCTGGAAGGGACAATGGAAAATACCTAACACACTTTGCATGTCTGAGAACATCTTTGTTTACCCTCATACTTGTATGATAGCTTGGTGGAGTATAGAATTCTAGGCTTGAAATGATTTCCTTTAGAAGTTTGAAGAAATTTCCAATACAGTGTAGCTATTGAGAAGCTTGAAATTCTTCTGATCTCTTACTCTGTATGTGGGACCTAGATGTATCCTGAAATGAGTAGAATCTTCTTGTCCCCAATAGTCACGAATTTTCTCCACATGCCTTGCAGTGGATTTGCTTTCAGTTGTTGTTCTAGACACCCGTAGGGTCCTCAATCTGGAAACCTATGTCCTTCAGTTGTTTCTAGAATTATTTCATGGATAATTTCTCCTATTCTGTTTTCCTGCTCTCTCCAAATTTCTAATTTTCTCTCTTCTATTTTCCATCTTTTTCTTTTGACTCTCCTTTCTGGGGGCTTTCCTCAACTTTTCCCTTCAATTCTATTGGTTTTATTTTACTAGCATTTTAAAATTGAAATATGCCTCGTATAGCATATTTACAACATTAAAGTGTACACTTCAGTGGTTTTGAGTCTACTCACCATTTTGTGCAACCATCACTGCTATTAAATTCCAGAACATTCCCAATATCCCTGAAAGAAGCTCTGTGCTTATTAGCAGTTAATCTTGATTGCCTCCTACTTTCATCCCCTGGAAAACACTGATCTATTTTCTGTCTCTTATGGATTCACCTGTTCTGAACATTTCATATAAATGGAATCATACAATATGTGGACTTTTGTGTCTGGCTTCTTTCACCCGGTTCACCCATGTTCTAGCATTTAACAATATTTCATTCCTTTTAGGACAGAATAAGATTCCTTTGTACAGTGGTCCCTCACTATCCGTGGGGATTGGTTCTGGAAATCCCCATGTATAACCCAAAGCCATGGCTGCTCAAGTCCTTTATATAAAATGGCATAGAATATAGTCAACCTTCCATATCTGAGGATGTGAAATCCACAAATAGAAAGGGTTGACTGCATTTATTGAAAAAAAAAATCCAGGTATAAGTGGACCCCAGAAATTCAAACCTCTGTTTATCAAAGGTCAAACATGTAGATATACCACATCTCGTTGACTCAGTCATCAGTTGATGAACATTTGGTTTATTTCCACTTTTTGATTATTATGAGTAGTGCTGCTGTGAACATTCATGTACAAATTTTGTATAAACATATGTTTTCAGTTCTCTTGGGTATACACCTAGAAGTGGAATTGCTGGGTCATATGGCAATTCTATGTTTAACTTTTTGAGGAACTGCCAACTTCATTGAGTTTTAAAATTCTGTTACCAAGTTTGACATTTCTGAGAGTTTTCTTTTCATTTCCTGAGTGTTTATCCTTTGAAAAAAATTGATTGTAATGTCTCTCCTCTCTGAGGATATCAATGGAATAAAAAAAAGTTTCTTCTCCCTGAATAGCCTGTGTGTTGGCTCCTTGGTGGTCCAGTGGTGAAGAATCTGCTTGCCAGTGCAGGGGACGTGGGTTCCACCCCTGGTCTGAGAAGATCCCACGTGCTGTGAGCCAACTACACCCGTGTGCTGCAACCGCTGAGTCCACGAGCCACAGCTCCTGAGCCCGGGTGCCCTGGGGCCTGTGCTCTGCAACGAGGGAGGCCACTGCAGGGACAAGCCTTCACACCTGCTCAGCGCACCTAGAGAAAGCCCGGATGCAGCAAGGAAGACCTGGCACAGCCAAAAAAACTAAAACTAAAAAAAACCAAACCAACACTCTGTCTTCTGTTAGTAGCTTTGACCAACTGTCTATATATCTCACAATCCTTGGCCGATCAAGAGTGATTTTATTCAAGAATAAAGAACCAGAAAACTGACTGGATTACATCTGTTATCACATGGGTCATCTTGTTGACTTTGAGTTTCAAAGTGATTTGATGGGCTGTTTATGGAGAACCCCTAATGTCAGTTATTTCCATGAAAGTCTTCAGAGAAGGACCTTCCAGTCTCTCATCTGGAAGGTTAGGATTCTTCTCCCTGTGCTGTGGGGGAGGAAAGGGAAAAAGGGTTGGATGTCTCTGGACTCACGAGTCAGTGTGCTTGTGGTCACGCCACACGCTTTTATGGGCGAGGTGGTTCTGCCCTCAAGGGGGCCTGTATCTCCCAATCTGGGGACTATTCTGTTTTCTCTGGATTACAAACCTCCAGATTTCTGCTAGTGTGTTAGGGCAGGTTCCCACTGGCATGAAATGGAGAAAGGAATCTAAGGATCTGACTGCTGCTCAAGCAGCTTTTAAGCCATTTTCTTTTACATCGCCTCCCGCCTCCCCCCTTTAACTAATGAGTCCCGTATATTCCTGCCAATGCGGTGGTGCGAATTGTGTTGATGCTCAGCCTTCCTCGCATTAGGCTTGGGATTTAGAGCTCTTAGTTCAGCTGAATCTAGTTTTCAGCTTCTAAAATTTGTTGATTTTTGTCTCATTTCCTATTGCACTAACCATGCTTGAATGTAAAAAAAAAAAAAAATCCATTTGCTGTTGCTTTTGTGGGGTTACTGGAGGATACAGAATTAGATGCATGTGTTCAGTCTTCCAACTTCATCCAGAAGTCTGCGTCCCACTCTTCTTAATGAAAAAAAAAACAAAAAAACACAACAACTGATATTTTGATTCCCATCTGAATTAGACACCATGTAATCACGGAACAAAGCCCGCTATAGTTATCTTAATAGATAGAATGTAACATAAAGAATTGTTAATCAGGTGTAAAGAATTGTTAACAAGGTGACTGAAAAAGTTAATAGAGGAACCTCAGCTATTAAGGAGATAGAAATTGCAGGAAGCAGCTACTAACTGTCAGGTCTGGAGGAATAAAGAGAAGAAGCTGGAGTTTTTAAAACATAGACGAGACTCACAGACTTAGAGAAAAAACTTATGGTGGCCGGGGGAAGGAGGCAGGGAAGGGATAGTTAGGGAGTTTGGGGTGGACATGTACACACTGCTATGTTTAATAAAATGTATAACCAACAAGGATCTCCTGTAGAGCAGAGGGAACTCTGCTCAATGTTCTGTGGCAGTCGGGATGGGAAGGGAGTTTGGGGGGAGAATGGATACCTGTTTATGTACGGCTGAGTCCCTTCACTGTGCAGCTGAAACTGCACATTGCTCACCGGCTGTACCACAATACAAAAGTTAAAGACAAACAACCAAACTTAGAAGCATAGTGAAGGGGCCTCACAGAGCTGAAAGTCAGACCTCTGAGGAGGAACACGTCTGGGCTGGGGCTGGCACCTCCAAGGGGGCACGCTGGGGCCGGCTGTGACTGATGGAAAGCTGGGCTCGGCTGCTTCAGGACTGGATGCTGCCCTGAGTTGAGAAGAAGCACAGTGAAACCGACGGGCCAACAGGAAGTGGACAGAAACGAGCACGTGTCACCTTCTCCTTCAGCCTTGCAGTCTCCCTCATGGCCTTACTGTAGGAGCCTAAAAGAGGTCCAGGGCTTCCCTGGTGGCTCAGTGGTTATAGAATCCTCCTGCCAATGAAGGAGACACAGGTTTGATTCCTGGGTTGGGAAGATCCCCTGGAGGAGGGCATGCAACCCACTCCAGTATTCTTGCCTTGAAAATCCCATGGAGGGAGGAGCCTGGTAGGCTACAGTCCATGGGGTCGCAAAAGAGTCGGACACAACTTAGCAACTAAACAAGAAAAGAGACCAGCTTGCAAAGGACAGGTGTGCGGTGTGGCGTGCGGCATCCAGTCCCAGTATCACAGAGCCAACCGGAAGGCGGGCTTGAAGCTGAGGGACAGTCGCTTATACCTAGTATAGTCTATTCTTTCGGGTACTCGAATGCCTATGTATCCTGCTGAGCCTATTGTAACAGCAACAAACTCCACTCCGTGTCTCCATCTTCTCACAAAACCGTCCTCACTCTCTCCCCAAATGGCAAGACGCCAAGTCCAAACAGCAGTTGTATTGATACGTGGGAGATGGTTTCACTATCTATTCTGAGCTATATTAATTGCTGATCAAATTCACTTGCTCAGTCGTGTCCGACTCTTTGTGACCCCATGGACTGTAGCCTACCAGGCTCCTCCCTCCATGGGATTCTCCAGGCAAGAGTACTGAAGTGGGTTGCCATTTCCTTCTCCAGGGGATCTTCCCAACTCAGGGATCGAACCTGGGTCTCCAGCATTCCAGGCAGGCACTGTAACCTCTGAGCCACCAGGGAAGCCCAATTCAGCCACAGTCCCACCCAAATATTCTGTTTCTAAACAATGTCTTTTGATCCCGGTGTTCCTCCTTTTTCTCAGTTGGTTCAGAATTTTTGGTGGGAAGAGAGGGGTATTATATACTGACCTTCTTCCACACTAATGGGTGTGCTTATTGTCGATACATTTACCAGCTTCTGTGCCAATTTATATTCATTCCCAAGAGCAATGTAAGTGACTTTCAACTGTTCCACAGCATCCACTCATTAATTACTGTCAGACTTAAATTTTGCCAATTTATGAATGAGAAATTGTATCCCATTATTGTTTAATTTACATTTTCCTTAATGGGGAGGCTGAAAATGTTTTTGCTGTTTGCTTTTTGGACTCAGGTTTCTGCTCATATTTTTTGCCCAATTGTCTAGTTTTTTCTTCTTAATGAATTGCAAGAATTCATAAATTTTTTTGGCAAAATGTATATGAAAAATGTATACATACGGCTGATCCATGTTGACTGTGAGGAGATACCCTATGTCCCAGGCCAGAGAAGCCCCAGCAAGATGGTAGGAGGGGCAAAATCACATTTAGAATCAAACTCATACCAGTCAGAGATGCTCAGAGGGCTGAAACATACCTTGCGGGCACCAGGACCCAGACACCCCACAGAGAGTAGACAGAACTGTGTCTGAGTGTGTCCTGAGGAGGGACGGGTCAGCAATGGACGGTTGCAGGGTGGGGGCTCTGGGTGCGGCTGACTTGGGTATGGCACAAGCCCTCTTGGAGGAGGTCGCCACTATCCCTGCCATAGAGCCACCAGAGCTTACACAGGACTGGGAAACAGACTCACGGAGGGCACAACCAGAACCTTGTGTGCACCAGGACCCAGAAGAAAGGAGCAGTGACCCAAGAGACTGACCCAGACTTGCCCGTGCTTGTCCAGGAGTCTCCGGCAGAGGTGTGGGTCGGTGGTGGCCTGCTGCAGGGTCGGGGGCACTGAGTAAACTGGTGTGTGCGTGGGACCTTTTGAAAGAGGTTGCCATTTTCTTCATTACCTCCACCTCAGGTCATATAACAGGGAGGGAACACAGCCCTGCCCCTAAACAGAAAATTGGATTAAAGATTTACTGAGCATGGCCCCGCCCATCAGAACAAGACCCAGTTTCCCCCCTCAGTCCGTCTCTCCCATCAGGAAGCTTCCATAGCCTCTTATCCTTCTCCATCAGAGGGCACACAGACTGAAAACCACAATCACAGAAAACTAACCAGTCTGATTACATGGACCATGGCCTTGTCTAACTCAATGAAACTATGAGCCATCCTTAGTAGAGCCACCCAAGACAGACAGGTCATGGTGGAGAGTTCTGACAAAATGTGGTCCACTAGAGAAGGGAATGGCAAGCCACTTCAGTATTCTTGCCTTGAGAATCCCATGAACAGTATGAAAAGGCAAAAAGATAGGACACTGAAAGACAAACTCCCCAGGTTGGTAGGTGCCCAATATGCTACTGGAGATCAGTGGAGAAATAACTCCAGAAAGAATGAAGAGATGGAGCCAAAACAAGAACAGGAGATGGTAGGAGTAAACATCGACATTTTAGGAATCAGCGAACTAAAATGAACTGGAATGGGTGAATTTAACTCAGATGACCATTATATCTACTACTGTGGGCAAGAATCCCTTAGAAGAAATGGAGTAGTCATCACAGTCAACAAAAGAGTCCAAAATGCAGTACTTGGATGCAATCTCAAAAACAACAGAATGATCTCTGTTCATTTCCAAGGCAAACCATTCAATATCACAGTAATTCAAGTTTATGCCTCAAAGAGTAAAGCTGAAGAAGCTGAAATTGAATGGTTCTATGAAGACCTACAAGATCTTCTAGAACTAACACCCCAAAAAGATGTCCTTTTCATCATGGGGACTGGAATGCAAAAGTAGGAAGCCAAGAAATAATAACCTGGAGTAACAGGCAAATTTGGCCTTGGAGTACAGAATGAAGCAAGGCAAAGGCTAATAGAGTTTTGCCAAGAGAACACACTGGTCATAGCAAATACTCTCTTCCAACAACACAAGAGAAGACTCTACACATGGACATCACCAGATGGTCAATACTGAAATCAGATTGATTATATTCTTTGCCACGAAAGATGGAGAAGCTCTATACAGTCAGCAAAAACAAGACTGGGAGCTGACTGTGGCTCAGATCATGAACTCCTTATTGCCAAATTCAGACTTAAATTGAAAGTAGAGAAAAACCACTAGACCATTCAGATATGACCTAAATCAAATCCCTTATGATTATACAGTAGAAGTGACAAACAGATTCAAAGGATTAGATCTGATAGAGTGACTGAAGAACTATGGGTGGAGGATTGTGTCATTGTACAAGACCATCCCCAAGAAAAAGAAATGCAAACAGGCAAAATGGTTGTTTGAGGAGGGCTTATAAATAGCTTTGAAAACAAGAGAAGTGAAAGGCAAAGGAGAAAAGGAAAGATATACGCATTTGAATGCAGAGTTCCAAAGAACAGCAAAGAGAGATAAGAAAGCATTCCTAGTGATCAGTGCAAAGAAATAGAGGAAAATGATAGACCAGGAAACACTAGATATCTTTTCAAGAAAATTAGAGATGCCAAGGGAAAGGACAGAGGTTTGTGACACTGCACAGGAGCCAGGGAGCAAGACCATCCCCAAGAAAAAGAAATGCAAAAAAACAAAATGGCAGTCTGGAGGCCTTACAAATAGCTGTGAAAAGAAGAGAAGTGAAAAGCAAAGGAGAAAAGGAAAGATATTCTCATCTGAATGCAGAGTTCCAAAGAATAACAAGGAGAAATAAGAAAGCCTTCCTCAGCCATCAGTGCAAAGAAATAGAGGAAAACAATAGAATGGGAAAGACTAGAGACTAGAGATCGCTTCAAGACAATTAGAGATACCAAGGGAACATTTCATGCAAAGATGGGCTCAATAAAGGACAGAAATGGTTTGGACCTAACAGAAGCAGAAGATATTAAGAAGAGGTGGCAAGAATACATAGAAGAACTGTACAAAAAAGATCTTCATGACCCAGATAATCACGATGGTATGATCACTCACCTAGAGCCAGACATCCGGAATGTGAAGTCAAGTGGGCCTTAGGAAGCATCACTACAAACAAAACTAGTGGAGGTGATGGAATTCCAGTTGAGCTATTTCAGATCCTAAAAGATGATGCTGTGAAAGTGCTGCACTCAATATGCCAGCAGATTTGGAAAACTCAGCAGTGGCCACAGGACTGAAAAAGATGAGTTTTCATTTCAATCCCAAAGAAAGGCAATGCCAAAGAATGTTCAAACTACCGCACAATTGCACTCATCTCACACGCTAGCCAAGGAATGCTCAAAATTCTCCAAGCCAGGCTTCAGCAATACATGAACCGTGAACTTACAAATGTTCAATCTGGTTTTAGAAAACGCAGAGGAACCAGAGATCAAATTTCCAACATCCGCTGGATCATTGAAAAAGCAAGAGAGTTCCAGAAAAACATCTATTTCTACTTTATTGACTATGCCAAAGCCTTTGACTATGTGGATCACAATAAACTGTGGAAAATTCTGAAAGAGATGGGAATACCAGACCACCTGACCTGCCTCTTGAGAAACCTGTATGAAGGTCAGGAAGCAACAGTTAGAACTGGACATGGAACAACAGACTGGTTCCAAATAGGAAAAGGAGTCTATCAAGACTGTATATTGTCACCATGCTTATTAAACTTATATGCAGAGTACAGCATGAGAAATGCTGGGCTGGATAAAGCACAAGCTAGAATCAAGATTGCTGGGAGAAATATCAGTCACCTCAGATATGCAGATGACACCACCCTTGTGGCAGAAAGTGAAGAAGAACTAAAGAGCCTCTTGATGAAAGTGAAAGAGGAGAGTGAAAAAGTTGGCTTAAAGCTCAACATTCAGAAAACAAAGATCATGGCAACTGGTCCCATCACTTCATGACAAATAGATGGAGAAACAGTGGAAACAGTGGCAGACTTTATTTTGGGGAGCTCAAAATCACTGCAGATGGTAGTTGCAGCCATAAAAATAAAAGATGCTTACTCCTGGAAGGAAAGTTATGACCAACCTAGACAGCATATTAATAAGCAGAGACATTACTTTGCCAACAAAAGTCCGTCTAGTCAGGCTATGGTTTTTTCAGTGGTCATATATGGATATGAGAGCTGGACTATAAAGAAAGCTGAGTGCCAAAGAATTGATGCTTTTGAACTGTGGTGTTGGAGAAGACTCTTGAGAGTCCCTTGTACTGCAAGGAGATGCAACCAGTCCATCCTAAAGGAGATCAGTCTTGCGTGTCCACTGGAAGGATTGATGTTGAAGCTGAAACTTCAATACTTTGGCCACTTGATGTGAAGAGTTGACTCATTTGAAAAGACCCTGATGCTGGGAAAGATTGACGGCAGGAGGAGAAGGGGACGACAGAGGATGAGATGGTTGGATGGCATCACTGACTCAATGCACATGAGTTTGGGTAAGCTCCAAGAGTTGGTGATGGACAGGGAGGCCTGTTGTACTGCCGTCCATGGGGTTGCAAAGAGTCAGACATGACTGAGTGACTGAACTGACTGATATGAAACATACAAATTAGAATAGAGGATCTGCTGTTGTTCAGTCACTAGGTCATGTCTAACTCTGTGACCTCTGAAGCAAGCCAGGCTTCTCTGTCCTTCATCATCTCCTGGAGTTTGCTCACACTCAGGTCCATTGTGTTGGTGATGCTATGCAACCATCTCATCCTCTGTCACCCTCTTTTTTTCCTGCCCTCAGTCTTTCCCAGCATTAGTCTTTTCCAATGAGTTGGCTTTTCGCATCAGGTGGCCAAAGGATGGCGCTTCAGCATCAGCATCCGTCCTTCCAATGAATACCCAGGGTTCATTTCCTTTAGGATTGACTGGTTTGATCATCTTGCTGTCCAAGGGATTCTCACATGTTTTCTCCACCACCACAATTATTCCATAGTTTTCTTTATGGGCCAACTCTCACTCATCTGTATGTGAGTACTGGAAAAACCATAGCTTTGAATAGAAGATATTAAGAAATACTGTCATGTTTTCCTCACCCAGCTTCATTAAATTGTTGCATTGGTTTTCTTTCATTATCTTCATTTGCTTCAGATTAAAGAAAACAGAGAAACACAGTGGACCCTCTGTATCCATGGAGGGTGCTGCAACCAATCCCCCACTGGCTCCCAAGGGATGACTATATACTTTTGAGATCCCTTTGGTTCCCTTCTCTGCTCTTGCTCTTCTCTGATCCTTCCACAGTCATCTCTATCATGGATTTAGTGTTTACCGTTCTCATGCACAGCTTTTATACTGAGTAGGAGTCATATTCTGGATACTAATCTTTTGTTAATTTTATGCATTTTGAATTGCAAATATCTCCTCTCGCTCTGTGCTGTGTTTTTCCTTTTGCTTATGGTGTTTTTTTGATATTTGAAAGTTTTAAATTTTAATGTGATCACATTTATCAGCTGTTTCCTTTATGGTTTGTGCTTTTTGTGTCATATTTTTAAAAATTCCTTTCTCTTATCTTCCCTGTACTCTTTTTTTGGTAGATGCTTTGTTTTATTTCCTTGATGAATGTCTGTGGTTCCTTGAGGAAAGACAAAATCATGATTATGCATGTCTTTCATCCTCTCCAATGTTAATAATTCCAGTGACTCCCAAACGGTAGGTGGGAAAGACCAGATTGGTGGACAGTCGCTTGTTGTCTTTCTCTGCAGATCGGGCTGTAGCTGCTGTTCTCTTTAGTTGCTATCTTAGATTCTTTCCTCTCTTTCCCTTTTTTTTCATATCTACATTTCTCCTTCCCATTCTTTTACACAGTACTCAACAGTTTAGAGGAACATCAGTTGCAACTGAAAACTACTAAAAATAAAGGGGATTTGCCATAAACAGTAAATGCTAGAGAGGGTGTGGAGAGAAGGGAACCCTCCTACACTGTTGAAGGGAATGTAAAGTGGTACAGGCACTATGAAGGATAGTATGGAGGTTCCTTAAAAAGCTAAAATAGAGCTACCATATGACCCTGCAGTGCCACTCCTGGGCATGTATCTGGAGAAAAACATGGTCCCAAAGGACACATGTGCCCCAGTGTTCATTGCAGCACTGTTTACAGTAGCCAAGACATGGAAGCAACTTAAATGTCGATTGACAGAGGAATGGCTAAAGAGGATGTGGTACATATATACAAAGAAATATTACTCAGACATTAAAAAGAATGAAATAATGCCATTTGCAGCAACATGGATGGACCTAGAGACTGTCATATTGAGTGAAGTGAGTCAGACAGAGGAGGAGAAATATCCTATAACATCCCTTATATGCATCCCTGGTAGCTCAGATGGTAAAGAGTCTGCCTACAATGAGGGAGACCCAGGTTCGATCCCTGTATCGGGAAGTTCCCCTGGAGAAGGAAATGGCAACCCACTCTAGTATTATTGCCTGGAAAATCCCATGGACTGAGGATCCTGGTAGGCTATAGTCCACGGAATTGCAAGGAGTTGGACACGACTGAGCGACTTCACTTCACTATGCAGACTCTAAAAAGAAGTGATACAAATGAACTTATTTACAAAACAGAAATAGACTCAAAGAATGAATTTATGGTGGCCGGGGAGGGGGGCGGGGCGGATATGGGGGGAAAGGATAGTTAGGGAGTTTAGGTGTTGGGATGGACATATACACACAGCAATATTTAAAATGGATAACTAACAAATACCCACTGGAGCACAGGGAACTCTTCTCACTGTTATGCTAAAGCCTGGATAGGAGGGGAGTTTGAGGGAGAATGGATACTTGTAAATATGTGGCTGACTCCCTTCACTGTCCACCTGAAACTATCAGAACACTGTTAATCAGCTATAGAGTGAAAGTCGCTAGGTTGTGTCCGGCTCTTTGTGACCCCGTGGACTATACAGTCCATGGAATTCTGGACTGTATACTGGAGTGGGTAGCCTTTACCTTCTCCAGGGGATCTTCCCAACCCAGGGATCAAACCCAGGTCTCCCACATTGCAGGTGGATTCTTTACCAGCTGAGCCACCAAGGAAGCCCTACTCAGCTATACCTCAATATAAAATAAAAAGTTTTAAATGGTATAAAAAAAGTAAAGGGGATTAATTGGCTCAAACAAATAGAAAGTCCCTGGACTTCAGCTTTGATTCAGCAGGTCACTGATGTAACACCATCAGTAAAGGAACAGATATGTGTCCTTCCACCTTTTTGCTCTACTTCCTACCAGGTCAGTTTTATTCTAAACTTGTTTTCCCTCTCAAGCGCATGACATTTTTAATGCCTAAGTTAGGATTTCTTAAACTTGACACTAGTGACATTTGGGTTGTCTAATTTGGGGATGTGGGGGTCTGTCTTGAGCACTGTAGGATGGTAAGAAGTGTGTGGAGAGAGGAGCCTGGTGGGCTACAGTCCATGGGGTCACAAAGAGTCAGACAGGACTGAGTGACGAACTCTAACAAGAAGCATTCTGGGCTCTACCCATTAGGTACAAACAGCAGAAATCCTCCCCACCCTGAGCTGTGACAACCAATGTCTCCAGACATTGTCCGATGTCTCCTGGGGCGAAATCACCCTTGGTTGAGAGCTTGTCTCCTAATTAGATAGGCTTAAATCTCATCACATGTCTGGTCTTGGAATAATGAGAGTCGCCTGAAGGGATGAAGGTGCTAATTGGCTTAAGCAGATCTGGATTTATTTCTAGAGCTGGCTCAGCCTTTGGTCTGTGTTGATGACTGGTAGACACTGAGAGTAGAAAAGAGGACGGTGGAGGTGATACTGAACAGTTAAGAAATGGCTCCCCCCAAAAATCTGACAGGAAGCCCAAAGTGACAGCTGAGCGACCTTTGCTACTCTTTCCCACTTTCATATTCAATTGTCAAGTAGAGGTAAGCCTTCACCATTAGCTCTTCCATTGTAATAGAAACAGAGGGAAGATGGATGGATAGACAAACTGGTGTATACATACAATGGAATATTATTCAGCTTCAGGATTTTCAGAAGGAAATTTGCAACAGCATGGGTAAATCTGGAGGACATTATGCGAAGTGAAATAAGGCAATCACAGAAGGAAAATACTACATTATTCCACTGGTATGAGGTATTAATAATAACTAAACTTACAGAGCAGAGAATGCAATAGTCATTGCCAGGGGCTGGGAGAAGGGGATAAACCAGAAGTTGGTTAATTGTTATAAAATTTCCATTAAGCTAGATGCGCAAGTTTGAGGGATTTGCTCTACACCAGTGCCTACAGTTAGCAGTACAGTACTGTGCATGTCAAAATTTAAAAGGGTAAATCTCACGTTAAGTGGTATTACACAAATAAATAAGAAATAACTTTTTTTTTTAAAGAGACGTAAGAAAACTCTGGAAGGTGTTGGTTATGTCTATTATTGTGGTTGTGATGACAGTGCCTCAGGTGTTTGCATGTGTCCAAACTATTCAAATAGTACAGGTATTATATATATGTTATATATATATTATATATATATGTTAAACATATATGTTAACATATATATATATGTTAAATATGTGCAGGTATTTATATATCAGTTGGATATCAATAAAGCTGCTTATAGCTATATATCTGTATAAATCCATGGTTCAAGAAAGACAGGGAGGGTTGAAAGGAGGGAGACAGAGATATCTGGAGTGACTTTTGATAAAAGTACTAATTCCATCATGAGGTAAGCCCTTCATTACCTCATTTAAACATAATTATCTCCCAAAAGCCCCAAATAAATCACATTGCCCCTTAGGACTTCGACATATGAATTTTGGAGGGGACACAATTCAGTACATAGCGTTAGTGTTTGCAATTTCGGTACTTAGAATTCATTTAAAGAATAGATAGAAACGTATATTCTTCTGTTACAGATTAGCCTCTGATCAGGTGTGTGCCCATCATAGAATTTTTTAACAGTTAAAAAAGCTATTTATTTTTAAAATTAATCTTTATTGGCATATAGATGACTTACAATGTTGTGTTACTTTCTACTGTACAGCAAAGCCAATCGGCCATACGTGCACATATATCCACTCTTTCTTGGATTTCTTTCCCATTAGGTCAGCGCAGAGTGCTAAGCAGAGTTCCTTGTACTTTACAGTAGGTTCTCCCTAGTTACCTATTTCATACATCAACAGCATACATGTCGATCCCAAACTCCCATTTCATCCCACCCCCCACCCCTGAATTTTGATACAGATGACATTAGAGGAAGAAAAGATTTTTGAAATGTGCAGATATATCAGAGATTTTCACCTTACAGGTTACGTGCCCTGGGAATGGTTTTTGAGACCAACTGTTTGGAGAGTTGGCGTGGAGGGGATTAACAGGAGAGTACATTCAGGACTGATATCTATTAGGATGGTAGGGACGCAGGACTGGATAGGACTGTGATAAAATTGCAACACAAGCTCAGTCAATGCTGTGACTGAGAGCTGGAATGGTCCTGCAGGGTTGCCTCGTTTCCAGGCAAAAGGCCAAGCCCTAGTACCACTGCAGTGACTAGTCAGTAGACGCAAGCTGCCTTGAGGGAGGGTGTAACCTAGACTGAAGTAGCTCCTTACTGCTGAAGGCTTAAGTTAGCAAAGCAATCTAAACTCACCATCAAGATTGTACCGTAGTTAACTGTGTTTCTTTTTTCTTTTTTTGAGTTTGTTTTATTTTTTATTTTTACTTTTTTTTGAGAACTGTGTTTCTTTAACAATTGCTTGTTAGGTCTCCAGGCAAGCAAGCTATTGTCTCAAAAGCAAGTTTTCTGATAGCTTCCAAAATTGGTTTAATGCTTGATTTATCAAACTGAGCCCTACTTTTTAAAAAAAATAATGTTTACTTATATATTTTTGGCTGCGCTGGGTTTTCGCTGCTCCGCTGACTTTTTTCTAATTGCAGTGAGTGGGGGCTTCTCATTGTGGTGGCTTTTTTTATTGCAGCACACAGGCTCTAGGGCACACGGGCTTCAGTAGTTGCAGCTCCCAGTCTCTAGAGCGCAGATTCAATAGTTGTGGCTTTTTGGCTTCGTTGCTTCACTGCGTGTGAGATTTTCCTGGACCAGGAATCGAACCTGTGTCTCCTGCATTTGCAGGCAGATCTTTTACTACTGAACCACCAGGGAAGCCCTGAGCCCTACTTCTTAGTAATATCATTTCAGTGGAGTAAAATGCCTTAGTTCTTGGTCAGAATCCTCTGAGACAGGAGCCTTCAGGGAGAGAATGATGGCCAATGTTGACACCTTCTCCTTATATATGATCCCCTTCGGGTAGTGTTGATATAATTCTCTGGTTATCTCTTGGTTTTGGAGTGTTGACCATCGTTTGCCAAGGTGTGTGGTAATGAGTATGCTGGCTGTCCAGATTTTAGTTACTATGACATCACCATCTGGCAGGCGTTTGCTTTTTAAGCTCCACACAACAGAGAGTGGTTACTCCCAAGTATGGTTCATTCATGAAAATCATTTCAAGTTGTGAAATACTGTATTTTGCATGTTAAGTCTCTTCTGAGAGCCTCATGGGCATAAATAACTGTCAATCCCAGTAGCTATATTTGTCTAAAGTACTTCAGATTTGAAATGTTTATCAACATCATAAACTGATACAAATTGGGTCATCATTATACACTCCTTAGACACAGATGGGAAAACAGGATTAAAAATGAAGAGTGACAGTGCTTGTCCCATGTTTGTAAATTGCTCTTTAGAAATAATCCTCCTGTCAAGACAGCTGCATGTGGGAAATTAGTAGCTGGCTCCTGTGTGGCCTCTCCTCCTTCCCATAAAATAAGATCTTGGGAAAACTTCACAGGAGAAAACCCACAGTTTGAAGAAAATATGGTACCTGCTGAAATGTTTTCAAATGTTAAGAAACTCAAACTCAAGTTGTTTTGAGGTACAGAGAGGAATGACTGGGTGAATTTTATTGAGAAATTAGGGAAGTAAGTATTTATTTTGCTTTAGAAAAATGACAAAAGTGAATGATATTATTGAGTGTGGAAAATTATTAAACATTGAAAGAGATGTTGGTTTAATTAGCAAATTTTGACATTGATGCATGTTCTAAAATATTTTTTTTTAAATGCAGCACTTTAAAATGAAGGTTATTTTAAACTAAAGTGTTCTGGGAAATTCCCTGGAGGTCTAACGGTTAAGACTACAGACTTCCACTGCAGGGGGTATGAACTCAATCCCTGGTTTGGGAACTAAGATCCTGCATGACATGGTAGGGCCAAAAATTTTTTTTAAATTTAAAAATTAAAGTATCTTGGACTAGAATAACTGTATGAAAAGGCAAACATATTTTGTTATAGAAAATCTAATCTGACTTAAAAAAAAAGGATGATACCTGTTTAGACGCAGAATCATAGCAACAATCATTCTTGATCTGGGCCTCATTTCTCCCTCCCAGAAACAGGATCGAGCTCTGTACACAGCGCAACAGAGAACACGTCCCTCCAGATGATATTGGACTTACATTTACTGAAAAGGACGGACTGATGATCTTGACAGAAGACTCTTTTTCTTTAGATACAGTGTTCATATGAAACGTTCATATGAACGTTTTATGAAAAATGCATGTTTCACAGATTCTCACACGCAGCCTCCAACAGAACAACATTTTGTGTGTGTTTTAAAAAAACCGTTTCAGTTTTTTCTCTCTCACATGATCTTCATCTTCTCCTAGAATCCAAAGCTCTTTCTTTTGGGAGGTTCCCCTGTCTGCATCGCACAGCTCCAAGGAACACCCGTTCAGATTGCAATTTCTGTGGCAGGCGATTTAAATCCCTGCAGGTCTGTGTCTGTTAAGCTCTCATTCACTGTTTTAACTATTTCCTTTTTTTCTCGATACTTCCCCAGCCTTTGGTCGTGACAGAAGATTTGATAGGCAGTGCAGTGTAGTGAGAAGCCCTGTGGAGTCAAATATTGTGAAAGGTATTTGTTGTTTGCTGTCCATCTCCCACTATTCCTTTCCTCTGACAATATATTACACTATTTACTGTAAGGGACTTCAAACTGCCTTGACTTTCAGCCAGGTGACCCCTTACTCCAGGGAAGTGTTATGAACAAAAGCCTGGAATATTCTCTTCTGTTGGATTTTCCTGCTTGTGCTTCTGTGACACCATGAGAAGAACATGCCCCAGGTAGTGTTTTCAGCCTAGGCTCTGAATGGGAGACGTGGAACAAAGGACTGCAGATGACTCTTGGGCTCACAGTCTGAAGCAGACCTTCCACAGCCAACCCACAAAGCCTTAGCTTAGAGCAGACCTGAACCTGCTCTTGAGCCTAAAGTCCAGCCCAGCTTGCTTCGTGGGTGGCTCTAGAGGTAAAGAATCTGCCTGCCAGTGCAGGAGATGTAAGAGACATGGGTTCCATCCCTGGGTCGGGAAGATCCCCTGGAGGAGGGCATGGCCACCCACGCCAGTGTATTCTTACTTGGAGAATCCCATGGACAGAGGAGCCTGGCAGTCTATAGTCCATGGGGTCACGAAGAGTTAGACACGACTGAGCATGAGAAAAAAATGTTTGAAATCATTGAATTTGGAGTGGGTTGTACAGCATTAGTGCGTCAATGACCAAGATAGAGGGAACCGAGATGCTTCATGAGAGAGATGATGGGAACTAGAACCAGGGTGGCAACAACAGAAGTGGTTAGATGCCGGGTAATTTTAGCCATGGAGTCTACAGATTTTGCTGATAGATTGTAGAGGAGGACTCCTGTGCCACAATTAAGACCTGATGCAGCCATAAAGAAGTGAATAATATGTTTAAAAAAAAATAAAGCCAAGACTGGACGGGATCCACAAGTAAGTGTGATCACTTGAAAAGAGGTCCAAGGACTAAGGCTGGGGGCATTTTGTATTTGGTGGTTGAGGCATTGAAGAGTTAGCAGCAAAGAAGATTGAAAAGGAGCAGCCAGAGAGATAAGAAGAAAATCAAACACATGCTAATAAAGTGTTAATTCATATGCCTTGTCCTAACACCACCACCATTTCTTTTCCTCCTTCACTAAAAATAGTACCATCCCTAGATGTGTCTGTGTATTCGTGTGTGTCTGCGTGTACACTGACTACATGGAAGACACAGTTTTAATCACTTCCCATGTATAATAGAATTATTGAAAAAGTTAACTGGCATCTTATTTTGCCCTGTTGTATATTCACTAGGGAAAAAGTCTTTGTCTCTTAAATCAGGCAGAACATTACCTTAGTCTGCTGGTAGATGGCAACAGCACTAATTAAAAGATAAGATTCCATTTTCTCTCTGTTTTATTCTGGGAAGGAAGCTGCAACTTTTGGCCTAAGACATGAGCCCTGCAGTCTTTTTGATATTCAAGGGTGGGGAAGCCTCAAAAAAGGAAAACTAAACTTTCCAAAAATAAGGCACCAAGAGCCTGAGTGGTTCACTGAAGAATAAAAGGCACAGGTTCCTGAGTTTGTGAAACATGTATTATCATTTACAATTTAAAGAAACTTGGGGAATTTTAGCTAAAGAACATAGTATCTATGACATGATGATAGATTTTGTTTTTTTGTAAATATTATATATTAGTCTAGTTCTGTGTAGTTCTGGAGAGCAAGACAAAAAAAACCCCAAAAACCAAAAAACTGCCAGCTACATGAGTGTAAGAGCAGATGTTTACTGCTAAACCCCAGCCCATGAATTGTGCTCAATACATTTTTTCAGTAAGATTGTTTGCATGCACGACAAATGAAAACCAATGAGTGAAACTTCCAGGAAGACAGGTTTTTGATTCAGTTTATCTTTCAAATAAATTTGAGTTACTCAAAAACTAAATGGACTATTCTAGAAAGGCAGTGAAATTCTCTACTACTGGGAGTGAAACAAGAGACAAAGGACTATTTTTCAGGGATGTGATAGAGAATATTTATTCATTAGATAAAGGTTAGGTCAGACACTCTAAATCCAGCTTTGTAACTCTAAATCCAAGGGTCTCTAGATATACACTTGGGAGAAGTATAAATAAGACTCATGATATCAGAGAAATCTTCAAGAGGCATGTGTTCAATGGCATGTTTATTAAACAAATGCTCACGACAGATTTTTCAAAACAGCAACAAATGTTATTTCACTACAGCAAATCTCACTTACTAAGAAAAAAAGACAATCACAACAAGGTTGATGGATTTGGATTTTTTTCTTGTTTTCTGTGGGGTAAAGCCAGTCTCCTCACTCGTTTTCCTCTGTTTTCTCCTCTTCAAGATCACTCGATTTCATTTTCTTTACCTCCTCTCTGGCTAAGTGTCCCCGGAAGGCTGCCTGGATTTTGAGAGCAGCATTCTCTTCCATGTCCTTGTCTGAAGAAGGAGATTCCTTCCCGGAAAGGAAAACAAGTAAGACTTTTAAACATCCCCCATATTTTGATGCCATAAAAATAAATGCTTAAATTTAATCAATTTAGGGATGTAACAGTCGAGATGGGTCGCTTCCTGAGGGAATTTTACATATCATCACACTGTATGTGTACCAAATGCTGTCGTTGTTGCTTAGTCACTAGCTTGTGTCTGACTCTTCGTGACCCCATGGACTGTTGCCCTCCAGGCTCCTCTGTCCATGGGGTTTCCTCAGCAAGAATACTGGAGTCGGTTGCCATTTCCTTCTCCAGGGGATCTTCCCAACTTAGGGGCTGAACCCTTGTCTCCTGCATTGGCAGGCAGATTCTTTACTGCTGAACCACCAGGGAAGCCCCTATGTACCAAACAGTGAATGCCAAAATAGTAGGCATTTTGTTTTGTCATTCTTTGATGTGTCTCTGCAATAAAAGATCGCTGTCAATTTTTCCCTCCCTGAAATAACTCCTATTTAACAGCTTCTTTTAACATTTTGGGGTGGGGAATAACTCAGAATCCTTGAAGCAGGGTAAAAATGCCAAGAAGAATAGTAAGTGTGCTGTTCAAAAGAATGGTGATTACACAAAATGGATTAAAGTATTCTTATATTCTCAATGATTAGCTAATCAGAACCATATATTTAAAATGAAATGCCACAGAGGAATCCATTCAATTTGACAAAATCAGTTTTAACATGATTAGTTGAATTTTTGTATATAGTTTCCTTCTTTTAAAAAAACAGGTATAATTTACAGATAGTGAAATGCACACATCTTCAGTGTACAGGTCAACAGACATACAGCTTTTAACATGATTTTTAAATTTTAAAAGTGATACATATGCATTTAAAAACTTAAGTACAATGGTCGTGAAGGTTTCCTTTGTCTTACAAAGTTCTACACCTAAGAGGTAACTGTTATTACAGATGAAGTAAATTTAACCTTATAAAATTTCTCTATATATCAAATGTAATCACATGGATATATATTTGCCTTTTTATTTAAAGAAATGAGATCATGCTAATCACAATGTTCTGCAACTACTTTTTCCATGTGACAGTGAATCTTGGCTCTCTTTTTCTATGTTATTCACTACATAATTCTGCCCACTTTTTAATGGCATCATTGTATTCCATTGCATTGATGTACTTTGATTAATTTACTCATTTTCCTACTAATGGACCTTTGGGCTATTTAAACCCCTTCTCCCCCCATGACAAAGAGGCAAATTCAGCTCTTGAAATTTATTAAAATGCAAACAGATTGGTATAAAATCCTCTGAAATGATATCCTAACATGGGCAAATGAATTATGCTGAAGTCAGAAATCAATGGGACCAAAATTCAAAGTCAAAAAACCTGTGTAAGGGCATCTGTTAGAGATGTAAGGAAAGAATACTCCCTCCCTTATTTCCTGAACTCCCAGTGTATCTTATGCTCATGTTAAGCAGATGGAGTTGCACTGAAGTGAATTATAAAGGTTATAAGCAAAACTCATACCCCCCTGGGGAGGGGGATGCCCATTTTGGGTGTCAATTACTGGCTAATTAACTGGGACATTAATATATGAAAAGAAACTCAGAAGTCTGGCCTTCAACACTGTAGACAATGAGTTCTTCTCACTAGGCTTGGTCCTCTTCGATCTGGATGATGAATTATATAGACAGTGATATGTTTATAGTAAATGTTTAACAAGTGGCTCTTCAGAAAAAAATAGTCCTGATCTGTAGTATTTATGATGATATTAATACTCCCACTATAGCTGATTTCAAATATCAAAGTGATATTTGGGGTGGTGTAGGTATGTGCACAATTGTCTCGTAAGAGCTAGCTTTAGCACACCATTGAATGTAAGCATTTTGAGGGTGGATGGAGCCTAACCCACCATCGCTTGGATGTAGGCCGTGAGGCAGAATTTTGTAGAGTGAAATGCATGGAAGATGAGTAGCACTCACTGAGTGAAGCCATTTAATTTGACTGTAATAAGTAATTCCCCATGAGAATAATTTCCCCATAACAAAGTTCCTTTGTTATGTCTGAACCTTTGCCACTGTGTGGTGGGGACAGCCTCGGTTAGTGAAAAGTTTCCCAAGTGGAAGAGGAATCTGAAGGATCAAGGCTTAGACTGTGATCTCGGTCTGTTCTTCTCCTTGGGGAGATTTTTCCCATCTGTTGACAATCTTGGAAAATAAGATTTTCTTTATAAGGGGAAGAATAGTTTTCTTTAAAGAGGCAGGACTAAAAATGATCCAGCAGTTAGTACATCATTGTTGCTAGTTATCTAGAAAGCAAAATCATTATTTTCAGTTCAGCTCAGTTCAGTCGCTGAGTCGTGTCCGCCTCTTTGCGATCCCAGGAACTGCAGCACGCCAGGCCTCCCTGTCCATCAACAACTCCCTGAGTCCACCCAAACCCATGTCCATTGAGTCAGTGATGCCATCCAACCATCTTATCCTCTGTCGTCCCCTTCTCCTCCTGCCCTCAATCTTTCCCAGCATCAGGGTCTTTTCAAATGAGTCAGCTCTCCACATAAGGTGGCCAAAGCACTGGAGTTCTAGCCTCAACATCAGTCCCTCCAATGAACACCCAGGACTGATCTCCTTTATGATGGACTGGTTGGATCTCCTTGCAGTCCAAGAGATTCTCAAGAGTCTTCTCCAACACCACAGTTCAAAAGCATCAATTCTTCAGTGCTCAGCTTTCTTTATAGTCCAACTCTCACATCCATACATGACCACTGTATGGATCTAGCCTTGACTAGATGGACCTTTGTTGACAAGTAATGTCTCTGCTTTTTAATATGCTGTCTAGTTTGGTCATAACTTTCCTTCCAAGGAGCAAGCGTCTTTTAATTTCATGGCTGCAGTCACCATCTGCAGTGATTTTGGAGCCCAAAAAAATAAAGTCAGCCACTGTTTCCACTGTTTCTCCATCTATTTGCCAGGAAGTGATGGGACCGGATGCCATGATCTTAGTTTTCTGAATGTTGATATTTAAGCCAACTTTTTCACTCTCCTCTTTCACTTTCATCAAGAGGCTCTTTAGTTCTTCTTCACTTTCTGCCACAAGGGTGGTGTCATCTGCATATCTGAGGTTATTGATATTTCTTCCGGCAATCTTGATTCCAGCTTGTGCTTCTTACGGCCTGGCGTTTCTCATGCTGTACTCTGCATATAAGTTTAATAAGCAGGGTGACAATATACAGCCTTGATGTACTCCTTTTCCTATTTGGAACAAGTCTGTTGTTCCATGTCCAGTTTTAACTGTTGCTTCCTGACCTGCATACAGGTTTCTCATTATTTTAGCAATATGGATAAGAGACTGGATTTGTATTTGGAGTATAATTTTAAATTGAGTGAAGTAATTTTTTTTGGTACGAACCCAACAGTACATAGAAAATATAACTTACTAAGGTTGTCTTCTCTTTCATAGATGTCTGAGAATTTTCTTTTCCAGGTTCATGTTTTTCAGGTGATTCTTGCTCCTGGATAGAGGGGAGAGGTCCAAATAGGTAATGTGCCCAAAACAATAAAGTCTTGGATCAAACTCTTTAAAGATGATTAAAGATTAAATTATTGATAAGTACTGGAGATTAAATACATATTATTTTTAAACAAGGAAAGCTGGTTGGATAAAATCAGAAAACTGTCAAGGGAATAGCACAAACAAATATTAAAGACCAAGGTACTGGTTAAAAAAAGTTTGACCTTCTGCCTTTGGAATGTGTGTAATATTGTTTTATATTAAAAACAAACCATTGTCTTATACTAAAACTTGATATGATGCTGTAACGAACCTTGAACAAAGAATAAAAAAGAGATGCCAATAGTTCCTCAAATAGGAATGAAATAAATCCTATTTTGTTCCATAATGTGCGGTCAAGTTGACTTTTTAATGAAGTTTGTAAATTAAAAACTAAAGAAGTAAGTTTTGTTGTGGGGAAGGATTTAAATAGAAAAAAAGGAAACCAGTTCTATCTTAACGTTGTTACTGAAATCTTCCTCCAGAAGAGCAGCATTGTTAATTCACAACCTATGGGAAGAGCTTCTTTAATTCATAAAACATAAATTGAAGGACTTATAAACTCATCAAATAAAGCCTTTAGAATTCAAAAGGGAAGAAAAAACATTCTAAAGTTGCTGTGACTTAAGATTTAAAAATTTTCAACATTATTCCTCTGCTTTCAAAAAAACAGGAACACAGAGAATCTAGTTAGATGGAAATAAAAAGAACACCCCTGTGTCTGGCAGGCACAAATGGATGGAACTTCACTTTTGAACTCACAGAATAAGTCTCAGTGGGATTTGCCCGGAAAATCCCCCAAATCTACTCTGTAACATCATCAAAATTTGACCTTTGCTTACTAATTCTAGTACCTGCTGATGCTTCATGGCTAATGTATTATCATAGTTGTCTAAAGTAGTACTTCTCAGACTACATCCAGATTTTGGCGTACCTACAAGTTAGTCTGTGGATCTTGTTAAAATTTAACTTCTGATTTGGTAGACCTGGTGTAGAGCTTGAGATTGAATTTCCACCAAGTTCCAAGTTGGTGCCAAAGACGCTGGATCACACATGGCCTTTCTCAACCAGTGTTCCTCACTGGAGTTACAGAACATAGAATGCTTTAAGTGATTATTTTCTCAATTTTCCCAAGGATGGTACATAAACATAATCATTCTGGATACAAAGGAGAGACACTAATTCCTGACATGCAATGGATGCCTTGGGCTTAGGGCTTAATTATTTTGAGGAGCCTTGGTTGAGAAAGGCTGGTTCTGAGAATGCTACTGAGAAAAAGATGGGTTCAGACTCTGAATGGATTGGCTTAATAGAGAAGGCTCTATACCATCTTTAATTCTAATCAGTCTTTTGTAAGATATCACCAATAATGAATAATTGTTTTATGTGTTTTATTTTATTTTATGAAATAGCACACATTAATTCAACCACTGTTTATTGCACATCTGCTATTGATAAGCACTGTGATACTCAATAACATTTGCACAATAAGTGAAAGTAATTATTCTATCTCTTTCAAGTACATTTTTCCCGTTGATCATCTGTAAATTTAAGCTAAGTATGGTACACGATTCAGATATCTTAGAAAAGAATTTCTTTCCAGAAAGAATAGCACAATTAAAAAGATTTCATGAAATATTTGTAATGCCTTTCACGATATTCATGATTATGGGTGATCCCCAGGATCTCTGTACTGGAGACAGGGAGAAGCATTAACCAAACCCGGAAGCTCATCGGGACCATACCTTGAACGCGTGGTTGTTATAGAAGCGGTCATCAACCTTAGCCCCCCATTCTGCTGGATCAAAGCTGGTTTCTAAACAACAAAGACAGAGTTCCAGGCTTACTTTGAGTCGTTAAAGGAAATGCAGACTAGGAACAAAAAACGCTTTCTCTTTCAAATTATAGGCCCTTTACTGACCCTCGAAAATTTTATTGACATTGTAGAGAGCCTAGTGCTGTGGATATAACCTGTGATGACAAAGAATTAAACAACAGATAAACCCTTGAAGATATTTAGAAAGGCAGTTAAAAAACCTACTTGATGCCTTCATAGAAGTTATAATAAAATGGGAGTGGTAGAGAACAAATGCCAATATTTAAATATCAGTATAGAAATGTATTATTATATACTTATAGAAACTTATTATGTATTAGTAAACATAAGAAAAATGTATAAAAATAAATGCTGAATAGTGAGGAAATTTGGAAAAATGAAAGATGGGAGAAGTTTTTTCTTAAAAAAAAAAGTGGGCATATTATGTAGTCAGGTAGACAGAAGTATTTATATTTAAATAGAATTTTTCTTTAACTTTTCATTATGAAGTATTTCAGACTTAGAAAGTAGAGAGAATAATATAACAAATTGCCAAGTGCACATTACTCAGATTCAATAATTACAAGCTCATAACTGATCTTATTTTATTTGTAACTTCATTCATTTTCCTGCCCTTTCTGATTATTTTCAAGCCAACCCCAAGCATCTTACTATTTCATCTATAAATACTTGCATCAGTATGTATCTCTGAGATATAAAGCTATAATGCCATTACCACACCTAAAAATAACAGCAATAATTCCTTAATATCATCAACTATCCAAATTCCTCCCATTATCTAGTATTGCTTGTGGTCAGTTGTGTCCCACTCTTTGCGACCCCACTGACTGTAGCCTGTCAGGCTCCTCTGTCCAGGGAATTTTCCAGCCAAGACTACTGGAGTGGGTTGCCACTTCCTACTCTAGGGAATCTTCCCAACCCAGGGATCAAACCCTTATCTCTTGCATTTCCTGCATGGGCAGTCATATTCTTTACTACTGAGCCACCTAGGAAGCCCTATTATCTAGTGTATTTTTATTTATTTATTTTTACTGTTGATTTGTTCAAATCAGGACCCAAACACACAACCTTTTGTAATGTCTTAAATCCCTTTTAATTGAAACCTCCCTATCTCCCACCCCACATTTTTTCCTTGCCGTTTATTTATTGAGGAAATTAAGTCATTTTTCCTTTGGAGTTTTCCACAGTTTGGATATTTCTGATTCCATTCCCATTATGATTTTTTAACAAGTTCCTCTGCCTTTGAATTTCCTGCGTATTTCCGGTTAGATCTGCAGGTTTGATCTGATTCAGGTTTGATTTTTTTTTTCCCAAGAATACTTTATAGTATAATATAGTATAGTTTATAGTATAATATAGTATAGTATATAGTATAATTTATGGTATCATTCTGTTAGGAAATGTATATCTGGTTGTTTCTCTTTTTCATAGTTTTTATGGGCCTGTTGATAATGACTCGCTTAGATAATTACTTTAGGGATTGCAAAATGGCAATGTTCTAATTTGATTATTACTTCTCTATTTCTGGAGTATGCAACCAAAAATACTTTACCTATTTGGTTACCCTGAAATACAGTTCTTACAGTTAAGGCAGGTTAGAGGTTTGACTATTTCCCAATTTTTAGATTAATAAGTAAGTTCCTTAGGATCCTCTCAAGGAGTTTTCTGTTGTTTGTTTTGTTTTTCAGTAAATAATTATGAAATAATGAACATTTAAGAAATGGAATGAATTTCAATCTCCTGCATTTATTCATCTTACTGATGTTCTAATTGTCCAAAATTGTCCAGTATGAGCTTATTCAGGTGTTCAAATGTTTCTGAGTCCTATGGAAACAACTCTAATAATCTTTGATAGTTTTCTTACTTTCTGGTACAACAAGGTGATGAGGCTAATCTTGCATGCTTTCTGCCCAGTTCATGGGATTGATTTGTTCTCCAAGAGGCCCTGGTTTTCGGAAAATGGTAGTTAGAGGCCATAGTCTAGGGACCAAGGGCTCACTGGTACTGGGCTGGTCATTGTTTTGAGGACTTAAAAAGAAGTATATAGAGCTAGAAAATAACACTGTCACTTTTTAAAGAGAAAATATACCATGAAGTCACACTGACGCTTTTCAATTCAAATTTAGAATTATAAGAGTTTATTAACTTCTTTCATTTTTATATTTGCATGTACTTTTTCTTATACTAAAAATCCTATTCCTAATTCCGATAGTTAATTATTTGTTATGTCCTACAATGTATAAAAACTTCAAAATAACTATACTGTAATATTATTAACAGTGATAAATGAAAACAATTTAACATATTTTTTTAAACATCATTTTGTTTTTAGGCTATATCCATCAGGAATGCTCAAAGCACTGTGTTATAAAGTAACATAAAATAATTTTTTTTTCTGTGGTCATGTTACCCATGTTAGGTTCATTTATTTCATTTTACTTCTAAATTTAGAAATGCTGAACAACTTTAACTCTATTTTTATAACTATGTTAAACATACATGATTTGATTTAAGATATAGTCAGAGGAGTCTAGCTTCTATGCTATTCCCTCCACTCTTCCTTCTCCTGGTAAGGGTAAAAAATAATTTTTAATAAGATTTATTCTCCATTTAAAAATATAAGTGAACAGTTATCTGTTCATATCAATACCTCTGTTAGATAATTGGTACATACTAAACATATTATCTTCTACCTTACTTTTTTCATTTAATATGCCCTGAAGATCACTCTATAGCATCATAGAAATCTTCCTCATTTCATTTTTGCTTGTTTTTTACAGCTGCACATTTATCAGTAGTGTAGACTTACTCAAGTTTATTTTAAAAAATCCCCTATGATGAATATTTGGGTTGCTTCCTCAAGTAACAATACAATGAAAACTGAATAAGATATGGGTCAAAGGTAAAAATAGATGTAATTTGGTAGATATTGCTAAGTCCCCTCCTTGGGATTGTTACCATTTTGCATCTCCTCCAGCAATGTATATGAGTGCTTATTTCCTCTAGTGTTGCCTACAATAAATTGGCACACGCCTGGCTTTTTGTCAACTTGATGAGTAGAGTTCTCTTGGCAGGTGGTGGGACTTCACTGTAGTTTTGGCTTGGGCTTCTGTTATTGTTATCATGGGTTATTTTGAGTACATTTTCATATGTTAAGGGTGAGTCATTTGCACTTATTTTTGTGTAAATTGTCTGCTCAAATCACTTGCCCATTTTTAATATAAGTTGTTTTCTTTTCATGTCTTTGACAAGCTTTTTATTCACTACATTTATTAACCCACTGTAATAGAATTTGCAAGTATTTTTTTCTGTCATTTTGTAGTTTTATTTTCCATGTGGTGATTTTTGTAAAAGTAAAAATCTATTTCTATGTTGCCAATTTTATCAATATTTTCTTTTAATTGCTTTTGGATTTTTAAAGTATAGTAACTTAGCTAGCAAAAATTTTTCCTCTTTTATGTTACAGAGAAATTCATCCATGCTTTCTTCCAGTATTTGTAAGGTTTCATTTTTTAAAATATTTAAATCTCTGATCAATTTGGAACTTTACCCTGGTATGTGATGTAAGAAATAGATCCAATTTAATCTTTTAACATCTTTATCTCAAGATCATTTAAGAAAGGCCCACCTTTTCCCTAGAGGTTTGATACCACTTTGTGTCATATAGTAAAACATTTCCTGTCACAAAAAATCTTCAAGATTAAGATGAGTAATTACCTATGAGGAATGCTGGCAAGGGAATTCTTGTACTCTGTGAGAGACTAGGCTAGAGGATTCTTTTCTGTCTTTTTGGAAAGGCTAAATTCTAATCCTTGTATGACCTCGTTTACATGAGTGGAAGGGTGTGGTACTTACATTTTTCAAAATAGTTTTACCCATTTTTTATTAGTTAGAAAGTTTGTATTCTGAGACCATTAATCTGAATCACCAGTTACTTTAATTATCATGATCTGGCGACAAATGACTCACATGGTTTTGTAATGGGATGTTTCTGAGGTCTAAAATCAAATAAACAAAGACTTTTTGTAATGAGTTTGTAAAATTAATGTTATAATAAGAAAATTAAAGTTCATTGCAATTCACCTCTTACTCTAAAGGATTTCTCTTAATAGCTTTTTAAGTGGCATTTAAGTTTCAGATTGGGTAACAAATATTCACACTGACTGGAAATGGAAAAGGCCAGCAATTCAGAAAATTGGCAGAGATTCTGAGCTTGGTTAAGGTAGAGCAAAGAGGAGAAGGAGGTGGAGCTATGTAGTGTGTATGGGTGTTGTTTCAGTTCAAGCCTCATGGTAGGTTTCCTCCCTCTGTAAAAGGATCAAAATGGAATGTTTACGTGCTTGTGACTATTTCTTGTTTTTTTTGTTTACTCACTAAGTTGTGTCTCTTTGTGACCCCATGAACTGTAGTCTGCCAGACTCCTCTGTCCAAAGGATTTCCCAGGCAAAAATACTGGAGTGGGTGCCATTTCTTTCTCCAGGTGATCTTCCTGATGCAGGAATCGAAACCAGCATCTCGTGCATGAGCAGGAGGATTCTTTGCCTTTGAGCCACACCAGGGCACCTTTACTACTCTGCTGGAATACTGTTATCAGAAGTAACGATAACAGCTTAAACAAAATGGTTGTTCTAGTCAGGATTTTTAATAGAAACTTATAGCTGAGAATTTGGAAATTTTATTTATGGAAGTGAAGAAACTCTGGCTCTTAGCCAGAATTAGCATGAATCTTAGTCTTTGGACAGTATGGGACCTTGGAAATACAGAACCAGAATATACATTACCTTCCCTACCTGGAAGTTCACTTTTCAAAGCAGTTTTTCTCTGTATTTTTATTGAGGAACAGTTTCATACACCCCTGTGAATACCAACTTATTTAATCTAAGGAGTATAAATTTTTTTTTTTTACAGCACTGAATAATACTTTCAAGTAAGGAGAGACAGGGAAGAAGAGACAGTCAACTGCCTGGGAGGCATAGGAACAATATTCAGGAAAAGAGCTAGGGCTGGGTGTTCTCATGAGTTCCCCTTCCACCCCAGGTGTCCCTGAGAAATACAAAGAAGGTCTGGGTGATAAACTGGTAATCTTCAATAATGTGAAATAATGTGATTCAAGGCACCCGCGTGTGTTCTAAGCCACTTCAGTCGTGTCAGACTCTTTGCGACCCCATGGACTGTAGCTTGCCAGGTTCCTCTGTCCATGGGATACTACTAGAGTGGGTTGCCATGCCCTCTTCCAGGGGATCTTCCCAACTCAGGGATCGAACCCATGTCTTTTAACTCTCCTGTATTCCTGTATAAAGTTGGGTACTTTACCACTAGTGCCCCCTGGAAAGCCCCCCAAAGTCTGTTTCAAATAACAAGAACTGTTAGCTGAAAACTCCCTGCTTCATAAAGGATTTCTGTGGAATGACACAGGTCTTAAGCAAGTCTCACCATAGTCAAATATTTAGTCTCTCTCTTTTTTAAATGCCTAGTTTTAAAAAGCTTACTTTCTCTTTTCTCTAGAAGATTCTCAAAATATGCTGCGGCAAAAGCTGGTATATTGTCCGGTTGCTCCCTCAGAATCTCCCGTGTGAGCCCTTCAAGAAGATTTCCAAATCCTTGTGGAATTCGGTAGTGGGTGTTGGAAAATGGAATCGACATCTCCTTGGGAGGAACTGTCTACTGTACCTAGAAATGCATGAAAGAGTACTGTCTTTAAATTTGTCTCATTTCACTCAGATAATCATAACTAAGACCACAAATTATTTCTGAGACCCCAAATTTCTGGACTTCAATCCTTTCACCCTCAGTACAACCCAAGTCCGTCCATTTCTTCCAAAGAGTTTTGAAATTTTCTATTAGAACATTAAAAATATTTAATAGGTGAAATCATTTTAAAAAATTACAAAAATCACAGATTTTCAGCATGATACTAAGTACTTTCTCCTCTCTCCCTTTCCGCCTTTAAAAGGGTAATTTTTCCTATCCCACAGGAATTTAGAAAATGATTGCTAAAATTTCATCTTAAATTGCCTAAAGAAACCCTTTTTAAGGTTTTTTAAAAAAAAGTAAGTCATTGAAACTACTTTAACTGGTCGAACGAATACGTTTCAGACTTAAGTCGTTCCCCTGGCTTCCACTTCTTAAGTATGACCTAGGATGCCTCGTCGAAGCATCTCTATACTTCTGGAAAAGGCAGTGCGGCGACAGAGCTGGGGGCAAGGTCACGACACAGCAATTCCAGCCTCAAAAGGTTTTGGGATTCTTACTTTTTTGTTTGTCTGTTTGGTTTTCTGTCTTAGCATACAAGGGCCGGGTAAGGATAGCTGCTAAGCAGCGGGTTGGGCTACTGAGTCTGCAAACAAGACTCAGGGACCTGGTCTGTTTGTGACAGCGTCACTGCCGAATAAGCCCGGAAGTCCTGGTAGGGGTCTCGGTGGGGGGTCTAGAAGGTTTAATGAGGCCGAAACTGTGGACTTTCTTCTCCTCCTCCTTCTTTTTTTTTTTTTTTCTGACGGAACAGGAGGTGAAGCATCGAATCACTGGTTGTGAAGAGGAAGAAACCCTGGACCGATGTCGGGAGTGGAGGGCGGGACGTCGAGGATCTGGGATTTCAGACTCGCACAATGGGCTACTGGGTTCCCAGCCTGACTTCGGCTTCCCAGATTGCGGGAGGGGATCATGAGAAAATACCAGAGACGAAGGGAAAAGGCGAGGTCTCTATTTCGGAGAGGAAATGGGATAAACCGCCTCACCTCTCCGTTCTCTCAGAGCTGGAGCCGCTGGTTCCCGTTGTTTTTTCTCGTTGCCGGGAAACCGTTTCCTCCCCGCCCCCGCTCTTTCCACTACGGTGGCCGAAGAGAGGCACGGGCCCGCCTGGCGGCCGCGGACAGCTTCGCGGACTGACTGGCCTGGGAAGGGCGGAGTCAGGCCTTTTCCGCCCCGCCCCGCGGCCCCGCCCTCGCTGGCGTCCACGCCCCGAGGCCTGCAGGGCTGGGACGGCTTCTAGCCAACATGATTGCGTCGGAATTTGTCTTGGGTCTGGTGCTGCGGTTATTCCTGCAGGCCCACGTAAGTGCAGGTGAGGCGGCCGCGCTCGGCCCGACCCCTGCCCATCCGTCGGCCTGCGAGGACCGAGATTCCGCGTCCTCCGCAGGACCGCCCCCGGCGCCTGCTTCTCTAGGTTGGGAGAGGATCCCCTGGCAGGAACCGGGTTCTACGGCCCAGGCCTAGGTTGCAGGTGTCTGCTTCCTCCTCTCCCTTCCACCGCCCTTATGACGCCTCCCGTGGGGGCAATGAGAGTTGGGTTTATCTCAGGAAGGGAGAACTAGGTGTGCCCAGACCAAGGCTCTCAGGGTCTTCAAAGAACTGTGGGGGAACTCGAAGGGGAGGGGGCGAAGCTAGTTAGATAATATTTGGAAACAGGTGACTGAGTCATCCGAAACGTTTCAGTGCTGCCCCCTCAGTGGTACCGTTGGGGAGGGTTTGCCCTGGGCTGGATTCCTTGGGGGAATTAACTTTTACTAGTTTAAGTGGTTATGATGGCTAAGACAGACAGCCCCCTCACCAGCTCGGAGTATTTGACTCAGCTTTGATTCCTGCTCGCCGGCATTGATAGTGGGGCGAAGAGGATGACTCTTCTTGGGGAAGAGGATGACTCACTCATTTTGACTGTGTGCTAGTCATATCGTGTCGTTTGACCCCGAGCTGGACGCTGGGTCACAGGAAAGAAAGTTTAAGTGGGAGAACAGACGGCGTGCAGAAAAAGGACTGTTGCTCTGTGTATGAATTCTCAAAGTACAGATGCAGACAAACTGCAGCTCATAAGTGGTTTTCGGGGTTTAACAGAGGCATAAACTAGCACTCTGTATATCATTTTCTGATTCATCCCCACACAGTGACCTTTGAGTCCAATATATGAAGTGGGGAGAAGGGAAAGAGGGCCCGTGTTAGTTTCTATGTTAAAGGCTGTTAACTTTAATATCAGTCTTTTTATTTATCTTTGCCTTTGGGTCATATTGTTACATAACCTTCATTAACAATGACTTTTGTTTTTTTATTCATTGATGCTCTAGGTTTTCTTTCCTTGGTATTTGGTTGCATATCCTGACTTCTTCAAATCATTCCCTCTCTTCGTTTATCATGTAATATTTGAAATGTACATGGATATATGTAGCAGTGAAGCAATAAAATGAACACCCAAGGGCTTTACACCCAATTTAAGAGCTAGACTGTTGAAGTTTTATTGAGACTTCAAGGATATTCCACCCCCAGGGAGCTACTAGTTCTTCACCAGAAGTAACCACTGCCCTCATGTTGTCAGTAGACTTTTAATAACTGCTTTTAACATCTCAGAACACTAATTCCTGTTTTCCTCTCTGACACCCAAATGAAGAAAAAATTGAAGACCTAAAACAAAAATTTGAAATGTTAAGTGTCTTGTAGTTGACAAAAACAATGACCAGTCCCACCACTTTACCACCAGTATCTAACTGTGGCAGAGTAGTGCTTTGCAGTAATCTTGGAATCAGGTGGCTTGAGGTCTTGTCCTGTCCTGAACTACCTGTGTGATTTGGGCCCGAAGAAGTTTAACATCTGTCATGTGTCTAGTTCTCTGCTTGCCACAGTTAAGCTCCCCCATAGAATGTAAGCTTCCTGCTGGCAAGGAATTTTGTCTGCCTCCATCCGCACACCCCCCCCCCCCCCCCCCCCCCGCACCCAATTCTTTCCTTGTTGTATCCTCATTTCCTAAAATTGTGCCTGGCACATAGTGCATGCTAAGTCGCTTCAGTCGTGTCTGACTCTTTCCGATGTAGCCCGGCAGGCTCCTCTGTCCATGGGATTCTCCAGGAAAGAATACTGGAGTGGGTTGCCATTTCCTTCTTCATGGCACATAGTTCAGTCGCTCAGTTGTATCCAACTCTTTGTGACCCCATGAACCGCAGCACGCCAGGCCTCCCTGTCCATCACCAACTCCCTGAGTCCACCCAAACCCATATCCATTGAGTCGGTGATGCCATCCAACCATCTCATCCTCTGTTATCCCCTTCTCCTCCTGCCCTCAATCTTTCCCAGCATCAGGGTCTTTTCAATTGAGTCAGCTCTCCACATAAGGTGGCCAAAGTATTGGAGTTTTAGCCTCAACATCAGTCCTTCCAATGAATACCCAGGACTGATCTCCTTCAGGATGGACTGGTTGGATCTCCTTGCAGTCCAAGGGACTCTCAAGAGTCTTCTCCAACACCACAGTTCAAAAGCATCAATTCTTTGGCCCTCAGCTTTCTTTATAGTCCAACTCTCACATCCATACATGACCACTGTATGGATCTAGCCTTGACTAGATGGACCTTTGTTGACAAAGTAATGTCTCTGCTTTTTAATATGCTGTCTAGTTTGGTCATAACTTTCCTTCCAAGGAGCAAGCGTCTTTTAATTTCATGGCTGCAGTCACCATCTGCAGTGATTTTAGAGCCCAGAAAAATAAAGTCAGCTACTGTTTCCACTGTCTCCCATCTATTTGCCATGAAGTGAACATAGTGGGCAACTCCAAAATAAATAATATGCAATCTATTTAAAAAAATTACCTAATCTACTTGGGTCTCAGTCTACTGATCAGTAAATAACATGATTCTACCCTAGGGTGTAAAAGATCCTTTCCATCTCTAAAATTCTGTAACTCAAAATAGAGTTGTGCACAAAGAGGTTCAATGAATGTGTGTGGTCAAAAACAGACTAACCGAGGGGGTGGGGGAAGGTATTTTTCCCCAAAGTTTGAGAAGGTGGCTGCACACACCCAGAACCCCTCATTTGCATGGTCTCATGCCTGCAGCCAGCCCCCTCCAGTATTCTTGTCTGGGAAATTCTACGGACAGAGGAGCCTGCTGGGCTTCAGTCCACGGGGTCACAAAAGAGTCTGACATGACTTACTGACTAAACAACAATAACACCTGCAGCAACCAGTTTTCTTCAATCCCTTCCCTACCCCATCCTCTTTCTGCTTAGCTCTTAGGCCTTGGATTTTCAGGTTTTGTTCCATTTGAAGCACTTACCCAAGACTGGGCCTTCCCACGCATGCGCCTCTTCCCTTCCCTCCAGCAGGCTGCCAAAAGTGCTTATGCAATTCTAGACTGTTGTAGTCTCCACTTAGAGCATTTTGCTCCTGATAGCTGTGCATCTCCAGCCCAGTGGATCTTCTGGATGATCTTTGATTGTCATGTAGATTTTCTGGTGGAGCAAACTCCTAAGAGAGAGCTGAGGATGTCTAGGGACTGGTCTGTTATTTGAAGTGCAGGACAAATAGGCCACCAAGTCTGTGTAGGAGACCCATTAGTGATGCTGCCCTGTTAAGTATAGCCTGAGGGGCTGTCATCATTTGGAGCTTCCGGGGAGAAAAAAATGTCAACTTTGTTAGTTCTGATTCTCTTTCCTGTCTATCATTTTTGTTTAAAACACTTGGAAAAAAAAAATCTTAATTTTGTTAATTATTTTCTTCTAGGGGGTTTTGGTCTGTTTTCTTCAGATAAAGTGGGATGTAAGTGAAAAAGTTTTTTTTTTTCTTCTCTTATTAAGTTTTGATGAGGAATTCACTGAGATAATTTGGATAGATACTTGTTATTAATAAAATACTTCGATATAGGCTGGAGGTTAAAAATAGGAATGATCTCGTTAAAGTGAATTCTTATTCAGCCTTGTTAGTGACTGTCTAGAATAGAATCCACAGTTTCAAGGGCTTTTACTCTTTCCATATAATTTAGCTTGCAAAATGGGCGAATTGCAAGGAAAGACCTTTGGTTCAGACACTTTAACCTTTTGTCTCTCACTGACCTTATTTTTTTGCATCTTAATTGATTTGAATTTACCTTAGAAGGAGTCAGACTTGTCACATATACTTATAAAGGTTTATTTAGAATTTTCAGTGGGTTGTCAAAAAAACAATAAGGAGAGTTGTTGGAGGGAAATTGACACTGAGAGAATGGAAGAGGGGAGATAAAGAGTAGAGAGAAAAGATTAGAAAGGGCTGTGATGGAGAGAGGCAGCCTCTTTATTCCAAGCTATGAGGAGTGATAATGGTAATGGAAAGTAGGGAAAGAAAGTGGTTTATTTTTCTCATAAATACCATCTGTGAGATGCATAAAAAGAGCGTGTTTGGTGATTTTGGGGGGAGGGAGTCAAGCGTTAGAGCCATGCCTGAGAGCAAAGGATCATGAGGAGCTTTGAAGGGGAGGAGGCACATATTAAATGCCCCAGGCTCTCTGAATTTTCCTTACTGGTCCTCTTATTCTGTGATGCATACTGCTGGAAACTGTCCTTGTAATGCTGCTTACCTAATTAGGAGGAATAAGATCTGGTTTTAGAAAATTGAAAGGACAGGGTAACTCGGAATTCTCACGTATTAAGACTGCGTGTTCCTCGCTGTTTCACCACATTCAATCTGGCACTGAATCTTTCCAATGATTTTTTCTAAATGTTTGCTGAATTTTTCAGATGTTGGTTTTCGCTTTGCTTCGTACATTGACGACTACATGGTGCTGCAGAGGGAGCCTGCAGGGGCAGTGATCTGGGGTTATGGCGCACCCAGAGCCACAGTGACGGTGACGCTGTGCCGGGATCAGGAGCCCATCATGAAGAAAGTGACCAGCGTGAAAGGTAAGATAGGTCAGCCTCTGTTTAGCTTTGTCTTCTTCTGCCACCTGCTGGATGATGTGAAAATGAATGCTAATAGTCCAGCTCAGGTTACCCATCCATCATCCATCCAAGTCACTTGAATATTTACCATGTGCACTCAGGATACAAAGAAAAATAAGACCAAGTCAAAGCCCCTGTCTTCCAGGACCTCGTGGTGTAATGGGAATAGACACCAAGCCATACAGTGACTGTGGTCAGTGCTGATGGGAGGTGGATATGAAGTGTCATGGGATGTGGGAGAGAAACACCTCACTCAGGTTGGATGGTAAGGGAAGGTTTCCACTGGAAGTGACATTTGAACTGAATCATGTGTAAAGGAGAGGTCGTCATACACAGAGGGTTAAGAACCTAAGCCCTGGGATTCACTGTTCTCATTCAGATTCTGTTTTCTTAATGTCTATATGCCCTTGGACATTTTATTTAACATTTCTGTGTCACAATTTCTTTATCTTAAAACAGTGATAAAAAAATAATATTTAGGATTATTTTGAAGTTTAAATGAGTTAACACATATCAAGTACTTCAAACAGTGCCTTGTGCATAATATGTCCTGAATAAGTGTTAGCTGTTGTTATTTCTGGGCTTCCCACTGGCTCAGTGGTAAAGAATCTGCCTGCCACTGCAGGAAGTGCAGGTTCGATCCTTGGGTCAAGAAGATCCCCTGGAGAAGGAAATGGCAACCCGCTCCTGTATCCTTGCCTAGGTTATCCCATGGATGAGGAGCCTGGTGGGCTACAGTCCATGAGGTCACAAAGAGTCAGACATAACCTAGTGACTAAACAACAACAACATTGTTATTGCTGTCATTATTATTATCATGTTATTTAGTCAGTCACTCAGGTATTTACTGAATCACTACTGGGTGTCAGATACAGGGTTAGGTATTGGTTATCCAGTGATCAGCAAAACGGAAAAGCTTGGAGGTTAGGGGAGGAAACAGAAAAATAATAATCAATTACAGTGAAGCGTGATGCCACAGTGGGGAAGTATAGAGTGCAGTGGGAGTGCTTAGGAGGGATAGTAAGCTTAATCTAACTATTCAGGGTCAAGAAGATCCCCTAGAGAAGGAAACAGCAATCCACTCCAGTATTCTTGCTTGGAGAATCCCGTGGATAGAGGAGCTTGGCAGGCTACAGTCCGTGGGGTCGCAAGAGTTGCACGTGACTTAGTGACTAAACCACCACCACCACCAAGGCTTGTTTTGAAAGCTGAGCAGGGCAAACCAAATAGAGGGAACAACCTGGGCAGAAGCATGGAGCTGTGAGTGAGCCTGGGTTACTGGAGGCGGGACAGGCAGGTTTGTTTGTCTGGACCACTAGGATGTGTGACTGATGGTGGATGGCAGGAGCTAAGGCTGGAAGTGTAGGGAGGTTTGTTTGTCATTGCCAGGGAGTATATACGCTACTTTGGATAGATGGCTTTTAAGCAGCAAAAGAACACAACCAGATCCGTATTTTAAAAAAATTACTCTGGCTCCACTGGGGAAGAAGAATTGGAGATGGATGAAACGAGAGGTAGGTTAGTAGGCTGTTATGATATTCAGGCAATAGACAGGGAAGGCCTGACCCCAAATAGTGGCTGTGAGGATATTCAGCAAGGAGAGAATTAGCAGTTAGCAGACTTCCTGAGCAGAGAGGTCATACAGAGGAGTCTCTGCCTAGAAGAGATAAGGATGCATTACGTAGTGTGTGGAGGAGCTCAGAGTTCCAGGATGCAGGAAGGCGGGCTCAGGGCTGGGTTAAGTAGAGACGTGGTCTATTTCACCTTAGCTGGAGGTCTCTATACAGCTCTGGGATGTTGAGGCGAGAGTCAGACAGGTGAGGAGGCTTCTCTGGGGTGGGTGGTGGTAATGTGGAGGTTGGTGGCTTGAGAAGGGGCTTGAATATACACGTGACAGTGAAGCTTGCGAAAATTTTATTGGCCCCTGAAAACAAAGATCACCTGATTAGCTTTCTCAATGTACGGGACCAATATCAATCCAGAGTGATGCAGACGCTGGTGCAGACTTTTAATAATTCATTTCCAGGGCCTTCCCTGGTGGCTCTGATAAAGAATTGCCTGTCGATGCAGGAGACACAGGTTCAGTCCCTGAGCAGAGGAGATCCCCCATATGATGGAGCAGCTAAGCCTGCGCACCACAACTGTTGAGCCTGTTCCTAGAGCCCGCACTCTGCAGCAAGAGACGCCACCACAACGAGAAGCCCACGCACCGCGGCTGGAGAGTAGCCCCCATTTGCCGCAACTAGAGAAAGCCCGCACAGCAGCGAAGACACAGGACAGCCAAAAATAAAAAAATAATTCATTTCTTTCAGCAAACATAAAAAAAGTATGTACTAAGTACTAGGCGTAGATGCAAGGTAAGTGCTTCTGGTTCTTGGGTTTTAACCAGACTTTTTAGCAGAAGAAGCTTATTGGGTGAAATTCAGAGAGCTGAAAGGGAAACTTAAGCTGATTGAGAAGGTGCTCTCTGTTAGATGTAAATGCTATTGGTGACTTGTAGGATAAACTGAAAATGAAGAATTTGGGAGACTAGTAGTGCTTTCTTTTTCTGTTGTGTCATCTCAGAAATAAGCAACGTGGAGGACAGGTAGTGGTACTCTCAGTAAAATGATGTTGACTTAAAGATCTAAAGTATTGATGTAGCTTAATTAAGTTTTGGTTTCCCAGGTGCTTCAGTGGTAAAGAATCCGCCTGCCAGTACAGGAGATGCAGGAGATGCAGGTTTGATCCCTGGGTCAGGATTATTTTTAATTAATTTTAATTATTTAATCTTTTAAAAAATTATTTAAAATTTTTTGACCATGCCCCACAGCATTGTGGGATCTTATTTCCTCAACCAGGGACTGAACCTGTGCACCCCCTAATCCCCCTGCCCCTGCATTGGAAGCACAGAGTCTTAACTGCTGGACCACCAGGGACGTCTCAAGAATTGATGTAGTTTAAAAATAAGAAATAGGATTTCTTTGGTGCTAATAATTAACATTACCAACTAATACTTAGGAGACAGAGATTACACACTACTGTAGAACAGGGAAAGCACATAATATGTAGCATTTCAGTCTTAAAAATATTCTTATGCATTATTTTTAGTTTTTTTTACCCATTCATGGCTGCTGCAGGACCAATATTTGGAGTGGCCGGAGACAACGCAGGAGAGTAGATGGTGACAAGAAGAAATAAAAGCTGATAATTAGGAGATGAGCCCCTCTCCTTCTTTAGTGAACCTGTTCACTTATCTTGAGTTCAATTCTGTAAACATCAACTGAGGGCTTATTATTTATAATAAGCTAGAAACCCTAGAGAATACAAAGAAGAAGGTAAGTAGTGTCCACCCTCCAGGAACTCACTCGCTCATGCCGTCCTTTCCTTTCCCATTTAGCAGTTTAGGTTCAGCTTCAGTTGCATCCCTGGAAAGTGATGCATCATTTGGAGTTTGGATGTATAGCAGCAACTGAAGGGAACCAAGTGATTCATGGACTATTGATGAGAATTTCACAGAAAAAGAGATTGTTGTTATTGATGGGGTCGGGAAGGGGGCAGATCTATTTGTTAGGCTCTCCACACTGGCATGGTAGAAAAGAAAGGTACGATAGTTTATACAGATGCATAAAATAACTTCAGTGGACAGCTTGCTCTGTCCTGCCCATGAAGCAACATGGATAAAGTGTTATTTGGAATAAAAAAGATAGACATGTAGGAAATTTCACTGGGCAGTGAAGAAAATGTGTCTCAAAGGAGATGCTGTGGGGCATTTTGAAGGGTTGACTTCTATTTAGATTCTGATGACGACCCTGGGATTTTCAGCCAGACGACCTCATTTGGCCATTCTGTCCATCTCTGTTAATATTTAACTTATTACCTATAATCCCCTAAGTGCCCACAGCAAAGTGAAATTTAATGACATAAAGGGTTTTGTCCAGTAGACTGACACTTGAGCTTTGGGAAAATTGAGACCTGAGGGATGGCTGGGAATATGGGAAGGTTCTGGGCCTGTTTGAGGTATGTCGTCAGGTGACGCATAATGCTGCTTTCAGACACAAGGTGTAAACTTGGGGCAAAGAGTCTGTATCCTCTCACTTGGACACACGTGGGGGATGTACCTGCAGGTAATACAATGAAGGTGTATCTGCTTGAATTTGTCATCATGATTGAGGTAAAACAGAAAAACACAAAAATCCTAAACCTCTTAGAAAGTCAGAAATCTCCTGCACTAGTTTTCTACGTCACATAGTAAGTTACCGCCAACTTAGGTGCTTAAAACAACATGCTTTTACTATCTCTGTAGATCTGAAACTTGGCCGTCGTTTAGCTGGGTTCTCTACTCAGAGTTTCAGAAGGTTGAAATCAAGGTGCTGGCTGGGCTGAGTTCTCATCTGGAGGCTCGACTAGGGAATGATTAACTTCCAGGCTCCGTCAGGTTGCTGGCAGAGCCCTGTCCTTGTGCCTATAGAATTCATGGCCCCATCTCTGAAGCTTTACATCTCTGACCTCTAGACCCTACTTAAAGGGCTCACCTTCTTTAGGTCAGGCCCACCCAGGACAATCTCCCTTTGAGTTAACTTCAAGTCAACTGATGAGGGGTTTTTCATTATACCTGTAAACCCCCGTCATCCTTTCCAGGTAACATAACCTAATTATGAGGATGGCATCTAATCCCCTCTGCCATTTTCTGTTGATTAGAAGCAAATCATGAATTCTGCCAGCACTTGAGGAACTCTGCAAGGGTGCAACTTACTGGGGGTCATCTTTGGCTGTGTCTGCCGTAGCAGGCTATAGGTTAAGGAACTTACAGGAACAGTTTTATTGATAGAAAAATATTTAAGCTTTTTTTTTTTTTTTTTCATTCATGGTGGTGGTAGAGGTGAACTTTATACAGAATAAAGCAGGTCTGGAAGGGGTAGTTTGGGCAGTAAGGCCTCCTTTACCCCCAGGTCACTTCCACAAACCAGTGAGCCTGTCTGCGGTTGGTGGGGTGCCAGGGTTCTATGGGGGAACAGTGACTGGGGGCTTCTTCCTGATCTAGGTTTTTCCTCTTGGGAAGGAAAGAGTTGTTGGATAATTTTCCTTTTTCTCTTCTTGGCTGCTGAGATTTGGCACAATAACCTGAAAAATAATTAACATCTGATGTGAATGGCAAAGAGGAAAAAAGCAAGATGTGCTTTATGACTAATCATGTCTCTAGACCCATTATTTTCATTTTTTTTTTGCCTTTGATTTGTTGATTCTTCCCATTTTGAGGTGGGGGCTGATCTGGGGGATGGAGAAAACATGGAGAGAGTTCTTTTCTTATGCCCGTGGCTGGAAAATGAAGAGAAGCGGGACAGTGAGAAATAGGCCACCAGATATGCTAGTTGTTGGGCAGGAAAACACAGAACCCCAGTCAGTTTGCGTGGCTTTCTTGTGAGTATAACCTGGCACTGAGGTTTGCTCTCTGCCCTTACTTGGTGATGCTTCTGGCACATGGTAAGCACAATGAAGGAAGGACATCCTTCCTCCTGGATGGAAGAAGAAAGAATGAAGGAAGCAGATGTTTGATTGCAGGAAAAATGAGCATTTATAGAAACCTGGACCTGGATTGGTAAGAGATATTATAAGACAGCAAGTGATGGGGGCCTAGAGGAAGGACCCAGAACAGCTGTTGCTCAGAAAGCCCATTGAGGTCAGCAAACGCCAGCTGAATAGTGAGCTTCAACTCTTGGTGGTCGGTCACTCAGTTTTATCACTTGGACTCAACTTAATGGACTTGGTGGGTCAGTGGTTTCTGAAATCTACAACTGTACTTCACTGGCCTATGGTCAGCTCCACTTTAAACAGCCAGCCCTAAATGGATGGGCCAAGGCCGAATCAGCTCCTTGTGGACCGTCCCACCCTTGCTTTCAGTCTAAGAAACAGTCTTCACAAGGGCTGCTCTCCTTTGTATACACTTTGTTGTTCAGGCGCTAAGTCATGTCTGACTCTGTGACCCCATGGACTGCAGCATCCCAGACTTCCCTGTCCTTCACTATCTCCCAGAGTTTGCTCCAACTCATGTCCATTGAGTCAGTGATATCATCCAACCATCTCATCTTCTGTCTCCCCCTTCTCCTCCTGCCTTCAGTATTTCCCAGCATCAGGGTCTTTTCCAGTGAGTCAGTTCTTGGCAGCAGGTGGCCAAAGTGTTGGAGCTTGAGCTTCAGCATCAGTCTTTCCAGTGAATATTCAGGGTTAATTTCCTTTAGGATTGACGGGTTTGATCTCCTTGAAGTCCAAGGGACTCTCCAGAGTCTTCTCCCGCCCATGGAAGTAAATCTGCATTGTTTTAAACTGATTGTTTCTGAGTTAGTTTGACCATTAACAACCTCTTTGTAGTGGAGCTGGTTTTTCCTGCCTGTGTGGCTGTTAACTTTACTTGACCCTCATTGTGTCGGAGTTTTTCTTTTATGAAGCGGGAGAGGAAAGAGCTAGAAACTAAAAGAACTTGGGGACTAGAACAGAAGGAAGTTCTCAAGGTCTTTGAGGAAGTTGAGAGGTTTCCTAGGGGGAGTGGTTTGGAGGACAAGGCGCAGATCTGGACGCCTGGTTCTCTTCAGACACTTTGGGCTCTGGGGGAGTGCCTCTTCTGGCTGAGGTAGCGGGGTGGTGCTGCGCTTTGCCCAGCTTCCTCCCCCTTTCCTTCTTTGCCTTTTTATTGCTGGGCAGCAGAGCTTTCCAGAAGCTCTGGTGAAGGTGGTTTTCCACACCAGCCATATTGCTTGGATGGAGACTAAGAGCAAACACCTAATTAATAGCAGTGACTCAGAATAGCATGTACCATAGTAGAAGGCTCGAAAAATAGCCCTGTCCTAGGTTTTCCCGGGATTGACCGCATTATCACAAATGAGTAACGTTGATGGCAGGAGGACAGAGCTCCGATAAGAAGCCTGGGAAGACCTTGGCAAGGCTGTGGTTGGGACAGATTGGAGAGTCTGCCTGCTCAGACGAGAGCGCCATACGGATCACCTCACACCTGTGCTGCGTGCAATCTGTGCTCACTGCCCACTGTTTCCAAAACAGAGGTTTTTGTGCTTTAGATGCATTCTACATTTAATGTGTTGATGTCTGTGGCTATTGGCGGTGTAAAAACAATAGCAGACATTCAGTCCTGGGCCCAGTTGACCTCTCACGGGTGGGATTGGCAGACTCAGTCGGCTCTGCTTCTAAGAGAGGTGACCGTGAGCCCTTTCACTGTTGCCTAAGGGTTTTGGATATTTCTCCCAGACTCTGAGTAATCCTTTACCCATCTCCTGCCATGTGTCTGGACTTCTCCCCTTAGCTCTTACTGACTAGGAGGACCTTGGCATGTGGTACAGAGTAGGCACTTGGCTAGTATTTTTGTTTTTTAGTATTTTTATAATTGATATTTTTTTTTCTGGTTGGTACAATAACCTTGGCTTCCCAGGTGGCTCAGATGGTAAAGAATCCTCTTGCCAACCAGGAGACATGGGTTCAATCCCTGGGTCAGGAAGATCCCCTGAGAAGGAATGGCATGAGAAGGAATGACGACCCACTCCAGTATTCTTGCCTGGAGGATTCTGTGGACATAGGAGCCTGGCGGGTCCATGGGGTCACAAAAGAGTCGGACATGACTTAGTGGACTCAACAACAACAACAACAATAACCTTAGGATGCCTCATTTGCAGTTCTTGCCATTCCTTCCCTTTGAATTGACATTGATCTGATGGGCACAAATTATCAATCAGTCCATATTCTTCAACATTATGCCAAGAGTATTTCTTTTAAAATGATCATGTCTCTATTTTATCTGTTTTCTCCTTCCACTTCTTCAACTTTATTCGTGTGGTTTGGTTCTCCTAGGCATAATTTTGCCTCTTGGAAGATATTCTTCCTAAGTTTCTGAGTATGATGTTGGCAGTGGTGGTGGTATGAGTGGGTGAGAGGTGGGAAGGTGGTAGGGGGGTGGTTCCTAAGGAATATGCTCTGAATTTCTGAAATAGGGCCTTGGATGGCTTTTCATCTCCTTAATTGAGTCTGAAAACATTAAGACTGGTAAATAACTCTGTGAAAATAATTAATTGGGCAAGTACAAATATCTTCTTCAAAGAGAGATGCATTTATTTGCCTCCTACTAATTCGTTGTGTCAGTTTATCCACTCACCTGTTTAACTGTAGATAGAAGAGCCCAGAACCACTGGTGTTTTTAATCCCCAAGACCAACACGGGGAAGAGGTGGGGGTGTTGATGACAAGGATGGTACCATCAAGTAAGTTTCAGATGATGAGTGGTTTTTTCTAACCTGTGCTCACATTTGATTGGATAGTTACAAGTTAGTTTGGGGCACTGTAAATCTATTAGATTATGATTATGTTGATTTTGACAGTTTGGTGGTATAGTAAGAATTTCCATCTTGCGTTTTTGTATTAAAATCCCTTGCATTTAATATCTGTATTTTTGTCTGTCCTCACTTAGGATTATAACTGGGTGATTTATTTTTCTTATAAATGCTTCAGTTAAAAGTAAGGAGGGATTGGTACAGATTAAAGAGAGCCACGCTGCTGCTATTGTTATTTCTGTTGACATGTCTAAAATTTGGCTGGTTTTCATAGCTTTGGATCCAGTTCATCACAGAAGAGGGGAATTGCCACAGATAAGTCTGATGCATGACTCTAGGCTTCAGTTTCATTTTGGTGGAATGAGTCATTAATTCCTTGGAGCCTTGTTATTATTTCAGCAGACTCTAACACCTGGACGGTGGTACTGGATCCTATGAAGCCTGGTGGACCTTATGAAGTGATGGCACAGCAGACTCTTGGGAGGATAAACTTCACTCAGAGAGTTCATGATGTCTTGTTTGGAGACGTCTGGCTTTGCAGTGGGCAAAGTAACATGAAGATGACAGTTTCACAGGTAATTTGCAAAGTCTCAGTGATAATAATGTTGATGATGAAGAAGAAAAAGATGGAAGAGGAAAGGGGCGAGGAGGAGAAGGAGGTAGAAGCCAAGATCTGTTCTAAGTGCTTTCTCTGCATGTGCTAATTAATTCAGTTTAACAACTTCATAGGGTGAATACTTATAAGACATGCATATCCCACAGATGAGGACACTGGTCCAACTGAGGTTAGGTTCCTGCCTAAGGTCACAGCATAACTGTGGAGCCAGGATGTGAATGTGACCCCAGATCTGGCTTTGTTAGTCACGGCCAGTATGCTGTCAGTGTGAGGGCGCTCCTTTCTCACCTTCCTGGGCTAAAGGCAGAAGCTAGACAGTATCTGATGGTAACAGAGATTTAATAGCACATTGAGGGCCATGTAGGTTACTCTCCTTTTTGAATGGCCTTAGAAGATGAGCTTCTGGAGACAGCCTACGAGAGCAAAACAATTAGATTTTGTTTTGATGCTGAGCGGCTAACACACGCTGTCTTTTGTTGCCATGGAGATTTAAAAATTGAGACTGAATGTTGGCTTTGCCTCTTACTAGTTGTATGGCTTGGAGCAAATCACTTGGTGTTTATGAAACTTTGTTTTTAAAACATGCTTTTAAAAACTGTGGTTAAAATGAATATAACATAATGTTTATCATTTTAACTGTTGGTAAGTGTACAGTTCAGCAGCATTAAATATATTCACAATGCTTTGTGTACACAGTCACCACTATCTGTCCCCAGAACTCTATCATCATCTCTAACGTTTACTTTGTACCCATTAAACAATAAATCCCCCTTTCTCCTTCCTCCTGCCACTGGTAACCTCTATCTTGCTTTCCCTCTCTGAATTTGCCTCTTCTCGGTACCTCCTAGAAGTGGAATCGTACAATAGTTATTCTTCTGTATCTGACTTATCTTTCTAAGGATCATGCTTTCGAGGTCCATGCATGTAGTATATATCAAACTTTTGTCCCTTTTTATGGCTGAATTGTATTCCATTGTATAGACCACATTTTGTTTATCCATTCACCTGTGGATGAACACCTGGGTAGTTTCCACCTTTTGGCTATTGTGAGCAATGTTCATAGCAATATTAAATCAATGCTATGAACATTGATTTACAGATAATCTGTTTCAGTTCCTGCTTTCAGTTCTTTTGGATATATGCCTATGAGTGGAATTGCTGGGTTCTATATTTAACTTTTGAGGACCTGTCGAACCACTTTCCACAGTGGCTGTACCATTTTACATTCCTACTAGCAATACACAAAGGTTTTAATTGCACTGCATCCTCACTGACAGGTATTAGGTTCCATTCTGATTATAGCCACATTAGTAGGCAAGAAGTGGTATCCTAATATGGTTTTGATTTGTGTTTCTCTAACAACTAGTGATGTTGAATATTACTTCATGTACTTATTAGCCATTTGTATGTCTTATTTGGAAAAATGTTTATTTAGCCCTTTTGCCCATTTTTGAATTGGGTTGCTTTTTGTTAAATTGTAACAATTATTTATATCTTCTAGGTATTACTTGCTTGTCAGGTGCATGATTTGTAAATATTTTGTCTCATTCTCTGGTTTGTCATTTCATTTTTTGAGGGTGTTCTTTGATACATAAAAGTTCTCAATTTTTATGAAGTTCAGTTTATCTGTGTTTTCTTTTGTTGTTGCTTATGCTTTTGGTATCATCTTCTTGATACTGTTGCCAAGTCAAGTGACATGAAGATTTTTCCAGTGTTTCTTCTGAGAATATTTTAGTTTTAACTGTTAAGTTTAGGTCTTTGAGTCTTTTTGATCACTTTTTTATATATAGTATAAGGTGAGGGTCTAACTTCATTCTTTTGCTAGTGGATATCCAGTTCTCCCAGCACCAATTGTTGAAAAGACGGTTCTTCCCCTACTGAATGGTTTTGGCACTTTTTTCAGAAATTCATTTGGCTATATATATGAGGATTTATTTCTTGGCTTTTTAGTCTATTCCATTGGTCTATATATCTCTCCTTATGGCAGTACCATACTGGTTGAATTACTGTCGCTTTGTAGTAAGTTTCAAAGTTGGGACATGTAAGTCTCCTCCAAGAATTTCTTTTGTTAGTGTCAATTTTTCTCTGTTTTAGTCTTGGCCTTGTAGATTAATTTTTTCTTAAATTTTGAAAACTAGCATTTTTTTTCTCCCTTATTGTAGCTATAGAGAGGTTTCACTAGGCTCTGTTTAAGCATGATAGAAGGTCAGGAGGAAGAGTACTGTAAGGGCTCCCAGGTAGGGATGGGCATACTCAGTAAACAGAAAATCAAGTGCAAACGGGGAATGCCAGCCTGTTGAAATGTTGTCAGTGAGGAAACTCAACTTGAAGTGTTCCTACCTCCATTGCTATTAGAGCAGTGAGTGAGTCTGACACATAATGAGTGAGTCTCTTAAGTGAAGCAGGATAAAGAGGACATCAAAAGGGCTTCCCTGGTGGTCCAGTGGTTGAGGATCTGCCAGCCAATGCAGGGGCCACGAGTTCGATCCCTGGTCTGGGAAGATCCCACATGCTGTGGAGCAGCTAAGCCCGTGAGCCACAACAATTGAGCTTGTACTCTAGGTCCCAAGAGCCTCAACTGACTTTAGCCACTTGCCCTGAAGCCCATTCTCAAGAGAAGCCACCACAATGATGAGCCCACACACCACATACACGCTACTAGAGAGTAGTCCCTGCTCTCCACAGCTAGAGAAAGCCCGTGCACAGCAGTGAAGACCCAGTGCAGCCAAACATAAATTAGAAAAATTTTTAAAGAAAAGGACTTTGAAAAAGTCATCAAGGAGGCAAGCTTCTTTATAGTTTACTGGTACTCTAGCAAGACAAGAGTGATAGAATAGAAGCCGTGGGGCTCTGAGATTTCTTTCTGGAAACAACTCTGCTTTCTGATTGAACACAAAAACAGTCTAGAATAAAGGGAGTGGATTTCTGGAGAAAGTGGTATGGGGTTTTTGCTTTTGGGCCTCAGAATTGTCCTTCCTTTGTTTAGTGCAAGCTCTCTGATTTAAAAATAAAAGTAAGGGAAACCATTGCTGTTTCATTTATATTAGGATCAGAGCTGGACAGTAGCAAGTTCATAGTTATATTTAAAGTTTATCAGCTTAAAACACTGCTGAGAGATTAGAAAATATTTTTTTTACTCACTTTCAGACCTCCAGAGAAATTCATGTGAATTAAGTCTTTGACATATTTGAAATTAGGGTTGCTTTTCTTTGCTTGTATTTATTATCTGATTTTTCTATAACGAGCATGAAATAATTATAATTTTTAAGACAAAGTTATAAAAACAAGAAACTGATATTCACTTAACTGATACCTTAAATATATATCAAAGGCTCAATTTACAATAAAGAGGCACATTATATAAATAAGAATCTTAGGAATAAACAGTTTAATTTGCATTAGGGATCAGAACTAATATGTTTATACTTTGATATGTACTTACATTTGTTTCCATTAATAGGTTAAGATCTTGAAAAGATTATTATCTTCCCTAGTAGCTCTTTCTCTAAAACTCAGTTCCTCAAGTTGATTTTTATTTTCTTGCCTTTTTTTCATCATCTACTTCTTCATTTTTGAGGGATAGTTAAGTTTGACTTTTAAAAAAACTCTAGAACTAGACCATGATCTCAATTAATCTTTTAAAAAAATGTGCAAAATTGAGCCCTTACACATATTTAAGATCTCTTGTTTTGCTTCTGTAGCTTCTGCCCCTTCTGGCTTCTTTTTTTAAAAAAACCAGTTAATAATTAATGCTTTTAAAAATATTCTACTTTGGACATATCTATTTCCTTTCATTATTAGTTTTCTAATTTAAAAATCTAAATTCTTGCATTTATGTCTTCCTAACCAATATTTTACTTAGTCTTGCTTTGTACCCTGCTTAAATATATGGAAACCTTTTTAATTTAAATGTTTATTAAATTGGACTTAACTGGGCTCCATTTTAATATCAGTGAATAGAAGCAAAATGAAAGTTTCATCTCTTGATAGAAAGCATGGTTTTATATAGAAGTGGGATTGCTGTTAACTCATTAAGGAAAACAGTATTTTCCTTAATGCTTTAATTGCAGTTCCCTGTTTGCACAGAGAGGCATGGACCAGATCTGTTTGTATCTGCACAGTCAGGTTCTCAACTGTACTCTGTGCCAAGGGATCTCATCCCATTTTCTGTCAAGCTAAGTCACAGTTTAATTGTTAAGACTGAACACATTTTTTCTGCCTGGAATTTACTCTTAAGCATCTTCTATATCAAACTAAGGCTACAAGCTCTGAGATACAGCAAAATAGAAAAAAGATTCCATCTGAAAAAGCCAAGTGTTAATTTTGTTTGTTTTAAAATCATGCGCTTAGTCTGCAAGACAGCATTTTAGGTGCTGACAGTACAAAAAGCCAAATTTTCTAGTCTCTTAACGCTCTGTATAACTTTGTTTTTGGATCATAAAGATGCTTGACACGACTCCTCCTTTATTCATTTTCCTCCCTTCCCCTGAAGACTCCCAACACACACACACACACACACACACACACACACACACACAGTGCCTCCCTCTTTCCCCTTCTCTCCCTCCATGTGACATTTCTGGGGAGACAAAATTTCCAGTATAACCAACCACTCTTCACAGTCAAATGAGGGAAATGGCAGATTGTGTGCCCATCTTGTTGTTAGGGTAAAGTGGAATTTTAAAATCAAGTGTTATTTATAACACCGAGTGAGATGTTTATAAATGGAGGAAAGTCTAAATGCTCATCTGTCACCTTCTAAGTCAGGGTACATCTTAAGACTTGGCTATTTCTAGTTAGGCTCAGAAGAAGATGGCCAGTGTTCGATGGGAAACCCAGTTTTCCCTATCTCAGCAGTCCCCACATTCCTGCTTTACAAATTGGGAAATTAAAATCCAGAAGAGAAGGGCTGGTGCCACAGTACAATAAAAGATTCCCAGGAGGCATGATGACTGGCTTATTTATAGTTATTCTCTCATCTTTAAATCTGCCGTGTTGTAATGTGGTAGAAGGTAAGGTGGCGCTTCCCTGGCAGCTCCATGGTAAAGAACCCGCCTGCCAATGTAGGAGACACGGATTCAGTCCCTAAGTCGGAAAGATCTCCTGGAGAAGGGAGCAACCCACTCCAGTGTTCCTACCTAGGAAACCCCAGGGACAGGGGAACCTGGTGTGGGCTACCAGTCCACGGGGCCGCAAAGAGTTAGACATGACTGAGTGACTGACACCCTCACTGCACAAGCTGGTAGTATTTTGTAAACTGTTATTATACACGATAATGACACAGTCCATCACTGCCCTTCGGACACAACCGAGCGACTGAGCACACACCACACACCCACACACACACACATGTGCCTTGCTCCCCTGTGCAGACCCCATGCCACGACTCTCTGAGGAAATAGATTCTTGACGTTTCTTCATTAATTCAAGAATGTGGTGTAAAGGTTACAAAATGAACACTGGCGAGCAGCTGGTTTGATGGTGAGCCATGGGTCCCCAGAGAGGTGGAGGGCTCTCCCCATCGCTGCAGCCCTAATGACTTCAAATACCTTGGTCTTCATTTACATCCTCATTTCAGTACTTGGTAGGAAAATAATTACACCGAGGCGTTTGATGAAATGAAATTTGATCTCAGCAGATGGAGGAAGGCTTCCCCTTTCATCAGCAGGGAAACCAAGTGTCATTTAAATGAAAATCTTCCTGAAATCTCTTTATTCCTAAGTTTGCTGCCAATATCCCCGAGGAAATGCTTCCATCAAAAAGATGGCTTGGTGAGACCTACTGTAAGCACAGGGAACTCTGCTCAGTGTTAGGAGGCTGCCTGGATGGGAGAGGAGTCTGGGGGAGAATGGATACATGTATATGCATGGCTGAGTCCCTTTGCTCCGTTGGCCTGAAGCTATCACAACATTGTTCCTTAATCAGCTATACCCCAATACAAAAAACAAAATTTTTTTCTTTCTTTCTTTTTTTTTTTTTTTAAAGGCTGGTGATCCTGGGAAAGGATACCCATTTCAGAAGTAATTGTCATCAGGTCCAGCAAGAATTCTCCCCACCCCCATTTTTTGCTAACACTTTCTGTGGCTTTTGAGTTTTGGCTTGAAATACTGCACACATGTGAGTTTGAAAATGGAAGTTTTCCAGCCAGTGCTTTGGATTCAGTTCCGTGTGTGCTGGTAACAATAGAGGACGATGCCACCCCCTCCCCCAGTTCAGCTGGCCTTGCCATTCTCTGGAGTGTTAGCAAAGGGTCACCGCGCCACCTCCCGAGCTGGCCCCGAAGTTCCCAGTCGGTGCGGAAGCTGGTGTGGGTGGAGGGAGCGAAAGCAGTTTCATCCTCCGTTTCCATGGAAGCAGCATACGATCCTTAGCGCTCGGTGCTGAACTGAATTTCAAGGGAGGTGACTTTTTACAGGTACTTGCCGCTGAAAAATAACTTCCCTGCCAAAATATACTGAGTGCATTAGCCTGTTCTTCGTCTTCAGTGTTTATTCTGCATGAAACTTGCCAGGCAAGATCCAGAACGAGCAAGCCTAGACTTCCTGTGGAATTTTCCTGAGACCGTGTGCGGAAGCCCTGTAACCCCGGCAGCCTAGAGCCACGTCACCCAGGGAGCGCTACAAGCTGCGGCTCCCACTGGGACCAAAGGGCCATTGCCTTTGCATCTGGCCGGCTTATTGGCCACAGCAAGCTCCGTGGCAAGTCAAAAGGCGATTCCAGGGGCAGCGCATCTCAATGACATGCTCTGTGGGCGCACTGCGGCTGCTCCTGCCCGCTGGGCTGCAGGGCCAGCTGTATTCTCTGCGGTGGGTGGGAGGGAAGGCGAGCCAGCTGCACGCCCCGTGGCCAGCGGCCAAAGGAGAGCCGCCCGGCCTCCTGCGGCCTCCACGGTCTTGTCTCAGCTGGAGCTCTGGTTCCCTGAGGCCAATGATAACTGGCCTTCTTGAGGCTCCTATTAGGCCTTTGTTTTGGGACCACCAGACTGTCCAGAGGGGCGGAGAGGAGACTAGTAAAAACAAACACTCATTAAAAAGCAAAACAATATTTTTATGACACATTCTTTTTTATTAAAATTTTTTTTTTCAATTAGAGGATAATGCTTTAAATGTTGTGTCTGCTGTTGCACAAGGAGAATCGCCTGTAAGTATACTTACATCCCCTCCCTTTTGAGGCTGCCCCTGCCATCCACCCATCTAGGTCATCACAGAGCACCGAGCTAGGCTCCCCGTGCCGGACAGCAGCTTCCCACCAGGTACCTATTTTGCACATGGTAGTGTAAATGCTACTCTCTCAATTCATCCTCTTCCACCGCATTAAAAAAAAAAAAACAAACAAAAACATGCCTACTCAACGATCAGGATTGAAGGAAATAGCACTTAAGTGTGAGCCTTGAGAGGAAAGATGCTTGATAGGTTTACAAGGAAACCCTTAGGTGTAGCACACAGATTCATGTCCAGAGGAACCCTAAGCCAGTCCTGTCACATTCTTGGCAGCTGGTGAGGTTTCATCCAGTTGTTTGGGGAAAAGTGATGTGCCTTTGGATAGACCCTTCTCTTTGTCTGGTTTCTTGGGACTGATCTCAGCAATCATCCTGAACCCCACCTTCCAAACTTCTGGGCCTGCTGTGCTTTTCTTGGGCAATTTTCTAGGACTGAGATGAGAAGATAAGTGTATTGAGGCTGATTTCAGGATGTTTCAGGCTTTCAAAAATTGTTTCTCAATTGTGTTTCTTTTTAATACACATCCCTTATGGGGTATGGATTACATAAACCTACCTCTCCATGGCCTTTTTAGCTTCATTTTTTTTTTTCAAAGAAGATAATGCCATGGCTTTAGTGGATACTTTTCCTGAATAGAAGTATTTTACTTTCAAGGTGTCGACCTTTTTTAGCCCAAACTCATCCACAGCTCCTCTTACCCAATACAGACTTGTCCTTGAGATTGCAGATGTCATGGTGTTCCCACCTTCTTTGAGGATATGACTCATCATAGTGTCTGTGGGTCAAAGTGGATCCAGGTGATCTCGACCAGCCCATCATTGGTTTCGATTATGCATTCGGTTTCTCTATCCTGAAGGTGCAGAAGGAGCTGAAGGCGGGGGTGGGGGTGGGTGGGTGCGGTAGCATTTATGAGGGGGCAGCAGCAGCATCAACCATCCACTTGGCTGGTGTAAGAAATGACGTCCCTGCTTCTTTTCCAGGTATTTAATGCCACAGCCGAGCTGTCGGACACGGCTGCCTATCAGTCTGTCCGCATCCTCTCCGTGTCTTCCACCCAGGCTCAGCAGGAGCTGGAGGACCTCGCCAAGGTTGACCTGCGATGGTCTAAGCCCACCTCGAGTAAGTGACGGCTGGAGCACATGCCAGCTCCTCTGTGAGTGGTGGCGCCCTCTGTGGCATCTGGGAGCCTGAATTGGGTTCTGTTGTGTCTGTCAGAATTTGCCCATCCTTCTACTCACTTCTTATTGACACCCACCCCCTCCCGCCCCAGTGCCCCCGGCTCCTGGTGGTCAGTGGTAAAGAATCTGCTTGCAATGTAGGAGAGTCAGGTTCGATCCCTGGGACAGGAAGATCCCCTGGAGTAGAAAATGGCAACCCACTCCAGTATTCTTAGCTGGGAAACCCCATGGACAGAGGAGCCTGATGGGCTACAGTCCATGGGGTCACAAGAGTCAGACACGACTGAGCGACCAAACCACCACCACCCACTTCCTGATGGTATTCGTTTCATGCGTTCCTTCCCAGGACTCCACGGTGAACCTTGCCCCCTTGCTCTGAGCAGATGGTGCTTCCTCCAGCTTCACTGGCCTCACGGAAGCCACTCAGCACAAACTCCGCCAGCATCTCCTCAGCACCTGACGTTCTCCTTTCCTCTTTCTTCCTCCGTTTCTGTGTCTGAACACAGCTGACTGTTTCCCTCCAGGCTGCCTCTGATGCAGGCTCTTACCTTCTCCAGGGCCTCCTCTTAGCCTTTTACCCCACCGTCCAGCCTGCAGGGAACCTTTACTCCAGGCTGCTCTGCACCGGTCTCTGTTCTAGGTCCCAAGGGTGCACCTGTGATCAGGACCCAGTCCCCCACCCTCAGGGCGTCACTTATCTTTAAGGAGACCAGGCGAAGCTGAGCAAAACACACCCCTTTCTCCTGGAACCGCTCCTGTCTCCTTTGCTTTGTTAAACCTTCTTAGAACATCTTTCCATTCTTTTCACTGCCTTCCTGCGTGTGCACTCTCTGTTATTCATTCTCTAAGTCGCGTCTGACTCTACGTCCCTATGGACTGCAGCATGCCTGGTTTCCCTGCCCTTCACCATCTCCCAGAGTTTGCTCAGACTTATGTTCATTGAGTTTGTGATGCCTCCAACCATCTTGTCCTCTGTTGTTCCCACTCTTTAACCCTTTATGATCTGGCTGCTGTGTCCAGGTCAACAGCTGGTTCCCCCAAGGTTTCTCCTGTTCTTCTGTGATGTGCCCTGGACAGCCCGTGGCATCGGCTCTGCTGACCGCTGCTCCTAGAAGCTGCACTTCCCTCTGCGCTTGTGAGGTGCTTCCTCTCCCTCATGCTCCCTCCCTGCACCGTGCCTGTTTCTTTGCTTTCTCCAATCCCTTCCTCCCGAAGGGAGGTCCCTTGGGCTGTTTATAGTCCCTTTTTTCACCTGTACGTGCTTTACCTTGGTAACCTCAGTTACTCCTACATTTTCAAGTATTAATTCATTCAGCAAATATCTGGGTGCCTTTTGTGTGCTCGGCGCTATCCTAAGTGCTGGGGGTGATGGCAGAGAATAAAGCAGGCAGGCACGCCTGGTCTCCTGGATGGAGCTTACAGTCTAGTGGGAAAGTACAGAAAATGAATAAGAAAACTAGTAAGTTGTAAATGAAGTATTGTACTATTCAGTATCACACTGTCTGAACTTTCCCTTTAAGAACTCAGGAACTGAAAAGATTTGGGTAAAAATTTTTTAATGAATCCTTTGGTCTAGGAACTCTTCCTGCATGTCCTCCAAAACTCAGGAATCAATTAGATTCGGATAAGATATTATACCTTGCTATCGGTTCCCTTTCAGTCTCTGAACTCAGAGACTCGAATGTTTGAACATCAGGGGATAGGTTAGATGGTGGTACGTGCTGAGAAATAAGTTACATAAAATACTTATCCAGTGCAGGGGCAGTACTGCTGGGGCTGGGGTGGGCTGGTGGTTTCTCTCTGAAAGACTGGCCATGGAGGTCCCGCCTGAGAAAGGCAGCATTTCCATAATAACTTGACAGAGGTGAGGCCACCCAGGTGTCTGGGGAAGAGCCTGGTAGGTCAAGACCCTCTCATATTTCAAGTCTCTCCTGCCTCTTCTGCTGTCCTCATGTCTCTGACTATGGTTGGGAAAGGTCTCTGATTTTCTTTCTTTTTTTTTTTTTGCCTATGCTGGGTATTCACTGCAGCACACAGGCTTCTCTACTTTGGCTCATGGGCTTAGTTGCTCTGTGGCACCTGGGATCTCAGTTCCCCAACCCAGGGATCGAACCCGCGTCCCCTGCGTTGCAAGGTAGATTCTCAACCACTGGACCACCAGGGAAGTCTCCAGGGTCTCTGATTTTAAAGACTCTTATATTGAGCTTGGACCTCTCTGGATGATTCAGGACAGTTGCCCCCTCTTCAGGTCCTTACTCTCAAAACATCTGTGATGTCCCTTTAGTCACATATGGTTCACTCACAGGGTCCAGGCCTTAGACTGGAGACACCTTTACTCCCCACCACACATGCTCATTCCCACGCCTTTCCAAGTGGCTTTCCACTTTCTTTACTCCAACCTCCCCTCCAACTATTCTCCTTCTGTAACTGATACTCTACTCAAATACTCGGGAAGCTTTCCAGTTCTGCATGTCTCTGTATGTATTATTTCTTCTGCCCAGAATGCTAGCTCTGCTTACTGCACTCCTGTCTCCCAAGGTCTCCCCACCTCCCTCCCTTCCCTCTTAATTGCCTTCTCCCTCTGCCTCCCCATCAGTGAATCCACCCTTATTTGAGCCACCTCTGCCACCCAACACCAGCCCACAAACATTCACTGACTCCACACTGGGTCCCAGACGCCGAGCATACAGAAATAAATCCTAATGGTTTAGCGAGGTGAGGGAAAGCCCAGGCACAGAGCAGGACCAGAGCACAGGGAACAAGTCCGCCTTTCCTGGGCGTGTTCCAATCTGCCTTTCATTTGCTATTCTTTACTTTGCTGTTAGAACTCCTTAACCCACTTTTGTACTTCTTCAAGCACGAAACCATATTTTGCCATATATTTGACTCTGCTGAATATTTGTCTTATTCTGTAGGATAGAAGACCTCTGAAGAGAGGTCCCATGTCTTTCCTTTTCCTTTTCCTTTATATATCACAATCATCTAGAAGTCCCTGGCACCTGGTAGGTACTCAATCCATTTTAATTGATTTGAAACTGGTTTTTAACTCCTCCTATCACACTTTGCATGTTTTGAGAGCCAGAAATGCGTTGTTTGGATCTTTCATGAGCCAAGGCAGTGACTTACACCTCGTGGTTCTTTCACAGCTGTTGGGTTGGGTTGATCCCACCAGTTGTGTGTGTGCCTGTTCCCCTGTTCAGCAGCCTTCTTCTGATGTGGAAATCACCCATTTCTGGTCTGTGTTGGTTCCTGGGCTATATGAATGAATAAGCTCAATGGTGCTGAATTCTGAAATGCTGGTTTTGGTTTCTGTTGCTTTCCCTTTTGGCCAAACTCCCCATCACTTGTTTGTTCTTGTCTTCATTACCATGGCTATAAGCTTGGATATGAACCACCCAGAAAAAATATACCTTTCTTCTGGACATTCTCTGTGCTTGTTTGTCCCCTTCCACAGAGCTAAGTGGGATGGATGCTGGGTAAGAGTGTAGGTGGGGGTGGAATGGGGCCGGCAGCCTTTCTGCCCCTCACGTGTTGCAGAGGGGTATCAATATTCCTAGGTTCTCAGGGCCCTGCACGTGGCGGGGAAGCCTCCTTGCCTGGCCAGAGGGCCTTTGGCTTTCTGCTAGCCAGCCAGCAGCCTCTCTGTCTTCTCCTGCCCTTGGAAAGTCTTAGAAAGGAATGCAAGGCCTGACCCACACCCGAGCTTCTCACCTAGGCCCACGCCGGAGCTCCAGGCAGTGTCCACCTACTTTTCCCCTGACTGTCTCTGTCTGTTTCTCTGAACAGAAAACTTAGGCCACGGCAACTTCACGTACATGTCAGCAGTGTGCTGGCTCTTCGGGCGTTTCCTGTATGACGCCCTGCGGTATCCTGTGGGGCTGCTCTCCTCCTCGTGGAACGGGACACCCATCGAAGCCTGGTCGTCCAGAAGGTCCCTTGAAGCCTGTGGGGTCCCGAGGTCAGGGTAAGAAAGCGTCCTCCGGTCCAGCAGAAAGCCTGCCTGGAAATTCTGTGAGAGAGAAGGATCACGGTCTCCTTGGGGAAGTTAAATATGAGCTAATGTACAGATATGTGTTAAATGTATGTGACTTATTCAGGTGTTATTTTCACTGTCATCACCACCAGAGTCATTTGAAAATATGTCAAGAAGTAATTATGACCCTTTTCCTTAATAATAGGGATAGCTAATTTTTTAAGTTGTTTTTTTAATTTCTTTCTTTAATCAGATATTTTTAACTTTTTGTATTGGGATATAGCCGGTTAATAGATACTATTGTGATGGCTTTAGGTAGACAGGAAAGGGACTCAGTATACGTGTATCTGTTCTCCCCCAAACTCCCCCCGTGTCCAGGCTGCTTCATAACGTCGAGCCGAGTTCCTTGTGCTATGCTGTGCTGATTATCCATTTTAAATACAGCAGTGTGTATACGTCCATCCCAAACTCCCTAACTATCAATAGGGATAAGTTAATACTTAATAGAAGCTTTCTAAATGCCAGATACTGTCATAAGCACTTTATATAGTATTAACTCATTTAATGCAACACTCTCTTGAAGTGTAGGTACTATTAACACATGAGGATAAAGGGACTAATTGGGAGAGAGGTTTGGTGACTTGCTTGGGAACACGACTAGTAAGTGATGGAGTCTGGTGTCAGTGCTCTTAACCGCTGTGAGAATAAAAACAGTCTAACAGTTTGGAAGAACACGGTATCCATGTCATCAGAAAAAGGTACTGGAAGACTGATGGTGAAAGCATGCTCAGGAAAAGCTGGATCAGGAAGAAGAGTGGGTCGGGGCAGAGGGAGAGAAGAGGCTCGTTGGTAACTTCTTGACGCTGATGTTGCCATAGAGATGGACAGTACGTGAGCTGCTTTCACAGAACTTGTCTCATCAGTTCTGGCAAGAGCATGCATTTGAGCTCCTGGTGTGTCTTGGGTAAAGGCCTGCCTGCTGGGGAGTAAAGTCATCCTGCTTTGGAACAGAAAAATTACTCTCAGTAGAGGTGGAAGAATCTAAAGCCAGGCTTCCCAGACCTCAGGGGGCACGGCAGGGACAATACCAAGGGGTCATGGGGGTTCTCACACGCCGCCGCTCCAAGAGAAATTCACACAAGAATTCCATAGAGACAACTTAAGGCCATGTTCCAAGTCATCAGAAAACGTGCCCTCTGACCTGGCCATCTCATTTCTGGGAATTTAGCTTAAGGAAATAATGAAGACTGTATGTAATGATTCAGCTCTCAGGAAGGTAATCATGGCATTGCTTATAAAAGCAAAGAACTTAACCTCAGTGTCCATTCAGTGAGTGCTGGTTAAGCACACTTCTTGCCTGTGTGATAGACTCATTAACACCTGCCTGCTCTGCCCCCCGCCCCCGACCCTGGTCTCAATCCCTAGATGGAAACGGGGGTGGTGCCACTGAACTCCCAGAGAGCCGACTGACACATGTTTTCATGGAAACAGAGTGGTTGACTTGAACTCTGAGCTGCTTTCATCAGGGGTTTGCCCCAAGTGAAGCTGGATAGATACCTAGCTCAGGGATTGTCATGGGATCAGTCACTGGTTCTCTCCTGACACTTGTGTGTCTTCCTCATTTTAGGTCCATGCCATCTGACCTTCAGTTTGGTCCGAGTGCACACTCTGTTCTCTGGAATGCCATGATCCATCCACTCCGTAACATGACACTGAAGGGGGTGATATGGTACCAGGGTGAGTGTTCAGTTTCCTGGTTTTCCATCGTATCGGTTAGCTGTTGCCACATAACAAACCACCCTGGAACCTAGTGACTGCAAACCATTGTAATTTTATTTGCCTCCCTATTCTTTGAGTTAGCAGGGTAGTGTTTCTGTCGGGGCTGCTTTGGCTCATTTCTGCTGGGATCTCCTATGTGTATTTGGCAGCCTGGCAGGTTGTCTAGTGGCTGGATGACCTAGGATGGCCTCTACCTCATGTCTGTTGACTGGGGCTCCTGGTTCTCATGTGGCCTCTCGTCCTTCAACAAGCTGTGATAGTGATGGTTTATTGCTCAGTTGTATCTGGCTCCTTGTGACTCCATGTTGCTCACCAGCCTCCTCTGTCCATGGGATTCTCCAGGCAAGAATACTGGAGTGGGTTGCCATTTCCTCCTCCAGGGCATCTTCCCGACCCAGGGATTGAACCCTGGTGTCCTGCATTGCAGGTGGATTCTTAACTGACTGAGCCACCACGGAAGATCTTCAGCAAGCTAGTTCAGTCTTATTTATCATTTACATGGCAGTGTCAGGCTTCCAAGTGTATCAGGAGAGAACAAACTCCAGAGCCCATTTGCTCTTGCAGTCATGTTTGCTGATGGCCCATTGGACAGAGCAAGCCCAAGGCCAGTCCAGGGGGACCTCAGGATAGAGGCTTGGGAGCAATGTGGGGGCATCTTGCATCTACCCCAACTCCCTCTCACAGTTTGGACTGTTTTCAGGGGAGTCCAATGTAAACTTTAACAGGGACTTGTACAATTGTACATTCCCTCTGCTCATTGACGACTGGCGCCAGACCTTCCACGATGGCTCCCAGGGGCAGACAGAGCGCTTCTTCCCATTTGGATTTGTCCAGGTAGGTGCTGAGAGGAAGAGGGTTTGTGGGCTTTGGTGGGGGAGGTGCTGCTGAGACCTCTTCCCTGGAATCCATGTTCCTTTTTTTTTTGCCCTCATCGCCTGCCTGCTGATCAAAAACTGAACGTAGCTTAATTCATCTCAGCTCACTGACAGGACAATTAAATCTTAAAATAATTAATAAGTAACCAGTATTTGGGCTTCCCAGGTAGCTCAGTGGTAAAGAATCTGCCTGCAATGCAGGAGATGTTGTTTGGGTCCGGAAGATCCCCTGGAGAAGGAAATGGCTATCCACTCTAGTATTCTTACCTGGGAAATCCCATGGAGAGAGGAGCCTGGGCTCCCGTGGGCTCCAGTCCATGGGGTTGCAAAGAGTCAGACACGACAGAAGCAACATAGCACGCACAAAACCAAGTTCTTGAGTGCCTCACCTAGCCTGGTCACACGACCCCTCTAGGACCTAGACGCCCTAGCGGGGCAGTAGTTCTGACTTTTCTGGAACATAGGAATTCAACAAGTAAGGTGTGACAAAAACGAGGCCCACCTCACAGCATAGGCACGGAAGAGGCGTTAGTATTTGAGTTGGACACCCCTGTCTGTAGGCGTCTGCCTCTGGTAGCCCACAGATGCTTCCCTCTCACCATCCCCCCTGGCCTCCCCCCGCCCCGTTCCTCTACCCTGCCCGAGTTCACAGGCCTTTTTTTGGGTAAAAGATTTTTATAGACCTGATTTCCACTTATAATTACGTTACAATCATTTCCTTTCTCCTTTCTTACATTTGTTTTGACTTTGAACAAGAATATTCTGCTCATTATTTTCAAAATAGCAACGCCTGTCACCACTTCTGTATTACTGTTGGTAGAAACTACATTTGGTGCTTGGAGGTACTTTTTTTGCCTCTCAGCCTGTGTACATGGTGGTTGGAATGTGACTTCAATCAATTCAGGCCAAAAATACGTTTACGTGTCTATTATATACCACAAACTGTGTGAGCTACTAGAAATATACAGCAGGAAGCAGAGAGACCTGCTCCTTGTCCTGAAGCCCTGGTTTAGCAGAAGTGCCTTAGCCTCGGGTGCCAGCTTTATCATCATCAGCAGTATGTTGGTTGCTTGTGAAAAACTGGGACTATAAATGTTTAACTTCAAAGGGAACTGTCAAATACAACAGTTTAATGGTTCTAAGCATAGTCTGGGGATTTGAATCTCAGCTCTGGCACTTCCCTTAGCTGTGTGATTCGGAGTAAGACATCGAACCTCTTTGTTATTTTAAGTATTAAATGAGCTAGTCCATGTAAAGCTTGGCACAAGTGAGAAAATGCCCGTGTTTATTATTATTAATGAGAGAAGTCGGAAAATCTGGAGGGACAGTTGGTCTGTAAAGGAAGACGAATTGGCTTGATGAAAGGGCTGCATATGAAACCATGGTGGCAGTAACTGGAGCGCACAGTTAGAGGGGGGACGCGAGCTCTGTGGGGAGGGCAGGGCTACACCACGTGTCTGCGAGTTTAATACTGATGTGTGGTCCAAGGCCTGGGGAGAGAGAGGAGCCGGAGTTCAGGACTGGACACCCTATTATTGTTGTTGTTCAGTTGCTAACTTGTGTCCAACTCTTTGTGACCCCATGGACTGCAGCACGCCAGGCTCCCCTGTCCTCCACTATCTCCTGGAGTTTGCTTAAATTCAGGTCCATTGAGTCAGTCATGCCATCCAGCCATCTCATCCTCTGTCGCTCTCTTCTCCTCCTACCCTCAATCAGGATCTTTTCTGAAGAGTCAGTTCTTCACATCAGGTGGCCAGAGTATTGGAGCTTCAGCTTTAGCATCAGTCCTTCCAGAGACTATTCAGGGTTGATTTCCTTCAGGGTTGACTGGTTTGATCTTCTTGCAGTCTAAGGGGCTCTCAAGAGTTTCCCCCGCACCACAGTTCAAAAGCATCAGTTCTTTGGCACCCAGCCTTCTTTATGGTCCAGCTCTCATGACACGACTACCAGAGTCTCGAGGGAGTATATGCTTTTTCAGAAGGATTTTGGAGGAACAGTGAACCAGACTACAAGCCACAGATGCTATTGTAAAATCCTGCAAATGCAGCCACTTTTTATATTCTTTGACTGTGACATGCCTTCTTTAGCAGCAGTGTTTCTCCTAATCCGTGCAAGTTCCCTGCTTTATCTCAGGGAAAAAACACAGGAATTTCCTGTGGGTGTAGAGTCTGCGGGCGCCCCCATGTGGTCAGTCTGTGGTAGTACAGCTGACGAAGTAGTGGGGAACGACTGCAGGAATTCTCCGCCAACTGCCATTTTGAAACAGCTTCCTCGGCTTGAGTGGCTCTTGGTAGCATTTCTCCCTCAGCCTTCAGGCTGGAACTCCCCCTAGACTCTTCCAGGGGGTTCTTGCAGGGATCCGCATCATGGCGCCCATTGGCGCACATGGCCCCACTTGCAGCCTTCTCTCTTGGGTGTTGTGTGGGAAGCAGCAGGGTTACTGTGGATCTTTTTATTGCCACTCTCAAGTTTTCGTGACATTTCACTGCGAAGCTCCACCACCTTTTATCACTTCATGTGTTAAGGCCAATTTGCATAGGAGAGTTTAATAAGAATCAGTGGTGGGGAAAATGTTCTCTTTCTTTCAGTGGGAGAAACCACACGACCAGCAGGCAACAGGGCATGGCTGCTGGAACGTGCGAAGGACTGGGGTCTTTGATGAAGTCTGCTATGTGCTCAAGGGTAGATGCTGAAGCTGAAGCTCCAATACTTTGGCCACCTGATGTGAAGAGCTGGCTCTTTGGAAAAGACCCGGATGCTGGAAAAGATTGAAGGCAAAAGGAGAAGGGGGTGATAGAGGATGAGATGGTTAGAAAGCATCACTGACTCAATGGACATGAATTTGACCAAACTCTGGGAGATAGTGGAGGACAGAGGAGCCTGGCATGCTGCAGTCCATGGGGTTGCAGAGTCGGACACGACTTAGCAACAAGGGCAGGGTCCTGTCCACTTCCCTACAGAGCTTTGCCCTATGTTGTACACAGATGTACAGTAGGTCAGTGACCTACGGCTTTGCAATAGATGACCTCAGAACTTTGGGACTGTCAACAGCAGCCACTGCGTTTGCTCCTCATTCCATGGGTTGGCCAGGCAGGGAGAGGTGGTCCCCCAGAGCGGCTCAGCTCTGCTCTGGGACATTAGCCAGGCTTGCTCGTGTATCTGCAGTTGGAACTGAAGGATCCAGAATTCACGTGACTGGCCCCTCAGCTGGGAAGGCTGGGGCATGAATGCCTCTCTCCGCCTCTCTCCTCATGACCTTCCAGTTCCCAAGGCCGCTGTCTCCACGTTACTTCAGCAGGGTAGCGGCACTTCTGTTCTGTGGCCATCTCAGGGTTCTGAGAAGACAAAACCAGAAGGCAAGCACTCCTGAGGCAGAGACTCAGTAGCTGCTCACCATCACCTCAGCTGCATGATGTTTGTCCGAGCAAATCACAGGCTTAGCCCAGGTTCAGTGTGAGGAGAAATAGACTCCAGGTCTTGCTGCGAGGAGGGGACTGGAGGGGCGGAGTTCCACCCCGGCTTGTGGGATGAGCAGTTCAGCCAGGAGGGTGAGAGACTCGGTAAGAATGTGTTGGATCAGCCCGTGGGCGAGTGAGTGAAGCAGAAGCAGGGTCTGCTTGTGAAAGACTCCAGTGTAGGTTTCTTTTCAAAATTTTTTTCTTAATGTTTTTCTAGCTTTTCTGAAGTGTAGGTTTCTGATGCAGTGAAGTTCTGATGCACAGTGTCTGCTTTCTAGTTATCTTCCTATTTGTTTGATGAAGCCCTGGATGATGGACTTCCCCAGATACGTTGGCATCAGACAGCCGACTTTGGCTACGTCCCCAACCAAAGGATGCCCAACACCTTCATGGCTGCCTCCGTGGATCTCTGTGACAGGAACTCACCTTTTGGCAGGTGGGTGCTTCTCGGGCTTTGCTTGAACAGTAATATGTGTTCTCTGTGGCCTTCTCTTGATGTTCACTTGTGAGGGGGCCTAAGGAAGGGACCCTCGAAGCATGATTTATTCATCATTCACACCCTGGATGTGCTACAGTAACTAAAACCCCTCCCCACCCCTGGGCCTTGATGCCACCGAACCTTATTTTGTGTTGACACTCCATGTCCAAAGAAGGTCCACTGAGGGGTTTTGCTGTCATCATCATTCACAGATCCAGAGTGCCAGAGGCTCTGGGGGATCTGTGCTTCCACAGCTGCCTGATGGTCTCATATTCGCAGCTGGAGGCTTCCACCTGAAGCAACACAAGTCTCTTCTGCTCACGTTGCACTGGCCGCTGCAAGTCCCATGGCCATGTCTATTTTTAGTAAGAGCAGGAAGTGGAATTCTACCACAGACTCAGAGGAGGACTACCGGGACGTTGGTGAACAGCCCCGATGACTGCGGCCTACTAGCTGTAGGATACCAGGGCATGTCAGTGTGACATGGAGCCCGATTATAGCAGGAGCTTGAATGAATATTTGTTTTTTGAAAGAATGAATGTTTGTTAAGTGAACACATAAAACCTGGAGGGGGCCAAGTAATGAAAAACTGATTCAGATGAAACACTTTGAGAACTTTGAGTGCTTGCAACAGTCTTAGGAGAGCTCTCCTTGGTTAGTTCCAAAGTCTCCCCTCCCTCCTCCTCTTCCCTTATTCCTTCCTTCCAAGCCATCAGTTATTTCAGGGTTGTTGACGCATAGAAGACCGGTCTGTGGTTACAATTCACCATTTCTCTTAGGCTGACTAGCCACAGATCACTGGCTATTAGATTCAGTCTCAGCTTCTTAAAGGGTTCTTTGTATAAGAGTTCCTTTTTTTTCAAATGTGACTTATTGTTGAGCCCAAACCTGAAGTTCTCTCCCTGTTCTGCGTCCTGTAGCATACACCCTCGAGATAAGCAGACGGTGGCCTACAGGCTGCACTTGGGGGCCCGTGCCTTGGCTTATGGGGAGAAGTTGATCTTTCAAGGACCACTGCCTCAGAAGATAGAACTCCTGGCCGACAAGGGGCTGCTCAACCTCACGTATTCCCAGCCAATCAAGGTGCAGAGGCGTGACGACAAGATATTTGAGGTGAGAGTGCAGAAAACAATAGGGGTTCATCCTGTGTGGGGATCAGGATTTCTTCCACACCGAGGCTCATCTCTAATTATATACGAGGCAGGTCTTGGTTGGTCAGGGGCTAAGTTTATCTCAGAGTGACAAGTAAGCAGCTCTTGTTTCATTCAGTTAGAGGCAATTTTGATGGGACAAAAGCTAATTTAAAAATTAAATCAATATTAAATAAAAATATATAGACATGTTATAAATCTATTTTTATTTTATAAAAATATATAATTTTGTTTAAAATTTATAAAATAAATCGAACAATTAAATAAGTAACTTAAAATAAAAAATTATTAAAATTAATTAACAAATTAATTTAAGAGTCCATATTAAAAATATATTCCTTTTGTATTTTCCCTCCCAGAGCAACCATTTTTGCTCAGGACAGGTAGCATTATTTGTGGGTACCTATTTGATAGGAAAGGATCCTGGCTGCAGAATATTTCCCTCATCCTTGGACATCTTTTTTTTGTCACACTATCCTACATTCTGATTTTCTTTTGAGTTTAATCTCTCTTTTAAAAGATTTAAATGTGGTGATTTGCAGCTTAGTTTGAATTACTGTAATGGGCTTCCCTGGTAGCTCAGCTGGTAAAGAATCTGCCTGCAATGTGGGAGACCTGGGATCCATCCCTGGGTTGGGAAGATCCCTTGGAGAAGGGAAATGCTACCCATTCCAGTATTCTGGCCTGGAGAATTTCATGGACTATAGTCTGTGGGGTTGCAAAGAGTCAGACATGGCGGGGCGACTTTCACTTTGACTGTAATGGAACTCTGTACTTGCTTCTAATACCTGGTGAGGATCATTTCACTGTGGAACTGGGGCTGTTGACTAAACAGCTTATTTAGGAGTCTCCTAAGGTTGAGGCTTCCCTGGTGGCTCGGTGGTAAAGAATCCACCTGCCGATGCAGGAGACTCGGGTTGAATGCCTAGGTGGGGGATTCTGATCCCTAAGAGAAGGAAATGGCAACCCACTTCCAGTATTCTTGCCTGGGAAATCCGACCGACAGAGAAGCCTGGTGGGCTACAGTCCCTGCAGTCACAAAGAGTTGAACACAACTGAGCAACTCAATGTCAAGGCCAGGGTGGTGGCTGGAGGCATCCCCAGGTGGAATGTTTAAATGAGTGTCTTTGGGAGTCCTGAGGCCCCAAAGGCAGTTGGGGGTGGTGAGTGAAGAGAGGGCATTGGAGGGACAATGAAAGAATGCAGAAGACAAACTGTGATTACACAAGAGTTCCTGGGGCTGTTCCTGCTCTGGAATCCCCCTGCCTCAGGTGCTTACTTACCACCTAACTCCACTTAGCTTCCCTGGATGCTGGGTTTTAGGTGAGTCCCAGCTCCCAGGAATCTGTGCATTCCGAGTTCCCCTCTGTAGTCAGCTGCTGGTAGTCTGCCTGGCCCTGGAGTCTTGAGTTGGGGCCAGGACAGATTTGAACCTTTGGGAACTGGGTATGTTAACACTCCCTTCACCAGAATTGCTTTCTGACTTGAGGACAGCTTACCATCCACAGTTCCATGTGTCCCTTCATCTTCCCCCAGCTCCACTGGGAGTCAGAGAACAGCCCAGAGGCTGGCCTGCTCACCCAGACTCCGGTCTGACTGTTCAGGGGAGCGTTTCCTAAGTGCTTTATGTCTCCATGCTGTCTTGTCTCAGTAACTTGCTGTTTTATTTCTTGATCGCAGCTATTTATCTTGTGAACTTTTATTATCGATCTGTGGCTGTGATAACCAGACCCGATTTGTCCTTGGCCAAGAGCAGCCCCCTCTCTCCCTTCAGTCTGTCTGCAGAGCAGTCCCATCTCTTGGCACATCCTCCCAGCTCTCCTAACTATTCCTGTTCGTGACTCTCCTGTTTAGGTCTCCTGTTGCAGTGACCACCAGTGCAAGTGGCTTCCGGCTCCCATGGACACCTTCTCCACCCAGAGCCTGGCCCTGAACATCACGTCTTGTCAGGACACCCCTGCTGCTCTTCGGTATGCCTGGACCCCATGGCCTTGTGAATATAAGCAGTGTGCCCTGTACCACCCCACCAGTACCCTGCCAGCTCCTCCCTTCCTTGCTCTCATTACAAGCCCGAGCCCTGGCTATCACAGCAGGACTGCTAAATAATTTCATAGCGGTGTAATCATGTCTTAGACACAAGTGTGGCTCCTTTAGATTTGGGTATTTAGGAGTTTAAATGACAACTACTGATTTTTAATGGAAATTAATCAAACTGCCTCATTGAAAGCACCCGGCTAGCACATGGCTGTTTCCATATTCTAAGATCCCAGGGTGGTAGGCAAATGGAACGCTTGCCTTATGTCCTCAGCCAGGCCAGGTATCCATATTAGACTAATTACCAACTACAAACAAGTTGAACCTGTCATTCACTTCCTTCATTATCTGGAGTGAACAGTCTTTTGTGTTACCTCTAGACTGTGGAAACTCAGGATTGGAAGAGATTTCAAGGTCGTGGAGGCTGACTAGCATTTACGTGTTTGTTTTTTAATAAAATCTGACAAGTGGTTATCAAATTTCTGTAGTTTCCATTCTAAACTTCCCAACAGTTTTTCCTCACGTGGAACTGAAATGTTTCTTTTGGTACACAACAGTCTTTCAGAGAATTGAAGATGGCCCTGTTTTGTGCTAAGCCAAAACCAATTCTGTTCCTTCAGTCTAAATGCTAATGTGAACATTTAAAACAAAGAAACCCCAACCACGCGCTGGGATTTTGGGAGGTGCGAAGGAACGGCGGCGAGGTGGAGCAGCCCGTGCGGAACCACGTGACTGCGGAGGGCGCAGAGCGGCAGACAGCGGATCGGGCTCTTGAGAGGTGAGAGGTTTAACGACGGAAATAATCCAGATGGGAGAGCAGAGAGCCTTAAAATAAAGCTACAGGATAACATTTAGAAAAATAATCCGGATGGGACAAATGTGAAAGAGGGCTTTGGTGTATGCTGTTGAGAATCATAATGGTGTTTACTGGCTGATTGAAAACAGCTGACGGCATTTGATAATTGTCATCTATTAAGAAGCTGGAAATAAAAGTATCATCCTGAGTCATGGGTACACACTAATCTCTAGACAAAACTGCGTTTGGAACAGGCTTGCAAACTGTCCTTTGAAGCTGAGAAAGGAGCGAGATAATCTCGCGAGTAGTTTCCATTGTCTTAATGTGAAAAACAAGCACAGAAGCACAGGCATCACTCCCCACACCTGCCCCAAGGCGTCCTAGTGTAACTGAACAGCAGGAGTGCTTTGTTAGTAACAGGATTTTATTTAAAATTTGATTTATTTTTTAATTTTTTGGCTGTGCCACACAGCAAGCAGAATCTTAATTCCCCGACTAAGGATTGAACCCGTGCCCCCTGCAGTCAGTAACCACTGGACTACCAGGGAAGCCCCAGTACCAAGATTTTAGTTAGCAAAAACCAAAACAGCTATACAGCATGCAAGGAACTTTGGCTCCTCTGAGGACTTCTAGCGTACAATTAACTTCTCATGCTTGCACCCTGGTCTCTGACTCATTTGACCTCACAGAAACCACAAACCCTGCACCAACTCCTGAGAAAAAAAATGAATCTACTGTCTACCCCCATCATAGAGGCGCTCAGTAGCTGTTCTAACCTGGAAGGAGCAAGAGACGGCCAAGAGCTCTAGGCCCATGTTCCCTTCACTCCTAGTAACCTAGGGCACACCATATAACCAGTTAGGTTTAGGTAGTGGATATCTTAATGCAAAGTCATGTGAAAATTAATTTATTTTTAATGGTTGAATAACTTAAAACATTCTGCAGAAATTCAGTTTATTTTCCAACTGAAAATAATACTGTTTGAAAGTGAAATTTATGATCACAGTAGAAGACTTGGATGCTAAAGAAGAGTATAAGCAAGTAAAAATCACTCCCAAATTCATCATCTGGACACAGTGTTTTGGTGAACATCACTTGATTTGTTTGGGTCACATTTTAAATACCACTACAGGGGTATATTCTTTTGTAATTGGTGTTTTTGACTTATTCTAACAAAGTAACTTTCTTAGGTAAAGTGAAAAGAGATTTCATTTGCTTCAGTTTGTGGGTGCCCCATACTTTAACCAATTTGCTATTAGTGGACATAGAGGGTTTTAAACTAATACTGTGATAACTGTTACATGTCAATGTCATTCTGCACTTAATCTCTTAGGGTCCTTAATGTGGACCAACAGGTTTAAGGATAAATACATTTAACATTTTAATGCCTACAGCTTAACCCTTCCAAAGGATTCAACAGTTGACATTCCCACCAAGGCAGAGTCCCGTATTTCTGCCCTATTCTCACCAACATTGAATGTTGTCAAACTTAAATCTTTAACAATAGATGAAAAAAATTTTAGGTGTATAGCTACGACAGTGTTTTTCAAGTTATTTAAAACAATGATCCATAGTAAAAACACTTTGTATCATATATCCCCATGTGCATCATGTGAATGGGAGATAAACACCTATATACACAGTATAGTTGAATTCAACCTTTCAACATGCAATGCATTCCAGTATGTTGTCTTCTAACTTAATTTTAAAAAGACGTGGGTCTTGACTGACTGCCAAAGTTGAAACAACTAACAAGGTTGAGCTTCTAGGGAAGCTACAAATGAATACTTATTAAAGTAAACCATGCACTAACTTATGGGCTTCCCTTGTGGCTCAGCTGGTAAAGAATCCACCTGCAATGCAGAAGACCTGGGATCGATCCTTGGGTTGGGACGATCGCCTGGAGTAAGGGAAAGGCTACCCACTCCAGTATTCTGGCCTAGAGTACTCCATGGACTGTATAGTCCATGGGGTCACAAAGAGTCAGACACGACTGAGCGACTTTCACTTCATGCACTAGCTTATAAAAACTTTTTAATGTCTTTCTTAAAATGAAGCTCACTGTGAACTTGTGATAACTCGGGCTGTGAGAGAATGGAAAAATATAGATTATGCAGCAGATACCATTTCTGTGTTAAGTGCAAATGGGTTCTGGCATCTGATGCAGAGAAATAAGAAAAATGAAAACATGCAAGTTTTGAGTGATCTCCTTTCTATCCCTGATTTGCTATTATCCAGATTTTATTATATTTTTGCACTGTAAAAGTTATACAAACTTGTAAGACCATAACTAAGAGTCATAAAATTAACAGTCACTTCAGCTTCTGATACGTTATGGTGGCCAGTGTGATGTGCACTAAAGGCTGCATTTGATCCATCCCTCGGCTGTCCAGGTACAGTCCCATAAAGTGTCAGGCCCCGTTTGTTTTCTCCCTGTTAGTGGCGATGGACTGTAGCACAGTGACAACTCAGTTCTCACCACTCCTTCCCCAGCCTTCTACCTCTGGCCTCCTCTGGTTCCTTCCATTCCAGCCAGCCCTGGTTCCTGGCTGGGTGACAGTGAATCATCACACAAGGTACTATGGAGGTGAACTGGCTGGGTTTCAGTGATGGGGTAAGCCTCTACCTTAATGCTTTAAGTGGAGTCCAGAAAATTCTCATATAGAATGCAGTGTTATTACACGACTAATGAACTGATGGGGTGAGTCTGTTATGGAGGATGGGAACCAATCATGTTATTTGTGTTAATGTGTGGCTTCAATGTATTCAGTGGAGCCACAAAGGGGATGTAGACAAGGCTAGAGATGACTTTTTGAATCCTCTTGTGAAATGTGAAAAAGAACAGTGGGCTTTGGACTGGACCTTCCAGCTTGGGGAAGAGTAGTATCTGATTCAGATCACACCAACATGAAGATAAAGCAGCTGCAGGGGCTGAGACTTACAGTCAACGATCCAGGCTCAGAATAAGGGCGGAGGGTTGTCAGAAGGTGTAAGATTCTGATTATATCATGACAACAAGATGAAAATAAGCAGAACTGTCAACAGAAATTTATTACTAAAAATAAAACAGTTGAAGTTTTTCCCAGGAAAGCTGTCACCATAGGAACCTCTGTGACAAAATGTTGTTAATTTACTATCTTCTTCACTCCTGAGTTGCTGCCTTCTTCTATATAATCTAAATGTTACTTAGTTTAAGCTAAAATACCCATCCTGATGAGAATGATGTGGTATCGATCCCTTTTACTTCAGTCGGAAGACTGAGATGGGCTACATGGCGACGGAGACTTCAGGTGCTGTAGGTGAGCATCTACCAACGGTTCATGGGTCAGAAACATGGGTTGGTAAGAAGACACAAAGGCTGTGGGCTGAAGCTCCGGGAGGTCCAAGGATCCTGGAGAAAAAAATTCCTTGAGTTCCACTGCTGCCTGGGAATCTTAGGAGACTGGCTTGATCAGACACATACATATCCTTTTAATTCTTTCAACTCCTTCGCATCTGTCAGCCCAATTCTGACCTTGTCTGATGAGACAGGACAGATGTTTACTTTTACAATGACACAAACTGGCTAAAATAACAGCAATTGGTGCTGGGAAAGCTGGAGAGCCACATGTAAATCAATCACAACCCCACACCCTACACAAAAATAAACTCAAAATGGCTTAAAGATTTTATATAAAACACGACACCATAAAACTCCTAGAAGAGAACACAGACAAAACATATGACATAAATTGTATGTTTTATGTTTTCTTAGGTCAGTCTCCCAAGGCATAAGAAATAAAAGCAAAAATAAACAAATGGGATCCAATCAAACTTAAAAGTTTTTGCATAGCAAAGGAAACCGTAAAACGAAAAGACAACCTATGGACTAGGAAAAAATATTTACAAATGATTTGACTGACAATAGTTTTGTTTTGAAAACATACTAAGAGCTCATACAATTAAAAAAAACCCAACTGAAAATGAGCAGAACTTCTAAACAGACATTTCTCCAAAGATGAAATACAAATGTCTAATAGGCACATGAAAAGATGCTCATCATCCCTAATTATTACAGAAATGCAAATCAAAACTACAATGAGGTACCACCTCACATTGGTCAGAATGGTCATCATTAAAGAGTCTACAAAATAATAAATGTTGGAGACTGTGTGGGGAAAAAGGAACCCTTCTACACTGTTGACAGAATGTAAGTTGGTGCAACCACTGTGGAAAACAGTATGGAGGTTCCTCAAAAAACTAGAGTTATAAATATGATCCAGCAATCCCACGCCTGAGCATATACCCAGACAAAACTCTAATCCAAAAAGATATGTGCACCCCTATGTTCATAGCAACATAATAGCCTGACAGATGAATGAATGAAGACGTGGTATGTAAACATATATACACATACATACATACAATGGGATATAGGTCAGCAATTAAAAAAAAAAATGAAATAACGCCATTTGCAGCAACATGGATGGACAGAGGTTATACAAAGTGAAGTCAGAAAGAGAAAGACAAATACCATATGATATTGCTTAAATGCGGAATATAAAGTACAACACAAATGAACATACCCACAAAACAAAAACAGACTCATAGAGAACAGACTTGTGGCTGCCAAGGGAGGGGAAAGGACTGGGAGTTTGGGATTAGTAGACCAGACATGCGGACTAGTATATACATGAATAAGATGGATGGGTATCTCGTGGATGGATGGATAAAAAACCATCCATGATGGATAAAAAACAAGGTCCGAGTGTATAGCACAGGGAACTACAGTCAATATCAAGCGACAAAACATAAAAGAATATAAAATATATATGTATAACAATCACTCCGCTGCACAGCAGAAATTAACAGTGTAAATCAACTAAAATAAAATGTTAAAAAAAGAAAGAAAAAAAAGAAAACTGTGGCTGAAATAGATTAAGTAACTTGCCTAAGGTTACAGAGCACAGTAGGCAAAGACAAAGAAGTTAATTCTTCCCTCATTTCCCATCCAGAGCTCTCCCTATGACTCCCATGCTGGATCCCCTGATCACTCCACTCATTTGTGGGGGGAATCCATGGAGCATAGGCAGGACCAAGGCCATGGATCTCCTCACTACATGTGATGTTTCCCACAGTAAACTTCCCCTGAGAGTTCTGCTGAGGACTTATCTAGCTTAGAAAATGAGCTGCCCTAAGCTCCTGGTGAGCCACCCCAGAATCTCAGCCATGCCTTGAGACTTCTACTAGGGCTACCTGTGGCTGGAGCAGGGAAAGCCTTTGTCACTCACTGCCCAGGTCAGTGGGATACTCAGCGATGAAGGAAGAGGGCAGCTTAAAAATGGCCAACTTGCAAACCAGAAGGGAAAAATAAAAAAGATACCTTGTAGAATGGGATCACTATGATCTTCATCAAAGCTATGTCTCTGAAAGGCTTCAAAGCTTGTAGCTATGTCATTCTCTAGCTGTTCTTGTGGTGGCGGGCTGTCTCCAGGTTTGCACACGTCAAACTTCACCCACTGGTAACTGCAGGACCACAGGGAACATTACTGAGTCATCTTTTGGCTGTTAACGATCCTTTCGTCCCTCCAAAGGGATCAGGTATTTTTTTATTTAGGTCTCTCCCATATATATCTGAAAAACATATCAACTAACCAAAATTGAAAAGCACACAGACAGGCGTCTCTAGTGACACTTATTCTGCAGGACTTCCCCATCCGTTTGCTGTCGTGATGCACACAAATAAGACCTCCAGGACAGCGGGATACTGTCCACAGGCCGCAGAAGACAATACTGTGCCTTAGGTACAGAAGCAGCTCAATAAATAAGAGGAATGAGCAGAGCAGTGACCACCAGTTTAGTCCCTGGCCCACGGATCATGGAACTTCTTTCAAGGAAATGGATTCAATCCCACTTACTTGACACATTTCCGAGCTCCTGGACAACTCTGGATCAGGTTGTGGATGGTTGGATGAGAAAACCCAAAAAAGTCAGCTCCAGACGGATGCAGGTTGGGTATTAGTTTCCCCCTAAATGGGAGAGAGAGAATTTTTGCTTGAGAGCTGAGAGATGAGTATGAACACACAGAGTAGTCTTTCCTGACTTGGAGAGTCTGGAGACTGTAGCTGCCAAGATACGCCAAGGACACAGGCTAGCTTTCTATACAATAAGGGATCTCTACTCATTAAAAGCAAGAGAGGAGGTCTCACTGTACCCCAACTGACCTTTCTAGCCTGCCTGCCAGTTACTGGTCAACTTACATAGCCGCACTGATGGTCTTGAGCAGCTCGGCGTGACAGGCGTCAGCGGAGGAGCTGATGATAGCATTCTGGGGGTCGTCTTCAGGAACAATTTCAAACTGAGAAAGATAAGGAGCAATGAGCCCAGTCTTCAGGGAGAAGGTGGCAGAGTCAAACTGCTGCTACTGCTATTCTTCACTCTGGAACCTGAAGCAAGGTGCACCTCTTGTTTAACAGTGTCTTGGCTGTTAGACACTCCAAGCCATAAAACAAAGGAAGGCTTTCAGCCGTTCGATTCTACACCCTTTATTTAACTACTGTCCAGAGGGCAATGCTTAATTTTTCCATATCTTTCCAGATGCTTTCTTATCCACTAACATATTTATAAGCTATAAATATAGATATTCTAAAACAAATGAGATTGTTCTCCACATAATCTTATGTTGATTTTACATTATCTAGGAAGAGATCTAGGCCATTTTGACTACAAATCCCCATTTCACTTTATTTGTAAAATATCTTGATTGTTTATAAAAAGAAACTGTTAGATCAAGATTCTACTAATACTGAGGAATTTTTGCCAGCAAAGTTATTTTATAACAAGTGTGATCTAGCCAACAATTCCCTGACGAGTTTTCTATACTGTTTAGACTTCTGGCAAAAAAAAGAAAATTAAATTCTTTTCTGTAACAGGTTCTATATTTAGTCAGTTAAATTCCATGACCAACTGGTTTTCTATAAAGTTCAATTAAGCAGTTTCCAGTCTTTTAAAGTTTAATCAAATTATTCCACACAGGATTAATCTATTTTCTATATATCTCTATATATACACCCACACCCACACACTATATATATTTATATATAGTATATATATCTTTACAATTATGTACATTTATAATTTTTTTTTTTAGACTCAAAACAAACCTTACTGAGTAGCTTCTACTACTGTTAGTTTTCTTCTGTGGTTATAATTTCATTTGATTCAATCTTCCTGTGTCAAATTTCAGAGCTCTTTCAATTTTGTCAATAATAAATTATCTTGTGAGTAGTTTCAGTCAGAATGGTTTTGTTATTTCAATGACACACGTTGCAAATTTAACATTCTGATGGTTTATATTGATTTCTCAGCTAATTCATGAAAAAACTGAACAATTATCTTCAAATATTTCAGGGTTGCTCTTCTATTTGATATTGATCATGCCAATTCCAATCTTTTATATTTTGTGTACACTTATATATCCTATCTGAGCAAAGCACAGTTAAAAGCCTAAAATGTATTATTTTGGTCTTGGGATCTTTCTCTACTTCATTCTTTTAACTGTTGTATAATATTACACAAGGTGGATATATCTTAATTTTTAACCATTCTCCTACTGATGGATATTTAGGCTACTTTTAAATTCTTGCTATTGCAAATAATGTCACAATTATACTGTTATATGTAACTCTTCTGTTCACATTTGCGCATTTCTCTAAGACATTCTAGAATATCTAGAAGTATCCTGGATCAAAGAGTCACACATTAAAATTGTTGATACTACCCCAGCAGCCTTCCAAAAAAAGAAACGTTACAATTTTCACTCCTACTAATGCCATTTGTACTTGTTTTCCTACACACTGGCCAACATTTGCTATTATCTATCTGATATTTGAGTATGAGAAAAATGAGATCTTTTTGTTTTGTTTTCATCTCCCTAACTACAAGTGATGTCTGCTCTCATCGACCATCTGCACTGTTTCTGTGAAATACCTGTTTTTTTTTTTTTTCTTTTCTCATCTGATTGCTTTTATATCTTAGACTACAAGAATCTGGATTTTAATCCACTGTGATATGTTTTCTTCTTGTTTGTTGCTTGAGTTTTAACTTTGATTATGGTGGTTTTTGTCATTCAGAAGTGTTTAAAATTTTAATAGTCAAATCTGTTACTATTTTCCATTATAGCTTCTACTTTTCACATCTTGCTGAAGAAAACCTTTCACCTCACCCTAGGACTATAAAAGTATTGTTCTATGTTTTAACATATTATAGTATAGAACATTCTATGAAGCTAAAGCAAGTAAAAGTCACATTGGCATTTATAGTCAAATAGATGAAATAGAACTGTCTGGAAACACAACAAAGTATTACACGTATTTAGTATACATTAAAGGTGTCACTTGATGTCAGTTAGGGAAAAAAATGAAAGCTCAGTCTGTGGAATTTTCTAGGCCAGAATACTGGATAGCCTTTCCCTTCTCCAGGGCATCTTCCCAACCAGGGATCAAAACCACGTCTCCCGCACTAGACGCAGATTCTTTACCAGCTGAACCACAAGAAAAGCCCACTTCATTTCACTTCAAAGGTGTCACTTGATGTCAGGGAAAAAAATGAAAGCTCACAAAGTACCTGAAAATTCTGTCTGGATGGACTAATGGCTTAATAAAAGAAACAAAAACCCCTACAGAATCTGTGTTTTCAAAAATATTTTAGCATGTGTCTTTCAGGGCTCCCTTGGTGGCTCAGATGGTAAAGAATCCACCTGCAATGCAAGAGAACCAGGTTCAATCCCTGGGTTAGGAAGATCCTCTGGAAAAGGAAATGGCAACCCACTCCAGTATTCTTGCCTGGAGAATCCCATGGACAGAGGATCCTAGTGGGCTACTGTTCATGGGATGGCAGAGTCGGACATGACTGAGCAACTAACACTTTCAGAGGGAATTAAGGACCGGCTTGTTGGTTGCCATTTACGTTCTATAAGGATTCTGATTAGATTTTCCTTAAATACATAGATTTGTTATAAACATTGCTACAACATCAAGTCTGTCAGAACACTGTCTAAAGAGAAATGCTGCATGGCCAAGGTCATCAGAACTCTCAGCTGCATTTAAGAGCCTTCTAACAAGGATAGGAGTGATGCAGTATTATCCACAAGTGGCAGACAGGCTCTCAGCTTCTGCTCAAAGCTTCCACCCCATTTTCCAGCCATCTGCAACATCATCAGACAGCGAAGCCTGCAACTCTGACAACAGTCTATCTTCCCCAAGGATCAGAGGACATGGTGTGGGAAAATGAACCGTCTTGAACCACGTACTGAGAGGATGCGCAGTGGTTAAGAGTCTGCCTACCAACGCAAGGGACACGGGCTCAGTCCCTGGTCCCAGAAGATCTCACATGCTGTGCAGCAGCTAAGCCCATGCGCCACAACTATTGAGCCTGCATGCCTAGAGCCCGTGCTCCTCAAGAAGAGAAGCCACCACAATGAGAAGCCACGTGCAGCAATGCAGAGCCAGTGCAGCTGAACATAAATGAATACATTAAAAAAGAAAAAGAGCATGTGCAGTCAAAAGTGAATATGTAGTTTTCTGCTGCCTCCATTTCAGTTCCACCTGAACTGGCAGTGTCACACTAATCTTCCACAAGTGTAAGCATACATTTCACACACGAGCAGTTTGGTCAGGCCTCACATGGTCACCACTAACGTGAGGAGCAGAACGGTTCGGGGGAAGGGGTGTCAGTCGGGGAATCACACAGATGCAGGTTCACATCCTGGCTCCATCAGTTACTGGCAGAGTGCCTGTCACAGAGAAGGTGCTCAGAAAAAGAGGGGGGAAAAAACCAACAAACCCCAGCAGTTATCCTTAAGGCGGGTACCTGAGGCTGCGTGCCACCATCCTTTATCTGACAGGTGTACAGGCACTCCTGGTCTGGACTCCTCATGCTGGCATAGACCCGAGTGCTGCAGTAGCCCACGGGGTAGATGGCAGTCTCGTCATGGAAGCCAGGTCGGTCGGTGATGATCTAGAAAAGAAAAGATTCCCCCCAACTTGCCACTGAGGTCGCCGGAGAACCGAAAAACCCAGGGTACTGTGGAAGCCTCTAGAACCACCTTGGGGCTGCAAAGAGTGACTCAGATCAGAGAGACAGAGCGCAGGATGTGTAGCCGATGAAAACAATCTGCTTTCCTAGGGACTGGAGGTTTTCAGGGGTTGCTCTGGATCAGCAAGGGACTGCTGCTAATGGGAACAGGGAGGGAAGGCTCAACCCCACTCCCGAATCTCTGCTTCTCCTTTCTCTTGGTTGCTGGGCTCACTCACCTCCCCCAGGCTATACACTGTTAGGCCCCCTAGTCCGATGGGGAACACAGGCCGTCCTGAGGGGTCCAGGGCAATGGGCTGAACCGGCTTGCGAGCACCTGCCTCCATTTTCTTTTTCTTGGATGTTTTCTTCAGAACTGAAACGCAAATCTGGGGTCACCCACTTTAGGCCCCTCCCAATGCTGAGGGGAAGGGAAAAAACTTACACGATGCTAAGAGCAATGAGCCAATCCTGGTTTCACGCACACACTGAAAGGGCACATGGGGCTCTTCCTCAAAGCCCTGTTCATCTTTCTAACCCGCCCACCTGGCTGTAACCAATTTCAGCATCAGTGCTTAGGATCTAGAAGCCTTATATTTTGTATATAAGGCTTCACTTATAAGATCAGCAATTTCCCAAGCCATCTGTGTGCTCAAAGGCCACCGAGCCCATTTCCCTGCCTCTAGGAAAGACTGAACTGGAGGCTCCCAGACAGCTGGGAGTGTAGGAGAAGTGGGGGAGACCCTGAACTGCTCCCATTACGTTTAATCAGGTCTCACTGTGAGTACTCTACCCGGAGTGGCTTGAAGACACTTGGTTTTCATGGGCTTTTACCAGGGGTGCTTAAGGACCAGCGAGACTTTACATCATCTCTGTGGCCGAGTGTCTACCAGTCAGGACCAGGTTCTTGTCATTAGTTGCTGAGCCACCAGGACAACTGATATCCTCTCCCCAAGGTACCTTCCAGTTTGTTGTTCTCTTTGCCTTTTTCTTTTTTCTCCTTCTTGGATTTCTTCCCAAATGGTTCCTCAGCCCCAGTGGTTGGCCCAGAAACCGGCCCAGCTCCCTGGAGGGTTCCCACAGAGCTGGCCACACTGTAAGTCAGGGGCAAACTGGAGGTGTGGGAAGGAGCTGCAGCCTGTACGTCCCCTTCAGTTAGGGCCTGCAGCTGGAGGAGCTTCTTCAGCAAGTACCTGAGGTTGGGGAAGAAAGGAAGCAGGGGTATGAGCTTCTGTTTTGGCTCATATATTATTCTGTCCGTATTTTATTCAAGCACTAGGAAGTCAGAAGTACATGCAGAGATGATCACAGTCACAAAAGTAAAGTTCTGCTGCTCACTCAAAGAGTACTACATACTGAATAAATATTTATAGGCAAAAATGCAGCTTTTTTTTCTTCCCTGGCTTTTATAGTAGCAGAGTTATAATAAGATTACTTATTAGATGTGGTCAGAGGGTTTTGTCAGAAAGATGGATCACACTGGTGGCCGGTGCAAAGTACAAATATCTTGATGGAGGAAAAAACCCCCAAGAGTGCTAATACCATATCAATCACCAAAAATATGATTCTGAACACAAAGTGACCCCAGCTCACCGTCTCTCTTCTTTTGCTTTAAGAAATTTTTCTTCAAGACGAGCAATTTCATCACAAATAGCAGCATTTTCCTTGAAGAAAAATTTGGAATATAATCACACAAAAGGAATAAAAGATCAAAGTACGCTGAGAAGAGGAACTATATTCTAAACCAAAGAGGTATGTGTTGGTAGGGAGAAGAGCCAGTCTACACTGCAGACAAACTGTAAACAAACCTGTAAGTAAAGGCAGGGCCAACTTCTACTATGGGCACAGTAGTAATTTGGAAACTGCACCACCTCTGAGTGAAAAGGGGGAGTTAGTAATAATTTTTCCAGAATAATACGGCAAAGTAGGGTTGTCCCAGGAAGATCAACACATACGGTCACCTTAATTAGGGTAGACTTCAGCAGCAAGAAGGCCATACTGCTTAAATCTATCGATACTTTAGCTCAACCCTTATAACCATGGGGATTGTCCTCATTCCCAAGTGCCTTGACTCTTAGGGAGCTTATAAATCCAACCTAACCCAAAGCAAACCATGCAGTAATGAACCTTAAAGAGAAAAAATCTGGATGGAACAAAATCAAGCCTAGTCTATAAAATTTTAAACTTCATAACCTATTTACATGTATTCAAGCATCATCTTTCTTTACTGATGGCGCCACTGATCTCCCAAACATGAGTCCTGAGGAGTCTGTTTCAATCTGGATGGTCCACAGTCGGGACCTCAAATGCTGAACGATCAAAACAATACCTTTCTCCTTCACAAAACCTTCTTCATGGGTCTGATGGAACCAACAGCCTAATAATACAGATGCCAAGCTTTAGGTACCGCTGATATTCAGGGATAAAAGAAAGGCAACATCAGTTAGACACCAAATCCTTTTAATTCTGCTCTTCTTACTTTTCTCCGCAGGTGCCAAATAAATGTCCTCAGAATAAGTGTTCTATTGCCAAACCTTTCCCTGTGCATCCAAAAAAGCTAAGCAAATTTTGGTATGCGAAGAGGTAAGGTGTTGATTCACATGTGGGAGGACATTTGAGATACTTGCTATCTCCAAGCACTGAGCTGCGCTTGAGCAAGCCACAATATCGTCTAAGGGTTGTGGATGGCAAACCATTGAAAGAGTTCATTCATTCAATAAAGCCGGTGCATCTACAATAAAAGCGGGGACTATTGAAAGCTTCATGTGCCTGTTCAGGGAAGGGGTCGGCTGTGGGTGTGCGAAGTGCGTGGGAAACAGGCTGCGGTAATGGAAGTAATAAACTAGAATCAGGTGTTTGACTTGTTGGGAGTCAGGGCTCTGCCATAGTTCTCAAGTTTCTCTGGAGAACCAAAGGCATTTCCAAGAATTCTGTGGCAATAATGATAATGACTAAAGCTTACTGACACATCTTCTAGGTACTGGCCCCTTAACTTTCTTCACTTAATCTTCATTAACTCAGCAAGGTAGGTAGTTAGCGCTCATTTGCAGACGAGGAAACAGAATTACAGGAATTACCTAATTCGCACAAGGCTAACAAGTAATGTACCCTGGAAGAGCTAACATTCTATTAACACTGCCACTCTGGGAAGGGGAACAGTTCGGGGAAAGATTTCAGGAGTTAGGAGAGGCTAAAAGTGGAGAAGGCCCGAGCGGCGGCATACTTACAAAAACCGTGGCTTTGGCCGCTCTGCGCAGCCGCAGGTACTTGAGCCGGTACTTCTCGTTCTGGCTCTTCTTCGGGAGCTTTTTCATCCTGGCCTTGCTGGACTGCAGCGGGTCTCGCGGCGAGGAGGCCAGGCTGCCCAGCAGACTCATGGTCCGGCCCCGCTATGGGGGCTCCAGGGCGCGGCCTGCATCAGCCCTTCGGCTGAGGAGCGGCCCTCAACGCCGGCTTGGTCTAGTCTGGGCTGGCCAGGGAGCAGGCCTCTAAAAACCGACCTCTCTGGAAGGTTCACCAAGCGCCTGACTAGAGCAGCCGCCTCCTGCACTTCCGCGTCTACCTCGGAAGCCAGCCGCGACCGGAGGTTACGTCACGGCGTCAACCTCACGTAACTTCCGGTGCTGGGAGCTGTTCGGTCTCCGCAGGGCGGATCCGCGGCTCCGGAGCCGGAGAGGAGGGCGGGGCCTGGTGAAGAGGGAGAGCGGCTGGAAACGACCGTTTGAGACCTTGTGTACATGTGTGTGTTTAGCTGAGGCTTGTTACTCTTGAGCTAAAGACCAACACACAAAAATCACACGGTTCGTCAGCCCAAAGTGTTTCAGCACCTCTTCCACATTCCTTAGATTGGCCTTCCCCGATTGTACGACGCGCTGGAGCGCCATAAGCGGGCTACTGTTGTCTTTGCTTCTTTTCTTCATACAGCTCGCATGGATTTTTCCTGAGGGCCTACTACGCTATCATTTTACTGGGATTACAGTGGTGAATAGAAAAAAGAAGTCCCCTGCTTTCAGATTAGTAGGGAAGATGGAAGGTTTAACGGGCACTTTTAATAAGGAGCTTGCACTAAGTAGGCACTCTGTAAATATTTGCGTAAGGAAACCGAAAGTATGTTTCTGTGGTTAAACTTACATAGCTCTAACTCTGTAACCAAGATCTGCTTGATATCATCAAATAAGTAGAATAGACAGTTCTTTAGAATGCGGTATTGTTAACTGTACTGGGTTGGAAGGTAAAAGGCTTGCAGTATTCTTTTTCTCCCCCCAGCCATGCCACTAACTAGAGTGAGCCTCTGGGTCCCAGGCTTCTCAAAACCCAGGTATGCGCTTTAGAATGATGAGGTGAAAGAGAGTTATAAACTGAAAGATTCTGTACTGATACCTAATTACTGTTGTGTATACTCAAAATTTGGAAAAGGTCAGTTTTCATTCCAATCCCAAAGAAAGGCAATCCCAAAGAATGCTCAAACTACCGCACAATTACACTCATCTCACATGCTAGTAGAGTAATGCCCAAAATTCTCCAAGCCAGGCTTCAGCAATATGTGAACCGTGAACTTCCAGATGTTCAAGCTGGTTTTAGAAAAGGCAGAGGAACCAGAGATCAAATTGCCAACATCCGCTGGATCATCGAAAAAGCAAGAGAGTTTCAGAAAATCATCTATTTCTGCTTTATTGACTATGCCAAAGCCTTTGATTGTGTGGATCACAATTAACTGTGGAAAATTCTGAAAATTCTGCCTCTTGAGACAACTGTATGCATGTCCAGTTAGAACTGGACATGGACCAACAGACTGGTTCCAAATAGGGAAAGGAGTACGTCAAGGCTGTATATTGTCAGCCTGCTTATTTAACTTATATGCAGAGTACATCATGAGAAACGCTGGGCTGGAGGACGCACAAGCTGGAATCAAGATTGTTGGGAGAAATATCAATAACCTCAGATATGCAGATGACACCACCCTTATGGCAGAAAGTGAAGAGGAACTAAAAAGCCTCTTGATGAAAGTGAAAGAGGAGAGTGAAAAAGTTGGCTTAAAGCTCAACATTCAGAAAACTAAGATCATGGCATCTGGTCCCATCACTTCCTGGCAAATACATGGGGAAACAGTGGAAACAGTGGCAGACTTTATTTTTTTGGGCTCCAAAATCACTGCAGATGGTGAATGCAGCCATGAAATTAAAAGACGCTTACTCCTTGGAAGGAAAGTGATGACCAACCTAGACAGCATATTAAAAAGCAGATATATTACTTTGCCAACAAAAGTCCATCTAGTCAAGGCTATGGTTTTTCCGGTGGTCATGTATGGATGCGAGAGTTGGACTGTGAAGAAAGCTGAGTGCCGAAGAATTGATCCATTTGACCTGTGGTGTTGGAGAAGACTCTTGAGAGTCCCTTGGACTGCAAGGAGGTCCAACCAGTCCATCCTAAAGGAGATCAGTCCTGGGTGTTCATTGGAAGGATTGATGCTGAAACTGAAACTCAGATACTTTGGCTCCCTCATGTGAAGAGTTGACTCATTGGAAAAGACCCTGATGCTGGGAGGGATTGGGGGCAGGAGGAGAAGGGGACAGCAGACGATGAGATGGCTGGATGGTATCACCGACTTGATGAACTTGAGTTTGAATAAACTCTGGGTGTTGGTGATGGACAGGGAGGCCTGGCATGCTGCGCTTCATGGGGTCGCAAAGAGTCAGACACAACTGAGCAACTGAACTGATAGTCAAAATTTAGACTTCTAGAATTGTATATGGAAATTAAGAAAAATATGTACACTGTCAAAACAGTAAGTTACTGGAGAAAAACCTGAAGCTTAAATAAGAAACTTATGATCAGTTCAAAAAAAGAGGTTTAGGATAAAAAATTCAGGTACTTCGTTTCTAGAAATTGGAAGAATAGTGGCAAGAGTCTTGATAAAATGGCTTTCCCACAGAGAGAAAGGTTATGAGTCCTTTATGTCCATCCATAGTGTAAGGTGCCCCATTGGACCTCATGTTTCTAGTGTGCTTTTACAAACATACTCAAGGCAGCCTTATAGATTCATGTCCGGAAATTGCCAGGAATACTTTCAGCCGACCAACTATCCATATTCATACCTTTCATAGTATAGATTGGCACTTTACCTTGGAACCTGAAAATAGATTGTTCTAATTGACAGGAAGAGTTTTCTTTCTTCTTTTTCTTCTTATAATCCTTATTTGCTAACTGCCTGATTTATTTGATGTTCAGCTGTATTTTTTTCTTGCAGGCTTCATGATTTGACTTTGTTTTTACTATTCCTCCGTGTATATTACATATATCCTACCTAGTGGGAAGGAAAGTACTGTCATTTATCTTAGTTTGCAAGCTTCTCTGGCCAATGGATTTCTGTGGCATTTACATTAACATTTTATTTTTCATTAGAAACACTTCCTTATGATTTATGAAACAGTTCATGCAAAAATCAGAAAATATAAAGATTTTTAAAAATTCAAACATCTGCTACACGAGATGAATCACTTAACACGTTTAATTTTTTAAATTGAAGTATAGTTGATTTACAATATATTAGTTTCAGGTGTACAGCATAGTGATTCAGTATTTTTGCAGATTATATTTCATTTAAAGTTATTACAAGATAATGGCTGTGATTTCCTGTGTTATACAGTGCATCCTTGTTCTTATCTATTTCATATGTAGTAATTTTTATGTTTCATATTTTAATGCATATTTACATAGGTTAGATGATAATATAATATTTCCTCTTTTGTTCACTTACCACTGTTATAGTCATTTTGTAATGTTATTACAACTTCTTTATAAATGTAACTTTAGATGGCTGCTTAATATTCCAGTTGTGGTGTAATAATTTTACATAATTATTTATTTCCATATTTGACTTTTTTTTCCATTTCAAATTAGTTTAAGGGTTCCAGTTTCACTCCTCAGTGAAGTGAAAGTGAAAGTTAAAGTCGCTCAGTTGTGTCCGACTCTCTGCGACTCTGTGGACTGTGTTGTCCAATAGATTCTATGTATTTCTCACATGCTTCTTTGCTCTTTAGTTCATCTAGTTCTGAAGGGTTACCAAGTGTTATCTTGATCAGTCAACCATCTTCATAACAAAATTTGTTGACACACCGTGGATTTTCTGCTAGAGCTTCATTCATTTCAGTTATTTCTCCTGATAGAGAAGAATAGAACTCTCTAGCAGCTTTTATGCTTTCCAAAGCATCAGAGTCCTCTTGTTCAATTTGTTCCCAACTTCAGGCCAGCTACAGGAAAAACATCTCCCAAAGCTTCTTGTTCCTTATGTATTCAGAAGAATATTTATTTATTAGTGCCTATGATGACACACACTTTAGGTAACTTATTTAAGTGGAAAAGACAAGTACATGGGCTATATTAATACAGTGTAGTAAGTTTTATCTCAGAGGTAGGTATCAGACGATATGGCAACACTCAGTTGGGGGAGGAGTGTGGAGATGGGGATAGCTTCTTGAAGGAGGAGACCCTGGGCAGACTTTGAAGGAGAGCATGGTAAACTGTTTATCCTAAAAGGCCATAGAGTAAATACAGTGGGAAAAACCTGCCTCCATGAATAGCCTATAGAACTTTCTCCCTTTTTACAATGTCTAAACTTCTAGTTTCAGTGTTCTTCTTGTCTTCATATTATGCTGTAGACCTAATATATATATATATTTTATTTTATTCTTCAGCTCCAACTTTCAGATGTTTCCATATGATGATTTTATCTTCTCATCTTTGGGATGGCATAATACAGGATGTTCGACTCAGCTAAATCCAAGCTTAGCAATCCTAACATGGGTGTTTTTGTATATTAGTGCAGAGGCTTGTGAAAAAGGGGAGAGATTTTTACTTTCCATAGGACTTCTTGCTTCACAGTTTCTTAACTAAGGATTTTCATCACACATCCCATGGGTGAGATGTTTAGGTTTTGAGGGTTCTAAGCCAGCCAGTAAAGTCATGAAATCAACCATGGTGTCAATGTTGTGCTTCTGGGTGGCTGTGTCCTTCAGCTCACAAAGGACACTCAACCAGCTAAAAGAGATGAGCTCAGAGATGTTGGCTCGTAGGAAAAGAAGGATCACATTGAGGTCATTGATGGGACAGCCCAGCATTTTTCTGCTGAGGAGATCAAAAGCTGGGAGCATTTCGTAGATGGAAAGGAGCCGTTTGTCCCACCGGCAGAGCCGTGTGAGGTTGTATAGTATCACTGGAACCAACAGCGTGTAGATGGCTACGCTGGCGAGACTGACAATCTGGAAGACAGACAAAGAGGTCAGCCTGCATGTGATGAGGTCGGGGATGTGGGTCTCATCATGTAGCAGCCCTGTCTTGATGGAACAGCTGAATTCCTCTTGGAAGAAGACGTCCAGGTGAAAGTGGCCCAGGTACAGGTAGGTGGCGGAGGTGAAGAGGAGCAAGAGGGAATTCCTTAGGAGGTAGGTGGCCACTAGTGAGTGTGAGCGCTGCTTACAGGCTAGGTACCGCTCCAGCAAGGGGAATTCAAAGTACCGTTCTTTCCGAGCCCTGGGCAGGGGAAGAAAGTGGCCAAGGTTAGGAAGAAGCATTTAAAACTATATCCTGAGGGGGCTTCCCTGGTGGCTCAGTGGTAAAGAGCCCACCTGCCAATGCAAGAGACACGGGTTCAATCCCTGGTTTAGGAAGCTCCCACATGACGAGGAACAACTAAGCCCCTATGCCACAACTACTGAGCCTGTGTTCTAGAGCCTGGGAGCTGCAACTACTGAACCCACGTGTTGCAGCTACTGAAGCCCGTGGTCCCTAGAGCCTGTTCTCCACAAGAGAATTCAATGGAGTGAGAAGCCTGTGCATCACAACTAGAGAGTTGCTGCTGCTTGTCACAATTAGAGAAAAGCCCATGCAGCAACGAAGACCTGGCACAGCCAAAAAAAAAAAAAATAAAAATCAACTATATCCTGATGTACTTCTCTGGTTGCCCAGTGGTTAATACTCCATGCTTCTGATGCAGGGGTCCTGGGTTCGTTCCCCGGCTGGGGAACTAGATCCCACATGCCACAACCAAGACACAGCACAGTCAAATAAATAAATAAAATTTAAAACAAAATTAAAAACAAACTATATCCTGAGAGCTGCGTGGGGGAAGTAACAGAGTCTGTGTATCCAGCATGGTATTCTTGGCTCACAGGAACATCTATCTTTTTTGAGCATAAACATGAGTGTATCTTAATTCTCCAAGTTATGAATGCAATGCAGTAAACCCAGTGAATGATCAGTGAGTAATAAATGACTGATCACTCTGAATTTCTTCCCAGCAGGGCAGACTAAATCTCTAAGCTGAAACAGGAGTCTTAAGAAGCACTGATTTATTAAATTAGCATAGGTCTGGGATTCTAAATTACCATGTTCTAGTTTTTAGTCTGTTTACTTTGTGTGTGATGTTTAGGCCAGTTCATTCATTTTATAAAAATAAGTGTGCTTACAAGTGTTTGTTGAGAGTTGTATTTAGGTATATGTAATCCAGTCTCTGCTCTGAAGAAGCTTACAGTCTGGCTTTCAGGGAAGGGTGGATGAGACATGCAAATATGAAATGAAAATAATGCTTGATTTGTTGCTAAAAGGATGGATATAAACTACAGCAGTTGTAAAAGGAGACAGACCATGGTGTGAGCTGGAGTATTCAGAAACATCTATGGAGAGTATTGTTTTAGATTGATCTTCCAAAGGTAGATAGGGTTCAGAAAGCTAGACAGGGGAGGAGATTTTTTCAGAGGATAGAAATGTGCACAAACTAGGTGCCTGCCCTGGCCACCCAAATTAAAACTGTGCCTCCCTCCTCCTCCCAGTTTTCCTGAATCCCTTACCCTGGTTCAGTTCTTTTTATACCACTTATCTTTTACCATATAATTTATTTGTGTGTTATGCTCATTCGTTGTCTGGTTACCCTCAATACAATATTACCCGTTCTTCATTCAATGCACATGTACACACGCCTCTCCACAGCACCCAGAGCTGTGTCTGGTGCTCCCTAAATGTCAGATGAGTGCTTAAATGAATGAATGGCATGTTCTGGAGAAAGGAAGACTGCCCAGGCAGCATGGATGGTTTCTGTTACTTGGAAGTTTGAGAGAAGCTTGACAAAGTAGTTGATAACAGTGTGTGGAGGGCCTAGGAAAAATACTTGGGAGAACTTGGACCTTTTTTCCTGCAGGCCTGGGAGGAGCCATTCAAGGTTCTGGAAAAGTGGTCTTTTATGACTTCTCTAGTAGTCCAGTGGTTAAGAATCTTATCTGCTAATGCAGGGGACATGGGTTTGATCCCTGGTCCAGAAAGATTCCACATGCCGTGGGGCAAATAAGCCCTTGTGCCTCAATTACTGAGCTCGCTTGCCCACCGTAGAGCCTGTGTTCCACAATGAGAACCACTGTAATGAGAAGCCTGCTCACTGTGCAGCCAAAAATGAAAATAAATGAATAATTAAAAAAAACCATTACCGTATACTAACACATATATATGGAATTTAGAAAGATGGTAACGATAACCCTATATGCAAAACAGAAAAAGAGACTCAGATGTATAGATCAGACTTGTGGACTCTGGGAGAAGGTGAGGGTGGGATGTTTCAAGAGAACAGCATCGAAACATGTATATTATCTAGGGTGAAACAGATCACCAGCCCAGGTTGGGTGCATGAGACAAGTGCTCGGGCCTGGTGCACTGGGAAGACCCAGAGGGATCGGGTGGAGAGGGAGGTGGCAGGAGGGACCGGGATGGGGAATATATGTAAATCCATGGCTAATTCATTTCAATGTATGACAAAAACTACTGCAATGATGTAAAGTAATTAGCCTCCAACTAATAAAAATAAATGGAAAAAAAAAAGTTTGCATATCTGCAACATAAAAAAAAAAAAAAAAAAACCTCAGGAGAGATTTTTTAAAAAGTGGTCTTTTAGAGGTTAACCCCTTTGTGCCACTTTGGGTTCACCTGTAAACTGGAGGCACACCCCTTTTCCCTCTCCCTGTATATAGATGATAGCATGTTAATGAGGTGATGTGTTAAGTACTTTGAGTTCTAGAGAAGGGTGGCACAGAGGAGAGTTTTAAGATTACCCTGCAAGGTACCATTTTAGTGCTCGACGCAGTCTTTCGGAAAGGTGTGGAGGGGAGAAGACAACTCACTTCTCCAGCTCGTCCCAGAACACATCAGGGTCCGAGCTCTCCTGTCGGATCTTCAGCATGTGCTGCACCAGGCGGATGGCGCGGTTGTAGGACTTGTCCAGCTCGCTGATGATGAACAGCAGGTCTGAGCTGAGGGCCGGCACGGCTGCATACTGCCACAGCAGAACCGGCAGGTACATGGCCACGGCCAGGGCCAGCAGTGAGTAGGGAAGGGCCTGCAGGGTGAGAGAAAGCTGAGGAGGGCAGCCCAGGGTTGCCCCGACCTTGCAGCCTTGCAGAGAGCGTGCTGAGGGAGGGATCTCATTCGCTGATTCCTGCCTTGGAAGGGGAAGGTAGAGAGAGACAGAGAGAGATAGACAGAGACTGGAAGGAAGGGAGGAAGGGAAGAGAAGGAGCGCTAGCTGCCTGTTCCCACTCCCCATGCACGTTATCCTGGGTAGCCACCTAGAGATCATGGCCATGGTCATTATGGCAGTCTAGTGGGGAGCACCTCATTCTCAGTCTTCCACTTTTCTTGCTCTGACCACTCCAGATTCTTAACATCAGACCTCCAGAGTTCACTAGCTTTCAAAATGCTGCCGGGTGCCCTGACGTGACTTTTATTTAGACTCTCCAGGGAGGAAGTCAGAGCCCATTTCCTCCATGTAGACTGCCCACCACCCCTCCCCCACCCCCGCTCGCCCCACCCCCATACACAGTGGCTTTTTCTCCTCTCTGGATTCTTGGTAAGACCAAACTACACATCAGGCACTGTCTTGGATTCCCTGGGTGCTGTGTCTGGTCTCTGTGTGTGGAAGCTGATGTCGAGGTGTGTATAAATTTGGTGTTGTTCTTTATAATGTTTACTCCCTGAGATGAAGGCTTTTTCCTTATGGCTCCTTTTCATGCTCACCACACCTAACAGGTTAGGCCCATTATTTTGCACACAGTAAAAACTCTACTTATAGAGAGTTAAGGACATGTATGCTGGGTACTAAATATGCATTTTTCATTCAGGGTCAGGTACTATCAGTATTTCTATTTTATAGACCAAGAAATTGAAGTATGAAAATGTTGAGAAACCCCCATAGGGTTGTGTGTCTACTAGGTGAGTGAACAGGATTTGGACCCAGGCAATTTGATTTTGGAGTTTAATTCCTTAATAAATGGGCTTCCCAGGTGGCTCAGATGGTAAAGAATCTGCCTGTAGAGTAGGAGATGTTTTTTCAATCGCTGGGTCAGGAAGATCCCCTGGAGAAGGGAACAGCTACCCACTCCTGTATTCTTGCGTGGGAAATCCCATGGACTGAGGAACCTGGCAGGCTACAGTCCATGAGGTTATAAACAGTTGGACATGACTGAGCAAATAACACATACCTTTAATAAATACTTGACTATAACTTCTCCAAACTATAGTCTGAAGAAAAAGAGGGAGGGTGCATATTTGGTTGTGTGTGTGTGTGTCTCCGAACTAAATGAGAGACAGGTTAGAAAAGTCATATTAGGCCACGAGAAAAAATGGGAACATTTTCACTCCTGTCTAAGAAATTATATTTCTTGAAAATGAACTCTTCACCCTAGAGCTTCTGTTTCAATAGGTTTAAAGTGGAGCCAGAGAATATGGGCTTTAAGAGCTCTCAGGACATTTCATGATTGGCAATTTGATTCTTTTCTGACATGTAGATCCCCGCTGCAGTACTTTGAACTTGTTTCTGTCTAGATCCTGCTTGAATACTTCCAGAGACAGACACCTCGTGAACTCTTTCTATGAAGTCTCTGTTTTTTTTTTTTTTATTAAACTTTTTATTTTATATTGGAGTATAGCCAATTAACAATGTCATGATAGTTTCAGGTGGACAGCAAAGGGACTCAGCCATACACATACGTGTATCTATCCTCTCCTAAACTCCTCTCCTATCCAGACTGCCACATAACATTGAGCAGAGTTCCCTGTGCTATACAGTACGTCCTGGCTGGTTATCCGTTTTAAATATAGCAGTGTGTACAAGTCGCTCTTAAACTATCCCTTCCCCCATCGTTCCCCCCTGGTAAAATCTCTGGTTTTGTCTGGGTCCTAGAACTGTGGCATTTTGAGGTGTAAAGTGTCATAACTGTCATAAGCTGTAAATTGTCATAGCTAGAAAATGCTATGAGTGACTCTGTTTAAAACTGTAAATTGTACATACATAGTACTTCTGCTCCCTCATGAAACCTCACTAGAATGACAATAAGGGGATCCCCCCATAATCCTATAAGGACAAGGGAAATAGGAGAGGAGACAAGAGTGGCAGAGTGTTGAAACCTGGGAAGCAGATGTGTAATAGAGGGTACCAGCCTGCAGAGAGGATGCGGTGTTGAGGTGGGGGCCAGAAGCTGCTTTTCACCACACACAGAAGCAGAAAGGCTCAGGAATGGGAGATAACCAGCTATGTCTGAAAGTGGGGATGCAAGTGGAGCTGGAAACAGGAATACTGAGAAAACAGATCTGCAGGTCCTTTCTGAAACATGATGCCCTCAGCCAACCACCCTTATGGTTTATTCTTTGGAAATGTTAAATCAGACAGATTCTGCACTTGGGTCCATTGAGGGCAGGGGGCCATACTGAAAATGGGGGCAGGGGGCAGTGAACTGTGTAAGTACTGGATGCTGACACTCACAATTGAGTTCTAAGAGGGTTGGCAGACAAGCTTGATGCCAACTGCCTGCTGCCCCCTCTGCACAAGTTAGGGACTGACTGATTCTTCTTGGGAAAACTGACCAGTCCAGAATATCAGATTGCAGCTGTTATCAGCAGATATTTGAGGTTTTCCTAATGAAATGGCCCAAAGGGATCCCTTTAAACTGACTGCTTCAACCTGAGGCAGTCAGATAGAAGCGGGTGAGCAAGTATGACCAGATATTTGAAGAATGTCTGAAACATGAAAGTGAATGACCAAAATAAAATGGCAGGGGCAGGCAAGGGGAGAACTTAATGACTCAGTCCCTCCCCTTCCACCCAGAAAGTAGAGCCCCAGCCACTTTACCTTGTGAGGCCAGAGGGATTTCGTCTTGGACTGGCCAGACTCATCCTGTTCGTGGTGAACCAGGGAGTCCCAGCAGGAACTGTCCACGTAGGCAGCCTGCCGGATGCTGAAGTTACTGGGACAAAAGCAGCTGATGGGAGACCCTGAAACAGGAACAAAACTTGAGGCAGCCCTGGGTAGGGGTGGAGGAACAGGGAGCTAAGGGACAATCAGATAAGAGCTTTCCAGGGGTCACTTCCAGGACTCTGACCATCTCTGTATCTGTCAGGCACTGTCTTCTTCCCAGGCCCTAGCTTTCTGGGTGAATGAAGAAGTAGGGCAAGGCTGACACACCTCCTTGGGAAAGGTCGGGAGCTCACTATGCAACCAGAAAAAGAGCCAGAAATCCCAGATCTGAGGGACTCCCCTGGTGGTCCGGTGGCTAAGACTCTGTGCTCCCAATACAGGGGCCCAGGTTCAATCCCTGGTCAGGGAATTAGACCTCACATGCTGCAACTGAGACCTGGCACAGCCAAATAACTAAAGAAATATTAAGAAAAACAAATCCCGATTCTGAGAAAGCGCACATTGTCTTTAATAGAGGTGGCAGATTGGCTGAATTAATCTAGCACCTAGACCACTCGGTATATGTATTTGTTAGTGTTTGTGCACAGGGCTGGGGTTCTTGAAGATGAAAGAGTGGATTTATTGAGCACCTGTCATGCTGTCTGGCTCTGTCAGGCACTTAACCTGTTCTCAGGTCAATAATCCAGGAGGTGGGGAATAAGAAAAGGCCCCAAGAAGATAAGAGATTTATCTAAAGCCTAATTAAAACCTTTACAGGTACTGAAAAGACAATATGATTCTAATGTCTTTCATCCCCAAGAAAATCAAAATAAAACTAATTATTGTGATGATTTAAAGCATGCTGGAATTAAGGCTATTTTTAATTACAAAATTTTGGAAATGACTTTCACAATATTTTGCATCTCAGCTTTGCTGGCATCCTAAACAGATACGTAATCTGCCTGTTGGGTGATGCCCGGCCGGAGTCATGTGATCTAGACAGTGTGGGGGCTGTCTTGCTTCAGGGCCCGCTGGGGCTTGGAAGCCACTTACCGGAGGAGAACTCCTGGGCAAAGGCCAGTGACACCAGCAGCAGGGGGAAGCCCACGGCTACGAACTTGACCATCCGGTCCAGGGGAAGCTCCAGGCGCAGTCCCTTGAGGCGGGGGCCCTTGCGGTCGGGCAGCAGGGCATCCGAGAGCATGTACTCAGCAGCTGTGTGTGCAAGCGACATGCTGCTGTCGAGCTTGGGCCCAGGGTCAGCAGAAGGGGGTCCTGGAGAGTGGGGTCCTGAAGAGTGGAGTCCTGGTTGGTGGCAGCTTCAGGGAGCCAGCTTTCAGCAGACGGCGCCTGCAGCCTGGGCCTCACGAGTATCTGTGTGAGGAGCGGGCACTGGTTCTCTAAATAACTGCCAGGCCCTGAGCCTGGTAATTAGAGGGAGGCATCGCCCAGTGGGTCGTTACTGGAGGAGGGTCGGGTGTCGGCTGGGGCTGGTGCCAGGCCGCCCTCTGGACCGTCGAAAGGCAGACACAGTCCCGTGGCTTTAAGCTGCCCTCTCATTAATCAAGTATTTTTGGTGGGGTGGGGGAGAGGAGGAGGGCTGTCTAGCAGGCCCCCCGTGTAATTGGTGTGGAATCTGGGTGGAGATTGCTTAAATGTGCAGAAGGCCCTCATTTTGTGGTTTGGGGTGGGAATGGAGCCCCCAGGATTCCGCTAGGGTTGCTGCTTCTACATAGTATTCTCTGTCCCAGTGATGATTTTTGCTTCGGGCCCAGGCTTTTTCCCAGAAACTGATCTGTTTTTGGCATCATGTCCCCTGCCCTGCCTGTGGTCTTTTTCTAAAATGTTTCAACCACGTATTTACAATTTCCTTATGTTTACATTTTTTTAAAGATCCCGTTAGTTCTCTAGAAAGCTGAGGGATGGGTGGCAGTGTTGACGTGCAGAGAGAACACGACTTGTGAAATCTGGAGGGAAAGTCTTCACTGGACACCCAGCAGCACTGTTCTTTTTATTTTATTTTTATTGAGTGCCTGCAGGGAATCACTTTTGGCTCAGTATTCTCATCTATCAAATGGTACTATATTGGTTGTGAAAAATTATGAAGATTGATGAAGAGTATTTTATGGGAAGATGCATTGTAAACTGTAAAATGTAGTGCAAGGGTCTACGTTTTATTTATTTATTTAAAATTTATTATTTAGCTGTGTTGGGTCTTCGTTGTTGCACATGGGTTTTTCTCTAGTTGTGGCGAGGAGGGGCCACTCTAGTTGTGGTGCTTGGGCTTCTCCTTGCGGCTGCTTCTCTTGTTGCGGAGCACAGACTCTAGGGGTATGGGCTTCAGTAGTTGCCCCGTGGCACCTGGGATCTTCCTGGACCAGGGATTGAACCCAGGTCCCCTGCATGGGCAGGCAGATTCTTAACTACTGGACCACCAGGGAAGTCCATCTTTTACTGTAATTTGGTGGGGTTGGATGGGTAGTTGGAAAAGCAAACACTGGCATCTATGGTAATTGTTGAGGCAGTCTGAATGCAGGTTGGAAAAGAATTTCCAGACATAGAGCATTTCAGAAGGGAGTGAGTTTTTATTAAGAACAAAGAGCAGAGATAAAGTGGGCACTGTGAGCTCAGGGGGCCAACCACCTGACAGACTAGGGAAAGTTGACTGATTTCCTGGGTTAAGAGCCAATTTTTACAGTTTCAAGACAAAGAAAATTCCTGCTGGAAGGTTGGTGTGAGGTGATTGGTTGGGGCGCTATAGGGTGTTTACTGGAGTGGGCATCTTTGCCTAATTGGGAGCCAGGAAGCTTGTTAGTGATCATCAGGGGTCTTGTGACAAGGTTACAGAGGGGCTCAGTCAGCTTCAGAGGTGACCTTCGTTCTGGGCTACGCTTCCGTGGCCTTGGTGTAAAGCTTCGCACCTGTGGCCTTTGGGGCAGGACTCAACAGTAATTGCTCTTACCGCCCTTAGACTTGGCAAGGGAGGCCTTGACCTAGGCTTTCGGGCTGGTCCCCTTTGGCTGTGGCCTTCCCACAGGCAAGGAGTGCATGGGGCCAGGGGGATGTGCTTGTTCAGAGCCCATGCCTCTGCTCTAGACCACTCTTCTCACATCTAGGGTGCTGTCATTCCCTGCTCCGGTGGCCCCCGTCTGCCCCCGGGGCTTGTGCAGGCCTTTTCCTCAGGTACACCACCCCATCAGCAGATTATGCTGCTGGCGTGCACCCCTCACTGAAGGGGTGTGGATGGAATTTAGAAGTCCTGGGTGTGTCCACACGTGCAACTGTGAGGCCTCTTGCAAGGTGGGACTTAGTTGGGTGGGGGAGACGGGACCTGAGCAGATTGCTTATGTAATTGTTTTTTTTCCCTTTGGCTGTGCTGTGAGGCTTGTGGGATTCTAGTTCCCCAACCAGGGATCGAACCAGGCCCCAGGCAGTGGAAGCACAGAGTCCTAAGCACTGGACCGCCAGGGAATTCCCAGGGACCTGGGCAGTTTGAGGATTCTTAATTTGAATCTGACATTCCTGATCATTTTGAAGGGCTGTGTGTGTGTGAGCGTGTGTGTGTGTGTGTGTGTGTGTGTGTCAAGGTGGGCAGATAGAGCATATTTTATTTAAGTTTGCTAACTTGATTTATAACTTCTGATCTTTTAGATACATGGCATGTGGGCTGGCATTACCTCTCTCCATCCCTAGGCTAGAGACCAACTCTGATTCAGAGCTGCCCTGTGTGTACTAACTAGGGATCCTTACCTAGGAGCTGGAGAAGGGTCCTTTATTTCTGTTCCTCATCAGCCTCTCCACACTATGTGTTTTTGCCAAATGTATTTTTGCTAAACATTATTGATTTGTATGCATGCATTTTTTTTTTGCCTTTTAAAAATACTTTACATCTCAAAAATAGATAGCCAATGGGAATTTGCTGTATGATCCGGGAAACTCAAACCAGAGCTCAGTAACAATCTAGAGGGGAGGGATGGGGAAGGAGGTGGGAGGGGTGTTCAAGTGGGAGGGGACATGGCTAAACCTATGGCTGATTCATGTTGATGTTTGGTAGAAATGAATGCAGTATTGTAATGCAATTATCCTTCAATTAATAATAAATAAAAAATAGTTTACATTTCAATGGCATATGTAATATATATTAATATACACATATCCCATATATTTTCATCTGATCAAGAAATAGAACCTCAGTTAATACCCCAAAAGCCACCTTTGTGCTCCTTTCCAATAACCATCATTTTCCAAGGGGTAACCATTATCCCAATTTCTAATAGCATAGATTAATTTTGCTTTCCTTATGCTTTATAGAAATGGAATCATGGGTGTATATGCTTCTGTGTTTGGCCTCTATTGCTTTACATGATATCTAGGAGAATCCATTTTATTGCCTGATTTTATGCTCTGTGTAAGTGGAATCATATGTATGTATTTTTTTGTGTGTCTGGATTCTCCGCTCAACATATTTCTGAGGTTCATCCACATTACTGTTATGTGTCAGATTCCCATTCTTCTTTATTGCACAGAAATACAACAACTTGTTTGTTCATTCACCAGTCAATGGACATTTGAATTTCCCATTTTTGGTTCTTATAAAATAATGCTACTGTAAACATTCTAATTCTTGATGTCTTGTGGGGGATATATGTATTCATTTCTGTTGGTTATATACAGATGAGAACTGGTATATTAGAATTGCTGGGTCATAATGCTTTGCATATATTTGTTTTCAAGTGATTGTTTTATTTACATTTTCATCAATAGTTTGATGAAAGTCCTATTTGTGAGAGTCCTATTTGCTACATATCCTTATGTTTTTGCAATTAAGAAAGTTGGGCCATTTTGGAAGGTGTGTAATAACATTGAATTGGGGTTTATCTTGCATCTCTCTGATGTTGAATGAAGTCGGTCACTTTGACCATTTGGAAATTTTCTTTTTGAAGTATATATTTAAGCCTTTTGCCTGCTTTTTTCTTGGGCTGTGTATATTTTTGAATATTTATTTGAGAATTTCTCTTTACATTCCACATATGAGACCATCATCAGATATTTGTTATATTTTTACCTTCTGGGAGTCTCAGTTCCTTGTTGGGTATTGCCAGGAGGCCTTAGTTCCTCAACAGGTAGACGTCTCCCTGCCTCCCAACCTCTCACAGGGAGAGAGAAAAGAGGGAGCCACCATGCCTTTAATGACCTAAACTCTGAAGTTGGATTTATATTTCTATTATTTTTCCTATTCAATAAAAGGTAGTCATGAAATCTAGCATGTTAAAGGTTATGGGAATTGGGCTCCATATTTTAAAGGGAGTGTCAAAAGATTTGTGGAATATTTTAGGCCATGATTCCTGAGGAAATTTTCTTTTTCATCCAAATTGTCAAATTTTTTCATCCAAATTGTCAAATTTACTTGCATATGATTATTCACAATATTCTCTTATCATAGTGTATTACTATCTTATTTTGGAAAAAAAACCTTAAAAATACAGCAAAGTTGAAAGAATTTTACTGTGAACATCTGTAATAGTTAATTCTATCAATAGCATTTTACTTGGCTTGCTTTGTTAGTTATCTGTTTAACTATCCACTCCTCTGAAGTGTTAGTCACTCAGTCATGCCTGACTCTTTGTGACCCCATGAGCTGTAGTCTGCCAGGCTCCTCTCCATGGGATTCTCCAGGCAAGAATACTGGAGTGGGTTGCCATTTCCTCCTCCGGGGGATCTTCCTGACCCAGGGATTGAACCCAGCTTTCCTACACTGCAGGCAGATTCTGTACCATTTGAGCCACCAGGGAAGACCTTCCACCCTTCTATCCATCCATAGACCATTTAACATTTTTTGGATTCACTTCAAAGTAAATTGCAAATATTGATATACTTCTCCCTAAATACTTCAGCATGCACATCACTAACTGTACTTCAATATTGGCTTATAGTTTATTTCTCTTAAGGTAAAAGTTATATGCAATAAAACACACAAAACTTCACTATGCATACATAGATTCTGACAGATGCAAACACCTGTGTAATTCATACCTCCTCGGGACTAGGACATCATCACTCCAGAAAATTCCCTCTTTTTCTTTTTTTAGAGGCCCTGGTTTCTGATGAAAATCTCCACACTTTCATCTAACTCATTAATCTTCTATTTTCTTTCTAATTAACTAATTAATTAATTGCCACGCCACTTGGCTTGTGGGATCCTAGTTCCCTGACCAGGGATTGAACCTGGGCCCTCGGTAGTGAAGCACAGAGTCCTAATCACTGGACTGCCAGGGAATTCCCATCTTATACTTTCTTAATCATATTAATCAGAGTTATTTTAAAATCCTTATTGCTAACTCCAGGATTGGAGTAATCCACAGATCTGCTCCTATTATCTACTTTTTGCAAAGATTACTGTTTGGAATTTGCACTGTGTGATGAACACTGGGGCTAAAGGACCGTAAGGACCACAGATTCTCTGGGTGATGCTTTCAGCAAAGACGGTCCCCCTTTCTCCCATCAGGTGTACAGGGTGAGGAGCTGACCCCTGAGCCCCGTCAGCGTCTGAGCGGAGTTAGGTCTGTGCTGGAGTTGAGTGAGACTCAGTATACGTTTAGTTTCCCCTGTTCCTGGAGTCTGATTGTTCTAGGATTTTGACTGAGCCTATGGCTCAGACGGTAGAGAATTTGCCTGCAATGCAGGAGACCTGGGTTTGATCCCTGGGTTGGGAAGATTCCCTGGAGGAGGGTATGGCAACCCACTCCAGTATTCGTGCCTGGAGAATCCCCATGGACAGAGGAGCCTAGTGGGTTACAGTCCATGGGATCGCACAGAGTCAGACACGACTCATCGACTAAGCCCAGCACACACAGCACAGTTGAATCTTTTTCTCCTTAAGCTTTGAAAGGCTGTGAAAGGGTCTATTTTCCTCTTCAGAGGATTTCAGTTTAGCTCATTAGCCTCCTGCTGCATTTAGCCTCTGATCTGGCTAATGCTTTGAACAAGAGACTACCTTGGTGAGTCTGAACAGTGACTTTAATGTGGGACTCTTCTCTTTGCAGTGTATTTGTTTCCTAATTAGCACAGAGTGGAGGAGATTTCATTTTGCATTTTAGAGGCTTTTAGTCAAGTCCACACCTCCCCAGGACTCAGGAAATGTCCTGCAGGGAAGACTGGGCATGCATTTGAAGTTTCTCAAATTTCCAGTTGTTCACTCCACCTTTGTAACAACCACTAAAAGCTTTGATGGTTCATTTTTTCCCTGACAGAGGGCCTCTGCTTGGACCAAGACCAACAGGTGAGCTGGCACCCAGAAGCAGAAAATTCCTCCAAGGGAAAACTTGCAGCACATTGTTTTTCTTACCCCAAATGGTTCTATCCCCTGTGGAATTTAACTTCATCTTGTCTTCATTCCTTCCACAGCTTCCTGATTACCACAAAACATACTTTTTGTAATCAACACAGCCTTTTGTATTTGTTGCTGCAGAAGCATTTGCCTGCTATGACATACTGCACTGCAAAGTCTGTCCATGATAATTTTAATACACTAAAGTGATTTTGTGTTTTATATTTTACTGTTTCTTACTTTTTAAAACTCAGCTATATACCTCTCAAGTCCATCCACATTGCTACATACACAGATATAATGAATTGTTTCTACTGCTGCAAAATATTTCATTTTATCTACTTGCTTGCATATTGATGAGCATTTATCTTGCCTGTATTCCTTGTACCATACATCATGCACATTTTCCCTTATAATTCCATGAAAGAATTCAATTGGGATATACATCAAGGACTAGAATTTCTAGCTTGTAGGGCAGCATATACTTAGCTTGATTTGCTCCTATTCTAGCAGAAAGTGAAAATCGCTCAGTTGTGTCTGACTCTTTGCTGGCCCATGGACTATATAGTCCATGGAATTCTCTAGGCCAGAATACTGGAGTGGGTAGCCTTTCCCTTCTCCAGGGGATTTTCCAACCCAGGGATCAAACCCAGGTCTCCCACATTGCGGGCAGATTCTTTACCAGCTGAGCCACAAGGGAAGCCGAAGAATACTGGAGTGGGTAGCCTATCCCTTCTCCAGGGGATCTTCCCAAGCCAGGAACTGAACCGGGGTCTCCTGCATTGCAGGCAGATTCTTTACCAACTGAGCTATCAGGGAAGCCCTAACTCCATTTAGGTGGTATCATATTGCTCCTAGAATGGCTGTGGTGTGCAGAGTTTCTTATATTCCCACATTTTCACCAAGAGTTGTTGCTGTTGTTCAGTTGCTCTCATGTCTGACTCTTTGTGACCCCATGGATTGCAGCACGCCAGGCTTCCCTGTCCTTTACCATCTCCCAGAGCTTGCTCAAACTCATGTCAGTCCAACCAGCTCATCCTCTGTCATCCCCATCTCCTCCTGCCTTCAATCTTTCCCAGCATCAGAGTCTTTTCCAATGAGTCTGTTCTTCCCATCAGGTGGCCAAAGTATTAGAGCTTCAGCTTCAGCATCATTCTTCCAATGAATATTCAGGACTGATTTCCTTTAGGATGGACTGGTTTGCTCTCCTTGCAGTCCAAGGGACTCTCAGGAGTCTTCTCCAACATCACAGTTCAAAAGCATCAATTCTTCAGCACTCAGCCTTCTCACATCTGTGCAAGACTACTGGGAAAACCATAGCTTTGTTAGCACCATCTAACTTGATATTTTTGTCAGTCTGTTGGATGTTAAGCAAGGGTTCTCAAAGTGTGATCTAGGAACCCCTGAGAGTCCTTGAAGCCATTTTTGGGAGTCTGCAAGGTCAAAACTCTTTTCATACCAATATTTGCATTATCTGATCTTTAACTCTCATTCTTGCATGAATGTAAACTTTTCTGGAGGCTACAAGATATGTGATATTTCAATGGGTTGAATGCAGAGGCAAATATGAGATTCTATCTATTTTTAAATTAATATTAAGCTAGATATTAGAGAGACATGCAAAACTGCACAGGAGTGTCACTCTTATTACTAAATTTTTGTTTTATTTTGGAATATATAGTTACTTTTCACAAAAATATTTATGTTAACATGTAATAGATTTGTTATTCTTACTTTAAAATAAATAAAGATTTTCATCTTTAATTTGGTAAATATAAGTTGATGTCTCTCTCATATATAAAAGATCTTTGTTCCTTGATGTTATTTAAGACTGCAGGGGGATCTTGAGATTAAATGTTTGAGAGCTGTTGGTATAAAGTTGGCATAAAGCAGGAACTGATGAGAATATGATGATACACTGGTCATGGGTCAGCATCAGGTGGCCAAAGTATTGGGGCTATTTTAAAGGCAAGACCCTTAAAGTACTGATAAACTTTATGTCAGAGAAGAAGATCCTCTCCTTTGAGGATGGCTTGTTATAGCTCTACTTCTTGCTTGTATTGGTCATGGCTAAGGGTTACATGCTGACCCATGACCAGTGTATCATCATATTCTTATCAGGTCCTGCTGGTAGTTGCAGTATGTGTAATGCAGTTGGTTGGTTTTAACCATAGACATTGTGCCTTGTATTAACATTGTCCTTTCTGAGTTACTCATCAGTCTTTACTTATTAGCACAGGTGATACCACCCTTATGGCAGAAAGAGAAGAGGAAATAAAGAGCCTCTTGATGAAAGTGAAAGAGGAGAGTGAAAAAGCAGCTTAAAACTCAACATTCAAAAAACTAAGATCATGACATCTGGTCCCATCACTTCATGGCAAATAGATGGGGAAACAGTGGAAACAGTGATAGACTTTACTTTCTTGGGCCCCAGAACCACTGCAGATGGTGACTGCAGCCATTAAATTGAAAGATGCTTGCTCCTTGGAAGAAAAGCTTTGACCAACCTAGACAGCACATTAAAAAGCAGAGACATTACTTTACTGCCAAGGTCCATCTAGTCAAAGATATGGTTTTTCCAGTAGTCATGTATGGATGTGAGAGTTAGACTATAAAGAAAAATGAGTGCTGAAGAATTGATGCTTTTGACCTGTGGTGTTGGAGAAGACTCTTGAGAATCCCTTGGACTGCAAGGAGATCAAACCAGTCCATCCTAAAGGAGATCAGTCCTGAATATTCATTGGAAGGACTGATGCTGAAGCTGAAACTCCAATACTTTGGCCACCTGATGCAAAGAACTGACTCTCTGGAAAAAACCGTGATGATGGGAAAGATTGAAGGCAGGAGGAGAAGGGGACAATAGAGGATGAGATGGCTGGATGGCATCACCGACTCTAAGGACATGAGTTTGAGCAAACTCTGGAGATGGTGTAGGACAGGGAATCCTGGCATGCTGCAGTCCATGGGGTCTCAAAGAGTTGGATACGACTGAGTGACTGAACTGAACTGAATAACAGAGTAGCTGCAGAGAGCCACAAAAGATGAATTTCCGAGGAAAGTAGTAAATGCGAGTGTAAAGTTGAGGATTAAGAAAAGCTGGAGCAGTCAAGACTGGGCGCCCACTGTGGTCCTTGGAAGAGAGGGAGCTGGGCCCCTGGTTGTCTTGTGGATCCCGTGAGAATGAAATCTGTTTCTGTAGAGCCATTTTCCGCAGCCATTCCCTTCTAGGTGGGAGGCCTGTGCTAAGGCCAGGAATGAGCAGCTCCCCCATGACTGTTTCACGTGTTTTATTCATCTTACCACTGCTAATATTTGTTAGGAGTCAGACCAGGTGGGCAGTGTTTCAGAGATCAGCATGGTTAGAGGAAATGGGTAAGGCCTGGAGTTTTTCCTGCCTACAACTTCCTCATATATTTAGAGATAAAAGTTTCTGTTTTATTTCTTGGGCATGCATTTTGCTTCAGAAATGTAATCCCCTCTTTCCTATAGCCAATTCCAAAATATTCACTAGAACATGATAATGTAAAGCTGACATTATCCCAAATCCATGGAATACAGTGTGGTGGTTTTATATTACTTACTGAATGACAAGTCATGTCCTTATCTATAAAATGAGAAATAAAAATATCAACTGCTATGGTGTGTTATAAGCACAAAATAGGATAATGCATATGGAAATATTTTTTTCAAATGCTCAGTTGCTATAGAAATGTGAATTGTCATTAGGCATCTGGAAACTGACCTTAGTTTTCCCCAGGACTTGAAGCTCTATGATTTAAATCAGCAGGTATCTTCCTACTTTGGGGAGGTTGAAAGTGAAAGTGAAAATGTTAGCCCCCTCAGTCATGTCTGACTCTTTGCAACCCCATGGAATACAGCTTGCCAGCCTCCTCTGTCCATGGGATTTCCCAGGTAAGAATACTGCAGTGGGTGGCCATTCCCTTCTCCAGGGGATCTTTCCGACCCAGGGCTCAAACCTGGGTCTCCAGCATTACGGGCAGATTCTTTACCATCTGAGCTATCTGGGTTAGTTCCCTGTTAAATTGGAGGACAGCAGCTGGGGTGAGAGCATCACGTGTTGTGTCCTGAGAAGCCATCCCCAAAAGGGGGACAGTCTGCAAGCCGCCAGGCCATGTATTATCAGTGTTAATGAGCTTGACTAATTGAATTTTAATGTGCACAGATGTCAGAGAAGACATAAGGAAACTGTGTGTTAGGTGCCTGTATGTGGCATGTCTGTAGTGTGGCCTGAGGCAGCCAAAGAAGAAGGAAAAGGATAAAGAACAAGGGATTATAGACACCCACAAAAACATGCATGTTATCACAGCTGAGTATTTGTGAAAATATTGTATATATGCTTATGGGTATAAGTACTGAAAATAAAAGATGAAGTAGGCTATAGTACTTTGTGTATTTATGCCAATAACTGGATTTAATTTGCATATGAAGTCGAATCCAACAAATTGGTGATTGGGCTTAAGTCCTATGATTGCTCAAAAGCCAGCATCTCTGACTCTAGACGGAAGGCACTGTTCTACATTATAGCAACTGAGAGTTTTTTAGCTTGAAAAATCGGGGATTCAGAAAAGTTTTGTAGCTTAAAAAATTGAGCAAATTAGGCTTGGAATGTAGTTTATTCTGAATAATATAAGGGAACTAAGAAAAAAAGATGTGCTCAGAGGAGCTCAGGAAAATTCAGGTTAGATGAGGTTAGAAGTAGGTGGAACCAGAAATGGAATATGACACTCACAGATCAAAAGAGAAATGATTCACGTGGGGAACCAAAACCCTCTCTGCTCTGTGCCCTTGGCATTGGGGTCCCAGGAAGTCTGTCCTTGACTTCCTCTTCTCATGCCACATTCTCCCCCTGGAATTGGAGTGTGTGGAAATATTAAGGAGAGGCACATAGAAAACCATGGGGACAATATCTACTCTGGGAAAAAATAAAATGGAGCAAGTAGGGAAACATAATCACAGTACCTAGTTAAGTGCTGAGAAATGAAAATTGTGATGTACCCATATGGAGAGGAGAGGAGAAGTGTACTGAGGGTGGGGATTATAAGAGAACTAAATCCCAATCAAATTGAATTGGCAGTAATTCCCCAAGCAAATAATGATGAAAAAACTGTAACTACTATTCTAGGCCCTGAATTATGTCTCAATTGGATGAATCAATAAATAGCATTGTAAGCATATTAGTTAGAAAACTCTGATTTTAATCTTTTCTCTGGGGCCCTGGGCATATTATTTGGCCATCTGAAGCCCAAACATTTTTAGTTACAAATTGGGAATTATTCAGGCTTCTTAAGTAGTGCTAGTGGTAAAGAATCTGCCTGTCAATGCAGGAGAGGCAAGAGATGCCAGTTAGATGTCTGGGTCAGGAACATCCCCTAAAGTAGGGAATGACAACCCACTCTAGTTTACTTGCCTGGAGAATCCCATGGACTGGAGCTGGTCAGGTTCTTTTGTCCAAGGGATCGCAAAGAGTCAGACATGACTGAGCGTGTGCTCACACACACACACACACACACATACACACACCCAGACACACTTGAAAAATACTGTTTCAATGAATTTAAACTCTTGTGTTATTATTATTATTATTCACATGTTTCTATCATGGCTCTTAAGCAAGGCACTCATCTCCATCGGCAGTGGCAAAGGACTCAGATTTTCACACAAGCTTTCTAGAAGCATGGCTTTTACTGTTGGGAATCTAAACTGACAGACATCTCTGTGTCTGAGATGTATTTCCTAAAATAAAAATAATTTAAATTCTCGCTACTTTAGTTGCCTAACTTATATAATTAATGCTATTTGCATAATTCAGTAGAGTTTATGCATTCTTTTCACAAGTTTAAATTTTTAATCCTCATAAAAATCTTGGGGGCAGATGGTATTTATTAGCAGGAATTATAATATGCTTTTTTTTAATTGGTGAGGAAACTCATGTGCAGATAGATGAAGAGAGTTGTTCAAAGTCACAGAACTAAGAGAGGTGGCTTGAACTTGACCCTGAAAATTCTGTTCTTTTCTCTTGCCTGTAGTTCAGTGGTTCTCAACGGATGGTCCCCAGACCAGCATCTACAGCATTGACTGGGAATTTATAAATCCTTGGGCCCCACTCCAGACCTATTGGAAGCTCTGGAGAGGGGGCCTGGCTGTCTGAGTCTTAATAGTTTTTCTAGATGATTCTGATGTACGTTAACATTTGAGAACCACTGCTTTAGTTTGTGGGCTTCCCAGGTGGAGCTAGTGGGAAAGAACGTGCCTGCCAATGCTGGAGATGTAAGAGACGAGGGTTCTATTCCTGGATCGGGAAGATTCCCTGAAGGAGGGCACAGCAACCCACTCCAGTATTCTTGCCTGGAGAACCTCATGAACAAAGGAGCCTTTTGGGCTACAGTCCATAGGGCCACAAAGAGTCTGACACAACTGAATCAACTTAGCATGCAAGCGCACTCTAGTTTGTAGCCTTTTAACTCTTCACACTTGTATCTCTCAGGCACTTGCTTTACTCTGGATGTCTTATTATCAGCATCACATAGTGAAAAAAGAGGAAAGGTGTATTGTTGTTTTCATCTTCTAGGAAACAGAATCTCAAGAAGTTGCTCAAGGACTTCCCCGGTGGTCCAGTGGTTAAGAATTCATCTGCCAATGCAGGGGACAGGGATTCGATGCCTGGTCTGGGAAGATCCTATATGCCCTGGGGTACCTAAGCCCACGCTCCACAACTACTGAGACTGCACTCTGGAGCCTGTGCTCCGCAACAAGAGAAGCCATTGCAATGAGAAGCCCATGCACTGCAACTAGAGAGTAACCCCCATTTGCTGCAACTAGCAAATGTCTGTGAGCAGCAACAAAGACACAGTGCAGCCAAAAACATAAATAATGCACAAATAAAGTTCAAAAAAAGGCTACTCAAATTACTTGAGGTCACACAGCTAGTAAAGGGCAGACCTGGGCATGACCTAGAACCCAGGACTTCTGACACCAGCCCATCCTGTCCTCTCTGTAACATGCTGCTTTGCTATAACTTACTTTTATATATGACTTTATTTTTTCAAGTTAAATAGGTTCATTGAATTTCTGGGGACAAGTGGGATATTATTGCTATATTTCATAAGCATTTTTTAAGGTTTCAAAAGCAAGATATGTGCATGAAGCAAATGAGAAAATATAAGTGGATGAGAAAAAATGAGAATTAAAAACACCATATTTCCTCTGCATTCTTAATTACTTAATGTCTGTCCTTCCTGATATTTTTGTATGGATACATATGCCTTTCTTTTTTCTGAAATGAGATCATATTACATATACTGTTTACAGCTTGCTTTATTGGGTTGCCTTTTAAGATACGTGGTTTTATATGATTCCCTTCCCACTGAACACACACACACACACACACACACACACACACACACACCCTCCACTAACAATACCTGCCCCAACCATGCTCCTTCAGGCTTCAGATTACAGTGGTAAAGACAGGGAAATCCACATTGCCTGGTAAGCTTTATACCTTCAACTGTAGTACCAGAATGGCTCTACTTATGCATAACTACAGTTCTGAGTTGTGTCTATTATCCACATTTCAAGATAGAGGCTTTGAAGTTCAGTGAGAGGTTAAACAAATTTCCCGCTGTCATCCAGCTAGGAAGTGGCAGAGCCAGGGTATGTACTGAGATCACACTAATTCCAAAGTTTGTTTTCTGAATACTCAGCAGGGCCATATGATTTGTGATTCAAGTAGGATGCATCAGCTTTGAGAGGGGTTGAGTCTAGAGCACCATAACAGCCAAAATGGCAGAATAGGGAACTTTCAAAGTCCTTTCATTGACAAAAAGCAACAAATAAAAGTGACAAAAATGTTCAAAATAGACTTTCTTGGAACTCTGGGTACTAACCAAAAGCTTTTAGCAACCAGGGAAACACATGCTCAAAAAAAAAAAAAAAAAAAAAAAAAGCTGACTCACTGTAAGAGAGCTTTGTGCATTGTAACTTATCCTGACTGCATCTCCTGCTCTCAACCCAGTGTGGGCCTTGGAGACAGCAGGCTGTATTCTTGGTATGTAAGTACCAGTACTAGAAGGAGCATGACAGACCTTATTCTCCAAGAACTGAGGTTATTCGTTTTAACCTGCCTGATGCCTCTCTGAAAGATAATAAAAGGGCTTGCCTCTGTTTTACCTGACCTGGTCACCTCCTTCTCCCCACTGGCTGATTGGATTACAGGGAGAAGAGGCTGTGTGTGGACAATGTTTAAAGGCAAATGCATCCAGGTGGCACAGTGGTAAAGAATCCGTCTGCCAACGCAGGAGACGCAAGAGACTTGTGTTCGATCCCTGGGTCAGGAAGATCCCCTGGAGAAGGAAATGGCAACCCACTCAGTATTCTTGCCTGAAAAATTCCATGGACAGAGGAGCCTGGTGGGCTACAGTCCACGGGGTTGCAAAGAGTCAGACACGACTGAGCGACTGAGCACATATGCACACACGTATCAGTAACTATCACCTGGGGCAAGGAATAACAGTAGGGGCAAACACGAGATTAACCAAGGATATTGGGCAGAATGGCTAGAGAGTGATGTGGTTTTGAAAATAAAGGCTTTGAAGAGAGCCCACGTGTTCCTGGGACTCTGGAAGATCACGCACATCATTAAGGCTGGGCACATGCTCAGAAAAGACCAGAGAAGAACTGTAGCTCTCACCTCTGGCTGACCTTCAGACAGCATTATTTACAATAGCCCCCCGAATGGAAGCTACCCAAATGTCCACCAGCTGTTGTATGGATAAGTAATTAAAATGTGATATATCTATACAATGGAATATTATTCAGCCCCCCAAAATGCTGTGGTTATATATGTTATACAACATGGACAGACCTTGACAACATTAAGCTGAGTGAAAGAAGCCAACATGAAAGGCTGCATGTTGTATGATTCTATTCATATGAAGTGACCGGAAGACGTAAATCAGTAGAGCTGGAAAGCAGATTACTGGTTGCCAGGGACCAGGAGGCAGAGGGAATAGGAAGTGATGGGGTTTCTTTTTGAGCCAATGGAATATTCTGGAATTAGTGCTGATGGTTGCACATTAATGTGAATGTACTAAAAACCACCATATATACACCTTAAAATGGTACATTTTATGTTTTATGAATTTTACCTCAAAAACAGTAAAAATAAGAGGTTTCCCTGGTGGTTCAGATGGTAAAGAATCCACCCATATTTCAGGAGACATGGGTTCAATTCCTGGGTCGGGAAGGTCCCCTGGAGAAGGAAATGGAAACCCACTCCAGTATTCTTGCGGGAGAATTCCATGGACAGTGGAGCCTGGTGGGCTATAGTCCATGCGGTTGCAAAGAGCTGAGATTTTACCTCAAATTCTACCTCAAAAAAAGTAAAAATAAAGCAGAAAAAGCAAAAGTGCAAACACACGAAAAGGGGCTGCTCTAATAGCTTTGAAATGCATTTGAAACGATGCTTCCATGGCAACAATTTCTGAAGTAACTTCAACTCAGAGGAACTGTTCCTGATGTTGCATCATTCAGACAAGAGCCCTCAGAGGATTTTAGAGAAAAGTCAACTTTTAATGAACCCCTGAGGTCTTATTTGCTCCTGAGTCCCAGGGAGAGTCTGCCTTCTGGGGCTTATTTGAAGTTTGTGATAATGAATTGTTTTTCCTGTGTTTGTAGCATATGTGCTGCTGAAGCAAGCGCCACTTTTCTCTAATGTAAACTTTGTGCAATGGGATTGAGGACAAGGATTGGGATTTATTAACAACCCTGAAGCATGCAGCAAAATTCTAAGTGAAAAATCGATAAATAAGTCACCATTACTTCTCAGTCTTGGTTGAATATTGGCCAAGGAGAAATGTAAGCAATCATTGATAAGTGTGTTCTTACTCTCATAAACATAAACAGGCCTTGAGGAAGATGGGTTTTGACCTCTGTATTATGATTTAATAACTTCTCCAAGGGAACTCTAGCACTTAACTCTGACCGAAAATATATCTAACCTACCCACTCTCTGAGGTTTGAATTTTTCCCATATTGAGATTTATTGCTCTGGCTGAGAAGCCTGTCCTCATTCAGATAACAGTGACCTGAAATGAGGAATGTGGAGTACAGGTGATCACATATCAGCTATATTAGTCCTTGAAGAAATGGCTTTATTGTATCCCTTCCTGAAGTCAGTTGTATAGTGTATGGAATTTAGAGGTGCCAGGGCTGGGTGTTTGGCATACAGAATTAGGTATACATAGGTACCTTCATGAAATGACTTAACGATTTCTTAGGTCATAAGAAATCTGTTCCTCTAAACTCTCACTGTATCTAAATCTTCCTTTGCTTTGGGCTTTGGTATGGTTACTGAAATGTGTGATAGAAATATATTGCCGAGTGGGGATATTTTACTGAGGCATGTTCACCCAAATGGATGCTAGAGTAGCTGATATGACCGAGGAGAACTTCAATCATGTCTTTTCCAAGTCTTTGCACAAGTATTACCTTCACAGTGAAGCCTAATCTCACCACTCCACCTACATTTGCAGCCCATGCTTCTCATTTTCTATCACCTTTCCTTCATTTATTTATGATCATATTAAAAATTGAGAAGAATATCTTTCATATTTATCCACGCACTTTTACAATTTTAGGTGCTCTCCAAGTTTATATTTATATTATATCTCCAAGGTTAATTTTTACAATGTTAGGGGCTCCCCAGTCTTCCATCTTTTTTCCTTCTGCCTGGAGAACTTCCCTCCATGTTTCTTGTAGTACAATCAGCTGGCAGAAGATTCTCTGTTTTTGTTTATATAACGTATTTATTTCACCTCCAATTCTGGAAGATGTTACCAGTGAATATAGAATTCAAGATTGACATTTCTTTCTGTACTTTAAAGATGCCATTCCATTATCTTTTTTGCTTACGTCTTCTGCATTTCTGATGAGTAGTCTAGTCATTCTTATTTTGTTCCTGTGTATGTAATGTGCTCTTTGTCCTCTTGTTGCTTTTAAAACATTCTCTTTATGTTTGATATTCATCAATTTGACTATGATGCAGCTTTGCGTAGTTTTATTTTTGTTTATTCCGCTTGTAGATTCATTGGGCTCCTTGGAAGTGTGGGTATATACTTTTCATCTAACTTGGAAAAATTCTGGCCATTATATATATATATATATATATATATATATATAGGCTTAAAATATTTTTAATTTAGTATTTTTCTTTTTTTGCTTTCCCTCTTTACTTTTATTGGCCATTATATATTTAAATATTTTTCTTTTTCCCCCTTTCTCTTGCTAGGACTCAACTTTCATCTATGTTAAACTGCTTGATATTGTTCCATAGGTTACTGAGGCTCTATTCATTTTCATATCAGTCTTTTCCCTGTGTTTCAGTTAAGATTCTATAGCTATGTCTTTAAAGGCATAGACATTTTCTTCTGCAGTGTTGAATCTGATGTTAATACAAGGAAGTGATTTTTTTTCTTTTCAGATACTATATATTTTTAAGTATTAGATGTTTCACTTAAAATATCTTTCTTTTAGTGCGCTTAAAAAAAGCACACTAAAAAGGTATATTTAAATTATTGAGCATATTGAGTATATTTATAGTAGCTAATTTAAAGTTTCTATCTGCCAGTTCCATCACCTCTGTTTTTTCTTGGCTGGTTCTGTTGACTTACTTTCCTGCTGTTTACAGGCCAAATTTCTCTACTTCTTCCATATCAAGTACTTTTTGATTGGATGTGGTCATTGTAGACCTTATGCTGCTGAACGTTGGATTTTCGTCTATTCCTTTAAAGTGTGCTGAGCTTTCTTCTAGCAGGCTTCACTTATCTCTAGAATCAATCTGACCTTTTGAAATTTGTTTTTGAGCATCTGGAGCAGGTATGGCCCTTGGATTTATTGAAATCTCTCCTCTCTCGTTAGTTAGTAAGAATTTGGATGATGCCAGGCTGTGTGAGCTCTGGGCGTTGTTCTGCTTATTGCTCTTTAGTAATTGGTTTTGTCCAAGATGCTCTTTTTGTTCTTCTTTTTTAAACCTGGCCTCATGGAATTTAACTGTACATTAAATCCCCTACACACGAACCTTCAAGTTGTGAACTTTCCAAGATGTGAATGTGCGCGCACATGTCCAATCACCTAAGTTAGTTCACGTGTCTGACTTACATTGTCACGGCTCGCATCCTCTATGAGTGGTTACTTTTGTGGGCTTACTCTGTACAGTGCTATGTAGAGTTAAATAGTGCAGTATCTTTATTTCAAGCCCAAGATGTCCAAGGCAAGCATAAAAGCAGGGGTGATGTAGCTGGTATATACTATTAAACTTGTCAAGGAATTGTACTGTAAGATTGAATTTTTTTTTGTTTTTTAAATGTATTATTTGTGTGAAAAGTATTGTAAACCTATTATAGTACAGTACTATGTGGCTGATTGCATCAGCTGGGTATTTAGGCTAACTTTGGGGGGACTTATGGACAAATTGGTCTTAGGAACATGCTCTCAGAATGGAACTCATTCGTATGCAGGGCACTTACTGTACTCAGGTATTGTATCAAGTCCAAGTCTCGACTAGACCTCTACGCAGGTTTGTGGAATTCTTGTTTGCACACATATTTGGCTCCACAGACTCTAGCTGCTTTGGGCTCCCTGAAGTCCAGCATCTGTCTCCTCAGTTAGAGAAACCACCAAGCTTGGTTTGCTTCTCTTTTCTGGCACCCTTTTATAGAAATTGTCTCTAGGGAGAAAGTCAGAATGATCACATTTGGTTTTCTTTCTTCTTCTTCTTTTTTTTTTTGCCAGAATTAGATTCTTCAGCTGCCTTTTGTCAATGTCTGAAAATAACTGTTTCATATATTCTATTTTTCTAGTTGTTTAAAGCATGAGGAAAATCTAAACCCTGTTGCTCTGTCGACGTTGGAAAAGAAAAGTCTCAACCCCAGTTTTTCTTGAAGTATCTTCTCTGTAATTTTAATCTGCAATTCTTATATGAGAAAAGTTGAGCATCTTTTCATACGTTTAAAAACCATTAATATTTCTATTTTCTTGGAAATCTCTTCACATCTTTTGCCCAATTTCTCTTGGGTTGTAGGTCTCTGGATTCTCAATTTATAGAAGCTCTTTATTTTTAAGACATTAACTTTTTATCTGTGATATAAATATATATTTGGACACATTTGAAATTTATACTGCCTATGGTGTGAAAAAGGAATCTAATTTTATTACTTTTCATGTGGTTGTATCCAGTTGTAACATTACTATTTAAGAAAATGGGAACCCATTTTTTTCTCTGCTGATTTGAGATGCTACTTTCATCATATATTCCATTTCTATTGTTCTCCAGTCTATATGTGAGTTTTATATTCTATTTCAACATCCTACCATTCTATTCATGTGTTAACACTAACCTGTTTTAATTATAGAAACTTTGTAATGTTTCCATACCTATTAATGTTAGCTTCTAAACAATGTGCGTGTTCAGTTTTCATGCTATTCTTGCTTGTTTATTCTTTCACATAAACTTTATAATCAGTGTGGATTTCTCTTGAAAAAAGCATGATGCTATTTTTATTGAAATCCTATTATAAACAAAATTGTAACTGATATATTCGGTTGAGTATTCCAATCCAAGGGCTTGAAATGTCTTTCTATATTTCTTTGTGTTTGTTAGGTGTGTTTATATCTTTAGTCATATAGGTTTTGCTAAAATTCTTGTTAGATTTTTGCTTGGGAATTTATTTTACTTTTCTATTGAAATGAGATTTATTTTATATGTTCTAACAGGTTATTGTTTGTATATGAAGTATACTGATTTCTAATTTTATTCCTGCATTTTACTGGTATTATTTTTAGTATATTTTCATTGATTCTTTTGACATTTCTGGATGTATAATAATATCATCTGCACATAGTGGTAGTTTTACCACTTCCATTCTGATTCTTCTGCCTCTAAATCCTTTCTCTTGGTTAATGGCATTCCCTTTTCCCTTCTACACAACATTAAGTAATAGAAGAGGTGGTGGGCATCCAGTTCTTGGCTCAGGTTTTAACAGGAATGCATTAGGACTTCCCCAGTGGTCCAGTGGCTAAGACTTTGTGCTCCCAATGCAGTGAGCCTGGGTTTGATCCCTGGTCAGGGAACTAGATCCCACATGCTGCAATGAAGGATCCTGTAGGCCAGAACTAAGACACCTAGCACACCCACATAAATAAACAAATAATATGTATTTAAAAAAAACTCAGAAATGCATCTGTATTACTTTGCTAGGGCTGCCATAACAAAATACTATAGAACGGGTGGCTTAAACAACAAAGATTTATTTTATCGCAGTGTTGGAGGCCAGAAGCTGAAGATCCAGGTACCAGTATGTTTGGTTTCTCCTGAGGCCACACATCCTGCCTGGTTTGCAGATGGCCGCTTCTCCCTGTGTCATCACATGGCTTTCTCTCCTTGTGCACACACCCCTGGTGCCTCTCACTGTGTCTGAATGTCTTCCTTTTCTAGGGACATAGTCCGGTTGGAGTAGGGCCCACCCTAGTGGCCTCCCAGGTGGTTCAGAGAGTAAAGAATCTGCCTGCAAAGCAGGAGACACAGGCTCAATTCCTGAGTCTGGAAGATTCCCTGGAGAAGGGAATGGCAACTCACTCCAGTACTCTTGCCTGGAAAATTTTATGGAGAGAGAACCTAGCAGGCTATAGTCTATGGGGTGGCCAAGAGTTCCATACGACTGAGCTACTAACAGTTCACTTTATTTCACTAGTGGCCTCAATGTAACTTAAACATCTCTTTAACGGCCTTATCTCCAAACACTATCACATTCTGAGATGCTATTTAATTACCTCTTTAAGGGTCTTATCTCCAAATACTGTCACATTCTGAGATACTGAGGATTAGGGCTTCAACATATAAATTTTGAGGGGACACAATTCAGCTCATTACGACAATGGATATTTTAAAATTAAGAACGGCCCCGATTCATCTATAGAATTGTCTATCAGTGTAGAGAACAAATAGATGGACACCAAGGGGGGAAGTGGGTGGGGTGGGATGTATTGTGGGAGTTGGGGGTTGACATGGACACACCATTGATACTATGTATAAAATAGTTAGCTAGTGAGAACCTCCTGTATAGCGCAGGGAACTCCGCCCAGTGCCCTTAGGTGACCTAAATGAGAAGGAAATCCAGAAAAGAGGTGCTATCTGTTTATACATAACTGATTTACTTTGCTATACAGTGGAAATGAATACAATGTTGTAAAGCAACTATACTCCAATAAAAATTAAAAATAAAAGAATTGTCTATCAATTCCTACTTCATTTAGTATTTACCATAATGAGTGATACTGGATATGGTCAAAAGCTCTTGATCCCACTCCTTCTCATCCCCTCAGGTATTTCACATCCTCAAAGTCCCATTTTCTTCCTTGTACCTTCAATATAGTTTTCTCTACTAATTTTTCTTCAGTGTACAAACATAAGGGTACCTTCATTACCCTAAAAATGTGCCCCTCATGCCCTTTCTCTCTCTTTTCCTTTAATTGTAAAAAATTTAAGAATAGTGAGACATACTTGAGACTTCCTGTGTATCTTTAAAGGCTGGTGTTCATTTCTAAATGTTATACCATCTCTCCTCATACCCACTGCAACTCCTGTGCAGATGAACTTGTAAATAAAAATCTGGGTTTTCTTTGTGTTTTGGAACTTGCTGTGTAAAGACCAGGTGTTCCCTGGGCTAGATGAGTCCTGAGCACCTTTGATTCCTGTCCTTGAATTTTAGGCATGTTGCCACTAGGTGGCAGTAGGTGTCACCTTCTGAACTGACACTGAAGATGTTTAGGCCTTTGCTGATTTAAAAAGCAAGTTTTTTTCTTTTTTTTTTTTTTCAAAGTAGGTGATAATCTTTTTTGTGTTTTTCTATGCTGAGCAGCATGTGGGACATTAGTTCCCTGAGCAAGGATCAAACTTGTGCCCCTGCAATGGAAGTGTGGAGTCTTCATCACTGGATTGCCAGGGAAGTCGCCTTTGCTGATTTTTAGACCCTGCTTCCTACTTTTAAAAATGGAAATACATTATATATAATGCATTTATATAAGTGTATATATATATTATATGTACACATGATTTATTTAATTGGGGGAATATATACATTCAGCGCTTTCCTGGTGGCTCAGATGGTAAAGAATCTGCCTGTGATGCAGTTTCAATCCCTGGGCCAGGAAGATCCCCTGGAGAAGGGAATGGTTATCCACACCAGTATTCTTGCCTTGAAAATCCCATGGACAGAGGAGCCAGGCGGGCTGCAGTCCATGGCATCGCAAAGAGTGGGACATGACTGAGCGACTACATACATAGATATAGTATCCAAATATTTATATATATTTATGTTTATTTTCAAAAGTAAAATAAAAGCAAGCACTAGAGTTTGTCATGTAGAGACTGTTAAAGCTCTGCCTGATTTCCAGATTCACAAAATGTGTGTATGAATTTTGGTCATCTCTGTAGGGATCGAGTGCAGAGATTCCCACCTGCATCATCCCTGGGCCCCAGGGCCAAATGGGGGAGGACAGAGTAGGCTCCTCCCTCCACTGTTCTGGGGTAAGCAGTGCCAGGGTGGAAGTGAAGTTGTGAGTGGTAGTGGCTGAAATATGAAAGTTCACATGAGAACTTGAAGGCCATGATTTCTGGTTTTCTATAGTAACTCTGGGAGAGTGTTTGAGGGAACCACCTCTTGATTATTACTTAGACCTCTGATATAATTACATGTAAAGTAATACTCTTTAAAAAATAGCATCTTATGGTCACAATGACATGAACACATGATGTTTCTCTCTGTCATTTGGCGAGGAGCCTCAGGCATAGCCTTAATCTTGGTCTTTAGCTCAGAATTCCTGCCAGGATAATGTAGAAGCAAAGTGAAAGTGAAGTCGCTCAGTTGTGTCCGACTTTTTGAGATGCCATGGACTGTAGCCTAACAGGTTCCTCCGTCCTTGGGATTTTCCAGGTAAGAGTACCGGAGTGGGTTGCCATTTCCTTCTCCAGGGGATCCTCCCAACCCAGGAATTGAAGCCGGGTCTCCCGTTTTGCAGCAGATTCTTTACTGTCTAAGCCACCAGGAAAGCCCATAGAAAGAAAGGGCCCAGGCATTTCTTTTCCTATCGTAACAGAGAATGGAAGGATCTAGGTTCAGGACTGTTCCTCTCTCCCTAATCTGGGTGTTTTCCCTTACAGGAGCGGGAGAGAAGGGACTATAGGACCCTCTCTGATGACACCAGCGGGGGAGCGGCTGTATCTCATGTCTCTTCAAATCCTTTCTAACCGAGAGCTGTGCACTGGAATATTTTGGATTAGGATTTTGGTCTGGCTTTGTCCCCTCCACTTGTTTGATCTGCGTGAGAGGAGGAGAGACCATAATGTCTCTAGGTCTCTTTCAGGGCTCAGTCTTTGGATCTGGTTAAAGGCGGAGTTCTGAGTAGCCTGGGCAACAAGTGACTTTCTCTGAGATGCTGTGTGGATTGGATTCTGGTACACAGCCTGGAGCAGCCCATTCTGGACTGGTGATGTAGCCACGTGTTCCGGGAAACAAACTCACTCAGAAGGACAATGCAGATAGTGGAGTGCAGTTTATTACACCAGTGGACCCAAGGAAGAGACAGTCTCCTCTTAGCCAAGGACCTCGACCAGTTTTTGTGAAAACCTTATATACCCTAAGTGTAAGTGCTCAAACCCACCTCCCCAAATTGTCTGAAACTAGTCTGAACAAAGGAAAAGAAAGATACAATCAAAGCTAACCCATGATTTGTATGCCTTAAGCCTAGGTAGTTAACAGTGGACAATTATCAATAGGCCTGTGGTCATACCCCAATAAGCATAATAGAATTTATGATTCTATTTGGTTACACAGATAATTAGGGTATTCTTTTAGGTGACGGAGAGTCTAGGTAGGAGCCCTGGGGCTCTTCCATCCAGGGGGCCTGGTATCCCAGTTGGTATGTCGTTTCCATAGATACTGGGCGTATAGCTCAAAGTCCACAGTCAGGCCCAAGATGGAGTCCTGCTTTCCAGATGGAGCGTGTTCTGTTTCCTCCTTTAGTGATGAGCCATGGGTAGGGGTGGAGGCGGAGGTGGGGACTGGGGCATGAGGACCTATAAATGCTACACACCTATCCAGGTGAATTTACAGGGGAAGGGTACACTTAAGCATGGAAGGGGCAAGAGAGATAGCCACTGCTACCTTACTCCTCTTCCTCTGTGTGGAATGGAATATCTCCGGCCATATCAATAAACAAGGATGTCACAGTCATCAGTGATTTCAAGTTTCCAAATCTGAAAGAGGATTCCCCAAAGGGAACACAAGGCCTGCGATCCAGCAGACACTGCCAAGCCCCAGTGGTGATTGCTGAAGGGGGCGGGGGGCAGTGGGATTTGAGAAATAAAAAAACAGGATTTGGCCCTAGATAGCTAAAGTGCATATGAAAGGAATGAATTCAGCTAGCCCAGAGGCTTGCATCTTCCCATACAAAGAAGAGCACTAAATTCCTTACTTGATATCTAGGTTTCCTTACATAACAATAATCTTTGATGTTCAGACTTACCTGTTACCCTCTGTTGCAAACTTGTGTATAGCCTGACTTCCTCTCCTGCCTCTTTGGAACAGTTTTCTCAGGGTTACTGAGATGCTGTCTCCAGCACTTGGAGTCCTAAACATTCCCATCAAATAAAATAATTCTACTTTCAGGCTATGACTAACTTTTTAGTTGACATCTGCGCAAAGATTAGCCATTCTCTTGATACAGGGAAAGAAATTCTCATTCTGGAGGCAAGGAACTGGTTCTACCTCTAATGTGTGTTGTGTTGTGTGTTAGTTGCTCAGTCGTGTCTGACTCTTTGCGGCCCCGTGGACTGTAACCTGCCGGGCTCCTCTGTCCCTGGGGATTCTCCAGGCAAGAACTGGAGTGGGTTGCCACTCCCTTCCCTGGGGGATCTTCCCAACCCAGGGATCAAACCTGGGTCTCCTGCATTGCAGGTGAATTCTTTACTGTCCGAGTCCCCAGGGAAGCCTGTCTATCTCTAATGCAGTTCTTCTTTTCTAAACCTAGAGCTCACTACCCATGAGACATGGTTCCGCCACATGATTGCTAGTCCAGGCTGACTTCACATGCAGCAGATCTGCAGCCGTTCGCTTCCTCCTGATCTTAGGGAAGCCAGGGGCTTCACCACTCTTACCTGCTGAGACTCTCACCTTTCCACATTCTTCTTCTTTTCTCTTATTTTACTTTCTCCTTTATAGCTCTCTTCATATTTCAATTCACCCAAAATGATAACAGGGCTTAGGTCTTTTATTTGTTTTGTTGGTGGTGATCCCTCGGTTTGGATACTAGTGTTCTGTGGTCACTATTGAGATTCTGTTCTCCAAGGATTCCTTCCTGCTCATGCTTGCTTCCTAGGTTGCTGTGTTTTCTAGAGCCATGGCTTGACTGGGAGATGTGGGCTGCACCAGTTTTGTGATCACAAGAGCAACGGCCCTCACGAGTGTGCTGTCTCTCCTAGATTAGCACCTGAACACAGCGGCGGGATTTCATGTTACTGGCGTGAGCTTCACAGTTCCCAATCTCGGTACCGTTATCTCACGTTTTCACTCACTTTATCACCTTAGGCATCATCTTTTTTTCTTCTGGTTTATTAAGCACTGATATTTATTTTTTATTTATTTCCTAGGCCACACCGTGCTGCATGTGGGATCTTAGTTCCCTGACCAGGGATTGAAACTGAGCCCCTTGTGTTGGACGGACAGAGTCTTAACCACTGGATGGTCAGGGAAATCTCGAGGCATCATCTTTTTTTTTTTTTTAATTTTATTTATTTGGCTGCGAACTCTTAACTGCAGCATGTGGCATCTAGTTCCCTGACCGGGAAACGAACCCTGCATTGGGAGTGTGGCGTCTCAGCCACCAGACCACCAGAGAAGTCCCACCAAGGCATCAACTTTGATGAGGACTTGTCCAAAGTTCCAGTACCTGCAGACTCAACTCAGTCCTGATCACGTTCTCTTTCTCGTCTTCTCTCTTTTCACCCTCCCCTTCCTCAGCATTCAGAGCTGTCTTGGAACTCTAGGTTAAACCATGCAATTTGAGTGCTGATGTTTTTATGGGACTTTGAAGGAGATTGTCTTAGTTTTCTGGGCAAGCCCTCCATTTCCTTGACCTGGACTCACTCCAACCTTGCCTCTTACTTGCCTTCTCCCTGGGAACTGAATCTGACTGTGGCCCTGTGGTTTGGGGAAGGAACCCCAGGAAGCAGGAGAACGTGTTCCCTCCTGCCTTTACTTCGCTAGTTCCTGTGCCTTTTTCAGCTCTGACTAGGACTCCTTACCCTCCCTGCCTCACCAAACACACAGGCTTGCTCTTCCCCACAGAGCCTGCGCACTACACCCTCATCCGTCCAGGGCAGGTGTACCTCCAGCCCCAGCAGCACAGGGCAGGGAAGGACAGGAAAGGAGAGCTAGGATTAAGACTGGCAGGGGCACAGCTCCCCCCACCTCCCCCATATATGTACCTGGAGAGAGATTTGTTTTAAGCAATTGGCTCACATAATTGTGGGGCCTGGCTGGTCCCAAATTGGTCAGGCATCCTGGCATCTTGGAAATCAAGGTAAGAGTTGATATTTAAAAAAAATTTTATTTTATTTATTTTTGGCTGTGCTGGGTCTTCTCGGCTGACTGGGCTTTTTTCTCTCGTAGGGGGCCACTCTCTAGCTGCGGTGTGCAGGTTTCTCGTTGCGGCGGCTTCTCTTGTTGTGGAGCATGGACTCTAGGGTGGGCCAGCTTCAATTGTGGCACGTGGGCTCAGTAGTGGTCCTGGGCTCTAGAGCACAGGGCCAATAGTTGTGGCACACGGGCTTAGCTGCTTCATGGCGAGTGGGATCTTTCCGGATCAGGGATCGAACCCATGTCTGTTGCTTTGGCTGGCAGATTCTTTACCACTGAACCTCCAGGGAAGCCCTGACAGTTATTAGTTTTGAATTTCAATCCCATCAGGCAGGCAAGCTGAAAACTCAGGCAGGATTCTATGTTACAGTCTTGGGGCAAAATTCTTTCCTCTCCGAGAAACTTCTTTGCTTTTAAGGCCTTCAACTGTTTGAATGACACCTACTCACCTTAGGGAGGATAATCTACTTTACTTGAAGTCAACTGGTCATGATGTTAATCACACCTACAAAATACTTTCACAGCAGGATCTAGACTGGTGTTTGATCAAACAGCTGGACCCATAGCCTAGCCAAGCTGACACATGAAACTAACCATCATGGTCTGCTGTTTGTCAACTAGGTACCCATACACATCTCCCTTAATCATACTGATGTCTATATAAAAATAAAGATAATAACAACTCCAACCTCCATCTAACATGATATCACCAAGTTGACACATAAGATGAGCAATCACACCCTTCTCCCTAAAGCTCTCCTATTATACTCTTCAGTAGACTCAGAGATTTAGCCATAATCTCACCTGTTGTGTTGGACTCTGTGACTCCATGGACTGTAGCCCACCAGTCTCCTCTGTCCATGGGATTTTCCAGGCAAGAACACTGGGATGGGTTGCCTTTTCCTTCTTCAGGGGATCTTCCCAACCCAGGAATCGAACCCAGGTCTCCTGTATTGGCAGGTGGGTTCTTTACTGCTGAGCCACCAGGAAGCCCTATAATCTCACCTAATCTTCTCTAAATATACTTGGGTTCTTCTGCACCTCCGTGTCTTTTTTCATGCTGTTTTCTTGCTTGGGTCCCTCCCCCATCCTCTGTGATCACCTACATATCATTCAGGACTCAGAGCAATAAATTATCAGCACTTCATAAACCTGACAGGACATGTTTCAGTGAAGACTGAGATTAAAGTAAATTCAGTTCAGTTCAGTCACTCAGTCGTGTCCGACTCTGCAGCCCCATGAATTGCAGCATGCCAGGCCTTCCTGTCCATCACCAACTCCTGGAGTTTACTCAAACTCATGTCCATCGAGTTGGTGATGCCATCCAGCCATCTCATCCTCTGTCATCCCCTTCTCCTCCTGCCCCCAATCCCTCCCAGCATCAGGGTCTTTTCCAATGAGTCAATTCTTCACATGAGGGAGCCAAAGTATCGGAGTTTCAGCTTCAGCATCAGTTCTTCCTATGAATATTCAGGGCTGGTTTCCTTTAGGATGGACTGGTTGGATCTACTTGCAGTCCAAGGGACTCTCAAGAGTCTTCTCCAACAGCACAGTTCAAAAGCATCAATTTTTTAGCACTCAGCTTTCCTCACAGTCCAACTTTCACATCCATACATGACCACTGGAAAAACCATAGCCTTGACTAGATGGACCTTTGTTGGCAAAGTAATATCTCTGCTTTTTAATATGCTATCTAGGTTGGTCATAACTTTCCCTCCAAGGAGTAAGCATCTTAATTTCATGGCTGCAATCACCATCTGCAGTGATTTTGGAGCCCCCCAAAATAAAGTCAGCCACTGTTTCCACTGTTTCCCCATCTATTTGCCATGAAATGATGGGACCAGATGGCATGATCTTAGTTTTCTGAATGTTGAGCTTTAAGCCAACTTTTTCACTCTCCTCTTTCACTTTCATCAAGAGGCTCTTTAGTTCTTCTTCACTTTCTGCCATATGGGCGGTTTGGCCAATTATCTGTCATGAAAGTAATGATACACCTTAAGCATTTAATAATTTGAAAACAAAATCATAAAATAAATTTTATAAAATGGGTGGTGGGCTGCTCCTTGTGTTGATGACACAGGGCACCTTAACAGATAGCAAAGAGGGTGTGTGTGTGTGTGTGTGTGTGTGTGTGTGTGTGTGTGAGTGTCTGTGCTTGCCTATGTTATAACAGTGAGTGTTTAAAAAATAAATGCTAAATATGTTGCATGTTAAATATTTAAACAATAATGATGTCGTTAGCTTCATGTAGCTTTGGAAATAATTTCGGGGCTGTAAAATTGTTGCAAGACACCTTCCACCAAAATTGAGACCCCCAGGGTGGGGGCTTCCAGTGCTAAAAGAGGTGAGGTGCCAGGCAAAGCTGGTGAGCTGGGCACTTTGGTGTCACCTTCCCTTAGTTATTCTGAATAAGCTTCTATAAATGTGGAGATTAGGGAAGCGGAGGAAAGGTCAGGATCTGAGGAATGGGTTTCAGGAGGCATTTGAAATTAGAAGAGTACAATAGGGCAGGATCAGTACACTGTTCAGAGGGAGCACCAGCCTAAAGCACCGGGGATGATTGAGAGCCAAGAGTGTGGGCTCCAGAGTCACTTGGACTCAGGTTTGAACCCCAGTGTCTTTGTTTACCAGCTGTGTGACCTTGGGCTAGTTACCACACTAAATTCCACAGTCAGTGGGGAAACAATGGTACAGAACTACTGTGAAGTATAATTGAAATATGGCGTATACGCCATACGCATTTAGGAGACTTAGGTGGATAAGAATAAGTGTCCAAAAACATGTTAGTGGCTGGCATTATTATTATTGTGACTAAGAAAATCACACAAAGGGATCAGGTAGAAGTTCTTGGGGAGGAATAAGAAGGGAGGAGTCAAAGAGAGGAGAGGAGGAAGGCTGGATGAGAAAGCCTGGGCATCACTTCTTGGTCACTCTCAGATCCACCTCTCTGCCTGTGTACCCCCAAGTGCAAAAAAGTAGCAACTAAGTTGAGAAATACATTCTACATAGAAGAAAATTAAACAGTGAATGACTCTCAGACTCACTGCTGAAAGTTTCATTTTTACAATATTATATTTTTTAACATTTATACATTTGTATTTACATTATACATTTATGTATATACATTATACATGTACATCATACATTTATATTTTGTTAATTATATTTAATTTACAATATTATATTTTTTCAAGATGTACAACATTTTTATAGTTGACTCCAGTGGTGACCCACTCCAGTATTCTTGCCTGGGAAATCACATGGACAGAGGAGCCTGGCAGGCTACAGTCCGTGGGGTCACAAAGAGTCATACCTGACTTAGCAACTAAACCAGCATTTAAAGTTACTATAAGCTGATGTCTTTCTTTCTCTGTGCCATAAAATACATCCTTGCTGCTTATTCACTTTGTACATAGTAGTGTTAATCCCATTGCCCCAGTGTCCCTCCTCCCAGTAGCCACTGTTTAGTCTCTTTATCTGTGAATCTGCCAAAGTTTAAAATTGATGCTAAATTGCAATTAAGAGAGCAGAGTTCTACCATAGGGCTCAGGATAGAGAAAATGTTTCCTAAATGAGAGAAATGACATTAAAATCATCTGGTTTTAAGTAGATCTGAGAGTAGAGAGAGGGAAGGAAGGAAGAGGGAAGGAGGCAGGAGAAGTCACCCAGACATTGAGAGAAGGGACTGTATCCCATCCCAGGTGACAAGCATTCAGAGGAGTTCCCTCTGGGATTCATAACAACTTGTTTTTTTTCTTTTTTTAAATTTTAAATTAATTGATTTGTTTTAATTGGAAGTTAATTACTTTACAATATTGTAGTGGTTTTTGCCATACATTGACAAGAATCAACCATTGGTGTACATGTGTTTCCCATCCTGAAGCCCCCTCCCACCTCCCTCCCCATCCCATCTCTCAGGGTCATCCCAGTGCACCGGCCCTGAACACCCTGTCTCATGCATCAAACCTGGACTGACAATCTATTTCACATATGGTAATATACATGTTTCAATGCTATTCTCTCAAATCATCCCACCCTTGCCTTCTCCCACAGAGTCCAAAAGTCTATAACAACTTATTTTTAAATTTGAGCAGGAATGATGACATTTGCATCAAAGCAATTTTCCCCTCAGAGTTTTCTGCATGGCTGCATTTACCTCCTTATTCCTCAAGCTGTAGATCAGGGGGTTCAGCATGGGGATCACTGTAGTGTAGAACACGGAGGCCACATTCTCCTGGGCCAGGGAACTGACTGTGGAGGGTTTCAAGTACATGAATGCGGTCGTTCCATAGAAAATCCCCACAGCTGCAAAGTGGGAGCTGCATGTGCTGAAGGCTTTGGACCTGCCCTCCGTGGAACGAATGTGGAGGATGCTGGACAGGATGAAGGCATAGGAAATTAGGACTGTTAAGCTAGTAACTATGATGTTGAATCCAGCCAAAAAGAAGACTGTCATCTCAGTGTCATAGGTGCTAGAGCAGGAAAGTTTCATGAGGGGGAGGATGTCACAGAAGTAATGACTGATGAGGTGTTCACAATAGGGCAGATTCAACATGAGGCCAGTCTCTATGGTTGAGCCAATGAGCCCCATGGTATAGACCCCAGCCACCAGGAGGGAGCAGACTCCTTGAGACATGATGATGTTGTAAAGCAAAGGTCTGCAGATGGCAACATAGCGGTCATAGGCCATCACTGTCAGCATGTAACACTCAGCAACAACAAACACAATGAAGAAGTAGAGCTGGGACATGCACCCTGCATAGGAGATGATGTTCTTCTCTGACACAAAGTTCACCAGCATCTTAGGGGTGATGACAGAGGAGTAGCAGAGATCCACGAAGGACAGGTTGCTGAGGAAATAGTACATGGGGGTGTGAAGCTGAGCATTCAGACAAATCAGGGTTATCATGCCCAGGTTCCCTACCATGGTGACAGAGTAGATCCCAAGGAAGAGGAAGAAGAGGGGGAGCTGGAGCTCTGGTTGATTTGTTAAACCTCCAAGAATGAACTCTGTCACTGTAGAGTGATTTTCTGCAACCATTCTCCTTGGGAGACCTGTGTGATGTGAGAGAAGAACTACGTGAAAGGCTGCTTCTTGCACTCCTTGGTGAAGCTAGTTTTGAGAATCTGGGCCAGCTGAGTGATCCTGGTGTCTTTCCCGATGAATATTCCCTCATCCTGCTGTTTGTTTCAGGAGTGTTACAAGACCCTGAGTATTTCAAAGATGAGCCAAAAAGGGGGCAAGATCTGGAGCTGTTGTCACTTTCATGGTTCTCAAATAACCTAGCACAGTGCGTCTGGCAACCCACTCCAGTATTCTTGCCTGGAGAATCCCCATGGGGCTTAATGCAAACTAGAACCAAATGTTAATATTCTGTATCAACAACATTTGATGCAATATGATCAAAAGATTAAAGTCCAACACTTAGCATAGCATCTGGTGTTTAACAAGTCCTGCTCAGTATTTATTGAATACTCTAGTACCAGGTTTTTTTCTGCAACCCAAACTCTCAGATCCAGTATGAGATATTATCTGAAGGTCTGTGTTCTCACTTTCTTGCTGACTTTTAACGTTTTTCCTTAGAGATGGAAAAAGATTCCTGAGGATGGAAAAAACTTTTAAAGTATCATACCCTGTGCCAATTCACTGGCTTGGTAAGGACTGTATCAATCTATTCTCATCAGCCCTGGTTGAAAATCTATGTGGATACATGTGTGGGCCTGGGCTTTAGCACAACCCATCCACCCAAAGCATTTGTGGGTAGATCTTACAAAGCATGTGCAGGCAGATCTTACTTCTGTTGGCCTCTTGAGTCCTAAAACGACCGTGTGAGGCTGCAGTCCCTGGAGGCCTGACTCTCTAGCTACAACATAGTTCCTCCGACCGAGATGTCCAGGCCCTCCCTTGGAAGCTGATCCCATTCACTGTCCATCTGCTCCTTCTGCCCTTTCCCCTCCCTCCATCACTATTTTCACACTAGTATAGTGTTATTTTCTACTCCTACTTTCCAGGCTTGCCTTCCTTAAGAGGAATCATCACTTAGATACTAAAATGTCATTTACAACCATATACAGAGTTAAGGTAGAAGGCTAGCTCTCCAGGTTTTTTACTCTCAAGCTCTCTCTAAGAATTCTGGGTACGCACATCTTACCAAAGAATTGTGTGTCATCTTCAAAACCCCCTACAAATTTCTAAATACAAACTGAAATGCAACTAGGCCCCTAACTGAACTAACACCTGGACTGTTACAAGGTCCTTCAGACTCCTCAAGGTTCCACTTTCTTCCTCAACTCCAATCTATTCTCCATACCTACATACTTACATCACCTTCATTGAAGAGAAAAGACAGCATGACTTGAAGTATTTCGTATGCCTCCCTGTTGTTCTGAATTTAAAGTCTTCAAGAAAACATTCAAGATCCTCCAGGATCTGGTCTTCACCTTATTCAGCTCATATCTCTCATGGATCTCTCATACAAACCTATTGATTCAATTAGACCTAATTACCATCCTAATTTCTATTCCATACAAGCCAAAATCACTGTATAGAGGAAAAAGTATTGACCTAACAATAAAAATATCTGAATTCCAGACATTTTTGGCATACACTAGCTGTCTACATTTGGACACATCCTTTGCCTCTCTGGCCTCAGTTTCCCTATCTATAAACAGAATGATTGAACCAGATCATCTTAATAATCCTCCCAGTTTAAGAAAAAATACTCTATGATTCCTATAAGACCAACAAAATCCATTTCTTTTTCAAAAGTCTGTAGGTCCTCCTTGGATTCTTTCTAAGCACTCCAGATCACACTATTCTCTCTGTTCTATGAACTCCATGTCTGGAATTCAAAACAAATCAAACAGTGCATTCCTGGACCAACATCACTGGCATCACTTGAAGACATTAGAGATGCAGATTCTCAGGCCTCACCCCAGGCCTACCAAGTCAGGAACTCTGGGATGGGGCCCAGTGATCTGTGTATCACACTGTCTCCAGATGAGGCTGAAGCAGGTTCAAGTTTGAGAATCTCAATCCTGTAGGTAATAAGCAGTAGAGTTAATAGCAGAGATATATATTTATTTCAGAAATGAAATTCTTCTATTATTTATGCAAGTCCTAAGTATTGACTGAATGTGAACATACAGTAACCTATCTCAGGTTGATGAAGTGTCAGGGGGATATGGTAGTTACAACAGTATTATTGAGTTTCAAGTCAATTTCTGTGTCTGAAAGATGAAGAGATGAGTGATAACAGTTTCTAAGGTGGTTGTAGAAATAATATGGGATAATGCAGTTAGAATTTTTTTTTCAGGATGTCATCTCCTATACAGATGTGAGTTGTCAGTAGATGTCTGGAATGTTTTCCTAGTTTTTCACTGGCCTCAGGCCCTAAGGCAATGGTCCTCAACCTTGGCTGTACATTATAATCACCTGAAACATTTTAAAAAAGTGTTGATATCTATGTTTCACCCAGAGAGGTTCTAATTTATTCATCTCTGGTGAAGCCTAGGCCCTGACATATAGGATATTCCAGAGTAAATGCTCACCAGCTACTTTTATTATTGTTCTTATTTTCATTTTTAATCATGATATCAAGCAATCATCTCCCTAATGACAAAGTACTTAAGTTACAGATAGGTCCTAAGAAGCATGGATCATCATTGCTGGCTATGATACCTATAGATATCCCTTCTCTGACAGGTATTCTTTAAGTTAAAGTCTTAAATTTGCATTATTTTAATTGGTTACTTATACAGTTACTGACTTTTGTATACTGCTCTTCAAAAGTCATTCTCATTAACTCCTCTGAAAAATACTGCATATGAGCAGAAATGTGTTTAGAATAGAGTTTTCATTCCCATGTTTATATGGAGAAAACTGAAGGGCCAGACACTAAGTGACTTTCCAGAGACTTTCTAATTATGAAGAATTTGGAACTGAAACTGCTTTCTTCTGATCATGAGCTCTTCCCTTGGCCGAAGTGTGTAGCCTTACAAATCGATGCACCTAGAGGTCTAAGCAATGTTGTGATTGAATGTGTTTTATCCTTGATGTCTTACATTGTGCATAGCATATAAAAAGGGGAATGCTGTATTATTTTCCTATTCTCTAGGAAACAGAAGCTCTAAAATTTAAATAAGTTACCAAAAGGCGTAAAACTAGGAAGACACAGAATTAGGTCTAACTAAACCTTAGGACTTCTGTCTGCCAGTTTGTTGTTTGTCCACTAAACTATGTTACCTTGTTCGAGATTATTGTCTTTGTAGCAGTTTATTATTATTTAGTGAAGTTAATTTATTGAATTTTTGGACAAAGGTGATAGATGTTATGACCAATTTCAGATGCATTAAAGAAAACAGCAGGACTTCCCTGGTGGTCCTGTGGTTAAGAATCTGTCTGCCAGCTCAGGTGACATGAGTTTGATCCCTGGTCTGGGAAGATCCCACATGCCACAGAGCAACTAAGCCCATGCGCCACAACTACTTAAGCTTGAGTTCTGCAACTACTGAAGCTTGTGCCCTAGATCCCGTGCTTTGCAACAAGATAAGCCACTGTAATGAGAAGCCTGGGAACAGCAAGTAGAGAGTAGCCCTTACTTGCCGCAACGAGAGGAAGCCTTGTGCAACTCCAAAGACCCAGGGCAGGAAAAAAAAAACAAACAACTAATTAATTAATTTAAAAAATAAAAAAGAAATATTACAAAGCCAGTATTTATGCATTGCAGAAAATCAGGAGTACAAATAAGCAAAAATAAAATGCCCTTCTTGCTCCTTGGAGACAAGCAATAGTCATCACTATTGTTTTAGGTGTTTTTCAATGTTTCAATGCATATATACATCACTGATTCAATGGACATGAACTTGGACAAACTCTGGGAGATGATGAGGGACAGGGAGGCCTGGCGTGGTGAAGTCCATGGGTTTGCAAAGAGTCGGACACGACTTGGTGACTGAATATCAACAAAAATATGTTATCTAGGTGTCTCTGGTAAAGTATGTGCTTGCAATGCAGGAGACCCAGGGTTCCATCCCTGGGTTGGGAAGATCCCCTAGAGATGGGCATGGCAACTGACTCCGATATTGTTGCCTGGAGAATCCCATGGACAGAAGAGCCTGGTGGGCCACAGAGCACAGGGTCCCAAAGAGTCCAACATGATTGAGCATGTCCTTTCTCTTTCACATATGTATCTATATGTGTATAAGCATACATGTACTTTAAATAATTTTTATAACTTGCTTTTTTAATGTATCACTTTATAATGCCTTGCCTCATTCCTATAATAATAGTAACTTTAGCACTAACTATATTTCTTTTTCTAGGTGTTAAAATCCTTGATTATATTAATAGTATGAAGACAAGAAAATCTGAATTGCACTATAAACTCTACATGTTAAATTACTGATGGTTAAATTGCTAACTTTATAATAATTGCTATCAGAGGTAACTAAGATTTTTTGAGTATTATTTCTGCTCATTGTAAAAAAGAAAAACATTCTTGCAGGGAGCAACAATAGATTAAAATTATCTTACAAATTCCCTTCTACTCAAATCCACCTCTTAAAACTTAAGAAACATAGAAAATCCACCTAGAATATACCATTGCCAGAAATCACAGGGCAGTATAGGGCGAACAGTATTTACTTAGTGAGGTGCAGATGGGAAAATCCTAGACAGCATTGACTTAATTATTGATTCCCACAATCATCTAATAATATAAAATAGGAAAACACGACCCCATATTTGCTATCGGTCACTACAATTCCTACCTCCAGTTCTACCAGACCATCAGAGGCTCAGGATTGCTGCCCCAAGAACACAGCACACAAAGAAAAACCACCTGGAGATGAAGGCAAACATATTGAGAATAGCCTGCATTAGACTCAAGAGGTGATGAAAGAAATATTTTTCTCATAGAATTGTTTAAATTGTAATTAAATACCTCTGCCCATGTACAGCTGTACACAGTCTCCTGAAAGTTCTTGGAGATGCCTCGATTTTGACAGCTAGGAAATTAATATCAGGAGACAAGAGGACCATATAGATTTACATCTAGCCCTAAATTTACTCAAAGGGACCAGCACCGTCATGAAAAAAGGGTCCATGAGGTTTGGAGATGTGGGGGTGTTTTTATATGTATATGAGCAGAACTTCTCCTGGGAGGCAGTCACTTCAGAGACTGGGGCCCTTAGCAAAGGACAATTAGAATTTTGATTTACACTTGGGCTGTGCATTATTTTCTTGGGTCCCAAGTGTGTTAATTTTCTTTTTATTGGGGAAGTCAACTTGCTGTTTGACAAACTACAGTCTAATGCCTTTTTTCAAGTAATTTGCCATCAATGAGTCCATCACCATCCTCATTATCATCATTTCAAGCAGTACCACTAGCCCCACAATCCCTGAGGTTATTATTATCAACACCATTGTCAGTCACTATCATTATGGTTGTTACTCATCATTAGTTATTCACGATCAAGCATAATCAACTATGATTAAAAGGCTTATTTGAAAACATTTAAAAAATAACATTGACTATTTTAATAAAACTGCAATTTCACTAAAGGAACCTTAATTCATAAGGAGTGCTAAATTTGTCACCTTGATGTTGTACCTCTAGATTGACTGTGTAGAATGGCAGGAGGTTGAGGGCATAAGAAGGTAGATTTATAAGAATTCTTCACTTGTATATTTTCATTCATAAGGAAAATATGCTGATAAGAATGTGCCCTTTTCAATGTGCCCTTTTCAATACTATATTCAGTAATATATTATCTGTGAAAATGCTGCTAGTGAAGATTTTTAAATTAAACTTTTTTTTTTAGTTAATTGTAGATTCACATAGGGGTACAAAAAGTAATAGAGAGAGATCCTGTGTACCCTTGAGTAGTTTCCCCCAATGGGAACAATTGGAAAAGTTATAATAAAATATCACACCCGGGATGTCCTTGGAATTTTCCAAGCAAAAATCTTGATGTGGGTAGCCATTCCCTTCTCCAGGGGATCTTCCTGACCCAGGCATCTAGTTCTCATCTTCCACTTTGCAAGAAGATTATTTTCCCTCTGAGCCACCGGGGAAGCCCCACATGTCGATTGATCTTCAGATTTTCCCACTTTTATTTATACTCATTTGTGTGTATGTAAATTAACCTCAAAGCAGTTTTATCATATCACAGATTGTATATCCATCACCACAGTTCATATAGAAAGGTTTACCTCACCTTTATTTTCTAATTTTTAAAATAATAATTTAGTTTCTTATTATCTACCAAAGAAAGCTAGCTATTTTTCTTTAGTATCTTTATATTCTTCCCAATTTAACCATATTTTATGTGTTTAAGTCCATTGCAATCATTGTCCTTATATAGCTTAACATTTTCTTGCCCAGAGAATCCCATGGGTGTAGATGCCTGGCTACGCTACATGGGTTGCAAAGAGCCAGACCTGACTGGGAGACTAACACTTTCACTATGTACCCACTAGAGATGTTAACACTTGAAAATGTGACAATATCATTTTGTTGAGAATGGAGAGCAAGTGCACATCTTATACAGTGCTAATGGAAAATAAAATTAAACAACCTCTTTGCAAGATTGTATGGTGGTTTCTTTTAAACTTGTCTATGGGCAGTTTTTAGATAGGTAAACATTAGGGCTCAGGTAAACATTGAAAAACATGTTAGCGGCTGACATCATTATTATTGTTACTCAATTACATGAAGGGATCAAGTAGCAGTCCTTATATAGAGATCATTAGCGAGGAGTAAAGAGAGAAGAGGAAAATATCTAGATGAGGAAGTTTCTGGAAATCACTTGCTGGAAACTTTCATTCCACCTCTCTCTGCCTTGTGTACCCCCAAGTGCAAAAAGTAGATTGTAAATTAAGTAATATTTTCTACATAGAAATTAATAAAAGGTGTATTTCAAACTCACTGTTGAAAGTTTAATGTTTTATTGAGGTGTAACTGATATACGCAAAGAGTCAGACACAACTGAGTGACTGAACTGAAATGAACTGAACAGAATTGATATACAATATTATATTAGTTTTGGATAAAGAATATACTTATTCAATATTTTTTGTAGTATACTCCACTTACAGTTAGTGAACTGTAACTCCACTCACAGTAAAGTAAGTGACTCATTAGAAAAGACCCTGATGCTGGGAAAGATTGAAGACAGGAGGAGAAGGGAATGACAGAGGATAAGATGGTTGGATGGCATCACCAACTCAATGGACTTGAATTTGAGCAAGCTCCAGGAATTGGTGATGGACAGGGAAGCCTGGCATGCTGCCGTCCATGGGGTCGCAGAGAGTCAGACATGACTGAGCTCTTGAACTGAACTTACAGTTAAGGAGACATAAGAGATGTGTGTTTGATCCCTGCATCAGGAAGATCCTCTGGAGGAGGAAATTGCAACCACTCTAGTATTCTTTTTTATTTATTGAAGGATAATTGCTTTACAGAATTTTGTTGTTTTCTGTCAAACCTCAACATGAATCATCCATAGGTATACATATAACCCCTCCCTTTTGAACCTCTTTCCCATCTCCCTCCCCATTCCACCCCTTTAGGTTTATACAGAACTCCTATTTGAGTTTCCTGAGACATACAGCAAATTCCTTTTGGCTATCTATTTACGTATGGTAATGTAAGTTTCCATGTTACTCTTTCCATCCATCTCATGCTCTCCTCCCCTCTTCCCATGTCTATACGTCTATCCTCTATGTCTGTTTCTCCCTGCTGCCCTAGTTCTTCAGTGTCATTCTTCCTGATTCCGTATATATGTGTTAGAACACGATATTTATCTTTCTCTTCCTGACTCACTTCACTCTGTATAATAGGTTCTAGGTTCATCCACCTCATCAACACTGACTCAAATGCATTCCTTTTTATGGCTGAGTATTATTCCACTGTGTATATGTACAACAACTTCTTTATCCATTCATCTGTCAATGGACATCTAGGTTGCTTCCATGTTCTAGCTATTTTAAATTGTGCAGCAATGAACAATGGGGTACATGTATCTGCTTCAAGTTTGGTTTCCTCAGAGTACATGCCTAGGAGTGGGATTGCTGGGTCATATAGTGGTTTTGTTCCTAGTTTTTTAAGGAATCTCTATACCATCTTCCACAGTAGCTGTATTGATTTACATTCCCTCCAACAGTTCAAGAGTGTTGCCTTTTCTCCCCACCCTCTCCAGCATTTATTGTTCGTACTTTTTGATGATGGCCATTCTGACTGGTGTGAGGTGATATCTCATTGCAATTTTAATATACATTTCTCTAAATTGCCAATATCTACTGGATCATCAAAAAAGCAAGAGAGTTCCAGGAAAACATCTATTTCTGCTTTATTGACTATGCCAAAGCCTTTGACTGTGTGGATCACAATAAACTTTGGAAAATTCTGAAAGAGATGGGAATACTAGACCACCTGACCTGACTCTTGAGAAACCTGTATGCAGGTCAGGAAGCAACAGTTAAAACTGGACATTGAACAACAGATTGGTTCCAAATAGGAAAAGGAGTACGTCAAGGCCATATATTGTCACCCTACTTATTTAACTTATATGCCGTGTACATCATGAGAAATGCTGGGCTGGAGGAAGCACAAGCTGGAATCAAGATTGCCAGGAGAAACATCAATCACCTCAGATATGCAGATGACACTACCCTAATGACAGAAAGTGAAGAAGAACTAAAAAGCCTCTTGATGAAAGTGAAAGAGGAGAGTGTAAACGTTGGCTTAACGCTCAACATTCAGAAAACTAAGATCATGGCATCTGGTCCCATCACTTCATGGCAAACAGATGGGGAAACAGTGGAAACAGTGGCTGACTTTATTTTTCTGGGCTCCAAAATCACCGCAGATGGTGATTGCGGCCATGAAATTAAAAGATGCTTACTTCTTAGAAGGAAAGTTATGACCAACCTAGATAGCATATTAAAAAGCAGAGACATCACTTTGTCAACAAAGGTCCATCTAGTCAAGGCTATGGTTTTTCAAGTGGTCATGTATGGATATGAGAGTTGGACTATAAAGAAAGGTGAGTCCCGAAGAATTGATGCTTTTGAAGTGTGGTGTTGGAGAAGACTCTTGAGAGTCCCTTGGACTGCAAGGAGATCCAACCAATCCATCCTAAAGATCAGCTCTGGGTGTTCACTGGAAGGACTAATGTTGAAGCAGGAAACTCCAATACTTTGGCCACCTGATGCAAAGAGCTGACTCATTAGAAAAGACCCTGATGCTGGAAAAGATTGGGGGCAGGAGGAGAAGGGGACGACAGAGGATGAGATGGTTGGATGGTATCACCGACTCAATGGACATAGGTTTGGCTGGACTTTGGGAGTTGGTGATGGACAGGGAGGCCTGGCATGCTGCTGCGGTTCATGGGATCGCAAAGAGTCAGACACGACTGAGTGACTGAACTGAATGAATGAATAATGAGCAATGTTGAGAATCTTTTCATGTGCTTGGTAGCCATCTGTATGTCTTCTTTGGAGAAGTATCTGTTTAGGTCTTTCCCCCACATTTTGATTGGGTTTTTTGTCTTTCTGTTATTGAGTTGTATGAGCTGCTTGCATATTTTGGAAATTAATCCTTTGTCAGTTGTTTCATTTGCTATTATTTTCTCCCATTCTGAGGTCTGTCTTTTCAGCTTGCTTATAGTTTCCTTTGCTGTGCAAAAGCTTTTAAGTTTAATCAGGTCCCACATGTTTACTTTTGTTTTCATTTTTTTTACTCTAGGAGATGGGTCATAGAGGATCTTGCTTTGATTTATGTCATCGAGTTTCTGCCTATGTTTTCCTCTAAGAGTCTTATACTTCCTGGTCTTACACTTAGGTCTTTAATACATTTTGAGTTTATCTTTGTGTATCGCATTAGGAAGTTGTCTAATTTCATTCTTTTACATGTAGCTGTCCAGTTTTCCCAGCACCACTTATTGAAGAGGCTGTATCTGCCCTTGTATATTCTTGCCTCCTTTGTCAAAAATAAGGTAGCCATAGGTGCATGCATAGGTTTATTTCTGGGCTTTCTGTCTTGTTCCATTGGTCTATATTTCTGTTTTTGAGCCAGTACCATGCTGTCTTGATGACTGTAGCTTCATAGTATAATCTGAAGTCAGGAAGGTTGATTCCTCTAGCTCCAAACTTTTCTCAAGACTGCTTTGCCTATTTGGGGCCTTTTGTGTTTCCATATGGATTGTGAAACTTCTTGTTCTAGTTCTGTGAAAAATGCCATTTTTAATTTGATAGGGATACATTGAATCTCTAGATTGTGTTTGGTCATATAGTCATTTTCACAATATTGATTCTTCCTACCCAGGAACATGGAATAGCTCTCCATCTGTTTATGTCATCTTTGATTTCTTTTTTTTCCCTCATCTTTGATTTCTTTCACTAGTATCTTATAATTTTCTCTGTACAGTTCTTTTGTCTCCTTGGGTAAGTTTATTCCTAGATACTTAATTCTTTTTGTTGCAATGGTGAATGGGATTGATTCCTTAATTTCTTTTTCTGATTTTTCATTGTTAGTATATAGAAATGCAAGTGATTTCTGTGTATTGATTTTGCATCCTGCAACTTTGCTAAATTCACTGATGAGTTCTAGTAATTTTCTGATACTATCTTTAGGGTTTTCTATGTACATTATCATGTCATCTGCAAACAGTGAGAGCTTTACTTTTTCTTTTCTCATCTGGATTCCTTTCTTTTTCTTCTCTGATTGCTGTAGCTAAGACTTCCAGAACTATGTTGAATAATAGTGGAAAAAATGGACACCCTGTCTTGTTCTTGATCTTAAAGGAAATGCTTTAAGTTTTTCACCATTGAGACTAATGTTTTCTGTAGGCTTATCATATATGGCCTTTCCTATGTTGAGGTAGGTTCCTTCTATGACCGTTTTTGAAGAGTTTTAATCATAAATGTGTGTTGAGTTTTGTCAAAGGTTTTTTCTGCATCTATTGAGATCATCGTATGGTTTTTATCTTTCAATTTGTTAATATGGTTTGTTAATATTAATATGTCAATATTGATTGATTTGCATATTATAAAGAACCCTTGCATCCCTTGGGTAAACTGAACTTGATCATGGTGTGTGAGCTTTTTGATGTGTTGCTGAATTCTGTTTGCTAAAATTTTGTTGAGGATTTTTGCATCTATGTTCATCAGTGATATTGGCCTGTAGTTTTCATTTTTTTGTGTGTTGTCTGTCTCGTTTTGGTATCAGGGTGATGGTGGCCTTATAGAATGAGTTTGGAAGTGTTCATTCCTCTGCAATTTTTTGAAAAGAGTTTTAGAAGGATAGGCATTAGCTCTTTTCTAAATGTTTGATAGGATTCTCCTGTGAAGCCATCTGGTCCTGGGCTTTTGTTTTTTGGGAGATTTTTCATCACAGCTTTAATTTCAGTGCTTGTAATTGGGTTGTTCATAATTTCTATTTCTTCCTGGTTTAGTCTTGGAAGATTGAGCTTTTCTAAGAATCTGTCCCATTTCTTCCAGGTTATCCATTTTATTGTCATATAGTTGTTCATGATAGTCTCTTCCTGTCCCTGCTTTCCTCTCCTTACTGATAAACCCTAGTTTCTCTATGTGTGAGTCTGTGAATGTTTAAAATTAAAGTTAAATTCCAATTAAGATAGTGGAGTTTACCTATGGGAGTCAGGATACAGAAAATGCTTCCCAAATGAGAGAAAATATGAAGAAATCAGAGGAGAGGGTGGGCAGAAAGAAGGTGGGAAGGAGCAAGGAGCAGTCTCCCAGCCATGCAGAGAAGGGAATATTTCCCTCTCCAGGTGGGTGAGAATTCATAGGGCTCCTTTTTGGGATTCATGACAGCTTACTTTTAAAACTAAGAAAGAATAGTAACATTTGCCTTAAAACATTTTTCCTTTCAGAGGTTTCTGCATGGCAGCCTTTATGTCCTTATTTCTCAAACTGTAGATCAACGGGTTCAGCATGGGGATCACTGCAGTATAAAACATGGAGTTCACGTTTTCTTGGGCCAGGGAACTGGCTGTTGAGGGTTTTAAGTACATGAAGATGGTCTTTCCAGAGAACATCCCCAAGACTGCAAAGTGGGAGCTGCAGGTGCTGAAGGCTTTAGACCTTTCCTCTGTGATGCTGATGTGGAGGATACTGGATAGGATGAAGGTATAGGAAACAAGGATTGTTAAGGTGGTGACTATGATGTCAAATCCAGCCAAAAAGAATACTATGATGTCAATAGGATAGGTGCTAAAGCAGGAGAGCTTCATAAGGGCAAGTATGTCAGGGTAATAATGACTGATGAGTATCTCACAATATGACAGTTTCAACATGATGCTAGTCTCTGTGATTGAGCCAGTGAGTGACATGACATAGACCCCAGCCAACAGCAGGAAGCAGGCTCAATGAGACATGATGACATTGTAAAGAAAAGGTCTTCAGATGACAACATAGCAGTCATAGTATTACTGTGAGCATGCAACTCTCAGCAACAACAAACACCAGGAAGAAGTAGAGCTGGGGCATGCACCCTGCATGGGAGATGGTGTTCTTCTCGGACACAAAGTTCACCAGCTTCTTAGGGGTAATGACAGAGGAGTAGCAGAGATCCACGAAGGACAGAGTACTGAGAAATGGTACATGGGAGTGTGAAGCTGAGCATTCAGACAAATCAGTGTTATCATGCCCAGGATCCCTATCATGGTGACCAAGTAGATCCCAAGGAAGAGGAAGAAGAGGGGGAGCTGGAGCTCTGGTTGACTTGTTAAACCTTCAAGAATGAACTCTGTCACTGTAGAGTGATTTTCTGTAGCCATTCTCAGTGGGTTGGGGAACCTGTGGGGACGAGAGAGAAGAACTGCCTGAAAGGCTACATCTTGCACTGCTTGGTGAAGCTAGTTTGAACTTTTGAAGCCAGCTGAATGACTCTGGGATCCTTCATGATGAACGATTCCTCATCCTGTTGTTTATTTTGGGAGAAATATCAGACCCTGTGTATATTGAGGATTGTGGAGATGTGAGGAAGAGAACATTTACCTCTTTCTTGTTTTTCAAATATCTTAGAGCAATAGGTCTTAATGTCTAGTCTGTGGATCAGCATCATTGGCATCACCTGAACATATTAGAGATGTAAATTGTCAGGTCTCACTCCAGAGTTACCAGATCATAAACTCTGGGATGGGGCCCAGTGATCTGTGTATCATACTATCTCCAGGTGAGGCTGGAGCAAGTCTGAGAGTCTCAATCCTGTAGGTAATAAGCAGTAGAATTAATATCAGAGATATGTTTTCTTTCAGAAATGAAATTCTATCACTTCAGCAAGTCCTAAATATTGACTTAATGTGAACATACAGTAATCTGTCTCAAACTGATGCAGTGTCAGGGGGATATGGTAGTTACAAAAATATCATTGAGTTACAAGTCAATTACTGAATTGAAAGCTGAGGAAATGAATGATATCAATCCCTAAGGTGGTTGTAAATGTAATATGGATACTTACATATAATGCATAATTATTAGTTTTCAAGAAGTCAGTTCTTATAAAAATGTGAAATGACACTACATTTATTTGCTCAACCATGTCTAACTCTTGGGACCCCATGGAATGTAGGCTCTCAGGATTCTCTGTCCATGAATTCTCCAGGCTAAAATACTGGAATGGGAGGCCATTCCCTTCTCTAGGGGATTTTTTTCTGACCCAGGGGTGAAATCCGGGTCTCCTGCATTGAAGGCAGATTCTTTACCCTTTGAGCCACCAGAGAAACCCCTAGGTGTCTGGAATTTGTTCTTTTGTCCTTATTTTTTTATTGGACTTCAGGCCCTAAGACAATCATTCTCAAAATTTCTTGCATATTATAATCTCCTGGAGCATTTAAAAATTATTGGTGGCTATGTTCCTCCCACAGATGTTCTGATTAATTCATCTGTGGTGAAGTCTGTGCCCTAGCACCTTGAGTAGTCCAGAGTAAATGCTCAATAGCTGCTTTAACTATTATTATTGTTAGGTCTGTTTTCAGATCATAATATGAAACAATGGCCCCATTATCTCCCTAATGACAAAGTACCTAAATTACAGACATGTCATAAGAAGCATGAATCATCATTGCTAAATATGATACCTATAGGTATCCCTTTTCTGATATGTATTTCTTAAGCAAAACCCTTAAATTTGCCTGCTTTCACTGTGTACTTATACAGTTACTAACTTTCATATAAAGCTTTTCAAAGGTCATTCTCATTAACAACTCTGGTAAGTTTTGGTATGTTGAGAAAGGGGTCTAAGAGTAGAATTTTCATTACCATGTTCCTATGGAGAAAGCTGTGACTTTCCAGACAGGAAGTGACTTTCCCGAGGCTTCTTAAGTATCAAGGACTTGGAACAGAGACTGCTTTCTTCTGATCATGAGTTCTTCCCTTGGCCTGTATGTAGCCTTACAAGTTAGCTTGCCTACAGCTCTAAGCTATGCTGTGATTGACTGTGCTTTATCCTTGATATCTTAGGTTGTGCATACCATATCACAAAAAGGAATGTTGCATTATTTTCCTATTCTCTAGGAAACAGAAGCTCTAAAAGTTAAACAAGTTACCTGAAGTCATAAAACAAGCAAGACTCTGAACTGATATAAAACCCAGGATTTATGACCACCTCTCTATTTTGTTTTCAGTAAATTATTTTGCTTTGCTCTAGGTTATCTTGTGTGTAGCACTTTGTTGTTATTTAGTAAACAGCGTATTAATTTTGGACATAAATGATAGATTTTATTGCCAATTTCAGATTTATTTAAAAAAATTACCAAGGCAGTATATGTGCCTTGTAGAAAATCAGAAATACAAATAAGCAAAAATACAATACTATTTTCTCACTCCTTGGAAACTAACAGCAGCCATGACTATCATTTTAGATATTTTCAAAGCATGTGTGTACTTGCATGTATATAAGCATGTATATATTTTTAAAAATATTTTATAATATGCTTTTTAATTAGCACTTCAAAATACATTCTCATTTGAGTCCTGTAATAGTAATAACTCCAGCACTAGCTATACATGTTTTTCTAGGTGGAAAAGTCTTTAAATCCTTAGGATGTGGTGTAATGACAAGAAAATCTACATTGCATTATAAACTTCATATGCTAAATTATCAGTGGTTCAGTTATTAACCTCATAATAACCATTATTAGATGTAGTTAAGACTTTTTGAATATTGTTTTCATTTATTACAAAGGAAAAAAAGTTTCTCATGGGAGCAACACTAGATTAAAAATATCTTATATATCTCCTTCTACTCAATTTACACCTCTGGAAATCCCCTTCTACTCTCTCAATATCTCTGATATTACACCTCTCAATCCCCTTCTACTCAATCTACACCTCTGGAAACAATAAGAAACATAGAAAATCCACTTAGAATAAACTATTACCAGAAATCAAAGTGTCTCACAGGGTAGTATAGAGTGAATGCCACTTACTTAGTGAAGTGCTGATGGGAAAATCCTAGACAGCACTGATTAATTATTTTCTCCCATAATCATCTAATAATATAAAATAGGAAAGCATGACCCCATACTTGATATCAGTCACTACAGTTATTACTTCATGTTCTACCAGACCATCAGAGGCTCAGAATTGCTGTCTATAAAGAACACAGCACATGAAGAAAAACCACTTAGAAATGAAGGTAAACATGTGGCTGAAAACAGCCTGCATTAGAAGTGGGAGTTCATGGAAGAAATATATTTCTCATACAACTGCTTTAAGTCATAATTAACTACTTGTGCTGAGGAAAAACAGATCAGAGACCCCTGGAAATTATAGAGGATGCCTTAGTTTCAGTAGTTAGTAAGTAAATATCAGCATGTAAGAGGACCATATAGATTTATATCTACTCCTAAATTTATTCAAAGGGACCAGCACTGTCATGAATAATAGGTCTCTGGGATTGGGAGTCTTGGGTGTCTGTTTACATATATATGGGCAGAACTTCTGGGATACAGTCACTTCAGAGGCTGGAGATCTTAGTAAAGGAGCTTGGTTTAGAGTCTTGGTTTACACTTCGGCTGGGAATCATGTTTTTTTTTTTTTTGTCTCCCAAGTTTGTTAATTTCCTTTTTTGGGAGAGTCATCTTGCAGCTTGGAAAACTTAGAGTCTAGTCCAAATATTTTACTACCAATGATTCCACCACCATCCTCATCACTACCAGCACCATCACTAGTACCATCAACACCATCATCAGTCGCTATCACTATGGTTGTTACTCATCATTCATTACTCACCATAAGGCATAATTAAATAGGTTTAAAAGTTTATTTTAAGAGGTTTTAAGATCATATTGTAATATCTTATTAAAAAAAGCTATATATTTTCAGTAAAGGAATGTCAATTTATAAGGAATGCTAAATCTGTCACCTTGATGTTGCACCCATAGATGAACAGTGTTAGAGTGGCAGGAGGTTGAGGGGCATAAGAAGGAAGACATAACAACTCTTCACTTATATATTCACATTCTGTAGAGAAATATGTGGAAAAGATTATATACTTTTCAAGAATATAGTCAGTCATATATCATGTATGAAAATGTTGCTAATGCACAATTTTTTTAATGCACACTCATTTATTTTGGGGATTTTAGAGTATGCTAGCTTTTATGACTTTTGACAAAGTTTCTGTAATTGACCTATGGAGTTGTAAATTTAAAAAAATTATTGGAGTATAGTTGATTTACAAGGTTGCATTGTCTTCTGGTGTAAAGTAAATCAGTTATGCATATAAACATATATCTAGTCTTATTTGGACTTTTTTCCCATATAGGTCATTATGGAGTATTAAGTAGAGTTCCCTGCATTAAACAGTAAGTCCTTATTATATATTTTATATATAATTGTGTATATGTCAATCCCAATCTCCCAATTTATACCTACCTCCAGCACCCCCTGATAACCATTTTGTTTTCTATTTCTGTTTTATAGATAAGTTCATTTGTACTCTCTTTTTAGATTCCACATATGAGTGATAACATGTTATTTGTCCTTCTCTGTCTGACCTACTTAACTCAGTATGATAATCTCTAGGTCCATCCATGTTGCTGCAAATGGCACTATTTAATTCTTTTTAATGACTGAGTAATATTCCATTGTATATATGTACCACATCTTCTTTATCCATTCCTCTATTGATGGACATTTGAGTTGCTTCCACGTCCTGGGTATTGTAAATAGTGTTACAATGAACACTGGAGTGCCTGTATCTTTTCAAATTAAGGTTTTCTCCAGCTATATGCTCAAAAGTGGGATTGTTGGGCAATATGGTAACTCTATTTTTAGTTTTTTAAGGAACCTCTATACTGTTTTCCACAGTGGTTGCACCAATATACATTCCCACCAAAAGTGTAGAAGGGTACCCTTGTCTCCACACCATCTCCAGTATTTATCGTTTGTAGATTTTTTTTTTTTTTTTGATAATGGCCATTCTGCCTGGAGAAGGAAATGGAAACCCACTCCAATATTCTTGCTTGGAGAATCCCATGGACAGAAGCCTGACAGGTTACAGTCTATAGGGGTCACAGAGTCAGACATGACTGAAGTGACTCAGCACACACACATGCAACAGCAGGTTAGACATTGAAGAAGAAAAGATTAATGAAAGAGAAACTATTAAACTAAACCACACAAAAAAAACAATGAACAACCTCAGTAACATGTAGAAAAATTTCAAGTGGTCTAAACAACTGTGTAATTAGAGTCCAGGAAGGTAGAGAATAAGCAAAAAATATTTGAAGATGCAATGGCTAAAATATACTATATTTGGTGGGTGGAAAGTTTGAAAGATTAGTCGCTCAGTCATATCTGACTCTTTGTGACCCCATGAATTGTAGACTGCCAGGCTCCTCCATTCACAGGATTTTCCAGGCAAGAGTACTGGAGTGGGTTGCCATTTCCTTCTCCAGAGGATCTTCCCTACCCAGGTATCAAACCCAGGTCTCCCACATTATAGGCAGACACTTTACCCTCTGAGCCACCAGGGAAGTCCCCTTGGTGGGAGGACATACAGATAATCAAAGAAGAACAAAATGTTGAGAATTGTTGAGCTGGGTGTTGGGTATATGGATGTTTAGACAACTCTTATCTTTATTTTGTCTGTGTTAATTTTTTTCATATTAAAATGTTGTAATTAAATGGATAATTGATTTAAGAATAAAAGCAAACATTATAAAACTTCTGAAGAAAAATGAAAATTTTCATGATGTTGGTATAGGCTAAGGGATTTTAGAGTAAGCACAAAAGTACCCACCATAAAAGACAAAAAATGACAACTGGACTTAAGAATGAAAACTTCTATTCTTGGAAATAGACCATTGAAGAAGTGAAAAGACAAGACACAGAGAGGGAAAGATGTTCAATGTCAAAGGCTTATATTCAGGTCATATAAGAGCTCATAATTCTCTAGGGCTCTTCCCAAGCCCCATTCCCCCAGAGGTAGGCCACACAGCTGGCTATTCACCCCCAGGGCAAAGGATGGCCAGGGAATGGCTGTGTGTCAAAGTATGGATAGAGTGCTTGTGGAGTTGTGAGGTGGGTGGGGCAACCTGTGACTGTGGACAGGGGCTTCTTTAAGTATTGTGTTCTGGCAGCAGAAACCCCAAATTTGCATCTTTAACAAGTTTCCAGGTGATGCTCTATCCCAGAGCTCAGTAGTTTATTAACAATTTTGTGAGTATGAGGGCCATTTTACATGGCGGCAGTGGTCACAGTGGCAGCTGTGGGTCATATCTATTGTGAAGTCACTTAGGAGGTAGCCTCACCATTTCTGTAGTTATTAATTAAGCTGTAAGCAAGTCATTCTCTTAGTCACTGCCTTTCTGCTTGAGAAAACTGGAGTTATGTCCATTTCTGATAATAAACTGATTGATACAAGAGAATACCAGAATTAGCTAGAAATGACAAGAAGTATCTATCAGTCTTAAGCATTATATCAGGCTGCTAAGTCTAAAATGTGTACCCTTCATATTGGAATAAATAAAGCAAGAGGAGTGGGGAGAAACTTTGTCTGAAGGCCACTGGATTTACTGGTTGAGGTAGGCGGTAAATCCTTGAGTTAAGCAGGAGAAGAGAGTTGTAACAGCATGTAATCTGTTGACCAATCATCCTGGTTTTTTGGAACAGAAGGGTTTCCCAGGATGGGGGCTTCCAGAGCTAAAACTGGTAAAGTGTCTGGTGAACTGCTGAGCTGGTCAGTCTAGTTTAGTTTCTAGTAAACTTTCCTTAGTTATAAAAAGAAGTGAAGTGAAGTGTAGTCGCTCAGTCGTGTCCGACTCTTTGCAACCCCATGGACTGTAGCTACCAGGCTCCTCTGTCCATGGGATTTTCCAGGCAATAGTAATGGAGTGGGTTGCCATTTCCTTCTCCAGGGGATCTTCCTGATCCAGGGATTGAACCCAGGTCTTCTGCCTTGCAGGCAGATGTTTTACCCTTTGAGCTATCAGGGAAGTTAGCTATAAAATGAAGTTGCTGATAAATGTGAAGAAATTAGGGAAGATGAAAGGTGAGAATCTGAGGAACTGATTATAGGAGACATTTGAGATTGGAAGAGCACAATTAGGGCAGGGTTAATTGCTGTTCAGAGGGAACAACAGCATAAAGCAAAGGGCATGATGACTGAGAGCCAAGAGCTCGGGTTACAGAGTCACTTAGACTTGGGTTTGAGCCCCCAAGTCTTGTTTACCAGCTGTGTGACCTTGAGCAATTTACTACATCAAATTCCACAGTGAAATGGGGAAAACAGTGGTACCTAACTGTTGTGAAGTGTAATTGAAAAAAGGCATACAAAACATCTAGAAGAGCTGTGCGTTTCAGAGTAGGTGCCCCAAAACATGGTAGTGGGTGGCATTATTATTATCATGACTAAAAAGTCACATAAAAGGACCAGGTAGAAGTTCTGGGCAGAAAAAAGTAGGGAGAAGTCAAAGAAAATGGACGAGGAAGTCTAGATGAGAAAGCTCTAAATATTACTTCTTGGTGACTCTCAGTTTCATCGCTCTCTGCTTTGTGTACTCCCAAGTGCAAATATGGCTTCCCAGGTGAAGCTAGTGATAAAGAACCCACCTACCAATGCAGGATACCTAAAAGATATGGGTTCCATAGCAGGGCTGGGAAGATTCCCTGGAGGAGGGCATAGCAGCCCATTTCAGTATTCTTGCCATGACAAAGGAGCCGGTAGGCTATGCTCCATAGGGTCACACCGAGTTGGACACCACTGAATCAACTTAGCACACACCCATGCAAATGCAAATAGGAACTAGGTTGAGCAATCTTTTTTATACAGAAGGTAATTAAACAGTGAGTGACTCTAAAATTCAATGATGAAAGTTTAATTTTTAATTGAAAGGTAGTTGATTTACAATATTCTATTACTTTCAGACATACAACAAAGTTATTCAGTATTTTTATAGTTAATACACTTAAAATCACCATAAACTAATTGGTTTATTTCACTCTGCTGTACCATACATCCTTATTCCATCTTTATTTTACACATAGTAGTTGTGAACTTAATCCCCTGGTTGTCAGGTCCACCCCCTATCCCAGTAGCCACTGTTCGTTCTCTGATTCTAATTACAATTAAGAGAATAGAGTTTGCCAAAGGGTCAGAATAGAGAAAAAGCTTCTCAACAGAGAAAAGATGAAACTTAACATCAGTCAGTAGTTCAGTCACTCAGTCATGTCCGACTCTTGGCGACCCCACGGACTGCAGCATGCCAGGCTTCCCTGTCCAGTAACAACTCCCAGAGTTTGCTCAAACTCATGTCCATCAAGTCAGTGATGTCATCCAACCATCTCATCCTCTGTCATCACCTTCCCCTCCTGCCTTCAATCTCTCCCAGCATCAGAATCTTTTCCAAGGAGTCGGTTCTTCACATCAGGTAGCCAAAGTATTGGAGTTTCAGCTTCAGCATTAGTCCTTCCAAAGAATAATATTCACAACTGATTGCATTGAGGAATGACTGGTTTGATGTCCTTGCAGTCCAAGGGAATATCAAGAGTCTTCTCCAACACCCCAGTTCAAAAGCATCAATTCTTTGGCACTCAGGTTTCCTCATAGTCCAACTCTCACATCCACACATGACTACTGGAAAAACCATAGCTTTGACTAGATGGACCTTTTTTGGCAAAGTAATGTCCCTGCTTCTTTTTTTTTTTCATTTTATAAATAATTTTATTTATTTATTCATTTTTGGCTGTGCTGGGTCTTTACTGCTCAGGCTTTTCTCTAGTTGCAGTGAGTGGGGACTACTCTCTAACTGTGGTACCCAGGCTTCTCACTGCAGTGGTTTCTCTTGTGTAGCATGGGCTCCAGGGCACTTGGGCTTCAATAGTTGTGGCACATGGGCTCAGAAGTTGCAGGTCTCAGGCTTAATAGTTGTGCTACATGGGCTTAGTTACTCTGTGGCATGTGGGATCTTCTCAGGCCAGGGGTTGAACCGGTGTCTCCTGAATGGATTATTTACCACTGAGCCATCAGGGAAGCCACCAGGGCATCATTTTTTCAGTATTCCTTTCAAGAGTCTGTGGCTCAAGTCCGATCACGGGAAGCATTGGACACACTGAGGTTGATGGTCGTCCTATCTTGTGTTAAGATTGTTAATGACTTGAGAGATGGGGAAAGACTGTAGAACTGTTTAGATCAACATATAAATGCATTGTATGTTTCTATAGAGGATTCTAGACCTTAAAAGAGGAATTATTTGGAGAGTTGGTGGAATCTCTAGTAAATGGAATCTAGCAAATATACCACACCTGACACAACCCCTGTTATCAGGGCTGCTTTTTGTTTGTGTTTAAATAGTCCACTGTTACCTTCAAATTATTGTTTTTTTTTTTTTTTGCAGAGGGCAGAATAGTCAGTTATATGGACATATTATGAGGTCCTCTTACCACCCCTGCATTCTTTATGGTTTTAAGAGTGGCACTAATTTCTGCCAGATCCTCTGTGATGAAGTATTATCTTTGATATATTATCTTGGCCATGTATTTGTGTGTGTCCCTGCTTTTTAAAATGCTGTTTAGGTTGGTTGTAGCTTTTCTTCCAAGAAGCAAGCATCTCTTAGTTTCATGGCAGCAGTCACTATCTGTAGTGATTTTGGAGCCCCACACCCACCACCAAATAAAGTCTGTTACTCTTTCTATTGTTTCCCCATCTATTTGCCATGAAGTGATAGGACCAGTTGCCATGATCTCAGTTTTTTGAGTGTTGAGTTTTAAGCCAACTTTTCACTCTCCTCTTTCACTTTCATTGAGGCTCTTTAGTTCTTCGCTTTCTTCCATAAGATTGGTGTTGCCTGCATACCTAAGGTTATTGATATTTCTTCTGGCAATCTTGATTCCAGCTTGTGCTTCATCCAACTTAACATCAGCTGGCTTCAAACAGAAATGGGAGGAAATTGAGGGTGGGAAGGAAGAGGGAAGGAGGCAGGGGCAGTCACCCAGTCATGCAGAGAAGGGACTGTTTCCAAACTGAAGTGGGTGAGCATTTGGATTGCTCTCCTCTGAGAATCATAACAAGTTATTTTTAAAACTGAGAATCATAACATTTGTATCAAAATAATTTTTCCCTCAGAGTTTTCTGCATGGCCACTTTTACCTCCTTATTCCTCAAGCTGTAGATCAGGGGGTTCAGCATGGGGATCACTGTAGTGTAGAACACAGAAGCCATGTTCTCCTGGGCCAGGAAACTGGCCGTGGAGGGTTTAAAGTACATGAATGCGGTTGTTCCATAGAAAATCCCCACAGCTGCAAAGTGTGAGCTGCATGTGCTGAAGGCTTTGGACTTTCCCTCTGTGGTGCTGATGCGGAGAATATTGGACAGGATGAAGGCATAGGAAATTAGGACTGTTGAACTGGTGACTATGAAGTTGAATACAGCAAAAATGAAGACTGTCATCTCAACATGGTAGGTGCTAGAGCAGGTTAGCTTCATGAGGGGGAGGATTTCACAGAAGTAATAACTGATGAGTTGTTCACAATAGGACTGTTTCAATATGAGTCCAGTCTCCATAGTTGAACCAATGAACCCTATGGCATAGACCCCAGCTACCAGCAGGGAGCAGACTCGATGAGACATGATGATGTTGTAAAGCAAAGGTCTGGAGATGGCAACATAGCGGTCATAGGCCATCACTGTCAGCATGTAACACTCAGCAATGACAAACACCAGGAAGAAGTAGAGCTGGGACATGCACCCTGCATAGGAGATGATGTTATTCTCAGACATAAAGTTCACCAGCATCTTAGGGGTGATGACAGAAGAGTAGCAGAGATCCACAAAGGACAGGTTGCTGAGGAAATAGTACATGGGGGTGTGAAGGTGGGCATTCAGACAAATCAGGGTTATCACGCCCAGGTTCCCTATCATGGTGACCAAGTAGATCCCAAGGAAGAGGAAGAAAAGTGGGAGGTGAAGCTCTGGCTGGTCTGTCAAACCCTGAAGAATGAACTCTGTCACTGTAGAGTGATTTTCCATAGCCATTCTCCTCTGGTTGGGGGCCCTGTGGGGATGGGAGAGAAGAACTACATGAAAGGCTGCTTCTTGCACTGCTTGGTGAAGCTAGTTTTGAGCACTTGGGACCAGCAGAGTGATCCTGGTATCCTTTCTGATGAATATTCCCTCATCTTGCTGCTTGTTTTGGGAGGAAGACCAGACCCTGAGTATTTCAAAGGTCATAGAGATGAGAAGAAAAATGGGGCAAGATCCGGAACTTTTTTTTAAAAACAAATTCATGTCTCTGAAATATCCTAGAGCAGTGGGTCTTAAATCTAGTCCTTGTACCAGCATTGCTTGCATCACCTGAAGACATTAGAGATGCATATTTTCTGGCTTCACCCCCGATCTCCCAAGCCAGAAACTCTGGGATGGGGCCCAATGATCTGTGTGTCATACAGTCTCCAGGTGAGGCTGATGCAGATTCAAGTCTGAGAACCTCAGTCTTGGAGATAGCAAGCAGTAGAATTCACATTTTGTAGTTGAAGGTGTATTTTGTTTCTGAAATGAAATTTCCCTGTGGTCTATGGAAATCCTAAATATTCACTGGTTGTGAACATATGAAACTTGTTTCAAACAGATGTAGTGTCAGAGTGATATGGTAGTTACAACAACATCACTGAGTTACAAGTCAGTTTCTGTATCTGAAATATGAAATTACTGATATCAATTCCTAAGGTGGTTGTAAAAATAATGTTGGATAATGCATCATTAGAAAATATTTTTCAAGAAGCCAGTTCCTATAAAAATGTGATGTGTCATTAGGTGTGTGTAATTCTTCATGGCCTATGGAGGTTCTCATTTAATCCATCTGTGCTGAGGCCTCAGTCCTGGCACTTAGCATCGTCTAGAGCAAGGGACCTCAACCACTGGGATCTAATGCCTGGTGATCTGAGGTGGACTTGATGTAATAATGTTAAAGTGCACAATAAAGATAATGTCCTTGAATCATCCCAAAACCATCCCCCTGCTACCCGGGTATGTGGAAAAATTGTCTTCTGCAGAACCATTCCCTGATATCAAAAAGATTGGGGACCACAGGTCTAGAGTAGGGCTCAATAGCTACTCTTACTATTGTTGTTTTTATTTTCAGATCATAATATAAAGCCATTATCTCCTTATTGACAAAGTATTCACATTATACATATGGCTGTAAGAAGCATGGATCATCATTGCTATAGATATCCCTTTTTTGAAATAAATATTTCTTAAGCTAAAACCCTAAATTTGCACTATTTTTTCTGCTCACTTTTACAGCTACTAACTTTTATGTAATGTTCATCAAAAGTCAATCTCATTAACTCCTCCCACAAGTTTTGTGTATAAGGAAAAATATGTCTAGAGTTGAATTTTCATTCCTATGTTCATATGGAGGAAACTGAAGTGCCAGACAGAAGTGATTTTCCTGAGGCTTCCTAATTATCAAGGACTTGGAACTGAAGCTGCCTTCTTCTGATCATGAGCTCTCCCTTGGTCCAGGTGTGTAGCCTTATAAACCTGCACCCCTAGAGCTCTAAGCAAAGTTCTGGTTGAACTTGCTTTATCCTTGGTGTGTTAGATTCTGCAAAGCTAATAAAAAAAGAAGAATATTGCACTATTTTCCTATTTTCTAGGAAACTTATTCTCTAAAAGCTAAATTTATAAGCACAAAACTGGTTATGAAACTTTGGACTTCTGATTACCAGTCTATTTTGTTTTTTATGTTGCTTTGCTGTAGGTTGTCTTGTGTGTAGCACTTTGTTATTATTTAGTAAACTTAATCTATTGAATTTCTGGACATAAATGACAAATTTTATTAACAAGTTAAGATTTTTAAATAAATTATCAAGGCACTATATGTGCATTGTTAGAAATCAGAAACACTAGGAAGCAAAAATACAATGCTCTCTTCTTGCTCCTTGGAGACTAACAACAGTCTAGACTGTCTTTTTACATCTTATCAGTGTATATATACTTATATGTGTATCTGCATATAGTATTTAAAAACTTTTGTAATGTATTTTTTAACTGTAGCACTTCAAAATGTGTTGTGTCATTTGCTTCCTATAAGAATAATAACTTATTATTAATAAATTATTTCTATAAGAATAATAACTCTGGCACTAACTATATTTCTTATCTAAGTGTAACAGTCTTTGAATCTCTAGGATGTGGTGTGAAGACAAGAAAGTCTTCATCACCTTTGTAAGCTTTACATGTTAAATTATTGCTGGTTAAATTGTTTACTTCATAATAATTACTATCAGAAATAGCTAAAAAATTTTAAATATTATTTCCATTTATTACAAAGGAGAAAAGTAGGTAGCAACAATAGATTGAAAATATCTTACATATCCCCTTCTACTCAATTTCTACCTCTTGAAATGTGGAAAAATCCACCTGGAATATACCATTACTATAAATCAAAGGGCTTTACAGAGCAGTACAAAGTGAACATCATTTACTTAGTGCAGTGCTGATGGGAAAACTCTAGACAGCACTGAGAATTATTTTCTCCCACAATCATCTAATAACATAAAACAGGAAAACATGACCCCGTATTTGATATCAGTCACTACAAGTATTACCTCCAGTTCTAGCAGGCCATCAGAGGCTCAGGATTACTGCCCATAAGAAAACAACACACAAAGAAAAAACACTTAGACATGAAGTAAACATATGGCTGAAAATCTCCTGAATTATAAACAAGAGTTCATTGAAGATATATTTTCCTTGTACAATTGCTTATAATTGTAATTAAGTACTTGTACTGAGGAAAAAATGTATCAGTCTCCCAGAAATTACAGAGGATGCCTAGATTTCAAAGGTCAGAAAATAAATATCAAAGAGTGAGAGGACCCTATGGATTTATATCTAATTCTAAATTTACTCAAAGGAACCAACATTGCCATGAAAAATAGATCTCACAGATTGGGAGACTTAGAGGTCTGCCTATTTATATAAGTATGGTCACAGCTTCTCCTGGGATGCAGTCACTTCAGAGACTGCAGACCTGAGTTAAGGAGCAATTAGAGTCTCAGTTCACCCCTTTGCTGTAAATCATGTTTTTTGTCTCCCAGGTGTGTTAATTTTCCTTTTATTGGTAGAGTCACTTTGCCGTTTGGGAAACTATAGTCTAATGCCCTCTTTTAAAACATTTTACAACCAATAGCTGTATCAGCATCATCACTGTCATCATTACCACCAACACTACCACAATCACCACCACCACCACCACCACCTAGGTCATTACCACTAACATCGTCATCAGTCACTACCATTATGGTTGTTACTCACCATTAGCTATTCACGATTAGGCATAATCAACTAGACCTAAAATGTTTATTCTAAAGGATTCAAAACAAACTTGAATTTTCCAATAAAACAAACTGTATACTTTCTATAAAGGAATATGAATTTATAAGGAATGCTAAATTTGTCACCCTGTTGCTGCAACTGTAGACCAACAGTGGTAGAATGGCAGTAAATTGAGGGGCATAAGAAGGTAGACATAAGAAGTCTTCATTCATATGATCTCATTCTTAAGGGAAATATAAGACTATGCAGTTGTCAAGAACATATTCAGCAATATATCATTGATGAAAATGTTATGAAGATTATCTAATGGAGATTTTTAAGCTAAATTTTATCTTCTGAGATAATTGTAGATACATACATAGGTATAAGAAATAATATAGAGAGATCCTGTGTACCTTATGCAGTTTCCCCAATGGGAATATTTTGCAAAATTATAATACAGTATCACATACAGGATTCTGTATGTTATGACAATCTACTGATCTTATTCAGATTTCCATAGTTTTATTTATACTCATTTCTGTGTGTATACATTTACTTTGATGCAAATTTATCATATGTACAGATTTGAATATCCATCACTATAGTTCATATAAGGACACATAACCTTCATTTTCTAATTTTAAAACAGTACCTTGGTTTCTTATTATCCTCCAAAGGTAATTTTCTATTTTTCTTTAGTATCTCTATAGTCTCACTAATTTAATTGTATTTTTTTTGTGTTTTACTCCATTATAACTGCTATCCTTTTGTTGCTCAAAATTTTCTGTCTTTGCCCTGTGGAATTCTCTTTATTTTGTCTCTTGAGTCTTTTGGATATGGTGCTATTAGTCTCTAATATTAAATATTGTCTGATATGACAAGGTGTTCTGATCTCTCATATATTCCAATCTTCAGACCAGAAACCAACACTTTCTTCAAGATATTTTTATTCTTTTAGTGGTAAAATGGTGTTTCAAGGTTATAAACTAGATTTTACAGGGGCTTTTTGTTTCTGGGTTAGTAATTGTTTCTAGGTCTTTCAAAAAGAACTGAAAAATTTGTACTACATGGTTCTCAATAATTTTATAAGGATATGTTTTGATATTCATTCTTCAGCATTTTAACTAGGTGTGATGTTTCTTTTTAATATGTCACTTCAGATATCTAAATCAATATCTATTTAACACTGGGAAAAGTTTCTTGAATTGTATTTTTACTTTTGCTTTGGTTTTGTCCTTGTGGCTCCTGCTCACCATAGACTAAATCTTCTTGGCCTGGTATCTACATTTGTTGCTTCCCATAAGTTTCTTCATTTTTTTCTTTTCTTCATTCCCTTCTTTCATGTTCTGTTTTTCCTAAAGCATTATCTGTTGTATTTATTTGATCTTCTATTACTTTTAATTTCTTAAATTATTATTTCTTTCATTTCTAGGAATTTCTTGCATTACTGTATCATTACTGAATTTTTCCTAATTCTGAATTTTGTTGCTTTCATTCCCTGAATCAGTTTCAAAATATGTCTTAGCTCATTTTGATAGAGTGTATTGTATTCATTCATTTGAGGGGACTTGCTTTGGATTGTTCTCTCCATTAGTCACACACCATATGCAATTAAAAACTGGACAACATTTATAAAATAATTGTTTTTAGACACTGGACACCAGGTAATGCTGACTTATGACCTAAGACAGAAGAGGAACAGATGAGGTGAACCCTATGTCCACCCTGCCTCTTGGTCTGGGGACCCTTTTGAGATCCTAGCCCAAAGAATGTATATGGCAAGAGAGCACAGCATTTCTGGTAAATTAAGAGAGACCCATGTTGCGAGGCTGAAGTAGCTGGAATGGCGAGTGAAACATGAAAAGCCACAGAGAAAGAAATCTAGAAATCTCCATATAGATGTCCTTGTGTCTTGTCTGAGCTTTGTTTAGGGTAAGCATTTCTAAGATAAAACTCCACAAAGCTGGGCAAGTAAGAACTATCAAGAAAATTTAAGCTAGATAATTGATTATCAGAGCTACACAGGTCTGTGGGATGGTTGTCTTCCAACCACCCAATAAGGAACTCTCCCTGAAAACCTACCTGTAGCATTCCCTATAGAGTGAAGAAGTTTATATCTTAGAATCAGTTCTGAATTAGTTCTTGAATAAATGCTGCACTAACAAAACTTAAATATAGACTCAAAAACAGCAAGACAATCTGCACAAAGTTTAACTGACTGCCAAAATAAACTTCAAGATACTGTGAAAAACAAAAAACATTTAAGACATTCAACAAATCTCCAGCATCCTGTCAAAAATTAGATATTCTAATAAGCAAAGAAATGTATAAGAAAAGCAAGAGACTTTTCTGATCACAATGCAGTAAGATTAAATGTCAACCACAGGAAAAAAAATTTAAAAACACAAACATATGGAGGCTAAACAACATGCTTCTGAATAACCAACAGATCACAGAAGATCAAAAAGGAAATCAACATATGCATAGAAACAAATGAAAATGAAAACACAACAACCCCAAACCTATGGGATTCATTAAAAGCAGTGCTAAGGGGATGGTTCATAGCAATACAAGCTTACCTCAAGAAACAAGAGAAAAATCAAATAATCTAACTTTACACCTAAAGCAACTAGAAAAAGAAGAAATGAAGAACCCTGGGGTTAGTAGAAGGAAAGAAATCATAAAAATTAGGGCAGAAATAAATGAAAAAGAAACAAAGGAGACTATAGCAAAATCAACAAAATTAAAAGCTGGTTCTTTGAGAAGATAAATAAAATAGACAAACTGTTAGCCAGAGTCATCAAGAAAAAAATGAAGAATCAAATCAACAAAATTAGAAATGAAAATGGAGAAATCACAACAGACAACAGAGAAATAACTTTTTATTTCATGAGAGACTATTATTAGCAACTATATGCCAAAAAAATGAACAACTTGGAAGAAATGGACGAATTCTTAGAAAAGTATAACCTTCCAAAACTGAACCAGGAAGAAATAGAAAATCTTAACAGACCCATCACAAGCATGGAAATCAAAAGTGCAATAAAAAATCTTCCAACAAACAAAAACCCAGGACCAGATGGCTTCACCGGTGAATTCTACCAAAAATTTAGAGAAGAGCTAACACACATCTTACTCAAACTCTTCCAGAAAATTATAGAGAAAGGTAAACTGCCAAACTCATTTTATGAGGCCACCATCACCCTAATACCAAAACCAGACAAAGGTGCCTCAAGAAAAGAAAGCTACAGGCCAATATAACTGATGAACATAGATTCAAAAATCCTCAACAAAATTCTAGCAAACAGAACCCAACAACATATTAAAAAGAGCATACATCATGACTTTATCCCAGGGATTCAAGGATTCTTCAGTATTTGCAAATCAATCAATGTGATAAACACTATTAACAAATTGAAAGATAAAAACCATATGATTCTTTTTAATGGCTGAGTAATATTCCATTGTGTATATGTACCACAATTTTCTTATCCACTTGTCTGCTGATGGGCATCTAGGTTGCTTCCATGTCCTGGCTATTATAAACAGTGCTGCGATGAACATTGGGGTACAAGTGTCTCTTTTAGATCTGGTTTCCTCAATGTGTATGCCCAGGAGTGGGATTTCTGGGTCATTTGAATCAGTTCTAATGAGGTGGATGAAACTGGAGCCCATTATACAGAGTGAAGTAAGCCAGAACGAAAAACACCAATACAGTATACTAATGCATATATATGGAATTTAGAAAGATGGTAATGATAACCCTATATGCAAGACAGAAAAAGAGACACAGATGTATAGAACAGACATTTGGACTCTGTAGGAGAAGGCGAGGGTGGGGTGATCTGAGAGAATAGCATCAAAACATGTATATTATCAAGTGTGAAACAGATCTCCAGTTCAGGTTGGATGCATGAGACAAGTGCTCGGGGCTGGTGCCCTGGGATGACCCAGAGGGATGGGATGGGGAGGGTGGTGGGAGGGGGGTTCAGGATGGGGAACATATGTAAATCCATGGCTGATTCGTGTCAATGTATGGCAAAAACCACTACAATATTGTAAAGTAATTAGCCTCCAACTAATAAAAATAATTGGGAAAAAAATAAAATAAAAAGGGGATTGGGATGGAGAATACATGTAAATCCATGGCTGATTCATATCAATGTATGACAAAAACCACTGCAATATTGTAAAGTAATTAGCCTCCAACTAATAAAAATAAATGAAAAAAAGGGTATTGTTTCAAAGGAAAAAAAAAGGCTCTAAAACAAAAACAAAAAACAAAAAAACCCCATATGATTATCTCAATAGATGCAGAAAGACTTTGACAAAATTCAACATCCATTTATGGTAAAAACCCTCCACAAAGCAAGCATAGAAGGAACATACCTCAACATAATAAAAGCCATGTATGATAAATTCACAGCAAACATTATCCTCAATGGTGAAAAATTGAAAGCATTTCCCCTAAAGTCAGGAACAAGACAAGGGTGCCCACTCTCACCACTACTATTCAAAATAGTTTTGGAAGTTTTAGCCACAGCAATCAGAGAAGAAAAAGAAATAAAAGGAAGCCAGACAGGAAAAGAAGAAGTGAAACTCTCACTGTTTGCAGATGACATGGTCCTATACACAGAAAACCCTAAAGACACCACCAGAAAATTACTACAGCTAATCAATGAATATAGTAAAGTTTCAGGATATAAAATTAGCACACACAAATCCCTTGCATTCCTATACACTAGCAATAAGAAAACAGAAAGTGAAATTAAGGAAACAATTCAATTCACCATTGTGACAAAAATAATAAAATACTTAGGAATAAATCTACTTAAAGAAACAAAAGACCTATATATAGAAAACTATAAAACACTGATGAAGGAAATCAAAGAGGACACAAATAGAAGGAGAAATGCACCATGGTCATAGATAGGAAGAATCAATATGGTGGAAATGAGTATATTACCCAAAGCAATCTATAGATTCAATGCAATCCCTATCAAGCTACCAATGGTATTTTTCAGAGAACTTGAACAAATAATTTCACAATTTGTATGGAAATACAAAAAAACCTCAAATAGCCAAAGCAATCTTGAGAAAGAAGACTGGACCTGGAGGAATCAACCTGACTGACTTCAGGCTCTATTACAAAGCTACAGTCATCAAGACAGTATGCTATTGGCACAAAGACAGAAATATAGATCAATGGAACAGAACAGAAAGCCCAGAGATAAATCCACGAACCTATGGACACCTTATCTTTGACAAAGGAGGCAAGAATATACAATGGAGAAAAGACAATCTCTAACAGTTGGTGCTGGGAAAACTGGCCAACCACCTGTAAAAGAATGAAACTAGAACACTAACACCATACACAAAAATAAACTCAAAATGGATTAAAGATCTAAATATAAGACCAGAAACTATAAAACTCCTAGAGGAAAACATAGGCAAAACACTCTCCGACATAAATCACAGCAGGATCCTCTATGACCCACCTCCCAGATTAATGGAAATAAAAGAAAAAATAAACAAATAGGACCTGATTAAACTTAAAAGCTTTTGCAAAACGAAGGAAACTATAAGCAAGGTGAAAAGACAGCCTTCAGAATGGGAGAAAATAATAGCAAATGAAGCAACTGACAGAATTAGTCTCAAAAACATACAAGTCAGTCCTGTAGCTCAATACCAGAAAAATAAATGACCCAATCAAACAATGGGCCAAAGAACTAAACAGACATTTCTTCAAGGAAGACATACAGATGGCTAACAAGAACATGGAAAGATGCTCAACATCACTCATTATCAGAGAAATGCAAATCAAAACCACAATGAGGTACCATTTCATGCCAGTCAGAATGGCTGCTATCAAAAAGTCTACAAACAATAAATGCTGGAGAGGGTGTGGAGAAAAGGGAACCCTCTTACACTGTTGGTGGGAATGCAAACTAGTACAGCCACTATGGAGAACAGTGTGGAGACTTCTTAAAAAACTGAAAATAGAACTGCCATATGACCCAGAAATGCCACTGCTGGGCCTACACACCAAGGAAACCAGAACTGAAAGAGACACATGTACCCCAGTGTTCATCACATCACTGTTTACAATAGCTAGGACATGGAAGCAGCCTAGATGTCTGTCGGCAGACGAATGGATAAGAGAGTTGTGGTTCAGTTCAGTTCAGTCGCTCAGTCGTGTCCAACTCTTTGCAACCTCACGGACTGCAGCACACCAGGCCTCCCTGTCCATCACTAATTCCTGGAGTTTACCTAAGCTCATGTCTGAGTCGGTGATGCCATCCAACCATCTCATCCTCTGTTGTCCCCTTCTCCTCCTGTCTTCAATCTTTCCCAGCATCAGGGTCTTTTCAAATGAATCAGCTCTTTGCATCAGGTGGCCAAAGTGTTGGAGTTTCAGCTTCAGCATCAGTCCTTCCAGTGAACACCCAGGACTGATCTCCTTTAGGATGGACTGGTTGGATCTCCTTGCAGTCCAACGGACTCTCAAGAGTCTTCTCCAACACCACAGTTCAAAAGTTGTACATATACACAATGGAATATTACTCAGCTATTAAAAAGAACACATTTGAATCAGTTCTAATGAGGTGGATGAAACTGGAGCCTATTATACAGAGTGAAGTAATTCAGAAAGGAAAACACCAATACAGTATTTAATGCATATATATGCATATACTTAAGAAAGATGGTAATGATGACCCTATATACGAGACAGCAAAAGAGACACAGATGTAAAGCACAGACTTTTGGACTCTGTGGGAGAAGGCGAGGGTGGGATGATTTGTGAGAGTAGCATTGAAACATGTATATTACCGTATGTGAAATAGATGACCAGTCCAAGTTTGATGCATGAAACAGGGCACTCAAAGCCAGTGCACTGGGACAACCCTGAGGGATGGGATGGGGAGGGAGGTGGGAGGGGGTTCAGGATGGGGGACACATGTACACCCATGGCTGATGCATGTCAATGTATGGCAAAAATCACTATAATATTGTAAAGTAATTAGCCTCCAATTAAAATAAATAAATTAGTTAAAAAAAAGAAAAGCAGGAGAAAATATGTGCAAATAGAAATATCTGTTTGGTAATATTAGATAAGAATTTAAAAATAGCTTTATTTATTTACCCAAGGATTTTAATGAAGATGTGAATGTAGTGTAAAGAAATATGGAAGGTATAAAAGAGAATTAAAGTGTACTTTCAGAGATGAAAAATATGAAGTGAAATTTTTTGGATTGACTTAATAGCAGATTAGACATTGAAGAAGGAAAGTTCAATGACAGAACAAATTCCATAACATGTAGAACAATCTCAAGTGGTCTCAACACCTGTGTAATTAGAATCCCAGAAGGAAGGGAGGAAACAGAAATACTTGAAGATATGATGGCTAAAATGTACTATATTGGGTGGAGATAGAGATAATCAAAGAAGCATAAAATATTGATAATTGTTGAGCTGGGTGTTGGGAATATGACTATTTAGCAAACTATTCTGTTTACTTTGCATATATTAAATTTCTTTTGAGTTAAAAAGTTGTAACTAAACAGATATTAGATTTAAGACTTTAAACCTTCTGGGAAAAAAGGAAAATTATCATGATGTTGGTACAGGCTATGGGAATTTAGAATAAGCACAAAAATACCCACTATAAGAGACAAAAGCTGACAATTGGACTTACGAATAAAACCTTCTATTCTTTGAAATAGACTGCTGAAGAAGGGAAAAGACAAGATAGACGGGGAAGATATGTCAAAGTACTTGTATTCACATCATATGAGAGCTCTGATAAATTCACTAATCAAAAAGACAAATAACTAATTAAAACTGAACTAAAAATTTGGATAGACACTATAAAGAAGAATTTAAAATAATCAGGGTACATATGAAAATTTGCTGATTATCATTAGATATTAGTTAAATGAAATTGAAAACACATTGACAGAACACTTTATATTCACTAGAGATGTTAATCTGACAATATCAAGTTTGTTGAGAATGCAGGGCAAGTGAACCTCTCATACACTGCTGTTGGAAAATGAAATCAGATTGTTTCTTAGAAATTGTTGGGCATTCTTTTACAAGTGGTTGATCAGTTTTCCCAGCACCACTTGTTAAAGAGGTTGTCTTTTTTCCATTGTATATCCTTGCCTCCTTTGTCGAAGATAAGCTGTCCATAGGTTCGTGGATTTATCTCTGGGCTTTCTATTCTGTTTCATTGATCTGTATTTCTGTCTTTGTGCCAGTACCATACTTTCTTGATGACTGTGGCTTTGTAGTATAGTCTGAAGTCAGGCAGATTGATTCCTCCAGTTCCAGTCTTCTTTCTCAAGATTGCTTTGGTATTCGAGGTTTTTTTGTATTTCCATACAAATTGTGAAATTATTTGTTCAAGTTCTCTGAAAAATACCATTGGTAGCTTGATAGGGATTGCATTGAATCTATAGATTGCTTTGGGTCGTATAGTCATTTTGACAATATTGATTCTTCCAATCCATGAATGCGGTATATTTCTCCATCTGTTTGTGTCCAGTTTCTAATAAACTGGTCTCGAGCTCGTGCTCAGTTGCTTCAGTCATGTCCAACTCTTTGCGACCCCATGGACTGTAGCCCGCCAAGCTCTTCTGTCCATGGGATTCTCCAGGGAAGAATCCTGGAGTCGGTTGCCATGCCCTCCTTCAAGGGATGTTCCTGACCCGGGGATCGAACCAGCATCTCCAAGCATCTCCTGCACTGAAGGCAGATTCTTTACAGGTGAGCCACCTGGGAAGTTTATGATAGATATAAACTGTTTTATCATCAAACAATTCCACTCTTATATATTTATTGTATAAAATTTATATATTTTAGATATTAGATAAATATATTTAGATATAGTGCCTGATATATTCAGGCAATAAATTACTACTAATCAAACAGAAATGTATAACTAATACACACAACAAAATGAAGAAATTCAAAAGTATGTGTTGAGCAAAACATACCAGACACAAAAAGGTACATGTTGTATACTCTAGTCAGTCATAACTAATCAATTCTTACTTTGATAGATAGTATATTGATAGAAAGTAAGTCAGTGGCTGATTGAGTTCAGGGATAGAGGAGGAGATTCCACACTTTGGACATGTGACTTAGCCCCATTTCTTTTATTTGTAAATGGTATATAGATGATTTACAAGATTGTGATTACTGATTGACTTTGAGTATTAATATGCTTCCCTTATTTTTATAAAGAGCCATTTTTATTGAGGCATGATTGACATGCACAAAGCTGTACATGATGTATACAATTTGATTCTGGAGAGAAGTATACACCTGTGAAACTCTCACCATAATCAATGCCAGAAACATGTGCATCATCTCTAAACAATTTCCTTTTTCTTTCTCCCTCCCTCCTTCATTCTTTACTGTTATTCTTCTTGTGATAAGATCACTTAAAATAAGATCCACCTTATTAGCAAAATTTTAAGTATATGATACAACATTGCCAAGTGGTAGTCACTCAGTCATATCTGACTCTTTGTGACCCCAGGCTCCTCTGTCTATGGGATTTCAAAGGCAAGAATACTGGAGTGGGTTGCCATTCCCTCCTCCAGGGGATCTTCCTAACCCAAGGATCAAACCCAGGTCTTCAGCATTGCAGTATTCTTTACTGTCTGAGCCACCAGGGAAGCACTACACAATTGCCAACTATAGGCAAAAAAGAACATGCCCTTTGAGGTTTAGGCTGTTTGCACTTCTCAGAGGACACATCTCAGAGAGCACTCTCTCTGTATATATTCCTTTCATCTCTAATGGTATTAAAAATGAACGAGAAGATGAAATATGCATGCACATAGCCTTCTTTTCTTTTAAAGAAAACACTATGCCATTCGTGTGTGTGAAAATTGCTGTCTTGTCTGACTCTTTGTGACCCCCTGGACTATACAGTCTGTGAAATTCTCCAGGCCAGAATACTAGAGTGGGTAGCTGTTCCCTTCTCCAGGGCATCTTCCCAACCCAGGGATTGAACCCACATCTCCCACATCGCAGGTGGATTCTTTACCCGAGAGCCACTAGGAAGCATAATACCCTGCCTTCCTCCAGGGCATCTTCCCAACCTAGGGATCAAACCCAGTTCTCTCACATTGCAAGTGGATTCTTCACCATCTGAGCCACCAAGGAAGCCAAGCATGTTGGAGTGGGGAGCCTATCCCTTCTCCAGGGGATCTTCCCAATCCAATAATTGAACTGGGGTCTCCTGCACTGGAGGTGGCTTCTTTACCAGCTGAGCTACCAGGGAAGCCCCATGCCACTCATAATAAGTGAAAAATGCTGTACTTCAAGAAAGCAGAAATAAAATATGTCTTCAATTTACTATGACTTTCCCACAAAGAATGGTTTTCTGCATATAAATTGAAATTCACTCTAAAGATTAAGATGCTCTGTAAACGGCAATATGAGGGACACAAACATCATAACTGTGGGACTTGCCAGCTGGTAGAGAAGCAGCAGCCATGGACAAACATACAGGCAAGATCACCTTTCTGCACAGTAGCCATAGTGACCTCCTCAGACTGAGTGAGGGGTGCCCGTCCTTTGCCCTTCTCTGGCTATCTCCCTCCCCAGGGTGTGGATGGACCCAAGGGGTGTCCACCAGAGTCTGTAAACCTCCTTCTGGACTTTGTTCTCAGTGTTGGGATACAGAATTCCATGCCCGCATACCCTGTACTTGCTGATGGGACTCTTCCCAAGGGCCATTGCCCAAAGGAAGCCCACACAGCTGGCTGTTCACTTCCAGAGCAAAGGATGGCCAGGGAATGGATGTGTGTCAAGGTACAGATGGATACCTTGTGTGTGGAGTGATATAGAAGAAAAGGTGTGAAGTGGATAGGGCAAGCTATGACTGTGAACAGGGCTTCTTTTAGCATTGTTTTCTGGCAGCAGAAACCCCAAATTTGCATCTTTAACAAGTTTCCAGATAATGCTCTATCCCAGAGTCCAGCTGTTTATTAATAATTTTGTGAGTATGAGGCCATTTTACATGTGGCAGTGGTCATAATGGCAGCTGTGGGTCTTATCTATTGTGAAGTCATTTTGCAGGCAGCCTCACCCTTTCTCTAGTCATTCAATAAACTACAAGCAAGTCAGTCCCTGTATTCACTGCCTTTCTGCTTAAGAACATTAGAGTTATACCTGTTTTTGATAGTAAACCATTGACTGATATGAGACAATACCAAAACTAGCTAGAAATGAGAAGAAGTCTCTATCAGTCTTGGGCATTGTATCAGGCAGCTGAGTCTAAAACATGTATCCTTGCTGTTGGATAAAGCAAGAAGAGTGGAGATAAACTTGGTTCCATTGCCACTGTATTAACTGAATGAGGTCTGCAGTAGATGAATTAGCTAATAAAGCAGGACAAAAGAGTTGCAACAATGTGTAATCTGGGGGCCATACTATTTTTTTCTGGAACTGGGGGGTTTCCCAGGGTGGGGGCTTCCAGCACTAAAACTGATAAAGTGTCTGGTGAACTGGTGAGCTTGTAACTCTGGCATAAAGTTTCATTAGATACAAAAAGAAGTTGCCTATACATGTGGAGAAATTAGGGAAGATGAAAGTTGAGAACCTGAGGAACTGATTTCAAGAGGCCTTTGAAATTGGAAGAGTACAATTAGGGCAGGATTTAAAGACTGGTATGGGGGAACACCAGCCTAAAGCGAAGGGCATGATGACTGAGAGCCGATTGTGGGCTCTGGAGTCACTTATACTTGGATTTGAATCCCCATGTCCTTGTTTACCAGCTGTGTGACCTTGAGCAATTTACTACACCAAATTCTACTGTGAAATGGGGAAAACAGTAGTACGTGACTGTTGTGAAGTGTAATTTAATAAGGCATACAAAGTGTTTAGAACTGTGTGGTTCAGAGTAGGTGCCCCAAACGTGTAGTGTCTGGCGATATTATGGTGACTAAAAAGTCACATAAAGGGACCAGGTAGAAGTTCTTCGTCAGAAATAAGTAGACAGGAGTGAAAGAGAGGAGACGAGGAAGTCCAGATGAGAAAGCTCCACATATTACTTCTTGGTGAAAACTCTCAAATTCATCTCTCTCTGCTTTGTGTATTCCCAAGTGCATAGAAGGAGGAACTGGGTTAAGCAATATTTTCTACACAGAAGAACTAAATTATGACAATTTCTAAACTAAATGATTAGAAAAAAACCTAAATGACTTTAAAACTCGATGAAAGTTTAATTTTTAATTGAAACGTAGTTGATTTACAATATTATATTACTTTCAGACATACAGCACAGTCATTCAGTATTTTTATAGTTACTGCACTTAAAATTACTATAAAGTAATGGGTTTATTTCCCTGTGTTGTAGCATTCATCCTTATTCCTAATTTATTTTATACATTGTATTTGTGAGATTACTCTCCTGGCCTTCATGTCTGTCCCCACCACCCCAACCCGTAGCCACTGTTTGCTCTCTGTGAGTCTGTGAAAGTTTAAAACATATGTTAAATGACAGTAGAGAGTTCAGTTCAGTTAAATTGCTCAGTCGTGTCCGGCTCTTTGCAACCCCATGGACTGCAACACTCCAGGCTTCCCTGTCCATCACCAACTTCTGGAGTTTACTCAAACTCATGTCCATTGAGTCAGTGATGCCATCCAACCATCTCATCCTCTGTCGTCCCCTTCTCCTCTCGTCTTCAATCTTTCCCAGCATCAGGGTCTTTACAAATGAATCAGCTCTTTGCATCAGGTGGCCAAAGTACTAGAGTTTCAGCTTCAACATCAGTCCTTCCAAAAAACACCCAGGACTGATCTCTTTAAAATGGACTAGTTGGATCTTGCAGTCCAAGGGACTTTCGAGAGTCTTCTTCAACAGTTTAAAAGCATCAGTTCCAGCAGCATTGCAGTGGTTTTTGTCATACATTGAATTAGCCATGGAGTAATTAGCCTCCAACTAATAAAAATAAATGGAAAAAAAAAAGACATACTTGTTCAAAACAAAAACAAAAAAAAAATAAAAGCATCAGTTCCTTGGCACTCAGCTTTCTTTGTAGTCCAACTCTCACATCCATACATGACTACTGGAAAAACAATAGCCTTGACTAGATGAACCTTTGTTGGCAAAGTAATGTCACTGTTTTTTAATATGCTATCTAGCTTGGTCATAACTCTCCTTCCAAGGAGTAAGCATCTTTTAATTACATGGCTGCAGTCACCATCTGCCGTGATTTTGGAGCCCCCCAAAATAAAGTCTGCCACTGTTTCCACTGCTTTCATCAAGAGGCTCTTTAGTTCTTCTTCACTTTGTGCCATAAGGGTGGTGTCATCTGCATATCTGAGGTTATTGATATTTCTCCTAGCAATCTTGATTCCAGCTTGTGCTTCATCCAGCCCAGCGTTTCTCATGATGTACCCTGCACATAAGTTAAATAAGCAGGGTGACAATATACAGCCTTGATGTACTCTTTTTCCTATTTGGAACCAGTCTGTTGTTCCATGTTCAGTTCTAACTTTTGTTCCTGACCTGCATGCAGATTTATCAAGAGTCAGGTAAGGTGGTCTGGTATTCCCAACTCTTTCATAATTTTCCACAGTTTGTTGTGATCCACACAGTCAAAGGCTTTGGCATAGTCAATAAAGTAGAAAAAGATGTTTTCTGGAACTCTCTTGTTTTATCTATGATCCAGCAGATGTTGTCAATTTGATCTCTGATTCCTCTGCCTTTTCTAAAACTGGCTTGAACATCTAGAAGTTCATGGTTCACTTACTGTTGAAGCCTGGCTTGGAGAATTTTGAGCATTACTTTGCTAGCGTGTGAGATGAGTGCAACTGTGCGGTAGTTTGAGCATTCCATGCCACTGCCTTTCTTTGGGATTGAAATGAAAACTGACCTTTTCCAGTCCTGTGGTCACTGCTGAGTTTTCCAAATTTGCTGACATATTGAGTCCAGCACTTTCACAGCCTCATCCTTTAGGATTTGAAATAGCTCAACTGGAATTCCATCACCTCCACTAGCTTTGTTCATAGTGATGCTTCCTAAGGCCCACTTGACTTCACATTCCAGGATGTCTGGCTCTAGGTGAGTGATCACACCATCGTGATTATCTGGGTTGTGAAGATCTTTCTTGTACTGTTCTTCTGTGTATTCTTGTCACCCCTTGTTAATATCTTCTGTTTCTCTTAGGTCCATACAATTTCTGTCCTTTATTGACACCATCTTTGCATGAAATGTTCCCTTGGTGTCTCTAATTTTCTTGAAGAGATCTCTAGTCTTTCCCATTCTATTGCTTTCCTCTATTTCCTTGCACTGATCACTGAGGAAGGCTTTCTTATCTCTCCTTGCTATTCTTTGGAGTTCTGCATTCAAATTCTTTACTTTTCTCCTTTGCTTTTGGCTTCTCTTCTTTTCACAGTTATTTTTAAGGCCTCCTCAGACAGCTATTTTGCTTTCTTGCATTTGTTTATCTTTGGGATGCTCTTGCTCCCTGTCTCCTATACAGTGTCACAAACCTCCATCCATAGTTCATCAGGCACTCTCAGATCTAGTCCCTTAAATCTATTTCTCACTTCCACTGTATACTCATAAGGGATTTGATTTAGGTCATTTCCAAATGATCTAGTGGTTTTCCCTACTTTCTTCAACTTAAGTCTGAATTTGACCATAAGGAGTTCATGATCTGAGCCACAGTCAGCTCCTGTTCTTATTTTTGCTGACTGTTTAGAGCTTCTCCATCTTGGCTACAAAGAATATAGTCAATCTGATTTTGGTGTTGACTATCTGGTGATGTTCATGTGTAGAGTCGTCTGTTGTGTTGTTGGAAGAAGGTGTTTGCTTTGACCAGTGCATTCTTTCGGCAGAACTCTAATAGCCTTTGCCCTGCTTCATTCTATACTCTAAGGTCAAATTTGTCTCTTACTCCAGGTATCTCTTGGCTTCCTACTTTTGCATTCCAGTCCCCTATAATGAAAAGGACATCTTTTTTTGGGTGTTAATTCTAGAAAGTCTTGTATATCTTCATAGAACCATTCAACTTCAGCTTCTTCAGCATTACTAGTCGGGGCATAGACTTGGATTACAGTGATATTGAATGGTTTGCCTTGGAAATGAGCAGAGATCATTCTGTTCTTTTTGAGATTGTATCCAAGTACTGCATTTCAGACTCTTCTGTTGACTATGATGGCTACTACATTTCATTTAAGGGATTCTTGCCCACAGTAGTAGACACAATGGTCATCTGAGTTAAATTCACCCATTCCAGTCCATTTTAGTTTGCTGATTCCTAAAATGTCGATGTTCAATCTTGCCATCTCCTGTTTGATCACTTCCAATTTGCCTTGATTCATGGACCTAACCTTCTAGGTTCCTATGCAATATTGCTCTTTACAGCATCGGACCTTGCTTCCATCACCAGTCACATCCACAACTGGGTGTTGTTTTTGCTTTGGCTCCATCTCTTCATTCTTTCTAGAGTTATTTCTCCACTGATCTCCAGAAGCATATTGGGGACCTACCAACCTGGGGAGTTCATCTTTCAGTGTCAGAATAGAGAAAATGTTTCCCAGTGAGAGAAAACTTGAACTCAACATCAGCTGGCTTCAAACAGAAATGAGAGGAAAGAGAGGGTGGGAAGAAAGGGGAAGGAGAGAGGGGCAGTCACCCAGTCATCCAGAGAAGGGGCTGTTTCCTATCCCGGCTGGGCGAACATTCAGAGGGCTTCCCTCTGGGATTCCAAACAACTTATTTTTAAAACTGAGAAAGAATAATAATAACATTTGACTTAGAACAGTTTTCCTCTCAGAGTTTTCTGGATGGCCACATTTACCTCTTTATTCCTCAAGCTGTAGATCAGGGGGTTCAGCATGGGGATCACTGTGGTGTAGAACATGGAGGCCACATTCTCCTGGGCCAGGGAGCTGGCCGTGGAGGGTTTCAAGTACATGAAGGCAGTTGTTCCATAAAACATCCCCACAGCTGCAAAGTGGGAGCTTCATGTATTGAAGGCTTTGGCCCTTCCCCCTGTGGTGCTGATGTGAAGGATACTGGACAAGATGAAGGCATAGGAAATTATGACTGTTAAGCTGGTGACTATGATGTTGAATCCAGCCAAAAAGAAGACTGTCATCTCAACATGGTAGGTGCTAGAGCAGGTTAGCTTCATCATAGGGAGGATTTCACAGAAGTAATAATTTATGAGGTGCTCACAATAGGACTGTTTCAACATGAGGCCAGTTTCTATAGTTGAGCCAATGAAACCCATGGCATAAACCCCAACCATCAGCAGGGAGCAGACTCAATGAGACATGATGATGTTGTAAAACAGAGGTCTGCAGATGGCAACATAGCGGTCATAGGCCATCACTGTCAGCATGTAACACTCAGCAATGACAAACACTAGGAACAAATAGAGCTGGGACATGCACTCTGCACAGGAGATGGTGTTCTTCTCAGACACAAAGTTCACCAGCATCTTAGGGGTGATGACAGAGGAGTAGCAGAGATCCACGAAGGACAGGTTGCTGAGGAAATAGGACATGGGGATGTGAAGCTGAGCATTCAGACAAATCAGTGTTATTACACCCAGGTTCCCTATCATGGTGACCAAGTAGATCTCAAGGAAGAGGAATAAGAGTGGGAGCTGAAGCTCTGGCCGGTCTGTCAAACCCTGAAGAATGAACTCTGTCACTGTAGAGTGATTTTCCATAGCCATTCCTCTCTTGTTGGGGGCCCTCTGGGGGTGGGAGAGAAGAACTGCATGAAAGGCTGCTTCTTGCACTGCTTGGTGAAGCTAGTTTTGAGCATCTAGGGCCAGCTAAGTGAGTCTGGGATCCTTTCGGATGAATGACCCCTAATGCTGCTGTTTATTTTGGGAGGAAGACCAGACCCTGAGTATTTCAAAGGTCATAGAGATGAGAAGAAAAATGGGGCAAGATCCAGAACTTTTATCACATTCATGTCTCTGAAATATCCTAGAGCAGTGGGTCTTAAAGTCTAGTCCGTGGATCAGCATTGCTTGCATCACCTGAAGACGTTGGAGATGCAGATTCTCAGGCCTCACCTCAGACCTACAAAGTCAGGAACTCTGGGATGGGGCCTAGTGATCTGTGTATCATACTGTCTCCAGGTGAGGCTGAGACAGGTTCAAGTCTGAGAACCTCAATCCTGTAGGTAATAAGCGCTAGCATTCATATTTTGTAGTTGGAGATGTACTTTGCTTCAGAAATGAAATTCCCCTGTCATCAGTGCAAGGCCCAGATATTAACTGAATGTGAACATATGATAGCCTATCTCAAATTGATGCAGTTTTAGGTGATATGGTAGTTACAACAGTATCACTGAGCTACAAGTCAATTTCTGCATCTAAAAATGAAGAAATTAGTGATATCAAGAGCTATGGTGGTTGTAAAAATAATATGGGATAATGCATAGTTAGAATTTTTTGTTTTCAAGAAGTCAGCTCCTATTAAAAAAATGTGAGCTGTCATTAGGTGTCAAAAATTCTTTCTTAGTTTTTTCCTGGACTTCAGGCTCTAAAGCAATCATTCTCAACTCTGTATAATTATAACCAACTGGAGCATTTAAAATGTATTGATGGCTGTGTTTGATCCACAGAAGTTCTTATTTAATCAGTCTGTGGTAAAGCCTTGGTCCTGGCACTTAGTGTTGTCTAGAGCAGGAGTCCCCAGCCTCCGGGATCTAATGCCTGATGATCTGAGGTGGAGCGGATGTATTAATAATAGGAATAAAGTGCACAATAAATGCAATGGACTTGAATCATCCCCATACCATCCCCACCCCCACCCTGACTCTCATCTGTGGAAAAATTGTCTTTCATGAAACCAGTCCCTGGTGCCAAAATAACAGGGGACTGCTGGTCTAGAGGAAGTGCTCAATAGCTCTTCTCACTATTGTTGTTGTTTTTATTTTCAGATCATAATATCAAGCCATTGTCTCTTTAATGACCAAGTCTTGACCTTATAGACATGGCTGTAAGAAAACATGGCTCATCCTTGCAGGGTAGGATACCTATAGATGTCCCTTTCCTGATATCTGTATCTATCTATCTATGTTTTAAGCTAAAGCCCTAAGTCTGCACTATTTTCCTTGCTTATTATTAGACAGCTGCTAACTTTTGTGTGCTGCTGTGCTTAGTTGCTCAGTCATGTCCGACTCTTTGCAATCCACTGGACTGTAGCCTGCCAGGCTCCTCTGTTCATGGGATTTTTCAGGCAAGAATACTGGAGTGCATTGCTATTTCCTCCTCTAGGGGATCTTCCCAACCAGGAATGGAACCCGCGTCTCTTGTGTCTTGGGCACTGTAGGTTGATCCTTTTCCTGCTGACCATTGGGGGAAGACCTCCACTGGTGGCTCAGATGGTAAAGAATCTCCCAGCAGTGCAGGCAACACAGGAGACATAGGTTCCATCCTTGGTTGGAAAGATCCCCTGGAGGAGGACATGGCAACCACTCCAGTATTCTTGCCTGAAAAATCAAAAGGATAGAGGAACGTGGTGGGCTACAGTCCATGGGGTTGCAAAGAGTTGGATAAGACTAAGTGACTTTCACTTTCAACTTTTGTGTACTGCTCATCAAAGGTCAATCTCATTAACTCCTCTGAAAAGTTTTTTTAAATTTTTTATTTTTTTATTAGTTGGAGGCTAATTACTTTACACTCTGAAAAGTTTTGAGCAGGAAGACAAATGTGTTTAGCATGGAATTTTCATTCCTCTTTCATATTGAGAAAACTGAATTGCCAGACACAAAGTGATTCTTCTGACACCTCCTAATAACCGAGGACTGGGAACTGAAAGTGCTTTTTTTTCTTTTGTGTTTACTGAATATTTATTCTTCTGATTTTATTATTTTTCTTTCAAATGCGAAATACTATTTTTAGGCAGAAATGCTTTCTTTGATCATAAGCTCTTCCCCTGGCCCAAGCTTGTAGCCTTACAATCTGCACACCTACAGCTCTAAGCAATGTTGTGGTTGAACATGCTTTATTCTTGATGTCTTAGATTGTGCACAGCATATAAAAAAGAGGAATGTTGTATTATTTTCCTGTTCTCTAGGAAACAGAAGCTTTAAAGTTTAACTTTAAGTTATAGACACAGGACTGGGTCTAAAACCCAGGACGTCTGACTACCAGTCTGCTTTTGTTTTCAGTAAACTGTTTCTTTGCTGTAGGTTATCTTGTATGTAGCACTTTGTTATTATTTAGCAATCTTAATTTATTAAATTTTTGGACACAAATGATAAATTTTACTGTCAATTTCTGATATATTTTAAAAAATTACCAAGGCAGTACATGTGCATTGTACAAAATCAGAAATACAAATAAGCAAAAATACAGTGCCATTTTCCTGCTCCTTGGAGAATAACAATAGTCTAGACTATTTTTTATATTTTTTCAATACATACATGTACCTATGTGTGTCAGTACATGTGTATTTAAAAAATGTCATAACCTACTTTTTTAACTGCAGCACTTTAAAATATGTTGTGTTGTTTGACTCCTGTAATAATAATAATAATAACTCTGACACTAACTATATTTCTTATGTAGGGGTAAGAATCTTTAAATCCTAAGGATATGGTGTGAAGACAAGAAAACCTGCATTGCATTTATAAGCTTTACACTTTAAGTTATTGTTTAAATTGTTAACTTCATAATAACTAATGAAGAGAGAGTATTAGAGATGGCTAAGACTTTTGTATATCATTTCCATTTATTACGAAGAAGAAAAAGTTCCTCTAGGTAGCAACAATAGATTAAAATATCTTAACATATTCTCTTCTACTCAATTTCCACCTCTGAAAACAATAAAAAGCATATTAAGAGAAAATCCATCTGGAATATACCATTACCAGGAATCAAAGTGCTTTACAGGGCAGTGCAGAGTGAATGCCATTTACTTAGTGAAGTGCTGATGGGAAAATCCTAGACAGCATTGACTTAGTTATTGATTCTCATAATCACCTAATAATATAAAATAGGAAAACATGACCCCATATTTGATATCAGTCACTACAGTTACTACCTCCAGTTCTACCAGACCTTCAGAGGCTCAGGATTGTTGCCCGTAAGAACACAGCATGTGAAGAAAAACCACTTAGAGATGAAGATAAACACAGAGTTGCAAATAGACGACATTAGAAACAGAAGTTTATGGAAGAAATATATGTCTCATACAATTGCTGTAAGTCATAATTAAGTACCTGTGCTGAGGAAAAATGGATCAGAGTCCTCTGAAAATTATAGAGGATGCCTTGGCTTCAACAGTTGGGAAGTAAATATCAGAAAATGAGAGGGCCATTTGGATTTACAGCTAGTCCTAAATTTACTCAAAGGGACCAGCACTGTCATGAAAAATGGGTCCCTGAGCTTAGGAGAGTTGGGGTTCTTTTTATATATATATAAAGAGAAGAAACAGGAAGTGCCATATATATACATGGGCAGGACGTCTCCTGGGAAGCAGTCACTTCAGAGACTGGAGACCTTAGTAAAGGAGCAATTAGAGTCTTGGTTTGCACCTGTGCCAGGAATCATGCTTTTGTCTCCCAGGTGTGTTAATTATCCTTCTATTGGGAGGGTCATCTTTCTGCTTGGGAAACTATAGTCTGATGCTTCCTTTAAGATATTATACATCCAACAACTCTATCATCACCACCCCACTACCAGAACCCACACTGCACCACCAGCACAACCACCGCTGTTGTTACCATCATTGCCATTATCAATCACCACCATTAAGCTTGTTACACATCATTAGTTATTCACCATCAAGCATAATCAATAGGCTTAAAATGTTTATTTTAAAGGGTTTAATACAGACTCAAGGTTTTTAAATAAAACACACTGCATAATTTCAGTAAAGGAATATGAATTTATAAGGAATGCCAAATTTGTCACCCCGCTGCTACACCTGTAGACCAACAGTGTTAGAATGGCAGGAGTTAAGGTGCATAAGTAGGTAGACATAAGAACTCTTCACTCATGTATTATCTTTCATAACAGAAATATGTTTATAAGAATATGCAGTTGTCAAGAATACATTCAGGAATATATCATTTATGAAAATGTTGCTAATGATGATTTTCAAATTAGACTTTTCCTCTTAAGATAATTGTAGATTCTCATGTAGGTTGAGAAATAATGCAGAGGGATCCTGTGTACCCTTTATGCAGTTTTCTGCAATGGTAATATTTTCCAAATTATATGTGGAATACCACACATTGCCATAGACAATCCACTGATCTTATTATGATTTCCTCAGTTTTATTTATAATCGTTTCTTGGTGTGTACATTTACTTCACTGCAAATTTTTTACATGCACAAATTTGAGTATCCACTAACACAGTTCATATAAAAACATATTACCTTCATTTTTTAATTTTAAAATAACTTGGTTTCTTATTATCTTCTAAAGATGATTGGTTATTTTTTTGGGTAGTATCTTTATAATCTCACTAATTTAATCATGTCTTATGTGTTTCAGTCCATTGAAATTATTTTTTTTTCCGTTGAAATTATTATCCTTTTGTTGCTCAAAATTTTCAGTCTTTGGCCTGTGGAATTCTTTTCAGTTTGTCTCTTAAGTCTTTTGGACACAGTACAGTTAGTCTCTAATATTAATTACTAGCTGATGTGACAAATGTTCTGAACTTCTTTCATAAATTTCAGACTAGAAATCAACCATTTCTCCAAGAAACTTGGTTACTTTTAGTCCTGATATGGTATTTCAAGGGCTTTCCAGGTGGCGCAGTGGTAAAGAATATACCTGCAATTCAGGAGATACAAGAGACACAGGTTTGACCTATGGCTTGGGAAAATCCCCTGGAGGAGGAAATGGCAAGCCACTCCAGTATTCTTGCCTGGGAAATCCCATGGACAGAGGGGCCTGGTGGGCTAGAGCCCATGGGGCAGCAGAGTCCGGCACTACTGGGCAACTGAGCATGCAGGCATGCAGCGGTGTTTCAAGGCTACAAATTAGGCACTAAAGGGGTCCTTTGCTTCTGGGTTAGTTATTGTTTATAGGCCTTTCAACAAGAACTCAACAATTTGCACTGTGTGGTTCTCAATAATTTTTTGAGGATATGTTCTGATATTCATTCTACAGCAGTTTTCTTAGGTGTGATGTTTCTTTTCAGTATGTCCTTCAAATATCCATCTCCATTTCTTTCTCTATATCTGTATGTATCTCTATTTAAAACTGGGAAAATTTTCCTTGATTTATAGTTTTCATTGTTTGTTCTGTCCCTTGCTTTACTTTTCTTCTTTGTGACTTCTACTCACCAAAGATTAGATCTCCTTTGCCTGGTATTCACATTTGTTTCTTCCCATAAATTTCTTCATTTCTTTCTTTTTGTTTTAATCCCCCCCTTTCCACCTTCTGGTTCTCCTAAAGTATCATCTGTTGTGTTTATTGGCTCTTCTATTACTTCTAATTCAATTTAATTTCCTAAATTATTTTTCCTTTTATTTCCAGTAATTTCTTGAGCTATTGTACAATTATTGCATTTTCTGAGTTTTGTTATTCTTTCACACCTTGTATAATTTTTGAAATGTGTCTTAACTCATTTTTGTAGAATGTAATAATATTCTTTCCCTTGTGGGTGTGTGCTATGGACTGAATTGTGTTCTTTCCATAAGCCATCCACCACAAGCAATTAAAAACTGGATGATATATATAAAATAAGTGCTTTCAGACATTGGACAACATTGATGCTGAATTATGACCAAGACAGAAGAGAAACAAATGACAAGAGCTTTATATTTATCCTATTTGTCTGGGGACACTTTCTAGATCATGGCCCAAAGAAGGTATATGAAAACAAAGGACAACATTTTTGATGAGTTGAGAAGAGTGGAGCAAAATGTTGGGAGGTGGAAGTAGTTGGAATGGGCTGTGAAGCATAGGAAGCCACAGGGGAAGAAGGACAGAAATGAGTTCTTGTGTCTTTGTCTGAGTTTTGTCTAGGCCACATGTTTCTAAGATAGATCTCCATGAAGTTGGGCAAAGAATAAATACCTGGAAACTTTAAGCTAGTATTTGATTATCAGAGTTACACAGGTCTGGGAACCCTGAATATTCATTGAAAGGACTAATGCTGAAGCTGAAGCTCCAATAGTTTGGCCACGTGATGTGAAGACCCAACACACTGGAAAAGATCTTGATGCTGGAAAAGGTTGAGGGCAATAGGAGAAGAGGGTGACAGAGGATGAGTTAGTTGGGTGGCATCACCAACTCAATGGCCATGAGTTTGAGGAAACTCTGGGAGATAGTGATGGACAGGGAAGCCTGGCATGCTGCAGTCCATGGGGTTGCAAAGAGTCAGACAAGACTTACTGACTAACAATAAGCCAGTAAGGAGATCAACTTTAAAACCTGTAGCATTCCCTAGAGTGCTCAGAAGTTTTATATCTTAACATTAGTGCTAAATTTGTTCTAGAATAAAAGCTATACTTTATATGTACTAAAAAAACTTAAATATTAAGCCTCAGAAACATCAAGACACTCAAGTAGCTTAACTGGCTGCCAAAATAAACTTAAAGACATTTTAAAGAATGTCTTTTAAAACAGTTAAGAAAGTCAACAAATCTGCAGCATCATATAAAAAATTGTTATATATTCAAATAAACAGGAAAATGTGTAAGAAAAGCAGGAAAAAGAAGTGTTTTTTTTTTTTTTTTTTCATTTCAGCAGGAAGATGGTGCAGGGGCATAAGATTCAAAACAGATTATTATAATGCTACACTTCGGTCTGGGGTGCCCTCCTCCCCATGAAAAATAGGTAGAGTAGACACTTTGGAATGGCTCTCTCAATATCCATTCTATCCTCCTTCTAGTCAGGTTAAAAAGCTAAAATTCCATATTCCAAATTGCATTGTAGCTATAGTCATGGATGTGAATTTTCCTGTTGTTCGGTTGCTAAGTCATGTCTGATTCTTTGTGACCCCATGGATTGCTGCATGCCAGGAGCAAATCTCCTGGAATTTGCTCAAACTCATGGCCATTGGGTCAGTGATGCCATCCAACAAACTCATCCTCTGTTGTCCCCTTCTCCTCCTGCCCTCAATCTTTCCTGGCACCAGGGTCTTTTCCAGTGAGTAGGCTCTTCACATCAGGTGGCCAAAGTGAATTAGTTCTCACTAATTAAATGTTTTTGTGTGAAATTTTAAGTGTGGGAGCAAGGAGGATCTCACTTTTTAGTGTATATCATAATCAATAGGAGATCTATTAAAATATAGATTGCTGGGGCCTACCCCGTAATTCTGTAGGTGTGGAGCAGGAACCTCAAGTTTGTGTCTGTAACAAATTGCCAGGTGATGTTCAATCCCTGGGTTCAGTTACTATTTACTGATTTTGTGAGTATGAGGGCCACTTGTCAGGGTGGCATTGATCACAGTGGAAGCTGGAGCTTCTTGATGAGTAGATCACACCTGCTGTGGAGTCACTTTGAGGGGCATCCTCACCCCTTCTGTAGTCATTCAAAAAAACTTACCAAGTCATTTCCTCTGTTAATGCCATTTCTGCTTGAGAAAACTAGAGTTATTTCAGTTTCCCATAATAAACCACTGATATAAACAATAGAATACCAAAACTAGCTAGAAATGACAAGAAGATATCTACACTGTACAAGGTGTTTGCATTATATCAGGCTGCTGAGTCTAAGACATGTATCCTTGATATTGGCATAAAACAAGGGGAGTGGGGAGAAACTTTGTCTCATTGCCACTGGATTTACTGGGTGAGGTTGGCGGTAGATCTCTGAGTTAATTAAGCAGGACAAGAGGGCTTGCAGCAATGGATAATCTGGGTGACCAACCATCTTGGTTTGTGTGGGACCAAGGGATTTTCCAGGGTGTGGGCTTCCAGTGCTAAAAGTGGTGAAGTGCCAGGCAAACCAGAGTGTCACTCTAGTGTAATCTTCCCTTAGTTCTACCGAAGAAGCTCTACAAATAGGAAGGGGCTAGGGCAGATGCCCAAAGGTGGGGATCTGAGGAACTGATTTTAGGAGGCATGTGAAATTGAAAGGTGATGTGCCAGCCTAAAGCAAAGGGGACGTTTGAGAGCTAAGAGTGTGAGTTCTGACGTCACTTAGACTTGGGTTTGAATCTCAGTGTCTTTGTTTACCGGCTGTGTGATCTTGAGAAAGTTACTAAACCAAGTTTCCACTTTCCACAATGACATGGGGAAAACAATACACCAAACTGTTGTGAGGTGTCATTGAAATCATGCATGTAAAGAATTTAGAAGAGTTGCTTAGCTCAGAGTAAGCCTCCCCAAACATGTTGGTGGCTGGCATTACTATTATTGTTACTAAGAAAGTCACATGAAGGAATCAAGTACAAGTCCTTTGGTAGAGATCAGGAGAAAGGAGTGAGAGATTGGAGAGGAGGAAGTCTAGATGAGAAATGCTCTGGGCATCACTTGTTGGTGACTTTCAATCCACCTCTCTTTGCCTTGTATACTCCCAAGTGCAAAAAGGAGGAACTAAATTGAGTAATATTTTCTACATAGAAGATAATAGAAAAGTGGTTGACTTTCAAACTCAATGCTTAAAGTTTAATTTTTATTGAAGTATGGCTGGTTTACAATATTAAATTAGTTTCAGATATACAAGAAGTGATTCAATATTTTTATACTTTATTGCATTTAAAGTTACTGTAAACTAATGGCTATATTTCCCTGTGCTGTACTATACATCCTTGTTACCTATTCATTTCATATGTAGCGGTTGGTGTCTCTTAATACCCTACCCTTATCTTGCCTTCCCTCCTTTCCTCTCCCTGGTAGTAATCACTGGTTTTTTCTCTATATCTATGAGCCTGTGAAAGTCTAAAATTTGTGTTAAATTACAATAGAGATAATAGAGTTTACCAAAGGGACAGAAAAAGGAAAATAGACCCCAAATAATAAAAAAGGAACTTGATATCAGCTAGCTTCATATAGAAATGAGGTAGAATGAGGAGGGGGCAAAGGAAGAGGGAAAGAGGCAGGTGCAGTCACCCAGCTGTGCAGAGAAGGGAGGGTTTCCCACCCCGGGTGGGGAGCATTCAGGGGCTTCCCTCTGGGATCCCAAACAACTTATTTTTAAAATTGAAAAAGGGTAACAGCATTTGTATCAAAACATTTTTCTCTCAGAGTTTTCTGCATGGCAGCCTTCAGCTCCTTATTCCTCAAGCTGTAGATCAGGGGGTTCAGCATGGGGATCACTGTGGTGTAGAACACGGAGGCCACGTTCTCCTGGGCCAGGGAACTGGCCGTGGAGGGTTTCAAGTACATGAATGCAGTTGTTCCGTAAAACATCCCCACAGCGGCAAGATGGGAGCTGCACGTGCTGAAGGCTTTGGCCCTTCCCCCTGTGGTGCTGATGTGGAGGATACTGGACAGAATGAAGGCATAGGAAATTAAGACTGTTAAGCTGGTGACTACAATGTCGAATCCAGCCAGAACAAAGACTGTCATCTCAGTGTCATAGGTGCTAGAGCAAGAGAGTGTCATGAGGGGGAGGATGTCACAGAAGTAATGACTGATAAGGAAATCACAATAGGACAGTTTCAACATGAGGCCAGTCTCTATGGTTGAACCAATGAATCCTATGGCATAAACCCCAGCCACCAGCAGGGAGCAGACTCTATGAGACATGATGATGTTGTAAAACAAAGGTCTGCAGATGGCAACATAGCGGTCATAGGCCATCACTGTCAGCATGTAACACTCAGCAATGACAAACACCAGGAAGAAGTAGAGCTGGGACATGCACCCTGCATAGGAGATGACGTTCTTCTCTGACACAAAGTTCACCAGCATCTTAGGGGTGATGACAGAGGAGTAGCAGAGATCCACGAAGGACAGGTTGCTGAGGAAATAGTACATGGGGGTGTGAAGCTGAGCATTCAGACAAATCAGTGTTATCACGCCCAGGTTCCCTATCATGGTGACAGAGTAGATCCCAAGGAAGAGGAAGAAGAGGGGGAGCTGGAGCTCTGGTTGATTTGTTAAACCTCCAAGAATGAACTCTGTCACTGTGGAGTGATTTTCTGCAACCATTCTCCTCTGGTTGGGTGTCCTGTGGGGACAGAAATGAAGATCTCTGTGAAAGCCCACATCATGCTTTGTTTGATCAAACTAGTTTGTGCATCTAAGGCCAGCTGAGCGATCCTGGGATCCTTCCTGATGAATGCTCGTTTATCCTCCTGTTTTTTTTTTTTGGGAGGAAGACCAGACGCCAGGTATTTCAAAGATCATGGAGATGAGAGAAAAAGGGGGCAAGATCTAGAACTTTTACAACATTCACGTTTCTGAAATATCTTAGTGAGTTTTAAAGTCTAGTCCCTGGGCCAGCATCATTGGCGTCACTTGAAGACATCAGATATGCAGATTCTCAGGCCTTACCCCAGACCTACCAAGTCAGGAACTCTGGGATGGGACGCAGTGATCTGTGTATCATACTGTCTCCAGGAAAGGCTGATGCAGGCTCAAACCTGAAAACTTCAATCCTGTAGGTAATAAACATAGAATTCATATTTTGTAGCTGGAGATGTATTTGCTTCAGAAATGAAATTTCTCTGTGGTATATGCAAGTCTTAAGTATTCATTTATTTTGAACATATGAATACTTATCTCAAATTGATGCAGTACTAGGGTGAAATGGTTACTATATCTGTATCTTTTAGTTACAGGTCAATTTCTGTAACTGAAAGATGAAGATATTAATAATAGTGATACTAATTCCAAAGTTGATTGTAAAAGTAGTATGGGATATTGCATAGTTAGAAATATTTTTTCAAGAAGTTAGTTCCTATAAAAATGTGAGTTGTCATTGTGTGTCTGGAATTTGTTCTTAGATTTTTTTTGCATCATGCCCAAGGCAATTGTTCTCAACATTTCTTGTGTTTATAATCACCTGGAGCATTTAAAAAGTAATGATGGTTGCTTTCCACTCACAGAGGTTCTCATTAAAATATATCTGTCATGAAGCCTGGGCTGTGGTACCTTCTATAGTCTAGAGGAAGTTCTCAATATTATTATTATTATTTTTAGGTCTATTTTCAGATAATAATATCAAACCATGGCCCCATTATCTCCTTAATGACAAAGTACTGAAATTATAGACATGCTTCTGTAAGAAGCATGGATTATCATTGCTGAGTATATCTATAGATATCCCTTGTCTGACAAGTATTTCTTAAGCTAAAACCCTTTAATTTTCACTGTTTTAATTGCTTACTTATACAGTTACTATCTTTTGTATAATGCTCTTCAGAGGTCAGTCTCATTAACTTCTCCCACAAATCTTGGGTATGTAGATAAATATGTCTAAGAGCAAAAGTTTTAAACCCATGTTCACATTGAGAAAACCACAGTGCCAGACAAAAGGCTTCCTAATTATCAAGGACTTGCTTTCCTCTGATCATGAGCTCTTCCCTTGGCCCAAGTGTGTAGCCTTAGAAATCTGCCTGGAGCAATGTTGTGGTGGAATGTGTTTTACACTGGATGTGTTAGCTTGTGCACAGCATATAAAAAATATGAATGCTATTATTTCCCTCTTCTCTAGGAAAATGAAGCCTAAAAATTCAACTACCCTAAGTCATAAAGCCAAGCAAGACACGGAACTGGGTCTAAAACCTCAGACTTCTGACCACCAGTGTGTTTCATTGTCAGTGAACTGTGTTGCTTTGCTGTAGGTTATTTTGTGTGTAGCACTTTATTATTACTTAGTAAACTTAATATATTGAATTTTGGACATAGAGGATAGATTTTATTGTCAGTTTCAGACGTATTTTAAAAAGGTATCAAGGCAGTATATGTGCATTGTAGAAAATCAGAAACACAAATAAGCAAAAATACAATACCGTTTTCTTGCTCCTTGGAGGCTAGCAGCATTCATGACTATCATTTTAGATTTTTTGATGCATATATGTACTTACATGTGTATTGTGCTCAGTCACTCAGTTGTGTCCAGCTCTTTGCAACTGCATGGACTGCGGCCTGCCAGGCTTCTCTGTCCCAGAAATTCTCAGGCAAGAATACTGGAGTGAGTCACCATTTCCTACTCCATACATGTATTTAAGTGTATATATATATAATACATGTGTATAAGCATATATATAGTTTTTTAAAAAACATGTTTAACCTGCTTCTAATGTAAGTGCTTTAAATACATCATCTCATTTGATTCCTATAACAGTAATAACTCTGGCACTAGCTATATATGTTTCTCTAGGTATATGAGTGCTTGCTCAGTCACTTCATTTGTGTCCGACTCTTTGTGACACTATGGACTATAATCAGCCAGGCTCCTCTGTCCATGGAATTCTCCAGGCAAGAATATTGGAGCAAGTAGCCATGCCCTCTTCCAGGCATATTCTTGACCCAGGTATCGAACCCGTGTGGCCTGCAGCTCCTGAATTGCAGGTGGATTCTTTACCATTGAACCACTGGATGCCCTTTTGTAGGTATAAGAGTCTTTAAATCCTTAAGATGTGGGATATAGACAAGAAAAGCTGCATTGCACTGAAAACTTTAAATGTTACATTATTGGTGGTTCAATTGTTAACTTCATAATAACTACTGTCAGAGATAGCTAAGACTTTTAGATATTATTTTCATTTATTACAAAGAAGAAAAATTCCTCTAGGTAGCAACAACAGATTGAAAATATCATATCTATATATCCCCTTCTATTCAGTTTCCACCCCTTAAAATATTAAGAAACATAGAAAATCCACCTAGAATACACCATTACCAGAAATCAAAGTGCTTCTCAGAGCAGGACAGTAAACAGCTTTCATTGAGTGTCGTGCAGATGGGAAAATCCTAGACAGCATTGACTTAGTTATTGATTCCCATACCATCTAGTAATATAAAATAGGAAAATATGACCCCACACTTAATATCAGTCACCACAATTATTATCTCCAGTTCTTCCAGACCAGCAGAGGCTCAAGATTGCTGCCCGTAAGAACACAGCACACAAAGAAAAATTACTTAGAGATGAAGGTAAACATATGGTTGAAAATAGCTTCATTAGATACAGAAGTTAATGAACGAAATATTTTTCTGATATAGTTGCTTTAAATCATAATTAAGTACCTGTGCTAAGGAAAAATGAAACATAATCTCCCGGAAATATTAGTGAAAGACTTGGTTTCAACAGTCAGGAAATAAATATCAGGAAATAAGAGGACCATATAGATTTATATCTAGTCCTAAATTTACTCAAAGGGGCTGGCACTATCATAAATAATAGGTCCCTGGGATTGGGAAACTTGGGAAGAGTCTTTTTATATATAGAGGCAGAACTTCTCCTGGGATGTAGTTACTTCAGAGACTGGAGTTCTCAGTAAAGAGCAATTAGAGTCTTGGTTTACACCTGTGCTGGGAACCACGTTTTTTTTTTTTTTTTTTTTTCTTTTTTTCCCAGATGTGTTAATTTTCCTTTTATTGGGGAAGTCAACTTGCTGCTTGAGAAACTTAGCGTTTAGTCCTTCCATTTAAGTAATTTACCACCAATAACTCCAACATCATCATCAGCAGCACCACTACCACCACAGCCGCGACCACCTCAGTCATTGCCTTCATCATCATTAGTCACTATCATCATGAAAATTACTTATTATTAGTTATTCACCATAAGGCATAATCAACTAGGATTCAATATTTAAAAAATATTGAAATATTTTTGTTAAAAGTTATAATTTCAGTAAAGAAATGTTAATTGATAAGGAATGCTAAATTTGTCACCCTTCTTTAGCACCTGTAGCCTGACAGTTTAGAATGGCTGGAGGCTGAGGGACACAAGAATATAGACTGATATTAATAAGAATATATTCCAATATCAAACAACAAATTTCAACAAGGCAGACTGCAATTACTTTGGTGCCAAGTTAATGAGAACTCTTCTCTCATATATTCTCATTCATTAGGGAAATATGCTTATAAGAATATGCACTTCTCAAGAATGCATTCAGTAATATATCACCTATGAAAATGACTATAATGAGATTTTTAAATTAAACTTTTCTTTCAAGGTAATTGTAGATTCACTTGGAGGTACAAGAAATAATATAGAGAGATACTGTGTACTTTTATACAATTTCCCCCAATAGGAACATTTTACAAACATGTAGAACAATATCACATGTGGATATGGTATGTTCCCATAGACAATCCACTGTCCATTACTACAAATGGATTACTGCTAATCAATAAAAAGAAGTATATTATGAATATATACAACAATATTTAGGGGTTAAAAAACACAGAGATGGGCAAAAGATCTCAGACACAAAAAAGTATATTTGTAGTATTGTATTTATATCAAATTCTAAATACTAAACAATTACAGAAGTTACTTTATTTTTTATTTACCACTACTGAATGGCCCTTTAATTTGATTTCTTTTTTTAAAATTTTTATTTATTTTATTTTTTATTAGTTGGAGCCTAATTACTTTACAATATTGTAGTGCTTTTTGTCATACATTGACACGAATCAGCCATGGAGTTACATGTATTCCCCATCCCGATCCCCCCTCCCACCTCCCTCTCCACCCGATCCCTCTGGGTCTTCCCAGTGCACCAGGTCTGAGCACTTGTCTCATACATCCAACCTGGGCTGGTGATCTGTTTCACCCTAGATAATATACATGTTTCGATGCTGTTCTCTTGAAACATCCCACCCTCGCCTTCTCCCAGAGTCCACAAGTCTGTTCTATACATCTGGGTCTCTTTTTCTGTTTTGCATATAGGGTTATCGTTACCATCTTTCTAAATTCCATATGTATGTGTTAGTATACTGTAATGGTCTTTATCTTTCTGGCTTACTTCACTCTGTATAATGGGCTCCAGTTTCATCCATCTCATTAGAACTGATTCAAATGAATTCTTTTTAATGGCTGAGTAACATTCCATGGTGTATATGTACCACAGCTTCCTTATCCATTCATCTGCTGATGGGCTTCTAGGTTGCTTCCATGTCCTGGCTATTATAAACAGTGCTGCAATGAACATTGGGGTGCATGTGTCTCTTTCAGATCTGGTTTCCTCGGTGTGTATGCCCAGAAGGGGGATTGCTGAGTCATATGGCAGTTCTATTTCCAGTTTTTTAAGAAATCTCCACACTGTTCTCCATAGCGGCTGTACTAGTTTGCATTCTCACCAACAGTGTAAGAGGGTTCCCGTTTCTCCACACCCTCTCTAGCATTTATTGCTTGTAGACTTTTGGATATCAGCCATCCTGAATGGTGTGTAATGGTACCTCATTGTGGTTTTGATTTGCATTTCTCTGAAATGAGTGATGTTGAGTATCTTTTCATGTGTTTTTTAGCCATCTGTATGTCTTCCTTGGAGAAATGTCTGTTTAGTTCTTTGGCCCATTTTTTGATTGGGTCATTTATTTTTCTGGAGTTGAGCTGGAGGAGTTGCTTGTATATTTTTGAGATTAATCCTTTGTCTGTTGCTTCGTTTGCTATTATTTTCTCCCAATCTGAGGGCTGTCTTTTCACCTTGTTTATAGTTTCCTTTGTTGTGCAAAAGCTTTTAAGTTTCATTAGGTCCCATTTGTTTATTTTTGCTTTTGTTTCTAAAATTCTGGGATGTGGGTCATAGAGGATCCTGCTGTGATTTATGTCAGAGAGTGTTTTGCCTATGTTCTCCTCTAGGAGTTTTATAGTTTCTGGTCTTACATTTAGATCTTTAATCCATTTGAGTTTATTTTTGTGTATGGTGTTAGAAAGTGTTCTAGTTTCATTCTTTTACAGGTGGTTGACCAGTTTTCCCAGCACCACTTGTTAAAGAGGTTGTCTTTTTTCCATTGTATATCTTTGCCTCCTTTGTCGAAGATAAGGTGACCATAGGTTTGTGGATTTATCTCTGGGCTTTCTATTCTGTTCCATTGATCTATATTTCTGTCTTTGTGCCAGTACCATACTGTCTTGATGACTGTGGCTTTGTAGTAGAGTCTGAAGTCAGGCAGGTTGATTCCTCCAGTTCCATTCTTCTTTCTCAAGATTACTTTGGCTATTCGAGGTTTTTTGTATTTCCACACAAATTGTGAAATCATTTGTTCTAGTTCTGTGAAAAATACCATTGGTAGCTTGATAGGGATTGCATTGAATCTATAGATTGCTTTGGGTAGAATAGCCATTTTGACAATATTGATTCTTCCAACCCATGAACACGGTATATTTCTCCATCTGTTTGTGTCCTCTTTGATTTCTTTCATCAGCGATTGATAGTTTTCTATGTATAAGTCTTTTGTTTCTTTAGGTAGATATACTCCTAAGTATTTTATTCTTTTTGTTGCAATGCTGATGGTATTGTTTCTTTAATTTCTCTTTCTGTTTTCTCATTGTTAGTGTATAGGAATGCAAGAGATTTCTGTGTGTTAATTTTATATCCTGCAACTTTACTGTATTCGTTGATTAGCTCTAGTAATTTTCTGGTAGCGTCTTTAGGGTTTTCTATGTAGAGGATCATGTTATCTGCAAACAGTGAGAGTTTCACTTCTTTTCCTATCTGGATTCCTTTTACTTCTTTTTCTGCCCTGATTGCTGTGGTCAACACTTCCAAAACTATGTTGAATAGGAGTGGTGAGAGTGGGCACCCTTGTCTTGTTCCTGATTTCAGGGGAAATGCTTTCAATTTTTCACCATTGAGGGTGATGCTTGCTGTGAGTTTGTCATATATAGCTTTTATTATGTTGAGGTATGTTCCTCCTATTCCTGCTTTGTGGAGAGTTTTCGTCATAAATGGATGTTGAATTTTGTCAAAGGCTTTTTTCTGCATCTGTTGAGATAACATATGGTTTTTATCTTTCAATTTGTTAATGTGGTGTATCACATTGATTGATTTACAGATATTAAAGAATCCTTGCATTCCTGGGATAAAGCCCACTTGGTCATGGTGTATGATTTTTTAATATGTTGTTGGATTCTGTTTGCTAGAATGTTGCTAAGGATTTTTGCATCTATGTTCATCAGTGATATTGGCCTGTAGTTTTCTTTTTTTGTGGCATCTTTGTCTGGTTTTGGAATTAGGGTGATGGTGGCCTCATGGAATGAGTTTGGAAGTTTACCTTCTTCTGCAATTTTCTGGAAGAGTTTGAGTAAGATAAGTGTTAGCTCTTCCCTAAATTTTTGGTAGAATTCACCGGTGAAGCCATTTGGTCCTGGGCTTTTGTTTGCTGGAAGATTTCTGATTACAGTTTCGATTTCCTTGCTTGTGATGGTTTTGTTAAGATCTTCTATTTCTTCCTGGTTCAGTTTTGGAAAGTTATACTTCTCTAAGAACTTGTCCATTTCTTCCAAGTTGTCCATTTTATTGGCATAGAGCTGCTGGTAGTAGTCTCTTATGATCCTTTGTATTTCAGTGTTGTCTGTTGTGATCTCTCCATTTTCATTTCTAATTTTGTTAATTTGGTTCTTCTCCCTTTGTTTCTTAATGAGTCTTGCTAATGGCTTGTCAATTTTGTTTATTTTTTCAAAAAACCAGCTTGTAGCTTTGTTGATTTTTGCTATGGTCTCTTTAGTTTCTTTTGCATTTATTTCTGCCCTAATTTTTAAGATTTCTTTCCTTCTACTAACCCTGGGGTTCTTCATTTCTTCCTTCTCTAGTTGCTTTAGGTGTAGAGTTAGGTTATTTATTTGACTTTTTTCTTGTTTCTTGAGGTAGGCCTGTAATGCTATGAATCTTCCCCTTAGCACTGCTTTTACAGTGTCCCATAGGTTTTGGGTTGTTGTGTTTTCATTTTCATTCATTTCTATGCATATTTTGATTTCTCCTATGATTTGTTGGTTATTCAGAAGCATGCTGTTTAGCCTCCACATGTTTGAATTTTTAATAATTTTTTTCCTGTAATTGAGATCCAATCTTACTGCACTGTGGTCAGATAAGATGACTGGAATGATTTCAATTTTTTTGAATTTACCAAGACTAGATTTATGGCCCAGGATGTGATCTATTCTGGAGGAGCTTCCGTGTGCACTTGAGAAAAAGGTGAAGTTGATTGTTTTGGGGTGAAACATCCTATAGATGTCAATTAGGTCTAGCTGGTCCATTGTGTCCTTTAAAGTTTGTGTTTCCTTGTTAATTTTCTGTTTAGTTGATCTATCCATAGTTGTGAGTGGGATATTAAAGTCTCCCACTATTATTATGTTACTATTAATTTCCTCTTTCTTTTTTTTTTTTGGTTTTTTTTTTTTTTGTTTTTGTAATTTCCTCTTTCATACTCGTTAGCATTTGCCTTACATATTGCGGTGCTCCTATGTTGGGTGCACATATATTTATAATTGTTATATCTTCTTCTTGGATTGATCCTTTGATCATTATGTAGTGTCCTTCTTTGTCTCTTTTCACAGCCTTTATTTGAAAGTCTATTTTATCTGATATGAGTATTGCGATTCCTGCTTTCTTTTGGTCTCCGTTTGTGTGAAATATTTTTTTCCAGCCCTTCACTTTTAGTCTGTATGTGTCCCTTGTTTTGAGGTGGGTCTCTTGTAGACAGCATATATAGGGGTCTTGTTTTTGTATCCATTCAGCCAGTCTTTGTCTTTTGGTTGGGGCATTCAATCCATTTACATTTAAGGTAATTATTGATAGGTGTGGTCCCGTTGCCATTTACTTTGTTGTTTGGGGTTCGCGTTTATACCACCTTTCTGTGTTTCCTGTCTAGAGAAGATCTTTTAGCATTTGTTGAAGAGCTGGTTTGGTGGTGCTGAATTCTCTCAGCTTTTGCTTGTCTGTAAAGCTTTTGAGTTCTCCTTCATATCTGAATGAGATCCTTGCTGGGTACAGTAATCTAGGTTGTAGGTCATTCTCTTTCATTACTCTAAGTATGTCCTGCAATTCCCTTCTGGCCTGAAGGGTTTCTATTGATAGATCAGCTGTTATCCTTATGGGAATCCTTTTGTGTGTTATTTGTTGTTTCTCCCTTGCTGCTTTTAATATTTGTTTTTTGTGTTTGATCTTTGTTAATTTGATTAATATGTGTCTTGGGGTATTTCACCTTGGGTTTATCCTGTTTGGGACTCTCTGGGTTTCTTGGACCTGTGTAACTATTTCCTTCCCCATTTTATGGAAGTTTTCAGCTATTATCTCCTCGAGTATCTTCTCATGGCCTTTCTTTTTGTCTTCTTCTGGGACTCCTATGATTTGAATGTTGGGGCGTTTCACATTGTCCCAGAGGTCCCTGAGGTTGTCCTCATTTCTTTTGATTCTTTTTTCTTTTTTCCTCTCTGCTTCATTTATTTCCACCATTTTATCTTCTAACTCACTTATCCTATCTTCTACCTCTGTTATTCTACTCATGGTTCCCTCCAGAGTGTTTTTGATCTCATTTATTTCATTATTCATTTTTAATTGACTCTTTTTTTTTTCTTCTATGTCCTTGTTAAACATTTCTTGCATCTTCTCAATCTTTATCTCCAGGCTATTTATTTGTAACTCCATTTTGTTTTCAAGATTTTGGATCATTTTTATTATCATTATTCTAAATTCTTTTTCAGGTAGATTCCCTATCTCCTCCTCTTTTGTTTGACTTGGTGGGCATTTTTCATGTTCCTTTACCTGTTGGGTATTTCTCTGCCTTTTCATCTTGTTTAGATTGCTGTGTCTGGAGTGGGCTTTCTGTATTCTGGAGGTCTGTGGTTCCTTTTTATTGTGGAGGTTTTACCCAGTGGGTGGGGTTGGACAATTGGCTTGTCAAGGTTTCCTGGTTAGGGAAGCTTGTGTCAGCGTTCTGTTGCGTGGAATTGGATTTCTTCTCTCTGGAGTGCAATGGAGTGTCCAGTAATGAGTTTTGCGATGGGTCTATGTGTTAGGTGTGACTTTGGGCAGCCTGTATGTTGACACTTAGGTCTATGTTCCTGTGTTGCTAAGGAATTTGCATGGTATGTCTTGTTCTGGAGCTTATTGGCTCCTGGGTGGTGGTTGGTTTTGGTGTAGGTATGGAGGCTTTTGGATGGTCTCTTATTCCTTAATGTTCCGTGTAGTCAGGAGTTTTCTGGTTTTCTCAGGATTTGGGCTTAAGTCTCCTGCCTCTGGATTTCAATTTTATTCTTCCAATAGTCTCAAGACTTCTCCAACTATACAGCACTGATAATAAAACTTCTAGGTTAATGGTGAAAAGATTCTCCACCGTGAGGGACAATCAGAGAGATTCACAGAGTTACATGAAGAATAGGAGAGGGAGGAAGGAGATAGAGGTGAGCAGGAGGAGAGAAAGGGGACTCAAGAGGAGAGAGACAGATCTACGCAGTTATCTGTTCCCAAAGTGTTCTCCATAGCCCAGACACCCACAAAGATTCACAGAATTGGATTGAGAAGAGAAGGAGAAAGGAGGAAATAGAGGTGTTCTGAGGTAGAAAACAGAGAGTCAAAAGTGGGAGAGAGTAATCAACACACTCCTGAATAGAAATGGGAACTGAATATTGGATTCTTAAATGTCCAAAATTTATATCACATACTGAAAAACAAAGATTAAAAATCTAGCATAGAGGTTAGACTCTTTGAAATACAATATTTGAAAACAAAAACAAAAACACAAAATTTAGAAATATATATGAAGTTCAGTTTAAAAATAGGGCTTCTCTCTCTCTGTTTTTTTTTTGCAAGGTTATAGTGAAATGAAAATGAAAATTAAGGAATAATAGAGGAGTATTAGAGGATTTAAAAGGAAATAGGAGAGAAAAACAAGAAAAAGAAAAAAAAAAGAAAGAAGGAAAAAAAAAGAAAAAATATTTTTTTCCCCTAATTAAAAAAAAAATCATAAATATATATGAAAATGAAAGTTGAGGAGTAATGGGGGAGTAATAGGGAATTTTAAAAGAAGATAAAAGAAAAAAATTTTAAAAAAAGGGAAGAAAAATTTTTTTTTTAAATTTAACAAAAAATATACATATATATCTAGGAATTTTTCTGGAGCTGTTGCAGTCAGTGTAGGTTCAGTTCAATTTCAGATAGCTCCTCTTTCCAGCTTACACTTCTCGATATCTATAGGCCCCTTCCGGTGTAGTCGGTGTTATCTTCAGGGATTTTAATCTGTTGCACCGGTCCTTTCTGAAGCGGTTCCCTTTGTTTATTTGGCTTCTGTTTGCCGTCTCTTCGGTGTCTAATTTCCGCCCTGATACAGGCGGGCGGAGGTGATCTCTTATTTAGGTTCGCTAGTTCAGTTCAGTCCTGCTACGGGGAGGGCGGGGCGCTGCAGACAGATACCACTCTGTATGGATAGCACTCACTGTTCCGGCCACACTGGGTTTGCCCCGTACAGGGGTGTCAGTGCTCTCCCCGTCTACACTGCTCAGGTTCCCGGCTGCTCTATATGGAGCGGGCCCTGCGTTGAGTGCAGTTTCAGTTTTCGGGTACTCCACAAAAGCGCGGATTCAGTTGTGCCTGCGTTTTGTGCCTTCCCCGGTCTGAGCGGTTCAGGCAGCCAGAGGCTTGGGCCGCACTCTCCCCGGATGCGGCGCGCCCTTTCCCTCCGGGGCCCCAGCGCGCGCCTTGTGTCTGCAGCTTGCATTTGTTCAGAGGAGCTGGCCTCTAGCCGTGACCCTCCCAGCGGTGGATGTGGATGTCGACCATCCAGAATCTCAGGAATTCTTTAGATAGAAACCGGAGGCCTGTTTTCAGTGTGGGAGGGGGTGGCTTCTCTGGGGCTGAGTTTGCCCTTTTCCCCTCCCCCCTGCCTCCTACCTCCCGCGGGGATGGGCCGGCTCTTCTCTGGAGTTTCTCAGTCCATTTGTTTCGCGAAGCGCCGGCAGTGTGTTCGGGCCGGTTAATTTTCTCTCTTGCTATCCCACAGTTTAAAAAAGCTCCCTCCGACTGCTCTCAGGACCTTCGGGCCCAGTCCTTACCCTAAGCAATGCCGCCCGCTCCTCTCCATTTCGCCCCCACTTGCTGGTGGCGGGTGTGGGCGTCTGGAGTACTTTTCTGCTGGGAGTTGCTTTTAGGCACGTAATCTGTGGGCCTTATTTAATTTTTCCTCCCAGTTAGGTTGCCCTCCGAGATTTGAAAACTTCCCTCAGACCCGCCAGCTCGAGGGTTTCCTGGTGATTGGAAACTTCCTCTATTAAGACTCCCTTCCCGGGATGGGTCTCCATCCCTAGCTCTTTTGTCTCCCTTTTTATCTTTTATATTTAGTCCTACCTCCCTTTGAAGACAATGGGTTGCTTTTCTGGGCGCCTGATATCCTCTGCTAGCGATCAGAAGTTGTTTTGTGAACTTTGTTCAGCGTTCAGTTGTTCTTTCGATGAATTTGTAGGAGAGAAAGTGGTCTCCCCATCCTATTCCTCCGCCATCTTGGCTCCTCCCTCCAGAAGTTACTTTAAAGTCTTTGCTAATAGCAACATTCAGGTCATATGTGGATCTGATTTTACTGAATATTTTTTCTTCTTGATTATGAGTCATATTTTCCTGTTTCTTTTAAAATTTTTATTGGAGTATAGTTGATTTATAATGTTGTGTTAGATTCAGGTGTACAGCAAAGGAAATAATATGTATATGTATAACAGTCTTTTTTAGATTCTTTTCCCATATAGGTCATTACGGAGTGTTGAGCATTGTTCCCCATGCTATACATCAGGTCCTTATTAGTTATCTATTTTATATGTAGTAGTGTACATGTATGTCGATCCCAATCTCCCAGTTTATTTCTTCCCATCCCGCTTCCCTCCAGTAACCAGAAACTTGTTTTCTACATCTGTGACTTTTTTTTTCTTTGTAAATAAGTTCATTTTACCATTTTTTTAAGATTCCATGCATAAAAATCATCATATGATATTTATAATTCTCTGTCTGGTATATTTTACTCAGTATGACGGTCTCAAGTCCATCCATGTTGCTGCAAATGGCATTATTTCATTCTTTTTCTGGCTGAGTAATATTCCATTGTTTGTATATACCAAATCTTCTTTATCCATTCTTCTGCTGATGGACATTTAGGTTGCTTCTATGTCCTGGCTATTGTAAATACTGCTGCAATGAAGATTAGGGTGCATGTATCTTTTCAAATTATGGTTTTCTTTGGATATATGCCCAGGAGTAGGATTTCTGGGATCATATGACAGCTCTATTTTTATTTCTTGATAAAGGGTCATAATTTCCTCTTTCTTTGTATTTATAGTATTTTTTCATTTTATGATGATGGACATCATAAATATGCTGTAGAGACTGTGGATTATGTTATTCTTCTCTAGAGAATGTTGGAGTTTGTCCTTGGATGCAGGTACTTTACTAGATCACCTTGATCCTGTTGAGATCTGAATTCAGCCTTTGCTAAGATGGATCCAGTTCAGTTTTGCCCTTATTCTGAAGACTAGTTCTTACTTCGGAAGGTATCAGTTTCAGACGTCATCCTAATTCCTGGTATGCAAATACCTGAAGGTCTTTATCTTTGGCTTCTTCTCTCCATACTTGGCCCCACAAATTTCAGCTATCTTAGCATCCTTGAGCTTTGATCTTTATCTATTCTACTCATAGAGATGCTTATCATTTGCTTGGGTTCCACTTCACTATGCTCTGTTTGGAAATTGTCAGTAGGGAGAAAGTTAGGATGAATGTGTCAGTCATCTGACATTCTTGCCTTCGCTCGAGAATTTCATCTCTGTGTTGTCTGCTTCCCAAAGCTTGCAGATAGTTGCTTTATATTATTTCCAGTCTGATAGATGCTTATGGTCACAGGGTAAGTGTGATAGTAGCTGTTCTGTTATATTTGAAATCAGAAGTCTGATTGCTTACTTCCTAATATCTTGTTCTTTGCGTGCCTGCCAAGCTGAAGGTCATATGGAAACATGGGCCAGGAGAGACCGGAAACCTGGAGATGTGAACTAGATCTGTGACTCTGGGTAACTGGCTTTACTCTCTTGTGTCTTTTCTGTGCCTCTAAGATGTGGATAAGTATCAGTTCTGTGGATATGCAAGTTTCTGGCATTGGAACCACTAGAGGAGGTTTAAAAATATGGCTGCCATTTATACCCACAGACATGCTGATTCAGAGGATGTGGGTGGAGCCCAGAATTTTTCCTTTTTCCTCCTTTCAGTTTTATTGAGCTATAACTAACATACAGCATTGTATATATTTAAGGTGTACAGCATACTTATTTGACTTACATTATGAAATGATTATTACAATAAGTTTAGTGATAACTTATCCTCACTTATAGATAATTATCATCTCATATAGATATGACATTAAGGAAATAGGAAAAAAATTTTTTGTGATGAACACTCAGAATTTACTTTCAACTTTCATATATAACATTCAGCTGTGTTAATTATATTTATCATACTGTACATTATATTCCTAATACTTATTCATCTTATAATTGGAACTTTTTACCTTTTGACTGTCTTCATCCAACTCTATCCCCAACTCCTTGCCCTAGCCCTTGACTCTGGTGACCATAAATCTGATCTCTTTTTCTATGAGTTTGTTGGGTTTGGAAGTGTAACTGACCTACAAAGCTATGTTAGCTCCTGTTACACCATATGGTGATTTGATATTTCTGTATGTTTCAAAGGGATCACCACAGTAAGTCAAACTACAATATGTTACCATACAAAGATACTATAGTTATCGTCTATATTTTCCCCAGACTGTACATTTTGTACCCATGACTCATTTATTTTGCAACTGGAAGTTTATATCTCTTAATTTCCCTCACTTGTCTCAGAATTTCTTTTTTAATAAATACTATAGGAAATTGTGGTGCTTAGCCATGTTTGTGAAACACTGGATTTGGTAATTTCCTGAGTCTTTTCAGGTCAAAATTCTGAGTATGTAGCCTTGCTATTAAAGAAAGTAAGAAAAGATTGAGAGATCAAGACAAAGGATAAACAGTTTTTGACAAGGCAGAAGTTTGCGTTCAGAAGGAGAAGACAAAGACAGAAGCAAACCAAAGAGAAAGAACAAATTTGGATGTATCACTGCACTGGGACTCTTATCTACCAGGATTCAGTCTGTGAGCCTGAGAAGCTGGAAAGGCAATAGAGAGGAGCACTCGATGAAAAGTGGGTGGAAGGCAGGGACAGCCAAAGGGAGTTTTAATTCAGAGAAAGGCTGCTCCTGGCAGAAGTTGAAAGCAGTTACCTGATAGAGATTCTTTGTTACCATTAAATCTACACCCCATGAGAGGATAAGAGTAGGGAATCACAAAAATTTCTTTGTTAAAACTAGATACAGTGCAGTTCTTCCTGGAATGAATTGGAATATGAATACATTATTGAGTGTCCTACCCTAAATTTTAAGAGTGTAAATAGCCCTCAGGGTTAATCTTTCCTTGATACACTTACTTCTTGTTTTTATTAAAGTCATTGCATATTTGTTACTTTCCAACAGATTGCCAGATTTGAGAAGGCAGGGACACTGCTTTATGGATTTCAGCAGCTCTCACCAGAAGGAAGTTTAGACTAGTGATTACAAAATAAATAACTGGAGTTAGATAGACCCAGGCATGTGGGCTCTGAAACACATCGTCTCTGTGAGCAACTTACCTTTAAAATGAATATCATTATCATGAGAAATAAATAATATACAGTGTTTTTGATCTTGGCAACCAGAACTCAGTGTAAAGGATTTGTGTTATGCACAGTATTGGATATTCAAGAAATGGTGATGACAGTCATTTTTATCACAATGATTTTTCTCTTAATTGTACCAGATCTGTGTTTGTTGAAAGAAACTGTCTCTAGAAGTCAAATTAAGCAATGTCAAGGGTATAAGCAAACATGTCTTCCCCTGGGAAAATAATCTCTCAGAAAATGGTCTTGAGGGAGTTTCTGAATAATCAAGTCAGTGAGATCTACAATCCTAATAAAACTGCCTATTCTCCTGTTATCCACTAGCCAGGAAAAGGCACCATATTCTTCCTTGTAGCTGGAGGGTCTTTTGGGAAGTCAGTAATTGGAAATCAAATTCTTCGAGGCAGAAAGAGATACAAGATAAATGAGAAGTTATGATTCTTGGGACCAGACTGGGAGGAGAGTGCTGAACTCAAAGCTGTCTTCTTCTACTGATGTCACTTTCTTCCCAGGACCACTGTGGACAAGAGACACTGAAGGATAGCATTAGAGTCCTACCCTAAAGGAAGAGGAGTGTGTGTCTGGTTCTGGTCAGTCATGTAACGTGGTGGTTCCCAGTGCAAACCGGGAGAGTCAGACTGCCCACGTTCACCTTCTGGCTGCTACTCTGCAGTTTTGGGACTTGCATGAGTTACTTAACAGTTGTCTCATCTACACAATGGGGATAAAAATATAGTCACATAGCTCTTAGTACACATAAGTAACCACTTAATGAGTGCTAGCTTAAAAACATTATCATTAAACCTAAGGCCACTAGAGTTAGGAGATTTTGGAAAAAATGTCACCTCACTTTCTTGATGTGATAGCAGTGACCCAGAGGTGGGAGCTCTGAGAAGTCAGAGTACCTTCTGCTAGTCAGGATTCTTTCTGGGGAAAGTCCCCAAGTGTCAGCAACTGAAACAGAGGCAGGAGAGAGGGAACACAGAAAATGGACTGACTTAAAGATCTAAAAGACATCTCTTATTTTTGAATGAGTTTTCTGCTTTTTGCTTTCTCAAATAGTGCCAGTTCTCACTCTGGAGGCCTAGTCTAATCTCTTTATTGTTCTCTGGAAGTTAAAAACACTAGGGTTATGAAGGTAGATCCATAGCAAACAGTGGAAACCTTCCTTCCACACTAAAGCTCAAATATCTCTGTGGATTCCATTCTTGGGAATGGACAATGGGTACTGGGAGGTTGGTGGTCTTGTTTCTAAGTGGTTCTCTTTTCTTTTCCCCATGGACCACCTTTTCCCCAGGGGAGAATGGCAGCTGAGAACTCTTCAGTGACAGAATTCATCCTCACAGGCTTAACAGACCAGCCAGGACTCCAGATCCCCCTCTTCTTCCTGTTTCTAGGTTTCTACACGGTCACCGTAGTGGGGAACCTGGGCTTGATAACGCTGATTGGGTTGAACTCTCGCCTGCACACCCCCATGTACTTCTTCCTCTTCAACCTCTCCTTCATAGACTTCTGTTACTCCACTACCATCACTCCCAAAATGCTGATGAGTTTTGTCTCAAAGAAGAACACCATCGTGCATGCAGGGTGTTTGACTCAACTGTTTTTCTTCTGCTTCTTTGTCATCTCTGAGTCCTTCGTCCTGTCAGCGATGGCGTACGACCGCTATGTTGCCATCTGTAAGCCACTGGTATACACAGTCACCATGTCTCCTAAGGTCTGTTTACTCCTTTTGTTGGGTGTGTATGTGATGGGGTTTTCAGGGGCCGTGGCCCACACAGGAAGCATAGCAAGTCTGATCTTCTGTGCTGACAACATTCATCAATCATTTCATGTGTGACATCCCTCCTCTCCTTGAGCTAGCTTGCAACAGGTCTTATGTGCACGAACTGGTGGTCTTCATAGTTGTGACCACTGTTATTGGAGTGGTCACTGTCACCATCTCCATCTCTTATGCTCTAATCCTCTCCAGCATTCTCCGCATTCACTCCACTGAGGGCAGGTCCAAAGCTTTCAGTACATGCAGCTCCCACATAATTGTGGTTTTCCTTTTCTTTGGTTCTGGGGCTTTTGTGTATCTCAAACCACCTTCTGTTTTGCCCCTTGACCAAGGGAAAGTGTCCTCCCTGTTCTACACCATTGTGGTGCCCATGTTAAACCCACTGATATATAGTTTGAGGAACAAGGATGTCAAAGCTGCCCTGAGGAAAACCTTGGGGAAAATTAATTTCTTGAGAAAGGAGTAATATTTGAAGAAAAAGATACAATGCTTTGATTATCAGTGTTTTCAGTGAAGAATTCAAATTCCAGTTTTTTCCCTTTTATATATAGAGAGAACTCTGAGTCCTTACATTTAGATCAATGTTTAGTACAGACCTATTTTCCAGGTCCCTTAACCCACCTTTAGTGTTCCAAGACTATTTTATGAAGATTTTCTACAAGCATTGATAATTTAATTTTGAATGAGTTAAATTATATGTAACCCATTAAATCTATAATTTATGCATAATTTAACCTAATCTCCTCAATAACAGATGTTGGAGACTTAGAAGTATTATATATGTTTTCCAGGCCCGTATAGCTAACTGGTGCTACAGTTGGGACTGGAATCAAGTCCCTTGAATTCTAATTTACTTTGTTTTCCTTTATGCTATGCTTTCTTGCTTCATTTTGTTGCTGCCCTTGCAGATTTCATTTTTAAGTATGATATATCAGCATATTAAAGTCAGATTCTGCTTATAGTAACTTACTTCACAGCATGTCATTTTTGAATATTGCATTTTGACCAATGACAGAAGAGCTATGTTAAAATTGTGGTGTGGGGATGGCACGTATGTGAGTCCGAGATACTAGGTGAAGCATGGTAATTCCTGGTTATGCATGGCAGCTGCAGGAACTGGCCTGGTGATTATGAACTTCTGTAGGTTTAAGGGTTAGAAAGATGCAAGATAGTAACAATAACCCTATATGCAAGACAGAAAGACACAGATGTATTGAACAGACTTTTGGACTCTGCAGGAGAAGGCGAGGGTGGGATGATCCGAGAGAATAGCACTGAACATGTATATTATCAATTGTGAAACAGATCGCCAGTCTAGATTAGATGCATGAGACAAGTGTTCAGGGCTGGTGCACCAGGATGACCTAGAGGGATAGGATGGGGAGGGAGGTGGAAGGGGATTTCAGAATGGGGAACACATGTAAATCCATGGCTGATTCATATCAATGTATGGCAAAAACCACTACAATATTGTAAAGTAATTAGCCTCCAACTAATATAAATAAATGAAAAAAAAGGGAAAAAAAAAGAAAGATGCTGAGTGGAAAGTTTCAGACATTATTTGAAGACTAAGAGAGTCAGATTTCATAATTTTTTCCTAAGGATTATTTTGGGTGTTTTAGCTCTGATGGAAAACTGTGGCTCAAGATACTCAGCTAAGTGTAAGTTCTAATGAAGAAGTAAATAATTTGGGGATCTAGTTAGTTATCAAGGTAGTACTAAAATTATCTGATTATTAGAAGAGGCCATTTCCACAGAATTTTAAGGCACTATAGATTACCCTGATCTTTTCATGCAGGCATGTGTGGGAAACAGAGTGTTCCTCTAGACTGGTTTATAAATCTACAACATTGCGCAAAGCTGTCCAGAATACATCAGAACACTTTGATCTCGATGACTTATTAGTGATAAAGGAAGGTTTCTCGGAAAAGTGCCAACATGTTAAGAGCTGAGGAGTCACTGTCTTATGAGTTTTTCTTCGGAAAGAGTCTCTTTTGGGAAAAAGGCAACTTTGGATGAGAGACGGAGTTTGCCATTTAGCTGACACAGATCAAAGGTGGTGAAGTTATAAAACTGAGAATGCTGAAACACTGATTATGGGACCTGAGCACCTGCAGATTTTGTTATCCAAGCTGGGTCCTGAGACCAATCTTCTGCAAATGCTGAGGGATGACTATGCTTCAGTGTGGAAGTTTGCATTATTGGTCAGAATTCTGTCACTCAGTTAGTAGTATTATGGATCTATATCTTGCCATGGTTTCATTTTAGGTAGCATATATTTCTGTGCCTCACTGATGGTCAGCTAGGACACGTGAGCCATTTTGGTCAATCAGATATTAGCAGATGTGCTATAAGCAGGTGCAAGGGATGCGTGAGCAAGGGATGCATTTGCCAGGTGGGACTTGCCCTCTCATGCTTCTGCCTTGAGAAGAGCTTCTCTTAGGCAATTGCTACTGCTTCTAACTGATTCTCACAACAGACACATGTGGACTAGATTTTTTTCCCCCATTTAGTGACTTTTAATATAATCACAGTTGTGTAATTATCACACAAAGATTTTATTTTATTTTACTTTTTGTATTAATAGACAATCAGTTTATTTTTTAATTTTTATTTTATATTTGAGTAGAGATGATTAACAGTGTTGTGTTAATTTCAGGTGTAGAGCAAAGTGACTCAGTAACATGTACACATCTATCTAGTCTTTTTCAAATTCTTTATCTGTTTAGACGGTTACAGAGCATTGAGGAGAGTTCCCTGTGCTATATAGTAGTTTCTTGTTGGCTATCTATTTTATTTAGTTTTATGATTAATTTTTCTTGTAGTATACTTGCTTTCCAATGTTGTGTTAGTTTCTATTGTACAGCAAAGTGAATCAGCTATACATATATGCATATCCTCCTCCTCTTAGGATTTCCCTCCCATCTAGGTCACCACAGAGCACTGAGTTCCCTGTACTACGCAATCAGTTCTCTTTGTTATGTATTTACACCGAGCATTGATCGTGTATATGTGACATTTCCAATCTCCAATTCCTTCCATTGCCACCTTCCTCCTTGGCATCAATATGTCATTCTCTACATCTTCACTTCTGCTTTGCAAGGATGATCACTGTACCATTTTTCTAGATTTCACATGTGCACTAATGTATGATGTTTGTTTTTCTCTTTATGACTTACTTCACTTTGTGTGACAGTTCATAGGTCCATCTGTGTCTTCACAAATGACCCAGTTTCATTCCTTTTTATGGCTGAATAATATTCCACTGGCTATATGTACCACATCTTCTTTGTCTATTCCTCTTTTGAGGGGGGTTTAGGTTGCTTCCAAGCTATTGTATTTTGCTATAGCAACTGCAATGAACTAAGATAAACTTGAATAGATATTTCTCCAAAGATGACTCATAAATGGTCAACAAGCAACTGAAAAAAAATGCTCAATATTACTAAACACCAGACAATGTAAGTTGAAAGTAAGTCACAATGAGGTATAACCTCACACTTATTATAATGGCTACTATTAGAAATGAATCCAGAAAACAGCAAGTGTTAGTGAAGATAGACAAAAATTGGAACCCTTGTCTGTTACTGGTGAGTCTGTAAAATGGAGTAACCACTATGGAAAATAGTATGGAGGTTCCTAAAAAAATAAAAAATAGAACTAAAATAGGATCCAGTATCCTACTTCTGCAATGTATCTAAGAGAAATGAAAGTAGGATTTGCATACCAACATTCATGCAGCTGTATGCACAATAGCCAAGAGGTGGGAGCAACCCATATGTGCATCAGTGATGAATGAATAAACAAAATTTGATGCATACATACAACAAAATAAACATTCATCTTTTAAAAGTAAGGAAATCCTGCCATAATGCTACAATATGGAAGAACTTGAGAATATTATGCTAAGTGAAATAAGCCAGCCACAAAAGGGCAAATATTGTATGATTCCACTTATATAAGCTATTTGAAATAGTCAAATTCATAGGAAGAGAAGTAGAACGGTGGTTACCAGGGGCTGCAGGGAGGAAGAAAAGGAGAATTGTTGTATAATGGGAAGAATAGAGTTTCAAGCTCACAAGATGAAAAATTTCCAGAGATCTTTTCAACAACAATGTACACATAGCTAACCCTGCTAAACTGAACTATGCACTTAAAATGCTGAAGGTAGTAAATTTTATGTTATGTGTGTGTGTTTTTAACCACAATAAAAAGTAAATAAAAAATAAACTTAATATGGTGTTAAATAAATTATGTTCTCATTTCCTACCTGGACAAACTACTTCAACAACCTTGGAAGGCCTGATTAGAATCCTAAGAGACTCTGAAGTCCCAAGCCAAAAGGCAGTTGCTCAGGGAGAGCCACCCTGTTCTTAGGCACCCGCCCATGGGCCACAGCTTACTCTTGCTGCTCCTCATTTCCTCTTCTTTTAAAATGTGAGGGGGTGACACATACACAGCATAAACACCTCCAGTCCACGTGCCCAGTTCTCGTCCTCATCCCCTACATACAGTTTCTGCCTGATCTCCCCTTGGAGTGAACACATCAACAGTATAGTTGTGTCTGCTGCTGGAAGAATGGACTCATAGTAGAGGCCTGAATAGATCCTTGAAGCTGAGGAGTCATGCTCCAAGCAAATATCTATGTGTGATCTTTTGAACCAGAGCATAAGCGATACAAGAGTTTTCCTTGCAGGCCTGGCAGGCCACAGGGGAACGCTCCAGCTGGGTTTAGCCTTCCGTGTAGAGAAAAGGAAATACCCTACTCCAGTCCATTCTGGCGGCTTCCCTGGTGGCTCAGATGGTAAAGAATCTGCCTGCAATGCAGGAGACCTGAGTTCAATCCCTGGCTTGGGAAGATCCCCTAGGGAAGGAAATGGCTACCCACTCCAGTATTCTTGCCTAGAGAATCTCATGGACAGAGGAGCCTGGCAGGCTGTAGTCCATGAGGTCACAGGGAGTTGGACATGACTGAGCAACTAAGCACCTTAGCACCAGCCCACTCTAGCCATCCTGTCCAGGTTTACATATGTTCAGTGGTGAATTCTAGCAAATATTTTAAAAAGAAATAACATGCATTTTGTAAACTTTTTCTTGGATGATATAAGCAGAGGAATTACTTCTAAGAACATTCTATAAGGTCAACATTACCTTACATCTAAAAGTAGACAAAGACAGTATATAAGAAAAACTAACAAAAATTATAGACTAATCTCTCTCATAAACACAGATACAAAAATCTTCAACAAAATATCAGCAAATAGAATCTAACAATATATAAAAAAATTATACACCATGACTAAGTGGTATTTTTTCCAGTTATGCAAGATTGTTTCAACATTTAAAAATCAGTCGATGTGCTCATTATCAGAGAAACGCAAATCAAAACCACAATGAGGTACCATTACACACCAGTCAGGATGGCTGCTATCCAAAAGTCTACAAGCAATAAGTGCTGGAGAGGGTGTGGAGAAAAGGGAACCCTCTTACACTGTTGGTGGGAATGCAAACTAGTACAGCTGCTATGGAAAACAGTGTGGAGATTTCTTAAAAAACTGGAAATAGAATTGCCATATGACCCAGCAATCCCACTTCTGGGCATACACACCAAGGAAACCAGATCTGAAAGAGACACATGCACCCCAATGTTCATCGCAGCACTGTTTATAATAGCCAGGACATGGAAGCAACCTAGATGCCCATCAGCAGACGAATGGATGAGGAAGCTGTGGTACATATACACCATGGAATATTACTCAGCCATTAAAAAGAATTCATTTGAATCAGTTCTAATGAGATGGATGAAACTAGAGCCCATTATACAGAGCGAAGTAAGCCAGAAAGATAAAGACCATTACAGTATACTAACACACATATATGGAATTTAGAAAGATGGTAATGATAACCCTATATGCAAAACAGAAAAAGAGACTCAGATGTATAGAACAGACTTGTGGACTCTGTGGGAGAAGGCGAGGGTGGGATGTTTCAAGAGAATAGCATCGAAACATGTATATTATCTAGGGTGAAACAGATCACCAGCCCAGGTTGGATGCATGAGACAAGTGCTCGGGCCTGGTGCATTGGGAAGACCCAGAGGGATGGGGTGGAGAGGGAGGTGGGAGTGGGAACTGGGATGGGGAATACATGTAAATCCATGGCTAATTCATTTCAATGTATGACAAAAACCACTGCAATGTTGTAAAGTAATTAGCCTCCAACTAATAAAAATAAATGGAAAAAAAAATCAGTCGATGTAATTCAACTGATATATGGTTTGATAACCCTACATGGATGCAGAAAAGGCATTTGACAAAGTCCAAAACTCATGCATGATAAAAACTCTCTGTAAACTAACAGTAAAGAGGTACTTTCTCTGCTTGAAAAAGAACACCTACACAAAACCTAAAGTTAACATCATACTGAATGATGAAACACTTGAAGCTTCCCCACTCAGATTAGGAGCAAGGCAAGGATGTCACTCTCATGACTGCTTTTCAATATAGTATTGGCCCTAGGTAATCAGTAAGACAAGAAAAGGAAATAAAATGTATACAGATCAGGAAGAGAGAAATAAAACTGTCTTTGTTCATAGATGGCATAATTGTCATGCAGAAAATCTAAAAGAATCAACAAGAAAACTCCTGAAACCAAAAGTGATTATAACAAGGTGGAAGGATGTAAGTTAACATAGAAAAGTCAATTGCTTTCCTGTATCAGCAAAGACCATGTGGAATTTAAAGTTACAAACACAATCCCATTTACATTCAGTTCAGTTCAGTTCAGTCGCTCAGTCATGTCCGACTCTTTGCAACCCCATGAATCGCAGCATGCCAGTCCTCCCTGTCCATCACCAACTCCCGGAGTTTACTCACACTCATGTCCATCGAGTCGGTGATGCCATCCATTTACATTAGCACCCCACAAAATGAAATGCTTCAGAATAAATCTAACAAGATATGTGCAAAATCTTTATGAGGAAGACTACAAAACGCTGATGAAATAACTGAAAGAATAACAAAATTAATGGAGTTACTCCATGTGTGTGAACCTGAAGACTCGATATTTTCATGATTTCACTTCTGAACTTGATCTATAGATTCTATACAATTCCAGTCAAAGTCCCAGTAGGTTATTTTGTGGATAATGACAAACTGATTACAAATTTTATACAGAGAGACAAAAGACTCAGAATTTCCAACTCACACTGAAGAAGTAGAACTGAATTCAAAGTTGGAGGACTGACACTACTCAATATCATGACTTACTATTGATCTAAAGTGATAGTAATCGTGTATAATAGGCAGGCTAGACAAAGAGATCAATGGAATAGAGATCCTAGAAATAGACTCACATAAATATAGACAACTGATTGTTGATAATTGACCTTTGTAAAGAAAAACAAACAAACAATTGAGCCAAGATAGTGTTATTAAAGAATGGTTCTGTACAACATGTAAGAAAATGAATCACACAAGAGTTTACATTGCTCACAAAAACTAACTTAAAATATCCCAAGCTTAATGTAAAATAAAAAACTGTAAAATTCCTAGAAGGTAATTGGAAAAATCTAGATGACCTTGGGTGTGGCAATGACTTTTTAGGTACAAGACGAAAAGAACAATTTATAAAACAAGGAATTGAGAAGCTGGACTGCAATAAAATTAAAAATTTCTACTCTGTAGAAGGACAATGTCAAGAGGATGAAAAGACAGGCTATAGTTTACATGAAAATATTTGCAAAAGATATATCTGATAAAGAACTGTTATCTAAAATATTTAATACAAAGATTGGATGAACTTTGAGTATGTTATGATAAATAATGTAAGTCAGCCAAAGAAAGACAAATACTGCATATCACTTACAGGTGGAATCTAAAAACATCAAACTTGTAGCAGTAAAATGGTGGTTACTTGGGGGGTGGTGGGTAGGGATATAAGACAGATGTTTAAGGCACAAACTTGCAATAAGTAGTAAGTCAGTCTTAGAGATTTGATGTACAACACAGTGAAAATAGGCAACAATGCTGTATTACAGTCCTCAAACTTGCTAAGAGACTAAAAGTCAATCATTTAAGCACTAAAATGAACTGATAACTATATAATGTATTGCTGTTATTGTTCAGTCACTCAGTGGTGTCTGACTGTGACCCAATGGACTGTAGCAGGCCAGGCTTCCTTGAGAGAGGTGTTAATTATTGCTATAATGGCAATCATATAAAAATATATCAGACTAACATGTGTACACTTTAAATTCACACAATGTTATATGTCAAATATATTTCAACAGAAATATGGAAAATAAAGAAAAAACCTGATTAAAAAATGGGCCAAAGACTTTAGGAGACACCTGACACAGAAGATATACAGATGGCAAACAAGCATATGAAAAGATACTCCACATCAATTGTCATCAGGAAATGCAAGTTGTAACAAGAGTGAGATACTACTACACACCTATTAGAATGTGCTGGTAAGGATGCAGAGTAACATGAATTCATCCACTGCTGGTGAGAATGGAAAATGGCACAGTCACTTTGGAAGACAGTTTGGCAGTTTCTTATCAAACTAAACATACTCTTATCACACAATCCAAAAACTGTGCTCTTTGGAAACCAAAGGAGCTGAAACCTATGTCTGCACAATTTTCTCCTCATGCTGTGTTCTTAATTGTCAAAACTTGGAAACAATCAAGATGTCCTTCAGTTGGTAAATGGAAAATAAACTGTGGTATATCCCGGCAATAAAATATTACTCAGTGCTCAAAAGAAATAAGCTATCAAGCCATAAAAAGACACGGAGGAAACTTAAATGCATAGTACAAAGTGATATAAATCGGATCTACAGCAATCTGGAGGAGGCAAAACCAAGGAACCAAAGAAACAGTAAAGAGATCAAAGGCTGTCATGGATTCAGCGGGAGGGAGGGATGAACAGGTAAAGCACAGAGAGTTTTTAGAACAGCGAAACTATAGTAATGACCAGTATATAATGTTCATACATAGAATGACTATATGTCATTACATAGTTGTCCAAACTCACAATGCACAACACCAAGAGTGAACCCTAATGTAAATTATGGTCTTTGGATGATAATGATGTGTCAATGTGTGTTCATCTATTGTAACAAATATACTGCTTTCATGGAGGATGTTGTTAATGGAGGAAGCTGTGCTTGCATGAGGTCAGAGAGTATATGGGAAATCTCTGTATTATTTGCTCAGTTTTTCTGTGCACCTAATATAGAAACTCTATTAAAGAAAGCAAAAAAACAAAACAAAACAATTACTATGAGCATTTAAATCTCAGAGTGTTAAATCTCAGAGAAACTCAGAATTATTCATTTTTCCATGTCTGAGTGAGGAATGAGGTATTGCACCTAAAATAAAATGACAAAAAACTAATCACCATTTTACTATTATTTTAAAATAATTATGAATTATAATTAAAAGAATGCCCACAAATATTTTGCTATGCAAGAGAGTTAATTCTTTAACATGAATCCTTGATATTGTTTCGATCAAATGGTGGAAGACATTTTATCTAGTGCTGATTGGATTTACTGAGTCAGCTTGACTGGTGTCACAGAATGTCAGTTATTGAGGAAGGAGAAAAGACTGCAGGAATGTCAAATATTCCTTGGTTGTCTGGAAGATGTGGGAAAATAATGGCAAAAATGGTATTGTCAGGAAAAGTTTGAAACTGAGAGGTTGTGATTATGCCAAGACTGATAGGCTGCATAGAGAGACCTTTGGCCAAGAGAGGGGGGGGTATGATGAGTTGTGGGTTTGAATATCAGTGTTAATTGTTTACCAACTGTGTCATCTGGAGAAAGTTATTTAACCTCTCTAAATCAAAGTTTCCTCATCTGAGTAAATGAGATAATTTAGCAAAACACTCAAACAATTGACTAGCATTCAAAAGTGTTAGATATGGTGATGATGATACTATGCTTATGATGGTGATTATGGCATTAATTGAATGAAGGAAAATTTAAATAACCTTGGAAGTAACAAGTAGACAGTAACAGCATAATAAGAGAGAAAATGGAGAAATCTGGTTGAGAAAGACTATTTACTACTTCTTGGTGACTGTCAAATTCATCTCCATTTGTCATGTGTACTGCAAATTTAAATTAGTATTAGTTTGGATAACATATTCTTTATAGAAGAGGATAAATCAATGACCAACCCTCTTAAACTCATTGCTGAAAGTTCTAATTTATGTTATGTTCCAGTCAAGATGGATACATATTTGTCAGAGGGCCAAGGACAAGCAAAAGAAAAACAAAAACAAAAACAAAACTATCCCTAAAGGAAGAAAATATGAACTCAAAACCAGCAAGCAGACACAAGAGACATGAGAGATGTGAAAGGGAGAAAGGAAAGATGGAAAAAATTCAATCTGTCATGTTGAGAAGTGGCTGTTCTCCAATCATGTTGAGTGAATTTTAGAGGGTTACTCCCCTGTATTTCTATTCCACTCTCAACCTGACAAATAATGACATTTACATTCAAAGTGTTTTCATCTCAGAGTTTTCTGGATGGCAGCCTGTACCTCCTTATTTCTCAAGCTGTAGATCAGGGGGTTCAGCATGGGGATCACTGTGGTGTAGAACACGGAAGCCACGTTCTCCTGGACCAGGGAACTGGCTGTGGAGGGTTTCAAGTACATGAAGGATGCAGACCCATAAAATAATCCCACAGCTGCAAGATGGGAGCTGCACGTGCTGAAGGCTTTGGATCGTCCCTCTGTGGAGGCAATATGGAGAATGCTGGAGAGGATGAAGGCATAGGAAACAAGGACTGTTAAGCTGGTGACTACGATGTTGAATCCAGCCAAAAAGAAAGTTGTCATCTCAATGTCATAGGTGCTAGAGCAAGAGAGCTTCATGAGTGGGAGGATGTCACAGAAGTAATGACTGATAAGGAAATCACAATAGAGCAGCTTCAACATGAGGCCAGTCTCTATGGTTGAACCAATGAATCCTATGGCATAGACCCCAGCCACCAGGAGGGAGCAGACTCGATGAGACATGATGATGTTGTAAAGCAGAGGTCTGCAGATGGCAACATAGCGGTCATAGGCCATCACTGTCAGCATGTAACACTCAGCAATGACAAACACCAGGAAGAAGTAGAGCTGGGACATGCACCCTGCATAGGAGATGATGTTCTTCTCTGACACAAAGTTAGCCAGCATCTTAGGGGTGATGACAGAGGAGTAGCAGAGATCCACGAAGGACAGGTTGCTGAGGAAATAGTACATGGGGGTGTGAAGATGAGCGTTCAGACAAATCAGTGTTATCACGCCCACGTTCCCTACCATGGTGACAGAGTAGATCCCAAGGAAGAAGAAGAAGAGGGGGAGCTGGAGCTCTGGTCGATTTGTTAAACCTCCAAGAATGAACTCTGTCACTGTGGAGTGGTTTTCTGCAGCCATTCTCCTCTGTTTGGGGGCCCTGTGGAGATAAGAAAGAAGAGCCTGTGAAAGGCTATATAGAGTCAGCCCTTGGTATCAGTTGGATACACATCTGAGGATTCAATCAACAGCATCTAGGACTCGAAAGGCTGTCTTCATTGTATTATGTCATTTTAAAAGTTTTTTAAATGCTATATTGAAGTATAGTCAATTAGCAATGCTGTGATAGTTTTAGGAGGACAGCAAAGGGACTCAGCCACACATATGCATGTATCCGCTCTCCCCCAAACGTATAAGAAAGTTGAGCATGGCACAGCAGCTCCTGCAGATAGTGAGGAATGACTGTGCAGGAGCCTTTCTGGTAAGGCAAGGTATCAGCTTCTGTTCCTCAGTGAGTGATCTTGAACTCACATTTTCCTAGTTGCTTGTATCATTACTCCTTCTTCCCTGGTGGCACAGCTGGTAAAGAATCTGCCTGCAGTGAAGGAGACCCAAGTTCGATCCTTGGGTCAGAAAGACTCCCTGGTGAAGAGAATGGCAACCCACTCTGGTATTCTTGCCTGGAGAATCCAATGGACAGAGGAGCCTGGTGGGCTACAGTCCATGGGGTTGCAAAGCGTTAGACACGACTGAGTGACTAATATTACTTACTCCTAATATTTTCAAGGATTCAGATAATTTTTGCATGGCTTGAAGAATATGAAGGCGTGGCTAAAACGGCCACCCCTAGAGATTTTAACACCCTCCTGTTTCTCGTGTTTTATTTCTAGGTTTACAGTTGAATGTTACTCCAGAAAGAGAAAGTCTTTTGGCATCTAAGTAATCTCAAAATATTGCCCATAAAATGAAAACATGTGGTTACCTTATCCTAAACTGAGATAGTGTGGGCTGATAGTTAGAGCCCCTTCAATCACTGAGTGACAAATGAGTCTCCACAGTTGAGAATTAAATGGAGTTACAATATCAATTTCCAAAATTAAAAAATGTAATGGAATAATATGCATGAAATATTTTCAAAATACTCAATTGTTACACAAATATAAGTTTTCATTAGGCATCTGGAGTTTGTCCTGATTTTTTGTTGAACCTGAGGTCCTAGGATAGTTATTTTTAGTTTTGGTTACACGTAAAAGTCACCTGATGAGATTTAAAAAATAATATGTCAGGTTCTGATCAACAGTCATTCTGACCTAATGGCATTTTCTAGACACTGAGTGCTCTGTTTGTGGGCAGGTGGCAAAGTTCACCCGAAGGTAGTACAGATTTTTTCTTTAACTTTTTGTTTATTGCAATCTGATGGTTTTGTAGGTTGAAATTGTGGCTCTGTAAGCAATTTATCCTGAGTAACATAAAGCTCCTGAGGAAGAAGTTGAGATTGATTGCTCTCCCTTGCATTGAAAGACTCAGGAAAAATTCATGTTGGGTCATGCTTAGGAGTAGATGGAAGTAGAAATAGAATACAATGTACCTCACAGATCAAGAGCAAAGTTATTTGAGTGGTACATGGACATTTTCCCTTGTCCCCTTTTTTGCTAAATCCTGCTGTCCTTAGTGGCCAGCTGATCTGTGGCCACTTTCTTTCCTCATATCAAGTCTATCCTCTAGAATAACCAGTCTCTCTTGTTGCTTCATCATTTTTCTATTCCTTGTGTTGATTTCAAAATGCCTACTCATGGTTTTCTGTTTTTAGAGTCAACCTACGATCAATGCAGAGAAGATGTTTAGCCATGGCCATTATATGCAGATGCCCAAGAGGCTCCCTGGAAGGAATCTTGGTACATCTAAGTCAAAATGGCAGTTTAAATTTGGTCTTGAGAAGCAGTTCCTGTCACTGGATATCATATCTCCTTGTGATGGCTTTTCTTCAATTTTCCTTTTCACCCAATGAGAAAAAACTGAGGGAAACATAACTTATAAGAGCGTAGAGTATTTTTCTTCTGGCAAACCGACTTCTGGAAGTAATGTGGTATTGTCAAGTGGTGAATGTAAGCCCCTGGAGGACCATCTATCTGACTCCAGTTAAAGCTTCCCAAAGTCTAAACATGACTGGCCATTGGATGAAATAACCACTTAAAACTATCCATATCTTAGTTTTTGCTATTTCAATTTATGAGTGAGCAGGTGAGTGAAAAAGATATATATTTTTTTAGTCTGAAAATTTCACAACATATTTAAAGTACTTAAAAATTAGTGAGTGGGCTTCTTACTTCCACCCATGAAGGGTGAACTCATACTGGAATTGTATTTATACCATAAACAACCAGAAAACCAGACAAGGCACAATGAACAACCATTTCCTGACATCTGACAACAGGCAGTACCAAACTGATTCCTGAGAGGAGGGAAAAATATACAGTGAGCCCAATGATTGCACCAGTGATTCCACGCCACATTCCAGGTGAACAGATCTAGACAGAATGAATATTATAAAATGTAGAACAAGTAAATAATAAAAAATCTATAGCTAATAAGCTAATAGTGGCAATAAAATAGAATCATCAAAACTGTCAGTCTAAAAGAAGGGAAGGAAAAAGAAAAAGTGGAATAAAGGACAGTTGCAAGATGGCAGATTTAAACTCAAACATTTTGATGACTGATTTAAATACAAATAGTTTAAATAGTCTAAGGAAAATGCAGAGATTTTCACAGTAAACAAATGCCATTACCCAACTATGGTTTTCCAAGAAATCCACTTTGAATATAAAGACTTTATAGCTAAAATTATAAGTACAGAAAAAAATATACCATGCAAATATCAAGGCAAGGAAAGCTACAGTGACTATATCAGCAGTGAGCAAAGTAGATCTCAAAGCAGGAAATATTACTAGAAATAAGGAGAAACATTTCAGAATGATAAAGAAGTCAGTTGATTAAAGTGACATGAGACTCCTAAACGAGTTCACTTCTCAACAGTGTTTCAAAACACATGAACCAAGCTGACAGAAAGAAAGAATATACAGGTCCACCATGAGAGACTGCAATACTCTTTTAATTAATTGACAGAACTAGTAGAAAGATTAGCAATGACAGAGAACATACACACAAACTGACATCTTTGGAACTCTCCACACAGGAGCAGCAAAATACACAATCTTTTAGTTACATGTGGAAAAACCTATTCATGATAAAACCTATTCTGGGCACTAAAACTGCCATACCTTTGGTAAAGCTGAAATCACATACACCATTTACCCATACCAAAACAAACTATAAATAATTAATAGAGTGATATTTAGAAAATCATCAGCTATTTGAAAATTAAGTGCTGAGATTTTCTTTTAGTCATTTGATAAGCTATAAATCTTAAGAAATGAGGTATTAGATAGCAAAGAGACAAGATTAGAATCAAACTGCCTTTCTCTGACTGACTTATTTATTTTTTTATTAACGTGTCATTGACCTACAACACTATGTTAGTCCCAGGTTGAAGGGTTGAGATTTTAAGCCTTCCTAAAAGTCACAGGGGGCTGCCCTGATGGCTCCGATGGTAAAGAATCCCCCTGCAATGTAGGAGACACAGGTGATGCAGGTTCGATCCCTGGGTTGGGAAGATGCCCTGGAGGAGAGCATGGCAACCCATTCTTGCCTGGAGAGCCCCACGGACAGAGGAGCCTGGTGGGCTAGAACCCATAGCGTGGCAGAGTTTGACGTGGCTGAGCATGCGCACAAAGGTCACCGAACGGCTTTCCGGGTAGAATGGTGGAAGTCGAGGAGTAGCGACAGAGATCTTACGGGCTGCAGAGCCTAAAGTACTTACTACCTGGTCCTTTCCTGAATCACCAGCAAACTCCCGTTACAGGAAACCGACGCTCAAGTTACACAATTCACCCCGTCATACGGCTATGGAAAGTAGAGCTGAACCCAGAACCCGGCAGCTGTGACCATGAGTCTGTTTGGCCCTGACCATACTGTGCTGTCTGGCTATAACTTGTCTCTTTGCGAAACTTTATTTTTATATTTTAGGTAATCTTAATATAGTACATTAAGGCCAATGAAGGATCTTATTGCTATATCTCCAGAAACTTTTTTTAAGAGTACAAAAGCAATATATCTGCATTGGAGACAAGTAAACACACAGACAAAAATCAAATTGTCATATTCCATCAACTGAAAATCTAAAATTGCTATGTATGTTCTACTGGATCTTCTTCTATGCATATATGTATTTACAAATGTGTACATTAATATCAAGGTTTTTTATTTTTCAGTCAAAGTGACCATACTATACCTGTTGGTTTGTAACCTGCTTTGTTCTGTAGCATTAAAAGACACTGACTGACTTGTTCAGCAAAAGTAATATCACTTCTGTTCATTTTGATACTGAAGATAAGGAAATCTGAATTATAATAAAATTTATACCTTAAATTATTGGCAGTGAGGTATTTAACTTTTCAATAATAGTAAAAGAATTTTGTATTGTATTTTAATTTTTTGAAAAAGATATAAGTGATTTTCACCTAGACAATGACAGCAGATTTAAAACATATCTTACATATCTTCTTCCCTCAAATCAGAATCTCCTAAAATGATAAAGAACAGAAAATTCACAAACATCTCTGTCCTAGCAGTCAAAGTTCCAGAAAACAGAATATTGTCATGAAGTAGAGATTTTAATTCCTGTCTTTTGATGGAAACACCTTTTCTATTGAATACAAAATCATGGGCAACAGTGATATTATTCCTGTAATCTTCTAGCTAATTTATAAGTGACCCCTAAACTTCTTGTTAGTTGCTAAAAATCTTACAAGTAGTTTTATCAGCTCACCAGAAGCTAAGAACTTCTGCTAACGAAAGCAATCAGAATTATAAAGGCAAATATATTTCCTTTCCAAGTGAGGGGAAAAGTTCTGAGAAGGGAGACATATGATTGAAAATAGTGTGTATAAAAGGTCTGTAGTAGAAAAAGGAATTCATGGAAGGTACTTTGTTCTCATCTTGCACAACTGCCTTAAAACCATAACTGAAAATCTGTGTTGAGGAAAACTGGAACATTGTTACCTGGAAGTCTTTGGAGGTAGTTGGCTTTCCAGTGCTCAAGGAATAAATATCAGAAAATAGAAAGCTACAAGATTTACATCTAGTTTCAGTTAAAGAGACCAAACAATCATAGAAATGGGTCATAGAGACTGGGGCACTGGGTATTTTTATGTGTAGTTTGGCACTCTCCTGGAATGCCTGCTCCAGAGATGGGTCCTCAATGAACAATTAGTGTGTGTTTCCACTTGCTCTATGAAAGCTGTGTTACCTCCCAGGTGTGTTAATTTTTCTTCTACCGGGAGAGTTATCCTGCCTGGTAAGTCTGGTTCCTAATGCCAGAAGCTGGACATTTTTAGCTTCATTATCATTATCTTCACATGACCACTGCAGTCATTACCATGAATATCATCCTACTTTCACCAATATCATTGCCTTTGTCATTAGTCACTGCCATCCTGGTTTGGTATGCACCATTAGTTTTTCACCTACATGTACAATGAACTGTACTTATAGTCTTTATTATAAAAAAGCTTTATCTTATATCTTTTGTACTTGACATTTCTCCAAAAATGAATTCCCTAAACTTACTTTAAAAAAAAAAGCCTGTTTAATTTTAGTTAACTCTTTCTTTCATTGAAATGAAATAAATTTTATTTAATTTTTAGTAGTTAACCTTGATTACTCTTGCTTTTATTTTCTATTTTTTAGCTTTACTACAATATGATTGACAAAAGTTATATACATCTCAGTTGCACACGTGATTTTTGTTAAGTGTATTATGTGATTTGACATACATACATATTGTGAAATGATTATTGCAATCAAAGTAACAAACATATCCCCCACCTCACATAGTTACCTTTTTTGTGAGTCAAGAACACTTAAAATATACTCTCTTAGCAAATTTTAGGCATTCAATACAGTAGTGTTAACTATAGGCACCATATTGTACATTATATTCCACAGACTTCTTGAGTTCTGTGGAGCTGTACAAATCGGAAATTTGTACCCTTGACCAACATCTCCTCATTTCCCCCATGCCCAATCCCTGGTGACCACCCTTCTTATATTTAAAGGTAAATCAATACTTAATGCTACCCATGTCTGGGCACTCAAAAGATCTTTTCATTTTCCTTAATGCCCAATAATTTTGCTAGAGTCTGGTTGGCAGGTTTTCATTCTGAGTCAGTATTCTTTGACATGGTATGTTCCTTTTCAGAACAAGTTTCAGTCCTTTATTATTTTTTAACCTAATAAGAATTTTTATAAACTCTAAGTTTTAGTATTTGTTTTGTTCCCTTGCTTTCATTATATTTCTGGGTTTCTGTTCTTTTCTGTGTATATTGGATCATTTTTGTCTAGCTTTGAAGTTAAAAATTTCTCTTGAATTTTCTTTCTTTTCTTTTTGATTTTAAATTGTCCCTCCTTTTCCAAATAGGTTTCTGTTAAGATGTTATCTCTTTCTTATCAACATGGATGTTTGTTCTGTAGAAGAGTTCTACATGATTAGATTTGAGATTCTAGATCCACAGAATGATGCGCCCCCTTCAGACATTATTTTAGCACTCTTAAATTCACCTGCTGTTGGAGTGAGTTAAATTACTCCCCGTTTCTGCTGCTATTCTCAATATCGCCTGATAAGCTTCTCTGTAAGCAATTTTTGGCTTCCCTGGTGGCTTGTTGGTAAAGAATCCGCCTGCCAGTGCAGATGTGGATTCAATTCCTGGGTCAGGAAAATCACCTGAAAAAGGAAAAGGCAACTCACTCAGGTATTCAGACCTGGGCAATCCCATGGACAAGGGAGCCTGCCAGGCTATAGTTTATGGGGTCCCAAAGAGTTGGACATGACTTAGCAACTGAGCATGAAAGCAACACACACACATAAATCTTATGTGCACACACTCACACAAACACACGCGAAAAATACATTCAGAAAGTAAATTCCTAAAGTATGTATTCTCTAACATTTTGACTACATTAAAGATATTCGTTAACTATTTGTAATACCTAGTGCTTACTCTATCTCAGGGATATTTTCTCATGCACTTATTTTTCCTTGACTGCTACTGGTCTTTCTTTCTGTCTGTCTCTAATATTTTAGCAGTCACTAAAATCCAAAGAATAGCAAGGAGAGATAAGAAAGTCTTCCTCAGTGATCAGTGCAAAGAAATAGAGGAAAACAATAGAATGGGAAAGACTAGGGATCTCTTCAAGAAAATTAGAGATACCAAGGGAACATTTCATGCAAAGATGGGCTCGATAAAGGACAGAAATGGTATGGGCCTAACAGGAACAGAAGATATTAAGAAGAGGTGGCAAGAATACACAGAAGAACTGTACAAAAAAGATCTTCATGACCCAGATAATCACCATGGTGTGATCACTCACCTAGAGCCAGATACCTTGGAATGTGAAGTCAAGTGGGCCTTAAGAAGCATCACTATGAACAAAACTAGTGGAGGTGATGGAATTCCAGCCTAGCTATTTCAAATCCTAAAAGAGAATGTTGTGAAAGTGTTGCACTCAGTATGCCAGCAAATCTGGAGAAGTCATCAGTGGCCAGAGGAATGGAAAGGTCAGTTTTCATTCCAATCCCGGAGAAAGGCAATGCCAAAGAATGCTCAAACTACCGCATAATTGCACTCATCTCACACACTAGTAAAGTGAAAGTGAGAGTGAAATCATTCAGTCTTGTCTGACTCTCTGTGACCCCATAGACTGTAGCCTGCCAGGCTCCTCAGTCCATGGGATTTTCCAAGCAAGAATACTGTAGCGGGCTGCCATTTCCTTCTTCAGGAGATCTTCCTGACCAGAGGATTGAACCCGGGTCTCCGGCATTGCAGGCAGGCACTTTACCACCTGAGCCACCAGGGAAGTCCATTGGCAGGTTGGTGTAAATCCCTGACAGAGTTTCTGCCATAAGACAGATGATGTCACCCCTCAGAGTAGGCCTTCTCACTTGCTTCACTAGTAAAGTAATGCTCAAAATTCTCCAAGCCAGGCTTAAACAGTACATGAACCGTGAACTTCCAGATGTTCAAGCTGGTTTTAGAAAAGGCAGAGGAACCAGTGATCAAATTGACAGCATCTGTTGGATCCTCAAAAAAGAAAGAGAGTTCCAGAAAAACATTTATTTCTGCTTTATTGACTATGCCAAAGCCTTTGACTGTGGATCACCACAAACTGTGGAAAATTCTGAAAGAGATGGAAATACCAGACTTCCTGACCTGCCTCTTGAGAAATCTGTGTGCAGGTCAGGAAGCAACAGTTAGAACTGGACATAGAACAACAGAATGGTTCCAAGTCAGGAAGAAGTACATCAAGGCTGTATATTTTCACCCTGTTTATTTAACTTATATGCAGAGGACATCTTGAGAAATGCCAGGCTGGATGAAGCACAAGCTGGAATCAAGACTGCCGGGAGAAATATCAATAACCTCAGATATACAGATGACACCACTCTTATGGCGGAAAGTGAAGAAGAACTAAGAGCCTTTAGATGAAAATGAAAGAGGAGAGTGAAAAAATTGGCTTAAAACTCAACATTCAGAAAACTAAGATCATGGCATCTGGTCCCATCACTTCATGGCAAATAGATGTGGAAACAGTGGAAACAGTGACAGACTTTATTTTTTCTGGGCTCCAAAATCATTGCAGATGATGATTGCAGCCATGAAACTAAAAGATGTTTATTCCTTGGAAGAAATGTTATGACCAAATATTAAAAAGCAGAGACATTGCTTTGCCAACAAAGGTCCATCTAGTTAAGGCTTTGATTTTTCCTGTAGTCATGTATAGATGTGAGAGTTGGACTATAAAGAGAGCTGAGTGACAAGAATTGATGCTTTTGACCTGTGATGTTGGAGAAGACTCTTGAGAGTTCACTGGACAGCAAGAATATCCATCCAGTCCATCCTAAAGGAGATCAGTCCTGAATATTCATTGGAAGGACTGATGATGGAGCTGAAACTCCAATACTTTGGCCACCTGATGCGAAGAACTGACTCATTTGAAAAGACCCTGTTGCTGGGGAAGATTGAAGGTGGGAGGAGAAGGGGAACACGGAGGATGAGATGGTTGGATGGCATCACCGACACAATGGACATGAGTTTGAGTAATCTCTGGGAGTTGGTGATGGACAGGGAGGCTTGGTGTGCTGCAGCCCATGGGGTCTCAAAGAGTCAGACACGAATGAGCCTCTGAACTGAACTGATGACAAGAAGAAATGTTTTTTAAAGCACAAGTATTAGACAAATAGAAAACAAAGATTGAAGGGGTTTTTTGCAATTTATAGACCTTCATTGAAAACAAAAGTCAGACACTTTCTCTATTAACTGTTTTAGAATTTTATGGAGACTTTTCCCAGTGACTTTATCCTGGTGGCTAGCTCACATCAAGAAGCAAGTGTGTTAGTGGAAGGAGCCAGATCTGAAGATTTGTTCTGGTTTGTGCTGCCTTGAAAAGATGCCAAGTACTCTTTGCATGATATTCCCCCTTCTACAGGATAACAGCAATTAAACCTGATTTGTCTGTGTCACATTGTTTTTGATCAAATAAATCAGGTTTTCTCAAACCCAGTGGGTATTTCTCAGTCCTCTTTTACATGATACTGTTGACAACTTCTTTTTCAGAACAAAACTTTCTAGTTTTCCTCCAACTTCTGGCCCCTTATTTTTGTTCTCCTTCATGGCTCCTTATCCACTTGCCCATAAACATTGATGACAGCAGATCCTCACCTTTTTTCCTCTTGTCCTATTTAGTAATACTTTCTCTGAGCCATCTCATCCACTTGCTCACACTGAATGAATTGAAAGTCAAATCTACATTTCTAGGTGAGATTTACGCCTGTAGTACCAGCAACCCACTGCACATCTGCAGTTGAATGCCCCACAGGTACCTATGACTCAATACACTGAAAACTTATTTTCCCTCTAAAGTGGCTCTTGCCACCTTATCCTAATCAGAATATGGTACCATTTTCCTGCTTGCTCCCTCCTCTCTATCAGTAATTAAATCATGTTAATTATGTCTTTTAAAATAATTTATGCCAGTTGCCTGAAAATCAGTTACTAAAGACTAATTTACCAACAGGTCACTTTGCTGAAATCTAATTCACTGAATAGCCAATTTGTAAAATGGCCAATTTAGTATGTTTAGCTTTACTTTCAAGTTTTTTATGCAGTATGTGTTCATTTCATAAAGTTGGGAATTATTGGTAAAATGAAAATTAAAATTACTGTAAACTGTCATCATTTTTAAACAGTTTAAAAGGGGAGAATAAGAATTTTTTATATTTAAACACCTATTTAATATTCCCAGAACTCTTCATTCCTTTGTGAATATCCAAGTATACATCTGGTGTCATTTTCCTTTAGTTTCAGGAACTGGATTCAATATTTCTTATAGGGCAGACATGCTTGCAATGAATTCTCTAAGCTCTTATTTGTCTGGAGGAAAAAAAATTATTTCACTTTAATTTTGAAGCCTATCTTCTTTGGATATAGTTCTGTATAGAAACAGATTTTTTTCAACATTTTAAACACAGTGTCTCTTTATTCCCTGGTTTATATTTTTTATCACAGGAGGTCAACAGTAATCTTCATTTTTGGTCCTCTATGAAATTTACCTTATCATCTGGTTAGTTTAACATTTTTTAAAAACCAATTCTAAGTAATTTGATTATGGTAATACTTGACACAGTTTTCTTTATTGAGTTTGTTTTGTATTTATTGAGCTTGAAGTTTATTGAGCTTATCCTGTGATTTTATTTTTTTTCTTCAAATTTGGAATTTTTCTGCCATCATTAGTTCTAATATTTTCCCTGACATATCCCACTGTTCCCTCTTTGGGTTCAGTTAAGCTACATTAGACCACCTGATATTGTACCACAAGACAGTGAGGCTCTGTCTATTTTTTTTTAATCCTTTCTTTCTCTTTCCAGTTCTAACTGTTGCTTCCTGACCTGCACACAGATTTCTCAAGAGGCAGGTCAGGAAGTCTGGTATTTCCATCTCTTTCAGAATTTTCCACAGTTTGTGGTGATCCACAGTCAAAGGCTTTGGCATAGTCAATAAAGCAGAAATAAATGTTTTTCTGGAACTCTCTTTCTTTTTTGAGGATCCAACAGATGCTGTCAATTTGATCACTGGTTCCTCTGCCTTTTCTAAAACCAGCTTGAACATCTGGAAGTTCACGGTTCATGTACTGTTTAAGCCTGGCTTGGAGAATTTTGAGCATTACTTTACTAGTGAAGCAAGCGAGAAGGCCTACTCTGAGGGGTGACATCATCTGTCTTATGGCAGAAACTCTGTCAGGGATTTACACCAACCTGCCAATGGACTTCCCTGGTGGCTCAGGTGGTAAAGTGCCTGCCTGCAATGCCGGAGACCCGGGTTCAATCCTCTGGTCAGGAAGATCTCCTGAAGAAGGAAATGGCAGCCCGCTACAGTATTCTTGCTTGGAAAATCCCATGGACTGAGGAGCCTGGCAGGCTACAGTCTATGGGGTCACAGAGAGTCAGACAAGACTGAATGATTTCACTCTCACTTTCACTTTACTAGTGTGTGAGATGAGTGCAATTATGCGGTAGTTTGAGCATTCTTTGGCATTGCCTTTCTCCAGGATTGGAATGAAAACTGACCTTTCCACTCCTCTGGCCACTGATGACTTCTCCAGATTTGCTGGCATACTGAGTGCAACACTTTCACAACATTCTCTTTTAGGATTTGAAATAGCTAGGCTGGAATTCCATCACCTCCACTAGTTTTGTTCATAGTGATGCTTCTTAAGGCCCACTTGACTTCACATTCCAAGGTATCTGGCTCTAGGTGAGTGATCACACCATGGTGATTATCTGGGTCATGAAGATCTTTTTTGTACAGTTCTTCTGTGTATTCTTGCCACCTCTTCTTAATATCTTCTGTTCCTGTTAGACCCATACCATTTCTGTCCTTTATCGAGCCCATCTTTGCATGAAATGTTCCCTTGGTATCTCTAATTTTCTTGAAGAGATCCCTAGTCTTTCCCATTCTATTGTTTTCCTCTATTTCTTTGCACTGATCACTGAGGAAGACTTTCTTATCTCTCCTTGCTATTCTTTGGATTTTAGTGACTGCTAAAATATTAGAGACAGACAGAAAGAAAGACCAGTAGCAGTCAAGGAAAAATAAGTGCATGAGAAAATATCCCTGAGATAGAGTAAGCACTAGGTATTACAAATAGTTAAAGAATATCTTTAATGTAGTCAAAATGTTAGAGAATACATACTTTAGGAATTTACTTTCTGAATGTATTTTTCGCGTGTGTTTGTGTGAGTGTGTGCACATAAGATTTATGTGTGTGTGTTGCTTTCATGCTCAGTTGCTAAGTCATGTCCAACTCTTTGGGACCCCATAAACTATAGCCTGGCAGGCTCCCTTGTCCATGGGATTGCCCAGGTCTGAATACCTGAGTGAGTTGCCTTTTCCTTTTTCAGGTGATTTTCCTGACCCAGGAATTGAATCCACATCTGCACTGGCAGGCGGATTCTTTACCAACAAGCCACCAGGGAAGCCAAAAATTGCTTACAGAGAAGCTTATCAGGCGATATTGAGAATAGCAGCAGAAACGGGGAGTAATTTAACTCTCTCCAACAGTAGGTGAATTTAAGAGTGCTAAAATAATGTCTGAAGGGGGCACATCATTCTGTGGATCTAGAATCTCAAATCTAATCATGTAGAACTCTTCTACAGAACAAACATCCATGTTGATAAGAAAGAGATAACATCTTAACAGAAACCTATTTGGAAAAGGAGGGACAATTTAAAATCAAAAAGAAAAGAAAGAAAATTCAAGAGAAATTTTTAACTTCAAAGCTAGACAAAAATGATCCAATATACACAGAAAAGAACAGAAACCCAGAAATATAATGAAAGCAAGGGAACAAAACAAATACTAAAACTTAGAGTTTATAAAAATTCTTATTAGGTTAAAAAATAATAAAGGACTGAAACTTGTTCTGAAAAGGAACATACCATGTCAAAGAATACTGACTCAGAATGAAAACCTGCCAACCAGACTCTAGCAAAATTATTGGGCATTAAGGAAAATGAAAAGATCTTTTGAGTGCCCAGACATGGGTAGCATTAAGTATTGATTTACCTTTAAATATAAGAAGGGTGGTCACCAGGGATTGGGCATGGGGGAAATGAGGAGATGTTGGTCAAGGGTACAAATTTCCGATTTGTACAGCTCCACAGAACTCAAGAAGTCTGTGGAATATAATGTACAATATGGTGCCTATAGTTAACACTACTGTATTGAATGCCTAAAATTTGCTAAGAGAGTATATTTTAAGTGTTCTTGACTCACAAAAAAGGTAACTATGTGAGATGAGGGATATGTTTGTTACTTTGATTGCAATAATCATTTCACAATATGTATGTATGTCAAATCACATAATACACTTAACAAAAATCATGTGTGCAACTGAGATGTATATAACTTTTGTCAATCATATTGTAGTAAAGCTAAAAAATAGAAAATAAAAGCAAGAGTAATCAAGGTTAACTTCTTTATCATTCTGAAATGTTCCTCCTTATTTATAGTAATATTTCCTGCTTTGAGATCTACTTTGCTCACTGCTGATATAGTCACTCTAGCTTTCTTTGCCTTGATATTTGCATGGTATATTTTTTTCTGTACTTATAATTTTACCTATTAAAGTCTTTATATTCAAAGTGGATTTCTTGGAAAACCATAGTTGGGTAATGGCATTTGTTTACTGTGAAAATCTCTGCATTTTCCTTAGACTATTTAAACTATTTGTATTTAAATCAGTCATCAAAATGTTTTGAGTTTAAATCTGCCATCTTGCAACTGTCCTTTATTCCACTTTTTCTTTTTCCTTCCCTTCTTTTAGACTGACAGTTTTGATTATTCTATTTTATTGCCACTATTAGCTTATTAGCTATAGATTTTTTATTATTTACTTGTTCTACATTTTATAATATTCATTCTGTCTAGATCTGTTCACCTGGAATGTGGTGTGGAATCACTGGTGCAATCATTGGGCTCACTATATATTTTTCCCTCCTCTCAGGAATCAGTTTGGTACTGCCTGTTGTCAGATGTCAGGAAATGGTTGTTCATTGTGCCTTGTCTGGTTTTCTGGTTGTTTATGATATAAATACAATTCCAGTATGAGTTCACCCTTCATGGGTGGAAGTAAGAAGCCCACTCACTAATTTTTAAGTACTTTAAATATGTTTTGAAATTTTCAGACTAAAAAAATATATATCTTTTTCACTCACCTGCTCACTCATAAATTGAAATAGCAAAAACTAAGATATGGATAGTTTTAAGTGGTTATTTCATCCAATGGCCAGTCATGTTTAGACTTTGGGAAGCTTTAACTGGAGTCAGATAGATGGTCCTCCAGGGGCTTACATTCACCACTTGACAATACTAGATTACTTCCAGGAGTCAGTTTGCCAGAAGAAAAATACTCTACGCTCTTATAAGTTATGTTTCCCTCAGTTTTTTCTCATTGGGTGAAAAGGAAAATTGAAGAAAAGCCATCACAAGGAGATATGATATCCAGTGACAGGAACTGCTTCTCAAGACCAAATTTAAACTGCCATTTTGACTTAGATGTACCAAGATTCCTTCCAGAGAGCCTCTTGGGCATCTGCATATAATGGCCATGGCTAAACATCTTCTCTGCATTGATCGTAGGTTGACTCTAAAAACAGAAAACCATGAGAAGGCATTTTGAAATCAACACAAGGAATAGAAAAATGATGAAGCAACAAGAGAGACTGGTTATTCTAGAGGATAGATTTGATATGAGGAAAGAAAGTGGCCACAGATCAGCTGGCCACTAAGGACAGCAGGATTTAGCAAAAAAGGGGACAAGGGAAAATGTCCATGTACCACTCAAATAACTTTGCTCTTGATCTGTGAGGTACATTGTATTCTATTTCTACTTCCATCTACTCCTAAGCATGATCCAACATGAATTTTTCCTGAGTCTTTCAATGCAAGGGAGAGCAATCAATCTCAACCTCTTCCCCAGGAGTTTCATGTTACGTGGGATAAACTGCTTACAGAGCCACAATTTCAACCTACAAAACCATCAGATTGCAATAAACAAAAAGTTAAAGAAAAAATCTGTACTACCTTCGGGTGAACTTTGCCACCTGCCCACAAACAGAGCACTCAAGCTCTAGAAAATGCCAACAGGTCAGAATGTCTGTAAGTCAGAACCTGACATATTATTTTTTGAATCTCATCAGGTGACTTTTACGTGTAACCAAAACTAAAAATAACTATCCTAGGACCTCAGGTTTAATGAAAAATCAGGACAAACTCCAGATGCCTAATGAAACTTTGTATTTGTGTAACAGTTAGGTATTTGGAAAATATTTCATACATATTATTCCATTACATTTTTTAATTTTGGAAATTGATATTGTAACTCCATTTAATTCTCAACTGTGGAAACTCATTTGTCACTCAGTGACTGAAGGGGCTCTAACTATCAGCCCACACTCTCTCAGTTTAGGATAAGGTAACCACATGTTTTCATTTTATGGGCAATATTTTGTGGTTACTTAGATGCCAAAAGACTTTCTCTTTCTGGAGTAACATTCAACTGTAAACCTAGAAATAAAACACGAGAAACAGGAGAGTGTTAAAATCTCTAGGGGTGGCCGTTTTAGCCACGCCTTCATATTCTTCAAGCCATGCAAAAATTATCTGAATCCTTGAAAATATTAGGAGTAAGTAATATTAGTCACTCAGTCGTGTCTAACGCTTTGCAACCCCATGGACTGTAGCCCACCAGGCTCCTCTGTCCATTGGATTCTCCAGGCAAGAATACCAGAGTGGGTTGCCATTCTCTTCACCAGGGAGTCTTTCTGACCCAAGGATCGAACTTGGGTCTCCTCCAGTGCAGGCAGATTCTTTACCATCTGCGCCACCAGGGAAGAAGGAGTAAAGATACAACAACTAGGAAAATGTGAGTTCAAGATCACTCACTGAGGAACAGAAGCTGATACCTTGACTTACCAGAAAGGCTCCTGCACACTCATTCCTCACTATCTGCAGGAGCTGCTGTGCCATGCTCAACTTTCTTATACGTTTGGGGGAGAGCGGATACATGCATATGTGTGGCTGAGTCCCTTTGCTGTCCTCCTCAAACTATCACAGCATTGCTAATTGACTATACGTCAATATAGCATTTAAAATTTTTTCTAAATGACATAATACAATGAAGAGAGCCTTTCATGTCCTAGATGCTGTTGATTGAATCCTCAGATGTGTATCCAACTGATACTGAGGGCTGACTCTAGACAGCCTTTCACAGGCTTTTTCTTATCTCCGCAGGGCCCCCAAACAGAGGAGAATGGCTGCAGAAAACCACTCCACAGTGACAGAGTTCATTCTTGGAGGTTTAACA